>NC_064618.1:754293399-759293399 GCF_023898315.1 Schistocerca nitens | reverse complement strand
GAGATATGGATCCACCCTTTGAATGTAGACCGTCCACACTGCAGATTATCAACAACTCAAAAATTATCCAGAGCACTTTTTCAGATAGTTAAGAATGTTACAACACATTTTCCTGTTTATTTCAAATATTATTCGGTCAGAATAGTTAAAGATATGAAGATTTGACCCACCGCTATTCACACAATTTCTGTAAAGAGTGATTCGTTGGCCTACTTACTCTGATGTAACATTTTGCCAGTTTTTATTTATATCTGCTTCACGTACAACATCTGCCACTTGTAGATTTTTGTTCCAATATTAACATCAAAAAAGAAAATTATAAATTAGGAGAAACAGAGAGAGTTAATTTCCAAAAATCATTACGGCTAACGAAAAGGTTGTCATGTCTGTATGCCATAGAGTCCCTGATATCTTTGTGTCCGAAAAAGGTTGAAGTACGTGACTATCTAAAGCTGTCACTTGCAGTTCTTGTTCTTGAAATTATCTCATAAGCTCAGAACAAACATTACCATCTGTGTATGGTGGTTTCATTGGTATGTTACTGTCAAAATGCAGTCTGTCTACAAAGGGCATTGCTTACAAAACATCATCTTAGAACAATGTTCAAATATGTTGCATCAATATGAAATAGAACTATCAGTGGATATTAAATGTAAAAAAAAGAAGTGCAGCACCAATAGTCACATGTTTGTTTGATCCACAAGACAATGTCACAGAAATGCAGAAAAACCTGAGCTAGCAGGTGCAAAGTACTTCTCATAAGAATACTTACAACATTTTCAAATATCAGTATCAAGTGAGGATTCAAGGAATATACTACAGCCTCCTGCATACAACTCCTACAGTGGTTGCAAAGACAAAATTAAACTAATTACAGCTTGCATGGAGGCATTTAAGAAGTTATCTTTCCCCAAACTCCATAGGCGAATGGAACGGGAAGAAACCTTGACTGACAAGTACCCTCTGAGATGCACTTCACAGTAGTTTGTAGAGTATGTATGTAGATAGACATGTAAAAGCAGATATATGGTGTGCAAAGAAACTGCATAATGAGGAGAAGTCAATCATGGCACTGCTAAAGTGATCTTAAAAGCATCCAGTCACAGCTCAAGTTCCAGGATGTATGGTGATGGTCACAGTGCGGTACACAAACCACTTTGATATCGTCGCCTTGCGAGGATTGTAGTGAGCAGTGCGGCGAGCAGTAATGGTGCAGGTTAAATGGACCGGTAAAATGCAGTGGGTTTGATTCATCATCGTCGACCCACACTGCGAGCAGTGAGGTGGCAGCATAAATGCTCAGCCGTCCCATGTTCTCTCCAAAGAACAAAATTTGTTTTGGAGAAAATGTTGTGGTACTCATACCACCACTCAAGTGTATATTTCAACATCCTTTCCAGTACTTTCTGTGCACAGTTATGAAGCATTTTTGGCTGACATGATGTTACTTCATTAGGTGGTTTACCATGTTTTCCTATTGGCACTATTTTTGATTTTTTTCATTCAGGGATATCAATTCCTTTGCTCCAAATACTATTAAAAATACTACAAAAATAGTTCCCCCCTCTTTCTGTGTTAAGAAAGAGAACATGCTGTAATGTATACTGTTAGTCCTGGGGCACTATTTCTCCCAAGTAAAAGTGAAGCATTCGTTCAGCAAATGGTATCCCTTCCTCTTTGTATTCTTCAACTAAGTCTAATGCCAAAAGGTTCAAAAAGTCAGTAACTAGTTTCTCCAGAAGCATTTTTGTACTACTGTTGTTCCAAGCTCTACGTATAAGTCTTATTCATTGCCAGATGGTTGACCTGGGTACATCTTTGTTAAGGTAGTCCTAGACGTTTATTCGTGCAGATTTCTTCTTAGTTTTGAATAGTTGCTTTATTTTCGCCTGAAGTCTAATTTTATGTAAGTTTCTTCTGAAAGATGCCTTTTGTGCAGTTTTAGTGGTTCCCTTTGTTCCCGCAGTGCTTTTTATTGGATTCCTCATCTCATTATATTGATAAGTTTCCATTTTCAGATCAAACACTTTATTTTGATTTATAGACCCATTGCAGCTTCTTTAGCACAAGCAATAAAATTAGCATATTCTATTCTTGTTCCTTCAAATTCTGAAAATCATTGTACCTTTCCCAAAAGCAGAGTAGTGTACTTGTTCCAGTCTTCTTTCCAAACGTTCCAAATGTAGGTTGGCCATGTGACACCACATACCACCTGTGTCACATCTGAGAAAGTTGGGTAGATGGTAAGATCCAAGGGCTTTTGCGGCTACCTCCTGTATAAAGTCTAATGCTAAACATGGTGAGCAAATTATACAATATACTCAGTTGTTGTTTGGTTGCCTTTTTGCTTTGTAATCTGCACAACTGACATTAAGTTCATTCCACCCCTATTTGGTAGGTTTGAACAACAAGCAAATGTTACGGTGATGTTTCGTGAACTCAAATGGGAATCCCTGGAGGAAAGGTGACATTCTTTACGAGGAACGCAACTGAGAAAATTTAGAGAACCAGCATTTGAAGATTCTGCTCCTCCAACATACATTGCACATAAAGACCACAAAGATCCAGTGCGCAATATTCTTAACGAACTATGCCATTCCTGAAGTCTTTCAATATCTAACTAAATACTGGTCCAGCTTTTTTTCTGACAGTACATAACTATAAATAACTGCAGTATCAGCAAAAAGTCTGAGGTTATCACTAATACTGTGTGCCAGGTCATGAAGATACAACATTCATTCGTTCATTCACTGTGTTCTATGGAACCTCATCAAGGAGAAGAACCATCAGAGATGTTTAACTAATCAAGGTATACATAACATTACACAAAGACATCACAGACATTCATTCTCTACTGCATTAGCAGGAAACTTAATCTGTACTGTATTAACAATAAATGCAGTATCCCTATACTGCTTAATGCTATTCACATTTATGGCATCCAATTTAATTGAAAAAATTAGTAAGAAAGCTGCTGCTACTACTATGGAAAAAAGTGCAGCCTCCTTAGTGAATCCAATTTATAGTATATTACTAATTGTCTTACAGATTTATAGCAAACATTGCTAATTACCATGTAGTTAACAGGCTTTTCAGTCCCTGAATCTAGAAGTACAGATAATTTGTAGAAAGAGTGGCCAGTTGTGTTTGTTTTTAATTTTCTTTTGATTGATTGAGAGGGGTTATGGGACTAAACAGTGAGGTCTTCAGTCCAGCAATTCAAAAGTGGGCGGATCCAGTCAGATGGGTCAAACTATAAAACAAGGAAGCTAAAAACACACACAGTAGAAGGCATAAAAGGGTAGGCCAAATCTAAAAACTGGAAAAACAGAGGGATAAAAGAGTAGTCTTTGCATGGGGGAGTGGTCATGGGTCCCTGACCCAGAAAATACGAGGAGAGGTCCCAAACACAACTGGCTGACCCATATTTGTCACCTGAAGACTACATGCATGCAGAAGCTTAATGCTCTCCGCCTCCTGGCCCAAATGTTTTGGGATGCAGACCATGTTTCTGTTCTCCATCTTTACCATGCTCTGGTTTTGTTCAGACTAGATTATGGTTGTCAGGTTTATGGCTGAGTGAGTGGCTCCTTCCACTCTGAAACTAGTTGACCCTGTTCATCATTATGGAGTGCGTCTGGCTATTGGTGCTTTTCGCACTGGCTATTGGTGCTTTTCGCACTAGTCTCGTCAACAGCCTCCTCACAGAAGCGGGGATTCCCCCTCTACAAATATGATGGAGCCAAAGAGAAGGCCCATGAAATGGAACTGTGCTACAACATATATGTGCTGGTCACCTAACTGGATCAGGGTGTACTGTAGGTCTATGGTAAAAATGCATAACCCACATTTTGGAGGGAGAAAACTGGAAGCCTTGGGAAACGGCCCACACAGAGACCTATGGGATGGCACCTTGGAGCTGGTGTTCAGCAGATGCTACCAAGTGGCAACTATACCAGATGCAAAAATAGTCGACATACAATGTCCAACAGAAGGTACAAGCCCATTGATGGCAATGAGCTGGAGTGCGACACTTAACACAGTACCCTGTGGGATAATGTTCTCCTGGGTCCGAGCGATACTGACCGAGGTGCCAACTCAAATCCGGAAGAGCCGGTCAGATAAAAACTCAGGAATAAAAATTGGAAGTGGGCCACAAAAGCCCCAGTGATGGAGGTTAACTAAAATGTGATGGCACCAAGCCACGTCATACGCCATATGTATGTCAAAGAAGACCGTGACAAGGCATCAGGGGTTAGTAAAAGTCTTGTCGGGCTGCTGTTTCCAATTTGAGTAAATGGTCAGTTGTAGATCGTCCTTCCCACAAGCCACACTGATACGGGGATGAATGCTAATTTTCTTTTGAACTGTTAGAGATACCTAATTTCTTGCTTTACATTACATGGGAACTTGAATCTACTACCACAATATGTAACACCATTCTGAATACTGAAATTTATCTTTGTGTCTTGTATTATGACTGTGAATATCTCTGTTTAGCAGAATCTTATTTTCAGCATCATCAATAAAAACCATTAATGAGTAACTGTACTATGAAGTGTAAGAACTCAAAAACCCTTACTAATGCTTCTGCAAGATGTACAGTTATCTTCTTTACACCATATTGTTACTGCTCACTTCTGCTAAACAAACAATTCATTTACTTTAGGTGCACTGCCCCAAAAGATAATTCCATAAAACAACAGGGAGTGAAAATACGCACAATAAGCCAAAACTTGAGACATAGCAAGTCAGAAACTGTCCACCTGGTATGTCTTCTGCTCCCAGTGATAACCAACTTTTTTTCCTAATTTTGCATTCTAACTAACACAGTAGCACACAAAATATGTAATATGTACAGAAATATTCCAAAATACTATCTATGCAAATTTATATTTACACTTATTATTCAGATAATTAATACAAATATATAATTATTCCAGTAACATAAATGGTTTTTGCTGTATCCTGCTGTTAGTGCATGTAAGTGTGAGTGCACTGAGTGTAGTGTTGCTGCAAGTGTGAACTTAAATCAGCTGCCAACTGTATCAGAGCAGACTGGCCAGTAGAGGTCACCTATGGGAAGTGCACAGATGACAGAGTCTCCATCACGCCATCTACCGGCAACTCACATCTACATACATGTAGAGCAGCACTGACTCATGCACAATACGTTCTTCTAGTTGGTACTGTTCACATCCCTTGTTCTGTGTATCACTCATGATGCACCTTCTGTATGATTCTTTTGTCTTGTTATGTGTGAAGACATGTGAGGCATATTTCTGTTGCCCCCATGGGCTCGGCATTCATTTGCTGGGTATGGGCTTGGCGACCCCGGGGTTCCTGACATGGGGACTGGTAAGATCCTCCAGTCCCCAGTCACCGTAAGGTCTGGGCATGCTTCAGTGACCACCGTGCGGCGCAGCGGAGGAACGTTGTGTCACAGGGAATGGGGATCTTGGTTTGACTGCGCAGATTGCGAGGATGGAATAAACCTCTATTAAAAAAAAAAAAAAAAAAACACAATCTCAAGGTGTGCTGCGCGCTGATGAGATGCATGGCTGTAGAGGTGTAACAGTCATTAGCGGGCAACCTCTGGGGAACCTGCCACACTTCAGTTGTATAAGGCTTACTCAGGCATGTGGGGCTCTGTCTGAGTGGACCCTTATTTCCCTAGCTGCTCGTGGGACCGAGATGGAATCCTCGAAATCTTCTTCTTCTCCTCCCAGCGGGAAGGGTGTACTGCTTGGGAGTTCTCACACCCATTCATCAAAAAGAATGAGGGAGGCTAGTCCTCCAGATAATCAATTTGTTGTCAGTAACGGGGCTCAAGGAGTCATGAATCATAATGCCTTTGTAGTAATTTAGAGGAAGGAGGGGACATTTGAAAAAGTGTCCCCCTTCTATATCCATAAAGGCTTAGAAGGGCTGGCTGGTACCCTAAACCCTACTAAGCGGATGCACAATGGTTCCTTGCTTGTTGAGACTAACCAGGCAAAGCAGGTGGAACTCCTTACGAAGTCACAGAAATTGGGTGAGTACGACATCATTGTTGAGTTGCATAAATCCCTTAACTCCAGCAAAGGTGTGGTAACCTGCCGTGATATTATGGATATAGATTTTGCTGAACTCAAACAAGAATGGGCACCACAGGGGATCATAGATGTGGAATAAAGGACACGCAAGAACAATGGAGAGACTGAGAAGACTGCCACTTTTATTGTGACCTTCAATTCTCCAACACTACCTGAACACATCATGGCAGGTTTCCTCTGACTTGGGGTTCGGCCCTATGTACCTAACCCTATGTGATGCTTCAAATGCCAGTGCTTTGGCCATACAATGCTGAGTTGCGGAGGCGAAGCAACTTGTGGGATGTGTGGAAAGGCAGCCCATGAAGCTGGGACGGACTGTCCATCTCCAGCAGTCTGTATTAACTGCTCTGGAAGCCACCCAGTTTGGAGCCAAGCCTGCCCTGTTTTTGCAGAGGAATGCAAAATTCAGTAAATCAAAGTGACTAAGCGGATCCCATACACAGAAGCCAAAGAGGACTATCAGGTGATGAAACCCCCTCAACGTCTTTTGTTCCCTTATCCACCTCGGGCACCTGTATGTGTCAAAGTAAAGCGAAAGACATAGCGATTCAAACAGCTACAATGGAAGAGACCAGTAATGCTTTCACAGTGCACAGCCCGATGGCAGAGTGTCCCTCAACACCAAGTTTCTTCGAAGAAAAGTGGCTCTCACCGCCTCCTTTCCCCCTCATCCTTGCTGTGAAATAGGGCAGGGAAAGGATCCCAACATATGGATTGAAAGCTGACCCAGGTGCCATCAGACGTCATTCTGGCACGTCTGATCGATGATGAGGACATCATGGATTTTGATGCCTCATCACCCGACCCAGTCAGCCCCAAAACCACGCCTCACTCTTCAAGCGTCTCACCGCCTTGACACAAAGACAGGGGTAGTCAAGACCACATTGACGAAATGGCTCCCATACTTCAATGGAATATAAATGGGTACAGGACTCATCTGGCGGAACTGAGACTCCTTGTACAGGACAGACCCTTTTGCCTCCGCCTTCAAGAGACTGACACACCTATACTTGGAGGTTATCACCTTTATAGAAGCAATGACCTTACTGGTGACAAGGCAAAAGGTGAGGTTGCAATGTTCGTAAAGGACACTTTTCACTCCTCACCTATTCCCTTAACAACAACACAACAAGCGGTTGCTGTTCGGATAGTGGGCCATGTTGACATCATAGTGTGCTCTGTGTACTTATCACCCCACAAGCCTCTTGATAGTGGGGTCCTCACTCATCTTTTTGATGAACTACCCCGACCCTTTCTCCTTTTGGGGGACTTCAATGAACACTATGGGGTTCTAAAACCACATGCCCCAAGGGTCAGGTACTTAAGGATATGCTACACACAAAATATCTTATACTGCTGAACATGGGTCAAACCACACATTTTAGCACCGCTACAGGTTCGTCTACAGCCACAGACCTCTCCTTCTGCTTGCCTGATCTTGGGGACACTGCTCAGTGGGCAGTGGATGATGACCTTCGTGGCAGTGACCATTTCCCAATCTGGATCCATCTGCCTGATGGAGCAGATCCTGAAAGAAAGCCACCGAAATGGTTATTCAAGAAGGCTAACTGGATGCTTTACAGGCAGTTAACTGTTTTCGAGCAATGTGACAGCATCCAGGACTGGGTGGATCACATTACAGCTGTGATTCACCATGCTGCTGATGAATGTGGGCTGTGGAATGTGGGCTGCAGATTCCTCGACTTGCGCCATAGGGTGGTGGGGTTTCGGGTTCCGCTGGATAGGTCAGGAGTCCACTACACGCAACAAGCGGCTACACGGGTAGCAGGGGTTGTGTGGCATGGGCTGGGCGGTTTTTTAGGTTAGATGGCCTTGGGCAAGTACAGAAAGGGCAACAGCCTCAACGGGTGCGGGGCAAAGTCAGGACATGTGGGGACCAAGCAGCAATCGGTATTGTAAGTGTCAACCGTCGAAGCTGCGTTGGTAAAGTACCAGAACTTCAAGCGCTGATAGAAAGCACCGAAGCTGAAATCGTTATAGGTACAGAAAGCTGGCTGAAGCCAGAGATAAATTCTGCCGAAATTTTTACAAAGGTACAAACGGTGTTTAGAAAGGATAGATTGCATGCAACTGGTGGTGGAGTGTTCATCGCTGTTAGTAGTAGTTTATCCTGTAGTGAAGTAGAAGTGGATAGTTCCTGTGAATTATTATGGGTGGAGGTTACACTCAACAACCGAGCTAGGTTAATAATTGGCTCCTTTTACCGACCTCCCGACTCAGCAGCATTAGTGGCAAAACAACTGAGAGAAAATTTGGAATACATTTCACATAAATTTTCTCAGCATGTTATAGTCTTAGGTGGAGATTTCAATTTACCAGATATAGACTGGGACACTCAGATGTTTAGGACGGGTGGTAGGGACAGAGCATCGAGTGACATTATACTGAGTGCACTATCCGAAAATTACCTCGAGCAATTAAACAGAGAACCGACTCGTGGAGATAACATCTTGGACCTACTGATAACAAACAGACCTGAACTTTTCGACTCTGTATGTGCACAACAGGGAATCAATGATCATAAGGCTGTTGCAGCATCCCTGAATATGGAAGTTAATAGGAATACAAAAAAGGGAGGAAGGTTTATCTGTTTAGCAAGAGTAATAGAAGGCAGATTTCAGACTACCTAACAGATCAAAACGAAAATTTCTGTTCTGACACTGACAATGTTGAGTGTTTATGGAAAAAGTTCAAGGCAATTGTAAAATGCGCTTTAGACAGGTACGTGCCGAGTAAAACTGTGAGGGACAGGAAAAACCCACCGTGGTACAACAACAAAGTTAGAAAACTACTGCGAAAGCAAAGAGAGCTTCACTCCAAGTTTAAACGCAGCCAAAACCTCTCAGACAAACAGAAACTAAACGATGTCAAAGTTAGCGTAAGGAGGGCTATGCGTAAAGTGTTCAGTGAATTCGAAAGTAAAATTCTATGTACCGACTTGACAGAAAATCCTAGGAAGTTCTGGTCTTACGTTAAATCAGTAAGTGGCTCAAAACAGCATATCCAGACACTCCGGAATGATGATGGCATTGAAACAGAGGATGACACGCGTAAAGCTGAAATACTAAACACCTTTTTCCAAAACTGTTTCACAGAGGAAGACTGCACTGCAGTTCCTTCTCTAAATCCTCGCACAAACGAAAAAATGGCTGACATCGAAATAAGTGTCCAAGGAATAGAAAAGCAACTGGAATCACTCAACAGAGGAAAGTCCACTGGACCTGACGGGATACCAATTCGATTCTACACAGAGTACGCGAAAGAACTTGCCCCCCTTCTAACAGCCATGTACCGCAAGTCTCTAGAGGAACGGAGGGTTCCAAATGATTGGAAAAGAGCACAGGTAGTCCCAGTCTTCAAGAAGGGTCGTCAAGCAGATGCGCAAAACTATAGACCTATATCTCTGACGTCGATCTGTTGTAGAATTTTAGAACATGTTTTTTGCTCGAGTATCATGTCGTTTTTGGAAACCCAGAATCTACTCTGTAGGAATCAACATGGATTCCGGAAACAGCGATCGTGTGAGACCCAACTCGCTTTATTTGTTCATGAGACCCAGAAAATATTAGATACAGGCTCCCAGGTAGATGCTATTTTTCTTGACTTCCGGAAGGCGTTCGATACAGTTCCGCACTGTCGCCTGAAAAACAAAGTAAGAGCCTACGGAATATCAGATCAGTTGTGTGGCTGGATTGAAGAGTTTTTAGCAAACAGAACACAGCATGTTGTTATCAATGGAGAGACGTCTACAGACGTTCAAGTAACCTCTGGCGTGCCACAGGGGAGTGTTATGGGACCATTGCTTTTCACAATATATATAAATGACCTAGTAGATAGTGTCGGAAGTTCCATGCGGCTTTTCGCGGATGATGCTGTAGTATACAGAGAAGTTGCAGCATTAGAAAATTGTAGCGAAATGCAGGAAGATCTGCAGCAGATAGGCACTTGATGCAGGGAGTGGCAACTGTCCTTTAACATAGACAAATGTCTATGTTACATAGAAAGAAGGATCCTTTATTGTATGATTATATGATAGTGGAACAAACACTGGTAGCAGTTACTTCTGTAAAATATCTGGGAGTATGCATGCGGAACGATTTGAAGTGGAATGATCATACAAAATTAATTGTTGGTAAGGCGGGTACCAGGTTGAGATTCATTGGCAGAGTGCTTAGAAAATGTAGTCCATCAACAAAGGAGGTGGCTTACAAAACACTCGTTCGACCTATACTTGAGTATTGCTCATCAGTGTAGGATCCGTACCAGATCAGGTTGACGGAGGAGATAGAGAAGATCCAAAGAAGAGTGGCGCGTTTCGTCACAGGGTTATTTGGTAACCGTGATAGCATTACGGAGATGTTTAATAAACTCAAGTTGCAGACTCTGCAAGAGAGGCGCTCTGCATCGCGGTTTAGCTCGCTCGCCAGGTTTCGAGAGGGTGCGTTTCTGGATGAGGTATTGAATATATTGCTTCCCCCTACTTATACCTCCCGAGGAGATCACGAATGTAAAATCAGAGAGGTTAGAGCACGCACAGAGGCTTTCAGACAGTCGTTCTTCCCGCGAACCATACGCGACTGGAACAGGAAAGGGAGGTAATGACAGTGGCACGTAAAGTGCCCTCCGCCACACACCGGTGGGTGGCTTGCGGAGTATAAATGTAGATGTAGATGTAGAATCCATCCCAAAGTCTGTGGAAGTGCCTAGGAGGCGACCTGTCCCTTGGTGGAATGATGAGTGTCGTCTTGCAATTAGGAACAGAAGGGCAGCAATGCACAGATTCAATCGATGCCCTACAGATGAGAATCCTGAAAACTTTCAAATGGGGCCTGCAAGGCGAGGAGAATAATTCTGGAGAGTAATCAGAGGTCTTGGCAAGAGTTCCTGAACTCCATCAATAGGTCTACACCCACATTTAAAGTATGGGAAGCCATCAGAAGGATCTCAGGGCACAACTCCCGACCGCCAATAGCAGCTGTATGAATACAGGTGTCTCTTGTAACATCGACAACGGATATAGCTCAGACAATGGCTGAATCATATAAATCCATTACAGCCAATTCCAGCCAGGATCCCACCTTCTGTCAATATCGGGAGGTACAGGAGAAGGCTGATCTTGATTTCCGTTCCACCAACATGGAAGAGTACAACCGGCCTTTCTCTGTGGGAGCTGGATTCTGCATTGTCAGTTGCTTGTGATACGATCCCTGGAAACGACCTGATAACCTACTGCATGTTACAACAGTTGGACCAACGGTCCTCCTTCAGCTCTTCAATAAAATTTGGATAACTGGTGACTTTCCAAACTCATGGAAGGAATCTATTTTAATCCCAATTTTAAAACCAGGAAAGGATCGGACAGACCCTGGTAGTTATCATAGTATTAGCCTGACAAGCTGCATAGGAAAGACATTGGAGCATATGGTCAATCGGCACCTAGTGTGGGTTCTGGAAACCAGGTCCCTACTCAATCCCTCACAGTGTGGGTTCAGGAGGTATCGCTCCACTCTCGATAACCTGACCCTGCTCGAAGCTGCAATTCAACAAGCTTTCCTTCGTAAGCAACACCTTATCGGTGTTGTCTTCAATTTGAAAAAGCCTACAACACTACCTGGAGGCATAATATTTTATCACAGCTCCATCAGTAGGGATTCGGTGGATGTCTACCGACCTTCATACGGTCCTTTCTCTCCAACGGATATTTTAGATACAGGGTTGGGAATGTCTCGTCTGATCATTTTAAGCACGAGAATGGTGTCCCTGAAGGGGGTGTCTTAAGTGTCATGGCTTTCGCCATCACAATCAATAGTTTTACAACCACACTGTGACGTCCAGTACTATGTTCCTTATTTGTGGACAACTTCTCTATCTTCTGTGCATCCTGTGTGTGTGTGTGTGTGTGTGTGTGTGTGTGTGTGTGTGTGTGTGTCACATGTAAAATGACTCGTTGCAGATCATTAAGATTTTTGTGGCAATGATCCATGGAAAATGCAAAACTAACCAATAACCACAACCACAACCACGACCACCACCACCTTCCCTTTAATGGCTTTAGGGAAAAGAACTCTTTCTCTCTGGCTCATTGTCTCATAAGACTTCATCCTCATCTTTCTCATAATGCAGACGTCATTAAGTAAACTCCTTAATTATGACTGGCAGATATTATTTAAATTTATCTTCCAAACTGTTTGGTTGCTGCAATGTTGTTTTCTTCAGAATTTTCCTTTTCAGTAGCTTATATCCTCTGCCTTTATTTGTGAGGCAACCCCTTGTACTTCAAGTCCAAAGTGCTTAAATATTTTTTATTCCACTGCATCTTACTTTTCTCCTTTCTTGCACACCAAATATGTCAATGAACTGTTTGAGCAGACACTCATCTTCAGAAGCGGTTTCTGCATAGCTTGTTTGGCCAGCCTGTCGACAAGTTCGTTGCCTGGGATTCCGACGTGACCTGGCGTCCAGACAAACACCACTGAATGATTATACCATTCCAGGACATAGATGGACTCCTGGATGGTCACCACCAATGGATTACGAGAGTAGCACTGGTCAATAACTTGTAGGCTGCTAAAGGAGTCAGTACACAGGAGAAATGACTTGCCTCGGCATGAGCAGATGTACTCAAGAGCACGAAATATGACCGCCAGCTCTGCAGTGAGAACACTGCAGCCATCAGGCATAGAGTGCTGTTCTATATGTCCATGAACATAGGCAAAGCCAACGTGACCATTGGCCATTGAGCCATCAGTGTAAACCACTTCATGGCCCTGGTACATGTTGAGAATGGAGAGGAAGTGACAGCAGAGAGTCGCAGGTTTTACTGAGTCCTTAGTGCCATCTGAAAGGTCCAGGTAAAGCCACGGCCTAGTTGTACACCATGGAGGTGTACGTGAATGGACCACAAGTACAGGTGGTAAAGGGAGGGACTACAGTTCAGACAGAAGGGATCGCATGCAAACCACAATCGTTAGCCCTGACCTGGGTCGCCGATGCGGGAGATGGGCTGCCGCGGGTGGGAAAAGGAGACGGTAATTCGGATGCGCAGGAGAACTACAAACGTGTGCAATGTAACTGGCAAGCACTTGTGCACGCCTAACCTTCAATGGAGGGACTCCGGCCTCTACCAGGACACTGGTCACTGGACTCGTTCTAAAGGAAGCTGTTGCTAGATGAACACAACAGTGGTGCACTGGGTCGAGTAAAAGCAACACCGAGGGTGCCACTAGACCATAAACCACATTCCCATAGTCAAGGTGGGATTGAACAAGAGCTCTGTAGAGCTCCAGCAGCCTAGAGCGATCTGCACCCCAGTTGGTGTTGCTCAGGCAGCGGAGGGCGTTGAGGTGCTGCCAGCATTTCCACTTAAGATGACGAAGGTAAGATAGCCAAGTCAATCAGACATCGAAAATCAGTCCTAAGAATCGATATGCCTCCACTACAGTGAGTGGATCATCAGTAAGATAAATTTCTGGTTCCGGATGAATGGTATAACGCTGAAAGAAGTGCATGACACACGACTTCGCAGCTGAAAACTGGAAACCGTGGGCTAGAGCCCATGACTCCGCCTTGTGAATGGCTCCCTGTAGGCGCCACTCAGCAACACCAGTACTGGGGGTGGCAACACCAGTACTGGGGGAGCAGTAAGAAATGCGGAAGTCATCCGCATACAGAGAAGGTGAGACGGATGGCCCTACAGCTGCTGCTAGACCGTTAATGGCCACTAAAATCAGAGAGAGACACTAAATATGGAGCCCTGCGGGACTGCATTCTCCTGGATATGGATGGATATGGAGACACCAACTTGGACACAGAAAATACGAATTGACAGGAAATTTTGGATAAAAATCGGGAGCGGGCCTCTTTATAAATCAAAAAAGATGGCAACCAGGTGTTGGCATCTGGAAAAGGCTGTGTGGATTGCAAACTCAAGGGACACGAGATTATCAGTGGCAGAGCAACCCTGGCAGAAGCCGCCCCGAGATGAAGCCAGTAGGCCACATGACTCCAGAACCCAACCCAGCCGCCAACACACCATACGTTCCAGCAGCTTACAAAGATCGTTGGTAAGGTTGATGGGCCAATAGCTATCCACATCCAGCGGGTTTTTACTGGGTTTGAGCACCAGAATGATGGTGCTCTCCCCCACTGTGATGGACGAACACCATCGCACCAGATCGGGTTGAAGATGACGAGATTTCACTTGTAGTCAGATGAGAGATGTTTAATCATCTGACTGTGGATCCGACCTGGTCCAAGTGCCAGGGCACTGAAGAGCTCCCACTCCGTAAATGGGGCGTTATAGGATTCACTGTGGGGTTAGGTAAACGAGATGACTTTCCCTTCCAGCCACCATCTGAGAGTGCGAAAGGCTGGGAGGTAATTCTCCAATGCAAAGGCTTGAGCATAGTGCTCAGCAAAGTGCTCAGCAATCGCGTTTTCATCATTAGATAACATGCCATTTATGTTAACACCAGGAACACCTGTTGGGGTCTGGTACCCGAAAACATATTTGATCTATGCCCAGACTTGGGAAGGTGACGTATGGCACCCAATGGTCGAGACATATCTCTCCCAACATTCCAGCTTCCGTCATCTGATAAGATAGTGAATGTAGGCACAGAGCCATTTAAAGGCTATGAGGTGCTTGGGAAGGGTGCCGCTTATGCCGCTGTAGAGCTCGCCGACACTCCTTAATTGCTTCAGGGACTTCTGGCAACCACCAAGGGACTGCCTTTCACTGCAGGGACCCTAAAGGGCGAGGGATCGCATTTTCTGCCGCAGAAATGATAGTTGTAGTCACCTGCTCAACCATCACATCGATGTTACCGCATTGGGGTGATTCAAAAGTGGCAGCAGAGGTGAAAGTTTCCCAGTCCACCTTGTTTAAAGCCCATCTGTGCAGGCGTCCATGGGCCTGATGTTGGGGCAGTGACAGGAAGATGGGGAAGTGGTCACTATCATACAGGTTGTAATGTGCTCTCCAGTGGATAGATGGGAGAAAGTCAGGACTGCAAATCAAGAGATCAATAGACGAATATGTGCCATGTGACATACTGAAATGTGTGGGGGCACCTGTTTTTAAGAGGCAGAGGTCGAGTTGTGACAGTAAATTTTCGACATCTTTGCCTCGGCCAGTAAGCACGGTGCCACCCCACAAGGGGTTATGAGCTTTAAAATCTCCCAAAAGAAGGAAAGGTTTAGGGAGTTGATCAATCAGTACAGCCAATGCGTTCAGGGGTACTGCACCATCTGGAGGAAGATACACATTGCAGACAGGTATTTCCTGTGTCGTCCTTATCCTGACAGCCACAGCTTCAAGAGTGGTTTGAAGAGGCACAAGTTTACTGCACACCGAGTTCAGGACATACACGCAAACTCCACCTGACACTCAATCATAGTCGCTATGGTTCCTGTAATATCCCTTATAGCCATGGAGAGAAGGGCTCTGCATTGCCGGGAACCAGGTTTCCTGGAGAGCAGTGCAGAAAGCAGGTGAAAAGCTTAACAGTTGCCATAGCTCAGCCAGGCAGTCGAAAAAACTGCCACAATTCCACTGGAGGATGACATGATCGTGAGGCTGGGATGGCATGGAACATCCAATGAGGCAGTTTACGCCTCAGGGTCACCTGCTGCCACAGATTTATTTCCTGAGCAGTCTGTATCCATGGTGTCTGAGGGTCCAGCAAGATCTAGGTCCTGAGTGGACACCAGAATCTCCACCTCATCCTCAGAAGCAAAGCTTGTAGGGAGCGGCAGTGTGGGTGCCACCACAAGTCCCTTGGTCTTGGGCATCTTCTTTTTGGATTTCTCTTGCTGCTCCTTGGGTTTCTCTGGCTGTCAGGGCTTGACTGATTCAGTCTCCAAGACTGAGGATAATCGTGAAGCCGTACTACCGGCTACTTTTGGGAACTTCAGCCACTGGCGGGAGTCATCTTTCCCAATAGCAGAAACCTGGGAAGGGAGTGAACCAAGGGACCCCTTCCTAGCGAGAGGTGCCGAAGAAGATTTACTCTTCTCCGGGGCACCAAGTGGTTTTGTATGTCGTATACAGGTTGAAACAAAATTGCAATGAGGTATTGGCATTTTGGACAAGCCTTTCAGATTGTTGTTTCCCATCTAACCACATCATCAGTTGTGGATCATCCCTCCCAGAAACCACACTGATAAGGGGGAGAGAAAAGGCCCAATGATTCGAGAACAGGGATAATCATTGAGTTACCATCCTTTCAAGCAGTTTCCTGACCTTGTTTGTTAGGTCAACAGGTCAGTAGCTGGGCAATGGATGTTGGGTTTTTGCCTGGTTTAATGATTGGCATATGACACCATCCTCCCATTGTAAAGAAAAATCACCTACTAGTGAAATACGAGGAGTGATCAAAGAGTAACGGGAATCTTTTAATTTTGATGTCTGCATACATACCTTTTTCAAATTTTTTCATCTTGTTGATACACATGTTCTTGGTGTACGTTTGCATTTTCAGACATTTTGAATATTTAGTTTTGTTGACAGTCAAAAGTGTTATAAGTGTTTTTGAGTGCTGGAAAATTTTTATTTTGAAAAAGATGCGATCAAAAAATTTGCATTAAATTTTGCTTGAAAAAAGGAATAAAGTGCAGCACCGCATTTGAAATGTTGACTATGGCTTTGGCAAATCTACTATGAGCAAGGGAAGAGTTTATGAGTGGTATAAACATTTCAAAGAGGGCTGAGAATACTTTGAAGATGATGACCACCTTGGAAGCCCTGAAAGTTCAATTACCGATGACGTTGTGAAAAAAATGAAGAAAATGCTTGTAGAAGATCGTCGAATCACCATTAGGGAGGTTTGCTGATGATGTCAACATATCCTCTGGCTCATGCATAGCAATTTTTTTGGATGTTATGGGCATGAAACGGTAGCAGCAAAGTTTGTTCCAAAATTGTTGAATTTTGCATAAACATCACTCAGGAATTGCTGAATGAAGTCAACAATGAGCCAGAACTTCTAAAGAAAGTTATAACAGGTTATGAACATTTGTACAAACACGGCCAATTTAATGCCCAAGCAACACAAGGCACTGCTTGAGGCACCAGAGGCAACACAACTACAAGATTTCTGTAATGGACATATCAGAGTAAGTAGTGGCCACTTGCGGCACCAAGCTGAGAGGGGTGCCAGAGGCACCCAAGTGCAACATTTTTATACAGTGCATGTCACAATTAAGAGTGAAAACTCACATGGGTGAAAGTGTATGAGGGAAACGGAGGGGAGGGAGGGGGGGGGGGAGGCAACTGATAAGTCACTTGTGTGGGAAAAGTTCTCAAATTAGCCCAATTGCTCCAATGGAAACTGCCTGAAGAGCCAAGACCAAAAAAAATTTGACTAGTTCAATCACATGTGAAGGTTCTTCTCAATGTTTTCTTCAATTACAATGATATTGTGCATCATGAGTTCCTGCCTTATGGCCACACAGTCAGTAAGGAATACTATCTAGAAGTTACGTGCCATTTGCATGAAGCAATCTGAAGAAAATGACCAGAATTGTGGTAAAACCACTCGTGGAAACTCCATCACGATAATGCTCCTGCTCACACCTCAGTGCTTGTTCTGTGATTTTTTGACAAAAAACGAAACAGTTTCATTGCCTCGACCACTGTATTCACCAGACACGAGTCCTTATGACTTCTTTCTATTTCCGAGCCTGAAGAGAACTATGAAAGGATGTTGTTTTGCCACCATCGGTGAGATAAAAACAGACTCGCTGAAGGAGCTGTGTACTGTAATGAAAAGTGAGTTCCAGAAGAGCCTCCAAAATTGAAAAAAGCACTGGCACATGTGTATTATATCTGAGGGGGATTACTTTGAAGGAGACAAAGTTGTTGATGATGATGGATAAATAAAAATTCTTTACGAAAAAAAACCTTCCATTATATTTTGATCACGCCTTGTATAATTGACAATTGTGCGTAGGTGGACAACTTGAGTCACATTAAGATTCTGTATCACCTAATTATGAACTGAATCAGGGCCTGACAATTCAAGTGTTTAAAGCATTTCCCAGTCACTGAACGGTAAGAGAATGATATTTACTCTGACGGAAAGTGGGTTCCAAGTTTTTCATTGAGAACCAACTTCATATTGGGATAAATACCACTATACAGGAGGAGACCCAGAGCAGTTGTTGCTATTGGACTGCCCAGCAGACTACAGAAGTTGGCCTACATCTGCAATGAAGAGGCAAATGTTCCCAAAGAGGAGATGCAGCAATCACAGCACTCCTTTCACTGCATTTAATTAGGTAGTGAGCCTTTGCAAAGAGCCATTTAAAAGTGATGAGGGTGGTCTATAGGCATGTCGCTTGAGATGTTGCATGTGCATTTAACAGTTCTGAATAGATGGTGCTGGCCGCCAGTGGACACGCCTGTAGAAAGAGGGATAGAAATTCCAGTCGTGTGGATGATCTGAGACATCTCTCACAAACTCATCAATGAAATTGGATGGATACAGCCGAGGTATACAGCTGCCATTTGGCTCTTCACAGAGCCCAACATGGCAATTTGACCATCAGGTGGTGACAAGGAAGTGACAGGATCACAGCCACAAGATTGGGAGAAGAGATCATAAAGTCAATAGCCAAAAAGGTGCCATGGGTGGCATTAAAGCAGGTAGGAATACTGTCATTTAGGAAACACAGATCTATATTGGAAAGAAGTTGGTCAATCAGAACACTTCTGCCAGATGACGTGGGTATACCACCTGATCTCAGGAATTTTATGCTGCATCCACTTCTCATTTGATTTACAAATGTGTTTCACTTCTCATTTGATTTATAAATGTGTTTTGCTTACATTATTTCTTCACAGGAGCTGATCTGCACTGAAATTTCCATGTAGGGGTAAAATGGGGGACTGGTTTGATGCGTCCTACCACAAATTCCTCTCCTGTACCAACCTTTCATCTCAGAGCAGCAACTGCAACTTGTGTCCTCAATTATTTGTGGGATGTATTCCAAACTCTGTCTTCCTCTACAGTTTTTAGTCTCTACAGCTCCCTCTAGAACCAAAAGGAGTTACACCATGATGTCTTGACAAATGTCCTATTATCTTGCCTCTTCTTATTGCTGGTGTTTTCCATATATTCCTTTCCTCATCAATTCTGCAGAGAACCTCCTGATTCTTTAACTCAGACAATGTAATTTTGAATATTCTTCTATAGCAACACCTCTCAAATGCTTCAGTTCTTTTCTGTTCCAGTTTTACCACAGTTCACATCTTACTATCACACAATGCAGTGCTCCAAATGTACATTCTCAGAAGTTTCTTCCTCAAATTAAGACCTATGTTTGATACTAGTAGACTTCTCATTGCCAGGAACGCCCTTTCTGCCAATGATGCTCTACTTTTCATGTCCTCCTTGCTTCATCCATCATGTGCTACTTTGCTGCCTACACAGCAGAATTCATTAACTTCATCTACTTCATGATCACCAATTCTGATATTAAAGGTTCTCACTGTTCTCATTTCTGCTACTTCTCATTACTTCTGTCTTTCATCAATTTACTCTCAATCAATATGCTGTACTCATTAGGCTGTTCATTCCATTCAACACATCTTGTAATTCTTCTTCACTTTCTCTGTGGATAGCAATGGTTTTAGGGAATCTTATCACTGATATTCGTTCATTTTTAATTTTAATCCCATTCTTGAAACTTTCTTTTATTTCATCACTGATTCTTCAATGTGTCACCCATCTTTTTCTATATATTACACCTATTTTTCTCAAACAGTGGAAACTTCACACAGGAATGTGGAGGAATGAGTTGCCAGATTTGGAGGTCATGTGTGCTTGAGGTGTGCTTGCTTGTGTGTATGAATGGTGTGTGCCTCCCTGTATCTCTTTTGCTGATGAAGGCTGTGGCCGAAAGCTTTGTGTAAGTGTCTTTTAATTGTGCCTGTCTGCAAATGAATTTATCTTCCTTACGGTAAGTAGCAATCTGTTTTTTCCTACATTGTTGTCCCTATTTTTCTCAGAATTTTGATCACCTTGCAACATTTAATGCTTTTTCCAGGTCAACAAATCCTATGAAAGTGTCTTGATTTTTCTTCAGTCTTGCTTCCACTATCAACTGCAACATCAGAACTGCCTCTCTGGTGCCTTTAACTTTCCTAAAGCCAAACCGATCAGCATCCAACAGGTTCTCAATGTTCTTTTCCATTCTTCTGTATATTATTCTTGTCAACAACTTGGTTGCATGAGTTGTTAAGCAGGTTGTGTGATAATCCTTACACTTGTTGGCTCTTGCAGTCTTAGGAATTGTGTGGATGATTTTTCGAAAGTCTTGATGGTATATCGCCAGTCTCATACAGCCTACAACCACATGAATAATCGTTTGGTTACCACTTCCCCCAATGATTTTAGGAATCCCAATGGAACACTATCTATCACTTCTGCCTTACTTGATCTTAAGTCTTCCAAAGCTCTTTTAAATTCTGATTCTAATATTGGATTCCCTATCGACTTCTTTTTCCTCTATCACATCATCAGACAAGCTCTCCGCCTAATAGGGAGGTATTCATTGTACTCTTTCCATCTATCCACTCTCTCTTCTGCATTTTATAGTGGAATTCCCAATGCACTCTTAATGCACTTTTAATTTCACTGAAAGTTGTTTTGTCTTTTTGATATGCTGACTCAGTCTTTCCAACAATCATTTCTTTTTCAATTTCCTCACATTTTTCATGTAACCATTTCTCGTTAACCTCCCTGCACTTCTCATTTATTTCATCCCTAAGTGATTTGTATTTCTGTATTCCTTAATTTTCCTGAACATTTTTGTATTTCCTTACATTTTTGTATTTCCTTCTTTTGTCAATCAACTGAAGTATTTCTTCTGTTACCCATGGTTTCATCGCAGTTACCTTCCTTGTACCTATTTCTTTCCAACTTCTGTGATTGTTCTTTTTACAGATGTCCATTACTCTTCAACTGAACTGCCTACTGATACATTCATTGTCACAGTACCTGCAGCCTAAGAGAAACAGCCTCGGAGAGTTTCAAGCATATTTCTTCATTCCTCAGTACATCCGTATCCCACTTCTTTTCATGCTGATTCTTCTTGACTAGTCTCCTAAACTTCAGCCTACTTTTCATCATTACTAATTTGTGATCTGAGTCTATATCTGTTCCTGGGTATGCCTTACAATCCAATATATGATTTCAGAAATGCTGCCTGGTCATGAAATCTTCCCATTATCTCACAGCCATTTTCAAGTATACCTCCTCTTCTCATCATTCTCAAACAGAGTTTTCAATATTACTAACTGAAATTTATTACAGAATTCTATTAGTCTTGCTCCTCTCTCAATGTTACCACCAAGCCCATACTGTCCCATGACCCTTTCTTCTTCTCCTTTCCCTATAACTGAATTCCAATCCCCGAGGACTATTAGATTTTCATCTCCCTTTATGTATTGAATTACATCTTCAATATCCTTATAGAATTTCTCTGTCTCTTCATCTTCTGCTTGCGATGACAGCATGTATATGTGAACTGTTATTGTCTGTGTTTGGTTTGTTGATTCTGATGAGCACAACCTTGTCACTGAACTGTTATGGGTTATGATACTGCCTTCACTCATCTGACCGGAAATCCTCGTCTTCTTTCCATTTCATTTCATTGACGACCACTATATTTAGACTGAGCCTTAGCATTTCCCTTTCCAAATTTCTAACTTGCCTACAAAATTCACACTTCTGACATTCCATCCCCTGACTCATAGAACATTATCCCTCCCCCCCCCCCCCCAACCCGCACCCTCCGGACAGTCCCCTTCCAGAGATCCGAACGAGGAACTGTCTTCAATGCAGTGGTTTCCATTGCCTTCTGCATCCACATGCCACTGATCACTGCTTATTCTTCTGCATCTTAGTGTCAGTTTCCCAGCCCAAGGCCAAGAGAGTGCCCAGAACTTCTGCCCACTCCTATGCCCTCTTTGACAAAGCCATTAGCAGAATGAGGGTGACTTCTTATGCCAGAAGTCTTCAGCCACATGTGAAAAGGCCAAGAGGACAGTTTACGCCTCAGGATCACTGTTGTCAGTTTGGAATCTGATGGAATGGGAGGTTCTGCTGCCTCCAAGATCACCAGCATAGCTTTCTTCCAACATTTCTCCTCTTTTTGCAGTCAGGACTCGTCAGGGCTTATAAACTGTGGTGGTAGGAAACTAAGAAGAACAGGCAGCCATGGAACCCATAAGCTGTGGCTCCTTCAGCCATTGACTGGTGTTGGGGTGACAGTCTGTACATTTCCGAGGACAGTGTTTCTGAAAAAAGGTGTTGTCATAGACAGACACCGAAGGAGGTGGACGCCTCTCTGGCTGGGAGCTCTGAAATTGGTGCATCAGGAACCCCAAGAGGGGAAATGTTCATAGTCTAGTTTACTTGTACAACACTGGAGAGGGAGTAAATACAAGAAGTATTGCAGATAACCAGACCACAGTAGAGACGAAAGCCAATATCACCGAGACAGAATGTAAAATATAGTACTTTTTAGGAAGTTAAAAACATGAGAGGTGATTGTAGACATTATATTCTTGGATTTGCATTCCTTAATTAGGATAGCACATTTGAGGGATCATGAAGGTGGTCGTTTCCACAACTCAGAGAGACAGGGGGTAGCTCAGATAGTGAGTTTTCATGAAGCAGTCAACAAGAGTCTCCAAAACTCAGGTAGTATGAACACCGGGAATATGTATTCCCATGTATTGGTATTTAAAATGCCACAGCTTCATATCAAAACTGTTAACCATGATTTTGACCATATCAGGAAGGGAATCTCCTAAAAAGCAAGGAGGAATGCTTCAGTGTTGTCACACTTGTTGTCTGGCAGGCCTGAACATACAAAATGTATGCAGTGAATTCCTTGCTTTTCCAAATGTTCGCATTGTTCTTCATCTGTCTGCAGCATTAAGTTCCTCTCAAAATTAAACCATGTGCAATGTTTTGGCTTTTATGGAGTATTACAGTAACAGAGACATCACAGAGTTTTTTTTACAAGATAAGAACATTCCCCAGTATACTTGGGAAGGCAGGGGAACCAGATCTGTTATTGACTATATAATAACAGATCAGAAATTCAGGAAGGCTGTGAGCGACACACGTGTATTCAGGGGATTCTTTGATGACACTGATCATTATTTAATCTGCAGTGAAATTGGGATTTTGAGGCCGAAAGTGCAGGAGGTCAGGTCCATATGTAGGAGGATAAGAGTGGAGAAACTTCAGGATAAGGAAATCAGGCACAAGTACATAACAGCGATCTCAGAAAGGTACCAGTTAGTTGAATGTAGTCAATTACAGTCATTGGAAAAGGAATGGACAAAGTACAGGGACACAGTACTAGAAGTGGCTAAAGAATGTCTTGGAACAGTAGTGTGTAAAAGTAGGATGAAGCAAAACGCTTGGTGGAATGACACAGTCAAGGCAGCCTGTAAAAGGAAAAAGAAGGCGTATCAAAAATGGCTACATACTAGAACTCAGGTAGACAGAGAAAGTTATGTTGAAGAAAGAAACAAAGCCAAACAGATAACTGCAGCATCCAAGAAGAAATCTTGGGAAGACTTTGGAAACAGGTTGGAGACTATGGGGCAAGCTGCTGGAAAACCATTCTGGAGTGTAATTAGCAGTCTTCGAAACGGAGGTAAGAAGGAAATGACAAGTATTTTGGACAGGTCAGGAAAACTGCTGGTGAATCCTGTGGATGCCTTGGGCAGATGGAGGGAATATTTTGAAGAGTTGCTCAATGTAGGTGAAAATACGATCAGTAATGTTTCAGATTTCAAGGTAGAATGGGATAGGAATGATGATGGAAATAGGATCACATTTGAGGAAGTGGAGAAAATGGTCAATAGATTGCAGTGCAATAAAGCAGCTGGGGTGGATGAAATTAAGTTGGAACTCATCAAATACAATGGAATGTCAGATCTTAAATGGCTACACAGGATAACTGAAATGGCCTGGGAGTCGGGACAGGTTCCATCAGACTCGACAAAATCACACCAATCTTTAAACATGGAAACAGAAAAGATTGTAACAACTACAGAGGTATCTCTTTAATCAGCGTTGTGGGTAAAATCTTCTCAGGTATTGTTGAAAGGAAAGTGCGAGTATTAGCTGAGGACCAATTGGCTGAAAATCAGTGTGGGTTTAGGCCTCTTAGAGGTTGTCAGGACCAGATCTTTAGCTTACGGCAAATAATGGAGAAGTGTTATGAGTGGAACAGGAAATTGTGTCTATGCTTTATAGATCTAGAAAAGGCATATGACCGGGTTCCTAGGAGGAAGTTATTGTCTGTTCTACGAGATTATGGAATAGGAGGCATACTTTTGCAAGCAATTAAAGGTCTTTACATGGATAGTCAGGCAGCAGTTAGAGTTGACGGTAAATTGAGTTCATGGTTCAGAGTAGTTTCAGGGGTAAGACAAGGCTGCAACCTGTCTCCACTGTTGTTCATATTATTTATGGATCATATGTTGAAAACAATAGACTGTCTGGATGAGATTAAGATATGTGAACACAAAATAAGCAGTCTTGCATATGCGGATGACTTAATTGTGATGGCAGATTCAATTGAAAGTTTGCAAAGTAATATTTCAGAGCTAGATCAGAAATGTAAGGACTATGGTATGAAGATTAGCATCTCCAAAATGAAAGTAATGTCAGTGGGAAGAAATATAAACGGATTGAGTGCCAAATAGGAGGAACAAAGTTAGAACAGGTGGATGGTTTCAAGTACTTAGGATGCATATTCTCACAGGATGGCAACATAGTGAAAGAACTGGAAGCGAGGTGTAGCAAAGCTAATGCAGTGAGCGCTCAGCTATGATCTACTCTCTTCTGCAAGAAGGAAGTCAGAGACTAAGTTATCTGTGCACCGTTCAATCTTTCGACCAACTTTGTTGTATGGGAGCGAAAGCTGGGTGGATTCAGGTTACCTTATCAACAAGGTTGAGGTTACGGATATGAAAGTAGCTAGTATGATTGCAGGTACTAGTAGATGGGAACAATGGCAGGAGGGTGTCCACAATGAGGAAATCAAAGAAAAACTGGGAATGAACTCTATAGATGTAGCAGTAAGGGCGAACAGGCTTAGATGGTGGGGTCATGTTACACGCATGGGAGAAGCAAGGTTACCCAAGAGACTCATGGGTTCAGCAGTAGAGGGTAGGAGGAGTCGGGGCAGACCAAGGAGAAGGTACCAGGATTCGGTTAAGAATGATTTTGAAGTAATAGGTTTAACATCAGAAGAGGCACCAATGTTAGCACTGAATATGGGATCATGGAGGAATTTTATAAGGGGGGCTATGCTCCAGACTGAACGCTGAAAGGCATAATCAGTCTTAAATGATGATGATGATGATGATGATGATGATGATGATAATAGTAATTCCTGCGACTAGGTAGAATTCACTGTTTAATTAAGATAGAAACACTTTGTAATGTACTGTGGGAAGAGATTTCTCATAACACATTTTCGGTATTCTGTTTAGGAAATATTGGCTTAGTAGATACAAGGGACCCTCCATCTGTATGGTTGCAAAACTGGGGACTGAGGGGAGTAAAATTCAACAGTTCGTTTGGTTTTGCTTTCGTCCTGCAGAATGGCCAAGGAGTGTAAGTTCTTAGGGTTGTAACAACATGCAGTGAAGAGTTCTGGTCTGAATTTCACAACCACTGGCTGAAAACTTAGGTTACTTTATAGTGCCAGATACCTTCCATGATGCATCCTGCTCTGAAAGAAGGGTCTCCCACAGGTGCCATTCAGTCAGGATAATGACCATCTATCTGGCCATAAGATCACTACCCAGGGTACTGGTGCCCTAAACAGACAGGCACCTACTCCTTGGCATGCGCAGGGAGGCAACAGTTTGGGCACGAATAGTGTGTTTCCTGTGTAGTCAGGGGGTTACAACCTTACAGTTACCAGATGACCACCAACTGGCTACCATGCTGAGCACCGAGTGACCTCCCCCCGACGGCCCACATGCCTGTAAAAATATTTTGAAAAGGTGGAAATCAAACCCAGCTGTGGGGACCAAACATGAATTAATCAAAATAGAAAAGCCATAACTGATGTCCTGTGAGCAAGCTGTTGTCAGCAGCAAATCTGAAAGGAAGAAGTACTGCAATGTCTTGTGGCCCCCTATTCGCCACACTTGTACTCACAAAACAGTTGTAAGCCCCCCTGGAGGCTATTTCACATTAAATTTTCTTACAGCTGTTCCTGTATTATACAGTAAGAAGCATCCGGTTCCATAAGTGTTCTTGGCTTGACCTTGATGTAAACACATTTGACCAACAAGAGCAGACTGCTGGTCACCGAGACACTGAAATAAAAAAAAGAAGAAATGTTACACCCCGTGTGGAATTATATGTTATATCCATTAAAAACATTAAGTAAAGGGTGAACAATACAAGAATCACTTATCAGTGTTCCCACACAAAAAACATACGAGTTTTCGTAAATTGATTTTTGTTTTTCAGTGCATCCTCCTTTCAACATTATCTAGGCAAAGAACATTTTAGTTCCTTTAATTTTTCCAATGTTAAAAATAAAATAAATAACCTCTTAAAATTAAGAATACATGATTTATATTTTGAACAAATACCTTTCCAATTAGACATCGGAAACTCGAGGTTGGAATAACAACAATATAAGGAAAAGGTAAATTGCTACTGACTGTTACGATGACAGGTCGAGTTGCAGACAGGCACAACGAAAAGACCTTACATATTACCCATCAGCCAAAGCCTTCATCAGAAAAGGAAACACACACATTTTCATTCAAATAAGTAAGCACAACTCACATACACAACTATCATCTCCAGCAACTCAGACCAGAATACTGTTGTTGAGTATAACAAAAGCAGTGATCTGGAGGGCTGGGGAAGGGAAAGAGGAAGGGGAAGGGATAGCAGGGTATGGATGGGAGGGGAGGGGAGGGGAGTGCTGTCTGATGGAGCTTGCAGGGACCAGAATGCCCACAGGCACAGCATCGAGAGGCTGTGGGACAGGGAAGTGGGGAGTGGGAGGGGGAGGGGGGGAAGAGGGAGGGGGAGGAGGGAGGAGGGAGAATGGAGAGTGAAAAAGAAGGAGCAGGGGAGGGTAAAGATGGGTGGTTGCAGTGGCAGAGGGCAGCACACAAAGAGGGTGAGGGAATGAGAATAGTGAGGAGGTGATACGACAGAAGGGGTGGAAACTGTTGGGTGGAAGGTGTGGGTACAGCAGGTTACTATAGGTTGAGGCTGTGATAATTTTGGGAGCAAAGAATGTGATGTAAGGATAACTCCCATCTGTGCAGTTCAGAAAAGCTGGCAATGGAGGGGAGGATCCAGATAGCGCAATTAGTGAAGCAGTATTCGAAAACAAGATCCTCCTCTCCACCGCCAGCTTTTCCAGACTGCACAGACAGAGTTATCCTTACAAATATTCTCCACACCCAAAACTATCCCAGTCTCAACCTACAGCAACCTACTGTCCCAACACCCTCCACCCAGCAATTTCCATCTCCTCTGACCTATCACCTCCCTATTATTGTCCCCGTACTCTTTTTGTGCCAGTTATCATTTAGCTGTACAGAGAAAACACCAAGCATATACGCCAGGAAAGTAGATATTGCATCTGTCTTAAAAAGAACAATATTCTGCATGTTATAATCCGTACTCATACCAAACTACTGCCACTCATTAATTTGTACAACTCATAGGACAAAACGTACAAACCTTACTTATTTGTATATAAAGTTGGTCACACAGTTTTGTGTTTACCCCCTACCGCAGTCAGTACAATCTATTCAATTAATTTGGGCACACATTAAAAGCTATCTGGTGGAAAAGAACAAAACCTTCAAGGTAGCAGACACTGAATTGGCTGTGGATGAGCAATAGACAAATCTCCCCTTCAGCTTGGGCAGAGTGCAGCACTCTGAAAAGTTTCAGGCAGAAGACTTTGATAAGGAGGTGAAGATGGATATAAGCCTTGAACCTATTACCATATATTTACAGTCAGATGGCTCAGACATAGACTTAGGCAGGGATGATGATGGAATTCCAACGTAGACCTTTGAACAAAGAAAGGTAATAATGGTTCTTTGATTTAAAGGATTATGGCTTAAAAAATGTTTTTGTTTGTCAACAAATCTGCTGCATAAATAGTGTACGAGGAATTCCTAGCCTGTATTGATTGGTAATTTGTATTCTAAGAAGTATATAATTTTCAATGTCTTTCATAAGTGGAAGTAGAAGCTAGTTAGTTCATTGTGAAATTTTCGCTTTTTCCACTGTTTACTATTCTACAAACAACTTGCAAGAATGCGGCCAGATAAATTTGTCAAAAACTCTGATATTCTGACAGATAACACCATCATTTTCAAGGCATGAATTGGTAAATGTCTTAAAATTACAAGGAGAGTTACCCATTTGGATATCAGTGGTCTTCTACACTATAAGGCACATATGTCACACAAACAAATGATTTCAGTTTGTGCTTGAAATAAATTTTTTTGTATATTACATTTTTACTTTTTATACGGTCCAAATCACACTAAAATGACAAGTATTGTAATGAGAATTGATAACCTTATTAGACAACTTCTCTTCACAAAGCTGCATCAGATGTCTTGCCTTATGAGATGACATCAACTACGGCTGTGGAGTAGCGAATGCAACTTCACTGACACATCTCTCATGGGTAGGCGACTGACTGAATTTGGTTTTAAAATGTATTATTTTCATCACAGATTTGAATGTGTAATACAGTGTACCATAGGCAAATGACCCTGATTGTTGTTTGGCAACAAGGATTGTGTCCATTCTTTGCATCACTTTTACGCAAACTTCATGCCCTCCACACTTCCCTATCGCTCTACCTCTGTGCAGAAGCACTCTCCTACTTGACAAGAACTATCGTTACAATTGACAAGTACAGTGCACATGACAACACACTAAAGTCCAACTTACATAATTCCATAGCACTGTCAGTGATGTGAATTACTGCACCATTTTCATACGAAAGCACAAAGATCTTTGCACATGTGAAAATATAAAACTGATGCACCTGATTAATCAAAGTCTTATAACACTCATCAGTAACAGTTTTCTCCTGTCATGGGTGGTCTACATACACCATACACTGAATTTGTTTGCTGTCCTTTGTTAGGTGACAGGGGCAAAGATTTCCAATATCAATGGAACATTCAGTACTCATACGTTATTTGGATTATGCATAGAGAACTGCATGGAATACATGTTCATCAGTGATAATGTCAAAACACGTCAACACAGTTCCAAGATTTTTCTTTTCAAATATTGCACTTTTGCTGTTTATTACAGTTAATATGGTTCAATCATGTTTAAAACCAATTTTGTTGTAAATGTTGGTACACGGTGCTGTTGATACATCTATTGCCTTCAGTGCGACTTTTTTGGAAACATGAATGTATAATATCAAAGCACCATTTTCGAAGTTGGCAGTGTTTTTTACTGTACTTAGCAAATAACAACAAAATTTCCAAATCAAGATAAAGCTCTTTCTATATCCCCACTGATGTCAGTCATTGAAAATACTGTACATACAATCACTGCATAGACAATATGTTTATGTTTATCCTTTTCCTAAACAACACCTACAAACTGTTTGCTTCATAGCATTATAACAGAAATTTATCAAACTTATGTTTCATAAAATGGGTGAAATTATAAAGCCAAATTTCTGAGATGTCCCAGGCAGTTGGTGCTTCCCATCACAACTTTGTTCTGTTGCATACATTTCTTAAGTCAGCATATTGTTATTAAATGATGTTGTTGTTTTTTTTAACACAGTCAAAGAAGTTTTAAAATCAGTCTGTGTACATGACAAAGAAATTATGAAGAAAAGAAAAAAATACAATAAAATAAGTCTTTGCAAAAGCAAATCAAAATAGCAGGTAGTCATTCGGGTTCTTTAATTTAGTGAACTGGTTGATTGGTTGGTTTCAAAAACATCAAAACAATTCATGATGAATGCAGATTGATATGGCTACAGTTAATGAACAGAACTGTAATGAATTATGTAAAATCTTCCTCACTGTAACCTATTTTCACTATCCTAGACTTTAATCTCATGTGTATGGCTACAAGACAACACAAAAGTGGCACTGAAAATATATTTCAGATTTATTAAAAAACTGGGCATTTTCATATTATATTGGTATCAGTTTAAAAACATTCTATTAAGAGAATTAGCTCATCATTTAAGGGTTGTACTGGTTTTTAAAACTTTATCCCAGTAACGAGAACAAAACACACTTTTTCTGGAAGATAATTCTGCTCTCAAACCAGCCAAATCTTATTTCGGAATTTTTGTTTTTGTGTGATAATTTCTGTAAGTGCTTAGATCGGCATACACTGTGTGATGAAAAGTATCCGGACATCACCAAAAACATACATTTTTCATATTAGGTGCATTGTGCTACCACCTACTGCCAGGTACACCATATCAGTGACCTCAATAGTCATTAGACATCATGAGAGAGCAGAGTGGGGCACTCTGCGAAACTCGCGGACTTCGAACGTGATCAGGTGATTGAGTGTCACTTGTGTCATACGCCTGTACACGAGATTTCCACACTCCTAAACATCCCTAGGTCAACTGATTCCAATGTGATAGTGAAGTGGAAATGTGAAGGAACACATTCAGCACAAAACGTACAGGCCGATCTCGTCTGATGACTGACAGAGGCCGCTGACGATTGAAAAGGGTCGTAATGTCTAATAGGCAGACATCTACGCAGACCACCACACAGAAATTCCAAACTGCATCAGGATCCACTGCAAGTACTACGACAGTTAGGCAGCAGGAGAGAAAACTTGGATTTCATGGTCAAGTGGCTGTTCATAAGCCACACATCATGTCGTAAATGCCATACGACGCCATGCTTGGACCGAGCGAGGTGGTGCAGTGGTTAGCACACTGGACTCGCATTCGGGAGGATGACGGTTCAATCCCGTCTCCAGCCATCCTGATTTAGGTTTTCCGTGATTTCCCTAAATCGCTTCAGGCAAATGCCGGGATGGTTCCTTTGAAAGGGCACGGCCGATTTCCTTCCCAATCCTTCCCTAACCCGAGCATGAGCTCCGTCTCTAATGACCTCGTTGTCAACGGGACGTTAAACACTAACCACCACCACCACCGCTATGCTTGGTGTAAGGAGTGTAAACATTGGACGACTGAACAGTGAAAAAACATTGTGTGGAGTGACGAATCACAGTACACAATGTGGCGATCCGATAGCAGGGTGTGGGTATGGCGAATGCCCGGTGAACATCATCTGCTAGCATGTGTAATGCCTACAGTAAAATTTGGAGGCGGTGGTGTTATGGTGTGATTGTTTTTCGTGGAGGGAGCTTGCACCGCTTGTTGTTTAGCATGACAATATCACAGCACGGGCCTACATCGATGTTTTAAGCACCTTCTTGCTTCCCACTGTTGAAGAGCAATTCGGGGATGGTGATTGCATCTTTCAACACAATTGAACACCTTTCCATAATGCACAGCATGTGGTGGAGTGGTTACGTGACAATAACATCCCTGTAAGGACTGGCCTACACAGTGTCCCAACCAGAATCCTATAGAACACCTTTGGGATGTTTTGGAACGCTGATTTCATGCCATGTTTCAAAGACCAACATCGATAGCTCTCCTCAGTGCAGCACACCGTGAAGAATGGGCTGTCATTCCCCAAGAAACCTTCCACCACCTGATTGAACATATCCCTGCGAGAGTGAAAGCTGTCACCAAGGTTAAGGATGCTCCAAAACCATAGTGAATTCCGGCATTACCGATGGAGGGCACCATGAAACTGTAAGTCATTTTCAGCCAGGTGTCCGGATACTTTTGATCACATAGTGTATGTATATGGAAATAGGTTTTGCTCTCACAACAAGAGCTGAGAATATAAATGACAAGAGAAATCAATTCCTATGATGATCTGCCCAGGAACGTTTTATAAGGTCTAATAGGAAATGGACAACACTGCAACATTTTGTGATTATTATTATTATTATTATTATTATTATTAGAACATCAAGGCTATCTGGGAAGATATCAAAATGATCAAACAAGACATGTTATGTATCATGGTTCACATACGATATTGTGAAAGTTCTCTGTCTTAAGTTTGCCTAAAATGTTCTTGTCAACTTTTTATGAAACACAACCATGGAAATGCTCATTAATAATTACTTCATTATTTTATCGTCTTATAAACACTATTTTTTTTTTTATTTTTCCTAGTCTGATCCATGGGATCTCCTCTTGTAAATATATGAATATGAATCCACGAAATAATTCCTCCACAGCTTGCACAAAGTTTTTGAGGATACCCAATTTAATTTGCAGAGGATGCAGGTACACATTTTTGTGGCCAAGAAGAGGAGTGATATGAGATCAAAGTTTCATTCTGAACACACCATTTACTTTCAGAATATGTTGTTTTCTCCCCTCTTCTGCCCCCCTCGTGTGAAATGCAGCTCAGCTTTGTGTACCAAAGCTACACACTCAGCCAAAATGCATTATTCTGAGATCTTCACATACATGGTATTCATATTTCTTGTATTGTTTGAGTGTGAGTAACAGTTTAAAGTTTTCTAATGTATCCTCATCGTTAATTACATGACCAATCAGAACAGCAGGAGATTTTTATCATTGTGGAGAAGTCTTGCTTTCATACTACCTACGAAGAGGCATAACTCAACACTGAAATTATGCTCAATAAAGCTCCGTAAAAGATGCAATATCATCACAAAATACCACATCATCTTCCTTAGAGAAATATTCAGAAAAAACTAGTTACCAGAGCTAACTCTCCAACAAAAAGAATTTGTCCTATTTAAAAAGATGGTAACATTTACTTTGAACTAGCAAAAGATAATAAACCTCCATAATTATGAAAACAACCTATCATTTCCAAACACTGATGACCAAACTTGCAATGCTGAAATGCAATCTGCACCTAACATAACATTACAACACAATAGTATTCTGTTTTTTTTTTTTTTTTTTAACAAAGCACATCAGCAATGTTGCCAAACCTTCATTTCCTCGAGGGGGATTTCTGAACTGTCATGTATGAGAGCCTTAAAGTGTTTATTCATCAATTGCATCTGCTGAAAAATTAAATTAAGCTGGAGGAGAATAACCCACATTCAGTATTTTAAAGGATTTTGATAGGTTGAGGACAGCATATCAAAAGAAAACTAAGCACCATAGGCAATAATTGAATTAAGTTTAGAATTTAGCCATCATGATTTAGTTAATGTTACTGATTAGTGTAAATGTATCCCATATAGAAGAACGAAATTAAGTGTGTTCCACTTGTCTCCCAATTTTCTGAAATATTTGTAAACATTGCTGTTTAAGTGACTCCCATAAATAACATGTTACAAAGACCAATTATTTAAACAAAATATCACAGATATCAGTGGAAAATGCACAGAAAACTAATGTTGGTGAAGTATTTTTGGCAGAGTGTGTTCTCTTGAGATTAGTTTAGCTGAAGTGGTAGGGACCGCCAGTCTCGCTTGTGAGATGAAGACAGAGCTCACCATCAGCAGCATCATTGACAGGACCAACTGTGGTCCTTTGGTACAGAGCCAAGTGGAGGGTATCAATCAGAGGCTCAGGAGGTTCTGCGACCATGTAGGCTGCAGATTCCTCGACTTGTGCCATCGAGTGGTGGGTTTCTGGGTTCTGCTTACTAGATCAGGAGTCCACTACACACACAAAGTGGCTACATGGGTAGCGGGGGCTGTGTGGAAGGGACTGGGCAGTTCTTTTAGGTTAGAGGGTCTCAGGAAACTACAGGAAGGGTCTCAGTCTACAAGGGTGCAGGGCATACACAGGAAGGTACAGAGAACAAAAACAGATATTGTAGTAGTAAATTATTGTAGCCGTGTTGGGAAATAACCAGAGCTCCAAGCGTTAATAGAAAGCACTCAAGCCCAAATTGTTGCAGGTACAGAACGCTGGCTGAAGACGAAGATAAGTTCAGCCAAAATTTTTTCAAACGACCCAACCATGTTCAAAAAGGACATATTAAATACAGTTGGTGGTGGAGGGTTTATTGCTGCCAGAAGTAGTTTACTTTGTTGTGAAATTGAAGTAGATAGTTCCTGTGAGTTAATATGGGTAGAGGTTATACTTGACGACCAGAATAAATTAATAATTGGTTCGTTTTACTGACCCCAACTCAGACGATGCAGTTGCTGAACAATTAAAAGAAAACTTGAGTCTCATTTCAAATGGGTACCCCAGTTCCACAATTTTTGTCGGTGGTGACTTCACTCTGCCCTTTATATGTTGTGAAAAATACAAGTTAGCTGGCGATAGGCATAAAACATCATCCAAAATTTTACCAAATGCTTTCTCAGAAAATTATTTCAAACAATTAATTCAGGAGCCCACTCGAAGTACAACTGGTTGCAAAAACGTACTTGTTCTGTTAGCAACAAATAATCCTGAACAAATAGAGAGCATCATGACGGATACAGGAATTAGTGAACACAAGGCAGTTGTAGCGAGACTGAACACCATAACAACCAAACCCACCAAAAATAAATGTAAAGTACATCTATTTAAAAAAGCAGATACAAATTAATAGACACCTATCTAAGAGACAGTCTCCACTTCTTCCAATCTGACTATTTACGAACAGACTACACAGGGTTTGAATTCAAAAAAACTGTATTAATGACAATTGAGAGATACATACCACATAAATTAATAAGCAATGGCGCTGATCCTCCCCCTCATACACTAATGCAGAGGCAACGAGAAAAGCATGCCTAATTTAAAAGAATGCAAAATTTACAAGATTGGCGAAATTTCCAGAAACTCAAGGTTTAGTGCAAACTTCAATGCAAGATGCTTTTAACAGTTTCCACATGAAACTCTGTCTCGAAATCTGGCAGAAAACTCATTGAGATTCTGGTCACATGTAAAGTATACCAACGGCAAGACACAATCAATACCATCACTGCACAATAACAACGGTCATGTCACTGATGACTGTGCCACTAAGGCAGAGTTACTAAAAACGGTTTTCCAAAACTCGTTCACTAAAGAGGACAAAGTAAATATTCCAGAATTTGAATCTAGAACAACTGCCAACATGAGTAACTTAGAAGTAGATATCCCCAATGCAGTGAAGCAGCTTAAATCAGTTAATAAAGGCAAGGCTTCTGATCCAGATTGCATACCAGTCAGGTTCCTTTCCGAGTATGCTGATACAATAATGCCATATCTAACAATGACATACTACCGCTCGCTCACCGAAAGATCTGTAACTGAAGACTGCAACATTGCACAAGTTATGCCAACACCAAAGAAAAATGAAAAAAACAGGAGTAATCCAATTAATTACAGACCCATATCACTAACATCGATTTGCAGTAGAGTTTTGGAACATATTCTGTGTTCGAACACACTGAATTACATCAAGAAGACAATTTATTGACTACTAGTCAGCACAGATTCAGGAAAAATTGTTCTTGTGAAACACAACTAGCTATCTACTCTCACAAAGCAATGAGTGCTATCGACTGGAGTTGTCAAACTGATCCCGTATTTTTAGATTTCCAGAAGGCTTTCAACATCGTTGTTCACAAGCTTCTTTTGTTAAAATGACATGCCTATGGACTATTGCCTCAGTTGTGTGACTGGATTCGCGAGTTCCAGTCAGGTAGGTCACAGTTCATAGTAATTGACGGAAGTCATCTGGCGTTCCCCAATGAAGTGTTATAGGTCTTCTGCTGTTCCTGATCTGCGTAAACAACATAGGAGACAATCTGAGTAGCTGTCTTAGATTGTTTGTAGATGATGCTGTGATTTGCCATCTTGATAAAAACAAACTACAAAATTATTTAGACAAGATATCTGCACGGTGCAAAACATGGCAATTGACTCTAAATAAAGAAAAGTGTGAAGTCATCCACATGAGTACTAAAAGAAATCTGCTAACTTCTGGTTACACAATAACTCACACAACAAATCTAAAGGCTGTAAATTCAACTAAATACTTACAGATTACTACAAATAACTTCAGTTGGAATGTTCACAAAGATAACATTGTGGATAAAGCTACCCGATGACTGCAATTTATTGCTAGAACACTTAGGAAATGCAACAGGTTGACTAGAGAGACTGGGTACACCACACTTCTCCGCCCTCTTCTGGATTATTGGTGTGTAGTGTGGAATCCGCATCAGATGAGGCTGACGGAGGACATCAAAAAAGTTCACAGAAGGGGAGTACGTTTTGTATTATTGTGGAATAGGAGAGGGAGTTCAACGGACATGACGTGTGAATTAGGGTATCAATCATTTTAAAAAAGGCTGTTGCAGCAGAATCTTCTCCTGAAATTTCAATCACCAACCTTCTCCTCTGAATGCAAACATAGCAAGAAATGATGATCATTACAAAATAACAGAAATTGGAGCTCACACAGAAAGATTTAAGTGCTTGTTTTTCCTGCACGCTGTTAGTTTAGATTAGATTCAGTTTTCATTCCATAGACCCAAAAGAACTGTAGAGAAGTAGCTTGAAGGTGGTTCGACGAAACCTCTGTCAAGCACTTAATTGTGAACTGCATAGTAATCATGCAGTTGTAGATGTAGAAGATAAATACAGTCACTGAAAAATTTAAGAAACATTCATGGAGACATTTAAACCAACCTACCCCTGAAATAGGCACTCCTTCCAAAGGGGAAGCAGCAATGTATCCATAAATTTCTGAAGAACTTCTGATTTCAGGCAAGATTTCTTTTGGTATACCAAAAAATCTGAAACAAAAGATAACAACAAGTTTATTACACTAAAATGGACTAAAATGGCACTTAAAAATTACAAGGCAAATAAGCTCACATGGAGAAATTAGCACGGTGCTGGCAAAGATATCTTAATGAGACTACATCAATAAAAAGGAACCAGGTTACTACCAGAGGTACCAGCTCAGAATCGGAATTTTAGGTCTTCTGTCACACAGTTCCTTTCTCCCTGACGGGTCCGCAACATCTCACCAAATGTGATACGTTTGACAGCAGGTTGTGTAGCTTGGATTGCCTACATGAAGGTTCAAAGTGCCAACATCTTATAAATGTTTTCTGTTAAAGAGAAGGTGACACAGATAATTAGCAAATTCTTATAAGTTACAAATACAAGCTCCTACAAGTTCAGGTATTCTATCGGAGATTTAGATGGCGGTAAAAGTGCTCAGATCTACAGTTAGCTATGCTGTAGTGAAGTTGAAATGCCAAGAAACCATTAAACTTAATTACTGATTAGTATGACTCAGAAATTAACTGATAGTGCCGTCAAACTCTTCGACATAGTTTATGAACAAGCTGTCACACATCCTTTTCATTAACTGCAGAGGATTTCAAATGCAAAATAGATACAGACATCAGTGACTGAATAATCCACCACAGGTGAGAGGGTACAATTTTCAAGACCATGCTAACGCATGGTCTTGATGATAAACAGAAGAGGCATGTAATTACAAACATGGTTTTATTTAAAGGTGTTCCTGGAACATGACTGCCAGTTACAAAATAAACTTGCTATAATATTTCAGCAACTGGTATCAGTTTAGAGAGGAATGATATTTAGTTGAGAACATTATAGCAACAGTGAAATTCTATGGAAATAGATATTTGGGGCTGTATTTCCTTATTTTGATTCAGACTATTTGTTTTTGTCAATTAGAAAATGAACACAGATGTTTGCAAAAACATGCAACATGTTTTTAGCTTTGTGGCAACAATTTGGAATCTGACTTCTCCATATCAGTATTAGAATGCTCCTACCCATTCTACCCACAAAGTAAAGGTCACTGAATCAGTGTCTGAAGAGTATCAGCTGGACTGACTGTCTCCATGAGTCTCACTGCGCATCTTTTTGGATATGAACTAGTATGGAGTTTGCCACTCAAAAATCCAGTGAGAACTATTCACTCAAATCAGAAATCTGACACTAAGTGTATCACAACTCAATGGAATCCTAATGATTAAACACTGTAACAGTGGCAAAAGGAGGTCTTACTACCAGTTATATGGATGTACTCTTGTGAATGAAGAGTTGGGTTAGTAGCTGGAGGTGTTTGGCCATGTATTGAATGTCTTTTATTCTTAGTGCCACCATTTGTCTGCTATGGCTCAAGCAGTATCCAGTCCCTTACATTTGAATTCCTCACAATTCATTTCTTATACTGATGACTATAAAGATGAACAGCATCAAGCTTTTTAACCTTGAGATCAAACAAGTCTTTTGCAGAAGTTGAAAGACCAATACACCGAGCGAGGTGGCGCAGTGCTTAGCACACTGGACTCGCATTCGGGAGGACGACGGTTCAATCCCGTCTCCGGCCATCCTGATTTAGGTTTTCCGTGATTTCCCTAAATCGTTTCAGGCAAATGCCGGGATGGTTCCTTTGAAAGGGCACGGCCGATTTCCTTCCCAATCCTTCCCTAACCCGAGCTTGCGCTCCGTCTCTAATGACCTCGTTGTCGACGGGACGTTAAACACTAACCACCACCACCACCACCAATACAAATCTTTTACAATTGCTCTAACACACAGTATAATGAGACCCATCTGAAGGGGCAGCTGATGTGCGGCATCAGTATTCCAAAGAGGAAATTTAACACTTTATGGACTAGCAGGGAAAAAGAAAATGAAGTCAATAAAATGAAGGCACAGGAGAGCAGTTCAGTGATAAAGGTGAGCACAGAAATAACACACCAAGTATACGAGTACCGTATCTGCAAAAGAAAGTACACTACTGGCCATTAAAATTGCTATGCCAAGAAGAAATGCAGATGATAAACGGGTATTCATTGGACAAATATATTATACTAGAACTGACGTGATTACATTTTCACACAGTTTGGATGCATAGATCCTGAGAAACCAGTACCCAGAACAACCACCTCTGACCGTAATAATGGCCTTGATACGCCTGGGCATTGAGTCAAACAGAGCTTGGATGGTGTGTGTGTACAGGTACAGCTGCCCATGCAGCTTCAACACGATACCACAGTTCATCAAGAGTAGTGACGAGCCAGTTGCTCAGCCACCATTGACCAGGCGTTTTCATTTGGTGAGAGATCCGGAGAATGAGCTGGCCAGGGCAGCAGTCGAACATTTTCTGTATCCAGAAAGGCCCATAGAGGACATGCAGTCGTGCATTATCCTGCTGAAATGTAGGGTTTTGCAGGGATCGAATGAAGGGTAGAGCCACGGGTCGCACCACATCTGAAATGTAACATCCACTGTTCAAAAGTGCTGTCAATGCGAACAAGAGGTGACAGAGATGTGTAACCAATGGCACCCCATACCATCACGCCAGATGATACGCCAGTATGGCGATGACGAATACACGCTTCCAATGTGCATTCACCACGATGCTGCCAAACACGGATGCGACCATCATGATGCTGTAAATAGAACCTGGATTCATCCGAAAAAATGACGTTTTGCCATTCGTGCACCTAGGTTCGTCGCTGAGTACACCATCGCAGTGCTCCTGTCTGTGATGCAGCGTCAAGGGTAACCGCAGCCACGGTCTCCGAGCTGATAGTCCATGCTGCTGCAAACATCGTCAAACTGTTCATGCAGATTGTTGTTGTCTTGCAAACGTCCCCAACTGTTGACTCAGGGATCGAGACGTGGCTGCACGATCCATTACAGCCATGCGGATACAATGCCCGTCATCTCGACTGCTAGCGATACGAGGCCGTCGGGATCCAGCACGGCATTCCGTATTACCCTCCTGAACCCACCGACTCCATATTCTGCTAACAGTCATTGGATCTCTACCAACGCGAGCAGCAATGTCACGATATGATAAACCACAATCGCAATAGGCTACAATCCAACCTTTATCAAAGTCGGAAATGTGATGGTACACATTTCTCCTCCTTACCGAGGCATCACAACAACGTTTCACCAGGCAACGCCAGTCAACTGCTGTTTGTATATGAGAAATCGGTTTTTGTATACAAGAATTCGGTTTGAAACTTTCCTCATGTCAGCACGTTGTAGGTGTCGCCACCGGTGCCAACCTTGTGTAAATGCTCTGAAAAGCTAATCATTTGCATATCACTGCATCTTCTTCCTGTCGGTTAAATTTCGCGTCTGTAGCACGTCATCTTCATGGTGTAGCAATTTTAATGGCCAGTAGTGTATGTTAAAGCATGAATAGAGCTGTACGACATGTGAAGACTGTTGCAATAATTCTCCTAAAAAAACTATACCCCCTCTTTTCAAATTGCAATAATCCTCTGAGGATTATTATGTTAAAACATTTTTATTTTATGTCCTCAAAAGTAGACAGAAGATGACCATCTACTTATTACCTACAAAAACAAGAATAGGAACAGTATATTGCTTTTGTCAGGATAAAGAAAAAATGAGCAAATTTTTGAAGAGTAGGAACAATCATTCAACATCCTGAATCATGAGTGTCATTAGGTACAGTAACATTTATTATTGGCCAAAATGAAATAAACCTGAAAACACATGAGAGATTTCAGTATAACTGCCTTTTTTAACTGTGTGTATCTGTTATTTTTGTTTTGTTGGCACATGAGTAAGCAATGTTCCTATCTTAAATATAGTCAGGTTATCCTTTTAACACATTTCATATTGCATGGAACTGAGTCGTAAATTTCACATACAAAAACTAGGACCAGATACAAGCTAATTTAGGACATCTGAAAACAAGGTAACTGCATGCAAAACAGACCTCTCAAGTTTACCACTAGAAAATAACGTGTAAGTTCCATCATATTTCTTGGAAACAACTATTTGACATATTCAGGTGGCTTTAGTAGTGTCTTGCAGCAGTAACTACCAAAACCACAGACACTTTCCTTTGTGTTTCTTTCCATCTTGTGTATGCAAGAACCCCTGAGATTAAATAGTATGGGGACTGAGGCTGCAATACATCCATATGATCACTGAACAACATAGGAAAGTATTCACTAAACAAGGCTTTCAAAATGCATCCGTAGCCATCACTCTAGAAAACAGAAATATTAACTGTAGAGATAAGTAGCTCTTAGGCGCTGGTTTGAAAGGCAACCATTTCAACAAAAATCAGCTGAGTGGTGCTCCATCACTGAACTAGTTTCTGCTGGCCACAAACAAAATCTAAGGGTGCTGAAAGGGATGCCTGTCATGCCAGCATCTTGGAATCATTGAATGGCCATCGCTGTACAAGCACATTTTTGAAGTGCCCGACAAAGAATGCAGGTGGCACCAAGAATGTTGCCAAAATGGGGGAATTGTGAAGGTGCGTGGGGAAGGGGTGGGGGGAGTGTCTTAGAAGGATGGTTTTGCAACCTCCTCTCCCTCCTCCTCCTCGGAGATCATCTCATGCCCCAGGAAGATGCAAAACAGTAGGATGGATAAAGCATAATTATTGTTTGCTGCTTCGAATCACATTCAAATTTTATTGAATGGTTTCAGAAGGTCCCTAGTAGTTCCAACCTATACACCGGAGCAAAAATTGCCATATTACTGCAATTTCAAAGGGGTCCACCAACTTTCCATGGGGTTTGAGTGCCACAATGTCCTTAGAGAAGGATGAATCATCCAGGGGATGTCAGAAGTGTCAAAGGTTGTCAAGAATGTTATTCTGTTGCTCATCACACTGTGAACTGTTGTTTCTGAAGGCAAAAAGGGTGGGAATCAAAAACCCAAGAGAAGGGTTGGTTTCATCATTACCCTTTATGCCTCACCAAAGTCTTTTCTTATCGATTCTGAGGGCAGAGTTTCTGAAATTTTTTCCTCAGCCACCCATTAGAAAACAATGTGATTTCACACTGGGCATCACAATTCTCACCTCCATTACAGAGGCATCAAGAGAAGGCGTGAATTGTGGGCAGGCTGGGTGTGACAACCTTCCCATCAAGTGACATAACCACACTGGCGGGGACAGAATTGTGGCAAAATTTGTGTAAATGTGAAATCATTAATCTGTCATACATCTCACATGAACTTCTGAGTTTGGGTCATCTTTAGCATGTGTCAGCATCTCCCTATATGAAGCATTGGTGAGCCTGAGGGTGACGTTGCAGGGTGTCACACTATTGAACCATTTCTGAGGAATGTTGTAGGTACCACTGGAGCCAAATTTCAAACTTCTGTGTCACAATGGGAGACAATTATGTGGTTTTAAAAAAGTGAGCCTTTAATTGTGTTCCACAGTGTAGATATTAGTGTCAATGATGTTGAGAAACAGCTGAAATCAATAAAACTGAACAAAGCCCAAGAGCTCAATAGAATCCCTATCAGATTCTATACAGAATTTCTGGCTGAGTTAGTCCCTCTTTTAACTGTCATCTATCATAGATACCATGAATAAAAAACCATGACGAGTAGTTGGAAGAAAACACAGGTCACACCTACTACCTACAAGAAGGATATCAGAAGTGATCCACTAATCTATTGTCCAATATCATAGATAGCCAATTGTTGTAGAATCTTAGAATTTATTTTGAGCTCAAATGTAATGAGGTATCTTGAACAGAATGATGTCATCCATGCCAACAAGCATGGATTCCAAAAATGATCAACCATGTTAAACCCATTTCCCACTTTTCTCACCTGATTTACGCACAGTATCTCTTGATTTCCTAAAAGTATCTGACTCATTACCACATCCATGCTTATTATCAAAATTATGATCTATGGGGTATCAAGCAAAATTTGTGGCTGGACTGAGTATTTTTTGGTAGGGGGGATGCAGAAAGCGATCTTGGATGTAGAGTCATTGACAAATATAGAAGTAAATTTGGGTGTGCCTGAGGAAATTGTAATAACATCCCTGCTGTTCATGTTGTATATTAATAACCTTACAGACAGTGTTATTATACCCTCAGACTTTTTGCAGATGATGCAGTTATCCGTATTGAAGTACTGTCTGAAAGAAGCTGTAGAAATATTCAATCACACCTTGATAATATTTCAAAGTGTTGCAAGGATTTGCAATTTGCTTTAAATATCCAGAAATGTAAAATTGTGCACTCCACAAAATGAAAAACCAGAGTGTAATATGACTATAATATCAATGAGTCACAACCGGAAATGGTCAAGTCACATAAATAACCGGGTGTAACAATTTGTAGGAATATAAATGGAACAATCACATTGGTTTAATAATAGGTAATGCAGGTGGCAGACTGTGGTTCATTGGTAGAATACTAGGAAAGTACAATCAATCTACGAAGGAGGCTGCATACAAAACACTCATGTGTAACAACCAAGTACTTTACTCAAGTGTGTGGAACCCGTACCAAATAGAACTGAGAGTGCATATTGGACAAATACAAAGAAGCGTAGCATGAACTGTCACAGGTTTTGTTCAACACATGGAAAAGTGTCACAACGAAGTGGAAAGAACTGAACTGGCAGCTGCTTGAAGGCAGACACTAGCTATCCTATGAAAACCTACTTAGAAATATTCTGGACCCAACTCAAAGTGATGGAGCTAGGAATATATTACAACCCCGTACGTGTCACTTGCGTAAGGATCATGAAGACAAGATGAGACTGATTACAGCACACAAAGAGGCATTTAAGCAATCATTCTTCCCACACTTACATGTGACTGGATCAGGAAAAAGCCCTAACAACTGGTACAATAGAATGTACCATCTGCCACACACTTCACAGTGGGTTGCAGAGTATAGGCGTAGATGAAGATGCAGATTTATGGTGTCATATAGTGTGTTCCAGTAGTAAGATTACAAGGTTGACCATTGTGAATTTCAGTTATATCCAACTAAGAAGCTAGTTTGGAGCTGGCTTCATAGTTGGAGCACTACTGTGGACAACTGGAATTGCAACTGCAACGGCTGAGAGGCCTGTTGTTTTGAACACTACTGGTTGACAAAACAGTTCTATCTTGCTGTTTTCATGAGCAGCCCGATGAGCAATAAATCTGAGTCCTTGGTGGTGGATGAGAAACTTTGGAAATGTTTCACTTTGTTGATAAAGTCTGCTCTGCTGCTCATGAAATCTCAAAGATTGGTTCAGTCGGGATTGGACTTGTACAAGGCATGTAAACTAACACCTTGCTCCGGTGCTAAACAAATCACTATGTCTTGATTTAAGGATTCAGTCCATCGTTGGCTAAGTCAAGCATGTCATTAGAAGAAAAACCTGTTACAATGTAAGCATGACTCCAGTGGCACTGAATACAGGCAAAGCCCACAAAGCAAAATAAAAACAGTCCAAGAAATCTTACAGTTTGTGACACACTATCTTCATTCCCCCATAGACTCAATCCCTTCTTTCCCATCAACTTCACCTGGCCCTAATTAGCCCAGCATGTCATCACCCTCAACATTGACCTATGCCTCCCCAATGGCTCCATGAAGACCACTGTCCATATCAGACCCATGAACCATCAACATAAGCTATATTTTAATATCAGGTGTTCCTTCCACTAAAAAGTCTGTAACATATAGTCTGCTCACCCATGGACAGTACAGCTGGAGTAACAAGTAAAATCCTACCCAGTATGTTGAATGTCTTATGAAGATTTCCACAGACCAATATTACGCCTACCTCCAAACCTATTCCACAAACAGACCTCATATGTAATATCCACATGGACCTCTAATCCTCTGACCAACCCCCATGAACTACGTGCAATGAAATGACACCCTCATTACTTAGTATTACCCCAGCTGAAACAACGTAACAGCATTCTTCAACTAATCCACCATACAATCCTTCGTATCTCTCCCAAAGTGGTATTCTACCACCCACCCAGCCTATGATATATCCTGCTCTGTATTTATGCTGCACCTACTTCCAACCATGTATCACAGGGTTAACATCCCTGTGGAAGACTTAGGTGCAAAACCTTTTCAATGCACCCACCCAGAACATCCTGTTCCAATCCTGCTCAGGCATATCTTACCCTTTAGAATGCTGGGACATCTGTGAAAATAGCATATCATATAAAAGCTTTTCTGCAGGTTTTGCACAGCCTTCTGTGTGGGCATGACCACCATCCCATTGTCCATTCAAATGAATGGCCACTGGCGAACTTTGTTCAAGAGCACAGTTGATCGTCCACCAGAAGAGCATTATGTGCTTGATTTCAGTGGCAGCCATACAACCTGTAACTCTGTATCACCCCGAACACCAGCTTCTATGAATTAATAAATGTGAACTGTTCTCACAACACATCCTTCAAGCCTAACTGCCCTGGTCTTAAACTCTGCTAACCACCTCCAATCCTAGCTCCATTCCTCCCACTTCAATCAATCTCTACACATACTTTGACCCCCTCATCTCCCTTTTCCACTGCTTTCTCTGACTACCCCACCAATGCACAGGGACTGCACCATGATGAACTAACAGTAGCCATATTCCTATTCCTCACCCCAGTCAAGCTCTAGTGCTGGGACACTGAAATCAGCCAGGGAAATTTAGTGAGTCAGAGAGAGAGAGAGAGAGAGAGAGAGAGAGAGAGAGAGAGAGAGAGAGAGTTTTACCCCTTCCATTATTTATATTCCATTCAAGTCTCACCATTATCATGATTTTAAAGCTTTTCCTAAAAAAGTTCTGGATTATTTTTGTGTCCCTTGCTAATTTAATACATTTACTTGGCAGTTAATTGTCATTGGTTTAGTTTTACACACTGCACTTTTGAAATATCTACCACTCTTCTACACTCAAAAGCTCCATAATTCTTCATTTTCAAACCTTCTGAGTTCCACTGAATGGGTTTTGCATTACCTACTGATCACAGTTCTCTGGTGCCTACATTCATTCACTACTCTAACCCACTACAGCATTTAATTCCTTTAAAAAAAAAAAAAAAAAAGCTTCAAATGAGTCAAAATATCCCATACTCCGTTAAAATATCCCATACTCCGTTAACAATTTTTTACCAAGCGCTATTTTAGTAATTTCTTTGTACCACACCAATCTTCCATATACAATGAAATACATACATTTAAGTTTTTAATTTCAGAAAATTCTTTTTTACAAAATCTTGGGAGTCTTGGGAGCGTAATTAATGCTGATCGTGTTTAAGACATACGTTTCCCTCATTCTTCAAATGTATGTTGGCAGTGCATATTCGATGTTTCAGAAATCTTTATTATTTATTGTTATGGAGAAACCAAAATACATATCAATATACGACTTACTTGCAAAGAGTGTTGTCCCACTGCAGTGTGCGAATATTCATTAACATTGTCCTTGAGGCATTGGTAACATCAGTTATGTGAAGACCACCGTTAGGCCCTCCTGTAAGATTCTATGAAATAAAATCAGATTGACAAACAAGGAAAATAAACTGAAAACTCTGCATTGCATACAAATAGTACACAATATTGGACCAATGGAAAGATACAACTTGCAATGAAATTAAGGGGGTTTAGTAGTGAACTATGGTACATTAATAAAGATTACACAACCTATACAATTCTGTTTATAATGAATATCAGCATAGTTTTCAATGCAAGTTACAGCTAGTTTAGGAAAATGAGCCCTTAAAATGCATAAAAGAGTTAGTCCACTCCGAACAGACTTGTCACTGTCCCTTTTTCATCTACATGCTATCTGACTCATGACAGCAGGGAATTAGTAGAGATAAATTACAGACCATAAACAATGAATAAATTTTCATCTCCCAAGATCACTAAAATCATTTATTCATACAGGTTACCGCTTTCAGTAATTCTCTTTTGTTATATGTGCAATATCTCAGAAACAAACTAGACATTCTACAAATATTCGTAGAGGATCACTTGCCACATGTACTAGTAATAACAGAACATGGGCTAAAACGCAATGAAATAATATATTATAGATTAGGTTACATACTAGCAAATAGTTATTGTAGGCAAAACCATAAAGGTGGTGGTGTGGTAGTTTATGTCAATAAGGATATAGAAGCAAAAAAAAAAAATCCTTTCTTGAACACCTCACCAAAGAAGGATCAATTGAAATGACAGGTATTGTACTCCACAGTAATGATTTTAAGTTACCAAAGAATAAAGTGATTGCAGTATATAGGCCACCAAATGCTGATGTTATGCTGTTTATGGATAAACTTTGTAGTGTTATTGGTCAGGCCGGTTGTAATGACCTTAATATATTAGGTGACTTTAATATATATGCAAACTCCAATAGTATAGTAAACTTGAAACTCAGTGATATACTGACCTCATACAATCTTGTAAATATAGTGAACTCTGACACCAGAGTGACAGACACACGTTCCACTAGAATAGATTATGTTATAATCCACAAAGATGTTATAGATAAGGTAAATTACAGTGACTTAGATTTTCTTTATTCTGACCACTTCTGTCAGGTGATAGAATGCAACAATTCAGTTGTGCATAAAATAACAAAAATTGTGCTACAGAAACGAATGCTGAATACCTCAAATATGAATGCTCTTAAGGACAAACTAGCGAATGAGAAATGGGATTCTGTGTACCGTGTAAAAGGGTTGGATGAGAAATGGAATGAATTCTACTCAACCCTACTCCATCATTATGAATATAGTTTTCCAGTCAGAGAAATCCAATAGGTAGTTAAAAATGGAAGTAATCCTAGACTAAAACTCCCAACAAATCTGATTATGCTCCGGCAGTAAGTACATGATCTAAACCAGCTTTATAAAGCTACTACTATGTAGGTTTTCAAGGAAAAATACAATAGGGCTAAGCAAACTTTTAAAACTGAAATTGTTAACCTAAGGAAGCATATTAACAGCAAAACAATAGAACAGTCTGACAACATAAGCAAAGCATCTTGGAAACCGATTGACAAATACTGAAAATGTCCCAACAAGATGAACATGTAACCGCTCAGCACAAGACATGATGGTAACATTATAAAAGACCCAGATACTATATGTAATATTTTTAATAACTACTACATTTCTGGTGAACAATCAATCCATATTATAGATCCACAGGTAGAGACTCGATGCCATCTCACCCAGTGTACCAAATTTGAATTTGTGGAAGTGAATGAGCAGGAGGTTCGCAGGGCAATATACATGCTAAAGAAAAAATTTTCATCTGGATGGGGTGGTGTATCCAGTGCTATTACTAAAGCGTGCTTAAAAGAAATCTGTAAACCTCTTACTCACCTGATTAATTGCAGCATTAGAGAAAACATGTATCCAACAGTTCTAAAAATGTGTTTAGTGAAACCAGTTTATAAAAAGGGAAGTAAGGAAGATGTCTCCAACTACAGACCAATGTCATTAATTCCCACTTTTAGTAAGATATTCGAAAGCATTATCCTTTCTCAGCTAAGTGCCTTTTTCACAAAACAACCTGCTTGTAGATTCGCAGCATGGCTTCAGAAAAGAGCTAAGTACAACCACAGCAGTTACACAGTTCATCCATGAAGTTTACTGTCTGTTGGACCAGAAGATGCAGACTGCAGGTATATTTTTGGACCTGACAAGAGCATTTGATACGGTAAAACATAGCGTACTTCTTAGAAAGCTTAAATCTTATAGTATTGGGGATCAAGTCATGAATCTTCTAACCACATACCTGCTGAATCGTAAGCAAAGCACTAAATTGTCATACAAACTAGATAATAAAATCATGAACTCCCAGTCCACCAGTGAACCTGTATTACAAGGTATACCACAGAGCTCAATCCTTGCCCCCCGTTTCTCTTCCTTATTTATATTAACGACATTGCACAACCCATTAACTCCCATATTGTAAGCTATGCAGATGACACATCAATCTTATTCTATGGGAGTGAATCTAATGAGCTAGAATCTCTTGCTACTAGTGGTGTAACAAAAGTAACAAAATACTACAATGATCAGGGACTCTGGTGAATGTCACCAAATCTCAACTACTGACATTTAAAACAGGCAGTTCTCACCACAACAATATGAATAGTGTTTGTAATATCTCTGCAACAGAAAATGGTAACTGTAAATTCCTGGGTGTGTATGTTGATGAAAATTTGCGGTGGACATACCACATTAATTTCATATGTGGAAAAGTCAGTAGTGCCATATATCTCCTCAGCCAGCTCGCAAAGACAGTTTCTAGCCAAGCACTGAAATTAGTATATTACGGAACACTTTACCCCTTTCTCAATTACGGAATTGAAATGTGGGGCTGTGCAACTGATGCACATTTAAAAAGAATACTACTACTACAGAAAAGGGCAATAAGACATATACATGGGATGGGACATAGAGATTCATGTTGTGAAGTGTTTGTGCAGCAAAAATATCTGACAATATATTCTCTGCACATCTTCAAAATAGTTGTATTTTTTGTAAGTCAACCAAGAGAAGCTATCAAGGGCAATAATTTACATGATCACAACACTAGAACAAAGTTTAACTATTTCCGTAACAGAACAATGTTAAAAATGACTGATAGAAGTCCATATATCAGTGGTATGATTTGGTATAACAAGCTACCAAACTCTCTAAGAACGTACACGGGAAATGTTTTTAAAACAAAATTAAAATCTTTTCTAATAGAAAAATGTTTATATTCTATCAATGAATTTTAAGATAGTGATTGTAACATGAGGCATTAGCATATCAGTTGTAATGTGATAAATGTAAAAAATAGACATAAGAATTGACAGCTACAGAATATAGTGTATTTTATAAGTGTAAATATAACCATAGTATTAAGTCTGATGTTTGCAAAAGCCATAATTACGATGGCTCCACGCAAAGAAAATGCAAATAAATAAATAAATATTTGGATCTATGTTTACTTCGTTACACAGCCTTCTCCTTGACTACAGTAAGTGGTGCTATACAATGTATGTCCATGTTGGTATCATGAGTTATACTCGAGGTTGGTATATCAGTTTTAAAATAACAGTTATAGACACACATATTAGTGTACTGTTTTACAAGTGTGTGTACATAGCTGTTTGCATAGTACCACTTAATGTACTGAAGGAGAAGGTTATGCAATGATGCAAACTTAGAACCAAGATGGGAACAGAGAATTGCCGAAACTGGTCATCTATATGAAAAAATGATCTTAGCAATCTCGGCAGCTGAAAATTTATTCAGTATTCACAGTACTACAGATTGCCCCACACTCACAATGTCAGAAGTGTATAAGCATTCAACTTACCATACTCAAAATAGACAGAAATATTAAAAACCTACCCATATGAGCCAAGTGTCCACAGTGCCAAATAAACATGACTTATTCTTAACTGCCTCTCGTACTTCAGGAACATTGTCCATCATCCATTTCAGTTTCAGAGCACTGAAATAAGTGCTTACTGGAAGCCCACACAACGGTTTGAAGTAGTCTTGATTCCTGTCACGTACATTTTTTAATAAGTCATCAACTGTCTCTGTATTTCTTACATCAAGCCAGACTGGAAAGTCAAGAGTTCGAGAGTCAATCAGTTTTTGTATGCAATCGTGTGGACAATACTAAGCACATGGTTTCACACAAACAAACATCAAACAACAAAATTTGACACTATCAAATTGGAGAACACAATCTGTTTTGGAGAAATTTTCGTCTTTTTTTTTTTCCACAGTTATCTTGATCTGCATTGGACTTACAATCCAGTTGATGTCATGTGACTTTATGTCATAAACTTGTTGTTAAGTGACTGAGATGGGTATTAAATGAGTGTTTGATGTGTTACTTTTGTAATAAGATACTAGTTCTAAGTTGACTCATAAGATATTGTTATGGTAAACCATTGTACATCTTTTCCTATGCAATCAAGAAAATTGTAAATACAGAGTTATGATCAATAATAAAGGTGAGCTAAATAAACTCAAGATAAAATCCAAACTATGAGAGTAACAACCAACATGGAAACATTAGAGCATGAGGAGTTACCTTACTGACAATAGATTCAGCTTCTGAAGCAACATCAATCTGAAAAGATAATGCTGAACATCAACACATTCTTGAAATTTTATGAGGTTTTGGGATTCCAGACGGATCACGTTGACTTCTTGCGACAACATTTCGGCTGGCAACCGTCCAGCCATCTTCAGGTGAGTGTCCGTCACTGGAGACTGCTAATTCCCAATGTCAGCTTTATAGAAAAAATTGGCACAGAGACACATGCGCATTGGCAGCTATCGCAGGAGCATCCTCTATTGAAATCCGCGCCATCTACAATTTCTATTCCATTTGTGGGACACACGGAAATGCACATTGGTAAAACTAGAAGTCCGCCCTCTGTCAGAATGCAAGCTCATGTCACTTGAAACAAACGTCAGATGTCACCAGACATGTCCTTATGAATTTAATGTTTTCTCTCAGTAGAAATTAAGGAGATCACCGGGTCCCAAGCCTTCTCCAGATGGAAGCCGCCATCACGATTTATATGATCTTGTGCTAGACATATTTCCTCATATTCTTTAATTACTGAATCCCTAAAGGATTTTCCGGGGCCAAGATTTTTGTGGTCAAATAATCCATAGAGTGTCCTGTGGTAATACAATGTTCAGCTGCAGCCAACTTAATGGACTGGGAATGGTGCGTGTGGCACCCACTTTCAATGCACCTTTCATGTACTGTGCATATCGTCTGACCTATGTAAGCTTTCCAACAATGGCAAGGAAGTTTGTAAATTCTGGCCTTCTGCAAATTTACACAACTCCTTGCCAGTGTGGCAAACCTTACACAGTCCATATAATACACACAGTACATGAAAGGTGCATTGAACATGAATGCCACACTCGCCTTTTCACAGTCCACTAAGCTAGCCGTAGTTGAGCACTGTATTACTGCACGGTGCTCCATGGAGTATTCTGCCATAAAAATCTTGGCCCTGGTGAGATCCTTTAGGGATTCAGTAATTAAAGAATCTGTGGACATACACCTAGCACAAGATCATATAAATTGTGGCGGCATCTTCCATCTGGACAAAATTTGGGACTCTGTGATCTCGTTAATTTCTTCTGAGAGAGAGAGAATTTCTTTCATGACACATCTGGCGACATCTGGTATTTGTTTTTAGTGATGCAAGGGCGCATTCCCATAGAGGGAGGAGATGCAGTTTCACCATACGCCTGAGTGCAACAAATGGAAAAATATTTGTAGAGGCTGCAGATTTCGATACACTCCTGTGACAGCTGCCAATGTGCTTGCACCTCCGTGCCAACTTTTGCTATAAAGCTGACACAGAACTAGCAGTCTCCAGTGGTGAGTGCTCACCTGAAAGTGGTTGGATGGTTGCCAGCCGAAATATTGTAGCAAAAGGCAACATGATCTGGTTACAGTCCCAAAATCTCATAGAAGCTGCAGTATGCCGGGAAAACTTCAAGAATCACATTCCTGAAATTGATTTTTTTCACCATTTTGTTTTCACTTCTGTAATTTCTATGCAATTGGACTGATGTTGTAAAGACACAATTTCCAGCGTTATAAAATACCCATATCTTATTATAAAGAAAAAGAGAATCACTGTACACCTGGAATTATATAACACCAGAATGAAAAGTAATACTGAAAACAACAACAATAAACATAGATCACAATAATTTGCTTCACTTTAAAAAAAATCTTTGTAATGGACAAGGAAAAAGGAAATTGTCAACTGTGGTGTAAGAGAAAATAGGACACTGTTACACCAATGTTCTTACTGCCCCGAGCAAATACAGGTGAAAAGCTGAAGTAATTACAATTAAGGCACGTCAAGTCAGTTGATTCGAAATTTTATATCCTGTTTTTGTCTGACATAATTGTTTATTACATGATTGATTGTTTATTCTGTTGTGTGTCAAGACCGAAAGTGATTTAACACACTGATGGTAGAATCTACATTGCGGCAGCCACAGGTGATGTATTTGCCCACTGCCACATCTGAAGCAAGAAAATCCTAGCAGTGACTGTTGCTAATCACAGATTTTTCTTGGGCACTAACTCATACAATTGTAATTAAATGAAAAAATGAAAATCTGTATATCTCTAATAGAAATGTAATCATGTAGTGAGTCAGAATTTCCATTGATGGCATTCATACAGTCTTTTGTACTACCATAAAAATAAATGTGTTATGAGTTGAAAGTTAATTTCACTATATACTTATTTTCAGAGTAGGAAACATAGTTCTACTTTAAGAAGATGATTTAACGACAGTTCATATGCTGTACATGCACGCAATTCCAAACAAATTACAAAAGAATTTTGGAGTTTGGTTCATTTTATTGAGAAAGCTAATGCAATCTGAGATAAATGAGTTCTGGTGTGGATTTCAGTGATTATATATATAAATAAAACATTTTAGACTGATGACCATAAGAATAACCCATTTTTACAGCAATGAGTGATTGCAATTTTTTTCCGATCCAGTCAAATCCTGATAAAACAGAGCAGTGATTTTAATAGGGAAATATTTCAATAATTTACTTCATAAATTTGTTTTGGCTAACGGCTGATATCTGTATATTGGGCATGGTCACACTTATTTAATTAAAAAAGCAAATTATTTTAAACTCAATACTTTTGAACAGAAGCATTACATTGCACACACACACACACACACACACACACACACACACACACACACACAGAGAGAGAGAGAGAGAGAGAGAGAGAGAGAGAGAGAGAGAGAGAGAGAGAGGACACTGGAGAGACTAAAACTGGAGAATCCACTGAAGAGGGCTCAACTGAGCTGATTGGGTGTGGAAGCAGGCGAGTAGCCGTATAGCCGTAGCCTGCAACCATTGACGACTTTGGTAAGAGATAAGGGACAGACCTGCTAAAAACACGGGCTGCAGATGGTGACAACGAGACATTGCGACTTGGTGGTTGCAGCTCAGAGCAGATGATGACAACCAAACATCGCAACCTGAAGGTGGTAGTGTGGCATATTTTCTGTCTGGGGCCCTACACCATGTTCCAGCTAACAGTTTACCACTAACCTTATCTGGCGAGTTCAGTTAATGTAGGCAGTGAAACAGATGTGCAGTCTCGCATAAAACTATAAGGCAAAGTGTTTTGAGTGCCTGACAAGTTAGTTTAGTTATTACATATTTGCACTGTGAAGTATACAAACTACAATTAGTCATCATGTCTGAGGAAAGCTTTCATGAGGAGAACACTGGAAATTGTTGCCTAAAATAGTATCAAAATCACGGTCACATTTCCAAACCATTTCTATGGTGAACTGGTACTTTCTTCTTTCTATTTCCAGCCATATGTTTCGCGAATGCATTGGACAGATTACCTTTTTTCCCAATCCACTAAGTCTATAATGTGGTGTGGTTTTGTTCTTGACCACTTGTAGATTTAACAAACAAAACCCATATTTGTGCACATGTATCAATGATAAGGACAGACTGTCTAACCATTGATTTTACCTAGCAAAATTACCTTTGCCACCTGAGCAAGTCCAGTCTTATTGGATTCACTTTGCAGAAGGGCAGCAGTGGCAGGATTACTCCCATTCGTTTTTCCCAGATTTGCTTTCCTTTGAGCACTCAGCAGCCTATTTGCTTAGTCAAGAAACTTGTAGACATGGGCAATTTGCTCTCTCGTGTTCAATCTTTCAATAATAGGCACATGCCAATGCTAAACACTCAGGAGCCTTGTAGCCTGGCCGTCTGCAACAAGTGCAGTGCACTTTGGCAATGAATGCACATCTACTGGGTTTACCCGGGTGGAACAGTGGATGAACTGCCAGGACTCCTCATTTAGAAATGCAAGTTGTACTTGGCAAAGCACACTTCACCTCAGCACTTATGTGTGGGTCAATCTCATAAACAAATACATCTACAAAGCGAGCATCTGCTTTGCTGAGTGGTAGCTCATTCTCTTCATCATTGTCCCACGGTACATACATACAGCGTGATACTGCTCTCTTTCGGTTAGCAAAATGCTCTAAATCATCTCCACAATTTTGATTCAGGATGGAAAGTTTTTCTCTACAGCAGGTAATATGCTTATCTCTGCGTCTACCAATTAGCCCTTTTGCAACAATGTCAAATGCACTGGTATTTTGCAGTCTTTCCACAGAATTTACATAAGCACATGCCTCCAGCAACTCCTACCAACAATTCATAACCCCATGCCGAAAGTTTCTCTGCCTCCATTAAATTCTGTATGAAAGTGTAGACTTTTTGCCTGGTTTACCTGAGTAAGTGGGAACCCACAAACCCATTGCAACATCAATTACTAAGCAGTATGGTACCAGCACGGGAACCCAGGATATGGGGAAGCAAGGCTAACAGCAGGCACAGTGCTGCTTTGTGGTGTCACACTCATTAATGCCTCATTCAGACGCCTCCGCAGATCTTCATTCTCCACTGTGAGTTGCTCCAGCCTTGCTTGCATTTCTGGATCCATTTCCAGCTAGCCCTATGGCCTAGTGGTGGACATCCCTTTGAACTACAAGTATCAAACAAACAACCAAAAAGTCTTTGGTGGCAGCTATTGGTGATATCTCTGGCAGTATTGGCCCAGGTGGTATCATCTCCCTAAAAGCAAAGTTGGTGACTTATACTTGCTGATAGATGAAACAACATGGCAGTGTCAAGCAGCAGCACATCGTTTCCTATGCTAGGGTGGGTACATACAACAGCTCAAGGTAGACTGTGGCATGCAGCCCGAAATGACTGCACTAACCCCTCGTCTATTGCATCGCAGCACAGAGCCAGACAGCCCTACACAAGAATTTCACACATCCACTCGTGGCTTCGTAATTTGTACGTAGAACTTCAAATCTGAAAACTGGATGAATTCGGCATTCTGATTCTGATGCCAGTTTGTACACCCCCTCAGTGGTGAAGTTAGGACTGGAAAGTGGTGTGGGCCTGTAATTAATATACAGTACTCAGGTTTAGAAAAGAAATCAGTTTCTTTGCTAATAGGGATTACATTGTGAGGATTGCCAAAGGCAATATAATGGTAAGAGAGATTTAGGAACCAGGTTTTAAACTGTAAGAAATTTTCAGGGGCAGATGTAAACTCTGACCACAATATATCGGTTATGAACTGCAGATTAAAACTGAAGAAACTGCGAAAAGGTGGTAATTTAAAGAGATGGGATCTGGATAAACTGAAAGAACCAGAGGTTGTAGAGAGTTTCACAGAGAGCATTACAGAACAATTGAGAAGAATGGGGGAAAGAAATACAGTAGAAAAAGAATGGGTAGCTTTGAGAGATGAAATAGTAAAGGCAGCAGAGGATCTAGTAGGTAAAAAGATGAGGACTAGTAGAAATCCATGGGTAACGGAGGAGATTTTGAGTTTAACTAATGAAAGGAGAAAATATAAAAATGCAGTAACTGAAGTAGGCAAAAAGGAATACAAACGTCTCAAAAATGAGATCGACAGGAAGTGCAAAATGGCTAAGCAGGGATGGCTAGAGGACAAATGTAAGGATGTATCACTAGGGGTAAGATAGACACTGCCTACAGGAAAATTAAGAGATCTTTGGAGAAAAGAGAACCACTTGTATGAATATCAAGACCTCAGATGGAAAACCTGTTCTAAGCAAAGAAGGAAAAGCAGAAAGGTGGAAGGAGTACATAGAGGGTCTATACAAGGGCTACGTACTTGAGGGCGATATTACAGAAATGGAAGAGGACGTAGATGAAGATGAAATGGGAGATATGATACTGCGTGAAGAATTTGACAGAGCACTGAAAGACCTAAGTCGAAGCAAGGCCCCGGGAGTAGACAACATTCCATTAGAACTACTGATAGCTTTGGTTGAGCAAGATGTTACTGATAGCCTTGGGTGAGCAAGATGTATGACACAGGTGAAATACCCTCACACTTCAAGAAGAATATAATAATTCCAATCCCAAAGAAAGCAGGTGTTGACAGGTGTGAAAATTACCGAACCATCAGTTTAATAAGTCACGGCCGCAAAATACTAACAAGAATTGTTTACAGACGAATGGAAAAACTGGTATAAGCCAACCTGGGGGAAGATCAGTTTGGATTCTGTAGAAATGTTGGAACACGTGAGGTAATACTGACCCTACAACTTATCTTAGAAAATAGATTAAGGAAAGGCAAACCTACGTTTCTAGCATTTGTAGACTTAGAGAAAGCTTTTGACAGTGTTGATTGGAATACTCTCTTTGAAATTCTGAAGGTGGCAGGGGTCAAATACAGGGAGCGAAGGGCTATTTACAATTTGTACAGAAACCAGACGGCAGTTATAATAGTCGAGGGGCATGAAAGGGAGGCAGTGGTTGGGAAGGGAGTGAGACAGGGTTGTAGCCTATCCCCGAGGTTATTCAATCTTTATATTGAGCAGGCAGTGAAGGAAACAAAAGAAAAATTTCGAGTAGGTATTAAAATCCATGGAGCAGAAATACAAACTTTGCAGTTTGCCGATGACATCACAGACAGCAAAGGATCTGGAAGAGCAGTTGAACGTAATGGACAGTGTCTTGAAAGGATGATATGAGATGGACATCAACAAAAGCAAAATGAGGATAATGGAATGTAGTCGAATTAAATCAGGTGATGCTGAGGGAATCAGATTAGGAAATGAGACACTTAAAAGTAGTAAATGAGTTTTGCTATTTAGGGAGCAAAATAACTGATGATGGTCGAAATAGAGAGGATATAAAATGTAGACTGGCAATGGCAGGGAAAGCATTTCTGAAGACGAGACATTTGTTAACATCGAGTATAGATTTGCGTGTCAGAAAGTCACTTCTGAAAGCATTTGTATGGAGTGTAGCTAAGTATGGAATTGAAACATGGATGATAACAAGTTTAGACAAGAAGAGAATAGAAGCTTTCAAAATATGGTGCTACAGAAGAATGCTGAAGATTAGATGGGTAGATCACATAACTAATGAGGAGATACTGAATAGAATTGGGGACAAGAGGAATTTGTGGCACAACTTGATTAGAAGAAGGGATCAGTTGGTAGCACATGTTCAGAGGCATCACAGGACTACCCATTTGGTATTGGAGGGCAGTGTGAAGGCTACAAATCATAGAGGGAGACCAAGAGACAAATACACTAAGCAGATTCAGAAGGGCGTAAGTTGCAGTAGTTACTCGGAGATGAAGAAGCTTGCATAGGATAGAGTAGCATTGAGGGCTGCATCAACCCAGTCTGTGGACTGAGGACCACAACAACAACAATATATTCTTCATCGACTTGTAACAGAGGCAGTGCCCAGCATTTCAAAACACTTGCAGTCTGAAAAATCAGTACCGATCAGTAGTGATGTACCATAGTAATTTTCAATTATTGGCACTTTATACGCTTTCTGATTTCTTTATGAATATAATTTCTTTATTTTTATATCCATAGCCTTTATTGATAGTTAATCTTATTTGTTACAACAAATAAATCAAAGATTTATGCTCATAATAAGCAGTTATGGCTGAAAGTTACAGACATGTTTGATTGCAAAGATTATTAATAAACGCAATTAAATGGAAAAGAAAGACCTCTATCAGGCTCATGTGATGCTATATGCATTACACCAAACAAGTTATGGCATGGAGGAGTATATTACCAAACAACACACTATCAGTCATATAGGAAGTTCATAACATCATGAAACAAATCATGAAAAACCTATTAAAACATTTCTCAAACAATTACACTGCAGTGCGCCTGATAACATAGCAAAATACTGCATATGGTAGAAAGTGGATTAACTAACCTCCATCAAAATAGTTCATCAAAGACACAATGAGATGCCCGAGTTCAGAAAGAAAGTGTAACTAATTGTAGGTGCTTATGGTTATTTTTAGGAGGGTGGCCCAGAAAGATTAACTGTACTTCTGTTGGCAACAGATGCTTCGAGACTTTGCACAAGTGTTTGTGAATGTTCCCCACAGTTTCTTTCTCTGCAGTGAGAAATTCAATGACAGCATGTTGCCTATAATGTACATTACCTACAGATACCATTTTGAAATGGTCCTGAGGCTACTCTATCTGTCAGAAACAACAAGCAATTAGCGTGCAGTCTTGTGCTATACGGATCTGGTGATATGTTAGAACTTCTGCAGTCCGCGCAGAAAACACCTGTATATGAAAAACTCATAATAGGACATAACCAAGAAATTGCACGCTAAAAACTTCAAATAATACACACACAATGTTTTGCTTTCATAGCATTGTTTTCAGCTGAGAAAAAAAAAGTGGTGCATTACTTTCTGAGCAACCGCCATAGATAATGCAAAGACTGATGTAGTTTATAAAAAGGTGAGAGATTAGGATTGCATTGTCTCTCATCCAACTTCAAAATTGGCACGCGTTAAAATGATACATGTTTTTAAACTTACCTATTGCATTGTACAAAGGCTTTCCAGTTTTTGGGTCCCATACTATGGTTGTCTCCCTCTGATTTGTTATTCCAATGGCCACAATGTCGGCAGGATCAATGTCCAGCTTTTTCAGATTCTCTACAGTCTCATTTATACATTCCTTCACTGCAGATAAAATTGCTACTGGATCCTGTTCAACCCATCCCTCACGAGGGCAGTCTTGTGCTATACGGATCTGGTGATACGTTAGAACTTCTGCAGTCCGCGCAGAAAACACCTGTATATGAAAAACTCATAATAGGACATAACCAAGAAATTGTAATTGAGAAGAAAAAGTAAATCTTTTGCCAATAAAAAACCAATTATACACATCTGATTTCCAGAGTCCTCAAATTTAACTCATTTTGTGTGAATACAATACAGTAGTCATGGGTGGAAACAAATAATGTAAGGAGCAAAGATGTATAGCTGAGTCACTGAGTGGTGGACTAGGGTGTCAACAAGACTGAACCTGAAGCTAAGCTTCTGGACAGTGAACTTCTTTTATAAGACAGAGAGAGAGAGAGAGAGAGAGAGAGAGAGAGAGAGAGAGAGAGAGAGAGAGAGAACCGTGGGGGTGGGGGGTGGGGGGGTGGGGGGCGCACGCGCGCTTATCTCCACTTCAATCATTGAGTGAGTGATTACGATTACTGCTGCCACATCAAATAGAATCAATCTACGCAGGAAACCTGCTCAACATATTCCCTATTTTCCTGTTGTCACTATATTCAAGACACAGGACTCAGGTGCAATAAAAGCATGTTATTTATGGCAACGATCTTAAATGCCTTTAACTCTCAACATAAGAAAGAACATGTTAATCTATTTGTTACAACATCCTGACTCTGCTCAGAGTTTCTTTTCCATAACTTGACATCTAATCTACCCAAACCAATCTAAAATACTTTCAAGACAGCACCGAGTGGGCAACAATAATATCTTGAAAGACAAACAATAAATTTTCTCCTTCTGTCTTCAACAGCAACAGGTATACATTTTTCCATAAATTACTGTATAAATATTCTCCTACACTGTACAGACCTGAAAAACATCAAAACAATTTGAAACTGAACAAGAACTCTGACATCTGCTCAGTTTAACTCAAAAAAAGAAAAAAAGAAAGAAATGCAGTTTATGCAATACACAGCTTCCCACATTTTTCTCTTAATCTTGTTAACAAGAGGTGTCAAGCTAAAAGAGTTTTTCTTGATCTTGCTAAGGCATTTGTTATAGTTACAGTATCCTGCTGCAAAACATTTGTACCTAAGAAATAAGGGTAATTTCTCATACTTTCTTTAAAAGTCATCTTAAAAACTGAAAGTTAGCTGCTCAGTTCTTTGGATCATTATTGTGATCTCTCCTTATGATATGGAACAATTCAATTTTACATTTATATTGCATATTGTTCCCAGAAGTGTGACGGGCTCAAAGACTTTTTTAAGTAATAGGGACCAGTTCATTGCACTCAGTGGTGAGTGTTCATCCAATGCAAGGGTATCATCAGGAGTGCCCCAGTGAAGTGTAATAAGACCACTCCTCTTCTCCATATACATAAATGATCTAATGGACAGTGTGAGCTGCAATCTGTGACTGTGTGCTAATAATGATGGGGTGTACAGGGAGCTGTCATAGCTGAGTGATTGTAGGAGGATATAAGGTGACTTAGACAAAATTTTAGTTTGTGTGATGATTGGCAGCTAGCTCTAAATGTACAAAAATGTAAGTTAATGCAGATCAGTAGGAAAAACAATTTCACAATGTTCAAATACAATATTTATAGCGTGTTTCTTGATGCAAAAGTGTCAATTAAATATCTAGGCATAATGCTGCAAAGCGATATGATATGGAACGATTCTGTAAGGACTGTTGTACGTAAGGTGAATGGCTAACTTCACTTTACTGGGAGAATATATAAAGCAGACTGCACATAGAACACTAATGTGACTAATTCTTGATTACTGTTCATATGTCTGGGATCCACACTAGGTCAGATAAAAGGAAGGTATCAAAGCAACTCAGGTGCGGGCCACAAGATATTTTACTGGTAGGTTCGATCAACATGCAAGGATTATAGAGGTGCTTCAGGAACTCAAATGTAAATCCCTGGAGGGAAGGAAACATTCTTTTTGAAGAACAATGTTGAGAAAATTCAAAGAACCAGCATTTGAAGCTGACATCAGAATGAGTGTACTGCACCAATGTACAATTTGCATAAGAACCATGGAGATAAGAGAAATCAGAGCTCATGTGGAGACAAATAAGACAGTCATTTTTCCCACACTCTATTTATGAGTGGAATGGGAAAGGAAATGGTTAGTTGATATGCTAGGTACCCTCTGCCACCATACAGTGGCTTGTGGAATATGTATGTAGATGCAGAGGTTTAGAAATCCTAAACCTTACCAGCCCTTTTCCTTTAGCTACTGACTCTGAAAGCTTGCACATTCCCATACTTTTATGTGTGTTTTCTCCTGCCACCTCTTCAAATATTTACTTATGCATTTATTTTTCCTAACAAGGTTTAAGTCTTCGGCCTATTCCTTCATCTTACAAGGAAGAATCTTCCACCACCAGGACAACCAGGACAACCAGAACAACAACAACAGTTGAGTACAGTCTGAAAAAACAACATTCTTGACACGTGCAAATAATGATATTAACAGATATGCATGACAGCAGGGCATAAAGAATGAAAAGAACTTATCTGGTTTGAGGAAGAGCAAGGAATAGCGGAATGTTAGCAGAAGAGAGAGAAAGGACAATGAGGGGGACAGAAATACATAGGGGAATAGATAAGTAGAAGCATGTTGTTAATCTGATATAAATACTGGTTCGCTGTTGCTCAAGACAATAGGTTGGATATACTGATGGGGAAACTACATGGATGATAACAGGAAAAGCTTTAGGCCTACTCTCTTGTTGAATGCAGTGTGTATTTGGAGAAATGTTCACTGATCAACAGTCATTGTGATTAAGGACAACTGTGGCTTACTAGGGTTCAGTTTTGAGACCAAGGTTTTGTGCTTATTATACTGAAAAAATGTCATCATTCATGCCTAATATGGTAGAAGCCATCTGTTCTTAGGTTTGGCAACAGATACAATTGTATGTCACCAACATACAAGTGATAGTTACAAGCTGGCCGTGTGGCATCGCCCGCTCTGCCTGTGAGTGGACATGTGGCTGCTCCTTCAGCAAGGTCCGAGTAGGCACACGGGGGGAGGGGTTTATTATTGATTGGGAGTTCCAACGTTAGGCGGTTGATGGAGCCCCTTAGGGAAATAGTGGAAAGGTCGGGCAAGAAGGCCAGTGTTCACTCTGTCTGCTTGCCGGGGGGTCACATCCGAGATGTGGAGGAGGTCCTTCTGGCGACGATAGAGAGCACTGGGTGCACCTGACTGCAAATTGTTGCTCATGTCGGAACCAATGACTTCTGCCGTCTGGGTTCAGAGGTCATCCTCAGTTCATACAGGCAGTTGGCAGAGTTGGTGAAGGCGGAAAGCCTCACTCATGGGGTGGAATCTGAGCTAACTACTTGTCGTATCGTCCCCAGAACCGATCACAGTCCTCTGGTTTGGAGCCGAGTGGAAGGCTTAAACCAGAGGCTCAGACGATTCTGCGGAGATCTGGGGTGCAAATTTCTCGACCTCCGCTACCGGGTGGAGAAATGTACGGTCCCCCTGAATAGGTCAGGCGTGCACTACACGCAGGAAGTGGCTACAAGGGTAGCGGAGTACGTGTGGAGTGCACATGTGGGTTTTTTAGGTTAGAGAATTCCCTCCCTAGGTCCGACAAGATGCCTCCTGAGATGCGACAAGGTAGGAGTAGGCAAAATGCAACAGGGAATAACAATATTAATGCGCTAATAGTAAACTGCAGGAGCATCTATAGAAAGATACCAGAACTGCTCTCATTAATAAACGGTCACAATGCCCACATAGTACTAGGGACAGAAAGTTGGCTGAAACCAGATGTAAACAGTAATGAAATTCTAAACTCAGATTGGAATGTATACCGCAGAGACAGGGTGAACAGTTAAGGGGGAGGTGTGTGTATAGTGATAAGAAGTGCAATAGTATCAAAGGAAATTGACGGAGATCCGAAATGTTAAAGCAGGCTCAGACATGGTAACTGGATGTCTCTATAGGCCCCCTGGCTCAGCAGCTGTTGTGGCTGAGCACCTGAAGGATAATTTGGAAAATATTTTGAGTAGATTTCCCCACCATGTTATAGTTCTGGGTGGAGATTTTAATTTGCCGGATATAGACTGCGAGACTCAAACATTCATAACGGGTGGCAGGGACAAAGAATCCAGTGAAATTTTTTTAAGTGCTTTATCTGAAAACTACCTAGAGCATTTAAACAGAGAACCGACTCGTGGCGATAACATATTAGACCTTCTGCTGACAAACAGACCCGAACTATTTGAAACAGTTAATGCACAACAGGGAATCAGCGATCATAAAGCGGTTACTGCATCGATGATTTCATCCTTAAATAGAAATATTAAAAAAGTAGGAAGATTTTTCTGTTTAGCAAAAGTGACAAAAAGCAGATTTCAGAGTACCTGACGGCTCAACACAAAAGTTTTGTCTCAAGTACAGATAGTGTTGAGGATCAGTGGACAAAGTTCAGAACCATCATACAATATGCGTTAGATGAGTATGTGCCAAGCAAGATCCAAAGAGATGGAAAAGAGCCACCGTGGCACAACAACCGAGTTAGAAAACTGCTGCAGAAGCAAAGGGAACTTCATAGCAAACATAAACATAGCCAAAGCCTTGCAGACAAACAAAAATTATGCAAAGCGAAATGTAGTGTGAGGAGGGCTATGCGACAGGCGTTCAATGAATTCGAAAGTAAAGTTCTATGTACTGACTTGGCAGAAAATCCTAAGAAATTCTGGTCTTATGTCAAAGCGGTGGGTGGATCAAAACAAAATGTCCAGACACACTGTGACCAAAATGGTACTGAAACAGAGGATGATAGACTAAAGGCCGAAATACTAAATGTCTTTTTCCAAAGCTGTTTCACAGAGGAAGACTGCACTGTAGTTCCTTCTCTAGATTGTCGCACAGATGACAAAATGGTAGATATCGAAATAGACGACAGAGGGATAGACAAACAATTAAAATTGCTCAAAAGAGGAAAGGCCGCTGGACCTGATTGGATACCAGTTCGATTTTACACAGAGTACACGAAGGAACTTTCCCCCCTTCTTGCAGCGGTGTACCGTATGTCTCTAGAAGAGCGTAGCGTTCCAAAGGATTGGAAAAGGGCACAGGTCATCCCCGTTTTCAAGAAGGGACGTCGAACAGATGTGCAGAACTATAGACCTATATCTCTAACGTCGTTCAGTTGTAGAATTTTGGAACACTTATTATGTTCGAGTATAATGACTTTTCTGGAGACTAGAAATCTACTCTGTAGGAATCAGCATGGGTTTCGAAAAAGACGATCGTGTGAAACCCAGCTCACGCTCTATGTCCACGAGACTCAGAGGACCATAGACATGGGTTCCCAGGTAGATGCTGTGTTTCTTGACTTCTGCAAGGCGTTCAATACAGTTCCCCACAGTCGAACAAAGTAAGAGCATATGGGCTATCAGACCAATTGTGTGAGTGGATTGAAGAGTTCCTAGATAACAGAATGCAGCATGTCATTCTCAATGGAGAGAAGTCTTCCGAAGTAAGAGTGATTTCAGGTGTGCTGCAGGGGAGTGTCGTAGGACCGTTGCTATTCACAATATACATAAATGACCTTGTGGATGACATCAGAAGTTCACTGAGGCTTTTTGTGGACGATGCTGTGGTATATCGAGAGGTTGTAACAATGGAAAATTGTAGTGAAATGCAGGAGGATCTGCAGCGAATTGACGCATGGTGCAGGGAATGGCAATTGAATCTCAATGTAGACAAATGTAATGTGCTGCGAATACATAGAAAGAAAGATCCCTTATCATTTAGCTACAATATAGCAGGTCAACAGCTGGAAGCAGTTAATTCCATAAATTATCTGGGAGTACGCAATAGAAGTGATTTAAAATGGAATAACCATATAAAATTAATCGTCGGTAAAGCAGATGCCAGACTGAGATTCATTGGAAGAATCCTAAGGAAATGCAATCCGAAAACAAAGAAAGTAGGTTACAGTACACTTGTTTGCCCACTGCTTGAATACTGCTCAGCAGTGTGGGATCCGTACCAGATAGGGTTGATAGAAGAGATAGAGAAGATCCAACGGAGAGCAGCGAGCTTCGTTACAGGATCATTTAGTAATCGCGAAAGCGTTACGCAGATGATAGATAAACTCCAGTGGAAGACTCTGCAGGAGAGATGCTCAGTAGCTCAGTATGGGTTTTTGTTGAAGTTTCGAGAACATACCTTCACCGAGGAGTCAAGCAGTATATTGCTCCCTCCTACATATATCTCGCAAAGAGACCATGAGGATAAAATCAGAGAGATTAGAGCCCACACAGAGGCATACTGACAATCCTTCTTTCCACGAACAATACGAGACTGGAATAGAGGGAGAACCGATAGAGGTACTCAAAGGTACCCTCCGCCACACACCATCAGGTGGCTTGCGGAGTATGGATGTAGATGTAGAAGATATCACAAATGGCACAAACCACAGAGGTAGTGATGCTACTGATTCTTTTCTAGTTACTAAGGCAGGATTTCTACAGATTTTCGGAGAATCAAATTCATGATTTTTCCATTACCTCTTTATTTAAATTCATGACCCCTTGAAAATGCATGTGTACAATGACAAACACATTAGTTTTTAATGAACGTAAAGGATAATACTTATGATTCAAACTAGCTACAGCTATTCATTTCATTCACAGAAAACTAATAGGGCCTCTTGTTATGCCATTTACCTGTAGAGGATTGGTGTGTGTCACGTAGAAACACGTAATGAAATGGTTAACAATGCCTTTTGAGCTAATGTTAACCGTTTTCTAGAATGCATTTCTGTTCGCCATGCACCATGCACAAAACATCTCATGTGGCACAAATAAATCAAACTTTAAAATATAAACAGCAGATACAACAACAAGCTACCATGTACTAATAAAGCATGGGAAGTATTTCGGCCAGCAAGAAAGTGTTTTTGCTCTGATCATCATTAATGCCTTTAAAATGAGATTAAAATTACAGTAGTTTTATATTAATAATTGAAGACCTTTAAAGAAATAGCTTTTCAAAAAAGACGCGGGTTCAAGAGACTTACATAGAAGAGGGAGTGAACAGAATTAAAAAAAAAAAAAAAAAAAAAAACAGCTTTTCCAACTGATGATCTTCCACTAACACATTAGACTGCAGCGCTGTTTTGGGCAGAGTTATATTTTACATGTTGTTTCCAGTATGTGAGTACACCGCATACAACTGTGTGTTAATGAAGCCATACCTCCAAATTTCTTCCCCTACCCCTTAAGGTTCCAAACCGCAGCTGAAGAGGCTGTGTTGACATGTCTTGCACAGATGGACATCGAAGTTCCTTGTAGGTAAAAAGACTTCTTAAGAATTCTGTTGAATCTTTATATTACCGATATTGTTTATTACATTGACTGCTGGATAAAACATTTTTTGAGTTAGAATTAACTTACTACTCCCTTTAGGAACCACACTTGATTGGCACACAAATAATTCATGATCACTCACTGAATTTCATTACGGCCACGACCAACAAACACCCTGTAAGGCAATCTTCTGCCACACAGTAAGTAATATTTAATGTTTATCAGTAGAGGTAAGTCACATGTAAATCTCATTAATAGTATTACAGTGCAAGTACAATGGGCCCCATGACTTTGTTGAGTTTTTGTAAGTTTAGCTCCTTTCCAACACCACTGGGACCAATGCCAGTAACTGTTCGTACTTCAATAGCATGCCATTTAAAATAGTGTTAAAATTACCACTACTTCAATTGGTTAATGAATACTTGAAAAAAAAAACTGAATAATTCAACCTTCAGTTTGCAACTGTTGATATTATTCACTCAGCTTCTGCACTACTGAGTATTGTGTGAATAAGACTTCTTTGCAGAACTAATTTTCTTGACATACAAATGAAATCAATGATGGCCACACGAAACCTTTACAACGAGTGAGAGTTGGTTGTTTCCTTTAATAACTGTTTATCTCCTTCCTTGGAACATCGATGGTTATTACTATTACTGTGCAATCCATTTGTACAAAGTCTTTCAAAACAACTCTGCTGCAAAACTGAATGTATGTTCTGTGCAGTGTCCTTGCAACAAGAAATGGTTCAGTTAACATCTTTCATTCTGGAAACATCTTTCTAGTCCAAATTGTACACTTTTCATTAAATGTACTGTGCTACAACAGACATTAGTACCACCATAATTCTACTTGCTTTAACTATTACACCTGGGAACTATTTTTTTTTATTTTATTTTTTATTTATTTATTATTATTTTTTTTCCCAAAATGTTTCTTTGCTAATCACTTTCACTTAAGTAACAGTTGCCCTCTACGTCCCTACCATATTTTTCAGTGAACAAACAGCAAAGTACTTGTTAGCTTGTTTGTTCAATTTATGAAACAGACAAAACTTTCCAGACACTTAGCCTGAGGCCTTGGTTAGGTTGGAAGGAATTTTGGTTGAGAGTTGGCAAAGCCAACATATGTAACTCCAAAATAAAAGTTTTGAAAATGGAATGCTCTGTAGTGCATGCACCACATTTATTATATTTTTTGCTATAAAATTTATAGCCAAAAGGTAAATTTAAAAAAGCTATATTAGGTACCAGACAAACTACGAAAAATACAGGAAAGGGAGTGGCCCACTATCTAATGTTTACCAGGTATTCTGACAAAGTTATTCTACATTTTAACGTTTTTGACATAGGAATATCACTTATTTTTGATTCTCACTGAATATTTTAACTACATTTACAAAAATTTTCTGTTAATTGAAAAATATTATCCAGCATTTCCTGCTCAAAGCTAGTCAAGCTCCCTCACAGTGTGATCTTAAAGAAATATCTATCGTTCACTTTCATGCAAACTAATGCTGATGACTTTAATATATTTCAACTTCAGTTACCTGGCACACTGTCAGTTGGAACATCAACCAAGACATTACACAAAATAGACATATACAACAGTCAAAAATGTTTTGTACCATTGTTTGGTTATGAAAAGCATAACTAAAATCACATATATTCGCATTACTGCTTGAATGAAATTTAATACAGACACTTATCAGAACTACAATATTTTATTGTTACTTCATGAGAAACAATCACTTAATTGTTACTATAAAAACTGTGTTGTAAGATTATACTTAAGTATCCTATTAATGCATTCACAAACACGAGACTAGTTCTCAAAGTATTTATGGAACAAGTCTATTTAGTACAGCTAAAAGCAACTATTAATGTAAAGAAAATAGTCCTTGTTAAGGGTATTGTGATATATCAGAATTGGTTATAGCTCTTGGCTGTTACATGAGAACCAAGAACTGACTTTATAAGGCAGGACATGAATGTGCATCAGTTTATAAGCTTCAGTTCTGCAGAAGTCTTCACACTTCAGACTTACTGCTCAGTTTTTCAGGCTAAACATTAAAGCAATACATAAGAAGTACCTTTATTTGGAAGGAATCTGGGGAACAATGGCAATAAGAATTCTAAGTCACAAATAGGCACAATAGATAATGGAGAAAGGACTCCAGGAAAATCCAAGAAAAAATTAGAGAAATAATTACTGAATTTCAATGGAAATAAACCTATCAACGTACCAGAAAACGGGCGCTGCTTGTTCCTTCGTCTATTGCCCCAACCAATGGGCCAAATCTACCTCGTACTGGCATTTTCTAATTTTATTGCTTCTAGACACAAAAGTGCTAATCGTCTGTGAACATAATACAGTTTCTGTCAATGCTGTTGTAAGTTTTGTTTTTTTCATGATTAAAATTAGCAAAAGTAACTTATTTTAATTTTGTTCTTACAGTAATTAAATCGTTAATACTAGCATCTAATGCGAGTTTTCTGCTACGGTACGTCCCCCGTTGGTGTTTTTCTTCCTGATGCAGTCAATATTATACCGCTACTGCCCAACAGCTTATCTTCAGAGAAGCTGGTAGGCAAGAATCGTTTATCTATATTGTGTCAGTGTCCTCACAAACAACACTGACAAAATTTGTCTGTGGCAAATAGGAGAGAATGAATGACAACTTGTAACTGTAAGAAGCTGCGTAAACAAACTTAATGCTGACATCTTCAATTTTTTAATATAATTGCTAACATTAGCCACCAGATCGGATAGTATTAATTGAGATTTAAGCATTAAATTTATTCGGACGACACAACAGTACCTAAATAATAACGTCCCGATAAGAATACTGTAATGAACACTACTGCAGTACTTCTAGTCTCTCGTGATGACTCGGCTCAACGTTATGAAAACAATATTGACTTTCAGTGGAGATCACCCTGCGATGATTTGTTTTTATTTTACTTTCTTTCGTATCTACGTATTTCCCAGCTTTAAGAATGAGTATCTCATTCGGTAATTACTAGTTCAGAATTCCCACACTAGCAGCTATCAAATCACATCTCGATTACATGGCATTTTCAGCGGTCGATTGCATTACAATTCCTCTTGTTCCGCAACGAAGTTAATCACTTTAAAAATTGCTTAAACTGAATTACGCCAGGCCTATGGCTACTTTGCTGTGTCAAATCCATGCTTTCAGAGGTAGTCAGCATTCCCGAAAATATTTGTTGGCGACTTTGTGACAGCAACTGAGTCTAGCAGAAGAACTGTGCGAAGTTGTGTGCGAGAGTCCGGAACATCCAGCCACGTTTGACCCGTGTTTTTTTTTTTTTTTTTCATTTACAACGATCTGATTGCACAAAATGCTGTGCATGCAATAAATCACTGAAAATTTGGAATGTTCACAAGACACAAGCTCAAATTTACTGCTCGTCCACCACCTGCTGCAACAAGCGACTACGCCCTGACAGCTTCAAAGTTTATTTCATTTATTCAGAAATTCATAATGGCGAAAATACTGTTGTGCTCTGATTCGCAATCGTGTCGCAAAAAAAAATGCAGAAACGGAAAGACTAATCAAAATGTTCTACACCAGGGACGGCGACGAATTCGGACCACGAACCGTGCCCTTGCACGATTGGCCACGTTTTTGAGGCGCCATGCCACGGATTGCGCGGCCCCTCCCGCCGGAGGTTCGAGTCAACCCTCGGGCATGGGTGTGTGTGTTGGTCTTAGCATAAGTTAGTATAATTTGGTTAAGTAGTGTGTAAGTCTAGGGACCGAGGACCTCAGTAATTTTGGCCCTTATGATTTCACACACATTTGAACATTCGCACGAGTGTCATAACACTCAGCTTATAGCATGTTCTCTTACCACAACGGCATGGTGTCTCGGTCTGAGGAGGGGGAAAAGAGATAAAAGGCGAACGCGCCCATTTAAATGGAAATTAAGTTGCACTTCAAAAGACTTGGATTTATATTTCCCATTTTTCAACAACGTAAACTACAAATGAAACAAATTTACAGCATTATTTAATTACTTTTGGCGCGCTGAAGACACGATAGAATTTTCATGTGGTACAAACTGTCGGCTTACGGACAGACACAGACAATTTCACAAATTTTCTCATTCAGGTGGCCAAGTAATTGTGACTTATTTTGGTAGAGCACTTCCCGCAAAAGGCAAGGATCCCGAGTCCGAGTCACGGTCCAATGCACAGTTTTAATCTACCAGGAAGTTTCGTGACATATTTAGTATGATAATCGAGAAAAGGTCTTCCACACACATGTGTTGAAAGAAATATTGTAGCACTTTTGTACATCAATATGAAGACGTGGTAACTCTGTCTCAGGAAAAGAATGTAGATGTCCTGGACAGTTTTAACGTAACATGATTTGTCCTCAAAAGGCTATTACATTGCAGATCAGTCAGTTACATCTGCACATGCACAGGAATGCTCTCAACTGAAACGGTAAACGGTCTAGAAAACAGCCCAAACACAGGTGTAAGATTGGCTGTGTCTGAAAATGTTAAAAAACCTATCATTTTAATTCTTTCAAGGCCACAATAATGTCCTTAAACCACGCGTTTTATAAAGGCCAGTGAGCTTCAGGGACTGTACTGTGTCTGCCAGAATGTGTTCCTTCTACGACGCAAGCGTGGGGACGTAGAACCAGTGGCTCTACCCCAATAACATGGCTGCCCTACCGCAGCAAGAACAACTGTATATTCCAGATCAGTTCTCCATAGCGATTTGTATACGCTACGAGAGTAAAATTGGAGTGCGAGTGATTAATTATCGTCGTAATTATACGCCCGCTCCCCACTACCTACAGTGGTGACCCTGTTACTTCCTTTTCAACCGCGCCGCGAAATACCGAGTTATACATGCGCCCGTACGCCTCCGATCACCATGGGATACAAAATTCACACCACGAAGAATACGCCCCACGACGGTACTTCATCGCCTGGCATCACTACAGACGATGTATTTGTGCATCTATTTGGTATTCTCGCCGATTCTCAGACGATATAACAAGTGCAACTGTGGTTCTCGAACGGCCACATTGTTTCAACAACTGCCGAACCAGGACATCGTTACCTCTCGCCAAACGGACGAACTCACTACATCGCAAATCATGTACAATGTTATCAGTGAAGGTGATGAGACGAAGCCTGCCACTCCCTTAATTAACTGTGCTGCACCAACAGCGATCATACACGGTGAACAATTTCTGCCTGCCACTGTCGCCACATCCCACCTAACGAGTGCTACTAAATGAAAATGTTCAAATGTGTGTGAAATCTTATGGGACTTAACTGCTAAGGTCATCAGTCCCTAAACTTACACACTACTTCACCTAAATTTCCTAAGGACAAACACACACACCCATGCCAGAGGGAGGACTCGAACATCCGCCGGGATCAGCCGCACAGTCCATGACTGCAGCGCCCAAAACCGTTCGGCTAATCCCGCGCGGCGAGTGCTACTAACATACCGATCAGTGATAAAGAGTTAATGAACTACACCACACTCATTTTCATGCTAACTAGACCGCGGATTTTAGGTAAAAACCTATTTTGTTCCTGAGTTCCTATTTGCATAAAAATTTGTACTTATGCGTTTCATGACTATTTACACTTAATAGCGTTAATTCTATAGGACCTAAAAAAGCCTACTTCGACGTTAGTGCCCATTTTTGCCTATTTCGGCTTTAATATCCTAAAAAGTGCCTATTCATCATATAAAACAGTGGCTCCAAGTTTTTCCACACTATACGACAGATGGAAAAAATATTTTCTGCCCAGCGTGCAGCAAGGTGGTTAGCTGATACGCGCTCATGCTTCGTATTTGCCTAACACTTCGGTCTTTTTAATTTTTTTATATCGCTAACCCCGTTAATACCAAATACTCTTTATAGGTGTTTTATTATTCATACGAAAAAAAATAATCACGGATCTTTAGATTAAAACCTATTTTTTTTTCCTAAGCTCCAATTTGCATATAAGTTGGTACTTATGCGTTTCATGACTAACTAAACGGAATACCGTTAGTTCTATAGGACTTAAAATTGCGTATTTCGACATTGACGCCTAATTTTGCCTATTTCGGCATCAAAATCCTAAAAAGTCCCTATTTCGTTAATCTGACATAGAGTTCTTGTGTTTTCAAAGATTAGAAAAAGGAAGTAAACTTAGGGCTTTACGTCTCGTCGAAGGTCGTTACAGACTGTTTACAATTCCTTTGCTTGCCTTACTACCAACAGCACTCGGCACGGTTGAATGGTCATCCATCCAAGTACGCGCCGAGCGCGACAGTGCTTAACTTCAGTGAGCGAATGGGAACCGGTCAAAGATTTGAGTTACACATTAGAATCGAACGTGGGAGGACTAAATGTTATATTGGAAAATATTTCGTTCGTAGGATTCTGGCCAGCTGTGTGTTTTCACAAAGAAACGGTTTCATAGGCCTTAAGCTGAGCACGGATTAAAAAATCACAATGTTAATCGTAGACGCCCTCTATAGCTAAATTACTGCCCTTCGCGCACTTTCTCGCTGCTGTCTACAGGCAGTCTTATCAAACTACTCTGTTTCGTGAAAGGTAGTATACGTGAATTTTCCGGTTCGAAAAATAATTTGCCAGTAGTGAGATGTTTTCATCTGAAGCACCGGTAGATTAAATTCGCTTGTTCAGAAGGGGCGGCCATCTGTCTGAGTATGGTACTTCCCCTACCGCTCCAACGACCGCAGTAAAAAAAAAAGTCGTTCACTTTTTCCCAGCGAAAACAAATCAGTACATTGTGTAGCGACCTACGTGTTAAGTGTTACGGTACTGACGTTTTAAGTGCAAAATAAATTCTAGTTTCTGAGTGAGAATACTACGCCATGCCGAAAACAGCTAGTTCAAAGTCTACTCATATAAGGCAGTGGCTGCAAGATTTTCCGCATTATACAACAGATGGGAAAATTATTTTCTACCAAGCATGCCACAAGGAGGTTAGTTGATGTTTTTCTTAGACTTCTTATTTTCCTGTCACTTAGGATTCTTTTTTATCGCTATCCTTTAGTAATACGAAATACTCTTTATATATGCGATTCTAAATTGCATTTCCCTTTTTCTCGTATTAGGTTTCGAGTGTTAAGAAATCTCACTAAACTCAGCATGCAGATGGAATCGCACATAAAGCTAATGTTGAACGAAAGTCAAAATTGAAGCAAACTCTTTTAACCAATAAAATCCTCCGAAAAAAAATAAGTTCTTCAGTGATTTGTGTCATGCACTTGTGGCAGCAAACATCCCCTTTCGGAAACTAGAAAAGCCTATTTTCAGAGGTTTTCTTGAGAAGTACTGCCATCAGTCTGTTCCTGCAGAGTCAACTTTACGTAAGAATTATGTGGATTCAGCTTATAATGCTGTATTGCACAGAATCCGAGAAGATGTTGGAGAATCTTGTGTATGGATTTCTGTGGATGAAACTACTGACAGTCTTGGCCGTTACATTGCAAACTTGATTATGGGAAAGCTAGATCCAAATGCTCCGTCCAGGGCTCATTTGATTTACTCAAAACAGCTTGCAAAAACTAACCAACAAACAATAGCACAGTTCGTGAACAATGGACTTAAGGTGCTATACCCAAAAGGAGTGGATGAGAATAAGGTCCTTCTGGCCGTCACTGATGCTGATGCATATATGATTAGAGCGTTTCAACTATTAAAAGTATTCTACCCATTTATGCTGCACGTAACTTGTGTAGTGCACGGGATCAACTGCATAGCAGAGCAAGTAAGGCTACAATTTCCTAAAGTAAATAAGTAATATCTATGGTGAAGAAAATTTTTGTTAAGGCACCATCAAAAATACAGGCATTCAAAGAACAGCTTCCAGATGTCCCATTGCCGCCAAAGCCTGTTGTCACCCGCTGGGGCACGTGGCTGATAGCAGCAGAATACTATAATACGCATCTCTCAGCTGTCCAGAAGGTGGTTGAAAATATACCGGAGGATGCTGCATCCGTAACTGCAGCAATGGAGTTACTCAAAGATTCTTCTTTAAAATGGGACTTATCTTACATTAGGGCTCATTACACATTTATGGCAAGAATAATTTCACAATTAGAAGGCTCAGGGAAACCTATCTGCGACAATATTTCTTTGCTTGAAGAAGTCAAAATGAAAATTAATAAAGCGCCAGGTGAAGTAGGGGAAAAAGTACGGGCAAAAACGCAAACGGTTTTGCAGAAGAACACTGGCCTGAAGGAGTTGTGTGCAGCTGCCGACATCCTTAGTGGAAAATCCAGCACTCCTGACTGCAGCATTCCTGTCCAACATGTACCGAAAATGAAGTATGCCCCTGTCACATCTGTTGATGTAAAACGTTCTTTTTCAGCGTATAAACTCATTCTGACTGACAAGCGCCACAGTTTTCACTAGAAAACCTAGAAAATATTTTGGTTATTCATTGTGAAGCCAACTATGGTCAAAATATGTGAAACTACGAATGTATTAATTAAACCATTGCCACATGTTTTTTACGGAGATCTTTATCTTGCAGGAACTCAAAAATATTTGGAGTTATGTTCAACATTAATGTTATAGATGTTGTGCTCTGTAAATATTCATGTGTAACTGTGTAAATATTCATTCTCCTTGTTTTAATGACTAATAAGATGTTCATACTGTCAACACTGTGCATTTTAATTTATTTTTATTTTCTCTGCATCATTTTTATTAGAGCCTATTTTAGGTTTTATATAGCCTAAATGAACTACTGAAGGAGCCTATTTTAGGTGCCTAAAACACACTTTTTTATGACCTAAAAATCCGTGGTCTACTAATGACTCAGTTCATATTGACATACCGTGTGCAATGTACCAAATTGTGGACACCCTCCAGAGTACCATAACTGTTGACAAACAATCGCCACCATATTCCACTGCAGGGATCCGATATTTACGGGTTATTGCGGAAAAATCCAGCAAGTGACCTTTCTGTGCCAGTTTACCGATTCCTCTTCTTTCTTCTTGTTTGTGCCTGCTTCCTGAAACCCCTCAGTGAAAAGACATAGTAAATATAACAAGTTCCGTAGTGGTACAATGAAATTATGCAACAGTTGGTAATCTCATTGACTGTTTATTGGTATTTATTGAAAAGAAAAGAAACTCTCTCATACTCTTATGCACCATCAAACTTCGTGTAGAATTTTATGTGTGTAATGGACTTCACTGGAACAGGGCATTTTCCCTGATAGACTGAAATATGCTATTGTTATACCTTTGCATAAAAAAGGGGATAGATCTGATGTCAACAATTACCGTCCAATCTCCCTTTTAACAGCTTTATCCAAAATTTTTTAGAAAGTAGTGTATTCAAGAGCAGCTTTACATATCTGTAAAAATGAAGTACTAACAAATTGTCAGTTTGGTTTCCAGAAAGGTTGGACAGGCTGGACAGGCTGGACAGTGAAGGGGGAGGCGTGGTTATAGCGATAAGAAGTACTATAGTATCGAAGGAAATTGACGGAGATCCGAAATGTGAAATAATTTGCGTGAAGGTCACGGTTAAAGCAGGCTCGAACATGGTAATTGGATGTCGCTATAGGCCCCCTGGCTCAGCAGCTGTTGTGGCTGAGCACCTGAAGGAAAATTTGGAAAATATTTTGAGTAGATTTCTCGACCATGTTATAGTTATGGGTGTAGATTTTAATTTACCAGATATAGCTGCGAGACTCAAACATTTATAATGGGTTTGGTTGGGTTCTTTGGGGAAGGAGACCAGACAGCGAGGTCATCGGTCTCATCGGATTAGGGAAGGAAGTCGGCCGTGCCCTTTCAAAGGAACCATCCTGGCATTTGCCTGGAGCGATTTAGGGAAATCACGGAAAACCTAAATCACGATGGCCGGACGCGGGATTGAACCGTCGTCCTCCCGAATGCTTATAACGGGTGGCAGGGACAAAGAATCCAGTGAAATTTTTTTAAGTACATTATCTGAAAACTACCTTGAGCTGTTAAACAGAGAACCGACTCGTGGCGATAACATATTATACCTTCTGGTGACAAACAGACCCGAATTATCTGAATCAGTTAACGCAGAACAGGGGAACTGGTTACAGCATCGGCGATTTCAGCTGTAAATAGAAATATTAAAAAAGGTAGGAAGATTTTTCAGTTTAGCAAAAGTGACAAAAAGCAGATTTCAGAGTACTTGACGGCTCAGCACCAAAGTTTCATCTCAAGTACAGATAGTGTTGAGGATCAGTGCACAAAGTTCAAAGCCATATATGCTTTCACCAATCAAATTTTGAGTGATCTGAATAACTGAACACCATCCATTGGGATTTTTTGTGATCTCTCAAAGACTTTTGATTGTGTAAATCATGAAATTCTGCTAGACAAGCTCAAGTATTGTGGCATGAGTGGGACAGTGCACAAATGGTTTAATTCGTACCTAACTGGAAGACTGCAGAAAGTTGAAATAAGCAGTTCTCATAATATGCAAAGATCAGCACATTCCTCAAACTGGGGCACTATCAAGAATGGGGTTCCACAAGGGTCGGTCTTGGGTCCTTTGTTGTTCTTAATATATATTAATGACTTGCCATTTTATATTCATGAAGAGGCAAAGTTAGTTCTCTTTGCTGGTGATACAAGTATAGTAATCACACCTGACAAACAAGAACTAACTGATGAAATTGTCAATAATGTCTTTCAGAAAATTACTGAGTGGTTCCTTGTAAACGGACTCTGAATTTTGATAAGACACAGTACATACAGTTCTGTAGAGTAAATGGTATGACGCCATTAATAAATATAGACCTTAATCAGAAGCATATAGTTAAGGTAGAATATTCAAAATTTTTAGGTGTGTCCATTGATGAGAGATTAAATTGGAAGAAACACATTGATGATCTGCTGAAACGTTTGAGTTCAGCTACTGATGCAATAAGGGTCATTGCAAATTTTGGTGATAAACATCTTAGTAAATTAACTTACTACGCCTATTTTCACTCATTGCTTGCATATGGCATCATATTTCGGGGTAACTCATCACTGAGGAATAAAGTATTTATTGCACAAAAGCGTGTAATCAGAATAATAGCTGGGGTCCATCCAAAAACATCCTGCAGACATTTATTTAAGGATCTAGGGATATTCACAGTAGCTTCTCAGTATATGTACTCTCTTACGAAATTTGTTATTAACAACCAATCCCAATTCAAAAGTAATAGCAGTGTGCATAACTACAAAACTAGGAGAAAGGATCATCTTCACTATTCAAGATTAAATCTAACTTTGGCACAGAAAGGGGTGAATTATAATGCCACTAAAGTCTTTGGTCACTTACCAAATAGTATCAAAAGTCTGACAGATAACCAACAAGTATTTAAGAAGAAATTAAAAGAATTTCTGAATGACAACTCCTTCTACTCCATAGAGGAATTTTTAGATATAAATTAAGAAAAAAAGAAAAAAACAAACAAAAAAATTATAAAACAAATTTTAAAAAAATAAAAAATAAAAAGTTGTCATATTAACTTAATTATGTTGTTAAATTAACTTAATTATGTCATGTATTGGAAAATTTGACTCGTTCCACATCATTATGAAATATCGTATTCATGATCCATGGAACTTGTATTAATCTAATCTAATCTACTGTTTTGCGAACCATTTCAATGAAGTCATTATAGTGTTTCTTGGCAATGTAATCGACAACGTCATAAATGTCTCTATTAAAACTGATCCACGGTATTTTAAATAACCTTTGGATTAGTTTTTGTCCAAATCAGCACTTGTTTCAAAATTAATTTCAGCTCCACGGATTAAATCCAAGCGTATTTGTAACTATTGTTCGTGATTTACTGAACAGCCCGATCCCGCACTGGCACATAACTTATTTCAAATCTAGAGAGCAGTTTTCAATATTTCCCTGATGGGCTAAACAACTCTTTTACAATGACGTGATCTGACATAAAAATTAAACTGGAAATGGATTTATCTCCATCTGATTCAGAATCATAAAATAAAATTCACCGCACCAGCAAGCGAACTACACGTGCACTTTTACATTCCCAGTAAGTCGTCGTCGTCTCGGAGTAAAAGCTGCACATAAATTCACTCTCCTTTTCATGCACAGAAAAACCAAAACACCTTTATATTAAATATTTCCCATTCTGAATAGACTTCGAGAGTTTATATTTCATAAACAATAAAATTTTATCGTATGAGGGAAACTATTAACATGCCAAAACGGATTTAGATCACAATTAATTCGTGTCTGGACGGTGACGTCACAAATCGACACTTGCTTGAAATGAACGCAATACAAGTACTAAAAGTACTGTCCATAAAGTAATGTACTGATTTTTTACAACAAATTGGCTACCCCTTATATCGCTACAACAGTCCGCGTTTTTCCACGACCTACGCCTGAACTTTACGTTCTTCACGATATTGTAAGTCACCCAGGTGACGTCACACTTTTAAATCCTTGCCGCGACCCACGTGACGTCATCACGACGACAATGACACCGACAGCAGTCACGCTGTACTCAGGGCCATGCCTGCCACATGGCGTCACTCAACAAGTAGGCACACCATGTCTACCTGCAACCGTGCAGGGTTTTCACACCTCGCAACGACCGCATATCAATACGGCGAGCCTGACTGCAACTACAACCTCGCACAGTGGGGACACAAGTATTACCTACAACAGCTGCCGCATTTGGTGACTTACACTGATGCACCATCTGCGATGATCGCCACCAACCAGGACCCGTCCACCACGCCACATTTCTCGATAGCCCACTACGACACCATCCTCCATGTTGCCAAAACACCAACCGCGACACCCGTGCCACGTCCCACGATAATCGGTCACGACACCCACATAACTGACAAACCTGCTGTAACTACCACGCCTTAACACCAGCTGCCACTTCTATCAGCACCAGCAGATGGTGTTGACGAACCTGCAACATGTACTTCGGATGATTACAACAACCTCATACTGGTCCCGGCACCTCACCACCAGGCATATTACCACTGGCCATACACCAAACTGATGCTCTGCAAGTATGGTTCACACTCTGCGAGTGCATGATCCAGTCGGCTGGGATAACAGACGACTATGACAGGTTTTTGGTGCTTTTGAACCACCTCCACACCAACACCGATCTTATCAGCGATAAGATCGGTGCATCCACCAACTACTGACAGACACGAGACAGTGAAGACGCTCATAATGCAGCGCCTGTCGCCTTCACCTGAACAACAACTCCATCTAGCCATCGCTGAGACGTCGCTGGGCCACGACACCCTGTCAGCTCTCTGGCTCAGGTTACGCCTCCGAATCGACACAAACCTCTTACCAGATTGTGCTCTCTGGTCACTATAGCTTCTCAAGCTGCCTGAAAACGTACAGACGGCCATGCTGATGCACAAGAACAAACTGCTGGAAATCCGGTTATGCTTTGCTGTGCAGATGCTTGCCCTCGCACAACATCACTCCTTGTTAACACTCGCATCTGCTCTGGCACTGACCTCAACACTGGTTGTATCTGCAGCTAGCCCTGGCCAGCCTGCACACCAGCTGCACTCACAGAGGCCACCGCACAGTGCTCACTGCACAGCGCCTGGCGAACTGACATTTCACTGAGCTGCTCCAACCTCAGCCGAGTCCTTCCACACTGCACCTGCAGAAGCCTTGCGAGACTCCACTGCAGCAAGGCACAACAGTCAGATACCATGACGGACTGAGGGGCCACATTTGTAGCGGAATGTAAACAGTTACATTCACGCCCGGCCGTCCACCCAGACCTAAAGATAACACCAACTCATCCAACCAGGACATTACATCTACTCAGCCGCACCACTGCTGGTTCCACACACATATCAGTGACGACACATGCTGCTGTCATCCATCCTGCAGGTACCCAAACGAGTACAGCAGCCAGACACAGGCTCTTCAGGTCGCTCCCCTGCTTCAAGCCACCTCGCTACAAAACATGACAACACTCATCATATTTTGTGTCTACATTCCAATGGCGTGCAGTTCTTCGTCTACGACAACCATCTTAGAGCATACTTCCTGTCGACATGGGTGTGGAAGTTAGCACGCTGCCACCGCAGTTGGCACCTGGAAAACGTATACCATCTGCTACACAACTATGCTCCGTGAACGATTTAGTAATTCCCATGATAGGCATGGCCTTTGTCATCGTTCAACAGGACAAGCATACCCGTCGCTCATGGACTTTTTCGTGGCTGACACTGTAGAGCCAGTGTTGGGAACAGAGTTTTTAAGGCACTATAATCTTCTGCCAGACCTGGGTAAGGCCTTACTACTACATCGCGACGGCGGAACGCCGATCAGTGGAGTAAACAGTGACCACACAGACTGACAAGACTCTGCCGCCTGCTCCTCCTACCTCTGAAACAGTACTGGACCTCACACTAAAGTGCCAGGCATTGTTTGAGGAGCTTAAAACCGCGACTACTACGTACACTGACCTCCGCCGCACCAATGCCAACTCATGAGCAGCTAACGCACACCTCCAAAACTCCAAGGTCATGGCACAACTGCACATAACATAGCAACAGCTGTCGTCACACCAGCAACAGCAAGAGCCGTCCTCCAGAGGCGCCGCCATGTTTTCAGAACCACAGGTCAGTCCAGTGCTTCTTACTTCTGGTGACAATGCTCCCGCCAGCAGGCCGTGCAAAAACAGTGATATTGCTCTCTGGAATGGGTCAAATGTAAACAGTGATATTGCCTTTGCAAGCGGATTGTGTGACTCGCATGCTACTCTACATCAGCCCAATAAAAAGATTAACATCTTATGCAATGGTACTGTACACAGAATTAATACTAGCCCCAGTGCACTAGTCTGAAGCCTGCCCCACCACCTCACCCCTCACAAACTAAAGGCAGCCAAGGCCACGATCAAAGAACTGTTACGCGAGGGCATCATCAGGCCATCAGAGAGTGCATGGTCCTCACCAATTACTATGAGAAAGAAAAAAGATAAAATGTGGCACCTGTGCGGGGACTATAGACATTTGAATGCGTGCACCATCATTGATAGTTACCCTGTGCCCAATATCGAGGACCTCTCCCAGGAACTGGCTGGTGCAGTCATCTTTAGAGTGATCAACTGCAAAAGAGCTTATTTGCAGATACCAATGGCCATGGAGAACATCCTAAAGACGTCAATAATTGTACCGTTCAGCCTATCTGACTTTCTCTTCGTCACATTCGGACTAAAGAACACAGCCCAGACTTGGCAACGGTTCATTGACAGCTTGCTTTTTACCATGCCCTTTTGCTATTGTTACTTGGACAATGTAATTATCTTCTCACAAGTAACTCAAGATCATGAGAAACACCTCCAAGCAATATTCGACAAACTAGCAGAGCATGGTATGCCCAACATTGCAACTCATAACAGAACGTTGTGTTTGGACCAACATTAAACGGGACTGTACTGTGTGGACAAGAGCCTGCCTCCAATGTCAATGGGTCAAGACATGACGTCACGGCCAACCACCCTTCAGGGAATTCCCCATCCTGTTGGCCTTTTCCCACATATCCACATATATCTGGTCAGGCCACTCCCAGATACAAACAGATACAAGTACATCTTGTCAGCCATAGACAGGACAACTCAATGTGTGGAGGCCACACCTCTAAGTCATATTTGAGCCAACACCATCGCCCGAGCTTTCATCATACTATGGATTGCATGCTTCGGCTGCCCCCTGACAACTGACCAGGGCCGCGAGTTCGAGTCGGCCCTGTTCTCCCAGCTCTGCCGCGTCTGCAGCTGGCAGCGGTTCCGCACAACAGCCTACAATCCTCAGTCTAGCGGACTTGTGGAACAGTCACTGCACCCTCAAGGCAGCACTCGTATGCCATGTCCAGGAGTGAATGGAGGCCATCCTCTGGTTGCTGCTGGGCATACTAGCTGCCTACAAAGAAGATCTGGATGCCTCGCTGGCAGAGGTGCTCTACAGGCAACCGACCACCCTCTCAGCAGAGTTTGTGTCTCAAATCGCCGACCCCATGGATATCAACCTGCTGGACCTAGTAAAATGTGTCAGGGGCCACATCCGCCATGTCTGCATCCCACCACGCCAAAACGACCGTCTTTGTGGACAAGAACCTCCAGTTGTGTACACATGTCATACTCAGGACTGACTCTGTCAAACCCACCCTCCATCCTGCGTACAGTGGCCCATACAAGATATCTTGCAAGCTGGATAAACGACAGCAGTATCACTCAACTGCCTAAAAACGGTGTGGACTCTAGTGGACACTCACGGTGTTTACCCTCCACTGGCCCCTGCTCCATGGCCCTCAAGCCAATTTACAGTCTGCCTAGACTTGCAAGACTACCTCCCAGCAGACATGTTCGTAACACTGCAGGAGTCACTACTCATGGTTATGGCTAAATTCGACAATAGACAGTTGGGCTACAGCACAGTCTTGAGGTCATTAGAGTACTCCACATAACCTTCCGTCTACGATCGACTCGTTGTTGTTGTTGTGGTCTTCAGTCCTGAGACTGGTTTGATGCAGCTCTCCATACTACTCTATCCTGTGCAAGCTTCTTCATCTCCCAGTACCTACTGCAACCTACATCCTTCTGAATCTGCTTAGTGTATTCATCCCTTGGTCTCCCTCTACGATTTTTACCCTCCACGCTGCCCTCCAATACTAAATTGGTGATCCCTTGATGCCTCAGAACATGTCCTACCAACCGATCCCTTCTTCTGGTCAAGTTGTGCCACAAACTTCTCTTCTCCCCAATCCTATTCAATACTTCCTCATTAGTTATGTGATCTACCCATCTAATCATCAGCATTCTTCTGTAGCACCACATTTCGAAAGCTTCTATTCTCTTCTTGTCCAAACTATTTATCGTCCATGTTTCACTTCCATACATGGCTACACTCCATACAAATACTTTCAGAAATGACTTCTTGACACTTAAATCTATACTCGATGTTAACAAATTTCTCTTCTTCAGAAACGCTTTCCTCGCCATTACCAGTCTACATTTTATATCCTCTCTACTTCGACCATCATCAGTTATTTTGCTCCCCAAATAGCAAAACTCCTTTACTACTTTAAGTGTCTCATTTCCTAATCTAATTCCCTCAGCATCACCCGACTTAATTCGACTACATTCCATTATCCTCGTTTTGCTTTTGTTGATGTTCATCTTATATCCTCCTTTCAAGACGCTATCCATTCCGTTCAACTGCTCTTCCAAGTCCTTTGCTGTTTCTGACAGAATTACAATGTCATCGGCGAACCTCAAAGTTTTTATTTCTTCTCCATAGATTTTAATACCTACTCCGAATTTTTCTTTTGTTTCCTTTACTGCTTGCTTAATATACAGATTGAATAACATCGGGGATAGGCTACAACCCTGTCTTACTCCCTTCCCAACAACTGCTTCCCTTTCATGTCCCTCGACTCTTATAACTGCCATCTGGTTTCTGTACAAATTGTAAATAGCCTGTCGCTCCCTGTATTTTACCCCTGCCACCTTCAGAATTTGAAAGAGAGTATTCCAGTCAACATTGTCAAAAGCTTTCTCTAAGTCTACAAATGCTAGAAACGTAGGTTTGCCTTTCCTTAATCTTTCTTCTAAGATAAGCCGTAAGGTCAGTATTGCCTCACGTGTTCCAGTATTTCTACAGAATCGAAACTGATCTTCCCCGAGGTCGGCTTCTACTAGCTTTTCCATTCCTCTGTAAAGAATTCGTGTTAGTATTTTGCAGCAGTGATTTATTAAACTGATAGTTCGGTAATTTTCACATCTGTCGACACCTGCTTTCTTTGGGATTGGAATTATTATATTCTTCTTGAAGTCTGAGGGTATTTCGCCTGTTTCATACATCTTGCTCACCAGATGGTAGAGTTGTGTCAGGACTGGCTCTCCCACGGCCGTCAGTAGTTCCAATGGAATGTTGTCTACTCCGGGGGCCTTGTTTCGACTCAGGTCTTTCAGTGCTCTGTGAAACTTCACGCAGTATCGTATCTCCCATTTCATCTTCATCTACATCCTCTTCCATTTCCATAATATTGTCCTCAAGTACATCGCCCTTGTATAGATCCTCTATATACTCCTTCCACCTTTCTGCTTTCCCTTCTTTGCTTAGAACTGGGTTTTCATCTGAGCTCTTGATGTTCATACAAGTGGTTCTCTTATCTCCAAAGGTCTCTTTAATTTTCCTGTAGGCAGTATCTATCTTACCCCTAGTGAGAAAAGCCTCTACATCCTTACATTTGTCCTCTAGCCATCCCTGCTTAGCCATTTTGCACTTCCTGTCGATCTCATTTTTGAGACGTTTGTATTTCTTTTTGCCTGCTTCATTTACTGCATTTTTATATTTTCTCCTTTCATCAATTAAATTTGCATAACGATCGACTCAGCAGATCTGAAATCCATTGTTTCTTCGGACGGCTACCTGCTTGTGTCAGCCCTAGAGCACTTCGTAACAACTGCCACCCCCGAAACCGCCGCCAGCGGGCCGACAGCCTCACCGACACCAGACGACACGCCACCAACCACCAACGCCTCTACAGACACCGCCACTGCCCCATTGGCACCGCCGCTGACGTCACGGGCTGGCCGCTCCTTACGGCTGCCCAGGCACCTGGTGGACTACGATATGTCAGTCCTTGCCATCGCCAGTGCGACAATGCACCACGATACACACAAGTCACCGTGCTCCGCACTTTTGGTGGGGGTATGGTAAAAGTATTCATAGTAAGAGACGGGAGTGCGAGTGATTATTTATCGTCGAAAGTACCACACCCGCTTCCCGCTACCTACACAAGCTTCTTTTTATATACACCCCCAAAAAAAATGGTTCAAATGGCTCTGAGCACTATGGGACTCAACTGCTGTGGTCATTAGTCCCCTAGAACTTAGAACTACTTAAACCTAACTAACCTAAGGACATCACACACATCCATGCCCGAGGCAGGATTCGAACCTGTGACCGTAGCAGTCGCATACACCCCCATCATATCAAAAACACGTTGTTCCTTACCTTGCAATGTCTCACTGTGTGCAGAGAGCAGCCAAGTCCACTCAGAATGCGATTTCTGCAATCTATTACTGATGTTCCAATTTTCTTTCATCCACAACTTATTCCTTCATAAATTAACAATATCGAGTTTTAACCCGAAAAATCGTTCCCAGAGCGCCCCTTGATTTATGCAATGCACTTTGCAGTAACATATAAAGTCTCCATATCTTCGTTCAGTTCCATCGAAAACTGTTGCAACAGAAAGTAAAATTATGTGTGCAACTTCAGAAAGTTTAATATTCGTACCACCAATTTCTTCATGTGCTCTATGCCTGCAGATATAGCACAAGGGGATTCTTGGTGCACAGATGAATGAATTCCATCTGTTGATCGTTGTATTTTTTGTTCTTTCATCGTCAACTACAACTTTTCCAAATTCTTTCTGAATCGTACTCTAATGTCATTTCATATCAAATATGCAGTACGCATCATTTATGAATTTGCATAACAGATATACAGAATTCTCAATCCTCTCTTCTGTCATTTTCATTCAGTTTTAAAGACTTGTTATGACAGATCGCTACACTGCCTGTTTTTGAGTAGACAGCCACTGGATTTGCCAACATCCTTCAAACCACAAACAAATAGCGAAGGGTAAACAGTGCCGAATTAAAGAGAGTTGTGCTGGCCGAAAAAATCCCCCGCTGCAATACTAAATGAAACGTTGTGCTGTACAGGGTACATCCAAGAAGTAATGAACAAGGGCGAGACAGGCTGATCCTCGGCCCTCATGGGGCTCAAACAACTGGCTCATGTGGTTTGGCACACCATTACTGGGCCTGTCATAGACAATTGCTGCATAGTGTATGAGGTGGCACAGTGGTTATTTATTTCTTTATTCATCCATCTTTAAGCGTTTGCATACAGTCGATGTCGTCGTAAGTAATGGGACAAGAGATTTTATAAAGTATGACGGACTTGATAAGAAATATACTGACATTAGATTAGATTAGTACTTGTTCCATAGATCATGAATACGACACTTTGTAATGATGTGGAATGTGTCAGGTTAATAAAAGGTGTCTATACAAGATATTACATTACACAAAATATTACATGACACTTAATATTTTAATTTTTTTTGTGGAGGTTGGGGAAATTACCCACTTACTACATCCAAAAATTCATCTAATGAGTAGAAGGAGTTGCCATTAAGAAATTCTTTTAATTTCCTTTTAAAAGTTATGTCAATCTGTCAGACTTTTGATGCTATTAGGTAGGTGACCAAAGACTTTTGTGGCAGCATAATTTACCCCCTTCTGAGCCAAAGTTTGATTTAACCTTGAATAGTGAAGATCATTCTTTCTCCTAGTGTTGTAGCCATGTACACTGCTATTACTTTTGAATTCGTTGAGATTGTTAATAACAAATTTCATAAGTGAATATAAATATTGTGAGGCTACAGCGAAGATCTCTAGCTCTTAAAATAAGTGTCTGTGGGATGATCTCGGATGAGCTCCAGCAATTATTCTGCTTACACGCTTTTGTGCAATGAACACTCTTTTACTCAATGATGAGTTACCCCAGAATATGATACCATACGAAAGCACAGAATGAAAATAGGCGTGGTAAGCTAATTTACTCAGATGTATATGGCCAAAATTTGCAATGACCCTAATAGCATAATTAGCTGAACTCAAACGTTTCAGCAGTTCCTCAGTGTTTTTCCCACTTCAACCCCTCATCAATGCATACACCTAGAAATTTTGAATATTCTACATTAGCTACCGATTTCTGATTGAAGTCTATATTTATTAATGGTGTCATTCCATTTACAGTGTGGAACTGTATATACTGTGTTTTGTCAAAGTTTAATGAGAGCCCATTTGCAGAGAACCACTTAATGATTTTCTGAAAAACATCAGTTACAATTTCACCAGTTAATTCTTGTCTGTTGGTTGTGATAGCTATACTTGTATCATTGGCAAAAAGTACCAGCTTTTCATCTTCGTGAATATAGAATGGCAAGTCATTAATATATATTAAGAACAGCAGAGGACCCCAGACCGAACCTTGTGGCATCCCATTCTTCATTATTCCCCAATTTGAGAAATCACCAGTTTTTTGCATATTATGTGAACTTCTTACTTCAACTTTCAGCACTCTTCCAGTTAGGTATGATTTAAACCATTTGAGCAATGTCCCATTCATACCACAGTACTTGAGCTTATCTAGAAGTATTCCATGATTCACACAATCAAAAGCCTTTAAGAGATCACAAAAAAAACCAACAGGTGACTTCCAGTTACTCAGAGCATTTAATATTTCATTAGTGAAAGTATATATAGCATTTTACATTGAAAAACCATTCTGGAAACCAAACTGACATTTTGTTAAAACTTTATTTTTACAGAGGTGTGAAGCTACTCTACAATACATTACTTTTGCAAGAATTTTTGATAAGGCAGTCGGAAGAGAAATTGGGCGGTAGTTGATGACATCAGACATACCCCCTTTTTTATGCATTGGGTTAACAATGGCATACTTCAGTCTATCTGGGAAAATACCCTGCTTTAGAGGGCTATTACATATGTGGCTAAGAATCCCACTTATTTCTTCGGAACAAGATTTTATTATCCTGCTGGAAATGCCATCAATACACTATGGTGCTTGTTGTTCTTGTGGTTTTCAGTGCAAATATTGGTTTGAGGCAGCTCTCCATACTGCTCTATCCTGTGTAAGACTCTTCATCTCCAAATAACCACTACAACTCACTTCCTTCTGAATGTGATTGCACTGTCCATTCCTTGGTCTCCTTCTACACCTTTTACAACCCCCCCTTTCACTTCCCTCCAATAATAAACTAGTGATCCCTTGATTTCTCGTATCGTCCTATTAATCGATTCCTTCTCCTAGTCAGATCGTGCGACATTTTTCTTTTCTCCCCAGTTCTACTCAGTACCTCCTTTTAGTTATAATATAATGAAATAATAAGCATTAGTTACGTGATCTACTCACCTAGTTGTCAACATCCGTCTGTAGAAACTTCTATTTATCATCCATGTTTCACTTGAATACATGGCTCCATGGCACAGTCTGTAACTTCAGCGCACAATTGGTCTGGTTCGTATAAGATCGTGAATCTTCAGTGAAGCCAAAGTTATTCATTTTTTTTATCAATGTATCCTGGCATTGTAAAATTACTGAAAGATAGTGTTTATGACCCGTAGACTCCTCCCAATGTCTGGTCTGTGTGGCAAAACGCAAATTTTGTTAGCGAATATTTATTAATAACAATTACTTGATTCGCATAAGAATAAAGGTACTTTTTCTTTGCTGACGTCACGAGCGATTTCTACATCGGAACCTCATCCCATTGACTCTGAAAGCACCAGATGGGCAACCGCCTCTGCTAGCCAGTGTTGGAAGCTATCACTCACTGCTTGCTCTGTACATACTGCAGTGCTGATACATTCACTTAACGTATGTGAAATAGCAAAAATGGAAATAAAGTAAAATGAGATCTTGTCTGCAAATAAGGGGTACCTCACCACACTTTTATGAGGGACGTTTCATAAATAATTCACTTGTCGGTGTTACTATAGATTATTTGAAGCAACAACAATTAAATTTATGTTGGAAGTGCTTGGGAGGTTGAGGAAGAGGACGTGTTTTTGTTTTTTGCTGTGTACTATATCTTTAAATTAGCGAGAGGTAGAAAAGGACCCTGCAGGGGTCTCGGGTACTGTGACAGTTGAAGACCAGTGATCGAATATCAAGATCGAAACTTTGCATGACAAAACCCCGACAGAAATCCACAATGCATTAAGTGAAGTTTGCAGTGAGTTTACGGTAGAATGTATCACAGTTTCACGTTTGGTTAATCGTTTTCCTGGTGGTCGTATGAGTATAGACAATAATCCAAGACCTGGAAGGCCAAAAAGTCAACAGATAAAAGAAGTGTGAAACTTGTGGCAATGCTCTTGAAGAAGATCGTAGTGCAAATTATGAGGAACTCTCTGAAGCCACAGAAATACCTCAGCATCGATATACCGTATTCTGACAAATGATTCGAAGAAGAGAAAAATTTCTGTAATATAGGTCTTTCACTGTTTGACTGGTGAAGGGAAGCAGAAACGCCTGGACATTGCAGCCCTGCTCAAACAACGGTTCGACTGTGAAAGTCAAGGGTTCTCGTGTAGAAATGTCACTATTGATGGAAAGTGGATTAAATATTTTGAACCAGAGTTGAAATCATAGTCCAATGAGTGGAGAGATTCAGATTCTCCATGTCCAATAACATTTTGACGCACTCAGTCAAAGCTCAAGAAAATGATGGCTTTTGCTTCTGATTACCAAGGAATCATCATGACAGTAAGAGCCCATGGTGTACAAGTGTTCAGCAGTGTATTATCGTAATTTTGTGCAAAACTTTCGCAGAAACTTGGACAAAACACGTCCTCAGTTGTTCGAACCTGGGCCAATCATTCTCCATGACAATGCTTACCTGCATATTGGCAATGCTGGAGCCCAAAAACTGTGAGAATACAGATAGAAAGTATTGCCGCTTTCACCCTACAGCCCAGACTCGAGTACACCAGACTTTGACTTGTTTCTAAAGTTGAAAAAACCTAAGTGTGGACGTCGTTATCTTTATCTGGAGGCGCTTTCCACCACTGTTACCTGAGCCACAAAACTGGTGTCGTGGATGGGTTAACAGAACTTCTGAGACGTTGGGATTCAGTCATAGAGAAGCAGAAAGACTATATTGAAAGACTGTAAAGAGATATTGAAAACAATAAATGTGTAAATAAAAAAATAGTGTGCATTATTTGAGAAATCTTCCTCTTTTAAATAACTGTAGCATACATACACAAAGCGTGAACATTCGAGAGAAGAACCACACACAGACAAACATATTACAGATCCTCGATCAAAGAGTCTAAGAGTCTACAAGTCAAATTCAGAGATAACGTTTTTTGTGGTTATTAGCTGCCAAAAAGTGTTAGAAAGTCTTTTCTGAAAGTAGTTAATGTGGGGGTACTCAATAGAAATTGGGAAAAAAGAAGTTTGTGGCGCAACCTCACTAAAAGAAGGGGCAAATTTTGATACATCAAGCGATCGCCAATTTAGTACTGGAGGGAAGTGTGAAGGATAAAAATTGTATACAAAGATCAAGATTTGAATGCAGCAAGCAGGTTCAGATGGATGTAAGTTGCAGTAGTTATTCAGATATGAAGAAGCTTGTATGCAGTAGAGTAGCATGGAGAGCTGTGTCAAAACAGTCTTTGGACTGAAGATCACAGCAAGATCAGCAACAACAACATGTCAAGCAAATTAATATTTCTGGGTGTCTTTTTTCTTACATCAAAATTTAAATCTTAAAATATTAACGACTTGTGTTTGATACGCTTTTCTGTTTAGTACACTGGACTCGTATTCAAAAAAATGATAGTTCAAATCCAGGTCCAGCATCCAGATTAAAGGCTCAGCTACAGACAACAATCTATCAGCACAAATGTCTGTGTGTGCAATATATCGCTGCAAATTTGGTGTGTTTGCAGGACACAAGTTCCAATCTAATGCTCACCTGTCACCTGTCCGTCTAAAAAAGAAATTTAAGTGTCAAGCTACTAGGCTGCCGGGACCTCCGTGTTTATTTTCTTTGCCTAGAAATTAGTGGTAGAGGAAATTCTGTTATAGTTTATGTTCACATCTTGTATTGCAAGAAAATCAAACAAAATGCAAGAAACCGAAAGACCGGTCAAAATGGTCTAGACAGTAGCAACTTAAGCGACTTCATTTTTGCACATAAATTTACTTTGCGAGTTGCAGCTTGAGCCTGACGACTAGCGTAATTATTTTTGGTTGGATTTGAAAACACATAATTATCTTTTGATGCTCGTAGCCCCCTGCATGACGTGGAAAACTTTTGTATGAGGAGAGTAATTATTCCACATGAGATGCTGATACGAATGTTAAGAGACCTGTCACCAGAAATCTACAAAGGGATAGAATTTCGAAATAAGTATTGAGTGAAATCATACCCAACCCATGTGAAGCTCTTAAAGCTGTGCTGAAGGAGGTTTCGTGAAGGCAAGTAAAGCACCGGTACTTCAATAAAAGGATGTAAGCTGGGTGTGAATACACTGTACACATTATTTTCGTAGTTAATACGCATTATTTGAACACATATATAAAATCTACAGTAAAATGCATACATAGAGTTAACACACATTAATTGAACACCTATATAAAATCAACAGTAAAATGCATACATAGAACCAAACTCGACTATCAAAGAACAAAGTTACAAAGATAACACATACAGTTACAAAAGATCCCTCAACTTTAATGCTCACCTTATTTCGACTTGTGTCCGGCTTATTGCCTGACGTCGTCACATCAGCCCCTCCCAGGTTTGTGTTTTTAACGGCAGAGCTCAGTAAATAAATTTTCTTCGATTTGAATCGAGGCGCTTCACATTATCTGTCTGAAATCTTTGAGAAAAACCGGGAGCCTCCTGAATGTGTGGAAAGTGACAAGAAACCCACCTACTAGCCCACGAAAATATAACTAGTGGAAGGGAAGGAGGAGAGGGTGAGACTGATCGAGGCGCTTGTGGCACCCACGGGGCATCTGTAGAACCTGAAAACTCCTCTGCATAAAATGGCTTCAATCGGTCGATTGACACAGTATCTCAGTGTCCATTTACGCCTCAAAGGGACCCTATATAAAGGGAAGAGACAAAAAGACATGCAAGTAAATCTTTGTAACAGAAAACAAGTTTTGTACTGTGATGTACGATGTTCAGCGGCAAAATAATTTGTATATGCGATTGTAGCTTCTGTAAGAAAGTTCAGAGTCTCAAGTACGAAGGCCAGGAAGAGCTGAGCTGGAAAAAATATTCACCTGGGACCCTCAACGTCTCTCTGTAGGCCATAGAGAACCAGATATCCTCTTTTACAGTGGTACAAAGGCCTAGAAGAATCATAGGTAAGATGTCAGTCAAAGAAGCAGAAGACCATGTTAGGGCGACCTTCAAAGTATGGTATAGGCACTCTATAACATTCTGTTACTGGTGGGATTGTAACCTCCCCCTTTACTAATCGGTCTATCCTGATCGCGATTAAAATATGAGCGTGGACTGCATGTATGCTTAATGGATTTTTACTAATTGGATAAGGCTATCTTTCCTGAAGAAATAATACCGATAAATAGGAGGAAAGTGTACAACAGAACCTTCTGATGGAAAAGTGAAATTATTCATTAATAAACTAGCTGTAACTATTCAATTTGTTTCTTATGACACTCGGTTAGCATATAAGGAAAAAAAGGAACAAGGACCCTGCTTGGTAACAATGTCTGAGGACAATGGGGACACAATCGCCCTGAGTTTAACTGATTATTATTTAAATACATTTTATCAATCAATCAAATCACGTTCAGTTGTACTGCTGGGTTAGCCATTAATACTTCCTACCTATGAACAGCCTTACTTCAGTGCTGTGCATACGGAAAAACCCGGAGCCGACGACGAATCTGTGTTGCTGGAACTGCTGCTGTTGTTGAAGATGGTAGCATCTTGTGGAGCACAGCTAATTACAGGAATGGGCAATCGTAATTAATACAGCCTCTTCCGCCCATCCACTGTACTTACTCCTGCTACTAGACATCTGGCCGGAGCACGTACATGATGCTGCCGAAATGGTACATTCCACTGCGAGAGTGTTAACATCACACTTCTGCACACTACAAGTGCTGGAACCTTTCTCTCTATCTCTCTCTCTATCTGTCTCCACGCGCTTCGTGCAACAACCACTTACCCAAAGATTTTACAATGCACAAGCACTGCTATTATCGTTGCCAGTCGATGCAAATAACAATTCCTTTGGCTTTTTCCCAGAGCTTATAAGGTTCACAGGAAGACACAGATAAATATAATGAAATGTCAACAGACGTTTTACCTAAATTTACACATACAGTGAAGCAATGTCCTTACTTATTAAAAGAAAGCATTTAAATTACAAATATTTACATACAATTCAGCAAAAAAACAATTACATAGCAGGTGCCATGCATCCTGCATTTTCGGTGTTACAGAACTACACCCACACAGATGCATAATCTCGTCAGAGAAAAAGGCACTCAAATTGCCTACTTCCATCAGTAGTAATACTCTGAGAGATGTCAAGTCATGAAACCCAAGAAGTCCAGGTGACGGAAGGAAAAGAAATGTCTGCGACTAGACCAGTCTCAGGCCATGTTCTGAATCTGTCTGTTATTGCCACTAAGTAGCGGTAACCACGAGAGGGAGAACGGCGCCAACAATATACAAGTGGATGTGTGAAAATCTCACTGAAGCGAACAGAAACAAGGGGAGTAGTTTTTGAAGATCGGCATTTGTAACAACACTTCGCCCATTGCCGACAGTCCCTTTGCAGCCAGGCCCAGATGACCTTATCAGCCACTAATATAGTGCTAGCCTTGATACCTGGGTGAGTCAAGTTGTGAAAAATGTCAAAAATGAAGTGTTGCCATTGACCAGGAATGAGAGAACGAACCTTATTGCAGAAAACGTCACTCCATACCTTTTAACAAGAATCTTACAGTGAAAGGATTCCAAGATGCAAAACAATTAATGAGGGATCCTGCTGACATTGGAGAAGGAAGGGATCTCAAGGGATCTGATTCTTAATCGACAGCCAGAGAAACCCAGTCAAGAGTTGTAATCGATGCACAATCCTGAGACAAACCGTCGGCGACAATGTCCATGTCAGAGATGTGTCAGATGGCAGCAGTAAATTTTTCAATGAAAGCTGTCTGCCGATATTGACTTGGTGAGTTGAGTTCTGTAACTTTGTGGAACACTGATGTAAGGGCCTTGTGGTCCATGACCATATAAAAGATTGTTCCTCAAGTCACAGCCAGAAATGCTTGATGGCCAAGTAAATGGCTGACAGCTCCTTGTCAAAGGTGCTCCAGTCTTACTGTTGCAGGGACAGACCTTTTGAGAAAAATGCTAGAGGTTGGCAGAAGAAGAAATACATTGCTGCAAACCAGCGTCGACAGCTGTCTGTCGTGATTCAACCATTAAAGCGATGGGTGACATCACAACTAGATGTGCGAACAATGCAGCATTAGCAAGTGCAGTCCTCATGGACGTGAAAGCAGTTATGCTTGCAGTAGTCCATAGAACATGTTGGTTTCCAGTGTGAATTTGCCAGTAAGAAAGAGGTTAATATGTTTTTGAAGGGCATCCAGGTGATGCAGATGATGTCTGCAGTAATTAATCATCTCCAAGACGCGCCAGAGACCTCTGAAGTTGATCAGTGGTGACAGCTGCATAATGCTGTTCACCTTTCCAGGCAACAGCATAATACCAGCATGCAAGACCGTGTATCCGAGAAACTGAATTCTTTGTGTGGCAGATGTGCATTTCTCAATTTATAATAATGCCGCAACCCTGTAACCTCTTGAACACTTGATGTAAATGTTGGCAGTGTTCCTCATGGCTCTTTGAGAAGATCAGAATTTCTTCAAAATAGCAAAAGGTGAACGGCAACTCATTGGGTACCTCATGCATAAAGAGCTGCCAATTTTGTGCAGCATTATGCAAACTGTAAGCCACAGTGTTATGCTCGAAAAGTTCAAATGGTGCTGTAATCGTAGTTTTCTGTTTGTCCTTATTAGCTGTTGGAATATGAGAAAAAGTTCTGGTGCAGTCAACAACACTGAAGACAAATGCAATGGCCATATTGTTGTAGAAAGCAGGTCGTGTTTGGCACTTGTGATAGTACAGGCATTTAACCCTCTGTAATCGCTACACAGACACCAGCACCCATTCCTGTTTTTATCATGTATACTGGTGAAGCCCATGCACTGTGAAATCGTATCACCAAACCATCGGAAAGCATCTCATTAAGTTCTGACAGAGTCACACAAAATTTATCCAGAGGCAGGTGGCTGGGCATAACAGGGACAGGATGGCCAGGAGTAGTGCGAATGAAATGTTGAGTTGAATGGCAGTGGCTACATCTACCCAAGACTGGGTCTGTAAGCACTGGTGTGACCTACTGGCATCATATAACAAGCGACCTAGCATGGTAGAGTGGAAAGAGAGCGTGGAATTCTAACTAGACACTTGTTCACTGATCAGACATAATGGAGAAATAACATAAGAAATCAGAACCCAAGACAGCACCACTAACAGCTCCTACAATGAAGACCCATGTAGAGTGGAATTTCTTGTCCAAGTCCAGAGTCAAATTTATCCTTCCTAATGTAGTAATCAGCGAAATATTGGCATTGGCGAGAATGGTTATTGGTCTGGTGGAACATGTGATTTTGGGTACACACTTATCTCTGACCCAGAGTCAACTAGGAAAAGGTCACTCATTAGCTCGTCTTTCACAAAAATTGTAACTGAACATATCACTGCAGAAACTGGTTCATTTCATATTTGTTGTAGGTACTTCAACTGGTGGAAACAGTTGCACGCACTTATTGGCTCTCTTCTTTGGAGTTTGGATAGGTATAGGGCTTGGAACATCTTCCTGCAACCTTATGGAAACGTTGGTGAAACCAACACTATTTGTGGCCTTGATCTTTGTGCTACCTGTTGATGCTTCTACAATCTGACATTGAGGCGAGCTAATTCATCGACAAACTTACTCGTAGATGGCTCTGGTGCTGAACCGTGAGACAGCAGCGTTGTAATGCACCATGCGCGGCCAACTGAATTAAATGCCACTGCTATGCTGGTTCAGGGCGGCCCACAATAATCTCTGATGCCAGTGCAGTCACATTAACATCTGCATAAGTAATAGCAATACCATCAGCAAATTCATCTGTAGGCAACTCTGTGAAAGCTGAAAAAATAGACCAAACATGCTGAGGTTAATGATTGAGCCAAACAGTTTCAGAGACTCTTCAGACAGTGGGTCCTGTGCTGCCAGGTCACACAGAAAATGGAGAAAAAAATGGCTCAAATGGCTCCGAGCACTATGGGACTTAACAGCTGTGGTCATCAGTCCCCTAGAACTTTGAACTACTTAAACCTAACTAACGTAAGGACATCACACAACACCCAGTCATCACGAAAATGGATCACTTGAGAGAGGGAACCACTGGTACTCGCTTCACTATCAGTGATCTTATGCAGCTGTGATACTGGCAGCAGCACATAATGTTGCAGACTTGTTTCCTTTAGAATTGCAAAAGACATTGTTGCTCACTAATACTTAAGTCCAATTATGCAATAACTACCATGAGTTGTCCCAAGTAAGACATAATGCTGTGGAAAAGAACGATAGCTTCCACTTGCATTATCCACAACTGAACATTTGTAGGCCAATAGGGGAGGATGGGGAGGGTAAATCTTGCCATTCTGTGGCCCATGTGACTGCTGGTGCTTGCTGTCGCTGAAGTAGTACAATCTTGGGGAGTTGCTGAAAGCCATACTGCAAATGGTTTGTAGTAATGCACTTCAGAAGATAATCATCCGTTTTGGGGACACCACTATGGGAAATTTATGATTTCCTCTTTAACAAAAGGATGTACGCAGGATATGAGTGCCCTGTACGTCTTATTTTCACATTTAACACACATTAATTTGTAAACTATCCAGTTAGTATTGAAGTTAGCTTACTCCACTTCATATATAATTTCACTGTTCCACATTCACTCAGCACTCGAACATGATATTGAATTATGAAATACAGATTTTTAATTTTTTTATTTATTTAGATATTTAGTGATAACTATTCCTTAACACACAATTATGCACCAGATTATACAAAAAACGCTACTTTGAATTGTCCTTGCTGTCTCCGCACCTCAGTTCCTTTCTTTCACCACTAGAACCTTCTGACTATAACAAGAAAGTGTGGGAAATCAGATACCATCTCTAAACTTATCGATTACACACAGGCATATAACAAAAACATAGCATAGTTATTATATGCAAAGATCAATATTGGGGGGCAGCTACAAGCAATATTTCACTATCCTCCACTGACATTTACTTTCAGCTGTTGCATATAGTACACTGTAAAAGTCAGTGTCAATAAACATATTTCTTAATTACTATTGAAAAAAGAAAACTAATTGTCCACAGAGTACATATCATATTACTAACACTTGTCATGCCAATGAAAAAAGAATAACTTAATATCACCAAATTTCCTGCCAATATCAGAAATTATCTAAATACTAAAGTCCCTTTCTTGTATTTCATCTAATTAGCAATTGCATGTACCATAAGTACAGAATATACACTTTCATACACACATTAGATACTCATTAAATGATAATAATTTAATGTATAACAAATATGATAAATGTGATACATTAAATACATCGACTATTGCACTATTTTCCCCCATACAATGAAATCATCCATCCAGAACACACAGGTCCTTCATGTATCCTCTGTGTGACTAGTATTGTACAACTAGTATTGAGCTTCCTTGCCACTGAACTCTAGCCTCATAGCCTGTACATGATTCCAAGAATATGAAATCCAACCAGCAAGAACAAACACTGGAACTGGTATCTGACCTACATACCAATTCACTGATTACAGGTGAATAGAGACCTCACTTGCACCAACCAGACATTTCTTAAACAATATTACTAATACAAGGTATACATTTTATACTATAAATTAGATACTTAATAATAATAAACTTAACACTTAATAACCACACAGACAGAGCGTTAATCCCTTCAAATGAACAAATAAATAAGTTTCTCCAAATATAAACTACATATACCCATCAAATCGTTCTCCAAAGATAATTCGTGGTTAACTTAAAACCCTGACTATTTAGCTATAATAACAAGATTAAATGTGTGATAAGTAATGATTTTCACAACAGCAGAAAGAAAATATATTACAATTTACTAAAGAAAGTCATTGAGTGAGTTAGGCAAATACTACTCGTACTTATCCTACTACAATGCTTCCTTTTAGATATTTATTCATAAAATCATGACATATACCAAAAATATTAATTTCATCATTTTCAGATGAAACTTTCTGCTATGGTAAACCAACTCTCAGCAAAATTCTCCATATTGGGTACATATCAAAAATGAATTCTCCACTACCTTGCTAATTGATAAAATCTCACAGTCTTACTTTTTAAACTTATTCATATACATCCACTGAAATTATCACCATCACTGTTAGGTAATAAAACACCATCATATAGTTCCAATAAATATCATAAGATTAAGTAACTGAAATACTTTATGAAATCTCCTTTGGCCCCACCATATCAGTACATGTTCTACCTGATATATTGACATATTTTTAACTCAGTACATTTAAATTACTATAAATAATGCATGAAAAACGCTTACCTCCAACAGTCTGAATCAAATACATGTTCCTGCAGATATGGGTTCAAATCCATGATGTTTCTGAAACATAATTTTTTCAGATCTTGGGTATGCCAGCAAATACCCAGCTTCATGGGGCTTCGACTACTCCAAATTGCTTATTGTGCACACACCAAAATTTGTCTGAGTCCTTGTTCTTTGGCCAATCCTTGGTCTTAACCAAAACTAAGTCTCTAATTGCAAATACAGCAGGTTTAAACCCACTGTCATGTTGTCTCTTCGTTTTGCCTGCCTTTTTCCTCATCCAGTACTTCTCTTGAAGAGTTTACTCTTGAATAACCTGGAAGTCAACCTTTTTCCTTATCAAATTAATAGGTTTCACTTCTATCATGAGCTCACGTAGGGGGAACCCAGTGACTTCATGCCATATATTATTTATAATTGTCTCAAATGTTTGTACATAGTTGAAAATTATGTTTTCTATGTCAGTAGGTGCTGCACAACCTATTCGGCTCCCTCATAACCCTCTCACTCATGTTCCCTTATGGGAAATAAGCTCAAATTTTAATGTGCTTTATACCATTTCCCTCCATGCACTGCTTAAATCACCTAGAAACAAACTGGAGACCACTGTCTGGCAGCAAGGCATATGGTTCTCCCAGTTGAGATGTATAACCCTTTTCCAGTTTATCAACAAATGCCCTTGCACTCGCTGACTTGATAGAACAGAGTTTGTCAACCTTTTAAAATGTGTCTAGAACCACAAAAATGTATATACAACCTCCTGAGACTGGCAAAGGGCCACACAAATATACTGCTACTAGTTCTCTAGGTGTAGTGGAGACTACACTTTCTTTAAAACCCTGAACTGGCGTGGTAGTTGCTCTCACATTCTGACACATATAATACACCTCCTCCACAAATTGTTAAATGTGACACTTGCTTGAAGCTTGGAAATACACTTGCATGGGCCAAAATGTCCATAACTTTCATGCACTAGATCAATTAATTTCTCCACATGATGGCCCAGAAATTAATTTTTCCAGTCTTGCACTTTATCGTCCTTCCTGCTAAAAAGAAATCCCTCAGGCAGTTTATAATAGAGCTTGATCTTTGGATAACCATCAGAGTTCAAATACACTTGACCAATCTCAAGTTCTCATTTGCATTCTGCTCATGCCAAACACTTTGGCACACCTTCCTAATCACGTTCACATCTTTAACTTTTTCAAAGCATAGTATTTTTAACCCACCCTTGTCCTGCGCCCCTTCTGATCTATTGTTCTCACCCTCAGCATCCAAGACAAAGTATCTTCTATGACATTCTCATCATTTCTTATCTAACATATCTCCATTTCAATTTGCTGCAAATACAGCACCCACACAGAGAGCCTATTATAGCACAGTCTACAAGTTCTAAGAAAACTTAGTGCCTTGTGATATGTAAATCCAATAGATTTGTTTCCAAATAAGCAGTGTTCAAATTTCTGGAACCCTCACACCACGGTGAGGACTTCCAGTTCAGAAACAATATAATTCCTCTGTATAGGCTGTCATTGTTCAACTACCAAACGCAGTTCGCCTGTACTCTATCGTTCCTTCTGATGTGCATCAGTAGCAATACGAAATGGGATACTATAATCAGGATGGTACAATATTTTGCTCAGGAGCAGTTCTTCCTTCAGATTTCTAAGCACTATCTCACATCGCTCAGTTCACACCCAAGTGGAATTCCTCTCAAGTAACTGATCAGAGACAGATAATTGAGCAAGTGCCTAACCACAAATTTGTGACAGAAGCCCAGCAGTCCCAATATTACTTTCAATTGCTTTCGGTTTGTGCGCGCTGCCAATTCCTCTCTTGCCTTCAGCTTTCAGGATCTGCTACTATCCCCATTCAACCAGTAACAAGTCACAAGAACTTCACTTCCTTCTACACAAATTCCGATTTTATTAATTTTACCTCCACCCCTCCCATTATCCAAAGCAGAAGTACACATTCAACAAAGTACAATGCTTCTCTCATCTTTTGCTTGAAATAAAAATATCATCCAGATAAACGCTAATCCTACTCAACAAAGTGCTTCCTAACACTTCATCCATTGCCCAAATAAAGACACATACCGCCACATTCATCCCAAAAGGTAGCACCCAAAACTGAAATCACTTTCCTTTGTGAAAGAAGGCAGTGTACTTTCTCGACTCTTCTGCAAGCTTTATATTTCAGTCTCTAGAAGTAAACTCTAGTGATGTTAAGCATTTGTCCCCATAAAATTTCTGTAGCATGTCCTCCATATTGGTTGGCCTATTAAACTGCCGTACCACAATTTAATTCAAATATTGTGCATTAATCACCACTCACACAAATCCATCTTTCTTCCCCACAGTTACTAAGGGGTTCTTACACACACACTTTGGCACCACTCAGTGTCCCCATAGTCCAACGTTATTTGGATTTCTGTATGTATCACTTGCTGTCTTGAAAATGGTATACAACATGGCTTTCCAAAAAATATAATATGGTCAATCATTTCTAATTTACGTTCAAACCATTTTGCAAGTCCTGATGCATCAGAAAACGCCATTATATTTCCAAAACCTTCTTTAAGTCTTCCCACTATTTGTCTGTCAGTTCTTGTATACCCCTCTCTTTCTCCATGATAATTTCCTCCTGGTCACACAACACCGCTGATGTTTCATGCCATATCGCTTCCTCATCCTCATTATACCCCGTAGCACATGAACACACCTTACAGGTAGTTCCCCATGACTTTTTCCACTAAGCTCACAATTGGAACCTCCTGAACATTCCCATCTAAATCACAGTGAAACACTCCTTTTGCACCATCAGTTTTCCCTTTCAATTTGTTGAACAGATTTACTCCAAAAAGTAATCCTACCACTAGTACAGGAATCACTAAGAACTGAGATTCTATTATGTGTCTACATATGAAAATATCCGTCAAAACTTGCCACTTAATTGCTTTCATCAATTTGCCAGCCATCCCAGTAATCTTTACCCCATTACCGGCTTGATTACCAACTACATCCACTTAGCCATTGATTCATCCCATGCCTTAGGTATCCCACATATCTTGCTTCCACTATGTAGGTAAGCCTTCATGGGAACGTCCTCTGTTTCAATTTGAATGACTGGGTGGCTCTCTTTTATTCCATCCACCAAGAACTGGTCCTTATCTATTAAGTCAGCACTAATTTGCTAGCTCTTACCACACTCAGCTACATCCTGCGTATCTTCACCCCCAATTTTACATATCATCTGCAGATTTTCCAATTGGTCTAACTGATTCAGGTTACAGTGTTGTTTTAGTTGTTCAGCTACTATTATTTTTTCTATGGCCAATCATGAAATTGTTTATGAAATCAAAAATTTTAATTTAAACTCAAGATATTTATTGATCACTACCGCTTAACACAAAATTACGCACTAAATTATACAAATAACACATCAACTTTGAAAAACATTTCTTACCATTTGATCTTGCTGACCACACACTCCAGCTCCATTCTTTCACTGTTAAAACCTCCTACCTACCACTACAACAATGCCTAAGTGCAGAAAGTTCGGGAAGTCAAAGATCATCTCTAAACATATCGACTCCTCTTAGAGGTTTTGCAAAGAAACAGAGCATAGTTATTATAAGCAAAGATCAATACTGTGGGGGGGGGGGGGAGGAGGGAGGAGGCAGCTGCATGCAGTGTTTCAAACTAAAACATGTATAAACTCTGTTGTACAACGCAAACATAGCATCAAACTCGAATATCAAAGAACAAAAATAACATATACTTTTACAAAAGATACTTAAACTTTAATACAAATACTGTTTGGACTATGTTGGTCTTCTTGTCTGACGTCACGATATACCAATTCCGAAATGTTACAGAAAACATTTTTACAGTTTTGACGTGTTTGAAACTTAATATACTCTTAGAAATTATGGGTATGGCCAGTGAACTACAGTTCGGTTTGTTCCTGAGTTGGGACACTGTACCAAAAAACTGTTATAGAGTTTTTTGCACCTGAATATGACACTCCATTCTGAACTCTAGACGGGGATTCATAGTCTGTCTCGGAAGTAATACTTCTAGTATTATGGTAGTGAATTCTACAAAATCACCTCTAATTCACTCTTGTTATGAACCACAGATTATTTCAGGAAGTAAAAGACGTGCAAGAATCGCTATGTCTCTGAAGATATCGCTGCAAGATCTTCCTTTATCGGCTTAAACTTAACATGATGTGCTGACTGCACTTTTCTTTATCATGAACAGAGCCTACTCTTTTCTGCTACACTGCCACGTAAGATTGTGGCATGGACAGTTCTTAGTGAAATTATGTTATCAAGCCCTTTTGTTGAGTAATATAATGGGAGAGATTTCTTAAGTTCAAACTAAGCAAAACTGAGAATTTTGGTTAATTTATCTACATGCTATTGTTGCTTCAGTTTCCATCAGTAACATCTAAAAGAGGAATTGAGTGCAACTCTGTATTAATATCAGCACTCATTTCCATCAGTTGTTACTTGCTTTGTCTTGTAGATAAGTGAATATAATTGCAAAAGACAGGTTATCTACAAGATAAACCTTAAACTGTGTTTCACATGCTCTATCTTCAATGTAATAACTCAGGAAGCAGAAGATGTCAAAATACCTGTACCACAAACTTGGCTTACATATTTTGTCGTCTCTGGTGCCAGGGCTAACTGATTACATTTCTTTGCTTAGCTTTGAGCAGTAAACAGTGTGTAACGAATTTATTATTTATATTGCCGTTTTCCTGTTTGCCGTAGGGTCAACCGTTCGAAATTGCTCTATTAAGCAACTTATCTCGATCGCTATATTCCTTGCTCTTAATTTTCCACAAATGGGTGTGAATCCTACACATTTCAATAAGTTAGAAATGAACTCTCTAGAAGACAGACGTATGTCTGCCATTTAAAATTAACTGTGCACTTACAGACGACGAACTGTAGAGTGGTCAAATAGCTGACTCATACAAGTTTTTGCGCGGCAGATTTGCGGCGATCTCTTGCTCACATGATACGATTTGTCTGAGCAGAGCTGGTGCCCACAGACTTGAGAAATTTTGCTCAAACCTCTAAAGGTACGTCCGTGTGATGCCTCTTTTCCTCTTTCCAAGCGCTCACTTACAGACGCACGTGAAAAATTTGTGGAAAGAACACATCTATGCATGAACGTTCTCGTGTCGACACTTTACCTGATTGCGAAAGCTATATGCTGTGGCTCCCCCACTTCGCTTTGGGGCTTGTGCTGCTTTTATTGTGATAAAAAGCCAACAGAAAAAGTAAATGCGAAAGCAACTATAGATAAAGAAGTATCTAAATGACAGAGATATGACAAATATTAAGTGACGATAATGTTTTATTTGAAAATTTCAGAATGAGATCACAGTAAGACTTAAGATTTTCTGCTGAGAACTGCAGAGACAAGGCTGGCAATAACATTTTATTACCTAGTAACCGGTGATATACCAATTTGAACTACTTACTTGCATTTCAAAACACAGGAATCTCGTATTATTCCTGTAAATGAGAAACACTTCAGGGAGATTCTTAGTCGTTACGCGAAGATTAATTAACTTTCAATGTGTCATTTGTATTTTACTTATAAAAATTTGTTTACATAACTTTAATGTTGAAAAATATGTGCAGGCTGCTCTAAAATTCCCCTTACAAACTTTAAGACTTGTAGAGGGGATTGAGTAGACAATATTTTTAATTGGAACCCATGTCGGGAAACATAGCGTTATCCGAGTTCATACACGCATCTAACGTGGGGCCACAGCTTGTGGCTTGCTATAGTGGCATTGTGAGCTACTGTTCACATACGACATCACAAATCCTACGTAGTTGAAAAGCTGACAATATGGCGTCAATTGAAATTATATGGGCAGGTATGAATGTTATAGAATAGGTTATGGCCTTAGAGCTGTGACAAGAGTTAAAAACAAGGAAGACGAAACCCAAATCCTTAATTGGAAAATAGATTTCGCACAGGGATAACTCAAGGGAAACAAACACATTTATAAAAGAAATAACACTCAGAGACGAAAATGCTATCAGCAGTGGCATACTAACAGCAGGCATGTAAACATAACCTGCAGACATGCCACTCTACCAATATTTTAGAATCTTATTGCATTCGTTGATACAGGCATTTAGAACAACCAATTTTTAGTTTAATAACATCACACTCTGGAACTATTTCCTATATACAATCCACAATTTATGCACTGCTTGGTCTCATCGATTACGAAGTTTATATGACTCGCTTTTTCGGTTACATATATTGAGTTAATTTATTTCTTCCTTTGTGGGATATGTCATTGGTTTGCAAATATAGTGCGCACACACACACACACACACACACACACACACACACACACACACACACACACTGCTGAAGAAAATTACACAGAGGTTGCTGTTCTTGTTGTTCTAGAAGCTGCAAAAATGTAACTGCCGACCATTGTCTTCACTTTTTTCAGAAATAAAATGAAAACACACTGAAATCGAATGGAGTGCGGCAGCAGTTATTGCACCAGAACTATGTCAGAATGGTTGTGTTTGGCCGGTACTGCTGTCAGGTAGCAGTGGTGGTAGGAAAGTAGCGCAACGAATTACAAGAAACATAGTGACAGCATCTCATTACCACTAGCTCCAACAGCCCATTCTTCCAAGCATAAATTCTCAGAAAATACTCCTTCCACTAAAGACACAAAAGAAGCAGAGCCAGAAATCCTGTGTGAAGAAGGGCAAACTGTGATTAGCACCCTACATCCATTAGTTTTAAAGTACGCACCAGCAGAAGTATTTCCATAAAAAATGCTAAAAGCATCAGAAACACTCACAGGAGCAATAAGAACAAAAAAAGCAGCAACAGCAGCTACATCAACAACAGAGCCACCTCTGATACCAGCAGTGGCAATAGAATCAATGGTAGCAGGACCAACTCAACCAAAAGTAGTAAAAACATCAAGAGCAGTTACACTAACAACAACAAATGCAAAAACAGCTCCATCAACTGCAGAGCCAGCACCAATACCAGCAGGAAAATCAACAGCAAAAGCAACAGAACCATCCACAATAGCAGCAGAATCAACTCCAACAGTAGCAGAACCAGTACTGTCAACTAAAAAAACTTCAGACAGCAGATGAAAGCCAGTGCCTCCATCCCATCTAAATGATTTTTAGTGGAAACCAGAAAGAGGAGGAAGTCCACAAGAGAAATAGAGATATGACCTTATTTAAGTTGGAGAAGCAGAGAAATCTACTTTAAAATAATCCACGAGAACGTACAGGGCTTGAGCAAGAAATATGAACAATTAGATGTGTTTGTAAATGAAACTATGCCTGATGTGGTTGGTATTAGTGAACACTGGTTATCTGATGCCAAATTATAACTTTTTAAACATCTAAACATGGTACTAGCTAATAAGTTTTGCAGATCTTCTGTCAGAGGTGGGGGTGTGTCGATGTATGTAAAAAGCACATTTAATTTTAATTCAGTAAATGAAAGTAAATATTCATTAGAAGGAACAGTTCAATTATGTGCAGCACGTATAAAGATACCAAATGATGAAATTTATGTTATATGTTTATATAGACTGTCAGGTGGAAACTTCGAAGTTTTCTTAACAAAGTTTTGTGACATGATAGAGAATGTTTTTATATCACACCTGAACAAGTTAGTAATTATAGGAGGTTTCAACATAAATGTATTAGCAGATAAGTATACTCTGCTTGAATATAATGTAAGACACCTGATAAACACTGCAACCAGGGAGACTGAAACATGCCAGTCTGCAATAGATAACTGGTATACATCTTTACGATCTTACATCTTCTGTTATTATAAGTCAGACCACCATGCAGTAGAACTAAGTGTGCACATAAAAAAAGGTTCACACATAGTTGCTATAGATATATTAGGATGAATACAGACTAAAATATAACTAATTTGAATAATATACTAAGGAATGTGGATTGGAACAGTATTCTAATGACACATCATTGTTATGGAAAATTCTCAAGTGAACTATACTACATTCTCAACCAAGTCTGCCCATTAATAAAAAAGAGAATTCAGTCACATGCTGAAACTGGATATCAAGTTCAATCACTGAGGCTAGAGAAAATCTAAGATGGTATGAATATGTTGAGTTAAATGACTTGAGCGAAAAAAATTAAAATAAGAGTTTAAAAACTATCGGAAATACTATGTAGACCTCCTAATTTCGGAAAAACGGAAACATTTCGAAAGTGTCATTCAGAACTAAAATAAAATCTCCAAAACATCATGGTCACTAGTAAATAGAGAAATAGGTAAATCTGAGAAACATACAACTGAAAATCACTTGCTGATAAATGGCACAATAGAAACTGATCAGAACAAGATAGCAGATCTATTCAATAATTACTTTGCTTCTGTTGGCTCCTCCATGAACATTCAGCTTAAAAATCATAAATACAAATTCAGAGTATCAAGAAGTATATTTTTGGCACCAACAAGTAAAGAAGAAATAATAAAAAATAGTGATTAGCAGAAAGAATTCCCATGCAGCAGGATACGATGGTCTTAGTCTGGACATGTTTATGAAATGCATACATAAAATTGCATCATCTTCATCAACAGTTATCAACTTTCATATGGAAGATGGTCTATTTCCAGATGAGTTGAAAATTGCTCGAGTTGTGCCTATTTTAAAAAAGGAAACAGAAATCTAGTAGAAAACTTTCGACCCACTCCTCTTCTTCCAATAATATCCAAAATCTTTGAGAAAGTAATATACGTAAGAACCTGGAACTTCCTGATATGCAAAAAAGTGATTTCTAAGGGGCTGTATGGGTTTGTCAAGGGGTCGTCCACCATTACAGCAGCATCCAACTTAATCGAACGTGTCACTCAAGCAGTAGATAATAAAGAACATCTATGTGGCATCTTTCTAGACTTACAAAAATCATTTGACTGTGTTGATACAACCATATTGCTTGACAAACTGTGGAACTATGGCATTCGGGACACAGCCCATAAGCTGATGAGGTCCTACTTGACAAATAGGAAGCAGTTTGTGTCTATTAGCACTACAGAGGGAGCATACAAATCAAACACCGCCGACAAATTTTGGTATTCCACATGGGTCAATATTAGGACCACTTCTTCTTATTATTTATGTTAATGATATTCAGTCCATAACAAACCATGCAACAGCTATCTTATATGCAGATGATACCACGTTAATATGCACCAAACCAAGCTATTCACAGCTTGAAATGGAATCAAATACTGGAGCAGGCTTAATTCTGCAGTATTTTAATAAAACAAACTAAAATTAAATACAAATAAATCTGTCTATATCGAATTTGATCTTGGGAGGCAAAAAACTCATGAAAACCAAATTTAATATGAAAAGTGTACTTATGTTACAAACAAAGGCATTTAGAACTATGGGAAAGAAATGTGCCAGGGAGTCCTGCAGAAATTTGTTTAAAGAATTTAAAATACTAACTATTCATAACCTCTATGTATTGAAGATAATCATTACAGCAGTAAACAGTAACAAAACACTTGATAAAGAAATACATGATCACAATACTAGAGGTAGAGAGAGACTCCACGTCATATCTCATAGGACAACACTTTATGAGAAAAGCCCTAGCTATGCAGGCATAAAACTACTGAATTGATACCATCCTAATATCTCCAAATTGCCCATTACAAAACTAAAAAAGAAATTAAAATTATTGTTCCTATACAATCACGTATATTCAATAGATGAGTTTCTAGATTTAATACACTCATATGATGTAAGACTATCTACCTAAAAATATATGTAATCTCAGATCTTAGACTGTGTCACAAACTATAAATATTTGAATCTCAGATATAAATACTGTGTCACAAATTGTAGATTCCGTAATCTAAGTATTGCAATAACAAATTGTTTTTATGTTTAGTCCATATATGTAACATTGTTCTCTCAACCAAATTTAGAAAAAGTTGTGTAGATAAAAGTGCCAGGCAATAATATGTGACACTAGTAAGTAAGGCTCTGACTGATCCAGAAGACTGAAACAAAAAAAACCTTTTTTGTAATCAGTTGATGTTGGATCAAAATAAATAAAAAAATAAATAAAAAATAAACAACCAAGCTGAACTGTTTGTGGCATGAAAAAAGCTGCATCACATAAGTTGCGCCACTAAAAACTGGGAGTTCACACATGCAACTGTAGTATTCCACTAGCTGTGGCGACAATTTGGTTGCTTGTATGAACCAGGATGTTTCTCTGCTACAGTCATTTGAAAACATGCTCGCTAGGTAGGTATGAAACAGGGTAGTCATCGTGTATGGCGCTTACTTTGGATCGGCAGATGTCATTTGACGTCCATGTCACTTCTTTGATCTGGTTCGAGCCTTATTCATGTGTCAATGAGCAATATGGTTGAGTACTCATTTGCAAAATACACCGACATGATCCATCTGTGTGGCTAAGCTCACAGTAAAGCAAGAGCTGCTTGTTGCTTTATCAAGATCGTTATCCACAATGTCTGACTTGATCACATGCCCCTTTATCCAAAATTATACGACGACTTCTAGAAACGGGTATCTTCACTGTCAGCACTGTGAAGACGACACACACTCGAATTAACTGTAAACAACAATATTTATGAAATCTGATAAGTTTTCCTGTTTGTTTCTTTAGTGATTACTGAGTGGAATTGTATAACAAGAGCTTTATTGGGTCATGTCTAATAACTTACTTGTAAAAGTGGTCACTTTACGAACATGTTTTCGAATGATATGTTTTCTGGACATGGATTCCAATTCAAAATATTATCTACTCAGTCCTCTCTACAAATCCTAGAAGTTTGTAAGAGGAATTTCAGAACGCCTTGTATATATTCTTTCGTCATTAAAGTTGCTTAAACAAATTTTTTATAAATACAATATAAATGATCTATTGAAAGTTAATTAACCTTCACATAACGAATTTTAGAGCATGCTGTATAGATTAACATCTTCAGTTTCAACATATTTGGAAAATTTATAGATGCCAGAATCCACTAGAATGGAGGTTGTATTTTCAAATTTTTTATTTTTTGCAGCATCAGTCTCCTTCATTTCTATTTCTAGTAGATTTTTGAGGATCTACATATATCATTTCAATTCTTTTGTTCAGATGTCAGGCTGCTCACTTGTTGCGCTATTAAATCACCGTAGATTGAATATTTGTTCACAGTTTTCATATACACATTTCATAAATTTCTGGCTTATTTTTCTCTCTTCTCTATAATAACCTAGAAATTTAAGTGTGCTTCCTTTGGAATCAACGGACATTATTGCATATAAGCCACTATGCAGCATAAAGGCCAAATCACACTGGCCATCACAGGACCATCATGTCACGACACCGTCACATCAAGGTTTATTCACACTGTCTGCCATGCACAGTACGTCAAGTGAAGTCAAGTCACGTGATCTCAACTCGAATGGCTGTTCTTAGCTGGTTTTTCGTGAGAATTGCGATCTTCACAAGATGATTTTCAGCTGTTTTTAAACTCTAAGTGCTCATACACAAAGTGGTAGCTCATGTACGTGGATGCTGGAGTCCACATTCTTACAAAAATGACATTTGTTGGACTCAAAAATGGTTGACAGCTTGCAGGGATGGATTGTATAGTAAGACAGAAGTGCAGAACAACAATAAGAAAGGGGTATGGGTCCGAAAAATGCCGTTAAGTTGTACAGAAGGGTAATTTCACGAGCTGTACACGCAGCTCGAGGAAGAGGAATCTTCATTCTGTATTTTAGATAGTCGAAGCATCAGTTTTTTCATTTGTAATGTAAAACTGCACCCAAAGTTACTAGAAGGATCACAGTGTTACATGCTGTCTTCAAATCCTGTGAAAAACTGGCTTATATAAGGATAAATTTAATTGCTGATCCAGGGCACATTTTTATGCAATAGTCATACTTCCCTTAATACCTTCCCCTTCAAGATTTATGTTTTCTTTATGTCGTCTATTCGGCTTTTAATAGCTCAAGTGCTTTATTTGTACTGGTGTTAGCTAGTGAAACATCATATATATTAACCACTGACGCTTGCAGAACTGCTTCCCACCCAATCCAGAGAGTTACTTAACAATAAATAAACCTGCCACAAACACATATTCCCAGATAGCACAGTAAGCCGGTTTCAAACTTGTTTCCAGATGTAAAGTTCAAGTATATAAGCTTGATCAAAGCTGGAATATTCAGGCCTGTTAGTTGGATTCAAGCTTGAAACAAACATCAAAGTTGGCAGAGTTCAAGCTATATTTCAAGCTTGACTTATCAAGTTTGGCTCCAGCTGTATCTACACATGTGGAATACAACCTGGTATTTACAGCTTGTTTTAAGCTACATAATTATTAATCTGAATTTATTTAACCTAATTAATTAAATAAATATCAGAATGGAAATGGTGTGAGAAAAAAAATTATCAAGACATGTATGTTTAAATTTTTCTATTTTCAAAGTGTTTAAAATAGTTTTATTTTAAAATTTAATTATTCTGAAGCCCCTCTGGCCCCAGCACACAGACCAGAGCAGGATCAAATATCCCTGACTTCTGCCGGTATAATGATCCTGTAACAGGTAAAAGAAAATGTTAGCCATACCTAAACATAAAAAATGTAAAAAGTTGAAACTGATCAACCTAAATATAATTTATGCCCCAGATTAGCAAAATAACTTCAAACTCACTGATGTAGTAAGAATCATTAACTAGTATAAATGTCACTGAGTAAGCAGCTGCTTCTGATGACTTCATTCCAAAGAGTTTAAAAGTAATTTGAAATAACTTTTTGCTTGAAATTTTTAAAGTAAAGATGACATTTGGGTAATTTTGCGATGACTTCATGAAGAAGCCACACATCACTATTTCTAACAGTTTCAGGGCCATTTAATCTGAATTACAAGGAAACTACTGTTTAGAAAAATGTAGACGTTTAATTCTAGCCACACTTATTTTTTGGTGAGTAAACCTGAATCAAAATGAAATAAAAGATGAAATCGAAATGAATTTAAGAAATTACCAGTTCAGTGGAACTGAAACCTAAAACAACAAAAAAGGGCGAGATTTTAAAAAAGGTAAAATAACATTAAGTTTTAATTTATTGGTGCCACGTACTAGAGAACTAGTTTAAAATGACCTCTTTTGGCAGAACAACTTGTAATATGTATTCTTAGCTGGTAATCCATTTCACTTTCATCCAGGCTCAATTTTTCTATGTAAAAGAATATGACATTTCTTTACGTTACGTAATAATATTTAACACTTGTAATATTAGCGTACCACTAGAGAAAAATGCACCAACGTACCTGTAATACACTAATATCCTCTTCAGACCCGGTGTAGCAGTAAGGCGGGAGACACCACACACTTAACGAACTATTTTCCAGTATAAAACAAACTCCACAACAGTCAACAATCATTAACACGCGTCACAAAGGTAAAATGGCCGTAAACCTTGCAAAGTCAGTGCAAGGCTTATAAACGCTTGTGGCGCTTCCTGTGGACGTCTATGGAAGCTATGCTGTGCGCGCATCTGCTGTACAGCCTTCCAGGGAAATTACAGTTTATTTCAAGCTTGGGAAAATTATTTTAATTCAAGCTAAATTTTTACAGCTTGATGTAAACTGTGTAACAGGTTGATTTTTCAATCTTGAATTTTCAACTGAACCTAAACTCAATATCCACCTTGAAATAGGCTGTGTAACGGGTTGATTTTTCAATCTTGAATTTTCAACTGAACCTAAACTCAATATCCAGCTTGAAATAAGCTTGAGTGCTAGCTGGGTTTGAACAAGCAACTTGCTGTGTCTGAATGTTTCAGTCCATTTCTTTATGAAACGCCACAAATTCCTGACAACATGAAAATAAATTCCACCTCCTACTAAATCTTATTCTACCCACAGTACATTTTTCACTTCAAGTTGGAGCCATATTGCATTGTGTTTCATTGTTAAATATTAAATACCATACTGGTATATACAAAAATCCACTTTAAAAATGTAGTAGAGGACAATAATCTAGTACACTCATGCCACACAATTCAGACTGCTGCTTGACTGCTTTAATTAATCTTTCTTCATTTATTATACATTTTAACAAAAGAAATAACGAAACAAAGCAATTTATAACAAATAACGAACGAAAATGCACTGACATTAACTACAAAAACCACAGTGAAACAGAATATGGAGATCTGTGCTTGGCTGTGTACTGGGAGGAAATGAGCTTGAGAGTCATATGATCAACAACAGATGGATGATGACCACCAGCAAAACTTTCACCCCAAGAAACATTGACAGTGCTGAGATGTGTGTGACAGGATGCAAAGGCCAGTGTTTATGCTGCCATTTGAAATGCACTGCAAAGAGTGTTTTGCTGGAACGGGACATGACGTGACATGATGGCCAATGTGATGTGGCCTTCAGGTCAACACACAACACAATCAAATACACAGCTGCCAGTAATCTGCTAAAAAGATTCTCACCGAAGGCAGGATAAGGTGTGCTTATGCATGTCCCCATTTCCAGGAAATTTTGTATGCACGAATGAATATGCGCTGTTAGAAATTTATGTGCATGTACGAAGTTGAAAACAAAAAAGGTATTGTATGGACCAGTGGCGCTCACAGATTTCTATGCCGTAAACCGGGTATTCTTTGCACCATTTTTTCTTCAATTTCTTCTGCATCACCCCACATTGGATGTACAAAATTTATTTTTTGCATGGATAATTTCAAAGGTATGTTAATTCAGTTATAAACTGTTCCCTCATTGTAAATTTCTTAATTTCATCTTAATACACAAACAAAAAATGGTGGAAAGTATCCTCATAAGGGGAGGATACTTTGCACCACTTTAAGAATTCCGTGAAATATAGAGCAAGAAATGCATGTGGAGCAAAGTTGTCACTTGGTAACATTACTTTGGACTATGTTAATAAAAACATACCATTTGAAAAAGGGAAATTATTTATTAAGTACACAAATGCACTTATTAGACATATGAACATTTAGAAATTTTTTAGAATAGACAGCCTTTCACACAAAAAACTGAACATTCAGTTTACATCCAAATTTCATTTAATTCAGGCACACTGAAGTAACCACGATTGTTTAATAGCTTTGGTGATTTAATGGAACCCAAAACATATTCCCAATCATAGGTTAAAATATCAGCTGTCACGGGCCACTTCCATGCTTTCTTCGATCTTTGCATAGAAGAAATCACCACTTCTTCACTGTTGCATATCATTATTTTTCCTGGGAAAGTTTCATTTTCGTAAGTGAAAATCACAAATTCCCCACATTTCTTCTTCAGGGGTAATAGACTTCCAGAACTCCCACCCTCATATACAGCCAACAGAGTTGATTCTCCAACCGATTGCTATTACATTCTGAAATTGTGGGATAGTCTGTTATTTCATTGTTAAATGTTTTTTCCTCAGTTCATTCCCTCTCCCACGACCATCAGAATTGTAGCTTACTGCTTCATCAGTTTCTGTGTGTTCACTTTTATGGGCAACACTTTTCCCAGCCAGTACACTAATCTTTCTTCTCTTGTTTAGTGTATTTCCACATGTAATATTGCTCCTTTTCTCTGTCACAAACTCTCTGAAACTATTTTCTACATCAATCTTCCCATTTCTGCCAGGAAGATGATGTAGCAGCTCACTGACATCACATGGAAGACTGCCACACTTACGAAATCCCGATTTCAAATTTTCTGCTGCATTGACAGATATTTCATCTATTAATTCTTTCAAAAGGTGCGGAAAGTGTTGTTTTTGTAAAACTGTACCTTTCATTCCAGCTTCACTGTCTCTGTAGCGTCCTAAAATTTTCCTCCAAGCAACTTTCAGTGGACGAAAGAATGCCACATCCAAAGGCTGTGTCAGGTGCGTACTGTTCGGAGGTAAACAGACAAAATAAATGTCATTGTCTTTGCATAATGTCAACACCACATCTGTAATATGAGAAGACAAATTGTCACCTATGAGGACTTCTTTGCCTTTGAGATTTTTCAATTTAGGTAGCATCAGACTTTCAAACCAGTTGATAAATATCTCAGCAATAAACCATCCAGTTATGGAATTATTATACCTACAATTCTTTGAGCCACCTTCTTGCCAGGTTGACCACAAATGCTGCGACCGATAAACAACAACATATGGGGGAGAAATTCACCAGCAGCTGATCAACTCACCATGACAGATATGTTGGCTTTGGATGCATTGCAGATTTTCTCAGGATATTTCCTGCCTCGTTTAGTGATGATACTTTTTGAACCTGGATCATCAGTGAAATTTGTCTCATCATAGTCCCAGATATTTTCTGGAGGTGCGCTCTCCAAAACCTGTTTTAAATTGTCTATATAATCAGTAAGAGTTTCTTCTGTAATTGCTGCTCTTGATGTTAGCAGCAAAACACACGTTTAACTCTGGATTCCTCTTCAAAAACCTACTGACCCATTCCCTTCCTGGTATGTTGTTTATGAACTCTTTCACCTTTCTCCCAGTTCTCTGGAGGTAGGATGCAATGGTGGAACGTAGGTCCCACACGTCTACAGGAAATCCAAACTTGCTCGTTGTGACAGCACAGTCAGCAAACGCTTTCTCCTCATCCTCAGTGAAGACAGTTGGGTTACCTGGCTTCAAAGGATGGTGCCCTTTTAACTTATTCATTATTGTACGTCTTGGTATTCCAAACTGGTTTTCTGCAGCCCTAGCTGACAAGACTCCATCCTTAACTGTTGCCAAACATGACTGTAGCACCTCCAAAGAATAGTCTGCATAACGACGACTTCCAGGCTTTCTGTTATATTTCCTTGGCATGTTTATGTTTCAACACCTTAAAAATAGGTCGTGTAAATAGCAAAATATGGATAAAGTATAAACACAGCTAGTAATATAGTATTATTGAGAGTCAGTTCTAGAAACTAGCTGATGGGGCAACTTTGCTCCACTACACAGCTGGCGCAATGTAACCCTAATGCAACCTAAATGTTGACATGCAGTTACACTTTCTTTAATTGTCTCTTTCCATATTAACTTTCAGTAATACATTTATTTTACAGAAACCTTAAAATAATTGCAAATCAATGTACTTTTCCTTACCTTAAAATTGCTTTTAGATAGTGGATCTCACACGAAAGAAGTAACACCAAAATTATGGATGAAATACACGCAAAATTTCGAGGACTAGGTAAAACAAACCAAAGAAGTCTCGTACAACCAAAGATCTTCCGAAATGTGCTGCGCGATGTCGACTATCGAACCAAAGATGAATTATCGATTTATGTATTGCTACGTTTCAAAAGTCGTTTGTGGAGGCGGTCCAAGAAGACAATATTCATTTTCTCATTCATTACAGACTTGTGTAATTTCTGTGCGCAAATGACTATCATCTTTCGTCGTTAATAGATGCAATAGTAATTTGTCACTTTTATGATGTGGTACGTTACACTTCAAGACACGGACTTCTTTTTGGGGAAATCAATTGCTAGCAATGAAAGTATTCTTCGTTCAAAAACGTTTTGTATGAAGAGTGAGTGATGCTGCTTTTAGATGTAGTTGTAAAAATCTTTTCTGGAAACCAAAAAGTCTTCTACTGTTTCTCAATTTATATTTTAACTTACGTGTTTCATTGGTAAAAATACTGAGTTGTACTAAAGAAATAATGAATATCACGAACACAATACAAGGAGAAAGCATTATTTACACAATGATTGCAAGTCTGGCAATGGTGCTGAAGTGTGTGCAGTATACTGACACAAAAATTTGAAATGCTCTCCCTCCAGATGTTTACTAAGTTTGGTAACAAGTCCATGTTTAAGAAGCCTCTGACCCCATTTATCATGGAAAAATTATTTTACACTTCAGATGTGTCTGTTAGTCGTAGAGAAAAGCCACATAGAACTTAGAAAATATATGTATGAAGCAATATAATGTAAGATTGAAAACTTACTTAGATATTCGTTTTTTATTTTTAACTCATTATGTTTAATTTATGTATAATGTGCATGTGATCTGGTATGACAATTTCCTTCTTTATACCATTACTTCCTCTGTATTGATTTGTTTAGAAAGAGCATTCAGATCGTCATCTCCAACGTAAAAGAAGACATATTCCCTATCTTTGTGGACCCGTCACAAAAGGATCGACAGAATAAGAAATAAATAAATAAAAAAGAAATATTAAGGACCCTATAAATGATCAAACAATGTTTGTTTTAATATATTCACCAAATACAGGGTGTCCCACATAGTCATCTCTACTCGAATTGCTTATAAGTGGCAACACTGTCCGGAAAATTAGCAACACTGCATTTTATTGGAAAGTTCAGGGTAGCTGCGTGTCAGCGCATCTGTTGTAAGCAGAAATGGAGGAGTCTGCATTAGAACACTGAATTGATGTTATGGGTGTGACATAGACAGGCCCCATCAACGAATGTAAGGAAATGTTTCAAGAGAAGTACCCTGGTAGAAAACTCCCCAAGACCAGCACTCTTCACGACCTGTACAGGAAATGTGCAGAGGAATTGGCGATCGACAGTGAGGACCCCTGAAACTATAGACAGAATTTGCATGGGCATTATGTGTCCCACCAAGTTGGTAAGGATGTTATTGCAGCAGGCTGATGTATCTTGTACATCATATCATTGTGTACTAAAGGATATGAAATTAAAAGCCTGCCATGTGAGTGTGGTGCAAGAATTGAAATTTGAGGATTAGGAAAAAAGAGTTCAGTATTATAACTGGTTGTTAACATGAATTGGTAATGGTTGCTTGGACACCTTGCTTTACTTTATGTTAACGAGGGCAGGGTTTCATTTGTCAGGTTATGTAAACTCCCAGAATTGCAGATACTGGTTGCAGTACAATCCATATATTCTGCATGAAGAACTCCTCCACTCAGAGAAGATAGATATCTGGTGCATATTGTCCAGCATGCACTTTATTGGCCCCATATTTTTCACTTACACCTTAAACAGTGTCAGATATATAGAAATCTTTGACTCTTTCAATGCAAATTAAGGATACAGAGAAGCTCTATGCCTTATTCCAACAAGATGGAGCAACATCTCACACATCCAACCAAAGTACGGCCTACATCAGCAACATGTTCCCTGAAGATTGGGTTGCCAGTAGAAGCCTCTGGCCCACAAGGTCCCCAGACTTGACTTCGTGTGATTTTTATTTATGGGACAATCTAAGAACCGAAGTGTATGCTCACAATCCTCACCACAGACGATCTTAAATGGAACATTGCTAACGAAATTAACAACAATATGCCTGCAGAATTACAGTGTGTTGCTGGTAACGTCATCACACAAAGTCAGCGATACCTGAATGCCCATGGCCACCAGTTCCAGCATCTCTTATAAACATGTAACTACCTATTTTAACGTTACTAACATCAATTCATTTTATTTAGTTCATTGTTACTTGAATCTTGGGTGTCGATGTTAAGTGAACAATAATTTTATTACAATTTATGTCACTGTCTCACAAGTTTCAACAACTATAGAAACTATGATAACTTATGAAAACATAATAGCACTGGCAGTTACTGAAACGGTAGAGGTTTTACATAATATATTTGTAGTGCTCAATTTTAGATGGGACATGGAATGTATAGTAACACAACCCATATTTGAATAAGCGGCCTTGCTGTTCTGGTACTGTGAACGGCTGAAAGCAAGGGGAAACTACAGCCATAATTTTTCCCGAGGGCATGCAGCTTTACTGTATGATTAAATGATGATGGCGTCCTCTTGGGTAAAATATTCCGGAGGTAAAATAGGCCCCCATTCGGATCTCCGGGCAGGGGCTACTCAGGAGAAAGAAAACTGGCGTTCTATGGATCGGAGCATGGAATGTCAGATATCTTAATCGGGCAGGTAGGTTAGAAAATTAAAAAGGGAAATGGATAGGTTAAAGTTAGATATAGTGGGAATTAGTGTAGTTCGGTGGCAGGAGGAACAAGACTTTGGGTCAGGTGAATACAGGGTTATAAATACAAAATCAAGTAGGGGTAATGCAGGAGTAGGTTTAATACTGAATAAAAAATAGGAGTGTGGGTAAGCTACTACAAACAGCATAGTGAATGCATTATTGTGGCCAAGATAGACACGAAGCCCACACCTACTACAGTAGCACAAGTTTATATGGCAACTAGCTCTGCAGATGATGAAGAAATTGATGAAATGTATGATGAGATACAAGAAATTATTCAGGTATTGAAGGGAGATGAAAATTTAATAGACATGGAAGACTGGAATTCGACAGTAGGAAAAGGAAGAGAAGGAAACGTAGTAGGTGAATATGGATTGGGGCTAAGAAATGAAAGAGGAAACTGCCTGATAGAATTTTGCACAGAGCACAACTTAATCATAGCTAACACTTGGCTCAAGAATCATAAAAGAAGGTTGTATACATGGAAGAACCCTGGAGATACTAAAAGGTTTCACATAGATTATACAATGGTATGACAGAGATTTAGGAACCATGTTTTAAATTGTAAGACATTTCCAGGGGCAGATATGGACTCTGACCACAATCTATTGGTTATGAACTGTAGATTAAAACTGAAGAAACTGCAAAAAGGTGGAAATCCCAAAGAAACAGGTTTTGACAGATGTGAAAATTACCGAACTATCAGTTTAATAAGTCACAGCTGCAAAATACTAATGCGAATTCTTTACAGACAAATGGAAAAACTGGTAGAAGCTGACCTCGGGGAAGATCAGTTTGGATTCTGTAGAAATGTTGGAACACGTGAGGCAATATTGACCCTACGACTTATCTTAGAAGAAAGATTAAGGAAAGGCAAACCTACGTTTCTAGCATTTGTTGACTTAGAGAAAGCTTTTGACAATGTTGACTGGAATACTCTCTTTCAAATTCTGAAGGTGGCAGGGGTAAAATATAGGGAGCAAAAGGCTATTTACTATTTGTACAGAAACCAGATGGCAGTTATAAAGAGTCAAGGGACATGAAAGGGAAGTAGTGGTTGGGAAGGGAGTGAGACAGGGTTGTAGCCTCTCCCCGATGTTATTCAATCTGTATATTGAGCAATCAGTAAAGGAAACAAAAGAAAAATTCGGAGTAGGTATTAAAATCCATGGAGAAGAAATAAAAACTTTGAGGTTCGCCGATGACATTGTAATTCTGTCAGAGACAGCAAAGGACTTGGAAGAGCAGTTGAACGGAATGGACAGTGTCTTGAAGGGAGGGTATAAGATGAACATCAACAAAAGCAAAACAAGGATAATGGAATGTAGTCGAATTAAATCGGGTGATGATGAGGGAATTAGATTAGGAAATGAGACACTTAAAGTAGTAAAGGAGTTTTGCTATTTGGGGAGCAAAATAACTGATGATGGTCGAAGTAGAGAGGATATAAAATGTAGACTGGCAATGGCAAGGAAAGCGTTTCTGAAGAAGAGAAATTTGTTAACATCGAGTATTGATTTAAGTGTTAGGAAGTCGTTTCTGAAAGTATTTGTATGGAGTGTAGCCATGTATGGAAGTGAAACGTGGACGATAAATAGTTTAGACATGAAGAGAATAGAAGTTTTCGAAATGTGGTGCTACAGAAGAATGCTTAAGATTAGATGGGTAGATCACATAACTAATGAGGAGGTATTGAATAGAATTGGGGAGAAGAGGAGTTTGTGGCACAACTTGACTAGAAGAAGGGTTCGGTTGGTAGGACATGTTCTGAGGCATCAAGGGATCACCAAGAGATGAGTACACTAAGCAGATTCAGCAGGATGTAGGCTGCAGGAGGTACTGGGAGATGAAGAAGCTTGCACAGGATAGAGTAGCATGGAGAGCTACATCAAACCAGTCTTAGGGCTGAAGACCACCACAACAACAACAACAAGTGTAACAGAATCATAACTTTAATAGTACTGTGTTTGAATGGAGTTCTCGAGTTTATATGGCATAAGCATAAACTCAAACAAACCAGAAGGTGTGATAAAGACGTTTTGTGGATATCCTTCAGGCACATAGGGATTTACAGATATGCTTTCTGGAAGTGAATGACACGAAACATAGAGGAGTCCTCCCTGCTGCTTTAGCGACCCTGAGTAGATCTTGTGGTAATCTACACAGAGTCTGTGCCATACTGGTGGGTGGGGGTGGACGTAGTGTTGATGTCATGAGTGGTTCGGTTTTTAATAGCACACTGCACAAACCAGTCTTGCAAGGAGGAGACATGTCAGAAGAGAATGGGCGAAAAGTGCAGTACTGACCTTTGCGTTGGTAGATGGTGGCGAAGCTGTAGGTGTATTCGCAGATGACGAAAGAGCTTCAAGATTTGAGATGTCGAGCAGTCAATGAAGCTGGTCGAGATGATGCTTCCTCAGCTTGTGAGTTCTATACTGGATGGCGTCATTTTCATGTTGCAAATGGATGTTCATCATATGCAAGTTGAAGTAGAGATGCTGTAGTTTCTGAATATTGTCGATAGTGTCAAGGCAGCCCTGAAGGTACTGGCGACTGTTGTGTAAAGTGAGTGTTGCTATTGCAGAGAGCCACTGAGAGGGTGTGGTTAGTGACACCTGTGGCAGAGCGGCCACAAGCTGTGTGAGTCAAAATGACACTATACAGGTCAGGAACCCAGCGGAAGTTTCAGCAGAAGTACTGCCTCACTAGCATCCATAACAGTGAATGTCCTGAAGAAAACATCATCAAAACATGGCTGAGCAAGCAGGCGTCGGGGATGGAGAAGAGGACAGCCAAGGACTGACTTCTAGGCTGGAGTCGACAAGGAAGTACTGGCTGCCGACATGGTTGAGAACGAAAAGCCTGTTGTTATGATGAGAGCAAGGCATTAGAGAGCCGATGTCATCGTTACGAGTGCCTAAGCAGATTAGATAGTCTGCATGCTTTAGTTCACATTGCATCAAATGTGGGTAGTTGTGTGGCAGGCGACAGTTGTGAGCTGAATAACTGATTTGTGTGTGGAACCATCAGAAGCAGTTCTGTGCAGGAACAGCTGGTGGTCAGGAGTTTGTTGTGACAGCACATAGGTCGTCACTGTGGCTGGCGGCAGTGATGTGTCACTAGAGGTCTGGCAAGATTGACTCGGCTCGTGGAAGGCTAGAGGTTGGTTGCAAGTCAGACTAGATGCCATTGTTGTCTGCATATCAATACCTTGTCGATGCTGATTGATGCAAATATTCTATCTGCAAGTTTGAGGTGTGTTCTAGTGGCTTTTGCTCATGGGTAACCAAAGGTAGCTGAACTTGTAGGAAAGCTTGGCAACCCATAATATTCATAGTGTATAGTTGGGCATGAGGTGCAAGTCTATTTGAGTGCACGTCTATTTGAGTGCATAACCGCCACTATAGTTACCACGGAGTTATGTCCTTTAAATCTTCACCATGTATTATGTGGTGTAACTGTTCTTCCTGGGAGCAGGAGAGGTGGAGGAGGAGGGCTGCTTTAGTAGCCTCGTATTTAAGGGTTGAGAGTGCTCAAGGATGATTTTGCTGATTGTATCCATGTGTTCACCCCACTGACTAACAGAGTGATGAATTTTGCCCTGCCACTGACAAAATAAATGTTCTCCATGATGGCGAACGACAGGCATGGTTGATCCAGCTTAAAATGAGTCTTCAGGCCAAAAGGTTGCCACAGCAACATCTGTAGAGGCAGAACAGTTGTGCAGTTTGGTCCCATGCAGGGTACAACTTCATGTGCAGTAGGTGAGTCGGAGGATAATACAGCCAGATGCATGACGCCTAAAGCGAATGAATTTACACAATGTACGGATGACACATCTGCCAAAGAGAATGAACAAGAATCCAATCGGTCAGTTTGGTATGGCTTGAAAGTAGACCAGTTTGCTGGCAGAGTGGAGTCCTTTGAGCAGTCACAGAGTAGGTTCTCTAACACGCTCCAGTGTTCAGCAACATTGTCTACTATCATGAAGAGTTTCACTATAACTTTGACAACCTGAGGTGCATGGAGGATGTTATCCATAACACTGGATATCATAGTACGAGAATTGCTGTCCAGATGCATGAAACATGCAAAGTTGGTAGAGTAGAGCTACATCTGCACTGGTTGAAGACATTGGCCTCACTGTTTGTCAGAGGTCACTCATGCATGGTCTCAGTTGACCAATGTGCTTTGGGGCTCTGTGAGTACTTGCCCCAGGGGTAGAGCAATCGAGAGGCTTCTGCGTCTTCCAGTGCCTATTTGCTCAATACAGGTCAAAGCACGCATTTTTGCATTGCAACTGGGTCGTTCTCTGCCATTGATCTATCGCTTTGCTCTCCAGCCATCGCCCACACTGCTGCATGGGAAGTGGTTGATGACTTACACGGCAGCGATCACTTCCGCATCTGGATTCACCTGCCACATGCAGTGGAACCGGAAAGCAAACCGCCTCGATGGGTGCTCTGTAGAGCCAACTGGGCACTGTATAGTCAACTAGCCCAGTTTGAACATCGGGTCAGTGTCCAGGAATGGGTGGATCATATTACTGAAGTGATCCACCGCGCCAGTGAAGCGTCCATCCCACAGTCCATGGGACAACCGAAGCGGCAGCCTGTCCCTTGGTGGAGCGACGAATGCCGCTCTGCAGTCAGGGCTAGGCGGGCTGCTCTGCGTAGGTTCAAATGCCGGCCAACTGTAGAGAACCTTGCAGCCTTTCGGGTGGCAAGGGCAAAGTGTCGTCGGATTATACGAGAGAGCAAGAAGAGGTCGTGGCAGCAGTTCCTGAACACCATTAATCGTTCTACACGAAGTTCCATTGTATGGGAGACCATAAGGAGGATTTCTGAGAGAGGTGGGAGGTGCCCTATGGCTGCTATAATGTGGAATGGTACTCTCCAAACCACCTCAAAAGATATTGCCCAGTCTATGGCGGCTCATTTTGCAGCTATTACTGCAACCGCCAGTCAGACTCCAGCTTTCCAGCCCCACAGAGTGGCTGCTGAGAGGAGCAGTTTTGACTTCCGCTCACCCAATACAGAAGAGTACAACTGTCTATTTTCCATGTGGGAACTGGATTCTGCATTGTGTGAGGCTCGTGATACATCCCCTGGTCAGGATAGAATCCACTATAGCATGCTGCGGCACCTCACAGGGAGAAATAAAGAAATCCTCCTCCGACTTTTTAATCTAGTTTGGATGTCTGGTCACTTCCCCGACTCGTGGCATGAAGCAATTTTAATTCCTCTTTTAAAACCTGGGAAAGAACGCACGTGCCCGGGTAGTTACTGTAGTGCTGTCCTCACTAGCTGCGTGGGAAAGACCTTGGAGCGGATGGTCAACCGCCGCCTTGTCTGGATGTTAGAATCCAGACAACTCCTTAGTCGCTTTCAGTGTGGGTTCAGGAGGTATCGCTCCACCTTTGATAACCTGGCCCTCCTGGAGGCGGCTATACAACGGTCTTTCCTGCGCCAGCATCACCTGTTGGTAATATTTTTGACATTGAAAAGGCATACGACACTACTTGGAGGCATCTTATCATCAGGCAGCTCCACGAATGGGGTTTTCATGGATGTCTTCCCAATTTTATTCGGTCCTTCCTGTCGCCACGTTATTTTCGGTACCGAGTCGGAGACGTACTGTCTAGTCACTTTGAACAAGAGAACGGTGTCCCTCAAGGTAGTGTTTTAAGTGTGACGGTCTTTGCTATTGCTATTAACAGTATTACATCTGTTGTGAAAAGTCCTGTGCAGTGTTCCTTGTTCGTGGACGATTTCTCTGTATTTTGCTCTTCTTCAAGCCTTGCAACGACGATTCATCAGTGGCAACTCACTCTGCGGCGTTTGGATGAATGGGCACAGCAGAATGGTTTTAAGTTTTCAACTGATAGGTCAGTGTGTGTTCTTTTTAACCATTCTCGTTCCATTTTTGACTTGCCTGAGTTGAGGATGAGGGACACCGTTCTGAATTTTAAAGACACGGTGAAGTTTCTGGGCCTCAGTTTTGATTCTAAGCTTACGTGGCTGCCACACATTAAGGAACTGAAAAAACGGTCTCTTAAGGCGCTGTCTATTTTAAAATGTCTTAGTCACCACACATGGGGAGCTGACAGGACTTGTCTGCTCCGATTTTACAGAGCCTTCGTGCGGTCCCGGCTTGATTATGGATGCACGGTGTGTGGGTCTGCAAGACCCACTTATTTGAAGCTGTTGGATGTGGTGCACCATGAGGGGATTCGGTTGGCCACTGGGGCGTTCAGAACCAGCCCCATACCGAGCCTCTGTGCAGAGGCAGGTGAACCGCCACTTCACCTCCGGCGGCGTCTACTAATGGTGCGCCAGGCCTATCACACGTTCTCCACACCATACACACCTGCATACCACACTGTTGCTCGGCCTCCACTGGAAAGGCTTTTTCGCAACTGGCAACGAGCAACAAGGCCCTATGGGATTCGTGCAAAGGATTGCCTTTTAGAGATGTGTGTGGCCGGTTTTAATGTTTCATGTCGAGGTTGGAGCAGATATCCACCTTGGCTCCTCCAGAGAGCCACACTGATTTTAGATTTGGCAAATTTTAAGAAAGACAGTACATCAGATTTTACTTTCAAATCTTTGTTTTTTAACATTTTAGACAGGCATCATGATTTTACAGCTGTCTTGTGACAGCCAGAGCGAGAGCACCAGCAGCAGCGAGTACTGTTTGTATAAAGCGTTTATTTTGCATTTTGTTTACGACCTTCCACTAAGGAAGGGATTCTATTTGTGTTTATCTGCTCTGCATAGAAACTAACAGTTCTTGATCGTTAGGAGAGAAATTTATTTTGTACTTATTTGCTGCGCTTAGCTTTTAAATAGTTTTTCTGGGAAAGCCTAGCGTAGTTTTCGCGTCTCGTATTTCAGTGAGTGTTTCTTGATTATCAGAGTAGCTCATCAGAAGATTATCTTGGGAATTTGTCACCGTATAGAGTAGGGTAAACATAGTCATGTGTAGGGACTGTGGTTGTTGTGAGCGGACGCAAGGAGAATTGGCCACTCTTCGGGGGCAGGTTGAGGCTTTGTCTGTTAGGCTCATCAAGCTCGAGGCGCAGGCGTCGGCTCGTAGTGGCGTTGGGGCAACTGTGGTGAGACCTATGCCTACTTCGGTGGCCTTGGAATCACTTGGAACCCCTGATGTCGCTGCGTCTTCCGGCAGTGAGCATCTTACCGGTCAGCCATCACTCCAGGGTGAATGGCGGACAGTGGTGGGCTCGCGCGCGCCTGGCCGAAAGGCGAAGGTGGGATCTGGCCGCGTGGCAGCTGCCTTACCCCTTTCCAACAGGTACGGGGTGCTTCCTAGTGGTGATGACATCGTTTCCGAGCCACCACAGGATGCCTCGCCTGTTGGGCCAGTGGCCGATTCTCCGGCAAGGTCCCGACAGTCACAGAGGGCGGGCCTATTAGTTATAGGGAGCTCCAACGTTAGGCGGGTTATGGAGCCCCTCAGGAAAATAGCGGGTAGGTTGGGGAAGAATGCCAGTGTGCACTCGGTGTGCTTGCCGGGGGGTCTCGTCCGTAATGTGGAGGAGGCCCTTCCGGCAGCTATTGAATGCACTGGGTGTGACCGGCTGCAGATAGTAGCACATGTCGGAACGAATGACGCCTGCCGCTTGGGTTCTGAGGCCATCCTTGGTTCCTTCCGGCGGCTGGCTGATTTGGTGAAGACAACCAGCATCGCACGCGGAGTGCAAGCTGAGATTAATATCTGCAGCATAGTGCCCAGAGTCGATCGCGGTCCTCTGGTTTGGAGCCGTGTGGAGGGTCTAAACCAGAGGCTCAGACGACTCTGCGACTATAATGGTTGCAAATTCATCGACCTCCGTTATTGGGTGGAGAACTGTAGGGCCCCCCTAAACAGGTCAGGCGTGCACTACACACCGGAAGCAGCTACTAGGGTAGCAGAGTACGTGTGGCATGCACACGGGGGTTTTTTAGGTTAGAGGGACCCCCCCTTGGGCGAAACGATAAAATACCTGACGGCTTACCAGAGAGAACATCAGCATCGTTGATAAAGAACGTCCGTCGTCAGAGACCAAAAACAGGAAAAGTTAACGTAATATTGGTAAACTGCAGGAGTATCCAGGGCAAGGTTCCTGAATTAGTATCGCTTATTGAAGGAAATAGTGCGCATATAGTATTAGGAACGGAAAGTTGGTTAAAACCGGAAGTGAACAGTAACGAAATCCTAGACACAGAATGGAATATATACCGCAAGGATAGGATAAACGCCAATGGTGGAGGAGTACCGTCACTTGGGGTGATTTGGAACTACTGGGGTGGAATGGAACACAGCATCCATTTCAACAAATCATCTTTGCTGTGGAGTGATACTTTGGTGTAACTAATGGAAACCACCCTCTAGAGTTACCACAGATATTAGTTGTTCCAGTGATATAAAAATTGTATGTGTCAAAGAGGTATGTGATTTTTAAAAAAAATAATGTATTTAAGTGTAAACTTTACCTTTTTTCTAAAACTCTGTAAACAAACTGTTGCACAGCTACTCTGGTAATAATAATACAGTTCTCTGAGATTGAAATGTGGAGGACAACTATCAGTGATGATGTTTGAAAACTTAGGTTAGGTTTGGTTATGTTATTCATTAGCTGCAGGCATAGATGTAGAAAATCATATTTTTTCAGGGTGAATTGGAACATGCCACGGGTATGCAAAAAGAAGATTGGGCCAGCTGGCTATCAAAAATACAGCGGGACAAGCCTGCAGAAAGCTGTCAGTGATGTCAAGGCATGTAAATTATCACTCAGGAATGCATCCAAAAAATATGGTATTCCACTTAGTACACTTTCAAGGAAATTAAATAACAAAAATCCTTTGAAAATAGGTGGACAAACTGTTTTGAGCTTAGAAGAAGAGAAGACATTAGTCAGTGGATTATTTAAATGTGCAGAATGGGGTCAGCCATTAACAACAAGTGAGAAAAGGGATATTGTAAAGAGCTACTTGGACCGAAGGGGAAGAGTGGAAAAGAGGTTTGAAGACAACAGTCCTGGATATGAGTGGGTGAAAAATCTGCTTTCACGTCACCACAATCTTACTGTCCGTTTGAGTGTAAAGAGAGCTAGAGCTCAAGTGAACAGAGAACTCATAGCAAGCTATTTAGAAAATTTGGAGGAGACTGTGAGAGGTGTTCCACCTAGCCACATAGTCAACTACGATGAGACTAACTTCTCCGATGATCCTGGTGCTATCAGAGTGTTGGTCAAGAGGGGATGTAAACATCCTCATAGAATCATAGACTCATCCAAAGCAAGCACATCTGTAATGATAGCTGCTGCAGGAGATGGACATCTTTTGCCACCTTATGTAGTTTACAAGGCCACTCATCTGTATCCAACCTGGACAGGAGGTGGAGTGAATGGTACAACCTACAACAGAAACCAAAGTGGATGGTTTGACCTCAGTATATTTGAAAATTGGTTTCAGACAATAGCTTTGCCATATCTTAGAAGGCTTGAGGGGGTCAAAGTTCTGATAGGAGACAATCTCTCAAGCCACATTTCCTTGTTTGTAGTCTCCCAATGTGAGAAGGAGAATATTAAGTTTGTGTTGCTCCCGCCAAATGCAACACACATCTGCCAGCCTCTAGATGTGGCATTCTTTTGCCCAATGAAGATAGCTTGGCGAAAAGCTATGACTGATTGGAAAAAAGGCAATAGGGGTGTGCTTCCAAAAAGCGACTTCCCTAAGACATTGAAGGCGACATTTCACTACATGGGTGAGAAAATTCGAGACAATGTTATTGCTGGATTTCGTGCTTCTGGTATCATACCTTTCAATCCAGGAAAAGTTCTCTCTCTCTTACCTGTTAGTAGTTTGGATAATGAAACAGGTGACCCAATGCAGGTATGGTCTGAAGCCTTTGTGGAACACTTGAAAGATGTTCGTTATGGATCTGTTAAGTCCCAACCCAAAAAAGCTCATGGTAGAAAACTGGAAGTTCTCCCTGGGAAAAGTGTCATGTCACAGACAGAAATTTCAGACAATATTGGAGAGGACAGCAAGGAGAAGGAAGCTGATGAACCCAAAGTTTTGGAGCAGGAAACTATAATATCTGAGGCAACGACTGAAGAGGAATATGGACCTGGACCTTCTGAGGCACCTCCAATGACTCTGGCCAAAAGATTTTGTCTTGGTTGAGTTTCCTGTTACAGAGACTAACCATTCAAAATTATATGTAGGAAGGATTAAGGCTATGGAGCTGCATGACGACATTCAAGTTAATTTCATGAGGAAAAAAATTAGTGAGAAGCAAGAATACTTTTTTTTCCCTGATGTTGTAGACATGTGTGTGGTGTCAAAAGCACAAGTTGTGATGAAGGTGCGAGGAACTGATTTTCGACGAGGTAGAATGATATTTAAAACTCTTGAAGGCCTTGACATCATGTAATGTAAAGTGTTGTATTAAGTAATGAATGATAGGGTTTGTTTTTTTTGTAAAATAATTGCCTTAGATAAGCATTTGTAAGCTCAGAGATTTAATGGTTGATAAAGCTGGTCGCTAATATAAAAAATATTAATTGGCAATAATTAATACACAGTTGAGGTAGTATAAATGCATTTTTCTTGGTAAAATCCTTGTTAGATGTGTTTCACATGTTCCAATCCACCTCCCCACATGTTTCAAATGCAACTACAGTTCAAAATATGCAGTGTTCCAAATCACCCCTAGTCTTGGGGTGATTTTGAACACAATTCAGATCAAAATTTGAAGCAGGGTTATGGTACAGCATTTTCATTCATGTAACACATTGCTGTAGGAAGGACTAGAGATGCTGTATTTAAAATTTCAAAATTATAGTACAATATTTTGATATTAATTTTCAGTAAAAATTTCACTTTCTGTACCAATTCACCCCAAGTTACGGTATTTATAGCAGTAAAGAATTCAATAATATCCAGTGAAGTTATTAGCGAATGCGAATGTGAAATAATCTGGGTTAAGTTAAGTATCAAAGGTGGATCAGATATGATAGTCGGATGCTTCTACAGACCACCTGCATCAGCAACCGTAGTAGTTGAGCGCCTCAGAGAGAACCTGCAGAACATCGTGAAGAAGTTTCGTGATCATACTATTGTAATAGGGGGAGACTTCAATCTACCAGGTATAGAATGGGATAGTCACACAATCAGAACTGGAGCCAGGGACAGAGACTCTTGTGACATTATCCTGACTGCCTTGTCCGAGAATTACTTCGAGCAGATAGTTAGAGAACCAACTCGTGAAGCTAACGTTTTAGACCTCATAGCAACAAATAGACCGGAACTTTTCGACTCCGTGAATGTAGAAGAGGGTATCAGTGATCATAAGTCAGTGGTTGCATCAATGACTACAAGTGTAATAAGAAATGCCAAGAAAGGAAGGAAAATATATTTGCTTAACAAGAGTGATAGGGCACAAATCGCAGAATATCTGAGTGACCACCATCAAACGTTCATTTCTGAGGAAGAGGATGTGGAACAAAAATGGAAAAAATTCAGAAACATCGTCCAGTACGCCTTAGATAAGTTCATACCGACTAAGGTCCAAAGCGAGAGGAAAGATCCACTGTGGTATAACAATCATGTACGAAAGGTACTACGGAAACAAAGAAAGCTTCATCATAGGTTTAAGAGTAGTCGAATCATAGCTGATAAGGAAAAGCTGAACGAAGCGAAAAAGAGCGTAAAGAGAGCAATGAGAGAAGCATTCAACGAATTCGAACATAAAACATTGGCAAACAATCTAAACAAGAACCCTAAAAAGTTTTGGTCATATGTAAAATCGGTAAGCGGATCTAAATCCCCTATTCAGTCACTCGTTGACCACGATGGCACCGAAACAGAGGACGACCGAAGAAAGGCAGAAATACTGAATTCAGTGTTCCGAAACTGTTTCACTGCGGAAAATCGTAACACGGTCCCTGACTTCAGCCGTCGCACGGACGCCAAAATGGAAAATATTGAAATAAACGATATCGGAATTGAAAAACAACTGCTATCACTTAGTAGCGGAAAAGCATCCGGACCAGACGAGATACCCGTAAGATTCTACAGTGATTATGCTAAAGAACTTGCCCCCTTTCTATCAGCAATTTATCGTAGATCTCTGGAAGAACGTAAAGTACCTAGCGACTGGAAGAAAGCGCAGGTCGTTCCCATTTTCAAGAAGGGTCATAAATCAGATGCGAATAATTATAGGCCTATTTCGCTTACGTCAATCTGTTGTAGAATAATGGAACATGTTTTATGTTCTCGTATTATGACGTTCTTAGATAATACAAATCTCCTTCATCATAACCAACATGGATTCCGCAAACAGAGATCATGTGAAACTCAGCTCGCCCTATTTGTCCAAGAAATTCACAGTGCCGTAGACACTGGCGAGCAGATTGATGCCGTATTCCTGGACTTCAGGAAGGCATTTGATACGGTTCCGCACTTACGTTTAGTGAAAAAAATACGAGCTTACGGAATATCGGACCAGGTTTGTGATTGGATTCAGGATTTCCTAGAAGAAAGAACACAACATGTCATTCTTAACGGTTCAAAATCTGCAGATGTAGAGGTAATTTCGGGAGTACCGCAAGGAAGCGTGATAGGACCTTTATTGTTTACAATATACATAAATGACTTAGTTGACAACATCGGTAGCTCCGTGAGGCTATTTGCAGATGACACGGTTGTCTACAAGAAAGTAGCAACATCAGAAGACTTGTACGTACTCCAGGAAGACCTGCAGAGGATTAATGAATGGTGCGACAGCTGGCAGCTTTCCCTAAACGTAGATAAATGTAATATAATGCGCATACATAGGGGCAGAAATCCATTCCAGTACGATTATGCCATAGGTGGTAAATCATTGGAAGCGGTAACGACCGTAAAATACTTAGGAGTTACTATCCGGAGCGATCTGAAGTGGAATGATCACATAAAACAAATAGTGGGAAAAGCAGGCGCCAGGTTGAGATTCATAGGAAGAATTCTAAGAAAATGTGACTCATCGACGAAAGAAGTAGCTTACAAAACGCTTGTTCGTCCGATTCTTGAGTATTGCTCATCAGTATGGGACCCTTACCAGGTTGGATTAATAGAAGAGATAGACATGATCCAGCGAAAAGCAGCGCGATTCGTCATGGGGACATTTAGTCAGCGCGAGAGCGTTACGGAGATGCTGAACAAGCTCCAGTGGCGGACACTCAAGAAAGGCGTTACGCAATACGGAGAGGTTTATTATCGAAATTACGAGAGAGCACATTCCGGGAAGAGATGGGCAACATATTACTACCACCCACATATATCTCGCGTAATGATCACAACGAAAAGATCCGAGAAATTAGAGCAAATACGGAGTCTTACAAGCAGTCGTTCTTCCCACGCACAATTCGTGAATGGAACAGGGAAGGGGGGATCAGATAGTGGTACAATAAGTACCCTCCGCCACACACCATAAGGTGGCTCGCGGAGTATAGATGTAGATGTAGATGTAGATGATGGATCCCAACAGGGGGATTTTCTTGGCTGCTCAGTCGTGTTCCCCGACCGTGTCATCAGGATTCGCCTTCCCCAGGAATACACTGTTTTTTCCGCAGAACTTCACGCGATCCTGAAGGCATTGGAGCAGATACGGTTTACTCAGGGCAAACACTTCCTAATTTGCTCTGACTCACTGAGCGCATTACAGTCACTGCAGAACCTGTACCCAGCGGAGAAGTTGGAACAGCTGATTTACGACCAACTGTACATCCTCCAACGACAGGGCAAGCAAGTGTCCTTTTACTGGGTGCCAGGGCATGTGGGCATACGGGGAAATGAACAAGCTGACAGAGCTGCCAAGGACGCCTGCAGGTTACCGGAGGTGACACAATGTTCTATTCCTTTGCAAGGTGTCGTTTCTGTGCTGCGGCGGAAGTATATGCAATTGTGGGAGGAGGAATGGCTGGCGGTGAGGGAAAATAAGCTGTGGTTGGTGAAACCCACCATCCAGCCATGGTGTTCCTCCTGCCGGTCACCTAGGCGTGACGAAGTGACCCTTACACGTCTTCGCATAGGGCACTGTCCTCTTACGCATGCCTTCTTACTACGGCGAGAGGAACCCCCTCTGTGTTTTGCCTGTGGCGTACGAATCACTGTACGCCACATTTTAGTTGAGTGTGATTTATATCGTTTTGTCAGGGCGGAAGTTAATATTAGTGGGGGTCTGCCATCGATTTTAGCCGATACGAGGTGAGTGTCAAGAAAGTTTTAAGGTACTGTGATGTTTTTGGACTTCAGCCAAAAATTTTATGTTGGAATTTTTAGTGTGTTGCCGAGCGGCTTACCACTCATTTTTTTATTCTTGTAATAGGCCAGTTCCAAACATGTGCTATGTGTTTCATTTTAACCCCTTCCCCTCCGTTCTCTTGCAGTTCTCCTCATTATGTGCTGCTTTCCTCTTTGCTACTGTTGACGTGCAAACTGCCTCTGTCGACTTTCACCTATAATTTTAATACTATTTTTGCACTTGCTGCATTTTAGTGACACTTATCCATTGTTGTTTCCGTTTGGGCGCTAAAGACTACACTGTTGAGTGTTCTATTCCTTTGCAAGGTGTCGTTTCTGTGCTGCGGCGGAAGTATATGCAATTGTGGGAGGAGGAATGGCTGGCGGTGAGGGAAAATAAGCTGTGGTTGGTGAAACCCACCATCCAGCCATGGTGTTCCTCCTGCCGGTCACCTAGGCGTGACGAAGTGACCCTTACACGTCTTCGCATAGGGCACTGTCCTCTTACGCATGCCTTCTTACTACGGCGAGAGGAACCCCCTCTGTGTTTTGCCTGTGGCGTACGAATCACTGTACGCCACATTTTAGTTGAGTGTGATTTATATCGTTTTGTCAGGGCGGAAGTTAATATTAGTGGGGGTCTGCCATCGATTTTAGCCTATACGAGGCGAGTGTCAAGAAAGTTTTAAGGTACTGTGATGTTTCTGGACTTCAGCCAAAAATTGTAGGTTGGAATTTTTTGTGTGTTGCCGAGCGGCTTACCACTAATTTTTTTATTCTTGTAATAGGCCAGTTCCAAACATGTGCTATGTGTTTCATTTTAACCCCTTCCCCTCCGTTCTCTTGCAGTTCTCCTCATTATGTGCTGCTTTCCTCTTTGCTACTGTTGACGTGCAAACTGCCTCTGTCGACTTTCACCTATAATTTTAATCCTATTTTTGCACTTGCTGCATTTTAGTGACACTTGTCCATTGTTGTTTCCGTTTGGGTGCTAAAGACTACACTGTTGAGTGCCCATAACACCACATCCATCCATCCATCCATCAGTTGACCGCCAGTGATATTTTTTACTGTCACAGAGTTCCCACATATAACGCAAGAAGAGATTAAGAAGAAAATCAATATTCTATGCACAGCAATCATGTGAGAGTGCAATAAAACAAAAAGAACGTTGTTGTCCGGTTCTTTCACAGACGATGTAGACTGCATGTTGTGGGATTTTAATGAAATACCATTAGAGGACCAAGTGGAAGAGAATAAATTTTCACATACTTGTGTCTTCTTTTTCAATGCGAAGGTGAAGTAACTCTTCACAAGTAATTAAAGTTTCACTGTCCATTTGCAGAAAGTTGATGTAATTGCCAGGTTCCAAGTGTAACATTTGCTGTAACAGGTTTTTGTATGTGTATTTCCCTGTCATTTTAAGCCGTGCCCTGGAGCAGCATCTTGTTGTTTCTTCTTCTTCCTTAAACGCAGTGCCAGAGTCAATGTTATAAATGCTTTATCTGCATTTTTAACCATTTCCATTAGTGTCAAAATACAGCAAACTAGGTACACAAACAGCTTATGCTCCAAAGGTGAGGTTAAATTGACAAATTTTGCCTGTATTTGTATGGGCTTGTTTGACAAATCCTTGTCTGTGTAAGAGTAAATCTGACAAACAAGTTTGATCATTAAGAAGTGCCTTTACATATGTATCCATAAAAACAACGTACACTGGCGGGTAAGGAAAAGTCGAACCAGCAGTATATATTAAATCTTCACCAGTAATTTAGACTTCTGCCATATTTCTGTGATGTACACATGAAATAATACATTGTTAATGTTGTCATGCTATGTCAAGCAGTCATTTATCAACTGAATCCATGAAGCTTAGTCCCCTGGGAATGTTGGGTTTCTATTGCATTAAATTAAAACAAAATATTCAAAGGAGAACTCAACAGATGCTCTAAGAAACCTCTGGAGCCAAAACACAAGCATAACTGAGTGTGATCCTTTGATCATGATGCAATATTCATTTAATTTCGCGACTGTCTTATCTGAAATTGACAGTAATCCACTCCTTTCTTTGTCACAAATTTCAGAGCAACCAGTGTGCAATCATTCAGTTTTCCCTCCATTAAAAAGTAAATACTAAATGCACATTAGAAAATAATAATTTCTTTAACTAGCAAAAGATTTGTTATACTATTATTATATGAAAACTTATAGCTTCCTATTCAGTATGTTATCTCTTTACGAGAATACTTTTCAGTTTCTTTCTTTTTTCATAAATAAAGCTCTATTATTATTTTGTTAGCACCACCAGTATTACTGGGCCCTCTTTGGACTTTGGACACCATACAGAGATTGGAAGTTTAGTTAGATACCACCTGGAGTCTTCATACTAACACTAGCTTTTCTGAAATACACAGGTGGGAACTCTCTCAGCAACATATCCCCCATTCCTGTAACCCCCTGGCCTCAACCTTTGCTAGTCCTTGTCCTCCACCTAATTATCCCCTTCCCTTGCTCCCATTTCAGTACTACACAGACCTTCTATCTTACCAGTGTGCCTGTATAGTCATCTGGCCTTTCTACACCTTCCTCCCCCCCTCTCACACCACAAACCCCTAATACTGCACACAGCAGTCCTATCCTGCCCACATCACATTCCTGAATGCTCCCTGATGCTGCTATCCTTTCCCCTACCTACTCAGTACCTCTTCTGTACCCCACTACCCACCCCAGCAAAGACTGGTGCTCACTTCAGATGCAGTCGCAGTTAGGCCTTAACAGCTGGAGATGACAGTGGACACGTGTGAGTGTGAGTTGTGCTTGTGTGTGAGTTATATTTCTAGCATTCTTTTTCATTTTTCATTGTGCCTATCTGCGATTCATTGCATCCTTTGTGTGGTGAATAGCAATCTATCCTTTCCCTGTTGTTAGCAATATTAGGAAATGGACAGATTACTACTTACCATAAAGATGACCCATTGAATTGCAGACAGGAACTATGAAAAGACTGTTACATAGTATAGCTTTCAGCCAAAGCATTCTTCAGCAAAGAAAAAACACACACATTCACACAAGCAAGTACACCTCATGCACACATGACCACTACTGCCACAGGTAGCTCCAACTAAAATGTGACTGTTACGTGAACAGCAATCTGGAGCGGTGCGGGGAAGGGTGAGGGATAGCAGGGTAAGGGTGGGGTGAGAGAAGAGCTTCGTCTGGTGGGGTATGCAGGAAATAGATGACGGCCTTATGAGACTGCCAAGTGCAGTGTCGGGAGATGGGTATGGGGGAAAGAAGAGGAAGCAGAAAAGGAGAGGAGCAGGGGAGGTGAAAGGACAGGCAGGTGCATTGGCAGAAGGCACCACACAATGAGGATGATGAGACATGAGAAGGGAGGAGGTGTCAGGATAGAGGGGATGGAAACTGTTGGGTGGAGGATGTGGAGAAAGTAGATTACCATAGGATGAGGCCAGGATAATTTCAGGAGCACAGAATGTGTTGTGGAAAACTCACACCTGCACAGTTTAGAAAATCTGGTGGTGGAGCGGAAGGTCCAAATAGGCTGGGTTGTGAAGCAGCCACTGAAATCAAGCATTTTATGTTCAGCTGCATGTTGTGCCATACTTTGCTCTTGGCCACAGTTTGGTGGTGGCTGTTTATCTTGGTGAAGAGCTATCTGGTAGTCTTACCAATATAAAAAACTCTGCAATGGTTGCAGCAGACCTGATGTATGGTATGGTTGCTTTCACAGGTGACGTGGCCTTTGATGGGGTCAGATAAACCTGTGACAGGAGGAGAAGAGGAAGTGTTGTGTTGTGTTGTGTTGTGTTGTGTGTGTGTGTGGTGTGGTGGGGGGGGGGGTTGGGAAAATCTCCCTGTGACAAGGATTTGGGATTGGAAATGCCATATGGATGATAATGAAGGATGTGTTTTAGTTTTTCCAGTCTGGGCTGGTATTGGGTGACGAAAGGTGCACTCTTTTGTAGCTGGCTTTTTGGGGAGGTGGGATACAGGGATTGGCTGGGGAAATGGCACAGGAAATCAATTTGTTGACTAGGTCCAGGGGATAAAGCCTGTCTGTAAAGGCCTTGGTGAGACTTACAGCATACTGAGCAAGGAAGTCCTTGTCACTGTAGATATACCATACCTGTATGGAAATGCTATATGGGAGGGATTTTGTGGTGATTGGTGGGTTTAACGTGGGCAAAGGTGTGGATGGAGCCATCAGAGAGGATGAGGTCAATGTCCAGGCAGTGGCAGACTAGGTTGAGGAGAACCAGGTGAAGTATAAGGGTGAGAAGGTGATGAGGCTGTGAAGGAAAGTGTGTGTTGGCCCATGTCCAGATCATAAAGGTATCATCTATGAACCTGAACCAGACCAGGGTTTGGGGTTTTGGAAGACTATGAAGGTTTCCTCTACATGACCCATAAACAGGTTGGTATAGGAGGCAGCCACACTGGTGCGCATGGTTGTGCTTTGGATTTGTTTGTATACTTTCCCTTCAAAGGAGAAGTAGTTACGTGTTAGGATATATTTAGTTAGGTGTATGAGGAATTAGGCAGTGGGTTTGCAGTTTGAAGAACGTTGGCAAAGGTAGTGTTCAATTGTGGCGAGGCCATAGGCATGACAGATGTTTGTGTATAGGGAAGTGGCATCAACAGTGGCCAGTAGGGAACCAGAAGGTAAAGGGGTGGGGATGGTGGGGAGTCGGTGAAAGAAATGGTTGGTATTATTGATGTGGGAGGCTAGATTACAGCAGTTGATTTGAGGTGCTGGTTGGTGAGGGTTGTAATCCTTTCAGTGGAGACACACTAACCAACTACAAAGGGGTGTCCAGTATTGTTGGGTTTGTGACTTTTGAGGAGCATGTAGAATGTGGGTGGGCAGGGTGTCATATGTGTGAGCAGGGAAATGGATTTAGGACAGAGGTTCTGGGAAGGAACTAAGGCTTTAAGCAGTGACTAGAGATTATGTTTGACTTCTGGGATGGGATCACTCTGGCAGAGTTTGTAGGTGGATGAGTCAGACAACTGGCAGAAGCATTCTACCAGGTAGTCACTGCAACTCATCATGACAGCAGTGGAGCCTTCATCTGCAGAGAGGATGATTAGATCAGGATTAGTTTTGAGCCTGTGTATGGCTGTCTCTCTTCTGCAGAATGTTTGGTGTTCTTAGGAAGGGATCTGGAGAAAGGGAGTAGGTTTTTGAGAAGTCCAACATGGTTAAATTTGGGTATAGGGCCAAAGGTGATGCCTTTGGATAGGATTGAAACTTGTGTGTGGCTGAGGATTTTGGTGTTCAGGATTATTATGGCTCTGGATTTGGATTAGGAGTGTTGGTAGGGAGTTTTGGTGGATGTGGTAAGTTGAAAAGGTCCACTAGGCAGGATCTGGGTGCTATGAGGAGGAACACTGTGGATAGGATAGGGGTTGGATAGTGGTGCCCCATAAGCAGCAAGTTGGGTAACTTATGGAGGTAGTGTCTGGAATACTTTTCCAGGTGCTGGATAGCAAGGGATTCAATTTTAGAGATGTCATGTATGGCACAGAGATTGCACAGTAACAGTATCTCGCAGAGGGAGCAGAGATGGTTCTTGGATGCCTGTGCCTTAGAACTGTGTTTTTGCAGTACCAGGTTTGTGAGGGACATGGACTGGTGGAATCTGAAAACGTGGTCATTGTGAAAGGAGGGGTGGGATCCAGAGAAATTTGCGCACTCGGGCTTCGCAGTGCGACAACTCACACTGCAGCAATAAAAAAATGTCTGTCACAGAATTTCGTTGCAAATTTCCCCTACTACCTTTTATCCTCACTTATTTTTTTACGTTCTCCTGTTCCTTCCTGTACTACATGTATTTTCTTGCACCTTGTACCTAACATTTCCCCTCCCCCCTCTTTCATTATTACTGAGTGGTGCAGCACAGTGGTTAGCACACACGATTTGCATTCAGATGGACGATGGTTCAAAACCCTGTGTGGCCATTGAGGTACAAGTTTTCTGTAATTTCTCCAAATTGCTCCAGGCAAATGCTGAGATGGTTACTTTCAAAAAGGGCATGGCCAATTCTTTCCCTCATTCTTTCATAATCAGAGCTTAGGCTATGTCTCTATTGACTTCACTGTCAATGGGACATTACACCCTAATGTTCCTTCCTTCTCTTTCCTTATTCAAGTGTGCACTTTTCTGTCCTCACCTATTCCACTGTAAAATCCATTCTTATTCCACCTCTGTTCCTAGCCTCTTGCCTCAAGGCTCATATCTCTGCAATAGACTTACGTGCAAGACTTCTCCCAAATGTCTTCCCACCATCACCAACTCCAGTCCTGTCAGAGGGATCTCCTACATCATCAGCAGCAGGGCCACCCATGAAAGCAGACATGAGATCTACCAACTCAGCTGCAACAATATGCTGGATTCTACATAGACATGACTACTAACAGGCTGTCTGTCTGCATGAATGGCCACCGCCAAACTGTGGCCAAGAGTCAGTTGGACCACCTAGTGGCTAAGTGTGCCGCCTGACATGATGCACTGCAATTTAACGACAGCTTCACAGCCTGTGCTGTCTGGTTTCTTCCCAGCAACACCAGAATTTCTGAATTGTGCTGGTGGGAACTCTCTGTGCAACATATCCTCTGTTCCTGTAAATGCCAGACCTCAACCTTGACTAATCTCATCCTCCACCTGTGTACCTTCTCTCCCACTCCAGTAACACACCTCCTATCCAGCCAACACATCTGTACAATCCTTCTCTACTCCCCTCCCCCCCCCCCCCCCCCCCCCAGCACACGTCCTTGATGCTGCATCTAGCATCCCTATTCTGTCTTCATCACATTCCTGCATGCTGACGTTGGCAGTACTAGTATCTTCCCCCACCCCTATCATGGTATCCTATCCCTCCTCACTCCACACCTCTTCTGTAGCCCCACTACCCACCCCAGCAATCATTGGTACTCACCTCAGACACGGTCATAGTCTGGCCTTCATGCCTAGAGGCGACAGTGGTCATGTGTGAAAGTGTGTGTTTTCTTTGTCTGATGAAGACCTTAGTCTGAAAGCTGAAAATTTCTATCATTCTGTCTGGTTGTACCTGTCTGTGGCTCATTGCCTCCTCTATGTGGTGACTGTCCTTTCCATATTGTTATTAATACCATTTCAAAGCCACTGCATCATCTACATCTACATGCATATGCCACAGTCCACCGTACGATGCCGGGCACAAGGTACTTTGTACCACTACTAGCAATTTCCTTTTTTGTTCCACTCACAAATACAGCAAGGGAGAAATGACTATCCATATTCCTCCATACAATTCTGTCTAAGTCAACCTACATTCTTCTAGTCACTCACTGATGACACTTTTCCACATTACACCATCATCAGCAAACAGTCACAGATTGCTGCTCACCCAGTCTGTAAGGTTGTTGATGTATTTACACAACAAGACTGGTCCTATTACATTTCTCTGGGGCACTCCTGTCAATACTTTTGTGTCAGAAGAACACTAGCCAACCAGGGCAACATGCTGTGTTCTATTACTTAAAAAGTCTTCAGGTCATTCACATGTCTGGGAACCTATTTTGTGTACTTGGGCCTTCATTAACAGTCTACAATGTCAAAACACTTTCTGCAAATCTTGAAATATGGTATATGCTGGTTGGTATTCATCATTAGTTTGCAGGATATCATGTGAGAGAAGGGCAAGCTGAATTTCACATGAGTGATGCTTTCTAAATTCTTGCTGACTTCTTGTTACATGCTTTCCTGTCTCAAAGAAATTTATTATATTTGAACATTGAACATGTTTAAGAATTTTGCAGCAAACCAATGTTATGGATATTGGTCTGTAACTTTGCCCTTCATACATGCAAGAGTCACCTGCAATTTTTTCCCTGTCACTTGAAAGTGCTAGGCAAGAGTAATGGGTCACTGTTGTAGATACACTCTTTGAAATCAAACTGGGATTCCATTTGGACCTGGTGACTTATTTGGTTTCAACTCTTACAGTTGCTTCTCCGTGTCAGGAACTCCCTTTCTATCCTTAATGCACTTACTCAGCACATATTTCTCCAGAACTTGGTTTTCATAATTCTTCTGTGATCATCACATTGAAACTAAATGAAGCCCATTCCTTGTCTAAGTAGGATGCTAACAACAGCTTATCATCTCTTTCAGTGTAAATACTCTCCTAGCCTTCTTGATGTATTTGTTAATTTTAGTAAGCATCATCACTATGATGACATCATGTTCACTAATTCCTGTCTCTGTATTGACACTGTTGGTAGTGTCAGGCCTATTTGTAGCTACCAGGTCAAAAATATTTCCGTTGTGTGGGGGTTGTTGAACTAGCTGTTCAAGACAATTTTCAGGAAACATGTTCAGAGCTACTTCACAACACTGTCTGTCTGAACCATCTGCAATAAATCCATAGATGTCCCAGTCTATACTTGGTAGGTTAAAGTTGCCTCCAAGTAATATTGCATGATAAGGATATTTCGGCACTCCTGAGTGTAGACTTTCTTTGAGCAATTCTACAACACTTACGGCAGAATCAGGTGGCCAATAAACAAATCCCATGATTAACTTTAGTTCTTCTCGGCCAGATGCTCGTGTGGAGATAACTTCAGTCATATTTAATTTCTACATCAATAGACACAACATTTTTGTTGATCACATTGAACAACCCCTCCCCCACACCTGTGGCATCTAATTCAGGAACTTTATTACAAATGCTTTGGCAATTTACTGTTACAATTTTCATAATTGAAGTATCTGTATTTTGTTTGCAATCTGATTTTGCTCTCTGTGTATTGTGTATGAACCTCAAACTATTGCCTAGTCTTTCTTTTTCTTTAAAGAGAAAAAGCAACAACGTGTGCTCTCCACAAGCACTCTGTTACCTGAGTGGCTGCTTCCTGTAAGGGGAGTACTACAATTATCTACCCCATAACACAGTCCCAGAAGTCTGCAAACAAGACTGTCATAGGATAGACAAAGCCTCAATTTGAGATCTTCCATCTGGCTCCAAACCAAAGAATACCAGTCAATTATGGGTATGATGCTGCAAATTGTGAGCTCTGCTTGCTACTCTTGAGCATGGCCAGCAGTCTCCTCCACTCCTGTCAGCTGCCCATATGAACTGAAGATGATTTCACAATCCATGCAACAGGCATCACTGGTAAAGACATGAGCCACAACTCGAAGATGACTGCACCCTACACTTTCGACGACCACAGGCCAGGCCTCTTCCATGTCTCGGGTGAGACTCCTGACAGACATGCCAATTGCACATGACACTTTTTTCCAGGAATGGACACTGTTTCCCTAAGGGGCTTCATAATGCACCTAACAGTGAAGCTACTTAGAACTAGCAAAGCCCTTTTCCTGTGTGCCTGTTCAGACCTTCGGAAGGAGTGGCCACTTGTTCACTCACAGTCTGAATGGGTGAGACCAGATGCTCTGTCCCCGTATTTTATTTACTTTTATTTTACACATTTAGTTCCATAAGACCAAATTCAGGACCCAATCTCCATTGTTGTGGAACAAGTCAGTGTAAGAAATTAACATAAAAAAAGGTTAATAATGGATAAAATAAAATTTATGTGAATCCTATGCAGACGACAAGCTGCCGAGTGTTTACTAACATAATCAGCAATGGAACAAAGGAATTTGCTTAATTTTTCCCCTGGAACTCCCCAACAGAATAGAAGGAGTGAGACATGAGGAAATTCTTCAGTTTAGATTTGAAAGTGTGCTGATTAGTGCTAAGATTTTTAATTCTTGTGGTAGCTTATTGAAAATGGGTCCACAGAATACTGCACACCTAGCTCCAAAAGAATCAAGGAGATGCGAGCCAAATGCAGATTGGATTTATGCCTAGTATTAATTGAGTGAAAGCTGCTAATTCGTGGGAGCTCATATTGTTAGCAACAAATGGCAATAAAGAAAATATATATTGAGAGACAAATGTCAGAATTCTCAGACTCCTGAACAGGGACCGACTAGAGGTTCATTAATTTTCATGATGTATTGCTCAAATTGCTTCTTTCTGAGCCAAAATATACCCTTTGTGAATGGGAAGGGTTACCCCAGAATATGATTCCATATGTATTAAGAGAGTGAAAATAATCGAAGTAGATTAATTTTCATGGTGTACTATCATTTATTGCAGATGTTTTTCTAATGGTAACTATAGCAGCATTCAGCATTTGAACAAGATCATGAACATCACTGTTCCTTGATAGCTTACCACATATCTGAACATCTAGGAATTTGTATGATTCTGACTCACTAATTGTGTGTAACCAAAGTATTAATTATAGTTGAATTGTATGTTAGAAACTGAAAACCGACTCTTACTGTGATTTAGCATACATTTATTTTCTACAAGCCTGAACTTGAGTCTTAACTGCACTATTTGACACATTGCCTATTCTGCACTCATCATCCTTCACTACCAAGCTAGGTCATCAGAAAAAGTAGTGGCTCCAGCACAGACTCCTGAGGCACCCTCCACTTAACCATTCCCCAATCAGACTCCAGTTCTCATTACTGTAGAGAATGACTTTTAATTGTATATTCTTAAAGTATCAGACAAACCAATTGTGAGCAGCTACTCTCATTCCATAATGATCCATGTTCTCCAGTAGTATTTTGTGTTCAACACAATGAAATGAAGATGCAGGTGTTCACAACTTTTTGTTTAATCTGTCCAGTGCCTGCAGTGAAAAGAGAGTATAGCATTTTCAGCTGTTAAACCAATTTTAACCAAACTACACTGACATCAAATCAGATGAACTGAAATGATCTGTTAGTTCTATATATACAACCTTTACAATATACAACAAAACTCCAGTGGCATAAAAATATGTCTACAATTGTCTATATGACCTGTTTCCCTTTTCTTATAAAACAGTTCCACTACTGAGTACTTTAATTGTTCAGGAAACTGACCATTCCTTAAAGAAAAATTACAGAAGTTACTGTTACTGGGCTAATATATGCAAAACAGAGCTTTAGTATTCTGCTAGGTATCCTGTCATATCCATGATAGAGCCTGGATTTTCAGTGAATTAATTATTGACCCAATCTCTCCACTGTCAGTATCATGGAGGTGTATTTCAGATAGCAGTACTGAAAAGCCATTTTCTATGGGATTTGTATGATTCCCTGTGGAAACTAAGTTTGTATTGAATTCACCCACTGTTTTCAGAGACTGGTGTGTGTGTCTGCTTGTGTCTGTATATGTGTGGATGGATATCTGTATGTGTGCGAGTGTATACTTGTCCTTTTTTCCCCCTAGGGTAAGTCTTTCCGCTCCCGGGATTGGAATGACTCCTTACCCTCTCCCTTAAAACCCACATCCTTTCGTCTTCCCCTCTCCTTCCCCTCTTTCCTGATGAGGTAACAGTTTGTTGCGAAAGCTTGAATTTTGTGTGTGTGTTTGTGTTTGTCTGTGTGTCTATCGACCTGCCAGCGCTTTCGTTTGGTAAGTCACATTATCTTTGTTTTTATATATATATATGATTATCAGTAGCAAAAAGATTTTTACTATGTATTGGATTTATTTTCTTAATCTTGCACTGTTGGCCAGACACTTCCTTCATAAATCACCATATGGTTTTATTTTTACCCTGAGAATTACCACACCTTGTAGCACTGTTTGTAGTAGGCCACAGTAGCTCAATTTTGACTATATGTTTCTAATTATAGTTCCCATTTTGTTATAATCGTATACTTATCCCAGTAGTCAGCCATTCTGATTTCCTGTTAATGCTAGTACTTTATTTTAAATGTTTTACTGAAAAGCTACCTTCAAAGAGCATGAGAAATTTATTGAAGAATGCGTTATATTTATCATCCATATTATCAGAATTATAAACAACTTTTCACTTTTGTTTCTTGATGAGGCTTAAGAAAGCTTCTTTTGCCACTGGATCAAAATTTCTAAATAGTTTGTAATTATATTTAAAAAGATGTGTGTGTGTGTGTGTGTTTTGTGCGTGCACAGGCATGCACGTGTGGGCACAAATTCGTGTTAGTGTTAAAATTTGTTCATCATGGTCTGTAAGACTATTTACCCTATTACTAACAAAATTCCTCTTTTACTTATAAAATTAATATTAAAGTCACCAGATTTAAGTAATTTTTGGTAGTTTCTATAAAGTGGCTCTCCACACCGAGCAACACGAATGCGTTACAACCAACCACTCACAGTGCGGTGAGTGTGGTTCCCTTGCAAGGTACCTCAGTTGCAGAGCCTGTGGGTGAAACAAGTAACACCTGACATGTCCCATATGAAGTGCCAGATTTTGCATCGTCACTACACCTTGAGGCAGCAGTCCAAAGATGGTGACCACAGCCAACAGTGTTTTCAGCTGTTTGTGAACTGTGGCCAGCTCCTTCTGCATCCACACACTGCGTGCACACACAATATCCATCCTGCTACAACTAAATTAAGAATTAAATTATAAAAGCACACAACAGAAAAAGCAAAATATGTAACTTGCTACTGTCTTAGTGTGTCACAAATGGAGGCTAGTACCTGACTGAGCTGTCTCCAGTGAACCCTGGCTGTTCAAAACAAGTGACAACTGCAGTACAGACTGCATAAATCTACACTACACAGTTTCAGTCACTTCACCTCTTAAATATGCAAACACACAAGGAATTAAAAATTAAACTAACAAATAGCAGTTATATTACACTTGATGTTTATGTTTCTTTTTTAAAGGCTTGAGAATCGTAATTATGTTTAATATAAATAAGCACTCTTTTGTCAAACAAAACCTGTTCCCAGTTTTGAAAAATTGGATAATAATAGGCAAGATATTGTGAGTTAGCAACTTCCTGTCTCCATCTAGTAGTAGTAGTAGTAGTAGCTTTATTCATCTGTTAGATCTCTTTTTACAAGGATATAGGACATGTCAAAGTATTTACAAGTTTAGACCAATTTAAAATAAGCTAATTCATATACACATATATTTACAGACTTCTAGTTAGAGACAATCACTAGATTTACCCCTGGTATACACCTTTTTTTTTTTTTTTTAAAAAAAATAACTTATTAAAAAATTTAATGCCACACTATTCACTCATATCTCACTTTCAGTCACTGCACACACTATACACACATTGTTTGATACCACTTCACTTCACTCTCTCTACACACACACACACACACACACACACACACACACACACACACATGCACTGGTAATTTCTGGGCCATTTTCTGAACCACATCTTCCCATTTGCTATCCTGAAAAACTGAATCAGCATCCCTCTATAATGAGTGCGATGTTGAGCTCAGAAAGAGGAAGAGGTGTTAGTATTGTGCAATGCATATCTTGGGGGTAAGTATTTCTAGAAAGGAAAAAAGAAGTAAAAAAAAAAAAAACATACTATGAAGGTGTTATGTGGAATATTGGATGTTTTATAATCATTATTATTATTTATTTGTATAACATTTTTTTAGCAAACCCCTACTCTGTTTTATCTAAGTAATCATTCAGTGTACAGAATGTATTGCATAACAGGTACTTTTTAGCTGTCTTTTTAAATAAGTGTGTTTTTGCAATTTCTTTAACCCCGTCTGGTAATTTATTGTACAGTTTTATTCCTTGGTAGAAAATGCTGTTTTGAGTTTTATGTTTATTTTTTCTTGGCAAATGTAAGTTGAGTCTAGCTCTTGTTGCATGGTCAAGGACAGAGCTGTTTGTGCAGTAACTACCAATGTTATTTTTGATGTGTACAACTGACTGGTAAATGTATTCACATGGAGCAATTAAAATCCCCAGTGTTTTGAGCAGTACAATGAGCTTGACTAGTATTTTTGGTTATTATTCTTATAGCTCTTTTTTCGAGTTTAAAATTGTGTTCATGTTTTGTGCATTTGTTCCCCAAAAAAGAATGCCATAGCTAAGAATTGAGTGTACATATGAATAATATGTAACTAAAAGACACTGCATGTTACACACTGGTGATAGGATTCTAAGGACATAACATGCTGATGATTTTCTGTTTGCAAGTACCCTCGTGTGTTCACACCACTTCAACTGAGAATCAATATTCATTCCTAGAAATTTTGCATTTGTTTATAGAGGTGCCACCTACATTTAACTTAACATTGTCATTTTTCCTCTTCAAACTGAAATTCATGGCATCAGTTTTCTTTATGTTCAATGTCACTTTATTGCTTATTGACCAATCATAAATTTCCTTGAGAGTTTCATTTGCTTTCTCTGCAAGGAGTTCTCTTGTTTTCTCAGTGACTATAATATTGCTGTCATCAGCGAAGAGAATTTTTTCACCATGAGTAACATTACTGGGAAAGTCATTGGTGTATATTAGGAATAGTATTGGTCCTAATATGCCACCTTGCGGAACCCCTATATTAATGTATTTTGGTTCTGGTAAGTGTTTTACTAAATGTTTGGATCTATTTGAAGTATGTGTTATCTCTACTCTTTGTACCCTATCTGCTAGGTACGATCGAAACCAGTCATGTAAAGTTGTTGTTCATACAATTAACATCTCTAGCAGTGGAGGGCACAAAGTCCAAAGGATGTACTTCAGTTTGAAAAAGATTTAATATTTACACAAAGTTGTGGTCATTGTGCACTAATAAATATTTTTCTCATTGGTTAAATGTTTATAACTATATGAAGCTATAAATGTTTGCACTGCAAAGAACTCCAATTTCTTCATAGTCAACTACCAAAGTACTGTCAAGTTTGAGACACATACTGCTGCATGAAGAACACCACCATTTTAGATTAATACTCAGAGTAAATACCAGTTTTCTTTGATCTGGTAATAAGGCTATAACCAAAAATAAGGCTATAATAAACAGTTCTTTCCAACATTTTTATTAATCTGTACATTTGTACAAAAATCAAAGCTCTATGCAGTATAGTGTACACTTGTGCAAAAAATCGAAGCTCTATGCATTATAAATCTGTATATGAGGACTGAAGCATAATTCAAGGAAATAAAATTTTTGCCTCAAATTTAAGTAATGTAAGCTCATTATCATATAATCTCTTGAAAAGCTTCACCTTTGGCAAACGCAACATCATCTGACAGCTAAGTAATTTATGATCATCACATGGAAAGTACAGATATGACAATGGTCAACCAAGTGTTGGATGGATATTAGTCTCTGTGAACTCAGGAAGGCTGGTTGTTTAATATCTTCCACATACTTCACAGCCATTCTGCATGATGGTAAAAAAAAAAAAAAAAAAAAAAAAAAAAAAAAAAAAAAAAAAAACGTGAGTTTAATCTTCATACCTCTTATACTTTTATACTGCCAGTTTAACTTTGTCACTGATCCATCTGTAATACTTTTTCCATTTTTTTTTACAGTGCTCAAATGTTACACACACCATACCCTACCCCATTCCATTAGATATTATTAATTTTCTCCCTGTTTCACATAATTGTAAATGAAATCAGTAATTGGACTTGAGTGTCAGATGGCTATAAGAATAAAAGTAGGACTGAAAAACAACATATCTCAAAAACAAACACAGACCAAATTGAAATACAGAAACTATCATGTGTGTCTAGCACTAGATGTAGCAGTAGCTGATAATGAGAAGTTGCATTATTGATTGATTGATTGATTAGATTCTATTCTTGCTGATTAACTTGCTTCTTATGAATACATTTCCTCTGATACCTGGAGAACTTTAAGCTCAGTCATCATATATGAAAAGGACATAGTATTAATCAGACTCTGAGAAACTTCTTCTTCTTCTTTCTTCTTCTTCTTCTTCTTCTTCTTCTTCTTCTTTACTCGTTGACATTTAGTGATAGTTGCAAAAAAAATCAGTTGAAAACTACAGGTATCTCATGGCCTACAAAAGATTCACAAGCGTATTAGGTCACATTAAACAATCCCATCTACCATTTAGATATCTATATTTCATCATTTGAGTCTGCCACTTGCCAACCAAGGCTTCTTTCTACTGCCATTTTCCACTTTGAATACCGAAGATTTCGTTCTGTAAACGAAAGTGTGTAATATTACAATCTCTGTATTAAATATTGAAAATGAGTATATTAAACAAGAATATGAGTAAGACATTATTTCTTGAAATGAAACTATCATCACATGTAGACAAATGCTAGCTTTTGATATCAGAGCTTCTAATGTCATTCCTGTCCTTGAACATTTTTTTCAAAACTTTCTTAATTTTTGTTTTTCATTACCTGTTGTCGGCTGATGTGTGCTTCAATTTGTCTGTCTTTCGCTTATCTCGGACTTCTCAATTTCCCTCCCTACCATTATCTGTCATCAACAGTTCATTGCTGATTTTATTCTTGTCCTTTCCTGCTGAGTCTTGGGAGTATAGAATCTTTCTGTAATTTATAAATGGTTTCATTCACCAAATACTTTCATTTTTTCAGCAGAAAGAAGCAACCTCTGATTACAAAATCTAGCATTTGTAGCACCTTCTGTTTCTGCGTATGTCTGTTGTGTCACACCAGAAAAGTTTTGTACCTGTATTAGGTTACAGTCTTTGATATTAATTAAGTACATAAAAATAATTATGAGGAAGTTGATAAACTACTGAGCCTTTTTTACAAATCAGCTGAAAAATAAATAAATTAATTAACCTAAAAAATCTGTACTGGAAGAAATGGACTATACAAGAAAGTTATAAGAGAGTCATGCAGATCAAATCTGCAGGGAGCATTCACTGTAACAACACTTCCCTACTGATAAACATGAACACTTAACCAGGACTTAAACTAGGCAGTTTGCTTTCATGATCAATCATCTTATCGACTTAATGTAATTGGATAGATAAAAAATCTACTCACCAAGCGGCGGCAGGAGAACACACATATAAAAAATGGTTTTACTTATGCAAGCTTTCAGAGCTAGTGGCTCCTTCTTGTAGCAGAAGGGTGGAAGGGGAAGGAAGAGTGCATGAAGGGAAAGGAACTGGAGAGCTTTAGGAAAAGGGGTAGAGTTCAGAAAAGTCACCCAGAACTTCGGGTCAGTGGAGACTTACTGGATGGGATGAGAAAGAAAGACTTCCTTCTCATCCCAAGCAGTAAGTGTCCCCTGACCCGGGATTCTGGGTGACTCCCCCTCCCCCTCCCTCTTTCCTAAAGTTCTCCAGTTTCTTTCCCTTCACCCCTCTTCCTTCCCTTTCAACCCTTCTGCCAGAAGGAGGAGCCACTGGCTGTGAAAATTTGTATAACTACTAAAACATATTTTTAAATGTGTGTTCTCATGCCGACACTTGGAAGTAGATTTTTTTTATCTATCGAATTACATTATACTGTCAAAAATTGATCATTTTCATTGTGTTATTAATTTATCTACCAAGGCATGACTTACAGCACAAATCAGAGCTTTAGCTACCAGTAACTCTCTCAGATATTCCACATTCTAGGGTACTAGTACAGTAAGATATGCAGGGAAGCCTCTGAGAGTATTTGGAAAGTGGGGAGGTCTACTGGTTGAGGGGAAGAGTGAGGAAAAGAGGAAATGAGAGTAAAGGATAGGCTAAAAACATTGATGTAGGGTAGTGCACAGCTTTGTTTATGTAATGTGCATGCATGAAAACGAAAAATTGTTTCCACTGGCTGAGAAAAGTAATATTTCAGAAGCTTTGTCTTTCTTAAGTCGTTCATAATTATGATTCAATAAAAGGAAAGAAACACCTTTTTTCAAAATAACATTTTATCAAATATTTTAATTAAACTTTTTTCTTGAAAGTTATTCAAAATAGTTACCTTCATTACTTATAGCAGGCTTAAATTCATCACAGAGCGTTGGATGAAGCTCTGTGGTGTCCCAGACCTCAATTCCTTCAGCACTGCCAGCAGCCATAGCTGCACCTAAGGCAGTTGTTTCACTCATCACTGGTCGTTCTGCAAAGATAAAAGAAAATGTTAAGCAGTTTCTTGCACAGCAACACATAAAATAAAGTATCGGTTTGTGAAATTGAGCACCATGAGCTTAAAAATATTTTATTGTTTTAATCATTTGTCAATGTAGAGGGCTTGGCTTCTGATGTTTTCTCAAGGAAATCATTGATCAGTATCCTCATTAGCTTAGAAGCTTTGTTTCTTTTAAATAGGTTGTCTCTTCACATATCTAAGTCTCACATGATGCAGTTCAAAAGAGAACAGTAAAAATACGAGCAGGTTAAGATTACTCATAACAACGAAGATATAGAAGAAAATGATGACTCAGTCAAGTTCTTAGGATAAAATTTGCATAAAAATTTGAGCTAGCTGGCACATATCAAGTACCTAGCTCACAAACTGAGCAGTTTTTCATTTGCAGTTCAAATATTATCAACTCCAGCTGGCCTGGACATGTAAAAAGTAGCATATACTTGAATCCTTTAGTATGTATGGTATTGGTTTTTGGTGAAACTTGGCTCATGTGGAATCAATACTAAAGATACAAAAAGAAATATCATTAGGAATATGTGCACTGTAGATCAGAAACAACCATGTTGCCTGTTATTTAGAAGCCTACAAATATTAGTTCTCCCACCCCTATATGTTTATGAAATTATTATAGCAACTAATCAAACAGAAATTATTTCAAGGAAATTACTTTGTTCTTACATATGACACAAGACACAAACAAAAACTGTTGCTTCCCATTAACTGTCACAAGCTGTATGCCTGTGCTCCTCAATACAAAGGAATCAAAATTTATCACAAATTAACAAGGATCAAATTAATGGAGATGAAGTTACATCTGCTGAAAAGAAAGCTATACAAGGCACTGATAGTGAAATGCAATTGCTCAGTGGACAAAGTAATGAAGGATGAACTTGTGACAATATGAGGTGCACTGACCCTCGTTGCACGAGCAAGTCTCTGGTAATGTCACAAACTGTTAGATTGAATTGATGCAACTTGTTACATACCGTACTAAGTGTGTACAGCTGTTCACAGAAATATAATTTTAGTGTTATATTGTTATTTATTGGTGTAAAAATTATTGTAACTATAATGAACATTTCTGACATGCCTCCTGTGCACAAGACAGATTGAAAATGTATGTAATGAAATGAATAACATGCAATCCACATCCCCCCCCCCCCAACCCACCCCCCACCCCTCCCCCCAAACAAAAAAAAAAAAAAGAAATAAAATAAAATAAAAAGAGGGAGGAAGAGGAGGAGGAGGAGGAGGAGGAGGAGAAAAAGATGAAGAAGAAGGAAATTGCTGCCCACAGATGACAACTAGCCTCTGAGTTTGAGCTCTGACATGGCACCCAGTTTTAAATTAGAACTAATGGGAAAGAGTTAGACATCAGCAATCATAACATGGGGTAAAACAAATATAACAGAATTTAAACAACGGGAAGTTCAGAATGGAATAATAAAAATATTATGAAAAGAATAGATTAATACTCACAATATAGAGGAGACACTGAGTTGCAGACAGACACAATGAAAAAGCTGTTATACATTTAAGCTTATCCCTTTTCATAATATTACCTTAAATGATTAATATTCATCCATTTCTGTATGAACTAGGTTATTACTGACAAAATACTGCATCGCTAAGTACTAAAAAGTGATGTTTTTGTATGAAAAAAATTAGAGTATTAAGTATTAGGCTATAAAAGAAAAATTGTCATTGTAATTAATCACAAATAGTTTTGCAAATAATGTATTAAGCAGCTGGCCATTTCGTGTGTGTGTGTGTGTGTGTGTGTGTGTGTGTGTGTGTGTGTGTGAGGGAGGGAGGTAGGTAGGTAGGTAGGTGGAACCTTAGATACTTCTTCGGGAGATGAAGAAAGAGACAAGTGTTAGTGGGGCAAGAGGGCAGAAAACAAGGAACAATTGACACTGAATCCAGGACACAGAACTGGACAGAAAGGAGGAGGACAGCTCGGGGAACTTGGTCAGAGCTGGCTGGATAAAGATTTGGCAAGCCACAGTTTCCACCTATGGGTGTTAAAACACTGGCAGTCTTCTAGAAATATAAACAGTGGGTATTGTGTCAACTTCCAACTTGAGCTAAAGAGGTTGCCTCCTATCAAGCACAGTTTGGTGACTGATGGACACGTCTGTAAACCAGAGGCAACGCAGCACAATCTACAGGCAGCACGGGCAGTTTGTAATGTAATGCAATGCACTGGACATAATCAGGAGTGCAGCAGTGATTCAAGTAACACTTTATGAAGTAATTCAGGCCATGTCTTATGTGACACAAACTACAGCAATATTTGGGTTTGCCTGCCATGTGTTTGGCATTCAGATTCTGATCTAGCATTATTGTGAATATTAATTTCATGTTTCATTGAAGTGCTCACAGTTCTGGTTTTTGTTTTTCTGTGAAAGTAAATAGTGAATGTGGAGCACTACAACCATGAGTATGCTTCAGTTAGTGCTCTTTGGCACAATGGTGGAACAATGCATATCCTGACATGAGGGAATCTTGTCTTGAACTACCTGGATGGAAAGGATGGTACATGGCTAAGGAAGAAACCGCTATAACCCTGTACATAATATTTAGATATGCACCATGGCACAATGCCACCAGTGCACTACACTTAGAATATTCTGCCAACGGCATCTGCTCGAGCTGGCCACAAGAGGTGATCTGCAGGGGCCACATGACTTGTGTACATGGCATGGCATCCCCCGCTCCATCTACCGGAGCCTTCCTCTTTATTACTGCTATGCAGCAGGCACTCGCTCTCATCATATGTTCTTACTTATTGTCACTGCTTGTATCAGTACTTTGATTGTTTCTGTGTATGTGGCTATTCCTCAATTGTTATTCACTAGTATGTAGAAGAAGAATAAACTGCTTCATTGTGGCTATACTGTTGTTTGGGTCTTACATTACGACACAATTTGTGATGAGTGTGTCATTCACGTCTGTGTGCTCAGTCTATTGGTTATTCTTTTGTTTCTTCTGGCCGTGGAGGCAGTGCTCCAGTCTCTCCTTGAGCAGCAGCAGGCTCTTATGGTTGCTATCATGAACTTGTCAGCCACAGTGACTATGCAGGCTCAACACCTACAGCTTACTTACCATCCTTTCCCCCTTATGAAGACTGAGAGGCCTATGAGGAGTGGCTTCTGCAACACTTCCTCACCTTTGGCGTCACTGATGTGAACATGTGTAAGGCTTTGTTCTTTTCTTGGATTACTCCTTGAACCTACCAGCTGTTGCTCTTTGCATCATTTTCAAATAAATGTGTACATTGTTGTCAAATTATCACCATAAATATGTGCTTATCATTACTGTGCATATAGAGTTCTATCATTGTCATAAAAAGCCCCAACAGAACTCCACAGCCTGTCATAAATGACAGTTTGTTGCTGACATAAAGAAGATACTGAAAGTAGTCAAGATGGTGTCGATAAGATGATAAAAATGAGCCAAAAGTGGTAGTAATTGTAACTTGTGTGACAGGAAAGTCAGGAAAGGTATTCAGAGTAAATATTGTAAATGGTGGTTTCATGAAAACTGTTGCAAAATAAACATAAAATTGGTGACTGTGGACTACTTATGACCATGTGATGGCTGTGCAACTGAAACTGTGAAAAATATATAAACATTATTAGAGACAAGGATTCAATAATTCAAGTTTTGCAGAGTGATACTGAAGCATTACAGATGAAATGTGCTGCTTTAGAACACAGATGGAAAATTCTGGGGAACAGCAAGAGTTTAAAAGTGGTCAAAAATAACTGTTTCGAAAGATTTAGCTCCCTTGTCCTGCCTGTAATTATGTGCAAAAGTTGACTATCAAAAACTGATACAAAATCTGCACAAAATGTTTCAAACTTTGTATCAGACTCTGCAAAACAAAATGCAAGTGTCTCAGGTTTTATTAAGCCTGGAGCGAAGTTCAAAAATGTGATTACAGTGTCGAACAAGAATGTGCCATTCCTACTAAAACTGTGTTGTTCTCATAGAGGGATCAAACGATGTTTACTGCAACGAGACCAATGCATTTCTAAAAAAAATTGGTCCTTATCTTGCAATTGTTGTTGATTACAAATGTTATAGTAATGAATCTGCGTATGGCATTTGATCCGGCAGACTGGTCTTGCGTAAACAGTGAAATTTGACAAATGAATGAAAAACTTCCGTTTGAAATTTAAAAATGTTAAACTTCTTGATGTCAACAATTATGAAAAATTTAGTTCTACAACACATGTACAACACTAGAATTGATCTGGTAAGAAGAGATTAGCATCAGATATAAACAAGGCTGTAGACAAAATAATGCATGAAAACAGCTGCAAAAGCAAATTAGCCTTAAGTGCCTGCTAGCAGGGAAACTAGTGAAAGGGGCAAAACCCAGTCGGATTTGGCCCACCTCTAACAATACAGAAGAAGTGCTCAATACATAGGTAGAAGTTCCTTTACCATGTAAACAAACTAATTTTAAAGGTGCTTTACCTGATAATTTATGCAGTAGTAATTTCATTATGCATTTGAACATTGGAGGTCTGTCTGAAGGAATGATCAGCAAGCTCTATGATATACAAATTCTGTTAGAAAGTATGAAACAATCAGTAAAGGTAAAATGTCTAAATTATCATTGGCTTAAAACTGAAAATATCAGCCATCTCAACAAACTTCCAGGCTACAAATTCGCCACAAGCTTTTGTAGAACTAACGGGTATGGAGGCTCTTGAATATTAGTTCATTCCTCAGTAAACTATGAAATCGGACAGAATTTTAGCCATCTCAATGAAGAACTTGAAAGTAGTTGTATACAAAACTTAAAGAGTGTAACATGTTAATCATTAGTATATATTGCATACCTGAGGTTCATATGTTCTTAGTTAATTTGAAACTCTGTTATATAAATTACAAACTGAAAAACTGCATAAGAAACTACACATATGAAAAAAAGTTTTGCATCACCCCAGTTTCCAGAATTCCTGAAGATAGACGTTGACTGTGGATATTGTATCACAGACACAGTCCCTCTGACTGTTCAGAGATGCCACTAAATCCGCCCAAAGATGTAAACAACCATGCATGAGCAGCGCCTATTAGATGGAAGGGGTCCGACAACCGATCACTTCCAATCACTCCATCAGCAAGGAGGTACACCGCTCATGTTGTCTGTAGTTCAACCATGCCTAGATGGTCAATACCACAGATTGATCACGTACACATTGTTACTTTGCTCCAGGAAGGGCTCTCAACATGGGAAGTGTCCAGGCATCTCGGAGTGAACCAAAGCGATGTTGTTTGGACATGGAGGAGATACAGAGAGGCAGGAACTGTCGATGAGAGGAACCCTGACAGCAATGCCACCATGTTGAATGATGTTTTGTGCAGCCACAGGATGCTGTGTTACGACTCAAACAGTGCATAATAGGCTGCATGATGCACAACTTCACTCCTGATGGCCATGGCAAGGTCCATCTTTGCAACCACGACACCAAGCAGCATGGTACAGATGGGCTCAACAACATGCCGAATGTACCGCTCAGGTTTGGCATCACATTCTCTTCACCAACGAGTGTCACATATGCCTTCAACCAGACAATCGTCGGAGATGTGTTTGGAGGCAACCCGGTCAGGCTGAACGCCTTATACACACTGTCCAGCGAGAGCAGCAAGGTGGAGTTTCCCTTCTGTTTTGCGGTGGCATTATGTGGGGCCGAAGTACGCCGCTGGTGGTCATGGAAGGTGCTGTAATGGCTGTATGATATCTGAATGCCATCCTCCGACCGATAGTGCAACAATATCGGCAGCACATTGGCAAGGCATTCGTCTTCAAGGACAACAATTCATGCCCCCATCGTGAACATCTTGTGAATGACATCCTTCATGATAATACTCGACTAGAGTGGCCAGCATGTTCTCCAGACATGACCCTATCGAACATGCCTGGGATAGACTGAAAAGGGCTGTTTATGGACGATGTGACCCATCAACCACTCTGAGGGATCTAAGCCAAATCGTCGTTGAGGAGTGGGACAATCTGGACGAACAGTGCCTTGATGAACTTGTGGATAGTATGCTACAATGAATACAGGCATGCATTAATGCAAGAGAATGTGATACTGGGTATTAGAGGTACCAGTGTGTACAGCAATCTGGACCACTACTGCTACAGGTCTGGTTGTATGGCAGTCCAACATGCAATGTGTGGGGCAGAAATGATGCTTATGTTGATCTCTATTCCAATTTTATGTACAGGTTCTGGAACTCTCAGAACCGAGGTGATGCAAAACTTTTCTGATGTGTGTATTTATATGTGCCGACTGCAACACAGATGTAAGAACTGAAGACAAATTTGCTTCACATTTAAAAAATCTGATAGCCATAAATGCACTAAATCTAAATTTTGACCAAAGCACAAGAGTTGCAGAAAACTACTTCAACATATATTGATAATATTGTAAGTAGTTATAAATACAATGCCAAAGAAAAATGTATTTTAGATTTAGGAGGAGCAGACTATGCAGCACTATTTGAATCACTGTCGAACTTAAATTTAGGTGGCACAACAAATAGATGTAGGAACTTCAGCCAAGAAAATGTGGAAATATTTATTAAAAAACTAAGCCTACCATATGGTCAGTCAGCAAACACACTAAAACAAATGACAATTACAATAACTTTTCAACCAAATTCATGAGCTATTCAATGAATGCTTTCCTTTTTCTACAGTATGGACTGAGTCTCATAAAAGAATATCATGGGTGACAAAAGGAAGTAGAGTGTCTAGCATTAAGAAGAGGAAGCTGCATCTGGAGGCAAACATTAATTGAAATCCAGAATTTCTTAAATATGTAAGCACATACAAAAAAATTGACAAAGTAGTTAAACTAAAAAATTGACTGCAAAGAAGACATTCATTTTAAATGCAAAAAACAAATCCAAAGCTGTTTGGTCCGTTATAAGAAGTGGGGTTTGCAGTGAAATGGAGAGAAAAATGTCTCTCTAAAATAATGATTAATGGTAGGACCATTACAGATCCCAGTGCCATATGTGAATACTGCAGATATATCTTTATTAGTTGTAACAAAATTGGTAACTGCTCAATATCCCTAAAAAAAACTCTGTAGTTTGGGTTGAGGTTCCCACTAGAATAATGAGATCAGTATGTTATAATATTGCATACCCCCTCTCGCTCATAATCAACTAAGCTTTCAGAGAGGGATGTTTTCCAGATTGGTTAAAATATGCCATTTCATAAATAGGCCACACAAGATGAAACAGGAAACATTACGACAGACACCTCAGTCTATGGTGACTGAAATGTGATATGATCGGGAATGACTTTGACAACTGGCCACTCGGCCGAGGTGTTGATAGCATGTCACCAAATGTAAACAGTAGGACAACAACAAGAGGATGGACAACAGAGATGGCACAGAGGAATAACAAGTCAGTAACTAACATTAACAACCTAAGACATAGCGAGTTTAGTCCCAAGACAATGATATGCAACAAGATCAACACCAGAGTACAATGAAGTCACAACTGACTGACGGTCTGACTGACTGAGCTGCTGTGCTGCTGGCTTTAAAGGACAACTTTGAGTGCTAATAGGCTCGCCAGATGGGAATGGCTCTATAGCCAGTGCTGCAGCTGCAACAGCATTGCTTGCAGCTTGAAGCAGTGTTACCTAAAGGCTGGCCTTGCTTTAGTGCAGGCTTTCAAACTCCCTGAGCTGGGATACCAGACACTCTCAAGGTGATATGCATATCAGGGAATGTATAACAGTTGATGTGAAATACTCACTGGTAGGTCACCACTGGTACCCCTACTGAACTCCACTTTTTTTAGACTTGCCCAGATGAGCTGAGACAAAAGTGCAAAGAGTGTTATTTAAATTAAATGACAGAGTAATGCCTAAAAGATAGTTTGTATGTTTGTGACCAGTGGAGCACGTTAAACAAACACTTTCAAATTTCACATTCCCACACATTCTAATAATAAATCTAGAGGAAATAAATACTAAAAATGAAAGTATTGAAGAAAATAGTGAAAGTATTATCTGGGAATGTAAACATCCTGAATAAAAGAGATAATAATACAGAATTAACTGAAAAAGAGACAATAATAATAAGAAAACTAGCTGAACAAAAGAATACTAACTAGCATTCTGGAGGCAAAATTGGTAGGAATTACTTCAGCTAACTAATGATAGGAAAAGTCTTACAGAAACCGTAGAAGACTTGAATAGTTAACATGAAACTGCTGTATTGTCTGGGTTCTTGAATCCAGGCAGTTCCTTAGTTGTTTATATAATGGGTTCATGTATCATTCCTTCACTGATAAAACTGACACTGCTAGATGCAGCAATCTTGAGATGTCGATGATACATGGGAGCCTTGTTTTCTTAGGCAGCTATATCAATGGAACTTCTATAGGGATTTACCCATCTACATATGGTTCTTCTAAGTCGGTTGGACTATTTCATATGTAAGAACGGTATTCCCCTTTGCCACCATCTTTGTCAGTGTTACTAATATTAGTACTTCCACTGTTAGGAGCCATTACATTGCTCATTATACACAGATAATATTATTGTATTTTGCTGTTCTTCCAATCCTGCAGACAGGCTGCATCAGTTGCAGCTACGAGTTTGGAGAAGTGGGCAGTTCATGACTTCCAGTTCTTGACGAAGAAGGATTTGTGGTCCTATTACAACCATGTTGACATATCTTCTTCTATCTGCCTGTTTTGTGACTGAGACACACCATTCTGAGCATGACAAGATTCAGTGGTGTTTCTGGGTCTGTTCTCCAACCATAAACTTATATGGTTACCACCCCTCAGAGAATAAAAGCTAGACACTCTATAACATTTAATGTTGTACTTAAGCCAAAGTATCAGAGGGCAGATATATTTGCTCAAATTCTACAATACTGTCATGCAAATTGGACTAGGTTATCAGTGCCATCTATATGGGTCAACCACACTTATATGCCTAACATCATCCCACTACCCATAATGAAACAATTAGCTGACCACAGGGGCCTCTAGTATCAGTCCTATATCCAGTTTCTATGCTGAAGCTGGTGAGCTGCTTCTATTCTGATGAGGGCACTTCATTTCCTCTCAATTTCTTGTCTTACCCATGGTGATCAGTGGGCCACCTGCTTAATCACTGACCCATGCACGGGCATTTAATAACCCACCTGAATACCACAAAGCCATTCAGAAATTGCATGAAGCATCACCTTGTGGTATATGGTGAGGACCAACTGCCAGTTATTACTCTGGGGTAGAATCAAATGCCTCCTTTGATGCTGGACAGGGACAGCAGAACAATACTCTTGCACAAACTTCTTGCAATTCTGTATGCATGCTACAAGGCATTTTTAATGCTCTTGTTGAGCATGCTCATCAAAACCGTCCCACAATAAGCTTGTGCGGCACCTGATGGGACATCCTCTAGTCTGCTCTCTTTATCCACAGTGGTAACAGTTGGGTGTAGTATAGGGCTACCATTGTACACCAATCATCCCATTTTGCTGCTGAATAACAGCAACTCATAACAAACAAATCATAACATAACAAACTAGCTTTCTTCATTGCAAATAAGCACGGATTCCACAAACACTAATCATACAAAATGCAACTCAGGCTCTTCATTCATGGTATACTAAAAACCATAGGTTGAGGTAACCAGGTGGTGGCATGAATTAGGGGTTCTTAAATTCTGATTTCTACAAAACACAATGTATTTCTTTTTATATTTACAGACATGTTTCAGCACCTATATGTCATCTTCTGTGCCTCTTGATTTGAACACACAAAGTTCATGGCTGTTTTCTGACTTTAAGCCTAAAAACTATAACATGTGCATTTTATTTTATTTTTTTTCAATTGTGCACTTGAAACTACATTACCTGTAGATGTGAATTTATACAGGCTGGGTTGTTTATATGCCTTTTATCATTTGACAGCATGTTACCTGCAAAGTAGCTGTAAAGATGGCATGCTGCCAAACAGTAAAGGGCACATAAACAAACCACCTGTAGAACTCCATTTCCACAAGTAATGTAGTTTCAGGTTAGTAACAATTGTAGAAATGTCCCCAAAGATAAATCCACAAGATGACCATAAGAGAAAGAAACAGACCTTAGAAATGAAATATAGAATTATTGAAAAACACAGACACAGTGTGAGCACTTCTGATTTAGCACACACATACAATTTGTCTCCATCAACTATTTGCACTGTCCTCAAGAACAAGGAAAAGATGAAGGAGATAGATAGAGTACGGCAAAGCTGCCAGCTCCAACACAAGGCAGCAGAGAACTTCGTCAGCTACTTCAAGATGCTCATAAATTCTGAGGATTATCTGCCGCAATAGGTTTTTAATTGTGATGAAATGGGTCTATTCTGGACAAAGATGCCAAAGTGTACCTTTATAAAAGTAGAGGAGAACACTTTGTCCGATCACAAGCCAATGAATGACCATTTACCACTGCTGTTCTGTGCCAATGCAAGTGGTGATTTGAAAATTAAACTGCTGCTTGTTTACCATTCAGAAACTCCATGAGCCTTCACAAGAAGTGTACAGTCCAGAAGAACAGGTTGAATGTGATGTGGTGGTCCAACAACAAGGCTTGGGTGACGTGATCTTTTTTGTGATTTGATCAATCAAGTGTCTGGTCCTTTGGTGACAAAATATTTGCTTCAGATGAATCTGCCACTCCATGTCTTGCTTGTTATGGACAATGCTGCTGTCCATTCTCCAAGCCTACAAGACCAGTTCCTAGAAGAATTTCAGTTCATCAAGATCCAATTTCTGCCTCCCAATACCACTCTGTTACTCCAGCCTATGGACCAACAGATTATTTCTAGCTTTAAGAAGCTCTACACCAATGGACTCTTTCAGCATTGCCTTCAGTTGACTGAAGCTACTCTCAGAGAGTTTTGGAAATATCACTTCAACATTGTTGCCTGTATCCAGGTGATCAGAAAGGCATGGGAAGTGGTTACCAAGAGAACTCTCACTTCTGCCTCAAAGAAGCTTTGACTGGAGTGCATTGTTGAATGTGACTCTCAGGCATTTGAGTCAGTACCTGTGGTGCCTGCAGTCAATGAGATTGTGTCCTTGGCCAAGAGCATGGGACTAGAAGTGGATAGCAATGACTTCGCTGAGCTTATGGAAATCACAGCCAAGAAATGACCACCGAAGAGCTTATGGAGCTATAGTGTGTTTCACAGCAGGAAGTTGTGGAAAGTTCTTCAGAGGAGGAGGAGGAGGCTGTAATAACAAAGGAGCAATCTTCTGATGCAATAAGAGAAATTATGAAAGCATGGTAATAGATTGCATCATACATTGAAAATCATCACCCTAATGAAGCAGTGGCTACGTGTGCTACAAATTTGTTTGACAGTAATTAAACAATGGAAAATCCAGCAAGGAATGTACAATATTATGAAAAGGATAGTTGCTACTCACCATACAGCAGAGATGCTGAGTCGCAGATAGGCACAACAAAAAGACGTCACAAAATAAGTTTTCAGCTATAGACAAGACACACACACACACACACACACACACACACACACACACACACACACACGACTGCAGTCTCTGGCAGCTGACAGAGACTAAAGTCATGTGTCATGTGTGTGTGAATTGTGTTTGCACTCGCGCACAAACGCACTGCTGTGTGTGTGTGTGGGGAGGGGGGGGGGGGGGGGGCGTGTGCGCACGCGCACGTGTGTGATCTATTTTTGACAAAGGCCTTGCTGTATCGCACTTTTGCCAAGTGTCAAAGCATTGGCAGAAACAAATGACTATAGATAGCATCCTAGTAAAAAAGAATTAGTTATGTAGCGTGCATAATAAAGTACATAATAATGTATGTATTATTTTTGTTGAGTAAATGGCATGAATAAGATAAACTTTTAGAACTTTTTCTGCATGGAATGCATTATTGTATTTTACATTAATTTATATGGGATAAATTATTTCATTTAATGAGTGTTTCACATTACAATTAAGATTCTGGAATGAATTATGCTAATTGTCAAAGTTCCACTGTGCTGCTATTTGTTTATTTTTAATCCCTTTTCTGCTTGCAGTAGAGGACTCAGGGTGCCACGTAAATATTTCTCCATATCATATCTAATGTTCCAATACCTGTTCGAAAAAAAATTACTGCACAGTATACTATTGTACTTCAGAAATAGCAAGCAGTTGCAAAATCATGTACAGCCTCAATGCAGTAACTTACTGACGGGAATCCCTGTCAAATCAGCTTGCAATTGCATTAATAAGTTGTTAGAAGTCATGCCACCATCTACTTGTAGCTTCTGAAGAGGAATTCCACAATCTTTGTTCATAGCTTCAAGGATGTCTCTTATCTGGAAACAGACGGCTTCAAGTGCAGCACGAATTATATGCCTTTGTGTTGTATCTTCACTAATGCCACATATTGTTCTGTAAGAAGGATAAAAATGATTGATATAGCTCATCTGTGAATAAACTATTGCACAATAGTTGCCTATGCAGTGTCACCATTATTTGGCATTCTAATAAAAATAATGAAGAAATATCCAAACTAAAACTAAATTTAATTAAAAAAACATAAATTTTTTGTGAGGCAATAACAATGTGTATGACAATTATAACTGGAATTAGGTGTATTAACGTATGTAAAGATTGTCTTCAACCTGAAAATATTGGTTGGGAATAGTTATCAGACTACACATAAACTTTCTGTCCGCTAATTCAGTATGTGGTGAAGAATCAAACTCTTGATTTTATCAAATGCAGATCACCTTCAGCTGATTTTGCACAGCTTATGAAAATATCTAGGATACATTACAAAGACATAATCTTTGTTTTCTGCCAGAACAGGGCATGAGATGGGGGTCGTAGTAAAGAGCTTTTAAACCATTCCTGAACGTCAAACACAATGATTCTGTAAAACTTATAGGAAACCTATCGTTATTTACAAGTCCACTCTGTGATCAATTTTTTTATGCATGTACTGACTTGTATATCTAGCACTGATAAGGATGGGAAAAGCCACAAACAAACTCCAACAATGCAATGAAAACATTAAGCAGCATATACTGTGGATGTACTAAAACAAAAACTTACAAATTAAATTTTATTCAAAAGTCTACAACATAAATAAAGCTTTCCAAAGAACATGCTTAATATAATATGTAACAGTATGCACCTTACATTTACAATAATAACATGTAGATGCGAAGAAACACAGTCACATGAAAAATTTGATGGAACCCTTAGTTTATAGAATCAAAAGCTCTCACTTCAAGTTATAAATAATCAGTGGATGTACATAGCAGCAAGAAAAAGAAGGTAAAGACATAACTAACTTAAGCAGAACTTCAGGTAGAAGATGGTTTTACTGCAATCTCAAGATCACAGTCATGTTTCTTTTGACTGGTGTTCTACTAAAAGGCCTGTAGTTTCCATTACTATACAGGGTGAGGCAGCAAAGATACGCCACCACAAATATATCCAGAATGAGTAAACATACTGAGGTGCAACATTTGCTAAGCTATACTAGACAATGTGCTGAATTTTCTTATGTATGCTGATCAGCCAGGGCATTATGACCACTGACCCACTATTGATATAAACCCATCCAGGTGATACCAGTGTCACCTGGTGAGGAATGACTGCTAGTGAGACCTACACAAGGTACATGTAGTATCAATGAAAGTTATTCATGTGTAGAATGGGGAAGGCACGCCATCTAGCTGAGGCTGACTGGTCCATCCTCAGTCAAGAGTGGGTGGCAGACAGTGGTAGGTTCACATGTCACTGGGCGGAAGGCATAAGAGGGAGCAGGTCAAGCGACCAGCTCCCTATGCCTCAGCAACAGATATGAGTTGCTACCCACTGTTGATGGTAAGCCTGAGCCAGCACGGGATGCCTCTCCCATTGGGCCGTTAGCTAATTTTCCTGCCCAGTCCAGACAAATGCAGTGGATGGGTGTGCTTGTCATTGGGAGCTCCAATGTTAAGAGGGTGATGGAGCCCCTCGGGGAAATAGGAGGCAAGGTAAGAAAGAATGCCAGTGTGCACTCAGTATGATTGGTTGGGATCTCGTCTGTGATGTGGAGGAGGCCCTGACAGCGGCTATTGAGCACACTGGGAGCAACCGGCTGCGTATAGTGGCACATGTTGGCATGAATGATGCCTATCGCCTGGCTTTGAGAGCATCCTTGGCTCCTTTCAGCAGATGGCTGATTTGGTGAAAGCAACTGGCATCGCACGCAGGGTGCAGGATAAACTGTCTATTTGTAGCATCATACCCAAGGTTGATTGCAGTCCTCTAGTTTGGAGCAGAGTGGAAAGTCTAAACCAGGGGCTCATATGACTCTGTGACAGTATTGGATGTGAATTTCTTGACCACCACTATTGGGTGCAGAATTGTAGTGTTCCCCCTTAATAGTTCAGGCATGCACTACACTTGGGAATCAGCTACTAGGGTAGCAGAGTACATGTAGCATGCATCTGGGGCTTTTTTAGGTTACAGATATCCTCTCTTGGGATCAAAGACAATTTGCCTGATAAATTAGCCACAATGTCCTCAGAGAATGTTTGTTGCCACAGATCAGAGATAGAAAAGATTAATATGATTTTAATAAACTGCAGGAGCATCCAAGGAAAGGTCCCAGAATTAGTATCACTTACTGAAGGTTATAATGAACAGATAGTGTTAAGAACAGAAATCTGGTTGAAGCTGGACATTAATGACAATGAAATCCTAAGTTCAGATTGGAATGTTTGTCATAAGGATAGATTAGTCGCCAGTGCGTGGTGGTTCCACCTGCTTTATCTCTTCGTTTGTTGATTGTTGTCCTCAGTGTCAAAGTACTGCATTGCTACACTGGCTGAAAAAATGGGTTGTGGATCCCAACACTAACTACTGCAAATTATGTAGCAGACAGGTGCACAGTTGTGTTTCATAGTACTTTAATTTCAGTGTTCACAACCCCCCAATAATACACTGTTATATGGCCAGTGCACTACTGTTTAACATGTGATAAGCCTCATTAATAGTATGCAGGCGAAACTCCACATACTGCTACACTAGTTTACTGTTGAACATCTACGAGCAGTAAAAACATAACAACAAAGTCCCCAGTTCTTGAAGAATAATCAGGTACGTATGGAGCAGTCACTGTCATTGGTTTTTACACACAGCCTAATTGTTTAACAATTATTTCACAGTTAAATTGAAGCATTGTTGTTGTTCTAACCAGCACAGGTTACTTGTCGGAAACTCGGCTGTGGACTGACCGACTCGTGACCCAAAATCGGGCCCTTATATATCATCACAATAATAGGTGCTGAAATTACACATTGTTCAAAGTTTAATTTACAGAAATTACAATTAAAACTTAACTCATTCAATTAACTGAATACATCAAAAAATTGGTTCTTTTTAACAGTTTCTTCTACTGCAAGAGTTAAGGCGAATTATTTGTTTAAATTGTGAAATTAACAAATATAGGTATGCAAACAATACTTTTGACCAAACTGTTAATTACTTTGGAATTAATGAAGGGCTGGTTTTGCTAACATGTTTTTGAATAGAGCCAAATAAATACTTTAAGATTACTAGTATTTCATCTTCCAAATGTTTATAATTATTACAGAATTTATATTTGTTTATACATCAACAATAGAATTTAAGTTACGAAACAATTACTGATTTTGCCCTATAATAAAAGATACTAACTAGGTATAATCGAAATAAATTAGAAAATCAATTACATACATAAAACTAAGCAAAAATTTAGATCTGGTGTTATATTCCTTAAAACTGAGGGTCAGCCTTTCTCTTTTATGAAAATGCAGATTCTATTCACATATGTTAATGGTAATCAGTTAAAATTGAAAGAAAAAAAAATAAGGAGAAAAAAAAAATAAGGAGAAAAAAATAAGGAGAATGATGGCAAAACAAGAGGGGAATTAAATTTATCCCAGCTTGCTTCATCACAAATGGTGGCAAAATATTTATTGTAGTAAAGAATTCAATAAAATGTAGTGAGGTTATCATGGATTCTGATTGTGAATTAATCAGGGTGAAGTTAAGTATCAAAGATTGATCAAAAATTGTAACTGAATGCTTTTATAGACCGCCTGGATCAGGAGCTCTAGTGGTACAGCACTTCAGACAGAACTTGCAGAATACCATTAATAATTCTTCTTTTCTTGCCACTGTAATAAGGGGTGTCTTCAGCTTGCCAGAAATAGATTGGGAGTGTCATGTTATCAAAACTTGTGCCACAGACAGGAATTCATGTGAGATTGTTTTGGATGTCTTGACCAAAAATTACTTTGAGCAGATAGAGAACCTACTCATGAGGGTAATGTCACAAATCTTCTGGCAACAGACAGACTTGTAATTACTGAATCAGTTAATATAGAGGAAGGTATCAGTGATCATAAGGCTGTGATAGCATCAATGACAATGGGTATTAGAAAGAATGTTAAGAAAAGTAGGAAGATTTTTTGCTTAGCAAGAGTGACAGGATAAAAATTTCAGAGTATCTGAGCAGTCAGCATCAAATATTCGGTGATGAGGGCAAAGATGTGGAGAACAAATGGAAAAAATTCAAAGGCATACGCAATATGCCTTAGACAAGTATGTTCTGATTAAGTCTTAAGGGATAGGAAAGACCCACCACTATTTAATAGCTTGTCAGAAAACTGCTACATAAACAAAGAGAACTTCATCTCAGATTCAAGAGAATTACAAAGATAGCTGACAAACAAAAGCTGAATGAAATGAAAATGAGCATAAGGAGAGCAATGAGAGAAGTGTTCAATAACTTTGAAAGTAAAATTTTGTCAACTGACCTAGTAAAAACTGTAAGAGGTTTTGGTTGTATGTAAAATCAGTAAGCAGGTCAAAATTACCTATTCATTGACTCAGTGATGATCCTGGCACCGAAACGGAAGATAACAGAGAGAAGGCTGAAACAGTGATATTGGTTTTCCGAAATTGTTTCACCACAGAAGATCGTAACATTGTCCCTCATTTCAATCACTGTACAAACGTCAAAATGGCAGATATTGAGATAACCGATCATGGAATAGAAAAATAACTACAATCACTTAGTAGTGGAAAGGCGTCAGGGCCAGATGAGATATCTGTAAGAGTCTACAAAGATCAAGCAAAAAAACTTACTCGCCTCCTAGTAGTAATTTATCATATATAGTTTGAACAATGAAGGGCACCTAGCAAGTAGAAGAAAGTGCAGATCACTCCCGTTTTTAAGAAGGGCCGTAGGACAGATTCATACAATTATAGACCTACGTTGTTGACGTCAATCTGTGGTAGAGTTATGAAACATGTTTATGCTAAAGAATTATGAAGTTTTTGGAGAGTGAAAATCTCCTCTATAAAAATCAACGTGGATTCCACACACAGAGATGCTGCGAAAATCAGCTCTTGCTGTTCCTCCATGAGATCCACTGTGCCTTGCTCATGTTGATGCCACGTTCCTTGACGTCAGGAAGGCATTTGAAACCATCCCGCACTGCCATTTAGTGAAATAAATATGAGCTTATTGAGTATTGGAGCAGATTTGTGACTGGATTCAAGACTTCCTTGCAGATAGAACTCAACACATCACTCTTAATGGAACAAAATCTACAGATGTAAAGGTAACTTCTGGAGTACCCCAAGGGAGTGTGATAGGACCATTACTGTTTACAATGTATATAAATGATCTAGTACAAAAGCACTGGGTGCTCTTTAAGGCTGTTTGCAGATGACGCGGTTAACATAGTAGCGGTTAACAAAGTAGCAATGCCAAAGATAGTAATGCTTTGCGGAACGACCTCCAGAGAACTGATGAATGGTGCAGGCTCTGGCAGTTGACACTGAATGTAAATAAATGCAACATATTGTGATACACAGGAAAAGAAATCCACTACTGTACAGCTACACAATTGATACAAACTACTGGAAACAGTGTCTAATGTAAAATATCTAGGAGTATCTATCCAGAGTGACCTTAAGTGGAATGACTACATAAAAAATTAGTGGGAAAATCAGATGCCAGACTCATCTTCATAGAAAGAATCTTAAGGAAATGCAACTCATCCACAAAGGAAGTGGCTTATAAGGTGCTTGTTTGATCGATTATTGAGTATTGTTCACATATCTGGGATCTCTAACAGATAGGAATGATAGAAGAGATAGAGAACATCCAATGAAGAGTGGCAAAAACTTTGTCACAGGACATTTAGCCAGCCCAAGAGTGTTACAGAAACGCTCAACAAACTCAACTGGCGGGCATTACAAGAGAGGTGCTGTGCATCACGGAGAGATTTACTGTTGAAATTTTGAGACAGCACTTTCCAGAAAGAGTCATACAACATTTTATTTCCCCTCACATACATCTCGCTTGATGACCATGAGGAAAAAATTCGAGAAATTAGAGCCACTACATAGGCTTACCGGCACTCATTTTTTCCACACGCTATTTGCGAGTGGAACACGGTTTGAAGGCTCAGTTAGTGGCACAAAAAGTACCCGCTGCCACACACTATTAGGTGGTTTGTGGAGTTTGATGTGGATGTGGATGTAGATGTAGATGTAGTTTGACTGAGGGCAGATTGTGATGACCTGGAGGCTCGGTACGAGCATTTCGGAAACTGCTCGATTTGTTGGGGGTTCGAGGAGTGCTGTGGGGTGAGTGTCTTCAATATGTGGCAAAATCAAGGTGAAATCACTTCCAGACAAAATGGGATTGGGGAGCCAGCCCTCATTGTAAATGTCGGACGTCATAGGCTGGGCAGACTGATAAAGCAGGACAGGCATTGAACTGTGTTGGGACTAGCATCAGACAATGTTAACACAATGACACTGGCAACTATGACTGATATATTCATATGACCAATCAGCACTGGACGTTGGCACAGTGGCAGAGAGTTGCATGGTCTGAAGAATACTGATACCTTCTTCATCATACTGATGGGAGGGCATGAATCAATCGTCCTCCAGGGCAACAGCTCCTTGACACCTGTACTTGTGGTACACTTCATGTGCCACATAAAACAGACTTTTCTCTGAGAAGACTATAGTGTTTGTAACCATAAAATATATTGTGTGCAGAAAAATACAAGTGGTGTTGCACAGTGGCTCAATAATCCAATCTGCAACCTGTGGCTGTTGTAGACCAGCAGGAATGAGAATAAATTTTACAGCTGACAATGATCAAATGGGGAGGTCTGTTTGTTTGTGTTAGCAACAAGGTACATTAACCGTGCTGTGCAGCTATGATATGGAATACAATGAAATGACTAGATGCATATGGCATGATACTCTGACATACGTGTCTGTAGAAAATGTAGTGCAACAAAAAGCTGTTAATGTTCAAGACTGGATGTACGATCTTCTAGGTGATGATATTTGAATTTAGTATGACTTCACAATATAAAACTGAAAACTATGAGTGCAAATGTGAAGATTACGGATGAATTTATTAATGGAGCTAAATTTTAACATCAGGATAGAGTAAAAAGTGACATAATAATTTCTGTAATAGGAGTAGACATAAAAAACATCAGAAATTTTAATCGGACATTTTAAATACTTCATCAAGTTGTCAATGTATTCACAGTAACAGACACCAGAAGCAACACGTGGGTGGGTAACATTAGATACTCAGAAGAAAGTGAGACATGAAACATGAAAGTGTTATTAGAGAAGCACATACCTTTCTACATACATGTTGAAGAGTGTAGGGGTGTTGTAGTTATGATGGAAAATCCAGAACACATACATACTGAAATTCCCCCAACCACATCAGAGTGGATTCCAATACCAGAAAACCTGCACAACTACAACTGCAACTTGTTGCTTCAATAAAAGAGAATGAACATGAAACTGTGACATACATAAAAGTAATTAGCCCTAATAAAGTCCAACAAGGTTAACAACCAGAAAACGATAAAAAAGTGTCCCAGAATGAACCCACAGAAGTAAAACCTCATGGTCTAGGATATCATACACCAGTGAATGCAAAGTAATCTGGCATACAGATGAGATCAATAATGAACAAACAAAAGACAAAATGTACAGGATGCAAATGATACAAGAATAAAACACAAATGAACTGAATAGTGGGTCATGTAGAATTCTAGAAAAAGACAAACAATAGTTGTGACAACCAAAGGCACAGAAAACACACAAAAATTAATCATGTAAGATATAATTGTTACAAGAGTGAACTGTAACATTCTAGAAGAGGCCAATAATACAGACAATTTGGAAGAGGTAAAAGAAGAAATGGAGAAATGAAAGAGGGTTACAATACATGTCATGGCAAGGAACTCAGATGGAACCAAACATTGGAAAATGAAATATTGACACAATTACTGGCAATCAAAGATGTAAATCTGATGAAATGGTCATCAGTATACAACAGGTATTGGCAACACAACTATCGAGGAGCCCATATCAATTTGGTTGGTCTCATTACAAGATGCATACAATCAGGTAGATGAACAATTGGGCTAGGTCACTTTAGATCAGGCAATCACAGGGAAGCTCTTTCCACATCTCAGAGACTCCTCACCAAGGGATCCATGGAAAATGATAAATGTAATGTAGTGTCCATCTTTTCACATTTCATTAATTCAAAAGTTAGCAACTACAATACAATACAAGTCTAAGGATCTGTGCCTCAGAAACTGACATCAGATTGTCACAAGAAGTGCATATTGATAAGGTAATCACTCTTCATGGATATACTGCAGTGTTCAACATTACAGACAGGGCATGTATAGCAGCTGTTTTAAAGGCTGAAATAAAGAGTCATCTTACATGAATTACACAGAACAGGAGAGGTATCAGGTGTGATATAGATGATATCAGGTGTGATATAGATGTTACAGTAATAATAAACATGTAAGTGCCTTCAAGCTCAAATACTAATGATGCTAAACAAACCTTTCAGGGAGACAAAGTGATACAAATACAAATAGCAATTATGTGCAAATGGTCCCGTATATAAGAAGGGGAAAAGAACAGACCCACAAAATTACAGTCCAGTATCTTCAATATCAGTCTGCTGCAGTATTCTCAGGGATTTTCTAAGTTCAAATCTAATAAATTTCCTTGAGCAAGAAAAGCGTCTATCCACAAATCATAATTGAACTCAACTTGCCCCTTTTTCACTCAAAATTCTGCAAACCATGGATGAAGGGTAACAGAAAGATTTTTGAAAAGTGTTTGACATAGTGCTACACTGCAGATTATTAATGAGTATATGTAATAGATTCTCTGCTATGTGAGTGGCTCTAAGACTTTCTTTGTATACTGCGTATTGTCCTCAACAGGAAGTGTTCATTGGAGGCAAAGATATTATCAGAATTGCCCCAGGAAAATGTGACAGAACTCCTCTTTTCCTCAGTATGATCTGACAAAAAGTGTGAGTAGCAAAATGTGATTTTGCTAATGACACTGTAGTGTATGGGGAAATGTCATTGTTGAGTGACTGGGAGCACACAGTATAAAATTTCTATTTGCTCTGACGAATGGCAGGAAAAATATAAGTTGATACAAATGAGCAGGAAAAACAATCCTCTGCTGTTTGAATACTGTATTGCTGGAGTGCTGCTTTACACATTCACATCTATTAGATGTCTACGCATAACACAGAAAAGCAACACAAAATGAAGTAAGCACATACGGTCAGTTGTAAAGAAAACAAAATCAAGTTTATTGGGTGAATTCCAGGAAAATATAGGTCATCTAGAAAGGAGACCACATACAGGACAATTGTGTGACTCACTCTTGAGTACTGCTCATGTGTGCCTGAAATTAAATGAAGACATTAAGGCAATTCAGAGGCATGATGCTGAAGTGGTTATCAGTAGCTTCAATCAACACATGAATATTACATAAATGCTTCACAACTCAAATGGAAATACGTGGAAGAAAGAAGCTCTGTCTATTAAACACTATTGATAAAATTTAGAGAACTGGCATTTGTGACAGGCTACAGACCAACATATATCTTGTGTAAGGATCATGAAGAGAAGGTAAGAGAAATCAGGGCTCGTATGGAGGTGTATAGATTGTCGTTTTTCCCTTGCTCCATTTTCAGTTTGAACAGGAAAGGCAATGACTGGCAATGGCAGGAGGTATACTCTGCATTCACCCTATGAAGGCTTGCAATGTATGTATTTAAATGTAAATGATTATGGTGTCTAACTGAACACACTACTAAGTGGAATTTAGAGACTAAATACAGCATATATTTACAGAAAGAATTATAACAAATGACAACAGAAACATGTAAACTGAGCCCAAAGCAACAAGTATAGGCCTGTACTGGACTTTTGGATGAACTGTTTGCAAAATAAAATAAGGAAAGATCTTATAAAACATCCAAGACATGAAGATCACTGTATCAAACAAAGAAACAGAATTTCTGTATTTTCATATGATTTGAGATTAAACAGTCCAAACGATAAATGAAACAGAAAGGGGAAGTGTCTGAAGACATCATTCTACTATGCTGTATTTTAAAACTGTATTTTATTCAGCACTATTAGTTTCAGGCATTTTCAAGTGCATCTATAACAGATATGGATACATTGCCCCAACGAACCATGGACCTTGCCGTTGGTGGGGTCCGCTTGCGTGCCTCAGCGATACAGATAGCCATACCGTAGGGGCAACCACAATGGAGGGGTATCTGTTGAGAGGCCAGACAAAGGTGTGGTTCCTGAAGAGGGACAGCAGCCTTTTCAGTAGTTGCAGGGGCAACAGTCTGGATGACTGACTTATCTGGCCTTTTAACACTAACCAAAACAACCTTGTTGCGCTGGTACTGCGAACAGCTGAAAGCAAGGGGAAACTACAGCTGTAATTTTTCCCGAGAGCATGCAGCTTTACTGTATGGTTAAATGATGATGGTGTGCACTTAGGTAAAATATTCCAGAGGTAAAATAGTCCCCCATTCAGATCTCCGGGCAGGGACTACTCAGGAGGACGTTGTTATCAGGAGAAACAAAACTAGCTTTCTATGGATTGGAGCATGGAATGTCAGCTCCTTTTAATCTGGCAGGTACGATAGAAACTTTAAAGAGGGAAATGGATACGTTAGAGTTAGATATAGTGGGAATCAGTAAAGTTCGGTGGCAGGAGGAACAAGACTTCTGGTCAGGTGAATACAGGGTTATAAATACAAGATCAAATAGGTGTAATGCAGGCGTAGGTTTAATAATGAATAAAAAAAAATAGGAATGCGGGTAAGCTACTACAAACAGCATAGCGAATGCATTATTGTGGCCAAGACAGATACGAAGCCCACGCCTACCACAGTAGTACAAGTTTATATGCCAACTAGCTCCGCAGATGACGAAGAGATTCATGAAATGTATGATGAGATAAAAGAAATTATTCGGATAGTGAAGGGAGACGCAAATTTAATAGTCATGGGTGACTGGGATTCGATAGAAGAAAAGGAAGAGAAGGAAACGTAGTAGGTGAATATGGAATGGGGGTAAGAAATGAAAGAGGAAGCTGCCTGGAAGAATTTTGCACAGAGCATAACTTAATCATAGCTAACACTTGGTTCAAGAACCATGAAAGAAGGTTGTATACATGAGAGAGGCCTGGAGATACTGGAAGGTTTCAGACTGATTATATAACGGTAAGAAAGAGATTTGGGAATCAGGTTTTAAATTGTAAGACATTTCCAGGGGCAGATGTGGACTCTGACGACCACAATCTATTGGTTATGAACTGTAGATTAAAACTGAAGAAACTGCAAAAAGGTGGGAATTTAAGGAGATGGGACCTGGATAAACTGACAGAAACAGAGGTTGTAGAGAGTTTCAGGCAGAGAATTAGGAAACGATTGACAAGAATGGGGGAAAGAAATACAGTAGAAGAAGAATGGGTAGCTTTGAGGAATGAAATAGTGAAGGCAGCAGAGGATCAAGTAGGTAAAAATATGAGGGCTGGTAGAAATCCCTGGGTAACAGAAGATGTATTGAATTTAACTGATGAAAGGAGAAAATATAAAAATGCAGTAAATGAAGCAGGCAGAAAGAAATACAAACGTCTCAAAAATGAGATTGACAGGAAGTACAAAATGGCTAAGCAGGGATGGCAAGAGAACAAATGTAAGGATGTAGTGGCATATATCACTAGGGGTAAGATAGATACCGCCTACAGGAAAATTAAAGAGACCTTTGGAGAAAAGAGAACCACTTGAATGAATATCAAGAGCTCAGATGGAAACACAGTTCTAAGCAAAGAAGTGAAAACAGAAAGATGGAAGGAGTATATAGAGGGTCTATGTAAGGGTGATGTTCTTGAGGACAATATTATAGAAATGGAAGAGGATGTAGATGAAGATGAAATGGGAGATATGATACTGCGTGAAGAATTTGACAGAGCACTGAAAGACCTAAATCGAAACAAGGCCCCGGGAGTAGACAACATTCCATTAGAACTACTGATAGCCTTGGGAGAGCCAGTCCTGACAAAACTCTACCATATGGTGAGCAAGATGTATGAGACAGGTGAAATACCCTCAGACTTCACGAAGAATATAATAATTCCATTCCCAAAGAGAGAAAGTGTTGACAGATGTGAAAATTGCCAGAGTATCTGTTTAATAAGGCACGGCTGCAAAATACTAACACGAATTGTTTACAGACGAATGGAGAAACTGGTAGAAGCTGACCTCGGGGAAGATCAGTTTGGATTCCATATAAATGTTGGAACACGTGAGGCAATACTGACCCTATGACTTATCTTAGAAGATAGATTAAGGAAACGCAAACCTACATTTCTAGCTTTTGACAATGTTGGCTGGAATAGTATCTTTCACATTCTTAAGGTGGCAGGGGTAAAATACAGGGAGCGAAAGGCTATTTACAACTTGTACAGAAACCAGATGGCAGTTATAAGAGTCGAGGGGCATGAAAGGGAAGCAGCGGTTGGGAAGGGAGTGAGACAGGGTTGTAGCCTATCCCTGATGTTATTCAATCTGTATATTGAGCAAGCAGTAAAGGAAACTAAAGAAAAATTCAGAGTAGGAATTAAAATCCATAGAGAAGAAATAAAAACTTTGAGGTTCGCCGGTGATATTGTAATTCTGTCAGAGACAGCAAAGGACCTGGAAGAGCAGTTGAATGGAATGGACAGTCTCTTGAAAGGAGGATATAAAATGTAGACTGGCAATGGCAAGGAAAGCGTTTCTGAAGAAGAGAAGTTTGCTAACATCGAGTATGGATTTAAGTGTCAGGAAGTCATTTCTGAAAGTATTTGTATGGAGTGTAGCCATGTATGGAAGTGAAACGTGGATGATAAACAGTTTAGACAAAGAAGAGAATAGAAGCTTTCAAAATGTGGTGCTACAGAAGAATGCTTAAGTTTAGATGGGTAGATCATATAACTAATAAGAAGGTGTTGACTAAAATTGGGGAGAGGAGAAATTTGTGGCGCAACTTGACCACAAGAAGGGATCGGTTGGTAGGACATGTTCTGAGGCATCAAGGAAACACCAATTTAGTACTGGAGGGCAGTGTGGAGGGTAAAAATCGTAGAGGGAGACAAAGAGATCAATACACTAAGCAAATTCAGAAGGATGTAGGTTGCAGTAGGTACTGGGAGATGAAGAAGCTTGCACAGGATAGAGTAGCATGGAGAGCTGCATCAAACCAGTTCCTGGACTGAAGACCACTACCACCACTGCCACAACAACAACAACAACAACAACAACAACAATCATACAAAAATCACAATCCACACATAACTGTACATAGACAGTTGTCAAAAGTGAATGAGTGACCTTGGAGAATTGAATTTGAGAGTTCACCTTTGGAGAAATAATTTTTCTTTTTCTTTTTCTGTTTTCCATTTTGGAAACATCAATTATTTGTGAGTCACTTTCTAACATTTTTGACGCCAATTTAAAGCGTGAAGTAGACGTACAAACTTCACACTTCTTTTATACGAGGTGCCTTACTTGAAATTCGCAGCCGATCTTCTTTGCTGGCTAGCTGGCTACTGGAAAACTCTCTTGACTTCTTCTCTGTAGAATGATACCAGGTACAGGAATATTTAAGCCTCTCTCTCTACTTGTGAATTAAGTAGATATGTGAACTTTACTTTTCGTCAACCAACGGTATATTTGAACTCCATACAGATAAACTTCTCACTTTCCACATACGTATATGACTTCTAGTAAGTCACTTGCTCCGTCCAACATCAGAAACAAATTTAACTACATTTACAAAAGAGATTGATTATAACCATGACTCTACTTCACATGAATCATAAAATAGGTCTTGCCTCTAATAAGGCTGGATTACGAGTTCACAAGATTACTTTTTCAACTGTTCTTCTTTTACATAACTTTAGTCATGGACACAATAGGCACAGAGCTGCATATAGATTCCATGATTCTTCTATACCCACTCACTAACACATCTATGGATCTGGGTCATGAGTCGTGCTTGGGTAGCTCAGTTGGTAGAGCACTTGCCCGCGAAAGGCAAAGTTCCTGACTTCGAGTCTCGGTCCAGCGCACAGTTTTAATCTGCCAGGAAGTTTCATTTATGTTTTGTCCGAAAGGTACTTGTCGATGCCGTTTGACCGCCGCATCTACTTTCTTCTCGTGAATGACTTTAAACCTGCACACACAAACATGTGACATGCAGTGGGTAGGATTCTACCATCCCACACTCCTATTTAGAGTATCGTTTGTTTGAGATGGTAGAAGGCTGAGTATTTCTAGAATTTATACAGAAATTCTCGAATCACTTCATATATCCCCCCCCCCCCCCCCAATTGAACACAATATTTTATACATAATCATTATGCAACTAATATCACACATAATAACATTTTATATTTCAACAGTATACTTTTATTTCCTTTCAATAATCATGAACAATCTTTCGCTTACTGTTTTGCTATTCATTCTTATTTTACTTTGACATTAGACATGAGCATTCACTCAAGGTTTTAGTTAGCTTTACTAATATTCAGGAATTGTGAGGACTTTTTTTTTTCTTTATTTTCTTTATCGATCGAAAACTTCAGGTGTTTATGACACACGAGTAATCTATTTTCTATTCTTAACTTTTTGTACTATCTTTTTCCTAGTATGTACTATTTTCATTAGTTGTAGTTTGGAGGTACTCTGGGCAAAATAAGTGTTCTTTTGGGCACTCATTTATTTACACGAAACTTAATATTGCTAGTCTTCCATAAATTCACCCTTTGCAAAATAATTTCTATAAAATTTGTGACTTTTGTCACGATACTGCCCCCTTCTCCTACAATCAGTACCTACACCTTGCTCATGGGTTGACCTTATGAGAGCACTTCCTCTTTCCATTCTGGTAGGTACGCCCCTTGTAAAACATCCCTATATTTTAGGCCACAGGTTATCCTATCTCCACGTAGGTATGCCTGATCTTTATACTTAGTGAATGCTGGGTACGCCCCTTTATCCTTTCTGAGTAGGCCTCACGGTTCATTACCCTAGTATACATTTCTGTGTGTAACATAATTAAGTATTTTCTGGTAAGGATATAAATCTATCTTAAGCTTCACATTTATTCTTTAATACATCATTTACTCCCTAGAGTCCTCCTCTACTTATCAACTTCTATAACTTTCAAAAGATATTATGTCAACATATATTATTCATGTCCCACTATCATTCAATTCATTAGAGTATTTATTATACTGACATTTCTTATTGATCAGCATGATTAAAGTTCTCTCCTGCTTCCATTTTCTCTCTTTGCTCATGCGTCTTTCTTAGTTTATATACACCTTTTCTCATGTATATCCGATGTAGAACCATCATAGCTTCCTATATACGTGTACATATTTATAGATGTACACACATTTTCCCCTACAACACTTGGCGGTTCTCACATCATGATAAGCTTTCTAGTCTGTAACTGTATGTTAGTGTCTAAGTGTATACTTGTGTATATGTGGATGTGTCTTTGTGTAGTCTGATTCTTCAGCCTTCGTATCTAAAGATAAGATGTAGGTTATGAGAAAGCTTGGAAATGCGGAAGGACTTCAGCAATAGAAGTTTATGAATATGGAAAGAGGAAAAACATAGACAGGTCCTCAAATGAGAAGTAAGAAAGGAAAAAATAGATGTGGATGCTAGGATCAAAGGAGAGAAAGAAGATAGCCCCAAAGACAGGAAACCCTTCCCACCCCCCTTCCCCAGGATCCCTACCTCTCAGGTACTTGAGTGAGATGCCGGAGGAGGTTTGGTGTTAAATCATCTCCTACAGAACGGACTTGTCCCACCTTCACCCTTCGAGGTCCCCGAAGGAAATCCTAGCAACCCTATGTAAATGGCAAATGATGAAGAATCAGGCACACTTGTTTGTGAGGGTTGTTTGAAAGGTGTGCACTGTGTTTTGTGTTAGTCATGATTTAACTGTTCGTGTAAATCATGCTCTTATCTACAATACACACCCCTCTCAAAATTTATACAAACCCTCCCATCTATGACAAACTGCCTATTGGCTTCTGTCTCGGGTTCTTCGGCCGACGGTCATATAATGATTTTTCTGACGTTTCGCCAGCACGAGTGGCTGGCATTGTCAAAGCTTCACCCTCCATTGCCGGTGGTGAACTGGAGCCAAGCTCGCGGGCGCAGACTATATGTACCTGGCGCACCAACGTCCGAGGGCTTCTCCGCAGTCATTTCCAGTGCGGTTCTCCTCTTGCTACCTGTGACGGTCGTTCGCTGCAGTACGGGGAGCCAGGATCCGTTTACCTTAAGGCTTTCCTCTTTCTTGTTCAAACTGTTCGCGTGTTTTTGTACTTCTACAGCTTCTCTGAACAAGCGCGTGTGATAATGCTTCTCTACAGCCAGAACTTCCGTGTCAGCGAATTTTATTATGTGGTCGGTCTCATTCAGTGCGTGCTCTGCCACGGCCGATTTCTCCACCTGCCCCAACCGCCAATGTCGCTTATGCTCTTTGATCCTGGTGTTGATGGATCGTCCAGTCATTCCGACATAAATTTTTCCGCATGTGCATGGTATACAGTATATTCCCGACATTGCAAGTGAGTCTCTTTTCTCCTTCGCCGATCTAAGACACTCTTTGATCTTCCTTGTCGGTTTGAAAATCGTCTTTACGCCATGTTTGCGCAATATACGGCCGATTCTGTCCGTCACTCTGGGAATGTATGGCAGAAAGGCCGTACCCGACATTTCTTTTTCTGGTTCCTTACTTCGCCAAGTGTTTGGCTCAGTTACTCTTGGCAATGATATCCTCCATAGGTATAGTTCTCGGGGTGATAGCGAAGTTTCCTCCTTTTTGAAGAACAGACACTTCCTCTTCGGTCAATTGTCGTTCAGTGAGGTTGACCACTGTGTGTGACATGTCGGGAATCGCCTTGTCGGTCTGCTTCCGGCATCTTTCAAACTTTTTCTTCTGTCGCTCGGTGCAGCGCTCGAGTTCATTCTGCATGCTCCTGTGAGTGATGCTGTCGATCTTGTCCCAGTCGTCTCAATGCATTCTGCTACTTAGTTGATAGAAAATGTCCAGAAGATCCTGATCCGTTCTTGCCAAGTCTCTCCGTGTTGTATGTATTCGCTCACGAAGAAAAGCTCGTTCCATTCTGTCGTAGATACGATGTGCTTGGGCGGTGGTGAATAGTCGCTTACATCTCAAGAACTTCGGTGTAGCACATTCATCTCGGCACCGTGACAGAAAGGCGAGAGAGCACATCAGTCGAGCTTTCTTCTTCCGTCGTTGGTCAAGGCGTCGGTACAATCTGCAAATCTCCTCCCCGTAGAGGCGTAATACAAAATTGTTAAGGCTTTCGTGGCCACTTGTTGACAAACTGCCTGTTGGCTTCTGTCTCGGGTTCTTCGGCCGACGTTCATCTAATGATTTTTCTGACGTTTCGCCAGCACGAGTGGCTGGCATTGTCAAAGCTTCACCCTCCATTGCCAGTGGTGAACTGGAGCCGAGCTCGCGGGTGTAGACTATATGTACCTGGCGCGCCAACGTCCGAGGGCTTCTCCGCACTCATTTCCGGTGCGGTTCTCCTCTTGCTACCTGCGACGGTCGTTCGCTGCAGTACGGGGAGCCACATGTCACACACAGTGATCAACCTCACTGAACGACAACCGACTGAAGAGGAAGTGTCTGTTCTTCAAAAAGGAGGAAACTTCGCTATCACCCCGAGAACTATACCTATGGAGGATATCATTGCCAACACCGAAGCAGCCATTCAGACCCTTCCTTGTGAAAGGGCAGAGGAAATACACACGGAAACAGCCAGGAGACTGCGCCGAGCAAAACCACCAGCTTGCAACCTAAAGAAAGAAGAGGTACAAGCCATTAAGAATCTCAACGCTGACAAGAGTATATTGGTACTGCCTGCCGATAAGGGGAATGCGACCGTCGTAATGAAGACCGGAGAGTATGAGCAAAAGATCCGAGACCTATTAGATCCGATGACGTACCGAAAACTAAGCGCAGATCCGACGCAGCGTATCACACGGAATACGAATCGATTAATCAAGGCGTCTTCTCTGCCGGCGGACATACAGAGAAACCTGCGCAACACAGAAGCCCTACCACCTCGGCTGTATGGATTACCCAAAATCCATAAGAACAACGTTCCACTGAGACCGATCGTTAGCGCTCCTGGATCACCGACATATAAACTGGCAAAACACTTGGCCTCTCTGCTCCAGCCACACGTGGGGAAGACCGACACATACATTAAGGACTCAGGACATTTCATTGAGAAGCTGAAGAAACTGAAACTTGCACCAAACGACATCTTGGTCAGCTTTGATGTTGTTTCGTTATTTACAAAAGTGCCACTCAGTGACGTTCTGGAGCACATCAGTTCCATTTTCCCGCAGGACATCAGAAAGCTCTTCCATGCATGTCTCACCACGAGCTATTTCACGTGGAATGGCGATTTCTACGAACAGCTGGAAGGCGTCGCCATGGGTAGTCCTCTCAGTCCAGTGGTGGCCAACTTCTTCATGGAACAATTCGAAGCACACGCACTGGACTCGGCGACTTGCAAACCTAAGGTGTGGTACAGGTACGTCGATGATACTTTCGTGGTGTGGAGCCATGGTGAAGAACAGCTCGGTGACTTCCTAAGACTCTTGAACAGCCTCCATGCCAACATAACATTTAGCATGGAAGTAGAAAAGGACAAGAAACTGCCATTTCTAGATGTGCTGGTCACAAGGGACGGCGAAACCCTGGGACACAGCGTGTATCGAAAACTGACACACACGGGCCCGATACCTGCACAAACTGTCAAACCACCACCCGAGCCAGAAAAGAGGCATGATTAGTACGCTCGTAACGAGAGCAGGACGAATATGTGAGCCGCAACACCTCAAACGAGAAATGCAACACCTGGAAACTGTCCTGAGAAGCAATGGGTACTCCACAAATTATATTAAAAGAGTAACAGAGCCAAACACTTGGCGAAGTAAGGAACCAGAAAAAGAAATGTCGGGTACGGCCTTTCTGCCATACATTCCCAGAGTGACGGACAGAATCGGCCGTATATTGTGCAAACATGGCGTAAAGACGATTTTCAAACTGACAAGGAAGATCAAAGAGTGTCTTAGATCGGCGAAGGAGAAAAGAGACCCACTTGCAATGTCGGGAATATACCATATACCATGCACATGCGGAAAAGTTTATGTCGGAATGACTGGACGATCCATCAACACCAGGATCAAAGAGCATAAGCGACATTGCAGGTTGGGGCAGGTGGAGAAATCGGCCGTGGCAGAGCACGCACTGAATGAGACCGACCACATAATAAAATTTGCCGACACGGAAGTTCTGGCTGTAGAGAAGCATTATCACACGCGCTTGTTCAGAGAAGCTGTAGAAATACAAAAACACATGAACAGTTTGAACAAGAAAGAGGAAAGCCTTAAGGTAAACGGATCTTGGCTCCCCGTACTGCAGCGAACGACCGTCGCAGGTAGCAAGAGGAGAACCGCACCGGTAATGACTGCGGAGAAGCCCTCGGACGTTGGCGCGCCAGGTACATATAGTCTGCGCCCGCGAGCTCGGCTCCAGTTCACCACTGGCAATGGAGGGTGAAGCTTTGACAATGCCAGCCACTCGTGCTGGCGAAACGTCAGAAAAATCATTAGATGAACGTCGGCCGAAGAACCCGAGTCAGAAGCCAATAGGCAGTTTGTCAACAAGTGGCCACGAAAGCCTTAACAATTTTGTACCTCCCATCTATATCACATCTCATAAGGGATATAAAATACTCTATACAAAGTAGATAATCTACAAACTATGGTATCGCAGTTGTTTAACTAATCACATCTTATTACATTTTCCACAAATATAATACTCTATACAGTTTATTTCGTTTAGATATCACTTTATTTCTGTGATTCTCTTAAGTTGTTCTCTATTTTATAGTCATATCCAGTTTCCTAAGCAATAAGACTCTAGGATAGTTCTAGATTTTAAAGGATTGATGACTCAATAGTTTAAGATTTCAAAGGAATTCAGTGCAGGAAGACTATTTTGGAAGAAACACTGAAAACAACTCAGGATCCGACGGTTGTCACTCCACCTGTTAATTCAGAATGTTAACATCCCTGGGGGATAGATGACACTGCCCGGGTTCCATGGATCTGATATCAACTTTTCTTGGGTGCCGTCAGACCAGTATTTCTCTTTAAATCTCATTCGAAAGTCTTCCCAAGAGGAAAAATTCTCAATATTTACCGTTCCCCATTTTGAGGCTTCCCCTAGAAGGTACCCCACAGCAAATTCAATTTTCTTAGAATCTTCCCAATTTTTGGTAATGCTTGGTTAAACCCAATTAAGAAATGGGTCAGTTGTACATCTCTGTCTGGCTTAAATTTAGGGAATCCCACACTCATATCTAGAATATCGTGTGTTCGAGATGGTAGAAGGCTGAGTGGTTCTAGAATTTACACAGAAATTCTCGAATCACTACAACTTCAAGTTAAAACTAAATATATTTCCATTTCTTTGAATTTAATTGTGCTCTAGAAACCATTCCATACCTATCTCTCTTAGGAAAAAAATCTCCTGAATACGAAGCCAATTTTATATCTTATTCACTATTATGAATCTGGACCTTTTACTCCTGTGCATTCAACAATGTAATAGAAAATTTAAGAATAAAATCTTCTTCTCCGCATTTTAACCTTCTAAAATGTACACAAACATAATAATTTCTGAGGATTATTATACCAAAATCCAGTAAAATTTCTGAAGAAACCAAAGGGCAGTGAGATCGATTCACCTACATGATCTTCTCACACTTTGTTTCTAACTAGAGTGAGTAAGAGTCTTTGAGAGAAATGGGGTGTAGCCTCCATTTCCAGAAAGTCTACTCCATGAGCAGAGCTAATTCAGACTTTCAGAAAACATATGACACTTAGGACAGTGGAAATGGTTTCCTTGTATGGCAAATGACATCAAACTGTTAGAACAGTGGTGCTGTTGCACACTGAAATGTACCTGCCCTCATAAACTCCAAACATAACAGAGTGTGTTATAGTTGATCCTAACCCTACGGTAATTATTTACCCAAGTCATTAATACCATTAGCAGGGTCCATATCCTAAGAACTCAGTATCATGTTGTGAAAAGAGAAATACTTTAATATAAAAATGATTAATATGCCAGAAAGGAAAGCTGAATTTTTCTCTTATCTTGAAGAGACATTTTTGCTAGTTAATCAATAAATTATTACATAAATCTTGTATTACAACAATATTAATTAACCTTTGAAAGCTTATTACATATTGAAATTAGTTAATCTGGCAAATGATTTAAAGTTTTTATATTTGTATTCACATTTGTTACTCAATTTTATGTGCTACCCACATGAACTGTACCTCAGTCACATGTTTGCTTACATTTAGTACAATAGGGCAATTGTTTGGGAGACTTCTTCTTCTGACCTTGAGACAGTGTTTTGTGGCACTGTTATCTATTTACTATTTGCTCAAGTTCTGCATGCATTATATCACTCAAGAGCCCTTGAAAGGTTCTTTCCAGTTTCATAAAAAAATTGGTTTCGCAATTTGGCATTACTTGTGTACATTAGAAAATTTGCCTCATCATCTGCCATAATCTAGTGAAAATCACACCTCAATGTATTTACTCATTCTGAATACCTTTTGGGTGGTCTGTTTCAGATGCCTCACCCTATATACCATATTTTATGGACTAAAAGACGCACTTTTTTCTTTGAAAAATTGCCTCAAAAATTGAGGTGAATCTTATACTTGAAATTAATATAAAAATGTCCAGTGTTTGGTTTAAAATTCCCACCATTCTTAAACATGACCATGTATTTGATGCCACAGGAAACCTATCTCTATCTGGCAACATTAGATTCAACAGGCAGCAGCAGTGGATCAATGCGATGCACGAGTTGCGGGGATTCACAAACTTGCTAACACGGTCTCCCTCCCACCCCACCATCACAAAGCTAGAACATTGTCTAGCTTATGATGTGTCATTACAGTCAACGGTGCGAGTGAACTTGAATTAAAAGTGATTTGCATTATCGGTAATAGTACAATATTTTTGTTAGTAGCTAGTTTCAAAATGGAAAAGAATAAAAGGTGTGCATATGATGCAGACTATAAATTGAAAGTAATAGCATATGCAAAGGAACTAGAAACAGAGCAGCTGAGTATCATTTTGGCCTCCACCAACAGAAAAACCATTCATGATTGGCGGGCTACAAAAGAAGAACTGAAAAAAATGAGCAAGTCTAAATGTGCAAACAGAGGACTGATTGCAGGATGGCCAAAACTAGTAGATGATGTATTGAAATGGATTCACAGACACTGTCAAAATGGCATTGGAATTAATACAAAAATGATTCAAACACATGCTTGTAAGCTAGTGCTGCAGTGGAGTTATAAGGGGGGAGTTGGTTGGTTCTACAGGTTTATGAAGCATCACAGACCTGGCATGCAAACCAAAACCAAAATATCTCAGAAAATACCACACGAGAATAAAGAGAAAATATTATCTTTCCATTGCTTTCATATTCTACATTGACAGAAAACCAGTTGTGGAACCAAGCCAACTAGTGAACATGGACAAAACTCCTCAGATTTGATGTGCTGACAAGGGAACCTCCCCATCACACCCCCCTCAGATTTAGTTATAAGTTGGCACAGTGGATAGGCCTTGAACAACTGAACACAGATCAATCGAGAAAACAGGAAGAAGTTGTGTGGAACTATGAAAAAAATTAATAAAATATACAAACTGAGTAGTCCATGCGCAACATAGGCAACATCAAGGAACAAGTGAACTCAGGAGCGCCGTGGTCCCGTGGTTAGCGTGAGTAGCTGCGGAACCAGAGGTCCTTGGTTCAAGTCTTCCCTCGACTGAAAATTTTACTTTCTTTATTTTCGCAAAGTTAAGATCTGTCCGCTCATTGACGTCTCTGTTAACTGTAATAAGTTTAGTGTCTGTGTTTTGCGACCGCACCGCAAAACCGTGCGATTAGTAGACGAAAGGACATGCCTCTCCAATGGGAACCGAAAACATTTGATCGCAAGGTCATAGGTCAACCGATTCCTCCACAGGAAAAAACATCTGATATATTCTATACGACACTGGTGACAGCACGTGACAGGAATATGTTGTTGGCCCACCTAACTTGTACACTTAGCGAATGGGTAAAAAGATTCTTCTACCTTGCCCGATTTAGGTTTTCTTGTGGATGTGATAATCACTCCCAAAAAAGTGATTAAAACATAAGAGTTTGTCACATAAACTGAAAATAAAAAATTAAACTTTTCACTCGAGGGAAGTCTTGAACCTACGACCTCTCGTTCCGTAGCTGCTCTCGCTAACCACGGGACCACAGCGCTCCTTGACTCTCATTGTCCTTGATGTTGCCTATCTTCGAATGGACTACTCAGTTTGTATATTTTACTAATTTTTTTCATAGTTCCACACAACTTCTTCCTGTTTTCTCGATTGATCTGTGTTCAGTTTTTCAAGGTCAATCCACTGTGCCAACTTATAACTAAATCTGAGGGGGGTGCGATGGGGAGGTTCCCTTGTGAGTAACAGAACTGTTGCCATGAGAGGTGCTAAAACTGTAACTATAAAAACAAGTGGACATGCAAAAATGCACTAAGCTGTTGTCCTTTCATATTGTGCTGGCAGTATTAAACTCAATCCAATGATCATTTTTAAGCACAAAACCTCCTGAAATACTGCCAGGTGTTGTTCACGTACATTAAAATGGTGGAATGAAAATACGGATTAATGGAGTATGGGAGAGAAAGAAAGATGCTTTATTGAAGATGAGTTCACTTCTTGTGCTGTATCAGTTTAGTAGTCATTTGAAAAATTCTGTGAAAGACAAATTGATACAGGGAAATACAGAGCTTGCTGCCATTCTCAGAGGACTTACTTCACAACTGCAACCCCTTGATGTCTCAATAAATAAACCATTTAAAGTGTACATGAGAGAGGAACAGAACAAATAGATGATGTATGAAACCCAACAACATGAATTAATGCTGAAGGGAGCTTTAAAACAACCTACATTCAAATAAGCGTGTCAGTGGATAAAACAGTCATGGCCTAAGAATGAAAGAAGACATAATTGTTAAATTTTTGAAGAAGTGTGGCATAAGTAATGCTCCTGATGGCAGTGAAGACCATCTTATATATGAAGAGGACAATGATGATGAAGAAGAAGAAGAAGAAGAAATTCAGATGACAATTTTCATGGGTTTAAAAGTCAGTTCGGTTTTATAAACTAAGATTTTTTTTAGTCTGGCTTTGCAATCTAATAATAAAAATGGTAAAAACATTAGAAAAAATGCTTGAAAATTAAGATGCATCTTACAGTCCATAGGAAGTTACAGTCTGTAAAATACAGTATACATCTGGAGACACTCACCAAATGCTATATTCATTTTATTCTTTTTGGATTCCAGATAGGAACCATCTGTTCTATGACTTTAGCACTCTTAATAACATTTACAGCACTTTTTTCTGTGCTTTAGTTTATTTCCTTCAAATGGACAGTTATGAAATCTGCATTTAAAGGAATTTCAGCCTCATGTTTGGTCTCTTTTTCTGGTCCAGTGCTATATGTATGTACGATACATTTCAGAAACTTATAGGAACACATAATAATGCAATAAACAGTAACAATAAAGGCTTTTACCCTCTCGCATCCTTCTGCCAATGTGGAGCATAGAGCCCTGAGAAGGCAGGAACAAAATAGACATCATTGGTGTCTTTCACAGTACTAGCAAGACTTTCAGTCTCTGACACGTCATGCAAGAGACAGACATTGTCACGCAACCAACTTAATGCAGCTCCTGCTACAGCGACGGACCCCTCCAGGGCATACACTGGTGCACGTGAACTGCCCATCTGGTATGCCACAGTTGTCACAAGGCCATGAGTTGACTCGACCAGCTCAAAAAGAGCAAAATGTTATTGTATTAATTCATTGTTACACAGCTGAATTAGTCTGTAATAAATGAGAAACAGAATGTGGATCTGTATAAAAGCACACTGAATAAAGATCAGAAAAAAAATTATATGGGCTATGTGAAATATACCATGCAGGACTATGATCCAATACTAGCCATTATTCTATATTTTAATGAAATATTTACACTTGGAGATATAAATTCTAGTTAACACTAACATTCACACTGAACATAAATTCTAATTTTCTAGTAAACTGAAAGATCATAATGTTTATGCTTTGTGTAAAGTATTAGGTAAAAGTGGTAGATGTGTAAAATGACAGGAAAAGCAGCATTTTTTAAATGTAAGGCATTGTAATAATAAATTAATTAGAAAGCAATTATTATATTTATCCACGTGAGCAGATCAGCACTAATTGTAGTTGGTTGTTAGTATACTTTACAGAAATAATCTGCAGAGGGCACTTCTACCAATTAATTTTTACTAATTCTGCACTTCTGAATGCTGTTCTTTAAGATGGGTTTTACGGTAGACAATACGTGAAAGACTGAACAAATAATAAATTATGAGACACAACTGTTGGATATTTCTTACCATCAGGAGACAAAACTTTCAGCACTGACAGAGACATAAAATTAAAAGTTACACACTGCCTAACTTTCATAACTAATGATGCTTTCCTTATTGAGGAAAGAGGGATACACAGCACTGTGGATGTAAGTTAGCTGATTAACAATGAGTGATTTTGCAGGTTACTCTACCTCTGATATTGTTTGATTTACCAGTGGTGGACAGGAGTAGGTTGTAATGGATGGGTGCACCCAGCTGGTTCCACAGTGGGAACATTGCATATGTAGGGATCTTGGAATAGAAATAATGGTTTGGGGAGGTCATTAAGTTTAAATAGGATGTTACAGATTAGGAAGAGACAGACAGTGACAGTGGGTGACAGCCTCTCTGATTTGTTTGTACACCTGGGCCTCAAAAGTGAAGTAGTTAGGGATAAGAATGAAGATAGCTAAGGTGCCAATAAACAATGTTTTAGGGAGACAACACAGAATAATCTTGCATTAAATAAGTTCAGCATAGCATGTTTGAATGATAAAGTAAAATAGGCAACTGAATGAACGAGATAATCTACTAGTTACAGAGACATTTATTCTGAATTTTAAAAATTTCTCACAACACACACAAAACAAAACATAAAGAACCATGACAAGATTAAAAATGAACATTTTGCACACATCATATCAAATAAGGACTTAGGGTAGTATTAAGAAGTGACTTGAAATGATCATGTAAACTCAGTATTATGGGAGACAAATGGAAGACAGATTTACGGGAAGGATTCCAGAAAAGTGCACTGAATATGGTAGAGAAATTGCATACAAGACTAGTGTGATCAGTTCTAGAACACTGTTCTAGCATTTGGAGTCCTTATCAAATAGGTGTACAACAGATACTGAATGAATTCAGAGATGCACTGCTAGGATCATAACAGGACAATATGATTCACATGAAAGTGTAACAGAACACACAGGAAAATTAAATGGGAATCTTTTGAAGAAAGATGACATAATTCTTATGAAGCCCCATTGAATAAATTTAGAGAATCTACAGGGTGATTATAATTAAAGTTAAACTTTCAAATAGCTGTAGAAATAACACCACTGGTCAGAATTATGTCAAACTGCAATGGCACATTATCAGAGAAGGGGAAAATGTATGGCAGAAGAAAAATAAATAGTAAAAAAATGCAGCAATGGTTGGCAGTGTAAGCATCATAATTTAATAATGGTCGACTACAAATGAATCATACAACAATACCTCAGGTGTATGTTCGACATTAAACAAACTGTACTACTCAATGTGCATGGGTGTACAGGTGTGATGCTGTTAGTTACGTGAGCCCATCCACCATGGCAAGGTCATATCACATCAGATGGGAAAAATCGATTTTTAATCATCCTGAGGCCGAAAACCACGTAAAAAGCATCAATCACAGAGGTTTTTAATTGTCCTGAGGCCAAAACACGCATAAAGAGCATCAATCACATTGGTTTTCAACTGTCCTGAGGCCAAAAACTGCATAAAAAGCATCAACCAAAATCAAATTGGATTATTAATTTCTGTGTGACTGACACAAAACATGTTCAATATGCTTTCCACCGTTTTGTGGAACAACTGAAATCAAGAAACAGCATGTTCCACAACTGATAGAAGTGTTTCCGGGGTCACATTCAGAATGTGTTGCGCAATGCAAGCCTTCAATGCAGCTAAGTCTGCAATTGGAACTCTGAACACATGTTTCAGATAGACTCACAACCAGAAGACACATGGATTAAGATCAGCTGATCGGGACAGCCAGGCTGTAGGGAAATGGTGGCTGATAATTCTAGCATTTCTGAAATGGTGCTTCAGCAGCTGCTTAACTATATTTGCAATGTGTGGAGGTGCGCCATCTTGCATAAAAATGATCCCATCCACACATCCATGCTGTTGGAGAGCTGGAATGACATGGTTGCACAAAAGACACTCATAGTGCTTACCATAGTGCATATGGCCCTATGATAAATGATGACCTAAACCCACACCACACAGTGACCTTATCAGGATGAAGGGGTACTGGTTGATTTGCATGTGGATTTTCTGTTGCCCAAATTTGACAATTCTGTGTACTGACATATTCTGTCAGATGGAAGTGGGCTTCATCTGTCCACAAAATCTTCCACGGCCAATCATTGTCCACTTCCATGCGAGCAAGAAATTCTAAAGTAAATGTCTCTCTTGGTTGCAGGTCAACAGGTAGCAACTCGTGCACATGGATAATTTTGAATTGATAGCAAAGAAGGATGTTTCAGATGATTTTATGCACTGTGCTCACGGGTATGTCCAATGTTTGGGCAATTCTCCATGCACTACACATTTGCACACCACCAATCGTCTCCTCCTGCACTGCTGTGGCCACTGCTTCCTCTGATGTTGAATTAATTTGTTTCCTCCCTCTACCAGGTTGCACACCAAAAGGAACCCGTCTTTTTGAATTTCCGAATTATTTTCTCCACACCCATGGCAGGCATTGGACCAACGCCTTTTTTTCAAACCATGCAGTGTCTGAAACTTCTGCAGAGTGATGTGTGCCCAGTCATCATTCTTGTAATACAGCTTTACAAGCAGAGTGCGATCCTGCATTGAGACAGTCATGGTGAACATCGCAGACGCAAAAGGAGGAAAAGCCATGTACCTGACATGTTTATACCAACTTCAGTGGGTCATGCACATGACAGGTGTTTTCATTTATGTATTCTGACACATACAGTGCCATCTATTGATCAATTTTCATACTTTTTTTTTTCTTCTGCCATATGTTTTCCCCCTTCTCTGATAATATTCCATTGCAATTTGACGTCATCCTGACCAGTTACCATTTTTCACCAAAATATTCTGGGATTGAAGAATAAAGTTGATGAGTTCCTGGTTTGTTTAGATGACATTGAATCTGATAATGTAATAGATATACTATGCCTGTCTGAGCATCACATTGTGTCTGATATGGAGAAGGTAAATATCAGTGGTTATAAACTAACTGCACATATGAGTAGAGAGAATAAGGTGAGAGGTGGAGTTGCCATATAAGTCAAAAGTTATCACTGTGTAAAAAGCTTCGATACTAGAAAGTTTTGTGTAGAGCAACATATAGAAGAATGTGCCTGTCAACTTAAACTGAAGGAGGGCTCTTTTATAATTGTAACAGTATATAGGTCCCCTTCAGGAAACTTTCATTTATTCCTGGAAAACTTGGATGCCTTGTTGTGCTACCTGGCAGATAGGGGAAAGCAAATTATTATTTGTGGGGACTTCAATGTTGATTCACTGAAAGAGGGTAATAGGAAGAATGGCCTGGAAGTCTTGCGCGGTTCTTTCAATTTGACATCTGTCATTAATTTTCCTCCTTGGGTAGTAAAGGACAGCAGCACATTGATAGATAACACTTTTATAGACCAAATTAAGTTTAAAAACATAAATTCTTGTCCTGTTGAGAATGGCCTTTCTGATAATGGTGCTCAGCTAGTTACAGTATATGACATAGCTCCATTCAGTAATTCAAAACTACCCTCCAAAGTTGTGCATTCAATTAATGACTCAACAATTAGAAATTTCAGAGAAAATCTTCAGCAGTTAGAATGGGATGAGGTGTACAAGGAACTTGATGCTATGCTAATTTAAAATATAACTTATTTCATGATACACTTGTAAGAGAATTTGAAAACTGTTTCCCCAAGAAAGTAGTTAACTCTAATTATAAGAAACCACGCAAAAAACCGTGGCTTACTAAAGGAATAAAAATATATTGTAACCATGAAAGGGAATTGTATCTAACAACAAGAAAGAGTAATGACCCAGAAACAGCCAAATATTATAAAAAATACTGTGCTACATTAAGAAAGGTTATTAAAAAGTCCAAAAGCATGTGCATCATGTCTGAGATTAATACCTCTGATAACAAAATCAAAACAATTTGGAACATTATTACAAGGGAGGCAGGGCAACCAAGAGTACAGGATGATGGCATTACCATCAAAGTGAATGGAAACTTGACAAACAACAAGCCGGAAATTGAAAACATTTTGAATAATCATTTTTTAAATGTTGTTGAGAAAATAGGATCTAAATATTCATTAGAAGAAGCAAGGCAGTTAATGGAAGAGGCCTTACCCATACCATTAGATACAATTGAAATTCCACCCACCTCTCCTTCTGAAATTAGGAAGATAATAAACTCTCTCAAGAATAAAAGCTCACATGGAATTGATGGTATTTCCAGCAGGATAATAAAAGCTTGTTCCCAAGAAATAAGCGGGATTCTTAGCCACATATGTAATAGCTCTCTGAAGCAGGGCATTTTCCCAGATAGACTGAAGTATGCCATTGTTAAACCACTGCATAAAAAAGGGGATATGTTTGATGTCAACAACTACCGCCCAATCTCTCTTCTGATTGCCTTATCCAAAATTCTTGAAAAAGTAATGTATTGTAGAGTAGCTTCACACCTTTGTAAAAATTAAGTTTTAGCAAAATGTCAGTTTGGTTTCCAGAAAGGTTTTTCAATGGAAAATGCTATATATATTTTCACTAATGAAATATTAAATGCTCTGAGTAACTGGAAGTCGCCCATTGGGATTTTTTGTGATCTCTCAAAGGCTTTTGATTGTGTAAATCATGGAATACTTCTAGATAAGCTCAATACTTCTAGATAAGCTCAAGTACTGTGGTATTAATGGGACAGTGCTCAAATGGTTTAAATCATACCTAACTGGAAGAGTGCAGAAACTTGAAATAAGCAGTTCACATAATACACAAAAAATTGGCGATTTCTCAAACTGAGGAACAATCGAGAATGAGGTGCCGCAAGGTTCGGTCTTGGGTCCTCTGCTGTTCTTAATATATATTAATGAATTGCCATTCTATATTCACGAAGATGCAAAGCTGGTACTTTTTGCCGATGATACAAGTATGGCTATCACACCTAACAGACAAGAATTAACTGGTGAAATTGTAAATGATATTTTTCAGAAAATCATTAAGTGGTTCTCTGCAAATGGGCTCTCATTAAACTTTGACAAAACACAGTACATACATTTCCACACAGTAAATGGAATGATACCATTAATAAATATCGACTTCGATCAGAAATTGGTAGCTAAGGTAGAACATTCAATATTTCTAGGTGTATGCATTGATGAGGGGTTGAACTGGAAAAAACACACTGCAGATCTGAAATGTTTGAGTTCAGATACTTATGCTATTAGGGTCATTGCAAATTTTGGCGATATACATCTCAGTAAATTAGATTACCACACCTATTTTCATTCTCTGCTTTCATATGGCATCATATTCTGGGGTAACTCATCATTGAGTAAAAGAGTGTTCATTGCATGAAAGTGTGTAATCAGAATAATTGCTGGAGCTCATCCAAGATCATCCTGCAGACACTTATTTAAAGAGGTAGAGATCTTCACTGTAGCCTCACAATATATATATTCATTTATGAAATTTGTTATTAACAATCTGAACAAATTCAAAAGTAATAGCAGTGTACATGGCTACAACACTAGGAGAAAGGATGATCTTCACTACTCAAGGTTAAATCTAACTTTGGCTCAGAAGGGGGTAAATTATGCTGCCACAAAAGTCTTTGGTCACTTACCTAATAGCATCAAAAGTCTGATAGATAGCCATATAGCTTTTAAAAGGAAATTAAAAGAATTTCTTAATGGCAACTCCTTCTAATCATTAGATGAATTTTTGATATATTAAGTGGGTAATTCCGCCCCCCCCCCTCCCCACCCCCCGCCCCCACCCCAAAAAATTAAGTGTCATGTAATATTTTGTGAAATGTAGTATCTTGTATAGACTCCTTTTATTAACCTGACACATTTCACATCATTACGTAGTGTCGTATTCATGATCTATGGAACAAGTACTAATCTAATCTAATCTAATCTAATCTGTTATTTCTACAGTTTTTTGAAAGTTTAACTTTAATTTTAGTCATCCTATATATCTGAAAATGATAGTGTTACTTTTCTGCTTCCACCATCACATCCCTCATTTAGGAATCATGATAATGCGATAATAGATATATATGCCTATAGAGGCACGTACACAACTGGAATAGGAAAGAAAATTGCTAATTATTGGTACTAGGTATCCTCCAACATGCACTGCAGAGTGGCTTTTGGGGTATATTTATTTAGATGTGGGAGTCACATGCGAGCTTGTTGAACAGAGAACAGAGAACAGAATACTACTCAACCCAAGACCACGGAAATTATTTTGTCATTTTGAATATTATTGGGTAAAGTACAATTCAACTGAAACAGATTTTTACTATCATGAAAATAGATCAAATATAAAGAAGCATTTTGTTATTTTTTTTTATTAAGCAAAATTTATTCAAATTTAATTACCTGTAATTTTTCTACTGACCCGTCCAACTTATTGATAAAATTTTTCCATTGGTTACAAAATTTTTAATGCCATTTTCAAAACAATTATGAGGATGTGACTGAAACCAGTAGTGAAGTAACTGTTGCACCTTTGTGTTGGCCATGAAGCACACTCTACCAGGAACTTACTTGAGTGACCTAAACATATGCAAGTCACATGGTGACAAATCAGTGGCTGCAGTCTCGATGTTCAAGGGCGGTACAATTGGATATTGGTAAAACATCATTGAGATTGTCATGGTGTGAGTTGTAGCATTGCATTGAAGCACCAACACATCTGAATCAGATGCTGTGGCTTTTCCAGTGGTATGCAGCTCAAACTTGGCAAAGAAAACTGCATCAGGGGGCAGAATAAATGAGCCAGCATTCTTGCAGGAAAGTTATGAACAGAACAATTTTGCCTGTAGACAACTAAACTACCATCAATGTCCTATCACTGCTCTGCTCCCTCACCATCCCATACTGGCCTTCTTCAATTCGGTGGTACAATAATAGACCAAGTCTCTTAATATGTGACAGTTTTTATCAAAAAAGCATCACCTTCTTCCTCATACATTGTGAAAAATTTGCAAGAAATAGTAACATGTGCAGCTCAAAATTCAGTAAATTAATGATTCTGCAATCATTCTGAATGGTAAAGACTGGATACTTCCATAACTGATTTCCATATCTGAGATATTTCAGGCTCAGATAAATGTCACTTTTTACAAGTTCACAAATAACCTTGATGTTCTACAGTGGGATGCTGGGACAGTGATGGTACAAGTGATCCATATTTTCAACACTCTCTCATTTTTCCCACACTTCTTATGTGCTTCATATGTGGCCATGAAAACATTCTTTCGCCAAACTGTGGGCATAAATCGTGACAAAATGCATCACTTTTAATGTTCTTGTTTGTGAGAAAATGTATTAGGCCATGTTGCACAGTGTACAACTTCCTCTTGTTTACTGGTGCACCTGCTTTATGCAGGCAGAGCAAAGTATAACAGGATCAATGATCCCCTCCAGACAACCCTTCTGACATAACTATAGATGCTACAGGTCACACGCCCAGTAGGTACATAATTTAAATGTGATGTGATTTCTCTCCTAGCAATCAATATCTGAAGTTTAATAAGTGCACAAAGTACTGAGTAAAGCAAAAATTGTAGGGGAAGACCAAGATTAGAACATATGCAACGAATATCTGAGTAAAGTATTCAAGTAAAGTACATAACCAGTTTTAAACAACTATAATTTCTGGGCCCCTCAGTTCTTTTCTACTGATACAGTCTTCACACTGTAACAGTTCCAAGAAGAACGAATGAATTAGTTGCTCTCTTATTTAAAAAAAATGCTATATCTCTAAGATTCCGTATCTTCCTCAATAAGTTTGGCTGTACAATATGCATTTTCTTGTTTTCATTACTGCCACCCTTCTGTGATCCAGTAGGGGGAGTTAAGAAGAAATACACTTTCATTTCTGATTATGAGAATAAAATCTGAAGATACATCAGAACTAATAATACTGTAGTTGTCTTTGCTCATTTAGCTGGGAAGTAATCTAACTCAATTGATATTTTACTAATATGCATATATAGATTATTTGAGCTTTTATTGCTCTACAAGAAGATGCAAATGACAGGGGATTTTATTTCATATTTTCTTTATTTTTCTGGTACATTTCTCCTGAGTTATAAAGTAGAGTCATCCTATGATGTAACTCTGATTGTTCTGTAATTGGTTTGATAATATTGATTTTTCTTGCATTAACAGTTAAGCATTTCAATGATATGAGAGTCCCACATTAGGAATGTTGGGGGAAAGATACAGCTTCATCAGTCACCTAAAGTATCTGTGAAAACCATATTAAACCCAAGTCTGGATAGCAGCTGTAGGAAGACTAAAACCAATTTGACTCTTTTAAGAGTCGAGTGATTCATCTTTTGCAATCTTAAAGCAGTGTCCCGCCGATTCAAATAGACTTTACTCTGGTGGAAGGAGAGTAGTTTATACAACTTTAATTAGGCACAACACATTGAGTGAATTATTTGTCTGATGACAGGTTTGATATGGCCTGACATAATTTTCTCCCTTCTGTTAATCTCTTCATCTTAGAGTAGGAAATACAACAAATGTCCTAAATTATTTGTTGCCTATGTTCTAACCTCTGTCTTCCCCTACAATTTTTGCTTTCCAAACCTCCCTCTAGCTTCATAGACATTAATGCCTGAAGTCTTTACACATGTCCTGCAACCTATCTCTTCTCTTAGTTAGTGTTTACCATATATAGTAGGCGAGGGCAAGATGGCAGCCAAGTGATAAGCATGATTATAGTGCTTGTCAAAACATAAGTTTTGATCATATTTTCTGATTGTATTTTTGTTCTTTTCTGTCTGTTTTACATTCTAAATACCTTCTGCAGTATATTTAGTGGGTATTATATTGTAGGTTTTCTCTTATATTGAAGTTCCGATAGTTGTTTTCTGTGTCTTCTTTGGTTTACATACTAAACTCAATGCTTGTAATGAACTCTGTACAGTCACATGTATTGCACATATTTTTATAAAAAAATCTTTGCTGTGAATAGCTGCACTAGTGTCTTTTTTTTCTTGTCACACACTGGGAGATTTGGCATCTCTGTGTTAGACTTATGAAACATCTCAAGTTGTTTTAAATTTCTATTAGAATTTACTTCTGTCAAATGTTTGTGCATGTATGTTTAACCTTATAGAACAACCTTGCGTCTGAATTACTGAACTTGCAGTAGGTTACATTCTCTTCATTGTGAAATAAATGTAATAGATGTCACAATATTGCTTTAGTATTTCACATTTAAATTTCTTTTTCTTCACTATAGTTATTATTTGACCATAAATGGAGACTGTTGGGAGCTGTAGTAATGGTTTCACTGGGGGGGGGGGGGGGGGGGGGCAGGGGAATGTAGTGGAGAGGACTATGGGAAGGTCGCAGAGGCCCTCTTCTGAAATTGTAAAATATGCAACAGGAATTGGTTAATAGAGGAGCAAGAAGGGAAGATCTGTGCTTTTCATGCACAGTTGGATTGAGCTAGGACAGAACTAGGGAAGATCAGGAAAGATAAAAGTGAGGGGTGTAGTTTGGAACTGGCAGTTTGTAGGAGGAGTAAACAGTCATACAGTTTTGTTCTGATACCAGCAACAGGTTCTAGCTGCCTGAGCTGAGTGGAGAAAAGCTTTGAGATGGTGATGGAGTGGGATATGTGCAGTAGACTCTGCCCATTAGTAGTAAGGATAGGAAAGGCACAAATAATAAGAAAACAAGACTACTACTGCTAGGCAGCAGTCATGGCAGAGATGTAGGCCGTCCATCACAGGAGAAATTAAAATTAGGGGAGTAGTATCAGGTCACCAGCATTTTCAAGCTGAGTGCTAGGCTGGATCATGTAATAGAGGGTAGGCAGCCTTTGTGTAATGATTTTACAAAAGATGACCAGGTAGTGATAGAGGGTGGGGCAGGGACCAGGTTGGACAGATGTAAGGTGTACAACGTAGATGGTGACCTGCATAAGATTGCTTATCTAAATGAAGGCACCGAGCTGTGGATAGGCAATGGGCAATGCAAAGCAGTTCAAGAAATCAGAAGCCTTGAAGCAGACTAGAAGGAAACAGCTTATCACAAATCTCCAGAGTCTAATGAGAAGTTATGGAGAGAGCACATGACTCATTGATCGGAAATTATCAGGAGGTGAGGAATATGTGGATTATGCAAAAGAAGAAGAAAAAGGAAAGACAGGCTGCAGAGAGGAGGAAGAAGGATAAGCTGAAAGAGAGAGGAGTGGGCTTGTAAGTAGTTAATTTGTTTCTGCAGGATGGCAGACTACCATTAATATAGTCAAACTGGCCAGTCCTGGGAAGAGTAGGGAAGAATGTCACAGAGGAGAGGATGATCTTTTGAGTGGGGAGATTGAATTACCTGTAGATGATATCATAGTATAAGTTCCTGAGAATTTAAACTAGGCACAGAGTAATGACATTGTTGAAGTTAAGGTGAAAACCGTAGAAGTACCAGCTGTGATATCAAGTGAACTCATGGAGTTTGAGGCAGTCAGAACTAGTGTGGGCTGTAGCAAAGTGATTAAGTGTGGGGACTGCAACGTGAGTGATTTAGGTGCAGCTGTATGAGCCCTGGTGGGATTTAACAGATGCTGTGTTGAAGCCGGAGAGCTTGGGCCAGATGCACAAGAGAGTGCATTGTCAGTGATTTTTGCATCCTGCAGGGTGGAACTGCAGATGGTGGTGTTGTTTTAGATACTAAAGGGAATGTACAAGAAGTTGTTGATAGTTTGGCAGATGTTGTGTCAGAAATGGTACAAGCACACATATTTCCTCAGAAGCAATTTGAATTGAGGTAAAAGAAGAGGTGATGAGTTAGTAGAGTGGACAATCTTGTTGACAGGGCTGAATCTGTTAAAGAGTGTCAGCCAGAGGCTCAGAAGATAGCATGAGTGCAAGTACTGGGTCACAGCCTTTCAGGGCAAGCAGACGATGTGGACAGCAAGCTGTTTACAGCACAGTCACTGTCTGATACATGCAAGGAGTATGCAGTGGGTGAATGGTACAATGCAAGTCTGAAAATAAACATTCTGACTGAATATCATGCCAGATTTAGCATTTGATGACAGAAAGCTGTTGCTAGTGAAGAGCGGTCACGAGGAGCGTCTGTTGTACAAGACAAACCAGTTATACTATGTACAAATGAAGTAAGGCACAATTGGTGTGGTATAGTGCCACCAGCCACCAGGAAGTTATTTTGGGTGAGCAGGAATACCAGAAAACCAATTCACTTTGTGATGAGCACTACAGTGGGAGAGATAAGTAGAACTACCTGTCAATGTGTTGTGAATGGTAGTTGTGTATGTGATTCTCTTGTGAGAATAGTTTTGGGAATATGGTTCCTTGGGAGGTATAGGGGAGAACTGTTCCCATAAGGGAAACGTTCCAAAGGTTACTAAAAAAAGGGTTAAAAATTACAGTTAAAAAACTACAGGATAAACAGACAAGATGCCAAGTGTAAGAGTTTAATCAAGCCAGTCCATGTTTTATTGAGGTGAAACATTAAGGTAATTTATTAAGAAAGAAAGAATGTCATTTTTGCTTTGTAAGTGTGGAAGGGACAGTTAAAGGCTGGTTGTGCATAAGCACGGCAAGAGGTCTAGCAGTGAAATATCCCTTGCAGTCTCTGAGTTAATGCGCAGGGCAAAAGACCCTTTAGTGATGTTGTGAGATTTAGCAATACAAGGAAAGATTCCAAAGTGATGATAGTCAAAGTAAATGTGTGATAATTGTAGTAGTACAAATACATAAAAAGAAGAATTTCAAGTGCTTGAGGAAGATGGAGTGCAGCCATAAAGGTCAATGCATTAAGTTTACAGCCAGTCTAGTAGTGTATGCTGATTTTATAGGTCAAGGGTGGACATAGTTATGAAAGAGAACCAGTCCTGATTAAGTCCCAGACAGCTGGGTCTTCCCCATGGAGGGGGGCAGTGTAGTATCACTACCCACTTTTTAGTGAAATTAGTAATACAGATAGGAAAGTCACCACAAAGTATTGTGGTAGCAACCACAGGCCAGGAAGTGCAGTGTGGTGACATGTGGGTCAGAATAACCTGTGTGCAAAAGGATTGTGCGTCAGGCTAGCCATACTCAGTGGAAACTTGCACTACGCAACAGTAATAGCCAAAGGAGGGACAGCGATGTCACCACACCAGAACAAGACCCTTGTTGTGAGTTACGTGACCAGGTGCCAGATCATAATGCAATGAAGGCACTTCACAGCCATTTAAATGGGTTCAAAGTTTGAGACAGATTGATTCAGGGTACAGCAGCACCACCATGAGTCCAGGACCACTTCAGACGGCAAGAAGACTGGGCACTGCCAGCTGCCACCATTGGTTCAATGACAGGATGGGCCAGCCATCACCAGCACAAGGTATCTTTGTGGGAGTTGATGCCACAGCACCACTGAACTGCTATCCATGCATGTCATTGCCAGACTACCGCCAGAGGGCAGAGGTGGTGCCCTGTCCATAGCAGCCTCCACCCTCCTCTGCAGTGGGCACGTGTGTGGGGCCTGAGTCAGTGAAAGCAGCAAAAGCAGAGGAAGGCTGCTGTTGTCAACTTCATGGCCTATTGCCAGGCCACCAGCCATCACTTGGTCTGATATCAACATAGCAAGGTGCCTCAGCTGGGCGGAAGCAGCTGTCCATGACCCAGTGCTGGATGGGGTCGCTGGAGTGACGTGTGTTTTCTTACTAATGATGTAATGTGGATTGAAAGTTAATAAAACATTTCTCTTGGTCAGCAGTGTGTCTTTAGGGCCATTGGGCAATAACCACCACCACCAATAACTCTGCCAAGTGCCATATGCACTCTAGACCATTTTCAAACTGTGTCATGTGCTGGTAATACTGTCTTACACAACTATGTGGCATCTCCCCATCCTTTACAGTGATCACTCAACATCTGATGCCATTCACAGTCCTCATATCTGCTTACAGGCTTGATACCATTACTAAACACAAACAATACTACTGCACTCTATTGGTCATTTTGTTTGTCACAGAGAATTGCAACTGTAATCATTTACATACCTGCCAATGGTGTGTCCATGTACCTGCTCATAATGTACTCATTTATGAATTTACACTGACATCTGACCATGTCCTCTGTATGCTTCACTTTATTGTTAGGCAGCAAATATAACACACCATCATCTGCAGCAACCAACTGATATCCACTGCTGTATAAAAGCCTCCTCCAGACATTTTCATGCATTACAGTGTTCAGGACATGAATCAATGTTACTTTTGCCTGTCTTCTAATGTCATCTACCTACTGTCCCAAAAGTTTGTACTCTAGGTATTTTCTCATTTCTTGGAACTCAGGAAAGAAATTCCTTTGGCAACCTACCGTACAAGTTCCTGAGTACTGTCCAGCCAACTTCCACTTTTTTTAATCATTATGATAGTTGTCTCTCATTCTAATCTGTTCCCTAATCCATTTATTTGCATTCCTGTCTCTCCTAATAATTTGCAACATGTGTTTTCCATAAGTCAAAGAGCCACCATCAAATTTTGGATAATCTTTGTTTTAAAAGATCATGGTCACTGTTATGAGTCAAAACAGTTAATATGAAGTTCTTGTTAATGTTCAGTTTCATTACAATCAAAGCTTCATTTTGAATATTTATTTAATTTACCATCAGCACTCAGGGTCAGATTTACTTTTTATTGTTTTTGTGTCCATCCAGTGATAGTAACCACTTGCTAGTAAGAAATTCCAAAAGTAACAGCCTGTCACCAACACATCTGTAGTGACAAGCAGTCCCTCTTGACGTATACCAAGGGTCTCACTGAAGTTTTCACAGACCTTAATTACCCTCCCAACATAGTACAGAAACAGAACTCCTGTACCTTATCTCTCATGTCAACCCCCACCTCCCAAAGTTCCACTGCCCAGCCAAAGAGGAGCATTGCTGTCATGACTCAGTACCACCCAGGACTGGAGCAAATGAATCACATTCTCCACCAGAGTTTCGACTATCCCTTGCACAACCTGAAATGAGGAATGTCGTACCCACTATCCTTCCCACCTCTCGCACAGTACTATTCCACTGCCCACCAAACCTACACAATATCCTTGTCCATCCCTGCACAACCCCTGCTCCAAACCCCTTGTCTCATGGCTCATATCCCATAATACACCTGGATGCAAGACCTGGCCCATACATCCTCCCACCACCACCTACTCCAGTCTGGCCACAATCATCACTTATACCATCATCTGATCTATAAGCTAAGCTACAACCACTGTGCCGAGTTCTGCATTAGCATTACAACCAACACGTTGTCTGTCAGCATGAATGGCCACTGACAAACTGTGGCTAAGAAACAGCTGGACCACCCATCTACTGAGCCCACTGCCCAACACATAACCCTCTTAGCCTCAACCTTTGTCAGACATTGTCCTACACCCACCTATCCCATTCCTTGTTCCCACTACATCCATACACATGCCTCTATGTGTCATGGCGGCTACAGTGTAACACGTGTTAAGTTCGGCTCGCGAAATTTAGTCGAATTCGAAGGTGTTCTCGCAGGTGGTGTTGTCTAGTACAAGTGGAAATCGTGTAAACAACAGTGTTCTGTGCAGTAGTGCTATTTTTTTTTCTGTGCTCCGCCAATATCTTCGAGAAAATGGTAAACAGAAGAGTCAACAGCAGCGCGTCCAGCAGTGGGGAAGCAGCAGGTGCGGCGGGCCCGCTCTTGGCGGAAGGTGCGGCCGCGGCTCCCGGTAGAGCGGAGCTGGTCCGCTCTGAGGTAAACGCTGCGCTTCGCGATAAAAACAATCTCGATCTGATAGCAGGCACGATATCAGATACTGTAACGGCAGCAGTATTGGCCAAAATGCGTGAAACTGTTGAGGCCAATACTGCCGAAATTACAGCACTAAAAAAGTCTGTGTCTGAATACGAGAAAAAGGCACGAGAGTTGGAAGTGAAGCTATCTGCCGCAACTGACGAACTAGAACAGTACCAAAGGCGAAATAGTCTACGACTGTTTGGAGTAGTAGAAAATAAGGAGGAAGACACGGAAAACCTGCTTATACAGGTTGCGCATGAAAAATTAGGCGTTGAAGTGACCAAGGCAGACATTGATAGGAGCCATCGGGTGGGACGAAAACTACCAGGTGCCACCAAACCTCGTCCAATAATAATTAAATTTGTCTCGTACCGAAAAAGGGCAGAGATCTTTACCCAGAAGAAGAAGTTAGCAAGGACAGGGCTTACAATAAGGGAAGATCTGACACACGAACGGCTAAAGATTTTAAACAGTGCCATATCCCATTTCGGTCTTCAGAATGTGTGGACTCAGGATGGCAGAGTAATCATTAAGACAGCAGCTGGAAAGAAGACAGTCACAAACATGACAGAACTGAATAGTATTAAGTGAAGCTACTTGAGCCAAAAGTGCAAACTTAACACCATTTGCAAATTGTAACAGCCCTATACTCAGATATAGTCTGGTAATTTTATTAATTTTTTTAATTATACCCATATTTGTACCTTCAACTAATTGTTTTTGTAACTGTATTAACTTTTCACTTTTTTTTGTGTCTGTAGCTCTAACCATTACTTAATTTTAGTTACTGCTAATACTTTTTTTCATTTTCTCAGTTTATTCTCTTCCGTTCTGAAATAGTTCTATTGCAATTATTAGTCTCTCCTTTAGTTCATTAATCACCCATCTCTTCGGTTTAAATTGTTCATAACAAAAATCACTATCAGTATCACTTTAGCAAATTTTAATCTAATTGTAGCTTCCTACGATAATCACTACCAGTATCACTTTAGTAAATTTCAATTTAATTCTAGCTTCCTACGAGAATCTATTAATTATTAAGCTTACTTCTCTCTGCTGGCAGCATCGGCCTCTTAAATCACTCCCTTTTCCCTTATTTCCACCCTAAGCTGTTTCAAATACGCTAATTACATTTCTCCTCTTACGACAGAGGATACACAGTGACACACAGCCGTCACTATTTTGGTCATATTCTCCTTGCACCGAATACCACTAATCCATTTTCTATACTCCCGCAACCTCAGGAAATCTCTAGCAGTCGCCTTTCTTTCGGCACTCGCTGTGTCACAAACAGGGCGCGCAAAATCTCGGACACCCCTGTGTTATGTCACTTCGCGGAAGCAGCGGCCAGTGCCCCTCGCGGCAGGTAGTGCCTAACAAAGGGACAAACCAGTCTGCCACCCTACTACAGGCTGCTCAGCGGAACGGGTCAGAGCTTTTAGCAGCTCACTGCAACATCCAGTCTTTACCTGCACATTACGAAGAACTTAGCCTCCTCTTCAACCAACTAAACTACCACGTAATCCTCCTATCCGAAACGTGGTTGAAACCACACATATCCTCTGCATCTTTTCATCTCCCAGGGTACACATTTCTTAGGGCAGACAGATCAAAAAAGCGAGGTGGCGGGGTCGGCGCGTATATACGAACAGATCTCAAAGCGAAAGTCTTATGTACGTCAAATCCTGCTGAAGAAAAAGAGGCTGAATTCATGTTCATTGAAATAAATATACAAAGTCGGAAATTCTTGACTGGCGTCATGTACAAGCCGCCAAAAATAAGCTCAGTGAGTTCCTTCCAGTCGGAATTACATTCACTTCAGTGTCAATACGAACATGTCATCGTAATGGGTGACTTGAACATAGACCTGCTAAGAGACACTCCCTCCGCAATAAACCTAAGAAGACTGTTTAGTTGCAATAGCATGAACATTCTTCCATTACAACCTACACACCATACGGCACACAGTCATACTCTTATAGACGTAATCGCAATGAAACAGACTGACAAAGTAAGAGATGTTGGTCAAACATCGGCCCCTGGCCTCTCAGCACATGATGTAATATTCCTGGCCTACTCTGTGCAGCCCCCAAGGATCAAATCGCGTTACATAACTTGTAGGAACATGAAACGTATTGACCTTGATGCTCTAACAGCCGATTGCTCAGAAATCTCATGGCATCAAATAATCAGAAAACCCACAATCGACGGCAAAATTAATGAACTTGGTGATAAACTCACTGCCCTCTATGATAAACATGCACCTGTGCGCACAATCCGTGTAAGAAAATCTCCTGCTCCATGGCTGACAGCTGAATTATGTCAAATGATGACTAATAGGGATGCTGCCCACAGGCGTTTCAAGGCAGATCCGAAACCCGAGCGTTTCGAAGAATATAGAAAGCTACGGAACAGAGTGAAACAATGCATTCGCAATGCTAAAATCAGGCACGCTCGCTCCCTTGTATCCAGCGATCTGACGCCCACGACTCTATGGAAGAATCTCCGTAGCTTGGGGGTCGGAAAGGCAAAATCGGAAACTACTTTTCATGTGTCAGCTAACGAATTAAATGAATTCTTCTCTGCACCTCTGAATACCAGCACAGCTGATAATTACCGTCCACAAGAATCCCCAAACAGGATAACTAACAACGATACCTTCCATCTAAAACATGTAACAACAAATACGGCAAGAAAAGCAATAATGAGAATCTCTTCTGATGCAATAGGCAACGACAGTATCGGTATAACCATGATTAAGAATGTTGCCGATATCTTAGTACCTGTCTTAACTGACATATTTAATTTTTCCCTCGTGAACGGAATATATCCCACTGCATGGAAAAGAAGCCTAATTCGACCCATCCCTAAGATCGAAAACCCGCAACTGCCTAGTGATTACCGACCAATTAGCATACTGCCTGCTGTTTCCAAAGCACTTGAATATATTGTTCATGACCAAATCACTGAACACTTGCATGAATTCAGCCTATATGACAAATTTCAATCCGGTTTCCGTAAACATCACAGCACAAACACTGCTCTAATTAAAGTAACTGATGACCTGAAATATGCCATCGACAATCGAAAGGCAACAATTTTGACGCTACTGGACATCAGCAAAGCTTTTCACACTGTTAGCTTTGACATATTGCTCAGAAAAATGCAACAGCTTAATTTCTCTGATAGTGCAATGAAATGGTTTGAAAGCTACTTAAAAGATCAGACAGCAATGTGTTGTCTGCGTAAATGAAAAATCTTCCTGGAAACATGTTTCCTCGGGAGTGCCCCAAGGATCAGTCTTAGGACCACTTTTGTTTTCTTTATATGTCAACGATATTTTGTCGGTTCTGTCCTCCTGTAAATATCATTTCTATGCCGACGACCTCCAGCTCTACCTAAGCGTCAGACCTGAAGATGTAAACACTGCAATCGCTCAGATGAATGATGATCTGTCTTCAGTACTGACATGGGCAAAAAACCTGGGGCTTAAACTAAATGCAAAAAAGACGCAAGTAATCTTAATAGCCCATCAGAAATTAATAAGTTCAGATTTCCGCGAACGGCTACCTCCTATTCTGCTCGACGGTACTCCAATACCATACCAGAAAACAGTGAAGAACTTGGGTGTAACTTTGGATGAGCATCTCAACTGGGCGGAGAATACAGTCGCAGTGTGCCGAAAGACGTCTGCTTGTCTCTATGCTCTCAAAAAGTTTCGGAACATATTTCCACAGGACTTGAAACGCCAGCTCGTGCAAGCACTCGTTCTACCGAACCTCCACTATTGTGATGTGATTCAACAAGGCATGAGTAGTGAAAACAAAAGACGGCTAGAGCTAACCATGAATGCCTGTGTGCATTACACCTGCAACATTCGCCGATATGATCATGTTAGTGCTTCATACTCCGAGCTAGGGTGGCTGCGGCCGGACAAATTGCGTGACTACCACACTCTATGTCTACTTCACCGACTCCTCGTCGTGCAAGCACCCCAGTACCTTGCTTCAGAGATTAAAAACCTGTCATGCCATCATAATCGAAACACGAGGTCACTCTTATTTGGTATCCTAACTGTGCCCACTCACAAAACAAAAACTTTTGCAAACTCCTTCTCAGTTGCCGCTGTCCGCCTCTGGAACAAACTGCCCCTTACCTTCCGCAAAATTCAATCTCCTGCTGCTTTTAAGAAGAAGCTGAAGCATTTCCTACTATCATCCTGATAAAGTTCTCCACAAAACTGATGTACAAGGCCAATCCTCTCATCCGTCAAATAGCAAAGCTAGCGTCTCCTATCTTGCTCCTGAGATGCCTTCCTCTTCATCTATCTCTATTAGCCACGCAATCTTCTTTTCCTTTGTATTTCCTTAATTATGTTTCATCATGTCTCTCTATTCTTCTCCTCCCGTCACCATGAGTCTCCCTCATACTCCCTGCTGCCAGCACTCTTATCTAAAATCTGTCTCTTCAATAATGTCTAATTATAACAGTACTTGTGATCTAAGAATATAAACTCTATATGTATGTATTTTTCCAGGTGTACCTTTCAAATTGTTTATTTCACTTTTTATACTAGATGTAGTTTAACATGCCTACTAAAACATATGAATGTAAAATAAGTAGAATGCCTGGTTAGATGTAAGAGAGGGCCTGATGGCCCTAATCTTGCCAGGTTAAATAAATCAATAAATAAAAATAAATAAATAAATAAATCTATTTCACCAAGGCACCCACAGTCTTTTTACTTCTCTCCTTCCCCCCCCCCCCTTCCCTCTTGCCATCTGTCTAACCTCCCAACTGCACCTAGTTGCCCTACCCTCTCTCCACCTCACCCCTATAGGCTCCCACAGGCAGTACTTTACCATACCCCATACCCTACCCCTACCCTGCTATCCATCCTCCTTGCTCCTGCCACCCAGTTCCTTCTCCCATCATGCGCTACTGCTTGCAATATGGCCTCCCAGAGACAGTGGTCGTGTGTGTGTGTGTGTGTGTGTGTGTGAGAGAGAGAGAGAGAGAGAGAGAGAGAGAGAGAGAGAGGCTGCTTCTGCCTGCGTTTGTGAGACAGCATCTCCGCTATATGGTGAGTAGCAACTATCTTTTTCATAATATTGACATTATTCCATCCTGGGTTTCTCATTGTCAGGTATAAAAGTTGATCATATAGAGTAAGTCCATTAAACTTGCTTGGAAAGGCACTGCATATTGCACCAGCAGACATCAGTTTTGCCACTTTAGCTGTTAGAGAGATCACAAAAACCATTACTTTTGTGAAATGTATGGCATAATTTCCAGTTCGTAGAAAATTGTGACTAAAAAGATTATTTTTTCCTTTTATTATAACTAAGATCAATTACTGATTTTATTTTTACAATGACAGGTGTCAGCTGTTTTATAAAGCTTCTGATGCAACACTGCTCTGCAGATGGCTGTAGAGCACATAAAAATCCAGTCATTACTAAAATAAACCTATGACTCTATCCAGATATAATACAAGAAGAAAAAATCATTAGCTCATTTAAGAGCAGTAGCTCTTCTGACTTTGATGGTGTTTCAGCCAAAGCACTGAAATATTGTGCCAACTTTATAGTGTCCTACTTGAGTTACCTTTCTAGTCAGTTAATGTATATTTCCTGGAGCCTGAAATATGTAGTGGTGAGACCTATTTATTAAAGTTGAGCTATGCAAGTAACCTCTAATTATAGACCAACTTCACTCTTGCCATATTCTTATATCCCACGACATTTAATTCCTAATGGTTTTTAAGTTAATAATTAATAAGAATGAAATTAAGAACAATTGTAAAATTCACAGCTACAAAGCTACAGGTAAAAATGATTCCCATACAGACTTTGCAGCCCCGTCTAAGATTCAGAATGGAGTATCATATTCTGGAGCAAAACTCTTAAACAGAAATCAGGAAGGATATTTGTTTTTCCAGGTATTCAAACATGATGTGTAACAGTGTCCTTCTATGACTAAACCAAATATTTGAATTTCCCTAAAATAGTTATATAAAAGTAATGTAAAAGGGTTATTTTCATAATTATCAATATGACTGAGTTGCCTGTAGTCACTGCTGATTGTTAGTATACTTTACACGTACAGGCTGCCGAGGCTGCTTCTGCCTGTTAATCTATAAATAGATATATTTCTCATCCTTTAAGGCTCTCCTTTATGATTTAATTTACAGGACATGATGAGAATGAACAAGTGTGAGTGCGCGCGCGCGTGTGTGTGTGTGTGTGTGTGTGTGTGTGTGTGTGTGTGTGTGTGTGTGTCCAACAATTCCAAATCAAGACCTTCTAGTGCATATCTTTAGTTTGAAAGAGTTTGTTGCATTTTTTGACAGTTCCTACACTACAATATTTATTTTTTGAGGATGTTTACCTTAGTCCCAGTGTTATACAGAAGAAAACATCCAGTACCATAAGTGCATTTTGCTTGTCCTTCTTTTAGACACATCTGACCAAGCAATGCAGACTGTTGATCACCTAGACACTACAGAAAAATAGAAACCAATGGTTATAAAAAGGAATGTTCTAATCTTACCAAAATAATACCTTAGCTACAATATAAAAGAAAAATAATTTACCATTTCTTGACTATTATAATTTAACATATGAAACATGCATGTAATATTAGCTACCCACTCCAGATATTGGTGTTCCTTTTAGTGGTCCATCAGATATGTGTCCATAAATTTCTGAAGAACTGTGTATTGCAGGTAAAAGGTTTATTGGTATGTTGAAAAATCTGAAATCAATTGAAACATTCTTAATTTCCAGTAATTAAATGTGTTTGTGTGTGTTTGAGGAGATTATTAAACCTAAACTGAAGAAATGAAGAGGGAACAAGTGTTAATGAAAAATATTTGGACCACCTTTCTTTAACACATGACATTGTGCCATTAGCATCAGGTGCAGATAAAATTTAACACTTACTGGAAAAAATTATCAAAACAGTTTGAAGGTAGGCTTAAAAATCAATTTCAATAAGACTAAAATAATGTATAATCAATATATGAAAAATATTAGTAGCACAAAAAAAGCAATCAATGACTTTTTGTATAAAACCAATTGAAGACAATGTCTAAACGAACAGAAAAAAAATGAGCAGAAAAGTATAAATAGTCTGCAGTGCAGTGGGTAAATCAAAAACCAGAAAGTGATGTTAAAATCAATTTGATTGACACTCCTCCAGATAGCGATACTGTTGGGAATGCAGGAGGATGGCGTAGGTTGTATTCTATCAGAAAGATTCCCAACAATTAGTAGTAAAATGATATTCATTAAATATGAAGAAATACTCAACTTAAATGATACTGCTTCATGTGAAATGTCCAGAACAAATAGATGTTTGAAATTATTACAAGTCCTCTAAAATATTAAAGTCCTGCCATGTGCCTCTGAGAGATGCCTATGTAGTGTCCATGGCTGGCCTATGATGGCTACAAAGCTTAAGTCTCAAAGACAGTGGACAAACAATGCAGCTTGTAGACTCGGTGGTAACTGGAGACTGTAAACAGCTTGGTGTACTATTTGCAGTAGCTCAGTGCTCCAGTATTTAAAACGGCATCAAACACATCAAACAATCACTATCCACACACATGACGGCCATTGGTTGGCAGCTGCTGCCCCTGGTGGACTTCGATACAGTTTGTACTGCCAACCCATGCAGCTGCCATGTTATGAGTGTTTCAAGTGCGACTTATCGACTGTGGTGTGGTACTCTCTTAAGTCATGCGTACTGTCACCACAGATACCAAGATAGATAGCATTGATGATATTATGCAGAGCAGACACTTACTGATGTGGAATTACACAGGCTGAGGCCACTACAAGGGAGTACAATGTGTAGTCCCACTGACATGCATATTGCAGAAAGGCAGCCAACTCCAACATTCCACACTTGGTTCATAGCGTCTTATGAAGCCAGTAATAACCTCCATTCAGTTTTCTAAGATTATGATGCTGCTGTGTTCATAGCTGTGTTCTTGTTCGCAATTGGACTGTTAATGGGTGGACTATAATGACTGGGCTAATGATTCATTTAAGAGTGGTTTACAGGCTATGTATTTTTGCTTATTTGTGACAACCCTGTATGAAATAAATTCCATTTTATTCATAGTTTAACTAAACTCAATGACCCAGTGATTAGAAATGATTAAAGCTGTATCATGATTAATGACTGTGTCCAGTAACACAATATAATGGAAAGCCAGTCAAAGACAATGTGTAGTTCAGTTAGAAATGGGGAGATGCATATTTGCCACTAATAACAAATACAGGAAACAAGCAAATGGAACATGGAGTAGACTAGAGTAACAGACATAATTCTTACTGTGACAAAAACAAAACTGAGGTGGGAGGAACATGTAGCCAGGTGTTAATTCATTCATACATGTATCGTGCTCTGTAGGTCCCATTAAGATGCAGAACCTTAGAGGATGTAGAGTGAGTCAAAGTATACATTAAAACAAGTAAATTACAGAGGCTTAATCTATACACTATGATAATTAGATAAATCACTATACTATACTGCTTAATACTATTCATGCTATGCCACTTCAATTTAAAAGAAAGCTGCTGTTGCCAGTTATATTAAATATCAGCTCAGTATCTTCCAAAGGTAGCTGAATATTTACTCAATTGGATTTGTATTTTCAGCAGAAATAGTTATCTGTATCCATAAATACAGAAGTCTTTATACACTCCTGCTTGTAGACAGTGAAACACTCAGAAGCAGAGATCTGTAACATGCCACGATAAGGAGATGTGCAGGACAGCAGAACCATAGTAAGTGATTTAAATGGCAGAGAGATGGTGAGACATACATCCAACAGCATCCTCATTTATGTGACCAGACAGGGACAGTTGGGGAAGAGCCACCGTACAAAGTGGAAACACGTAACCAAGTGCCAATATGCCTCACTGACATCACAGGGTGGAATAGAATGATTGGTATCCGGGAGGTGGGGCTGTCATTCTGTGACACTGCGGCTTGTACAGGGCATGCTGCTTCAGTGGTGAGGCTTGTGTGGAACCTGTGGAGTGAAGAAGGTTGTTCACAGTCCCAACAGGATACCGGATGACATAATGTGACAACAGCTTGAAATGACTGTCATCTTGTCCACTTGGCTCTGATAAACAGAACAGCTCCAGCCACAGTGCTGGCGCAATGTTGGAGCACTGCAACAGGTGTGAACATGTCTCCATTGATGGTTTGATGCCATCTTCTGCAGGCTGGACTGGTGGCACACCGGCCATTCAATTGACCAGAACCAACTAACATCACAGATGGCAATGGTCATGTGAATACCTACACTGACATGCTGATAGGCAAAATGTAGTGTTTTTGGATGAGTTGCACTTCAACTTGTCCTACAGTGATAGCCACACATACGTTTGACACCACTGTGGTGAACACAATTGAGCAAATGATGTTGCTGAGCAGTATAGTGGACAAATGTCAAGTGTGATGGTTTGAGACACATTGCCTATAACGTGCAATCTCGCCTCCCGCATCCTGGGGGTAATTTGAACAGCTACCATACATCAGGGAGGTTTTATAGCCCAAGGCACTGCCCCTCCTGCAGGTCATTCCACATGCCACATTTCAGCAGAACACCACCTGGCTGCATGTAGTGTGGAGTGTGCAAACCCTCTTCACAGAATGACAGTATCACTGCTTCCCTGGCATTCCCATTCACTGACATGTCACTCAACAAACATGTTTAGGATATGGTTAGTCAGCAACTTGTTCATTCATGTCATCCTGGAGCCACAGTTGATGCTTTGTGGATGCTTCTACAAACCATGTGGCAGAGTATTCCCCAGCATATTCATGTGCTCTTTGAGTCTGTGCCACAATGCCTAGTGGCTCTGATTGCAGCCACGAGGTGATGCTACTCGGTACTGAATTTCCACAGTCACAGTGCATATATAGGTCTATAATGGTAATCATTTGTGTAGTGTCATGACCCTTTTGGTGAAATAAATTTCTCTGTGATCACATCTCTCAGTTTTGGTGTATCACTTTTTCAAAGTGTAGTGTATAGTACAATATACTTGCAACACAATTTTACAATGAGCACTGCTATTTTGCATGTAGCTAACGAAACTTTTCACTTCTTGAATCTATATATTCAAATAATTTGTATCTGCAGCTCCAAATTTCTTGCTTTATGTTAGATGGGAATTTGTTGAATATGTCTGCAGCCACAGTACATAATTCCACTCTGAACCTTAGAAAAGGAGGAAAAACTTGAGTAGAAGGTATTTGTGTCATGTATTGTAGATTACATGTGTCATGTATTGTAGATCACAGCTCAACTGAAACTGGTTTTTACTGTCAGCAATATAAACTATTGAGAAGTAAATATACTGGGAAGTGACAGTACAAATTGCAAGACCAATGAAAAGTCTTTTGGAAAAAGTGTTGTTATCTACTAATATATTCATTTTAATTTTTAGGATACACTCCATTTAAAATAATACATTGAAAACCTTTCGCTCCACAGTCAAACTAAAAGCAGTTATGACTTTTGTGATTTCATCAAACATAACCTCAGTCATGAGGCATGATGTAACAACATTGAGTCTTCATCGACACTTTGATGCCCACTTGGGACAGTGCATCCCAAGTTACAAGCCTGTCTCAAGTTATCAATTAAACTCATAAACTTTTATATATTTTCTTTACTGAACTTCTGAAAGGACACATTGTACATAAATTTTATTCTTAATTTCATTGCAGAAAAAATTGATAAATTACCACACTCTGTACCTGTTGGTACCTGGACTTAAAATGATTTTATGGATGAAAATTTGGAAAAAGCAATGACACTTGTAAAAGCTGGATCACATTATAGGAAAGCAGCTGATAAATATGATATTAATAAGTCAAGAACTGAAAGACACATAAAAGGAAAAAAGACCAGAAATTTGACTGAGCATGTGTTTTAATCGAAGAAGACAAAAATATATTGATAGAGTACATCAATGTATCTTCAGATTGGGGTTTTCCTTTCACATAATTTGACATTCATTTGATAGTAAAGTCTTTTCCTGGCAAAAAGGTTGTAGTAAAGAAATGATTCAAGAATAATATGCCTGGAAAAGCGAGGGTTCTTGGGTTCCTCAAACAGAAGATAAGATTTACCGAATCCCTGTGTTGAAACATCAAGTGTTCCAGAGCAGAAGTATTGAATGCAAACATAGATGAATATTTTAAATTAGAAACTTCTTTGCCTGGTGTCTTTCCAGAACTGACAGTGAACTATAACAAAATGAATACCACTGATAAAATTATAACCATACAAGGATGTCATCGTTCAGAGGAGATAGTTGACCATTATCAGACTAGTTTGTGTGTCTCCACCACATATAGTATATCAAGCAGAAAACATGTACAATTTATGGACTGTAAGGTGACCAAAAGGTATGCCATAAAACTGAAAAAAAATGAATGGTTCAATTTTTACTCTCTTTTGCTCCCTTTTTTGTTTAGGTCTTGGTGCTTTGCCAAAAGTAATGAGGCTTTTTTTTTTTTTTACCCAGGACATTAAAAATGAAGTGGGTTGAAGTTTGAAATCAATGGAAACCCAAACATGGAGGAACAATGCCTCAAGATAACATTCCTAGATTGCTCAAGGTGTATCCTGATGGCTTAAGACAGGCTCGTCGAAACTGTGCCCCTGGGGCACTAGCACCTGTGATCGCCCGCGGCCAGTGCCCCAGGCAAATTCGTGTGTTGTCGCAGTGGCCAAGCCATATCATTTAGCTGGCTGTGCGGACCACCCACCGAGCCTCACTATGCCCCTGTACGCGCACTTCTTACGGACGACAGACCGCCGCACCAGCAGTAGTCAAAAGCATTTATACGAAACAATGCCGTTAGTCAACAGACGTAAGGCTACAGTGGATTGAGATGGATGGTCAACAGCAGCAGTCAAAAAGAAAGAGGAGCGGCGCGTCCACACTATTTAAAACTGAGTGGGAAATTAATTTCCTTTGTACTACTGTTGAAAATCATGCCAAGTATTTAGTATGTCATCGGAACCTCATGTATTTAAAAAAGTACTCGACTGAACGGCACTTTAATACCTGTCACAAATATCAGTTCGAAAATTTGTTGCAAGAGGAACGCCAGTGAAAGCTTGAAGGACTGAAATAAAATTTCAAGCAGCATCACTGTGAACTAAGTGTTTCCTATCGTATGACTCTTTATTATTTATAAAGATGACAAATAAAACTATATTTTATAATCTGATATGTCACTTAGCAATGTGCCAATAATCGAATATCAGATTGTCAGCAACAAGGAGCATTTCTTTTCAGTTAATTTTTATATTTGGGTTGCATTAAATCGCGTCGCACAGACATAAGAAGTTTCAGGTGCATGATTTTTTGCCACTTTCTGAAAACCCTTCACAAACGCTCTCTTGGGCAGCAAAGTGTCATTAAGAGTCATTCTTTGTTTTTGTATATTTGTGTTTTTATGGATAGGAAAACATATGTTGTAGTTTCATCTATGTTTTCAATTAATTAAAACACAAATATTCCAATAGATAAAAATTTATTTTGCAACCACATTTCGCTGTTCTCGCCAGCGTCTAAGGCTGCTTTTCAGAGGAACTGGGGGAAAACGCACCTAAAACTATTTTTTTGTTAGTTTTTATTTGAGTTTCAATGAATGAAACAATTAATTGTTAAAATGATAAAAGTGTTTTAAAAAACAGCATTGTACAAAATTAATTGTATGTTCTTTTTTGCTGTAGTAGGAGCAGGAAACAGGTGGGCAAAGTTTGTGCGCAAGCTACAAATGCTGGCTGAGAATTGCAAAAGCAGGGAAACCCTTTGCAGCTGGGAATCTCAACAAGGATTGCCTGGTCAACTCGGCGGCTTGTATTTGTCCAGCAGACCTCACGGAAAAATTTGAAAAAATAGCTCTTTCCCCTCAAACTGTTGCTCGCTCAGTTAAAAATATGGCCTCAGATATGAGCAGCAATTAATGGAGAGAGCGGCAAACTTCATTTCATTTTCCATCACCCTTGACGAGTCTGCGGACATTACAGACACATCTCAGCTCGTCAAATTCATTCGAGGTGTCGACGACAATCTGCATGTCACAGAAGAATTTCTCGACCTTATGCCATTAAAAGACACAACCACGAATTTGGATATTTTTCTAGCTATAGAAAACATGTTAGAGTCAGTGGGTTTAAAATGGGAATGCCTGACCAGTGTAACAACGGATGGAACCCTTGCGCTATGAGGGATACACACTGTATTTCTGAGTTTCGTCAGGTCAAAAATGGCTGAAGTTGGCTGTTCCTAATTCGCGGCAATCCATTGTCTGATACACCACCAGGCACTTTGTGCGAAGATTGTGAACATAAAAAAATGGTATGGGCGCAGTTCTTCAAATGGTTAATTATCTGCGATCGCATGGACTCACACATCGCCAATTTAAAGAATTTCTGGCTGATATTGAAGAGGAATACCCGGACATACCCTACCACACTGAAGTAGATGGCTGAGCAGAGGAAAGGTGCTTCATCGGTGTTTCTCCTTGAGGGGCAAAATAAATACCTTTTTGGAAATGAAAGGACATCCAGAAGAATTACTTTGTGATCCTAAGTGGGTGGCGAATTTGGATTTTTTGAGTGACCTTACAGGTCATTAAAATACTTTGAACATTTCACTCCAAGGCGAGAATCACTCTGTTGTTGATTTAGTGCAGTCGATTCAAGCATTAAAAAAAACTTATTTTGTGGGAAAAACAGTTGTGAGAGAAGAATTGTGGTCACTCTCCTGCACTAAACAGCATTGAAGAAGATGTGGATTTTTCAGATTATGTTCAAATCATTTGTGAATTATAAGAACAGTTTGAAAACAGATTTTTGGAGATAAGTAAGCTTCAACTGGCCTTAGATATATTTGTTCGCCCATTTTGCCTTCGGGCAGAGGACGTCTCACAAGTGCTTTAACTAGATCTAATTGACCTGCAGTGCAATATCCGCCTGAAGGACCGCTTTCTTACGTGTAAAACTTTGGATGACTTCTATAGCTGTCTTCCATGAGAGAAATATCCTCTTTTGCACAAGCACGCGGCTAAAGTTCTCTCAATGTTTGGCTCCACGTATATTTGAGAGCGCTTTTTCTCTCTTTTAAAGCTTGCTAAAACTACGAACCGTTCATTACTTGGCGATAAAAATTTGGCTAATTCTTTGAGGTTAGTAGTCTCACAGAATGTTGTTCCAAGCCTAGTCAAAATCGTTTCCTCGAAAAAGAAAAACGTGTAAAATGTTAACTGTCTTCTTTAACAAAAATGACTGTAAGAATTAAAGAGTTTTATAACCTTAATTCTATTTTTAATAAGTTTTCAAACTTGGTGAGTGAAAATTATTACATACAAAACAGCAAACTAAGCATCTGATTTCTAAACTCTGAAAAGGGATACAAAAAGCTGTAGCATGAAGTACAACAAAAAATATATACTTGTAACTACTAACAGTAAGAATGAGACTCTATATCCCTTACATAAAATTATTTCTAAAATAGAATATTTATGACTATATATTTTTCAGAAGACGCCTATTGTACATATGACGAGTGTGCTTGTGTAGTACTAATAGAATCAACCTGGGGTCAGAAAACTACTAAGCTGTTCTTCGATTCTTGTTTTGGATATTGTTTCCTAAAGCTTTGCGCAGTAATTCTGCCACACGAACATTAGTTGTTGCCTAGACAGTAAATGGTTTGCTTGTTTTACTGCTCATTGACTTCTTTTACAGAGGTGCGCCTCCTCTGTTATTTTGTTTACGTTGGATATGACCGCGGGACAGTCCAGAGCAGTGCTGTGCATTCTCACTCGTTCCGCAGCTCTCTCTCTCTCTCTCTCTCTCTCGTTCCTATGGCGACACTAGCGACACACAGTTGCGGATGGGGCGCTGAACTACACTGCCTTGTGCCCGCAGGGCGCGGGCACACCCGCCGGGTGCAATTCTTGGATGAGCCTGGCTTAGGAATTGCTCAAGGCATATCTTGACAGTGTAGGCAGCAATTGATCTATAGAAGAAAACATCAAAGGTGGTTTTGGAGGAACTGGAATTTATTCTCTCAATAAAACTGGCATGCTGAAGAGAATACTGACTGCTGAAACACAACATGAAGTTGGACGTCCACAAACTTGGAAAAAGGCCTCCACCAACTACCTGCAGGATTGTGTGCAATAGAAACTCAACCTCTGAAGAAAAGGAAGATGAAACTTAACATCTTACCTGTCAAAAGCACTGATTCTTTTATTCTCTCTGATGATTAGCAAGAGGAATTCAACCTCAGAGAATAAGAAAAGACATCTGAATGTTATATGGTTATAATGAACGTGAATGGGACATTTCATTGCATGATCAGAGTTCTGGGTTGGATGACTGCTTGTCAGATAGTGAACTAGAAGACATTGGAACATCTGTACAACTACTCATGAAGCCAAATGATGACACAGATAAAGCTTTTAGAATAGAAAGTTTATTTATTGATTCTTTTGCAGTTGCAAAATTTGAATGCCAAAACATAAGTGCAAGAAAAAAAGGCAGCTACGGGTAGTAGAATCAGAAAGCTCATCGATCAAGTGATACCCCATTGTGATGCCATCCCTAGTGAATGTGGCCTCATTAGTGAACAACACATAAGCTGGGGCATGCATGTCTGTCACTTTGATGTAGAAACCACTTCGCGAAACACATGTGCGCAGGATATTCATCGGTGCTGTAACTGCATCCTTTGGAGATGGAAGGCTTGTAAGGGCTCAGTGTTCAAAGCACACTGGACACTGCTATGAAACATTCTTAAGTCTGAGGCAGTGTCACATATGCTGGTGCTTAGATTAGTTCAATGGCATCCAACACATCTTCTCCCTAATGACTGAATGCACCAATCATAGCACGCCCTCAATAGCCCTGCCACTTCTTAATGACACATACTTGCACAAATTTTGATACAAACAAACTGTGGTGTGGTTGATGTATATCTTGGAAGTATTCTCAATAAAGGCGTCCTCCAGCTTGTCCACTGCACTCAGCTATTCCATACATTAGATGCATGTCTGTAAGCTCACAATTCATATTCCATTCCATGCTCCTCATATGCTGGCTAGTGCTTGACTGAGGAAATCCTCTGTTCCCAATGAGTACTCTCATCTACAGCACTATCTAGCAGCATTCCCCTCCAGTACCCTCACATATAGCACCACCTAGTGGTGTTCCCTTCCAGTGCTTTCATATACAGCATCAACAAGCAGCATTCCCCTCCAGTACTTTCATGTACAGTATCACCTAGAGGCATACAACAACGTTTGCAGCTATGGGTTGCTATGCAATTCTCAATCCTTATGACATGACCCACCTCCCCTACAAATTTGTCACATTGTATTTGGGATACCTTGTATATACAATGAGAAGTCCAGGCCGGAATAACAACATATTGAAAGGATAGATTGCTATTCGCCAGTAGAGGAGTCATTGAGATTCCAGGCAGACAGAATGAAAAGACTGCTAAACTTTTAACTTTCAGATCAAGTTCTCCTTCAAAAGCAGAAAAAACACATTACTCTCATAACAGTATGATATACACGTGCATGGTTAATGTCTATAGCAACTTGGGTCCTATGTAGGCTGCATGTACATCTGCTGAGAGCAGCAATCTGGCATGGATGGTGGGGGTAAAGAGGAGGCATGTGGCGGAGAGGGGGAGGGTTAGCAGGGTAGGGGGAGGATGACAATGTGCAACTGTGCGAATGAGCAGGGACATGGTGGGGACAGGATAGGGCTGCTAGTAGAAGATTTGGGAGGCAGTCCGGGGGAGAGGGAAGAGGAGAGGTATAGAGAAAGGAAATGACTAGTGTATTGGTGGAATACAATGCATGTGTATTGTTGGAGTGAGAGTAGGGAAGGGGGGTGGGTAGATGAAGGACAGTGACTAATGAAAGTTGAAGCCAGAAGGGTTACTGGAACATAGGATATACTGCAGAGAGAGTTCTCATCTGTGCAATTCAGGAAAACCAGTGTTGGTAGGAAGGTTCCAGATGGCAAAGGCTGTGAAGCAAACACTGAAGTCAAGCACATCATGTTGGACATATCGTTCAGTAAATGGATCATCCAGCTGTCTCTTGGGCACAGTTCAGTGGTGGCCAAGACAGTTTGTTGTTAGTTGTCATGACCCCTTAAAAAGCTGCACAGTTGTAGCTTAGATCACAGAGCTGCCTTCACAGGTAGTCCTGCCTTTGATGAAATAAGAGATGCCTGTGACAGGACTGGAGTAGATGGTAGTGGGAGGATGTAAGGGACAGATTTTGCTTCTAGGTTCTATCATAGGGATATGAGCTTTAAGGTAAGAAGTTGGGAATAGGTGTGAAGTAGGGCTGGACTAGGATATTGTATAGGTTCATTGGGTGGCAGAATACCACACTGAGAAGGGTGAGTGGGTAAGGTATTCCTCATTTCAGGCCACAATGAGAGGCAACCAAAACCGTGCTGGAGAATGTGATTCAGTTGCTCCAGTCCTGGATGGTACTGGGCCATGAGAGGAGTGCTTCTTTATGGCCAGACAATGGGCATTTGGGAAGTGGTAGGTGACTGGAGAGACAAGACATGAGAGATCTGTTTTTGGACAGAGTGGGAAGATAATTTTTGTCTGTGAAGACCTCAGTGAGACCTCTGGCATATTTGGAGAGTGACTGCTCATCACTACAGATGCGAAGGCCATGAGTAGTTAGGTGTATTTTCATGGTATGAAATGGGTGGCAGCTGTCATGTTGGAGGTATTGTTGGTGGTTGGTAGAAGAATACCCAGCATATAGGAGGATAACAAGAAAGGGAAAAGGCTCCCTAGACTCTTCGAAGCATTTCAGTTAAGATTAATGTCAACATACTTCCAGAAACTGCCAAGAAAATCAAAGACTTGGATATCTCAAAATGCCAACTTAGAAGAATTCCAACTGGGCCATGTGACAATAACCAGGACAAGTACCAGAGGGATAATCACTGTCAAGATGATCAGAAATTTTGAATTCAACTCAGACCAGTGCCTTTCCAAAATCAAAATCTGCATCCTCCCACCAAGTAAAAAATGACCAGATATGACACTAAATATATGAAGCTCACTTAAAAAAAAAAAAAAATCTGAGAATAAATCTATACCACTGGCCAACCCTGGCAAGGCCTTAGCATAAGGATTAACAAAGTTGCAAAGAAGGAACTCAGGCTAGCAAAGAAGAAATGAGCAATCTGATGGAATGCAGAATATGAGGACATACTTGTGAAGAGATCAGAGCAATGAAAAGAAGGAAATGTTCTGGAAAGATGGAACATCTGGAACAATTTAAGCAACAAAGAAAAAAAATGTCCCAGATACTTCCCAGAATACAATTAACATTTGAAAAAGTGCAGTTTCAAATCTCCAGAAGAACTTTACCAAAAACAATTCCAGTGATTTCTCCCACGCTGTTAAGAACAAATTTTGAGGGTATCAAGTGTCAAAAGTCAGTTTCAGAAATGAGTGGAGTAAAATGAGATTGCACAACCAAGAAAAAACTAAGAGATCCTTGTCACATATTTTTCATAATCTCCTCAACTGCCCAACTCCAACCTCCAAACTGAATCTTTGGGCACCACACGAGAATCCAAGAGATGATATACTGCCAAAGAAGGAAGAAGTTAAAGGAGCCATTGAAAGCCTTAAAAACAAGTTTCAACAATGGCAGGAATGTTGAAATGGGCAGAACCAAAAATTCTAGATGACCTACAATGAATCTTTGAGACACTATGGGAGATCAAGAAATTACCAGAAGAACAGAAAATAGCACTTATTGACCTGCTTCATAAGGCATGGAACAAACATGACACTGACAACTATAGAGGTGTATCTCTCCTCCTGGTCACCTATGAAATCCATCAGAAATACTTCTCAATAGAAAAGAGGTGACTATCTAAACAGCTAGAGGAGTAGGGAAAAATCTGAAGGAATTAAAGGCAACTGCCTGGTCTTTTCAGACAACATTGCAATGCTCTAGGAAAGTCCAGAAGAAGTGAACACCCAAATCAACCTCCTGAAAGGGAATTCCGGCAGAATGGGGCTGAGGATCTCGATAGAAAAGACCGCATTCATAATGAATGAGAGATATAAGCTGAACTTCCTTGAAACAAAGATAGGTCAAATTAGGAGGATTAAGGAATTCAAGTACCATGGTGAAATCATACAAGAAAATGTAATAGACACAGCTGCAATAGGCAATCAGATCTCAAGAATGGAGAGAGCAAAAGGGCTAACTAAACAAGTTGGAGGTATTGAAAAGCAGAATCCTACCAAAAAATCATAGGTATGACAAGACTAATGTTAGATGGAAACTGAGGAGCAACAAGGAAGTGGAAAGAAGCAGAGAGTATCTCGCAGAATATGAGGAAAAGGCGGCTGGTATTTCTGGACACCTGTACAGAATGGACAAAAATAGACTGTCCAAATAAATATCTGATTGCCTTTGGAACTAGAAGACAACCAACACATGGAATGAAAAAAGCTCAGAGAGACCTTGAGAGGTCCAACACCCCAGAATCCCTCCCTCGTTTTAGAATGGGAGATGTTTTGAAAAAAAAAAAAAAAAAAAAAAAAAATACAAAGTTGGAAGTATCTCAAGTTGAAAGAAGAACTATAAAGACCAGAAGAACATGGACAGAATAACAAGAGCAACATCAAAGCTACCATACAAAGGAACATTGGAAACAGACAAAATTCTGGACAAAGAGAACATAATGAGATGTAGTGTGATCTTAAATGGCAAAATTCACCAATTAAAAATAAATAAAAGACAGGAATTTTTCTAATAGCTCACAGATTTCCAATGAATACTTTTGAGAGGTGTAAAAAATTAATTTTTATAATACCTGTGGCTTTGAGAATTGGAATGTTTGTGTTGTTGAGTGGCGCTAAACAAAATATGTTTACCATTTTAATTCTCTAACCTAGATGATGATGATATTTAGTTTGTGGGGTACTCAACTGCAAAGTTATCAGTGCACATACAAATTCCCAATCGTTTCACTGTCCAGTCTCATCACTTTCCTGAATGATGATGAAATGATGAGGACAACACAAACACAAGTATCTGGGTGGACAAAATCCCTGACCTGTCCAGGAATCGAAACTGTGACCCAGAGGCAGCAATGCTAGCCACTATACCATGAGCTTTGGACACTCTAATTACGTTAGCATATTCAAAGCAGTTTTTACACTCTTGCAATGGAGGGTGGAGCTGTGTGGAAGCATTGACTTCAGATTAAGATGCAAATTTGATTTTATTTGTTCGCTGGATTGCAGGCACATCTTACTGCTGTATCTTACTGCTGTTATGTTTACTCTTTGTTTTTATGTTTGAAAAGTTCCTTGCTCAGTTGAGTTCTTTACAAGTCTGTAAACTGCACAAAATAAAATAATGAAATTGAATATTGCTGACTCACTGAACTAGTATTATCAAATAATGGAACATGACTACAAAGTCTTATGTATTAACATTTTCTGTAACTCTAAATGGTATTACAACAATTTGTAAAAAAAATGTCATTTTTTTCATTATTTAAGCAACCTTTTCATTTAAAACTTCAAATGCAACCTGAACTGCAAATCAAATGACTTAACAATATTACATCACAAGAAAATACATTTTATTCACTTTACACACCTGCTTAATTCAGGATCCCACTTTAATGTAGCTATGTTCATTAACATTGTCCGGGAGGCATTTGTGACATCAGTTAGATGCAGACCACCATTACTACCACCAGTGAGATTCTGAAATTATTCAAACAGTACTTCTCAACTGAATCAAAGACTTCTTGCTGAACGATAATGAATACAACATGTCAGGCAGTGTTCTATGTTTTAACTTTGGGAGATATAAGTGAACAAATAAAAAATCATTTTATATGAGGAGTAGGCATGAGAAAGTGTTGAATAGGAAATTCATTAAAATGAGGGACTTAGCATCCATCATCACTTTATTTTATGGTACAGACCACCAGAAAAAGTTTAGGATTACTGTGTGACATGGACTGGGCAGGTACACAATTATTGAAATATCTAGTAAAATCATTCAGTCTGGAGATCTCTAGATGAATCCTGTTATCTTTAGCTGAGTGTATGCTGTAATGGAATTTCTTGACAGATTAAGAACTGTATGTCAGACAAGGAGTTGAACCAGGACTCTCATATTTTGTAGACCATCCCCTAGTTAGCTATACAAGTCTAATGACCACACTCAAAGCTTCAATACGTCAGTAATCCCTCTTCCTTTTCCCACAGTCCATGGAGGTTAGGCTGCCAAAAATAACTAAGCCAATGATGTAGGAATTATTTTGAGAATGAATCAATAACTTTTACAGTGGAACGTATACTCCATGCTAACTTCCTGACAGATTAAAGCTGTGTGTTGGACAGAGACTTCAATCCAGGCCTTTGAATTTTGTGGCAAATTCCCATACCAGATGAGTTATGCATGTGAGTCTAAGAACCTGACTGCAACATCTAAACTGCCAGTACCTATCCACTACTTAGCATTTATGATAAAAGAAATCAAATCAACAGCAGATGCTGCATTAATCAATCATTAATTTCCTTAATTATAAAGTCTATAGACCATGTAACATTATTATGAAGAAATGAAAGTAATACAAGTATCTGTTTTGTCTTGATCCCCTTTTAACCACAAATGTCTCAGATAGTTGGCAAATGAGTATCTGATTCTCATGACGTCATTTTTTTCTAACAACAGGAACATAGTTACATAAAGTCCCTATTATTGTCAGCAGTGCATTCACAAGAAATGGAACAGTAGATCAGTTTTGAAAACAATGGGAGAGGAACTGGCAGTATCTTTCATGGAGCAGCTATACTGACACTCCTGTAAATACCCTAAGAAAGCATAAAATACATACAGGAATAACGGTAGGCTGCAAAATATATCTGACTTTGGTCAACAAATTCTGTTAAATTATTTTTACTTTGCCCCTGCTGTATCACAATGGCAGAGCATAGTGTGTTGTGGAGCAGGCCAGTCTGCACACTGGATGATAATGATAAACTGTAGTGGAATTAGAATTTACATTAGAGCATCCTTCTCTGAATCAGCACCCAGACTGGTGGCAGAGCAATGTGTGTCCTTGGGACTTGCTGGCACTGTTTCAGCAATCTCTGGAGGATGTTATCCTGGAGTGTCTGGCTCATGTAACCATAGCGTCTGGCTGGCAGCAGTTTGAGCTGGCAATTGGCGTAGACTGTACAACAGGCCTTGCTTCCAACGATGGAGAGTGCATTTTTATCAGAGAGCTCAAGTAGACACTGAAGGGGTGTGCTCATGTAATCTCTCAGCAACTCTGCACAGTGTGAATATGAGCAACACCAAAGTCTTTCCACCAAGGAAGGGCAGAAATGTCTATGACTACTTACAGGCAGTAGCTGGCGGCAGCAGCAGTTAGTGCACCTCCCAAAGTCTGTGACAGGCGGACAGTGCACCAGACACCATCAGCTTGGCTCAGAAAGCCAGAGGCAGAAGTCTTCAAGTCTTCTCATCGGTGGTTGCGAGATCAGCAGCTCACATCAGCCAAGTAAGGCAGACCAGACAAGCAGCAGTCTCAAAGACGGAAGTCATCTTGGCAAACGGTAACAGCACATCACAGGTTCAGCTTCGTAGGCAGTGTAATGCAAGGTAAAAGATGGAGACCAAACTCGAAAGCACGAATATTTATTACTGCTTATCTGATGCAATGACATTACGTCTGGCTGGCAATGACCAAGTGTAATGTCCTTTCTGGGACTCATCAGTGCTCTTCACCAGCCCTCTATTTTGCAAGAAAGGGTTTGAGGGCTTCACCTTGTTACCTTTCAAGCAGTGGGCTGATAGGCGCTCTTGTGGAACTTTTACTCTCTCTTACAAAATCGAGCTATGCTGTTAGAATGACAAGATGCCTTCTGCTCACTGGAGTCATGTTGCTGGCCCCTCTTGCTCAAGTGAGCTGAGGCTATATCTTCTGGGTTTGTCCTGCTTTCCACAATACTGGCTTTCTGCATGTTTGTTGTTTTGACTGGGGCAGGTGGCACTGGCCTCACTTGGCTTAGTTTGGTGCTTGTTGGAGAAGACTCAGATAATTTTACATTTGCCCATAATACATTTCTGTTGTGTAACACTTCATACATAAATTAGGTAACAGTTGTTTATATTTCTCACAATTTATATTTTCTATCAGGAAGCCTGATTTCCACTCTTAATGCTGATTGTTCTTCACCTAAGTGTGTGTATTTTTTCCTGTCAAATGTAAAATGTCATTTTGCTGTTTCCATAACCAGCATTAGTTCATGTCATACCATTTTCCCTCTCTCTAGCCTGAAAGTGACTTCCATTATTCCATTCCCCCTTCTTATTGAAAGCTTTTCTCTGACATTATCAAACTGTTTTCTTACTTATTTTCACTTATTTTTCTTATTATTAAAAAAATCAGCTACTGTAAGCAGGCAATTACTTTGCTATTCATATGTACCCTTGGCAGTAATGTTCAATATGTATCTTTATGCTGTCATCACCATCATTGTTGTCATCTTGGAGAAATTGTTTCCGTTGATAAGCCTGTTACCATTTCTTCATTGCTGTATGTATCTTTTACAAGTATTACCTTTTACTTTCCAGTTCTTAAACACACACACACACACACACACACACACACACACACACACAAATAAATAAATAAAAAAACACTGTTTGTGTGTATGTGGGGAGGAGGGTGTGTGAATGCATGTACACTCTGTTAAAGCTTGTGATGTAAGTGAGATATTAAGAATTAATGTGCTGACTGATACCAATATATAATGAACTATTTGATACCTCCAAATGTGTGATTGAAATATTGTCTTTCTATTATGTCAAATAATAAATATCATTAATAATTTAATTGGACAGATACAAAATCTACTCACCAAGTGGCGGCAGAATATACACATAGAAATTTTTTTATCTATACAATTAAATTTCTTATTTATCCAATTAAATTATTTTGTCAATAATTGATTGTCTTTGTTGTAATAAATATCATTAGATAGTTAATGATTAGTAGTCTAGTTTGAATCTAAAACACATTTTCATATTTAAATGTAGCAGTTAATGCTGTATTCATAATGTGAAGATCACTGTTTAAAACAATGATGTTCTGCATGCTTTATGATAATAATCAGACGGTTTGGCAAAACAATGTTGCAGCTTTACAAAACATTTTGAATAATTCTAGCTTATATGTGGACAGATCTTGAATACCAATACTGGGTATTAAATCAATACTGGAATGGATGTATAAAATTTAAAAAAATCGGTAGTAAAAGTACAATTTGCAATATGAACAATGAAGTAAAATTTTTGTTGAATAGTACAACCAGTCTGCACATTTTTCTTGTGTCTTTATTGAATAAATGGAATTTATCATTAGTGGCAAGTTATTCATTCAAGTGTAATAACCCAGATGAATAAATCTTGCAGTCAAGATACATTGGGGTTATATACCCAGAAATTCAATTTTTAGAATTTAACATTGCTATTATCATTGCTGGTATGTGGTGTTCTATTTTAGGTCTGATGTTATTATTTCTTTTCTTGGATATATTACATGGGCCTGTTATGTGAGAAACTGAACCAAGATATCTGATTAAAAACATGCATACACAGAAGAAATAATTACTGCAAGCACATATCACAGGTGGGTAAATGAATTATACTCATCTGTCTGAAGGTCTATATGCCATTCATAAGTTGAAATATTCATAATAATATCTCACATCATTGTTACATGGAAAAAGTAGAAAAGAGAAATCTGAACATCAGATATAGTTTATAAGTAGTATCTAAAGCAAGGGTCCATACCCATATAAGCCATGAATCTATGGTTCCAAAACAACATCGATTGCCTTTTACTGCATCTTTAACTTCTTGGATATTTTCCATAAGCCATCTCATTTTCAAAGCACTGAAATAAGGACTTAGTGGCAGACCACATAACTGTTTTAGGCAATTCTTATTCTTCTTGGGTACTTTGGATAATAATTCATCTACTGTGGAAGTTGTGCGCATGTCTAACCATACTGTAAAATCAAATAATAATTATACATTAACAGAGCTGGAGACATTTCATTACATCTGTTCAGATAAAAAGTTTATACAGATATGTTCAAAAATGCCTGATATAAATGCATGGTATAATACTGCTACCACAGAGTGACAGTTTTAATTTAAATATATGCACATAAAAAATAATACGTAAAAATAATTATCTGTGTCAAAATGCAGAAAATAGGGTCAAACATGTACAATAACACACATAAAAAAGAAAAACAATTACTTACTGGCTTTTATGAGGACAGGTTAAAAAGAAAAGTCAATGCTTTTAAAAGAAACTTTTTATTGGGAAAACAACATTATATGTAACATAATTTCTCTATATAATCTCTGCCATTCTCTATGAATTTGTTTCATCACTTGACAAGTGTCATAATTTCATCCTGTAAGTAGCTTTGTGATACAATTCATGCCAATTCTTGCACTGTCTACAGACCTCATCATCTGACAAAGCTTGGGATTCGTGCAGGTAATTCTTCATCTGATCAAATTGGTGAAAATCACTTGAAGCTAGGGCAGTACTGTATGGTGAGCTCCCAAGCAGCTCAAACCAATATTTCTGAATGCATTACATTGTTTTCCCAGCTGTATGAGAACAGGCATTATCCACAAGCAAAATCACACATTTTGAAAGCTTTTCTGTCCTCCTTGGTTTGATTTTGAGTTTCAGATATTGCAGTAGCTCACAGGAGCTACTGTTATTAACTGTCTGACCCTCCAGAGTGAACCTTACATACCCCAAAACATTGCCATCATCAACTTTCCTGAAAAAGCTTGGCTTTGAACTATTTTCTGTAAGTGCAGATGCCTTTTCTCACAACATGCTCTCTTGCTTACTCTGTGGTTCATAGTGACGAATCCACATCTCATAAATGGTTACTATACAGCTGAGAAAGTATTCACCTTTCTCTTCAAAATGCCTTAAATGTGGTTTTGATACTACCATATGTATATACGTGGCGTCTGTTCTTTTGGACTTATCCGTAAGAGCAGGCACCATTTTTTTTTATCCAGCATCCATTACTAATTAAGACACAAAGGAATTACAGATCTTTGCTGCAAGTGGGCATTGATTGAAATCAATGGGGAAAGTTGAAAATTTGTGCTGGACTGGGGTTTGAATCTGGATCTCCCGCTTACTAGGCAGATGCTATGACCACTGAGCCATCCAGACACAGTGGTCATTGCAACTGGACAGGCTGCCCTAGCTCACTTCCCATCAGACCCAAATTCTCAACTTATCCAAACACTTTGAATGTACCGAGCGAGGTGGCGCAGTGGTTGGCACACTGGACTCACATTCAGGAGGACGATGGTTCAATCCCACGGACATCCTGATTTAGGTTTTCCGTGATTTCCCTAAATCGCTCCAGGCAAATGCCAGGATGGTTCCTTTCAAAGGGCACAGCAGACTTCCTTCCCCAACCTTCCCTAATCCGATGAGACCGATGACCTGCTGTTTGGTCTCTTCCCTAAAAACAACAACAACGCTATGAATGTAGTACCCCTTGCCCATTATCCTCATTACTTGTGGCATTTTGCTGTTTCCTGCAAGAGTTCAAGCCTGGTGTGCATCTGCACTGAAGGGAAAAATATATCTAAAAACAAAGATGATTTGACTTACCAAACGAAAGTGCTGGCATGTTGATAGACACACAAACAAACACAAACATACACACAAAATTCAAGTTTTCGCAACCAACGGTTGCTTCATTGGGAAAGAGGGAAGGAGAGGGAAAGAAGAAAGGTTGTGGGTTTTAAGGGAGAGGGTAAGGAGTCATTCCAATCCCGGGAACGGAAAGACTTACCTTAGGGGGAAAAAAGGACAGGTATACACTCACGCACACACACATATCCATCCGCACATACACAGACACAAGCAGACATTTGTAAAGGCAAAGAGTTTGGGCAGAGATGTCAGTAGAGGCGGAAGTACAGAGGCAAAGATGTTGTTGAATGACAGGTGAGGTATGAGCGGCGGCAACTTGAAATTAGCGGAGGTTGAGGCCTGGTGGGTAATGAGAAGAGAGGCTATACTGAAGGGCAAGTTCCCATCCATGGAGTTCTGACAGGTTGGTGTTAGTGGGAAGTATCCAGATAACCCGGATGGTGTAACACTGTGCCAAGATGTGCTGGCCGTGCACCAAGGCATGTTTAGCCACAGGGTGATCCTCATTACAAACAAACACTGTCTGCCTGTGTCCATTCATGCAAATGGACAGTTTGTTGCTGGTCATTCCCACATAGAAAGCTTGTACATTATTAGATAGGCAGGTCAGTTGGTAAATCACGTGGCTGCTTTCACACGTGGCTCTGCCCTTGATCATGAACACCTCGTGAGATAAGCCTCTACATCCTTACATTTGTCCTCTAGCCATCCCTGCTTAGCCATTTTGCACTTTCTGTCAATCTCATTTTTGAGATGTTTGTATTCCTTTGTGCCTGCTTCACTTACTGCATTTTTGTACTTTCTCCTTTCATCAATTAAATTCAGCATCTCTTCTGTTACCCAAGGATTTCTACTAGCCCTCGTCTTTTTACCTACTTGATCCTCTGCTGCCTTCACTACTTCATCCCTCAGAGCTACCCATTCTTCTTCTACTGTATTTCATTCCCCCATTCCTGTCAATTGTTCCCTTATGCTCTCCCTGAAACTCTGTACAACCTCTGGTTCTTTGAGTTTATTCAGGTCCCATCTTCTTAAATTCCCACCTTTTTGCAGTTTCTTCAGTTTTAATCTACAGTTCATAACCAATAGATTGTGGTCAGAGTCCACACGTGCTCCTGGAAATGTCTTACAATATAAAACCTGATTCCTAAATCTCTTTCTTACCATATAATATAAACTATCTGAAACCTTCCAATGTCTCCAGACCTCTTCCATGTGTACAACTTTCTTTCATGATTCTTAAAACAAGCGTTAGCTATAATTAAGCTATTCTCTGTGCAGAATTCTAGAATTCTACCAGGTGGCTTCCTCTTTCATTCCTTATCCCCATTCCATATTCACCTACTACTTTTCCTTCTCCTCCTTTTCCTACTATTGAATTCCAGTCCCCCATGACTATTAAATTTTCGTCTCCCACCACTATCTGAATAATTTCTTTTATCTCACCATACATTTCATCAATTTCTTCATCATCTGCAGAGCTAGTTGGCATATAAACTTGTACTACTGTAGTAGGTGTGGGCTTTGTGTCTATCTTGGCCAAAATAATGCGTTCACTATGCTGTTCGTAGTAGATATTTTTTTATTCATTATTAAACCTACTCCTGCAAGCACCCTCCATAAAAAACACAACCACACCACGTTTCCTTCTCTTCTTTTTCCTACTGTCGAATTCCAGTCACCCATGACTATTAAATTTTCGTCTCTTCCTCTGAATTGCCATCGGATCGCCACATGGTGTAAAATGATTGTCCCACCTTATCCAGCAACAGATCTCCCATGCTTTGTCTGCCAAGTCACATACCAATGCCCATGCCTACTAACTGGCCACAAAGGGGTGCCCCCTTGTGATTCACTACCACCTACGACATATGCAACTCAATCACATTCTGTGCCAGGGTTTTGACTACTTCTTGTTATATCCTAAAATGAGAAATATCCCTCTATCACCACCCAACCTATGCAATATAATTGTCCACATCATTCCGCACCCCAACAACTCATATCCCTGTAGCAGATGTAGATGCATAACCTGTTCCACACATCCTCCAACTACTATCTACTCCATTTGTCACAGGCATGTCTTACCCTGTCAAAGGCAGGGCCACTAGTGATAGCAGCCATGTGGTCTACCAACTTAGCTGCAAACTCTGTGTGGTATTCCACACAGGCATGAGCACTGACCCGCTGTCTGCCTGCATGAATGACCACTGCCTAACTGTGGCCAAGAGATGACTGGACCCTCTAGTCACCAAGTATGCTGCACAAAATTGTGTGCTTGACTTCAACAACTGGTCCACAGTCTACCCCACACATCTTATTTAACCCCCGCCCCAGTCAAAAACATTGTTCACTGCTTTCGGACCTCAGCACCTGGAGGAAACAACAGAGAGAGAGAGAGAGAGAGAGAGAGAGAGTGTATTACGTCTGAGGCAGAACTATGTCTACTAGCTTAGCCTAATTTTAAATGTGACTAATCACCACTCAGTGCTTTCTCTGTGTGGTGAGCAATCTATTCTCATATTTAATTAACAGATTCTTGATTTCTCATAGATAAGGGTAGCATTATCCCTCAATTGTTCACTGATGGAGCTGATCTCTACAGGAATGTATGTATCATCACTGGATGATTGTGTGGAAATGTAGAATGACTTACACAGTATGCCAGGATGGTATACTGAATGTGGGTTAATAACAAAATGTTCAAACGTGTGTAAATTCCTACGGGGCCAAACCGCTCAGGTCATCAGTCACTAGACTTACACAAAATGTTCAAATGTGTGGGAATTCCTAAGGGACCAAACTGCTAAGGCCATCGGTCCCTAGACTTACACACTACTTAAACTAACTTATGCTAAAAACAATACACACACCCATGCCCGGGGGGGGGGGGGGGCCTTGAACCTCCAGCAGGAGGGGCAATGCAGCCTGTGACAGGACGTCTCAAACCATGTGGCGATTAATAGCAGATAACACACACAACAAAGGGAAATAATCCAGTAGTATCTGATTATAAGAAAAGTGGTTAACTTCTGCAACTTGTCACATCCCTTAAACAAGTAAAAGCGATACTAAAAAGAGGTATGAAATGAGACAAACCCAAGGCACCAGCCATTCTCACAGCACAGTCATATGCCCAATCTGGCAGTTGACACCAGTACTGGTGTTCCTTTCCATAACAGCAGACCACATCACCAGCAGCTATATAGTGACTTGCAGCATTGCAGCAAGGTGACAACTGGCATACTGACCCAGTGGGAAGGCCACAGTACGTATGGCGCCTAGTCACATTTACATCATGGCGTTGCTAGCTCATGGAGCTTGCTCATGATAGTGGCCCACTGTATTAGGAGGACAGGATGAATGCTGTTGCCACCAGTGTGCAACCTCAGTGGAGAGGTGCCAGTATGAAGATGGCTAGCAGGAAGGCACAGCAACTAGCAGCTGTCTAAGAGGGCAACCAGCTGGATGAGGCAGAGTGGAAGTTCGTGCAGCAAAGCAGTGAAAGCAGTCTGGTGGAATCTGTGGTCTGGACATGTGGTGGCATGCTGTCCAGATGGGGCATCAGTTCTGGTCTGGACAAGCAGACAATGCTCAGTTTTGTGGATCCAAGGAATGTGGTGCTGCCAGGATACAAGTTGTTATTAACTGCAGCATGTGCTCAGCTATGACAGTTAAAGGAGGCTGCGCCAGTTCTGTTCAGTGCAAACCCTGTGCTGATGACTGTGTCTGACTTGGGCAATTTAAATTGTGGAAGGGGTCATATTGCCAGTACAATGCAGTTGCTGTAGGGCATAGTGTATTAAACTCTGACAATCTATATTTTATTGCTTATTGTGCTGTACAAAATTTTGATCTTGTTTTACTGCTGGCCCTGACTGAAATGCTCTCTCAGTTATTGTGGATTGTGGTTAGCAGTGGGTAACTTTGTTGATGTTTTATTAACCAAGCTGTGTTCTATAATTTACAGTTATAGTATATTGCTTCATGCCCTTTATCTGTAAAACTGAAGATATTCTGAGGGGTAGAAGCTTTACCATATGTTATAAAGTATTGAATAGTAAGATAGTATTTGTAAACTGGGCGCTGGATTATTTGCTTATGACCATCTTATGCATGAACTCTGATTTGGTGAATTTCATTAATAAATGTATGTAAAACTTGTTAAAGACTTATGCCATCACAGCACTCCAGCCACTTCCCACTCTCACCGTTTCCTGTGCCACACATGGAAGCTGAATGGAAATCTCAGATTTGATCTAGTAAATTGCAATACATCTGTAAAGGAAACTACATATATACTGATGCCACTAATCCTTATGTTTTAGTTTTTCTAATTAATTTACACATTGTGATGCATTAATCCCATAATGAAGGAGAGCCTTCAGGGATGTGGAATGAGTAGAGCTACACATCAACAGGCACAAGTGCCCTCTGCAGGTTACTTATGTAAAGTACACTAAGAAAAAGCTACAGTTAGTGCAAATAAACTCACACTGATACTTATGGGAATTAATTTATATCAGCATACTACGTGGAAGACAGGTACTATGAAAAAAGCAATTGCTCCTCCTCTGACTCTAATCAATTGCTGTTTTTATCTAGCACTTTAACAAAACATTTAAGTTACATAAACTACTATCCTGTATACTACAAACACCAGATTTGTTTGAAGCAAATATTAGAATTAGACTTAAGTAAAAGTTACATCCCTGAATTCTAATATTTTGACAAATTGTAGTAATGGTTAATGAGGTATTCTTTTATTTTGTTTTTGGACTACTGTGGATTTTCAATGTACTGTCTGAATGTGTATTGGCAACATGTTATCAGCCTGTGCAAACGGGACATATTCGAGTTCTATTCATCACAGAGATCAGGGGTGAAGTGTTTTCAATAGTCCTTTCCATACCTACTGGAAGAATGGGCATAATGTAGCATTCCCGTAGTACTAGGTCAAAATTTAAACATAATGCAATTCTCCCAGCCCAGACAAATTGAGTAAATTGGTTGCTTATTTTACTTTAGGCATGGTGTAGGATGGACCTTGGCAGCTTATAACAGCACAGTTTGTTCATGGTGGTTCCTAAGAAAACTTCTAAAAACTATGATTTTTAGGTATCAAAGTTACCAATTGGGGATGGCCACTTCTATAATTTCTCTTCATGGCAGATCATCAAAATTTCTACCATGTGTTCTCAAGATGATATTTTCAGGAAATTTTGAAACTTTGAAGCAATGACAGAAATAAATGAAAGGTACAAGAGAAGGATTAAACTTCAGGGTTAAAGAATATCACTGATAAGATTCACACGCTATCCTCAGTGAAACTGGGGAAGAATTACATGATCGGCTCAATGGAATTAACAGTTTAGTGACTACAGAACATGGACTTAAAAGAGCAAACCGAAGAAAGATGGAAATAATGAGGAATAACAGAAATGTCATTACCCATAAACTTAACATCAAAATTTGTGGCCACAAATTAGATGAATTTAAGGACGTCTGCTACCTTGTACGCAAAATAACACACAACAGATGAAGCTAGGAGGATATAAAAAGTAGACTTGCAGAGGACAAGAGCATATCATGGCAAACTAGCATCAAACATAGTCTTTAATTTGAGGAAGATCCTTCTGAGAATGAATGTTAGGAGCACAGCATTGTATGCTCATGAACTGTGAGTGTGGAAAAACCATACAAGAAGAAAACTGAAGTGTCTGAGATGTGATGCTACAGAACGATACTGAAAATTAGATAAACTGGTAAGATGAGGAATGAAGAGGTTCTCTGCAGGATCGGTGAAGAAAGGAACGTACGTAAAACACTGACAATAAGAAGGAATGGATGACAGGACATGTGTTAAGATAGCAGGGAATAATCTGTAGGGGAAGGCAGAAATGGGAAGACATCCAACAATTATATGAGGACATAGGGTGAAATGTTCCTCCAAGATGAAAATGTTAGCACAGGAAAGGTATTCATTGTGGGCTGCATCAAAACAACCAGAAGACGTGATTTTTTTTAAAAAAAAGGTTTTGCTTTCTCAGTAAAGATGCCTTTACAGAAGCTAAACTGAACTAAAAAATATTCTCAGAAAGGTATTTCCATATTGTGCTTTAAGTTCCCTTCTGAAACATTGTCAAGAACATAAACAGGTGGGAGATCAGCCTATAATTAGAGGACACTTGCTAGTCTCAACTTATTTAGATTTTACTTATACCTACTTTAGTCTTTCAGGAAATACAAACTGAATCCACATCTGGTTACAATGGTAACTCAAGAGGGACAATATCACATTAGCAAAAGATTTTAGTACTTTAATTGAAATACCATCATAGCCAAAAGATTTAGTACTTATTAGTGGCCTAATGACTTTTATGATCCCCTAAACAGATGTGTGGTGGTGGAGCATCCAATGCCTGTGTAAGTAAATCTAATGGGCTTGCCATTGATAGATGACTCTTTGCCCCTGTGTTTTCCTAAGCATAGGGACCATGAGAATCTCAAAAGATATAAGGATGCAAACCACGGCAAACAGATAGTCATCTTTTCCTTCCTCTAAATGCAAATATGCAGTACCCTCTTTCATGCACTTTACAGGAGCAGGTCAGGTGTATATTTAGATATATAATAATAAGTAAAACATTTTCTCATGTGTTTTGTTTATATTTACAACAGATGGTCCCTATAGGAATGATTTAGCAAAGAAGCCATTACAAGAATTTTATGAGAATCCGTAAGCTACATAGAACCACTGCAAGGAGCTATGGAAAGAAAGTTGACCCAGACAGATAGCTTATCAGGGCAAGCCAAACATAAACTGATTGGGGTATGTGTGCTAAAGGCTTTCTGTTAATGACTGCTTCATCCCAAAAATGCCCTCGTGTTCCATTGTTTAAGACAGATTCACTACTGTAAGAGATGTTGTCATAAATATTAATCAACATTAAAAAAAGAAAAATCAAGCTGTGACCATGAAACTTGGTGATTGTGTTAGTCCTTCTCTACAAATTCAACCTTCAATGTGACTAATTTTTCCAAACAATGGATGAATTAACAGAGTCCTTGGTTATAGAAATCTGTGTTTTACCTGTTCAACAGCATTTCACCTTAAAAAAATCAACTTGAGGTGGGGAATTTTGTGGAGCAGAAACACCCCCTGGTTAGTTTCTCACACTGCTTCATCTGGAAGGCCTCCCATAAGCTCATCAGCAGATTTCATTAGTATGCTCCTGTGACAGTTCGACCCTATCAAACAATCTGTTACCACCACACTGAGGCAGCCCCAAAAAACTTTCAACATCACAGTGACTGATGATAGTTGGGTCTTTGACTTTTTCGGTTGTGGTGAATCCACATGTTTCCACTGCTTGCTTTGCTCCTTTGTCTCAGAGTTATAGTTATATACCCAGCACCCATCCTTAGTAATTAGGCAGCTAAAAAAGGCATCTGGATTGCCCAGACATAGTTGCAACATTTTCGTTGCTACCCCAGTTCTGCGGGCTTTTCAGATAGGTACAACAACCTATGTCATGTTTGAAATGTGGTACAAGATGTGACTGATTTTCACTTTTTCCACTGTCATCTCAATTGTGATATACTGGTCTTTAAGCACCAAGGTCTCTACTTCTCCTGCAATTCCCTGTTCTTCACACAGAGATGGTCTACCACTTTGTTCTTGTTCATTCAGATTTATCTGACCACACTGGAAGAGCTGTGCCACCTAATCATAGGACCAAATGACGGTGGATTGTTGCCACACGTTTCTGGTAACTCAGCCTGGATTGTTGTAGTGTTGTTCCCCTTCAAACGTGAAAAAAAAGAAAAATGTTTTCTCACAATAGTCGTCTTTATCAATGGGCCGTACCATTTTGTTTTGGCTCCTCAAGTGGCATGCTACAGAACTGTGGCATTGGGGATTTCAATGTGTACTCGGATTGCAGACATAGGCCTACAAATAAATTAAAAATTAATTATACAACTTCTCTTTGAGGTGATCATTAAGACTTTAGGACACACTGTCTTCCACCATAATGGCATTGTGGACATTTGTCCTTCCATTCTTCTGCTTAGCCACTCACAGAAAACTGTAGATGAATACCTGCCTTCCAATCCTCTCTCATTAAGTCAAAAAGCACAGCTATGTATCAATTGGCTATTTGTGACTTAAAAGCCAATGCTGACCTAACCATTCATCTTGCTACTAAGGACTTAACGACTCAGGTTAAGAATCACAATGACTATTTGACTGCAGGTCTCCATTTGCTTTCTAGTACTTCCAGATATAAACCACACCACTGTGACTCCATTCCAGAAGTCTAGCTTGACCTACAGCACATTTTCCACTTCTACAGACCCCTCGATCTAAGCCTCTTCTTGTTCTTGTCCATTGGCACCACATTAACTCCCTCCATTCCCTTGACCTCATTCTTTCCTGATGTAAATACTCACCCCACCCCCACCCCCAATTCTTCCCCCAATCTGATATTTTACCCCATTCTCCTTCTCTCTTTCACTCTGTTTATCACACAAAAACACATTATCATTTCAATTTTTGATTATTTATAGATTTGACCCAAGGTATTGTAAGGTGCTTAAAAATGTTATTACGAAGGCAAAGAGTATGTGGTATGCAAATAGAATAGCTAATTCACAGGATAAAATTAAAACCATATGGTCAGTTGTGAAGGAAGTGTCTGGTCAGCAGCACAAGGTCAACAATATAAAGTCAGTTTGTAGTAAAAATATTTCAGCTACTGATAAATCCGATGTACGTATAGTATTTTACAATCATTTTCTGAGCATTGCTGGTGAATTAAATAAAATTTTAGTTTCTACAGGGAATCATACAACATTCTTGGTAAATGCCTTTCCAAGATTGATGTCTGAAATAAACCTCTATGATACAGACAAGGGGGAGATTGAGTCAATAATTAAATCACTGAAGACTAAGGACTCTCATGTTTATGATGGAGTGCCTAGCAGAATATTAAAATACTGTGCTGCACAGTACTGGATGGGTTATACAAAAGATTTCAAATGCTAGGCATATTTTTTGATTTAACTAATGCGTTTGATTGTGTTGATCACAAAATATTGCTCCAGGAGTTGGACCATTACTGAATACCAGGAGTAGTTCACAAATGGTTCACCTCTCACTTTGGCAACAAACAGAAAAAGGTCATTATTAACAATGTTGTTAACGGCTGTGATGTGGAGTTTGAGTGGGATACAGTCAAGTGGGGCGGTGGCCCAGGGATCAGTGTTGGGGCCACTCCTGTTCCTTATTTATATAAATGATATGCCCTCTAGTATTACAGGTAATTCTGAAATATTTCCGTTTGCTGATGACGCTAGCTTGGTTGTATAGGATGTTGTGTGCAACACTGGACCAGTTTCAAATAGTGCAGTTCATGACCTAAGTTCATGGCTTGTAGAAAATAAACTAATGTTAAATCACAGTAAGACTCAATTTTTACAGTTTCTAACACACAATTCAAGAAAACCTGACATTTTAATTTCATAGAATGGCCATATGATTAGTGAAACTGAACAGCTCAAATTTCTAGGTGTTCAGATAGATAGTAAACTGTCCTGGAAAGCCCACATTTGGGTTCTTGTTCAAAGACTTAATGCTGCCATTTTTACTATTCGAACGGTATCTGAAATGAGTGATCGTTCGACACGAAAATTAGTCTACTTTGCTTATTTTCATTCACTTATGTCATATGGTATTATATTTTGGGGTAACTCTTCCCATTATAAAAATGATAATTTTGACTCAGAAATGGGTGGCTTGAACAATAAGTGGTGTAAGTTCATGAACCTCTTGTCAACCCCGGTTCACAAGTCTGGGTATTTTGACATTGGCCTCTCAATATTAGTATTCCTTACTGTCATTTATTGTTAACAATATTAGCTTGTTCCCAAGAATAAACAGCTTTCACTCAGTTAATACTCGGCAGAAATCAAACCTGCATTTGGATCGGACTTCCTTAACTCTTGTGCAGAAAAGTGTACAGTATACTGCTGCATCCATTTTCAATAAGCTACCACTCAAATTCAAAAATCTTAGCAGTAATCCATGCACTTTCAAATCAAAACTGAAGAGTTTCCTCGTGGGTCACTCCTTCTACTCTGTCGAGGTGGTTCTTGAAAAATTAAGCTGATTCTTATTGTATTGTTGATTGCATTTACTTAAACTTATAGATTGACTTTTTGTGTTCATAAACCTTTTATTTTTATCTGTTATTAGTTTTATGTTGTAATTTCATGTACTGACATGTTCCATGACCTTAGAGATTTGCTCCTCAGTTTAGTCCTACGGAACTTGACATGTAAATAAAAATAAATCAAAAGTTTTCATAATCATTAACAACTGTACGTTTTCTCTCCCATATCCCTTAGCAGCTTCTGGCTGTGCCGCCTCCATTGCCGCTCTCACCACACACACATCCAAAAGTTCCAACTGTTTTCTCTTTCAAATGAAACCACATGGTTCCAGAGACCTTTTCAGGTCTTAGATATCTAAGATGTACATATGAAGACTGAAATGACAAATCAAAATTTATACTTTGAGACTTGTAAAGATCTCTGGAAACATAGAGTTACATTAAAGCACATATGCCTAGGTTTCATACAGGCTCCCACATTATGTTCTATGCTGAGGCACTATTCCAGTACAGTTGTAGAGTCTCTGCAATGTTGTTCAAGGCCACGGGGAACACTAAGTGGGCTGAGGCATGAATGGGACTTTGGACTGAGGAGGCCTGCTACAGTAGTCCAAGCAGTTGTGCAAAGCCACTGTGTCAGATTGGCGCGGTGGTTAGTGCATCTGTCTACTGAGCAGGAGCTCCAGCTTCAAACCCCAGCCTTGGTACAAATTTTCATTTGCTGCTTCAGTCTGCACATATGCCTCCTCTTTGCTGACAGTCATCTTCATGCATGGTGCCTGGTCAGTATTATGACATTCAAGAAGTTGTACATTTATTTGTTTGTGTGTGTGTGTGTGTGTGTGTGTGTGTGTGTGTGTGTGTGTGTGTGTGTGTGTGTAAGTTACCTATCCTATTTAATTTTCAATTGTTAATACAAAAATATTAAAACACATAAAAACACAACATACTTATAGCATTATAAAGAGGTTTCCCAGTGATGGAATCCCAGGCTACTGTACTCTCCCTCTGATTAGTTATACCAATGGTAACTATATCACTTGGTTCTATTTCTTGCTCTTGAAGTTCTTCTGCCACTTTTTCAATGCATATCTTAACAGTATCTAATATTTTCAGTGGATCTTGTTCCACCCATCCTTCTTGTGGAAATATGTATGATGATTCTATTTGATGGGAGGCTATTACCTCAGATGTTCGAGCAGAGAACACCTGGGAAAGAAACAATAGATATAATCTCGTTACAGAAGTCATAGCAAAGTAAAATATGCATGCTTCATCTTAGTGTTAATTTGTGGTTGGTTCTATAACATAATGCAGGCAATGTCCCAAGAAATATGTTACTCCACTACTTATTGTCATAAAAAAATGTAAATGAGTGATGGTTACAAACTAATACATAAAAGTCTCAGTTCCACTTGCATTCATGTGACCAACTATACCCAATTACAAAGTTCCTCCTATGAACTATGGACCACCCCCCCCCCCCCTTTCTTTCCCTCCTGTCTTTCTTTAGAGAACAAAGCAGCTGAGATCATAAAGCATCCAAATCATAACTTAAAAAATAAAGAATTCCATGGTTCTTGAATTTGGTAGCACATATGAACCTAAACTGTGGGTAAAACTATAAGGACTAATGATGCTGGACCTGGAATGCTACTCAAAGAATAACAGACACAATGACAGGTATAAAGAACAGTTAGTACTACTTACCCCTTCAAGAGGTTGGCTGATTAAATTTTTTGAGACAACTAGTGACTATTCTCAAAAATTAAATCTCCTTTGATATGTTGCTATGGTGAGCATAAAGAAGAAGACATTATATAGCCTGTGCTGCATCTGCTAAAATCTCAGATAGCTTAGACAATGAACACACATTAAAATGTAAGAAATTAAAAAACTAAAAATAGGTTATAAAATAGTGCACAGTGAGTACAAGGTGGTGGAGGGTTGCAATTAAACAGATGACAATGATTGCCCAATATATTGCTTCACACTGAGATGGACAAAGAGAACTCACCCTAATTGTAGGGTGGGATTTAATCTCTCTGAGTTCATTTCCACCGAGTGAAAACCAATGTTTCATGCCAGAGCAATATAGTGTTCCTATGTTACTCAGCACAGAAATCTTCAGAGAGGGCAGAATTGCTCCAGGCCTGGGCAGGAGGGTTGCAGCTTTAGCAGTAGCATCAGCATCTATGCTGTAGGCACTACCACATCAAAGGAGACCTTGAAGAGACCAGACTAAAGGATGGTTCCTGAAGAGGGAAAGCAGCCTTGTCATTATTAAAGGAGCATTTTTGCAGCCCTGGAATAACTATCTGCCAGTCGAACTAAATCATCTGAATTTCATTGTCCAGTTCATGACCAACATTTGGTACATACTGGTACCAAAACTGTGGTTGTACATCTTCAATGATACTCCGTAATCCACTGTATGACACATATTGGAGGGTACCCCATACCACTACTAGTCATTCCATTTTATGTTCCACTCCCAAATAGAACAAGGGGAAAATGACTGGCTCGTAGCTTATCTTAGTGGGCCTTACATACAATATATCAGGTGACAATTATTGAATTATATGGAAAAAAAACATATTTTAGTTACAAATTATGGCATGCACACACTTTGTTCAAGATGTAAGTGTCACTACAGATATTCAGATTTAGGTTATGACATGTTCGATACACCAGTCATCATTGGCCATGATGTGTTGCATGTGAATAGTGAAATTCTGCATGACCTGCTGAAGTGTTGGAACATTGATGCTGCCGATGACCTCCTGAATGGCTGTTTTCAGCTCAGAAATGGTTTTAGGATTACTGCTGTACACCTCATCTTTAATGCAGGCCCCCAAAAAAAGAACCAATCGAGGCCCATACTGGTGGCCTCTGGGTACCCCAGAGCCAGATTGCAGTCCCCAAAGTGCTCCTCCAAGACATCACTCACCTGCTTCGATGGGGTTGAGCTCCGTCTTGTATGAGCCACATCTTGTCGAAATCAGGTCACTTTGGATAATGGGGACGGAATCATCTTCCAAAACCTTCACGTACTGTACAGTAGTCATCATGCCATCAAGGAATATCACATCGATTATTCCATGGCTAGATATTGCACACCAACAGTCACCCGTTGAAGGTGAAGAGACTTCTTGATTGTGAAATGCAGATTCTCAGTCCTTCAAACATGCCAGTTTTGCTTATTGATGAACCCATCCAAATGCAAGTGGGCTTCGTCACTAAACCAAACCATATTCACATACTGATTCCCATCATGCCCCATGGCCAACCATGCAATTTGAATGTCCTAATGCAAACCATCAGAAGTTATGATGTTTTATTTCATATAGTTCAATAATTGTCACCATGTATGTTGGTGTGAATAGAATCGTTCTGCAGTCAGCTTCAAATGCTGGTTCTCTAAAGTTTTCCCAGTAGTGTTCCTCAAAAAGAACATCACCTTCCCTTCATGGATTCCCATTTGAGTTACCGAAGCATCTCTGTAACACTTGTGTGCTGTTTGAACCTACCAATAATAAATCTAGCAATCTGCCACTGAATTGCTTCAATGTCTTCCTTTAATCTGACCTGATACGGATCGCAAACACTTGAGCACTACTCAGAAATAGATCACACCAGTATTCATACGTGGTCTCCTTTACAAATGAACCACACTTTCCTAGAACTCTCCCAATAAACCAAAGTTAACCATTCGCCTTTCTTACCACAATTCTCACATGCTCATGCCATTTCATGTCGCTTTGCAGCATTACACTCAAATATTCAAATGACATGACTGTGTCAAGCAGGACAGTAGTAATGCTGTATCTGAACATTATGGGTTTGTTCTTCCTGTTCATTTGCATTGACTTACATTTTTCTATATTTAGAACTAGCTGCCATTCATCACAACAACTAGAAATTTTCTCTCTGTCACCCTGTATCCTCCTACAATCACTTCAACACCTTACACTGCTACCCATCATGTTCGCCAGTCATTTTTCGTATATAGATAATAATAGCAGTCCTATCACACTTCCCTGGGGCACTCCTGATGATACCCTTGACTCTGATGGACATTCGCTGTTGAGGGCAACATGCTGGATTCTATAACTTAGCAAGTTTTCGAGCAATTCACATATCAGTGAATCTATTCCATTCTTCTTTAACATTCTGCAATGGAGCACCGAGTCAAACGCTTTCCGGAAATCTAGAAATAGGCAATCTGCCTGTTGCCCTTCATTTATGAATTGCAGTATATCATGTGAGAAAATGGTAAACTGAGTTTTGCACACACAGTGCTTTCTAAAACTATGCTCATTTGTGGGCATAAGCTTCTCAGTCTCAAAAAGATTTATAATATTTGAATTGAGAATATGTTCAAGAATTCTGCAGGAAACCCATGTTACGGATATTGGTCTGTAATTTTGTGGGTCCACTCTTATACGTAGGAGTCTTTTGTGTGTGTGTGTGTGTGTGTGTGTGTGTGTGTGTGTGTGTGTGTGTTTGTGTGTGTGTGTGTGTGTGTTCCCCTGGTCACTTGGGCCTTCACAATGAGTGACAGATTTGCAATAAATGCAAACTAAGTAAGGGGCCAGTGCCATAGAGTATTCTTTGAAAGACCGAATTGGGATTCCATCCACACCTGGTGACTTATTTGTTTTCAACTCCTTCAATTGTTTATCACTGTCAGGGATGATTATTACTATGCCATCCTTACAGGAGTCTGTTTGATGGTCAAATGATGGTATATTTGTACAATTCTCCTGTGTGATTTGTTGAATATGAAATTTAAAACTTCAGCTTTCATTTTGCTGTCTTCTACTGCCACACCAGTCTGGTCAATAAGTGATTCGGTGGAAGCCTTAGACACACTTAGTAATTTGACATAGTTGTGGAAGACAAGCAGCAGGTCAATGACACCTACATGTAGGTCTCAAAATTGTGCATCAGGAGGAACCAAATTTCCAAGTGATGGTTATGCATGGCATGTCACTTTACTCTTATTGTAGGGGACACATTACTGGGTTCATCGGCAGTAGCTTTTCTGCACACTAGACCATACAAAGGACTGTGCCTATAGTGCCCTAGTAGCATGGATGCCTGGAAAGTTAGTGCATGCAAGGACTTGAGTATGTGATGTTGTAGAGATGTGAGTTCGTATTGCTGCAGCTGACATGTGGATTTGTTGTAGTGTACTGCTATATCAGTGCGCATGTCCCACAATTGGAGGTCTGCAGATCTTTCAGTTCTGCATCATCATTCTACACCATTATTAGCTCACTGAAATCTGCTGGCTGAAATATGGCACTGGCCCTAACCACTTGGAAACTTGGTTAGTCCTGATGTACAATTTGCACACCTGCGTGTAGTTTTCATTGACTTGCTGCTTGCATCTCACAACATATGTTAGTGACTCACAGTGATTTATTGGTTTACGATGGGGCCACTACAAGGTCAGGTAGTGGAGGGTGTGAATAGTACACAGTGGCAGTGCAGAAAAGTTGCCAGCCAGGAAAGACTGCCAAAAGGAGGCTGAAGTAGATTGCACCATGTTATTACTGTCTGGCATCCACCTCAGAAGAATGATGCCATATCACACATAATGGTATGGTAGAATACCTACGTAACTTTCTTAAGGGTGCTGTCATGTGCCATGCAACTGGGTCTTGGGTTGACAGACTCTTGCTGGTACTCCTCAGGCTGCACACTGTGAGAAATGTCAATTGTCTGTGACAGAGCCTGCATATCGTGAGCTCCTGCAGTAGTCAGACGAATTCTTTCTCCCATCCACCACAGCTACCTATACAACAACTGGATTTGCACAATAGGTTGACAAGGCACTGACTGTCCAGGTAAAAACGAAAATGAGGATCGTGTCCACCGATTTATATAAACTGGCATACCTGAGTGCCAAAACTGAAACTGTAATGATGGCCACTAGCACACAGTACAGAAAACCTTTGAAAAATTAAGGACTGCTCAATGACAATGGTGAGATCCATGTCAGAAATTAGTAAGATTAGTAAGAGGATCAGGGCAAGAAAGAAATATATGGAAAATGTCATGAAAATGAAGTGGAGGTTGGAGGAAATGTTGTCAGGCAAATGTACTTGGGAAGTTGTAGAAGATACGAAAATACTGAAATGATAATCTAGGAGGTGGGTAGATGAAACTAGAAAACATAAAGAAGCATTGTGGATGAATATCACTGAAGAACATAATACCTGAAAAAGTCTAGAGAAGATCTTATTCTGCATGAGATGTCCAATGCTTGATGATGATATTAATTCTCTTATTGTATATTCCTGATTTTGTGCTTTACATGTTCATTTCCTTCTTGTTTTGCATTGTTTCCTCTGCACTCAGTAGTCTACATAGTCTATGATTAAGGTGCTTTAAAGTCAACACAATTTAGAACTGTCATATCATGTACTATTCCTTATAGTCTAACAATATAGCATCGCCTACAATTCTAGTTTCATTAAGACTTAAGAAGTTAGTCTTCTCTGCAAATTCTTCTAATATATGATCTCTGTCATTTACGGTATCATACTAAAAGTGTATTATTGAAGCTTCATTTCTTACTTTTGATTCCACTGTTGCATTAAAATATCCAAATATCACCTTGTAGTGGGATTTGTTATCATTTATCAGTTTCTGTAACTCTTCATACAAGGTTTCTAATAGTTCATAGAAACGTGACCAAACTGGTGTACAGAGTACATTGATTTCTATGGAATGTCTTGTATTCATTTTGAAACAAGTCTTCTCATTCAGTCTGAGATTTCTTTAATATTATCAGCAACATTGTTTTTAATTTCATTGTTTACAGCATGTCTACAAATTGAATTTCTACCATTGTCTTTAGCTCTACAATAAAACATACTTTCTGGTTTTGATTCTATTTGTCTTTAGTTTTCTTGCTATACTTCAGACATCCAACTACATGTCAACTGATGTTGTTAATCGCTCTTCCTACTCCACTAACACATCTTCAGTTGCTTAAGTTGTACAGTTTATTATCCTCAAACAAAAGTTAGCATAATAGTTAGTAATATAAGTTATTGTTTATTTACCCATGTTTTGCATAGAAAAATATAGCCACTGAAGTAGCTTGGCATGCCTTGTGGCAAAAAGCAAATGCCTAAGGAACCTCAGACCACTACTTTCAACATATTTTCAACTGGGCTGGAATACCAACATTCTAGGAACTCACACACAGTAGGGTTACCAACAACCTTACCCAAGGTACTCTAACCGGCACAAAGACCAAAAGTTTGAGACACATGGGACACATGAACAGTGTAATCCTTACAGATGCCATGGTCACTGCAGCTGCAGCCCAGATCTCATAGCATGAGATTAACATGACCAGATCTACATCTACATCTGCAAACCACTATGAAATGCTTGGCAGATGGTTTGTCTCATTGTACCATTTATTAGGACTTTTTCCAGTTTCATTCACATAAGGAGTACAGAAAGAATGCGTGTTTAGCATGATGACTGCTGCAAGGCCACCGATGGCCACAGCATACACTTACGCCTGATGTCATAAACTGATAATGGCCACAGCAGAACCTGGTGCCATGGCCTGGCCTGGCAATGAAACACCCACCACTGTGCAAGCAGCAGTCAACATGTTAAGTGCCTCCATGCACACTGTAATTGATTTAATCTTGTCATCGTGATCCCAACAGGTGTGATACATAGTGGGTTGCAATATATTCCTATAGTCACTTAGAGCCAGTTCTTGGCACTTTGTAAGTCTCCCATGGATCAAACTCATCTGTGCCCATTTGTGCTGCCCTTCTCTGTAGATGTTCAATATCCCTTGTTAGTCCTGTTTGGTATGGGTCCCAAACACTTGAGCAATACTGTAGAATGGGTCACATATATGATTTGTAAGCCATCTTTGTAGACTGATTGCAGTTTCACAGTGTTCTACCAACAAACTGAAGTCTACAACCTGCTTTACCTATCACAGATCCGATGTAATGATTACATTTCATATCCCTATGAAGTGCATGTGCTGTTTATGTGCTAACAGTTACCTCATATCAATACTGCCATAAACTATCAATCAATGATCAAGAGACTCATAACACATTTAACTATAAAGTGTTGAAGACACTGAATTATTATAGTGTCTACAGTTCAGTTTGGAGAGCAGCCAATCTATATCTCCATCTCCACCTATATACATACTCCACAAGCTACTGTGCAGTGTATTGCAGAGGGTAAAAGGTACTAATATCAGTTTTTCCCTCCTATTCCACTTGTGTACTGACCAAGGGATAAATTGTTGACCATATGCCTCTATGTTGTTACCTCAAAACTGAGCGATCAGCATGACTGAGTGCCATGCAGAGGACCCAGCTTCATTTCTTGGTAGCTGGGATTTTTCTTTGATGTATTTCACATGTGGGCATGCCCATCCACCCCCCCCCCCCCCCCCTCAAAACACGCACAAACAGAGAGAGAGAGAGAGAGAGAGACTTACTGATGCTTACCTCCATGTCTATTATTGCGCTGGAGGTAAGTGTGTGTGTGTGTGGGGGGGGGGGGGGGTCACCCACAGTATCGCATTTCAAATTAAAGGCAGAAGAGTACCAATTAAATGCTAGTGTAATTATCTGACTGTTAAGTATGTCTATGAGCCACTCATTTACCTGCAGGTGAGAGTGTGCTTCCACTCCCTTTACATCATTTCCAGCCCAAATTTCTTATTATCACAATATTATATAACTATATTTCATTTCTGTGTGCTCTCTGCTTCCTGTTTCACATCTGAAATTGTTACCTTTACCTAAATGCTTTTGTCTTTCCTTTAGCCATTCTATCGTCTTTCTTCTATGTACTTCACACTACCACATTGTTTTGCTTGTTACTTCTTACATACCTTTTCTTGACTGAATTAGATCTACAAATTCAATTTTTATTCTACATTTAAATAATTCTGTATATTTTGGCTTTCATATTTGATCTTATCACCAATATAATATCGTCATTCATTTGCAGATATCTGTTTATGGTTTTGTTGCAACAAGTGATCTCTCACTCTGAATATGACTATCACAATTGGTTAAAGGAGTAATGATATTTTATTATTGATATTTTGAAATAACAAACTCCAAATTCTCTATTTATTTTCATATTTTCTAATAACTCCTGGGGTGAATGGCTTGAAATATTTATTATTATTATCATATTAGAGTGAAAAAAAATGGCTTTCCTCACAAGGAAGATTAATGTTAGAAGCAAAGAAAATAATTTTTTAGAGTTGTCTTTAAAGTTGGATGTAACACTCTTTGCTGTATTTTCAAATGTCATTCAGCTGAAATTATAACTGGTTTTCAATAAAGATTACCTTTTCGAAGATTTTATTATCTATGGAGGTGGTAGATTTTGCCATTCTTCTAATAAGATTTTCTGCAGCATGAAGTTCTACTGGAAGATGATCATACTTGTTTGGAGTGCTATCTTCTCTTCTGTTGCTGATTAATATTTGCATGCTGGTTTTAAATAACTCACAGAGACAATATTTCAAACTTTGCTTAAGTATGTTTCAGTTAGATATACAAATTTTGTCATGAATTATTCTGACAGGCACTACTTTATGTGCAGCTCATGCAAGTGCACAGAACAGATCATAGAAGATAAAGTAGACTGAAAATGTTGATTTTAATTAAGATTCTGTTGACCTCTTCAGCAATATTATATCTTATATCAGATAGTGAAGGGAGACGAAACTTTAATAGTCATGGGTGACTGGAATTTGGTAGTAGGAAAAGGGAGAGAAGGAAACATAGTAGGTGAATATGGACTGGGGCTAAGAAATGAAAGAGGAAGCCGCCTGGTAGAATTTTGCACAGAGCACAACTTAATCATAGCTAACAATTGGTTCAAGAATCATAAAAGAAGGCTGTATACATGGAAGAAGCCTGGAGATTCTGACAGGTTTCAGATAGATTATATAATGGTAAGACAGAGATTTAAGAACCAGGTTTTAAATTGTAGTACATTTCCAGGGGCAGATGTGGACTCTGACCACAATCTATTGGTTATGAGCTGTAGATTAAAACTGAAGAAACTGCAAAAAGGTAGGAATTTAAGGAGATGGGACCTGGATAAACTGACTAAACCAGAGGTTGTACAGAGTTTTAGGGAGAGCATAAGGGAACAATTGACAAGAATGGGGGAAATAAATACAGTAGAGGAAGAATGGGTAGCTTTGAGGGATGAAGTAGTGAAGGCAGCAGAGGATCAAGTAGGTAAAAAGACGAGGGCTAGTAGAAATCCTTGGGTAACAGAAGAAATATTGAATTTAATTGATGAAAGGAGAAATATAAAAATGCAGTAAATGAAGCAGGCAGAAAGGAATACAAACGTCTCAAAACTAAGATCGACAGGAAGTGCAAAATGGCTAAGCAGGGATGGCTAGAGGACAAATGTAAGGATGTAGAGGCTTATCTCACTAGGGGTAAGATAGATACTTCCTACAGGAAAATTAAAGAGACCTTTGGAGAAAAGAGAACCACTTGTATGAATATCAAGAGCTCAGATGGAAACCCAATTCTAAGCAAAGAAGGGAAAGCAGAAAGGTGGAAGGAGTATATAGAGGGTCTATACAAGGGTGATGTACTTGAGGACAATATTATGGAAATGGAAGAGGATGTAGATGAAGATGAAATGGGAGATATGATACTGTGTGAAGAGTTTGACAGAGCACTGAAAGACCTAAGTCGAAACAAGGTCCCGGGAGTAGACAACATTCCATTAGAACAACTGACAGCCTTGGGAGAGCCAGTCCTGACAAAACTCTACCATCTGGTGAGCAAGATGTATGAGACAGGTGAAATACCCTCAGACTTCAAGAAGAATATAATAATTCCAATCCCAAAGAAAGCAGGTGTTGACAGATGTGAAAAGTACCGAACAATCAGTTTAATAAGTCACAGCTGCAAAATACTAACGCGAATTCTTTACAGACGGATGGAAAAACTAGTAGAAGCCGACCTCGGGGAAGATCAGTTTGGATTCCATAGAAATATTGGAACATGTGAGGCAATAGTGACCCTACGACTTATCTTAGAAGCTAGATTAAAGAAAGGCAAACCTACGTTTCTAGCATTTGTAGACTTAGAGAAAGCTTTTGACAATGTTGACTGGAATACTCTCTTTCAAATTCTGAAGGTGGCAGGGGTAAAATACAGGGAGCGAAAGGCTATTTACAATTTGTACAGAAATCAGATGGCAGTTATAAGAGTCGAGGGACATGAAAGGGAAGCAGTGGTTGGGAAGGGAGTGAGACAGTGTTGTACCCTCTCCCCGATGCTATTCAATCTGTATATTGAGCAACCAGTGAAGAAAACAAATGAAAAATTTTGGGTAGGTATTAAAATCCATGGAGAAGAAATAAAAACTTTGAGCTTCACCGATGACATTGTAATTCTGTCAGAGACAGCAAAGGACCTGGAAGAGCAGTTGAACGGAATGGATAGTGTCTTGAAAGGAGGATATAAGATGAACATCAACAAAAGCAAAACGAGGATAATGGAATGTAGTCGAATTAAGTTGGGTGATGCTGAGGGAATTAGATTAGGAAATGAGACACTTAAAGTAGTAAAGGAGTTTTGCTATTTGGGGAGCAAAATAAGTGATGATGGTCAAAGTAGAGAGGATATAAAATGTAGACTGGCAATGGCAAGGAAAGCGTTTCTGAAGAAGAGAAATTTGTTAAAATCGAGTATAGATTTAAGTGTCAGGAAGTCGTTTCTGAAAATATTTGTATGGAGTGTAGCCATGTATGGATGTGAAACATGGACAATAAATAGTTTGGACAAGAAGAGAATAGAAGCTTTCAAAATGTGGTGCTACAGAAGAATGCTGAAGGTTAGATGGGTAGATCACATAACTAATGAGGAGGTACTGAATAGGATTGGGGAGAAGAGAAGTTTGTGGCACAACTTGACTAGAAGAAGGGATCGGTTGGTAGGACATGTTCTGAGGCATCAAGGGATCACCCATTTAGTATTGGAGGGCAGCGTGGAGGGTAAAAACCGTAGAGGGAGACCAAGAGATGAATACAATAAGCAGATTCAGAAGGATGTAGGCTGCAGTAGGTACTGGGAGATGAAGAAGCTTGCACAGGATAGAGTAGCATGGAGAGCTGCATCAGACCAGTCTCAGGACTGAAGACCACAACAACAACAAAACTTTACTGTACATCTTTATACAATATAACCATAGACTGTCAATAAAAATTTGTTTCTGTCATCTATCCCTGTACCATTTGTCATTAAAAATTATCATTTCACTTTTCTACACATATGTTAGGGTACATCACATATGCCCCCACTGTCTGCTGGAAGCAAACACCTCAGTCTTGTCGATGATAGCAGACAGTAGTTGGATATCTCACATAAAATAACAAATGTTTACATGTACAATAACAATGCCATAAAACAATGACATAGGTTTCAAATTAGTTTCTATAGTTTTTATACTTACAAGGTACAATTTTGACTTTCTTGTGTCTTTGAACACCATTGGATTAGGATCATGGTCTTGGGATATAATTTCTTTATTACTGGACCAAGGATAGGTATGGGGTAGTCAAGAATTGTTTTATACCTTCTCTTTATTATCATCATGTTGTGACGAAGCAAGCTGGGGTAATTTTACTTCCCCTCTTGTTTTGCCATCTGCCTCCTTAAATTTGTTTTTCCACTTTTAACCAATTACCACTAACATACATGGATATAGTCTGCATTTACATAAGAGAAAGGCTGGTCCTCAGTTATAAAGAATATAACACCAGATATAACTTTGTGCTTAATTTATGTATGTAATTGGTTTTCTATTTACTTCAGTTATGCCTAGTTACTATCTTGTTATAGGGTGAAACCAGTAATTGTTTCATAACATAAATTCTATTGTTGACACATAATCAAATATAAATTCTGTAATAATTATAAGCATCTGGGAGACGAAACAATAGCATTCTTTAAGTATTTGGCTCTATTTGAAAACATGTTAGCAAAGCCAGCCCTTAATTAATTGCAAAGTAATTAACAGTTTCATCAAAAGTATTGTTTGCATAGCTATACATGTTAATTTCATCATTTAAACAAATAATTCAGCTGAACTCTTGTAGTAGAAGAAACTGTCAAAAAGAACCATTTTTTCGATGTATTCAGTTAATTTAATGAGTAAGTTCTAATTGTAATTTCTGTAAATTTAACTTTGAACAATGTGTAGTTTCGCCACCTATTATGGTGATGATATATAAGGGCCCAATTTTTGGTCACGAGACAGTCAGTCCACAGCCGAGTTTCAGACAAGGAATGTGTGTTGGTTAGAATGACAACAATGCATCAACTTAACAGTGTAATAAGTGTTATATAATTAGGTCGTGTGTTAAAACAGTGAGTGTGTCTGCTCCATATGTGCCTTTCTATTCTTCAAGAACTGTGAACTTTGTGGTTAAGTTTTTACTGATTGTAGCTGTTCAACAGTAAACTATTGTAGCAGTATGTGTATGTTTGCCTGCTAACTATTACAGGTATGAGGCTTATGGAAAGTTAGAACAATAGGGCACTGGCCATATTTACTTTGTAATATTGGGGGGTTGTGAAAAGTGAAAGTAAAAGACTGTGAAACACAGCTGTGCATCTGTCAGCTACATCATTTATGGTAGACAGTATTGCACGTCCACCCCCAATTATTTATTTATTTATTTATTTTTTTTTTTTTCAGCCAGTACATCGACGCTGAAGACAACAAATGAAGAAACAAACCACTACATGTGGTGCCCCGGGTGAGGACTATCGTACATGGGCACAATAAACTAGAACTCACGAAATTTGACAGTGAAGTGTGAACTTGAGCAGTTTACAGTTTTAAAAGGAAGGCAGCCACTGAGTACAGGAGCAGCCAAGAGGCACAGCTGATCGAGATAAACAAGACGCCTTGCCGAGAGAATTACAACTTGCTGCAGTCTTGCAGATCCAGATAACAGCAGCAGCAGCAGCAGCAGCAGAAGAAGAAGAAGAAGAAGAAGAAGAAGAAGAAGAGTGAATGAGAATAAGATAATTTCATAGCAAAAGCTGTTTTGTATTAAGAGGTACATAATGAGTGATCTTAATGAACATGACAGTGACTGAGGACAAAGCTGTAGAGGTTAAGTTTTTAAATAAACAGAAAGACTTAATAGGGACTGATTTGCAGAACAATAGTCGTTACGGAAAATTGGAAGCAATGGTAAGGCAAATTATAAATAATATGGCTACGAAAGAAGACATTATTGGACAGTGGTAGTGATTTGAATGGCATTTCACAGGCATGTTTTGAATCTATTAAGAACAGAGATGATACAGTAGTGATGCATGTGTCTGGAATAAAAATTATTTGTGCTACTAGTAAGCTATCACTGAGTGTGACACTGAGGACAACAAATGAAGAAACAAACCACTACATGTGGTGCCCCGGGTGAGGACTATTGTACATGGGCACAATAAACTAGAACTCACTGTGGAATTGGCAGGACAGCTGTTGGACTGCAATTTCTAGGTAATTCAAAATCTCAGCAGTGGTATAATATTTGGGACGTACTTCTTGTGCAACTAGCAAATAGGGGGTTCAACATTCTGTGCTGGATTCATTATGTGGCGATAATGCTTACCCCAGCTGTCTGTCTCATTTTTCATGTTTCCTGAGGCAGTCAAACTATTCTCCTATCCTATCTCTAGTTCATAAGTAAATCAGAACCATTCTATCTTCTACTTTCCTGTGGTTTTGTGCAGTAGGATACTTAAGTATAGAAATATGTTAGAAAAAGTTTCACTAGTGCTATCTGTGTGTTTATCTATATTATGTTGTGTTAGTTGTAAGTAATGCAATCATAAGAGGATGGAAGAACGTAAATTGGTACAATGGTTAAAGAATTTCCGTAAAGAGAGGTAAGGTAAACAGAAAATACAAAGGGTCAGCATATGTGGAGGAGAAGGTGCAGCTTAACTGAAAATGTTAGCATCTGAAGTAATCAGCTCATTGGTGCAGCAGCAGAGGCAATATTCAGTATAAAACAATCTTAAATATGAGATCTTAATATTAATTGGGGTAGAAGTTTTTGTTATATGCGAGTTCAGGCTGAGTTTGTGAAATTACTACAGAGAACGCGGATGGAAAATGAAGACCTACTAGTCAGCTTCGATGTGACATCCTTATTCACACGAGTACCGACAGAAGACTCCCTGGCTTTATTCGAAGAACACTTTGAGAAGGATATCATCAAGCTCTTTCACCATGTTCTAACCACCACCTATTTCAAGTGTGGTGGGAAGTTCTACAAACAGATAGATGCTGTAGCTATGGGCTCCCCCATAGCACCAGGCATAACCGACCTATACATGGAGCACTTCGAAAAGCTAGCACTGGACACTGCTAAACACAAGCCAAAAGCCTTCTACAGGTATGTTGACGATACCTTTGTAGTTTGGCCACATGGCAGGGACAAACTGCTAGAGTTCCATCAACACCTCAATAGCATACATGGAAATATCAAATTTACCATGGAGATAGAAGAGAACAGAAGCTTACCCTTTCTGGATATCCTGATCACAAGAAACATTGACGGCACGCTGGGACACACAGTGTATAGAAAGAAAACAAACACAGACCTCTATCTAAATGCCAATAGCTGCCACCACCCTGCGCAACGCAATGCTGTACTCAACACTTTAGTGCACAGGGCCAGGTCCATCTGCGATAAGGAAAGTTTGCCAGGAGAATTGCAACACCTAAAGGACATCTTCAAGAAAAATGTATACAGTGAGACACAAATAAGGAGAGCTCTGAAGGCTGACCACAAGAAGAGAGAAGAGAGACTGGATGAAGATGAAGCAATGGGCTGTGGGTTCTTGCCATACGCGGGTCCTCCGACGTCCAAGATCGCGAGAATTCTCAAGAAAATAAAGTGAAGACTGTTTTCTGTGCAGCAGGAAAAATCTAAGACCTTCTCAGTTCAACCAAGGATACACTAGGTCTGATGGCACCAGGTGTGTACAAGATCGGATGCGAATGTGGGATGCAATATATAGGACAGACGCAGCGTTGCATCTCACAGCACCGCAGTGAACACATTAGGCATGTACGCTTGGGTCAGAACAACAAATCTGCTGTGGCAGAACATAGTATTGACGAGAAGCACACCTTCGATTTCGAGGACACAAAGAAAATATGCAGTACAAACAGATTTTGGGACTCAGTAATCAAAGAGGCCATAGAAATACGGTTACACGACAACCTAACCAACCGTGACAGTGGCTACCATCTCAGCACAGCCTGGGAGCCTGCAATCAGAAAAATCAGAAAAGAATGTTCCGTTCCACCAAGGGCCGCGGACGGAGCAGACAGAGATGGATGCCGGGACTCGAACCCCGCGCACGCATACCCCCCACCACCGCCCGATCCAGGCGCATCGGGCGATTCCGCGGGTGCGTGATTGGCTGGCCGCGGGAAGCGGAGAGCAGTCCAGCAGAGATATAAGCCCGTGACCGACGATATCCCGACACTTCGCCTGAAGATGATGGAGATGCATTCCATCGAAACGTTGCTACGAGACGACGATGCTACTCGGCTGACAACCCGTGAAGACTTCATATAAGAAGTTTTTGTGTTCAGTGCAATCAGTATATGGAGATAACTATCTATCTGTGTCATCATACAGTCTTTTCTAACATTAAGGAATTACAACTTTAAACATAGTTGCTTGGAGTAATTTGTGGAAATAATAAGCAAGATCTGGATGTATATCGCCCTTCAGGCTGGAATATTAAGCAATTTGATGGGATACAGTGAAATAGTAGTTTTTCTAAGTGATAATTTTGTCTGGTCGGTAATGACAGTTAAGTTTGCCTTAGCATAAGGATCTGTTACCATGGAGTGTTTTTCAGTAGAGTAATTTTGCATTGGATAAGCAGTGCAGGTGTTTATTTATTAGATAATGAAACAATAATGAAATAATAAAATAATGAATAATGTTAGGGTCTTAATGGTTAGGGAGCCTGCCTCTCCAGTAGGAATACTTTTCGAGTATGCACTCCCCTAGCTAACAAGGTAAGAAATGAAAGTAAAATAATGGAGCTGACAGTCAAGACTGAGTAATGAAAAAGATAACTGCATACAAACAAATGTGGTGTAACTGTACTGATGATCTAAATTTTAAACTAGGTGATCTTGGGTACTGTGTATATTGTGCAATTCATGACACTGCAGCTGGGAATGAGAGCTTAACAGAAAGAGCAATATTTTTAGTGAAGTACCAGTAATATAATGCTGGACCATTGGAGCTATAGGTTACCTGAAAAATTCTGTTTGTATTCTGAGGAATTATGAGCTTGAGGTGATAATACTGGAGCAAGGAAGGGTAATTTTGCTGATTAACTGATAACTGTGGTGCTACACTGATGTGAATATTCTGACAGGTAAACTATTTGGTAACATTTTGTGAGGATATAATTTTCTGGTTCAATGAGAGTAGTACTCAGAGTGGAGGAATAGGGCAATGATTTGGTACAACATCCATCCCTTTAATTTTGAGTTGAATAGTAATTAAGCTAGATAATGGTGACTACTCTTTTTTCATAACATAATGATTAGTAAATTTATCCTACTGCACATCTTGAGTTTTTGCTTCAGCAAATGGGAAGGAAACAAAAATCTTTCAAGTTTAACCAGCTTCAGCAGAGTTATGGCTTAGATTAATGTTTAGTAGTGTAATGTGCACTTAATTTTAAAATTTTACTAGTCCACACCTTTTGTACTAAAGTCAATTTTAGTGCTAATTATTGTAATGTTATGAGAACTATGTAATTACTTACTTATGATGTAATGTATATCATTTGCCATTAGTGTTAAACATTTTTTTCTTACATTTAAGTTACAAGTAAAAGCAAGTGTACTAAAGTAGGGTATTTTGTCTGATTTTTTCATGTACTGTGGAGGAGGACAGCCACCTCCAAGGGAACTAATAGTGGTGCATGTCCTTACTGACTACCACTTGGACCTGTTGAAGGTGTGGACAACTTGGTGAGAAAATGTGTAAAAGCTCATTGAAAAATTGAATGTGCTTGTGAAAAATACTAAACATTGAGCAAGTGAAATTTCTGTCTATTGCAACCCACGAGGACTTATTATTTGAAGCAAGACAGGACTTGTATCAAATGATATGTATCTTTAAATGTAATCTTCGCTTACCCAAAAAGGACAGCACTTATGATTAAGATGTCTAATTCTCTGTTAAAAGTATAACATGTGGATTTTTTGTGACATTCTCCAATACACTGTATGTAAATATTTTGTATGGGGATTTTTGTATGGCCACTTCACATGAGTATAAATTTGAAAAAAAAAAAAAACATACATACTGTGTAGTTTTGATAAGTTGCTTACGTAATTTTTGTGTGTGTGGATTTTAAACTCAATTTATGGGGTCACTTGTGATCACTAATTGCCCAGTTAGTTATTTGCAATATCTATCTGGTCAATCCAATGAGGGAGTGATGTGATGAAGCAAGCCAGGATAATTTTACTCCCCCTCTTGTTTTGCCATCTGCCTCCTTAAATTCATTTTTTCACTTTTAACCAGTTACCACTAACATACGTGGATATAATCTGCATTTACATAAAAGAGAAAGGTTGGGTCTCATTTTTAAAGAATATAACTCCAGATCTAATTTTGTGCTTAGTTTTATATATATAATTGGTTTTCTAATTTACTTCGATTATGCCTAGTTACTATCTTTTGTTACAGGGTGAAATCAGTAATTGTTTTGTAATGTAAATTCTATTGTTAACATATAAACAAATATAAATTATGTAATAATTATAAACATTTGGGAGATGAAACAATAGCATTCTTTAAGTATTTATTTGGCTCTATTCGAAAACATGTTAGCAAAGCCCAATTTTTGGTCATGAGACAGTCAGTCTACGGTCGAGTTTCAGACGAGGAACCTGTGTTGGTTAGAATGACAACAATGCATCAACTTAACAGTGTAATAAGAGTTATACAATTAGGTTGTGTGTTAAAACAGTGACTGTGTCTGCTCCATATGTACCTTTCCATTCTTCAGAAACTGTGTACTTTGTGGTTAGGCTTCTACTGCTTGTAGATGTTCAACAGTAAACTATTGTAGCAGTATGTGGGTTTTTGGCTACTAACTATTAATGAGGATTATGGGAAGTTAGAACAATAGTGCACTGGCCATATATAACTGTGTATTATTGGGGGGTTGTAAAAAGTGAAAGTAAAAGACTGTGAAATGCAACTGTGCATCTGTCGGCTACATCATTTACAGTAGACAGTACTGCATATTCACCCCCTATTTGTTTTCAGCCAGTACCTCGAGACCGAGGACAGCAAACGAAAAAACAAAGTAGGCAAACCGCCACAATTTGTCTGCCCATAATGAAAGCTAAAGCTTCCATTCAACAGAAAAACAAAATTTATAAACAACAATTATAAAATATTTAAGACTACATAAAGGTTATTGCTTTTGAACAGCCTTTTTTTTTAAATGCTTTGCAGGAGAGCATTTACTACAGAAACAATGTCTTTTAGTTATTTCTTAGGGAGTGACTCCATATATTTTCATTAATTCATGTCAATCAACACTGTACATTCAGCTTTATGATTGCAATGTTTCTAACACCATTTTCGTATCATGATGTATTGTTTTGGACTAACCATTGGCCTTCAGAGAGAATGTCAGGACATCATTTCACATGAGTGAACAGCTGGCACAAGTAGACTGTGGTGTCACCGCCAGACACCACACTTGCTAGGTGGTAGCCTTTAAATCGGCCGTGGTCCGTTAGTATACGTCGGACCCGAGTGTCGCCACTATCAGTGATTGCAGACCGAGTGCCGCCACACGGCAGGTCTAGAGAATCTTCCTAGCACTCGCCCCAGTTGTACAGCCAACTTTGCTAGCGATGGTTCACTGACAAATTACGCTCTCATTTGCCGTGACGATAGTTAGCATAGCCTTCAGCTACGTCATTTGCTACGACCTAGCAAGGCGCCATTATCATTTGCTATTTATCTTGTGATGCATGTACCCTCAGACCGATGCTTACCAATTATGGATTAAAGTTAAGTATTCCAGAAGCCACGTACTTTTTTTACTAGACTCAACTCCTTTAACTGTTCCAGACCTCACGCCAGCCTGCGTGAGCTTAAACGCGTGCCTTTCAGCTACCTCCTAGTGGCTTGGCTGTCTTGCCAAGTCACAACATAGACTATGCTGTAAACCAGTGTCTGCCTTGTGGCTTCATGATATATCACCAGGATATTATGACAGTTCACTCATGGCCTGGTGGAAACTGAAGATGACACAAGATGTGGCATACACAGCCAAGACATCAGTCCGATAATTTTGCCAAATAATTGTAATTTACTTTGATGTAGTCCACCTTATGGCAACAGAGCTTCACTCGTACCTGAGATTCTGCTTTGAAGCCTACACTTTACTGCACAAGTCACTTTAATACATTAACTGAAAACCATTCAGAGGTATTAATTGTAGACTTGTATCACTTTTCCTTTCTACAAACTTCACTTTACACGAGTCCCATTTATCTCTTACTGAATGTTATGATGATAGTCCTAGTTAAGTTTGCCTTCCATATATACTTTCACACTACTCTTTAAATTCTCATTTTAAAGACACATTATCATCAACTCCACACTGAATATTGGAAAATCTTAACCAAAAATCCATATTCCACAAAAATGCAATTAGGTTCAACAGCGTCTACGGAAGAGTTTACTACTTTATCTTCTCAAAAGCTGTCTTTCAGTCACAGAAATTAAGATAAGATTCAACATTATACATATTCTACTACAAATATAAAAGGCATGACCAAACTACAATGGGAATGTCATTGAGACAGACATTAAAATAGACGGTGTGGTGTAACTTCACATTTACCTACTTATTACTTATAACATGTATATGTAAACATATAGATGTCTCCAAATAGGAGGTGACATAGTATTTGCACTATGTTGTGTCGAAATGTTATTTCAAATTCGCACTAGCGGTATTGTTTGTACCTCTCCTACTTCAATACTTTTTAAATATGTGCAGATATATGTTCATCATTGCAACAGTAATTTTACCTTTTGAACAGTGAGAAAGTATGTAGCAACCTTTGGTCATTTTTCCACCAGCCATTCTTATAACTATATTTACGTAATTAATCTTGTTCTCCTGCATGGTAATTGCAGTAATCCATATTTCTTTGACATTCTTATATGGATATGTGTGAATATTTTACAAATGTACTGTCTTTATGGACAACCAACGCGGAGTATTCTACTTAGTATTTATGTTGTGAATGGCTCACAAATGTATTTTCTGCAAGTATTTTACTGCCTATTACTTGTTCTATATTAAATTCATGTAAAATGCAAATGGTTGTAAACTGAGTGATGGAAAGTGAAGTGCTAGGTTTGCTTTATATTGTTAAATATTTTTATGTATCTAAAAACAAAGATAATGTGACTTACCGAACGAAAGTGCTGGCAGGTCGATAGACACACAAACAAACACAAACACACACACAAAATTCAAGCTTTCGCAACAAACTGTTGCCTCATCAGGAAAGAGGGAAGGAGAGGGAAAGACGAAAGGATGTGGGTTTTAAGGGAGAGTGTAAGGAGTCATTCCAATCCTGGGAGCGGAAAGACTTACCCTAGGGGGAAAAAGGACGGGTATACACTCGCACACACACACACATCCATCCACACATACACAGACACAAGCAGACATATCTGCTTGTGTCTGTGTATGTACGGATGGATGTGTGTGTGTGTGCGAGTGTATACCCGTCCTTTTTCCCCCTAGGGTAAGTCTTTCCGCTCCCAGGATTGGAATGACTCCTTACACTCTCCCTTAAAACCCACATCCTTTCGTCTTTCCCTCTCCTTCCCTCTTTCCTGATGAGGCAACAGTTTGTTGCGAAAGCTTGAATTTTGTGTGTGTGTTTGTGTTTGTTTGTGTGTCTATCGACCTGCCAGCACTTTCGTTCGGTAAGTCACATTATCTTTGTTTTTAGATATATTTTTCCCACGTGGAATGTTTCCCTCTATTATATAAATATTTTTACGTCATGAAACCTCCTGGCAGATGAAAACTGTGCGTCAGACTGAGACTTGAGCTCAGTACCTTGCCTTTCGTGGGCAAGAGCTCTACCAACTGAGCTACCCAGGCACGACTCACGCCCCATCCTCATAGCTTTACTTCTGCCAGTACCTTGTCTCCTAAGTTCCAAACCTCACAGAAGCTCTCCTACAAACCTTGCAGAACTAGCGTTCCTGGAAGAAAGGATATTGTGGAGACTTGTGGCTAAGCCAGGAAGTTTCATATCAGTGCACACTCTGCTGCAGAGTGAAAATTTCATTTTAGATTTTTACATTAGCAGGTGAAAACATATGCTGTCAATTGATATATAACTTGATACTTCAGTCATTCTCCTGTAACTCACTGTGTGTATCAGAAAACTTTGGCATACATTTTCAGCTCTTATGTCACAGTTATCATTACTTTTAAACCCACAGTAATGAGTATTCATATATTCCTTGCTACTCCACGGATCATTTGTCTTCATACACACTCATACATTCATACATAAGTATACCTCATATCAGTGGGGGTCCTTCCAAATGCAACATAAGACCTCATTTTTAATAGAATTTTGAAGCTAAATTAGATTATATAATTAACTGTTGTGTCATTAGGTAGGACCCATTTAAGGGGCTCCGGAAAGGCTCAAAATCATGAAAAGTTCAATTTTTACTTTTTTGCGTTTTCTGAATCTGCAGACTATTACCTTTTAATAGATATATAATTTATTCAATTCCGCAGACTACAACTATTTTTAAATTTTTTTTGAAATGTGTTCTACATGGGCGTGACCCACTGTGGCGCTGTTAAACTGCTGTCAAATGGTGTTATTATTAACGTCCGTGTTCATCTGGTACATTTTAGTGATGTGATATAAAGTATGTGTTGTGGCTAACCTGTGATGGTTCAATATATATCGCTGGTGTGATTGTCGATTGTTTCATGTTTATTTACTCTGTCGTTATCTCGAAAATATTCGTAATTAATTCTGTTTCTTGAGTCTCTGTTTTGTTGAAGTATAATAATGAGTAAAAGTAAAGTTATTAGAAATCCTCTGAAGGCTTTTAAGAAAAGGAGAAATGTTGGAAAGCCAAAGGTATGTGTTATTACTGTAAACAATAAAGACGATGAAAATCCCCAACATAGCTTGTGTCCCAAAGAAGAAGACAGTTGGTGTAAATATAACAAAGGATTGCTAACTGCCTCATGCAATAATGGAGGTGATAAAACCTATTTTCAGAGACTTAGCAGCACCTGAACTGTTGAAAAAGTGTATTCACGGAAAAACTCAAAACCCCAATGAAAGTGCAAATAGTGTTATATGGTCGAGAATCCCCAAGACTGTAATTGTTGGAATAGAAACACTTCACTTTGGTGTGTATGATGCTGTTGCGACTTTCAATGATGGCAACATTGTAAGGTGCAAGGTATTTAGAAATATGGGAATGAAGATAGGTTCTAACATGGTACGAGCGATGCTTGCTTTAGACAAGGAACGCCTTCGGGCTGCAGACAGGGCTGTAAAGAGTCTAGAAATACAAGCAAGAGTAAACAGGAGGAGGAACAAGAGGAAGCTGGAGGAGGAGTTTGCAGAGGATGAAGATAATCCATCCTATGGACCTGGAATGCACTAAAAAGTTAATCCAATCTTTGTCGCTCGATTCCCAAAACTTTTATTTTCTCATACTAATTACATGTTTTCTAAGGATCTTCCAAACATATTTGTTTCAAACTTTCAGTAAATGTTACACAGTACCTTCTGCATAATTTAACACAGCCTTTTTCCAAAAAAACTGTATATTTTTGAATATATAAATAAAAAATTGCAAAAAAATGTTGTGAATTTTCATTACAATTGAAAAAAAATCATCTTTAATAACTGAACTAAAATTTTGTAAAATCCCTGTGTTAAGTTGTAGCCCATATTCCAATAAATAATCTGTAAAAAGTTCAACTTCCTACCTCAAATACTTTGTGAGGTAAGATGTAATTTATAAGCGTTATTTTAACATTGCAAGTATAGGGCGTTCCGGAGCCCCTTAAGTAATTTCACCTTTTGAGCTCTTTAATGTAATTTTCAGCAGCTTTTCGAATAGAGCCAAATAAATACTTAAAGAATGCAACTGTTTCGTCTCCCAAATGTTTATAATTACTACAGAATTTATATTTGTTTATACGTCAACAACAGAATTTACGTAACAAAACAATTACTGATTTCACCCTATAACAAAAGATAGTAACTAGGCACAATCAAAGTAAAGTAGAAAACCAATTACATACATAAAACTAAACAATAAGTGATATGAATATAACAGAGGGAAACATTCCACGTGGAAAAAATATATATCTAAAAAGAAAGATGATGAGACTTACCAAACAAAAGCGATGGCAGGTCGATAGACACACAAACAAACACAAATATACACACAAAATTCAAGCTTTCGCAACAAACTGTTGCCTCATCAGGAAAGAGGGAAGGAGAGGGAAAGACGAAAGGATGTGGGTTTTAAGGGAGAGGGTAAGGAGTCATTCCAATCCCGGGAGCGGAAAGACTTACCTTAGGGGGAAAAAAGGACAGGTATACACTCGCACACACACACATATCCATCCACACATACAGACACATGGATGGATATGTGTGTGTGTGCGAGTGTATACCTGTCTTTTTTTCCCCCTAAGGTAAGTCTTTCCGCTCCCGGGATTGGAATGACTCCTTACCCTCTCCCTTAAAACCCACATCCTTTCGTCTTTCCCTCTCCTTCCCTCTTTCCTGATGAGGCAACAGTTTGTTGCGAAAGCTTGAATTTTGTGTGTATATTTGTGTTTGTTTGTGTGTCTATCGACCTGCCAGCGCTTTTGTTTGGTAAGTCTCATCATCTTTCTTTTTAGATATAAACTAAACAATAAAGTAGATCTGATGTTATATTCTTTAAAAATGAGGCCCAGCCTTTCTCATTTATGTAAATGCAGATTATATCTATGTATGTGAGTGGTAATAAAAAAAACACAACATTCTACATCTTTATTATTCATGTCAACATATTAGCAGCCCTCTCCCACATTTATAGTGCGTAACACAGCAGTGAATAGCATAAATACTTCAGTGCATGAGAAACAGCATGCTCTAGTTGAGTTCCTAGCCACACAAGAGTTCATCCACACATGGAGCACACTCTCCTTCAGCATGACAATGCCAGACCACTCACAAGTGAGGTGACATCTGCAACAATCCGCCACCTTGGGTTCACTGTCATCGATCATTGCCCACAAAGTCCCATCTTGGCCCCACCTGATTTTCATCTATTTCCAAAAGTTAAAGAACACCTTTGAATACTTCATTCTGATAGTGAAGATGCAGTGCAACAGTCAACAAATTCAAGCATTGTACAGAGATAGTGTCAACAAACTGCTCTCTCGTTGGGAGTCATTGTTTGAGTGACTTTTGAGAAATAAATATATAAACATAAAGAGTAAGGATGTAGAATGTTAATAACAGTTTTCATGTTAAAAATTGGAGGCCTTACTTTTCAGCATGCCCTCATAATTGGACACTGCGTAATAAACAGGTTGATGCAAGATAGGATTGTAAAAGTGCTTACAAAAATATTCAAACCGTTGGTATGAAACAATACTGAAAACTTTGTTTGTGTTTCTTTGTAAAAATGCAAGTAGGATAGCAACTCATGACAATCACAGAAAATGTAATACTCTGAGACATTATGTGACACATGTCATAATTTCTAGAACAAGGAATGTGAAAATTGATGTTTTATGAATACAGATTATATCTGTAATATGAATATTAATTCTGGATTGAATAATATGTCACGCATAAAATATGACGGTCATTTGAAAAGATCTGCACACTGTAAAATAGAGCTGAAGAAAACAATTTGTTTAACAAAATTCCTTTATAGGCTTTCAATATAATCTCCATTCTTCTTTATGACAGCTTCCCAGTGTTTTGACAACTTTTGTATTCTGGATAGGGCACCTTCACTGCTGAGCTGTATCATTACTTGGGTCACATTACTGGAAGCTTCATCAATTGTCTAAGAAACATTTTCCATGGAGTTGTTTCTTCAATCTGGGAAACGATTCAAAGTGTGGTGGGCTCATATCAGGACTGTACAGTGGGTGGGGAAGTAGTTTCCATTCATAATGTCGAGCATTTCTCTACATGATAGAGCAATAAGCGGTCTCACATTATCATACAAAATGAGGACACCAGGTGCAGGCATGTCAGGCTTTCTCTGCCAAACTTTCAGACACAAAAAAACTTTACAGAAACAACTTGTAGCATACACCTGTTACAAATGTCCCCTGTGTCACTCTATCTGTAGCTATGACTCCATTCATGGCATATGCAAAGATTGTCATCAGTTTCATTTTTTATGGTTAGCGGCAGAATTTTTTTAGGTATGGAGAGTCCAAACTTTTCCGCTGTGATGACTGAGACTTCAGTTCTGGCTCAAAATATCCTATCCAGATTTCATCAAGCACAACAGTCCTTTTCAGAAACTGTTCCCCTTCTGTTCAATAAGATTAAAGAAATTTTTCTGAGATTCTTTTGCAACTTGGTTTCTGCTCTTTACTTAGATCATACAGAACCCATCTGGAAGCAACTTTTCTCATCTTCAACTTTTCAGTTATGGTTCTGTAAACTGAAGTGACAGACATTTTGGCCTCATGTACAATTTCTTCAGATGTTTTCTGTGGATCCTCTCTCAAAATGTCATTAACAATAACCTGAGAGGTGTAGTCTGTTGCAGTTTGATGGCCTTCCACTTCTTGTATTGTTCTCAGTGCTTACTCGATCTACACAGAAACAAGCAGACTATGTGATACTGTGCTACGATCTACACTATTACCTCACACCTCTCTCAAAGCATTGTAAATTACAGTTGGGCTCTTTCCATATAGGGATTCGATTTTCAGGTAGGAATGCTGGTCACTACTTATGATCTGACAGGACTCAGTTTCAGCTTCCATTTTAAAACTCAATCATGACACAGCCATATGAACCAGCAGACACAAATATGACCATCACGCCTGAAGTCCCACTCACAACTGACATGAATTTCAACTTTGTAACAACACCGTAATGGTCAGACAAGTGCAATGTGTAGAACTTTTGACATAACCGTTGTTGATATGTAATATTACCCAAATCTTACTACATAAGTTGCAGACAGTTGACATTTTACTGTAGGCATCCTTTGCAGAATAACTAAAAGAAATGTGGGCCATTAGTAATGGACCTATACCAATTAACTATTAACATAAGAATAAAAAAAATATTCAAATATATCTTGTGAATTTTTATTAAATGTTTTACTGAAATTATTTCATGTAAATTCAAGTTATGTTCAGCTGTATACTACTGTAATTAGGATAAAGGAAACTGAACAGAAATATGTCAAAGAACATGGTAATGTAAAATTTGATGTATAACCTCACCTTGAATATTATCGATAGGTTTGCATCTCTGTTGCAGGGATGTACTGATCACTTGGAGGACACACAAAGTTAGTGCACATGCCAGAAAGCAGTTTTGAAGAAGGCCATTAAAAAGAGTGAGATGCAGTCAGTGTAGTCCGTGGAGTCAGAACTTTGAGGAATTAATAGTTCTACTGTAGTAAATTCAATATGAAAAGAGCCATACTAAGTCAGTAAAAGATTGACCAGTGCTAAATGTGAATTTTATTTTGCATATGAAGTTCATTTTTCATAACTACCATTTGAGTGCCATTTTGTGAAGTACTTTGGTGTGTGCTCAAGTAAAACTGTATCTAATCTATGATCTGACACAAGAATGATATTAAAGTAGATGTACTGTGTGGTTAGTGTTAGCGCAATGAGTTGTTCACGTGATATTCATTGGACTGTTGCCTGAAAACGTGTGCCCCATCAATGCTCTTGGAAGAGAAGTAGATGTACTGTGAGGTCATTGCTAGCACAACGAGTTGTTCACGTGATATTCATTGGACTGTTGCCTGGAAACATGTGTCCTGTCAATGCTCTTGGAAGAGAGCTATGGCGGTAACGTGGCTCTGTTGTTGTTCCCAAGTAGTAATTTGCGAAGATGGGGAAAAAAAAAAAATCGAGATTTGAGCAGTGATTAAGTACATCATAAAGAAAGGTACGAAAGCAAAGGACATTCATGCCGATTTCCAGAATACACTGAGGGACTCTGCTCCTTCATATTCAACTGATGCTAAGTGGACAAATGATTTTAAATTTGGTTGGGAGAGATTAGATTATGATCTGTGCAGTGGTAGGCCAAGATTTGTCACTACTCCAGAAATCAATGCGAAAGTGCACAAAATGGTCATGGAGAATCGCCGATTGAAAGTGCATGAAATTGCACATGCTTGCCAGATGTCATCTGAAAGGGTATATCACATTTTAATTGAAGAATTAGAAATGAGAAAGTTATCTGAAAGACGGGTGCCACGACAAGACAATGCGCGTCCGCACACATGTGCCGTCGCCATGGCAAAATTACACGAACTAAGGTATAAATTGTTTCCACACCCACCTTATTCACTTGATATGGCACCGTCAGATTTCCATCTCTTACCAAAACTAAAAATTTTTCTTGGTGGGTTAAGATTCACTTCAAATGAAGAACTGATAACCGGAGTTGACAACTATTTTGCAGGCCTGAAGGAAATTCCTTTTTGAGATTGGATCAAAGCACTGGAGTATCATTGGACCAAGTGCATTAATCTACAAGGAGAAGTTTCAGTGGTGTAAGTACATTTTTTCTATTCCATTCTGAGAACTTTTCAAACCACCCTCATACCAGCTACAATAAATTGTCTACATCACATGCAGTGTGCAGAGTATACACTGAAGTGATAAAAGCCATGAGATATCTCCTAAAATCATTCAGATCTCCTTTTGCCCGGCATAGTTCAGCAGCTCAACATGGCATGGACTCAACAAGATGTTGGACGTTCCCTGCGGAAATACTGAGTCACTCTGCCTCTATAGCCATCCATAAATGTGAAAATTTGGCCGGTGCAGGATGTTATGGATGTTATCCATGAACTGACCTTTCGGTTATGTCTCATAAATGTTCGATGCGATTCATATCAGGCAGTCTGGGTGGCCAAACCATTTACGCAAATTGTCCAGAATTTTCTTCAAACCAATTGCGAGAAATTTTGGCCCAGTAACACAACATCTTTATATGGGAACATGAAGTCCATGAACGGTTGCAAATTGTCTCCAAGTACCCAAATATAACCATTTCCAATCAATGACCAATTCATTGGACCAGAGGTCCCAGTTTATTTCATGTAAACACAGCACACACCATTATGGAGCCACGATAAGCTTGCACAGTGCCTCGTTGACAACTTGGGTCCATGGCTTCACTGAGCCAGTGCTACACTTCAACCGCAGCCCATTAAAGACAAAGTTTGCTGCACTGCCCTAATGAATACATTCGTCATGTGTCCTACATTGATTTCTGTGGTTATTTCATGCAGTGTTCATTGTGTCTTAGCACTGTCGACTTAACACACACACCACTGCTCTCATTCTGTAAGTGAAGGCCTTCAGCCACTGCATTGTCAGTGGTGAGAGGTAATCCCTGAAATTTGGTATTCTCGGCACACGCTTCATGCTGTGAATCACAGAATATTGAATTTCTTAATGACTTCCATAATGGAATGTCCCATGTGTCTAGCTCCAACTACCACTCTGCGTTCAAAGTCTATTAATTCCAGTCATACAGCCACAATCACATCGGAAACATTTTCACATGAATCACCTCAGTACAAATGACAGATCCACCATTCCATTGCCCTTTTATACCTTGTGTACACAATACTATCACCATATTTATATGTATGTATCGCTATCCCATGACTTTTCACCTCATTGTAAATGCATGTAATGGTACTTCAAGAGGATAACATGTATACAAGTACTTGATATCTGTTACATGGAGCCATATTTAAGAGCAACCACAAATCGAAATCATAATTTATTGACCATGTACACTAAAGGCCAACATTGAATTCTTGCATAGTTATATTTTTGTAATAGGGTGCAGATAATTAAGGTTTTTCTAATTTGAACAATACAAAACAAATATGTTTAGTGTTTGCTGCTGAATGAAATCTTCTCTTTTGACCCTTCCATTTTACGTAAATTTGTTTGTACACTGTGGATGTCCCATACTGTAGTGCCTGGACACGTTTCCTGTCTACTGGAATCATTGCCATAATATTGAGATCACACTTTGTGGCACACAGAGGGCCCGTACTACGACCTGCTGTGTTTGACGAGCCTCCAGTCGCCCTAGTATTCTACCCCCCATAACGTCATCAATATGTGTTCTTTGAGCCATTTTCAACACACAGTCACCATTAGCATGTCTGCAAACATCTGCACACTTACTCGCTGCACCGTACTCTGACACACCTCTGCGTATGTGGACTGCTGCCAGCACCACTGTGCGATGATCGCAGGTCATACCCCGAGGCGATTTTAACCCGTAAACTGCCCACCAGAGTGTTGTTTCACCATGTATCAGCATTATCCTTAAGCATGAGTGTAGTGTTAATAGTCTATTAGATTCATGCAGACAGAAAACTTTAAAAGCTGCACAGTATTTTAACTGACACAGTATTACCTTTAACACTGTATGTTGGTGCAAATGAGCATGGTGGTCAATGGGAGTTGGTGATGTGAACTGTTACCACTAATTTGAGATTGTGAGATCATGTGTGTTTGTGTTTACAGAAAATATATAAGGCTGAGAGATGAACTGTGAAAGACTAGGTTTAAGTAACAATAGATATAGACAAAAGGAAATTAGATTCTGTTTGGGTTTGTGTGGCAATTTATGTTGGAGATATTCCGGGGGTACCAGACGGCTATTCGTGACATCAGAGTAGATGGGGCTCAGAGTCTGCAGAGCAGTGTGGCATGCCATGGAGCTCCATCCATGGGTAAGTTCTGTGATTGTGGGACTTGGTAATGAGGGAGACACATAGATAGTACAGAATTCCATTTGCTCAGAGGCATCATGAGAGTCTGTTCTTGTTAGTGGTTGTAAGAAGTTATCGGTGATCATAAGTTAAACCAATTTTTAACTGGAATAATAAACCATTGTCTGCAAACGTACCAGTGTCTGTTACTGTGCAATAGTAGTCATTTCACAAGAGAAGTCTGGTGGAGTCCTAAACAAGTAAGAAGATCATAGCAGAAAGGAGAGAGTCCTCGCAACTGACAATAACAACTCATGTTTTAAGATACTATAAGAGCTTTCCAAGTTAGAGTTTATGCTTTTATCCTAAGGATCTGCATTACTTTTCAAAATTTAAGTTAACTACTACTTCTAGGCCAGTACAGTTTTCAAGTCAAAGACTTTCACAATATCATTAAACTTCCAGGTGGATGGTTTAATGGTAAGTAATGGTTAGCTGGGCGTATTGCACTACCACAAATTGTACTAAAGAAGAAGGAAATCAGATATAAAGAGTTGGTGTTCATCAACAGCCAATCTCTTACGTGTCATTATGTCTTCAGTTACTAATTGCCTATGTGTTGTAACTGCGACCGGGAAGGTTGCGGGGTAGCAATGACGGAAAGCGCGGCGGGACCTGCGGAGAGGCCCGCGAACAACAACACAACGGGAGAGGACGGATAGGACCAACAAAGGACAGAACGAATACAACAAGATCGAACAACCGAGTCACAAGGAAACAAACACATCCACTCGTACACAGAACAAGGAAGCAAGCTGTCTAACGCGAGGTGAGGTGTCAACCGACGTAAGCGAGATTAGACTGGCTGGCTGAGCGAGAGGCAGGCGCTTAAGTACGCTATCGGAGGCGTTGCTATTGGCCGCTGGAACCATGTGTTCCACTGTGGTGCTCTGACACTGAAAGTGGGCCAGGAGGCGCACGCCGCCACAGCTAACGGCGCGATGGTGCAGAGACCTCTATGGGTCTTCGACGTCCATGACGTCTGACACGGATTCAAATCCGCGGCACACGGTACCAGACTATGTATTACCTAAGTCATGGTTTTAGGCACACGTGATCATTTCAGGAGTTCACTGGTTAGTTATTGTGTACAAGAAACAGTTCTTATGTATTTAATTTTTTCATAACCAAAAGCAATTAACTGCCTTACTTTATTTTATCAAAGTAGTTTCTTCAAAAAAGTATTTATTTAAATTAATGAGAGTGATTAATTAACTCATTCATTCAAATGCATAATACTACCTAGCTGATTGAGATTTAAAGAAAATTTAATTCAGTGTCAAAGTGACTAGGAGGAAGTGAGTAAGGAATTTTACACTCAGTTTCTCGGCGACAAGACTTATTATAACTAATGTAAGTCTGATCAGACTTTTTGCCTTGTCAATTGGGAAAACTAATTCACAAGTTGGGTCATGGTATTTTCACTCTAGATTTCGGTGATATGGAAGTGAATGGTAAGAGCCATTAGAGTGTTCTCAGCATTCATCTTTGATGGTGCACACTGTTTATCCAAAATATGTCTTACCACATTGCCAAGGATTCTGATATACCCCACCCCTCCAAAAACAAAGGTCATCTTTGGTGCTTCCCAGTAACGCTCATGTTTTATTGGGTGGGTGAAAGACAAGCCTTATTCAGTGATTTTTCAGTATGCACCCAATTTTTCCTGACATTAAGCCAGTGAACAGTATAAAGGCAGAGATTGCCACTTTTTCCACAACTTAGTCGATCTCCACAGGTTTGCTGTAGTGGTAGGGTGCAGAATGCACCTAATCTGCCATTCTGAGTAACCATTTTTCCAGAACACAGTTCCATTCACTGTGACCCAGGGTGTCATCCACTCTTGATCTCCAGGAATAATAGACTTCCCTCTGTCTCAGTCTCCATAGTGAATCTGATGTTGGGATGTATGAAGTTTAAATGTGCAAGGAACTCATTGAGTTTTGTCTCTTCTATGAGGCCAGATCACAAAAGTGTCATGAACATAATGGAAATCCAAGTGGATTTCCATTTGGATGGCTTCAGGACTTCTTCCTCAAAGTGCTCCACATACAGATTTGTAACCACAGGTGAGACTGGGGTGCCCATTACAATTTCCTCCATCTATTCATAGTACTGTATAATAAGTAGAAAATATATGGAGGCAATGATGATGTGCCTGAAAAAGTCAGTGGTCTTTGAGTCACACTTCTGACCAACGACTTCTAGCAACTCTCATAGAGACATCCTGGTGAATAGCAAAATGACATCAAACCCCACTAGGATGTCAAAGTCCTTCAGCTTAAAGTTGTAAATATTTCACAAAATCCACAGATTTGCAGACATGAAGCAAGCTTTTACCCACAAAGGGATTTATTATGCTTTTTAGATATTTTGCTAGCAAATATGTACAAGCTCTAATGATGCTGACTATGGCACATAACTGCGCCTCCTCTTTGTGGACCTTATGAAGTTCCATAATGCCTTGGTGGTAAAGGTCCTCATCATAACAAATTCTTGATAACTCTCTCTGGTAAATCCAAGTCCTTGAGAAGTGGCCTAGTCTTGTTTTCCACATTCTTGGAGAAGTCCGTATCGATCTGTCAGTAGGAGTCATAGCTAACAGACCTTCCATTTTCTCAGTGTAGCCCTTGTGCCTGAGGACAACAGGAGTTCAGTTTGTCAGCACACCTGACAATGTCGACATGCCTAATCACTGAAATATTGTGCCCGTTGGACAATAAGAACAGGCAGTCCACCCTTGGACTGTTTGATCAACATTAACTATGAGGGTGTGCTGAAAAGTGGTGCCCCCAAATATTTTATTCTGTTCTCAATATCAGTTGAGGTGTTACACATCATGCATATTACTTTGTCAAGTTTCTCACACTGCTGACCCAAGTTGCAATCCTTTGCTGCTAGAGGGCTCTGAATTGTGGTGCATAACATAGCGGTGTGTAATGTAAAAACATTTGTGTGTGAGAAACAGCATGCTGTAATCTAGATTCTAACCACAGGAGAGTTCATCCACACATGGAGCATCATCCACTTCAGCATGACAATGCCCGACCAAACACGAGTGCTGTGACATATCCAATAATCTGATGCCTTGGGTTCACTGTCATCGATCATCCTTCATACAGCCCTGACTTGGCACCACCTGATTTTCATGTGTTTCCAAAAGTTAGAGAACACCTTTGAGGACTTCACTTTGATAGCAATGAAGTGGTGCAAGTAGAGGTGAAGTTGTGGCTCCATTGGTAAAGTCCAACATTATACTGTGATGGTATCAACAAACTGGTTTCTCACTGGGAGAAACATGTTCATCATCTGGGTGGCTATGTTGAGAAATGAAGATTTGGAATGTTAATAAAGCATGTTTTATTTAAAAAGCTTTACAAGTCTTCAAGTAAAAAATTATGAGGCATTACATTTCAGCATGCCCTTGTACTATTATCAATACATCATTATACAGATGATTATAATTAAAGTTAAACTTTCAAAACACTGTAGATATAACACTACTGCTCAGAAAAATGTCAAATTGCAACAGAATATTATTGGAGAAGGGGGAAAACATACGGCAGAAGAAAAAAAAGTGTGGAAATTGATCAATAGATGGTGCTGTGTGTGTCAGAATATGTAAATGAACATCTGTCATGTGCACAACCCAATGAAGTTGGTATAAACACACTGGGTACACGGCTTTTCCTCCTTTCGCATCTGCGATGTTCGCCATGACTGTCTCAATACTGGATCACACACTGCTTGTAAAGCTGTATTACAAGAGTGATGACTGTACACACGTCACTCTGCAGAAGTTACGGACACTGAAGCATTTGAAAAAAGGTGTATTACAAGAATGATGACTGTACACACGTCACTCTGCAGAAGTTATGGACACTGAAGCATTTGAAAAAAGGCTTTGGTCCAATGACTGCCGTGGGTCTGGAGAAAATGATCCGGAAATTGGAAAAGACGGGTTCTTTTGATATGCAAGCTGGTAGAGGGAGGAAACGAATTGGTTCGATGTCAGTGGAAGCAGGGGCCACAGAAATGCAGGAGGAGACGAGTGGTGGTGTGCAAATGTGTAGTGCACGGACAATTGCCCGAACATTGGACATACCCGTGGGCACGGTGTGTAAAATCCTACAAAACATCGTTCTTTGCAATCCATTCAAAATTAACCATGTGTATGAGTCGCTTCCTGTTGACCTGCCAGCAATTTTCTTTAGAATTTCTTTATTGCACGGAAGTGGACACTGATTGGCTGTGGAAGATTTTGTGGATGGACGAAGCCCACTTCCATCAGACATGATATGTCAATACATAGAACTGTTGAATATGTATAATGGAAAATCCACACGCAAATCAACCAGTACCACTTCATCCTGAAAAGGTCACTGTGTGGTGCGGATTTACAGCATCATTTATCATAGGGCCATATTTTTTCGAAGAGACAGGTGTTTCCGGTCCTATTACCTGTACCGTCACTGGTAATTGCTATGAGTGTTTTTCACGCAACTACATCATTCCAGCATTCCAATAGTGTGGATGTGTGAATGGGATCATTTTTATGGAAGATGGCACACCTCCAAACATTGCAAAATCAGTTAAGCAGCTGCTGGAGCACCATTTTGGAAATGCTACATTTATGAGCTGCCATTTCCCTACAGCCTGGCCATCCCAATCACCTGATCTTAATCCGTGTGACTTCTTGCTGTGGGGCTATCTGAAAGATGTTGCATTCAGTGTTCCAACTGCAAACTTAGCTGCATTGCGCTACTCATTCTGAACGTGACCCCGGAAACACTTCGATCAGTTGTGGAACATGCCGTTTCTCAATTTCAACTTGTTGCAGAAAACAATGGACAGCATATTGAACATGTTTTGTGCCAGTCACATGGAAATAGATAATCCAATTTGATTTTGATTTATGCTTTTTAAGCGGTGTTTGGCCTCAGAACAATTAAAAACCGATGTGAGTGATGCTTTTTATGCAGTTCATGGCCTCAGGACAGTTAAAAACCAATTTTTCCCATCCAATGTGATATGCATTGTCCTGGTGGATGGGGTTATGTAACTAACAGTATCACACCTGTAACACATTCACACTGATAAGTACAATTTGTTTAACGTCAAACATACACCTTAGGCATTGCTGTATGATTCACTTTTCGTTTTTAGTCAACCACTACTAAATTATAATTCTTACTACATTTTGTAACTATTTATTTTTCTTCTGCCATATATTTCTCCCCTTCTCCGATAATATTCCATTACAATTTGACATCATTTTGACCAGTGGTGTTATTTCTACAGCAGTTTGAAAGTTTAACTTTAATTATAATCACTCTGTATTATCTGACATTGTTTCTTTTCCTTAGTAAATGTACTGAAATGACTTTTATTTACATCTTCGGCAGCAGTAAAGTGAACTGGAGTACTAAACACTTATTCTCAAGGCTTTCACTCAGATGTAAGTATAAAACAATATTACTCACCAAGAATCTTGCGCTGCTTGTTCCTTCATCAATTGCTCCAACTAAAGGACCTAATCTTCCCATTCTACCCATACTGCCTGAAACAAAAATTGAGACTTTCATTAATGTTTATAGCCCTGCAATGCTATATGGAAAAGAGTAATTTCAAAAACTGCAGCATCATAAAAGTTTTAATTGGTAATTTTATTTTAGAGCAGAGCACAAGTTATCAAGTTATTCCTTCAGTTGCAAAAATGTGCACTATCATGCTTCTTTATTACTCTAATTTCTGAGGTTGCAGTCAATGAGGATACTAATGATTTCTTTTTAAGTTTGCCTAAAAGTCCTCTTCATGTGGTTGAGTACAAATCTCATATGCTCATTGGCTGGACTCCAACCAAACTGTGAACTAGACAGACTGTGGACCACCTTTTATGTCTGTGATTGTTTCCCAGCACTGACAATGGTATTCAATTAATAGTCTGCTCTCTAAGTGCTCTCTTTATTGGAACAATGTCCACCCAATACAAAAACTTATTGAAACAGATTTGCAATAGAACTTTACTGTCAGTATAGCCACTGTTATAAAAGGTAGTGCACAGCTTATCCCATTCAAAGCTGGTTGGCACCAACACAGCAAGTACCCGAAAGCTGCGCTTGACACACGTGAGGAAGAGAGCTAAGCAAGCAGTCAAAATCTCATGAGAAAATAATAACACCAGCTTTACTGCAAATGCAGAAATCTAAAGATATGCAAAAATTGGTATGCCAGTAAGAAAGGAATTGTAGAGAAGAGATTACACATCAAACAGAACTGAATAATAACCATGCTCCACACTTAAACTACCTGGATAGTAAGATAAACGATAAACTGAAATAGACTGAAAATGCCACCCCCTTTCACCCACTGACCTAATGCTGATAACTTTTACAGGCATAAAAATTTGTTATTGTGTTATCTGTGTTTCCTTAGAGACTGTAATCTAGAGAGTAAGTAACAAAATGTACTGAAGGGGCTCCTTAGAGAGATTTTTTAATGTTTACTATAATATACTAGTATATGGACTCACTAAGTTTGTTTGGTACTGCCAACAGAATTTCTTTCTTTTTCTTTTTTTTTTTCGATCAACTCTGATAGCCAGAGCACAACAAGGAAATCTGTTTTTTATAAAGATTTTAGTGTTTCCTCAAAAGCAGAGTCTAGAGCTGTTACACACTGAAAATTCTTCCCCTCTCAATGTATGAGGAAAAACCAACAACATGCATATATTTAGGAAGTGAAACCTTCTACATAATTACTGTATTTTTATGTTGTAAATTAATATCTCAAGCTAATTACTAGTTTTGAAAGAAATTCACCACTGCTTTAATGAAAGAAAAGACATAAACATAATATAAAATAAATGTGGCTGTATCTGTTAATATGCCACAATTATATTCACAACAAAACCAGCAATCTGTCTGCAACTCTACACACATGTATACATGAAATGACAGGTGCTAAATTTCTAACATCATTACTTTCGTAGTTCAATGTGATTGCAAGTCAAGCTTATTAACCTGTTATTTCATTATAATGAAAAGTACTGCAGTGTTTTTTATACTTTTATATTCATGTTATTTACTTTTTCTTGGATTTTTTTGCTTGATAAGAGCTATAAAATTAAGCTTTGTGGTAGGTGAGAGCATTACTCAGAAAATATATATTTTCAACAAACATAGGAGATACTGAGACAGATATAGACATTCTTGAAATTTGTGTCAACAGATGCATGAGAATGTAGCAAGACTAGGTGTGTACTTTTGTCAAAATGGCATGGCCAGACATATATCTGTTGTCAAAGTGCTAGCACACAAGGGGCTAGTGAAACATGCTCTCTACCTTGTTGCTTCCCTTTTAAATATTCCCACATGTGTTTTACAAAACTTGTCATTTTTAAGGTTCCCTGAAGAAACTAAAAATATAACAGAAGTAACTCATGAAAATCAAGAATGTCTCACTTGTGTCTCAGCTGAGAGCAAATGTAAGCATGTACTTTTATCAGTATGACCTATAACCTTGGCATTTGCCAAGAGATAACTTGTATGTTATTACACTGGTTCTGCTGATTAAGTGTTCACCTTTGACAATGAATGAGGGATAGACAGCAAAAAGTGTTACAAAACATTTTAAGATGAAATTGATGAGATCGTATAATAAACAAACACCTTAAACATGACTGAGCATCAGCAAAGCATGAGTGAGGGATAGAGTAGGTATGGTAAGCCTGACAGATGTAAAACATAAAAAAATCTTTCCATTCAAATACCATTGTCCACAAGAAGTATACAGAAATACATTTTCCTGTTATAAGCTATATGACATGAATTACAAACTATGTGATTTCTAGCATTTTTGTTTTGCCATTATAATTGGAAGAAAATATTTCTCCGTGTGATTAGAAAACACTTTTTTGTCTCCATCTGGTGACCTTTACACACAAATAATAATTGTATTTTGCCTTGGTGATTCAAATATAGCGAGTTCAATAATCATTTTTACTGAACAGATTGTGACATTTAGTTACACTGTTGAATTCAACATTTTTTAACACATACACAGGTGTCCCCATGAATAAATATTTTTGTGCAATATATGCTTGCAGAGGTACATCAACTCTTGACACATCTTGTTTAATCCAGTGTTAGATAAAGCATAGGGCAGAAATATCATTCAGATCATTTAACATTATTTCTGTCTTGTTACATTTACTGTACAGTGATTGAACATTCTAATGGAGCAATCTAAAATTAGTTACATAGAACACATCATTTTTTGTTTGACCACTTACCCTACTTTTAGCACTAGCATCTCTAATGGAAAAAAAGATCAAAATATTTTCTATGGATGGGATTCTTGGTGTTTGACTTTTTGCTTGTTGTTCTATTTAGAAATGATAGGTTCATCTTCAGATGGGTGTTCATGTATGTATTACATTTCTTTGCTGTTGACACTAGTTGCTACCAGTTTTTTCCTTCCAACAGTTAACATTAACAACAACAAATGTAACATAAATGTGAACAGCAATCAGTTCGAAAACGGTAACAGTGCTATTTGCATAAATAAACAGCAAACACTGGCTGACTGCTGTTTTCTTCTTTACAAGCATCAATACGTGTTTTTATATACGGTACCCATGGTCTCAAAAATGTCAGTTTTCAACAAAATGAAATGTTTGTTTCAAGTGCCATTAATACTGAGGCTCTACATTTTACTTGTGATAACGTAAGCATAGAAACACAGCGTTAGGTTTTTAACAAGTAGAACTGTTGTCAACAAAAACTGATTCTCATATATTTGAAATTACGGAACTCCACAGGGAAGCATAGCTTGGCACAAAGACCATGCAACATTTACTAACATATATTTGAAAGACTTTCTCTGTGTTAGGTACCTGGATCAAGCCTAGGGACATGTAATAGAGTACTTAGAACACAATAGCACTTAACAAACATATATTGAAAAAAAAATGACACTTTGAACAGGAATGGAGTAGGAAGTGTAAAGTAGGAAGTGCTGTATAGGTGGATCAGTCAGGTTCCCAAATCTATCCAGCTGGAACTTCCTGCTCCAGCCCTGTTACACGCTTATCCTATCCTATCAGGGGGTGCAGCACTTGTGAAAGTAGTCATGTCATATATCAACTCTGCTGGAAACACTAGTCCACTTTTGTGTCAGTATGGCTTCCAACCAGCTGTCCTGGCGACAATCTCTGGTAACCCAATGTTGTCACAACCTCCCCACAGTTTCCCCTCTCTCTATATTATCATTCCTCCCAAATTCATGTCTCTACTTCACCTCCAGTGTGCACCACTCTCCACCGGCTCCTACACCCATGCATCATATGCCTAGTTTGTGCACTTGCCATCCCTCTCTCCTGCATTCCTAGCCAGCAGACTGGCTACCTCCCTCTGAGCGACTAGCCACCCACCCCCAGCTCCTCTTTCTGCCTGCCACCTCTCTCTCCCTCTACCCACCCCACCTGATACATCCCCAACTCCAACCTAGTCTATCAGCCACACTGCAGCACTGGCTTTGTGCATCAGTTGATGCCATGTTGTAGGGGCATAGAGAGAGAGAGAGAGAGAGAGAGAGAGAGAAAGAGAGAGAGTGTGTGTGTGTGTGTGTGTGTGTGTGTGTGTGTGTGTGTGTGTGTGTGTGTGTCAGATAGAGAGAGAGAGAGAGAGAGAGACAGAGAGAGACGAGTGTGCACTTTCACTTGAAAGCTAGCAAGTTTTCTTTTGTGAGTGGTCTCCTAAAGAAGTTATCTTATACTAGTCATTCATTCACACATTGTTTTCTGTACATCCCATAATGAAGAAAAGCCTACAGGGGTTGGTTGATTAAAGTCATGTACGCTAAAGCATGCAGCTATGGTAGTATCTAGTATCCCCATATATATGAAATATGATCTAATTTTGTTTGAATGAAGAAATCAGAAAAAATTCAATTGTGTAGCGAATACAGAAGCAGGTAAAATAAATGACACAGCTGAATTGGTTCACACTGCAAAGGCAACTTCACAGGTCCCTGCAGCTACCAGCAGCTACCTTGACAGCACTAAAATTGCAGTCACAGCTAGCACTGCAGACAAGAGGAAGGATACTGCTGGTACTCATATGTCAGTCATAAACAAGAAAGTGAGTATCAAAAGCAATGATTTCTTTTTATGGACAAGCATGTCAAAGTCAAAACCACTAAAAAAGAACTATCAGTCATGCAGCAAAATATTCGGTCTTTAAGGTGTAAAGTTTTAATCCTACAAGCACTATTGGGTGCTGTGGATAGTTCAACAGTGGTGTGTTTTACTGAACCGTGGCGACTGAACCGTGGCTTCTGTGTAACACACAAAACTTTTCATTGGAATCACACTTTTGTTGGTCAGATTATAAAAATCGTAGCAGCTGTATATACTGAAAGAGATTTCAAGCATTTGTCAATTGAAACTATAATTAATATTGCAAGATACATCATCATTAATGTTTTCTGTTCACCTGATAGTAGCACTAAGACATTTTTGAAAAACTAACTTGTGTGGTAAATAAGGCTAGCAGTTGCAAAGATAGTTACAATACAATACCATGTGCTAATTGTAATATTGATTATACAGAGTAAGATATCCAAATTTAAGAGGATATTTACTCACTAACAACCTTGTAGATCAGAAATCAGACACACATATACTTAGAGACATTTATTTACTTGAATTACAATTGGAAGTCCAGCTCATTATCAAATGCTGAATGTGTTCTGTTCATATTTTGTATAACACATCACTGTTCATCGCCAGGTGAATCTCCACATCTTTGACATCACTATACAACAGCACTACAGTACCATACAGAGTTGTATTATCTTCCTTCACCACATCACCTATCTTGGCAGGAATAACATTTGTTACAAAACAAAATTGCCACATCCTTTTATTCACAAAATTGCCACTTCCTGTTTTTCAAGTTCAAAATATTGACATGTTGAAATAATATTGATGAGAATTAAATTTAATAACATATTGTCTGTTTAATTTCTTCAGTTTCTTGAATGGAATGAACTAGAAACAGTAGCTCCATGACTCAATATAAATACTGTAAAAAGTATAGGCAGATCCACAATGGACGTCAACAGAACAGAACACTTCAATGTCAAACAGATACTTTTCTAAGGAATAAACTTCACTGGTCAGTCTCTTGTTCCCACAACCTCATAGAATTCACATAACACAGTCAATGACTGTACTAGAATAGCTACAAACAGTGCTACTCCTATAGACTATATTGTCACCAACATATATGTAGATAATTGAGAATTACCAGTCTAATCAAAGAGAAGAGGTACCCTCTGTAGAATAAAATTTGAAGCCTAGGAAGCACTACAGTAAACACAAAGCAATGCATAATAGTAACATAAGCACCTTCAACCATAATCTGACTGATGAAGGCTAAACTGATATCCAAAGTGACAACTGCAGTGTAAACAATTTTAGTTTCCTCATAACTAGATATTCTGAATATTTTAAGGAGCCATTCTCTATCAAAAATATATGCGAAACAAATGAAGAAAGACAAAACAAATGTATAACAAAGGGCAGCATTGTTTCAAGCAAAAGGTTTAAAGTACTACACAGAATCAGTACATATAAAACCAATTGCTTATACTTTCAATGGTACTGCAAGGAATATATATAAAAAAGTCTACACCAAAGTCTTAAAATTTGCAAAGAAATGGATATTGAAAAGGTCATTATCAATTCAGATGATAAGGCAAAAACAATGTGATTGATCATAAATTCAGAAATAGAACAGACCAAAGCCACAAGGAAATTAGCTGAAATAATTCTTTACAAAGATATCCAGGAACTATAGCTAAAGCATTTAATGACTATTTCATAAACATATGCAAAAATCTATATGGGGCAATCAAAAAGTTCCATTTGAGAGAAGTGCTGCAGCATCTAAGCAATGTAGCACAACTCCAATGAAGATATATAACCACCAACAAGTAGGCAACGGATTAGCATAGCATTTGTATCTATCTGGGGTCTGTGCGGTAAATGCGGAAACATGCAATCTTATTACCAAATACATCCCAACAGGGCAAACTTACTGTTATTCTTTTCTTGGATGCTGGAGGACAAACACCAGTAGGCATCCATCAGACAATGAAGAATGTCTATGGGGCAGCATGTCTTTCGGAAACCACCATTGTGCAATAGTGCACAAGATTCTGTGCTGGTCGCGATTTGACACAAAATGCTGGTCGATTAGGTAGGCTAGACTCTCAGCACTGGGACACAAAACAGCACCCGCCTTACACACCTGATCTCTCCCCATGTGATTATTACACCTTCAGTTCTTAAAAAAAGGTGTCGGAGGGTCGACTAGTCCTGTCAGATGACAATGTGCAGCAGGCAGTTACAGACTTCTTCATACAGCAGTACTTGATATTTTACCATCTGGGTATCTTCATCTGGTACATCAGTAGGATGATTGCCTCAATGCTCACAGTGACTCTTCCTTCGACTGAAAACTTTTGATCACCTCTTGTAACAAAGGATATGCCAACTCCAAAAAGAGCTATAAATGTTTTACTACAGAAAAGATGCCCACTAAGAAATTCCATATACCTGTTTCCAACAAGTGAGAAAGGAATAACAAAAATCATAAATAAGTTGAGAACATCAAGACCAAGAGCAGCTATGGTATTCCAAATAATATTATCTAACTATCTTCTAAATTGATTGTTAACCCTCTGACTGACATGATTAGTGAATCCATCACATGAGAATTGTATCATGAGAGTTTAAAATTGCTGGTGGTTACCATGTACAAAAAAGGTGATTCAATATAACATGAAAACTACTGACCTGTTAGTATAATAGCATTAAAATAAAAAAAATTTGAACATATTCTGACAATATTATGAAAAGGATAGAGTGCAACTCACCATATAGTGGTGATGCTGAGTACAGATAGGCACAACAAAAGACTGTCAAACAAAAGCTATGGCTAAAAAGGCCTTCATCAGAACTAGACAAAAAACCATATAAACATGTACATGCAACTCACACACACATGACCACAGTCTCTAGCTGCTGAGGTCAGACTGCAAGCAGCAGTGCATGATGGGAGAAGTAGTCTGGATGATGGGAGCAAGGAGGAGTCTGGGGTGGAGAGGGGGAGGGCGAAGGAAATAAAGTGCTGCTTGTAACAGCATAGAGGGACGAGGTGGAGAGAGAGTAGGGCAGCTAGATGCAGTGTGGAGGCTAAATGGAAAGAAGTGGGGCAGGGCAGTGGAAAAGAAGTAAAAAAACTGTGAGTGCATTGGTAGAACAGAGGGCTGTGTAGTGCTGGAATGGGAACAGGTGGGTAAAGGACGATGACTGATGAAGACCGAGGCCAGGAGGTTTACGGGAAGGTGGGATATATTGCAGGGAGAGTCCCCACCCACGCAATTCAGAAAAGTTGGTGTTGGTAGGAAGGATCCAAATGACAGGCTATGAAGCAGTCACTGTAATGAAGGACATTGTCTTCAGTTAAAACTTCCAGGCTGAGAGGCCGTGGTCGATGTATAAAATTTCCTTTATACATCGACCATGGCCTCTCAGCCCGGAAGTTTTAACTGAAGACAACACCGGCCGTGAAACCCTACATTGTATGAAGGACAGCGTGTCGGGCAGCATGCTCAGCAACTGGGTGGTCCAGCTGTTTCTTGGTCACAGTTTGTTGGTGGCCATTCATGCAGACAGTACTAATTAAAAGAAGCTGCTGATCAAAACAAAGACCACTGTTGTTGAATATCAGATAAAATTGGATTCCACTTCTTAGTTAAAGGGAAAAGCTTATCCCTATTAATCCTACTGTCAAATTTACGATGGAAGTTGAAAAGGATGGAAAACTTCCTCATCTTGATATTTTGGTTCACAGAAATGACGGTGGGATTTTGGGGCATAGTGTCATAGTGTATATCATAAATCTATGCATACTGATTGTTATCTTCATGCAACTAGCTGTCATCCACCACACCAAAGCAACTGTGGTCTTGCAGACTTTGGTGAGGAGAGCCTATGCTATTTGCAAAACAGAAAATTCAATACAGAAATTGGACCATCTTAAAGCCGTTTTTTAGCAGAATGGTTATACTGACCAAATCTGTTACTTTTTTTTTACCCTTTGCTGCAAGTAAATCCTGGAAAATTTCAACAATTTTAAGAATATATGACATCAAATGTGTATTTACACACATCAAAAAAAGTTTTGCTTCACCCCGGTTCCCAGAACTCCTGAAGATAGACATTGACTGTGGATATTGTATCACAGACACAGTCCCTTTGACTGTTAAGAGATGCCACTAAACCTGCCCAAAGATGTAAACAACCATACATGAATTTATTTATTTTATTTATTTATATTTATTTATATACTTGTTCCACAGATCTGTACATGTGAGCAAGTCACTCAGATGTGGAATGTGTCAATGTACATAATAAAATACATAGAATAAAGACATTGTTATAGTATTAATAACAGTGCACAAAAGTCATACTTATTAGCTTAAAAACTAGTCAACATAAATGTGAAGATAGCAGTTTCATATTTAGGGCATTATTGCATCTATTTTAACCTTGAACAGTAATCAAAACTTCCCACTTTGGGTTTAAAAGTGACCCAAAAATGGAAATGAGAAAAACAGGAATTTTTACATTAGGGCATTATTACATTAGTTTAACAGTAAACAGTGTCAAAAAATTTAAAAACATCTTTCCAATCTGGGTTTTACTTATTTCTCTGAAGGAATTCCTCTAGTGAATAAAGTGAGGTCTCAAGTAAATAATTTTCCAAGCTACGTTTAAATACTGATGTACTACTCCTTATACTTTTGATGCTGTTGGGTAGGGAATTGAAAATTTTTGTTCCAGCGTACTTTACCCCTTTCTGAATAAGTGTCAAGTTCTTTAACTCACAGTGGAAATCCTCTTTTCTTCTGGTGTTATGTTCATGATGTAGGCAATTCGTTTCATACAGAGTGGGGTTATTTATTATGAAGCACATCAGTGAATATATGTACTGAGATGTTGCTGTCAGTATTTCAAGTCGTTTAAAAAGATTTCGACATGAGGTTCATGAGGGTACACCACAAATGATTCTTATTGCTCTTTTTTGTGCTGTGAGGATTTTCTTTGCGGCAGGTGAATTGCCCCAGAAGATGATGCCATAACACATGACTGAATGAAAATAGCCAAAGTAAGCTGACTTTGAGATGGTAATATCATTGAAGTGTGACAAAATTTGTAAAGCAAATGTTGCCGACGTCAGCCGCGCCTATAAGATGGACGGGGTCCAACAGCTGATCAGTTCCAGTCATTACCCAAGGAAGGAGATACACGGCTCATGTTGTCTGTAGTTCAACCATGCCTAGATGGTCAATACCATGGTTCGATCATGTCCACGTTGTTACTTTGGGCCAGGAAGGGCTCTCAACAAGGGAAGTGTCCAGGAGTCTCTGAGTGAACCAAAGCGATGTTGTTCGGACATGGAGGAGATACAGAGAGACAGGAACTATCAATGACATGCGTCGCTCAGGCTGCCCAAGGGCTACTACTGCAGTGGATGACCGCTACCTAAGGATTATGGCTCGGAGGAACCCTTACAGCAACACCACCATGTCGAATAATGCTTTTTGTGCAGCCACAGGATGTCGTGTTACAACTCAAAATGTCACAATAGGCTGCATGATGCGCAACTTCACTCCTGATGTCCATGGCAAGGTCCATCTTTGCAACCACGACACCAGGCAGCATGGTACAGATGGGCCCAACAACATTCCAAGTGGACCACTCAGGACTGGCATCACATTCTCTTCAGTGATGAGTGTTGCATATGCCTTCAAAGAGACATGTTTGGAGGCAACCCGGTCAGGCTGAACGCCTCATACACACTGTCCAGCAAGTACAGCAAGGTGGAGGTTCCCTGCTGTTTTTGGGGCATTATGTGGGACCAATGTACGTCACTGGTGGTGATGGAAGGCGCCATAACAGCTGTACGATACGTGAATGTCATCCTCCGACCGATAGCGCAATCCTATTGAGAGCATATTGACGAGGCATTCATCTTCATGGACGACAATTCGTGCCCCCAGCACGCACATCTTGTGAATGACTTCCTTCAGGATAATGACAACGCTCGACTAGAGTGGCCAGCATGTTCTCCAGACGTGAACCCTATCAAACATACCTGGGATAGATTGAAAAGAGCTGTTTATGAATGATGTTACCCACCGACCACTCTGAGGCATCTACGCCGAATCGTTATTGAGGAGTGGGACAATCTGGACCAACAGTGCCTTGACGAACTTGTGGATAGTATGCCACGATGAATACAGGCATGCATCAATGCAAGAGGACGTGCTACTGGGTATTAGAGGTACCTGTGTGTACAACAATCTGGACCGCTACCTATGAAGGTCTCACTGTATGGTGCTACAACATGCAATGTGTGGTTTTCATGACCAGTAAAAATGGCCGAAATAATGTTTATGTTGATTCTATTCCAATTTTCTGTACAGGTTCCCAAACTCTCAGAACTGAGGTGATGCAAACTTGTTTTGATGTGTGTATATCACTGGCTAAGATAAAAGCCCTTCTTGGATCAGTACAGGATGACTTGGGACTGAAGAAACCCAGAGAATACAATATTCCTTGACACTATGGGATGGCTTATACTGGCCAAACTATCCAGACCGATGCATAGAACACCACTGTCACACTTACAGAGGCAGAACACTGTCTTAATGAGGGACATAAGATGATATGTAATGTGGCACAAATGATCACTCCTTCTTCTTGATACCAGGAATGTGTTCTAAGGAAATTTACTGAATTTTGATTATTTGATAATATTATTAATAGGGATAAGGATTTCCCTTTAAGTAAGATGTGGAATTCAATTTTATCTTATTTCAACAACAACAACAGTCTTCATTAAGCACAGCGGTTTCTTTTAATTAGTGTTCTGCTAGCGGTATATCATTCTGCTTATTTCTTCCACCAGTGTGCTACTAGTTCACATGCACATCCAGTGATGCCAGCTGGTTGAGGATGACTTGGTCATCAGTTGATACTGTTGGGTCTTCCAAGACTTGCTCAGAGAGTTTTAATGCGACACAGTGCCTGAATTTGGCAAAGTTTATCACAGTTCTCTTTCAACACCTTGCAACATTGTATATTGTGAAAGACTTTTCTCCAAAACTGGCCTTGTTTATGAACACAAGCGAAATTGGCTATCACCTCTTAATGCAGAGAAATTTGTATTCATTCACCATAATTTGCCTCTACTTCAGTATGAGTAATAATTTATTATGTTGTCAAAATTTTAATAAATGGTGTATTGATTTGAACATATTGTGATTTTATTTGCGTTTGGAGCATTGCACATGTCAATTTTATGAACTTTTCATAATTTATTGAACTCTTGTATCCACCAGATGTTGACCTACTAATTGGTATCTAACTGGGTAAAATTAGGCTGTATAGTCCAGAAACCAGATAGTTGCCAGATATCCGTTTCATCTCTAATATTTATTACTCTCCTCATCTAATATTTCTATTTTTTGATACCTGCTCACTAAGTAAGATTTTATATATTGAATTTTGTGCCACTCATACACAAGAATTTTAGCTTTTCAAAATGAATCTTGTGGTTAACTAAATCAAAAGCTTTTGATAGGTTGTGGAACACCCCAATTGCTGAGTATTTCCTGTCGAGTGTTTTGTGAACAAAGCCAATAAATTCTTGCATTGATACTCTTCTCAGTTATGTAGCTGGATAATTTAGTTATCTTGACATAATATTTCAATGGACCAACTGGCTGTCATCTTCAGATGAGTATGCTGATGTGCAGTCTCACCAGAACTGAGTTTCAAACAGAATAACATTAGGTGATCACCAAATATAAGGCTTGAGATTGCTTTCAATCTGAACTGTCTTCAAATGACAGTCACCCATGCCACAATTACAAACGTTTCTTGATTCTCACACTGACTGTTATTCCAATTTTCATTTGCCACCTTGTTAAATCAATCCCAGATAATGTCGCGACCTTCACAAGTAATAGTTGATTCAGATTCATCTCTTCTACTTCTTTTAGCAGGCATTGGAAGATTCTTTGCAAAATATGAAAAGGATCTTCTGCTAAGCTCTTTCATCATTAGCAACCTCCAAGTCTTAGGTCTAGACATGTTACAATCCAATAATTTGGATCTTCATTTAAGGAGAAGAAACAGATTTCTAATCCAACTTTCAACGAGGCCATCGTGTGGTAACTCAAGGGATCTTGGTGCTGCTTTGTCCTTATTTAAACTGTTATTTAATGCCACAACATGTGGTATTACTTCAGATATACAGGAGAGATCAGAATTTATTTTTGTAATTTCTGCAAAGGACTTTAAAAGCTTAATGCATTGTTCCATCAAGCACCACTGATGAGATATCAAATTAGTATGCATATTGCAATCAGCGACACAGTCTGGTCTTGTTTCAACAGGCGCTCTACCATATAAAGGATGGTATTCCACCTCATACTGGTACCTTGCACCATGTTTGGGTTAAGTTAGCTCCTTTAGAATTGCTAACTCTTTTCTTGAGCTAAGCTTGAATGACTTAAGTACATTATGAGATGTCAACCCGTAGTGATAATTCCAATTTCAGGCTGGACCTTCAATGACTCAGTTACAAACCTCTAAAGCGAATGGGTGAAATATCTACCAGAATCATACTTAGCTGCTCAACACCTTTCACTGTGTTACTGCCACTCTAATGAATGAGTAAATGTATTTTGCTTTGGTCAATTTCCCAATGATCTGTGATAGTATTAAGCTTCCTTACCATATTTTCTTCAGTGCCAGAACCTAGAAAATGTTTCATAGAAAGAACTCTGTTCCATCAGTGTAATTGTGAGAGCATCTGAAGTGCTTCTTTTTCATAAATTCTGTTGTAGATCATGGGTGCCTAACAACCGTGTAGGTACATCAGTGGCTCTAACTTTATTAATTGCATTGAAATTATCTGGATGTTTTAAATTCAAATGATTTTTCATAGGTGGAATACGAGGGAAACATTCCACATAGGAAAAATATATCTAAAAACAAAGATGATGTGACTTACCAAATGAAAGTGCTGGCAGGTCGACAGACACACAGACGAACACAAACATACACACAAAATTCAAGCTTTCGCAACAAACAGTTGCCTCATCAGGAAAGAGGGAAGGAGAGGGAAAGACGAAAGGATGTGGGTTTTAAGGGAGAAGGTAAGGAGTCATTCCAATCCCGGGAGCGGAAAGACTTACCTTAGGGGGAAAAAAGGACGGGTATACACTCGCACACACACACATGTCCATCCATATGTGTGGATATCAGTTGGTTTTTTGTAACTACATCTGCTTATCTACATCGTATCATGACTCTGAAGACATTGCTGTTTGTAACTCCCCACAGATGTTCCTCTGCTCTCTGGCCAGTGATGCGTGTCACTATCAATATGTCCAAAGTGCCAAAGTCTAACCATTGCATGCATGCAACACCACGTGAGCTTGTCGTAATTGCAGGCAATTTGGCACAGGTCATTATCAATGAGTCTGACAGTAATGTCATCTGGTTTGAAGTTCTGAGAGCGAGCCTAATGATAACAGGGTGTGTTGCGTTGGGGGTTGGCTGCCTATGCACTGGATAGTGGCTGGTTGTAACCATTGTTGTTATTGTCATTTGGAACAATGTTCTCCAGGAGAAACCAGGCTGGTTTCATGTGGTTAATTGAAGCATTTGTTGATTTATCATTAATTAGAATGATAAACACAGGACTTTGAAAGATCCTCTGTATAGTGGCTACAGTGCCAACTGGACCACGCCACCTAATAACGTGATGTGTTTGCAATGTGAGAGAACTTTGTCTACAAAGAACTTGGGTGCCAAGTGTGAAGTGGGAGGTCCTTTACCCCTGAACCAGTGCAAGCAGGTCCATTTGCTTAAGGTCTTGTGTGGGTAGAATGATCTCAGCACGAAGCACCAGGGATTCACCACATAATATCTCGGCAAGGGACAAAGCTCCTTCTTGAAAGCGTTTCAGATGCCGAGTACTACCCATGATAATGCTTCAGTCCATAACCTGCCAAGGCAGATGAGGGCTGCTTTGAGAGTCCTATTGCACCACTAGACTAGCCCATTAACTCTGGGGGCGACAGCCTGTAGTGCAGTTGCTTTTGATTCCACAAAGGTTACACAGTGCGCCAAAGAGTGTTGACTTCAACTGGCGGCCTTGGTCTGCAATTATTATGTCTGGTGTGCCAAAATGCACTATCCATGTTTCTACAACGGTGCGGGCTGTAGACTCGGCCATGATGTCCTTGAGGGGGACCGCTTGCACCCAACGGGACACACTATCGTTGAGAGTAGATAACTGAATCCCTTCAACTCTGGAAGAGGTCCAAAGAGATCGATGTGGACATTGTGGAAGCAAGCTTTTGGACTAATTGTGGTTGTGCATGTCTTGTGACTTTGCTGCATTGGCACAGTACACCTATGTGGAACAGCCTGTAGAGTTAGTCAAAAATTGTTTGATACATTGTTTGTGGCACCAAAGGTTGTAACATGTTAAGAGAGACATCACAGAAGATCGGTGTTTCACTGCTCAGAACAGTGCACCATCCAATTTGTAGGTTGGTAGCATCAATTTTGCATTGATTACACTGTTGCACTGGCTGGTGACTAGCTTCTCATAATCAAAATGAAGGGAAATGAAACTGATTCATCATAAGCAGTCAATGGTAAGATCGTCAGGTGGTGGAAGTCCATAGAATACTGGGCAAAATATCCAGGCATTGATAGCATTGGGGGGCTGATGTCCTCCGATGGACGGCATATGACATCAGCAAGAGGTTTATGGTCTTAAGCACTATAATATATCAATCTTCAATATCTTCATGGAAGTAGATCACCACCTCATAAATGACAAGAAGTTCTCTGTCAAATGTTGACTATTTGACCTGAGAGGATGTAAGTTTTCGCAAGAAGACTCAAAGGGGCTGTGCCCCTCCCAGCCACTAACTGCTGTAGTACGGCACCAATCGCAGTGTCACTTGCATTGGTGATGATTAAGAGTTGTGCATTTGGGATGGGATCTTTAGTGAGTTCAAATGCATCCTTCATCTTTGGAGTCCACCCAATCTTTCTTCTCCCTTGCATGTTAGATTCTGCCAGAATCAATGAAGCTTATGATAAGTCTGGGAATTTTGGGGAAGGGGAGGCTGTCTTACGGTGTTGGCTTGATCTAGGGTCGGTCTCATCCCTGCAGCACAAACTATGTGACAAGGAACGTAACTTCCATTTTCGATAACTGGGAGGATTTGTCCTCATCGTGCATAACACACCCATCTTTTATGGCATGAGGAACCAATTCAAGGTGTCAGTTATGGTCTTCAGGCACATTTGAAAAATGAGAATGTCATCCAGACAGGTGTAACAGAAATCAAACCGAGAAAGCTTCCGGTCATTGAAGTGCTGCCTTTTTTTGCCATGTGCTCAGGGTCATTGGCCATGCACGTACTAGCAGGGTGGGCAGAGAGTCATGGTCAGTTGGTGAGAACAAGACTGTGCCCACTTCCTTGGGCTATATGGAGTGGCAGGTGCATGGGAAGACTTGGGGTTGCTCATGCACTAGACCGAGCAGTGGATGTGTCCTTGATGCGCCGTATGAACGTCATGTTCCTGGCACAGAAAGCACTAGAAGCTGCATGACAATTGTTATAATGCTGATCTGCCAATGACAGTTTTTCTGATGTAATGACATACTCCCTGAATGTGTTGACGTATGTGAAATCATCATAATGGGCAGTGAATTATGTTGTGTAAGAATGAAATTGTCGGCGTGAACAGCCCTTGAATGCAGCAACCTGTATCGTGGTACAGGAGCATAGCATTTTGTACATCCAGAGAGAAATGGAAGTGATGCAGGAATTTGATTCCCATTACTGGTTCCATGAGATCCAGGCGAGTTGGTGATGAGGAGCCAGTTGTAAGGTACATGTGGTAGACCGTGCAGTGTACGCTTTGATTTATTATCCACAAGCAATTGTGGGCGCTGACATTTCATCAAATGTCAATGTCCTCCTCAGTGGTATTGAGTTAATGTCAGATCTGGCGTCCACCAAAAAGTGCTTTCTTGAACTGAGGGCGAAGATGTACAATCGGGATCCCAGATGTGCAATCAAGGGCACGTGTGCTTGAGTCATCTTAAGTGATGGTCAGAGATTTGACAGTCCAAAGCAAGCCAATGCGCATACTGCAGCCCATGCATGAAGTGTGAGAATGCACAAGGTGCTCAACAGTTACATGCAGTAGTGACAGACTGACAATGGTACCAGCACAGCTGCGACCTTGAGGCACCCGCAGCATCTGTGACTTTTTTGGCAGGTAATGCTGTTGTGGTGTGTAGGTTGCTCATTGTTCCTTTTGGGCAGGAGGCAGTGACATCACCTTCATGCGTATCTGTGGAGGATTGAGTCAGATCAACCAGCAGGGAGTCCGGCAATGGTCATGTACTGCATGGTGTGGACTAATTCACATTGTTGATTTTCTGGCTGGGCAGTAATATTGTAAATATTCTGTTTGCCTGAGTCAACTGTTCCTCCAGGGATTCAGCTTCATGTGATATCACAGCCAATTGTAGTTTTGGTGGAAGTTTAGCAATCCATAGTGTCAAAAGGGCAGCATGCAGCATGGGATTAATGTCAAGTATAGCTCAGAGTCATCACCAAAGCTGAGACAGTATTAAGTCATTCTATTGTTAATCATAGATAGCTCAGTTTTCTGTGAGTTGTGACAGTGCAGATTTGGTTGCATCATGCTTGTTTTAGGTAAGTAGTGTTAATATAATGACACTGATTTGGTTGGTATGTTCCATCAGATGACCGAGATCACGTTGACGAATCGGATGTCATCATCTGGAATGCCTAATGAACTGAATACGTACTCCATGGCAGTGAACCATGAAGTGGGTTGTTCTGGTCGTAAAGGTGGCAATTTAGGCTGGGAACAGAGTCTGTGAGGTAGGTAATGGCTGTGATATGGCTTGATTATGGTCAGTCAAAACAGTGGACTCGTAGCCATGGTAAACTCATGTTTTATCACAGGTCAGTGATCTACACATTGACTACACTGTCAGCACAAGATGTTCTGTGGAGCTTCCAGAGCTGCATTTACAGCAAAAGATGGCCACAATGTTAACATGCCTTAAAATGATTCATACAAAAACTTGCATGATGCATCTTGCAGCTCACACAAGGTCACCACTATGGAAGTATTTCCCTATCAGGTGACACAGAATGTACACATACACAGAATTGAGAAGATTGATGGTGAATACACTGGCTGGTTGCATAACTTCGTAGTGTTTTTTTCATATTATTAGTAAACACAAAAGGTACACATAACAGAAACTTTAGTCATCAATAATATATTCTCTTTCACTGTTTACAACAGTCTACCAACACTGGGGTAATTTTTTGATTCCGTGACTTCTGGTTTTGAGGTGATTAACTCACCAAGCCATGTTCAGAGGACATTTTCATCTGCAAAGAAAGTTCCTTTAAGTTGTTGGATACAGTGGAAAAGAAGAAAATCTGAGGGTGCAAGGTCAGGTGAATAAGGTGGGTGCAGAATGGCTTCCCAATCCAACTCCTGTATAGTGCTTTCTGTCAGACCAGCAAAATGCGGATAGGCATTATCGAGAAGTAGCATCTCGTCACACAGTCTTCCTTGTCATTGTTCTTTTCACCTGCAAGACATCTCAGTGGTTGACAATAAATGTCAGCAGTGATGGTTATATCTCGGGGAGCAATTCGCAGTACACCACACTGTCGCTGTTCCAACAGATGCATAACATTATCTTTTATGGATGCATGCAGGTTTTTGTACAGGGAACTGCTGCTTTGTTTGGGCTCAACCTGTCTTAGTATAAAGACATCATTTCTCATCACCAGTAATGATGCAGGATAGGAATGGTCGGTGTTGTCCATGAGCCAACTGATGACAAACTAGCAGAGATGCACGTATTTCCACCTCCTGATTTTTGTGATTTTGGCTTAGAGAATGTAGTACCCACACACCTAATTTTTTAACCTTCTCCACCAGTGCAAATGTTGGACAATGATGGAATGATCACAGTTCAACACATTCACCAGTTCTCAAGTACATTGATGAGCATCATCAATGGATTAATACATGGTGCAAATGTTTGTGGCTGCCGTCACTGTGTCACCCCTCTACTGAACTCAGAACAGAACAATATGTTGGAAATGTTATGTTTTCTCCACTTGGCACTCCATTCTGTAGTATCCACAGCTCAAAATGGCAATATGTAAACTCAATAGCAACACTGACAATTGATAAATAAACCATAGCAACCGGAATACCAACATGCAAAACAAAAATGGTACAAATACTTTATTCACAAAGCACGGTACATCAACATGCCTACATCATATCACGACTAGGAACACACTGCTTTCTTTGACACACTCATAGATATTCTTCTGCTCTCTGGATAGTGATGTGTGTCACTATTGATACTCCCCCCCGCCCTCCGCCATACCTCACTGATCAGTTTAATTAAAAAATTCAAAACAAAAGCTATTTCCCTCTCTATCATGAGAAGTTTGAACTCAGCACCACAAACAAACAGCAAACTTCATTATTATCATTGTTTATATAAAATATACCCAAACAGGTGAGATTTTTTTACCAGTGCTTTTTTCATAATTTATCTTTCAATAAATTATTTTCAGTAGAAGCATTAAGTAACAAGTGAAAGTGAGAACTCCAAAATGTGAAATTTGAGCTCAGCATCAAAAACAAACTTTTTATTATCACTGTTTATATTAGAATATTCCCAAAGGACATTTTTTTAAAATTTATCTTGTAATTAACAAATTATTTTCAGTAATAACCTCAAATAACAACAACTGAAAGTGATCAAATTCGCAACAAATCTAATAGCTAAGTCAATCACTCAATATCTGATTTGTTTATTTATTTATTTTATTATCCATCTTTAGGCATTAAAAATGCAATTGATGTCATCATTTGTGTACATATACAGTTTACATAACTAACAGAAGTGGTGTAATATATTGAAGATCATTATTGTCTAATAAGATACAAAAATTTGTCCTTGATGCTGCACAAGGTATTTGCATTATATTTACATGTATAAGTTTAATCTAAGTGAAACTATATTAGTACCGGTACTTAAAATCATCTTTAGTGCACTTCACTCATGAATGACAATGCCCGAATTTATCCAAATTCACCTGAACATCTGCATCTGATCTTTGCAAGCTTGTTCAGACATACACGTTATGACATGCTCTGTGGCCTTGTTCATCTCAATATCCGGCCACTAGGTATCCAACATGTAGATGGCTGGACATCTGATGTGTGCGTCCAACCAATCAGCTATCCATTTAATCTTTAATAAATATTACTCAGACTTGGGGAAGAGTCTAAATGGTATATCACAGGGAAGAGTTCTATGGCTACTGCTTTTCTTGGTATATATTAATAACCTTCCTTATGAAGTTCAACAGAAATCCATCCTATTTTTGGATGGCATCAATATTTTAACTGTGGGTGTGGATCTGGAAGAAGCTACAAACAGAGCTGAAAGAGTTTTATTTAGGCTAGACAGTTAGTTTGGAAATAATAAATGGATACTACCCTGGAAAAGAAGGGTCTCCACCTTGATGATAAACTAACATTAATGAAGCACATCATCAACATACGTAGTAAATCAAATTCAGTCTCTTATGCATTATGGAAGTTAGCCAAAACTGTTAGTACAGTAGACCCTCATTTAGCCGAATTTCAAGGGACCGAAAAATAGCCCAATTTGGTTTAACGAAGTTTGAATTAATGAGGATTATTTTTTGTTTTCTTTTTTGTTTTTTGGGTAAAAATATGTGATTGTTGAGTTCACTTTTTCAATTGCTACAGTCACTAACAAAGAGTCTAGTGTGAGCAGCCAGAGATAACAGTCATGTGTGTGTGTGTGTGATTTATGTTTACTTGTGTGAAAGCAAGAGTGGTTTTTTCTTATTTGATTAAGGCTTTGGTTGTAGGTTTAATGAGTAACCATTTTTTTCTTTTTTTCATTGTGCTGTCTACAACTCAATGTGTCATCTTCACAGTGAGTGCAATCTACCCTTTCTATAATTGTTGATATTCAAACCCAGAAATTCCCTTTTCCTGGACAATTTTGAACCTATTCTTGAAGCATGGGGACAGACAATGGAATCTGCGAGTGCATGTGTTGGAACCATTTGAACCACAAATCCCCCCATTTCTTCATGTTTCACTGGTCTCGTGCACTTGTTCTTTCCTTTAAATGAAGTGTTCGTCAGGTATGCCTCTATTCTCCGTCTTCAAACAGTCAGCAAGCTCCGTATGTTGTTGCATGTCGTGCTGTATATGGTCTGCTCAGCAATTCCTCTCTTCCCTTGCCCTTGGGTTTAATGCTGTGCAAAGTGTCACATGATCAGCAAGCAAGTGATCTGGCCACTAGTGCAAAATTACAGTACAGTGAGAAAAATTGTGTGAAATGTGTAACGGAAAATACTGTCGTGCACAGCACTACATAAGTACATACTTGTTTGGTTTATACAAAAAAAATAAGATATGAAATTTGTAAGTTTGAGACCAAATTTTAGTTTGCAGTACAAATTATCTGAAATTCGGTATAAGCAGTAGATTTTTCAGTGTACTTCGACTGGACCCGAACAGCTAGTACGGGTTAACCAAGTTTTCGGTTCACCCAGTTTCATAATAACAAGGATCTACTGCATGGAAGCCCTTAAAAGATTTTACTCTATAACTCTGAATCAATTATGTCATATAGAACAGAACCAAAATTCAAACTTCTAGATATTTTTACATACACACTAAGACAAACATTAGCCAGTTAAAGGAAAATGAGGAAGTACATCAATAAGGAACAAGAAGTTGTTTGAAACTAAGAGCAATTCAACACATGACAGGTCATTATGAGAAAAGCATAATATACATGCGGATACATGGATTATCTTCCAAACAATACCAGCCAAATAAAGAACATTAACTCCTTTAAGCATACAGCCACATAAATACTGCATAAAGATCCATTTTATTCCTTAAATGAATTTTCTGATTGTTGGAAGTTAAATCCAAAAATATGACACACACAACAGCATGAAAACGGAAGTAGCATTCATTCAATTTGGTAAACATATGAATGTATGTTAATTTAAACATTATGAATTTAGTCATAAACTACAAGGGAGAACTTAAAACACTGCAAAATGTCATATTCTTGTTGTGCTGTAATCTGTTCTCTCTATAGGCTATATAGTAGAGTACACTTTGTAAATGTCACTTCAGAGCCTACATGTAATGATTCAACATGTATCAACTGTAAATATCAAATGATGGAATGAGTAAATATACAAGCAAATAAATTATTCCTCTTACAAATCTATTAAGTACATAATTCTATGGTTGATATGAGATAGGCAATTTTAGTACAAGAAAAGTTAACATACATTGTGACTTATAGAATAAACAACCATTATAGGATAAAAAAATTACAATGGACATACTGAGCCATCTGGAATTCCCACAAACATATCCTTAATACTTACATGTACATTACATACATACATACAAATATAAGGGTGGTTTCATAAATCTGGCAAATTTCCATGGAAGAATGGCTCATTTTTGTTGTACCTTCATGATTGGTATGCTTGATTATTCCAAGGATCACACAAGGAATTTCAACAATGTACACTGAATAGTTCATCATTGACATCCATCTGAATTGGCCAGACTGAAAAAGGAGAAAACCGAGTTTTGTGCTATTACTGAACATTTTCATCTGAAGGGTTGGACTGCTGCACAAATCAAATTTGGAAGAAGCTCATGTAGACTCTACATCATCATAAAAGACCAGTTACTTTTGGATTAATGAATTTAAAAGTGGTTGGACAAGTATTAAAGACTAAGTGCACTCTGCTCGTCCAACTGAGGTCACCACAAAGGAAACCATTGACAAATTCCATGATATGGTAATGCAAGATTATCGACAAAAAATTCATCAGACTGATGAGGCTGTAGGCATCTCAACTGAATGAGTGCATAATATCCTGCATGGGAGAATTGGCTATGAAGAAGCTGTGTGCAAGGTGTGTGCCATGATTGCTCACAGTCGACCAAAAGCACATATGGCACAACATTTCAACACAAGGTCTGGTGATGTTTAATCACAGACTGTAAGACCTTTTGAGCCGATCTATGACTTGACAAAACCTGATCCATCATTACACACCAGAGTCAAAATGGCAGTCAAAACAATGGACAAAGCCTGGTGAAAGTGCGCCGAAGAAGGTAAAGACTATTTTGTCAGCTGGTAAGGTGGTGGCCACTGTTTTTTGGCATTCCCAAGGAATAACCCTCACACATTACTTGCAAAGAGGCAGAACCATAACTGGACTCTACTGTGCTTCATTGTTAGATCATTTGAAACGTGTTGGCTGAAAAAAGACCAAGGTTGACACACCAAAAAGGGTTTTTTCAGCAGGGCAATTCACTAACCCACACTTCAACAATAACAATAGTGAAAAAGTATGAATTGGGCTTTGAATTGGTTCCTCATCCACCCTATTCACCAGGCTTAGCTCCAAGTGACTTCTTTCCCTTCCCTAACTTGAAACTTGGCTTGATGGGAAGAAATTTTCATGAAATGATGAAGTGACAATTGCAGTCAATGAGTAATCTGCAGAGTATGACAGAAAGTATTTTTTTCATAGGATGAAAAATCTGGAAGATTGCTGGACCAAGTGTATAGCCGTCAAAGGAGACTATGTCAAGAAGTAAGGTGATTTGTTTATGAAAAAAAAAATTCTCTTCCTTTTTTACCAGATTTATCAAACCAGGATCATATAATACTCTGATTTAAAGCATTAGAACTTCATTTTATAGAAGTATTTCCTGATGGGACTCCAATAATGGAGACAAGGTGGTTAATTGTACAAATATTTTCTTCACAAAGCGCGATACAATACCATATCCACAATGTATCACATCTCATAATGCACTGAAGTCTTTGACTCATACACAGATGTTTCTCTCCTCATTCGCCAGTGATGCATATCACAGTCAATATCCCCACAATTTCTTGAAATTGATTAACAGTGTAGAAGCACTGATAAAACAATAGTTGTCTGAATTTGACTTTCCTTTATATTATTGGTCTGATTGGTATGAAGTCCACTGGAAGATGGCTATATACAGGCTAACTATAAAGTCCATGAAATACTTCAAAAAACTGATACAGATAAGTGGCCAAGCACAACATAGCAAATGATACAGTATACGAAGGACAAACTCTCACAGCTTTTTACAATGTTTATAAATGTTCTGTGTGTCCACCCTTCATTGCACGGCACACATCTAATCAGTAGTCTATAATTCTGCCCATACCTGGCAGAGCATGTCAGGAGCGATGTTAAGAACAGCTGCTAAGATGTAATGTCTCAAGTCGTCCAGGTTATGTGGCAGGTGGTGAACATAAACGTTATCCTTGATGTAACCCCACAAGAAAAAGATCACAAAGCATCAAGTCTGGCAACTTCACAATGAAGTAGCACAAGGTCAGCAACTGCAACACGCCTATCCTGTGATGTAGCAACGTCCCATTTAGTTAATGGCATACACAATTGCGGAAATGTGGTGTGGTGCTATCTTGTTGAAAGGTGAAATCCCTGTTATCAGTTTCAAGTTGTGGCACGAGTCACAACTGCAACACATCAAGATAGGTGATACCATTGACAGTTTTCTCAGTGAAGAGGAAGGAAGACTAGAATTTAACATCCCACCAACAGTGCAGTCAATAGAGACGGAACACAAGCTCGGATTGTGAGAGGATGGGGAAGGAAATCATGCATGCCCTTTTCAAAGAAATCATCTCAGCATTTGCCTGAAGCAATTTAGGGAATCTGCAGAAAACCTTAATTTGGATGGCTAGACAGGTATTAGAACTGTTATCCTCCCAAATATGAGGATCCATGGACTGTCTTGTTAGACAAGGCACAGAATACATCAATTTTCTTGGAATTCCAGATGATTTCAACAGTACATGTGTATTCTCTGTTTCCTATATGAATATGTCGGGTATGCTGCCTTTCCTAAATAATGAAAAGTGGCTTTGATACTGAAGATTAATGTGTTTGTGAAGTCATCATTTTCAAGATGATTCTGCATATCAATGAAGAACTGCAGATGGCACAATTTATCATCATAGCTTATGGTTTGCAGAAGCTGCAGTTTGTACAGCTTCACTCTTACTGCACTTATGAAGGATTTTCCACACTGTTGGCTGAGGACTGTTAAATTCTGCACTAGCTTGATAGATAAGAGTCTGTGGAATTTCAGACCATCAGATCCCTCACATGGCCAAATGTCTGTCCTGACATGTCTGGGTGCCCCAAATGTTTTGCATTGCACAAACCTTTACCCTCTTTGTACCATTTCACTACACTGTTGTATAAAGTGGTGGTGTCTCATGAAACTTACAATGAAAAGCTCTTTGTACACTCACTACCATAAGACAACAGGCAAATTCTAACCCATAAAATACTTTCTCTGCCTACATTTTCATCAATTACAGTTCGTGGGGCCCTTGTCAGCAGTTTTAAAACTAACTTGCTGGACACACACACACACACACACACACACACACACACACACACACACACACACAAAGATGATGTGACTTACCAAACGAAAGCGCTGGCACGTCGGAGACACACAAACATACACACAAAATTCTGCTTTCACAACCAACGGTTGCCTCATCAGGAAAGAGGGAAGGAGAGGGAAAGACGAAAGGATTTGGGTTTTAAGGGGAGGGTAAGGAGTCATTCCAATCCCGGGAGCGGAAAGACTTACCTTAGGGGGAAAAAAGGACGGGTATACACTCGCACACACACACATATCCATCCACACATATACAGACACAAAATACATTTTTTCCAACGTGGAATGTTTCCTTCTAAAACAAAGATGATGTGACTTACCAAACGAAAGCGCTGGCACGTCGATAGACACACAAACAAACACAAACATACACACAAAATTCGAGCTTTCGCAACAAACTGTTGCCTCATCAGGAAAGAGGGAAGGAGAGGGAAAGACGAAAAGATGTGGGTTTGTGGGTTTTAAGGGAGAGGGTAAGGAGTCATTCCAATCCCGGGAGCGGAAAGACTTACCTTAGGGGGAAAAAAGGACGGGTATACACTCGCACACACACATATCCATCCACACATATACAGACACAAGCAGATATATATATAAAAGAGCTTATCTTTCATGTATTGTATGTTTCTTATGTTCTGTTCAGTAACCATTTAGCAATATTAATTAAAAAAAAAAAAAAAGTCCCATGGATTCTATAATTACCCTGGATTTTGATCACCAAACTTTACACAATTGTCATATAAGTGTCTTGTTTTTATATCATAGGATTGGCCATTAATGCTGCATTGTGAAACAAGTTAAGTATGTACAGAGACGCTAGGGTCAGGATTTTAAACTGTTAAAAAAGGGCCTCCAATGTAAACATTTCTTTTTAAATTACATTATTTTCTCTGGCTGGTTCTTAATATAAAAATAGTATGAGACCTGGATACATTCCCAAAAAATCAGATCACAGGTCGAAACAGAATCAAATAGATGAGGGCTATTCAGAAAGTAGGGAACGTTTCTGACTGATGCCGCTAGGCGTGCACCGATCGCGTATATTTTGGTATGTGTGTGCTCGGCAGCTCAGTCGGCATCCATCCGTGACAGTGGGAATGTCTCTGCGCATCTGGTTTTTTCAATATTCGAATTTGAAATGCGCGCTGCAATAAAAAATCCCACTATTTGTGAGGTGCAGTCTGCGATACAGATTTTGTTGGCAAAAAACCTAAAACCTACAGAAATTTATTGTGAACTGTGTTAAGTGTACGGAAACAACATAATGAGTGAATGTTCCGTCCAGAAATGGTGCATTCGGCTAAAAAATGGCAGAACCAATGATCAGGATGAAGAGAAGAGTGGACGCCTGAGCGTTGTGACTGACGATCCTGTCGCTAAAGTTGAGTTTTCACTTTCTTTTCCACAAGTTCCATGGACTTTGTTGTTTGAAATTGTCACTCAAAAGCTAGGCTACCACAAATTCTGTGCACAATGGGTGCCCAAAATGCTTACAGAGCACCATAAAGAGCAGCGAATGGGAGCAACATTGACATTTTTGGAGGCGTACCACAAACATGACGATTCATTACGGGATCAAATCGAAACCTGTGATGAGACTTGGGTGAAACACGTCAATTGCAAGACAAAATTACAGTCCATGGAGTGGGGGCACACAAGGTCCCTCCCAATAACCAAGAAAATGTTTGCAAACATGTTGATGGCACAGTGTTTTGGGATAGGCAAGATGTGCTTCTTACCGATTTTCTCGAATGTGGAGCAACCATAAATTCTGCCCAGTACTGTCAAACTTTGCACAGCCTTGGAAGAGCATTTCAAAACTAACACCGTGGAAAGGTGACGTCCAAAATTTTGTTTTTGCATGACACTGCCTGACCTTACACGGCAAACCGCACAAAAGAACTCCTTAATTCATTCAAATGGGAAATTTTCCTTCATCTGCCCTGCAGCCCCCATCTTGCAACTTCCCTATTCAGAGCACTCTCATATAAGACACATACAAGAATGACCTAGAACGAATTCAGCAACATGAAGCAGAAGGCACCAATACATCAGAGTACTCCAAAGACTTCACCTTACATGAGATCAATGCAGCACTCAAAGAAATGAAAAATAAATAAATTAATTAATTAATAATAATAAAGGCTCCAGGATTTGAGGGGGTACACCCAGAGCTCCTCATCAATTGCGGAAACAAGGCTAGTGTATTACTTCACCAATTTATGCTTTCAGGAAACATTCCAAAAACCATCAAAAGAACAAAAATTGTACCCTCTTGAGCTGCTGCTACAAGCTTTTATTACAAAAATTCATCCTTAACAGAATCAGTCCAAAGATCCACGAGTTACTCCCACCTACTGAGCAGGATTGAGACCTCACAGAAGCTGTACTACAGACCCAAGTTCTTAACTTAACCACACATATAGAAGCTGGATTCCAATGACGACTTAAAACATCAGTGGTTTCTGTTGACCTTGAAGCTGCCTATGATATAGTATGGAAACAGGGACTCATACACAAACTTGCAAGTGTTATACAGTGTCAAACCATAAATAGGCTCATAAATAACATGTCATCTGAGAGGTACATATCTAAGTGGTCCTCGGCAATCAATTAAGCACACAGAAACTTAATAATGGTCTTCTCCTGGATTAAGGTTTAGCGCTAGTTCTTTTCAACTTATGTACATCTGATCTCTCTGAAACAGAGTTGAGGAAGTTCATCTACATCTACATGGATACTCTGCAGACCTCACCAAGTGCCTGACAGATGGTTCATTGAACCACCTTCACAATAATCCTCTATTATTCCACTCTTGAACAGCAAGCAGAAAAATGAACACCTATATCTTTCCGTGTGAGCTCTGATTTCCTTTATTTTATTATGACGATCATTTCTCCCTATGTAGGTCGGTGTCAACAAAATATTTTCGCATTTGGGGGAGAAAGTTGGTGATTGAAATTTTGTGAGAAGATTCAGCTGAAACGAAAAACGCCTTTGTTTTAATGGCATCCATCCCAAATCCTGTATCTTGTCAGTGACACTCTCTCCCCTATTTCGCGAAAATACAAACCTTGCTGCTCTTCTTTGAACTTTCTTGATGTACTCTGTTAATCCTATCAGGTAAGGGTCTCAGACTATGCAGCAGTACTCCAAAAGAAGATGGACAAGCACAGTGTAGGCAGTACCTTTAGTAGATCTGTTACATTTTCTAAGTGTTCTACCAATAAAACAGTCTTTAGTTTGCCTTCCCCACAACATTTTCTTTATGTTCTTCCAACTTAAATTGTTCATAATTGTAATTCCTAGGTATTTAGTTGAATTTATGGCCTTTAGATTTGACTGATTTATCAAGTAACCGAAGTTTAACAGACTCCATTTAGCACTCACTCATGTGTATGACTTCACAGTTTTCATTATTTAGGGTCAATTACCAGTTTTTGCACCCTTCAGATATCTTTTCCAAATCGTTTTGCAATTTGTTTTGATCCTCTGATGAGTTTACTAGACAATAAATGACAGCATCATCTGCAAACAACCTAAGATGGCTGCTCATATTGTCTCCTAAATAATTTATACAGGTAAGGAACAGCAGAGGGCCTATAGCACTAACCTGGGGACACCAGAAATCACTTCTGTTTTACTCAATGACTTTCTGTCAGTTACTATGAACTGTGACCTCTATGACAGGAAATCACTAATCCAGTCATATAACTGAGACGATATTCCATAAGCACCCAATTTCATTACAAGGTGCATGTGTGTTACAGTGTCTAAAGCCTTTTCGAAATATAGAATCAATTTGAAATCCCTTGTCAATAGCATGCACTACTTCGGGTGTGTAAAGAGCTAGTTGTGTTTCACAAGAATGATGTTTTCTAAATCCATGCTGACTTTGTGTCAACAGACTGTTTTCTTTGAGGTAATTCATAATGTTATAATGCAATATATGTTCCAAAATCCTGCTGCATATTGACATTAATGATATGGACCTGTAATTTAGTGGATTACTCTTGAATATTAGTGTGACTTGTGCACTTTGCAGTCTTTGCGTACAGATCTTTTGTTGAGCAAGCAGTTGTATACGATTGTGAAGTATGGAGCTATTGCATCAGTGTACTCTGAGAGGAACCTAATTGGTATACAGTCTGGACCAGGAGACTTGCTTTTACTGATTGATTAAGTTGATTCACCACCCCGAGGATATCTACATCTAAGTTACTCATGCTGGCAGTGGTTCTTGGTTCAAATTCTGGAATATTTACTTCTTTTTCTTCTGCTTCGGTGAAGGAATTTTGAAAGGCTGTGTTTAGTGACTCTGCTTTCACAGCACTGTCATTGATAGTATTTTCATTGCTATCATGCAGAGAAGGCATTGACTGCCTTGCCACTAGCATACTTTAAAAACCCATCATTTGTTAATTTATTTGGCATGAATCTCTCAATTGCTGTTGATACTATTTCTTTGAATTCAGGCCACATCTGGTCTACACTTAAATTGATAATTCGGAAGGAGTTTTTAACTGTGGAATGGCCAATGCAAAGCCACATGTCACTTTTAATGGTCATATCCTCTACCACCAAGACTTCCCAGACAATCTACTGTGTTTCAGAGTGATTTAACTATTTCACATGTGAGAGAAATCAATTTTCAGCGAACCACAGCAATGAGAACAATACAGCTTGCATCAGATCTACCCCTCTTCACTGGCTACCAACTCTATGACACATTGTGCCACCAGATCTTCGAAGACAGAATGCCCTTCTCAAGGAATATCAAAAATTAATTAAAAATTCTCAGCTTTCAAGTCACTCTCACTTGCCTGCACTTAAAATGAGCTGATATAAATCAGGCAGTCACCTATCACATTGTCAATATCGGTACAAGCAGTGGATTCCAACATGAGCAGGAAATGGTCAGAAGCAAGGAAAAATATTGACCATGAGGAATATGAGACACTCTTAAGACCCAGCACAAGACCAGCTGCGATGGAATTAGCACAATGGGCTTGGAAAACAACTAACAGAATTTGTACAGGCCATGGCATCTGTGCAGAAAGCCTCCACCAATCAGGAAAGGCTACATCATCTCAATGTGACACTGGCAATAAACATCAGATGATCAGACACATTGTAACAAGCTGTACCAGACAAGCTTACCATGGAGATCTAGAAGATTTCTTTGAAATGACAAAGGCAGACCTTGAAAGGATTGAAAATCTGTAAATCATACTCTGGAGAAATATGCGCTAAGTAAATGGATGAAAGACGCAAAGAACCACCATGACTTAATAACAAAACTTAGGAAATGCCAAGAAAACAGACTGTAGCACACACTGTTCAAATATAAATGCTGAAATACCCACAGACAAAAGTTAGTAGAAATCCATGCACCAAAAAAAGGTCTGTGCAAAGCACACAACTTCCACTGTCATACGTTAGTGAAAGAAAGATAGTGCCAAGAATCTTGGGAAATTCTAGTCCTACATAAACTCACTAAGCAGGTCGAAGTATTCTATTCATTCACTTGTAGATATGTCTGTTGTGGCATAAGAAGACAGCAAAAGGAAAGCTGAAGTTTTACATCTCACTTCTGAAAAATCATTCACACAGAGTATTGCAGAAATCCAATCATTTGACCACCACGCAAACTTCCCTATGGATGACAGAAATAGGCATCCCTGATAATGAAAAGCATTGAAGGAGTTGAAAACAAATAAGTTGTCAGTTCCAGATGAAATCCCAATTCAGTTTCACAGAGAGTACATCTGCATGTATACTCTACAAGCCACCTTACAGTATGTGGCAGGGGGAGGGAAAGGAGGGGGAGGGGAGTTTGCATGCCACTATCACTCCCCCCTCTTTCCTGTTCTACTCATGAAAGATTCACGGGAAGAACAATTGCCGGCAAACCGCCATTTGGTTCCCCTTAAATCACTCCATATGCATACTCCTCGATGTTTTATGGATGTGACCACATCCAGTAATTGTTCTGCAATCGTGTAATCCTTCTGCCTATTTATGCACAGAACATGGTATTTGTTCATGCTGAGTGTCAACTGCCAATCTTTGCACCAAGCATCAGACCCATGTATGTCTTCCTGTAGCTTGATACAGTTTGCTGGTGTTGTGACTTCTCTGTATATAAAAGCATCACTATTGCAAGCCTCATGGAACTTTTGATGTTACCAACCAGATCATTTACATGTACTGTGAAAAGCAATGTACCTAAAGCTCTCCCCTGGAATAACCCTGATGTTACATCTATGTCTGAAATTTTCTTCTCCATTTCGAGCGACATGCTGTGTTCTGTTTGTCCGAAATTCTTCAATACAATCACACAGCTGGTCTGATACTGTGTACAGTCTTAATTTGTTCATTATGAATTGGTCCAGAATTGTATCTAACAGGTTTCAGAAATCAAGTAACATAGCATCAACCAGTATTTATTGTTTCTGGAACTCGTAGACAAACAGATCAAGTTAAATTTCACATGCTGATTCCTACAGAAATGTCATAACATACGAGCATAAAACATGTTCCAAAATAAAACAGACCAGCATCAGAGATATGAAGCTTATAGTTTTCTGCGTCTGTTCAATAACCCTTCTTGAAAATGGGAATGATCTGTGCTTTTTTCCCCCATCATCAGAAATACTTCATTCCTCCAGCAAGCTACAGTACTCTGCTGCTACAAACAGTGCAAGTTTTTTCACATACTACTTGTAGAATTGTGCTGGTACCCCACCAGATCCAATGGCCTTTCCACTGTTTAGTAATTTTAGTAGCTTTTCTATTCCATGGTCACCCGTTTCGATATCTGTGACATTGACATTCATGCAACAATTTAATGGAGGAATCATAGTATGAACTTATTTAGTGAAACAGTTTTGGAATAAGGTTTTTAACCTGACAGCCTTCCCTCTATCACCCTCCACTTCAACGTCATTATGGTCACAATGTCTGAACAGATGGCTTCAATCCATTTACTGTTTTAACATAAGATCGAAACTGTGGTAACCCTATGTTATCACATCTACTGTGCCACCACCACACTGACCACAAACATAACAAGGCATGGGGCACTGATTCATCTTGTTACAATTTAACTCATCCGCACCACCTTCTGGCAGATTAATAACCATGTGTTCACTTGACTCCCGTCTCAGGCCACTTGTTATGATACAGGACTCGGCTTAGCTATGTGCATGGACTTTGTATAGAACTTCTAAACCCTGTTCTCACTAAAGTGATTTGGTTACTCTATGCATTATTACTTGTGTAATAGCAACAAGTACGGTTCGTTCTTCATGTCTTTTTTGACAAAGTTGCAATGGAGATAGATGCATCCTTGGAACTTGTTTTTCAGAGTTTACTACAGCAGCAACTGGAAAGCAAAAGGAGGCTGGAAATGCAGCAGAAAAACACGGCCATGCCGGAAAGGGAGTTGACAGGCCCGTTAATGTGGCCTCAAAATTTTCTGTCCAATCCACCACCTTCCCCCACTTACGACGAAGCTGCCAAAGGCAGAATCATACGAGAAATGCCTACAGGAACACATCATGGCCTTCAAGGTAACAGACACTGACACTCTTAAAACTCTCTTTCTGTCATGGATATCTCCCTAAATGTACCATCTGGTAGAGAAGTTATGTTCCCTTCAGGATCCTGTGCCTCTTCGTTCAAGACATGTGTTGTTTGCTGACTCAATATTATCTCAAGCATACCCATGTGGTTTCCATGAGAGTGGAGTTTTATCAGGGCAGGAAGCAACCCTGTCAATCTTATCAGACTTGGGCTGTGGAGATGCAATTTATAAGTTGAAGGGGTCATTTCATTACTGCTCAATCTAAGGAATCTTATGCAAACACAGTGGTTCAGGACACGATCATTATTTCAGCTCCAATAAAGAACAAGCATTTGAAGTTTCCCGGACCACAGGCCGTCAGTCAGATTCCTGGGCTGATGGGGCTGCTGTCACTCGAGTGACAGCAGGCACGCGTTTCATCATGCCTTCAGGGGCTTAACTCACAGTAGTACAGCAGCTCCAGTTGTTGCACTCCACACAAACTCGGGAGCGGTGGACAAACTTCCGCAAGCCCCTGCCTTCCTGTCCTACTTTTTCTGTTCAATATGCTCAGTCATCCTGCCTTCAGCATAGGAGAGCACTGTTGAAAGAAAGGACACTTAGCAAACGTGTGCAACTCTTGGTCGGTTCCATCTGTTACTTCAAACCCTCAGCCTAAGGACATTACAGTTATTAGCCTCACATGTATTAATTTTGCAATTGTTTCAACAAAACTGTTAATCAATGTGTTTCCCTATAATATGCCCATTCCACTGTATATGGATGCGGCAGCATCATTTCTGAACTCTTAAGACTTACCTGTGTCTCGGTTCGCCTCTGCTGTTTCCCACTTCATGCCATCTTGCCAGTTATAACTTATAACAATTTCCTATTCTGGCACAATTTACAACAGAGATGACAAACAAGCTAGCAGTGTGTTCATTGACATTCCTTGTGGTGAACAGTGCCTTTAGGAAAATGTGTTTGGCTCGGATGCTTTCCTCACCTTCAGAAGCACAGCCACCAATTCAGTAAATTTAATGTCAGACCTTGTGCCCTTTCGAGAATTGGATGCCTGTGCAAGGAATTTTCTGTACTTTTTTTGCCTTTGCTAGGCACGGCCACATATTTCACGGCACATATCACCCTCAAAAATGGTGCACAACCTCCTTTGACCCCTGCCCCTTCCCTTTCTGTTGCCTGGCCAGGAGTGACCAAGTAAAAGAAGAACTAGATAGGGTGTTATGGAACCTATACTGTCCCATCTATGGGCTATGCCATTAGTGATTATTAAGAAACAGTCCACCCCCGGTAGCTGAGTGGTCAGCGCAGCAGACTGTCAATCCAAAGGGCCCGGGTTCGATTCCCGGCTGGGTCGGAGATTTTCTCCGCTCAGGGACTGGGTTTTGTGCTGTCCTAATCATCATCTTTTTTTTTTTTTCATCCCCATCGACGCGCAAGTCACTGAAGTGGCGTCAAATCGAAAGACTTGCATGAGGCGAACGGTCTACCCGACGGGAGGCCCTCGTCACACGACATTTCATTTCATTAAGAAACAAATGGGCAAGCTCCGCTTTGATGGTGATTGCAAGGCGATGGTCAATTTGCAGTCTTTGGTCGACATGTACCCCATTCCCTGACTGGAAGAACTCATGACAAAATTGGTGATGTGCAGTATTTTACGAAATTGGATTTGTCAGGAGTATATTTGCAGCTGTCGTCTGATGAAGAGTCAGCCACGCCAGTTGCTTTTTGCCAATAAGCCATATGGCACCTAACAGTACTGTGGTTTGTTTTTGAAGTTGCTAGCGTTCTGGCTCTTTTTCAGCATTATTTGGAACAACTCACGCAACAAATACCTTGTATCAACTACCTTGATGAGATTGTTGCCACAGTCCAGCCACTGAGAACTATCTTCGCAACCTACAGCTTCTGTTCCAGACACTATGGGATGCACATCTCAAGTGTAATGTAGATAAGTCGTTTTCTTCCAACCCTCTATTGAATACCTGGGAATATGTCAGTTCCTGTCAGGGTATACAGCCAATGAGCAGTCATATTTTGGCTACTGAGGCCCTCCAAAGTCCTACTAATGTGAAGAGGCTCCAGCATATTTAGCCATAGTCGCATATTTGCATCATTTGTTTGGACCCATATCTGTAAACAAATATTTCAGAAAATGAAAGATGTTTTGTGTTCCACACTGTTTATGGCCACATACTACATGGGTCACCTGTCTATGGTGGCTACCAATTACCGCAGCACAACATGGGGTCCATACTGTCTCGCCATAATACAGATGGTTTGGAAAGGCCCATCGCCTTTGCCTTGAAGATGCTCAACTTGGCACAGAAAAATTACTTGCAAATTGAGGAGGTGGCCCTCATCATTATTTATACACTCAAGAAGCTTCATGTGTTTGTCTATAGTGTCAAGTTTCACCTGGTTGCGGACCATAAGCCTTTAGCTTCCATCTTTATGCCTGTGGCACATCTGCCAGGTAAGACAACACACAGACTTAAACTTTGGGCTCTGTTCCTCAGTGGTTATCACGAAGTGACCCACTTTTGTCCAACGGCTCAACACTCAAATGCTGACGCCCTCTACTGCTTTCCTATGTGTCTCAAGCCCAGCTTCAACCACAATGATTTTCTCTGTCTATACTTTGATGACGAAACTCAACAGACAATGGATGGGTTCCCTATTACTGGCTCCTGCTTCACCTACACGGTCAGCCTGATTCTGTGTGTTAGCCAGGTGTGGCACTGTATTTAGCAAACGCATGGGTGGCCAGAACAGCTTGCAGCTCATACATCAGATCCCGTTCATAATTATTTTGTGCTGCACCACAGATTGACGCTCGTTGATGGAGTTATTTTGTTGTCTACGAAATACACTGTGCCGTGCATGGTCATTCCAGCATCATTCAGGCAAGACATCCTTTGCCTCCAGCAACTAGTCACTGGTCTGCATCACAAATGAAGAAGTTGGTCCACCAACATGTCTACTGGCCACAGATCAATAGCGAATTGAACATTTCATTGTTCCTTGCTTAAGTGTGCAAGCCACCAAGCCATCCCAATGCAGTGCTACTCTCCATGGTGGAACCTTCTCAGCCTTGGTAGTGAATCCACATTGATTTTGTGGGTCCCTTTTCTGGACGCTTACTGGTCAGTGCTCACAGATCCTATCCTTGGTTTCCGTACATCATAAACTGCCTCTTGACACGGCAGAATCGGCAGTGCAAGACCTAATCTGGCTCTCCTCTGTCACAGGTCTCCCCATCCTGGCCACCAACAATGACCCACAGTTTATCTCATAGACTTTTCACAATTTTTGTGCACAACACGGTATCCACCATACCAAGACAACCCCATTTCACTCCAGTTGAACGAGGAGGCAGAATGCTTTGTCTGAACTTCCAAGACACAGATCAAGAAATACACAGGGGATGCCCCGGCTGAGGATGCATTCACCCATTTTCTCAGTTCTTATAGGTCCATGTCCCTGCGCGAGAAGAGCCCGGCTGAACTGCTGCGAAGATGCCAGCACACACAGTCTGCAACCTCCTGCTGCCTCTCCCGACCCCCTCAGGTGCCTCCATTGCTATAATACACACCAGAGGCAATTACCTGGCCTCGCACTTTTGATCACCATGAGTAAGACCCAGGCAGTTGTCCAAGACCTGCAGGGCTGGAGAGTCTTTTCAGTGGAGACTGAGGACAGGCTCGTGGCCCACCATTGCAACCAACTTTCCCCACAGGTGGGGTATCGGCCTCTGCCACCCCTGCACATGACTACTGCATCCTCAAGATCCTCCCATTCCCCACCATCCTTGTGGCCCCCTTCTCCATTTTTGCCCACACCTGCTACACCAAGCCCAATCTTGCCTAATTCACAATCTGCTGATGTCTTTTCTAGCCCTCCAAGCGATCATCAGGGGCTGAGTATGTATGATCTTCAGCAGTAAATGGTGGGGCTAGATGGTCAATGGGTGCCACACCAACCAGCTCCTGCCCATTCCTCCTAAGTTCCAAAACACCCATGGATCCCATCCGGCGTTGGCATTCCCTGCAGCAGGTATCTGCCCAGCGCACATCCCCAGGTAATGAACCTGTCACTACCAGGGTCATTTCCAGCCATATTCCCCAGTGCTGGCTGACAGGACATTTGGTTCTCCATGTGCACCTGTGAATAGAGTCCCAGAAGATATGGACATCACTTTTCTGGATTCTGCATGCCATCCCATGCTGTGGGGGAGGGGCCATCAGAGGTGTACAGTCTCACTGTCGTCCTACTAAGGGGAAGGACTGTGCTAACTTTGCATTACATCGTCGGTGCCAAACTGGCCGTGAACCTGACAAGACATGTTGGCACCAGCTCATCTTGTTACTTGCCTGCACCAGTATCTGGGGGCAGGGTCCAGTTGACACAGCAGTGGCATGATCAAATAGCGACGGCAGTATCATAGCCAGGTCAGCACGCACTGCCCATGGACAGTGCCACCTTGTGAATCAGATTAGCAACGTAGCGGTTATAATCCTGTAGACAGGGTTGGATTGGCTGTATGGCTGGCTGGCTCTCTCTCTCTCACTCTCTCTCCCCCCCCCCCCCCCCCCTTTATAGTTCATTTCTGCGCACACCTGACAGGGCACGGGGCACTAGTTATTTGTTTGGAATCGGCCTAGCTATGTACAAACTGGGTTCTCATTAAAGTGATCTGGTTATTCTATATATTCTTATTTGTTTTTGAGGTTTTTGCTATGTTTAAATTTGCAGTGCAGGTCTCTTTGCTTTTGTAGCAGATTTCTAACACATCTGTCCAACCCTGGTTAGTCTTTCCCATCCCTCACATCTTTACTTGTCACACACTTCTCTAACAAGAGGACATCCCCTGGTCTAAATAAATGATCTTGATGAAACTTGGTGGGCATGTAAAGGGATCAAAATAGTGCTGTACATATTTTGTTGTTTTTGCCCAATTTCCTTTTTAAGAGGTAAAACACAATCCAAATGGTAATTTGGCATATTAGGTTTAGAGGTAATATCTTCAAAACAATGATATACAAAAAATGTGTTTCAAATAAAAGTTGAAATGTTTTAACTTTCTTTAAAACTGTATAACCAACTATTGTAATAATGTGAAATTTTCTTATAACGGAAGTTACAGAATCTTTCTCATCACATACACCCATGTGCAATAAACATGGTTTTTGTAATATCATTTTATGAAAATAAGCTGTACACAATATGCTGTTGGAATATTTCCAACATACCCAATTAAAATAATAATCTAAATGTTCACTGTTATTCTAATTATTTTGACTTATATTTGTTTTTCTTTTTAAATTATTATTTTACATATTAAATTTATGACTTTTTGTTTTTAGTTTAATGATTATCTGTAAAGAAATACTCAAAACAAGTTTTTTACACCATTCACATAAAATAAACAGAATTTCTTCACATAATACACACAATGGACAGTACAATATAAAACAAAATACATCAGAATTCTCAGAATGTGGTGGGCAAGACCCTTATGTATCCTGAATTGTACCAGGCATATTTCAGGACACTGGAAAACCTTGGCGAAAAGAACTGATTATGTACTACAAATTGCTGCTTGATCATATTATTTCACATCACTAAGCTCTTCCAAAATCGAATGCCATATATCCAATGGCAGTATCTGCCCCTATCAAGGTTTTTGCGATCATCAGATGAATTAGTTCCTTGTCCTCAGGAACAGTGCTCAAAATGGCTTTTTTGCACTGACCACCAACCTTTTCATAGTTTTAAAAGAAACCACCTGACAGCTTTAATGATAATTTAAAAATCTATTTTTGCACCCCTACATGTTCTTGTGATGACATTAAAATCTGGTAAACTAATGTCTGACAATGTCAAAAGATATCTGCCAAAGTTTTCAGTCCCAGAGTGGGAGTAAAACGTGTATCATTGTTAGGTTCTTGGAGTGGTCAAAGTGAAAGAACCGTTTTGAGTGTTGTATCTCAGGACAAGGTACTTGTCCATCTGGTGATGGCAAAAGGCTCAACAGGACAGGTTCAGCTGTTAGATAACAGCATTCAACGTTATAAAACTCTAAGAGAAGATTTTCGAATCTAGTTCTGCTGAATGATTATGATGTAAATCTCCACTTGAGAAACAATATAATCAATCTACAGTCACTAGTGCATAACCAGTTCTCTTCATCAAGGTTTTCCAAGCTTCTAAAATATGCCCAGTACATTTCAAGATATTTAGAGGATCGTACGCCATAATTTGAGAATTCTGAATTTTGTTTTATATAATGTCCATCATGTGCATTAAAGGAAGAAATTTAGTTCATTTTATATAAATGGTGTAAAAACTTTATATTTTGGTCATTTCTTTACAGATAATCATTACAGTAATGATTTTGTATCATAATACTGAGTTACCTACTATTTTCCATTAACAAAACACGCAAATGTGAAATAGTAACCTAGAAAACAAAAAAATGTTGTAATTCAAAACACAAAATAACAATTAAAAACATAAAACAAATCATTAGAATAATAATGAATGTTTAGATATTGTAATTAGGTATGTTGAACCTACTCTAACAACACACTGTGTACAGTTTAGTTTCCTAAAATGATATTTCAGAGACCAGTTTATTACACATGGATGGAGGTGACATGAAAGTTTCTTTAACTTATGATGTAACAAAAGTTTTCAATTTTCAAAATTAATTAATGGTTGTGGGGTATTTCGCAACATCTCAAATTATTACAGAAGTTGATTATACAGTTTTAAAGAAAGGTAATTACATTTCACCTTTTATATGAAACAAATTATTTCACATATCATGGTTTTGAAGATATTCCCTCTAAACCTAATATGCCAAATTACCTTTCGGACTGCGTTTTACACCTTAAAATGAAAACGACAAAATACGTACTGCATTATTTTGACCCCTTTACATGACTGTCAAGTTTCATCAAGATACTTTATTTATATCTCGGAATGTTAACTTGTAGGGCCTGTTGTACAAAACTCTTGTCCACTGATGCTCATCATTTACGGTCCTGTAGATGAAATTTTCAAGTTGACCACTCAAGCATGCTACACAGACATTTCTTCTTACCTTTTTTTACATTCTTATTCAGTGATGGTGCAATGCTCTTCTGATCTTTGATTTCCCGTTTCATGCTAACCGGGTTGAAAAATTCAGGCCTGTTTGCAAGCAGGTGTTCTACTTGACTTTTCTGATCAGTTGCTCAAGGTAATTTTCGTATAAGGGATTTACAACAATTACACACAATTTCTTGTCCCTTCTACTCATGTTAATCACTAGCACCTCCCAGTCTACAGCTAGAGAGTTGAAATCTGTATCTAATCCTAAATTATGACCAGGAAATTTACAAGAAAGCTTCACCAAGTTTTCCCTCTAAAATTCCACCGCTAATACTCCTGAGACAGTGCTTTTATAAAAGCATCGGATGATGACGATGATGATGATTATGATGATGACTGGTCCTCCTTTAACACTTATCTTCACCTAAATTATTTTGCATTCATTATCTGTACTAACCTCACTAGATATTGTATTTTTTTTATCTTTGTGATATACATTCTAATCAGAATTTAAAACATCTCTGCTATTAACACCCATCTCCAGTAATACACGGGCATTGTTGCTATTTATAAGCGAGACAAATTATGGGATCTTTCCATGGAAGCTGCTACGGCTAACTCTGTCTTAACATTTACTTTCTTCAGTCCGCCATGATGAATGCTACTGTCTTTTAATTAATGGACACAATATTCTTCCCTGTCTGAAATTAGAACTTGTATCAGGCCTGTGTAGGGATTCCTCTATCCTAAAAAAATCCAAGTGTGCACCCAAAAGCAGAAGTCAAGAAATGTGCATCCGATTTTGTCACAGAATCATATAAGCTACTGGTGTAAGACTTCCACTCAGCTCTAAACCAAAGAACTGGGATCAGCTCTGAAGCAATGCTCCACTTACACCCCAAGTATGAACCTAGCTGTCTTCATCAAAACAGCCCTGCCGATATGTCGTGTGACTAGAGCCTCCCGTCGGGTAGACCGTTCACCAGGTGAAAGTCTTTCGATTTGACACTGCTTCGGCAACTTCCGCGTCAATGGGGATGAAATGATGATGATTAGGACAACACAAGACCCAGTCCCTGAGCAGAGAAAATCTCCAACCCAGCCAGGAATCAAACCCAGGCCCTTAGGATTGACATTCTGTCACACTGACCACTCAGCCACCGGGAGCGGACAGCCCTGCCGATAGGAACTTAGGATGGCCTCAGAAACCTAACAGCATGCACCCTTTCATGCTAACATGGACCACAATTTGCAGGGCCTTCCTTCCCAACCTGCCAACTATTTCCCTGATGGGGTGCATGACTCACCTAGCACTGGAGCTCCCAATGACAAGCAATCCCACCCTTTACACTTGTTCAGACCTTGCAGGAAGATTGCCTCCAATCTCAACAGACAAAGACATTCCACACTGGATCAGATGTACTTTCGGCAGTGGACAATACCTCAAACCTGTTTTTAAGGTGTAAGGAGACAGGTGCGCAACTAGAACACATTTTTGTATATCGTCCAGAATTTTCATCGCCAGCAATTTTTGTCATTCACCTTTAGGATGAGAAGACTGGAGGGTGCTGTGACATCAGGTGACGCTATAGGCACAAGATATGCAAAAGTATTCATGTCTGGTGCCCCAATGCCACTACCACCCAGAACAGCAGCCTCAAGTTTACCGATCATGATGTTTACAGATCATGGCCAATTCCCCCTGCATCCATACACAACAGTCACAATCCCTATCCATCTTTAAACAAAGTTCATCTGTACTACAAAGAATATAGCACTAACCCAAGCAGCTGTCGGTTGCAATCTAAGTAAATTAGCTACACTGCTTCTGGTTTATGCTACACTCCAAAGTCAACTATGTAAAAACTTAGGATAAAGTAGGACACACTAGTCAACACAGTAAAATACATAGATATACTTTACTTCTTTGCAGAAACTCATGTGAACAAAAACTAAAGTAAATCCTGTGTATAAACAGAAACTCCTGTTACTCCTGGTGTATCCACTCGGTTCCCTGGTTGAGGCATTGGCCCCATACTTGGCTTGCATTTATAATGAATCTCTCACCCAACAGAAAGTACCAAGCACCTGGAAAATGCAGGTGACTCCTGTGTCTAAGGAGGGCAAAAGAATGAACCCTCAAAATTAGAGACCAAATCCTTAATGACAATTTGTTGCAGAATTACTGAGTACGTTCATGTTCAAATATAATAAATATCCTTGAGTGATAAGCTTATATCAACATGGATTTAGAAAGCATCAATCTTGTGAAACTCAACCTGCACTTTTCTCACGCGATATCCTGCAAACTGTGTACGAAGGGCAACATGCAGCTTCCATATTCCTAGATTTCTGGAAAGCATTTGACACACATATCTGAGTGGCTGGAAATTTTTTTTGTGTAATAGAACCCAGAACATTTTCTTCGGTGGAAAATGTTCATTGGAGACAAAGATTACATCAAGAGTTCCAGGGAACTTTAATAGGACCCCTCTTATTCTCTATGTGAATAAACTATCTGACAGAAAGGGTGAACAGCAATGGGTGAACAGCAATGGGTGAATGTTTACTGATGACACTGTAATGTATATGAAAATATCATCTTTGAGTGATTGTAGGAGGATACAAGATGACTTGGATAGAAATACTTTTTTGTGTGATGAATGGCAGTTTGCTCTAAATGTCAGAAAATTTAAGTTAATTAAAATCAGTAGGAAAAACAATTCTGTAATGTTCAAATACACTATTAATAGGGTACTGCCTAATACAGTCATATCTCTTAAACATCAAGGTGTAACATTTCAAAGCAACATGAAATGTAGTGAGAATGTAAAGTCAGTTGTAGAAGAGGTTAATGGTTGACTTTGGTTTATTGGAGAAACTTAGGAGAGTGTAATTCATCTATAAAGGAGACCCTATTCAGGACAAGGACACTTGTGTGACACACTCTTAAGTAGTGTTTAAGTGTTAAGAATAAATATGAGGTTGGATTAAAGGAAGGTATAAAAGCAATTCACAGGCGAACTGCTACACTTGTTATCAGCAGGTTTAATCAAAACAACAGTCTTACAGAATTGTTACACGAACTCAAAGGGGAATCCCTTGAAGGAAGAAATTCTTTTCACAAGACAAAATTGAGAAACTTTAGAGAACTATCAGTTGCAAAAGACTGCAGAATGATTCTACTGCCACTAACATACAACTCACTTAAGGAGCAAGATGAAAAGTAAGAAAAATTAGGGTTCATGGAGTGTTTATTAGATGACAACTGCTGTATTTACTTGTGGGACAATGTTTTGACTGCTTGAGCATGGTCTGTTCTAGACCTATTACTCCAGGCAGCTATACCTAATACCACCATCTTAATACTCTTTTATTAGATTGGTGTAGATATTCAGCCTTGCAACTCCATTGGTTTACCTTAGGGTCCTGCTATGCTATGCCCTGTTCTTCCTCGGCATCGAATTTCTTTCTTCCGTGCAGATTTCTGAACATGAAGTGGCTATAAAACAGAACACTGCTTCTCTACTTAAATGAAGGGTAGATTGGTCCCAATTAACTTTGTATATTATCACAAACTTTCCAAAAGGTTACATGGGAACCAACTAAAATTATTGTCTCAAAGACTTCTTGTTGTTAACATTCTGTGAATAGCATATAACAACAGTCACTTATATACAACATATTTGTCTTCCTTGGTGCCGGAGCTCCTTCATTCCTCCTTGCTACACAGAGATTACAAATGTTCTCCAGCAGGTAGATTCCACACCTGTTGAATAATACTTTCCCACAGTATGTGGCCTGATGTTCACAAACTAACTGTGATTGCCCACTTATTTACTCTGAGCTCTATGTTTGACATAGATGATACATGCCCTTTCAGGAATGGCATGGCTCACTACACTTGTATGGCAGCATACAGTCAGTCATTTTTCCCTTGCTCCATTAGCTAGTGGAACAAGAAAGGGAATAACTAACAGCGGTACAGGGTATCCTCTGCCATGCACCACATGGTGGCCTGTGGAGTATAGGTGTAAATGAAGGAAAATTATGAGGAACTAACACACATATAAAGCTTTACTTTAAGTCATTTGCTGGTATTAGTCCAACAAATCTAACTAAAAAGCTGGGTTGTTTTGAAATATTTACCCAGACATGTGTCGACACCTATGTGTCATCATCTGTGCGTCAAATTTTTATTTCTTAAAATTACATCACTAACTGAACTGTATTATTATACATCCATTTTAGTAATTTTTTTTCCAGCGTCTCATCTGCAAAATTTTTTGTCCTGTTTCATGTCTCTGGTTGGTGTCTCCATCAACTGCTATTTAGTGCATTGTTTTCACTCAGTTTTCACAAATTTCCACACTCTACTTCATCTCATATGCATTTTCACAAAATGTGACAAAACGTGATCTGAGCAGACACTTCTGACAATGTACTCAAGCAGCAGAGCAAATACGTGTAAGTTCTGTATTGTTAATAAACAAAGGGAAATTATCTTTACTTAGAGTATCATAAACAGTTTGGATAAAGTGTTACCTTCCTTCATTGCCATGATCTGTAAAGAACAGAACAGATAACAACTTTTTATGGCTGCAGTAGAAGAATATGCACAAAAATCTGATGCAGTTGTCATAAACGACTTCCTAAACCAATACTGGAACATGATCAGGAAAGAGGCCACCACAACATACTTGAATCGTTCAGACTAGAATGTTGTTCTACTGGCACAAACAAACAAACAAACAAACAAAGTGGAAATAATGAAACTGAAAGTGATCAACTTGATGGGAGTAGTCAGAAAACATTTGAAAAATAATTTGGTCAGCAGCACAATTCAGTCTCCTTTTTAGTGGCAAGTTCTTAGTAATCTACTAGCTGTTCCCAGCCACATTTTACTGTGGCACAGTCTGGTTACACGAAAAAGAAAGAAAACCGAAAAGAAAGCATGCATTTCTAACATGTCTGGGGATTGAGTATATCACCTTCTCCCCTCCCTATCTCTGTCCTTGTCCTCCTCCTTTCTCCCCCTCTCCATATAATAAAAATACATAGCTCATTTTTGTCTGACTTTTCATTAGAGCATTGTGCAAAAATTTAAAGTACATCGGCCATGACCTTTGAGATTTTCAGTAGTGGTCATGCATGAATGATGAGGTGAGAGTTGTGCTCGTGTGAATGTTGTGTGTTTTCTATTTTGGGAGAAACAATCTCTTCACTGTGCCTGTAGGCAAGTCAATGTCTCCCCTACATGATGAGTAGCAATCTATTCTTTTCATAATATTGTCATATGTTCAGTAAACTAGATTAAGAAGTCTTAGTGTCATAGCTTCAGACATTTGGATGGAGTCACATCTAGTTTTTTTCCAAACTAAAAAGGTTCCCAATTTGTTGCTTTATGTTAGATGGGAGCATGTTGAAGACCTTTGCACCAGAGTGCAAAACTCCACTCTATATGGGTGCAATTACAGCATATTTAAGTCTGTCAGCAAATATGTGCAGAGTCATTTACCGATTACAAAGGTAGCTTACCAGTGTTCTATCAAGTCTACTCTCATAGAAAAGTCATGCATGTTTGTCTGGAATCTCACACTACATGAAGCTTTAGTTCAATAGATGAAAACTCCCAGTTGTGAATTATATGCGATTAAACAGATTTAAGAATCTGGATAATAAATCTGAAATGTCTTTAATACATCTATTTTTGTAACATCCAGCTAACTGCTGCTCTGTCAATGGACTGGATTTTATCAAGAACTGTTTTTAAATGGTTGTACATGAATTTCTTTGTTACCTTCGGTGAATATTCAATAATAGAAATTTGCTGAGAATTGACAACTCTCTATCATTTACTTTTTTCGAATACTGGGATGGTCCTACAGTCCTGAATACTTACAAGAAGCATTCTCGGCTTAATAAGATGATAATTACAATACATATATGGCCATTTTCACAGAAGTGTCCTTTATTATGTGGATTTACCATCAACTTCAAATGAGAGAAGTTATTGCTCTTGTGATTTACAGTAATCACATATATGTAATCTAATAGTATTTTACATTGTACGGTTTTTATGTGATGAGTTTTCATGGAACCTCGACAGGAGGATACTTTATCACAAGAAGAGTGTTGTCTGCAAAGATTGTTTACATGTGCATTTTTTAACACACTGTCCATATGACTTCAAGAGACAAAACCTATGCAAGGAAAAGAAATTCCACTGTGTTAGTTGGTAAAACAGGAGGCATACCACTTATTTTACACACACACACACACACACAATAACAAACACACACACACACACACACACACACACAAGAGGGAAGGAGAGGGAAAGACGAAAGGATGTGGGTTTTAAGGGAGAGGATAAGCAGTCATTCCAAAAGAATAGCTCAGAGCACTGTAGTACTGTAATAGTGTCCAGATTATATCACTAACTGCCCAGCTTTCCTACAAATATTTGGAATATGATACAAGGTGCAAAAGCAAGACATTCTTGAAATGACAAATGGTAAAACATAATAAATTTCTTAAAAGAGAAGGCACTGAAAGTCATATCATGATAAGATTTCAAGGTGGTGCAAATGTTGGCAACTTGTTTCAAATGTTCAGAAATGTAAAATTGTGCACTTGACAGAACATAGTACCCCATGACTACAATATCAGTGAATCACTGCTGGAATCAGTCATGTTATACAAAGACCCGAGTGTCACAATCTGTAGAGATACAAAACAGAATGATCCCATAGTGTCAGTCATAAGTAAAGCAGGTGGCAGGCTGCAGTTCTTTGGTAGGACACTAGGGAGATGCAATCAATCTACATATGAGACTGTATACAAAACACTCACACAACACATCCTAGAACACTCCTTATGTGTAAGGGACCAATACAAATTATGACTTACAGGAGATATTAAACAGAAACAAAGAAGGGCAGCACAAATCGTCGCAAGTTTGTGAGACCCTTGGGAGTGTGTACTTGGAAAGTTTCTAGAAGCAACTTTACATGATAAATTTAGGAATATGTTACAGCCCTCTGTTTACTGCTTTCATAGGGATTGCAAAGAAAAGATTAGACAAATTAAATCACACACAGAAACAGTTATGGAATGGGGGGGGGGGGGGATGTTTAAGGGGGACTAAACAGCTAAGGTCATCAGTCCTATGGAATGGGAGAAAGCCCAAATAATCAATGAGAAGCACAATATGCCATGCACTTCACAATGGTTTGCAGAGTAATATCTGTAGACAAACAATCTTTTATATATTGTAGTACTTCAATTATATTTTACAGTTCTGAAATATAGGACATTCGCAAAAGAAACAAAATATAAGCAAAGTATTTAAATTTACAAGGTAACTTTGAAGATCTTACATCATAGCTCATATCCCTAATAACAAACAGAAAAAGCTAAATATGAAGCCAGCACTATGTTTCAGCTCAGAAAAAAGCCACGTGGCTACAAAAGGGACATTGTCTAAAGTAATAACAACACAGTGACCTAATAGGAAAAAAGAGAAGCAGCTGAAAATTCCAAAGAAAGCATGTGCTGACAGATGTGAAATTGCTGAACTATCAGCTTCATGTGTCACAGTTGCAAAATACTAACATGAGTTCTTTAAAGAAGAATGGAAAAACTGGTAGAAGCTGGCCTTGGTGAAGGTCAGTTTGGATTCAGGAGAAATGTAGGAACATGCGAGAAATCCCACAGAAGATAGGAAAGGCAAAACTACGGTTCTAGCTTTTGTAGACTTGGCAAAACTACGTTTATAGCATAGGTAGACTCAGAGAAAACTTTTGACAATGTTGGCTGGAATACTCTCTTTTAAATTCTTAAGGTCGCAGGTGTCAAATACAGGGAGTGAAAGGCTATTTACAATTTTTACAGAAACCAGATGGCAGTTATAACAGTGGTGGGGCATGAAAGGGAAGCAGTGGTTGGGAAGGGCCTGAGACAGCTTTGTAGCTTATCCCTGATGTTATTCAATATGTATATTGAGCAAGTGGCAAAGGAAACAAAAGAAAAATTTGGAGGAGGAATTAAAATCCATGGAGGAGAAATAAAAACTTTGATATTTGCTTACGACATTGTAATTCTGTCAGAAACAACAAAAGATTTGGAATATCAGTTGAACAGAATGGAAAGCATCTTGAAAAAAGGGTATAATATGAACATCAACAAAAGCAAAACAAGGATAATGGAATGTGGTCTACTTAAACCAGGTGATGCTGAGGGAATTAGATTAGGAAACAAGACACTGCAAGTATTAGATGAGTTCTGCTATTTGGGAAGCAAAATAGCTGATGATGTTTAAAGTAGAGAGGATATAAAATGTAGACTGGCAATGGCAAGAAAAGTGTTTCTGAAGAAGAGAAATTTGTTAACATCAATTACAGATTCAAGTGTCAAAGTCCTTTCCGAAAGTATTTGTATGGAGTGTAGCCACATATGGAAGTGATACATGGACAATAAACAATTTAGACAAGAAGAACTTTGAAGGTTAGATGGGTAGATCACATAACTAATGAGGAGGTACTGAACAGAATTGGGGAGAAGAGAAATTTGTGGCAGAACATGACTAGAAGAGGAGATCGGTTGGTAGGACACATTCTGAGGCATCAAGGGATCACCAATTTAGTACTGGAGGGAAGTGTGGGGGTAAAAACAACAGAGGGAGGCAAAGAAATGAATACAATAAGCAGATTCAGAAGGATGTAGGTTGCAGTAGATGAAGAGGCTTGCACATGATAGAGAAGCGTGAAGAGCTGCATCAAACCTGTATGTGCACAACAACAACAACAGCTGACAGCACACAACAGACTGTCCAGTGTAACTGGAACAGTGACAAATTGAAAAATTTGAGTTTATTTATATATCTACAAGCACATCATGTAATTGATGGCATCTGTGTGTAAGGCCTGTGCATTACCAACATAAATGAGTTATGCCCCACACACATTGTACTCAAATGGTACACTGCAGACGAACAAACACATTCAGAAGCACATTATATTAACAACACGAGCTATGGCAGCACTAACATGTATTATCCCATCTTTTACTCTTCTAAAATAAAAATGTTGCCTCTACTGCTTTTGTTGGGTGTTTCTGAGGACATTCAATAACACTCCATACATTTGAGTCCGGAGGCTACTAAAGAGATTTATCATTACATTTATGTAACTATCTTTGTTTCTTTTTGAGTAAATTACCTCTCAAGGCACGTTGGTTTTATGCACACATTTGTGGTTTTTCTTAGTTTGCATCAAATGCTTGTGTGTATACAGCGTTGTAACTGTTAACACTTTAGATCCTTAGGATATACTCAGCAAGAACTGTTTTCTACCACACAGATTCTTCTGATTTCTTTTTTAGTAAGGGAAAATTGGTTTTGGTTCACAGAGAACGACCCGTTAACAATAACAATAAAGGTCTACCCTACAAAATCGGTGGTTGTTACCAGTTCATTAATAGCTTGTCATTTATGGAAGATCTAAGTCAATTTTGCGAATGGCTCACTTACGATAACTTTACATACCAAGCCTTAATATACTGTACATCTGCTAATCACATTAGATATCGGTGTAATTCTCTAGCCCAGCCATTGATATGTTCCATCACGGGACTCCCAAGGTGAACAGTCGTTACGGAAATTTTCCATTTTGTCGGATACAAGGAGATTCGCTTTCCTTTACCTTTTTATTCACATGCGCTTGGCTAGGCACTTACGGGGCATTTATGACCTTATCTGGTATTAACCGAAGAACTGATGTGGAAATACTTTGATAACAAGTTCATAAGGTAATCTGTAATTACCGTTCAGTATAACCACCACTATATACATAGGGTCCACGACAGCCTACCTTCACTCAACGAACGATTGCACACAGCAACAACACAGCCAATTTTCTAATAATCACCTGTTGAAACTGCGTCAAAGCCGTTCTCCGCCGAAGTGAGGCCAATTAACACGATTTGAGTGCAATGGTGTCACATTACTCTTAATTGGTGCGTAATACCATTAACGAACAACACCAAACTAGACAAAAGTGTGACGGCTAAGTGTGCTTATGGCTATTCTTTATTAATATGGAACTATCACATTGAAACATACACACTACTGGGTCCACAGGCAAGCCACTTTATTCGAAAACTTACACACACCTATTTCGAAAACTTTGCCAAGAAAAATTAAGTCTGTAGGTAGCAGTATACAAGCAATGTCCTATTAGGGTTGTATGAAACATGAAAATCACCGCTTCGATATCATTTAACTATTTGACGTAAACATAAATAATACACGTATGCATCATCTTCATGGTCGGCTTTGTTGTAATTAAAGGCCACAAAATTTTTTTGAGCCTATTGGGCAAAAGATCAGGAAGTTCAATTGCTCTTAAAAGCTGTACCAACGCCACCTAGCAACAGACTGTGTTTACTTTGCACTTTTCCACTTTTGGTTCAAATCAGAGGTAGTTCCAAATACGACAAGGACACAAAAAGACAACAGCTCTCCTAGTGGTCTGGCAGCGAACACTAGATGCGAGAACATAAGAACCAGAAAATTCGTATTTTCAATTCGAAGTACGCGATTTAGATGACTCGTAGTCTAGAAGTCAAGTGTTATTAATTTCTTGTAGCCTATATATTTATCCACGTTTAAGCATTTGCATGCAACCGATCATCCCGTTTAGATGGGGCTCCCTACAGTTGCCGATTTTTCAATACCGCAAACGATTATTGCACGTATGTCAGGCCGGTATTACACTATCAAATTTCTTTGTCCAATATCTTTGTCCAATAACTTTGTCAAAGATATTTGATAGTGTAATAGGGATCTTTGACAAATGTCGTCCAATATTTGATCAAATCTAGGCCGAGGCCGTACATTTGATCAAAGAAATCGCTTGTCTTCTGTTCACTGCAATGCGATATGTTACCACGCGGAGCGCTAGCATCGCTGCAGCGTTCTGTCGTCTGTAGTGTTTTTATAACCATTGCCGGTAAATACAATTGGTGTGTGCCGACAACTACAGAATTAATAGAGATGTCTGAGGCTTATGAGGCGCTTTACAACGTGAGGCACCTTGAATACAAAAATAGATTAAGAAGATTGGAGACCTAACCTAACCTAACATAACCTTCTCCTGTAGCAAGGAATCGGAGTGTTATAGTGAGCCTGTCTTCTGAAGATGTAGCAGTTCTTAAGTGAAAATTGTGCTTTGTGATATGAGGACACACTTCATTGAGCACATACAGAAATGTATGCTCATCCATTCTTAAGTAATTGACGTACGACTTGACGTCTTCCACTGTAAGCTCACGTAACAAGTTTTGTTGAATGCTTTTATCGTGTCGTCGTAAAACCCACGGCTTCACCCAGATTAGATTAGTTTTTCGTTCCATAGATCCGTACTGAGGAGATCCTCGTGGATGTGGAACATGTCGATTTTTTTTAAGCTGAAGTAGAAATACTAATAGTATGAATAAATACAATACATCATTTGTTTCTATTAAAAATTTCGCCAATGGAGTAGAAGGAGTTGGCCAGTAGTAAGTCTTTCAGGCTCCTTTTAAACTGATCTTTATTTCTAACAAAATTTTTTATGTTTCCTGGCAAATTATTGAAGATGAGTGTTCCTGAGTAGTGGACCCCTTTTTGAACTAAAGTAAGTGCGTTTAAGTCCTTGTGCAGATCATTTTTGTTCCTGGTATTGTATGTATGAACTGAGTTGTTTGTTGGAAAAAGAGATATATTATTTACGACAAATTTTATTAAGAAGTAAATATACTGAGATGCAGTAGTTAGTAGACCCAGTTCTTTGAAGAGGTTTCTGCAGGAGGTCCGTGAATTTACTCCACAAATAATACGTATTACACGCTTTTGGACCTTAAAAACTTTTGTTTGACTTCAAGATTTACCCCAAAATATTATCCCATATGACATTATGGAATGAAAGTAAGCAAGCTTTTTCATTTTTATGTTGCCTATGTCTGCTAACACTCGAATTGCAAATACAGATTTGTTACGGCGTTTCTGCAGTTCTGTGGTGTGCTCCTCCCAACTGAATTTATTATCAAGTTGTAATCCCAGGACTTTTAAGACTGTCAACCTCGTATGTATGGTTCCATTCCCCCCCCCCCCCCCCCCCACTTCTTTTCCACATGTGCACACAATGCAATTGGAGTACGTAGAACTGCTGCGGTTAATAACAAGTTGTTGTCAGCCATCTTGAACTTTGACGAAAAATTTGATGACAGTGCAATACCCCTTGTAGCGCTACGTCAAAGATCTTTGTCAAATATATTGGACGGAATATTGTCAAATATATTGGACGGAAAATTGGATCACATCTTTGATCAAATCTTTGACAAAGAAATTTGATAGTGTAATACCGGCCTAAACGCAACAGGTTTTGGAAAGTACTGGGCTGTCAGGTTTCGTCTTGTTTCTAAAAACATTCGGCTAATATGGACATGTGACATTTTGTACACTGAAGGATAAGTAGATATATTTGACTGAAGCTGTTTACACCTCATCTAACTGAAGAGAAACAGTGATCGTGCTGACTAAATCAGAAACTGTAACAGCTGTTTACCAAGCGCCATATTTAAATGGGCTAGCAAATCCTTTTCACACATTAACATGTGAGCTAGACAGCGAAAAACGGTTTTGTAAATTCGGTTTTCGTAGTTCGGAAGATGTGTCGCATGTAAATGTGTAGATGTCGTCATGTATGTATACCTAAGCGCAACTTATAACTGGACTCACACATACACACACTAAAAACTAAAACCAAACTTCTCCACAACAGATGAAGGCTCAAAGGTACCGACCAGCCGCCGTGTCATCCTCAGCCCATAGGCGTCACTGAATGCGGACATGGAGGGGCATGTGGTCAGCACACTGCTCTCCCGGCTGTATGCAATTTTCCGAGACCGGAGCCGCTACTTCTCAAACAAGTAGCTCCTCAGTGTTGCCTCACAAGGGCGAGTGCACCCCTTGTCAACAGCGCTCGGCAGACCGGATGGAAACCCGCCCAAGTGCTAGCCCAGCCCGACAGCGCTTAACTTCGGTGATCTGACGGCAACCAGTGTTAACGTTGGACACACACACCAAAATGGTGGTGCTTCAGGCAGTTGGTAAAATATCGATATATTTTCCGAAAGATAACGATATATACCGGAAAGATTATTTCCATCGTTATGCTGTTAAATCAATAATAAGATAGCATTATCGAGTGCCGATATTATAATTTTATAGGCCGGTATTACACTATCAAACCTCTTTGTCAAATATCTTTGTCAAAGAAATTTGATGGTGTAATAGGGAACTTTGTCCAATGTCGTCAGATATTTGATCAAACCTAGGGTCTCGCTGTAGATTTGATCAAAGAAGTTGCTTGTCTTCTTTTCACTGCAATGTGACATGTTACCACATTGAGCGCTAGCAGTGCTACAGAGTTCTGTCATCTGTAGTGTTTTTATAAACATTGCCGGTAAATAGAACTACAAAATTAATAGAGCTGTATGAGTCTGATGACGCGCTTTACAACGTGAGGCACCCTGAATACAAAAATTGATTAAGAAGATTGGAGAACTGACCTAACCTAACCTATATGCGTGAAATCTTATGCGACTTAACTGCTAAGGTCATCATCAGTCCCTAAACTAACCTAACTCTCTCATGTAGCAAGGAATCTGAGTGTTACAGTGAGCCTGTCTTCTGCAGATATAGCAGTTCTTAAGTGAGTATTGTGATTTGTGATATGAGAATACACTTCACTGAGCACATACAGAAATGTATGCTTATCCACTTTTAAGTAATTGATGTACGACTTGACGTCCTCCACTATAAGCTCACATAACTAGTTTTGTTGAATGTTTTTATCGTGTCGTCGTTAAACCCATGGCTTCACCCAGGTACGTTTCCTTTTTAATTCCCCCGCTTCTCTTCTGCATGTCCACACAGAGCAATTGTGGTACATGAAACTGCTGCAGCTAATAACAAGTTGTTGTTGTCAGCCATCTTGAACCTCGACGAAAAAAATGACAGTGTAATACCCCTTTTTAGCGTCACTTCAAAGATCTTTGTCAAAGATTTGATCAGAGATTTATAGTGTAATACCGGCCATATTATTTTTTCACAATTTTCGGTACAAATTTCAAGTTGTTCTTTTGCAACCGTAGTAGAACAAAATTTTACTTTCACTGTGTGAAGGAGTCTTTCTAGTTTTTGAGGTCCAGCATGTCCAATCTTTCTTCACACCACAAAGCACGCTGACTACAAAAACCGTATTAAGCGGTTGCAATCTTATGCCTGCAGCAATCAGCTACATTCGAAGTTGCTGCCCTGTTGATGATACTGAACTTGCATGTAAAAACAAAGGATATGGAAGGAGATGGTGGTGTGAAACAAGTAGGGGAGAGTGGGTCACTCTGAACCACGGGGCACAATGAATCAGGTAGCATAGTTTCAGTATAAGGTGGTAAATTATTTTTTCCTCTGTGCATACATTGTCAGTACTGCTCTACTGACTGCTATTTGTTTTTTGTGGGATCTAGTTCCCGCCATTAGTGTTGTACTGGTGATATGTTAGTTTCGCGATAGTGAAGTAATTTTTGGAGACTTAGATAGATTGAATTTTCTCCAATCCTTTGTCACCAAATTTCAGAGAAAGTAAGTCATTCTAACAATATCAATACTTTATTTTAGTGATATAAATCTTCAAATATTAACAATGTTCATACATAACCTCATTTGAGCTTTGTTTGAAATATGTACTGTTGGCGCTCATTGAACCAAGCTCTCCTGGGGCACAATGAGCCATGGTTCATTGTGCCCCAGGGTGGTCCATTGTGCCCCAGGAATATTTCAATTGTCCAATACAAGCACTCTGTACTTTGTTTCCTTAGCATGGGTAAAAACATATGTGTAGGTATTTAAGGTTTTTAAATTACAGACGATCAGCAGTCCGGTTTTATATTATCAGGTTTGAATATGGTTCATTCATACCGCAGGAAGACAGACAGAGGTAAAACTGACCATCATGTTATGCAAGATGCTGAATAGGATATTATTAATAAGGGCATGGCAGTTCGCCAAGCAGCTAAATCTCATTCCGTACCTTACCCTACTCTTCGACAATATGTTCAAAACATTAAATGTGGTTCCAGTAAAAGACTGACACCAAACTATGACAATCATAAGGTATTTTCTGTGGAGCAGGAGAAAGAATTAGTGAAGTATTTGTTGCATTCTTCTAAGATGTTCTTTGGTGTTGACACTGAAACATGCAGTCACTTATCAAGTGAGCTGGCTTTGAAAAATGGTCTGAAATGTTCTGAGAACTGGATGGAGGAAATGGCTGGGGTACACTGGTTCTATGGGTTCATGAAACGAAATCCCAGTTTAAGTATCTGAACCCCAGAGGGCTGCAGCTTATCCGGAGCAACGTCCTTTAATCAGTATATTGTTTCAAATTTATTCATCAACTTGGAAGGCCTTTATCTGAGATACCCTACAATCGATGATGGTACAAGGGTTTTCAATCTGGATTAAAGCATTACCAGATAGGTTTCCGAAGGTAGTAGCACAAAAGGGAAGTAAACAGATTGCTCAAGCTACTAGTGGAGAACGTGGTGTCTTAGTGACCACTTGTTGCATAATCAGTGCAAGTGGTACTTTCCTGTCCCCAGCAATGATACTTCCTTGAGTACATTTTAAAGAACATATGATAAGTAATGCACCAACAGGCACCCTGTGGTTAGCAACAAAGACTGGCTGGATGAATAGCGAAGTTTTTGTGGATGTCATGAAACATTTTATCCACAAATTCAATAGTAGCAAAGACAATCCTACCCTTCTAATTTTATAAAATCATGAATGCAATTTGTCAAATGAGGTAATAGATGTAGCAAAAGCCAATTGGGATATACACTCCTGGAAATGGAAAAAAGAACACATTGACACCGGTGTGTCAGACCCACCATACTTGCTCCAGACACTGCGAGAGGGCTGTACAAGCAATGATCACACGCACGGCACAGCGGACACACCAGGAACCGCGGTGTTGGCCGTCGAATGGCGCTAGCTGCGCAGCATTTGTGCACCGCCGCCGTCAGTGTCAGCCAGTTTGCCGTGGCATACGGAGCTCCATCGCAGTCTTTAACACTGGCAGCATGCCGCGACAGCGTGGACGTGAACCGTATGTGCAGTTGACGGACTTTGAGCGAGGGCATATAGTGGGCATGCGGGAGGCCGGGTGGACGTACCGCCGAATTGCTCAACACGTGGGGCGTGAGGTCTCCACAGTACATCGATGTTGTCGCCAGTGGTCGGCGGAAGGTGCACGTGCCCGTCGACCTGGACCGGACCGCAGCGACGCACGGATGCACGCCAAGACCGTAGGATCCTACGCAGTGCCGTAGGGGACCGCACCGCCACTTACCAGCAAATTAGGGACACTGTTGCTCCTGGGGTATCGGCGAGGACCATTCGCAACCGTCTCCATGAAGCTGGGCTACGGTCCCGCACACCGTTAGGCCATCTTCCGCTCACGCCCCAACATCGTGCAGCCCGCCTCCAGTGGTGTCGCGACAGGCGTGAATGGAGGGACGAATGGAGACGTGTCGTCTTCAGCGATGAGAGTCGCTTCTGCCTTGGTGCCAATGATGGTCGTATGCGTGTTTGGCGCCGTGCAGGTGAGCGCCACAATCAGGACTGCATACGACCGAGGCACACAGGGCCAACACCCGGCATCATGGTGTGGGGAGCGATCTCCTACACTGGTCGTACACCACTGGTGATCGTCGAGGAGACACTGAATAGTGCACGGTACATCCAAACCATCATCGAACCCATCGTTCTACCATTCCTAGACCGGCAAGGGAACTTGCTGTTCCAACAGGACAATGCACGTCCGCATGTATCCCGTGCCACCCAACGTGCTCTAGAAGGTGTAAGTCAACTACCCTGGCCAGCAAGATCTCCGGATCTGTCCCCCATTGAGCATGTTTGGGACTGGATGAAGCGTCGTCTCACGCGGTCTGCACGTCCAGCACGAACGCTGGTCCAACTGAGGCGCCAGGTGGAAATGGCATGGCAAGCCGTTCCACAGGACTACATCCAGCATCTTTACGATCGTCTCCATGGGAGAATAGCAGCCTGCATTGCTGCGAAAGGTGGATATACACTGTACTAATGCCGACATTGTGCATGCTCTGTTGCCTGTGTCTATGTGCCTGTGGTTCTGTCAGTGTGATCATGTGATGTATCTGACCCCAGGAATGTGTCAATAAAGTTACCCCTTCCTGGGACAATGAATTCACGGTGTTCTTATTTCAATTTCCAGGAGTGTATATATATATATATATATATATATATATATATATATATATATATATATATATATATATATATACCTCTACATATCTGAAACAAACTGCTGCAGCCTCTAGAGGTAGCAGTGTGCCCTTCATTCAAGGGAACTTATTACTCAGCATTAAATTCAAAACTCCTACACAGGAAAGGCACTCCTCTCACTATGCATGATATAGTTGCATGTGTCAAAACTGCTCATGACAGATCAATCACCTCCACTAACATATGTATGGCTTTCAAGAAATGTGGAATATTTCCATTTGATGAAGATATCTGCACTGACGAAGACTTTATGGTCAGAGAAGTAACAGACAGGGCTGTGGGGCAAACAGAACAACTTCAGATGTTAATTCTCTCCATCATATCAAGGATGCACAATCTGCAGGACAAACCTCAGTCAATGTGAGCCAGTCACAAGATCTGCAGCAAGCAGGACCATCTGCAGTGATTAACGCCCAAACAGCTTTTCCTGAAATAATTCGAGGATATCCAAAATCAGAGAACAGAAAGAAGAGCAATAAATGTAACAGAGGACGAAGTTTAATTGCAACTGATACACTGGAGAAAGATTTGTTGCAAGCCACAAAACATCGCAATAAAAAGGTCAACTTTTAGCTTTATAAGCAGGAATCAGATTGCAACATTAGTGAGATGCATTATGAACAGAGCGGTGTCAACGCGGATGAGTCTCGTGACTCTGAGTACAACTTTGAAGACTTGGACAAATTTCCAGTAACAGATGATTTCGCTTTGACCAAATTTGAACTGTAAAACAAAACACCCGTTTACTATGTGGGGAAGATTTTGAAACAGAAGGATGATGCAGGAGACTATCAGGTACCATTTTCGAGAAAAAGTGAAAAAATGGGAGGGAAGTTTTATTTTCCTCAGGTAAAGGATGAAGCTTTTGTTCCAGCTAGCAACATACTTTAAATGCTCCCACGACCTGCTACTGATGGTGTGACAAAGAGACAAAAATCATATTTCAAATTTGGAATCAGCCTGGAGGCCATTGATGTTCAGTATTTCCAAATTAAGTTACATGATTGTGTGCCTACAGATTTAATTATATGATTCACACTTGGAATATATGTAAACATTATGTTTAAAGTACATTTACACTTACTTTGTAGGCTAAAGTGGTTCTTTCAATGTTCCTGTTTAAAGTGGTTCATTGTACCCCACATGTGGGGCACAATGAACCATTTACCAAATTTTCTGCAAAGGTGTACAGCTTAAAAACTATTAACGACAATGCAATCATATAAGGCCATTTGATACTTGAGTGATTAAACTGTAACATCTGTAAATCACAACTCTGTAATAAAATTATTGGATGAGTAACACAGAGAAATATTTTTTATGGTTCAATGTGCCCAACTCTCCCCTATGTGTGTCACAAAAGAGGAAGTCCAATTGCAATGCTGTTGGAAGGAGGGGGGAAGTATGAATGGAATAACAAGATTTCTGATGTGAAGAAGTACCACACCAGTTACGTTAAAAAGCAATCTTTAACGCAACTGTTGTGGTACTTCTTCAAATCGGCATTCTTTAAAAACAGCTGCTGAAAATCATAAACAAAAATCTAAATGACGAGAATGGTCTTTGCGTTTGGATGGAGACGTGTGAGGGGAAATACTGACGTAATCGGCGCTTCGCGTTACCAACAGAAACTGCAGCGTTTAGCTTCACCATGCTGTTTTGACACTACAACTGCTAGATCGCTAGCGTTGGCAGAAATGAAAAAAACAAAACAGGGAATTAGACATGAAGTGTTTCGGACAAATCTGATATGTGACGAAATCGAGGGTTGGACTTATAGGACACCTTTTATTATGCCACTTACATGCAGTTACTGTTGTTAGCAAAGTGGTTATCGCCACGTGTGAACGTGCATCGTTTTCCTCTCAATTCTGATACTAAGGGTGTTAGGCAGGCTGCTAGTTTGTTGATGTACAGAATATCTAATAATAAATCAATGCTTAAATATACAGCTCTAAAACCGGCATTATATTTACAATTTGAAGCAGATATTTTTATGGGCCAGCACGTCAATACTTGTTCCATTGATGTGTCGACATTCTTTCTCGATATTTAGAGATTATACATTGATATTTTTTCAATATAAATATATCAGATTCCCCATATTTTTAAAATATCAACAGCCGAAAAGGGTACCAGTACAGTGATCGTTACAAAGTACGAAAAATACGAAGTTCTTCACACCACAAAGCAAGCTGACTAAAAAAACCGTACTAAGCGGTTGCAATCTTATAGCTACAGCAATCAGCAGCATTCGAATTTGCTGCCCTGTTGATGGTTTATTTAATTATTTATTTAGTCCTTCAAATCCTACATATATAGAATATATAGAACGTTATTGGACATGGTTAGGTCTTTACAAGATAAAATACAGTTTGTATTGTAATCCTAAGGACTAGATATTGAAGTAATTTATCGAAGAAACAAACATTAGAGGCAACATACACTAGAATATTTATAGTGCACCTTTGTTTTCTTTGCAAATATTCAATGAGTACCTCCAATTTTGTGTTGTTCTGGAGCCAGAGTCCCAGAAATTAGGTGCTGTCAACACTTTCAAGAACTCTGTCCCTTGGTTCTATTTGTATGTTTGGGTGGTGTCTTCCTTTTAGATTATAGAAGTTCAGTGCTACTGTCTTTTCTTTGTTTATAATTAGCTTGTTATACCTGAACCACTGTTCCACACTGTTCATTGTTTGGATAGCGGAGTCTTTTAGTTTTTCTTCTGTTTTACCACTAACAAGGAAGCTTGTATTGTCTGCAAATTGGAGGCTGTTTTGGCAATATTTGTTGTACATAAGATCATTGACATAGAGGAGAAACAGAATGGGCCCTAATACTGATCCTTGAGGGACGCCATATTTCACATTTTCACAATCTGAATAGTAGTAGCTGATTTTGTTATGGTCAGTATATTGCACTTCAATCACCTGTTTGCGACCATATAGGTATGTCCTGAGCCACTCATTGGATATACCTTTAATTCCTAATTGGTCAAGCTTCTGATGAAGGGCATTATGTTCAATGACGTCAAAAGCTTTGGATAAATCAAGACATATGCCCATCACAAACTCACTCGCATCCAGTTTAGTATAGATTTCATTAAGAAATTCAAATATTGCACTTTCAGTTGAATAGCCTTTCCTGAAACCATGCTGTGAGGGGGAGAGAATTTTATTTTTATTTAGGATATCAGGCAATCTCTTATAAAAAATTCTAAAATTTTTGGAAATACAGGCAGTAGGGCTATAGGTCTATTGAAACACCTTCTGGATTTCCTTTTTTGAGCAGTGGTTCCAGTTTTGCTGTTTTTGAGCATGAAGGGTAGGTTCCTGATGCCAGTGTGCTGTTGCACAAGTGTGTCAAGGGTTCAGCTAAGGCAAGACAGCATTTTTTTAATAATTGCGTCTGGTATTCCATCAGTTCCACATGAGTACCCTGTTTTCAAGGTTTTTATAACTGATATAATCTCTTCAGTATTTGTGGGTGAAAAGAACAATGATGGAGACACATTTCTCAAGCTAATGGATGATGGAGGTGATATTTTTCTGTGTTTTTCCAGTCCACTCACCAACTGATCACTTATCTTTGCAAAATATTTGTTGGGGAAGAAATCATTTGTCCTTCATAACATCAGTTTATATTTTTATATTGTTTGGTTTCACTTGTTGTTTGATTTTTTATAACTTCCCATATAGCTTTAGATTTGTTTTTTGTATTTTCAATGTATTTGTCATTTACCATTTTTTTAGCTTTCCTTACAATCTTTTTGAGGATTCTCTTGTAATTCTTCAGGTACAAATGAAATTCATGAGGTGTGATCTGTGTCTTTGCTATATTGTGTAATCTTCTTTTCTCAGCACAAGAGATTGTAATACCTGTTATAATTCATTTGTTGTTTTTGAAGTTAAGTTGACAATTTTGTTTTTTAATGGAAATCCAGCGTCAAAGTATGACATGAAGATTTCCATGAATTTTTCAAACTTTTTGTTGGTATTTTCACAAGCATACACTTCATACCAGGTTTCTTCACTTAGTCTCTGTATAAAAACGTTTATTTGTTTGTTAGTGAATTTTCTTGTTACGCTTACATGTAAAGACGAAGGATATGGAAGGAGATGGTGGTGTGAAAAGCCAAGTGTGTTCAACGTGTACGTAAGTGACATAAAAGTGTTTATTTGTACTCCAAATAACCTAACATAATCTTCATGAATTTCTCATTGGGTGATTTATATATTGGTTCACACTTTCCTGGAATAATACGTAAAATGGTACATTGTGGGAGCTGAGTACTATATTGAAAGCTTGAATAGCTTTCCCCTGTTGCTAAAAATCTTTCTTTAGCCATAAGACCATCTTTAGCAGAATGAGGATTTATGATTTAGAGAATGAAACACTGCACCAGTTACATAATTTCTTTTCTTTTCTTTTTATTTACAATTTGCACAAGGCTTTGCGACCATTTATTCTTATAATCAAGAGCAAATATTTACATAGGTATTTTATACGATGTTTCGGAAAATCGCCCTGAGGAAATCTGTCTGACTGTAGTTGACCATAATAACAACTGCAGGACAAGAGAGGCGGAACAACACACACACAACACTACATAAAACACCTATGTGCACATTTCCTGATGAGAATAAATTCTCTAAAACCGTCATATTAAGCATGAAAAATACGTAACTAGCATAGTATTTCATTACTGAAGACATAAAAAACATCGTTTACAATGAATGAAATTAAGAAATGGCATTTCATAAATGACTGTTGTGTATGCAAATATTAGAGACCTCTTTCACAGGAAGTCACAAATTCTAAGCAGTTGGTGTCAACTGAATTCATAATAGGTGGGTATCAATGTCATAGTGTAAGATATCGCATCAGAGCTATGACATAAATACGAGGAAGATGAATACAAATATTGTAACCAGAAATGTGTTTCTCACAGCAGTAAATCAAGGGCCATAAACACATTTATAAAAGAAATAATAATGATAAAAATGCTGTTTGATACTGCAAATTAACGAACATCTGGTGTCTAAAAATTATCTCCTCTCCGGGGGACACCATCTTGACAAAGCACTGTCTGTGCTGCTGGAGAGGCTTGGGTATCTGCGTGAAGCTGAGGGCTATGCCGAAGATAGAGGACCTACTGCCGGAAAGGCCTCAGCCAACGGATCAGACTAAGAGCATCCCACAACGTCTCATCTTCCCTGTCCACTCCTAGTCCTACCCAACTCCCTGACCCAATCCAAGGCGTGATGCGATCCATGCCAAGGGGTGCATGGCACATGGGAAGATGTGTCGCAAACGAAGCCTCACCGATACTGGGTGTCCTCCCTGAGTAAGTAGCCTTACACCGTGTGGGGTATTTGTGTGGACCTTGTAGTCCCCAAATCTAGTGGGACCAATATGGACATGATTAAAGACAATATAGAGAAAGAAACTGACACCTCAGAAATCCAAACATCGTGATCAGTACTGATCGAAGACATTCCCACTACTTAATGAGGGTCTTGATCTGAGCCAGAAGTGGGAACTGTAACCGAGAAGCTAACCAGATTAAGATCAAAGGCTTGTCTGGGGCCCAGAGGAGGAAACTACTCAGGGAACAGAGGAAAAAGGAAGGGAAACAATGGCTTCCTAAAGACAAGTGGATGGAATTAAAGGGATTTGAACCTAAGAACCCCAGGAAGAAACTGTCTCAGGTTGAAGGGGATAAGCAGACCCCCACTACATCAACTACAGGTAGCAAGCGGATAACGATAACGGAGGAATCAAAGACTTCCTCCTCCCTGGATAAGCGAGTCCAGAAAAAATCAAGGCAAGAAATAGGGAAACAGACCTATAGTACTTCCGTCTCAGTTTTTAGCATGGTATTTATCCAGAAAGGCTATGAACTGGTGGCCATCACCTCTCAGCAGGAGGAATTGGTACAGATGGCCCTCTTTGAAAAGATTGGGGGGGGGGGGGGGGTGGGAAGCTGGCCCAGGACACAACTTTAGGAAGGTCTATCTAGATCGTGGTGTCCACATTTTTGTCTGTGAGGGGGTGCACACGGTGGAATGGCTTAAGGACAAGGTGCCCATGATATCCCCGTGGGAAGATGGAAAGCTACTGGTTAAGACAACAGCGGAGCTTCTTAAGACCGCAAAGATATCAATATGGGTACCAAAGATCCTTAGGAAGTCTCTCCGAAGACACTGTTCTGCAAAATAGGGGCCCATAACCCAAAAGTCTCGACAGAAGATTGAGTGATCAACCAGAAGGTTGAACTGGAAGGACAAACCCTGGTTGGAGGTCGGAGAGAAGTCCCTGAAGGCAATGTGGGAGCAGGACCTGAAATTTTTTTAGGGTTCTCGCAGGTCACCGCCAGGGTTCTCAAAGACCTCAAAGATGACAGCAAGTTGGAGACTGGAGGTGCTGCAGATTATCTGTAGCACAGTAAAGGGGCCTCTGATGCCCTAAGTCGCTGCCTGGGGAGGCAGAAAGTGGACGTGGCCATGATATAAGAACCCTATTTATATATAGGTGGTGTATCGGGCCTCGGTGACACTGGAGGTAAGCTGATCTATGCTAGAAATCTAAGGAGCTCCAGCAAATGCATCTATGAAAGAAATGGAATTTCTTTAATGCCAATGACGGATATCTACTCTAGGGATTTAGTGACCATTAAAATGGAGCAATGTGAGGAAGGTATCACGAGGGAAATTGTTTAGGCATCAGAATACCTCCCTTACGAAAACAACTCTCCTCCTCCCTTGGAGGTGAGGAGACTGGTAGAGACTTGCCATCGGCAAGGTGACCAACTGCTAGTGGGATGCGATGCCAATGCCCACAACCTAGTGTGGGGTTGCAAGGACACCAACAGTAGAGGTGAGTACCTTCTTGAATTCCTTTTGGTTAACAACTTTGAGGTCCTGAATAGGGGCAATGAACCTAAATTCAGGAATAGCAGAACGGAAGAAGTAATTGACATAACCTTTAGTTCCATGATGATGGGCAGCTATGTCAAACAATGGCATGTGGTGCTGGAGCCAACCTCATCATACCACATATACATTAAATTCAAGGTTGAAATGGGAATCAGACAGACCAAGATCTATAGGAATCCCAGGAAAACAGACTGGGAGACATATAGGAGGGACCTCAATTTAGGCTTATCGAAAATTAAAACCTGTATAAGGAATCCAGTAGAACTGGAGGAAGCTGCAGAGGCTGTTACCTCTGTCATAGTAACCTCATATCAGGAAAACTGCACAATCACCAAGAAGTGCACAAATAGGAGTGTGCCTTGGTGGAATAACAACTTAAAAATGCAAAGAATACAGGTACAGAGACTGATTAATATTGCGAGACGTAAAGGACAACAGATCCTTGTCAACTACAATCTTGCAATCAGACAAGCAAAGGAGGCATCCTGGAAGGTATTCTGTGAGGAAGTGGAGAGCACGGCTGCACAAGCCAGACTGCACAAGATTCTCACTAGAGTACCAACCAATCCAGGAAGTATGTTGAGGAAGGAGGATGGGGAATATACAAAGACAGCACATGAGATGCTGGAACTGCTCGTCAAAACTCTCTTTCCTCAATATGCTTTAACAGACGACACAGTCCAGAATGTGACCCCAGAGAGACAACGGTTCTCAGGCACTCGAAGAGAGGACTGGGAATCAGCCAAGGAGTGTGTGAACTTTAATAAAATTCAATGAGTGGTGGGAACATTCCATACATTCAAGTCACATGGCTCAGATGGAAGTTTTCCAGCTCTCCTACAACAGTTAGGAGAGAATCTCATAAGAATCCTATGCAGGCTATTCAGGGTTAGCCTAGCAGTAAGAATTATTCCCAGTGCGTGGAGGGCAATGAAGGTTGCCTTCATTCCAAAGCCAGGCTAAGGATATGAGACCAATCAGTCTGTCTTCCTTCATTCTCAAAACATTGGAAAAACTGGTTAATGTATATGTTGGGGAGAGGAGGCTAAGTAGGGCCCCTCTACATTCAAACTAGCATGCATATCAACCAGGTAAATCAGGCGAGTCAGCTCTCCGCCAAATCATCAGGAAGGTGGAGAAAGCACTCCACTTCCAAGAAATAGCCCTCTGCATCTTCCTGGATATCGAGGGGGCCGTCAGTAACACGACCTTCGATTCCATGGTAAGGGCAGCAGAGGTGCATGACCTGGGGACCACTATACGCAGGTGGACCAGGGCCATGATTAATGGAAGGAAGGTAGAAACTACCATGATGAATGAAAACATGGTAATTAACACCACTAGAGTCTGCCCAAAAGGAGGCGTTCTGTCCACTCTATTGTGGAATCTAGTGGTGAACGAACTCATTGAGGAACTAAATTCCAGACAATGCTTCTGCCAAGGGTATGCAGATGACCTTGTCATAGTAGTACTTGGCAAATTTACTGACACAGTTAGAAATATGGCATAAAGAGGATTGGACATTGTGCAAAATTGGTGCATTAAACAGGATCTGAGGATTAATCCTAAGAAGATTGTTGTGATGTCATTTACAAAGAGACATACTCAACACTCAAGTTGGAATCTAAAGCTCTTCACTGGAACTCTGCCTGTGAAGGGGATAGTGAAATATTTAGTGGTAACCTTAGATGAGAAGCTAACATGGACCTCTCACATTAAGAGTATCTGCTCCAAGGGAAAAAGTACTCTGGTGAGTACTAGATGGAGTTGTGGCAAAAACTGAGGCCTAAGCCCCAGGGCTATGCACTGGATATACACCACAGTGGTCAGACCTAGGACTTCCTACAGGGCCGTAGTGTGGTGGAAGAAGGTAGAACAGCGGGTTGCAGCTAAGGAGCTTGCTAAGGTGCAGAGATTGGCCTGCTTAGCCATAAAAGGCGGAATTAGCAGCACACCAACCGATAGAATGGAAGCCATGTTGGACATGCCTCCACTACACCTTTGGTTCAAGATGGACGCAGCAGCTGGGGCAAACAGACTTAAAACTGGCAAAAACTGGGTCTCATTCGGATATCTCGAAGCACACACTAACATAGTGAGTGAGGTATATATAGGAATGGCTGGGGAAATGCCTGCCGACTACATAATAACTCCCAACTGCTTTGACAAACCTTACACTATAATAATTGGAAGCAGTGAGCAGCGGGAAAAAACATTTCAACACCGTATGGTGGACATTGTTTGGTTCACCGATGGGTCGAAATCAGACCAAGGTGTTGGGGCAGGGGTGTATGGGATTCAGACTGGAGGGCATCATCTCTCTAGGAAAACTGACCTCTGTATTCCAAGCTGAAATTACTGCAATCAGGGCATGTGTGGAGGAGAATATGCGTAGGTGCTACAAGGACCATAGCATCTACATCCATTCAGACAGCCAGACAGCTCTGAAATCATTTGCAGCTCCTACAACAAGATCTAACATTATTGCAGAATGCCACAGGGCTCTGATGGAGCTAGGGGGAAGCAATAGCGTAAACCTAGTGTGGGTCCCTGGCCACTCAGGGATCTGTGGCAGTGAGCAAGCCGACAGGTTGGCTAGGATGGAGGCAACAACTCCATTTATTGGACTGGAACCTGTACTGACAATCACCAAGGCTATGATTAAATTAGAACAATGGAACTGGCTTAGTAAACAGCACGTAGGATATTGGACCAAGGTCCATAAACAGAAACATGGTAAGGTAATGATGTCCAAGCCATGTTTTAAGAAAAGCTCTGTAATCATGGGATTGAACAGGAAAGAGATCAAACTCATGACTGGACTGATGACTGGCCATGGGAATTTCAAAAAACGCCTACACACAATGGGTATAATGGAAGAGAACCCCAAATGTAGGATCTGTGATTAGGGTGAAGAAACTGCATCACACCTAATCTTCGTACACATGGAACTGGTGAGTAAAAGATACAGAATCTTCAGGACAGCTAGACCTGAAGAAATTGTATCTAACAAAAAACTGGTAGAGCGACTCTTTGCACTATTTAAGGGCACGAGTTGGCTTTACAAGATAGACAGGGAGTGATACCACATAGTAAAATTAGTTTTGGTGTGGGCAGTGATGGGTTAGACCTAAGCTGTTTTAGCTTCCCTGTTAAAATCAAATCAAATATTATCTGCAGACACGCCACACTCCCAAGATTTTAGAGTCTTATTATATCTGTTGATGTAGGCATTTAAAATAACAAATTTTCGGTTTAACAATTGCCACATCACACTTAGGGACTATCACAAAATCCACAATTTACACAGGACTTGGTCTCACAAATCACTAAGTTTATATGACTCGCATTCATGGTTAAATTTTTTTTTATTTATTGAATTTATGTTCTCTTCCCCCCCTCCATAGGGGGAGCGGGTTGGCAGCAGCTTACAGAAGAGTTAAAAACAGAACAAGAAGATACCAAACAATAAAAAACAGGCGATAAATAGGTGACTTTTTAAAAACTGTAAAAGGGCAGACAGTTGAGGAAGTAAAAATATAAAAATATTGGGCTGACGATGCTACTGAAGACACACAGTAAGTAGACAGGCACAATTTAAAAAAAAAAACATGGCACCAGTCTGGTTTCTGTTTGCAACACTTAAAAATGGGACGCACAACACTAAGCACTCACTTAAACACTGCCTGCACTATGAAGTAGACACAAAGATAACACACCACAGCCTAAGGCAGATAAATGGGGGGGAGGGGGGGGAGGACCCATACAGATGAGCGGAAGAAGGGGGAGGAGAGGAAAAGTAAAAAGGGAGGAGGCAACGGAGGGAGAGGATACATAAAATGGGGGGCAGGTCAGACGCCAAGATGGAGGGGGGAAGGCAGGAAGGCAGAGGAGGGGAACTCAAAAGGACTCAGGGGAGAGAATGGAGTGAAAGAGAGGGTAGGCAGAAAAAACAGGAGAAACTGGGGGGAAGAGGAAGCCTGGGAAAGGGACAGATGTAGGGAGGGTAAGGTGAGGATCAGAGTTGATAGAAGAGATAAATGGAGGGGGAGAGGGCATCATCCGGGAGGGGGAGTTGACTGAAGCCACCTTGGCAAAAAAGGAGATGAAGGGTGTAGAGGTGGAGGGTAGGGGGACACAATGGCGTGGCAATGGGTAGGAGTTGGAGAGGAGAGAAGCAACCAGGGTATGGGGAGATGAAGTCTGCAGAAGGTGTATAGGACTCAGATATGTTCAAGGAAAAGAAGCAGATGGAGGAACAGAATCAGGTCATAGAGGATCCGCGTGGGGGATGAGAGGCGTATACAGAAGGTGAGGCGGAGTGCATGGCGCTTGAGGATCTGGAGGGACTTATAGAATTTGGGGGTGGGGGCGGATATCTGGGCAGGACTGGCATAACAGAGGATGGGATGGATCAAGGATTTGTAGGTTTGGAGGATGGTAGAGGGGTTCAACCACCAAGACCGGCCAGAGAGGAGTTTAAGGAGATGGAGGCAGTTGTGGGCTTTGGATTGAATAGAGCAGAGATGAGGGATCCAGGTGAGGTGATAGTCAATGATGAGTCCAAGGTAGGTGAGGGTGGGGGAGAGGTGGACAGTAAAGGTGCAGATGGTAAGGGAAAAATCAAGGAGCCAGAAGAAGCAAGTGGTATGACCTACGATTATTGCCTGGGTCTCAGAAAGATTGATTTTTAGGAGCCACTGGTTACACCATGTGGCAAAAAGGTCAAGATGATTCTCGAGAAGGTGTTGGGACTGTTGAAGGGTAGGAGCGAAGGCAATGAAATCGGTGTCATCAGCATACTGCAGGAGGAGGACTGGAGTGGAGTGTTGGGGCATATCTGCTGTGCACAGGAAGTAGAGGAGAGGGGAGAGGACAGAGCCATAGGGCACACCTGCTGAGAGGTAGAAGGTGCAGGAATTGGTGTTATGGAGGGGCAGTGGGAGAGGAAAGAGGCAATCAGACGGACGTAGTTGACAGGAAGGGCGTAGATTTGGAGTTTAAACACGAGATCTGGATACCATATGCGACTATAGGCCTTTTTGAGGTCTAGGGAGACAAAAATAGTGGAGCAACGGGAGTTAAGCGGGAGGGAGAGGAGATGGGTAAGGCGTAGGAGTTGGTTGTCACCAGAGAAGGAAGTCAAAAGCCACATTGGGTGTTGGAGAGGAGATGGTGTCAGTGGAGGTGGTGATGGATGCGACAGGTAAGGATGGATTCCAAGAGTTTGCTGAACACTGAGGTGAGACATATAGGTGATAGGAAGAGGCATCAGACAGAGGCCTATTATGTTTGGGGAACATCAGGATACAGGAGATTTTCCACAGGTAAGGGTAGAAGTTGGTGGCAAGGAGTATGTTGTAGAGGGCGATAAGCACTGCAAGGAAGGAGGGAGGGCAGTGTTCGAGATGGCGTTAGGTAATGTGGTCGTTGCCGGGGGCGGTGTTGCGTTTAGTGCAGAGTGTGAGGCTGATGTCCTGTTTAGTGATGGGAGTATTAAGATCTGATGGTGGTTTGTGGCCCAAGTAGTGGAAGCTAGGAGCAAGGGGAGAAGGATAGGTATCGATGACATCGTGGAAGAGAGAATAATCGAACTGGGGATCATCTGGAATGGAAAACACATCACATAGGTGGGAGGCAAAGTGGTGGGCCTTACTGTGGTTGTCAGGAAAGGGGCAGTCATGAAGGAGGAGAGGATACTATGGGGTAGGGCAGTTTCCAGTAAGGTGGTGGAAAGCAAACCAATACTTGGAAGAGTTTACTGGGAGCTTGGTGTTGAGTTGTGTGCATGACTTTCTTCACAGTAAGCATGTTGCGGATGTGTCGTTGTAATTGCTGGTGGCAGGTGAGTGCGTCCCGTCACGAGCATGGAGGAAGGATCAGTAGAGGCGATGGGATTCACGAAGGAGAAGGACAGCCTGTGGGGGCAGGGCTGGGCAGGGAGGTTGGATGGCTTTGGTAGGGATATGGGTGGCTGTGGCATCAGTCAAGGTTTGGTGAAGGAAGGCAATGGTTCAGGAAATGTCATCAGAAGATTGGAGGGTAGGGTTGTGGCATTCGACCTGGGTGTGTATGGAGTCCCGTAGTCATCCCAGTTGGTGTGGCAGTAATCATGGACAATTTAGGAGGAATGTCAGGATGAGGAACAGGGCGGGGACGGCGACCATCAGAGATAGTGAGGAGGACAGGGCCATGGTCGCTGCCAATTAGGTAAGGACTTCTGCAGTGATGCGCCCAAGGAGGTTGGGAGAGGCTAGGATCACATCAGGAGTGGTGTTATATTTGGGTCGGGTGTGTTGGCGGAGGGGAACCAGGTCCCCCTGGAAGGTGGTGATAAACCAATGGCACTGCTGGAGATCGACAGGAGCATGGCTGTGGATATTGAGGTCTGCAGCAGTAATGAAGGCGGAAAAGGTGTGGCAAATGTGGGACAGGAAATCGTTTGGGATGGGGGTACGAGAGTGGATGTAGGTAGTGGCACAGGAGATGGTAAGGGTGGGGAAGAAGAGGCTCAGGGTGAGATGCTCGACGAGACTGTTGAGGAAATGTTGGGGTCAAACAGGGAGGTGTTTAAGGTGGCTGATAGCAACCCCAGGTTTAGACAAAGGGGCGAGGGGATAAAGGTGAAATGGGCCTGGTTGTGGGAGTAGGTGGCATAGGTGGAAGATGGAATGGACAGTGAGGGCGATCTGAGAAAGGGTGTGGGGGCGTTGGAAGGGGTGGATGTTTTGTAGGACAATGGTGACAAAGTGGATGATGTCCTCTGCAGTAGGAGGAGGGCAGAGTATGTTGTTGGGGTGGATGGGATCATCTATGGGGCAGATAGGGTTGGTGAGCTCTGGGGCGACGGGAGGAGGTTTGGCTTTACATTTAGAGGAGTAGGTAGGATGGGGTTCATTACAGGTATTACAGAAGGGGGGGGGGGAGAGGCGAGTTTGGGACTGTTCTCCAGGAAATGGTAATGTTTGGAATGGGGACAGATTGGGGGACTCTTGCAAGCAGCAGTGACATGGTCGTTATACTTAAGGCAATGTTGATAGCGGTAGGATTGGAGGGGCGAATGGGAGGGATCCACTTTGTGACATCTATTTTAGATGTGGGTTCCCCTGTAAGGAGGCGGTCGATGGAGGAGGAGGATTCTGTGAATAGTCGCATAAGGTAAGTCGGCCTGGCATCATTAAAGATGCGACGGGCCGAGCGGATTTCAATGTCGGGATGGGAATTGAGTTCTGCCAACACCTCAGCCTCCACGATCACAGGGCTAAGCTTTGCAATCACGGTGGTGAAGATTAGTGGACAGCGGAGGGTGAGGCTTTTTGGGAGAGGAGGGGTGTGGTAGGGGATAAGGGTGGCCTATGGGTCAAATTGGATATGTGAGATTTTGGAGGGGAGATCGGTGTAGGAGGAAGCATTGAGAGATTTGGTGAGGACTGAGTCCTTGTGAGGAATGAGGAGAGAGATGGGGACACTGGAGGAGTATTTACAGATGGCCAGGGTGAGGGTATGGGCATTGAGGAATTGAGTGTAAGGATTGGAGATGATGAAAGTGTGGGTTGAAGGAGTTGTAGGAGTTGGAGATGGGGTCGCATCCATGGGAGTGAGTGGGTCATGGGGAACAGGGTTTTTTTATGGTGAGGGTGGGGGCAGGGTCAACATTAGGGCGTTTAGTAGGTTTCTAGGACAGGACAGGTTGGGAACGGGGCTTGGGGATGGGTTGGAGGGGGAGGTGTCAGGGGGCATGTCCTCCCTGAGGGGCAGGTGAAGCAGAGGGTGGGGGCATGGGTGTGGCAGAGACTGTGGCACAGTGGACTGAGATCTGTGCTGGCTGGAAGCCTGATGTAGGTGCTGCAGTGAGTGGTGGGAATTTTGAAGATAGTGACAGAGTGACAGCTAAGGGTGAGGGAGAGTCAGGGGAAGTGACTGCTGAAAATGGCGCAGGACTGGGGCAGACACAGGGAGGGAAGGGAGAATGGGGATGGGGTCTGTGGTAGGGCTCCATTTGATGGTGCTTGGAGCAGCTGAGGGGGAGGTGAAAATGATGGAGGTGGTAGGGTAGGCCACAGTGGTGGTGAGAAAGTAGGGAGTGAAGATGGTGATGGTGACAGTGGCAGCAGCGGCGGTGGTAGGGATGAGAAACGGCAGTGGCAGCGAACGACTATGGCGATGGTAGCAGCAGCAGCAACGAGGGAGTTCTCAGCGGGTGGGTGGAGGGGGGGGCAGCAGTGACTCAACCACGGCGGGACAGCAGCCCCTCCAGCAGGCGGTAACAGTCTCAGGCCACTGGCTGGACGATGACAGCACCAGGGGTGGCCAGATATCCTCAGCTAGCAGATGTGGCTGACGGATGGGCCGACAGGTGGATGGACTGACGGACCGATGGCTGGCTGGCTGGCTGGCTGGCTGGCTCCCACTGACAGTGGCGGCGGCAGCAACAGCAGCAGCAGGGGCTGGGGTCTCTTCCAAATGCATTGACTCCATCCAGGGTGTGGCCCAGCTAGTGTAATCCTCCTACTTGGAAGTGACGGGATCCAACCCTTGAAAATGACCTTGGTTACATACACACACACACACACACACACACACACACACACACACACACAAACACACACAGAAAATCAAACAAAGGTTGTTACTCTTGTAGTTCCAGAAGCTGCCAACCACTGTTTTCAGTTTTTTCAGTAATAAAATGAAAACACACTGAAAATGAGTGGAATGCAGCAGCAACTACTTCACGAGAAATGCAACAAAATGCATGTGTTTCAAAATACAGCCACCAGGGACCGGTGGTGGAAGCCATGTGGCGCAGTAAAAGTGTCTGGTATGGATGGGCCAAAGTGGCAGTGTGGGAAAGAGCCGAGTTCAGGGCATCGAAAGCCTGATGCATGTCTTTCATCTAAGGAACCTTCCTGGCACCAGAGATGTTTCTGCTGTTAAGAGCATCAGTGAGGTGGGCCTGAAGGGATGCAGCATGAAGAATGTGTCGTCTGTAAAAGCTGATAATGCCAAGAAATCGGTAGTCATTGGGAAGAGAGAGGTGTTTAATGAAATCAACCCAGTCAGAGGTAGATAGATGCCATCCACCAAAACTGAGTGGCCAAGGAAGGTTATGTCTCCTTTGTGGAGCTGAGATTTCTCGTGCTTTTTCTCAATAATGTTCCTATGTAGTATGTTCAGAACATGAGGAGAAAATGAATATGTCGTCTAGGTAGGCATACACATATGGTACCTCAAAAAGAAGGGAATTAATAAAGTGTTGCCACGTCTGGGCAGCCGTCTTTTAAGCCATATGGCATATAACAGTATTTAAAGAAGCCGAAGGATGTAATCACGGTGGTCGGCAGAATGTCCTCTGGGTTCATTAGAATCTGATGACAGGTTTTGCAGGAATCGAAAACACAGAACACCCGTGCAATACTAAACAGCTGTGCAATGTCTTGTATGGTGTGAGTGTTAAAAGCCCTATAGTCACCACAGAGCCTGGCCAAACCCATTTCTTTTGCATGAGGTTTATGAGACAAGACCAGTTGCTATCTGACTGACGAACGATGCCTGAACTAAGCAGCTCGTTAACGATGGATTTGGCCTGACACAGTGTTTTTGGACTTAGCCAACGGGCTTTGTGACGAACAGGAGGCCCCTCAGTAGTATTGATTGTATGATAAGTGCTGTTACTAATGCCTGGTGGGCGAGTGTTATCTGTCACCACAAGGGAACTTCATGGTCGACTTGTGTATGGGTAAAACACAGTAAGTTGGTACCAAAAGGAGTAGTGTTACTGATGTGAGTAATTAAGGCAGCAGTTGTGAGGTCCACACTCGGTACTGGCGGGATGGAGTGGTGACATCGGTGTGTAGATAACATTTGTTGCAGCAGCCGATGTGCCTGAGCTAATTCTCAGATGCAGCGTCGATCAATTGTCAGAGGGCATTGTTTTGCTTACAGAAAGTATCGGTTGCAGCGCGATGGGCCGTAGAATTGAAAGGCGAGCCATTAGAGATGAGCAAGCGACCAAAGATTGTGTGAATGGAAGGCAGGAAGAACCGCCAAACGAGCTGGAATTAAAGTTCTTGAAGCATGATGCAGCAAGGCAGCTTCGTGAATATGTTGTAGAAAGTTCATGCCTAGAATAGGTTCGTCAGTGTCTGCCACATGGAAAGTCCACGTAAAAATGAGTCCAGGAGCAAGCTGTACTGAAAGTTCAGCTGCAGTGAGGATTTTAATAATAGTTATTCACAGCACATAATGGCGATTTAGTAGGAATCGTTTTTGCTGGAGCTAGTGCAGCGGTTATCATACTGATCTCAGCATCTGTATTGTCCAAAAAATTATAGCTGGAGAAACTGTTTAATAAGCAGAGGCAGCCGCCAGTGTCTGTCATGGCAGATGGTCACTGTTGCATCTGTAGGCCTCGAGAGGAAGTCACACAGTTCAGCACGCCTAAGCCGTACCATGTATGGAGTTTGGATATGTGCAAGGCGGACGACAGTTACGTGCAGCATCTTTGAACGTGGAGTAAAACCAGTATAGCAGGTAGACTGTGAAGGAATCCTATCCCCCAGAGACACTTTGTGTATAATTTGGTAAAGCACTGCCGGTGGAGCATGGAAAGGCAATAGATAATTGTGTTCTTCGTGACTGAGTATTTAAGATGAGAGGGGGGACAAAGCACCAAGTCATTAATTAGGTCCTTGTAGTAGTGGAGACGTGTGATTAGGTACACAAAATGAGAATCATCGTCCAATATACCATGCAAATTGAATTAGTTCTCGACGAGAGCAAACCAATTGCGTCGGTTGTCCATTAAGAGTAGAGGCAACTTCGGCAATTTGCCCCTGAGCGAGTGGAGTGAGTAAGCAGGCCAGTGTGGGAGGTAGCTGGGGCGGAACTGAGAGGCGAAATCTTGACTGAGTACAGCGGGTTTTTCAGGAGGTCGTCAACCTGGGCTGTCATGGTGCTCGCTGAGGGAAGCAGCAGGCTCAGAGAAAATGTCGACTTGCGTTGTAGGAGATGCCACCATCATCAGATGCGACAACAGGGAGCATGCGAACATATTGTGGGGTGCATCGCCTGTAGTCTCACTGTGGTGATAATGATGCGCAGGGCACAAAATAGGTGCAGATCCAGCTCGGTCGACCGGCGTGCCTTCGGCGATCGCCATCGCCAGATGCGAGTGGGGTGAAAGTGTGAGGACGATGTATGTGGCATACGGTGTGTCTCCCAAGGTCCCAATGCTGGGAGGGGAGGTGCACGGAAACGCGGCCGCCCGGCGTGGCAGGCACAACCATGGCTGCAGAAGACGAAAACAAGTATGTGATGTAACAATTTGTGGGACCCTGGCCACAAAAATGTCTGTTCACTGGAGGAACACGTACTGGAGCCACACTGTGTGGTAAGGTCAGCTTCAAAACACACATGAGGTGAAAGTTGAGGCATCTGAGCAGGTACACAGAATTCAGTCCCAGAAGAGATGTGGAATGTAAGAAGCCAAACCCACACTGTTGTGGAGTCGTATAGGTTAGCCATGTGGATATGACGAAACGACGGATGCACGTTCCATTTTAATGGTTGTTGCAGCGTATGTTACACTGGTGTCTCACAGTCTTGATGTTAAATGCCTTGTGGAAGCACCTGGAAGTGTGTTGGTAATGGCGGAAGGTCCATTGTGCGTAGTAAACAACACTACCGATCGAAATATTTTCGCAGAGACGAACACAGTCTGGGGTTATCAATGCGCATATTATATTGTAGTGATGCAGACCACACTAGTAACAGTCAACCACATAAAGATTTGAGTAGATTTATTCAAAATGTGAAACATCTGAGAAGATCGACAAATCAAAGAAGTCAGCGTAGAGGAAATCAGAGTGTATGCTATTCATATTCCAGGCCTTGCAAAGGATAAAGCCGAAACGTGTATGGCATGAAAATTATGTTTCATTCAGTTGTAATTAGATGATCTAAAAGTAAATATTATCAACACACCATAATATTATACGCCACTAAGGACAACAGGTCCACAGATAAATCCTCAGCCTGTTGAGAATGGTCTTTCTGACCATGGTGCACAGCTAGTTACAATATATGGCATAGCTCCATTCAGCAGTACTAAACAGTCCTCCAACATAGTACGTTCAGTCAACGATTTAACAATTGCAAATTTCACGCAAAACGTAGAGCAGTTAGACTGGCATGAGGTGTACCATGAACCTGATGCCAATTTAAAATATAATTTATTTCATGACACTTTTGTAATGCATTTGAAAACTGCTTCCCCAAGAAAATAGTTAAATATACTCGTAAGAAACCATGTAACAAACCATGGCTTACTAAGGGTATAAAAATATCTTGTAACCAGAAAAGGGAAATGTATCTGACAACAAGAAAGAGTAGTGGCCCAGAAACTACCAAACATTATAAAAACTACTGTGCTATATGAAGAAAAGTTATTAAAAAATCCAGAAGTATGTGTATCATGTCTGAAATCAGCAACTCTGATAATAAAATTAAAACAATTTGGAATATTATTAAAAGAGAAACAGGTCAACCAAGAGCACAGAAAGACAGTACTACCATCAAATTGAATGAAAACTTTACGAACAAAAAGTCAGAAGTTGAAAATATTTTTAATAATCATTTTCTAAATGTTGTGGATATAGTAGGATCCAGGTGTTCATTAGAAGATGCTAGGCTGTTAATGGAAGAGGCCATACCTATGCAATTTGATACAATTGAAATCTCACCCACTTCTCCCTCTGAAATTAGGAAAATAATAAACTTGCTTAAAAGCAAAAACTCACATGGAATTGATGGCATTTCCAGCAAAATACTAAAAGCTTGTCCTCAACAGATAAGTAAGATTCTCAGCCACCTGTGTAATAGCTCTCTGGAACAGGGCATTTTCCCTGATAGACTGAAGTATGCTATTGTTATACCTTTGCATAAAAAAGGGGATGGATATGATGTCAACAATTACCGTCCAATCTCCCTTCTAACAGCTTTATCCAAAATTTTTGAGAAAGTAATGTATTCAAGAGTAGCTTCACATATCTGTAAAAATGAAGGAGTAACAAAATGTCATTTTGGTTTCCAGAAAGGTTTTTCAACAGAAAATGCCATATATCCTTTAACCAATCAAATTTTGAATGATCTGAATAGCCGAACACCACCCATTGGGATTTTTTGTGATCTCTCAAAGGCTTTTGATTGTGTAAATCATGAAATTCTGCTAGACAAGCTCAAGTATTGTGGCATGAGTGGGACAGTGCACAAATGGTTTAATTTGTACCTAACTGGAAGATTGTAGAAAGTTGAAATAAGCAGTTCTCATAATATGCAAATATTAGCACATTCCTCAAACTGGGGAACTATCAAGAATGGGGTTCCACAACGGTCGGTCTTGGGTCCTTTGTTGTTCTTAATATATATTACTGACTTGCCATTCTATATTCATGAAGAGGCAAAGTTAGTTCTCTTTGCTGATGATACAAGTATAGTAATAACACATGACAAACAAGAATTAACTGATGAAATTGTCAATAATGTCTTTCAGAAAATTACTAAGTGGTTCCTTGTAAATGGACTCTCACTGAATTTTGATAAGACACAGTACATACAGTTCCGTACAGTAAATGGTATGATGCCATTAATAAATATAGACCTTAATCAGAAGCATATACCTAAGGTAGAATATTCAAAATTTTTAGGTGTGTCCATTGATGAGAGATTAAATTGGAAGAAACACATTGATGATCTGCTGAAACGTTTGAGTTCAGCTACTTATGCAATAAGGGTCATTGCAAATTTTGGTGATAAACATCTTAGTAAATTAGCCTGCTACGCCTATTTGCAGTCAGTGCTTGCATATGGCATCATATTTTGGGGTAATTCATCACTGAGGAATAAAGTATTTATTGCAAAAAAGTGTGCAGTCAGAATAATAGCTGGAGTCCACCCAAGATCATCCTGCAGACATTTATTTAAGGATCTAGGGATATTCACAGTAGCTTCTCAGTATATATACTCTCTTATGAAATTTGTTGTTAACAACCAAACGCAATTCAAAAGTAATAGCAGTGTGCATAACTACAATACTAGGAGAAAGGATGATCTTCACTATTCAAGATTAAATCTAACTTTGGCACAGAAAGGGGTGAATTATACTGCCACTAAAGTCTTTGGTCACTTACCAAATAGTATCAAAAGTCTGACAGCCAGCCAACAAGTATTTAAGAAGAAATAAAAAGAATTTCTGAATGACAACTCTTTCTACTCCATAGAGAAATTTTTAGATATAAATTAAGGAAAAAAATAGAAAAAAAAAACAAAAAATTAAAAAGTTGTTGTATTAACTTCATTATGTTGTTAAATTAACTTAATTATGTCATGTATTGGAAAATTTGACTCGTTCCACATCATTATGAAATATCGTATTCATGATCCATGGAACTAGTGGTAATCTAATGTAGTCTAATCTAATCTAATCTAATGAAGATGAAAGTAAGGCAGGACTACATTGGTCATTAGATTATATAACTCAAATAGTAAGAGAAACATTATGGAATCGACGAAATGGAAGAAAATATTGCAGCTGAAGTAAGAGAGTCAAGTGATGGGCAAGAAATTAAATCTGACTAATTAAATATGGAAAGTGATGAATAAATAACACTCATACTAGAAAAGCAGTAACAACAGCCCAAAATGGCAATGAAGACATTAACCCAGATAGGATCCAAAGCAAACAGTTCAAGCCAAGTGACACACAATGTACAAGAGCCTGTGCCAGAATGGGTGGAAAAGACTCTAAAGGAACAAGTAACAGACGATAAATGGCAGTCCACAACAGTTTCTACTGGAAAGTAGATGGCAAAAAATGCTAGAATTAGTGTGAAGAAGCACAATCAAAAAGTTCTGATCTAAAGAAAACTTTTTTTTGCAAAGAGAAATCGAAGGAATCAGTCTTTCGACGTGCCGAATGACAAAACCTATCATACTGAACAGTGCAAGAACTTCTACACAAAATACACAACTGTCGAACAGAAACCATAATAGCAACAGAAGTAAACAAATAAGGAAAGATTCGCTTTTGTAATAGGCTTGCTTCTTTCACACAGATGGCGAAAACTGAAAAACGAAGTACTGGTACAGGGAAGAAGCATACGCTAAAAGACAATCAGATAAAAAGTGCCAGTCTTGAAGTGAAAGAGCCACCCACGAAAAAACAGACAGTTATGGACCAGTATATAACAAAAAATAATCTCAAAGAAAGTCACAACAACACACTTAGTATGTTAAATTTCGAGCCATCAGATGCAGCAACACAGCTGTCGTTGATAGACAGATGGGTGAAAGTACACTAGCTCAAATAGTGAGGCAAGTGGTACCTAACTTTAAATTACTCCATCAAAATGTTCGATCAATCTCGAGTAAACTAAATAAAAAATAGAAATAATGTTAAGCGACCTAAATGATGTTTCTGTACTATGCTTTACAGAACACAGGCTCAATCAAGATGTATTAGAGCAAACATATATTCCTCAGTTCAAACTTGCAAGCATGTTTTGTAGGAAAATATAGAGTCGTGGGGGTACCTGTGTATTTGTTAGAGAAATATTGAATTCAGTAGTGTAACTAAACACCATAAACTATCCTGTAAAAAAGATATAGACTCTCTTTAGCTGAACTACCAAGGTAAAATACAGTTATTATTTGTGTATACAGGTCACCAAATGGAGACAAAAAGTGTTCTACAATCGCATGGAGGAACTCTTGGAAGAAATTCACTCTCACAAGAAAAATATAATTATATGTGGTGACTTTAATATTGATTTCTCGAAATCCAAAAATTCAGAGATGACATTAAAAATCTACTACAATCGTTAAAAATCAGTGCTATGGTAATTGAACAACTCGAAAAACACCAACCTCCTCATCTATTATTGATCAGATCTTGATAAATACATGCAAATGTGGTTATAACATAAAAGTTATAAACACGTGTTTTAGGGATCACAATGCACAAATTCTTGCAATGAACATTTCATGAAACTAAATTCCCAGTAGAATACGACACACTGTAAGGAATTTCAGTACAAAAAATGTGGAATATTTTTGGTCTCTCCTAAAGGGTGAAAGTTGGAAAGATGTATATGACTGTAATGAACCAATGAGAAAAATGATAAGTTTATGACAACAATCAAACATTTTTTTTGTAATGGCTTTTCCCAAGAAAATAACTTCATTTAACTCTACTCAAAAAACAAAAAAGTGGATTACAAAAGGGATAAGGATATCATATCAAAATAAAAGAGGATTTTATGAGTACCCCAAGCAAAATACTAAGCCTGACTTTTTTACATATTTAAAAAGATACAAAAGAATACTAACTCAAGTTATTTGAAAAGCAAAAAAACTAGAAAATGACAAAATATTGTGTAATTCCAAGAATAAAACTAAAGCAACCTGGTAAATTGTAAGGAAATAAATGGTTACCAGGCCAGTTAAAAGCAGTAATATAGAGCTGATTATAAATAAAAATATACTGACCCCCGTCATGTGACTAGTGCTTTCAACAATCATTTCTCTATTGTAACACAATAGTTAATAAATACACACCTTGACAAACAGCCAGACAGTCACATTATTCATTTATCCAGCAACTCTTGAGGAGGTGTCAAGAATCCTAAAAGAATTACCTAATAAATATTGAGTGGGTGTTGATGAGATACCAAATGCTATTATCAAAGTTAGCGCAACATTTATTGTGGAACAACTAACAGACATAGTAAATTCATCTTTTGAGTGTGGTGTGTTTCCAAATACTCTAAAAACTGCAAAAGTAACACCTTTGCATAAGAAGGGTGCAAAAAGTGATACTGCGAATTATGGGTCAGTTTCAGTATAGTCAGGCTTCAACAAAATTATGGAAATATGTTCCTTAGGAGATTAACAATTTTCTTAAATAAAGAGAGGCTGATAAGCGACTCCCAACATGGGTTCAGAGCTGGAAAGACAACTCAGACAGCAAATTTTGCCTTCTTAAATGAGGTATTAAAAGCATTGGATGATAAGCAACATGTACCTGGGATCTTTCTGGATCTAAATAAAGCATTTGACGTTACTGATCATGGTATTCCCTTGAGTAAATTAAGTAATTATGGAATTAGAGGCCCGTCTGAAAGGTGGCTTCAGTCTTACCTCAGCAACTGTCAGCAGACTATAGAAATAAAACACAAAGATAGTGAAACATAAAAAATTTCTAGGAGGAGAAAATTAAGTATGGAGTCCCACAAGGGTCAGTTCTGGAAGCTGTCCTCTTTCTGCTGTATATAAATGACTTGGATGGTAAAATACTTGATGGATCCATTGTACTTTTTTTTCAGATGACACTAATATTCTAATTAAATCACAGAATGAGGAAAAGCTGCAGGAGGCTGTAAGATCAGTTATGCATACCTTAATGCACTGCTTCAGGACCAATAGGGTCATCATAAATTCTGAAAAAACTGTGGTAGTTAATTCCCACAGCATACGAAACCTCCACCCTACAAACCCTGTTTTCACTATCAAAGGAAAAACTGTGTCAAAGGTCAGTCATACAAAATTTCTAGGCGTTCATGTTTAGGCAGATCTGAAGTGGGTGGTACACGTAACCAATTTAAATAAGAGACTGAAGTCACTATCATATGCTGTTAGGATCCTCACTCAGAATACAAACTGCTCATCAATACTGACAATGTACCATTGTAGTACACACTCGCTACTTATGTGCAGAATAATTTTTTGGGGGAATTCCACAAATTCTACAAAAACATTTAAAACACAGAAAAAGATTATCAGGGTGATAAAAAAACCTAAATGCAAGGATCTCTGTAGACCCCATTTTAAAACTCTCAAACTATTGCTGACGCCTTGCTTGTATTCATACAAAATAATTATTTTCACAAAAGGCAGCATCTCAAAAAAGGAAAACCTCTTCAGACAGAACTATGATATAGACACATGTGAAACTAGGCAGAGATGAACCTGCACATGAACACAGTAAATACAAACTTATGCAAATGAGGAGTGTATCATACTGGAGCTATGTTACATAACGATCCGCCTTCTTACCTAAAATGCATACCAAAATTAAATGCACTTAAAAATAAAAGTTAAAACAGTTGTTGCTTGACCACTGATTCTATTCTTTGTCAGAATTTCTGGAACACCATAATAAGTAAAGCTCACTTACCAAATTTTACTAATTGTCAATTCATAATATAGTTTACATTGTGCTTATCATGTCTTCTCACTTAATAACTGGTATTATCACATGCAGAAGCACTGTAGTACACATCCTTCATTATTATGCATTTTGATTATATCAACAATGTAGTCAAAATGGCTATTGTATTAAAAATTAACTAGGGTTACCACTGTCATATATCACATGTACAAACAATGTATTAAAATGATTCTTGGACAAATAAAGTAAATAAATGAATAAATGACAATAGAACAAGTACGAGTAATATTCACCCTGATCGAAAATGAGATTTGCAGCTTCCTAACAGAGAAGACTGTAAGAACAGTGGCACCAGGAAAAATAGTATGCCCACAGCAATGACACATAAAGGGACTGCTGATCATGTAAAGTAAGGTCTTTGATATCAGCAGACATAGTAAAAGAATTCGTTGCACAGTAGAAAGAGATAGTAAATTTGGTGAGTGCACCAGATATCATTTCGGATGAAGCAGCAATGGGAAGGTAGTAGGCAGAGGATGGAGGGGTGTAGTCCAAGTGGGGAAGAGGATGACGCAGGGAGAATGGATGCACACCAGGAAGTCAATCGGAGGCAGGAATCTGTGTGAAGAGAAGTTTAAATGAAGTACAAGAAGGTTAGCTACAAGAATTAAATGCATTTAAACAAGAAGGCAGTAATTATGCAAATATTAAGATTATACTATATAGGTGAACAATAGTATGATGGTAGTAGACATTTTTGATCAAAATCCTGAATCAGCAGTTTGCAGAACATTTTTCAAGTGTCATATTATAGCTGAGACAATTGCACATGTCGTATTCCGCTGATGTCAGCTTCAGCCATTCCTGATCTCCAATGTCATTCCAGGAATCGTGACGTCCTGCCACATTCCAAGGTCAAAGAAGGGCTCTCCTGCCTCCCCTATGGTCCGGCAATTTGCATGAAGCACACTTCCAACCTGAGCAACCCCACTCTGCAGCCAAACACGGTGAAGTATGTGAACAGCCGAAAAATTTGTCAACCATGCTTGCATAACTGACTTCCAAAGGTTCGTTCAAGGACTCACTCACCAGTTGCATTGGTAACATTGATTTGAAGCTGTATATGATGCCCCATAGAACACTGAAACGAGTAGACAGCATATTTCTCTATAAATGATTCATTAGTACCATTTGCTTGTAAAATATAAATAAGAAACAGGATTTCGCATTTGTTGAAAATGAGTTTTATGTTCAATACTATCTCACAAGCCCTGGAAACACGAAGCAAGATCAAGTCCTGTTTCACTTCTCAATTCCTCCTATCACCAGCAGATAGCTGTGCTGAAAAATCGATATTTCTCTATAAATAATTAAAAACCAACATTTGCTTATTAAATACAAGTACCAAATTAGGACTTAGTATTTGTTGAATACGAGTTTTACCTTAAATACTACCCCACAGAAAACGCGAAATAAAAGGAAGTCTTGTTCCGTGTCCCATGTCCGCCTGTAACTAGCTTATATTTGCACCGAAAAATCGAGTGTAGTTCGATCTTTGTACCACGCCAATAGATGGCTCCACTGTTGATATCGTCCTAAGTTCATTGGTTGTACCATGAGTAAGTAGTTCTCAATGTTACTAACACATGACTCTACAGTACAAAATATAACAGTGTCATAAATTTATTATTTTCTACAGTTAATATGTTGCAATATTCTAAAATGCCCAAAAGATACGTCAGCAGCGCGAAAAGTGCACTGTTTACATTGCTGGTTGAGGTTAATAGATGAAAAACCGCAGTGGCACTCAAATCAATCAATGTGATGTCACAATATTGCAAAAATACTTCTGCACTATAAAATGAAGCATGATTTGAGTTCCATGTATACACAATTTCTCCAAATTAGTGCCCAAAACTCTAAAACGTACACCCCAGTGCTATAGTTTAGCCCCTAGTAAAAGATGACATTTTACAATGTAGGGCTAATAATTCTTTGTCGTAAGACTTATCAGACCAGGCTTATAACTGCAGAAAGACACATGTTAGCTGAAAAAATACTGCCCTAATTGTGAAAACAGACAGAGTGAATGTAACAGATTAGGCCTACTCCTGATGGAGGTCACCACATATCCTCAAAATATATAGTCCAACACTTAAATTGCCCTCAAACACCATTTTAGGAGACATATATATAATGCACCAGTAGGTATTCAGGAGCTGGCCACTGTGGCCAAGTGGTTCTAGGCACTTCAGTCCGGATCTGCGCTGGTGCTAAGGTCACGGGTTCGAATCCTGCCTTGGGCGTGGATGTGTGTGATGTCCTTATGTTAGTTAGGTTTAAGTAGTTCTAAGTCTAGGGCTGATGACCTCAGATGTTGGTCCCATAGTGCTCAGAGCCATTTGAACCAGGTATTCAGGACTGGTTCTGGCATGATTTCCTGGTGTATTGCCATCATCTATGGTTTCATCTATGCGTCATGGATTTTCCCCACTCCAACCCCACCTAGAAAGTGCCAATCGCCTTATGTACAAAATGGTGGGAATTCAAATTTTCGTGGGAAATTCAAAAAATAGCCCAATTGTGCTAGTGTGGAAGTAGGGTTATTGTCCTAAGTATGAAACGGCGGGAAATTCAAAAAATAGCCCAATTGTGCTAGTGTGGAAGTAGGGTTATTGTCCTAAGTATGAAACGGCGGGAAACTCGAAATGGTGCATTGTCATGCTGGTTGGCTTGGGGCAGGGAATTTGTGACTTGGAATACTGGTGCCGTCCTGCTATGACAACAGAATACAAGATGGCGATACGTCTGACCCGGATAAAATATGGACAACACAAGAAATCTGACCTACAATTCTGGTGCAATTTTAGTATGATGTCACAATCCAAGGCTTGGAATACTGGTGTAGACGTACTAAGATCCCAGAATACAAGACAGTAATGATAGATGGCGGACCTGGATAATATATGGCCAAGATAAGGTGGCTGACCTGGATATGACATGACCAACATAGAATTCTGTTGTAGTTTTAGTGTGACCCTGCAATCCAAGACTTGGAATACTGGTAGTCTTGCTATTATGCCAGAAGAGAAGATGGCAGACCTGGAGAAAATAGGGGCAGTGCAAAATGGCCAACCCGGATAAAACATTGACCACCTGGAATTCTGGTGCAATCTTAGTATGACATCACAACTCAAGACTTGGAATGTAAGCAGCAACCTAACTATGATGCCAAAATCCAACATGTCTGACCTGGAATGCAAGATGGTGACCAGGGGCATACTAGCACAGACTTGAGATACTCACCCTGGCCTATGACATCACAATCCTCTTCAGGCCTGTTGTACTGTTTATAACAGTATGGAATTCCAGGAAAACCTGCCCAGACTTGAGATACTGGGACTTTCAGGATGAAAGTTCCGGAATACTGGCCCTATGATGTCTGAGGAAAAGGTGTTTGTGCAGGTCCAGGCCTGTAACATTTTTTCCCCAGTTACTATTCTCTCATAGGTTTATGGTCACTGCTTCTCCTAACTCTACATTTGATTTTTTTCCATTTTATATCTCAACACACACTGGGAGCGAAAGGCTCTTATTCATATGTGCATAGTTTCTTATAGGGTTCCTGTATACTGCTCCTCCTAACTCTGTTTCCTTTAACTCGCCCTGGAGTCGCACCAGTGACAGTTCCATGTACAGGACCATCACATGTATACTGCCGATTCAGCAGCTTTACATGAAGTAGAGGACACCGCTGCAGCCACACACCTTATGCATATGTTCTATGTTTAAAAAAATGATGGATACTAAGAGCCATGTCACCACACACCACAGCTGACGCCAGAAGAGAGGTTTGTAGGGCTTGCAGCACTGCATGAGCCATGAGGGGTGAAAATGATGAGAAACATGAAAACATTTGTACTTAAACCCAAGTGACATGTGAGGGGTAACACCAGTGGGAATGGGAGAGGAATGCAATAGGGGAGCTGCTCCAGCCAAGTCTACTCAATACGGAATATGCTGGCATGGTTACTGCAGAGACGCACCAGAGACTTGCTCCAGCCAAATCTACCGTAGAGGGAATGAGAGAGGAACGCTGAGACAGCTAGTGAGAAGCACCAATAGTCTATAACCCATACATACATACATATACAAGGTGTGATTGGAAAGTTTTAAGGATGGGCTTGTAATTGTACAATGGTGGTACTTAAATGCTAATGTGATGCATCTCCTTCAAAATAGTCCCCTTCTGACAAACTGCCTATTGGCTTCTGTCTCGGGTTCTTCGGCCGACGTTCATCTAATGATTTTTCTGACGTTTCGCCAGCACGAGTGGCTGGCATTGTCAAAGCTTCACCCTCCATTGCCGGTGGTGAACTCCAGTCCCCTTCTGACTGAACACACCGACTCCAACGGTGTTTCCAGTTTTGGAAACATTCCTGGAAATTTTTTTCCTGAAGTGTGTTAAGGACGCTCTCCATATTTGCCTGGATGTCTTCAATCGAGTGAAATCGCTTCCCTTTTAGTGGAAATTTTAGTTTAGGAAACAGGTAGGAGGCCGCAGGGGCCAAATCAGGGGCATATGGCGGTTGTGGAAGCACAGGAATTTTGAATTTGGTCAAAAACGCAATGATGTAAGGCACGACAAGCTGGACCATTGTCATGGTGCAGCACCCAACTCCTGTCTTTCCACAATGCAGCCTTTTTCTTCATCACCTTTTCGTGCAAACGCTCAAGGACACATTTGTAGTATTCCTGGTTAATTGTCTATCCTCCAGGGGTAAATTCATGATGCACAATACCGGTAGAATCGAAAAAAGTCACCAACATTGTCTTCACCTTCGACCGACTTTGTCGTGCTTTTTTCGATCGTGGTGAACGTGGAGTCTTCCACTGCGAAGACTGCACGTTGGTTTCAGGATCATATCCATATATCCACGACTGGTCACCTGTAATTACCCTATTTAACAAACCTGGGTCATTTTTAATCCGATTAATCAGTTCTTGGCACACTTCAATTCGATATTGTCTCTGATCACTTGACAGCACTTTTGGAATTAATTTTGTGGACACTCGACGCACTTTCAGATCTTCAGTTAAAATTGACTGAACTGCATAGAAACTTAAATTAAGTTCATCAGCCATCTCCCTAATTGTAAGTCTACGATCAGAGCGCACTAAGTCGCGAACTTTCACAACATTTTCATTCGTTTTTGAGGTAGAAGTACAGCTGGACCATGGTTCGTGGCCATTTTTAAATCTGTTGAACCAGACAAAAACATTTGACTAGCTCATACAATAATCTCCAAAAGCTGTTTTTAAATAGTTTGTAAGTTTCAGAAGCTGATTTCCCGGTTTTAAAACAAAATTTCACACCAACTCCATTTTTACGTCCATTTTCCCACAGACAGAATCCCGCAACAAGCCCTGACAGTCACGCACTCAACCAGTTGCCACAATGAACTGAAGTTTCCTGTCAGAGGGCGTTCAAGGACAAGGCAATGACTCACTCTCCACCCTCCATGTACCTGCCTGCCAAACCAGTAAGCAGTAGCGGATCCATTCTGAAGACTTTCCAATCACACCTCGTATACACTCTGGATGGAAACTGAAACTCAGAAGATGCATATTCGTCCTCCTGGCAGTTGACATTCGTGTGCAGGCTCTGAAGCTGAAAAAAAAAAAAAAAAAGCACAGACATAGCACACCGATGACAACAAACAAACTGAGAGGATCTGCCAGAGGTACAGAGATGAGGGAGAAAGGAAGTAAAGGGGGGTGGGACACCAGGGGATGTGTGGGGGGGGGGGGAATCAAGCCTGTGGACAATGTAAAGGATGTGTATATGTTGGAGAAAAAGGAGGAGGTGGGGGAAGGGGATGAGGTCATAACAGGAGTCGTGTGGGTGACGGAAGGCGGATATGGAAGACAAGGCAGAGCACATGACTTTCTAAGATTTGGAGGGCCTTATTAAAGTGGGGAGTAGCAGAAATCCAGGCAACGCTGGCATAACAGAGGATAGGACAGATGAGGGATTTGTGGGTGTGGAGGATGGTGGAAGGATGCAATCCCCATGTCCGGCCAGACAGGAGTTTCAGCAGGTGGGAATGGGCTATCTGTTGGATGGTCAGGAGATGAGGGGTTCAGGTGAGGTGACGGTCGAGGGTGAGGCCAAGTTATCTCAGGGTGGGAGTGGGCTGGATGAGATGACCATAAATGGTGAGGTAGAAATCATGCAGACAGAAGGAGCGGGTGGTGCGGCCTATGATGATACACAAAACTGTCAAACACACGAACATATAAGCATAAGCCACGTAGCATCGAAATTTGGGAATGAAATACGCCTATACCTATTTACAACTTGAATCATGCCCATCACATCGTAAGAAATATAGATAATGAGAAACAGTGACACCATACATTAGTAAGAGCGTGTATCCTTCTTCTCCACAGCATTTCAACACGAAAAAAATGTCAGCAGTATCAGAAGCTAGGTCACAGTGCATCCTGTCGATATGGCCCAGAGACTAAAAGTGAATAAAGCCCTCACTCATTTGTGTAATGGGGAATTTTCATGTCAATTTTATGGTGAAATTAACGAAAAACGTATCGAAAGTTACATTATCCAGCGTAGTGAACGAATACAGAAAGCTCCCCCTCCAACCCCCTCTCCCCCTCCTTTAAGAACAACATGGTATCTAGTAGGAACGCATCAATTCATTCATAATACCTGCATTAACATTCTGTATTTTTCGTGTTGTAATTTCTTGGAACTCAACACAGAATATTGCTGTGTTGGTTCGCCTCTTTTCAGTGTCGCGATTCTGTATTACATGGATGAAACAAGCACATTATAGGTTGAAGGGGTAGGTATATATGTTATTATTATGTCTCCAGAGAGGGTACAAGAAGTTCTCCAAAACTGAACACCCGACTAGCGACGGCGATATAGACATTGGTTGTATGAATTGACACTATTATTTTTTGCACAATACTTTTTACATTTCTGTTACAACTTCAAACTAGCAGAACAGGCGTAGTTTTTACATATAGAAGTACTATTCATTGGATAATCACGTTAAGGTATTCACATTTCTACCACAGGCCAGAAACAACCGCACCTTGGAGCTGACGAGCAGTGCAATTTTTGAATTAGGAGACAATTTTGCTGTCTTCTTTGAGAATCAGACTTACGCATACTAGGTGGGAATTCAGAACACCCACAGTACGAAACTGCTGATGGTGATACAACGGCATCCAACAGTCGTTAAACATATACCCAGGTAGCAAGTTTACACACTATGGTCTCAAACTTTAAGAGGGTGAAATTACTACCTTGGGTACAAAATACAGTACTCATTCTGTCTGACACAACCCAAAGTTGTTAACAGCAACTATTTGCGAAATTCGCATCTAGTTACAGTTTGGAAATTATTATATGTTCACATCATCCCCTATAAAATAATCGTCAGCTATGGCAAACTTACATGACGAAACAGCAACGTCTTACGACAGTATTAGTCTGTTCCCTTCTTACCCATGACATTTTACTACGAAAAGAAGTCGCCAGTGCTAAAGTCACTCGACCACAGCACACGATGCATTTAACACTGACCGGAAGTCAGGAACACTAATTTGTCTTCCACCAAATACATGAAACATGATTGAAGGGCATTTAAGATATGACCACCATAAATTGAGTTTCTCGACAGGTTCACTACAACTGAACGCTTTAAGTTACTTGGCAGAGGCACTTATCCGTTCTCCAGTTGCTACATATGCAGGTGGAATAGCAAAAGGGGTCAACTAGCAGCAAGACTCCAAGTCTTGGAATACTGTCACTGGCATTGGCTCTGTGGCATCACAATCCAGCTCAGACCTGTTGAACTGTTTATAACAGTGTGGAATTCTGGCATACTGGCCCTAATGTACTACAGCCTTGTGGGGCGGGGGGTCGTCAAATGTTAAGGACAAAATCAGCACCAGCATTGTCAAATATATATAAATAACAGCATATGCGAGGGTCATCTTGTCAGCAGCACTACTGTTCAAACTGTTTGTTTTTTTAACCAGTTATTGCGTTCTTGAGGTAGTTGGTCAATGACAGGGTAAAGAAGAGAGTTCGCCTGTTTCTTCTTTTAAGGTAGGGGAATAGCCATTGTTTGATGCTATTTGTTTGACTGCTTTTAATTCCAGTTGGAAGTTGCCTTCACTCATCAGGATGGATATTAGCCAATGTATCGTAGAATGAAAGGCAGCATGTTTCGGGGTCACCGAGTGTTGAGAACTGGCCTGTATTACTATATCTGTGGTGGCAGGTTTCCTATAATTCTCGAAAGTATGAATGCAATCACTGATATCTATGGTTAGATCTAAATAATTTATGCAATTATCCCGAAACTCCATGTTGTTGTTGTTGTGGTCTTCAGTTCTGAGACTGGTTTGATGCAGCTCTCCATGCTACTCTATTCTGTGCAAGCTTCTTCATCTCCCAGTACCTATTGCAACCTACATCCTTCTGAATCTGCTTAGTGTATTCATCTCTTGGTCTCCCTCTACGATTTTTACCCTCCACACTGCCCTCCAATACTAAATTGGAGATCCCTTGATGCCTCAGAACATGTCCTACCAACCGATCCCTTCTTCTGGTCAAGTTGTGCCACAAACTTCTCTTCTCCCCAATCCTATTCAATACTTCCTCATTAGTTACGTGATCTACCCATCTAATCTTCAGCATTCTTCTGTAGCACCACATTTCGAAAGCTTCTATTCTCTTCTTGTCCAAACTATTTATCGTCCATGTTTCACTTCCATACATGGCTACACTCCAGACAAATACTTTCAGAAATGACTTCCTGACACTTAAATCTATACTCGATGTTAACAAATTTCTCTTCTTCAGAAACGCTTTCCTTGCCATTGCCAGTCTACATTTTATATTCTCTCTACTTCGACCATCATCAGTTATTTGAAACTCCATAGTGAATTTTATACTGTTGTGTTTAGAATTTAGTTGTTTCAGGAATTTTTGACATTGTCTGGTAGTACTCGTCCATAAGCACAACACATCGTTAACATACTTAAACCAGTACCCAGCCTTGGAAGAGAGGATTATTTTCCAAGAACTGTGTTTCAAAATTGCCCATGAAGATTTTAGCGAGGACTGGACTCAGGGTATCACATAGCTAGACTGTCCAACTGTTTGTATATTCTGTAATTGAAACAGAAATAATTTTGTGTTAGACAAGTTACTGTAGCTAACCTTATGTCGTCTGTGACACTGGGTTAACTTCTGATTTATCTAGTAAGTCTATGAGAATGTTTAGGAAATTCGTATGTGCGTTAATTTCAGGTGTGCACTCAAGTGATCCCAAATGCTGTACCACCATTTTATTTTCTCTTTGATCCATGTTTTTCGTGCGAAGTCTAATGCCTTTTTAGAAGCAGCAATCTTCGATTTTAGTCTTACACAGGCATATTTTGGAACGATATCTTTCTGGAAACACTAACTGTTGAACCGAATATGTAGAGCAGCTTTTGCTTTTAGTTTTATTAATCTCCTGTAAATGTGGAGTATTGTGCTGTGTCGGCTCATATAATTGCATTGACTGACTGTGGTAGAATATTTTATATGTTATGAGTGAAACACTCAGAACACTAGTGTAATATTCTACAATATATGGTGTTATAGCACATTCCACAAAAAATAAATGGCAGCGAATAATGTTGGCTCTGAGCACTATGGGACTTAACTTCTGAGGTCGTCAGTCCCCTATAACTTAGAACTACTTAAAACTAACTAACCTAAGGACATCACACACATCCATGCCTGAGGCAGGATTCGAACCTGCGACCGTAGCAGGCGCGCGGCTCCAGAGTGTAGCGCCAGGAACCGCTTGGCCACCCCGGCCGGCAGCGAATAACAACGTAACGGGATAAGTTAGTGGTAAATTCCGCCATTTTTGTGTGACTGTGTACCAGACTGCAATAAATAGACTGTACCGCTGATAGTATTGTGCGGAACAACACTTCCCCTTGTGTTGCAGCCAGGGTAGCTTATTATAGCAGTATGGAGAGAGAATGTAATTACCTGTTACCTATACAACAGTTGACAAACAACAGACATATTGTTAAACACCATCCTGTGACTGTTTTGTACACTATTCGTTGACAGCACATGGAGGCAATAGGCACAGTACAGTTACGGTACTGTATCCGCAAACAAGGTTGACACTCGGCGCAGTGGCTGCTGGGAGCGACCGTAAAGGCAATTGCCATATACAGTCGCTCCCATCACACACCGCGCCGAGTGTCAACTTCGTTTGTGCGTTTAATACTCTTACTCAGGACTCGCCATTGTCTAGTCGCAACCATTGCACCCCAACGAACTCCCGATCCAATACTAGTAGAACTGTTATAGCCACAGCATACAAGTGTAGGAAACACGTTACCTGGTTGGGTGATCGAATACAGTGAGTGGCACCTGCTGTAACAGAGTGATAGTAGAATGAGATTTTCACTCTGCAGCGGAGTGTGCACCGAAATGAAACTTCCTGGCAGATTAAAACTGTGTGCCGGACCGAGACTCGAACTCGGGTCCCGAGTTCGAGTCTCGGTCCGGCACACAGTTTTAATCTGCCAGGAAGTTTCATATCAGCGCACACTCCGCTGCAGAGTGAAAATCTCACTCTGTAAACATCCCCCAGGCTGTGGCTAAGCCATGTCTCCGCAATATCCTTTCTTTCAGGAGTGCTAGTTCTGCAAGGTTCGCAGGAGAGCTGTAAAGTTTGGAAGGTAGGAGACGAGGTACCGGCAGAAGTAAAACTGTGAGGACGGGGCGTGAGTCGTGTTTGGGTAGCTCAGTTGGTAGAGTACTTGCCCGCGAAAGGCCAAGGTCCCGAGTTCGAGTCTCGGTCCGGCACACAGTTTTAATCTGCAAGGAAGTTTCAGAGTGATAGTACATTGCCACCTGTGGGCCAGTTCTCACTTGCTGTGAACGATCTGACTGTGGCAGGAGGTGTTAGTGATCAACATCAAGCCGATGCTGCTGACATAGTGGTCTCAAACGATGTCATTCCATATAATACAGCATAAAATTCGCGTACATATGTATCAAATTAGCAAGCCTACCAGCTTATGTCACTATAGTAGCATATACGAGTAGCTATGTAAATACTGATTGCTACAATGCGAATTTCCAAATAAGGTCTATACCTCATAGTCTGAACATTGCTGTATAGGATTCGGACACCCTTTAACATCAGTGTTTACTAGATATATACAACACATCATGAACTTCGCGCATATGGTTGTGAACAGCACACAACTACCTTTGATACATAACTTGCTTATAAAAACAAGACATCTGTTGTGTTTTAGACAGATATATATTAATTTACGAACCGAGAAGTTCAACGTGTTGCAAAGGCAAAAAATATGCTAGTTGCTGATACTGTCTTAATTACAATGAATTAATACTCTAAGGGTGCAGGACGAATACAGTGCCCAAAGCGAAACTCTGTCTCGAAATCTGGCAGAAGCCCAAAGAGATTCTGGTCATATGTAAAGTACACTAACAGCGAGCGGTAATGTAGTTGTAAATTTTTGTAGCAATGTTTGAAAAGAATTAGAGCTACAAGTGCTAATAGAAACCACTGAAACTCAAATCGTTATAGGTGCACAAATCTGGCCAAAACCGGAAACAAATTCAGCTGAAATTCTTATAGAAGACTTAACCATGTTGAGACAGAATAGATTAAATGCAGTTGACGGTGGTCTGTTTGTTGCTGTCAGAATTATTTTACCTTGGTAGTGAAACTGAAGTACATAGTTCCTGTGAATTAGTATCGGTAGACGTTACACTTGACAACCGGAATAAATAAATGATTTTGTTGCTCGACAGTTGAAAGAAGACTTGAGTCTTATTTCAAATAGGCACCCCGTCATACAATTATAGTTGATGACAACTTCCATCTACTCTTATTATGTTCGCGAAAACACATGTTTAAAGTCGGTGGTAAGCATAAAACGTCCTCCTATATCGTTCTAAATGCGTTCTCAGAAAATTATTGTTAACCATTAGTTCAGGCGCCCACTCGAAGTGTGAATGGTTCCGGAAACATACTTGACCTCTTTGTAACAAATTATCCTGAGCAGATAGAGAGCATCTTGACCGATACAGGAATTAGTGACCACAATGTTGTTATAGCGAGACTAAATACCGTAATGTCAAAACCCTCCAAAAATGAATGAAAAACGCGTCTGTTTAAAAACGTTGATAATGTCTTCCTAAGAGACGCCCTCCACTCCTTCCAATCTGACTATGTAAGTGTAGACCAGATGTTTATATTCAGAGAAATAGTATTGACAGTAACTGAGAGATATATATATTAAATAAACTAATAAGAGATGGTACTGATCTCCCATGGTACACAAAAAATGGGTCAGAACACTGTTGACAGGAGCAACGAAAAACGAATGCCAAACTTGAAACAACAAAGAAACCCCGAAATTGGTAATGCTTTACAGAAGCTCGAGATTTAGAGAGAACTTCTGTTTCGAAATCTAGCAGTAAATCCAAAGAGATTCTGGTTGTATGTAAAGTACACCAGCGGAAAGATACAATCAAAGCCTTCACTGCGCGATAATAATGATGATGTTAAGGATGACAGTGCCACTAAAGCAGAGTTACTAAACAAAGATTTCTGAAATTCCTTCGCCAAAGAAGACGAAGTAAATATTCCAGAATTCGAATCAAGTACAACAGCCAACATGAGTAACTTAGAAGTAGATATCCTCAATGTAGCAAAGCAGCTTAAATCAATAAAGGGAAGGTCTCCGGTCCAGATTGCGTACCAATCACGTTCCTTTCAGAGTACACTGATACAATAGCTCCATACTCAGCAGTCATATACAACGGCTCGCTCGTCGGAAGGTCAGAGGTCTGCACCTAAAGTCTGGAAAGCTCCACAAGTCACACCAGTACCCAAGACAGGAAGTAGGAGTAATCCACTGAATTATAGACCCATATCGTTAACATGGATTTGCAGCGGGATTTTGGAACATACACAGGGTTATTACAAATGATTGAAGCGATTTCACAGCTCTACAATAACTTTATTATTTGAGATATTTTCACAATGCTTTTCACACACATACAAAAACTCAAAAAGTTTTTTTAGGCATTCACAAATGTTCGATATGTGCCCCTTTAGTGATTCGGCAGACATCAAGCCGATAATCAAGTTCCTCCCACACTCGGCGCAGCATGTCCCCATCAATGAGTTCGAAAGCTTCGTTGATGCGAGCTCGCAGTTCTGGCACGTTTCTTGGTAGAGGAGGTTTAAACGCTGAATCTTTCACATAACCCCACAGAAAGAAAACACATGGGGTTAAGTCGGGAGAGCGTGGAGGCCATGACATGAATTGCTGATCATGATCCCCACCACGACCGATCCATCGGTTTTCCAATCTCCCGTTTAAGAAATGCCAAACATCATGATGGAAGTGCGGTGGAGCACCATCCTGTTGAAAGATGAAGTCGGCGCTGTCGGTCTCCAGTTGTGGCATGAGCCAATTTTCCAGCATGTCCAGATACACGTGTCCTGTAACGTTTTTTTCGCAGAAGAAAAAGGGACCGTAAACTTTAAACCGTGAGTTTGCACAAAACACGTTAAGTTTTGGTGAATTGCGAATTTGCTGCACGAATGCGTGAGGATTATCTACCGCCCAGATTCTCACATTGTGTCTGTTCACTTCACCATTAAGAAAAAATGTTGCTTCATCACTGAAAACAAGTTTCGCACTGAACGCATCCTCTTCCATGAGCTGTTGCAACCGCGCCGAAAATTCAAAGCGTTTGACTTTGTCATCGGGTGTCAGGGCTTGTAGCAATTGTAAACGGTAAGGCCTCTGCTTTAGCCTTTTCCGTAAGATTTTACAAACCGTCGGCTGTGGTACGTTTAGCTCCCTGCTTGCTTTATTCGTCGACTTCCGCGGGCTACGCGTGAAACTTGCCCGCACGCGTTCAACCGTTTCTTCGCTCACTGCAGGCCGACCCTTTGATTTCCCCTTACAGATGCATCCAGAAGCTTTAAACTGCGCATACCATCGCCGAATGGAGTTAGCAGTTGGTGGATCTTTGTTGAACTTCGTCCTGAAGTGTCGTGGCACTGTTATGACTGACTGATGTGAGTGCATTTCAAGCACGACATACGCTTTCTCGGCTCCTGTCGCCATTTTCTCACTGCGCTCTCGAGCGCTCTGGCGGCAGAAACCTGAAGTGCGGCTTCAGCCGAACAAAACTTTATGAGTTTTTCTACGTATCTGTAGTGTGTCGTGACCATATGTCAATGAATGGAGCTACAGTGAATTTATGAAATCGCTTCAATCATTTGTAATAGCCCTGTACTGTGTTGCAACATTATGCGTTATCTCGAAGGAAACGATTTACTGGCAAACGGCCAACACAGGTTCATAAAATATTGCTCTTGTGAAACACAACTAGCTCTTTATTCTCACGAAGTGATGAGTGTTATCGGAAGGGGATGTCAAATTGATTACATGGTTTTTTATTTCCAATACTTTTGACATCGTATCTTATGAGCGACTTCTAATCAAATTGCTTGTCTATGGACTATCGTCTAAGTTGTGCGACTGGATTCATGATTTCCTGCCAGAAAGGTCACAGTTCGTAGTAACCGATGGAAAGTCATCGAGAAAAACAGAAGTAATATCTGGCGTTCCCCAAGGAAGTGTTATAGGCCTTCTGCTGTTCCTGAAGCACATAAACGATTTAGGGCACAATCTGAGCAGCCATCTGAATTGTTTGCAGATGATGCTGTCATTTGCCGTCTTATAACGTCAAAATATGATCAAAATAAATTGCAAAACGATTTAGACAAGATATCTGTATGGTGCGAAAAGTGGCAATTGACTCTAAATAATGAAAGGGGTGAAGTCATCCAGATGGGTACTAAGAGGAATCCGATAAAATTCGATTACAGCGTAAAACACGCCTTTCCAAAGGCTATAAATTCAACTAAATATTTAGGGATTACAATAGCGAATACTTTAAATAGGAACGATAACATTGGTAATGTTGCGGAGAAGGCTAACGAAAGACTGCCATTTTTTGGCAGAATATTCAGAAAATATAACAGGTCTATTAAAGAGACTGCTTACACTACACTTGTCCGCCGTCTCCTGGAGTATGCCTGTGTGGTGTGGGATCCGCATCAGATAGGCTTGTCGGAGGACATCTAAAAAATACAACACCACGGATATCATATGAGAATTGGTGCGGCAATCATTAAAACACAGGCGTTTTTCGTTGCAGCGGGATCTTATCACGAAATTTCAATCACCATCTTTGTCCTCAGGTGTGAAAATATTTTGTTGGTGCCCACCCACATAGCGAGGAAAGATCATACTAAAATAAGAGAAATTAGAGCTCGCACGGAGATTTAAGTGTTCGGCATCCCCGCGAGCTGTTCGCGAATGGAACAGTAGAGAAATAGCTTGAAGATGGTTTGACGTAATCTCTACCGGGCACTTAATTGCGAATTGCAAAGTAAACATATAGATGCAGTAATGTGACCACCCGGACAGAACATTGCACCCACCTCGTCCTGAAAAATGACACTGCTTTCTACAGAAGATATGCCTCGAGTTTAATATTTAATACGTCGTTTGCTGCAGATATCGCATTTTTTTATTCGACAGATAGTACGCACAAGGGCAGTGCCCTCTACACAAATCAGAAACATACATTTGGAAAACCATAGAGCGTGTGCTGTCCGTAGATCATCCTTTTCAAGCTGCTGTTTCAAACCACCACCACAATAAAAACAGACTTTTACATCACCGTTACCGGTGTAAAAAGAGTCCGCTTTACTTAGTTCATCCGGTCGCTGCTTAGTAGCAAGAGGCCACTCATCAAATAATGCTAATCTAGCCTCCTGCGTACTGTATTTCGGCCACACTGGCCCCAGAGTAATTTCAGCTCAACTGTATTGACGCGTTGGTTCCGTAAATGTATTTGGACGTATATCCATTCTGTGCAGGTCTACCTTCTGCATCTACATTCAGGATGAAGAAAAATGTCGCACTTGGCGTTCGGCAACGATTCCTCATCCTAGATCAAGATAAAAGTGTATCTAGCAAAACCTAGTCCCGCCAATTAGGTGTAATTGTTTCCAGTTTACACGTCCACAGTGCGGTATCTTGTGTATTTCTTTCTGTTACTGTTACCTATGTTTAAACAGAACATAACATGAACTTCTTAGAAACGTAAACGAGCGTTTTGTTTCGTCTATGACACAAATAAAGCCAATAGCAAATAGTAATCGATACAGTAACAGCGTCTGTGTTCAATGAGGTACAAAATACACAGTTGGTGGGCTACACTAGATTGCACATTATACTAAGCGCAATACTGCAACTCTGTACGTTTTATCGTCCAGACTTATACCCATAGAGCTGGTATGTACATGAACGAGCAACGTTAGCTTTAGAGACGATTTTCAAAGCTATCACCTTGCAATTGCAATCGCTTCGCCATTCGTTGGATCATACTTTGCTGGTCCTTCGCAACACACCTATATCCACCATTGCTGAAGCAGTACGCATGTAGGTGTTAAGTCATGTACATGCATGGACAGCGTACTGCAAACTTTTTCCTTTAAGGGTCCCCACAAATAAAAATCTGGTGGATTAAGGTCCGGGGAACGTGAAGGCCAAAACAGTAGACCGTCACGATAATTCGATTCCCCTGGAAATGATTTATTTAATGATTGATGATGATGAGTCCCATACTTCTTTACAGAGCGTAGGGGAGCGACGCGGGAGACCCGTGCCGCCTTACTAGGCAAGGTCCTAGTGGAGGTGGTTTGCCATTGCCTTCCTCCGACCGTAATGGGGATGAATGATGATGGTGAAGACGACACAACAACAACCAGTCATCTTGAGGCAGAGAAAATCCCTGACCCCGCCGGGAATCGAACCCGGGACCCCGTGCTCGGGAAGCGAGAACGCTACTGCGAGACCACGAGCTGCGGACATTTAATTGATTACGCACATTCATTTCAAATAGTTATGCTACACTATCATGCTGAAACCACAGCTGTCGCCAGACACCAAGTGGAACGTTTTCCAATGTGTCAGGCAAAGTATTGCGAGGAAACATATGACACAGGGGTGCATCAACTTGTCCAGCAATCAGTAGGGGCCCAAAAGCACTCCTCCCACAATTCCAGCCCATAGGATTGTACCACGGTGTACATGAAAGTCATGTTCACAGGGGGCATCTAAGTTGTGTTCTGACCAATAATGACTGTTGTGGAGGTTGGAAATGCCTTCATAAGCGAAGCTAGATTCGTCAGTCTGTATCATGTTATTTATAAAATATTCATTATCTTCAATTTCATGTAACATCCATTCACAAAACTGTACTTGTTGTATGCGGTTTTTTGGCCACTGGCGTTAATGAATGTGTAATGACATGGATGCAGTTCTTCACTGTGTAACACTTCAACAACGTATCTTTGAGTCTTTCACCAAGGTGACTGGTGAATGGTTTCAAGAACCGCATCCTCTATTTGTGAAATTCACCTTGTCCTTTGACGACCTCTGTCCATTATTGTCGAAGGAGATTACCAGTTTCCAGAAGGTGGTGCTCCAGGCCACGAAAAACATTCTTGTTAAGAACACTGTGCAGCATACGTGCGAGCAGCAGCTTGATTATCGGATGCACCCAGCACCAAAACCATTCAGCCCAACATGAACTTGACAGGACCATTGACAGTTGTGAACTGCGCCATTAGTAGAGACTTGCACGCAATTTAATGGATCATGTGATAGGCTAATGTCATGTGATAAAATGATGTCCTGCTTATAAACGACTTTAACTAGGGAAAGGAAGTCTAAAAAATAAAAAATACGAAGCCTAAGGAGTATTCGACCCATACCTCCATGGTGGATGTAGGCTTGATGTCCCAGCAGTCTACTCACTGAGCTGTGATGCCTAGTTGCTAATGCGACATGATGAATGTTCCTTTGTGCATTACAGTGTGGTGCACAATGTGACTATTGCCAGGTCCTCGTTTTCACACATGTGCTTTCAAAATGCACCCAAACGGATTTTGCTACGTAAACATTTGTCTTCAATCTGGATAAGGAATTGCATGCTGACCTCCAAGCGCAGCATTTTTTCTATATCCTGTATACGTATTTGTATACCCAGGGTGATTACATGACCATTATTAACATGCAACTGCTGTGAACTGGAATCACAATGCACACTGCCACACCTCTTGCAGCTGCAGTGGAATCGGAGAACTGACGACTCAGCTCAGCAATACCATGACCCTGCGACTTGCTGGTGCAAAATGAGAGATAGGTCAGGTCTACAAGTCTCTTCTTGGTATCGACAAAGGTTGAGAACCTGAGAACCGACGACTTGACACCTTGTCTGTTGGGACATGCTGGTGCAACTAGAGAACAGATTGGTCTCCTGGTTAGCAGCAACTGCTGTGCCAAATGTACTGGGGGCATGAATGCCAGGAAGCAAGTTCACTTTCTGGAACTTATGTGCACATCAGTTTATGTACTGGATGACTGGGATTTTACCATATACAGAGAAGCTAGCAAGAGATCTTGGATGCAAGTAGCAATCGACTGTTGGCGCTTTGATGATCATATTGACAATGTCTCCCAAATTATTTGTCCTATTCCTCGAGAAGGGCACAGAAGACGTATGTTACATACCCACCTGAAGCTTATGAGTGAGAAAGTGAAAAATAGGAAGTGAATAAATAAATACAAACATTTGTTCACAAAAATATATTTATTGGTGGATTCTTTGACAGTATTGTTTGTGAAAGCAACCAGTCTAGAGCATATGCTCACGACACAGCTGATTATATGCGATAGCTGCCCCAAACAGCCCTCAGCACTCACACTAAGCATAATACATGGAACACCTAATGCCCAACGCCCAACGTCTGATGCCTGACGTCTGAAGCCCGGCATGCAGGTACAACACGTAACCAGTGGTGCAGTAATATAGGTATTAAGCAGGCAGAGAATCAAGGCATCCAATGTAACTCCAGTAAGACAGAACCACTTTGTGAATTTAAAGTTAATGATCACAAGATCTGTAGTTTGTAAGGCTCAAGATATATACATAGGTATCTACCTGCTACATATTTTTACTCCATGATACCCAAGCAGTCCACGTTTTTCTCAATGAGCATGGAGATGTGGCTGCTTTAGATAAGGCATGTATTTTTTCAATATATATCCATTTTTTCCATAGTTGATATGTAGGTTAACAAATATAAATACGTTCTTACAGCTTACAAAACCAGGTGTGGTTTGCTATTTTTTCTACACTATCCAATTTTGAGTCCAAGCCTAGTCAGGGTATCTACTTATTCACCGAAATGGCAACACTAAGCGCCAAAGTCAACGCTAAAATAAACACATACACATGTACATGGATCGCTGTTAGCGCTAGTGGCTGACATTATTCTTCTGTAAACACACAAAGCACAGTTAAGCTGTTTCATATGTTGGCTTCCAGCAGGGGTCACCACTCCCTCATTCCACCAACGCCAGAGGCATTGTTGGAAGTGGCATCAGTGGTAGAGGCAGCAACACTGGATCTCACGTAGGAAGATTCAGCTTTTAGATGCTGTCACGGATCATATGTGGGTAGATCCATACTGCACATTATCCAGGAATTACTGCAGATACGTATCCACACCAAGCATTACCCTGCACTTCACACAAGTGAATCTACCTGGAACAGTATCACCAGATGTACCAAATGCTGGACCCAGTCTGGAAAATATTCCTTGATCTACCACATACTGGGTGCATTCCAACAATGTCCCTGGACGGAGCACTGACAGATCCATCTTTCAGATGGTACCCCAGATATATGATTGGATCCATAATGAACATTATCCAAGAATTAATGTGCATAGAGATCCACCCCAAGCATTATCCGAGACTTTTCGCATGTGGATCCTCCCCGAACAGTATCCCTGAATGTACCAAAAGCTGGATCTAGCCTGAACATTATTTCCTGATGTACTCCATCCTGCATCCACTATTACCAATATTACAACACCTAACACAGGAAGATCCATCTTTCAGATACAACACCAAGCAAATACCAGATGCCACCACTGCCGATGCTGCAACCACCTCCAATGACACCTCTGGAGTCAGTGGAGGGATAGAGCGTGGGTCCCTGCTGGAAGCCAACACATGAAATGGCGTATGGTTACAGCAGAATAACGTCCACCCACTATGGGCGGTGGTATGCCACTCTCTCGCTTTAATAGCATTGTCATTCAGATCAACATTCATATTGTAGGTCTTGATCTCGTTGTTCCCCTGTACTACATCTAGTATGTGTGGTTTATGATTTTTTTTACATGAAGAAACTGAGGGCAGAGTGTTCTTATAACTGCTTGTGTAACCTTTAATAGAGGGGTCGTAGTAGAGGCGACGGAGAGCAGGGAGAGAGATGAATTGGGAGGCCATAAATGCTGAGTGCAGCGACCTGGCTGTTGAGATGCGTTGTGCAGATTAGATTGACACCTAGTGTCACAGTGGACAGATTATAAAAAATCCACCTTTTCAATCCTGGTATATCCCGTCCAATTGACGATAAACAATGGATGGTACACCGCAGTGCATATGATGGAACTACTTGGAAGATCAGTAACGATTTGTTGGACGAGTCATTTTTGTAATATCCTGACCAAAAGTGAGCTGTGATTACCTCGTTTACAATGAAGAATTCACCAACAACGTAACAAATGGGTGATCTCCGAAGGAAGAGCGTCGCTGATAAACACAGTACCAATCTGAACCTTGACACGATACTAATTTCGGGCTAGAAGGTCGATGTTAGTTAGATATCGTAGTTGAAAAAGTTTAAGGATAACGCATCTGACTTTAATTAACAATAAGAATTCCAGAATTGCTACGATATCCAGCACCTATGAGACTAGTTTCGCAGGCATTAAAAAACGTTGAAACCTGAGTATGCTCTCCTCACTGGCACGCAACTTTTCGTAGTAGTCCAGAAAATAACAACTCACGTCAGCACGTAGACACCAAATATCAACGTCACTCTCCGCGTATTACACGTTAATAGCTATCGACTGATATGTAATTAACCAACAGCTCTATTCACTTTCAAAAAAGCCATCCATAAACGCTGTCACAATGAGGTAACGTATAACCAGTATTAGTAACAGCATTAATTAATTTTCCATTATCTAGCACTGCTGAGCTTTAGTATGCACCACTACACTAACAAACATTTACAACTAGTGATAACAAAATCTACACTACTGGCCATTAAAATGGCTACACCAAGAAGAAATGCAGATGATAAACGGGTATTCATTGGACAAATATATTATTCTAGAACTGACATGTGATTACATTTTCACACAATTTGGGTGCATAGATCCTGAGAAATCAGTACCCAGAACAACCACCTCTGGCCGTAATAACGGCCTTGATACGCCTGGGAATTGAGTCAAACAGAGCTTGGATGGCGTGTACAGGTACAGCTGCCCATGCAGCTTCAACACGATACCACAGTTCATCAAGAGTATTGACTGGCGTATTGTGACGAGCCAGTTGCTCGGCCACCATTGACCAGACGTTTTCAGTTCGTGAGAGATCTGGAGAATGTGCTGGCCAGAGCAGCAGTCGAACATTTTCTGTATCCAGAAAGGCCCGTACATGAACTGCAACATGCGGTCGTGCATTATTCTGCTAAAATATAGGGTTTCACAGGGATCGAATGAAGGGTAGAGCCACGGGTCGTAACGCATCTGAAATGTAACGTCCACTGTTCAAAGCGCCGTCAATGCGAACAAGAGGTGGCCGAGATGTGTAGCCAATGGCACCCCATACCATCACGCCGGGTGATACGCCAGTGTGGCGATGACGAATACACGCTTCCATGTGCGTTCACCTCGATGTCGCCAAACACGGATGCGACCATCATGATTCTGTAAACAGAACCTGGATTCATCCGAAAAAATGAAGTTTTGCTATTCGTGCACCCAGGTTCGGTCGTTGAGTACACCATCGCTGGCGCTCCTGTCTGTGATGCAGCGTCAAGGGTAACCGCAGCCATGGTCTCCGAGCTGATAGTCCATGGTGCTGCAAACGTGGTCGAACTGTTCGTGCAGATGGTTGTTGTCTTGCAAACGTCCCCATCTGTTGACTCAGGGATCGAGACGTGGCTGACGATCCGTTACAGCCGTGCAGATAAGATGCCTGTCATCTCGACTGCTAGTGATACGAGGCCGTTGGGATCAAGCATGGTGTTCCGTATTACCCTCCTGAACCCACCGATTCCATATTCTGCTAACAGTCATTGGATCTCGACCAACGCGAGCAGCAATGTCGCGATACGATAAACCGCAATCGCGATAGCCTACAATCCGACCTTTATCAACGTCGGAAACGTGATGGTACGCATTTCTCCTCCTTACACGAGGCATCACAACAACGTTTCACCAGGAAACAACGGTCAACTGCTGTTTGTGTATGAGAAATCTGTTGGAAGCTTTCCTCATGTCAGCACGTTGTAGGTGTCGCCACAGGCACCAACCTTGTGTGAATGCTCTGAAAAGCTAATCATTTGCATATCACAGCATCTTCTTCCTGTCGGTTAAATTTCGCGTCTGTAGCACGTCATTTCGTGGTGTAGCAATTTTAATGGCCAGTAGTGTATATATAAACGTAGAGCACAGCAAGTATCTATCTGCATCTTGTGGCTTTAATGCACAACTATTGCATTAGGCAGCAGGTGTCTGGCATCAGGTGCCAGGTGTCAGATGTCAGGCAATGGGCATTAGGCATTCTGTATATTGTGCTTAGTATGACTGCTGAGGGCTATCTGGGGCAGCTATCGCCTGGTCAGCTGCATCGTGAGTGTATGCTCTAGACTGATTGCTTCCACAAAAATACCATCACAGAGACCACCAAAAAATGATTTTGTTTGTGAACAGATCTAGTTATTTATTTATTCACTTTGTATTGTCCACTTCCTCACTCACAGGTCTCAGACAACTCACTGATGTCTGTCGTCTGTGCCCTTCTTCAATAGTAGGAGAAATAATTTTGGAGACATAGTCAATACAGTGATCAAAGTGCCAGTTGACTGCTGCTTGGATGTAGAGTTCGTTCTGAGCGTCTCTATATATGTTAAAATCCCAATCGTCTAATAGTATAAACCGATGTGCACACAGTGTGCAGAGAGTGAACTCGCTTCCTGGCAATTTATGTCTCCAACAGACGTGGCACACATGTTGCTCCTCACTGCAAGACCTGTCTGTTCTCTAGTTGCACCAGCAGGTCCCAACAGGCACGGTACCAAGTCATCGGTTCCCAGGTTCTCAACCTTTGCCAACAGTTAGAAGAGCCTTGTGGACGGAAATACTTCCCCATGCCATTCCAGAACCAATGCCTATATGCAGCTGAACTGAAATCGTGCTGGAACGAGTGTGGGTGAAGTACAGCAGGCCGGAGGCTAGATTAGCATAATCTGATGATTGGCCTTTTGCTACTAAGCAGCAACCAGATGAGTTAAGGAAAACGGGGTACATCTACACTAGTAATGGTAACAGAAATGTCCGTTTTGTTTATGGTGGTGATTTGAAGCTGTAGCGTGAAAAAGATGATCCATGGACAGCACGTGCTCTATGGTTCATTAAATGCATGTTTCTGATTTGTACAGAGAGCACTGACTTTGTGGATACTATCTCTCTAACGGAAAATGCGATCATTACAGCAAACGACATGTTAAACATTAATCTTGAGTGGTGTCATCTGAACATAATGTGGTTGAGGGTACTCACCTGTGTAAAATTTGCTTCAAGGAAGAGGTGGGTGCAATGTCCCATCCATGTGGACACGTTGCTACCTGTGTCAAACATTTCATATGCGCCAATTCCTCGTGTGTTCCGTGTTGGGAGAATGTAGCATCTACAGTTACAGTATTCATTCAACATAATTAAGACAGTTTCAGCAAATAATGTGTTTTTTTGCCCTTGCAATATGTGAAACTCCTCAGTTCATAACTTAATGTGTATCTGTGGTAAAGCACAGTAAATGTCTTTTTTTGTAAGCATGCTCAGATATGTAGCTATATGCTATTTATAATCCTACGCATGACCTTTGTGATGCGTTATGTATATCTATTAAACAGTGCTATTAGTGAGTGTCTGGGTCATGTACAATAACGTTCGGACAATGAGGTTCAGACTTTATTTGGAAATTCGCATTAGCAAACAGTATTTACATAGCCACCGGTATATGCTCCTATTGTTCTGTAACCTGGTAGGCATGCTAAAGTGCTCTCCAAGGTAACTTTATTACGGATTATCTGTAGAATGACATCGTTTGAGCGCTCTATGTCAGCAGTATTAGCTTGTTGATCGCTAACATCAGTGCACAATCCACCTCCCTGCTACAGTTAAGGGGATACGGAATCGGATTTTGGGTTAAAAAATCGAATTTTTTTTATTGGCGTATTATATTCTGCCATGTTTCCTCTTTAAAATGACGTATCATACATAGCTCTACTACAATTATAACTATTTTATTTTTATATATTTGTGAGATCGGGTATTGCGCTTTAGTTATACACGTCTCTCGTGGCTGACCATGAACTTTTTGGCAGTACCTTTAAAGTGACATGAATTCAAATATCCCGGTTTCCAGCGACTATTTATACACTAGTTGCCCGAAAATGTTTCTCTCTGGTTTCCTCAAGTTACTCTTTGACTTTGTGGCGGGACTGTTTTGTAAACAGTGTGATATAAGAAAGTAGTTGTTGTTGAGTTATTTCGTATTTAGTGCTTCATTTTTCGCAGTGAAAATGCCTAGAGCTAAAGCAAAAGTATTTAAAAAGCGTGTGAACTGGCAAAAGAAAAGAAATAATGATTCATTAGCAAAGCAAAGCAGTTCATCATCATCACTGTTGGAAAATGTGAATCCACTTATTACTGATTTGCCGAACGAACTTACACCAAATGAAAACAGTGCTTCTCATAAAAAACTAAGAGATTTGGAAGAGAAATATAATTTACTTGATAGAGGGAATGAAGTTTTTGAACTCATTGATACGAATATATTGTGTGAAGCTCTTGAAAACAGTTTGTGCTGCAAAAAATGTCATGGAAACGTTTCTCTGAAAGTAGAATCCCATGTTGGCCTGGCTGCCCAGTTTAATTTAATATGCAGTGTTTGTAAATACAGCTGTAAGTTTCCAAGTTCGGTTTCAGTAACTGTAAATAATGGATACAAGAAAACTGAACTTTATAGTGTAAATATAAGGTTAGTTTATGGATTGCGAGCAATTGGTAAGGGCAAAGCAGCTGGTGATATGCTATGTGGTGTTCTAAATCTTCCAAGTGCACCTTCAAAGTTTGAAGCTTACAATTATGTACTAGGATCTGCAGTTGAAGATGTAGCACAGAAGTCAATGCAGGTTGCTGTGGAAGAAGCAGTGGAAGAAAATGACGGCAGTCGTGACCTCACAGTGGCGTTTGATGGCACGTGGCAGAAAAGGGGCCACACCTCCAACAATGGTGTTGTAACAGCAACTAGTGTTGATACTGGCAAGGTTATTGATGTTGCAATAATGTCTAAATACTGTAGGTGCACAGGCAGGCTGAAAAATGAACACAGTGATGACTGTATTGCTAATTATTATGGTAGTAGTGGTGGCATGGAGGTTGCTGGGGTGAAGAAAATTTTTCATCGCTCTTCACAGTGGTATAATGTTCGCTATGTCAAATATCTGGGAGATGGTGACTCTAAAGCATTCAAAGAAGTTTTGGAAAGCAAACCATATGGGAACAGTGTAAATATAAGCAAACTTGAATGTATAGGACATGTGCAGAAGAGAATGGGTGCCAGGCTGAGAAGGTTAAAATCAGTTATGAAAGGGAAAAAACTAGATGATGGGAAAACCTTGGATGGCAGAGGAAGATTGACTGATTCCATAATAGACCACATTCATAACTGCTATGGCCTTGCAATCAGGCAAAATACAGGCAATCTTGAAGAAATGAGGAGAGCTATATGGGCTTTATATTTCCACACCGCATCCACGGATGAGCATCCACAACATGGTTTGTGCCCCAAAGGTGAAAACAGCTGGTGTAAATACAATAGGGGACTAACAACAGGAGAGAAATACATTCACCACCACAGTCTACCACCAGCCATCATGGCAGAAATAAAGCCCATTTTCAGAGATCTGGCTGACAGAAGTCTTCTGATGAAATGTCTTCACGGAAAAACGCAGAACCCCAACGAGTGCTTGAATAGTGTGATATGGCATCGTCTCCCAAAAACAGTGTTTGTCGGAATTAATACACTACATTTTGGTGTGTATGATGCTGTGGCAACCTTCAATCTTGGAAATATAACTAAATGCCAGGTCCTTCAAAAGTTGGGTATGTGTGTTGGTTCCCGTACGGTACGTGCTATGTTCTTTTTAGATCAGCACAGACTAAGGCATGCTGATAATATAATCAAGACATTAGTGAAAAAAGCAAGACAGGTGCAGAGGGGTGCCAAAAGAAGACTTGAAGATGATTATGAAGACTGTGAAGGGGGTATTAGCTACGGATCAGGAATGTTTTAATCTTCTTTCTCCGTTTCCCGTAAGTTTACTTTTTACTTCATCTAGGAACATTATCTCAGGTACTGGTCAACCTAGAAGTCTGAAATTTTTATGACGTAGTGACATAGGTCCCTATTACATACTGAAACAACGATTTTTTAATTACTTGATTTACAAAAGACTTAGGGGTGATAGTCTAGTAAAAAGCGATGGAAAAAATTTACTTAAAAATAAATGTACAATATCTCTGTAAGAAAATACTTTGACAATAAACTGTTTTTTCAGTATTGTTGTAACATATGAATGCACATACAGTAAAATTTTTACCTCTCTGTCTCCAGTAGTTTGTGAGAAAATGTTCCCTATAGTAGGCATATATTAACATTGCGGGGATAGGTGATTCCGTATCCCCTTAAATCGTTTACAGCACATGATAACTGGACGACAGGTGATAATTTATTATCATTCAGTTATATTAGGTGCCACTCATTGTATTCTAGCACCCAATCTGGAAATTTGTGTCCTACTGTTGTATGCTGTGACTCCGTTAGTTCTGTAGCGCTGGATCAGAAGCCCCTTAGGCGGTGATGCTTGAGACTTGATAGCAGCGAATCTTGAGTAAGAGTACCATTGCTCTCTGCCAGTTGCCTCTATGTGGTGTTAGTTAACGAAAAACCTACAGAACAGTCGCAGGATGGCATTTAACAACGTGTCTGCTGTTTGTCTACTGATGTACAGGTGACAGGTAACTATACTCTCTCTGCATACTGTTATAATAAGCTACTCTGACTCCAACAGAGGTGCTGTATTAGAACAGGGAAGAGTTTTTCTCCACAATACCATCAGTTGTACAGTTTATACACCCTGATTCTGTACTGTATCACACACAAATCGCGGAATTCACCGTTGTCTGACCCCTTTTTTTTTTATTTTTAGCCGTCTTCTTTCCTTTTCTTCAGAATATGCTATGGGATTCACATACTATTCTACCTCACGAAATTACGCTATAAATCTACATTAACACAACAAGTTTGCTTTGGTAGTTCTATAAAGCTTTTGCTGGGTGGAGCGTAATGTTTGATTGGACGTGACATCTCATTTACAGTGAATCGTAGGATTATAATATATGATAAGACAGTGGTTATCTCCAATACTAGAACAAAACTTGTATAACATATTATATATGTCAGCTCACAAGCCCTAGAGTGGGCAACATTATTGGTAACCACCTTTATCATTTTGTAGAGTAGGAAGATTTGTGACTACAGGAAAATTTTTACATATTCTTTGGCTAAAGAACATGGTATTACCTAGCTAGAGACCACTACAGATGGATTGTGTGTTTGATCCCTGAGCAAGACTGTTCAAGTATGTACACGATGACTTGTATATATCTTATCAACTACTCCGTTATGGAATATAAATACGTCAATATGCCAGTTATTGGTAACTTCCCATCGCTATTGCTGCTGTAAGCACATTATTTCGTCTTTCTTTTCCATCTATTAAGACGTCGGTATCTCTGCAAACTGGCACTCTCATGCTATCACACCGCAATGTTGAGGCACCATATCTCGTAATATTTACAGACGCTTCGTTTAAGATTTGCACAATGAGACTCAGGACTTGAAGTTAAGCGTATACTTCAGCTGAAGCAGCATGACAGGTTGGCAGAGTCTCTAACATCATTTCCGGTTGTGATCCCCTATTTTTTTTTTTTTAACATGACGACTGCCACACCTACATCCACATATCTATACATTGTGGCGGATAATATCATCTTTATATGTATTGCAACATTTGCTTTGCATTTAGAGTCATGGAGTGTGATCATTGAATGTCTTGTATTAGGCATTAGGCAATCTTTCGATGGTTCATTTTGCTTGCAAGGTGTATGAAATGGGATTTTCGTAGCGATTTTGCTTATATTACTATAAACATGAATTTTAACGACTTAGATGTGACAATATTTAATTTGTGCTTGCTAAGTGGGAGATGTCTCGCAGTATATGTTAAGTAGTTCTTTCAAGATTAGGACCCTGACATGGCCTTTGGAACTGTTACATCTGCCTCTGTTGCCATCTTTCGTCATGTGTTTACAAGCAGTGTATGTTTTTTTTGTAACCTGAGTAATACTTGGTAAAGAAACACTTAATTGCTTCCTTCCTTACTTAAGAAATTGCTGGGCTGTGTGTGTGTGTGTGTGTGTGTGTGTGTGTGTGTGTGTGTGTGCATGGTGGCGTATTTGGTTACAAGTTTTTATTTTCATAAGCCATAGTTTTTGGAAAGGTAAATGCACAGATTGAGTAGTATACGCACAAACAAAGTTGACACTCGGTACGGTGGCTGATGGGAGCGACTGTAAAGGTATTTCCCATTTATAGTCATACCTATCAACCACCACGCCGAGTGTCAACTTTGTTTTCACAAATATTTCACACTTTGCACCATAAACATCGCACTTTTTACACTGCTGACTTAGTTTTAGAACATTGTGAGCAATATTAAAGGAAAAATACAGTCTATAAAGCTTTTAGGAAGCCTTACGATTGCAGACTGCTGTTACGTATAATTTCCAATGAACCTGTGTCATTTGTAATAATAGAAATAACTGGCAATGAATAGCATTGTTTGTATTTTTTCCAGTGCCTAACACAATGATTATCTTTGTCACTCCTAAAGTGGTGCTTGAGAACTTTTAAAATGTGCGAATATATATATGTATCAAAAAAAGTTTTGCATCGCCTCAGTTCCGAGAGTTCTGGAACCTGTACAGAAATTTGGAATAGAGATCAACATAAACATCATTTCCGCCCTTTTTATTGCTCATGAAAACCACACATTGCATGTTTGACTACCATACAGCCAGACATGTAGCGGTGGTGGTCCAGATTGCTGTACACACCGGTACCTCTAATACCCAGTAGCACGTTCTCTTGCATTTATGCATGCCTGTATTTGTTGTGGCATACTATCCACAAGTTCATCAAGGCATTATTGGTCCAGATTGTCCCGCTCCTCAACGGCGATTCTAGATCCCTCAGAGTGGTTGGTGGGCCACGTTGTCCATAAATGACCTTTTCAATTTATCCCAGGCATGTTCAATAGGGTTCAATCTGGAGAACATGCTGGCCACTCTAATCGAACGATGTCGTTATCCTGAAGGAAGTCATTCACAAGATGTGCCCGATGGGGGCGCCAATTGTTACCCATGAAGACGAATGCCTCGCCATTATGCTGCCGATCTGGTTGCACTATCGCTTGGAGGACGGCAATCACGTATCGTACAGCAGGTATGGCGCCTTCCATGACCACCAGCAGCGTACGTCGGCCCCATATAATGTCACCCGAAAACAGCAGGGAACCTCCACCTAGCTGCGTCATTGGTTAAGTGGTACACATTCACAGCTCTCGTAAAGATAAGTGTTTAATTACGTAATAAAAATAAATTAATGCAATATTACATCATAAATAAGTAAATTAATAACTATTGTAAGCTATAAATTGAAATTTTGACATTTTTGCGTATTTTCTGAAAAAATAAAACATTTCACAGGTGCCAATCTTGGACTAGGATTTGTCTACGTTGTGGTATACTGTAAATTACATGATTATTTCGATAAAGTAAAGTTTGTGTTCTTAGTGTGTTCTTATACGCTAGCCTTTTGATTCTTAGTAAGTAGCCAGAGTAAAAAGTTCTGGAATCAGTGAAAAGTTTATGTAGTGTACGCCCAGTTCTTTTCTTACTTTCTGTTTAGTCATGTAAGCAATACAGGTTAAATCGTTTTTATCTCTCCAGATATTTTGAATTAGTATCCAAACTTTAGGCCCAAACTTTCTAAGAAATTTAATATATTAATTGAGTAATCTATGAAGTTATTCTTGTTTTAACTTAGACTAAAGCTAAAATTTGTTTGCTGTGAGTGAGAAGTGTATGAATTGCCGTAGGATTGTTAGTTCCTGGGTGTGGTGTGAGGGCTGTTGCATTTTCTTTCATGTGGGCGACTGTAGCGGCTTGGGAACTGGGGAAATAAACAAGGCTCATTGGTTGTGTAGGATTTGCTGTAGAGACAGAAAGATAGTGGAACAGGAGGAGAAGATTGCTGCCCTTCAGGCGGAACTAGATAATGCGAAACAAGATCTGGAAAGGTTAAGTGGGGAGTAGGGAAAAGAAAGGTGGGAAGTGACAACAGGTTATAGAAGAAATAGGAATAGGACGTATTCAGACAGTGTGGTTGTGAATGTGGAAAACAGGTTTGATCTGTTGTCACAGTTGCAAACTGATGAGCTACAAGTAGATGTAGGAGTAGACAGGACACAACAAACTTTCAAAGAGTGTTTGAAAAATAAGAAGTCAGAAAAAGTTGTGAAGAAGAAGAAAGTTTTGTTGTTGGGTAGGTCACATGCTAGAGGTGTTGGCCAACTGTTGCAGGATGAACTAGGGTTAGGTTACCAGGTCACAAGTTTTTCTCAACCTAGTGCAAGTCTGGGTCAGGTGATAGAGGATGTACGTTTATTTTGTAAAGACTTTACAAAGGAAGACACAATGGTAATAGTGGATGCTGCGACAAAAGCATAGATAGGAAACCTAATTATTCAATTGAGAGTGACCTCGTAAAGATAGCCTCAGCAACAAGACATAATGGTGTCGAGCTTGGATTTGTTCTGAGGCTCCATGACCGACCTCATTTACAGTCTTCTGTTAGGAGAGTTAATTTATAGGTGGAACAGATTCTTGGATCAGGTATGGGTTCTCATATCAGTGTGGTTCCTGTTGACTCTATCAGCAGGTGGGACTATGCTAGGTATGGCTTTCACCTCAAAAGGAAAGCGAAGGGAAAACTGTCTTGGCTAATAGCAAATAACTTAAGGCGGGACACTGTCACAAGTGGTAAAGTACCAGTGGTTACAAGTGACAGATCAGCAGTTTATTTAGGGTAGGGAGGGCAGAATCAAAACATGTTCAGAGACAGGCTGACAATGACATTCAAATTGATAACAGAGGCAGCCAGAAAGCAAATTATAATGTACACAAATCATGCAGACAGCCTCTGATAGAAACTAGATATACTCAAAAATTGAACGGAAAATTAGGTTCATCCAGTTGTAATTCAGCCAGTCCACAAAATCAGTTATCCTTGTTACATCAGAATATCAGAGGACTAAGGGGTAAACGTAATGAATTGGAAATTGGAAATTTGTGGTAAGATCTTATGGGACCCGGTCTGTAAGCTTAAACACTACTTAATCTAACTTAAACTAACTTACACTAAGGACAACACACACACACACACCCATGCCCGAGGGAGGACTTGAACCTCTGACAGGAGAAGCCACTCGGATCATGACAAGATGCCTCAGACCATGCAGCTACCCCGTATGGCAGTAATGAGTTGCTTATTTGTATTGAAGAATTAAAGTTGAGCAAATCAGTTGATATAATCTGCCTCTGATCATCATGTGATCACTGGTATAGATATGTTAAATGTTACAGGATTCAAGTTAGCTTCTTACTTTTGTAGAGAAAATATGGAGAAAGGAGGAGTTACAACATTTGGCAGAAACAGTTTTGATTTCAAGAATATTGATATTAATAAATTTTGCTCAGAGCAGCACTTACAAGCTTGTGCAACAGAATATATTTCATAATAAGTCCTTCATAATAATAGGTATATACAGATCATATTCAGGAAATTTTAACCTCTTCACAAAAAATCTGGAAGTTCTTTTGTCCCAGCTCACAGTAAAAAAAGAAGGAAGTAGTAGTTGCTGTTGATTTTAATGTAGATTTATTGAAAAGTTCTGTCAGTGAACAATTATTGCAGTCAATAACACTATCATTCAATTTACTTCCTACTGTGAACTTTTCAAATGGGATATGTAAATGCTCTGAAACTGCTATTGATAATATCTTTGTAGACAAATCTAGGGAAAGAGGTCATATCACAAAACCGATTGTAAATGAGCTATCTGATCATGACATGCAGCATCTTGTATTAAATGTTGAAACTTGTCAGGATAAAAATTCTGTTAAATCTGAGTATGGGAGGGTAATAAATAAGTCAAAAATTGGTAAATTCTGGAAACTGCTCAAAGACATAAACTGGAATGATGTTTACAATACTTCTGACATAAATGGAAAATACAAAGCATTGATTAATAAAGTTACCTCCTCTTTTGAAAACTGTTTTCCCCTAAAGGTAACTCAAATCACACAGAAGTCAAAAAGTGAACTGCGGATTTCACAAGGAATAAAGATATCATGTGGGAAAAAAGGAGACTGCATCTACTATCTAGGAGCAGCTCTGATGTTAGAATTGTAATGCATTATAAAGAAGACTGGAAAATATTGAAGCAAGTAATCAAGAAATTCAAGCAGCTTTATTATGAGAAAAAAATAATTACATCAGGCAACAAAATAAACACTGTATGGGATATAGTGAAGACATTGACAGGTGGAACCAAAAAGGAAGAGGAACAGGTAGCTCTAAAAATAAATGTAGTGTTGCAAACCTCATAAACAGGTACTTCATTTCTGTTACCGACAGCTTGAGGTTACCAGGTCCAGTGAACAGCACAATGGAGTATCTGAGACCAGGTTTTAAAAATAACTTCAGTAAAATGGAAATGACGCTCATGTCTCCCAAAGAAGTAGCATCCATCGTAAAATCCTTAAAATCTAAGCATTCCAATGGGTATGATAACATATCAACGAAGTTAATCAAAGGGTGCTCATGCAAATTGGGTTCTATCTTAAGTTATTTGTACAATAAATCTCTTATCAGCGGAACATTTCCAGACTGGTTAAAATATGCTGAAGTTGAGCCTCTTTACAAGAAGGGGGATAAAGGTATACCATCAAACTATCGACCAATTTCAGTTTTGAGAGCTTTCTCAAAAATGTATGAAAAGGTTGTGTTCAAGCATCTCCTTAAGCATCTGACCGCAAATAATACATGGTCCAAATCATAGGATTTCTTAAGGGTTCTGATATAGAGAAAGCTATTTACACTTACAGTGAGAATGTACTTAATTCATTAGATAATACATTAGAGGCTACCAGTATTTTCTGTGACCTGTCAAAAGCCTTTGACTGTGTTCACTACAGAATTGTCTTAAGTAAATAAGAATACTAGGGTGTCACTGGCAATGCTGCAAATTGTTTTGTGTCTTATCTATTTAACACGAAACAAATGGTGTCGCTGCAAAATAACTTTGCAGTAAGCAGTCACATTTCATCTAATTGGGAATTAATTACATATGGTGTTCCTCAATGTTCCATCTTGTGTCCATTCCTTTTTTTATGTACATCAATGACCTCTCGTATGTTACATTGCCAGATGCTAAGTTTGTTTTGTTCGCAGATGATACAAACATTGCAATAAGCAGCAAGTCAAGTATAGATTTAGAAATAGCTGCTAATCAAGTTTTTACTGAGATTAATATATGGTTTAATTCTAATTCATGGTCATGAAACTTTGAGAAGACCCAATGTATGCAGTTCAAAACCCGTAAGAGATTTTCTCCCAGCATGTGTATAACATATGAAGACATGCAGATCGAAGAGGTTGACAGTGTTAAATTTCTGGGATTACAACTCGATAATACATTAAGTTGGGAGGGGCATACCACAGAATTGCTTAAGCGCCTAAACAAGTCTGTATTTGCAGTGAGAATGTTGTCAGATATAGGAGATATAGATAAAAAAAATTGCATACTTTGCTTACTTTTATTCTATTGTCATACAGGATCATATTCTGGGGTATCTCGTTAAACCGAGCAAAACTTTTTAGGGTGCAAAAACGTGTGATAAGAATCATTTATGGTGTAAATTCGAGAACATCATCTAGAAACTCGTTCAGGGAACTTTGTATTCTAACCACTGCTGCTCAGTAAATTTATTCCTTAATGAAATTTGTTGCAAGTAATGTATCTTTATTTCTAACCAATAGCTCAATACATAGTATCAACTAGGAATAACAACAATCTACATAAAGACCTAAAATCACTTACCTTTGTCCAAAAAGGTGTCCAATATTCAGGAACACACATTTTCAGTAAATTGCCAGAAACCATTAAAAACTTGGTTTAAGATAAAGCATGGTTTAAACAGAGTTTGAAAGAGTTTTTGGTAGGCAGTTCCTTCTACTGTATAGTTCAGTGTCTTAACAGAGACTGTTGTTGTTGTTGTTGTGGTCTTCAGTCCTGAGACTGGTTTGATGCAGCTCTCCATGCTACTCTATCCTGTGCAAGCTTCTTCATCTCCCAGTATCTACTGCAACCCACATCCTTCTGAATCTGCTTAGTGCATTCATCTCTTGGTCTCCCTCTACGATTTTTACCCTCCACGCTGCCCTCCATTGCTAAATTTGTGTTCCCTTGATGCCTCAAAACATGTCCTACCAACCGATCCCTTCTTCTAGTCAAGTTGTGCCACAAACTTCTCTTCTCCCCAATCCTATTCAATACCTCCTCATTAGTTACGTGATCTACTCACCTTATCTTCAGCATTCTTCTGTAGCACCACATTTCGAAAGCTTCTATTCTTTTCTTGTCCACACTAGTTATCGTCGATGTTTCACTTCCATACATGGCTACACTCCATACAAATACTTTCAGAAACGACTTCCTGACACTTAAATCTATACTCGATATTAACAAATTTCTCTTCTTCAGAAACGATTTCCTTCCCATTGCCAGTCTGCATTTTATATCCTCTCTACTTCGACCATCATCAGTTATTTTACTCCCTAAATAGCAAAACTCCTTTACTACTTTAAGTGTCTCATTTCCTAATCTAATTCCCTCAGCATCACCCGATTTAATTTGACTACATTCCATTATCCTCGTTTTGCTTTTGTTGATGTTCATCTTATATCCTCCTTTCAAGACACTGTCCATTCCGTTCAACTGCTCTTCCAAGACTTTTGCTGTCTCTGACAGAATTACAATGTCATCGGCGAACCTCAAAGTTTTTACTTCTTCTCCATGAATTTTAATGCCTACTCCGAATTTTTCTTTTGTTTCCTTTACTGCTTGCTCAATATACAAATTGAATAACATCGGGGAGAGGCTACAACCCTATCTCACTCCTTTCCCAACCACTGCTTCCATTTCATGCCCCTCGACTCTTACAACTGCCATCTGGTTTCTGTACAAATTGTAAATAGTCTTTCGCTCCCTGTATTTTACCCCTGCCACCTTCAGAATTTGGAAGAGAGTATTTCAGTTAACATTGTCAAAAGCTTTCTCTAAGTCTACAAATGCTAGAAACGTAGGTTTGTCTTTTCTTAATCTTTCTTCTAAGATAAGTCGTAAGGTTAGTATTGCCTCACGTGTTCCAACATTTCTACGGAATCCAAACTGATCTTCCCCGAGGTCCGCTTCTACCAGTTTTTCCATTCGTCTGTAAAGAATTCGTGTTAGTATTTTGCAGCTGTGACTTATTAAACTGATAGTTCGGTAATTTTCACATTCAACAGAGGTTTCACATTCAACAGAGACTGTTAAGCCAGCTTAATTAAAAATGTCTGTTGGATTCCAGTTTTGATAGCACTTGGTGACAACAGACAAGATTAGGTGTTTTGTATATGATAAATTTATTAATAGTGCATAACAATGTTTCTTCTGACAGCGCGTTAATTCTGTAAATATTAGCTGTTCCAGTTTACTACATTGTATTCCCTATTTAGACAATCTCCTGACAAATGATCAAGGTAGTAAGTACTATATTCAAATGTTTTATGTTACACTTTCTGACATGTTCCACATCCACGAGATCATTTCAGTTTTTGGGTCTAGTGGACTAAAACTGAACCTAAATCCAAATCTGAATCTAAGGCGTTAAGACTGACCGGTTTGCCTCCAAAAACGCCTCTGAAGATTGTCTGGGTGAAGACATATGTGACACTCATCAGTGAAGAGAACGTGATGCCAATCCTGAGTGGTCCATTCAGCATGCTGTTGGGCCCATCTGTAACGTGCTGCATGGTGTCGTGGTTCTGAAGGTGGACCTCGCCATGGACGTCAAGAGTGAAGTTGTGCATCATGCAGTCTATTGTGCACAGTTTGAGTCGTAACGTGATGTCCTGTGGCTACACAAAAAGCATTATTCAACATGGTGGCGTTGCTGTCAGGGTTCCTCAAAGCCATAATTCGTCGGTAGTGGTCATCCACTGCAGTAGTAGCCCTCGGTCGGCCTGAGTGAGGCATGTCATTGATAGTTCCTGTCTCTCTGTATCTCCTCCATGTCCTTACAACATCGCTTTGGTTCACTCCGAGACGTCTGCACACTTCCCTTGTTGAGAGTTCTGCCTGACACAAACTAACAATGCTGACACGATCGAACCGCGGTATTGATCTTGTAGGCGTGGTGGAACTACAGACAACATGAGCCGTGTACCTCCTTCCTAGTGGAATGACTGGAACTGATTGGCTGTCGGACCCCCTCCATCTAATAGGCGCTGCTCATGCATGGTTGTTTACATCTTTGGGTGGGTTTAGTGACATCTCTGAACAGTCAGAGGGACTGTGTCTGTGAAACAATATCCACAGTCAACGTCTATCTTCAGGAATTCTGGGAACTGGGATGATGCAAAACTTTTTTGATGGGTGTGTTTTGAGGGTTTGCTGTAACTTACATCAAAAGTAGGCCTAATTAGTTTTATTCAGTCTGCCTATTTGCCTCCTTAGCTAAGACATATTTTTTCTGCAGTTGGAAGCCTGGTAAGGTTAGTTTTACAACATCGATTTATTGGGGCGCACTTCTAAAATGTCAACTGTTATTAGACATAGAAATCGAGTATTGGGGTACATATGTTAGAATTTTGGGCACTGATTTGGTGAAAATGTGTATAAGTGGAAATTAGCCCACACTTTCTTTTACATTAATTGTTTTAGTTTTAAAGTGTTTTTTTTTCATTTATTAACCTCAGCTAGCAAGATACTCATTTTTACTAAGGTTTGAAGCTCCTCTTGATGTTCTTCCGTATTTGTGATTTAAAACTGGGTTGTTTTGAAAATCAGCCTTAAGCAAACACAATTTTTTAATTTTTGTATTTACCCAGGCATGTTCTGTCATCTACAAGGGGCATTTGAAAAGTCCATGCAAAAATAAAAACTACTTACATGTTTGGGGCAAATCTTTTTCATTTTTCGACATAGACTCCTTTTAGACTTTTACACTTCATCTAACACTGTTCTATTTAGTTGATCCCTTCTGAATAATAGGAAGTGTCCAAGTCTGCAAAATAGCTATTACTTGCTGCAATCATCTCCTCATTTGAATAAAATCTTTGTCCCACCAGTCATTTCTTTAAATTAGGGAACAAATAGTAGTCCAAGGGAGCCAAGTATGGAGAATAGGAGGGGGGGGGGGGGTGAAACGAGTTGGATTCCTGTTTCCATTCATTTTGCGACCACAACTGCTGAGGTGTGTGCTGGTACATTGTCCTGATGGAAAAGGACTTCTTTGCGGTCCTATCGCTGGTGTTTTTCTTGCAATTCGGTTTTCAAACGGTCCAGTAACGATGAATAATATGCACATGTAATAGTTTTACCCGTTTCCAGATAGTCGATGAGGATTATCGCTTGCGAATCCCAAAAGACAGTCACCATAACCTTTCCGGCCGAAGGACTGGTCTTCGCCTTTTTTGGTGCAGATTCTCCCTTAGTAACCCATTGTTTAGATTGTTGTTTGGTCTCAGGAGTATGGCAACGTATTCATGTTTCATTCACAGTAACGAAACGATGCTGAAAGTCCTGCAGATACTTCCTGAACAGCTGCAAACCATCCTTGCAACACTTCACACGATTCCCGTTTTTGGTCAAGCGTGAGCAATTATGGAACCCATCTTGCGGATATCTTTCTCATGTTCAAATGTTTCCGTAAAATATTATGTACCCATTCATTCGAGATGCCCACAGCACTAACAATCTCACACACCTTAACTCTTCTGTTATCCATCACCACATCATGTATTTTATGAATGATTTCTGGAGTCGTAACCTCTACAAGGCGTCCAGAAAGTTCAGCATCACTTGTGCACGTATGGCCACTCTGAAAATTTTTAAACCACTTATAAACTGTTCTAATCTAAGGTGCAGAGTCACCGTAATGTTTATCAAGCTTCTCTTTAGTCTCCTGATTCGTTTTGCCTTTCAAAAAGTAATGTTTAATCACCATACGAAATTCTTCTTCGTCCGTTTTTTGACAGTCATTAGACTTCCTTGATTGACACTAATGCCAGACACAAAGAAATAGACCAATATGGCTGAAACTTGGTGTACATTCTTTCCAAAGATGCTACTAACTACAGATGACCTCGATACGCACCAGTGGTGCCATCTCTCAGACTTTGCACGGACTTTTCAAACGCCCCTCGTATGTGTCATCATGTGTAGGTCAAATTTTTACTTCTTAAGATTACATCGCTAAATGAACTGCGTAATTATACACCTGTTTTTGTGCTCTTTTTCGACGTTTTTTCGACAGCTTGTTATCTGCAAAAAAATTTTCTCCCTGTTGTGTGTCTGGATGGTGTCTCGATTAATGGCTATTCCACACAGTTTTTCATACAATTTTTGCTCACTAGTTTACTTCCCTTTTTGTGTAAGTGCACGTGAAGTGAACTAGTGAGCAAAAATTGTGTGACTAACTGTGTGGAAATAGTACACTTGAATAGCCATTGGTCGAGACACCAACCAGACACGCAACAGGGCGAAAAAAATTTTTTTGCAGATGACATGCTGTCGAAAGAACGACGAAAAAGAGCACAAAAAACGGGTGTATAATAATGCACTTCATTTAGAGATGTAATTTTAAGAAATACAATTTTGACACACAGAAGATGACGCATAGGTGTCAAAAATGTCTCGGTAAATACAAAAATAAAAAATAAACTGTGTTTGCATACGACTGATTTTCAAAACAACCCAATCTCAACTAGCATTGTTAGTGTTGTACTTTTTTGTGCTGCCTGCATACTCTTGTAAGAGGTCCATGACTAAGGTAGCGCACTCAAGCAGATGTTATTTCGATGGATTGTTCACATGCTGCTTGTGATATGCAAGCTATAAGAGAATCTCAGACCAGAGAGCAGTGTTGTATGCAGTAAGAACTGTGTGGCAGTACGAGTAAGTAGTAGCTAGCAGTCTGGTGTATGGAGTAGGCAGGGCCGGTCGTGGGGAGCGATGGCGGTGCCTGAGCGATGTAGTATAAGGGAAAAGCAGCCTCGTGCATATGTACTGTTATTATATCAAGTCCCATCTAAATGTTTTTAAAAAAATCTCTTGATAATAATCTTTCTTATAAAAATTAACTTTTGATAATCATTCATCTCAATTTAAAGAATTTACTAATTTCTCCAATCCCTGGTCATCCCAGTTATTGTAAAGAGAAATCAGTTGTTTCCTTTGATACATGACAAATCCATCGGCCAGCATTGCACTGGGCTGTGCCAGAAAAATTTCTTATAGGAGCAGATATATATGCGTTATCCGGCGACGTTATTGAGGTAAGAATTTTCGATTTATTCAGTACGATCTTTCAGGGCCATGACGCAGCACTGCTGACGTCCAAATTTACCAGTTTAAATTCGCTGTCAATTATTGAAAGGTTATAAGTGAGCCACAGTTTTATTGAGAGGTTACCGAATATTTTTAATGTTGGGAGGTTACACTGAATGTGAATAATATATACTTATTTTTTACTGTTGGGAGGTGATTTTAACTGTGTTACGCTGAATGTGAATGAATAAAAAAAAAGCAAAAAAAGCACTCCGTCTTCAGGCCACAAGTGGCCCATCGGGACCATCCGACAGCCGTATCATCCTCAGAAGAGGATGCGGATAGGAGGGGCGTGTGGTCAGTACACCGCTCTCCCGGTCGTTATGATGGTTTTCTTTGACCGGAGCCGCTACTATTCGGTCGAGTAGCTCCTCTATTGGCATCACGAGGCTGAATGCACCCCGAAAAATGGCAACAGCGCATGGCGGCTGGATGGTCACCCATCCAAGCGCCGGCCACGCCTGACAGTGCTTAACTTCGGTGATCTCACGGGAACCGGTGTATCCACTGCGGCAAGGCCGTTGCCATGACGCAGCACTGCTGACGTCCAAATGCTGAATGTGAATGAATGCTATAATTATATTTTTTTGCTGTTGGGAGGTTACACTCTGTAGACATTTTAGAATTTTTTTGAACATCTTAGACATGGGAAATAATTATTTTACGACTCTGTTGCGATTACCACCATAGGTCTGACTGCAAACTGATGTTATTGTACATAGTCTCCAGTAGGCTTGTGTCATTTGTATAACAACAAATATTGGCAATCTATTGCATTGTTATATAGTTTATAGCGAATAACACGACACAATTTCTTTGCCCCTCCTAAAACCATTTAAACGTAGAAATATTACACTTGAGGATTTGTTGCGACCTTCTCAGCTGTGAGCGTAATTAGATACATTCAGTCTGTCTGTTTGCCTGCTTAGGACAGTATATTTTAGCTAACAAGTGTTTTTCTGCAGTTATAAGGCTAGTCAGGTTAGTTTATGACATCGAATTATTAGCGCTAACTTCTAAAATGTCAACTGGTATTGCACACGGAATTTGGCATTGGGTTACATACTTTAGAATTTTGGGCACCAATTTGGAGAATATGTGTACATGTGGCAATTAACTCACACTTTCTTTTACACAGCAGATGTTATTTTTTTTTTTTTCAATATTGTGATATCACAGTTATTCATTTGAGTCCTAATGCTTTTTTCATGTCCTAATGCTTTTTTCATGTCCTAATGCTTTTTTCATTAGCAATGTTAGCATCGTACTTTTCGCGCTATTGCCGGCCGAAGTGGCCGAGCGGTTAAAGGCGCTACAGTCTGGAACCGCACGACCGCTACGGTAGCAGGTTCGAATGCTGCCTCAGGCATGGATGTGTGTGATGTCCTTAGGTTAGTTAGGTTTAAGTAGTTCTAAGTTCTAGGGGACTTACGACCACAGCAGTTGAGTCCCATAGTGCTCAGAGCCATTTGAACCATGTTTTTTCTTCGCGCTATTGACGTTTTTTGCTGACATTTTAGAATTTCTTCAACATTTTAGACATGGAAAATAATTGATTTACTACACTGTCGCTTTCTGAACTGTGCAGCAGTCAATTGGTGGCAGTACGAAATCATAGTATAAAGTTCAAACTTCCCTTGGTTTGACAGTGCAGTCATCTGCCAGTGACAGGAGCAAGGCAATTGAAAGTTTCCAATGTGTCAGCCAGTCCTTAAATTAGTTTTTAGTAGTCATTAATGGAAACATGGTTAAGAAGTTTTTTGGCAGCGCCAATACTTTACTTGGCTGCAGGATGGGGCATTCAGGGTGGGGGCTGCTTTGTGCATAAGTGCATGGGTGGTGGGCCCTCCTTGACCTTGGCCCTCCGGTACCTTGGTCCTCCCTGGCTCTCCTTGACCTTTGCAAGTGCCAGTATGTCACGATTCCTGAAATGACCTTGGACATAAGGAAGTGCTGTTGCCGATGTCAGCAAAATTTGATAGATGCAGTTGTCTCAGCTGTAATATGACACTACATATAAGATCGTGTGAGACCCAACTCGCGTTATTTGTTCATGAGACCCAGAAAATATTAGATACAGGCTCCCAGGTAGATGCTATTTTTCTTGACTTCCGGAAGGCGTTCGATACAGTTCCGCACTGTCGCCTGATAAACAAAGTAAGAGCCTACGGAATATCAGACCAGCTGTGTGGCTGGATTGAAGATTTTTTAGCAAACAGAACACAGCATGTTGTTATCAATGGAGAGACGTCTACAGACGTTAAGGTAACCTCTGGCGTGCCACAGGGAAGTGTTATGGGACCATTGCTTTTCACAATATATATAAATGACCTAGTAGATAGTGTCGGAAGTTCCATGCGGCTTTTCGCGGATGATGCTGTAGTATACAGAGAAGTTGCAGCATTAGAAAATTGTAGCGAAATGCAGGAAGATCTGCAGCGGATAGGCACTTGGTGCAGGGAGTGGCAACTGTCCCTTAACATAGACAAATGTAATGTATTGCGAATACATAGAAAGAAGGATCCTTTATTGTATGATTATATGATAGCGGAACAAACACTGGTAGCAGTTACTTCTGTAAAATATCTGGGAGTATGCGTGCGGAACGATTTGAAGTGGAATGATCATATAAAACTAATTGTTGGTAGGGCGGGTACCAGGTTGAGATTCATTGGGAGAGTGCTTAGAAAATGTAGTCCATCAACAAAGGAGGTGGCTTACAAAACACTCGTTCGACCTATACTTGAGTATTGCTCATCAGTGTGGGATCCGTACCAGATCGGGTTGACGGAGGAGATAGAGAAGATCCAAAGAAGAGCGGCGCGTTTCGTCACAGGGTTATTTGGTAACCGTGATAGCGTTACGGAGATGTTTAATAAACTCAAGTGGCAGACTCTGCAAGAGAGGCGCTCTGCATCGCGGTGTAGCTTGCTCGCCAGGTTTCGAGAGGGTGCGTTTCTGGATGAGGTATCGAGTATATTGCTTCCCCCTACTTATACCTCCCGAGGAGATCACGAATGTAAAATTAGAGAGATTAGAGCGCGCACGGAGGCTTTCAGACAGTCGTTCTTCCCGCGAACCATACGCGACTGGAACAGGAAAGGGAGGTAATGACAGTGGCACGTAACGTGCCCTCTGCCACACACCGTTGGGTGGCTTGCGGAGTATGAATGTAGATAGATGTAGAAGAAAGTGCTGATACTGATGACAGCAAAATACAGCATATGCATGTGCCTCAGCCGTAATAAGACACCAAACATACAGGGTGACAATTATTGAACCATATGAAATAAAGTAGTCACAACTTATGAACGGTTTGCGTTAAGACATTCAAACTTCATGGTTGGCGTCGGGGTATAATGGGAATTAGTATGCTCATGTGGACGCGCCTTGTTGTTGGCGGCTATTTGCACATGATAATGTCACAGTACAGAGTGCCTGAGTATATAGCGCTTGGGAAGGCCAACTGTGCGAGCAATAACAGCCTGACTACGGCTCAAAGGAAGTTTGTGCCTGAGTTCAAGCTGAAGACAATCGTTCCAAGTATGCTAACAATTAAGAATTTGATTCGCAAGATTTGGAGAGCGGTTAGTGTTTGTCATGACAGTGTTCAGAATGTCCAAAAAGGATGAACACTCCTGAAAACATCAAGAAGACACTTGCTGTGGTTCAAATCAGCCCCAGAAAATCGATCAGACGAGCTGCACAATAGGTGTGAATGAATCGCGAGACACAGCGACATATCGTTGTTGAAGACCTGCATCTCTTCTCGTAAAAAATTCAAACCCAACAACCATTAAGTCTCACGGCTGTGGAACAGCGGTTGTGGTTCGCCATCACTACTGTTCACAGAACTGATGAACAGGACTTTGATGTGAATATGTTTTGGTTTAGCGATGAAGCTCATTTACATTTGGATATGGTCGTCAATAAGCAAAATTGGCGCATTTTGGAGACCGAGTATCCGCATTTCGCGTTAGAAAAGTCTCTTCATCCTCAACAGGTGACTGTGTGCTGTGCAATGTCCAGTTACAGAATGATTGGTGCAATATTCCTTGATGACACAGTGACTACGGAACAGTTGTGAAGGTTTTCGAAGACGATTTCACTCCCATTATCCAAAGTGACCCTGAGTTCAACAAGATGTAGTTCATGTAAGACAGATCTTGACCCCATCGAAGCAGGAGAGTGTTTTATGTCCTGGAGGAGCCCTTTGGGGACAGCATTTTGGGTCTGGGGTACCCTGAGGCCACTGGCAAGGGGGTAGATTGGTCGCCATATTCTCTGGATCTGAATGCATTCGACTCTTTTTTTGTGGGGCTATATAAAAGACAAGGTGTACAGAAATAATCCCAAAACCATTTCCGAGCTGGAAACAGACTTTCAGGAGGTCATCGACAACCTTGATGTTGCGACATTTCAGCAGGACATGCAGAATTTCGCTATTCGTCTGCGCCACATCGTCGCCAATCGTGGTAGGCATATCGAATGTCATAACCTAAATCCGAATATCTGTAGTGACGTTTACTTGTTGAATAAAGTGTGTGCATGACGTAGTTTGTAATTAATTTACGTTTTTTCATATAATTCAATAAGGAAAGCTCTGATGCTGATGTCAGCACATTCATCACTCGTATTGACCCTATTCCACTATTGCCATATATGCAATGATGATCACTAAACAATGCAATGGAATTCTGATCTATGAAGAAGAATCAATGGAATCCAAACTTCGAAAGATAAGATCTGCCAGGAACTAATCGATATCACGAGTCTGTAACAGAAGGAATCAAGAAGACTAACTGAATTATAAGCAGTTTCACCAATTCAGCTGAAGTTAGAAAAGAGCCGCTATAAGGCAAGTAAAATGAAACAGCGTAAGCTTATTTTGTACCTATGCATTCTGTATAACAAACAAAGACAAATACAGGAAGAAACGATGACGCACACTAGCTGCAGTATTGGAAGGGACGCCATGGACAACATTTTTGAAAAGAAGTATAGTGCAGGTGACACGTCCTAAAGTAAAATAATGCGTGAAACTAACACAATAAATACATATGATTAAGTTAGTTGTGTTTCTTTTAAAAGCAGTGCTATGTGTTTATTTTGACTATGTTAATGAAACATATTCAGGGTGTCCTCCTAATAGCCATCAGGCACATTTTCTTCGATGGTTCAGCACATACACTCCTGGAAATGGAAAACAGAACACATTGACACCGGTGTGTCAGACCCACCATACTTGCTCCGGACACTGCGAGAGGGCTGTACAAGCAATGATCACACGCACGGCACAGCGGACACACCAGGAACCGCGGTGTTGGCCGTCGAATGGCGCTAGCTGCGCAGCATTTGTGCACCGCCGCCGTCAGTGTCAGCCAGTTTGCCGTGGCATACGGAGCTCCATCGCAGTCTTTAACACTGGTAGCATGCCGCGACAGCGTGGACGTGAACCGTATGTGCAGTTGACGGACTTTGAGCGAGGGCGTATAGTGGGCATGCGGGAGGCCAGGTGGACGTACCGCCGAATTGCTCAACACGTGGGGCGTGAGGTTTCCACAGTACATCGATGTTGTCGCCAGTGGTCGGCGGAAGGTGCACGTGCCCGTCGACCTGGGACCGGACCGCAGCGACGCACGGATGCACGCCAAGACCGTAGGATCCTACGCAGTGCCGTAGGGGACCGCACCGCCACTTCCCAGCAAATTAGGGACACTGTTGCTCCTGGGGTATCGGCGAGGACCATTCGCAACCGTCTCCATGAAGCTGGGCTACGGTCCCGCACACCGTTAGGCCGTCTTCCGCTCACGCCCCAACATCGTGCAGCCCGCCTCTAGTGGTGTCGCGACAGGCGTGAATGAAGGGACGAATGGAGACGTGTCGTCTTCAGCGATGAGAGTCGCTTCTGCCTTGGTGCCAATGATGGTCGTATGCGTGTTTGGCGCCGTGCAGGTGAGCGCCACAATCAGGACAGCATACGACCGAGGCACACAGGGCCAACACCCGGCATCATGGTGTGGGGAGCGATCTCCTACACTGGTCGTACACCACTGGTGATCGTCGAGGGGACACTGAATAGTGCACGGTACATCCATACCATCATCGAACCCATCGTTCTACCATTCCTAGACCGGCAAGGGAACTTGCTGTTCCAACAGGACAATGCACGTCCGCATGTATCCCGTGCCACCCAACGTGCTCTAGAAGGTGTAAGTCAACTACCCTGGCCAGCAAGATCTCCAGATCTGTCCCCCATTGAGCATGTTTGGGACTGGATGAAGCGTCGTCTCACGCGGTCTGCACGTCCAGCACGAACGCTGGTCCAACTGAGGCGCCAGGTGGAAATGGCATGGCAAGCCGTTCCACAGGACTACATCCAGCATCTCTACGATCGTTTCCATGGGAGAATAGCAGCCTGCATTGCTGCAAAAGGTGGATATACACTGTACTAGTGCCGACATTGTGCATGCTCTGTTGCCTGTGTCTATGTGCCTGTGGTTCTGTCAGTGTGATCATGTGATGTATCTGACCCCAGGAATGTGTCAATAAAGTTTCCCCTTCCTGGGACAATGAATTCACGGTGTTCTTATTTCAATTTCCAGGTGTGTATATGAAATTCTTTTTGAACACTGAGTGACTGTAGTCAGCCCAACCAAAAAGGGCTCACAATGTCTTTTATGCGACGTCTAGTGTCAGTGAAAAGTGTTGGTTTGTTTCCTGTTAAGAATAAAATGAATTGCAAAGCGGAATTTTATGTACCCATTATGGAGAGCGGTCCCAGATTAGTTTAGTGTGACATTTATTTTGTTGTTGTTGTGGTCTTCAGTCAAGAGACTGGTTCGATGCAGCCCTCCATGCTACTCTATCCTGTGCAAGCTACTTCATCTCCAAGTAACTATCGCAAACTACATACTTCTGAATCTGCTTAGTGCATTCATCTCTTGGTCCCCATCTACGATTTTTACCCTCCACACTGCCATCCAATACTAAATTGGTGATCCCTTGATGCCTCAGGACATGTCCTACCAACCGATCCCTTCTTCTAGTCAAGTTGTGCCACAAATTTCTCTTCTCCCCAATTCTATTCAGTACCTCCTCATTAGTTACATGATCTACCCATCTAATCTTCAGAATTCTTCTGCAGTACCACATTTCAAAAGCTTCTATTCTCCTCTTGTCTAAACTATTTGTCGTCCATGTTTCACTTCCATACATGGCTACATACAAATACTTTCAGAAACGACTTCCTGAGACTTAAATCTATACTCGATGTTAACAAATTTTTCTTCTTCAGAAACGCTTTCCTTGCCATTGCAAGTCTACATTTTACATCGTCTCTGCTTCGACCATCATTAGTTATTTTGCTCCCCGAATAGCAAAACTCATCTACTACTTTAAGTGTCTCATTTCCTAATCTAATTCCCTCAGCGTCACCCAATTTAATTAAATTACATTGCATTATCCTCATTTTGCTTTTGTTGATGTTCTTCGTACATCCTCCCTTCAAGACACTTTCCATTCTGTTCCAAATCCTTCGTTATCTCTGACAGAATTATAATGTCATTGGCAAACCTCAAAGTTTTTAGTTTTCTGCATGGATATTGATTCCTACTCTGAATTTTTCTTTTGTCTCCTTTACTACTTTCTCAATATACATATTGAATAACATTGGGGATAGACTACAACCCTGTCTCACTCTCTTCCCAACCATTGCTTCCCTTTCAGGCCCCTCGACTCTTATAACTCCCATCTGGTTCCTGTGCAAATTGTAAATAGCCTTTCGCTCCCTGTATTTGACCCCTGACACCTTCAGAATTTGAAAGAGAGTATTCCAGTCGACACTGTCAAAAGCTTTCTCTAAGTCTACAAATGCTAGAAACGTAGGTTTGCCATTCGTTACTATATATTCTAAGATAAGTCATAGTGTCAATATTGCCTCATGTGTTCCAACATTTCTACAGAATCGAAACTGATCTCCCCCAAGGTCGGAGTCTACTAGTTTTTCCCTTTGTCTGTAAAGAATTCGTGTTAGTATTTTGCAGCTGTTACTTATTAAACTGATAGTTCGGTAATTTTCACAGTTGTCAACACCTGCTTTTCTCATACATCTTGCTCAACAGATGGTAGAGTTTTGTCAGGGCTGGCTCTACCAAGGCTATCAGTAGTTCTAATGGAATTTTGTCTACTCCCGGGGCCTTGTTTCGACTTAGGTCTTTCAGTGCTCTGTCAAACTCTTCACGCAGTATCATATCTCCCATTTCATCTTCATCTATGCCCTCTTCCATTTCCATAATATTGTGCTCAAGAACATCGCCCTTGTATAGACCATCTATATAATCCTTCCACCTTTCTTCTTTCCCTTCTTTGCTTAGGACTGGTTTACCATCTGAGCTCTTGATATTCATACAGGTGGTTCTCTTTTCTCCAAAGGTCTATTTAAATTTCCTGTAGGCAGTATCTATCTTACCCCTAGTGAGATAAGCCTCTACATCCTTTCATTTGTCCTCTAGCCATCCCTGCTTAGCCATTTTGCGCCTCCTGTCGATCTCATTTTTGAGACGTTTGTATTCCTTTTCGCCTGCTTCATTTACTGCATTTTTATATTTGCTCCTTTCATCAATTAAATTCAATATTTCTTCTGTATCCCAAGGATTTCTACTAGCCCTCTGCTTTTTACCTACTTGATCCTCTGCTGCCTTCACTATTTGATCTCTCAAAGCTACCCACTCTTCTTCTACTGTATTTCTTTCCCCTGTTCTTGTCAACTGTTCCCTAATGCTCTCTCAGAATCTGTCTACAATGTCTGGTTCTTTCAGTTTATCCAGGTCCCATCTCCTTAAATTCCCACCGTTTTGCAGTTTCTGCGGTTTTAATCTACAGTTCATAACCAATAGGTTGTGGCCAGAGTCCACATCTGCCCCTGTCTTATAATTTAAAACCTGGTTCCTAAATCTCTGTCTTACCATTATATAATCTATCTGAAACCTTCCCGTATCTCCAGGCCTCTTCCACATATACAACCTTCTCGCATGATTCTTGAACCAAGTGTTAGTTATGATTAAGTTATGCTCTGTGCAAAATACTACCAGGCGGCTTCCTCTTTCATTCCTTACCTCCAATCCATATGCAACTACTACTTTTCCTTCTCTTCCTTTTTCTACTATCGAATTCCAGTCCCCCATGACTATTAAAGTTTCGTCTCCCTTCATTATCTGAATAATTTCTTTTAGCTCATCACACATTTCATCAATCTCTTCGTCATCTGCGGAGATAGTTGGCATATAAACTTATACTACTGTGGTAGGCGTGGCTTCGTGTCTATCTGGACTACAATAATGCGTTCACTATGCTGTTTTTAGTAGCTTACCACATTCCTATTTTTTTATTCATTATTAAACCTACTTCTACATTACCTCTATTTGATTTTGTATTTATAACCCTGTATTCACCTGACCAGAAGTGTTGTTCCTCCTGCCACCGAACTTCACTAATTCCCACTATATCTAACTTTAAACTATCCATTTCCCTTTTTAAATTTTCTAACCTACCTGTCCGATTAAGGGATCTGACATTCCACGCTCCTATATGTAGAATGCCAGTTTTCTTTCTCCTGATAATGAGTCCTCCTGAGTAGTTCCCACCTGGAGATCCGAATAGGAGATTCTCTTACCTCCGGAATATTTTACCCAAGAGGACGCCATCATCATTTAACCATACAGTAAAGCTGCTCGCCCTCGGGAAAAATTACGGCTATAGTTTCCCCTTGCTTTCAGCTGTTAGCAATACCAGTACAGCAAGGCCGGTTTGGTTAATGTTACAAGGCCAGATCAGTCAATCATCCAGACTGTTGCCCCTGCAACTGCTGAAAAGACTGCTGCCCCTCTTCAGGAACCACACGTTTGTCTGGCCTCTCAACAGATACCCCTCCATTGTGGTTTCACTTATGGTACAGCTATCTGTATGACTGAGGTATGGAAGCCTCCCCACCAACGACAATGGCCACGGTTCATGGATGTTTTGTCGATATTTATTAACAGGGACTGTAAAACTCGAAGAATAAACAACAGTCCAGTAGTAACTTAGTGATGTTATGTGCCTGGCAGCAGCCATAATCTCAAGCCAGGGCAGTGCTGCCACTTCTGGAGTACTGCTTAATCTTCGAATTTTAGTGCCCTTGTTAGTACATACCGATAAAACTAGTCTTGCGCTAGACTAATTTTGGATCGCCCTGTTTAATAGGCACGTAAAATTTCGCTTTAAAAATCATTGTATTTGTAACAGGAAGCTGACTCCAGCCACACTACACAAAACCGAAACTGGAAATATCTGCTGAAAAACCAGAGAAAATGCGCCTGACTATCTTTGGGAGAGCCACCCTGTGAATGTATATTTGTAATTTGGGCTAGGATCACTTGCTGTGGATGTGTTCAGTTACACATAAATATGTATGGACTGTCGCATCAAAGAACTGTTATTTCAGATTATATGTAATGGGTTTAGCACTTGAGATATTTGTTGGGTTGTGTGGTATGTGCAAGTGGCTGTAATGTATCTGTTAGCTGAAGCTGATGGCACCCTTGGAGCGTTGTTATTGTTACATGTATTGGCGGCTTTAAATTCCAAATTCCAAGACCCACACAGTGTGCCCTAGCAGTTGACACTATCTGCACAGCCACACCTGCTCTTCCTCCAAAGAGGCCATGCGTGATAGGCAACAGCCAACGGGAGTGTCTTTTCCCGCACCACCATGTGGAAAAGTTTGTTTACCGAACAGGACTAGTGACGTACCCATCGGCATAAATTATGCAGCTACCTATTTTAACGCAAACACCTTGTCGTTGTAGGTCCCTTTTCAGATACTAGGACCGTAAATTCCATGTCAAAAAGGACGTGAATAGTAGTAAATGGATGGTCCAACAGTTTATTAGTAGTTTTTGTTTGTGTATAGTTTGTGCTTAAGTAAATAATTGAGTGGCTAGATTTCTACCCTCCTGCACATTTGTAAGATTAGCACTTGTTCCATTGCAGTCCTAACTTCTTTCCCTTTTAAATTAAGTGGTAAGACGCGCCGTGCGATGAACACTGAGGGCATGGCATGCATACCCACAATGTTGCGAGCCACGGGCGAGAGAGTGCAGCACTCGGCCATTGCAGTGGAGACAGCCGAATGCTGCACAGCAAGGATCGTTTTGGGAGCGTCTGGGGCTTCAGGATGTGGACGAACCTCATCAGCCGAGCACTGCTGATGTGGAACAGCCAACCAGAGGCTGATTAGTCGTTGCGCTCTGCAACACAGCACCGTACCAGTAGCGGCATGTGGGGTGAGCAAGTCAGCAGAGCATCACAATGGCTATGTGCTGAATGTGCGTGAGCCCAGTACCACCCAATAGTGTCGCACTGTGCGTAAAGTTTTCAGTGAAAAGATTTGCTCTTAAATGCATGAAATCATTTGGTGTTTCTTTCGTTATTTCCTTCCTACAATACTAACTTCTCCCAAAATTTTCATATTGTCGAATTCTGTCTTTGATGTTTACTTAATTTTCAAATTGTTCGACTAAATAAGACTGCTTGGAAAGTGGCTGACTAATACCTTGGCACACAGAAATATACTTTACCATTAATGTGAACGATTTGTAAGCTTCGCTACATTAGTTGATGTCTGTATTTTAATTCTGCTATAGACATACTTAATGTGATGTTTTCTTTCACTTTGGGAAATAATATTCCAAGAGAAATAGAAATGATCTAAAACGAAATAATATTTTAATATGTCACGATTTTCCTTAAACAGTTAATGTTGTGTATAAAGAAACTTGGTAAGAAATATAGTCTGGTAGGGATGGATGAAAGTGAAGTGTGTGCTTATAAAATATTGACATTCAGATGATTGCTAAGAATAATGAGGAAGCCATTGCAATCCCCAATTAGATTTCTATTGCTGAGATATTTCCATTACGTTTTGTGTTCAACTTTGCTTATTTTTCTTCACATCATTAAACTGGGTGACTTTTCTTTTCTTTCCAAATATCCTTTAATTCTCATTGATTTTCGAAAAATTTATTGAAGGGATGTAAGGGTACAGATACCAACCCTGTCATGGACAGACCCAATCTGCCCTTACACATCCTTGCTCCAGCGAGTTACTTTCGCTGTTGGGGAAACCCTCGTTTACTGGAAGGTTTTACCTCTGGTTTGTCAAGGAAGTGAGGCGGCAAGCTTGAGCAACATTGTGGGGCACGACCTGGCTGCTCGCACGGAGTGTGATCGTGCATAGAAAAGAAATAGTTTGAAACCATAATATCATTTCTAAGTCCCGCCTAAGTCTTCATAAAGAAAAGATCGTGAGTGTGCGCGTTATGCACGATAGGGCATAAAAATTAATTCTTATAACTGAAGGTATTCAGAGAGTCAGGAAACGTCTCTTAAATTAAAACCACAGTAAAGTATCTGCCAACAATGGAAAACTCTATTCCTACAATGTTAAGTGCATGAATGTCCGCAGAGGAAGAGTGATTACGCCTGTAGTGAGCATCTGGCTTGTGTTTAAATAATAATAAAACGAGTGTTGTCAAATCACCGTGAGTTTCATTTAACTTCGTCATATTAATGACAATGTTTTGGTGGCAACTGTATTCAGAATTATTGGAGTTGTAAATATGGAATGTTTCAGCAGGCAACTGGTTAAGAACTTTCTGGAATCAACATCTGCAACTTGGATGCGAGTCCGCCCTCCATGCTGCAGTAACCATCTAGACGGATTGCCTATTAAATTTCAGACACCCAAATTTTTACAAGTTGGCTTATTAAAACGGAAGAGTGATCTACATAGTGGACACATGTAAGTTTTCTTTCCACCATGCCACACTGCTGAATATAATATACACTCCTTCAGAAATAACACACTTGATTTTGATAATGAGTTGATGCTAATAACGTTTTCTTGTACAAGCATCCCGCTTAGTTGTTGTTACTATAGTGCATCCCAATATGAATTTTATATGTTTAGGCACGCTTAATGAGGTTGCCGGGGAGGCAGCTCAGGTGCCCGCTGAAAGATATCTGCAAGTCATCCTTGTGCAGACACATTTTAGGTTGTAGTACAACGAGTTTACGAGTTTGAGACACAAGTTACTTGCGCCTGGTGAAACACCAGCGAAGTATGGCTGCGCAAAATTGAAACAATACATTGCGTTGGGTGTGGTACACAATAATCCACGCAACAGTACAAAGCTTCTCGCTAGGGAGTTATAGATCTCACGATGCATCTACATCTACATCTACATCCATACTTCGCAAGCCACCTGACGGTGTGTGACAGGTGGTACCTTGAGTACCTCTATTGGTTCTCCCTTCTATTCCAGTCTCGTATTATTCGTGGAAAGGATTGTCGGTATTATTCTGTGTGGGCTCTAATCTCTCTGATTTTATCCTCATGGTCTCTTCGCGAGATATACGTAGGAGGGAGGAATATACTGCTTGACTCTTCAGTGAAGGTATGTTCTCGAAACTTTAACAAAAGCCCGTGCCGAGCTACTGTGCGTCTCTCCTGCAGAGTCTTCCACTGGAGTTTATCTATCATCTCCGTAACGCATTCGCGATTACTAAATGATCCTGTAACGAAGCGCGCTGCTCTCTGTTGGATCTTCTCTTTCTCTTCTATCAACCCTATCTGGTACGGATCCCACACTGATGAGCAGTATTCAAGCAGTGGGCGAACAAGCGTACTGTAACCTACTTCCTTTGTTTTCGGATTGCATTTCCTTAAGATTCTTCCAGTGAATCTCAGTCTGGCATTTGCTTTACCAACGATCAACTTCATATGATCATTCCATTTTAAATCACTCCTAATGCGTACTCCCAGATAATTTATGGAATTAACTGCTTCCAGTTGCTGACCTGCTATTTTGTAGCTAAATGATAAGGGATCTATCTTTCTATGTATTCGCAGCACATTACACTTGTCTACATTGAGATTCAATTGCCATTCCCTGCATCATGCGTCAATTCGCTGCAGATCGTCCTGCATTTCAGTACAATTTTCTATTGTTACAACCTCTCGATACACCACAGCATCATCTGCAAAAAGCCTCAGTGAACTTCCGATGTCATCCACAAGGTCATTTATGTATATTGTGAATAGCAACGGTCCTACGACACTCCCCTGCGGCACACCTGAAATCACTCTTACTTCGGAGGACTTCTCCCCATTGAGAATGACATGCTACGTTCTGTTATCTAGGAACTCTTCAATCCAATCACACAATTGGTCTGATAGTCCATATGCTCTTACTTTGTTCATTAAACGACTGTGGGGAACTGTATCGAACGCCTTGTGGAAGTCAAGAAATACGGCATCTAACGGGGAACCCGTGTCTATGGCCCTCTGAGTCTCGTGGACGAATAGCGCGAGCTGGGTTTCACACGACCGTCTTTTTCGAAACCCATGTTGATTCCTACAGAGTAGATTTCTAGTCTCCAGAAAAGTCATTATACTCGAACATAATACGTGTTCCAAAATTCAACAACTGATCGACGTTAGAGATATAGGTCTATAGTTCTGCACATCTGTTTGACGTCCCTTCTTGAAAACTGGGATGACCTGTGCCCTTTTCCAATCCTTTGGAACGCTACGCTCTTCTAGAGACCTACGGTACACCGCTGCAAGAAGGGGGGCAAGTTCCTTCGCGTACTCTGTGTAAAATCGAACTGGTATCCCATCAGGTCCAGCGGCCTTTCCTCTTTTGTGGCTGAGCTCCTGAAGGATAATTTGGAAAATATTTCGAGTAGATTTCCCCACCATGTTATAGTTCTGGGTGGAGATTTTAATTTGCCAGTGCTTTATCTGAAAACTACCTTGAGCAGTTAAACAGAGAACCGACTAGTGGCGATAACATATTAGACCTGGTGACAAACAGGCCCGAACTATTTAACGCAGAACTATTTTAACGCAGAACAGGTAATCCGCGATCATAAAGCGGTTACTGTATCGATGGTTTCCCTCTGTCGTCTATTTCGATATCTACCATTTTGTCATCTGTGCGAAAATCTAGAGAAGGAACTACAGTGCAGTCTTCCTCTGTGAAACAGCTTTGGAAAAAGACATTTAGTATTTCGGCCTTTAGTCTGTCATCCTCTGTTTCAGTACCATTTGGGTGCACAGAGTGTCTGGACATTTTGTTTTGATCCACCTACCGCTTTGACATAAGACCAAAATTTCTTAGGATTTTCTGCCAAGTCAGTACACAGAAATTTACTTTCGATTCATTTGAATGCCTCTCGCATAGCCCTCCTCACACTACATTTCGCTTCGCGTGATTTTTGTTTGTCTGCAAGGCTTTGGTTATGTTTATGTTTGCTGTGAAGTTCCCTTTGCTTCCGCAGCAATTTTCTAACTCGGTTGTTATACCACGGTGGCTCTTTTCCATCTCTTACTATCTTGCTTGGCACATACTCATCTAACGCATATTGTACGATGGTTTTGAACTTTGTCCACTGATCCTCAACACTATCTGTACTTGAGACAAAACTTATGTGTTGAGCCGTCAGGTACTCTGTAATATGCTTTTTGTCACTTTTGCTAAACAGAAAAATCTTCCTACCTTTTTTAATATTTCTATTTATGGCTGAAACCATCGATACAGTAACCGCTTTATGATCGCGGATTACCTGTTCTGCGTTAAAATAGTTCTGCGTTAAATAGTTCGGGCCTGTTTGTCACCAGGTCTAATATGTTATCGCCACTAGTCGGTTCTCTGTTTAACTGCTCAAGGTAGTTTTCAGATAAAGCACTGGCAAATTAAAATCTCCACCCAGAACTATAACATGGTGGGGAAATCTACTCGAAATATTTTCCAAATTATCCTTCAGGAGCTCAGCCACAACAGCTGCTGAGCCAGGGGGCCTATAGAGACATCCAATTACCATGTCTGAGCCTGCTTTAACCGTGACCTTCACCCAAATTATTTCACATTTCGGATCTCCATCAATTTCCTTCGATACTATAGCACTTCTTATCGCTATAAACACGCTTCCCCCTTCACTGTCCAGCCTCTCTCTACGGTATACATTCCAATCTGAGTTTAGGATTTCATTACTGTTTACGTCTGGTTTCAGCCAACTTTCTGTCCCTAGTACTATATGGGCATTGTGACCGTTTATTAATGAGAGCAGTTCTGGGACCTTTCTATAGACGCTCCTGCAGTTTACTATTAGCACATTAATATTGTTATACCCTGTTGCATTTTGCCTACTCCTACCTTGCTGCGTCTCAGGAGGCGTCTTGGGCCTAGGGAGGGAATTCTCTCACCTAAAAAAACCACATGTGCACTCCACACGTACTCCGCTACCCTTGTAGCCGCTTCCGGCATGTAGTGCTCGCCTGACCTATTCAGGAGGACCCTACATTTCTCCACCCGATAGCGGAGGTTGAGAAATTTGCACCCCAGATTTCCGCAGAATCGTCTGAGCCCCTGGTTTAAGCCTTCTACTCGGCTCCAAACCAGAGGACCGCAATCGGTTCTGGGAACGATTCTACAAATAGTTAGCTCAGATTCCACCCCACGAGCGAGGCTTTCCGCCTTCACCAATTCCGCCTCTGAACCCAGCATGCATGGTGCATCACGTTTTGAAAGACTCAAATGTGCACCCTGATACCAGCACATGCACCAAAGGCATTCAAGGAAAGACAAGGCCAATCTCCTTATTTTTTGTAAGTGGGCATTAAGCCTACCTACTGGGTTTCTCAGAAACTAAGTTCATAGACGAGTTTACATTTTTCAGCAAAGGTGTGTCAAACCGTACTGCCAAACACTACTGAGCTTTAGTAAACCCCCAATGGTTGTATGAAGCAGGTTATCAACATCAGTGGATCGACAGACCATCAGTTACTGGGGTGGAATTATAGGTAAGTATGGGATGCCCTCCCCCTGTTTTTACTTATGACGGATTGAATGGGAGAATGTACACGAATTTCTTTCAGAACGAACTCTGTCTACTCTGTTCAACGATACTGATGTAAGAATGAGGCAAATAATGCAGATGGTAGAGGGTAGTGCACTTGGCCACTGCACTGTATCTGCACACCAAGCTGTATGGGATCTTTTTCCCAGAAAAACAATGGGCAGCCATACGGATGTTGAATGGTCAGCTAGATCGCCTGATCTGTCTGTCTTCGATTTCTATGAGGGTCACTCCAAAAGAAATGCACACCATTTTTGTAAAAATACAGTTTTCATTCTGCATGTGTGAAAGTTTGACAGTGTGTAGATACATCCTTCCCGCTTGTTTTCAAACTTAGTTCAACCTGTTCCCGTGAGTGGCGCCATCACAGCATGTCTTCAAGATGGCTACTACACTTGACGTTCGTCAGAAGCAACGTGCTGTCGTAGAATTCCTGTGCTGTGAAAACGAGACAGTGGAAAACATACACAAGAGGTTGAAAAAGGGGTATGGAGATGCTGCTGCCGATCACAGTACAAATAGTCGGTGGGCAAGCAGGTTACGTGATGAGAGTGGGCACGGCAATATTGAGGATTGTCCTTGCAGCAGCAGGCCTTGTACTGCACACACTCCAGACAATGTGCAGAGAGTTAAGGAATTGGTGACTGCTGACAGACGCATCACAGTGAACGAATTGTCATGCTACGTAAGGATAAGGTAAGGAAGTGTCTGCGGAATACTGAAAGTGTTGTCATTAAAAAAGGTTTGTGACAGGTGGGTTCCCAGGATGTTGACAGTGGCTCACAAAGAAACAAGAAAAACGGTATGCAGCGAACTTTTGGAACAGTACGAGAATGAATTTCTTGGAATAATTGTGACAGGTGATGAAACATGGCTCCATTTTTTACCAGAGACGAAGAGGCAATCAATGGAGTGGCATCATGCAAAAATTCAAAACCACACCTTCTGCTGGAAAACTTATGGCTATGGTGTTTTTTTATTCTAAAGGACTCTTGCTTGTGGACTACATACCAAGTGGAACCACCATAAATTCTGATGCATATGTGACGACACTGAATAAAGTGGTGGCTAACTAACGGTGTCAGCGTCGATATGCATGGGAGAGGCGGCGTTGACGGCAATGGTGTCACCGATGCGCAGGTGGAGATTCCACCAGTGAGATGGCTGCAGGTAGAGGCACCCGCTCAGTAACCTACATAGGAGGCTGTGTTGCAGAGGACAGATGAGGCTGCATCACGGCAGACAGACATTGTGTGGTGAAGAAATCTGAAACAGTTGGTTTACGGCAGGATCACAGAATTCATAGAGCTGAAGTTGATTTTGGTGGCGCTGACTCGTTCCTGCACTGTCGCAAATAGTATACTGTGTTCTGCCGGCTGATAGAGAACAACACCCGATTCCCATTAAAGTGGCCTGTTGTACACTCGATATTGAACTCTGACGTTTGAGTGAAACTTCTGGTGAGTTCTGAAGTTGGAGCATAGCAGTAAGGATGAAGCAAAGTCAGTTGGCGTCTCCCAAGCAGATGTCATGCTGGTCAAATGTCAGGAGCAGGCAAAGTACGATATGAACTCAGAAACATCACTAAGGCATCAGCACGTGATTGTGGTGGTTGAAGTTATAACATCTGCATCTTGAAGGTTCGAACGATTGCTTCGCGCTCACTGTCAGACTGTGACGAGAATGGAGTTGTTCTGACATTCTGTACTGCACTGTGTTTGCAATATTGTGCAAATTCCTTAGAAGAAAAGGAAGGTCTATTGTCGGGAACAGCTGTCTGCGGCAAGCCTTCGAGAGAAAATACAGAAGCGAGAGTCTTGATAGTGCTGGCGACATTCGTCAAATGCATTGCGATCACAAAAGTGCATTTGCCACTGGCATCAACGATAATCAAGCAATATGGTGCCAAAAGGGGCCAGAATGTGGTCAGGAGAAAAATTCCTGGTGCAGAGCAGCCTCATTCTCTGTGCAAGCCTGGTGTTGTTTTGTCACACTTATGACTTATCTAACCCGAACCACATACGATGCTGGTGCGCCAGCTGCTTAGTGCAAACTGTTTCGCAATGACCTCTGTGTAGAAGACTTACCTGCTGCTGCAAAGAGGTTAGGATAGCACTCTGGTCCGTTCATTATGTGTGTGAAGCAGAATCACATCGTTCGGAAGAGATAAACTGTTGCAGTGCATGAAGTATCTTCGCACCAAGGGTTCAGGAATACATTCCTGAGAGCGTGGCCAACGTTTGAAAACGTAACTTTTCAGTAGTAGAAGTGATTGGTAATGCGCCATGGCTTGTGCAATCCACCGTGAATTAATAGGGAAAGAAACCAGTGCTTGCGAATCAGAATGTGTAAAATGTGTAAAAAAGAAGCTACCAATGTGCTGAATGCTGCATCTGTGCTGACAAGTAAACAAAACAATGTGTCGGCGTTTGCACATTTCACCATCGGGCAATACAGAAATTTGCACTGAGTTTAGACAAGAAGGCAATAGAAGCTTTCGAAATGTGTGGCTACAGAAGAATGCTGAAGATTCTACATCTACATCTACATGATTACTCTGCAATTGACATATAAGTGCTTGGCAGAGGGTTCATCGAACCACAATCATACTATCTCTCTACCATTCCACTCCAGAACAGCGCGCGGGAAAAACGAACACCTAAACCGTTCTGTTCGAGCTCTGATTTCTCTTATTTTATTTTGATGATCATTCCTACCTATGTAGGTTGGGCTCAACAAAATATTTTCGCATTCGGAAGAGAAAGTTGGTTACTGAAATATCGTAAATACAGTAGATCTCGCCGCGACGAAAAACGTCTTTGCTTTAATGACTTCCATCCCAACTCGCTTATCATATCTGCCACACTATCTCCCCTATTACGTCATAATACAAAACGAGGTGCCCTTTTTTGCACCCTTTCGATGTCCTCCGTCAATCCCACCTGGTAAGGATCCCACACCGCGCAGCAATATTCTAACAGAGGACGAACGAGTGTAGTGTAAGCTGTCTCTTTAGTGGACTTGTTGCATCTTCTAAGTGTCCTGCCAACGAAACGCAACCTTTGGCTCGCCTTCCCCACAATATTATTTATGTGGTCTTTCCAACTGAAGTTGTTCGTAATTTTAACACCCAGGTACTTAGTTGAATTGACAGCCTTGAGAATTGTACTATTTATCGAGTAATAGAATTCCAACGTATTTCTTTTGGAACTCATGTGGATCACCTCACAGTTTTTGTTATTTAGCGTCAACTGCCACCTGCCACACCATAAAGCTATCTTTCTAAATCGCTTTGTAACTGATACTGGTCTTTGGATGACCTTACTAGACGGTAAATTACAGCATCATCTGCAAACAACCTAAGAGAACTGCTCAGATTGTCACCCAGGTCATTTATATAGATCAGAAACAGCAGAGGTCCCAGGACGCTTCCCTGGGGAACACCTGATATCACTTCAGTTTTACTCGATGACTTGCCGTCTATTACTACGAACTGCGACCTTCCTGACAGGAAATCACAAATCCAGTCGCACAACTGAGACGATACCTCATAAGCCCGCAGCTTGATTAGAAGTCGCTTGTGAGGAACGGTGTCAAAAGCTTTCCGGAAATCTAGAAATACAGAATCAACTTGAGATCCCCTGTCGATAGTGGCCATTACTTCGTGCGAATAAAGAGCTAACTGCGTTGCACAAGAACGATGTTTTCTGAAACCATGCTAATTACGTATCAATAGATCGTTCCCTTCGAGGTGATTCATAATGTTTGAATACAGTATATGCTCCAAAATCCTACTGCAAACCCACGTCAATGATATAGGTCTGTAGTTCGATGGATCACTCCTACTACCCTTCTTAAACACTGGTGCGACCTGCGCAATTTTCCAATCTGTAGGTACAGATCTATCGGTGAGCAAGCGGTTGTATATGATTGCTATGTAGGGAGCTATTGTATCAGCATAATCTGAAAGGAACCTAATCGGTATACAATCTGGACCTGAAGACTTGCCCGTATCAAGCGATCTACTACTACTAAGAAACTCATGCTAGCAGCTGTTCGTGTTTCAAATTCTGGAATATTCCATTCGTCTTCCGCAGTGAAGGAATTTCGGAAAACTGCGTTCAATAACTATGCTTTAGCGGCACAATCGTCGGTAACAGTACCATCGGCACGACGCGGAGAAGGTATTGACTGCGTCTTGCCGCTTGTGTACTTTACATACGACCAGAATTTCTTCGGATTTTCTACCAAATTTCGAGACAATGTTTCGTTGTGGAACCTATTAAAGGCACCTCGCATTGAAGTCCGTGCCAAATTTCGCGCATCTGTAAATTTTAGCCAATCTTCGAGATTTCGCGTTCTTCTGAACTTCGCATGCTTTTTCCGTTGCCTCTGCAACAGCGTTCGAACCTGTTTTGTGTACCATGGGCGATCAGTTCCATGTCTTACCAATTTATGAGGTATGAATCTCTCAATTGCTGTTGCTACTATATCTTTGAATTTGAGCCACATCTCGTCTACATTTGCATAGTCAGTTCGGAAGGAATGGAGATTGTCTCTTAGGAAGGCTTCTAGTGACACTTTATCCGCTTTTTTAAATAAAATTATTTTGCGTTTGTTCCTGGTGGATTTGGAAGAAACTGTATTGAGCCTAGCTACAACGACCTTGTGATCACTAATCCCTGTATCAGTCATGATTAGATGGGTAGATCACGTAAGTAATGGGACAAAATTCGTGTCACCCCACTCTGCATTGTTGCCAAATTTATTCAAGATGGTGGTGGTATATATGGCAACATCGCATTTATGTCATGGTGAGAAGTTCAAATTTTTGAGGGAAAATAGGTCAGTTGGGCTACCTCAACTAACTTAACCCCTTCTGTATCCCTCCCCCGCCCCCTACCCCAGAAAATGGCAAGAAGTTCAAATTACAGCATGACAATGCTACCTACACTGACCTATGAAAATGGAGAAAAAGGTCACTTACACAACCTCCACTAACCTTAGTTATCCGACAGCCACCTCTTCCATGGAATTGGTGGAAAAGGACTCACCCTGTGCTGGGTTGCTGAATAGGATGGACGTGAGTCTTTATTTAAACAGTCTTTATTTAAACAATTTGATGCAGTAGGTCCATCCAGTGTGTGCACCATGTGGCCTGCAGTCCAATTGATGTAGTACACAGTACTGCCACCAGAAGGCACTGTTGTCCATAGGCAGTCCGGGAAGGACTCAGCCTATTCTGGGCTGCTGGAGAGACAGGAAGGAGTGTACTTTATTTATTTTGGAACAATTAATTTAGCGATAGATTTCACGTAGTTTATTTATTACACTAATTGATACAGAACATTCGCTCTGACATGTTCGAGGTCACAACCTACAGACCTGCAAACTACACGTAAATTATATAAATAACCAGTACACTGATGTACAGACACACAAGCAACTCGTAAATTATTAAAATAAGGAATTTAAAAGGCTCTGCAGACAGGCTCACTAATTCTAAAGTGTCCAAATAATGCTATACATAGCCTAGACCTCCAAACTACTCGTAAATCACCGAAATAATCCATATATAATGCTCTGCTAACACGCTCACAACGTTTAAACATCCGAAAATAGTGTAGTGCACAAACACTCATTGCACGTAAAAAATGCTTTTGAACTATCGTCAATTACAACACATCAGAGGCTCCAATGCGTGTACATGCCAATGCCACTGCGAGCCTCTGCTGGAGAGACGAGTGCAGGGAGCATGAGCTATTGCTCTCAGGCTGCTATTGCCTACAGCCAGCTGGTGAAAGTCATGTCTGTTTTCGGGTATACAGTTAGAGTTCTTTGAGTGTTATACTGATGTCACATGTCAATGTAAATAAGAGCCAAGTCACCCTCTGGGTGGCCCATGCAAGATTACTGTTGCTAGTGCGATACCTCTCTACCTGTGGATACTGATGTCACAGGTCGTGCTATAGAAATCTGTTTCAATGCTTCCCAGAATAGCACAGGGTGCATTGTTCCTACCGACCCTAATGGGACATGTGAGATGCCTCTGGCCGCACATGAGTTTACTGTGACCGACGCCAGCTGCAAGTTCAGCATCAAGTGAGAGTTGTCTGCATAGCGGCTCACCTGTGCAGGTGCATTGAAAAGGTTCTGAATGTTATACTGATATCACATGACTATTTAAATAAGAGCCAAGTCGATCTCTCAGAAATTGTAAAGTGCCCAGAAATAGTTAACGGTCAATTTTTTAGGAGCTTTCGTGATGTCTCAGCTTGTCTGCAGAGAAGTTCTTGCCCGAAGAGGAGGTGATTACGAAAATAGATGAGAATAACAACGAGTGCATTCTTTCTGATGGTGCTAACGTGGTACCCTATATGTTATGTGTTACCCTTCCTAGAAGTCATTGAGTCCTGCTTTCAGAAAACATGTCCGAAACAGCAAACATTCTCACCGCTATGTAGAGGCTCCTATGTCCCAGCACAATCAATGTCTTGTTAATGAATGGAGATTTCTGATTGGCTCTTACTGAATATATCCGCCAACCTGCTGCTGCTGTTGGTGCTGGAGCACTGTCTCCCTTTTTTTCTGCAGATGAGGCTTTCAGTGGCAAAATTATTTCGTACAGATCGCCATATTGCACTGACAGTTAAACCCTGCAAAAGTGGCATACAGATCGTCAAATATAGAAAGACAATTGCTCAATTACACTGTTCTGCCACTGAAAACGGAAGCTTGAATATTAGAGCGTGAAATGGATCTCCAACACAGCAATATATCACCATGCACTGTGTCGATGTAGTGAACATACAATTCGTATCCTGCGCCATACAAAATCGCCCTGTTGCATCATGCATGTAGCTATCGAACGCCACACACTCTTACATATACTGCGAAGACAGGCAGCACCATATACACTCCTTGCAGCACTAGATATTTTGTCACAGCTGACAGTCACAAGTCATCCACTTCTGACGTGTGACCAGAACACCCTCAGTGAACCGAAGTCACTCTATGAACTGTTGTAGAAAGGCACGCTAGTTTCCCCTCAGCACAAAGGTGTCACTGTGTCTGGTTCCGACCTGCTTGCTTGCTTGTTTTCTACACCAATCTCCAGACTTTGGGATTACAAGAACACATGTATTTTCTCATGGTTTGCCAGAATATTAACCATTGTGACACATGTATATACACAGACATACAGAAGAGCAAACGCACTGAAAATGTGGAATATGTGTGGTGGAGGCGAATGGAAGCAATCGAGTACAGTGCTATACTCCGCCTTGTGATCAGTGCACTTGTACTAGGTGTTGGCAACTGTACTACATTTATAAGCAATTTTAGAACTCAGGAAGAAATATCATGCCATGATTGCATGGGTAGAAGTGATATAAAAAAATCGATACAATTGCAGAAAATACTTATAAATTGAGAGAAAATTCACTGAAATGTGGAGAAATTGAGGATGTACTTATGTGTCTTCTGGTTGGTGCAGAAGAATTCTTGTACTTGGGAACGAGTGCGCGACAGCAAGAGAAATACGAAAAGATGTTGACATGGAAGCATCAGGAACCAAGGAAGCCGTCACTTTTTTGTTGAGGCAGCATTCTACTGTATGTCTGTTGAGGTAATAGTGATACACGTCAGTTGACTGCTGTCTCTGAGTTATTCTGAAAAAAAAACAGAGAACTTACTTGTTTCTGTGTTAAAGGATGACATTTAGTGGATGTAGTGGTCGGTTGAGATGGAGTTGTAACAAGGTACGATTTAATGGTAGACTGATGATGCATTCTAGAGAGAGACAGAGGGAGAAGTTGCTGCAGGTCATTTGACCATTTCTCCCAACGTTCTGTCAGGATGCATCAGTTGTGTGACATAGTGTGCATTCAACTCGTATACAACTGTGTGTTCCGTGTGGGTCTTAGAGCAGTGTCTACTTACGATCGTTAACAGTAAACCTCTTGGTCATCAGAGGTCTACCACCTCATGTGTGATGAAATGTGATTTATGCAATGTACTCCATTCCCCTGTCGCACCTTCGGTATAAAATCGAGACTTCAGTTTTGTAACTAAGGTGATTCCAAGCTAGAGATAGGTGTTTATGAGGCACTGTAATCCTGGTGTATACATTTGCTTGACAGGTGTCCTCTTTACATAGTTAGTGGCTGCATGATGTGTAATTTCACATTTCAAATGCCACTGCTATGCATTTATCTGTTTCCTTCTAAGAGGTATTCTCCATTACTAACGATCATTTTATGTAGGCTTGATACGAGCATAGTATAATTTCTGAACCATGGTCAGATGTGAATAGTGGGCGCTATACATCTTTGGAAAGCCCATATCACACAGAATCGATATTTTAAGGAAGTAGTTTTTTCTTTTACGGTTTGTTACCATAGATTATCGTAGAGAAACGGCAAGAAGGATGTATGTCATGCATTGTAAATATTTTTCTTACGTTATAATATTAGCAGCGTTACATTCCATACATCTATTAGGTTGGAAACTGGAACGATCTAACATTATAGCCTGTTTTAATTACAGATCGTTGTAGCCTTAGAGGCGCCTGTGTTTATGTTCTGTCTTACCAATACCTTCCAGGTACTGATCCCAGCCGGCCGCTGTGGTCGAGCGGTTCTAGGCGCTTCAGTCTGGAACCGCGCAACCGCTACGTTCGCAGGTTTGAATCCTGCCTCGGGCGTGGATGTATGTGGTACCCTTAGGTTAGTTAGGTTTAAGTAGTTCTACGTTCTAGGGGACTGATGACCTAAGATGTTAAGTCCCATAGTGCTCAGAGCCATTTGAACCGTTTTTTGTACTGATCCCACACTCTAGAACAATACTTTAGAGTTGATAGCATGGTTGATTTATGTAAACATGCTTTGAACTCCATCCGTCTGGAACTCCAAAATGCATAAAAACCAACCATTTGTTGTTCTTCTTAACCGTCTGCTATTACATCACAACACTTTCAAATATTTTACTATACACCGATAATCCCAGTGGGGTCAGGGATTTTCTCTGCCTCGTGATGACTGGGTGTTGTGTGATGTCCTTAGGTTAGTTAGGTATAAGTAGTTCTAAGTTCTATGGGACTGATGGCCATAGATGTTAAGTCCCATAGGGCTCAGAGCCATTTGAACCATTTTATACACCTATAAGGGGTGCTAAACTCTTCGACATGGGCGTATTTGGAGAAATCTTGTGTACTTGGATAGGCGAGGACTCGGCTAGCTCCATTCATTCATGAGACACGGAATATAGCAGTCTTCTTCTGGTCAGCTGCAGATTAAATCAGTAACAGCTTCTCAGGGTGGGCTGGTCAAAGACAGTGTGTGGGGTCTTTCTGTATATAATTTTATCCTAAGACTACGAGAATGCTCTGTGACTCACATCCGCATAGAGATAGATCGTAAATTATGCACTATGATCGAGGTGCTAGAAATATGTAGACTGCTGTCTGGTATACTTCGATGATGTATGTGTTCGAGAATTAACTATGAGTGAACATACTTCATAATGTACATACTGCATCATGTATCTACATTCGCAGCGATACTCGCAAAGTAGAGAAGGGATGGTTTAGCTATGATACTGAAATTAGGAAACATGCTGTCTCATCACTGGCCGGTGTTGAAAACACTGTAGTTGCTAAAATTGTTCACACTATCAACTGTGATGCTTATTATTACAATACATCAATGGTATCTTTTCCATCCCACTTCCCCACTGGTACGCTGTTGGTTACCACATAATGATTGACTGACATCCCTTGTTTGAGTTGGGGAAAGAGTTTTGGTGGAGGGACAACACATTCTGGGGATGGCTGGCAGTGTAACAGTAATCGCGTACATGACTACAACATGAGGAATCAGTCAAAATGGAATGCAGCACCACTGTGACAGACGAGTTTAAATGTAGAGATCGTCAATCACCATTGGACAGCAGCTTGGAAACTCTCCACAATGCTGTCAAACTCTTCCAGTTTCCTTATGTTGTAACTGTCTTTTATTTAAAATCATTCAGTGTGTGTGGTGTGTTATGGCAGCAGCAGCAACAATGGTCGATGTCTAGTATCCTGTGAAAAGCAGTGGACCAGAACTTGTTAATATCACTTTACAACGTGCACAGCCCTCAAAGTCATGGCAGAAAAAACAAAATGTATGGCAGTATACAAAGCGTTGTGCAGCAGAAAAAAACAATGTTTCAAACAACAACACAGCATCACAGGGAGGGTCTCTTTGACTTATACTATAGTTTGTGGGATATGGTCATCCTCCTACAGGCAATGCAACTTTACACTGGTCCGTGCCATGGATCAATAGCTGTATATTTAATAGGATTGTCACATATGCTTGATGTTGGCATGCAGACGGTATTTGTTTTCGATATATGGGAGGAGAGAGATGCGGTAAAATTCTTATTGAGTTGTCTATCTGCAGGAGCAGACTTTGTTTGGCACTGACCTCACACGTTGTACACTGTTGGCAAAGCTACGACAACATGTTTCCATTTCCACCGAATGGTCAAAACACGGTCCTGTCACACTAACTCAAGTCACTCTGTTTCTACACAGGTTGCAGAAAATGGTAGATACTGCTCTCTTCGGCTTCTGCTCAGTTCCTACTTAAATTGGAACAATCACACGTGCAAATCTGCATAAATATCAGCAGTTGCGTGAGGCATAGGGACTATCTAAAATTTTACCATAGTTGATAGGCTCGAAAAAGGTGAATTGTTTCAGAATATGAGAGTGCCAGAAATATGAGTCACTAGTGGCTGTAATCTTTGAAGGACTTCTCCATAAGATCCAAAGCAGGCATGTGGTTGAATGGAAAGACTTGATTGCAAATCCCGGACAGCATTTCTACCAGAGAGAGTAACACTAGAGATCTGAATAGCTAGTGTACATTTCTTACGACCTCAATCGGCGCACCATCTACTGTTTGTGATACTTTGCCTGTAACCCAGTGGATATATCGCAGATCCTCTGATCTTGCATCGAGTCAGAATGCTTGGAGAAATATCTAGCGGCAGCATGAGGGAGCTGCAAACACTGGTTTCATACCACATTCCTTACCAAAATCAGTTTCTAAATTCAGGGATTTTATAACGAGGTTGCATCATCGGCTATGTGTAACCGCACTGTGGGTCTGGTAATACACACTCCAACGATCAGCGTCTATATTCAGTGTCGTGGTATTTGTCTGGAAAAACCACTCCATTCAGATGTAATGCCATGCCTCGATTTATAAAGCCGTTATAGCTTTTAAAGTGGATACTTGTGTGTACCTGTAGAACCAAGACCGCTTATGATAGTAATATGGTCGTTGCGATCGTGTTTTTTTTAACATATGGTAGTTTGTAAGACGATTACGCCTCTCTTTCTAAGACACGGTGGTACCAATTGCAAGAAAAACTTATGAGACATGTCCACCCATCACTGATTATCAGTCAGTATTATTTCGTATCGCTGGCAATCAGTTATTGGCCAAGTATTATACTTAGTAGTAGGGCATGCATGAAAGGTTCGCCATGAATATCAGGCTTATAAAGTATGCGCATGTTCTGACACATGCAAAGTAAATGACTATGTCCAGTCGTAAGGAAGGTATGGATTTGACATGGAATACTGTGACAGCAAAGGGAGGAGTATGTCAAGTCATAAGAATGGTACACGTATTTCTATTTCCAGAGCCACAGCCGTCAGCAGGGTGTATTACCAATACCTCGCTCATTGTCGAATGTTGTCCAATTGAGACCGTGATCGTAATATTTAATTGTAAGTACAGTGACAAAATATACATGTGGCAGGTTTCCTAGGATGATTCTGTCTATGCGTGGTTGGCGTGCAGCGTCGGTGACCTGTGGCTAACGGTAGGAGCTGTCCGAATACAGAGGCCTGTTGGTATGTAGGAATGTAGCTGACTTAACCGTGTCGTCCTCTAGATGGCCGAATAGCGAAGTTATACTTAGTATCTGTTGGACAGCTTTCGTGATCATGTGGAAATTTGGGAAGATTCAATATGGACATGTGTTTTCGCTGGGCCATTATTTCCTCTCATGTAAATTGTCCGATTGTCTGCTTCATCACATTTCCCATCTTTATTTAGTTGAGAGAACATCGATTGTTGTGAGTGCATCTAGCAGGTGAAAGACAGGTGGAGGACGCGTTTGCTGTATGTCTAGACAAGAGAGACACCTTCGTTGACTATGTAAATTATAGGGATGATTTGGAATCTCTTACATCACTGACATTGGTATTCGCAAGTGGAAGTATCAGTTTCCTCTATTTTTTTCGAGTTTTCACGTAAAGGTCTTTGCAGTTAGGATAAGTTTCTAGTTACTCAGTGGTTTACAGCACACTGCACCTGGCTAAAGTTTCAGGTTTCTAGAGAAATAATTTCCAGTCTATATCTTCAGAAATATGTTGTGCGAGCGATACTGCTATGCAAGCGATTTTGCTATGTACTTGATATCGACAAGCATCGTGTAAATGGTATAATTTCCTGGAAAACCATGTGAATATACATGTGTTCTTGTAATCCCAAAGTCTGGAGACTGGTGTAGAAAACAAGCAAGCAAGCTGGTTGGGAACAGAAACAGTGACGCCTTTGTGCTGAGGGCAAACGAGCCTATCTTTGTACAACAGTTCGGAGAGTGACTTTGGTCCGTTGCGAGTGCTCCAGTCACGCTTCGGAAGCAGATGACTTGCGACCATCAGCTGCTAGAAAATACCTGGTGATGCAAGGAATATATATGGTGCTGTCTGTCTTCGCAGTATATGTACGAGTGAGTGGCAGTCCATAGCTATACGCATGACGCAAAAGGGTGATTTTGTATGGCGCAGGATATGAATTGTATGTTTACTACATCGACACGGTACGCGGTGATATATTGCCGGGTTGGAGATTGGTTTCAAGCTCTAATAATCAAGCTTCTGTTCTCAGTGGCAGAGCAGCGTAATTTAGCAAGTGTCTTTCTGTATTTGACGATCTGTATGCCACTTTTGCAGGGTTTAATTGTCAGAGCAATATGGCGATCTGTACGAAATAGTTTGGCGCTGAAAGCCTTATCTGCAGAAAAAAAAAGGCAGACAGTGCTCCCGCACCGGCAGTAGCAGCAGGTTGGCGGGTAAATTCAGTAAGAGACAATCATAAATCTCCATTCATTAACAAGACATTGTTTGTGCTGGGACATAGGAGCCTCTACATAGCGATGAGAACATTTCCCATATTGGAAATGTTTGTTGAAAGCAGGACTTAACGATTTCCGGGAAGGGTAACACATGATGGCTGGGGTGCCACATTAGCACCATCAGAAAGAATGCACTCGATGTTATTCTGATCTATTTTCGTAAACAGCTCCTGTTTGGGCAAGAATTTCCCTGCGGACATGCTGAGACTCACGAAATCTCCTACAAAAGCGACCGTTAGCTATTTCGGGGGCACTTGACAATTCCTCAGATGTCGACTTGGCTCTTATTTACAGAGCCATGTGACGTCAGTATAACATTGAGAACCTTTTCAATGCACCTGCATGTGTGAGCTGCTACGCAGACATCTCTCGCTTCACGCTGGACTTGCAGGTAGACGTGAGTCACAGTAAACACGTGTGCAGCCGGAGGCATCTCACATGTCCCATTAGAATTGTTAGGAATAAAATACACCCTGTGCTATTCTGGGGAGCATTGGAACAGATTTCTATAGATTGGCGACTCCATAGTGTCCTGTGCACTACGACCAGATAATGGGTATACTTGAAAAGAGAGACAGCATCCACAGGTAGAGAGGTATCACACTAGTAACGGTAAACATGCACGCATTGCCCAGAGGGTGACTTGGCTCTTATTTACATAGACATGTGATGTCAGTATAACATTTGAAGAACTCTAACTGTATACTTGAAAATAGATGCGACTTTCACCTGCTCGCTGTAGGCTATAGCGGCCTGAGAGCAATGACTCATGCCCCCTGCACTCATCTGTCCCTTGGAGGCTCGCAGCAGCGTCTGCATGTGCGCGTGTTGGAGCGCTTTTTACGTGCAATGAGTATTTGTGCACTACATTATTTTCGGCAGTTTAAGCGTTGTGAGCGTGTTGGCAGAGCATAATATATTCATTATTTCGGTGATTTACGTGTAGTTTGCAGGTCCGTATGCCATGTACTGCTTTACTACGGTAATTTAAGAGTTGTTTTCATGTATGTACATCAGTGTACTGCATTATTTATATAATTTTCGAATAGTTTGCAGGTCTGTAGGCTGTGTATTGTGACCCTATGCAGGTCAGAGCGAGTGTTTTGTAGCAGTGTAATAAATCAACTACATGAAATCCATCGCTAAATAAATTGTTCTAAAATAAATGAAGTACACTCCTTCCTCCCTCCAGCAAAGCAATCAAGAACAGGCTGACTCTGTTTCCCACCATCCCGCCCCCTCCCCCCAGCCCAGACCACCATGGGACAACAGCGCCCTCTGGTGGCAGTTAGTGCAGGTAGTGTGGTGTGTGGCATTGTCCTGCTGGAATTTGAACTTCCCGCCATTTTGGGGGGGGAGGGGTGGGGTGGGGGGAGGGGAGGGGTTAGGTTACTGGAGGTAGCCCAATTGACCTATTTTCCCACCAAAATTTGAACTTCCCGCCATGATGTCATTGCGACATTGCCATATCTACCACCACCATCTTGGATCCGCAATCTTGATTAAATTTGGCAACAATGCAGAGTGGGGTACTACGAAATTTTTGCCCCTACTCATGTGACTAATGAGGAGGTACTGAGTAGAACTGGGGAGAAGAGGAATTTGTGGCACATCTTGACCAGAAGAAGGGATCGGTTGGTAGGACACATTGTGAGGCATCAAGGGATCACCAATTTAGTATTGGAGGGAAGCACAGATGGTAAAAATCGTAGAGGGAGACCAAGAGATGAATACACTGAGCAGATTCAGAAGGGTGTAGATTGCAGTAGGTACTTGGCGATGAAAAAGCTTGCAAAGGATAGAGTAGCACGGAGAGCTGCATCAAACTAGTCTCTTGACTGAAGTCCACAACAACGACAATTTACAATAATAACGACCAGCGTTGAAGCTTTTGCGCCGTGCTGTTGGAAACTTGTCTCAATGGATGAAACAGTACAGTCAAAGGCTTAGGGTCTGCCATATAATCATGAAATTTAGTAGCACCATATATTTATTATAGCCACGGCTTCCTTCTCCAGCTGATGACACTTAATCTGAGCACTTTTGAAAGTCCTGGAAGCAATTGCGATGAGGCGTTCTATTTCGCCGAGTTTGTGGGTTAAAACCGCCCTGGTTCCATGGGACGAGGTATCGTCTGCAAGCACAAATGGTTTAAGGCAGCGGATCATAGTGCATCAGGCACGTTTGACAAAGCGTGCATTTTTCAGTCTTTGAAAAGCTGTTCACAGACTTGTGTCCAACGGAAAACTAGGCGCGCAGTCCGGAACCGTGCGACTGCTACGGTCGCAGGTTCGAATCCTGCCTCGGGCATGGATGTGTGTGATGTCCTTAGGTTAGTTAGGTTTAAGTAGTTCTAAGTTCTAGGGGACTGATGACCACAGCAGTTGAGTCCCATAGTGCTCAGAGCCATTTGAACCATTTTTTTCCAACGGAAAAGAGGTGCGGCAACTTGTGCTGCATTACGAATTAGCTTTGTATACTAACAAGGGGAGGCCGCCAATTGTGAAATTCAGATCCGATTCATTATATATATATATATATATATATATATATATATATATATATATATATATATATATATATATATTTCCCAGCAATCAGTTGCAACAATTATGCATATAATAAGTTGTTGAAAGTCGTTTGTCGTGGAAAAACTGGCGACTTCGAACATCATTATGTTTTCCGCAAACAAAGTTATATTTCACTAACGTTATTAATTGTCTTCATAATGTTAACCACGTATAGTTAACGGAAGACGTAGAAACGATATGCCGAACCAAATACGTATAGCGTAAGTCAAACGTTCGAAATAGAATAGAGACCCCACGAACACAAATTCGCTGTGGCAAGTATGAAATATAAACTCCGTTACTCGCTCGTTACACTTGAAGGACAGATGTTGAATGGGCCGAAACGAGCCGCCGCATAACAGCGTAGTTGCCTGCTAACTTCGAAAGAAGGTAGATGCGGTCCCTAACGCAACTTATAACATTGTCGAAAATCAGTGCGGACGGGAAAGCTTTGGTATACCGTGTTAAAAAAACGGAAAAATGGAGGCGGTACAATTGGAGAGCGATCCGCCTTCAACCACATGCATAAGCAATTCATTAATAGTTTATATATATATATACGAGGGCGGTTCAGAAAGTAACCTCCGATCGGTCACAGTGCGGGTTGTGGGGGGAGTAGCGACGCCATCTGTGCGTTCACGCACTCAACAGGTCAGTCGGCATCAAGCCGTGGTCGAGTGAACGTCGTACCTGCGATAGTTTAGTTTTTGTGGCAGTTTGAAATGTGTGCTGCAATAGAAAATCCCGCCAAATGTGAAGTGCGTGCTGTCATAAGGTTTTTTACAGCCAAAGGATATTCTGCAGCAGCTATTCATCGTGAGCTTTGTGCCGTGTACGGACCAAGAGTTATGAGTGAAGGAGTTGTCCGTGAATGGGTACGTTTATTTAAAAGTGGACGAGAAAACGTTCATGATGAAGAGAGGAGTGGTAGACCATCATTGGTGACTGACGAACTCGTTCAGACAGTTGATGCAAAAGTTCGTGAAAATCGACGTTTCTCAATGTCGGAGTTGTCTACTGGTTTTCCACAGATTTCTAAGACTCTCTTGTACGAGATAGTGACAGCAACATTGGGTTACCGTAAGTTCTGTGCACGATGGGTGCCCAAAATTCTTACCGACCACCACAAAACTCAAAGAATGGCCTCTGCATTAGACTTTCTGTCACGTTATGAGGACGAAGGAGAACCATTGTTAAACAGAATCGTGACCGGTGACGAAACCTGGATTACGTACGTGAACCCTGAGACAAAAGAACAATCAAAGATGTGGGCACATTCAAATTCGCCTACCAAACCAAGAAAAGCCTAGCAAGATTTTTCTGCCAGAAAACTGATGGCAACGGTGTTTTGGGATGCCAAAGGGGTGTTGTTGGTTGAATTCATGGAACGTGGTATGACCATTAATCAAGACGTGTACTGTGAAACAATAAAAAAGTTACGACGGGCTATACAGAACAAACGCCGTGGTATGCTGACTTCCGGTATCGTTTTTTTGCACGATAACGCCCATCCTCACTCTGCTCGCAGAACAACGGCCCTTCTTGAGTCCTTCAAGTGGGACGTTATCAACCATCCACCTTACAGCCCAGACCTGGCGCCAAGTGATTATCACCTCTTCATGCATTTGAAGAAATGGCTCGGGTCACAGCGGTTTGATGACGACGAAGAGCTCAAAGATGCGGTCACAGGCTGGCTCCAGGCACAAGCGGGTGATTTTTATGCAGAAGGAATTTCAAAGCTTGTGAAGAGATACGATAAGTGCCTCAATCGCTATGGAGACTATGTAGAAAAATAGTGCAAAGATGTAGTTGTAAGATGTATATATTAAAATATTTTTATTTAACTTGGTGTATTTTTTTAAATCAACCGGAGGTTACTTTCTGAACGGCCCTCGTATATATATATATATATATATATATATATATATATATATATATGTGTGTGTGTGTGTGTGTGTGTGTGTGTGTGTGTGTGTGTGTGTGTGTGAATTACAAAAAACTAATAATAAAAAGAATTGCATGGTGCGAGATTCGATGCGACGACCTTCGGATTACAAAAAGTGCGCTTACCGCTACGCCACGACGCTATAGAAAACTATTAATCATAGAGAGTATTTCACCGCAATGGTTTCCTTTAACTGTCGATTTTCTCGACAACGGCTGAGAAGTGCATCTTGTTGCTTTGCCACATTACACCTCTGGCCATGAGCTTTTTTATTGTTATGGTGTTTGTCCAGAGACGTTTATGTCACCAAAATAATTAAGACAAGAAGGTACCTTGGACGTTACTTGTTTGGGAAATTTAGAAACAACACAGGCACAGAAGCACTTTTGAAAGGTAGGCGTTGGTATTCAACACCCCGACATGATATTAACAACAAAAATTTTCTTTGTCTCTTCGTCCAATTGTAATAGAAGATAGGATTCTGCAATATCAGTTTCTGAGAATAACTTTTCTCCTGGTGGGCCACCCAAAATTTTCTCAATACGCGGGAGCAAGTATGAATCAATGACTGTCTGTGAATTTACTGTGCATTTGAAATCCGCACAAAGACGAATCTTCTCATTTGGTTTACGAAGGACGACTAAGGATGTTGCCCACAGACTTGCTGAAATAGATTTTAAGACACCATCGGGCTCTAGCCTCTGAATTTCTGTAGCCATGTCGTCACATATTGCATCCAGCACAGGGTGCGTGCGCAAAAATTTGGGTTGTGAATTAGCTTCCAGTGTAATTTGAGCATGAAAATACACTCCTGGAAATTGAAATAAGAACACCGTGAATTCATTGTCCCAGGAAGGGGAAACTTTATTGACACATTCCTGGGGTCAGATACATCACATGATCACACTGACAGAACCACAGGCACATAGACACAGGCAACAGAGCATGCACAATGTCGGCACTAGTACAGTGTATATCCACCTTTCGCAGCAATGCAGGCTGCTATTCTCCCATGGAGACGATCGTAGAGATGCTGGATGTAGTCCTGTGGAACAGCTTGCCATGCCATTTCCACCTGGCGCCTCAGTTGGACCAGCGTTCGTGCTGGACGTGCAGACCGCATGAGACGACGCTTCATCCAGTCCCAAACATGCTCAATGGGGGACAGATCCGGAGATCTTGCTGGCCAGGGTAGTTGACTTACACCTTCTAGAGCACGTTGGGTGGCACGGGATACATGCGGACGTGCATTGTCCTGTTGGAACAGCAAGTTCCCTTGCCGGTCTAGGAATGGTAGAACGATGGGTTCGATGACGGTTTGGATGTACCGTGCACTATTCAGTGTCCCCTCGACGATCACCAGTGGTGTACGGCCAGTGTAGGAGATCGCTCCCCACACCATGATGCCGGGTGTTGGCCCTGTGTGCCTCGGTCGTATGCAGTCCTGATTCTGGCGCTCACCTGCACGGCGCCAAACACGCATACGACCATCATTGGCACCAAGGCAGAAGCGACTCTCATCGCTGAAGACGACACGTCTCCATTCATCCCTTCATTCACGCCTGTCGCGACACCACTGGAGGCGGGCTGCACGATGTTGGGGCGTGAGCGGAAGACGGCCTAACGGTGTGCGGGACCGTAGCCCAGTTTCATGGAGACGGTTGCGAATGGTCCTCGCCGATACCCCAGGAGCAACAGTGTCCCTAATTTGCTGGGAAGTGGCGGTGCAGTCCCCTACGGCACTGCGTAGGACCCTACGGTCTTGGCGTGCATCCGTGCGTCGCTGCGGTCTGGTCCCAGGTCGACGGGCACGTGCACCTTCCGCCGACCACTGGCGACAACATCGGTGTACTGTGGAGACCTCACGCTCCACGTGTTGAGCAATTCGGCGGTACGTCCACCCGGCCTCCCGCATGCCCACTATACGTCCTCGCTCAAAGTCAGTCAACTGCACATACGGTTCACGTCCACGCTGTCGTGGCATGCTACCAGTGTTAAAGACTGCGATGGAGCTCCGTATGCCACGGCAAACTGGCTGACACTGACGGTGGCGGTGCACAAATGCTGCGCAGCTAGCGCCATTCGACGGCCAACACCGCGGTTCCTGGTGTGTCCGCTGTGCCGTGCGTGTGATCATTGCTTGTACAGCCCTCTCGCAGTGTCCGGAGCAAGTATGGTGGGTCTCACACACCGGTGTCAATGTGTTCTTTTTTCCATTTCCAGGAGTGTATTTGCATATCCTAGAGTACAGCATTGTTGATACTTATTTATTTTATTTATTTATTTATTGTTCCATGGGACCAAATTAAGGAGAAGTATAAATGGTCATGGAACGAGTCAATACATGAAATTATAACACTATAGTAGAAACAGATAAAATGAAATACAAGAAACGTATTCAGGCGACAATTCGTAAGTTTAAATAAAGAAAATCAACAATGTAACAGTGGAATTTGCTTAATTTTTCAGCTCTTCCAGGAGATCCTCGACAGAATAGAAGGAGTGAGCCATGAGGAAACTCTTCAGTTTAGACTTAAAAGCGTTTGGGCTACTGCTAAGATTTTTGAGTTCTTGTGGTAGCTTATTGAAAATGGATGTAGCAGAATAGTGCACTCCTTTCTGCACAAGAGTCAAGGAAGCGCATTCCACATGCAGATTTGATTTCTGCCTAGTATTAACTGAGTGAAAGCTGCTAACTCTTGGGAATAAGCTAATATTGCTAAAAACAAACGACATTGAAGAAAATATATACTGTGAGGGCAATGTCAGACTATTGAATAGGGGTCAACAAGAGGTTCCGAACTTACACCACATATAGCTCGAACAGCCCGTTTTTTGAGCCAAAAATACCCTTTTTGAATCAGAAGAATTACTCCAAAAAATAATACCATATGACATAAGCGTATGAAAATATGCAAATTAGATTACTTTTCGTGTTGAAATGTCACTTATTTCAGATACTGTTCTAATGGTAAATAAAGCAGCATTTAGTTTCTGAACAAGATCCTGAACATTGGCTTTCCGCAACAGCTTACTATCTATCCGAACGCCTAGGAACTTGAACTGTTCCGTCTCGCTTACAATATGCCCATTCTGTCTGATCAAAATATCAGTTCTTGTTGAATTGTGAGTTAGAAACTGTAAAAACTGAGTCTTAGTGTGATTTAGCATCAAATTATTTTCCACAAGCCACGAACTTATTTCATGAACTACGTTATTTGATAATGCTTCAATATTACACACTAGATCCTTCACTGCTAAGCTGGTGTCATCAGCAAACAGAAATATTTTTGAATCACCTGTAATACTAGAAGGCATATCATTTATATGAATAAGAAACAGAAGTGGCCCCAGCACCAATCCTTGGGGAATGCCCCACCTAACAGTGCCCCATTGGGACTGAACATCACTACCACTCTCAATATTGTGGAGAATTACCTTCTGCTTTCTGTTCTTAAAGTAAGAGGCGAACCAATTGTAAGCTACTCCCCTTACTCCATAATGGTCCAACTTCTGCAGTAATATTTTGTGATCAACACAGTCAAAAGCCTTCGTTAAATCACAGAAAACACCTAGTGTTCGCAACCTTTCATTTAATCCATCCAAAACCTCACAGAGAAAAGAAAATATAGCATTTTCAGTTGTTAAACCATTTCTAAACCAAACTGAACATTTGACAGCAAATTATGTGAATATAAATGCTCCAGTAACCTTGTATATACAACCTTCTCGATAACTTTAGCAAACACCGATGGCATAGAAATAGGTCTATAATTGGCAACATTAACCCTGTCTCCCTTTTTATAAAGTGGCTTAACATCCGAGTACTTTAGTCGGTCAGGAAACCGACCACTCCTAAAGGAAAAGTTACAGATATGGCTAAGTACTGGGCTAACATACATAGAACCATACTTCAGTATTCTGCTAGATACCCTGTCATAGCCATGAGATTTCTTGGTCTTTAGTGATTTAATGATTAACTCAATCTCCGTCTTGTCAGTATCATGGAGGAGCATTTCTGGTAACAGTCTCGGAACACTTTTTTCTACAAGTGCTGTATGATTCCCTGTTGGGACTAGGTTTCTATTTAGTTCACCTGCTATATTCAGAAAGTGATTATTAAATACTGTACATATATGCGACTTATCAGTAACACAGACATTCCTACTACGCACTGATTCTATATCCTCGAACTGTCTCTGCAGACCAGCCACTTTCTTTACGACTGACCACATGGTTTTAATTTTATCCTGAGACTTAGCTATTCTATCTGCATACCACATACTTTTTAAGCACCTTACAATACTGTTTGTAATGGGCTGCTGCATTTAGATTTTGACTGTTTCCAAAGTTTTGATATAATTGCCACTTTGTTCTACAGGATATTCTTATCCCTCTAGTCAGCCACCCAGGCTGCCTGTTTGTGCTAGTACCCTGTTTTGAACATTCTAACGGAAAGCAACTTTCAAAGAGCACGAGAAAAGTCTTGAGGAAAGCATTATATTTATCGTACTGTATCAGCACTATAAACATCTTGCCACTCTTGTTCCTTGATAAGGTTTACAAAGGTCTCTACAGCAACTGGATCAGCTTTCCTAAAAAGTTGATAACTATATTTAACATGTGTTGCAGCACAAAAATCTTTTAGAGTTAAAACTTGTGCATCATGATCTCAAAGGCCATTCACTTTTTTGCTAACAGAATGCCCTTCTAGTAATGAGGAATAAACAAAAATGTTGTCTATGGTTGTTCTACTGTTCCCTTGCACTCTCATTGGAAAGAATACGGTTTGCATAAGATTATATGAATTAAGGAGGTCTACCAGCATCCTTTTCCTTGCACAGTCACTTATACAATTAATATTGAAGTCACCACAGATAACTAACTTTTTGTATTTCCTGTCAAGTGAACCAAGAACCTCCTCTAGCTTTAGCAAAAAGTGTTCTGAAATCAGAGTCTGGGGATCTATAAATAACAACAGTTAGAAGTTTAACTTCACTAAATTTAACCACACCTGAACAACATTCAAACACCTTTTCAGTGCAGTACTTTGAAACATCAATTGACTCAAATGGGATACCGTTTTTCACATACATGGCTACTCCCCCACACCGCAAAGAGCTCCTAGAAAAGCTGCCAGCCAACCTGTATCCTGGTAAAGGAAGCCTCTGAATTATCTCCTTATTTAAGAAGTGTTCAGATATACCAATAATTTCAGAGTCAACATCTATAAGCAGTTTACTAACTTTATCTCTAATACCTTGTATATTTTGATGAAATATACTAATTCCTTCATTACTCGGATACCTAAGCTTTGTCGAAGGTGGTTTCTTTGTTAGAGAGACTTCCCTTAAGCAGGAATACCTATCAGCTGACTTCAATCTAAAAAAGGTGCAGCTATAACACCCACTAGAACAGGAATTTTCCCATGAGTGATCCCACCACCCCCGCCTATGCTGTCACCTATAAGCTTTGCCGACCTTCCCTTTCCATACCTGTTGAGGTGCAGGCCATTTCTAGTGAAATCCGTCCTGCTGATAGACTCCACCGACACCACTGAAATGTGACTCATGCCTTCTGTCATCAGTGCACTCCCAAGTCTCATGTTATTACACTTGACGGCTGTATCAAGATGAGGCCGATCATGATGCTGAAACAGTTCCACGAAATGCACATTCGTGTTGCCAGTCTGAGTGGCTATCTTTTCCAGGTCACCATCTATGTCATACTCGCCATCCCTATCAATACTATTACCAGCCCCACCCACAATCACTACCTGATCCTCTTTAGTAAAATCCCTACATAATCTCCCTATGTTAACAGTCACCTGAGCCAATCCTGCATTAGGCTTCACAATGCTGGTGACCTGGTATTCACTCCCCAACACTACCTGCAACTGCTGGCCTACACCTCTACCATGAGAACTACCTAACAGCAGAACCTTCGTCTTTCTCTTAGACTTTGCAACTGTCCTAGCCACTGTGACTGCTGAGGTCTGCTGCATACTTCCTACATCTACAGCTACTAGAGATTCCTCTCCACTAGACTCTGACAGTTGGTCATATCTATTGCAAACACCAATAGTAAAACTATCTGAAAATCTCCTTCTCCTAGCAGATCTCTTACCAACAGCCAGCTCCCATTCCCCAACCCACTTCTCCCTCCTCATCCTATCTAGCCCCTCCTGTGCGTTTTTCAACTGCAGCTGAAGGGCACAGATCTTACGCTCCTGCTCCTCTATCAACTTACTCTTGCTACATAACCTGCAGTTCCAGGAGAGGATCTCACCAAAGTGCCCACTGGCTTCCCCACTGCATTCCCCCCCCCCCCCCCCCCCCCCAGTGAAAGTACTTCGAACAAGTCTCACACCGCAATCCACTGCTCACGAACCTATGGCAAAGCCCACACTTCTCACACATGGTAAAATTTTAAGGTTATTGAAACAAGAAAACTACTTTATCTAAGTTCCGCTAGTACAATAAGAAGATGTTAAAAAACTGACTACAATAATCACAAACTTACTCTACAAGGAAAGTAACTAGTATTATTAACAGTATTAATCAACAGCAAATGAGAATATAACAAACGACTAACACAGAAAGAAAATCAAATGTCTAATGACACAGTAACGAAACTGAAAACAGTTCCCAAAAATTTCTTCTGAAATTATTTCACCAGAAAACACCAAGAACACTGGTTGAAGACTGCTCAAGTTCCTAAATAAACCACTATATACAAACAATTAATTAGTACTTAGCTTTCGATGTGCCGCTACAGCTGCAACTGGTCAATGCGGAAAGTAAATACAGGTAAGAGGTTAAGTTGCTCGATACGAAACACTCACAAATATCAGGTCACAACACAAGAAAGGTGGAGGTGAATGAAGAAACCACTAATAAGTCACTTATATAGTAGATATTATAACAAAAACCGTTAAAATATGTATCTGAAACCTAAAAATATCTGAAAACTTAGAGAGCGATCTCACTTTTTTTTTTTTTTTTTTTTTGGCACATTGCATTCCCTCCCTTATGGGGAGGGCGGGCCTTTTTAGAGCTTGCTATTTGCTCTTTTTCGGCCGTTGGTGTTCAATACAATTTTTGCTTTTTAGAGTTCATTTGCTTGCAATTGTGCCAAGCATTATTATTCTGGTATAATATGGAATTTACATTATTGTTTATGAGCAATACAGGGTTTATACTATTTGGATATTCAGGAGACATTTATGAAGTTCTTTTAGGAGACATATAGTTGAATGTTTTAAAAAAACGAGATAAATGAGTAAATTAGGGTATATATATATATATATATATATATAACAAAAACGTAATGAAAAAGATATAAGTTTAACAAAAACATAATAAATTTAACAAAAACATACAAGTTGAAGAAAACCAATAAATCATATAAGTTGGGGAGAAACAATAAAACATATAAGTTGAAGAAGAACATATAAATTAGAAAGGAGCATAGATAAATTTGAGAAGGTTATATGACTATTCAGATTTTCGTTTTATTGCTATTGCTTGTTTGTGTATGTGATCGTTTCGTTGCGGTGTGTGTGCATATGTGTGACTGTGTGTGTGTGTGTGTGTGTGTGTGTGTGTGTGTGTGTGTGTGTGTAGGGCCGTTGCCTACATCCTGGCGTCGAGGTGGGAGGGACAGTGGGTGCCGCTTACGAGTGGGGTCATGGTGGGAACAAGGTCGGGAAAATGGGAGGTCGTATTTTGTGCCACTGTACGCGCTGGTTGGATGTATTTGAACTTAGGGCGCCTCCTTTCCCGGATTTCAGAGGTCAGTAAGTCTTCCATGTCTGGTCTTTTCGTCAGTATGTGTTTGTCATAGTTGGCGCATAGTTTCGTAAGTCGAGTTTGTAATGGTTCTATGTTTGTGATGTCATACACGTCGTTGCTTGGCGTCTGGGGGGGGGAGTTTGGTGATGCTGCGAAGTAGTCTTCTTTCAGTTCTGTAGAGTCTGTCCGTCTGGCTTTTCGCCAGACCGGCCAGGGGTGCGGCTGCATACTCCATAACCGGCCTGACGAAGGTCTTCTATGTGTGCAGGGACGTCTCCAGGCGGCAGCCGTGGAGGCGACCCTGCACCTGTCGTATGAGTCCTTGTCTTTTTCTTGTTCTGTTGAGGAGGTAGTTGATGTGCGTCTGCCAGTTTAGATGCTTGTCTAGAAACGCGCCTAAGTATTTCGCGGTGTTAGTGAGCGTCAGTGGTGTGTTCCATAGGGTCAGTTGTAAGTCGCCAGTGTTTTGGTTTCTGTTCTTGGTTCGGTGTCTGTGTTGGAAGAATATGGTCTGTGTTTTGGTCGGGTTGGGTCGAATTCGCCACTGCGTCATCCAGGTCTGAAGTTTTTGTAGGTAGTCTGTCGTTTTCCGTTGTATGGTCCTGGTGTTTGTTACAGTGCACCAATATGCAGTGTCGTCTGCATATAGTGCGACTGTCTCGTTTGGTGTCGCCGTGGTGGGGATGTCTGCTGTATACAGCGCGTACAGGGTCGGTGACAGGATGCCTTCTTGCGGGACGCCTGCCTGTGGCGTGAACGGATCGGATTGTTGTTCCCCTACATGTATCCTGCATATCCTGTTACTAAGGTAGGCTTGTATGATCTTAATGAATTTGGTGGGGATTCCTAGTCGGCTTAGTTTAAGGAGGAGCCCTTGATGCCACAGCTTGTCGAATGCACGCTCGATGTCAAGGAATACTGCGAGCGTGCATCGTCCGTCGTTGAATCCCTTAGTGATGCTGTTGGTGAGTTTAAAGAGCGGGTCATTCGTCGAGTGATTGGGTCTGAAGCCTGCCTGGATTGTCAGGGGTAGTCCTTTGTCTTCTGTGAATTTTCTAAGTCTGTTCGCTAATATGCGTTCGTAGGTCTTCCCTATAACATCCAGCAGAGAGATTGGTCTGTATGAGTGGGGGTCAGTCTTCGGTTTGTCAGGCTTGAGGATCATTATCGTCTTACTCGTCTTCCAGTTGGTCGGTAGCGTTTCGTAGGTGAGGCAGTAATTGAAGATAATGTAGAGAATGGGGATGAGGAAGTGGGGGGGGGGGGCCTTTCTGTAGGTGCAGTCGTCGGATTTCGTTTTGTCCAGGAGCAGAGTTACGTCCTGTGTGGATGGCTTCGGCTATTTCAGTGTTGGTTATTACTTTGGTCAGGTTGTGGTCGTTCTCTGTGTCCACTGTAGCTGTGGTGAGTAGTCGGTTCAGTTGTAGTTCAACTGTACGTCTGTGTACTTCGTCAAAGAGATTGTCGTTGGGAAAGGAGTAGACCTCCTGAAGTACCTGTTTGAAGATGGAGGCCTGTTCACGTTTGTCTGTTGTCGGTTCGTTGTTTGTTATTAAGGTGAATTCAGTAGTTCGTCGTTGTCCCGTTAGTGTTCTGAATTTTTTCCAGAACTTGCCTCCACTCCTGTAGTCTAGTTGTTGGCAGGTGTCTTCCCACTGTGTTTGTCTATGTGTGGATATTATGTTTCTGACTCTGTTGTTTAGTCTGTTCCAAAGTCGTATTAGATCTGGGTTGTTTGTACGTCTTATCTCTCTGCGTAGTCACTTCTTTTGTTGTATTAGCTGTAGTGCCTCACGAGGGATAGTTGGTCTCCAGTTATTTATGATTTTCGTCGGGATTGCTTCGTCGGTGGCTTGTTTGATTGCGTTTTCCAGGCGTCTGGTCACTAGCAGTAAGTCGTTGTCGTCAGTGATGCTAACTGGGAAGTTTAGTTGGTCTGTGATGACTTCGCCATATCGTTCCCAGTTAGCATTTGCGTAGTTGCGGATGGTACGTCTAGTGGGAGGAGGGTCTGGGGGGTTGAGTGCCTCTGTGGACGTCCGCAGCTCGTGGTTGTGCGGTAGCGTTCTCGCTTCCCACGCCCGGGTTCCCGGGTTCGATTCCCGGCGGGGACAGGGATTTTCTCTGCCTCGTGATGACTGGGTGTTGTGTGCTGTCCTTAGGTTAGTTAGGTTTAAGTAGTTCTAAGTTCTAGGGGACTGATGACCTTAGATGTTAAGTCCCATAGTGCTCAGAGCCATTTTTGAGCCTCTGTGGAGAAGGTGAGTGGTAGGTGGTCGCTCTTTATGGGATTGCCAATCTTTGGGGAGGTGATGGTGTCTGTCAGTGTGGGGCTAAACAGGATGTGGTCAGGGGCAGACTGTCCGTTGTGCCCTATGAAGGTGTATTCATAGATGGGAAGGCGGTCTATTGGTTGCGTTGCTAGGATGTCAAAGAGTGTGCGTCCGTTTTGGTTATCTGTCCAGTCTCCGAGTTGGGGGTGTCTGGCGTTGAGGTCGGATAAGAGAATGAATTTGTCCAGGGATTGTAGGTGTTGTAGGAATTGGAGTGGGAGGGGACTGTTGGGGGGGTTGTATAGGCATGCCACTGTGATTGTACGTCTGTTGGTTCCCCTGATTTTCACCATTATCGCCTCTAGGTTTTGTAGTGCTGGGGGGAGGGGGATTTCGGTGGCGGGTATCGAGTTTAGGACGTACAGAGCTACTCCTCCCCTACCGTCAGCCCTATCTTTACGGAAGCAGTTGAATTTAGGGATATTGCAGTCCTTTCCGTCTTTCAGCCAGGTTTCGGCCACGCCTGCTACATGTATGTGGTCATTTATGAGAGTGTGCATTAGCAGTGTTCGTCTGTTTACTATCCCCCTCGCATTTACGAAGAGGAAGTTTGTGTGAGTGTGAGCAGTGTTATCCATGTGTTAGTCTTGGAGGAAGTGTTGTCCTGCTGTTTTAACTTCTGGTAGGTGGGCGGGGTGTGCGGTGAGTGTCGTCGGGAGACCCGTTTTGAGTGTTTTCTGTAGGTTCGTTTAGAGTGTCATCATGTGTGCTGAGGAGTCTTGTTTGTGGGTGCCACTGGTCTTTAATGGTGATGTGCAGCCTGCATCCTGTTTGGGTGGCTTTAATTGATTTTTCCAGGGTTTGGAAAGCAACCTGGTTGATAGTTTTAATGATGTCCTCCTTCCTGTCCTGAAACAGGTTAATCAGGGTGCCACTTAGGACCCTCAGGAAGTCCGCCTTCAGCACCACCTCCTGCTGGATGTCCTCCAGTGCGATCTGTGCTGGCTCGTCTATTAGCTTGATGGGGGCTTGAAGCTCTGGCTTCGGAGCCTCCTTGGGGCGCAGTGGGCAGCGGTAGGAGAGTGCTGAATGGGGGCCTTCGCAGTTGGCGCATTTTTCAGCGCCAAGGCTGTTACATTAGGAGAGGGAGTGGTCTCCACTGCACTGGGGGCACTTTTGCTTACCTACACAGTTTTTAGTTGGGTGTTCAAACGATAGACATAGACTACACTGGGCGGGTTGTGGTGGGGGGAAATTGGAGGGCTCTGTTTCTTTCCGTGAATAGTCTATAACAACTCCTTGGGTTAGAATCTGTCGAGGGTCTCCTGATCCCTCGTTATTACACGGATCATCTTTGTGGGGGCGTTCCTGGCGCGAGATTTGATTCGCCACGCCTTCTCAATGGTGAGGCCCTGATCTTGCAGTTGTTTCCGGACTTCTTGGTCTTCAACATCGAGAGGAACCTTCTTGATTACTGCCGATAGGGGGGGCCTGCCTTGATCATGCCTGGGCTGTCTTTCTCTTGGTTCGCGAGGACAGAGTTGTCTCACTACAATTTTGTGGTGTAGATAGAGCCTAAATAGTTTTTGTAGGTGGATTTCTTCTCCCGGTTTAGCGGTTTTGATAAAGGCGATGCCATCTCGTCTGACCTTTAGGTCCTTGATAGCATCCCTCATTTCCTGTTTGAAAAATTGGTTAATGAAGATAGTTAGTTTCCTCTCTGTTGCTGAGTCGTCCGGAAGGAATTGTATCTCGTAGATGACGGTTCTTAGGTCTTCGAGTTGCAGTCGCTTGCCCTTGTCCTCGGACGATGGCCCTGGTTGTGAAGACCTGGTAGTAGAGGAGGGTATAGGTGGTTGCTGTGGGTTGGGTGAAGTGGGAATTCTCGCCTTGTCTGAGTACATGACGGTCGTTGTGTCAGGTCTGGGTTATGTACAGTCGCTTGTGGGGGTCCGACTCAGGAGCGCTTAGTTGGCACCGTTATTCGTTTCCACGCCCTGAGTCAGCCTATTCTGTCATACGCGGGTTACTGGGCAATGCCGCAGGCCCTGGTATGCGTATACCCTGTACTTAGGGGGGAGACAGTCTGACTGCCAGCGACACTGTATCGTGGGCACAACACTTTTGCTTTTCTTCACCACTTCTGGAGTGGCAGGTGAGGGTAACACGACAAAATTGCGTGGGTGGCATGGCGATTTTGCGTAGCTTCCCGTTGGGTTGTGCGGAAAACTCGTTGGAGATCGCCGGACTCGTGAGAGTGCGGCGTCGTCCTCAGCATGTCCGCTCGCTGCGCCGTCCGCGCGACGACTAAAGGTCTCTCTGCGGCGCCCGCTGCAGCTCCGGCCCACCGGGATGGACGGTGGAGGGGGACTGGTGCGAGGGTGGGGAGGCCTCCGCTCTCTTGGCGGCTGCTCGCTCGCTGTCCGCTGCACGCTGTACCTCCCATGTCCGCTCCTGATGGCTCCCGATTCTCGTGTGTGGATCTCACATGCAGTCACGTGCTTATCTTGTCATGTAGTTGTTGAATTGTGGCATGGGAAACTTTTGTGTCAACTGCATTTACATTGTCTTGTATGTCTGATCTGAAGGAATCAAATGCATCTATGCCAAAAGTATTTGGGCTCGTGCTTGAGCGGACTACCATTAAAGGGACTTCGGGTCAACAGAAGCTTCCAGTCCCACGCGTCGGCTTTGACCCGTGTCGTAGGGTGTTGTCGTGTGTGACGTCATGACAGCGCGGAGTTTGGTTTGTGAGTGTGGCGTGTTTGTAGATGTCGTCATGATGTGGGTTGTTGTGCTCTCTGTTGTTCGGGGTTTTCGTTTGTGTGGTGTAATGGGCTCAGTTTGCTTTTGCTCATTATCCAGAATTGTTCGAGTGTCGGCTGTGTTTGTACTGGAATTCGTTTCGGTGAGTTAACGATTTTATGTGAAGGTTAATTTAGTGTTCACTGCACATCGTGTGGTAATTTTAGTAAAATTAATTGGTTTTGTTTTTGTTCAGGAATGGATATGATGGATAAAATTAACAGTGCGCAAGTCAAGGGAAGTGTTCGATCCCAATGTGTGGCTGTGTATGTTGATATTGGTATCGGGAGATGTTTTTGAGCTATATAGGCCAAGGGAAGTGTTTGATCCTAATTTATGGGATTGAGAGCTGCTGTTGAGCTATATAGGTCAATTTGACATGTAGTGATGATATTCTACTTATGTTTGATCTTTTCTATACTGCCTGGGTCTATCAAAAAGTATTTGATAATCCATTCAGTATACCTTTGATTTATTTTCAGAAACACATCACAGATCCAGTACCACACCAGACCTACAGGATTTTACAACCAAATGTTCTCTGCCAGCACCCTATATTTTTTGGGGTGGTTACTAAGGATAGATCATGGCATATATATTTTACCATCTGTGCCAAATCAATGTGTCTGTTAAAATATTAATGTTATGGCACTGTCAATAGTAGTATCACAGATACACTTTAAGAAAATGAAACAGATTACATTCCACTGTGAAAACCCACTGTCATATAATGTTTATTGAAGTGGATGACACTTGTATCTGGTGTTGGAGTAACTGTTGCAATGAATGTGATTTTTATAGTATGACATGTTAAAAACAGCTGCAGTAAAATAAATTTGTTTATCGCAAAAGGATTTATGTCTTTTACATATGTTATATTGTCCCATTTTGTGTGTGTGGTGTTCACAAGCCCTGCTCCCATCCCCACCCAGGGAAAGTAATTACAGAATCATTGCATAATGTTACATCGTGTGTGTGTGTGTGTGTGTGTGTGTGTGCGTGTGTGTGTGTGTGTGTGTGTGTGTGTGTGTGTGTGTCTTGGAAGGGGGGGGGGGATGGAGTGCACACACTTTTGAGAAGAGTTTATTGGTCCATCCACTAATGATTATAGGTCCAAGGATAATATTTTTTGACTGAGTTGCTTACATTTCTTCAAAACTAAACCTGTGAAAAATATGAAATTAAAATATTTTGTAATTGGCTATGCATGGAATGTTGAATGTGTTGTTATAATATATTTAATTACTCAACATTTATTAGCTTACTGTGAACTGTTAGACATCAGCAGTATTAGGTACAAATATAATACCCATTAGTGACATGAAAATTTCTGCCGGACTGCGACTTGAACCTACATTTCTCTCTTGTGAGGAAATATGCCATGAAGTTCTGGGTTTGCTGTCAGATGTTACTGAACCAGTCTTTTGACTGCATAACTTCCAGCAATGTGAATGGGATGAAGAAATACTGAATATTCATCTGTCCTAGAAACCTCAGCAAAGGTTCACTGTGTATGTGTTTAGAATAAGGTATAATGAGCCAATTGTAACACACGTAGCCAATGATACACAGCTTCTTATTTGTCGTGTGTTCAGTTCTTTTCCTTTGATTCTTTCCACACATCACCTCTCCTCTGCTTGTAACTTCAGATTGATCAGTCTGTGAGAGTACATAATGGGCTCTGAAAATGAACACTAAGTTCTTCTAGATATGCTGTTTTTTTGTCATTGTGGATATGACATGATCTTGAAGAAATGGAACAAGTAGAAGTAGCAACCGTTATGACCAGTGCTTGATTTGTAAAAAAGTAGTAGTACAAGTACTGTGACCTACCATGGATTGTTTTTTATTAATGTCTTAAAACATTATTTTAACGGTTTTTTATCAGAGGTATCAGTACGGTATACCACCACAAATCAAGCACTGGCTATAACAACAAAAGCAATTGTCTGGTTTAAAATAGTCACACTAACTGTACCTGGATTGCTTTCTCATCTCTCAGCAATAAAAAAGGAAGATTGTTTGACAATATTATAAAAAGGATAGGTGCTACTCATTATATAGTGGAGATGCTGATTCATAGTTAGGCACAACAAAAAGATTGTCAAACAAAGCTTTCAGCCAAACAGGCATTCATCACAATTAGACAACATATATTCAGTATCTCCGCTAGGTGAGTAGCAGCTACCCTTTTCATAACATTATCATTATTATATACTGGATTTTCCATTGTGTGAAGATTAGTGTTTTAATGTATCATTGCCAACAGTACTAAGGATAGACAGGTTTCTACCAACAGACAGAGCTTATCTCTTACTATGTGGTCTCCATCAAGATGGACACAATCTTCCTCAAGGCTTTTCGCATCAGATCTGTGGCTGAATAGCAGCCAACTGAATGTTGCCTCAAACTGAGTGGTAAGTAAAGAATATAAAGAGAGGAAATTTGTTTAGTGCATAAACTTGAAACTGATATTAAATTGACAGATTCTTTGACCAAAAGCTGGCTTACACTACACAAAGTGTTTTCGCAGGAGAAGATTTCTTCTTAATTGAAATTCAAGACAGTTTCTCTTCATCAGTATGTTTGGGAATGATTCCCAAACTAAATGTATATATAAAAAAGATTTTAATGGTAACTGAAGTATAGTAAGTTTGATTTCATGGCTATTATTTATTTCCATTTATCTGCTTTCCTTTCCTGATTTTCTTCAGCTGCCATACGTGGCACAGCTGTTTCTGCCAGAATGATGGATTTTCATTTCCTTACAATGCAAATGAAGGTGGAAAATATAGTGCTTAAGTCAAACAAGGTAAAAAATATTGAAATTCCATGTAACTGCAAAAGAATGAAATACTGCATAAGTGGAGCTCCAGTAGTTATGCGAGGCTGTTTGTCTGTATGGAGGCTGAGAAGCTGGAAGACTGCAGCAAAGTGCAGGAAGGCTTGCAGAGAATCAACAATTGGTGGAGTGTGAATATCTGTCAAGACAGATCCCCATGTTGATGCACCACTTTCTAGTGAGCACCAGTTTGTCACTGAAGAGATCATTCCAATTTCCATCAGCTGAAGTCTTGGTACAAGAACTGATCTCCACACAACAATGACCTGTGCCTGTGCGCATTTATGCAAAAGCAAAGTCAGTTATGTTGTATTTGTTTCTTCAGTGACAGTACATCTATAGGTAACAAGTTTACAGTGACATTACAGTGAAAGAGTTACAGAAGATGAAATGGGTTGTTGCTAAGACTGAGAATTCATTTTTTTATCAGGTGCATAGTACAATGACATAAATTCTTTATCAGAGGCCATCAACTCGTTTGGACATAAACCTACAAGAATGAAGTCACTTCTTTTGTCTTGGATAAATACAGTTTAAAATAATGTAACATATCAAAATATCCACGGGTGTACTGCCGGTCTACAGTGTCCAACGGGCACAATATTTCGGCGATCATACATGTCGCCATCATCAGGTGAACTGACGGACTGAGCTCCTGTGAACGTGCCGGCACGGAGATCCGCACACTATGGCTGCTCAGGGGGAACTGGGTTCGGTCGCGGCGGCGGCCAATTTAAATACCCTCCATCCGCGGCGCGCTCACTCCGCCGTCCGCGCCCCGCGCCACGGTCGTGGAAAATCACGCTATGGAGTATAAACGCACGAGGATTCTGGTACAGACGTTGAGATACTGGGACTGCATTGTTAGAGAGGCCATCGAAATTCGCACCAATGACGACCTCATAAATCGTGACTGTGGCTATAATCTTAGCAAGGCTTGGGAACCAGCGATTGGGTTAATCAAGAGTAAATCGAGCAAACGTATAGTTGTGACGACCACGGCGGACAGAGCCATCACACCGACGTCATATCAGACGCCGTCACAATCTGTTCCACCGCGCGACCGTGGTGCGGGGCGCGGACGGCGGAGTGAGCGCGCCGCGGACGGAGGGTATTTAAATCGGCCGCCGCCGCGACCGAACCCAGTTCCCCCTGAGCAGCCATAGTGTGCGGATCTCCGTGCCGGCACGTTCACAGGAGCTCAGTCCGTCAGTTCACCTGATGATGGCGACATGTATGATCGCCAAAATATTGTGCCCGTTGGACACTGTAGACCGGCAGTACACCCGTGGATATTTTGATTATCAAATACGCCGGGAGAAACTCAAGAATCACAATGTAACATATGATACAGCTATGTTACTTACCTGGTTTATGCTTCAGGAGCAAAGGTTGTGAGAATTTCAGGTCTTCTGATGCAATAAATTCATCATTTTAGGATGATCTGGGCAATAATTTACTTATTTCTGCAAACATGTTTGGGAAAAATAACTTCTTAATAGAGACTCTGCTTCTGTGTATTTAACAAGATAATATTAATGACTAAATTTCTGTGATTGAAATGGAAATGTCTAGTTGGGGGGCACTGACTTGACTGTGTAACTTAAGCTATAGCTAATGTAAATGATGTGGTTGAGAGAGGGTTATGACAGTTCACTTCATGGTGTATGGCTGGTGAGTGCCAGGTCTAGACTTTTGTGAGGGTTTTCTTTTCGAGGGGGGGTGGGGGGGGGGTCGAGTGAAATTTTAAATTTTACACTGTCATCTCATATCTGTAACTGAGTGGGCTGATGACCAAATAAAAAGAGAGTACCAGAGCACCACTGTGGTTTATTTGTTGCAGTAAACATGATGCAGCCACAGGTTTTCAACATCTGCCTGATAGCTCTCCTGCTATGCAGTGCTGTGATGGGAGACCTCAGCAACATCTTTTGGCACGCATCTGGCTGCTGGTGTTAGGCACTTTTCCAGATCATTGAACCCCATTCACAAGAGTTTCACTAAGATATTGATGGCAATGATACAATTAACGTTGAAACACACACTGCCTGAGAAAGCATAGACAGGTAATTATGATTTTTGCAGAAAAGTTGCTGAACAACAATGTTTTGTGGCCAGTAGCTGCAGAAGACAGTTATCATAAAGACTGCTATGCTAAATTATTGTCAAACCCCTCCTCTGTTTGAAACGGGGTCCACACTCTTGGTACCAAGTTTGATGCCACTTTGCAAGAAGTAAACAATTTTCTAGATTCCTCAAAGAAATCCCAATTTTCACTGTAGGATCCATTGCAGAGGAAGTTGACCTCCACCTCTATGATGGCTCCATCCACACCTCAGTCAATATCAAACTCACTAACCACCAACATTACCTGCATTTCAACAGCTGCCATCCCTTTCACACACAAAAAAATTACCCCACATATCTGCTCTGAGGAGAACTCTCTTGCCCTGTATGTTGAAGGGCTCACAAAGGCCTTCACAGACAGCAACATTCCCCTATCTAGTCCACAAACAAATTTCTAGTGCCATATCCTCACACAACCACAATCCTCCCACCATCCCCAAGAATGAGTTAGAAGGAGTGCCCCCTCATTACCCAATATCAGTCTGGACTGGAACAAGTGAATATTGTCATCAGGGCTTCATCTCTCTTCCTGCCCTGAAAGAGGGACATCCTACCCAAGATCCTTCGCACCCCTCCTAAAGTGGAATTTCATTGCCCACCCAACCTACACATCATCCTAGTGTATCTCTGTGCCACTCTCACCCTCATCTGCTTATTACAGAAATCAAATACACGTGGCAGACCAAAGCTCAAGATCTGCCTAACGCACATACCGAGCACCTACTACTCTAGTCATGTCACTGGCTTATCCTACCCCATCAGAAGCTGGGCCACCTGTGAAAGCAGCCATCATATACCAGCTCTGGTGCAATCACTGCACAGCTTTCTGTATTGTATGACTATCAACCAGCTGTCCACCAGGATGAATGGCCACCCCCAAACTATGGCCAAAAGGAAAGTAGACCATACTTGGGGCACAATGTGCAGCTGAACATAAAATGATTGATTTTAATAGCTGATTTACAACCCAGATTATATAGATCCTCCCCTCCACCACTAGCTCCTCTGAACCACACAGACCAGAGTTATACTTACAAAATATTCTCTGTTTCTGAAATTATCCCGGCCTCAACCTACAGTAACCTGCTGTCCCCACATCCTCAACCCAACAATTTCTGTCCCCTCCATCCTGTCACAACTCCCAAGTTAAATTGCTTTCAGCATGTGCCCCTTCCCACTGGCCGCTACAATTGTGCCAGCTCATATACCTGCCACCCCTTCCTCCAACAATCCTAGCTGGCAAACTGGCCATCTCTGTCCGAGCTTCTAGCTACCCATTACCAGCTCATCTCCCTGCCCTCCCACCTCCTTTCCCTCTACCCACCCTGCTTGACACTACCACACCACAATCAGCTCACCTGCCACAAAATCAAAATAGCACTGACGCTGTCAGTGTAGCTGGCAGCATGGAGAGAGAGACAGTTTGTTTTTGTTAGTATAACTTGTGAAAGGATAAATCTTAAAGCTAGCAAGTTTTCTTTCTTTTGTTTGTGCCTGTCAACAACTCAATACTTCTGCTTTCGGTGGGTGGTCTCCTGTAATCCTAACGTGTTTGTCTTGGTAAAAACATGCATATGAACTTCTTTGAGCAGAATTCCACTAGAAATATTTTTTGCCATAATAGATGTCTTCGAACGATGAACTGTATTTCATAAAACAGAAAAATAAAGTTCAAAAAATTGAATTAAGGGGTGGTGGAGGTAGACACTCACCCACTAGGGGAGGGAACTTTTTTGTTTCTCACTACTACATCCTGTATAACTGTTTTCCTAAAGGTTCAAAAGCTTATAAATTATTTCCCCTATTTTTCTTAATTTGCCTGGGGTATAAGAAAGGCGGCAAGCTACAGGTTGTCCATTGATTATTCATAACTGTTTTTAAAAAATAATGTTATCCCAAAGAAATAACACAATTAATAACTATCAACTACATTCCCTGAGTAACACAAATTTAGAACCATGGGTATGGCATGTCATTACAACATGACTTAACACTATCTTACTTTTATTGATATTAGCAAACACAAATCGCTCCATTGCTGTCCGAGCCCCACCAAAATTCGAGGTAAGGACATTATCATCCTTACCGCCCCCCCCCCCCCCCTCCTCCAGTCTCCTCCGTCATGGGGAGGAGCAAGCTGTTTGAGAGCATGCTTACTACCATTTCCAGCCATAGGGTTTAAAAACATTTATTTTTATTACAGTTATATCCCTTTTGTTGCAAAAAGCGGGTAATTTCTCTTGTTCAATCTTACCATTTTAAGTTATTTCTTTAGATTGCTGTTACAAATTTTACACACAAATAATACATATAGCTAAAGAAAAGACAAGAACAATAAATTTATATATGGTACATGTACAGCTAAATAAAATATTATAAGAAAATGGCAAGTAAATAATGTTACACCTTGGGGTTTTTTTCTCGGGTTCCAGCCTTACGAGGGATTAATCTTTTCCTTTCCAGTATGGTAGCCAAAATGGTCTGCCATGGTGTCTCACAGATGACTCAGTCTTTGGTGTCTTTTATCTTCTTCGAAGTCGCTAATATTATGATTCAGTTCTTCCTGCTGTGCCAGCTATCCTTTGTAGTGTATTACTTCATCAGTTATCACTGTTTCATCAGTCTTTGCTGCTCAAGTTGATCTGACTCTATCCTCTCAGGTAGCCACCATCATTCTGTTGTGCAGTTGGCCATCATCACCTTTTTGCCTTTCATATCAGAGTGATCATTGTGGATGTCCACCTGGAGTGTCAGTGTCTCTCATGTTGTTTAGAGTGATCTTTAATTTGGGAGGCTGTTGTGACACCCATTTGCGCACCAACCTGCATCAATCACAATTCTGGTTGTGCTCACCAGTGGTGGGCTGATCGGTAGGTGGCAAGCCTCCTTCGGAAGGGGCCATGCTGCTTCCAACTCAGCAGATCGTATGCTCCTCACAATGAAATTATGTAGGATTCCCACTGAAGTACATCAACAAATGTGACGATTCTCTTTGTAAATGTGTTGAATCCATGTTCACCTACAGTAACTTCATTAACGAACTAGAAATATGTAATTTAAAAGAGGTGTCTTATTTTAAATATGATTCAACAGAACTTTATAAAATCAACAAAAGACTGTTCCCACACCAAAATAATGCTGCATGCTTGAGGAATGTGCATAAAATACAGCAGAAGACATCGTTAAGTGCTTTAAGAATGGCTACAGATTTTTGGTTTATTTAAGATACATGAGCAGGAAGAGTATGTTACGGCAGTGCTCAAAGAATGACTGTATTCCAATCATGGGATGGTAAGTAAAAGATATAAGATTTGTAAAATGAATAGCTTACGATGTGAGCATTTAAGGTAGTTTTATTTCTCCTATCAACAAGTGAAGAACAATTCTCGGTACATTTCTTGAGTTTCATCCTTTGTGGCCATTATTCTGATGCTGTTTTAAAGTCTTATTTTGATGTGTGTATAAAGATTTTTCTTTGCATTAAGGTCTCATTTTCTGAAGAATTTGCTTCTATTCTACATTAAAGTCATAAACATGCTAATCAACAATGGTTATTGTAGTGTCTATTTTTGTTAGCAGACAACAGTACTCACTGTAATGTGTATAGTATTGATAGCATATCTACACACCCTAATGTGATTGTTACAATTACATTTTTACAGATTTATTACTCAGTTGTGGCAAAGGAAATGCACCGAGAGTAAAGATTAGCAAAATGTGGAATTATAATTGTATTAAACATTACAGTATTGATTGAGATTTTATTACACTGGCATTCATTGACTAATATTCCAGGTTCGACTTGGTTTGCAGGGACCAAGGGCATAAGGTATATTGCATTAGTAACACCACTGACAAAGTACTGCCAAAGGATGTGAATTTTGCCTTGAGGGTGTATCCTGTACAGCTTGCTTCCAGTGTTGAAATACATATCTAATACTCTTCATTCATGGGAAAACAATTTCTAAATAGCCAATTTTTTAATCAGTGGTTTTGTAACACTGAAATAAAAAATATCGCAAACATAAAAATCTGCTAGGAGTGATAATACTACACAGATAACATAACTATTTGGAGCCCATAATGATTAAAAATTATTTTGTATTTAATGTTTTTTGTGTAAACATGCTGAAGTCTGTGAGTTATTTAATACACCAAGGAACATGTGGAAGACAATTGCACCCTAGTTTCCTTTGCTCAGAACACAATAAAAAATTAAACCAATATTTTTCTCGGCCAGTGGCCTTGCCGCAGTGATAAGACCAGTTCCCGTCAGATCATCAATGTTAAGAGCTGTTGGGCTCGGCTACCACTTGGATGGGTCACCATCTGGGTCTGCCGAGTGCTGTTGGTAAACGAGGTGCATTCAGCCCTTGTGAGGCCTATTGAGAAGATGCTTGACTGAGAAGTAGTGACACAGGTCACGAAAGCTGAGAACGGCTGGGAGAGTTGTGTGCTGACCACATGCCCCTCTGTATCCACACCCGGTGATGCCTAAGGGCTGAGGACGACACAGCAGCCAGTCAGTACTTTTGGGCCTTCAAGGGCTGTTCGGATGCTTTTTATATATATACTACTCTCAGTTCCAATATTTACTATCAACAAACATTTGATATAATAGTCAGTGGATGTAGACCCACTTATAACATGGTTCCAGCAAGTTCAAAAAAGTATATATATATATATGAAAGAAAGATGATGAGACTTACCAAACAAAAGCGCTGGCAGGTCGATAGACACACAAACAAACACAAACATACACACAAAATTCTAGCTTTCGCAACCAACGGTTGCTTCGTCAGGAAAGAGGGGAGGAGAGGGAAAGATGAAAGGAAGTGGGTTTTAAGGGAGAGGGTAAGGAGTCATTCCAATCCCGGGAGCGGAAAGACTTACCTTAGGGGGAAAAAAGGACGGGTATACACTCGCACACACACACATATCCATCCGCATATACACAGACACAAGCAGACATTTGTAAAGGCAAAGAGTTTGGGCAGAGATGTCAGTCGAGGCGGAAGTACAGAGGCAAAGGTGATGTTGAAAGACAGGTGAGGTACGAGCGGCGGCAAATAGAAATTAGAAATCAGCGGAGATTGAGGCCTGGCGGATAGCGAGAAGAGAGGATATGCTGAAGGGCAAGTTCCCACCTCCGGAGTTCTGACAGGTTGGTGTTAGTGGGAAGTATCCAGATAACCCGGACGGTGTAACACTGTGCCAAGATGTGCTGGCCGTGCACCAAGGCATGTTTAGCCACAGGGTGATCCTCATTACCAACAAACACTGTCTGCCTGTGTCCATTCATGCGAATGGACAGTTTGTTGCTGGTCATTCCCACATAGAAGGCTTCACAGTGTAGGCAGGTCAGTTGGTAAATCACGTGGGTGCTTTCACACGTGGCTCTGCCTTTGATCGTGTACACCTTCCGGGTTACAGGACTGGAGTAGGTGGTGGTGGGAGGGTGCATGGGACAGGTTTTACACCGGGGGCGGTTACAAGGGTAGGAGCCAGAGGGTAGGGAAGGTGGTTTGGGGATTTCATAGGGATGAACTAAGAGGTTACGAAGGTTAGGTGGATGGCGGAAAGACACTCTAGGTGGAGTGGGGAGGATTTCATGAAGGATGGATCTCATTTCAGGGCAGGATTTGAGGAAGTCGTATCCCTGCTGGAGAGCCACATTCAGAATCTGATCCAGTCCCGGAAAGTATCCTGTCACAAGTGGGGCACTTTTGGGGTTCTTCTGTGGAAGGTTCCGGGTTTGAGGAGATGAGGAAGTGGCTCTGGTTATTTGCTTCTGTACCAGGTCGGGAGGGTAGTTACGGGATGCGAAAGCTGTTTTCAGGTTGTTGGTGTAATGGTTCAAGGATTCCGGACTGGAGCAGATTCGTTTGCCACGAAGACCTAGGCTGTAGGGGAGGGACCGTTTGATGTGGAATGGGTGGCAGCTGTCATAATGGAGGTACTGTTGCTTGTTGGTGGGTTTGATGTGGACGGACGTGTGAAGCTGGCCATTGGACAGGTGGAGGTCAACGTCAAGGAAAGTGGCATGGGATTTAGAGTAGGACCAGGTGAATCTGATGGAACCAAAGGAGTTGAGGTTGGAGAGGAAATTCTGGAGTTCTTCTTCACTGTGAGTCCAGATCATGAAAATGTCATCAATAAATCTGTACCAAACTTTGGGTTGGCAGGCCTGGGTAACCAAGAAGGCTTCCTCTAAGCGACCCATGAATAGGTTGGCGTACGAGGGGGCCATCCTGATACCCATGGCTGTTCCCTTTAATTGTTGGTATGTGTGGCCTTCAAAAGTGAAGAAGTTGTGGGTCAGGATGAAGCTTGCTAAGGTGATGAGGAAAGAGGTTTTAGGTAGGGCGGCAGGTGATCGGCGTGAAAGGAAGTGCTCCATCGCAGCGAGGCCCTGGACATGCGGAATATTTGTGCATAAGGAAGTGGCATCAATGGTTACAAGGATGGTTTCCGGGGGTAACAGACTGGGTAGGGATTCCAGGCGTTCGAGAAAGTGGTTGGTGTCTTTGATGAAGGATGGGAGACTGCATGTGATGGGTTGAAGGTGTTGATCTACGTAGGAAGAGATGCGTTCTGTGGGGGCTTGGTAACCAGCTACAATGGGACAGCTGGGATGATTGGGTTTGTGAATTTAAGGAAGAAGGTAGAAGGTAGGGGTGCGGGGTGTTGGTGGGGTCAGGAGGTTGATGGAGTCAGGTGAAAGGTTTTGTAGGGGGCCTAAGGTTCTGAGGATTCCTTGAAGCTCCGCCTGGACATCAGGAATGGGATTACCTTGGCAAACTTTGTAAGTAGTGTTGTCTGAAAGCTGACGCAGTCCCTCAGCCACATACTCCCGACGATCAAGTACCACAGTCGTGGAACCCTTGTCAGCCGGAAGAATGACGATGGATTGGTCAGCCTTCAGATCACGGATAGCCTGGGCTTCAGCAGTGGTGATGTTGGGAGCAGGATTAAGGTTTTTTAAGAAGGATTGAGAGGCAAGGCTGGAAGTCAGAAATTCCTGGAAGGTTAGGAGAGGGTGATTTTGAGGAAGAGGAGGTGGGTCCCGCTGTGACGGAGGACGGAACTGTTCCAGGCAGGGTTCAATTTGGATAGTGTCTTGGGGAGTTGGATCATTAGGAGTAGGATTAGGATCTTTTTTCTTCGTGGCAAAGTGATATTTCCAGCAGAGAGTACGGGTGTAGGACAGTAAATCTTTGACGAGGGCTGTTTGGTTAAATCTGGGAGTGGGGCTGAAGGTGAGGCCTTTGGATAGGACAGAGGTTTCGGATTGGGAGAGAGGTTTGGAGGAAAGGTTAACTACTGAATTGGGGTGTTGTGGTTCCAGATTGTGTTGATTGGAATTTTGAGGTTTTGGAGGGAGTGGAGCTGGAAGTGGGAGATTGAGTAGATGGGAGAGACTGGGTTTGTGTGCAATGAGAGGAGGTTGAGGTTTGCTGGAAAGGTTGTGAAGGGTGAGTGAGTTGCCTTTCCGGAGGTGGGAAACCAGGAGATTGGATGGTTTTTTAAGGTGGAGGGTGGCATGCTGTTCTAATTTGCGGTTGGCCTGTAGGAGGATGGTCTGAAGAGCCAGTGTGGATGTGGGAGAGGAAAGATTAAGGACTTTTATTAAGGATAGGAGTTGACGGGTGTGTTGATTGGCTGAGTGGATGTGTAGGTGAAGGATTAGGTGGGTGAGGGCAATGGATTGTTCAGTTTGGAACTGGTATAGGGACTGATGGAAAGAAGGGTTGCAGCCAGAGATGGGAACTTTAAGTGTGAGGCCTTTGGGGGTGATGCCAAATGTCAGACAAGCCTGAGAAAATAAAATATGGGAGTGTAATCTGGCTAGGGCGAAGGCATGTTTGCGGAGGGAATGTAAATAAAACTTAATGGGGTCGTTGTGGAGGTGTTGTGAGGGTGACATGGTACTAGAAGGTCGAAAGTGTAACATGAGGCTGAAATGAAAATGAAAATAAATATAAAAATATATGGGGAGAGATAAAGGTGAAGTAGAAAGCAAATGGAGATCTGGTGTGAAAAGAGGCGAAAAGGGGTTGGTTGGAGCTGGGTTATGTTGATCCTGTGGTGAAATAGTGTTGGTAGATAACGATGTGCATAAAGGTTAGGTGGTTGTGTTGCCGCCAAAACACGTTAAAGGGTGGATAAATTCGGGAAAATTTCGAAAAAACTACGTGAGGATGTATTAAAAGTAGTGGTATGGTGGTGGCAGATTATGGAAATGAGGCTAACAATTGTCTGATGGAGAAATAATGACGTTAAAACCTGTGGGAAGCGGCTAAAAATGATCGGTGATGTGAAAAAACGGAAATGGAAATAAAGCAAAAGTTATCAAAACTAGCCGAAAAGGTTGTTTAATAGCTGAAAGGAACTGTTTGCGAACTAGAAAGGGTGGATTTTATAGCAGTAGCGGAAGAAAAATTTTTTGGTTATGGTTTGGAAGTGGGTTACGTGTTATTACATATTATTGAGTATATATCGGCGGGATAAAATTGTATAGTGGATTACGGTAAAAAGGAGAAGGTGAATACAAAGTGAAACTACTGGCAAAAACAGAAGGAGGAAATAAGACGACAGAAAAGACTTCGAGATGTAACAATGACAATAACAAACGTAATTGTTGGGTTCAAATTAATGATATGAATATAACAGAGGGAAACATTCCACGTGGAAAAAATATATCTAAAAAGAAAGATGATGAGACTTACCAAACAAAAGCGCTGGCAGGTCGATAGACACACAGACACAAACATACACACAAAATTCTAGCTTTCGCAACCAACGGTTGCTTCGTCAGGAAAGAGGGGAGGAGAGGGAAAGATAAAAGGAGTAACCGCCCCCGGTGTAAAACCTGTCCCATGCACCCTCCCACCACCACCTACTCCAGTCCTGTAACCCGGAAGGTGTACACGATCAAAGGCAGAGCCACGTGTGAAAGCACCCACGTGATTTACCAACTGACCTGCCTACACTGTGAAGCCTTCTATGTGGGAATGACCAGCAACAAACTGTCCATTCGCATGAATGGACACAGGCAGACAGTGTTTGTTGGTAATGAGGATCACCCTGTGGCTAAACATGCCTTGGTGCACGGCCAGCACATCTTGGCACAGTGTTACACCGTCCGGGTTATCTGGATACTTCCCACTAACACCAACCTGTCAGAACTCCGGAGGTGGGAACTTGCCCTTCAGCATATCCTCTCTTCTCGCTATCCGCCAGGCCTCAATCTCCGCTGATTTCTAATTTCTATTTGCCGCCGCTCGTACCTCACCTGTCTTTCAACATCACCTTTGCCTCTGTACTTCCGCCTCGACTGACATCTCTGCCCAAACTCTTTGCCTTTACAAATGTCTGCTTGTGTCTGTGTATATGCGGATGGATATGTGTGTGTGTGCGAGTGTATACCCGTCCTTTTTTCCCCCTAAGGTAAGTCTTTCCGCTCCCGGGATTGGAATGACTCCTTACCCTCTCCCTTAAAACCCACTTCCTTTCATCTTTCCCTCTCCTCCCCTCTTTCCTGACGAAGCAACCGTTGGTTGCGAAAGCTAGAATTTTGTGTGTATGTTTGTGTGTCTATCGACCTGCCAGCGCTTTTGTTTGGTAAGTCTCATCATATTTCTTTTTAGATATATTTTTCCCACGTGGAATGTTTCCCTATATATATATATATATATATATATATATATATATATATATATATATATACACACTCCTGGAAATGGAAAAAAGAACACATTGACACCGGTGTGTCAGACCCACCATACTTGCTCCGGACACTGCGAGAGGGCTGTACAAGCAATGATCACACGCACGGCACAGCGGACACACCAGGAACTGCGGTGTTGGCCGTCGAATGGCGCTAGCTGCGCAGCATTTGTGCACCGCCGCCGTCAGTGTCAGCCAGTTTGCTGTGGCATACGGAGCTCCATCGCAGTCTTTAACACTGGTAGCATGCCGCGACAGCGTGGACGTGAACCGTATGTGCAGTTGACGGACTTTGAGCGAGGGCGTATAGTGGGCATGCGGGAGGCCGGGTGGACGTACCGCCGAATTGCTCAACACGTGGGGCGTGAGGTCTCCACAGTACATCGATGTTGTCGCCAGTGGTCGGCGGAAGGTGCACGTGCCCGTCGACCTGGGACCGGACCGCAGCGACGCACGGATGCACGCCAAGACCGTAGGATCCTACGCAGTGCCGTAGGGGACCGCACCGCCACTTCCCAGCAAATTAGGGACACTGTTGCTCGTGGGGTATCGGCGAGGACCATTCGCAACCGTCTCCATGAAGCTGGGCTACGGTCCCGCACACCGTTAGGCCGTCTTCCGCTCACGCCCCAACATCGTGCAGCCCGCCTCCAGTGGTGTCGCGACAGGCGTGAATGGAGGGACGAATGGAGACGTGTCGTCTTCAGCGATGAGAGTCGCTTCTGCCTTGGTGCCAATGATGGTCGTATGCGTGTTTGGCGCCGTGCAGGTGAGCGCCACAATCAGGACTACATACGACCGAGGCACACAGGGCCAACACCCGGCATCATGGTGTGGGGAGCGATTTCCTACACTGGCCGTACACCACTGGTGATCGTCGAGGGGACACTGAATAGTGCACGGTACATCCAAACCGTCATCGAACCCATCGTTCTACTATTCCTAGACCGGCAAGGGAACTTGCTGTTCCAACAGGACAATGCACGTCCGCATGTATCCCGTGCCACCCAACGTGCTATAGAAGGTGTAAGTCAACTACCCTGGCCAGCAAGATCTCCGGATCTGTCCCCCATTGAGCATGTTTGGGACTGGATGAAGCGTCGTCTCACGCGGTCTGCACGTCCAGCACGAACGCTGGTCCAACTGAGGCGCCAGGTGGAAATGGCATGGCAAGCCGTTCCACAGGACTACATCCAGCATCTCTACGATCGTCTCCATGGGAGAATAGCAGCCTGCATTGCTGCGAAAGGTGGATATACACTGTACTAGTGCCGCCATTGTGCATGCTCTGTTGCCTGTGTCTATGTGCCTGTGGTTCTGTCAGTGTGATCATGTGATGTATCTGACCCCAGGAATGTGTCAATAAAGTTTCCCCTTCCTGGAACAATGAATTCACGGTGTTCTTATTTCAATTTCCAGGAGTGTGTGTGTCTATATATATATATATATATATATATATATATATATATATATATATATATATATATATATATATATATATATACTTTCTTGAACTTGCTGGAACCATGTTATAATATTGGAACTGAGAATAGTTAATTGAAAATAATAATGATACAAATTTATATTTGATACCCTTTAGAAGCAATTCTGCCAATTTGTACTGATGCACAAATCCATGAGAATATCACGCTTAAAAGCATTGGCTGCAACTGTAATTAATTTATTCAGGAAACTTGGATACATTTTGTTATCAGGCACAGCTTCCATTACGTTTTGTCATGAGGCACAACTTCCATCCATTTGAACCTGCTTACAGTAGTCAAACCTAGGTGCACCTCTGTAGTTTTTATCCTACCAAATTCCCTGCAGTACCAAAGAAGATGAAATACATATTCCTGAATTCCAATCAAGAACAACTGCCAAGATGGGAAACTTAGAAGTAGATATCCTTGGTGTAACAAAGCAGCTTAAATTACTTAATAAAGACAAGGCCTCCGGTCCAGATTGTATACCAGTCAGGTTCCTCTCAGAGTATGCTGATAAAATAGCTCCATATTTAGCAATTTTATACAACCATCCACTCACAGAAAGATCCGTACCTAAAGACTGGAAAATTGCTCAAGTCACACCAATACCCAAAAAGGGAAGTAGGAGTAATCCACTGAATTACAGGCTATATCACTAATGTCAATTTGCAGTACGGTTTTGGAAAATATACTGTATTCGAACATTATGAACTACCTCAAAGAAAACAATTTATTGACATATAGTCAGCACGGATTCAGAAAATATTGTTCTTGTGAAACACAACTAGCTCTTTATACTCATGAAGTAATAAGTGCTATTGACAGGGGATGTCAAATTGATTCCATATTTTTAGATTTCCAGAAGGCTTTCAACACCGTTCCTCACAAGCGTCTTCTAACCAAACTGCGTGCCTACGGAGTATCGCCTCAGTTGTGCAACTGGATTCGAGATTTCCTGTCAAATGTCACAGTTCACAGTAATAGACGGAAAGTCATCGAGTAAAACAGCAGTAATATCCAGCGTTCCCAAGAAGTGTTATAGGCCCTTTATTGTTCCTGATCTATATTAACAACATAGGAGACAATCTGAGTAGCCCTCTAAGATTTTTTGCAGATGATGCTGTCATTTACCATCTTGTAAAGTCATCAGATGATCAAAACGACTTGCAAAATGATTTAGATAACATATCTGTATGGTGCGGAAAGTGACAATTGACCCTGAATAAAGAAAAGTGTGTAGTTATCACATGAGTACTAAAAGAAATCAGCTAAATTTCGATTACGTGATAAGTCACACAAATCAGAAGGCTGTAAAGTCAACTAAATACTTAGGGATTACAATTACAAATAACCTAAATTGGAACGATCACGTAGATAATATTGTGCGTAGAGTAAACCAAAGACTGTGATCCATCGGCAGAACACTTGGTAGGTGCAACAGGTCTACCAAAGAGACTACTTACACTATGCTTGTCTGCCCTATTCTGGAGTATTGCTGTGCAGTGTGGGATCCGCATCAGGTGGGACTATCGGATGAGATTGAAAAAGTACAAAGAAGGGCTGCTCGTTTTGTATTATCACAAAATAGGGGAGATAGTGTAACAGACATGATATGTGAATTGGAGTGGCAATCATTAAAACAAAGGTGTTTTTCATTGCAATGGGATCTTCTCATGAAATTTCAATCACCAGTTTTCTCCTCCAATTGTGAAAACGTTTCTGTTGGCACCCACCTACATAGGGAGAAATGATCATCACAACAATATAAGAGAAATCAGGGGTCGCACAGAAAAATTTAAGTGCGTGTTTTTCCCGCGTGCCATTCTAGAGTGTAACAGTAGAGAGACAGCATGATGGTGGTTCATTGAAACCTCTGCCAGGCACTTCATTGTGAATAGCAGCGTAATCACATAGATGTAGATGATTCCTTGATGCCTCGGGATGTGTCCTAACAGTCAGTCCCATTTTTTACTTGTGCCATTAATTTCTCTTCTTATCAAATTTATTCAGTACCACCTATTTAGTTATCCGGTATACCCATATAATCTTCACTATTCTTCTGTAACACTACATTTCAGATGCTTTATTCTTATGCAAATTGATTTTCAGGTTGTGTAAACACCTACTGTATCACCCTAAATGAATACTGACATAACAAGATTGAATAGGCATTTTGTTGTGATGACTGATCTGTAGTGTAACCAGAGGATTAGGCTAGGGTGGCTAGGTGACAGTTCATTTACTTGTGGCCAAGTTAAATGTGAAAGCAGAGTGTTAAGAGTAAACTATTGTCCCATACCTGTGCAGATAGTATTGTATGGGTGGGTACAGTGGAAGTGGTGGGGATTTCGTTGTATGTGAGCATTATCTGGTAGGGGGGATTCAGTTCAATGAACGAGGCCTACTCAAAAGCAGGACTCCTACGCTATAGTTAGTGAATCTGCAAAAGATCATACGGACAGTTCATCCCAGTATGACTAATAATATAACTGACTGAAGTGGCTAATAATAAAATCACCCCATTAACAATTAATGCAACTGCTGACAGTGTACTAAGCACACTGCTCAGCAGATTACTGCATACTAAGATGGTCACTCCTTCGTAAAAAAAAAAAAAAGGTAGACACACATGGGGCTGTGTGGCTGCCAAGCTATTTGGAGCTAGATGTAAAATATTGATTTGTAGAGCAGCACAATGTCTATGTTCATGCCATATTTAGTGCATTTTTTGTTATAAAAATGAACTGCAAGGTAAATTCATAAAGCACATATGGGATAACAAACAAGTATCTCATGAGTGCACGACATACGAGGATCACTCCAAAAGAAATGCACACTATTTTGTTTAAAATCCATCTTTTATTCTACATATTTGAAAGTTTTACAGTGTGTAGATACATACTTTAGGAACAATATTTTCTTTTCTCCACGTAATTTCCATCCCTCTCAACTGCCTTATTCCATCTTGGAACCAGCACCTGTATACCCGCACGGTAAAATTCTTGACCAACCTGTTGGAGCCACTGTTTGGCAGTGTGCACAAAGGATCATCTTCAAACCTTGTTCCACAAAGAGAGTCTTTCACTTTCCCAAAGAGATGATAGTCACATGGAGCCAGGTCAGAACTGTAAGGCAGGTGTTTCAGTGTTGTCCATCCAAGTTTTGTGATCGCTTCCATGGTTTTTTGACTTACATGTGGCCATGCATTGTCGTGCAACAGCAAAAAATCCTGCTTTTGCCAATGTGGTTGAACACGACTCAGTCGAGCTCGAAGTTTATTCAGTGTCGTCACATATGCATCAGAATTTATGGTGGTTCCACTTGGCACGATGTCCACAAGCAAGAGTCCTTCGGAATCGAAAAACACCGTAGCCATAACTTTTCCAGCACAAGGTGTGGTTTTGAATTTTTTCTTCGGTGAATTTGCATGATGACACTCCATTGATTAGGGGACTTATGACCTCAGCAGTTGAGTCCCATAGTACTCAGAGCCATTTGAACCATTTTGAACTCCATTGATTGCCTCTTTGTCTGTGGTGAAAAATGATGGAGCCATTTTTCATCACCTGTCACAATTCTTCCAAGAAATTCATCTCCACCATTCTCGTACAGTTCCAAAAGTTCACTGCATACAGTTTTTCTCGTTTCCTTGTGAGCCACTGTAAATACCCTGGGAACCCACCTAGCACAAACCTTTTTTAACACCAACACTTTCAATATTCTGCAAACATTTCCTTCCCCTATCCCAATGTAGCATGACAATTCATTCACTATGATGTGCCTGTCAGCAGTCACCAATTCATTAACTCTCTGCACATTGTCTGGAGTGTGTGCAGTACAAGGCCTGCCGCTGTGAGGGCAATCCTCAATATTGCTGTGCCTGCTTTCATCACGTAACCTGCTTGCCCACCGACTAACTGTACTGCGATCAATAGCAGCATCTCCATACAACTTTTTCAACCTGTTGTCGATATTTCCCACTGTCTCGTTTTCACAGCACAGGAATTCTATGACAGCACATTGCTTCTGACGAATGTCAAGTGTAGCAGCCATCTTGAAGACACGCTGTGACAGTGCCACTCACGGGAACAGGTTGAAATAAGTTTGAAAACACGCGGGAAGGATGTATGTACACACTGTAAAACTTTCACACAAGCAGAATGAAAACTGTATTTTTACAAAAATAACGTGCATTTCTTTTGCAGTGACCTTTTACATTGTACGTAATCTACAAAAAAAAAAAAAAAAAAAAAAAATGCCGTGGGGGAATGTCATACTGTCTTTTAACCACATACAATAAATAGTTATAGTTTATTTCATGGAAAATAGTTGAGAAGATCTAACTGGTATTATTACATGACTTCAGTATATCACTGTTTGTTTATATTCCATGCAATGACTAAAAATTTAAAAATTACATTCTTTGGTAATGTTTTCATATTTACTGTTACTGCTACAAATGCATAGACAAATCCATGACAAAGGAAACAATTACATTTCTTTCATAGGACAGTATTACAAATTTCAATTATATTAGTAGGACATTGCAAAAAACAGATACACAGAATTTGGATGAAAACAAAGAAGTCACTGAGGATGAGAGTCTGCCAGAACAAGAAAGGAACAATTATTTTTTTTATGGGTGGTTCTGAGCAAATTACTTTGCTGGAAGCATCTGGATTCAATGCAATCGAGGAGGTATCTGCTGTTTATGTACACAATGTCTGTATAACAGTAGACTATGTAAAAGTGAAGACAATGATGTGCTACTGCCTAAGAATCCACCTTTACCCCTTTGTGGTGATGACATATATACGAGGGCCGTTCAGAAAGTAACCTCCGGTTGATTTAAAAAAATACACCAAGTTAAATAAAAATATTTTAATATATACATCTTACAACTACATCTTTGCACTATTTTTCTACATAGTCTCCATAGCGATTGAGGCACTTATCGTATCTCTTCACAAGCTTTGAAATTCCTTCTGCATAAAAATCACCCGCTTGTGCCTGGAGCCAGCCTGTGACCGCATCTTTGAGCTCTTCGTCGTCATCAAACCGCTGTGACCCGAGCCATTTCTTCAAATGCATGAAGAGGTGATAATCACTTGGCGCCAGGTCTGGGCTGTAAGGTGGATGGTTGATAACGTCCCACTTGAAGGACTCAAGAAGGGCCGTTGTTCTGCGAGCAGAGTGAGGACGGGCGTTATCGTGCAAAAAAATGATACCGGAAGTCAGCATACCACGGCGTTTGTTCTGTATAGCCCGTCGTAACTTTTTTATTGTTTCACAGTACACGTCTTGATTAATGGTCGTACCACGTTCCATGAATTCAACCAACAACACCCCTTTGGCATCCCAAAACACCGTTGCCATCAGTTTTCTGGCAGAAAAATCTTGCGAGGCTTTTCTTGGTTTGGTAGGCGAATTTGAATGTGCCCACATCTTTGATTGTTCTTTTGTCTCAGGGTTCACGTACTTAATCCAGGTTTCGTCACCGGTCACGATTCTGTTTAACAATGGTTCTCCTTCGTCCTCATAACGTGACAGAAAGTCTAATGCAGAGGCCATTCTTTGAGTTTTGTGGTGGTCGGTAAGAATTTTGGGCACCCATCGTGCACAGAACTTACGGTAACCCAATCTTGCTGCTATCTCGTACAAGAGAGTCTTAGAAATCTGTGGAAAACCAGTAGACAACTCCGACATTGAGAAACGTCGATTTTCACGAACTTTTGCATCAACTGTCAGAACGAGTTCGTCAGTCACCAATGATGGTCTACCACTCCTCCCTTCATCATGAACGTTTTCTCGTCCACTTTTAAATAAACGTACCCATTCACGGACAACTCCTTCACTCATAACTCTTGGTCCGTACACGGCACAAAGCTCACGATGAATAGCTGCTGCAGAATATCCTTTGGCTGTAAAAAACCTTATGACAGCACGCACTTCACATTTGGCGGGGTTTTCTATTGCAGCACACATTTCAAACTGCCACAAAAACTAAACTAGCGCAGGTACGACGTTCACTCGACCACGGCTTGATGCCGACTGACCTGTTGAGTGCATGAACGCACAGATGGCGTCGCTACTCCCCCCACAACCCGCACTGTGACCGATCGGAGGTTACTTTCTGAACCGCCCTCGTAAATGTCAGGTCATTAAAAAATAAAATAGGTATTCTTAGTATTCTGTTAGGTGTAAACAAGAAGACTACATTATGTGTTAATACACACTGGCTCAGTGAAGATCAGCTACAACTGTACATATCACGTGGGATGGTCCTGGCATACTGTGGCATATCGAGCTGGCATCCACTACCTGCTCTAATTACACCCCAACTACTACCAATAATTTTTTCTCTCTTCTGTCTCTGGGTGTCTTTTGGTTCTGATTTTCAGTAATCTTTGTATGTGATGTAGGCATAAATCTGCCCATTTGTTATTTAGTTCAGGTTTCATTGGTACAGTTGTAGTCTCAGTATCCAACAGTGAAAATACTATTAGTTTTGTTTCAAACCATGATAATTAAAAGTTATGTCTGATTAAAAATTTTACAATAGTAAATAGCAGTGAAAATATTTTGAGCTAATAAACAGATTTGTAAAGACTAGCATTCCTACTTTTCATTAACATAGTTAAAATTTTGTGGAAATAATTAACTTACAAGATAATTATCATTAAAGTTCAGTATTAGACACATTTTACATTGCAAATTTTGACTCTGTGCTAATTAGATTTCATCTCTGGGTTGAGTGCTGTGCTTCTGTTACTCCAATTTTTATGCACATGGTGGCCTACTTCATTAACTGATTGAGCCATTAGTTATGAAAATTGTGTAATCTCCCATGATGTTCAGTATTGCACTTGTACCCATAAACGGATTAGTGCCAATGCAGATGCGTAAAATGACTCCATATACTATTCCAAAGTCCTAGGTCACTACACTTTTTACTAACCAAATTATTGTTAATAATTATGGTCTATCCTGAGTGGTATTTTTTTTTTTAATATGACGTTAAGAAATTGGTCATCATCCAACAATGGGATCTTGAAGACAATATATGAAAAAGTGAAACCAAAATTGTGGTGGTGTGTACATTTTTAAGCAAACACCATCCTGATCTCATTAAGATTCTCCACTTTATGACTTCAGAATGCTGTGCTACCGATGAGGCATCATAGAAGAGACTACATAAATCAGTTTGGTGGGCTTACAGTACTTGTGCAATACAGTGTCCTTGGTGTGGATGATACAAGTCTAAAAATTGCAATGGAAGCAGCTGCACTGTTATAGCCCTGTTAAAAATCATAACTATATTTTTTTACTGTATGCCAGACACTAATATTGAAGCATTTGGGCAGTCCTTGAAAAAATTAACTTATTTTTTGCAAAATGGTATAAGGAAAGGATATATATTCTTGGAGACATAAATACTGATTTGAGACTAAGGCACCACACTGGTCTCAACCTTCCCTGCTCCCACTCCAGCCCTACACAACCTTCTACCCCACCGACACACTGGCAGAATCCTTTTTCCTTCTCTACTTTACTCCACTTCCCCCACAGCCCCAGTGTAGCCTACAGATGCTGCAACTAGCAGCTTATTATCCTGTCTCTACTATGTCCCAGCATGCTCCCACTCTCTCTCTCTCTCTCTCTCTTGCCTGCTCAGTTTCCTTTTTCCATTTTCTAGATTCGCCAATGACTCTAAAATATTGTTGTTCACATTTCACAAGTGGGATTTCAAAATGTTTACACAAACAATTTTTGTCAGTTCTACATGAGTACATAAAATGCACATCATTTGATTTTCATTGTAAGTGTCAATCACTCATAGTGATATATGAAACTGAGATCATGATTTAATGTATAGTTTACTGCAATAGGTGTGCAACTGGTGCCACTTGCAGAATTGTAAGATTCAGTTTTTGAATTCTGCTATCTCTCAATTGTACAATCACAGTTCTTTTATTTTGGACTATGCCATACAGTACTGAGAAGTTCACAATCCATGTTGCTTATTCACTAACTGTATAAATTTCAGTTACTGCTCTTAAAATACCTTGGCAGTCTGTTCTAACACTTGTAAGATATGCATATTAGCCCTTTGTATAGGTATCTAGTCCCCATTCGTAATTTTAGTTTTCCTAAATTTGCCTGATGAACTTATAATTGTCACAGTAACTCTTACATGCATATCTTGTACATGAAGAATGGAAATCTTTACAAAATGGACAAATTCCTCATATGATTTGTTTACTTTACAAAATGGAAACAAACACTTCAAGTGTCAATGAGTGCACTGTACAGTATCGCATTTAGTATTGCAGTTTTGGGCAACCTGTTTTTCCAGTTGGAAAGGAAGTTGCTTACAAAATGCTTTTTTTTTTTATGTGCACTCCTCTCATACTTGGTTGTATGGGTAGCCACATTTTATGTTTAGTGCATCATTAGGAAGCTTTATCATTGCCCAGAGGAAAGCTAACCACACTATGTAAATTACTGACCTGTTTATTTGCTGGTATTCTTTCGTAATGCTAAACTTTTGAAGTCTCATTCTCTGAAATTGGTTGAAGATGTAGTCTAGTTCAGTGATGAATATGACAACATTGATTTAAACCTGAGATTACTTCACATTTCTTAGTGCCAAAACACACAATGATGAAGATTAACTTCTGCTATAACTATTTTTATAGTTCAAATAATCCAAGTCAGCTACTACACTTGAACTCTAAACAGTGGCAGGTTCTTTCCATGGCGAAGTCATAATCCAAGTCTACAAAAAAGTAAGTCTTCAGAAAATAGCATTTGAAAGAACTCAGTCACTGAAGCTTTACCACCACTTTAACACAGAGAAGTTACGTGGATAACTACAGACAGATTTTCCAAACAAGCTCATTAAATAATTACACTGAGTGACTGTAACAGTAAGATCTGCTCATATTAGTGACTTTGACATTGAAATGTGGTATGGATGAGTGCACTCTATGGATTTTTAAATTGAAATATTATGATGAAAACAGCTATTCATGACTCTGCTGTCGAGAAGTTACCGTAACAATTACTAGAACCTAAATCCCTATTGCTATATAAAGAGAACAATTTTGAAATTAGTGGCAATGACATTATGGGGAAGAAACTAATAATTTGGTTTATCTATGTGATAGACGATTGGGAAATGAAAAAAGGTGGGTGGATTATTTTATTCATATCATGCGCACTGCTGTGGGAATTTACCAAGCCTCTTGTAAATTTAACAGGATAGTAGTTGTCTCCTTTTCTTAATTGTCGAATTACTCTGGTAACCAAAGCTATTTTCTAGTTCAGAAAAATTACAGCAAGAAAATTATAATTACACATATGATTTTATAAACACACTTAAAGGTCCAAATAATAATATTATTTTCTGCATCTGGAAACTTTAATTATGAATAACATTTTAGTTAATGACTTTTCACAAATAATAAAATGTTAACAGATAGAGTGAAATGAGGGCTTTCAAATAATTTATGTCATTCTGGAAATAAACAATTATTAGCTCATAATATGTTCCTGAGCATATGGCTTCTGAATAAAGCAAATTACAGATTTCTCTTAAAAGAATACACATACAGTGTTGGCATTACCAGAACTCAGTTAAACTGATACATAATGAATTTTACTGAAACATCACCTAAATAGGAATTTTGGTGCTTTATGTAAATGTGGTATATTTACTACCAGCAAAATATAAAAAAGAAATAAAGTTATCTAAGGAGTAGATTTATAGCAAATGGAGCTACTCCATCTTGCTAAGTTTCAAGTTCCTCGTCTGTACAATAGAAGTATGTATTCTACTGCCCCCATCTTAAAAAAAAAAAAAGTGAGTGTACAGTTCTCAAATCCAAAATGGTGCATGTCAATCAGTGTTTATGAAGCTACTGTTCATTGCTTTAGCACTACAGATAACTTAGCTGGATTATGAAAACCTACCAAATTTGGGATATCTTTAACCCAGCACACAGTTGCAAGTTTCTGAGGGGAACACGGTATTTAAAAAAATAAAATGCTGTAAAATAATAATAGAGCACTTGTGTACATAGTACACAGATCTACAAAAGCAAACTTAAGAGAGTGGCATACAAGGGTAGTCAAATCAATACAAAAAAGGTGGAAAAAAGTAAATAAACAATTCATTAATACTGAAGTACTTGCCATAGTTGTTAACACATTTATTCCACTGTAATTGCCTTTCAAGAGTCAACACTTTGTTGAAAAATGTTGCCAGGCATGCACCTCTATATCTGAAGCAAAGGGACAGCCATGAATGTCTTTCTTCCACACTTTAAAAATATGTAAATCACATGGGGAGAGATTGGGACTTTATGGAGAACACGTTTCCCAGTGAAACTTCTACAATGTACTCCATACAGCCTTGGCAGGCATATTATTGGCAGGTTGCTTAAACTATGCTGCAGTTTCCCCATCAGTCTTGATTTCATGGAGCTTTCATCTAGTGTACTCTGACATTTTGCATCAGTGTAACCACATGTATTGCAACAAAAAAAAAAAAAAGACAAATGTGACAGGGTTCAGATACCACGCAGAGCCAACCACAAAATATTTTGATTTCATTCATCACTTTCAAATTATTTTGTAATTCTTCTCTGTTGACTCAATGATAAATCTCTAATGGCTGATCCATAATTAGGTTGGGATTTCTTAATTAACACATACTAAGATAGACTCTTCCATGTGAGCAGTGCAAACCTTCCCCTCTGCCTCCAATCTCCCCCCCCCCCCCCCCCCCCCACCGCCGCCATACTAAAATTCATAAGACCAATTCTTTCGGTGGCAGAGAGAGAGAGAGAGAGAGAGAGAGAGAGAGAGAGAGAGAGAGAGAGAGAGTGTGTGTGTGTGTGTGTGTGTGTGTGTGTGTGTGAACACAACTCAAACACACATACCTGACCACAGTCTCTGGGTGCCAAGGCCATAATGTGAGCAGCAGTGCAAGATGCTCAAAGTCTTGCTTTGGCAGCCAGAGACTGTGGCCACGTCTGCGCATGTTGCGTTTGTGTGTTGTCTAAATCTAATGAAGACCTGTTTAGCTGAAAGCTGTGTTTGAGAGTCTTTTTGTTGTGCCTATTTGCGAATCCGCGATTCCATTATATGGTGGGTAGCAACTACCCTTTTCATAATACTGTCAAACATAAATCTTCCTTTTTCACTGCTGTGAGAAGAAAAAGCAATCCAGGTACAGTTACTGGCATCACTATTTTAAACCAAACAACTGTTTTTGTTGTTATAACCAGTGCTCGATTTGTGATGGTATGCCATACCGATACCTCTGGTAAGTCACAGTACTGGTACCTCTTCTTTTTTTATAAATCAAGCACTGGTCGTAACTGTTACTACTTCTACTTCTTGTTATTTCTTCAAGATCACGTCACATCCAAAATGTCAAACCAAGCTGAACATATCTAGAAGAAACTGTCGTAAATAAGTGTTCATTTTCATAGCCCATTACGTACTCTCACAGACTGATCAATCTAAAGTTACAAGGAGAGGAGAGGTGATGTGTGGAAAGAATCAAAGAAAAAGAACTGAATGCATGCCAAATAAGCTGTGCATCACTGGCTGAATGTGTTACAATTGGCTCATTATACCTTGTTCTAAACATTTACACAGTGAATTTTTCGTGAGGCTCAAGTTGCAGTCCCGCAAAAGTTTTCACGTCATGAATATACCTAATACAGTTGATGTCTAATAGATCACAGTAAGGGAATAAATTTTGAATAATTGAATATATTATAACAAAACATTCAACATTCCATGCAGAACCAATCACAAAATATTTTAATTTCATGCTTTTCACAGTTTTACTTTTGAAGAAATGTAAGCAACTCAGCCAAAACACACACACACACACACACACACACACACACACACACACACACACAATGCAATGATTCTTGATTCTGTAATTACTTTCTCTGGCTGGGGATGGGAGCAGGGACTGAACAACAGAGCAGGGATTGCTAACAACACACATATAAAATGGGACAATACAACATATGTAAAAGACATAATTCCCTTGGCAATAAACAAATTTATTTTACTGCAGTTGTTTTTAACATGTCATACTAAAAAAAATCACATTCATTGCAACAGTAGCTCCAAAACAAGAGAAACAAGTGTCATCCACATGAATAAACATTTTGTGACAGTGGGTTTTCACAGTGGAACGTAAACCATTTCATTTTCTTCAAGTGTATCTATGATACTACTACAGACAATGACATAACATTAATATATTACCACACACATTAATTTGGCACATATGGTAAAATAAAAATAATGATCTTGGGTACTGGCTATTGTCTATCCCTAGTAACCATCCCAGAAAACGTAGGGTGGTGGCAGAGAACGTTTGGTTGTGCAATCCTGTAGTCACTCCATTGTGGTACTGGATTTGCAATGTGCTTCTGAAAATAAATCAAAGATATATTGAATTAATTATTGAATATTTCTTATAGAACCTGTCACTGATGGAAAGAATAAACCTAAGTAGAATAACATCACTACATGTAAAATTAGAAAAGAATTAACCCTATGTAATGATCAGTAAGATGAATTTTGTATGTAGAATACACCACCCTGTCGCCAATGAGGTGCAAATCGGTCTCAAATGAAGTACCTAGGAATAAAAACTCCTACATTTGAGCACATATTAAGTTGTTAAATGGTGGAACATATAATCAGCTAATCTGATCCTGTATTGCATTCACATTGCAAGTGGGCAGCTGAAGATAGTGATGCAATGGATTTACTGACAGTCATTATGTAGGTGTGTGTTCAAGGCATTAAGCATTCTAATAGCACCTTCACATTAGGCCTATATACATTTACTAACATGGCATGACATGAATAAACCATCACAATTTCAAAAGAATAGAAATTTATTCTCCTCATTCATCATATTCTGTACATTCCACCAAGAAGGTGAACAAGAATAGAAATTTCTTCTACTCTACCACCAAAAAGGTAAATCTACAGGAAAAAGACAACCAAACACTGCTTAAGCTGTACACTATATTAACAAGAAGCTATTACAATACTGCTTAATGCTAGTTCTGTTCATGCCAGTTAAATGTGTTCTTGTGAATTAGGGAAATACAGAAGGTTGTAAATTTCACATGACCCATATATCTCCAATGAAGACCTCAATACCAGTAACCCATATAGAACTCAAAAACTCAACACAATTTTCACTTTAGCTACACAGATCCAACAAAGCCCTCGATACCACGAACCAACCACTCTAAAACAGTGTTGCAAATTTCACGCAACCACAAAGCTCAAGCAGAGCCCTAGATACAGCACTTTCACTTACTTTATCCAAACCAAAGTGCTCAGTACAACAAACCAAACCATGTTCACATGACTAATATCAGAAATATATCCTAAACAACGATGGTACATCAGTACCCAAAATACCTACCAATAACATTCCAACAATTACCAAACACTAAAAAGGAACTCCCGTAAATTCATGAAAATTTTCACCACCACCAATTTCAATATACACAAACAACTTCGCCCATTGCAACAAGCAATGAGCTACTCATAAATATCTATATCTTCTTCATCTCAGAAGAAAAAAGAAAAATATTAAATCTTCGACCACAAGAAACACACGGTACTAATATTTTCAAACATAAAAATTAATCCATCAGCTTAAATACGCAAATTCAAAGTAACTCACCAGAAATCCAGCACAAATTCTTTCAATACCAACATGAAACATTCAATTCGTGTCAAACTACTCTCTAACAAACACACACCACACCAAAGCGCCACTACCGAGCGAGGTGGCGCAGTGGTTAGCACACTGGACTCGCATTCGGGAGGACGACGGTTCAATCCCGTCTCCGGCCATCCTGATTTAGGTTTTCCGTGATTTCCCTAAATCGTTTCAGGCAAATGCCGGGATGGTTCCTTTGAAAGGGCACGGCAGATTTCCTTCCCAATCCTTCCCTAACCCGAGCTTGCGCTCCGTCTCTAATGACCTCGTTGTCGACGGGACGTTAAACACTAACCACCACTACCCCCAAAGCGCCACTGAATGCTACAACACACAATCGACAAAGAATCAAAAACAACAAGGCTCACCACGACATTACAGGTCGAAGTAGACGGGTGTAGCATCAGCACCCGACCATGTACGAATAACCTCAGGTAGCCGCAGGTAGGAAATAGTGATGAAAGAATGAAACTTAATTACTGTTGGAACATTTGTTCACAGTCTGCATCTTTTTGGTACAACCCAAAAAGACCAGTACTGCCTGTTATGCACTTAGGAGATTTCTCACTATACTGGTCCACAAATACTTTTATTGAATCTGTCCTAACGCATTTTCTTTCCAAGCAGCGCAGCTAAGAGCTAAACATTCTCCATTCTAACATTGAAATTCTAACACTTACATTCTAAACTATTTACTCCCTAATGGTCCTTATGTTTAATAATAAAGAGTGAATTTACTAAACCCTGATTTGATTTAAGAATTTTCTGAATGTCGGGCGAGACATTCATATGAACCCTTACCCGCTATTTCAGCATATTATTTTACAACTGCGAATTTCCCACAGTATCTCCAGTTTTGCTACATTTCTCTTCCTGTTTTAAGCGAGTTTCATCGCTCTATACTTCAGTGACTAAAAATAACGTCCAACAACTACATTACTTAACATCTAAACATGTTTAAACGAGAGTTACATTTGAAGAAGCCTTCCAACAGCCACTACACCATTATTAAGTTGATTACAACACAGCTATGGAGCTAAATGTGCCGTTTATAGCGCTCATGAGTACAACACTACAAGTGCAGCTTGATGACATACGTCACAGTATTAAATAATCCTATACATTTATATTCTATGGGAAAATACGATATTCTAACCACAATCATTTTAAGCGATCGGCTTGTCTGCCTCCCAAAATGCGAATGTATATTACGTTCCCTGTTTTCTCTCCAACAAATTTGTGTTCCGCTTTTCGTCTCTAAGAAATCACAATACCACAAAGCCTATTACTGACTTACTACGTGAAGTTCCATGCGGTATCTTCCACCTCGGCGAAAACAATAACAAACACATATCGTCCTGCCCCTGCCAGTCAAAAACTTCGTCTTCATTGAAGACCTGTAATGGTAGCCCGATAACTGCCACAGGAAAATACCGATCTCTGACAGTTATTTCCGTCAGTCTTAGACCCCGGTGATATTTCAGAGACGATAGTTACTGGAGCGAACAAATATTTACGTACTTCTTCGGAAATAGCCGCTGGCCATCGCGAATGACAAATAACATGTCAGAAAGTACAACATAAAGGCCCGTCCACTTGCAACGATATGTCTGCGCACAACACATCTGCGCAGACAGATCGTTGCGTGTGGACAGAAGATTTGCACCAACCTGAGGTGTGTGCAAATGCGGAAGTTGGAGGTTTGAGCGAAACCTCTCAAATCTGTCGGTTCAAACCACATCTGCGCACATAAGTTGGAGCGTGTGGACAGGAGATCGCCGCAAATCTGGCGCGAAACAGCTGTTTGCTCAGTTTAGTGTTTGCATTTGTGCGCACAGGGCATTAAAATGGCTGATACTCATCAGTGTTCTCGAGAGTTTGTTAGTGAATTCATTGAAATATATAGAAACCACCCATGTTTGTGGAAGATTAAAAGTAAAGAATATAGTGACCGAGACAAAAAGACAACACCATACAATGCTATAATTGAAAAGTTGCGGGCTGTTGACGCCTCGGCAAACAGAGAAACAGTAATAAAAAAAATTCGTTGCGAACTGTTTACTAAAAAGAGTTATCCAAGGTTCAGAAATCTAGAAGATCTTGTGCAGGAGTAGATCAAGTATACCAGCCAACGTTATGGTATTTTGATCTGCTTGGCTTTCTTAAGGTTTGCCCTGCAAATCTCGCAGTAAATTTATGTGAGAAAACTGCTTCCGCTTTAGCAGCCACGGTCTACACCATTTTGACCGCTTTTTGTGTTTCCTGCGGTTGGTCTGAATGTTTTTTGCAACACAAATTGTAAACACAGAGCACAACAGAACTTCCTCCATTTCTATATTTCAGAATAACTGAATTAAATTTTTGACGTTTACGGGGAGCGTAGTCGCTTGCCACTGATATTTCTTTTCTACACCGACAGATGGCGGGCGAGTAGTAGATTGCGGTTTGTGTCGTGTGAACACACCATTTTTGCAGCGATCTTTTGCATGTACAGACATCTGCGCCGATGTCTGCGCAGACAGACCGTTGCGTGTGGACCGTGCTTAAGGCCGGTATTACACTATCAAATTTCTTTGTCACAGATTTGATCAAAGATGTGATCAAATATTCCGTCAAATATATTTGACACAAATCTTTGACGTAGCGCTAGAAGGGATATTACACTGTCATCAAATTTTTCGTCAAAGTTCAAGATGGCTGACAACAACAACTTGTTATTAACAGCAGCAGTTGCACCTACCACAATTGCATTGTGTGCACATGCAGAAGAGAAGTGGGGAAAAAGGAACCACACGTACGAGGTTTTTTATTCCTTAATTACATTTGTCCTAAATAATATATCTCCTTTTCCAACAAACAACTCAGTTCATACATACAATACCAGGAACAAAAATGATCTGCACAAGGACTTAAAAGCACTTACTACAGTTAAAAAAGGGGTCCACTACTCAGGAACACTGATCTTAAATAATTTGCCAGCAAACATAAAAAATTTAGTTACAAATAAAGATCAGTTTAAAAGGAGCCTGAAAGACTTACTAGTGGCCAACTCCTTCTACTCCATTGACGAAATTTTTAATAGAAACAAATGATGTGATGGTGGTGGTGGTTAGTGTTTAACGCCCCGTTGACAACGAGATCATTAGAGACAGAGCGCAAGCTCGGGTTAGGGAAGGAGTGGGAAGGAAATCGGCCGTGCCCTTTCAAAGGAACCATCCCGGCATTTGCCTGAAACGATTTAGGGAAATCAGACAAATGATGTATTGTATGTATTCACACTATTAGTATTGTTATTTCAGCTTTAAAAAAAATGGCATGTTCCACATCCACGAGGATCTCCTCAGCACGGATCTATGGGACGAAAAACTAATGTAATCTGGGTGAAGCCATGGGTTTTACGACGACACGACAAAAGCATTCAACAAAACTTGTTACGTGAGCTTATAGTGAAGGACCTCAAGTCGTACATCAATTACTTAAGAATGGATGAGCATACATTTCTGTATGTGCTCAGTGAAGTGTATCCTCATATCTCAAAGCACAATATTCACTTAAGAACTGCTACATCTTCAGAAGACAGGCTCACTGTAAAGCTCCGATTCCTTGCTACAGGAGAGGGTTTTGTTAGGTTAGGTCAGGTCAGGTTTCCAATCTTCTTAACATATTTTTGTATTCTGGGTGCCTCACGCTGTAAAGCACCTCATCAGATTCATACATCTCTATTTATTTTGTAGTTGTCGGCACACACAAATTGTATTTACTGGCAATGTTTATAAAAACACTACAGACAACAGCTGCAGCGATGCTAGCGCTCCATGCGGTAACATATCACATTGCAGTGAACAGAAGACAAGCGATTTCTTTGATCAAATCTACAGCGAGACACTAGATTTGATCAAATATTGGACAACATTTGACAAAGTTCCTATTACACCTTCAAATATCTTTGACAAAGATTTTTGACAAAGAAATTTGATAGTGTAATACCGGCAAAATACAGTTGAATATAATAATTATTATCCTCATCATTTGTCAGGAGATTGTCAAAATATGTGAATATATTACAGTAACTGCTAATATTTACAGAATTGATACACTGTCAGAATAAAACACAGTTACGAACTTTTAATCAATTTATCATACACAGAATACATGATCTTGACTGTTGCAACCAAGTGCTATCAAAACTGAGATAAAGCAGAATTTTTACCTAAGCTGGTCTATCAGTCTCTGTTACGATATTCATCTACAGAGTAGAAGGAGGGGTCAATGGAAGCGTCCGATTCCACCCGTCTGCTTCGACTTAAAGGTGTTGTGGTGTGTGAATGTCATTACGGCACGGTGTTTATGAGTTGGTTTGTGTGTGGGGGGGGGGGGGGGCTGGCCGATCTATTTTGCAGTGCCGGAATTTGCTGGTGGTAATTAATTTTTTTTCTAGCTGTGATATTTTGTGTATTTATGGAGTATTGAATGTGATTTAATTTATGTAGGGATGATTGATTTGTGGACTTTTGGGATTGTGGTTTTATTTTTCGCAGAGCGAGAGTCAAGTCTGCTACACTGCTTGCGCTTGTATGAAGCTAGAAACTGCTGAAAGCATTTCTGTTATTTGTTCACTCTGAAACTGAACAATATATGTTAGACATTGATCAGCACTTAGACATTGCTCTCCCTAGTTTGCCGTGATTTCTTAAACATCTCAAGTTAAACATTTCAAAGTACATATTTGAACTCAGTAATACACAAAAATAATTCAACAGAAAGAAAAAAAATTGTGCTGGCCTGGTGTCCAAAGTGCCTTGTTCCATCTTCTTTTTCTTGTTGCCAGTCTGTCACGTCTTCCTTTCCACACTGTGTGGTTCTTTAGTGGATACAGGAGCGAGGAACAGATGCTGTTTATGAACAGAAAATTCGGATAATAATTTATTCTACGTCTAATATCGAATAGTAAAAACAATACATAACTTTGTTGCTGACGTAGCAGCATCACTTGCTAATAGTAGATTTCAATACAGAAATATGCATAGCTACAAAAGATTTATAATTCTGTCACTCTTCAATATAAAGTCTCTTCAGAAGACGTCGAGCCCTGGCCACTATGATAGCCTGTAAATGTTAATCAGCTGGCAAACACACAAAGATGGGTCAACTCATGAATGTCTGAACTTAAGTGCACCAGCCACTGGAGCTCCAGAGAGGGGATGCTTCCATCTCATTGGTGGCAGCATGGTCGTGAATGGCAGCACCTTCGTGCTGCAGTGGTGGCTGTAGGAAACGTGGTGACATAAGTGGTGGAGCATGTATTTGAAAGTGTGGTTACCGCAAAAATGTGTTAAATTAAAGGTGTTTCATCTAATTTGAACTATGCTTTATTAATCACAAACATTCATATAATTTTGTAGATATTATTGTGTTGGGGATAGAGAAACTAAATCACCTGGTGCTTCCGTGAAATCATCTTGAAAGTGAAAGTGATACCTGTATTGTATTGTGTTAGAACTGTGGCTATGTCGACATCTATTGTGTGGTCTCTAATGCTGCTGATACCCACAGCAGACACTGAAGGACTAGTAAACATTTGTTCACCACAGTTTCCTTGACCGACTTGTGCCATATCATGTGGCCCATGAGGCACACTGTCTGCTACTGCCATTCAGCAGTGCTACTCTGCAGCTCTCGGAGTACTTGTTATTCTTTATGTTGACTGGATGAAAGTTATTTTAGGATATATCTGCTGTGCACTTGATGCAAATGAATATATACTTCTAGACAATTTGGACAATTTTCTCAGTTATGTGACAAAGAGGAAAAACTTACTATAAAAGACTAATTGAAAATAGTAAGACAACATAAATTCCATTATGTGAATTCAGAAACAAAAGACTAAGAGCGTACATGGACAATGTTTCTGATAAGTGTCCTAAGCTAATAATCTGTTCCAATCTAAAGTAATTTATTTTCTCAGATCATTTAGTATAAGCACTAAATTTAAAACCTAAGTTGAGATGTTACAGCATAAGAGCTGTATAGAAGGTCTGCTTTATTCTATTAACTGAGGCTGGTAAAGTAATTTTTTGTTGGTTGTTGCAAATTATTTATGATTACTGCATCATGATTTTTTGTAACCATTAATGTAAATGTGTTGATCTATGTGTAGATGTTGTAGGTGGTATGAGCAATGTAACACCAGACAATGAAACCCAGGGAGGGGGAGGGGGGGAGCCCCTTTGTTAAGTAGGTGGAAAGGCGCCAAAGTGAAAAGTTGAGAGCAGGAATTTAATGTATGCAAAGCTGTTCTGGAACAGTTGAGTCGTGGCTACTAATTTGGAGTACCAGCCATCAATCAGCAAACATTTTGGATCATCAAATATTATGGGTTATGGTACTGAAAAGGAGATGTAAGTTTAATTTGAAGCATCAGAGGAGCATTTCTGCGTGTCTAAACTGCAAGAAGAATATATGACGAGATCCACGGTTCATTGTAAGATATTGAACTAGAATAACTGGTATTTCATGCAACCGAAGTGCCACTTGGAAGCTATAAATGGAAATAGGATTAATGGAACTAGTATTTAACCTACATTGTAGTCAATGCAGCATCTGAGTATATTCTGTACTCAATGCAGCATTTCACTATCTTCTGGTAAAGTGCCAGCTATGCCTGTAAATCCATGGATATACCTTTGACATCCAATGTGTAAACAGTGTTATTTCAAATTGTTGTTCTAACATTGACTAAACCACGCTGGATTAGCAGTGGTAATTTCCCCATTTGGCTTCTTAGATATGAACTTCAGCACTGTAACAGCGAATTTTGATAAAGTATATAGAAGTGTCATATAATATTTTAGTGATCGTTATGCAGGAGGACTTTCTATGAAATCTTGAGAACAACACAGTAAAATAAATGATTTTGTGAACTTCAGTAGTATATACCAAAGCAAGATGCATTAATTTTCTTACTAATTGAAAATAACAAAGCGGTTTAAAAATTCTGTGAAAAGTATTTGTAAATGGTAACTGAGTTATATTTGATGTTAAAGAAAAAATTATTCTACATGAGTACTATAATAAGAGCAAGTACCTAAAGAACTGGTGTACGCGTAATATCTTTGTTATATCTATCATGGCCAGTGTCTACTCAAAAGTATTACTAACTGCATTCCCACTAGCGTTGTTTTGTTCATTCCCTGAATATATTTTGGTGCATAACTCTAAAGTATGGTGCTAAACAAAGTGAAACCAAACAGTAACTGGAACTGAACTTGTCTCAAGTTTCATAGCGTTTTTAAATAATTTATTATCGATCTTTTGTGAAATGGGCTGTGTGATTACATTACTAAAAGTTTAAGAAGAGTCCATTATTATTAAAGAAACTAACTGCATTTATCTGGCACTATTGAGGAAAGGAACGATGAGTGTATGTAAATGTATTAATAGACATGGCGACCGTTTTGGAAATTGCCACAAATTATGTAAACAGTATATTTCTCATGAATAAAGATACAATGAAGTTGCACACTCCAGTAGCTTATGATGTTGCACTTCCAGTGTTATTGTTCATAGACTGTGAATGTGAGATCATGTGTTATTTGCTTCATCAATGTAACTGAAACCGATTATTCATACCCTAAAGCCAGGCCACCTATACATAAACCTAAATTTCTTTAAATCTTGTGGAAGTGATACATACAGACACAAACATACATTACACAATCAATTTCAGGATCATTAAGCCATAATAGTCAAAACAAAAAAAAAGTATCCACACTAATAGCGAAATTTGATGCAAAAGAAAGGAAGTATATTCTATGTGAGTATTAAAATAGGAATAAGCAACTACAAAAGTTTCCAAAATGAAACAATACCTTAGTACTAACAAAATACAATACAAGGAAACTAATACACCAGCTCAGTATACCTAAATGGGTTGCATTATTTAAAAGATGTACATAAAATTCCTAAGTGGTCTATGAAACCTCCTGAAGTTATTAAATATAAGCAAATATCTTAGATCCTCACTCTGTTTCAAAGGCTAATAATAGAGTAAAAAGGGCCAAACTGTAGTACATCAGAGAATTAGAAAATCTAGAAATGAACTCTTTCTGTTAAAGGACCTGAATGAACTTAAAGAAGTTAATGAATTTAATGAAGAGGTAAAAACAAGTAAAAAATTACACAAGAAACAGCTGCAATTTGCTAAAGAAAGATACATCACCAATTTAATAATGAATAACAAAAATCAGCACTAAGAACTAAGATGAAACCAGAAAGCCCAATAATATAGAAGTTATACCAGCAAAGACTTACAATAATTACTTTGTAAACCATGTAGAGAAAATCAAAAAGATGATCTATAAATATAATGTAACATACAAAGATTATGTTAATAACACAAATTTCATTCTTAATCTCAAAGATCGTCATTTAATAACTGTGGGAAATGAATGAAATATGAAACAGTTACCACTGTCAAACACACGAGAAGTTCATATCATGGGGATCATTACAAAATGTCAAGAAACTCTTGTAGAAGATGTCTTTTCTGATTCCAAAAGGACATACAGGGTGACTCAGTTTTTTTTAGGATAGGTGCAATCTGAACCTGCTAACTATAGATTGATTTAACCAAATCCTGTAACTGTCAGACTCTTTGTAAACATCATGTATTAGCATGTTGTATTAGTATCAAAAAGCATATCAAAGTTTGGCTATATGAATGAAATGTCAGATGTGCCTTTTAGTGAGATACATTTTCCCAGAATTTGAAGATCATACATGGATTACCTCCTGTGATATTACCAAAGCTTCCATTGTGTTTACCAATCTGTTTAACTCTCTGGAGTGCTGTGAAATTTGCAGCAAGTCTTTAAAGCTAGTGAGATCATATCTTTATAAGAGAAAGCAGGTTGTGAATTCTGGACTCAACTGTCAAACTCACATGAGGTTCAAATGGTGTGCTTCAGGAATCAAAATAAAGTAATCATCTATTCCTTGTAATTATCAGAAAATAATGTTATAAAGAAATATCTGTATTCAGATGATACAATTTTCTTATGTAAAGCCTGTATTGAATGTCCTTACGAAAACCTTGAATTTCGTAAAAGGAAGTGCAGGACCTTGATTTAAAGTAAATGATTTTCTATCAAACTAAAAAAATAACCAGTTTATTAAAAACTGCCAAATAGAGAAATAAAATACACATCTGTTTTTAGGAATTATACATGGCAACACAGTAACATCAAACTCACTCGTTAAACACATTAAAATTAACTTACAAAGACTGACATAATTTTATGAGAGGACTGACGACCTGTGTAACTTTAGAATACGTAAGAGTAGTATATTTTGGATTTTTCAATCTGTTTAAGTTACTGATTAGTGCTATGCGAAACATCAGAAATGTAAATGATATTCTTCTAATTCAGAAGTCAATCAAAGCAATGGAAAGGATATATAACAAAACACATCTGTGGTGTCACCGCCAGACACCACACTTGCTAGGTGGTAGCTTTAAATCGGCCGCGGTCCATTAGTACATGTCGGACCCGCGTGTCGCCACTGTCAGTAATTGCAGACCGAGCGCCACTACACGGCAGGTCTAGAGAGACTGAGTTGCACTCGCCCCAGTTGTACGACGACGTTGCTAGCGACTACACTGACGAAGCCTTTCTCTCATTTGCCGAGAGACAGTTAGAATAGCCTTCAGCTAAGTCAATAGCTACGACCTAGCAAGGCGCCATTTGTAACTTCATGAATCTAAAGAGTCTCACTTGTTTCATCAAGAGCGATGTACAACTATGATGGATTAAAGTTAAGTATTACAGCAGCTACGTACTTTTCTTTATAGCATTCATTACGTCTCCTGTTTCAGACCTAAACTAGCCTGCCTGAGTTGACGCGTGCCCTTTCGGCTTCCTCGCCTTGTGTCTCGACTGTCTTGTCTAGACACAACATATTTGGCGACGCGGATCAATCAGGATCTTGTTCTTTCTACTTGCTTTGCCCCAATTTACTTGTGTCATGGCTTCGCCACATTCTCCAGATGTACTGTCCGAATTTTATCGCTTGCAGAATCAGCAGACGCAGGCCTTATTGGATGCCCTTGGACAGCTCGTCCAGGGTCAACGTGCACTGCAAAACAATGCGGCTGCCGCCGCTTCACCGCTACCGCAGCCACAACGCGCAGTTGCACCCCAGTTTTGGCCTTTTGATTCAGCCCAGGAATCATGGACGGAGTGGTCACGCCAATTTGGATTCCATCTCGCCGCCTACAGAATTCAAGGTAATGAGCGGCAGCCTTTTTGCTTTTGTGTGTCGGTGTGTCCACCTACCGTGTGATAGTGAAATTGTTTCCCCGACGCGACGTAGCAACTCTGTCCTACGAAGAACTTTTGTCTGCTTTAGATGCCTATTTCAAAGAAACAGTCAATGTCGTTGCAAAAAGGTATACGTTCTTTCGTACAAAACGTACGGCCGGTCAAACTAATCGGGATTGGGTTGCAACTTTGCAAGGCCTTACTAGGGATTGTGCTTTTGAGTGTGAATGTGGACTCCCTTATTCAGATACAATGGTGTGTGATGCAATTGCACAGAACGTTTCTGATGTTCGCATACGGGAACAGATTTTGAAACTAGTCAATCCCTCCCTTCAACAAGTGATAGACATATTAGATAGGCAAGACACACTTGACTTTGCTCAGGAATCATTTGAAACTTCGCCAGCCATGTGTCACATTAACCGGCCCGCCGGGCGCGCTGCACGGAACGATAAACAGCCCTCGCGCTCGCCCGCGCAGCCGGCGCCTAGCTCTCCACGTGTGCTGCGTAAGCGAGCAAAAACAGTGAAATCATGCCCGCGGTGTGCAACTAGACATTCACGTGACAATTGCCCATCACGCCAAGCTATTTGCTTTTACTGTCATAAGAAAGGACATGTTCAAAGTGTTTGCCAGAAAAAGCTCAGATCAGACAATCACAACCATTCCAGGCCCTTTGCTTCGCGCCGGAATCGAACCAAGGACAATCAGGCTCGTGGACCTTCGCCCATGGACATTCATGTAGTTAATTCCACCCCGTCCAGTGCCACTCTCTCTAACAGTGACTGTGTTCGTTCCGCAAAAAGTGTGCGTCGACGTCGGAAATCTCGTCAGGTCGCAAGTGCTTCTGTACCAGTGTCCGTTCAAATTGCACGAGAAAGTCTCTCTTGTCGTCGGCAGGACAATAAACTTTTTGTAGACTTGGACTTTGAAGGCAAAGTAATACCATTCCAGCTCGATACCGGAGCTGCGGTTTCATTGATCAATCACGACACGTACAAACAACTGGGCAAACCGCCGTTGCGTGCCGCAAATGTTAAGTTACATAGTTATTCAGGACAGCATATCCCTGTGTTAGGACAGTGCACTCTTCTTGCAAGATACAAGGGACAAACAAAACTTGTGTCATTTTACGTTCTTCGTTCTTCTACTGCAGTGAACTTGTTTGGTTTAGATTTATTTCAGTTGTTTAACTTGTCTATAGTCAATCAGATCCTATCAGTGAATCAGACTGTGCCTTCCGCCAGTGTTTCTCGTCTGTGTGAAGAATTTGCAGACATTTTTGCACCGGGCCTAGGTTGCGCTAATAACTATAAAGCACATTTGGAACTGAAAGTTAACGCGCAACCGAAATTTTTCAGAGCGCGCAATGTTCCCCACGCATTGTGTGATGAGGTCGCAAGAACATTACACGATTTGGAATCACAAGGTGTGATTGAAAGTGTGCAGGCTTCTCTCTGGGCATCACCCTTAGTCATATTGCCGAAACCTTCCGGAAAATTGTGAATTTGTGTGGACTTCAAGGCAACAGTGAATCCACAACTAGTGATTGCAACTTTTCCTTTACCCCGCCCGGAAGATCTTTTTGACAAACTGTGCCCGGGTAAATATTTTTCGAAGTTGGACCTAGCAGATGCGTACTTGCAAATACCGGTGGACGAAGAATCCCAGCGCGTTTTGGTGGTTAACACGCATCTTGGTTTGTACCGATTCAAACGACTGCCATTCGGGTGTGCATCTGCCCCTGCATTGTTTCAGCAATATCTGCAGACTGTTTGTGCGTCGGTCCCTACTGCAGCAAACTATCTGGACGATATTATGATCTCCGGCAAGACGGAAGAAGAACATTTAGCAACTCTCAGAACATTATTTCAGGTCTTGCGACAAAATGGTCTTCGCTTGCGGAAGGACAAATGTGTGTTTTTTGCTCGGGACTTACCCTACCTGGGCCATGTACTCAATGCCCAAGGCATACATCCCAGTCCCGAGAACCCCTGCCATACAAGACTTGCCTTCGCCGCAGAATTTGAAGCAGCTACAGAGTGTGCTGGGAAAAATAAATTACTACCATAAATATGTGTGCCACGCCTCTTCCATTTCAGCTCCGCTTCATCGCTTACGCTGTAAAGGTGTTCCGTTCGTCTGGACGACGGAATGCGAACGCGCCTTTCGCCAGTTGAAATCAGTGTTGCTTTCCACTACTTGCCTTACGCCATTCGATCCCCAGAAACCCCTTTTGTTGATGGTAGATGCATCGGATTTCGGGATCGGTGCTGTGCTTGCGCACGAAGATGGATTGCATGATCGTCCTATTGCCTTTGCGTCCAAATTGCTCTCGTCTGCGCAAAGAAATTATTCACAAATAGAGAAAGAAGCTTTGGCTCTCGTGTTTGGTGTTACAAAGTTTCACGATTTCTTGTATGGTCGTCATTTTACCATCATCACAGACCACAAACCTTTGACATCGCTTTTTCATCCGAATAAGCCTGTACCTCCACGTACAGCGCAGAAATTCATTCGCTGGTCTATTTTCCTCTCGCAGTACCGCTACGATATCTTGTATCGGTCCACTGCTAAGCACGGAAACGCCGATGCGTTGTCCCGTTTGCCTGTTGCTGAGGATAAAGCATTCAATTCTTCCGAGCTTGCTTGCATGTTCATTGACTCGGAAACCGATGACGTGGTCGAATCGTTTCCGATTGATTGATTGATCGAGGATCCGTTGGTTCGCCGATTTTTTGCTCACAGGGAGAGACTTTTTGTACGACGTGGTGTTTTGTTGTTGCGTTCTGATAATGATCAGTCCAGAGTCGTGGTCCCACGTTCGTTACAGTCCTCTGTCTTACGGCTTCTTCACCAAGGGCGTTGGGGTATTGTGCGCACGAAACAACTTGCTCGTCAGCACTGTACTTGGTTCGGAATCGATGCTGCGATTACGAATATGTGCTCTTCTTGCATGGCGTGTGCTGAACAACAATCCGCACCGCCGCGGAAATTCTTTGCATGGCCGAACGCCACTTCCCCTTGGCAACGCTTGCACATCGATTTTGCTGGTCCATTCTGGAATGCTCGATGGTTGGTTGTGGTCGATTCTTTCAGTAATTTTCCTTTTGTTGTCCGGATGTCTTCCACGACGTCTTCTGCTACCATCCAAGCACTGTCTGCTACTTTTTGCATTGAAGGTCTTCCACAGACTATTGTTTCCGACAATGGCCCACAGTTCATGTACGCAGAATTTCAGTCATTCTGCAAGGCCAGTGGTATTCAACATCTGACATCCGCGCCGTTTTCGCCTCAGTCAAACGGTGCCGCTGAACGATTGGTCCGGACTTTCAAGTCCCAGATGTTGAAGTTGAAAGAGTCGCATTCTCGGGAGGACGCGTTGTTGCTCTTTTTGTCTTCGTATCGCTCTCAGCCCCGAGATGGTCGCTCGCCGGCTGAGTTGCTCCATGGTCGTCCTCATCGAACCTTGATGTCTTTGCTGCATCCACCGCATCAGGTTCCTGTGCAGCGCAGACTCCTGCTTTTGCTCCTGGCGACGTTGTCTTCTATCGCAACTATTGAGGTTCACGGCGTTGGCTCGCAGGGCGCATTCTTCGCTGCCTCGGCCGCGCGATGTATTTGGTTTTGGGGGCCTCTGGTGAGGTGCGTCGGCATCTCAATCAGCTGCGCCTCTGCCGTCGCCTGGGTTCTGCCACTCCCCGTCTGCTTTCAGCGGCGGTGCCGTCCGGTCAGCGCCCTGGAGACCCATCTACTGGCTCGCCTCATCCCCAGGTGTTTCCGACGATGCCTTCCATTTTGCCTCATGGCGACGTGCCGCCGCCGCCGCCGCCGCCTGTTCTCCCGCCGGCGCCGCCCGCAGCGGACGCGTCGCTGCAACCGCCTGGCGCCTCCCTGGATCACGCGCCGCCGATCGCTTCCCGTGACCAGATGTCCTCCGTCATGGAACTCTTGCCCGCTCCGGACCAGATGTCGTCTTCGCCCGTCGAGTGCCCCGACCACATGGAGGTCGACCCTTCGGCCCCTCCTGTCTCATTACGGGCGCATACACCGCATGTTGACGTGCACCCTGGACTAGGTTTCCAGGCGTTTCCTAGCTCCCCTCGGACCGAATGGCCGGGTGCGGGTGGCACAGCCTCGCCTGTTGTTAGGCTCTCCACCTCATCGCATATGTCAACATGGGGCCCTCCTCACGGCGGGCGGGAGCCTTATAACACAAGCGTACGCCGATTTGTGGGGGAGGAATGTGGTGTCACCGCCAAACACCACACTTGCTAGGTGGTAGCTTTAAATCGGCCGTGGTCCATTAGTACATGTCGGACCCGCGTGTCGCCACTGTCAGTAATTGCAGACCGAGCGCCACCACACGGCAGGTCTAGAGAGACTGAGTTGCACTCGCCCCAGTTGCACGACGACGTTGCTAGCGACTACACTGACGAAGCCTTTCTCTCATTTGCCGAGAGACAGTTAGAATAGCCTTCAGCTAAGTCAATGGCTACGACCTAGCAAGGCGCCATTTGTAACTTCATGAATCTAAAGAGTCTCACTTGTATCGTCAAGAGCGATGTACAACTATGATGGATTAAAGTTAAGTATTACAGCAGCTACGTACTTTTCTTTATAGCATTCATTACGTCTCCTGTTTCAGACCTAAACTAGCCTGCCTGAGTTGACACGTGCCCTTTTGGCTTCCTCGCCTTGTGTCTCGACTGTCTTGTCTAGACACAACAACATCAAAGCATTGCTACATTAAAAATCAGATCACAACAGTAATTGATGTATATATATGTTTCACACTGTTTATTACATTTTGCTTAGCTACTGCATGTAATTAAACCATGTCAAAGACAAGTCTATAGTACTGTAATCCATATGTTTCTAGTCTTAACACAAAACAAGTTAGCAAAAACTAACATAGTCATGTTTACATAGCAATTAAAATGCGCAAGAATTTTTAAATTGCACTCGATCAGTAATTAAATACCACTTCATCCATCACATTTCTTGTGGATATAGGCAAAGATCAGGCAAATCATAGTTTATCACTACAAGGATAACTTATTAGAGCAAGACATTCCTTATGCCCTAAATCTTGAAGGTTATCCTTCTGGCATTGTCACTTCCACTTTAAAGGCTTTGAAAGTTTTGTAAATAATATGATTTGATCTGATTTATTTTTATACACAGGGGTTTCCTCACAATGATACAGGATTTTTCATTGTGACACAATGAAAATAAATAGCTCAAAACGTACATACACAGAGAATATATAAATAGGCTACACTTTTACGAGGGTAAGACAGGTGTTTGGCTGTGGTCTTGAAGAAGGAACATTTCAGTATTTGCTGAAACGATTTAAGATAACAACAGAAAACCTAAATCACAATAACCAGATGGGGCAAACTCCATTCTCTCAAACAAGAAGTTAGTGGCTTAACAATTGCACTGACTCATTTGGTCGGTCACTATTGTACAGTGTTGTTTGATTTACACACAACATGCTCCTGTTAACTTGCAATATGAAACATAGTTTTTCAGTAAATCACTGCAAACACTGGGGACTCCCACGAGTGACTCCTAGACCACTAACATCCTGCTATGCACCTTGTACTGACTCACCTGTTTAAAAAACTTATTCTAGGCACATAAGGATACAGCTATGCCCCAAGCACAGCTTCATGTCCTTCCCTCAGTCCACCTGAAAAACTGAGTAAGCATTGCCCCAGGATGAGCGAGGTGTTGACCTATGAAGAATCACAAGACATTACTAACATGAACTGTAGATGTTGGAACATGATTTTATTGTGAAAGCGGTATGGTGTGATCATGTGTTGTACTGTGACAGTGTGTTGAGTTATACCCATTCCATGTTAATTACCGTTCTGAGTTGTATCAGTAATCTTTAATTGTGTAGTATGCATCAGTTTTGAAGAATGTTTTAGCTGCCTTTTTAAATACATGTATTTTAGTAATCTTTTTCATCTCCTTGGGAAAAACTGGACCTTGTTCCAAATTATGTACTAGACTTCTAGATGTGCACAATTTACCAGTCATGACTGCCAATGGCCTCACATCAGGGGTAACACCAGTTCCTATCAGATCACCAGAGTTAAGTACTGTCAAGCTTGGCTAGCATGTGGGTGGGTGACAGTCTGGGTCTGCCGAGTGCTGCCATCAGAGGAGAGCACTCAACCCATGTGAGACCAAATTATAAACTACTTAACTGCGAAGTAGCAGCACCAATCACGAAAGCTGACAAAGGCCTGTAGAGTGGTGTGTTGACCACATGCTCCTCCATATTCACATCCATTGATGCCTTCTGTCTGAGGATATCATGGCGGTTGGTCAGTACTGTTGGACTTCCTGAGGCCTGTTTTGGAGGAGTCTGAGTTTGTTTTTTTGACCAGTCATGATTGGAGTGACTGCATCAAAACTACATTGCTTATCATGCTACGTATAAAGAAAGACACTCACAACAATGTTTATCATATAACACGCACAGAAAATTATTTACAACCCCAATGTTAGTGAAAGTATAGTAATGTTTTCCATGTTTTGCCCAACAATATGGTAGATACTCTCACTTGGTGTAGAAAGGATGGCCAGTTTTTTAAATAGTTCTTTACAATAAGTCCAACTACTACTTTTAGTTAGTAGTTTTACTGTTCTTTCTGCAGTTTAAAAATTGTTTCCATGTTTGGTACTCCTGATCCACAGAATGGAATCCCATAGTTGAGAACTGAGTGTATGTAGCAATAGTATGTCGCCACAAGATATTGGCTGTTAGAAACTGATGATATAACCCTATGCGTATAACTTGCTTATGATATTTTGGCTCTGTAAGTGAAAACATGGTTTTGTAATTGAGTCAGTCCTAAATTTAAAACACACTGCTAAAGTTGTTTTATTGACACATTGCTTTCGTGAGTAGTGAAACAGGAAACTACTCTTGAATATACAATGAATGCTGCAAACAGCCAGTACAAGACGTGGAATAAAAACATATAAAAGAAGGTGGTGAGATCATAAATCTGCTCTGTGCAACGATGTGGTTCTGTTGGAAGTAAATCAAATTTATTAAATCGTACTAGCACTGCTTCCTACGCAGAAAAAGGAAAATCATGAAAAAGTATAAAAAGTAGTTGGCTCACACCAGGCATACAAGTTTCACTGAAGGAGAAAAGATTTCTCTATCAGACCTCTCTGGGGGACACCACCTTGATGAAGCACTGTCCGTTCGGGTGGAGAGACTTGCTTATCCACGTGAAGCGGAGGGCTATGCTGAAGGTAGAGGACCTATACTGCCAAAAGGCCTCAGCCGATGGATCAGACTAAGAGTGCCCCACAACATTCCATCTTCCCTATCCACTCCTAGTCCTACTGAATTCCCTTTCCCAACACATGGTGTGATGCGATCTGTGCCGAGGGGTGCGTGGCACATGGAAAGATGTGCCACAAACGGAGCCTCAGGGATTCCAGGCGACCTCCCTGAGTAAGTAGCCTTACACCATGAGGGGAATTCATGGTGTCGACCGTATGGATCCCCATACCTCGTGGGACCAATATGGACACGGTTAAAGAAAATAAAGAAAAACAAACTGAGGGGCAAACTGAGACTTCAGACATCCAACATTGGTGTCAGGACCTATGGAAAACATTCCCACTACTGAATCAGGATCTAGACCTGAGCCAGAAATGGGAACTGTAATCGAGAAGTTGGACCAGATCAAGATTAAAGCCTTGTCTTGGGCCCCATGGAGGAAACTACTCGTGGAACAGAGGAAAAAGGAAGGGAAAGAATTGCTTCCTAAAGAAAAGTGGAGGGAATTAAAGGGACTTGAACCTAAGACCTCAGATTGGAGGGGATAAACAGACCCCCACAATGTAGAAGACAGGCAGCAAGAGGATAATGGGGGAATCTAAGAGTCCCTCCTCCCTGGATAAGTGAGCCCAGAAGAAACCAAGACAAGAAATAGGGGAACAGACCTATAGTACTCCAGTCTCGGTTTTAAAGATGGCTGTTATCCAGGAGCCTTCCTGGTGGCCATGACCTTGCTGCAGGAGGAATCTGTACAGATGGCCTTCTTTGAAAAGAGTGGGGGGGGGGGACGCTGTTCGAGGAACAAACTTCAAGACGGTCTATCTAGATCGTAGTGCGCTTATTTTTGTGTGTGAGTGGGTGCACATGGTGGAATGGCTTAAGGATAAGGTGCCCATGATATTCCTGTGGGAAGATGCAAAGCTGATGGTCAAGGCGGCAGGGGAACTTCTTAAGACCGCATAGGTATCAATATGGGTACCAAAGATCCTTAAGGATGTCTCTCCTAAGACTCTGTTCGAGAAAATAGGGGCTCAGAACCCAAAAGTCTCGACAGAAGACTGGAGATTGATCTACGAGAAGGTTGTACCAGAAGGATGAACCATGGTGGTGGAGGTTGGAGAGAAGCCCCTGAAAGCGATGCAAGAGCAGGACCTGAAATTGTTTTTAGGGTTCTCGCAGGTCACTTTCAGGGTTCTCAAAGACCTCAAAGGCAATCATGGCAGCAAGAAGGAGACTATATGTGCTGCAGATTACTCTGCAGCACAGGAAAGGGGCCTCTACTGCCCTGAGCCGCTGCCTGAGGAGCTGTGAAGTGGACGTGGCCCTGATACAAGAACCCTACATATATATGGAGGGGGCACATCGGGCCTCGGTGGCACTGTGGGTAAGCTAATTTATAGTAGAAATCTAAGAAACTCCAGAACATGCATCTATGTAAGAAATTGAATTTTTTCAGGTCAATGATGGATTTCTGCTCTAGCGACCTAGGGACCATTAAAATGCAGCAATATGAGGAAAGTATCACGAGGGAAATTATTTTGGTCTCTGCATACCTTCCTTACAAAGACAGATCTCGTCCTCCTTTGGAGGTGAGGAGACTGGTAGAAGCTTGCCATCGGCAAGGTGACCAACTGCTGGTGAGATGCAATGACAATGCCCACAACCTAGTGTGGGGCAGCAAGGACACCAACAACAGAGGTGAGTACCTTCTTGAATTTCTTTTAGCTAACAACTTGGAGGTCCTGAATAGGGGCAATAAACCTACATTCAGGAATAGCAGAATGGAAGAAGTAACTTACAGAACTTTTGGTTCCATGATGATGGGTAGCTATGTCAAACAATGGCAGGTGATGTTAGAGCCATCCTCATTGGACCATATGTACATTAAATTCAAGGTTTAAATGGGAATCACACAGACCATGATCTGTAGGAATCCCAGGAAAACAGACTGGGAGACATATAGGAGGGACATTGACTTAGGCTTATTGGAAATTAAAACATCGATAAGGAATCTAGTAGAGAGTGGGGAAGTAGCAGAGGCTGTCACCTCAGCCATAGTAACCTCATATCAGGACAACTGCAAAGTCAACAAGAAGTACACAAATAGGAGTGTGCCTTGGTGCAATAATAACTTAGAAATTCAAAGAAAATAGCCACGAAGACTGTTTAAGATTGCGGACGTAAAGGACAATGGGCTAAATATAGTGAGGCCCTTGTCAACTACAACCTTGCAATCAGACAAGCAAAGGTGACATCCTGGAAGGCATTCTGTGAGGAAGTGGAGAGCACAGCTGTTCAAGCCAGACTTCACAGAATCCTCACTAGAGTACCAATCAATCCAGGAGACACGTTGAGGAAGGAGGTTGGGGAATATACAAAAACAGCACATGAGACACTGGAACTGCTCCTCCAAACTCACTTTCCTTGATATGCTCTGCTGGACAACACAGACCAGAATGTGATCCTACAGAGACAATGGTTCTCAGGCACTCGAAGAGAGGACTGGGAATCAGTCAAGGAGTGTGTGGGCTTTAATAAAATCGAGTAGGCTGTGGGAACATTCCAACCGTTCAAGTCACATGGCCCAGATGGAATTTTTCCAGCTCTCCTGCAACAGGCAGGAGAGAAAGTCATGAGTCCTATGCAGGCTATTCAGGTTAGCCTAGCAGTAGAAATCATTTCTAGTGTTTGGAGGGCGTTGAAGGTTGTCTTCATACCAAAGCCAGGGACAATTGATCATACCAAGGCTAAGGATATGAGACCAATCAGTCTGTCCTCCTCCATTCTCAAAACATTGGAAAAACTGGTTAATGTATATGTGGGGGAGAGGAGGCTAATTAGGGCCCCCTCTACATTAAAACCAACACGCATATCAACCAGGTAAATTATCTGAGACAGCTCTCCACCAACTTGTTGGGAGGGTGGAGAAAACACTTTGCTTCCAAGAAATAGCCCTCTGCATCTTCCTGGATATTGAGAGGGCCTTCAGTAGCACAACCTTCGATTCCATGGTAATGGCAGCAGAGTTGCATAATCTAGGGACCACTATATGTGGATGGACCAGGGCCATGCTTATTGGAAGGAAGGTAGAGGCTACCATGATGAATGAAAAGAGGGTAATTAACACCACTAGAGGCTGCCCACAAGGAGGAGTTCTAGCCCCTTTGTTGTGGAATCTAGTGGTGAACGAACTCATTGAGGAACTAAATTCCAGGTAATGATTCTGCTGAGGATACGCAGATGACCTTGTCATAGTAATACTTGGCAAATTTATTGGACACAGTCAGAAATATGTCACAAGGAGGATTGGACATTGTGCAAAATTGGTGCATTAAACAGGATCTGAGTATTAATCCTAAGAAGACTGTTGTGGTTCCATTTACGAAGAGGCATATCCAACACTCAAGTTGGAATCCAAAGCTCTTCTATGCAACTCTATCTATGAAGGGGATAGTGAAATATCTAGGGTTAACCTTAGATGAGAAACTAACGTGGACCCCTCACATTAAGAGTACCTGCTCCAAGGCAAAAAGTACTCTAGTGAGTACCAGAAAGGCTTCTGATAAAAACTGGGGCCTAAGCCCCAGAGTTATGCACTGGATATACACCACAGTGGTTAGACCTAGGATTTCCTGCAGGGCTGTAGTGTGGCGGACGAAGGTAGAACAGCGGGTTGTAGCTAAGGAGCTTGCTAAGGTGCAGAGACTGGCCTGCTTAGCCATAACTGGCGGAATTGGCAGCACGCCAACTGCTAGGATGGAAGCCATGTTAGACATGTCCCCACTGCACGTTTAGGTCAAGATGGAGGCAGCAGTTGGGGCATACAGACTTAAAACTGGCAAAAACTGGATCTCATCGGGATATCCAGAATCATACACTAACATAGTGAGTGAGGTAAACACAGAAATGGCTGGGGAAATACCTGCCGACTGTATAATAACTCCCAACTGCTTCAACAATCCTTACAGTATAATAATTGGAAGCAGTGAGCAGTGGGAAAAACAGTTCAACATCGTATGGGGGACATTGTTTGGTTCACTGATGGGTCGAAATCAGACCAAGGCGTTGGGGCAGGGGTGTATGGGGTTCACACTGGAGGGCATCATCTCTCTAGGAAAACTGACCTCTGTATTCCAAGTTGAAATTACTGAAATCAGGGCGTATGTGGAGGAGAACTATGGAATTGACTCAGAAAACAGAACGCAGGATATTGGACCAAGGTCCATAAACAAAAACATGGTAAGGTAATGATGCCAATGTTTTGAAAGAAGCTCTGTAATCCTGGCATTGTGCAGGAATGAGATCAAACTCGTGACTGAGCTGATGAGTGGCCATGGGAAAAAAAACATATACACACAATGGGTATAACGGAAGAAGACCCTAAATGTAGGATCTGTGATGAGATTGAAGAAACTGCATCACACCTAATCTTCGAATTAATGGCATTGGAGTGCAAAAGATACAGAATCTTTGGTACAACTAGACTGAAGAAATTGTATCTAACAAAAAACTGGTAAAGGGACTCCTTGCACTATTTAAGGGCATTGTTTGTCTTTACTAGATACAAAGGGAGCGATACTGCACAATAATCTCGGTTTCGGTGCGGGCAGTGGTGGGTTAGACCTAAGCTGTTTTAGCTTCCCTGTCAAAATCAAATCAAATCAGTCTCTATCAGATTTAGCAAACTTAAACAACCCTAGAATATTACGCTTATTTTAAAAGACACAAACAGATCTTAATTAAAATTATCAGCAGGTCAGAAAACTAACAAATGAGAACTATCTGAGAAAGAAACACAAAAAATGAAATCAATTTGGGAACTGTCAGGAGAAAAGCTGGCAAAACGTTGTACCATTAATATGTTTGAAAACAGGGACAAATTATTGACTCACATAGAGTAGCTGGTTTGTTTAATGTATATTTCACAGTAACAGCAAGCAGTCTGAAAGAAAAGCAACAAAAAACAGCTTCTGAAACCAGATGAGAGCAGAGACAAGCAAAAAGATCATTTAAACGAAAAAATCTTTTTGTACTCAACAGATGAGAAGGAAATATTGAGTATACCACAGTTCAGGCGCATTAATGTTTGATGCCAACTTGCAGTGACTATTCACAGATGGCAGGTGGCAATACTAGCAGTGGAGTGTGTATAAAGCACTTCGGGGGACACAGAAAACAATTCAGTCGTTGATGCAATGTGGAAATGGAGTGATTGATTTGATGTCAAAAAGGGCACCTTCATTGACTTTCGAGCCAAGGGTGGAAACATTTTTAAATTGGCTGCGTTTGTAAACTGTCCAAGTGCCACCGTGGTTAAAGTATGCTGTGCATCACAAGATGGCACAATTCAAAACTAACACTGAGACAGCTATGGTGTACCATGGGCCATATATGACAGGGGTGAATGACTGTTGTGGAGATTTGCACGGGTGAACTAGTGTACACCTGTTGAGCAACTCACCATCTAGATGAACCAAGAGACTATCAGTAGTGTCTCCACAAAGACTGTTCAGGGAACATTGTTGCATATGGGTCGCTGCAGAAGGTGCCTTGTTCATGCACTGAAGCTGACTGCTGCTCATCGTCTAGCAAGGCAGGAATTTGCACGCCAATACTGCAACTGGATGTCCACTGCATGGCGACAGATGGCCTTTTCTATGCTCCATAGGAATGCTGGCCATTGGTGAGGCAAATACCCTGCAAGTGTTATGGTCAGGGGAATGTTTCCTTGGCATTCCCTGGATGATCTCACTATTGTAAAAGGCGCAAGTATAAAGCTACCCTTGGGGACCATGTCCACTGCTATGTCCTTGCCTGTCGCTTCCACGGTGGTTTCTGTCTGCACCTCGAGGTGTGTTCACCATCTCCCTCGAAAGAGAAGAGGCTCGATAATGTCTCTGCAGGTTTCTGTTTTTTTTTTCAGGCCTCCTCACAGACAACCTCAGTATGCCTGGTGCTGCATGCCTTCTACTAATGTACCAAGCACCTCCTGTCACCGTCTCCAGTGTCACAATACACACGCTGCTGGCTTCGGTGCCACCCTCCGTGGGCGCCGGAAGCCCGCCTGCACACTCTGCACCCATCACAGGTGCGCCACGCCACACGTTACATGTCGGCCTCCAGCCCACCCACACCATTCGACGGGCATGCAGATGGCTGACTCACAGCTCTTCTTCCTGCCTGTTTCCTGTGTTCCACCCTCGTCCTTCGTTCCATGCTTCCAGACATCTGCTTTCTCTCACACATGGGGATTTCTTCCCTACAGCCATCTTTGCTCTCACCACGTGCCTCTGTCTCACTGCCTCTCTGTGCCATTCACTCCTGGTCGTGGAGTCCATTCTCCAGGCAGAGCACTGGCCTCTCCTCTTTGATGGCGCCTATGCTCTCTATCCAGTTCCCCAGCCAGCTGCACCATCTCGTCCAAAGGGAAGAGGAGTGGTATGTCCTTGACTATTGCCTCCAGTACAGCCACCGTTAACACCGAAAATGGCTTCGCCATCTCTCTCCGAAGGGAAGAGGAATGCTGTGTACATTTGGTGCCTGATGTTCTGGCACACCAGCCACACAGCAATGCCCTGTGGGTTGCCGTCACATCAGACGCCTGCAGCTGACATTGTTCGACTTCACTTTGTCATCCATTGCAGTGTGGAGGTGCCACAATCACAGGACACAGCTGGCACTATTTCGCATCCCCTAAGCCATGTAACGCCAGTCATTTCATGATATCCCTATGCTGGGTGGCCAATAGGAGACTGCTGCCTGAGCTCTTCAACAGACAGTGCTGCTGAGTCTACCACCGAGTAAACAACGAGTCACCGATACAGCACTACCATATGAAGACAACGCCAATGCACCACCAATCGTGATCACAACTGATTCCGACCATGGAGAGTAATCTGTGGTATCAGACTGAGCGTTTCCTCTTGCACCTTCTTAGAACTGTATTCACAGAGTGACAGTTGTTCTTATCAGATCATGAAAATCTCTCGTGTTCTTTGTAGAGATTCAATTTCTGTTGTTCATGTTTTCTTGTTGCTTCCTTAGAGAAATAGATTCTGTAGTTCAAGGCTACCTGTGAACTGTGTTCTTTATGGATGTACCATCCCACAATGGGACAATTCATCCACCCCTACATGCAATTTGTTTTTTGTCAGCATGATGATATCCATCAGCAGGACAATGCAATGTGTCACACAGCTTACTGTGTGAATATGTGGTTCAAAGAGCAACAGGAGGAGTTTACCATACTCCCAAGGCCACCAAGTTTAAATCTATTCAGAATCTGTAGGACCACCTCAGTCTGGTTGTTCACACCATGGATCCTCAACTGAGACACCTAGTGCAGATGGTCATGGCACTGGAGGCAGCATGGCTCTGCATCCCTGTTGGTACCTTCCAGAATTACATTGTCTCTCTTTCTGCAAGTCTCACAGTAGACCACACTGCAAAAGGTGGTTATAAAGGCTTTTGACAGGTGGTCACATTAATGTGACTGGATGTGTATGAAGAAATTAAAATCACAGTTTTCCTCAGACATATACAGTGTTCACGTTGACACATTTAAAAATATATACTAAGCTCTAACTCACCTTTTTACTTCCATTTTAGAGCCATTACTTTTTTTGTGTATACAAAGATCTTTCATCTGTTAGGTTAACATATGCCAAGTTTGTTTTATATGTGGGTGATAAAAACACTGAAATAAAAAGCAAATCAACTACAGCCTAGAAAGATCAGTTAGTGAAATAATCATATTATACTATGTCTACTTTCATTACATAATGTCTCTATAGGATTAAGTTTTGGGGTAACTTATTAAGCAAACTAAAGTTTTCCGCATCAAAACATGTGTAATAAGAATTATTTATGGTGTGAATTCAAGAACAGGATGAAGAGGCCTGTTTAGGGAGCTGTCTCCCAATAAACACTCCTGGAAATGGAAAAAAGAACACATTGACACCGGTGTGTCAGACCCACCATACTTGCTCCGGACACTGCGAGAGGGCTGTACAAGCAATGATCACACGCACGGCACAGCGGACACACCAGGAACCACGGTGTTGGCCGTCGAATGGCGCTAGCTGCACAGCATTTGTGCACCGCCGCCGTCAGTGTCAGCCAGTTTGCCGTGGCATACGGAGCTCCATCGCAGTCTTTAACACTGGTAGCATGCCGCGACAGCGTGGACGTGAACCGTATGTGCAGTTGACGGACTTTGAGCGAGGGCGTATAGTGGGCATGCGGGAGGCCGGGTGGACGTACCGCCGAATTGCTCAACACGTGGGGCGTGAGGTCTCCACAGTACATTGATGTTGTCGCCAGTGGTCGGCGGAAGGTGCACGTGCCCGTCGACCTGGGACCGGACCGCAGCGACGCACGGATGCACGCCAAGACCGTAGGATCCTACGCAGTGCCGCAGGGGACCGCACTGCCACTTCCCAGCAAATTAGGGACACTGTTGCTCCTGGGGTATCGGCGAGGACCATTCGCAACCGTCTCCATGAAGCTGGGCTACGGTCCCGCACACCGTTAGGCCGTCTTCTGCTCACGCCCCAACATCGTGCAGCCCGCCTCCAGTGGTGTCGCGACAGGCGTGAATGGAGGGACGAATGGAGACGTGTCGTCTTCAGCGATGAGAGTCGCTTCTGCCTTGGTGCCAATGATGGTCGTATGCGTGTTTGGCGCCGTGCAGGTGAGCGCCACAATCAGGACTGCATACGACCGAGGCACACAGGGCCAACACCCAGCATCATGGTGTGGGGAGCGATCTCCTACACTGGCCGTACACCACTGGTGATCGTCGAGGGGACACTGAATAGTGCACGGTACATCCAAACCGTCATCGAACCCATCGTTCTACCATTCATAGACCGGCAAGGGAACTTGCTGTTCCAACAGGACAATGCACGTCCGCATGTATCCCGTGCCACCCAACGTGCTCTAGAAGGTGTAAGTCAACTACCCCGGCCAGCAAGATCTCCGGATCTGTCCCCCATTGAGCATGTTTGGGACTGGATGAAGCGTCGTCTCACGCGGTCTGCACGTCCAGCACGAACACTGGTCCAACTGAGGCGCCAGGTGGAAATGGCATGTCAAGCCGTTCCACAGGACTACATCCAGCATCTCTACGATCGTCTCCATGGGAGAATAGCAGCCTGCATTGCTGCGAAAGGTGGATATACACTGTACTAGTGCCGACATTGTGCATGCTCTGTTGCCTGTGTCTATGTGCCTGTGGTTCTGTCAGTGTGATCATGTGATGTATCTGACCCCAGGAATGTGTCAATAAAGTTTCCCCTTCCTGGGACAATGAATTCACGGTGTTCTTATTTCAATTTCCAGGAGTGTATTTATTCCTCAATGAAATTCGTCTTTAAAAATGTATATCTTTGTCAAACTCATAGCTCAGATCATGTAATCAATACTAGAAAGAAGACTACTCTTCACAAAAATTAAAATCATCTACTTTGGTCCAAAAAGGTGCTCATGATTGATGAACACACATTTGCAGGAACTTGCCAGCAGTGATAAAAAATTTAACTGCTAATTAAGTCAAATTTAAGATAATCCTAAAGGATTTATTGGTGACCAACTTATTCATTGACGAATTTCTTATTAGAACCAAGTGATATGTTGCTGATATATTATCTGAGTGTACTGAACATTTACATACTTTGTAACAAGTAATTTTTAGTTTCTAAATGAAAATTCTACGTTTTTCACATTCATGATGACCATTTCATTAGTGACCTTCGTGAGGTATATTAGGATTTCTGCTTTCCTTTGTAAATATTTACCATGTATTCTTGTTTTTATGACGTGTTCTAAGTCCTGGAGGATCTCTTCACTATAGATGTATTCAATCGAAAAGTGTATCTTATCTAATTTAATCTGCTTCTTACTGTGTAGTCGTGTTTTTCCAGAAAAACTGAAAATTGTGAATGTAAGGCTTCTGTTCAAGAAGGGAGATAAGAGAAATGAAAAGAACTACAGACCCAGACTCTGCTGTCTGGTTTTTCTAAAATACTGTAGAAAACATCCTACAAAATACTTATTTACGTTTGTAGAGAAAAATAAGTTGCCAAAAAGGATTCAGAAGACACAAGTCGACAGAAATTGTCTTTTTGATTTTTTAAAATGAAGTATTTATGATACCAGACCATAAAGAACAAGTATTGGCAATATATTTTGGCATCACAAGAACCTATGTAACAGACCAGATATTACTGCTTCAAAAATTGGAATGTGTACGAATTAGGGTGTTGGTTCACGAATGGTTGAAATCATACATGAAAATCAGAGAGCAGATAGTAGAAATCAAGTATCAGGAAGAAAACATTATGTATATCTACCTGTCTAAAACCAAATTAACTAAATATGGTGGGCCCCAAGGTTCTATTTCTGGTCCGCTGTTGTCATTAAGATCTGCCAATGAAGTAGTCACCCAGCAACTTACAGAAATATATAAAATTTGCAGATAATACAAATATATTGACAAAACGTAAAACTGCTGCAGAAGTACAATATCAAATACAAAACTGAACCACACACATTGCAGAATGGTTCACCACTAACAATTTTGTTCAATGTTGTTGTTATCACTGAGAAAACTGACACAGTGCATAATGCACCTCTATACCACAAAAAACATCACCTCTTTACTCTCACTATAAATCTATTTGTTAAGCAATTAGAAATTCTAATCTCAACATAATTTCTAGGAATATGGATTCAGAAAAACATGAAGTGGGACACACACTTCAATTACATCAGCAACAAGCTAAGCACAATATGCCATGGTGTAAAAATGCTTCCTTCGTGTACAACAAATGAAACATTAAAAATATGCATTATACTTAAGCAGAATCACTGCTGTAATATGGGACAATTTTTTGGAGGAAGTCGCCAATAAGCAAAAGCAGTTTCATAGCATAAAGAGGACCGTAAGGGCAGTTGAAATTACAGAACCCAGGAACTCTTGCAAACCCATTTTTAAAGCACTCCAGATACTACCACTGCCATCCTTGTACATTCTTGAGGTACTTAATTACATAAAGCAAATTTCAGAGTCTAAAACAAAGCAGTATGTACAAATCAAACAGCCTACAAGCAAACATTTGACTTCCACAGTGACAACTCTCAAAATGGACCTCTACATACTGGGGAAAAAACTTCACAATAAAGGTTCCCACCACATCAAGACAAGAAAATATATACAAAACTTCATTATGGCTCTAAAACCGCATTTGCAGGATAGGTGCAATTACACTGTAAATGAATATCTGTTGACATAAGTTCCAATTTTTCCCTCTTTCTATTATGTATGAAAAATATCTTTGTGATTTATTGTACTATGTATTTGATTGTACATGCATTTTAGTGTATAATCTTGCAGGGTTTAACTGTTATGTATTATGTGCATAAAATTATTTATGGTACTGACTCAATTTACTGCACCAGTAACATACCATATATTTTAAACTGTGTAATGTACAAAATAAGCCATTCCTATGTCAATTATTTGATGAAACAAATGCGTAATAAAGAAAAAACTCGTCTAGTATGTGATAAGAGATAATGTACAACCAAAAATTTTAAAAACTGCACATACTAAGAGTTGATGGTCAGAACGTGGAAGTCTGCTGGACGAAGTACAAGTGAAATTAAAAGTAAACTGTTCCTTTTTCCTCGAGTTGTACCAGTCATCCCACACACCTGAGGTCGATGCGGGATCGACGTGATTTGGTTCTTAATTGTCGCGCCAACTTTCGATGCATAGTACCCTCACGTATCCGTATCACAGGGTCCCTATGACGTGGGGGAAATGACGTCATTCCAACGATCGACCAACCGCACTTAGGGGTACTAATAGTTTTGTCTGTCCGAAGAACACGTGGGAATAGCAAGCGTCTTCAGTTTCGTAGAGCATTGGTAACTGTGAAGCCTAAATACGTTTTATTTTCTACGTTTGCTGTGGACTGTTGGAAGTTACTGCATTTCTTCCATTTCGTTCTGTTTAGCGTAGCAGCAGATCTTCCCTAACTAGCAAACCATGGAAGGTGAGACTTTTTTTCTACTAGAGTGATACAAAATTACTGCACTGCAGTAATAAATTCATATTACGTATTTTACGATTTAAGATTAATATCTTACCTACGAAAGCATGTAGGCCAACTTCTATGAAATTTCTATTTTTCTCTTTTTACAGCTTTCAACGAGGGAGGTACGCAGATGGAAACTACTGAGAAGGGCTGTCCTGTCTGCGGTGCGGAGGATAGCCGTACCACATCGCTCCCAGCAGGAGCATTGCCGGAGTCCTTAGAGTTAAAAATCCGAGGTCAGAGAAAACGTGAAATTTATAGCCAATTGTTCGTGGACTCTCTTGTGCGCAATTATAAGGGAGGGCTGTCGAAAGAGGACTACAGGGCTAAACTGCAGGCAATTAGGCGAAAAGACCTTATAAAGAGTAAAAAACAACTCAATGAAGAATTGCGCTTAGCCTTGGAAAGAAAGAAGCAACCACTCGCAGCGCGAACAAGGCACAAGAAACCGGAACTGCAAAACGGAGGTTGCGTTTGTTACGAAATGGAGAATCTGAAACAAAAATGGCGGAAGTTTAAAAACGCTGTTGCATTGGCAAACAATGAACGTGAACGTGTCGAGGACGTTAGGAAGTGTTTAGAGAAGGCAGTAATTTCATAAGTTTTTTTTTTGTCTTTTACGAACTGCTCTCAAATTCAACCGAGTTGTTCGTTCTTTAGTGACTGGCATTTTTATGCCCCGACTGGTGTTGTGTAAAACGTCAAATGTGAACATTGTGAAGAAATACATTGAACTTCTTCTTTAGTGTTTTAATGCTCTAATTATAACAGTATTATACTCTTTGTGTATTTATTTGCCCTCCACCAACTATCCATGTGGTAATAGTTGAAGCTGTTTGGGAATCCACCACTAGAATCAGTTTACTGTAATGTAATAGTAATCCTAAAATGCTTCCATCGTATATTGTAATAATTTTGATTTAGCAGCGTATCAAACTTTTTGCCTCTAGGAAGTGTACATGTTCAAAATGCTCGTTGCGCAAAGATTTGACTTTTAAGGCCAAGGTCTATGGTTTTTTTTGTTTTATTTTTATTTTTTTTATTTAATAATTAGTTCATGTTCCCGAGAGGAAATGAACAGTGTTCTTTGTATTAGGAAATTCTGATACACAAAATATGACTCTCATAGCTGTGGTGTATTTGTGTAAGACATTAAGTTCGGTATAGACATATAGCTAAAGATGGGCCAATTCAAATGTTGGGTACGATTCGTTGGTGGCGTCAAAGGAAGGTAAAAAAATTGGGACTGTAGGAAAAGTTCCGTGTAGATGCAGATTTTTTAAAATAATCTGGGATGAGATTTTTGTCAGTACCAACTCATATTTTATGGTTTAGCATCATGGTATTACATTTAATGCCAAACAGAATCATAGCTTTCTACAATCGCATTTCTTCTGCAAATCAATAAAGAAACGTGTGAGAGCAATGCAAGAAGTTACTTGCAGGTAGTTTTGCAGTATTCAAACTACTGTATTACACAGTGGCATTATTCATTTTCATACTTTGTATTAAAACTCTCTGCCTCATTATTAGCAACCTTCTTGGACAGATTTTTCAAATCGTTGTTTGAAATTGTGCAGGACAAGTCTATGTACGGGCCACTTAAAACATTGCTACATATACGTATGCTGAATTATGGTACTAAAAAGTGCAGCCTAATAAAAAAGGGGCATTAAAATTTTTGTATTTGCTTTGTATGTGGTAGATACATGAAGTATGAATGCAAAACACTGTATGCTTTTATGGGCTGTTAAGATATTAACAAAGTACTTTTTAGGTTTAACATCATAAGTTAGTATGTATGTGGCTTTCCCTACCCTTGGTAAAATTTTGTTGAAGATATACATTTTTTAAATTTATATATAATCAGATTTTTAGGAATATGTCCTACTTATAATTTATATTAACACGTTGGATTGCGTATTATTGTGTGGACCCTCAATTGGAGGCTTTCTTGGCGCATACCGATGCAAAAATCTTCTGAGTGATCTGAATGGTGGCATCTTGTCACAGCATTTCAGTGAGTTTTGAACCCATCTTCTTTCCCTGGAGATGGCGTTTGGAAAATCACAAAGTTTGTGACAAGTTGATGCAGCCACTCAGCTGATCACCCAAGAAGTATGGTGCAGAATGTCACCAATAAATGTACCTACTTTATCATGCAAATATGTAAAGCTTTTTGTTACATCTTGTGGGTTGAAAACTCCACGCTCTCCCTCCCCCACACTTAGATAATCAGTAGTAACCTGTTGTAGGGGCAAATGTGCAATCCTTTTTGTGACTCAAATGGGTGATATACCTTTACAACTATTCCCACATGTAGTTCACAGATTGATAACCATTGCAGAATAAATATCAAGAATTATGAATGTAAATTATTATACCAGAAAATAAATTTAAGTTGTCAGAAATCATTGTTTTATTTCTTAATATTCAATCCACCCAGTAGTTGGAGTACTGGCCACAATCTTCTAGTTACATTGGACCGTATTTGACACATTGCTACCAAGCTCCCACTTGTGGCCTGGCAGTGAAACATCCATTGTGTGTGTGACAACCAGTATATTAATCAAGGTTCATGCAAGTACAGACTGATTAATTTTTGTTATGCTGAAATGTCAGTGTTTACTTATTAATATTATAGAAACTGTGAAAAGAAATAGAAAAGATCTGTCATAAATTAAAATACAGAGCACTAACTCTAGCAACAATATGCAATTGTTCTGTTCTTCACTCGGTAGTAGAACTCCACCAAAAAATTGAAGTACTGAGTAAGCTGCCTCCGACCCGCACACAGCTACATCTCTGTTTAGCCTTGTCTTACAAGTGTATGTGACCAACTTTTCAAGTTTCATATGAAGTCTGGAATTTTTCTTTCATCAGGCTTTGTACAGCTGAAGTTTGATGATTTACTTTAATAGTTTGATAGATTGAGAAAATGCATTGAATAACTCCTACATATAATTTTAGTTGAGATCATTGTTATGTCTGCTAATTTGCATAACAAAATTTTAATTACTGTATTTTATTTTACTGCCATTAAAATTTTGAGCACAGATGGATTTCTTGGAGTGTTCCCAATCTTCCCTCAGAAATATTTTCACCCATTCACTGAGTGTGTGTCCAGGTGTGTTGCGAAACTGGATATCGTGGTGTAGCTCACATTGCTAATATAGTAGCTGTTTACACATCATGGAACACAAGTTGATTGCCATGCCCACAAGTTACTTTGTTGTTGTTTTCAACTCAAAGGCTTTTTTGATAAAATCTCTGTACTAGTCTATTCTGCGCATGCCTCTTCGTCTCTACACAACTATTCGACCTTCGTTTAAACAAAAATACTGTATTGTAGTCTTTGTCACCGTCTGTAGTTTTCACCCTTCCCATCCCCAACACTTCCCCCATTACCAAGTTTGATTAAAAACAAAATGGATGTGTGGCATTAATGGCTGGGAGGCCCCTTTTGGGGAAGTTTGGCTGCCGAGTTCAAAGTGTTATTTCAGGTGAAGCCACATTGGGTGACTTGCGTGTCAGTGATGATGACGACAACACGGCACCCAGTCAATGAGCAGAGGAAACCTCGAATCGAACCCTGGCCCGCTGCATGGTAGGAAAATGTATTACCACTCAGCTGAACAGGCTGACATGAAGATTGATTCCTCGATGTGTCACGATATGTCCTATCAACCAATTCCTCCTCCTAGTCAGGTTGTGCCATAATTTTTCTCCCCAGTTCTATTAAGTGCAGCTTAGTTATTTGATCTGCTCATTTGATCTTATATAGGCCTAGCATCACATTTAACTAGCTATTTTCTTCTCGTCTGATCTTTTTTTCTGCTTTGATAACTAGAAGTCATGCAAATGGTAAGCATGTTGACATATTTTGTGCTGAGAAGATGTACTATAATTAAGAAACTGGCATGTACAATGTCATAAATTAGAGGACACAGTTATGAACCACATAACCTGCCAATAACTCCATGTTTCATTTTCCTATAATGCCACACACCCAACAAATACCTTCTAAAAATACTTTCTGATGTAAATTTATTTTCAGTGTGAACAAATTTCTCTTTTTCAGCAATGCTTTTCTTGTTATTGCGAGAATGCATTTTATGTCATCTCTATTTATGCCATAATAGCAGAATATGTCTACTGTTTTTAGGATCTCATTTTCAAATATAAATCATACAGCATCACCTTACCAACATTGCATTACCTGTGTTGTACTTTTGTTGCTGTTCACGTTATAACCTCTTTTCAAAACACTATCCATTGTAATGGATAGAGTTAGTTATTTGCAGGTTATACGGTTCATAACTGTGACCTCTAATATGTGATATTGTACACACCAGTTCTGCAATTATAGTAGATCTTCTCCACACAAAGTACGTCAACATGCTGACCATTTGCATGACTTTTAGTTATTGAGCAGGTAAACAGATCACACAAGAAGAAAACAGAAGTTATTAAAATGTGCTGCTTGAGAAGATTAGATGACTAGAATGAATAACTAACTAATAGGTACTAAATAGAATTGGGGCAAATATTATAGCACAAACTGACTAAAAGGAGGAATTGGTTGACAGGACATATCCCGAAGCATCAAGAATCATAAATTTGATAGTGGAGTGGGGGAGGAAAAAATTGCAGAGAGTGACAAAGGCCAAAATGTAACAATTAGGTTTAACTGAAGATTGCACTATTTATATGGAGCTCAAGCTGTTTTACAGTTCTTTGAACTCCTTCATCTCACCTGGTGGAATTAGAATGTAGTCAGCAACCCTTAAATATTTCAACCAGTGCTTCCCTTTCATATCCTTGAGCTCTTATGACTGCAGTCTGGTTTCTGTATAAGTTGTATGTAACCTCTGAATGCCTTTATTTTATCTGTGATATCTTCATAATTTCAAAGAATGTTGTCCAATCAGCATTTCCAACTCTTTCACTAAATCTAAAAATTCTGCTTATGTAAGTTTGCCCTTCTTCAGCCTCTCTTTTAAGGAAGGTTGTAGGGTCTGTATAGTCTCATGTGTTCCTACATTTATCTGGAATCCAAGCTGATTTTCACTGACGTCAGCTTCTGCCATTTTTCTGAAATAGTTACTGTTAATGTTCTGTAAACATGACTTGCCTCTCTTGGGTTAGAATTATTACATTCTTCTTTAAGTCTGTGGGGATTTTTGCCCTTCTCGTGGATCTTGTAAAACAGGTGGAATAGTTTCCTCATCATTGCCTCCCCCAAGGATATCAATAATTCTGAGGAAATGCTGTCGATCCCAGAGGCCTTGTTTCAACTTGGATCTTTCTGTGCTCTGTCAAATTCCTCTCACAGTATCATCTGTCCCTTCCCATCTTTAGCTACTTCATTTTCCCTTCATATAACATTGCTTTTAAGTTCATTTCACTGTAGTCCTCCTGTATACACCACCCACCTTTCCCTTTGTTGGTCAATACTGGCTTGCCATCTGATCTCTTTTGTCCAAAGAAATCTTAGATTTTCTTAGGGGCAATATCTATCTTTTTCCCAAATCATGCTTGCTTCTACAGCCTTGCATTTCACCCTGCTCAGATATTTTACACTTCTCTCATCACGGGTCTCATGTTGTACATTTTTATATTTTATCCTTCATCATTAAATTAAATATCATGCTTGTTAGCCAAAAATTTCTACCAGGCCTTGTCTTTTTTTTGTGTATTTCATTGTCTTATGAGTATCTCAAAGCTACCGATTCATCTTCTATTGGATTCATTTTCTGTGTTCATCAGAAGCTCTCGCCAATCTCCAGTTCTTTCCATTAACCCAGTCCCATTTCCTTGTTTCATACATTTATACAGATTCTTCAGGTTTAATTGCAGTTCATAACCAATAAATTGTGGTCAGGCACGGCATCTCCCCAGGAAATGTTTTGCAGTTTGAAATGCTGATTTCAAAATATCTTTTCTGACTTACGTGATCTGTCTGAAACCTCCTAATGTCTTCTGGTATTTTCCACATAAATAGCCTTCTTTCATGCTCCTTAAATCAAGTGTTTGCAATGTTTAAATTATTCTCTGCACAGAATTCATTATCATCTGCTGAGCTAGTAGGCATATAAACTTTTACTGTTACGGTGGGTATTAGCTTTATTTCTATCTCTGTTACAGTAATGCCTTTATACTCAACTGACCAGAAGCCCTGTTCAGCCCGTCACTGCACTTCACTAATTCCCACTATATCTAACTTCAGCCGATCAGTTTCCTTTTTTAAACTATCTAATCTACCTACCTGATTGAGGGATCTAAAATTTCATGCTTCAACCCAAAGAATGTTAGTTTTGTTTTTCATGACGACAGCATCCTCCTGATTAACCCCCGTCTAATTATTTATAGGGTATGAAGCTGAATGATCACAAAGGCTCAATCAAGGGTAAATCAAGTGGCAGACTTTGGTTCATTGGTGGGATACTGGTAAAATCCAGTCAGCCTACAAAGTAGTTTGCCCATCCTGGAATATTCTTAGAGTATATGTGACCTGTACCACGTAGGGCTAAGAAGGGATAAGGAACGTATTCAGAGGATGATAATGTGAATGATCACAGGTCTGGTTGACTCACATAATTACTGGAAAACCATAACTGGCAGATACTTGAAGACAGATCCCAGTTATCCTGCAGAAGCCTAGTAAATATGTTTCAGGAACCAGTATGAAACGAAACATATAGAAATATATATCAAGCCCGTACATACTCTTACCATAGGTACCACAATGATAAAATTAGACTGATGAGATCACACAAAGATCAGTTTAAATAGTTATTCTTTTTGTCCTCCTTGCACAATTGGAATTGGAAGAAACCACTATGTGGTACAATGGTAATGAACCTTTACCATGAATTTCACTGTGGTGTGCAAAACATATAAATGTACTCTTGACCAGCATGTTATGTCTATGGAGTTTATGGCATGGCTTGACTTTCCCATGTTATATGTACACTTTGTTACTAGGCTAACAAATCTGTGTGAGAATTCACCATTGTATAATGATCAGCATTTCCGAATTTCTGTAGATGCAGCTTACCAGAACTTCCAGAGGTCTCAGCAACCTAATCCAGAAAATTTACAAATTTACCAGAACACTACAGCATTGCCATGTCTCATGTTATAGGGTGTGAATGAAGTTTCGTTTATTCACACAGTTTCATAAATCTTTGTTTGTAGGAGGGATTTCAGGGATTCGAAACAAGTCAAATTGCACATTGCCAAAAGCAACTTTATGTAAAGTGTAGTAACAACCAGTTACTAGTAGTATTAATGTACAGTATGGCTTCGATAATTCATGCCCTGGCAATTTGAGTCTTGTTTAACCCAAAATGGGTTATGGATGATTACTATGTTTAAAAAAATCAAAAGAATATCATGGATAGAATAAAAAATATGCAAGGAGTGGGTGTGATCAGTAGCCCAGATGCATACGCATGCACAGTTTATAATCATGCCCACTTTAACTGTTACTGCTTTATTTTACACAGTGCCAGTCAGCCAATGCCCACTCAGGTTTAGTGCAGTGTATGTACAATCAGATCATGTTATGTATTTATTATTGTTCCACACATTTTTCACTAATGCGAGTGCTGACTTCAAAACAGAAGAGTGAATTTGTTTCATCGGAGACAAGAGTTAAATACTGTAAAGATGGGACAGTGGGAAAAACATGAAAGAGTGGCAAAGCATCTTGTTCATCTATTAAAAAAAGAAAAAATCACAGACTGTAGAACCATGAAAATATCAGATTACAAAAAGATTGGTGATACCACTGGTCGTGGTTTGCTCAACTACAAGCTAAAGGAAGTCCAATAACTGGTACAGAGATTTAGCAAAAGGCACTTTTATTTCAGAAAGTATTGGGGGGAGGAGGAGAAAGTTTATATCCTTGTTCTGGTTGACTGGCTTTCAGTGGAGAAATTTATGCAATTCTTTTACGAAGAGGGTTGCCCAGAAAGCAATGAACCACTTTTTTTTTTTCCTGAACCGAGTACAACCCTACGAGTCATACGGTGTAGACTTTCATGGGTGGTGTTGTCTTCAGTTGAAACTTCCAGGCTGAGAGACCGTGGTCGATGTATAAAATTTCCACCTACTGTTTCGTCTCCATCTGCGGGAGACATCTTCTGAGGTCGTCCGGCTACTGCCACAGAGGCTCCAGGTACTCTCGCATTTGTAGAGCACATAGAGGGCACAACCATTTGTCACATGATGCCGACGGTATGCCTATAGTTGGAAGGCGTCATCATTCTCGATTAAGAGTAATCGATTGTCATTCTGCTGGCGCAACGTCTACATCCATATTTTGTCTAACCTTAAAACTTCCTCTTTCCTATTAAAATTGTTATGATGTTTGTGAATCTCTATTGCTTCTCTATACATGCGCGCATGATAGTGGGGTGTTCGTGCTAGAACGCTTGTCTCATTTAATCTAATTTTATGGTTCCCATCTCAAAAAACATGCTCAGCTACGGCCTATTTTTCGATGTGTCCTAAGCGACAGTTTCGTTTATGTTCGGCTAAGTGGGTGTTTACACTTCTTTTCGTTTTTCCAGTATATACTTGTCCACAACTGCATTGAATTTTGTATGCCCCAGATGTTGCTAGGGGTAGTCGGGCGTCTTTTGCAGTTCTTAAATATTCCTTAATCTTCTTGGTGGGTCTGAAGATTGTTTTGATCCCATACTTGGCCAGAACTTTCCTGATATGGTCCGTGACTTTATTAATGAATGGTAGGAATACTTTTCCAGTAGGTGACCATTGTTGCTCTGGACTTCTGGCTTCTTTTCTTCTTTGATGGAGGGCTCGATCAATTTCCTTGCTGGTATATCCGATTTTCATGAAGGCTGACTGTAACTGATTTAGTTCATCTTGTAAGTTGCTGTTGCCAATTTATTTATGGAGATCTTTGAACAGCGAGTGCTGCAGACTGCCAGTAAAAAGCCAGCTAAATGGTACTGCTATGTTGATGACACATTTGTAGTGTGGACTCATGGTGAAGAAGAGCTGGATGTCTTCTTCGTGCATCTAAACAGTATTAACGCAAAGATACAGTTTACGATGGAGAAAGAGAGCAACAGTCAACTCAATTTCCTGGATGTGTCGGTAATTAAATGGGTGGATGGGACACTGGGCCACAAGGTATATAGAAAGAACATTCACATGGATTGATACCTCCACAAGGAATCAAACCATCATCCTAGGCAAAAAAGAGGTGTCATGAAAACCTTGGTGGGCAGAGCCAGCAAAATCTGCGAGCCAGCTTACTTACAAGATGAACTAAATCACTTACGGTCAGCCTTCATGAAAATCGGATATACCAGCAAGGAAATTGATCAAGCCCTCCATAAAAGAAGAAAAGAAGCGAGAAGTCCAGAGCAACAATGGTCACCTACTGGAAAAGTTTTCCTACCATTCATTAATAAAGTCACGGACTGTATCGGGAAAGTTCTGACCAAGTATGGAATTGAAACAATCTTCAGACCCACCAAGAAGATTAAGGAATATTTAAGAACTGCAAAAGACGCCCGACACCCCCTGGCAACACCTGAGGTATACAAAATTCCATGCAGTTGTGGACAAGTATATATTGGAACAACAAAAAGAAGTGTAAACAACCACTTAGATGAACATAAAATAACTGTTGCTTAGGACACATTGAAAAATCGGCCGTAGCTGAGCATGTTTTTCGAGATGGGAACCACGAAATTAAATTTAATGAGTCAAGCGTTCTAGCACGAACATTCCACTATCGTGTGCGAATGTATAGAGAAGCAATAGAGATTCACAAACACCATAACAATTTTAATAGAAAAGAGGAAGTTTTAAGGTTAGACAAAATATGGATGTCGACGTTGCGCCAGCAGAATGACAATCGATTACTCTTAATCGAGAATGATGACGCCTTCCAACGATAGGCATACCGTCGGCATCACATGACGAATGGTGGTGCCCTCTATATGCTCTACAAATGAGAGAGTACCTGGAGCCTCAGTGGCAGTAGCCGGACAACCTCAGAAGATGTCTCCCGCAGATGGAGATGAAACGGTAGGTGGAAATTTTATACATCGACCATGACCTCTCAGCCTGTAAGTTTCAACTGAAAACCCTATGAATGTAAAACGTTATGAATGTGATATTTGAAGTCTACTGAGTGAGTGCCCCAAGTTTGTCACTTCTGATAGATAGCATAGCAGCAGGACAGTTTCAAAATGGTATCTGTAGGTGACTTATGTTACAAGGCAACATGCCATCATTGAATTCCTCACTGCAGAGAAAGAAACTGTGAGGAATAATCACAACCACCTATGCAAAGTCTATTGAGTATCCGCTGTCAACAGAAGTACAGTTAGTCTCCTGGGCACGGAGGCTGAGGTCATCAGAAGGCGGTTTGCCGGATCTCTACGTCTTGCAGCAGTCGAGGAGACCATCCACGGCTTCCACGCCTGACATGTTGCAGTGAGCTGATGTTGACTTTCATGAGGACAGACGCATTATGACTCGGCAGTTGGCGCTGTATCTGTGAATCAGCAAAGGAAGTGTGGATGCAATGATCGGCACTCTTGGATATTCAAAAGTCTGTGCTTGACGGGTCCGCGTGGTCTAACAGTTGATCACAAATCACACAGAAAAAAAGATTTGTTGCAACATTTTGAAGCCGAGTGAGAGGTCCTCTTGTCCCAGACTGTGACAGGTGATGAAACCTGGGTTCACCGTCAACGACAGTTGATGGAATGGTAGCATTGCCACTCCACACACAAGAAAAAATTCAAAGCAACTGCTTCTGCCAGTAACATCATGATCACCATGTTCTGGGACTGCAAAGGTGCGATATTCATTCAAGTGATGCCGAGACGCGGTACCATTAATCCAGAAGCATATGTCAACACACTAACGAAATTCAAGACACGCTTCCAGTGACTTCAGTGCCACAGTAAGCCAGGAGCACTCGGCCCCACATAAGTCTGAGGACTGCTAAACACGCCGCAAAACAGGGTTGGACAATGTTACCCCAGCCACTCTATAACCCCAACCTTGCCCCCTCAGACTCTCACTTGTGTGGGCCATTAAAGGGTGCCATTCATGGATGACATTTTGAGGATGATAACGAGGTGATTCATGCAGTGAAGCACTGACTCTGCCACTAGGACAAGGATTGGTACCGACAGGGCAGACAAACCCTTGTTTCATGCTGGAGGAAGGCCATAGAATAGGATGGAGATTATGTGGATAAATAGTGTGTGTAGATAAAATTATATCATATATGTCTTTCTCATTATGTTCAATAAAGAATTGTTGAAGAAAAAAATGTGGTGTGTTACTTTCTGGCAACCCTCATAGCTCCTCATACTACTAGCCTTTTTCACCCAGTGGACCAAGGAATACTGGCGTGTTAGGAAAAGAAATATGTTAATGTAAGTTGCAATCACTTCTGTACTCTACAGAAGATGAGCCACTGTCAATAGAAGCTGGCCTTAAAAATTAATTTGAAAGATGGTGTGTAATGAGCTGCAGTTCATTTAAAAACAGAAACACTGAAAAAGTCTTTGGAAATTCTCTTGGAGAAACGTAGTGGGAAATAAATGAAGGCAACAATGACACTGTCAGAAGAAAGTGAAAAATGGTTAGATCTTGCTCGACATCTTTCTGGATGCGAAAGTGCAGACGACAGTGAAGTGCAAATCTGATTGAACCAAGACGATCAATATGAAGTGACCAACAGTGTTGTTGTGCAAATGGTGAATAAAGGAAACCTAGATTCTAGTGATGAAAAGGAAGAGGATGATGCTGATGCCAACAAAGTTAGTCATGGAATGGCATCATTAGAATTAACACTACACTATGTGGAGCAGCAGTGTGTGGCAACCCCAACTGATGCTATTCTTCTACGAAGGTGGCAGGAATATGCCGCTAAGAACAAATGTTCTTGACAAAAACTAAAAACTATTGAATATTTTTTCCGGAAATGAAATATATACAGTAGTTTATGTAATACACATATGTTTACTGTAAATGTTTTAAGTTTCTAGTAGAATGTTATTTCTGAAACGAACACTAAATAATATGTTAACTGATTAAGTAAGTTCATTTACTGTAATAATACTGTGAACATAAAGTTCTGAATCTGTTTTGAAATAAAACCTCTGTAAAATTGTCACTCTTTGTGTAATTTGAGTTTTACCAAATTTGAGCTCTGCTTGGTTCCAGTTAACTTGAATCATCAAGAGATTACTGGAAGTACTTCTTACTTCCAGATTCTTTTGTATTGATAGAAATACAGTTTCTATTGTTGTTTTTTCTGGATTTTTTTTTTGGGGGGGGGGGATGTGCGGCTCTACTTCTTGCACTATTCATCTGTTGTTTTTAGCTACTATGTCATGCTAAACATTTAATTAATTGCACTGATTTTGGAGAGTGCTAACAAATGCCTATGCACTGAAAAAGTTAATAAATCCTGTTTAATTTGAACATCAGCTTATTGGATTTTGCATCCCCATATCCAAGTGTTGTGATGAAATAGAGATGTGGCTTATACATTGTTGTTCTTACTTTATATTATAATATCTGTTTATTTCTGATTTTCGGCTTCTTGTCTGCTTGCTTCCTTTGCACTCTGATATAAATCTTGTCTCCAAACACTAGGCAGGAGTAAACAATCATAAATTATATTTGCTTCAACAATTGTGATTGTGACTTTCACAGATCTACATACATATTCTGGAAGCTACCATCTGGTACATGGCAGAGAGTACTTTTTACCACTACTTGTCATTTCCTTTCCTGTTCCACACTCAAATAGGGCAAGGGAAAAATTACTGTCTCTTATTTTCCTGGCCTTTACATGGAAATGTAAATAGCAGCCATAGAACCATTCTGCAGTCTACTTTGAATGCCAGTTCTCTAAATTTCCTCAGTAGTATTCTGTGAAAAGAACATCCTCCTTCCAGGGTTTCCAACTTCAGTTCACAGAGCATCTCCTATACTCATGTGTTGATCATACCTACCAGTAATAAATCTAACAGCCCACCTCTGAATTGCTTTGATGCTTTTCTTTAATCCAGTCTGGTGGGGATCCCAAACACTGCAGCAGTACTCAGAATGGGTCACACTACTGTTCTGTATGCAGTTTTCTTTACAGAAGAAGCACACTCCCCAGAAATTCTCCTTATAAACTGAAGTCGACTATTTGCTTTCCACACTGCTGCACTTATGTGCTCATTCCATTCCATATCGCTTACACCTAGATATTTAATTGATGAGACTGTGTCCAGCAGTGCACTACTAATGCAGTATTTCAACATAAATAATCACCTGCATTAGGTTACATTTTTCTATATTTAGAGCAAGCTACCATTCCTCTCACTGCTAGAAATTCTGCCCAAGTCATCTTATATTCTCCCATAGTCACTTGACGACAACACCCTCCCAAATACCACAGCATCACCAGCAAATTGCTGCTCACACTGTCTGTCAGATCATTTATGTATATAGAGAATAAGACGGTTCCTATCACACTCCCTTTGGGCGTTCATGAAGATATCCTTGTCTCTGATAAACACTCGTCATCGAGGAAAATGTACTGGATTCTATTGCTTCAGCAGTTTTTGAACCACTAACATACCTGGGAACCTAATCCATGTGCGTCGTTAAGTCTGCAGTGGTGCACTGTGTTAAATGCTTTCCGGAAATCTTGTAAAATGGAATTTGCCTGTTGCCATTGACCGATGACCTCGCTGTCTGGTCTCCTTCCCCAAAACCAACCAGCCAACCTGTTGCCATTCATCCATGGTTTGCAGGCTGTTTCACACGAGCGATACTTCCTAAATCCTTGCTGATTTGTGAACAGTAGCTTTTCAGGCTCAAGGATAATTATTATATTCAAACTGAAAATATATTCAAGAATTCTGCAGCAAACTAACATTAAGGATATTAGTCAGTAATTTTGTGGGTCCATTCTGGAGTCACCTGCACTTTTTTCCACTTGTTTGGGAAGGGGTGAATACCATAGAGCAACTTAATTGGGATTCTGTCTGGACCTGGCAACTTATTTGTTTTCAACTGTTTCAGTTACCTCTCTATGCCAGGGATGCCTATTACTGTGTCCTCCATACAGGAGTATGTGCAAAGCTCAAATGACAGTATGTCTGTGTGAGCCTCCTGAAGGAATGATTTTGAAAATGCAAGATTTAAAAATTTTGGCTTTTCTTCTACTCTTTTTTTACTGCCCCATTAGACTTGTCCATGATTGACTGTATAGAAGCTTTTGAACCACTTAGCAATTTTATGTAGGGACATAATTTTCTTGGGGTTTTGGCAAGATGTTTTTCTGAGGTATGAAGGAGGTAGTTGTAAGCCTTGATCTTTTAACAGATGCACAAATTTCTTCTTAACTTTTGCCTGTTGTCATTTGTGTGTTCTTTTTTGAAACGATAGTGCCACAGTCTCTGCTTCCTCAGTAATTTCTGAATTTTGTTGTTAAAGCACTGTGAGTCTTTTCCATCCTTAATCCACTTACTTGGCTTGTAAGATGGATGCTAACATCTGCTTATTTGCTCTTTCTAGCAAACCTACTCTCCTAGCCTTCTTGATGGATTTTTTACCTTTAGTAACCATCATCACTGTGATATGATCGCTAATCCTTGTCTATACTGACACTGTTGATAAGGTCAGTCCTGTTTGAATCTGCAAGATCTAAAATATTTCCAATATGTGTGGGCTTTCGAACTAGCTACTAAAGATAAGTTTTCAGAAGAAGTGCTCAAAAATACTTCACATGACTGCCTGTCTGTATCATCTGCAATAAATCCAAACATGTCCCAGTCCATACTCGGTAGGTTGAAGTCCCCTCAACTAATATTTCTTGATGTTGATATATCTGCACCATTGAAGGAGGACTTTCTCTGAATGATTCTAAAACTGTCATGGTGGAATTGGGTGGCCAGCAAAACATCTGGTATAAACTTGAATTCACCTAGACCTGTTTAACATGTCCAGATCTTGATAGACAAAATATTTTTGTGGTCTGCAGTGAATGCTCTTCCTCCTATGGCATCTTAATTTGTCTTTCAGTATACATTCCATGCCTGGCTAAATATTCCAGGGTTTTCTGCTTTGGGCTTCAGCCAGCTCTTGGTTTCAAGAGCTCTTCTTGCACCCAACACACAAAGCCAGCAGTCTTTATCATTTATGCCAGCCACCCTTATGAACTGCTGATGGCTTCAACATCTGACAGAAGCAATTGATATAACTCAATGTTGGCCATAGCTGCAGAGCTGTTCAACTGGTGCCAGTCATAATGTCTCAAAGCAACAGAACATTTGTATCATTTGTTACTAAAGCTGTCTGTACTAGGTCACTCCCAATGCTATAGCTGTAGTCCCTGTCAATACAGTTTCCTGCTCTAGCCACTATTACAACATGATTCTCCTTTCGTAATTCTCTGTACAAAGTACACGTATCCTCTAACACTTGTCTGAAAAAATTTGTGACCTGGTACTTATTTCAAGGATGTTCCTCTAACAGATGGTCTACACCTCACCCAAGAATATTACCTAACATCTGGGCTTACCTCCTTTCCCTACTTTTTCTGAAACCAATGGTTTTTTGTCGAAAGCCTGCTGAGCCTTGACTACACCTGGACCTACTGGAGATTCTTCTTTAACTACCCGAGATAACTGACAGACCTACTTTTTGTGCCAATGGCAAAGCTGTTGGGTACTGTTCAGACATTTATACTTTGTTGATGGAACGTTTTTCTGCTAAATGCACGTGATTGCAGCTCGATTAGGATTTTGGCAGCATTGTAAATCGAACTGAGGAAGCTACATTTCATAGATTGCAGATCTTCAGGGATTGAGTAGGAAGTGTAAATTTGTTGTACTTATGACCTATCACAAGTAGGAAGTTTAATTAAGGATATTGTAATCTGTCTCTCCCCTGATAGAGATATGTAGACACAGGCCATATGCCATCCAGATCCGCCATTAACAGAGATGTTGCACATAGGGGTCATGCTTCTGAATTTTACCAAGCCACTCAGCAAACTGTTTCACTGATTTTAAAGTGTCTACAGTGGCCCCAGTGAATACATACATAGTGAAACAGAACTTTCCTATTGATCCTGACATGATAAACATGCCTCAATCAGTGGCAGCCTGCCAGCCCTGTTCTAATCTGCTTTGTGTGATTCAGAGATATTGGGTGCAGTGTTTTCTGTTATTACATAGTTGCCTTGACTATTTTCACTTTACATCTATATTAGATTTAGCATCATTATGACACCAAGTTGCAGTGTGGGCAGTAATAACTGTATGGCAGTGAAACTTGGTAGATACGCTAATGTGATGATGACTTGTTCCATGTCAAATCAACACAGGTGCCAACCTGACCCTCATTGATTTTCATAAAATTTTGTGTGTTCCTTGCACATGACAAGAGAATGAAAAACATCAAATTACAGAATTTTACCATAAGTAAAATGTGTGTAATGGCCATACGACTTTCTAAAAATGTGCGGAAAATTTGATTGAAAGAGCTGTAACTTCTTTTCTGACAAAGGTGATTTTTGAAGGGTCTTGAAACAAGCTTTTCAATTATATGCAATTTTTTCATGACCTTTGGCCTCGAGTATCTCAAAACATGTTGCCTTCAAAATTGATGAAAAAATATATTTGAATAGTCCAGATGCAAAAGCCTCTAACTGCATCAAAAGCAAAACTGATATATTTGCGGAAAACTTGCCCCATCCAAACTATTTTAGTAAAAGACTTAATTAAAAAAAAAAAGTAAAAAATAATTAATTACTCTGTGTTAATGGCTCAAATCTGTTATTAAGTTTTACGTGTTGAAATCTTAAGTGAAATATTGACTGAGCAGTTTTTGCGCCTGATTTATGCAGTTAGCAGGTATTAGAAATGTATCTGTTCAATTACCAAACAAATATCAGTTGCAAAACTCACTATTCGGTGATATGTTAGGAATGACAGAAGAATGGAATTTAATTATTTTGAACATAAACAGAATACATTTTATTTCACAGAAAGTCTGAAAATTCTATAAAGTTTGCATATAAAAATATGAAGGTGAAATTATTTTACCAGAAAAAACTGACATATTTAACATAAAAAAGAGAACAGAAATGAATGTTCAACATTAAGTACACCATCGTGCTTTCGACATCACAAGATATTGTAGAAAATAAAATAAGTTCCAAATTATATCGTAGTAAAACACTGGTAAAATTTTAGGTAATGATAAAATTGTTGGAAAGCTTCATCATAGTTAAAACAGTGACAAAAAATTCTAGAAAATGAAAGTGGCTGAAAATTGCTTTTGAGTGTCACCGACTTCAACACTGTCCAGCAACTCAAAATTGCTTCCAGCTTCTTCCTCATTCTGAATGTTGGTAGCGGCAGGAACGACTATAGGAGTGCCTTCCTGCTCCTCTGACACATCGATGTAGAATTTGAGTTTGTCGTTGGTCACCTAGTCTTCACCAAAGCGGAGCTCCAAAAACTTTTAATAAGAAAATAGTCCTTCTAATCCTAACAAACTGAAATTTAAATTTGAATGTCTAGATTGGTAAGTCTGCTGTCAATTGGTGTGCTTTGCATCTGGACATGACACGGCGAATGCCTTGCTGGTTGAACTTGATGGGTTTTGCAAATGCTGAACATTTAGCAGGCTTTGCTCCAGAAGACAATGTGCAGTTAGCAGCTTTTGCAACAGCAATTTTAAATGGTTTATAGTGGGTTTTGCATCTGAAACCTATTCCATCATGTAGGTGCTGAAGAAGTCTATATGGCAGTGTGCTCAACTCAAAATCAACAAAAAACACATTTAGCAGATTTTGCACCTGGACTACTCATTTGCTTGTTCATGTTACTCTATGCAACATAGTAAAAAATCAAATTGGCTGACAATGTGATTAGGAGATATAAATTAATATGTACAGTAATGTGTTGCATTAATGCAACATAAATTGTATTGACTCCAACAATATGACACAAAGCACTATAAAACATTTTTATTGTTAAAAACCTGATGTTGCACCATAACACAGCGCATTAGTACATTCTACAGGCCAATAGCAAGCATTTATAATATGTAGGGCCACACACTATGACATCTGACCTTCAGTGATGCAAAACATGATATAGCCATCCCAGCCAAACATGTGCTTAGAAGATATGGTAAACAGGTTCAAACTTACGGAGAAAAATACAACAAATGTATCATCTAGACTTACTATGCCTCAATACTGGAAAGAAACATAGCACACTGTTTGTACATCTTTTGATGAACGGAAATATCTTCACCCTGTTGCTTGGTGTCACATCAGCTCTTGTAAGAATGTCCCTCTTGTCCACAGTTAAGATGTCAGGTTTCTCAGAGCATACATATGAAGGTGAATGCCCCTGAGGACTAAGGAAGCATTCAAACACCCATTCTTCCCTCGCTCCAAACATGAATGGAACAGGAAAAAACCCTGATAACTGGTACAGTGGGACGTACCCTCTGCCATGCATCTCACGGTGGTTTTCAGAGTATAGATGTAGATGTACCATCACATGGTCCTTTGCCTTGTGATGTGGCAAAGAAATGTGCCTCTGCAGAGACATTGAAATCAACCTGATGAAAAGCTATGTTAGCAAAATTCTTGCGATTCTTATACTGGGCTGCAGCACCATCTGAGAAATAGTATACATTATGCTTGGGTGTTTTATGGAAATGGGCTCTCATGAAGCTAACCAAGTGATACCAAAAAAGATGAACACTCATCGTGTCATCTTTAAGGTATTCTGATATTATTACAGAGGAAATGTGATCAATTGTACAGTTTTCTGGATGTCTATAATAAACAACAAATGGATGAATGGTAGCCTGTGCATTGTTCCAATGAGATCCCTGCACCTCATCCCGTAGGACAAATGCATAATTTTCTTATTACAATGTGTTCATTGTCACCACGTGTCTCTTTCAGACAGTGTTGAAGTTCAGACTTGTTGGCTGGCTATGAAGGAATGCAACATAAACTTTTTTTAATCTGTCAGCAGGGTTTTCCAAGAAATCTTCCAGAGATGATACACATATCTGGAGAGCTACTCTATCTGTACATGTCCACATATGGTATTCATCAATTTAGTTTTCATCGAACAACTCTTGCAGTTGTGTCATGGTAGAATGTGTAACTGGGCAGTTTTCCCATGTGGACATACAGCATTTTTGGCTATGCAGGATTGCAAATGATCTGAGCGAGACGATGATTATAGGTGCTAAGTTGACAATCTGCATCAGGTGTCAACCCTTTTAATTTGGAACTTCCCACATGAGCTTCACGTTTCGGTGAAAACTGGAAACACATACGCAATGGGAACTGGTTGCACCAGGCAAAACACAGTTCTTGCTTCACAACTGCCAGAATTTTGATAATCATTTTTTGAGTCCTGGGTATTCATCTTTGAAAGTTTGATATGGTTCATGAAGGTTTCCCAACACTAGTGTTTTTTTGTTTATGAATCCTGGAACCATTTTTTTGACAGAAACAAAATCCTTCTTCCCAGGCAGACAGCAGCTTATATCGTAAGACATGTTGAGGTTTTGGATTAGGAGTTGCTATGATACCACATTCTTTGACTAATTGTTTTTCTTTTCTCATTAAATAGTTAGAGGCAGCAAATTATTTTCAGTCCTTCAAATGTTACAACTTTTTCAAAGAAGTATCAGAATTTGTACCTTCTCACTGCTTGTGACGTTAGTACTGAATTTCTCTTCCATTTGCGTCATCATTTCAGAGTTAGCATTGTTTCATAATCTTTATTTTCTTCCACACCAGGTACATATTAAGTTCAGAATTCCTCAGACACTTGCTTGAACTACTTCTGCACCTATGTTTTCTCTCCCAGTCTCTTCTTTATCAGAGAGGACTCTCCAAGAGATACCAAACTATCATTTAGTGCATCTGAAGCAGTTTTTTGGATTACAGATATGTCTGACTGTGCAGGTTTGTCATTTCCACTTGTTTTGGTGTAGCTGGATCAGCCACAAGCAGCCACACTGCCATCAAATATTTGATAGCTTGACATTGGCCTGACTACATTGTTACCTTATTGTACATTGTTATAACTCCACCTTTTTAACCATAAACATGTTTTTCAGTGTTTTGTGTCATATTGTTGGAGTCTGAATATAATTTATTTTGCATTAATTCAACACACTGCTGTACATATTAATATCTCCTAATCCCATTGTTATTCCAACTTGACTTTTTGCTATGCTGTTTAACATGAAGAAGTAAATATATATTTTTTTGGTCAATTTTGAAGGTGACATGTTTTGAAGTATTCAAGGTCAAAGGTCAAGGTCACTGATGTTAATTGTGTACATTCTTCAAATATGACAAAATTGCATATTATTGAAAAGACCTTCCAAAATTACCTGGTTTACTGTTCTATCCTTATTAGAACAGAAGTTGCAGCTGTTTTTGTCAGCAGTGTTTGTCAATTTTTCCACACCTTTTTAGAATGTCGAGTGGCCATTACTCTTGTCTTACTTGCACTAAAATTCTGTAACTTGGTATTTTTCATTCTCTATCATGTGCAGTAACATACTAAATTTTATGAAAACTAAAGAGGGCAAGATTGAAAATTGTACTTTTCTGTGCTGATTTGACATGGAATGCCTCTAATGTGGAACCAAGTTATGACGGGGAAAATTGGTTCCAATTTTGGCTGGGCCACCAGGTGCAAATCTGGCACTGTGCAACATGATGTCAATGTCTCCACTGCTCATACTGAACAAATTGTGTAAGTGACAGTTAATAATAAAATCATCATTATGCCTTTCTCTCGTGTGTGATCTTTCCTACCCATGTCTTGTACCTAATCCATTACATATGGAAACATTTCTATATGTCTTTCTTGCATTCAGAGTGCCAGATTTGCACCTGTTGGCCAAAATTGGAACTACGAGTAATTTTTTTCAATATCAATTGGTTCCACATTAACACATTAGAATATATACCAAGTTTCGCTGCCATGTGATAATTACAGCTCACACTGGACCTCCGTGAGTAGCCACACTTTAATTATAACCACCTAGTATAACAAGTGACCAGGAAATTACCTTTTCTTGTGGTCACTGATCCATCTGTAGAAGATATTTTTCGGCTTGATGCCTATTTGTCTTTATGTTTTTTCTGTTTAGTATACTGTTAATACTATCTAGCCTTCAGTGTCATGTACAGAAATTTAGTACTTCCCGGTTCGTGCCATTATTTGAGCCTTTCTAGGGACAGCCAGGAATTTACAGTGCTGTTTCATTTTTAAAGTCTGTCAGAGATCTTTGGCCCTTCAAGCTGAAGTGAAATTGGAATTAAGACAGGTTAGAACAACTGAAAACACTGTTACCTACTTCCTTTAGTCAATGGGGCTCTCCAGTAGATGTCGTACAGCATCCCATGCATGTGATAACCTTAAACTTACTGTCAATGCTCAAAGGGAAGTTGGTTCCTACTCCCTTCCCCAGAACAATGAGCTCTTTTCTAAATTAGATGGTGGCCAATTCTTTTCATAAACTGATGTAATGGAGGCTTATTCCCAGATTCCGTTGGCTGTGGAGCCCAAGATGGCAGTTATCCCCCAATGCAACTATTTTGACAAAATCATGGTTACAGGTTTCACAAACAAAGACACAATTCACTTCCTGTTTTCATATTCCTTGTACATTGTCTGTCCTCTGAACCAGTTGTGCTGAAAGGGCGCTCCTTTTCAATGGCCCCTGGCTTGTCAGCAGGCATTTCAAATTCTGAAACTTACCTATAGTCACTACCTTATTTAATGGTGTATCAGCCTCAGTTGCCAATGATTTTGGAAAAAAGGGTCTCTCTTCTCATGGCATCAGGGTCATCCTGTCCCATAAGTTTCACACGGTTCAGAAAGGACTACAGTATTTGTTTGCAAAACCTTAAATCAGGCTCAAGAACGTTATGCACGAATAGAGAATGAAGCACTGTCTCTCATTTTTGAAACACACAGATTCCACATTTTGCTTTATGGAAACAAGTTTTATTTAGTTACTGATCACAAGTCTTTGGTCTCTTTGTTTGAGCCAAATTCTAAACTGCCATAATGAATGGCTCAGAATCTTCATCATTGGGCCTTGTATGAGTACTTATCCAATTAACTGTACTCCATACATTTTCACACATCCCATCAACATTATAATGTCTCTGTGGATCCAGATTTGCAATTTGATAATTAGGGAATTGTCTGTTTTTAGAGTGACTCCCAATTTGAACTTTTTTTGAGTACTCACTGATGAATTCTAGGACTATTGCAGCAATTTCATGGCAGGATTGCAGTGTGTTTTCCAGCATGTCTGAACAGAGTGGCCCATATAACTGCAGGGCTGAGTCCCACAGGGCTTCACTGTCTTTTTTCATATGAAGCTACTAGAGCCCTACAAGTGCATGGCTTATCCATGTGGCCCTCATGCACCTGTGACATGTGAGAGAGGGAGCACGAATACAGTTCATGAACATTGGTGGAAGTTACTGAAGACTATCAATGCTAGTGACAGCCATCTGAGTGCCTGTACATGGGACACGAGGCTGGCACAGTGCATGAGCACTTGTTTGCAGCTACATGGGTTTCATGCACCTGAATTCAAGTGCTCATGGCTGCAAATTCACAGTGTGCACTTGGGTGATGCACATCACTTGCCACCAGAGTTCAGCAAAATTTTTGCAAATTACAAATAACAATACAGATATAAATTATTATTTGTTATTAATGACTTACAAATAATATTTGAATGAAGCAATGGAAAACCCAGGATGGAATGTAACAATATTTGAAAAGGAAAGTTGCTACTCACCATGTTGCAGAGAAGCTGAGTTGCAGATAGGTACAACAAAAAGACTGTCACAAAACACACGTACACAAAAAACTGCCTCGCCTGAGTTGCATTTGTGTGTGTGTGTGTGTGTGTGTGTGTGTGTGTGTGTGTGTGGTGGATAAAAACATCTGTTTCTCACATGTGAATAAAAGATGTCAAAAATAATGGATAAATTTTAAATACAGTGCCATTTATTGTTTCAGTTCTCTGTAGTTTATTAAACGAATATACTCTTTGTTTCTTTTAAATTACTTTTCAGCACAATTCTTTTTTTCGAATGCCTTATCAAAAACTTTATTTGATTTTCACAGATTTGTCATTGTGACAAGAAAATACATTCTACACATGGAGAGAGGACATTGGTGCATTATACCTCCTGAATTTGTCTTTATTTCGATAATGATATAAGATATCCAAATCACAATCCTCAAGCAAAAATTGAAAATGAATCAATTCCACTGTAGTTTTTGGCAAATAATTCAATGTGATTCCTTATCTTCACTTCTCAAATCACAATCCAAACAAAAATCTTCTTTTTATGTTATAACATATTTGAAACTTGTCACCTGATTTCTTTGAAATTCCTTTGACTGTTATATGACTATAGCTGGAAGCTGTGCTTGGTCATGGACAGCAGTACAGGTGAGCTATGATAGAAAAGTTGCCAGTGAATTGCAGTATTATGAACTCTTTATGTACTCAAACTCGGTGTGTCTTCTGAAATTTTTGAGTCTTAAAGCTCTGTTTAACTGCAAAGATGCATCTTGGATCAAAATACTATTCCATATTCTAATGGCAAGCTGGCTCAAAATTAATCTTTGGACATCCAGCAACATTCCACCGATGTTTTTGGAGTTCTTTACATTTTAGGTCTATATATGTTAATCGTTATAACCAGAGTTCTAACTTTGTTCACTCATTTTGTGTCACTACAAATAAGAGAGACTGCATATTGATATCAACATGACACCCATATCCAAAAGTGTTAGCAATCTTGGTGCAATCGAGAAAGGTGCTGCAGATTAAGTGTTTCTGTTAGCTACATTCTCACCTTTGGCTGCTTACATAGAGAATTTCCACTAGTTAGCAGGGCAAGGGGAAGTACTGGCAAGTGAAGAGTCAGTTGAACTGGGCTGCATCGATAGTGTAACTGCTAAGGTTGTCCTGAATACTACATTGCTGAACTAGGCTTGGTGGTGTGCCCTTAACTTTCTCCCGGGTCTGAATTGACTTATACAGCCAGTGAGAAGGGGGCCAATGTTCATTCCAAAAAACAACAGTGGAACTTAACTTGGCATTTTTTTCATTGATTGAGATGAACAAAGTGATAAGCAACATAAAAAAAAAAATCATAGGACCGACAGGGTATCGACTGCAAAAGTTTTAGTTTTGTAGTTAGGAACTTCTTTTTCTTTCTTTGTCCTCCTGTCATTCTATTTACCTGTTTCTTCATGATTTTTCATCACCATTTCTCTGCAGATTAACCCACTGAGACACCATGGCACATTTATAAAACAGAAACTGCACTGAGCCAAAGGAGTAACAACTAGTCACAGAATTCGACACAAAAAGTAAACATAGAAAAAACAATTGCTTTCATGTCCTTCATTATTGAAGTTACAAATAATTTATTCAAGAATAAATTTGTTTGAATGATCTTCGTATTTGAATAATTATCCGGATAGAAATTTATTCAAATAATCCCTATCTCTGCCTACCATTACACCTTACGCTTCCTTTCTCTTTCTGCTCGCAGCAGTTCATATTATCAACTGCAATGGGACCCATTAGTTCATTTACTTGATTTACTCATGCAATCGTGTAGATCCCTAGCCGTGTGGCCCTGGTGGCCACACAGCTGTTACCCAGCACTTGGTGAGTGCGCACCACATGATACTGAGTGAGGGAACTTCCAGCCATGTGCTCTGCAGGCTTGTGCATGGTGAGTGATGTAGGTAAACTCTACTCATGCAGATTTACCATCTGGATGCAGTGGTCTAGAGGCAACCCTTTCCCGATTTGCCAAGGCATTTTGCTGCTGACACAGGATGATGATCATTGTCAGGGGTGTTACAGCTCGTCAGTCAGTCTCACTGGAGGACCTGTAACAAGAAACAGGTCACCCACTGCTACATGTAGTGTCAGACACACCAGCCAGCAACTCCACAGTTGTTTCCCTTGGCTAGACTTGATTCAACTGTAGAACTCCCTCCACAGGGATTTTGCCAGACCTTTCATGGGAGCCAGATGGCTCATCCTTGTAGATTCTTTTTCCCATGTTCTACACATCTTCAAGTTGCAGCATATAATGACAATTACTTTTACCAGGGCCATGGAGAAAGTTTATCTATCAAAGGTACCTGCCTTTTTCTTTCTTTTTTCCTCCTGTCATTCTATTTACCTGTTAGTAGAGCCTTAGTTTACGGTGGCTGCCTTCTGGAGATTTTGCACCTGTAATGGCACTAGGCACATTATGGCTCCTCCATTTTCATCTCTTCTCCAACAGCTTAATGGAACATTTTGTCCACACCTTTAAGACCCAAATGTCAAATGCTATGACAGCCATGTGTGAACCAGCTGTCTCGGTGCTGTCCAGGTTTCCTGCAGAGTGACAAACATAAAGGCCCCAGTCCATTGGAGTTGCTGCATAGGCATCCCCACTGAATGTGCTTCACCTTTTTTTTTTTTTTTTTTTTTTTTTTTTTTTTACCACTGTTTGCTTTAGTTAAAGAAGAAGCAATGACTTTTCGTATGGGCACTCTTGTCTGTGTATGCACCTTTGGGTGGATCTGGGCGATTGATTTCAAAGTTTGCAGCAGCCTCACACAGTTTTCCAAAAGAATAATTTCAATCACCTCCACATCTAGCATGCTGTAAAACCAAAGTTTCATAGGCCATAACGTTCAGAGGAAGAGGAGAAACCTGTTGCTACAGTGTTTAATCCTAAATGCCATTCGTACATTGGCGAAAATTTTGAGAATACTCAGGAAATATAGTGTCAACTGTATATTTTGGTGTCAACTGTATATTTTGATAGCCACCAAGATGAAGGACTTGTTGAGTCTGTTAAGGACGACCTAGGACTCCAAAAACCAGAGGTCTGCTGCATACCGTGCCAATGTAGGATAATGTACAGAGCCAAGATAATCAAGACGATGGAGAAAAGAGCACACGTGTCACACAGATAAGAATAACCAACAGTCAGCTTTCACAGAGAGTTATGACGACACCCGAGTTATTAACACAGGCCAACAGGTTCTAGGATTACATTTTAAAGAATCTGTAGAGATCTGATTGCATGATGAAATAATTAATAAAGACAGTATTTTCCAACTAAGTTGTGATCGACAGCTGGTGGGAAGGAAGGAGATACAAAAGAATATGCTAAGTGGAACATAGTCAGTTGTCAGGACTACTTGAAGATATCTAGTTAGTTTGCCAAAATATCACACCACTTGTATGATGCTGCATTGCTGAATACCCAAGAACATTTCAAAATAATCATGTGCTGGAAAAGCCTAAAAGTGAAGAATAAACAAAACCTTGCCACCGTAGTCAGGATTTTATAATGAAACTTACAGTTTCTAACAGACTTTTGTTAGTTTCTAAAAACAAAATGTGCTGTTTTTTTTAATATGGTTATGGTTCTTAAAAGAGCAATTCATTCAGGAAAAATATAAATTTACAAAGTGACAGAACTGCGGTATGATGTGGGATTGGGAAATCCTCTGATCCAAATGTCTTAGCTTTTCTGTTTCAGACTGCAATTATTTTATTTGAAGAAAATAAAACAATTCCCAATTTCAGTATAATTATTTATTAAAATTTAATCATAACTTAACCTAAAATATATTGTAAACTTTTCATTTGAAAATAATAATGGTGATATGTAATTCACAACCTTCACAAAAGACATTGCGTTCTGCACAAGGATAGTCAATTCCCTATCCTCCATTTATTTACAATGAGCAACAACTGAATGAAATAGGAACTAAACTCATATATATTGTGAAACATTTGTTGAAGTCTTTGGTCTTTGGAGACGTATTGGTGGTTTCAAACACTTTCACAGTAGAACCTTTCACAACGTGTCCTGCAACATTACTATAAAGTCTTTGGTCTTTGGAGACATATTGGTGGTCTCAAACACTTTCACAGTACAACCTTTTACAACGTGACCAGCAACAGTACTATATTTTTTAAAGTTTTCTTACAGGTTTTAAATTCTTCTTTACATTAATCAGCATAGTATTCTCAGTTTTCTTTGGAGGTCTGTATTCTGGTGACTGTCTGTATTGCATAGCTACTGGTACTTTGGGCCCATCTGCTTCCCTTCTCTTTTCTGGTTCAACTTTCCTTGGACTTTCCTGTAACAACGGAGGTATTTGCAGCAGCAAGTCAACAAGACAAACATGAAATTGAAACAGTGATACATAAAACAAAATGCACTGAAATAATCTATTGTTATTCAGATTCTTTGTTCTCCAATAATAAAATAATTCTGACAGTTACCTAGAAAGAAGATTACTAATCTCAGGAAACTGGTGAAATACAGGGAATCTAGCACAATATTCACTCAGCATTTATGAAAAGGATAGAGTGCTAGTCACCATAAAGACAACGTATTAAGTTGCACACACACACACACACACACACACACACACACACACACACACGACTGCTATCTCCACAAGCCACCGTATGGTACCTGAGATGTAGGGTAGCTTGTACCATTACTGGTTATTTCCTTTTCTGTTCCGCTCACAAAACACAGTGAGGGAAAAACAACTATTTATATGCTACTGTATGAGCCCTAATTTGACTTATCTTTGAGGTCCATATGTGAAATGTGTGACTGCAGCAGTAGAATTGTTCTGTAGTAAGTAGCAAATGCCATTTCTCTAAATTTTCTCAATATTGTTTCTCGAAAAGAATGTTGTCTTCCGTCCAGAGAATATAATCTGAGTTCACAAAGCGTCACCATTATTTTGTGTGTTAATTGAACCTACCAGTAACAAATATAGCAGCTCACCTGTGGATTGCTTCAATGTCTTTTTTAATCTGACGTGGATGGAATCCGAAACACACGAACAGTACCGAAGAATGGGTCACAATATTGTTTTATATGTGGTCCCCGTTATAGATGAGTTATAGATGAATTGAAATTTCCTAAAATTCTACCAATAAACCAAAGTTGAATATCCTCCTTCCCTACTACTGGCCTTATGTGCTCATTCCATTTCACGTTGCTTTGCAACTTTACACTTAGATATTGAATCAACATGACTGGGCGTAACAGCTGACTACTCATGCTATATTTGAACATTATGGGATTATTTTCGTACTCATCTGCATTAACTTCCATGTTTCTACATTTAGAGCAAGCTGCCATTCATCAAATCAACTAGAAATTTTGTGTCGGGCATCTTGTGTTTCTGTACAGTCGCTCAATAATGGCACCATCCCATACACCACAATGCCATCAGCTAACATCTGCAGATTTCTGCTCACCCTGTCTGTCAGATTATTTATGTATGTAGAGAATAAGAGCTGTCCTGGCATATTTCCCTGGGGCACCATTGATGAGACACTTGTCTCTAATGAATACTTTCCATCGATGACAACAAACTGGGTTCTATTCCTTCAGAAATCGTAGAGCCACTGACATATCTGTTAACCTATTCCATTTGTTTGTTGCTTTGTTAACAGCCTGCAGTGGGGCACCACGTCAAATGCTTTCTGGAAACCTAGGCATATGGAAGCTGCCTTTTGCCCTTCATCCAAGCAAAATAAGGGTTCACTGGTGTAGAGTCCTCTCTGTAAAACAAAATTGGGATTCCACCTAGACCTGGTGACTTATTTATTTTCAATTCATTCAGTTGCTTGTCTGTGCCAGGAGTGCCTACTACTATTCCCTTTGTAGAGGAATCTGTGCAACAGTTAAATGACAATATGTTCGTACAGTCCTCCAGCAAGAATGATTTCCTAAATGTGAAACTTAAAGCTTCTGCTTTCCTTTTACTCTCTTCTATTACCACATCAGACTGGTTAACAAGTGACTGGATAGAAGCCTTCACTCCGCTTTTATGAAGATCAAGAATTTTTTCGGCAAGATCTTTCGCTAAGTTGTGACAATGGAATACTTATGCTTCATGCTTCAGTTTTTCTACAGATGCACAAATTTCTATTAACTTTTGCGTATCATCATTTGCATGTTCTTTTTTGAAGTAAGAATGCAATAATCTCTACTTCCTCAGCATTTTTCGGATTTTGTTTTTACACCACAGTGGGTCTTTTTTGTCTTTAATCCACTTACTTGGCACATTCTTCTCCAGAGCGTGATTTGCAGACTGGTAAACTTAGTCCATAATTCCTCTATGTCCATCATGCGGGAACTAAATGATATCCATTCATTGTTTAAGTGGGATGCTAACAACTGCTTATCTGCTCTTTCTAGCAAAAGTACTTTCCTAACCTTCTTGATGGCTGTATTAACTTCGGTAACCATTGTCGCTGCGGTCATATCGTGATCACTAATCCGTGTCTCTATACTGACACCATCAACAAGGCCAGGCCTCTTGGTAACTATGAGGTCTAAAATAACTCTATTGCTTGTTGACTGTCAAGCTAGATGCTCGAGACAGTTTTCAGAAAACATGTTCATAACTACTTCACGACACTGTCTGTCTGTAACACCTGCAATGAATCCATAGATGCCCCATTCGATACTCAAAAACTAAATTAAACTCCTCCCCAACAGGCCATAAAGGCCCAACGATACCGACCGGCCGCCATGTCATCCTCAGCCCATAAGTGTCACTGGATGCGGATATGGAGGGGCATGTGGTCAGCACACCACTCTCCCAGCCATATGTCAGTTTCCGAGACCAGAGCCGCTACTTCTCAATCAAGTAGCTCCTCAGTTTGCCTCACAAGGGCTGAGTGCACCCCCCTTGCCAACAGCATGGTCACCCATCCAAGTGCTAGCCCAGCCCGACAGTGCTTAACTTTGGTGATCTGACGGGAACCAGTGTTACCACTACGGCAAGGCCGTTGGCCCATTCTATACTCAGTACTTTAAAATCACCTCCAACGAGTATTGCATGACTGGGGTAATTTCACACTAATGAACTTAAACTTTCTTCGAATGATTATACAACTGCTACAGTGGAATCGGGGTTCTATAATGTTGTTTTGTTTTGTTTTGATCAAGTAAATATGCGTAATTTTCAGCATGTGGAAGATAAACTAGCTCCAATCAGAGAGATGTTGAACTTTTCTCTCCAAGTGAATATGTTATAGTTGGCACATAGTTTGTGTCTTTCAGTGGGAAGTGCTCCTTTAGGCAGTACAAATCCATTAAACCTGCAAAATATGGATTAAAATATTTGCTCTTGTTGATGCTAAGACTGACTATGCAATTAATTTGGAACCATATGTTGGACAGCAGTCTGAAAGAAAGTTTCATGTCAGTAATGCTGCTAGCGGGTGAAATTATTTCTGTAACAATTAGGAATGTAACAGGACAACTGGTTCAGCAGTGTGAAGTTAGCTCAGACAATGTCAGAAGAAAAGAAATTCACATACATGAGGATGATGAGAAAAGAAGAAGAGATCTTCCAAAATAAATGCTCCCAAATAAGGACAAAGACAGATACTCTTCAGTGTTTGCTTTCATTAGCAAATGCACGCTTGTGTCATATTGGCCAAAGAAAAATAAAACTGTACTCACTACATAAACCATGTATCATGATGGTGCAATTGATGATGATGATGATGATGATGATGATGATGATAATAATTATTACTGTTATTATTTTGTATGGCCCAGTGGCCTGCTGCAAGTTTTTGAATTGGATGTGATTTCAGCTACTTGCAAGGTCCTATCCTACACCATTATCCAACAGGAGAAAGGCAAAAGTACTGATGATGAGCAGAAAACTGAAATTACCACATTTCATAATCACACAAAACTGGAGGCAGTCTAGTAGATCAGTAGTGTCAAAAAATGATGGGGCTAGGACCACAAGAAGATGGCCTATGGTGATATCTTTTGACCTTCTGAATATATGTGCAGTGAATGCACTTTGTAATCTGAAAGTCAATAGCAGTTTGATCAGTTGTTGCACAGGAGCTTTTTGGAGCATATTGCCAGGGAAATGATTAAACCTCAGAAACAACACCAATGCTCTATTACAAGTTCTATTGGAAATGAGGAAGGGCCAACCATTACGTGGTGTTGAGAAAGAGAGACTGGTTGAGCCTGAGAATCCATTGAGCTCCAGAGGATGTTGTCATGATTGTTGAAGAAGCATGTCATTCTTAATGTTGAGAAGTCTTCAGACATAAAAGTAACTTTGGACATACCCCAAAGGAATGTTACAATTCCATAACTTTTTACATTATATACAAATGACGTAGTAGACAACAACGGAAGTTACAGGAGACTTTTCGCGGATGATGCTGTTTTACAGAGAGACATTGCAACACAAGAAAAGTATAGCGAAATGCAGGAAGACCTGCAAACGATTGACACTTCATGGAGGGAGTGGCAACTGACCCTCAACATAAACAAATGTAACCTATCACATATACAAGATAGAAAGACCCATTATTGTATGATTACACAATTTCAGAATAAGCCCTGATAGCTGTTACTTCCATAGAAATCTTAGCGTATGCATATGGAGTCATGTAAAGTGGAACAACCTCTTAAAACTAATAGCAGGAAAGACAGATGCCATAGAGATTCATTGGCAGAATTCTCAGGAAATGTAGTCCACCAACAAAGGAGGCAGCTCAGAAAATCCTTGTGCAACCAGTACTTCAATACTGCTCATCAGTATGGGATCCATACTACATAGGATTGATAGGGGAAGTAGAGAAGATACTACAGGAGTATATTGGTTACAGTTTCATTTATTAAGCACTAGAGCATCATAGAATGGATCAACCAACTCCAGTGGCAGATGCTGCAAGAGAGACATTCTGCATCAAAGTGTGGTTTACTGTTAAAAGTTCTGATAACATACATTCCTAGAAGAGTCAACAAATACTTACTTCCTCCTATGTATGTCTTGCAAAAGGACCACGAAGATAAAATTAGAGTTAGTTGAGCACACTTGGAGACTTGCTGGCAATTGTTCTCCCCACAAACCATTTGCGGCTATAACAGCAAAGGTGGGAAGTGACAGTGGTACACAAAATATGCTCCACCACACACACCAAAAAGCGGCTAATGGAATATAGGTGTAAATGTAGAAGAGTATGAGAGAAAGCTACAAGGTAGTGATACTTGAAATGTAAGAGATAGATAGATAGAGAACATCACAAAAAGATTGCTTGGAGTAAGTGTAGGTGTCATGAAAAAAGTCCATTATATTCAGAACCTAACCTACAATAAGAAATCACTTTCCACCAGAGCCAAACTATGCCACTAACAAACAGTTGTTCTTCCAGAAGTGCTATATGTATTTGAGACAGCATTAACAATGAATATCATTCAAAAAATGGAATATTGAGGAAAATATTTGGCCCAAGATTGCCGACAGAACGTGGACATGCTAAAGTTCAGAATAATTGTATTCCTTGATGGTACAACTTAGTTCCATTGGATGGAAAAGATGTTTGAAATTCTCTGATATAACACAAACAGCATAGTGAACGCATTATTGTGGCCAAGATAGACACGAAGCCCACGCCTACTACTGTAGTACAAGTTTATATGCCAACTAGCTCTGCAGATGACGAAGAAATTGAAGAAATGTAGGATGAAATAAAAGAAATTATTCAGATAGTGAAGGGAGACGAAAATTTAATAGCCATGGGTGACTGGAATTTGGCAGTAGGAAAAGGGAGAGAAGGAAACGTAGTAGGTGAATATGGATTGGGGGTAGGAAATGAAAGAGGAAGCCTCCTGGTAGAATTTTGCACAGAGACAACTTAATCATAGCTAACACTTGCTTCAAGAATCATAAAAGAAGAAACATGGAAGAAGCCTGGAGATACTGACAGGTTTCAGATAGATTATATAATGGTAAGACAGAGATTTAGGAACCAGGTTTTAAATTGTAAGACATTTCCAGGGGCAGATGTGGGCACTGACCACAATCTATTGGTTATGAACTGTAGATTAAAACTGAAGAAACTGCAAAAAGGTGGAAATTTAAGGAGATAGGACATGGATAAACTGACTAAACCAGAGGTTGTACAGAGTTTCAGGGAGAGCATAAGGGAACAATTGACAGGAATGGGAGAAAGAAATACAGTAGAAGAAGAATGGGGAGCTTTGAGGGATGAAGTAGTGAAGGCAGCAGAGGATCAAGTAGGTAAAAAGACGAGGGCTAGTAGAAATCCTTGGGTAACAGAAGAATTATTGAATTTAATTGATGAAAGGAGAAAATTTAAAATTGCAATAAATGAAGCAGGCAAAAGGGATACAAACATCTCAAAAATGAGACCGACAGGAAGTGATAAATGGCTAAGCAGGGAGGGCTAGAGGACAAATGTAGGGATGTAGAGGCTTATCTCACTAGGGGTACGATAGATACTACCGACAGGAAAATTAAAGAGACCTTTGGAGAAAAGAGAGCCACTTGTATGAATATTAAGAGCTCAGATGGAAACCCAGTTCTAAGCAAAGAGGGGAAAGCAGAAAGGTGGAAGGAGTATATAGAGGGTCTATACAAGGGTGATGTACTTCAGGACAATATTATAGAAATGGAAGAGGATGTAGATGAAGATGAAATGGGAGATATGATACTGCATGAAGAGTTTGACAGAGCACTGAAAGACCTGAGTCAAAACAAGGCCCCAGGAGAAGACAACATTACATAAGAACTACTGACAGCCTTGGGAGAGCCAGCCCTGACAGAACTCTGTCATCTGGTGAGCAAGATGTATGAGACAGGTGAAATACCCTCAGACTTCAAGAAGAATATAATAATTCCAATCGCAAAGAAAGCAGGTGTTGACAGATGTGAAAATTACCGAACAATCAGTCTAATAAGTCACGGCTGCAAAATACTAACGTGAATTCTTTACAGATGAATGGAAAAACCAGTAGAAGCCGACCTCGGGGAAGATCAGTTTGGATTCTGTAGAAATGTTGGAAGACGTGAGGTAATACTGACCTTACGACTTATCTTAGAAGCTAGATTAAGGAAAGGCAAACCTACATTTCTAGCATTTGTAGACTTAGAGAAAGCTTATGACAGTGTTGACTGGAATACTCTCTTTCAAATTCTGAAGATAGCAGGGGTAAAATACAGGGAGCGAAAGGCTATTTACAATTTGTACAGAAACCAAATGGCAGTTATAAGAGTCGAGGGACATGAAAGTGAGACAGTGATTGGGAAGGGAGTGAGACAGGGTTGTAGCCTTGCCCCGATGTTATTCAATCTGTATATTGAGCAAGCAGTGAAGGAAACAAAAGAAAAATTCGGAGTAGGTATTAAAATCCATGGAGAAGAAATAAAAACTTTGAGGTTCGCCGATGACATTGTAATTCTGTCAGAGACAGCAAAGGATTTAGAAGAGCAGTTGGACGGAATGGACTGTGTCATGAAAGGAGGGTATAAGATGAACATCAACACAAGCAAAATGAGGATAATGGAATGTAGTCGAATTAAGTCGGGTGATGCTGAGGGAATTAGATTAGGAAATGAGACACTTACAGTAGTAAATGAGTTTTTCTATTTGGGGAGCAAAATAACTGATGATGGTGAAGTAGAGAGGATATAAAATGTAGACTGGCAATGGCAAGGAAATCATTTCTGAAGAAGAGAAATTTGTTAACATCAAGTATAGATTTAAGTGTCAGGAAGTCGTTTCTGAAAGTATTTGTATGGAGTGTAGCCATGTATGGAAGTGAAACAGGGACGATAAATAGTTTGGACAAGAAGAGAATAGAAGCTTTCAAAATGTGGTACTACAGAAGAATGCTGAAGATTAGATGGGTAGATCACATAACTAATGAGGAGGTATTGAATAGGATTGGGGTAAAGAGAAGTTTGTGGCACAACTTGACTAGAAGAAGGGATCGGTTGGTAGGACATGTTCTGAGGCATCAAGGGATCACCAATTTAGTATTGGAGGGCAGCGTGGAGGGTAAAAATCGTAGAGGGAGACCAAGAGATGAATACACTAAGCAGATTCAGAGGGACGTATGTTGCAATAGGTACTGGGAGATGAAGAAGCTTGCACAGGATAGAGTAGCATGGAGAGCTGCATCAAACCAGTCTCAGGACTGAAGACCACAACAACAACAACAACATAAATGGACAAAGCATGCTTAACCAAGAAAACCTTCAACAACTTAAATGAGGAATTTAAAAAAAGGAAGAAGGAAGATACAATGACCAGTCAACACCAAGGATCCCACTAAAATAGTTGTTACACCAAGGATCCCACTAAAATACTTGTTGACCTACTGGTAACTACAAGGATGGCATCCAAAGAGAAAATGGACTCTCATACTTGTAAGTTCACATCCAAATAACTAACAGAAAGTGTCTGAAACTAAGAAAAAAATATGTGGACACTTGAAGAGCAATAGACTCATTGCTACAGGATGAAGAATTGGGAAAATAAAAAGTTAATAAAAGTTATCTAGTGGTTCTATGTGCTCTTTAAAATAAATAAATAAATTTAAATATACTTAAAAATAACTGCTACACTTTTCAATCCACTGCATACAAATAAAAAAAATACATGGATGAAAAACAAAAAGGTTGTTCATTAACCAACACTGTAACAGTAATGATAAATGTTCATAATGCTAGAATATATTATTTCAAATATAATAGCTTGTAATTACCATACACCCTCCTACTTTGCAATCAGCTGATAGCTTAATGGTCTCGTATCATAAGAAGCAAAGAATTATAAAAGTTTTCATCATTGGTACCTTACGTTCAGGGTCCATTTCCAGGGCAAGATTGGCAGGTTTCTCTGGAACGTTTCTATTGTAGCCCTTGTTCATGAACTGCAATACACCTCGTGGCTTTGGAAGAGGCCTTTCATTTCTTGCCTCCTTTATTGGTGAAACATTTGGCTGGCTCTTATTTTCGTCCTTCTGTTGTAATCTAGTTGGCAGTTTTAAATTCCAACTGAAACGTCTGTGCTCCTCTGGTACCTTTAGTTTCTGTTCTGATATTTTTAAACCAGATTCTCCTGATGGAGCAGACATCTTACGTTCCCTTTTAGGTTTATTTTTGCCAAGTATTCTGTCAGCAGTTTCCTGCATCTCTTTATCCTATAAATGAAAAGAAAGTCCTTAGAAATTTGTTACACAGGCCACAGTTACAGTACCAGGAGATCTGTCAAAATGATGTGACTGTATCACAGCTACGTTTTATCTGAAACCATTCTCTGCATAGTGGCATTTACTCCTTATTATATTATCCACAGAAAAGGTTTAATTTACAGTTACACAGTATGTCATTTTTTATTTGTGGCACTATGTGAGTACTGCAAAAATAAAAAAAAACTACCAAAGGCAGCAAGCACCAAAAATAGCCTTAATCTAAAGATTTCGAGAACCTATATTCCACCTGCAAAAAAGTTCCTCTATCAACTATATATGTGTGTATTACATAAATTATTAGAAGGCATCAGACTGTTGCAGCACGTTTGGTCTGGCATTGTCATGTTGAAGGAAGTGCTCCATGTGTGGATGGTTAGAAACTCGATTGCAGGATGCTGTTTCTCATGCATCAACATAGTTTCTTTATATGTTACCATAATACACACCACAATTCGAACCCCTCTTATGGCACAGGGTTGCAGCTTGTGTCAGCAAAGCGGGAAAGTCAACTGAGTAACATGCACGATGTGTAATACCTCAAATGAATTGAGAACAGAACAAAACATTTGGTGGCATTACTTTTCAGCATGCCCTCATAAAAATGTATGTATGTTCCACATGTCCTCCTAAATCACTAGATCAGTTTCAACCAAATGTGTAACACATGTAATTTACTGTCTGCAAAGAAAAACTGTGTGAGTAAGAAACACCTACCTTCCACATGGGTGGCTTGGGAGTTAAAATGGGCCAATTTAAACCAACTTTTATGTTTATGCATGTCACATTATGTGTATAAAAATACTGTTTGTACATCTGTGAATGGGAGGGAGGGGGGCAAAGACCATGACATATTGGCACATCAGCGTATTCTCTTCATTGTTTCAACAAGGTCATGAAAATGAGCACTGCAGTTAAGCCGGTAATTTTGTCGATGTGTTTTGTGACCTAAGACTAAAAGGCTGAATACAACAGATAAATTTAGCTACCTCTCTGGAGTTGTATGGTGTAAAACAGCTGAGAATGAGAAATACATATGTTTAACAATAACATAAATTCCTGGATGAAATAATACATAAAATAAGGGAAAGACAACTTCTCACCTTTGGTAAACTGATGTGTGGAGTATGGAAACATGCTAACATGAAATAGTATTTACACTAGCTTTCTAGCTGTTGCCCTTATTCTAGCAGGAATATGCACAATCACACACACAAGCACATGCACTCTCCCACAGTCATGGTGAGATTGAGTTTTGATTATCAATTATAGAGAGCATTTCCCTGGGAAGATGGAGGTGGGGAGAGTGTAGAGAAGGATGAGACACAAAGTTTTACATCATCAGATACTATAAAATCAACCCCTCAAAAAGTAAAATAGGGGTAATGGAATGTAGTCTGACTCAATCAGACAATCCTTAGGGAATTAGATTGGGGAAGGAGACACTAAAAGTAATAAATGAGTTTCACTTTTTGGACAGAACAATAACTGATGAGCCAAGGAATAGTGATATGGCAGTGGAGAGAAGTGCGAGCAGCAAAAACTTGGTAGGGTGACCAACAAATGTGAGTTACCATAGTTATGCAGCAATGAAGAAACTTTCAAATTATGGCCTAATAAGGGGAGCTGCATCAAACTAGTATTGGGCAGAAGACCACAACACAAACTATAAATGAATATTTTCCTGCAAATTATGACAATTTTAAAACTTACTTCTTCCATGATAACTGTCTCCAACTCACGTTTCCAGTACAAAAAAAATAAAAAATAAATATAACATTCACCTTCACAAGAATCACTGTGCAAAGAGAAATTTGAGCAAACAGAATTTACATGAAGGACATTTGAAATGCACCTTGTCTCATAATTTGTGTACATATGACCACTATGCTTGTAAATTGTGTGAAAAAAATTTAAGTTACTCTAAACTGTAACACAACTGCACAGCATGTAGTGGAACTGGTCAGTGATACATTCATTCATAGTGTACAATATGGTACAAATAACAGTCACCACCTGATCCAATAACGTTTACACACAATACTAATTTTTTATTTTCACTTAAAATCAAACAGATGGTAAAGTATAATTCATTTATATTCCATTGTGAAAATTAATAATGAAAAGTTGTTTCAGACAGAAGATTGTATTTTATAGTTTTGAAAACATCTGTTATTATTATTATTATTATTATTACTATTATTATTATTAATAATAATATTGTTACCGCTACAGTTTATCATGATCACTTATAACATTTATAGCATCAGTTATCAAAATTACCAGTTATGTAAAATTGTCTTTGGTTGGATAGATCAATTTAAGTCACCATGTTTGTGTAGCTAATTACATCACTGATCTCTTCACCTTTTTGACCAATTGTCCGTAGTTGCGAGGTGATTTTTGTAGACTGTGGTTGAGAGGCACGTGATGTGAGCTGATGTGGTATCAAGGGGAATGTTTTTATTGAAAAGTTTTTGTAATTCAAAGTTTTATGTGTTATGACATATTCTTCAAAACAAAGTATTAAAGGACGGAAATAATTAGGAGAAAAAGTTTCACAACAAATCATTTCTAAAGTCAATGCACATTCACAATTACGATCATGGCTTTCTCTCTTTAAACAGTGAAAATACTGTAATGGGAAGAGGTAGAAGACTCATCTGAGCTTTCCAAGTGATTTATTGTTTCCAATCACAGTGCCGTGTTCCTCTCGGTCTGCATCACTGGGTCCCGCAATGCTGAGGACACCACCTCAGCGACCCGTCAAGCGCTCTGCTAATGTGTCGGCCTTGTACGGCCGCATAGTTGCATCAACATCAGGATGTGCCGGCAGCCAACTCAGTGGCCTTTGCCTCTGCCGCCTCAGCGCCGCCCGCTGCAAGGCGACCCGCGACGCGATTCCTCACCGGCATGGCTAAGAACGGGTCGACAATGAGCACCCATAATCCGGCGTCTGAATCTGCGGCCCTCGCCTCAGGATGCCTCTGGCATGTGTTGGGAGCCAAGATGAATGCCCGCGGTAGTGAGCTGTGGAGTGGCCTGCCGCTGGCTGGCTACGGACCCCACGTCGGCATCAGAGGGTCAAACAGTGACCCGCCGTGTACTTGACCACTGGCTGCTGCTGCGTGTAGCCAGTGGTGTGACATGCCTCACCGTCCAGGACAGCTGTCACACTTGAATGCTATGTTAATGAACTGGTACCTATTTATATGCGGCTGTGCACTTCTGTTTTGCTAAATGTGCCACTTTGCATCATGTACTCATAACACTTAGGTTGGCCAGCGGGTCCCTTCTGCCTGTGACTTGCGCCATGCAAACCCCTGTGTGTAATTTTTCCGGTGGTTCTACACCCCTGTGGCCTCTATTTTACTTTGCAACTGCTGGTGAGCGTAACTCACTGTAAACAGGCCCGCTCCTGGCTGTAACTTGCGCGCCCAGAAATATTGCACCAAAACTGACTTTTCCTATCCCAAACGGTAGTGCCGCTACATTATTCCCCCATTTGGAAAGACCCAGTCCCCGGTTCGACCTTTAACTAACTCTTGTTTGGGTCAGCACCTATGACATATTTTCTTACTTTTAGCAAACTTGAATGTGGTATAGTGCCCCTTAAAACACATGACATGAAACAAAATGCAAAAATTCCTTACTAGACGACCATTGCTCGATCAACTCCTTACCTACTCATCTCACACCCTTGGTATCCAATCCACTGGGACTTGGACTACCCTTGGTTCCCTCTTGGGATTGGCTCTCCGCCTCATCAGAATGAAAACAACACATAACAAAGTTAAGGCTGCGAAGACACTTGGCACAGAGGTGCTCAAAATGATCGTTATTTGCTGTTGCCTTTCCCTATACTAAGTGACATGTTGCGACAAGCTGTTCGGCTGATATCTGCCCCTCTTGCTCTAAAATGAACTGGTTTACGGATCTCAATAGACCTGGCTCCAGAGTTTGATTTAACAAGGTCAGATTCTGCCTTCGCAAATCTCTAAAGTGGCTTCTGGCCAGTACAGCTGTGGCTGCATAACATTCAATTGCATGACTCCTGAAATTGATGCTGGTAGGTGGAAGGTTGGTCCTATTATGTTACACTTAGTTCCATTGGTTAAAATTCCTCTCCCCTCGAGCTCTATAAATTTGGCTTTGGCAAATAGTCACTGCTCAAAACAACTTGCTGCTACTATTAATTTTTCATACGTGGAGAAGATCCATCGCATCCCGACCCATTGCAAGCTCAATTTTGGCCCCATGATGTCCCTTGGACAGTCTATTTCTTTCCTCTTGACTAAAAATAACTGCACCGCGCATGTGTCCGGATTGGTGCTTATCACCCTGGCTGGACATACCGTTACCTTCCCTCTATGGCAGCTTCGTAATTCCTCCCTTGTCATCTCAGCATACCGGCTGTTTACTGCCGAGATCAGCAATAACTCCTCAGTATTTTACATCTACAAGCTTGCTCAATGCTCCCCTTCTCAGTGACCTGAGGACAGTGATCACCATCACCCTTCGTCCCTCTTCAAAAAGACTGCTGTCCCCCGCAGGTTATACTCGAAAATATGTATGCAAAAATACAATGACTAATTAATCTACGCAAACCCAATGACAAATAACAAGAAAACAAGAAAAAAATACAGATACTCTACTACTTTCTGGATTGCAAAGCATACGGTACTTCATGCTGTACTCTAACTTCCTGGTTTTCTCTGTGCTTAACACCTCTCTTCACTCTCTCTTCTTCTTTCCTTCCTGTGACATGTCTGGAATCACATCCAGACAACCCTTAAATGGCTGCAATCACCCAATGTGTACTATCGTTGTTCTAGTTGGCAGCTGAAGCTTAACATTAATGGGGGATGTGGTTTCAAAAATTGATATGGACCTCGATACCTCGTGAGGAACTTCTTCGTTTTCCCTTTTCACATATAGGGGCTGGACAGCATTACCCATTCTATTGCCCCACTCTATACTGCAGTAAACTTCCTTTCTGCTTCAACGCGTCTACCTGCCTTTCCAAAGCCTTTGTATTCGCCTTTTATACCCATTTCCAAAATTCCTGAATTGTCCTTGCAAATTAACGCACAGATTCACCGGTCCTTTCTTTCAGTAGCCTCACCAAATCAAATGGTGACGGTGTTTTTCTCCCTTACACTGCCTTATATGGAGACAAACTGGTATTTGTATGGATTTTTGCATTATATGTGCATACAATATGCTTAAAATACTCATCCCACTGATGGTGATGAGAATCCACATAAAAACTCATCATCTTCCCGATTGTTTTGTGTAACTGTTCTGTCCTTCCCTTGGCCTGTGGATGCAATGTGCTCATCCTCAACTTCTTTACGTTCAACAGTTTACATAGTTCCTTCATTACATCGGACATGAAGTTGGTCCCTTGGTCAGTAATTATTGTCTCCGGTACACCAAACTTCAAAATCCAGTTGTTTACTAATGCTTGCGGAATCATTTCTGCCTGTTGATTTGGCATAGCCACCATCTCCACATACCTCGAAAAATGGTCTATTTGTCAGAACGAATCTATTCCCCGATGGTGTTCACCTGCAAGGTCCTAAGACATCAGTCCCCAACATAGAGAATGGACATGTCACTTCCAGCAATCGTTGTAGCCGTATCCGTTTCCGACTCAAATGCTGACACTACTACCCTTGGTCCTAACTTCATTTTCCTGCACAGAAGACCATTGTACATATTAAATAGCAGCTGTGTCTGATACAATTTACAATCATTGTCTGCATCCTGTAATTATTGTCATACTGTTAGGTCATAACCTATGACTTCTACTTTTGCCACCTTCCTACTTAGTGCATCCGCATTACCGTGCTTCTTCCCAGGCTTGTGCACCACCTCATATTCGAATTCACTAAGCCTCACAGCCCATCTAGCTAGTCTAGTGGACGGATCCTTCAACCCCACTTCAATGCAGCATGATCTGTTGCTACCCGAAATCTTCTCCCATATAAATAACATTTAAAATATGTGATTCCATAGATTACGCTAAGCATCTCCCTCTCTGTTGTTGAGTAATTCCTCTCTGCTGCATTCAACTGCCTAGACGCATAAGCTACAGGATGTTCTTTCCCATCAATTTCCTGACTAAGAACACACCTTAATGCTTGATTTGATGCATTGGATGCTAGTATAAACTCCTTTTCAAAATCTGGAAACACAAGAACCGGACTTGAGGTTAACACTTCTTTCAGTTTGTCAAACACTTTCTGACACTCTTCTTTCTACTCAAATTTCACACCCTTCCATAACAATCATGTCAACGGCTGTGCTAAATCTGCAAAACCCTTCCATAACTTTCGATAGAAATTGCAGGTTCCGATGAATGATGCACTTCCTTAACTGTTTTTGGTTCCCAAAAATCCCTTACAGCCTGTACCAACTTCAGATCTGTTCACTCTCTGTCATTACTGATAATATCACGCAAATATTTTACTTCTTCTAATGCAAAAAGACACTTCTCTGGCTCAACGTCAAATGAGCTGCTCTTAACCTCATAAAGACTTTACTTAACTGCTGTCTATGTTGTTCCATACTACTTGAAACACTATAGTGTCATCCAAATAGATGAGACACTGCCATGGTTTCAAACCCCTCAACACACTATGAAGCTACCTCTGAAATGTTGCCGGAGCGTTTTTCAAACTGAATGGTATTCTAATGTAGTGGTAATGGCCTCCACGTGTAGAGAAAGCAGCTTTTGGACGATCCTCTGGAGTCACCTCTAACTGATGATAACCACTTGTCAAATCCATCATAGAAAACTACTGGCACTGTCCTAAGTGATCCAAAGTCTCCAATATGTTTGGAATGGGGTATGCATCCATTACTGTCTTATTATTGAGGTATCGGTAGTCAGAACAGAACCTGTATTTCTTAGTTCCATCCGCAGATTTTTAGGCACAATGACAGGGCCCACTGCCCAGCAACTATTACTATGGTCTATAATACCGTCCGCAAGCTGCTGATCAATGAAATCCTCCACAATCGGCTGCAAATACCTTGGTATTCTGTATGGTTTACGGTAAACAGGTGCTTCATTCCCTGTTGGTATCCTATGTTGAACTAATGGAGTTGCTGGTCTGGCCCTTGTGGAAAAAACAAATCCTTAAATTCCCACAATAATTCTTCCATACACTCTCGTTCTCCTCCTTTCAAATGCTTAATTTTGTCATGCAATGCAGTTCTATCGGCAGTTAGTGGTTGATCGCTTTGCCTACCTCTTGAACACCAGTCTTCATCATCTGGCTCATCTAAATTTGCTACTAAAGCTACTTTCCTCAAATTCGCACCTACAGTGCTAAAATTATCCACGTTCACAGGAACTACATGCTTGTCATTGCCCTCCTGTATGCGTACAACCTTATTTTTCACAAAACAACCCAATGGACCCAAAACTTCATTATCCTTCAATGGTTCAATAACACATTCTGTACCAACAGGTAGATTCGACTCCACACTTACCCAAAGTGACTTCACAGTGCCACCAGACACAGTGCCGCTCATGGGAATTAAGTCTTAATGCTAATGTATGCAGTTCAATTGGTTTGTTCATTACGTTGAGTGCCCCTCGTGACAGCTCTGCATCGACAACAGTTTCCCCTAGCTGAAATATTCCACGAAGTTCCACAGTTCATTGTCCAAGGTCAATTTTGGCATGATGTTGATGCAAGAAATCTACTCCTAGGATCATGTCATAGCCCTCAGTTACCCATGGTACTACCTCCATGCATGCATCAAATCGGACTTTCCCTATGCGAAAGTCAACTGTCACTGACCCCAAAGGTGTGACCTCCTTATCCCCCACTCTAGACAACCTATAACATGGTGGGTCTAACTTCCTTCATCCCATTAAAATCTTAGTAGCCACTGACACTTGCGTCCGTGTCCAACAAAATCTTAAACTTTTTATTTCCTACTGGTCCTACCATTGAACATTCCACCTCTGCATATGCATTCATAGCATTGAAATTAAACGGGAGCTCCCTTAGGTGGGTCTTGGGTCCCCTCTGCCATTTAATGATTGTCGACCTCTACTAACTCCATTTCTCCATCCTCCATGCTGCTGATTTCCACCCCTTCCTCTATTCCTCGGTGACTGGGTACATTGCCGCTGCGCATGTCCCGTATGACCACGCTTATGACATTTTATACCTGCTGTAAACACTGTTTGTCTATCACGTACCCCCATTGCCACGTCTATTTCCTCACATTGGATTGCCGGCTGAATGGCCAAATACAAATCTTTTGGATCCCCTTCAAGCACTTTCCTCAATAAATGTGCCAGTAAGCCCCTCAAAAATACATCAAGTGCCCTTTGCTCGGCCTCCTGCAACAGGACACCATTCGCTTCATCGCTCTGACCCAGCTCATAAGTGTACTCATTAATTTCTCTTATTCTGTCCGCAAATTTCTCTACTGTCTCCCCCTGTCTCTTTTTCATTGTACTCAACCTATCCCTAAAGTACTGAGCGCTATTCTGTTTCTTGTACCTTTGTAAAAGCCCCTACTTCAACTGCTTAAACTCTCCTGCCTTCCTTAAGGCCTCAGAACACCTTACATATGTCTTCACGTCACCCGTTAATCTAATCTCGGCTACATGTAACAACTGTTCGTTCAACCAATCATTCATCACAGCTGAAGATTCCAAGTCCCCCACAAACAAATGCACATCCTCAGATGCCTTGCCAGAAAATGGAATAATCAAACTCGCGGCAGCTGGCTAAATCTCCTGCTGCGGCATCCTAGGCAACAACGACTGATCCGATGGGGTTTCCCACTCACTTCTAGATGTTATTTTGCTCCTCAACTGCGTATTGTCTGCTGTCAACTGTGCTACCTTTTGCAAAAAAATCCGTACCGCTTCTAGTTCCGACACACCTCATGTTCCTGACTCTGCCATTGTGTTGCTTTTGTTCCCCGTTAATCCTGAAACAAAACGATTAAGTACAAAAATAACCCAACTCCTTACACCTCAGTATCATCATACTCAGTAACATCATACTTAGACCAATACAAAATTAATTAAATGCTTCGGGAAAAAAAAAAAAATCTTACTGCCCCAAATACGCTAATACTCTGACAACAAAAAATACTATTCCCATGCAAAAAATCTACAATGGCCTGCCATGAGCCATACTCAAAAACAATAAAGAAAGAAAACGTCCAACACTCAAAAGAAAACTTGTCAAAACTCACCACATCCTGTGACTATAATGTAGGCGGTGGGCTTGAACATCATACTGTACAGACGACGTCCGCTATTCTGACACCAAATCCCACTTCTGACACCAAATGTAGCGAGAAGAGGTAGAACGCACCACATTAAGACTTGTCCGAGCTTTCCAAGTGATTTATTGTTTGCGGCTACAGTGCCGCATTCCCCTCAGTCTGCATCACCGGGTCCCGCAATGCTGAGGATGCCACCTCAATGACCTGTCAAGCGCTCTGCTAATGTGTCGGCCTTGTACGGCCGCGGAGGTGTGTGGATATGAGGATGTGCCGGCAGCCGGCTCAGCGGCCTTCACCTCTGCCGCATCAGTGCCATCTGCTGCAAGGTGAACTGCCGTGCACTTCCTCATCAGTGTGGCTAAGAACACGGCGACAACGAGCCCCCGCAATCCGGCATCTGAATCTGTGGCCCTTGCCTCAGGATGCCTCCGGTGTGTGTTGGGAGCCAAGACGAGTGCCCACGGTAGCGAGCCATGGAGTGGTCCGCTGCTGGCTGGCTACAGACCCTGTGTCGGCGTCGGAGGGTCGAACCAGCAACCTGCTGTGGACTGGAACGCTGGCGCCCCATCTGCTGCTGTGTGTAGCCGGTGGTGTGACACGCCCCACTGTCCAGGAGAGCTGTCACACTTGAATGCCTTGTTAGTGAACCAGCACCTAATTATATGTGGCTGTGCACCTCTGTTTTGCTAAACACGCCACTCTGCGTCACGAACTCATAACACTTAGATTGGCCAGTGGGCCCCTTCTGCCTGTGGCTTGCGCCATGCAAACTACTGCATGTACTTTTTCCAGTGGTTCTATGCCCCTGTGGCATCTGTTTTACTTCACAACCGCTGGTGAGTGTAACTCACTGTAAACAGGCCCGCGCCTGGCTGTAACTTGCGCGCCCAGAAATATTGCACCAGAACTGACTTTTTCTATGCCAAACGGTAGTGCTCCACTGAGAAACATTGAGAAGACTAAAAAGGACAGAAAAAGACAATCAATAAACAATTTTTACAAGTATTGTGAATTATTATGTGACAAAACATTAATTCACTAATCTTTTTATTTGTGCAATGCTGGTCGTCATGGAGGTAAACTTTTTTAAATGTAATTTTTTCTCTCTTTACAAAAGATTAGGTTAGAACCACAATTATCACACATCAAAAATTGCCAAGAATGAAGGTCATATTGGTCAGTGAAAAATTGTAACATCTGTCACATTAAAGCCAAAAATCTGTTGAGTCTCTGCCAAGCCTCACATTCCCTAACTAAACACTGCAGTTGAAGGTAAACCACAGTTTGCTCAGGACTTGGAAATTAGTTGGTATCACTATGTAACAGTGTTTTTGTCTTTGTGTTGTACTTGCTATTTTCCAATTCTTTGTGTCTCAGAAATATGAAAGATATGATTTATTGAACTCAAACTTTTGTTTTATGAATATGCCAATAATATTTTGATAGTTACCTATTTCTAATTAGGAAAGACGGGAAGTTACATTTTCTTTTTTGCACAATGGGTTAAAAACCAGAATACTTATTAAGTATGACCTATATAAATGAAGAAACATGGACACGAGTGACGTTTGAGATTTACAGTTGTATTGTAAATCAGATTTACAAATCAACCCACAGATATAATCTCCCATCATGTTTTCATGAGACTGGCAATCACAGCAGTTATCCAGGACTGAGATATCATAGACAGTCATACACACAGAGGGCAACACACAGCACTGTAAGCATCCAGTGTGGCACAACATACATATGGTCATACCATAGAGGTGCACACAATCCAGGCTATGTTATGCATCTGCCTTATTTCCCAGGTGGGCAACCATCCAACACATGTGGATCTAAATAGATGCATGACTCCACTCACTCATTAGCTCAGCAGTATCAACACTGTGCCTCAAGACAGCATCCACACTTGTCTGAAGCTACTGCCCAAAGAGACTAACTAGACGCACTTCAAGTTATGATGATCATTGTTCACTGGGTTCAGGTCTAGACTGGTGTTCATAGATGGATCACTGCAAGCTATGTTCTGAAATAGATCTGGTAGCATTATCATATACAGAAATTAAATATAAATCAGAATTTTATTTTGAAACTCAAGTTGAGACACACCATTAACATGTTATATTCAAGTCCACAAACACTTCCAAACATAATACACTCCTGGAAATTGAAATAAGAACACCGTGAATTCATTGTCCCAGGAAGGGGAAACTTTATTGACACATTCCTGGGGTCAGATACATCACATGATCACACTGACAGAACCAAAAGCACATAGACACAGGCAACAGAGCATGCACAATGTCGGCACTAGTACAGTGTATATCCACCTTTCGCAGCAATGCAGGCTGCTATTCTCCCATGGAGACGATCGTAGAGATGCTGGATGTAGTCCTGTGGAACGGCTTGCCATGCCATTTCCACCTGGCGCCTCAGTTGGACCAGCGTTCGTGCTGGACATGCAGACCGCGTGAGACGACGCTTCATCCAGTCCCAAACATGCTCAATGGGGGACAGATCCGGAGATCTTGCTCACCAGGGTAGTTGACTTACACCTTCTAGAGCACGTTGGGTGGCACGGGATACATGCGGACGTGCATTGTCCTGTTGGAACAGCAAGTTCCCTTGCCGGTCTAGGAATGGTAGAACGATGGGTTCGATGACGGTTTGGATGTACCGTGCACTATTCAGTGTCCCCTCGACGATCACCAGTGGTGTACGGCCAGTGTAGGAGATCGCTCCCCACACCATGATGCCGGGTGTTGGCCCTGTGTGCCTCGGTCGTATGCAGTCCTGATTGTGGCGCTCACCTGCACGGCGCCAAACACGCATACTACCATCATTGGCACCAAGGCAGAAGCGACTCTCATCGCTGAAGACGACACGTCTCCATTCGTCCCTCCATTCACGCCTGTCGCGACACCACTGGAGGCGGGCTGCACGATGTTGGGGCGTGAGCGGAAGACGGCCTAACAGTGTGCGGGACCGTAGCCCAGCTTCATGGAGACGGTTGCGAATGGTCCTCGCCGATACCCCAGGAGCAACAGTGTCCCTAATTTGCTGGGAAGTGGCGGTGCGGTCCCCTACGGCACTGCGTAGGATCCTACGGTCTTGGCGTGCATCCGTGCGTCGCTGCGGTCCGGTCCCAGGTCGACGGGCACGTGCACCTTCCGCCGACCACTGGCGACAACATCGATGTACTGTGGAGACCTCACGCCCCACGTGTTGAGCAATTCGGCGGTACGTCCACCCGGCCTCCCGCATGCCCACTATACGCCCTCGCTCAAAGTCCGTCAACTGCACATACGGTTCACGTCCACGCTGTCGCGGCATGCTACCAGTGTTAAAGACTGCGATGGAGCTCCGTATGCCACGGCAAACTGGCTGACACTGACGGCGGCGGTGCACAAATGCTGCGCAGCTAGCGCCATTCGACGGCCAACACCGCGGTTCCTGGTGTGTCCACTGTGCCGTGCGTGTGATCATTGCTTGTACAGCCCTCTCGCAGTGTCCGGAGCAAGTATGGTGGGTCTGACACACCGGTGTCAATGTGTTCTTTTTTCCATTTCCAGGAGTGTATTATGTAATCCTCAATGTTATAGGAAAGCATAACTTATTGTGTCACTGGTTCTAAAATATGTGGCTGCAATTTATTGATGCAATCTGCATCTCAGTCCAATGTCTGGTTACAGTATTTTAGTGGCACCACCATTTAGGATAGGGAAAGTTAGTTTTGTGCGATATTCGGAGCACAAGTTACAGGCAGGTGCAGGCCAGATTGCAGTGCAGCGCGCGCGCGCGCGCGCGCCCACACACACACACACACACACACACACACACACACACACACACACACACACACACACACACACAGCTGTTTGCATGGTGCAAGTCACAGGCAGCATGTTATGTGTACGTGACGCGAAGCGATGCATTAGCAAAACAGAACTGTACATTCGAGTATAAATAGGTGCCGTTTTCTAACGAGATTCATTTGAGTGTGGCAGCTCTCCTGTATGGCGAGGCATGTCACACTGCTGGGCTACACGCAGCAACAGATGATGCGACAGCGTCCCAGTCCATGGTGGGTCATTGGTTTGACCCTCTGCGGCTGACGCGGGGTCCGCAGCCAGGCAGGCTGGGCCACTCTTTGGCTTGCTACCACGGGCAGTCGTCTCAGATCTCGACACATGCCAGAGACTTCCCGAAGCGAGAGCCGCAGATACGGTCGCCGGATAGCAAGCGCTTGTTGGTCGCTGCGATCTCAGCCACACCGGTGAGGAGAAGAACGCAGCTGGCCACCCATGGCTCGCACCGAGCAGCGCTGAGTCGGCTGCTGGCGCAGCCATTCTGACATCATCGGAACTCAGCTGGCTGGCCAAGGCTGACACAACACAGTGTTACGTTGCACAGGCCACTGGGGTGCTTCCTCAGCATAGCGAGGCCCAGTGACGCAGACCAAGGTGAACGGAGCACTGTAGTGGAATCAAATAAATCATTTGGAAATTACTCGCCGAGTTTTAATACGGCAACTCCTGGCACCCACCCACTACATTTGGTGTCAGAATAGTGGGCGTTGTCTGTCCAGTACGACGTTCAAGTCCACCGCCTGCAGTAGAGTCACAAGATGTTGTGAGTGCTGTCAAAATTGTTATTTTGGGTGTTGGACGTTTTCTTTCTTTTTTGTTTGTGTTTTGAGTATGAAGTGTCAAAAGCCGCAATGTAGATGTTGTGCTTGGGCTTAATATTTTTTGCTGTCAGAGTAAGTGTTAGTGTATTTGGGGCAGTAAGATTTTTTTTTTTTTTTGGTGGCATTTGATTACTTTTGTATTGGTTTATGATGATACTGAGTATGACGATACAGAGCTGTAGTAGGTCAGATTATTCTTGTACTTAATCCCAAAACAAAATGACTAACTGGGAACGAAAGCAACACAATGGCAGAGTCAAGGATGCAAGGTGTGCCGGAACCAGAAACTGTGCGGATTTTTTTGGAAAAAGTAGCACAATTGACAGCAGACAATACGCAGTTGAGAAATAATTTAACATCTAGAAGTGAGCATGAAACCACATCTGATCAGTCATTGTTGCCTAGGGTGCAGGAGATTTATGAGTTTAATTATTCCATTTTCTGGAAGGGCATCTGAGGATGTGCGTTCATTTGTGGAGGACTTGGAGACTTCAGCGGTGATGAATGGTTGGACTGGTGAGCAGTTGTTACATATAGCCAAGATTAGATTAACGGGTGAAGCGAAAACATATGTAAGGTGTTCTGAGGCCTTAAGGAAGGCAGGACACTTTAAGCAGTTAAGGGAAGGGTTTTTACAAATGTACAAGAAACAAAATAGTGCTCGGTACTTTAGAGAGAGGTTAAGTACAATGACAAAGAGACAGGGGGAGCCAACGGAGAAATTTGCGGACAGGATACGGGAAATTACTGAGTATACTTACGAGTTGAGTCAGAGTGATGAAGCGAATATTGTTCTGTTGCAGAAGGCCGAGCAAAGGGCACTTGATGTATTTTTGAGAGGGTTACCCACACTGAAAGTGCATGAAGGGACTCCGAAAGATTTGTATTTGGCCATTCAGCTGCCAGTTCAATTTGAGGAAATAGACATGGCAACAGGGGTACGCAAGAGGCAAACAGTATTTGCAGCGGGTATAAAATGTTATAAGTGTGGTTGTACGGGACATGTGCGAGGCAATGTACCCAGTCACCGAGGAATACAAGAGGAGGTGGAAATCATCAGCGTGGAGGATGAAGTGGAGATAGCAGAGAAGGACAAGCGTTAAATCGCGGAGGGAGCCCAAGACCCACCTAAGGGAGCTCGTGTTTAATTTCAATGCCATCAATATGTATGCAGAAGTGGAATGTTCAATGGTAGGATCCGTACAATCTAAAAAGTTTAAGATTTTGTTGGACGCAGGGGCACAATTGTCAGTGGCTACTAAGAATATAATGAGACAAAGGAAGTTAGACCCACCATGTTATACAGGGTGTACACGACCCGGGACAACCGGGAGATCTGGGAAAAACCAAGGAATTTTTTCATCCGGGAGAAAACTGGGAAAAACCCGGGTATTTTTTAGAATTCCAGGAATTTTTCATTGTTTTAGTTTTTGGTTACATTTTTGTAACTTTGAGTTGTAAGAACCAATACTCTAACAAAGAATATTACTGTATCTCGCTACTGCAAAATAATACTGCAGCAATAAAACACGAACAAGAGAAAAAATGAAAAAAAAACCTTAGTTGCAAAGGAAATGCACCATATATAAGAACAAAACACAGTGCTCATACAAGCATCTGCCAACAGCAAAATGTGTCAAGGCTTTAGGAAGACTATGCAATGTTTTATAACAACAAATTGCCTCTGATGAGCGTGACGTCGCAACTGTTTACATTAGATTCGTTTGAGCAGTTGCGGATGAGTTTATACGCATGTGGAGTTGAGTCGCGTATGAGTAGTATCTTTTCCCACTTCTGGCTACAGAAGTACATCGATTACTCATATGATTTTGAACGCATCCCTGTTTGTTTTTGAACTTTTTTGATCAAATTCTAAGTTGATTTCTGAATGAATTGTAAACTGATTTTTGAATGCGTGCATAGTGTACGTGATGCCTCTGCCAGGGGAATCCCCGTTGCATCTAGAAAAATACTTTTCTGCAGACATAAGGGGACGGGTCTATACGAGCTGAGCAAATAAAGCCGAAAGGGTGAATGACAGTCGCTGTTTATGTGGTTGACCGGGTTTGCAAATCATCAGCGTTGTTATAATTACTACCTATTTCCATAGATTCAGGGTACCAGAGTGGAAATAAATGACTAACAGGAATAACAGGCAACTAAGATTACGTGTTGTCTTCTCCGTGTATCCAAGAAAATGAAATTTTGACAGAAAATTGTTGGCCAGACCGGTACACTGCAGTCCCCGGCTAGCAGCTGCTAAAGTTCTCTGCCGGGAGTAGCACAGAAAACGCATTGTATGAGCACTTAATAACGCGTAACTGGAGAAAAAATGCGGGATAACTAAAATGGTGATTTTGGCAGGGTTAGTGAAGTTAACCAGAGAACAAATTTTGACACTGGCAGGAATAGTTACAGAATTAGTGATGACAAGATTGTTTGTTAGAACGAGGAAGGAGAAGAAACGCGGACTGTCACAAATTACGGAAGTATATGACGATTCCAAATTTATATAAAAATTACATACTACTACTTTTCGATCTCATGCTTCAGAAGCTAGAGAGTATGAATGAAATGTGAAATTATTTTCTAACATAAAACTTTTTGATTGTAGTAGGCCTAATGGGCTTTTGATATTGGTACTTCATGAATTATATTCTGTTGTGTTATAAAAATGACAATTTGTGCCAAAACAGCCTCGTTTATTTGGTGTGTGTAACAACTGCTGCAATATTGTTGTTGTTGTTGTGGTCGTCAGTCCTGAGACTGGTTTGATGCAGCTCTCCATGCTACTCTATCCTCTGCAAGCTTCTTCATCTCCCAGAACCTCCTGCAACCTACATCCTCCTGAATCTGCTTAGTGTATTCATCTCTTGGTCTCCCTCTACGATTTTTACCCTCCATGCTGCCCTCCAATACTAAATTGGTGATCCCTTGATGCCTCAGAACATGTCCTATCAACCGATCCCTTCTTCTTGTCAAGTTGTGCCTCATTTCCTAATCTAATTCCCTCAGCATCGCACGACTTAATTCGACTACATTCTATTATCCTCGTTTTGGTATTGCTGATGTTCATCTTATATCCTCCCTTCAAGACACTGTCCATTCCATTCAACTCTGACAGAATTACAATGTCATAGGCGAACCTCAAGGTTTTTATTTCTTCTCCATGGATTTTAACACCTACTCCGAATTTTTCTTTTGTTTCCTTTACTGCTTGCTCAATATACAGATTGAATAACATCAGGGAGAGGCTACAACCCTGTCTCACTCCCGTCCAACCACTGCTTCCCTTTCATGTCCCTCGGCTCTTATAATTGCCATCTGGTTTCTGTACAAATTGTAAATAGCCTTTCGCTCCCTGTATTTTACTCCTGCCATATTCAGAATTTGAAAGAGATTATTCCAGTCAACATTGTCAAAAGCTTTCTCCAAGTCTACAAATGCTAGAAATGTAGGTTTGCCTTTTCTTAATCTAGCTTCTAAGATAAGTCGTAGGGTCAGTATTGCCTCACGTGTTCCCATATTTCTACGGAATCCAAACTGATCTTCCCTGAGGTCGGCTTCTACCAGTTTTTCCATTCGTCTGTACAGAATTTGCGTTAGTATTTTGCAGCCGTGACTTATTAAACTGATAATTTGGTAATTTTCTCATCTGTCAACGCCTGCTTTCTTTGGGATTGGAATTATTATATTCTTCTTGAAGTCAGGGGGTATTTTGCCTATCTCGTACATTTTGCTCACCAGATGGTAGTGTTTTGTCAGGACTGGCTCTCCCAAGGCTGTCAGTAGTTCTAATGGAATGTTGGCAACTCCCGGGGCCTTGTTTCGACTTAGGTCTTTCAGTGCTTTATCAAATTCTTCACGCAGTATCATATCTCCCATTTCATCTTCATCTACATCCTCTTCCATTTCCATAATATTGTCGTCAAGAACATCGCCCTTGTATAGTCCCTCTATATACTCCTTCCACCTTTCTGCTTTCCCTTTTTTGCTTAGAACTGGGTTTCCATCTGAGCCCTTGATATTCATACAAGTGGTTCTCTGTTCTCCAAAGGTCTCTTTAATTTTCCTGCAGGCAGTATCTATCTTACCCCTAGTGAGGTATGCCTCTACATCCATACATTTGCCCTCTAGCCATGCCTGCTTAGCCTTTTTGCACTTCCTGTCAATCTCATTTTTGAGACGTTTGTATTCCTTTTTGCCTGCTTCATTTAATGCATTTTTATATTTTCTCCTTTCATCAATTAAATTCAGTATTTCTTCTGTCACCCAAGGATTTCTACTAGCCCTCGTCTTTTTACCTACTTGATCCTCTGCTGCCTTCACCACTTCATCCCTCAAAGCTACCCATTCTGCTTCTACTGTATTTTTTCCCCAATTCCTGTCAATTGTTCCCTTATGCTCTTCCTGATACTCTGTACAATGCCTGGTTCTTTCGGTTTATCCAGGTCCCATCTCCTCAAATTCCCACCTTTTTGCAGTTTCTTCAGTTTTAATCTACAGTTCATAACTAATAGATTGTGGTCAGAGTCCACATCTGCCCCTGGAACTGTCTTACAATTTAAAACCTGGTTCCTAAATCTCTGTCTTACCATTATATAATCTACCTGATATCCTCTAGTATCTCCAGGGTTCTTCCATGCATACAACCTTCTTTCATGATTCTTGAACCAAGTGTTAGCTATGATTAAGTTATGCTCTGCGCAAAATTCTACCAGGTTGTTTCCTCTTTCATTTCTTAGCCCCAATCCATATTCACCTACTATGTTTCCTTCCCTCCCTTTTCCTACTCTCGAATTCCAATCACCCATGACTATCAAATTTTCGTTTCCCTTCACTACCTGAATAATTTCTTTTATCTCATCATACATTTCATCAATTTCTTCGTCATCTGCAGAGCTAGTTGGCATATAAACTTGTACTACTGTTGTAGGCGTGGGCTTCATGTCTATCTTGGCCACAATAATGCATTCACTATGTTGTTTGTGGTAGCTTACCCGAACTCCTATTTTTTTATTTATTATTAAACCTACTCCTGCATTACCCCTATTTGATTTTGTATTTATAACCCTGTATTCACCTGACCAAAAGTCTCGTTGCTCCTGCCACCGAACTTCGCTAATTCCCACTATATCTAACTTTAACCTATCCATTTCCCTTTTTAAATTTTGTAATTTACCTGCCCGATTAAGGGATCTGACATTCCACGCTCCGACCCGTAGAACGCCAGTTTTCTTTCTCCTGATAACGACGTCCTCCTGAGTAGTCCCCACCCGGAGATCCGAATGGGGGACTATTTTACCTCCGGAATATTTTACCCAAGAGGACACCATCATCATTTATCCATACAGTAAAGCTGCATGCCCTCGGGAAAAATTACGGCCGCTGTTTCCCCTTGCTTTCAGCCATTCGCAGTACCAGCACAGCAAGGCCGTTTTGGTTAATGTTACAAGGCCAGATCAGTCAATCATCCAGACTGTTGCCCCTGCAACTATTGAAAAGGCTGCTGCCCCTCTTCAGGAACCATAAGTTTGTCTGGCCTCTCAACAGATACCCCTCCGTTGTGGTTGCACCTACAGTACGGCTATCTGTGCCGCTGAGGCACGCAAGCCTCCCCACCAACGGCAAGGTCTATGGTTCATGGGGGGAATCATGTCTTAGTCTGTAGTTACTGTCACCCATTCAAAATAAAACTATTGTTGCCCAGTCAAAGTCACTTCCCACACAATTATACATGGTTTTACTTTGCAGCATCAGACAAACTACCAATTCAGTGCATCGTGCCAATGAGGGTGGAATGACTCCAGTGACATGGTCTGCTCTCAGTCAATCCCCACTACAGTCTGTCTCAAACAAGGGGATGCTACTCTTATTTGTAAAAACTCTCTCCACCTTTGATGTCAGATATGCGACTTTTCACAATGTGCACATGCGCCCCTCCACAGTGCCAGCTGGTTTCACAATGCCTGTGCCACTGCAGGGTGCAACTGGATGCACAATGCAGTGACTGTAGTTTGGCAAGTGCAATGATGAGTTGGGTGTTTTGTGTCGGGTGGGTGGATAGAGGTAGACAGAGATGAGACACAAGAAGAGGGGCTGGCGTCAGTAACTAGTAGCTTCGAAGAAGGCAGCCAGTTTGATGGCTAGGAATGCAGCAGGGAGGGAGTTGCAGGTGCACAGGCTAGGCATGTGATAGACAGGTGCCAGAGCCAGTGGAGAAACAGTGCACAATGCAGGTGACATGGAGACATTAATTAGGAAGGGGCGATAGAATGGAGGAAGGGGGAGCTGTTCGGCAGAGGGGTGGTTATAGCGAAGCAACAGAGATTGAGACCAGGAGGGTTATGGGTGCAAAGGATATGTTGCACAATGTGGGGGTATGCAATCTCATGATTTTATTTGTAATAATTCTGACAGATTTAGTGGACTGGTGGGAAAATCGCATACTTGAGTAGCAAATAAATAAACAAGCATAAAGCATTTCACATTAGTGGTAAGATAAGCCTGTGATAAGTTGGAAGTTCTGGGTGGGTGTATTGTGTGTGTCTTGCACCTGGCTATTCCACAGGGATATGATCCCCGTGATAAAGGGATGAGACGGGAATGGCATATGTATGAACTAGGATGTTGTGTAGATGGGTGTAGGATGGTATATCATTTTAGGAGAGTTGGGTAGGATGTCCCTCATTTCATGGTATGATGATAGATAATCATAGCCATGGTGAAGGATATGCTTCAGTTGTTCTGGTTCAGAGTGGTACTGGGTGACATGGGCAGCACTCCTTTGATTTGTAGCTGATTCTTGGAGCTGGTGGGAGTATTACAGGTGTGTGAGAGTATGAAATGGGAAATCTGTTTGCAGTCAAGGTTTGGGAGGTAATGCCTGTCTCTGGAGACCCTCATGAGACCTTCAGTGTACTGGATAAGGGAGTTGTCATTGCTACATATATGCAGTCCATGGATGCTGAGCCTGTATGGGAGAGATTTTCCAGATCCACTGCATCACTGCACAGTTATTTTTATTGGTATGACCAGCAACCAGCTGACTACCAGGATAAATGGCCTCCACCAAACTGTGGCTAAGAGCAAAATTGACCATCCAGTGATACAACATGCTCAATTTTGATGGCTGGTTCATAATCTGGGTCATCTAGATCCTTCTCTTCACCACTAGCTCTTCCGAAACAAGGTGAGAGTTATCTGTGCAACACATCCTTCTCTCTCGTATACCTCCTGGCTCAATCTCCAATGGCCCACTATCCCACCACCCTCCACCCAACAGTTTCCCCTTCCTCTGTTCTATCGCCCCCTCCCAGTTCATGTCTTTGCATCATTTTCACTGTTTGCCACTTATCATCGGCTGTGGTATCCATGTACCACATGCCTGCCGATGCACCTGCCATCCCTCCCTCCCACATTCCTACCCACCAAACCAGCTGCCTCACTCCATGCCACTAGATACTCGTCCCAAAACTGTCTTCCTGCCTCCCACCTCTTTCTCCCTCTTCCCATCCCACCTGACACACCCGGCATAAATTTTTCCATTGTTTTAAAACACCCAATCATGCTTACAAAGAGGGGATAGCGTAATTATAGGAGCTCACTAGAGATTGAAAATTACTGTGTGGAAATAAGAGCTGAAAAAAGTCTTACACTGATTCTCTCATTCATAACATTCTTATCATGCACTTTCCTGAGCATGAAGTAAAGAAAGACCTTTTTAGTTTAACTAATCCATCATTGCAGGAATGTTTGCCTTTACCTTGGGAACATGAGTAGATGTTTTTGCCTCCACTGATGTGTTCTAGTTCAAAGATGCTAGTGTGTTTGCAGTATGTCAACAACAATAGCCTGCATAGTAAGAACTTGAGCATGACCATGTGCATTAGTCGCAGGCTATTGCAGTTCATAAACAGATCCATAGAGGGAAATTACATTCATGTGCATGCTATAATATGTCACAAGTGTGAATATTATTTCTTCAGAAATGCACAATGCACATACTACAAAAAGAAAGGTCGTGCAACTGAACTCTGCAACACAAATGCACTGTAACAAGAAACCAAAACAAATGGAAGTGATGCATAATAAAAATTCTGGCAACATAAATTATGTTCAAGATAAGCATGAGTAAAGAAATAAAATAGTAAACTGAATGCTATCATCTCAGATAATGACAAAGCTTTATCTGTGACACTCTGGTCAAATAAAGTACCATTGATATGTCAAACTGATGTGGGCTCTTCCATTAATCTGATTAATTTGCAAGTATTCAAAAAGTTGAGGTCACCAATAATAATTGAATTTTGAAGCTTCTGTTTATATGCAGCAATAAACAAACACTGATCAAACATTTCATAATGGCTGTTGCATGCAAACAATTTACAAAGTAGATCAGAATTATAGTGGTCAAAGGAACAAATTGACAGGGCCTTAATTTATTCAATAAAATCGACTTCACAATCCATGAAAGGATGAATCATATTCTTACTAGTGTTTGTAGCAAAGAGTAGCAAAATCTGTTGTAATGATATATCATTTTTTCTAAAGCAACAACTAGCATTATAAACTACAAAATGTACATTTCACTGGAGCCAACCACTCTGCCAAAATGCTGTAAAGTACACAATATTCTCCTTGCATTAAAGGACAAAGTGAAAAAGGAACTTGATCAGCTTGAACAGAATGGCATTACACAACCCATTACTAGTATCAGATGAGCTATGCCAATTATTGTCTACATATATTGAATGGTACATTAAGGATTTCCAGGGTTATTAAGGTTACAGTCATTGTGCAATCAATAACTGATTAATATCCAATCGAAAAACCAGATGTACTAATGTCTGAATTAGCTGGTGGTGTATATTTTGCAAAACTAGATTTGGAGGCCCACTTATAAGTAGCCTTCAATGAGGATACATGGAAATTCTTGGTCATCAGTACTACATCTGGACTTCATCAGTACAAAAGATAGCCAGTGCACCATGTTTGTTTCAGCAATACTTGGAGCAGTGAATTAGGAAAACTCTTAATGCTATGAACTACCCAGATGATATTATAGTCCCAGGGAACACTGCTGAACAACTGTTGCATAACCTGGTATGCGTATTTAAGATTTTACAAGTGGCCAGTTTAAAATGTAACAAGGAAAAATACATATTCTTTCAGTGGGAAGTCCAATACTTTGGATGTGTTCTGTCACAATAAGGCATCAGACCAACACTGAAACATGATGAAGCTATTAAGTCCTTCTGGTTCCCAAAGATCTATCAGAAATTCATCTACATGCAGCATCCATAAGTGAATCACTTCAAAAATTCTTATGAAAAGGACCAAAATGGATCTTGAACAATGAATGCCAATGTGCATTTCATAAATTAAAACAAAAGTTCACCAAACCCAACATGTCTCACCCAATACCATCTAACTAAAATGTTAACTATTGCAGCAGATGTTTCAAAATACAAAATTGGCATAGCTTTGTCACATACACAACATGGTTTAGAAAGGCTAATAGCATTCACATCATAAAAAGCAGAAATTGCTCAGAGGAATTTTAGTCTATGAAATGGAAGCTGTCACTATTGTCTTTGTTGCCAAAACATTCCATGAGTACATTTACAGCAGAAGTCCGTTCTACTTACAGATCACAAGCCATTGGTGGATACTTACAATGCTTACAGCAAGGGGCACTGCTTTTATCAAACAGCGATTATGAAACAGTTTACAAATCCACATATGGCTAGATAAAAATTTCAATTCTGCTGATGCATGTTTTGCTTTAGGTATCATGAATCAAGACACTGTTGAAAATTTTCTATTGTTGCCAATTTGATAACAAATTTGTTCCAAAGGAATCAGTGTTATCCGAAATAAAGTAACACATTCAAACAAAGTGTCCTTCAGATAAAGAGTTACTCAATCAACCAGAAATTAAATCAAACTGTCACATGAAACATGCTCTAACTGTCTACAGTGGTGTCACTCTGGTGCATTCAGAATCAGGAAGACATGAATGGTGATTTCAAAACTGTTAAAACTGATAGTGCTTCACATGCTGCATTAATGCTGCGTGGGGGTCATCCTTCAGTGATGCTGGCTAAATGCTACTTATGCAGAAATACCAGTCAGTTCCCCTAAGACAATATTTATCATGAACGCAGGCATCAGAATTCTGGTCATGTGTATATTAGGTTGCTGCAGAAGTTCATGGCATTTCTGTTTTGCATGTTGGTATTCCAGTTGCTGTGGGTTAATTTATCAATTGTAATTTTTTTAATTTTAGTTCACTGTTGCTATTTGAGTTTACATTTTGTCGTTTGGAGATAGTGAGTTGACATGTGGACACTAGAAAGAGAGTGCCACATGGAGAAATCAGAACATTGCTGACATATTCTGCTGTTTCAGTTCAGCAGAGGGGTGATAGCAGTGAAGGCAGCCAGAAACAGTTGTGTCATTTATGGGATTAATGCCAGGGGACATAGCACAAAAAATGGTTTTCTCATTTTAAGGAGGATCATTTTTTCATTAAAGACTCTCTACATTCAGGAACACCTTCAGGGTTTGATGAAAATCATTTAGACGCATCAACCCACAATCATCCGTGTCAGTGTACTCAAGAATTGGCAAATCAGATGGACTGTGATCACTCCACCATCATGAGACATTTACGTGTAATATGGAGGTTCAAATATTGGGTGTATGGGTACCACATACCACCTGCACTGTTGATAGTTAGCTTTCTTTTTTGAGAATAAGTTAAGCGTAGCATCTGCGATGCACCACAAATTCCTTCGTCATTTTTGTGAAGTGCGTGCTTGCACCCTCAGATGTTCACCTTTCCTGCTCTCTGTCAAACAACCTTCAGGGAACTTCCTTTCCAGATGAAAATGTGCTCCAAACATGAGTTGACAAGTTCTTCACCTCAAAATCACAGATTTATAGTCACATGGAATCAAAAAATTACCCCAGCATTGACAGGCTGTTGAAGGAGAATATGTTATTGATGACTAAAGTATTTGGTATGTGTATTTGTTGTGTTTACTAAACTAATGGGCAAACACTAAGAACTTTTGCACCGATACAATACATAGACCATAGAGTCCCATTTTTGGAAAGCTACAGCCTGATTGTCACATATAGATTTGGTAAATTCCGTTATGTGGTCGAAATGTCAACTATAGCTTATGAAAACAGTTCAAACCTTGTTCAGAATGTTATCAGTCAAAGGGTTGCCAAAATCAGTAGTTACGGAGAATGGCACACTGGGGGGGGGGGGGGGGGGGGGGGGGAACTGGGTAACGTATATTCCACAGTTGATGGCTGCCCATATTCTCAACTGTGAATACATTTCATGTATTTTATAACGGCTGTATTAACCCAGTGCCTGTGAACATTGCATTGTACTTCTGAACAACACAGTCACTGCAACATCATATAGGCTATTTAAATGCTACATGCAAACAAGCCATCTCATAACAGCACCTGCTTTCAGTGGTAGGAGGTTATCTTCCTGCCATATTTATATGTTGACACCAAGAGTACTTGGTAAAAAAAATAAGAGTGATGTTTTAAATCCAGACTATCTTAGTGAGAGTATCCCCCTTGCTTTTCCAGTTGTTGTTGTTGTTGTTGCTGTTGTGGTCTTCAGTCCAGAGACTGGTTTGATGCAGCTCTCCATGCTACTCTATTCTGTGCAAGCCTCTTCATCTCTAAATAACTACTGCAACTTACATCCTGATTTTTACCCACCATGCTTCCCTCCAGTACTAAATTGGTGATCCCTTGATGCCTCAGAAGGTGTCCCACCAACTGATCCCTTCTTCTAGTCAAGTTGTGCCACAAATTCCGCTTCTCCCCAATTCTATTCAGTACCTCCTCATTAGTTATGTGATCTACCCATCTAATCTTCAGCATTCTTCTGTAGCACCACATTTCGAAAGCTTCTGTTCTTTTCTTGTCTAAACTGTTTATTGTCCAAGTTTCACTTCCATACATGGCTGCACTCCACAAAAATACTTTCAGAAACGACTTCCTGACACTTAAATCAATACTCAATGTTAACAAATTTCTCTTTTTCAGAAATGCTTTTGTTGCCATTTCCAGTCTACATTTTATATCCTCTCTACTTTGACCATCATCAAGTTATTTTACTCCCCAAATAGCAAAACTCATTTAACTTGTTTAAGTGTCTCATTTCCTAATCTAATACCCTCAGCATCACCTGACTTAATTCGACTACATTCCATTATCCTCATTTTGCTTTTGTTGATGTTCATCTTATATCCTCCTTTCAATACACTGTCCATTCCGTTCAGCTCTTCCAGGTCCTTTACTGTCTCTTACAGAATTACAATGTCGTCAGCAACTCTTGAAGTTTTTATTTCTTCTCCATGGATTTTAATTTCTACTCCAAATTTTTGTTTTCTTTACTGCTTGCTCAATATATAGTTTGAATAAAATTGGCGATAGGCTACAACCCTGTCTCACTCCCTTCTCAACCCTCAGTATGCTCCAATATTCTCTTTGAACTCTAGATGAGCTTCAAGAACATGGATTTTGTAGGACATCATGTGTCTCCCTATGTCTGAGGTATTCACTGCAGCCTTGACTAGTTGCACGTTTTTCAGACTTATGTCTTCCCAAAATACCCTAAACTACTGCTATAAACCCTATGCAAGGAATTTCCAAATATACTTGTCATAAGGAAAATACTGTAAGCAGTATTTACCTTATGACTAGTATATTTGGAAATTCCTAATTTCTCTTTAGCCAGTGTTATCTGTTACAGGGAGCCCTAATGTCTTTGCTACTCCAAAGGGAAAGGAAGCAGGGAAACAATATTAAATTCACTTTCTATGCTGTCATAGCAGGAGGAGAGGTGATTTATGTGGCACATCCCAGGTGTTGGGTGGGGGGTCCTAACCAGCTTACTGGCAAACTTAACTGAAATAAAGTAGCTCTCATGCACCAAAGACACTCTCTGTGGTTAACAACCTTAACAACCACAGTTGTAAATCAGAGTGTGTTCCAGCTAAGGTTAATTACCTTTGAAAGTCAAATATGGAAAGATCTTTTTGGGAAAAAAGTCACCATCTTGGCCAGAAAAGCAGGTAAAGGCTACATCAGATTTTGTGGGTAGCCGACTAGAAGGTGTCAATGAATTAGAACATTTGCAATCACCCAAATGCCTACTGACACACAAAAAGAAGATTCAACATGAGCAAATAAATTATATTGCAACACACAACACGAACTCACTACTTAAGACTGGAAAACTCAAGAAGGTCACAGATGAATTAAATAAATAAAAAATGTTAATAGTGGCCAATGAATGAGAAACACAATAAAGGTCTCACTCGAATCACAAGGATATAGTATTTATAACGGGAAACCAAGACAACGGATTATGAAGCAATGACCCCAATTTGGTACAGGATTTATAGTGAACATAAAAATAATAGATTCAATAACTGATTTTCAAAGAATATCACCAAGAATTGCAACTCTGACTTTTAAAACAATGAACAAAACCTACATAATTATAAATTTTCATCTCCTACAAATGAAAAACATTTTATAACAAAATCAAAGGGGGGAGGTACATAAATTCTGGGACCTCCTCAGAAATTTTCGTAAGAACTGTACAATGTTAAAGTATTGAGAGGAGTAGACACAGGCTCAGACCACTACTTAGTTAAAATTAAAATCAAATTCACACCATCAAAGAAAAAATGAAAAAAACTAATAAAACAAGAAGGAGGTATGACCCATATCAGCTAATTAAAAATGACAAATACCAACAAATAACACAAACCATAAAAGTAACAGATGATCTAGAAGAACTGGTACCAAGTCTAAAGAAACAAGCTCACTTGAAACCACAAAGTACACCTGCGTGGAGGACTCCAGAATGTGACAAATTCCATGAAGAAAGACATCAAGCATGGTTAAGGTTTCAAATAAACAAAACAGAAGAAAATGCCATCAACCTCAAAAATGAAAGAAAAAAATTCATAAAAAAATTAGGAAAATTAAAAGAGGATTCTATAAAGACATAATAAACCCTATAGAAGAGAATTACCAAAAAATAATTTCCAGGAACTGATACAAAATCTCTGGGAAACAACTACAACAGTACGAGCCGTGAACACTAATACTGAATGATGAAGGTGGAAGAATGGCAGACAGAAAATGCTGAAATGATGGCAAAAGCATATAATAAACTTTTGAATTGTGAAGAACACAAAGAACTCTTAGGAATCAACCTGAACATTGGACTATGGCCATCATACACCCCCTACACAAGAAGGGGGATAAGAGCAGTCCAGACAACTACAGAGGACTCTCTCTCCTAGACTAGACATACAAGATTTTATCCAAGATCCTATATGGAAGAATCAAGGAACAACTAGAACAGGAGTTAGGGGAATAGCAGATAGGTTTCAGACCACGGAGAAGCTGTGCAGAGCGAATCATTAGTTTAAAGATGATTATGGCATACTACAGGACATGGAACAAGCCTGTTGCAATACCATTTGCAGAGTTGTAGAAGGCATATGACTGCCTCCATAGACTTTCAGTACCAAAAATTTTATGAAACCTGGGACTCCATCCAAAACTAATTAAATTAACAGGACTTAATGTAACCAGAACCAAACTGAAAGTTAAGTTTAGAAAAGAAATTTGTGTACCATTCCTTAAAAAAACAGGCTTAAGAAAAGGTGACTGTCTCTCACCAGTACTGTTCAACTGTGCCCTGTAACACTTAATGAGAGAATGGTACAATGATAACCCAAAGCACATTAGAATTGGAAATGCTAAAAATAATATAAATTTGAACTTCTTGGGATTTGCTGATGATCTTGCTCTCCTAGCCAACAATGTTCTAGAAATCAGGCAAGTTAATTCACTACAAGAAGTAACACATAAAATTGGCCTCAGAATATCATTTGAAGGAAAAAAAAAAAAAGAGAGATTATGCTATCTGACCCACCACTTGGAGACAAAATTACAATAGCAGAACAAGAAATCAAAATTGTTGAAGAATTTAAATAATTGTTGAAATTGTAACTTACAATCTAAATGAGAAAACCTCATGGCAAAACAGAATAAAAAAAAACTGAACAAAGCAAATTACATTACCAAAAACACACACGACAAAAAACCTATCCATAGATGCAAAATTAAAACGTAATAAAATAGTTACACAACCAGAAATAACTTACACAGCTGAAACCATCTTCAAAACATCTAATATAGCAGAAACTGACAAAATACACTTGTTTCTACCTTTAGTAATCAGGACATGCATAAATAAACAATATCAAGTAAATGGGCACTGGAGAATGGCTTACAATGAAACAGTGTACAAGAAAATAGAACCAGTAATAAGCATGATCAGGAAGAAGTGTATCTCATTCTTTGGACATCTGATCAGAACACCACAAAACATAATTAGTACTGATATAATAAACAAATTGTGGAATAGTAAGAGTAACATTAAATGGATCACAGGAATTAAGGAAAATACAATAGAACTCCAAATTACAGCAGATGACTTAAAAAACAAAACAGAGAGAACCAGGATACTGCAAGAGACACAACCCAAGCTTTCAGAAACCACATAGTGCCAACTGACTCCAGAGTCATATAAAATAATGAAATTCATAAACACAACACCAAGAAAAACTCAAATCTGCATGTTTTACGTACAAATACTCAACTGTGTAAAAAGGGAGCTTTCCACATGGGCCTCCAACCGTTCAACAATCTTCCCACTAGTATTAAGTCCATTGAAGACAACATAAAATTTAGCAAAGCCGTGAAGTAATATTTGTTGTGTCACTGTTTTTACTTTATAAATGAATACTTAGAACAGTAATCTTGCTATTTTATGTTATACTGAAAACATTGAGCAATATAGTACATTATGATACTATATGTTAATGATGTTGACTGATATTTTCCAACATCTGCAACACACTATGTACCATCAGATCACATGGAATAAATAAATAAATAAATGAAGATCAATAAAAGGGCTACAGGAAGAGTGACCTCAGATGAAGAAAGAAAGAAAATATGTCAATCAATCAATTTCTTTATTCATCCATTAACAATATACATTGTATGGATGTAGTCAATTAAAATATAGTTTCTTATCTTTAATTTGTTTCAAAAACTTGGATAATAAATACAAATATTTTATATCAGTATATATAAATAATATTACTTTTCCATATTCAGATATTCTTCAATGCTATAAAAACTATGTGTTAGTAAAAATTGTTTAAGATCTACCTTGAATTTATGAAATTCTTTAATTTTCTTTATTGTAGAAGGCAATGCACTAAAAAGTATTTTGGGCTGGCAGTTTACACTTTTTTGGTAGAGTGCTCCTTTGTGGGTGTGCCTGTGAAAATCATCCCTGTTCCTTGTTTCATGGTTATGAACCTGATTATTTAATGTTGAAAATTCCTGGTGAGTTTTCAGAAAGCATACACATTCATAGATGTATAAGCTAGGAAGAGTCATTATTTTAAATTCTTTAAATATTTCCCTGCATGACACTCTGCAGGGAACCCCTTTCATTATTCTAATAGCCCTTTTTTTAAGTTTGAAAGCTTGTTTTGCCGTACCTGTATTTCCCCAGAAGATCACACCATATCTAAGCAAACTGTTCATGTAAGCATAATAGGCACACGGCAATGATTCAGTGTTGCAGCATTCCTGAAGCATTCTTAGCACATAGCAGCATTTACTTAATTTTTTACTCAAAACTTCTAGATGCTTTTCCCATCTCAAGTCTCATCCACTCATATACCGAGGAATTTTGTGTATGGAGCTTGTGCAATAACATAGTTCCCTAACTCAGTTTTTACTCTTCTTCTAGCTTTACTTTTAATAATACTGAAATTCATCAATACCGTTTTATCCTTATTTGTGATCAAAGCATTATCACTAAACCATTTTCCTGTCTCATTTATTGTCCTAGAGACACTCTGCTGTAGATCATCCTCAGTGTATCCTTTTATAAAAATGCTAGTGTCACCAGCGAACATTACTGTTTCTGCAACTGTCAGATGGTTTGGCAAATCGTTTATGTACACCAAGAACAATAGAGGGCCTAACACGGAACCCTGGGGCACTCCATAGCTAGTTTTTTTGAAATCTGAAAGATGCTCTTTGCCTTCATGACATATTTGTACTTTCTGTTGTCTATCAGAGAGATACGACTTGAACCATTTGAAGGCAAGTCCACAGACCCCATAACATTCTAGTTTCATAAGCAATATGTCATGGCTGATTAAATCAAATGCTTTAGATAAATCTAAGAATATTCCACATCTTAATTCGTTCTTGTTCAATGCATTTAGAACCATGTTCATGAACTGGAAGACTGCCGTTTCTGTGGATCTGTTCTTTCCAAACCCATTTTGAGCATTAGTCAGTATTTTATTTTTATTCAGGAAGTCAGTTAGCCTTTCATACATTACTCTTTCAATTACTTTAGAGAAACCTGACAATAATGACACAATGTGAAAGAATGAAGAAGTATTGGGCAGACAGAAAAGCAAAACACCCTTCATATAATAATAAATTACAATAATCCCTTTAAAACCACTGTGCTATTGAATTGTCTTATTGAATTATTATTGAACTATATTGTATTACTGAATAACAACAACATGTATAAACTGTTGTATAACTAACAAGAGTGATCCAATGAAGGGCATAAAATAAAAATAAATAAATAAAATCACTTTGGAGACCCATCAGAAATATCACAATTTTAAAGTCTCCTATTACCTCGTAACCACACATTTTACGAATTCTAGCAAGAAGTTTATGCTTGTGTAATCCGCTTTGAGATGAACTGAGTGAGTCTGAGGAGGGGATGGGTATCTTTACCCATTAAGAATGTGTTTGATGAGCTGTCTACAAATAGGCACCAGTCTTTTGGATTGGAGTCTATTCCAACAGTGCCAGTCAGACCAGTCACACTGTGGCAGAAGCATAGGTCATTTTGATGAAGGGGAAAAATTCTTAGTGACACTTTCTCTGTTTTGGCATGCACACCTTCATCCAACAAGTTCCACTGTTTCAATCTTGATGTCAGAAGCTCGGTCCTTGACTTTGTGAAACCAAGGTCTGTAATCAAGTCATTTACATCTTCCTATTTAGGATAGTATTTTTCTATATCCTCAGCTGAAAAATCTGAATCTGCAACTTCCCATTTACTTTGTGAACTCTCTTCTACATAAAAATGATCCCTTACACTGTACGAGCATGTCAAAGTATTCTTTGGAGGTCTTAAACATTTTATGGTAATGGAGTACTCTTTTTCTCTTGCATTGACAAAATGATCACATCATCATAATCATCATTTTGAACAGTTTCTGGCCCCATGCTGGGTCTGTCTGAAACATAAGCCTCACCATCTAGTCATGTTTTCCCACCATCTTTCTGTGTTCACTATGGTCCAGTCCTCGTATCTTTTTTCAATACACTCCTCCTTTACCTTTCAGCCATCTATCCCTTGGTCTTTTACTTCATATCTCCATTTCACGTAACTTCTTGGGAATGTTCTTATTTCCCATTCTGTTAAAGTGCTCATACAATCTGGGTCTTGATGTTTCTCCTGTTCTGTAGGGGTTCCTCTTTCACTATTTTCCTTACCCTTTAACTTCTCATCCTATCTCTTCTTGTTACTCCTGTCCTTCTTATGAGGGACTTCATTTCACATGGCTGTAATCTGATTGCATCTCTTTTCTTCATTACTGATGTTTCAGATGTGTATATTAGTACTGGAATGTAGGAACTTGTACATATTACTTATTTGCTTTTTTTGTAGGATGTCTTTGTTCCGAACGAGGCTCCTAACACTAAGCAGGAAAGGTTTGGCCTGTCTGCCATGTTCACTGATGATCACATCATCATAATCATCATTCTGAACAGTTTCTGGCCCCATGCTGGGGCACTGTATGAGCACTTTAACAGAATGGGAAATAAGAACATTCCCAAGAAGTTACATGAAATGGAGATATGAAGTAAAAGACCAAGGGATAGATGGCTGAAAGGTAAAGGAGGAGTGTATTGAAAAAAGATACGAGGACTGGACCATAGTGAACACAGAAAGATGGTGGGAAAACATGACTAGATGGTGAGGCTTATGTTTCAGACAGACCCAGCATGGGGCCAGAAACTGTTTAAAATGATGATTATGATGATGTGATCACTTTGTCAATGCAAGAGAAAAAGAGTACTCCATTACCATAAAATGTTTAAGACCTCCAAAGAATACTTTGACATGCTTGTACAGTGTAAGGGATCATTGTTCCATTTTCCTCTGTCACAATTCCCAAGTATTTGACACTTTTCACCTTCTTTAATTGTTAATTTCCATTCATTATTCCACTAGTTAGTCTATCCTACTTTCTGGTTCTAACCAGGATGTCACATTTGTTTGCATTAAATTTCACTCCACGTTCATTCATTCATGACCACATACATAGCAATACTTATCTTATGGATACTTGCAGTCTCATGATCCCATCTTTTAAGAATCTTTTGAGTCAGTAAATTGGAAACAAACTGAAACAGTGAGTGTAAGATCACACTACATCACTGAAAAATAGAAAATTATTGAATGTGAATGTCCTGTAACGAAACCAAAGTTTATGGGGAATAATGGGTATTTGCTGTATTCTTTAAAAGCAGTCAACCAGAAGACAGTCAGGAAAACATAAAGATAAAGAAAACAGTAAAATTTGTTAATATATTAAAACCAGTAGCTGATAAATAATAATAGTCACCTGTAGCCAACGATGCGTCAAGATGTGTTTAACTTTAATCCTCTGATATGGGTCTTTTTTCAACATACTGTCCACAAGCTCTTGTGCAGGATACGATACATTTACCCACACTTCAGGTGGTTTGGTAATATGATACTGCCCTCTCATGATAGCAATGGGATCACGGAATGGTAATGATCCACTCAGGCTGTGACAGTAATAGCATTAAAATCAGTTAGGCTGGTCACATTGTTAATACATGTATCACTGTTTCAAATTGCATGAACTCACATAACTTATTACAGCAACAAAAAATGGAAAATCCAGGATGGAATGTAACAATGTAATGAAATGGATCGTAGCTACTAACCATACTGCAGAGATGCTGCATCACAGAAAGGCACAACAAAAAGACTGTTGGAACAAGAGATTTAGGCCAACAAGGCCTTTGTCAAAAACAGACAACATACACATATGTTCGTGCAAATGCATCTCACACCAACATGACCTCAGTCTCTGGCAGCTGAAGCCAGAGTCCGGCTGCCAGAGACTGTGGCCATGTGGCTGAGAGTTGCATTTGTGTGTGTGTGTGTGTGTGTGTGTGTGTGTGTGTGTGTGTGTGTGTGTGTGTGTGTGTGTGTGTGTGTGCGTGCGCGCGCGCGCGCGCGCGCTATTTTTGACAAAGGCCTTGTTACCCGAAATCTAACATTCTGACAGTCTTTTTGTTGTGCCTTTCTGTGACTCAGCATCTCCGCTGTATGGTGAGTAGCAACTATCCTTTTCATGATATTGTTATTGCAATAACAAAGATTCTAGGTTGCAAATCATAAACAAAACAGCAAATGCCCATCTGTAGTTGATTGGTTTGTGGCACATACATTTAAGTAACAGCAGACAGACATTACTAACTTTTGAGCTGTCACACTGATTTTTGTGTGATCATTTACACACACAAATACAAAGACCCAGATGTACCCACCCTTGGTCACGGTAACGCATAATGTTGCCATGGTCACGGTAACGTAATATCTAGTAATGACTTGTGCTGTTGTGTGTGTCTATGCAGCACACATCAATCAACTATAGATGAGTGGTTGCTTTTCCTATTTTTTTAATTTACTTTCTATATTTGTTTTGGGCTTACATCAACTGTTATATCAAGTACAGTTGAGAGCAGTAATCATTCAGACCTCTTCCTTTCCTGTGAATGCACTCAAACCTGGTTTTGCTTGGTAGCAAGGAATTTCAGTAACATATAGTTAAAAACTACTATTGGATACTAAACACCAACTCATTTTTAGTGAATGTGATAAATAAAATATTTTGGATCACTTGTAGTATTCACTTACAAAATTATGAAAGCTACTACTAATACATGGAATTCATGAAGCAAGTGAGAAGATGCTGCAGAGAAAAACTGAAAATGAATGAATGAATGAATAAATAAAGAATAGAATGATAAAAGGTTGATATGGAAATCATACAGGAAGTAGTACTTACTAATAAGTGTTAATGGAAGAGAAAGACAGTTAAAATCAAGTAAAGAGACAGACAAGGTTAACCCCTTTCATCATTCTTGTACAGCACATTCATTGAAGAAGGGATTAGTATCTTCTACATTTACATCTACACTGGTGCTCAGCAAGCCACCGTATGGTGCGTGGTGGAGAGTATCCCAAACCACTATAGTCATTTCCATTTTCCTGTTCCACTCGCAAACAGAGTGAGGGAAAAAGAACTGTCTATAAGCCTCCATATGAGCCCTAATTTCTCATATCTTATCTTTGTGGTCATTATGTGCAATGTATGTTGGCAGCAGTAGAATTGTTCAGCAGTCAGCTTCAAATGCTTGTTCTCTAAATTTTTTCAACAGTGTTTCTCGAAAAGAATGTCGCCGTCCCTCCAGGGATTGCCACCTGAATTCTCGAAGCATCTCCATAACACTTACGTGTTGTTCAAACCTATCAGTGACAAATCTAGCAGCTGTGATGTTCGCCTAGTTTATTTCTTTGTTGATAGTCCTCGGTGTCAACGTACTGCATTGTTATACTGGCTGAAAAATGGGGGGTGGAAGTTCAACACTGACTACTGTTAATGATGTAGCCAACAGTTGCACAGTGGCCTTTCACAGTTCTTTACTTTCAGTTCACAACCCCCAACATTACACAATTATATGGTCAGTTCACTATTGGTTAACTTTTGAAAAGCCTCATTAATAGTTTTCAGGCAAACATCAGCACACTGCTACAGTAGTTTGCTGTTGAACATCTATGAGCTGTAGATACCTAACCACACAGTTCACTATTTCTGAAATAAATTGAACAGACATTGTAATTATTTTAACACATGGCCTATTTATGTTACACTAATTCTACTGCTCAGTTGATGCATTACTCTGATACATATGTCCCCATCTGTAAACTGGTCGTGGACTGACTGTCTTGGGGCCAAAAATCTGGCCTTTATATATCCTCACAACAATAGGCAATGAAACTACACATTGTTTGATGTTTAAGTTACAGAAATTACAGTTAAAACATAACTCATGCAATTAACTGAATACATAAAAAAATTCCTCCTTTTTAACAGTTCCTCCTATCACAAATATTAGGCTGAGTTATTTGTTTAAATCATGAAATTGGCAGATATACTTACGCAAACAATTCTTTTGACAAACCTGCTAATTATTTTGGAATTAATGAAGGGGTAGCTTTTTTAAAGTGTTTTCAATGAGAGTCAAATAAATACTTTAAGAGTCCTGGTAGTTCTTTCAAATGTTTATAATTAATACAGAATTTATATTTGTTTATAAGTCAACAGTAGAATTGAAGTCACGAAACAATTTATTGATTTCACCCCACACTAAAAGATATTAATTAGGAATTGTGAAAATACACTGCTGGAAATGGAAAAAAGAACACATTGACACCGGTGTGTCAGACCCACCATACTTGCTCCGGACACTGCGAGAGGGCTGTACAAGCAATGATCACACGCACGGCACAGCGGACACACCAGGAACCGCGGTGTTGGCCGTCGAATGGCGCTAGCTGCGCAGCATTTGTGCACCGCCGCCGTCAGTGTCAGCCAGTTTGCCGTGGCATACGGAGCTCCAACGCAGTCTTTAACACTGGTAGCATGCTGCGACAGCGTGGACGTGAACCGTATGTGCAGTTGACGGACTTTGAGCGAGGGCGTATAGTGGGCATGCGGGAGGCCGGGTGGACGTACCGCCGAATTGCTCAACATGTGGGGCGTGAGGTCTCCACAGTACATCGATGTTGACGCCAGTGGTCGGCGGAAGGTGCACGTGCCCATCGACCTGGGACCGGACCGCAGCGACGCACGGATGCACGCCAAGACCGTAGGATCCTACGCAGTGCCGTAGGGGACCGCACCGCGACTTCCCAGCAAATTAGGGACACTGTTGCTCCTGGGGTATCGGCGAGGACCATTCGCAACCGTCTCCATGAAGCTGGGCTACGGTCCTGCACACCGTTAGGCCGTCTTCCGCTCACGCCCCAACATCGTGCAGCCCGCCTCCAGTGGTGTCGCGACAGGCGTGAATGGAGGGACGAATGGAGACGTGTCGTCTTCAGCGATGAGAGTCGCTTCTGCCTTGGTGCCAATGATGGTCGTATGCGTGTTTGGCGCCATGCAGGTGAGCGCCACAATCAGGACTGCATACGACCGAGGCACACAGGGCCAACACCCGGCATCATGGTGTGGGGAGCGATCTCCTACACTGGCCGTACACCACTGGTGATCGTCGAGGGGACACTGAATAGTGCACGGTACATCCAAACCGTCATCGAACCCATCGTTCTACCATTCCTAGACCGGCAAGGGAACTTGCTGTTCCAACAGGACAATGCACGTCTGCATGTATCCCGTGCCACCCAACGTGCTCTAGAAGGTGTAAGTCAACTACCCTGGTGAGCAAGATCTCCGGATCTCTCCCCCATTGAGCATGTTTGGGACTGGATGAAGCGTCGTCTCACGCGGTCTGCACGTCCAGCACGAACGCTGGTCCAACTGAGGCGCCAGGTGGAAATGGCATGGCAAGCCGTTCCACAGGACTACATCCAGCATCTCTACGATCGTCTCCATGGGAGAATAGCAGCCTGCATTGCTGCGAAAGGTGGATATACACTGTACTAGTGCCGACATTGTGCATGCTCTGTTGCCTGTGTCTATGTGCCTGTGGTTCTGTCAGTGTGATCATGTGATGTATCTGACCCCAGGAATGTGTCAATAAAGTTTCCCCTTCCTGGGACAATGAATTCACGGTGTTCTTATTTCAATTTCCAGGAGTGTATATTAGGAAATTGATTACACACACAAAACTAAACACAAAATTTGATCTGGTGCCACATTTCTTAAGACTGAGGGCCAACTTTTCTCTTTTATGGAAATGCAGATTATACTAATGCATGTTCATGGTAATTAGGCAAAAATGAAAATAAAATAATTTAAGGAGGCAGATGGCAGAACAAGAGAGTAAGTAAAGAGGTCTCAGCTTCCTTCATCACATAGCCCACCTCTAATTGCTTCGATGCCTTCTAATACCTTGCTGATTCATGGACATAAGCTTCTCAGTCTCAAGAAAGTTTGTTATATTCAAATGTAGAATACGCAGCAAACAGAATTTAGGAATATTGGTCTGTAATTTTTTGGGTCCGACCTTTTACCCTTCTTATATACTGGAGTCACCTGTGCCTTTTTGCAGTCACCTGGGACTTTGTGCTGGGCAAGAGATCTATGAATAATGCAAACTAGGTAAAGGACCAATGCCATAGAGTACTCTTTGTAAATCGAATTGCGATTCTATCCTGACCTGGTGGTTTATTTGTTTTCAAATCTTTCAATTGTTTCTCTACGCCAGGGATGCTTATTACTATCGCCCATACAGGAGTCTGTCTGATGGTCAAATGATGGTGCGTTTTTACATTTCTCCTGTGTTTGTTAGACAGTACAAAGAGAATTAAAATAAATGGTGAAGCAGCACAATGCATGTGATTGCTGATGCACTGTTTCTGTGGCAGATTCAATGCTGAAATTACTGGCTGGTGTGTTCAAACAGTATTAACTGCAACAACACACCGACAAAGCTGAATTGATAATAGCAGGCAAAAAAACCACTGAGAACATGAAAAACTGAACAGCCATAATAATTTTGCTATCTAGAGAACACTCTTTCCAAAGATATATGAGGCATGCTTTTAAGGTAAGTACTGTTCTGAAATATGGGTGTTGGAATTTTGCATGCTCACAAAGTACCTTCAGCTGTATGCTATCCATGTACACCATTATAATAGCTTTCATTTATATTAATATTTATTTATATGTGTTTAAAATAGCTCAGCCAATTAAAAATGATTTTTATTGTGAAATAACTAATGTTATTCATTTCTTAAATACAAGAGACATGAAAGCTGTAAAAAAAAATCAGGAGGACAGATATTACATGATTTATCATTGCCATGTATTTCTTCACATTTAAATAAGTGTTCTGAATGAAACAGTAACAGAATGTTTACAGTATAGGAAACTGTGCACACGCCGTTTTTTTTTTTTTTTTTTTTTTTTTTTTTTTTTTTTTTTTTTTTAAACTTGGATTCTCAGTCAGAAATAAAGAAAAAAGAAATAGGTGTTTCAGCATTTTTGCAAATTTAATCCTATAGGAGTGAAACAGTGGGGGAAAGCTTTTTTTGAAAATGAAAATGTATCATTATTAAAGTACTACTACAGTATTTTTAAAGCTACATCTATGAACATTGATATTTGACTTATCAGTTACAAATAAAACTTGTATTTGGCTTCTCTGCTAGAAATAAAACATACTGGTATGCATGTCCATTGTTTTTGGAAATTCAGCCTATTAGAGGATGAAATAGGGGTTGAAATGTTATATGAAAATATTTCATTGTGAAAGCATTTTTAAAGCTAAATCTTTGAAAATTTGTGTTTGGCTTCCCAGTTAGAGATGAAAATATGTGCTTCACTGTTTTTGGAAATTATAGTTTGAAAATTGGAAATTTGGAAATTGAGTTCCAAGATGGCCGCCGAGTAAGTGACGCCAGAAACCATTTCCAGAAAGTTAAGTGATTTAGACAGGAATATAATTTAGTTTAACGCCGACAACAAGTTAAATACACGCATTAGTGTATCATTTAGTCTTGCCGTTAAAGGTTTGACATTTCTTTGCGTATTTTTTCAGAAAACACGAAAAGATCGTAACTTCGCGAAGTCGCGCTTAGGCTTAAATTTTATAAACGTGTTTGTTTCTTGTTTCACAGTAATTTAACTAATTTCTCGGTAACAAATAAGTAAACTACCGTGAATAGTGTATAACTTCATTGTTTTAATACAGATTTCAGAAAAACAGCGTAACCTTATATCAGAAACTTGCTTATATACATTTGTTTATAGGCCTAATTCTCGTAATGTTTTTGGAGAATCAAAGTTAAAGTATCTCGTTTAATTGTCCTTTTTTCATTCCACCGAGTGAAATATAAAATAAATAGCGTATACCTTCATTGTTTTAATACAGATCTCAGAAAAACAGCGGACCGAGCGAGGTGGCGCAGTGGTTAGACATTGGACTCGCATTCGGGAAGACGACGATTCAATCCCGCGTCTGGCCATCCTGATTTAGGTTTTCCGTGATTTCCCTAAATCGTTCCAGGCAAATGCCGGGATGGTTCCTTTCAAAGGGCATGGCCGACTTCCTTCCCCGTCCTTCCCTAATCCGATGAGACCGCTGACCTCGCTGTCTGGTCTCCTTCCCCAAACCAACCAACCAACCAACCAACCAAACAGCGGAATTTTAAATCAGAAACTTGCTTATATACATTTGTGAATAGGCTTAATTCTTGTAACGTCTTTTTTGATTTTCGGTAGTTTAATTGATTTACTCTAGCTAAAGTATTATTTTTGCCATGAGTGAGAAGTGCCTGACTTGCCGTAGAATTGTTAGTTCCGGGATTTGGTGTGATGAATGCAGTAGTTTTTTTCACTGGGGGGACTGCAGTGGCATGGGTGTCGGGAAAGTGGATCAGGCTCATCAGTGGTTATGTAGGATTTGCAGCAGAGATAGGAAGATAGTGGAACAGGAGGGGGAAATTGCTGCCCTTCAGGCTGAGCTAGATCAGCCTAGGGAGGATCTGGACATGTTAAGGAGGGAGAAGGGCAAAGAGAGGTGGGAAGTGGCAACAGGTAGCAAAACGAACAGGCCTAGAACTAAGTCTGACAGTTTTGTGGTGAATGTCAAAAATAAGTGTGACCTGTTGCTTCAGTTAGAAACTGATGAGCCTCAATCAGAGGTAGGTGTAGACAGGACACCACAAACTTTCAATAGGAAATTGAAAAAGAATGTAGGAAAGCCATCGAAAAGGAAGAAAGTTTTGTTGTTAGGCAGTTCTCATGCCAGAGGTGTAGGCCAACTTCTGCAGGAGGAATTAGGACCAGAATACCAGGTCACAAATTTTTTCAAACCAAGTGCTAGTCTGGATCAGGTGACAGAGGATTTAGGTTCACTCTGTAAAGGATTTACCAGGGAAGACACCGTGGTTATTGTGCGAGGGCCAGGGAACAGCATCGACAGAGATCCTGGGAACAGTATAGAGTGTGACCTGGTAAAGATTGCGTCGGCATCGAGACACACCAATGTTGAATTTCTATCTGTCCTGAGACGCCATGACCGGCCTCATTTGAACTCTTCTGTTGGGAGAGTTAATTTGGAGTTGGAACGGCTGCTTGGGTCGGGTGCGGGGGCTCATATTGGTGTGGTTCCTGTTGATTCTCTCAGTAGGTGGGATTATACCAGGCATGGCCTACATCTCAACAGGAAAGGGAAGGGGAAACTGGCTGGGGTAATAGCAGGAAATTTAAGGGGGGGAGGCACTGCCATGAATGGTAAAATACCGGTGGTTACAGGTGTTGGAGCAGCACCTTTTTTACGATAGGTAAGACAGAAAGATGTCAAGTTCTACGAGAGGTCAGGATTGAAACATATCTTCAGTTTAGGAAAGAAATTAAACAGCACAATTCTAGCACATTGGATCACCAATCACAGCTGTCAATTATAAATTTTCACCAAGTTGTATCTCAGTCCTAGGTAATTGCATTGATGAATTAAAGTCACCCAACCCAGTTGACATAATCTGCCTCTCTGAACACCATGTGACCACTGGTATAGCAACTAGGCCTAAGCACAATGAGAAACTCAGACAGGAGAGTACTGCAAATTTTAGAATAAGGGCCGGCCGAAGTGGCCGTGCGGTTAAAGGCGCTGCAGTCTGGAACCGCAAGACCGCTACGGTCGCAGGTTCGAATCCTGCCTCAGGCAAGGATGTTTGTGATGTCCTTAGGTTAGTTAGGTTTAACTAGCTCTAAGTTCTAGGGGACTAATGACCTCAGCAGTTGAGTCCCATAGTGCTCAGAGCCATTTTTTTTTTGTTAGAATAAGGAAAGGTTCTCATAAAAGTATAATTAAAAATAATATAAGTATATTTCATCAAAATATTGGGAGTTTAAAGAATAAAATAGATGAGCTTCTGGTTTGTTTAGTAGATTTAGAAGCTGAGGATGAAATAGATATACTATGCCTGTCTGAGCATCACATTGTTACTGATATGGATAAGGTAAATGTAAGTGGATATAAGCTCTCTGCACATGTAATGAGAGAAAATATGGAGAAAGGAGGAGTTGCCATATATGTCAAAAGTTATCACTGTGCAAAAAGTATAGAAACAAAAAAGTTTTGTGTAGAGAAACATATAGAAGCATGTGCCTGTGAGCTTAAATTAAATAAAGGCACATTTATAATTGTAACTGTATATAGGTCCCCATCAGGAAATTTTCATCTATTTCTGAAAAATTTGGACTCCTTGTTGTGCTATCTGTCAGACAGGGGGAAGCAAATTATTATTTGTGGGGACTTCAATGTAGATTCTCTGAAGGAGGGTAATAGGAAAAATGACCTTGAAGTATTACTCGGTTCTTTCAATTTGACACCCGTTATTGATTTTCCTACTCGGGTGGTAAAGGATAGCAGCTCACTGATAGATAACTTCTTTATAGACCAAGATAAGTTTAACCAGATAAATGCTCAGCCTGTTGAGAATGGTCTTTCTGATCATGGTGCACAGCTAGTTACAATATATGACATAGCTCCATTCAGCAATACTAAACAGTCCTCCAAAGTAGTACGTTCAGTCAACGTTTTAACAATTGCAAATTTCAGGGAAAGCCTACAGCAGTTAGACTGGGATAAAGTGTACCGTGAACCTGATGCCAATTTAAAATATAATTTATTTCATGACATTTTTGTAAATGCATTTGAAAACTGCTTCCCCAAGAAAATAGTTAAATATACTCGTAAGAAACCTTGTAACAAACCATGGCTTACTAAGGGTATAAAAATATCTTGTAACCGGAAAAGGGAAATGTATCTGACAGCAAGAAAGAGTAGTGACCCAGAAACTATCAAACATTATAAAAACTACTGTGTTATATTAAGAAAAGTTATTAAAAAATCCAGAAGTATGTGTATCATGTCTGAAATCAGCAACTCTGATAATAAAATTAAAACAATTTGGAATATTATTAAAAGAGAAACAGGTCAACCAAGAGCACAGGAAGACAGTATTACCATCAAATTGAATGAAAACTTTACGAACAAAAAGTCAGAAGTTGAAAATATTTTTAATAATCATTTTCTAAATGTTGTGGATATAGTAGGATCCAGGTGTTCATTAGAAGATGCTAGGCTGTTAATGGAAGAGGCCATACCTACGCAATTTGATACAATTGAAATCTCACCAACTTCTCCCTCTGAAATTAGGAAAATAATAAACTTGCTTGAAAGCAAAAACTCACATGGAATTGATGGCATTTCCAGCAAAATACTAAAAGCTTGTTCTCAACAGATAAGTAAGATTCTCAGCCACCTGTGTAATAGCTCTCTGGAACAGGGCATTTTCCCTGATAGACTGAAATATGCTATTGTTATACCTTTGCATAAAAAGGGGGATAGATCTGATGTCAACAATTACCGTCCAATCTCCTTTCTAACAGCATTATCCAAAATTTTTGAGAAAGTAATGTATTCAAGAGTAGCTTCACATATCTGTAATAATGAAGTACTAACAAAATGTCAGTTTGGTTTCCAGAAAGGTTTTTCAACAGAAAATGCCATATATGCTTTCACCAATCAAATTTTGAATGATCTGAACAACCGAACACCACCCATTGGGATTTTTTGTGATCTCTCAAAGGCTTTTGATTGTGTAAATCATGAAATTCTGCTAGACAAGCTCAAGTATTGTGGCATGAGTGGGACAGTGCACAAATGGTTTAATTTGTACCTAACTGGAAGAGTGCAGAAAGTTGAAATAAGTAGTTCTCATAATATGCAAAGATCAGCACATTCATCAAACTGGGGAACTATCAAGAATGGGGTTCCACAAGAGTCAGTCTTGGGTCCTTTGTTGTTCTTAATATATATTAAAGACTTGCCATTCTATATTCATGAAGAGGCAAAGTTAGTTCTCTTTGCTGATGATACAAGTATAGTAATCACACCTGACAAACAAGAATTAACTGACTAAATTCTCAATACTGTCTTTCAGAAAATTACTAAGTGGTTCCTTGTAAACGGACTCTCACTGAATTTTGATAAGACACAGTACATACAGTTCCGTACAGTGAATGGTATGACGCCATTAATAAATATAGACCTTAATCAGAAGCATATAGCTAAGGTAGAATATTCCAAATTTTTAGGTGTGGCCATTGATGAGAGATTAAATTGGAAGAAACACATTGATGATCTGCTGAAACGTTTGAGTTCAGCTACTTATGCAATAAGGGTCATTGCAAATTTTGGTGATAAACATCTTAGTAAATTAGCTTACTACGCCTATTTTCACTCGTTGCTTTCGTATGGCATCATATTTTGGGGTAATTCATCACTGAAGAATAAAGTATTTATTGCACAAAAGCATGTAATCAGAATAATAGCTGGAGTCCACCCAAGATCATCCTGCAGACATTTATTTAAGGATCTAGGGATATTCACAGTAGCTTCTCAGTATATATACTCTCTTATGAAATTTGTTGTTAACAACCAAAGCCAATTCAAAAGTAATAGCAGTGTGCATAACTACAATACTAGGAGAAAGGATGATCTTCACTATTCAAGATTAAATCTAACTTTGGCACAGAAAGGGGTGAATTATACTGGCACTAAAGTCTTTGGTCACTTACCAAATAGTATCAAAAGTCTGACAGATAACCAACAAGTATTTAAGAAGAAATTAAAAGAATTTCTGAATGACAACTCCTTCTACTCCATAGAGGAATTTTTAGATATAAATTTAAAAAGAAAAAAGGAAAAAAAATATTAAAAAAATAAAAAAATAAAAATAAAAAAACACAGAAAATGAAAAAGTTGTTATATTAACTTAAGTATGTTGTTAAATTAACTTAATTATGTCATGTATTGGAAAGTTTGACTCGTTCCACATCATTACGAAATATCGTATTCATGATCCATGGAACTAGTATTAATCTACTCTAACCCATTACGGTCGGAGGAAGGCAATGGCAAACCACCTCCACTAGGACCTTGCCTAGTAAGGCGGCGCGGTTCTCCCGCGTCACTCCCCTACGCTCTGTAAAGAAGTATGGGACTCATCATCATCATCATCATCATCAATCTAATCTAATCTAATAGGGTCAGGCTCATTCACTGACTCATCATCAGCCAGCCCAAACTGCTGAGGATAGCGACTTGCAGTTTGGAGAGGGTGTGGACCTTATACCGTAGGCATCATTTAAGAAGGAATTGTCTGAAACTGTATTCCTAAGGGGGTGAAAGTACTTTTGAAAGTATTTTGTTACTAAGGGAATTTTGAAGCTAGAACTATGAAGACTGGTATTTGGTTTCTACATCAGGAAATAAGAGATAAGTGTTTCAGCATTTTTGCAATTCGGCCATTAAAGGGGTAAAATAGTAAGCAATAGTTTTTTTGCAAATAAATAAATACCAAAGAACTACTGAATGATTGTTAAGACTACATCTATGCCAATTGGTATTTTACTTCTTGGTTAGAAATAAAAAGATATGTGTTTCAGTGTTACTGGAGGCGATGAAAATTTTTAACAAAAATTTCACTACATTCAAAAAATTTTAAGGCTAAATTTATGAAAAATTTGTATTTTACGTCTCAGATGTAAAGAAATATTTGTTAGGGGATGAAAGTTGCTTATATGGCCTTAATTAGCATGAAAAGCTTAGGTGTTGCAGTTTGTAAACAACATAAGAATTCAATGGAATGAAAACAAAAAAACAAAACAAAAAAAATCTGCAGGCCATACATACTACTTGAGTGAAGCAGTTGGCACTAAGCTAGTTATGAAATAAAATAAATATTTTTGAGAATTTTTGGAAGTTATCACTGTCCTGTGCATAAACTAATTTGTGGTAAATCAGCATTTGTGATTTAGTTAGGCCTACTGTAGCACATATTTTAACTAACATATGGGCTTATAAACCCTGTCTTACTCCCTTCTCTACCACTGCTTCCCTTTTGTGTCCTTCAATTCTTATAACTGCCTTCTGGCTTCTGTAAAAGTTGTAAATAACCTTTTGCTCCCTGTATTTTGCCCCTCCTACATTCAGAATTTTAAAGACTGTATTCTAGTTAACAATGTCAAAAGCTGTTTGTAAGTATAGAAATGAAGGATGGGTAGTCTTTCCTTAACTTATTTCCTGAGGTAAGTAGTTGGGTCAGCAGTGTCTCTCCTGTTCCCTCATTTCTCCAGAATGAGGTCAGTTTCTACCAATTTTTCCATTCATCACTAAATAATTTGTATCAATATTTCACAGCTGTGATTGATTAAACTGATATTTTGGTAATATTGCATCTGCCAGCACCTGCTTTCTTTGTAATTAGAATCACTACATTGCTCTTGAAGTCTGAAGTATTTTGCCTGTCTCATACCTCTTGCATACCATGTGGATTGTTTTGTCATCTGGCTTTACAATGACCAGTGGTTCTGAGGGAATGCTGTCTATTCAAGGGGCCTTGTTTTGACTTAGGTCTTTCAAGTCCTCTGTCAAATTCTTCTTGCAGCATCTTATCTCTCATTCACCTTCGTCTACTTCCTCTTCTCTTTCTGTAATATTTCCTTCCAGTTCATTTCAATTCTATAACCCCTTTACACATTCCTTTCACCTTTTAGCTTTCCCTCCTTTACTTAGTACTGTTTCTCCATTCAGCTCTTTTTGTTCATGGAGCTGCTTCTCTTTTTTGAAGTGGTATAAGAATTAAATTGGAGCAATATTCCTGGGTTTCTTTTCGTAAAGAAACATTGAAATAAAATTAAGCATTTCTGTTTCTGCTAATCTACCCTCAATTTCAGTTCCTGTCTTATGTATGAGTGTCTGGACACTAACTTTGGTACCACTAATAGCCCTTACATATGATCAGCATTTTGTGAGAATTCTTTTAATAATATTCTGTAATGGTAGACAATGAAGGCTTCACACTCTTGACAGCTGAAAGTGTTTCATTCAGCATTTCTCTATCTACAGCCATATGTTTTGTTTTACACATATTATTCATTTGTCCCTATTTCTTTAGAAGCTTCTGTACAGTGACAGTATACCATGGAGGATCCCTCCCATTATGATCCGTGCTACTGAGTATATATCTGTCCAGTGCATGCTGAAGTGTTCTTTTTATCTTGAGCCATAGTCCCTCTAGTGCTCCTGTCCTGAGCTAAAAGTTTCAAGTTCTTAATTAAGGTATGACAATATAGTATCATTATCAAGTTTACTGAACATACAAATCTTTATACTTGTTTTAGATGCTCTTTGTACTTTGGTAATCATTGTTGCTACAACTGTCTCATGGTTACCAATATCATTCTCAATGTGGACATTTCCAAAGAGGTCTGCTTGTGGTTGTTAGATCTAATATAGTTCCATCATGAATGGGTTTGTGAACTATCTATTCTAGGTAGTTTTTAGAGAAGACATTTAGTAATGTTTCATCAGATGTCTGATCACATGCCACCACTAAAAAACTATAATGATCCCAATTGGTTATTGGGTAATTACAGTCTCCTCCTCTGATGATACAATTTGATGTACTTGTGAACTAAGGTATTTTGGTTACATCAGTGGGTTAGTTTGGTGGTTCATAGAAGGATTCAGTTATAAGTTTATGTCCATCCCTGATATTGAGTATTGGCTAAACAATCTCACATGCAGCTTCAGTTTCTACTTTGGTGGATTTGATTGTTTTATCTAGTGCAGCAAATACACCACCCCCATTGCCCATTAGCCTGTTATTGTGGTTTCTCGAACAATCTGACTGCAGTCAGTTTCAGGTTTTAATCAGCTTAACTAGTAGCTTGGGAGTTTCCTTTCATTTTAGCAGCACTTCAAACTCTGGCACTTCATTGCAAGTGCTTTGACAGTTAATTACTGGGTTTTTAAAACTCTTGACTGTGGGGAGAATTCCTTTGGATCTCACACTGATAATTCCAGGTCTCCTGCACTTATTGTTATCTGGACTGGATGGAAAAGTTGCCCAATCTAGAAATCCCTTGTGTGCACCCCACTCACAGTCAGATACGTGGGTAACAGCATCTGATGTGCAGTGCACACATGAATTATTTAGGAATACAATAACAAATAATTAAATAGTTTAAAAATGACTCTACCTTGTTAACTAATTCTAGATTCATTCATTTATTAGTTAATTACAGTTTGGTAATTTGCATATGCAGTTTCTGACCCATGGATTATTCACTGATGTAAATAAAGGCATAAACATGAGCATGTGTGACTACACCATATGATACAAGACAAGCAAGCTTATAAAAAAAGGTTTGACATTTTCCCACCCTGTCTCTTTACAGTGGCTGATTACAGAGGGGTAAGCTATCATGAGGCTGAAAGGAATCTGCATGTGTTATATTGCATCTTTCAATTAGAATCAGAGTTTCAGTAACTATCAACTGCGCGTTTCATTATTATGACCTGACTGCTAGTGATCACATAAGATAAAAGAGATTGAGAACACATTTTTAGTGTCTGTGAAAGAGGATTAAAGAAATATATATATACATTATCCTACATGGATATAAATTGAAATCCTCCTATGTTAACTTCAGTAACTTACTTTGAGATCACTTGCATTATTTTTTTCCTGTTCATAGAATTTTGTTTATCCAGCTTAAAAGAAGGATAGGAAATATGCAAGGCAAAGATTTCGTTTCATAGTAATACCAGTTTGAGAATTAATGGTGTATCTGAATGGAGTGGCTAACTATATGTCAGTGATTTGTTTCCTTTAAGTATATTGTAATTGGGAGAGTGATAAAGTGCAGTGGTATTTTAGGTAAAGTATAAAACAGAATATTGCCAAAGTAAGAGGTAGAAACAGAGAAGAGATCAAGGACAGGAATATGATGACAGAGATGAAGATGTAAAAAATACTAAGAAAAATAACAAAGATACACGATTATGGTCAGTACTATCTCCTTCCATCCATGACATTACAATTCAGTTTATTTAGCTTTTATTAAACAAGTTCTTACAATAAATTTAAAACTAGTGGAATGTTATCTGTCTCACCAATAAAACAGAATGACTCCCATGCTCCATACATCAACTTGCTTCGTATATGTCTTTCCCCTGGATGCAGCTGAATGTATTTCAGGTGCTATGTAAAATGGTGTACCTACTTTTGTATCCATGGCACTCTGGAGACATTCATTTTTTGAAACTCCAAAGTCACTCACTTTAATTATGGTCTCAGGTTTTCTTTCCATCAGTAAAATGTTTTCTGGCTGTGAAACAAAGTGTCACTTATTTAGCAACAGGAACAGGCACGTGTAATATTTCTCAAATAGTTATTTTATAACTGACCTTGAGATCACGATGACAGATGCCTTTATTATGGATGTACTCAACGGCAAGTGACAACTGATAAAATATTAATTTTGTCTGCTTCTCAGTGAGCCTAAGGCGTGGTTGAATCCAGTTGACAAGATCACCACCTTCCATAAGTTCCAAGATAATATAAAGATCTCTGTTGTGGAATACCATATCTTCCATTGAGATAACACATGGCTGCAATATAGAAAGAAAGACTGATTTGTTACTAAAAAGTGAATTCCACACATGATACTGTCTTTCATCTACAGGTGTTATCAGCATAAAAAAATTACCTGTGGTTAATTTTCAGTAATATATGATTAACAGCTATTATAAAGGAAATGCAAATTTATTTACATTCATATTATGGAAATGAAATGGAAAACAACTACAAATGTGTTTTAATCTAAGTCAATATATATTCTATTCACTGAAGCAATGAGGAAGAAATTCTGAGCGAAACAAGAAAACAAATTAGGACAGTCCTAAATGTGTGCACAATCTCCAGACGTATAATTAGTGGTATTATTCAGGTGATATTGGTAAGTGATACATACATTAACAGAATGAATGGTGGCATTAGAGAACAGTTCTATGTCTCAAGGACGCTCCTGCATTTTTGTTGATGTATGACTAGTGCAAGAGACTATTTCAATTAAACAATCGAAAATCCAGGATGGAATGTAACAATAGTAGGAAAGGTATAGTTGCTACTCACCATATAATGGGGATGCTGAGTCGCAGATAGGCACAAAAAAAGAATGCCGGAAAGTGAGCTTTGTTGAAAATAGACAACACACGCACACACACACACACACACACACACACACACACACACACACACACACACACAAATGCACACATACACATGACCACTGTCTCTGGCAGCTGGAACCAGATTGCGAGCAGCAGTGCATGGTGGAACAGTCAGCTGGGTGGGAGTAAGGAGAAGGATGGGGTGGGGAGGGGGAGGGATAGAAGGTAGGGGTGGGGATGGTTAAGTGCTGTTAGAGGGAGTGTGCAGGAATGAGGTGGAGATCAGGGCAGCTAAGTGCAGTTGGAGGTTAGACAGAATGCGGGGGGAGGGGGGGGGGGGTGGAGAGGGCAGGGTGACAGAAAAGGAGAAGTAAGAAGACTGGGTGCTTTGGTGGAATAGAGGACTGTGTAGTGCTGGAATGGGAACAAGGAAGGGGCTAGATGGGCAAGGGAAATGACTAATGAAGGTTGAGGCCAGGAGGGTTATGGAGCATCGTTCAGAAGGAGCCAGATGGCATAGACTGTGAAATAGTCATTGAAATGAAGAACGTCATGTTGGGCAGTGTGCTCAGAAACAGGGTGGTCCAATTTTTTGTGGCTGCACTTTGTCCGTGGCCATTCATGTGGACAGAGAGCTTGCTGGTTGTCATGCCCATATAGAATGCGGCACAGTGGTTGCAGCTTAGCTTGTAGAGCATATGACTGGTTTCACAGGTAGCCCTTCCTCCGATAGGATAGATAATATATGTGCATGGACTGAATTAGGTGGTGGTGGGAGGATGTATGAGGCAGGTCTTGCATCTAAGTCTATTACAGGGGTATGAGCCATAAAGAAAGGGGTTGGGAGCAGGGGTTGTGTAGGGATGGAAGAGGATATTGTGTAGGTTTGTTGGGTGGTGGAATACCATTGTAGGACATTTCTCATTTCTGGATATGATGAGTGGTAGTCGAAACCCTGGCAGAGAATGTAATTCAGTTGCTTCAGTCCTGGTTGGTATGGAGTCATGAGGGGAATGGCCAGATGGTGAGACTTTGGGAGGTGGTGGGGATTTGAAAGATAAGGCACAGGGATCCATTTTTGTACTGGATTTGAAAGGTAATTATGATCTGTAAAAGTCTCAGAGAGAGACTCAGAATATTTTGGGAGAGACTGTTCACCACTACAGATGAGACAGCCACACATGGCTGTATGGAAGGGACTTCTTGGTATGGAATGGGTAGCAGCTGTCGAAGTGGAGGTATTGCTGGAGGTTGGTAGGTTTGGTATGGACAGAGGTACTGATGTAGTCATCTTTGAGGTGGAGATCAATATTGAGGAAGGCAGCTTGTTGGGTTGAGTAGGACCAGGTAAACTGAATGGAGGTGAAAGTGTTGAGGTTCTGCAGGGATGTGGATAAGGTGTTCTCACCCTTGACCCAGGTCATGAAGGCATCATCAATGAACATGGACCTGGTGAGGAGCTTGGGTTTCTGGGTGTTTAAGAAGGATTCTTCTAGATGGCCAATAAATAGGTTGGCATAAGATGGTGCCATGCAGATGCCCATAGCTGCACCCCAGACTTTTTGTAGGAAATGCTTTCAAATGATGAGTAATTGTGGGTGAGGATGTAGTTGGTCATGGTGACTAGGAACGAGGTTGTTGGTTTGGAATCCTTCAGGCATTAGGAAGGGTAGTGTTCAATAGCAGTAAGGCCATGGGCATTAGGGATCTTAGTGTAAAGGGAGGTGGGATCAATATTGACAAGCAGGGCACTGTGTTGTAAATGAACAGTGGAGCTTCAGTGGAGGAAATGGTTAGTATCTTTTATATAGGAGTGTATGTTCCAGTAACAGACTGAATATGTTGGTCTATGAGAGCAGAGATTCTCTCAGTCGGGGCACAGTAGCCAGCCACAATAGGGCATCGTTGGTGGTTAGATTTATGTACTTTAGGAAGCATGTACAAGGTAGGACTGTGGGGAGTGGTATGGGTGAGGAGAGAGATGGACTTCAGGGAGAGGTTCTGGGATGGGCCCAAGGATTTGAGGAGAGACGGGAGATCCTGTTGCATTTCTGGGAAGGGGTCACTGTGGTAGGGTTTGTAGGTGGATGAATCCAACATTTGCTAGATAGTCCTTGCAGTTCAGAGCAACAGGCATGGAGCCTTTGTCATCAGTTAGGAATATAATGTCAGTATCAGTTTTTAGGTGGTGTGTTTCAGTTCTTGCTGTGGAGTTTAAGGTTAGTTTGCATGCTGTGGGATTTGGGGAATGAGGCAAGGCTTGAGATTAAGAAATTCTGGGGAGTTGACAGTTTCCAACAATCTTTTTGTTGTGCCTATCTGTGACTCAGCATCTCTGCTATATGGTGAGTATCAACTATCCTCCTCTTAATATTGTTAACTTCCATTCTGGATTTTCCAGTGTTTCATTTTGCCTTATGGCTTTTCTTCCATCCTAACCCAGTGCTGTTTTCCTTTTTTCCTTTGCTACTATTTTCTAATGCATTTCTTTACTCAGTGCCCATCCTTTTTCTTCTTTTCTGTATTTCTCTTGTTGCCTTACAAACTACACTACACACTCTACTTATGAGGCACATTCTATCAACCATATTGGTCGCACTCAACAGAGGACTACAAGATCATGCACGTTATTGATGCAGCATCTCATGTCCCACATTACTCCCTCCGATGTGTTAATCCTTTACCTTAAAATCAATCACTCTCCCGGAGTCACTTTCACTTCTTTTCGCCATGTTATTTCCTGTACCTTTCCTGTGCCACACGAACTGGTATCTCATCCTACCAACCTCTCGCCACCCCTAACTCCTCCTCTCTATTTCAGTTCGAAGCTACTACATTCAACTAATGTAGTCACATCTGCCGTCCCTCTTCTTCACATTTAGCCACCCACAAACCTGCTACCCACATTACTAATTTATTTATTTATTTATTTTTTCTTTGATCTCATTATGACTTCATGCAAATTTCAGTTTGTTTTCACCTTTCACTATCTGCCTACTCCCTCACATTTCATATGGTTTCCACATGCTTCATCTTTTTCTTCATTTTTCCCATGTGTTTGGGTGTATTTTTGTGAATTTTTCGGACATATTTACGTATTTTTACACCTTTTTTTCCACCATTGTGGATCCTTGCCCCTTCCAGCTGCATCAATATCAATATATGTGCTTCCTGCCGCCGTTGGATAAGCAGCTGCAGCAGCAAGTCGTATACCCCTAGCTTACTTATTTGTTACATAGTTTAATTCTTAATTTCTTTGCGTGTTTTTGGGTACTTGCATTGTTTAATTCATAAATTTCGGGCGTATTATAGTATTTGAGAGTTGTAGCATCACGCTTTAGTGTTTACTTTGTAGATTCTTACTTAAATTGCGTGTGAGTTTCGTATAGGAGGTGTAATTTTGAGTTTTAGTTACTGTAATCATAAATTCAGGCAGATTGTAGCGCAGTCATTAGGCATTTGTACAGGTTAGTTAATACATTCTTTGCATGTTTCCCTTGCGTTATCTAGGCACTGACTCGTGTTTCAGTAACTGTTGTTCAACATCGATTAGAATGGACAGGGACTGTGATTGCTGTGTTCGGATGAGGGCTGAGTTGGCATCCCTTCGCTCACAGCTGCAAGTGGCGCTGACTTTGGTCGCACAGCTTGAGGCTGTTGCCAATGGGCACCACTGTGGGGAGCCGGATTTGGGTATCATGGGGATATCAACCTCGTCCCGTCTGTCCCCAGATTGGTCTGCCGCTGTGGTTGCCCTGGTTGCTGCCCGCAGTGGGGCTGAGCCCTCGCCTGTGGTTGATTGGGAGGTCGTTCCAAGGCGTGGCAGGCAGCGAAAGATGTCCCCAGAGGCTGATCAGAAAGCCTCCCCGGTGCGTCTGACAAACAGGTTTCAGGCACTGTCTCTGGCTGAGCCAGATGCAGCTGCCTGCCCTGTTTCAGAGGATGATTCTCAGTCTTCAAGGTCCCGGCAATCACAGAGGGTGGGCTTATTGGTAGTTGGGAGCTCCAATGTTAGGAGCGTAATGGGGCCCCTTAGGTATATGGCGGCTAAGGAGGGGAAGAAATCCAGTGTGCACTCCACGTGCATTCCGGGAGGAGTCATTCCTGATGTGGAAAGGGTCCTTCCGGATGCCATGAAGAGCACAGGGTGCAGCCAGCTGCAGGTGGTGGCACATGTCGGCACTAATGACGTGTGTCACTTTGGATCTGAGGAAATTCTCTCTGGATTCCAGCGGCGATCTGACTTGGTGAAGGCTGCCGGTCTTGTTTACGAGATGAAGACAGAGCTCACCATCTGCAGCATCGTTGACAGAACCGACTGCGGACCTTTGGTGCAGAGCCGAGTGGAGGGTCTGCATCAGAGGCTCAGGAGGTTTTGCGACCGTGTTGGCTGCGCCATAGGGTGGTGGGGTTTCGGGTTCCACTGAATAGGTCAGGAGTTAACTACACTCAGCTGGCGGCTACATGGGTAGCGGAGGCTGTGTGGCGTGGACTGGGCGGTTTTTTAGGTTAGAAGGCCTCGGGAAAGTACGGGGTGGGCTGCAATCTCAAAGGGTGCATGGCAAATACAGGACGTGCTTGGATCAAGGAACAGTCGGAATTGTAGTTGTAAATTGTTGTAGTTGTGCTGGGAAAGTCCCTGAGCTTCAAGCGCTAATAGAAAGCACAGAATCTGAAATCGTTATAGGTACAGAAAGCTTAAATAAGTTCTGCAGAAATTTTTATGAAGTCTCAGACGGTATTCAGGAAAGATAGATTAGGCAGAATTGGTGGTGGAGTGTTTGTGTCTGTCAGTAGTGGTTTATCTTGTAGTGAAGTCGAAGTAGATACTCCGTGCGAATTGGTATGGGTGGAGGTTATACTTCACAGCCGAGCTAAGTTAAAAATTGGCTCCTTCTACCGACCCCCAGACACCGATGATATAGTTGCGGAACAGTTCAGAGAAAATTTGAGTCTCGTAACAAATAAATACCCTACTCATACGGTTATAGTTGGTGGGGACTTCAACCTTCCCTCGATATGTTGGCAAAAATACTTGTTCAAAACCGGTGGTAGGCAGAAAACATCTTCCGAGATTGTCCTAAATGCTTTCTCCGAAAATTATTTCGAGCAGTTAGTCCACGAACCCACGCGAATTGTAAATGGTTGCGAAAACACACTTGACCTCTTAGCCACAAACAATCCAGAGCTGATAGAGAGCATCATGACTGATACAGGGATTAGTGATCACAAGGTCGTTGTAGCTAGGCTCAATACCGTTTCTTCCAAATCCACCAGAAAAAAAAAACGCAAAATAATTTTATTTAAAAAATCGGATAAAGTGTCACTAGAAGCCTTCCTAAGAGACAATCTCCATTCCTTCTGAACTGACTATGCAAATGTAGACGAGATGTGGCTCAAATTCAAAGATATAGTAGCAACAGCAATTGAGAGATTCATACCTCATAAATTGGTAAGAGATGGAACTGATCCCCTGTGGTACACAAAACAGGTCCGAACTCTGTTGAAGAGGCAACGGAAAAAGCATGCGAAGTTCAGAAGAACACAAAATCCCGAAGATTGGCTAAAATTTACAGACGCGCGAAATTTGGCACGGACTTCAATGCAAGATGCCTTTAATAGGTTCCACAACGAAACATTGTCTCGAAATTTGGTAGAAAATCCGAAGAAATTCTGGTCGTATGTTAAGTACACAAGCGGCAAGATGCAGTCAATACCTTCGCTGCGCAGTGCCGATGGTACTGTTACCGACGACTGTGCCGCTAAAGCGGAGTTATTGAACGCAGTTTTCTGAAATTCCTTCACCAGGGAAGATGAATGGAATATTCCAGAATTTGAAACACGAACAGCTGCTAGCATGAGTTTCTTAGAAGTAGATACCTTAGGGGTTGCGAAGCACCTCAAATCGCTTGATACGGGCAAGTCTTCAGGTCCAGATTGTATACCGATTAGGTTCCTTTCAGATTACGCTGATACAATAGCTCCCTACTTAGCGCTCATATACAACTGCTCGCTCACCGATAGATCTGTACCTACAGATTGGAAAATTGCGTAGGTCGCACCAGTGTTTAAGAAGGGTAGCAGGAGTAATCCATCGAACTACAGACCTATATCATTGACGTCGGTTTGCAGTAGGGTTTTGAAGCATATACTGTATTCAAACATTATGAATCACCTCGAAGGGAACGATCTATTGATACGTAATCAGCATGGTTTCAGAAAACATCGTTCTTGTGCAACGCAGCTAGCTCGTTATTCGCACGAAGTAATGGCCGCTATCGACAGGGGATCTCAAGTTGATTCCGTATTTCTAGATTTCTGGAAAGCTTTTGACACCATTCCTCAGAAGCGACTTCTAATCAAGCTGCGGGCCTATGGGGTATTGTCTCAGTTGTGCGACTGGATTCGTGATTTCCTGTCAGGAAGGTCGCAGTTCGTAGTAATAGATGGCGAATCATCGAGTAAAACTGAAGTGATATCAGGTGTTCCCCAGGGAAGCGTCCTGGGACCTCTACTGTTCCCGATCTATATAAATGCCCTGGGTGACAATCTGAGCAGTTCCCTTAGGTTGTTCACAGATGATGCTGTAATTTACCATCTAGTAAGGTCATCCGAAGACCAGTATCAGTTGCAAAGTGATTTAGAAAAGATTGCTGTATGGTGTGGCAGGTGGCAGTTGACGCTAAATAACGAAAAGTGTGAGGTGATCCACATGAGTTCCAAAAGAAATCCATTGGAATTCGATTACTTGATAAATAGTACAATTCTCAAGGCTGTCAATTCAACTAAGTACCTGGGTGTTAAAATTACGAACAACTTCAGTTGGAAAGACCACATAGATAATATTGTGGGGAAGGCGAGCCAAAGGTTGCGTTTCATTGGCAGGACACTTAGAAGATGCAACAAGCCCACTAAAGAGACAGCTTACACTACACTCGTTCGTCCTTTGTTAGAATATTGCTGCACGGTGTGGGTTCCTTACCAGGTGGGATTGACGGAGGACATCGAAAGGGTGCAAAAAAGGGCAGCTCATTTTGTATTATCACGTAGTAGGGGAGAGAGTGAGGCAGATATGATACGCGAATTGGGATGGAAGTCATTACAGCAAAGACGTTTTTCGTCGCGGCGAGATCTATTTACGAAATTTCAGTCACCAACTTCCTCTTCCGAATGCAAAAATATTTTGTTGAGCCCAACCTACATAGGTAGGAATGATCATCAAAATAAAGTAAGAGAAATCAGAGCTCGAACAGAAAGGTTTAGGTGTTCGTTTTTCCCACGCGCTGTTCGGGAGTGGAATGGTAGAGAGATAGTATGATTGTGGTTCGACGAACCCTCTGACAAGCACTTTAATGTGAATTGCAGAGTAGTCATGTAAACGTAGATGTAGATGTAGATGAAAAGTTTCCTTATCCCTAGCCAGAACCCAGTCCCACATATTGTTCCTGCATTTTTGCTTAGACTTCACCAATATAGGCCTGCAAAGCCAAATCAGTCAGCCCTGAAACTACTTGCAATACTTTATTTATTTATTTACACATCAAGTTCCACAGGACCAAATTGAGGAGCAAATCTCCAAGGTCAGGGAACACTTCAGGACATGAAGTTACAACATAAAAGTAATAATAGATAAAAATAAAATATTTATGAACCCAAAAAAAGTCAATCCAAAAGTTTAAGTAGCCAGCTGCAGTGGCTGAGCAGTTCTAGGCCCTTCAGTCCGGAACCACGCGACTGCTAGTCACAGTTTCGAATCCTGCCTCGCGTATGGATGTGTGTGGTGTCCTTAGGTTAGTTAGGTTTAAGTAGTTCTAAGTCTAGGGGACTGATGACCTCAGATGTTAAGTCCCATAGTGCTCAGAGCCATTTGAACCATTTGTTTAAGTAAATGCAATCAACAATACAACAAGAATCAGCTTAATTTTTCAAGGAACTCCTCAATAGAATAGATGGAGTGAGCCATGAGGAAACTTTCCAGTTTTGATTTGAAAGTGCATGGATTGCTGCTAAGATTTTTGAATTTGAGTGGTAGCTTATTGAAAATGGATGTACAAGAGTTAAGGAAGTCTGATCAAAATACAGGTTTGATTTCTGCCAAGTAGTAACTGAGTGAAAGCTGCTTATTCTTGGGAATAAGCTAAAATTGTTAACAAGAAATGACAGTATGGAATATATATATTGAGAGGCCAATGTCAAAATACCCAGACTTGTGAATAGGGGTCGACAATAGGTTCATGAACTTACACCACTTATTGCCCAAACCACCCACTTCTGAGCTGAAAATATCCTTTTAGAATGGGAAGAGTTACTCCAAAATATAATACCATATGACATAAGTGAATAAAAATAAGTAACCTTGACTAATTTTCATGTCAAACAATCACTTACTTCAGATACCGTTCGAATAGTAAAAATGACAGCATTAAGTCTTTGAACAAGATGATGAACATGGGCTTTCCATAACAGTTTACTATCTATCTGAACGCCTAGAAATTTGAACTGTTCAGTTTCACTAATCATATGCCCATTCTGTGAAATTAAAACGTCAGATTTTGTTGAATTGTGTGTTAGAAACTGTAAAAACTGAGTCTTACTGTGATTTAGCGTTAGTTTATTTTATACGAGCCATGAACTTAGGTCATGAACTGCACTATTTGAAACTGGGCCCATGTTGCACACAATATCCTTTACCACCAAGCTAGTGTCATCAGCAAACAGTAATATTTTAGAGTTACCTGTAATACTAGAGGGCATATCATTTATATAAATAAGGAACAGGAGTGGCCCCAACACTGATCCCTGGGGCACCTGCCAATTGACTGCACCCCACTCAGACCCCACATCACAGCTTCTGCTGTCTGTTGCTAAATTAAGAGGTGAACCAATTGTGAGCTACTCACTGTATTCCATAACGGTCCAACTTCTGGAGCAATATTTTGTGGTCAACACAATCAAATGATTTAGTTAATTCAAAAAATATGCCTAATATTCGAAACCTCTCCATCTATAAAATTCTGCTGCTATGTAATCCCAAATTTCTGAATCCCACAACACACATTGAAACTCTTGCCCTCCAGGAACACGAGCATCAGCACAACACCACCTAAAAACACTATCCATCCTGCTCACTTCCTACTCCTGCCTTGGACTGCCACTGTCCATCACCTCTAAAAAACCTGCAAATTTCCCCCATGTCCCCTCATAACTGACAAACCCTGTCTTGCAGTCCTACTACATTTACACCACCCTCCAAAACTTCCTCCCACCACCACACAGGATGCAGAACCAAAACAGACCCAAACACAGTCATGAACCTTTCCTCCAAAAGCCTTAGCCCCACATAAGTATCAGTCCTTTCCAAAGGTCTCACCTTTTGCCATACTCCCAAATTCAGTCATGCAGGACATGTTAAGGACTTTCTCTCCTTCTCTCAGTCCCTACAGTGGATACATTTTTTTGCCACCAACGCTACCCATCTGACTCAACCAAAACACCAATGTTCAACCCTGTCTGACTCAGTTCACTCCTCATCCAACCATGATCCACCCCCACTACCCCAAATTACCCCCTGTTAACTTTCCTGAATTTCTTAACCTGGAACCTTACCTCACCATCATTCCCCAAATTCCTCAATATACAAACTAACCTTACATCCACAGCAAGAACCACAATCCACCACCTAAAAACTGATACTGACCTTTTAATACTACCTGCCGACAAAGGCTCCACCACTGTTCTTTTGAGCCGCAAGGATTACCTGGCAGAAGGACTCCACCAGATGTCAGATTCATCCACCTACAAACCCTGCCACAGTGACTCCATTCCAGAAATCCAGCAGGGTCTCCAGTCTCTCCTCAAATCCTTAGGCACACCCCAGAAACTTTCCCCAGAGTCCACCTCTTTCCTCACCCCTACCACTCCCTGGTGCTCCTACGTTCTAACGTCTCCTAAACTCCATAAATCTAACCATGGGCGATGCCCCATTGTGGCTGGTTACTGTGCCCCCACTGAGAGAATCTCTGCTCTTGTAGACCAACAACTTCAGTCTATTACCTGGAACCTACCCTCCTATATAAAAGATACTAACCATTTCCTCCACCAACTCTCCACAGTTCCTGTTCCTTTACCACATGCTGCCCCACTCGTCACTGCTGGCGCAACCTCCCTCTACACTAAGTCCCTAATGCATATGGCCTTACCACTATTGAACACTATCCTTCCTAATGTCCAATGGATTCAAGACCAACAACCTCCTTCCTAGTCACCATGACCAACTAATCCTCACCCACAATTACTACTCTCTTAAGGCATTTTCTACAAACAAATCTGAAGTACAGCTATGGGCACCTGCATGGTACCATCTTATGCCAACCTATTCATGGGCCATCTAAAAGAATCCTTCTTAAACACCCAGATTCACAAGTCCCTCACCTGGTTCAGGTTCACTGATGACATCTTCATGATCTGGGTCAAGAGTGAGGACACCTTGTTCACATTCCTGCAGAACCTTAACACTTTCTTCCCCATTCACATCACCTCGTCCTACTCAACCCAACAAGTCACCTTTATCAATGTTGACCTCCATTTCAAAGACGACTACTACAGTGCCTCTGTCCAACATCAAACCTACCAACCTCCAGCAATATCTCAACTTCGACAGCTGCCACTCACTTCACACCAAGAAGTTCCTTCCAAACAGCCTAGCCACCCACAGCTGTCGCATCTGTAATGATGAACTGTTCCCTCTCAAAATATACTGAGGGTCTCACTGAGGCCTTTACAGATTGTAATTACCCTCCCAACCTTGTACAAAAACAGGTCTCCCATGCCTTATCTTTCAAGTTACCCACCACCTCCCTAAGTCCTACCATCCAGCCACAGAAGAGCATTCCTCTCGTGACTCAGTAGCACCCAGGACAGGACCAACTGAATTACATCCTCTGCCAGGCTTTTAACTAACTCTTGTCGTACACAGAAATGAAAACCTTACCCACTATCGTTTCCACCCCTCCCACAGTGGTATTCTGCTGCCCACCAAACCTACATAATATCCTTGTCCATTCCTACACAACCTCTGCTCCCAACCCCTTGGCACATGGCTCATGTTCCTGTAAAAGACCTAGATGCAAGACCTGCCTCATACAACCTCCCACCACCACCACCTACTTCAGTCCAGTCACAAACATCACCTAGCCTATCAGAGGCAGGGCTACCTTTGAAACCAGCCGTATGATCTACAAGCTATGCTGCAACCACTGTGTTACATTTTATGGGGGCATGGCTACCAACAAGCTGTCTCACAGCATGAATGGCCACCAACAAACTGTGGCCAAAAAAAAGCTGGACCATCCTGTTGCTGAGCAGGCTGCCCAACATGACATTTTCATTTCAATGGCTGCTTTGCAGTCTGTGCCACCTGGATTCTTCCTACCAACACCAGCTTTTCTGAACTGTGCAGATGGAAACTCTCCTTGCAATATATCCTCCATTCCCATTACCCTTCTGGCCTCAACCTTCATTAATCATTGTCCTTACCCATCTAGCCCCTTCCCTGTTCCCATTCCAGCACTACACAGCCATTTATTCCACCAATGCACCCAATCTTTTTACTTCTCTCCTTTTCTGCCACTCCAGCCTCTGTCTAACCTCTTGACTGCACGTAGCTGCCCTACGCTCCGCCTCACCACTGCATGCTCCCACTAGCAGCACTTTACCATCACCTGCCCCTATCCTGCTATCCCTCACCCTTCCTGCCTCAGCCTCCCCCTTACCAACACCTGGTCATCTCTCACATAACGTGTTGTTGCTCGCAGTCTGGCACCAGCTGCCGGAGAGTGTGGTCGTGTGTGTGTGTGTGTGTGTGTGTGTGTGTGTGTGTGTGTGTGTGTGTGTGTGTGTGTGTGTGTGTGTGTGTGGGCACGCGCATGTATACATGTTGTCTATTTTCGACAAATGCCTTGTTGGGCGAGAGTGCACTTTTCGACGGTCTTTTTTGTTGCGCCTGTCTGTGACTCAGCATCTCCGCTGTATGATGAATAGCAACTATACTTTTCATAATATTATTATAGTCTATTTAAATTATTTATATCAAGAAAGTATGTTTGAGAACTGCTCTGTACAATTAACTGATTTGAATACAGTGATCATGTCCATCTGTATGATTTCTGGGAGTGCTGTGACAAAATGTTTGTTAGCTAAATTTAAAACTTCAGACAGAGAGCGCTCTACATTTTTGGCAATATTTATTGACTCAAATGTCTTGCTTAAAACTGTGTTTGCAAATGTTAAGTATCATTCTAGTATGAGAAGGAAGATTCACTTGAAGCTTCTGTCCTCACAACAGGTGGAACCTCTCCAACTGAGCAACATGCCCTATCCTTCTGTCTTCCTCAAGGATGAAACTACATGGTCCCATCACATTAATGTGACCACCACCTGTGTTTGATATCAATATGCAATAACCATTCTAACACTGCAGGTGTGGTAGCACTAGCAGTGGAGGGTATATAAATGGGTTAGAGGACACAGGAAACAGCACAGTCATCATCGTAATGTGGGACTGGAGCAGTTTAACTTACGTCTAAATGAGCATGATCAGGGGCTTTTGAACCAAGGGTGGAAGCATTTCTGAAATTGAGGTGCAACTGTTGAGCAACTGACCACCTAGATAAATCAAGGGGCTCCCAACACTGTCTCCTCAATGACTGTTCAGTGAATAATACTGCTGATGGGCCTCCACAGCAGGTGCCTGTTTTATGAACCCATGCTGACTGCTGTTTATTGGCGATGAAGGCTGGAATTTTTTACACCAACACCACAACTGGACGTCCACTGAGTGGTGACAAGAGTCCTTTTCACATTAATCATGTTTTATGCTCAATCAGAAAGATGGCCATTGGTGTGTATGGCATAGGACATCTGAAAGCAAACTGTGAGGGAGCATTATTGACTAGGGAATGTTTTCATGATATTCCCTGAGTGATCTCACAATTCTGGAAGGCACAATGGATCAAGACAAGTATGCATCTATCCTTAGGGACAATTTCCACCCTACATGTAGCTTGTTTTTCCTCAGCATGATGTCATCTACCAACAGGACAATGCAACATGGCACACTGCTTGCTGTGTACCTGGATGAGTTTACAATACTTCCCTGGCCCCCAAACTTCCAAATTTAAACCCAATCGAGAATCTGTGGGACCACCTTGATCATGTAGTTTGTGCCATGGACCCTCAACTGCGAAACCTGGCCACTGCACTAGAGTTTGCAAGGCTCCACATCCCACCTTCTAGAACCTCAAGGACTCTCTTCCTACATGTCTGTACTGCAAAAGGTGGTTATTCAGCCTTCTGACAGGTTGTCACATTAATGTGACTACACACCAGGGTTAAAATCTAGGATAGCTTTTTGTACTTTTGTATGTGTCTCGTGGCAGTACTAGATATTTCACCTCTTGAAGAAAAATGATGGCCAGTAATTTGGACTCATTTTTTTAAAGTATTGCAGGTGTATTTTCAGTTTTCAGACTAGCCTAGACTATTCTTAGCATTTCAGAGTATTATAAGAATAAACAGATGTGGAAACTGTTATGGTATTTGAGATTGAAGAGAAATTGGTGTTCCCTCAGTAAAACCTATGTGTCCTGCAGGGCTCTGCTTTGGGCCCTGACCTCTTTGCATTGTTCATAAATGACCTTCCAGAACATATACCCAAACTTAGTTCATTTTTGTAGGTAGGTGATACAATATACTGATAACAAGTGATGAGCACACACACCAAGAAATGGTCCAGGAACATATTCTCCACTTAGTCATAGTTGCAGCAACCAGTTTTCTGATAAACACACAAAAAGCAATCAACATACGAAAAAAATAATCCTCCATCCAGTCCAGATGTACATATTGATGAAACTAAAATTAGCACAGTACAGGAAGCAAAATTTCTTGATCTGCATATCAGTGATACATAAAGGCAAAAATTGTGTACAGAAACACTGCTAAAAATCTTAACAAAAACTGTTTCTCACTGTGATCAGAAACAGGTACAGCCAATGCTGACACTTCAGAGTTATGTACCATGCCTTAAGTGAGTCTGTTATGAGCTATGGTTTCATTACAGTGGAAATAGCTACTCATACTATTTTTAAATTACAGAAGCAGACAGTGAGAGTAATCTCACATAAAAATAAATATAACACATATAGATCACTTTGCAAACTTTAAAATCCTGCCCATAGCATCCCTACATTGTACAATTGCAATATTGGAAATAACACCAACCAATTTTTATTCTGCTTCCACATGAAGAGACATACAATAACACTGAATGAAGTACAGAACCATACAAAATCTCATAACTATAGAACACATCACATACAGTCTCATACACCAGCATACAATAAGCAAATAAACATAAGTGAGCCCAAGGGCTCAGTGTGCAAGCTTTAAGTGGACTGTTGTGTACATGGCACAGTTCTTGCTGTGCTGTGCAGTAAGGTGGCCTCCCTAGGCCGACCATGGAGGTACTTATATCACATGCTGTTTGATTATGTGTGTTCATATTTTAGGGTTACAACACTCCTTCCCACTTGGGGAAATGTTTACACTGTGGAGATGTCCATGTTCTAATCAGCAAGTGATGACTGCTGGAGCAGGTGTCATGCTGGCACAGGAGAATATGGTCTGGAATGGCAAAGGCATGAACATCCAGAGTGCCCACTGCCCCACAAAAAGCCATAAAGGAGCAATCGTTATAATGGTGCTGTATCCATGTCCACATCTGGGCAGGCACTTAGTGATGGAGCCAGCAGAGAAGATGGAAACAGCAGCAACAGGGGCTGTGGAGATGGAGGCAGCCTGCTGCATGCTACTCTACCCTGTGGCAGCAGCACCCAGAGTGAAGATGGTGCATGAGCTGAGAAGGCATGGACCACATCACAGGGGCTGGTGCAGTTGGTGGAGGTGGCCGTAGGGCTCTCTGGTGCATAGTCAGTCATGCATGAATGGATCTAGTCATAGTGTTATGACACCAAGCCACCAGTGATGGTCACAATGCAGAGGTGGTGGGCTTGGCAGTGGTGGATGACCACTGGTATCCATTTAGGGTGTGGCCAGACCTGCAGGTCCAGACAGCAGAGCCAGAATGGAAACACTGCAAGACAGGTGTTGGGCATGGCTGGGAGTTGGCCAGAGCAGATAAAGCAGCATATGGGGCTGGTGGCTGGGTAGCAGCTCTGCCGGGCTATGGTCACCAACTGGAGTGAACCTACATGAACTAAAGAACCTACTGAGGGCTTCCTTAGGAGAAGAATGAGTGATGTATTTTTTCAACTGTGTTTTTAATGTACAGACCAGACACTCTGCCTTGCCGTTGGACTGGGGATGAAAGGAAGAAGCTGTAACATTCCAGATTCCACTCTTTCTACAAAAATCTTCAAAATATTGAGTCACAAACTGTGGGCTGTTGTCTGCCACAAGCATATATGGCAATACTTCTAAGGAAAAAATCTTTGAGAGGGCAGTGATCATAGCTACTGTGGATGTGGACAGGCAACAAACAACATATGGAAATTTTGAGGAAGCATCAACTACTATAAGCTAAAAAGAGTCAAGCAACAGGCCCAGAAAAATCAGCATGAATATGTTCCCAGTGGCTGCTCAAAACATGTAGTGGTGGGCCAGCAATTTTGTGTGAGAAACACCCAATGGTCCAGGAGGAGTAGGTGCGTGGCATCCCACCACAATGGAGATGAGATCACAACCCTGGATGCTGACTCTTCAGCAGCCAACAGTGGTGGAGCATCAAGAACCAAGAGGCAGTGGCAAAGAGCATAATTATTACACAAAAGATCCGATGCTTGGCCCAGTGATTTATCCAGCCAGCCATGGTGGGCAAATTGAACAACCTGATGGAAGAAGGATTGGCTGTGACAGCTGCCAAAATCTGAGAACTGGTAATGTAAAAACCATCCATTCTGTTGCATGCCACACAAACAAACATACCATCCACAGTGTTTTGGGCTTTGGCATAACAGTTCGTCCTGATCAAATGCTAGAGCAGGGCCAAACAACAACTGAGAAAGAGCATCCCTGTTAGTGTGTTGTGCTGTGGGTCAGAAATAAATGTCATAGCTATAGCATTATAAAAACAGAGCCCATATTATAGGCAATGGGCTGCTTTGTCCAAGGACTGAGAAAAGAAACCAGAGGTTTATGATCAAAAATAAAATGAAACTTAGAACCGTATAGGAAAACATGAAATTTATGAGTGCATATAAAATAGCAAGGGCTTCTTTTTCTATCTACAAGTAGCACTGCTAGGCCTGATTCAGTTTTGGACCATACACAATATGGCCTTAGGAACAATCTGCGTATTTGTGCATGGTGACGGCTCCGAGGCCATACTGGGAGGTGTCTGTGGCCAGAACAAGATGTTGGCCTGGTTGGGAGATGACCAAGCAAGAATCCAACTGTAATTTTGACTTTAATAGGGTGAAACATGCTCACAGGTGGGTGGCCAGTGAAAACAAACATCTTTACATAAGAGAACATGAAGTGGTTAGGCTAATGTGGCTGCACCAGGAGGACATTTATTGTAGTATTCATTCTTCCTGAGAAGGGCTTGCAACTCTTTGACAATGGTAGGATGCAGCAAAGCTGTAATGGCCTCAACATGTTGGTGCAAAGGCCTGGTGCAAGCATCTGAAACTGCAAAACTGACAGATGATAGAAGGCTGAAAAAATTATGATTTGTCCAAGTTATATTTCAAATTGGCGGCCTGTAGCACCATGAACAAAACACTAAGCTTCCGCAAAAGTTGGCCTGCTTTGGTTTCATTATGACCTAGGTCTTGAAATTGGTAGCACACCCTAGACCTTCCAAAAACAGGTAGGAATATAACAAGCAGAGAGCATCTAATTGTTGATATGGAACTTGATCTGGTGCCAGATGCACTTTGTCAGAAACTGAAAATGCAAAAATTTGAAGGTATCTATCCGAAATAAGATTTCAGTGTTGCCATCATCCACCACTAGAAAGCTCAAAGGCTAAACAACTGCTCTGTATGCCACAGAAGTATAAAACTGTCCCAGTATAGGTATTTGTTGTTTGTTGTAACTCAACAATCAATGAGAGACAGGGGACAACTCCATGACATGTACTTCAGTGTAGAATTTGTTAGGGCTACCATCACTTGGGAAACACTGTTCACATCCATGTTCATGTCTGCTGTAGGAGATTGACAGCTGCACACAGACACAATACGTCACCTGTTTTTTTTTTTTTTACAACAGTTTCATGTCGCCCAACACTTTTGGCACGCAACCCGCTCATATTGAATAATACAATAAGGGCAAGATGGAAGAGGAGCATGTGGCCACTACTGTGATGCTGATTGCTGCTGCTGCTTAAGTCAGTGCTACCCCATGCAGCATAGAGGTTGCAGTTACACATCTGTGACATCGTCTTACCCATGTGAGCTAACCGACAGTGGCCAAGGAGGAGAGGAAGTAAAGGCAGCTATTGCACACCATGTTTCTATCTGATTTCCTACCGTCCTAGATACTTCAAAAGACAGAGCAATGTTCAAAACATCTGTGAGAGAGGGACTTTCATTTTGTGAAGCACATTCATGAACTTCCCCATGAGAGGCCAAGCATATTATAGCATCAGAATCACTGAATCAGCATATGAGTCCTGATAGGCCTCAGTACCAAAGTGGCAATGATGGCTAAGCATATAATGTTCCACTGCCTGGGCTTTGTACCACTGTTGCATTTACTTTTGACAATGGTATAACTCAACATGAGCAGCAATAACATGAGCACATTTGCAATGACAGTTAGACAGCAACTGACACATTTCATCAAAAGAGAGACTGGCAGGTTCCTAAAGAGGAATTAGCTGACATAAAAGGTGATAAACACAAAGATATATCCATGACAAAAATAAAGTCTTACACAAGCTGGAACTGGCGACTCCAAAAGTTTGAAAAAGTTATCAAAAGTGTTTTTAATACGCATCCCAATCTTTGATGAAATCATCATACAGAGGAAAACATGGGAGTTGTGTCAGTGGCAGTTGAACCCTGACATGTCAACAAGGCTGCCAAATTGTTCAGTGCCAAAGAGAGAGCCTGCTGCTGGTCAGTAAGAGCTCACTATTGTTCAATAATAGATTGAAGAATTTCTTCCACTGACATGTTAGCTGTTTATCAAACCAAGAAACAAAACACTTTGAACACCTGAGTAGAATACTGCACTCAATGCCAAATATCTTTTAACACTGTATGGACACAAGCCAAGTTTTATTCTGCTTCCACATGAAGAGATTCACAATAACAATGAATGAAGTATGGAATGGGACAAAGTCTCATAACTATAGAACATGTCAACATACAGTCTCATAGGTGAGTATACAATAAGTAAGTAAACATAAGTGAGGCGGAGGGCCCAGCATGCTGGGCTTATATTGGACTGATGTGCACATGGCACAGCATTTGCTGCACCATATGTCTAGGTTCTGAGGAGACCTTTCTAGGCCAGCCATGGTGGCACTTGAATCACGTGCTGTTTGATTATGCATGCTTACACTATAGTGTTCAACAATATATATAAATACATTGACTTCTTTCACAATGAAGCATTTGGAGTCACTGCATAAATAAAAACCTCAGTTGCCACTACTATGGCACAAGAAACAAAAGTCATATTATCATACCCGCAATACAAAATTGTATGACAATATGTAAAATGCATGGGAACTGAAATATAGAGACTAATCAAATCAATCACATTAACAATAGAAATGACAGTCAAACTGCAATGAATATTATTGCAGCACTGCTTATATTCTGTAAAGGAATTTCTATATATGAAGTTCTAATGTAAGTCAATCTATTCAGTGTGTCTTTGTGTAATTTAAATTAACTATTAAGTATGGGGGTGTCATAATTTCAGATGAATCACTGTTTGTTTTCACTTTTATTTATTGTAATTTGACAACTAGTAATGTTTGTATGTTCTGTAAACAGCAATATATCATAATTTTTGTTGTGCTGCAGTTAACTTATACCAAATCGACTGAACAATTCTGTACTTAACTTATCTGTGGAAAAAATCAAGAATCAACCAATTAACCAGGAATGTAAGATAATTATTCTGTTTATCAATGCTATCAGACACAACAGAAAATAATGGTCAGTCTTTGTTGAACATCTTCAATGACAGTTTGATGGGCATAAGTGGCATATCATGCCATTTCAAACTACTTGAAGACTCTGTATCTGATTTTCAGTAAAATTACATACTTACATGTTTCAACCCTCTGAGAATTTTTGCCTCCCATTTGGCATACTTTTCTTCACCAGGATGGAGACTGATTGCTTTCATGGCATATCCCTTGTGGCTTTTCTGAAAAAGGGAATGTTATATGCATTATTTTTGTCTACAAATTATCTTGCAAATTAACATACATCAAAGCATATACAGCACAGTTATAATTAAACTTTCACTACTTGAGAGGCCACCATGAAAAATGCGTGATTGTAGGACAATGAAACATTGTGTAACCATTTGTAAGCACATGCAATAGAGAAATAACAAATAAATCATTGAAAGGAATATGAGAGGGTAACACTTGTTAATTGCATACCATGTTTACACTACAGGTTCCAACATTGCTCACTGTGATGGCCATCTACATCCATGACAGCCTGGAACTGCACTAGAGACACCAGTTTCCAGTTGTTCACAGCACTTTTTGGACAGTGGACCACAGAATGTTCTGCTGTCATGACACAGCTCATGCACTGCTTAAAGATTGCACACTGCATCCAGTATTCTCAGCTATGGCAACAGTAACTTCTTCAACAATTTGTGGTGCATTTGGCTGTTGGTCTGTCCCAGATGTTATTCCTAAATCGCCAGATAGTTCAAATTTCCAAATCATGTTCTTCAACCCCGGTGTAGAAGAGGACTTTCCATATTCCTTTACTGCACTGATACTTCCATGCTGACTGTTGGCAACTGCAATGCACACTGATGATTGTGCTTTAGCCCTACATTGCTGCACCAGTACCAGTGGCTAATAGCAAGTCATGACATGAACACTACTAACAATGAAAATCCTGCAGGGTGCAATCTGAACATTATTCCTATAAAGTTGGGTGCCCTACGGTAAATAGTTTTCCATCTACACTGGCTCAGGTAGCAAAAGTTTAATTATAGCCACCCCATAGGTAAAAGGGTATCAACAGCAAAGACGAAATGACAATTACTCACAAGAAAATATGCTTTTAAAACGTAATTGTTGGCTGAGGGTGTTTCATTAAACTAGGAAAATTTCTGTAATGTTATTCATGAGTGGAAACAGGTTCTGCAATTTTCAAATAAGAAAATAATGACACTGTGCAGTGTTGACACTTAAATTCCCTTTCTAGTACTCAAAACAGACTCAGAGGTTTGGCCTCTATTTCCTGAATGATATTGCTCCTGGGAAGGAAAAAGATAATAAAGTTGAAAATTGCACATTATCAGTCATATTTAACCTCTCAGTTGTTCATTTATTTTTATATTTTATTTCTCCCATTCCTTTACTTTTATCATTTTATTTCTCCTGGAATACATGTTACATACTTTAATTGTTACTATTTAAATTTGGGTGTTACATACCTTGTTGAATATTGCATGAACACTACCAAATCCTCCAGATCCAAGTAAATATGATACTGCATATTTATCCTTAATGGTTGGAGGATAATTACACATATCACAAGTCTTTTTGTCCATAAAAACAAGAACTGAAACATGTAAAAGAGCAGTGATGTATAATAGTTAATATGAAAATTTGAATTTTTTAGTCATTTAGGAAAACTAATTTTTATATGCTGTGTAATATTCACCTGTTGTTGTCTTGTCTATTAATGAAATTTTACTATTGTGTGCCAATACTTTTGTCTTTCCTTTGCCAACAGCTGCTTCATCAATAAATGTGCCTTTTTTACTCATATCTTCCAAGGCTACATGTTCACCCTTTTTAATTATTTTGAAGTGGCAACTCTCAATGTAATTCATATCCAAATCTCCAAAGCATTCTTTTGGGATGACTAAATCACATTCTGATGCAGCTCCCACTGTGGCTTCTTCTTTTCGTAGCTCTGAAACAACAGTAACTCTGTATTGTTGCCAGTTTATGGACAGAATAAGGTACCTCAAGTCCACATTCCTCTTCAGTGGATTTAATATGAAAACAAGAATTAGGTTTCTGCAGATAACTACAATGGTAATCCCTTTCTTTCACCAATTTCCTTCCCTAACACAATAAAATGTACTCTTCTTCCAAATGTTATTTACATCATCAACAATTAAAGCTCTTATGTAGTGTCAACATGTGATACATAACACCGAACAAATATAACTGGTTCTGAGAATGAGTCAGGATTAAGAGAAAATCATTGTGATGTTGGGCTGTACTAAGAAAGAGTTCACACTTAATAGTTCTGGTGTATTTTGATATTATCTAAAGGCCAAACTCAATAAACTACTAAACTACTTGATATGGGATACTGTACCTACTTTAACAATTGTGTGTGTGTGTGTGTGTGTGTGTGTGTCTAATTTAAAGAATGAATTGAGTTTTAAAAGAAATTTCTTAATAATACAGTTGAACTCAAAGCAGGTGCATGACAAAAGGGTGGAGGTTGTAGAGAATAAGCAACTAGTGTGGATCAGTTACATCAATTAACAGAGAGTTAAAAACTATCAGAAAGAAGTTAGGATACACTGTACAACAACTTGAGCAGAGTGAAACAGGCACATGAAGAGAGGCAGAACAACTTAAACAAGACACACAAGAAAGTAATAATTTACTAATAATTAACAGAGATGTTCACCATTATTCAAAAATATGGAGCAATTTATTAAATTTTTATTTCATGAAATATCAGTTGAATATGAATAATCTCCACATCATTGACAGGAAGAGGATCTGATGTTTTAGCTACCACTTCTAGAGCACTGATAGTTGTGCAACTGAAGGTTAGTGTGCTCATCCAAATGTAGAGCCAGTTTGGACAAGTTATGAGTAAGGTTTACATCTACATCAACATGATTACTCTGCAGTTCACAATTAAGTGCTTGGAAGAGGGTTCACAGAACCACCTTCAAGCTATTTCACTACCATTCCACTCTCTAATGGCATATGGAAAAAAGAGCACTTAAATCTTTCCATATGAGCTCTGATTTCTCTTATTTTATTATGACAATCAGTCCTCCCTATGTAGTTGGGCACCAACAAAATATTTCTGCAGTTGGAAAATGAAGTTGGTAACTGAAATTTAATGAGAAAAAGTGCCCTTGTTGTAATGATTGTTATCCCCAATTTATGTATCATATCTGTGGCAGTCTTACTCCCATTTCATGATAATTCAAAATGATCTGCTCTTCTTTGGCCTTTTTCAATGTCCTCTGTCAGTCCCATCTGATGCAGATCCCCCACTGCATAGCTGCACTCCAGAAGAGGGCAGGGAAGCATGGAGTAAGCAGTCTCCTTAGTAGACCTGTTGCACTTTCTAAGTGTTCTGCCAATAAATTTCAGTCTTTGGTTTTCTTTCCCAACAACATCATCTATGTGATCATTCCAATGTAAGTTATTCACAGTTTTAATCACTAAGTATTTAATAGAGTTTATAGTTAGCAGATTTCTTTTAGTATTCATGTGGATGACTTCACACTTTTCATTATTTAAGAGTCAATCGACACTTTTCATACTATACAGATATCTTGTCTATATCATTTTGCAATTGGATTTCATCATCTGATAACTTTACAAGAGGGTAAATGAGAGCATCATCTGCAAACAATCTAAGGGGATTGCTCAGATTGTCACCTATGTTATTGGTATAGATCTGGAACAGAAGAGGAATGCCAGACATTACTTCCATTTTACTTGATCTTCAGTCAATTACTACAGACTGTGACCTTTCTGACAGGAATTACAAATCCAACTGCATAACTGAGGTGATATCGCACATGGTGATTAGAAGTCGCTTGAGAGGAATGATGTCAAAAGCCTTCTGTAAACCTAAAAATATGGAATCAGTTTGACATCCTGTGTTGATAGCACCCATTACTTTGTGAGAATAAAGAGCTAGTTTTGTTTCACACAAACAATATTTTATGAATCTGTTTGACAGTTTGTCACTAAATCATTTTCTTCAAGGTAATTCACAATGTTCGAACACAGCATATGTCCCAAAATTGATTTTAGTGATATGGGTCTGTAATTCAGCAGATTACTTGTATTTCCTTTCTTGGTTATTGGAGTGACTTGTGCAACTTTCCAGTCTTTAGGTACAGATCTTTTAACGAGTGAGCAGTTGTGTATGGAGCTATAGTACCCATATACTTTGAAAGGAATCTGACTGGTATAATATCTGGGCCAAGGGTCTTGCCTTTGTTTAGTGAGTTAAGCTGTTCTGCAACACCAATGACTAACATGTAGCTTAAGGTTTGCTGCATCCTTGAGTTTAGGAGAAATGAGTCAGCAGTTTTAGTACAGACAGAATTTTGTCTCTGATTCAGCACTAACCCAGCAACTAGGAAAAGAATAAGCCTCTGATTTAAGTAATTTCAACAATCTATCTACAAAGAATAAAGTGAGCTGACCACATGTGTCAGGTGAGGTTAAGAGATGGTCTGACGAAAATTTTGTGCTTAATCCCAGAAATTCAACCAATATGACTAGTAGAGAATTAAGAATACTTCTGTATCACATGTTTTTAGATCCCTTTTGTATACAAGCCCTACTACTTAGAACTTGTTTAGGTTTTTGGTGTAAATGACAAAGAAAAATGTACTGAATGTTGTGCCAATGTGGTAAGAAAGATGGAGGACAAACTATTTCTCCTGCCTTACTATTAATAATATGAGTGAAAATGCAAATATTCACAGTGTTTGCATATGGGATCCAAAAAATCCCTGTGAAACAGTGCAACATGATAGAGACTCAGGAAAACTAAAACATGTATGCTTTGTGTGTCTTCTGTGCTCCTGATGTCTTTTTATAGTTTTGTTCTGTTTGCTGAGCCTATGCCTTCAGCCTGGAGATATTCGTCTCTCTGCACTACTTCAATATGGCTTCTTCAGCCCCACTGGTAGGCTCATCAGTTGTTGCATGAGGCCTATGGACCAGAGTAAGCAACACACACTCACAGTGTGAGGAATGATGGTAGCTGAAACCATACAAGTACAAGCCAGTGTGGGTGGTTGTCTCGTATGAACTGTATCCCTTACTTCCATGTGTTGTACATTTGACCAAGATGTCCAAGAATGAGAGTTTCCCATTCTCTTCCACCTCCATAGGAAATTTGACTTCAGTGTGCAGAGAATTCAGATGTTCGATGAACTCCTGAAGTAGGGCTGTTGATAAAATATTGATATATCGATATGTTTCGCAAAAATATCGATATATATCTGCGATACTTTTTCCCCCATATATCGATGCTGAAGTGGCAATGTCAAGTGCCAATATTTTTATTTTACATTATATTTTTTTCACAATTTTCTGTATACACTTGAAATTGTTCTTTTAAAATTGTAGTAGAACTTAATTTTACTTTCACTGTATTAAGGAGTCTCACTACTTTTTGAGCTTTCATCACATCCAATCTTTGATCTTTGTCTTTGACTGTGTGGAGCAGGTATATGTGGCATAAAAGAAGTAGTCTGATTGCACTGGGCTAGGGGGGGGGGGGGGGAGGGGGGGTAGAATAACAAGATTTTCGATGTGAAGAAATAGCAGACCCATTGAATTCAAAAACAATTTCTTCAAAATCAGTTGCTGAAAATGATTAACAAAAATCTAAATGACAAGATTCATCTTTGTGACAGGTGGAGATGTGTGAGGAGAAATCTTGACATAATCACCGCTTGGTGCTACCAATAGAAACTGCAATGTTAGCTCCACCATGTAATTTTGACACTGCAGCTGCTAGGTCACTGGCGTTTGCAAAAATGGAAAAAAAACATGGAAGTCAACATGAAGTGTTCTGGACAAATCCGATATGTGACAAAACCAAGCAATGGACCCATTGGACACCTTTTATTGTGTCACTTACATGCAGTTACCATTGTTAGTAAAGTAGTTATCGCCAAGTGTGTATGTGCAAAGTTTTCCTTTCAATTCTTGCTCTAAGGGAGATAGGCAGGCTGTTAGTTTGTTGATGTACGGAATATCTAATAATAAATCAATACTTAAATATACAGCTTTAAAACTGGCAGTATATTTACAATGTTAAGCTGATATTTTTGTGGGCCAATAAGTCGATATTTTTTTCGGCGATATATTTATATTTTTTCTCAATATATCAAGATCTGATAATGATAATTTTTAAAATATTGCTACATCAGATTCCCTATATTTGTTAAAAATATCAACACTCCAATCCTGAAGCCTTTCATGCCCACGTGGTCACACAAAAAGTGAATTGTCAACATGTCTAAAGAAGTAAGTGTCTTTTGCACCCCATGCCAGAGGCATCCATAAAGGTGCTTGTTACAAGGTGTTCTTGTAGCTGTTGAATGAAGTATGAGGCATGTTCAGAAAGTAAGTGTACTGTGACCATAATGGGCTGTGGTTTTTTGTTTCTCGAGGGTTAGCAACATTTTGTGGTAGGGGGGAGTGCCTGACCAGAATGAGCATTGCAGTCACATGGTAGCAGGCAAACTCACATTGTAGTATCCAGTTATGTGAAAAATGTTGGTAATAAATTCCACCAACTGCAAGTCACTTGCTGTGATCCATTTATTTGCTCATTGAAGGAATAACATATATCAAAAAATTTTTGCAAATTTAATTGGTTTACAGCAAAGGTGTTACGAACAAAAAGCGTGTATTTAAGTGGTGCAGGGAGTTTAATGGAGGCAGAACAAATGTTCATGATGAACAGAAGAGTGGAAGACTTTCCATTTTGACTGATGAGTTGGTGCAAAAAAAATCAATGAAACTGTTTGTGAAGACCGCTGATAGACAGTGGATGAAATTTCTGTGATGTTTCCTCAACTCTCCAAACTTCCTTACACAAGACACTCACAGTAACTCTTGGGTAATAGAAACTGTGTGCAAAATGAATTGCAAAGCAGCTGGCAGAGTAGCACAAGAAAAATTCAGTAGCATCTGCAAGTTTCTTGAGTGACTTGAATTGGAAGGTGAGGATCTTCTTAGCCCCATAGTGAATGGAGATGAAATGTGGGTGGCTCATTGCATGCTTGAGACAAAAAGACAGTCTTCACAGTGGTGTCACATCACTTCTACATCTGCCAAAACATCATAACCAAAATTTTGGGCAAAAAAATCAAGGCCTAAGTTTTTGGGACAAAACACAATTTCTGCCTCAGAAGAAGACCATCAATTCACAACAAAACTGTAAGATCCTAAAAAACTCAAAATGGGCATTCAAAACAAAAAGTAGGGGGGGGGGGGGGGGGCGATGTTGATGAGAGGTGTGTGCTTGTTGCATGACAACACCTGTCCTGACACTGCCTTAGCCACCAAGATACTCTTGGATTCATTTGGTTGGTATGTTTTGAAGCTCCTCCACCTCCTCTCCCTACCCTGTAGTTCCCTATTCCACTTACTTGGCACCTTCAGATTATCTTCCTTTCATCTCCCTGAAGATACACATGAGTGAAATTAAATTTTCAACCAACAAGCAGGTACAGACACAGGTTCTGAAGTGGGAGGAGGAGCTGGTGGGAGAGTTCTTCAAGGATGGCACAAAACAGCTTGTGCCATGGCTCACCACATGCACTGAGCGAGATGGTGATTATGTGGAAAAATAGTCAACAAGTGTATCAACAATATCCTGTAATTTTTTTCAAATACACTGTTTTCTAAAAGAAAATATAAAAATCTAGTACACTTATTTTCTGAACATGCCTTGTACACTGAGTTTCTAATGCCTCGTTGACATTCACCGATGGTGGAACTTAAAACTGCATTAGAAGTTTGAGCAGGCATTACATAAGGGTGCCTGTGTTTCTTACAATAGGCTGTATGGGGATGTCTGATTAGTGTACTTTAAGAAAACGGAGCCTTGGTAGTGCAACAACATGCGGAGAAAGCTCAGCAGTCTTCCCTTTTACACTATTAGTTGGGTTTCATTCCAGTTTCTGCGTGCTGGAAATTTGCTATTGTACTTTGATAGCAAAAGAAGTACAATAACATTTACTTGACTGTTTTAAAACCTTTCCATAGTTGTTACATGGTAGCTCCCTCAGCTTTTGGGTGATTGCCTTTGGTGAAATGGCTTTGGTGAGCATGTGGAACATTTCTCAACATTTTTCTTCCACATTGTCACTGGGATGGATGGATATAACTTGTTCTATGCCAGTGATGTGTGGCAGTTGCTATTCGTGCAAAACTGAGTCTCTTCTGGAGAACTGATTTCACTGTATCATCAGTCTGTTTTCCTGTGAGATTGTTGCTCTTCTTGCAGCTTTTGTTATTCTCCTGGTGCCAGGCTTCTCCTGCTTTGAGACTTGTTTGGTTTTTTCACTGCACCCAAAAAAAAAAAAAAAAAAAGGTTCAAATGGCTCTGAGCACTACAGGACTTAACTTCTGAGGTCATCAGTCCCCTAGATCTTAGAAATACTTAAACCTAACGAACCGAAGGACATCATACACATCCATGCCCGAGTCAGGATTCGAACCTGCGACCATAGCAGTCGCGCAGTTCCAGACTAAAGCGCTTAGAACTGCTCAGCCACCCTGGCCAGCCACTGCACCCAGTTCAGCCACATTGAGCTGCAGAGAGAGCATCAACCCACTGCCAAAAATCACGCGAGAGTAAGGAGGCCATCTCTAGGAGACATTCTGGTCAAATGCAGAGTGGATGGTACTGGGTGAAACAGTGTGCACAGTAAGGCTAGCCATAATGGTTTGTACCTACAAGCTTCCAGCTGCCATCATCACCCCTCACAGGGAAAGGGCATATTACTTTCACTGGCCCACAGGGACCATACAATAACTGACAAAGAAAATCTACCAAAGGAGCATAACTGCCTTAATGGAGTACTGAAGAGGAAAGGATATGGCAAGACACAAATCTGATGTGCCATTAGGCCAGATGTACAAGCCCAGCAAATAGAACACAATAAGGGAATAAGATAATGGCATGCCTACTGTATTTTGGAAAAATATCAAATAAAATCAGCAGAATCTTAATTCAGCATAACACAAATGCCTATTCCATCCACCTCCAAATATACAAGCACTCTTACATGCAGTAAAAGTGGACTTGGGACTCCATAAACCTAGCATCTACAAGCACAGGAGACACACTGAACTCAACAAACCCACAAAATCTGTATTACGGACACAGTATGTGAAAAAAACTGGAGGTTCTAACAAAAATTTAGACATTTTGGGACTGTTCCTTAAAGGAGGCTGTTAAGATATGAATAGCTGATGGCTTGATCAATAGGAACAGTGGTTTCACTCTCAGTAAAGTGTGCAAGCCAGTATTCCACCAACTGAAGCCACAATATTAGCTGAGAGTGACTTCTGCAACTAATGGGGGATGGCAGAAGCTCTGAGTTCCTACCCAGCTTACAGTGATAATGGCCCTTGACCAACACTGCAACTGATGCTGCATGTAGCCAGTGGCAAGATAAGGTATGGTGGGCAATTAGAATACAACAGAAGTACAATTTAGCAAAATCATTCATTGTGCTGGCTGCATTTGAAGATGAAGGCAAGGTACATTGTTGAAATATTTTATTTCATCAATGTCTTCTCCTGGCTAGAAATCAAAGAACAACACATCCTTTCATTATTTACCTGACTGCACTGGTATCTCTCAAACCAAACAGATACCTACACCTGCAGCAATAGTGGCCTTACTACTTGTCATTCAGCTTTACAATGAACATTGCAATTTGCCATGTAGTTAACAGGAATCCACAATCCCTGAATCCAGATAATCATATAATTATAAAAGAAGTGAGTAGCATGGTAATGTCTTTAATTTCTTCTGAATTGATAGGTATCCTAATTTCCTACTTTGTGCTTCACAATAATCTATTTCCTACTTTGTGCTACACAATAATCTGTTGCATACCCTTGTATCAGAAAACTACAATCCTACGTGGAACTCTGACAATGAGGCAAAGTCAATAAGAAAATCGCCCTTCTGTCCTGCATCATGACTGTGATCATTGCAATTCAGTTGAACTTTCTTTTTGCTATCAGTAACAAAAACTATTAAAGCTATTGGAAAGTGAACATAAGAATTTCAACAAGTGTATGGTGTGGGTGGACTGGGATTTGGGCTGGAGTTGTGCAGCTATGGGCTTATTTTATAAACATATTTATTAACAACATAAATACTTCTTCAGAAACAAAATGACTGTGTGGTATTTTCTTTCCCTTTGTTGTATGGTGAAGGAATAGAAATCACCAACACAAGAGACACTGTATAGCAGTTTATTCCCTAGTTGCAAGAACACACAGTGAAAAAATGTGAAAAGATCTATGCTGTGCAAAGTTGACAAAAAGCACATAGAGCTAAGAGTCTGCAAGCCAAAACTTGGAGGTGCTGTTTTTGTTGTCAAAGAACCCTCCCCCCCCTCCCCCCCCCTCCTCCCCCCCGGGTAGTGCAGAGCATGGGGGAGGAACTGAATGGGATAGGCTGTTCACAACGAAATCTTGAAGCCACATAGGTGCATGAAGGTGACGTTCCACACAGAAGTGGAAGGTTTATCAACTGGAGTGTTTGGTTGGTTTGGGGTATAACAAACAAGGCTCAAGGTGAAACAACACCCAAATTAAGTTGGGAAAGTAAAATGGAGAAAAGGAATGGGGAACCACACTGAAAGAGAAAACAAAAGAAACGAACAAAAAACGGGGTAAATGTACACCACAAGGGAAAGTAGAGGAAGGTATTAAAACCATAGAGCAGATGGTCTGGACTGGCTGATCACAAGAATAAAAGAGGATGAGCCAGCCACTCTGCAACACACTAAAATGTCCAACCCAAAAATATAAGACGAGATGAACACACATAGGGAAAGGACGAATACCAAGACAAACAAATGGAAAGAAAGGGCGACAGAGCATTAAAATGGAGGGAGGATGGAGGCCTTGGAAAGAGGGCCAGACACTGGTCCTCACAGCGTGTAGGACGATCAGCACCCCAGTTGGTGTGGCTCAGGTATCAAATAAGATCAAGGTGCCGCCAGCAGTTGTCAAGCTGACAAAGATGGGGAAGCCAAGTTAAGTGGGCGTCAAAGACCAGTCCCAAAAAGCGGTGAGTCTCCACTAGTCCAGCAGTTGGTCACTGAGGTAAAGTTCTGGATAGGGATGTACGGTATGACGACGACAGAAGTGCATGACACAAGTTTTGGCAGCTGAAAACTGAAAGCTGTGAGTGAGGTCCCACGACTGCGCCTTCTGTATAGTTCCCTGCAGCCAGCGTTCAGCTGCAACAATAGAAAAGGAGCAGTAGGAAATACAAAAATCGTCAGCATATAGGAGGGGAGATACTAACGATCCTCTGCAAATGCAAGACCATTGACAGCAATTAAAAAGAGTGGGACACTCAGGACAGAGCACTGTGGGACTCCATTCTCTTGTATATGGGTGTACTGAGGGAAGCACTGACGTGAACTCTGAAAGTGCGGAGTGACAAAAAGTTCTGTATAAAAATTTGCAGTTAGTCCTGGGACTCCACTCACGCAGAGTAGCGGGGATGTGGTGTCGCCAAGTGGTATCACAGGCCTTCGTCAGGTCGAAAAAGACAGCAATAAGGTTTTGGCACCAGGAAAAGGCCGATCATATGGCAGACTCCAGGTGCACCAAGTTGTCGATGGTGGAGCGTCCTTGGCGAAAACCGCCCTGGGACAGAGCCAGAAGACCCTGAGATTCAAGGAGCCAACACAACCGCCAGCTCACCATACGATCAAGCAGCTTGCACATAACGTTGGTGAGGCTGATAGGATGATAGTTATCAGCATCTACTAGGTTCTTCTTGAGCTTTAGCGATGGAATCCCGCCATTGCGATGGGAATTAGCCATTGCTTCAGATATGGTTGAAGATGGCGTTGGGAATCCGCTGACAGATGTTTCAGCATTTGCAAATGGATGTGGTCTGGGCTGGGGGATGTGTCAGGACAGTTGGAAAGGGTACTGAGAAATTCCTACTCACTGAAGAGAGCATTATAAGGCTCTGGGTGGCGTGGAGCAAAAGAGAAGTGTTGTCGTTCCACCCTTTGTTTGAGGGGACGAAAGGTGGGATGGTAATTCTCAGATGCAGAGATGCGAGCATAATGCTCAGCAAGATGCTCTGCAATTACGTCTGGATATGCAGATATGGCTCCATTTGTAGAAATTTCAGATACACCTGTAGGGGTCTGATAGCTGTCAAGTCAGCGGAGCTTGGTCCAAACCTGGTAGAGTGAGCTTCGTGTTCCAATGGTGGAGACATAGCGTTCCTAACACCCCTGCTTCCTTCGTTTGATGAGGAGGCGAACTTGGTCACAAAGTTGTTTGAAAACAATAAGGTTCTCTAAGGAGGGGTGGCACTTATAACGTTGGAGGGCCCGGCTATGGTCTCTAATGGCCTCAGCAATTTCTGACGACCACCGGAGGAATAAGGGATTGTCGATTCAGTTGTGGCAATAATGGTATTAGTGATGGTGTGAATCACTTCATCTACGGTGGCATGCAAAGGAGATTAAATGGTGGTAGTTGGTATGAAAGTGTCCCAGTCAGCCTTGGGAAGAGCCCACCTGGGCAAGTGTCGAGAGGAGGGATGCTGGGATAGAAACAGAAAGAGTGGAAAGTGGTCACTACCATACAAGTCATCATGTGCTCTCCAGTGGATAGATGGGAGAAGGCCAGGACTGCGAACAGAGAGATCAATGGCTGAATGTGCCATGTGCCACACTGAAATGTGTGCGGGCACCTGTATTTATGACGCAGAGGTCGAGTTGAGTTAGTAGGCCCTCAACATCTGGGCCATGGCCAGTAACCTTGGTTCCACCCCACAAAGGGTTATGGGCGTTTAAATCACCCAGAATGAGAAAAGAGGGTGGAAGTTGCGAAATGTGTGCAGCCAAGACATGGGGTGGTGTGTCACCATCTGGAGGGTGGTAAATGTTACAGGTGGTAATTTCCTACAGTGTCCTCACCCTGACAGCCACAGCTTCTAAAGGTGTTTGAAGGGGCACAAGTTTGCTACAGACAGAGGTAAGAATGAACATGCATACTCCACCTGATGGTCTGTCACAGGCAGGATGGTTTTTGTAGTACCCCCGATAGCCACAAAGTGCGGAGGTCTGCATTGCCAGGAACCAGGATTCCTGAAGGACAATACATTGCTTAAAAGCTGAAGTACCTCAGCCAGGCGGGAGAAAAAGCTGCCACAGTTCCACAAGAGATTGATGCTTTTTGTCGTCTGGGGTGGCATGAAGTAACTAAGAAGGCAAATTAGACCTCAGCATCAGCTGCCACCACTGTTGAGGGTTGGCATCCAGTACCATTGGATCTGAGGCGTTGGAGAGATCTAGGTCCTCAGGGGATGCCAGAATCTCCACCTCGTCCTCAGATGCAGAGCCGTGGGGGAGTGCTTGTGTGTGTGTGGGGGGGGGGGGGGTACTGGAAGCTCCCATTTCTTAATTTCTTAACGGACTTCTCCTTTTGAAGTCTTGCCCTCTCGCTGCCCCTTAGGAGCTTGTTGGCAGGGCTTCTCGGTAGTAGCTTCAGGGACAGAGCCCTTCAACCAGCAGTCAGAGGCTCTTTCAGCCACTGGCTGGTGTCTGCCTGACCACTGGGATGGACCATGGAAGGTAGAGTCCCAAGGGACGCCTTCCACTTGAAAGGAACCGGAGGAGGCCGTTGCTTCTCTGGCTGTGGGGAGAGGACTAATGTCCCTGGCATTTTGGGAGGCGATGCTCCCAAAGTAGAAGCTCTGGAAGCAACAGAAGAAGATGTGCTCCAGCCAAATGGAGGAGGCAGGAAACTGGGTGGCCCTGAGGGCCCACTGGAGGAAGCTTCGGTGAGGGGTGGAATGGCGTCACCGATGGCAACACCATTGTAGTGGCAGCAAAGATAGATAGCATTCGGACAGGGTTCAATCTTTGGAATTTTAGTTTAGCCTCGCAGGAAAACTGCCTGTCCAGGGTCATGTTACTCCATAATTTTCTGCTAATTTCGGAGTACTGGGGAGTCCGGCAAGCAGGGGGAGTAGAGTACATTTCACACAGGTGGGAGGAGGCGCACATGCAGTATTTGGATGCAGTGAACATCTGCAGTCTCTACTGTGGCACTAGATATGCACCAGGAGGACATGTGCTTAAATTTTCAGCACTTAAAGCACTGCATAGGGGGAGGGACATAGCATTTGACATCACATTGGTACACCATCACCTTGACCTTTTCAGGTAACGAGTCACCTTCAAAGGCCAAGATGAAGGCACCAGTAGCAACCCATGTAAATGCACTGGACAAAATGAACACCCCACCATTCTAAATTGGCACGTAGCTCGACGTCGCACTGCAGCAGGAGGTCGCAATGAAAAATAACTCTGTGGATCATGTTGAGGCTTTTATGGGGAGTGACCGAAATAGGAATATCACTCAGCTTGTTGCAGGCGAGTAACGCCAAGGACTGGATAGTGGATGCCGTCTGAATCAAAATGAACTGATTCTGCATTTTGGACAGTGCTGTCACTTCCCCAAACTTATCGTCCAGGTGCTCAACAGAAAACAAAGGCTTCATATGCAGAAAGGGGTACCCATCAGTTCTGGTGCACACTAAGTAACAGGCGAATATGGATCCTGTCGTTCTGAAGCCCTACGTTCCTCCCAAGGTGTTGCTAGGGAGGGGAACGATTTAGGGTCATACCTGTCAGCATTGAAATCAACCTTTCCTTTCTTAGAGACTGCTGGAGCCACTCGGTCCCCAGAAAAAGATGACTTGGTCTGTTTCATTGCAGGTCATCGCCCTGATGCCACCCATTCTGATCAGGGGCTCTCTCCATGAGCCCCCCAGCCACAGCAAAGGCCACCTGGAACGATGGCCACTGCCGGGAGTCTTGATGCCCCAGGAAGTCAGGCATCTACTCCTTGGCATACATGGGTAGTTTACAGCTCAGGTATCAGCAGTGCAACTCCCTGTGTTGTCAGGGGCTACCATCAAATGGGTACATGATGGACCCACCACAATGGACTGGCTACCATGCTGGATGTTGGGTGACAAATCCAATATTGTCATGGGGTCGCAAGAGGACAGGAGACAATGTAAGAAGGTGACATACCCCAGAAGGTGTTCTTGCCCAAATACTTGAATTACAAGTGGGGATGCAAAACCAAGACAAGAAGAGAAGCAGGAGATTGAATCTAATTGCACTATGGATAACTGGTGCACAACATAAGGCGTCCTTCCCCAAATGGCCCGCACTTCTGCAGAATTTGGGAAGTGGGAAGTCAAACCATAAAATGGGACCTGAATGTGTAGAGCCAAAAAGTGGGAGACTCGTTTTAATCACCTCATATGACAGGCAGGAATACCTCGGGCCTATTCTAAACCCCGAACCCACAGGGGGGTGGAGTGAGGTTCATGAGCTGCAGGCAGAGACGGACAACAACTGAGAGAATGCCATCACTTGAGATTTTGGCCACTATGTGGTCCTGCTCGGCGTCTAGAGGAAGTTCAGAGGAGTTCAGTAGCTTAATGTGAATTGTTGAGGCGTCATGGTGCATTGGTCGAGAGACAATGATAATGAAGACAGTGCCGCCTCAAATCTCAGTGGAGAGTCCATCACAGTTAACATCTGTGAAGTCGACAGTAAACACTAAACTGGGCAGGGGTGAAGGAGTAGAGACAGGAGTGTCACATGAAGGGGCAAAATCGTAGCACACTTCATGCATTGTCTCATGCAGAGGCATCATTAATTTCATCAGAGGGAGAGGTGTCTTTGACCACATCTGGCAAATCTGTGGAAACAGGCACTTGTAGGTCATTGGCTAAAAACCAGACTGGCTTTACCCTGTACACTGAGACTGGCGTTTGCCGTTTAGTAGTATGTCTGATGTGTTCTGTCCATGACTGAGGATCTTGTAATGCCCAAGCATGAGTGCTGGAGCGATGCACAGATGGGGACGCCTTGAAGCATAACATCAGCACAGAGGGAGAAAGTTCTTTGTGAATGAAGACTCATGGTACTGAATGTGGTTTCAGCAGAGGAGTACAGACGTCTGAAGTATGTTTGTGTACTTGACAACTAGAGTGGAGAGGTGAGAGTGTTCAAGAAACACAGCAGAAAGGATGACTGCTTCGTCATAGAGGATGTCGGCTAGTGACTCTTGTACATCTTCTTTGTAGGTGGCGCATATTCCCAGGATGATCCATGGTAGCATCTCTGACGAGGAACTACCATGGCACATGGGTGCCACCTAAAGGTGTGGTGCCAATGCTCCACAAGGCCATTGCTCTGCATGTGGTTGGTATGGTGTAGAACCTGTCAATATCACACAACTTGCATAGTTTTGCAAATAGAGAGGATCTGAACTGGCAGCCCTCATCAGAGGTTATCGATGAGAGGCAACTAAAGTGACACATCCAGGAGTTGACGAAGGCATGGGTGACCAAATCAGCCATAACATCAAATAGAAGGACGGCTTTGATTCATATTGTGATTCAGTCGCTGATCGAGAGTACACATTAAAAGCCCCCAGAGGGAAGGAGTGGGCTCACAGCGTCAACAGGTACATGACGTAGGCATCTTTTGGGTATAATGAATTACCCTAGAGAGAACTTTACTCCTCTGGCAAAGGCTACAGGCATGCATCCAGTCGCAACAATCGTTCTTAATTCCCAGCCAGATGAATCGTTCGATAACCACTGGCCTTGATATCTGGGTGGGCGAGATCGTGCAGGGATGCTAACACCACTCATCAGAAAGGGGAAAGCACAACCAGTTGGAGAGTACCTGTAGAGGTGTCGCATAGAGTGGGGGTGGATGAGCCCAGTAATAGGCGCGGCTCGACAATCAGAGCGTATTTTGTGTACTTTAGCATGTCTGAAAGCTCAGTGTAGTCTGTTTGCAGGTGGGCAAAATCATCTATGTCAATGGGAGATGTGGTAATGTTAACGCAGGACAGGAAGTCAACGACGGGATTGTCAGAACCGATTATATGGCACACATCTGTAGAATACTGGCCGATTAGGTCTCTTTGCCACAGACACCAGGGTTCAAATGGTTCAAATGGCTCTGAGCACTATGGGACTCAACTGCCGTGGTCATTAGTCCCCTAGAACTTAGAACTAGTTAAACCTAACGAACCTAAGGACAACACAAACATCCATGCCCGAGGCAGGATTCGAACCTGCGACCGTAGCGGTCTTGCGGTTCCAGACTGCAGCGCCTTTAACCGCATGGCCACTTCGGCCGGCTCAGACACCAGGGAGGAACGTCTTTGCCAGGATTGCAGATGGCGTCTGCATGTGGCTGGTGGTTGATAAAGATACTAGACTTAGCGCAACCTTTCATACACTCGCAAAAGTTCACGGTCAAACATTGACCACTTGTGCTGAGCAGACGAAAGTTTTTGGAGAAAAATCTGAGAGGCTCAGTGGCATCACCGACGTGCTGTTGTAAAACCGTAAAACCGCACCTATTGATGTATTACTTGCATTAGCAGTGAACAAGATTCAAGTGTCAGGTACCGGGTGAGCCAGTCTGAATGCATGGAAGAGGGTAGACTTGAGAGCGTCCAGTGCTTCGATATTGTCATCAGTGCAATGAACGTTCCTCGCATTAGAGGTGTTTTATCCAATCCAGGCATCAGTAAGTCATGCCTGGATGGAGGCTGCATAAGGGAGGTGATTGCAGTAGAAGTTTGTAATGCCCAGGAATCTTAGCAGTTCATAGTGGTCCGTTGGTAGTGGAAGGTTATGAACAAACTCGATGCAGTCATCCTCATCCAACGCTGTATAGACTTAGAAATTTACACTGTCACGAGCTAGGTGTGACTTCTCTTGGTTGATTTCGGAGCATGGCCTGTAATTGAGCTAGATGGCGTCCGTGTTTCCGGACAGTGGAAGAAAAGTGCAAGGTGTCATCCAGATAGGTGTACGCGAATTGGATGTTTAACAATAAGGAATCAATAAACTGCTGCCAAGTCCAGGCCTAGTTTTTGAGGCCATATGACATGAACCAGTACTCACAAAGTCCAAAAGGGGTAATCAGAGTAGTCTTAGAAACATCGTCCTTGAACATCGGAATTTGCTGGAAAACTTTGCGGCAGTGAAGTACATTGAACACTCACACACCACTGAGCAATTGGGTGAAGCCCTGAATTCGTCGGATCAGATAATTATCTACGATAGCACAAGAGTTCTGAGACCTGTAGTCCCCACACAGATGAAGGTGCATGGGGGAAGACCAGTTTCTATATGATGGACATATAATGCCAGCGCCAAGAGGTTTGCTGTCAGCTGTCTTAGTGTGGCAGACTTTTCTGGGATTGAGGTGGCAAGCCTTGTGTCGTAGAGGTGGTCCCTCGATAGTTCTGAATGTATGACAAGTACCATTAGTAATCACAGCTACGAGTGCACTGTTCAAAACTGCAGGAAAAGCGTCACAGTTGGTTTGTGAGGGGTGGGTGCATCGGAAAAATCACTGGGAGCAAACTGTCACAGACCTTAGAGTCCTGTGGGGGAGGCGGTGCTGTAGAGAACGTGAGCATAGCTGCTGCATTGTCTTTGGAGCATGATGAATGCATGTCAGTGAGTTGACATAGCGTCTGATGAGCTTGTGCCAGTTGCAAGGATGTAGTGTCAATCAGTTGGCCAAGTGCATTGTGGGCTCGTAGAGCTTTGGAAACAGAGAGCTCGGGCATAAGCTCGACCAATGATGTGCTGAGCTGAGCCATTAAAGTGGAGCACTTGGAGAGAGAGCTAAGGCTGGGGCTCTGTAGTTAATGTTAAGGAACCAGAGGCATGGGGAGCAAGGATGCAGCCTGAATATTTGGTGATAATCCGGGAGGAGTGGGGGAAGGGTACCATGAGTCGCTTGCGCGTCCTCAGTTGGGTTCTGAATGAAGTCAGTTGTGTGTTCGAATGAGCCTTCGGCAGTGAATAGAAATGGTTGTGGGCTCAGTGCAGGTGGTACATAAAGGTTGCCAGCAGGTGGCTGTGGGGCTTCCTGAAGTACTGCACATGCTCTCGTGCCGTCTCTGCCAGCTGGGAGAGTTGGAGTGGACTGTGAGGGAGCATTTGATAACGCCAACCCTACCCTCCATGCGACCACTACAGTTGGCGAGAATGTTGGAGAATGCTGTAGGCCTGATCTGTGAGGCGGAGCTTAGCCTCCAAGGATCTAAGGAATCTCAAGCACTTGAAAGTAGTTGTAATTGCCGTTTGTATGGAAGTTTAACGAACAACAAACACGATAACATGACTCCAGACATGAATTCCACATCAACCAACAGCATTACGCGTTGGGTGGAGTCTGTGATCCCAAGCTTTCCTCGTATGTAACGCGATGAATAGCTTCAGATGGAGGGCGTGGCAAATGCTCGATTACTGTTGCTTTGGCAACAGAGTAGGAGGCCAGAGAACTAGATCACTGATGAAGTCCGTGTGGTCATACAGATGGCTGATGGAGCAGACAAGACGTGAGTCATCATCCATGGAGGTTGAAGAGGTTGTCAGCCAAGGCGAACCACCAGGTCTGGCGGTTGTCTTTCAGCCGCGGTGGGGGGTGGGGAGGGCGGTAGTTTAGGAAGTGTGCTAGTCTGGAGGCGCTGTATAGATGAAAGTTGATTTGGAAGACCGAGAAGCTTCGAAAGTGACGAGGCACTGAGAGAGGCGAAATCTTGATTAAGTAGCAGATGGTGTCCCTGATCAGTGACGCCCCATGCCGTCGTGGGAATGCCAAGGTGATGACCACATGTGGCATATGATATGGTAGGCGTGAGAGCACGGTTGATTGACTTGATGGGAACGACCGTGGTTGTCGAATGCAGCAGTGGCGTGCTTTTGTGCAAAGGAAGAACATGATGTGCTGTGCCCGTGAGGGAGGGAGGGGGGGGGGGAGATTCCGCGACACCGAAGATGCGAACGCATGGTTGGCTGTCACGGGTGATACAGCTGTAACTCTGAAAGACAACAGTGGAAGATGTATAGTATACAGAATCAGATAACGTACTGTACCGTCAGGGCAAGTAGTTCATAGTCTGGTGGCCGTTGAGTGTCGGTGGCAATGTATGTAGCGCACATTCGCCCCGCATTGGGCGATAATACCAGGTCCGAAACACACGGTTTCGTCAGTCTGTGGAACCTGTGGAGTGCCGAGATCGATATGAACTTACGTAAACACCGAAGACAATGCACTTGATTTGCACTATCGTCAATCGGATAGGTTAGAGAGCTCACTTGCGTCGCATGAGGAAGGAATCGTTCCTGTTCTATTTTAAAGGTGGTATGTGTTGGATGGGGCAATTGAAAATCACAATCAGGAGACGAAATGTGATGAGAGAACATGAGTTTTGGTGTGTTGTACGCTGAATGGTTCACAGTTTGTGAAGTGCACACACCACACAGTAAACAGCCACCAGAAGAACGTGCGGAGAAACGAAAACGAGTCCATGGTCATCAGTTTGGTTGTTGTTTAATAAGGGGCAGAAATTACAGCATGAGATACGCTGTGCAACAATTTAGTCAGCAGCTACATGAATACACAATGAACAAATATGAGAAAACACGCGCAACGCGAAGTCTACAAGTCAAAACCTCTGAGGTGCTGTTTTTGTCGTATATTGCCCAGAGCTGATCCTTGTATACATTGAGCATTAGACACTAATAGAATAAACTGAAGAAAACTCTTTACAGTATCACAATAAACAAAAGAGATTTCTTTAAGAAATAACTACAAATGAATTTGATTCTCCTGTGCCACATAAAGAGGGCACCAAGCAAGAAAAAGAACGTTTCTGCAGCTATTTAACTCTTTTGTTGTCCACATACTCCAGCAGTGTGTAGGTCTTGTCAGTAGTACTTTCAACTATTACGGTTGCAAAGTTAAATTTGGACTGCAGAATTAATTTAAGCTTTTGAGGGATTTCTGTGTACTTGTTGCTCTAGTCAGAAACGGTAGGCCTATTCCCGTACTTGATCATAGCAGCCCTTTTAGGGTTCCGTGCCCAAATCTGTAAAAACTGAACCCTTATAGCATCGCTTGTTGTCCGTTTGTCTGTCTGTAAATTTTAAGCTTTTAAATCAATGCAATCAAAATATACGGCCACGCCACATATTTTGATGGTCAAAAACTCACTCTTCAAAACCAATAGGGAATACTCTGTTGACCTAGAATCCTGACATTTGGACGAGACGCAGGGCTTCACAATAAAGGTATAGGAAAAAATCCGAAAATTGTTAATTTGTTTTTGTATAACACGAAAAAATATTTTTTGGCATTTTTTAATCCTCTGTTCTGTTTGTCCGTCTGTTAAGAGCCTTTTTCTCGGAAACAATCTGGCGTATCAAGTTCAAATTTATGTCGCATACTAAAGTCTATGGTTCCTTGGTGGAGTAATACTTTTAAGCTTTTGGGTCGACTCTGTCAAAAGATATCACCATGCATGTCAAGTACTTGATACCCGAAAACTCACTCATCAAACAGGATGCTTCCCGTTAACCTAGTACCATGAAATTTGCCAAAAACCAAGATTTTTACGTACAAGTAAAGGAAAAAATCCGAAAATTGTTCATTAATAATTACAGAATATGAAAAAATATTTTTCCTCACATTTTTATACGTCTGTCCGTCTGTTAGGATCCATTCTCTCTGAAACATTTCGGCGTATCAAGTTCAGATTTGTGTCACATACTAACGTCAATGGTCCCTTGGCGATGTAAAAATTTTAAGCGTCTAGGTCAAAATATAAAATACCGCCATTTATCTCACATATTTTGATACCCGAAAACTCAATTCATCAAAACCTATAGGGTACTTCCCATTGACCTAGAATCATGAAATTTGGCAAGAAGCAAGGTTTCACAGTGGAGGTGAAGAACCCGAAATTGTTAATTCTTTATTATATCACACGAAAAAATATTTGTTTTGTCATTTGTTATCCGACTTCGAACTTGAAATTAAAACAATCTCGAATGTCTTGGACTCCCTCTTGCCAGAATCAATATTGGTAACAGGCAAAAATCGTCAATACTGTCGATTCCCGGAATGTGTAAACTGTCTATACATAATTAAGTTTGTATGGAACTCACAGCGCTCGAGTCCTACTCGCACGTGGCCAATTTTTATTTACTATTGTCCTTAACAGTCAGACCCCTCTTTCCCATTGGTCACTCTGGGCACGTGCCCAGGGCTCCACAATCAATAGGGGCAGCCTTGTTCCTGCCAAATCACCAATCAACAATCGATATTTATTATTGAAAAACAAATTTGTTTCGAAAAAAGTGAGCGACAATGACTGATTACAATACCTACTTGATTATTAGCTTTGTGCAGTGCTCCAAGCGAGGTGGCGCGGTGGTTAGCACACTTGACTCGCATTCGGGAGGACGGCGGTTCAATCCCACGTCCGACCATCCTGATTTACGTTTTCCGTTATTTCTCTAAATCGCTCCAGACAAATGCCCGGATGGTTCCTTTGACAGGGCACGGCCGACTTCCTTCCTTAATCCGATGAGACCGATGACCTCGCTGTTTGGTCTCCTCCTCCAAAAAACCCAACCCAACCCCTTTGCGCATTGCACAGTTCTGCATGGAGCGAACAGCGACTTAAACGTGACCGACCGACGTAAATCAACCGACTCAACGATCGGGAATTCCCCTGTATTTGTCTGCGGTGTTGTGACGTTTGTTTTGTGTGTAGTACTGACTGTGCTATGAGGTGTTCTTTGACTAAATCGTCGTTTGCCTGTTTTGTTGTGTGTTAGCGACTATTTTCGGTGTAAAAATAAATACTGAATTATAATATAAAATGTCGAAACAGTCATATCCTAGTGGATCTGCAACAAGAAAAAAAACTGTATATCAGAAGGAAGTAATTGAAAAGTTACCAAAATTAACAGCATATTTTACTACTACTACTACTGTACTACTGGAGCAACTTTTGTATGTAGCAATCAAATAATAAATCTCCCAAGTGACGAGTCGTGTCGATCACAAACTGCAGGAATTTTTGAATGTTAATGTTCTACACCAATTTCCGATTTCTACCAATTTAGGAAAAAAATTGATCAGAAAGCGATCGTTCCTGTGACGGAAGTATTTTCAAGAAAATTTTACAGAAAGAAATTGCGAAATTTTGATTCGCAAGGGACCTGTACATTTTCAAAATAAGGACTCTGACTTTTCCGAGCATCCAGAACGTACAAAGATGATAATAAATCAGTAACTTTGTATTTCAACAAAGCATTACTTATTCGCAAATTAAAGAACAATGAAAGCGTCGAAAGAAAATGGTAGTCGTACTCGCCTTCCAAAAACTCATTTTGTTTTTCATGCTACTTATTTAACCCTTCTGATATAAATCTATGCTCTCCGAACGGATGTAATGATTGGAAATACATTGCCCGCCGGTGTGGCTGAGCGGTTCTGGGCGCTTCAGTCTGGAACCGCGCGATCGCTACGGTCGCAGGTTCGAATCCTGCCTCGGGCATGGCTGTGTGTGATGTCTTTAGGTTAGGTAGGTTTAAATAGTTCTAAGTTCTAGGGGACTGATGACCTTAGAAGAGTAGTCCCATAGTGCTCAGAGCCATTTGAATCATTTTGGAAGCATATTAATCACACAATTTTAACACATGAAAATAGCCCAACACATAGGCAATCTATGATGACTTATCTGGAACGAAGTAAAGCGGATGGTAGATTTATCTCATCAAAAAGTGTTGGATTACTGAAGTACTGTACTTAAAAGGACTATAGCAGTTGTAAAATTTTTGGCATCGAGAGAGCTACCATTTCGCGGTGACAATAAATTTTTAGGGTCTGCCAACAATGGAAATTATTTGGGATGTATGGAATTATTGAGTGAATTTGATCCATTCCTTGCAGATCACTAACAAAAATTTGGGAATCCTGGAGAAGGTAACACTTCTTATCAGCAAATATCTGTAATGAGTTTATTGATGTAATGGAAAACAGGTCCTAAAAAATATAAATGAAGTTAAATTACTGGTAACAAAATATTTTTTCATTAGCACTGGCAGTACGTCCGATCTAGCTCATGTTGACCAGCTAACTTTTATAATTCGATACGTGAAAGACCGTGTTCCTGTTGATCTTGATTTTTTTTGGAGAATCATGATATTCCCATAAAGGATTGCAGACGACAAAGCTACGACAATGCTTCAAATATGTCTGGGAAGTATATTGGATTAAAAGCAAGAATGAAGGAGAAATGTGAATTTGCCACGTTTGTACCATGTGCAGGACATTCACTAAACTTGACAGGTGTCCAAGCTGTTGGGTGTGTATCAAAGGCAACAAAGTTTTTTTATATGGTTCAGAAAGTGTACAACTTTTGTCGAGATCTACCCTCCGATAGTGACAGAACACCGAGGTTCAAAAAAAGTTGTTAACAGTCTTTCACAAACTAGATGGTCAGCCCGAGCTGATGCTGTAAGCGCCTTGCACGAAGGTCATAAAGAAATTACAGAAACTTTGATGTCCATCGGAGAAGATACAGAACAGGCAAGAGAAACTAGAGAAGAAGCCCTTAGTCTATCCAGAAAAATGGGAAAGCTGGAATTTATTATACTAATGGAAATTTGGGGCTCTATATTGGAAAGAATAGACAAAACAAGTAATTATCTTCAGAAAGAAACAATAACACTGCATGTTGAAACTAATTTGTTCGCTTCTCTTGATGATTTTATCATTAACCTCAGGGATAAATTTGATTAATTCGAATCGTTCGCCAAAGAAATAAACCTGGAATCTGATTACAAGGACTTATCTCAAAGAACAAAACGTAGAAGCTCACGCCAGAGTTTTCTTGATGGCTCTGCACTGTCAGTCCAACTGAATGGAGACGAGAAATTCAAAGTAGAAATCTTTCTTCCCATAATTGATACCCTGGTGAATAAGGTGGCTGTGGTAGTACTGAAATTTGTTTAGAGGTTAAAAACTGCTGTACTGACAGAGCAGTGCGGGATGGCGCATTATCGTGATGCAGAATCCAATTATCAGCAAAGTTGGCACGGACACGAAGAACTCTTTTACGAAGTCTTTCTAAAATTTCTTTGTAGTAATATTGGTTAACTGTTTGTCCAAGAGGCATCCACTCGCTATGAACAATTCTCATGGAATCAAAGAAGCACACAAGCATGCATTTCACTTTTGACTTTGACATACGAGCTTTTTTTGGTCTGGGTGATTCCTTTGAGCACCATTGCGAACATTGGCGTTTTGTCTCTGGATCTTACTGAAAAAACCAACGGCGCAACAGTTCTGGATTGATTTCCGTTCGCTCTAACAGATCGGCTGTCACATTTTTCCGTGTTTCTCGCTGTTGTGGTGCGAGATTTTTGGGGACCATTTTTGCACAAATCTTTCTCATACCAAGATCTTCAGTTATTATTAGACGAACCATTTCTCGATTGATGTTCAGTTCTTCTGCAATCATTTTCACGGATAATCTTCGATCAGATCGTACGAGTTCACGCACCCTGGCCAAGTTGACATCCGTCCGTGAGGTTGATGGTCTTCCATTGCGGTCTTCATCTTCAACATTCGTTCTGCCTTCACTAAACATTTTATGCCAACGAAAAACTTGAGCTCTTGACATAACCTCCTCTCCAACAGCCTTCTGAAGCTTACCGTAAGTTGTCGTCACGTTTTCACCCAATTTAACGCAAAAAGAAACGGCATGCCGTTGCGCAATATTATGCGGTTTCATTTCCGTGTCAAGAGACACAAACAGGTGTTAACTTACCACAGCAGAACTCACGACTGAGCATTTGCATCGATGTGCTGCTTGGACTAGAAGCAGCTTATAGACCAAGGTCAAAGATATTTTGCCTGCGCAAGCCTGCAGGGTAGCTACATCTTGCAAAGAAAGTCGGCCTCATTACTTTATTGTCGCACCTCGTATGTTCCAAAATCCTGCTGCATCTTGACGTTAATAATATGGGCCTGTAATTTAGTGGACTACTCCCATACCCTTTCTTGAATACCAGTGTGACCTATGCAACTTTCCTGTCTTTGGGTACGGATCCATCGTCGAGCGAGTGGTTGTATAATAGTCTGGACCGGAAGACTTGTTTTTATTAAATGATTTAAGTTTTTTCACTACTTCGAGGATATTTACTTTTTTCTTTTTTTACTCACGTTGGTAGCTGTTTTCGATTCGAATTCTGGAATATTTACTTCATCTTCTTTGGTGAAGGTATTTCAGACGGCTGTGTTTAGGAATTCTGCCTTAGCAGCACTGTCATAGATAGTATTTCCATTGCTATCGTGCAGAGAAGGCATTGATTGTGTCTTGCCGCTAGCATACTTTACATACGACTAGAATCTCTTTGGATTTTCTGCCAAGTTTCGAGACAAAGTTTCATTGTGGAAACTGTTATAAGCATCTCGCATTGAAATCCGTGCTAAATTTCGAGCTTCTGTAAAAGATCACCGATTCTGAGGGTTTTGTGTTAGTTTGGCTTTCGTTGTTTCTTTAACAGTGTTCTGAACTGTTTTGTGTAACATGGGTGTATAAATCTCTCAATTGCTGTCGATACTATATTTTAAAAATGCATATCACGTTATGTCTACACTTACACCTTAATTTGATCCACGTTACAGTGGCAGATTTGGCTATATTAAGAGATGCCTGTATACATTGCTCGCAAAGAAAGTAAAGCACCCACAAGACAAGGTCGGAGGTCACTATAACTTCACAGCCCACACACAATCTGTGGATACTGAAATATCAGAGTTGTTAATCTCTGTGAAAGGCAGAATGGCCACCCGAGTGCATTAGTATTGTTTGTGTTTAGTGTTGTTACCAAGTCTGGTATGGTGTATAAGGGCCGCGAATAGTGTCAGATGTTAAGTGATCACTGTTAAGGACGCAGATATGCTGTATACTCGTGTAAGACAGCTTTGACAGTACTTGACAGAGTTTTGAAGAGACCTCCTTGTGGGTCTCTATTTCGCCAGTTGGTCGAATCGTGAAAAATCTCGTTTCGCAGGATATTGGGGCATGACAGTGGACGCATGATGAACTGGATTGGAACTTGAGAGCAGGCATCCTGGTCGTCGAGGTCCCGGTCGATCGCGTCTGGCCACAACAATGGAGGATCGCCGTACTGTGCACACAGCACACCGTAAACCCTCCACCTCCACGGCTGCCACACGAGAACAAGTAATGGGCTATCTACAACGTTCTGTGTCATACCGCACCATTGGTCGGAAACTAGCAGCAGCCAAACTAGGAAGTAACCGTCTGATGTGTGGGCCACTGTCTGCACCACAACACAAACAGCTGCGTTTAGAGTGATGCCCAGCTTGCGCTATTAGTCCACGAGACTCAGAGGGACATAGACACGGGTTCCCAGGTAGATGCCACATTTCTTGACTTCCGCAAGCCGTTTGATACAGTTCCCCACAGTCGTTTAATGAACAAAGTAAGAGCATATGGACTGTCTGACTAATTGTGTGATTGGATTGAAGAGTTCCTAGCTAACAGAACGCAGCATGTCATTCTCAATGGAGAGAAGTCTTCCGAAGTAAGAGTGATTTCAGGTATCCCGCAGGGGAGTGTCGTAGGACCGTTGCTATTCACAATATATATAAATGATCTTGTGGATAACATCGGAAGTTCACTGAGGCTTTTTGCGGATGATGCTGTAGTATATCGAGAGGTTGTAACAATGGAAAATTGTACTGAAAAGCAGAAGGATCTACAACGAATTGACGCACGGTGCAAGGAATGGCAATTGAATCTCAATGTAGACAAGTGTAAAGTGCTGCGAATACATAGAAAGAAAGATCCTTTATCATTTAGCTACGATATAGCAGGTCAGCAACTGGAAGCAGTTAATTCCATAAATTATCTGAGAGTAGGCATTAGGCGTGATCTAAAATGGAATGACCATATAAAATTAATCGCCGGTAAAGCAGATGCCAGACTGAGATTCATTCGAAAAATCCCATAGAAATGCAGTCCTAAAACAAAGGAAGTAGGTCACAGTACACTTGTTTGCCCACTGCTTGAATACTGCTCACCGGTGTGGGATTCGTACCAGATAGGGTTGATAGAAGAGATAGAGAAGGTCAACGGAGAGCAGCTCGCTTCGTTACAGGAACATTTAGAAATCGCGAAAGCGTTACGAAGATGATAGATAGACTCCAGTGGAAGACTCTGCAAGAGAGACGCTCAGTAGCTCGGTACGTACTTTTGTTGAAGTTTCGAGAACATACCTTTACCGAGGAGTTAAGCAGTATATTGCTCTCTCCTACGTATATCTCGCGAAGAGACCATGAGGGTAAAGTCAGAGAGATTAGAGCCCACACGAGGCATACCGACAATCTTTCTTTCCACGAACAATACGAGACTGGAATAGAAGGGAGAACCGATAGAGGTCTCAAGGTCCCCTCCGCCACACACCGTCAGGTGGCTTGCGGAGTATGGATGTAGATGTAGATGTAGAATTTAGAAGCATGGTCTGCTGATGAATGGTGCCGCATTCCCTTCAGAGATGAGTCGCGGTTCTGCACTATCTCAGATGTTTTATAGAGGCACAACGGCGTTACACATTTGGTGACAAAAATATTCATTTCCTTGCGGCAGCAAAACAGTTTTAAAATACCTTCACTGAGTTCCGAAATATCCTCAGAGAAAAGTAGGTCTCATGAAAGAAGTGTGTAAGGCGGTGAAGAGTTGTGTAAACCATCACTATAGGTGACCATCAATAAAATGGTTCTACTATGTTCGTTACTGTCAGTGAATACCCAATGTGTAATGCCCATTATTTTAGTGGTGTTGTGTGTCTGCCTGCTTAGCTGAGTGGTAACATGTTTGCCTCCCATGCAGTGGGTCCGGGTTCAATTCCCTGCCGGGTTGGAGATTTTCTCCGCTCGTCGACTGGGTGTTTTGTTCTCCTCATCATCATTTCATGATCACCGACACGCAAGTTGGCCAATGTGGCGTCACCTGAACGAAGAATTGCAACCCGGCGGCCGAACTTTCCTGTATGGGACCTCCCGCCCATCAGTTTCGGTAATTTCCAAGAATGATTTCCTATTGAAGTCGCGGGATCCAAAAGGCACATATCGAACGTGCGATTGTAAATCGATCATGCGACTCTCGCCGCGGGCGTTATGAGTATGTTTACGGCGGTTACTACAGCAACGACAAAAGAAGAGCGTTAAAAAAATTACAATTACAAAGGAGACAGCTTACCTTACTCGTCGTTGGTGTTGTCATCATGTGAAAGTTCATGTAATGTGTACGCTACAGGGACAATTCCCTTTTTGCCACAGCCTGGGTAAACTCTGCCAATATCACGCAAGAATATCGGCAGCGTGTCACATGCGTTAACTTTTCCTTGCACACGCAAGTTGTGGAAATAGAGATATTGAAGCAAGTACAGTTCGTCTCTTTGTCCTGGACGTCCTTCTCCTTTAATGAAAGACTTCACAAATTTCCATAGCCGCTTGATTTTCTGCGTGTGCACGCTAGCAACATCCAAAGACACGAACTCTACAGAGTGGTTCACGAACTCGTGGTCGAATCCTTCAGCTTTCAGAGTCTTGTAGGACTGAAACCTGTTTCTAATGACTTTAGTACCAGGCAGCATGAAGTGCTTTATCAGATCCCCTATTGTGACCTTGTCTCGGGCCAATACTCTCACAACGAAACACTTCCAGGACTCTTTCTATTCTACCGAATAGCCAAATATTATGTATTTCACTTTTTGAAGGTCGTCCTCTCTGGATCTTCCTTCTAGTTATATGAGATTCGCCCACTTCCACAACTTTACTCGCTCTACCAATTGGTACACTGTCGTTTGTCACTACCACATAACAGACTTCTCAGCAAAACCCGAAATAGTCTCACACGGTATTAGCAGATAACTCAGTTTCCGATGCTGTTGCTTGCAACGTGTAGTCTCGAATCCAGCAAAATAGAAGAATTACTCTGGTCTGGACATATCTGCGACAAAAAATCAAACAATTTTACACGCTGGATAAGAATGGAATTAGATTTTTCCATGTTAGAGATTCCGCCGAAGAAACGTCAGGAACGCCAGACATCACACTCACTATCGACAGAAATCCTCTGGGTTTCCCAAGCGCGGAGGAATGTAATTTAGAGCAACTAAAGGAACGACGGAAAACAAATAAAAATGACGATCACAAGTAATTAATCGCAACGCCCGCCACGAGACTCGCATGATCGATTTACGATCTCACGTTCGATATGTGTCGTTTGGGCCCCGCGACTTTGATAGGCAATCATTCTTTTAAATTACGTCAGTTTCATTTGGCAGGTACTGGGTGATTTTTCTTTCGAGAAATGTGTACGTACGTACCGCCAGCGACTGCCACAATTTTCTTTTTCTTCTTCTTCTTCTTTTTCTTATCGTGCATAGTTTCTAATACATGACCTACTTTCAAAGTGCCAAAATAAATAAAATGACTTTAAAACGCCGCACTGTACAATGTACTTGCGGTGAGATAATAGCAATTCCTGAAATCCATTGCCCGTGGCCTCTGGCCAGTCGAGGACCACCGCAGTCTTGGGTCCATGGCGAAAATCCGCCGCATTACGCAGCACACAAAAATACCAAGCTTACGGCCAGTTCGGCGAGACTAGATCCGACGGACAGAGCCTGCACATTGCCGGGAAACGACGGGCTTCAGATCGGCACGCCCGATCCGTTATAGATACTCGCAGAAACAGCGGTTTTGGCATGTCGTGGAAATCCATCCGTGTGGCCAGCTATGCACGAGTCACAGACACCATGTTGATAAAATGAGACCGCGGTGATCAAGCCAAGCAACAGATAACTTGCGCGAATACTCTGAGCACCAATACTAATGAGGATAGGTAGCAACTCAACGTGAAGATGATCTCTGAGCCGCAGATAGGCACATATGTAGAAAAGACAATCACACTCTCAGAACTAAATTTTCGGCCGTAACCTTTGTCAGAAAACGAGAGTACACACTTTCACACAATCACTCAGGCACAATTCATGACTACATGACCGCCGTCTGCGGCCGCTGCGTCATAGTCTCTGACAATCAGATCCGAACAAACGACTCCTCACGCCTCCCTGCCTCTCGTCGGCAGCTGCTAGGCTAGCGGCAAGAAGTGATTATAGCACTGACCGCAATCTGAGGGGAGTGGTAGGGTGGGGAGAAGCTGTAAGAACGAGGGAGTAAGGAAGCTGAGCCAGTACTCAGCTGCGCCCGGCCAGCGAAGATGCATGACATCTCAGTAAACAAACCATTTCATCTACTGAGACAAAAATGAGATTTTTCCAGAGTTATTTTTTTTTTTCAAATTTCCCTGATTTCCCCAATTCCATAACTTGTGGCAATCCTGTCACTACTCTCCACCCTCGCGCTTACATCGGTACTGCTCGCTTCTATCTCGGGCTTGGTTTTCTGGCAGTGGTAATTGTAAGTCAACAGTGTATACAGTAGCATGGATAAGTTTGCTGATGAAGACTCGGCCGACGCGCACTTCGTGTGGCGGTTTACTGAATGCACCGGGAGAGTGGGACATGGAGGTTATACTGAACTGTTCCCGTAACAATGGCAGCCACGTCACAGAACTTTTGCATCTGTCTTTGAGTTACTCGGTGTTTCGTGTTGTATGTTTCGGAGAGTGCATATTACAGGTGTTTCTACTGTTGTGAATGTATTTTTACAGAAAAAAAGGCGGCCGGAGTGGCCGTGCGGTTCTAGGCGCTACAGTCTGGAGCCGAGCGACCGCTACGATCGCAGGTTCGAATCCTGCCTCGGGCATGGGTGTGTGTGATGACCTTAGGTTAGTTAGGTTTAATTAGTTCTAGGTGACTGATGACCTCAGCAGTTAAGTCGCATAGTGCTCAGAGCCATTTGAACCATTTTTACAGAAAAAAAAGATGATTGGTAGTACCCAACCGGATAAATCATAATTACATTCCAGAATGAGATTTTCACTCTGCAGCGGAGTGTGCGCTGATATGAAACTTCCTGGCAGATTTAAACTGTATGCCGGACCGAGACTCGAACTCGGGACTTTTGACTTTCGCGGGCAAGTGCTCTACCATCTCAGCTACCCCAGCACGACTCACGCCCTGTCCTCACAGCTTTACTTCTGTCAGTATCCCGTCTCCTACCTTCCAGACTTCACAGAAGCTCTTCTGCGAACCTTGCAGAACTAGAACTCCTGGAAGAAAGGATATTGCGGAGACATGGCTTAGCCCCAGCCTGGGTGATGTTTCCAGAATGAGATTTTCACTCTGCAGCGGAGTGTGCGCTGTTATGAAACTTCTTGGCAAAGGTCCCGAGTTCGAGTCTCTGTCCAGCACACAGTTTTAATCTGTCAGGAAGTTTCATAATTACATTATTACTCTGTGACGAATAACCATTGTCCATGGGTGCCATATACCAAAGTAATGCGCTCAGAAAATATCGCTGAACAGCATTAAAAATTTTGTCGGTGTAGGTCGGGTTCATCCTATATTTCTCAAATTTTCGGATGAATGCTATCAAATGATCTACTTCTTTGAACTACAATTTCTCCGATGCGGTGTAATCACCACTGGTGCAAACAAATTATTATCATATCAAAACATTTTATTCTTATTAGTATTAAAAACCTAGGCGTTTATGGCACCTTAAAAATGGTTCAAATGGCTCTGAGCACTATGGGACTCAACATCTTAGGTCATAAGTCCCCTAGAACTTAGAACTACTTAAACCTAACTAACCTAAAGACATCACACACACGCATGCCCGAGGCAGGATTCGAACCTGCGACCGTAGCAGTCCCGCGGTTCCGGACTGCAGCGCCAGAACCGCTAGACCACCGCGTATGGCACCTTAAAACCGGGGTTGACGACGTGCTATATTGGTGGGAGAAGAGTTTTGGGCAGTAGTTGTGGATATCGGTACATACAATGAAAATAGCCTATATACTGAACAGCCAAAAAAGTAGAGTGGTGCTAATCCAGCGAGATTCAAAGAACTCACTAATGGTGAAAAAATATGGTAAATCTTATATCATTCTTGGATCTGTTGGTTCTAACGGTTCCACGGTACCTGGTAAGATGCGCTGACGTTTAGAAGCTATACACCTCAATTGCAAAGACAAGAATGAGAAATTTTTATACGTAAGAATGGACAATTATTTAAAAGTCAATAGCTATCGAGTATGCGACTCAAACACTGAACAAGCGGGCGAAGCGCAAAGTATCGCTGAGAATTTAATACAACCATGTGTAGTAATCAACACAACGTATGCTAGATGAAAAATCTGCGAAGCATCTTTCTACGGTGTCGCTTTCGAACGACACTGTTACGCGCCGAATTAAGGATCTCGTTAGCTACATAAAATAAGAACTAGTCGGTCGCCTCCAATACAACAGATTCGTCGTGCAAATGGATGTTGGTAATTGTACGATGTCCATATAGACACTCACGCGACGAAGAATTGCTTATGTGCCCATCGCTGCCAGCTAACATCACGCGAAAAAAATTAACACAATTAACAATTATTTTGAAATAAACCAACTCGATTTGTATGATTACACCGATGACTGGTAAAAAAAACTAATAAAAAGTAAAGCGCCCAACCGTAGTTGCAGCCTTTGTAACCTGTACAGACAAGCGCACGCGACAAAGAAGACGCTGCCAAATCTAAAACTGGTTCTCGATGAAGTAGTAAAAATAATCAATTACGTTAAATCGTGCCCTCTTCAGTGACGATTGTTTTGAATATTGAGTGAAGATTATGAGAACAGACATACAACACTACAGCTCCACACTGAGGTTAGATGGTTATCTCAGGGTAAGAACTTAACACGTGTATTCGAACTAAGAGCAGAATTACAAGCTTTTATAACTGACATTTCTTTTAAATTAAAGACTGTGTTAGCGATGTAACTTGGTTGTTCAGAAGAGCTTTCTTGACAGATATATTTGGAAAAGTTAATGAATTAAATCTATCTTTACAACAAAAACACATAAGTGCTTTTAATATTAATAACAAAATAACAATATTAAGAATTAGATTTTTGGATTGTTTATGTGGGCAAGAGAGAACTAGAACGTTTTTTAACAATGAAGGCGTTCGTTGGCGTGACAGTAGAATTGCCAAATTGAATGTTTGAAGAATTGGTCCAATGTTTCCACGCTATGCACGTATCTTTTGAAAAGTGGTTTCCTCAAGAGCAGAATACAAAACTGAAAATGAATTCATGGAGTCAGGTCTTTATCTGCCGAATTTGCGGAAGCCAGAAAATGTGTCAAACGAAACCTATGAACCCTTTTTAGAAATGGTATCAGACTCAAGCATGGAATCAGTGTTCAAAATAGGGTCACTTTATTTTTTGTGCAAAGTTCGTGATGAATATCCACAGCTTGCCACACAGGCTCCGACTTTTCTTCTCCAGTTCCCAACAATATACTTGTGTGAAACGGGATTCTCAGCATGTGCAACTACAGAGACGAAATACTGCAATAAACTGGATGCCGAACCTGACAGGCATCTTCAGCTCTCATCTTTTAAGCCCAACATTAAGCATTTGGTCAAAATTAAAAAAACTACTTCATACTTCCCATTAAATGAAAACAATTTTATCAGTTTACAGTGAAATCGATACAACGTTATTTTGGGTACTGCACTATTGTGTGTTGTTTTGTATATTGTCGTAGACGTCAGTAGTGTTTAATATACCTACTTTTGTATGACTTTCGGTAAATGGTGGTATTTAAAGAATAAACATAAAACCAGGTTTCGCTTATTTTAGGGCTTAGTAAAATGTTTAGTGTCCCAAAAGGGTTCCAAAGCTCTAATCAAACCCCCTAACACAATAACGATCCTGACGATTAAACATGTTTCAAAATCAGCTTAGAACATGAACAAAATGTAGCCGTATCCCATCCACTCAGGACCCAACCATTGATCATTCTTGCAACACCAACTTGATTACACTAGAAGGTGTGGCACGCCGGAGAAAAGGTCCAGAATCGCCACTGGTCAGAACTAGCAGTCGCAGTTAGCTGAGCCTCTGCCACGATATCAGGTGACTGTGAATCCAACAGTGGCAACGCACTCTTGAATGAGTCACGCCGCACTTCCGGGCTGTGAGAGAACACAACAGCGAAACACTCAAGTCCTAACCCGATCGCGAGTGAGATGGGGAAGGTAGGTGTGGGCTGGGAGCTGACAACGTTATTTTATAGTGCTTAGATGGCCTGCGAGTGGCGGAGCAGATAGCATATCTGGCCGAGATAACGCAGCCATTCCACTCTGTCGTTTTGTAACTACGCGCTCTTGGCTCAGCCACGCGTTCTTTGTTCGGCAACGTTGAGCGAGGTGCAACAGCTGTTATAAGGCGCTGCACTCGTAAACGCAGAGAGGTGTCGTCACATTTCCCCCTAGGCGGATTACTTATACAGCACATGCTATGGAGCACACCTCGCGCTTTCAGGAGCTCTGCAGACGCATTGTCCAGCTTTTTAGCGGGAAGGGATTTGCCATTAGCAGTTCTGAATTGAAAATAATATGACTGTTTATAATTAAGTACACATGATTGTCCAGCAGTGGGCATTATAGATCATTCACATAAGACTGTGTGAATTTTGAACGTTAAAGGAATACTATCGACGTAATTCTACGAGGGTAATCCCAAAAGTAAAGTCTCCTATTTTTTTTTAATAAGTACATAGACCTGTTTATTTCTACAAGAGTTTACATCAGTTTACAGCTTGAACATATAGCTATTTTTCGACATAATCACAATTTCTGTCGATGCTTTTTTGTAGACGCTGTGGCAGTTTTTGTATGCCCATGTCATACCAGTTCGCTGCCATGCTGTTTAGAAAGTTATAACATCTTCTTTCACCTTATCGTCGGAGCTGAATCGCTGATACCACATTTAACGCTGACAGGTACTGTGAGAAAAAAATGGCTCTGAGCACTATGGGACTTAACATCTGTGGTCATCAGTCCCCTAGAACTTAGAACTACTTAAACCTAACTAACCTAAGGACATCACACACATCCATGACCGAGGCAGGATTCGAACCTGCGACCGTAGCAGTCGCGCGGTTCCGGACTGAGCGCCTAGAACCGCATGACCACCGCGGCCGGCGGTACTATGAGACTCTGAAAAAACTCAAACGGGCAATTCAGAACCGGAGAAGAGGAATGTTGAGCAAGGGCGTACACACTCTCCATGACAACGCTCGCCCACACATCGCTCGGCAAACCGTTGCTCTCCTGCAACAGTTTCAGTGGAACATAATCACCCACCCACCCTATAGTCCTGACTTGGCGCCCAGTGATAATCACCTGTTCCCTAGGTTAAAAGATCATTTGGCCGGAAAGCGATTCAGCTCCGACGACGAGGTGAAAGAAGAGGTTCATAACTTTCTGAACAGCACGTTGGCGAGCTGGTATGACATGGACATACAAAAACTTCCACAGCGTCTACAAACATACATCGACGGAAATGGTGATTATGTCGAAAAATAGCTAAATGTTCAAGCTGTAAACTGATGTAAACCACTGTAGAAATAAACAGGTCTATGTACTTATAAAAAAATAGGAGACCTTACTTTTGGGATTACCCTCGTATATTATGCAACGCCTGTTACGAATAGAAATTTGCACAATCATTTTATTTACGAAGTGTGATAAAAATACGGTGAACAATATTATTGGAAACTAAGTAATAAACTTACATGGACTTTGATTTAATCTCCTTCAAAGTACTGTCCTTGGCTAGTAATGCATTAATCCCAACGTCGGATCCCTGACTGGAAGCATTTCTGGGAGGTTTGTTTTGGAAGAGCGTTCAGCTGTTCTGTCGTGGCCCTCTCATTGCCAGGAACAGCGTTAAAACATTTTCCTTCAAGCACGGTTTTAATTTTTGGGAAAAGCCGGAAGTCGCGTGGCGCCAAATATCGTTAAGACGGAAGTGGACAGAGAAGAATACTTTTTCTGGCCAAAAGCTCGCGAATTAGAAGCGAGATATGGCACGGCGCGTTGTCTTCATGAAGAAGGAAGCCATTCAACCATTTTTCTGGTCTCTTTCTTGGTACATCGTTTCGCAAACGTTGCAGTTGTTCCACTTGGAACAAACTCTTATCGCACTATGCTCTCAATAACGGAAAAAAAACAATGAGCGTGTCTTTGATATTCGATTTTGACTGACTTGCCTTTTTAGGATGAGGAGATTTACTGGTTGTCGTTTGGGAACCCTGACTTTTCGTCTTAGGATAATACCCATTGACGCAGGTTTCATCTCCAGTTATAATTTTGGACATGAAGTACGGATCTGAATGAAGACGACCGACCCTTCAACTCTGAGCAAAGTGACACACGAATTTCCATCTGTTCATCTCTCAAAAATCTGAGAACAATCTCTGCCCTCACTCATCTCATTTGCAAATTATCAGTAATGGAAAATGGAAAAAAATACTCTGCACGGACCCATACGAGATGCTAAGTGAACGGTATGCTCTCGAAGAGTTATCCGCCTGTCTTAACGAACAATTTTTGCCACTTTTTGCACGCTTTCATAGACGTGCGGGCAGCTGCTCGTTTTCTACCGATTCATTTCCGCTTTGAGAACGCTCGTACCACTTGTAAACAGTCTTCAGAATTACAGCATTAGAGCATACACCAATTTCTTGAGTTTCTTCGGTACTTCTTTGAAACAGAACTTAACACAAGCGTTGTTCCATGATGCGCGACAGACCCGGTAAACACAATTTCACTCTAGCGTCTCTTACGCTAACAACTCAGAACTTGTTTCAACTTGACGCTGCCTTTCTCATCGGATCAGGCTATTCGACATATACCCTTAAATGGTTGTAGCGGCAGGAGCTGCGGCTAAAAAAATGCGTTCACCGCATAATTTTTTATCACATCTCTTACGTGTTACCATCTTGCGTCACAGTATTCTCGACAAAGATGGTTTGCTTTATACTGTTAATAAATGGTTTGCTGATATACTCTCGCGCCAGACGGCGTAGAGCATTAAGTGAAACAGATGACAGAAGTTGTTTGCATTGAAGACAGCGACAATGGAACTCACTTTGTGCGGTTTTTGCGATTCCGATTTACTTTCTGTAAACCGTAAATGCGGCCATTGTGCCTTTACATTATGTTTGTCTGCCATGTTCCAACGCACTTGTGTAAAATTTTCAGGCTTGCATGTTGGACTCAACTAGATGTGCTAGTGTGCTCATTGTCTCCAACCGAATATGTAAGATTTCCAGTTTCTGCTACTAAATACAACGAACATCAGCATTTCCCAACCGGTGGGCCGTGACGTTTTACTTCACTATAGACAGTATCGCGAAATTTTGTTCTATTTCAGAAGACGAAGCTTTATGAATTTATAATACAACGCATTTACGTTTTTAACATGAGCTGTAATACCTTACAATTATGTAGAATGAGTCTGAACACGTCACGACTGCAACGTCAGGCGGATATTAATTCTGGTTGGCGGCAGTTCGAGCGATGGTAAAAATCTTGACCAGTGTCGACAAGAGCTGCTCGCGATAAACGGGAAATCCGGGTTCGAGTCTCGGTATGGCACAAATTTTCATTGTCGTCATTCTATTGTACAGGTGATGGCAGTCCATATTCGCAACTGCGAATACATTACATGAATGTCAAAATGATCCATTCAATTAGCACACTTTTTCAACCTGCGCGAATTCCCCGTGTGCGTTTTCTCGGAAGTAGACAAGACATTGCACACCTTTCTACAAATGTTCAGCTCAGATTATTTCCGCTGAAATTAGAATTCTGTATGAACTATGTCTATACATTTAAATCCAATATTTTACATAGTTTAAAATCACGCCTCTTTTACTACAAAAGACTTAACATGTAATAAATCTCATTATCAACAATGTATGCATGACAATAACTTTTGCTTAACAGTAGTATTTTACCTTCTTATCCACCATTTTACCATCAAAAAATATTTAACAGGCATTACGCTTACAAAACAAACAAACTACACCGTATTATGCTGGACATGTGTTAATTTCAATAGAATCGTTAAAAAACTTTGACGAGAAGAATTATAGGCCAATATCGACGACATCAATCTGTTGTAGAAGTGTGGAGCATGTTTTATGCCCAAGAATAATGACTTTTCGGAGAATATCTGACACCGTCCCGCTGGCCGGACTGGCCGAGCGCTTCTAGGCGCTACAGTCTGGAACCGCGCGACCGCTACGACCGCAGGTTCGAATCCTGCCTCGGGCATGGATGTGTGTGATGTCCTTGGGTTAGTTAGGTTTAAGTAGTTCTAAGTTCTAGGGGACTGATGACCTCAGAAGTTGAGTCCCATAGTGCTCAGAGCCATTTGAACCATTTTTTGACACAGTCCCGCACTGCCATTTAGTGAAAAACGTAAATACTGGCTTACCGAGTATCGAACCGGATATGCGACTGGATTCAAGATTTCCTTGCAAACAGATCTGAACACGTCGCTCTTAATGGAACAAAATCGACAGATGTAAAGGTAGTTTCTGGAGTACCCCAAGGAAGTGTGATACAACCGCCGTTACTGTTTATAGTGTACATAAAAGATCCAGGAGAAACCGTTGGAAGCTCTTTAAGACTGTTCGCAGATGATGCTGCTGTCTATAAGAAAGTAGCGACGCCAGAAGACAGTATCGATTTGCAGAATGACCGGTGGAGAATTGATGAATGCCGCATGCTCTGACCCTGAACGTAAATAAATGTTACATATTGTGCGTAAATAGCAAAAGAAATCCACTATTGTACAACTACACTACTGACGACGAACTGCTGGAAGCAGTACCGGTATCTACTGTAAAATATCAGAGCGACCTTAAGAGGAATGGTTGGTTTGGTTTGGTTGTTTGGGGAAGGAGACCAGACAGCGTGGTCATCGGTCTCATCGGATTAGGGAAGGAAGTCGGCCATCCCGGCATTTGCCTGGAGTGATTTAGGGAAATCACGGAAAACCTAAATCAGGACGGCCGGACGCGGGATTGAACCGTCGTCCTCCCGAATGCGACTCCAGTGTCTAACCACTGCGCCACCTCGCTCGGTTTTTAAGTGGAATGACCACATATAACAAATAGCAGAAAAAGCAGATACCAAATTGAGATTCACAGGAAGAATTTTAAAGAAATGTAACTTATCCACGAATGAAGTGCTTACCAGGTGCTAGGTCGATCGATTCTCGAGTACTGTCCATCGATCTGCGACCCTTACCCGATAGTGCTGATAGAAGAGATAGCGGAGACCCGACGAAGGACGGCGCATTTCGTCACGGGAGCGTTTATTCGGTGCGAGAGCGTTCCAGGGATGCTGAACAAACTCGAGTGGCAGATGTTACGAGAGAGGCGGAGTGCATCACGGAGAGGTTTATTATTGAAATTTTGAGTGAGCACTTTCCGCGGAGAGTCGCACAACATATTACTTCCTCCCCCATGCATCCCACGAAACGACCACGAGGAGGAAATTCGAGACATTAGAGCCAATACCGAGACTTACCGACAATCATTTTTCCCACGTGCCATTCGCGAGTGGAACAGAGAAGGTTGATCAGTTAATGGTACGAGAAGTATCCTCTAACACACACCGTTAGGTGGCTTGCAAAGGATGCTATAGATGTAGCTGTGAAGAAGAACCGAAGCCCTGTCCTTACACCCAGGTCGGATTTTCTCCAGGAACAGATACTAGATGTATTTATATTTTGAGACAGATCACGTTGGCTTTCGGAGGATAAAGTTGCATGAAAACTATGGATATCGAAAGCAGTATGGGGCTCTAGAAAATTACAAGTTATGTTTAGGAGGGGATTCTTTTCAGTTTGCTTGTCTGATGCCTAGACAGCTAACAGCTTCCACTCTCAGGATGATTGTGCCTGCTCCAAACTACTTTGACGCTGTTAAATAGGGCACGATATAGAGGGAAAGACCATCCATTACTAAGAAAATAACAAAAGGATCCTAAGTAAATAACAGAAAGACTAACCTTTCCCGGATCTAAGCGGAAACGACTGGGAGAAACAGCGTTCCCTCCATGCAGGCATTTATTTCACCTGGCAAGATCAGCGCCTTCCGCCCCTCTCTCGTATCTAATCATATACCTTTAGTGAGTGACATCACAATGCGCATATTACACGGGCAGTACTTTAATAATAAGAACAACAGAAATAATGATAAAAGTAATAATAATAATAATAATAAGTAATTAAGAACAGTATATGAACGGTACATAAATAAAAAACACCTTAAATGATAATTATAATTATTATTACAAAAATTATTATTGTAATTAATATATGATATGTCAAAATAAAAGTAGGGGACAACACCCATATTTCGGCTAAAGGGACTGCGTCACATTTGTTGCCTACATCCAGAGCACCAAGGGATTACTGCCTACATCCAGAGCATTAAGGGACAAAGCTCGTACAAGACACGACGCAAACTTACATCGCTCAAAAAGAACACTAATGACCAATCCGAGTTCTCAAGAACTTCCCCCGTGTCTGAAATTTCTGTTGATCTTAAAACTCCAGAAGATCGAAAGGCACTGGGGGTTGATAGAATCCACCCGAATTTCTTGTGCACTGTGAGACCTATGCAAAAAGATGGCTAGCGGAATTCTTCTCTGACATCATGATAACTATTTCAATGCCATAAAAAAAATAAAGCAATGAAAAATCATAGTAATACTCAAACCTGGTAAGTCATCAGCTCAAACGACATAAGAACAGGCAAAGACACTAGCAGTCCAAAAATAGTTAACAATAGCTTACCGCAGGGATCGATTCTTGCTACAATTTTGTTTAATTTATATGCCTTCAGCACAAGTCCAGAACGTTTAGTCCTGTGGATCATTAAGCAATGACTATTCAAAATAAAACTTTCGAAAACGGAAGGTGCATGTTTTTATGTGTCCAGTAGATTGGCACACAGAGCTCTTGATGTGTATTTTGAGGGAGACAAACTAGTTCATCATATGTAACCAAAATACCTTGAGATCAACTTAGACAAGACATTTTCTTTTAAGGAGCACTTCACGCGAAACTCTGCCGAACTAAAAGCAGAAATACCATCCTTTATACGCTCTGTGGCTCTGCTTGGGGACCGTAAGCAGATACTCTTCAAGTACTGGTACTCGTATTGGTGTACTCAGCAGAAGAGTATTGTGCATCTGCCTAGCTTAATAGTCCGTATGTGAAAAAGATGTTCTACTTATTGCGTCAATGCCATCTACTCCAACGCACTGGTTATCTGTCTTGAGTCAAATTCCACCTCCTGGCATCCGATGGAAGTGTGCACTGATAGGTGAACATCGGAAGACTTTGCAATCCTGTCCTTCCAAAATTGAATTATGGAGCGAAAAAGGTTGAAATCAATACTTCCCACTCTTATCACAGCCAGGATTCTCGCTGAAGATGAATTCAGTAACATCGATGAATGAAAACGCTGTTGGCAGCAAAACTGCCTTTCACAGTGCCTGAAACTTGTCTGCATCGATCTTGGCGAATCTAACAGAGCTGTATGGTCACTCTACAGAAAGAATCAAATGTGAAGAAGTTGTCTGGCTAGGGCGAAGAGCGAGAAATAATGGGGCAAGGTTAGCAGATGGTGTGGGGGAAAAAAAAAAAAGAAACAAGAACAGACTGGAATGAAGAAGGCATTGCCGGCCGAAGTGGCCGTGCGGTTAAAGGCGCTGCAGTCTGGAACCGCAAGACCGCTACGGTCGCAGGTTCGAATCCTGCCTCGGGCATGGATGTTTGTGATGTCCTTAGGTTAGTTAGGTTTAACTAGTTCTAAGTTCTAGGGGACTAATGACCTCAGCAGTTGAGTCCCATAGTGCTCAGAGCCATTTGAACCATTTTTTTTTTTTTTTTTTTGAAGAAGGCATTGATAGTGTTGACAGTGGGCAGACATACTAGTTCATGGTTCGACTGAAGGAAAACAAACGAGAAGAAGCTATGCCGATAATAACAGATAAAGCGGTCTGCTCTTGAAGGCAGAGTGGTTATGGTCCAGCTCGTATAGCTTGTCGCGCAGTGCACTAAATTGTAAGACACAGACGTTTTCCAGATTAGTGGTATTATAAATATAACCGTTGAATTTTTCTTTCTTTATAGCGAAAACTAAAGTAAAGATATAGCGTATAAATATGAGAGATTTTATATGAAGCACTGCACATTCCCTAAAAGCGGACGGACCTGCACCGGGAAAGTTAAGAGTTAGGAGAGGTCATATTAGAGGCTCCTATGAGTCGCCGGATATGAGTAAAAACATAGCGCTGAGATGGGTTGTAGTGAGGACTGGGGGAGTGGGGGGACTTACTAATTTCCTGGTCTTCAGATAGCAACTCACACGTAATACTTGAGAAAACCTCGCTCTGCAAAGCCGGAAGTAGTTAGTGCGAGGACTTCGCGTTTATTGACAAATCCGAGCAAGAAGACGGGCTGTCCACATATGCGGTTCCAGTCTGTTGTTGCCGAAATATAACTTTGATCGTGACTGTGCAGTGTGACGTAGAACAAAGACGCAATACCTGAGTAAACTGTGAGTAAGACGGAAGTGTTCTTCGGAGTTCGCGCGCGAAACTCGTTATCTCGCCACGTTCTTATTCCGTTATTCCGGTGACACCGAATATTATCGCCGAAGCCATTGTGTCTAGTAGGCAGGTCTGGTGAGTTCGTCACGAGGAAAGTTGCGCAGTGATAGAAAAATAATTGTCTTTCAACATCCACCGAGTACAGAGATGCGTCATAAGGTACGATCACGCAAGAGGTTTCATTTTAGAAAGGCACGCTTACCGAGATTTGAGGAACAAATGGACGCCGAAACATCTTCGACAGAACCAGGACCAGAAAATTGCAACACCTTAACCATGGCAGGTGTTCTAGAATGTTTATTCCTTGTCGTTGTCAATCATCTTATGTCTTCTAGCTAACATCAGATCAAACTGCCCTACTTACAGGATACGGCAACTTATATGAAGAAAATCTAAAACGAATCGACTGTAAAGCAGGGAACAAAATTGAAGATTAGGGCTTAAAAAGGATGACTAGGGTTTAACGTCCAGTCGACGATGAGGTCACTAGAGACGAAGCACAAGCTTGAAATGAGGAAGGGTGGAAAAGGAAATCGGTGGTATCACTGTCAAAGGAACCACCCCGACATTCGCCTTAAGCGGTTCACGGGAAACGCGGGATATCTAAATATCGATGGACGGATGGGGATTTGAAATTACGTCCTCTGCAATGCGAGTCCCGTGTGCTGACCACAAAGCTACCAAGTTGGGTAAACAGGAAATCTACTCATCTCCTGGACCAGAGTGGCAAAAGAGATCATTGGATTAAAATCAAAGGTAACTTGCTTCTGTTAAGAAAGAGCCAAAAAGCGTGGAGACTCCTGAAGCGGATAAGCAATGATCCAATACAAACTGCTGTATGTCAAAATATTACTGCCAATGAAATAGTACACCCGTTACTACTGTATATGAAGACCATCCACAAATAAAAGAAAACTATTAAGAGAAGAACAAGAGGACAGTAATGGCATTGCAACGTTACTCATAATCAAAGAATTAGAGGAAACTACAAAAACAGAGTGAAAATGGAAAATCAGCTGGTTTAGATCAAGTTGAAGAGTTAAATTTAATAACATTAAAAATGCACACATTTTTCAACAGCTGTATGCGCAAATATGAAACTCCAAAAATATGTTGAAAGAGCTGTGTGACTGATCTGTTGAAGCCTGGCCAAGAAGAAAACAGCCCTAAGAATTTTGGATCACCGACCGTACAATTCTTCGTGGTAACTATTGATCGCATTGTTAGTATGTAAAATTCCTCCAATGTTTCGGCCATTGTTGCACACGGCCTTCCTCTGTGTGTTTTGCTGACTTCCCTAACGAAGGCCATCTGCAACAGTGCCCCAAACGTTGGAGCAATTTCACATATTTTCAATGCGGTCGCAAATACCGAAGAATTTGATGCACAGTAGAACTGTCTCGGAAGCTTAAGTTTACAATTTTATATCAGTTTCACGACCATGCTATCTTTTTACCTGTAGCTGATGCCCTTCCCGTACCCAGGTAGGCTCGATTATGATCTAGTAAGTAAGTTGTACAAACCAACTGCTGAACCTTACACAGTTTATAGAAAACGATTTTGAGGCTTGTAATTGACACGAGCAGTATATGGCACTGTAAACCACCAGCTAGTACTAGTCACGCCTACAGCGTAACCAAGCATTATAATCTACCCAGGTTCGCCGCCACTGTCTAGCAGCACCGCAGTTTTCCCGTCATTTTCCAAGGACAGCGCAGTCGATGGAGACTACACAAGAATGGGCTCCCTACATAGAAATGTGCTTTCTCAAATTCTGTTCACTATACACAAGTCTTTGCATCAGACGTCTAGTGGGATAGAGCGTGTCATTAGGAGCACCTTTTGTTGGAGACATAACGTTCGTTGAAGCTTCCCGGTGCTGTGAAGCGTCTTCTTCTATTGGTTATGTTCCTGAGAGGAGGCAGAACATAGGCACTCTGTGTGGAGCGTGTGCTTAGGTGTTGCCTATAATCCACTCATCTGCTCCGTATTCAAGGGGTAACCCCAGGAAAATTGAAATCCTTCTCCTCCGCTTAGAGACACTCATACTTCAGGTTTTCTTGTTGGAGATCACTATCAGTTTACTGTGATAGGCAGTACGCAGCACAGTCGGTTATTAGACCCTGCTAGTTCGGTGACATCTTGTCGTCCTAGGGCCTGCTAATACTAAACAATGCTAGCGTCAACGTACATTTGTCCCTAACAAAAGTTGTTCCCATGATGTGATCTACCACTCCTACACATTTCACGCAAAGACATTAAAAACCTTGTATACGCGAACGACCGACCCGTAGCCCGCAGTAGCAGGAGTTTCATGTATGCTGATGACCTCGTTCTAACTATCCAGAGGAATGTTTGAATGTGTGGTTACCGCCCTCACAAACGCCTTTGAAGAGCTGTGAGCATACTTCTGCGCAAACCAACTCCAGTTTAAAAGAAAAATTACTCGAAGACACAACTGTGTGCTTTTCATTTGAGAAACAGAGAAAGCCGCTCATGTCGAAGATGGTATAGTGAAGAGTAGGTATGAAATACTGTGGCTCTCCAGAATGTCTAGGAAAGACGTTCGGTAGATCGCTTACTTACAAGAAACACTGCACATCGCAAGTTTATCTGGAACAATCTGCTAAAGTAAATGGCCAGATCACAATGCGACAATCTACCTGGAATCGTCCGAATGTCTACAGTGACATAATGCTACTCTGCGGCAGAATATATTTGTCCCGTTTAGTAGAATTCAAAACGTGCCAGACAGATAAGTATAGCTCTCATCGATAAATACAAGATTATAACAGGTTGTTTTTATTCCATTCTAGTCGAAAATCTCTACTATCTTGCAGGAATATCATCGTACTTGAAGAGGACGTGCAGCTAACTAGGAGAGACAGAAAGTGAAGCAAGAAAGAACCCATCCCCTTATGGGTCTGAACCGCACCCGCAACGACTGAAGTCAAGGGTGAGCTTTCTTAGAACATCGAGAGAACTATTCTTACGGCTGAGAAAGCCAAGTTGAAACTATGTAGGACCACCATCCTTCCCCTGGGGTGGAACAAGAATTTCTGAAACGTTACCTTCTGGTCACTATTAGAATTGGCTGACTTATTTTGGTCCAAAACAGTGCAATCTCTTGAAATATGTCCAAAACGGATGTTTCTGATACTACAGGGTGTTTCAGAATGAACATACCGGTTTTAAAGGCTATGTAGCATTTATTGCATTCAGCTTAACATTATTATAAAAATACATTAAATGAAAGAACAACTCAAACAGTTTTCCTTACAACTATTCAATGTGAGCATTATTCGTCACACAGCACACATCGAGCTGATAGGCGGGTTCTTCCCAAACCTTGATCGGTGTGTCTGAGGTCATTGTTGCAACAACTGTTTCAGTCCTGTTTCCAATGTCAGGTACTCCAGCTTGTAGCGGAGGTAGATCCACATGATACTTTATGAATCACAAAGGTAAAAATCGCTTGGCATCGGATCAGGTGACGGTGGTAGCCATGCGTAACAAGCTCTGTCATCCCGCCCCTTGCAACCAACGTCGTTTAACCTATCGTGTAGTGTGTCATGCCAGAGACGGCACACCATCTTGCTGCCAAATAAAGTTCTGTGGCTCAGCTTCTTCCAGTATAAAGAAAGAGCCGTAGCTCTAACGCATCAAGATACGAAGCACCAGCTACAGTTGCTGCACAGAAAAAGAAAGGCTCTTAAACATTCCGCTGGGATATGACACAAGGAACATTTAATTTAGGGAAGTCTCGTTTCAGCTGTGCCATTTCTTGGGGATTTGGTGATCCCCAGACACACACATTATGTGTGTTCACATTTCCACTTACACGAAATGTCGAGTCATCACTGAAGACGACACGATCCAGAAAAGCTTCACGGTCATGCACCAACATTTTGTTTGCAAAGTTGGTAAGAAGACCGTAGTCTGCAGACTTTAGAACTTGTAACAGATTTACAAATAAAAATATTTGAGCTATTCTTTCATCTGATGTACTATTTGTAATTGTAAGTTTAATATAATAAATGCTACAACGTATTAAAACAGGTATATTCAGTTTGAAACACCCTGTACTACTACTACTAATACAACCAGGGGTGATTCTAGAAGTCGGTCAAGGGGGGGAGCTAATGGTGGTGGTGGGGGTGGGGGGGTGGGGGTTGGGAGGATTGGAAATATTGCTCAACAAAAGGAGAGTTGGGGTCCTCCACCGACAAATTGGTAAAATTTTGTGTTGCTTAAAGTAGTTTTTGGTAAGTGTTTTGGAATTCAGGGTAAAAAAGTGTCTACAGAATGTATGTGCCCGGGAAAATAATACGATTTGACCCAGATGTCCGGTGATTTCGAAGTTTTTGTCTGGGGTCAGCAATTTAAGTGTTGGTAGGCATACCCGGCATATTTAGTTTTCTTGATTATTGTAAGTGGCATTCGTACATTACTATACATCCAGTGTATATTAATAAATAATAAAACGCCCATTTTAAGTTAAATGATATTTATTGGTTTAGGTAGTAATCTATTTACCGCTCTTATTCATTTGTTAAAATGTATTTGAAGTGCATTGCAACCTATATTGCTAATCATTATAAAAAATGATTGAATCTGTTGAAGTAATATATTCGCTGATTTCTGAAGTAATTTTATCCATTGTAATATGATACTCCATTTGGGGGGGAGGGGTGCTATAGCCCCATAGCCCCCATAGTCCCCCCTTGCCACCGCACCTGACTGCTACTACAACTACTGCTAATGATAATAATAATAATAATAATGCGTAAAATAATATACTCGAAATCATATATCCCTGTTGGAACTTTTCCTGTCAAACCTCTTACCAACTATGTAAGTCGGAAGAAGCGGCTTGAGCACTAAAGGGAACAGAAAACCTAAACGTTACTGATGTACAAAAATCTAAACATGCCATGTGATCCTATGTGTCTATTTCTTTTTTGGGGTGGGGCGGGGGGTGGGGGTGAGGCGGGGAGGGGTGGAGGGGAGGGGCGGGGAATACAAGAAACATAAAAGGACCAAAAGTGTCCGGCGACTGTTAGCATCTCTCCCCCCCCCCCCTCCCTCAGTCTCACTTTCTCTTTATCTCCCGCGTTCTCTCCCTGTTTCTCTGGAAAGTTTTTTTTTACATAAATCACGTGAAACGTGTAAGCAATAGCACAGATGGACACCGCTGTTCCTCGGAGTTCAGTTAACGAGGGTCAGCAAGAGATATTGAGAGAGATATACCAGCAATAATTTGCGTAACACTTTTGCTCCCCTTATCTGAAAAGGACAGCATATTTTGCCAAAAAACACACACAAAAAAACACAGACATACAGTCTGCCCCGAGAATCAACTGTCGGCGAATTTCGTAGTATGTATGCTGACCATTTTCTTTACCTGCTAAAAATATTTTTTTTAAATATCAGCAGATGTATTTTTTCCTTGCTGAATCGTAGAAAGTGCTATTTGAATCCAAGCGCGTATGAGTTTACTGTTTTAAAAGATGGCCTTTGACCACTTGACCATCGTCCTAGTTAGAAAGGGTTTTCATTCTCAGGCACGCATATATCTTCCACGTACACAATTCACACACTCTTCGAGGTCGCGTACACTGTTAGGTGCCCTACATGTAAAACATAATTTCCTCATTTTGTATGTTCTAACGATTCCACTTGGTCATGAACGCTTGCTGCATCGTGACCTTTAGTGTCATTTTTTTGTTTCAAGAACGGTAACATAGAGAATTAAACCGTTTAACAGAGTTATTTACGTGTGATCCCCAACTAGCGCGCTGAAATTCGTCGCAATCGGTGAGTTGCAGGGTCTAACCTGCTTAGCAGCAGCGTTCGCCGTGTCGCTGTTACGGAGCTCTCGCAGCGGCAACGGGAAACGTTCTTGGAAGGTAAGCACAGAATCAATCAAGAGTAGCCATTCCACTGCATGATGAAGGAATACCTGGTTCTAAATGCACGTCCAAATCCAACAGTGGCCGTGGAGCATACAGATACCTCAAGAGGATACTTGTTTTTTCATCACTTACTTAAAAAGCCGACGTATCATACGAGGTGCGGCTAGAAAAAAACCGTACTGATGCTGGAAAAAACATTAATTTACAATTATTTACAATTTCATGTTATCTCCTTCAATGTACTCTCCTCCTCGGTCTCTACACCGCTCCATACGAATTTTCCACTGTTCATAGCAATGCTGCAGATCATTTTCGGTAAGTCCATACATTACTTCCGTCGCTTTTTCTTTTACTGCTTCAACAGTCTCAAATCTAGTTCCTTTCAAAGCTGACTTGACTTTAGGGAAAAGAAAAAAGTCACAGGGGGCCAAATCAGGTGAGTAGGGTGGATGATCTAAGATGGGAATGTTGTGTTTTGCCAAAAAGTCTTCACTGACAACGCACTGTGAGCTGGGGCATTGTCTTGGTGAAGGATCCATGACTTTTTTCTCCACAAATCGTTCCGTTTTCTCCGTACTCGCTCACGTAGGGTAGCCAGGACGCTAATGTAATAATGCTGATTCACTGTTTGTCCCTCTGGTACCCAATCAATGTGCACAATCCCTTTGATGTCAAAAAAAAAAAAAAAAAAAAAAAAAAAAAAAAAAAAAAACAATCATCATTGCCTTGAATTTCGATTTTGACATTCGTGCTTTTTTTTGTCGTGGAGAACCAGGAGTTTTCCAATGCATCGATTGGCGTTTAGTTTCGGGATCGTAAGTAAAAAACCACGATTCATCGCAAGTAATAACATTTTGTAAGAAGGTGGGATCACTTTCAATGTTTTCCAGGATGTCAGAACAAATCATTCTTCGGCGTTCCTTCTGTTCAATTGTGAGACACTTTGGAACCATTTTTGAACACACTTTGTTCATGTTGAAACTTTCATGAAGAATCTGCCTAACACTTTCCTTGTCAACTCCTGTTAACTCAGACACTGCTCTGATTGTTAAACGGCGATCTTGTCGAACAAGTTTACCGATTTTTTCAATGTTTGCATCAGTTTTTGCTGACAATGGTCTGCCAGTGCGAGTGTCATCACTGGTGTCTTCGCGGCCATCTTTAAATCGTTTAAACCACTCAAACACTTGTGTTCGCGATAAACAATCATCGCCGTACACTTGTTGTAACATTACAAACGTTTCACTTGCAGATTTTCCTAGTTTGAAACAAAATTTGATGTTAACACGCTGTTCTTTCTGTACACTCAACATTTTCCGACGCACAGACAAAACGTCAACTACTTAAAACAGACGCCACGGGCAGACTGAGTGCAGGAGGCAGATGAAACTCGAGCAGTAGGCGGAGCGAGAGTCACGTGACAGGCCACGCGACTTTCAGCCTTATTGCATTCGTTTTATTGTTTCACCAGTACTAGTCCGGTTTTTTTCTAGCCACACCTCGTATTATGACCAATATTGTTTTCAAGATATATCCACAAAATTTTCATCCTGCGGCTACACTCTTTCCACACACACACACACACACACACACACACACACACACACACACACACACACACACACACACGCACGCACACACACACACACACATATCTTAATGTTTCACTTACGTATAAGTTATCACAGTTTTTCTCTTTTTCTGGATTTGTCTCCACACTCTCTACAGTAACAAAGTTCCGTAGTTGTTTGATGACACTGACGGCGGTATAATAAGACGATACCAGATTTCAGGTATTACCTCCTACCACGGAAAACGCAGTGGTCGACGGCTTTTACTTAACGACCGAGAGCAGAGGCGTTTGGGTAGAATTGTCAGTGCTAACAGACAAGCAAAGCTGCTCGAAATAACCGTAGAAATCAATGTGGGACGCACGACGAACATATCCGTTAGGACAATGCAGCGAAATTTGGCGTTAATGTGCTATGGCAGCAGACAACCGACGCGAGTGCCATCGCTAACAGCACAATATCGCCTGCACCGCCTTTGGGCTCGTGACCATATCAGCTGGACCCTAGACGAATGGCCTAGATGACCGAAAACCGTGGCCTGTTCGCATGAGTCCCGATTTCAGTTGGTAAGAGCTGATGGGTAAGGTTCGAGTGTGGCGCATACCCCGGAAACCATGGACCAAAATTGTCAACAAGCACTGTACAAGCTGGTGATGGCTCCGTAATGGTGATATCGCTGTTAATGCAGAATTTACTGAATCCTTTGGTCCAACTGAACCACTGAACCAATCATTGACTGGAAATGATTATGTTCCGCTATTTGGAGACCATTTGCAGTCATTCATGGGCTTCACGTTCCCAAACAACGATGGAATTTTTATGAATGGCAATTCGCCCTTGTCAGCGGGACACAATTGTGCGTGATTGGTTTCAAGAACATTCCAGGCAATTCGAGTGAATGATTTGGCCACCCATCGAACTTCTGTGGGATATAATCGAGAGGTCAGTTCGTGCAGAAAATTCTGCATCGGCCACACTTCCGCAATTATGGACGGATATAAAGGCTGCTCGGCTCAATATTTCTGCAGAGGGCTTCAACGACTTTTTGAGCGCATGCTACCTCGAGTTGCTGCACTACGCTGGGCAAAAAGTAGTCCGACACGATACTGGCAGATACGACCACTTTTGTCACCTCTGTATAGCATGCCATTGGAATACATGCATATATGAGTATACTTCACTGTAACGAAGTGCTCTTTTACATTTACAGTCCGTTCTGTTTCTTGACGTCTCCCTGAACTAGATTACGAAATCTTGGTACTGGATCTTATCGTGCTCCTGACTGCTCATGATAATCGCTTCTCTCAATCCTGTGAAGGTCGCAATGACCTTCTATAAAAATAACTTCGTTGTTTCTTTCCTGCAAGTGCTGAGCATTCTGGATTATCATATACACGGACGGCTGTTATGGCGTTATTTACCGTGTTGTTTCAGTATTTTTAGCGCTGTTTGAAAGTCTGGAAGTGTTAATATTCTTGTTGTGAAGCGTACTTCAGCGTCGCCAAAACTGCTGTTAATTTCGCCGTCCTAATCGATGTTTCTGGGAGCAATTTATATCCGTCTGTGCTTTCCGAGGCAGGATCTAAGTACATACATCAGTACCAGCAGCGTCTTTTGAGCCCTCTGTATGTATTAATCGATCGGTAATTGCTTCTGTCAGGTACTGTAACGCTCTATCAACATGGCTTCATGTATTGTTGTATTGTCTGGCAACATCCACATCTCGGCCGGAGTGGCCGAGTGGTTCTAGGCGCTACAGTCGGGAACCGCGCGACCGCTACGGTCGCAGGTTCGAATCCTGCCTCGGACATGGATGTGTGGGATATCCTTAGGTTACTTAGGTTTAAGTAGTTCTAAGTTCTAGGGGACTGATGGCCTCAGAAGTTAAGTCCCATAGTGCTCAGAGCCATCCACAACATTATGAGTAACTGTTGCGAATGACAGAATAAAATATACTTCTAGCATCCTATCTTTGTTTATTTCAACATCTTATATTGCAGCAGCATATAACATACAACGAGAGGGGGCGCTATTTTGTTCATTGAGTAACTAGTTGTATAGTGTGGACTCGGGAACTCAGTGAATACAATTTTCAGTGCTATAGTCTTGTCGTGGGAATAATAGTCTCAGCAAATTAAACTGTCATCTTCAGATCAAATAGTGCAAAGTAGTACTATCTACATCAATATTTGAAGTTAAACACTTTGTCATTGCGTGTTTCGCACTTTCCAAATGGTTCAAATGGCTCTGAGGACTATGGGACTTAACTTCTAAGGTCATCAGTCCCCCAGAACTTAGAATTACTTAAACCTAACTAAACTAAGGACATCACACACATCCATGCCCGAGTTTCGCACTTTTACTCACGATTATGACAAAGTGTCTAACTTCAAAGATCGATGAAGACACTACTACTTTTCACTAAGTGATCTGAAGATGGCAATTTAATTTGATGAAACTAGTTATCAACATACAAATGTATGCAATATTGGCTAGTAAAGTGTTCCCACAAGAAGACTACAGGATTGATAATTACAAATCACCTCCTACAAAACTGACAATGCCTGGTAACTGAATACAATTTTGTTATCAACAATTGGGGCAAATCGCTTTCGTCTAAAACAAATCTGAACAAGTCATTCATAATAGCCGGACGATGTGGCCGAGCAGTTCTAGGTGCTTCAGTCCGGAACCGCGCGACTGCTACGGTCGCAGGTTCGAATCCTGCCTCGGGCATGGATGTGTGTGATGTCCTTAGGTTAGTTAGGTTTAAGTAATTCTAAGTCTAGGGAACTGATGACCTCAGATGTTAAGTCCCATAGTGTTTAGAGCCTTTTGAACCATTCATAATATTAACATAAACATCACATATCCACTTGCTTGTACAACACGTGGAATATTTATTTAAGAGAAACTTACACACTGTCCGTCCTACAAGATCCGAGACTGATTTTATCTCTGTATTATAAGCAACGTCAGCACTGTAGCTACGATGACAGATGAACTAACAACTGTAAACAACGAGATGTCCAGTCGACTAGTCAGTTGTGAGCATTCGGAGTTTAGTAGTGGACGAGCGGCCGTAATGTGGCAACGTTGTTTTGTCACAAAACGCAATAGAGCAACGAACTGATCATTCTGCGGAATGTTTTGAAGAAGACAAAAGTGTGTGCATAGTTTGTCCCTCACACCTTGACTCCCAAACAAAAAAACAATGACGAGCAGACGCCTGTCGCGAATTGATTGAAACGAAAAACGTGGACAGTCCTTTCCTGATGGCGAGACTTGGTGTTGCCAATACAAATCTCTCTCTGCTGATTCGCCAAGACCGAAGAAAGTGCGAATATCCCAAAGAAGTTTTTTTCTAACAGTTTCGCATGGTTTGTCTTCAAGTCAGGGGAGATTATGTAGGACACCCGAGCATTAACTTATCAGTCATATGTCTTAGCTGAAGTGTCTGGTTGAGTGGTATGGCCTTTTTACTCTTCCTGTACTAACGCTAAACAGCCGCACTTCACTTCAGCAAGTCCAAGGCACAATATGCTCATCACTACATATCGGGATACAATATTTTAGTTGCAACCGCGATCACAGCCAAAACGCATTTACTCCATGACAATTATCTGATGTAGTGGCAGTCATTAGTTCGATTAAAATATATTTTTTTATTTTGCATTCTCCGCTACTGATTTGAGTTCAAATATGTCCGTTTAACGGGTTGAACTGTGCAAGAAAAAGGTTTCACAGACGAATACAACGTAAATGTGTATTCTAATGGAACTTCAAACCCTAAGGCTCATCGCTTGTCTGTTTCGACCATTGTTATCGACATACATTAAGCCGACACAAACGCTCACTTTCTCGTTATGCATAGTAGTTGTCGATGCTTACTGGTACGATCGCGACCATTTCAGGTTAAATACTTCAGCATATAGTGGGAAACTAGTATTAAGCTAACAGCTTATCAATGTCAAAGTTTGTAACTGAGTTTGCAGACAACAGTAATTTGGTGAAGAGGTCTTTCATAAATGAAAACCAGCAACACTCAATGCTATAGTCCTTTTCTTTTTGTGGAGACCGAAGTTCTCCTCGGTAGGAATACTGTATTCATATTAATTTATTGAAAGACTGGCAATCTGGGCTAAAGAAACTCTTGAAAGTAATTTTTCGCATTTATTTAATCACCGAATGATTCTTACATCGCCTTAGTGAAAGATAATTTCCTAAATGCTCGTACAGAAATATCGTACCATAGCTGCAGACGAATTTCATTGGGTGACAGATGCAGTTTTGTGTTTTTAACTTTGCCTCGTGGCCCTCTCGTAATAGCACACAAACGCAATTTTCTATTATCTGACTTAATATGTCTCTTTAACTTTTTGGCGTGATAACGTCTTTGGAACCGACACCGAATTTGTGGAGGTTATTGCACCCAAATGAGTGACAATTAACGTAAAATTAATTTATAATTTCAATAACTCGTCTAAAAATAAATACAACGTCGACACCTTGGTCTCGTTTTAATGAAGGGGGATGACAGTTCATATCAGAAGCACTCTGACACACTTGGCGAGCGGTCGTCACCGATTGTGTACGCGCAAAGTGAACCCACGATCGCTGATTCGACACACACACACACACACACACACACACACACACACACACATAAACGGGATAATCTTGATGAGACTTATCATCGGGTGTGAGTGAACCAAGTGGAGATTTGAAGTGGGAAGAGTGTGCTACAACACTCCATCAATTTCAAGCGTGTCTCTTCAAAATGCGCTAAAAGTTACAGAGAAGTGGATCATTTTTTAAAAAAAGAATGAAAATTTCTCGATTATCTCAACTTGCCGTGATGTATGAGAGCTTAGTGCAATCAAATTTATAAAAGTCTACAAAGAGGCTGCCACCGAAATCGGCGGACCTGAATCCACAACCAACGTACAATACATTGCAGTGCTGCTGTGAACACAGGCAAAGTAAGAATTCTCGAACGACACTGGAACAATCTCAGGAGACTGTAAAGCACGGATGTGGATATCGTAGCTGATTTTGAGTGCAGTGGGATACTCATTATGCGACAGGTGGCCGTATTTGACTGTGCCACCTGGTTTTGCTAACCAGCTAGCTATCTAGATTCCGTAACGGCAGCTCGCCATCAACTGAGCACCGATGAGTATATTAATGTGATAAATGAAGGTATTTTGTGTAGTACGTGAACATAATTGTCAATGTACGTGAATATCTTTTAAAACATTTTAATCTTAATGTCTTGCGTACGTTATACGAGGGTCACTCCAAAAGAAATGCACACTATTTTTTTTTAAATCCATCTTTTATTCTACATGTATGAAAGTTTTACAGTGTGTAGATACGTCCTTTAGGAACAATATTTTCATTTCTCCACATAATTTCCATCCCTCTCAGCTGCATTAAGCCATCTTGGAACCAGCGCCTGTATACCCGCACGGCAAAATTCTGGACCAACCTGTTGTAGACACTGTTTGGTAGCGTGCACAAGGGAGTCATCATCTTCAAACCTTGTTCTACGAAGAGAGTCTTTCAGTTTCCCAACGAGATGATAGTCACATGGAGCCAGGTTAGGACTGTAAGGTGGGTGTTTCAGTGTTGTCCATCCGAGTTTTGTGATCGCTTCCGTGGTTTTTTGACTGACATGTGGCCGTGCATTCTCGTGCAACAGCAAAACATCCCGCTTTTGCCAATATGGTCGAACAAGACTCAGTCGAGCTTGAAGTTTCTTCAGTGTCGTCACATATGCATCAGAATTTATGGTGGTTCCACTTGGCATGATTTCCACAAGCAATATACCTTCGGAATCGAAAAACACCGTAGCCATAACTTTTCCGGCAGAAGGTGTGGTTTTGAATTTTTTTTTCTTGGGTGAATTTGCATGATGCCACTCCATTGACTGCCCTTTCATCTCTGGTGAAAAATGATGGAGCCATGTTTCATCACCTGTCACAATTCTTCCAAGAAATTCATCTCCACCGTTTTCGTACTGTTCCAAAAGTTCGCTGCATAACGTTTTTCTTGTTTCTTTGTGAGCCACTGTCAACATCCTGGGAACCCACCTGGCACAAACCTTTTTTAACGCCAACACGCTCAGTATTCTGCAAACACTTCCTTCCCCTATCCCAACGTAGCGTGACAATTCGTTCACTGTGATGCGTCTGTCAGCAGTCACCAATTCGTTAACTCTCTGCACAATCCTCAATATTGCCGTGCCCGCTTTCATCACGTAACCTGCTCGTCCACCGACTGACTGTACTGCGATCGACAGCAGCATCTCCATACACCTTTTTCAACCTCTTGTGGATGTTTCCCACTGTCTCGTTTTCACGGCACAGGAATTCTATGACAGCACGTTGCTTCCGACGAACGTCAAGTGTAGCAGCCATCTTGAAGACGTGCTGTGATGGCACCACTCACGGGAACAGGTTGAACTAAGTTTTCAAACAAGCGGGAAGGATGTACCTACACTGTAAAACTTTCAGACATGCAGAATGAAGACAGTATTTTTACAAAAATAATGTGCATTTCTTTTGGAGCGACCCTCGTAGATGTTCTAAGGATTTGCTGCACCCGAAACGCGTCAAATATAATTTTTTAACATATGATCCATTTATTTTAAGTGACCCATTACAGCAGTGCTTAGACACCACTGTGATTTTCTTTTGCACAATAGTTAACTGTATGCATTTATTTATGCACTGCATCAAGAATGTGCTCGATATGTTATTTGTACTATAAGGGTGCGATCAAAAAGTTTTCGTCTAACGGCGTTGCTGCAGCGTATATGCAACATAGCGCGATTCCGATGCGGGCGTATAAGTATCAACCTGTAACCAAGGAATAGTACGATATTCGTCTTTCCGACGTGCGTGCGTTAAATGCGGAAACGTGAGCAATGATAACATTGTTACCAAATGCGACCAAACAGGACCAACGTACTGTTGTTATTTTCTTGGCTACCGAAGGACAATCACGGGTAGACATCCAACGGAGAATGAAGATTGTGTATGGGGCAGAATGTCTGTCGGAAGCCACCGCCGAGGAACTGCGACAGAGGGTGCTGCTCCTTCATGATAACTCGCGTCCCCATATTGCAAATATCGTGACGTAGAAGTTACGCCAATTCAAACTGGAGTCACTCGATCATCCGGGCTATCGTCCTGATCTCTTCCCAAGCGATTATCACGCCATCGGTCCTTTAAAGAAGGCCTTGAAGGGTCGACGAATCCTGCCGGACGAGGCTGTGCAGAAGGACTTCTTCACGCTGAAGGACATGGTATTTTACCAAACGCGTAGCTTCAGTCTGGTGCAACCGTGAGACGAATGACTCAATGCTCACGACGATTGGCTTATAGATTCAGGACTGTACGGCCTTCGAACTAAAACTTTTTAATCGGCCCTTATGTTACCGAAAACAAGGAGCGAGTAATACCGGCATGGCACCAACAGTGGCTTGTTTCAGCAAGAACCGTTGTCGAACAGACGCACAAAACTATAGGCCTATATCGCTGACGTCAATCTGATGTAAAATTTTTGGACACTTTTTACGCTCGCGTTATATCACCTTGTTGGAGATCAAAAACGTCCTCTGTTGGACTCAACGAGGATTCTGCAAACAACGATTGTACGAGATCCAGATGGCAGCAGTCACCGGCGCCCGGGTTGATGCCGTGGTCCTTGAGATCGGCACTGTTGCCCAATGAACAAAATACTAGCGTACGGAATATCAGAGCTGTTTTATGATTGGACATAAGAGCTCATAGCAAACAGAACACAGCATGTATTGATAACGGACAGGAATCTTCAGACATAAAAATAACTTCAGCTGACGCAAGACCATTAGTGTTCACAATATGTAAATGTATAAATGACCTAACTGATGGTGTAGTCCACCGTCGATGGAGGTGGATTACAAAACTTTCGTTCGATTAATACTTCAATATTTCTCCTGAATTTGGGACCTATACAGGACAGAAATGATATAGGAAATAGGAGACAGAAAGAAGAGTAGCATGCTTCGTCACAGGTTCATTTAGTTAAGGGGCTCCGGAAAGGCTCAAAATCATGAAAAGTTCAATTTTTACTTTTTTGCGTTTTCTGAATCTGCAGACTATTACCTTTTAATAGATATATAATTTATTCAATTCCGAAGACTACAACTATTTTTAAATTTTTTTTGAAATGTGTTCTACATGGGCGTGACCCACTGTGGCGCTGTTAAACTGCTGTCAAATGGTGTTATTATTAACGTCCGTATTCATCAGGTACATTTTAGTGATGTGAGATAAAGTATGTGTTGTGGCTAACCTGTGATGGTTCAATATATATCGCTGGTGTGATTGTCGATTGTTTCATGTTTATTTACTCTGTCGTTATCTCGAAAATATTCGTAATTAATTCTGTTTCTTGAGTCTCTGTTTTGTTGAAATATAATAATGAGTAAAAGTAAAGTTATTAGAAATCCTCTGAAGGCTTTTAAGAAAAGGAGAAATGTTGGAAAGCCAAAGGTATGTGTTATTACTGTAAACAATAAAGACGATAACCAAGTGAGTGAACCTAACCTCTCAAGTACACCTGCCCATAGCAGTCAAAGTGGGAAAGAAAATACTTCACAGAAGAAGCTTGGTTCAATGAGTGAATGTTTTATGGGCGAATCGGATGTGAATGAAATATTTGATATGTCGGTTCTCAAAGGAATTTTTTCAAACTGTGTAAGATGTATTCATTGTAGTGAAGTTGGTCTGGAACTCTCCATAATAAAGCACGCAGGACTTGCTAGTGAAATACAACTGAAATGTGATAAGTGTTCATACACGACCACCTTTTGGAACAGTGTTGCAGTAACTGCAACTGAAGAAAATGGTAGCAAAATCTACGAACACAACATTAGATTTGTTTATTCCTTGCGTTCAGTTAGTAAGGGTGCTACTGCAGGTGCAATTTTCTGTGGCATCATGAATCTTCCAAATCCACCAACCAAGTTTACGACCTATAATAAATTAATAGGGTCTAAAGTAGAAGATGTCTGTATAGAATCTATGAAGAACGCTGTGGAAGAGGCAGTAATGGAAAATAATGGTAACAGAGATTTGACTGCAGCGTTCGATGGTACCTGGCATAAACGGGGACACACATCTCTTCATGGTGTAGTATCTGCCACCAGTATGTATACAGGGAAAGTTTTAGATGTAGCAGTAATATCAAAGTATTGTAGATGTCCACAAAAATATAAAGGTACACATGAAAATAATTGCAAAGCTAACTATAGTGGCAGTAGTGGAGGAATGGAAGTGGCTGGTGTTGCCAGTATATTCCAGCGTTCTGAGGCGTGTGATAAAGTGCGATATGTTAATTACCTTGGTGACGGTGATTCTAAAAGTTTCAAACATGTTCAAGGACTGAAGCCCTATGGTGATGATGTTGTAGTGCAGAAATTTGAGTGTATTGGACACGTACAGAAGCGAATGGGAACAAGACTTCGGCGACTGAAAGCTTCGTACAAAAAACAAAAACTCAGTGATGGTAAAGGGTTGGATGGGAAGGGAAGGTTAACTGACAGTGTAATTGACAAAATACAGAACTATTATGGAATGGCTATTAGGCAAAATACACAAAGTGTCGACGAAATGAAGAAGGCTGTTTGGGCTCTTTTTTTTTCATACTTCTTCAACCGATGAAAATCCCCAACATAGCTTGTGTCCCAAAGAAGAAGACAGTTGGTGTAAATATAACAAAGGATTGCTAACTGGTGAAGTGTACACTCATAAGCATAGTCTGCCTCATGCAATAATGGAGGTGATAAAACCTATTTTCAGAGACTTAGCAGCACCTGAACTGTTGAAAAAGTGTATTCACGGAAAAACTCAAAACCCCAATGAAAGTGTAAATAGTGTTATATGGTCGAGAATCCCCAAGACTGTATTTGTTGGAATAGAAACACTTCACTTTGGTGTGTATGATGTTGTTGCGACTTTCAATGATGGCAACATTGTAAGGTGCAAGGTATTTAGAAATATGGGAATGAAGATAGGTTCTAACATGGTACGAGCGATGCTTGCTTTAGACAAGGAACGCCTTCGGGCTGCAGACAGGGCTGTAAAGAGTCTAGAAATACAAGCAAGAGTAAACAGGAGGAGGAACAAGAGGAAGCTGGAGGAGGAGTTTGCAGAGAATGAAGATAATCCATCCTATGGACCTGGAATGCACTAAAAAGTTAATCCAATCTTTGTCGCTCGATTCCCAAAACTTTTATTTTCTCATACTAATTACATGTTTTCTAAGGAGCTTCCAAACATATTTGTTTCAAACTTTCAGTAAGTGTTACACAGTACCTTCTGCATAATTTAACACAGCCTTTTTCCAAAAAACTGTATATTTTTGAATATATAAATAAAAAATTGCAAAAAAATGTTGTGAATTTTCATTACAATTGAAAAAAAAATCATCTTTAATAGCTGAACTCAAATTTTTTAAAATCCCTGTGTTAAGTTGTAGCCCAAATTCCAATAAATAATCTGTAAAATGTTCAACTTCCTACCTCAAATACTTTGTGAGGAAAGATGTAATTTATAAGCGTTATTTTAACATTGCAAGTATAGGGCGTTCCGCAGCCCCTTAACGCGAAAGCGTCACAGAGACCATTATCCAACTCCAGTGGCAGAAGCTGAATCACAGCGAGGTTTACTGTTAAAATTATGGGAGCGTGCGTCCCTACAATAGTCAACAAGTGTATTGCTCCATCCTAAGTATATCTCGCAAAAGACCACGAAAGTAAAATTAAAGAGATTTGAGCTTACTCTGAGACTTACCAATAATCGTTCTTTCCACGAAACATTCACGACTGCAACAGGAAAGGTGGGAGTGATGGTACGACCCGCCGTAGGGTGGTTTGCGGAGTATAGATGTAACTGTCGAAGGTACAAGGAAACAATGATGATGGTTTCTGAAATATGGCGTTGCAACTGTGTGTAATTCATAACGCTGCAGAAGAAGGACTTTGGACTACAGGGAACCACGCCATTTACCTATAACTTAATGAAACTGTGGATTAATTAACGACATACTTCACCCCCAGAAAATGTTTTGCGAAAATATGGGTATTTTGCTCTGCGAGTGTATGGTCAGACATAATAACATGGATTTGTAAAGTCTGAAGAAATTGTGTCAGCGCTGATAAATCGATAAGGCGACCGAGATAGGTACGTATCCAGTAGAATACCGAGGCCGTTTGCATTAGTTTTACAGAGCGCGCGAGCGACGTCCAGCGTCTAGTCAAGCAGTTGAGATCCTGTTATCCCGTGAGATCGTACGCTGAATTCTCCATGGATTTAAACTCTCCACCGTACAAGCTCCAAATCGTGTAACAAATAAAGGAGAACGATCATCAGTTACCACTACAAGTGTACTGCTAAAAAGAGCGTAAGCGTCGAAAGTGGAACTTAGGGAACTAGATGTTGATGCCGGATGAGATCGATTCTCATCTTATGGATTCCGCGAACCAGCAAGTCTTTTATTACTGGAACAGAACTCAATGCAGTTCATCAACACACTTTACACAGCTACAGGAAGGCGCTACGATGTGGTGTTTTGTCGGTCGGTGTAATCGGACCTTACTTTTCTGGTAAAGGAAATCAGTCCACATCAGTAGTCATTGGAATCAGTGTGTCGGGATCCTGTAGTCTTTTCTTACATTTGTACTGCAGAGCCTTTCCCAACTTTATGAACCCTGATATTAAAAGGGATATGCATGTAGCACACTACGAGGCAGTCATTAGAGACCGTGCAAGCAATGTTATCTCAAGATCCAATGTTAGTCCCTTGCCGAAAAGATCAACAATATGTTCATTTGTGATGTTGTTCCTTGACTACGTCAAGAGTAGGATCTGCAGGAATCGGTCACGGTCCGTTCACGAACCAAAACAGTGAATTCCAGATGACATTGGCGTTATTCCAGCTGAGACGTTGAACCTTGCAATAATATTTTACGCAGGTGAGACCACATTAAAAAAAAGTTAAAACAATAATTTATACACTATCTGATCAAGAGTATCCGAACACATGTCAGTGGACATCAGTAAGGGGTATGCCCACCCATCGCCTTTATGACGGCTTGATTTCTGCTGTGGACATTTTCAGTGAGGTGTTTGAATGTCGATGGAGGAATGACACCTCATTCGTCTTTAAGAGACCAAACCAGAGCAGGCAGTGAAGTCGGACATTGGAGTCTGTAGAGAAGTCGACATTCAGACGCATTTCAGAGGTATTCCATTAGGTTCAGGTCGGAGCTTTGGGCAGGTCAGTCCGTTTCAGGAAAGTTATTTTCCACAAACCATTGCCTAACAGATGTTGCTTTGTAACAAGGTGCACTGTCATGCTGACAGAAGTAATCATCATCTCCGAAATGTTCCTCTACAGCTCGCAGTACACAATGCTGTCTAATGTGTTCATATCCTTCCGCACTTACCGTTTTCTTAAGCACAATAAGGGGACCACACCCCAACCACGAAAAATACGCCCAAACCGTAACACTACCTCCTCCGTACTTCACTGTTGTGTAGCGATGTATGGCAGTGAAACATGGACGATGAAATGAATTGAAATGTAGTGTGTCTAGGGCCTCCCGTCGGGTAGAGTGGTCGCCTGGTGCAAGTCTTTTTCGTTGACGTCACTTGGGCGACTTGCGCGTCGATGGGGATAAGGTGATGACGACGATGAGGACAACACAACACCCAGTCCGTGAGCGGAGAAAATCTCCGACTCAGCCGGAAATCGATCCCGGGCCCCTTTGCGTGACATTCCGTCGCGATGACCATTCAGCTATCGAGGCGGACATATGGACGATAGTTTGGACAATAAGAGAATAAAAGCTTTTGAAATACGGTGCTGCAGAAGAATGCTGATGATTAGATGGGTATTACACGTAACTAATGAGGAGGTTGTGAACAGAATTGGGGAGAAGAGAAATTTGTGGCAAAACCTGACTAGAAGAAGGGGTCGGTTGGTGGGATACATTCTGAGGAATCAAGGGATCATCGATTAAGTACTGGTGGGGCAAAAGTACTGGGGGGGAGGTAAAAATTGTAGAGAGGGGCCAAGAAATGAATGCAGTAAGCAGATTCAGAAGGCTGTAGGTTGCACTAGTTGCTCGGAGATGAAGAGGCTTACACAGGATAGAGTAGCATGGAGAAATGCATCAAACCAGTCTTTCAACTGAAGAACACAACAACAATTTCACAGCATCATGGCACATAATGTTCTCCTGACATTCACCAAACCCAAAGTCCGCCCCCGGTAGCTGATTGGTCAGGGCGACAGAATGTCAATCCTCCAATCGATTCCCCACTGCGTCGGAGATTTTCTCCGCTCAGAGACTGGGTGTTTTGTTGTCCTAATCATCATCATTTCATCCCCATCGACGCGCAAGTCGCCGAAGTGGCGTCAAATCGAAAGACTTGTACCCGGCGAACGGTCTATCCGACGGGAGGCCCTAGTCACACGACTAAACGTTAAAACCAAACCCAAATGCTTTCATCGGATTGCCACAGGGTGTAGCGTGATTCATGACTCATCCACTGTCCAGTGGTGTCGCTCTTAACGCCACCTCAATCGTTCTTAGCACTGGCAGCAGAAATGTCTGGCTTACGACAAGTTGTCCGCGCGTTGTATCCCATTTTTTTCAGGTTCCAAGGCACGGACACACAGGTAGCACTTTGAAACTCACAAGCTGATTTCAAGTGCTTTTTTACAACCACCCTTCATAATGTCCGTCAGCACAGGAAGTCAGAATGATTTTGGTTTAGCTGTGGCTGTTTCTTCGCGTTTCAATCCACAATCACATCACCAACAGTCGACTTGGGCAGCTTTGAAATGGTTGAAAAGTCCTGATGGACTTGTTACTCAGATGACATCCAATGACTGGTTCAAGTTCGGAGTCACTGAGCACTACTGATCGACCCATGTTACTATTACTGCTTCTCCGCTGACAACACAGTCCTCAACGCCTCATTTTATACTGGCGGGTTCGCCTCTCGAGACATCTGGTGGTAATTTCCCCATTACGTAGCGGTGTCTGGATACTTTTATTGTATAATGTGCCGTTTCTTTCGCGTTATTCCTCTTTCTCAGGATCATTCATATTTGCTGATTTAGCCTTAAGCCTTATTTTATTCCTGTAGTCGGACGACATTCCTGCTAGGTCGTCTTTTGTGTTACTAAATGGGATTACCCGGTTCATGATTCGGTTCATGGTGCACAACCCAGTTGCATGTTGCCTGTCTGTTGGTTTCTAGGGGGCGACAAAAATGTGATTTTCGATGTTTATATGATTTTCGATGTTTCATATCATTACTGACCGCATTTAAAAATTTGAGATTCTGTCATAATCAGTCAATTAAGATGCAAAATCTAATGTCAATGGTTTAACATACAAACATCAAGAAAAGTTTTGCATCACCTCGATTCCGAGAATTTCGGACCCTGTACAGAAAACTGGAATAGAGATGAACATAAGCGTCATTTCTGCTCTTTTTATTGCTCATGAAAACCACACACTGCATGTAGTGGTCCATATTGCTGTACACACCGGAACCTCTAATACCCAGTAGCACATCCTCTTGCATTGATGTATTCGTCGTGGCGTACTATCCACAAGTTCATCAAGGCACTGTTGGTCCAGATTGTCCCCTTCCTCAACGGCGATTCGGCGTAGATCCCTCAGAGTGGTTGATGGGTCACGTCGTCCATAAACAGCCGTTTTCAATCCATCCCAGCATGGTCGATAGGGTTCATGTCTGGAGAACATGCTGGCCACTCTAGTCGAGCGATGTCGTTATCCCGAAGGAAGCCATTCACAAGATGTGCACGATGGGGGCGCGAATTGTCGTCCATGAAGACGAATGCCTCGCCAATATGCTGCCGATATGATTGCACTAGCGGTTGGAGGATGACATTTACGTATCGTACAGCCGTTAAGGCGCCTTCCATGACCACCAGCAGCGTACGTCGGTCCCACAAAATGCCACCTCAAAACAGCAGGGAACCTCCAGCTTGCTGCAATCGCTGGATATTGTCTAAGGCGTTCAGCCTGACCGGGTTGCCTCCAAACAAGTCTCGGACGATTGTCTGGTTGAAGGCATACGTGACACTTACCGGTGAAGAGTACGTGCTGCCAATCCTTAGCGGTCCATTCGGCATGTTTTTGGGCCTCTCTGTACCGTGCTGCATGATGTCATGGTTGCAAAGGTGGACCTCGCCGTGGACATCGGGAGTGAAGTTGCGCATCATGCAGCCTATTGCGCACAGTTCGAGTCGTAACACGACGTCCTGTGGCTGCACGAAAAGCGTTATTCAACATGGTGGCGTTGCTGTCAGGGTTTCTCCGAGCCATAATCCGTAGGTAGCGGTCATCCACTTCAGTAGTATCCCTTGGGCGGCCTTAGCGAGGAATGTCATCGACAGTTCCTGTCTCCGTATCTCCTCCATGTCCGAACAACATCGCTTTGGTTCACTCCGAGACGCCTGGACACTTCCCTTGTTGAGAGCCCTTCCTGGCACAAAATAACAATGCGGATGCTATCGAACCGCGGTATTGACCGTCTAGGCATGGTTGAAGTAGAGACAACAAGAGCCGTGTACCTCCTTCCCTTCAGTCCGGAACCTCGCTGTTGCTACGTTCGCAGGTTCGAATCCTGCCTCGGGCATGGATGTGTGTGATGTCCTTAGGCTAGTTCGGTTTAAGTAGTTCTAAGTCTAGGGGACTGATGACCTCATATGTTAAGTCCCATAGTGCTTAGAGCCATGTGAATTTTTTTTTTTTTTTTTTTTTTTTTTTTACCTCCTTCCATGTGGAATGACTGGAACTGATCGGCTGTCGGATCCCCTCCCTCTAATAGGCGCTGCTCATGCATGCTTGTTTACATCTTTGGGCGGGTTTAGTGACATCTCTGAAACAGTCAAAGGGACTGTGTCTGTGATACAATATCCACAGCCAACGTCTATCTTCAGGAGTCTGGGAACAGGAGTGATGCAAAAGTTTTTGTGATGTGTGCAGTAAGACAGTTATTGTAGCTTAAACTGTGTGCATGTCTTGCGGCACCGTAACTCACGGCGCGGAAATTACCCAGTTTATATTCGCTGTTCATGCACTAGAAGCAGCAAGAGGCATGGCGTTAAGTTATTACTTCTATCTACTAACTCTATTCGCAAGAGATACAAGGATTTCGAATGTACCTGCACAATTATACCATTGTAGGAGGCATGACGTCGTAAGTATTGAGATGCGTGAAAAACTAACTTTTGCTTAAAACGGAACGCAAATTACCCACACTACAGTCATAAAGTGTCCGATAATGAGAGCAATTAGCGGCTTGAAACAATCGTTAAATCTAATTTCAAACCTTTTCTAAACATTTTCTCGCTTCCATCTTAATGTCAAATATGTAAACGTTAACTTATTTGCAGTCAGAAGTTTGAAGCTGATTTTTGCATGGGAAATCGTTTCGTTAAAGAATCAAGGGTTTACTGGTTTAATGACGGGAGGTAGCTCTCTGTCTGCAAATAGTGTAACCAACTTTTCATGTTTCGACATGTGATACTTGGAGGAGATGGGCAACTTGTCGAGTATTTGCCTGGAAGAGAGAAACCACTGGACGAAGTACCAGCCCAACAGGCCTTAATCCGGCATGCGGGTTTGAGCCGCTTCTGGCTCACTTACGTTCCTCGGTTAGTGTGCTAAGGGAAAGCTGTACCTTTATCGGTACCACTGTCTGCTTCAGAGCTGGAGCTCAGAATGCGTTAGCGGCGTCTCTCAACGCAGGTCCGCATTGTTTGTTTTTAATGAATCCGCAGATCGACACTTTTCTTCGCGGTGAATGAGTAAAAAATAAATAGCTATACTGTAACTGGGACATCTTCCAGGGTGTAAATCAAAAAGGCTTACCTGATTAACACCACACTGAAAACCATTCCATTGCCGACTGTTGTGTCTTACGTGTGATTGTTTTAATGCAGGTCACTGTGATGATGCAGCCACATTACCATTCCTTCTCCCGTTATCTATAGCCGATGAAAATTTCTTCCACAACCGGTTCCAGTCTGGTGGTCCCGCGAACAGCACGAGTCTACTACACAGCGGTCACCTACTGTCTTTTCAGTACCGTTTTTATTTTTCCAGCGCACATTTCGAAGCCACAGATTCACTATCAGATCTAGTAAGAACCTTCATTGCGATGTCAACAAGCCAAAAATGCGCGTCTGCGGGAGTTACAGTAGGTTACTGATTGGAATTTGTGAAACTGAGACGGAGCACTTCAGAATTTCTGGAGAATAGGTGTAGATTTGCAAAGAAACTTGGACGATGTACAATTCAAGTAAGAAGAAAATCGAACCTTTTGAAAATTGTGCTACAGAAGAATCCTGGAGTTTGGATGTGTTGATCGGATTACTGATGAAGAGGCACTGACTCGAACTGGGGAGGAAGATATTTATGGTATAACCTGGCTAAAAGAAGGGATCCATTGGTAAAACACGTCCTGACATCCTGAAACATCAAAGAATAGTTGAACTGCTAACGGAAATTGAAGGGAAGTAGAGGAAAGCCAAGGCTTCATCATAGGAAGCAGGTTAAAAAATGGCTCTGAGCACTATGGGACTTAACTTCTGAGGTCATCAGTCGCCTAGAACTTAGAACTACTTAAACCTAACTAACCTAAGGACATCACACACTCCCATGCCTGAGGTAGATTTCGAAACTGCGACCGTAGCGGTCGCGCGGTTCCAGACTGTAGCGCCTAGAACCGCTTGGCCACCAAGGCCGGCGAAGCAGGTTCAAATGGATGTAAGCTGCAGTGGTTATGCAGAGATGAAGAGCCTCGCACGGGATAGATTATTGTGGAGAGCTGCATCAAACCTGTCTTCAGACTGAAGACTACAACGTACGCATATTTCTGTTGTATATGCATGATTCGCAGGTATACTGTAAGTCTTAATGAAAATATACATGTATTCTTCTGTATTTCTAGATACAACCAACACAGTTTTGAAAATTGCGCTTTAGAACGCACTGTAATTTCCATAAGACCAACGGTCGTGTCGCAATGGTCACACCTGTTCCCCTCAAATCAGCCAAGTTACGCGCTGTCGGTGTCAGCTAGCACTTGGATGGTTGACGGTCTTGATCTGCCGAGCGCTGTTGGCAATTGGGTAGCACTCAGCCCTTGTGTGGCCAATTGAGGAGCTACTTGACTGAGAAGTAGCGGCTGCGGCCACGAAAGCCGACAACGGCCGGGAGAGCGGTGTGGTGACCATGTGCCCCTCCAGTGATGCCTATCGGCTGAGGATGACACGGTAATCGGCCAGTGGCTTTGGGCCTTCCGAGGCCTGTCCGGACGGAGTTTAGTTTTATAAGTCCCATAAATACGTATTCCTGGCGTGTTGACATCGTCGTGGATGTCCTTGCACAATAACTAAGGCCCTGATGAAGTTCCCACTTCGAAATGTACAGTAGCAAAGTAGAAACGCCTTTCGAATGATCACTGTCGGTTTTGCCAAGAGAGTTACTCTCTTTCTTGCCGGCCTCTGTGGCCGAGCGGTTCTAGGCGCTACAGTGTGGAACCGCGCGACCGCAACGGTCGCAGGTTCGAATCCTGCCTCGGGCATGGATGTGTGTTATGTCCTTAGGTTAGTTAGGTTTAAGTAGTTCTAAGTTCTAGGGGACTGATGACCTCAGAAGTTAAGTCCCATAGTGCTCAGAGCCATTTGAACCATTTTTACTCTCTTCCTTGTGCTGACCTTTCCCTCACATTCGGAAGTCAAATTTGGCACACCCTTGCCCCATCTGTACACACAGCAGCAACATAACACTGTGTTTTGTAAAGAGAAGATGTGTTGCTTGCGAACAAAGTTAGAAAAGAACATGTGTTGTGTTTGTGTGTACATATCAGTAACAAATAAGAACACAAATGAGAACAGATAAATCCAAACTAATTACAAGTAATCGTAAAAAAATTAGTCGCGGAACATTTCCACACAAAAAATTACGTTTGTTGTCAAAAGTGATTTGCTAACTCGCCCACCAAACTTATATTAATAAATCACTTTTTTTGCAAATGAAAAGCTATCAATATACACTAATGTGCACATGGTCGTACATAACACAACAGTATAGAAAAAATAAAGTGATGATAACAGATAAAAGCTATTTTAGGCCTAATTACGTTAGAATAATTATTTCTTAAAACATGCTGACATTTTAAAGAGCTGAATAAAGAGTACCTACTAACGCTGGCCAGAAAGAGGCTGAAACATGTTTGGGTTTATACGAGAAACAGTTGTTTGCATACCCGGTAAATGTGAAATGCAGTAATTGAGTAATACTGAAATCCATGAATAGGCTGCAACAAACAACCAATACAGGAAAGATCAGTGGATTGGTTGGAGGAAAACTACCCTGTCCGATGACACATAGTCAGAATTCGTTGTTCTAGGCGCGTTGCGGTCTATCGAGTAACAAGAAAAGGTTTACGGAGTAACAGGAAAACTGTCGGTGCGTAACTTCGCGATATAAATCGATGTCAGTGACAGGCAAGGACAGGAAAAATTAATTTTGCTATGTTCTCCAGAAAGCAGAGATTTGTTATCGCACGGGGAACATCGCAGACTTTATATATCTGCGTTCAAATCTTGTGTGCACCGGGGCGGATATTGTGACACTGATAATAATAAAAAAAAAAGCACCGCGTGCTGGCCCGAAGGCCACTCGGTACCTTTGCCAGTGGCGTCACTCGGATGTTGTGACACTTGTTTTTCTACTACGAGGAAAGGATGCGAATTTAGGCTCCTTCCTTTACTATACTTTCTCGTCGTTGCCAGCATATCAGCAACGAATACAAAATAGAAGCTTTAATTTAGACCTGTGGCTGATTTTGGTAGGTAGCCACAGGACGCACACAATGTGAAATAAAAGGTAAAGTGCACACAAATTTAAAAATAGCCTGTATGCATGTATTTCACGAAAATGATTAAAAAAACCACAGAGGATACCACAACTGTGGTGAAACATACTTGGGAATGACAAAACAAAACAATAATTTGTGTACTTTCAAAAAGGCAGGTCCACCCTTAATTCGTTATTATATAATAGCAGAAGTAAAAGAAACAGACTACACAGTCATTGCTATGTCCACTTTCTAGTATCCACAGCAATATCCGTTTGTACCAAAGCAAAAACATTGTGTCCTATGACTACAATATAAGTGAGCCACACAGGGAATCATTCAACCCATACAAATATCTGGGAGTATAAATTTATGGGCATGTAAAACGGAATGATAACATAGGCTCAGTTGTAGGTAAAGCAGATGGCAAACATCGATTCTTTGGAAGGATACCAGGAAAAAGTACACCACTTTCAAAAAGTCTTAAAATATTGCTCAAGTGTGTGGATCCAATACCAAATATTTCCAAAGAAGGGCAGAACGAATGGTTGGCTCTGAGCACTATGGGACTCAACTGCTGTGGTCGTAAGTCCCCTAGAACTTAGAACTACTTAAACCTAACTAACCTAAGGACAGCACACAACACTCAGCCATCACGAGGCAGAGAAAATCCCTGACCCCGCCGGGAATCGAACCCGGGAACCCGGGCGTGGGAAGCGAGAACGCTACCGCACGACCACGAGATGCGGGCAGAACGAATGGTCAGCCGGCCGCTGTGGCCGAGCGGTTCTAGGCGCTTCAGTCCGGAACCCTGCTGCTGCTGCGGTCGCAGGTTCGAATCCTGCCTCGGGCATGGATGTGTGTGATGTCCTTAGGTTAGTTAGGTTTAAGCAGTTCTAAGTCTAGGGGACTGATGACCTCAGATGTTAAGTCCCATAGCGCTTAGAGCCATTTGGTCCATTTTGAACGAATGGTCACAGGTTTGTTCTTCGACTCACAGGAAAATGTCACGCGAATTCTGAATAACATGAGCCGTCAGAAGCTTGAAGATAGACGCCAAACATAACGCAAAACCCTGCTTACAGAGTTTCAAGAACTAGTATTAGGCGAGCAATGTAAGAATATGGTACTACAGGCTCCCTCATATCGCTCCCTTAAAAGACCGTAAAAACAAGCATAGCAGCTGAAGTGGTAATCGGTCCGTTCACGGTGGAAATGCGATTTTTCAGGCGTTCATATTTCGGATTCTAGTGATCAGGCATGAGGGATCAAGTGTTTTAGGAGGTCATTGGCCCAGCGACCATTTATACACCAGTAGTCATCTTACATTACAGTAGCGCCGGCCGCCGTGGCCGAGCGATTCTAGGGCTTCAGTCCGGAACCGCGTGACTATTACGGTCGCAGGTTGGAATCCTGCCTCGGGCATAGATGAGTTTGATGTACTTAGGTTAGTTAGGTTTAAGTAGTTCTAGGTTCTAGGGGACTGATGACCTCCGATGTTAAGTCCCACAGTGCTCAGAACCATTTGACCATACATTACAGGATCAAAATATAAACACTACACACTTGCTTCAGCCCAGGCAAAATGAACAGATCGGTTCGTTCTTTTGCATTAAGTGTGATCTAGAGTGAACCTTAGCCGGCTTATAAAAGTAATATTTGTTCACGGACGGTTCCCGAGAAAATCCCAGGAAACCATGATTTTTTGGTACCAAAAGTACCAATTGTGGGGATGGCCATTTCTATAATTTTTATACTTGGCGGAACGTCGACATTTTTACCATACGTTCTTGAGATAATGTTCTTGCCAAATTTTGAAAATTTTTTTGATATCTTTATCCATGACCGAGAACCAGATGTTCACATTTACCGTAATTATGCACGTAATATCCGGTCTCAGGTGTAAATATAGTTGTAAATGATATAGGAAACACATGGGAATGGTTCTAGGATCCTCGCAAGGGTTCTGAAGTCACCAAAGTATCTTTTTAGTCAGCATTTTTTCGCCAATAAAACATTCTGATGCAATGTCTCTGACAATGGACTTTTCACGTCTATTAAAGTATGCTCAAAGTGGTACTGCAGTAGCAAAAAATGGGCTATAGAGGGCCTTAACACGCCTGAAAAGAACTTAAGATTGCCGAAAATGATGTAAAACTGAAAAGACTACAAATTTAGTAAAATATTCCTAATAATATTTTTACTCTTTTAAGATACAAATCATAAGCTGGATGTTTTCGAAAAACTGCGATCGGTGAGAAAAGTATCCACCAAAAATGAAGAGCGAACAATTTTGTGTAACACTCATATTATGCTTATTTATTTGATGTTTATATGTGTCACAGTATACAAATGTATCGAAATATATAAAAAAACTGTCAAACCTTTTCTGATCTGTAGAATTCATTTTATGTGAGCAGCACACACTGCTGTAGCAGGGAAAAGAACGGAGCCAGCGGAAAAATGCTACAGTGAGAGCACAAAAAGGGCGAATATCTTCCTTTTTAAAAGACTCTGACGGAAAAGTGAGGAACCAGCTGCCTCAATTCTCAGTTCGCCATCTACGCCAAAGTATGGGCATGCAAACAAATTCGCGCTTTTAGTGCTAGAAGAGATTAGCAGAGAGACGGCGACGTTGGAAGAGAGAGGGGACAGTGCCAGAGGAAGCAAAAGAAAGAGAAGACTGTGGAAATGAAAAATATTTGGGAGTAGGCACCATACGTAAGCTTGGGGAGTGTGAACCGTCCCACACTAGCGAACTTTATGATGTAGATATAGAGTAGGGCGCATTTTGAACCGAAATTTTAATCACGTTGGTGTAGGGTAAAGAATAAGTTGGACTCACTAAAATTTTTGAGCTGCCGAGGAATGTTGGGAGACAGTGGCAGAGGGAAAGAAAGACAAAAGAAAGCAGTATGACAGAGAGGAGACATTGGCAGTGGGTTACACTGTAAATCAATGGGAAAAATAGGAACCGCTGTAGAAATAACACCACTGATCAGAATGACGTCAACTTGCAACGGAATATTATCGGTGAAGGGGGAAAACATATGACAGAAGAAAAAATATATAGTTACAAAATGTAGCAATAGATGGCGCTGTAAGCATCATAATTTAATAGTGGTCGACTACAAATGACAAATAAATCATACAACAAAGCTTAAGGTGTACGTTTGACGTTAAACAAACTGTACTACTCAGTGTGCATGAATGTACAGGTGTGATACTGTTAGTTATGTAAGCCCATCCATGGCAAGGTCATATCACATCGGACGGGAAAAATCGGTTTTTAATTGTCTGAGGCCAAAAACCGCATAGAAAGCATCATTTCACATCTATTTTTAATTGTCCTGAGGCCAAAACCACATAAAAAGCATCAATCACATCGGGGTTTAATTGTCCTGAGGCCAAAAACCGCATAAAAAGCATCAGTCTAAATCAAATCGGATTATTAATTTTCGTGTGACTGGCGCAAAACATGTTCCATATGCTGTTCACCGTTTTCTCCAACAAGTTGAAATCGAGAAACAGCATGTTCCACAACTGATCGAAGTGTTTCCGGGGTCACATTCAGAATGCGTTGCGCAATGCGTGCCTTCAATGCAGCTAAGTTTGCAGTCGGAACACTGAACACACCGTCTTTCAGATAGCCCCACAGTCAGAAGTTTCACAGATTAAGATCAGGTGATCTGGACGGCCAGGCTATAGGGAAATGGCGGCTGATAATTCTAGCATTTCCGAAATGGCGCTTCAGCAGCTGCTTAACTGGATTTACAATGTGTGGAGGTGCGCCATTTTGCATAAAAATGATCCCATCCACACATCCACGCTATTGGAGAGCTGGAATGACGTGTTTGCGCTTACCAGTGACGGTACAGGTAACACTTGTCTCTTCGAAAAAATATGGCCGTATAATAAATGATCCCGTAAACCCGTACCACGCAGTGATCTTTTCAGGATGAAGTGGTACTGGATGATTTGCGTGTGGATTTTCCGTTTCCTATATTCGACAATTCTGTGTATTGACCTACCCTGTCAGACGGAAATGGGCTTCGCCTGCCCACAAAGTCTTCCACAGCCAATCATTGTCCACTTCCATGCGAGCAAGAAATTCTAAAGCAAATGTCTGTTGCTGGCAGGTCAACAGGAAGTAACTCGTGCACTTCGGTAATTATTAATGGATAGCAAAGAAGGGTATTTCGTAGGATTTTACGCACTGTGCTCACGGGTATGTCCAATGTTCGGGCAATTCTCCGTGCACTACACGTTTGCACCCCATCACTCGCCTCCTGCATTGCTGTGGCCACTGCTTTCACTGACGTCGAGTCAATTCGTTTCCTCCCTCTTCCAGGTTTCACACCAAAAGAACCCGTCTTTTCGAATTTCCGAATCATTTTCTCCAGACCCAAGGCAGTCATCGGACCAACGCCTTTTTTTCAAACGCTTCAGTGTCCGGAACTTCTGCAGAGCAGCGTGTGCACAATCATCATTCTTGTAATACAGCTTTACAAGCAGAGCGGATCCTGCATTGAGACAGTCATAGCGAACGTCGCAGACGCGAAAGGAGGAAAAGCCGTGTACCCGGCGTGTTTATACCAACTTCAACGGGTTGTGTGCATGACAGGTATTTTCATTTACGTATTCTGACACATAAAACGTCATCTACTGATCATTTTTCACACTATTTCTTTTCTTCTGCCATACGTTTTCCCCCTTCTCGGATAATATTCCGTTGCAATTTGACGTCATTCTGACCACTGGTGTTATTTCTACAGCGTTTTGAAAGTTTAGCTTTAATTATAAGCACCCTGTATGTAGACAGTGGCAGTGAGAGTGAGATATTGAATATAAAGGCTTAACTACAAAGAGAGACTGGGTAAAAGGATTTAATATGTTCTGTGCTAAAAGAGCGTAAATGTGTTCGCATGACCACACTTTTTGGTGAGGAAGGTGGAATGAGAATTGAGACAATTGGTTCCCCACTTTACTGTCAGTCTTTTAATGAGGAACATTCCGCCGTTTTTATCCTCCGACAGGGGCATTTTTTCGTTGCCTTACATATATCTTAAAGTATCGACAACTGTGGCAGCATGTGCCGAACAAGCATAAAATTATTTGAAACTCAATTATAATAAGACTAATATAATTTGTCACAAACAAATCGAAAAGAAAACAGTGCAAATAAACAATTGATAGAAAGTGGCCTCGGACGCTTTTGCATTTCAAAACGAAGCTTCGGTTGTATTTGAAAAACAAAAGTTTAAAGTAGTGTATATTACTAGTTTTGACTTGTGACAGTGAGACATGGAATTTCAACGCTAAAACCACTAAAAACCTAGGGTTCACTCGGCCAGCGATAGAGCTATGCATGTTGGGGATTACAAGGCGCGACAGGAAAACAAGCTAAACGAACCGAGGCCAAGCTAGAGTATAAGACATAACTACGAGGTAACGAAAATAAAACAGAGGAAAGCGGAAAATACAGCAAGGCGAATGCTTAGCAGACGTACCAAGGAAGTTCTTTGCTGTGACTTGATCACTTCCTAGTGGAAGGTGACTGGATGTTATTACATAACAGGTACCACGAATATGGATATACCTGAAGATTGCACAGCTTTAGAGGAGTGCTTCTTAAGCTATGACGGCTAATTACGATTATCTAAGCCTATAGAACTATTTAACGTGGACATTGGTGTTTATGATAGAGAAACGTTCCTTTCCTTCGGGTCTACAAAGAAGAACGCTGATAACATTGCCCATAGTGTGTGATGGACGCAAATCCGTTACACAGGGCAATAATCCCACGGCCGGAATAGGGAACACTTCCGATGACCAGGGTTCATTAATTTCTTATGTGACTGTATTGAGAATTTCCCTAAATTGATTATTAGACCAGAAGTTTTCCAATTAGATATTAGCTCTACTACCTGTCATTCAGACTAGCCTAAATACTCCTGTGACAGTATTTCGCTAAGCTCCACCAACTGGAATAACCAGTTTGGATTTAAGAAAGGAAGAGGGACAAGGAAAGCCACAAAGACATTGCAAATTATCTTAGGAAGTATCATTGAGATAAATAAGAAAACGTATGCGACATTCATTGGCCAGGAGAAAGCTTTTGATGGAAGCACGATTAGGGCATGATGTCCCGTCGATATCGAAGTCATTTGAGCACAAGCTCCATGGAGCGATTTAAGGAAATCACGGAAAACTTAATTTTGGATGTCTGGATGCGAGTCCAGTGTGCTAACCACTGCCCCACCTCGCTCGTTGCTTTTGAGAGAGTGGATTAGAAGACTGAAAAACTGAAATAGACTGGAGAGATATAAGACTGATTCTCAATTTATACAAAAATCAGAGTACAGAAATAGATGGTAATGGAACTCAGTATAGTCCTGGATAAAAAGAGATGTCCGATAGGGCTCTCCTCTCTCTTCCTGAGTGTTTAATTTATACTTTAATTTACTCATTTATAGCCAGAAGGGGCGATCTGTGATAAGAAATTAGAGAAGACAAACTTTTTTCCAAGATCGCCATACTGATCTCGGCAAAGAAGTTTATCTTCTCTAATCCGTTTAATTTATCTTAAGAAAGTATAACACAAACAATGAAAACTGGTACAAAAGGGATCAAAATTAATAATAAAAATCACATGGCATTTTATACAGCAATCTTAGCAGATTCTGAGCGACGTACTGTATGTTAAAAATCTTGTCTGATTCTTTGTACAATCACAAATTGAAACTAAACACAAACAAGACAAAATTAACGGAAATAGATAAAGTGAACAGACAAGTAAGGGCAAAAATTAAGATAGGAAATAAAATACTAAGTCAAGTAAATGAATTTTGGTGCCTAGGAAGTGCAGCAACAGATGACCACAGGAGTAAAACAAAAAATTAAAAGCACAATTGCGACGACTAAACGACTCTTTAGAAATAAGATAAATTTATTAACAAACATCCGTCTTAATATAGAACCCAGAAAGAATTTTAAGTTATTGTTGTGAAGAATCGACTCTGGGAAACACGAAAAGCAAAATTAGCAGCGATAGAGATATGGATATGAGAAAGAATCACAGAAACATTCTGGACTGCGAGAAAGTCTAATGAACAATCACTAAAAGAAAAGGGCGCGGATTAACATGATATAGAGAAGAAAACGTAAATTAACTGGTCACCTAATCCGACATAACAGCTTCACATAAAAATCTTAGAAAGAAAAATCAAGAGACAGACCCAGAACATCTACATCACAAAACGATCAGTGAAATGAGCTGCAGAAATCACAAGCAAATAGCTAAGATGGCGAGAGACAGAGAAATGGCTACATCAACAATGCATTGTCTTTAGTGTCTGATGATGAGTTCTGGAACTGGTTCTAAAAGTCAGCTATGTCCGGCTCTTAAAATGCAACCTCTATTAACCGATGCCCCTAAAGTAAGCGGTCCTGTCAGCTACTGGACTAAAGGTATGTCTCGTAGGAATGCCAGTGAATGCTAGTTGCATTCTCGACGACTAAAAATGACATCTTCGCCACTTAGCATGCAAGTAAATATCACTTTCTGAAGAAAAATGTCGATCTAATACCTCACTCTAGGAAAACTCATTCCAGTAAGGCTCGGAATAGTGTATTACTGTGACACTGAAACATTTCCGCGTTAGACCATCTCTGAATGTCTGTAGATTCTCTGTTTTCTATTTAATGTTTGTAGGCAGACTGTTAAATAATTAGGAATACAGACGTCACTCCGAACCCTAGGAATAATCAGCAATGATTAACGGCATCAGGATGTAAAAGGCACTGGAAACCACTGCATTAAAGACACATAAGACGCATCCACAGGACACGTGGCCCGCAATCTAAAAATTTTCATGGTGAGTTTCTCCACAGAATTGAAGAGACAAGGAATATGTGGATAATCTAGACAGGAAGGAGGTAGAGGATGATAGTACATGTGTTAAGACATCAGGGAGTAACCTCCATGATACTAATTGGAGCCGTAGGAAAGGGGAAGGCAGAGCTCGGGATGTTGTTTTTGGTGTAGTCTTCAGTTCGAAGACCGGTTTGATGCCATGCTACTCTATCCTCTGCAAGCCTCGGCATCTCCGAATAACTACTGCAACCTACATCCTTTTAAAACTGCTTACTGTACTCATCTCCCGGTCTCCCTCTACCACTTATCCCCCCCCCTCCCCTCCTGCTTCCTTCCAATACTAAACTGGTGATCGCGTGATGTCCTGGAACGTGTCCTATCAAACTATCTTCTTTTGTAGTCACATTGCGCCTAAATTTCTATTTTCTCCATTCTATGCAGTACCTCCTTATTTTTTACGTGATCTACACATCAGATCTTCAGCATTCTTCTGAATCACCACATTTCAAAAGCTTCTATTATCTTCTTGTCCAAACTGTTTATTGTCCACGTTTCACTTCCGAACAAGGCTACACTCTAGACAAATGTCTTCAGAAACGACTTCGTAACATTTAAATCTATATTCAATGTTAACAAATTTCTCTTCTTCAGAAGCATAAATTTCTCTTCTTTAGAAACACATTTCTGCCATTGCCAATTTACATTTTATGTACTCTCAACTTTGGCCACCATCAGTTGTTTTGCTGCACAATTTTCAATTTCATCTGCTGCTTTTAGATTCTCGTTTCCTAGTCTGATTCCCTCAGCATCATCTGATTTAATTCGAAGTATTCCATTACCTTTGCTTCACTTTTGTTGATGTTCATCTTACATCCTCCTTTCAAGATATTGTTCATTTCATTCAACTGCTCTTCCAATTTCTTTGCTGTCTCTGACAAAATTTCAGTGTCATCGACAAACCTCAAACATTTTATTTCTTCTTCCTAAATTTTAATTCCTTCGCCAAATTTTTCTTTTGTTTCCTTACTGTTTGCTCAATGTACAGATTGAGTAACGTCGGGGATAGGCTACAACCCTGTCTCATACCCTTCTCAACCCCTGCTTCCCTTTCATGCCCCTCGACTCCTGAAACTGCCGTCTGGTTTCTGTACAATTTGTCAGTAGCCTTTCGCTCCCTGTATTTTAACCCTGCTACCTTCAGGATTTCGAAAAGTGTATTCCAATCAACATTGTCAACATCTTTCTCTAAGCCTACACATGCTAAAAGTCGGTTTGCCTTTCATTACCCTACCTTCTAAGAGAAGTCGTAGGGTCAGTAATGCCTCTTGTGTTCCTACATTTCTCCGGAATCCAAACTGTTACTCCCCTAGTTCGGCTTCAACCAGTTTTTCTATTCTTCTGTACAGAATTGGTGTTAGTATTTTTGCAACCACGATTTATTAAACTGACTGGTTTCTTAGGAACTGGAATTGTAGCATTCTTCCTGAAGCCCGAGAGTATTACACTTCTCATACATATTACATATCAGGTGTAATAGTTTTATAATAGCTGGTTCTCCCGGGGATATCAATAGTTATGGCGGAAAGTCGCCTACTCCAGGGACCTTGTTTCGACTTAGGTCTTTAAGTGCTCTGTCGTATTCTTCGCGCAGTATCATATCTTCCACTTCATCTTCATCTACGCCCCCTTCCCCTTCTATAACATTCATTCATTTCGCTCGTGTAGCCTCTCTATATATTCCTTCTGCATGTCAATTTCCCTTCTTTGCTTAGTACTGATTTTCCATCTGAGCTCTTAGTATTCACTCAGCTGCTTCTCTTTTCTCCAAAGGGCTCTTTAACTTTCCTGTAGGCGGTATCTCTCATTCCCCTAGTGATATATTATCTATATCCTTACATTTGTCCTCTAGCCAATCTATCTTAGCCATCAACATCTACATCCACCTACATCTACATCCATACTCCGCAAGCCACCTGACGGTGTGTGGCGGAGGGTACCTTGAGTACCTCTATCGGTTCTCCCTTCAATTCCAGTCTCGTATTGTTTGTGGAAAGAAGGATTGTTGGTATGCTTCTGTGTGGGCTCTAATCTCTCTGATTTTATCCTCATGGTCCATTTTCCACTTTCTGTCAATCTCTTTTTTTTCAGACACTTTCTTCCCTTGTGCCTGTTCCATTTGCAACATTTTTGTATTTTCTCCTTTCAATTAAATCCAGTATCTGCTGTTGTGATATCCGAGGATTTCTTCTAGGTTGTGACTTTTTATTTATTTGATGGTCTGGTGCCTTCACTATTTCATCCCTCAAAGCTACCCATTCGTCTTCTACTGTTCTCCTTTCCCCTTTTGTAGTCAATCGTTGCCTCTGTATTCCCTAACAACCTATGATTCTTTGAACTTATCCAGATCTCATTTCCTTAATTTTCTATCTTTTTGCAGGTTCTTCTATTTTACACCACAGTTCACAACAAGTAAACGGTGCTCAGAGTCCACATCTGCCCCCGGATAAAGTTTACAGTTTAAAATCTGGTTCCGAAATTTCTGTGTTACCATTATATAATCAGTGTGAAGCCTTCGGGTATCTCCAGGTCTCTCCCACTTATACAACCTTTTTTCATGATTCTTAAATCAAGTATTAGCGATGACTAAATTATGCTCTATGCAAAATCCTGCCAGATACCTTCTTCTTCCATTCCTTTCACCAGCCCATATTCACCTACTATTTTCCTTCTTTTCCAAACTATCGAATGTCAGTCTCCAATCACTATTAAATTTTCGTCTTCTTTAACTATTTGAACAATTTCTTTTATCTCATCATACATTTCTTCAATATCTCCGTCATCTGCGGAGCTAGTGGCCCTATAAATTTCTTCTGTTGTAGCGGGCGTTGACTTCGTATCTCTTTGGCTACGGTAATGCGTTGACTATGCAGTTAATAACGGCTTACTCGCATTCTTATTTCCTTATTAATTATTAGAATTATTCCTGCAATACTGCTGTTTGATTTTGTACTTATAACCCCGACCAGAAGTCCTGTTCCTTCTGGGACCCAACTTCGTCCATTCCCACTATATCTTACTTCAACTGATCCATTTCCATTTTTAAAATTTTCTAACCCACCTGCCCGATCAAGGGACCTAACATTCCATGCTCCGACTCGTGGAATGCCAATTTTGTTCCTCTTGAGGACGACATCCACCTGAGTAGTCCCCACCCGGAGATCCGAATGGGTACTATTTTACTATTTTACTTCCGAAATATTTTAGCAAAGAGGATGCCATCATCACTTCACCATTACAGTAGAGTTCCTTGCCCTCGGGAAAAGTTACGGTTGTAGTTTCCCCTTTATTTCAGCCGCTCGCAGCACCAGCACGGCAACGTCGTTTTGGTTGGTGTTACAAGGCCAGATCAGTCAGTCATCCAGATTGTTGACCCTGCAACTACTGAAAACCTACCTATTAACAGGTACCCCTCGTTGTAGTTGACACGCAAGCCACCCCACTAACGGCAAGCCCCTTGGTTCATGGGGAGGGGAGAGGGCGCATGGGGATGGGGGGGGGGATGTGTACGTGCGAGTGTGAGATGAAGAATTTTGCATAAGAGAGGAAGTCTTGGTGGGCTGCATCGAACCAATGACAAGGAAAAAGAAGACGGAAACTAGGAAAATGTTTTAACTTCTCTCATAAGTACTTTACTTCTACGTGTTCTCTGTCGTTTAGATACTGAGATAACGCGAATCACTTAAGATGGTTTGGTTTCCTCTCCACAAGTTGTCGCGGGAACTGAAAAATCATTCATTTACACGGCTCTTGATAAAGTCGAGCTATGGAGTGTGAAGACGGTGATAAATGATTACAAGAATCACAGACTTAGTGAGCGCTAGGAAACTTTGTGCCGTTGCAAATCACCGAGAATTGCGACAGTGTTACAATATATAGAAAGCCCACGCAGTGCAGCGGTAAGGCTACTTATGAGGAGCGAAATTACACCTTTCAGTAGTTCCACCACTTTCTGGTTCTGATTTCCGACAGCGGCTGTGTGCATTTAAAGCTTGAATACGCTTACGTATTTACTGTAAAATCTTGTATATTGTGAGTTTGCTTTCACCTCTGCTCACTAAATAAGTATCGAAGCAGTGAAGTACACAGAGGTGACAAGTCATGGGATGGAGATATGCACATATACAGGTGGCGGTAGTGTCACGTAGACATGGTATAAAAGGGCAGTGCATTGCCGGAGCTGTCATTTGTACTCAGGTGATTTATGTGAAAAGGTTTCCGTTGCGATTCTGGCCGCACGACAGCACCGACAGACTCTGACAGTAGAATGGTTGTTGGAGCTAGATGAAAGCGACATTACAACTCTGAAATTCAATATTTCGAGATTCACAGTGTCAAGAGCAAGCCTAAAACAACAAATTTCAGGCATTACCTCGCATCACGGACAACGCAGTGGCTTACGGCCCTCACGTAATAACCGAGAGCAGCGGCGTTTGCATAGAGCTGTCAGTGCTTACAGACAAGCAATAAATGTGGGACGAATGTGTCCGTTAGGACAGTGCGGCGAAATTAGGCGTTAATGGGCAACAGACGAACGACGAGAGTGCCTTTGCCTGGTCAGACGAGTCCCGATATCAGCTGGTAAGAGCTGATGGTAGCATTCGTGTGTGGCCCACAAGCCAAGAAGCCACGGATCCAAATTATCAACAAGACGCCGTGCAAGCTGGCGGTGGCTCCATTATGGTGTATGCTGCGTTTACCTCTAGTACAACTGAACCGATCATTGACCATCTGCAGTCATTCATGGACTTCATGTTCCCAAACAACGATGGAATTTTTATAGATGACAAGGCGCCACGTCACCGTGCCACAATTATTCGTGACTGGTTTGAAGAACATTCTGTACAATTCGAGTGAATGATTTGGCCACCCAGGTTGCCCGACATGAATCCCATCGAACATTTCTGGGCCGTATCGAGAGGTCACTTCGTGCACAAAATCCAGCACCGGCAACATTTTCGCAATTATGGACTATTATTAAGGTAGCATGGTTCAGTATTTCTGCAGGAGACTTCCAACGAACTGAGTCAATGTCACGTCGAGTTGCTGCACTAAGCCGGGCGAAAGAAGGTCCGACACGATATTACGAGGTATCCCATGACTTGTATCACGTCGATGTAATGCAGGTTGTAAGTATCCCACATTGCCGTTTAGAGCAGCGCAACTAAAGACGTGGGCCGATGGAATTTTTAAAAATGTATATTGCACCTCACGATCTGATAACCGCTCTATGCTGGGTAATTAGTTGAAATTATCGGACTACTTCTTCGAAACTTCAGACGGATCGGTGTCTAGTCGAATGCGTCACTCCCACAAAATCTGAAAAATGGAACTAGCCGCACAATATTTTTTAACATAAATATGTGGACCGTATCGTAGTAAAGTCTTTCAACACATTTGGAATGAAAGTTATTTCACTGTACTAGATATTATTCACAGCTAGAGAGAACGATGCTTACATTACTGGACCAGGATGGTAAAAGACAAAAGCGAATAGCCCCCAGCTCCTAGCTGCCCTCGAAAAAACTGAATGCCACGCCCTCGTATATTTTACAGGTAGTATAAATATTTGCATGTGGACCCTTTGTTCTTCACTCGAAATATCAATTACATGTTCCTTTGCACAAGCATTTACAAAATTTTACAGAGAAAAAATAATTTTTTGTGAAAGGGAACTTGTAATAATGCACCTAAACTTTGCGTCTACAAACATTTCTGTACCTCTTCTTAAATCGCCACATTGCCGTGAATTTTAATCGCGTTAATTCTTACAGTAACGTGCAATTGAGTCGCTCGATAAAGGGATGGAAATGATACAGAACATATTCGACTCCACATCCATTGTGAGCAGAAAAAGAAACTGGTAGCCAATGTAACAGCAACTGATTTCAGATCAATAAATCCTCCCATAGGGAATAAAAAGGCGGATGACTTTCCCGTTTTTTTTTTTAGAAGGGTTAGAGAGTACTTGAGCATAACTGTATACATTTAACCATTGCGTAAATTTGTTATAGATGGCTCTGAGCACTATGGGACTTAACTTCTGAGGTCATCAGTCCCCTAGAACTTAGAACTACTTAAACCTAACTAACCTAAGGACATCACACACATCCATGCCCGAGGCAGGATTCGAACCTGCGACCGCAGCGGTCGCGCGGCTCCAGACTGTAGCGCCTAGAACCTCTCGTTTTTTATAGAATTATGCAACATATTCTGTGGTTTCCCATGATTTCTCTTTGGGGGACTCCCCCTTTTTCAAGGATCAATACGGATTTTGCAAGAGCTGCTGTTTTAATATTTAGATCTCTCTGTTCCGTACACGAGGCCACAAGATCGTAGATAGCGTTCCCAGGTTATTATCGCGTTTCTTTGCTTCCCAGCCGCTGACATTTTTACGGTATATCTCCTGGCTCATAAAATGCGTGTTTAGTGATTAAAGAACCAAATGTGTGGCTGGGATTAACAGTCTGATAAACAGAGTTACATCATCGACATAATCTTACAGATGAAACGTGTACTTGCCTTGACGCTGTTCGCAAACGATTGACTTGTATTTCAGGAGAACGTTTTGTCATGAACCTGTTGAAAATTCATGAATACATTCAGATTATGCTTGGTGCAACGTCTGGCGACTGGGTATCAATAATAATAATAATAATAATAATAATAGTAATAATAATAATATAGAAGGATATGACACGTTGCGCTTAAATACACAGAAAAATGTGATATTATTTGGTTACAGCATCACCGAGCAGTCGATAAGTCAATGGAATCAAACATAATCGTCAAATATCCTCCTAGTGGAGCGACCCATAAATCTGTTTTTGCTTCAGCAGCTGCTAGTCTAAGATCCACTGAATGACTACTAAGAAAGTGGAAAATATCCGAAAAGAACATCGTTTGCAAAACTTTTTCCAACCGATTTGTATGTATTGTTTGTCCAAATGGTTCAAATCACTCTGAGCATTATGGGACTTAACCTAAGGACATCACACACATCCATGCCCGAGGCAGGATTCGAACCTGCGACCATAGCACCTAGACTGAAGCGCCTAGAACCGCTCGGCCACAACGGCCAGCATTGTTGTCCGTCTGAGACTTCTACTGTTTTGTATGGAGAGAGAGGGGGGACGGTAAGAAAAGATAAAATGAAAGCAAAGAGGGGGGGGCGGAGGGTAGAAGGTAAGAGAGAAGCAAAGTTTAATTATGTTTGCCGCTGATTTGTTCAGTCGGCTGGAAAGCTCTACATAATTATTAAAACATTCCACCAGGAAGCGCTATGAAAAAGTTTTCAAATAGCATGGAATAACTTACTTTTCAAATTCGGAGAACAGACGTTTGCAGATGAACCAAGAAACGTATAAATTATTGCTGCATAAAGCTTGCATAATTAGGGAGAAACTAAAATTTCGGATAGTTGGTCTTAAGGGAGGCTTTTCGGTAGTAGCTCTCCCTGTGGATAGGCTATTCGATAGTAGCTCTCCCCGTGGATTACCTGCGTTATGAGGAAAAAAGGGAGGGAGGTTGGAGAAATGATAGTGATATATTGTGTACCCTCTGGCACACACCGTAGTAAGAAATTGCCAAATACAAATATGGGCGTAGAATATAATATACAGCGTCTATCAATTCAGACCACAGGCACAAACACGTTTATAAGTCACTCGAGGAATGTTAGATAAATGCAGCTAATGCGATAATTTTAATGATTCAAAGAAGCAGTAAATAACGATACTTTTTCTTTTTTTTTGTAAACAATTCAGGAAGCGAGCTTTTCTTATGTGTTTCCCTTGTCTAGTTACTCTTAGTTGGGAATAGGTTACAGAACGTTTACGAATGCGGTTAAGATAGCCAGTTTAAGAACGTCTTGTGATTAAACGTCAACAGAGCGGAGCTTCGTCAGCGTAGCCACGCGGCACTGCGTGTGAACCAAGTCAGCTGTACGCCGATACGGTCTCCGATATTGCAGAAGTGTGGCGCAAGACGCAGGTAACTAACGGCATTCCGTCAGCTGATGTCTGCCGGGCGGCGTGACGTCATGCTGTACGTCACTCAAGGCAGCCCTCGCGCACTTTCTTGCGTTAATAAAACCAAGTATTGTGAAAGGGAAAGATGAGGGAGATCGCTTGTATCAGTACTTTACTGCTGTTACTCTGGACTTGAGCTGATATTTACAGACTTCAGCTCACGAACTGCACCGTTCATTTAGGCCGGAAAAAAAACTGAAAACTAATGTGGAGTTTTGTCTATCCGAGTCGAATTAGTTTTGCTTGAAAATAAACTGTTTATTTTCGCAACAATTTTTCAAACTCGTTACAATATCACAGATATTATTTCAAGGTAACGATTACAAAGAAGAGAGCATCTTTTCTTCACAGCTTTCGGGAATACTAAGACTATAAAGTAGCTAGAAATTTTGTTTCAAAGTACAGAAAAGAAATTTCTTTGCGCATCGTGTTGATACGACTAATTCTAAATTACAAGAGTTTATACGGGAAGAGTCAAGGGACACCAAATTTGGATTCTTGGTAATAGAAATAGAATATTATAGTCTGATTTCCGGACACAAGAACACTTCCACAAAAGGGTTACAGAGTGCTGACTTTAATGATTTTTAGCACATGAAGTAGAATCAAAGAGTTGGTCGTTTGAGTATCTTCAACTCTACTCGTGTATGTGAACAACATAAGCTGAAGATCCACATAACTGATGCTAGCTTGCGACCATGCCGTAAAATTAAAAAATATTTGTAATAAACACAAGCCTCATGAAGATAAAGTTAGTTTCTCCCCCTTATTCGAATCATTTAAATTAATTGTATAAGAAAGTTTCTTGGTTAAACGTACCAATGTGAATCCTTTTGAAATCTCTATACACTTAAGTGGACTGTGCGTTTGTCACTCATTCTACAGTTGCGTGTTTACTTGCTTCATTTCTTCTGCTTGAACCAGTTATCTGTGCTGTTGGTTTAAACTTTATAAGCACTCCGCAGACTATATTAGCATAGGTACTATAAAACGATCTGGTGGCGTTCATTTCGGTAAATTAGCGGACCTAAAGAGAAAAATGCGTAACGTATTGTAGAATAAGTCGGAACTTAATATCGTTTTGTTACTGAAGTAGAATTTACCACAGAATGTTTGTCGCCACTTGTTTTCTCGTTGGATATGAAACCTTCCCGTCTCCTTTATATCTCTTTTGTTACGCAACCTTCCCTTCTACAATAACCTATGAAACCTTCCCTTAGGATTTCCATCTCTTGCTTAATAATAACAAATGAAATCTTCCCTTTGTAATTAATTCTCTTTCTCAATCTTCGCATACAAATTTAAATGCTGCTTATTAAAAGTGATTTTCTGATTATTTCGACGAAACATAGAATGTGTCGTCGTCGTGGCCCTCAGTCGTTACCTGCAATAACCCAAAACTGTTCCTTACCTTTTTTTACTGTTACTGGATCGCCATCTGACTGCTACATCGAACTGCGACATGAATATACTTACTCTGTTTTACTATACTCTATTAACTGCTGGTGGGCTGTTATAATAAGTGGCTGTATTTATTACCAAAGCTGACGTTATTCTTTAATAGCAAAGCTGACGTTATTCTTTAATTAATTTGACTGAAGTTGCGTAATTCATAGTTAAACTTTTTCTTGACAACAATAAAATTTTGTGAAGTTTTACGTTGATGGTTTTTGGGATGGATTATAATCAGTAATGCAACATTGCTGGAAAAAATTAATTATATTCTGAAAACGTTTCTTCAAATATTTACTGGTGGTAATGAAATGATTTTACAAACGTTCAAATGGGACTTACTTTTTACAATAATCTTACAACTAGCATTGCGCAAACATACCTTCAGTAGTCTTGAGTTTATAAAAAAAAAAAAATAATTCAGTAATATTAGTTCCTCTTATGATAATAATTAGCTGATGTCCTTGTACATCCGTTTATAATCTCCTGTAAATCATAGCTGGTGGCTGGTAGGCACACCGCTTCTCTCAACCTCTCGCTTCAGACCTGCTACCGACTCGCTTCACGTCTCGCTTACTACTGACTTCCTACGAACGCTAAAGTGCGGTCTCTCCCGCCAACAATGCTTTCTGGTGCAGACAATCCCTGCTACCATTACAAAATGTGTCAATGAGCGGTCTTTCCCGCTCTTTTCTTAAAATGTATCCATACGCGGTCCCTCCCGCCCTTTTTAAAATTATATCAATGTGCAGTCTCTCCCGCCAACAATACTTTGGTGCAGACATTCCCTGCTACCACAATTATTTCCAAAATGAAAAATATTTATTACTCCTACTTAATCCTATTAATAAAATATAAACATCTTTCATAAATTGTGGTTTGAAAATAGACAATAGAAATATACACGTCTTACAGGTATTTTAAGGAACAAGACAGTATAATGTACGCCGATGAGCCAAAAGCTATTGGCCAGCTGCTTTATGGCGTCTTTGTTGGTCCACCTATGTAAAGCAGTACAGCGACGTGTCGTGTAGCAAAGAGTCGACTCCCTGGTACGTTTCCACAGGTATACACCATCAAATGTCTATGCACATGCTACGCAATGTCCGTAAATTATGAGACGACGGTTTGTGGGCACAGAATTGGCGCACGATTGTGTAGCACGTATGTTCCATCATGCTCAGATCTGGAAAATTATGTGAACAACACATAAACGAAGGTTCACTATCATCATCCTCGAACCACTGCATCACAATATTTGCTTTGCAACATGGAGAGTTATCCTGTTGGAAGATGCCATTGCCACGGGCGAGGTCATTAAGCAGGAAGGGATGCAGGTGGTCTGCAACAATCTTTTGTAGCCCATAACTCTCATGGGGCCTTGGATTACTACAGCAACAGCAGGTCCCGTTCATCTGGATGACAGTGTACCCGGAACAACAGTCAACCTGGTATAACATGAAACGTGAAATGTCCAAACTGGTGACACTATTTCTTTGATCAATGGTCCAATATCGATCATGTTGTGCCTTTTGCAATCATAACTGAGGAACAACACAGGTGCACCTATGTTTCATCTGCAGTGGAGCCCCATATTCAATTATGTCTGCAGAATGGTGTGCTCTGAAACACTTGTGTCTGCACCAGTACTGTGCTCCATCATTATATCCGCCACGTACAGGGTGATACTCTTAAAGCTGTCCCTCCGGATTGGTTTTATGCAACCTGCAATGCCTTCAAAACTCAAGTGCGAGATTTTAATATTCTCTCACTCACTAGATGCAAACTGTTAGTCCTACAGAAAAAATAAATAAGCTGGAGATTTTTTTGGATATTTTTATGTAGTTTAATTTTTTTCTGGGGTACATTATCGGCTCAGACCACGGTTTTCAAGTTATTCAAGAAAAATGCGTTTGTCATTTTTGCATTTTTTTCTTGAATAATTCGAAAACTACAGCTTCTAGCGATAATTCATCCCAGTACAAAATTTAACTACATTAAATTTCCTACTAAAATATCCTGTTTAATTCTTCTGTGTGACTGACAGTTTGGGTGTAGCGGGTGAGAGAAAGTGAAACTCTTGTGTGTCGTATATGAAGGCACGGCGGGTTGCATAAAACCCAGCGTAGAGGTAGCTGAATCGCCTTTTACAGTCATCTATCCTTTAAAGAATGAGCAAGCCTTCCTCATGCACTTCCTGTGATGAGGCGCAGACGTTCAACACTTTGTCGCTCATACGTGTCTTCAGCATCATTCAACCACTTTCCATGGGTACAGGCTCTCATTACGGTACCACGTGAACAGCTGCTTCGCCGTTTCCGAGATTTTCGTTCTCAGGCGCTAGGCCATAACAATTTGCCCTTTGTCAAAGTTGCTTCCGTCAGTGGATTTCCCCATTAGCGGCCCGTATAATCGCTAGAATGATTCACAATTCGTCTCTGCTCCGCTTGTGTGCTTCACTTACCGCAACGCCATCAGAAGGCATTCTATTTCGCTGTGGGCAGTGACCAAAATGTTGTGACTCATTAGTGTATCTTTCCCATGATAATAATAATTATTATTAAACGATCCGGAGAGTATTTTTGGGTTCTATATTGGCGGTACAGCAGACCTCTGTAGTCGTCGAGACGGGCGCGAACCTCAGCACGCTTTTCGACTGGCGTTCCGATCTGCACCGGAAATGGAACAATCCCTTTATCGGCAGTCCTCGAGGGATGAGATTTTCCCCTAAATCTGAGCACAGCGTGGCATTCGGATATGCTTCTTCTAGTGGCTATTCAGTTTTCCAGGACATCAGGGTGTACATTCAGGCAGTCTTGCGAAGTTCTTTTGAACACATTTTCCAAAAACTGTCTTAAGCAGCTAGTTCGACAGCCCACACACAATGGAAGTATTTTAGACCTTATAGCTAGAAACAGGCCTGACGTAATCGATAGCGTTAGTATAGAGACACGAATTAGTGGACATGATGTCATCATAGCGATCTTGGTTACTATAGTTAACAAATCAATCAAGAAGCCCAGGAGAGTATTTCTGCTAGAACTTGCAGAGGACAGTTGTTAGCATTCCACTTAGAAAATGAACTGACATTATTTAGTTACAGTACGATGGGCGTAGAGGAATTATTGGCAAAGCTTAAACGGATTGTAAATCATACTGTGCAGAAGTATGTGCCGAGTAACTGGATTGAGGACGGAAAAGACCCACCGTGGCTTAACAACGAAATTCGAAAAACGCAGAGGAAGCAAAGGCTGTTGCATTCTCGGTTCAAAAGAGAACGCGGAAATGGCGACAGGAAAAGTTAGTAGAAATTCGCACATCTGTAAAAACATCGATGTGCGAAACTTACAACTGCTACCACCGTCATACCTTAGCAATAAATCCTGCCGAGAACCCGAGAAAATTCTGGTCCTACGTAAAACCACTAAGAGCTTCTAACGCTTCTACCTAGTCACTCGTGGACCACTCTGTTGTGGCAGTATAAGAAAGCAAACGTAAATTTAGCATTCAGAAAATCATTCACGCAGGAGAATCGTGCATACCGTCATCTGACCATCGCACGGACTTCTGTGTGGAGGACATAGTAATAAGCATCCCACAGATATAAATGAAAGAGTTGAAAGGAAGTAAGTTGCCAGGTCCTGATGGAATCTCGGTAGAGTGCTCTACGGCATTGGCCCTTACATGGTTTGCATGTATCGCGAATCCCTTGCCCAGAGCAAAGTCCCAAGTGGCTGGGAAAAACAGCAGGTGACTGCTGTATATAAGAAGGGTAAAAGAACGTACCTGCAAAATTATAGACAAATGTTTTTAAAATTGGTTTGCTACAGAATCCTTGAAAATATTCTCAGTTCGAATATAATAAATTTACTCGAGAGGGAAAACCCTCTGTCCATAACTCAGCACGGTTTTAAAAAACACGGCACGTGGGAAACTCAGCTTGCCCTTCACTCAGATTCAGAGGCGAACTGCTAGATTTGTTACTGGTAGGTTATTTGTTTCTGGTTGGTTCGAACAATACGTAAATATTCGGAGATGCTTCGGGAACTCAAATGGGAATCACTGAAGGCAAGGTGAGGTTCTTTTCGAGAAGCACTAGTGAGAAATTTAGAGAATCGGCATTTGACGCTGACCGCAGATCGATTGTACTGCCGCCAACATACATTTGGCGTAAGGAGCATGAAGACAAGGTTAGAGAGTTTAGGGCTCATACGGAGGCATATTCCCTCACTCTATTTCCGAGAGGAACAGGAAAGGAAATGACTAGGAGTGGTACAACGTACCCTTCGCCACGCACCATACGGTGGCTTTCGAATTATGTATGTAGACGTAGAACTTTTTTAGTGCAATAAATTTGTTGTCCGTCTAGATTACATATGTTTCTAATATTATGATCTCTTCCGTTTCCATCGAACTATCTTCAATCGATAGGTAAATAACATAAAATAATTAACTATATATAAGCCAAGACACTCAGCACTGCTACATTGTAGAACAATACAGCACTATGACAGCATTTGTATCGTCGATATAAGGTCGTTAGGCAACGGCCAATAGGTGGTGTGAGTGCTTCAAAACGGACCCATGAATTATGCCTGGCGCATTTGTCACATTAATAGAGTGTTGGTCGTAATGGCCGGCCGAAGTGGCCGTGCGGTTAAAGGCGCTGCAGTCTGGAACCGCAAGACCGCTACGGTCGCAGGTTCGAATCCTGCCTCGGGCATGGATGTTTGTGATGTCCTTAGGTTAGTTAGGTTTAACTAGTTCTAAGTTCTAGGGGACTAATGACCTCAGCAGTTGAGTCCCATAGTGCTCAGAGCCATTTTTTTGTTGGTCGTAATAATAGATTCGCTCAACACAAAAACGTGAAATTTCAATGCTAAGGTATTCTCAAGAATGATTTATTAATGAAGTCTTTAAGTATTTTTAATTTATATGTGACAAATTAGCAGTCATAGCACACGAGAACGGTTTGAAGCAGTCATTCGCATCACCCACTGACAATTAGCTAGCGGGCTAATTACAGTACATCGTTGATCCATTCACTCAGCCTCTTAATTACAGAGTGCATCTAACCCTCTGACCGAATACACTTGAGCTACCGTGCCGGCAGCAACTGGACAGCGGCAAAGATGTTCCCACGACATCGTATTGTTAACAAGAAGAAAAAGCGGATTGTTGCAGCAGTTGCATTTACCTTGAGTATTTCTTATTCACCAAACGCTTGCAGATAATACCACAGTCGCCGGCCGCTGTGGCCGAGCGGTTCTAGGCGCTTCAGTCCGGAACCACGCGACTGCTACGGTCGCAGGTTTGAATCCTGCCTCGGGCATGGATATGTGTGATGTCCTTAGGTAGGTTTAAGTAGTTCTAAGTTCTAGGTGACTGATGACCTCAGATGTTAAGTCCCATAGTGCTCAGAGCATTTGAACCAATACCACAGTCGTGGCAAAGTCTATCTAAGCCCTACAGAAATTTCGAAACGTATCTCTGCAGAGTGTGGAACGTACAGTTCTGCAATCACTTGCTCTCTCGAACCTCCACGATCGCGATATAATTCAACACGGCACGAGCAGTAAAGAATCTTGACGGTCAGAACTACCCATAGATGCTTGTGTGCGTCGCATTTGGCAATATCCGTCTACTTGACGAAGCCAGTGTTTTATAGTTAGGATGATTCCGGCCAAAAAAGTTACCTAAATATCTTAAGCAATGTCTGGTTCATCGGCTTCTCAGTGTGCGTGCACCCCTGTACATCAAGTCAGAAATCTATCTAGTCACAATCGCAACACAGCCTTATTTAATCTAGAATCCTAATTACTGCCACCATACAACAGAAACATTCGCAAACTCCTTGTCTGTCTGCTATTCGCCCGTGGATCAATGCACAATTTTTTTTAAAAAAAAGCCCTGTTGCATTTACTAGACGGTCTTCATTTTATCAACCTCATAACTTCTCCCTGTTAACATATAGGGCCAGTTTTCTCTGTGTCAGTCATTAAAGCAAATGCTTCCATCTTCTCCCATTCACGCTCCTTTCTCTTTTCGTTTATCATCCGCTCGTCCTATTTTTTCTGCCCCTCTCTCATTACTTCTCGCTCCTCGTTCTTTCTTTCTGCCACCTTGTCTCTCGCGAACACTGCTACCAGCACCAGCCCTTTAAATCTGTCTTTATGGTTCTGCTATTCATGATCTAACATAAACCGTGCTTTCTGATAACTACTGTTTTCTATGGTTATGTTACAGTTGTCTTCTAAGTGTTGTATCCCATATTAAATCCAAACTTTCTGTAAAATGTGTATCGTTCTGAAAATTGTGTAATATGCCTGGTTAGATGTAAAAAAAGACCTGTTGACCCTAATCTTACTAGTGTAAATAAATTAGTAAATTAAAAGTAGTATAATCTCAATTGGCTCCTATTTGGAACATCTATTTCCATAAGCGATTGTAATGGTTCTGTACGTTGTGCTAAAAACTCTTTGACGGCTTCTAATTGGCATCCTAGAACCCCGATGACAGGTAGTATGTATATACCTGTATAGTGGCACGTTACAAGTTATAACGTCTGCAGTGTATGTCAGGGTCGCACTACACTGAGGTGACCATAAGTCATGGGATAGCGATATGCACATGTAGATATGGCGTAGTTTCGCGTACATATAGTATAAGAGGGCAGTGCATTGGCGGAGCTGACATTTGCAAAAATGGTTCAAATGGCTCTTAGCACTATGGGACTTAACATCTGTGGTCATCAGTCCCCTAGAACTTAGAACTACTTAAACCTAACTAACCTAAAGACATCACAAACATCCATGCCCTAGGCAGGATTCGAACCTGCGACCGTAGCAGTCGCGCGGTTCCGGACTGAGCGCCTAGAACCGCTAGACCACCGCGGCCGGCCTGACATTTGCAGTCGGGTCATTCATGTGAAAAGGTTTCCGACGTGATTATGGCCACACGATAGTAATTAACAGACTTTGAACGTGGAATGTTAGTTGGAGCTGGACACATGGGGCATTCCATTTCGGAAATCGTTAAGGAATTCAATATTCGGAGATCCACAGTGTCAAGAGTGTGCCAGGAACACACTTCAGGCGTTACCTCTCACCACAGACAACGCAGTAGCCGACGGCCTTCACTTAACGACCGAGAGCAGTGGCGTTTGCGTAGAATTGTCGGTGCTGACAGACAAGCAACACTGCGTGAAATAACCGCAGAAATCAATGTCCGACGTGCGACAAAGGTGTCCGGTAGGACGGTGAGGCTAAATTTGGCGTTAATGGGGCTATGGTGGCAGACCATCGACGAGAGCTCCTTTGCTAACAGCACGACGTCGCCTTCAGCGCCTCTACTAGGCTCGTGGCCATATTGGTTGGACCCTAGACGACTGGAAAACCGTGTCCTGGTCAGATGAGTCATAATTTCAGTTGGTAATTGCTGATGGTACAGAGTTCGAGTGTTATGCAGACCCTACGAAGCCACGGACCCAAGCTGTCAACGAGGCACTCTGCAAGCTGGTGGTGGATCCATAATGGTGTGGGTTGTGTTTACATGGAATGGACTGGGTCCTCTGGTCCAACTGACCCAATTTGCAGCCATTCGTAGACTTCATGTTCCCGACAACGATGGGATTTTTTATGGATGACAAGGCGCCATGTCACTAGGCAACAACTGTTCGCAGTTGGCTGGAACATTCTGGACATTTCGAACCGATGATTTGGCCACCCAGATAGAACGACATGAATTCCTTCGATTATTTATACAACATAATCGAGAGGTCAGTTCGTATACGAAATCCTGCACCGGCAACGCAATTGTGGACGGCCATAGAGGCAGCATGGCTTAATATTTCTGCAGGTCATTTCCAACACCTTGTTGAGTCCATGCCAAGTCAATTTGCTGCACTACGCTGGACAAAAGGAGGTCCGACACGATTTTAGGAGGTACCCATGACTTTTGTCGTTTCAGTGAAAGTGCTTCAAGCATGTTGTAAGGAAGTGGAATCCAGGGGGAACGAAAGTGGCTAATCGCTGAAGTGTCAACAACGGAGACGAAATGCAAGTTCACCACGTCAAATTTTCGTATGGTTAGGGGTGGAGAAAATTTTTCTACGAAAAGAATACGTGTCATTAGCGTCAACGGGTGTTAGACATTATATACGTTGCCTGTGCGTTTTAGCACTTGGTTGCACTAAATTAATTTTTCAAAAAAAATTTCGGTGTAAATGTTTACCGTATGAATGCGAAATACAATATTTGTAAGCACTGAGAATGAGCTGGCTAAGTGTTGCCGCATTTTCAAAGTATTGGAGAGGGTCCCACCTACTGATGAAAGAGACTGAATGCATCAGACTGTCAATGATTTGGAGTTAGAGGATACGTGAATAGAGATATTAGATGAAGAAGAGGAAGACAGCGTTGAAAAACTTTGAGATTACGATGACAATCATGAGGATCCTGCTTTTTCCCCAGACGAGGAAGAAAACGGTGAAGATGAAAATCCATGACATAGAATCCAAGAGACTGAAAGCGGGAACAACAAAGAGAAGAGAGATTCGTCTACAGGTACCAATAAAAGAAGAAAGAGAAGAATCTCGCGAAATACCTTTCCTACATCTTGTAATGAAGATCAGCTTGCTTCTACTTCTTTCTTAGTAACTGAGAGTAACAAATTCATCAGGAAAACAGGTTACCGCTGGAAACCACAACCAATTAAGCAGGGTGGGAAAATACAAAGTAAAAATATAATGCACATGAGACCTGGACCCACTAAAAACGTCGATACTAATTCACTGAGCTATTTTTGACAGGAGATATCATAAATGAGAGTGTTCTAAAGACAAAGTCAAAACTACAAAATAATGAATACTACACTGAGAGGTAGTTGTAAGGAAGAATTTAAAGCATTGATCGGTATCTTGATTGTCTGAGACGTTATGAAAGATAATTATTTATCTGCTAAATTACTATTGGGTAGTGAGTTCTGTGGCGATCGTTATCGTGCCACTGTCTCGAGAAAGGTGCATGTTCCTAGTATACTGCAGCAGATTCGATGACAGAGAAACCAAGGAAATAAACTAGCACTGTCAAACGCACGTGGGATGCAATTGTAACTAACTGTGTAACAAACTACAAGCCATGTTCTTACAGTCGTTGTCTTTCGTGGAAGATGCCCTTTTAGAGTTTAGATGAGCAATAAGCCAAAAAAATACGACATGAAACTTGTCATACTTTGTGATAATGCCACCAATTAGATGATAAAGGCTATTGCATATCTTGTTAAAGGAACAACTCCAGATAGAAAATGGCTCTGAGCACTATGCGACTTAACTTCTGAGGTCATCAGTCGCCTAGAACTTAGAACTAATTAAACCTAACTAACCTAAGGACATCACACACATCCATGCCCGAGGCAGGATTCGAACCTGCGACCGTAGCGGTCGCCCGGTTCCAGACTGTAGCGCCTAGAACCGCACGGCCACTCCGGCCGGCAACTCCAGATAGAGTGGCAGTTGCTGACAATTTGTAGAAAAGTTGGTAGATGAAATGAGGGGCTTGCACGCAAATATTACCATGGAGGGCTGTTTCGTGAGTGTGCCTCTTGTAAGGAAACTAAACACTGATCATGGTTTAACAGTTGTAGGAACAATAAAGAAAAGTAAGAAAGAGTGTCCAACTGAGTTTGTGGACGTGAAATACCGCAGCAGCGGAGTGAATACATCCTTTTCCTATTTTCAGAGGATGTGACTGACAGCAGTCTCCTATAAATCTAGACAGAACAAACTTCTAACTCTAGTTTCAAGAGTGCGTGACGACGTCTTCATTCAGATTTTTTTTAAAAAAAGAAAAAAATAGTATTCACATACAACCAAACCAAGGGAGCCGTCGATATTATGCCAGAACATGAACTGCGGGCTGAAAACACGAAGGTAGCCATTGTGTTTGTTTTGCAGCTTTTTGGATATTGCATCAATAAGTTAATGCACATACTTCAAAAAAGCTCCAAGGACAACTCCATTGAAAAGAATGAACTTCTTGTTAGAATCTCATCAACAGTTCCCATTTCCTGGCTCATCCAATGAGACTATTTCAAACCTGAACAACGAGCTAAAGACTGCAATAAAAGGAGCATTATAAATGAATGTGCAAGAACACCAGGAACCTCTTTCGCAGGCCGGCCGTTGTGGCCGAGCGGTTCTCGGTGCTTTAGTCTGGAACCGCGCGACCGCTACGGTCGCAGGTTCGAATCCTGCCTCGGGCATGGATTTATGTAATGTCCTTAGGCTGGTTAGGTTTAAGTAGTTCTACGTTCTAGGGGACTGATGACCTCAGATGTTAAGTCCTATAGTGCTCAGAGTCATTTGAACCATTTGAACCTCTTTCGCAAAACGGCCCGAGAATGTACTGTTCTTACTCTCACTACTCCGAGAATCGCGTGACTACAGTTAAGGGGCTCCGGAACGCCCTATACTTGCAATGTTAAAATAACGCTTATAAATTACATCTTTCCTCACAAAGTATTTGAGGTAGGAAGTTGAACTTTTTACAGATTATTTATTGGAATATGGGCTACAACTTAACACAGGGATTTTACAAAATTTTAGTTCAGTTATTAAAGATGATTTTTTTCAATTGTAATGAAAATTCACAAAATTTTTTTTGCAATTTTTTATTTATATATTCAAAAATATACAGTTTTTTGGAAAAAGGCTGTGTTAAATTATGCAGAAGGTACTGTGTAACATTTACTGAAAGTTTGAAACAAATATGTTTGGAAGATCCTTAGAAAACATGTAATTAGTATGAGAAAATAAAAGTTTTGGGAATCGAGCGACAAAGATTGGATTAACTTTTTAGTGCATTCCAGGTCCATAGGATGGATTATCTTCATTCTCTGCAAATTCCTCCTCCAGCTTCCTCTTGTTCCTCCTCCTGTTTACTCTTGCTTGTATTTCTAGACTCTTTACAGCCCTGTCTGCAGCCCGAAGGCGTTCCTTGTCTAAAGCAAGCATCGCTCGTACCATGTTAGAACCTACCTTCATTCCCATATTTCTAAATACACTCCTGGAAATGGAAAAAAGAACACATTGACACCGGTGTGTCAGACCCACCATACTTGCTCCGGACACTGCGAGAGGGCTGTACAAGCAATGATCACACGCACGGCACAGCGGACACACCAGGAACCGCGGTGTTGGCCGTCGAATGGCGCTAGCTGCGCAGCATTTGTGCACCGCCGCCGTCAGTGTCAGCCAGTTTGCCGTGGCATACGGAGCTCCATCGCAGTCTTTAACACTGGTAGCATGCCGCGACAGCGTGGACGTGAACCGTATGTGCAGTTGACGGACTTTGAGCGAGGGCGTATAGTGGGCATGCGGGAGGCCGGGTGGACGTACCGCCGAATTGCTCAACACGTGGGGCGTGAGGTCTCCACAGTACATAGATGTTGTCGCCAGTGGTCGGCGGAAGGTGCACGTGCCCGTCGACCTGGGACCGGACCGCAGCGACGCACGGATGCACGCCAAGACCGTAGGATCCTACGCAGTGCCGTAGGGGACCGCACCGCCACTTCCCAGCAAATTAGGGACACTGTTGCTCCTGGGGTATCGGCGAGGACCATTCGCAACCGTCTCCATGAAGCTGGGCTACGGTCCCGCACACCGTTAGGCCGTCTTCCGCTCACGCCCCAACATCGTGCAGCCCGCCTCTAGTGGTGTCGCGACAGGCGTGAATGGAGGGACGAATGGAGACGTGTCGTCTTCAGCGATGAGAGTCGCTTCTGCCTTGGTGCCAATGATGGTCGTATGCGTGTTTGGCGCCGTGCAGGTGAGCGCCACAATCAGGACTGCATACGACCGAGGCACACAGGGCCAACACCCGGCATCATGGTGTGGGGAGCGATCTCCTACACTGGCCGTACACCACTGGTGATCGTCGAGGGGACACTGAATAGTGCACGGTACATCCAAACCGTCATCGAACCCATCGTTCTACCATTCCTAGACCGGCAAGGGAACTTGCTGTTCCAACAGGACAATGCACGTCCGCATGTATCCCGTGCCACCCAACGTGCTCTAGAAGGTGTAAGTCAACTACCCTGGCCAGCAAGATCTCCGGATCTGTCCCCCATTGAGCATGTTTGGGACTGGATGAAGCGTCGTCTCACGCGGTCTGCACGTCCAGCACGAACGCTGGTCCAACTGAGGCGCCAGGTGGAAATGGCATGGCAAGCCGTTCCACAGGACTACATCCAGCATCTCTACGATCGTCTCCATGGGAGAATAGCAGCCTGCATTGCTGCGAAAGGTGGATATACACTGTACTAGTGCCGACATTGTGCATGCTCTGTTGCCTGTGTCTATGTGCCTGTGGTTCTGTCAGTGTAATCATGTGATGTATCTGACCCCAGGAATGTGTCAATAAAGTTTCCCCTTCCTGGGACAATGAATTCACGGTGTTCTTATTTCAATTTCCAGGAGTGTACCTTGCACCTTACAATGTTGCCATCATTGAAAGTCGCAACAGCATCATACACACCAAAGTGAAGTGTTTCTATTCCAACAAATACAGTCTTGGGGATTCTCGACCATATAACACTATTTACACTTTCATTGGGGTTTTGAGTTTTTCCGTGAATACACTTTTTCAACAGTTCAGGTGCTGCTAAGTCTCTGAAAATAGGTTTTATCACCTCCATTATTGCATGTGGCAGACTATGCTTATGAGTGTACACTTCACCAGTTAGCAATCCTTTGTTATATTTACACCAACTGTCTTCTTCTTTGGGACACAAGCTATGTTGGGGATTTTCATCGTCTTTATTGTTTACAGTAATAACACATACCTTTGGCTTTCCAACATTTCTCCTTTTCTTAAAAGCCTTCAGAGGATTTCTAATAACTTTACGTTTACTCATTATTATTCTTCAACAAAACAGAGACTCAAGAAACAGAATTAATTACGAATATTTTTGAGATAACGACAGAGTAAATAAACATGAAACAATCGACAATCACACCAGCGATATATATTGAACCATCACAGGTTAGCCACAACACATACTTTATCTCACATCACTAAAATGTACCTGATGAACACGGACGTTAATAATAACACCATTTGACAGCAGTTTAACAGCGCCACAGTAGGTCACGCCCATGTAGAACACATTTCAAAAAAAAATTTAAAAATAGTTGTAGTCTTCGGAATTGAATAAATTATATATCTATTAAAATGTAATAGTCTGCAGATTCAGAAAACGCAAAAAAGTAAAAATTGAACTTTTCATGATTTTGAGCCTTTCCGGAGCCCCTTAACTGTGCATGTTGTAACAAGCTAGTATGTTGCAAACACCAGACAAAGGAGTGTGCTGATTGTTCATACTTCTGCCGTTCTAATTTCATATTCACACTTATAAACTGAGGTTTTCCATTACCAAATCGTTGTATATCTAAATGACAGTTTCGACAGAACATATTAGTCATTTTCATATAACAATGTAAACAAATGTAGCATTTTTTAGAAACCGCTTCTGTACAATACGCATTCTTGTAGTAAAAGCTTCAAACCAATAATAAGCTTTTAATTATAATATGTCATAAATTTAATCCATTTATAGAACTATATATACATTCTACGTATCATTAACTTTTAGTAAAGGTAAAGAGGCGTTAGTGTTCTATGGTTAACCTGGACCGAAGAAGGCACCACACAGTTTTTGTATTTAACTCCGAGGAATGTCACAAAAGTTGTCTAATCATGCTGCTTTCGAAACGAGTAAATTTTGTCATCTGTGTTTTGGAAAAACGAGAGCAAGAAAGAAATTTGCAAATTCAGGAATGAAAAATACCTGAATAACGACACCCTGCATGGGCTGTATTCTAGTTCGTTAATACGAAAGCTCTGCGCGTAATGCTACTTTCAACAGAATGAAATAGCATCTGTGACTGCAGTCACCTCCGACCATTCAATTTATAGCGAAAGATTGTATGATGATGTCACTGCCGAGAGAAAATAAATCCATTTGTAACTATGGAAAACGGCTTAAAATTTACACAGGGTAGCCTTTAACTACGACACTACGTCGCTGTATGGTCCACTTCTCTGTGAAACAAAGGGGCTTTCAGCGGTACAGAGATACTGATAAGGGCGAAACAAGGAAAAAAATCTTTCAAGATTATTAACAGGAAAACAGTTTCGTTCTCTCAAGAGATGTTATCTCGTAGGAATACCTCCGAAGATAACGGGAAACGACGTGAACAATTTTCGGCTGCAGGAAAAGTCCTCGAAAGATTGCTTTGTGTTAGCTGTTTCACGAAAAGCGAGACTGTAGTGAGGAATGAAGCAGATTTACCGTCTCTTCTAACCGTAAAATGTGATAGAGGTATCTTTCTTTCTATTTGGACTCCCTAAAAAAAGTAGGTTCTTCTAACAAAGCATGAATGAAATTCCACGAAAGATAGTAAGTGTGTGAATGCTTGTAGAACCGCTTCCATCGACTCAAAACGGTGTTTCCGGTTCCGGAAAATCACAGATATACCTCCATTTATGCCTTTTTTCCGCGCGCCGTTCGAGATTGGAAAGGTAAAGAGACAGTTTGAAGGTGGTTCATTGAACCCTCTGCCAGGCACTTTATTGTGAAAAGCAAAGTAATCACGTAGATGTAGATGCTTGAGCTCTGCCCGTCCAGGGGCAAAGTAAAACGAACTTCGAAGCAGTGTACACCTTTAACCATTTCTCCAATGTTGTTCCCAAAAGTTTAATTGGACTAGTGCTTCGCTTCCAACTGAGCAGTATTAAGGGAACGTCAGGTACTGATCATCATTTTTTACGTCGGCAATCTCAGAAAGATATACCCCAGCATATCCTTGTTAAGTTATTATATCATTTTCTTCGACTCTGCAGTGGAGAAAGTGCGCAACACTCTTTTACCCGAACGTTTGGTTCGGTTCACTTTTGTAAGAACAGACCAGCAGAAAAGGTCATGACCCTTGAGCATTTCTTTAGTCTCGTCGAATTTGTACAGCCACGATCTCTTAATAAGCCACCAGCTAAGATGTTGAATATCCATTTTAACATCTGAACTGCACCACTTGCCATTAAAATTGCCACACCGTGAGGAAGGCATGCTACAAACGTCATAGTGGCATGTGCTGTATTACATGTTTGGACATGCAAATGATTAACATTTCAGTGCAACTGTATGAGGGGCGTTAAATAATAGTGCAACACATTTTTTTACCGGCAAATTTCATTTGAAAAAATGTGGAATTTGCTGTTGGACATCGTGGAATTTTCCCGCTTCAGCCCCTATAGTGTCATGACGTTCCGAAATGTGGTGGCGCTATGTGTAGCCTTGGCAATGGCGTCTGTAATGGAGATGCGTTCCAAGCTGAGAGCTTTCATTGAGCTACTTTTGGCGGTAAACTAGAGCATCGCAAATGTTCGTAGGCTCTTGCAGAATGGCTACGGACACTTGGCGCAGAACAAAAGCACGTGAAGGCAAGGCGTCTGGGTTTTTCTTTCACGCATTAATTCAGCCATCTCAATAGTGTAATGTCGGTCATGATTATACGAGCGTATCGACCACACAACAACCAATCTCCGAGCAGAGAAAATCTCCGGCGCGGCCGGGGATCGAAGCCGTAGCAATCTGGCGGACATCTGTCATGGTCGCAACAAGGTTGCGCAAAACTCGCCGACCTCTCGCGCGCCAACCGGCCCCACACAGCTGTGACTCCTGCAATGTTGGAACGTGCGAATACTCACATTAGAGGCGATCGACGGATCACAATGAGTCACCTCTCTGCACAACTTGACGCCTCTGTTGGTAGTGGTGACACACTCGCCCACCACTTCGGTTACTGTGGTAAAACGGCAATCCACGGAATGGCGCCACACCACATCTCCTCCTCCGAAGAAGTTCAAAGCCGCACCTTCAGCCGGTAAAGTCATGGCGACAGTCTTCTGGGATTCTGAAGGGGTTATTCTGTTTGATGCCTTCCCTCATGGTGCAACCATCAAGTTCAAAAATGGTTCAAATGGCTCTGAGCACTATGGGACTCAACTGCTGAGGTCATTAGTCCCCTAGAACTTAGAACTAGTTAAACCTAACTAACCTAAGGACATCAGAAACATCCATGCCCGAGGCAGGATTCGAACCTGCGACCGTAGCGGTCTTGCGGTTCCAGACTGCAGCGCCTTTAACCGCACGGCCACTGCGGCCGGCAACCATCAAGTCTGAAGTATATTGTGCTACACTAAGATAACAGAAGAAACGACTTCAGTGTGTACGTCGTCACAAAAATGCAAACCATCTTCTCCTTCTCCTTGACAGCTCAAGGCCCCACACAAGTCTGCACACTCGAGAGGAGCTCACAAAACGTCATTGGACTGCTGTTCCTCAGCCACCCTACAGCCAGATCTCGCACCTTCCGACTTCCTTCTGTTAGGTCCAATGAAGGACGCACCCCGCACGAAGCAATACGTGGGTGCGGGTTAGGTTTATTAATGCAGCAACTCCTTGGCTCCATCGACCAACAGAGGGGTACCATATGGGCAAACAGGTTCTTGCAGTAAAGTGGCGTAAGGTTGTCGCACTGAACGGAGATTATGTTGAAAAATTAGTTTTTGTATCGAAAAGATTGGGTAATAATATGCTGTATTGTAATGCTGAATAAAACCAACCTGCCTCCAGAAAGAGAAATGTGTTGTATTACTTATTGAATCCCCTTCGTAGAAGGGTAAATAAGCTTTTGCATAGAAAAGATTGGGTGATAATATACTGTATTGTAATGCTGAGTAAAACCAACCTGCCTTCAGAAAAATAAATGTGTTGCAATACTTATTGAATCCCCTTCCTAGAAGGGGCAGTCAAATGAAAACGCAATAGACCGTAAAAAAATAAGTAAATTGTTTATTATTTCAAAAGTAATCGTTATAACTGTTAATACAATAGTCCCACTGTGTGACAAGACGGTCGACACCTTCATGGAAAATGTATTTGCGGTTGCCTACGGAATCATGATCGTAGCCAGACGTGCGCCTCTTACTTCGAGGCAAATCGACGGCCACCTATGTCTTTCTACAGGGCTCCAGAAATATATAAACCGCATGGGGAGCAGACTGGGACTGTATGGAGGACGTGGACGGGATTTCCAACGAAATTTCTGCCGTGTTCTCGAAACAACCTTAGCAACATGTAGACTCAACCGAACACCAGGGTACAATCTTGCTTCCGTAGGAAAATACATAACACTTTTCCATGAAGGCATTGACCGTCTTGCCTCATAGCGGGATAAATGTATTAACAGCAATGACAATTACTTTTGAAATAATAAGCAGTTTACGTACTATGTGTCGTTGTCATTTGACTGGCCGTTGGAGTAACGCCATCTACATTCTGCATATAAGGAACGATTATACAGCGAGTTTCTTATTCAGAAATTGCATCTGAATGTTGTTTTTAAGCCTCATTCAGGAAGGATAAACGTCTACGGGTATGTGCCATATTTTAAAAAAAAGCTACGATCGTGGCCTACTGAGATTATTGTTTACCGTTCCACGTTATTTAGTGTCCCCACGACTGCCATGTGAATAGTAAATCCATGGGTTCAGGAGGGCCATAAACAACGCCGTGCAGAATCTCAATGGCCTGCGGGACCACTGCCCCATAGAAAGACAAATTTTTCACTCGCTCGAGCAGGATAAATCGACCACGTCTTGTTCCTTGGGTGAGGAAATGGACTTCTTTACAGATTCGAGTCCTCCCTCGGGCATGGGTGTGTGTGTTTGTCCTTAGAATAATTTAGGTTAAATAGTGTGTAAGCTTAGGGACTGATGACCTTAGCAGCTAAGTCCCATAAGATGTCACACACATTTGAACATTTTTGATTTTTTGAACCCTAGGATAGAAGTGAAGCACCACTGAATCATTTACCCATATCTGTCGTCCAAGCCCAGTCCAATGGTGCCCAGCCCGGTAAGAGTCGATTTTGTTGCCACGGGTTTTCGGACTCTTTACACCCCCAAATCACCTGCAAATTAATCGTGTATTCTTCCTACTATACTGTTCACACAGGCCGGCCAGTGTGGCCGAGCGGTTCTAGGTGATTCAGCCTGGAACCACACGACCGCTACGGTCGCAGGGTCGAATCCTGCCTCGGGCATGGATGTGTGAGATGTCGTTAAGTTTAAGTAGATCTAAGTTCTAGGGGACTGATGACCTCATATGTTAAGTCCGATAGTACTCAGAGCCACTTTTTTGAACTGTTCACACACAATAAGCTATTCTTCCTGGTCTTCTAATTTTGAAGGACAGCAGTGTATCAAGCACTTGCATACAGAACTCCGAACGCTGTGTCTTCTGTTCTTGAAATGGATGGTGTGGTCACCACCAAATACAGATTTTTTAGCACGAAGACTCTCCTGTAACGTCTTAAGAATAAAAGCCAATTCAGTCCGAAGAGAGTGTATCGAATATGTCTTTAGTTAACTGCTCGTGCCGATGTGCTGAACTCATGCACCTCCATAACGCATCCGCAGACACCCAGTGGCAGAGGATGACCTGGCGGCCGGTTGACATCACTTCAGGAGTTTGACGACGCGTCGCGACGGGCTGATGTGCTCATGCCCCGGCAAAGAGTTGATCGTGTCAGATGAAGCCCAACACAGGTAAAGGACATCGTTCAAGTTGAAAAACAGTCACGCACTAATACGCCAGGAGAACTATTTGCTCAGTAACGCGAACACTTTCTGTTCGTTTTTTGCAGACCTCGTGCAGGCTTAACTTTTTTTCTCAGATATCGCCTCTCGCGGATATCCCGATTGTTCTTTATCAGCCTGTGGAATAGGTTGACGCATACAGAACGCACAACGACATCGGCAAAAACAGAAGTCAAATAGGGAAAATACATAGTTTGCCTTGTGCAAGAAAATAAACAGATAGCTTTTGTTCTTAAACTTGCCTGTTAATGGTTATAAGGTTCTCTATCTGGAAAGTTAACGAGCAGCAGAAGCGAGAGCAGGATGGACAAATTGCGCTTATCAGCGCATTTAAGGCGCTCACATTTTGTCTCGTATAGGGCACTCCACACTCGTAGCTGTGCGTGCGCTGAACTCTTCGTGTTAGGGGTGTACACTCTCTGTTTAGTGGAATTATCACGTCACATTTGGCTGCTAGTGCGACAGTGGACAGGCTTTAGGTCCGAATTGAGCCATCAACACACTAGCTGCTGGAGTCTCTACTTTCCGCGTTTCCGAGGGAAATTTCCTCGTACATCGAGAGAATAAGACGGCGAAGTACTTCTGCAATACACTTCATGTGCTATTCAACACATCTGGACACACTGTTAAACTCAGGTATTTGTGTAAGTTGACTGATTATAGTTGTGACTCATTGTTTTGGTATTCATAGAATAGTACTTTTGAGGTATTTGTTAAGCGCACGATTTCGTATTTCTATACAATTAAGGCAAGAGCAAAGTTTCAAGAACCAGTATTAAGTGAAGAACCTATGAATATTCTTCAGCTCGCTACGTATCACACCCTTGCGGACCGCGGAGACAAGATTATATTAATCACAGCGCGCACAGATTTGTTTAAGCAGTTATTATTCCCGCGCTCCTTACGCAATTGGAACAGAAAGAAACCTAAAATGTGGTACGATGCTAAGTTTCCTCTACCATGCATATCACAGAGATTTGCAGAATATGTACGTAAGTATATGTAGAAAACATTTACAGAAAGGCGAAGTAAAAATGTGTGTTTTAGATTGAAGCTACCCTACATTATTCTATCACATTAGTGATATTATTTATGTATTTTTATTCCAGCTGACCCCGACATCTATGATACATGATCGTCCGACACATTCCTGCATATCCAGAAATTATTTGAAGAAAAAAAAAATCTATATCTGTAGTGACAGGAATTTCCATTTATCAGCAACAGAAGACACTCTTTATTATTAAGATGCACATGACGAGTTCATTCTTCAGGTCAAACACTGATCTTTTGGAAGGGAGTGGCAAATTAATAATGAACAATGAAAATTTCTCCTTTTCCAAGCTGGCGTACTACGTAATAAGGCAACGGCCTTGCTGCAGTGGATACACTGGTTCCCGGGAGATCACCGAAGTTAAGCGCTGTCGGGCGTGGCCGGCACTTGGATGGGTGACCATCCAGCTGCCATGCGCTGTTGCCATTTTGCGGGGTGCACTCAGCCTCGTGATGCCAACTGAGGAGCTACTCGACCGAATAGTAGCGGCTCCGGTCAAAGAAAACCATAATAACGACCGGGAGAGCGGTGTGCTGACCACACGACCCTCCTATCCGCATCCTCAATTGAGGATGACACGGCGGTCGGATGGTCCCGATGGGCCACTTGTGGCCTGAAGACGGAGTGCCGTACTACGTAATATGTGACAACATGTACCGAGTTTAGCATACCACTCTTGATTCGTGGATTTTTACCAGAAGTGACATAAGGTTGAAATACGCATCTAATAACGTGCTTACAAGAGGTGTATGTGGTAAGAGAAAGTTTTTTTATTATCTCCGAGTTCGAAGACATTAAATCGTAAACCTCTAAAACTATTATCATTTTACAATTAATAATTATTAAATGTGAGTAGTTGCTCTATTTTTCCCTCCAGAAACAAGACACCAAGAACGTAGAATACAGGATCAAAGAATGAGATTTCTAAGAAGAATGGAAGTATTCACAAGACAAGGTAAAAGAAATGAGGATTAAAAAGAATGATTTGGGTATATATAAACTAAACAAAAAATAAAAGAAAAATGGAGCATGCAGACCACAAGGGTGGAGGAAGACTTCTAGTAAAGGCTCTCAATTATACACGGTCGATCACAAAAAACTAGGACCGCAGTTATTGCGGAAATGGAAAGTGCTAGTGATCTGTTGTTTTCACAGAATGAATTGGTAATCTGGCGCTCGTACTGTTAGCCAATCGACAGACTGTAATAATACTTAGCAAGTGTATTTTTTACGCAAGCGTACACTTTTTTAATGGAACAATGCCTGTTGACGTTAACAGACTAGAAGTAGGGTAAATTAGAATATCAATGGTTTTCGTTGCTGGATTTTAGTGCGAGTCGTTTACGAGATATCGTATTTTGAAAAGTTTCCACATCGACACTTGTTTGTGCTACTCAACCTATGTAGTCGCTAGGTACGATGTTGTTATGTTTGCTTACAGTGTGCTTGTGTGTTCCTTGAGTGCACTGCAACTTGCCAGTCAGTGTCTGACAATTCAAGCAGTGGGTCGTGAGTGAACGATACCACAGAAAAAGCCGACATGCTCATGGTGTATGGAGAGTGTAGGAAGAATGCAGTTTGTTCTTGTATGCGGTAAGATATTCCTACATGCGTCACCTATCTAGGCAATTATTTATCATACTCTTTAACCAGTTACATGAAAGTGGTATTGTAATACCTAGACAAGGTAACAACGAAACAAGTGACGGCAGAAGAGAGAGAAGTTAATGTTCTTGCTGCTGTTACAGTTGATCCGTACGTTAGTTCCCGCGCAATCACACGAGGAAATGGCATGAGTCAGGAAGTGTCCTAGATTATGAGAATCGTGCTAAGTCCTGTATATGGGCATTAGGGCAGGATACTCCAGATGAATCAGGTATCTTGTTTAGTGATCAAGCCACCTTTACCAATCATGGCCATGTAAACCGCCGAAACAGCTTCCATAGAGTGTAAACGTGTGGGATAGTGAACCATCAGTTCGTCAGCCAGTTTTTCGTAGATGGAACACTGAACGCGCCAGAAGTATCACTGTCTCCTAACAGGTCATCTTCCACAGACACTAGAAGACGTTCCTCTGCAGGCTAGGAGGAACCTGTGGTACCAACATGATGGCTGAACAGACCGTAGTGCAAGAAATACTAGAGAATGTCTTCACGAATTGTTTCCAAGTCGCCGGATTGGACGCAGAGGACCTGCACATTGGCCGATCCGTTACCCGGATTTGACTCCTGTAGACTTTTTTTCTGTGGGGGAAAGCTGAAAGATGCTGTCGACAAGGACATACGAGGGTCCCTCCAAAAGAAAAGCACACTATTTTTTTAAAATCCATCTTTTATTCTACATGTTTGAAAGTATTACAGTGTGTAGATACCTCCTTTAGGAACAATATTTTCAATTCTCCACATAATTTCCATCCCTCTCAACTGCCTTACGCCATCTTGGAACCAGCGCCTGTATACCCGCATGGTAAAATTCTGGACCAACCTGTTGGAGCCACTGTTTGGCAGCGTGCACAAGGGAGTCATCATCTTCAAACCTTGTTCCATGAAGAAAGTCTTTCAGTTTCCCAAAGAGATGGTAGTCACATAGAGCCAGGTCAGGACTGTAAGGTGGGTGTTACAGTGTTGTCCATCCGTGTTTTGTGATCGCTTCCGTGGTTTTTTGACTGACATGTGGCCGTGCATTGTCGTGCAACAGCAAAACATCCTGCTTTTGCCGATGTGGTCGAACACGACTCAGTCGAGCTTGAAGTTTCTTCAGTGTCATCACACATGCATCAGAATTTATGGTGGTTCCACTTGGCGGCCGGCCGGAGTGGCCAAGCGGTTCTAGGCGCTACAGTCTGGAACTGCGCGACTGCTACGGTCGCAGCTTCGAATCCTGCCTCAGGCATGGATGTGTGTGGCGTCCTTAGGTTAATTAGGTTTAAGTAGCTCTAAGTTCTAGGGGACTAATGACCGCAGCAGTTAAGTTCCATAGTGCTCAGAGCCATTTTCCACTTGGCATGATATCCACAAGCAAGAGTCCTTCGGAATCGAAAAACACCGTAGCCATAACTATTCCAGCAGAAGGTGTGGTTTTGGATTTTTTTTTTTTCTTGGGTGAATTTGCATGATGCCATTCCACTGATTGCCTCTTCATCTCTGGTGAAAAATGATGGAGCCATGTTTCATCACCTGTCACAATTCTTCCAAGAAATTCATCTCCGCCATTCTCGTACTGTTCCAAAAGTTCGCTGCATACTGTTTTTCTTCTTTCTTTGTGAGCCACTGTCAACATCCTGGAAACCCACCTGGCACAAACCTTTTTTAACGCCAACACTTTCAGTATTTTGCAAACACTTCCTTCCCCTGTCCCAACGTAGAGTGACAATTCGTTCACTGTAATGCATCTGCCAGTAGTCACCAATTCTTTAACTCTCTGCACATTGTCTGGAGTGTGTGCAGTACGAAGCCTGCCGCTGCGAGGACAATTCTCAATATTGCCGTGCCCGCTTTCGTCACGTAACCTGCTTGCCCACCGATTAACTGTGCTGCGATCGACAGCAGCATCTTCATACACCTTTTCCAACCTCTTGTGGATGTTTCCCACTGTCTCGTTTTCACAGCACAGGAATTCTATGACAGCACGTTGCTTCTGACGAACGTCAAGTGTAGCAGCCATCTTGAAGACATGCTGTGACGGCGCCACTCACGGGAACAGGTTGAACTAAGTTTGATAACAAGCGGGAAGGATGTATCTACTCACTGTAAAACTTTCACACATGCAGAATGAAAAATGTGTTTTTACAAAAATAGTGTGCATTTCTTTTGGAGTGACCCTTGTATTAACTACACCGATGGTAAGGAACGATTTATTACTACAGCATGCTCGGTTATCTCCGCTGAACGCAGCACGTGTGCACTAGTCGTTCCAGACTGGAAGCGTGTGTTGCCTCTGCCGGTGGTCATTTTGAACACAATCTGTGATAGTCAATTGTCTCGTTACTGGTCAGAATCCACATGTGGCGTGTGCACTTGTAATGTTCCTTAGTGCGTGCTAAAACAGGTATTGTACAAGCGTCAGTGTGGGAACTTTTTAAAATACAATACCTCGTAAACGATTCGCACTAGAATCCTGCAATAAATACCACCGGCATTCTAATTTATCCTACTTATAGTATGTTAATGTCAATATGCATTGCTCCATTTAAAAAAGTGTATGTTTGCACAAAAACTACGCTTTCTAAGTTATTATTACTGTTGTGGACTGCGGGCGTTCACGTTGACGAAAATCTCGCTGCCGCTGAAAAAGACTAACACAGGTGCCCAGGTAGGAGGAATGCGTAGGTTCTAGAGCAGCATGCACACAATGAAAGCAACGCTGGTTACAGCAACTGTAGAATGCAGGTTTAACCTGTCTGTCCTGTGTCGACGACAGTTCCATGAATACAAGCTAAATAATGTTTTCTGAACTAAATCGGCAGAAAACTACTCTTCTGTCTTGATGTGCTATTCGAAGAATAGTTCCAAACTAAAGGCACTCAATAAAATCTCCAGGCAGGCAGTCTGTGTACTGTCCTGTTTCTGCTGAAGACTAACCACTTTCTATCTGTCGGCCACTTTTCCTATCTCCATCGACGACTTGAAGACACGACTAACGTTCTGCAGAAACTCTCTAGCAAGACTCGGGCTGACTTAAAACTTGCAACTTCCGCTCGTGCACGGCTACTTAAGCGCTCATCTCTCTTCCGGGTGGCGCTACCAATCCAGGCGGCGTGATTCTCGCGGTCAATTGGCTCAAATGGCTCTCACCACTATGGGACTTGACATCAGAGGTCATCAGTCCCCCATAACTTAGAACTACTTAAACCTGACTATCCTAAGGACATTACACACATCCATGCCCGAGGCAGGATTCGAACCTGCGACCGTAGCAGTCGCGCGGTTCCGGACTGAAGCGCCTAGAACCGCTCGGCCACCTCGGCCGGCTCTAGCGGTCAGTGTGATTGGTTTGCGTACAGCGATGTTCCTACTGCGAACGGATATCCACGTTGTTTCTGGTACCAACTGCGGCTAACTCTTCTTGTGTGTTATTTCAGTAAACCATAATTACAATCTACTGATTGGCAAATAACACGAGCTCCTGACTTCCAATACATTCTGTGATAATCGCACATCAATAGCACTTTCCATTTCCGGAATATCTGCGGTGAAAATAAATGTACGAAGGTCGTACAAGAGATGGAGTACAATAAAAAGTAATTTGACTAATACATGAAGTGAATAACAGTTGATTGGTCGGTTTCTTTGGGGGAGGGGACCAAACAACGAGATCATCGGTCCCATCGGATTAGGGAAGGATGAGGAAGGAAATCGGTCGTGCCCTTTCATAGTAACCATCCCGGCATTTGTCTGAAGCGATTTTAGTGAAATCACGGAAAACCTAAATCAGGATGGCCGGACGTGGGTTTGAACCGTCGTCCTTCCGAATGCGAGTCCAGTGTGCTAATCACTGCCCCACCTCACTCGGTGTATAGTAGTAATAATAGTAATAACAATAATATGATCCCGTGTCCATGATGACCACGTAATTTTATTGTGCAGAACTGCTGTGGCTCGAGATATATTCTTTTCCGAGTAAAATATAAAATAATAATTATGGACATGGTAAAATTTACAATGAAAGGTGCTTCTTTCATCTTTAGTAAGAAATCCACCATCCCTCATTGACAAACACATTGCACAGTCTTTAAGTAATGGACGGAACGAGAGAGGAACAAATGACGTCGCTAATGCTCTCCAACGTGAAAAAAAAAAAAACATAATTCCGAACAGTCTTTCGATGTTCCTGAGGTACTTCCCAGTCTCGAGCCATCAACGCTCAAACATACTGGACTGGAACTAAGTTTCGAGATTTTGCGGCAAATTCTAGAGCCGACATTTCTGCATATCTATTCTGTTAATTTTTGGCACCTCTTCTACTAGAGAAAGAGACCAAATTCTCCCACTTTAACTACAGACATACACACCCAAACAGCCATATTGTTTCACATTTTACTGGGAAAAAATTGCGATTGGCATAGTAGCGAGTGTTCTCGGATTTGCCATCTTTCACCCAAACAAAACTTTTCCGATGGACCACACCATCCAAATGTCAGAAGCATCTGGCAACTGGAGATACCGGAGAGAAAGTGTTCCGAGTTCTTCTCAATGAAGACCTTCCTGGAGAATCAGCGGGCGGCAATCACACTCAGGAAGATTTGGATCGTGCCAGTCCTGTAACTGACATGAGTGGATTCTGGAGCCTGGCGTCTAAAAAGACTCCATTAAGGGCGCTAGCAGTTACTTTAGCCATTCACCATTTTTGCTGAAAACGAAGATTTCCTTCACCTCCTCCCGATATCTTCTTATCCACATTGCGCAGTTACCTAAAGAGACGCCAGTTACTTGTGCAATACCAATGATCAAATCAAATGGCTCTGAGCACTATGGGACTTAACATCGATGGTCATCAGTCCCCTAGAACTTAAAACTACTTAAACCTAACTAACCTAAGGACATCACACAACACCCAGTCATCACGAGGCAGAGAAATATCAATGATCGGGCGAGGGCATTTCCACATACCGACATAGTGGCTTCTACTTGCCTCAGATACGTTACTCATTTGTTCTTCTTTATGTAGATGCTTTCATAACTCGCGCGTAATACTTGACGAAATCGTTTGCTCCAATGCCGGAAGTACTCGCTCCGCCGTCACCAGAGCATCGAGGAGGTGCCATATAGCTATCTTTAGGTTCATGTGTCTACCCAAACCGGGCGAGGTGGCGCAGTAATTAGCACACTGGACTCGCATTCGGGAGTAGGATGGTTCAAACCCGCGACCGACCGTCCTGATTTGGTTTTCCGCTCAAAAATGGTTCAAATGGCTCTGAGCACTATAGGACTTAACATCTTAGGTCATCAGTCCCCTAGAACTTAGAACTACTTAAACCTAACTAACCTAAGGACATCACACACATCCATGCCCGAGGCAGGATTCGAACCTGCGACCATAGTAGTCCCGCGGTTCCGGACTGCAGCGCCTAGAACCGCACGGCCACCGTGGCCGGCTTAGTTTTCCGTGACTTCCCTAAATTGCTTCAGGCAAATTCCGGAACGGTTCCTTTGAAAGGGCACGGTCGACTTCCTTCCCCATCCTTCCCTAATCCGATGGGACGACGACCTCGCTGAACTCGCTGTTTGGTCCCCTCCAACAAATCAATAATCAAGCAACCAACCAACCAAACTCTAACCCAATTCCTCATGACTTTAATGTGAAACGAGCCATTAATGTCACTTCATAGCCGGCCGCGGTGGCCGAGAGGTTCTAGGCGCTTCAGTCCGGCACTGCGCGACTGCTACGGTCGCAGGTTCGAATCCTGCCTCGGGGATGGATGTGTGTGATGTCCTTAGGTTGGTTAGATTTAAGTAGTTCTAAGTTCTAGGGGACTGATGACCGCAGATGTTAAGTCTCATAGTGCTCAGACCCATTTGATTTAGACAAACTCCGGGAGGCTGCACGCGATACCGAAACAAATATTTTTCTCCGTATCATATCTTCCTGTGACGATTTTTTAAATCGCTAGAGAGAGTTTTCTCTGGACGAAATTAAACTAACAAACTCTGTGAAGTTGTGTGGGACAACGAAAGCACTTTTTTTAATGTGTTTTCCAGTGAGGGCAAAAAGTAACGCAAATAAGTTTTTATTCTTTATGACCAAGAGAGAACAACATTAATGCAACACAATTATTACAGTTACAGTAGAGGTTCAAAAATGCCTCCATTCACTTGTAAACATTGTTACACCTGTGAGTCACGTTCCGTGAAACACGGTCAAAGACTGCAGGAATGTCCTTAATTCTTACTGCTGCTCGTACTATCCGGGTAACTATATCCTTTCCTGCTTCAACTGGGTTTTGTAAACAAGTCTGACCATTTCTCGTCACCCAAAAAAGTCCAGAGGCGTCATATCAGGGAATCTAATAGGCCATGGTACAGGGCCACCGCTGCCAAACCACTTTTCTGGGAACTATAAGTTCAGGAATCGACGTAAAAGACGACTGAAATTTGCCGGCGGCTCGTCATGCTGGAACGACATGCGCTCTCTTGTAGCGAGTGGCACGTCATCTAGCAACTCTGACAGTTCCCTAGCGAGGAAATTCTAAGGATGTTTGTCTTTTAATGGCCGGTCGGTGTGGCCAAGCGGTTCTAGGCGCTTCAGTCTGGAACCGCGCGACCGCTACGGTCGCAGGTTCGAATCCTGCCTCGGGCATGGATGTGTGTGATGTCCTTAGGTTAGTTAGGTTTAAGTAGTTCTAAGTTCTAGGGGACTGATGACCTCAAATGTTAAGTCCCATAGTGCTCAGAGCCATTTGAACCGCTTTGTCTTTTGATGGCCTAGACAGGAGATATGGTCCAATTAAACAAACAACATCTGCTCACACATTCACGTAGAATCGCAATTGATGAGCGTAAGTAAATGTGGCACATGGGTTAACTTCACTCAAAACATGCGAATTGTGGATATTGAAGACCTGATCGTGGCCCAACGTTACTTCATCTGTAAACAGCACAGAGGACAGAAATTTCAGTTCATCTGACACTGTTTTAGGTACCACGGCGAAAACATATCGTCCAGTTTGTGCACACAGTGCAAGTCAAACGGCTTAACAATTGCTCATGAAGGACGTTTCTCACCTTCGTCTGATTCACCCCGTGTCATACACAACTGCACGAACGCTGAGAGCGATCACGCCCTCTGCTGGATTAAAAAATACTCACAGGTAATTATGACGTTAGAGAAAAATGTTTGCTTTAGAGCTCCTAGAGTTTGCCGGTTTAACCAGCCATAGAGATTTATTGGGTTCGCGCGCAAGTTCGTAGCGTTTCTCCGTAAGTTTAATATAACAACAGATGCGCAAACAGAGACTTTAGTCGTAAATAATATATTCTCTTCACTATTTAAAATAGTCTGACAAAGCTGGGGTAAATTTCGATTCCGCGACTATAGAAATCACGTGGTTTTGAGGCGAAGAACACGTCGAACCTTGTTCGTAGCTCATTTTCATTCGAGAAGGAAGTTCCTTAAAGACTGTTCGATAGACAGTTTAAATGGTGAAAATCCAAGGGAGGTGAATATGGTGGGTACGGAATGATGTTCCAACCTCACTCCCATATAGTGTTCTTCGTTAGTCTGGTAGAATGCGGTCAGGTACTATCGTGGAGTAGCATTGTTTCACGCAATCTCCCTGCTCTTTTTTGTTCTTGGATTGCGTTTGCAAGGCATCTCAGCCGTTGACAATAAATGTCAGCATTGTTGGTTACAGTTCGGAGAAGCAATTCGTAGTACACTACGGCGTCGCTGTTCCACCAGAGCCGGCCGCGGTGGTCTAGCGGTTCTAGGCGCTCAGTCCGGAGCTGCGCGACTGCTACGGTCGCAGGTTCGAATCCTGCCTCGGGCATGGATGTGTGTGATGTGCTTAGGTTAGTTAGGTTTAAGTAGTTCTAAGTTCTAGGGGACTTATGACCTCAGCAGTTGAGTCCCATAGTGCTCAGAGCCATGTTCCACCGAAGGCGTGGCTTTGTTGTCGCACGCAGGTCTTTGTACGGGGAGTTGCTGCTTTTGTTTGGGCCCAACCATTCCTTCCTTTTCCTTATGTTAGCCTAAAGACACCATTTATCGTCACAAGTAACGATACAAGATACGAATGGTCGGTATTGTCCACTAGCCAATTGATGCCGAGCAAGCAGAAATGCACATATGGCCAGTCGTTGATTTTTGTGACTTTGGCTTACAATATGCGGTACCCATACTCCCGATTTTTTAATCTTCCCCAGTGCATACATATATCGCACTACGACGTAATTATCACAGTTCATCACATTGCCAGTTCTCGAGAACACTGGTGTGTATCATTGTTGATTAATGCGTTTAAACGATCTTCATCAAACTCCGAAGGTCTTCCTGAACATGGAGAGTCACTGACATCAAAACCATCCTCTTTAAAACCATTTTCTTGCTTTGCTCTGTCTAGTGACATTATCCCCATGGATGGCGCAAATGGTTTCAGTGGGTCTGAGCACTATGGGACTTAACTTCTGAGGTCATCAGTCCCCTATAACTTAGAGCTACTTAAACGTAACTAACCTAAGAACATCACACACATCAATGCCCGAGGCAGGATTCGAACCTCGACCGTATCGGTCGTGCGATTCCAGACATGGCGCAAATGTTTCTGGCTGCCTCCGATGCTGTCACACCTTTACTGAACTCAAAAAGAAGAATATGTTGGAAATGTTCCGATTTCTCTACCTGGCATTCCATTTTCTAGCGTGCACAGCTCCACTCACTATCTCCAAATGACAAATTGACGGTATATAAACCCATACGGCAACACTGAACTACGAATGAAAAATGCCAATCTATAAAAAAAAAACCATAGCAACCAGAATAAATCCATGCAAAACGAAATCGCTACGAAATTATGCACCAACCTAATAGTTTTTCCTTAACTCTGTGACGGTAGAATTCTCGTGATATCTTTGTCCCATCCGAACATGTCTGATCTCGAATCACGGGACATTCAAACCTGAATCTTCTTCCTCTCATCCTCTCTCTCTCTCTCTCTCTCTCTCTCTCTCTCTCTCTCTCTCTCTCTCTCTCTCTTGTGCCTGTATGTGTGTGTGTGTGTGTGTGTGCGCGCGCGCGCGCGCGCACACACACACATTGTCTTCAGTACGTCAGATGTCTCAAGGAACGTATCGTATACAGTAGCTGTGGGCAGCTGCTTCCTGGAAGCGTGTATTTTTACACGCCAGCCGCAGTCGTCAGGAGTCACTTGAGAGGTTATTTTTGGGCGTGCTTCGGAAATCCACTTGGTTAATAAAATGCTGGAATCAGCCTCGAGTAAACAGAGGAAGATATCACGTATTATGTTCACTGGGAGTCTGAATTTGTCTGACATTGAATGTAGGGTTTTATCGATGAAAGAAACTACTTTCAAGAAATGATTGTATACACGATATATATAGTTCAAAAATTCACGTAGGTGTGTGTCAATTTTCCATGGGTTGAAGATACAACTGCGTGAAATTTACGCGCAGAGTGCTGATGGACGTGCGTAATGCACATTGTCAGAATTGCTGGTATGCCTACATAGGTACATCCACCTAGCATTTGATGTTTTGCACTTTCTCGCCTAAATTGATGATTTAAAAGTTTTGTGTATGCTTCAGAGTTTTCAACAAACTTCGTTTAACTAGTGGAGTTCGCATTACACATATTTCTTCCGAAAGTGGAATTTAGTACATTGTGGCTGAAACAGAGGCCTACCAAAGTCGATAAGTCGCCTTCCCTACCACAATCCTTACATGCTCGTTCCATTTCATATCGTTTTGCAACGTTACGTTCAGATATTTAGACGACGTGACTATGTCATTCAGCACACTACTAATGCTGTATTCGAACATTACGGATTTCTTTTCCTACTCATCTGCATTAACTTATATTTTTCTACATTTAGTGTATCGCACAAACTAGAAATTTTGTCTTAGTCATCTTGTATCCTCCTACAACCACTCCACGACGACATCTTCCAGTAGACCACAGCATCGTCAGCAAACTGCCACAGATTGCTATTACTCTTTCCGCCAGATCATTCCTGTATACAGAAAATAACAGCGGCCCTATCATGCTTCCCTGGGGAACTGCTGACGATACCCTTGTCTCTTATGAACACACGTCTTCGGGAACAATGCACTGGATTCTGTTATTTAAGAAATCTTCGATTGACCCACATATCTGGGAACATGTGTCAGTTTCCGCTCTTAATTATGATTCGCCGTGTGTAGTAGGTGAATTGTACTGCTGTTTTGTTTCGAATTAGGAAACCTGCAGCATTTAGGCTATAGGATATTAGTAATTTGGACAGTGTGCGGAGCGGTTCTGTTTGACATTTCTAATTTCTTATGGGTGCAGTTTTTCACCCATGTTTGTTCCTTACATACAAAGTGTGTGTGAGGGAGGCGATCATATGGCAATTATCACAGTACTTGCTAAGTCCTAGTTTAATCTTGTAGTCACTCCGTCGACGGAATTGTGTCGCGGACTACTCTGCACCACATTGCTCTGACACGCGTTGTAAATGTTATTGTGCCAAGTGAAGTTCAGGTCCCAGGTTAGGTTCATCCCCTCGATCGGACTGGGGGAAGAATTTTTTTGTTACGACGTCATAAATTCTCGTAATGGTAGCTCTCATGTCCCTCTTCTGCTATAATGCATGTTTTCAAAAAACTAAATTCTATTTTATCCTAGGTGAAGACTAATTGAAGCTAGGTTGATTGAAGGCCTCAAGTTCGGAAACTTGGTGGGGGAGGGGTGGGGTTATTAAAGTTTATAGAAATGTAGTCGTGTTTGCTACTGACGTGGAGTTTTGTGAAGAGTGTAGCGTAGGAGCAGTTGACAGTCCCATAGACCTGGTTCCTACGATCGTCGCAAGGTTACTAAATAATAAGGTTGGGCAGTAAGCGCTCTGCTCTGCCATTGGCTGGCCTAGTGACGTCAGCGTGGAAGCAAGCGCTCACAAGCGGACGACACGGCATGCGCGTTTACGTCAAGTTTTTGGCGGAAGATTTTGTTTATACCAGAATTGAGATGTCTAAACTGCTTTTCTGCTGCTAAACTATCACAGTTAAAACTGATGAGTTATATTCTTTCTCAGCTTATGCCTCACACATCGGTAAAATATCAGATCACAACCACACTGACACACACTTGAAATTCGAAACCTCGGCTCAAATAAATCAGAAACTATTCATTTAATCGCATTTAAATGAATTTACTTAAGAGCTCGAAGTTGCACATACTTGTTTGTAAGAACAGCATTCCTTCTTTCTAAAGCCGCTATAGTATTAATGAAAGTAACATTATCCGTGTCTGGAAAAAAACTGTCATCTGTACATGTGCTCTTATTATGATGTTTCTTATTTGGTGACAGCTTTTCCAGAGTTTCCGCCGGCCGCTGGTGGCCGAGCGGTTCTGGCGCTACAGTCTGGAACCGCGCGACCGCTACGGTCGCAGGTTCGAATCCTGCCTCGGGCATGGATGTGTGTGTTAGGTTTAAGTAGTTCTAAGTTCTAGGGGACTTGTGACCTCAGCAGTTGAGTCCCATAGTGCTCAGAGCCATTTGAACCAGAGTTTCCAGAGATCTCTTATGTAGTTCCCGTTTCTTATACCGTTTGGTTCTGTCTTCTGTTGCGGGTGACACATTGACAGTCGCATTACTGCACGGCAAATTGCACGAAGGAACTGCATCTGGCTTGAGCATTCTTTTTCGGGGCAAATTAAGGAATTCAGACTGTAAATCCCTTAAGTAATCTGTTTCTGCGAAATGGTGAGAACATATTCGTGCATGCGCAACATTTACACTGTCTTTCCTACAACATTTCGACAACCATAGTTTTTGTAATGTTTCATTACGCGGGAAACTGTATCAAATTACGTCAGTTCCCTTTGTGTTCCGGTTGTAGGAAAAACAGCCCGTAAAAGCAGAGCCTGGCATTGTAAAAATTAATTTTCTCACTCACTTATAGATTCTCCAATAAGAATTTCACAGGACGAACCATAAACTATAGAGCTGGCGAACACAATGTTGATCCCGCTGTCCACTATCGCTAACTATTTCAGTTCCGAATCAAATATCAATTACAGCAAAAACCGTTAACACTCCCGAATTCCGAATGTTTCCGCTGTTGACTGAGTACCTCAGAAGAAAGAACTCAATCAAAATACTCCTTCAAACATAAAACAACGCAAGAAAAACAATCACACACAATTCGAACTGTGTACTGTTTGGCACAGCTGCTTCCACCGTGACGTCATGCGCACAACTGAGAAAACACGGTGCTTTCTGCGCATAGCTTTCTGCGCCCCCATGGATCGTCGCACTAACGAATCCGCGCGTCAGTCACTTAGGATGCTAGGCTGTATCCGACAGGGCTTCATAAGCATCTCTACTGTATGTCGTGAATCATGGTCATTGATGCCGGCAGTTTAGACAGTTACTTCAAAGATACAGTTCTGTAGACTGACACAGGACAAACGTATAGAGAAGAGTACCATGATATAAGTGTACTCATTATGTTTGAAAGTCGTCACATTACATATCTAAGTTGCCTTCTAAGGTTTCGCTATCTGTTCTTGTACACATGATGTCACACTGCAAAGAGTAACTTATTGATTTACTGTTAGTATCAAAATCCAAGTGACGCGTTCACCGAGACCATATTTACCACATACACATGAGATTATTCGGAAATGAACTACTGGGAACTTACACGAAGTTGCACCGCACAAGGGCGCTGGTCGGTGGGGAACTATGGGGGACATTCAGTTGGGCTTCCATAATGCGCGTGGTAGTTACTGAAGGTATCATGACAGCTGTGGGCTACGTGGATATTATTGCAGTCATCTGCATCACTCCGTGCTTGACGTTATCTTCCAGCAGGATATCTGTCCGTGTCAGTATGTCAGAATTGTGCTACTGCGGTTCGAGGAGCATAATAGTGAACTCACGTTGATGTCTTACCCGCCATATTCGCCAGATCTGAACTTCGTGGAACAAATCTGGGGCGCTATCTGGCGCAGCTCCGCCCCCACAGACCGCCGACCTGCAATTTACTGTAAATGCTTGAGCTGTGCGTACACATCTTGTGCCGCATATCTCCGCAATCCTATAAAAGACCTATAGAGTCCATGCTATACAGACAGTCCGCTGTGCTGTGTTAACAAAGGTGGACCAATACGCGATGAAGCGGGTGGTCGTAATGTTTATGCTCATCAGTGTATATCCAACAAATTGATTGGATCCTGCTTATCAGTTTAGGCTTTTATCTCATTCGGTTAGTGCAGAACAAATTTCCAAACAAAACTACAGGGTGTGACAAAAATGTGTGGTCAGACTTCCAGGCATCATTCCTTATGGCGTTACCCGCGGAGTTCCTGCTCCTGCTCCTCAGTCGTGTACCCCTTTCGATAAAAACAACTACCCCGCAGTTGTAAGTACATTGGTGGGGAAATACCAAATGACAACTATGCTGCGTGTTTTAATTTATGGAGGTGAAATTGTTTTCGACTAATGTCTTTAGGCTATATTTTAACGTACTCTGCAACAACATGTAATCCAGTTCTCTGAAATTCCTCCTGGAGAACACGTTTTTATAAAGTCGAAACCAAGGTAAAGGGATTTTAATAAGCCTTACAATTTGCAGCTGCTTGGTTGTTTACTATTTGTACAAGGAGATTTCATTCTACGGTTGCTGCTCTAGCCGTGTACAATATTTAAAACTCTATATTTTATAGCCGTCCTATAATTATTGGCGCCAACAAAATTACACGTCCACCTCCAAATGGATGGACTTCCTGAACATATCGGCGTTCCTAGTGTCGTCTAGTACTTCTCCGAACCCTAACACATCTAGTGTCCGGTCGCAAACCAATCCTGGTCTTGTCAGCAAACATGACATTATTGCATTCTTAAATGGACTAATGTTGATGTGCAAGAGTGCAGGTCGTTCGAGTGCGTCGGTTCCGTTGCTTCAGTGCAAAACTTCTCATTGGTCTTCTGGAATGAAGAGCACCCTGATGCAATCTTCTACTCACTGTTCGGCCTGACATACGAATCCCTGTTGCCCTGGGAAAGTCATTTTCAATATTTTTGGCAGCTGATGTGGGCACCTGTGAGCCGACAGTTGAAGGAAACGTTGGTGTTGCCATACGAGGAGGTCCACTGCGAGGTGTATCATTCACATATCTCGTCTCTCTGTGCTTTCTCCACATCTTAGAGACGCCACTTCGAGTGAAATGTAACCGATCGGGGAACATCTTGCTGTGTATGACCTGATAAAAATAGAGCCACTATCCTGACTATCAAAGTATTGCGTACCCCTGCGTGATATGTTACTGTACTGCTGAACACAAACTGAATGAAGCTGAACACAAACTGAATGAAGCTGTTGTTGAGCCGGACTGCTCGCGGTGTGCCACTGCGGCGGCGGTATGTTTACATGACTAGCAAACGGCCACAAAGCATAGCAATAGTAAACACCGTCCAGTACATGGGCTCCATCTGGATAATGCATGAAGTGCCTAGATCAATGAGTCCTAGAGGTAGACTCTGTTTTACGATAGTATTCCAAACTTTTGTTGAGCAGCGTATATTTTTCTGCATATACATCTGGCATTCTTTCATTTCATTTCATCTTACTCTTGCACACAAGTGCGTTTACATCGCATTATTTGACTCTTCCCCCAGGTGAGAGATCACGTTCTTACAATAGAACTTGCGTTCCAAATGGAGGATTGTGACTCATAAAAGAAAACAGTATTTTCTTGACATGCAACAAAATCTGTTGATTGATCTTCGAGTGACCGATTTAGACTGCCCTAGATACATGAAGTAATTGTTCTACAAACACATTTGCAAATAAACGAATTTAATGTCGCAAAACCACCTTGAATACAGCAAATAATACAAAAGATGAAAATAAAATTATTGTTAAAAACGCAAACAGAACGTTCAATGGTCTGTCACATACGTGAAAGAGCAGAAATAACTCAATCAAAACTGAAATATAAATCTGCAAGTCGATTATGCAGTCAGGTCCAAGATGTGCAAGAAAGAGCCAAGTTTTAAGACAAAGAGACGGTGCGTCTGTGTGTGGGAGGGGGGGGGAGGGGGGGCAGAGGAAGTAGGAGGGAGGGAGGGAGGGAGGGAGGGAGGGAGGGAGGGAGGGAGGGAGGGAGGGGGAGGGGGAGGGGGAGGGAGGGGGAGGGAGGGAGAGAGAGAGAGAGAGAGAGAGAGAGAGAGAGAGAGAGAGAGAGTGGGGGGAGGGGGAGGGAGAGGGGGGGAGGGAGAGAAAAACAGGTCTCAAATTTTGAGAGGAAATTATTATATTAACTTTTTGGAGCACAAAAATATGGCTCTGAGCACTATGGGACTTAACATCTATGGTCATCAGTCCCCTAGAACTTAGAACTACTTAAACCTAACTAACCTAAGGACATCACACAACACCCAGTCATCACGAGGCAGGGAAAATCCCCTGACCCCGCCGGGAATCGAACCCGGGAGCTCGGGCGTGGGAAGCGAGAACGCTACCGCACGACCACGAGCTGCGGACTTGATCACTGCAATAACATTCAACTACACTACCACGCATCTTTACGCTCACATTACATAATCTGTAATAATATTACTTTATTATTGTAAAATGTTGCTAATTTGTGTTCCTTTCAGTTTTTCAGTACTTTTCCTGAACTTACTCGGCGCTTTAACGAGGTTGTAAAGTTGCTGCGTGCAAGCAAGCCAACTCAACAACGGCGACTACTTTCGGTGGTAGGGAGTTCCCTTCCTGCCAAGTGTACGTGGTAAACAACCTGTGGATAAATTTGTAAAAAAAAAAAAAAAAAAAAAAAAAAACCCAGACAAGTCTGTCAGAATTATTTTAAGTCAGCCATAAAGAAAATACATAATTTGTATTCCCTTTGAATAATAATAATAATAATAATAATAATAATAATAATTGTTATTATTATGTGGATCACTGATGTTGCCATCACAAATGATAGCAAAATCGACGAAAAACAACTTGCAAATCTTGCCAGATACGAGGACTTGAAAATAGAACTTCGGCAACTCTTCCGGAATACCGGTTGAAGTGGTCCCAGTGGTTCTCAGTACATTAGGAGCAATGCCAAAAGATCTTAGTGGGCCCCTGAAAACCATTGGCACTAATAAAAATCTATCTGCCAACCACAGCAAGCCGCTATAGTCGGGATCTGCACGACTTATCCTCTGACACACAATACAGTCCTCAATGCTTGGGAAATGTTTTGTTAATGAAAAAAAAATGGTTCAAATGGCTCTGAGCACTATGGGACTCAACTGCTGTGGTCATAAGTCCCCTAGAACTTAGAACTACTTAAACCTAACTAACCTAAGGACAGCACACAACACCCAGCCATCACGAGGCAGAGAAAATCCCTGACCCCGCCGGGAATCGAACCCGGGAACCCGGGCGTGGGAAGCGAGAACGCTACAGCACGACCACGAGATGCGGGCTTTTGTTAATGAAAATACAGGGTATCCCAGCAGGATTGGTCAATATTCAGGGATATGACCGGAACGTTCACCCGAAGGAAAAAGAGTGTAGCAAACATGTGCTCTATAATGCATATCGTGGGAACTATGAGTTTCTGTTTATCTTCGCTAGTGTGAACAAAATCTCTTCTACTGAACAAGTACTCATAGCACTTAAGGTATGCATTTTAGAGTCCATGTTCACTAGACTTTCTTGCTTCGAATGATCATTCCTGTCGTGAACTTCAATACCGACCATTGCTCCTAGGACACACTGTATACGAACCTCAGCACGGTGAACTCATTTGCTGTATGTACTGTCAACAATAATTATTGTCCTACCTCGCCAACCCGCGCCTGAAGCGTTCCTACGTTGCCTGTCACAAGCCGGGATACAGGAGTAATGAAGGAAGAGTAACACCTCAAAAATAAAATAAAAATAAAAAAATCTACCATGTAAGTACAATAAATCTCAGTGTCACAGTCATTAATGAACTACAAGCTGCACGGGATATACGATTAGTTAGTTGAAAATGCATTATTAGAAAAATAATGGGTGCAAGACAAACTACAGGTGGTTGGAAAATAAAAAGTAAAGACGTCTACTAAAACATAAAGGAAGTGTCAGATGTAATGGCAAAGCGAAGGATAGCGTTCTTTGGCCACCTTTCTCGAATGAATGAGAATAGGCTAACGAAACACAAACCATTCCTATATTCATGGAAAAAGAGGTAAACAATAGCATGGATTACAGATATAAGAAAAGGAGAAGCAGAAAGAAAATAAAAACATAAAAAATTAACCGGATGAAACAGGAAGCGAACAGCGGAAAATCAAGGATGGAATGTAACAATATTATGAAAAGGAAAGTTGCTACTCACCATGTAGCGGAGATGTTGAGTCGCAGAGAGGCACAACAAAAAGACTGTCACAAATAAGCTTTCGGCCAGCAACGCCTTCGTCAAAAATAGACGGCAGACATACACACACTCACGTAAACGCAGCTCACACACACACATGACTGCAGTCTCTGGCAAGTGAGTTGCCAGAGAGGCTTGCTGGCCGAAAGCTTATTTGTGACAGTCTTTTTGTTGTGCCTATCTGCGACTCAGCATCTCCGCTATATGGTGAGTAGCAACTTCCATTTTCATAACAGAAAACAACATTTTTAAGAAAAAATACTACGATTAGAAAGCTTTAAGGGCAGAAAAAATAAAATCAGGAAAAACAGTGACCGCGGAAAGAGCATAACATGAGGAAAAGACGGAGGAAAAGTACTGGAAAATAAAACAAAGAAATATGAGGAACTGAAGTGGCTACATGATCCTAGTTGATTGATATAACGACTATAGTAATAATAATAATCATTATTATTCTGTAATACGTGTGCTTTGTTTTCATCACAGGGAATACTTCTAATGTTTGATAGTGCTTTGTTGGGGTCTGACGTCGTCCTGCAGCTCGCGTTTCTGAAGGACAAATTTTTATATTATACAATGCTCTTAACTTTCAGGTAAGTAGAAGCTCCCATCTGAGACAAAGGCGTAAAGGGACTTCGTTCGAGGTGAACTGAAGAGAGGTGTTAAGAGCCAATGCTGTAGTGATGACGTGTGTTCATTCACACTTACCGAGGGAAGGCAAGCCCCTACGCGTCGCGAACAGCCAACCCCATAGCTGCCCCGACGACGCGTGCTTGTCCTTGTCTTTGGCGGCCCTCTTCATGTCTGAGCAGGACGAAAACTGGCGTAGCGCGTGCGATGCTAGAAGCGAGTTAACGCGCGACTGGCGAGGTGCTACGGCCACGCGCGGGAAGCGACTGAGTGGCAGCGGCTATCTAATCGGAGGGGGAGACTGGCTGCTGCGCGACCAATCACCGACAGTCGTCTCCAGCCGCTCTGACTCAACGCGGCGTAGCCGGTAGCTGCTTCACGTGCGCGAAGGCGGCCGCTTCCGGCACCAAACCCAGACTGCGTCGTCGCACTGGCGTGACTAGGTAAAGTCGCGCAGCCAGCGCCCGCGTAAGAGTCCAAGCAGAAAAATGAAAGGTTCTCGGCCTCGGTAACAAAGAAATGTGGTCTTTTTAAGATAAAAAATGCATTAACTTTTCGATCTAGTCGTTGATGTTGAGGTCTTCAGTTTAAAGACTGGCTCGATGCATCTCTCCACGATATTAACTGAATTTATCGTCGATGCTTGGCAGAAGACGATAGTAATTTTAGCAAGGTAAACAGTTTCTGTTGTTCTGCAGGGTTACACTACTGGCCATTAAAATTGCTACACCACGAAGATGACGTGCTACAGACGCGAAATTTAACCGGCAGGAAGAAGATGCTGTGATATGCAAATGATTAGCTTTTCAGGGCATTCACACATGGTTGGTGCCGGTGGCGACACCTACAACGTGCTGACATAAGGAAAGTTTCCAACCGATTTCTCATACACAAACAGCAGTTGACCGGCGTTGCCTGATGAAACGTTGTTGTGATGCCTCGTGGAAGGAGGAGAAATGCGTACCATCACGTTTCCGACTTTGATAAAGGTCGGATTGTAGCCTATCGCGATTGCGGTTTATCGTATCGCGACATTGCTGCTCGCGTTGGTCGAGCTCCAATAACTGTTAGCAGAATATGAAATCGGTGGGTTCAGGAGGGTAATGCGAAACTGGATCCCAACGGCTTCGTATCATTAGCAGTCGAGATGACAGGCATCTTATCCGCATGGCTGTAACAGATCGTGCAGCCACGTCTCGATCCCTGAGTCAACAGATTGGGACGTGAAAGACAACAACCATCTGCACGAACAGTACGACGACTTTTGCAGCAGCATGGACTATCAGCTCGGAGACCGTGGCTGCGGTTACCCTTGACGTTGCATCACAGACAGGGCTCCTGCGATGGTGTACTCAACGACGAACCTGGGTGCACGAATGGCAAAACGTCATTTTTTTCGGATGAATCCAGGCTCTGTTTACAGCATCATGATGGTGGCATCTCTGTTTGGCGACATGGCGGTGAACGCACATTGGAAGCGTGTACTCGTCATCGCCATACTGGCTTATCAACGGGTGTGATGGTATGGGGTGCCATTGGTTACACGTCTCGGTCACCTCTGGTTCACATTGACGGCACTTTGAACAGTGGACGTTACATTTCAGATGTGTCACGACCCATGGCTCTACCCTTCATTCGGTCCCTGCGAAATCCTACATTTCAGCAGGATAATGCACGACCGCATGTTTCAGGTCCTGTACGGTCCTTTCTGGATACAGAAAATGTTCGACTGCTGCCATGGCCAGCACATTCTCCAGATCCCTCGCCAACTGAAAACGTCTGTTCAATGGTGGCCGAGCAACTGGCTCGTCACAATACGCCAGTCACTACTCTTGCTGAACTGTGGTATCGTGTTGAAGCTGCATGGGCAGCTGTACCTGTACACGCCATCGAAGCTCTGTTTGACTCAATGCCCAGGCGTATCAAGGCCGTTATTACGGCCAGAGGTGGTTTTTCTGGGTACTGATTTCTCAGGATATATGCACCCAAATTGCGTGAAAATGTAATCACATGTCAGTTGTAGTATAATATATTTGTCCAATGAATACCCGTTTATCATCTGCATTTCTTCTTGGTGTAGCAATTTTAACGGCCAGTAGTGTGTATTATTTGTACAGAAAATGCAAAAATGACAATATGTTAACACAGGAAAATATCACAATAATTATATTAACTACAAAAGGGGTAAACAAGTTTTTATGGTTCAAATGGCTCTGAGCACTATGGGACTTAACATCTTAGGTCATCAGTCCCCTAGAACTTAGAACTAGTTAAACCTAACTAACCTAAGGACAGCACACACATCCATGCCCGAGGCAGGATTCGAACCTGCGACCGTAGCAGTCGCGCGGTTCCGGACTGCGCGCCTAGAACCGCGAGACCACCGCGGCCGGCAAGTTTTTATGTGGAAATACATTTAACAAATGATCAGACATAAGATAAATTTACAGCGTGAATCTAGTGTTTGTAACGGAAACTTAATTTAACCATGGGGAAAGCGGACATTTAGCCTGATCACTTAATACATACATTTATTACATTCTGTGTCATATGTTTTTTGATTTCCAGTAAGGTCATCTTTTCGCATTTCGTCACAAAATGCAAAACTTCACATTGCACATCATAGGACTGGTTTTCTGCTAAAAGATGATCAGCAAAGGTCGAATCCTTCCTCTGTAAATCTTCAGCTTCTCTAATGTTCACGTAGCCTAATTGCCATTGCTCTGCCTGACTGACCAATATACACTCTGTCATACTGCTTGCAAGTGCTTTTATATACACTACTCTGTGCCAGTTGTTACAATTTATCTTTAATACTGGATAAATTATTTTATATGTTATTGGTATCATAAAATGTAGGTCTGTTGTTGCGACACATTAACTGACATTTTGCCAGTATATGGAATTTTGCATCAGACTTTGCAACTACCGAGTGATTGCTGTTGACCAGCCAGCGTACAGTAGTGGTGCAATTCTATTCTTTTTTTTTTTTTTTTTTTTTTTTGACAAGGTAAAGCTCTTGCCATTGCCGGAAGCGCTGCGTTTGAGGTTTGTAGTTCTGTTTGAAAAGCTGATTTGGATAATGGAACAGATAAGAGGCGATACACCATTGAATGGAGAGCTGCATGTTTGAGGCTGTGTGGTTGCAGGGAGCTCCCAGGGATAACGTATCAGTAACTATGTTTTCTCTGTAAATACTAAACATCTTTTTCTCTTACTAATATCTATATTAAAGCACAAGAAATTTACAGAAGAGCTTCCCATCTCCATTGTAAACTAAATTTTCTTATGTTGTGAGTTTAAATGCCGTTGCAATGTATCTAACTGTGTAATGGTACTGGTCCACAAACACAGCACATCATTGACATATCTGAACCAGTACTTAATTTTACAATCAACGGCCCTTTCTGTAAGAAAATTTGTTCGAACCTGTCCATGCAAAATTAAATGTATCTCCACAGAAGAAGTTTGTTTCCACCTTTTTTAGTTATTGTAATTATTACAATGTTTTCATATGTTAACGTTTTGTCATTTTTGTGTCTTCTGTACAGATAATACCTGTGTAAGTCCCACATCACGTTTATCTGTGTTATCGACATTCAGTTGTCACCTGAAGACGAATTGAGAAGCCGGAAGCCTTTTCATGACAAAATAAATATAATTTAGCAAAACATTAGGAAATGTTTTCTTTTTTAATATTACTCTCCACGATAGTCTATTCTGTGCAAGCATCTTCGTCTCTGCATAATTACTGCAACCTATATCCACAACTTGACTAGAAGAAGGGATCGGTTGGTAGGACATGTCCTGAGGCACCAAGGGATCACCAATTTAGTATTGGAGGGCAGCGTGGAGGGTAAAAAACGTAGAGGGAAACCAAGAGATGAATACCCTAAGCAGATTCAGAAGGATGTACGTTGCAGTAAGTACTTGGAGATGAAGAAGCTTGTATACGAGAGAGTAGCATGGAGAGCTGCATCAAACCAGTCTCTGAACTGAAGACCACAACAACATATCCATCTGAACCTCTTTACTGTATTTGTGGCTTGGTCTCCTCCAAAATTTTGACCCCTCACACTTCACCTCCGTTACCAAACCCGCTTGATGCCTCAGGATTTCTGTTATCAACTGAACCCTTCTTTTAGTCAGATTGTGCCAACAATTTCTTTTCTACCCAGTTCTGTTCAGTACCTCCTCACTACTCACTCAATCTTCCCATGTCGTCTTCTGCCTTTTCTAAACCATCACAGTTCAAAACGTTCTATTCTCTTTTCACGTGAACTGTTTTCCGTCCACGTGTAAGTAGGCTGTTTAGGTTTTTTAATTGGTAACGCCACCTCTGTATGAAAATCACTGGCTGTGCTGTGTGCAGTCTGTGGCTGCTTTGCATTGTTGTCTGCCATTGTAGTGTTGGGCAGCGGCAGCTGGATGTTAACAGTGCGTAGCGTTGCGCAGTTGGAGGTGAGCCGCCAGCAGTGGTGGATGTGGGGAGAGAGATGGCGGAGTTTTGAAATTTGTCATGAACTGCTCTATATATATATATATATATATATATATATATATGATGATATCAAGGTAAATACATTGTTTGTTCTATATATATATATATATATATATATATATATATATATATATGATATCAAGGTAAATACATTGTTTGTTCTCTATTAATATCTTTCATTTGCTAACTATCCCTATCAGTAGTTAGTGCCTTCCATAGTTTGAATCTTTTATTTAGCTGGCAGTAGTGGCGCTTGCTGTATTGCCTTTCAATAATCTCTACAAGAGAATGGCCCTGACTAACATTAACCTGTACTTTTCACAAATCACTTACCTCACAAAAATCTTGGTTACTCCCACTACTGCAATACAGCAAGCGCCACTACTGCCAGCTAAATAAAAGATTCAAACTATGGAAGGCACTAACTACTGATAGGGATAGTTAGCAAATGAAAGATATTAATAGAGAACAAACAATGTATTTACCTTGATATCATCATATATAAATATAGCAGTTCATGACAAATTTCAAAACTCCGCGATCTCTCTCCCCACATCCACCACTGCTGGCGCAACGCTACGCGCTGGTCACAGCCAGTTGCCTAACACTACAATGGCGAGTATTACAACAATGCAAAGCAGCCACAGACTGCACACAGCACAGCCAGTGATTTTCATACAGAGGTGGCGTTACCAATAAAAAAACCTAAACAGCCTACTTACACACGTTTCACTGACGGACAAGAATACACTCCAGACTTCCTAACACTAACATGTATGCAATATATTAGTGAATTTGCCATTTCCATGAATGTTTTTCTTGATATTTCCAGTGTGAATTGTTTGTGCTCTCTACTTCGGCCGTCACCAGTAACCTTTAATAAAATCTTCTCGGTCTTTCAGCTGCATCAGGTGGTTAAAATCCCACGAGCTTTCGACCGACCTCTCCTCCGCCACTGTCACGTGGTAAATGACTGCTATGTCGCCGTGGCCTCGTCGTTACATAGCCGCGCTGCTAGCTGTGACGTCACTAGTGCGCTCTTCCTCGGCAACTGCAGTAATGTTTCAATGTCGCGATGGCCGGGTCCCAGGCTGTGCTGAGCTGCAAACCGACGTCCTTATTCATGGTGTTTCAGATGTTTTTTATTTCTGCCGCTTCTTTTTGACGGTATCCCAAAATCCCTTCGTCCTCATAAAGACAGATGTTTCGTAGAATAGAATTCTATGTCGATTTTCTAATGCGTGTTCTGCCATAGCTGATTTTTCAGCGTAGCGTAGTCGTAAGCACCTCTCGTGTTCCGTCCGGCGTTGCTCCACAATGCGTACTGTTTGGCCGATGTAGTAGCCGCCACACTGACCTAGTATTTTGTACGCTCCAGGCGTTGTAAGCCCTATATTGTCCTTCACAGGCTTCATTAGCTGTTGTATTTTTGCTGGGGGCGCGAACACTGATGAGATATTGTGTCTCTTCAAGGAGCCGACAGTGTACCACACAAAAGGCAAAATCGCAAGCTGCTTGTTCTCTTCTTCGGTGGTGTATTTCCTGCGTGTCTCACCATAAATAGTCTGCGATAATCGGCGATGACTGTAGCTGCTAGAAGTGGCAGAAATAAAAATATTTGAAATCATCATCAACAAGGGCGGTGGTATTCTGCTCAGCGCAGCCTGAGGTCCGACCATCGCGAAGCTGAAGCGGGTGCGACGGAAGCGGGACGTAAACAATACTGCACCAGGCGAGGAAGATCGCACCAGTGACGTCACGGCCAGCAGCGCGGCTTTATAACGGCGAGGCCGTGGCGACATACAGTAGCAGTACTTTACCACTTAACAATGGCCGAGGAGAGCTCGGTCGAAAGCTCGTGGGATTTTAACCATCTGATGTGGCAGAAAGTCCGAGAAGATTTTATTAGTTCGTATCGCCGCGAGAACATTCATACTAGCTCCACCACACAATCAGAGATGACCAGTGTCATATGTTATCGACAGTGGAATATTAATGGATGAACAATTAGCGTTAACTCTGGTCTTCTGTTGTTTGACCGCGGAGAGAGTAGGAATCCAAGCAGAATTTAAGAAAACAAAATTGCGTTAATGTCATTTGCTAGTTTCCTTAACACTATCCCAGCATCTGGAAGCGCTCACCAGAATCAGTGTGGTGCTATATTCTATCGGATGACCGGTAACAAGACCATGTTCTTTAGTCGCAGATTTGTTTGGACTGCTCTAAACTTTTGTGAAGCTAATGCTCTATACACTGGTAATGCGCGGTCGTGACAGTCTGACCGATGAATAATATGCCATAACGGAAGGGATGTGGTAGACATTCGCCTCAGGCAAAGCAAAATCATCCTTTACAGACCCTACAAAGGCCCCAGTCAGTTTGCTCGAAAAACACTCTTCACACTGTTTCCTCAAATATGATCAACACTGTGAGAAATGGTACCTGCACCAGGCAAGAAAGCTGTAGACTTAAGCGCCACATCGTTATTCTATTCTCTCATTCGATTCAGGGCTGGTCGACAGCGCAGGTCTGATCTACCACTCATTATACCCATTCAGGCGAAAAGTAACTTGAAGGTTGGCTAACTGAACTGAAAAACTTCCAGGATCTGAGATGGGTTGAGCCTATGGACCATGGTACGAGGTACCCCTCGACACTGAGCAGGATGGTAACAATCATCAGCCAGAAGATACAAATCAGTGAGAGTTCGTTTCCATTAAACGGCATATCTCACCGTGCTATCATTTCTCCCGACCAACACATCAAATTCGGGTCAATCGAACTGAGAAGATCTAAAAAGCTGGGAAAATTCTCCCTGCCATGAGGCCAAATTACATATCTGAAAAAGTTTGCAGGTTTCAGTGCCGACAATCTATAGTACGCACCTCAAATTCTACCGTAATAAGATCGGTAGCAATAGGTGAAAGAAGGCTCCATGTCCCAACTCCATCTGTCTGCTCACAGGGGTGGACATCAGTTAAAAAGTAGGTGTAAGTCAACACATATCGAAAAAACAAGCCTAACCTCAATTATCGAATTCGGCGAAGGAAGAGAGAGACAACCCAAAATTTACTAAAATGTCAGATGAATTCAAACGCAAACCCACTAACTGACGTATGAAATCTGCAGAATTCCTAATATGAACTATTCACTGATCCAGGAGGGACAGCACAGTAAAAATTAAGACTGTTGACAGACTCTTACGACAAGGAAACTTTCGTCAGGAGGGTGTTAGTTTTCCTCTCAATCCTTTGTGCCGAACACCACTGAATCTGCAATACTCTGGCTCAGATAGTAACACTGTATCTAATGAACATAATCCATCTTATACAAGAAATGTATTTGCAGTTGCGAATATGGACAACCATCAGCTGTCTAATGGACTGATGTCAATGAAAATTTGTGCCGGACCGGGACGCGAACCCAGATTTCCCACTTATTGCGAGCGGTCGCCTTACCATTTGGCTATACGAGTAGGACTCACAGCCAGACCCAAACTTGCATATGTCATCAACCATGTGTCTACAACCTGTACTCGTACATCCATTATCTATACTCCCGTACAGGGGAGAAATTTTACTTGAAAATTCTTCCCCGGTGTCGGCGGATAAAAACGACGTTGCAGTGCCTGTGTTATTTCGAACAGCGATACAATGTTCTTCGGACATCCATGCAATTGTTTTGTTGATGACGAGCTCCGATAGATGCGTAAGGATTCAAGTCAGTATACGCTATATATATTGGAAACGGATATTATCAGTTTACACTAAGAAGTCAGTCTTGCGATCCAGCTTGTTACAGCTGCTTGCCCTTCACTGACACTGCAGTCGTCATCAAAATGAAGAAGAAATGCCTCCTACAGTTGCGGGGTCCTCTACCCTCTAGCTTTGGCTCAGTCGCAACAGGCTTAATATCCCTCGCTCCCCAAGATGACCATCAAATTCTTAAATCTTCCTCCTGTCGTGGCATTTTCGTTCTGGATATAAACCGGAATACAAACGTTCAGGGGCACGGCCATTACCATATGCTAATCCGTATCAAATATCCATCTGTTCAAAATGTTCAAATGTGTGTGAAATCTGTGGGACTTAACTGCTAAGGTCATCAGTCCCCAACCTTACACACTACTTAAGCTAAATTATCCTAAGGACAAACACACACACCCATGCGCGAGGGAGGACTCGAACCTCCGCCGGGACCAGCCGCACAGTCCGTGACTGCAGCGCCTCAGACCGCTCGGCTAATCACGCGCGGCTATGCATCTGTCAATTTCGTATCTGTACACATTCCCACTACGCCGTACGGGAAACCTAGTCCACGATTAACATCAGTAAACAGTTATGTTATCGGCAGGTGAGTAATTAACACTTAAAAATTGGTGCTACATGTGAATAAGGCAATGAAGGAAGTTGCGTGTCAACCCAACCAATGACGTGTTCCGCATGTCAACATTTCTGGCATGGCACAGCGTAGCGGGCGAGGGGAGTAGTAAGATACTGGCCCATAAATAGCAACAACATAGTAGAAACAATCTTTATTAAACAATAGACAAATTCTTTTATCAAGACATTAATCACATTAGCCTGTGGAAACAGTATAAATGATAATAGGTCCAGACCATTGACCTTCAAGTCCATCAAAGACTAGCATACGTGGATATTCCAAAGTTCAGACGTCACGTCTGTCACCTTAAGTAAAACAGACATTTACTCCAGCAGCATTAAAAGGTATAATTTAGCAAAACGTGACGAAATCTTGGAGAAGCACAAGACTTTACTTTGACTGAATCAAATATATAAATACAGCTAAACGTGACGTATGCCAGTTTTAAGATCACAGGAATTTACTTAAACAGAATCCAAGGACATAATACAGCTTAGACGTGACTTATACTACTTAAGAAAACAGAAGTTAACTTAAGAAAATTCAAAGATATAGTATAACTCAGACGTGACGTACGTCATCCCAGAATTTAGAAAACACAATTTAGAAAAAAAATTGCAAATTATATACTAGTTGCACGTGAGGTGCAGCACCCTTACACGAAACAAGTATTCTTTTGCTTATACAATTTAGCCCCGTTTCAGGTGTGGAAAATCGTATAACACCGACCGCGCCTCGGTAGGGTGGTACAAGAAATTTTTAACAACCAAGGCTAGCTAAGAAACGCGCGATTCCAAGTCGCGCCAAGAATAGTCGCACAATATAAGACAAACATGAAAGCAATCTCTCAACATATTACAACAACCACCGCTCCACACTGGAGCGTTAGCAATAGAGTCTTAATATCAAATACTTCAGTGGTTTAATCAAATAGCGGGTAACAGAGTTTGGCTAAGGCGTAAGTTTAAAACATTAAGGCGTAAGTTTAAAACTGTGGCGGTAACAACGCCTACTGCCAAAATGATATTAGTTAGCATTTAAACAAGATATTAAAATCTGAAGGTAGTGCTATTCAAAGGAACTAAATTATTCACCCTGACAACGTGACCCTGACACTCAACAAGCGCCGCACGGGATTAGCCGAGCGGTCTAGGGCGTTGCATGGACTGTGCGGCTGATCCCGGCGGAAGTTCGTCCTTCCTCGGGCATGGAAGGTGTGTGTTTGTCCTTAGGATACTTTAGGTTAAGTAGTGTGTAAGCTTAGCGACTGATGACATTAGCAGTTAAGTCCCATAAGATTTCACACACATTTTTGAACTCAACAAGCCGTTACGCAAGCTCTTTAATTATAGTTATCAATCCCAGCGCCGGTATACAAGGTAGAATGACACGGGCGATACACAAATTTAAACTGAGTCAACGACCATCCGTCGCCCGGGCACAAGTGATTACTGTTAACTTAATAGGTGCTTTTCCACACGTAAACTGGAGTACACAGCAAATTACGGTAGTTTAGTAAAATAGAAAGAACAGAAGACAGTCACCTTAGCAACGAAGTTTTGTCGTCAGTAGACATAGTTCTGCACGAATTTTCAGTCACTGTAATTGCGGCTAAATATTATCAGACTTTGTGCAAATGACAGGTTCATAATGTAGACAGTTTTAGACCTATTTCTAAGCCATCAGTGCTTGCTAAATTTATCGAAAGGGGTGTGTGTGTAAGGATAATTGATCATTTTATGTCACATAAATTGCTATCAAATTTACAGTTTGGCTTTAGAAGAAGTAGTTTAACAACTGAAAATGCTATATTCTCTTTTCTCTGTGATGTACTGGATGAATTAAACAAAAGATTTCGAACCCAAGGCGAATTTTTTGATTAAACTAAGGCGTGTGATTGCGTTGATCACAAAATATTGCTCCAGAAGCTGGACCATTACGGAATACGGGGAGTAGCTCACAACTGGTTAACCTCTTACTTTAACAACAGGCAGCAAAAGGCCCTTATTCACAGTGTTGAGAATGACTATGATACGAGGTCTGAGTGGGGTAGTGTCAAATGGGGGGTTCCCCAGGAATCAGCGTTGGGGCCACTCGTGTCCCTTATTTATATAAATGATATGCTTTCAAGTATTACGGGTAACTCTAAAATATTTCTGTTTGCTGATGACACTAGCTGGGTAGTAAGGGATGTGTGCAACATTCGATCGGTTTCAAACAGTGCTTGGTACAAATGGTTCAAATGGCTCTGAGCACTATGGGACTTAACATCTATGGTCATCAGTCCCCTAGAACTTAGAACTACTTAAACCTAACTAACCTAAGGACATCACACAACAGCCAGTCATCACGAGGCAGAGAATCAAACAGTGCAGTTCATGACATAAGTTCATGACTTGTAGAAAATAAACAACGCTAAATCACACTAAGACTCATTTTTTACAGTTTCTAACATAATTCAACAAAAACAGACGTTTTAATTTCACAGAATGGGCATATGGTTAGTGAAAATGAACAGTTCAAATTTCTTTGTGTTCAGATAGATAGTACACTGTCGTGGAAAGCCCACGTTCAGGATCTTGTTCAAAGACTTAATGCTGCCATTTTTACTATTCGAACGGTATCTGGAATAAGTGATCGTTCCACACGAAAAGTAGTCTACTCTGCTTATTTTATTCGCTTATGTCGTATAGTATTATATCTTGGGGTAACTCTTCCCATTCTAAAAGGATATTTTTGGCTCGTTTTTGGCTTATTTCGGGCAGTAAGCTGTGTAAGTTCGCGAACTGTTCGCTACTCTGCCAGCCGAAGTGGCCGTGCGGTTCTAAGCGCTGCAGTCTGGAACCGCGGCACCACTACGGTCGCAGGTTCGAATCCTGCCTCGGGCATGGATGTGTGTGATGTCCTTAGGTTAGTTAGGTTTAACTAGTTCTAAGTTCAAGGGGACTAATGACCTCAGAAGTTGAGTCCCATAGTGCTCAGAGCCATTTGAACCATTTTTGTTCGCTACTCTGGGTATCCTGACATTAGCCTCTCAATATATATATTCTTTACTATCGTTTCTTGTTAGCAATATCAGCTTATTGTGCAGAAAAGTGTGCAGTATAGTGCTGCAACCATTTTCAATAAGCTACCACAATAATTCAAAATTCTTAACAGTAATCCACGCGCTTTCAAATCGAAACTGAAATGTTTCCACAAGGGTCACTCCTATTCTGTTGAGAAGTTCCTTGAAAAATTAAGCTGATTCTTATGTTATGTTGTTAACTGCATTTACTGAAACTTACGGCTTGACTTTTTTTGGCTTTACAAACATTTACTTTTACCTGTTATTAATTTTATGTTGTAATTTCATGTACTGACACGTTCCATGACCTTGGAGATTTGCTCCTCAATTTGGTCATACGGAACTTTACGTGTAAGTAAAATAAAATAATAAATGTTGTACAGACCAGTCATTCGTGTGCTTTCAGACAAAATTAAGTAAATGTCACCTGAAACTTACAACGACAGCTAGACATAGTCACAAAATATCTTAATACTAGATAACGATAATCTTGCAATGCCGCCTAGGCCAATATTAATGTCAAAATTATTCACACACTGAAAATGACTGGTGTTATACCCTAACATTTGACTCATCTGGGTTGAGGAGCACTACCTGCGCATAAATCGTGTGTCGGAGAATGTCTGGCAACACACAAACACACACTCACGCAATATAAATCACAAGGTACAATAATCGCCACACTGGCAGACCCACTTACACTAGGTAATCCTCACTATTATGACAATAGTAGTGAACAGAACGGCGAGCGAATCGCATGGGCTTCATACTATGTATTTCCAAGAGGGAGCTTCTCGTATGTCTTGCAATTCCACAAGTACGGTATTAAGTAGGCAGACTTGCCACAGATTCCGTGAACACTAACAGAACTACTGGCGTATAAACATCGGCTGCTGCCTCCAGCACTCATCAGCCAAACTCACTACAACAGCGCAGCAGAGTTACTCGGCACGCGCCCAACTGACTCCTCCAACACGTAAACACCGTCTCTCCACGCTGCCCGCGCTGGCCCTTCTGACCTCTCTCTGAAACGTCCCCTTTTGACAAATTTTACACGACTGTGCTTAACCTGACACACAATATTTTTAGCGCAACGCAATCTGACTTTCAAAATTCCCTATAAAAGAATGGCCCTGACTAACATTAAACTACACCTTTCACAAATCACTTACCTCACAAAAATCTTTGCTGCTCAAGCTACTGCAATACAGCGAGCGCCACTACTGCCAGCTAAATAAAAGATTCAAACTATGGAAGGCACTAACTACTGATAGGGATAGTTAGCAAATGAAAGATATTAATAGAGAACAAAGAATGTATTTACCTTGATATCATCATATATATAGCAGTTCATGACAAATTACAAAACTCCGCCATCTCTCTCCCCACATCCACCACTGCTGGCGGCTCACCTCCAACTGCGCAACGCTATGCGCTGTTCACAGCCAGCTGCCTAACACTACAATGGTTGAGTATTACAACAATGCAAAGCAGCCACAGACTGCACACGGCACAGCCAGTGATTTTTATACAGAGGTGGAGTTACCAATAAAAAAACCTAAACAGCCTACTTACATAGCCCCCATGCTCCCCACAAAAAATTTTACAAATTTTGTTGGGCACTGGCCAATACATATTTGTTAAAATTTTTTTTCACAATTACAATAACAAAGAAATCAAATGCACACACTTATTGATACAATGTTGGTCAAAAGCTAAAATTTTCTCACAGTCCATAAAGACAGTCCTAATCGTTCATCACAGTAAAATATCAGTGTTTTTCTCAAAGTCTCAGCAGTAAAAGACAATGCTCATAGACGTAGTGGATTTCCATGCAGTCTTGAAGAAGTAGTGTTGCCCTTCCAACGGAAAGACAGTGCTGACTCTTGACATGCTGACAGGTAATGGGCGACAACAGAGCAAACCCACAACCGAGTCATTCGACGTTTTGAAGAGTATCGTTTGGTAGGTTATCACAGAGCAGACCCACTGTAGTCCTGGTAGAGATTACGGTATTGGTGGGCCACCAGAGGTGCAGACCCACTGCAGTCCTTGTAGAAATAATGGTACTGATGGATCATCAAAGATGTAGACCCACTGTAGTCCTTGTATAAATAATGGTATTGATGGGTCATCAAGGATGCAGACCCACTGTAGTCCTTGTAGAGATGGCCAGCAGCCATCTGTTGTGACTGTGCAGGTGCACAATCACCATTGAAGAGTCTTGCGGCTAATATAGCAAGTCCATAAACCACCACTTGTCCACTCACAAAGTTTTTGGAATTGTCCTTAGAACCAGCAATGCTGTTATCCAGTCCCTTGCTGAATTATTAACACATGTGCAAACACTAGGAGTCCCTACTTGTCACATATTGTCCATATAGTATGACCAACAGAAACGTGTGCAGTGAAATGGAACTGACAAGTTACTTAATTTGATGAACTGCTGTCAATTACAATTTTATAACATGAGAGTACAATTACAAAGATACAAAATACATCATTAAAGAACATAACAATACAGATAACATTTGTAGTACAGGCTTTACAAAAGAATAAAAATGTATACATCAGTGTTACATAAATAATGACATAAGCACATACATAAAAGATCAGAATAACCCTCGAAACATCAACTTCACACATGAGCAACAAAACAGAACAGATAAATAATGTCTAACATCTTTACAAAGAAAATAACATATTATAAATGCAAATTATATTTGAGGATAACAGTATTCCTCATCATAGTGAATGTAGCTTAGTACTAGAACAGAAAAAATTCTATGAAACTACACAAAGACAGGAAGAAAACAAATACACAAGGGTACACAAACACATAGTGGGATAACACAAAAGGAAAGGACAGGGTTTGTTTTCAGTGTATCATTTGGTACTGCAGTCCAACGCAAAACTTTATTCTGTAGATCTTTCGTCTTATTTCAACCTTTGCTTCCACCAAAAAAATCCTATCCAAGCATGCTTTCTGTATTTATTTCACATATTTCTTAACTCATTATTTATTTCCAAGAAAATCCTACCTATATCTGTTGTCCCTAAACCCTACTTTTTTGGTTCATATCCTCTTTCAAAATACCCTTTTTTTTTGGCCAAAGCATTTTCTTTAAGCTTCTCAATGCATTTCTTCCAATCCATCATAGTTAGTTTCTTATATAGTCTACCCCCTCTTAAGCTAACTTAAATCTACTGAGCTCAGATGCTAAACTAAGGGACAAGGCAATGCAGCATCACATAAAACAATTAATATAAACAGCAATAAAAAAAACCGCAGATTTGCGAAGCAAGCAGCATTAAGAAATTAGCAAAGCAATTGTAATATTACAACTAATCTAAGGCAATGTGCAGCAAACAATAAAAATAAATCATTAGTAAAACTGGCGTAACAGAATAACACAAAGTCAAATTCAATAACACTATGCCTGGCAAACAGCAGCAACTTATACCTAAACATGACATAGCTCAAGCAGAAAAAATATTACAGTAAAAATGGCCATGTCTAATACCTATGTCACATCTTAACACTAGAGTGATGCATCACAAAAACTTACTCTACAAAAAAAATTTACCAAGTAGTTGAAAAGAAAATTATGTATGCAGTTCCTGTTATTAGTCCGTTCTTATTGTTATTTCCATTCCAAGAGCTCCTTTTTCGAAGAATGTGGGTCATAAAATAATTATTTAATAGATCTGTTGACAGAAAGTGTCCACATTAGCAAATGAATTTTTTTATTTTTATTTTTTTATATTTTTTTTATATAAAACCCATGCTGCAACACAGCTGGAAACTAGATATCAAATGAAATAAGCAACTATGAAAGGCAAAGCATAAAAATATCAGTCAATAGTCATGTGACATTTCATAAGTTAGTAGAAAAATCTATCAACTAGAGAGACAGTAGTCATAATCAGGTGTATAGACATAAAAATATTTCTCGTCATTTCATTAGGCATCCAGTGTAATCATATGTTTTCAAGTTCGACCGTGTCGTTTTTACGATGCTTTCTACAAAAGAATGTCAGAAGCGAGGTTAATGGCCTCTTTTTTTCTCCACCTAATGGCTTTTTCTCCGGGCGGCTGGCCCAGCTGCGCGCCAAAACGCATTACATCAAGGTCACTTACCTTTCTTAACAAAATATTTACGACAGCAGTTTTCACTACAGCGACAGTCTCATATAAAAATATTTCACAGGTCAAGAATTAGCGTTGCAAATCTGTAGAAACAAAATCCTATAAATATAAGTGTCCAAAAAAAATATTCGTCAGCATTGTGATACATTCACGCATTTACACACATTTCATAATTCTAAAAGTACGATTCTCGGTTTCCAACATACGTCTTCACAAGGCAGAGTTCCTAACCGCTACTCATTACTCCTTACCTTATTACACATATATATATTCATCGACGCTTCTTTAATAATTCATCATATGAAATACGTAGCATAATCAAATTCCTCATATAGCATCAGCTTCTTGACCATAAACATACCTCAGCAGCATAATACACATCGTCGTCGTAAAAATATCATAACATCTCAGTCAATTCTCAAAATCGTCGTAGCTTCCTCCAATAATTTCAAAACCTAAAAAAATTCTCTGCTCATTTCAATAGTGTCATCTACCTCAAACGTACTTTAAAATCATGCTCCCTTACCAAATATATCATTCAAAGCTCTCATAGTATCACAATGGTTCTGAAAAAATATGAACAGTTCACAAAGTACAAACAACATACAATTTCGTAAGTGTGAAGTTATCCAACTGTGTAATTGCGTAAACATCTGTCACTGATGTAGTAAAAAGAATGTTTATTTCTCTGTCAAATAATCAGATAGCTGTGTAATTTATGTGTTGGAGAAATATGGTACCGATGTGTAAAGTTGTATAAGCAAATACCATATTAGCTAGGGTTCCTTGTGGTTGCCACACACATGGTACACAAAGTAAGCGTGTACCCCCCTGAGGATTAATGTAATTATACCCTCAGGAGTTACAGATTACAGCAATGGAATGAAATGTATCACAGAAAACTTTCTTTGTAATTCAAAAATCTTGAAAAATAAATGGTTTAAGTACAAAATTGATCACTCAAATGCGTGTCCTGTAGCGCTAAATGTGCGTCATGTTGTAAGATGATCTCTGTGGAAGTCTCGTAGTTATCGTCCTCCGAAAGATAAGTTCTGCAGAAGTCAATGTACTTACCTGATGATACACAAAAGTGAAATGCTTTGTGTATAGATATCTTAGTTATTACGCTTATTGTTGTGATGAAGAAAGTACTGTGCTGTAACGTATTGTTGTGCTACGGAAAAGGCTGCCTCATTGTTGCTATACCACAAAAGTTACTACTAAAACATGTTTTACTTTCCAGAAGAATTCAGAAAAACTGTGCAGATATAAAACAGATACACCGCAAAAGCAACAAGGTGAATTGTGTCATACATTAGTAGCGTCGTGATAAAATCGTGTAGCTGTCACATAAACTAACCACTGTGTCGTCTGGTATCTCTCAGAAAGCACCTTGAATCCATAATGTATTTGCAAGTAAACCAAAATGTTGCATTAAAATCTCATTAACAGTACTGGTCAATGTTCTAAGTACGTGAGCCTTATAGTCGTTACATAATCGTGCAACAAACAAGCAAGAATGCACACACAATAACACTGTGTCGTCTGTTCACTATAAGAATACATTCGTAACTACTGTGTAAATATGTATCCTAGGTTCTAGATTGAATAATTAACTTCAAACACTGTTGCATGTTAACAGTTTCTAAGTCTAACAAAGCATACTAGTAATGTAAAGTGAAAAATTTTATGGTAAAGACTAAGTTAAAAAGCAGATCATCTCTCAATAAGCGGTTTTATATGTGAAGTGTGGTGAAATCCTTTACTCTTCATAGTACGCAGAGTTTCAACCTGAACGCAATTATCGTGCGGTATACGTCGGTAAAGAATACTGGAATTTTTCTCAAGGTTAGCGCTATGTTATTTTTCTCGGAGCCAGCCGGCGCAGGTGTCTGCCTGCGGTGCGGGTCATTGTCTGCTTCCTCCCTTGGCCCGCGTCGTTAATGGGATTCGGAGACCTAACTTCTACAAATTCGCCTTGCCGAGAGGGCCCAGCTCTGTTATAATCCCGCCAGTTCTGATGAAATTCAGGTCTGTCGTTATGTCGGTAGTTTACATAGTTTCTTGTTTGTCGGTCATGTGGTGGAGAATTTCTCCCGGAATCGTAACTGCGCGCTGAACTGTTGCGTCTGAATGTATTGTCTCCCTTGATAATAATAGTTCTGGTTACCATATTGTCTGTTTCTAAGGTAATCTCTGTGATAGTCATTACCGCGGAAAGGTGATCTTTCCCTGTAATTATTACTACTCTGCCAACGGTTGTCATACGGGTGGTGTCTGTTTTGGTCACGATTTGTGTTGTGAGAATAGCCTTGTCGCGTCCAGTTATTATTTCTTTCATCGCGGAATTGCGACGGATGTGATCTGTAATTGTTGTGCTCGTTCTCGCGTTCCGCGATTGTCAGTGTCAATTTCCAGTTCTTGTAACAGTCCCTGAAAAGCCTCAATGTCTTCTTTGCAATGTCCTGCTAAAATAATATGTCGTAAATGTTCAGGTAATTTGATTAAGCAAATGCGGATGAGATCTGAGGTGCTGTATGGGTTTGACAGGTACTGATTCTTGTGCAACATGTCTTCAAAATATTTCACAAGACTGGAAAATTCAGATTGTTCGAAATGTTTCATCATTATGATGCTATGTTTTACTCGGTCTTGTGTAGCTTGAGACCAATATGCTGAGAGGAAGGCATGGTAAAATTCTCCTTCACTATGACAATCGTGAATGACCGAATGCATTCTTACAGCTGGTTCATTCTCTAAATAGCCACACATAAATTCTAATCTGTGTTCTAACCACCAGTTGGGGGGAAAACAATGAGAGAATTGATGGAGCCACGCTTGTGGATGAATGTCGTTGGCAGAATTTTTAAACGTTTTGAATTTACGTGTAGTAATGAACAGCTTATAGTCAAAGTCATCGTGTCGGTGAGTAGCATATCGGTCATTGTTAGGTCGTGTCGGCCGTTCCATCTCAAAATTCGGTGCACATTGCCAATTTCTTTCATAACTTCCGAAATGCCCTGTGTTCTTATTTTGTGGCTGTTCCATATTTCCAAGTCCCTCTTCCCGTATTGGGGCGCGAGTGTCCTCTGAAATACGTAATTCTTGTACTACTTGTGCCAACTGATCTTGCACTTCCCGGATTTCTCTTTTGTACTGTGTATTGATTTGATTTTGATTTTGTTTGAATTTTCTAATTTGTTCATACTCTTCAGTGTCAGTGAAGGCTACAGGTGTTGTGTCATTCAGATCATCATCTACCTTTGTAGATAAGTTAGTGAACTGATCTGAAAGTTCGGCTACTTTATCCGATAGTGTACTTATTTCCTCAGTGTGTTTTTCTGAACCAAGTTTCAGAGTATCTACTGTGTCCTTTAAGTTTTCCTGAGTTTTTGCAAGTTGCGTAACCGAATCGGTAGATGCAACTGAGTCAAATTTAGCTTGCAAGGTCTCATGATTTTCATGAACAGTAGTTTGCAGTTCTTTTATGGCTGCTTCGTGATTCTGTAATGCATTTGCATGCCGCGAAAAAATAGGTTGAAAATGCTCACAAATTTGTGTTTGTACGTCATTACAGGCTTTTTGACATTTCGATTCAATGTTATGTAACTCAGTAGTTAAATCTTCACGTGTTTGTTCAAGAGTTTGTTCCAATGAGTCTAACTTTTGTAGCTGTTGCTGTGTTTGTCTCTGATTTTGTTCCATTTGTTTCTGATTTTGTTCAATTGTGTCTAATTTTTGAAGCTTTTGCTGTGTTTGTCCCATTTGCTGTATTAATTGTAATAACAATGCACTGGTGTCTGGAACATGTTCCTCAGTGCTTTTCGGCAGTGCATTTGCACCGGCAACATTCACATTTTGACAAGCAGAAAATGTGTCTTGACTTATTTGAGAAAACGGTGAGGACCCAAATCCTGAATCCACAGCATTTCCGAGATTGTTTCCTGTCATTTCGGATTCCTGAGGCGAGCTGTCGCCGACCGATCGATCGATAATGCTTCCCTGTTCTCTAATTGTTTCGCTGTCTACACCATTGTTTGCCACCCGCTCCATTTCCCTATGCACAGTTACCAAATTACTACTTTGAATATTAGTTAATTCATTACACGGTGGCGCTAACAAACTGCTTTCGTCTTCGCTGTCATTTCTCAATTTACTTTGGAGCCTAGTGTTACGTTTTTCACACGCCATTATTGTCACAGTATTTCACACGACAACACAGAAAAACACAATTTGAAGAGCAAAAATAAGAGAACACATTAACATAACACTGAAAATAATATCTAGTTAATTGCAGCTGCGAAATACTTGGAGCAAATCTACATGCATGCCACAACTGTTTTACTGTACAACAATGAAAAACTACAACTACAATGGAAATTCTCTCTATAATTACGCGCTGGCAATAAACAAAAGCTACACTAATTACACAAACTACAAGAAAAAAAATCAGAAGATTCCAGTGAGGTATCCTAGGCTAAGGGTCGACATATGAAACGTCCCCTTTTAACAATTTTACACGACTGTGCTTAACCTGACACACAATACTTTTAGCGCAACGCAATCTGACTTTCAAAATTCCCTATAAAAGAATGGCCCTGACTAACATTAAACTACACCTTTCACAAATCACTTACCTCACAAAAATCTTCGCTGCTCAAGCTACTGCAATACAGCGAGCGCCACTACTGCCAGCTAAATAAAAGATTCAAACTATGGAAGGCACTAACTACTGATAGGGATAGTTAGCAAATGAAAGATATTAATAGAGAACAAAGAATGTATTTACCTTGATATCATCATATATATAGCAGTTCATGACAAATTACAAAACTCCGCCATCTCTCTCCCCACATCCACCACTGCTGGCGGCTCACCTCCAACTGCGCAACGCTATGCGCTGTTCACAGCCAGCTGCCTAACACTACAATGGTTGAGTATTACAACAATGCAAAGCAGCCACAGACTGCACACGGCACAGCCAGTGATTTTTATACAGAGGTGGAGTTACCAATAAAAAAACCTAAACAGCCTACTTACATCTCTTCTCTACCGGCGCAACCTCCAGCCGTCAGCCTGCCACCAGACACGCTTGAAACGGCCGTTGTATCGAAACAGGCGAATAAACAATCGATATACCCGTTCAGACAGTTTCCGTCGATGAAATGGAACAAAAAACTCTGTTGATGAACCTAAGAATCACAACTTAATCAGATATAACCAAGAGGTCATTTGGAACATTTCATGTAAGAAAGAGTTTCATACAGTGTGCTGGTACGGTCAGTGCTTGTGTGTATCTCATGATTAATGTACTATGAAAAGTAGCATGAAATAAGTTCACTCGGTGAAATAAGTATATCCGAAGCTATGACAAATAATGACAATAAGACATATATTAGAAATATGTGACTTCACGTTTTCTCACTGTATGTTTCAATAAACTGGTCTCTAATGTGCCGTTTTGCTGTGCAAATTCCACAATATTTCTTCGAGCCAACTGCTTGACGTTGTCAGGTGGGTGTTGCTGACTAGTAGCAATGTTGGTGTCACACTGCGACGGTCTTTTTATGGAGACATCGTCCGCAAGTCGCGGATGCGCTACCGAGTAGCTCTTAGATGGATGGCGGAAGGGTGCCTACGGCCCCCTACGGGAACTCAGCTGGGGCCTTCTGCGCGTGCTTCAGGTCACGCCGCTGGCGCCGAGCGACGCTGTGGCCGGAGGACAAACCAAAACTGGTAGCTGCGCGGTTCCTGACTATGCTGTGACGGAGCTGTCACCAGAAATTCTTGGTTTACTTTATATTTATGCTAGCAAATGCGAGGTTCCAGGCTATACTCAGTTGGAATCTCGAGTCCCTTTATATATATCAATATTCGCTGTGTGAATATGTATACTCCCTTTGATCACACACTGCTAGAAGGACAAAACTTTTCGTACATCGTGCGGTGTCCTGTACTTAGGCAACGCTGTGCTTTTTCAGATTTATCTGGTTGCCCCAGTAGTCTATGACGATTGTGTTCTTCGCATCGGTCCCGAGTCTGAACAAATTTACAACATTCCAAGCTCACAGGGTTTCTCTTACGAGCCTTGTTTCCCGAGCCCGAGATTGTCTTTGACAGGATTCAACAAATTCCTCAGTTTCGCAGGGGGAGGAAATGCTGATCACATGTTGTGGTTTCTGAGGACTCTTCCGATATTTGAGGAAATACCTCCGAAGTATGGTTGGCTGGTTCGTTCATTTGTGGGGAGGGGACCATAGAGCGAGGTTGTCGGGCTCACTGGATTAGGGCAGGATGGGAAGGTAGTCGGCCGTGCCCTTTCGAAGGAACCATTTGCCGAAAGCTATTTAGGGAAATCACGGAAAACCTAAATCAGGATGGCCGGACGCGGGTTTGAACCGTCGTCCTCTCGAAAGCGAGTCCAGTGTGCTAACTATTGCGCCACCTCGATCGGTACCTAAGTATGGCAAGAAAGCCATGATAATGGGCTCCGATTTCTTCATTTTCTTTACGGGCTAAAAGTTGTCATTACCATGCACAGCGTGATGGTGTATTGCGAACTTTGGTTCACAGAACTCAATCCTAATACCAACAGACCGCCGCGTGAGTGGCATCCTCTGAACAGTTTTCCAAAAGAACGGCTGTTCTGAAAATCTAGGATGTCGTATTCACGTTCGTTGACTTCACCGACTCACAAGCAAACTGCCACCTTGCAGTCTAACCAAGACCTCGTACTACTCACTACTCTACAGATTATTCTGTCAACACTGGTGACGCTCCAAATAGTGATTTAGAAGAAAAAGAAATATGTCAGTGTTGTGCTCTCCGTGGTATATAATACAATTAGCGATTTATGACAGGAACGTAGGACTATGAAAAGATCCAATTCCTGTAAAGGAATGCTGTTACACATCGTCCATGGCCACACATTACACCTACGATGTTTCTTCCCTCCCCCCCCCCCCCCCCCCCCCCGGCGTTCTAGCACCTACTCGTGGCGTCCTGTATCTCTTTCGGCACAAACAATTACAACCCAGTAGTAAGTTCCGACAGAGTGTGGGCAATATACGGGCATTACTGTGAGCCGGATTCCCTATTATCAGTAGGGGGTGGCCATACACCGTCGCTCTCTAGCCCAACAACATAATAATGTAAACACCAAAACATTATACTAGCAGTGAGACATTGGCGAATGATTTAATAAAAGATGTATTGAAGTTTGATCTGTTGGTTGAGATCCCGAGAGCGGTTCTAGGCGCCCCAGCCCGGAACCGCACTGCTGCTACGGTCGCAGGTTCGAATCCTGCCTATGGCATGGATGTGTGTGATGTCCTTAGGTTAGTTAGGTTTAAGTTGTTCTAAGTCTAGGGGACTGATGACCTCAGATCTTAAGTCCCATAGTGCTCAGAGCCATTTGAACCATTTTGAGATCCCGAAGGATAATGACATTGTTCAAAACAGATTAAATTTAACTTTGATATAAATCTCTTTTTTTTAAAAAAAAATGCGCAACGTATGCGAATGGTGGCCACATACGAATACCTGATTGAATAACTATGCAGTACGTTTCACCAGAGCAAAATTTGTAATTGCTTTGTGCAGACATATTTTACTCCCAGCAGCAGGCGCTAAATAACAACGTACAACTGCCGGAACGCGAAAATAACATGCGCAGCACGCTCACCGCCGATAACTTTACCGACTCCAGACGAAAACAAAACGAAAACACCTCACGAAAACTCCAGATGCAGGACGACAGGCGAAAGACTACGAGCTCTGCCATGCACGCTTATTTAAAGGTTCGGTCACGTGACCACACCTCGATTCAATGCAGATACGTTCACCCTGACCACCATTAATAATTTTCACAATAATTTCATATAAATACATGTAGAAATATTCAGTCTTTTGCAAGCTCTTAATAACTCACTTACACTTCATTTCAACAACTGTAAACAAATCTCAGACATATAGTCACATCCAGCACTTGACTCAAAACACTAACTTGACCTATTTTATAAGTCACAACTATAATTAAATAGAGCCGGCCGTGGTGGCCGAGTGGTTCTAGGCGCTACAGTCTGGAACCGCGCGACCGCTACGGTCGCAGGTTCGAATCCTGCCTCGGGCATGGATGTGTGAGATGTCCTTAGGTTAGTTAGGTTTAAGTAGTTGTGAGTTCTGGGGGACTGATGACCTCAGATGTTAAGTCCCATAGTGCTCAGAGCCAATTAAATAGACATCGAAAGTTATTAGAATATTAAAGACGGAAACTCATGCTGATGAAATTATTTGTGTCTCTATGAAGGATTTCATAGTTAAGGCACTATTGACGTAATAAACTAAATTGTTTATAACATTTTCTTTTATTTGTTTAATCAGAAAAATAATCTGTTCATTATATTGCATGCAGTATCCTCTTTCATCTGGCATATCACAAGTGTGACTTTCGTGATGGGTTCAGTTCTTGCAATTTATTAGAAACAGTAACGATAATAATGTTAATAGCTTTTTAACTATTGAAACTCCAGACGTAGATCTATGTTCACTGAGCTTATCCCACTACCTCTGTTCCAAAACTGTCATTGGTTTTTCTCTAGCGCATTTGTATGAATTTTACTTACTGTCATAAAAATTATATTAGTGACGACATTGCAGGTCACAGGCAATCGCAATCTTAGCTCGTCCCGCGAACATTTCGCAGGAACAAACCCCTCTTTCTGCCTGGGAAAACCCCGATGATCGCTGGGCCTCCTGTCTTGCTAGCTTGCTAGCCACCTTTCCTTGAGCTCAGATCGCCCGTCTCCGTCCATCAGACAGATGGCTAAAAATGGTTCAAATGGCTCTGAGAACTGTGGGACTTAACATCTGTGGTCATCAGTCCCCTAGAACTTAGAACTACTTAAACCTAACTAACCTAAGGACATCACACACATCCATTCCCGAGGCAGGATTCGAACCTGCGACCGGACTGAGCGCCTAGAACCGCTAGGCCACCGCGGCCGGCTCAGACAGATGGCCGCCCCAACAAACATTCACACCGGCTCACAGCCGACATGTCAGATTCAGTCCTCCCTGCGTCAGTCGAACCAGCTACTTGTAACGCTACACACTGATGAGTAATGGGCTGCATACCTAATTTGGCTACCAAGCACCATCGAAACGTTCTCAAATTCTGACTTTCCTCAGAGCCTAATCGATGCATTTCCAAATAGCAGATCGCTACTGAAAGACAATCGGTTTGCATTCTCGTGCAACACACTAAGAATAGTCGGTACGGTTTGCCTTCCCCTACAACATACTAAGAATAAAATTACCAAATGAGCAGCAACCAGTAGCAAGATCATGTTTTCTTTATTTACTTTGCAAATCGATTTCAACTGATTAACATCCATAATCGATGATGGCTGTTAATCAGTTGAAATCGATTTGCAAAAGTAAATAAAGAAAACATGATCTTGCGACTGGTTGCTGCTCATTGGTAATTTTATGGTTTATGGTCGCTGCACAACTTGGGAACCATACGGAGCCCCCATACATACTAAGAATTGTCTGTGTTTTTTGCACACCTTGTAAAATCAAATATTGTCAATGACCTGCTCCACCTCTGCGCACATGTGGCGTTACACTCTACAAGCCTGCACAGATCGCGGGCCGCATGCAGCCCTTCATTGGTCTGATGGTGGTCCGCCCCTCACATTTCGTTTTAGTATTTGTCTATTATCCATCTTTCATCCTCTCAGGCAAAGGCGAGGTCGGGCTCTTGTAGAACTTAGTTCTTTTGCGAATACGTTGTTGTAACCGTGGTTGTTAAGTAAATTGAATATTTGTGAAACAACTGATGCGAATATTTTTATTTATTTACTTATTTATTTACGTAGTCACAGTGAGGAGTTCGCAGCCCGCAGTATTAGCGAGTCTGTACACCCGCCCTAAGAAACATGTAATTCTGGGCATTTATTTTATTTTATTTATTTATTTATTTATTTATTTATTTATTTATTTATTGTAGATCCGTCAAAACAAAGTTTAAGTTTGGTATGACACCTGGTTCTACGCGCAGAATAAAATTGTTGATGCAACTGACTAAAGTTTCACACGGTTTTTTCGACTTTCTTGTGATATGCTGTACTTAACCATTCATGAATACTCAGTCCCTTTTTGTCCACTATCTGTTCAAAAGTTTTTGAAGAATCGAACGCGTCACGATGCCACTTACTTTTCGCGTGAGATTGTGTACCTCAATGAAACTTTTGAAATTTAAGGCAAGCAGAAATGATGAACTACCCATGCAGACCGCGCTGTAGTGAACGTCTAAACTGTAGTGTCGGCAGACTTGCCAACACTACGTACACTAATTGAAAGAGGCGGCCAAGATGCACGCGCTAACTCACGAAGGATGGAGTGAGGTCTGAAACAGGAGACTTAATGAATGCTATAAAGAAAAGTACGTAGCTTCTGGACTACTTAACTTTTAATCCTTCCTTTGTATACATCGTTCTTGATGAGACATCTGGAGATTGTGGCGATACAAGTGAGACTCTTTAGATACAAGCTATCTAAGGCTAATGGCGCCTTGCTAGGTCGTAGACATGGACTTAGCTGAAGGCTATTCTGTCTCTCGGCAAATGAGAGCAAAGGCTTCGTCCGTATAGTCGCTAGCAACGTCGTCGTACAACTGGGGCGAGTTCTCGTACGTCTCTCGAGACCTGCCGTGTGGTGGCGCTCGGTCTGCGATCACACAGTGGCGACACGCGGGTCCGACATGTACTAATGGACTGCGGCCGATTTAAGTTACCACCTAGCAAGTGTGGTGTCTGGCAGTGACACCACATAAACAAAATACGCTACATGTTGCACGCAGAGGTACCTAAGCTATAGCCGAGTTGTTCAACCACGGGTAGATTGTAAACCATTCAGATCGAAAGCCTCGTTCACCATCAAGGCTTACTTCATTTTTAAAATTGTACGTTTTACTAGGCGTCCAAGGATTTCTTAATAACTGCAAGTGCAGATCGTCATTGACTTGCTAATTAGAATACGAACACAACGCAATATCTAATAATGAATTAGTTGTGCTACAGCTAGTGAAATCGAGCGAAGCATCTTGTAGAATATCTTTGTTACTACCTATAAGCAAAAGAAGAGATTTTTGTTCACTAACGTATATATGCTTACACTTTAAAATTTAACTAGTGAGTGTTCACCAGAAATTAGTGAATATTCTCTATTTGTTAGTGAGGAGTACGTAAAGGAAACCCTTTTTCATATTTTGTGGAATGCAGGCCGCGTAACCCACCATAACCTGATCACTGTTTTTAAATTAAAACCAAGATACTACTAAACCAAACATCACGGCAAACAGCCGATATGCGCGAGATTAATCGGGTGCTTAACAGTCGTTAAATTACCAATAATTTCACTAATACAGTTTTAGAGCGTAACGAGATCAAGATGTGTACAGACAACAAAAGGCACAGAAACTAATTTAGGTACTTGTAGAAACATACCTGGACTGGATGCCGTAATATGAGAATATCATCATCATCATCAGCAGCAGCAGCATCATCCTCATCATCACAATCGATGTTGATTTTGTGTTTTTTCCATAGAAAAAGTCTTATGTCACTCATAATTTAAGAAAAAAACAGCCTTATACAAACAATTACTCGCAGCTGCTAGGCTAATCAACGTATCGTTTAGTTTTTCTGCACTAGGCTAAGCAACGTATTGTTTAGTTTTTATGCAGCAACCCCCCGCTCCCTTAACACTCACGCCACACACCCACACGGCGCAGTGCGCGAGGCACTAACAGAGACGTATTCCAAAGATGCAGATTCATATCCGAAGACCACCCGACTTAAAAGTACTAAAAATGCAACATTTTGTATAAGTAGGCTCAGCTAACTATAACTTTAAGATTGCACTGGTAAAAGTTATATCGTAATAGTATAACTAAGATCTTGGCGGCGCCCTTGGTTGTAACATATGCAATACTGACTCAGTTTTACAAAACAAAGACGTGCCTTTGTGTTGCAAATAGCGATGCCCACATTTCGTAAAGAGAGTGACAGAATCTCCGCTGCACGAGTAACGATTTCTCGGAAATGTTCTATGTTCCTCAAACAGATACGTTATCAGCGCGTGGCCGTGTGCCTTCTTTTTTTTTCGGCGAAAAATCTATCTCTAATGCACTTCCTCCTCCTCTACAAATAATTTTCCGCATGCCAGGTACTACTAACGGCATTTGCAAAAAACGTGCTATAATTTTGTTTCTTACCACGCTGGAAACTACGTTCGCAGATAGCGCTAAATATTACACACGGAAAGAAGCGGCGTCATTTTCCATGTGGATGACTGGACATTAGCTTTTGTTTCTCTCTCATTCAACTTTTCTTCGTTATAGTTAGCTTGAAATAAAATATCTTATTTTTTTGTCGGCTGGTTCTGTAGCAGATCTCTTATTTTTTTGTCGGCTGGTTCTGTAGCAGATCTCTAATGACTTGGCACATCTGTTTCACCATAGAGATTAAGTTCACGACCCTGGAGCCTACGTATTGCTTCTTTCTGTAACGAGAACTTAGTACTGTAAATGGTCGTCAGAGCTCCTCAAATGGCGGTTGTTTACAAAGGTTGATTGCGACAACGGTCGCACATAGATATTATATTTCGTCATTATTTCACAACTGGCATGACGCCCAGTTTCTTCGTCTCTGTTTCCAGAATTATCTGTTGTGAACGACTTGAGCATCAATGTTTTCTTCTTGGTTCATTCTCAGGTAGGGCACAGGGAAAGAAGGACTACTAGGTATCTGTCTCTACCATTAGCCACTCTGCACCCTTAAGCTTGTTAATTACTATCTTACTTCCTCTCTTTGTATCAAGAAAATGCATAAAAATCACTAATCATTACAATCTTCCTTTCAAGGATTAGACTGTTGCCTGTTCCAGACTCACAAACGAAATCATTCCCGTCCTTTGCTAGGTCTTCCAATACCTCTCTCTTTTTCCCATTCGGCTTGAAGTTCAGGATCTTCTGAGGAACTCTGTGACCTGTCATTCTCACAAGATGTTGTCTCCGATCTTCACGATATTTTTGAATTTTTTCATTCATGCCAAAAATATTTAATTCTACTCTAATGTTTTCGTTTCTAATAATATCTCTTCTAGTGCAGCCCGTCGTTTTTCTTAGAAACCTCTTCTCTGCGGTTAGATTTTCCTTTTTTTAACGAAGATATCACTGCTTACTTGCGGCTTACAAACATCATGTCGGAGGAGCATAAAATTAATTTATTCATGGGTAAAATCATCACACTAAAATGTGCCTTCAGGTTATTGTAAATTACATCGAAGGAAAAATCCTCCAGTTATGCGACATTTAAAGATACAAAGCAACACGAAAGTTTAGCTTACGCAATTTGTCGCGTCATGGAAGCTCATTATAACAGCGAGGAATTGATTCTCATTATTATTATTAGGATGTTAAATAACTTGATTCCTATTCTCCCATCGCTGGATGTTCAGGTCAATGCTTTGTGAATCGCTTCCACAGGCCAATGCTTTATGAATCGCTTCTATAGTTGTTCATTGACATTTGACCGTGAAATTTCGGTACAATTACCACACCATGATAGTGCAAGAAAGGAAAGAAAATTAAATTATTGGACCTCGTCTCTACAAAGATAGGTTCTTTCTTTGATGCAAAATGTTCAACGAAAGAGCCAACATAAAATTTCATATCGTTGCGTCATTGAAAAATGGGGATTGCAGACCTGTTGAAATCGGACTCCTGTGAAATAATAACTTATAATTCTGATTAGTTGAGGATATATAAAAATGCGTGATTGAAATTTGTCTGCTAAATAAAACACGTCCAAGGAATTAATTGGTAATTGTTCAAAAAATGCTGATACACAAGTAACACTTGCAATGCAGTATCATCCAAGATAGAAAACCAAATGATACATATCTTGACGTGACAGAAGAAATACCGTAGCCCTACCTTGTTTTAAAAGATAAATGTTAAAGATATAGGAGCAGCATCTTCGGCTGCACAGCTAATATGTGCATTACAATTTCTTGACATTACGTAATTGAGTGAGTTCTCCACATATTTTTATGATTTTTTTAAAAACAAAGGTAGAGGTAATTTTAGAATATTATAAAGATTTCATGGATGTAATTCATTCAGACGGAGCACATTGGTCGCAAAATTCAAAAAAAGTTTCAGGACGACGTGAAAGAAGCTCGTAACTGCTTTCCCAACAGAGATACTTGTAGCATGTTGTACAACTCGCACAAAATAATTTGGCTCATGCGCAGAAATCCGTTGTCGTTCTCAGCGCTCGGCGGTCGTACACCTTTCTTCCGAAAGGATTTAATTTGTTCTCCTACTGATGTGCCCTTCGTCCATTAGAAGCGGTCATCTCAGTTGTTTGTGGTCTGATTTTATTATTTGGTGCTGTAATCAGATACTTCTGACTTGTCGAATTATTGATCGTATTAAGATAACCTAGTAATAAGATGTTCGTAGAATCGCTAGGTGTAGCTTAGTTCTGACTGCGAATCTACAGCTGTTGGCTTGTACCTCCCCTTGCGCGCAGTGGCCACTTTCAGCAGAACCCACACCACTACCGTTGCCACCTCCCCCGCCACCACCAATTTTTCAAGCCATCTGCACAGGTAGAGGCCACGTAAGTCTGTTTAGCCTGTACACACTCACGCACTCCACATATCCGACGCATATTGTCAACATAAGACAGGAAGACTTGCACATGCTTAGCTGTTCTGACTTCTGAGAGCGGATGCCCGTCCCGGTCACAGGCAGAAGGTCATTCCTGTTAACACAATAGTTTAACATTAGTTGACATAAAAGTTTTCTTAGTATCGTATTCTGTCGTAATGTAAAAAACTATACTGGAGAAACCACTGTAACTGTGGCCGAAATGTTTGTTTCTCCAGTTTAGTTTTTTACGTTATGACGATACGATACCGATACTCCGAAAACTCATATGTCAACTGTCACGCCGCGGGAGCCTACGCAGCTATACTTTAAACGCTTGTAAGGGCTATACCACCCTTCTGGAGCAAATGTAATTTCGATGTATTGCTCACGAGCTGCGTGCGACAGAAAATACCTTTGCTGCAATAGAGTCGCAGGTCAGAACAGTCCCGGCAATTGTTGCAGTCGCTCGCTGCTACAGTGCAGTTGTAGTATGTCGCTGGTACAGCGCAGTTCATAGCCATTGTAAGGTTAATTTTATTATTATTATTGGCCTGCTCGTAGCTAAGTCACTTGTCTGAGATGTTAATATGAATTTGTTTCAATCTTTTTGTGATTAGTCAGCACCAGTTGACCCAGATTTGTAATATTCAATTTTTCATATAATGGATTGCAGATCTTTATCAATAATGTAAAATATTTTCAGAATATAATTTTTACCAGTCAACAAAAAAAGGAAGGCATAATTTTGCCTAAAGTCATTGCCAGTCCCGATCCAGTCATTTATTTAAATTTAAATATTTCAGAAATTTTCTCAGATCATAGTCATGTGTTCTTTAGTAATCAGACGACTAGCTGTACAGCTATGTTAATAAGCAAAGTCAGTTTTTCTGATAATTCTGATCTCAGACGAATGCTGTCCAGTATTAGTAGATAGGCCAGCATTGCACTAAGCTTTGCCATTTACGAGCAGATATCTAGACAGCATTATCCGGCGACACTATCATGAGGTATGAATTTTTCAGTTTATTTCTCACAGACAGATTCAGATTGATTTCACAGGGTCATGGCGTAGCGCTGCTTATGTCAAAATTTATCAGTTTTCATGCGTGAAGTTATTAACAAAAAAAATTATCATTTTTATTTTATACGGGAAGGTTACACGCTGTTGGCAAAAAAAGTCAGATATTTTATTTACAAATTTTTCATGCTTTGTGCAAGCTGTGTTTCTACATCTGCGGAAAAGTCACCATGCATATCAAGCAAGATTAACATCGGCCTGGTAAAGATATGGAGTCTATATCAGCGAATTTTTGTGTGTTGATACACGTCGTGTGATAACATGTCAAACTGATCTGCTGAATTGTTATGTTTATATGGATTTTCAAAGTCAAATGACGTTCATTTTATTCAGTTTAATAAAATGGAATGCCATGACATCAAAAACGCTTTGTTTGGATAGTTTACAACCAATGGACATTTATGCTGGAGTCCGTTCCTTCGGTTCAAAAAGCTCAGAAATTTGCAACTCAATTCAAACATGGACAAACTTACACTACTGGCCATTAAAATTGCTACACCAAGAAGAAATCCAGATGATAAACGGGTATTCACTGGACAGATATATTATACTATAACTGACATGTGATTACATTTTCACGCAATTTGGGTGCATAGATCCTGAGAAATAAGTACCCAGAACAACCACCTCTGGCCGTAATAACGGCCTTGATACGCCTGGGCATTGAGTCGAACAGAGCTTGAATGGCGCGTACAGGTACAGCTGCCCATGCAGCTTTAACACGTTACCACAGTTCATCAAGAGTAGTGCCTGGCGTATTGTGACGAGCCGGTTGCTCGGCCACCACTGACCAGACGTTTTCAGTTGGTGAGAGATCTGGAGAATGTGTTAGCCAGGGCAGCAGTCGAACATTTCCTGTATCCAGAAAGGCCCGTACAGGACCTACAACATGCGGTCGTGCATTATCCTGCTGAAATGTAGGGTTTCGCAGAGATCGAATGAAGGGTAGAGCCACGGGTCGTAACACATTTGAAATGTAACGTCCAGTGTTCAAAGTGCCGTCAATGCGAACAAGAGGTGACCGAGACGTGTAACCAATGGCACCCCGTACCATCACGCCGGGTGATACGCCAGTATGGTGATGACGAATACACGCTTCCAATGTGCGTTCACCGCGATGTCGCCAAACACGCATGCGACCATCATGATGCTGTAAACAGAACCTGGATTCATCCGAAACAATGACGTTTTGCCATTCGTGCACCCACGTTCGTCGTTGAGTACACCATCGGAGGCGCTCCTGTCTGTGATGCAGCGTAAAGGGTAACCGCAGCCATGGTCTCCGAGCTGATAGTCCATGCTACTGCAAACGTCGTCGAACTGTTCGTGCAGATGGCTGTTGTCTTTCAAACGTCCCCATCCATGTATGAGAAATCGATTGGAAACTTTCCTCATGTCAGCACGTTGTAGGTGTCGCCAGCTGCGCCAGCCTTGTGTGGTTGTTCTGAAAAGCTAATCATTTGCATATCATAGCATCTTCTTCCTCTCGGTTAATTTTTGCGTCTGTGACACGTCATCTTCGTGGTGCAGCAATTTTAATGGCCAGTAGTGTACTTTGAAGACGACCTACGCTAACGACACACCCAACCTTCAACAGTGGTGAAAACTGTAGGGTCCTGCGTTGGGATCTCTACTGTTGTCAGGATGACGGAGCTTGGAGCACGATGGAGCAGGCCAGTGGGCGCGCTGGGCGCTAAGGATACAACATTAGCGGAACAAGAATTTATTCATTGAAGTTTGCAATCGTGTGTGGTCCTCAGTATCGGCGCCCAGGCCGGCGGCAGTCAAGCATGCGACCGCGGAAATGCCTGACACTGTCTCAGCACACTGCGGCGGACGTCGCCCTCGTCCTCCGGTTCGCGTAATCACAGCGTCGGGCGGGTGGCAGACCTCATTAGCCAACAGTGTAGTCAGCGTGACAGGCGAATTACCATAGCGCTCTTGTTGGCATCGGAGGGGTGTGCTAAGTTAATCACTCAGCAGCTTTGCATGTTGTGAAGATGATCCACAGCATAGACCTCCCACCAAGGAAGTCAGGAGATGTCGATGACTGTTTGCAGGTAACTAGTTGGGGCCATCAGCGGTTAGCGTGGCTCCCAAATAATGTGACTAGTCGACAGTACGCCAAGAACCATCAGTTTGGCTCAAAAGGCCCTAGGTAGAAGTCTCCAAGTCTTCTCATCAGTAGTTGCGATGTAGGTAGCTCACAGCCACCGAGTATGATAGTCCGAACACGTAACAGTCTCTGAGGTGAAAGTCACCTTGGTGAAAGGTAGCACATCACAGGTTTGGCTTTGTAGTTGGTGTGCTGCAACATAAAGATTGACACAAATGCTTGGAGCCCCGAGTATTTATTATTACTGGTTTGAAGCAGTGTCAAAAGGCCACGATGACTGCTTGACACTGTTATGTTCAAGAAATATACTTATCGCAGACGTCCTAAATATTCAGGAACTACTCATTCCCAAATTTGCCTGCCGGCCGCGGTGGTCTAGCGGTTCTAGGCGCTCAGTCCGGAACCGCGGGATTGCTACGGTCGCAGGTTCGAATCCTGCCTCGGGCATGGATGTGTGTGATGTCCTTAGGTTAGTTAGGTTTAAGTAGTTCTAAGTTCTAGGGGACTGATGACCACAGATGTTAAGTCCCATAGCGCTCAGAGCCATTTGAACCATTTTTGAACCAAATTTGCCATGACGCTGCAACTGGAGGACTACACATCTGACAAGAAGGAAGAGTAATGCGTTAATGCTTGTTACCTGTTCAAGTGAAGTAAATCTAAAAAGTTTGCAAACTGTGTTTAGACATTTGTGAGATGTTTACAGAAAGGTGCCACAATCTGAACGCAACTCACTATTATTTGTTTCCTAAACAATTTACGCGAATATTATGTAATATTTCACACAGATCTCACTGGCTGACTCAAAGTTTAAGACTGATGCACTTATTTGTAAGTATGAACCTTTCTACAAACATTACGATCCGAATGCACAATATAAAACTGATGACACCCCTTCTATTAAACTGCAGTGTGAACATTGTAAACTGGAACAATAACAAAATAGTTTCTCAATGAATTATTTTATTTATTTCTTAAAAAATTAATAATTTGTGTGGTCATTGTTCCTTAGCAAACTGGTTGGATTGTGGTAACTGGAACTATTTCTGTTTAAGAATCAAACCCTATACCACAGAGCCACGTAACTGTAGGTATTTATTAGCTTTTAATTCACGTTTGAATCCTGCTGCCACTGTCGGAGAAGGCAGTAGAATTATTATCTCCAACGTCTTTGTGTTGGATCTGGGAAGAGCAGGAAGTGCGTGACGTCTATTATGTGTGACCGAGAGCGGCCAAGGCTTTCTACAGTAGGGTTATCTAGCAAATACACGCATCAAAAAAAGTTTTGCATCACCTCGGTTCCGAGTGTTCAGGAAACTGTACAGAAAATTGGAATAGGGATCAACATAAACATCATTTCCGCCCTTTTTATTGCCCATGAAAACCACACATTGCATGTTGTACCACCATACAGCGAGACCTTCAGAGGTGGTGGTCCAAATTGCTGTACACCCCAGTACCTCTAACACGCAGTAGCACGTTTCTCTTGCATTGATGCATGCCTGTATTCGTCCTGACATACTATCCACAAGTTCATCAAGGTACTGTTGGTCCAGATTGTCCCACTCCTCAAAGGCGATTCGGCGTAGATCCCTCAGAGTGGTTGGTGGGTGACATTGTCCATAAACAGACCTTTTCAATCTATCCCAGGCATGTTCGCTAGGGTTCATGTCGGAGAACGTGCTGGCCACTCTAGTCGAGCGATGTCGTTATCCTGAAGGAAGTCATTCAAAAGATGTGCACGATGGGGGCGCGAATTGTCGTCCATGAAGACGAATGCCTTGCCAATAAGCTGCCAATATGGTAGCACTATCTGTCGGAGGATGGCATTCACGTATCGTACAGCCGTTACGGCGCCTTCCATGACCACCAGCGGCTTACATCGGCCCCATATAATGCCACCTCAAAACAGCAGGGAACCTCCACCTTGCTGTGGGTCTAAGGCCAGAGCGGTCCATTCCGTATGTTGTTGGGCCTATCTGTACTCCGCTGCATGGTGTCGTGGTTGCAAAGATCGACCTCGCCTTGGAGGCCGTGAGTGACGTTGTGCATCATGCAGCCTATTGCGTATAGTATGAGTCGTAACACGACGTCCTGTGGCTACACGAAAAGCATTATCCAACATGGTGGCGTCGCTGTCAGGGTTCCTCTAACCATAATCCGTAGGTAGCGGTCATCCACTGCAGTAGTGTATCTCCTACATGTCCGAACAACATCGCTTTGGTTCACTCCGAGACGCCTGGACACTTCCCTTGTTGAGAGCTCTTTCTGGCGCAAAGTAACAATGCGGACGCGATCGGACCGCGGTATTGACCGTCTAGGCGTGTTTGAACTACAGACAATAAGAGCCATGTACCTCCTTCCTGGTGGAATGACTGAACTGTTCGGCTGTCGGACCCCCTCTGTTTAATAGGCGCTGCTCATGCATGATTGCCTACATCTTTGGGTGGGTTTAGTGACGTCTCTGAACAGTCAAAGGCACTGTGTCTGTGATACAATATCCACAGTTAACGTGGATGGAACACCTTCGTTTTCTTATTATTTTTATGTCTCGCAATTACCCAAGATACATGGGCAGGGTATCTAGTTACATCCTGACCTTGAAGGTATCACGGACATGTGCAGCAGAGGCATGGGCAGTGGAAGGGGGACATAGTAAATGCGTATCAGATTACATCCCGACTAGGGCGAGTCCAAGAACATTTTTCCAAACGAGTGACTTATCATTTGGTGTCCTAATTTTCCTCCCCTTTTCCTGCGCACATTTCACTCGTGTCAGTTTTTGCTACTAGGTATGATACGAATGTATGCAAATCTTGCGTCATAGCTTGGCAACCCTAGTAGTCACTACTAACTGTTTTACGGTGTGCATGAAAATCTTAGAGTTGTGGTGCCTTTGACACCACTATTAGCTTGGCGCCCCAAGTGTTGGCTTGTGTTGCTCCGCCTGAAATCGACCTGGACCCCGACCTTGAAGTACCTCTCACAACTGCCCAATGGGCATGGGTACAGGTGCGGAAGTTCCAGAAGCATGGACATGATCTTGAGGTAAGATAGTTATCAGCACTCGTAGCCGCCCTGACACTTTACTCACACTGACCTAAAAGGTGACTACATTGAAATGTATTCGTGTTTTTGACCTAACACCACATTCTTCTGTCGCCAGCCCAAGTACTTTTTTTCTTACCTTCTGTGATGCTAACATATATTAAGCACCTGCAAGTATTCTCGTTCTTTGCTAGTACTTGGTAATTAAGGGAGCAATTTTTGCCTTCATAACTCGTGTGATCCGCTTCATTCGAACAGTTTAAAAGCCACAAGAACAAAAAATCTCTTCACCACTGTTTTGTGACGTATGGGGTGCTGGAAACGGAGGCAATTCACCAAATCAGATAAGTTTTTTTCTGTGTAGACTGAAAAGATGTCTTTTTTTCTGAGACAGCATATAGTGAAAAAGAAGACAACTGTTCTAAGTGTCTGTACAGAAAATAATTACAAGACGTTCGTCTGGAGTGTGATTCTGTATGGCTGTGAAATCTGGTCTTTGTTGAAGACGTAAAGCGCTTAGGAGCTTTGGAAATGAATGTATGGAAAAGGCTAAACAGAACCAGCTGGACAGTAAGCAAATCTGACGACGGAATTTGAGATCAATGAGCACAGAAGCTTCATAGGAACTATCCACAAAAGGAAAAGGAAACTATTTGGACATTTATTTAGACACAATAAGTTTTTAGCATAGGCATTGAAAGAAAAAATATCGAAAAAGATACCAAGAAAGAAAACAGTAGAAGATCCTTTGGATGTAATAAAGCGTTAACATCATCAAGAAATAAAGATAGCTGGAAAAAAATAAGAGAAGAGTGGTCGCGATGACAAGACTTAATATTGAGAATAAGAATAAGATGATGATAATAAATGAAAAAAGGCTATGATTTTTTTCGTATGTTGTTTCAGAATGAGACGCTTTCATACAACAGAAATAGTCCTACTCTCATACAAATCGTCTTTCTCTCTGTTGTTCTGTTTCTTTCCTTCATGCCACTACGACTCTGTTTTTTCACACTCTTATGTTTAGGAACTGAACGCTGAAGAAATGTTAACTCGCCCAAAAAAAAAAAAAAAAAAAAAATGCTTTTATAACTCTAACTGAAATTCTCCCTTAAATATTCAATTCAAAAATGGTTCAAATGGCTCTGAGCACTATGGGACTTAACTTCTAAGGTCATCAGTCCCTAGAACTTAGAACTACTGAAACCTAACTAACCTAAGGACATTACACACATCCATGCCCGAGGCAGGATTCGAACCTGCGACCGTAGCGGTCGCGCGGTTCCAGACTGTAGCGCCTTTAACCGCTTGGCCACCACGGCCGGCAAATATTCAATTGCCTATGCAGTTACGTTCTCCTAAAGGTTAAAATCAAGTAACATCACTGATACGACTATTGTATACTGAAGCACTGCTCGAAAAGCAGGGATACACAGTACGTACCAATCAGGGGAGGAAAAGAGTGTGTGCACATCAGTAAGAGGGGGGCAATGGCCAAGATCGGGAACACAAAGCTAATATGTTGGAGAAAATGTTTTTTGTTGGTAATAAATCAGATGTATGTACAGTATTTAACAGTCACCTGACGGTCAATGTAAATACTACAATGAGCACCCGATATGCATCTTTCATCAATGCAATACCGTGAAAAGAAAATTAGGCTAACACTGTCATCAGCTAAGAATTCAAATTTTAATTTCACCTGCTTACTTAGAAACAGATCGCTTGGACGAAGACTTAAAAGACATATTGTTCTTAGAGAGATAGCAATAGATGCCAGCTGGAGATGAAGGAGATTCGAATAAGATTTAAAGATACGTACACTGAACATATGGCGTAACGTAACAGCTAAAAACCGAGCTTAAAATTTGTAAAAGATATTAAAATTAATCTTTGTACGCAAACGTCGATGTAGAAATATCGACTTTTTAGATAACTCAAATCTCGAATACTTTCTAAATCCAGGTGCGTAAGTAACGATCTATCATTGCCTCGAATGTTCAATGTATTAAATATGACTGTAATATTCTTAGGGTCAGTAATTATGTATTAACATTTTGGAACGAAATGTACACAAAGTGGGAATACGCTATGAGTTTCATATCCGACTGTTTGGATAACCTTGGAGAGTGCGCATTGTGGCGGCCAGACGAAAAAGTGGGAGTCGAAGAAAGGTATTCACTATTTAGTGTGTGCAGATGTGGAACAGTGTTATGTCCAGGGAAGTGAAATTAATAGTGCAAATACTGTGTTCAAGAAAGTGAAATCTGGTGTAGTTGTGGTGTTTATGCTGCAAAGTCGTCTCTTGAAATTGTGAGTAGCGTAATACAAGATTTTTCCGGTCATATCTGAGATGGAATTTTGAGCCGTGGCTACTTCAAGAACGATAACTCATGCTGGCAACATGGTTCGCTGAAAATTATTCCATCAGCTCTGAGTCGTGAAGAACTTAACAAATTCCCAGGCATCAAAACTCTGCGACGGCACTTCAACACCTTCAACAATTAAGGCGAAAACGTTTTCTTAAATTTAATTGTGCTTAGAAATGTGCAAGAATATAGCAGTCGCTTATTATTGAGTCATTTTTGATTGAGTATGTAATTCAAAAAGTTTCGTGAATTCTTTCTCCAACGGTCACTTACTGTATCCCGTTTCCTGATAATACACTGACGGAAAAAACTCTCAACACCAAAGAATAATTGATGAGGAGTATTGAAATCCTGGGAATATATTTGTCTAGGTTACACATTTAAGTGATTAACATTGCAGGATCATAGGTTAATGTATGCGCGAGATAAGCCATTGCAAATGTGAAATGCTGGTACATTAATATCTGGTGTAACCGCCTGAATGTTTAATACAAGCTTGTAAACGTGCATGTATTGTGTTTTGCAGATGCGGGAAGTCAGTTTGTGGGATGGAGTTCCACTTCTGTTGCATTTTGTCGGTCAATACAGTAACGGTTAACGCTGTTGGTGAATAAGGCTGGTATTATCGTCCGAAGATGTCCCCACGTGTGCTCGATCGGAGACAGATCTGGTGATCGAGCAGGCCAGGGTGAAGTGTCGACACACGCGGTACAGCATGTTCGGTTACAACAGCGTTATGTGGGCAAGCGTTACCCTGTTGGAAAACACCCCCTAGAATACTCATCAAGTGAACGTGGGTGCACTCGACGACTGTGACATGACTTTCAAATGATAAGAGCACAGCACTAGTCGAAATCTAGAGTTGCCGGATAAAACCTGCAAGAAAAGGACGACTGATTGTTGTTCTCTGTCATTTGAAAGCCCTAGAATACTGTATACGAATGGTGGCATAACAGGTCGAATCACCAGACTAACATACCATTTTGCAGTCAGGGTGTTTGGGACAATCACAAGAGTTCTCCTGCTGTCTGTCTTACGAAATCGCATCCCAGACTACGCTTCCAGGTCTAGGTCCAATGCGTCTAGCACGCAGACAGGTTGAGTGCAGATCCACAACTGGCCTGTTAACCAACACATGGCCATCGCTAGAAGCGAGGGAGAACCAGCTTTCGTCGGAAAACACAACAGACCTCCAACCTTGCCCTCCAACGAACTCTCGCTCGATACCACTGAAGTCTCAAATGGTGGTGGTTTGAAATCAGTGGAATGCACGTTACAGGGCGTGTAACCCGGAGTTGTCTTTGACATAACCGATTTGTTAACAGTTCGTTGTTTCACCGTGGTGCCAACTGCTGCCCAGATTGCTACTGCAGATGCTATTCAGCGCGCCAGAACAATACCCCGAAGCTCTCGGTAATGCCATGAGGCAGTCCGGAGCTGGGTCGTCTTACAATTGTACATTCTCGTGAAAATCGCTGCCAACAACTATGTTCATTGTGCTGAAGGTCATGCGCAGGCTGGCTGTAGCTGTGACATCACCTTGAACCCTCTCGCCATGCCACACTGCATTGAAGATTATAGGCAGATATGAATGTTAACGAGTTTTTCAAGGTTTCGGTCTTTTGTTAGTAATGTTTATATTAATTAGGCTATTTTTTTCTATGGTCGATGAAATGCTAGTGTACAGCCTCCAAACTATGTCTTTTTCAAATTTTGTTATAACTTTGAGATTTCAAAACATCAAGGCTTAAATCAATGAAACCTGGTGGGATACTGAATTTCCTGAGTTTTCTTTTTAATACTGACTTCGATGGGAAGAGGATATTTCGATACGTCTCTAAGTAACGCTTTATAAGATGAAAAGATAGGCAACGTAAACTCGCAGCCTTCGCAACATCTTGGATGACCGGTTAGCACATCATCCTATCATAACTAATTGTTGCTGACAGTCAGAAAAAAGAGTCCTGAAGCACTTTTTGAACATGTTTGAGAGAGGCGATCCCGTAAATCTGCATTCTTTTGCCCAAAGTCTTATTTCTGTTTCCATAATATCTCGTTGTTGGCCTAAGCACGCATTCTCGCATATGCAGCAGTGTTTGCTTTCATTGTTATGACAAAGCTTATTTGTTGTCGCAAGTTCTAAGTAATTGTTCTCCAGGTTAAAGATCTATTATTGTTTCATTTAAACACAGTGGTCGCTTTGCTATCTTGCTCACAATTGATTTTGCTGCAATGTTTCGTCACAGTTAAAGTCTTAAGTTAAAAGTCCAATTTGACCAAAACGTTATTAATTTCCTTTCACTAAGAGCAAAATTATTTCTGAAACATCAAATTTAAATTGCTCCTTCAGAGCTGGCGACCAAAATTTTCGTAGAATAATAATTTTTCAGAGGGATTGTCATTAGGCCGTGTCCTACGTGAGCGACAGAAGCGAGCGACAGCTTCAGGCGACAAAACACAACCGCAGTTACGGAAGTGTCCTACGTGAGCGACATCTGTGTCGCTGCCTGTCTCCCGCTGCAACTGGCGACGTTTGAATTCAAATGCGTTTGAATCTCGCCGCTGCAGCACGCGATACAGAGGGCGACAGCCACGCGTCTTCTCGCCAAACCAGTGGAGCGGACGCGACGGCAGCTATGAATTACTTAACATCCGATTTTAAGAAAACTGTTTGGTGAAACAAATTTGATTCTTCCGCAACCTACAGGTTGATATCCTTAAATGATAAAGATCAGAATTTATTTTCGTTATTTGTTGTAGTTACTGTGCTGCACGAAATTGAGTACATGGTTGTACGAAATTTTTAAGAATTTGCAGAGGTAAAATCACATTGACTAGGCTTTCCGTATAGTTCATTTAAGGCCACACCATTGCGTATGAAATGTAACCAATATATGTAAACTGTATTTAAAGTTGAGACCTTAATGATATCTCTTTTCATTCTTGAGATATTGTTGTTATATCCTCGGACGGGTCGCTCGCGGCGAGTCCGAACCTTTCCTGCGCTTCGGGAATCAAGTGGTCGTAAAAATCGTCGTATCTCAAAAAAGTTTCAAGATATCGAAACGACGAATTTTGGAAATGACAGTACACAGAAAGGACTATTTTATCATATGATTAACACTCGATACATTGTTTTGTAAACGCGTGAGGTTTTGTCCAAATTTTCATAGTCAAACAAACGGAGAACAACATGTAAACGGGGGATCGGGGTATCAAGTGACCAGCATGAGGTTTAGTTTGGCATGAGAACATTTAACTGCTTGAAAGTAAACAGGGTAATGAACGAAAACTTAATTAATAAGCTGAGGAAAAATTGAAATATTTCATGAAAAGCTGCTGTAAATGAAGTGTCAAAAATGTCATCTGTTCAAGACCTAACTATTTTGCACATATAAAGATACATTGATGCGGTATTTAAATGTCAAAAAGGCTTCCTTCGAATCAAGTACGTTAAGAAGGCAAACGAGGAGTCAGTAAGCTGAATAAAACATGAAATTCAAAAATGGAAGAAATCAGTCCAATATTTTATGACGTGATTTGCGTAAAAGAAATAAGTAGATCAGAGAAATGTTCTACGTGTCTTTGAATGATGCTCGAAATCAAGAACAGAAAATGAGGTGCACCAAACGGTTCCCTAATATTTTTTATTCCATACTTTTAGATAAATCATTACACAAAACGTTTGACTTTCTTTTCAAAAAATTTTTAAGCTTTGTTTTCACAGACTATTTAGAGTAATTGAAACGCTTGGCCTTAACACTGGCTGCTGATAAATTACTTTCGAGGCATCTGTAAAATTTCATGGTTCATTGTCTTAACCCTCTGACCGAACACGCTGAGCAACGCTGGCAACTCCAGAGCCAGTTATTGTTTACTGGTATCAATCTCTGTGCTTATGTTTGTGTGTAGGGTAGTTCCTCCGCATTTATTGACTGTTAAAAGTTCTTGATCATGTAAAACAACATTCGTATTTAATTTATTGATGAGATAGTCGAATGCTCCTCTGCTCATTCATGTGTATTCGAAGAACTTTTCTGGTGATTTCGTAGTTGACGATACTTCCATGCAGATTCCTCTCTTTTGTAAATTTCATGCACAGCATTCCTTTTCGCTATATTTTCTTAAGTGCAAACTAATTCTGTAGCCTTACTCTCCAGTTACAGTATTCTACAGGTTAGGGACGCCGTTTTATAGAAACAGCTGGTTGGCTCTAAGCAGCCATCTTGTAGCGCGACATGGTCGCACGCTGGACACCCAAAGTTTTCGCCCGATGTTGCTTGTCGTTGGAGTGTCACGTATCCAGAAGTCGCTCACGTGGGACACGGAAACAGGTTTTTTGGAGAAAAATGAATATCAGATGGGGCCGAGTTGGTCTATGTGGAGAATGATCGATGACAGTGAACCCAAGACATCGGATTGTTGCACATGTCACAGCATTGTCATGCTGAAGGAGACGATGCTCCATTATGCGGATGAACTCTTCAGATTATTGCTTTCAGTTTTCTGAGGGTCTCTCCTGCACCAACATAGTTATGTTAGACACTGCTACATTATATGCTACAGTTTGGAGCCATCTAGCAGCAGACAGCTCCAACTTGCATGAGCAAACCAGGAAAGTAGACTGAGTACTATGGGTGACATGCAATACCTCAGCCGGCATTGGGAGCAGAGTAAAAAATTCGGAGGCATTACTTTTCAGCATACCTTCGTAAATTCGATTTATCTGGTTAGTTAATGTTTCTGTCAGAGTTGCAAATAATATTTTTATTAGTGACAGAAACCTTAATGAATCAGTTACAAATGTACTGAGTTGCTGATAGTGATACCAACACAGTGTTAGAATTATGTAAATTCGAGTTAAGTTTCACATTGTCAATATTAGTTAAAAGTATTAAGGATACATTCAGTAAAATATGTTTTATATTGCATAACGAACGCTTGTAGTCGACTGATTAAGGCCTGTTTCACAGGTATGTGGTTCTATTCGGTTCGGTTCATTTTCTGACAGGTGTTAAAATGGTGCTTCGGTGTCTATTCGGTACCTAATAGAAACCGTAGCACACTGGATACCCCTTTGACACGAACAGGTTTCATCAGTTTCTGTAACATGCCAATAAGTGTCAAGAATACAGAGAGCAGTGAAGGCGTTCACGCACGCTTGTTTCACTTTCTGTTTTAACATGATAGCGAGTGGATCTCTTTAAAAATCACCTCATATTATTATTTTTTGAAAGTAGTCGCAGTTTTTCTGACAAAATGAGCTGTTTGCCAGATGTCGATGTGGATTGGGTGATTTTTGCAGTGCATACTAAATCAGTGCTGTCGGACAAAATTTGTGAAAAATACAAGGATCAATTCAAGACGCAGAAAGCATGGAAAGACGTATGTACTGAAATTATCAACGACTTTCATAAATATGACGCCAATAAAAAATGAATTGGTTGAGTGTTGAAAAATTCATTTTTGTGGAATAAGAGACGTAGTGCATTAGGGTAACTGGTAAACTGATCGCGATTTTGAGGAAATTTGAAAAGGAAATGATTTGAAAATTAAGAAGATAACCAATGACATTTATTTAAAATACATATCAAATTATACTACAGTACACAATGTTTTGTGAATAAGTAAATCAGATTTTAGAAAAGTGCCAAGTTTTGAATCCACTTCAGTCATAAAGTAATCTTTCAACACATCACTTACACTTTTGGCTAACGTAGTTGCCTGAATTCTCCTCATTTCATCCGAGGGGGCATCTTCAAAACCCGAGATAGGCGACGTATTTTCCATTTCAAAACCATCTCGGTCTCGTATGAAACTGTGCGAAACTAGACAAGCATTTGCTATATCCGTAGCATAGTCAGGATCCAAGTTAATTGCACGATAGAAGATCACCCATTTGTTGCAACGTATTTCGGAAGTACGTTCCACATACCTGCGAGCTCTGCACACACAATAGTTGTAGGTTTTTTTCTCCCACTGTCAAATTACACATAAATTGACATATATCACTGTATTTTCGGTATGTATATGAAAGCTTTATGTAAACATGACGTGTTCAATATTATTGTAAGAAATGATCCACGGACAAATACAGAATAAAAAAAAGAATAATATATTCAGCGCAATAAATACAAGGATTACGCAATCTTCTACATGTTTGATCAATACTTCCATACTGATATTATGAATATCAAAGTAATTTTGTTAGCTACATTTTCACAACTAAATCGCTGAACCGATTTCGATGAAAATTGGTATGAGGTAGCTTGAACCTGGTGGAAGAACATAGGGTACTTTGCAAAGTGTTTAGTACAAGATATTACGCGACCTAAAGAAAAACTTTTTTTTTTTTGTAAAAGCTATTTACTGTTTCATTTTGAACTTTATCATATTCGTGAAAATGCTTTTATTGACTGAGGCTTTCTATGCAGTATAATTCAACTTACTCAATACAATGTTTGTACATTTTTCAACGTGTCTCTTCTGTACTTACATTAAATGCGGACGTAACTCTGTCAATTACGTGGTGGTGGTGCGTTGGGGCTTATGGGCGCTCAACGTCGAGGTCATCAGCGCCCTGACACATATTAAAAGGAACGAATGTGGACAGACCTAATAAAACTAAAGCACACACTCAAAGAAAGCAGGAAAAGAAGGAAAATGCTACAGAAGAAAGTAAAACCTAAGGAAAGGGAAAACATAGCAACAAGAACGTCACAGGAAATTGTTATTGGCTGGCCACTTACATAAAATATGGGCGAGCTTGTCACACAGTGAGAAAATTAAAATCCTCTCCCTAAAATCTTTGTAAAAACATTTGACATGGCACAGAACTAAAAAACTTTAACCACATTCGTCCTAGTGTTGCCTAAAAAAGATAGCAGGTCCGCTGGGAAGTCAGCCGCGGCCCGCTGGTCAGAAAATAAAACGCAATCCAATAAAACGTGGCACACAGTGACCTGGACGCCGCAAGCACCACACATTGGAGGGTCCTCCCGCCGGAGCAGGAAGCCATGCGTCATAGGGCTGTGCCCTATTCGAAGCCGAGTGAGGAGAACCTCGTCCCGTCGATGGGGCTGAAAGGAAGTACATCACACACGCGTTGTGGGCTTGACTATACGGAGCTTATTGTCAGTCACTTCCAGCCACTCAACCTCCCACCGACGTATGACCCGTGAGCTCAACAGCGAGGTGAGTGTGTGCAAAGGGATAGCACACTGAGGTACTTGTGGATCGAGACACGCCTCCTTGGCTGCGAGATCTGCCCTTTCATTCCCAGCAATGCCGACATGCCCCGGAACCCAGCAGAAAGCTACAACCTTCCCCAGTCGCTGAAGTCGGAGGAGGGCATCCTGGATGGTCTGGACTATTTTGTCTGCCGGATACAAACGTTGCAATGAGTGAAGGGCACTGAGGGAATCGGAACAGACAAGAAATTTAGGAGAGGAAGAATGTCTCATCTGCTCCAGTGCCCGCAAGATCGCAGACAATTCTGCATCAAAGACAGTAAAAGTCTGAGGCAGTCGGACCTTGAGGACACGATCCGGAAAAACAACTGAGCAACCAACGGAATCCCCTTGTTTCGACCCATCCGTAAAAACAGCTACATAGTCGTGGTGCTCAGATAAAATGGCAGAAAATGCTGCATTAAAAACGGTGGCAGGAGTGCAATCTCTCTTGTACTGCAATAAATCTAAAATCACCCCGGGCATCTTCAGTAACCAGGGTGGCAGGCGGTTAAAACTCTGGATTTGGGGTTGTACAGACTCCACACCGAGGCACTCTAGCACACGTTGCACACGGATCCTAAACGGCAACGTAGCCCGGGGACGGCGGGAAAAAAGGCGGTCCAGAGGTGGATGGGCAACAAGATGGTGAGCAGGCGAGCTGGGAGCTGCAAGAAACTTACAAGCCTGGCGCACCAGCAGGAGATGCCGCCGGATGGTAAGTGGCGGTTCGCCAGCCTCAGCACAGAGGCTGGGTACGGGACTGGTCCGATAAGCACCCGTGGCCAGTCGAATCCCAGCATGGTGAACAGCGTCAAGGATCTGCAAATAAGACGGCCTTGCTGACCCATATACGGTGCACCCATAGTCCAGCCGTGAACGCACAAAAGCTCGATGAAACTGAAGGAGACGCTCCCTGTCCGCTCCGCAAGATCTCAATTACGTTTTCAGTTCCGTATGGCTGAGCCGATTCCGATGAAATTTGGTATGGAGATCGCTTAAACCCTGAAGAAGATCACAGGCTACCCAAGAAAGAAGTATTAGTGTTTGAATATTATTAACAATTTTAAATATGGCGTGTATGAGTAGGATGCAGACAATGCTGGCGCGATGGTCGGCGACTTATTCCCAGACAGTGCAATCCAACGTTTCTGTGCGCTCGGTTTATGATAGTGAGCTGCTCACCACCTGGCATAGCTGGAGGCTTTTTTTGGAGATACAACAACGGTAAGCCCGACAAATTTGAAACTATTACCTTATCCCTTGAAAACGTAAGTCTGATTTAGCGCATAGATCAAAGAGAGCTCGAGTTGCGATGGTTACTCGAACACAATAAACCTCTGAGAAATAATCTCTTGTCCGCGGGAGCTTGAATGCAGAACGTCAGGCGGCCTTACGAGCTACACATACGTTAGAGCAATACAAGCCCGTCGCATTTTAGACGCTGATCGTCACGCGTCTCTTACAGCTTCCGTGACTCTTGAAGACTCAAATGACGGAGTCATTTAAAGTCTGTTCGAGAAATAGAGAGGCGTCGTACCTTTACATGTGGAACGCGGGAGGCTTTTAGTGATGCTGGATTTGATTATTGACTACGTTAATCATTAATTAGTCATTTTAGGTGGAAGGATAAACAATGTGGAGCCGGCCGAAGTGGCCGTGCGGTTAAAGGCGCTGCAGTCTGGAACCGCAAGACCGCTACGGTCGCAGGTTCGAATCCTGCCTCGGGCATGGATGTTTGTGATGTCCTTAGGTTAGTTAGGTTTAACTAGTTCTAAGTTCTAGGGGACTAATGACCTCAGCAGTTGAGTCCCATAGTGCTCAGAGCCATAAACAATGTGGGCACTACACTGCTTTGAATTGGAAGGAATAAACGCGTGGTATGTGTTGATCTGGTGTCAAAACCTCACATCAGGTATTAGGTGAGCCAGTAGAACCCCAATAAGATCTACTTCTGTACGAATGTAATGAATCGAGGCATCTTTTAAATATAATTAGAAAGTATGATGCATGCTTTCACATTCAACATAGAGCAAAATAACAGAATCTCATTCACTATGTACTTACATACGGCCACTGCACGATTTTTTATACATACGTCTTTACAACACTATATACACAGACATTTATACATTACCAGCTTGCTTTCTCACCATCACTGATGAGAAAAGAACTAGTGGCATGCGAGCGCAGCCGCGGGTAACTGTTAGTAATATTATAAATGCGAATGTGACTGTGTCTGTTACGCTTTCACGACTAATCCGCTGAACCGATCTTGATAAAATTTTGTATGGAGATAGCTTAAACACTCAAGAAGACCATTGGCCACTTTAGAAACTGTATAGTACAACATATTTATTGATTTGAAGAATAACGCGAAATGTGGAACAGTAATAACTCTTTGAAAAAGCTATTTACTCTCTGACTTTTAAATTTTTACATATTTTTGGAAATTCTATAACTGTTTGATCTGGTCTACATAATACTATTCAATGTAGTTAATACAACGTTTATACTATCCTCTAGGTGTTTAATTCATATTTCCATACTAATATCAGTCCCAAACCCGTCACAATTTAGCCGCTGATCGTCATGCGTCTCTTTTGTTGCGTTCAAGTTTGCGTGAACAGCTCGTGGTCATGCGATTAGCGCGGCTTTTTAACGATTATGGGTCCACGGGTTATTACTGCTCTCGTCTGAACATATGCGTTGTCCTCATCATTTTATCATCATCGACGTGCAAGTTACCGAAGCGGAGTCAAATACACTACTGGCCATTAAACTTGCTACACCACGAAGATGTGGTACAGACGCGAAATTTACCCGACAGGTGGAAGATGCTGTGATATGCAAATGATTAGCTTTTCAGAGCATTCACACAAGGTTGGCGCCGGTGGCGACACCTACAACGTGCTGACATGACGAAAGTTTCCAACCGATTTCTCATACACAAACAGCAGTTGACCGGCGTTGCCTGGTGAAATGTTGTTGTGATGCCTCGTGGAAGGAGGAGAAATGCGTACCATCACGTTTCCGACTTTGATAAAGGTCGGATTGTAACCTATCGCGATTGCGGTTTATCGTATCGCGACATTGCTACTCGCGTTGTTCGAGATCCGACTGTTAGCAGAATATGGAATCCGTGGGTTCAGGAGGGTAATACGGAACGCCGTGCTGGATCCCAACGGCCTCGAATCACTAGCAGTCGAGATGACAGGCATCTTATCCGCATGGCTGTAACGGATCGAGCAGCCACGTCTCGATCCCTGAGTCAACAGATGGGGACGTTTGCAAGACAACAACCATCTGCACGAACAGTTCGACGACGTTCGCAGCAGCATGGACTATCAGCTCGGAGACCACGCCTGCGGTTACCCTTGACACTGCATCACAGACAGGAGCGCCTGCGATGGTGTACTCAACGACGAACCTGGGTGCACGAATGGCAAAAGTCATTGTTTCGGATGAATCCAGGTTCTGTTTACAGTATCATGATGGGCGCATCCGTGTTTGGCGACATCGCGGTGAACGCACGTTGGAAGCGTGTATTCGCCATCGCCATACTGGCGTATCACCTGGCGTGTTGGTATGGGGTGCCATTGGTTACACGTCTCGGTACCTCTTGTTCGCATTGACGGCAATTTGAACAGTGACCGTTACATTTCAGATGTGTTACGACCCGTGGCTCTACCCTTCATTCGATCCCTGCGAAACTCTACATTTCAGCAGGATAATGCACGACCGCATGTTGCAGGTCCTGTACGGGCATTTTTGGATACAGAAAATGTTCGACTGCTGCCCTGGCCAGCACATTCTACAGATCTCTCACCAATTGAAAACGTCTGGTCAATGGTGACCGAGCAACTGGCTCGTCACAATACGCCAGTCACTACTCTTGATGAATTGTGGTATCGTGTTAAAGCTGCATGGGCAGCTGTACTTGTACACGCCATCCAAGCTCTGTTTGACTCAATGCCCAGACGTATCAAGGCCGTTATACGGCCAGAGATGGTTGTTCTAGGTACTGGTTTCTCAGGATCTATGCACCCAAATTGCGTGTAAATGTAATCACATGTCAGTTCTAGTATAGTATATTTGTCCAATGAATACCCGTTTATCATCTGCATTTCTTCTTGGTCTAGCAATTTCAATGGCCAGTAGTATAAGAAGACTTGCACCAAGCCCCTGAAGATCCCAACCGCGGTATCCCGACCAATAAAGCCATACATATATTTCATTTTACTGACACGTGGGCGCAGCCGTGGTGCAATCCTCAACGTGTTTGATCCATCCCAATCCATAGTTCCGTACCAGTGTTATAAATGCGAAAGTAAATGTCTGTTACGTTTTCACGACTAAACAGCAGAACCGATATCCGTGAAACTAGGTGTGAAATAGCCTGAATGCTTATGAAAAATATACGCTACTTTGCTGTCAGGAATACAAAAGACGTATCAGATATGCAGCTTAAACAAAGACTTACTCACTGTTCTAAAATCAACAAGACGTTACTCTTAGCAACATATACACATGAACAACTGAGAACTTCAAAGAACGAGCAATTACACAGCAACACAGATACTGTTACACATATGTAATAAAATACGAATGAAACTGTAATTTATATCATCTTCAACATTTACAAAGTGCGTGGTACAAGATATTTATTGATTTGAAGAATATTGTACAAATTAAGGAAAAATATTTATTCTTTCAAAAAGCCTTTTACTCTTTCACTTTTGGACTTCGTTGTATTTGTGAAAACGCTTTTATTGGTTGATATGTTCTACGTAGTATGATTCAACGTAATCAATGCAATGCTTATTCAATTCTCGACGTATTTAATCCACACTTTCATACTAATATCGGTATTATTAAGTGCAAAAGTAATTCACTCTCTTACGTTTTCACCGATCCTAATGGTATTTGATGTGGAGATAGCTTGAACCAGAAGAAGACCACAAGCTACCTCAGAAAGTTGTATCTTTTAGAATATTATTATCATTTTTGAATATGATATACGTGAGTGCCAAGCAGTACCTACAGATTATTACGTGACAGTGGAAATCCAATTTATTATGTGCGTGGTTTATGATGCTGAGTTCCTACACCACCTGGCATAGCTGGAGTGGAAACAAACTTTAAACCCCTTAATTTGAATTACTTGCTTTTACTAGCAGCAGTGTTTAAGTACTGTACAGAAACAAACTTTAAACGCCTGGAAACCAAGGTCCATATTGCTGGCGGGGCGTGTGCTGTCACAAAAGCGATCGTTTGTAACATATATGGTTCCAGCACCACTAGAACTGTTTCTTACTCAGTCGAGTACCAGAGCTTGTTCTGCACTAGAAAACACACTTTTCTGGATGTATGCTTAAGACTTATATCGATATTGTCCACGTGGAACTTAATTGGAGTTTACTTTATTAGTCAAGGCAATCGAAACCATCATTGACTTCTTTGCCAAAGCACAACGAGGATAAGGGGTCCAGCTTATAAATTTGGAGCACATACAGGTTACACTTCACTGTGCTTCCTACCTGCGTCGTATTCCTTGTAACTTGGTTTTACCGTCAACACAGCAGCATCAGGGGCGGTGGCAAGGGGGCGGGGTCTATGGGGGCTATAGCCCCTGAGCAGCATGAAGTTTGTAGACACGAAGAGAACTGGTATTACCTTACCGTATGACAGTCCCTCTGAAAAGAATATTACTCTACGAAAATTTTGGTCGCCAGGTCTGATGGAGCAGTTTAACTTTAATGTTAATTTTGCTTTACAGAAGTGAGATTAATAATCTTTTGTCAAATTGAATTTTTGCTTAGAGACAAAATGGATGCGAACTATGGAAGTACTGTGTAGTACAATGGCTAAAATCTTTAGTTTTACTTTACGTAACTACTGAAATTAATTATTGAAAAAGAACTGTGCATTACTTTGGAGTAGTGGAGATAAGGCAAGTTGTTGCCATGTTGTTTCGTGGAAGAATAACAAAACGAATGAGAAATATTAGAAGTCATTGTGTGCACCCTCTCATTACATTACGCCAGGATTTCGGAGCATTCTACATCACTTTCCAGAAGCTACGAGAGCACGAAGGTAAGTTTTTCAGTTACTTCAGGATATCAACGATATCATTTGATGAATTACATGTGAAGCTGAAGGACCGTCTTCAACGTCAAGATACGACTGTGAGCGAACTCGCTGTTACCTGAACCCAGCAAACTTCAGAGCAATCTCATATTCACTGGAACTTGGATGCAGAACGCCAGGCGGCCTCAAGAGCTACAGAGACATTAGAACAGTCACAAGCCAGTCGCATTTTAGATGCTAAGCGTCACGCGCCTCTTACACTTCCAAGACGCTTGAAGTATCACAGCGATGCATTAAAATGGAAGGGACAAACAGCTGGTATGTATTGCTCTGGTCGAAAAATCCCTCATCCAGTCCGTTCCACGAACGATAGCGGTTCGGGCCAAGTCGAGGAATGGACGGGAATGGCATTGTTAACTATTCCAAGCAACAGTTGCGGTGCGTGCATGCGCGTGCTTTCCGCTTGAAGGAAGCTTGCTTATGCAGAATTTATCACTTACCACCACCATCAGCCAGGACAACTCTCAACAAATGAAACGTAAATTTACTAAACACGTCGCTACGATCACGTTTAAGCTCGCGTTAGCTATGGCATTCAGAGCGAAGCGCTCAGAACGCTACTGAACGCTCATTGGTTGTCGGACTATGCGAGACGTAGGTGCACAGAACAATCCTAAAATCGACCACCACTGTTCGTGACCCCCAACTAGAGGTGAGCCAGAGAAGCCATCGTTCATGACTCCAACTAGAGGTGAGCCAGAGAAGTACCTAAAAACTCTACATCTGCATGAATGTAATGAGTCGAGGCAATCGCTCGCGTATCAGTAGTTTTCTTATGGTGAGTGATGGTGAATAAGCAAACTAGTATTTTTACGAGATGTCTGTGTATATAGTTGTGTAGAGACGTGTGCGTAAAAAATGTATGCAGTGCCAGTATGTAGGTACATAACGAATGTTTTTATGTTATTTTGCTGTACCGATGTGTCGAACCTGAAAGCATGCATTACATTTTCTAATTATATTTAAAAATGCCTCGATTAATTATATTCGTGCAAAAGTAGAGTTTTTAGGGATTTCCCTGGCTCACTTAGTTCTGAATGTGAGATTTTGCCACCAGAGCAGTACATACCAATGCCTCTCCCTTCCATTTTAATGCGTCACGGTGCATACATTTTTGATCCATCCCCCTGTGATGACTAATTTATGGTTAACATAGTCATTTAATAGGCCATAATCAAATTCAACCTAACTAAGAAAGCTTCTCGCATTTCACGTGTGAAGCTGCGACTCTTTGTGTCGTACAGAGTTTAAATGCCGCCGTTTTTGTGAGCCTTCAAGTATCTTGGAAGCAGTAAGAGTCGCATGACGCCCAGCGTCTAAAATGTCTCTGTAGCTTTTAAGCCCGCCTGACGTGCTGCATCCATGTTCCGGCGGACAAGAGATTGCTCTGAGATTCGTTGGATTCGAGAAACTTTCGCATCTTGAGCTCTCTTAGAATTTTGCGCTCGATCAGACTTACGTTTGCGACGCTTATAGTAATAGTTTTAAGTATGGGTCTCGGACTTACTGTCCGATTTTATTGTTGTATCTCCACCAAAATCTGCTGTGTTGACGGTAAAACCAAGTTACAAGGAATACGACGCAGGTAGGAAGCACAGTGAAGTGTAACCTGTATGTGCTCCAAATTTATAAGCTGGACCCCTTATCCTCGTTGTGCTTTGGCAAAGAAGTCAATGATGGTTTCGATTGCCTTGACTAATAAAGTAAACTCCAATTAAGTTCCACGTGGACAATATAGATATAAGTCTTAAGCATACATCCAGAAAAGTGAGTTTTCTAGTGCAGAACAAGTTCTGGTACTCGACTGAGTAAGAAACAGTTCTAGTGGTGCTGGAACCATATACACTCCTGGAAATTGAAATAAGAACACCGTGAATTCATTGTCCCAGGATGGGGAAACTTTATTGACACATTCCTGGGGTCAGATACATCACATGAACACACTGACAGAACCACAGGCACATAGACACAGGCAACAGAGCATGCACAATGTCGGCACTAGTACAGTGTATATCCACCTTTCGCAGCAATGCAGGCTGCTATTCTCCCATGGAGACGATCGTAGAGATGCTGGATGTAGTCCTGTGGAACGGCTTGCCATGCCATTTCCACCTGGCGCCTCAGTTGGACCAGCGTTCGTGCTGGACGTGCATACCGCGTGAGACGACGCTTCATCCAGTCCCAAACATGCTCAATGGGAGACAGATCCGGAGATCTTGCTGGCCAGGGTAGTTGACTTACACCTTCTAGAGCACGTTGGGTGGCATGGGATACATGCGGACGTGCATTGTCCTGTTGGAACAGCAAGTTCCCTTGCCGGTCTAGGAATGGTAGAACGATGGGTTCGATGACGGTTTGGATGTACCGTGCACTATTCAGTGTCCCCTCGACGATCACCAGTGGTGTACGGCCAGTGTAGGAGATCGCTCCCCACACCTTGATGCCTGGTGTTGGCCCTGTGTGCCTCGGTCGTATGCAGTCCTGATTGTGGCGCTCACCTGCACGGCGCCAAACACGCATACGACCATCATTGGCACCAAGGCAGAAGCGACTCTCATCACTGAAGACGACACGTCTCCATTCGTCCCTCCATTCACGCCTGTCGCGACACCACTGGAGGCGGGCTGCACGATGTTGGGGCGTGAGCGGAAGACGGCCTAACGGTGTGCGGGACCGTAGCCCAGCTTCATGGAGACGGTTGCGAATGGTCCTCGCCGATACCCCAGGAGCAACAGTGTCCCTAATTAGCTGGGAAGTGGCGGTGCGGTCCCCTACGGCACTGCGTAGGATCCTACGGTCTTGGCGTGCATCCGTGCGTCGCTGCGGTCCGGTCCCAGGTCGACGGGCACGTGCACCTTCCGCCGACCACTGGCGACAACATCGATGTACTGTGGAGACCTCACGCCCCACGTGTTGAGCAATTCGGCGGTACGTCCACCCGGCCTCCCGCATGCCCACTATACGCCCTCGCTCAAAGTCCGTCAACTGCACATACGGTTCACGTCCACGCTGTCGCGGCATGCTACCAGTGTTAAAGACTGCGATGGAGCTCCGTATGCCACGGCAAACTGGCTGACACTGACGGCAGCGGTGCACAAATGCTGCGCAGCTAGCGCCATTCGACGGCCAACACCGCGGTTCCTGGTGTGTCCGCTGTGCCGTGCGTGTGATCATTGCTTGTACAGCCCTCTCGCAGTGTCCGGAGCAAGTATGGTGGGTCTGACACACCGGTGTCAATGTGTTCTTTTTTCCATTTCCAGGAGTGTATGTTACAAACGATCGCTTTTGTGACAGCACACGCCCCGCCAGCAATATGGACCTTGGTTTCCAGGCGTTTAAAGTTTGTTTCTGTACAGTACTTAAACACTACTGCTAGTAAAAGCAAGTAATTCAAATTAAGGGGTTTAAAGTTTGTTTCTGTACAGTACTTAAACACTGCTGCAAGTAAAAGCAAATAATTTAAATTAACTGATACTTGTTATTTTAGTAATTAAGAGTCCCTACTACGAGAAAGTTATATGTTCGAATCCACACGATAAGTTTCGTAAGAATTTAGCCGATAGTTCAAACGGGAAATCAGCGAATTCGGTTATAATGGAACGATCTCATGACTGGAAGATGTGCGGGAGTCGTATAGAGCAAGTATATGGTCAAGAAGGCCAAACTGGTGAATGATAATGCTTTTGTAAATTTCACATAGCACAGCAAAATGTATCTGTTGCAGTGTACTGTAAATAGAAACTGACCACCAAGAAAGGAAAGGCTTCCGGACTAGAGTGGTTACCAGTCAGGTTCCTTTCAGAGTGCGCTGATAAAATAGCTCCATATTTGTGAAGTGGGAAAGCATAAAAACAACCACACGCCAACAAAGACCAGGCATATCTCATGTATTTGATGGCCAGGGACCACCGAGCATTGTGGAGGGCGGTTGTAAAAAATCACATGAAATTAGCGCTAGGAATTTCTCATGTATTTCAGACTGATACCAATAGTCTGTCTAGCACAATGAATGTAGTAGGAATGAAAAAGAATGAGATACAATGGTCGAGAGCTCCTCTTATGCCACACATTTTTGTAGTCAACGTTAAGCGAAGCTTGAGGTGGCGGGAACACTGCAACGAGTGATTTGCAGTGATAAGTCACGCAGTACCCTGCGGCAATTCGATTTAAGGATTTGGATTTGGTGAATGCCTGGAGAACGTTACTCGTCATGTGGAATGACGACAATGACATACGCAGGAGATGGTGTTACGGTATGCTGGCTTTTTTCGTAATTAGGACGCAGTCCCTTATTGCACTTTTTACAGTATTGAGTACTGCGTACAGTAGTGGAACAGTTTGAAAACGATGATTGTTTTTATCAGCATGACAGTACAGTCTGTCACAAAAGTAGTACCTGTAAGGCAATGGATTGTCAGAATAACATTCCTGAAGTGGACTGGTCTGACCAGAATCCCCACCTGAAACCTAGGGAATAGCTTTTGGGCGAGATAGGAAGTCGACTTTCAACATACTGCTTTCGCTGGGTCAGGAGGAAGAATGGGCTGCCATTCCTCGGCATGATTCAGACACGTCACTGAGTGTCCCACAAAGGCGAAGGGTGGACTCATCCCATATTAACGTCCACTGTCAGGTGTATGGATACTTTTGATCAGATAGTGTATATGTTCTGTGTTAAATATTAAGGTTTAGTTCTGTCCATTGACACTTTGAAAGTCTTGGCAGAAAGTAGGACTTCTTAGCAGAATAGTGTTATCAGAGGGAGCAGGAAAAGCTCAATTGCAACGCCTGTTTTCAGTTCCTTAGACTAACTGACGGAGCCCTCCCGGCTAGCCGTGCGGTCTAACGCTCTGCTTCCTGAGCGGGAAGACGTGCTGGTCCCCGGCAAGAATCCGTTCGGCGGATTAGTGTCGTGGTCCAGTGTGTCGGCCAGCCTGTGGATGGATTTTAAGGCGGTTTGCCATCTGCCTTGACGAATGCAGGCTGGTCTCCCTTATTCTGCCTCAGTTACACTATGTCGATGATAGCTGCGCAGACACTGTCGCCACGTACGTGTACACCATAATTACCCAACCATTCAAACACTGGGGCTACACTCATCTGGTATGAGACGTTCCCAACCGTGGGTTAGGTGTGGGGCGGCGGTAAGGTGCGTGGACTGCTGTGGCCTGTTGTGGGGTTGTGAACCACTGAGGACTACGGCGGGACGAAACCTCTCCGTCCCCGGTTCGATACACAACACACAACTAACGGAAGGGGCAAACGTCAAATAACTACGTTTAGCGGTTTGGAACTTGCGAAAACGAGGATTCGGCAGATGGACGTCGCCTGATTAGTTTGAGAAGTCTTGTACCTTCTGGAGCGGATTTGGTATTTTAAAAATATTTAACTCTCTGCAAGTCGGGAGTTAGCGATCTTTCGTGATCAGCAAAATTACATTTCAAATACGGAAGGTCTACTAGAATCGCCCGTCTGCGGGCGTCGAATTCTGTGTAGTCTTTTTCAGGTTTTTTGGGCTAGTGCGCGTGCACATGCTAAATAGGAGGATTACTGATATCAGATTGCGAAGGCTATGAAATACATTTCCTTCCGTGGAAATATGGAGAGTGGTGGTTTTGTGTGGCTTTTACCTGTTGACTTGGAAGTAGTGAGAAGGTTAAATCGATCTCGCGGTCAAATGAGGCTGGCGACCTTTATTTTGTCTGATTTAATACTGCTCTATTTCAGAGAATCAATACAGGTCCGCCAAATAAGGTTTCCAAATAAATCTGCGGTACAATACGTGGTGTAATTTATCTCACGGGCTGCACAGTGCCAAAGCTGTCAGCACACGGAACAAGTTAGCCAATGTTGACGTGAGCTCTTCGAGTTTTGTGACTTCACTTTCTGCTATCTCTCTTCGAGTTTTGTCATGTGAAACACAAAATACGTTCTGCGATATTTCGGCAATGTGCCACGTAAACCAAGACGCCGTACCGTATTTGTAGTGTTCAGTAGAAGCCCATATTCGGTGGGTTTTATGTTATACATTACACCCTATGAATATATGCTGTTTCTAAGCACCAGCGCATTGAAAGTCTCGAGAACGAATCGTTATTTCTAGGATCCGTTGCAATAAAAAGACTGAAAACATGATACTGGTGCTTAAAGAATTCTCGTATTTAGTTAATTTCGCGTTTTAACTCGCATGTTGGAAGGCAATTACCCATTTGAAGATTCGTGGTAACATGTCGTTCTTGTTAGAATTTGTCGTGATTAAATGTGATTAAATTTCGATAACAATTGGGCGATTAAAGTCTTTATAAGACTATAACATGAAATTCGAGATTGCTAGAAGCAGAATTTCAGCAACGCGTTGTTGGTTGAGGCGCCACGATACGGACTGAAGGTGGAGCGGTAGAGGGTCATGCTGTAATTTTTTTTCCGTCTCATGATCGGTGGTCACTGTATGTAGAATTTTTTAGTATGATGTCCATTAAAAATATTCTTTTTCGTCTTTGCGTTTTCTAAAAGATTGTGGGAGTTTCCTACGAAATTAATACATATAATTTCTGTAATATTTGTTGTTGTGTAAATATAAGTGAGTGAGTTTGTTCAACTTAGTGAACTTTTATATTGATGTCCTTAATTTTTTTTCTATTTTTCTTATTACACATCCACAGATATTGTAGTCTTTATGTGTGTATACCGCCGAGAGAGCAACACAACTAGCATATGGTCAAGATAGGAAATGTGCATTTTAATAGAGCTAACGTAGGAATTCTATACACATCAATTTCCTTAACCAAATGTGTGGTTTCAGAGCCAAATGAAGCTGACAACTGCTGTTGGAGAGCGCAAAGTCACGTTAACCAGCTCGTCCCGTGTGCCGAGGGCGCTGTATCTCATGACGTGAGGTATCTCGCCTGCCTGCACGTCAACGTTAGTTGCCTTGTCCCACGTGCCGACAGCTTGAGGGCGTGGACTGTGGTTGGAGACGTGAATGGGATTTCGTGATACACTACAGAATCCCTGAGGCAAGGGCGAAAGGAACGTTTCAGTGTATGAAACGTGAGAGGAATGACTGCTTGACTGCCTAGTGCAATATGTTATTAGCCTCATTTTATCTTCGCCAAGGAAAGCCTATGTATGTTTAACAAAAGGTGCGTAGAAAACCTGTGTTATGTCCATACTGAACCCTGGTATACTTACAGAAGACCCAAAAAGCTATAGGCCAAGAGACTTGCACAGTTAACTGTACAAGAATTTTATATAATTGATTGTGGACCGACCGACTGCTAGTTGACTTCATACCTGGCAGAAATTCTCTCTCTCAAATCCTCAGCTTAGCACAGCATACTGATAATTGTTTCGAGGAGAACATCACTGGGCTTACGTTCCCTGTCCTAACGGCAGCTTGTACCATTAAAATAACGCAGCCCTCATGGAGGAGCTACACCATCTCACAACACCTCAGCCACTTTGTGGAAATCAAGGTCAACATAGATATCTTCCCTGACAGGGCTGCCGTCTTCCAGCAGGTTATCTGTCCATGTCACAAGGCCAGAACCGTTGTGAAATACACTACTGGCCTTTAAAATTGCTACACCAAGAAGAAATGCAGATGATAAACTTGTATTCATTGGACAAATATATTACACTAGAACTGACATGTGATTACATTTTCACGCAGTTTGGGTGCATAGATCCTGAGAAATCAGTACCCAGAACAACCACCTCCGGCCGTAATAACGGCCTTGATACGCCTGAGCATTGAGTCACACAGAGCTTGGATGGCGTGTACAGGTACAGCTGCCCATGCAGCTTCAACACGATACAACAGTTCATCAGGAGTAGTGACTGGCGTATTGTGACGAGCCAGTTGCTCGGCCACCACTGACCAGACGTTTTCAATTGGTGAGACATCTGGAGAATGTGCTGGCCAGGGCAGCAGTCGAATATTTTCTGTATCCAGAAAGGCCCGTAATGCTGAAATGTAGGGTTTCGCAGGGATCGAATGAAGGCTAGAGCCACGGGTCGTAACACATCTGAAATGTAGCATCCACTGTTCAAATTGCCGTCAATGCGAACAAGAGGTGACAGAGACATGTAACCAATGGCACCCCATACCAACACGCCAGGTGATACGCCAGTATGGCGATGGCGAATACACGCTTCCAACGTGCGTTCACCGCGATGTCGCCAAACACGGATGCGACCATCATGATGCTGTAAACAGGACCTGGATTCATCCGAAAAGATGACGTTTTGCCATTCGTGCACCCTGTTTCGTCATTGAGTACACCATCGCAGGCGCTCCTGTCTGTGATGCCGCGTCAAGGGTAACCGCAGCCAAGGTCTCTGAGCTGATAGTCCATGCTACTGCAAACGTCGTCGAACTCTTCGTGCAGATGGTTGTTGTCTTGCACACGTCCCCATCTGTTGACTCAGGGATCGAGACGTGGCTGCACGATCATCCGTTACAGCCATGCGGATCAGTTGCCTGTCATCTCGACTGCTAGTGTACGAGGCCGTTGGGATCCAGCACGGCGTTCCGTATTACCCTCCTCAACCCACTGCTAACTGTCATTGGATATCGATCAACGTGAGAGCAGTGTCGCGATACGATAAACCGCAATCGCGATAGGCTACAATCCGACCTTTATCAAAGTGGGAAACGTGATGGTGCATTTCTCCTCCTTCCACGAGGCATCACAACAACGTTTCACCAGGCAACGCCGGTCAACTGCTGTTTGTGTATGAGAAATAATCGGTTGGAAACTTTCCTCATGTCAGCACGTTGTAGGTGTCGCCACCGGCGTCCACCTTGTGTGAATTCTCTGAAAAGCTAATCATTTGCATATCACAGCATCTTCTTCCTGTCGGTTAAATTTCGCGTCTGTAGCACGTCATCATCGTGGTGTAGCAATTTGAATGGCCAGTAGTGTAGTTTGACAAGCTCGATGGTGAACTAGCATTGATGTCTTTGCCACGTAATCTGAATCTGGGGCGCTACTGGGTGCCTGCTCCCTGCTCACAAACCATCAGCACGTAATTGGCTGTAACTGGGTGACCTGTGCGTAGATGTATGGTGCTACACCACCGAAAACCTACCGGGGACTTTTAGAATCCATCCCTCGGAAATTCGCTGCCTTATTGCTTTCCGGAGGTGGACCAACACGCTGTATAAATCAGGTGATCATAATGTTGTGGCTCATCAGAGCGTATGTCGATTTCAGCCTCTCGCCCCAGAGGTTTTAAGTGAAGACATACAGTACAGTTTGGCGTGGACACCGAGCCACGATGCTACTAAACATTTTTCACATAGATAAAATTTTGCCTGTAGTGAAAGATGGGACAAGTGAAAGAAAAAATCCTTAGACACACTGCGGTTGATCTTGGACTTTGTAGTGCGACACTTAACCACTGAACTGCACTAATTTTAAATTTCATGATAATTATGGAGGTGTGTGTGTGTGTGTGTGTGTGTGTGTGTGTGTGTGTGTGTGTGTGTACATTACTTGAGCCTCATTTTGGAATGTGTTGTCTCGAAATTTTAAGGCCCTTTCCAAAACGCCTGTCTTTTAGTATCAGTGAGGCTTTCGCAGTTACTAAGCAAACCTTAAACAAGAATCAAGCGGCTTTTCTTGGATTTGGCTCTATTTATCATGTGAAATATACTTCTTAAGGATAGCGGGATAAAGACCATCTAAAGAGATCAATTATCCAAGAATGGATAACGTCCCAAAATTACCATATTTGATATAAGTGATTCGCTAAGACTGAGACTTGCCGTATCCCAAAATTAAATTTGGTATGAAATTTACAAAACGTTTTGTATCTTAGTTTCAGCTAAATATTTTTGAAGGTATATTATTTTGACACCTAAAAGGTGTGAATACTTCATTAGCATACGCAAAGGCCAACTTTTTGTGTTATCAAAACGAATATGGATCCACGTGTTTCCCTAAATGATCTGAAATTAAATCATAAAACGATAAAATCCAGCGTAGCCAATTAGTAAGGAAATAAAGTTAGAAAATATTCACGAAAGAATTTAGGTTCACCCTGAAAATTAAAAATCTGGAAGAGAAAAAAACTTCAGAAAACTTGAGAAAATCCGGTTAATTTAGTAACAAAAATAACCCGCAAAATGGTCAAGAAATGATGCTCCATAAAGCGGGGAAGAAGGAAATACCCTTTAAAACGAATATTCAACTTTGATGGCATCTACAATACTGTAGTTGTCAAATTTCCATCTTCCCTGTTAACGGATTTACTGTTTCATTTTCATATCTTCCATTTTTTAAAGTTGACATACGAGTACGTTGTTAAAGTCGAAGTAAGTGTGTTTTGAAAGCTACATTATTTTGGGTTGCTTGTGTAAAATGAAAGCCGGACTACAATTTAACAAGACTAAAAAAGGAAATTTCCTGAAATAACCTCAAATTGGCTGGTAGGCAATAATCGACTCGAGTCTCTGTCTGAACCGAGATGGTCCTTGTCTCTCCAGTTTGAGAACTCGTTGTGCAGTCATGAGAACTAGACTGCTGAACTCGTAATTTTGTTACTGCTTGTTACACCTAGTTGCACCACGTGGAGTCGATAAATTCCCAATTACTGGGGTAGAATTCTTTTCGGCCTTGGAATTTTACGCATTTTTCCTTTTTTCTAGCCCAGAAATTGTTGTTTCTCTTTTCGATTGATGGAATTTGCTCTATAGATGAAGTAAATGCGAACACCTCTGCGTATTCTTAAAGTGAGCGGCTGTGAAACAATGTAGTCTCAGCAAACCGTGACGGGTCTTTGACCACATACAAATGGTAATCCATTGTGGTGATTAAGCTGCGCAGCGGGAGGGTGTAAGTGTCCTTATTTTGAACCGGTGAATGATGTTGGTTGGATATACTGCAGCCATATTTATTGTGCTGGGAATAGACGCCGAAATCAACGCGCCAGCATGTTTTTGCAATGATCCTTTTCTGCAACTCAAAAAGCGCTGTAGAACATAGGTACAGAGACTGTATTGGGAACACTGTTTCTCCTATGTTCTGTAATCTTCACATCCCCCGGCAGCGCCGATACCGCTGTCGCGCCAAAGGCATACTTTCCCATGAACTGTCTACAACTAAACAAATCCAAGTTAAATAGTGACTGCTAGAACCACAACATTGTCCATCGCATTCGACAATGTTAGATCCTCGATTTAGTACCGTCACAAAAAATCATACCTACAAATGTTTCAGAATTATGTTATGAATAAAAGTCTGTATACCAGACTCCATGCTGGGGTAAGTACATCTCCTTGGCGATCTCCCCTCCCGCCCTCTCGCCCCCATCCCATTATTGAGGACGTCTATCGTAAGCAATCTCTTCCTTAGATAAATGACAATTCTCTAGGATTCTTGGTGAACTGAAGATCCGAAAGGTCAGAGGAAGATTAAGGCATTGCAGCTCCAGAAGGAGTAAATGCATACACGTAGTAAGGCAGCGTGATATCAGTCCAAGCATGTGAGTTGAGAGTTTTACTTTCTATTTGTCCTCTTACTCTCAGTCTAGCACCTGTCTTCGCCACAGCTACATTTCTGCAATTGTTCCACTTTAAACTGCTGCAGATATATGGCTTTAGGTATCTGACGATTTGTGACAGAGCCCAGTGATTGATCGTTAATCGTATAAGTGAAATATACCGTGTCTTTTCGCCTAATTCGTTCAAAACGGCCAAGGAAACGATGCTGCCAAGGTACTTGACTATACCGTTGATTGTGAATTCACATTTGCAGCTGTAATAATTTTAAATTTACAGAATAGCCACCGTGCAGCCTATTGGAGGGGAAAAACAGAAAATCTGTAATTAGGCCTTCGAGAAATAATCCAAGTTCCAACGTCTATGAGAAGTCATTACAGTGTCTCGCTAAACCTGTTACGGTGCCACTGGTGTACTGGAAGCTTGTTTTCCATCGCAACTAAAACTTAACGATCCGCGTAATGGCCACAAATAAATCTAAGGAAATTTTAACACACCCGCAAAGCGGCAGCAGCTCCTTGCAATGAGCATAGAAAGCGAACGTCTGTGATCTGCCTAGGCCTTACGCTCACTTTACATCACCCGGTCAAGCAAACGATCGCCGTCTGCGAACAGAACCAGCTGCTAAGCTTTTGCTTACGAAAACTACGAGTCACGCTGCGAGAAATTCCTCTTGCAATGGCGAACAGCTGCGAACCGTTAAACAGAGCGCGCTTGCTTGGTGACGCAGCTTCCAGCGTCAGACGCTGCCCGGATACGTCACTACCGCAGTCACCTGGGAAGTCTTTCTCTTCGGTCTCGTACAGTCCGGCCCCGTCTGTAAACTGATGAGCGAGAAGAACGTTAGAACTGCCTTACACGCAGTTTCCCCCGTCTAGTAGTGAAGCACAACGAATGGTGATCTAGGCATGTTCCGTTCGTAGCAATTTCGTAAGCCGTGTATAGACTGCGCGCGGCTGCAGCGTGTAAGGCCCCGTAAACGATCAAACATTTGGTCAAAATTAACTATGCTTGCTAAATATTTAACCATGTACGGTGCAGATGACGCGTTTGTAGATCGTGCTTGACTTGTTTGCGAGAAATTTTGATTGACAGAAAGTTTGACAAAATATGCGAACGTTGTTTGTGTCAACATTTCGCCGCATTTCGTGATTTTCACTGCTATGAAAACTACGATGAAGTATAAAAACAAAATAGCACTGACAATAACCAAAACGGTAGAGGTGTCACGTCTTTCCCAACCGTATATTACGCATGATCAGGTTATGAACAAAATCAATATTTTACACATGCAGTGACATACGAGCGGAGTGGAATGAAATACAGGAAATTGTTCTCCAGTTCTTACACGGACAATGTGGGCTACATGTTTCCTCGTTGCGGTATTTTGATGTCCTGTCATTAGAGGACCAACTAGAAGAGAATAAATTTTCGCATACTTGTGTGTCCTTTTTCAATGTGAGGGTGAAGTAACGCTAAACCCGTTATTGAACGTTTTACTGCCCATCCACGAAAAGTTGATATAATCATCAGGTTCTGAGTGCAACGGTTCCATTAACAGTTTTCCAGTTGTATATTTCTCATTTTAAACCATTCCCTGGATCAGCGTCTTGTTACCTGCTTCTTCAAACACAGCGCCAGAAATGCTTCATCTGCATTTGTAGCCATTTCCACTAGCAAACCTTTGAACATAGCTGCTAAGGTTCAGTGACCGTGTCAGAATTATATTAGAACAAATAAGCCCTCGGTCACAAATATTAAGTCAAAATTGATAAGGTTAATTTAATTTTGAAGAAGACGCTCAAAGTAGCGTCGAAACCTGGTCAATTTTGACTTAAAATTTGTGACCGAGGGCTTATTTGTTCTAATATAATTTCCACTAGTGTCAAAATAAATCGTACACGAAAAGTTTCTGCTTCAAATGTAAGGTTATACTAACAAGCTTCTTAGTACTTGTAGTACGGGCTTGTTTGTCACATCCGTGGCTAGTTGAGAGCGAACTTGACAGGCAAGTTTGCTCTTTTAGGAGGGACTTAAGAAGTTTTAAAAAGTTTCATTGTCCATTTGAAGAAAGTTGATGTAATTATTGGGTTCTGAGAATGAAGCATATCTTCATGTGGAAATCTCTCATTTTAAGCCATTCCCTGGACAAGAGGTTTTCCTCTTCTTCTTCTTTAAGTACAGTGCCAGACCAGCATTGTTTGCATTTGTGGCCGTTCACACTACTATTAAAATACACATGAACACGAATAGCGTCTGCTTCAGAGTGAGGTTAAACTGAAAAACGTTATTTGAACATGTACGGGCATGCATGTCAAATCCGTGGCTAGATAAGAGCGATTTTGTCAAACACGTTTGATTGTTTAAGGGGGGGGGGGTCTTAAAACAGTCTGTGCGCCGCAAACCCATACATTTTCTAATGCAGCAGCCGAGCTCAATCGATATAGCTTCGCTCTGCGGTGGGTGTTCGCTACTGATCGCTGATTAGTCAGTGCGTGCAAGAACACAGCGGATACGACACGTTAAACGGCTGGCTTCATATAACATCGTAAAACTAGACAACCGACACAAAAAAATGCGTTTGTGGATGAGAAAAGCTTATCGCTAAAGAATTTAGTATGGTAACAGACTTATGCCAAATACACACATAAAAAAAATTGCACCACCTCGGTTCCGAGAATTCTGGAACAAGTTCAGAAAATTGGAATAGAGATCAACATAAACATAATTTCCGCCCTTATTATTGCTAATGAAACCCACACATTGCATGTTGCACCACCATACAGCGAGAGTTTCGGAGGTGGTGGTCCAGATTGTTGTACACACCGGTACGTCTAATACCCAGTAGTACGTCCTCTTGCATGCCTCTATTCGTCGTGGCATACTATCCACAAGTTCATCAAGGCACTATTGGTCCAGATTGTCCCGCTCCTCAACGGCGATACGGCGTAGATACCTCAGAGTGGTTGGTCGGTCACCTCGTCCATAAACAGCCCTTTTCAATTTATCCCAGGCATGTTAGATAGGGTTCATGTCTCGAGAACATGCTGGCCACTCTAGTCGAGCGATGTCGTTATCCTGAAGGACGTTATTCACAAGATTTGCACGATGAGGGCGCGGATTGTCGTCCATGAAGAGGAATGTCTCGCCAATATGTTGCCGATATGGTTGCACTATCGGTCGGAGAATGACTTTCACGTATCGTACAGCCTTTACGGTGCCTTCCATGACCACCAGCGGCGTACGTCAGCCCCATATAATGCCACCCCAAAACAGCAGGGAACCTCCATCTTGCTGCACTCGCTGGGCAGTGTGTCTAAGGCGTTGAACCTGACCGAGTTGCCTCCAAAAAAAACTCCGACAATTGTCTGGTTGAAGATATATGCGATACTCCTCGGTGAAGAGAACGTGATGCCGAAGAGAACGTGATGCCAGTCCTGAGCGGTCCATTTGGCATGTTGTTGGGTCCATCTGTACCGCGCTGCATGGTGTCGTGGTTGCAAGATGGACTTTGCCATGGACGCCGGGAGTTAAGTTGTGCATCATGCAGCCTATTGCGTACAGTTTAAGTCGTAACACGACGTCCTGTGGCTGCACGAAAAGCATTATTCAACATGGTGTCGTTACTATCAGGGTTCCTCCGAGCGATAATCCGTAGATAGCGGTCATTCACTGCAGTAGTAGCTCTTGGGCGGCCTGAACGGGGCGTTCATCGACAGTTCCTGTCTCTCCTCCATGTCCGAAGATCGCCTTGGTTCACTCCGAGACGCCTGGACACTTCCCTTGTTGAGAGCCCTTCCTGGCACGAAATAATAATGCGGACGCCATCGAACCGCGGCGTTGACCGTTTAGGCGTGGTTGAATTACAGACGCCGGCCGGGGTGGCCGAGCGGTTCTAGGCGCTACAGTCTGGAACCGCGCGACCGCTACGGTTGCAGGTTCGAATCCTGCCTCGTGCATGGATGTGTGTGATGTCCTTACGTTAGTTAGGTTTAAGTAGTTCTAAGTTCTAGGGGACTGATGACCTCAGAAGTTAAGTCCCATAGTGCTCAGAGCCATTTGAACCATTTTGAATTACAGACAACACAAGCCGTGTACCTCCTTCCTGGTGGAATGACTGGAACTGATCGGCTGTCGGATTTCCCCCCCCCCCCCCCCCCACCGCGTCTAATAGGCGCTTCTCATGCATGGTTGTTTACATCTTTGATCTTTGGGCAGGCTTGGTGACATCTCTGAACAGTTAAAGGAACTGTGTCTGTGATTCAATATCCGCAGCCAACGTCTACCTCCAGGAGTTCTGGGAACTGGGGTGATACAAAAACATTTTTGATGAGTGTATGACTTTCGAAGTGGCGGAATATACAATTCAAAATTTTACTTGAATATCGTTAAAGATTTCGAACTTAATTGTTCTAATTCTGTGATTGTGACAAAAATAATAAAAATAGAGATCCAGTTCCGAGAAGCAATTACTGTGACGGAGAAAGGTTCCAAATTACTTTGATATTCTTAGCCACAGGAGACTCCTATACAAGCTTGCAACGCTTTTCTGCGTCCTCATAGAAAGTCTATCAAGAACAGTAGCTTAGTTTTGTGACGCCATCGTCGTGGCCCAGAAATGAAACATTATAATCAAAAAAACACAAAGTGTTCCAACTTTTATTAGACTCTTTAACACACATCATTTAGACAAGAATCCAGATATGTCAGAAGGGTTTCGGATGCAATATTTCCGATTTCATGGTTTTCGTAGCATGAGGTACGAGGGTCGTTCCGAAAGTAATACCTCCTGTTTCTATCCACAAAACTACAGGAAATACATAAATCACAAGAGCACAGTTAAATAGAGGAATATTTCAGCTACTGAGTGTTGTTTTTCCTCGTAGTCACCACTATTTGTTATGCACTTTTGCCAACCATGAACCAGAGCCTGCTCGTCGCGCTAGTAAAAATCGGAACCAGTTGAGGCTCACCGCTTCCTTACAGCTTTGTCAACAGCATCCGAATCTTGAAAATGTTCGCCACTTAGCTCATCTTACAGAGGCCCAAAGAGATGGAAGTCTGAAAGCACTAAATCATGACTACGGTGGATGTGGTAAGACAGTCCAGCCGAATTTTGCGCGTGGTAGCAAAGCTGGTGTGGGGCCTGGCGTTATCATGTTACAGGTGAAAGTTAGGATTCTTCTCTGACCATACACTGGAAATTTGGGCTTCAGCTTAGTCAGTGCCATCTTGCAGTGTGCTGAATTGACAGTCTTCCAGACTATAGGACATCCAAAAGAACCACACCCTGGCTATCCCAGAATACTGTGCACATCACTTTGTCTGCAGAGGGCTGTGTCTTGAAATTTTTCTTTGACAGGTAATTCGAATGTCGCCATTCCGTGAACTATCTTTTGGATTCTGATTCATAGTGGTGACACCATGGTTCATCTCCAGTGACAATGCTATTCAGAAAATTATCATCTTCAGTTTCATATTGGTCCAGCAGGTCCCGACAAGTTTCCATTCGATGGGTTTTTGTTCTTCTCTAAGCATCTGCAGGACCCATCTCGCACAGACTTTGCGATAACCAAGATGTTCCAACACTGTTTTCAAGGCATTACAGCCGATATTCAACTTTGTACACAATTCTCTGGTTGTTATCCACTGATCGACACGGATGAGTTGATCAAGACACTCTTCACTGCGAGGGATGACAGCTGAGCAGCGTCGACCGGATCGTGATATGTCATACACACCCTTTTCACCACCTTGAAAATACTGTAGGCTTACCCATCGCCTCACATTGCTCGCATCTATTGTTTCGTCTCCATACACCTTCAGCAATCATTGATGGATTTCAATCGGCGCAATTTCTTCAACAGTGAGGAATTCAGTCACACATCGCTGTTTTATACGCGCGTCTGTATCAGACTCCATTTTGGAACACTCCTCTGCTGGCGCCAACTAACGCAGAACAACGGAACCACCTGCAAATGAAAGCGGAAGGTTCAAGCATTAGCGCTACACCAACGACAGCTTGCTCCGACATCACAAAAAAAAGGAGGCATTACTTTTGGAACGACCCATGTACAGTTGTTACTGGAATTTTCGGTGATGGATATTTTCCCAGCATGTCAGGACCGAAAATTATGTTCTTAATCGCATGCTTCACTTCTGCTAAGGTACGTGTATCGCGTTTCCGCAGATCATTGGCACTTGTTGGGCATGTGAAAAACAGGGGTCTGTGGTCGCCACTGCATACGATTTCAGGATCTCGAATGTTTCCATTAGTATTGTCTGATCTTGTGGGTGTAGCCCTGCCTGACTTGCGATCTTTGATGATCCTTTTGAGTGGAGATAATTGGGGTGAACTAAGGGCAGTTACTATTACTTAGCAGTTGTTCATTTTGCTCCTCCAACGATATACTTCGGTCTCTGTTACGACGACGCTGTGTGACGTTTCATATTCCTGAAAAGAAAAATCTATATCTTAATGATGTTTCTTTTTTATACAGATTCCAAGTTCATAACAAGAATGGCCAATTATTGCACAACAATTTGAGAAAAAGTGAGATTTTCCCCATGATACGCACGGAAAACACATGTTACAACGCAGATACTGAATACTGTAACTGGAAGCATTTTTTCAGCACTGTCTTACTTGCTCTAGTGGATGCGGATTACTGTTAGCTGTATGTGGATGTTTGCTGTCAGGAAAGGATATCCGATGGCAGTGTCTTCAACAATACTCAGTAATGTAATAAACTACAAGGAAAATCATTGAACATTCCTTCCCTGTTGTACAACAAGTGCCATATCAATTTAACTTCATCATTTTATCTAATCTGACCGCAGTTACATTAAACGAATATACAATGATACCATTTGAAGGAAAAGCTGGTGAAAGCTGTATGAAAAGATCAATTATAGATTCACAAAGTCACATAGAGTGGTGGAAAATGCTTTTGGTGTACTAAATTCTGTGTTTAGAGTCTTAAGAAAACCAATCTTATTGGCCTCAATACGGTCCCGGTGCGCAGCTTCATGTTACCGATACTTAATATTAGTTACTAATTCTGTATTCTGTATAGCGTTACCAAGTTTAATGAAAAATAAACATTTCCAGAGCGTGTTCGCTCACTGTGGCGCCCCTGATTTAAAAGGCGCTCTGCGAAAGGATTTAACTTTTCTCTCCCGTATAAACTTAGCTGGCATCTGAAGCCTGAAGTCCAAAGTTGTCGCGACAACTACTATATGTAGGCAGCGGCCACAGCGCTCCATGCCAATTCTGGAAATTGCTTCAAACTCTGTATCTCTTACATAAATCACGTAAAAAATTAGAATTTCACATTTGATATACATGTCTATGGTGCCTCAGCATAATTATGTAGCTATTTGATTATAAAATACTATTGCTACTCTCAACACGTAAACATTTCTGGTAATGAAGCACAACAGATTTCTACAGCAAAAGTAATTGATTCTGTAATATTTCACTCGGCAACAGATATTTCGAATGTTGAGTATTGAATTGCGTTTGTTTGACATAATTTTCAGAAAACATATTTTCTGTATTTTATTTTTTTAAAGAAAAGTGGGTCAGCAAAAGGAAATGTTAACGCTCAGTTTCGCATGAATTACTCTAACATGGTATCTGTTGTGTTTTGGAATGCACCGCATGCTAGTAAGAAACAATTCCATTCGCACCGCTACAAAGTGAAGTCGTAACGTGGCAGAATGGGATGACACACACAGTTAACATGCGATACAAAATCAACTCTAAGTTGCGATACCACATCAACCATAGATTGCGATACCAATATCACTTACAGAACTTGCTCGTTGTGAATACAAATTAACTTTATTTATTTATATATTTATTACTGTATCGACTCTAATTCGTTTCATACCCCATATTTAAGTTGTTTTCAATCAGAGATTCAGTATAATTATGTAGCTATTTGATTATAAAATACTGTTGCTACTGTCAACATGTAAACATTTATGGTACTGAAGCATAACAGATTTCTACAGCAAAAGTCATTGATTCTGTAAAACACAAATTATGGCATGATCTCAAAATCCTGTTAGTATTAAACAGCTCTCATAATTCAGTACTAATTTAAATATTAATTGTAAGCATTGTTAATTATTTAAATTCAATGTAATTTCACATGATAGTGTATTTTGTATGTTATTACGAGAATATGTGCTTTACAACATGGCACTGCTTACGTCGTACTAAATTTCTGTAAATATTAAAAGTTTCAGTTGTGATTTTGGCATAAATGTATTTGCAATAATGGTACATTATATAAGCCAGTATTACGATGCTATTTAAGTGACCTGGTAATGACCACAAGAAGTTAGTTCTGATTCAATTTTTGTGACGAATACTCTGCACTGTTTTGATTGTAAAATAAGTCAGTTTTCTGAATACATTGGGAAGTTAGTTAGAAAAGCGTTGATTTCTTCCTTTTCCTAGTTAGTATGTCAGATATTGTCGGATAGGCAAATAAAATGAATCGCAGGCAGGAATATTGCGAACAAACGTTAACTGATTCAAAGGCAGATCTACAACAACGGTCTAAGGACAATTACAAAAGCTGAGTCATGTAAACTACTAGGCAGTTTACACTGTTACTACCTAATATAAATTATTTTGTGTTTTCGTATTTATCTCTGGGTCTTTGAAGTTAACCAACACACTACAAGCAATAACTCAAAATTACACTCTCATGGGTTAGAGCTTTCTTTTTGGTTAGCGCTTTGTTGCACCCACCACTTTATTTTACTTTTAACAAGTATGAAGTTTAAAGTTTCTATGCCCTACAAAAGAAAAAAAAGGCGTAAAATTCTGAAATTCGTGTATGGTATGGACCTCTACATTTATATTTCATTATTTATTTGTTCATCATTTGAGCGTTAAAATGTTGAAATGTGTGTGATTTCCTAAGGGACTAAACTGCTGAGGTCATCGGTTTCTAGACTTCAATACTAATTAAACTAACTTATGCTAAGAACAACACACACAGCCAAGTCCGAGGGAAGACCCGAACCTCCGGCGGGTGGGGGCCGCGCAATCCTTGACATAGCGCCTCAAATCGCGCGGCTGAGCGTTAAAGACAGACGCTAGGGGAAATGTCAGATGTAATGTAAACACATACAGAACATATAAAAATTTGGTTCTGATTACGGAGGGATGGGCCAACATTCACTTTAGCGCTTTCTTTCGGGTCAGCGTTTTCTTTAGCCTACCACTTTATTTTACTTGTAACAAGTATGAAGTTTAAAGTCTCTATCTCCCACAAAAGATACTGAATAATTCTGAAATTCATATATGGTATGGACGTCTACATTTATATTATATTTATTTATTTGTTCATCATTTGAGCGTTGAAATGAAATGATCGTATGGCATTGTTGGCCGGGATGTCCCATTCGGGTTCGGCCGGCAAATGCAAGTCTTATTCCATTCGGTGTCACATTGGGCGACTCGCGACATATGAGGATGAAATGGTGATGAGGACAACACAACACCCAGCCCACTGGGAAAATCTCCGACCCGGCCGGGAATCGAACCCGGGCCCAGCACTTTACCACCCAGCTAAGCTGGCGGATATTTGAGAATGAAACACAGGCGGTATGGGAAATGTCAGATATAATGTAAACACATATACACTGAAGCGCCAAAGAAACTGGTATAGACATGCATATTCAAATACAGATATATGTAAACAGGCAGAATATGGCGCAGCGGTCGGCAACGCCTAAATAAAACAAGTGTCTGGCGCAGTTGTTAGATCGGTTACTGCTGCTACAATGCAGGTTATCAAGATTTAAGTGAGTTTCATCGTGGTGTTATAGTCGGCGATTGAGCGATGGATCACAGCATCTCCGCGGTAGCGATTAAGTGGAGATTTTCCTGTACGACCATTTCTCGAGTGCATCGTGAATATCAGGAATCCGGTAAAACATCAAATCTCCGACACTGCAGCGGATTAAGATCCTGTAAGAACGGGACCAACGACGACTGAAGAGAATCGTTCAACGTGACAGAAGTGCAGCCCTTCCGCAGTTTGCTGCAGATTTCAATGCTGGGCCATCAGCAAGTGTCAGTGTGCGAACCATTCAACAAAACATCATCGATATGGGCTTTCAGAGCCCAGTCGTGTACCATTGATGATTGCACGACACAAAGGTGTACGCCTTGCCTGGGCCGGTCAACACCGACATTGGACTGTTGATGACTGGGAAGATGTTGCCTGGTCGGACTGGTCTCGTTTTGAATTGTATCGAGCGAATGGTCGTGTACGGGTATGGCGACAACCTCATGAATCCATGGACCCTGCATGTGAGCAGGGGACTGTTCAAGCTGGTGGAGGCCATGTAATGTTGTGAGGCGTGTACAGTTGGAGTGATATGACACCCCTGATACATCTAGATATGACTCTGACAGGTGACACGCACGTAAGCATCCTGTCTGATCACCTGCATATATTCATGTCCATTGTGCATTCTGACAGACTTGGGCAATTTCAGTAGAACAATGTGACACCTCACACGTCCACAATTGCTACAGAGTGAATCCAGGAACACTCATCTGCGTTGAAACACTTTCGCTGGTCACCAAACTTCCCAGATATGAACATCATTGAGCATATCTGGGATACATTCATTGCAACATGCTGTTCAGAAGAGATCTCCACCCCCTCGTACTCTTACGGATTTATGGACAGCCCTGCAGGATTCATGATGTTAATTCCCTCCAGCACAACTTCAGACATCAGTCGAGTCCATGCCTTATTGTGTTGCAGCACTTCTACGTGCTCGTAGGGGCCCTACACGATATTAGGCAGGTGTACCAATTTCTTTTGCTCTACAGTGTAGAACATATAAAAACTCGGTCCTGATCACGCAGGGATGGGGCAGCATTCACTTTACCAACTTGAGGAAACCTTGTAAAACTCGATGTGGACCGATGGATGGATGGATGGATGGATAGATTGATGAGATTTCGAACCTTGCTCCTCTCACTGTAATACAGTGCCACCTTACTCGGTATACGATTTGCCTCTAAGCATGTGAAAACTCTGTTTTGAATGATATTAAGGGCCAAAGATTTGTTTTTTCGAATAATAAGATAAATTTTTGCATCCAGAAAAGTTTCGTACCTGAGAAGTGGCAAGCTTAATGCTTTGCACACAGCAAAGATGAAAGTGCAGTGGCAGTCGAAATGCCAGGCTTCCAGCGGTGTGTTGCTGGTGAGAGCACTTCAGGCCACTCGTTGCCAAATGCCAGCTATTTTAAATCGGGCTACGGTGAACAGTCCCAAGATATACTTTGTCACATAGCTAGGTAGATCGTTCGATTTGTCAAGTGATGTAAGCTGAGCGATTTGCCAATGATGACGGCCTCAGTCATAGCATCCATAGAATTACTGTAGTGGTCATCAAACTAAATATTGAAAAACAAGAAACGCTGTTACCGTTTGATTGTGTTACCACTAAAGGGATAAGTAACGTAAATAACAATAATAGTGGTGGCTAAAAGCTTAACACCTGTAGAGTCTCTATCAAATCGTATATAAAAACCACTGGAAACATGCTTCTATCAGAGCACAAAGAAGGCGAACATGTTCCTGTTTAAAAGACTAACTGAAAAGCGGGGTACCAGCTGTCTTATTTTCCCTCCTCTACACCTTTAAAAACCGTCCTAAAAATTTTGGCATGCAAACATATTCAGGTCTTTTTAACACGCAACCTACCTCTCACTTCCACAAACTCCCCTAAATGTAATTCGTTCTTGTCCATTAATCCATCACTGTAAGTCGCTCATACCCATCCACTCCCAATTGATTATTCACACTTACTCATTCATCACAATTGCTTGTCATTGCCTCTTCGTGTCTCTCTGTCTCCGTCCCCTCTTTCACAGCCACAGTCTCCTTCGTTCTGTCCAGCTACCTCTGTCTCCTATCACTGTCACTGTCTCCCTCCTGCTCTTTCGCACTGCTACTGAGCCATTCATTTGTTCCTATCGATGCTGTATCTACTCACTGTCATCTCTACCCTTCTCGTTGTCATTCTCATAGACTCCGTCTCTTACTATCGCTGGACCCCACTCACCACCACTTTCTTCTTTATTCCTCTCCCACTGGTAATATCTCCTTCACATTTTTCCTAGCATTGCTCTGTCAATGTCAACTTTTTTTCACTGCCACTATTTCCCACTCTTTCTTTCAGACTCTTCTTGTTTCTTATGCTTTTTCTACACCACAACCACTGTTCACTATCTTCCAGGATTTATTACTTTTCCTTCTCTTTCCCCCTGCCATTTCCTCCTCCTCTCCCAGCATAAAAAAGTGCGAATATGTTCGTACGCCAAAATATTTGGGAGAATTTTTAAAGGTGCTAAGGAAAGGTAGCTGGTACTCCACTTTTCAATCAGAGTCTTTTAAACAGGAACATATTCGCCTGTTTTGTTCTCTGACAGGAGTTTTCTCCGCTGGTTCCCTTCTTTCCCTGCAAGGCATGTCATTCATATAAAAAGAACTCTATGGGTCAATAAAATGTTGATAGTTTACAGTACTTGCGTTGTTGTTGTTGTGGTCTTCATTCCTGAGATTGGTTTGATGCAGCTCTCCGTGCTACTCTATCCTGTGCAAGCTTCTTCATCTCCCAGTACCTACTGCAGCCTACATCCTTCTGAATCTGCTTAGTGTATTCATCTCTTGGTTTCCCTCTACGATTTTTACCCTCCACGCTGCCCTCCAGTACTAAATTGGCGGTCCCTTGATGCATCAGAACATGTCCTACCAACCGATCCCTTCTTCTAGTCAAATTGTGCCACAACTCCTCTTCTCCACAATTCTATTCAATACCTCCTCATTAGTTATGTGATCTACTCATCTAATCTTCAGCATTCTTCTGTAGCACCACATTTCAAAAGCTTCTATTCTCTTCTTGTCCAAACTATTTATCGTCCATGTTTCACTTCCATACATGGCTACACTCCATACAAATACTTTCAGAAACGACTTCCTGACGCTTAAATCTATACTAGATGTTAACAAATTTCTCTTCTTCAGAAACGCTTTCCTTGCCATTGCCAGTCTACATTTTATATCCTCTCTATTTCGACCATCATCAGTTATTTTGCTCCCCAAATAGCAAAACTCCTTTACTACTTTAAGTGTCTCATTTCCTAATCTAATTCCCTTAGCATCACCCCACGTAATTTGACTACATTCCATTATCCTTGTTTTGCTTTTGTTGATGTTCATCTTATACCCTCCTTTCAAGACACTGTCCATTCCGTTCAACTGCTCTTCCAAGTCCTTTACTTTCTCTGACAGAATTACAATGTCATCGGCGAAGCTCAAAGTTTTTATTTCTTCTCCATGGATTTTAATACCTACTCCGAACTTTTCTTTTGTTTCCTTTACTGCTTCCTCAATATACAGATTGAATAGCATCGGGGAGAGGCTACAACCCTGTCTCACTCCATTCCCAACCACTGCTTCCCTTTCATGCCCCTCGGCTCTTATAACAGCCACTTGCTTTCTGTACAAATTGTAGATAGCCTTTCCCTCCCTGTGTTTTATCCCTGCCACCTTCAGAATTTAAAAGAGAGTATTCCAGTCAACATTGTTAAAAGCTGTCTCTAAGTCTACAAATGTTAGAAACGTAGGTTTGCCTTTCCTTAATCTTTCTTCTAAGATAAGTCGTAGGGTCAGTATTGCATCACGTGTTCCAACATTTCTACAGAATCCAAACTGATCTTCCCCGAGCTCGGCTTCTACCAGTTTTTCCATTCGTCTGTAAAGAATTTGTGTCAGTATTTTGCAACTGTAATTTTAACACCTGCCATCTTTGGGATTGGAATTATTATATTCTTCTTGAAGTCTGAGGGAATTACGCCTGTCTCATACATCTTGCTCACCAGATGGTAGAGTTTTGTCTGGACTGGCTCTCCCAAGGCTGCCAGTAGCTCTAATGGAATGTTGTCTACTCCCGGGACCTTATTTCGCCTTAGGTCTTTCAGTGCTCTGTGAAACTCTTCACGCAGTATCATATCTCCCATTTCATCTTCATCTACCTCCTCTTCCATTTTCATAATGTTGTCCTCAAGAACATCGCCCTTGTATAGACCCTCTATATACTCCTTCCACTTTTCTGCTTTCCCTTCTTTGCTTTGAACTGGATTTTCATCCTAGCTCGTGATATTCATACAAGTGGCTCTCTTTTCTCCAAAGGTCTCTTTAATTTTCCTGTAGGCAGTATCTATCTTACACCTAGTGCGATAAGCTTCTACATCCTTACATTTGTCCTCTAGCCATTTTGCACTTCCTGTCGATCTCATTTTTGAAACGTTTATGTTCCTTTTTGCCTGCATCACTTACTGCATTTTTATATTTTCTCCTTTCATCAATTACATACAATATCTCTCTGTTACCCAAGAATTTCTACTCGCCCTCTTCTTTTTACCTACTTGATCCTCTGCTGCCTTCACTCATTCTTCTTCTACTGTATTTCTTTCCCCCATTCCTGTCATTTGTTCCCTTATGCTCTCCCTGAAACTCTGTACAACCTCTGGTTTAGTCAGTTTATGCAGGTCCCATCTCCTTAAATTCCCACCTTTTTGCAGTTTCTTCAGTTTTAATCTACAGGTCATAACCAATGGATTGTGGTCAGAGCCCACACCTGCCCCTGGAAATGTCTTACAATTTAAAACCTGGTTCCTAAATCTCTGTGTTACCATTATATAATCTATCTGAAACCTGTCAGTATCTCCAGGATTCTCCCATGTATACAACCTTCTTTTATGATTCTTGAACCCAGTGTTAGCTATGATGAAGTTGTGCTCTGTGCAAAATTCTACCAGGCGGCTTCCTCTTTCATCATTTCTTAGCCCCAATCCATATTCACCTACTACGTTTCCCTCTCTTCCTTTTCCTACTGACGAATTCCAGTCACCCATGACTATTAAATTTTCGTCTCCCTTCACTACCTGAATAATTTCTTTTATCTCATCATACATTTCATCCATTTCTTCATCATCTACAGAGCTTGTTGGCATATGAACTTGTACTACTGTAGTAGGCATGGGCGTCGTGTCTATCTTGGCCACAATAATGTGTTCACTATGATGTTTGTAGTAGCTTACCCGCACTCCTATTTTTTTATTCATTATTAAACCCACTCCTGCATTACCCCTATTTGATTTTGTATTTGTAACCCTGTATTCACCTGACCAAAAGTCTTGTTCCTCCTGCCACCGAACTTCACTAATTCCCACTATATCTAACTTTAACCTATCCATTTCCCTTTTTAAATTTTCTAATCTACCTAAGACATGAGGGAATGACTTCCATGGTACTAGAGGGAGCTGTAGAGGGCAAAAACTGTAGAGGAAGACAGAGAATGGAATACGTCAAGCAATCGATTAAGGGATCTGACATTCCACGCTCCGACCCGTAGAACGCCGGTTTTCTTTCTTCTGATAACGACGTCCTCTTGAGTAGTCCCCGCCCGCCCGGAGATCCGAATGGGGGACTATTTTACCTCCGGAATATTTTACCCAAGAGGACGCCATCATCATTTAACCATACAGTAAAGCTGCATGCCCTTGGGAAAAATTACGGCTGTAGTTTCCCCTTGCTTTCAGCCGTTCGCAGTACCAGCACAGCAAGGCCGTTTTGGTCAGTGTTACAAAGCCAGGTCAGTCAATCATCCAGACTGTTGCCCCTGCAACTATTGGAAAGGCTGCTGCCCCTCTTCAGGAACCACACGTTTGTCTGGCCTCTCAACAGATACCCCTCCGTTGTGGTTGCACCTACGGTACGGCTATCTGTATCGTTGAGGCACGCAAGCCTCCCCACTAACGGCAAGGTCCATGGTTCATGGTGTGGGGGGGACAGTACTTGTACGAAACTGAACTGAACTCAGACCGCATTTTACTACACAAAAATTTTGCATGTACTACAGTACTACAATATGGGTTCCCCAATAGCCTTCTGATGATAATGATGACACTACATCATATTTCATTGTGCTACGCCACTTTATAAATACGTTTTCCCCTCTCGACGGATTTCACATGCGTGTTTTAAGTGTGCTGGTGGGGTAACTTTGAACCTCTGTATCTCGGGAACGGATACAGATATCACGAAAATTTTCAAGGGTGTTCGAGATCGGGATCTTAGGAAGATACGATAAAAATTTCAGCCATTTTCGGTGGACGCCGTCTCCGTCTCCGACTCCGTGGCTCGGTTTTGTTACGAAAAAATGGTAAAAAAAGCTTTTTTGTGGGGGGGGGGAGGAGGAGGGAGGGAGGGGTTCTAAGTAACCGCCCATTAACTAGTAAAGATTTTTGAAAACAAGAAGATGACTCTTGCAGGTAAAAGCTTAGAGATTATACTGTAAAAATTGGAGCAATTTTTTGCTGTTATTTGCCGTTTATATGTCGCCTCATACCGGATTTTACGTGCGTATTTTAGTGTAGAAGTGGGATAATTTTGAATCTCTGTATACCAGAAACAGATAAATATATAATGAAAATTTTCAAAGTTTCACAAGATAGAGATCTTACGAATAAATACATTGTAAAAATTTCAGTCATTTGCGGCGCATAGCCGTCTTGGAATCCGCGGTTCGGTTTCGGTACGAAAAAATTATGAACCTTCTTTGAGGTTTTCTAAAGAACCGCCCATGAACTAACGATGCCTCCATAAGCCCCTCAAGGGGCACCATAGACCGCATCAAATGCAAAAATAATCAACCGATTTGCTCCATTTGCCTAAGCAGTAGGAATGTGTAATATTCATACTTTAACCATAAACTGTAGGACAGTTACAGTAAGACGATCCTTCTGTTGGGTATATAAATGGTCCCTAGCCCACGGACTATCAGAAACACTTGACAGTACCATTCTATCAACAACACAACCCGAGGTATGAGCCCCAGAAGAATTCTAACTCTTTAGTGGCGTTTTGGAACAAGTTAGGTAGCGTATGCTCGCATGCGTACCGATTGCAAGTGATTTTGCTCCACCTTTAATCATAATTTACCAGAGCAGAGATATACTGAGCACAGAATTGTTTCCAGTAATTGGAAGACCAAAAATGTCACTTTATTTATTTATTTTTTAAGATCCCATGGTAATCTACAGTATTACCATCCTGTATTCAAGAGGTATAATAAAACACATAAATACTAATAACTTGTATTAGCTTCTTTATTATTATTATTATTATTATTATTATTACAGCACCAAGTCTGTGGTGAAGGTTTTCCACAAGCTTACGCTACACAGACGGTGGAATTTATTTCCGATTTTCTTAAAGCGTGAGGAATGGAGTTTCTTTATATTAACGTGAACGAATGGCATGCAGCAATACATTATGTAAGGTTACACGTACCCTTGTAATATATATATATATTCTTATACCTTCATAAAATACCATGACAAATTGTTAGCAGATTTTAGTAACCAATATTAATTAAGAACAAACGTTGAAATAGATTTGATAATGGTACAGCCGCCCACACCGCCCTCACCGATCGGTTTTATACAATCCACAACAGCTTCATTTACCACGCGCAAGATTTTCATATTCTTTCTCTCGCTAAATGCAAACTATTGGTCCTACAGAAAAACATTAACAGGACCGTTTTGTAGGAAATTTAATGTAGTTAAATTTTGTACTGGAACACTTTTTCGCAAGAGGCAGTAGTTCCAGAATTATTCAAGGCAAACGTACAAAAGGGACCTTCAGGTACGTTTTTCTCGAATAACTCTAAAATCGTGGCCACCAGTGAAAACGTATTCCAGTACAAAATTTAACTACATTAAAATTCCTACAAAAAGGTCTAAAGTGGTAACGTATGGGATCGTCACTCACAAGATAGTGATGTAGTGGGCCGGTCTTATTGTCGCACACACTCACTGTGCTCAGAGTGTAGAACGCTGTATTTGACGGAAACGTAGCCGCACAACGGTACATTTATTTGTGGCAGAAATACACAACCAATTAACGATATCTTGTAGTGCCGAAAGTCTGTGGTCTTGTGATCGCAGTAACAGCCACCTCACAATAGATGTGCTCGAATACTGTTCCCAGAGGGTATACACTCTTCAGTGATCGAGCATGTGGTGCAATCTCGTAAAAGCGGGAAAAGCGATGGATGCGTGAGCAGGCAAAACCGATAACCGTCCGCCGACGCGCAGGGCACCGAATACTTCGCGGTAGTAATGTAACAAGGCGAACGAACGAACGGCGCTGTCTGAATAATCCCATACGCGTCGTGGGGAGCTCACGTTAAGCTCGACCCACAAGCCCTGCAGCAAGCAGAATCGTATACCTGGAGACACACCTACACTCGCCCGTTGCTTAGCTCTCGCATTGCCCTCTATTTCGTCTTGTGCACACCCGTGCGCTTCGCGCCATTGCCAAAATTTTGACTAACGGTAAAACTGAAGGTGCGCCGGCGGATGCTGGGCACCGCTAGCATGTGCTGGCTGTTAACTACGGCTACCGCATTTCTCGTTGCGGCTGTCCTGTTCGTTTTTTCTGTGAGACTAATACACTCCTGGAAATGGAAAAAAGAACACATTGACACCGGTGTGTCAGACCCACCATACTTGCTCCGGACACTGCGAGAGGGCTGTACAAGCAATGATCACACGCACGGCACAGCGGACACACCAGGAACCGCGGTGTTGGCCGTCGAATGGCGCTAGCTGCGCAGCATTTGTGCACCGCCGCCGTCAGTGTCAGCCAGTTTGCCGTGGCATACGGAGCTCCATCGCAGTCTTTAACACTGGTAGCATGCCGCGACAGCGTGGACGTGAACCGTATGTGCAGTTGACGGACTTTGAGCGAGGGCGTATAGTGGGCATGCGGGAGGCCGGGTGGACGTACCGCCGAATTGCTCAACACGTGGGGCATGAGGTCTCCACAGTACATCGATGTTGTCGCCAGTGGTCGGCGGAAGGTGCACGTGCCCGTCGACCTGGGACCGGACCGCAGCGACGCACGGATGCACGCCAAGACCGTAGGATCCTACGCAGTGCCGTAGGGGACCGCACCGCCACTTCCCAGCAAATTAGGGACACTGTTGCTCCTGGGGTATCGGCGAGGACCATTCGCAACCGTCTCCATGAAGCTGGGCTACGGTCCCGCACACCGTTAGGCCGTCTTCCGCTCACGCCCCAACATCGTGCAGCCCGCCTCCAGTGGTGTCGCGACAGGCGTGAATGGAGGGACGAATGGAGACGTGTCGTCTTCAGCGATGAGAGTCGCTTCTGCCTTGGTGCCAATGATGGTCGTATGCGTGTTTGGCGCCGTGCAGGTGAGCGCCACAATCAGGACTGCATACGACCGAGGCACACAGGGCCAACACCCGGCATCATGGTGTGGGGAGCGATCTCCTACACTGGCCGTACACCACTGGTGATCGTCGAGGGGACACTGAATAGTGCACGGTACATCCAAACCGTCATCGAACCCATCATTCTACCATTCCTAGACCGGCAAGGGAACTTGCTGTTCCAACAGGACAATGCACGTCCGCATGTATCCCGTGCCACCCAACGTGCTCTAGAGGGTGTAAGTCAACTACCCTGGCCAGCAAGATCTCCGGATCTGTCCCCCATTGAGCATGTTTGGGACTGGATGAAGCGTTGTCTCACGCGGTCTGCACGTCCAGCACGAACGCTGGTCCAACTGAGGCGCCAGGTGGAAATGGCATGGCAAGCCATTCCACAGGACTACATCCAGCATCTCTACGATCGTCTCCATGGGAGAATAGCAGCCTGCATTGCTGCGAAAGGTGGATATACACTGTACTAGTGCCGACATTGTGCATGCTCTGTTGCCTGTGTCTATGTGCCTGTGGTTCTGTCAGTGTGATCATGTGATGTATCTGACCCCAGGAATGTGTCAATAAAGTTTCCCCTTCCTGGGACAATGAATTCACGGTGTTCTTATTTCAATTTCCAGGAGTGTAGTTTGTGCGTAGCGAGCGAAGGAATATAAAATCTCTTTTCGAAGATACTGTAAACTGAAGTCGCTTGTTCGTGTATGTCTCTATACGCAAGCTAGTCTCAGCCACTAAGGGAAAATGCTTGATATACTGTAGCAGTCGGAATCAAATCTTGTTCTTATAGAAAAATCTGACTACTCTGCTGCTGAGGTGGACATTAATGTTTTCACTAACGCAAAAAATTATCGAATAATTTCCCATAGTTTAAATAGGTTTTCAAAGTTCTACAGCCAACACCAGAGCATTTTGAATATATTAACAATCTTTAGACCTCTGTATTTCACTGTTGTCATGCTCAGTCTGAAACACAATCCAGCTGGCAAGAGCACTTAGGGTAACTATAACCTATGGAATTTGCTATGTGAGCTATGACCATTCTTAACATACGAGGGCCGTTCAGAAAGTAACCTCCGGTTGATTTAAAAAAATACACCAAGTTAAATAAAAATATTTTAATATATACATCTTACAACTACATCTTTGCACTATTTTTCTACATAGTCTCCATAGCGATTGAGGCACTTATCGTATCTCTTCACAAGCTTTGAAATTCCTTCTGCATAAAAATCACCCGCTTGTGCCTGGAGCCAGCCTGTGACCGCATCTTTGAGCTCTTCGTCGTCATCAAACCGCTGTGACCCGAGCATGAAGAGGTGATAATCACTTGGCGCCAGGTCTGGTCTGTAAGGTGGATGGTTGATAACGTCCCACTTGAAGGACTCAAGAAGGGCCGTTGTTCTGCGAGCAGAGTGAGGACGGGCGTTATCGTGCAAAAAAACGATACCGGAAGTCAGCATACCACGGCGTTTGTTCTGTATAGCCCGTCGTAACTTTTTTATTGTTTCACAGTACACGTCTTGATTAATGGTCGTACCACGTTCCATGAATTCAACCAACAACACCCCTTTGGCATCCCAAAACACCGTTGCCATCAGTTTTCTGGCAGAAAAATCTTGCGAGGCTTTTCTTGGTTTGGTAGGCGAATTTGAATGTGCCCACATCTTTGATTGTTCTTTTGTCTCAGGGTTCACGTACTTAATCCAGGTTTCGTCACCGGTCACGATTCTGTTTAACAATGGTTCTCCTTCGTCCTCATAACGTGACAGAAAGTCTAATGCAGAGGCCATTCTTTGAGTTTTGTGGTGGTCGGTAAGAATTTTGGGCACCCATCGTGCACAGAACTTACGGTAACCCAATCTTGCTGTCACTATCTCGTACAAGAGAGTCTTAGAAATCCGTGGAAAACCAGTAGACAACTCCGACATTGAGAAACGTCGATTTTCACGAACTTTTGCATCAACTGTCTGAACGAGTTCGTCAGTCGCCAATGATGGTCTACCACTCCTCTCTTCATCATGAACGTTTTCTCGTCCACTTTTAAATAAACGTACCCATTCACGGACAACTCCTTCACTCATAACTCTTGGTCCGTACACGGCACAAAGCTCACGATGAATAGCTGCTGCAGAATATCCTTTGGCTGTAAAAAACCTTATGACAGCACGCACTTCACATTCGGCGGGGTTTTCTATTGCAGCACACATTTCAAACTGCCACAAAAACTAAACTAGCGCAGGTACAACGTTCACTCGACCACGGCTTGATGCCGACTGTCCTGTTGAGTGCGTGAACGCACAGATGGCGTCGCTACTCCCCCCACAACCCGCACTGTGACCAATCGGAGGTTACTTTCTGAACCGCCCTCGTAATTATGAATGAACATTAGTCATCAGTGAGTAATATTATTGAAATTAATAAGGGTGTGACAATCTCAGTTTGTAGTGGTCTACTGCATTTACATCTTGAGAGGGGCTGCAAGTGCTGTTCCTAAAAAGCACACAAAGTAGTATGGACACACATTCATCACAATTGTGCAATCTGGGTCCTGTCTGATTCCGAGTGTATTTATCGAATGATGACATTGCGACAACTTCATTAACTCTCTTTCATCATTTTATTCCAACGCTAAAAGTAATTGTGTATAGTGGACATTGGAACAGTCTAACAAAGTTTGCTGTTGAGAATGAAATAACTGTACGCTGGAGCTGACTTGAAGCCATATTCCTGCTTTCACTAGTAGTTGCTGAAGCTATGATTAAGTCTGACATTCTGCTGTATTATTTCTCCAAAGGATATTTGTAGCACAACTTGGTGATGGAGCATCTGTAGAATTTGCAACGTTTGGAAAAGATCCAATGATAGGGTGAAGCTTCAAGTAGGCATATGTGGTAAAATTTCCCCACATGGCATGGGCCTGGTTTAGAGAGCTGTTCTGCACAGTATTGCAACAAATGTCAATGAAAGCTTACACTCTATTAAAGAGTAAACAAACAGCCATTTCATTACACAACTTTGCTAGGAATACTTCTGCTGCTAAATAACAACAGCTTAAACTGAAATTTAGTAATTAAATTCCCTTGCACTACTAATTTTGCTCTTGGCCATTCCTTAAAAATGTGCAAGGCACTTTCAAACATCTACTATTACTTCATCTTACTGAGATATGCAAGGATATTTATGTGACATGTTTGTATTTTCTAAATAGACTCTATAAGGAGATTGTAGACTCTTTTATTGATATAGCAAAATGTGGCAGCTATAATGCAATTTGATGGGCACAACTGAAACCTGGTTTGAATGCAGTGAGAGACAGGATACCTGGTGTACATGTAAAGAAATGTTTGCACTAGTAAGCCAGATGGCTGTATGAAACACATCTTTGAGAAGACTGATGTCAATGTCGATATTAAAACATTTGGTCAATCAATTAATGGGCAAGAAGCTATCAGAAAAAACAGAGTTACCTTCGTACCTATGATAGAAGTGCAAGAAAATCTAGGGATTACAGACCTATCATGGGAAATTTATGAACTTTCTGCAGACCCCTTGAATATGGCCTTTAGGAAATGTGGGGATGTGCTGAAAAGTAATGCATCCAAATTTTGTTTTGTGAAAACTCTTAAATATTTTTAAATAAAATGAATGTTATTAACATTTTACATCTTTATTCTTCATCTCGAAATATTTGCAGTCCTCTGCCACTAGAAGGCTCCAAATTGTGGCATTTTACATGGTGGTGTGTAAAATAACTATGCCAGTGCATGAGAAACATCATGCTGTAATCAAGTTATGAATTTGAAGAGTTTGTCCACACATTAAGCACCTCTCCTTCAGATCACAATGTCAGACCATATATGAGCACTGCAACATCCACACCAATCTGATGCCTCGGATTTACCATCATCAATCATCCTCTATTTAGTCCTGACTTGACCCCCTCTGTAGTGTCATCTGTTTCCAAAATGTAAAGAACATCTTTGAAGACTTCATCTTGATAATGATGAAACAGTACAAGCAGAAGTGGAGTTGTGTCTCTATCAACAAAGTGAAATATTGTACAGTGATGGTGTCAATGAACTGGTCTCTCACTGGTAGACGTGTGTTCATTGCCAAGGTGACTATGTTGAAAAATAAAAATGTAGACATGAAGAATAAAGCTGTAGAATGTTAATAATGTTTGTTTTATTTAAAGAGCTTTAAGAGTTTTCACATAAGAATTCTGGAGGTATTACCTTTCAGTATGGCTTCATACATTACCACAGTATTATGGAGAAACCCTGCTGTTTACAGCCATAACAAGCCCATTCACACCTCCACCTCTCTCATCCTTCAACCACAAGCTCAAAGAAAGAAGCAAGAGGAGTGAAATAGTAGCAGTGTTATGAAAACCGTGGAAAAAGTGAAAATGTGTTCATATCTATATAATGACTTTAATCAAGCAATAAATGAACTGAGTAAATTGTTATTGTTTCTGTGTTTTTATGACATTGCAAAAACACAGGCTACAGTACTATCAAGTATTGTAAACTTAACTATTTAAACCCCCCCCCCCCCCCCCCGCCCCCATGAACCATGGACCAATTCCTGAAGAGGGGCAGCAGCCTTTTCAGCAGTTGCAGGGGCAACAAAGTGGATGATTGACTGATCTTGCCTTGTAACACTAACCAAAACGGCCTTTCTGTGCTGGTACTGCGAACGGCTGAAAGCAAGGGGAAACTACAGCCGTAATTTTTCCCGAGGGCATGCAGCTTTACTGTATGGTTAAATGATGATGGCGTCCTCTTGGGTAAAATATTCTGGAGGTAAAATAGTCCCCCATTCGGATCTCCGGGCGGGCGGGGACTACTCAAGAGGACGTCGTTATCAGAAGAAAGAAAATCGGCGTTCTACGGATCGGAGCGTGGAATGTCAGATCCCTTAATCGGGCAGGTAGGTTAGAAAATATAAAAAGGGAAATGGATAGGTTAAAGTTAGATATAGTGGGAATTAGTGGAGTTCGGTGGAAGGAGGAACAAGACTTATGGTCAGGTGACTACAGGGTCATAAACACAAAATCAAATAGGGGTAATGCAGGAGTAGGTTTAATAATGAATAGGAAAATAGGAATGCAGGTAAGCTACTACAAACATCATAGTGAATGCATTATTGTGGCCAAGATAGATACGAAGCCCACCCCTACTACAGTAGTACAAGTTTATATGCCAACTAGCTCTGCAGATGACGAAGAAATTGAAAAAATGTATGATGAAATAAAAGAAATTATTCAGATTGTGAAGGGAGATGAAAATTTAATAGTCATGGATGACTGGATTTCAGCAGTAGGAAAAGGGAGAGAAGGAAACATATTACGCGAATGTGGATTGGGGGTAAGAAATGAAAGAGGAAGCCGCGTGGTAGAATTTTGCACAGAGCACAACTTAATCATAGCTAACACTGGGTTCACGAATCATGAAAGAAGGTTGTATAGATGGAAGAACCCTGGAGATACTAAAAGGTATCAGATAGATTACATAATGGTAAGACAGAGATTTAGGAACCAGGTTTTAAATTGTAAGACATTTCCAGGGGCAGATGTGGATTCTGACCACAATCTATTGGTTATGACCTGTAGATTAAAACTGAAGAAACTGCAAAAAGGTGGGAATTTACGGAGATGGGACCTGGATAAACTGAAAGAACCAGAGGGTGTAGAGAGTTTCAGGGAGAGCATAAGGGAACAAATGACAGGAATGGGGGAAAGAAATACAGTAGAAGAAGAATGGGTAGCTCTGAGGGATGAAGTAGTGAAGGCAACAGAGGATCAAGTAGGTAAAAAGACGAGGGCTAATAGAAATCCTTGGCTAACAGAAGAAATATTGAATTTAATTGATGAAAGGAGAAAATATAAAAATGCAGTAAATGAAGCAGGCAAAAAGGATACAAACGTCTCAAAAATGAGATTGACAGAAATGCAAAATGACTAAGCAGGGATGGCTAGAGGACAAATGTAAGGATGTAGAGGCTTGTCTCACTAGGGGTAAGATAGATACTGCCTACAGGAAAATTAAAGAGACCTTTGAAGAGAAGAGAACCACTTGTATGAATATCAAGAGCTCAGATGGCAACCCAGTTCTAAGCAAAGAAGGGAAAGCAGAGAGGTGTAAGGAGTATATAGAGGGTTTATACAAGGGCGATGCACTTGAGGACAATATTATGGAAATGGAAGAGGATGTAGATGAAGATGAAATGGGAGATAAGATACTGCTTGAAGAGTTTGACAGAGCACTGAAAGACCTGAGTCGAAACAAGGCCCCAGGAGTAGACAACATTCCATTAGAACTACTGATGGCCTTGGGAGAGCCAGTCATGACAAAACTCTACCATCTGGTGAGCAAGATGTATGAGACAGGCGAAATACCCACAGACTTCAAGAAGAATATAATAATTCCAATCCCAAAGAAAGCAGGTGTTGACAGATGTGAAAATTACCGAACTATCAGTTTAATAAGTCACAGCTGCAAAATACTAACGCGAATTCTTTACAGACGAATGGAAAAACTGGTAGAAGCGGACCTCGGGGAAGATCAGTTTGGATTCTGTAGAAATGTTGGAACACATGAGGCAATACTAACCTTACGACTTATCTTAGAAGAAAGATTAAGAAAAGGCAAACCTACGTTTCTAGCATTTGTAGACTTAGAGAAAGCTTTTGACAATGTTAACTGGAATACTCTCTTTCAAATTCTGAAGGTGGCAGGGGTAAAATACAGGGAGCGAAAGGTTATTTACAATTTGTACAGAAACCAGATGGCAGTTGTAAGAGTCGAGGGGCATGAAAGGGAAGCAGTGGTTGGGAAGGGAGTGAGACAGGGTTGTAGCCTCTCCCCGATGTTATTCAATCTGTATATTGAGCAAGCAGTAAAGGAAACAAAAGAAAAATTCGGAGTAGGTATTACAATTCATGGAGAAGAAGTAAAAACTTTGAGGTTCGCCGATGACATTGTAATTCTGTCAGAGACAGCAAAGGACTTGGAAGAGCAGTTGAACGGAATGGACAGTGTCTTGAAAGGAGGATATAAGATGAACATCAACAAAAGCAAAACGAGGATAATGGAATGTAGTCAAATTAAATCGGGTGATGCTGAGGGGATTAGATTAGGAAATGAGACACTTAATGTAGTAAAGGAGTTTTGCTATTTAGGGAGTAAAATAACTGATGATGATCGAAGTAGAGAGGATATAAAATGTAGACTGGCAATGGCAAGGAAATCGTTTCTGAAGAAGAGAAATTTGTTAACATCGAGTATAGATTTAAGTGTCAGGAAGTCGTTTCTGAAAGTATTTGTATGGAGTGTAGCCATGTATGGAAGTGAAACGTGGACGATAACTAGTTTGGACAAGAAGAGAATAGAAGCTTTTGAAATTTGGTGCTACAGAAGAATGCTGAAGATAAGGTGGGTAGATCACGTAACTAATGAGGAGGTATTGAATAGGATTGGGGAGAAGAGAAGTTTGTGGCACAACTTGACTAGAAGAAGGGATCGGTTGGTAGGACATGTTTTGAGGCATCAAGGGATCACAAATTTAACATTGGAGGGCAGCGTGGAGGGTAAAAATCGTAGAGGGAGACCAAGAGATCAATACACTAAGCAGATTCAGAAGGATGTAGGTTGCAGTAGGTACTGGGAGATGAAGAAGCTTGCACAGGATAGAGTAGCATGGAGAGCTGCATCAAACCAGTCTCAGGACTGAAGACCACAACAACGTGATTTCCCTAAATCATTTCAGGCAAATGTCGGGATGGTTCCTTTGAAAAGGAACGGCCAATTTCCTTCCCAATCCTTCCCTAACCCGAGCTTGCGCTCCGTCTCTAATGACCTCGTTGTCGACGGGACGTTAAACACTAACCACCACCACCAGCACCACCACCACCAATCCCATTCTATCAGTAACAGATATAAAGTACTTGTTAAATAGATTTGCCACACTATGCCCATGTAGATGTAGATGTAGATCATGAAAATGTTGGTAAAGAAAGATGGAAATGAAATTATTCACCGTAAGTGTCTGTGACAAACAGCTGTAATTGCTACTCAGTTGACAGGCACACTTGAAGTGCACATTTTTAATTAAGAATGTATATTTTAGTTAGTAAGAGAAATAATTAGTGACTCTATGGCAAATGCATGTAAACATATGATATTTTGACATAAATATTTTCTGGGTATGGTACCGCATCGTATCGTATAAAGGGTGCAGCAAGCATGGCTGAAATGTTGGTTTTTTCCAACAGCTGTTTTATACAATATGATGTGATACCATACACAGAGAACTTTTGTGTTGACTGACTCTTGTCGCGGAAGCCTATGCTATTACAATGATATATGAACTAATTGTAATTAAAGTGTTTTCTCACAGAAGAATTTATCAGCACATCTCACTATCATTTGTCCACTAGTCATTTAAGAAATGTCATTAAAATTAACTAGCTTTGTTTGAAGTAGAATAAACTTTAATATCTGTCATAATCTTATGACAGTACCAAATGTTGACATACTTGTATAAACAAGAAAATGCAGTTATGCATAAAAAGATAAATCATTCCAATCAAAATCACTAAAGTTAATAATTAATATAATAAATAGATAGAAAACAGAAGAATAGAAGTATACAACATAACATTGCTGGCATGAAGTGCACAGGTCCAATTACATCAGTATATAAATACCTCAAAATTTGGCATATACAAATATCCACATTTTGTGTTGCACATTTCTAAAACACTTCCACTGCATTTGCAAGTACTCTGCTTTTTGTAAACATCATTGGCACTATAAATATGCTACATAGATTCAAAGATTCACACTGCTGCTCCAACGAAAGTGATTGTATTTATGAGGAAGTGCCCACCAGGCTGCTTTGAAGGGAAGATGGAACAACTGCTCAGCAAGCTCTCCCAGTGGTGGTCATCACAATGGGCTGTGCATCTTGGTGCACCACTCCTTGGAAAATTCTAAAACTGCTGACATCACATGCTGTGACATTTGTCACCTTCCACGAGTCACTTGGTTGCATGGACTGACATAATGATGATGTAGAACCGCCAGCCAGTACCTCGTGAACACAGAAAGAAAACATGCAGCAGAATCACTTCAAAATAAAACTTGTGCCACTGCATCATAAAATTGACAGCCACACGCAAAAATTTGTTTAAAAAAAGAGTGGAACAAATTAACTTCAAATACACACACACATCCATAAAAACGTTAACAAAATGCTACAACAGTCAAATTTTGAAAGTCGTGACACTTGTTATCACTCAGAAGTAAACATGAAATTTTTCCCTCTTCCCTTTCCACTCATTTTGCTTATCTCTTTTTCTTCTCCACAAAGTGAGTGTACAAATCTCTTCTTTTTATTCTTCTCATGGTGTTTTTTGATCTACCGTTTCACTTTAAATTCTTCTTCTGATCTGCGATAAGTTCCAATTACAATTCTTTGCATACTTGCCCTGGCTTAATACATTATGTAGATAGTTTTGCCAATCCTTGGGCAATTGTTCACTTGGGCATGTCATTTTGAACTGTACTGATGTCAGAACATCTTCCATGGTGAACTTATGCACTGTGTAGTCCCCAATGCACATTTGCTGTGTACAGAAACCAATGTTATCTGTGTTTCTCAGATATTGAAGTCAACTTTCAATCTTATTTGTGTTACTCAGATATTGAAGTCAACTTTCAATTACTGTCAGCATTGCAATTATATTTGGCCTACATAAATTGATACACTTCATTAGAGTTAATTTCAAACTCTGTAAAATGTCATCATACATCAAAAAACAACTAGTCTTACACACAACCTTTGTATGTCAACAATGCCACCATGACTTACTGCACTCAGTTCTTGAGACTGGTGAATTTCTAGTTGTTGTAAGATTACTCAAGAAAGAACTTCAACCACTCTGGATTCTTTAGCTTTGACTTGTTGTTTACTGTCCTGAACATTATTAGAATGTTTGGTTTTCTTCAGTCCTGCAATCTTGTGTTTCATATCTACGAATGATTCTTGCAATTCATTATGAACATCTACTACCTTTTGATCCCACACTTTATCCAATTTATGAGTATGTTTGTGGCATCGATAGGTCACATCGACCACAGAATTTACAATCTTTGAACATTAACTGCTCTGATGAGCCGCCATGTTTAATTCACTGTCTTTATAATCCATGTGGTGTTCATGTGTATCAGTCTTTATGGTAAAATACATTTGTATATAGAAAACTTGGGAAATGTTTATTATGTATATTACGATCCATATCCAGAATCCCATATTGGTGACCCCAGACAAGAAGTTCTACGTCTTCCATGACTTCCGTGCTGGTCGTATAGAATCAACAGGTTTCACATATAATGCCATGGCTACATCACCAAACATTCTTTATGAAGATTTAAAGGCCCAGCTCTTAAAGCCAGGCCAACTTAACCCTCTGCCGTCGGTTATTTTGCAGCTAACGAACAATGATCTATGATCTTCGACGAGGATAACCTCTACTTCACCAACTCCACAACGACCGAGTGTTACAAAGTTACCTCAAACAATGGACTCAAGTTTTGTTTCACCAGATTACGCACAACACCAAGTGAAAAGTGAAGTGGATGATCTACTAAATAGTGTGACGATCGATCGCTCGTACGAAGTTCAAAGAGACTGAAATTCGCACATGTGCTTGATCCTCTATGTCAGTTACAGTAGTGTCATGTGCAACTCTGCCATTTGTGCAAAATGCACGTGCAGTCAACTATTAGCAGCCTCGCCTTCCTCACAAATCAGTAACAGACGATTTTATGCATCCAGTTCACCAGAACAAACCACCAGATCGGCGGCCCCGTTTCGCGACCACGTGGGTACAAGTGCACTCAACATAGCCTCTTCACCCAGCAACGTTGCAGTACGACAGTGCGACCACCAACAGGTTTCACTAGTGTTGTATGGTCCTACCACAAAGAGTGCATGGCCAGTGTGCATGGAAAACTCTTGTTGTTGCAGTTTAAGCTCTAGGCCGCCCCCCATCCCCCCCTCACCCACGGGGCCCCTCGATTCCGACCATACAACCACTCGCTCCTTCCGCAGCACTGTCTGCGTCTGCTGCACTGAACTTCCATGTCATTTTCAAGTTGGACAATGTCAGTGCTATTTCTGCAATTTCCGGTCCAGTTTATGGACCCTCATTACGTGCAGCTCACCTGTTCGCTTCCACAGTACTGACCGTGCCTGCCACGTCCTGTTTTCGGGTGTCTTCAGAGACATTACAACCAGCTGTTGCTCTGAACGTATGTGCTAGTAACATTTCCATTCCGGTGATGCTGGATCCCAGCATGAACTCTTGTGTAGCAGGACCACAGGTCTTCCAAGACACGCCGAAGCCACCTTCGTCTGCACCTCCAGGCCGCATACCCAAGCTACCTCCCCTATACGAGTACAATCCAGTTTCATGGTTCACATTGGTGGAGCACCTCTTCGAGTTACATCAGGTGACTGACGACAACTCCAAGTTCCTATGTTTGGTCACACACCCTCAGGACCACTCAGATTTGTCATCTCCTACTTTCGCCTCAACTGCCACCGAAGTATGAGTTCGCCAAAAAAACGATATTGGACTGACTTGAGTGCTCGCAACAGGAATTGATAATCAAGATTCTGTACAAGGAGCACCTGGGAGACCGCACTCCATCACATCTTTGGCGCGGCCTCAGGTTACTCGTGAGTGAACACACGATGCCAGACGTCACCCTGTGGGTGGTATGGTCTGCCAAGTTACATACCGACCTCCAGATACACCTACTGCAGCACTCTTTCAAGTCTATCGGTTCTCTCCTATGCATCACAGATCATCTGTATGCGCTCCTACACCAGATACACCCAGCTCATCCACCATCGCTGTGTGACACTACACCTTCTGTTTACCGGCTGTCTGCAGGCAGGGGCAGGGCCCGTTCCACTTCCACACCTTCTACGCCGCCAGGCAGTACTCATTTGCTTTCTCCTCTTTCCAAGCATTCAAGAATCGCCCACGATCCATATATCCCGGTTTACATCCCAGAACAGATCAACGAGGACAAGCCTCCCCTGTTATCACAGTCACCGCCACCGCCACATCCGGCTCATCCCTACTGTTGCTACCACAAGATTTTTGGGGCTGAGGCCTAGAAGTGCAAGTTACCTTGCCAACACCCAAAGGCCGACCTCAGGAACTAAGTGATGCTGAGTCCTTCAGGGAACTTCACAGGCGTCCCATCACATTGCACTCTGTCCACTTTTCCTCTTGGCCGAGCGGTCGTTTATACGTGATAGACATTTCATCGCAGTTTGTCTACCTATTTGACACTGGCACTGACGTGTCTATCATACCTCGATCGTTGGCTCCTACCAACTTTTCGCCGATGAAGTCTCTCCTACAAGCTGTCAATGCATCAACGTTACAAACTGTAGGTTCTGTGAAAGTGATGGTGCACCTATCCCCTTCTCTGCGTTTCCATTGGATCCATCTCATTATGGATTTTTTGTCCCATTACAAGCTCTCCCCAAATGTAGTCCAGTGTTCAGTGTTACACCACCTGTCTAACACTCAGATACCATGCTCCGGCACCTATTCTCCTTGTTCCGTTTCTGCCGCAACATGGGATTTAGTTTGAGAGTGTTCTGCCCTCGTGGGCAAGATTGTGACCTGTGTCATTCAGCTACTTTCAGAATATGACTCAGTGATGCACCTCCGCCGGGAGAATGAATGCTGAAACAATGCATTGCTCACACTTACAATGAGCTCACTGCGGTCCGCACCTCGCTGTTGAAACTGCAATCTGCAGTTCCGTCACCGGATCGAACTCCATCGCCAAGCATCAGTTCGAACACTCATCAGATTAGTTCAAAATCATTCACTGCGTGTGACGATTTGTGTTCAGTGACCTCCGCACCGCCGAAGCGCTCACTATGCGCAGTGCCTCGTGTTTCAAACAGTGTCTCTAATAACAGTCGCTTGTGCAGCATGACCACACCCACTACGCAGGCAGCTGCTCCGCTTGTTGATAAACATTCCCCCTCTCCCGCATGCCGGCCAAGCAACTCGGTGGCCATTGCTGTCCCTTGCACTACGCCAGTGCCTCTCTTGCCCGCGCCGGTTGCCCAAGACAAAGTTAACAACAGACAGTTGCTGCACGCCCCACTCCGCTCCGTGCTGCGCACGCTGCTGACCTCTACAAACAAGTGCACGCCGCACTCACGTAATAGGCATGTGACTTTCGTGCTGCCTTTTTCCACTCATGCTAACTTCTAAGCCTCATTGCCCCCCACTCATCCCAAAACTCCACGTCAGAACATTACTCAGCCTATTGAGCAGTTCTCAGTCTCTTCCGTCACTGATGGAACGACATACAAGATAATTAGCACTGCCGGCCCTCCTATTAGACACAAGGTTAGACGCCTCAACCCCATTAAGTTGCGTGCAGCTGGCAGCAAATTAACGAACTTCTGGAGGCAGGCATCCTACAGCCATTGGACAGCACCTGGTCTTCACCAATTCACCAAACATGACGGTCCTTTTCGAACTGTGGTGATTACAGACTTTTAAATGCTCGCACTGTCATGGACAACTACCCCGTAATAAACATAAACAATTTCACTCATTTGTTATCGGGTGTCACAATCTTCAGTGTGATAGACTGCAAACACGCTTATCACCAGATTCCCCTAGTGCTGGAAGACATTCCAAAGACTGTGATCATCACACTGCTCGGTTTGTTCCAGTAAAACTTCAAGCCATTCGGTTTAAAGAATGCGGCACAAATTTGGCAACATTTCATTGACCCAAATCTTACGACGATTCGAGTTCTGCTTCACACACTTGGATGACATACTCATTTTCAGCAAATCGACTGAAGACCACGAAGATCATTTATCCCAGGTCCTCCAGACTTTGGCATACAGCCTCCCAAATCCCACGTGCAGGCTATCACATCATTGACACCCAAAGCTACGTACAAAGAACTCAGACGTTTCCTAGGTACTATAAATTACTACCGCCATCATCTACCTTCTGCCACCACCATGCTGGCCCCACTGACGGACTCGCCCTCCGGCAAACAAACTTTGGGTGTTAAACCAGTCCATTGGACTGAACCCATGCTAGATGCTTTCAGGGCTCTTAAAACAGCTTTAGCTCGCGCAGTCGTATTCGCCCACACTGATCCGTCTGCCGATTTGTTCATCACTACGGACGCCAGCGAAATCATGGTCGGGGCAGTATTACAACAGAGAAAAGGCGACACGGTTTCAGCACTTCATTTCTTCTCCAAAAAACTGTCTACAGCACAGAAGAAATATTCCGCTTTTGATACAGAGCTTCTGTCGGTGCACTACGAGGCCATCAAACATTTCTGCACTGACATTAAGGGCCATCCTTTATTCATTCTTACTGATCACAAACCGTGCTGGCAGACGCCTTCTGCAACCTTTAGAGGATCCTCCCCCCCCCCCCCCCCCCCCTCCGACGTTTCCACCACTTTGACCTGGTCTCTCAATTTATTACAGACGTACACTACATCAAAGGCATGGACAACATCCCCACTGATTTCCTCTCACGGATCAATGCCATTTCAAGTATCGTCGATTTATCCGACCTTGCTTCTCTACAGGTTGGGACGAGGACACTCAGGGTCTGCTCACGGACCCGTGGTCTTCGCTCGTGTTTGCCAAGGCTAAATTCCCTGGCATTTTGGATGAAGTGTGGTGCGACTCTTCTACGGGCATTTTGCGGCCTTTGCTCCCACCCACACATGGGTACACAGCTGGATTTCCTGTCAACGAAACAAAATAGGACGTCACACCTCTCCACCACTTGGCAAGTTTGACATCCCTAAGGGACGTTTCCGTCATGTACATATCGACCTTATCAGTCCCCTGCCTCTGTTGGAGGGCCACAGGTATATCCTGTCCACAATAGACCGAATGTCTCGTTGGGTGGAAGCCGTCCCCTTACTCAACATCACAGCAGAAACTGTGGCCAAGGGATTTGTTTCTTCTTGGATCATTAGGTTTGGCTGTCTGTCCACCATCAGAACTGATCAGGGTTGACAGTTCGAATCTGCACTTTTTATTATTATCTGTAATCTTTTTGGTATTAAAAAGATCCATACAACAGCCTACCACCCACAAAGCAATGGGTTGGTGGAACGATGGCACCCCAACCTTAAAACAGCACTCAGGTGCCATTACTGTCTCTGGTCTGAGGCACTTCCTTGGGTGTTGCTGGGCCTACATTCTACATTTAAATCACATTTACATGGGACAATTTCCGAATTTATTTTTGGTTAAAACCCGGTTTTACCTGGTGAACTAATTCTCCTCCAAGATCCCGGGGATTCTCCCTCCTTCCCAGACTTTATCGGAAGGATGCGTGCACACTTTAGAAACACCCAGCTACACCCAACTGTCAGCCACTCCCCACCTGACACTTACATGCTGACTGCACTCAGCATTGTGATAAAAGATCACCCGCAAACTGTTTCTCTACTCAGGCTCAAGCCTGCCTTTGTAGATTCCGGCACCCCTCTGCCATCCCAGTTGGACTGCCTGAGCACATGTTCTTTTGACAGTCCTGCTAACGAGTCCATTCAACCTACATTGGGTTTTCTCTGTCCAACGATTCACCACCGCAGTTCGCGTGTTCCTCAGACATGTCATTGTCATCCCCATTCACAGGTTTTGAAGACCTTTCTGGTACTAGAGACACAGACACCCCGTCCTTCGTTTTGCGCTGCAATGTACCACCTGACCGCATTGACGGCGTGTCGATTATGGTGTTAGATAATCGTGTGCTTGTACTGCTCACCAACAGCACAGAACCGGCCCTCACTGAGGAACTCAACGTTAAGATAGTGCACAGCTTGTCCCTCCCACGAGAGTGCAACCCATCATGTGTTCGAGCTTTCATTTCTTCCTGAGTGGGGAAGGCACGCTCACATGCCACCTCCTCTCCCATACTGCTACTCCCGAGTTGGCTAATGCATCATTGCCCCCACTGGTTTTCGGATTATGAGTTGGACTGGTGGCCGCCCGCCGCACTTCGCATGCTGAACCGGAACCCACGGAGATGGAGCTTCCGGTCATGCGCCTTCCGCATTCACGCTGACAAATTACAATCTTTGGAACATAAACTGCCATGTTTAATTCAGTCTGCCTTTGTACTTCATGCAGTGTTCATATGTATCAATCAGTCTTTATGGTAAAATATATGTGTATATAGAAAACTTGGGAACTGGTTATTATGTATATTACGATCCATATACAGAATCCCATATGTTCAAGTTTTTTGTTCAAATCCCTTCTCATTTTTTTTATTCTCTGCACTTAAGTCCTGCTTAGTATCATGTAACTGTTTTATTCTCATCAAGTGTTTTATTTCAATTTTTGCACCTAATCATCAACCCGTTTTTATTTTAAATCTGTGAATTTCTTTTCTAAGAACTGTATTAATGTGTCCTCCCTTTCTACTGTGCCAGTCAAACTTGTCTACCACAACCTCAATTGATTCAGCATTTACATCCAAATTTGAATTGTCATTTTCTACTACTATAATTGTACTTTGAATTCTGTTACATGATTCGAATTCATTAATGAGATCCATGGCAACACCGTCCTGGTCAACACTGTCCTCTCTGTTAATTACACCACTATTCTCAGTCTGACTAGCCATTGTTGTTGATATCTATACTGCACACACAAAGTATCATCAATTGCATTGTTCACTGTTTATATTCCTTTTCCTATCCAACATTGCTTGAGTAATCAAGATGCCACTGAAAATGCCAACTTCACTCAGCATTGGCACTGGCTATTGGATTCTAGATTCGAAAACTGTTGCAGGATTTGATGCCCTTGTCACCGGTCTCCATATTAACATATTTGGGCTGTTATATTACACTGATTCCTTGTTCATCTATCTCCAGTCTTAAAAATAGCCATATTTTCAATGCTGCAGGAAGCCTCTCTATATCTGCCAACACTGGATTCAACTGGCAGCAGAGGTACACCCCGCCATCACTAACCCAAAACACTGTGTAGACTATAATGTGTCACTGCAGTCTACAGTGTCAATGAACTCGAAAGTGATTTGTGTTATCAGCAACAGTAAAATATTTTTGTTAGTAGCTAGTTTAATAATGGGAAAAAAAGAGGTATTCATACTGAATTGTCGCCTGGAAATAGAAAAAGTGTTAAATAAATATTTTCTTGCACGTGAAAAGACACAAAGTGCCAAAAGCACAAAATCCAATAAACTGAGATAACAGTCACATTTGCAATGCAACAAAATCAAAGAAAACACAATGTTCATTATAAACGTAAGCTTCTGTGGCTATTGTCACAATAAATAAAATTTTTCTGGGTTTGTGACCACATTGTCAATCTGTGAAACTGCTGATGTTTCGGTCACTGTTTCAAGTGACATTCTTCAGGGCGTTTTTGTTTACTCTGAATGAGAAAACTTCATTACTTATATACCTGCAGATGTGACTGTTATCTACTGTTATGGATGGAGTAGAGACATGTTAGAAGTTCTTTACTGATTTTATTATTTACTTTCATGATGTTTTAATTAGTGTTTGCATTAATGCTTGTGATTGGTGGAAATCAGCAAATGAAAGCCAGGCAGCAGTTGTGACATGGCATTGTTTTCCTGCTTCCCTGATAGAAAGCAGGAAATGCAGTCACAAACTGAGAAAAATTTTATTTATAATGGTCATTGTTACCACTAATTGAGTAAAGACTGTGATAGTATTAAAACTTACTTCTGTTTGACTCCTTGGAAGAATAAGATACAAACTTTTATGCTAATATTTTAACATGTGGATGGAAAGGCCTGTGATGCGATAATTTCTGTTTGTTACCTCAGAATATAATTATTGTTCATTAACATAAAATAACTGATTTTATTTAATGTTCACATGTGTTTAAAGCACCTTTCCTCCAAGTAATTGCCATTTTCAGTATAGCAGATATATGTACATTAATTGTTGAATGCTACTGCTGCAACATTCTCTAAATTCACCTAAAGCTGGGTGTGGTGCCCACATATTGGCTAAAAACTGGCTTCATTAATCAAGAGACGTAAAATGTGCAAGCAATATAAGCACATGTTGTCAGAATTTTAAATTATTTCAGGTACACCAGGATGTGGCCAGCAGCATATGTTAAACAATGATGCAGCTCATTTTCTTTTACTATTTTCAGCTACTTATAAACTTTTTCTAGGTCTTCAGCAGCCATACATGCAGAAACCAAATTTCCCCCGAAAATAAGATAACTCATGTTCTACTATTTAATCTTCTGTTTAAGAGAATAGTTGTCTTCACACTTTAAGCAAATAGTCATTATTGTCAGACTTTCGATTTTAACTGTATGTACTATTACATGATATGTACATCGTTCTCTTAACAGTGTTGCACAAAAAAACTTACAAGAACCTCATATGAAACTTAAAGAACTTTCAAAGCAAAGCTTTAAGGCATAATAATATTTTCCTTTTATATTTTTCATCAAGTTTACAGAAATTAAAGTGCAAAATTTTTTGCCTTTATTCACCACATACATTTTTAATAAGTTATGATATATTACAATATGATTAGGCTACAAATTGAAAGTAACAGCATAAGCAGAAGCATCTGGAAACAGAGCATCTGAGTGGCATTTTGTTCCACCAAACAACAGAAAAAACCATTCCTAATTGACAGTCTAGAGGAAGATTGATTATGCAAATAGACGACTGAATGCAAAATAGCGACAACTACAAGAAGATGTACTGAAACGGATTCAAGGACAACATCAAAATGGCACTGGAATTAACACAAAAATGATTCAAATACACTAGGACAACATCAAAATGGCACTGAAATTAACACAAAAATGATTCAAATACACTCTCATAAGCTAGTGCTACAGTGGAACTTAACAGACTTTAGGGTGGAATTAGTTGGTGCTACAGATTTATGAAGCATCACAGACTTAACAAGTGAGCCAAAATGAAAATGTCAGAAAATGCCACAAGAGTACAAAGATGAAATATTATCTTTCCATTGCTTCATTATTCTACATCGAAAGAAAACCAGTGTGGAATGAAGCCAAATAGTGAATATGGATGAAATTCCTAAGACATTTGATGTGCTGAGTAACAGAACTGTTGCCATGAAAGGTGCTAAAACTGTAACTATAAAAACATGTGGACATGAAAAAATGCACTACGTTGTTGTTGTTTCGTGTTGTGCTGATGGTATTAAACTTAATCCAATGATTATTTTCAGTCACAAAACAACGCCAAAACCTTCTTGAATACCACCAGATGGTGGTGTATATGTACATGAAAAGGGTTGGATGGACAAGGTTGGTATGAAATTATGGATTAACAGTCTGTGGGAGAGAAGGAAAGGTGCTTTATTGAAGAAGAGTTTTCTTTTTGTGCTAGATCGGTTTAGCAAGCATTTGAAAAATTCTGTTAAAGAGAAATTGAGACAGGGAAATACAGAGATTGCAATTACCCTGAGAGGACTTACTTCACAATTGCAACCTACTGATGTCTCAATAAATGTCTCAATAAATAAGCCATTTAAATTGTATATGAGAGAGGAATGGAGCAAATGGATTATGGATGAAATCCAGCACAAATTCATACCAAAGGCAGCTTTAAAACAACCTTCAATCAAACAAGTGTGTCAGTGGATAAAACAGACGTGGCCTACAGTGAGAGAAAACATTATTGTTAAATCTTTCAAGAAGTGTGGCATAAATTGTGTTCTTGATGGCAGTGAAGACCATCTTAAATGTGAACAGGACAACAATGATGATGAAGAGGAGGATGAGGAATAATAATAATAATAATAATAATAATAATAATACTATCAACTACAGGAGTCATACCACACAATATCCACCAGTACATCAATGCAATAGAGCTACATCCAAACGTATATATACAACTACAGAAATCAGTAATTATTGATACATGTTCAATTACCCGAAAGTTCCTAAATGCAATATAACACATACCATACAGTTAAAAGGAAGTGACGCCTGATCAAGGTCCGCGTCACTTTCCATTTTTAACCAGACTTAACGTCTGAGAAAGTAAATAATAATAATAATAATAATAATAATAAGAAGAAGAAGAAGGAGAATAAGAGGGAGAAGAAGAAGGAGAATAAGAGGGAGAAGAAGAAGGAGAAGAAGATAGTTTAGATGATTTTCAGGGGTTTTAAAAGCCAGTTCGGTTTTGGGATTTTGAAGGTGAGTCTGGTTTTATAAATTTAAGTTTTTTTTCTGGCTTTGTAATCAAATAATAAAACTGGTAAAAATGTTATTTTTTATAAAAACTCCTTAATTTTTAAGGGGTGTCTTGTAGTCTGTATGGTCTTATAGTACATAAAATAAGGTAACTGACGTCAAATACCTTGCCATGTGATAGTACCATACCCTCACATGATCTTCAGTCTCAAGACTGGTTTAAAGCAGCTCTTCATGCTATTCTGTCCTGTGCAAGCCTCTTCATCTCTGAATAACTACTGTAACCTGCATCCTTTTGAACCTGCTTACTACATTCATCTCTTTGTCTCCCTATACAATGTTTATCCCCACACTTCCATCCAATACTGAACTGGTGATCCCTTGATGTCTTAGAATGTGTTCTATCAACTGATCTCTTCATTCTGTCATGTTATGATACAAATTTCTTTTCTCCCCTACTCTATTTAGTACATCCCCATTGCTTACATGATCTTCCCATCTACCCTTCAGCATTCTTTTTTAGCATCACATTTGAAAAGCTTCTGTTCTCTTCTTCTCTGAACTGGTTATCATCCATATCTCACTTCTATTCAAGTCTACACTCCATACTACCTTCAGAAATGACTTCCTAACACTTAAATCTATATCTCTGCTTTGGCCATCATTGGTAATTTTACCACCCAAGTACAAAACTCATTGTCTACTTTCAGTATCTCATTTCCTAAGTTAATCCCCTCAGCATCGCCTGATTTAATTTGACCACATTTCATTTTCTTTGGTTTGTTTTTGCTGATGTTGATCTTATATCCTCTTTTCAAGGCAATGTCCATTCCATTCATCTGCTCTTCCAAGTCCTTTTCTATCTCTGACAGAATTACAATGTCATTGGCAAAAGTTTTTACTTCTTCTCCCTGAACTAAATTCCCTCTCCACATTTTTCTTTGGTTTCCTTTACTGCTTGCTTAATGTACAGACTGAATAGCATTGAGGGTAGGCTACAACCCTTCCCAATTCCTTTCTCAACCAGTGCTTCCATTGTGTCTCCTTTGGCTCTTACAAGTTTTGTCTGGTTTCTGTGCAAGTTGTAAATAACCTATTGCTCCCTGTATTTTACCCTCGTTACCTTCAGAATTCAGAGTGTGTATCCCAGTCAACAATGTCAAAAGCCTTCTTCAAATCTACAACAAATATAAACATATGTTTACCTTTCCTTAACCTATCTTCTAAGATAAGTCATAAGTTTAGTACTGCTTAATGTGTCCCTAAATTTCACTGTAATCAAAACTGATCTTTCCTTGGGCTGGTTTCTGCTCGTTTTTCCATTCTTCCATAAATAACATGATGTAATAGACTGATAGTTTGATAATATTCACACCTGTCAGCATGCACTTTCTTTGGAATGGGTTGTAAACTAGCTCACGTCCACAGTAGAATTACTGCACATGCACCCTGGGTAACGCTAAATGAGCTAGAGCGATTTTTGGCAGCCAGACTATATCTTTGATCTCTTGGCTAACATACATGGATCTTAGAAGACCAGTAAGTCAAGGTCTTTATCAGGCCCAAATGACAAAGAACCTTGGAAAAATAATCCGTATCTGCCAACTAAATGCTGATGGAATTAGCAGAGCCAAGAGTAACTATGTCTCAAAGTTCCTGCTAGAAGAAAATATTTCCATGGCCTTGATCCAGGAAACTCATGTAGAAAACGACAACTAGCAACACTATAGGAGTAAAATTCATGGATATGAACTACTTGGCGCAACCTATTATTGATCATATGGTGTCACGACCTATGTCCGGAACAACATCGAAAACGCCCAACTAGTACAGTCCTGCACAGATAGTGATATCCATCAATTAACTGCCAAAATAGCTGATATAACTGTTGTTAACGTATATAAGCCACCGCAAATACAATGGACCCAAAGGATGTCATATGTCCATCCACACCCAACTATATATCCAGGCGACTTTAACAGTCATCATACGACTTGGAAATATAGAACAACAGATCAAAACAGTGAACAGCTTTTAAATTTGGCAGATTCCCATAATCTCAGCTTAATTTTCAGTGCAAAAGATAGGGGAACCTTTAGATCGGTGGCATGGAACATGGAAACGAACCCAGACCTACGCTTTGTTACACAGGACACACAAAACCGTCCAGTCACAGTTTCAAGGAGGATATTGAACGACTTCCCACATACACAGCATTGCCCTATTATACTTGAGGTTGGCATAAAAATTCCAGTTATTCATTCCAATCCCAGACCAAGATGGAACCTGAAGAAAGCAGACTGGGACAAATTTGCAGCACAGTTATATGGGATTATCAGGTGGATATCTCCCAAAAGTATGAACTACAACCGGTTTACAAGAGCTGTCATCTCCACAGCAAAGAGGTTTGTACCACATGGAACCTGGTTGGAACAGCGAAACTGAGGAGCTGTATCAGGAGTTCCAGAACGGTGGAGACCCCGAGGTAGCAGACAAGCTTCTCCACCAACCTGACATTTAAGAAATGGGAAGAAATGACTAGCAATATAGATTTTAAAAGATCAATCAGGAATGTTTGGAGCCTCTTGAGGAAACTAAGTAGCACTAATACCCCCACCTGGGAAATACCAGAGGTAACAGCTGACGAAATTGTCACACGAATTGTAAAGCTCTCCAGGGCTCCCAGCATGAAACAGCACTCAAAAAGTATCAAAAAGCAGCTAAAAACTCTTCATCGGTCAGCAGGAGCTCATCCAGAATAGTCGAGACCTTTCACCATAACAGAAATAACAGAGCATTAGATGACACCAAATCTGGCAAGGCCCCTAGCTTTGATGGGGTGCACCCTGAATTTCTCAATGACTGTGGCAAACATACAAAGATGTGGCTGGCTAAATTTTACTCAAACATCTTAACAGGATATCTCGTGCAAAATCTAAAAAGAGCTGAAGTTATTTCACTATTAAAACCAAATAAACTGAAGAACCTGCCAGAGAGCTACCGACCTATTGCACTTCTTAGCGCATGCTACAAATTACTAGAAAGGATGCTTCTAAACAGATTAGGCCCTGTTAAATTGGAAAGTGTCCCAGTGGAACAGGCAGGTCTTAGACCACAGCGCAGCTATGCTGACCAAGTATTAAGCCTCACAACACACGTAGAACCTGGATTTGAACATCAACTAAAAACCACTGCTGTTTTCGTCAACTTAACTACGGCCTATGGTACAGTTTGGAGAGGGGGCCTTCTTTACAAACTTCTGAGTAAAGTATCACACATCCAAATAGTATCCTTAATAAATAACATGCTTTATGAGTGGCCTTTTCAAATAGTCCTGGGAGAAAGCAAGAGCAAAATAAGGAAACTGAATAATGGCCTACCCCAAGGATCAGTGCTCGCACCTACTCTTTTCGATATATATATCTCTGACCTGCCTCAAACAAGATCCAAGAAAAATGGTTATGATGATGACCTAGCACTAGCTGCCTGCAGTAAAACCATAGAAGAGGCCAGCAATATTCTCACAGAGGACCTCTCCGTGGTGGGCAAATACTTTGCTGACTGGAGACTTACTGCTAACATGAATAAAACTGAAGTGTCCAGTTTTCACCTCAACAATGGACAAGCAAATAAGCAACCAGCAGTATATTTTAACAACCACCTCCTACACTACAATCCATACTCAAAATACCTGGGCATCACTCTGGACAGAATGCTGTCGTATAAAAGACACTTGGAGAACACCGTAGCCAGAGTTAATACAAGGAACAACATAATCCACAAATTATGCAGCACAACCTGGGGTGCAAATGCATCTGAACTTAGAACTTTAGCTCTTAGCCTGGTGTATTCCATTGCTGAATACTGCTCCCTTGCTTGGATAAATAGTTGCCACACAAAGAAAGTCGACCTCAAATTGAATAAAACTATGAGAATAATCAGTGGTAGCTTTATAAGTAATCCAATTCCCTGGATTCCCGTCCTGTGTCATCTTGTTCCCTCCAACCTTCGCAGACAAGAACACGTCTTTAGAGAATACAAAAAAATATTAGCAAATCACAGTCTACCTGTCCACGAAGATCTCCCTGGTATAGCTCTGAAAAAGACTTAAATCTAGGCCTCCTCCACTCCTTACTGCAGAACTACTACTACTACCAGAAAATTTCAATACAAATGACAAATGGAGAGACCACTGAGAGTCCACTATGCAAGTTCTTGCCCCCCACACCATCGACCCTACTGAGATCATGCCAGGAATGGAACTGCCTTGCAACATATGGAAGATACTCCATAGAATAATAACTTCACATGGTGTCTGTCAGGATGCACTTTACAAATGGGGATTTGCAGAATCATTGCCCTGCGACTGTGGCGAACCTCGCCAGACTATCCGACACATTACAACCACCCGCCCACTAAGATCATGTCCTGGAGACCCAGCCAATTTCTTCCAAACTGCAAACATGGGGCTGGACTGGATCAATGGCCTCGATATTACAATATAGTTCTAATTGTCAGATATCATAATAAATTCTAAATATGTATATAGTTGTTTGTATTTAAACTGTAAATTATAAATATGTATATGTATACAGTAGTTTGTTTTGTAACTGTATATCACCATCCTATTAACACTGACTTATATATCCGTCCTTGATTTTATGTTGTTATTTGATCCATGTAAGCCATGCTCTAAATAAATAAAAATTCTTTGGAATTGGAATCATGGGTGTTCCTCTTGTAGTCTGAGGGTAACACCTGTCTCATACGTCTTGCTTACCAGGTGGAAAAGTTTTGACATGGCTGCCTCCCCAATGATATCAGTAGTTATGATGGAATGTCGTTTACTTCAGGGGTCTTGTTTTGACTTAGGTCCTTCAGTGCTCTGTCAAATTCTTCTCACAGTATCATCTCTCCCATCTCATCTTTCTCTACATCCTCTTTCATTTCTACAATATTTCCTTCAAATTCATTTCCTTTGTACAGCCCTTATATATACTCCTTCCACCTTTCCTTTTTTTGCTTCATACTGCTTTTCCATTTGAGCTGTTGATATAAATCCCGATGCTTTTCTTTTCACCCTAGATCTCTTTAATTTTCCCATATGCAGCATCTATCTTCCACCTAGTTACACTTGCTACTGTACCCTTGCATTTTTCCTCTGGCCATTCATGCTTAGCCATTTTGCATGCCATGTCAATATAATTTTTTAGGCGTTTGTATTCCCTTTCACCTGCTTGATTTACTGCATTTTTATACTTTTTCTCTTTCATCAGTTAAATCCAGCATCTCCTGTGATATCATAGGGGAAGACAAAGTAAATATTCCCAAATTCCAATCAAGAATAACTGCCAAGATGAGAAATATAAAAGTAGATATCCTTGGTGTCGCAAAGCAGCTTAAGTCACTTAATAAAGGCAAGACTTCTGGTCCAGATTGTATACCAGTCAGGTTCCTCTCAGAGTATGCTGATACAATAGCTCCATATTTAGCAATTATATACAAACACTCACTCACAGAAAGATACACACCTAAAGACTGGAAAATTGCTCAAGTCACACCAATACTCAAAAAGGGAAGCAGGAGTAATTCATTAAATTACAGGCCCATATCACTAATATCAATTTGTTGTAGGGGTTTGGAACAAATACTGAATTCGAACATTATGAAGTACCTCGAAGAAAACGATGATTTACTGATACACAGTCAGCATGGATTCAGAAAATATCATTCTTGCGAAACACAACTAGCTCTTTATACTCATGAAGTAATGAGTGCTATTGACAGGGCATGTCAAATGGATTCCATATTTTTAGATTTCCAGAAGGATTTTGACTCCATTCCTCACAAACATCTTCTAAACCAAACTGCATGCCTATGGAATATTGCCTCAGTTCTGCAGCTGGATTCATGATTTCCTGTCAGAATTCATAATAATAGACAGGAAGTCATCGAGTCAAACAGAAGTAACATCTGGTGTTCCCCAAGGAAGTGTTATAGGCCCTCTATTGTTCTATATCTATATTAATGATATAGGAGACAATCTGAGTAGACCTCTTAGATTTTTTGCAGATGATGCTGTCATTTACCATCTTGTAAAGCCATCAGATGACCAAAACAAATTGCAAAATGATTTAGATAAGATATGTGTATAATGCGAAAAGTGGCAATTGACCCTGAATAAAGAAAAGTGTGAAGTTATTCACATGAGTACTAAAAGAAATCCACTAAATTTCGATTACGCGATAAGTCACACAAATCTTAAGGCTGTAAATTCAACTAAATACTTAGGGATTACAATTACAAATATCCTAAATTGGAACAATCAAAGACATAATATTCTGAGTAGAGCAAACCAAAGACTGCAATTCATTGGCAGAACACTTAGAAGGTGCAACAGGTCTACTAAAGAGACTGCTTACACCACACTTTTCCGTCCTATTCTGGAGTATTGCTGTGCGGTGTGGGATCTGCATCAGGTGGGACTGATGAATGACATTGAAAAAGTACAAAGAAGGGCAGCTTGTTTTGTATTATCGCGAAATAGGGGAGATAGTGCCACAGACATGGTACTTGGATTGGAGTGGCAATCACTAAAACAAAGGTGTTTTTTGTTGCAACATGATCTTGTCACGAAATTTAAATCACCAATTTTCTCCTCCAATTGCAAAAACATTCTGTTGGCACCCACCTAAATAGGGAAAAATGATCATCATGATAAAATAAGAGAAAGCAGGATTCACACAGAAAAATTTAAGTGTTTGTTTTTCCCGCGTGCCGTTCGAGAGTGGAACGGTAGACAGTCAGTTTGAAGGAACCCTCTGCCAAGAACTTCATTGTGAATAGCAGAGTAATCACGTAGATGTAGGTTTAAGGGTTTGTCTTTTTACCTGTTTCATCCTCTGCTGCCTTCAATATTTCATCTATCAAAGCTAGCCATTTGTCTTCTGCTATATTCCTTTTCCCGCTTCACTCTGTCATTGCATAATGCTCTCTCTGAAGCTCTCAACAACATCTGTTTTTTTTTCATCTTATCCATGGTCTACTTCCTTAGTTTCCTACCTTTTTGCAGATCATTCAATTTTAATCTATAGTTTGTAATCAATAAATTGTAGTCAGAGTCCACATCTGCCCCTGGAAATGTCTTACAGTTTAACATCCATGCCTGAAATCTCTGTCTTACCATTATATCAATAAGAAGCCTTCCAGTGCCTCCAGGTCTTTTCCATGTATGCAACCTCCTTTCATGATTCTTAAACCAAGTGTTAACAATGATTATATAATGATTTGTGAAAAATTCTACCAGATGACTTCTGTCGTTTCGTTCTGACAGTCCGTATGCAACTACAACTTTTCCTGCTATTGAATTCCAGTCCCCCATCAAAATTAAATTTTCATCTCCCTTAACTACCTGAATAATTTCTTATACCAGCTGCTGAACTAGTTGGCATATAAACTTGCACTATTGTGTTTGGTGTTGGCTTTGTGTCTGTCTTGGTTACAATAATGTGTTTACTATGCTATTCATAATTGCGTACCCATATTCTTATTTTCTTTTCTTTGATTTTGTATTTTTAACCCTTTACTGATTCGACAGAAGTCCTGTTCATCCTGCCATCAAGCTTTACTAATCTCCGCTATATCTAACTTCAACCTATCCATTTTCCTTTTTAAATTATCTAAGTTGTTGGCCAGATTAAGGGTTCTAACAATCCATGCTGCAACCTGTATATTGCCAGTTATGTTTTTCTTGATGACAACATCCTCCTGAGCAGTCCCTGTCTGGAGTTCTGATTGGGGGACTATTTTACATCTGGAATATTTTAACTAAGAGGATACCATCATAATTTGACCATCCAGTAGAGCTGTGTGCCCTTGGGAAAAATAACAGCTGTAGTTTCCCCTTGCAGTACCAGCACAGAAAGGCTGATGTTACATTGCCAGATGAGTTTCCCAGCAGATAGTCCCAAGCAACTGCAAAAAAGCGTAGGTGACTAGTATACAAGAAAGATAAAAGAACAGACCTGCAAAATTGCAGACCAATATCCCTAACTTCTGTTTGCTGCAGAATCCTTGAACATATTCTCACTTCAAATATAATAAACTTTCTTGAGACTGAGAAGCTTATGTGTAAAAATTAGCATTGTTTTAGAAAGAATCGCTCGTGCAAAACTCAGCTTGCCGTTTTCGCACATGATATACTGTGAACTATGGATGAAGGGCAACAGGCAGATTCCATATTTCTAGTTTTCCAGAAAGCATTTACGTCTACATGCATACTCGGCATGTCACATTTAAGTGCCTAGCAGAGGGTTCATCAAACCATCTCCACAATCCTTTATTATTCCAGTCTCTTACAGTTCACAGAAGAAATGAATACCTATATCTTTCCGCACGAGCTCTGATTTCATGATTTCCCTTGTATTATCATGGTGATCATTTCTCGCTGTATGGGTCAGTGGCAACAAAATATTTTTGCATTTGGATGAGAAAGTTGGTGATTGGAATTTCATGAGAAGATTCCTTCACAGCAAAAAAAGCCTTTGTTTTAATGATGTCCATCCCAAATCCTGTATCAATTCAGTGACACTCTCGCCCCTATTGCACGATAATACAGGGTTATTACAAATGATTGAAGCGATTTCACAGCTCTACAATAACTTTATTATTTGAGGTATTTTCACAATGCTTTGCACACACATACAAAAATTCAAAGTTTTTTTAGGCATTCACAAATGTTCGATATGTGCCCCTTTAGTGATTCGGCAGACATCAAGCCGATAATCAAGTTCCTTCCACACTCAGCGCAGCATGTCCCCATCAATGAGTTCGAAAGCATCATTGATGCGAGCTCGCAGTTCTGGCACGTTTCTTGGTAGAGGAGGTTTAAACACTGAATCTTTCACATAACCCCACAGAAAGAAATCGCATGGGGTTAAGTAGGGAGAGTGTGGAGGCCATGACATGAATTGCTGATCATGATCTCCACCACGACCGATCCATCGGTTTTCGAATCTCCTGTTTAAGAAATGCCAAACATCATGATGGAAGTGCGGTGGAGCACCATCCTGTTGAAAGATGAAGTCGGCGCTGTCGATCTCCAGTTGTGGCATGAGCCAATTTTCCAGCATGTCCAGATACACGTGTCCTGTAACATTTTTTGTCACAGAAGAAAAAGGGGCCATAAACTTTAAACCGTGAGATTGCACAAAACATGTTAACTTTTGGTGAATTGCGAATTTGCTGCACTAATGCGTGAGGATTCTCTACCGCCCAGATTCGCACATTGTGTCTGTTCACTTCACCATTAAGAAAAAATGTTGCTTCATCACTGAAAACAAGTTTCGCACTGAACGCATCCTCTTCCATGAGCTGTTGCAACCGCGCCGAAAATTCAAAGCGTTTGACTTTGTCATTGGGTGTCAGGGCTTGTAGCAATTGTAAACGGTAAGGCTTCTGCTTTAGCCTTTTCTGTAAGATTTTCCAAACCATCGGCTGTGGTACGTTTAGCTCCCTGGTTGCTTTATTCGTCGACTTCCGCGGGCTACGCGTGAAACTTGCCCGCACACGTTCAACCATTTCTTCACTCACTGCAGGCCGACCCGTTGATTTCCCCTTACAGAGGCATCCAGAAGCTTTAACATACCATCGCCGAATGGAGTTAGCAGTTGGTGGATATTTGATGAACTTCGTCCTGAAGTGTCGTTGCACTGTTATGACTGACTGATGTGAGTGCATTTCAAGCACGACATACGCTTTCTCGGCTCCTGTCGCCATTTTGTCTCACTGTGCTCTCGAGCGCTCTGGCGGCAGAAACCTGAAGTGCGGCTTCAGCCGAACAAAACTTTATGAGTTTTTCTACGTATCTGTAGTGTGTCGTGACCATATGTCAATGAATGGAGCTACAGTGAATATATGAAATCGCTTCAATCATTTGTAATAGCCCTGTACAAAACGTACTGTCCTTCTTTGTACTTTTTTTATGTACTCCACCAATCATATCTGGTCAGGATCCCACACTATGCAGCAGTATTTTTAAAACAGAATGGGCAAGTGTAATGTAGGAAGTCTCCTTCGTAGATCTGTTACATTTCTTAGGTTTCCTGCCAATAATACACAGTCTTTGGTTAGCCTTCCCCACAACATTTTCTGTGTGTTCCTTCCAATTTAACTTGTTCATTATTGTAATTGCTAGGTATTTAGTTGAATTTATGGCCTTTAGATTTGATTGATTTATCATGTAACCAAAGTTTAATGGATTCCTTTTAGCACTCATGTGAATGTCCTTACACTTTTCATAATGTAGGGTCAATTGCCAATTTTCGTATCATGCATATACCTTTCCTAAATCGTTGTTGAATTTGTTTTGATCTTCTGACGACTACTAGTCAATAAATGATAGCGTCGTCTGCAAACAACTTAAGATGGCTGCTCAGATTGTCTCCCAAATCATTTACATACATAAGGAACACAAATGGCCTATAACACTACCTTGATGAATTCCAGAAATCACTTCTGTTTTGCTCAATGACTTTCTGTCAATTACTACAAACTGTGACCTCTCTGACAGGAAATCACAATTCCAGTCACATAACTGAGACAATATTCTGTAAGCATACAATTTCACTACAAGCAGCGTGTGTGGTACAGTGTCAAAAGCTTTCTGGATATCTAGAAATGTGGAATCTATTTGAAATCCCTTGTCAACTGCACTCAACACTTCATGCGAGTAAAGAGCTAGTTGTGTTTCACAAGAATGATGTTTTCCAAACCCGTGTTGACTGTGTGTCAATAGACCATTTTCTTCGAGGTAATTCATAATATTTGAACACAATATGTGTTCCAGAATCCTGCTCCATATCAGTGTGAAAGATGTGGGCCTGTAATTTAGTGGATTATTCCTACTACCTTTCTTGAATATTGGTATGACCTGTGCAACTTTCTGTCTTTGGGTACAGATCTTTAGTCGAGCAAACGGTTGTATATGGTTGTTAAGTATGGAGCTATTGCATCAGCATACTCTGAAAGCAACCTAAATGGTATACAGTCTGTACAAGACAACTTGCTTTTATTAAGGATATTTACTTCCACATTACTCATGTTGGCAGCTGTTCTTGATTCGAATACCGAAATATTTACTTCATCTTCTTTTGTGAAGGCACTTTGAAAGGCTGTGTTTAGTAACTCTGCATTGAAAACACTGTCTTTCATACTGTCTCCATTGCTATCATACAGAGAAGGCACTGATGGTATCTCAATGCTAGCATATTTCACATATGACCAGGATCTCTGGATTTTCTGCCAGGTTTTGAGACAAAGGTTACATTGTGCCTCTCGCATTGAAGTTTGCACTAAATTTTGAGCTTCTGTAAAAGATAGCTAATCTTGGAGATTTTGTGTGTTTAAATTTGGCATTTTTTTGTTGTTGTTATTGTTTCTACAACAGTGTTCTGAGCAGTTTTGTGAACCAAGGAGAATCAGCTCCATCATTTGTTAATTTATTTGATATAAATCTCTCAATTGCAGCCGATACTATTTCTTTGAATTCAAGCCACATCTTGTCTGCACTTACATTGTTAATTGGGAAGGAGTGGAGATTGTCTCTCAGGAAGGCGTCAAGTGAATTTTTATCTGCTTTTCGAATATATATATATTTTTGTTTATGTTTGGAGGATTTGGGGGTTACAATATTCAATCTCTCTATGACAATCCCATGTTCACTAATCCCTGTATCCATTTAGATGCTTGTTACTAACTCAGGATTATTTGTCGCTAAGAGGTCAAGCGTCTTTTCACAACTGTTTACTATTTGCGTGGGCTCATGAACTAACTGCTCAAAATAATTTTCATAGAATGTGTTTAGCACAATTTTGGATGATGTTTTATTCATACCTCCAGGATTAAACATGTATTTTCATCAACATATTGAGGGGAAATTAAAGTCACCTCCATCTGTAATTGTATGAGTGGGGTATGTGTCTGAAACCAAACTCAAGTTTTCTTTGAACCTTTCAACAATTGTATCATCTGAATTGTGAGGCTGGTAAAAGGGTCCAGTTATTATTTTATTCAAGTTTCCAGCAGTGACCTCTGCCCATACTAACTCACAGAAACTATCCAATTCAATTTTGTGACAAGATAAACTACTTCTAACAACAACAAACATGCCACCGTGAACTGCGTTTAGCCTATTCTTTCAGAACACCATTAGGTTCTTCTCAAAAATTTCGGCTGAACTTATCTCTGACACTAGCCAGCTTTCAGTGCCTATAACAATTTGAGCATCAGTGATTTATATTAGCACTTGGAGCTCTGGTACTTTCCCAACACAGCTACGACAATTTACGACTGTTATACCAATTGTAGGGAAGCAGCCTACTCACGCCATATAAAATTCACATCACTCTTTCCACTGTGTGCCAGCCAGTCTGCTGTAACTAGCTCTGACGTCATAAATGTTGTGCAATACTTTAAAAATCAAGTAAATAACCTGAAACGTTTCTAGCATGTCAGGAGTAATACTAAATCAATATGTGTTGAATATCATTTCAATAACTTTAACCATTTTAGAAATTTGGATGTTTATCTGTAAAAATCATTGGCGCAACACAAAAGAGCTAGAAACTTAAAAATTTATATTTAGATTCCTTTTTCATAATAATTTAGTAGAAACAGTAATCTGGATCTCACAAATTAAAATTTTAGTTGAAATTCATGATTTTCTGGTTTTTGTCTTAAAAATTAAGGAAGCAAGATAGATTAAGTAGGCGAATAAATAAAGCTAGGATGTTTAAATTTAAATAGAAGGGAGATCTGCTGTAATCATAAATATGTGAGAAGTTTCAACTGAATAACTATAAAACTATAGCGATAGCGTATCTCCAAAGGGCAAGTTCAGAGCTCGTCTACTGCCTGTAGTGTAATTAAATTAATTCTCTTGCCTAAAATATTTGACTTAGCCACGTCAGATATTTTATTATGATTACTTACCTGTGTGCTGATTGCACATTTAAATTGAGAGCTTCATCGGCCATCAGCAAAGGAAGCGATGATTTATTCAATAACTTGAAGTGGTGCATTACTAGCCCAACGGCTAGTCGGGAGAGCAATTTTGATCAGGCGTTCCCTTAGCCATCTGCACCACGGCTTTATATATAAGAACGCTGCATGAGAGAAAAAGGCCCCAGTTCTCTCCAGACACTGATTAGTGCACAATCTGTGCCGGGAGTCGCGTCGTGTCGGTATCATTGCTATAAACAGCCTCGGATGCCGTAATAAGTTACTCGGGATACGCATAACCATGAAATCGTTTTCGAGTGAAATGTTAATTCTGGGATGACTTTAATGATCTATCTTCAGTTTGCGTATGTCGTATTTTCACATGCTGCTGCGGGACAAACATTCTACCATTATTTAGCGTGGCGTTTGATGAACATTATCATCAAATTATGGCGAGCATTCACTTAAACATTTAATCTGAACAGTTATAGTTGCATCAGCGCATTAGACTCTGAACTGCTCTGTTAGTTGGATTGTGTGGATCTTTTTTTAGTCTGTGACTTTCAGAATATAGTGAAAATTTAGACAGAATCGTTTCTGATTATGAATCCCAGGCAATCTCCTAATTCCTCAGAGCTATAAGCTGTAGCTATAAGTGTATTTCTCAGATGAAGTGGGCACTAGGAATTCTAATTACAGGCTTCACGTTTTGCTAATCACTTTCTGGTTGCCAATATTGTAGTTAGAGAGCCAGTGTTGAGAACAGAAAACCACAGCATTAAATAAATAATAGGAACATTTTATATAACAATTAATTCCATCGGCTGCCCCACATATGGTTAATCAGCTGGGAAATGCATCTTTTCTACATTACATTCTACATTTAAATAACAACATAAATTCCACCAGCCGCCCCACACAATGGTTCCTGTATCTATGTTCTTCCTGTGTTGTGCCTCCACCCTTTTTTGAGTGAAGCCCTTTTTGTGTTTTCCCAAGACCCCCTAACCTAAAAAACCACACAGTCCACACCACACAGCTCCTGCTACCGATGTAGCTGCCTCTTTCATGTTGTGGACTCCTCATGTAGTGGACTCCTGACCTATTCAGCGGAACCCAGAACCCAAAACCCAAGCACCCTATGTCACAAGTTGGGGAATCTGCAGCCTACACTGTTGCAGAACCATCTGAGCCTGTGATTGAGACCCTTCACTCTGCTCTGTACCATAGGTAGTTAGGTTTTTGAAAATCTGCGTATTACAAGATGCAATTCGTGTGTTTTCATCAGGGTCTACAGTAGATTTCCGTAGCGCGAGTCGATAGTTCATTCATCTGCATAGTTTAGTTTTCCACAGTCTTTAGTATGGACAGGGACTGTGATCGTTGTGTGCAGATGCAAGCCGAGCTGGTGACACTTCGTTCTCAGCTTCAGGCTGTGATGGCTTCGGTTACACAGCTTGAGGCTGCAGTGTATGGGCACCACTGTTGTGGGTCAGCCATGGGCCAGCGGGCATCCAGCACGTCAGAGTCCTCTGATTGGTCCTCACCAGTGGCCAACCCTGTTATTGCTTGCACTGAGGCTGACCCCTCACCTGTGGTTGAGTCGGAGGGCACCCCAGGGTGAAGCAGGTGGCAAAATACTTCCCAGGTGACTGCACGTAAGGCCTCCCCAGTTTGTCTGACAAACAGGTTCCTGGAGCTGTCTGTGGCTGACACTGTCACTGAGCCAGATGCTGTCACCTGTCCTGTTTCAGAGGAAATCACTCAGCCTGCAAGATCCGGGCAATTGCAGAGGGTGGGATTATTGGTAGTTGGGAGCTCCAACGTTAGGCGCGTTATGGGGCCCCTTAGGGACTTGGCTGACAAGAAGGCTCCATGTGCATACCAAGTGGAATCATTCCAGATATGGAAAAGGTCCTCCTGGTTGCCATGAAGAGCATAGGGTGCAGCCAACTGCAGGTGGTTGCTCACATTAGTACCAATGATATGTGTCACGTAGATGACACAGTTGCTGAAAGGTTCAAAGAAAACTTGAACTTGATTCCAAACACGTACCTGACTCATACGATAATAGTAGGTGGTGACTTTAATTTACCCTTGATATGTTGGCAGTATTACGTGATCATTTCCAGAGGTACGTATAAAATACCATACGAAATTGTGCTAAAACACATTCTCTGAAAATTATTTCGAGCAGTTAGTTCATGAGCCTACACGAATAGTAAATGGTTGCGACAACACACTTGACCTCTTAGCAACAAATAATCCTGAGTTAATCCTGAGTTGGCAGCAATTGAGAGATTTATACCAGATAAATTAACAAACGACAGGGCTGATTCTCCTTGTTACACAAAATGGGTTAGAACACTGTTGCAAAAGAACAAAAACAAACATGCCAAATTTAAACAGACACAAAATCCCTAAGATTGGCGTTCTTTTACAGAAGCTCGAAATTTAGCGTGGACTTCAATGCGAGATGCCTATAACAGTTTCCACAATGAAACATTGTCTCGAAACCTGTCAGAAAATCTAAAGAGATTCTGGTCATATGTGAAGTATGTTAGCGGCAAGAAACAATCAATGCCTTCTCTGCATGATAGCAATGGAGATACTATCGAAGACACTGCTGCCAAAGTAGAGATAATAAACACAGCCTTCTGAAACGTCTTCACAAAAGATGTAGAAGTAAATATCCTCGGAGTTGTGAAGCAACTTAAATCACTTAATAAAGCAAGTCGTCTGGTCCAGACTGTATACTAATTAGGTTCCTTTTGGCGTATGCTGATGCATTAGCTCCATACTAAACAATCATATACAACCGTTCACTCAATGAAAGATCCGTACCCAAAGACTGGTTTCCACAGGTCACACCAATATTCAAGAAAGGTAGTATGAGTAATCCACTAAATTACAGGCCCATATTGCTAACATTGATATGTAGCAGGATTTTAGAACATATATTGTGTTCGAACATTATGAATTACCTCGAAGAAAATGGTCTATTGACACACAGTCAACATGGATTTGGAAAACATCATTCTTGTGAAACACAACTAGCTCTTTACTCGCATGAAGTGTTGAGTGCTATTGACAAGGGATTTCAGATTGATTCCATATCTCTCGATTTCTGGAAGGCTTTTGACACTGTACCACACAAGCAGCTCGTAGTGAAATTGCGTGCTTATGGAATATTGTCTCAGTTATGTAACTGGATTTGTGATTTCCTGTCAGAGAGGTCAAAGTTTGTAGTAATTGACGGAAGGTAGTGTTATAGGTCCTTTGCTCTCCCTTATCTATATTGGGAGACAATCTGAGCAGCTGTCTTTGGTTGTTTGCAGATGACGCTGTCATATATCGACTAATAAAGTCATCAGAAGATCAAAACAAACTGCAAAATGATTTAGAAAAAATATCTGAATGGTGTGAAAAGTGGCAGTTGATCCTGAATAACGAAAGTGTGAGGTCATCCACATGAGTGCTAAAACGAACTCGTTAAACTTCGGTTACACGATAAATCAGTCTAATCTAAGAGCCATAAATTCAACTAAATGCCTAGATATTACAATTATGAACAACTTAAATTGGAAGGAACACACAGAAAATGCTGTGGGGAAGGCTAACCAAAGACTGCGTTTTATTGGCAGGACACTTAGAAAATGTAACAGACCTACTAAGGAGGCTGCCTACACTACGCTTGTCCGCCCTCTTTTAGAACACTGTTGCGCAGTGTGGGATCTTTACCAAGTAAGACTGACAGAGTACATCAAAAAAGTTCAAAGAAAGGCAGCACGTTTTGTATTTTCACAAAATATGGGAGAGAGTGTCACAGAAATGATACAGGATTTGGGCTGGAAATCGTTAAAAGAAAGGCATTTTTCATTGTGACAGAATCTTCTCACGAAATTCCAATCACAAATTTTCTCCTCCGAATGCGAAAATATTTTGTTGACACTGACCTACATAGGGATGAATGATCACCATGATAAAATAAGGGAAATCAGAGCTCGTACGGTAAGATATAGGTGTTCGTTCTTTCCGCGTGCTATACGAGATTGTAATAATAGAGAATTGTGAAGGTGGTTTAATGAACCCTCTGCCAGGCCCTTAAATGTGCTTTGCAGTGTATCCGTATAGATGTAGACGTAGAAGGTCCTGTCGACTATGCTGCAAATGGTCAGCTCTGCTTTCATCTCGCAAGCAAGAGTGGCAGCTTTTACCACCTCTGTTAGCCACTTGAAACCAGAGAGAATCTCTTCCAATCCAAAGTGACACACACCATTGGTACCCAGTATGCACACAGAGTGCACATTGGCTTTCTTCCCCTTCTTGGCAGACATGTCTCTATATGCCTAGCACTGGAGATCTCAACTATCAATAATCCCACCCTCTGTGATTGCCCAGATCTTGCAGGCTGAAAGGTTTCCTCTGAAACAGGACAGGCAATGGCTTCTGGCTGAGTGACAGTGTCAGCCACAGATAGCATCTGGAACCTGTTTGTCAGACTAAATGGGGAGGCCTTACATGCAGCTCCCTGGGAAGTCTTTCACTGCCTGCCATGCCCTGAGGTGACCACCCCCTTGATCACAGGTGAGAGGTCAACCTCAGTGTGAGCAGTAACTGGGCTGGCCATTGTTGAGAACGGTTTGGAGGATTCTGATGTGCTGGACGTCCGTTGGATTCCCACGGCTGGCCCACAACAGTGGAGCCAAGCCACTGCAGCTTCAAGCTTTGTTACCAAAGCCATCACAGCCTGGAGCTGAGAGTGAAGTATAACCAACACAACAATCACAGTCCCTATCCATACTAAAGACCATGGAAAACTGAACTACCCAGATAATGGACTATCAGCATGTGCTGTAGAACTCTATTGTAGATGCTGACAAAAATGCAGGAACTCATCTAATAAATTACATTAAAATGCAGAGTTTCAAAAGCCTAACTACCAAAGCACTCAGCTGAAACTAAATAATTTGTCCCTGATTAGGAATTTTTTTATTGGTATATCTGAACACTTCTTAAATAAGGAGATAATTCAGAGGCTTCCTTTACCAGGATACAGGTTGGCTGGCAGCTTTTCTAGGAGCTCTTTGCGGTGTGGGGGAGTAGCCATGTATGTGAAAAACGGTATCCCATTTGAGACAATTGATGTTTCAAAGTACTGCACTGAAAAGATGTTTGAATGTTGTGCAGGTGTGGTTAAATTTAGTGGAGCTAAACTTCTTACTGTTGTTATTTATAAATCCCCAGACTCCAATTTCACAACATTTTTGCTAAAGCTAGAGGAGGTTCTTGGTTCACTTTATAGGAAATACGAAAAGTTAGTTATATGTGGTGACTTCAATATTAATTGTATAAGTGATTGTGCAAGGAAAAGGATGCTGGTAGACCTCCTTAATTCATATAATCTTATGCAAACCGTATTCTTTCCAACGAGAGTGCAAGGGAACAGTAGAACAACCATAGACAATATTTTTGTTCATTCGTCATTATTAGAAGGGCATTCTGTTAGCAAAAAGGTGAATGGCCTTTCAGATCATGATGCACAAATTTTAAGTCTAAAAGATTTTTGTGCTGCAACACATGTTAAATATAGTTAACAACTTTTTAGGAAAGCTGATCCAGTTGCTGTACAGACTTTTGTAAACCTTATCAAGGAACAAGAGTGGCAAGATGTTTATAGTGCTGATACAGTAGACGATAAATATAATGCTTTCCTCAAGACTTTTCTCGTGCTCTTTGAAAGTTGCTTTCCATTAGAACGTTCAAAACAGGGTACTAGCACAAACAGGCAGCCTGGGTGGCTGACTAAAGGGATAAGAATATCTTGTAGAACAAAGTGGCAATTATATCAAAACGTTAGAAACAGTCAAAATCTAAATGCAGCAGCCCATTACAAACAGTATTGTAAGGTGCTTAAAAAAGTTATTAGGAAGGCAAAAAGTATGTGGTATGCAGATATAATAGCTAAGTCTCAGGATAAAATTAAAACCATATGGTCAGTCGTAAAGGAAGTGGCTGGTCTGCAGAGACAGGTCGAGAATATAGAATCAGTGCGTAGTGGGGATGTCCGTGTTACTGATAAGTCGCATATATGTACAGTACTTAATAATCACTTTCTGAATATAGCAGGTGAACTAAATAGAAACCTAGTCCCAACAGGGAATCGTATAGCGCTCTTAGAAAAAAGTGTTCCGAGACTGTTACCTGAAATGCTCCTCCATGATACTGACAAGAGGGAGATTGAGTTAATAATTAAATCACTAAAGACCAAGAACTCTCATGGATATGACGGGGTATCTAGCAGAATACTGAAGTATTGTTCCACGTATGTTAGCTCAGTACTTAGCCATATCTGTAACTTTTCCTTTAGGAGTGGTCGGTTTCCTGACCGATTAAAGTACTCGGTAGTGAAGCCACTTTATAAAAAGGGAGACAGGGATAATGTTGACAATTATAGACCTATTTCTATGCCATCGGTGTTTGCTAAAGTTATCGAGAGGGTTGTATATACAAGGTTACTGCAGCATTTAAATTCACATAATTTGCTGTCAAATGTACAGTTTGGTTTTAGAAATGGCTTAACAACTGAAAATGCTATAGTCTCTTTTCTCTGTGAGGTTTTGGACGGATTAAATAAAAGGTTGCGAACGTTAGGTGTTTTCTTTGATTTAACGAAGGCTTTTGACTGTGTTGACCACAAAATATTACTGCAGAAGTTGGAACATTATGGAGTAAGGGGAGTAGCTTACAATTGGTTCGCCTCCTACTTTAAGAACAGAAAGCAGAAGGTAATCCTCCGCAATATTGAGAGTGGTAATGATGTTCAGTCCCAATGGGGCACTGTTAAATGGGGCGTTCCCCAAGGGTCGGTGCTGGGGCCACTGCTGTTTCTTATTTATATAAATGATATGCCTTCTAGTATTACAGGTGATTCAAAAATATTTCTGTTTGCTGATGACACCACCTTGGTAGTGAAGGATCTTGTGTGTAATATTGAAACATTATCAAATAATGTAGTTCATGATATAAGTTCGTGGCTTGTGGAAAATAATTTGATGCTAAATCACAGTAAGACTCAGTTTTTACAGTTTCTAACTCACAATTCAACAAGAACTGACATTTTAATCAGACAGAATGGGCATGTTATAAGCGAGACGGAACAGTTCAAGTTCATAGGCGTACGGATAGATAGTAAGCTGTTGTGGAAAGCCCATGTTCAGGATCTTGTTCAGAAACTAAATGCCGCTTTATTTACCATTAGAACAGTATCTGAAATAAGTGACATTTCAACACGAAAAGTAGTATACTTCGCATATTTTCATACGCTTATGTCATATGGTATTATTTTTTTGGGTAATTCCTCTGATTCAAAAAGGGTATTTTTGGCTCAAAAACGGGCTGTTCGAGCTATGTGTGGTGTAAGTTCGAAAACCTCTTGTCGACCCCTATTCAATAGTCTGGGAATTTTGACATTGCCCTCACAGTATGTATTTTATTTAATGTCGTTTGTTGTTAGCAATATTAGCTTATTCCCAAGAGTTAGCAGCTTTCACTCAGTTAATACTAGGCAGAAATCAAATCTGCATGTGGAATGCACTTCCTTGACTCTTGTGCAGAAAGGAGTGCAGTATTCTGCTGCATCCATTTTCAATAAGCTACCACAAGAACTCAAAAATCTTAGCAGTAGCCCAAACACTTTTAAGTCTAAACTGAAGAGTTTCCTCATGGCTCACTCCTTCTATTCTGTCGAGGAGCTCCTGGAAGAGCTAAAAAATTAAGCAAATTCCAGTGTTACATTCTTGATTTTCTTTATTTAAACTAACGACTTGTCGCCTGAATATGTTTCTTATATTTCATTTTATCTGTTTCTACAATAGTGTTATAATTTCATGTATTGACTCATTCCATGACCATGGAGACTTCTCCTAAATGTGGTCCCACGGAACAATGAATAAATAAATAAAAAATAAATAATTAATATGCCACAAAATCAGTTTACTTTCCGACACAAACGAGAAAGTGAGAATTCTGGCTATTAGATATTAAGTTAACATGCAGAAACTCAAGAACTACCAAAGCAAGCAGATGAAATTATACAATTCGCTCCTGGTTAGGAACTCATAAAAGTCACAAAATTGGTTACTTCCCTGTTGCTGTGTGTGTCTTGGCCAGCTGCTGCTGCCTGATAGCATTTGGGCATTTGACAGAGTGTCCCATAGCAGGCTGTTAAAGGAGGCATGAGCAATGGAATAAGTTCACAAATATGTGAGTGGCTTGAAGACTTCTTAAATAGCAGCAACCAGTATTTTGACCTCAAATGGTGATTGTTCATTGGAGACAAGGGTAGTGTCAGGAGTGCCCCAGGGAAGTGTGACACGACTGCTGTTTTTCTCTGTATACCTAAATTATTTGGCTGACAGGTCGGGCAGCAATCTGTGGTTGTTTGCTGACGATGCTATGGTTGGTAAGGTGCCAAAGTTGAGTGACTATAGGAAGATACAAGACCATTAGCAGGCCCTACATGTGGAAAAATGTATGTTAATGCTGATAAGTAAGAAAATCAAACTTTTAATGTTGGATACAGTATTACTAGTGTCCTGCTTGACACAGTCAAGTCATTTAAATATCTGGACATAATGTTGCACTGCGATATGAGGTGGAACGAGCATGTGAGAACTGTGCTAGGGAAGATGAATGTTGATTTTGGTTTATGGGAGAATTTTAGGAAAGAGTGGTTCACTGGTGTGACCTACAATTGAGTAATGCTCAACTTTTTGGGATCCATACCAGGTTGTATTGAAGGAAGACATCAGAGCTATTCAGAGGCAGGCTGCTATATTTGTAACCAGTAGGTTCAACCAAAATGTAAGTGTTACAGAGATGCTTCAGGAACTTGAATGGGAATCACAGGAGGGAAAATGACATTCTTTTTGCAAACACTATTGAGAAAATTTAGAGAACCAGCATTTGAAGTTGACTGTTGAATGATTCTACTGTCACCAACATGCACTGTGAATAATGACAAGGAGATAAGATACGAGAAATTATGGCTCATAGGGAGGCATACAGACAATCATTTCACCCTTGCTCTATTTGTGAGTTGAACAGTAAAGGAAATGACAAATAGTGGTAGAGGGTGGTGGCTTGCAGAGTATCTCTGTGGATGTAGACATACAGCAGCCAGGCTGTTGCCCCTGCAACTACTGAAAAGGCTGCTGCTCCTCTTCAGTAACCACACATTTGTCTGGTCTCTGAACAGATACCCCTTAACTGTGGTTGCACCTATGGTACAGCTATTGAATTGTTGAGGCACATAAGCCACTCCACTGTGGTGAGGTGTATGCTTCATGGGGGGACATGTTGATATGCAACTGAAATGAACTTCAACATTTTTTGGTAACATCTTCAAGAGCTCACTTGACAACATTTCATTCTTTTTCTGTTTACTACATTGACATCAAATGCAAGTAAATATCATTGCAATAATTATATAACTGAAGATTGTATGATTCACTTGGTGTTTACCCTTGCTTTTCCTCGAGATGGGCCCAAATGGGGAAGCAAGTTTTAAGATTACAGGGAGTAAAGACATCCACCCCTCAACAACACACATAATTGTGTGTAGAGAAAATATTATAAATCTCAAAGCAAATAACACTGAATGAAAACATCAAATGAGCTGTTCATGATGACAAACATATATGAACAGAACAAAATCAAATCTCTGAAGATCAGATTCTTTGTTTCAACTGACAATGACTAACTGTGAAATCCAAATCAATATAAACACAAATATAAAATCAATACAAATGTGAAATGTCAGAGCCACCTACATGCATTGTGCATCAGGAAACAGATTCTATTCAGTGTATATGGTGAAGAACAATAAGAATTATGATTATGGGTTTATGGGAAATATCATGTAGATGCAAATAACCCAAAATTCCAACATGATCCCATGCCTTTTCAAGTGACTTCTGAATGGAATAATGAAAAAGTTTTTGGTCTTCAGCCAAAGGATGGCAGCAGCAAAATTTTGTAACTAAAGGGTTTATGCTCTGATTTAGTTGCCAAATAGGAAATAATATGTTTGTGTTATGAGTTTTCTAATTACCAGAGTAGCTACTGTTTTCATGGTGGTGGTCTTTTGCGTTTGACACATTATTTGCTCAGAATCCATCATCTAATTAATTAGTGACATTTGTCAATTATTGAGGAATATACTAATATATGTCTCCAACATCAAAGGGTGAAATTTACACCTTTACTTAAGTGTTTGAACAATTATTCTCATACTGGATTAATAACTTTTTTTCCATCATAGACTATTTTCATGGCATGGTGGGTATTGGTAGTTTATGGTTTGGTATTACAGAGCCTGCAGTTTGATGATGAGTTTATTTCAATCATTCCTAATGAGTGCTTCAAAATTTATCAACACCAACCATCAAATTTACAATTAAATGTGCATTCCATCAAGTGCAGCTACATGCCAGCCACTAAAATGACAAAACCTGCTAAAAGCAAAGCAGCAAAAAAGATTCATTTTAATCTAAATGAAAATGGTATGAATAATACTGCATGGACATGAGGGTGCTTGTGGAATATGAGTGAAAGTCATTCCCTGAAGATTAAATGCTGTGATGGATGCAAGAAGAAGTCTATGCAACATTAGCTACAATGCTGACATCTTTGGAATTATTCAAATCTTCAGCTTCCAATTGAAGTTTTAACTCTCACTTGAAAACAATAGTAATATGCTTTCTACTGATTTTGACTTCTGATTAATGTACAGCAGTTTCCACATTTATCAATTTGTAAATAAAAAAAATGAACTATTGGGTGAGATGGTAAAAATATCAAGATCTCTGTCTTGTTATTTTGCCAAACTTGGTCAAATTTAAGAGTTAAGGCATCACAGTATTAAATAATTTCAAATTAATTTTTTGGAGCTATGTAATTTTGTTGTTGTTGTTGTTGTGGTCTTCAGTCCTGAGACTGGTTTGATGCAGCTCTCCATGCTACTCTATCCTGTGCAAGCTTCTTCATCTCCCAGTACCTACTGCAACCTACATCCTTCTGAATCTGCTTAGTGTATTCATCTCTTGGTCTCCCTCTACGATTTTTACCCCCCACGCTGCCCTCCAATGCTAAATTTGTGATCCCTTGATGCCTCAAAACATGTCCTACCAACCGATCCCTTCTTCTAGTCAAGTTGTGCCACAAACTTCTCTTCTCCCCAATCCTATTCAATACCTCCTCATTAGTTACGTGATCTACCCACCTTATCTTCAGCATTCTTCTGTAGCACCACATTTCGAAAGCTTCTATTCTCTTCTTGTCCAAACTGGTTATCGTCCATGTTTCACTTCCATACATGGCTACACTCCATACAAATACTTTCAGAAACGACTTCCTGACACTTAAATCTATACTCGATGTTAACAAATTTCTCTTCTTCAGAAACGATTTCCTTGCCATTGCCAGTCTACATTTTATATCCTCTCTACTTCGACCATCATCAGTTATTTTACTCCCTAAATAGCAAAACTCCTTTACTACTTTAAGTGTCTCATTTCCTAATCTAATCCCCTCAGCATCACCCGATTTAATTTGACTACATTCCATTATCCTCGTTTTGTTTTTGTTGATGTTCATCTTATATCCTCCTTTCAAGACACTGTCCATTCCGTTCAACTGCTCTTCCAAGTCCTTTGCTGTCTCTGACAGAATTACAATGTCATCGGCGAACCTCAAAGTTTTTACTTCTTCTCCATGAATTTTAATACCTACTCCGAATTTTTCTTTTGTTTCCTTTACTGCTTGCTCAATATACAGATTGAATAACATCGGGGAGAGGCTACAACCCTGTCTCACTCCTTTCCCAACCACTGCTTCACTTTCATGCCCCTCGACTCTTATAACTGCCATCTGGTTTCTGTACAAATTGTAAATAGCCTTTCGCTCCCTGTATTTTACCCCTGCTACCTTCAGAATTTGAAAGAGAGTATTCCAGTTAACGTTGTCAAAAGCTTTCTCTAAGTCTACAAATGCTAGAAACGTAGGTTTGCCTTTTCTTAATCTTTCTTCTAAGATAAGTCGTAAGGTTAGTATTGCCTCACGTGTTCCAACATTTCTACGGAATCCAAACTGATCTTCCCCGAGGTCTGCTTCTACCAGTTTTTCCATTCGTTTGTAAAGAATTCGCGTTAGTATTTTGCAGCTGTGACTTATTAAACTGATAGTTCGGTAATTTTCACATCTGTCAACACCTGCTTTCTTTGGTATTGGAATTATTATATTCTTCTTGAAGTCTGTGGGTATTTCGCCAGTCTCATACATCTTGCTCACCAGACGGTAGAGTTTTGTCATGACTGGCTCTCCCAAGGCCATCAGTAGTTCTAATGGAATGTTGTCTACTCCCGGGGCCTTGTTTCGACTCAGGTCTTTCAGTGCTCTGTCAAACTCTTCACGCAGTATCTTATCTCCCATTTCATCTTCATCTACATCCTCTTCCACTTCCATAATACTGTCCTCAAGTACATCGCCCTTGTATAAACCCTCTATATACTCCTTCCACCTTTCTGCCTTCCCTTCTTTGCTTAGAACTGGGTTGCCATCTGAGCTCTTGATATTCATACAAGTGGTTCTCTTCTCTCCAAAGGTCTCTTTAATTTTCCTGTAGGCAGTATCTATCTTACCCCCAGTGAGACAATCCTCTACATCCTTACATTTGTCCTCTAGCCATCCCTGCTTAGCCATTTTGCACTTTCTGTCGATCTCATTTTTGAGACGTTTGTATTCCCTTTGGCCTGCTTCATTTACTGCATTTTTATATTTTCTCCTTTCATCAATTAAATTCAATATTTCTTCTGTTACCCAAGGATTTCTATTAGCCCTCGTCTTTTTACCTACTTGATCCTCTGCTGCCTTCACTACTTCATCCCTCAGAGCTACCCATTCTTCTTCTACTGTATTTCTTTCCCCCATTCCTGTCAATTGTTCCCTTATGCTCTCCCTGAAACTCTCTACAACCTCTGGTTCTTTCAGTTTATCCAGGTCCCATCTCCTTAAATTCCCACCTTTTTGCAGTTTCTTCAGTTTCAATCTGCAGTTCATAACCAATAGATTGTGGTCAGAATCCACATCTGCCCCTGGAAATGTCTTCAATTTAAAACCTGGTTCCTAAATCTCTGTCTTACCATTATATAATCTATCTGATACCTATTAGTATCTCCAGGATTCTTCCAGGTATACAACCTTCTTTTATGATTCTTGAACCAAGTGTTAGCTATGATTAAGTTATGCTCTGTGCAAAATTCTACAAGGCGGCTTCCTCTTTCATTTCTTCCCCCCAATCCATATTCACCTACTATGTTTCCTTCTCTCCCTTTTCCTACTGACGAATTCCAGTCACTCATGACTATTAAATTTTCATCTCCCTTCACTACCTGAATAATTTCTTTTATCTCGTCATACATTTCATCAATTTCTTCATCATCTGCAGAGCTAGTTGGCATATAAACTTGTACTACTGTAGTAGGCATGGGCTTTGTGTCTATCTTGGCCACAATAATGCGTTCACTATGCTGTTTGTAGTAGCTAACCCGCACTCCTATTTTTTTATTCATTATTAAACCTACTCCTGCATTACCCCTATTTGATTTTGTATTTATAACCCTGTAATCACCTGACCAAAAGTCTTGTTCCTCCTGCCACCGAACTTCACTAATTCCCACTATATCTAACTTTAACCTATCCATTTCCCTTTTTAAATTTTCTAACCTACCTGCCCGATTAAGGGATCTGACATTCCACGCTCCGATCCGTAGAATGCCAGTTTTCTTTCTCCTGATAACGACGTCCTCTTGAGTAGTCCCCGCCCGGAGATCCGAATGGGGGACTATTTTACCTCCGGAATATTTTACCCAAGAGGACGCCATCATCATTTAATCATACAGTAAAGCTGCATGTCCTCGGGAAAAATTACGGCTGTAGTTTCCCCTTGCTTTCAGCCGTTCGCAGTACCAGCACAGCAAGGCCGTTTTGGTTAATGTTACAAGGCCAGATCAGTCAATCATCCAGACTGTTGCCCCTGCAACTACTGAAAAGGCTGCTGCCCCTCTTCAGGAACCACATGTTTGTCTGGCCTCTCCACAGATACCCCTCCGTTGTGGTTGCACCTACGGTACGGCCATCTGTATCGCTGAGGCACGCAAGCCTCCCCACCAACGGCAAGGTCCATGGTTCATGGGGGAAGTGTAATTTTATGAATGTGAAATAATAAAAATTATTGGTAAGAAAGATTGTCAATCATTTTTAACAGCATTTATTTAGGTCTCAATATAACATTTGATTAATGAAGATTATTCTGCTTTATTTCTACAGAAATTAAGTCAGTTTCATTACTGCTACCAAGTGCCTTCCAGGAAAGCCAGTTATAAATATCCCTCTATTTATTGCTCTTACAAAAAAATTACCGGGTTTTATTATTTTAATACACTGGGCATGCAAAGACTTTGTTCATTTTATTGTCCCAGTTGAAAACAATTACATTTGTTATTACAGCACATTTTTCGCTTTTCATTCACTTATCGTCATATATCAATGAACCAAGTATTTTATTATGTGCTTGCCAGTTTTGAATTTCTGTAACAGAAAACAGTCTCAGCTTCATTTATTCTTGTTTTCTGTTAACATCTACATCTTCTGTTTAATTAAAAAATCTTGAACCCATCGCTAGCAAGTCACCTCTTTCGATTTTGAAAGGAGATAACACATTCACTGGATATAGAAATGTTACAGGTCAGGAAAAAAAAAAAAAAGAAAAAAAAAGCTTTTGTTGCATACTTGTGAAAAACTGATATCCATGACAAAAACAAAAATCTACAGCAGTCACTTAAAATTAACAGGTATTTTCCTATTTATTTGTAATTTCCGATGCTTATCTAATTGACTGTAAAAAAATTATTTCACCCATACTAGCAGTAATTTTACTACAGAGTATGTAATTTTATTATAAATGATCCATTCTTATTTTAGTTAGGATACGAAATTGAACTATATTCTCTGAACCCAATGTAATGATAATGGATCCTACTGCTCTTCACTGGATTTCTTCAATGGTTTCACTCCGCTGAAAGCAAAAAGAAAAGGAAATCACTCACTCATCTGCCCATCACGTTCTGTAGATAACAACATGAACAAGAATCTTTAGTGATGTGGGGGCAGTGAAAGTTTACAAAATGAAGCAGTTGGTAGAAACTGCATGTAGAACGTAAGTTCCATTTGGTTTTATAGATGGTTTGAAATTTGTATGTGTCATAGTAGAGGTGGGTGTTAGGCAGTGATGTACAGTTTCAGTGTTGTAATGGCATTGTTATTTCACAGTTTTAGGAGAAATTGGCAGCAACTACAAGCTTTGTGCTGTTATTAGATTTCTGCATGCAGAGAATCAAATGCCAGGACAGCTCAACAACCAATCATGCCAACTGTTTGGACCTGACACGGTGAGCAGCAGTAAGTTCAGATGAAACAACAGGCAAAAGGCAGTTCACTTAAGACAAATCAGTATGCACAATGAATATAGTGGCTGATCATTCCTACCAATGCCAGAACTTATGAAAGTGCTTACCAAACAATTTTGCAGAACTGACACTTCACAATTTCAGAAACTTCTTGCTTACTCCCACTTGCCCACTGCTGCATAAAACTGCCATCTGATGACTTGGTTTTCACAAAGTGTGTGCAAGATAGATGCCAAAGCAGTTGATGGAGGAACAGAAAACAAATGTCTTCCCACTGCACTGTCATTCCTTCAACACTATGAAAAGAAAGGTGACTTTTTTGCTTATATTGTCACAGGGGATAAAACTTGGGTGCCACACGGAACAATAGACACAATAAAAGTAAAAATAAGGGAGGGAGTAAGTGAGAAAGGGAATGTTTGCTTGGTGAGAGGGGTGGGGAGGAAGAGTGTTGGGGGAAGCAAGAATGCTATCTGGATAAGGAAGGAATGGTGCAGACAGAAGAAAGAATGGAAAAGGTAAGGTGAGACAGTAGGAAACAGGTTAGTGGATGTTAGGCCAGGATGATTGTGTGAGCACGGGGCATGCTGGAGAGACAACTCCCATCTGTGTAGTTCTGAGAAACTAGTGCTGGAAGGGACTATCCAAATTAGCTTGTGTACTGAAGTAGCTGTTGAAGTCATTTGTGTTGTAGTGCATAGCATATTTAGCAACTGGATGGTGAAATCTGTGCTTTGCTGCAGTTTGACAGTGGTCATTCACGTGAATAGACAGTTGGTTTCTTGCAATGCCCACATAGAATGCTGGACATTAATTGTAGCATAGCTGATATATAAAATGGCTGCTTTCACATGGGACCTTGCCTTTTACAGGGTAGAAAATACCTGTGACAAGGCTGCTGTAGGAGATGGTGGTTGGGTGTATGGGACAAGTCTTGCACCTGGATCAACCTCAAGGGTATGACCCATGACATGCACAATTGGGAGCCGGACTGAAATAGTATGAAGGACGGATGACATATATTCTGGTGAACCTTCCGGGATGTAAGGTCGTGGTCCATGAAACTCTTCGGCTCCTAACGTTTCGTCCAGAGCTGCGCTGGACATCTTCAGAAAAACACCTTAAAGACAAAGAGTTTGGGCAGAGATGTCAGTCAAGGCGGAAGTGCAGAGACAAAGATGTTGTTGAATGACAGGTGAGGTATGAGTGGCGGCAACTTGAAATTAGCGGAGATTGAGGCATGGTGGGTAACGGGAAGAGAGGATATATTGAAGTGCAAGTTCCCATCTCCGGAGTTCAGATAGGTTGGTGTTGGTGGGAAGTATCCAGATAACCTGGACGATGTAACACTGTGCCAAGATGTGCTGGCCGTGCACCAAGGCATGTTTAGCCACAGGGTGATCCTCATTACCAACAAACACTGTCTGCCTGTGTCCATTCATGCGAATGGACAGTTTGTTGCTGGTCATTCCCACATAGAATGCATCACAGTGTAGGCAGGTCAGTTGGTAAATCACGTGGGTGCTTTCACACGTGGCTCTGCCTTTGATCGTGTACACCTTCCGGGTTACAGGACTGGAGTAGGTGGTGGTGGGAGGGTGCATGGGACAGGTTTTACACCGGGGGCGGTTACAAGGATAGTAGCCAGAGGGTAGGGAAGGTGGTTTGGGGATTTCATAGGGATGAACTAACAGGTTACGAAGGTTAGGTGGATGGCGGAAAGACACTCTTGGTGGAGTGGGAAGGATTTCATGAAGGATGGATCTCATTTCAGGGCAGGATTTGAGGAATTCGTATCCCTGCTGAAGAGCCACATTCAGAGTCTGGTCCAGTCCCGGAAAGTATCCTGTCAGAAGTGGGGCACTTTTGTCGTTCTTCTGTGGGAGGTTCTGGGTTTGAGGGGATGAGGAAGTGGCTCTGGTTATTTGCTTCTGTACCAGGTCGGGAGGGTAGTTACGGGATGCGAAAGCTGTTGTCAGGTTGTTGGTGTAATGGTTCAGGGTTTCCGGACTGGAGCAGATTCGTTTGCCACGAAGACCTAGGCTGTAAGGAAGGGACCGTTTGATGTGGAATGGGTGGCAGCTGTCCTAATGGAGGTACTGTTGCTTGTTGGTGGGCTTGATGTGGACGGACGTGTGAAGCTGGCCATTGGACAGATGGAGGTCAACGTCAAGGAAAGTGGCATGGGATTTGGAGTAGGACCACGTGAATCTGATGGAACCAAAGGAGTTGAGGTTGGAGAGGAAATTCTGGAGTTCTTCTTCACTGTGAGTCCAGATCATGAAGATGTCATCAATAAATCTGTACCAAACTTTGGGTTGGCAGGCCTGGGTAACCAAGAAGGCTTCCTCTAAGCAACCCATGAATAGGTTGGCGTACGAGGGGGCCATCCTGGTACCCATGGCTGTTCCCTTTAATTGTTGGTATGTCTGGCCGTCAAAAGTGAAGAAGTTGTGGGTCAGGATGAAGCTGGCTAAGGTAATGAGGAAAGAGGTTTTAGGTAGGGTGGCAGGTGATCGGCGTGAAAGGAAATGCTCCATCGCAGCGAGGCCCTGGATGTGCGGAATATTTGTGTGTAAGGAAGTGGCATCAATGGTTACAAGGATGGTTTCCAGGGGTAACAGATTGGGTAAGGATTCCAGGCGTTCGAGAAAGTGGTTGGTGTCTTTGATGAAGGATGGGAGACTGCATGTAATGGGTTGAAGGTGTTGATCTACGTAGGCAGAGATACGTTCTGTGGGGGCTTGGTAACCAGCTACAATGGGGCAGCCGGGATGATTGGGTTTGTGAATTTTAGGAAGAAGGTAGAAGGTAGGGGTGCGGGGTGTTGGTGGGGTCAGGAGGTTGATGGAGTCAGGTGTAAGGTTTTGCAGGGGGCCTAAGGTTCTGAGGATTCCTTGAAGCTCCACCTGGACATTGGGAATGGGATTACCTTGGCAAACTTTGTATGTGGTGTTGTCTGAAAGCTGACACAGTCCCTCAGCCACATACTCCCGACGATCAAGTACCACAGTCGTGGAACCCTTGTCCGCCGGAAGAATGATGATGGATCGGTCAGCCTTCAGATCACGGATAGCCTGGGCTTCAGCAGTGGTGATGTTGGGAGTAGGATTAAGGTTTTTTAAGAAGGATTGAGATGCAAGGCTGGAAGTCAGAAATTCCTGGAAGGTTTGGAGAGGGTGATTTTGAGGAAGAAGAGGTGGGTCCCGCTGCGACGGAGGACGGAACTGTTCTAGGCAGGGTTCAATTTGGATAGTGTCTTGGGGAGTTGGATCATTAGGAGTAGGATTAGGATCATTTTTCTTCGTGGCAAAGTGATATTTCCAGCAGAGAGTATGAGAGTAGGACAGTAAATCTTTGACGAGGGCTGTTTGGTTGAATCTGGGAGTGGGGCTGAAGGTGAGGCCTTTGGATAGGACAGAGGTTTCGGATTGGGAGAGAGGTTTGGAGGAAAGGTTAACTACTGAATTAGGGTGTTGTGGTTCCAGATTGTGTTGACTGGAATTTTGAGGTTTTGGGGGGAGTGGAGCTGGAAGGTTGAGCAAAGCATGCGCAAAGACCAGCGGGTCACCCTGGATGATCTCTGCACGTTGGTTCCTGAGGTTTCCCAAAGCACCACTCACAGAATTTTAATGGAGACATTGAACTACCAGAAGGTGAGTGCAAGATGGGTACCACGCATGCTGACTGAGGACCACATGCGGCAATGAGTTGATGCTTCCCGCACATTTCTTTACCACCTTGCAGCCAAACAGGACTTCTTTCTGCACTCAGTTGTCACTGGTCACGTAACCTGGGCATACCACTTTACACCTAAGACCAAGCAACAATCACGCCAGTGACAGCATCCGTCTTCGCCAAAGCCGTGTTAATTCAAACAAACACAGTCCGCCAGTAAAGTCATGACAACCGTTTTTTGGAATTGGTAAGGGGAATTGTTGGTCAACTTTATGCCCACTGGGACCATAATTAATGCTGACAGGTACTGTGAGACTCTGTAAAAACTCAAATTGGCAATTCAGAACCAGAGAAGAGGAATGTTGAGCAAGGGTGTACACATTCTCCATGACAACGCTCGCCCACACATCGCTCGGCAAACCGTTGCTCTCCTGCAACAGTTTCAGTGGAACATAATCACTCACCCACCATATAGTCCTGACTAGGTGCCCAGTGACTTTCACCTATTCCCTAAGTTAAAAGAACATTTGGCTGGAAAGCAGTTCAGCTCCGACAATGAGGTGAAGGAAGAGGTTCATAGCTTTCCGAACAGAATGGCGGTGAGCTGGTATGACATGGGCATACAAAAACTGCCACAGCTTCTACAAAAATGCATCGACAGAAATGTTTAATATGTCAAAAAATAGCTAAATGTTGAAGCAGTAAACTGATGTGTACAAGATGGCGGCCAAGTTGAAAGTGTATCATGTGTCTCCACCAAAAAACAAATTTTAGTAGTAAAAGGAAAACGTGTGCAATTTGTAAGAATGAAATACTGAAGCTGAACGAACAGATATCCAGTCTACAGTTTACAATCGATGCTCAAAAGGTGGAAATAAGTAAACTACAATCTAAAAAACGTGATACGCTAATGAAGAAAGAAGGCTCGGTCTTGGGAAAATGGAAGATAATGACTGAAGGGAAAAAGGTAAAAGATCTGAAAGGCAGTGAAAATTTAGTGCAAAAAAACTCTTTTGAAGTGCTTTCAGCTGTGGATTCAGTGAACACGTCATAAAGGGTTGACAAGTTGGAAAACAGAGTAGGCAAACCGTTGCTCATTGTAAGTAGGTCAAACAGTGAAAATACTGCGTCAGGAGATATTCTAAAATCTCCGAAAATAAGTGCACACACCTACACTACCACAGACTTCAATGCAAGAAAGAAAACTATGTTAAAAAGCATACCTCCAGCGAACCTGCAAAGTGATGAACATTTAGAATACATGCGGAAAACAACAATATTAGTCAGGTGAGAAGAAGAACGTTAAATCCTCCGGTTACAAAAAGTGTGAAACACAAAACAATCTGTGTGTTAGGTGATAGTCACGGCCGTGAAATTTCTGCAAAGTTGATGAGAACATGCAGTTTCAAGGCATCTGGTTTCATAAAGCCAGAGGCCCCACTGAGTGAAATAACAGACCTAACATCATCAACTGACATAGTTACTTTGAAGAAAGACGATTTCGCCGTGTTAATAGGAGGATCAAACGTCTGTAGAAACGAGACATACAAGGTTATTACAGAAATGAGGAAATGCTTAAATAATTTAACCCACACAAATGTACTCATTGTGAACATCCCACATCGTCATGATTTACCACCCTGGTTGTGTGAACAAAGAAATTAATGTTGCAAATGAGTGTATCACTGAAATATGCACTAACTTTAAGAATGTCGATATTGTAGATATAAACAGATTGGAGCAAAGGTTCCACACAGTCCATGGACTTCATTTAAATATGCCAGGAAAGAAATTACTAGCCGAAAAAATATGTACTTGCATTTTGAAGAAGAGTGAAGAAAAAAGTATAAGTGACAAACAAATGGAAATTAAGAAGTGCTTTAGATGAGTTACAAGCTGTGGCATCGGCTAAACGCAAATTACCAAGTGGTTTAAACCAATTAGGTGAGAAACAAACAATCAAGTCATCAAGCCAAACGAAAATTACGAAATGGTTTGAACTGAAGAGGGCAGATGTGGATGAAGCCACCAGCAAACAGATGCCACACACACAAGAAAGATACTGAAATTTTTTTAGGTGAAGTGCTGTATTAGAAATGCCATTAGATAAAGAATCAGAAACCGTTTCAACTAAAGTTACTAAATACCCAGATTTTGCTATACTACACCATAATGTTCAGTCACTCACAAATGAAATTTCCATGTTGGAAGCACTACTCCAGCATGCACTAAATAAAGACATAATTTGCATTACTGAACATTGACTACCAAATGACAAATAAAATTAACCTCAATCTCAGGATGTAGGTTAGCAAGTCATTTTAGCCCAGAGTTTTCCAAACATGGTGGCTCTGCTACATTTGAGAAAGAACAACTGAAGTTCTGTGATGTCAGCAAAAGTTGTATTGACTCAATTGAAAAAGAATTTGAACTTAACATTACTAAACTGACAGAGCTTAATTTCATAGTTATTAACATATATAGATCACCAAGCGGAAACCTACCAGTCTTCATTAATAAACTACAGGTTCTGCTGAACAGGATTGGTACACTAAATATGAAGATAATGCTTTGTGGGGATTTCAATATTGATTTTTCAAAAGACAGCAACACCAGAGATGCTTTGATAAATATCACCAACACATTCAATATGATTCCCACAATACACTGCCCAACAAGATTAACAGAATGTACAAATTCCATTATTGACCAAATATTCATTTCAAAAACAAATTACGGATTCACATGCAGAGTATTGATCATGGGTTATAATGATCATGAGGCACAGCTGCTGTGTATAGAAATGCCAACAGGTAGTATCAGTTCCGAAAAAGTAGTTGAAAAAAGAACCTTTTCTGAAGATAGAATTAGAATTTTTAATCTCTTACTGGCGAAGGAAAACTGGGAAAGCATCGCCACTCAGAACAATGTTGATAGCATGTACATGAGTTTTCAGAGCATCTTTCTTCACTATTTTAATGTAGCATTTCCAAAAGTAGTAAAAACAGTAAAACCTAACAATAATAATCAATGGGTAACTAAAGGCATAAAAATTTCCAGTGAGAGAAACAGATTTCTGCAAAACTGTCATAAGTAACAGAGTAACCTAAGACTCTGCAGATTATTCAAAAGCCTACAAAAGAATCTATGAGTAGAGTAGTCAAAGAGGCAAAAATTATGTGGAATGACAATATGATAAGAAACTCATCTAACAAAATGAGATCCACCTGGAGAGTTATGAAGAAAGAAACTTGTAATTCAGCGCCAAAGAAAAAGAATGTATCATTAACACTAGAAGGCTCAAAAGTCACAGACCCAAATTCAGCTGTGGAAAAATTCAATGAATACTTCACTTCACTAGCTGAAGACCTCACTCAAGTACACTGTCAAGGACCAGTCCCAAGTTTCTCCAGCAAGTCAGTGATCTCGACTGCTTCTATGTATGTGTATGAAACAAACCCCAATGAAATAATAAGTAAAATTAAATCATTAAGCAATAAAATGTCAAGTGGTCTTGATGAAGTACCTGATTTCATATTAAAAGCATGTGCTCACCACATAGCAAACCCCTTGGCAAAAATTTTGAACCTCTCTTTAAAAACTGGTGTATTTCCAGATATTTTTAAAATAGCAAACGTTTCCCCACTGCTAAAAAAAGGTTCTTCTGAAAAAATATCAAACTAGCAACCTGTGTCACAATTAAGTTCCTTTCCAAAAATTCTAGAAAAATTCTTCTACAACTGGCTTTTAAGTTTCATAAATAAATATGCACCTCTTACAAACAACAACATGGTTTTAGAAAGTCTAAATCTACATAGACAGCGATTTTCAAATTCTTAGACTGCGTTTTAAAATCCCTTGATCAACATAAATTAGCTGCAGGTATTTTTCTAGTCTTTGACGTCCTGGACCATAACATCCTGCTCGAAAAATTAGAAAGACGAGGAGTAAGAGGTGTAGCACACAGCTGGTTGTGTTCATACCTAAAAAACCGCAGGCAGAAAATATCACTTCCGTATGAATTCAACAAAATGAATAAAACAAGAAATAACTCCTTTCTGTCTAGCAAATTACCAATGAAATGTGGTGTACCATAGGCCTCAACCTTAGGTCCACTACTCTTCTTGATTTATGTGGATGACTTAGTTGAATATATGTGTCCCACAAAAACTATCCTGTTTGCCAATGACATCAGCATATTGCTCAATGGATCCAGTCAAGAAACTTTGCAGTCCACAGCAGAAAGCTCTATGAAAAGACTTTCTGAGTGGTTCACAAAAACAAACTCATTATAAATACTGAAAAAACTGTGTGTGTCAATTTTCATTTAATTCCTCCAACTAATCAAATGTCTATTCAAGCACAATTAAAAAATGATCCCCTAGAAAATGTAAGTGTAACAAAATTTTTGGGTCTATGGGTTCGGCAAGACTTAAAGTGGGACACACATGTAAATAACTTGTCTAGAAAACTATCATCTGTGTGCTTTGGCATAAGAATTTTAAAGGCTACAACAAGCAAAACAACAGTACTTCAGCATACTATACGCAGTTCCACTCACTAGTCTGATATGGGATCATTTTCTGGGGATACTCAACTCACAGTGTAAAGGTTTTTAGAATGCAAAAAAGAGCTCTAAGAATAATTTGTGGCCTTAAAAAGATAGAGTCCTGTAAATCCCATTTTACTGAGCTTGGTGTTCTAAATGTTCCAAGTTTATTCATTTAGAAACTATCTTTTTCACTATGGACTACCTCCTGAAAACAGGCAAACTGCTACAGAACAAAAATGTACACAACTATAGTACCAGAGGGAAATCAAATATACATCAAAAATGTCATAGAACAACCAGCTATCAGAGGAGCATGATTAATATTGGTGTAATACTATGCAATAAGATACCAGAGGAAATAAATCATCCAATATTTAAAGCTAACCTAAAGGCATTTCTAATAAAGCACTGTTTCTATTCTGTCAGTGAATTTGTGAATACGTAACAAAATTAATTGTAATAGGTACCTATTTTTAATTTGCCTACTATTTTGCTAATACTATGTATTATAGTAACTACTCTTTGACCTGTCCAATAGCAATTGTACAATTTGTGCTGTATGATACAGCTGGACCAATAAAAATCAAATGAGATCAAATCAAATTAAATTAAATCAGATGTAAACCATTGTAGAAATAAACAGGTCTATGTACTTACAAAAAAAAGGAGACCTTACTTTTGGGATTACCCTCATACAAATTCTAACTTTTCTCTCCATATACCTACAGATTAGATTAGATTAGATTAGATTTACTTTCATTCCAATTGATCCGTAGTGAGGAGGTCCTCCAGGATGTGGAACATGTCAGAAAAACAACAATACATGACAAATATTTACAACTAAAACAAATAAGCTAATGTACCATTCCACAGGTCCCAAGTGGAATGATCGTCATTTTTTAATGAACACTAAGAGTCATTTTACAAATACTAATGCACTGAATTTAAAATAAAAAAGTTTTTTATTTATTTATAAGGTAATACAACTACTGTAATACTTATTTACAATGAACACATTACTGCACTGAAATGGTGCAGAAGTTAGATTATACTAACACACACACACACACACACACACACACACACACACACACACACACACACACACACACACACACACGCACACACAAATTTTCAATGAACACATTACTGCACTGAAATTGTGCAGAAGTTATGTTGTACTTATATACAAATCAGTTGGTTTTACTAAGAAATTCATCAATGGAGTAGAAGGAGTTGGCCACCAATAAATCCTTTAGGCTTTTCTTAAACTGAATTTCATTGGTTGTTAAGCTTTTTATGGCTGCTGGCAAGTTATTGAAAATGTGTGTTCCTGAATAATGCACACCTTTTTGTACAAGACTAAGTGACTTTAAATCCTTGTGAAGATTATTCTTATTTCTAGTATTGATTCCATGAATTGAGCTGTTGGTTTGAAAAAGTGATATATAGACAAAATTATTTGAGGAGAATCTTCATATGTATAACATAAGAAATAAAAATAATTTTATGCTACCCACACCAGTTGAGATTATTTGCATGGACCCATAGTATATGGGGATGATAATATACGACAAGTTAATGGGCAAAAGTATATTTAATATGAAGCCAGATATTTTAAAAATGAGGCTACAACAGATTCTGTGGGAGAAATGCCACTATTCAGTAGAAGAATTCATAGAGGATGAATTGATAATTTGAGCAAGGGATAATTAAGTATCCGATTTTATTGTAAGTATGTATAACAAAATATTATTATTATTAGTATTATTATTATGCTGTTCATTAACATCAGCTATTCTTTGTTTATGGCAAAAATTTTTCACAATTTAACATGTCTCCTGTACCTGACTCAAATGATTTAGATTAAGTACATTATGACACAAATAAACCATAATTCACAATTCAAATATAAAACCCTTAATTTGAAAGTTTACTCTGGTTTGATTTAAAAATGGTACAAGGTAAGCAATGAATACTGTTTTTTGACTCATTCTATGTTAACAATTCACGTGGAAATTTTTTACTTGATTAGTTACTTCCTGTTTTCATGTACAGCAATGTCTCATGGGAATGTTTCTCTGAAGGGTCAGTTGGAAAACACACTGATTTGGTCTGAAAAGCTGAGAAACCAGCATAAGATGATGCTATTTCCTGTCAATGTTCACTACTCATCACTGGAAGCCAAGTACCAGGTTCATTCAAAATATAACTGTTGCTGTCATTAGTATTCATACTAACATCTGGATTAGCACATTTTTCATTACTGTCCTGACATACAGTAGGAGTATCTCTGTCTTATTTGTTTCCTTTGATTCAGTTAACTGTTCAGAAGCCAGTTTATCTTGTTCTTGTGTGATTTGTTTTACATGTTTTTGAACTGAAACTGACTGAACAACGGGGCATGAGGGCTGGCTGTGTGGCTGTTGTAGGTTCTGACATATTGAGAAGCTGCACATCTTTTAACTCCTCTGGTTCCAGATACTTCAAAACTTTTGTATAATCTGACAACCTTCAGCAACTTTTTCCAATTTGTCTTCTTTCAGCTGTCTTTTTAAAGCACCAGATTTATGTTTGTATTCGACATCTTAAGCTGCTGTTGTGTTATTTGATATGAAATGAAACAATATATTCCAGCTAAAATACATTTCTTTATAATATAAATATGTATTTCTCAAATTGGATTATTATAAAGGTTATTCTTACCTTATCTTGTTCAGGAACATTTTCACATAAATGAAGATTTGGCAAAACGAAGCACTTTTATGCAAAATAATGGAAACTTAACAAAATGAATGATATGACTTTCAGTAGCAGGATACAAAAATGATAGAATTCATTCCTTGCCACAAGGGGTTGAGAAGAGGACTGTGACTGATGAGTGATATCTGTTTTTAGAGTGAAGAGGAAGAGGAAAATGGCTAGACAAAAAATAGCCAAGGCAGGAACTACCAAAACTAATTTTATTGTACCTTGATGGAGCTGTGAGGCAAATCAATGTGGGGTTAGGGATGACTCTGAGGGCAGACAACTTTGCTCATGTTTCTCTGGTGACCATTGGGACTATCAACAGATGGAGTTTCACTCAGTATGGCCTACACCTAAACAGGATTGTGAAGGGAAGATTGGTACAGCTGATTCATGAAAGTATAGGGGGTGGATCTTGGGCAACACATGGCCAAATACCTGCTGTCATGGGTAGGAAAAGTAAGTCTTTTTTAGGATAAATCCAGACAACAGGTTCCCCTGCCTAAAGAATATCTCCAGTACTTTAAAAAATACTGGAACAATCACTCACAAGACAGATTTTAACACTCCAAATATCACACATACCAGATGTCACAAAGAAAAACAAACAATTGGAAGAAGTAACATGGGGCATGTCACAGACTTAACAATCCTCCATCAAAACATGCGATCAATAAAAAATAAAATACAACTATTAGAAGTTGAGCTCCAATCTTTGAACTGCACAGTAGTTTGTGTTACTGAGCACTGGCACAAAGAGACAGAAATCCAAGAAGTAGTGTTATCTTCATATGAAAGGGCAAACTCTTGCTGCAGAACTGCTTCAAGGGGTGGAGGATCATGCATTTATATTAGAAAAGGGACACAGTTCAAATCAAGACATGACCTCAGTACAGCAAGTGAGGACAAACACTTTGAAATATCAGCTATTGAATTAACAGGTCTTGACATCACCAAGAAATTAATCATTTTGTGTGTGTATAGATCTCCCAGGGGTAGTGTGGACAGTTTTTTCAGTAAATTAACAGAAGTTCTAGACAAAGTCTCAAGTACAAAGGTCAACATAATTCTGTGTGGGTACATTAACATCAACACTAATATCATAAATGAATCCAGTAGCACTCTCATAAATATCCTTCAAAGCTTTGGCATGTCTCTGTTGGTCAATAGTGCAACAAGGGTTAGTACAATGACTGCATCAGTAATTGACCATGTGGCCACAAATATGGACAGGGAAAAATGTGATGTAGCTGTAAGAGCTCTTGGACTAGCAGATCATCTCTGTCAAACAACAACAGTAAAATCAGGCAACGAATCATTCCCTAAACTATAAGCCTACAAACGACATGTATCAGAAATCAAAATAAAAGATTTTTCAAAGGAACTAGCAAAACAAAGCTGGGATGAAATGTATAAGGAAACCAATGTGAATATCAAATTCTCTAAATTCTTCACATTATTTAAATTGAACTTTGAAAAGGCATTTCGAAAAGTATGCATGTCTGTATCAACAACTCTCAAAAACAAATGAATAACGTCAGGTATTAAGAAGTCCTCCCAAACACTTAAATACCTCAGTCCCATGAAAAAAAAAAAAAAAAAAAAAAAAAAAAAAAAAAAAAAAAAAAAAAATCCGCAATGATCCAGAATTCTTAATTTCCTATCATATACACAAAAAGATCTAGAGGAAGGTGCTGATTGCCACAAATGAGTCATTTAAAGACAAAATAATAGATAATGCACAGAATAAAAGCAAAGCTGTCTGGGATGTTATAAAAAAGGAAATGGGGAGAAGCAAAGAAACGCAGAATAACATACTGCTAAGGAAGGGGGATAAGGTAAGAAATGATTCACAACACGTAGCAAACTATTTCCCCAAAACAAATATAACATGTGCAAATAATGTTGCACTAAATACAATGATGTTACTTCCAACCACAGAGAATGAAGTCAATAAAACTGTTCAGAAACTAAAGTAAAAAGTCAGTAGGCTTGGATGAAATACCAATGTGTGTACTGAAACAATGCATAGAGATTATATAAGGCCCTTTATTAAATATAATAAATGAATCCTTCAAATCAGAAACATTTCCAGAGCAGTTAAAACAGGCAAGAGCTGTACCTTTGCTTAAGAAAGGCAACACAGAAGACATACAAAATTACTGACTCATTTCCCTGCTGTCACCATTCTCAAAAATAATAGAAGCAATTCTAAAAGACAGATTAATAAATTACCCAAATAATTACAATCTTTCAAGCGAATCACAGTTTGGTTTCTGAAGTGGCAAAAATACAGAAACAGCCATAGTAGAATTCATAAACATAGTACTTTATGCTCTTGACAGAGGTGAGTGTGTCACAGGCATATTTTTGGATCTTTCTAAGGCCTGCAACCACAAGATTCTATCAAATAAATTAGAAGCATTAGGCATAAAAGGGGTAGTTAATGACTGGTTTCGATCATACCTAGCAGATAGGGTACAAAGAGTAGAGATAACACATACTGCAGATAGATCTAAAATTTAGTAAAACACTTATCAGAACCAAAATACATTAAAATAGGCGGTTCCGAAAGGTAGAATATTAGGACCAATACTATTCCTGATTTACATCACTGACTTTCCCAGTAATGTAACTCATGGTGAAAAAATTCTCTTTTCTGATAAGCAAATGAAGCTCTGAAGGAAGCTTACGATTGGTCAATAAGCAATAAATTGACATTGAACATAATGAAAACTAATGCCATGAATTTCAGTTTGAAGAGTTTTTGCATATTACTGTTGGTCAACAAGGCAAAAAGAGTAATCATGATGACAGCACTGTTAATAGACCAAGTTGTCACAAATATGGGCAGGAAATGTGTGGTAAAACTGTAAAAGATTTTTGAATCACACACCATTTCTAGCATACAATAACAGTAAAGTCAGATGTGGAAGGATGTCCCTGAACTGCAGGCATGCAAAAAAATTTCATTAAAAGTCAAAGTCAAGATTTTTTCAAGAAAACTCCAAACAAAATTCAAGATGAGGAGTACAGAGAAAACAATGCAAATGTAAAATTCTTAAAGTTCTCAACATTATTTAAATTAAATTTTGAAAAGACGCTTCCAGGACTACCTACAGCATTAGCAATGTCTGACAAAAACAAATGAATACAGTAGGTATTAGAAAGTCCTCGCAGACCAATAAATACTCCGGTTTCACAAGTGTCACAGTGAGCCAATGTTCAAAGCAAAACAGTTTGAAATGTCACAAAATAAAAGGCAGGAGATGGTAACAAAAGTGTAACAACATACAGATTAAGGAAAGGTAACAAGAATAAATGACTCATATCGGTAACACTTTTCAGTTATTGCAGAGTAATTGCAACAAAATTTCCCAAAACCTGATATAAAATATGTAAACGGTTATGTACTAATTACAATGATGTAGTTGTTAACCACATAGCTTGAAGACAGTAAAATGACGCAAAAACTAAAAAGAAAATGTAAGTGGACATAGATGAAATACTAATCTGTGTGCCAAAACAATGGATACAGAGCACAGAACTTACTCAGACTAATACTGTGAATGACATTAATGAATTATTCTCCCATTGTGTTGGTATTAAGGAAAAAATTATGTTCATTATGTTTGTTGATGACAGCAACATAATAGTCATTGAAAATACAAACTCCTGTAACAAACACAGTTAGTGAGCAACATCATTGAACTTTCCAGAGTATTTTTAATAAGCATGAGTTCTGCTTCTGCTAATTGCAGAAAACAGAGAAAACTACAGACCCACTGTTCTTCTACAATCATTCTAAAACAACAATAGAATGAATTATAAATGAAAGATTACTAATCTATTTGATTAAATATAACATATTTTCTGGAGCGATAGAAGTATATAATCAGCCACAGCAGAAGTTACAAAGGCAGCACTTGATGCTCTTAACCAGGATGAGCGTGTGAAAGGCACACTTTTAGACCTGTTCAAAGCTTTTAATACTGTTGACCATACAACAGTATTAAGTTAGAATTATCAGGACTATGAGATAATTTTGATTGGTTTCCATCATATCTATCAGGAGACAGCAAAAACCTCAAACAAGGCTAAACTTTCATTGAAACATTTATAAGGACCAGCAGAAAAATACTCCTGTTTGGGCATAAAAAAGGCAAATATGTTTCTGCTCAAAACTGACAGAAATATAGCAAACCAGCTGCCCCAATACTTATTCCACCTCTCTCACTAAAAATTGTGGGCACACGAACATATTGAAGCTGTATTAGAAAAAACATTCTAAATCCTTTCACCCAGTCTATCTATGTAGTTAAGACTTCATATTCAGTATTTCCTCTCACTGCCACTGCTTTTTTTTGTATGTCTCTCTTCCATTACCTTCCTTTTTTTCTCCCATTGATTTACAGTATATCCCTCTGGCACTGTCTCTTCTCTCACTTAAATTGTCTCCTTTTGCCTTTCTTTACCACTGCCACTGTCTCCACCTTATCTCAACTGCTCAAAAATTCTATGGGTCCAACTGATTTTTTCCCTTATACCCAAGTGGTTAAGTTTTTGGTCCTAAATGTGCCCTCCCATATACCTACATGTTAAAGTTTGCTGGTATGAGAGGGCTAGACCCTAAGCCTATATATGGTCTCCATTCATCTGTATTTTTGATTTTCACTGTCTCTTCTCTGTTTTGTTCCCAGGGAATCTACCTCCATCCAACCCTCTCTCTTTTATTGCCACTGTGTCTCACTGACTGTGTGTGTGTGTGTGTGTGTGTGTGTGTGTGTGTGTGTGTGTGTGTGTGTGTGTGTGTGTATGTGTGTGTGTGTTTGTTATTGTTTCTATCAACGTACCAACGCTTTCGTTTGGTAAGTTACAGAATCTTTGTTTTTAGATATATTTTTCCCACGTGGAATGTTTCCATATAAGCACTATGTTGAAAAAGTAACTATAAAATTCAATTATATGAATGTACCACTAATTTGTCTATCTGAAATTAAGAAAATTATACAGTCTCTCAAAAATAAAAGGTCATCTGGTTTTGATGGTGTTTCCAATGGACTACTAAAGATTTGTTCCCACATAATAAGACCAGTCTTATCTGAAATATTCAATAGATCACTGACTAAAGGTATTTTTCCAGAAAGACTGAAAATGCCACTATTTAACCTCACCTTAAGAAAGGAGATAAGAGAGATGTCAGTAAGTACTGATCTGTTTCTCTGCTGATAACATTTTCCAAAATCACTGAGGTGATGTAATAGACAACAAGCAGAATTAATGCTATTTGTGACATGACACTAGTATTGTAATCAATCCAAGCATACATACAGAAAAAGAAAAAATGGTAAACAATTTTCTTTAAAGTGTCTATTCACTATTCACTGATTTTCTGTGAATGGTCTCACGCTCAATTTAAAAATGACACAACATATTCAGTTCTGCTCATCTAGAGGTACTATGCTAGTACACCAATCATAAATGCAACACATGGTGAGACAACAATAAACAGGATGGAAACTTTAAAATTCTTAAGTGTCCATAATGATGGACATTTAAACTGGAAAAGCAGATTTCGGAACTCCTACAAGCAACCTAATTTAGCCATATTTGGATTTAGAATCATAGTAAATGTTAAGAGACAGGCAAATCAATAAGCTGACATATTTTGGATATTTTCATTCAATAATGTCGTATGGAATAATGTTCTGCGACGAATCATCTTTAAGAAAGACTTCATTGCACAAAAACATGCTATCAGAGTAATATGTGGTGCTCACCCATGACCATTTTGTAGATATATGCTTAAGGAGTTGGGTATTCTGACTACAGCTTTCAGTATATTCGTTCCCTCATGAATTTTGTTGTAAATATTCCGGTATAGTTAAAGGAAAAAAAAAACCTTATAAATGTTCAGCATGAATCCATGTTTACAAATTAATTTGCAATGTTCCACACCATCATGATTTATCATACAAAATGATCCATGGAACATGAAAGTATCCAACTCATTCACTCTCGGTGCCCTCTTTCAGCACAAAAAAGCATGAATATGTTTGCATCAAGCTTTCGAAATGTTGTGCTACAGAAAAATGCTGAAGATTAGATGGGTAGATCACATAACTAATGAGGAAGTATTGAATAGAATTGGGGAGAAGAGGAGTTTGTGGCACAACTTGACCAGAAGAAGGTATCGGTTGGTAGGACACGTTCTGAGGCATCAAGGGATCACCAATTTAGTACTGGAGGGCAGCGTGGAGGGGCAAAAATCATAGAGGAAGACCAGGAGATGAATACACTAAGAAGATTCAGAAGGCTGTCGGCTGCAGTAGGTACTGGGAGATGAAGAAGCTTGCACAGGATAGATTAACATGGATAGTTGCATCAAACCAGTCTCAGGACTGAAGACCACAACAACATCATGTTTGCATCCCAAAATTTTTGGTGAGGGAGGTGGAATGAAAATTGAGGCAGCTGGTTCCCCACTTTTCAGTTGAAGTCCTTTAAAAATGAATATATTCACCTTTTTCGTGCTGTGACAGGAGCATTTTTCGACTGGTTCCATTCTTTTCCCTGATACAGAAGGATGTGCTGCTTATATAAAATGAATTCTATAGGTCAATAAAGTTCTAACAGTTTATTTATGTACTTCAACACATTTATATACTTTGACACATGTAAATAGCAAATAAGTATGCATAATATAAGTTGTTGTTGTTGTTGTTGTTGTTGTTGTCGTCGTCTTCAGTCCTGAGACTGGTTTGATGCAGCTCTCCATGCTACTCTATCCTGTGCAAGCATCTTCATCTCCCACTACTTACTGCAACCTACGTCCTTCTGAATCTGCTTAGTGTATTCATCTCTTGGTCTGTCTCTATGATTTTTACCCCCCAAACTGCCCTCCAATGCTAAATTTGTGATCCCTTGATGCCTCAGAACATGTCCTAATAACCGGCCCATTCTTCTTGTCAAGTTGTGCCACAAACTCCTCTTCTCCCCAATTCTATTCAATACCTCCTCATTAGTTATGTTACCTACCCTAATATAAGTTAACGCAAAATAATTTGTTTTACATTATTTCTGGATATTCTGCTCATCTATCATAATTCATCAAAAGCATCTTGCTTATAATTTGTATATTAAAAAAGTAAAAATATTATTGGAAATATTTTACTGAATTGGCAGTCTTTTCAGTTTTATGTAATTTTTGGGAGTAATTTCAACTTCTTTTCAGGCATGTTAAGTCCTTTTTAACCCACTTTTTGTCACTGCAGTACCACTTGGGGCCTATCTGTAGACGTGTGAAGTGCTTATTATACAGAGGTAGTGCACCATAAAGTTTTACAGTTGAAAAAATTCTGACTAAAAACATACTTTTGTGACCTCAAAACCCTAGTGATGACCCTAGAATCCTAGTCATGCGTACAATATGTCAGTTAAAGCCAATACCTCAGACTGGATATTAGGCGCATATTTTACATGCATAAATACAGCACATTTGAACTTCTGGATCTTGGTAATGAGTAATGATATCAAAAATGGTTTAAGGTTCCTTGAGATATCATCTTAAGAACATAAGGTAAAAATTTGGAAATTTTGCCAAATAGAAATTATAGAATTGGCCTTCCCCACAACTGGCACTTTTGGTACCCAAAGGTAATGGTTTTTTGGATGTATCTTGAAATGGATACAGATTTTCAAAAATGGTAAATATTGTTTAGATAAATCTCTAAAGAATGTACAACTAAAATTTGAGTCCTTTGTTATGGTTTTTTTAGGTAACTGCAGCCCCCAGTGCAAAAAAGGTTAAAAACAGGTTTTATCAAACAATGGAAAATCGAGTATGAAATAATGACAATATTATGAAAAGGGTAGTTGCTACTCATCATGTAGCAGACATGCTGAGTCACAAATAGGCACAACAAGAAGACTGTCAAACAAAGCTTTTGGCCAAACAGGGTTTCATTAGAATTAGACAACACACACACACACACACACACACACACACACACACACACACAAAAACCACAGTCTCTGCCAAGACCAGACTGCGAGCACTGGCGCATGATGGGAAAAACAAACTGAGTGGTGGGGACAAGGGGGAGGCTGGGACTGGGAAGGAGAAGGGTACCTGGTTAGGGATGGGCATTGGTAAAGGGCTGCTTGTGGGAGCAAACAGGGACGAGGTGAGGTGAGGGTAGGGTAGGGTATCTAGGTGCAGTTGGATGGTTAGACAGAGGGTGCACTGGGGGAGGGGGGGGGGCAGGGGCAGCAGGAAAGGAGAGAAGTAAAAAGACTGTGGTTGCACTGGTGGAATAGAGGGCTGTGTGGTGCTGGAATGGGAACAGGGAGGAGGATAGGTGGATAAAGAGCAATGAGTAACAAAGATTTAGGCCAGGAGGGTTATGGAAACATAGGACATATAGGCAGGGTTCCCATCTGTGCAATTCAGAAAATTTGGTGTTTGTGGGATGGATCCAGATGGCACAAGCTGTGAAGCAGTCATTGCAATGAAAAACATCATGTTGGGTCGCATGCTCAACAACTGGATGTTCCAGCTGTTTCTTGGCCACAGTTTGTTGGTGGCCATTCACGCAGACAGACAGTTTGTTGATAGTCATGCCCACATAGAATGCACCACAGTGGTTGCAGCTTAGCTTGCAGATCACGTGACTGGTTTCACAAACAGCCCTGCCTTTCATGGGATAAGTGATGTTTGTGATCGGACTGAAGTAGGTTGTGGTGTCTCCACAGTTCTTGTTCCTTTACCACATGGTGCTCTGCTCATCACTATTGTACCAACTCCGTTTACACTAACATCCCTAATACTTGTGGCCTTGCCACTATTGAACACCTCCTTCCCCAATGTTTGATGGATTCCAAAGCAGGACCTCCTTCCTAGGTGTCGTGCCCTGCTATATCCTTGCCAGCAATTACTTCTCCTTTGAAGACATTATCTACAAACAAATCCAGTGATGGCTAATAGCACCTCCATCGCACCATCCTATGCCAACCTATTCATGGGCCATCTGGAGGAATCCATTATAACCACTCAGAACCCCAAACCCCTCCTCTGGTTCAGATTCACTGATGTCATCTTTGTGATCTGGATTGAGGGTGAGGACACCCTATCTACATTCCTCCAGAACCTCAACTTCTTCAGCTCCATTAAATTCACCTGGTCCTCCTCAACCCAACAAGCCACCTTCCTTGATCATGACCACCAACTCAGAGATGGTTTCATCAGCAGCTCCATCCATATCAAACCTATCAACCACCGACACCACTTCAATAGCTGCTATCCATTCTGTACGAAGAAGTCCCTTCCATACAGCCTTGATGCCTGTGGCTGCTGCATCTGTAGTGACGAGCAGTCCCTCTCAAAATATACTAAGGTCTCACTCAGGCTTTCAGACTAATTACCGTCCCAACCTTGTACAAAAACAGATCTCCCATGCCTTATCTATCCAGTCACCCACCACCTCCCAAAGTCCCACTGTCCGACCACAGAGGAGCACTCCCCTTGTGAGTCAGCACTACCCAGGACTGGAGCAACTGAATAACATTCTTGTCCAGGGTTTCAACTACATCTTGTCATGCACTGAAATGGGGAATGTCCTACCTGCTGTACTTTCCACCCCTCCCACAGCGGTATTTTGCCACCACTGAACATACAAAACACCCTCTTCCATCCCTACACAGCCCCTGCTCCCAGTCCATTGCCTCACAGCTCATATTCCTGCAGTAGACCTAGATGCAAGACCTGTCTCATACATCCTTCACCACAACCTACTTCAGTCCAGTCACAAGCATCACCATTCCCATCAAAGGTAGGGCTATCTGTGAAACCCATCATGTGATCTACAAGCTAAGTTTGAATCACTATGCTGCAGTCTACATGGGCATGACTAACAACAAGCTCTCTGTCCGTGTGAATGCCCATCAGCAAATTGTGCCTGAATGACAACTTATAAGGACACAAACATCGTCCTTGTGTAACAAGGAATGCAATTCATTAGAAAGGTGACATGTTTCTATTGATCCATTGTGAAAACTCAGTGATGCTGTGCCCACTGCAATTGTAACTGATGATGTCACTGGGTCAACAGAGGAACATGTAAGGGTCATGTGATGTAGAGCTCCACATTCAACAATGGCCTTTGAAAGGTGTGCTCTGAAACACTCATGCTTGCACCAGCATTGTACTGTCATCCGATCTGCTGCAGATCACTGCCTATCCTGGATTACACAATGGGGGATCCTCGAAACTCTATGTTTTGTGTTGAGACTTGGATGTCCAGTATTATACAACCTACATGTTATTCCACCATTCTCCAACCACTTTCCACATCGTATTTTAGAGACTATAAGATGCACATTTTTCTTTGAAAAATTGCCTCCAAAATTCATGTGTGTCTCATACTTGAAACTAATATAGAAATTTCCAGTGTTTGATTTAAAATTCCTGCCTGTCTTGAAAATGGTCATATATTTAATGTCACAGAAACCTACCCCTATTTAGCAACATTGGATTCAACTGGCAGCAGCAGTGCACTGATGCAATGAATGCGAGTTTTGAGGATTCACAAGCTTACTAACACCGTCTCCCTTCTGCCCCACCATCACAAACCCAGAATACTGTACAGCCTATAATGCATCACTGCAGTCTATGGTGCGAGTGAACTTGAAATGAAAGAGATTTGTTTTATCAGTAACAGTACAACATTTTCGTTAGTAGCTAGTTTCATAATAGAAAAAATAATATATGATGTGGGCACAAATTAAAAGTAACAAAATATGCAGAACAATACGGAAACAGAGCAGATTAGCAGCATTTCAGCTCTCCACCAACAGAAAAAAATCATTTGCAACCGACAGGCTAGTAAAGAAAACTGAAAAACATGAGAAAGACTAAATGTGCAATTAGAGGACTGAACGCAAAATGGCGAAAACTAGAAAATGACCTACTGAAATGAATTTAAGGACACCATCAAAATGGCGTTGGAATTAGTACAGAAATGATTCACATACATGCTCGTAACCTAGCACTACAGTGGAAATTAATAGACTTTAAGAGTGTAGATGCTTGGTGCTACAGGTTTACAAAGCATTATAGACTTAGCATGTTAACCAAAACCACAATATCTTGGGAAATGTAAAAGAGTGTGAAGAAAAAATATTATCCTTCTATTGCTTTATTATTCTACATCAACTGCTGATTCTTTAGCCATTAGAGGCAGTTTCCCACCAAAAGCACGCTAATCATTTTCCCATTACTTTATTAACTGAGTTGTTTATATACACTCAAATTCATGATGGTTATGTTTTTAGGAACCTATTAACTGGGTTCTAATTTCAAATGGATTTTTGGTTGCTGGTAGTCTCTCACAACACCAGTTTTTCAATTAACCTAATTTAAATATTATCTTTGGAGATAAATTTATTTAAAAAGCCATCAGAGCATCCATACATACCTGTTCTAAATGGAAGTACCTTCTCGGAAAATCTGGCACTACTTGGTATGTCTCAGATCCTTTCAGCTACATTTTTCCAATTAATACCTCAGCCATTTGTCGGATAGACCTAACATTCTGAAATTAAAAAAATTAAAAAATTACTTACAAAGGCATGGTTGGTTGGTTGATTTTGGGGGAAGGGACAAAACGGCGATGTCATTGTTCCCACTGAATTAGGGAAGGATGGTGAAGGAAGTCAGCTGTGTCTCTTCAAAGGAACCATCCCAGCATTTGCCTAAGGCAATTTAGGGAAATCATGGAAAACCAAATGAGAATGGCTGGACACAGGTTTGAACCGTCATCCTCCGAAAAAATGCAAGAGCTGCGGGGAAAAAAACAGCTATGTTTCTCTACAGTACACCTATGTTCTAAGCAAACAAACTTCGAAAGTACACAGTTTCTTTTCTTTAAATTTGAGAACTAACTGCATTCATAGTCTTTTTTTATCACAATTATTTGCAAACTGAGTCCATTGTAGTGTATACTGAGATGCATAAAACACAAATATTAGTTTTATAAGTGTTCTTTCTACTTTTTAAAAGAACTCATTTGCTGTAAAGAGTTAATATTTATTGTTAGCAAAATCCAGGACATAATAGAGCACTGATTTATCTTCTTATACATAACAAATGAAATATTTTTCATTCACAACTCTCATTTTTTTCAGCGTAAAGCATATTATCTCTTACACACAAAAGTGACTGAAATGAAGTCCTTATCTTAAAGGGTAACTTGTTGTTGTTGTTATTGTTGTTGCTGCTGCTTCTGCTGCCATCTTCAGTCTAAAGATTAGTTTGATAAAGCTCTCCACAGTAGTCTGTTCTGTGCAAGCCTCTTCATGTCAACACATTTTAATGATATTCATTTTGTATGGTTCATATTATTATTATTTAAGAAATAAAGTATATTTACTTACAGCATTAAACTTGTTACATTTTTTATCTGAAATATCCAAAACTCTGCTTTTGCACATTGCTTCAAACAACTCTAGATAGTATTCCTTTTGCAGCCTTATATCAGCAAATTGGTGCTGCAGCATTACAGAGAAGAAGAATTCCAGACATTTTCTCACTAGATTTCGTTCTACCTTCCAGGATGAAGCTAACAGGCACACCAATGCAACAATGCTACTGTCAGGTAATATATCTTTATGTTTGTTAATAAAAACTTCAAAGGAAAAATGGTCTGCAAATAAAAATAAGAAAATCAGATGAAAAAGGTTAAAAAACAAGGTGTCGTCTTTGTTGTCAGGAAGCTTACCTTCATGAATTTTGTATTGTCTTCGAATGTATTGCCATTGTGCATTTACTGTATTAGAAAATAAGGAATTTAGGTCTCTTCTCTGATCAGTCTGCATAATCATACCAATGAAAGCATACAGTGAAAAAAAATCCACTGGGCATCTGTTATTTGAGAGAAATAATGACAATTTTGCCAAAAATGCCTTTGTGACATACTCGTCCACATCCTACAACAGAGTTAAAATGAATTTATTTCATGAAAATAATGTATCATAATCTGGTACAGTGAGAGGCAGAAATAATACGTATTTTAGCTTACACTGAAAACAGATGCTGTGTAGCCTATAACAGGCAATCACATATGTAGTGTGTAGCATGCAACAGTTGTCCAACTAAGCCTGTGGAAGGAATGGGAAACTAATGTAGTGGGAAGAATCCCCAGAAAAGAGAACTTCAGAGATGCTAATCCTGGGAGGGGTGTTATGAAGCCACCAGAGAAGTTGATCTCCACCTCTCTGGTAGCTTCATAAAAACTTTGATCTGTATCAAAGTCACCATCACCTTCATGTAGCTAAGTGTAATTCTTTCCACAGCCAAAAGCTCTTACTTTTGCCGTGACATCCATTGAAGCCATATATGTAGCATCAAACAGGCATTATACAAATAGGTGGATAATCTTGCCAGGGCCTTTACAGACAGGCTACATTCTGCCCCCTTTCCCAGAGCTTTGACTACTACTTATTGTGTCTTGAGAGGAGTAATGTTCTATGTGACATTTGTCCTCATCATCCAAAGTAGCATTCCATTAACCAATGTACCTTTGCAATGTTCTATTGATACCTACACCAGTTCTTCCCAATTCTGCAGCTAGCAGATCATTCTCCTGTGACTAATCCAGATGTAAGACTGGTTTTTACAGGTACCCATTAACCCTTACTGAAGTTTTCAATAGCCTTTTTGTATCTGAACAAAGGTAAGGGCCACATGAGAAAGCAGTCGTATCATCTACCAGCTTTGCTGTAAGTACTGACAGTCTTCTATTTGACTATGACAGCTAACCAACTGCCTACCTTACATACGGCCACCACCTATTGTGGCTAACTGCAAATTTGACAGCTCAGATCTGGAAGAGGCCATAGGCTTCAACTATGATGATTTACACACATGCTTTAATGTTCTTGCAATTTGGATCTCTCCCTCTCCTTATTTTCCTGCAGTCTCTCTGGGCTACAACTCCATTACTTGATCACTGGCACTCTATTACTACTCCTTCACTGTTATCTCCATACTTTATTGCCTATTCACACTCCAGTCTTCTCTAGCTCTGATAATATACTACTATCATCCCTGAGTAGTTATCTATACTACTATTGTACCTGAGTAGTTATCTCAAAAAACTAACTGTAATTGATAGTTCAGTAACCCATCAATGATGGAAATTATTATTACAAAGTTTTTCAGAAATAGCTCCACATGCTTCAGTTTTTATTACACCTTGCCTAGTTTCGAATTGCCTAGTGGCTCATCATCAGATGGTACATATTTTTAACAATTGTTTGTTTCATTAACAGTATGTACCATCTGATGATGAGTTGCTAGGCAATTCAAAACTGGTCATGATGATATAATAAAACTGAACCATTACAAAAGGCTATTAGTTGCAGTTATTTCTGAAAACCTTCATTCATTACAGTGTTCCATATCAATAATGGATAAAACTTTCAATAATAATAATAATAATAATAATAATAATAATAACCCCGTGGAGGCCCGGGAAAAGAATAGGTCTCTGGTATGTTCTGCCAGTCGTAAAAGGCGACGAAAAGAACAAACCACTAATAGGGCTAACCCCCCCTTTTAGTGTGATTAGTTGGTTCAGGACAGAACTAAAGAAGCCTCGGACAAGCGCCGTCATGGTCGGGGACGACGCTTGAACCCTATGCCCGCCCACAATGGTAACGACACTGCTAGCCAACAGGAAAATGATTGAAATCCAAATAGAGGTGTTTTGCAGGATATGCTTCCTACAACCACCCTATAAGGAAAACAAAGGCAGAGGATGAGATGGTCAGATGAAGTTAATCGACACCTCATGTTCTGTTATTACCAAGCAACAAACCTAGGAACCAACACAACTGGATACAGATCACAAGTATACACAACATTTATTACCAGATACCCAGAATTAAAATTTTTAACAGAACAACGACTAGCTGGTCAGATCCGTGTAATAATAAAAAATAACAGGATACCCCAGTCAGAATTAGAAAACATCAAACAACAAGTACAACAAATACTGGAACAAAATAATGTGCAAACAGAAGAAGAAGAAAATAGAGTAATGGACTCAAACATCCCAGAGCAAACAAACAAAGAACAACACACATCAATTAAACGATCAGAGGAAAACAAAATCTTGCGACAGCCACCAGAACAATCACAAATAGAACACAAAGTGACACACATGTTAGATATAGAAGAAAAATTTCAGCTTATATATATATATATATATATATATATATATATATATATATATATATATATATATATATATATATATATATAATACAAAGACACAAATACAGACGTTAGACCATTCTTGCATAGACTGCCAAGTAACCCACAAGTCAAAACAACAATAAAAACTATCAACACAATCATACACAACAAAATAAATGAATATACAACTATAGAAGAGTTACAACTACTGGTTTATATAGGAGCACTCACTACACTAAATATACACACTAGGCAGAGATCAGAACCAACCAACACACAGAAGAAACCCACAAAACCAGCATGGCAACACAGGCTACAGATCAGAATAGAAAAACTGAGAAAGGACATCGGACAGCTAACACAATTGATAAGAAATGAAATGTCAGAAAAAAAAAAAAAAACTAAAAACGTTAGGTAAAATCTCACAACAAGAAGTGATAGAGCAATTAGATGAGAAGAAGCAGAAATTACAAGCATTGGCCAAACGACTTAGAAGATACAAAAAAAGTGAAAATAGAAGGAAACAAAAACCAAATATTCAACGCAAACCAAAAGAAATTTTACCAGACAATAGATAACACACACATTAAAATAGACAATCCACCAAACATAACAGACATGGAACACTTCTGAAGCAACATATGGTCAAACCCGGTACAACATAACAGGCATGCACGGTAGATACAAGCAGAAACAGACACATACAAGATGATACCACAAATGCCTGAAGTGATAATTTTGCAACATTAAGTCACCCAAGCTATTAATTCTACTCACAATTGGAAAGCCCCTGGAAAAGATAAAATAGCAAATTTCTGGCTAAAGAAGTTCACCTCAACACATTCACATCTAACTAAATTATTTAACAGTTACATTGCAGACCCATACACATTCCCTGACACACTTTCACATGGAATAACTTATCTGAAACCTAAAGATCAAGCAGACACAGCAAACCCAGCTAAATATCACCCCATAACATGCCTACCAACAATATACAAAATATTAACTTCAGTCATTACGCAGAAATTAATGACACATACAACACAGAACAAAATTATAAATGAAGTACAAAAAGGCTGTTGCAAAGGAGCACGAGGATGTAAAGAGCAACTGATAATAGATGCAGAGGTGACATATCAAGTTAAAACTAAACAAAGGTCACTACACTACGCATACATTGATTACCAAAAAGCTTTTGATAGTGTACCCCACTCATGGTTGCTACAAATATTGGAAATATACAAAGTAGATCCTAAATTGATACAGTTCCTAAACATAGTAATGAATAATTGGAAAACCACACTTAATATCCAAACAAATTCAGATAATATCACATCACAGCCAATACAGATTAAACGTGGAATATACCAAGGAGACTCATTAAGTCCTTTATGGTTCTGCCTTGCTCTGAACCCACTATCAAACATGCTAAATAATACAAATTATGGCTATAGTATTACTGGAACATACCCACACAAAATCACACATTTTCTATACATGGATGATCTAAAACTACTGGCAGCAACAAATGAACAACTCAACCAATTACTAAAGATAACAGAAATATTCAGCAATGATATAAATATGGCTTTTGGAACAGACAAATGTAAGAAAAATAGCATAGTCAAGGGAAAACACTAAACAAGAAGGTTACATATTGGATAACCACAGCGACTGCATAGAAGCGATGGAAAAAACAGATGCCTATAAATATCTAGGATACAGACAAAAAATAGGAATAGATAATACAAATATTAAAGAAGAACTAAAAGAAAAATATAGACAAAGACTAAGAAAAATACTGAAAACAGAATTGACAGCAAGAAACAAGACAAAAGCTATAAATACCTATGCTATACCAATATTGACCTACTCATTTGGAGTAGTGAAATGGAGTAACACAGACCTAGAAGCACTCAATACACTTACACGATCACAATGCCACAAATATAGAATACATCACATACATTCAGCAACAGAAAGATTCACATTAAGCAGAAAGGAAGGAGGAAGGGGATTTATCGACATAAAAAACCTACATTATGGACAGGTAGACAATTTAAGAAAATTCTTTATAGAACGAGCAGAAATCAGCAAAATACACAAAGCAATCACTCATGTAAATACATCGGCTACACCACTGCAATTTCATAACCACTTCTACAACCCTTTAGATCACATAACATCAACAGATACGAAGAAAGTAAATTGGAAAAAGAAAAAACTACATGGCAAGCACCCGTATCATCTAACACAGCCACACATCGATCAAGACGCATCCAACACATGGCTAAGAAAAGACAATATATACAGTGAGACGGAAGGTTTCATGATTGCAATACAGGATCAAACAATAAACACCAGGTATTACAGCAAGCATATTATTAAAGATCTCAATACCACAACAGATAAATGCAGACTTTGCAAACAACAAATAGAAACAGTAGATCACATCATAAGCGGATGTACAATACTAGCAAATACAGAATACCCCAGAAGACATGACAATGTTGCAAAAATAATTCATCAACAGCTTGCCTTACAACATAAACTTATAAAACAACACGTTCCTACATACAAGTATGCACCACAAAATGTACTGGAGAATGATGAATACAAATTATACTGGAACAGAACCATTATAACAGATAAAACAACGCCACATAACAAACCTGACATCATACTCACCAATAAAAAGAACAAATTAACACTACTAATCGAAATATCCATACCCAGCACAACATATATATATATTTTAAAGGAGAAAAAATTGAAAAATACATCCAACTGGCTGAGGAAGTCAAAGACATGTGGCATCAGGATAAAGCTGACATCATACCAATTATATTATCAACTACAGGAGTCATACCACACAATATCCACCAGTACATCAATGCAATACAGCTACATCCAAACATATATATACAACTACAGAAATCCGTAATTATTGATACATGTTCAATTACCCGAAAGTTCCTAAACGCAATGTAACATATACCGTACAGTTAAAAGGAAGTCACGCTTGATCAAGGTCCGCGTCACTTTCATTTCGAACCAGACCTAAGGTCTGAGAAAAGAAAGAAATAATAATAATAATAATAATAATGATAACAATCATTTTCATTGTCACTGTCTTCATCACTACCACCACTAATAAGCTACACTGGAATGTAAGTTTTATCCTTCTTTGGAAATATTCTACTTAATACACTGATTGTATATCTGCTCAATTACTTATGACTATAGTTCTGTTAATTTGTCACTAAACGGGCTTTAGGTTCCTCCTGAAACATTTCATTGTCTCAGACAAGAGATTTAAGACATTTCTAGATAATCCATTCCATTCCCTGGCTCCTTTACCTGTAAATGAGTAGCACATTTATTTTACATTAATGGTGCAGTCTCTGGATGTTGACTACAATGGTGGCAGAGGTTTATCTGTCCCCCCCCCCCCCCCCCCCCCCCTTCACCCGTTATGAAACCACCAAAGACTGTGGAGCATATGAGAAATGGCTTTGATCACATTTCATGACTTCCAGGGAGCCAGCAAGGCTCTTTTCTTATCATGCATACTCTCTCATATGTATCATTTACTTTGCCTGCCAGTTAGCTCCTCTGTAAGAACCAGCATCATCATCTTTTCACGATACATTCAGTTTGCTGTCCTCCTATCACCAAAAGTGTATTTATGTGGTCACTACAAGTGTTGACTGCCCAAGTCACAAACAGCTGCATCAATCACATCAAGCTTAGGTGGCTGAACTTCACAGTCCCAGTTATAGGTGTTGGCTTGTCATGGCTAATTCTCACAAGGGAACCTCCCCATCGCACCCCCCTCAGATTTAGTTATAAGTTGGCACAGGGATAGGCCATGAAAAACTGAACACAGATCAATCGAGAAAACAGGAAGAAGTTGTATGGAACTATGAAAAAAATAAGCAAAATATACAAAATAAGTAGTCCGTGTCCAAGATAAGCCACATCAAGGTACGTGTACACTGATGAGCACCGTGGTCCCGTGGTTACCGTGAGCAGCTACGGAACGGAAGGTCCCTGGTTCAATCCTCCCTCAAGTGAAAAGTTTTAATTTTTTATTTTCAGACAATTATCAAAGTTCATACACTCAGACATGATCAACTTCGCTCTCCAAAATTCCAGGACATGTTCAGATTTGCTTGGACACATGCAGGATTTGACGGTCTACACACGGAAAAACTTGAAAACGTTAAAAACGTATGTTTTGACAGAGCACAGGGAAAACTGTGCGACTGTGAAACTTGCATTCATTTGTTGCCGTTTATGTGACAAACTCTTATGTTTTCATCACTTTTTTGGGAGTGATTATCACATCCACAAGAAAACCTAAATCAGGCAAGGTAGAAGAAACTTTTTACCCATTCGCCAAGTGTGCAAGTTAGGTGGGTCGACAACATATTCCTGTAATGTGAAGCACATGCCGTCACCAGTGTCGTATAGAATATTTCAGACGTGTTTTCCTGTGGAGGAATTGGTTGACCTATGAATTTGCGATCAAATGTTTTCGGTTCCTATTGGAGAGGCACGTCCTTTCGTCTACTAATCGCACGGTTTTGCGGTGCGGTCGCAAAACACAGACACTAAACTTATTACAGTGAACAGAGACGTCAATGAATGAACGGTCAGATCGTAACTTTGCGAAAATAAAGTAAGTAAAATTTTTACTTGAGGGAGGACTCGAACCAAGGACCTCTCATTCCGCAGTTATTCACTCTAACCACGGGACCACGGCGCTCCTCAGCTTACACAGTCCTTGATGTTGCATATCTTACACTTGGACTACTCAGTTTGTATAATTTGCTTATTTTTTCATAGTTCCACACAACTTCTTCCTGTTTTCTCGATTGATCTGCGTTCAGTTTTTCAAGGCCTATCCACGGTGTCAATTTAAACTAAATCTGAGGGGGGTGCGATGGGGAGGTTCCCTTGTCAGGAGTCTCATGCGGGTACGAGGGTCAGAGATGCAATCATTTGTTCAATCTCAGATAAGGAGGTACATCGATGTGCCCTTCAGTTTGAGGACTATGTTAGAAGATGTTTTGAATAATGTACAGTCGTTTGAGGTTGTCCGCACCATGGGTCACCAGTTAGATGCTTGGAGTGGTGTGAGCCTTGCATTCTGGGGCAAGAAGTGGTAATCACATACAAACAAGCCAATGAGGCTGACAGGGACAAACACATCATCAACAGCAGGAACAGTGAATGCCACTTCCTTCATGTCCCTCCTGTTTCATACAGCACCAGTGGGCAACCTGCCCCAAAGCGGTGGGCCTATTGTCATAGATGTCAGTTGTCAGTTCCATTACATACCTGTTGGTTAACAATGTGAATGTTGAAGATTTGAGTTAAGGGTTTTTATATTGTGGATGCCGTGCATCTGGTGTCAGACCAAGTGCTGCATCACAGACTGGATTACTTGCATTCTGAGTTTCCAGATCTGTTTTCCCCAGGGCAAGGTTCTGTAAAAATTTCACAGTATGCACCACCCACAAGCTCTTATTTTTTGGGAGTGGCAAGCACCAGAAGCTCTATGTGACCAGGTTAAAACAGAGCTGGATTGCTTAACATCATTGGGAGTGACTGGACTGATTTCCTCAAATGAATGGGCTATACCATTAGTGATTGTAATGAAGCAATCCAGTCAACTTCAGCTCTGTGGCAACTTCAATGCATCAGCAGTTTTAGACACTTACTTCCTACTTTGTGTGGAGGAGAGGCTCACAAAGTTGGCTGGGGGTCAATTCTTTTCAAAAAATGACAGTTTCCATTGGATGAGGCATCAGAACAGTTGTTTCTGGTTAATACACCTTTTGGCCTTTATCAGTACCAACTGCTAATGTTTTGGGTTGCTACTGTGCCTGCCACCTTTCAACATTTTTTAGAATAGGTTATGATAGTTGTCCCCTCACTGCATTGTGATCTTCATGATATCATTGTGACTAGTGTTACCACAGAATACCACCTACATAACCTCTATTCTTTATTTACTGTTCTACAAACTACAGGCCTCAATTATAATCTGGCTAAGTCTCACTTTTTCCACCCTTCCTTTTTTTATTAGAGTCATGAAATTTCCAAGAAGGATGTGCACCCCAGGGAACAATATTTCACTGCCATAACACCTTTGCCCCATCTGTCTGATCTGCAAGAACTTCAGGCATTCCTTGGCAAAGTAGTGTACTATAGTAAGATTATGCCCAGAATGGCTGCTTTGATTCACCCCTTGCATCTGTTGCCTTGGAAAAAAAAAATGCTCCTTTTGTTTGGTCTGAAACCTCTGAGTGTGCTTTTCTGCAGGTTAAGGATAATCTTAGCTCTGTGCAATTTCTTTCCACATTTCAACCCAGCAAGCATCTGGTTCTGGCAATGGACACATTCCTGTACAGAATAAGGGTAGTCTTGGCTAATGGCTTATCAGATGACTCTGAACAGCCTGTTGTCTTTACATCTATAAAACTTTACTTCGCTCAGCAGGATTATTCTCAGGTGAAAAAAGCTCTTGCTACTGTCTGTGCCGCAATGAAATATCTTGTGTCCTATGGCGCAAAATTTCATTTAATTACTGATCATAAGCAATCAGTTTCCCTGTTAAGGCCACTGGCATCCTTAGTGGACAAGGCTACTAATCATCTTCAGTATTGACCTCTTGTTCTTGAAGGCGCAATTATGAGATCCATTTGTTTCCCACATAGCAAAATGTAAACACAGATGCTCTGTTCTAGCCCTGACCCCTCATATCTGACCAAAGGGCACTTCTTTGTTTCCAACTGGATATGGTGGTGGGGGGCACAGTGGATGGCTTCCCCATCACCAGTTCCTGTACTGACTCTGCTTTAGTGATAGATCTGGTACTTCAGCAGGTTGTCCATTTCGTGGTTGTGGCTCTGCTGCAGGGGTTCTCTGTTTATTGCATCAGGGCCACAAGGAGGTCTATGAAACAAAATTTCTGCCATGCCACTAGGTGTTTTGGTCAGGCATGGACTGGAATGTGAAACACCTTCAAGTCAGCAAGTGGTGTGCATTTTTGCCATGGTCAGCCCCTACACAGCCACTTTGATTTTGCTTTCTGGTTATTGGCAACTGATGCATTTGTCACTTTCCCTATGCCATTTTTGTTCATGTGAGATAGCAGATGTGGCTGTCAAGGCCCTGTAGAAGGTATCCTCCATAGAAGACTTGCCTTGCACTTTGCTTGCAGATAGTGGTCCTCAGTTCATGGCGCAATCTTTCAAGGACTTCTGTACACAAAATGGCAACTGCCACATCACACCACCTCCCATCCATACACAGCCAAACAGTAATCTGGAATGCCTTGTCTGAACATTTAAGATGAAGATGCACAAGCCTGCAGATTTCCTGGCCAAGGAGGCACTCACATTTTTTTTAAGCTCTTACAGAAAGAAGCTAATTGGGGCCAAGAGTTCTGATGAGCTGCTGCACAGCTATCAGTTAAGGATGCTGCATGCTCTCTTGCTGCCAGGAGGGTATTCTCCTATAGCACTGGTTTTGTCAATGTTTATGCCTGGTACACCAATCTGGGCCAGGCATTTGGACAGCACTGTCACTGGATTCCAGGCATTATCCACCGCCAGCGTGATCACCATATCTTCATGGTACACACTAAAGATAGACTCGTGACATACCACCAGAATCATTTGTATCCCAGGATGGGTGCAGGGCCTCCTCCTTTCCTTGGGTCATACACCTAGTGACTCATTCTTTGTCAGTCCCGCTGCTCCAAGTGTCGAGTAGGTCTGGTTGTGCACACCTAGCCCAGTGGTCAGAGCTTCATCAGAATCAACAGCAGGTTTGCTACCTGTGGCAAGTGCCAACACCTCTCTGTACACTGAGCAAATGCCACTGTCACTGGTGAAGGAAGCCGGGTCTCTGTCACTAGAGCCTCTTCTCTCCAGTCCACCATTGTCACTGCTCTTGCCAGTGACAACACTCACCCCATGAAATATTAATTTAAATTTATTAAAGTAAATTTAATTTATTGTAACTTTCGTATCAGTGGTTCATAGGTGGCAGGACTGCCCTCATCCCACTTACTTTCATCCAAATGTGCCAGTACAGGCAGATCAGGAACTTTTCTCATTTTTGGCTGCCAGCCCTGGCACCATCAACGGCATCTGTTTGGTCATAGCATTGTGGATGGTGATACCAGCCCCCCCCCCCCCCCCCCCCAATTGCAAAGTAGTAGTAGTAGTAGTAGTAGTAGTAGTAGTAGTAGTAGTAGTAGCCTGCCAATTACTATACCTACCACCCACAGCCAACCCTAGTATTCACATACACTCAAATGGTGTGCCCACAACTACCAAGATGGTCACCAGGGGAGTACAGCCACTGACCACCTTCACCAATCTGCCATGCATTCATAGCTGTACACCAGCAACACCTGATGTGGAGAATGTCTTTATAAGGGCAAGTACGGGCCTCCAGGCTTTCAATCATTAAATGTGTTCAAGGTGTGTAAACTACTTTCATTATATTCCTTTTGATGTCACTCTGTGATTCAATAAATCATATCTCTGATTCCTTGTGTTCCTAGTGAGAACAACCAGTCTTTACACCAATGTCCTGGACTAATTTACAAACCTCTCTGAGGTGCCTTGTCAAGTGAGGACAAGTGCCACTGTTGATGGTAATCCATCAGATGTATGGAGATGTTAAGCATGGGAGGCCTTTGGAGTAGTAGGCTATGTGCCAGCACCGGGTTTCACTCTCTCCTTTCCCTTCATTCATAACAACACAAATCCAACACTACACTATACCAGCACTCATCAGAATCATCTACATGACACAGACACACACTTGAATCTCCACCACAGCAATGCACATCAAGAACTGTGGTCTCACACATTACCCAAGTAGAATGATGCTTAACCCTACTTCTATGTAGACAATGAATGATATTCATGATAGTTGAATCCATTTATTAGTAAGATAATTAGGAATAGAAAACTGTCTGGAAGTTTTTGTCATTTGCAATAATGACTGAAGCAGAAGAAATGAATTAAAATTTGTGCTGCAGCTGAGACTCGAACCTGGGTCTTCTTGCTTGCGAGGCAGAAATGCTAACCATACACTACCACAGCACTATGGTTAACATTGCTACATGAACTACCCAAGTTGAGTGCCCTCCCCAACACAAACTTCAAATCATATTATCTGTTTATTTTCCCTATTGAATGTCTCAGGGAAAAGTGTAATTATAAGATCTATAAGATCACCTATGGTACAGGACCTACCCATGATGTCCAGTGCTGGGGTGCTATTCCAAAGCCGGAGAGCACTGACAATAGTAACAATGTAAGGGAAAGTAAGCAGAAGAAATGATTTGAAGTTTGCGTTGGGGAGGGGACTCAACTTGAGTACTTTGTGCAGCAATGTTAACCATCATGATGTGGCGGTGTAATGGTTAGCATTTCTGCCTAGCAAGTAAGAAGACCTGGGTTTGAGTCCCAACTTCAGCACAAATTTTAATTCATTTCTTGTGCTTCAATCATTATCGTAGATAAAGAAGAGACTTTAATGTCTCAGGGAAAAATGTAATTTTTGTCATTTGGTTTTTCATGTGACATGATACAGAGGGATGCTGCATGTCTTCAATGTGTATTCTGACTGCACTATTACCAGGAGCTGCTTTATCTATGGGGCTTTTTGTTGATTCCATGATTTGACATCCCAGATTGGGATAGTGAGGTAGGCTATCAAGCAAGGACTGTGCCGTGACAATGCCAATGACAGCACAGTGAACAAAAGAAGTTCAAAGAACTGTCAGATGATTCATTTGTATAGTGTCAGAGTCCGATGTCTGATACCAAACTGAGCAGACAAGCTATGTTTCCTGTTGCTAACTGTTATAATATTGAGCACTGGACTACAATATTACTATTTGTCAAAAGAAGAGGTGTAGTATATCCCTTAATAGCATATTTGAAATTACTTGGAGACTGTTAAGCTTCCAGCATAGGTACAACTGCAGAGGAAATGAAGTCCAGATGAGTGGAAACTGATTGGTATATGAAGATGATTTACTCACAGGTGGAACATACTGCATTCTAGTGCTCTTTTGATTGGACTCAGTAAGTCTGTGTTGGACATCAATAAAAATTAAGAGCAAAGACCTAGATAAAATGTAATATAAAGAGAAATTAATATTTAATTGAAGATATATTTATGAGTATCAAGTTGTCATTAGAAATGAAATCAACAGCATAATATTATGATGAAATAAATAAGTAGGAGGTCCAGAACAGATAAATACATTCCAGAAGAAGGATTTTGTCAATGAATGATAAATAAATTAATCAGTAATAATTAAATCAAAGAAGAATGAACATCTATGACTAAGAAGATCAGTGACCAAGACTGATTCATCTGGTCCAAAACTATACCATGGCAGTTGACAGTAGCTACATCTGATGCGCCTCTGAAGCAGTCCATTTCTCCAAGCACAGCGATTTGATGTTTTGTCTGCATTGCAGCATGTCATGCCACAAAGTCAACTTTGGTGAGCTCTTTTAACTGAATTTTGTAGTGCACACATGTTAAAAATAATTATAGCCACCCTACCTAAAACCTCTTACCTCATTACCTTAGCCAGCTTCATCCTGACTCACAACTTCTTCACTTTTGAAGGCCAGACATACCAACAATTAAAGGGAACAGCCATGGGTAGGAGGATGGCCCCCTCGTACGCCAACCTATTTATGGGTCACTTAGAGGAAGCCTTCTTGGTTACCCAGGCCTGCCAGCCAAAGTTTGGTACAGGTTTATTGATGACATCTTCATGATCTCGACTCACAGTGAAGAAGAACTTCAGAATTTCCTCTCCAACCTAAACTCCTTTGGTTCCATCAGATTCACCTGCTCCTACCCCAAATCCCATGCAACTTTCCTTGACGTTGACTCCATCTGTCCAATTGCCAGCTTCACACATCCGTCCACATCAAACCCACCAACAAACAACAGTACTTTCATTATGACAGCTGCCACCCATTCCATATCAAACGGCCCCTTCGCTACAGCCTAGGTCTTCGTGGCAAACGAATCTGCTCCAGTCCTGAATCCCTGAACCATTACCCTTGTAACCGCCCCCGGTGTAAAACCTGTCCCATGCACCCTCTCACCACCACCTACTCCAGTCCTGTAACCCGGAAGGTGTACACGATCAAAGGCAGAGCCACGTGTGAAAGCACCCACGTGATTTACCAACTGACCTGCCTACACTGTGAAGCTTTCTATGTGGGAATGACCAGCAACAAACTGTCCATTCGCATGAATGGACACAGGCAGACAGTGTTTGTTGGTAACGAGGATCACCCTGTGGCTAAACATGCCTTGGTGCACGGCCAGCACATCTTGGCACAGTGTTACACCGTCCAGGTTATCTGGATACTTCCCACTAACACCAACCTGTCAGAACTCCGGAGATGGGAACTTGCCATCAGTATATCCTCTCTTCTCGTTATCCGCCAGGCCTCAATTTTCGCTAATTTCAATTTGCTGCCGCTCATACCTCACCTGTCTTTCAACAACATCTTTGCCTCTGTACTTCCGCCTCGACTGACATCTCTGCCCAAACTCTTTGCCTTTACAAATGTCTGCTTGTCTGTGTATGTGCGGATGGAAATGTGTGTGGGTGTGCGCGACCGTATACCTGTCGTTTTTTCCCCCTAAGGTAAGTCTTTCCGCTCCTGGGATTGGAATGACTCCTTACCCTCTCCCTTAAAACCCACATCCTTTCATCTTCCCCTCTCCTTCCCTCTTTCCTGACGAAGCAACCGTTGGTTGCGAAAGCTTGAATTTTGTGTGTATGTTTGTGTGTGTATCGACCTGCCAGAACTTTCGTTTGGTAAGTCACATCATCTTTGTTTTTAGATATATTTTTCCCACGTGGAATGTTTCCCTTTCAAGAGGAAAAGTTAGATCTCCTATCATGACTGTAGATACACAAGATGTCTGATCCAGCAAGCTGAATGAGAAACCAGATGTCACCAGCACTGATTTAAATGCTCAAGAGGAGATGAATTAAAAGTTGAATTACCAGCAACTAACTAAGAATTAGGTGAGCTCATAGCTGAGTCACACCAAGAAAACATGGAAGTAACTAACAGAATATCCGAAGTCGAGTCCACAATCGTAAACATAACAAGGAAGTTATGTTTTGGTGTATCTATACAGACTGATTTAGTTGTAAATCCATTAACTACAGGTTTTGTCAAATTAGACACCGAGTCAAAATTAACTTCAGACTCAATTGTCAGTTTAAATACTTCAGAACACAGTACGGATTTAAGTAGGGTAAGCATTTTCTGTCTCACTTCATCAATCTTGCAGGAGTGTAGTCGTGATTCATCTGAACGAAAGGTTCAACAAGATGTTAACTATTATCATATACCTCTTTCATCTCATATTATTCTGACCTAAACAATTTGAGAAAGTCTTAAATTTTGACACATAGTTTTAACTGAAGTGTTGGAACAAATACATAACAGAATTGTGCAGACAATTTAAAAATGGGTACTTGGATTTTTGTTGTCCTATGACATGGGTGTCTCCATTTCTGACATGTTTAATTTTACATAAGTTTGTATGCAAATAACTTAGCATCAACATTTAGTAAGGAGATTATATGTTTATAGAAGATTAAAAGAAAGCAAAAAGATGGAATGGGAGTGGAATGCCAATGGTCACATGTCTATATTGAGTGAAACAAAGTTTATGCGTCAACTGATGTATCCAAGGTAGCTTCTTAGGATACATTTTTTGACACCACTGGCATGGAATGATTGTAATTACATGCAAACACCTCAGGGCATCCAGTAACAGTAGTAGTTATAATTTGTGTCAGACAATATAGGCTACATCAGTAGATTTAGGCAAGTACTGCATGGAACAATACTTTGCTGTTTGTGGGGTTGTAATGAATGTAAATGTAGCAATGACAATGCTAAAAACAAACAGGGCTCCAGTATGGAAAATGAATACTTTCTTAAAACAATTACAATCCCCTCTCATTTACCTTTTCTCTATTTATGTGCCTTTGTAACATCAAAAATAAATTATGGATAATTAATATCATTTTATGTTCAGTAACTTAATGGGAATGAGTGCTAGCTAAAATAATATATATGCATGTTAGTTACAAGGATTACTGGCTAAGTGGTCTAGCTGGGTACTTTGATGAAGATAAGATAAAACTATGCAACAAACTGAGTTTATTTGTAATCACAATATGTCTTGTATATCTCAACATAATAGATCTATAAGAGGAGCAAGTATTGTTTTATATAGGATGTTGGCCCTAAAACATGTAGAATGGTAGGAAATAGGGTAGGTGCATCAAGGAAGGAGACCTACCCTATTTTGAGGTAGGGGAAGGATTTTGATGTATAGGGAAATTATTTCTCTTAAACAAGGGGTGGTAACAGGAAAAAAGAAGAAATGTGTCTAAGGAAGTAGGTGTGAATTTATAAGTTCTATAGAATTAGAATATTTAGGTTTTTGACACATCATTGCTGAGCAAAAGGACATGTGTCTAAGTTGTAATGGTGTTGATAAATACAAGTTATTGGAATGTTTAAGACTACTAAGTTCTCAGAGCAGAAGTTTAGAAAATGGAGGGAGTTATGGAAATAATGTCCAGAACACTAGGTCAGGGGACTAGAAGCAAAGACTGATTTTTGGGGATTGCCCCACATGAGATTTGAGAACTTGAGAGCTTAAAGTTGGAAGATAGGACAAGAAGCATAGATTACTGAAAAACATCATGCAAGAGATAGTAAGAGTGGAAATCTAAGTACATTATACATGGCAGACGTGTGAGGGAGGGAGAGAGGAGGAGGAGTGTGGTGGAGGGCATAGACAGCTTGAAAAATAAAAGGAACAGAAAGACTAAGAGTGAGTGTAGAAAAGGAATAATTACTAAAAATAAATGCTGAGACCAAAGTAATTAATGTAAATTTAGGCAAGGTGGATGGTGAGAACCAAGCACATGTTGTAATGCCAGTTCCCACTTACAGAGTTTTGAGAAACTGATGACAGGAAGGAGAATCCAGATGCCACATGCAGTGAAACATGTACCAAAGCCACGACAGTCATTTTGTAGAGCATGCTCTGTTGCTACACACTCTGTCTATGTCCATTGATCCTAAGTGATAAATTGGTTGCAGTTATATCAATTTAAAAGACCGAGCAGTTGGTACATGAACTGTGTCATTCGCAGCAGGTGGCACTCCCTTTGATAGCATATATTTTGCCAGTTAGAAGGCTGATATAGGTGGTGGTAGGAGAGTGCATAGGGCAAGTCTTACAGTGGGGATGGTCACAGGGGTAGGAGCCATAGGGAAGAGAAATGGTTGCACCAGACGCATAGTGTCTGAACAGGATATTGTGGAGTTTGCAGGGAGGGGGACAAAGCTGTTCTAAATGTGGCAGGCAAAATGTCAGACAGAATGGATCTCATTTCACTTCAGGGCATGATTTTAGTAAGTAGCTGATTAATACATTCAAGACCACAGAGATGTACTCCTAGATTTTTTTTGAGGGGGTCAGCAGTACCAAGATTAGATGTGATGGCTTGGGAAATCTGATTTGAAGTAGGATGGTGGGGTAATTACGCCCACAGAACACTGATTTAAGAATCACAGTGTACTGCTGTAAAGAGCCTGCATCTGAACAAATATTTTTGCCTTGAATGCCAATGCTGTTCTCCACGGGAGGAAATGTCTGACACAGAAAGGACGACAACTGTCAAAATGTAAGACTGTTGCTTGTTTGTAGGTTTGATGTGAACAGAAGCGTGTAGTTGACCCTTGTTGATGATGAGGTCAACATCAAGGAAAGTTGCATGGGATTTGGAATAGGATAATATGAAACTTAATAGGGAGAATATATTCAGAGATTCCAATAATTTTAAAAGGTCAGTGTCACCATGAGTCCACATGGCAAAAATGTCATCAATATACCTAAGCCAGATCAGTGGCAGAAGGCTTATGGATCCCACAAAAGCCTCCCCCAAGTGACTCACAAAAAGGTTGGTATGGGAAGGAGCTATCCTGGTTGCCACAGCCATGCCTTTGATCTGTTTGTACATCTGCCCCTCAAAGGTAATGTAGTTGCCAGTAAGCATAAAACTGATTAAGGTGAGCAGGAAGGGCATCATAGGTTTGGAATCAGATGGGCCCTGGTTGAAGTAATGTTCAGAAGCAGACAGACCATCTACATATGGAATGTTGGTATAGAAGGAGATGGCATCAATAGTGACAAGCAAGTTGTGTGATGGGAGTGGGATGGGCACACATCGCAGATGATCTAGGAAATGGTTGGTGTTTTTACTACAAGAGAGAAGTCTTTGTACTATTGGTTGCAGGTGGTGATCAATCAAGACAGATGTACATTCAGTGGCTGCTTTGAGGTGTGGTAAGAAGTTCTAGGGATTGAGGTGTTAGTCCTTGTGAGGGGCCTGAGGTTTTAAGGAGGGACTGTAGGTCAGTTTGTACCACAGGGATGGCTAATGCTGTACATAAAAGTGTTAGGACAAGAGACTGGCCCTGACACTGGTTTATGTACTCCCAATGGTCAAGAACCAAAGCCTGGAGGATAATGATGGAGTCATCACACTTCAGGGGAATAAGAGTCTGCAGTTCTGCAGAGGACAGGTTAAGGTCATATTGCAGGGATGTTAGGAAGGGTGACCGGACGGGACCGGACGGGGACGGACGGACCACGCACGCACGCACGCACGCACACACACAGAGAGAGAATAGGGTTTAACATTTACAAGCTCCGTCTTCTGGCAGAAGAGTTGAAGAGGAAGGAAGAGGGGTGAAGGACAAGGACTGGAGAGGTTTAGGGAAAGGGATACAGTTCAAGTAAGTTACCCAGAACCCCAGGTCAGGGGAGACTTCTGGATGGGATGAGAAGGAAAGACTGATTGTTGGGGACTGCACCGGAGAAGATTTGAAAACCTGAGAGATTAAATGCGGAAGACAGGGCAACATACAAGACAGAGATTACTACTAACACATCATGCATGAGTTAATAACAGTGAACATTGTATGTAACAGAAGTGGGAGGGGGATAGGCGAAAAATAGACAAGTTAGAAAATGAAAGATGTAGAAAACTAAAATGAAATAAAGAAAGGGTAGTTACTGTGAATAAATGCTGAGACAGAAGGAATGAACATAAATTAAGGCCAGGTGGGTGGCAAGGACAAAGGGCATGTTGTAGTGCTAGTTCCCACCTGCAGAGTTCTGAGAAACTGGTGGCTGGGGGAAAAATCTAGCGTGCATGTGGTGAAACAGACACCAAGGTAATGACTGTCATGTTGTACAGCATGCTCAACAACAGGGTAATTTGTGATGCCTACATACACCCTCTGCCTACGCCCATTCACCAAGACTGAAAACTGGCTGGTAGTCATGCCAATGTAACAGGCCGGACAGTGTTTGCATAATAGCTGGTATATGACATATCATTTCACAGATGGCTCTCCCTTTGATAGTATATGTTTTGCCAGTTACAAGGCTGGAATAGGTGGTAGTAGGAGGGTGCACAGGGCAGGTCTTGCAGTGGGGACAATCACAGGGGTAGGGGCCATAGGGTAGGGAGATGGGTGCAAAAGGAGCAAGGGTCTGACAAGAATATTGAGGTGATTGGGAGGACAGCAAAAAGCTACTCTAGGCGTGGTGGGCAAAACCTCAGATAGAATGGATCTCATTTCAGGGCATCATTTTAGGAAGTCATGCTCTTGTCAAAGTAGCTGATTGGTACATTCAAGACCAGGAATTGCTGCTGGGGAATTGCTGCTGGGGGAGCATGCAGGGAAAAGGTGGGAGAGAAGGTGGGGCAGCTAGGTGCAGTAAGTAAGTTAGGCAGGGGAGCAGGAGAGAGACAGGGCCAGAGGTAGTGGGAAAGGGGAGAAGTAAAAAGAATGGCTGCATTGGTGGAGTAGAGGGCTGTGTGTGTTGGAATGAGAACAGGGAAGTGGCTAGGCAGGTATGAACAATGACTAATGAAGAATGAGGACAGGGGGTTATGAGAATGTAGGATATATTGCAGGGAGAGTTCCCACCTGAGCAATTCAGAAAATCTGGTGTCTGTGGGGGAAGGATCAAAATCACAAAGGCTCTGAAGCAGTTATTGAAATGAAGAACATAATGATGGGCAGCACACTCAGCAACTGGGTGGTCCAGCTGTTTCTTGGCCACAGTTTGCTGATGGCCATACATGCAGAAAGAGAGCTTGTTGGCAACCATGCTTATGTAGACGGCAGCACAGTGGTTCAAGCTTAGCTTGTAGGTCATGTGATTGGTTTCACAGGTAGGCCTGTCTTTGATGGGATATATAATGCTTGTGACCAGACTGAAGTAGGTGGTGGTGGTGGTGGTGGTGGATGTATGAGACAGGTCTTGCATCTAGGTCTGTTGCTCGGATATGACCTGTTCGGCAATGGACTGGGAGCAGGGACTGTGTAGGTATGGACAAGGGTATTGTGTAGGTTCAGTTTGCCACAGAATAGCACTGTGGGAGGCATGGGAAGGACAGCAGGTAGGACATTTCTCATGTGAGTGCATGAAAAGAGGTAGTTGCTCCAGTCGGTGTACCGACTCACCAGGGGAATGCTCCTCTGTGGCTGGATGGTGAGATTTTGGGAGCTGGTGGTTGACTGTAAAGATAAGGCATGGGAGATCTGATTTTGTGCAATTTGGGGGGGGGGGGGCATAATTACGGTCTGTAAATGCCTCGGTGAGACCATCAGTGTATTTTGAGAGTGACCACTCATCACTGCAGATGCAACAGCCACAAGTGGCTAGGCTATATGGAAGGAACTTCTTGGTATGGAATGGGTGGCAGTTGTCAAAGTGGAGGTACTGCTGGTGGTTGGTAGGTTTGATATGGGCAGAGGTACTGAAGTAGCCATCTGTGAGGTGTAGGTCAAAATCGAGGAAGGTGGATTGTTGGTTTGAGTAGGACCAGGTGAAGTGAGTGGGGAAGAAGTTGAAGTTCTGGAGGAATGTGGATAGGGTGTCCTCACCCTCAATTCCTCTATATGGCCCTTGAATAGGTTGGCATAGGACGGTGCCTTGAGGGTGCCCATAGCTGTACTCCAGATTTGTTTGTAGATAATGCTTTCAAAGGAGAATATATAGTAGATCATGGCAATTAGGAGGGAGGTTGTTGGTTTGGAATCTAATGGGTGCTGGGAAAGACAGTGTTCAATAGCAGTACGGCCATGGGCATTAGGGATGTTAGTGCAAAGTGAGGTGGCATCAATAGTGAGGAGCTTAGCACCATGTGGTAAAGGAACAGGAATTGCAGTGAGTCAGTGGAGGAAATGGTTGGTATCTTTTATACAGGAGGTAGGTTGTGGGTAATAAGCTGAAGGTGTTTGTCTACAAGATTCTCTCAGTGGGGGCAGATATTCCCTCATTGGGGGCACAGTAACCAGTCATAATGGGGCATCCTGGGTGGTTGGGTTTATGGACTTTAGGAAGCATGTAGAAGGTAGGAGTGTGGGGAGGGCTAGTGGTGATGAGAGAGAGAGGGACTCAGGGGAGAGATTCTAGGATGGATTAAGGATTTGAGGAGAGACAGGAGATCCTGATGGATTTCTGGAATGGGGTCACTGTGGCAGGATTTGTAGGTAGATGAATCTGACAGCTGGTGGAGTCCTCCTGCCAGGTAATCCTTGTGGTTCAAGATAAGAGTGGTGGAGCATTTATCAGCAGGTAGGAGTATCAGGTCAGGATCAGTTTTTAGGTGGTGGATTGCAGTTCTTTCTGAAGATGTAAGGTTAGTTTGCATGTTGAGGGATTTGGGGAATGTTGGTGAGAAAACGTCCAAGGCTTAATTCTGGAAAGTTAACAGGGGGTGATTTGGGGGCAGTGGGGATGGATCATGGTTGAATGGAAGATTGAACTGAGTCAGGCAGGATGCAACAACAGTCTTCAGTTGAGATTCATTGGTAGGATTGGTGGCAAAAAAGAGTTTCCACTGTAGGGGAGGGAGAAGGTGCGAAGGTCTTTAACAAGTCCTGCATGACTGAATTTGTGAGTGGGGCAGAGGGTGAGGCCTTTGGTAATGGCTGATATTTCTGTTTGGTTGAGGTTTTTGGAGGAAAGGTTCATGACTGTATTTTGGGACCTTTAAGTACTGGATTATGTGTGGTGGCGGAGGGATTTTGGAGGGTGGTGTAAATGTAGTAGGTCTGTAAGACAGGGATTGTCAGCTATGAAGGGACATGATGGAGGTTTGGAGGTTGTTGTAGAGGTGGCGGACAGTGGTAGTCTGAGGTGGGAGTAGGAAGTGAGCAGGCTGGAGGGTTCTTTGAGGTGGAGCTGTGAATATTGCTCTAGTTTCTGGAGGGTAAGAGTTTCAGTAAGTGTTATCACTCTCGGCAAGGGTCTCACTGAGGCCTTTACAAACCATAACTACCCCTCCCCCCCAAACTTGTACAAAAACGATCTCCCATGCCTTATCTTTCCAGTCACACACCACCTCCTGAAGTTCCACTGTCCAGCCACAGAGGAGTATTCCCCTTGTGACTCAGTACCACCCATGACTGGAGCAACTGGCTCATATTCTTGTGTTAGACATAGATGTAAGGCTTGTTCCATGCATCCTCCCACCACCAGTGGTCGCAAACATCACCTATCCCAACAAAGGCAGGGCTGCCTGTGAAACCAGTCATGTGAACTACAACCCAAGCTGCAACCACTGTGCTGCATTCTACATGGGCATGACAACCAACCAGTTGTCTGTCTGCATGAATGGCCACCAACTAGCTATGGCCACCCTGGACCACTCTGTTGCTGAGGACACTATCCAAAACAACGGTCTTCATTTCAATGTCTTCTTCACAGCCTGTGCGATCTGGATCCTTCCCACGAACACCAGCTTTTCTGAATTGAGCAGGTGGGGCTCTCCCTGCAATATATCCTACATTCCTGTAATCCTCCTGTCCTCAGTCTTCATTAGTCATTGTCCTTACCTTCCTAGCCATTTCCTTGTTCTCATTCCAACACACACAGCCCTCTATTCCACCAATGCAGCCAGTCTCTTTACTTCTGCCCTTTCCCGCTACCTCCTGCCCTCTGCCTAACCTCCTGACTGCACCTAGAAGCCCCATCCTCTTTCCACCTCGTCCCTGCACACTCCCCCCAGCAGCACTTTACCATCCCCCAGCCTTACTGTCTGGCTTCAGGTGCCAGAGACAGGTGACTCAGCATCTCCACTGTATGATTAGTAGAAACTATCCTTTTCATAACTTCATTATTTGGCACTCATTCTAAGTTACTGGATAGGACTGCCAACCAACTGTAGAGAGGAGCACTCTTTCTCTGTATTTATTGCTATATGATTTGTTATCAGTCCTCCACTCAGCATGCTAATGCAGATGCACAAATGACGTTGCTGGTGGGATCCGATCCAAAGCTTGATAAACAGGAGGCTCTCGTTTTTGTACTGAATGATACCTTGCAGCAGACACTGCTGGATTTTCCTTTGATGGTATGAGATGTCACAACCGCCATGGCTGCCAAGCTAATTTTGTGGAAAATTGTTTCAGCAGTCCTGTCAAAATGGTCTAAGTGCACTGCTTCATGAGTGTACGTGGCTTGGCAAACAGTTTTCCTACTAAATGCCCAACTCAAAGTTGCCACACAGAGCAAAACAATTGAGTGGTTGTCCAGACGGTACTGTGTTTTCATGTCATACAGTCCAGCTGCTGCACGTGTCTCACTGGTGAATGTCTTGTATGGAGGCTTTGACATGACATCATGTCTACTGGCTGGAAATTGGAAGATCTCATATGGTCTTACGTGGTCTGTGCATAGAATCAGGTTGCACCACCACATTAACTTTCCACTTGGCCAGTCCCAGAGAACCCTTGGAATGGGGTGCAAAATACTTTGCTAGGTCCGATTTTGGGAAGCAAGTGGTTGTTGGTACTGGACTGAACACCTTGTAAAATTTCCTGTATGTTGCAAAACTGACTACAAAGATGTCAACAGAAACAGTTACCAAGTAATCAGGATGTTTTGCTGTCAAGGGCTCCTCTCAGAACTTCATATCTTACAATGGTCTGTAATTTCTGTCATGGTAGTTTGAGGATTTTTGAACTTGCAATAGCATCCAGCAACTGATTACCACCCTGTACCACCCAGCTTCAGACTCAGATGTGGAGCACTTTGTGTGAAAGTTCAAGACACAAATGAATAAGTCTGTGCCTCCCTCATCATGTGACAATGTACTGTCTAATTTTCTAGCCATGTACCAGGCATCACTGGTTAATGGGTGCAATCAGGTGGAATATTTGCATAGATCTCAACAATGGGGTCTCTTGTTGCACTCTAGCCAAATGACCTGGGCAGTCACGGCCCACCATGTTTTCCTAGTTGGCTGCTATTTGGGGCTGGTCTTTTAGGTGAGCCACAAAGGTCAGCATTTGCTTTTGGTGGATGTCAGTTGGAAGTAGGCTGATCCATCATTCTAATCAGTTGCAAACTGACCTGTTGGGCCTGGGATGCCACCTCCTCCACACCAGCCTGTTATGATGTTTACCCAGTAGGAAGATTCCAACTATGGCAATGTACACATCCTCTGCCAGCCCAATCACATCCTCTCCATCCTATTGTTACCCATGGTAGAGAGCTCTGGCAGCTATTGCTCCCACAGCTCCTCATGCAAGCCCATGGACGAACTGGTACCCTCCTTTCCCCTTTACCCTTTCCTTGATAGCCTGTGAATGAGTCATTGCCAATGGGCCAGTCAGTATGCCAGCCACCACAACCTTCCCCAATTCTGGAAAAAAACAGCTGCATCAGTGTTGCCTACTTCGATAATGGACTGACTGCCAGTAAATCTTGTGCCCTCTGGTTTTGTAGCCAAAGTTATGGCAGAAAACTGACCATTTTTGGCCCTACATAGAATTTTCAAGGGTATGGGATTTAGTTCCCTGCCAGCGGACATCAATATGGATGTAGATGAGGTGGCATCAGTTCCATGGCAGAGTAGTGTGGCAAAATGTCATTGAGAGTGCATGCAGAGCATTGTGTGGGCAATACTGTTTATCCACATGCTTACTTTCTGGCATACATAGTCTGGGCCCATCAGTTCTAACACTGAAATCAGCCAAATCAGACTTGACCCTCACACCATACTGTGCTCTGGATTGCACATTCTAGTTGTTCAGTCATCTGCACTAGTCACATTCATTTTATGCTTTTCTCCACACCAGTCTCTATGCAGTGTTTGGACACACTGCACACCTTCTGATTGGGCCACAGGCCAAGTTTCTTTTCCTCTTCTGGGGTCCAGCTCCTTGGCTTCTGTAGTTGAGACATTTGTACTGACAGGATGGTTTCTTATCATTGTCACGCTGAGCAGATACAAAAGCTAGGAATTACAAGTCTTTCATTCAATCAAATAAAAGAAAATCAGTATTGATTTTACTGGCTAAGGGATTGACAGCTGATGTATGACTCGCTAACTGACAAAGAAGTTCATTCTTAGGACTGATAAACATACATGTCTAAGCCATTACATATTTTAAAAACAAAGATGATGTGACTTACCAAATGAAAATGCTGGCAGGTCAACAGACACACAAACACAAACATACACACAAAATTCAAGCTTTCGCAACAAACTGTTGCCTCATCAGAAAAGAGGGGCAGGAGAGGGAAAGACGAAAGGATGTGGGTTTTAAGGGAGAGGGTAAGGAGTCATTCCAATCCCGGGAGCGGAAAGACTTACCTTAGGGGGAAAAAAGGACAGGTATACACTCGCACTCTTTTTTCCCCCTAAGGTAAGTCTTTCCGCTCCCGGGATTGGAATGACTCCTTACCCTCTCCCTTAAAACCCACATCCTTTCGTCTTTCCCTCTCCTGCCCCTCTTTCCTGATGAGGCAACAGTTTGTTGCGAAAGCTTGAATTTTGTGTGTATGTTTGTGTTTGTTTGTGTGTCTGTCGACCTGCCAGCACTTTCATTTGGTAAGTCACATCATCTTTGTTTTTAGATATATTTTTTCTACGTGGAATGTTTCCCTCTATTATAACCATTACATATTTTTGTTGAGTCTTCTTGCTCATTATATGAGTATATGAGTATTTCTAAGCTTTTTTCTGCTAAGACATTTAAAGTATGATACAAGGGTTTTGCTTAATATGAAATAACTTTTTTGTTAAATAACTCACTAAAAGTGTATTCATAATTTTAAATCAATGATAATCACCTGTATGAGTGCTGGATATTCGATTTTTATCCACATTTTTGAAATAATTCACTTATTATATGCTCCTCCGACAAAAAACTTATTATTTCTTTCTTTTAGTCATCAAGACAAGTTTTTGTCACCTATGGGTCTCCCTTTATTTCAATAGTGATCCACAGATGATGTCACAGGTGTTTAAATGAGTGGGTTATCAGATGGTAGCAAAATACTGGTTTTCTGCAGAGAACAGCTTTATAAAATCAAATGCAAGTCCTCCATAATACCTTCTAGTGTTTAAAATGTAAACCATCTTACCATTTATACACATCTAAAATAGTTTCATAATTTTGGTAATTGTGTATGTTTGATATTGAGACATACTTACATATAATAGTGTTGTGAGAGACTTAAACTGCTTCAGTTTTAGTTTCTGCCAGAAGAATTTACTGCTACATAGTTTCAATATAGAACAGCCAGAAGTGAGACGCAGCCACGACATTTCTGTTAAACTGAAATAATGAAATTAGTTTCACAGTTACCCAGACAGCCAAAGGATTTGTGTGTGTGTGTGTGTGTGTGTGTGTGTGTGTGTGTGTGTGTGTGTGTGTGTGTTGGACAGGAGGAGGGGAGATAGGAGAGGCCATGGGGGAGAAAGGGGGGGTTTATGCCTTAATTGGTGTAAGGAAACCACAGGAAACTTAAGTCTGGATGGCTGTATGGAGATTTGAACCACTGTCCTTCAAAAAGTGACAGATTTCTTATTACATTGACATCTCACTTAGTAACAACATACACACATTTTTCATTGTTCATTATACAATATTCATTTGTAATAGCATCTGTAGACTTAAAGAAAGCTTTTGACAATGTTGACTGGAATACTGTCTTTGAAATTCTGAAGGGTAAAGTATAAGGAGTGAAAGGCTATTCACATCTTGTACAGAAACTGTAGTAGCCTATCCCTGATTTTATTCAATCTGTACATTGAGCAAGCAGTAAGGGAAACTAATGAAACATTTGGTGTAGGAGTTAAAGTTCAGGTTTGCTGATGATGATGTAATTCTGTCAGAGGCAGCAAAGGACTTTGAAGAGCAGCTGAATGGAATGGACAGTGTCTTGATTGAAAGGAGGATATAAGATGAACATCAACAAAAACAAAATAAGGGCAATGGAATGTAGTAGAATTAAATCAGCTGATGCTGAGGGAATTAGGTTAAGAAATGAGACACTAAAAGCAATGGATGAGTTTTGCCATATGGGGAGCAAAATAACTGATAGTGGTCGAATTATAGAGGATATAAAATTCAGACTGACAATGGTAACAAAAGAGTTTCTGAAGATGAGAAGTATATTAACATCAAATATACATGTGTGTGTTAGGAAGTCTTCTCTCAATGTATTTGTATGAAGTATAGCAATGTATGGAAGTGAAGCACGGATGATAAACACTTTAGACAAGAAGAGAACAGAAGCTTTTGAAATGTGGTGCTACAGAAGAATGGGGAAAGACACATTCTGAGACATCAAGGGATCAGCAATTTAGTACTATACAAAAGTTTGGGTGTAAAAGCACAGAGGGAGATCATGAGGTGAGTACAGTAAGCAGCTTCATAAGGATGTAAGTTGCAGTAGTTATGTGGAGATAAAGGGCTTCCACAGGACAGAGTAGCATGGAGAGTTGCACCAAACCAGTCTTCAGACTGAAGACACAACAACAACAACAACATTCCTTGAGACTGGTGTCAATTCAACCTCCAAACATTGCAGTTTTAAAACAGGGTGTTCAGAGCATACATGCTATCATTTTTGCATACATTATAGAAAGGTGACACATTGGCACATGAAAAACTGTGAATGGTGTCAAGACAAGGTAGACAAGCATAAAAAGTTCATGGGAAAAGTAGTTCAGTGTGTAGAGGCACAGCTGCCAGGGTACAGAATTTTACAAAAGCTAAAATAGAAATACTTTTTATTGATGACAGATTTAACCTTACACCAGTCAGTATAAACAAGTAAGTCTCTATGGGTGTTTAAATAATATTTGTTTTTAAGAAAGTTATTGATACAGCCTGGTAAAAGTTCAACTTTTTCCATGGAATATATGTGACAGTGAGTAGTTAGCATTAGGGCATTTGTGCACGGGGATAATAGTTACCACTATTGTCTGTTATCCATCCAATGGATAAGAATACATCATATTGATAATAGAAAATATGGTAGACAGAGCATTTGTTGGCACTGGTAACATATTCTAAAAAATTAAAAAATCTCTAATGACAAGGCAGTTCATGAAATGTAGTTGCTATATATGCTTGTAATACTGATTCAGTGTTTTAGACAGAAGTAATAAACAGTTTTTGGTTGGGAAGTGTTACATTTCATTTAAAAAATATTTTAGGGAAATCAATCAATGGAAAATCTGGGATGGAATGTAAAAATATAATGAAAAGGATAGTTGCTACTCATCATAGAGTGGAGATGCTGCGTTGCAGAAACGCACAACAGAAAGACTGTCAGAAAGTTAGGAAGTTGGTGGCCTGACACTCATTATCTGTAACCATTAAACTGAAATTATAACATGGAATCTTATACAGTTGAAATTGAACCAAAACTGAAAAGTTCGCAGACAGGCATAATTAAAAGATACACACACACACACACACACACACACACACACACACACACACACACACACACACACACTGGAGCTGGGAAGGTAACATGAACATAAGATGGAAGATATGCTGTTTTCTGTGTTTATAAGCTTATTGGTGACAGTCCCAGTGGTATTTTACTGTTGTAGATGTTTGAAAGGGAGGGTGGAGGAGGTGGGTGGGTGGGGGGGGGGGGGTAAATTAAAATAATTCAAAAGCACTAACACTGCTCAAGAATGGGTTCACTCAATTATTTATGCTTGCACCTGAAGGAGAAACTGTAAACACTGAAAATGATAAAATTTTCTGTTAATCTCATATTAAAATGAAACTGTATTGATAGACTTGACAGCAAAAAAAGTGGCAGTGGAAAACTGCAGGCAATCAGAGTCTGGTATAGAACTTACTTGTATAAAATGCAACATGCCAGTTTTCTGGATTATGTTGAGAAAATATTAAGTGATGTATCATGCAGATATAGTCCTGAAAGTATTCTAGAGCTATCCAAGTAGACAAGGCTTTTCTGGGAATAAAATACACTGTAATTGTGTATATGTACAGTAAACAGACCCTTAACATAAAATTTTTTCCTGGTTGTCACTGCAGCTGAATTGTCATCCTGTAAGCTTTCAATGTAAGTGGACAGGGGTTTGATTCCATGTAAAGTCACAACAGTTCTTTTTATTTATTTTTGTTCCTTGCTGTAAGACATACATACTATATGGAAAACATCCCTCTATTCTGATGACATGCAGTTAATTTTCCACAGTATATGAGACAGTTTCAGACTACGGCAAACAATCAACCAATTTCAATGATCTTTTCCTGTACTTTGTATTGACATGATAAATGTTGTACAAACATTCAAAATATATAAATGTTCTGTACTGCACACATTGAGTAAAAGTCACTTCCATTATATAAATTAAAACATGCCTACGTGTAATTAGTTAATGGTACAACATTGCCATAATGATATGAAACAATAAACGTTTTGATTATTTGTAACTGCATTCTGTACTATTCTTACCTACATTATTATATTACCCTATGATTATTGCACGGATTACAGTTAGCATCTGATTTTATGAAATACTTTTAAGTATCAACAATGAATACAATTTAAGTGTGTGATTTAATTTTATGTTAAGGGTCTGTTTACTGTACATATACACAATTACAGTGTATTTTATTTCCAGAAAAGATTTTGTGTATTCCAGATCAGAAAGTAATTGCTGTACTCTCTATGCCAACTCCCCAATTTAATGAAGTAAGAAGCTCAAAGGTGACAACTGTTGATCACCATCTTTTCAAAAAGTAAGGTCTTGTCACCTAGACTCCATATGGTTGCTTTAGGAAGGTTAAATTCTTTAGCTCCATTGTAGAATATTCTTATCTCAAGGGGAATGTTGTTCTAAAGTAATTCATCATGTTAGATGTTATCCGCACATGGTGTGGCATTTTCATGCTGCACTGACAGACAGCCTATTGCAGCAAATTAAATCTCTCATGACATAATTCATTCAATAATAGCGAGTGATAACACTTGATTCAAGATCAGATACTGGAACCATGTTGCTTATTGGTGAGCCACCCATCATCATCAATAGCTCACTCTGCACCTAGCCATTGTTCTTGTGGTGGAAGATAACCTGACAGTGTCAGAGGCTTGGGCATGGTACACTAGTTCTTGAGCCCAATGTGCAGTGGTGGGTATAACAATATCATGATACTGGAGAGCCCAGTAGTGTGTGGAAACTGGACACTGACATGTAACAAACACCACCAGTCTATGACAAAGAATTTGCGAATACTTCACAGCAAAATCCTTTTTTAAATATGTTTCTAGGTTTCCACGTCAGTCAACACAGTTTGGCCTCATCTTCCGGAGGGTGGACAACAAAGCAAACATGTGGTCATTGAGAAGAAGTTGTGTGATAATTTTCAATCCTACCGATTAGCATTTGCTGATGAAAATAAATGTCATGACTGCCAGAATGTAACATTTTCTGACAAGTCAGTATTTTCCACAGTAGTAATGTTCCAGTACACATATATGGGGCCTGTTGCAACCGGAAATATATCTGATAATGGCTTGCATCGCCTGTATGTCAGTGGCAGTGTGGGGCTGTGTATGTTCCTTTGGGGTTGAGATGCTTCACAGGATTCATGGCTGACTTGAGACTGTCCATTATAGCCATATTATGGGTAATGTTATGATCCCATTAGTACAACTATGTGCTGAGTGATTAATATATTTCCAGCAGGTTCAATCTGCAACAGACATGGCGTATGCTGCAAGAGTGGTTTGCATACCAGAATGAGATTTTTCGTTTCACCTGACCTCTCCCTCCATGTCAAGTGACCTCTGAAATGTTCACCTAGCTGCCTGGCAGGAGGTGGCAGAAAACAATATATTTATTACTCACTTCATAGACTCCCTCCCTTGCACAATGCAGATGGTCATTTAAGTGGAAACCCTCTGAATGAGACATTAAGTGGTAAATAATCCCCATGCTCTGTCCTTAGAGGGTGCAAAAGTTTTTTACATTAAACTTGTAAACTGTTCTTGCTGTCAGTCTCTCCTCTGCAACAGATGAAACAAATTAATGCAGTAAAATAAGTACTTGCTGAAAGGGGGATTCAGTCTGAATACTGGCATCATCAGTTGCTTTTCAGTCTGTTGTATATACCACCTTACTATAAAGTCACAATACTATGTGCTGCAATAGTTCGGTATTTCTTATTTTTGTTCCACCCTTGACTCCACTTCATGACTTCCAGCACTTTTATAATTTCTGAAATCCTAGGAATTACACAGCGGAGATTTTTTTGTGTTTTTACAAGGTGCATGTTTCATGCTAAGGGTAAATAAGTTTTTATTCCCTAAATTATATTTTCATGTGTTCTTTACTTTTATCAGCAGTATTCACATAATGTAATGTGATTGGCTCCAATGTAAAATACTGGTTATTCAAATTTCAACCACCACCACTTTCTGTGTTATTAGGGCTACATTTACATTAACTGAGTCTTATTACAAATATAATGGATTCAGAACATTTCAATTAGATATTATATTTAACTTATATTTAATAAACATTTACTACCACTAACATTCTATAACTGGGAATGTAATAAAATCATACCGAAGATAGAGCAAAGAAATTTCTAATGGCTATAAAACAATGGAAAATCCAGGATGGAATGTAACAAAATTATTATTAATATTGTTAAGTGGCTATAAATGTAGCTTGATGAATAACTGTTTGTCCTCAACAAGGTTTCCATGAAGCTACATGTTAAAAGAAGATCTTGCAGCAGCAAATAATCACCTCTCAGAATCTGGATTCTGTCAACATTGTACATACAATCCTCCATAAAATTACTAACAGTAGGGACTCATTCAAAGCAAATACAGCCATTATTTAATCAAAACACAAAGGGAAAAAATCATCACAAGTCTGTGAATTATGAAGTGATTCATTCAATGACTGACTAGCTTCATTTCACATAGTCCGACAGAACTTCAGAAAAAATAAAAAATAAGATACAGTAGGTGGCCAAGTCTGTCTGAATTTACCTCATGCATCTGATTCCTTTACATTTTCAAGATTTAAAATTGCTAGTCTTCTATGTACGGAGAATCCTGAAGGCTGTTGTGTGCTACACTAAACTATTTACACTAATGGAGCTCGGAGAGAAACTGAAAAAATTTGAGCTGCAGTAACAGCAGGTACTTTGATAAATATTGTTCAGGCAGCAGTTAACTATTTGAGGTGGATGTGGTGGTTATTTTGAGCAATCGTGAAAGCTGAAAAGACTAGTACCCATCTCCTTAAGTTTGTATCAATTTGCAATTATCACATTCACACAGTTCTTTCTTTTTGAAAATTTGGATACACTTTAATATACATGACCATTGTCTACATGATTAGTGCTCACAAGCAATGAGCAATCTAATGAGATTCTAATACTTCAAATAATCTTAAAATAATCAGTAACAACCTTTTTAACTTTTATGTACCAAATACTTCTTAGTTTAACTAAAAAATTGTTTTTAGTTAACATATATTTAAAGGAGGGGTACAGGAGAGTAGAAGTGTGTGGGACTGAAATGAGAGTTATCAAAAGGAAGAAAACTTGTCTATTCACATTAATTGTTTCATAGATTCTTATTTCTATAAAAATTACCTTGGCTTTAAGCCTTCAATAGTTAACTTCCCAGCAGCAACTGATGACAGCAGTACATAAAATTCTTCAATATCATCTTGTGATAACTTTGCCAATAAACAGTTAACAAATGATTTTATGGCAATGATCTGGAAATGAATAAAATTTTTAATGATCATAGAAGCTATTTAGATAACATAGTCTGAGACACTTTATTTGTACTACTAAGCTTACCAAACATTATAAATAGTCATTCCGTGTGTTAAAGAATCTGGATGGTATGGTGCATCTACACAATGCATCAGGGTTATAAATACAAAATCAAATAGGGGTAATGCAGGAGTAGGTTTAATAATGAATAAAAAAAATAGGAGTGCAGGTTAGCTACTACAAACAGCATAGTGAACGCATTATTGTGGCCAAGATAGACACAAAGCCCATGCCTACTACAGTAGTACAAGTTTATATGCCAACTAGCTCTGCAGATGATGAAGAAATTGATGAAATGTATGACGAGATAAAAGAAATTATTCAGGTAGTGAAGGGAGACGAAAATTTAATAGTCATGGGTGACTGGAATTCGTCAGTAGGAAAAGGGAGAGAAAGAAACATAGTAGGTGAATATGGATTGGGGGGAAGAAATGAAAGAGGAAGCCGCCTTGTAGAATTTTGCACAGAGCATAACTTAATCATAGCTAACACTGGGTTCAAGAATCATAAAAGAAGGTTGTATACATGGGAGAATCCTGGAGATACTGACAGGTTTCAGATAGATTATATAATGGTAAGACAGAGATTTAGGAACCAGGTTTTAAATTGTAAGACATTTCCAGGGGCAGGTTTGGACTCTGACCACAATTCATTGGTAATGACCTGTAGATTAAAACTGAAGAATCTGCAAAAAGGTGGGAATTTAAGGAGATGGGACCTGCATAAACTGACTAAACCAGAGGTTGTACAGAGTTTCAGGGAGAGCATAAGGGGACGATTGACAGGAATGGGGGAAAGAAATACAGTAGAAGAAGAATGAGTGAAGGCAGCAGAGGATCAAGTAGGTAAAAAGACGAGGGCTAATAGAAATCCTTGGGTAACAGAAGAAATATTGAAATTAATTGATGAAAGGAGAAAATATAAAAATGCAGTAAATGAAGCAGGCAAAAAGGAATACAAACGTCTCAAAAATGAGATCGACAGGAAGTGCAAAATGGCTAAGCAGGGATGGCTAGAGGACGAATGTAAGGATGTAGAGGCTTGTCTCACTAGGGGTAAGATAGATACTGCCTACAGGAAAATTAAAGAGACCTTTGGAGAGAAGAGAACCACTTGTATGAATATCAAGAGCTCAGATGGCAACCCAGTTCTAAGCAAAGAAGGGAAGGCAGAAAGGTGGAAGGAGTATATAGAGGGTTTATACAAGGGCAAAGTACTTGAGGACAATATTATGGAAATGGAAGAGGATGTAGATGAAGATGAAATGGGAGATAAGATATGGCTTGAAGAGTTGGACAGAGCACTGAAAGACCTGAGTCGAAACAAGGCCCCGGGAGTAAACTATCAGTTTAATAAGTCACAGCTGCAAAATACTAACGCGAATTCTTTACAGACGAATGGAAAAACTGGTAGAAGCGGACCTCGGGGAAGATCAGTTTGGATTCCGTAGAAATGTTGGAACACGTGAGGCAATACTAACCTTACGACTTATCTTAGAAGAAAGATTAAGAAAAGGCAAACCTACGTTTCTAGCATTTGTAGACTTAGAGAAAGCTTTTGACAACGTTAACTGGAATACTCTCTTTCAAATTCTGAAGGTGGCAGGGGTAAAATACAGGGAGCGAAAGGCTATTTACAATCTGTACAGAAACCAGATAGCAGTTATAAGAGTCGAGGGTCATGAAAGGGAAGCAGTGGTTGGGAAAGGAGTGAGACAGGGTTGTAGCCTCTCCCCGATGTTATTCAATCTGTATATTGAGCAAGCAGTAAAGGAAACAAAAGAAAAATTCGGAGTAGGTATTAAAATTCATGGAGAAGAAGTAAAAACTTTGAGGTTCGCCGATGACATTGTAATTCTGTCAGAGACAGCAAAGGACTTGGAAGAGCAGTTGAACGGAATGGACAGTGTCTTGAAAGGAGGATATAAGATGAACATCAACAAAAGCAAAATGAGGATAATGGAATGTAGTCAAATTAAATCGGGTGATGCTGAGGGGATTAGATTAGGAAATGAGACACTAAAGTAGTAAAGGAGTTTTGCTGTTTAGGGAGCAAAATAGCTGATGATGGTCGAAGTAGAGAGGATATAAAATGTAGACTGGCAATGGCAAGGAAATCGTTTCTAAAGAAGAGAAATTTGTTAACATCGAGTATAGACTTAAGTGTCAGGAAGTCGTTTCTGAAAGTATTTGTATGGAGTGTAGCCATGTATGGAAGTGAAACATGGACGATAACCAGTTTGGACAAGAAGAGAATAGAAGCTTTTGAAATGTGGTGCTACAGAAGAATGCTGAAGATAAGGTGGGTAGATCACGTAACTAATGAGGAGGTATTGAATAGGATTGGGGAGAAGAGAAGTTTGTGGCACAACTTGACTAGAAGAAGGGATCGGTTGGTAGGACATGTTTTGAGGCATCAAGGGATCACAAATTTAACATTGGAGGGCAGCGTGGAGGGTAAAAATCGTAGAGGGAGACCAAGAGATCAATATACTAAGCAGATTCAGAAGGATGTAGGTTGCAGTAGGTACTGGGAATGAAGAAGCTTGCACAGGATAGAGTAGCATGGAGAGCTGCATCAAACCAGTCTCAGGACTGAAGACCACAACAACAACTACAACAACAACAACAACAACAACAACAAAGCACCCACACATATTTTCACATGTGTAATTTGTTTGAAATAGAGGGAGTGCACCATAGTGTAGTGCTTCCCATGTTCGGTGGGAATTTTTTACTCTGTTTAGTAGATGACTGGGACTCATGATCAGCTGTTACCCATGTGTGTTTTGTTGTGTACTACATTGAGGTTATGCTTTCATGTGATTTATGTGCAGTGATTGTCAATTCTAAAGAAAGCACACTGAAATTCACAGATGGTTACATATGTAACTCTGTTTCTAAAGATTATCTGGACAATTATTTGAGATGTGATATCCAAAGCCCAAGTAAGGTCTTCATCAAAACTAAGATATATTTCTGCTTGTATTCCTGTACAAAATGTGACAAGTCTTGCAGCAGGAAAACAGAAGAATCAGCTTACAAACTTAGTAAAAGTGCATGTGCATTAATTACAATTGTGGACATACATTCATGCTTTGGTGACTTAACAGCCCAAAATTGATTAGTCTGAAATCTGAATAATGTAAAAAGATGATACAGGCTGAACTCCTCAACAATTTTTTAGAAATGAAATGCAGGACACTGAGAATTCACATAAAATTTGGAAAACACAACCTCCACTGTATCAGAACCTAAGGTCTTCAACAATACTGAATTTGTGAAGAGTGAGGATTAATGTATACCGTATTTACTCGAATCTAAGCCGCACTTTTTTTCCAGTTTTTGTAATCCAAAAAACCGCCTGCGGCTTAGAATCGAGTGCAAAGCAAGCGGGAGTTCTGAAAAATGTTGGTAGGTGCCGCCACAACTAACTTCTGCCGTCGGATATATGTAGCGCTACACAGGCATGGTTTGTAGGCACAAAGATAAATACTGGCGCCAAAACCTCTGCGTCAGTAAATAATTTTTTTTTTTAAAAAGGTGGAAGACGAGCTTTTTTCCTCCGCCCCGAGTTTCGACCACTGCATTTTCATACATTATCCAACGAAGTAAATACAAACTCCGTATTGTTCATCTTCGAATGTAGCAGAATTTCAATGTACTACGAAAATCCGACTGGCAAGACTGTTTGGGATGTTTGTCAATATGGCCAACTCTACGTTCTGAAATTTTTCCTACCTGTGACGAGAGATGGTTGCTAATAGGAACTTTTATGAATTGTGAATCACATGCAATATTCTCTTCACCATAAGAATAATACGAATATAAACATTTTGCCATGTTTTCTTTTGTGTTTGCTGCTATCTCATTTAAATCTTGCCTGCCTAATAAACTACGAAACTAGAGTGAGACAACAGCAAACACGGAAGAATATATGTATCATGTCATGTTTATATTCGTATTAAGTGATAGTCAGAAATGAAGCACGGCAACTGACTAGATTTTCAAATCTAAGATGACTAATTTCTGTGCAGAATTTGATGTAATAAAGAAGCGGCCGCAAAGATTTTCAAACGGAGAAAATTTTTCGCTAAACTCTCGTTCAGAACATGTCCTATCATACACAGTCTATTATTTGGTTCTTGTTGATCATTATCAAAGATACAGCAGTGTAAGTAACAACAAATAGCAGTCTCTTGCCATTGTTTCGCTAATGAGACGATTCCTCTCTTTTTTTTTTATTGTTAGCGGCAGTAGCGCGCACAAAAGCAAGCCATGCTGCGAGCGGCGACAGTCCGTAAACACGCACTATCAGAAAGCGACAAACAATGCACGACACAGTACAGTAATGCATTTTCAGCTTAGAGTGACGTAAACACCTATAACAAAGAAAACGGCACTTGTCAGATCGAAGCAAAATAAGCAATAGATTCAAACCAGACGAAGCACGTGAAAAAGGAAGAGTAGCCGTGTAAATACGGACGGAGCGCCTGACGCATAGCAATGGCTACCTGGTAAAGCTTAACTGCTAAGCTTACGACTCGAACCAAACTACTGTAGCTGTATCGTCATTCATTCGACCTAAATTGTGTCTCATATTACAATGGACCAACTTTGTTTCGATTTGGAGGTGCGGCCTAAAACTCTTCTCTCCCCTTGAATTTCGAGTCTCAAATTTCAGGTGCGGCTTAGATTCGGGAAATTTTTTTTCCTTGATTTCGAGTCTCATTTTTCAGGTGCGGCTTAGATTCGAGTGCGGCTTATATTCGAGTAAATACGGTAATCTTTTTCAAGTGAAGTTGTGTATGAGTAACTGTCACATAATCATTAAGAATATTCATCAAGTATTTCACGATTTCAGTGATAATAATGAACAGCTTTGTTTTGAAATGCAAAATAAATAGCCCTAACTGCTCTACAACTTCCTGGTTGTCAGATAATGAAGTGTAATTGTCTGCCTTATTTCTGCAGAAATTGCATTATGCACAACAATATCTTGTCTAGACATAGAAGTTCTAAGTTTCACAAGAAGAAAACCAAAATATGGCTGTGACATTCTTCTGAAAATTGCAAAAAAAAAAAAAAAAAACACACTGAAGTCTGTACCTCATTTTCACCAGTGAGCCTACAACTACTATGCTCTAGCAACAGCACTGGGCTTTTATGTTATATTGTAGACCATTTATAAATGTAGAACATCTGAAGACAGAGTAGCAGTAGAAGTAGTAATGTTTTATTCAATATCAAGTGCTTCTGAATATGCCAAAATGCAGCAAAAATATTACAGTTTCTAAAAACATTACAAATTCATTTTTTTGGACTATTCAATATAGTTCTTATCCCACTTATTATCTTTGAGTCAATATGATCCTGTCCTTCTACAACATTTTTATATTTAAATACTAGCACTTTAAATTTAATGACTGTTTTTCTACACAGTCCGCATACTTTAAAGCTCAACTGAAATATAGGTATTCTCCATCTTCTTATAGCTTAACCTGGTGCACTTACCCCTTTTGCATCAATGTGAGCTGGGTGTCTGATAATTCAGAAAATGTACCAATATAGGTAATAAAATTTTATTTCTACAGACTTTGTCACAAATGTGGAGACAGCAGACCGCAAAACAGTGAAAAACATTACAAATTTACAACCTCTGTCAAAGTAATGTGATCTTTGGCTGAGGTGGGTTAACAAAGACATTCTTTGCTTCCGGCAGTCTGGTTCCGACCATGGAATTGTAATTATGTGCCTTTAGTTTGTGTAGCATTATTAACAATAAAGTGTACAGCAATAACATGCATAATCTTCTTTACAATTTCTTTCTGATGAGCAGTTGGAAACATTGGTATATGCATATGACAGCGAGAAGAATTGAATGACAATCTTCAGGGTATTGTGGTGGAAATGACTAAAATTAAGGCTCAGTTTTACGAAAAGGTTAGATTGGTACTCACCACACAGAGGATAAATTGAGTCAGACAGGTACAATGAAGAAACTGCTATGAATTTAAGCTTTCGGCCAAAATAAAAAAATGCACACAAGCACAACCCACACATTCAAGCACAACCCTCATTCACAGGACCACTTCCTCCAGTCACTGTAGCTGGACTGCAGATTTCAACTGCACCTGATGGGGAAAAAACTATCTATGATGGATGGTGGGGTAAGGAGGAGGCTAGGGTGGGGAGGGGGAGGGACAGCAGAGGGGTGGGGCATGTGTGTGCTGCTGGTGGAGCATGCTGGGGCTTGATGAGGACAGGGTAGGGCTGCTAGGTGCAGTTGGAAGGTTTGGGAAGAATTGGGGGGGGGGGGGGGGGAGACCAAAAAAACTCGAAAAGCGTTAGTGGAACAGAAGGCTGTGTAATGTTGAAGTGGGAGATGAAAGACAGGAACTAGTGAAGGTTGAGGCCAGAATAGTTAAGAGAATGTAGGATATGTCGAAGGGAGAGTCCCACCTGCACAGCTCAGAAAAGCTGGTGTTAGTAGGAAGGACTGATATGGTGCTGGCTGTGAAGCAGCCATTGAAGTGAAGCACATTGTGTTGGGCAGCATCTTCAGCAACTGGGAGGTCTAGCTGTCTCTTGGCCACAATTTGGTGGTGGACATTCATGTGGACATACAGCCTGTTAATTGTCTTGACCATGTAGAGAGCAGCACAGTGATTGCAGCTTAGTTTGTAGAGCTAATGACAGCTTTTGCATGTAGGTTTGTCTTTGATGACACAGGAGATGACTGTGACTGGAGTAGAGAAGATGGTGGTGGTGGTGGTGGTGATTGTTTGAGTATGTATGAGACAGGTCTTGCATCATGGCTTATTGCAGGGCCTGCCCTCATGCTGCTAAATTTGTTTTGAGTACACTGCAGAAGTTTCACTGTGAAGCTGTTACACATCTTCCATACAATCTCGATCTCTCTCTCTGTGTGATTTTCATATTTTTGATACCCTTGAAACAAGACATTAGTGGGTGTCAATTTGCTTCAAATGAAGAGCTGCACAGCTGGCTACAATCACGGTTCCATAAACAACTGTGAACATTTTTCTATGAAGGCACTGGCCATCTTGTCTCACAGGAATACATGTATTAACAGTTATGGCAATTAACTGTGAAATTATAAACAGTTTAGAGATGGTAGGTGTTCCAGGTGGAGCTTGACTTTATCCCCAGTCTGCAATTAAGTACCAAAAGTTATCTTTATCGTCACACCCATATTTCTGTTCTTGATCCATTGTTTGAGGAAAATTAAAAATGAAAGTTTCCTTATAGTATTTACTGAACTTACAGGAATCTGCATGAAGATCTCAACTCAGAGTTTTTAATTGGGTACCATAAATTTTACATGTGATTATTTTCTTGTCTATGTATGCTTTCTGCTCTACTCTGTTACTGCTGCATTTGAATGTCAGTGCACTGAGTGTAGTGTCACTGTGTGTGTGTGTACTTAAATCAACTCCCAACTGTATCAGTGCAGGCCGGCCACCTGCAGGAAGTGGGCACATGGCATGGTCTCCACTGCACCGCCTACGGGCAACTTGCACCTATATAACAGCAGAGCAACACTGACTTGCCCTCACAATGTTCTTTTAGTTTGTACCAATCACATCACTTATTCTGTGCATCATTTGTGTATCATCTGTATGATTATTTTGCCTTGTTACAGGTGGAGTCATGTGAGGCTTATTCCTCAGAAGTTTATGAATAAAGCCATATTTGTGTTACTTGGATTGTTTTGGGTATTACTTGGTTACTATATGATTGGCGATGAGTTTAGAATGGTTTCCATGTGTTCAGTCTTTAAGTACAGTTTCAGCACGTTTAGCCTTTATGGATGCCTGTGCCACTGGCCCTGACTGAAAAGCTTGCTTTGGCAGCGACCACTTGACAACTCAAAACACATTTTTTGGCTTTCAGTGGGACAGACTCCAATTTGTGCAAAGCCTAATTCCTCACACATATTCCACCTAAAGTGTATCAATTATTAGATCAGCTTGCCCCTTTACAAGAACTAGTAGCTCTTACTTTTGATCACATGTGAAATTTACTATTCAACTACAATCACAAATGAATGCATGTTGTAGCAGCATGAGCTGAATTCTACCAATGCCGCAAGAAACCAAACCAGCCATACGTGGGGCACAGCTAGCCAAACTCCACGGCCTTATCAATAAGAGTCAATTCATTATGGATGCCAATAATGACTCTTTTGCACACACTATGGTGTGCTTGCAACACAATTATCTGTTTAGCTCTGGACAAGGAAGTGCACCAGAAGGCTTACTCTGTGAAAATCCTCCGTTGCAAGAAGTTTTGCAAATCTTTTGAAGTTCCTCAGGCAGCAGGTGACCAATCTGAAGCATGGGGTGCTGTGGCAGTGTCAGCATTTTCTGTTTCTATCTTGTACTTTCTATTTTGTCCAGCATGAATATCTGGTATGCCCCAAGTGCTGGGCTACTTGTAATGCTTGCCAGAAAAAGGCCACATTTCCTCTGTGTGTCACTCACCAAAGGCTGCTCAGAATATGGACATGGCTGTAAACTGTTTGACTCCAATGGCTGCGACTTCCCCAAGTTGTTTATTGAGTTTAGTGTTTCTTGCTATGTGCTCCAGCTACAAGTTGACACAGGTGCTTCAGTGACACAATCAAATAGGGTCACCACCATTGACACTAGTCACACTGGAACTGGTCAGTTATAACAAAGAGAACATTGCACTGTTGCTGTTGTTGAGACAATTTATGTCATCTGCCTCCTACAAGTCAGTAGCTCATTCCATAACATTTAGGAGGTTGCTGATGCTGGTGTAGAGAATTTATTCAGGATGGATGCATTTCAGGCATTTGGATTTACTATCACCGATACAATTCACTTTGTGTCCAATCCGGTACTGCATTCTCAATTACAAACACTGTGTGAGGAGTTTTCAGACTTGTTTTTGGAAGTATATGGTGTGCAATGAATTTTTCTGCTCATATTTCTTTGAAATCCACAGCTCAGCCTCATTTTTGTCATGCACATCCCATTCCTGTCGCCATGAAAGATCAAGTGAAAGTGGAATTGGACAGACTTTAATCTCTAGGGATGGTGAAACCTGTTATGGCCAGTGAATGTTCATCTTCACTTGTTGTAGTTCAGAAGTCGTCGAGGAAACTTTGCCTCTATGGTAACTTCAGTGCTATTGTCAATGCACAGGTGAACATGGATACATATCCTCTCCCATGCCAGGAGGAACCTTTGGCAAAAATATCAAGTGGCCAGTACTTTTCTAAAATCGATCTGTCTGAAGTGTATTTGCAGGTTCCTGCGGATGGTAAGTCTTGGCAAGTTCTGGTTTGAATGCTTATTTTGGCCTGTGTCAATAATTGCACCTTCCTTTCATTGTGTCTAGTGCTCCAGCTTTTTTCCAATGAGTTTTAAAGCAACTGACTATGCCTGTCTCAGGTTGCAGTAATTATCTTCATGATATTGGTGTCACAGGCTCCTCCACAGCCGATCACTGCAAAATTTGCACACTTTGTTTCCTGTCTTACAGTCTGCAGGCATATGGTGTAACATTGTGTAATCTAGGGTATTTTTTTTTAAATCTTCCATTGTTTATTTCAGATTCGAGGTCTCGTGGGATGGTGTTCACCCTCTGTCAGACCGCATCTCTGCTCTTATGTCTATGCTTGGCCCCTCATCCATGAAGGAGATTCAGGCTTTCAGTGAGAAAGTAGTCTGCTACCTTAAATTCCTACAGGGGGTGGGAGGCAGCCATATTGGCCCACCCACTGCATGCCATCTTGTGCAAGATTGTACCTTTTTGCTAAAGCCCAGATTGTGAATGTGCTTTTCAAATGTTGGGCAACTGACAATTCACAGTATAGCCTTGGTGTGGTCCTAGTGCAACGATATGTTGACAGCACTGAATGGCCTGTTGCTTTCACCTCTAAACTCTCACTCTGGCCCAGCAGCGTTACTGTCAGGTGAAAGGAGAGGCTCTTGGCATTGTCTACACTCTCCAGAAATTTCATGTTCTTTGTGTGGTTCCAAATTTCCTGATTACTGGCCACAAATCCTTGTTTTCCTTGTTCAACCCTCACACTCCTTTGCCTGACACAGTAGCACACCACCTATAATGCTGAGCACTGTTCTTGACTTGCTACAAATATGAGCTCCATTTTGACCTACGTCTAAACACGCCAATGCAGTTGCCTTGTCATGCATTCCTGTGAGTCCCGATTCTGACTGACTATGAAGAATTCCTTTGCTTCCATCTTGATATTGAAATGCAGGCCACGGTTGAGAATTTCCCAATTACGAGCTCATGCACAGCAGGTGCCATTTTTGCTGACCCTGTTCTCCACCAGGTGGTTTGGTTTGTTCAATAGGGCTGGCTCGATAAAACACTGGATCAAGCTTCAGGCTCCCTGCACAACTATTTTTCCTTATGGTAACACCTCTCTATTTTTGATGGTGTTTTGCTGATGTCCATGGAAGACCTTTCTCTCTCAGAGTAAACATTCCTGCCACGTTACACAGTGAAGCTCTACACCTTCTCCATCAGGCTGATTGGGGAGTTTCACACAGTAAAGAAGAGATATTTTTGGCCAGGGATTGATGCCAAAATTTTCGATTTGTCACAGCTTGTGAGCAGAGTGCCCAACAACAGGCAGCTCCCGGTGTCTCTTTCCCCCTGGCCCTCTCCATGCCAGCCATGGGAAAGCATTAACATAGACTTTGTGGGTTCCTGCTTGAATTCCTGTTGGCACTTGGTTGTGGATGCATTTTCCCCATTTCCTTACATTCTCAGGTGTGCATGACGTTGGCTGACATCACAATTCATATGATATTGAGTTTTTTTTCTATTGATGGTTTGACTTGTACCTTAATTTCCAATAATGTGCCCCAGTTTGTTCCCACAACTTTCAATTGTTTTAGTTCCTGTCATGGCATTCATCACATTATGGCTCCACAATTACACTCTCCCTCAAATGGTGAGGTGGAACAACTAATGTGTACGTTCAAGTTCCAAATGAAAAAGTTTGTTGTGGATTCTTCACCAGATGACACCCTTTTCTGAGCACCTATCACTTAATGCCTATAGAGGACTGGAGCCTAGCTGAGCTGCTCCATGGTCCAGAGCCACACACACTCCTCCACTTTCTGTGGCCCGGGTCACACCTGCCTGAGCTGCTCCATGCCTGGATTGCTGGTGTGGGTGTGAGGATTTGATCACTGGCCCAAGTGGATACTTGCCATTGTTGTATGCTGTTGTGGATGTTCTTTGTGATGGGCTGGTGGTGCACCACTTTGATCAGCTGCACCCCCACCTACCACCGGAAGCTACTAATTCACGGGTGTGGCCCCTGTCAACGCAACCCGACCCACTTCCAGTGCTGCGCACTGGGCACTGGTTCATCTCCAGCCTCAGGTCCACTGCCACAGCCTGCTGCTCTGGTTGGTCTGCCTCTGGTAGCCTCCTCACAATCACTGCCTCAGCCACTGCCACCAATGGGTCCACCCCTTTCTCCTCTGCCTGTTGATGACAATGCAGAGATGGTGATGAGACCATTTTCCCCAATGCTGTCGTCGGGTGCTGTATGCACCCACTGCTCTTGGACGTGCCCACATCTCTGCAGTTTCTGGCTCCATTTTCTGGTGCCCACCTGGCACATTGGCCTGCCCCCACCATCAGCACTGCTTGCCACCACTCCAGATACGATTGATGTACCTCTTGTCGGGCTGCCTCCATGTCCTTCATCACCTAGGTAGCCTCTCTGCATGAGCGAGAGGTGTGCTGTATCCTGCTCCTAGTGCATGTGAGTGTGAGTGTGCTGAGTGTAGCGTTGCTGCATGTGTGTACTTAAATCAGCCGCCAACTGTGGGGGTTGGCCATTAGATGCCGCCTGTAGGAAGTGTGCACATGGCATGGTCTCTGCAATGCCATTTACCAGCGACTGCTGCCTTTATGTGAGTGGAGCAGCACTTCGTGTATACCACTCACATCTGTCTATCGCTTATGTTGCACCTTCTGTATGATTCTTTTGTCTTGTTATGTCCAGAGTCACGAGACACTTATTTCTGTTACTGTTCAGAGGCTTATGAAATCCTCCCCACTCCACCAAGAGTGTCTTTCCACCGTCCACCTAACCTTCGTAACCTCTTAGTTCATCCCTATGAAATCCCCAAACCACCTTCCCTACCCTCTGGCTCCTACCCTTGTAACTGCCCCTGGTGTAAAACCTGTCCCATGCACCCTCCCACCACCACCTACTCCAGTCCCGTAACCCAGAAGGTGTACATGATCAAAGGCAGAGCCACGTGTGAAAGCACCCACGTGATTTACCAACTGACCTGCCTACACTGTGACGCATTCTATGTGGGAATGACCAGCAAAAAACTGTCCATTCGCATGAATGGACACAGGCAGACAGTGTTTGTTGGTAATGAGGATCACCCTGTGGCTAAACATGCCTTGGTGCATGGCCAGCACATCTTGGCACAGTGTTACACCGTCCGGGTTATCTGGATACTTCCCTCTAACACCAACCTATCCGAACTCCGGAGATGGGAACTTGCCCTTCAATATATCCTCTCTTCCCGTTATCCACCAGGCCTCAACCTCCGCTAATTTCAAGTTGCCGCTACTCATACCTCACCTGTCATTCAACAACATCTTTGCCTCTGTACTTCCGCCTCGACTGACATCTCTGCCCAAACTCTTTGCCTTTGAATATGTCTGTGTGTGTGTGTGTGTGTGTGTGTGTGTGTGTGTGTGTGTGTGTGTGTGTGTGTGTGTGTGTGTGTGTGTGTGTGTGTGTGCACGAGTGTATACCCATCCTTTTTCTCCCCTAAGGTAAGTCTTTCCGCTCCCGGGATTGAAATGACTCCTTACCCTCTCCCTTAAAACCCACATCCTTTCATCTTTCTCTCTCCTTCCCTCTTTCCTGACGAAGCAACCGTTGGTTGCGAAAGCTTGAATTTTGTGTGTATGTTTCTGTTTGTTTGTGTGTCTATCAACCTGCCAGGGCTTTCGTTTGGTAAGTCACATCATCTTTGTTTTTAGATATAAATCAATGTCAGTTTGACAATGTGTCTACTTTAAGATGAAACAGTTTCAACGCTGTATGAATGTTTCAAGTAAATATTCAGTATGTCACAATGACCTCCATTGTGTAACTATAATTTAGTACACATATTCTCTTTAGAAACTGGATGTATACATTCCATAATTGTTTTATCTGCCTCTTTGTACAACATTTAATGTTTTTATTTTCTGAGAGGGCAGAGAGTGCTATGTACTTTTATAAACTGCTCTAAAAATGCCAGCACAGTGTAGCGATTTGAGAATTTCTGTGTAAATTTTAGAACCACTCAGCCTTCTACCATCTCAAACACACAATATTCTGGATATGATTGTGGGATGGTAGAATCCTACCAACTGTATGTCGCATGTTTGTGTGTGCAGGCTTAGAATCAGTCGCGGGAAGAAAGTAGATACAGTGGTCGGACAGCACCGATAAGTACCTGTTGGGCAATCCATAGATGTTTTAATGAGTGTGTAAGGAAGAACCATGGAGTTTATATGCAGCTCTGTGATTATTGTGTCATTGACTATTGTTATTAAAACAAGAACAGTTTAACTCTTGACGTAACCTTGTTAGAGGCAAGACTGAGTTTATGATTCATGTTAAAAAAGGTCATGGTATCCAAGCCAACTTTCTTTTAACCGTAATTCAATTTGTTTCTAACGTCCGACTGTACAAGAGACTTACAGGAACTTACATATTCATGTGGAAAGTGAGATTTTCATTGTGTATGGAGATCAAATACATTGTTAGTTGATGAAAAGTAAAGCTTGTATGTCTACGTATTTCATAAGTAGAAAAAGTCTAAAAATTCCTGTACCTAGTGTTATTCAATAGAGAGGAAGTTCAGAGGGTTTCCAGCTGTCAGCTATTCAGTAAAGAAGAGTGGCTACAAATTCCAAGTAATTCACCTCATAAAGAAGTGGAAGGTGGTTTAGAGGAATAAGCTGATATAACCCAGATCCACACACACACATTAAGTCATCAGAACATTAAAACAGAAGTGGAAAGTTTATAGAGATAAAATGTACCTTTCTTAGCGTCTGAAGATCTAGAGCACTCTTATTGCACCACACCCCTACTGGCTTCTCACTTATCACAGGAGCCAAAATTATTTTCTTTACCTGAAACAAAATAACTGTCTTTCTATTAATAGAACCTAAATGTCATAAGGTATGTGAAGAATGCAGGCCAAATACACATATCAAAAAAAGTTTTCATCACCCCAGTTCCCAGAACTCCTGAAGATAGATGTTGACTATGGATATTGTATCACACACACAGTCCCTTTGACTGTTCAGACATGCACTAAACCCACCCAAAGATGTAAACAACCATGCATGAGCAGTGCCAATTAGACGGAGGTGGTCAGACAGTCGATCAGTTCCAGTCATTCCACCAGGAAGGAAGTACATGGCTCGTGTTGCCTGTAGTTCAACCATGCCTGGATGGTCAATACTGCAGTTTTATCACATCCACATTGTTACATTGTACCAGGGACAGCTCTCATCAAGGGAAGTGTACAGGTGTCTCGGAGTGAACCAAAGTGATGTTTGGACATGGAGGAGATACAGAGAGACAGGAACTGTTGATGACATGCCTCGCTCAGGCCGCCCAAGGGCTACTACTGCAGCAGATGACCGCTACCTATGGATTATGACTCAGAGGATCCCTGACAGCAACTCCACTATACTTTTCGTGCAGCCACAGGATGGCGTTCATGACTCAAACTGTACGCAATAGGCTACATGATGTGCAACTTCACTCCCGACGTCCATGGTGAGGTCAATCTTCGCAACCGACGCCTTGCAGCACGGTACAGATGGGCAAACAACATGCCGTATGGTCCGCTCAGGATCGGCATCATGTTCTCTTCACTGAGTGTTGCATATGCCTTCAACTACAGAATCATTGGAGACGTATGTGGAGGCAACGCGGTCAGGCTGAACACATGAACACTGTCTAGTTAGTGCAGCAAGGTGGATGTTCCCTGCTGTTTCGGAGTGGAATTACGTGGGGCTGACGTATGCCGCTGGTGGTCATGGGAGATGCCGTAATGGCTGTACGGTACATGAATGCCATCACCTGACTGATAGTGCAACCATATTGGCAGCATATAGGCGAGGCATTTTGTCTTCATGGACGACAATTTACACTCCCATCACGCACATCTTGTGAATGACTTCCTTCAGAATAACAACATAGCTTGACTAGAGTGGCCAGCATGTTCTCCAGACATCAACCCTATCGAACATGCCTGGGATAGATTGAAAAGGGCTGTTTATGGACGATGTGACCCACCAACCACTCTGAGGGATCTACACTGAACTGCCATTGAGGAGTGGGAAAATTTGGACCAACAGTGCCTTGATGAAGTTGTGGATAGTATGCCTTGATGAATACAGGCACACATCAATGCAAGAGGATGTGCTACTGGGTATTAGAGGTACCAGTGTGTACATCAACCTGGACCACCACTTCTGAAGGTCTTGCTGTATGGTGGTACAACACGCAACGTGTGGTTTTCATGGCCAATAAAAAGGTCAGAAATGTTGTTTATGTTAATCTCTATTTCAATTTTCTGTACAGGTTCCGGAACTCTCGGAACCGAGGTGATGGAAAACTTTTTTTGATGTCTGTATAATTATTACATCAATCCTTTTCAGTTTAACTATAACATAGGTACATTAAAAGTGTAAACTAGGAGAAATATTTATATTAGATGATAAAATAATCAAGAATCTAATTAGAGCATATCAGTAGAAATTTTAATGACCAATATTTGCTGTTATTCATAAACAAATCTTGCACCTAATTCAATGTGTAATATTATTATATGTGGAAGCTCACATTGGTATCAATGTGATACTAATAACTAAGAAATACTGGAAAAGCTTATTCCAAAAACATAAAGAAAAAGACAGTACCTAGCAGAAAAAGGTGTGATTTATGTAAACTGATGGTGGAGTGGAAGAAAGGAAAGGAAAGCACAGGGCCTGCTGATGTCAGCTGCATTGGAATTTTATGGCAATCAGTGGAAACAAATGACAATTTTGTGTGCTGGACTGGGATTCCAACCCAATGCAGCTGACATCAATCATTCCATTCAGTTCCGTTCCGTTCCGCTCCGTTGTCAGTACAGAGGCTGAAGAAAGCTGTTTGTGGACTCAAACAGGCTGGTAGGAATTGTTACAAAATTATTACAAAAAAACTGTTGCACTTTCTACTTGTGATGTTGAATGTATGACCTTGGCATCAACTGTTCAAGATTTACTGCAGTTAAGACAACTTATGTCTGAGGCAGACCCCAGCAGTGCCATAAAGTCACGTACAGTATATTGTGATAATAAAGGAGCCATTCAGTTAGCCATGAATCAAGTGACAAACTCCAGATCCAAACATATAGATATAAAGTATCATTTTATGAGCAGGCATGTTGAGTCAGGTGTTATTAATGTTCAACATCTGCCTTTTGAAGAAATATTAGCTGATGCTTTCACAAAACCACTCAGCAATGCCAGACATGAAACAAGTATGACAAACTGTGGCCTTGTGAAATAAGTGAAGGAGTGACTGTATATTTAGATTTCATATTGTGTGTCAATGTCGGTTTAAAAAGACATGCTGAGATATGTAAATTGATGTTGAGAGTTTTTTGTTTACTCCTTTGTGTCGCAATAGCTTGGTGGCAATTATGTGTTCTGGGGGATGTGGAAATTGTTATGCACTTACTGACTGATAAACAAAATGTTTTGTTGTACCTATCTGTGACTCAATATCTCTGCTATATGGTGAGTAGCAACTTTCCTTCTCTAATACTATTTTAATAGTTGCCTTTATTTGTGTACAAAAATGTTGTAGGACAATCATTTGGGAGGAGCGTAGATCTTACTGAATAAACCGTGTGTAAGAAAACCCCGCAGTGTTGTCTATGTTTATTACAAATGTTTCCTGTCTGTTTATATTCATTAATTAGTACTTTGCATAACTTTTCCACTTTCAGTTACTTGACTGTAGGATCATGTTCTGGTAAATTATTTTGATAATACAGCAAGAGGGTATAAAGTAGATGTGTATGGTTCAAATCTAGACTTCTATGACCTAAGCTTTATTGAGAGCCATACATTTGCCCTTTTGCCACAGTAAATGCAGAGGAGTAAAGTTGTAGTGCGTTTATGGTTGTTTAGGATGGTGTGAATAAAATAGAACAAAGGAGAAGAGAGACTGTGGAGAGAAAAATTTAGGTGAAATGAATGGAATGAAGTGGGAGCAATGGGGACATGGCTTGATGGGCGTGTGGACCTGAGATTAACAGAAACCAGAAGAATTGTGGACTTGAAGGAAGTGTTGTCAGGTTAGTTCCCATCTACACAACTTAGAGATGGTGGTAGAGAGGGGGAGTGTCTAGTTGATATGAAGTGTGGATAAACCCTCAAAACAGAAAATGTTGTGCTCAGCAGCATGTTCTTCCACTGAGTGGTCAACTTTAATTTTAGCCCCAGTCTAGTAATGACCATTCAGTCAGGTGGGTAGCTCCTTGGTGGTCAGGTACCTGTAAAAGGCTGTGAAGAACTACAACAAGGGTGGTATATGGCAGGACTGCTTTCACCATGGGATTGATTCTGTTGGAGTATGACAAACCTGTGATGGGACTAAAATTAGGTAGGTTTGGTGGTTGCATAAAACAGATCCTGCATCTGGCTTTTTCACAGGGATATCATCATCTGACAAGGAGTTGGAGATGGAGTGCAGGTAAGTGCAGTTGTGTGAGAATGTACATGTGGTTTGTTAGTCTCCACATAGAGAAGACACTGAGTCACAAACAGACACAATAAAAATGACTGCTAAAATAGTTACTCAGAAGCTTTTAGATGAAGTCCTTCTTCTGAAACAGAACACACACACATTCACACAATCACAGTTCATACACACATGGTCACAATCTCTAGGCACTATGGCCCAACTGTGCCTGCATCTGACAGGAACAGCAAACTTCTGGGATAGGTAGTGGGGTAAGGAGGCGGCGTGGAGTGGGGACGGGCAGGGGTAACAGAGTAGGGGTTGGGGAAGATGCTGTGCTGTCTGTGGAAGCATGCAGGGGTGTGGTGGGGACATGTTACGGCTGCTAGGTGCTGTGTGGCAGGTTGTGTAGGTGGGGCAGGGGGGTGGGGGAAGGTAGTTCTGAAGGCTTAAGCTGAGGGGTTGTGGCAATGCATAATGTGTTGTAGGGAGAGTTCCTATCTGCACAATTTAGAAAAACTGGTGTTGGTAGGAAGAATCCAAGTGGTGCAGGCTGTGAAGGAGTCTTTAAAGTGAAATGAATTGTGTTGGGTTGCATGTTCAGTTGCCTCTTGGTCACAGTTTGGTGGCGGCCATTCTTGCGAATAGACAGCTGGTTAGTTGTGAGGCCAATGTAGAAAGTGGTACAGTTGTTGCAGATTAGTTGGTAGATCACATGGCTGGTTTCACAGATGGCCCTGTCTTTATAGGAAAAAGATGCCTGTGACAGGGATGGAGTAGGTAACAGTGGGAGGCTGTATGGGACACATCTTACATTTAGATCTATTGCAGGGATATGAGCCATGAGGCATGGCATTGGGAGCAGGAGTGGAGTAGGGATGGGCAAGGATATAGTGTAGGTTCTGAGGGTAGCAGACTATCATAGTGGAAGGGGTGGGGAAGGTGGTGGGGAAATTTCAGAGCATGACGAGATGTAGTCAAAACCATAGTGGAGAATGTAATTCAGGAAGGTGGCTTGTTGGGTTGAGGAGGACCAGGTGAAGCAAATGAGGGAGAAGGTTTTGAGGTTCTGGAGGAAAGTGGACATGGTGTCCTCATCCTTGGCCCAGATCGCAAGTATATCGGTGAAGCTGAACCAGGTGAGAGGTTGCCAGAAGATGGTAACATGTGGCTGCCATTCCTGTATCACAGTTTTCTTCTTAGGTGTTGCCTTCAAACAAAAAATAATTGTGGATGAAGATATGGTTCTTACTTCCAAGCACAACAAGAGGGGATATTGAATGCAGACAAGTGCATGATAATCACATTGAACAGTATCCATGGCTGGTGTTCTCAATTTCAGGAGGAATCCCTTTGCATTAACTTTTCATTTATTGTGAATAATAAAATAGTTGGAGGAAAGATATCCATTATCACCAAGAAACTTGTGAATGAATCACTAACAAAGTTTGCCAAACTTACTGGTAAAGATGGTGACCTTGAGACCCACTCTCAGCTGATATACCACAATGAAGCATCAACAGATGCAAAATTATTTTTGATGACATGAGACAACTTGAGATCATAAATCAGTTGTCAAGACAGAGAATGGAAAGCATTATAGAAAACAGAGACCATCTTGTACCTATAATAAAAACCATATTATTTCATGGAAAGCAAAATATTCCTCTGTGGGGGTGTAGTGATGGTGGAAGTCTATTAGAAAACAAAAATGATCATCAAAGTATAGTGAGTAATGAGGGATTTTTGAGAGCTTTTCTAAGATTTAGAAAACATCACCTTGTGATCACTTAAGTGAATGCCACTTATATAAGTAAAACAACATGTAATGAACTTATTTTATGCTGTGAAATAGTGATGTTGTCAAGAATACTGGAGGAAATCAAAGATTAATGTTGTTATGGCATATTCTTTGATGAAACTATGGACATAGCGCACATCACCCAACTGAGTTTAGCTTCAAGATATGTTGATGGTGATGGCAAATTATATGAAACATTTTTGGGTTTCATTGACATCCATAAAGACAATGATTGTAGTGGAAACATTGACAATGAACCTCAAGAGAGTCAAGATGAAGAGTGTAGTGTTACTTGTGAAGTATTAGATATTATAGTTATAAGGAGAATGGAAAGACTTCCTTTGTCACTGGAGAACTGTGTGGGTATAGGCTGTGATGGTTGCTCAGTTAATATGTCAGAATTTAAATGAGCTGTGGCCACAATAAAAAAGAAAGCTACCAATGCGCAAGTAGCACCGTGGCAAAGTCATCAGCTCAACCTCGCTGTCTCTTGCAGTTGCAAAGTAACAAGTGTGAGAAACTCACATATTACTATTGAAGAAGTAGTATCATTCTTTACAGCATCTAGCAAGCAGTTTGCAACACTGAAGAGTCACCTAAATAACACTTGCTGCAGTCACATTGTCAAATGAGATGGGTTGAGTGACATGATGCTGTTATTCTGTTTGCAGCTGATCTCTGAACAGTTTGCAAAGTTCTTAAAGAAATACAGTGTTGGAGGGATAGAACAATGGCTGCCAAAGCCAATATTCTCTTTCTATCTCTCTCTAACTGCGACTTTACTATCACTCTGTTTACAATGAGTGACATTATAACATATCCAGTCAGCAAAATCTTATAAGACCCTAGCTTGGACAACGCGATGACAAAAGCAAAATTAGATTCAAAGCTCAAGGTGTCTGATGGCATGGGAGCTAAGTTTTATAGCCACTTTGCTCATACTGTTGAAGATGCGAAGGCAATTATGGAAGAGTTAGACATGGAGATGAGTGTTCCTCATCTTACAGGCAGACACAGGGAAAACTGTGATCATAATGATGATGCTTTGACATATTGGAAGAGAACTGTTATTTTTTTCCAATACTGGGCCATTTTACAACTGACATGAGAGAACGTTTTGCTGTAGAAAATATTTATCACTTAAAGTTCAACATACTTTTGCCCTTAACCCTTTCAGACCTGGTGGTCACAATTGTGTACATAAAGTTTGTTCTCTAATATTTCAGTGTCAAGAAATGTCAGGTGCATCCAAACTCACTGTGCACATTTGTGTATGTTTCTTTTAGCCATGCTCCAGCACCTGCTGCTCTCTTGTGAGCAGTCTGTGAACCACATAGTAAAATATACTCTCTGGTGTTGTCTCTCAGTGGGAATCCATCACTCATTGAGTTTATTGCTATAATAGTCATGTTGTGGGTTTTGTTAATGAATGTTTTGTGTCGTTTCCTTCTTTTGGAAACATTAGACATTCTTTCAGTGGAATTTTCAGCAATTTCATTCATTTCGTATTTGTGTTTCGTATACAACAGGTCCTTTGTGGTGTATATTAGGAAATGTAACCTAAAATGTGCCTCAGCTGTATTTGCATGGCTATGGTAGTTATATGTGGTATTTTTTCAGTAATTTCAGTACCAGCAGCAAGGAGGAGAATAACTTGACCTGTACATATGATTTTATTTTATATTGCTGGCTTTTGACTTTCAAATATGGATAAGGAATGTCTTTCTGTGGAGAAAGATTGGGTCTTGATTGTGAACATAATTGAAAATAGTGATGTTTCTGACATTAGTTTGAGTGGTGATGAGGATGACAGTCTACCACTTACTGAAAGGCAAGCTCCACAAATAGTGAAATGTGTTGGAGCAGGTAAATTGGGCGTGAATGATATGTGTAGAGACACCATATCTGATGATGATGATGATGATGATGGAGAGGTGGTGGATTTGAAATGAATTTTTTATACAATGAAAACAACCCAGAATTGAATAGCTTGTTGACAACATATTGGTGACATCTAAATAATCCATAAAATGGAAACGCAAGCCTCTAAGTACCATGACAGAAACACACAAACCTCCAAATTTTGAAGAATTTGTCTTGTGTTCTCCAATACAATACTTCAAAATACATATACCAGATGGTTTGTTCACTAGCATGGCAGCACATACTAATATTTATGCATTACAACAAGGCAAATCCTCATTCAAACAGACAACTCCTCAAGAACTAGAGGTGCTATTTGGTTTGCATATATTGACTGGCACTTTGAAATTTCCCAGATTACGAATGTATTGGGATACAAGCCTGAAGGTAAATGTGTGTTGGGAAAACATGTCACGAGACTGATTTTTTGAATTATGAACAAATTTACATTTGGTGATCAACCTGGAGAAGCCACCTGTAAATAAAGTTAAATTTTACAAAGTCGGGCCAATGTACACAGCCATTCGAAAACGCTGCAGTAAACTTCCTATAGAAGAGAATGTTTGTGTGGATGAAGGAATTATTCCTTTTACTGGGAAGTTTTCTGCAAAGCAGTATGTCAAGGGGAAACCAAGTCCATGGGGAATCAAAGTCTTCATGTTGTGTGGAAGTTCTGAAATCTCAGGGCATCAGTGCAGTAGGCACTGTCCGTCAAAACAGATTTGTAAAGAACTTGCCTTTTTCAGATGATAAAACAATAATAAAACAAACCAGAGGTTACTGTGAAGAAATCGCTAGTGCTGATGACATTACCATGTGTAAGTGGTTAGACAATAGGCCAGTTGTATTCTGATCAAACTTTGTTGATAAAGGCTCAGTGGATGAAATTGAGTGTTGGGACAAAAAGCACCACAAATATATGAAAGTAGAAAGACCTGAAATAGTGAGAAGATATAATAATGCAATGGGTGGTGTGGATCTATTTAATCAATTTATAAGCTACTACAGAGTTTTCATCAGATCTCAAAAATGGGCTTTGTGTATGATTTTTCATGCTGTTGACTTTACCATCATGCAAAGTTAGTTGGAATACAGATGAGACGCAGACAACCTGTCTATCCCAGAGAAGAAGCAAATGGACCTTCTTTACTTTTGTATCAGGGTAGCAGATGTATTGATACTGTGCCAGAAGAAAGTGACTGAAACGAAGAGGGAGCGTCCGTCTGATGATGGGCTGGCTTCAGACATGAGAGTCATACCAAGAGATAGAGGAGAATTACGACCAGCTACAGAGATACGGTTTGATTCCATTGACCATTTGCCTTTGCATGATGTAGGAACTCCAAGTCGCTGCAAATTTCCAAAATTTACAGGGCGTTCTAGACTTCAGTACAGAAAATGTAAAGTACATTTGTGTCTCCAAAAGGACAGAAATTGTTTTTGCAGTTTCGTACTAAACCTTAATATCAGTGTGTTGGCCATTGTTGTTTAAATAAGTATTGTAATTTGGAATTATTTTTATTGTTTCTTCTATTTTAAAGTGAAATAAAGAGTGGCACACTTGATCCATACTGTTAACCTCCTTAATGCATGACATGAAGATCGAGACCTGATGAACACAATTGTGTACATTAAATATCTAGAAGACTAGAGATCGTATGAAATTTTTTCTTAGAAAAATGTTGTCAGGAGACTCACCTGAATGTAAAAATTATGATAGACCTTTTTTTTATGAGTGAATAAAAAATCAGGTCTGAAAGGGTTAAAACTACTGAAACATGACAGTAATGATTTAGCACATAAATTGAAACAGTGGTTAAGTGAACTACCATTCTTTGAAGAAGAATCACTCTTTGTGATTAAAAAGAGACTAATGGAAGAGATTCTTCAATACAAGCAAATGAGCATAAATGCCCTTCCTTAATGATCATGATTCTGTTATGCAAGCGTTGTCTGTTTGTCCAAGATCTGACTATTGTACTTTGAACATGCTGTACAAAATATTTGATTGTCTATCTGCATCTATTGCTACAGAAGAAAGATGTTTTTCAACACTGTGGCGTACAAAGACATGGCTGAGGTCAACCATAAAGGAGGGTCAATTTAATGGCGTAGTTCTGTTGAACACTCATCCTGACATTGATTGTCCTATTCATGATGTAATTAATCAATTTGCCAGGAAGAATAGGTGCATAGAATTCATCAGTAAGGAAGATAACCACAATCATAACTTTTTTATATCATAAGATGGCATTGTCTTGTATATGTTTATAATAAGTTTAAATAAAACTTTGTTAAAATTAGGATGTGACTTGATTATTTTTTTATTACGGTAAAAGTACAGATAGCTCAAGATATCTTTAGTGCCCCCTCCTTGAGGTTTTTTTGTATCTGCCTCTACATGGGAGGGATTAGAAAATGATGACTGTCAAAAAGGTCATCATGGTCTATCCAGTGGGTGGATGGGAGAAGGCCAGGGCTGCAAAAAGAAAGATCAATGGCTGAATAAGATCCGTTCACCACACTGAAGCATATGGGGGCACCAATATTCAATAGACAAATACTGAGCTCTGCAAGCAAAGGCCAGCTGTCATAGTTCCACCCCACAGCTGAGAAATCAGTTCAGACAACACAATATGAGACAATTCACAGTTTAGAGGGAGGTACATATTACTGATGATAAAATCCAGATATGTCTTCCCATGAACAGCCTCAGTCTCCAAAGTTGTATTGAGTGCATGTGTTATGACGTAGAAAGAGTCAAGAATGTATGTGAAAACTCTGCCATGTGCTCTGTCATAGTTAGCTCAATTCATAAAATAGTCCTGACAATTGCGCAGGGTAGGGGTTTGCAATGCTGGAAATCAAGTTTTCTGGAGGGCAATGCAGAAAGCATGGGAAATGTATAAGAGACATGTCATAGATTAACCGGGTAGTGGAAGAAAACCACTACAGTTCCACTGGAAGTTCGTGTTATTAGTACCCTGTGGGGATGTGAAGGGAAGGAGGAGGCACATCAGCCCCAGGTGTGCATGATGGGACCAGTTATGAGGATACTGCATCAATGCATATTGGTTCTGAAGCAGGTCATGTGGGGGTGATCCAGTGCCACAGGGACCACTAGGAACTCCATCTCAGGTTCAGAGTTGGAACTTGTGGGGTTCACAGACATGGGGTGCACCAGAAACTCCTTCACCACAGATGATGCCTTCCTTTTGCCCCTCTTCTCCTTGGATGATTTTGATGTCTGGTTCCTTCAGTCACTGGCTGGTAATTGGTTGCAGACTGGCAGAATCCTGGGAAAGAAGCATCCTGGGGAACTATTTCCTAGCAAGAGGCACATGAGGGGGTGCTGCTTCTCCAGCTCAGGGTTGGGGATTGAAAAGCCTGGTGGATGGGAAGTCAGTGCTCCCAACTGGGTGTGAGGGAGGGTAACAGTAGGAGGAAGTCCTGCCTCCCCCCCCCCCCCCTCTTTCCCCCCAACCACCAGATGAGTGGGATAGTCAAACAAGGGCCCTACATAGAAAGCATGAAGGGCAAGGTTACTGTCACTAGGGAGCTTAATGTCGTCACAGCCATAGCAAGTGTCACTGTCGTACATACAGGATGGTCACTGCCGTACATACAGGATGCAAATTATGACATTTGTTCTTGACCTCCTGATACATCAATTGGTCAAAAGCTTGTATTCTTGGATTTTATTTCACCTTGAAAGATTGTGCAGTCTGATGAACAGGTGGAATGGTGCTCCCTGCCACTGACATAACCAGAAGGGATAGGCATGTGCAAATGGTATCACAATCCCTACACCCTAGACTGGCATTAAAATGTGAAGATATGTGGCTGAATCTCATTCATTTGAAGCATTTCATGGGAGAGTCTACATAGTGTTTCACATCGCTTTCGATACACCATTACGTTTACCTTTTCAGGCAACGAGTCACCTCCCAAGGCTATGATTAAGGCCCCAGTGTCAATCCTACTGTCCTTCAGTCCTCTCTGGACATGACAAACGAAATTCATGCCCTGTGACTCCAAACTGGCATTTAACTCATCATCAGTCTATAAAAGAAGGTTGCACTGTAAGATGATATTCTGTACCACACTTAGACGGGAGACGATAGTCAAAGGAATGTCACCGAGCTCATTGCAGGTGAGCAGTACCCGTGACTAAGTAGGGGATGGCATTTTAATCAGAACTGAACAACTGCCATTTTCAAAAACGCTGTTACTTCCCCAAACCTATTGTCCAGGTGTTCAACAAAAAGAAGCATATCAATCATATTTGGTCGAAGTTGTGGCAGAGTGAAAGTGAGTTGCAACAGAGCAGCTGCAAGCAGACAAGACTGTTATGCATTGTGAAGCAAAACATGGCTGACAAGTGTTGCAAAACAGAGCCAGCTGGGTATGGAATAGCAACAGCTGATGCTGCAATACGCTAGTGGAAGGACGGAAGCCTTTTCTCACTTGCCACCATGGAAGTGTTGAGTATGTGCCTTAAGCTCTAAATGAGCTTAGTCTAGAGCAAGTAAGTACTCAGCCACTCGTGTACTATTCTTGCCTCAGTATCACAGTTTACAACACGAGCCTATGACACCTGGTGTGACAACCTGGAATGCAGTACAGGGTCTGCTGTTTGATGACGGGACAGGGCGGCCTGCCCTGAGTCGAGAGAGCCGCTGCTGGAGCGGAGCCGCTGCTGGAGCAGAGCTGCTCGCTTGCTGGAGTGAGGTCACAGATACCCCCGCAGTATTGCCAGCTTTGCTGCCATGCTGTTATCACAGTCACAACTGGAAATAATGCTGACAGCAGCATTCGAGTGATGCCACACTCGGCCATGCTCTTTGCACTACCACCAATGACGGACATCTATTGTTTCACATGAGAGGCAACTGGACGCCTCCATCAAGCTGTTCCTCATGCACTACAGCCAAGGGCTGGAATAAACAAGTAAATTAAACAAATCTACTGCTGTCCTGATGTCTCCCTTCACTCTCCACAGATGACAATCAATGGCTCATCTAACACTGGTGTCAGATAATTCACATCGCCTTCTTAGAGCAGTGTCTGAACATACAACCTCAGTATGGTGAGGCCAAAAATTGATTGTATTTTTGTCATGGAGGAAATGTTTGATGGTCATGCATTATGTTAAGTAGATTTTATTGCAAATAGAGAACCAGTGATTTGTATAGTTTTAGAGGTAATGGAAGTCACTACATGTTAGTGCCTGTTAGATGTGTACAGTGTAACCTAGAGAGCCACTAACTACCATATACACAATCAGTTCTGGTAAAATGTTATACATGCAATCGTTGGGGGCATATGGCTAGGCAATGCCAGGAGTCAAGATGGCTCATGAATGGATGTAAAAATTAATTAACGTATTTCATTTTCTTGTCTTATAAGTGTTAGTTCTCAAAATGAGTGTTGTCAAGGACAAAGTTTCGACAGAACAAGAGAGACAATGTCTGTCAGAGTTGGAAACAGTGTACAAATTGCTGGAAAAAGTAGCCCAATTAACAGCTGATAATACAGAACTGTGAGGGTTGGTAAAATCATGGTCATCACAATGGGGTGTAGATTTGTCAGCACAAATTCAATTACTCCTTTTTCTGGCAAGGCAACTGAGGATGTGCAGGCCTTTGCAGAAGACCTTGGCAATTTGGCTCAGATGGAAGGTTGGTCTGATACAGGATTACTGAGTGATGCAAAACTGAGACTAACAGGGGAAGCTAAACATATGTAGGGCATACAGAAACCCTTAAGGGAGCCACAACATTTGTAGAATTTAGAAAGGGGTTATTTCCAAGATATATGAAACAAAATAGTGTCGGACACATAGGGAATAATTAGGGGTAATAACTAAGAAAAATACAGAAACTGTGGAACAATTTGCGGATAGGCTAAGGGAAATTAATGGATGGAGCTATGAATTAGGACATGATGCCACAGTCAATGAAATTATTTTCCAAGAAGCTGAGCAGCAGGCACTCAAATTATTTTTTAAGAGGGTTGCATGAGGAACTGCCAAGATAGGTATCGTCAGGGGGGTCCAACACATTTGCACACTGTAGTGTGGTTAGCTGTAGAGTGTGAGGAGATCAATTTGTTGACTGGAATGCAGGGTAAATGGACAGTATTTGCAGCTAATATAAACTGTTTCAGGTGTGGGCAAATGGGACATATAAGGAGGCAGTGTCACCAGCCTCAGGGTGACATCAATAAAGTGTTTTAGAAACAGAGGTCCGGGGAAGAATAAGACATTAAACGCCAGTGGGAACCCCAGGTCCACCTATGGTCACTCCTAGTAAGACTGGATGCTACAAAATTGTATTCAGAGGTGGACTGTGTGATAAGAGGAATAGTAGGAAAAAAGGGTTGCGGATATAATTGGACACAAGGGGGGGGGGGGGGGGGGCAGCATGTGTCAGTCTGCAGTAGTGATCTGGTGAAATGTAAGCAACTGGTCACACCATGGTACAGACTGTATGGAGTGGGGGATAAAGATGTCACACCACTGGGATTGGTGGACATTGAATTTTGCCTGGATACATTTTAATTTAAACAATGTGTAGAGATTGTGTTACATGTGAATAAGGGCTATGACATGGTTCTAAGATTAGATTTCTTATATCAGCATTGTGCCATAATTGATCTTTGGCAACATAAGGTGGAATTTGATGGAAAAAGGTTTCAGCTATGTGAAACCATTGCCAGCATAGCAAAGTCATGAGTGGAGTCTGTTGCAAAAGACAAACTGATTAAATGGTAAACAATAACTCCAAGAATAGATTCACATGATTGTGTACCTAAGAGTACTACGAAACTGCTTTGGGTCCATGTTCAGCCTAGCTTGGTGGTAGGTATTTTGTATGTGGTGGAACCATTAGAAGAGAATGAAGTATTAGCTCAGGCTTAGTTAAGAGAGGAACCATATGTGTACAAGAAATAAAGGATGAAAATAAAGTCTTAGGGAAGTGGATACAGGATTAACAAAATGGTTGTTAATTGCAAATATGGATATCCTAGTGGAAGAAGAATTGTACATGAGGGATGTCAGCCATGGATAGTTGCTGGATGATATTGAAACTGCTTTCCAAGGAAAAGTGAAGCACATAGAGGGGAAAAATAGGGAATGGATGGAAAAATTACTTTTGGAATCAGAGGCCTGAAACCATTGTTTAGTGTATTTCAATGACATAACCATCTATGAGAGTGATATGGAACAACATATGCAGCAATTAAGGAAAGTATTCCTATGGATAAAAGAAACAAAGTTAATACTGGGTATAGAAACATGTAATTTTGTAATGGAAGAGGTATCATACATAGGTCATATAATTACGGATGGGTTTAAGACAGAGCCAGGATTAACTAGAGCTTTAAGTGAATTTCCTGTACCAGAATCTGTAAATTAGTAGCAATTTTCTTAGGAGTCTCTAACTGTTACCACTGGTTCTTATAAGACTTCGTGGATATTGTCAAATGGTTGACACAGTTGTTTGAAAGGGGTAGAAAATTTGTGCAATTAGTAGAGTGCCAGCATGCTTTTGAGGAGCTAAAAGAAGCTTTAAAATGGAGTCCAATATTGGTATTTCTGGATTTTAAGAGAGAATTTGTTTTATCATGTGATGCATCAAACCAAGCATTTGGCTGTGTGTTGTCACAAGAAGTAGAAGCTTTAGAACATCTGGTAGATTATGCATTGAGACAATCAAATTCAGTGAAAGAAATTATTCCACAATGGAGAAAGAGATGTTAAGCCTTATTTATGGAATCACATATTTCAAATGTTGTCTGTACGATAAAGAGTTCTGAGTAACAACAGATCATGTGGCATTAAAATGGTTGTTGGTGTTAAACGATCCTTCTAGCAAGTTAACACAATGGGCAGTAAGACTAAGTCACAAATAAACCTGGGAAGAAGCATTGAAATGTAGATGGAGATGGCTTAACTAGAAAAGTAGCAGTATGACATTTAGGGGGTAAGGAGCATACAGAATGGAAAACTGCACAGATAGCGGAAGACAAATACAAGCAGTATTTTAAGCAGTCACAGTCTTTTGTGCAGAATGGTTTGATATGCAGAAAAATCAAGCTGGGACCACTAGCATAGAGTGCTACAAGAAGCTCATGATCACATATTAGCAGGTCATGGAGGTTGCAGATCTTGCAAAAGAAGATTAGCAAAAAGGTATTGGTTGAGGAATAGGCAGATGGACATAAATCAGTATGTGAGGAATTGCATACAGTGCACACAGAACATGGGTTTGTGTTGGAGCTGAGAACCATTGCAGGGGTTACCTGAAACATTAGCACCAATCAAATTTCTGAGCATTGATGTTTTATGTCCATTCAATATAACACTTGCAGGGTATATGTATACATTCACAGTCATAAATAACTTTTCAAGAAATGTAGAAATTGCTGCAATGCCAAACCAGCTGGCAGGAACAGGGCAGATATATTCAAGAAATTGTGTAAGTTATTGAACTGCAAGAAGTTAAGCATGAGGTCTCTCCATCCACACGCGCATGGAAGAACAGAAAGGGTGCATAGGAAAATCAGAAAGATGCTTGGACACTACACTGACTCAAATTACACCAACTGGGATGTCTATTTGAAGTATGTTGTCTCCACCTACAATTAAAAACAGCAGACAAATTTGGGATTATCACCATATGAAGTAGTATATGGTCATAAAACCCCATCACCATTTGACATATTGGATACGGAGAAAGGGCAGACTGGAGAATTGTTAAAGGAAATTCCCAGAGTGATTAGGGAAATTTGGAGTAGAGTACAGAGGGCAAATACATGAGCACTGGAGAAGCAGGAAGCAGCAGTGGGCTGTACGGCATAGATGCCACAGTATAAGGTAGGTCAGTGGGTGATGCTGTCAACTTTGTATACGCTGCAGGGAAAGATAAAGAAGTTTTTTGCCATGTATCAGGGGCCATACCAAGTGATAGAGACAACATAACCAAAAAACATCAAGATTCAGTTGCCAACAAGGATGACAATTGTGCATGTAGGGTGGCTGAAACCTTTTCAAGAGACTCCTTAAGTTATTTCAGGAACAGGAAATGTGGAGCAAAAAGGGAGAATGAGGAGAAAGATATCAGAAGATAAACAAGAGGTTGTGAATGAAACTAATTAGGAACCCCAATGGATTAAGTCCTAGGAGACAGTAATATATTTTCTTTTACAGTTTAGGTACAGATTTAGTGTAATTAGCATAAGCAGCTGTGGAGCAGCAAGGAATTTGAGGAGGAGCAAAGTAGTAGGTATTCCTGTCTGTTGGTGAGGAGCTGAGAAGATGACATAATACAGTTCAAAGTGGAACTTCTAATCTTTGTTGGGGTGAAAGCATTATGGAACCCGCACCTTGAAGAGGGAGTGCTATTCACTAAGCAGGAAGATGTCAATCACCAGTCATCACTGGGTGATACTGGTGGTATTCAATGCATGGGATATGTATAACAAGGTAAGAAGATTGGAAGAAGCTTGCAACAAATTCTGTTAGGGAACTGAAAGACACAAGACACTCAAAGAAAGTGCCAAAGTACATGAGAGAGTACATGGAGTGTACGAGAAATTAATGGCAAGAGATGACCTAGGTACTGGGGTTTAGTTAATACACTACTGGCCATTAAAATTGCTACACCACGAAGATGACGTGCTACAGATGTGAAATTTAACTGATAGGAAGAAGATGCTGTGATATGCAAATGATTAGCTTTTCAGAGCATTCACAAAAGGTTGGCGCCAGTGGCGACACCTACAACGCGCTGACACGAGGAAAATTTCCAACCGATTTCTTATACACAAACAGCAATTGACTGGTGTTGCCTGGTGAAATGTTGTTGTGATGCCTCGTGTAAGGAGAAGAAATGTGTACAATCACATTTCCGACTTTGATAAAGATCAGATTGTAGCCTATCACGATTGCGGTTTATCATATCGCAACACTGCTGCTCGCGTTGGTCGAGATCCAATGACTGTCAGCAGAATATGGAATCGGTGGGTTCAGGAGGGTGATATGGAACGCCATGCTGGATCCCAATGGCCTCGTACCACTAGCAGTCGAGATGACAAGCATCTTATCCGCCTGGCTGTAACAGATCGTGCAGCCACGTCTCGATCTCTGAGTCGACAGATGGGGACATTTGCAAGACAACAACCATCTGCACGAACAGTTTGACGACGTTTGCAGCAGCATGGACTATCAGCTCAGAGACCATGGCTGTGGTTACCCTTGATGCTACATCACAGACAGGAGCACCTGCAATGGTGTACTCAATGACGAACCTGTGTGCACGAATGGCAAAACGTCATTTTTTCGGATGAATCCAGGTTCTGTTTACAGCATCATGATGGTCGCATCCGTGTTTGTGCAACATTGTGGTAAACGCACATTGGAAGGGTGTATTCATCATCGCCATACTGGCGCATCACCCGAGTGGTGGTATGGGGTGCCATTGGTTACATGTCTCGGTCACCGCTTGTTCGCATTGACGGCACTTTGAACAGTGGACGTTACATGTTAGATGTGTTACAACCCGTGGCCCTACCCTTAATTTGATTCCTGTGAAACCCTACATTTCAGCAGGATAATGCACGGCTGCATGTTGCAGGTCCTGTACGGGCCTTTCAGGATACAGAAAATATTCGACTGCTGCCCTGGCCAGCACATTCTCCAGATCTCTCACCAACTGAAAACGTCTGGTCAATGGTGGGCAACCAACTGGCTCATCACAATACTCCAGTCACTACTCTTCATGGACTGTGGTATCGTGTTGAAGCTGCGAGGGCAGCTGTACCTGTACACGCCATTCAAGCTCTGTTTGACTCAATGGCCATGTGTATCAAGGCCGTTATTACAGCCAGAGGTGGTTGTTCTGGGTACTGATTTCTCAGGATCTATGCACCCAAATTGCGTGAAAATGTAATCACGTCAGTTCTAGTATAATATATTTGTCCAATGAATACCCGTTTATAATATGCATTTCTTCTTAGTGTAGCAATTTTAATGGCCAGTAGTGTAACAACAAATGTGGGTGGTACCAGCACAACAGCTCCCCCTTCTCTGCAGAAAACTGTTCCTGTAATACTGGTCATCATCATCATCATCAGCCAATTCAATCATTAAATGATGTGGCCTCTTCGAGTCGTGGATTCAGGTAGGCAGGCTTTCAGCAGTCTCCTCCAAGTGTGACGGTCTTGGGCAGTTCTCTGCCAGGTGTTACCAGCGATCTTCTTTATGTCTTTGTCCCATCTGTCTGGTGGTCTTCCTCTAGGCCTCCGGTGCTCTCTCGGACTCCACTCCAGTACTAGCTTCGTCCATCTGTTGTCTTTTCTTCTTGCGACGTGGCCAGCCCACTGCCATTTCAGGGAACCTAACAAGGGGAGGCCGCCAATTGTGAAATTCAGATTCGATTCATACTGCGCATAATAAAAGCTCATGGCCAGAGGTATAATGTGGCAAAGCACCAAGATGCACTTCTCAGCTGTTGTCGAGAAAATCAACAGTTAGAAGAAACCGTTGCGGTGAAATACTCTCTACGATTAATAATTTTCTACAGCGTCGTGGTGCAGCGGTAAGCGCTTGGGTTCGTAATCCGAAGGTCGGCAGACCAATATGTCTGCTTGTGTCTATACACACACACACACACACACACACACACACACACACACACACACACACACACACACACACACACACTACATAGTTCATACATATTCTGTCAAGTGGGGTAAGAGTAAAATTGAAGTGTCTATTTTTATTGCAAAAGCCAAGGAAAGACATGTAGAAATGGAGGAAGCAAAGTTACAAAAGCACTACCAAGTGGAAATCACAGTCTGTCCAAATATGGTAACAAGAGAGAGTCAGGATTCCTGCACAGTGAAGTTGGTAATGGGACAAAAGGAGGTAAGAGGATGAAATAAACAAGTGGTCAAGCCACAACTGAACTTTCAGCAGAATCAAGGCACAATTATTGTACTCTACCTTTGGCAAGATGGTAGCAGTGGCTAGTTGTTTCAAGCAGGAGAAGCTTATGTCAGCAAAGAGACTAGAATTAAATGGGAGTGGTTTGTTATTAAATGGAACAGTGTGCGAGATAATGTGGCCTACTTTCCATCTACCCACCACTGTTTTAGGGATAACTCATCTGTGTTTTGCAGTCTCATTTGTATTGGCGAGAGGAGCCCGTGGAAATCCCACCTGTTGCAGATCTAATCAGCTTAAATCAAACTCTAGGGCTGGAATTTATGTAGTCTATGAACACACTTCTGAACCAGCAGGAGGGAAGAGTCTCCCTGGAAACCTTATTGCAGCATGTAAATTTATATCAGGAAAATAGGTACTGAAAAGGGAAAGGGACCCTGTGGAACTGTGTAAGATTAGGAGATAGGATTAAGGTAACCATTTGTTAGCATAATTCTTAAGAGACGAAAAAGGGCCAGAACTCCAGTATAAAGGATAATCTAGTTTGGTCAATCCAAGGGACTGGGTCTTGATAAACAGGAGGGCAATGTAGCATACCAATCATATTCAATCAAAAAGTATGCAAAAGTAGAAGCGAGTTGCAACAGAGCCAGTCACAGGCAGGATAGAATGTTATATGTTGCGAAGCAAAACATGGCTCACAGGCGTTTTGAAGCAGAGGCATCTGGGCATGGTATAGCAACAGCTGATGCTGCAATACACTAGTGGAAACACAGAAACCTCTCCTCACTTACTGTCATGGAAGTGTGAGGAGTACGTGCCTTAAGCCCTAAATGAACATAGTCTGAGCATATAGGTACTCAGCCATTTGTGTACTTAAATATCATCATCTCAGTAGATGCCCAAAGTTACATCTTTGAGTACAGTACAGGGTCTGCTGTTCGACCTTAGGACAAGGCAGCCTGCCCTGTATCACGAGAGAGCTGCCACCAGAGCGGAGAGCTGCCCACTCGCTGGAGGAAATGAAGCTCACGGCTGCCCCCATGGTATCACCAGCTGTACTGCCAAGCTGTCATCATTGTCACAGTTGGAGACACCGCTAACAGCAGCATTTGAGTGACACCATGTTCAGCCCCTGCTCTTTGCACTGTCAGTAATGTTGTCTTCTGTTTTGCACGAGAGGCAATTGGATGTCTCCACCAAGCTGTTCCTGATGTACTATTGCTGAGGGCCAGAATGAAGAAGTTAATTAAACAAATCTACTGTCATCCTGACATGTCATTTCACTCTCTACCAGTGACAATTCACAGCTTATCTATCAAAAGAATAATGGCTTAGTGGCTAAAAAGGAATCCCCACTGGACGTAGAGCAAACTAAGTGTTGTGTGGGCTATGATTCCCCTTGTCTCTTAGTCTTGTGTTTGTCCCATGGTGGAGCTAGGAAACATTGTGTAGTCATATCTCCAGCACTGTAGTAATCCTTTCCTTCAGAAGAAGCTGCTGGGGCCGTCCAGACACCAGCAGAAGAAAGTTTGAGCTGCTTCATTTGTGAGTCATCCATCTTGGTGATATCCATTCTGATTGTGGGCTCTCCCCTTGGGTGCCTCCCAGCCTCAACAATGGCTGCCTGGTCAGCTAACCATTGCCTGATCTCCCCGTGCTTTGGCCACAATGGGCACATATGCCTTGGCATGTGTAGGGAGTTTCCATGAGGCACCATAATTGTGCATGAAGACCCTTCTTTACAGCATGGCTACTGAGTTGGCTTTTGGGTGTATTACTTTTCCAGATAGGAAGGGTGCAAAGACAGAAAGGAAAAAAGGTGGAATATACACAGTTTTGGGTGACCACCTCTGCACAATCTGAAACTATGTAAAATCTGTAAGCTGAAGTGTATGTCAAACCCTACAATGAGGTCCATGTAGTGAAGGATGAAAAATGTGTAAAAAGCCAGAAGAAAGGAAAAAATGTCAAAAATCATAAACCAAATCCACAAATCCAAGCATGGTTGGCACCATGAAGACCATCCAATGGAAAGGCAGAGGGGAAAAAAGAATAGTGGAAGGACGGTCTTGCAGCTTAGTGCTATAGTGCAGCAAGAATTGGGGCACTGGCCAAGCACAAGCACATACTCGCAATAGAGATGTGAGTCCTGGGGAGAGAGAGCTTTTAGGTGGTTGATTGCAGTTCTTTCTGTGAATATAAGATTGGTCTCCACATTGAAGGATTTGGCGAATGATGGTTAGCCAAGGTTTGAAGTTAGAAAATTCTGAGAAGTTAACAGGGGGTGATTTGGGGCAGTGGATGGGGATCACAGCTGAATGGATGAGTGAAGTGAGTCAGGGAGTGTTCAATATTAGTTTTGGGTTGTATCTGATTGGTAGGACTGGTGGCAAAAAGGTGTTCTTATCGTAGGGATCAGGAAAAAGAAGGAAGGCTTTTAACAAGCCCAGCATGACTGAATTTAGCTGTGGGGCAGGAGGTAATACCTTTGGAAAGGACTACTACTTCTGTTGGACTGATGTGTCCACAATGCCCATGGCCTTGCCAATACTGAATACCACATTTCTCGACACCAGAAAAGCTCCACACTTACAACCTCCTTCTTGGTCATTATGACCAAGTGTATCACTACCCATAATAACTTCTCCTTTGAACATCACCTACAAACAAATCCTAAGCCATCATATCCATGAGACATCTAGAGGAATCTTTCCTAAGCACCCAGAATGTCAAACCACTCATCTAGTTCAGATTCACTGGTGATATATTCCTCATGTGGACCAAGTGTGAGTACACCCTATTCACATTCCTCCAGAACCTCAACATGTTTTCCCATTTGCTTTAGATGGTCTTCCTCAAGCCAACAAGCCACCTTCTGCGATGTTGACCTCCACCTCAAGGACAGCTTCATTAGTACCTCCATCTATATCAAACCTACCAATCACCAACAATATCTCCACTTTGACAGCTGCCACCCATTCCATACCAAGAAGTCCCTTCAATACAGACTAGCTAAACATTTTCTTTGAATCTGTAGTGACAAGAATTCATCTCAAAATATGTAAAGTGTCTTGTTAAGGCCTTTACAGACCAAAATTATCCTCACAACCTTGTCCAAAAACTGATCTCCCATTCCTCATCTCTCCAGTCACTTACTGCCTCCCACACACCCACTGTCTGGCCAGAAAGGAACACTCCTCTTATGACTCAGCACCAGCCAGGACTATAGCAACCATATCACATTCTCTGACAGGGTTTCAACTATCTCTCATCATACCCTGAAATCAGGAAGATCCTCTGGCACCCCTGCCACAGTGGTATTCTGTAACCCACCTAATATCCTTGTCCACCCCTGCTAACAACCCCTTACCTCATGGCTCATAGCCCTATGATAGAACTAGATGCAAGACATGTCCCATACATCCTCCCACTATCACCTACACCTGTCTGGTCACAGGCATCTCCTATCCTATGAAAGGGAGGGTCACCTGTGAATGCAGCCGTGTGATCTATTAACTAAGCTGCAACCACTGTGCCACTTTGTATGGGGGCTGAAAAGACTAACTAGCTGTCTGCTTGCATGAATGTCCATGCCCAAACTGTGGCCAAGAGACAGCTGTACCACCCAGTTGCTGAACATGCCACTGAACACAATGTGCTTCACTTTAATGACTGCTTCACAGCCTGCATCATTTGGATTCTTCCTACCAACACCAGCTTTTCTGGATTGTACGGGTGGAACTCTCCCTATAACATTCCCATAACTCCAATGGCCTTAATATTCACTAGTCCCTGTTTTCCACCTACCTACCCAACGCACTGCTTGTACTTCAGCACTACAAACCCCTCTGTACCACCAAAGCATCTATCAGTCGTTTCCTCTTATGTACCTCTGTCCTCTCAGCAGCCCTATTCTGTCCCCACCATGTGCCTGCATGCTCCCACAAGCACTACAGCATCTCAAACCCCCATTGCTTTCCCTCCCCATCCCCACCCAATGCTGCCTCCTTACCACCAACACCCACCCCACCAGATTGCTGCTCACCTCAGACACAAGTGCAGGTGGGCCACAGCACTCTGAGGCAGTGGCCATGTGTTGGTGGGCTAATATGTGTGTGTGTGAGTGTGTGTGTGTGTGTGTGGAGTAGAAGGACTTAAAAGCTTAAATTATCAAACAATTTGAACTCTGGGTCAAAATATCAACAGTAGTCACTCACTGTAAAGATGACTCATTAAATTGCACACAGGCACAATGAAGTGACTGTTTTACATTTCAGTTTTTGTCTAAAGCCTTCTACAGCAAAGAAAACACACACACATTCACACAATCAGGTAGAACTTGTGCACAGATGATTACTACCACTGGCAGTTCAGACTGGAATTTGACTGTCTCATGACTAGCAACTGCTTGCTATTCATGTGACGGTCACATTCTGGTTTGAGCTACCAGTGATAGTGATCATGTGTACATCAGATATGCTTGCTTGTGTGAATGTGTGTGTTTTCTTTGCTGTAGAATTCTTTAACTGAAAGCTATATTGTGTATCAATCTTTTCGTTGTGCCTGTCTGCAACTCAACAGGTCATCTTTATGATTAGTAGCAATCTGTCCTTTTCCTAATATTGCTAATACTTATCCTCCTTCTTCACTATGTCTGTATGTGGCTCAGTGCCTCCTCTATGTGGTGAGCAGCAATCTATTCTCTCAACAATATTATTATTCCATCCTGGGCTTTCCACTGTTTGGTTTGTTGGTCTGTTAGCTCTGAGAGACCACATTATAATTATTGCTAAACTTTTGGACAATTTTATGTGCCTTTTGACTACTTGGTGCCTCAATTGTACTGTTATTGGTTATCTGTAGATTTCCCATTATTTGTATTCCACGTGTGACTTCTATTATTATAGGATGTTATGTATATTGGTACAAAAAGAGCCACTTTGAAAATAGCCATTGTGATTAATTTTACAATCCTCAGTTGCTGTTATTATATACTATTTCTTAAATGAACATTTATGGTGCTGAGCATTCATCATCAGGTAAGCACACATAAAGCAATAGAACTGTGATCTTACGTAAATATCAACCTAACAGTTGGATATGAGTAGCAGTAGTTTCATAAAACAAAGGGGGATGCAATTTTTCGCCAAAATAGAAGATTTTCTGCTAATTTTACTGTTCCAAATTTAGCCCTAGTTATCACAAACAGTTTATCTCAGTTAATTGTCAATGCAGAGTACATAATTAGTTTTTAACAAATGCGTCTCTTTGTAACATCATACCTCCACCTCCTGAAGTCTGCAATCTTTATTTTTATAAGTACACATGTAGCAGCTACACAATCAGCTAGAAGAACTACCAAAAATTCACTGAACTTCTAGTTCTGTATCTGGCTTTGTACCATCAGTCAGTGATTCACTTGTGAGTAATCACCTATTATTTTTTTTAAAGCAACACCTTGCATAATATACTCATTTAGATATTACTAGTTTTCCATTTCTTTTTATAATGCAGCATCTATTTAATGCTACAATTCACTAGTCAGGCAGTATCAAAAAGACAGAACAAATGTCTGACATGAAATATCGTGTGTTATGAAATGATCTTACATGACTAATGGAAATTTACCTCCTTTAATGTAATTAAACCATTTAGTAAGTCTATATTTGCTGGAATTTCTGCACACATGGTGCCAATTAACTTCAAGTATTTAATGTAGTCTTCTTCCTTCAGCTGCAGAATCGTCTGAAAATACAACACAGCCTTATTTCAAAACATTATATACTCAAACTAAATGGCTAACAGTTTACTGCATAGAGAAAGAAGTAAGGAAGAAAGTATGCTTCTAACTCTACAATTCATGCTTAGTGCATGTTATAACATAACATTTAGGTCATAGAATAATGTTGATGGTTATAGTGTTGATTTGGGTGAGCAGCTAGCAGATATTTAGTGAACATACTAAAATTTCCTGTGGAACAAGTGAGGTTAATAGTGGTAAAAAAATAATCATGATCTAATGAAAATTTCCAAAAACACAAGCACAAATCTGTACCCACTTCTGTTAGAAAGAGGTATCAGCAAACATGTACACCAAGTGCTGAGACATGAAGGAATTAAACGTACATTTCAGAGTGGTTGTTAAGATCCGAGATCTGTCAATGCCCACAAATAATTCTGTAGATGCTCTCCATGCTGCAGGCTTCTACAAACTGCAAAAGGACTGCTGTGACATTTAAAGTGGTGAAAGCAGGGACTGATTAACACTTGTGTGTTGGAGCATGAATGCTACTTGCATCTGGAGCCATACACCATATCTTCAATAGCTAAACACCACTTGTAGTTTGGCAGAGCTATTAATTTTCTAGAAGCCCCTCTAGTTGCTCAGTAGCCATGCATGCAGAAGATGATGAAGGCTACTAAATAACTGGATGCCCCAAGAATATGAACAGGGAGGATGTTTAAAACTTACCAATGGCCTGGCTGCTGTCAAACCCAGTTCAATGTGCTGCGTTCACCAACCAGGAGCTTCACAAGACCAAGGTTCAACAGTATAAACAAGCTGCCACTAGATCTGTCTTGTGGTATCTATGTCTTGCTGCAGGAATACAGTACTCCTGGGTACAAGCTACCAATTGGCTGCTGTCTGCCAGTCACCTGCCAGAGTATCAAAGATAATAACCTGCTATGCAGCCACATTTCCACAGGCAACCTCACTTGCAACTGTCCAATGACATACCAGAATGTAACATTGGTTGTCACCTGATAATTGAAATAAGATTGGTGCCTATAGAAATACCATCCAAAGATGGCTGCTGCAAAGACAGTCAGAATGTTGACTTGACAGCTGTTTTAGTGTTTCATAATGATGCAGCCTTTTACTCAAAAGAATTTTATTCAAATTAACACTGGTCATGGAAACCTAGGCACTTACATGGCAAAGGAAGCTGGCAAGGTTCTCAAAGGCCTTCCTTCTCAAGAACAGTGTGCATAGAGTGCTGAAAGATATACTCTTGTGAATGTTCATGGACATTCCAGGCCTCATGTCCTGGGCCGACCTATTTTCCAGTGACATAAAAGTGAAAGATTGCTTCCATAATGTAGCAACAAACAGCCTTTTATCTTGTTCCTGACCTACCTAGTAATCTATTTAAAGCTAGAACTATTGTTCTCTCAAAGATCACAGCCTGGGATTTTCCCACTGAATTCATCCAATCAAGGACTGCTTTACTGTTGACCACCAATAACGCATGTGTATGTACCTCCATCACCAGCTGAAAACCAGCAGGATTGTAGTAGTTGTTACAAAAATTAACACAGATGCATTAATCAAAGTTTGAGAAGAACTTGTCTATTGACCCCATGTGTGACACATGAAAAATTTTGCTCACATTGAACACTTGTAAAAAAAGAGGTTTGAATTTTATTTATTTGATGTATTATTTAGAATTGTAAGTTCAACGCAACATGTAAAATATAATCTAGTCACATTTCAAATGATAATACAGTTTTGGAGAAGCCAGTTTATATAATTCACCTTATCCAAAAATAATCAGTCCTGGGTTAGCTGATAAACTAGCATCATCTTTGTCAGTATTTGTAATAATATTATAAAGCCTCGGACTATTAAGCACTCGTGCAACACCTATGCAAGATCATGCAGTTAGTCTGCATTGTGTGTAAGATGACTCTTGAGTTTGGGTTGGTCTCTACAATACTAAAATCTGCACTGAAAAAGTGCAGCTAACTGCTACCATGAATTGTGCGTTTGCCTTGCTCATATTTAACATTTCTCTGAAAATCTTTTGACTGTGCATATTTGAGCAGCATGTATGTCTGCATTATCTGATGCACCTTTATCAAGCAGTGACTGCATTAATTTCTCTTCAATTTATGAACATTGTTTACTTCAGACTGGTATCACATTATCTACATCTACATCTATACTCTGCAAACCACTGCAAGGTACATGGCAGAGGGTATGTCCCATTGTACCAGTTATTAGGATTTCTTCCTGTTCCAGTCATGTATGGAGTGCTGGAAGAATGATTGACTGATTGATTACCTCTGTGTGTGCAGTAATTATTCTGATCTTATCCTCACAATCCCTGTGTGAGCGATATGGAGGGTGGTGTAGTATATCCCTAGAGTAATCATTTAAAGCTGGCTCTTGAAACTTTGTCAATAGACTTTCTTGGGATAGTTTATGTCTGTCTTCAAGAGTCTGCCATTTCAGTTCCTTCAGTATTTCTGTGGCACACTCCCAGGGATTAAACAAACCTGTATACGTTAATATTGCTTGTTAGTCTAATCTGGTATGGGTCCCACACATTTGAGCAGTATTCTAGAGCTGGTCACACAAGTGATTTGTAAGCAATCTCCATTGTAGACTCACCGTACTTCCCCAGTATTCTGTCAATAAGCTGAAGTCTATCACCTGCTTTATCCAAGAATGAACCTATACAATCATTCCATTTCATATCCCTACAAACTATTACACCTAGGTATTTGTTGAAATGGCTCTAAGCACTATGGGACTTAACATCTGAGGTCATCAGTCCCCTAGACTTAGAACTACTTAAACCTAACTAGCCTAAGGACATCACACACATCCATGCCCGAGGCAGGATTCGAACCTGCGACCGTAGCAGCAGTGCAGTTCCAGACTGAAGCACATAGAACCGCTCGGCCATAGTGGCCGGCCCTAGGTATTTGTGCAAGTTGGTCAATACCAACAGCGACTCATTGATATTACAATGAAGTGTATGTGAAGTGTAAGATTTTACATTTCTGAACATTTAATGCAAGTTGTCAATCTCTGCACCACTATAAAAACTTATCAAGATCTAACTGAATATTTATGCAGCTTCTTTTAGTTAGTACTTCATTACAGAGATGTGCATCATCTGCAAAAAGCCTGATTTTACTATTAATATTGTCTGCAAGGTCATTAATATACAACATATGCAGCAAGGCTCCCAACACACTTCCCTGTGGCACACCCAAAGTTACTTCTTTATCTGATGATGACACTCTATCCAAGATAACATGTGTCCTGCCTGCCAAAAAGTGCTCAATTCAGTCACCTATTTCACTTGATATTCCATATCATCATACTTTTGACAATAAACATTGGTATGATACCGAGTCAAATACTTTTCGGAAATCAAGAAGTACTGCATCTACCTGTCTGCCTTAATCCAAAGCTTTCAGTAAGGCATGTGAGAAAAATGCAAGTTGGGTTTCACATGATCGAGGTTTTCAAAATTCATGTTGGTTGGCATTGAGGAGGTCATTCTGTTCAAGATATCTCATTATGTTTGAGCTCAGAATATGTTCTATAATTCTACAATGAATCTATGACAAGGATACTGGATGGTCGTTTTGTGGACCACCTCTACTGCCATTTTTGTAGACAGGTGTTACGTGTGCCTTTTTCCAAGAACTGGGCACAGTTTTTTTTGTACAAGGGACCTATGATAGATTATAGTTAGAGGGGTTCAGTATGGAATGTGACACGGATTTGCTCAGAGCCTTGAGCTTTGTTCAATTTTAATGATTTCAGCTGTCACTAATACTTATTTCATTCATCTTTTCAGTGGCATCATTATTAAATTGGGGCAATTGTCCTGGGTTTCCTTTTGTAAAGGAACATTTGAAAATGAAGTTAAGCAATTCAGCTTTTGCTTTGCTATGCTCAATTTCAGCTCCTACCTCATTACTAGGAACTGGACACTAACTTTGGTGCCACTAACAGCCTTTAACTATGACCACAATTTCTTTGAGTTCTTTAAGAGATCAGTTGACAATATTCTGCTACGGTAGTCACTGAAACCTCATGCATTGCTCTCTTGACAACCAAACATGTTTCATTCAGCATCTCTCTACCAATAGACCTACACTTTGTTTTACACCTATTACCAATGTATCTCACTCCAGCATCTGCCTTACTCACAAGTAATTTTATATGTTTGTGCCGCTTGAAATCCATCTGTATGGATACTCTCATATATTTTATGGAAGTGACTGCTTCCAATGTTTGTCCTACAATTCTGTAATCAGACACTGTCTATGAATTTCAATAGATTACACTTGCTCTTGTTGATGGTAAATTGCCACTCCCTGCACCAAGCACCTAACCTCTGCAGCTACTGAAGCAATTTCACTACAATTTTGTAGTGTTGTGACTTTTCTGTATACAACAGCATCATCCACAAATCCTCATGGAACTTTCAACATTATCTAATAGTCATTTACATATATTGTGAAAAGTAACACTTCTGTGGGCACACCTGATTTAATTTAGTCTCTGAAGACTTCTCTCCATTCAGAATGAGATACTGTTTTCTGTTTGTCAGAGAAAGTTATGTTGAAGAAAGAAACAAAGCCAAACAGATAATTGCAGCATCCAAGAAGAAATCTTAGGAAGACTTTGGAAACAGGTTGGAGACTATGGGTCAAGCTGCTGGAAAACCATTCTGGAATGTAATTAGCAGTCTTCGAAAGGGAGGTAAGAAGGAAATGACAAGTATTTTGGACAGGTCAGGAAAACTGCTGGTGAATCCTGTGGATGCCTTGGGCAGATGGAGGGAATATTTTGAAGAGTTGCTCAATGTAGGTGAAAATATGATCAGTAATGTTTCAGATTTCGAAGTAGAATGGGATAGGAATGATGATGGAAATAGGATCACATTTGAGGAAGTGGAGAAAATGGTCAATAAATTGCAGTGCAATAAAGCAGCTGGGGTGGATGAAATTAAGTCGGAACTCATCAAAAACAGTGGAATGTCAGGTCTTAAATGGCTACACAGGATAATTGAAATGGCCTGGGAGTCGGGACAGGTTCCATCAGACTGGACAAAAGCAGTAATCACACCAATCTTTAAACATGGAAACAGAAAAGATTGTAACAACTACAGAGGTATCTCTTTAATCAGCGTTGTGGGTAAAATCTTCGCAGGTATTGTTGAAAGGAAAGTGCGAGTATTAGTTGAGGACCAATTGGATGAAAATCAGTGTGGGTTTAGGCCTCTTAGAGGTTGTCAGAACCAGATCTTTAGCTTACGGCAAATAATGGAGAAGTGTTATGAGTGGAACAGGGAATTGTATCTATGCTTTATAGATCTAGAAAAGGCATATAACCGGGTTCCTAGGAGGAAGTTATTGTCTGTTCTATGAGATTATGGAATATGAGGCAAACTTTTGCAAGCAATTAAAGGTCTTTACATGGATAGTCAGGCAGCAGTTAGAGTTGACGGTATATTGAGTTCATGGTTCAGAGTAGTTTCAGGGGTAAGACAAGGTTGCAACCTGTCTCCACTGTTGTTCATATTATTTATGGATGATATGTTGAAAACAATAGACTGGCTGGGTGAGATTAAGATATGTGAACACAAAATAAGCAGTCTTGCATATGCGGATGACTTAGTTGTGATGGCAGATTTGATTGAAAGTTTGCAAAGTAATATTTCAGAGATAGATCAGAAATGTAAGGACTATGGTATGGAGATTAGCATCTCCAACACGAAAGTAATGTCAGTGGGAAAGGAATATAAACGGATTGAGTGCCAAATAGGAGGAACAAAGTTAGAACAGGTGGACGGTTTCAAGTACTTAGGATGCATATTCTCACAGGATGGTAACATAGTGAAAGAACTGGAAGCAAGGTGTAGCAAAGCTAATGCAGTGAGCGCTCAGCTACGATCTACTCTCTTCTGCAAGAAGGAAGTCAGTACCAAGACTAAGTTATCTGTGCACTGTTCAATCTTACACGCATGGGAGAAGCAAGGTTACCCAAGAGACTCATGGGTTCAGCAGTAGAGGGTAGGAGGAGTCGGGGCAGACCAAGGAGAAGGTACCTGGATTCAGTTAAGAATGATTTTGAAGTAATAGGTTTAACATCAGAAGAGGCACCAATGTTAGCACTGAATAGGGGATCATGGAGGAATTTTATAATGGGGCTATGCTCCAGACTGAACGCTGAAAGGCATAATCAGTCTTAAATGATTTATGATTATGATGATGAAACTTTTCAGTCTAATCACACAGTTGTTCTGACACACTGTACCTCATATTTTGTTCATTAGGTGGCAGTACAGAACTGTACTGAATGTCTTCCCGAAGTCAAGGAGCACAGCATCTATCTGGGAAACTGTAATTACTACTTTCTGGGTCTCATGGCCAAATAGAACACTCTGGGTTTCACACAACCATTGTTTTTCAGAACCCATGTTGGTTCCAACAGAGGAGATTTTCTGTCTCCAGAAATGTCATAATATGCAAGCATAAAATATATTCTGAACTTCTGCAACGGACTGACGTCAGAGATATAGGCCTACAGTTTTGTGCATCTGTTTGATGATACTTCCAGGAAATGGGAATGACCACTGTTTTTTTTCCAATAATTAGGAGTACTTTGCTCCTCTAGAGGCCTATGGTACACTTCTGCTATGAGAGGGCAAGTTCTTTCACATACGCTGTTTAGAATCAAATTGGTACGCCATCAAGTCCAGTTCCCTTTCCTCTGTCGAGTGATTTCAGTTGCTTTTCTCTCTGTGAATCACTTATTTCAATATTTGTCATTCATGTAATTATTTAAAGGAGGTACTATAGTGTGATCTTCCACTGTGAAACAGTTTTGGAAAAAGTCATTTAGTATTTCAACCTTTTCTGTATCATTCTCTTTCTCAATGCCATTATGGTTACAGAGTGTCTGGACAAATGGTTTCGATCCATTTATTGATTTAATGCATGACCAGAACTACTTAGGATTTTCTGTCAAGTTGGTAGATGGAGTTTTACTTTCATATTCATCAAACACTTCATGTATAGCCCTCCTTAATCTGTGAGACTCTAGCTATATTTAAATTTGCAGTGAAGCTCTCTTTGCTTTCATAGCAGCTTCTTTAAATAGTTGTCAAACCATGGTGGCTTTTTCCTATCTCTCACAATTCACAATTGCCTAACCAAGTTTCATTGTGTCAGCTTTTCTTTCATGACATGAGTCAGAAAACAGGTATCACAAATTTCTTACTAAATTCTGATGCCCAAAAGGGGATTAAAAGGGTATTCATGATTGTCATTAATGGTTCCCATATGGCCACCCTCCCACAGTACCTGTCTGAAATGTCTGCAGCAGGTGGAAAAAAAAACAGCCTTCCAGTTTAAGATAAAATGTATGTTACAGGTAAAATTACAGTTATTACTTTGAATTAATGGTCTGTACAGTATTAATGGATTGATGTTGGTGTATAATATTTAAGAAATCAATTATCATGTACCATATAGTGAAATGGTTTCATGTTTACTCTTTGATCATTGGGTACATACATTTATTTTTTATGTTTACTATTTATTTCTAATGTTTACTATCTAGAAATCTGGAATTTTTAACAGTACCATTCCTATACATCTGTAAGATAATCAGCATTTTATAAAGCAAACCAAATTGTTAATGAAAAATAATTTGACTCATTAATATAGTACAATAAATTAAGATAGTTTTATGCATCCTGTATCTTTATTGACATTACATGCACAAAAATGAAAATCTACAACAGACAAAAATACAATACTATTCTGGACATGAAACTAGATCTACTGGAAAAGAAGTTACATGACATGATTGGTAAGCATATGTTATGAGACAAATAAATCACCATTCACCTAAATTGCCTTTTTATTTTTTACTTTGTATTTTATATACAATGGGAGATATCCTACTGATTTCACACACATGTATTATCCTGGGGGCAAATAAATGCACATTAGTTTTTCTGTAGTTGACATTTGTTTGGGAAATCTATGAACAAATATCTTATTGCAGCAAGGACTCAAGTTTTATTTAATCACACACAGTTTTTAGTGATTATTTAAGAGAAGGTGAGAAAATTAGAGAAAATAGTTCAGAAGAGAAAGTAAAACAGTACACCGAAAAAGCAATACAGAAGATATTTAGGGAAATAAAAGTTAATCTTACATCTACTCTTGTATGTTAATGATTACCTACCACTTAATATCAGTTCCCTGTCAGTTTTATTTCCAGATGATACTTCTGTCTTACAAGAGGAGGTCATGACATTGGGGTCTCAGATATACTGCAGACCTTGCACACTTTTAGTAGGTCATTAAAACAACATAATGTGCAAATAGTAAGGTGCACTAGTCTGGAAATTCCGAGAAAATCACAAGGGAAGTTTTATGTGTGTTTTATGTAATGGATGTATCTGCGCATAGGTGCCAGATGTTAGAGTTCATGGTGGTCAAGCAGTTAGTGTTCGAGCTATGTAAGATGAAAGTGTATGAGGCGACTGTTCAACTCTTGCTCAAATCTTCATTTTTGTAGTAAAAGTGCAAATTCTGTGGTACTCAAAAAATTTGCACCTTCACTATTCATTCTTGCTACATTAGCAATGACCCATGGCTATGTAGGTAAACTGCCAAATGGGACCTGCCTCTGTGTCTGCAGCTAAGCATCAAGGAATGAAGTAGTTCTGGGTATGCTACCAGATTGAATGTATAAAGGCTTTTGCAAGTCATGAAAGGCGTACATTTTCCAGAAAACTCTGCACGTTTCTTCATTTACTTGTTGATATTTATAAATATGTTTGTTCTGATAATTAAATTTAATTAAAAGTAGTAAGTCATCATATAAATTAAATAATATGACCAATGATGAAAAAATATAGATAAAAAAAAGTTAAGTTTGAGTGGGAATCAAATAGTCACCTGATACACTTTCGTCTTAAAAGCTAGAAAACTAACCACTTGACCACCATGAACTCTAACGTCTGGCACCTACATGCAGTTACATCCATTACGTAATAGATTCATAAAACTTTTCTTGCGATTATCTCTGAACTGCCAGAGTAGTGCACCTTACTACATGCACATCATGTTGTTTCAGTGGCCTACTAAAGGTATATGAAGTTTGAAGTAAATCTGTGAGCCCAATGTTGTGGCCTCCCCTTGTTAGTTGAAAATCAGGATTCAGAAAAAAAATCCCAAATCTGTGATCATTACCCTTAGTATCTTAGCAACTTGGTTTCAGCTAAATAGGCTGAATCTAAACATATCCAAAACTCACATGATGCAATTCAAAACCAAACAGTCAAACTGTGAGCACATTAAGATTGTTCACAACAACCAAGATATAGAAGAAGCTGACTCAATCACATCCCTGGTTTAAATGTGGATAAAAATTGGAGCTGGAAGGCTCACATTGAGTACCTAGCAGACAAATTGAGCAGCTTTGCATTTGCAGTGCAAATATTATCAACTGCAAGTGACATTGACACACAAAAAGTAGAATATACAAGCTACTCTGAATCCATTATTACGTATGGTATTGCGTTTTAGCGTAACTCGACAAAGATAGTGCTGATACTAAAAATACAGAAAAGAATCATTGAAAATCATAAAAAACTATGTCATCCATTATTTAGAAAATTTAAAATATTAACTCTGCCATACCGAGCTATATGAGATTACTGTCTTTTTGTACACCAGACACAGACATGAATTATTTGAGGGAAACCATTTTGTTCATTCACAGGATACAAGAAACAAAGAAAATTTTATGCTTCCCACCCACCATCTCAAACTGTATGCCCAGGGAACTCAATACATTGGAATGAAAATTTACAATAAATTAAAGTGAACAAGTTAATGCAGATGAATTTAGGTCCACTTAAAAGAAAGCTGTATGCGGCACTGGCACTGACACTGATGTGCTATTACTCAGTGGATGAATTCATGTAGGAAAAACTGTAAATTTGATCCACGTACAATGTGTTACACATCCCAAGAAATATCATTACAGTGTTGTTATTTATTTTAGTGCTATTAGTTATTAGTGTAAAAATCACTGTAACTGTATAATAAATTTTTGACATGTCTCCTGAATGCAAACCAAATGGATTATGAATGTACATCGATAGATAAATAAACCACATTTTCACATCTTAAATAATGGAGATTATGATGACTCTAAAAGGTAAAAGTTCATATTAGGTGGATAATATCTCCAACAACACACTAAAATATTGCGACGCTATATTACGTAATGTTCTCAGTCGTTTGCCTAATGAATACTTAATTCTGGGTTTTTTCCCAGACAGAGTGATATAAGCAGTTGTTAGGTCTCATTGTATAAGAAGTGTGATAGCACACACATCAATAACATACACACAGTGACAATACTTAAATCATTTTCTAGAATATTTGAGAACGTACTGCACTCCATGGTTGTCACACCCATGTGTAGTAATGGCATATTTAGTCAATCGCACAATGGATTTTGTAAGGGCCACTTTACTCACTCAGCTATTTGTACATTTGCCAAGCACATAAAAAAAATTAAGTGCTTAAGTATCAGCAGTTGGAAACACCTGTGACTAATTGAAAGTATTTAACTGTGTCAATCATAATATTCCATTAGAGACATTACAGTTTTATGGAATACACAGTTCAGTGCATGACTGTTTTTGTTCTAATCTAAGAAACAGAATGCAGAAACATGGGTCCAAGGCATATTTCTCTGATTCACATTTAATATATATGAAAGCAAGCATTACACTCATCATAAGCAACAGAAGAGCAATTGTTGTCTGGACAACATGGATAGATCAGCAATTACAGATCATGCACTGGGATCAACAAACAACCAAATTCATTTTTAATACACAATGGTTTTATCATTACTTAATCCTTACTGTGCTGGAATGTACAGAGAGACCCCAGAAATTCAAAAAACACAAAAACAACTTTAACAGAAAAGAAGAGGGTTTAAAATTAGACAAGTTGTGGGCCATAGTACTAAATAAAGATCAATAACACACACTGGTGCCACCACGTTCTTTGGCAGTGATTGAATGTCGTCACAAACCAACCATTGCTTTGACAGTTATGCATGTTTCAGCTTGCTGAGCTTGTTTAATATTGTGATTGCTTGCTCAGTTGTTATAGTCTCTGATGAAACCTCCAGCATTGTAAGATGAAAGGTTAAGTTGAGAAATATGCATTGGATCATGGCCTAATGCCCATAAAACAAATATCACTGAGAACCCAATACCATTCATGAAAGCCTACATTGTATGATTAACCTTGGCTGTTGAAGCAATATGTGTGAACCCTGCAACTACAAAGAACATCACTGGAGGTCAACTGACAAAGACTACACATGCTGCGTATTCTCAGTCAGTTTGCTTAATGGTTTCTCTGTGTAGAGCCTTAAGCAAAATAAAAAGTGTGCTTATTGGATCTGTGTAGTATTACTATACTTTCTGCATATTATCCACATAGTGTAATACTACATTGGTGACCTATGACGATGATGTTTACATTTAACTTAGCACTTTTATGGTTACTGCCGCTGCACCGCCATTGTACTGTGCTATTCATACTTCCACAAAGTTCTTAAGCTATGGTACCTGGAGTTATAGATAATACCTTGCACACACCTCAAGTTAACAAATGTGATAGTAACACTCATTATGGCAGTGTTATGACACTGAACAATGGTGTGTGTCAGACAACTTACTCTGTGACTTCCCAGTAGATTCCATTTTGCTCACAAACCAGGCTACCTATGAGCCACTTCGATCAGTCAGTTGGGTTCACATTCACCCACTTTCACCAAGAAGTGAACAGTGTTGTACAGCAATTAATTCACTCTAGGTCACATCTACCTAGCTGCATCATATTCTGATTCATCTCCCACACATCAAGTTTCCAGAGGAACTATTACACCATGTCATCTATGGTGACGAGTTAAAAGACGGGACATCACAACTATGGCATCTGTTAAACACTGAGATTGATTTACACTTCATGCCTGATGATACTCAATGGACTTCACAGGTTGTCAAGCTGACCAGAAAAGTGCAACTGGCCATGGTCACCCATGAGCATGAGCCATTAATCTATGACTCAAATGTGCAGATATTTTCCATCATTCAGCACTGACAATGTAATAAACAATGGTTACAACAATGGTGTTGAATGTGAAATGCAATTGCAGTGGGAGCACAACCGACACCTACCTTCCATGACCCAAATCGATCTTGCCGAACCTCCGCTGATCCTGATGTCTCAGTCACTAGTTATAGTGATGATCTTCACACCACCATGACATAGTGTCCATGCCTGTGCAGAACTCTGCCCACCACACCCCACCCATGCCTCCACAGAACTGCTTCTGCTACTATCATGTGGGTTTAGTGAATACCCTCACAACTCTCATTCAACATGTGACTTCCTAAACTCAACACACAGTTTTCAGGAGGTGCACCGAACCATGGTGGATAACAAGGTCACCTAGACACTTGAAATAATGATGGCCCTCACCTGCATCACTGTCATCATGACAGCAGATCCTTTGCACTCTACTGGATCAGCAGCAAACACAACCTGGTCAACTCCCATTCAGAGGTCAGTACTTCACTGTCCTCTTCATCATTCCCAATGCCAGTCACCCCAATCATTCAGCTTTTTACAGCAAACTACTTGATAATATGAGTTTATGGATCTCAGGCCCACACTCTGGACCTCAGTTTTGACAATGTTTTCACATGGACACTTCTAGTTGCTAATACAGGTGAACCAGTACTCAGTGCAGACTTCCTCTGACCTGTCCGGCAGTGTGTTAACTCACATGATTAGCAGTTGGTCTGCCACAGATGTTGTTGGCTAGCACAGCGGTGCAGCCTACTTCACACAGCAACTCCTGCCACTCATGGAAATGTCTGATATCCATCTGTTCTTTCAGGGCTGCGTCCACACCATTGATCGCATACAGCAAGTACAACAGCTCTGCTTTGACATAAGTGTCACAAACTTCCACTTGCAACACGACAACAAAGCTATCTGACACAGAATTCATGGAATCAAGAATTATCTCCACGTGGCACCTCAACTAGCTACGCCATCCATCTCCACCCGAACCCACTGCCCCATTGGCCTCTATGCACTGTGTCCACACTGAATCCCTTCTATCACCTGCAGACACACCCACACCACCATCTCCACCTACTGACACAGAGGTCAGTACCATGCTTTTTGCTCACCCACCCCATAATGTGAGGGGGGTCCAACAGTCACTCACATTTTTTTCTTGCACAACTCTCACCATCGCAATGCCTGTCGTCAGTGTACGATTGAGAGTTGCAAACAGTCTATGATGCAGTACATTACTTACGGCGAGACACTGAAGGATGTCCTCTGATTATTTACGTGCACCTCTGTCCACTTGATGACTATCTGACATTCACCAGAAGATCATTGCCCCTGATGGTTTAGCACTTAGAATATGTTGTACAGTTCAACACCAATGAATACCATCTGAATGTTCCTAAGACCACTGTGGCAGGTTACTTCTCATGTATCAATGCAATGTCATCCCAAGTTGTCTATGAACATTTTGTTGATGTGCAACAGCAAGATTAGTAGTTATAGGCTGTTTTCCACAACTCATCCATGAACCTACAGATCAAACTTCAGCCTACCCCTGGTATGACCTTTCCAATCCTCTGTGACACTTCATTTTTCTTGTACTCTGTCCATTCCACTGTATCATCTTTGACTAGTTACATAACTTGGCACACAAGAGTCAGTACCCATCAATTTAGAACAACTGTGTATCATCCACAGAGCAATAGACTTGTTTATGGTGGCACTGCACATTAAAGGTGGCTGATGTTCCATGGTGGGCCACGGACAGACATTACATTGGGTACTTCTGGGAGTCCACATGACCCACAAGAATGACCTGGAAGTCTTGCTTGCTGAAATTCTATACAGCGAATTGCTATCTCTGCCAGCGACTCGTGCTCCGAGACTCTTCAATTGTGCTACCAGAATTTCCTGACCTAGTCTTATGAGTTATGCGACACATCACTCACTCCCACTTACCTCCCTATCTTCTGCACTCAGAGCCTGAATTGTTCCTTCTAAAGACTCTCAAAGATTGCCAGTTCCTGATGTTATGTGATAACACAGGACAACCAGCATTACAGCCTCCATAATGAGAATCTACCAAGGTATTTCAAAGTCACTACCATAGCTTTGAGATATTGTTAAATATGGCATGGATACTGCAAGAAGCTTTACCTGACAAGGATTCCTGCTGAACTCACCCCTCTACTTCATCTGCACCACCGATATACCTCCAATCATTGAGCTGTCTGGCTGTCGACAGCTTCCCCTCTGAAGATCTCAATATCAAGTTGATTAAGAAAGACCTCCTCCTCAAGGGGCAACATTCATGTGGCAAGACCACAGATGGCTCTATTGTCTATCACTTCTGCAAAACAGTTAAGTTGCTACATGATGTCGATACCACCATTCTCGCCCTCCACTTTTCTGATGATAGTATCCTTGCAGTCACAGCTTCACATCTGCACCCTTTGGATCGTTACCTGCCACCCAGCCCTGATGATGACCCCGTCTTGCACCTGCCTCTAATGCCACTCCGCTCCCCCCCCCCCCCCCCCCCCCACACACACACAAATAAACAACACATCTGTCACATCCACATGGCACTCAGATAACCACACTATCACCACATTACCTCAATGCACCCACACTCCACACATGTTCTTTCACAGTGCTCAGTGCTGTAGGAGGGAAGACCATGACATGTGTATGTTTGACAGTCAGCCTCAACCAAAATAAAAAGTGTACTTTATAGGATCCATGTGGTTTTATTATACCACCCGCATATTATCCAAGTATAATAGCACTACAAACACAAAGAGAAATACAGCATCCACTTGGGATAAAATTACAATGGGAGTCCTACCGTGTTTGCTCATTGAGCCTCTAGTGTTCTTATTTTATGTTAACAATCTGCCATTTTATTTGCATCACAAGGCAGTATTATTGCTGTTCATGGATAATAAAAGCATTGCTGTTAAAAATGAGCAAACAAAGATTGGCAAGGAAATAGTAAATGATATTTTTGTGAATTTTACTGACTGGTTTTGCACAAATGGGTCAGCTTTAAACTTGGAAGAAGGGAAAAAAAAAAAAAAAAAAACTATTTTTGTACTCTCAAAAAGTCTTACCTTCTCTTAGCTGAGTATATCAAAAAGAAATAATGATGTTCATAGGTGTGCATATTGATGAAAACTTAAAATGGAAAACCATTTACTATACCTGCTGAAACATTTAGCTTTGGCTGCTTTCACAATAAACATAATTTCCAATTTTTGGGATAGAGGAGTCAGCAAGTTAATATATTTGGCATGTTTTCCTTTAACTGATTTCTTATTCTGGGGTAAATTCTTACTTACACTAAAAGTATTCATTGGGCAGAAGAGAGTAATTAGAATTGAGTGTGGGGTTCTAACATGTATATCTTGCAGGTATCCCTGAAACAGCTGGGAATATTAACTACAGCCTCACGGTTCATTTATTCACTTCTGAAATTTGATGTCAATGATCCGCATGGGTTTGAGAGTAACAAGGATGTTCACAAATTCAAGTACAACACTAGAAGGTAAAATAATCTGCATTACCCATTAACGAATCTAGCTCCAGCACATAAAACATAGAATATTCAGTTATAAATCTTGTCTGACAAACTACCCAAGGAAATTAAATGCCTGACTGATATTACAGGTATTTTAAAATGTAGAAAATACCTGTAAATCGCCAGTCATGTTCCACATCACTATGTTTACTGCAAATATGATCTGTGAGGCAAGTAAGTAACTAACTAACTAATTAAATGTGCATTTGTGGCAAATAAGCTGGTAAATGGAGAATTTATAAGCAAATATTTGTTACACATACACCACCTGCATCAGATGTTCACACACGGAGGCCTCATCTACAGAGTGTCGTAAAAGGCACTGTAGAGTTAACTTGCTTCTCTTCAAATCTGCTTTAATGTACTGCAATAAAATGGGCTTAATCTTCTGCTCAAATAGTTCTCTGGATACACTTTCTGGAAAGGAAAAATTATAGGGAACAAACAAGTACAACAGCCAATCCCATTTGCATGCAAAGCAATTTATTGGGTAAATAAAAGAAAATTCAGATCCTGTAGAACAAACGGAACATGTAATGAACACTTTTTTTGCCTTCCTATTACTGATTTCCAGAATAAAATAAAACTGAAGCGCTTATGAGTGGAATAACAACACATAAAATGAAAATGTGAGGAAGACAGGGAAATATCAAATTTCAACAACATTATGAAAAAGATAAACTGCTACTCACTGTAAAGATGAGGAGTTACACACACACACACACACACACACACACACACACACACAAATAAGAGACTGTTACACATATAACTTTTGGTGAAAGGCTTGTGCTGTCTGGCAGAGCACGCAAGGACCAGACTGCAGCAGACAAGGCCGCCAGGCACAGCACCAGAAGGCTATGGGGAAGAGAGGAGGGAAGGAGGGGGACAGCAGGAAGGAGTGGGGCAGAAAAGGGGGAAAAGACCAGTGATTGCATTGAGAGAGAGCAGCACACAGTTAGAGTGATGGGACATGAATTATGAGGAGGTGTGGGACAGAGGGGGTGGAAACTGTTGGATCGAGGGTGTGGAAACAGTAGGTTACTGTAGGTTAAGACTGATATAATTCTGGAAACGGGGAATGTTTGTAAGGATAACTCCAAACTATGCAGTTTGAAAAAGGCTGGTGGCGGAGGGGATGATCGAGATGGTCTGGGTTGTGAAGCACTCATTAAAAATCAAGCATGTTATGCCACAGGGGTGACCACTTTGCTCTTAGCCATAATTCGGGGGTGGCCAAAATTTGTGGGTGGCCATTCATCCCTGGGGACAGCTGGTTGACAATCATGCCAACACAAAAAGCTGTGTGCAATGATTGTAGGCAGAGCTGATGTATGTCATGGCTGCTTTCACAGATGGCACAACCGCTGATGGGGTACAATAAGTCTTGCATCTGGATCTTTCACAGAGATATCTTCCATGCGTCAAGGCCTTGGAATCAGGGATCAGAGTTCTGTGGAAGACCCAAGTGCAAGACCCCACCTCCACTATCATCATTTCTGAATTATGCAGACGGGAGATATACTTACAACACATTCTCCACTCCTGAAATTACCCCGGCCTCAAGCTACAGTAACCTATTGTTCACACACCCTTCACCCAACAGTTTCCACTCCCACCTCCACCTGCCTGTCTCACACCTCCTCCCAATTCATACCCCTCACCCTCTTTGCGCGCCACCATATGCTAATGCAACCACCAATCTTTTAGCCCTTCTCTGCTCCTGCTCCTCTCCTTTCTTGTTGCTTGTCCCCCCCCCCCCTCCCCGCCCTCTTCCCACCATCCACCCCCCACAGCCTCATGATACTGCCACAATCTAGTCTCTGCACATTTTGCCAGAGAGTGCTCTTCTCTCCTCCCCATCCATACTCCACTATCCCTCTCCCTTCCCCACATCACTCTGGATTGCTGCTTTTGTTCAACATAACAGTTTCATTCCAGCCCAAGCAGCCAGAGATAGTGAACATGCGTGAGAGTTTTGCTTGCTTGTGTGAATGTGCAAGTGTTTTCTGTTTGGAAGAGGGATTTGGCTGAAAGCTAAATGTGTAACGGTCTTTTCATTCTGCCTGGCTGCGACTCAAATATGTCATCTTTACAGTGAATAGAAATCTGTCCTTTGCATAATATTGTTGATATTCCTACATGGACTTTCCGTTGTTTGAAATATTAAGTTTCTATTTGAGACTGTACAAAAATGATGTGAATGCTGTCATCCTTTGAATATCATCTCAGTAATTTCTGAGATAGATTTTTGTCCCTTATGGGGATCTTGCACCAATAAACCCTTCTTAAAAAATCATATTCATATATCTGTATTGTGAGAAACAGGTATATATTTTTAAAATTGTACCACTGTCTTATTTATTGACAAGGACCATACTAAATAGCAATATCATCACCCATACCCACATGTGGACTGCAGACTTTACAGAAAAGAAAGGGTCCACTTTGATGACATTTTGTGCTATGTACATTTCTGTGTTCTTTAGGGGTTGACTTATCACTGAGCGTGGAAAGGAGCTCTGCATTTTATTAGATAGCCATAATATACAGTGGAGAAGCTCTCATTGATTTCAAAAGAGTCCCATGCCCAGAATATATGCCACTTTTGCTGTCAACAGTTCTGAAAATAGCTCCATGTACTTCATTGAGCCGTTGTAATTGTCAGACAAGGTAGGAGAATGATATAAATAATTCATCTATGAGTTGTTTCAAAGTCATTGTTGTAGAGAAAACATATACCATGTGAAAATATTAAACCATGATTTTGACCCTCATTTAAGCAGACAGCAAGTAGATGCATGTTGTGAATGTGAGCAATTAATGGCAAAAATTACAAGAAAAAATTTGAGTGAGGCAGCTCGATGAATTGTGGTTTGTGACTGCACAAATAAAAGAGCTCAGAAATTTTATACTGCTTTAAATGTAAGTGAAAGGCTGTTCAAAGAAAATAAACATATTTTTAGTTTAAGCTTTGACTGCATGCAGCATCTTCATCTACCAAAAGTATTTGTTCAAGATCTATTTTATCTCTAGCAGCTGATGGTCAATGTTTTCAACATTCACAATTTGAAAGACAATAAGGCATTTCATTACTTTTATCATGAAGGTGTCACCCACAAATGTCCTGATGAAATGTGCACTTTCTTGTATCACTATGTCACCAAGTGCATCCCCAAGGACATAAAAATTGTTCAACTGCCTTGGGATAACTGCCCAGTGGAAAAAAAATCACTATTTAATATAAATGTGTAAGCCTTCAGGGATGCTGAAAAATTTCAGTAAAGAGGGATATTCTTTCCTGTCAGGAGACACTCTTTCTTAATGTCTGACAGAGCTTTTGGCACAATTAAGAGATCACTGCAGAGAATTGACAGAGTATGTACTATTATTGATTAATTGGACTGGTCATATCATCAAGTGCAAGATTCTCTGTACAGGTTTTCTCAGCAGATGGAATCTTGGACTTCGAATCATGGTGGAAGAGACTTTACAAGAAGACAACTTGTTCTCTAGAGACATCATCATGAAGGGACTTGAAGTAGCATTCAGTGTTTCAACATTTCATCATTTTGTCTTCAGTCATGAGGCATTTGGGACTGTAACAGCCTGCAGTATAATCAATGGTTTAAATATCCAAAACATTCAGGTTAGGACTAACTAGAATTTCTCAATCCAACGTCAACTTCCCAGCTGTTAGAGCCTATTCAGATGACTACATTATTATTACTGCAAAGAAAATGATAGATATAAAGAAGTCGGCTGCTTACATAGTGCAGGAAGAACACATCATTGAATTCTGGAATACTGTTCATCAGTGGCCAACTGCTTTGGGAGCACTGGGCACATATGATGTGTGTTTAGTGATTTCCAATACTGAAAAACAGTATGTTTTCATAAACAGGTATTGTTAATTCTTTAAGCATTTACTTACATGTTCATTTAACAGTTTGTTCGTGTGGTATAAAGGTTTTAGGATTTTCATTTCTCACTTATTTCAGGAAATCCCCATGTCCATTCAGGAAATCCCTATGTCCAAGAGTAATATTCAGCTCTGGTCAACAAATAGACACAATATTTGAGTATATAGTAAGTGAGAATAATTTTTATAGGGATATCTTTCACACTGTCACTGAAAACAATTAAGAAAATGTCCTGTAAAATATTCAAACAGTTTTTTCATATTCTCAAAACTATGTCAGATGGACGTAGAGCCCTTCTGAAATAAACAATACCATTATTTTTACTGAAAAGTTAACAGTAATGTGAAACTAAGAAATGAAACATTGTTCAGATAAATATAAACGATTATAAACAGTAATGGTGTCTTAACTACACACACACACACACACACACACACACACACACACACACACACACACACACACACAGAGTATTATGTTTACAGATGATAATTGTATCAGCTGTAATCAACAAAATATGAAGGGATCAATAAAAGCTAGGTGCTCTTTTCATAACAAGCTTTCGTGCAATGTAATATGTGAAAAATATTCATGAAATCACAGAAGCATCAAGCAAGCAGTTTCAGATAAACAGTAGATACTATGTGTTAAATGAAGAAGTAGCACCTTTCTTTTTCACATTTTTATGTAGCTTTTTTCATGTTAATTCTTGGTTATATTTTTCCCAGCTTATGAAAGCATAAATATAATGTAGAAGTCTGAATAATCTTCTGATTTTCGGCACAGCCACCCAGATGCAATCCTGAGAATATTTCATCAGCAGTATATGCAGGATAGGTCTACATTCACAGAGAATGTTTCAGTTTAACACACACTACAAAATTACTGCCAGATAACTACTTCTCTTGTTAGTATGTACCTAAATTTCTTTTACATGTCACTCTCCACTGATGAACACATAGGTATTCAAGGGATTGGCTGCAATTCATGATCATGATGTTCTGGTTAAAGTTGAGTGGAAGGCTCAAACCAGAGACTGCAAAGTATCTGTGACAAGCTAAACTGTGATGCCCTGGACTTGCACCACAGTGTTGACAACTGTAGGGTCCCCCTAAACTAGTAGGAATACACTAAACATCAGAGGCTGCTACCAAGGTAGCTTGGTGTTTGTGAAGTGCACGCAAATGTCCATTGACTCTAGATAACCCCCACAATCAAGAGTATTAAAATACTAATGGTTAACTGCCAAAGAATTCACAATAAAATGCCAGAGTATGAAGCACTCCCAATAAACAGAGAATCTCACATAATACTCACTACAGACAACTGGTTAAAATCCAGAGTTGACTGCAGTGAGATGCTTGGGGAAAACTTAAAGAGTACATTGAAACAATAGGCTAATGAGAAATGGAGGTGGTGTATTTGTCAGAACTACCAAGTCATAAATTGAAGCTACATGCAAGACTGTTTGGTTAAGAGTTGGCATCAGGGTTGAGGATAAAACTTATAATTGGATCCTTCTCTTGACCACCAGTCTAATTTCCTGATGCAGCCACAAGCTTTAGAGAAATCCTCAATTAACTAGTATGTAAGTTCCCCAGTTATACTGTAATCACTGGAGTAGACTTCAATCATCCTTCAGTCAAATGAGATAACTGCAGTTTTGTTGGTGGTGGGCATGACAAGACATCTTGTGAAGCATTACTAAATGCTTTCTCTGATAACTACACAGAAGAGATGCTTTGGAACCCCACTCCTGATGAAAATATAGTAGATCTAATGGAAACAAATGGAGATGTCTGCATCAAATCTGGTGTGAGTGACCATGAGGCAGCTGTAGCAACAATGACTGCCAAGTACAAAGAGCAACCAAAACAAGCAGAAAGATTTATATGTCTGCTAAATTAGATAAAGAAGCAGAAATGTGATACATTAATGAGGAACTTGAACTTTAAGCTCAACATAGGAGTGTGTAGAGGAACAGTGTGTCAAGTTTGAAAGAACAGTGGACCATGCACTGGAAAGACATGTATCAAGTACAACAGTCCATGACGGGAGGGACAGTCAATGGTATACAGTCACTGTAAAGGAACTCATAAAGAACTACTGCATAATAGGTGTAAATAAATCAGAGGGCAATAGATAGAGAGCTGTCACATGAAACATGTTTGGTAGCCAAGACAGTAATACATGAGGCCTTCAATGACAACCACTGCAGAATAATGTCAAAAGATCTTTCACAAACCCCAAAGAAATTCTGGTTGCATGAAATGGCTGTTAGTATAAAGTTAGTGTCTGTCACTCATTGAACAGACAGGATTTGAAATTGTAGATGCAAAAAAAAAAAAAGCAGAAATGGTTAACTCCATTTTCAAATGTTCTTCTACAATGGAAAAATGAGTTGCAACAATTTAATTCTTGTTCCACTGAAAAGATGAGTGAAATATATTAGTGGCAACGATGCTGAGAAACAGCTGAAATTCTTAAAATTGAAGAATATTCCAGAACCTGGTGAAATCCCTATCAAAGTTTCCCTGAATTTGAGGCTGAGTTAGTCCCTCTGAACAATTTAAAAAAAAAAAAAAAAAGAAAAGGCATGCCTAGTAACTGTAAGGAAGCACTAATAACTCCCGTCTAAAAGATGGATAGCAGAACTGATCCGCGAAACTACTGTCCAATGCCCTTTACCTGCACTTGTTGTAGAATCTTAAAACATATTCTGAGCTCAAATGGAATGCAATATCTTGAACAGAATGACCTCCTCTGTGACAACCTACATAGGTTCGGAAAACATAGATCATGTGAAACCCAGATCGCAGTTATCTCATATGACATAGTGAAAGCCATGAATCAAGGCAGTTGTGTAGAGGCAGTATTTATTGATTTTCAAAAAACATTTGGCTCAGTACCACATCTATGCTTATTATCAAGAGCACTATCAAATGGTGAATCAAGTGAATTTTGTAACTGGACTGAGGAATTTTTTGGTAGCAAGGACACAGGAAGTTATCTTGGATGGGAGTCATTGGCAAATGTAGAAGCAACTTTGGGTGTGCCTTACAGAAGTGTCTTGGGATCCTTGCTGTTCATGTTATATGTTAATGACATTGCAGACAATATCAATAGTAACCTCTCACTTTTTGAAGATGTGCAGATACTTATAATGAAGAACTCTCTGAATGAAGCTGGGCAAATATTCAGTCAGATTTTGGTAAGATTTCAAAAGGTGCAAAGGTTGGCAACTCCCTTTAAATTCTCAGAAATTTAGAACTGTGCACTACACAAAATGAAAAAAATGTTGTAGCCTATGACTATAAATCAATGAGTCACTGCTGGAATCAGTCAACTGATATCCATACCTGGATGTAACAATTTGTCAGTATGCAAAATGGAATGTTCATATAATCTCAGTCATGAGTAAAGCAGGTGGTAGACAGTGGTTATTTGGTAGAATAACAGGGAAATGCAAAAAGCCTACAAAGGAGACTGCATACAAAACACTTGTGTGAGCCATCCTAGAGTATTGCTAAAGTGTGTAAGACCCATGACAAATATGTCTGACAGAGGATATTGAATTTAAACAGAGATGGGCCACATGAATGTTCACAGGTTGGTTTGACCCATGGGAGAGTGCCACAAGGATACTGAATGAATTCATCTGTTGTGACTCGCCGATCTTTCAAAGTGCCGCCGCGCAGTTACGCACATCCTCTACATGCGGCGCTGTCTGCCAGCCATGCAGCAGCAGCGCCACCTAAGCAGCCTGCCAGCCAGCGGCCGCTAGACTCAGACTCAGTTATGATTTGACTGTTAAAGTGTACACACGTCTTACTCTGTTTACTTGATCTGTGACTTTCATGTATTGTGTCTTCCTTGAAATATATTTGTTCAACTTGAAGTTATATCATCATCTAGCAGCCACCTGAAGATAAGTGTAACTATTCCATGAAAATTCACTTAGAAAGTTTCCTGAGCCAATTTTATGCATCTAAGAATAGACTCCCTACATATCAATCCTTTAACGATCGCAAAGACAAGATTAATTACAGCACATACAGCTTCATTTATGCTATTTACATCTACAGCTATACTCTGCCAACCATCATGAGGTATATGGCAAAGGGTACATCCCACTACACCAGTTATTAGGGTTTCTTCCCATTTCATTCACATATGGAGTATGGGAAGAATGATTGTTTGAATGCCTCAGTGCATGTAGAAATTATTCTAATCTTATCCTCACAATCTCTGTGTGAGCGATACATAGGGGATGGTAGTGTATTCCTAGAGTCATCATTTAAATCTACTTTTGGAAACTTTATTAATATTAACAGACTTCCTTAGAATAGTTTACATCTGTCTTCAAGAGTCTTCCAGTTCAGTTCCTTCAGCATCTCTGTGACACTATCCCATGGATTAGACAAACCTGTGACCACTAGCGCTGCCCATAATTTGATGTATGTCCAATAACCCATGTTAGTCCAATTTGGAATGATACCACAAACTTGACCAATACTCTAGAACTGGTTGTACAAGTGATTTGTAAGCATTTTTCTTCATAGACTGTTTGCGCTTCCTCAGTATTCTACCAATAAACGAAAGTCTACCATCTGCTTTACCCATAACTGAGCCTATGTGACCATTTCATTTCATAGCCCTACAGAGTGTATGAATTGGCTAATTCCAACAGTGACTCAATGATATTATAGTCATAGGGTATGATGTTTTTTCATTCTGTGAAGTGCACAGTTTTATGTTTCTGAACACTTATATCTTATCAAGATATGACTCTATATTTACACAGCTTCTTTCAGACAGTACTTCATTGTGGATAACTACATCATCTGTGATAAGCCTGAGGTTACTGTTAATATTGTCTGTACAGTCATTAACACACAACATGAACAGCAAGGGTCCCAACACATTTCCCTGTGGCACATCAGAAGTTGTATCTACATCTGATGATGATTCTCCATACAAGACAACATGCCAATTCTGCCCTGCCAAATGTCCTCAATCCAGTTACAAATTTCCCTTCAAATCCCACATGATCACACTTTTGACAATAAGCATAGGTCTCAGAACTAGTCAAATGCTTTTTGGAAATCAAGGAATACTGCATCTACCTGACTGCCTTGATCCAAAGCTTTCAGCATGGCATGTGAGAAGAGTGTGAATCGAGTTTCACATGATTGACATTTTCGGAATCCATGCTGGTTGCCATTGAGGTGGTCATTCTGTTTAAGGTACAACATTACGTTTGAGCTCAGAATATGTTCAAAGATTATACATGAAATCAATGTCAAGGATGTTGGAGGGTATTTTTGTGGATCACTTCTACTACCGTTCTTATAGACAGGTGTGAACTGTGCTTTTTTTCCAAGAACTGGGAATGGTTTTTTGTTCAAGGGACCTATAATGTATTGTACTTGCAGATGGGTTAACTCAGCCACAAATGCAGTATAGAATCTGACAGGGATTCAATCAGGCCTGATGTTTGTTCAGTTTTAATGATTTCAGCTGTTTCTCGAAACCACTGATGATAATACTTACTTCATTCATCCTTTCAGTGGTACAAAGATTAAATTGGGGCAGTTCTCCTGGGTCGTCCTTTGCAAAGAAACATTTGAAAATGAAGTTAAGCATTTTGAATTTTGTTTTGTCACCCTCAATTTCAGTTCCTGTCTCATTCATTAGGGGCTGGACACACACTCTGCTACCACTAACAGCCTTTATATATGACTACAATTTCTTTCAGGTCTGTGAAATATTTGAAATATTCTGCTGCAGGAGTCACTGAAGGCATCACACATTGCTCTGTTGACAGCCAAATGCATTTCATTCAGCATCTACCTATCATGCAGTAATCTCTGTTTCTTCAGAAGTTTCTTTACAGTGACTGTATACCACTGAGGGTCCTTCCCATTATCAGTGGTTCTACTGCATACACATCCATCCAGTGCATGGTCAACTAATATTTTACACTTGAGCCATAGTTCCTCTATATGCTCCTGCCCTGTGGTCAAAGTTTCAAATTCCTCATTGAGTTGTGGTACTACTGATTTTTTATCTAGTTTACAGAACACATATCTTTCTGCTTGCTTTAGTTGTCCTTTGTAGTTTGGTAATCATTCTTGCCACAGTCGGTTCATGGTCACCAATACCAGTTTTGATGTGGACAGAGAAGGCATTTAGTAATGTTTCACAGGATGTCTTATGCCCACCACAAACAAAACCATAATTTTCCCAGTTAATTGTCAAATGACTAAAGTCTGCATCAGTTATTCAGTATGATTGGGGAACTTACATACAAGTGAACTGACATTTTCTCTAAAGTTATTGGCTACATCAGGAGGTGGGTCTGGTGGTTGATGGAAGGATCCAATTTTAATTTTATGCCCACCCATAATACTGAGTGTTGACAAAACAATTTTACATGCAGCTTCAATTTCTGTCTTAGTGGATTCATTTTTCTTACCTACTGCTATAAATAAACCATCTTCATTTACCATTTGCCTATCCTTTCAATACACACTGAAATTTTCTCCAAAAATCTCACCACTTTCAATTTCAGGTTTCTTTACCTAGTATTATGTGGTTGTCACTACTCTTCATAAGCGCTTCAAACTCTGGCACTTTGTCATGAATGTTTCGGCAGTTAACCATTAGGATTTTAATACTCTCACCTGTGGAGGCATTTTCTTCAATCTTAGACTGATACTTCTGGGTTTCCTACAGCTACTGTTATCTTGATTGGGTGAAGAGTCACCTAAAAAAAAAAAAAAAACCAACCTGCAAAAGGTGGTCTTCTCAACTTTCTCTGCTAGTTGCTGGAATGTCCCAAGTATGACCCCATACATAATATAGGGCTAATTCCCTAAATTGCTTTTATAGATTATACAAATGACAATGGCAGCTTCAGAAAATTCTTAAAAATGTATGTTTATTTGCTTTGGTGTTCAGTGAAATTCAAGGATGGTGTGTTCTTGAACAGAACTGTGAACTGAAAACACTGAATTGCTATGAAATAAATTATGTATCCAAAAAACTCATACTGGTAAATTAACAAAATATTGTTTTGTTAGTGTCCACAACAATTCTTGAAAATAACCTATTTCTCAAGTAATTGTACAATGAAATTAGTTAATGACTGTTTTGAACAAGGATAGGCCTACAGTATTGTTTCCATAAATTTTAGAAGATGCACATTAAGTTTATGCCTATAACTGACAATAAAAGTACAAGTTTATCACAGCACTCATGAATGTTCAAAATGTCAAAATTTATTGCAATACAAATGGGTATTGACACAGTCAGTGAAAGATTATGTAGCATTGATGAAAACAGTAAAATAAGCAAATCTAGAACTCTAAATTAGTGCATGAAACTTGTACACGCAGCCTCACATGAAAGAAAATTGCAGAGGCAGTTTTTATATATAAATAAACATGTGTATTGCACAGATTTTTCACTTCGCTGTTTCCACATGTTCTCCTCCATTGGTGTGCCAAAGAAGAACACTGCAGCACGTGTATCTCTGGCAACATCACTAAAATGTGCAGCAGCAACAAAGCATGTCTTCTGCCTGTTGCAGCAAACAATGCAAAGGTGTCATACTTCCCATGATCCATATGAAAGGAACAGAAGAAAGTTCTAATAACTTGTACAATGGGTTGTACCCTCTGCCACACACTTCAGAGTGGAGTGTAGATGCAGATGTAGATGTAGGGGCAAGAGGGTTTACCCCCTTCTGGAATTTGAAGATATCAACTTTTTTTTTTTTTACAAAATTCTCACATATTTCTAGCAATGTATGTCTACTATTCTACCTCATTTTCTTGGTGGGTTGGCAGTTTTGGAGCTGCCCTGGAATCAAGGTGCATATAAATTTTTACAGACCTGAGCCAAAATGTGTCAAATTATGCTGAAGCATCCTAGCATATGAATTCCAGTGACTGTTCTTTCTCAGCCTAACATGGCTACAATATATCTGCCTTTCATTGGTACCCAGTTCCTACAAGGTTACCCGCTCTGTACTACCCAGTTTAATCATAACGGTAGTCTCCCATTTGCCTGTAGACAAAGAAGACACACAATTGTTTCTTGAGGCTACACTCAATTTAAACAGCAGAGCTACTGTAGCTGAGTGAAGAACATATCCATGCTATACTGCAAGTGTGTTCATAGATACATCTATGAACCCAAATGCAGCAGTGAAGAAGAGAAGAGAAGAAAAATGTGGAACTTCAAGGTAAATAAGATGTTATCTCCCTGAACTGGGACCTCCCCAAACTGTATAGGGAGCAACAAAGCACAACATGCAATTGTAAAGTTACGGCTCCTGTAATCCAGTTGGAATAGTTGCACAATAATGTGTAAAACTGAAGAGACATGGACTGTCTTGGTTTATTCCTAGGCTACTAAAAGTTTATTCCAATGGATAATTTGAGAGTGGCTTCAGGAGGTTTCCAAGATTTATCTAAGTGAATACTGGTTTGGAGTTACACTTGCACTAACACATTTACTTCAACTTTAACTGTGTCAGTCAATGTTAAATAATTTTGTTATCATGGTGGTCTTCAATACGGGGACTTGTTTGATGCAGCTCTACATGATGGTTGCTCCTATGCAATCCTCTTTTCCTCTCTGTGTAACTACTACAATCTACATTCATTTAAATCTGCTTATTGTGTCTGTCCCTATGTTTCACTCGATGGTGGTGATGAAGTCCCATACTCCTTGACAGAGTGTAGGGGACTATGCGGGAGACCCGCACCACTGTACTAGGCAAGGTCCTAGCGAAGGTGGTTTGCCATTGCCTTCCTCTGACTGTAATAGGGATGGATGATGATGATGACACATCAACACCCAGTCATCTCGAGGCAGGTGAAAATCCCGACCCCGCCATGGAATCGAATCCAGGACCCTGTGCTCAGGAAGCGAGAACGCTACCACAAGACCAATTTTAAATCCCACGAAATTTCATCTGTTACCAAATTGACTATTTATTGATGTCTCAGTATGTGTGGTAGAAACTGATCCCTTCTTTTAGTCAAGATGTAATATATTTTTGCTTTCTAACCAGTTCGATTCAGTACCTTGTTAGTTATTCCACTGACCCATCTAATCTCCAGCATTCTTCTGTACTATGACATTTAAAAAGTTCCTATTCTTTTCTTAGCTGAATTGCTTATCATCTGCATTCCACTTCTGTCCAAGGCTAAATTCCAGACAAATACCTTCATGAAATACTTCCTAGCACTTTAATTTGTATTCAGTCTTAACAAATTGCTCTTTTCCAGAAATGCTCTTATTGCCACTGCCACTCTTCATTGTTTCCGCTTCAACCACTGTGAGTTATTTTGATACCTACAAGCAAACTTTATCTACAATTTTTAATGTCTCATTTCCTAATCTAATCCCCTCAGCATTGTTCAATTTAATTCCACTACAACCCATAATTCTTGTTTTACTTCTGTTGATTTTCATCTTATCTTTTTTCAAAACTCTAATCATTCCAGCCATCTGTTCCTAGAGGTCCTTTGTAATCTCTAACAAAATTACAGTGTGATTTGCAACCTTTAAGTTTTTATTTCTTGCTCCTAAACTTTAATTCCCTTCTGAAAATTTCTCCTTGTTTTCACTTACTGCTTCTGCAATGTTCAGATTGAACAACATTGTAGATAGTCTACAACCCTGTCTTACTAACAGATAACAGAAGGCATGAAAATAATGCAACCAATTATTAATATGGATACACGAGATAGAATGCAAGCTAGAAAAGTGTTATAGAAAGCATCAAAACTGAATAAGCACGTATTGGATTTTATTTTCCGTTTCTTCCCTTTAAGTAGTATAAATGCGGCATTTTTACAAATTATTTTTATTGGTTTACAACATGGTTTCACCAGTCACCCTTTTTTCTATTTCAGATACTCTGGATTTTATCATAAGAAGGATACAGTTTCAGTTCATTGAATACAGAAGGCGTCATTCATATCAGTTTTAAAAAAAACGTACTTTGCATATACTACAGAAGTACACTTACCAGTAATTATGAAAGTACTCTACAATGAGTGGGTACCTATCAGTCATTTGAGATAATATGCATTCTGTGCAATTCCTGTCAAATTTAGTTTCCTAGGTAAAATATGTTATACAATTCAAGTAACAAGTTACAACAAAAATAGTAATTTTAAAATCTTTCACCTCTTGGATATATTTGTGTAGAAGCCCATGAACAAGTCCCAAATTGTTACGACATACACAAGGTAACAGCAAACACACAGTGAAGTCCAGATAATTATATCAATGGAAAAATAAACTACTTGGGTTAGACAATTTGTGCATGAAGCCTTATGGAAACAATGTGACCGTCTTGAAAACCACACACTGTGAAGACAGTGCACCAACAATTAAACTGTTATTCCTAATTATATTAATTTTTTGCATGTTGCTCACACATTAATTATATTCTGTTGATTACATCATAAATTGGAATCTAAAGGGATACTGAACAGCTATCATTACTTGTCGATAACTTTGATTCTAGGTATTATGGAATTCTGGTTGGTAAACAGAAATGTAAGAGCTGTAAAGGATGAGCCAGACAATAAGGGATTTTACTTTATTATATGACAAGGTATATTATTTTACTTTATTATATGAGCAACCAAACCATAACTTCATTTTTCCATTGCAGCCAAGCCACGGCCGGCAGTGTTAGCTGCCTGTAAATTCTTTCGTCCCACGGTCTAGTAACAGGAAGTCAGCACCGAGGAAGGGCACCTTGATCACGCGCCTCTCTCACGTGCTTACGAGGTAACGCCGCCCCAGGCGTCGCTTAGCAGGCAACGCTCTGGAAAGTTCCATGCCGCCCGCACGGTTTGCTCGGTCCTGACCAATCAGGGTGGAGGAAGCCGCGTGGTGCGTCGAATATACCCGGCCGCCCGTCGCCGGGCCCCCTCTCTTGTATTCTTGCTCACCCGCGAGTCGGATGCGCGCCCTGTAGCATTGAACATCTCCCGCTTCTCCCGGTGCTACGGCACTGTGGACTTAGTTTTGGCAGACAACCACTTTCGGTAGCTTCGCGAACAATGTTCGCCAAATTGTAAGCTCTGGCTCACCCTCACCTCCCTAGGCCTATGTAGCCCCTTTCATCATGCTTTAGCCAATAAATGGCCTTTCTCTAAAATTTACACTATTATTCCATATCGCCCACCGCCTGCCCATACCCGCCATCCTGTACAGAGCAATAAGTGTTCCTTTAGTCCTTGGTCCAGATTGTCCCACTCCTCAATGGCGATTTGGCACAGATCTCTCAGAGTGGTTAGTGGGTCACATCCACATCTGCACCTGATCTGCATTAATGTTCTTACAATGTCTTGAATGGAGTGTATAAATGTAATGTTTGTTGGTGATGCAAGCTTACAAATGAAAGATGACAGTAAGGCCATACCAGACAAATGACTGCTAAACAGGTCTGTGGTGACTACTGATACACCATAGTTGCCTCTTCACACTGAACCTCTTTGATACCTATTCCATTGTGATGTTTTGGTTTGTTAACAAATGCATGATCATGTTTTACTGTGTTCTAACTGCAAAAATAAAGTGTAGTATGATACTACTTGTATAGTGGTTATCATTAAATATTCATATGTAATTCCAAAGTGGTGACACCAACTTCATGCAATTCTCATACACACATCACAAACAGTTTTGCATCACCTTGGTTCCGAGAGTTCCATAACCTGTACAGAAAATTGGAATAGAGATCAACATAATCATTATTTTGGCCCTTTTTATTGCTCATGAAAACCACACATTGCACATTGTACCACCATACAGCGAGACCTTCAGAGGTGGTGGTCCAGATTGCTGTACACACTGGTACCTCTAATACCCAGTAGCACATCCTCTTGGATTGATGCATGCCTGTATTTGTTGTGGCATACTATCCACAAGTTCATCAAGGCACTGTTGGTCCAGATTGTCCCACTCCTCAATGGCGATTTGGCACAGATCTCTCAGAGTGGTTAGTGGGTCACGTCATCCGTAAACAGCCCTTTTCAATCTATCCCAGGCATGTTCAACAGGGTTTCTGTCTGGAGAACATGTGGCCACTCTAGTTGAGCGATGTTGTTATCCTGAAGGAGGTCATTCATAAGACGTGCACAATGGGGGCACAAATTATTGTCCATGATGACGAATGCCTCGCCAATATGCTGCCGATATGGTTGCACTATTGGTCAGAGGATGGCATTCATGTATCACACAGCCATTACGGCACCTTCCATGACCACCAGTGGCTTACATCGGCCCCACATTATGCCACCCCAAAACAGCAGGGAACCTCCACCTTGCTGCACTAGCTGGACAGTGTGTCTAAGGCGTTTACCCTGACAGGGTTGCTTCCAAACACATCTTCGATGATTGTCTGGTTGAAGGCATATGTGACACTCATTGGTGAAGAGAATGTGGTGCCAATCCTGAGCAGTCCATTCAGCATGTTGTTGGACCCATCTGTACTGCACTGCATGGTGTTGTGATTGCAAAGATGGACCACACCATGGACACTGGGAGTGAAGTTGAACATCATATAGCCTGTTGCGCACAGTTTGAGTCACAATAAGACGTCCTGTGGCTGCACAAAAAGCATTATTGAACATGGTGGCATTGCTGTCAGGGTTCCTCCAAGCCGTAATCCAGAGGTAGCGGTCATCCACTGCTGTAGTAGCCCTTGGGAGACCTGAGTGAGGCATGTCATTGATAGTTCCTGTCTCTCTGTAACTCCTCCATGTCCGAACAACATCGCTTTGGTTCACTCTGAGACGCCTGGACACTTCCCTTGTTGATAGCCCTTCCTGGCCCAAAGTAACAATGCGGACACGATTGAACCACGGTAATGACTGCCTAGGCATGGTTGAACTACAGAAAACATGAGCTGTGTACCTCCTTTCTGGTGGAATGACGAACTGATTGGCTGTCAAATGCCCTCCATCTAATGGGCGCTGCTTATGAATGGTTGTTTACATCTTTGGGTGGATTTAGTGACATCTCTGAACTGTCAAAGGGACTGTGTCCGAGATAAAATATCCACAGTCAATGTCTATCTTCAGAAGTTTGGGGAACTGGGATGATCCATAACTTTTTTTAATATATGTATTTCTTTACTGTGCTATGCAGTTATGTTTGCATAATGGTATAGACAATGGACTCACAAAAGCAGTGCCATAACCTCTCTGCGTGGATACCTCCATGGCAGGAAGGCCAAGCTACAGTGCCGCAATGCAACGCTACATTGACTGGACAACAGAACGTATTGACATGTCCATATCCCAGTTCTATGCCAGTTAAGTTGGAGGATTCCTAGGATTTGATGGTTGGTTCACAGGATGCTTACTTGTTTACCAGTGCCGGAACTGCTACTGCTAGCTTGCCTACCCTCCTTCCGTGCCGGTTTGGTATATGCCGGCCAGGACTGCCATTTGTTCCATGCTGGACAGAATCCAACTTTGCCACTATGTCGTTCTATGCTTTTGTGCCCAGTGTGCTGTGCCTTCTGCGCTGCTCTCTACTGGCTGCCACCAAGACTTTGAGTGACGTACCACTTTTCGGGCAAGTGTCTCTCGCGGGTACATTGTACGACACATTGCCCACGTTTCATGCACACTTGCCCACGTCTCATCTGGCTGTGTGTGCCACATCAGGATTTTTGTGTGCATTTTTATGGGCTCTGTGAAGGCCTTGGGCTACAACTCATCTACTGCACCAGTCACTACCATGCTTATGCCCGTGTGTCATCCATCTGCACCCACCACGTCAGTTCTTCCACACGTTTCCTTTGAGGACAGTGCACAGATCACTGAAGACTTATCACTGGGCTATGATGTACCTCTCCGTCCATCCATTGAACCCTCGGTGCTCCAGTGGTGACCTCAGCATAAATCAGCTGCTTTGCTCAGTTGTGTCTGCTCACCAAGGAGAGCCCTGAAGACTTGATTTGCACTGATAGATAACATCCTCAACATATATAGCATGCACAGTGATGGCGCAAAATTCCTCTGACTTATCTTCCATCTACACAAACATATTGATCTAATCAAATGGTTCAAATGGCTCTGAGCACTATGGGACTTTACATCTGAGGTCATCAGTCCCCTAGAACTAAGAACTACTTAAACCAAACTAACCTAAGGACATCACACACATCCATGCCCGATGCAGGATTCGAACCTGTGGCCATAGCAGTTGCGTGGTTCCAGACTGAAGCACCTAGGACCACTCGGCCACATCGGCCGGCTACTGGTCTAATCAGTGACCTCATACTCTCCCCCATCTCATTTCTTGAAGTATAGAAACACCAACTCAATCATCATCAAGTGGCTCTCCTGAAGATGCCTTGCACTACATCATTTATGAGGAAGTGTTAGGAGATAAAACTCTTTCACAGGTTTGGAGGAGCCTACATGCCTTTGTCGATTTGGATGTGCTGCCCGATGCCATCCTGTGGACTTTATGAAAGGTCAAGCTCCCATATGAACTTCAGTTGCAACTGTTGTCTTATGTAACTGATCCCTTGGATGCTTACCTCCACTCTGCAGATAGGGCATAAAACATTATCCACCATTGGCAGCTCTTACCTTCAACCGAGCTCTCTTCACCTTACAGTATGCACACCTGCCTCACTGGCTCCCCCTCCTCCTCATGGATGAGGGTGTCACACACCATTGGAACTTGTCAGCCAGACTAAAGCCTTGCCAGCTCCCCATCACATAAAATCTCTGACTTTAGGTACCCAGCACAGTGCCACACACTGCACCCAGTATATCCATCGTGCAGGTTCCACATCACATATGGTGATGCAGCATGGAACTGATGTCCTCACTGCACATGGGACACAAACATGCCCCATGCTGTTTCTCCTCAGCATCTTCTCTCAAATCAGTCACCATCTCTGGCTTATCTGCCTTCTGGCCAGCTTTATGTGCAGGATCTCACTTAGCAGTCCTTCTTTCTTGTCAACAATGGTGCTGAATTGAACATGAATCTGAAGTCACTTGCTACAATGGACTTAATCCCATCACCAGTGGTTCTACACACTGATAATCACTCTCCCATCACAATCTACAGGGCTGCAACTCTATGACTGCAGTTCTCACTGACTTATTTCTTACTTGGGCTTCTCAAGTTGCTGATGTGGATTTTCTAGTTCTTGGCATAGATTTCCTTCCCCACCATGTTCTCTTCCTTGATCTCCAAATAACAGTGTTATTGCACTACTCATTGAGCAAGACTATCCAGTGTTGTTTTTCTTTCCTCGTTATGTCATTTCCAGACTATTTCTCTGAGTTGCTTTTTCCCGCTTCTAATGAATGTGCCTCTCTGGCTGCATCCCTCACAGCTGTTCTCACCAATGTTGCATTGCAGCACTACCATATCTCTGCTCTTTGCTCAAGTAATGACACTATGCTGACAGCTGGTCAACATGATGGATAAATTGCACCTCGCTTGCCAGGCAATTGTAGAGTTTTCTATTTTGAAGGCACCCTCTATTGAGGAGTCTGCACAGTTGCCTTCGAATCCTTCACAACTGGTTTATCAGGTTAGTGACTTCAACACTTCTGGTGTTTTATGTGCCAAGCCTCAGCATCTCTCCCAACACTGCCCACTCTTGACTAGTGACTCTGCATGACAAATATTCGTGATTACTTATAGTGCATGTCATACATTAAATATTACAGCTAGACCCCCTGTCCGCAAGAGGTCTTGCTGCCTTATGTGGCTACCAAGCTACATAATGCATAGGTTGTGGTACAGGAATTGTTAGACATGGGTATCGTATGCCCCTATACATCTGGCTCCAGAAAAAGGTGGTTCTTTCTGCCTCTATGGGGACTGCTGCAAACTGAATGCTTGTATGACATTGGATAGTTACCCTATTCACCATATTCAGGACTTCCCCCAGCAACTTCATGGCACACAGGTTTCAGCAAGATTGACTGCCACAGAGTGTACCATCAGATTCCAATGGTTGAGGGTGAAATTCAGAAAAAGAAAACAGCCATCACTACCCCCTTTGGATTCTTCGAATACTGCTTCATGCCATATGGTCTAAAAACAGCAGCTCTAACTCATCAGCAATTTATTGACTCTATACTCTTTTCATTTCCCTTTTGCTTTGCATACATAGATGACATCCTCATTTTTTTCCTCCTCTATCATGGAACATAAACTTCATCATCAACAGTCCTACAAGTCGGTTTTGACCATGGTGTGGAAATTAACCATGAAAAATCACAACTATGATGCTCCCATGCCCTGTTTCTTGGACATTTTTTCTCGTCCGAGGGTGTCAGTCCAACGTTTGATCCCGTTGATTTCATCAATAACCTACCTCTGCCTGAAACCTATTGAGAACTGAGACAGTTTCTTGGGGTGACTCCCTGGTTCCCATCTCCACTGCATGAGGAATCTAGCCCTATCACTGACATGCCACTCACAGCCAACTAGATGACCAATGAAAGATCCTACACTTCCTGTAGAGGAAACAGTATCCACATGAGTTGGAAGAACTTGAGATACCTTCAGCAAATCTGGTACATGGCTTTTGGTAGCAAAATACACCCATTTGTAACAATTCCCAATTGCTTGACAGTAGTCAGGGTGATTTCCAGTTGCTTCCATGTATCAGTTAACTTGTCTCATGCCAAAAATCAGGATTCAGGGCATTGCTGCATTAAGATAATTTTGTATTTAGAACATATTTTGAATTCAAAGTGCAGTTAGTGAAGGTAAATGCACTGAAATGTCCATTGCTGAAAAAACAACAAAAGATATTTTCAACATGAATCATTAATTCCAAAGGTGCTTCTTGAGTGTCAAATTACAGCACTCCTAAATAATAGTGAGTAATTTCACTATTTGAAATAATTAAACTACAATATAATTAAAATATGTGACTGGATAATAAAAGTCATCACTCTTCTAAAACATTAATCCAATGCAAAGTATTATGTATTATATGGTTTTCTACATATTTGTTATGAATATTTCGTTTTTTACTATTCACTGCAAGGGGATGCTCCCAATGGTTAGTACTCGCAACATGGGGAAAAAAATAAAAAAAAAACAAAAACGAGATATACAGGGTGAGTCACCTAACATTACCACAGGATATATTTCATAAACCACATAAAATACTGACAAATCGATTCCACAGACCGAGCATGAGGAGAGGGGCTAGTGTAATTGTTTAATACAAACCATAAAAAAATGCACGGAAGTATGTTTTTTAACAAAAACCTACGTTTTTTTAAATGGAACCACGTTAGTTTTGTTAGCACATCGGAACATATAAACAAATACGTAATCAGTGCTGTTTGTTGCATTGTAAAATGTTAATTACATCCGGAGATATTGTAACCTAAAGTTGACACTTGAGTACCACTCCTCCGCTGTTCGATCGTGTGTATCGGAGAGCACCGAATTACGTAAGGATCGAAAGGGAACGGTGATGGACCTTAGGTACAGAAGAGACTGGAACAGCACATTATGTCCACATGCTAACACCTTTTTATTGGGCTTTTTCACTGACGCACATGTACATTACCATGAGAGGTGAGGTACATGTACACACGTGGTTTCCGTTTTCAATTACGGAGTGGAATAGTGTGTGTCCCGACATGTCAGGCCAATAGATGTTCAATGTGGTGGCCATCATTTGCTGCACACACTTGCAATCTCTGGCGTAATGAATGTCGTACACGCAGCAGTACATCTGGTGTAATGTCGCCGCAGGCTGCCACAATACGTTGTTTCATATCCTCTGGGGTTGTAGGCACATCACGGCACACATTCTCCTTTAACATACCCCACAGAAAGAAGTCCAGAGGTGTAAGATCAGGAGAACGGGCTGGCCAATTTATACATCCTCCACGTCCTATGAAACGCCCGTCGAACATCCTGTCAAGGGTCAGCCTAGTGTTAATTGCGGAATGTGCAGGTGCACCATCATGCTGATACCACATACGTCAGCGTGTTTCCAGTGGGACATTTTCGAGCAACGTTGGCAGATCATTCTGTAGAAACGCAATGTATGTTGCAGCTGTTTGGGCTCCTGCAATGAAGTGAGGACCAATGAGGTGGTCGCCAATCATTCCGCACCATACATTTACAGTCCACGGTCACTGTCGCTTTACCTGTCTGAGCCAGCGAGGATTGTCCACGGACCAGTAATGCATGTTCCATAGATTCACTGCCCCGTGGTTTGTAAAACCCGCTTCATCGGTAAACAGGTAGAACTGCAACGCATTCTCTGTTTATGCCCATTGACAGAATTGCACTCGATGATTAAAGTCATCACCATGTAATTGCTGATGTAGCGACACATGAAACGGGTGAAAGTGGTGACGATGCAGTATGTGCATGACACTACTTTGACTAAGTCCACCGGCTCTCGCAATGTCCCGTGTACTCATGTGTGGGTTCATGGCAACAGCAGCTAACACACCAACTGCACCCGCTTCTCCTGTGACGGGCCTGTTACAGACCCGTTTGCGTGCTACGACCATACCTGTTGCATAGAGTTGGCGGTAGATGTTTTGCAATGTGCGGTACTTTGGATGCTCTCTGTCCGGGTACCGTTCTGCATTCACCCTGCAGGCTTCAGTTTTTCAGAGTTCGAATACACCATGGTCACACTTCCTACAACACTACACTATCACAGACGTCTGGTAACACGGTGTACTACAGTTGGTCTGCGTGCGGAGACGAATGCAGAATAACAATAGCAGCAAGCGCTATATGTGGACACTGCGACAGCTAGACCAAACCACAACAGTGCACTACAGCCACACTCGTAAACACGGTCATCATCGTAAACATGTCCCTGCAGATGCTGCTTGCCGACCATGGCCCGTGTTTGTTACAACACGCAACTGAACGTCAGAGGTTTCAAGCGTCAACTTTAGGTTACAATATCTCTGGATGTAATTAACATTTTACAATGCAACAAACGGCATTGATAACGTATTTGTTTATATGTTCAGATGTGCTAACAAGACTAACATGGTTCCATTTAAAAAAATGTAGGTTTGTGTTAAAAAACATACTTCTGTGCATTTTTGTATGGTTTGTATAAAACAATTACACTAGCCCCTCTCCTCACGTTCGGTCTGTGGAATCGGTTCGTCAGTATTTGATGTGGTTTACGAAATATATCCAGCGGTAACGTTAGGTGACTCACCCTGTATAAAGTTACTTGTGAACTGAATAGAATGCTATTGCATGGACACAATTATTTGTACTTACAGCATAACTGTGCACGTCTTTTTACTGTACTTTAATCTGCTTGCACAGAATGTCAAGAATGTGCACTTTAGTACAAACTGTGTGGAATATACTTTATGAAAACTTGATTTTCTGTCTACAAACATGTAATTTGGCAATTTCTGGTTTTGTATCATGCTTATTTCTCATTGCATATTGTATTTTGACAATTTTACACACAAGTAAAAAGATTAACTGTTAGTCTAGAAAGAGAGTAAGAAAGAAGGCTCTTACCAAACTTTTGGTGTTTAGACAACATCTTTATGATCTTAAGACCCTGTATATCTGTTACAGATATTAAAATATTAACAACATCTTCTGTAAAGCCAAGCTGTGGATGCATGAACAAAATTTCCTGAAACAGAAAGAGATGGAAATTGAAGTTCCATGGCATATTATGGATACACTGAATCCTATCTTATGTACATTTCAATTAAAGTCTTATCTTACAATCGTCATCTTAAGCTTAAACTCATGGAAGTATTTACAAACAAAGCAATGTAATATCAAATCACATCTCTCTACAATATACATCACAACACATAGAATGTGTGTGCTGTGTACCAAAACAAAAACAAAAATGGTGGCTGAAATCAAATGTGGCTTACTGTGTCTGTTAATGTATGGGGTCAGTGCCTGTATTTATGATAAAATCTTTTAATGTAAGAATGTGGAATACTGGCTAAGCTTATGAATTTCATCTTGAATGCACAGGAAGTGGAGATGGGAAGGAAGTGGAAAAGAGAAGAACTGTCTTAACATCATTTGCTAATACTGAGAATTTGCAATATCCAGTTATTACTGACCATTTATCACTATCTTTTATTACTACTAACTCTACATCTGTAGCAACTACTGGCAAAGTGCTATGTTCATTCGTTATTTAAAAGCTGCTATTGAAATCTATTACTCAACACTATTAATGACATCTTTTGTTACTGCCATACAAGTTGAGGTAGAAACCTTACCACACAACTTAAAGGATGATAGAGACGATATACACAAGATGTATATAATATTTTGTGTTTAGTGATAACAGAGGCCCTTTGGGATTTTGTGATTGTGAATCAAATTGGTCCATTGCTTTGTGGTTAGGGAGAATGGCAGGCATTCCCACAGACATGCATTTGTGTGGTGTATGTAAAGATAGTAACTAGAATTATTGCAGGATGGACAAACCAGTACTGACTTAATTTAAAAATTTAGGGTACTGAAATATCTGAATGATCATCAAACTATGGTTGGTCAGTTGGAGGGAATCAGTATTTGGCAACACTGAAATTTAAGACAATATTTTCTCAAGAAACTTTCATGGATAACTATATTTGTGTATTTTTTTACTGTGAGGGATTGTTGTAGAACAAGAGGAGTTGAATGAGTAATTGTAGTCATGAATAAGCACACTAACTAGCAGTAAATAAAAGTTTAAGTGCTTTTTATGTAATTATCAATATAAAAGTAGTGACCTGATGATCTTTTGTAATCTGTGTACAATAAGTACTCTAGCAGAATCTTACTGAAATTCCTCTCTCAAAACCCAAATAAATTCTCATATGTGAATGCTGTGAGTGGCACCAAAGTTAGTTTGCAGACTCTCTTGGGTACACAGAAACTTAAATTGATGGTAAGAAAAAACAGAAAAAATAAACCCTAATCAGTGAACTCCAAACTGTATGAAGACATACCATTTGTGCGTTATAAAAAGTTTCATAAATGTAATCAAGGACAAACATGAACTGAAAAACATGTAACATTCTGACAGAACAAGATTCTGAAAAGCATATACAAACTTATGATGAATGTCATAAATGTCTCACAAATTTAATGAATTTGGATATTTGCTGGAAGAATTCAGTGAATATATACAACATAGCACCACTAAAATGAAAAAAATGTAAGTGGCAAAAAACGACAACTTGCCTACTGTTATATACAAAATCCACTTGAGAACAACAAGTGTAGCTACTGTGTCAGTTACACATATAAGTAAATCCAAAAACAATATTAAAAAATGTATGAAGTAAACAAAATTCATAACTAATTGAGAGATAAAGTTTATTTCACATTACACTGCACCATAAGTGACTGGAATTACAAGAAGAAAATGAAGCAAAAGTCTGAATGACTGTGTTTGCCACAAAAATTTTCTTAAACGAATACACACAAATGATATGGTGTACTTAGAAATATGCTCAGAGAGAGAGAGAGAGAGAGAGAGAGAGAGAGAGAGAGAGAGAGACTCTCTTCAAACAGTACTTAAAATACCACGAATTACGTAGTGAATTGATGTCATGTAATAAGCATACTAATCAAAGTGAGCCTAAAAAATACAGATCAGTGTAATGTTCCTTGTTACTGACTGCTAAACAGCAACCCAAGGACAGCAGGATGGGCACCTAACCATCAGGATGTTGAATCAGGGTGAACTCAGGAAATAGGTAATTCTGGACCTATGGAAAAGTGAAGCCAGAGGATGCTCTCAGAAGATAAACAGCTTTTATTGGCATCACAGTATGTACAACAAAGTTTGCCACTGCCTGAAGCTGAGAACTGCTGAGGCAGTAATATGCAATGATTGCAATGCATGCAGCAGCAGGCAGGGTGGTCTTGCTGAGGTAGGTGGTAACAACACAGCCCCGCAGTGTACAGGCAGCTAATAGCAGGTGTTGTCAACAGTCTGGAAGTTGGCTGGCTCAGCTCGGCATGACCGTGTTCAACCCAGGATCTCTGGAGATGATGGAGTGCTATGCACTGGAGTGCATTGAACAGCTGCTCTGTGGTGGTCCTAGTTTGAAGCTCAAAAACATGAAGCTAGTGGGTGCTAGCAGGCTCATAACTGCATCTAGCAACTTGAGCAGTTGTGGAGGCTGCTGGCCAGTGCAGAAACTGCATCAGTGCTAAGGTGGAGTCAAATTCAAGGCCAAAGTCAAAGTGCAACACAGTATTGGCAGTAGATATATCAGTAGCCCAGTCTGACATTAGAATAGGCCAGGACAGATCTCAAATCAGGTGATGACAGTCAAGTCTCCAGTGTATGTGAACTTTTACCAGGTTGGATGCTCAAATACATTAATCTGGTTGGCATTTTTGTGACAAAAAGCCCCATTTGCTGTCACATAAACTAGAAAGAGCTGCTCCAGGCATTGGCTTGTAGCACCCTGGCCCACTGTGGGGCAGCCTGCAGAGTGCAGGCTGCTGAGGTAGCAGTATTACAGTGTCTGGCACACTTGTCTGACTGCCATGGCTCACTCAAGCCACTGCCCCACTTGGAAAAGTGTGGCTCACTGAGTTCTAGACTGCTACTGAACCTGTGGACTTACTAAAATTTCATGATTCTATTGTATTTAAATCTTTGTTTTGCCACATCTGTTATCTATAGCTTGTCCTCTGTTCTTCTTATTCACCCTATTTACTTTTGGCATTGCCTTTCATTACACATGGTTATTTCGCACCTGGTGGTCGACTCAATGGGTTGGCATGTAAGAGACTGGGAGATAATAAGGAGAGTAGTTAGTTCTCCACTAATGGTGGACATAGGTGATGCAAATGGTGACCAAAATTAAGAATGATCCCGAGTATGGGATTCACATTACTGTGACCTGATGCTGGTACCCAGTGCAGTAGTGTTGAATTTGATGGAACAGTTGTTCCATGTAAATACAGCTATCCTTTGGTGCAATTAGCTTATCAAGAGACTGTTTTATGATAGTGTCAAAGGTACGAGGGTCGGTCAAAAAGTAATGCCTCCCATTTTTTTTCTACTTAAAGAAATTAAGTTAAGTGAAAAATTTGAATTTGGCGCCATTCCTCAAACCTTCTTCTGCAATCCACTGCAGTAGTAACTTTCTGTGTCAACAGGTGGCAGCACAGCAGAAGTTTGTAAGATGGCCGACATCGATGTTCGTTTGAGACAGCGTTGTGTGATTGAATTCTTGAATGCAGAAGGTGAAACGCCCATACGCATTCATGAAAGACTGAAGAAGGTGTATGGTGTTGTGACAGTGGATGTCAGCACTGTTAGACGATGGGTTCGTCGTTGTAAGGAAGCTGAAGGGCAAACACCGTTGACTGACGAAAAGCGGAGCGGCAGGCCGGTGAGTGCAGTGACTCCACACAACATTCAGCAAGTTGATGACATCATTCGTGGTGACCGTCGGGTGACTGCAGATGAAGTGTGTCGCATTATTTCTCTTAGTAAAGGCAGTGTGATCACGATTATTAAACAATTGGGGTACTCAAAAGTTTGTGCACGGTGGGTTCCAAGAATGTTAACCGATCAGAATAAAGAGGCAAGGAAAACAATAGCCTCCCAACACTTGCAGCGCTTCCGTTTGGAGGGAGATGAGTTTCTGAAAAAAATTGTGACCGGGGACGAAACATGGGTGCATTTTTTTGAACCCGAATCAAAGAGGCAGTCAATGGAGTGGCGTCACACAAGCTCGCCGAGGAAGAAAAAATTCAAAACTGTGCGATCGGCAGGGAAAGTTATGGCAACAGTTTTCTGGGATACAGAGGGTGTGATTCTGGTTGATTTTTTGGAGCAGGGATGCACAATAAATTCTGTTCAATACGTCACAACCCTCAAAAAACTTAAAGCACGTCTTCAGCGAGTTCGCCCAACAAAATCAATGGCAGATGTTCTTCTTTTGCATGACAATGCAAGACCACACACCAGTCGTCACACCTCTGACGAGATTGTCAAAATTGGATGGGAAGTTTTGCCTCATCCCCCATACAGCCCTGACCTGGCACCATCAGACTTCCATCTGTTCGGGCCACTAAAAGAAGCTCATCGTGGGATTCATTTTGAAGATGAGGAGGCCGTCAAAACATCCGTGCGTCAATGGCTTAGGAAGCAGAGCTGTGATTTTTACCGTGCTGGGATACATGCCCTTGTTCAAAGATGGACCAAAACTGTAGAGATGGGTGGAGATTACATTGAAAAATGACAAAATGATCCTCAATGTTGTGGTTTTCAACCTATGTAATTGCATTTAAATTTCCTGACAATTAAACGTAGAAAAAAAATAGGAGGTATTACTTTTTGACTGACCCTCGTATCACTTAGGTAAGTTAGGTGTTTTGGTGGTATGACTCTAAAAGGATTGTCAGGCAGATACAGCAGATGGCATGTTAGGTTCAAGGTTTTAGTCCTAATTACTACTACTACTACTACTACTACTTTCAGTCCTGAGATGTCACACTGGGTTCCATTCAGCAGCAATCTGCAACCCCATAGTTATAACCATTCTGTGCCTCTAGTGTGCCCTTGCTTACAGCAAGTAGTATTAGTTACAGTTGTGTCATAAACTTAGTGTACACAGTGCAGTCCTACTTTCTGTAAGTATGGCTGGGTTACAAGGATGTCCCACGGGCATCTCTTCATATGTGTTTCCACCATTTTGCATATGCCCATGACAGTTTGAACCACTGTGGTAGGGCATATGACAACCTGCTCCCTCTGGCCTTAGAGCAGTTCTCCCAATGCCAACTTAATGATTCCACACTACTTTGTTTCTGCCCAACACTAAAATAAAAATGTGCCAAAATCACTGCACACCAAAAACATTCAACTACCAAAATCTCTCCAACGCTTCACTACATGTCAGCTGTGAGTCAATTCCTCTCAACATAATAAAGAAACATCATCCCTGATCATCTGAAGTTCACTGTAAAACAAAAATTAAACCCACAAATTACTGCACTATCAATACAACTGAATCAGTTCAAATAAACAACAAACATGATGTCTCCCAATTAACTGTTAACATACCACAGGAATGAAATTTGTCCACACATTATGACTTCCAAATTAACTTTATTACTTGTTGTATGTCAACAAAGCCTTATTATCCATCAGCAATCAAAATAAAGTCACCCAAATGCTCCACAACTTTGATACGTTCTGAAGCAAAATTCATGTAAATGAAAGTGTACAAAATAAAACCCTTCAATAAAGAAAGCACCTAATAAAATTTTAACATACTATCCCTTCCTGTTGATGCTGACCTTAACACATATAGCAATATACAGGGTGGTCCAAAAGTCCAGAAACACCCTCGTGAAATTCTAATGGAGAGGCAAGCAAGGAAACAGAGTCTCTACACTCGAGAAACGGGAAGGGGGAAACTTTATAGACTATGCCACCAACATGGCAGCCATCTTGAAAGCCGCCATCTTGGATTCAACTCCAAAATTTCAAATGGGAATGTGGTCATGTGACATATCAAACAGATAAGAGAATTTCACCAGAAAAACAATGCCGTTGTTATTTTAAACGTAGCTTTATTCGTTCTCGGGTTATAGCCAGTTACATGTGGCAGCGGTGGGACGCTCAGCAGCATGTGTGTTATGTGCCGAAGAGACATTAAGCCGATGTTACACAGTCCCTAGAGACCACCAACAGTCATAGGAATGGCTCGATATGTTGCCCATTATGTTGGATTGTTAATGCTATCCTCCGAACCCAGCCCTGATGAACTTTCACCAACACATCTGGCTGAATTTGACCACACGCATCAACAATGGGCTGCTTTAGACGATGCAAATACCGTATTTTCACAGAATAAACCAGTGCTTTGACATGACCCCACAGATAAAAATCCAAAGGAGTCAAATCTGGTGAACGTGGTGGCCACTCCACAGCACCCATACGACCAATCCACTTTTGAGGGAACTGCACATCCAGATATGCTCGCACATTGTGTCCATAATGTGGTGGGGCTCCATCATGCTGGCAGAATTCCGGAAATGTTCCATCCTCCGTTAACAATTAGGGAAACACTTCTTCATCCAGTAAGCTCAGATAACCGTTGGCTGTTAACGTACCATCAATAAAAAAAGGTCCAACGACTTTGGTACCCCACACACCACACCAGACCATCACTTTTTGTGAGTCGACCATTTTGGAAGCATCAATCCAGTGCGGATTTGTGTCAGACCAGTATCTGGGATTCTGCTTGTTCACTTCACCATTGATAAAGAAATTGGCTTCATCACTGAACAGCACCTGATAGGAGAAACGTGGGTTTATCTGCAGCTGCTGTGTCACCCATTCTGCGAACTGTACCCGATGGTCTGGGTCATCCTCGTTCAGGTGTTGGAGCAGCTGAATTTTGTACGGGTGCCATTTGTGTTGCGATAAAATTCGCAGTATGGAAGTACGGCTAACCCACATTCTTGTGACAGGCGACGAGTACTCCGTTGCGGACTCTTGCTAAACGATGCCAACACGCTCACTGTTGTTGTTTCATTGGTGGCGGATTTTGGTCTTCCAGCCTTAGGTTTATCTGTGACAGAGCCCGTTGCTCGGAATTTGGCCAAAAGCTTGGCAACTGCGCTGTGAGTGATGGGCTGTCTGGTTGGGTGACGACTGTTGAAATCCTCAGCAATGACCCATGTGCTTCTTTCTCCTGATATCAAGATGATTTCAATGTGTTTTTCATGTGTTAAGGACATTTTGTAACCTGTAAATAAGGAAACAATGATTAAAACGTTAGCATGACTAAATGATACCTAACAGTTAAACACATGTAACATATCAGGCATGGAATAGTCACTTTGCACCGTTTCAGACTCCATTTTATGACTTCTCAGTACGTAATACTCACGCTGCTGAGCGTCCCACTGCTGCCGCAAGTAATTGGCTATAACCAGAGAATGAATAAAGCTATGTTTAAAATAACAACAGCATTGTTTTTCTGGTGAAATTCTCTATTTGTTTGATATGTCGCATGACCACATTCCCATTTGAAATTTTGGAGTTGAATCCAAGATGGCAGCTTTCAAGATGGCCGCCATGTTGGTGGCATAGCCTATAAGGTTTCCCCCTTCCCGTTCCTCTTGTGTAGGGACTCTGTTTCCTTGTTTGCTACTCCACTTGGATTTTATCAGGGTGTTTCCCGACTTTTGGACCACCCTGTATAAGCACACTTAGTGGAAGCAGCTTGATCAGAATGTTGTGCAATTTTACCTTCCTTGCCCCACCCCTGTTCTATGGGACTAACACCAATAATAGTGACAAATCTTCTGACGTGCCTTGACATGGTCAAATTTGCCCAATGTGGAAAACTGCTGCCTGCAAATTTAGTTCTAATTTAACATTCATCAGTGACATCATCTCCACTACTTGGTATGGACCCTGATAACAATGCCAAACTTTTTGGTCTTTCCATCAGGCTATATGGCATGTTCCACATGGTACATAGGCAACTTGGCATTCTGTTGCCCCATTTGCTCTTGCCAGGCCTTCCTTCAGATTTGCTTTTTGCACTTGATGGCATCTCGTCTATAACGTTTTCACAAACTTTTGTGCTGCTTCACTATTCTTCCCCTCTGAGTTACAACATCTCAAATGACAATGGCATGTTCCAACCATATACTACCTTGTATGATGATTGATGGGTACTCTCATGGTACTGTAGGCTGCAACTACATAGCATATCCTAGCTGTTATGTTGGTCACTGACATAGTGAAACAACATCTTCTTTATAGAATGGTGAACTTGTTCCATTGTGCCACTTGGTTGTGGGTGTAACATGCCTGTTCTTAACTTATGAATTTGCAGTTAATGATCCAGATGTTTCCTTAGCTCTGACATGAAGTTAATACCATGGTCCATAATCAACATCTCTGGCATTCCCAGTTTTTACAACCAACCATTAACGATTTCTTCCGCCACTGTATCAGCCTGTTGATATGGCAAATCTGTCATTTCCACACAGTGGGAGAAGTGATCTATTATTGTGAAAACACTTCTTGGGTTTGCTGCCAGATAGAATTGTGCAAATATCAAAATATTTCATTGATGCAACTGCTTAACATCTTTAGTTGGTGGTAGTTGCTGCTGCCACTGCTGTAAACGTGACTGATGATAATTGCAAGCTGGAATTAAAATTTATCAGGCCAGGAGCAGGTATTATGCATGCACATGAAGTTGCTTGCAGTTGGAGGAAAACAACGTTCCTAGTAGCTTCAGCTGGAAGCCACAGGAAGGTCTTCCACACATGAGCTATAGACAATGACTGACTGCCAGATGCTCCTGTGGTTAAAAGCTGAATTAAATCTCAGCAGTACATTGTGTCAAGTTGTGATTTGGAAGTTCTTGTTTTTCCTTTTTTGATTTAATGGCAGCCAATACTGGATTCTAGGTGTCATTTAAATGAAAAACTGAATCCATGTTGGTAAGACTGTCTCCCATACAGACATGTATTGCCTCCATAACAATGCAGTCCTGGAAAGATGATGCTGGGGATAAAATTTCTGTCTTTTCATAAAACATATGATGCTGCATGTCCAGGCAAAGCTCCGCCACCAGTGATTGACAGGTTGCCCCATACACGTATAATGATGGTGTTTGATAAAATGTTCATGCATGCTTTGGCATGTCTGACCAATATAAGATTTTTCCATATTGGCATGGGATCTTACACACACAACATTTCCTAAGGCCAAGGTCATCTTTGACTGAGTACAATAAATTCCTCAATTTTGCTGGTTGCCAAAAAGTACTTGATATCATGTCTTTTGAGGATTCTTTCTGTTCTTAAAGACATGCCACCAAAGTAGAGAAAGAACACCATTGCAATGGGTGCCTCTGTATCTTCACTTACTCCCTGCTTTGATTCTGCTTAGAGCAGCATACATGGCAGATCTGTCTGTTGGAATAGCCATTCTGTTGGAATACCACTCTTAGGTGTTGTAGCTCACCAGGCAGACTGTCAACATCTGAAAACACTACCATATTGTGCAGATTGATGACAACTTGTGGACTGCAAATAGAGCTCCACGTGAGTTGATTTACAATTGACACTATGTCACAGTGTCCCACTGGTTTTTCTTCTGACCATTTCATCCAGGAATAGTAAATTGCCTCTTTTTCCACTTTCATTTTGTACTGTATATTAAGCTGAAATGAGATAGATGCTCTATTCAGATGTGTCTATTCTGTACGGCCAAGTCGCAAATGTACTGTCTACATTCTGCCAGAAGCAGGAAGGTTTGAGACTTGCCCACTGCAGTACTTTTTCCTCAAAGTCTTCCATAAAATATGTGGCCACCATGGGGGACAGAGGACTTACCGTGGTGACACTATCCAATTGTTCAAAATACTGGTCATTGAATAAGAAATAAGTTGGAAGGTGAGGTAAGACCATGTTTAAACAATACCACAATTTTATCCCCAACATAATCGTTCTTGGACTATGTTGTTAAGAAGGCCATATGTATCTGTACGGCAAACAATGCTATCAACAGAAATGTGGGTTTCCATTTGAGCACCACCTGTAATTCAGCAATGGCCACCATTAAATCAAAACAGGGAAAACAAGAACTTCTAATTTACAATTTGATGCTACACAATTCAGAGATTTAATTCAGCTTTTAACCACAGGAGCAAATGGCAGCAAAGTCATTGCCCACAGCACATGTGCTGAAGGCCTTTCTGTGGCTCTCAGCAGGGTGCCGGTTTCCTGCAAACTTCTTCCTGCGCATGCATATCGCCTGCTCCTGGCCTGATAAATTTTGATGCTACCATAAAATTATCATCAGTCACCTCTTGCAGCAGTGACAACAGCAACTACCACCACCTCAACATGCCGCAGCGTTACACTGATGAAATATTGTGGAATTTACACAATATGATCCAGCAGCAAACGCAAGAAGAGTATTTGCAACAGATCCATTGGGAAAGCTTGATCTATTACTGTTAACATACAATGATTTTTTGCTGGCATTTATCCAAAAGGACTCAAGATGTCCAATGTGATTATCTCAAATGGTTTGCTGGCTTCTGGTAATCTATGTAACTGAGTACGATGGTGACTTAGCTCGGCACACTGTGCACTTGGTATACATAGCACCTCACATCCTGTCTCTTCATCACCGATACTGACTGGCAACATATCATTCTGCTGTTCTATAAACCTCGTGACCTGATACACGGTCACATACCGGTCTCAGTATTTCCTCCCATAATGTATGTTTGCTTACAAAATTGCCATTCTTACACAATGAATTGTGCATGCATTGCAAATAGTTTGCAATCATCATCTTAAGTTTGCACACACTGCCATTCTGCTGTGGTGTGGCCTGCACTTTGTAACTTAAAAACTTTTCGACTGAGGTTACCCATTTCAGTGCTTCTTGCCAGGTTGGCGAATTAGCTCAGTATCAAATTCACTGAGTTTAAGAGAACAACACATTACCCTACTTGATGGGTCTTTTAAACCTGACAACCACCTTAAAGCATTATGACCTGTTGTAACCTTGAATTATAAATAACAGCGAAAGTAATTTTTACCTTGTATGAGACTTACATTTCTTTCTCAGTTGAAGACAACTTTTTTTTTTTTTTTGCTCAGTTGCTTGGTGCACTGGTGATCAGATGTTTTGTCCCATGCACATCTTGGCTGCATACACAACTGAGTGCATAAATGTTTGTTGCATCACATGACAGCACAAATTTCTCCTCGTAACTTGGGAAAATCAATGTTAATAGTACAATCAGGCTTTTTGCAGATGATGCAGTTATCTACAATGAAGGGCTATCTAAAAGAAGCTGCATAAATATTCAGTCAGATCTTGATAACGTTTCAAAGTGGTGCAGTGATTGGCAGCTTGCTTTAAATGTTCAGAAATATAAAATTTTGCAGTTCACAAAATGAAACAACTTAGTATCCTATGACTATAATATCAATGAGTCACTGCTGGAATTGGCCAACTCATACAAATATATGAAATTGAATGATCACACAGGTTCAGTCATGGGTAAAGCAGGTGGTAGGCTTTGGTTTATTGACAAAATACTGGGGAATTGCAATCAATCTACAAAGGAGATTGCTTAAAAATCATTCATGTGACCAGTTCTAGAATATTGCTAAAGTGTGCGGGATCATACTAAACTGGACTAACATGGGTTATTGGATTCATATAGAGAGATGGATAGCACTAGTAGTCACAGGTTTGTTTACTCCATGGGAGAGTGTCACAGAGATACTGAAGGAAATGAGCTGGTAGTCTCTTGAAGATCGACAAACTATCCCAAGAAAGTCTGTTAACAAAGTTTCAACAACCAGCTTTAAATGATTCCTTTAGGAATATACCACAACCCCATATATATCACTCATAAGGATCATGAAGGTAAGATTAGAATAATTACCGCACACACAGAGGCACTCAAACAATCATTCTTCCCGCACTCCATACATGAATGGAATAGGAAGAAACCCTAATAACTGGTATGATTAGATTTACTCTCTGCCATGCACCTCATGGTGGTTTGCAAAATATAGATGTAGGTTAGACATAAGTTACATGCTGTAACTACTGCAGTCCACTGGTGGAAAGTGACGTTTCTCTACACTAAGGGTTAGATGTGCTACACGCAAAAAATTAAGTACTTTCTTTAGTCCTAAGACATGCTCTTCTATTTGTTTCACAAACACAATTACACTTCCTAGGGTTTAATGCTCACAAAACTCTATTTAACAAATGCCAAAGTGTATCTGGCATGTTCTTTAATCCAAATGACATACTTCATTTTGATAGTTTCCTGATGGAAACATAAATGCAGTTTCTGATCAAGTTTCCAGTGCTACTTCTATCTGATGACATTCATTCCACAGATCCATGGTAAAAAAATATCTGCACTGTCACCGAATATCCAAATTTTCCATTATATTTGGGATTGGATAAGCATCTGTAAATGTGGGATTACTAGGATATTTATAATCACAACAGAACCAATATACTTTTGCTCAATCTGTGTACTCTTCATTGGGATGACAACACCACTGACCCCCTCTCCCCACCCCCTCTCCCCAGAGACTGACACTTTTCTCAATAATACAATCTCATAACTGCTCATTATTGAAAAAGCTCCATAACCAGCTGCAGGTGACAAGGCACATGGTAGGGTTTATAATACAGAGGCAGCTCATGGATACTTGCAATTCTTGTTACCAGGGTCACTGGCAATGGTTCAAGAGGATTAAACAGACCCTCAAACTCTAATAACAACTGCTCCATTGTTAACTTTTCTGATACTTTCAACTACTTTGCCTTTTCCTGTAATGCAGATAAATTGGTAGTTTCTTTAAGCTTAGGGTCCAAATTGGTTCCATCCAAATCATCTTCATCTAAAATCTTCTAACTGGTGACTGTCAACCTTTTAGACAACTCTCATATTCACAGTCCCAAAGATGTCAATTCCAATGGGCACTACCTGCTCGCTGTCTAATTCCTGTGCACATACCACACTACTGCGTACTAAGTACTGTGTCTTATCTAACTTCTCACTTTCTTTTAGTGGCTCTACCACACACAACACATTTATCAGCCAATTAGTTCCCATGCTCTGCCATAGTAGGTTTTCTGTATCTTGTGGAACATCATCATGCACACTGATCCTTCTTGGCTGTTCACACAGTTTCAGTGGTTCCTGCAGTGGCAGTGTAGCCCTGTCAGTGGTTTCCCAATATGGGATTATGTCCCATTGAATTTTACTATGAACTTTTCATGGTCAATTTCAGCATGATGTTTAATCAAGAGATCTAACCCTAAGATTGCAGAGTAACTATCACCGACATGAGACAAGATTTTCATACCCCAGAAATTCTTTGTCCCAACCCAAAAATTCACTATCATTGAACAAATTGAATGAACATCAGTCCCACCTCCCACTCTTGACCTACATCCTGGAGGGTCCAACATTCTTTACCTGATGAGGTCCACACTTGCCAGGCACCTGTGGGCCCCATGTCCAACAAAAATTTACTTTCCTTCCATTCACTAAGCCATCTAAGCAAAATTCCACCACTGCACACATTGTAACTGTGATTAAACTCGCTGGGAGACCTGCCCAGCAGTGGTTCTGGAGCACCTGTTTGCGTTTAATGGTGGGTTACTATACCACACCATCTAAATCTGTCATCTACCTTATTAAGCTGTACATGTCCTGCTCAATCACATTTATTACACTGCATCTGATGGTGCTACTCTCCTATCCCTGGCTCAGACCACCAAAACTATTTCTTCCAACACTGTTGCAGTTTCCATGGCTTCAGTCATGTTCTTAGGGAAAAGTGCTTTTAGTGACTTTGGGAGTCAACAAATCAATTGTGAACAATGAGAATGTAATCAATATGGTATTTATTACTCAGGCAGTGTGTTGTATGCAAGCTGTAAACACAGTTTATCTCAAGTGCTGTGTAAACTGTATCAAGGAACTGTTTAATAAATGTCTGACATTCAATTTATTCTACAATCAATTCTGTGTTCAAATTATTACATAGAGGTAAAGGTAAAGTCAGCATTATGGCCCCAGACGGGCCAATTGGACATGACTAACCACTATGTCATCCTCTGCAATTCGTGTCATTGTATGCAGTGTGGAGGGGTGTGTAGTCAGCTCTCTCGGCTGTTATTGGGTTTCTTGACTTTGCAACTGCTACTACATGGTCAAGTAGCTCCTCAGCTGGCCTCACAAAGCTGAATGCAGCCCAGTCCAGTCCATCCACTAAGGAAAAATCCCTTTCTGTACCGGAAATTGAACATGGGTCTTCCTCACTGCAATCAGCTGAACTGACCACTCAGTTACAGATGCAGATGCAGATGAGGGTATTATGTACCAGTAACTAAATATTCATATTGATGACCCAGTGAAGGAAATATGTTCAGCATTATCTCAAAAGTGACCCAACAACTCCTACTAAAAACAACAGCTGTATGCAGGAGCAAACATTGTGGAGCACACCAGACATGCAGAGAAATGAAGAAATCTTGCCAGGAGAACAAATAGAGCACTTTAGGCAACCTCAAAAAGCAATGCAAGGTAGGACTCTGTCGGATAACATTGCCACCCTTCTGGCCACTGAGGTGGCAATTATGGTTTTCACAAGCCAAAAGCATTTTTGAACAGCAGGAAACCAAAAGCATGGTGGAAATGTTTCATTGCACAGTAACACAGTTGAACAAAAGTCAAACTGTGCAAAGGTGTTGCAAACTCAGTGCTAAATAACATTTAAAATATTGTTTAATCCAGAATTTCACACTGCTTTCTGAACTACATCTTCAAAAGGTACCATGTGAAGAGGAATTAGGGGAAAGGTTCTGCAAACAGATTTTGATCGACCTTAAGACACTGGCCAGAACAGGGATGCTATCTGAAAATTCTATTCACATGTTGTGGCTTAAATGGCTACCAACTAGTGTTCAAACAATTTGGTGGCATAAACAGAGATGCCTTTATATGTTTTGGGAGATTGTAATCTTACCCTCCCACATGTCACTAATAAAATTCTCTATCTGTGAAAGGTTTGTAAGCTTCAAGAGGTGTAAGATATTCAAAAGAAAAACTTTTTACTCATCTTCTTTATCTCTTATTGTTGGCTCCACTTTTTGTGTCCAGGGGTACATTCTTGTGGCTGAAATTTTGATTTAATGTTGTGGGTTCCTGTAGATGAAATAACTGATGAATTATCTGTTGCTATGATTTTCTGTTATTTTATCACATTTTTCTACATAACCCTGACTTTACAATTTTCACTTCTATCATACCACAAATTATATATAAAAACAAAGATGATGTGACTTACCAAACGAAAGCGCTGGCAGGTCGATAGACACACAAACAAACACAAACATACACAAACATACACACAAAATTCTAGCTTTCACAACCAACGGTTGCCTCGCCAGGAAATAGGGAAGGAGAGGGAAAGATGAAAGGATGAGGGTTTTAAGGGAGAGGGTAAGGAGTCATTCCAACCCCGGGGGCGGAAAGACTTACCTTAGGGGGAAAAAAAGGACGGGTATACACTCGCGCGCGCACACGCACACACACACACACACACACACATATCCATCCACACATATACAGACACAAGCAGACATATTCAAAGACAGAGATGTCCTACCACAAATTACATTATTAGTGACACAATCAAATACACGTCTGCTTCCATCAGAGGCATGCCCACTACTACTAACAGTCTGTGGTATTCACAATATTCCAAAGGATTTACAAAGCAAAAAGGTTTACAAACTTTCTCGACAAAAGAAGGATCTTTAACACATTATATTATCATTTTGTAAATGAATCCAGAAATAAATTTTATATTTATTGTCAGATTGTGCAATTAATAATAGGAATTTTAAGTATACCAGAAATTTCATAATTTCAAATATTTTTACAAAAAGAGTAATTTTAAATGTACGTACAGACTACTAATAAATTGATTTCTTTTTATACTGTTTAGACTGAAATATAATTCTTAATATACAACATCATATGAATTCTTTCAGGGAAACAGCCGAGAATGTTCACCTATACAAGAATCGATAGTATACATGGTATCGGTTATTTCTATAAAAAAAGGTTGTGTTAGAGGAAGGTATCCTATTACAAGATAAAGCTGAAGACATCCCAAACAGCCTGCAAAACCGTGTTTCAAGTGCAGCTGCAAATAATGACAAAGGGAATGGACCTGAAATACGCATAGTCAAGGGATTTGATTTGATTTGATTTTATTTATTTCGTGTTCCGTAGGTCCAACTGTGTTGGATACACAAGGACGTGGAACGAGTCAGTTTTTTACAATTACAATCTGCTAATCTAATAGCATATAAAGAAATATGAGTACATAATTATATAAAAATTTCAGGGGTTGCAGCCCAATGGACACAGAATGTGTGAGGCTACATAACAACAGAGGATCAGCTGGTAACCAGTGTGCATGAGTTGAGCATATAGTTAGCAGCTCTGAAACACACACAAGAAGCAGCATCACGACCATACCACAGATGGTGCAGCAAACCTTCACCACAGGGGCAGAATGACAAGGAACTGGAAAAATTCTGGAATTGGTGCTGGTATCATCAGCAATTCAGATTGAAGTAAAAAAAATGTGGCACCTTGTCAGCACTCCAATGCCACAGATGACCATTAATGGATGGCACTGACCATCACCAACACCAAAGTAGTGCAAGGCGCCCCTCCCCCCATCCCCATTTTCGCCCCTGCCTTTGTCTGTTGTGGACTCCCTATCCCATAATACCAACCAACTGACACAGTGGGCATCACCTCGCAGTGAAACTGATGTGGATGCAGTACCATTCACCCATTCGACTGCTACGTCCTTGGTTGTGCCTTTCACCATGTTGCAAGAACTGTTGCCCTCTTCTGCCCACTCACGCATCATGAGACTTGTCATCAATATCTTGGCATATCCCTTTGATGATCTTTCATTCAACTGCAAGATAGTCTGCTGTTTGTCCTCCTTGCTCACCTGTGGACTCTGGAGGATTGTTTCACCACCCATGTAATGCTAATTCGCACCTTCAACACTCCACTTGCCACAGATGAAGACTATATCTCAATGGCTCTGCATGTCCTCCATGTCCGATGATCCTGTGTCACCTTCTCAGCCCTAGCTGACTGTCACTTACAGCAATGATGACACACTCCTCCATCCTTCCCCATTATCTGCACTTCCAGGGACGAGGCCTCTGTCGTGACTAACAATACACAATAGTTGCGTCTTCAGATGGAACCTCTGACACCGGTTCCACTGTGATGTTTTGGTTTGTTAACACATTTGTGATCATGTTATCCTGTGTTCTATGTGCAAATTGAAGTGTCATATGATACTACCTGTACAGTGGTTATTATTAAACACTCATATGTAGTTCCACAACAATATGAGCTTTAGTTGTTTCACAAATCCCTGCATCAATATAGCTGCAACCACCTGAGAACCACCAGCTACCAGTACCATGTATAATGGCATGATAGAGAGGTTCCACCGAAACATCAAAGTGGCCCAAATGTATAAGATAGCTAGTGGACTGAGTAGCCACCACTAGTGCAGTTAGGACTATGAACAGTGATAAAAGAGGACCTGTACTGTGGCAGAGTACAACTAGTGTATGGGGTACAGTTATGACTTCCTAGTGAGTTTCGTCTCCACTAAGCCACAGCAACTTTCAGTCCTATAGACCTGACCAAGTTCAATTAACTGCTACAGAGAATAATGGCATAAGTTTGTCCCACTGAGCTGCAGAATGATGGTGACAAAAAAGTCTTTGCACACAAAGAGCTGCAGTCAGAACTGCAAGGCTCGCCAAGAGAGAATAGTGTATGACCTCCCTTGCAGGGTCCACACATGGGGTCTTACAGAGGGGTGTGTAAGCACCTTCAAAATAGAGGGAAACAGCAAAGAAGAGTTTGTGTCAATTGAATGCCTCAAACCAGCACTCACAGAAAAGAGAGCCACATACCAAATGCCCACAGTCTCAGTGCCAACAACTCTCATGTGCACTCAAGCACTGAGTGGATGCAACTCCCCCCCCCCCCCCCCCCCCCCAAACCACAACTGCCCTCTAACTCTGAAGAAAAGGGCGAAGATTTGGCCACTCTACTGGCCTGGTGGAGGAAGCAAACATTGTTGCTGCCACAATCAGCAGCTGTTACACAAGCTGGTAGAGCCATCAAGCACCAGTTCCATTCATGGTGCTCCAGTTTCAAGAAGCGGAGAGCTGTTGCAATGACGATAACAGCTGACTCATGAGAGTATGTAATCAGCATGATATCTCTGTTGCTCAGTAAGTGTCTTGTATGCAAGCTGTAAACATTGCTTATCTTATGTGCTGTATGAAGTGTGCCTAGCAACTGTTTAACAAAAGTCTGGCATTTGATTTATTCTGCAATAAATTTTGTGTGGAAGTTACTAGGTACCTGTGACTAAATTCCATTATACTCATACTTTCCTTGACACACTGAAAGGCAACCCCTGCAAAAATGCATCCAATGCCCTCTGTTCTACCTCTTGCACAAGAATCCTCTTAGTGTCATCACTTTGTCAGCTAATCTGTGTTGACCTTTAATGTCAGAAATCCTATCCACGAAGTTCCCCTAACTTCTGTGACATACTGTTCAACTTCTCCCTATAAAACCAACAGCTTTACTTCCTTCTGTATCATTGTAACAACCCCACCCTTGAGACTGTTAAACATAAGAGCATATAATAACCCCTTATTATACTTTACAAATGTCTTAGCATCCCCTAGCAAGCATAATTTATCCATAAGCAAAAATTGTTCCTCTAACTAACATTCCAGCATAGGTGCTATTATCAAATTACCCATAAATGTAAAGCTACCTTCTCCTGCTTTACCAGAAAGAACAGGATTTGATCAGAAGCAGTATTACCTAGGATGGGTTTTGACCTAATGGATGATGACTGTTGTCTCATATCTACCCTCAATGCCAGCAACTGGTTGCATAATTATCTATTTCTTTCTGCACATGTAACATTTGTTTTGAAACATCTGAACTGCCTTTGCTATGGTACCTTTCTCTGGTTTGGACATTGGAAAGTTTGTGTCTACAATACAATATTCAAATATTCAACAGGAAAGAACCAAAACCCCAAGTGTGAAAAATAGTACATTGCCCTTACCATACTGAAATGTCATTGCAGATCGATGCCCTGTGCCACCACTCACTGGTTTCCACTAGCATTTCTGACAGCAAATTGTATCAATCCAGGTTGCTGACCAATATGTAGTCACCAAAGGATAGCTGGATGACCACCAGGATACCGTATATGAATGACAAAGGGTATGGGTAACACTGAGTCTTTTGTGATGCTGAGGCCAGAGAATGCTCTCTGAAGATAAACTGCTTCTATTGGCAGTGTATTCTACACAGCAAAGTCACCCAGTGCTGAGGCAGGGTACCACTGATATTACTGTATGTGATGACGGCAACACAACAGCAGGCAGGGTGGTCTTGCTAAAGTAGGCAGTGACAACACAGCCCCACAGCATAGAGGTTGCCAACAATGGGTATTGCTGTCAGATCAGGAGTCAGCCAGATGGGCTGGGCTGGACATATCCCAGATAGAACCTAGGGTCTCCAGAGTTGGAGTGCTAGGTGCTGGTGTGCACTGAATGGCCTCACTGGGATGGTCCCAGCACTAGCAGGCATCTAATAGTAGTAGTAGTAGTAGTAGTAGTAGTAGTAGTAGTAGTAGTAGCAGCGGCAGCAGCAGCAAGTGTAGCCCATGGAGAATTCTGGCTGGTGTGGAGGCTGCATTGGTGCCAAGGGTGGAGTCGAAGTCAGGACTGAAGTTGAAGTGGTGCCAGTAGTAGACACATTAGAAGCCCAGTCTGACATCAGGACAGGACAGGAATAATATCAGTTGACAAGAGAGAAGTCGAGTTTTTTTTTTTTTTTTTTTTTTTTTTTTTTTTTTTTTGTGGCACACAACTACAGTGGTTATTAGCGCCCAGAATAAATTATGAATGTACTGCGAGGCACAATGTTAAAACAGCAACTAAAAAGGACAACACTATAAAAGGCACATTAACAGGCAAGGGATTAAAAGAAAACAGCATAATCAAATCTCCTTAGACAGGTTTGTCAAGTGGATAAAACGAAGCATGTGAGCAGCTGCTCCTGGGTCATCAGCTAAAATTTCATCCAGAGTTAATGGCAGGCCAAGATCAATGCGCAGTGTATTAAAATTTGGATAGGACGTTAAAATGTGGCATACCGTCAGCAATTGCCCACATGGGAAGAACGGTGCTGGCATAGCCATCAGCAGATGGCGGTGGCTGAACCGGCAGAGGTTGTCCAAGGTGTGGGGAGAGGTTTCAAGGCCCGAAGCTTGTTTTCAGTAAGTGTAGACCATTCGGCAGGCCGCAGCGATAAAATGCGCTAACAAATGACCCTGCAAAATCAGATGAAGGCACACAACAAGAAGCTGTCCGAGGCTGGAGGACTGCAGCCTTGGCTGCGGCATCTGCAGCTTCGTTCCCAGGGCTACCGACAAGGCCAGGAACTCACCTAAAGGGGCTTACTCAAGTGAATTCCACAACTGTGGCAACTTACACAACTTGCAATAATGTTGGTACAAAACTTTTCTTGGAGTGGTCAGTAAAATCAATGATGGTGTGGTATGTAACCATTGCAACAGCATGTTTCATTATTGATGTGGCAATGTGGATGCTTCAGTGAAAAGCAGTTTATATTACATTTGGAAGTGAAGATGTGAAGCATGCAGCCCATTGGAATACTTTCTTGCTATTAGTAATGAACGTAGTGAACTTGTAGGGAAGCAGCCTACTCACGCTGTAGTAAATTCACATCAGTTTCCATTGTGTGCCAGCCAGTCTGCTGTAACTAGCTCCGACGTCATAAATGTTGCGCAATACTTTAAAAATCAAGCAAATAACCTAAAACTTTTCTGGTATGTCAGAAGTAATACTAAATTAATGTGTGTTGAATATCAGTTCGATAACTTAAGCCATTTCCGAAATTTGGACGTTTTTCTATAAAAATCATTGGCGCAACAGAAAAGAGCTAAAGACTTCAAAATTTATATTTAGATTCATCTTTCATAATGATTTAATAAAAACAGTACTTTGGATTTCACAAATTAAGATTTTAGTGGAAATTCATGATTTTCTGGTTTTCGTCTCAAAACTGAAGGAAGCAAGATAGATTAAGTAGGCTAGTAAATAAGGCTAGGATGTTTAGATTTAAATAGGTTGGAGGTCCGCTATGACTAGGAAGATGTGTGAAGTTTCTTTTGAATACCTATAAAATTATAGCGATAGCGGATCTCAAAAGGGACAGTTCACAGCTCATCTGCTGCGTGCAGTGCAATTAAATTAATTCTCTCGCCCAAAATATTTAAGTTAGCCACGTCAAAATTTTATTATCAATACTTACCTGCGTGCTGAATGCACAGTTAAATTAAGAGCTTCATCAGCCATCAGCAAAAGAAGCTATTATTTATTATGTAACTTGAAGTGGTGCGTTACTAGCCCAGCGGCTAGTCGGGAGAGCCGATTTGATCAGGCGTTCCCTTAGCCGTCCGCACCGCGGCTTTATATAAAAGAGCGCTGCGTGAGGAAGGAAGGCCCCAGTTATCTCCAGACGCTGAATGACACGCCATCTGTGGCGGCAGTCGCGCCGCATCGGTATCACTGCGACAAACAGCGTCGGGTGCCGTATTAAGTTACTAGAGATACGCGGAACCATGAAATCATTTCAAGTGAAGTGTTAATTCTGGGTTGACTTTCATTATCTAGCTTCAGTTTGCGTATTGTCGTATTTTCACGTGCCGTCGCGGGACAGACATTCTACCAATTATTTAGCGTGGCGTTTGATGAAATATTTTCATCAAATTATGGCGAGCATTCATTTCAACATTTAATTCGGACATTTGTAGTTGCATCAGCGCATTAGATTCTGAACTGCTCTGTTAGTTAGGTTGTAGGGATACTTGTGTTTCTTATTTGTGAATTTGAGAATATACTCAACTATTTTGGAAAATCGTTTTGATTAGAAATCCCGGACAATCTCCTAATTCCTCAGAATTATAAGCTGCAGCTATAATATTCTTCTCAGATGAAGTGGGCACTAGGAAATCTTATTACAGGCTTCACGTTTTGTTAAATCGCTTTCTGGGGGCTAACAAGTAAATAGAGAGCCAGTGTTGAGAACGGCGAAAAACAGCATTAATAACATTCTAAAAGCCAGAAGCTGATTCAACATGCAAACAATTTATACAGCAACAATATTTCCCTTCTTACTCGCCGCCCCACATATGGTGCATCGGCCGGGAAATAAACTAAGTGAAAGTGATTTTTAACTATTCGGATTCGCAAGTGGAATGCGACACGCAGCTGAGTAATAGAACAGTGAAAGTGTTATGTGTGCATGTGGACGACGCAATTGGATTAACAACGCATCTGGATTGACGGAGCTGGCACTGAGTCTAGCGGTGCTGCCGGCATCGCGAGAAGCCAGTTTCGCCGTACCGCAGTCGTCCGCTGGAGCAGCCGGAATCGCGCCTGTAGTTACGGGCCACGCAAACACACAACAGCCGTCGGAGTGCCGTCTGCAGTTCAACGTGCCACGTCGCCTCAGTAATCCTGGTACGCCGCGCCGGCAACGCCATACGTCGTGCAGAAGGAACTAAGTTAAGTGAAAAGCTGTTAAAAATTTTACTAATCTGCACTAAAAGACTGTCGGCGATGGAACCGCCAAAAGAAACCGAGTTTAAACTTCAATTAGAACCTATGTCTGTTGAGGGACCTGTAAATTCATACAACGTTTCAAGTATAAACATGCATGAAAGTAGTAATGTTAAAGTGAAATATGAAGTATTGTCTCCTGACAGTAGTGTGCGAAGGGGCAATGATTCAATAATAGAGACCCCTGTAGTAAAACAGAAACCAGAAATTGTTAATTTATTGGATGATAGTTTCTCTGATGAATTAAAAATGAACCAACCATCAGAGATGGTAGAGTTTAAACAGGAGAAGTTATATATGACTGATCAATCAGAAGTTTCATTTAGTTTTGATGATTCTGGTATTGGAGCTAGTTTTTCGTCACCTGAGTGTGATAAAAAGCCAGCTAGTGAACAACCCAAAGATGCTGGGGCTGTTGATTTAAATGTTATATTACAAGGAATAGCTGCCAGTAATGCTAAAATGACAGCTGAATTAAAGTCTGAAATAAGTGAACAGGTCAAAAGCAGTAATGCTGAATTAAAGTCTGAAATAAGTGAACAGGTCAAAAGCAGTAATGCTGAATTAAAGTCTGAAATAAGTGAACAGGTCAAAAGCAGTAATGCTGAATGAAAGTCTGAAATAACTGAGGTCAAAAGCAGTAATGCTGAATTAAAGTATGATATTATGGCCAGCCAAACTAATTTTAATAAACGATTGGAAGTAATGGACGTTACCTTCAAGGCTGGTTGCAATAAGTTGAAAGAGGATCTAGACAGTTTGAATTATAAAATTGACTACAATCATGAGGATATTAAGAAAAAGGTTGCTCAACAATTTTCAGAAATGTATAAAACAGTAAAATCCGAAGTTGCTGAGGTTCGCAAAGACTTCCAAATGGAAGATGCGAAGCTGGAGCACAAGTTAACAGAAAAGATCGAGGCAGAATCTGAACTGTGCTCAGATAGGTTTAAAGATGTTAATATTAAAGTCAACATATGTCAAGCAGACATAGATGAAATCAAAACTGATACTACTCATATTGTACAAAGAGTAGATAATGTGGAAATGAAAGTAGAAAATATCAGTACTAACATTGCTAACCTTGAGAGTAAAGTAGCTTCAGTAGCTTCTGGTAATGGTAGTATACAACAAGTTGTAGCTGCAAACGCCGCTTTTATCGGGTGTCGGCAGTTCTTGCGGTTCGATCCAGATAAAAATATCCACCCGCTAGATTTCTGGAACGATTTTGAAGATGTGATTGCACCAACTTGGTCTGAACGAGAGAAAATCTCATTTATTAGAAGCCATTTAGCAGGTGACGCCATGCGTTGGTCAGCTGATGTTATGTTGAAGTGTAAAACATTAGCGGAGTTTAAAACTGCTTTTATTAATGAGTATTGGTCTAGCAATAAGCAAAATGAAGTATTGAGAGAATTTTGGAGTGGAAAACGCTTCAATGCAGGCAAGGAATCCATTAAAGAGTTTGCTAGGTCATGGATTTCACGTTTGTCACATTTGGACGAAAAGCTGAAACCTGAAATGATTATACTAGGTCTTGAAGCCAAACTGCCATGGTACTGGCAAACTAGAATTATATCTGCCCCTAGAGATAATCTGAATCGTTTCATTGAATATCTGGAACGTGTAGAACGTGTTGCTGCCAATGAGGAGCAAGCATGTAATAACAGAAATGCCAATAACAATAATAGTAATTTTAGGAACGAGCAAAATGGCAATGTAAACATCAGAACCGTAGGTGTTCGCCATCCTAAGAGAGGTAGGAAATGGGGAAATAATTATCAGAACCAACAATGGCATCCAAATGACAGTAATGTTGTGCCAAACAAAATTATGCAGGTAAACCACAGTACGGAAAGCAATGCTATGCCAGTTAACTATAATGAAAATAAAGGAAACAGTAGTAGGCCGAGGCAGGAAAACTAGTTCCCGTCTATGAGGACACTGGCGCTCACCAGGCGGTTACTTTTCCTAAGCCAGTAGTTAAGGGAATTGGTAAGACAGATCAGAATACTCAAACTGAACATGTGGATGAAGAGTCGGTAGCACCTAAGAATACAGCAGAAATATTAGATCACTCACAGTATTTGATAGATACCGTGTTAGAGACGCTTTCTAAGTGGGAAGAGAAAGAGAAGGCGCAGCTATGTAACGATAGGGAAGAGCTACAAAATATTGAATTGTCAGGTGAAGAAGCAGAAGAAATTCATGCTTATATTTACGATGAAGATGATGTGCTCTTATCTAAAGTGCCTGTGCAGGATGTTGATAATGTACTAATAGATTTAGGACAGGAGATAAGTGAGAATGTAGAGGGTAGGCTGTTGAGGGTCGATGAACCCAGTAGCTGTGACCAGTTGTCACTTGAGAAAGAAACCGACGATAATGGTGAAAGTGGTTTAGCTGTAACTAGTGTTATGCCCGGTCTGGAGGCGCAGAATCGCTCAGACTACAGTAATTTGGGTCATGTTTAGCAAACTAAATGTAATGAAGTCGTGCGGTGTTTCGATTTAAAATTAATAGACCGACTGGAAAAGGCAGCTGAAAATGTAATTCAGGAAACCCCTACACACTGTAACCTAGATGTAATGAAGACAGATGTCGATCACTTTAGTTGGTGACAAATCCAAAAGGAACTATTAGATGAATTTGAGAAACCACCTGTACAACCTAGAATAAGCCACCCTATAATAATAGTGAATATGTTGGGTATCAATGTACGTTGTCTCTTAGACAGTGGAAGTGAGGTGAGTGCGATATCACAGTCCTCCTTTGATGCATTACCTGGTAAAGACAAGCTTACAGTAATGAGGGTATCAGGACTAAGAATAATTGGTGCTACTGGCGAGGTGTCAAAAATGGTAAAGCAAGAAGCTTTACTGCCCTTTAACGTTAATGGTAATTTAATTGATCATCCATGTTTAATTGTAAACAATCTCAGTATTGAGGTTTTAATTGGCATAGATTTCTTGTCAAAATATCAGAGTGTTGTTGACTTTGAAAGAAGCCAGTTAAAAATGGTCTTGCCAATAACCGGAGTAATTACAGTCCCTTTTAGTGATAAACATATAGTAACTGATGATGAAACTTGGGAGCTGCCTATACGAGTTCTGAAAAATAGGAGATATTGGGACGAAGGTGTTAATCTTAGTACAAGTAAGCTAAACACAGAAGAAGAAGAAGAAGCAATTATTTTAGACAAAATAGAAGCTAAATTGCAGGAAATCGATAAGATTTCAGCCAATCAAAAGGAAGAACTGAGACAGGTTCTAAAAAGGCATCATAAGGTATTTTCAGATCGACCTGGCATAGTCAGAGGTTATGAATGTCAATTAAAGGTGAAACCCGGCCAAGTGTTTTTCAGGAAGCCATACCAAATACATGTAGCTAGGAAGGAGGCAGTTCGAAAGGAGATACAGAGAATGCTAGAGTGGGGTGTGATTGAGAAAGCGGTCAGTGAGTACAATAATCCTCTTGTAGTTGTACCAAAAAGAGACGGGAGTGTCAGATTGGTCTTGGACGCTCGTTGGTTGAACGAAATAGTGGTTAGGGAAAGTGATAGACCGCAGAACATGGACGAGTTATTGCAAAAATTCCGGGGAGTAAAATTCTTAACTTCTATGGACATCACGTGTGGATATTGGAATTTGCCACTGGCGGAAAGTTCAAGGAAGTACACAGTGTTCTTGTACGAAGGAGTTTGTTACCAATACCGTGTGGTACCTTTCGGACTTAATATCTCTGTTTGTGCCTTCGTACGTGTGATGTGCCATGTTTTAGGACCAGCCTTAAGTAATAAAATAACAGTCTACATAGATGATCTGTTAATAGCAACTCCTACCTGGGAAGAACACATAGCTTTATTAGAGGAAGTGTTTGAGGCTATTGAGAGAGGTGGTATGAAACTAAAGATTGAAAAGACAGAGTGCGTTAAAGAGGAAATAGGTTTCTTGGGATATAGGATAAGTGGAAAAGGTATTCTGCCTGACCCGGGCAAGCTAGCAGTTATTGAAAAATTTGAGGCCCCCAGAAACAAGAAGCAGTTGAGATCAATGTTCGGTCTTTTCGGCTTCTATAGGCGTTTTGTTAGTGATCAGGCTTTTAATGCTCCCTGTCTTCACCTCCTGCTGAAAAAGAATACCCCTTGGGTTTGGACAGCAGAATGTCAACAGGCGTTTGAGGTGCTTAAACAATCTTTAGTTAATAGTCCAATTTTACATCATCCTGATTTTGAAAAACCATTCTGTATGTCTGTTGATGCTAGTGGCTATGGTATAGCTGTGGAGATATTCCAAGTAGAAATAGAGAACGAACAAGAAGTACACAAGACTATAGCTTTCGCAAGTCGGTCTTTACAGGCAGCAGAGAGAAATTATGGCATCTCAGAACTGGAAGCATTAGCAATTGTATTTGGGGTACAAAAGTTTGAGCAGTATCTATTAGGTCACAAGATAATTGTTTATAGTGACCATAAGGCGTTGACCTTTTTAAAGACCTGTAAGTTGAGGAATTCCCGTTTGGTAAGATGGTCATTGTATCTCCAGCAGTTTGACCTTGAGGTTAGATATATTCAAGGGAAAGACAATCTGGTAGCTGATGGGTTATCTAGAAGTGCGGAGCTCTGTGATGACGCGGGAATTACAGCAACAGACCTAAACGAAGTTCGAATGTTTGCACTGCACGAAGTAAAGGAAGAAAGTGCATTAAAGAGCGTGATTAAGAACTTGAGACGTGAACAGAATGCAGATGACCAACTGAAATTAGTAAAGAGCTATTTAGGAAATGCGAACTATCCGAAGGTTTCGCAATACTATTGTCTGCATAAAGGTATTCTGTTTAGAAGGAGAAAGGTAGGTGTTTCTGAGTGGAAGCTATGCTTTCCCTCACAACATGTAGACTTACTAATCGACTACGTACACCTGAGGTATGGTCACTACGGTGCAAAGAAGTGCATTGCAAAATTAAAAGAGAGGGTTGTGTTTGACAACATGTACCGCCGTGTGGCCAAGCGTCTAGCATCTTGTGTAGTGTGCCAGAAAGTCCGTGCTGCTAACACCAGAATACAAGGAGATATGCATTCAGTAGAGCCAACTGAAACCCTAGAATTACTGGCTTGTGATTTGTTTGGCCCTCTTCCTGTTTCGAGAGGTGGTTGCACCCATGTTTTTGTTGTTGTGGATGGATTCAGTAAATATGTTAAGCTATACCCAATTAAAAGAGCAAATTCAAAAACATTAGTTGAAAAGTTGGAAAAAGATTTCTTCGTGAACGTTGGCGTTCCGAAGAATTTGCTGTCAGACAATGGGCCTCAATTTACTTCTGATAGATTTAAAGAATGTCTAGCTAAAGCCGGAGTGAAACCTCTGAAAATATCTGCATATTTCCCCCAAGGAAATATGAGTGAACGTATTATGAGGGAATTGAATAGGCTTTGCAGAACTTATTGTGCTCGGAAACACTCAAGTTGGGCAGAGCACATTAAGTATTTTGAGAATGTAATTAACAACTTAAGACATGATGCCACTGGTTTTGCACCTTGCGAATTGATGTTTGGCCAAGAACCGCACAATGTAATTGCAGATATGGTAGAATTCCCTATTCTAACGCAAATATCCACAGACGAGAAGAAACTAAAGGCTAGGGCAAATATGAGAAAAAGAGCGTTGGAAAGGAAGAAGCGTCATGACGCAAAAGCTGTACCTACTAGCTTTGAAATAGGTCAATTAGTCCTTGTCAAAACCAAAGAAAAATCAAAGAAAGTAAATGCAGAAACAAAGAAATTCATGTTCGTTTACCAAGGACCTTTCAGGATCATAGGAAAACCACATGCCAATGCATATAGGCTAGAGTACCCTAAAAGTAAGAAACTATTAGGTCTCAGGAACGTGATCGACCTAAAGAAATTCATAGGTAGTGAATGAATGCTGTAGGGAGGAGGTTGTTCTATAACCTCTACACAGTGTGGCAGCTGTGCAGTCCCAGCTGTGTGAGATCTTCTTTCCATTTCAGGTCTCACTCATTCTTCATCTTTCCTATCCACCAAAATTTCGACCTCTTCTTTCTAACATATTAAATTTTCCGTTATGATTATCAAGACAGCATTCAACTAATGAATGCTGTAGGGAGGAGGTTGTTCTGTAACCTCTACACAGTGTGGCAGCTGTGCAGTCCCAGCTGTGTGAGATCTTCTTTCCCATTTCAGATCTCACTCACTCTTCATCTTTCCTATCAAAAAAAAAATTTCGGCTCTTATTCTCAAGTACTAAAATATTCCGGTATGACTATTAAGCCATGAGTTCTGGAACCATTCTATCCACCGATAAGTGAAGAAAAATACCTGATATGACAAACCTAATAGTGACAAACAATAGAGAAGTATGACGTAATTAAGATACAATGTATATGAGTAACAATTATGTATAGAAGCTTGGTAATATTGTAAGTACAAAGTGTTGTTTTATAGGAAATGGTCCCACAATAATATTTTAAAAAGATGTACAAATTCATGTACAAGCAGGATCTGAAGTGGTAGTGAAATCTAGTGTATGCATTAGAACTAACTAATAAATAGTAAGAAAGAGATTGCTTAGTGTTATGAAAAATATGCAGATAAGTTGTAAGGATGAACTCACCTTGTGTAGCAAGGAAAGGCAGTGTAATAGAATTGAGCAGTGTTTGTGGTTGAGACGTGAAGAACACGTCCCTGAAGTATTTATAAGGTTGGAGCTGGCCATTATTTTGGTGTAGTGTGTGACAGGATACACCTACACGTATTGAGGTTATGAGTTTGAGGCGTGAATGCGACCATAGGTACCCTTATGTTAGATGAGACAGAGCAGCTCATGGTGTCCTATAGGTTTAAGGAATTTAGCATTACGCTCGTCCATAATTACTTGATGCATTTTAGTGGTAGGTCTGAGAGAGACTACCTGTGGTTTCAGCGTCCGATCGAGTGGAAATGGATTGCCACGTGAGCAAACTGATCAGCTGCAATACACTATGAATATGAAATAAATGTGCTATCCTATGCTTTAAATATTAATAAAGTGAGTGTTAAATAAGTACATACACTAGCAAAGTAAATAAGTAACATAATGGCAGACGTAAAACATTATTTTAGCTCAGCATAAATACACTTCAAAGTAAGTAAGTACCTAATTGCAGATGTGGAACTGACAACAGCAGAGGACCAATAAGTGGATTTAGTAGTCAACTAAACGTAGTGTGTTTTGAACACTCACAACTGTACTATTACTAAAAGTTACTCACATGTACAAAGAAGCTGAGAAAACAACCACTAATCATACTCATACTATCTCTAAGAATAAGGTAATCAACGATGAGTCAGCTAAGTGAATAAAATACAGATTTATTAGGAATGTACCGAGCATTGGTTCAGTGTTCCGGCCCAGAAATAATAAATTCAGATTAAATATGATTTACGATTATATGCCTTGAGCATAAATTTTCTCTAGTACATGACTAACGGCGTTTTGAGCCATTTGTTTACCGATTTTATGACAGTTAAGTAACCATAAGAGTAAAAATTGAAGAAGTTCTGTTAACTATGTTCCAGCAACATATTGAAGGATAAAATGTATATATCCCCATTTCATTGTGACCCACCCTTAGATATTAAGTGAACAAAGTCTGAGGCACTCTTTTTGTTTGTTCTACAGGACAAACCAGATAATGGCAGCCTGGTAGCTGTGTGAAAGCGTGGAGTGACTTGGACACAACTCACAGTGACCCCTCCCCTTTCCCCATGTAATTTAGAGAGAACGTGAAGGACGCACACCATAGCAACTTCCCTCCTCTACCCTTGTGAATGGAAGTGTAGGACGCCAGCCAAAGCGGCTACAACCACGTGTGTAAAAATTATGGGTGAACTTTTCTTTCAGGTTTAGAAAAGACTGCTAAGAGATAATCATCTGTTTATATATCATGTTATTTTCTTTGAATTTGTGTATGTAAAAATGTATTTAATGTATCTAAGATTTTCATAATTTTTCAATTTGTATGTGTTTGTTTGTCTAAGGCAATATGTATGCCAAAAGATTTCATTGACTTTGCTTAAAATTTTGAGTAATGACATTGTTTTAAAAGGCAGTGAACATGCCCATAATTTAAATAATTAATGTAGGTAATCAGTTTTCTTTTAATGTTTCTACATATTTACATTTCAATTTCAACTTTTCATAGGAATTTACGCTGTACTCTTGCTTCCCTTTTTGTAATTAAATTTTTTTTCATTCATTAACATTCATAAACAAAAAAATTTAAGTAGAGGGTGATGTAGGGAAGCAGCCTACTCACGCTGTAGTAAATTCACATCAGTTTCCATTGTGTGCCAGCCAGTCTGCTGTAACTAGCTCCGACGTCATAAATGTTGCGCAATACTTTAAAAATCAAGCAAATAACCTAAAACTTTTCTGGTATGTCAGAAGTAATACTAAATTAATGTGTGTTGAATATCAGTTCGATAACTTAAGCCATTTCCGAAATTTGGACGTTTTTCTATAAAAATCATTGGCGCAACAGAAAAGAGCTAAAGACTTCAAAATTTATATTTAGATTCATCTTTCATAATGATTTAATAAAAACAGTACTTTGGATTTCACAAATTAAGATTTTAGTGGAAATTCATGATTTTCTGGTTTTCGTCTCAAAACTGAAGGAAGCAAGATAGATTAAGTAGGCTAGTAAATAAGGCTAGGATGTTTAGATTTAAATAGGTTGGAGGTCCGCTATGACTAGGAAGATGTGTGAAGTTTCTTTTGAATACCTATAAAATTATAGCGATAGCGGATCTCAAAAGGGACAGTTCACAGCTCATCTGCTGCGTGCAGTGCAATTAAATTAATTCTCTCGCCCAAAATATTTAAGTTAGCCACGTCAAAATTTTATTATCAATACTTACCTGCGTGCTGAATGCACAGTTAAATTAAGAGCTTCATCGGCCATCAGCAAAAGAAGCTATTATTTATTATGTAACTTGAAGTGGTGCGTTACTAGCCCAGCGGCTAGTCGGGAGAGCCGATTTGATCAGGCGTTCCCTTAGCCGTCCGCACCGCGGCTTTATATAAAAGAGCGCTGCGTGAGGAAGGAAGGCCCCAGTTATCTCCAGACGCTGAATGACACGCCATCTGTGGCGGCAGTCGCGCCGCATCGGTATCACTGCGACAAACAGCGTCGGGTGCCGTATTAAGTTACTAGAGATACGCGGAACCATGAAATCATTTCAAGTGAAGTGTTAATTCTGGGTTGACTTTCATTATCTAGCTTCAGTTTGCGTATTGTCGTATTTTCACGTGCCGTCGCGGGACAGACATTCTACCAATTATTTAGCGTGGCGTTTGACGAAATATTTTTCATCAAATTATGGCGAGCATTCATTTCAACATTTAATTCGGACATTTGTAGTTGCATCAGCGCATTAGATTCTGAACTGCTCTGTTAGTTAGGTTGTAGGGATACTTGTGTTTCTTATTTGTGAATTTGAGAATATACTCAACTATTTTGGAAAATCGTTTTGATTAGAAATCCCGGACAATCTCCTAATTCCTCAGAATTATAAGCTGCAGCTATAATATTCTTCTCATATGAAGTGGGCACTAGGAAATCTTATTACAGGCTTCACATTTTGTTAAATCGCTTTCTGGGGGCTAACAAGTAAATAGAGAGCCAGTGTTGAGAACGGCGAAAAACAGCATTAATAACATTCTAAAAGCCAGAAGCTGATTCAACATGCAAACAATTTATACAGCAACAATATTTCCCTTCTTACTCGCCGCCCCACAAACTGATCAGGGATACTACAGTCTATGACACTTACTAAAAGAAAGACAGAAACAACATGTATCTACTTTTGCATGGCAATTCATTTGCACACAATCTCATTGCTCCCAGAAAGCAGCATGGTTCTGAAGCAGCATGAAGACAAAAAAGCTGCCAGGCTGAGATTCACAGGAAAAATCTTAATTAAATGGAATTCATCCAAGAAAAAAGTGGCTTGCAAAACATTTGTTTAGCTAATTATTGAGTACTACTCATCTCTCTGGGAATCTTAACAAGATGGATTAATAGAAGAGTTAGAAAAGATACAGTGATGATTGAGCATGTCCTTACTGGATCGTTCAGTACATGTAAGAGCATTAAGAAATGTTCAACAAAATTTAGCAGCAGATGGTACAAGGAAGGTCTTGTGCATCAGGCAGCTTATCACTTGCTTGCACATGCATCACATGAAATGATGATGATGATTGAATTGGATATGTTAAAGCTCACATGGAGGTTTACTTAGAATGAATTTTCTCAAGCGCCATTCAGGAATCTAATGGGAAAGTGGAAAATATGGCTGTACCAGAAGTACCCTGCTCCTATTGTGGCTTGCAAAGTATATGTGTAGATGCAGATAAATGACTCTTCTACTGTGAGGGAAAATGGATTCATCACATATAGAGAAATGTTCACTGAAATTGGGAGACTCTTGAACCTGTCAGAAACTGGTATGTTACCTTTGAATGGATGACGTCTACAAGAGCGGAACAACGATAGCATTCTGGAAACTGAAGAAAAGTTTTAGTCATGTGGCTCACATTAAGAATTTACTACTGAAGACCCCACAATATTACAATACACCACAGGAGTTATGCACAAACCAAGAAATAAGTCCAGCAAATTAGCAATTTGAGAAAATATGTAAATGTTAGTGTGATGGATGTAAACCATATTAGACACAAACTTCACATGATACAAAGTTTACATGCAGCTGTGCTTGGGAAGCAAAGAGTTGCAAAGTAACATGTAGGTGAAATAGCTCACAAGACTCATATGTGTAGTTCATGTTGGGATCAACAACCAGATTGTTTTTAAGGACAAATATTAAAACCAAAAAGATTAAAAGATTAAATATGCTAGAAATTAGATGTAACAGAAATGGAATTGCTTTGATTCATTTGAATGCAATTGTCACATCAGAAATGACAAGCAAAACTTAATAACCTTAGCACAACAAACTCATTCCAATAACCAAAAAGCAGAGAGCCACACCTTACAAAACCTATCCGTGGCATCACAATAAAGAGAGTAATAATCATGCACAAAATACCTATCATCATGACATTTTTTTTGTATTTGTAAAGTGCTATTAAGCACTGTGGATACACCAACACTTCTGTGTTTTGTTGAGCACTGGCCTCATAAACACTCTTTATGACACATAGCACTCACTATCATCACACTCTTTTGGTAAGTTTGTAAAAATTGCAGCATATGTTCAAAGATGCTTAATGAGGATGGTAAAAATAGCTTAACCAAGTAAAACTAAGCAATAGAAAGACTAAGTGTTCATCCATAGAAAGAGAAACAAACAATACACAACATACTGTCATTATTGTTTAACCAATCACCTGACAGTTGTCCAGATCAGTGCATATACTTGAGTCACCACAATATTGCTACTGCTATGATTATGTTACACCCAGCATACAGTAGATGAAAGAATCTGATAACAAAAACACATTATTACCACAAAACAAAACATACAAAGAATCACATTATTATGTAGCAACAACTGCACAATAATAGTGTAAGTACTCTGAAGTGTAATATGGTAAATGAAAGTTTGAGAGAAATCCTCAATGTGGAAGACATTGCCAATAATTATAGCTGTTTCATAATATTATATTGTGAATATATTAATCAAACATCCTCCACCAGAAGTAAAGTATATAAAGTAAAGTATATGAAGTAAAATACCAGTATATAAAGTAAAACATGTAAAGTCAACATTTAAAAAAAGAAAGTAACTGGACTACAAAGGGTATCACTGTACTTTGTAAAAGTATTATAATTTGCCATAGAATCAGTAAACATCAAACAAATTGCTTAAGTTTCAAATGGTACCATGGTGAATTATGTACAGCAAAGTAGTGAAATGTGCAAAGAAATTGGCAGCTGAGACGGCTATTATGAACTCAGAGATTGAGTCTAAAACAGTGTGTCAGGTCAGCAAAAAAGGAACAGGGCAGGCAAGGTTTAAAAACAGTAACTCTAAGGAAATCGGATAGCATGAGTCTTTATAAAATAACTCAGAATTGGTATCAACTGCATTTAATGAAAATTTCATAGATGATTGCAGTAGTTGATAAAGCACCATATCGAAGCAGCAACTAATGCCACTTGTTTAACAGAAATACCATTATCTGTTACCAACTAATGAAGTAAAAATGCAAGAGTCAAGTAAGTTAGAAACGCAAAAACCCCATATAATGATAAGAATGTCATCTGACTTTCTTGATGGACCATTACCAATATGACTAATGAGACAGAAGGAATACTCCCTTGGACTTGAAAACTTTCGAGGGTATTATCACTATCCAAAACGTCTTTGGGGTGGAGGGGGTGGGGGTGGGGGGACCACCAGCAACTATCTCAGCAGCACAAAGAACTTGTCGAGTACACTGTTTAGAGATGACTTAACAATTGCGATATTCTGTGACCTGTCAAAAGCTTTTGACTTAGTAAATCATAAGATCCTTACAGAAAAGTTAAAATTATTTTTGGTGGGGGGCCAACTGAACATGAACAGATAAAATCTTGACATAAAGGTACCTGATAGTAACAAAAGAAGAAAAGAGTGATACACGCTTCTCAGATATAGAAAGATCCAATACAGTGTCACAGGGACGTGTACTGGGGCACCACTCTTACTAGTGTACATCAGTGATTTACCTGAGGGTATCAACAAGAAATTCATCCTATTTGCAAGTGACACCTTTATCCTCAGTGAGGGAAAATTCTGGAAGAAACTGTTCAAGCAGCTGAAAGAGTTCCAATTCAAGTAGATAAATGGTTTAGCCATAACTAGCAGATACAAAAATTCATCAGTTTTAAAAAGAACCAAAGCAAACACAGTGTGTTAATGTCAGACACAAATGAGAACATTTTTGGGTCTCAATCTGGATAACAAATTAGTATGGACAGAGAATATCAGTAGTCTAAGTCATAGACTAAAGGCAGTTTGCTATTAGTTACAAAAATTAGCTCATATTGTTACTGCAAAGTTCTCAAATTATTTTGCTATCTGCACTTCCACTCAATTATGTCATATAGAACAGAGTTGTGAGGAAGGTCAATGAATGCAAATGAAATGCGACAGAAAAGAGCTATCGATATACTGATAAATGCAGGGTACATTTACACAGGGAAAAATAGTTTGAAAAACATTATGAAGAACTACTTTAAAATGAATGAAGTAACTATTGGAAACAGAGCAGTACAACACTGGGTAAGTCATTAAGAGAAGTGGTAAGTGCATGGTAATGTGCCTGTACAATTGCCTTTTAAATATTGTTACCCAAACAGAGAAAACTAATGATTTAAAAACAATGTTAGACAAATGAAGAATAGAAATGGAAAATTGTCTAAGCACTGTGTGTCTCATTTGTCAGGAGAATAAAAAAAAATAAAAGGAAGTGTATGTCTTTTTGTACAGAACTTATTTGTATACAAAAACTGAGAAGGTATTCTGATACCACAGAATTAAGCTGCCCTCATAATCACTCCAAAAAATAAAACAACAAATTAGTAAATGGTTCAAATGGCTCTGAGCACTATGGGACTTAGCATCTATGGTCATCAGTCCCCTAGAACTTAGAACTACTTAAACTTAACTAACCTAAGGACATCACACAACACCCAGTCATCACGAGGCAGAGAAAATCCCTGACCCCGCCGGGAATCGAACCCGGGAACCCGGGCATGGGAAGCGAGAACAAATTAGTAAATAAATAATTTATTAAGAACATTCTAACAAGGGATCATCACCAACTTTACTTCATGTTTTAATAAGAAAGAGCACACTTGCAAATGCAATATATTAACTCCAGAAATCGATCCCACACAAAAATTTGGGCCTTAATTCTGATAGTGAAGTACAGCTTTTAAACTTTTGCATGTGCTGGTTATTAGTCGCGCTCTCCAACTCACTACAGCTGTCTAATGCCCGAGCAGAAAAGAACTGTATTGTAGAGAGACAATGAGTACCCTCCTATTGGCGAGATGTTGAGGGGTTGGGATGAGGAGGGAAGGTGAAAATCTTGTTCGAGAACACTTTATTACATGTCAAAAATAGTAAGTAATATGAGTATGTAACATGTCAACCTCACGCCCACATAAGTTCAATATTATTTTAACAATATCCTCATAATGGTAGTCTGTAGCTACGTATATGCCTAAAAATCTAAATAAGTATACCTACGCAATTGAACAATCATCATGAAATGAAGTTCATGAGTTTTGATTTACAATTAAATCATGCCAATCATGTTTAAGAATAGTGCATCTCCTGTAAATGTACTTTACTTTAACAGTGGCAGCTTTAAAATACAAAGAAAATAATTTACAACAGCAATGTTAATAAGTGAATAGTGCTATGCTACTTGTTTAATTTGTTTCATTCATTTACACTGCATTTGCGAGTCAAAACATAATGTTCAAATCAAAGAAATCTCTGGCACCAGCTACAGGTTAGAAAATGCACAGTCTGACACAATGAGTAAAGCTTAATACCATTGTCAAAATGGTAATTCACAAATCTCTTACTCTCACCAATGTATAATTCTTCATGCCTGGGCATTAGACAACTGCAGTGGGGCAGAGCAAGTGTTAAGTAGGTGGTGAATGCAAAATTTGGAAGCTGTACCTTCTGAAGCTCATAATATATGTGGCTCAGAAGCACAGTCCAAATTTTCATGAAGGATAAATTGCTGGGACTGACATCTTGCAAGTGTGCTTATTTCTACTTAAAATATGAAGTCAAGTTGGTAATGTTTTATTTTAAGCGCTTTAGCAGGAAACTGATTGACCTAAGTGAAAATATGAAAGTTTTTGTTAGAAGTGCCTTTAATACACATGCACTTGATTTTATCTGTGATAATACAAGAACATAAATACAGCAGTAATATTTTAATCAGTAGAAACATGGTCAAAAAAAAATCATTTATCATTTATTTTACATTTTTACAAGAGAATAACAAAATTAAACTCAAGAATAAAACATCACGTAGTACTAGCTTCTGTTTCTTACATAGCTCCAACTCTTGGGATCAGATGTTGAAAGTTTTACTGTAAACTCGTGCTGTTGAGGGAGAAATGGTAGCATCACAAACAGGTCTTTCTGTTTCACATCTGATAAAGATGGCTGGTCTTTCAGATGGAGTACAGCATGGAATGCATCTCTCATGGTCTTTCCTCTGCTGAATACACTTACATTTTCCCATTCTACTGTTTCAAAATAAGATTTGCTGGTAGCTCTTTAAGATGGATACATACGAAACACTTTGATCATATTGCATTTGGGGATCTAATGCACCTGCATTGAGAACAATACGTCAGAAACATCTTTAAAATCAAAGGGGTCAGTTGAATTCATTGGAATACATGGAATGGGTTCATGAATTTAGGTGACTCAAGAATCTTGGGTAAATCTTGCAGAAGAAAGACCTTGCTCATTTTTCTTCAGTTCTCTGTAATTGCAAAATCTCTGGTGCAGATCAAAAAGCTGTGCCTGTTCAATGAAAACCTGTGTGTTAACCATTCAAATAATTCTGGGATACATGGAGGAGATCTTGACTCATGGAATTCGGAACTCCTGAGGTTTCAGATTCAGATTCAGATTCTTTATTTGCCGTTGACCACATGCAGTGAAATAGGCATTACAATTATGTCAAGATACATAAGAAGTGAGGTTTACATTACAAGTGCAAATTATTTATGCTAGATTAATCAATATACAGTAGTGGAATCATAGACTTAAAACCCAATTTCTATGTTACAAGTACCCACGAATTCTGTGAGACTGTAGTATGGATTGTCTATTAACCATTTGTGCAGTTTACTTTTAAAATTATTGAAAGGTCTATTGAGTGCAGTATGTGGTAATTTGTTAAATAATTTCAAACAGTTCACTTTGTGAGAGTTGCCTGTTTTTGTCAACCTATGTCTAGGAATGTCAATACTCTGTTTCTGATGTCATGTAAGTGTATGCACTTTCTGGCGTTAAATTTTGTTATGTTATTTTTAGCATATATCAGTCATGTATAAATATTAAGATTTATCACTGTCATTATTTCCAATTTGATGAATAAGGGACGGAAATGTTCCCTTGGACCAATGTTGTACTTTATTCGTAGCACCTTTTCCTCCATCAGTATTACATCACTAACATGACATAAGTGGTCCCACAGTAACAGCCCATAAGATATATGAAACTGAAAAAGTCCAAAGTAAGCCGTTCTGAGATATTTGTTAATCACTAGATCAGACAGTTTCCAGATGAGATAAGACACCCTCGATAACTTTTTGCAGACCTGGTTGATATGGGGCTGCCAGTTAAGTTTGGAATCAATGTGTATGCCAAGCAGTTTTATGGACTTTCGTTCTCATTAGCAAGTCCCAACTGCAGATGCTGAGTTTTCTCTGGATCACATAGACGTTTGCTAGCTGACAACCAGTTTAGTGTTAAGGTGAGAGTGCCCTGTGATTTCTGGTGTGCTGATTAAGGTTGTATCGTCTGCATAGCAGATAACTGACTCAGGCCAAACATAAGATGGCAAATCATTAATAGCAACAATGAAGAAGAAAGGACCCAGGACAGAGCCCTGAGGTACACCAGATGTGACATTATTCATAGAAGTGTGCCTGTTTTGGATTGACACAAATTGTCACCTGTTATATAGGGAAGAGTTGATTATTTCCAACTCTGTATTATTTATACCATAATACTTTAGTTTGGATAGTAGGATGTCAAATTGGATACAATCAAATGCCTTACTCAGATCACAAAGTTCAAGTGAGATGGTTTGTTTATTTTCAAATGCTGTTAATGTCAGATTAACTACTTCAAGGACTGCAGAAGTGGTATTTTTCCCTTGTCGAAAACTGTGCTGTCTATTACAGAGAAGGTATTACTTTTCAAAATAGTTGCTTAGCTGTTTGTGGAAAATTGCTTCAAATATTTTTGAAAAGATTGGTACAATAGCCACTGGTCTGTAGCTTTCAGGAAGGTCTTTTCCCCATTTTTGTATATAGGTATAACTTTGGAAATTTTAAGCTGATCAGGAAAAACTCCAACTTCTAGGCATTTATTCACAATAAAAGCAAGTGGATTGCAAATGAAGTGTATTGTCCTTTTTATTGTGTAGTTAGATAGCCAGTAGTAGTCCATGCTTTTCGAGTTTGAAAATTTTCTAACAATATTTATTATATCTGTGGGTGTGACAGGGTCCCAGTGAAATTCATGCCCTTTAGGTAGCTGATCAGCAAGTATATCAGTTGCTAGTATGTCTGACTGTTTAATTTTTTATTTTAATTCATTTACTGTAGTTGTAAAATAATTATTGAGCTCTTCTGGCTCAAGTAGAACATCTTGTGTTTGGGTAGAGGTATGTTCTTGTTTTATAATATTCCAAGCAGCCTTGCATTTGTTTGAGGCTCCTTCTATGTAATTTTCACAGGCAGCTTGTTTGGCAAGTTTAAGGTTGGCTTTGTAATCTTTTTTATATTTCAGGTAGTCTTTATGATAAGTATCATTTTGTTCTGTCCCTCATCTGCCACTGTTTTTATGTGTTTTGTAAAGTGAAAGCATCTTTTCCCGGATACTAGCATTGTCATCAGTGTACCATTTAAGCTTCTCACCCTTTGTATTTGGTTTAGTACTGTTTCTTTTCAATGGTGAACAAGAGTACCATAAGTCAGTATATGTCTTAAGGAAATTATTAAATAGAGTTTCAACAGTTGATTGATCCGTGTCATATTCATAAACAATGTCCCAGTTTACCTTTTTGAGAAGTCTGTGAATAACTTAAGAAATTCCTCTTTCTGGCCCCTAACCCATGTCATGCTTGGCTTCTTATCTGCACCCTTATAATTCTTATCCGACCGTGTATACTGGTGTGTTAGGAGTAGAGGATCATGATCTGCTAAACATTCATCTGCAATGCTTACACTATATAGGTTTCTTGAAAAATTAACTATAATATTGTCCAAACAGGCATTTCCAAGTGTTGGGATATTGTTAGTATAATACAGATTTAGTGATCTGAGTAGGTTTAAGAAGGTTTCTGTGTCGAGTTCTCCTGTGTCTAGCAAGTCAATATTGGAATCACCACATATTGCTAGGTCTGTTTTGAGTTAAGATTTTTCTCATCATCTGTTCAAAATTCTCTAAAAATAAGTTAACATCACCATTTGGAGATCTATACAAGCTAACAATTACAATATTTTGGTCTATCAGTCTTATACAAGTAAATTCACTATTTAATTCGGAGGAATATGAACTTACATCTATTTTAGAGAACTGTATACATTGTCTGATAAATACTGTGGCCCCTCCATTTTTCTCTTGTTTCTACACATTATAGCTGCCACAATGTACTCCTTAGGTATGAAAAAATCTACTTGATATTCTGTAAGCCAATGTTCTTAGACAGATAGTATATCAAATTTTTTTATTTTACAAAAATGTTCGAACTCTAAAAGCTTGTTCCTATGCTGCAAATGTTGATTTGCAGGATGGTAAGTGGGCCTACTTTACATCTATTTTGTTCCCTCTCTGAGCCATTAAGATCTTGTATTTTACTTTTGTGTGTTTTAATTTCCTCTTCGGGAAACTTGTCGTTATTTTCAGACCAAATCCTGTAAGATTTGGTCCGTTTTAGCAGTTTCCCCGTGAAGGAGCGCCCAGCGCAATTATAGGCTTAATAATGACTTTTTCACAAAATATTTCTTCTGTAGCTTGATTTATATTTGTGATAAGTTCCCTTTTGCCAAGCTGATTCAGGTGCCTACCATATCCACTGAAACTGTTCCTTTCATAGCCACTAACATCTAATAATTTTATGTTTGTAAATGTAGCACAAAAATATCTCAGTTTATCATTAGTTTGCCTAATTTCTGTATTGACACCTGACCAATCAGGCAGGTCATACCTGAGTAGTAGAGTTGCAACAATAACATTGGTGAAGTGTAAGTATTGTATTACTAAGATCAGTTTCTTGATGAATCTTTTGGCATTGTTTTTGTTTACGTCATTTGCGCCTCCGATCAGTCCTTTTTTGAGAGTTTGGAGCATTCATTGTTTATATCAGCAGTAACTGTGTCGAAATTTGCCCCTGGTTTTACTTCACTGTAAATACTTATACTGTTCCCGGCTTGCATTGACATTAGATTTGTGATGTTTCGTGCGTGGCTGTCCCCAAATAATTTCACCTCGTGTTTCTGCAGACACTGCTGCACTTTCACGTCAGAAGTCTTGTATTCATTAGCAATCGGGTGCTGAACAGTCTTTTTCTCATGTGGTATTTCATAACATTCTTTAAAATCCAGTGCAGCGAATTGATTGGATACAGTTATTTTGCTTACCCCTTTGATTTTCTTCTGCACAATACTCGGGGAGATGTTTTTTGCTCGGTGCCATGTATCCGTACATGAGGTGTGGAAGTCAATCAGATGGGATTCTTTACAGTCTTTTATCTGAGTCGCTGTATTTTTCACTGAGAGCAGCAACTAGGCACACTTTTGAGCATTTCTCGAGGAACCAGCATCAACACTCTGTGCACTGAACTCCTTTTATCACCTTCTTAGCACACACTTTACACTTATTATCACTTTTAATTGCATTTTTGCTGTGACTTTTTCACTAGTAACATTAAGCACTGTTTGGCACAAAGACCATATGCCATCTAGTAATTAATGTTTGAAACATTTTCTCCACCAATTTCATATTTGAACTAAGCTAGGGACTTGCAATAGAGTACAAAAAAATTGTAGCACTGAAAAAATATTTTGTGAAAAAAATGGCACTTTTAACAATTTTCCATTTCCACTCTCAATATTTGAAAAGAATCAATTTTAATCTTAAAATGAATTTTTTGATTACTGAGCTCACACAGTCCTAAATTTTGACATGTGTAAAAACAAAGATTTAACTAATATTCAAATTTCATATACAATATATATTCAGGCTGGTCAGATAATGTCTGCAAAGCTTGTTGCCAGGTAGGTTGTGCAGGAAAGTAATTTTTTAGAAAAAAATTGAATATGTTGCACTGTTTTTGTGGTGTCACAGCCAGACACTACACGTCCTAGGTGGTAGCTTAAATCGGCGCGGTCCTGTAGTACATGTCGGACCCGCGTGTCGCCACTGTGTGATCGCAAACCTAGCGCCACCACAAGGCAGGTCTCGAGAGACTGACTCGAACTCAGCCCAGTTGTACGGACGACAGTGCTAGCGACTAGACGTACGAAGCCTTTCTCTCTCATTAGCCGAGAGACAGAATAGCCTTCAGCTAAGTTAATGGCTACGAACTAGCAAGGCGCCATTAGCCTTACAGTGATTGTAATTAGAGTCTCACTTGTGTTCACCATAGAGATGTACAAGAAGAAATTAAAGATAAGTATATGAGAAGCTCCATTCTTTTCTTCATAGCATTAATTACGTATCCTGTTCCAGTACTTCACGCCCGTCGGCGTTAGTCTCGCGTGCCCTTTAAGCCACCTCTATTTACAAGGTGTTGGCCCAGCTGCCGACACATCACATGGCGACGAGTCTACAAAGGCTCTTGTGTTTTACTTTGCCCTAATTTCTTTGTGTCATGGCTTCGCCACAATCTCCAGATGTACTGTCCGAATTTTATCGCTTGCAGAATCAGCAGACGCAGGCGTTATTGGATGCTCTTGGACAGCTCGTCCAGGGTCAACGTGCGCTGCACACCGATGCGGCCGCCGCCGCTTCATCGTTACCGCAGCCACAACATGCTGTTGCACCTCAATTCAGACCCTTTGACGCAACCCAGGAGTCATGGCAGGAGTGGTCCCGCCAGTTCAGCTTTCATCTAGCCGCCTACAGAATTCAAGGTAATGAGCGGCAGCCGTTTTTGCTTTCTTGTGTCGGTGTGTCCACCTACCGAGTGGTGGTGAAGTTGTTTCCCCGGCGCGACGTAGCAACTCTGTCCTACGAAGAAATTTTGTCTGCTTTAGATGCCTATTTCAAGGAAACAGTGAATGTCATTGCAAAAAGGTATACGTTCTTTCGTACAAAACGTACGGCCGGTCAGACTAATAGGGAGTGGGTTGCGACATTGCAAGGACTTACTAGGGAGTGTGCGTTTGAATGCGAATGTGGACTTCCTTATTCAGATACTATGGTGCGTGATGCAATAGCACAGAACGTTTCTGATGTTCGCATACGGGAACAGATTTTGAAACTAGTTAATCCCTCCCTTCAACAAGTGATAGACATATTGGATAGGCAAGACACACTTGACTTTGCTCAGGACTCATTTGAAACTTCGCCGGCTGTGTGTCACATTAACCGGCCCGCCGGGCCCGCTGCACGGGACGCTCAGCGGCCCTTGCGCCCATCAGCGCAGCGGCAGCCTAGCTCGCAAACACGTTCGCCGCGTAAGCAAGCTAATGCAGTGAAATCATGCCCGCGGTGTGCAACTAGACATTCGCGTGAAAATTGCCCGTCCCGCCAAGCTATTTGCTTTTACTGTCATAAGAAAGGACATGTCCAAAGTGTTTGCCAGAAAAAGCTCAGATCAGACACTCACACCAATTCCAGGCCCTTTGCTTCGCGCCGGAATCGAACCAAGGAAACTCAGGCTCGTGAACCTTCGCCCATGGATATTCATGTAGTTCATTCCACCCCGTCCGGTGACAGTGTTCATTCCACAAAAAGTGTGCGTCGACGTCGACGGCAGTCCCGTCACGTCGCACGTGATTCTGTCCCAGTGTCTGTTCCAGTTGCACAAAACAGTCGCTTTTGTCGTCAGCAGGACAATAAACTTTTTGTAGACTTAGACTTTGCAGGCAAAGTGATACCATTCCAGCTCGATACTGGAGCTGCAGTTTCATTGCTCAATCACGACACGTACAACCAACTGGGCAAACCTCCGTTGCGTGCCGCAAATGTTCAGCTCAATAGTTACTCAGGCCAGAAAATACCAGTGTTAGGACAGTGCAGCCTTCTTGCAACATACAAGGGACAAACAAAACTTGTGTCCTTTTACGTTCTTCGTTCTTCTACTGCAGTGAACTTGTTTGGTTTAGATTTATTTCAATTGTTTAACATGTCTATAGTAAATCAGGTCCTATCAGTGAATCAGACTGTGCCTTCCGCCAGTGTTTCTAGTCTCTGTGAGGAATTTGCAGACATTTTTGCACCGGGCCTTGGTTGCGCTAAGAACTATGCAGCACATTTGGAACTGAAAGAGAACGCGCAACCGAAAAATTTTCAGAGCGCGCAATGTTCCCCACGCATTGCGTGATGAGGTCGCAAGAACATTGCACGATTTGGAATCCCAAGGTGTAATTGAACGTGTGCAGGCTTTTCTCTGGGCCTCACCCTTAGTAATTTTGCCAAAACCTTCCGGAAAATTGAGACTTTGCGTGGACTTCAAAGCAACTGTGAATCCACAACTAGTGACTGCAACTTTTCCTTTGCCCCGCCCGGAAGATCTTTTTGACAAACTGTGCCCGGGAACATATTTTTCAAAGTTGGACCTAGCAGATGCGTACTTGCAAATACCGGTGGACGAAGAATCCCAGCGTGTCTTGGTGGTAAACACGCATCTTGGCTTGTATCGCTTCAAAAGACTGCCTTTCGGGTGTGCGTCCGCACCTGCATTGTTTCAGCAATATTTACAAACTATTTGTGCGTCGGTCCCTACTGCTGCGAACTATCTGGACGATATTGTGATCTCCGGAAAGACAGAAGCCGAACATTTGCAACATCTCCGAACATTATTTCAGGTCTTGCGACAAAATGGTCTTCGCTTGAGGAAGGACAAATGTGTGTTTTTTGCTCGGGATTTACCCTACCTGGGCCATGTAATAAATGCCCAGGGCATCCATCCGAGTCCGGAGCACCTCCGTGCCATACAGGATTTGCCGTCACCGCAGAACTTGAAACAGCTGCAGAGTGTGCTGGGTAAAATAAATTATTATCATAAATTTCTGCGCAATGCTTCTTCCCTTTCAGCTCCGCTTCATCGCTTACGCCGTAAACGTGTTCCGTTCGTCTGGACGACGGAATGCGAACGCGCCTTTCGCCAGTTGAAATCGGCGTTCCTTTCAAATACTTGCCTTACGCCATTCGCTCCCCGAAAACCCCTTTTGTTGATGGTAGATGCATTGGATTTCGGGATCGGTGCTGTGCTTGCGCACAAAGATGGATCGCATGATCGTCCTATTGCCTTTGCGTCCAAATTGCTCTCGTCTGCGCAACGCAATTATTCACATATAGAGAAAGAAGCGTTAGCTCTCGTGTTTGGTGTTACTAAGTTCCATGATTTCTTGTATGGTCGTCCCTTTACCATCATCACGGACCACAAACCTTTGACATCGCTTTTTCATCCGAACAAGCCGGTACCTCCGCGTACGGCGCAGAAATTCATTCGCTGGTCTCTTTTCCTCTCGCAGTACCGCTACGATATCTTGTATCGGTCCACTGCTAAGCACGGAAATGCTGATGCGTTGTCCCGTTTGCCTGTTGCTGAGGATAAAGCATTCGATTCTTCCGAACTTGCTTGCATGTTCATTGATGCGGAAACCGATGACGTGGTCGAATCGTTCCGACTGATTTTCATCGTGTAGCTACGGCCACAGCTGTTGACCCTGTCCTTGCTACTGTTTTGCGTTTTGTTGCTCCGCAATGGCCCTTGTCCAAGTCACTGATCGAGGATCAGCTTGTTCGCTGATTTTTTGGTCACAAGGAGAGACTTTTTGTACGACGTGGTGTTTTGTTGCTGCGTTCTGATATTGATCAGTCCCGAGTCGTGGTCCCACGTTCGTTACAGTCCTCTGTCTTACGGCTTCTTCACCTCGGACATTGGGGTATAGTGCGTACGAAACAACTTGCTTGTCAGCACTGTACTTGGTTCGGAATCGATGCTGCGATTACGAATATGTGCTCCTCTTGCGTGGCGTGTGCCGAACAACAATCCGCTCCGCCGCGGAAATTCTTTGCGTGGCCGAAAGCCACTTCCCCTTGGCAACGCTTGCACATCGATTTTGCTGGTCCATTCTGGAATGCTCGTTGGTTGGTTGTGGTCGATGCTTTCAGTAATTTTCCTTTTGTTGTCCGGATGTCTTCCACGACGTCTTCTGCCACAATCCAAGCCTTGTCTGCTATCTTTTGCATTGAAGGTCTTCCGCAGACTATTGTTTCCGACAATGGCCCACAGTTCATGTCCGCAGAATTTCAGTCCTTCTGCAAGGCCAATGGTATTCAACATCTGACGTCCGCGCCGTTTTCGCCTCAGTCAAACGGTGCCGCGGAACGACTGGTCCGGACTTTCAAGTCACAGATGTTGAAATTTAAAGAGTCGCATTCTCGGGAGGACGCATTATTGCTCTTTTTGTCCTCGTATCGCTCTCAGCCCCGCGATGGTCGCTCGCCGGCTGAGTTGCTCCATGGTCGTTCTCATCGAACCTTGCTGTCTTTGCTGCATCCGCCGCATCAGGTTCCTGTGCAGCGGCAGACTCCTGCTTTTGCTCCTGGCGACGTTGTCTTCTATCGCACCTATCGCGGTTCACGGCGTTGGCTCGCAGGGCGCATTCTTCGCTGCCTCGGCCGCGCGATGTATTTGGTTTTGGGGGCCTCTGGTGAGGTGCGTCGGCATCTCAATCAGCTGCGCCTCTGTCGTCGCCTGGGTTCTGCCGCTCCCCGTCTGCTTTCAGCGACGGAGCCGTCAGGTCAGCGCCCTGGGGACCCATCTACTGGCTCGCCTCATCCCCAGGTGTTACCGACGCTGCCTTCCATTTTGCCTCATGGCGTCGCGCAGCCGCCGCCGCCGCCGCCTCCGGCGCCGCCCGCAGTGGACGCTTCGCTGCAGCCGCCACGCGCCTCCCTGGGTCACGCGCCGCCGTTCGCTTCCCGTGACCAGCTGTCCTCCGCCATGGAACTCTTGCCCGCTCCGGACCAGATGTCGTCATCGCGCGTCGGATTCTCCGACCACATGGAGGTCGACCCTTCGGCCCCTCCTGTCTCTTTACGGGCGCATACACCGCATGTTGACGTGCACCCTGGAGTAGGTTTTCAGGCGTTTCCTAGCTCCCCTCGGACCGAATGGACGGGTGCGGGTGGCACAGCCTCGCCTGTTGTTAGGCTCCCCACCTCATCGCATACGTCAACATGGGGTCCTCCCCACGGCGGGCGGAAGCCTTATCTCACGACCGTTCGCCGATTTGCGGGGGAGGAATGTGGTGTCACAGCCAGACACCACACGTCCTAGGTGGTAGCTTAAATCGGCGCGGTCCTGTAGTACATGTCGGACCCGCCTGTCGCCACTGTGTGATCGCAAACCTAGCGCCACCACAAGGCAGGTCTCGAGAGACTGACTCGAACTCAGCCCAGTTGTACGGACGACAGTGCTAGCGACTAGACGTACGAAGCCTTTCTCTCTCATTAGCCGAGAGACAGAATAGCCTTCAGCTAAGTTAATGGCTACGAACTAGCAAGGCGCCATTAGCCTTACAGTGATTGTAATTAGAGTCTCACTTGTGTTCACCATAGAGATGTACAAGAAGAAATTAAAGATAAGTATATGAGAAGCTCCATTCTTTTCTTCATAGCATTAATTACGTATCCTGTTCCAGTACTTCATGCCCGTCGGCGTTAGTCTCGCGTGCCCTTTAAGCCACCTCTATTTACAAGGTGTTGGCCCAGCTGCCGACACATCAGTTTTCACATTATTCAGCATTGAATTTAGATAACCAGGTCATTGTGCATGCAAATTCAAGCACTCCACCAGAGGTGAGTCATCAAACGTATTCTTTGTTTGGTTTCCTCAAACCAAAGAAAAGTACAATTTTGGTAAACATTTTTGGAAACAGTGATCAATAGAGTATTATATTTTAACTAAATTTCAGTCTTGATCACAACACTTATGTCTCAATAACATAGGTGACTGGTTTCGGTTATATTTATATAAATATCTTCAGACCCATGGCTTCCTTGGAAGATGGTAGGCGGAGCTCTCCTCAGCTGCTACGAAGTCAACTGAGCAGCAGTTGATCAGTTGACTTCGTAGCAGCTGAGGAAAGCTCCACCTACCATCCTCCAAGGAAGCCATGGGTCTGATAACGGTTATATAAATATAACCAAAACCGATCACCTATGTTATTGAGACATAAGTGTTGTGATCAAGACTAAACTTGAGTTAAAATACAAGCAACTGTAGCTTTTGCTAATATAGCTTAAATATACTGCCTCCAAAAAAAGACACCTTTTAGCTGGTAATGAGCATTTCAGCAAGTAGAACTCATAGACCCACAGGCATCTGTGCATTACTGCATTTCAGCACTTGCAGGTGCTTTAATCTGCTTGCGTGACAATCTGACTGGTGAACTTCAATGCTAAATAACTCTAAAAAAGCACAACATATCAAATTTTTCCTTAACAGTTATTTCTCAGCACAATCTCCCATACAACATCCTTAAAACCTTTTCAGACTCTTTCTGGCCTCCCTGCATAAATGAGTATAAACATAATTTGTACTTCTTTAAACTGTAACTGTAGTATAAAAGTAATATGTTTATTGTTCGATATTTAGTTACATAAATAAATTGATTGGATATGAAGTACTGTAAATATATAAATTGTACAATGACATTGCCCTTACATAAGGATAAATCATGTATCAACTTAGTTAGGTCTAATGACTATGACATAACAGATAGATAAATATTGAGTCCATTCTCATTTTTAATCTACATAGATGATCTTCCAATTACTTGAAACACTGGTTCAGAAACTGCAATGTTTGCTGGTGATACAACACTATCAATCAATGATTCAAACTCAATCCTTTGATTTCAGAGTGGAGTTACGTATTCTGATGCAAAGGTATTCAACAAGTTCCCACATAAAATCAAGGAAACAAGTTTAGATTAATTAATAATTGAAAAGAAAATTAATAATTTATCTCATTAGCAACTCTTACTTCAAATTAACCTATTACTCAAGATTCAAGGATTGAAAGTTGATGTTACGTAAGTGGCAAATAGCAATGATCATAGCAAAGCTGCATAAAAAGTAGATAACACAAATGAAACAAACCTCAGCTATTAAGAACTAGTGAAGAGGCTCAATGTTAGAAGTAACAATATTATGAAAAGGAAAGTGGAGATGTTGAGTCACAGATAGGCACAACAAAAAGACTGCCACAAAATAAGTTTTCAGCCACCAAGGACTTTGTCTAAAATAGACGCCAGACACACACACATGCATGAATGCACACACACACACACACACACACACACACACACACACACACACACACACACACACACACACACACACACACATGCAAATGCAGCTTACACAAACATGACTGCAGTCTCTGGCAGATGAAGCCACACTGTGAGCAACAGCAGCAGTGCATGATGGGAGTGGCACCTGTGGGGGAGGGGGAGTAAGTTTGTCATTTTTCTCACCAATCTAGCCCCTTCCCTGTTACCATTCTAGCACTACACAGCCCTCATACTACCAACGCACCGTCTTTGAACTTCTCTCATTTTCCCCCCAAACACTCCCTCCGTCCCACCTCCCCCTGCCTAACCTCCTAACTGCACCTAGCTGCCGTATCCTTCTCCACCTCGTCCTTGCACACACTCCAGCACCACTTCACTGTCCACCACCCCTACCCTGCTATCCCTCCTGTTCCCCACCCCAGCCTCCTCCTTACCCCTACCCTGTTGCCACTCTCTTCATGCATCGCTGCTGTTGCTCACAGTGTGGGTTCAGCTGCCAGAGGCTGCAGTCATTTTTGTGTGAGCTGCATTTGTGCATATGCGTGTCACTCCTGTTTACAGAAAATTTTAGTGGAGCCCTTTAAAAAATGCAAAAACTTATTGAACTGTGTTCTTCAAATACTGTTGGAAGCAATGGCTATGCAACAAAATGCTCGAGGAGAAGTTACAGAGGTCAATGGAGAAATTTTGAAATAGAAAGATCCTTTCAAATATCTAGGTAGCTCTAAATCAGTAAACAGATCTAATTCCAACCAATCAGATAATATCCTGGCATACAACACATTCATTGGATAAACTAACACATACTGTAAGAAATATCTGAGGGGGAGACCCTAATCATCTTGTCACTGCCTATGCTCTTCTAATGGTAGTGAGGCAGACAGTAAGGTATGCAAGACAAAATGATAATTTAAACATAAAACATAAAATTTTCATGACATACAATTGAAGAAACTCAGGGAATAAATGGGAATCAGTGATATTTTATCATAAAAGGAAGTGAACAAAATGCTTTAGGAAATGGAGAGTTACACAAAGCAATATGTGTTTCAGCTACAATGGATGAAACACAATGGACTCCAGTGACACGTTTAGTTTTGTCTAGTCAAAAGAAAGATCGATGATACAATGGAGTCAACAGTTCCTTTAGGTTCAGAACACTATTTCACCCAGACTTGTGCATGAAAAGTATAATATTATTAACAGCAGCAGCAACAACAACTATTATTATTATTCTTTCTTTTCTCAGACGTTATGTCTGGTCAAAAATGGAAAGTCAGGCGGACCTTGATCAAGCGTGACTTCCTTTTAACTGCACGGTATATGTTACATTGCATTTAGGAACTTTTGGGTAATTGAACATGTATCAATAATTACAGATTTCTGTAGTTCTATATATACGTTTGGATGTAGCTGTATTGCATTGATGTACTGGTGGATATTGTGTGGTATGGCTCCTGTAGTGGATAGTATAATTGGTATAATGTCAACTTTATCCTGATGCCACATGTCCTTGACTTCCTCAGCCAGTTGGATGTATTTTTCAATTTTTTCTCCTATTATCTTCTGTACATTTGTTGTATTGGGTATGGATATTTCGATTAGTTGTGTTAATTCCGTCTTTTTATTGGTGAGTATGATGTCAGGTTTGTTATGTGGTGTTTATCTGTTATAATGGTTCTGTTCCAGTCTAATTTGTATTCATCATTCTCCAGTACATTTTGTGGTGCATACTTGTATGTGGGAATGTGTTATTAGTTTATGTTGTATGGCCAGTTGTTGATGTATTATTTTTGCTACGTTGTCATGTATTCTGGGGTATTCTGTATTTGCTAGTATTGTACATCCACTTGTGATGTGATCTACTGTTTCTATTTGTTGTTTGCAAAGTCTGCATGTATCTGTTGTGGTATTGGGATCTTTAATAATATGCTTGCTGAAATATCTGGTGTTTATTGTTTGATCCTGTATTGCAATCATGAATCCTTCCATCTCACTGTATATATTGCCTTTTCTTAACCATGTGTTGGATGCATCTTGATCAATGTGTGGCTGTGTTAGATGATATGGGTGCTTGCCATGTAGTGTTTTCTTTTTCCAATTTACTTTCTTTGTATCTGTTGATGTTATGTGATCTAATGGGTTGTAGAAGTGGTTATGAAATTGCAATGGTGTAGCTGATGTATTTATATGAGTGATTGCTTTGTGTATTTTGCTTTTTTCTGCTCGTTCTATAAAAAATTTTCTTAAATTGTCTACCTGTCAATAATTTAGATTTTTTATGTCGATAAATCCCCTACCTCCTTCCTTTCTGCTTAATGTGGATCTTTCTATTGCTGAATGTATGTGATGTATTCTATATTTGTGGCATTGTGATCGTGTAAGTGTATTTAGTGCTTCTAGGTCTGTGTTACTCCATTTCACTACTCCAAATGAGTAGGTCAATATTGGTATAGCATAAGTATTTACAGCTGTTGTCTTGTTTCTTGCTGTCAATTCTGTTTTCAGTATTTTGTTAGTCTTTCTCTATATTTTTCTTTTAGTTCTTCTTTAATATTTGTATTATCTATTCCTATTTTTTGTCTGTATCCTAGATATATTTATAGGCATCTGTTTTTTGCATCGCTTCTATGCAGTCGCTGTGGTTATCCAATATGTAATCTTCTTGTTTAGTGCGTTTTCCCTTGACTATGCTATTTTTCTTACATTTGTCTGTTCCAAAAGCCATATTTATATCATTGCTGAATACTTCTGTTATCTTTAGTAATTGGTTGAGTTGTTGATTTGTTGCTGCCATAAGTTTTAGATCATCCATGTATAGCAAATGTGTGATTTTGTGTGAGTATGTTCCAGTAATATTGTATCCATAATTCGTATTATTTAGCATGTTGGACAGTGGGTTCAGAGCAAGGCAGAACCAGAAAGGACTTAATGAGTCTCCTTGGTATATTCCATGCTTAATCTGTATTGGCTGTGATGTGATATTATTTGAATTTGTTTGGATATTAAGTGTGGTTTTCCAATTTTTCATTACTATGTTCAGGAACTGTATCACTTTAGGATCTACTTTGTATATTTCCAAAGTAGATCCTAAAGTTATTATTATTATTATTATTATTATTATTTCTTTACTTTCTCAGACGTTAAGTCCGGTTAAAAATGGAAAGTGACGCGGACCTTGATCAAGCGTCACTTCCTTTTAACTGTACGGTATAAGTTATATTGCATTTAGGAACTTTCGGGTAATTGAACATGTATCAATAATTACAGATTTCTGTAGTTGTATATATAAGTTTGGATGTAGCTGTATTGCATTGATGTACTGGTGGATATTGTGTGGTATGACTCCTGTAGTTGATAGTATAATTGGTATAATGTCAACTTTATCCTGATGCCACATGTCCTTGACTTCCTCAGCCAGTTGGATGTATTTTTCAATTTTTTCTCCTGTTTTCTTTTGTATATTTGTTGTATTGGGTATGGATATTTCGATTAATTGTGTTAATTTCTTCTTTTTATTGGTGAGTATGATGTCAGGTTTGTTATGTGGTGGTGTTTTATCTGTTATAATGGTTCTGTTCCAGTATAGTTTGTATTCATCATTCTCCAGTACATTTTGTGGTGCATACTTGTATGTGGGAACATGTTTTATTAGTTTATGTTGTATGGCAAGTTGTTGATGTATTATTTTTGCTACATTGTCATGTATTCTGGGGTATTCTGTATTTGCTAGTATTGTACATCCGCTTGTGATGTGATCTACTGTTTCTATTTGTTGTTTGCAAAGTCTGCATTTATCTGTTGTGGTATTGGGATCTTTAATAATATGCTTACTGTAATATCTGGTGTTTATTGTTTGATCCTGTATTGCAATCATGAATCCTTCTGTCTCACTGTATATATTGCCTTTTCTTAGCCATGTGTTGGATGCATCTTGATCGATGTGTGGCTGTGTTAGATGATACGGGTGCTTGCCATGTAGTGCCTTCCCCTTCCAATTTACTTTCTTCGTATTTGTTGATGTTATGTGATCTAAAGGGTTGTAGAAGTGGTTATGAAATTGCAGTGGTGTAGCCAATGTATTTATATGAGTGATTGCTTTCTGTAGTTTGCTAGTTTCTGCTCGTTCTAGAAAGAATTTTCTTAAATTGTCTACCTGTCCATAATGTAGGTTTTTTTATGTCTATGAATCCCCTTCCTCCTTCCTTTCTGCTTAATGCAAATCTTTCTGTTGCTGAATGTATGTGATGTATTCTATATTTGTGGCATTGTGAACGTGTAAGTGTATTTAGTGCTTCTAGGTCTGTGTTACACCATTTCACTACTCCAAATGAGTAGGTCAATATTGGTATAGCATAAGTATTTATAGCTTTTGTCTTGTTTCTTGCTGTCAATTCTGTTTTCAGTATTTTCGTTAGTCTTTGTCTATATTTTTCTTTTAGTTCTTCTTTAATATTTGTATTATCTATTACTATCTTTTGTCTGTATCCTAGGTATTTATAGGCATCTGTTTTTTCCATCGCTTCTATGGAGTCACTGTGGTTATTCAATATGTAATCTTCTTGTTTAGTGTGTTTTCCCTTGACTATGCTATTTTTCTTACATTTGTCTGTTCCAAAAGCCATATTTATATCATTGCTGAATACTTCTGTTATCTTTAGTAATTGGTTGAGTTGTTGATTGGTTGCTGCCAGTAGTTTTAGATCATCCATGTATAGCAAATGTGTGATTTTGTGTGGGTATGTTCCAGTAATATTATATCCATAATTTGTATTATTTAGCATGTTGGATAGTGGGTTCAGAGCAAGACAGAACCAGAAAGGACTTAATGAGTCTCCTTGGTATATTCCACGCTTAATCTGTATTGGCTGTGATGTGATATTATCTGAATTTGTTTGGATATTAAGTGTGGTTTTCCAGTTTTTCATTACTATGTTTAGAAACTGTATCAATTTAGGATCTACTTTGTATATTTCCAATATCTGTAGTAACCATGAGTGGGGTACACTATCAAAAGCTTTTTGTTAATCAATGTATGCATAGTGTATCGACCTTTGTTTAGTTTTAGCTTGATATGTCACCTCTGCATCTATTATCAGTTGCTCTTCACATCCTCGTGCTCCTTTGCAGCAGCCCTTTTGTTCTTCATTTATAATTTTGTTCTGTGTTGTATGTGTCATTAATTTCTGTGTAATGACTGAAGTTAATATTTTGTAGATTGTTGGTACGCATGTTATGGGCGATATTTAGCTGGGTTTGCTGTGTCTGCTTGATCTTTAGGTTTCAGATAAGTTATTCCATGTGTAAGTGTATCAGGGAATATGTATGGGTCTGCAATGTAACTGTTAAATAATTTAGTTAGATGTGAATGTGTTGAGGTGAACTACTTTAGCCAGAAATTTGCTATTTTATCATTTCCAGGGGCTTTCCAATTGTGCGTAGAATTAATTGCTCAGGTAACTTCATGTTGCAAAATTATCACTTCAGGCATTTGTGGTATCATCTTTTATGAGTCTGTTTCTGCTTGTATCCACCACGCATGCCTGTTATGTTGTACCGGGTTTGACCATATGTTGCTCCAGAAGTGTTCCATGTCTGTTATGTTTGGTGGATTGTCTATTTTTGTGTGTGTGTTATCTATTGTTTGGTAAAATTTATTTTGGTTTGTGTTGAATGTTTGGTTTTGTTTCCTTCTATTTTCACTTTTTTTGTACCTTCTAAGTCGTTTGGCCAATGCTTGTAATTTCTGCTTCTTTTCATGTAATTGCTCTATTGCTTCTTGTTGTGAGATTTTACCTAACCTTTTTCGTTTTTTGTCTAATATTTCATTTCTTATAAATTGTGTTAGCTGTCCGATGTCCTTTCTCAGTTTTTCTATTCTGATCTGTAGCCTGTGTTGCCATGCTGGTTTTGTGGGTTTCTTCTGTGTGTTGGTTTGTTCTGATCTCTGCCTAGTGTGTATATTTAGTGTAGTGAGTGCTCCTACATAAACCAGTAGTTGTAACTCTTCCATAGTTGTGTATTCATTTATTTTGTTGTGTATGATTGTGTTGATAGTTTTTATTGTTGTTTCGACTTGTGGGCTATTTGGTGGTCTATGCAAGAATGGTCTAATGTCTGTATTTGTGTCTTTGTATTCTATATATGTCAACTGAAATTTTTCTTCTGTATCTAACATGTGTGTCACTTCATGTTCCATTTGTGCTTGTGCTGGTGGCTATCTTAAGATTTCGTTTTCCTCTGATTGATTAATTGATGCGTGTTGTTCTTTGTTTGTTTGCTCTGGGATGTTTGAGTCCATTACTGTATTTTCTTCTTCTTCTGATTGCACATTATTTTGTTCCAGTATTTGTTGTACTTGTTGTTTGATGTTTTCTAATTCTGACTGGGGTATCCTGTTATTTTTTATTATTACACGGATCTGATCAGCTAGTCGCTGTTCTGTTAAAAATTTTAATTCCGGGTATCTGGTAATAAATGTTGTGTATACTTGTGATCTGTATCCAGTTGTGTTGGTTCCTAGGTTTGTTGCTTGGTAATAACAGAACATGAGGTGTCGATTAACTTCATCTGACCATCTCATCCTCTGTCTTTGTTTTCCTTATAGGGTGGTTGCAGGAAGCATATCCTGCAAAACACCTCTATTTGGATTTAAATCATTTTCCGGTTGGCTAGCAGTGTCATTACCATTGTGGGCAGGCATAGGGTTCAAGCGTCGTCCCCGACCATGACGGCGCTTGTCCGAGGCTTCTTTAGATCTGTCCTGAACCAAGTAATCACACTGAAAGGGGGGTTAGCCCTATTAGTGGTTTGTTCTTTTCGTCACCTTTTACGACTGGCAGAACATACCGGAGGCCTATTCTTTTCCCGGGCCTCCACGGGGATTATTATTATTATTATTATTATTATTATTATATGAAGAAGAAGCAGAGGATTATGTTTCTCACACTCCAGTATTGATTTCCCTCTATATAAGTTAAAAAGTTTTTGTGCCAAATTTGTAAATGTAAAGCTCATAAATATTGATACTTATGAAAGAAACTGTTTTACACGCCATGGAATGCATCACAAAAAAACACGGTAGGGAAAGATTAGCTGCAAATATTAACGATGTACTTGAACTGATATCTCAGTATAACGAAAACAGACCTGTTATTGCAATGGAAGCTCCTTCACAGGGAAACTAATACTTCAGACCAATTCCTATGGAATTAGGTCCGAAAGAACTGACAAAGCGAGGGACCGTAAATTTGCAGTAAAAACTCACATCGGTGTAAACTTTGCCGACAGTTTAATACATACTGTAAATTCTTTAGTCGGAAAAAATATCTTCATAATGCACTTAAACATAGGTGGTGTGTCGGGAGAAATGATGAACCAACTATATGACTTAGAAATACTCTTAAGGCAAATTAATTCTGTAAAAGTCATATGTTTGAATGAACATTGGCTTAAATGGGACAATGTCAAGCTACTAAATTCACTCTCAGGATACAAGTTAGCATCGAGTTTTTGCAGAAAAAAGGGGTATGGGGGATCGTGTATATTCGTTGAACAGACACAAAACTTCGAAGCCAAAATGACAGTCGATTGTTTAAATGAGGAACAGGTATTTAAAAGCTGTTGCATTGAGCTGTCTGAATACGGTTTACTAATCATAAGCATATATCATGTCCCGGAATATTGGGCTACTAGGGCATTTCTAGAGAAATTTGAAACTCTGCTAAGTAGGTTGCAGGTAGGGAAACCATACAAAAAGATTGTAATTTGTTCTGATTTTAATATAGATATAAGAGACAAAAACAGATTTGTTACCACCCTGAAGGATTTGTTGGCTACAAACGGCTTAACACTAAATTTTACTGAGTACACCAGGGTAACAGCCACTTCTGCCACAAGCATTGATAATATAGTGAGCAGCAAAAATTATGGGAATACACAACAACAGTATTAGACTTAGGAATATCTGATCACTCAGCACTTTTTATGTTATTGCCATACATAGACAAAACATATAGGCCCACAGTGAAATTGGTCAGAAATTTCAGCCAGCCAAATATAAACACATTTATCTTGAAATTAAAGGAAACCCATTGGACCTTCAGCAACCAGTGTTCAGTAAACAATAATTACAACACTTTCATATCTGAATTCAAGAACATTTTCACTGAATGCTTTCCCCTAATATCAACAAATGATAAATACAATAATAGTAAGACATGGATTACGGAAGGTATCAGGATCTCTAGTATTAGAAAGAGGGAAATGCATAAGGAAGCGAAAACCAACCGTGATGCTGAATTTATTAGGTACAAAATCAAATACAAAAAAATATTTGATCAGGTAGTTAAACAAGCAAAACAACTGGCAAACAGTAAATATATAGCTAATACCTCAAATAAATCAAAAGCGGTATTGCAGGTTGTCAAGAAAGAAACAGGGACTGAAGAAACAAAACATTTTAATTACAAACTAGAAATTGGTGGGAATACTGTTACTAACACTTGGCACATCTGTGAAGAATTTAGTAAGTACTTCATAACCACAAACAAAATTCATAACTTCTTACTTCCACAAATAAGACCTGATGCAGTACTGCAGGATTCAAGAGAGTTTAAATTTACTGCAGTAACATGTCATGAAGTAGCTATAATCATACAATCCCTAAAAAATCTTAAATCTGTGGGCTGGGATGAAATTCCAACCAATATCATAAAGGCAGGAAGTGACAGCATTGCACCTCAACTCTGTAAAATAATAAACCAATAATTTGATTAGGGCTGCTTTCCAGACAGACTCAAATATGCTGAAGTCTGTCCAGTCTACAAAAAGGGAAAACAAGATGATTTAGTAAATTTCCGCCCAGTGTCTATACTCCCAGTTTTCTCTAAAATAGTTGAACGAATAGTATGTAATCAATTTGAAAAGTACAATAAGGAAGGTAATATTATTCTCAATAACAAATATGGGTTTAGGAAGGAATGAAACACTTTAAAAGCTGTAAATGAACTAATCTCCAAAGTAAGTAAATGCCTTGACAACAAACAAAGTGTATCTGGTATTTTCTGTGGCCTCCAAAAGGCATTTGACACAGTAAACCATAAGCAACTGCTCCAAAGATTGGGTACCTATGGCTTCCATGGAAAATCTATAAGATGGTTTTCATCTTATTTCAAAAACTGATACCAAAGGGTGGTGATGCATCAAAAGGGAGAGAAAACTTGCTCTAGCTGGAAAGAAATTCAAGCAGGCGTGCCACAGGGCTCAATATTAGGACCACTTCTGTTCTTATATTACATAAATGACATGCCTAGCAAAGTAAATACAGATACAATACTTTACGCAGATGACTCAACTGCTGTAGTCTGCTGCAAAAACACTGACGAATTAGTAAGGACCATGAAACAAACTCTACAAGAACTTGAACAATGGATAAAAGATAATGCTATGAAATTAAATCTTGAAAAAACCCAAATCATACACTTCAGGACCAAACAAACTACTGAATGTATATCACAAATAGAATATTCAGGTACAGAACTGACCACAGTTGATTCTGTAAAATTTCTTGGGATAATTTTAAATAAAAACTTGCAATGGACCGACCACGTTATAACAGAACGTAAAATCGTGTATGTCAGTAATTTCTTTACGTGTAATGTTTTATGTAAATATAGCCTTTGACTGCGAGTTTAACAACTAAGAGACAGTTATCTTTGGTCATGCGGAAAGGAGGTCGATCTTGGGCAGAGGTGGTTGAGTGGCTTTAGATAGGAAGCGTGGGCTGGAGTAGGTGATGATACAGATGTGGTGTAAAACAATGTCGTATTTGATATTTTTGTAGAAGTGTTAAATGTGAATAAATGAATTAAATACTGATGTGCAAAACTAATGTAATGTTTGCTCTCTAAAAATCAAAATACCACGTCGCCCTACAAACCAGTTAGTCTCATCCAAACACAAAGAAAAACCGCGGGAACCTCCCAGTGGAATCACCTCTAGACTTCACGAAGACAACAACGCAGCCATCGATATGAGTTAAGTACCAAACTGTTCGTACTTGTTAACAACCTCGGACTATAAATTTGAATCTCCGGTAGTGCCTGAAGTCACCATGTGGACAAAGGAGTAGGACAACTCAAAGAACTGTGGAAATCTTAGGAAGAGGTCTGTTAAAACGTGGACGGTTTACAGAAGAGATTAAATAGTTTAGTTTATGCAATGAGGGTACTACACAAAGTAACGGATTTAACAGTGAAGAAAACTGTATACCACGCATATTTCATAACACTTATAAGATATGGAATAATATTTTGGGAAAAAAAAAAAAAAAAAAAAAAAAAAAAAAAAAAAAAAAAAAAAAAAAACAGAGCAATGACAGGAACCAATAGTAGACATTCATGCAAACCACTATTCAAAAGCCTGGACTTCATGACAATCCCTTCCATCCACATATATGAAATACTTCTCTTTGAACAGAAAAACTCACATCTGTTTGAAGGAAATACATTCACACATGTCTATGAAACTAGACATAAATTGAAATACATGCTACCTTGTCACCGGCTCACAGTATATGAAAATACTCCATATTACATGGCTCTGAAGATCAGAAATAAGATAAGGTCAATATTTGGGGAATCCACATTGGAGACCATTGGCACATACCTAAAAATCAAATGTTATTATAGTCTAGAAGAATTCCTAAATGAATAAACAGCAATGTTATAGTTTAGAAGAATTTATAAATAGGAATAGGGAGTAAAGATGCAAGTACAAATGTTATACTTTCGAAGCCATATAGATACAAAGTATACACGTTCACTGTATATTCATGTTTATATATAGAATTACATGGCGGTTTGTATCCCGTTCAGTACATCCATACTTCATATAGGTGTGTGAAGGCTATAGTAATGATTCAATGAGTTACGAAAAGATTTAAAATATAATGTTGTATTTTTATTATAATAAGCAATGTATGTATGATGTATTTCCTGTAGTATATAAAATACTGTAACAACTTAGGTTAAAGACTGACGAGTCACCAATGTTCTCAATCGAATGATTGTATAAAAACATGTTATGTGACAAAGTATCTTATCTTATCTCTCACAATGTAATGCAACCTCTGTGTTACCTATCTACAATTTTTGGTAACATCTACCAGGTAAAGAATTCCCAGTGTATAATCTATTATCTTTTCCACAGGTTTACTTATTTGTAGCTGACAAGGAGGTCATTTTTTTATTACTACATTATACTGAATAAAATACTTACATTCAGAAGTGTCATATATTTTGATGTTTGTATGTCTTCATTTGTACTCTTCATTATGTCACTCAGCAGAACCTGGAAATTATAAAAATGAAAAAAAAATGTAGACAAAATTTTCAAAGAGTGACACCAGTGTTTCCTACTATTCAGGATAGTGATTTAATATTATTTAAGGATGATTCTAAGAACTGAAAGATAGATATAAGATTCTTTTCTTTGTTATCAAAAGCAATTTTGTTATTGAAGGTAGGCTTATTTTTCAATGGAAGCGACTTGTACACATATCACAATACACACCTAAAGGGCAAGTTATATAAAGTTGAGTGGGCAAGTCTGAGTAACTGTGACAATAGTGACATTGCTTTTGATATATTTATTGATGTTCTCACTAAGTTACTCAATAAATATTGCTCTAAAATATTTTAAAGGGTAAAAACTGACAATGCACCAAAGAAACAGAATAAACTACACAAGTACAATCCTTAGCTGGAGTAACTAAAGTATCTGAAAGAGCCCTTGTCTGTGCACCAATAACAAAATGTGTGGTGTAGCAGTTGTATTGATCTCGAATGAAGTCCTGTGATACTCGATCCCAAGCCACTTGCACTTGGGTGTACTGATCCTACAGGCTGATGGATGGAGATGGATTCCTAATGACACATTCCATGGCACCCCACACATTCCTGAACATGGAGAGATTGCGTCATGCAGCTGGGCATGCAATCCAGAGACAAAGCACACTCTGGAGGTGGCAGCAGTATGAGGATGATATTTATGCTCTGCATATATATGTGTGTGTGTGTGTGTGTGTGTGTGTGCGCGCGCGCGCACAAACAAACAGCAGAGCTAATGCTTGCAGGACCTGATCCTTGTACTGTGTGGCTGTCGCAGAGCCCATTAGAAACACCAATGGTAAATGGCCACCATATGGTAACACACCCCACACCATCACACCAGGCTGGGACCCAGTGGTTGTCACTTCCCACATAGAAGCAGGACTCGTAGCAAAAGATGACTTCCTGCCAGTCTGCAGGACTCCATGCCCACTACTGCCGACACCAGGCAAGTCATATGGAACACTGTGGTAATGTGAGTGGGAGGCATCATATTGGTTTGTTTACAGAGAGCCCTGAATCATGAAACTGCCTGCCAATGGTACTAGCACTTACTGGATGTTACAAAGAAGGCTGGACAGCTCACTGAATGGTCCCAGTCATTAGGGTTGTGTCAGTTAATGAGTGGCAGACAGTCCTTTGATGCTCCCTCCTTGTGGTTTGTATCTAATGTCCAGATCTTACATGTCATGCAAACATGCCTTCCTGTATCCAGTACTACAAACAATTGGAAATGGTGGTGTCCATATGACCAGAATGGCATGCAGTATGATGGTACGGCCACCCAGCCTCCTACAGCCCCACAATCTGACATCTCTCAAGCTTATCTAGTTTGGCAACCTACTGTTAAACATGTTGACTGGGCATTGTGCATAGCCACTTGGAGTCCTTGTATCTACCAATACACACATCACATTCCCACTCAGTGTAGTAAAATGTACAAAACTAATCATTGGCATAGCTGATGGCGAGCACTATATCAACCATTTCATAATGGATTGGTTCACTCCTCTTGACATCAGCTCTTTTAAAGACAATAAGTGTGCCCCTCCCACCAGAGGTTCGAGTCCTCCCTCAGGCATTGGTATATGTGTGGTCCTTAGGATAAGTTAGTTTAACTAGTGTGTAAGTCTAGGGATCAATGATCTCAGCAGTTTGGTCCCTTAGGAATTCACACACACGTGAACATTTGAACGACAATAAGTGTTTCTGCATGTTCCATGAACCGTAATTCTAACTTGTTACTGTGATTTGGAATGAATCAGTTTCACAATTGCAGTACTGTTCCTCAGCAGAACATATGGCAATGGACTAATAATTTACTTAGTTTACAAAGCTTCCCCCTACATATACAGGTGGAATATGTGCACAAATTAGACTGAAATATGTTAAATATATGTGAAATACATGTGACAAGTGCATGCATGGACAAAGCTCCATCTAAAAAGCTCTTCACAAATACCTCGATCAATTTCAACCAAACTCTGTACATTTATTACTTACTATCTGGAAATAAATACTGTGGGTGTAAGAACCAGCAATCTCATATTGGGATGTGTCTGATAATGTGGAGAGAGGAGGAGGAGGAGGAGGAGGAGGAGGAGGAGGAGGAGGAGGAGGAGGTGATGGACAGGTGGAGAGAAGGATGAGGAGGAAATAGACAGAGAAAGGGAAGAAAAGGAGATGGAGAGGGAAAGGGAAGAAAAGGAGATGGAGAGGGAAAGGGAGGAAGAAGAGAAGATGGAAAGGTAAAGGGAGGAAGAAGAGAAGATGGAAAGGTAAAGGGAAGAAGAAGAGAAGATGTAAAGGTAAAGGGAAGAAGAAGAGAAGATGTAAAGGTAAAGGGAAGAAGAAGAGAAGATGGAAAGGTAAAGGGAAGAAGAAGAGAAGATGGAAAGGTAAAGGGAAGAAGAAGAGAAGATGGAAAGGTAAAGGGAAGAAGAAGAGAAGATGGAAAGGTAAAGGGAAGAAGAAGAGAAGATGGACAGGGAAAGGGAAGAAGAAGAGAAGATGGACAGGGAAAGGGAAGAAGAGAAGATGGACAGGGAAAGGGAAGAAGAGAAGATGGACAGGGAAAGGGAAGAGAAGGAGATAGCCAGAGAGAGGGAGATAAGGATATGGACAGGGACGGGGTGGGGGGGGTGGGGGTGGGGGGGGGAGAAGAGGACGAGAGTGACGGAAAGTGGGGTTGGAGGTGGTGTACAGAGATAAGGTTAGAAGGAAAGGGACTAATAGGAGACTGGAATAAATATATATCCAAGAAATGCTGGCTATTCAGGTTGAGACTAAAATTAAAGACTGAACTATAATATACACATGTAGTCTCCACCAGAGGGTGCCTGACGCCTGTTGTGTGCTACACAGGGCTCATTTCTGTTTGCGACTATGTTGCTACCCAGCTACGCTGCGGCAGTGAGCTGCTAAAGTCTTGTTCTGTCGAGTGGGGCTGTAGTGAAGGTGGGGAGCTGCTGCTGACTGGGCCACCTAAGAATATCGTCAGTACTTCTATAGTCCACTGAATTCTTGAAGTCACACTGAAGTTATAAGTATTATAGTTTTATCCATACTTTAGAGCTGTCAATGTGGCTGTATTCAATATGTGGGAAATATGAATAAAAATTCCTTTTTATGTTTCATTAAATTACACAAAGTATTTTGGACAGGTGCAAATTGTCTAATACATAATTCACATTTGTTCATAAAAGAAACATGCATCTCAACTCAGTCAGGAGGAAAGGTAAATTATATATTAGACGAATTACACCTAACAATGGACCCATAGGGCCCATAACACGTCGGGGAATTTAATAAAACATGAAAAATTGTGACAAAGTGTTTTTATTCACACTTCCAGTGGATTTAGTATTTTATCTGGTTTTTTTCATGTTCCTCATCACATTTACATTACTCTATGATCTGTTCATTCTGCTTTCGCAGTTTATGGGCTTATATGGACAGGCCTTTCCATTAGGTTTGTTTTAGAATGAGAGAAGCCTTTTTGTCAATACACGTCACTCCATTTAACTGAGAGCTAATCTTAGGGATCAGTATCTCTACAGGAATAAGTGTCAAACCCAATTAACCTGCCCTCTTAGTAGTTGAACAGTGTAAGGGAATTAAATCGTACCTGTGACAGAAAGCGGTGAGTATGAGCAAACTATTTCATTGGCATGGTTATACTACTACTAGTGACTGTTGGGTGATTACCACAACTGTCTGGGCTGCCACATAATTTCTTTTTTTATTTCTGAGGTAATGTCCCTCCACTCCATTTATATTCTTACCCTATTGCTGTAACCACTGAAACTATTCTTTCTTTTCTCTTCTGTTGATGAGGGGTAACTTGGGTAACCCTGGGCACACCCTTCTGATGGTATTGTCCTATCTCACATTCCAACCACCATTACCAAGACAATGTGTCTCCCTTGTTACAGTGCTCATCAGATTCACTCTTACATTCCACCGTTGACTACACTCATTCCTCTTTGAAATCAACTTTGTGAGCACTCAGTGTTATCCACCCTGTATCCTCTGTGTGCCAATCGCTCCTGAGATCAATTTCTGATCAACAACTGCTTGTGCTTTGAGAATATTTCATGTAGCCAAGGTTGGAGATGGTGGTCTCTCACTGGCTGTTGTTTTGGATGGACCCAGACCTGTTACACATGGCCTTCTACTTATTCTCCAAAATTTGCCAGAAGTAATAACAACTGTTTACAAAAATGTTCAGTGTTTTCCCATGACATGGTATGCCTAAATGCTGTTTGTCTTAGCTAGGCACCAGAACCCCATATAAGAAATTTCAACATTATGGCATGTGCAAAACACATCATGCATGAATTCCAAGTTCCAGTCACAAGATCACACTTTTTCTGGTGGAAACAGTAATGCAAACCTGACCACACATAATGATCACAGTGTGCAATCCTCTGTTTTGGCCCATTAGCTATAGCGTTCTATGTACAGTACCAAACCTGATGGCCACCATTCTTCTTTGTTATAATAGTATCCACATGTCTCAAAATTACTGGATCATCTTAACTGATAGCAAGTTGATATTCAACAGCTCCAGTTGTGATCTTGTTACAGTAGCCGCCAATTTATCAACTCATCTGCATTTCAATTTAAATACCAGTTTGACTCAATTTTTGTTATACTACCAGAGTTATCTTTCAAGTTACATTATCAAGACTGGGAAGGACTGCCTAACTATATGGATAATTGACTGCTACAATCAATTTATCACCGTGTCTTGTCACTCATGAATGAGGCCAGATTGCTATGGACCAACTGGAGCCACTGTGACTTTGCCCTCTGCCATTTCTGCTGTTGGTTGTCATATTTACTGTGTGGATTGCCTATTAAAAGGTTATTGTAATTGATTTTCATCATTAAAAAAAAAAATGGTACCCGAGACCCAACCACTGGGCAATTACCACGATTTAGCTAGCCCCAAGAAGTAAATCCCAAATACAGGCATAGGCCCCCTTTAGACTTAATGTGCAGTTGAAAGATATCACTATGTGAGAACTTTTTCATTAATGTCATGCATGTGGACAGGTTACTAGAGGCTGTGACAGTGCCATCCATGAAGTGTTCCATCTTTTTATGTGTGAGTATTGGGAACAATTGATTTGGGTGAGGAGACCTAGTTCTCTCCTCATAAAGCTAGCAATATGCAGTAACTGTTGGACTTCTGCTTAAGGATTGAACTGGGACCAAACCATTGCTACTTGTGCAACTGTTACTACTTTTCTGTTGTATTGTAATCATCCCTATTTAAGGCCATTTTGTAATTGAGTTTAATGGGTGTCCACTGGTCATAGTGGGATGATCATAAAGCATACACAGTATGTAAAGGATAGTCTATAGATTCATTTGGGATTATGTAAGCAACACTTAGTTGTATATAAACCTGATTTCAGCAGACAACTCCTCGTAAATCACCTCACACACCCTCCCAGACGAAGAGTTAAAGTTGTGGTGAACGACAGTGATTTCAGGTGGTTGTGCTAAAAGCAGAGACATTCCAATGCAGCGGAGTATGACTGTGCATGGAACCCCTTTGGTACCTTGATTATTCTCAGTTTTTGTATTTGACCGCTTCATGTTGGTTTCAGTTATTATTTTGTGAGTTTTTGTGCGATTGCTAATTTGAACGTGTTTTGTGGATGCAGTCAAACAATAAAGCCAAGTAACACTCTCAAGAAAGTCTGTGTTATTTCAGCAATATATATTAGTAATTTCAGTGGTGACCCCAATATTACGAACACAAAAATTAGCTCACAAGAAAAAGTGACCACGAGAATGGAAGGGACTCTATCATGTACAGAAATTGGACGGCAGGAAGATGAAAGCAGTGGAGTTTGTAGCGGGACTTTGAATTTCGCCGCGCTACACTCGTTCCCTCAGATAAAAAATATCCCGTCGCAGCGGTATGAGCGCTCGACGGCAGAGAAAATACCAAAATTGTAACCTTTTTTGTTTTTCTATCCGTTTTCAATTGTCTCTTGATAGCCGAAGCTGAAGGCAGACGTGATCTGACGCTGACGTAAAAAACTTAATAGCTAGTCTGATTGTAATGTGTAGACATTGTGGAAGTTGTTAAGAAATTCGGATGATGGAAGTAGCAAAGTGAATTAAATTGCATACAGTATCAAGATGATTTTAATTGGTATAAATTAGTGATTCCTGGACTATTGCAAGATTTTGGAGCAGTTTTTTTTCATGCAGAAATGAAGGAGATTTTTGAAGACCTGGACGCCGCCCGAAAGAAGACATGTTAATCTGGTAAAGAATGAACTCAAAGCTACGCCATTTCCCCCTGTCAGTTACATTTTGTTGTTCTCTGTTCTTTTTCAAAAATTTTTGTAGTGGAAATTGGTTTAACTTTTGCTCAAAAACGCCACAAGGACCACCCCAACAATAGCTTTTCCGAATAACGAAGTCCGCTAGATTTTCTGTAATACGAAGTCCGATTTGCTTTTCATTCTTTCCCTTTTTCACGGTCTCTCTTCTCACATTTATCTTTTTTTATTAACCAATACAACTGGCTCCCGCGACAGGACGCAATTTTCGGATGTGTCGTTTTTGAGCAAATTTGAAACTTTAATTTGTATTTTTTCCCAACAGAGAATATCAAAAAATCCTGAACTCTAAATGGTAACTAAAACACCAACTTTATTGTACCTAAGCAAATGATTATACAACAATATTGTAAAGAATTTTTGTAACTAATTCAATCTGTTTTTCTTTTCATGGCATATATTGATGCAAAAACTGTTATTTTGAGACCTTTTGGTGATTATCCGATGGAGATGTATTAAGAAAATCCATATTTTGACGAATACGATTTACGCAGAAGTGTTTGACCAGCCGCTGGAGGACAGAAAATTTAATGGTGAGTCACACAATTATGTTTCATTCAAGCATTCAATAGCCAACTGCAGAATCCATTTTTCCATTTCCACACATCCTGTAGTTTTCTTCTTGTTTTTTCCAAAATTATCTATCTCTATTGTAGTTTGTGGTAATTATAGTATTGTAGCTGCATATGAAGATCGTGAATTTGACCGCCAAACAGTCATTTGTTACGAAAAATTTTGTCCGCCCTGCTGCATCTTTCTCAACCATTGTTTGCAATAGAGCAATCATTTACATTGACGAGAAAATATTTCATCCTAAATTTGAGTCAAATCTTTATTAATCAGACTTATATTATTCCCTCTTTGACTTACTATTATACATCCTATTACAATGGAACGCGGTAAGGTAGAGATAGTTTCGACAGATCAGTTAAGTGAAGTAGATTCATCTTTCAACCAACAAGAAAGTCCGCGTTTCCCTCCATGGACGAGTTCACAGATCAATGCAATGATTTTGCCTCAAACTCGCAACATTTGTGATAATACACAGATGGCGACTTTAAATGACGAAATGTGGAATGGACGCGAGACTAGACCGTCAGCGCCATTGTTAACATCAATGTCAGAACCGAATATGAGACAAATTCAGCAATGTGACACAAATCGGACACAGGAAACTGACAAACTGGACCGACTATTAGAGTTATTTGCAGACATGAAACGAGACGTTAGTCAGAAAATTGACATATTAAACCATACTATGACCGAAAATTTTGAACGGTCGACAAAACAAATGACAGAATTAAATAACACCACTCAACAGCTCAGCCAGCGATTTGAGACACTGTCCGATCGAGTCACTAAACAGGAAGAAACCTTGGTTACATTCACACACGAAACAAAAAACAATATCACCCGATGTGAGAATCAGTTAACACAAATAGTTAATGTGCAGCAGGAAGTGAACACTCGTGTGGAAGAGTTAGCTCAGGCCCACACTTCAGCTAGCTCCACCCAAGAAAAGCTGACTGAAGAAGTGGGAAATATTACCCAACAACTCACAATGGTAGTTCTCGAACAAACCCACCTCAAAGAAAAGATAGAAAAATTAGAAGAACGAGCGGACCTCGCGTCACTAAACAACGACACCAACATGGCCGAAAGAATTGTACACGAATGTAAATTGTGTGACGACTATCTGGACAAAAAACTTGAAACAATTACACAGGACATACTTTCAAAAACAAAGACACATGTTAAAGACGAGACAAAAAACACAGAAGACGATGTGACAAAATTACGAGACAATGTTGTGCCGTGTTTGGCGATTGGTGCAAACGCACCGCTAGGAAACGACAAAACAGCTAAAACCATGGCTAATGACACAGACAGAACACCTATTGTGAAATCACCTACTTCCAATCAAAATTACAATGTGCCGCTTTCTTTTCCACCAAACGAGCAATATTACGGTACGACACCTAGAGTAGCAAGTGACACAAACCACGTCAATACAGTTATGCCAACCGGCATGGCCGATGACACGTTTGTAAGACATGGGCATTTTCAGACATTTTCCAGTGAGGACAAGCACAAAGTCCACCCTATTGTGTTTATTAGATCATTTGACGGTGTTTTTCCACGTAGTTGGTCAGAAGTCGATAAAATCAGATACGTCACCAATCTCATGAGAGGACGAGCAGCTAAGTGGGGTGCCGCTATGAAACGGCGGTGCCTTACGTTTGATCAGTTCGAACAAGCCTTCTTGGACGAATTCTGGTCCGAGAATGAGCAACAGAGTCTAAGGAGAGAAGTGTGCAACCCCGAGACCTATGACCCTAAAAAAGAGACATTAAGACAATACTTTGAGAGGTACCTAGACAAGACACTGTACTGGACCAAACCAGCCGACTTGCCAGCGATAATTGACACTTTAAAGAGCCACTTACCCTTTCCATACCGAGACAGAATAATAGGAGTACCGGAGAATGACGTTAAGACTTTTTTAAACTTCTTAGATCAAATGGACGTAGTTTACAGAGGCGATTCACGCCATTCAAATTTTACTCATATTAGTAACCAAAATCAGCACCCACCCCAAAGGAACCGTAGTGACGGTGGTTGGTGGAACCATCCGTCAGCGCCGCGACACATTACGATGCCTGCGCAACATATTCAAATGGAAACGTGTATGACAGTAGGAACAACCGCAGAAATTCGTGGAATAATAATAATAATAATAATAATAATAATAATAATAATAATAATAATAATAATAATAACAATAATTATCACCCATATCAAAATGGTAACTGCAAGCAAAATGAAAATTACAGGCAGTACAACAACAACAATAGGAGACGTGAGAATAACCGGTACAACCCGGGCTACTTTGACAGGAACATGACATATAACAGACATAATTACCACCAAAACAATAGCAATCCCAACAATCACCGACAGAATATGTGGAAGACTAGTGATGGGCTAAACTGCGATTTTCCGATATCAGTGATTTCTGTGAATGCTACTTTTCAGTATCTGCTATTCTTAACTGCGATTTGTCGCAGTTAAGAGTCGCAGTTAAGGAACATACGTCGTGTATCCCTCCGCCACTGCTATTTCTGCTACTTCCGCGATTTCTGCTACTTCCGCTACTTCCGCTACTTCCGCTACTTCCGCTACTTCCGCTACTTCCGCTACTTCCGCTACTTCCGCTACTTCCGCTACTTCCGCTACTTCCGCTACTTCCGCTACTTCCGCTACTTCCGCTACTTCCGCTACTTCCGCTACTTCCGCTACTTCCGCTACTTCCGCTACTTCCGCTACTTCCGCTACTTCCGCTACTTCCGCTACTTCCGCTACTTCCGCTACTTCCGCTACTTCCGCTACTTCCGCTACTTCCGCTACTTCCGCTACTTCCGCTACTTCCGCTACTTCCGCTACTTCCGCTACTTCCGCTACTTCCGCTACTTCCGCTACTTCCGCTACTTCCGCTACTTCCGCTACTTCCGCTACTTCCGCTACTTCCGCTACTTCCGCTACTTCCGCTACTTCCGCTACTTCCGCTACTTCCGCTACTTCCGCTACTTCCGCTACTTCCGCTACTTCCGCTACTTCCGCTACTTCCGCTACTTCCGCTACTTCCGCTACTTCCGCTACTTCCGCTACTTCCGCTACTTCCGCTACTTCCGCTACTTCCGCGATTTCCGCTACTTCCGCGATTTCCGCTACTTCCGCGATTTCCGCTACTTCCGCGATTTCCGCTACTTCCGCGATTTCCGCTACTTCCGCGATTTCCGCTACTTCCGCGATTTCCGCTACTTCCGCGATTTCCGCTACTTCCGCGATTTCCGCTACTTCCGCGATTTCCGCTACTTCCGCGATTTCCGCTACTTCCGCGATTTCCGCTACTTCCGCGATTTCCGCTACTTCCGCTACTTCCGCTACTTCCGCTACTTCCGCTACTTCCGCTACTTCCGCTACTTCCGCTACTTCCGCTACTTCCGCGATTTCCGCTACTTCCGCGATTTCTGCTACTTCCGCGATTTCTGCTACTTCCGCGATTTCTGCTACTTCCGCGATTTCTGCTACTTCCGCGATTTCTGCTACTTCCGCGATTTCTGCTACATCCGCGATTTCTGCTACTTCCGCGATTTCTGCTACTTCCGCGATTTCTGCCACTTCCGCGATTTCTGCCACTTCCGCGATTTCTGCCACTTCCGCGATTTCTGCCACTTCCGCGATTTCTGCCACTTCCGCGATTTCTGCTACTTCCGCGATTTCTGCCACTTCCGCGATTTCTGCTACTTCCGCGATTTCTGCTACTTCCGCGATTTCTGCTACTTCCGCGATTTCTGCTACTTCCGCGATTTCTGCTACTTCCGCGATTTCTGCTACTTCCGCGATTTCTGCTACTTCCGCGATTTCTGCTACTTCCGCGATTTCTGCTACTTCCGCGATTTCTGCTACTTCCGCGATTTCTGCTACTTCCGCGATTTCTGCTACTTCCGCGATTTCTGCTACTTCCGCGATTTCTGCTACTTCCGCGATTTCTGCTACTTCCGCGATTTCTGCTACTTCCGCGATTTCTGCTACTTCCGCGATTTCTGCTACTTCCGCGATTTCTGCTACTTCCGCGATTTCTGCTACTTCCGCGATTTCTGCTACTTCCGCGATTTCTGCTACTTCCGCGATTTCTGCTACTTCCGCGATTTCTGCTACTTCCGCGATTTCTGCTACTTCCGCGATTTCTGCTACTTCCGCGATTTCTGCTACTTCCGCGATTTCTGCTACTTCCGCGATTTCTGCTACTTCCGCGATTTCTGCTACTTCCGCGATTTCTGCTACTTCCGCGATTTCTGCTACTTCCGCGATTTCTGCTACTTCCGCGATTTCTGCTACTTCTGCTACTTCCGCGATTTCTGCTACTTCTGCTACTTCCGCGATTTCTGCTACTTCTGCTACTTCCGCGATTTCTGCTACTTCTGCTACTTCCGCGATTTCTGCTACTTCCGCGACTTCGGCGACTTCGGCGACTTCGGCGACTTCGGCGACTTCGGCGACTTCGGCGACTTCGGCGACTTCGGCGACTTCGGCGACTTCGGCGACTTCGGCGACTTCGGCGACTTCGGCGACTTCGGCGACTTCGGCGATTTCTGCGACTTCTGCGATTTCTGCGACTTCTGCGATTTCTGCGACTTCTGCGATTTCTGCGATTTCTGCGACTTCTGCGATTTCTGCGACTTCTGCGATTTCTGCGACTTCTGCGATTTCTGCGACTTCTGCGATTTCTGTGACTTCTGCGATTTCTGTGACTTCTGCGATTTCTGTGACTTCTGCGATTTCTGTGACTTCTGCGATTTCTGTGACTTCCGCGATTTCTGTGACTTCTGCGATTTCTGTGACTTCTGCGATTTCTGTGACTTCTGCGATTTCTGTGACTTCTGCGATTTCTGTGACTTCTGCGATTTCTGTGACTTCTGCGATTTCTGTGACTTCTGCGATTTCTGTGACTTCTGCGATTTCTGTGACTTCTGCGATTTCTGTGACTTCTGCGATTTCTGTGACTTCTGCGATTTCTGTGACTTCTGCTACTTCTGCGATTTCTGTGACTCCTGCTACTTCTGCGATTTCTGCGACTTACTACTGTATGAAAAAGTTACATCTGTCAACACGGAAAATTGCATCGCAACAAACCTGTCATTGGCAAGTATGTTTTACGTTTTTTCTTCCGTTGGCTTTAATTTTGTATTAAAGAAACAACTGTGAAAATATTAATAGTGTAATTAATATGTAAGTAGCCGTACAGTACCATAATAGTTCGTATTTAGAAAATGAATTGTAACATATTGTTATGTTCACAGGTACCTGAACTACATTTCAGTCACTCAGTAAAGTGATAACTGAAAATATCATTGTCAACAGATCTGAAGAAATTGCCACTGCATCTTTAGACCGTTTTCGTCAGACGATAGGTTAGTTTCTAAGCGTTTCGATGGACTTAATTACTTCAGTGAGATCGTTCTTGCAAATGTGATATTCATTATAGCAAATATTAGCAATCTACTCTGTCAATTATACTTCTAGTAATTAATGACAGCAAAAATTGTTTAATAATCCTTGTGTTTTTGCAGACACAGTTCTGACTCTGATTACTGGTTGCTGTACGTATCTATCCACATCAAGGCTGTTGGGAGGGACTCGTGAAGATTCAAGACAGCTCTTAGAGGATTTGCAGTTTAAAAGTGAAACAATTGTGAAATAAGTGTGTTAATGATTAAGCTGTGTTTTATCGAAGTTGTTGTGCGATTTTAAAGGAATAATAAATGTCAAATACAGTGAGTGAATAATAAAAATCTCATTTTCCACATGTTTAAGCCGTCCTATACCCATAATTTTCCGCCACTTACTTATTGGTAAACACTTGTTGGAGAGCGACATGCCCCCCCCCCCCCCCTTTCTCCACAATCTTGGTGTGACACTGACCTGTAACATATCCCGAAGTCTACAATATGCATTTTGAGGCTGTTGATATGAAAGTGGGAAGTACAGATCTTCCAGTTAAATCAGGAATAGCTTAAGTGCATTATTTGAAAGTAACACAGGAAAAGCTTACTTATGTAGGTGGTAGTAGTGTCGGCAAAAAGTTCTTGTGTGTGAAGTTGCCATGTAGAACACCAGGTGTAAAACTTTTCTCCCGAGTCTCGAACTGTGTCGTAACAAAAGTGAGGCATTCATATGACTGTTTTCATTTCTCTACACTTATACAGATGTCTGAGTTCTGCTGTGTTAACATTGCAAAGTCCTGTAGGCATGTGGAGTATTAACCAAAACTGTCATATTGGAAGCAGAATCAAACACATTTGTTACGTTACTTGATATTTTCAGGAGAAAACGGCAATGTTGCTTCTTATTAATATAATACATTCAGAGTCACAGCAGTATTTGACCAACCATAACTGATGCTGAATGTGCATGTCGTCATATAATATGAAAGGCTTATTTCAATAGTGGTACAAGTCCATTACCTCCACTTTTCTGTCTATAATGCTTCTGAAATTAGTGATCCAAACAAACATAAATAAAGGTTCATCTCTAGCAAGAAGCCATATGCTTGAATATTTCTGGTATCTCAACTGCAGATTTTTCAGCGCTCATGTAACTTTACGACTCTATATCTCAAAATTAACAAAAATGGACTTGTACCACTATTGAAATAAGCCCTTCATATGCACACACAGCACATCGATCTCGTGAGGCACAAGGCTCTCATAACGAAGTACGTACGTCGGTCAACAGATGACACTAGGAAAAGTATGTTAACTGCGCTTTTTAGTTGCTACTTGCGACTCTTAGTTGCGACTTGTCACGGAAATCGCAGTTAGACTCCATAGCGTACCGCAGAGATGGGCGTAGTACGAACTTTGACCCACAGATGGCACTGTTAACCGCGCTTTTTAGCTGCTACTTGCGACTCTTAGTTGCGACTTGTCACTGAAATCGCAGAAAGCAGTGCTAAATTCGACCAATAGATGGCTCACGTCTTTGAATGTGAAATACTACTTGCGACTGCTAACTGTGACTGAAATCGCAGTTAGATTTTGTAAAGTTGCTACTGTGATATCTGTGACTTCTCAGTCACTGCGATTTCTAACAGATACGCGATTTCCTGCCCACCACTATGGAAGAGACAAAATTCACGCATGACAAATCATAACCCTCCACGGAATCCGCCCCCGTTCCCTAGTACAGTTATGCACTCCCCGCCACGAAGTAGCAATAACAATTGCGGCGCGCCATCAGCTGACGCGTGGGCGCCAACCGGCCGGAATGTAAACATAGTGGAGCTTGTCAATGAACCCGGCCAAACACAGCAGACGACGGAAAACAGTCGACGACCGAGCTAAGCGCTCGTGCTTCGGTCGTGAGGTGTTGTAAGAGCGCAACGGCTGAGACGGTTTGTTTCCTCAGGTACGACGACAAAATGACAGCAGAACAGGAATTAATAAACCTGTCAGGTTGATGAACCTTGTTCTTTTGCGTTCACGTCCCAAGTCTACAACATTAAAACAACTGAACAGAAAATAGCAGCTATTATATTCAGGTCCTTTCAGAATAGCAAGCATACCTCACCCAGGTTGTTACTCCCTAGAATACCCGTTATCTCACAAGCCGAAGGGGCTGCATCCCCACAGACATTTGAAACCCTTTGTGCACTAAAACAACATAATATAATGATAACTAAGTTGAACATGAGCAAGTTGCTGTGAAACCGAGATCATAAATATTTGTATTGAATACACGAACATTAAGTTATACAGCCTAAGAACACAAACATTCATTTATGGAAATTATATACTGCAGTTACACTTGTACACATAATTATGAAGAGAAGGTAAACCCAGGTGAGTACACTTACTAAATGAGAAAAGATATTCATATAGGAATGAGACCTACGCAGGTTACATTGGTTGTTAATTGTAAATTATAAGGTGAATCAACAACTAGTTAGTTATTTCAAGGCACTACAATGAGAGGAAATAATAGCTATTGAGATCAGTAATGACATAGGTATGTAGCAGAATGAATGAGGATGTAAGAATGAATGATCAGTATGAATGAGTTAATATTTAAGTTAATATAAGAAGGTAAGTTACTGTGAAGTAGTTGATGGAGACAAGAGATTATTTGAGGAAGATGATATTGGAGTTTTATGAGAATGGAAGTACCAAATGGCCCCACATATGTGATATATTAATGTTTGATGAGGAATATGTTTAATATATAAGGATATATATATTATGATGAATATGTGAGTAAGGAATGAGTGAGAATGTTTTGGTAATATTGTGCTACATGGAGAAGTGAGTAAACAGTCTACATCTTTAAGATTACATAAGAATTTCAGTTTGAAAGAAAACATTTGTGATGAGTTAGAACATGTGAGTACAAGGCGTTAAATGTGAATCTATTTACAGTGCCCTTGAAAATGAATGAATGCAAGAAAAGCAGAATGAACATAATGATGATTACAGCTGTGGAGATAAGTGTGATAAGAACATAGCTTGGAAACACATTAGCTTTAATTTATGGCAGAAGTGTTACTGGGTAACCTTTAGTTAAGTTTTGTTAAGCCACTGTGTGGAAGAAAACATTTATAGTTTGTGTTCAGACAGGAGAATGATATTTTAAGGAACTTAAGTTGAAATATAATTTTTACACAGCCCTCATGTGAATACATTTGTATACAAAAAAAAATTTTTTTACACAAGACAGAAAACCCTGAGGAAGCAAAAGATAGAGTTATTAAGGCCGTTTTGCGATTCGTACAACACCTCCACCTTTTCAGGCAATGCAAGGTAAGTGCAAAGGAGCAGTGACCATCCGTGCAGCCGACGTCGAGCAACGGACAGTGAGAAAGAGACATTTTACTGTCAATTATAATAATATGTTCTTTATTTATAATTTATAGATAGAAATGATATATATATATATATATATATATATATATATATATATATATATATATATACTACATACATGATGTTTAACCTTCACTAAAGTAGAAGTTGAACTCTTGAGAGGAAATTTGATATGTCATTATATAATACACATTATGAGAGAGAGAATCTCTGAGATACATTTTCCATATGTATAGACGGTATCCACAAGAAGTGGAGATATTGAGGTAGTACTGAGCAGATATGTGATTTACTCATGCAAGGATTTGTTAAGGTATAATACACTTAGTCATATGAACAGTCAGAACACAAACAGAGAATCTGTCATGACGTTACACTACACACGCTTGACGTAAGGACACTTACATTTACCCATGATTTGGTAAATTGTAAGCACCTCCTTTCACACACCCCTCGAAGGCGATGCAAACATTATAATGTATTGTGTTCTCTTTTTATGTATTAGCTGTAGGATTTGGTAGTTTATAGGTAGTGAATAGTTTCTTCCAGTCTATCTTTCTTTCTTTCTCCATTATCCTACCACCTCCTGCAGCTGGGTATTGTTTGTTTATGGAATGTAAGAATATATTGTGTGATAGTAAACTTTCAGGTATGAATAAAAAGACATGAAGAAAACTGAGTATGGCATTACAAGCCTGGTCAACCACTAGCCAAGAAATGGAGATAAATAATAAATGAAGGAAAGCCCGTGCTTTTAAACATTAAGTCTTATATCCCTTGGCACGTCAAAACCTTAATAAAGAAAATCAAAATGACCATAAACCCCAATAAAAGAAAGCCAATGGGACTTAGTATAATTTTTTTTTAGTGTAAATATTTCACATGTATATTCTTGTAAATTTATATGTATCTGTATATGTGTTAAAACTTTGCATATTGTCAACATATTTTGAAACGTGACCACGAAATGTAAGCTTTCAGAATTAACGATGTAAACATGCTTGAACAAAGTGAACTTGGTTAAAATGAAAATATGGCAAAAAAAGTGTTGCAAACTGTGTTAAACAGTGAACGTTATAAACGACGAATTTTGTGTTGTTTGTGAAAATTATGGCGCATAAACCAAATAACTGTTTGTAAATCGATATAAACTGCAATTTACTTCGACGATAATGAGGATTTTCACACTGCAAATGAACGTTTGTTGGCAAGTGTAAACAATGTGGTGAAACACCTACCTTTGCGAACATCGACGCCGTTGTTCCTGGCCGGCCTTCAGATGCTTTGGAGACAATAAACTCAGCACCTGTCGTAGGCGATGTGGAGGCTAAAAACTACATCGACCATATATGCCCCGGGAACAATAGTCATGAAAACGCACAAGGACCTGGAGTGTTGTGTCGTAACAGAAGACATGGACGTTGCTTCAGATCACGCACAGGCTCAATCTTATGGTGTCATCGGACTTAACACGACATTTATGCTGGAATAACAACTTGTAATGAACACTATGTGAGAATGAATACTGTTGAAGACTGTCATAACACAGCGATTTTGAAACTGCCGCACGCGAAATTCAGTGATGCTACTGCGCATGCGCAAAGACTACGTGCTGCCAGAGATGCATTGGGAAACCAACGCTGGAAGCGCACGACATTAGCTGCTCTGGCGAACAGCTTGTTCACACAAACTATATATATATATATATATATATATATATATATATATATATATATATATATATATATATATATATTAATTGTGTAAAAAGGATCCAAACTGTAATAATTGTATTTAATATATAGGTTTAGAAAGTAAGTGTTGGTTAAGATTATCCCCTATGGATGCACGTGGCCTCTCCAATGAAAATATACATGTATTGACTTTTAGGTTTGCTAGCCTGCCACGCTAAGTGTTTTAGCGTGACAGTCGAGGGGGCGATGTAGCGGGACTTTGAATTTCGCCGCGCTACACTCGTTCCCTCAGATAAAAAATATCCCGTCGCAGCGGTATGAGCGCTCGACGGCAGAGAAAATACCAAAATTGTAACCTTTTTTGTTTTTCTATCCGTTTTCAATTGTCTCTTGATAGCCGAAGCTGAAGGCAGACGTGATCTGACGCTGACGTAAAAAACTTAATAGCTAGTCTGATTGTAATGTGTAGACATTGTGGAAGTTGTTAAGAAATTCGGATGATGGAAGTAGCAAAGTGAATTAAATTGCATACAGTATCAAGATGATTTTAATTGGTATAAATTAGTGATTCCTGGACTATTGCAAGATTTTGGAGCAGTTTTTTTTCATGCAGAAATGAAGGAGATTTTTGAAGACCTGGACGCCGCCCGAAAGAAGACATGTTAATCTGGTAAAGAATGAACTCAAAGCTACGCCATTTCCCCCTGTCAGTTACATTTTGTTGTTCTCTGTTCTTTTTCAAAAATTTTTGTAGTGGAAATTGGTTTAACTTTTGCTCAAAAACGCCACAAGGACCACCCCAACAATAGCTTTTCCGAATAACGAAGTCCGCTAGATTTTCTGTAATACGAAGTCCGATTTGCTTTTCATTCTTTCCCTTTTTCACGGTCTCTCTTCTCACATTTATCTTTTTTTATTAACCAATACAAGTTCAAGCAACGTGCCGTTTCGTAACAGCAGTGAATCAGATATAGGTTTAATCTCGCATGAGGCTCTATGTTTACCACCGTTTTGGACACAGAACGTGAAAATTTGGTTTGCACAGGAAGAAGCAAATTTCCTGTATAGTGGAATAACAAACAAGAAAAAAAAGTTCACCTATGTGGTAAGCCAGATGGACCAAAACTATGCATCTGTGGTGGAAGATATAATTGTCAGCCCACCATCTGAAAACTGTTACCAACACCTGAAGTCAGCATTAATACAATGGGTTTCCAAGTCGGTTGAGCAACAAGTCCTACATTTATTGCATCATGAAAAGATAGGAGACAAGATGCCTTCACAATTTCCCTGGCACCCGAGAAGCCTCGCAGCAGACACGGAATTGCCAGACTCAATGCTGCGAGTGCTGTGGACAAGCCACCTAGATGTATCAGTGCAAACCACCGTACATTCATGAATGGAACTGAATTTAGATAAGCTGGCAGAGATGGCTGACCGAGTACAGGAAACAATTTCACTTCTGCTACCAACAATCACAGAGCTTCCATGCCATTATACAGCAGCATCAACAGAGATGGCTGCAGCAACACAGCAGAAGTACCATACAGATATACAGGACAAGTTGCAGGAGTTGTTAAATGCAGTACAGCAACTGTCATGCCAAGTAGAGATGTTAACAGTGTAGCATGAGCAAACGAATGTTGACGATAAAGAGAAAAAAATTCAGAGATCTCAGACAACGTTTTCTCAGTCACCAGCTAGGACCAACAGCCTGAGCCTGCATTGTCGTCAATTTTGTTGGTATCATGAGCATTTTGATGATCATGCAACACAATGCTCACCACTGTGCAATTACCCAAACTTCTTGAGCGGCCAGCAATAGGCGTGACCAGCTGCGGGAGTTATTTACAGTGCCTACAAAACAATTCATTCTCACACAGACTCTTTGTGGCAGACAAACTGTCGCAGTGCAAGTTCGTCATAGACACAGGGTTTGATGCTTTCTTATACCTGCACAAGATGCTACTTGTTCGTGTGAAGCCCATGCCCTTACAGTTTTCTGCAGCAAACAACTCAGTGATTAAGACATTTGGTGAAATAACTCTGCTATTACATTTCGGACTGGGGAAGGGATATCAATGGCAGTTTATTGTAGTTGGTGTAGGAGAACCAATAATAGGAGCAGACTTCCTCGTGAGTTTCAGCTTGCTGCCCAGACATGGCAAAGGTTTATCACAGAGGTTTTGCTTGGCTACATTTTTGTTTTGCTTACATTGACGACATTCTAGTATTTTCCAAAACTACAACCGAGCATTAGGATCATCTGTCACAGGTTTTTCAATGTCTCAGTGATTATGGTGTGACAATTAATTTCAAGAAGCGTGTCCTAGGACAAAACCAAGTGACTTTTTTAGGGTACTTAGTTACCGCAGCAGGAATTACTCCAACGCCGTAGAAGGTGCAAGCGTTACAGCAAGTATCACTCCTGATCACATATCTAGAATTATGAAGATTTCTAGGAATGTTAAATTTCTACAGGCCACACTAACCAGGGACAGTGTAAAAACAGTGGCTTTTGACAGCAGCAATCTCATGCTAAAAGTAAGCACAGAATTCAGTGGTCTATGGAAATGCAACGCTTGTTTGAGGCAGTGAAACTAAGTGTAGTTTATGTAACGCTTCTAGTACACCCTGATCCGACTGCACCTTTGGAAATTGTTGTTGATGCAAGTCAGGCAGCCATAGGCACAGTTCTGCAACAATATGTTACTTTTGTGTGGCAGCCCTTGGCATTTTTTTCCAAAAGTTAAATGTGCGGCAAAGAAATTGGAATGCATATGATCGTGAGTTGCTGGCAGTTTTTGAGGAAATCAAATATTTCAGAGTGTCAGTAGAGGTAAAAGATTTAACCATTTTCATGGACCATAAACTATTAACGTTTGTTTTCAAACAGTGAGACAAACATAGTTCTCCGAGGCAACACAGACCGATTGAAATTATAGTTCAATTCACAACCGACATACAGCATATAACAGGAGCAGACAGTTTTGCAGCAGATTATCTTTCCTGAATAAATGGCATATCCCAAACTATTAACTTTCACAAGTAGGTAGTTGTACAAGAGAAGGATGTAGAGTTGCAGCATTTCCTCAAGGGAGAATACGGGTTTCCATCTAGTGCAAATCAGATTACCAAACTCGAGTCTCAAAGTTTGGTGCAATGTCTCTACAGGTAGAAAGTGCCCATTTGTGCCAACAGACTACCAAAGACGAGCATTTCATTGTGTTCACGGTCTGACCCATCCTGGCATCAGGAGCACGGTCTGCCTGGTGAAAGAACATTTCATATGGCCCGGGGTAAAGTGTGGTGTCACTGCCAGACACCACACTTGCTAGGTGGTAGCCTTTAAATCGGCCGCGGTCCAGTAGTATACGTCGGACCCGCGTGTCGCCACTGTCAGTGATTGCAGACCGAGCGCCGCCACACGGCAGGTCTAGAGAGACTTCCTAGCACTCGCCCAGTTGTACAACCGACTTTGTTAGCCATGGTTCACTGACAAAATACGCTCTCATTTGCCGAGACGATAGTTTAGCATAGCCTTTTGCTACGTCATTTGCTACGACCTAGCAAGGCGCCATTATCAGTTACTACTGATATTATGAATCATGTACCGTCAAGACCGACGTTCTTCATTAATGGATTTAAGTTAATTATTCCACCAGCTACATCCGTTTTTCTAAATTCTAATTTCCCTGTCCTGTTCCAGACCTCACGCCAGCCTGCGTCAGCTAAAACGCGTGCCTTTCGGCCTCCTCCTAGTAACATGGTGTTGGCTCTCCTCCCAACCAAAACATTGGTGACGAGGCACAACCACGTCCTTATCGATATTGCCCTGATTTACGAGGGCGGTTCAGAAAGTAACCTCCGATTGGTCACAGCGCGGGTTGTGGGGGGAGTAGCGACGACATCTGTGCGTTCACGCACTCAACAGGTCAGTCGGCATCAAGCCGTGGTCGAGTGAACGTCGTACCTGCGCTAGTTTAGTTTTTGTGGCAGTTTGAAATATGTGCTGCAATAGAAAACCCCGCCAAATGTGAAGTGCGTGCTGTCATAAGGTTTTTTACAGCCAAAGGATATTCTGCAGCAGCTATTCATCGTGAGCTTTGTGCTGTGTACGGACCAAGAGTTATGAGTGAAGGAGTTGTCCGTGAATGGGTACGTTTATTTAAAAGTGGACGAGAAAACGTTCATGATGAAGAGAGGAGTGGTAGACCATCATTGGTGACTGACGAACTTGTTCAGACAGTTGATGCAAAAGTTCGTGAAAATCGACGTTTCTCAATGTCGGAGTTGTCTACTGGTTTTCCACAGATTTCTAAGACTCCCTTGTACAAGATAGTGACAGCAAGATTGGGTTACCGTAAGTTCTGTGCACGATGGGTGCCCAAAATTCTTACCGACCACCACAAAACTCAAAGAATGGCCTCTGCATTAGACTTTCTGTCACGTTATGAGGACGAAGGAGAACCATTGTTAAACAGAATCGTGACCGGTGACGAAACCTGGATTAAGTACGTGAACCCTGAGACAAAAGAACAATCAAAGATGTGGGCACATTCAAATTCGCCTACCAAACCAAGAAAAGCCTTGCAAGATTTTTCTGCCAGAAAACTGATGGCAACGGTGTTTTGGGATGCCAAAGGGGTGTTGTTGGTTGAATTCATGGAACGTGGTACGACCATTAATCAAGACGTGTACTGTGAAACAATAAAAAAGTTACGACGGGCTATACAGAACAAACGCCGTGGTTTTTTTTGCACGATAACGCCCGTCCTCACTCTGCTCGCAGAACAACGGCCCTTCTTGAGTCCTTCAAGTGGGACGTTATCAACCAGCCACCTTACAGCCCAGACCTGGCGCCAAGTGATTATCACCTCTTCATGCATTTGAAGAAATGGCTCGGGTCACAGCGGTTTGATGACGACGAAGAGCTCAAAGATGCGGTCACAGGCTGGCTCCAGGCACAAGCGGGTGATTTTTATGCAGAAGGAATTTCAAAGCTTGTGAAGAGATACGATAAGTGCCTCAATCGCTATGGAGACTATGTAGAAAAATAGTGCAAAGATGTAGTTGTAAGATGTATATATTAAAATATTTTTATTTAACTTGGTGTATTTTTTTAAATCAACCGGAGGTTACTTTCTGAACGGCCCTCGTACTTGTGTAATGGCATCACCACATTCTCCAGATGTACTGTCCGAATTTTATCTCTTACAGAATCAGCAGACGCAGGCCTTACTGGATGCCCTTGGACAGCTCGTCCAGGGTCAACGGGCAATGCAAAACGATGCGGCAGCCGCCGCTCCACCACTAACGCAGACACAACACGCTGTTGCACCAACTTTTCGACCTTTTGATGCTGCACTGGAAAGCTGGACGGAGTGGTCACGCCAATTTGGATTCCATCTCGCCGCCTACAGAATTCAAGGTAACGAGTGGCAGCCATTTTTGTTGTCTTCGGTCAGCGTACAAACGTACCGTGTGGTAGTCAAATTATTTCCCCGACGCGACGTAGCAACTCTGTCCTACGACGAAATTTTGTCTGCATTAGATGCATATTTCAAAGACTCAGTCAATGTAGTTGCGAAAAGTTATACCTTCTTTCGTACAAAACGTACGTGAGGTCAGACTAATCAGGAGTGGGTTGCAACCTTGCAAGGCCTTACTAGGGATTGTGCTTTTGAGTGTCAATGTGGACTCCCTTATTCAGATACTATGGTACGTGATGCAATTGCACAGAACGTTTCTGATGTTCGTATAAGGGAACAGATTTTGAAACTAGTCAATCCCTCCCTTCAACAAGTGATGGACATACTGGATCGGCAGGACACACTTGACTTTGCTCAGGAATCATTTGAAACTTCACCAGCCGTGTGTCAGGTTAACCGGCCCGCCGGGCGAGCTGCACGGAGCAGAAAACAGCACTCGCGCCCAGCCGTGCCGCTGCCGCCAGGCTCTCAGCCATGTGTGCCGCGCAGGCACGCAAATGCAGTGCTGAAATCATGCCCACGGTGCGTTACTAGACATTCGCGTGAGAATTGCCCGTCACGCCAGGCTATTTGCTTTTTCTGTAATAAAACAGGACATGTTCAGAGTGTTTGCCAGAAAAAGCTCAGATCGGAAACTCACAACCATTCCAGGCCCTTTGCTTCACGCCGAATTCGAACCAAGGATACTCAGGCTCGTGAAACTTCGCCCATGGAAATTCATGTAGTTCATTCCACTCCGCCCAGTGCCACTCTCTCTAACAGTGACTGTGTTCGTCCCACAAATACTGTGCGTCGCCATCGCCGGAAATCCCGTCACGTCGCAAGTGATTTTGTACCAGTGTCAGTTCACGTTGCATGAGACAGTCACTCTTGTCGTCAGCAGTACAATAAACTTTTTGTAGACTTGGACATTAACGGCAAAGTGATACCATTCCAGCTCGATACCGGAGCTGCAGTTTCACTGATCAATCAAGACACGTACAAACTGCTGGGCACACCTCTGTTGTGTGCCGCAAATGTTAACTAGCTATTCACGTCAAGATATCCCCGTGTTAGGACAGTGCAGCCTTCTTGCAACATACAAAGGACAAACAAACTTGTGTCATTTTATGTCCTTCGTTCTTCTTTTGCAGTGAACTTGTTTGGTTTCGATTTATTTCAGTTGTTTAACTTGTCTATAGTAAATCAGGTCCTATCAGTGAACCAGACTGTGCCTTCAGACAGTGTTTCTCGTCTATGTGAAGAATTTGCAGACATTTTTGCACCGGGGCTTGGTTGCGCTAAGAACTATAAAGCACGTTTGGAACTGAAAGTAAACGCGCAACCGAAATTTTTCAGAGCGCGCAATGTTCCCCACGCGTTGCGTGATGAGGTCACAAAAACATTACACGATTTGGAATCACAAGGTGTAATTGAACGTGTGCAGGCTTCTCTCTGGGCATCACCCTTAGTAATGCTGCCAAAACCTTCGGGAAAATTGAGACTTTGTGTGGACTTCAAGGCAATAGTGAATCCACAACTAGTGATTGCAACTTTTCCTTTACCTCGCCCGGAAGATCTTTTTGACAAACTGTGCCCGGGTAAATATTTTTCGAAGTTGGACCTAGCAGATGCGTACTTGCAAATACCAGTGGACGAAGACTCCCAACGCGTTTTGGTGGTTAACACGCATCTTGGTTTGTATCGATTCAAACGACTGCCATTCGTGTGTGCATCCACCCCTGCATTGTTTCAGCAATATCTACAAACTGTTTGTGCGTCGGTCCCTACTGCAGCAAACTATCTGGACGATATTGTGATCTCCGGAAAGACGGAAGAAGAACATTTAGCCAATCTCAGAACATTATTTCAGGTCTTGCGACAAAATGGTCTTCGCTTGCGGAAGGACAAATGTGTGTTTTTTGCTCGTGACTTGCCCAAGGCATACATCCCAGTCCTGAGCACCTCCGTGCCATACAAGACTTGCCTTCGCCGCAGAATTTGAAGCAGCTACAGAGTGTGCTGGGAAAAATCAGCTATTATCATAAATATGTGCCGCATGCCTCTTCCATTTCAGCTCCACTTCATCGCTTACGCCGTAAAGGCGTTCCGTTCGTCTGGACGACGGAATGCGAATGCGCCTTTCGCCAGTTGAAATCGGCGTTGCTTTCCAATACTTGCCTTACGCCATTTGATCCCCAGAAGCCCCTTTTGTTGATGGTGGATGCATCGGATTTTGGGATCGGTGCTGTGCTTGCGCACAAAGATAGATCGCACGATCGCCCTATTGTCTTTGCGTGCAAATTGCTCTCGTCTGTGCAAAGAAATTATTCACAGATCGAGAAAGAAGCATTGGCTCTCGTATTTGGTGTTACAAAGTTTCATGATTTCTTGTATGGTGGTCACTTTACCATCATCACAGACCACAAACCTTTGACATCGCTTTTTCATCCGAACAAGCCTGTCCCTCCACGTACAGTGCAGAAATTCATTCGCTGGTCTATTTTCCTCTCGCAGTACCGCTACGATATCTTGTATTGGTCCACTGCTAAGCACAGAAACGCCGATGCGTTGTCCCATTTTCCTGTTGCTGAGGATAGAGCATTCGATTCCCCCGAACTTCTTGCATGTTCATTGATTCGGAAACGGACGACGTGGTCGAATCGTTTCCAATTGATTATCGTGGTGTAGCTACAGCCATAGCTGCCGACCCTGTCCTTGCTACCATTCTGCGTTTTGTTGCTACGCAATGGTCCTGGCCAAAGTCACGGATCGGGGACCCGTTGGTTCGCCGATTTTTTGCTCACCAGGAGAGACTTTTTGTTCGACGTGGTGTTTTGCTGTTGCGTTCTGATAATGATCAGTCCAGCGTTGTGGTCCCACGTTCGTTACAGTCCTCTGTCTTACAGCTTCTCCACCAAGGACATTGGGGTATAGTGAGAAAGAAACAACTTGCTCGTCAGCACTGTACTTGGTTCGGACTCGATGCCGCGATTACGAATATGTGCTCTTCTTGCATGGGGTGTGCCCAACAACAATCAGCACCACCGCGGAAATTCTTTGCATGGCCAAAAGCCACTTCCCCTTGGCAACGCTTACACAAGGCCAATGGTATTCAACATCTGACGTCCGCACCGTTTTCGCCACAGTCAAACGGTGCCGCTGAACGATTGGTCAGGACTTTCAAGTCACAGACGTTGAAATTAAGAGAGTTGCATTCTCGGGAGGACGCATTATTGCTCTTTTTGTCCTCATATTGCTCCAGGCAGCGTTGTCTACTATCATCACTACCGCGGTTCACGGCGTTGGCTCGAAGGGCGCATTCTTCGCTGCCTCGGACGTGCTATGTATCTGGTTTTGGGGACCTCTGGTGAGGTGCACCGGCATCTCAACCAGCTGCGCCTCTGTCATCACATGGGATCTGCCGCGTCGCTGCAACCGCCGGGCGCCTCCCTGGGTCACGCACTGCCGATCGCTTCCCGTGACCAGATGTCCTCCGACATAGAACTCTTGCCTGCTCCGGACCATCTGTCGTCTTCGCCCGTCGGGTGCCCCGACCCAATGGAGGTCGACTCTTCAGCCCCTCGTGTCTCTCTGCGGGCGCATGCACTGCATGTTGGTGTGCACCCTGGAGCAGGTTTTCAGGCGTTTCCTAGTTCCCTGCGGTCCGAATGGCACGGTGCGGGTGGCACAGCCTCGCCTGTTGTTAGGCTCCCCACCTCATTGCATACGTCAACATGGGGTCCTCCAAACGGCGGGCGGAAGCCTTATGCCACAACCGTACGCCGATTTGCGGGGGAGGAATGTGGTGTCACCGCCAGACACCACACTTGCTAGGTGGTAGCCTTTAAATCGGCCGCGGTCCGTTAGTATAAGTCGGACCCGCTTGTTGCCACTATCAGTGATTGCAGACCGAGCGCCGCCACACAGCAGGTCTACAGAGACTTCCTAGCACTCGCCCAGTTGTACAACCGACTTTGCTAGCCATGGTTCACTGACAAAATACGCTCTCATTTGCCGAGACAATAGTTTAGCATAACCTTCAGCTACGTCATTTGCTACGACCTAGCAAGGCGCCATTATCAGTTACTACTGATATTATGAATCATGTACCGTCAAGACCGACGTTCTTCATTAATGGATTAAAGTTAATTATTCCACCAGCTACATCCGTTTTTCTAAATTCTAATTTCCCTGTCCTGTTCCAGACCTCACGCCAGCCTGCGTCAGCTAAAACGCGTGCCTTTCGGCCTCCTTCTAGTAACACGGTGTTGGCTCTCCTGCCAACCAAAACACAAAGAATGCAAGAGATGGGCACAAGAATGTTTGGCCTGCCAAAGAAGCGAAGTGGGTCATCATCCCCATCCTCCATTACGGACTTTTCCTGACAGTTTCGAAACTTTCGCTCATGTCCATCTCAACTTGGTGGGATCATTACTGCCCTCAGATGGTTTCTACTACCTTCTTATGGTAAGTGATCAATATACCCATTGGGCAGAAGCCGTTCCGATAGCAAACATTTCAGCAGAAATGACAGCAAAAACCTTCATAGGCATATGGATAGTGCATTTTGTTTGTCCTGTACATGTCACCACAGATAGAGGGGGACAGTTTGAGTTAACTTTATTTCAACAGTTAGCCAAGCCGTGTGGAATGAACCACCACAAAATTACCAGTTATCATCCCAAGAATAACGGTATGGTTGAAAGATGGCATCAGACTTTAAAAGCAGCTCTTATGTGTCATGAAGATAAATGGACACAGGCTCTGCATTTGGTATTACTTGGTTTGCACACCACTTACAAGCCTGACTTAGGCATGTCTACTGCAGAAATGGTGTATGGCCAGAATATTCATGTCCCAGTGGACTTCACTGAAGACAGGAGTCCTACAACAGGAGAATTTGATACATCACCTACATTCATAGCACAGTTACGACAACAAGTGTCGCATCTGGGCACAATTCCAGGCACTAGGCATGGTGATCAACCAACTTTCATGCACGAAGACTTGAGCTGTTGTACCCACATTATGCTGAGATCAGACATTGTCAAACCACAATTGCAACAACCGTATTTGGGGCCTTACAAAGTTTTGCACAGAAACACACATACAATGGAAATCTCCTACAATGGGAAGTCAATAGCGGTGTCAATAGAAAGAGTCAAGCCAGCATACATGCCTGCTGATGGTAACAAAGAATCTCACCCAGCAAACAAGCCAGCACCCAGGAAATCAGAGGAAACAATTTCTATTGTGCCTCCATCGTCCAGTCAGCAGAGATCGCCCGAGCAAATACCACATAGACATACACGAGGAGGTCGGCAGGTACACTTCAAGTACCCGTAAGTCCCAGGTGCTCTACATTTTCAGCAGGGAGGCTGTGTGGCGAACGACAGTGATTTTGAGTGGTCGTGCTAAAAGCGGAGATGTTTCAACACTGCGGAGTATGACTGCACACAGAACCCCTTTGGTTTCTTGATCATTCTTAGTTTTTGTATTTGACTGCTTTGTGTTGGTTTTGGGAATTATTTTGTGAGTATTTGTGTGATTGCTAATCTGATTGTGTTTTGTAGATGCAGTCAAACAATAAAAGTCAAGTAACACTCTCAAGAAGTTGTTCTTTCAGCAATATATATTAGTAACTTTAAAGTGACTGTTTTGCTCAGCTCATCCAGCATAGCCGGCCAAACCAACCACCTGCCAATAGCTCTTCTGGTGAGCACCACATTGCTACATGTGGCACCATCCTCATACCAGCCCACTGATGCACCACCATGCCAATGCGCCGGACTGGCCAGTTGCTTTGTAAAGCAAGATAAATGCACCAAGAAACACCATTGTCAATGATCACACTATATTTTAAATTGGATAATGCTACCAATTTTCACAAATTACTGAAATTAACAAAACAAAAAGAAGAAAACTGTTGTAATACCCCCTTTTTGAAATTTTCTGTAAAACTACCCCCCCCCCCCCTCCCACCAATCCCTTAGCTAATAGGGGCCTCTTACTAAAAGTCGTCTGTCCAAGGGAGCACTTAATCAAGTTTTCAACATAACTTACAGTCACTACATACTCTGCTTCTGTGGAAAGGTGATGGCTGAAGGGTGAATGGTGGGGCCACCTACCTGGAGGAGTAAAGAATTCTTTATTAAAAATTTTTGTTAGTTTTTTTCCCCATGATTTCTATGAACTGAGCAGTGTTCAAACAGATGCCCATCTAGATAAGTGTCACTAGTACCTATCAACCAGTAACAGGAAAAAAGGGAACCACTTGGAGGGATATGGACGTGGGCAGCAAGGGTCAGCCATGTCTCAGTTCTGTATCAATGGTTGCACAAGTTACCCAAAATGAAATTCCCTGTCAATTCCCTGATTTATGGACACAGTTTTATCATTTTTCCCTGATAAACTTCGAGATCTGAAGAGTAAGTAAACAGGTAAGTTGACAAAAAATTTAAGAACTTCTGTACAAGGGTCATATGAGAAGCCTGGTAAAAAGGTAAGAAAAAATGTTTGTTTCACAAACAATTTAGATTGCTTTTTCACACAGTTTCCTCTGAGGGATATACATTTGATTCACCAATATTCCAACTTTTCATACTATTGGAAAAATTGGTTCTCTCAAATTCTACACAATTCTCACTGACTGCAACCATCATTTCCTCATATCATGAAAATGTCTTTCCAGCAAGCCAAAGTTTCAAGTTAGGGAACAGGAAGAAGTCACTGGGGACTAAATATGATGAACAGAGTGAATGAGGAACCAATTCAAAGCCCAATTCATGCACTTTCACCATTGTTATCACTTATGTGTGGGATTGTGCATTATCCTGATGAAATAGAACATTTTTGCATGCCAATCTTAGTTCCAAATGATATAACAATAGGGTACTATTACAATTCTGTCTTTTTCCAAGTAATCTATGAGGCCTATTTCTTCGGAATCTCACAAAACAAAGGCCATCAATTACCAGCTGAAAAAATTGTCTTTGCCTTCTTTGTGCACTTTCACCAGCGGATGCCTATTATTTTGATTGCTGTTTGTCATGATTGATCCAGGTTTCATCAACAGTCACAAACCAGTGAAAAGTCTTGTGGATTGCTATTAAACATTGCCAGACATTGCACTGAAATGTTGTGCCTGGTGTGCTTTTGGTCAACTGCAAGCAATCCTTTACCTCACACATAGCTTTTTCATAGCCAATTCTCCATGTGCAATATTATACACACACTCAGATGAGATGACTACAGTGCTCTTGCATTAATGTATCATGGATTTTGTCAATGCTGTAGCTTAGACACAAGATAGGTAATAAAGATAAAAAAAAATTCAAATTCTTACCTCTATAAAGTACAATATGGTGATTGTGAGAAATTTTTGATTGGACAGAGGTAGAAATTTTATATCAGATGTAGGGAACTTATACATCTGCAAAGCCAAACTGCATTCAGACAACATATTTCTGAACTCTAGCACCTATTGAATATTTTGGAAAAAAGTGAGATCTATGGAATAATTAGAACTGCTGAATCAACAAAACCAATTTACACTGAACACTTATTTCTCATTGTATTACAAGCTCTTGTTGTTCTTGTGTGTTGTAATATTCAGACCCTAATAGACTGATGACCGTAGATGTTAAGTCCCATAGTGCTCAGAGCCATTTGAACCATTTGAACTCAGACCCTAATAATTTATTTCCTGTCCCTGGCCCTACACTGCCGACATTTTATTCTGCAACAAGGTCCTAGTAATACTAGGTCCCTTGTTGCGGCAGAAAACAGGATTACATAATATCTAGCCCATTGTGCCTCTAGCTTTTCTCATGTTTTAAGATACAGCTTTCAATTAGTATCATTGTGTGATACATACACCACAACACCAGTAATTTTAACTAACAATTTACAGCAGACCCATATTCAAGCTGTAGCTCCTTTTTAGATATGTTTTTAACTTATCCTATTTTGGTTCATGTAGAGTGTTAGACAAGGTATATTCTGCTTTATAACGTGCCCTGGTAAACAGTGCTTACAGTCAGCGAAATCTAGGGGCCAATCCCCCTCAACTGTTTGCACTATGGTTGGTAAGCACAGTGAGCTAACAACAGACCTACATCACAGGCTGTGAGTGTTTATTAAAATTTTATCGTGTTTTTATACTACGCGATGGTGACAATTGTGGCCATAGATTTGGTCTCTTTTTATTAACTTCAAGAGGGCAGGTATATCGAAACTTCCTGGCAAGTTAAAACAGTGTGCCGGACCCAGACTTGAACATGAGACCTTTATCTTTCATGGGCAAGTGGCCTACCGGCTGAGCTACCCAAGCACAGTTCACAATCAGTGCACACAGCCTTACTTCTGCCAGTACTTCATCTCCTACATCCAAACTTCACAGAAACTCTCCTGTGAAACTTTCAGAATTAGCTCTCCTGAAAGAAAGGATATTGCGGAGATGTGTCGTAGCCACAACATGGGGGATGTTTTCAGAATGAAATTTTCACTCTGCCTCTGTAACGATGGTTTGTGAGTCATGCTTGGGTAGCTCAGTTGGTGGAACACTTGTCCACGGAAGGCAGAGGTCCCCCGCGTTTGAGACTCAGTCTGGCACACAGTTTTAATCTGCCAGGAAGTTTCATATTAGTGTACACTCCGCTGCAGAGTGAAAATTTCATTCTGGAGACAGGTATATTGTTTAACTATTAACTACAATGTTGGTAACTTAGCATAACACTCGTACTCATAAATATGCACATCTTTTACAGATAAATCTGATGATGATCAGAACAATCAAAATCAATCATTAAATAAAACAAATATTTGTGATCAGAGACTATTTTGGTTTTCACTTATAGTCAAATGCTGGATAGCTCTTATCTTCAAGATGACCATTTTATCACTCATCATTCCCACAGTAACACGGGATTCCTGTTTGGTATGCCTGCAATTGCATGCTCACCAATATGTTCCAAAATATCGTACAAAAAAATGAAATTTTTCTCCGGCTCATACCACAGGTTCTATTGGACTGATGATAGAAAGGTAGTGTCAAGTATCGTCTTAGTGTCTATCCTATGTACAGGATCCAAGTATGAATATTACACACCTCCTCCAGCTTAAGCAAATGGAGGAAATTGCTAATCCATTTGTTCTTTTTGCATTAGATGTTTTCTAGGATGGGCCTTAAGGGGCTTATGGAGGCATCAGTAGTTCATGGGCGGTTTCTTAGAAATTGTGGGGCAGGGAGAGAATCTTTTCACATTTTTTTTGTACGATTCCAATTTCTAACAACCTTCAAAATTTCCTTGATACCTTCCCCTTTCCAAGATATAGAGGTTAAAATTTGACCTAACTCCAATATGTAAAATAAGCAGGTAAAAACTGGTATGAAGCAAAAACATAGCTTATAAACTGACATAGCCAGGAGAAATATGCTGTGAAGTGTTTCCATTATCTTCATAATGTTTCTGGGCACCCTATATTTTAGAACTGAAACATATGAAAATTTTTTTGAAAGTAAAATCCAGTCTGAGGTGTACAATTACTTTTCATTAATTCAACTTCACATATGCAAATTATCAAAATTTTAGTGACCAATACATACACTGATTACATACCTTGATTGATTCCATGTCAGTGACATCATCATGAATCCATACAAGCAATTTCCAGAATAACTTCTGCACCTCATTTCTTTCAGAAGTCATAATAGCAGAAAGGTCTTCCTGAAAATAAAATTTTGTACATGAACAACTTTACTGAAAACCTATTTGTGGCCAGTAAACAATTATTAGTATTTACAGTAACTTCATAAAAAAACAGCTATTCAGAAAGATACTTCTGCCTGAGCTGTCATTGTTTGTCACTCCAAGAGCTGCTTTCACTGAAAGGAAGTGTCACTTTGATGGCAGTATTCTGATGGTTAAGTTCCACCTCCCCCCCATGAACCATGGACCTTGCCGTTGGTGGGGAGGCTTGCATACCTCAGCGACACAGATAGCCGTACCGTAGGTGCAACCACAACGGAGGGGTATCTGTTGAGAGGCCAGACAAACATCTGGTTCCTGAAAAGGAGCAGCAGCCTCTTCAGTAGTTGCAGGGGCAACAGTCTGGATGATTGACTGATCTGGCCTTTTAACACTAACCAAAACAGCCTTGCTGTGCTGATACTGTGAACGGCTGAAATCAAGGGGAAACTACAGCCGTAATTTTTCCTGAGGGCATGCAGCTTTACTGTATGGTTAAAAGATGTTCGCGTCCTCTTGGGTAAAATATTCTGGAGGTAAAATAGTGCCCCATTCAGATCTCCGGGTGGGGACTACTCAGCAGGATGTTGTTATCAGGAGAAAGAAAACTGGCGATCTACGGATCGGAGTGTGGAACGTCAGATTCCTTACTCGGGCAGATAGATTAGAAAATTTGAAAAGGGAAATGGATAGGTTAAAGTTAGATATAGAGGGAATTAGTGAAGTTCGGTGGCAGGAGGAACAAGACTGCTGGTCAGGTGAATACAGGGTTATAAATACAAAATCAAATAGGGGTAATGCAGGAGTAGGTTTAATAATGAATTGGAAAATAGGAATGTTGGTAAGCTACTACAAACAGCATAGTGAACGCATTATTGTGGCCAAGATAGACACAAATCCCACGCCTACCACAGTAGTACAAGTTTATACGCCAACTAGCTCCGCAGATGAAGAGATTGATGAAATGTATGATGAGAGAAAAGCAATTATTCAGATAGTGAAGGGAGATGAAAATTTAATAGTCATGTGTGACTGGAACTCGATAGTAGGAAAAGGAAAAGAAGGAAACATAGTAGGTGAATATGGAATGGGGCTAAGGAACGAAATAGGAAGTCACCTGGTAGGATATTGCACAGAGCATAACTTAATCATAGCTAAGACTTGGTTCAAGAATCATAAAAGAAGGTTGTATACATGGAAGGAGCCTGGAGATACAAGAAGGTCTCAGATAGATTATATAACGGTAAGCCAAGAGATTCAGGAACCAGGTTTGAAATTGTTAGACATTTCCAGGGGTAGATGGGACTCTGACCACAATCTATTGGTTATGAACTGTAGATTAAAACTGAAAAAAAAACTGCAAAAAGGTGGGAACTTGAGGAGATGGGACCAGGATAAACTGAAAGAACCAGAGGTTCTAGAGAGCATCAGGGAGAGCATTAGGGAACGACTGACAAGAATGGGGGAAAGAAACACAGTAGAAGAAGAATGGTTAGCTTTGAGAGGTGAAATAGTGAAGGTAGCAGAGGATCAAGTAGGTAAAAAGACAAGGGCAAATAGAAATCCTTGGGTAACAGAAGAGGTACTAAATTTAATTGATGAAAGGAGAAAATATAAAAATGCAGTAAGTGAAGCAGGAACAAAGGAATACAAACGTCTCAAAAATGAGATCGACAGGAAGTGCAAAATAGCTAAGCAGGGATGGCTAGAGGACAAATGTAAGGATGTAGAGGCTTGTCTCACTAGGGGTAAGATAGATACTGCCTACAGGAAAATTAAAGAGACCTTTGGAGAAAGGAGAACCACTTGTATGAATATCAAGAGCTCAGATGGAAACCCAGTTCTAAGCAAAGAAGGGAAAGCAGACAGGTGGAGGGAGTATATAGAGGGTCTATACAAGGGTGATGTCCTTGAGGACAATATTAAAGAAACGGAAGAAAATGTAGATGAAGATGAAATAGGAGATATGATACTGTGTGAAGAGTTTGACAGAGCACTGAAAGACCTAAGTCGAAACAAGGCCCCAGGCGTAGACAACATTCCATTAGAACTACTGACAGCCTTGGAAGAGCCAGTCCTTACAAAACTCTACCATCTAGTGAGCAAGATGTATGAGACAGGTGAAATACCCTCAGACTACAAGAAGAATATAATAATTCCAATCCCAAAGAAAGCAGGTGTTGATAGATGTGAAAATTACCGAACTATCAGTTAATAAGTCACAGCTGCAAAACACTAACACGAATTCTTTACAGACGAATGGAAAAACTGGTAGAAGCCGACCTCGGGGAAGATCAGTTTGGAGTCCGTAGAAATATTGGAACACGTGATGCAATACTGACCTTACGACTTATCTTAGAAAATAGATTAAGGAAAGGCAAACCTACATTTCTAGCATTTGTAGACTTAGAGAAAGCTTTTGACAATGTTGACTGGAATACTCTCTTTTAAATTCTGAAGGTGGCAGGGGTAAAATACAGGGAGCGAAAGGCTATTTGCAATTTGTACAGAAACCAGATGGCAGTTATAAGAGTTGAGGGGCATAAAAGGTAAGCAGTGGTTGGGAAGTGAGTGAGACAGGGTTGTAGCCTCTCCCCAATGTTATTCAATCTATATATTGAGCAAGCAGTAAAGGAAACAAAAGAAAACTTCAGAGTAGGAATTAAAATCCATAGAGAAGAAATAAAAACTTTGAGGTTCACTGATGACATTGTAATTCTGTCAGAGAGAGCAAAGGACTTGGAAGAGCAGTTGAATGGAATGGACAGTGTCCTGAAAGGAGGATATAAGATGAACATCAACAAAAGCAAAACGAGGATAATGGAATGTAGTCGAATTAAGTCGGGTGATGCTGAAGGAATTAGATTAGGAAATGAGACACTTAAAGTAGTAAAGGAGTTTTGCTATTTGGGGAGCAAAATAACTGATGATGGTCGAAGTAGTGACGATACAAAATGTAGACTGGCAATGGCAAGGAAAGGGTTTCTGAAGAAGAGAAATTTGTCAACATCGAGTATAGATTTAAGCGTCAGGAAGTCATTTCTGAAAGTATTTGTATGGAGTGTAGCCATGTATGGAAGTGAAACATGGACGATGAATAGTTTGGACAAGAAGAATGCTGAAGATTAGATGGGTATATCACAGAACTAATGATGAAGTACTGAATAGAGTTGAGGAGAAGAGGAGTTTGTGGCACAACTTGACGAGAAGAAGGGACCAGTTGGTAGGACATGTTCTGAGGCATCAACGGATCACAAATTAAGCATTGGAGTGCAGTGTGGAGGGTAAAAATCATAGAGGGAGATCAAGAGATGAATACACTGAGCAGATTCAGAAGGACGTAGGTTGCAGTAAGTACTGGGAGATGAAGAAACTTGCACAGGATAGGGTTGCATGGAGAGCTGCATCAAACCAGTCTCAGGACTGAAGACCACGACAACAACAACAACAACAACAACAACAACAACAAAATGTATGGTGTAGTAGCATTGCTGTATGACGTCAAATTTTGCGTACAGTGAAAATGGTTGGTTGGTTTAAAAGAGAGGGGAATGGACCAAACTGCTTGCTGCGAATAAAACAATGCCACAAGGGGGAGAATAAAACAAACGAAATGTACAACATAAAACAGAGAGAAAGCAAAAACCGCAAGAACGAAGGAGAAGAGATCAAAACCAGTGAGCAGATTACAATGGCTGGCTGACCATGAGAATAAAAAGGAGACATCAGCCACTCTGCAACACATTAAAACCTCCACCCTAAAAGCACTAGGGTGGAGGACACAGAGGGACAAAGGACATGTGTTAAAATTAGATCAAATGATAAAACCCACCCTCAGAATAAACTTTAAAACGAAAGCTGCTGTTGAGACATTGTCACAAAACACCGAAGATAGGCTGCTAGGAAAGTTAAAAGTCCACTGCAGAGCAAGTAAAAGTGGGGAGTCCAGCAAGAGATGGACGACCGTCATTTGTCAGCCACAGCAACACCGAGGTGGGACCTCCCAATGGAAGAGGTAACCATGTGTTAGCCACATATGGCCAATGGGGAGTTGGCATAGGACAACTGATTCCCTGCAAGAGGCCCACATGAAAGACTTCCACATATTCGCAGTCTCCTTAATGACACGCAATTTGTTGTGCATACTGTTATGCCATCCCGTATCCCAAAGCCTAAAAACCTTGTGGGATAGTACTGAACGCAGGTCAGTTGCAGAGAAGCCAATCCCCATAAGCTGTTTACACTTAGCCTGTTTGGCCAGCCTGTCGGCAAGTTCATTGCCCGGGATTCTGACATGACCTGGTGTCCACACAAACACCACTGAATGACTGGACCATTACAGGGCATAGATAGTCTCCTGGATGGTCACTACCAAAGGGTGACGAGGGTATCAGTGGTTGATAGCTTGTAGACTACTCAAGGAGTCAGTACACAGAAGAAATGACTCCCCAGGGCATGAACTGATATGCTCAAGAGCACGAGATATAGCAACCAGCTCTGCAGTGAAAACACTGCAGCCTTTGGGCAAGGAATGTTATTCAATATGTCCTCCATGGACATACACACATAGCCGACGGGACTATCAGCCATTGGTGTAATCCACTTCATGGCCTCGGTACATGTCAAGAATTGACAGGAAGTGACAGTGGAGAGCCGCAGGGTTAACTGAATCCTTAGGGCCATGTGATAGGTCCAGGTGAAGCCATGGCCTAGGTATACACCATTGAGGTATAAGTGAATGGACCTCAAGTATAGATGGTAAAGGCAAGGATTCCAGTTTGGATAGAAGGGATCGGATGCAAACTGCATCTGTAAGCTCTGACCTGGACTGCTGATGTGGGAGATGAACTGCCAGGCGTGGGAAAAGGAGGCGGTAATTCGGTACCGCAGGAGAACTACGAACATGTGCAATGTAACTGGCAAGCAGTTGTGCACGCCTAACCTTCAGTGGAAGGACCACAGCCTCCACTAGGATGCTGGTCACCAGACTCAAGCTAAAAGCTCCCATCACTGGTTGAATGCTACAATGGTGTGCTGGGTTGAGTAAATGGATTGGTGAGGGTGCCGCCAAACCATAAAACAGACTCCCATAGTCAAGGCAGGGTTGAACAAGGGCTCTGTAGAACTGCAGCAGTGTAGAGCGATGTGGATTGCTATCAGTTGGTGTTGCTCAGGCAGCGAAAGGCATTGAGGTGCTGCCACCACTTCCACTTAAGCTGACAAAAGTGAGGAAGCCAAGTCAATCAGGCATTGAAAACCAGTCCTAAGAATTGGTATGTCTCCACTATGGTGAGTGGATCATCATTAAGGTAATGTTCTGGCTCCAGATGAACAGTACTATGGTGACAGAAGTGCACAACACAAGACTTTGTGGCTGAAAACTGGAAACTGTGGGCTAGAGCCCATGACTGTGCCTTGTGGATGGATCCCTGTAGGTGCCACTCAGCAACATGAATGCTGGTGGAGAAGTATGAAACACAGAAGTTGTCTGCATACAGAGAAGGAGTGACAGACAGCCCCACAGCTCCTGCTAGACCATTAATGGCTACTAAAAATAGAGATACACTCAATACAGAGCCCAACAGGACCCCATTCTCCTGGATATGGAAAGAACTATGGGAGCCACCAACTTGGACATGGAAAGTACAAATCGATAGGAAATTTTGGATAAAAATTGGGAGCGGGCCTTGGAGATCCCACTCGTATAATAGGGCAAAGATATCATGTCGCCAGGTGGTGTCATATTCTTTTCGTAAATCAAAAAAGACAGCAACAAAGTGTTAGGATCTGGAAAATGCTGTTTGGATGGCAGACTCGAGAGACACAAGATTGTTAGTGGTAGAGCGACCCTGGTGGAAACTGCCCTGGCATGGAGCCAGTAGGCCACATGACTCCACGACCCAACCTAACCGCTGACACACCATACGTTCTAGCAGTTTACAAAGAATGTTGGTGAGGCTGATAGCTATCCACATCAAGCAGGTTTTTGCCAGGTTTGAGCACTGGTATGATGGTGCTTTCCCGCCATTGTGATGGAAAGATGCCATTGCACCAGATCTGGTTGAAGATGAGGAGATGTCACTTGTAGTCAGACGAGAGATGTTCAGGCATCTGACTGTGGATCCGATCTGGCCCAGGAGCTGTGTCGGGGTATATGCAAGAGCACTGTGGAGCTCCCATTCTGTAAATGGGGTGTTATAGGGTTCACTGTGACGTGTAGTGGACGAGAGAACTTTCCCTGTCAACCGCCATTTGAGAATGCAAAAGACTGGGGGGTAATTCTCCGATGCACGGCTCAAAAATAGTGCTGAGCAAAGTGCTGGAAATCGTGTTTGTGTTGGTAAATAAAACGCCATTGATGGTAATGCTAGGGAAACATGTTGGGGTCTGGTACCCAAAAACACAACTGATATTCATCCAGACTTGGGAAGGTAATGTGTGGCACCCAGTGGTCGAGACATACCTCACCCAACACTGCTGTTTCCATCTTTTGATAAGAAGGCAAATGCGGGTATGGAGCTGTTTAAAGGCTATTAGGTGCTTTAGGGAAGGCTGCTGCTTATGTTGCTGTAGAGCTCACTGATGCTCTTTAATTGCCTTAGCGACTTCCCAGCGACCACCAAGGTACTGACTTTCGCCAGGGGCACCCCAACAAACGAGGGATCAAATTTTCCACCACAGAAATTGTCGTTTTCTTTTTTTTTTTTTATTTTGGTTTTAGGGCGCAAAACTGCTATGGTCATTAGCGCCCGATCCGTGACTGAGGAAAGAATAAAAACTGAAAATTGAAAACAGCAAAAATGGGAACGAAACTCAAAAAATTGGACACTAAAAGCAGAAACAAGGCTTAAAATTCCACTACAGAGAGGGGTTGATGGTCCCCGATAAAACTTCAAATGACTGACGTCATTTCACTGTCACTAATAAACTGGAGAACGCGGTCGGCTGAGCGCGTGTCATCTGCTAAAATCGACGATAGATCAGGCGATAGCTGTAGACGGGAGCGTAACGGATTAAAATAGGGGCATTCAATTAAAAGGTGTCGTACCGTCCACAGCTGAGAGCAGTGGGGACAGAGTGGGGGAGGATCGCCGCTTAAAAGATGTCGATGGCTAAAAAGACAGTGCCCTATCCGGAGTCTAGCTAAAATTACCTCCTCCCGACGACGCGTTCGGGAGGAAGAGGTCCAAGCGCAAGGAAGGGCTTTCACTTCCCGCAATTTATTTCGGGGAAGTGTTGACCAATGCGCATGCCATAAATAAGCAACTTTGCGACATAAACCGCTCCGTAGATCGGTGAAGGGAAGCGACTGAATAGCTGGCCGAGGAAGAGAAACTGCAGCCTTGGCTGCTATATCAGCCGCCTCATTCCCACAGATACCAGCGTGTCCCGGGAGCCAGAGGAACGCCACCGAGACGCCCCCCAGGTGGAGCAAGCGCAGACAGTCCTGAATCCGGTGGACCAGAGGGTGCACAGGGTAAAGAGCTTGGAGACTGAGGAGAGAGCTGAGAGAATCTGAGAAGATTACGTACTGTATCCGCTGATGGCGGCGGATGTAGTGGACAGCCTGGAGAACAGCGAAAAGCTCCGCAGTATAAACCGAACACTAGTCGGGAAGCCGAAAGTGATTTGGGGCGTCGCCAACAATAAAGGCACTCCCTACACCCAACGATGTTTTCGAGCCGTCGGTGTAAATAAATGTGGCGTCTGTCATTTGTGCACATAGAGCAGCAAATGCCCGACGATAAACAAGTGAAGGTGTACCATCCTAGGGGAAATTGACAAAGATCACGGAGCAGACAGATCCGGGGACGCAGCCAAGGCGGTGCTGTACCCCAAGTTGTCAAGAAGGTTTTAGGAAAGCGGAAGGAAAGAGAATGGAGCAGTTGACAGAAGCGGACTCCCGGGGGTAGTAGGGAGGAGGAGCGGCCTGCATACCCTACATCAAAGGAGGCGTCGAAAAAAGGGTCATGGGCTGGATTAGCAGGCATGGAAGACAGATGGCTAGCATAACGGCTCAGAAGGACCGCTCGCCGATTGGACAGCGGAGGTTCAGCAGTCTCAGCATAAAGGCTTTCCACAGGGCTAGTGTGAAAAGCTCCAGACGCTAAACGTAATCCACGGTGGTGGATAGAGTCGAGACGCCGAAGAATAGACGGCCGAGCAGAGGAGTAGACTATGCTTCCATAGTCGAGTTTCGAGCGCACTAAGGCGCGATAGAGGCGGAGAAGGACCACTCGGTCCGCTCCCCAGGAGGTACCATTCAGGACACGGAGGGTGTTGAGTGTTCGCAGACAGCGAGCCGAAAGATAGGAAACGTGGGAGGACCAGCACAGTTTTCTGTCAAACATAAGACCCAAGAATTTAGTGACGTCTGAAAACGGAAGGTTGACAGGACCTAGATGTAAGGAGGGCGGAAGAAACTCCGTACGTCGCCAAAAATTAATACAAACGGTCTTACTGGGAGAAAAACGGAAGCCGGTTTCGAGGCTCCAAGAGTGGAGGCGATCGAGACATCCTTGAAGACGTCGTTCAACAAGGCTGGTCCGTTGAGAGCTGTAGTAGATCGCAAAATCGTCCACAAAGAGGGAGCCCGAGACGTCAGGAAGGAGACAATCCATAATTGGATTTATAGCGATGGCAAACAGTACAACACTCAGCACGGAGCCCTGGGGTACCCCGTTTTCTTGAGAGAAAGTACGGGAGAGAGTAGTGTTCACCCGCACCCTAAATGTTCGCTCTGCCATAAATTCGCGAAGAAAAAGGGGCAGCCGGCCTCGAAAGCCCCAAGAGAACAGTGTGCGGAGGATGCCTGTCCTCCAACAGGTATCGTATGCTCTCTCCAGATCAAAAAATATTGCTACCGTTTGGCGTTTCCGGAGAAAATTGTTCATGATATAAGTGGAGAGAGCAACAAGATGGTCAACTGCAGAGCGATGCTTTCGGAATCCGCATTGGGCAGGTGTTAAAAGACTGCGTGATTCCAGCCACCAAGCTAAACGGTAATTCACCATACGCTCCAAAATCTTACAGACACTACTCGTGAGAGAAATGGGGCGATAGCTAGAGGGGAGATGTTTGTCCTTTCCAGGTTTCGGAATGGGAACGACGATAGCTTCCCGCCATCATCTGGGAAAGGTACTGTCGGTCCAAATGCGATTATAAAGGCGAAGGAGGTAACGCAGACTATGGGTTGATAAATGCAGCAACATTTGGACATGGATACCATCCGATCCAGGGGCGGAGGAGCGAGAAGAAGAGAGGGCATGTTGGAGTTCCCGCATGGAGAAAACAGTATTGTAGCTTTCGCAATTTTGAGAGGAGAAAGCAAGAGGTCGCACTTCCGCTGCACGTTTCTTCGGGAGAAACGCTGGCGGGTAATTTGAAGAGCTCGAAATCTCAGCAAAGTGCTGACCCAATGAGTTAGAAATTGCGACAGGGTCCACTAAGGTATCATGCGTGACAGTGAGCCCAGAGACCGGGGAGAAACTAGGCGCGCCTGAGAACCGTCGAAGCCGACTCCAAACTTCCGAGGAGGGAGTGAAGGTGTTAAATGAGCTAATAAAGAATTGCCAGCTTGCCTTCTTGCTATCGCGGATGACGCGACGGCATCGCGCACGGAGTTGCTTATAGCGGATACAGTTTGCCAAAGTAGGATGGTGACGGAAAATGCGAAGAGCACGTCGCCGCTCACGGATTGCGTCACGGCATGCCTCGTTCCACCAAGGAACTGGGGGGCGCCGGGGCAATTCGGAGGTGCGTGGTATTGAACTTTCCGCAGCTGTAAGAATAACGTCGGTAATATGTGTGACCTCATCGTCGACGCTGGGAAAGCGACGGTCATCGAATGTCGCTAGAGACGAAAAAAGTGTCCAATCGGCTTGGGCAAACTTCCAGCGTCGCGGGCGCATATATGGCAGTTGAGGCTGCAGCCTAAGGACACATGGAAAGTGGTCACTCGAGTGTGTATCATCAAGTGCGAACCATTCGAAGCGCCGAGCTAGCGGAACAGTACCGATCGCAAGGTCCAAATGAGAGAAATTTGTCGTGGAGGCAGACAAAAACGTGGGGACCCCAGTGTTGAGGCAAACTAGATCCGCTTGGTGGAAGACGTCTAGCAATAGGGAGCCACGTGGACAAGGATGTGGAGATCCCCAAAGTGGGTGGTGGGCATTGAAGTCCCCAACCAGCAAATAGGGGGGTGGAAGCTGACCAAGAAGATGAAGGAGATCAGCTCGTGCCATTGGTGTGGACGATGGAATGTATACAGTACAAAGAGTGAACGTGTATCCAGAAAGGGAAAGACGGACGGCGACAGCTTGGAAGGAACTGTCTAAGGGGATTGGATGATAATGGAGAGTATCATGGAGAAGAATCATGAGTCCTCCATGTGCTGGAGTGCCTTCCACAGAGGGGAGGTCATATCGGACGGACTGAAAATGAGGGAGAACAAAGCGGTCATTAGGACGCAGCTTTGTTTCCTGAAGACAGAAGATGACCGGCGAGTAGGAGCGTAAGAGGATCGACAATTCATCCCGATTGGCTCGAATGCCGCGGATATTCCAGTGGATAATGGACATAGGGTGAACAGAAAATGGAGGAATGTGACCAAGGGTGCTGTCAACTCAACGACTGCTCAGAGCTTGCGACTGACAGCATGGAATGGCATTCAGCCGAAGGCAGAAGATCCTGATCCATAGGTTGGTCAGGAGCAGCTCCTGCCACCAGCGATCGGCCGGTTGACCGGCCACCAGCAGTGCGCCTCGGCGACACAGAAGACGGCAGAGGGCGATTTCCGCCAGGTGGCGCTGTAGATGGGACACGCCTTGGCGGAGAAGGAGAGGAACTGGGTTTCTTTGTAGCCTTCTTGGAAGTAGGAGGTTTAGAGGAAGGAGGAACCGATGGTGGTGAAGTTGCCGTACGTAAAAACTCTTCACGAGTATGCTCTTTCTTCGAAGACTTGGTGTCGGACTTTTGGGCTCGAGATTTAGCAGAACCCGACTAAGAGTGAGCCATAGAGTGGGCAGGCGAAAGTGGTGAAGTTGAACGGGCGATCTTTGCGCTGGCCGATCGGACGACCGTGGCACTAAAGGTGAGGTCGCAAGTTTGCGTGGCCGCCTCCTTTGTTGGCCGAGGAGAAGCAAGGACAGTGCTGTATTTGCCTGTCTGAGGCACGGTGGGCTGTCGACTGGCGAACAACTTTCGAGCAGCAAAGGTCGACACCTTTTCCTTCACTCGTATTTCCTGGATGAGCTTTTCGTCCTTAAAAACTTGGCAATCTCTAGAGGATGCAGCGTGGTCACCCATACAGTTGATGCAGCGAGGGGATGGAGGTGGACAAGCACCCTCATGGGCATCCCTGCCACACGTAACACATTTGGCCGGATTAGAACAGGACTGGCTGGTGTGATTGAAGCGCTGGCACCGATAGCAACGCGTAGGGTTTGGGACGTAAGGACGAACGGAAATTATCTCATAGCCTGCTTTGATTTTCGATGGGAGTTGCACTTTGTCAAATGTCAAAAACACAGTGCGGGTTGGAATGATCTTCGTGTCAACCCTTTTCATAACCCTATGATCAGCCGTTACGCCCTGGTCTGACAGGTAGTGCTGAATTTCTTCGTCAGACAGTCCATCGAGGGAGCGTGTATAAACGACTCCACGCGAGGAATTTAAGGTACGGTGCGGTTCCACCCGGACAGGGAAAGTGTGTAGTAGTGAGGTACGCAGCAATTTTTGTGCCTGGAGGGCACTGTGTGTTTCTAGCAACAGGGTGCCATTCCGTAATCTGGAACAAGACTTTACAGGACCTGCAATTGCGTCGACACCTTTCTGAATAATGAAAGGGTTGACCGTGGAGAAGTCGTGACCTTCATCAGACCGAGAAACAACAAGGAACTGTGGCAACGATGGAAGAACTGACTGTGGTTGAGACTCAGTGAACTTACGTTTGTGAGCAGACATAGTGGAAGGTGAGGAAACCATTGCGGAAGAATCCCCCATGATTACCGGCGTCTCCGATGGCGCGCTCCTCCCTTGTGGGGGCCCTCTCTGAGGGCACTCCCGCCTTAGGTGATTGTTCACACCTCAGGTCACACCTCCCGACAAACGGACGGAGGGACCAATCGGCACTTTCGGAAGGTATCAGCTCGGGTAATCACCCCTCCCTGGGCCTGGCCGTTACCAGGGGGTACGTACGTGTCCTACCTGTCTACCCGGGGCGGGGAATTACGCGTTACCCCGTCACCGGCTACGCATGGAAGTGCGTGGGTCGGCCTTCAGACACGCACAGGGAGGAAGAAAGAGAAAGGGAAAGGAAAGAAGAGGTCTCAAACGCCGCAGCGGAGAAAAAGGTAGAGAGAAGAGGTAAGGAAGAGAGAAGGACAAAGGAAGGATGAAGACTTACAAGTAAGGAAGGCGAAGAATGTGGTACATTTACAAGCGTCCGTCTCCGGACGTAGGCACAAACCATTCCCCCAGAGGGGGAGAAAAGGAAGGAAAGAGCCAGAGGTGAGGGGGGGGGGGGGCGAAGATGGGGAAGGATGCGGAAAGGGAAGGTATGCAGCCCGGAAAGGAAGGAGGGCCACATTAGCTCGGGGTCCCGTGCTCGCTACGCACGTGTCCACAAAAGAGTTGTGGACCCCCTGGTGGGAGAAATTGTCGTTGTAGTAACTTGCTCAACCACAACATTGATGGCAGATGGGGGAGATTCAATGGTGACAGCAGCGGTGAAAGCATTCCAGTTTGCCTTGTTAAAAGCCCATCTGGGTAGGTGTACGTGGGCATGACGCCGGGGGAGTGATAGGAAGATGGTGGAGTGGTAACTACCACACAGGTTGTCATGTACTCTCTAGTGGATAGATGAGACAAGTCCTAGGCTGAAAAGTGATAAATCAATGGCCGAGTAACTACCATGAGCCACACTGAAATGTGTGGCAGCTGAGTATTTAAGAGGCAGAGGTCTAACAGACTTTCGACATCTCTGTCTCAGCCAGTAAGCACGGTGCCACCCCACAAGGGGTTATGAGCATTAAAATCTCCCAAAAGTAAAAAAGGTTTAGGGAGTTGATCCACCAGTGCAGCTAATGCTTTCAGGGATACTGCACCATCTGGAGGAAGACATACGTTGCAGACAGTCATTTCCTGTGTTGTCCGTATTCTGACAGCCACAGCTTCAAGAGGGGTTTGAAGGGGCACAGGCTCACTACATACCAAGTTCAGGACATAGACGCAAACTCCACCTGACACACTATTATATTTTCTACTGTTCTTGCAATATCCCCTGCAGCAGTGAAGGGCAGGGGTCCACATTGCTGGGAACCAAATTTCCTGGAGGGCATCACAGACAGCAGGTGTAAAGCTTAGCAACTGCTGTGGTGGAAAAATTTCACTGGAGGATAATGTGATGGTGAGGCCGGGAAGGCATGGAACATTCAATGAGCAGTTTATGCCTCAGGGTCACCTGCTGCCACTGATTTATTTCCTGAGTAGTCTATATCCATTGTGTCTGAGGGTCCGGCGAGATCTAGGTCCTCAGCAGATGCCAGAATCTCCACCCCATCCTCAGACGGAGAGCTTGTAGGTAGCAGTGGTGTGGGTGCCACCACAATTCCCTTGGTCTTGGGGGACTTCTTTTTGGGTTTCTCTCGCTGCTCTTTGGGTTTCTCTGGCTGGAAGGGCTTCACTGATTCAGTCTCAGGGACTGAGAATGATCGCGAAGCCCTACAACCAGGTGCTTTTGGGCACTGCAGCCACTGGCGGGTGTCATCTTTCCCACTAGCAGAAACCTGGGAAGGGAATGACCCAAGGAACCTCTTCCTAGTGAGAGGAACCATAGACACGCCGGATTAAATGAACACACAGAACTGGCGCGCAGCTTATCGTCAGACTGTGAAAGAATGTCCCTGTGGAATATAATACTCTTGACAATATTGAAGCTCTTATGGGGAGTGATGGTAACAGAAACATCCCCCAACTTGTCACACATGAGTAATGCCCGTGACTGAGCAGAAAATCCCATTTTGATCAAGACTGGCCCAGATCTCATTTTGGACAAGCCCTCCACTTCCCCAAACTTGTCCTCTAAATGCTCCACAAAAAACTGAGGCTTCATCGTCATGAAAGATTCTTCATCAGCTCTCAAACATACAAGGTACAGGGGCAAATGAGAGCCACTGCCATCCTTAGCCTGACGTTCCTCCCGTGGTGTGGCCAGGGAGGGGAACGATTTGGGGTCGCACTTCCGTGCGTTGAATTGAGCCCGTGAATGGTTAAAGGTTGCTGGTCTTTGACCACCAGCAAGAAATGATGTACTATGCTTCATTGTGTGTCTTCTTCCCTGATGCCACCCACTCTGACCAGGGGCCCTCCCCATGGGCACCATCCAGCCACATCAAAGGCCACCTGCAAGGATGGCTATTGCTGGGAGTTTTGATGCCCCAAGGTGATGAGCATCTACTCCTTGGCATACGTGGGGAGTTAACAGTGCAGGCATCAGCAGAGCGATTCCTGTGCAGTAGGGGGCTACAACCAACGAGGTACATGGCGGCCCCACCACAAAGGGCTAGCTACCGTGCTGGATATCAGGTGCAACCAAGCAAACAGGTCCATTATCATTATCAGCGCAGAAAGCGATACTGCACAGGGAATGGAGGAAAACGCACCCAGGAGCGTGACCTCACCCAACAGCTGGAGAATGAGTGGAAGTGCAGATCCACGTTGACGAAGGATGTGAGAGGTCTCAGCACATGAAGTACACGATGCACCATGTAATGTGCCCTTCCCCAGTTGGCTCACTCTTCGGGAAAATTTGGAAAAATGGAGGTCAAACCCAACAGGGGACCTTCACATAAAGACCAAAATGTGAGAGATTCCTTTTAGTCATCTCTTACAACAGGAAGGAATACTTTGGGCCTAGCATTTAAGTCTGCTGTTTCATCAGTGTTTATTATCGTTGCAGTTTTAAATCACCAAAGGGTTGATCTGTCCTCAGTTTGTTGTCTAAGAGTGCAACTACTGTACAAGCTGGGCTTCAAGCATTTGCTAGGCGCTCGGTTACTGCTGGAATCTTCTGGGATTGGATAGCGATCCACAGTCATAACATCGACTGTCAATACAAAAACTGTACATAATTCTTGCTGTAGTGGTCGATTTGTATGCTCAAGCAATTTTGTGTGGCATCGTGACATTGGTAAAGTACAATCCCTTGTCGTTTTGAGTTAGATCTTGAGTCCTGCCAGTCAGTGCATTACACACACTCCATTCCATTTTTGTTGGTGGTAATTGTTGAATAATTACTTCATGACATAATGTAAGCACACATTATTCCAACTTAAAAAAGATGATGTGGTAGTAAGCATTTACTGAAGATCATATGGAGCTGTGCACCTGCTTAGCTGGGTGGTAACGTGCTCGCCTTCCATGCAAGTGTGCCTGGGTTAGATTCATGGGTGGGTTGGAGATTTTCTCCATTCGGGGACTGGGTGTTGTGATGTCCTCATCATCATTTCATCCTCATCACCAGTGCGCAAGTTGCCCAATGTGGTGTTGACTGAAATAAGACTTGCACTTGGCCGAATTTCCCCAGATGGAGCCTCCTGGCAAGCAATGCCATACACTCATTGCCCCCCCCCCTTTTTTTTGTATGCTGATTCAATGAGCTAATGTAAGCTTGAATTATGCACTAGAGGATCAAAATGCATGTATATGGTCATTGGGAAGCTTCCAGACATGTTGGCACAGGCTCCTTAGCTTGAGACATGTTTTCCTATGAGGACACCCTTTGCCTGCAAGAATGGGGCCATCCCCCTTTCACCCAAGTGGGGGAAAGACAGTAGTATGTAACTCTCTTACGACTTATAAGCACTGTTCTTAGAGTTGGAGGAAAGGACATGTGACACAGTTCATGAATTAACTTCATTAAGCTCCCTACAAACTTATAGAAATGATCTAGTCAGAATAATAATTGTTCCTCATTGAACCGAGGCTATAAGTAGGAGTACCTTCAGGATTTTTAGGCACAAGGCAGCCATTCAGTGGAAATCTGTGAGTGCTCATTAAGAAAAATTATGGAGCTAAAGAGAGATTGTGGAGTTAATCATGACCAGCTACTGAGGAGCTAGCAGAATCATCTGTATTCCATCACATTGAATTACGCTGATGGCAGTTTCAGTGTTGGTCCTTCATACCAGCAGTAGTTGTAATACCATACCTTGTGTCAGCAACAGTGATGCAGCTTGCATCACATCTCAGGTAAGTTACCAATGTGCAAGTGCTTCATGTTTGTAACCCCCTGACAGCAGGCCTCAAGTCACTGAGGGCAGCTGGTTGCAATGAATAAGTTCTGTTTGAAGGTGCTCTCACATTTGGGGAAATTCTGTGAGCTATGAAACAAAATGTGAAACCCATGTGGCAGGACTAAGCTTTGGCCGCCTTTGCCAGGCACAGTTGTAATTTGGAAATTCTTTGTTCTCTGTGTTGTTTTAGGAAGCCAACAAGCTACATTGTAATGTGTGTCTGTCAAAAGACATATCTGTTCCAACAGGCCCATTGATCAAAACATTTCCCTACCGAAAGCAAGTATTTTCCCATTCCATAACTATGTTATGGAGGGAGTGCATCATGTGCTCATGCTTTTTGTAGAGAACAAGCTGATAGGCACTCAGTTTTTCAGTCAGTGGGGTGATACGCAATGCCAACGTAAGTACCTTGTGGAGGTGTACTAGCATGCTATCTGGGCACCAGCCACAAACGTGGTGGTCAAGTGACGTAATCACTTGGCCTACTTCAAATGACTAACCGTGCTATGGTGTGTGGTGACTGCCATTTCTCACCTGTTGAGTAGCCTGGTGCATGTGCTTGGTGAGTTTATCGTTGCCCACTGGTGAGCACACCACATGGTGTGGAGTTTGGTTTGAACAGCCGGTGCTTGGATAGGAAAACAATTTTATTGAAACTGGGAACTATTTTATTGAAACTGGGAACTATTTTATTGAAACTGGGAACTATTTTATTGAAACTGGGAACTATTTTATTGAAACTGGGAACTATTTTATTGAAACTGGGAACTATTTTATTGAAACTGGGAACTATTTTATTGAAACTGGGAACTATTTTATTGAAACTGGGAACAATTTTATTGAAACTGGGAACAATTTTATTGATGACATGTGCATGATGAGAGAAGTAAATTGGGTAATGGGGGTAAAGAGGAGGTTGCAGCAGGCATAGGGAGGGGTAGCAGGGCAAGGGTGGGTGACAGTATAAAGTGCTGCTTGTGGAAGCATACAGGGTTGTGTTGGGGAGAGGATAGGGCAGCTATGTGCAGTCAAGAGGTTAGACGGAGAAGGGAGGGTGGGGGGGGGGGGCAGCAGAAAAGGAGAGAAGTAAAAAGACTGGGTGTGTTGGTGGAACAGAGTGCTATGTAGTGTTGGAATGGAAACAAGGAAGGGGAGAGATGGGTGATGGACGATGACTGCTGAAGGTTGATGCCAGGACAGTTTTGAGAAAGTAGAAAATATTATAGGGATAGTTTACACCTGTGCAGTTCACGAAGACTGGTGTTTGTGGGAAGGATCCAGATGGCACAGGCCATAAAGCAGTCATTGACATGAAGAATGTCATGCTGGGCTGCGCCCTCAGCAAAGGGGTGGTACATTAATCTAATCTAATCTAACATTTGTTACTTGACCACATCATGTCAGTGGCAATTCATGTGGACAGAGAGCTTGCTGGTTGTCATACTCGTGTAGAATGCAGCACAACGGTTGCAGCTTAGCTCGTAGATCACATGACCGGTTACGCAGGTAGGCCTGCCTTTGATGGGATAGGTGATGCTTGTGACAGGATCAGAAGAAGTGGTGGTGGTGGTGGTGGTGGTGGTGGTGGTGGTGGTGGTGGTGGTGGGAGGATGTATGGGACAAGTCTTGTATCTAGGTCTATTGCAGAAATATGAGCCATGAGGAAAGGGGTTGCAAGTACAGGTTGCGTAGAGATCAACAAGGATGGATCAGATTAGATTTTTAGATTAGATTAATTATTCATTCCATAGACCCATAAAAGAGGGAATCGCCCTGGGTGTGGAACATGTCAGATAAACTCATTACAAAAATGTAATTAGAAAAACTTTAGTTTCATTAATTTTAGTGATCCTCAGTCAATAAACAGTAAAATTATGTACATGAATTAAATTTAAACTTCTAATATTTACAGGTTTAATACTTACATCTGCTTTCATTAAATCCATCATTCAGACATTTGCTAGTTTCTTGGCTATTACAACCAAGTATTGTCAAAAATTAAAGTAAATTATTTATTTCAGTGATCCTCAGTTAAGAACAGTCAGATTATGTACAAGATTTAAAATTAAACTTCCCCTATTTACAGACTTAAGACTTACATCTGCTTTCCATACATCCATCATTACTTGGCTGTTACAACCAAGTACTGTCAAAAATTAAATTTTCATTAAAATGGTCTACTGCACTTGTTGAGAAACTCATGGATGGAATAGAAGGAGTTGGCCACCAAAAATTCTTTTAAATTATGTTTAAACTGTGCCTTGTCTGAAACTAAACTCTTAATGGTTGCTGGTAACTTATTGAAAATATGCGTTGCTGCATACTGGACTCCTTTCTGGGCAAGAGTAAGTGATCTTAAATCTTTATTTATATTGTTCTTATTCCTAGTTTTGATACTGTGCACTAAGCAGTTAGTTGGAAAAAGAGATGTATTATTTACAACAAACTTCATTAAGGAATAAATATACTGAGAAGCTGTGGTTAATATGTCCAATTCTTTGAATAGGTTTCGACTTTATGTTCTTGGATTTACACTACTCTTATTATACGCTTCTGTACTCTAAAATTTTTTTCTCCGTGTGTGGAGTTACCCAAAATATGATACCATATGACATGATGGAGAGAAAATAAGCAAAATACACCAGTTTTTTTTGTATTTATATCTCCTACATCTGACATCATTCTCATTGCAAACACAGATTTGTTTAGGCACTTTAGCAGTTCATTAGTATGTTGCTCCCAACTGAATTTATTATCAAGTTGTAATCCCAAGAATTTTACACTCTCAACTTCTCCTATTTCCATGTCATCATATTTTATACACACACCACAAGGAAATCTCTTGGAAGTTCTGAACTGCATATAGAGGGTCTTTGAAAAGTTTATGATAGTGAATTGGCTATGAACCACTTATTAATGTCAGTAAAAATTTGATTATCTGCTCTTTGTAAATTTATATTTGTTTTACTATTCATTGCAATGGTGTATCATCTGCAAATAAGACAAACTTGGCATCTGGTAATGAGATGACAGGTCATTAATATACACAAGAAACAGTAGTGGACCTAGTATGGAACCTTGGGGAACACCACATGTAATTTCTTCCCAGTCAGATGAAGTCTGATTGCCTAGTGCTGAAGTGTTACATAATGACACCCTTTGTTTTCTATTGGTAAGTTATGACTGAAACCACTTTGTAGCACTACCAGTGATGCCATAATATTTTAATTTACTTAAAAGAATGCTGTGATTCACAGACTCAAATGCCTTTGACAGGTCACAGAATATACCAGTTGCCTCCAATTTGTTGTCCAATGAATTAAGGACAAAAAAATGGTTCAAATGGCTCTGAGCACTATGCGACTTAACTTCTAAGGTCATCAGTCACCTAATTAAGGACATTTTCGCTGTAAGTGTAAATAGCTTTCTCAATATCAGAACCGTTAAGAAACCTAAACTGTGACTTTGACAGTATGTTATTTTCACTAAGGTGCTTAAGTAGATGCTTGAAGATAACCTTTTCAAATATTTTTGAAAAAGCTGGCAAAAGTGAGATCGGTCGGTAATTTGACAGCATTTCTTTGTCCCCTTTCTTGTGGAGAGGTATAACTTCAGCATATTTAAGCCAGTCTGGGAAAGTTCCTGTGACAAGTGATTCATTACACAAATAATTTAAGATATGACTAAGCTCACATGAACACTATTTTATTAACTTTGTTGATATGATATCATAACCACTAGAATGCTTTGATTTCAAAGACTTTATGATGGATTCTATTTCTTTGGGTGAAGTAAGTGTCAATTCCATTTTACTGAGATTGCTTGTGTGCACTGGTCTCAGATATTCCATTGCATTATTTACTGAACCTGACAACCCCATGCTATCAGTAACAGAGACAAAATACTTGTTTAAATGGTTTGCAACACAACATGTGTTTGTTACCAGGGTTTCATTTATTTTTAGAGCTATTTGTTCCTCCTCATTTCTGGTCCTACCTGTCTCTGACTAAACTATATCCCATATTGTTTTTATTTTATTGCTGGATGTATTTATCTTCTTCTCATAATGCAGGTGTTTAGATTTCTGTACAACCTTCAATATTTTGCAGTAATTTTTGTAATGAGCTATAATGCTAGTATCAAAGGTGTTCCTACGTATCTGATACGTATTGTCTCCCATGATATCTTTATCCCTTGTGTCATTCATGGCTTCTTATTAGACTTCTGCATAATTTGAGTTACCTTAAGGGGAAAACAATTTTCAAATAAGGTGCTAACTTTATTAATGAATGTTTTGTATTTCCCATTTGTGTCTTGGATGCTGTAAACATCCATTCAATTAATTTCTTTGAGCAATCTCCTAAATTTCTCAGTTTTTGACTGTTCAGAAGGAAGCCAAAGACAGAATATCTTTGGCTTCCCTCTGACAACCATGCCTCCATCCTTGCTACCCTCCCCGTTTTCCTTTTTCTTTTTCCTTTCCCTGTTGCTTCATAACCTGGGTTGTGAGTAACTGAATCCACTTTTCCTTCTTCCCTTTCTTTCCCCTCTCTCCTACCTGATGAAGGAACATTTGTTCCGAAAGCTGGGAATGTAAATTTTCGGTTCTGTTTTTTTGTGTATCTATCGGCTGTACTGAGCTGAGGTAAGTACTGGCCAGACCCTCTATCTCTTTGTTAGTATTTCACATATTTATATGAGATTTTCCATTAATCATTTAGCAAGAATAAGTCAAATTAAATTACAGAAAAACAAGAAAACATGTTTACGAAGGGTTAGGTCTAGTCTCACTCTCATGTAAACAAACTTACTTTAGTGGCAATAAGTTAGATTACCGAAAAGAAGAAGTAAAACATGTTTACAAAAATTAGGCCTAGTGGCAACTGTATGTAAACAAAGTTACTACTGTATGTACAAAGTTTCCGGATACCGGAATTTGTGCAGGTTTGGTGGGTGGTAGAATACCACTGTTGAAGGCATGGGAACGGTAGTGGGTATGACACCCCTCATTTCAGAGCACAATGAGAGGTAGGGTCTGCTTTTGTATAAGATTGGGAGGGTAATTATGGTCTTTCAAGGCCTCAGTGGTATATTTTGAGAGGGGCTGCTTATTACAACAGATGTTATGGCCATGAGTGGATAGGCTGTATGGAAGGGACTTCTTGGTATGGAATGGGTGGCAGCAGTCAAAGTGGAGGTATTGCTGGTGGTTGGCAGGTTTGATATGGACAGATGTACTGATAGGCCCATCTTTGAAGCAGAGGTCAACATCAAGAAAGGTGTCTTGTTGAATGGTGGAGGACTAAGTAAAGCAAATGAGGGATGGGCATTAGGTATGTTAGTGTAAGGGGAGGTGGCATCAATAGTGATGATCAGGGACAATGTGGTAAAGAAACAGGAACTGTGGAGGTTGGCAGAGGAAATGGTTGGTATCTATTATAAAGGAGTGTAGGTTGTCGGTAATAGGCTGAAGGTGTTGGTTTATGACAGCAGAGGGTTCTCTCACTGGGGGTATAGTAACTGGACACAATGGGGCATCCTGGGTGGTTGGGTTTATGGACTTTAGGAAACATGCAGAAGATTGGAGTGTGGGGAGTGGTAGGTGTGAGGAGAGAGATGAACTCCAGGGAGAGGTTCTGGCAGGTGCCCAAGAATTTGAGGAGAGACTGGAGATCCTGCTGCATTTCTGCAATGGGGTCACTGTGGCAGGGTTTGTAGGTGGATGAACTTGACAACTGGTGAAGTACCTTTTGCCAGGTAATCCTTGTGGTTCAAAACAACAGTGGTGGAGCCTTTGTTAGCAAATAGGATTATAAGGCCGCCTGCATCAGTTTGTAGGTGGTGGGTTTCAGTTTGTTCTGTGGATGTAAGATTAGCTTGCATGTTGAGGCATTTGAGGAATGAAGGTGATGCAAGGTTTGAGGTTAATAACTTCTGGAAAGTTAACAGGGGTTGATTTGGGGGCAGGGGGATGGATCACTGTTGGATGTAGGAGTGAAGTAAATCAGGAAGGTTTCAACATCTGTCTCCAAAAGCCTTTAACTGGCAGAAGGACTCTGTCATCTGTGCTAAAACTAGCTCATGTCAGTCAGATTCCTGTGACAAAAATCTCAAAATAGCAGGAAAATTGCTCTGGGACTGAGATGCTTACAAACATATTGTTACTGGTAGAACCCTTAGATGGAAAGGATGTCTCATAGAGAAGTAGACAAAGAACCGTTGGAGCCTTTCACATGGTGAGAGCTCCATACTCTTGCAGAGCTCCATACTCTTGCAGATTTTAGAATTACCATCAACTATTACGTAGGATGACAGTTTACCCCAGCTATTGTGTCGGCTCTTCACATAATGACTTGGTATTACACTTACTGACATGTGCCCAGACTCTATATGACCATTACAGCTTGGCTGGAATGCACAGATTCAGCAGTCTTGAGCAAATGGACAATAAATATTTCTGGGAAGGTCTATTGTTTTTAAGCAGTATCTGTAGCTGTGCCTCCTAAGGTCTGCTTGCTGGTTGCTCAGGGTACAATAAGGCCAGGAAATTCAAGTAATTGCATGGTTTATTTTCACAGCATTTTGTTTTTTCGTGGACATTAAGGAACATACAGAATGGTGGTCAAATACATTGAATTGATTAGGACTAATGTGCCTCACACTGACTCTGGAAAAGTGTAATTTAACACTCTCAGTAGTCTTATCTTGACCATATTATTGGCAAGAATGGGTATGACCAGAAAAAGTGATGCTAGAGTTCCCCATTTCTTTGGCAGGGAATGAACTACAATCATTTCTGGGACTGGACAATTATTACTGAAGGGCTGTGCCCAGTTTCATAAAAAATGCAAATCTGCTCGAAATAGTTGTATAGTTCCTTTTGATCACAGAATGTGATGATGCCTTAAGGCTATTAAAGGGACTATTAAGTCAAGTTCTATCCTTGCAAATCCATATTATCAACAGCCATTCATTCAGTCTGGCTGGTCCTGCCTGTCAGCAGTTTGCATCACAACCATAGTCATAGAGTGTGGGGTGGAGATTTCAATAAGAAAAAATCTGAGCTTTTATGTAACAACCTAACACCATAATTGGGATGAAATACTGTCCTACATAGTAGCTGCTGGTAATTCTAAATTCTGTAAGAGTGTGGAGCTCTCACTACATAAAATATTCCAAATTTTCTTCATCTTTTCAAAAAATCCAAGAAAATCTGCATCTACCATGCACCTTATGGTGATTTGCAGTGTATAGACACAGGAGTAGATGTAGATAACTACAATTGTTGATGCAAAAGCAGTATATAAAATTCTGCATAAACTGCGCATCTTTTATTGTAACATAGCAGGTTTCAGACTCAAGTACGTTTATGGACAGAAAATGACCTTCTCATTTGTGGTGCAGAACCCTTCAGCAGGAGGAAGTTCTTCATTACCTGCCTTTGCCAAATGACAAAGCCAACAGGATGCAGGTACAGAGACAGAAAGTCAATACAAAAGCATTTCAATTGCAGGAGGGAATAGTGACAAGGAAGGTAGTGCTACCAGAATTAAATACATTTGTCAATACTGGGTAACAAAATGACTCTCATTGATATTAAGCTGCACTTCCATACTCAAACAATGTGTAGAACAAATATGACCTTTCAGGGGGATCCTGAGAAGCCTCAACACACATTGGCAGCCTCTAAGAGAGGGTATAAAACAATCCCATGAATGGAGCAGATACATTCTAAGCCAAGCCAAAATGCATTTCATACAGAATGCATTGTATGCAATTTTAGTTTCATATGGAATAGTACATTATAATTAGCATGGTGGAGAAATATTTAGGGATAGTGGTTGGTTAAGTAATAAGTAATGTTAGTTTACCTTGCACTGAAATCTAAACCAGAAGCAATAACTTTGACGAGTAGTGATGGAATGATTTATCCCATCTATAGCACTGGACACAATATCATACCAACGGAGGGTCAACAATGGACTAGTTAATGCATGAAATCTCCAATGTAGCACCATCAGTTCGGAATATGCTTGTAATTCACATGTCTCTCATACTCACTCATATTTAATGTTACATCATTCTTTCTTGCTTTTTAGTTTTTAAGATTTTTTCATTTGTTTCTATCTGAGAATTAGCAGATCACCAGCCTATCATATCCCCAACAAGGGCCACCTTTGTTGACCTGCAGGCCTGAGTCATATGCTTACTGAAGCTCACAGGCAGCCTATTAACATGATATGACAGCAGTGCTCCTAGTGCAAAAACTATAGTATCTGTGACATTCATGTTAATGGGGTAATGCACTGATATAAATGGCACCCATTTCCCAACATACCACATCAACAAACTGTGCTTCAAAATAAACATTTTTGATAGTACATTCATTTACCATTCACCCCCCCCCCCCCTCTTCAGACATTTACATTTATTTGTGTGTCATGAGCATTGTGTCATTTTACAAGAGCCATCCTAAACATTCGGCAACAAAGTCCAATATGACTGGCAGCAACCTTTATGCTTTTTTACTGTTATTTCAACAGTTTTTTTTTATTTTTTATCTTTATTACTTTTTGTGTTGCTGTGAAAGTGATTTATTATTAGATTAAGAGGGTAGAACGTGAATAAAAACAATTCCTTTCAAACTACTCTCAATAAAGTTCCACATTTTTTGAGCCTTATTGGCTCGTTTCGTTTTTTCACACTCTTGTCTACTTGCACATTCCACAGTGCCTTGCTGGCCATGTAGCAGAATCTTTGGTTGTCATTCCTTGGGCAGCTCTTTAACCACATTGGCAGTCACCGTGTCACTGTGTGAAATTGCTCTCACTACACTGGATTGCCTGTGTTTCATCATCATTGTTTCAACAACTGAACGTACCTTTTGATGCCTCTGACATTTGAGTTCCATATTTGTGCATTTTAAAATTTCCTTTAATTACAACTGGTTTCATGTCTGCTTATTTGCCAGCTGCATCTGCAATTAGTAGTCACATTTTCTAAGCCACCACATGTGTTAGTGACCACTGAGGTTGAAACTGAGTCCAGTTTGTATTAGAAGTTGTTGTTTTCCTGACTGATATAGCGACTATAAAATTGCCTACAGCTACGGTAAGCAAACACTTGCTGCCCAAAGAATCTTTGCTCTTTTGCATAATTGGCTTCCATCATTCTAGCAAGGTTTACCCTTCCAGCAAAATTAAAATTTATTGTTTCAAATATGATCGTAGTTGTTCGAGTGCTATCCCTCGAGATTTGCCTGTTACCTTCTAAGCCACTTAAGTTAATGTGACTGAGGATTGTGTGTGGTTATTACATCAAATTGTTATATTTTATTGTAATATGAACCTGTTAATCATTAATAATTCGTTGTAAATTTCTGGTTGTTACACACAGGGTTTGGTTAGGGTTGGGGCCATGCTCAAGTTGAGCTTTTGTCTTGGTATGAGCATTTTTATATGTTCATGATTACTATGCTTGATTTTCATGTTTGCTTGTGTTCTCTTGGCTTTTCAAGATGTTTGTAGCATTTGAGATGGTGCACTGGGGTCTTATTTGTTATCCGCTGGTCCACGGGGCATAGCCTGTCCACATTAGCGGTGTACGTACACGTGGAGGCTCGCAGCTTCCGTTTCACGATAACTTCTGTTAAGGCCTCCTGGTTTGCTACGGCATCCTTTATAAGTTGAGTTTCTATCTCACAACAATCGGGCATTAATTTACCCGGAAGTGTCCTTTATTTTTCCATTTTATTCAGACCTGGCCTGCCACACATGACCCTTTTGTTGTTTCCCTGTCTGAAGTTTGGTTTTTTTAACTTAATAGTTTTAATATTGATGTAATGCTCAGTTGTTAAATGATATTTTATTATTTTTCCACACTAGTATCTTGGGTATTCTAAAGAGCCTTCCCTGATTGATTAAATAAGTTTTCAAAATTATGTGATTCACTGTGGCCAGGGTTGTACAAAACTTATCTTTTTATTTATTTATACTGAACCTATTGTGTGTTGAAACTTCCTGGCATATTAAAACCTTGTGAGGGACCGAGACTCAAACTCAGGACCTTTGCCTTTCACGGCAAGTGCTCTACGAACTGAGCTACCGAAGCACGACTCACGCCCGGTACCCACAGCTTTACTTCTGCCAGTATCTCGTCTCCTACCTTCCAAACTTTACAGAAGAGCTTCTGTAAAGTTTGGAAGGTAGGAGACGAGATACTGGCAGAAGTAAAGCTGTAGGTACCGGGCGTGAGTTTAGAATTTACTTTATTCATCTCATAACTTACAGTTTCAAGTCAAAGATTTTTGGACTGGAGACATGTCAAATTACTTTAAAAAATATAAGGCTATGATAATTAACATATTAAGCAGGCATTTCTGAATTTTTAGACATGAACAATTTAACAAAAACATATATAAAACTTATGGTCATTTTGTAACTTGAAATGCAATTTATACATATATTAACAATTTATTATATAATACATGGTCTTTATTATTTCTTTCCTTTTCAAATTCCCAAAGTGTCATGCATGAAGTCTTCAATTTGGTAACAACATTTTTCCTGTAGTGTATTTAATAACAATCTTTTTAGAGGTTCAAACTCCATATTTAACTGATGTGTTATTTAATTTACTGTAAATTTTTAATCCCTTGTACAATGGTGTTTGAGCATAAAGTTTTAAATTATGAGAGAGAAGTTTGAAATTGTGTCTGTGACGAGTACTGTAATTGTGGTTGAAATGAAAATTGTCAAGTGAGTTTTGATTTTTTATATATGCAAATAAAATTTTTTTAAAATAATGGACAACATGATGATCTTTTTTGGACTCAACACGTTTCCTATGATTCTTTTTTGAAGTGTAAATAACATTGGGCTGTTTGTAGAGTTTCCCCAGAAAATTATTCTGTATCAAGTTGTAGTCTCAAAGTAGCTGTGGTACACTATCTTCCCGGTGTCCATAAGTGTGGAGCTAGATAAGACATTCATCGCATAAGCTAGATTGTTTAGTTTGTTTGCTAAGAAGTCTACATGTACCATCCAATTTAAATTGTTGGCAAGATTTAGACCTAGAAATTTTATGTAACTTGCTTCAGTCATTTCCTGATTGCCATGCTCTATTTCTATGGGAGATGCTGATGATGATTTAGCACTGAACTGCACTAATTGTGTTTTTGTGACATTTAATTTTAATCCATTTTGCTGAAACCATACTTCCCATTATATTTTCCACAGTTGTTATTTTCAGTTAAAACCAGAGTGTCATCTGCAAATAAAACAGAGTGAATATCAATGTTTAAAGGTAAATAATTTATGTACATAGAAAAAGAGAAGGCCCTAAAATTGAGACCTGTGGGACCCCTGTATAGATCTTTTTCCAATCTGTGAATGATAATTTTTTTTGTTTTAATTTAGAACAACAACCTGTTTTATTTCTGACAAATATGATTTGATCCACTGTAATGCCCTGCCTACAGTCCCATATCTCTCTAACTTGTGTAGAAGTAGTAAGTGACTGACAGAGTCAAAAGCTTTGGTCAAATCACAAAAAATACCTGTGACCTTTTTACCCTTGTGCAAAGAAAAGCTCATTACTTCAGTGAATTCCCTGATAGCATTTATTGTAATTTTCCCCTTTTGAAACCCAAATTGATTTTTAACTATAATATCGTTTTCTATAATAAAGCTTTCAAGATGTTTTGCAACAATCCTTTCTATCACCATAGCAAAAACTGGCAGCAGGGAAATAGGGCGGTAATTTCCCATGTCATCTGGCGAGCCTTTCTTAAACAATGGTCTTATTTCAGCATATTTTAACACATCTGGGAAATATCCTTCCTCAAATAATTTTAGTCAATGGATGAGTAACGATGTTATAAACAGCCTTGACCACAGCAGTTGGAGTTTCATCCCACCTAGCTGATTTCTTGTGTTTTAAAGACACTATAGCATCTACTTCATCTTTTGGGAAAATTCTTTTGAATGTTTTAAGGCTCGCATTTTGTTTTATATTTACCAAGTTAACATCTACTTTTTCCTGGTGGGCTGTGATATCTACTTCTGATTTTGTTACATTTCTGAAAAAATCATTGAAACAGTATGACATTTGAAGAGGATCTATAATTATATCATTTTTAATTTTAATTTGGACAATTTCTTGACATATAGTTACAGGATGTATGTATAGCCACCTCGGTAGCACAAAATTATTGTCAAATTGACCATGGTATTGACTGCACTAAGGCAGTCTTCAGAATAAAAATTCTATAGGTTTACATGTAGTCACACTATGTGTTTTTCACACGTGGTGTGACTACATGTAATCTTGGTAATTTTTATTCTGATGAAGACTGCCTTAGTGCAGTTGAAACCATGGTCAATTTGACAATGATTCTATGCAACCGAAGTGACTATACATACATCCAGTAACTAAATAGCATATGGTTGCTGGACTCAGCTGATAAAATGTTTAAAATTTCAGTTTCTTGGCACTTGTTTACTCCCAACTCACATTTCGTGACACGCCAAATTGCCTTTGATTTATTTTCAAATTTACTGCCTGTACAACTTTTTTGAATGTGTTCTTATATCTCTCTACATACTCCACAAAGTCAGCATTTTTGTTATGTTTTAACTCATTGTGAAGCTGTCTTTTGCTGGTACTATAAACTTTTATTCCTGGTGTAATCCAATTTATTTTATCGACCACTCTTTGTTGCCAGGCTTAAGGGGGAAAAAGTTTTGTTGAAAACATTTAGGAAACAGTTTAGGAATGTTTTGAAATTTTATTTTCACTTGACACATCATCATCTGGAGGCCAGTTTATAGTTCTTAGTCTGTTAGAAAATATATTTACATTCTCTTTGCTAAAGTTCTTTTTAAAACATGTTTTCACATATTTTGGGGTCCTTATTTAATGGAAACTCTACAAGCAGTGCTGAATTATCTGATATGCCTAAATCTAAATAGAATTTACTTCCATCCTCAAACTGACAATTTGTCAGAATATTGTCAATACATGTTTCAGAGCGTCTATTTCTTCTAGTACATGCAGTAAAATTAAAATTAAAAGCATATTTCTGAATTAAGTCACAAAAATTTACCGTGCTTACATTTATATCTAAAGTCTGCTGCAATTACAAAATTTTTTCAATTAGCTCTATAACACAACTTTTAAAATTACCTTCCTTATTCAAACAATTGCACTCAGTTTTCTCTTTAAATTTATTGAGTCATTTAGAAGGATGCAGCAGCCCCCACGAGATCTGTTACCTCTACAAAAACTACTGGCAAATGTAAAATGTTCAATTTTGTTTAGAATCCCTATACAGTCTTGTCAGCTAATGTCCATTTCAATATACAATTTTTAAATTTGAACGTTCTAAAAGTAAAACGAAGTTCACCAATCTTAGGATAACTTGGGTTACAAAAATCTGAGGCTATACCATTCGTATTCCAATGCATTAGAAAATGTGTATCGCTTTTTTTAATGCTTTTAAGTAAACCATTTGTTGGAATATATCAATATTTTTATTTACAGTTGATTCTTTTGTTTTAACATCCCTTCCACACTTTGTCAGGTCCCCTGATTAGTAATGCTTTTGCCAACGTCCAAAAACATTTCACTCAGAGTCACCGAGCCTAGCCTATTTAGTTGTAACAAATCTATAGGCAGGCGTTTGTTACTTATAAATTTGTTTGGCTTTATAAATACCACACCAAACTTATCACACTGGTCCGTAATTCCACTGTTTATCTTATCTATGTAAGAGTCACTTATCAATCTCCTGTGCAAAATACTGCTTATTACCAGTCTTGAGTTAATACACTAAGATTTGGCTGTACGAATCAAGTTTCAAGCTTCACTAATGATTTCAGGCTCACTGCTGAGTTGAACAGAGTTCGTTCCAACATGCATGAATACACCCTTGAAATTTAATTTCTCTTTGACACCATTTTGGTTAGTAGCAATGATTTTTAAATGGTTATTTAGTTGATCCAGCCTAATGCCTGGACACATTGGAGTGTTAGTTTTGTTTTGCAGTTCTTTAATGACAAAGTCTTTTGTTTTCTGAGATACCCAAGCATGACTCATGGCCCATCCTCACAGCTTTAATTCTGGTGGTAAGATGGAGTAAAATAATTCAGAAGAAGTGTGTTTCACCAGGTAATAATCTCTCACTGATCAAATATGTTTTTAGAATTGTGAGTTAGTTTTGGCCAGTATTGTAAATAGTTTTTTTATTTATTTGTAGTGAACCTATTGGTGTTCTGCTTACCTGAAATCTGAACTGAAGAGTTACCATTTTTAATGTATGTTTGATCAACACACTATAATTATGGTGGTAATATTGAATAAGAGGATCCAGTGGGGATATGTATTGTCAAGCTGCTGAATTATAAAATTTGTCTCTGCAATAAAATACTGTTCAACTTTTTTGAAGAAAGAAATGACTTGGGACAAATGTCCTGCACCTTCCTATGCTGGTTTAGTTATTCCTTTATCGTAAGGCATCCACTGAGATTTAATTTTTAGCATATCTTGTAAGGTCATCAGCAAATATCACTATTAGTACTGATGCATAGAAAAACTCGACTGTTGGCAACTGTATAGTACGTTTTGGGAATAAACATGGGGAAATCAAGAATATTTTCTTTTTGGGAAGATATGCCTTGTGCCAATGAAACTGAGATGGGCACTTGATGATGATCCTGAATCTCAGCCATACATAAGATAGGTGTCAGGTAATTATAATATTACATTACCTTGTAGTCATGTTCAGTATTTGCTCAGTCATTTCAGGTCTCCGTGACAATCCTGTAATAAATTGTAAAAGTAAGGAAGAGAGGGGATGTACTTTATAAAAACTTTACCAGAATGAACACACTGTCTCGTCACCACCAAGTTGAAACACACAGAACAAGACAACACATAAACTGACACCCAGTGTCCTCTTTCACAACAGAAGAAAGTCATTATTCATGATATGAGTCAAGTCAACTAAGCAATTCAAGCATTTCAGATAATTCAAAACACAATGAGTATTCATCAACAATTTTACTGCTGAGATTTCAGAAAACACTTCAAGAAGCTTTAATTACACCATTCTAATTCAGATGAATACGTGACTTGTGATCTACTGATGGCCAAAAGGAAGATAAGTGAAGGATCAGTGAAGCTGTTAAGTATAGCTGAAACTACATCAACAAAAACCACAGAAATCCACAAAGAACCTTCAGTTCAACAACAGTAAATACCTAGTGTCTATTTTCAAATGCTAACTGGTCCATTTAGAGCAAATGGATTCCATGCCAATATTGACCCATTCTAAAATGTTTTACAGCTAACAGTTGTCCAACAACAGTCTGTGCTTCCATACTGATGACAGTGAATAAAGTTTCTTAGATTTGTGTGCAAGAGGGCGGAAACAAGGTTGCATCTAGTCTGTTAAAAGTTATCTTATGACCCAGATTTACTCATATAAAAAAGCTCTGCATATTTAGTGTGATGACTACACAGTACAGAATAAGAATTGTGTGATTATTATAGTATTTCTTTATTCTATAGCAGATAACTACGACAAAGTAATTTATAATGGCTGGATACTTTCATATCTCATGAAATAGTTTTGATATTATCAAAAAAAGGAAGAAGTTGTGTAAAGCAATGTGCATCCAAAGAAGGTGCAAATATGATACGAGATGCAAAACCTATACAACCATTCAGTTCTGTCACCATTAAGCCTTAAGATTTCCATGATACTGCCCCAATTGCCAATACCTGAATACAGTCACTTTGAAGATCAACTCCCTCTCTTCAACCAGATCCAAATGCTATTTTTTCCTTCACAAAAGTACACCTAATATTCAGTGAGCTGGAAGAATGAAATCAGATCAATATTATGAAGAGAGAACATTCCTTGTATGGCTTCCACATCTAGGCCAATAATAAATCTCAAAAGAAACATATTGGTCATATTTGAAATTCTTGATGTAATTTATCATTCATCTTACTGAGGATCAGGCACTTCCTTGAGATCCATTTTTATTTTACACGAGTCCCTTATTTTGTTACCATTTTAAACATATAAAGCTCCTTTTTAACATGTTCACAAAAAACTTTTGTTTCTCATAAAAAATCTAGCATATGTGACATTCTTTTCCATGTCAATACCTCAATTGTTTTCTAATGCAGTTTGCGCTAATGGAACACTCCCATATACTTTACATCTCCCTTCCCCCACCCCAACTACCCCTCCTACTCATGTATTTATATACGCACATGTAAGATTACATAAGGTTCACACCTTTGCTTTGATTCTTTCATCACAGCTGCAAGATACATCAAGAATCTTCCAAAGGTGCTCCAGTCCATTATTCTGACACAAATAATGAATAGCATCTGTCAAACAATCATAAACTCTTTCAGGCTCATCGAAGAACTCAGAAATCAGATGAAGTTGTTTCCATTCTTCCCCATTATTTATACTTTGCAGTAGTCCTTTCATATGATTTCTAATTCTGAAACATAAAAAGAACAATGAAAAAGTCACTGGAATTTTCAAGTCCAAAAAAGTAGTAGTCTACATAAGAGGGATGTATATCAATACTGGAAAATGAAAGAGCAAATGGATTATCAGAAGATGTGTTTTACTTACCAAAATATCACATACAATGGAAATGAACTGGTGCCAATGCTATGACACAAGCTATTATTGTACTGCTACAGAACCAATAAAATGTTTGATACTTTCCAGCTTCTATATACTAATGAATAATGTGTTTCACACATCACTGAATGTTGTCCAAAACAGTGGATCAAAATATATATGGAAGTAACACAGTTTACGTGCTACCATCAGGCAATAGCTTTACATCAAGAAGCTTGAGAATGTGTCAATGAGATTGTGTACACTTAACTGGAGACTCATTATTTATAGAGAGTGTAATACGGATATTGTGTACGGTACTTATTGCAGCTCTCTAAGAGTTACTAATGTTCACTTATGGCTTATTTCCCCATTGATGGTCATACAGTAGCTAACACTTATAACGTGTTCTTAGATCCAAAAAGGCTTAGTAATTTAGAGTTAAAGGCAATAGTAAATAGCTTATTGGATCTTAATAGTCAAATTTTGACAGTTAAACGAGCTGAGTGGTCAAGACAAGATCAATAAAGGAGAAACAGTGTGACAGTACTATAGTCAATGAATTATCTGAAATGAATATGAAGAACTTGCAGAACAACACAAAGCAGAAATTTGCAAAACAAATAGTAATGAACTTAGTTACGACATATTCCTTCAACAATGAATTTGTTTTCTCTGATAGAGACAAAGGTAAAATTAAACAGAACTAGCAACAAGGTCGATAGTGAGGAATGCTGTACTAAAAACATGAAAGCACATTACCATCAGTATGACAAAATCCTTACATCTGCTATCAAAAAACCAAATCTTAAGCAAGCATGATAGGATGTTACTCAAGCTGCTTTATAATTGATCAGTGGTTCATAGGATATTGGCTCTGAGCACTATGGGACTTAACATCTGAAGTAATCAGTCTCCTAGAACTTAGAACTACTTAAACCTAACTAACCTAAGGACATCACACACATCCATGCCCGAGGCAGGATTCGAACCTGCTACCGTAGCGGTCACGCGATCCCAGACTGGAGCGCCTAGAACCGCTCGGCCACCAGCGACCGGCTCATAGGATATTGTCTATAATAAACAAAGTTCTTACTAATTACTGTCACGCTAAGTCATAACACTAGAGGAACTAGCAGATAGAAATAATCTATATCAAATGGTCTGTAAACAGGTTCTTGCATATGTAATTCTGAGATTATACGTAACACTGCATCATTGCTATAAATTTCAAGAAATTTCATACATTACTCATCCTGCGTTTATATATATAAATATTTACACCAATGACATGTAAAATTTTCAAAGGTGAATAAATGAACAGTTACTAACATCCACTAACAAAAACTGAGATATGAACAACACATAGTAATAATCCATTATGGAACTTCCAGTTTCAACACATTTTAAGAACAAGGCCTAAAACAGAATACACTTAACGCCATGTAACTTATTAACTTCTTTCATGCTAACTTTCATAAAAAGGGTAGAAAAAATTAAGGTTAAGTGTTCTATCAATCATGAGGCCATTAGAGATACGGCTCGAGCTCAGACTGGAAAAGAGAACTGGCAACATCTTTTCAAAGAAACCATCTTGAAATTTGGCATTAGGGATTCTGGGAAACCACACAAACTCTAAATCTTGGTGACCAGTTGGGGATTTGAAATGTCACCCTCCTAATGAAAGTCTAGTGTGCTAACCCATGTGCTACATGGCTTCTGGTTTTCATAAAGGATCTTTGCAGTGGACACCCTGCATTGTCTAACAAGTCAGTTCCTGCTAGAGCTAAACAAGAAAAACTATCCTGTTTCATATTTTGTGATGTTAACATTTTTATTTACCAATTTACTTGCCTGTCGTATTATAAAAGGTATTGTCAGTGCGTACATAATTATACAAATGCTTATACAAATGATTCTACACATGCTTAATATAAATAAATAATAATATATAATATTGCTTATCCTGTACTCATCACAATTGTGTGTGTCACACAGATTACATAGACTAAAAATTAATTTGTATGCCATTAGCGACAATCTGGTTTCTTGCAGTTACATTTGTAATAAAAGATAATCTTTTCTTTATTATATATAAATTAATTTGTGCTAAAGAACGAGTGCATCACAGATTTGAGTGAGTGAGTGATGTCCCAGAATAGATCCTTGTGGGACTCAATATTTTAACTTGAGATGATCAGATTTTTTTAATGCACTTTGCATTAACCATTTTGGTTTCTGTTCATGAAATACAATTTCAGTAGAGCTACCTCTATTTCAGTTATTCTGTATCTTTCAAGTTCCTTAATTAAAATGTTATCTGAAACAGTCTCAGATGCCTTGGTTAGATCTACTAGAGTGGTATGGGTGTGATCCCTATTTTCAAAACCTTGTGGTACTAATATACAATTTCTTGAACTGCCTTAAATGTTGATAGTCCACTTCAGAATCTATAGTGGGCATTGTTAAGTAGTTGAGCTATGAACAAAAAAATCATTTATTGCTCTTTCATTAAAGTTTCAAAAATTTTTAATATTATTGGTAGTATTTCTCTAGGAAATGTTCCCTCCCTAAACATCCTCTTGATAAGGTCAGAATGTGGAATGCATATGGTATCTATTATTTTCTTTAAGATAAAATTGGAGAAACCATGTATATCTTCAGTTCTGGAGTTGCTCAGAGATCCAGTATATCCTTCGGATAGATAGTTCTCTACCCAAGTATGGGCATGTCATCTGTCAGTTCTGGACCCTGTGCATTGGGAAGGCCATCATTATTGTCATTTAAATCATTTTCATCTGTTATAGCTAACTTCCCAGAATTTATGAAACTATTATTAAGCTCTTCTGCACTTAGAGAAACTTGTAAATTTTCTGTAGTTAGCCCTGTTTCTGGTTTAACTATTTCCCAAGCTGCTTTACATTTGTTACTGCATGGAGAATATAGTTATCAATGCCTTTTTCCTTTGCAGAAATAATATCTTTTCTGTAAAGCTTTTTCAATTTAGCATGTGAATGTCTCATGATTATTGCAAGATTTGACACAGTAAATTTTTACCAGAATTCATAAATTATTCAAGTAAGCATTAACTTTGGCCGTGTGTGTGTGTGTGTGTGTGTGTGTGTGTGTGTGTTTATCTTGGAAGAAGGCCTTCTGGCCAAAAGCTTACACACTTAGCTGTCTTTCTGTCGTGCCTGTCTGCGACTCAACATCCCCCTTATATGATAAGTAGCAATCTATCGTTTTCATAATATTGTCAGTATTGCATTTGGTGCATTTAACTTTCTCACTGTTCTGGGTTCTTTTGGTTACTCATGATCTTTCATGAATCCCTTTAATTTTTGGGATATTCCATCAGTCAGAGAGCATAGATTTAACAGTTTAAAACTACATCATCATTGAAAATGTTTGATATAACATTGTCCTGACAAGCATTCTGCCTGTTAGGCTTATAGTTAAGGCAAGAGAAATTATATAACTTGAAGGTATCCAGCAGAAGTCCACTACCACAATTTTGCATCATCGCATCATTATTATTGTCACCAAATGGTGAGATTTTATGATTCTTATACCTCATGAAGTATATTCACAAATTATATGCTGCACAAAAACTTTGCTAACAGTTCTGGGGTCACTGTATGTAGGTATTACAACAATCTTCCTTTCAGGAAAATAAATGACAGCATTTTCAATTTCATCTTCATGTACTAAAAGCTCGAGATGTATTAACTGCGAGGCTGAGATCACTTTTGATTAATACTGATGGCCCACACTTTTCCATATCTGAACTAAAATAATCAGTTAAAAATTTAAAACCAACAGGAATGTACATTTTGTACCATGTTTCCTTAACCCAGAGTTCATTAAGGCACAGTGTATCACACTGCAATTTTTCTAAAAATAGTTCAAGTTCATGTAGTTTATTTCTCAGATTTTTACAATACAATGTCAAACACTGAGATGGGTGAAAAACCTCCAAATTGGACATATTGTTTAAATTTATCACTTCTTTGGTACCAGCTCCAGTCACAATGTATTTCACAGACAGTATCCACATATGCCACGGAATGTATCGACACAAATATATCACTGTACAACATATATTTCAAGAGATATGATGTCATAAACACTGGGATGCTTTAAAAAAATTCTGCATCCTGCATGAAGTTTTAATACATCTATTCTTTACTACTAAGAGCCTCCTACAGTCAAGTCAACTTAAGGAAATCCCTGACACCTGGTATCATTTTTCATAGCTTTCAAAAGTGAAGCGTAAACAGCTGTAGGCAAAAACAACAGCCATCTCCAGAGCTACAAAGAGATGCTATAAACACATCTACAAAATTGCATAACAAACACATGAAGCAGCTGTGCCCAGCATACAGGAACTGTCTGAACATAAAGTGAGAGATGATGCCAGAGCGTTGATTATTTTAACTACTTCCACTCACTTCTGTATTGTAGAATTACTTTAGAGACAATGCAGCTAAAGTAAAGAAAGAGTACAATCCTCAAAGGTGAACAGTATGAGTTGACCACTGCATAAAGTAAATAACTTAATATCTTGCAGAGACATCTTCAAAGATTTTTAAATTCTCACATTCACTTCTCACATCATTTACTTCTTAGTGACATTTGTCATTAACAAGAAACAACATTTTCAGTCATATTAAGATTTCTGCAATCTCTATATAGGGCAGAAAATATTATTTTCACATAGATTACAGTTTTGTGTTGTAAAGTGAAACTGTTCAACATATTTCATAAATCAGAAAATTTAGAATTCCCATAATTTCCAGTGGAAACTTCCTTACTCAATTTTCCTAAGATTTTCTTGATTATGTTAAAGATTGGAGGTCCCATTAGCTGAATGTCGAGGAGCAGCGTTTCTTGAAAAGAGTGCTCTATTGTTATCAGAAACTAGAACTGTTGTCCTATGATCAATATCTACAGAGTGTTTCCAGAAGAATATAAATATATTGGGAGGTATTAGTAAAGACTAATTTGAATGAACCATTTCATATAACACTGGTTCAATTCAATTGGATGTATATCTGTAACCAATCAAAACTGAATTGAACCAGTGTTTTATGAAATGTTTCATTCAAATTAGTCTGTACTAATACCTCCCAATATATTTTTCTGGAAACACACTTTAGATATTGATCATAGGACAACAGTTCTAGTTTCTGATAACAATAGAGCACTCTTTTCAAGAAACGCTGCTACCTGACATTCAGCTAATGGGACCTCCAATCCTTAATCGAGAAAATCTTAGGAAAACTGAGTAAGGAGGTTTCCACTTGAAATTATGAGAATTCTAAATTGTTCCTGTAACCCCCTGTCCTCCAGCTTCACTAGTCCCTGTCCTCAATCTACCTATCCCCTTCCCTGCTCCCACTGTAGCACTTCATATGCCTTCTGTTCTTACCCCACTAGTCTTTTCCCATTCTCTACATCTTTCCCCCTCCCAGCACAGCCACCCAACTCTGCACTAGCACCCATATCCAGTCCCCACCACATCCTTGCATGCTCTCACAAGCAGCACACCATCTAACCCCACTCCCTACCATGCTATCCCTCCTCTCCTATCCCACAACTCCTCCTTACCCCCACCACTTGCCCCAGATTGCTGCTCCCATGGGATGTAGGGCTAAAGCAACCAGAAACAGTGGCCACATCTGTGTGAGTTGTGCTTGTGTGAATGTGTCTGAGTTTTCTATTTCTGAAGAATGCATTTAGGCTGAAAGCTTAAGTTTTTAGCAGTCTTTAGTGCTTAGCAGGTTGTTAGCTGGGTTAAAATGAGTGAGTTGCTTTTGATCGAAATAAAGTCTCATATCTATGCTGTGCCTATTGTTGCAATTGGGAGCTGGGAACACACAAACCATGACCAGCTCCTGAATGGGAGAAGCTAGGAAAGATTAGCTGATCTCATTGTAGAAAGCATAAGGGGGCACACAAGACAAAAAGCCCTGTGATTACTAGAAACAAAGGGGGTACATATTTTAGAACAGTGTCAGGATACAGACAGTATTGAATGAAATCAGAGCAGAACAGGACCATAATATATGTAACAGTAACCAGAAAAGTAAAATTAATTTGTTTCTTCAGAACATTAGAGTGTTGAAAAATAAGATAGATGAGCTTCTTGTATGCCTAGAAGATGTGGAAAAATCTTGAGTGATAGATGTTCTGTTATCAGGAGAAAGAAAAGTGGTGTTCTAAAGATTGGAGCATGGAATCTCAGATCCCTTAATTGGGAAGGTGGGTTACAAAAACTAAAAAGGAAAATCGATAGGTTAAAGTTAGATATAGTGGGAATTAATGAAGTTTGGTGGCAAGCGGAACAAGATTTCTGGTCAGGGGAATACAGGGTTATAAACACAAAATCAAATAGGGATAATGAAAGAGTAGGTTTAATAATGAATAAGAAATTAGGAGTGCGGATAAGCTACTACGAACAGCACAGTGAATACATCACTGCAGCCAAGATAGACATGGAGCCCATGCCTACCGCAGTAGTACAAGTTTATATGAGAACTAGCTCCAGAGATGAAGAGATTGAAGAAATATATGATGCAATAAAAGAAATTAGTCAGGTAGATAAAGGGAGACGGAAATTTAATAGTCATGGCGGACTGGAATTTGATAGTAGTAAAAGGAAGAGAAGGAAAAATAGTAGGTGAATATGGATTGGGGTAAGGAATGAAAGAGGAAGCTGCATGATAGAATTTCACAAAGAGTATAACCCAATCATAGTTAACACTTCATTTAAGAATCATGAAAGAAGGTTGTATATGTGGAAGAGGCCTGGAGACACTAAGATTTCAGATAGATTACATAATGGTAAGATAGAGATTTAGGAACCAGGTTCTAAATTGTAAGACATTTCCAGGGGCAGATGTGGATTCTGACCAAAATTTATTGGTTATGAACAACAGATTAAAACTGATAAAACTGCAAAAAGATAGGGTTTTAAGGAGACAGGATCTGGCTAAACTGAAAGAACCAGAGGTTTCCAGAGGTTTTAGAGAATTTCAGAGAGAGCATTAGGGAACAACTAAGAAATAGAGTTGAAAGAAACACAGTGGAAGAAGAATGGGTAGCTTTGAGAGATGAAATAGTGAAGGCAGCAGAGGATCGAGTAGGTAAAAAGACAAGGGCTAATAGAAATCCTTGGGTAACAGAAGAACTACTAAATTTAATTGATGAAAGGAGAAAATATAAAAATGCAGTAAATGAAGCAGACAGAAAGGAATACAAATGTCTCAAAAATGAGATCGACAGGAAGTACAAAATGGCTAAGCAGGGATGGCTATGGGACAAATGTAAGGATGTAGAGGCATATATCACAAGGGATAAGACAGACACTGCCTACAGGAAAGTGAAGAAACCTTTGGAGAAAAGAGAACCACTTGTATGAATATCAAGAGCTCAGATGGAAAACCAGTTCTAAACAGAGAAAAGAAGGCAGAAAGGTGGAAGAAACAGAGAATCTATACATGGGTGATGTACTTGTGGGCAATATTATTGAAATGGAAGAGGATGTAGATGAAGATGAAATGGGAGATATGATAATGCTTGAAGAGTTTGACAGAGCACTGAGAGACCTAAGTCGAAACAAGGCCCCAGGAGTAGACCACATTCCATAAGAACTACTGATAGCCTTGGGAAAGCCAGCCACAACAAAACTCTACCATCTGGTGAGCAAGATGTATGAGACAGGCGAAATACCCTCAGACTTCAAGAAGAACATGATAATCCCAATCCGAAAGATGACAGGTGTTGACAGGTGTTAAATTACTGGACTACCTGTTTAGTAAGTCATAGTTGCAAAATACTAACACAAATTCTGTACCGGCGAATGGAAAAACTGGTAGAAGCCGACCTCGGGGAAGATCAGTTTGGATTCTATAGAAATGTTGGAACACGCGAGGCAATACTGACCCTGCGACTTATCATAGAAGTTTGATTAGGGAAAGGCAAATCTACATTTCTATCATTTGTAGACTTAGAGAAACTTTTGACAATGTTGACTGGAATACTCTCTTTCAAATTCTAAAGGTGGCAGGGGTAAAATACAAGGAGCGAAAGGCTATTTACAATTTGTACAGAAACCGGATGGCAGTTATAAGAGTTGAGGGGCATGAAAGGGAAGCAGTGGTTGGGAAGGGAGTGAGACAGGGTTGTAGCCTCTCCCCATTGCTATTCAATCTGTATATTGAGCAAGCAGTAAAGGAAACCAAAGAAAAGTTTGGAGTAGGTATTAAAATCCATGGAGAAGAAATAAAAACTTCGAGGTTTGCCGGTGATATTGTAATTCTGTCAGAGACAGCAAAGGACCTGGAAGAGCAGTTGAACGGAATGAACAGTGTCTTGAAAGGAGGGTATAAGATGAACATCAACAAAAGCAAAATTTAGTCTGGCTATGGCAAGGAAAGCATTTCTGAAGAAGAGAAATTTGTTAACACCGAGTATAGATTTAAGTGTCAGGAAGTCGTTTCTGAAAGTATTTTTACAGAGCGTAGCCATGCATGGAAGTGAAACATGGACGATAAACATTTAGACAAGAGGAATAACAGATGCTTTCAAAATGTTGTGCTACAGAAGAACGCTGAAGATTAGATGGATGGATCACATAACTAATGAGAAGGTACTGAACAGAATTGGGAAGAAGAGGAATTTGTGGCGCAATTTGACTAAAAGAAGGGATCAATTGGTAGGACACGTTCTGAGTAATCAAGGGATCACAAATTTAGTACTGGAGGGCAGCGTGGAGGGTAAAAATAATAGAGGGAGACCCAGAGATGAATACACTAACCAAATTCAGAAGGATATAGGTTGCAGTAGGTACTGGGAGATGATGATGGCTGCGCAGGAAGAGTAGCATGGAGGGCTGCATCAAACCAGTCTCTGGACTGAAGACCGCAACAACAATGGATGTTCTGCATCTCTCAGAACACCAAGTAAGCCTAGGGATGGAGAAATTACACTTCAGGGCATCATTTTTGTGTAAGTTAGCATAGACGAAGTAGAAATTGCAACATACACAGTTAATGAAACAGCTTTTGTGTAGATCACAACCTAGAAGCATGCACTTGTGAGATATTACTGCAGAATATTTCTCTGATTATTGTAACAGTCTACAGAGCCCCTCTAAGAAACTTTCAGCTATTTTTGAGAAATCTAGATGAATTATTGAGCTACCTGTCAGACAAGGTGAAACTCTAAAAGATTGACAACAATTTTATAGACAGTGCTCAGGCTTGAACAATTAATGTGCAACCCATTTTTAATGTGCGATCTGGATGACACTTCAAAGAAACTGCCGGATGTCCATCTCAGGATATCTTCAGTTCTATCTCCCATATCATGGGAATGGGCTGACGCTGCCACCTGGACACAAGCAGATGGCGTACGAAGAAAAGCTACGAGTAAGCAAACATCGAAGTTTGAACGCCTTGTAGGATGACAGAAGACTACGCAAGAACCACCTAAGCACACTGTCATCAACCTTACAGGAAGAATGATCAATGACGCAGCAATGTCGGTGCTCGAGAAAGGAGTCAACTTCGCCCCAACCCCGACATCTCTACCAATTGTGGACATTGTAAGCAGGGTGGAACAGGCCACCTACACTCTGCCAGCCAATGAAGCAGAAGAAATATGTCATGAAACGTGCCGTATGCTCACCAGGGTCGCACCACTGAAACAGAACATCATGAAGGAGGAGAGAGTGGCCACCTGCGAGTTATGCAGTGATCCTGAGTTGGTCTTGCCTGCTGACAAAGGCAATGCTACAGTACTGCTCCTGCACTCAGAATATAAGAGAAAAATGTATGAACTTCTCGATGATGCAGTGTACAGAAGGATAGAAGGAGACCCGACAAGTTGCCTTCAAAAAACCGTTGATTTTCTTTGCAGTACCTTTGATGGAAAAACTGTCAAGAAACTTCGACCATGAGCGGCTGCACTGCCATGACTGTATGGGCTACCAAACGTCCACAAGGATGGGACACTATGCGTCCAATATTCAGCAACACAGGAGCAGCAACCTATGAACTGGTCCAACACCTGACGGGTCTCCTTAGTCCATTTGTGGGAAAATGCAAACACCACATCTGCAATTCAATCCACTTTGTGCAACATATACAAGAACTTTGGCTCCAGGATAGCGACTTGTTAGTGAGCTTCAACGTAGTGTCCCTCTTCACTAGGGTACCATTGAAAGACTCCATCGATCTGGTAAGGAAGAAATTCAACAACAACTTAACAAGGCTCTTAGAGTTCATGCTCACCTCAACATACTTCCTGTTCGACAGAAATTATTATGAACAGGCAGATGGCGTCGTCCTGGGATGCCCACTTTCACTGGTTGTAGCCAACTTTTTTTTATGGAGAATTTTGAGGAGAAGGCACTAGAACAAGCCAAAAAAAAACCAACTTGTTTCTTCCGCTACGTGGATGACATGTTCATTGTTTGGTCACATGGACAGGACAGCTTAAACGAATTTCTCGAACACCTCAACTTAATGCACCCCAACATGCAGTTCATGATGGAGGTGGAGCAGGGTGGTGCCCTACCATTTCTTGACATCCTGGTGAAACAGAAACTTGACGGCAAGCTGGGACACAGTGTATACAGAAAACCAACACACACCAATTTGTACCTAAATGCCTTCAGTTGCCACCACAACTCCCAGCGTGAAGGCGTTTTGCGCACACTTGTTCACAGGGCACGATTGATCTGTGATCAGGAGAGCCTTCCAGCAGAACTGCAGCACCTCAAGACAACATTTCAGAAAAATGGGTAGAACCAGAAGTAAAAAAGACACACACTCAGACTGCGCCAAGAGAACAAGAAGAAGAAACAGAAGAACACAAGTCATTGGCGTGCATTCCGTTTGTCAGAAATACCTCAAGAAAAATTGGTAGAATCCTGGGGAAACACAATGTAAAATGTGTATTCCGGCCCCCTGCAAAAACCTTGACTCTACTGGGTTCAGTGAAAGATGACCTAGGCCTTCGAAAACCAGGCATTTATAAAATTCCCTGTCAGTGTGGAAAATCATGCATTGGAGAGACAGTCCACACTATAGAAGAGAGGTGCCGTGAACACAAGCGCCATATGGAATTACGCAAGGCCACTAAATCAGCTGTGGCTGACCATTGTATAAAGACTGGCCATACGATGGACTATGAAAAAACAAAAACACTCCGTCAATCCTCCTCCTCCTGGGACTGTGTTATTAAAGAGGCCATCAAAATCTGACTACAGGATGATCTAATTAGTAAAGACAGTGGCTTTCAACTTAGTCAGGCTTGGAACCCTGCACTCGGCCTGGAGAGAAAGATGCGGTCCCACAGATTGAGGACCGCCCACAACGGAGGCAGCAGGGAGACTTTAGACCCCAGTTCAGACCCAGGCACCGCTTCCCTCACCACCTCCAGTAAGCGCCGCGCCGGCCGCACCGGAAACACCAAGAGAGGAATGGTGGAGGGGGTAATGGCGTATATATATGTAGGGTGCCCAGAGGAACACCACAGCATTTGTCAGGAACCACCTGAAGATGGCAGCGTGTACGTCTGCTGAAATATTGTGGAGAAATTACGATGCTACCCAGTCGGATACCCGAGAACTGTTCAGTTTTAATGTGATAGTGAAGATACAATGTTTCAGATTAAGTTTAAAGAGTTGGTATTAAAAGAGGTACACAATTAACTGCTAATGTCAAATTGAATTTATTGCATAGTAAATTTGTGCCAATATTTGAAAATTGCTCTCCTAAAAGTTGCCCAGAAGATGATTTTTGAAAAATTAAGCTATGGATAACTAAGAGAATTAAAATCTCATGTAAAAGGGGAAATTTATATGATGAAAAGTGCAAGTCTAGATCCGACATTACTCACATACTACAAAAAATACTGTAGTGTTTTAAGAAAAGTTCTTCCAATAGGTGTGCAAGATGTAAGACACATGAAATACCCTCAGACTTCATAAATAATGTAATAATTCCAATTCCAAAGAAAGCAGGTGCTGATAGGAATGATTATCACCAAACTTTTTTTTTTTTTTTTTTTTTTTTTTTTTTTGGTTTTAGGGCGCAAAACGGCTATGGTCATTAGCGCCCGGTCCGTGACTGAGGAAATAATAAAAACTGAAAATGGAAAACAGCAAAAATGGGAACGAAACTCAAAAAATTTGAGAAACTAAAAGCAGAAACAAGGCTTAAAAGTCCACTACAGAGAGGGGTTGATGGTCCCCGATAAAACTTCAAATGACTGACGTCATTTCAGTGTCACTAATAAACTGGAGAACGTGGTCGGCTGAGCGCGTGTCATCTGCTAAAATCGACGATAGAGCAGGCGACAGCTGTAGACGGGAGCGTAACGGATTAAAATAGGGGCATTCAATTAAAAGGTGTCTTACCGTCCACAGCTGAGAGCAGTGGGGACAGAGTGGGGGAGGCCGCTTAAAAGATGTCGATGGCTAAAAAGACAGTGCCCTATCCGGAGTCTAGCTAAAATTACCTCCTCCCGACGACGCGTTCGGGAGGAAGAGGTCCAAGCGCAAGGAAGGGCTTTCACTTCCCGCAATTTATTTCGGGGAAGTGTTGACCAATGCGCATGCCATAAATAAGCAACTTTGCGACATAAACCGCTCCGTAGATCGGTGAAGGGAAGCGACTGAATAGCTGGCCGAGGAAGAGAAACTGCAGCCTTGGCTGCTATATCAGCCGCCTCATTCCCACAGATACCAGCGTGTCCCGGGAGCCAGAGGAACGCCACCGAGACGCCCCCCAGGTGCAGCAAGCGCAGACAGTCCTGAATCCGGTGGACCAGAGGGTGCACAGGGTAAAGAGCTTGGAGACTGAGGAGAGAGCTGAGAGAATCTGAGCAGATTACGTACTGTATCCGCTGATGGCGGCGGATGTAGTGGACAGCCTGGAGAACAGCGAAAAGCTCCGCAGTATAAACCGAACACTGGTCGGGAAGCTGAAAGTGATTTGGGGCGTCGCCAACAATATAGGCACTCCCTACACCCAACGATGTTTTCGAGCCGTCGGTGTAAATAAATGTGGCGTCTGTCATTTGTGCACATAGAGCAGCAAATGCCCGACGATAAACAAGTGAAGGTGTACCATCCTTGGGAAACTGACAAAGATCACGGAGCAGACAGATCCGGGGACGGAGCCAAGGCGGTGCTGTACCCCAAGTTGTCGAGAAGGTTTTAGGAAAGCGGAAGGAAAGAGAATGGAGCAGTTGACGGAAGCGGACTCCCGGGGGTAGTAGGGAGGAGGACCGGCCTGCATACCCTACATCAAAGGAGGCGTCGAAAAAAAGGTCATGGGCTGGATTAGCAGGCATGGAAGACAGATGGCTAGCATAACGGCTCAGAAGGACCGCTCGCCGATTGGACAGCGAAGGTTCTGCAGTCTCAGCATAAAGGCTTTCCACAGGGCTAGTGTAAAAAGCTCCAGACGCTAAACGTAATCCACGGTGGTGGATAGAGTCGAGACGCCGAAGAATAGACGGCCGAGCAGAGGAGTAGACTATGCTTCCATAGTCCAATTTCGAGCGCACTAAGGCGCGATAGAGGCGGAGAAGGACCACTCGGTCCGCTCCCCAGGAGGTACCATTCAGGACACGGAGGGTGGTGAGCGTTCGCAGACAACGAGCCGAAAGATAGGAAACGTGGGAGGACCAGCACAGTTTTCTGTCAAACATAAGACCCAAGAATTTAGTGACGTCTGAAAACGGAAGGTTGACAGGACCTAGATGTAAGGAGGGCGGAAGAAACTCCTTACGTCGCCAAAAATTAATACAAACGGTCTTACTGGGAGAAAAACGGAAGCCGGTTTCGAGGCTCCAAGAGTGGAGGCGATCGAGACATCCTTGAAGACGACGTTCAAGAAGGCTGGTCCGTTGAGAGCTGTAGTAGACCGCAAAATCGTCCACAAAGAGGGAGCCCGAGACGTCAGGAAGGAGACAATCCATAATTGGATTGATGGCAATGGCAAACAGTACAACACTCAGCACGGAGCCCTGGGGTACCCCGTTTTCTTGGGAGAAAGTACGGGAAAGAGTAGTGTTCACCCGCACCCTAAATGTTCGCTCTGCCATAAATTCGCGAAGAAAGAGGGGCAGCCGGCCTCGAAAGCCCCAAGAGAACAGTGTGCGGAGGATGCCTGTCCTCCAACAGGTATCGTATGCTCTCTCCAGATCAAAAAATATTGCTACCGTTTGGCGTTTCCGGAGAAAATTGTTCATGATATAAGTGGAGAGAGCAACAAGATGGTCAACTGCAGAGCGATGCTTTCGGAATCCGCATTGGGCAGGTGTTAAAAGACTGCGGGATTCTAGCCACCAAGCTAAACGGTAATTCACCATACGCTCCAAAATCTTACAGACACTACTCGTGAGAGAAATGGGGCGATAGCTAGAGGGGAGATGTTTGTCCTTTCCAGGTTTCGGAATGGGAACGACGATAGCTTCCCGCCATCGTCTGGGAAAAGTACTGTCGGTCCAAATTCGATTATAAAGGCGAAGGAGGTAACGCAGACTATGGGTTGATAAATGCAGCAACATTTGGACATGGATACCATCCGGTCCTGGGGCGGAGGAGCGAGAAGAAGAGAGGGCATGTTGGAGTTCCCGCATGGAGAAAACAGTATTGTAGCTTTCGTGATTTTGAGAGGAGAAAGCAAGATGTCGCACTTCCGCTGCACGTTTCTTCGGGAGAAACGCTGGCGGGTAATTTGAAGAGCTCAAAATCTCACCAAAGTGCTGACCCAATGAGTTAGAAATTGCGACGGGGTCCACTAAGGTATCATGCGCGACAGTGAGCCCAGAGACCGGGGAGAAACTAGACGCGCCTGAGAACCGTCGAAGCCGACTCCAAACTTCCGAGGAGGGAGTGAAGGTGTTAAAGGAGCTAATAAAGAATTACCAGCTTGCCTTCTTGCTATTGCGGATGACGCGACGGCATCGCGCACGGAGCTGCTTATAGCGGATACAGTTGGCCAAAGTAGGATGGTGACGGAAAATGCGAAGAGCACGTCGCCGCTCACGTATTGCGTCACGGCATGCCTCGTTCCACCAAGGAACTGGGGGGCGCCGGGGCGATTCGGAAGTGCGTGGTATTGAACGTTCCGCAGCTCTAAGAATAACGTCAGTAATATGTGTGACCTCATCGTCGACGCTGGGAAAGCGACGGTCATCGAATGTCGCTAGAGACGAAAAAAGTATCCAATCGGCTTGGGAAAACTTCCAGCGTCGCGGGCGCATATAGGGCAGTTGAAGCTGCAGCCTAAGGACACATGGAAAGTGGTCACTCGAGTGTGTATCATCAAGGGCGAACCATTCGAAGCGCCGAGCTAGCGGAACAGTACCGATCGCAAGGTCCAAATGAGATTAATTTGTCGTGGAGGCAGACAAAAATGTGGGGACCCCAGTGTTGAGGCAAACTAGATCCGCTTGGTGGAAGACGTCTAGCAATAGGGAGCCACGTGGACAAGGATGTGGAGATCCCCAAAGCGGGTGGTGGGCATTGAAGTCCCCAACCAGCAAATAAGGGGGTGGAAGCTGACCAAGAAGATGAAGGAGATCAGCTCGTGCCATTGGTGTGGACGATGGAATGTATACAGTACAAAGAGAGAACGTGTATCCAGAAAGGGAAAGACGGACGGCGACAGCTTGGAAGGAACTGTCTAAGGGGATTGGATGATAATGGAGAGTATCATGGAGAAGAATCATGAGTCCTCCATGGGCTGGAGTGCCTTCCACAGAGGGGAGGTCATATCGGACGGACTGAAAATGAGGGAGAACAAAGCGGTCATTAGGACGCAGCTTTGTTTCCTGAAGACAGAAGATGACCGGCGAGTAGGATCGTAAGAGGATCGACAATTCATCCCGATTGGCTCGAATGCCGCGGATATTCCAGTGGATAATGGACATAGGGTGAACAGAAAATGGAGGATTGTGACCAAGGGTGCTGTCAACTCAATGACTGCTCAGAGCTTGCGACCGACAGCATGGAATGGCATTCAGCCGAAGGCAGAAGATCCTGATCCATAGGTTGGTCAGGAGCAGCTCCTGCCACCAGCGATCGGCCGGTTGACCGGCCACCAGCAGTGCGCCTCGGCGACACAGAAGACAGCCAAGGGCGATTTCCGCCAGGTGGCGCTGTAGATGGGACACGCCTTGGCGGAGAAGGAGAGGAACTGGGTTTCTTTGTAGCCTTCTTGGAAGTATGAGGTTTAGATGAAGGAGGAACCGATGGTGGTGAAGTTGACGTACGTAAAAACTCTTCACGAGTATGCTCTTTCTTCAAAGACTTGGTGTCTGACTTGTGGGCTCGAGATTTAGCAGAACCCGACGAAGGGTGAGCCATAGAGTGGGCAGGCGAAAGTGGTGAAGTTGAACGGGCGATCTTTGCGCTGGCCGATCGGACGACCGTGGCACTAAAGGTGAGGTCGCAAGTCTGCGTGGCCGCCTCCTTTGTTGGCCGAGGAGAAGCAAGGACAGTGCTGTATTTGCCTGTCTGAGGCACGGTGGGCTGTCGACTGGCGAATAATTTTCGAGCAGCAAAGGTCGACACCTTTTCCTTCACTCTTATTTCCTGGATGAGCTTTTCGTCCTTAAAAACTGGGCAATCTCTAGAGGAAGCAGCGTGGTCACCCATACAGTTGATGCAGCGAGGGGATGGAGGTGGACAAACACCCTCATGGGCATCCTTGCCACACGTAACACATTTGGCCGGATTGGAACAGGACTGGCTGGTGTGATTGAACCGCTGACACCGATAGCAACGCGTAGGGTTTGGGACGTAAGGGCGAACGGAAATTATCTCATAGCCTGCTTTGATTTTCGATGGGAGTTGAACTTTGTCGAAAGTCAAGAAGACAGTGCGGGTTGGAATGATCTTCGTGTCAACCCTTTTCGTAACTCTATGAACAGCCGTTACACCCTGGTCAGACAGGTAATGCTGAATTTCGTCGTCAGACAATCCATCGAGGGAGCGTGTATAAACGACTCCACGCGAGGAATTTAAGGTACGGTGCGGTTCCACCCGGACAGGGAAGGTGTGGAGCAGAGAAGTACGCAGCAATTTTTGTGCCTGGAGGGCACTGTGTGTTTCTAGCAACAGGGTGCCATTCTGTAATCTGGAACAAGACTTTACCAGACCTGCAACTGCGTCGACACCTTTCTGAATAATGAAAGGGTTGACCCTGGAGAAGTCGTGACCTTCATCAGACCGAGAAACAACAAGGAACTGTGGCAACGATGGAAGAACTGTCTGTGGCTGAGACTCAGTGAACTTACGTTTGTGAGCAGACATAGTGGAAGGTGAGGAAACCATTGCGGAAGAATCCCCCATGATTACCGGCGTCTCCGATGGCGCGCTCCTCCCTTGTGGGGGCCCTCTCTGAGGGCACTCCCGCCTTAGGTGATTGTTCACACCTCAGGTCACACCTCCCGACAAACGGACGGAGGGACCAATCGGCACTTTCGGAAGGTATCAGCTCGGGTAATCACCCCTCCCTGGGCCTGGCCGTTACCAGGGGGTACGTACGTGTCCTACCTGTCTACCCGGGGCGGGGAATTACGCGTTACCCCGTCACCGGCTACGCATGGGAGTGCGTGGGTCGGCCTTCAGACACGCACAAGGAGGAAAAAAGAGAAAGGGAAAGGGAAAGGGAAAGGAAAGAAGAGGGGGTCTCAAACGCCGCAGCGGAGAAAAGGGCAAAGAGAAGAGGGAAGGAAAAGAGAAAGACAGAGGAAGGACAAGGACTTGCAAGCGTAGAAAGCAAGGAATTTGGAACAGTTTCGAGCGTCCGTCTCCGGACGTAGGCACAAACTATACTCCCATAGGGGGAGAAATGGAAGGAAAGAGCCAGAGGTGGGGGGGGGGGGGCGAAGATGGGGAACGGGGAAGGATGCGGAAAGGGAAGGTATGCAGCCCGGAAAGGAAGGAGGGCCACATTAGCTCGGGGTCCCGTGCTCGCTACGCACGTATCCACAAAAGAGTTGTGGATCCCCTGGGGGGAATCACCAAACTATCAGTTCAATAACTTGCAGTTGCAAATTCCTAACATGGATTCTTTCCATAAGAATGGAAAGATTAGTAGAAACTGACCTCAGGGAAGATCAGTTTGAATTCTGGAGAAATGTAAGAATACATGAAGTAATACTGACACTACGACACATTAGAAGGTAGTTTAAGTAAAGGCAAACCTATGTCTGTATCATTTGCAGACTTACAGAAAGCTTTTGATAATGTTGACTGGAATACTCTCTTTGAAATTATGTATGTAGCAAAGGTAAAATACATGGAGCAAATAGGTTATTTATAGAAACCAGATGGCAGTTATAAGAGTTGAGGTGCACGAAAGGGAAGCAGTGGTTGAGAATGGAGTGAGACAGGGTTGTATCCCATTCCCGATGTTTTTCCATTATGTAAACTGAGCAAGAGATAAAGGAAACTGAAGAAAAATTTGGAATAGGAATTAAAGTTCAGGGAGAAGAAATGAAAACTTTGAAGTTGCTGATGACACTGTAATTCAGTCAGATACAGCAAAGGGCAAAGAAGAGCAAAGAAGAGCAGCTGAACAGAAAGAACAGTGTCTTAAAAGGTGGATGTAAGATGATCATCAACAAACGCAAAATGAGGATAATGGAATGTAGTAAAATTAAGTCAGGTGATGCTGAGGGTATTAGATTAGGAAATAAGACACTTAAGTGAGTTAAATGAGTTTTGCTATTTGGAGAGTAAAGTAATTGATGATGGTCAAAGTAGAGAGCATATAAAATGTAGACTGGAAATGGCAAGGAAAGTGTTTCCGAAAAATATAGATTTAAGCATTACAAAGTCTTTCTGAAAGTATTTGTATAGAGTGTAGCCATGTATGGAAGTGAAACATGGATGATGAACTGTTTAGACAAGAAGGGAATAGAAGTTTTTGAAATGTAGTGCTACAGAAAAATGCTGAAGATTAGGTGGTAGATCATGTAACAAATGAGGAGTTACTGAATGGAACTCATGAGAAAAGAAATTAGTGGCATGACTTAACTAAAAGGAATTGGTTAATACGACACATTCTGAGATATCAAGTGATCACCAATTTAGTACTGGAGGAAAATTTGGGGGCAAAAGTTTTAGTGGGAGACCTAGAAATGAATACAGTAAACAGTGTAAGAATGTTGTAATTTGTAGTAGTCATTCAGAGATAAAAAGGCTTGTGCAAGATAGAGTAGCATGGACAGCTGCATCAAACCAGTCTTCGGACTGGAGATCACAACACCACCACCACCACCACCACCACCACCACCACCACCACCACCACATGTTCAAAATTGTTTGACTTACTCCATCCCTAAGGACAATTTCATTTGGGATCTGTGGAATGTAAATTAGCATAAAGTTTATCCTTTGTACACATACATAGTGTATTCTTGTTCTCTTACATGTTCTATACCTTTGGGGTCTGCTTGCTGTAGACCAGTTGGAATGAAAAGTACACGAAATGTAATCTTCCCACAATTTCTTGCTTTTTGGTAGGTGGGAACTGCTTGAATAACTTAAGAGTATTTAATTCTGCTGTGAATGCTAGACAAGGAGGTGAAGTATACATGAAAATTAGTTTTGGCTTTTGTATTTGTACATCACAGTACAGCTATCATTATGAATCACATGTACTGGAAGTATATGTAATGCCTAACACAAGGGAAAGGTGAGCACTCACCTAGCCCATAAATAAGTTGGCACAGAATAGTGACATGCAAGTAACAACGGCAGTACCACAGATTTATTTGTAGATTGTGGGTCAGAATGTGTTTGGTTAAGAGGGTTAGGAAAGAGGTGGGGGGTTTGGTACCAGGACAATGTTGTGAAAGGCAGTGTTCCATGGTCACAAAGCCATGTGCATGGGGATTTTGTGAAGCAAACCAAGCACTGTATTGTGTGAGATACAGAGGCAAGCGAGTGCGCCGGGACTTACCCCAGTTCACTGCTAGTAGCGCCACGTCACCTTAACGCGTCTGCATGTAGTGCACAAATTAAAAATCAAAACTTATGTTTAAAACTTTGTTAAATTATAGTTTAGTGTAATAATGTTCCAAATACCAAGTCTTGATGTTCTAAACTTAATAGCTTACAGAAAAATGCCATTTTAAGAGAAAAATCAGAGGCGCTAAATAATGATGCTAGGAAGCCAGAATTTGGTCAGAAGATGCAGTTAGAAGTTTTAAATAAGTGATGCTGGTTTCCAAAACCATAAAACAAAAATTAGCGCCAGAATCCACATTTTTCAGAAAAATCAGAGGTGCTAAATAATGGACTTAGAAACTTGAAAATTTGTTTTATGCTTCAGTAAACCCCAAAAATAACAGAGTCCATGTTAATCTACCACTTATAGTTTTTGAGTAATTACATAAAAACTAATTTTGTAACTAAAATGTACCTAATTGTTGTAGATTAAGTACTTGAAATTTTAATGACGGAGGATTTTGGTTAAACGAGATGATCAAATATATCAAATAATAGAGCTACACCAAGTTTGAGACTTGTAACATAAATAGCAACTGATATAAGTCTTAGCAAAGGTATGATTCAGAGGTAACACTCTACTGTTAGTTCCAATAAATAAATTCTATTAAGCAAAACTTTCATTCTAGCAAGCTGAAACTTTCTACGTGCTTTCAAACTGCTTATCTGCATAAAAGCAAAAATTAAGATATTTCTGAAGTAATTGGTAACTATATTATTAAAGATTATGTGCCCGAGATAGCAGTCGTTTGTAGACTGCTGCCATATGCAAATAGACAGAGACAACAGGTGTTTTCTTGGCAGTCCGCACCGGCACCTTATAAATACAGCCCCTGAAGCAGTAGGAAGGTTCACTTCACTCGCAGACACTGTGAGGTCCACACCAGTTAAACGTCTGGTCGCACTCTGCCTCGGATAACATCAGAGCCGAGCTGTGACAAGCACGTATTTGGCAGTGAAAACAGATAGTGAACTCACGAGGACTGTACTCCATCATGGTTTGTTTAGAATTCGGTAAAATAATTGTTAGTGTGAAATTCAATTCCACATGGCAAGTGGTGAATTTATTTCCACTTTTATGGCAAGCATTAATTTTTGAACATTTATTGCGAACTTTCAATTGAGTGATGTTAGTTAGGGCGAAAATCAATCTGGTAGGAAATTACCATAGAGCTCGCCTCTGAACTGCTAAAGGTGCTGTTAGATTAGAAAGACTTTTTTTCAATTGAACATAACGCAATTTTAAGTGTTGTTTGTGAGAAACTTTAATTAAATTAAATCTTGATTGGAACTTTAAACTTTTACTGGAGTCATAGTCCTGATCCCGCGAAGAAATGGGAAATAGACACTTTTCTTTCAGTGGGCTGGATCGGAATGTGGCCGTGCAGACTGGAAACTGTTTCCCTTCGCTTTCTGGCTGACCACCAAATTAGTTGCCAGGCTCACTTGATTAAAGACGCCATCCAAACTTTAAACCAGTTGAGTAGCTTACTCGCTGCCCCACAGTTGGTGAGCAGTAACGTCACATTCACAGTGACCTGCAGGAAGTCTGGTGGTAACAGGACAGGAATTGTGGAGAGGCAGTGAACAAAGTAAGCAGTGTCTTGAATGTAGGATGGGAGTTAAAGACAATTGTTTAGTGGTGTCGATCAACAAAGGCAGATGTTCTTTCTGTCAAAGCGTTGTACCCAGCCACAATGGGATAATCAGTAGGGAGACCTGTGAGGTTGGATTTGTGGAATCTGGGGAACAGGTAAAAGGTAGGAGTGCGCGAGATTGCTGGTGTGAGGATAGAGATGAATTCAGGTGTCAGGTTTTGGGATGGACCTATGGTCTAAGAAGCTGCTTGAGGTCGTATTCGATTTTTGGGATGGGATCATGGTCAAAAGGTAAGAATGTAACAGTTCCATGGTCCTTAATAAGGCTTCTGGAAGATGTATTGTTATCTAATTCACACAATATTCTTACTGTTCAATTTTGCTGAATAAGTACATAATTTACTTCAGACATACTATCTCAGCAGACAATTCTATAAGATGACAAGCAGTGAAAATATACAACACCCTTGTCTGTACACCCACACAATGAGAGATGATGTAGTCGTGCCCTCTTGTAATGTTTCGTGGTTCCTGGCTGGATGAGGAGAGAGTGATGTGGTAAGTTTTTCACAATATATATAAATTACCTAGCAGATAGTGTCGGAAGTTCCATGCAGCTTTTCGCGGATGATGCTGTAGTATACAGAGAAGTTGCAGCATTAGAAAATTGTAGCAAAATGCAGGAAGATCTGCAGTGGATGGGCACTTGGTGCAGGGAGTGGCAATTGACCATTAACATAGACAAATGTAGTGTATTGCAAATACATAGAAAGAAGGATCCTTTATTGTATGATTATTTGATAGTGGAACAAACACTGGTAGCAGTTACTTCTGTAAAATATGTGGGAGTATGCGTGCGGAATGATTTGAAGTGGAATGATCATATAAAATTAATTGTTGGTAAGGCGGGTACCAGGTTGAGATTCATTGGGAGAGTCCTTAGAACATGTAGTCCATCAACAAAGGAGGTGGCTTACAAAACACTCGTTTGACCTATACTTGAGTATTGCTCATCAGTGTGGGATCCGTACCTGATCGGGTTGACGGAGGAGATAGAGATGATCCAAAGAAGAGCGACGTGTTTCGTCAAAGGGTTATTTGGTAACCGTGATAGCGTTACGGAGATGTTTAACAAACTCAAATGGAAGACTCTGCAAGAGAGGCGCTCTGCATCGCGGTGTAGCTTGCTCGCCAGGTTTCGAGAGGGTGCGTTTCTGGATGAGGTATCAAATATATTGCTTCCCCCTACTTATACCTCCCGAGGAGATCATAAATGTAAAATTAGAGAGATTCGAGTGTGCACGGAGTCTTTCAGACAGTCGTTCTTCCTGCGAACCATACGCGACTGAAACAGAAAAGGGAGGTAATGACAGTGGCACGTAAAGTGCCCTCCGCCACACACCGTTGGGTGGCTTGCGGAGTATAAATGTAGATGTAGAAGTGGGTAGCTGGTTTCCTCTCTCTAGACACAAAATGCATGCATGGTTAAAATACACTTTATTACAGGAACTAATTGAGTACGTAACTTCAATGATATTCAATCTGAAATTCTGTAGTTAACAGGAACCGAAAACATGTACTAATTCTTGAATCTTGTCTGTATAAACATAGCCAAAGACTTGCAGACAAACAAAAATCACGCGAAGCGAAATGTAGTGTGAGGAGGGCTATGCGAGAGGCGTTCAATGAATTCGAAAGAAAAGTTCTATGTACTGACTTTGCAGAAAATCCTAAGAAATTTTGGTCTTATGTCAAAGCGGTAGGTGGATCAGAATAAAATGTCCAGACACACTGTGGCCAAAATGGTACTGAAACAGAGGATGACAGACTAAAGGCCGAAATACCAAATGTCTTTTTCCAAAGCTGTTTCACAGAGGAAGTCTGCACTGTAGTTCCTTCTCTAGATTGTTGCACAGATGACAAAATGGTAGATATCGAAATAAATGACAGAGGGATAGAGAAACAATTAAAATGGCTCAAAAGAGGAAAGGCCGCTGGACCTGATGGGATACCAGTTCGATTTTACACAGAGTACGCGAAGGAACTTGCCCCCCTTCTTGCAGCAGTGTACCGTAGGTCTCTAGAAGAGTGCAGAGTTCCAAAAGATAGGAAAAGGGCATAGGTCATCCCCGTTTTCAAGAAGGGACGTCGAACAGATGTGCAGAACTGTAGACCTGTATCTCTAAAGTCTATCAGTTGTAGAATTTTGAACACGTATTATGTTCGAGTATAATGACTTTTCTGGAGACTAGAAATCTACTCTGTAGGAATCAGCGAGGGTTTTGAAAAAGACGGTCGTGTGAAACCCAGCTCGCACTATTCGTCCACGAGACTCAGAGAGCTGTAGACACGGGTTGACAGGTAGGTGCCGTGTTTCTTGACTTCCGCACGGCATTCGATACAGTTCCCCTCAGTCGTTTAATGAACAAAGTAAGAGCATATGAACTATCAGACCAATTGTGTGATTGGATTGAAGAGTTCCTAGATAACAGAACGAAGCAGGTCATTCTCAATGGAGAGAAGTTTTCCGAAATAAGAGTGATTTCAGGTGTGCCGCAGGGGAGTGTCGTAGGAGCGTTGTTATTCACAATATACATAAATGACCTTGTGGATGACATCGGAAGTTCACTGAGACTTTTTGAAGATGATGCTGTGGTGTATTGAGAGGTTGTAACAATGGAAAATTGTACTGAAATGCAGGCGGATCTGCAGCGAATTGACACATGGTGCAGGGAATGGCAATTGAATCTCAATGTAGACAAGTGTAATGTGCTGCGAATACATAGAAAGATAGTTCCCTTATCATTTAGCTACAAAATAGCAGGTCAGCAACTGGAAGCAGTTAATTCCATAAATTATCTGGGAGTACGCATTAGGAGTGATTTAAAATGGTATCATCATATAAAGTTGATCGTGTTTACCCTTTAATAGGGAATGCTCACAGCTGGATGGCTCACTGTGATGTTAATGTGTGAAACAAGCAAGCAACTATCCCATGAGATGCACTTTTACTTCCTACAGCCAACTGAGAGTTTGAAAGGGGTCAAACTGTGGCATTGTGAATGATGAGATAGTTCTTTCAGAGAAATGCCACACAAGGTGGAAGTGCTGAGTCAGCTGCACAATGATGCTGGAGTCAGCTGCACAATGATGCTGGTAACAGTCGTCACATGAATATTCTCACAACTGTAGATGAGATTCTGGATGTCCACGCAGCACGGATACCTGCCAGGATCATTGTAAGGGTCGCGTTATACAGCTACCACAGCACAGTGTTCTGAAATGGTTATTAGCGGTGGGACTACAGGCACGCACACCTAGAGCCCAACTTCCACTCGTGCAGTTCTTGCACAAGGAAGGTAATGTGTTGTTCCAACATTATGATGCTCCCCCACGCACTGCCTGTGGAACTCAATATGCTCTGCAAGATGTGCAGCAGCTTCCCTGGCCAGCATGATCTCTGGACTTGTCTCCAGTGAACGTGTGGGATGTGATGGAATGAGAGTGACTCGTGCAAAACATCAACCAACAACTGTTGCAGAACTATTTGAAAATCTTGAGCAGGCACAGCATAACATAACCCACAACAGTATTTGCCATCTGTATGATCGACTGGGTGCCAGAGTTAGCACCTGCACTGTCTCCTGTTGAGAATACATCACATACTAATTAGAGTGTTTCTGCATGCGTTGATACCTGGTACCTCAGAACCGCTTGTGCTATTGATCCATAAATGTAATCATTTCACGTTCTCGATATGCACAGTTGCAGCAATAAATCTTGAGTGAATTGGAAACATTTTTAAGGACATACTAGTTTCCTTTCTGCAGTGTATATTTGTGCAGTACAATAATGTTGACAAACACTATTTAGGAACATATATTTTACTATAGTTAATGTGTTCCTGGCAATTTACAAGGAGATACTACACAAAGAAACATAACATAGAACATCTAGTATAGATACCTAAGAATGTATGTCATAGGTATTGAGTCTTGTACCATAGGGATCAAGGGAGAGGATGCTGTTTGGTGGTTGGTATCCTCCTTCTACAACACTTCTGCACACATGTATGAACAGCATTCTTTTTGTACATAAACAGAAGCTACTTGACTTTAAGAGTTCATGTGTTGTGGTACAAGCTCTTTGCTAATAATCCATGTTGGCCTCACTGCTCGTGAAGTACAAGTCCCACTATGCGATGATGACAGAAGCTGACTGAGTGCGAGTTGGTACATCAGTGACTTGGCAACTGTGCTAGTGACAAACTGAGACAGACTAGATGGTTGGTTGGTTGGTTTAAAGGTGGCAGAAGGGACCAAACTACAAGGTCATCAGTTCCTAATACAACAATGCTACAAGTGTGAGAATAAAACTGACAAAACATATAACACAAAACGGAAAAAAAGGAAAAGCCAGAGACAGACTAGAAAGCTAGTAACTGAGACTGATGGTCAGTGGTGGTGGTCTAAACACTTGCTGTGAAAGTGCATTAGCAGCTTGTTGCTTGAAAGAGTCTCTTGGCCTCCCTCCTGATGGGCATGCTTGATCCAGTTCCAACTATCGATCTTCTCGGTACATCTTTGCCAAACGGTGTGCTGGCAACAGCTTATGCCAGCACATTAGGCAGAGACACTGCTGACATATGTAACAAATATTTTCTTCACCAAATTCCAGCACCATTCCTGGCACAAATATTTTTATATAATCTTGACCACTACACAATCTCAAAGCACTGTGTGTGGAACTTTATGTTGTTAAACCATACAGTTTTATCAATTTCTTGAACTTGTCTCCACTGAGAGGCTTGTTCAGTGAATCAGAAAGCATTTACCCTGTACACAAGTCTCATTATGTTTATCTGGAAACATCTTAAGTATTTATCATATGTGACGAACGCCATAAATTTATGTCCTTTGTTGCTAGAGTTTCATGGATCTCATTATCCATTTCATTTTCAATAAACATATCTGATTGTTCCTGAAACATTTCATCAGGTCCTTTAGTTTCTAAATTTACTGGTACTTTGACATGTTCTTGGACATCAGCTTCAGGATTAATAAGTACTCATACTTTTTCACCATTTGTTTCATTGTCACCACATTCAAAAATCCTATATCTCTGCTAGTTATAACCTCTTTCTTTTTAGGACTTTTGAATCTGTAACCTATGGAATCTTTGCAGTATTCAATAAAAATATGTTTTACAGGTTTGCAGTCTCATCTTCCAAGTTGTTTGGGAACCTGTACCATGGCCTTACATACAAAAATTCTTAGATCTAGATCAGGTTTTTTTCCAGTGCAAACTTCATGGAATCTTGCTTGTTGCAGTTTTAGTGATATAATGCAATTGGTACTGCTTCTGCCAAGCAACATTTTGGTTATCCTGTAAACCTTTAGCATGCTCCTTGCTTTCTCTACAATTGTTCTGTTGGCCCATTCTGTTAGTCCATTTTGAGCAGAACTATGGCAAATTTTAGTTTGATGTTTGAATCCAAATTCATTCAGTAGCTGTCTAAACTGTTTATTGACACATTTGGTACCATTGTTTGATCTGATCTGAGAACTTTTATTCTCTTCCTAGTCTGTATTTCACCTGTAGTGTGAAAATCGTCAAATATTTCACTCACTTTGTACTTGGTTCCATGGAAATAAACTTGGGCATACCTTGAAAAATCATCAATCAAGGTAAGAAAATAACAACTACCTGCTATGGATTCCTTTTCCATAGCCCCACAAAGATCTGCGTGTATCAGAAAAACACTCAGATCTTTTTTTACTTGTTTTAAAATTTAATCTGGCTTTGCTATACAAATTTCACAATATTGTTACAACTATTACAATCCTTTGAGCCCTGTTGTCACACCTTTTAATAAGATCATGCTTTTCCTATTAAGATTATGGAGTCTTCGATGCCATAAAAAACTTTTTGCAGAACTTGACTATTTCCAACTTTGAGAACATCTAATTTATAAACACCCCTTATTTTACTTGCTGTGACTATCCCACTGCCACTCTGATTATTTACTTCCATGCCATTTAAATAAGAAATTGACTTGTTGCCCCTATTCACCATTTCACAACTGAAAGCAAATTTGTAGTGACATTCTTCACATACTGTACATTATGTGCTGTAATATCTTGTGACTCTCCTTTAACATTTAAATTAAAGTTTATCTTTCCTATCAGTTGACACTGTAATTAAGAACCATTCAATGTTGAAACACCAATGTGTGTTCTAGGAGAAACAGCATATAAAACTGATAAGTCTTTTGTAATATGCATAGATGCTCCAGAATCCAGGAACCAGTCTATTCTTGCCTTGAGTTTTATCATAAGAATAATATGCAGTAAGTGCTTGCCTTCATTTCTGAATCTTTTGAAAACTGACTTTCTTCCTTGTGTACTTTTTTTGTATAGTTTGATGCAAAATGTCTCATTCTTTGGCATTTATGATACTGAACAAACTACTACTTTTCGTAATTTGAATACAAAGCTGCTTCCTTTTTGTTGACAGGATATTCTTGCGCATTCTTAACATCTTGTAATATATTGACTTTTATGCTTTCACCTGTAATTGGCATCCCTGAACTCTCTATGTCCATTATCATGGGGAAGTACTGATCACTTAGTGCTGCTAGTAGTAACAAGGTATCAAACCATTCTTCAGCAACATTGAATTCAGAATGTCTTACACTATTCAAAGGAAGATGATTTTGTTTATAAATTCTTCAAACTTTTAACATTTGCCTAAATATGTGGTGATAATCTCTCTTAGCAAACATGCTTCCCTAAGTAAATATATTCAAAAGCTCTTCTTAGATTGTCTCACACTTCCTTTGCTGTGCTGGTCTTTTATTATACATAATTTACGGGATTGACTAGAAGAGTTAATTTGGATTTTTTCTTACAAATTTATTTTCTTCACCAAACCCCAATAGTTACCCATGTAGAATGGCACACATGGTTGCAGCAACGTTGGTAGATCACATGGCTGCTTTCACTGATGACCCTGCCTTTGATGAGGTAGGAAGTGCCTGTGATAGGACTGGGAGTAGACACTTTTAAGAGGATGTTTGAGACAGGGCTTGCATTCAGGTCTAGTGCAGGGATAAGTGCCATGGAGAAGGGTTATGAGCAGGGGTGAAACAGACAGATAAGGAGATTTTGTATATGGGTGGCAGAATACCACAGCAGGAGAGGTGGGGAGGAAATTTCACATTTCAGGACATGACAAGAGGTAGCCAAAATGTTGGCAGAGAACATGATTCATTTCCTCCACAGTGGATAGTAGGTACCTAGAGAGACAAGGCAGGGAGATTTGTCTCAACAGGGCTGGGAGGGCAATTTTGATCTGTGAAGGCATCAGTGAGACCTTCAGCATATGAGGAAATGGGCTGACCATCACCTCACATGCGACAACCACAGGTGGCTAGGCTGTATGGAAGCACTTCTCTGTGCGGAATGGGTGGCTGCCATTTAAATAAAGGTACTGTTGGTGGTTGGTAGATTTGATGTGGACAGAGGTACTGATGGAGACCTCCATGAGGTGTAGGTCAACTTTGAGGCAGGTGGTTTGTTGGGTTGAGGAGGACAAGGTGAAGCAAATGGGGCAAAAAGTGTTCATGTTCTGGGGGAATGTGGATTGGGCCCCCTTACTCACAGTGCAGGTCAAGAAGATGACAACATTGGATGTGAACCAGGTGAGAGGTTCAGGATTCTGCATGGCTAGGAAGGATTCCTCTATACGATCCATTAATTGTTTGGCAAATGGGTGCCCATGGTTGTATCGTGGATTTATTTGTAGGTGATGCTTACAAAGGAGAAGTAAATTTGTGTCAGAATATACACTCCTGGAAATGGAAAAAAGAACACATTGACACCGGTGTGTCAGACCCACCATACTTGCTCCGGACACTGCGAGAGGGCTGTACAAGCAATGATCACACGCACGGCACAGCGGACACACCAGGAACCGCGGTGTTGGCCGTCGAATGGCGCTAGCTGCGCAGCATTTTTGCACCGCCGCCGTCAGTGTCAGCCAGTTTGCCGTGGCATACGGAGCTCCATCGCAGTCTTTAACACTGGTAGCATGCCGCGACAGCGTGGACGTGAACCGTATGTGCAGTTGACGGACTTTGAGCGAGGGCGTATAGTGGGCATGCGAGAGGCCGGGTGGACGTACCGCCGAATTGCTCAACACGTGGGGCGTGAGGTCTCCACAGTACATCGATGTTGTCGCCAGTGGTCGGCGGAAGGTGCACGTGCCCGTCGACCTGGGACCGGACCGCAGCGACGCGCGGATGCACGCCAAGACCGTAGGATCCTACGCAGTGCCGTAGGGGACCGCACCGCCACTTCCCAGCAAATTAGGGACACTGTTGCTCCTGGGGTATCGGCGAGGACCATTCGCAACCGTCTCCATGAAGCTGGGCTACGGTCCCGCACACCGTTAGGCCGTCTTCCGCTCACGCCCCAACATCGTGCAGCCCGCCTCCAGTGGTGTCGCGGCAGGCGTGAATGGAGGGACGAATGGAGACGTGTCGTCTTCAGCGATGAGAGTCGCTTCTGCCTTGGTGCCAATGATGGTCGTATGCGTGTTTGGCGCCGTGCAGGTGAGCGCCACAATCAGGACTGCATACGACCGAGGCACACAGGGCCAACACCCGGCATCATGGTGTGGGGAGCGATCTCCTACACTGGCCGTACACCACTGGTGATCGTCGAGGGGACACTGAATAGTGCACGGTACATCCAAACAGTCATCGAACCCATCGTTCTACCATTCCTAGACCGGCAAGGGAACTTGCTGTTCCAACAGGACAATGCACGTCCGCATCTATCCCGTGCCACCCAACGTGCTCTAGAAGGTGTAAGTCAACTACCCTGGCCAGCAAGATCTCCGGATCTGTCCCCCATTGAGCATGTTTGGGACTGGATGAAGCGTCGTCTCACGCGGTCTGCAAGTCCAGCACGAACGCTGGTCCAACTGAGGCGCCAGGTGGAAATGGCATGGCAAGCCGTACCACAGGACTACATCCAGCATCTCTACGATCGTCTCCATGGGAGAATAGCAGCCTGCATTGCTGCGAAAGGTGGATATACACTGTACTAGTGCCGACATTGTGCATGCTCTGTTGCCTGTGTCTATGTGCCTGTGGTTCTGTCAGTGTGATCATGTGATGTATCTGACCCCAGGAATGTGTCAATAAAGTTTCCCCTTCCTGGGACAATGAATTCACGGTGTTCTTATTTCAATTTCCAGGAGTGTAGTTGATCATGGCGACCAAGAAGGAGATTGCAGTCAGTCAGGCATTAAGAAAGGTGATGTTTAATGATGATGAGGCCATGAGAGTAGGGATGATAGTATAGAGGGAATTGGCACCTAGCAGTGGTGAGCAGGTTACTGTGTGGTAAAAGGGCTCGCACACACTCAACAGTTCCTGACCTGAAGTGGGAAATATCCTCCCTACCTTTCCCATGGTAGTCATCTGCCATCCACCAAACCTATAAAATATATTTGTCCATCCTTATCACACCACTGCTCACAACCCCTTTGCACCATGACTCCTATTCCTGTAACAGAACTACATGCAAGGCCTGTCCCATACATCCTTCCACTACCAACTACTCCAGTCCTGTCACAGGTGTCCCAAATGCCATCAAAGGCAGAGCCAACTGTGAAATGAACCATGTGGTTCATAGATTATCCTGTAACCACTGTGCAGTACTCTCACTAACAAACTGTCTGTCCACCCAAGTTGTTTACACAACATCTAACATGATGTCTTTGGCTTAAAGATCTGCTCACAGCTGTGCTGTTTCCATCCCAAAGTCACCAACTTTTCTGAACTGTGTTTGTGAGAACTCTCCCTACAACATCTCTCATTTCTGTAACCCCCACCCCCACCCCCCCATGCTGTCGCAACTTCTACCTGTCCTTGTCCGCAGCTGCCTCTATAGACTTCCTTGCTCCCACTCTGGCCTCACGTGTGCCTATTATCGCCCAGTGCACATGCAGAGTCCCTTCCTCTTCACTGGTTTTCTGTTTCTCCCTTGCTACCCTCTCCACCCCACCTATTCTCCCCCAGAAAAGCCTTCCAATGTTGCACATAGCAGCACTCCAACCTGTCACTGCCATGTCCCTACACATTCCCACAGGCAGAATTATGGGGTCTTCAACCACTTCTACCCTGTTATTTGTCTCGGTCCCCACCCCACACTACTAATCTATCCCCACCATCCACCACAAGTGTGAGAGCAGCTACTGCAGTCTGGCCTTTACATCCAGAGATGACTGTGGCTATGGACATGTGAATTATATGATTATGAATAAGAGAGAGAGAGAGAGAGAGAGAGAGAGAGTGTGTGTGTGTGTGTGTGTGTGTGTTCCAAATATGTCTACTATAACATGGTGTCTACTTTAGATGCTTGAAGGACTGTTCAGTTATCACATGTGCTTTGTCTGCCAAGACCAAGTCTCAACCCTTGATTGTATGCTTGAGTCATCAGCAAACAATACAGCCACTGAACTGCCCTTGAAACTCATTTGAACATCATGCATGTAGGTTAAGAATGAGACTGGGTCCAGTGTCCATTATTTTGGGCCCCCAAATATTATGTTCACCCATTCTGAGGTTAGTTTCATGTATTTAATACATGTTAATGAGATCTTCTGCCTCCCAGTATATTTATTCCATGGTGAAATTTATCATAAATATTTATCTCTCTTTTTTAAACCAGTTGCTCAGTACTGGAAATAATAATCTATATGAAGGTTTGATGTCATTTTATTTGGTCCAGAAAGGTGTTCATTATTTAGGAACCCACAAATTTGGTAGCTTGCAAGCAGCCAGAAGGAGTTTACTTACTAATGAAATTCAGTTTAAGAGAATTATAAAGGATATATTGGTGGCCATCTACTGGTAATCCATTGATGAATTCAGTAGTGATATATGTATTATGTATTAATAATATCAAACTATTACATAAAATTTGATTTTTAGCCTATTTTCTTCACTTCATGGAACAGGCTTACAGCCTGTTACATCTTCCCTGAAGTAGGTCATCCTCTCTCTCTCTCTCTCTCTCTCTCTCTCTTTCTTACTGGTTTATAATTGCTTTCATGTTTGACTAATCTGACTTCAGCCATTCTGTGGATATGGTGTTTCCATTTCACACATCCTTTCTCTGTGTTTCATTTGTACAGTATACAGCAAGTTGTTCTCCTATAGTACTGCTTTGCATTTAACCTCTGATGCTACATCCGTAACTTACCTAAAAAATTTCATTACAGTGAGTTCTTGTCTTCCTTAGTTAAGATCTAAGGTTTGCTTCTATATGTTAGAATATTTTAGCCATTGTTTTTTAAAATGTTGACTTTGTATTCCTCCTCATCTTCTCTGCTATTACTTTGTGTTTGGTGCTCAGTGTGACTGGTTACTTCCTATCTTTGTTCACAGAGCCCAGGTCATCTCAGTCTCTTGGGAGCTTTCCAGCTGAGTCAGTCCATCGTGAGCTCACCTTTCATTAGAATGGTTATAGTGGAAGACATATCACATGTGTGTTGTGCTACAGACCAACAGTTCATGGGTGAGTGATGATAATACCAAGGTAACATTAAAATCTATGGCCTTTTTCCCTTATGCAGGAAGTATTTCTCACAGGACTGATTTTATTTTATGGAAATATGATGTGAAATGTGTTTTTTTTTACTACCATATAAGATTGTGGTCATTTTAGGATCTGTAAAGTAGGCCTCGATTTGGGGCAGGGGGCGTCTACTATATTTCTTGCAGTTGTGGCAGGTCATATACTGGTCAGACCTTCAGGAACGTGGGGGCCCAGTGTACTGAGCATAAGCATCACACACACAACAGCCAAGCAAATCTGCTATTGCAGAAATTTGTCTTGACACTGGTCATCCTATGGAACCATCACACTTGGAGATTCTAACATGAACTTCCAGATATTGGGATAATATTATTAAGAAAGTGGTTGGAATTAAATTAGCGAGTGACCTTATGGAGATGGGGGGTTTTGCTTAAATTCTTCATGAACTTGTCAAAATATTGGTAGTTTTTGAAGATGCCACCTGGCTTAACACCATAAATTATTTGAATACTGTATATGACGGCAGGAACTCATTTTACACTACTGACATTTTCCAAAACTGTTGAGAGGGTCAGGTATATCATCTTGAGTACATTACAGTTTGGATTTCAGAAGAGGTGGTCAATGACATTTACATGCTGCCTCACCAAATTTTATAAGCATTAATTTAAAAAATAGCACCAGCTGGCATTTTCTGTGACCTATCTAAGATACGTGAATGTGTGAAGCTCAGTGTTCCCTTAGATAAGTTAAGATTTTATGGAACTGATGGTGTAGCCAGCCAATGGATAACATCATATCTAAGCAAAAGAATGCAGAAAAATGTGGTTAATAATTCAGCTAATGTAACCAGTGGATATTTTTCTGACTCGGGAGAAATCACTGTGGGATTCCACAAGTCTCAATCTGATGTCCCCATTTGTTTGTCATTTTGTAAAAGATCTTTGTCTAATATACAACAAGCAGAATTAGTTCTTTTATGGATGACAATAGTATTGTAATCAATCTGAACACATACAGTAAATGGTAAATAATATTCATTGAAGTATCACTGAGTGGTTATCTGCAAATGATCTCATTTTCAGATTCAGAAAGACACAACATATTTAGTTCTGCATATCTAGGGGTACCACACCAATGATAAGTGTAACACACAGTGAAGAAGTCTTAAATAATGAGGATAGTTCAAAATTCTTAAGTTTTGTATTGATGAGAATTTTAACTGGAAAAAGGACATTTTTGGAACTCCTAAAACAAATTCGTTCAGCCACATTTGCACTTTGAATTACTGGAAATCTTGGGGAGAATCAAATAACAAAGTCTACATATTTTGTGCATTTTCATTCAATAATGGAATAATGTTCTGGGGTAACTTTGCAAAAGAAAGTCTTCATTGGTCAAAAACGTGATGTAGGAATGATATATACAATCACCTTTCAGATATCTGTTTAAGGAATTAGGAATCTTTACTACTGCTTCACAGTATATTTATTCCCTCATGAAGTTTGTTGCAAATAATCCACTGCAATTCAAAAAGAATAATGATGTATATAATTACAATATAGGAAGAAAAAAAAATGACATTCCTTACTCCACGTTAAGTTTGTCTTTAGCACAAAAGGAGTGTGCAATGTTGGTGCCAAAAATTTTGATTACTTACCCAAGGACATAAAATGTCTGATGGACAACAAAGTTAAATTAAAAAATAAAAAGGCAAAGTTTCTCCTTGATACTTTCTTCTGTTTCTTGGAAGAACTATTTTTGTAATCTGTAAAAGGTGATGTATAGCCATTACTAACTCCAACATTTACATAAGAATGTGTAATGTGAATATAAAATAACTTGTTTCGCATATTACAATTAATTGTACAAATGATTCATGCAAACATGAAACTAACTAACAAATTAACTGACACAAACAGCTTTAAGCTGTATGGTGACAGTTTGTTGTTAATACAGTATACAGTTGATGTTTCCACTATTGCTTGTGTTTTCTTAGTGTATACATTGACTTATCACATCCCCGAAGGCTCTCCTTCATGGTGGAATCTGCAGAATGTGATGAATGAATCAATGTATAAAGATGTATGCACTATACCTATCTTACCACCACTTTAAACAGACTGTGTTAGACAAAGGTATGAGTAGGTTGATGTTACCAATTAAATGTACGTTTCAGATGAACCGTATAATATGTCTCAGAACATGTTATTAACTTTGAATTCTGTTATCACTCATTATTGAATTTCTGTAGTAAAATTTGCCCACTGCACAATATTTGTTTTAACAGTAGTTTCACAATACCAAAAAGATACTTTAAAAGATACAAAAGAGCACTTGAAAATAGATCAATTCTGAAACTGTTTTATAGTAACAAATATATTTACTATCTTACCTAGCCTTTTTGGACACTTAAAATACATATATACTACTTGCAAGAAATGAAAATTAAATGAAAAGTTTTAGGTTAGGAAACAACTTTTATGCTCTAGGTATAAATAAAATATGCCCCTTGCTTACAGGCAACTGAAGATTTGAACGGAATGAAATATAGCTTCACAGTCATCATTTGCTACATTCCACATGTGGATTAGGTATTTCATCTTCTCTGTGGTGCATACATGTGTTGGCAACATTTTATTGTACAGCAAGTATCGCACAGTTGTTCTGAAACAATGAGAAATTTGTTTATTATTGTTCCTTATAGAACAGACAATTACAATTGGTTTGATAGAGTCAGACTGCTTCATCTTCAATAGGCTGCTGATAGAATAAAAGAGAACGTAGGTTGAGACAAGTGTTAGCAAGATTGTCATCGAACTAGCAAAGTAGTGAAACAAAACAAAATTTTGAACCATGTCTTCAAATACTCTTTCACAATGGAGAATCAATGAATGATGCCATCATTCAACAGAATTCGTATTTAATTTAGCAGAGAACTGCTCTTAGAGATTAGAAAAGGGCAATGGGCACACCCATTTATTATACCTGAAATACGAAAAATCTACAATACTACTGTCCAATATTATTATCTTTCTTTTGTATGGACAGGGCCTTAAGAATATACATCTACTCCACAATTCTCACCCATTCCCTTTTGTCTAATGCACTAGTTGGTCAGCACTGATATTCATTCTTCTTACATCATTTCGAATATTGTCCTGCCATCTTCTTCTTCTTCTTCTTCTTCTTCTTCTTCCTGCTGCTCTCCTAGTCCTACACCTACTCACATTCCATCTATTTTGCTAGTGAATCCTATATTAGATAATCTAGCTATTTATTTTCATGTTTTATGGGTCATAATTTTAATTCTTTACAATTATGCAAAATTAATTTTAATCTAACTTTGTCGAAGTCCTATTTAGGGTATATCCAAACAACAGGTTACCATGCCTAAAGAGTACCTCCATCAATATAAAGAAACTGCTGATGTAAGCACTCACAATATGGAGTCTGACAAAGAAGATGGGATGCTTACTAAACATCATAAAGAAGAACAAAGAACTGGACATTTCAGAGGCTTAACAATCTTTCATTAAAAAGTAAAACAATCTTTGAACTACATGGTATTATGTGTCACAGAACACTGGTGTAGATACACAGAAATTCAATGTCAGTATTAACATTGTCTGAAAAGCAGATTCTCACTGTAGAAATTCTTCACTATGTGGAGGAACATGTATTTACATCAGAAAAGAAATAATTGAAACACTTACCTTAGTACATTTAGTTATGACAGTCTAACTGAAGTATTAGTTATTCAATTATTGGGGCTTGACATCAGCAAGAAATTAATCTTTTGGGCACGTACCAGTTACCTAATGATAGTGTATATAACAGAAGTGCTTGTGTAAGTCTCAACTACAAAAGTTGGGATAATTTTGTGTACAGTCACAGACATAAAAAAAAGTCACAGGTGACACTGGTTGCCCCTTGTAGACATCCTTCACAGTTTAACATGCCCTGCTGCTTAACAGTATGACAAGGATAACTACAATGACAGAACTAGTGTAAAATGACCACTGACCACAAATACTGACAGGGGAAGGTGTGATGTAGCTGTAGATGATCTTCAGCTCAAAGACCATACTTGTCAAATAATAAGTGCTCATAGTCAACGGGTAGTGCCTCTGACTAGTAACCTTCCTATTAAAGGCCAGTTCATGGATGACAGAGTATCACATTGTGACGGCAGTAATGTTTTTGGCCATTAATAATGTGAAGTCTGAAATTATTTTTGGTCTTGACACATTCACAGTGTTTCAGTTCCAAATTCAGGTTGATATGCATCTCACTTCTGACTCCACCATGTTCCAGGCATAGGACATCACACTTAAACTGATGGCCATTCTGGAAGTGTGTCACAGTTGGGCTGTGAATTTGCTCTGTGGCCAGCTGCCAAGAAGCAGCTGGACGGGGTGCAGGGACTGGGCATCACTGCGCCCATTCCTTACAGCCACAGGGCTGTGTGTCTGTCTGTTATCCAGAAATCTATGGAAGTACTTTGTTCATGTGGGGATTTCAAGTCCACCCTTAACACCCAATCAGTAGTGGATTGCTACCATATTTTCCACCTTGAAGAAACACTTGTGAAACTGGTGGGTGGTGAGTATTTTTTAAAAACTGATAATGCAGTGGCATAACTGTAGCTTTGGCTGGATTCTGCCTATCAAAATATTATGGTCATCAACACTCCCTCCACATTGTGTGCCATTATACATTCTGCCACTGTGAGTTCATCCACAATTTTCCACAGCTTTTAGAACAGTTAACACGTCATATTCTGTGATGGGCTAATTATTTTGATGACATCAGTGCCACAGGTTCCTCACAGCATCATCATCTAACCAACCTTCAGATTCTGTTCACTGCATTGCAAGAGATGGACCTTCAGTGTAATCTTCATAAATTGAAATTTTTTCAGATTGAAATCAAGTACCTGGTCTGCCACCTTTCGAAGGACAGCATCAAACCTCTGACATACTGCATAGTTGAGATTGATGACCTATCTAAACCATGAAACCTTAAGGCACTCCAATCTCTTCTGGGCAAAAGAGTTATTATTTGAAATTTCTCTTGAATGAGGCAAATGCCATTCATCAACAGAACAAGCTGCATAAAAAAGATTTCCTCCATTTGGTCTGCAGACTGTAACAGAGTATTTGTCCACATACAGTTGTTACTGAAGGCATTGCCATACATCAGTAGCTCTATGCCAGGGAAATCACTCGTCCTCTCTATGGATGCATCCTAATGTGTTCTTGGAGTGGTTTTGGCTCGCAAAACTACTGATAGTTGTGAACACCCTACTTTTCATGCCTCCTAAACATTGACAGCCACTCAGCACAATAATTCTCAGATGGGAAAGGGCACTTTAGCCATTATGAACACAGTCTGGAACTTCCACATAATCTTCTACGCACCTGGTCTAATTTTGTGCCTAGTTTTTTGTATGTAATTAATTTCCTAATTTATTTTGTCCATTCCTAGTTCATATCTTTTGCTACAGATTATAGGGTGAAATCAATAATTGTTTCACAACTTAGATTCTATTGTTGACTTATAAACAAATATAAATTCTGTATTAATTATAAACATTTGGAAGAAGAACTACTAGGATTCTTAAAGTATTTATTTGGCTCTATTCGAAAACACATTAGGAAAGCCAGCCCTTAATTCCAAAATAATTACTGGGTTTGTCAAAAGTATTGTTTGTATAACTATATCTGTTAATTTCATTATTTAAACAAATGATTTGGCCTAATCTTTGTGCTCGAAGGAACTGTTAAAAAGAAGAAATTTTTTTATTTATATGGTTAATTGAGTGAGATTTGTTTTAATTTTAATTTCTGTAACTTAAACATCTAACAGTGTATAGTTTCAGTGCCTATTATTGTGAGGATATATACAGGACCAAATTTTGGCCCCAATACTTGGTAATGAGGCTTAACAACTATTACCAATAATGAACTGGACATATAATTGTGCAGTATTGGGGGGTTGTGAACAGCGAAAGTAAAGAACTGTGAAATGCGACTGTGAAATGCGACTGTGAAATGCGACTGTGAAATGCGACTGTGAAATGCGACTGTGAAATGCGACTGTGCAACTGTTGGCTACATCATTTACAGTTTTTAGTGTTGAACTCCCACCCCCTGTTTTTCAGCCAGTAAAACAATGCAATGTGTTGACTCAGAGGACTATCAACAAAGAAATACAGTAGGTGAACGTCACACACATGAAGGATACATTTCTAATAGTGGACTATGGCTTGGTGCAGGCTATCTAGTAAGACCTTATGCTCTAAGAGATAGCTGATTTTGTGTGCAATGGTTAACCCAAGTGACTGTTTTCCAAGCTTGGACAACACATGGGTCATTGTTTCTCTGGTTCTGCAGACTCCTATCCTTCCTCTGCTACATCATGGCCACTGGGATATGAGCCACATTAAGGTCCTTACATATCTTCGTCTACTGATCAGGACTACATCCTGATTGACTCTGTGGGCCTATTCTCTAATTCTGTGCAGTTGGTGACAGTTGACACACTGTTCATTTATACACACGTCGCACCCTAGCGCCCCGCAACCATCGAAGCTAACATGCGGGTTCTCAGCCTGGTCTTTGGGGTTAAAGGATTTCCCCTGACAAACACATCCAATAATGGTCCACAGTTTGCATCAGTGTCACTCACGTCTTCTGTGTCAGCAACATGCTGTTTCACCCTCAATCGAATGGGGAGGTGGAGTGTGTGGTGTGCACCCTTAAGATACAGTTAAAAAACTGCTTGGCAAACTAGTCAGCAGACTCAGTGGTACCTTTGTTTTTCAGCACTTACAGGACCACACCACTGCATGGTAGGAGCCTGGCAGAGATCCTACATGGCTGACAGATTCAGACACTGTTAAAGTTACTGTGCCCAATGCCACAGCCTGAGTTGCACTTGAGCCTTTGCGACACATCCCTTGTGTCCATTTCAGTCAGTGGATTGAATGGACACCAGTTTTTTTGTTTTTCGGGCACAAAAACAACTAGAGTCCTGTCAGAACCGTAGAGCATGAAGATGAAAAAGGAGTTAAAAGCAACTACACATTAAGCCCAGTCGACGGAAGGAAAGACAGTTAAAAACAGAGATGTGGAGAAAGCTCCATAAAATTGCTGTAGAGACAACAGAAGTCCGGACCTAAAGATTAAATGTCTTTCACCATACTGTTATGATGGATAAAAAGTAAAACACATTTGACAGCCCGTATGTCATTTGCTAAAATGGCGAACAACTCAGAAGACAAACATAAATGATAATGTAAGTAGTTAAAAACAGGGCATTCCATCAGGAAATGGTGAACTGTCAAAGACAGAGGACAATGGGTACAAAGTGGTGGGGGACAATCATCACTTACCAAATGATGATGGCTAAAAAGAGAGTGACCATTATGCAATCTAGTTAAAATGATTTCCTCGCAACAAGAGGGAGAGGTGGTCAGCCAAGCTGCTGGGAGTTGTTTCATTCCCTGGAGCTTGTTTCTGTGAAGCGAAGGCCAGTGGTGATGCCAAAAATGGATGAACTAGTGGGCCAAGGTACAAGGACTTCAGCCTTGGAAGCAGCATCAGACGGCTCATTTCTTGTCAGACCAATGTGACCAGGGATCCACTAACATCACAGTGGCTCCGTCAACAGTGAACAAGTGGAAGTTTTCATGAACCCACTGTGCTAAGGGATGGACAGTGTACAGTACACACAAGCTCTGAAGGGCACAGAGAGTCAGAGCAAATGACAGTTTACTATCCTGTGTTGTTGGATGTATTGTGTGGACTGATACTGGCAAAGAGCTCCACTGTAAATACCAAAAGCCAATACTGAAAATTGTTGGTGACAGTGACGGAGACACATCTGACACCAAGACCGGCCTGAGAACCATCGGCGTACACAAAGGCACTACCGTGAAGTTCTGTGCGAAGGCTGAGGAACTTAAGGCGATAGAGCGAGTTTGGAGTAGTGCCATTAGGAAGTAAATAAAGTCCAAGGTGAAAATGGGCCACCACATGAAGCCAAGGTGGTGAAGGGTTCACACCCATTGGGAAAGTGGCAGGTAATGGGGAGATAAGCTGCTCGAGTAATACCCGAAAGCAAACTCCAGGAGGTAACAGAAAACAGGGACTTGTCCCGTACTGGGGGGTCATCGAAGATGGGGGTGTAGGATTGGTGGCCAGCCATGGCACACTCACTGCATGTGAATCTGTTGAGAAAATCACGGCAGTATGACAGTGGTAGTTTGGCATCTTCTGGATTCGGGCTCTCAACTGGGCTAGTCTAAAAGGCACCAGTGGCCATGTGGATGCCATGATGGTGGATTGTATTGAAATGGTATAAGATGTATGGATGTGCAGATCCATAAACAAAACACCCATAGTCTAGCTTTAAATGGACAAGGAATCATTACAAATGAAGGAGGGTCGTCCGATCCGCTCCCCAGGAAGTTCTGCTGAGGGCACAAAGGACATTGAGGGGCTGTGTACTGTAGACAGCCAAGTAAAGACATATGGGGGAGACCAAGGAAGATTCCTATCAAGCATGAGCCTCAGGAATTTCATAGTTTCAATGAACAGATGAGCAACAAGGCCAAGACAGAGATGGTGGAAGAAACCAATTATGCCGCCAGAAATTCATGCAAACAGTTTTGTCAGTGGAAAAGCGAAAGCCATTATCGATGCTACATGAGTGAAGATGATCGACACAATGCTGAAGATGCTGCTCAAGGAGGCAAGTCTGTGGAGAACTGTAATAGATGGAAAAATCCTCAGTGAAAAGGAAGCCAGAGATGACAGCTGGGAGACAGGCATAATACGGTTAATGGTGATAGCAAAGAGGATGATGTACAGCACGGAACCCTAAGGCACACCATTTTCCTTGGTAAAGGTGTCAGACAAGGCAGAACCCACACGTACATTGAATTCTCAGTCTTTTACAAATTCCTGAAGGAAACGGGGCAAGCAGCCTCTGAAGCCCGACATGTAGAGAGTATGAGGATACCAGTCCTCAAGCAGGTGTCTTAAGCTGGCTTCCTCCAAATTGAAAAACATTGCCACAGTCTGATATTTCTAAAGAAAACCATTATGACATGTGTTGACAAAGTGATAAGATGATCAACTGCAGAATGGCACGCTAGAAGTCAATGTTGTCCAGTGGCTAGTAAATTGCAAGACTCAAGTCACCATACCAGCTGGGAATGAATTTTATGTTCCATCACCTTGCAAACACAGCTGGTGAGAGAAGTGGAGTTGTAGCTAGAAGGAAGGTATATGTCCTTACTGGGCTTAGGTACGGGTATGGATATGCGCATGGGTATGGGTATGGGTATGACAATGGCTTCATGCCAGCACCTGGGAAAAGTGCCCTCTGCCTACATGTGATTGTATGTATGAAGGAGAAAGTACTTGCACGCAAGAGAAAGGTTCTGCAACATCGGAATGCAAGCATCTTCTGGCCCTTTGCAGAGAATCGAGATAAAGTTAGAACATGATCTAGTCCCTCATAGTAAAGGCAGCATTGTAGCACTCACGATTCAGAGAACGGTTTTGCCCACCACTTGTTTTCTATGAAGGAAGGCTGAGTGATAGTGGGTGGAGTTCTAAATCTCCACAAAATAGTGGCCCACGGTATTGGAGATAGCAGTAGGGTCCACTATGACATCTGCTATGGCCAGGCCAGAAATTGGGGAATAGACCTTGGTCCCCGAGAGCCGTCTGAGGTTGACCCCAATGACAGAATCGGGATTGGAAATACTAAAATAACTAGAGACTGAAATCCAGTTAGCTTTTTCACTGTCCTGAAGAATGAAATGACACTGCAAACACAACTGTCTAAAACAAATGCAGTTTGCCATTGTAGGCTTACAGTTAAAAATGCATGCAGCACATATCCATGCACAAATTACATCGTGGAATGTCTCAGTCCACCAAGGGACCAGGACATGGTATGGTAAAGGTTAAGTCTGAGGAATGGAATGTTCTGCAGCAGTAAGGATAATGTTCATAAGGTACTCTACCTGGTCTTCACAACTTGGAAAATGTTCTTTGCTGAAGGTTGCTGGGGAGGAGTAACACCTCCAGACTAACTTAGAAAGCTGCCATTTGGATGTGTACATTGGTGAGGTAGGAATCAGCAAACAAATAGCACACGGGAAATGGTTGCTCAAGCACCTGTCAGAGAGAATGGACCACTCAAGACAACGGGCAAGCTGGACAGTGCAGAATGAGAGGTCCAAATGGGAATAGGTGTCCGTGGAGTCTGAAAGGAATGTGGGTGCTCCTGTGTTAAGACAAATGGGGTTAAGTTGCTTGAGAAGGTCAGCCGAAAGGGCACTCCTCAGGCCGATTCTGGGTGAACTCCAGAGGGGATGGTGCACATTTAAGTCACCAAGCAGCAAAAAGGTGTGAGGGAGTTGCCCAACAAGCTGGAGTAAGCCTGCCTGCCCTGGTGACACCGAAGGACAGAGGGATGTTAACAGAACAAAGGGGAAAGAAGAAGTGAGGAAGGAAAAGGTGGACTGTAATAGCTTGCAGCCACATGGTCAGGGAAATGGTTTAACTATGAACATTATCCTGGATGAGTAACACGACTGCCCCACGAGATGTAATGCTGTCATCAGGAGGAAGGTCAAAGTGTACTGGTAAGAAATGCAAGATGTCAAAGCAGCCGTGAGGACACAATTTTGTTTCCTGGAGGCAGAGAACAAGTGGACGCTGCACTTACAAGAGCAGCTATAATTACTCTTTATTTGATCTAAATCTGTGAATGTTCCATTGGAGGAGAGTCATGATGAGGAAGCGGGAGGAGGGAAAAAATGGAGGAGTGTCACCTCAGCGGCTGCTGAGTGCCAGCCTTCAAAGACTCGCCGCTAGAGGGCACAGAGGCTGGAGTATTCTGCTCTATGAAATCTACAGAGGCATTGGTAATCTCCCTCTGTCAGTCTGCAGAGTCCAGGGCAGAAAAATGGTGGGTGGTACGCACCTGCGACACAGCGGTTGGCCGAGTGAGGGAATCACAAGACGAGACCATTGAAGAGGATCTCCCAGTCAGTGAAGGAGAAGATCATTTGCCTTTGATTTCTTCGAGTTCTTCCAGTTGGCAGAGGAAGACTCAGATGTTTGTTAGCTGGAAGGATGTAAAAAGTCTTCACAGGAGTATTCCTTCTTTCCTTTCTGGCCCGCCAGTTGGGTATCAGGTGACTTCGCCCTACGAGGCAAAAGTTTGCTGGCTTCGTACACAGGAGGCGGAGGCGGAGGAGGAGGCGGAGGAGGAGGCGGAGGCGGAGGCGGAGGAGGAGGCGGAGGAGGAGGCGGAGGAGGAGGCGGAGGCGGAGGCGGAGGAGGAGGAGGCGGAGGAGGAGGCGGCGGCGGAGGAGGCGGAGGAGGCGGAGGCGGAGGAGGCGGAGGCGGAGGAGGCGGAGGCGGAGGCGGAGGAGGCGGAGGCGGAGGAGGCGGAGGCGGAGGAGGCGGAGGCGGAGGAGGCGGAGGCGGAGGAGGCGGAGGCGGAGGAGGCGGAGGCGGAGGAGGCGGAGGCGGAGGAGGCGGAGGCGGAGGAGGCGGAGGCGGAGGAGGCGGAGGCGGAGGAGGCGGAGGCGGAGGAGGCGGAGGCGGAGGAGGCGAAGGCGGAGGAGGCGGAGGCGGAGGAGGCGGAGGCGGAGGAGGCGGAGGCGGAGGAGGCGGAGGCGGAGGAGGCGGAGGCGGAGGAGGCGGAGGCGGAGGAGGCGGAGGCGGAGGAGGCGGAGGCGGAGGAGGCGGAGGAGGCGGAGGCGGAGGAGGCGGAGGCGGAGGAGGCGGAGGAGGCGGAGGCGGAGGAGGCGGAGGAGGCGGAGGAGGCGGAGGAGGCGGAGGAGGCGGAGGAGGAGGAGGCGGAGGCGGAGGAGGCGGAGGAGGCGGAGGAGGCGGAGGAGGCGGAGGCGGAGGCGGAGGAGGCGGAGGAGGCGGAGGAGGCGGAAGAGGCGGAGGCGGAGGCGGAGGAGGCGGAGGAGGCGGAGGCGGAAGAGGCGGAGGAGGAGGCGGAGGAGGAGGAGGCGGAGGAGGAGGAGGCGGAGGAGGAGGAGGCGGAGGAGGAGGAGGCGGAGGAGGAGGAGGCGGAGGAGGCGGAGGAGGCGGCGGAGGAGGAGGAGGAGGAGGCGGAGGAGGCGGCGGAGGAGGAGGAGGAGGAGGCGGAGGAGGAGGAGGAGGCGGAGGAGGCGGAGGAGGAGGAGGAGGCGGAGGAGGAGGAGGAGGCGGAGGAGGCGGAGGAGGAGGCGGAGGAGGCGGAGGAGGAGGCGGAGGAGGCGGAGGCGGAGGAGGCGGAGGCGGAGGAGGCGGAGGCGGAGGAGGCGGAGGAGGCGGAGGCGGAGGAGGCGGAGGCGGAGGAGGCGGAGGAGGCGGAGGCGGAGGAGGCGGAGGAGGCGGAGGAGGCGGAGGAGGCGGAGGAGGCGGAGGAGGCGGAGGAGGAGGAGGCGGAGGCGGAGGAGGCGGAGGAGGCGGAGGAGGCGGAGGAGGCGGAGGAGGCGGAGGAGGCGGAGGAGGCGGAGGCGGAGGCGGAGGAGGCGGAGGAGGCGGAGGAGGCGGAAGAGGCGGAAGAGGCGGAGGCGGAGGCGGAGGAGGCGGAGGCGGAAGAGGCGGAGGAGGAGGCGGAGGAGGAGGAGGCGGAGGAGGAGGAGGCGGAGGAGGAGGAGGCGGAGGAGGAGGAGGCGGAGGAGGAGGAGGCGGAGGAGGCGGAGGAGGCGGCGGAGGAGGAGGAGGAGGAGGCGGAGGAGGCGGCGGAGGAGGAGGAGGAGGAGGCGGAGGAGGAGGAGGAGGCGGAGGAGGCGGAGGAGGAGGAGGAGGCGGAGGAGGAGGAGGAGGCGGAGGAGGAGGAGGAGGCGGAGGAGGCGGAGGAGGAGGCGGAGGAGGAGGCGGAGGAGGAGGAGGAGGCGGAGGAGGAGGAGGAGGAGGAGGAGGAGGAGGAGGAGGAGGCGGAGGAGGAGGCGGAGGAGGAGGAGGCGGAGGAGGAGGAGGCGGAGGAGGAGGAGGCGGAGGAGGAGGAGGAGGAGGCGGAGGAGGAGGAGGAGGAGGAGGAGGAGGAGGAGGCGGAGGAGGAGGAGGCGGAGGAGGAGGAGGCGGAGGAGGAGGAGGCGGAGGAGGAGGAGGCGGAGGAGGAGGAGGCGGAGGAGGAGGAGGCGGAGGAGGAGGAGGCGGAGGAGGAGGAGGCGGAGGAGGAGGAGGCGGAGGAGGAGGAGGCGGAGGAGGAGGAGGCGGAGGAGGAGGAGGCGGAGGAGGAGGAGGCGGAGGAGGAGGAGGCGGAGGAGGAGGAGGCGGAGGAGGAGGAGGAGGCGGAGGAGGAGGAGGCGGAGGAGGAGGAGGCGGAGGAGGAGGAGGCGGAGGAGGAGGAGGCGGAGGAGGAGGAGGCGGAGGAGGAGGAGGCGGAGGAGGAGGAGGCGGAGGAGGAGGAGGCGGAGGAGGAGGAGGCGGAGGAGGAGGAGGCGGAGGAGGAGGAGGCGGAGGAGGAGGAGGCGGAGGAGGAGGAGGCGGAGGAGGAGGAGGAGGAGGAGGAGGAGGCGGAGGAGGAGGCGGAGGAGGAGGCGGAGGAGGAGGCGGAGGAGGAGGCGGAGGAGGAGGCGGAGGAGGAGGAGGAGGAGGCGGAGGAGGAGGAGGAGGAGGCGGAGGAGGAGGAGGAGGAGGCGGAGGAGGAGGAGGAGGAGGCGGAGGAGGAGGAGGAGGAGGCGGAGGAGGAGGAGGAGGAGGCGGAGGAGGAGGAGGCGGAGGAGGAGGAGGCGGAGGAGGAGGAGGCGGAGGAGGAGGAGGCGGAGGAGGAGGAGGCGGAGGAGGAGGAGGCGGAGGAGGAGGAGGCGGAGGAGGAGGAGGCGGAGGAGGAGGAGGCGGAGGAGGAGGAGGCGGAGGAGGAGGAGGCGGAGGAGGAGGAGGCGGAGGAGGAGGAGGCGGAGGAGGAGGAGGCGGAGGAGGAGGAGGCGGAGGAGGAGGAGGCGGAGGAGGAGGAGGCGGAGGAGGAGGAGGCGGAGGAGGAGGAGGCGGAGGAGGAGGAGGCGGAGGAGGAGGAGGCGGAGGAGGAGGAGGCGGAGGAGGAGGAGGCGGAGGAGGAGGAGGCGGAGGAGGAGGAGGCGGAGGAGGAGGAGGCGGAGGAGGAGGAGGCGGAGGAGGAGGAGGCGGAGGAGGAGGAGGCGGAGGAGGAGGAGGCGGAGGAGGAGGAGGCGGAGGAGGAGGAGGCGGAGGAGGAGGAGGCGGAGGAGGAGGCGGAGGAGGAGGCGGAGGAGGAGGCGGAGGAGGAGGCGGAGGAGGCGGAGGAGGAGGCGGAGGAGGAGGCGGAGGAGGAGGCGGAGGAGGAGGCGGAGGAGGAGGCGGAGATGCTACAATGAGCCAGTGGCAGATATTGTATGGATGGTATGTATGGAGAGCGTGTGAGGCGCACCCTTCCCCGTTGGAGGGCTGCCTGCATTGGCATCCACGTCGACCCCGCCAGTCAGCCCTCACACTATTCATTCATTTCTTTTGTCAATCAACTCGACTGAATGAATCAGTTATTGAGTGGTTGTACTTTCCTATGTAGAACATGTGTCTGCATCATTATATTTTATACATTTCTGTCTGGCACATAGGTAGCTAACACATAAGTACAAGAAAAGTGCCAGCCATTCTAGTGATCTCAATACATTATTCTGTCTCGCATTTGTTTGAGAAAAGTTGCGAATATTGTACTGTTTTCTTCTACAGAGAAACTTTGATATGTAGCATTATAAATACACACTATTCACTGAATAGGAAGCTAGTTTACATTCAGAAGCAGAAATATTAAAACTGAAGAATGAATAAGTAAAAAGTCCTAGTTGTAGTAAGTGCAAGTGTGAAGATTAGTCTAGAGTGAGAGTGATCAGTTTGCGATGTTCGCCTGCTTTATTTCTTTGTTGATAGTCCTTGGTGTCAATGTACTAAGTTGTGAAACTGGCTGAAACATGGGGGATTGGAAGTTCAATTCTGACTACTGTAAATGCTGTAGCCGACAGGTGCACATTTGCGTTTCACAGTTCTTTACTTTCACTGTTCACAACCTCCCAATAATACACAGTTTTAAGACCAGTGCACTATTGTTTAACTTTTGATAAGCCTCACTAATAGTTTGCAGGGAAACATCAACACACTGCTACAATAGTTTACTGTTGAAACTTTACAATCAGTAAAAATTGACCCACACATTTCAAAGTTCTTGTAGAATAAAATGGTATGTATTGGTATAACACAGGGCCTAATTTGGTTAACTTATTTTACAGTTACCTTGATGCATTATTGTTGTTCTAACCAACACAGGTTTCTTGTCTGAAACACTGTCATGGACTGACTGTCTCAGGACCAAAAATTGGGCTCTTATATATCACTACAATAATGGGCACTGAAACAACACATTGTTCAATGTTTAATTTACAGAAATTACAATTAAACTTAACTCCTTCAATTAACTGCATATATCAAAAAATTGCGTCTTTTTAACAGTTTCTTCTACTGGAAGGGTTAAGCGGTATTATTTGTTTAAATCATGAAATTAACGAATGTAGTTATGCAAATAATACTTCTTATGAAACTGGAAATTACTTGGGAATTAATTAAGGGCTGACTTTGCTAACATGTTATCGAATAGAGCTGAATAGATCCTTTAAGAATACTATTAGTTGTTCCTCCAAATGTTTATAATTAGTTCAGAATTTATATTTGTTTATAAGTCAGCAACAGAATTTAAGTTACAAAACAATTACTGATTTCACCCTATAACGAAAGATTTTAACTAGGCATAGTCAAAATAAATTGGAAAATCAATTATGCACATAAAACTAAGCACAAAATTAGATTTGGGGTTATAATCTTTAAAACTAAGGGCCAACCTTTCTTTTTTGAAAATTCAGAATATACTCTCGTATGTTAATGGTAAGAAGTTAAAAAAAATGAATTTTAAGGAGGCAGATGGCAAACAAGAGGGGAAGTAAAAATATCCCAGCTTGCTTCTTCACAAGTTGATTGTGAAGTATTAATAATAGTAATTCATAGTAATTTCTCAGTAAAAATATTTATAACAATATATTGTAATGAGTTTTGTAACAGACTCTTAATTTTTTGTACTAATGTAACAATAGTTACCTGTATCTAACTCTTAATATGTGTTAGGTATGGGAAACTATTGATTCATGTATCTCCACTAATAGTGACTTTCGAGAAGATTCCTAAAAACACATGGGCCCTCTATTGAATGCACTATAAAGGAATGGAATCTACAATAAAAGTTCCAAACGCGTTAATTGCCGGATGATATCATCAGTGGAAACTCACCATTATATTATACGTTGTAAGGTACATATTGGCTTGTCGTTTTCAAAGTAGGTATTTGTTCACATTTTTTTATATCATAAGAGGGCATTGTCTTGTATATGTGTATAATCAGTTTAAATAAACCTTTCTTAAACTCTGCATGTGACTTGATTTTTTTTTTTTTATTACGGTAAAACTAAAGGTAGCTCAAGATGTCTTTAGCGCACCCTCCTTGAGGTTTTTCTGTATCCACCACTGACTGTGGCACTGGGCAATTTCACATCCATGGTGCTGAATGTTAGGTAACATGTCTGCATAGCTATGTCCTTCAGGCAGTGAGATATAGCAAGAACACTACTGTAAGTGCCGGATGGTGAAATGCAAGGTTTCAGACTAGCCAACAACTCATGAGCAACAGGGTATGGAACCTTTTCCTTCACCTGGATTGTCTGGACAGCCTGCTCATTGAGATACATGGGACAATCTTGGGAGGTGGCTGCACGATCGCCATTGCAATTGATACAGCATGGAGGAGGAGGCAGACAGTTGCTCTCATGAGCATCCCTACCACAGCTTACACATTTGGCCAGCCATCACCTGATGGACAGCAATGGCACACTGACCAGAGAGGTATGTTTTGATTTCTGCCTCAGTCAGACTATCAAGCAGCCTAATGTAGATGACACGATGTGAAGAATTCAGCATTCAATGGGCCTCGACATGAACAGGGTAGCTGTGGAGGCAAGCATTTGTGCTTGAGATTCACAATTAGTCTCTGAAAGCAGAGTGCCATTGCATAAACAAGAGCCGGATTTCACAGGGCTGGCACGTGCATCAACACCTTTCTCAATATTAAATGGATTTACCGTAGCAAAGGACAGACTTCAGTACATGAAACGAGGCACCACGGTGCAGCTGGGAATGTCTTCGAATCATTAGCCTCATTCCATTTATGTTTAGTAGACATGGACTGTGAAGAAGATGATTGGCTTATTGCAAGAAAATCCCCATGATTGACTGCGTCTCTGATGGCATGCTCCTTACAACTGCCCCCCCTCTGCCCCCCTCAGGGGGTGCACCCACCTTAGGTGGTTATTCACATCTCCCAAACATTTGACAGAGGAACCAGTTGGCAGCTTGGGAATGTGACAACTCAAGCAACCACCCTCCGTGGGCCTGGCCTGTACTAGGGAGTATGTGCGATACCTACCTGTCAACACAGGGCTGGGAATTTCACATTTCCCAGTCACCTGTTATGCACTGGGAGCTTGGGCCAGCCTTCAAGAGTGCACAGAGAGGAAGATGATGAAGACAAAGAAAAAAGACACACATGAAATGCTGAAGCAGAGGAAGAATATGAGAAGGGAAAACAAGAAAGAAAAAAAGGAACGGAAAACAGTGGAGAGACTGTTCTGACGTCAGGCTACTGAAAATGCAGAACACATTTCCAAAATCGTCCCAGATGTGTTGTCCAAAGATGGGGAAAAAGAATAGCAACAAGAAGACATGCAGCATGGAAGGGATAAGATGCTGCAAAGGCTGGGACCCCATAGTAGCCAAGAAGAACCCACCAAAGAGTAGTAAGCCCCATGGAGGGATGGACACCAGCGACTGCGAGCAACACATGGTTGCTGAATGTTCACTATGGACGCTGGCAGGATGTCAGTCTCCTGTAACCAGAATCAGCTGTGGCCTCCATGTGGCCCAAACCCTCTACCGCCACATGTGCAGGTGCAGAGTCTACCCCCAAGAGCCACTCCTGTCCAAGGGCTTGATGAGCTGTTGTCACTCACAACACTAAGGCATGACTGTTGGGTGCACCAACTTGCAACCAATGTTTCATGGAGGATGCCTCAATGCAGCCCTTCCACAGGAGCAACTTTATGCACCTCCCCTCCACTGTCCCTTTCCCCATCATCCTCACCCCTGGCCCTTGCCACCAAAAGCATGTTTTCCATATTACCTGTGTGTACGGTGTTTTTGCTGTGCCTAGCTCACCACATATGGGCCCTTCTGGCCATTTCCCTGCTAGATCAGAAGCAGCTGACTCCACCCTCAAGAAAACAGTGACACTGCATTGGATGCTATGACATGACTGAAGCAAATGTCAATATGCATCTGCTACCACCACCACCACCACCACCACCACCACCACCACCACCACCACCACCACCACCACCGAAGCTACTGCAGAGTCACCTGGGCAGATCCTATAGCCTCCTTGGCCACAGCAGCACGTCGCCAGCAACAGACCTGCCAATATGGGCCTCTGCCTTCTTCCACTGATACCTGCAGCAATGGCTTGCCAAAGGGTGGGAGGGATATGGTGGTGCACTCACATATGCTGCTAACACAACTGCAGAGCTCATATTTGGTGAGAGACTGAAATTATGGCATCTGCTTCACTGGCAGCCACCAACTCCGTCAGCCACATGCCAATGGCCACATGTTAACTGAAATAAGAGAGAGCAAGGCATGCTGTTGTGTTCAGTGAAGGTTCTACTTGCCAACTAGGACTGTTCTGCAATTCTGCTATAGAAAACTTAACCCTGTTATCAGACTCAGCCTGGACTGTTCTTTGCTCTGTTTCACTGTTTCAAGTGAATGTGTAACTCTGGTGCTAAGTCAATGCTGTTATTTGTTCTGTGTCATTGGTTGATGTAATGAAACTTTAGATGCAAAAACAAGATCACAGTTAATCGTGTCTTTACCAGTAACAGCAATCTCATCACTTCTGTGCTTTAATGAAAAATATTTTACTGTAGATAGCTTCATAAGCTCGCTATTGAATTATCATTATCACTGTTATCACTACTATTTACATCTGAGTTGTTACACATGACTTGATTGTGAGAAAACCTAGCTAACATTTTACAAACCATCACTGCTACTACTGGACAGGACACACACATCCTTATGCAATGGTATAGGTCCTTACATACATTATACACATTCTGTTGTGCTTACTGATAATAGCAGACATATTCACCCATACAGTAAAATCAAATTAAGCAGACGAAGAGGATTTGTCTACAATCTGAGGCAAAGGAAAATATTTACATAGGCACAGAGTATATGAATATAGACAGACGACAATGATAATCAGACTTTATTACCGCACACGCACACGCACACACACACACACACACACACACACACACACACACACACACACACACACACACCATCCTACAAAGTCTCCATATTTATAGTTATTATTTTATTTGATTCTAAAAAATTAATCAGTGTGCGTCAGCAACTATAAAATTATAAAATGGAAAAAGTAAATCTAAAAAAGATTAGGATGACTCAAAGTAAACACTGATGCAGTATATTAATTCATTTTTAAGAAATAAATGTGTGAGGACATAGAACCACTAGCTCTGCTCCCTCCCCCCCCCCCCCTTTCCACTCCCCACCCAAAATAATATCACTGCCCTACCAAAGCAAGAACAACCACCATACTTTTCCAGATCTGTTCTCTGTAGTTCTTACTCTATGCTACACGCATTGTGTATATGCTGTGAGAATAAAAGTATTCGTAGTAAGTGACGGGAGTGTGAGTGATTATCATCACAATTACCACGCCTGCTCCCCACCACCTACAAATGTAACACTAATACTTTTTTACGTTTGGAGCATAATAATTGTGCTCTTACTATGCCTTACACATTTTGGCTTTTGCCACATTAATAGGCAGAAATAGGTAACATTGTTTGTGTCCAATAAGCCAAATGGCCCAATATGGACACAAAGTATCCACTTTACATATATCACCACATCAAGTACTGTCTTATCAAGTACAAGATATCTAGATACTTTGCATTCTCAGTGCACAGATCCATTTGGCTTATTACACATGATTGATACTACAAAAATCTGCCTTTGGAAATGGTGAAACCTGTAACGTGTCAGGCATAGTAAGTGAATAAATACTGTTTTCAAGACCTGTAAAAGTGTGAGTGCAATCAGTTGACAAGCCATTTCAGAGTGCACTTATGCAATTTGTAGTTGAAGTAACATATAATAGTGTATCATTAGATGAATTAAAATATGAAGCACTCACTTATCTCGCCATGATGATGTCTCTTTTGTAAAAACTTCTAAAATTAATCCCAGCAACCAGGTCAGTTTTGTAGTTAGTTCGAAATTTGAAAGTGAAATCAATTTTTGCTGGCTGCTACAGTGTTCATACATTTCTGCCAATCCATAGAGTGCTGCATGTCTCACAGAAACCTATAAGGAAATGGGCACAAAAACGCAAGCACATTATAGTACAAGAAAGATGCAAATATCCATCATACATAAGTAGTTTATCAAACTAAGTTATAAAATGAAGAAAACAGAATATATCATCAAAATCTGTTAACTCCTTTAGAAGTTAGCCAACATTGGTCACAATATGCATGTGGCCATACTTATGAACCTGCTGCTGAAACTTGTAGTGAAAAATCTCACCTTGCTGATGTGATGTGTTACGCAAGCACTTTTTGAACTATGAATGATGGTCATCAATACAAAAAGTTTATTTTTCTAATGTATTAGATAATCTACTGTTTGGATGTATGTTTTATTTATGTGTCATGGTCATGAGATGGATGGATGCAGCATATCTGCAAGCTGGGACAATAATAAATATCATAACATGCTCATGGTACCTGCTGGTGAAATGGTTTATTCTGTGTCATTGGGTCCTGCCTTGGAGGTTTGGTGTGAGCCACAGAGGAGGTGTGTCATTGGGACAAGACAAAAGTTGTTTTATTGATACACTCTACTGAAAACTATTAAATAAGACAGATCATTTTTTGACTTTGTCCTTATCAATGTTTTTGCGATGTTCCAAATAATGTAACAACTTTGTAATGAACAGTTATTGTAAACGGGAGTACAGTACACAAGACAATGTCAATGAGAGGCCTTGCTTTTATTTTAGAAGTTTAAAGTTGGACTTGTAACTTTCAGTAGTAACTGCAGCACTTCGAGAAAATAAATTTGAATGAAGACCTTGGCGAGTGCGCTGAAGTGGTAAGATGCGCAAGGTGGAATAATATTAAGTCTTAGCTCCTGATCAGACTACACTTCGCCACTCTGTAACACAGTAAATAACCATTGCCTACACAGTCAGATACCCGGAACAAATATTGCTGGGAGCAAATAAAATTTATGACGAACAGGAATAATAAGCCGTAATTTGAAATTTTAAAGAAAACTGGTGGATTCTGAGGATACAGCTTAGTGGGAGTTGATATCTATAGAAAACAGTAAAGAAGTTCAACAGCCAAGATTACACTGCAGTGTAAAATCAATTGCTATCACTGTGAATCAAGAATTTTGAAGAGGTTTGGGTAGGAGTTGAACAATTATTAAATTCTTCGACTACAATTTTGATGGAGAAGAAAATAATTAGTTATTGGCTACAACTACAAAAGGCTTTGATATTGTTAGTCCCATGATTAATCTACATCAGCTGTCACAGATTGCAGCTTTGGCACATCAATCTATTACAGAGTATTAACTGTCAGCGATGCAACAACCTACACACCAAACCAGCTTTCTGTTGGCATCTACGTACAGCGAGAGTGTGCTAAACTGTCTATTATCCAATCTGGTGAGTTGTATACAATCCAAGTTGATTGGTTTTCGAAAACTTCTTTATGGTGACAGTGTTCATGTTGCGGGGTGAACTGCAAGTGGTTTCACTTTACAATGTTAAGCTGAGACCAATTAAACATGTGTTACTGTAGACATTACAAGCCAGTAGTGATGAGAAAAATGGATGCAGATGTACCTGCTTCATTCAAAGTATTCAGTAAACAATTGGCTAAATGTGACAATTGGCTAAATGTGACACTTGGACTGACAAACACCACTTTTGAACAGCTTATCAATGAATCATGTCAAGGAAAGCACGAGATAAAGAATAGCATCTCCCAGCTACGGACAAAACTTTCCATATTACCAAATGAAATAAATTTGAAGTCTTTAAACAGTGTGATTTAATTCAAAATGAATTTGTATGAATGTTTAGTGGGAAGGTAGATCCTGTAGGCAGACACAAACAAATGTGGGTAACACTCATCCAAAAATCACCAACATGAAAACTAACATTAAACTGCAAAAGGCACCAGAAACAAAGACCTAGAAATTATATAAAAGATATGCTACACTTTGCAGTCATTTATTGTTTTTTGATTGCTAGGTCACTACGACAGTGGGCCATCACCACCCCCCCCCCCCCTTTCTCCCATCCCCATACACAACTCTCTCTCTCTATGTTTTTCTTTTAAAAAAATATTATGATGATGATGATGAAGAAGAATGGAGAGAGAGAGAGAGAGAGAGAGAGAGAGAGAGAGAGAGAGAGAGAGAGAGAGAATGAAAAGATAGAACAGAGAGCATTAGGAATGTCGGGGAACTGGTGTCTCAATTCATTTAGCTCAGGTCCTTGTCAGCAGAAATTCCAGAGTGCCTGGCTGCTGAGTACCACGCCCGATGTTTGAGCCGCTGTTGCCTGTGTTGACTATTGGTGGCATGCAGACTGCCTGAAGAACATGGCCTGTAGGTGTGAGGGTGGCAGCTGCTAGGTCCCTTGTTTCCATATTCTGATGAGTCAGTTTAAGTCATTCAGTAACATCACCTTCTCACTTTGCTCCGATGAATATTGAATGTATGTGGCCCCCAGTGTATCACTTTGAATGGTGCCATGTAAGGAGGCAATAGGGACGGGTGGGCAGAGTCATCACAAAGCTACACATGGGATGAGCTGAACAGGTACCTGTGGACAAAAATAGGTTTGTCCGGTGAGGCCTGGGAGTGACTGGTTGGAGGAAGCCCATGGTCAAATGGAACTGTCTTCCAGACTCAGAAATCAACAGCACTGAAGCGACATAGATCGGCTTCTAGATCAATTTGGTTGATAGTTTTAATGCTTCACCATTAACCAACTGTGCTGGAATATGTTCCATATCTTCCTTCAAAGCTGACTATAACCCTAACAACACAATTGGTAAAGCCTCCATCCATGGAACCTAATTACACATCATGCCACCTTCAAGGTGTGGTAGAATCTTTGCACCTTCCCATTGCCAGTTGTGTTGCAGCTCATCATGTGAATGTGAGTGCAACCACACAGATGAAGTAACTCTTGGCATAATGTGGCCTTGAACTGTTGATCCTGTTGGTTGTTAGTTTTTGGAGTGTGCCAAATCTTGTAATCCAACTACTGAGCCGTGCCCTCGCCATGGTTGTGGTGTGATTGTGAAGGGCTCAGGACATCTCGTGAAATTGTCCTTGATGTTAACCAAATAACAATAGCCATTCAAGTATGATAATGGCTCAACCAGATCCACAGATGTGCCCAAACTGTGACATAGACGTGACAATGGTTTCTATCAGTCCAGACACATGCCCATCCACTTTGCATCTCTGGCAGACATTCCACTGCTGTGCCCTTTTCTACTCTCTTCACTGATTCTGAACCGCACTACCTTCTTAGTCAGCTGTCATAGGGTAGCCTGTACTCCTGGGTGCAACAAATCATGGAACACAGTAAAAATGTTGCACCAAAAGACCTGGATATGAAAATCCACGTCTTGCCATGTGAAACATTGCTTCACTTGCTTCAGGTTCAAACTGGATCATCCCTGCAGTGCACGTAGCTCCCTGTGAATAGCACTTCAACACCTTTGCATGTCTCTGGGTAACTGGGAAAAAGCTAAAGGTTGCCAAGCACTCTCAACAATTTGCCCCCATAGCACCATGGCTTGTGCAAACCACGAAATCTATCACCCCCTTACGCCATGAATGTGATAGCAGAACTGCCCATGCAGCATAGTTCTTCACTTTTCTGAAAACTGTCACTTTGGATTCCAGGGTACCCCTTTTTATTTTTATTTATTTTTATTTATTTATTTATTTTTATTTATTTATTTATTTTATTTATTTATTTATTTTGTTTATTTATTTATTTTATTTATTTATTTATTTTTTTGAGCCTGCAGTGTGTTTTCCTTTTAGCAGTATTGTTACTGGTACCAGCAATGTTGTGGCCTGTGGTAAGTGCCGCTAATAATAATTTAACATTTCAAGGAATCATCTTAGATCTTATAATGTTTTTGGTCTGAGTACATTCTGAATGGCCATTACATGTTCCACAAGTCGTGTGAGCCCTTGTGCCAACACCTCAAAACTGAGAAATTTCACTCTGACCTGGCCAAACACACACTTGTCTATGTTGGCTACAACACTTACACCCCTAGGCGTGTAACCCTTTAAGGATATGTTTTTTATACTGGCCTTATGACTGCAAAAAGATTAGAATGTTGTCCACACAACAATATAAGCAGTTGAGGCCATGGAGCACCTGGTGAATGAGTAACAGCCCTGTTTCAGCAGTGTTTTTCAATCCGTATGGCATATAACAATATTTAAATAAGCCAAAGGGTGTAGTGATTACCATCTCAGCTGTCAGATGGTGCCAACAGATTTTAGGAGTGCACACAATTGCAGTCAATAACAATGAATACTGTTGTGCCTGCCACTAAATTTTTTATATCTGTAACATGGGGCATAGGATACCGATTCAAAATCATTGCATTTAATATCTGGTAGTCATTGCACAGTCTATATGTGCCAATGTATTTCTGCACCATGTGCAATGGTGAAGCCCATTCACTTTCTGAAGGCTTCATCACCCCCTCACTTATCTGCCTGTCTATATCCTTTTTTGCCATGTAAATTTCCCAGGGGTGAAGTGGTGTAGTTTAGTCAGCACCAGCTGTCCTGGTAAGGTGCATATGAAATGCTGTGTGTTGTGCCAAGCCATCGCCTCAGCCTATGATGGAAGAAAAGCCTAGGAATTCACTGAGAATGTTTTGCCACACTCCATCGTGACTAGCCACTACAACTGTTGCATATTTTTGGTAGCTTCTCTTGATGTACACGACAAAGTTGAAATAATGCAAAAAAAATAAATACTCCCAGGATGGGCTATCTGACATTCACAACCAGAAAGCTCTATGCTAAGCATTCTTGTAAACCAAGATCAAACGTCATATTCCTTCTGCCCTATGCTGTAACTGTTGAATTATTTATGGCCATTAAATGGAGAGGTGTCACTCTGATGTAAGGACAAAACAATTCACTCAAAAATACACCAATATCGGACCCTGAGTCAGCCAAGAAGTCATTACCTGACTGTATATCCATCACAGACAGTTGTTTGGAATGGTCTGAGGTAGTTGTGTATCTGACTCTCAGATGTTGCCCTCCATGTTTGGAGGAGTGTGACAGTAGAATTGATGCTCTTCAACACTAAAATTCTTGCATCAGGGTGTGGCTGTAATGCATTGTTTCTGCCGGTGCACTAACTCCCAGCCAGCAACAGGCTTTAACTTATGGTTCTGCCTGCATGTCATTTCCTGTATGCTAAGAATATTCTAAAATCTGGTAGCCTCCTCTGGTGGAGCTGTCATTGAACTTGGGGTAATGTACCAATTTGAAAGTTGGGTGTGAATGAAGACAAATGATCTGATGTTTTTATCATTGACAACATCATCCATTGCACACCTCAATATGCATCACAGAAAATAGCATTTGTGAATGGCCATTTCACAATTGTACTGTGAATATCAGGAATCCAGTAAAACATGAAATCTCTGACATCACTGCAACCGGAAAAAGATCCTTCAAGAACAGGACCAATGACAACTGAAGAGAATCATTCAATGTGACAGAAGTGCAACCATTTTGCAAACTGCCGCAGATTTCGCTGCTGGGCCATCAACAAGTGTCAGCATGCAAACCAATCAACGATATGGGCTTTTGGAGCCGAAGGCCCACTCGTGTACCCTCGATGACTGCATGACACAAAACTTTACGCCTTACCTGGGCCAATAAACACAGAAATTGGACTGATGATGACTGGAAACATGTTGCCTGGTTGGACGAGTCATTTCAAATTGTATTGAGGGGATGGATGTGTACAGATATGGAGACAACCTCATGAATCCACGGACCTGCATGTCAGCAGGAGATTGTTCAAGCTGGTGGAGGCTCTGTAATGGTGTGGGGCATGTGCAGTTGGAGTGGTATGGGACCCCTGATATGTCTAAATATGACTCTGAAAGGTGACATGTATGTAAGCATTCTGTCTGATCACATGCATCAGTTCATGTCCATTATGCATTCCAATGGACTTGGGCAATTTCAGCAAGACAATGTAACACCCATACATCCAGAATTGCTACCTAGCGGCTCCAGGAACAGTGTTCTTTGTTTAAACATTTCCACTGGCCATCAAACTCTCCAGACATGAACATTATTGAACATATCTGGGATGCTTTGTAATGTGCTGTTCAGAAGAGATCTCCACACCCTCATACTCTTACGGATTTATGGACAGCCCTGCAGGATTCAAGGTGCCAGTTCCCTCCAGCACTACTTCAGACATTAGTTGAGTCCATGCCACATCGTGCGGTGGCACTTCTGTGTACTTGTGGGCACCCTACACGAATAGGCAGGTGTACCAGTTTCTTTGACTCTGGAGTGTATAATTGTATAATTTTGTCCAGCAAAGAAAAACTGTAGGAAATTAGTGACACTACATATGTCAACAGGGCGCATAGATGTACTGAACTGAGTTATTGTGTTCAATATAGTTAATTTATTCTGACTGGGCTGTAAAAAAAATGAAGAAAAGTTCTTGTATTTAAACCATCTATTCTGTGTGGTCATTTTGTACACACACATTTGCTACTAAGCCCATCATAGCATACAGTTCCGAAAATGAATGAATATAAGCACAATTTTTATCAGTCCTTTCCCACTAGCAACCAGTTTAAGGTTTAAATGCAGATCTGGTACTGAAAGGGCCATACTTTTCCTCTGTTAAATAATCAGTGTGTAAAAACGCATGGTGTTTAATACCCAAATGCTAGCTCAAATGCTATGCAACTCATCACTTTTGAACTCTGAAGGCTCATGGTTATGACTGTACAGCACACTACACAGCTTTTTATGCCCTCCAAAAGAAAGTCTGAATTTTCTCTAAAAAATTTGAAATTACTGTAGATGTAATCCACAAATGATCATAAACCTTCACTGATATTTCATATTCTTCAAAGAACCATGATTAGTTAGTTGTAACAGGAGTCCTTATTGCTCCAGATTAAGTGATCTCTCATCATAAGAGCTGACCATGAACTACTCTCAACTCACTTGCAAAATTCCTGTCCCAGAACAGAAGTTTGGGAAATACCTCTTCTGTGATTGACTGACTAATACAGTAACCAATCAATCAGCTTTGTATTTCTGTTCACATAATCTGTTACTTCCATCTTGGGACTTATGCTCATACCAAAATGAATTTAGATAATACAACATAACAACAAATGTCCGAACACAAAAACAAATTAATCCCATTTTAACAATCTGAAGGATTGAAGTAAGTTTCAGATCTCTACAATACCAAAAACTGGCTGTGTTACACTTGAGGTGTTCTCTGGAACAATGACTTACCTGAAATCCAAATCAATCACTTATTCTGATATATGTCACTGTAATGTCAAATACTGTGAAACCATAATATTCCAATTATATTTGACTGAAATTTACTTCACATACAAGAGTGTGAAATGAATAAAAAAAACTATTTAAGAAGTTTGATGCTCTGTATGTTGATCTCAATATATTTTAGTTATATTGTCATTCCAGCAAACACGTTCAAATGTGTATGATTTATGAAATGCCGGCACAATCAGATACTCATGCTCACTCACACTTATTCACAATTTCAATGACTGCTCACTCACATTCACTCCTTCATTCACTCAAAGTACAACAGATCAAGATAATCATAGCAAAAACACTGAAAAGTAGTTACTTTTAGGAAGCCAAGAACATAAAGTAATTTACACCTTTAAGCAAAATATTATTTAATGATCTATTTTGATGACAACATATTGAGTTTAAGTTATCATTAATGTACTTACAAAAACACGTTAAAGTGTCAAAGTTGAATGTAGAAAGAATTCATAAATTGTAATCTTTTTAGGTAATTTTAAATATTTCCAAAGTTACTTCAAATATGACACACAAAGCAATTTACTACCATTATTTTGGAAAGCTCTTTAAAATTTCACATTGATTGGTGTATGGTAAACTTGTCATTAATTCCTAGGTTGGCATGTAATTTAGATCATTGCTTGATGTGTGACATTATGCACCAGTATCTCTGACAAAAAGAAATTAGAACCACATGTTATGAGATGTGCTATGACAATTTGTTTTTTACCAGTAAAAATATTGTATTTACACACTTAAAATGCGCAGAAAACTGTTAAAATTAGATTTTAAAACGCCTGAGCTAGTAGAGAACTCAGTAATGTGTTTGCATATGAATGTAGCTTCTCTGCTCAGTATCAGTGTTTAGAACGTTACTTGCAGCAATGCTGATCAGCAGACTGGGGAACACTGATTATACACAAAAATGGATAGATTGATGAGTAATTACTACAGTGTATTGTATATTATTTGACAAATATTCATACGATACTTTCACAACAAGATGATGATCACTGTTGAGTGACAGTGAATCTACCAAAGACAGAATATCAGGTGATTTAACTTACAGAAGGATGAGCAAATCTGAGGATGCTATGGCATGAATAATTTGATGCATCACTACACAGAAGACCATGACCAACAAAGTTTTTAGCTGTTTCTGAAACGTGGCCAGTTCATATTGCATGTGCACAGAACTGGTGCAGCTCCTATCAATCTTTAATCACTATATGTCTACACCACTAGGGATATAGTACTAATCCAAGAAGTCACAACATTTAATCTAAGTACTGCTGCAAGCTGTTTCAGATTAACACTGCACTACAAAGTCAATTAATGCAACATTAATGCTCTAAAAATGCACTAACACTTAGAGTAAATTAGTCAATACTAATCAACACAGTTAAATACATAGATGATATTCACTTCTTCTGAGAAGATGTGGCAACAAAGACTAAGATAAATGCTGTCTAGAAACAAACTGCTGCTATAACAGGCACGAGTGCTGAACTCTGCAACTACAGTAAGCCAATTAAGTCATGGTCATTCCTACATAAAAAGCCACACCATGAACATGTATCAGCCATTAAACAACAGGCATACCACACCATCTACTGTTCTGCCTTTGATTCTGTACTATTTACCAGTACTGGTGGGACTGGTGGTGGGGAGTGCAAAGTGTTTTGTGTTGGAACATGGTCCAGCTTTTACAGCAGGAATGCCTACAAGGTAGGGAACTCTTGAGGAGAGGTAATGGTCTGGGAATGGCATAAGGTTTGACACAAGCACTGCAGAAACTAAGGGTGGCAAAAGACAACAGTGGGTGGCACAGGCAGGATATTAGGAAGACACAATCCAATTTCAAGGCCTGACTTAAAAAAGTCATAGCCTTTGTGAAGTAATGCACTGAGACAATATTTCGGAGGCCAGACTAGCAAACAAATCACTGTCACCTCCCACAACCCTTTTAACTTCCATTATACCATTGCCACACCACATGACAAGTCCACCCCCTTACCTCTACCCTGAGTTTATCTCTGCAGTCACTAGCATTCCTGGACATAAGCTCCTTAACCAACCACCTTTTGCCTTTGTTTTACACACTTTCACACCAATGGTGGCATTTTATATGTATTCAGTTACATTTTTCTTGTTATTTCTTTACTTTTTTCCTCACCTACACTGACAATTTGGAATAATGGTGATAAGTTTTGCAAATGAAAGTGCAGATTATACATGGAATTGAACAGTTGTGAATATCTGAAAATGCATAAAAGTTATTGCATTCACCATTTCAGGCACACACAGGTAATGGTGTAATAATGAATGGGCACATTAGTCACAGTTACATGGTAACTGACAAAAAAAAATAAAGAAATAGTAAGAGTGAAGACTCTTGTTGATCACTGTGCCAATATGATGTTAGAATTCCACAAACTTCCTATTAGCTTCATCTTGCCTTCTTTCTTTGTCTTTGGTCACACAGACCTCAAATATTCTAGCAGAAAATTGCCAGTTAATGCTTTTCATAACACGTACCATTAGTTTAAATTATGTTTTAATGTTTTTTTCTTAAAAAGAAAAAGAAGAAAGTTACATAAATATGCACAGAGATCCTTCACATATTTAATTAAAAACACAGTATCGTTTATCTCTTGGCAAATTTATTTTCATATCAATTGAGACACTAACCATGTTCACTGCACAAATTTTTCTCTAGTCCACTGCTATTTGCTACAATGCATTTTGTGTAAATAGAACATAGCTGTCCAATTTTGATACTGGTTTTATTAATCTTTTTGCTAAAAATAAATTACAGAGGTCATGTACAACGAGGTATTATCGCAACAAGTGTCTTTCACATTATTTATGTCCAAAAAATTCTTCAAATCTGTTACACACTTTTTTGGCTCCATTATGTGATATGTCATTATCACCCATCCAACAAACAACATCGTCACTATCCTTCAACATAATCTTATGTGGCGAGATGTTTTCAAGATTTTTTGTCCTCATGCCAGGTTTTACAATGCAGTTGGAAGGAGCTTATATTCATGTTCTGCAAATTGCTAGCTAACTTCTTACCATGGTTGTCTACTACAAAAAGGGCATTACATATCTTTACCAGCTGTTTATGACTGCTGCTAACATTACTTTTTCAACTCTAATTCTGTTTTTAACTATATGTTGACTGGAATGTTAGCTTTCAATGCTTCCAAAATTGCTGCTGTTTCTTTCTGATAGTACACTGAGTCTCTTTGTGTGCATGATATAGTGTTTGTTTAATGAGGTTTGTTGATAGTGAGGCTCGCTCGAAAAGATCCCATTGCAAGTTTAACTCCACAGTGGTGTATAGGGTCCAGCAACCACAATGCTGAGGGTGATGCTGAATCATATGCTAGGCTCCCATAGTCGAGACAAGACTGTACCAGGGCTTTGTACAGTTGCAACAGTGTAGAGCGATCTGCACCCCAGTCGGTGTACTCGAGCATCAAAGAATGTTACGATTATGCAAGCACTTTTGCTTAAGCTAATGGAGATGAAGCCAAGTTGAAAACCAGTCCTAAAAAGTGATAAGTCTCCACTATGTTAAGTATTTGCTCGTTGAGGTAAGGTTCCGGATGTGGGTGGACAGTACGATGACAACAGAAGTGGATGACGCAAGTCTTGGCTGAAAACTGAAAGGCTTGAGTGGTGGCCCCATGACTGCATCTTTCATATGGCTCCCTGCAGTCTACATTCAGCCACACCAACAGTAGATGAGCAGAAGGAAATGCAAAAGTTGTTAGCATAAAAGAACGGTGATACGGAGGACTCGACCGCTGCTGTGAGACCACTAATCACCACTAATGGCCACCAGTGGCCACTAAAAAGAGTGGAATGCTCAGTACAGGGCCCTGCAGGACCCCCATTCTCTTGGATATGAGGGGGGGGGGAGGGGGGAGGGGGAACTGTGTGAAGCATTACTAACTCTGAAGGTATGGAGCAACAAAAAGTTCTGTACAACTGTACAAAAATCAGGAGCAGGCCACGGAGACCCCAATAATGCAAATTAGTAAGGACGTAGGATTGCAAATGGTGTCATATGCTCTTGTTATGCCAAAAGAGAGAGCAATAAGGTGCTGACAGCGGGAAAAGGCCATTTGGATGGCAGACTCCAGGTATACAAAGCTGTCGGCAATGGAGTGGAGGTATTGAAACCTGACCTGGGATGGAGACAACACAGCTGCTGGCTCATCATGCATTTGAGCAGCCTGCACAGAACATTGTTGAGACTGTTAGAACAAGAGCTATCCACTATGTAGCAGTTCCTTACCAGGTTTTAGCACTGGATTGATGACACTTTCTCCCCACTGCGATGGGAATTTGCCATCGCTCCAGATGCAGCTGACGATGGCATGGTGGTGGCGCTTGTAATCCACTGACATGTTTAATCATTTGGGGATGGATGTGGTATGTTACAGGGGATGTGTCAGGACAATCAGCCAGGGCACTGAGAAATTCCCACTCACTGAAGGGAGCATTATGTGGCACAAGATGGCATGAAGCAAAAGATAGGCATCATCATTCCACCCGCTGTTTTAGGAGATGAAAAGTGGAGTGGTAATGCTCAGATACAGAGGTGTGAGCATAATGCTCAGCAACACACACTGCGATTTTGTCTGGGTCAGTGTACACAGATCTCATGTGAAAAGCCCAGGTACACCTGAAGGGGTCTGATATTTGTAAAGGTGCCAGAGCTCAGCCCAAACCTGGGAAAGAGAGGTTTGTGTTCTAATGGTCGAGAAATATCATTCCCAACACTCCTGCTTCCATCATTTGATGAGTGAATGGATCAGGGCATGGAGCTATTTGAAGGCAATGAGGTGCTCCAGGGATGTGTGCCGGTTATGACATTGGAGGACCCACTTGTGGTCTCTATTGACCACTGCAATTTCTAGTGACCACCAAGGCACTGTATTCTGCCAGGAGCAACCTGAGGAACAAGGGATTGCCGATTCAGTAGTAGCAGTAATTGTAGTAGTGATGGTCTGGATCACCTCATCGATGCTGCCATGCAACAGAGATACAATGGTGGTAGCAGAGGTGAAAGCATCCCATCCAACCTTGCCGAAAGTCCATCTGGGCAAGCGACCAGGTGAGCGACACTGGGGGAAGGACAGGGAGGAAGGAAAGTGGCCACTACCATACAAGCTGTTATGAGCTCTCCAGTGGATGGGTGTAGAAGGTGAGGACTGCAAATGAGGAGATCAATGGTCAAGTATGTTCCATGCACCACACTGAAATGAGTGGGGGCACCTGTATTTAGGAGGCAAAGGTTGAGTTGAGTCAGAAGATTCTCAACATCATTAGAGGGGCCAGTAATCTTGGTTCCACCCCACAAAGGGTTATGGGCATTAACATCACCCAGAAGTAGAAAAGATGGTGGGGAGTTGGGAAATTAGTGCAACCAATACTTGGTGTGGCACTTCACCATCTGGTGGAAGGTAGATGTTGCACATGGTAATTTCCTGCACAGTCCTCACCCAGACAGGCACAGCTTCTGAAGGTGTTTGAAGGGGCACAGGTTCGCTATATACAGAGGTAAGGACATAGTTACAGGCTCCACCTGATGTACTTTTACAGTCAGTATAATTTTTGTAATATCCCTGATAGCCAACAAGGATGGGGGTCGGTGTTGTGGGAAATCAGGTTTCCTGAAGGGCAACCCCAAAAGAAGGTGCAATGCTTAACAGTTATCATAACTCAGCGAGTTAGAAGAAAAAACTTCCACAATTCCAGTGGAGGACAACTCTTTCTGTCGTCTGAAGGCACAAGGGACCAAGAATTCAGTTTACACCTCAGGATAACCTGCTGCAACCAGCTCAGTGCTGGTATCCAGTATCATTGCATTTTAGGCATCTGTGAGATCTAGGTCCTCTGGGGATACTGGAGTCTTAATCTCATCTTCAGAAGCAGAACTCTTGGGTAGTGGGGCCACCAGAGTCTCACATTTCTTAACAGACTACTACTTTGTCTGTTTGCCCTCTTGTTACTCGTTGGGGGCTTGCTGGGAGGTGTTCTTTGAAGTAGCTTCAGGGACAGTCGAAGACTGAAGTCCTTCAATCAGCAGGCTAGCGGCTCCTTCAGACACTGGCTGGTGTCCACTTACCATGAGGAGGTGGGTGGAAGGGAAACGGTGGAAGGGAAACTGTGGAAGGTAAGAGTCCCAAGGGACCCCTGTCATGCGAGAGGAGCCGGAGGAAGCTGTTGCTTCTCTAGCTGGGGGAAGAGGACCAATGTCCATGGTATTGGGGGGGGGGGGGGGGGGGGGGATGGCAATGCTCCCAAAGTACAAGATTTGGGAGCAACGGAACAAGATGTGTCCCAAATACGAGGGGGGGGGGGGGGGGTTTGTAGATGGGTGGCCCTGAGGATCCACTGCAGAAGGTAGACAGGGAGCATATCATTGCTAGTGAGGGTGACAACTGTAGTGGCAGTGTAATACGACAGCAATAGAACAGGGTTCAACCTTTTGTATCTCAGTTCAGCGTCTCAGTAAGTCAGCCTGTCCAGGGTCTTGTACTCTATCATTACCCTCTCCTTTTGGAGTACGATGCAGTCTGGCGAGCAGGACGAGTGGTGCTCTCCATAGTTGACAGAGATGGGAGGAGAGGCACATGGAGTATTTGGATGCAGTACACATCCACAGTCTCGACATGTGGTGCTGGAAATGCACTGGGAAGACATGAACCCAAATTTCTAGCATTTAAAGCACTGCATTGGGGGAGAGACTATGGTTTTACGTCACATCAGTAGACCATCACCTTGAGTTTTTCAAGTAAAGAATCACCACCAAAGGTCAAGATGAAGGCACTGGTAGCAACCCTGTTGTCTTTAGGACCCCTATAGACATGCCAGATGAAGTGAACAACCCATTATTCTAAATAGGCATATAGTTCATCGTTGGACAGCAACTTGAGGCCTTGATAAAAAATAAGGCCCTGGACCATGTTGAGGCTTTTATGGGGAGTGACTGAAATGGGAATGTCACCCAGCTTGACACAGGCGAGTAACAACCGTGACTGGGCTGGGGATGCTGCCCGGATTAAGACTGCCCCACTGCGCATTTTGGACAGAGCCACCACTTCCCAAAACTTATCCTACAGATGTTCAATGAAAAACAGAGGCTTTGTAGCCAGAAACAAGTCACCATTGGTTCTGCTGCACACTGTATAATGAGGCAAATATGTCTCTCTTCTTTCTGTACCCCTACATCCCTCCCATGGTGTAGCTAGGGAGGAAAATGATTTGGAGTCATACTTCTCAGCACTGATTTCAACTTTCCCTTTCTTAAAGACTGCTGGGGCCATTCGGTATCCAGAAAAAGACGACTTGGTCCACTTCATTGTATATCATCCACCTTGATGCCACCCACTCTGATCAGGGCTCTCCCCGCAGGTGCCACTCAGCCACAGCAAAGGCCACCTGGTGTGATGGCCATTGCTGTGGGTCCTGATGCCCCAAGATGATGGGCATCTACTCCTTGGCATATGTGGGGAGGATACAGCCCAAGCATCAGCAGTGTGATCTCTATGTTGTCAGGGAGTTACAACAAAGTGGGTATGTGATGGCCCCTCCTCAACAGGCTGGCTACGTTCTGGGATTCTACAGCAGGACATCAATGAGTTTGGATGGCAGTTTTGTAGATCTCTTATAATAATCGTAGAGAGGTGTTGTTTGCACTTTCTTCCTACTAATGAGCACAGCTGTTGCTCAAGGGAACACAGTATATTATATTCTATTTAAAATGTGGCATAAATTAGCTACGAATCTGTATAGAATCCGAAAGGGTTTCCACTGAACCTGGGTATCATGTTTTATTTAACTGATATTACTACTGACACATCTACATCACTAAACTCTACAGTGGAATGAGAATTAAACTGGAGCAGTACGCCTATATCCTCCTCTCTGAATGGAGATTTGAATGCAGAGTTCAGCATTTATGTTTTTGCTTTGCTACCTTAATTTCAGTTCCTGTGTCATTCAAGAGTATTGTGTGATTATGACTTAGGTGCAAATGACAGCCTTTATAAATATGATCCCAACTGAATTGGGTTTTGGGAGAGATTTCTGATACAATTCTGCAGCCGTAGTAATTGAAGGCATTATTTCATTTTTGATGGCCAGATGAGTTTCATTATGCAGGTCAGTCTGTATGGCCAATTGCTTTGTTTAATAATTATTACATAATAGTTGCTGTTTCTTTAAAAGTTTATTTACAGTTGTTGTATACCATGGAATGTCCCCTCCTATCATGAACTGTCTTGTTAGGTATTCGTGTTTCCAGTACATGGTCAACAATTTTTTTTAAAAACTTGTGCCATACTACTTCTACATGCTCCTGTTCAGAGGAATCTCTTAAGTTCCTCTTTGAGATAGGTCACAACTGCTTTTATCTATTGCTTGTAAATCTTCCTACTTCATTTGCCAGCCATGTGATCTGCAATAATTATAGTTGCTGTAACTGCCTATTGGTCACTTAACAGTTTTTTTTTCATTGAATCTAACGTATATTCATCAGAAAGGATTTTCCAAAGAAATTCCTTGAAGTAATTCTCAGAGAAAACATTCAGTATTATTTCCCAAAATGTCTTATCATGCCCATCATTTACAGAACCGAAATTATTCCACTCACTGTTCCATTATGACAGAATGATTGGGGAATAGTATTAGCAACTTATGGGTTTCTCTTAAGTTTCTAGTTCCATGTGAGTGAGTGAGTGGTGCTTCATAGAGACAATATTTTGTTTATGTCCAACATTGATTCTGTGTCTTCCCCAAACTGTTGCATACACAGCTTAAACATCCATTTTGGTGGAATTTAGGAGTGCTTCAAACTCAATGACTTTGTTGTGGATGCTTTCACTGTTGATCACTATGATTTCTGTTATTTCAAATGTGGAGACTTCTGTACAGTCCTACATTCATACTTTGGAATCCACTACAGCTGTCATTACCTTGACTGAATAAACACTGTATGCACCTTACATGTAGTCAACCATCTGGATAGCAGCCTCTGATGTGTACTACACCCTTGGACCATTTATGGGGACTCCACAATTCTTAACTATATGGTGCAAGTCCAAGAAGTTGCAGCTTAACTTGTCACAGAATCTTCACTCAAAAGGCTGTGGATTAAGCCTTCTAATTATCTCAGAACTATTGACTATGTTGCAGACTGTAAGCTTCACTGAAATTCTACAATCAAGGCTGGTCTTGTCAGCCTTTTCTACCAGTCACTGGAATCAACAAAGTATGATCTCGAAGTCTATTTGACAGAAATCATTAGCTTCAATGTGCCCAACATTTTGCAGCTGGTTGCAAACAGTTCCCTGAATGACAACCGCATCATCATCATCATCATCATCATCATCATCATCATCCTCCTCCTCCTCCTCCTCCCTATCTTGAATGAGGCCTCCAGGTACACATACTAAGTGTACAATGTGATTCTTCCAATCCCTGCTTTTTTCGTAAGTGGCTCTATTATTAGTCATGAATTAAAACTGGCAATGATTAACATACCCCTATCTTCCTGTTTCCACCTGACATGTAACACAGAAGGCTTCCTAAGAGCTGAGGCATGTCTTGCTGGGAGTTTTAGTTCTAGTGGAAGATAGCACATCGAACTTGTTGGTGAGAGGGATTTATAATACCCTGAGGTCTTCTTGGTTTCTGTCTTCTCAGTACAGAGCCCTTAGGTCTATAACTGACATACTACTCACAATCAAACGGATGGATGAGGTCAGGCCCTGTACTGCCTGCATAGGTGACATGCATTGGAGAGGATAGTATTTGAGGTACCTGGGGTATCTGTAGCAGATGATTCTTAGTAGACCTTACAAGACACATATTTGAAGCAACTCCCTATCATTTGATAGGAGCCACAGCAATCTGCAACTGCTTATGAACAGCAACTAACTCACCTCATGCCTGAAAAGTGCATTTCAATTGGGGCTGCAATTCTTTATGTGAGTCATAAAGAAATAAACTTGAACTAGCCTCCCTGATTCTGTTTCATTTCTAGGACCTGTTATGCTACAAGGATTCCGAATATCCCTTAATGGAAGCCGTAATACCCAAGAAAATGATCTGTATATAGCAATAGAAAATTCTGCAATATAATTTACTGATTCTGTTAAGATGCGGCAATACCACAATACACTTTGACATGATAAATGTGTGACACTGTCAAAGATTATAAAAAAAGTATCTTTTTGGTTGTCAGCATAGTTACGGTCATTATTTATTAATGTTTCTCTGCTATTCTTTGTTCAGCTTATGCTTCTTTAATAAAGTTACTATCTAACACTTAACAATATTTATACTGAATGAGAAAGTGAGCGAGTTCCCTTAGTGGTGACTCCAAAACTGCAAAGTAAAGGAAGGGATAACAGTGGAAAGGATACAAAATTGTTAAGGCTTTCGTGGCCACTTGTTGACAAACTGCCTATTGGATTCTGTCTTGGGTTCTTCGGCCGACGTTCATCTAATGACGATTTTCAAACCGACAAGGAAGATCAAAGAGTGTCTTAGACTGGCGAAGGAGAAAAGAGACCCACTTGCAATGTCGGGAATATACCGTATTCCATGCACATGCGGAAAAGTTTATGTCGGAATGACTGGACGATCAATTAACACCAGGATCAAAGAGCATAAGCGACATTGCAGGTTGGGGCAGGTGGAGAAATCTGCCATGGCACAGCACGCACTGAATGAGACTGACCACGTAATAAAATTCGCCGACATGGAAGTTCTGGCTGTAGAGAAGCACTATCACACGCGCTTGTTCAGAGAAGCTGTAGAAATACAGAAACACGTTAACAGTTTCAACAAGAAAGAGGAAAGCCTCAAGGTAAATGGATCCTGGCTTCCCATACTGCAGCGAACGACCGTCGCAGGTAGCAAGAGGAGAACCGCACCGGAAAAGACCGCCGAGAAGCCCTCGGACATTGGCGCGCCAGGTACATATAGTCTGTCGCCGCGAGCTTAGCTCCAGTTCACCACCGGCAATGGAGGGTGAAGCTTTGACAATGCCAGCCACTCGTGCTGGCGAAACGTCAGAAAAATCATTAGATGAACGTCGGCCGAAGAACCCGAGACAGAAGCCAATAGGCAGTTTGTCAGTGGAAAGGATCATCAGAAACAAATGATCTGTTGGAGCAAGCACCAGAAACTGGAATCTGAATGGAACAAGTCTTACTGCTTGACCCAAGATCACTATCCAAGACTTAATTCATTGCAAAACAACATGACAGATGTAAATACGCAAGAAGGGAGCACATACACTTGACTTGGATTTGTTAAGTCTCCCATTTTCTGGATGACACAGCCGGCCGGGATGGCAGAGCGGTTCTAGGCGCTACAGTCTGGAACCGCGCGACGCTACGGTCACAGGTTCGAATCCTGCCTCAGGCATGGATGTGTGTGATGTCCTTAGGTTAGTTAGGTTTAAGTAGTTCTAAGTTCTAGGGGACTGATGACTTTAGAAGTTAAGTCCCATAGTGCTCAGAGCCATTTGAACCATTTTTTGGATGACACAAGAAGTCAAACGTATATTTCAACAGCATCAGATGTTCAATAACATTGACATATTTAGTATCATTGTTTCATGTCTGGATTTAGAAGTGATTGGGGAAACTGAAGAAACTTTGTCACAGCAAAGTTATGCTACACTAGAGGAAAAACAGTCACCAGAATGATGATTACGAAAAATTCTCGCAGATGAAAACATGGGTTGTAAGACTAGTGCTCAAAATACGTACATTATCAGACTCTGAACTTCCACCTAAACAGTCTTCATGTGCATTATGGCTCTGTAAATTTCCAGCCACCATCCATGCCATCACCGAGGCACAAACAGAAGTGCCACTGCAAGACTTAGCAAAGAAAGCAGACACCATTGCAAACAGCTTAAGAGAGATTTGCACATATGCAAAAATCGGCAATAGTCAAGCATGTGGGAAAAGGCAGAGGTGGAAGCTGAAGAAAATGATCCTCTAACACACAACAGCCTCTCACCAACAACAAGCATAGGCGGAACTCACCATGGAGCAACTAGCAGGAGAAGCAGCAATACTGAACACTTAGGTAGGACACACCAACAGCAGCTACAATGTAGCAGTTTGAAAGACAGGGAAACTGCCATGTAACAAGACTTGCTGGAGCAGTGGTGCTGATATTATAGGCATTTCAATGACTCAGTGTGTCAATACTCTCAACGCCTCAATTATCCAAATTTCAGAGACGGGTGCTAAAGGACAATATCCATCAGCAACAACACTAGTGCCCAGACCAGAGTGAAGTAATAAGATATGCAAACACCATGTTAGCAGCTGTTGAACAATCACACTAATTGTTTATACAGGACCAATTATCAGATGAAAAGTTTCTTATCAATATAGTTTCAGATGACAGTGTCTGTCCAAGAGGTGCCTGTAATACACTTTGTGTTTTGTTCTGTTTTAGGGCGCAAAAAACAACTGAGGTCATAAGCTCCCATGTTATAGCCTAAGAACACTAATATGAAAAGTACATTAAAAACAACTACATGTCAAGTCAGATCAATCGAAGGAAAGAGAGCAAAGAACAAAGACTTCCTCTTGGAGAAAAGTCCACAAAATATGCTGTAGAGGCAAGAAATGTGCCAAACTAAAGATTAAAGGTCCTTTGCTATATTGCTATGACGTAAAAAAAGGGGAAAGGGTGGCGGGGCATTTGATCAGGAAATGGTGAACTATCAAAGGTGGGTGACAATGAGCACATAGTGGTGGGGACTCATACCAAATAAATGACTATGGCTAAAATTTTAGTGCCCAATATGCAACCTAGCTAAAATGGTCAAGCGAGAGGGTCGAGAGGAGGTTGGCCAAACCACTGGGAGAGGTTTAATTCCTTAGAGCTCATTTCCATGAAGAGAACACCAGTGGTGATGCTAAAGTGAGGCCACCTGCTGATAGATGGCAACACAGAGATCATCTGATTGAATGGATGAGCTAGCAGGCCAAGGTAGGACTGCAGCCTTGACAGCAGTGTCAGCAGCCTCATTTCCCATCAGACCAATGTGACCAGCAAACCCATATAAACATCACAGTGAATCCCTCAAGAACTAGCAATTGGAAGCTTTCTTGGATCTGTTGCACTAATTCTTCTAATTTCTGTGGCTGCTGCTGTACTTTACAACCATACAATCACATCTTTAAAAAAGTGATGTATTTTGAAATCCTCCCCCTCATCTCACAATTTCTGAAACAGTGAAAAGTTCTTGTGCAGTAATTCTAATAGTATATTTAACAACAAATGCAACCATATATGATATACTTACATCCCAAAGATGCAGTAGTCAGATATTAGTTGGAAGTATGCCTATATACTGCTATCTGTGCTCTCTGTCTGCCATATGATGGTTGTCATAAATGGTGATAGTGTTGGTTGGCATTTCATGGTGCAGCCATAAAAGACAGGTTCCTGAAGGATTTAATAGAAACAGTAAGGTCTCACTCTCCGTTGAATCTGGGAATAACCAAGATGGAGGTGGTGAGAGGCTATTTCCATTTTGTTTTTTATGGTCTGTTTCGTTTCTTTCGTTCTTTGGTTTTGGATATTATGTTTGATATCTACTTTGTTATTTGACAGTATTTAGGTTGTGTTACATAATCTTTGCTAGTCAGTGCAATAATGAGGGAGCATTGTATTATCCATTTCAAATGCTACACACACACACACACACACACACACACACACACACACACACAATGCACTGTGCTCATCTAATTATTGCAATATTATTGCACAATTTACAGCATGTATCACAATTTTAAAGCAATAAGTAACAGGATGTTCATATTCATCAGGTTCCTCTTGAACCACACATACTTGAACATGTTCACCAACTGAGGAAATGAAAACTGATTATAAATCAAAGACCGAATTTTCAGGATATTATTTCTCTTGTGCAAATTTACATCATAATTGTGTAGTAGGATTACATCAGAGAACTGTTTTAGAAAATTCTTCCATGGTCTGAATGTGTAAATGTCAAGCGGCTGGATTATGCCAGTTGTTGAAGCAGGAATCATCATAATTTTTACATCATTATTACCTTTGTTTATGTTATTAAATTTATTTTTTGTTTGTCCTGTCCAGGAATCCAAACACACAACATATCATTCACCAACAGTAGGTAAGTAAAAATCCGCAAACTGTTTAATAGCACGATCTGATGTTAGCTTACCAGATGTCAAAGCAAATGCAACAATATTATCAGCTTTGCACATAGTTCGTTGAGCAATGAGTGCAAACTGGCCACCTGTTTCCTACAGGACTATGAGCAAAGGGGGTTGTAAAACACCACTTGCAGATAGTATTGGCTACATCATGTAGTTATGTGTTAACAAATTCAATGATTGAGTGAGACATTCAATTCTTAGTATATCTTTAAAGGACAGAGTACGACCTGCATGTGTCTACAAATTAAATCCAGGTTGTTCTGAATTGTAAACATTGTCCTCTCCTAATGATGTAATATTCAATTTTACATTTGCATTAGCTTGTTCTACTAATTGTTCTTTATTGGTTAATTGCTTTTGAGTAACAAATTTATTAATCTTTCTGGAAATAATTCTATGCCTTACCTTAAGTTAGTGAACCCATTTCATAGGTGCTGTGAATAGGTGGCACGAGTCACTTCATCTCTCGCCCTTGTTTCAGGTCCAAGTTATGAACAGGTAGTGATTTACTGCATGCCTTCTGGAATTCTTCCAACACATACTTTGAAATCTGTAATAATTTGCTGCTTCGTGTCTCACCTTCAATGACTTGTGATTCCCATCCATATAGTGATTTTATATCCTAAACCTTTCTGAAATTATGTTGCACTGTTTTTAAACTCTTATTCCTTTTCTTTCCGTGCCAAAACTTAACTGCCCTTCTTTTTATATTCGAGATCTATCACCAATTTACTCTTCTTACTGTCTTCTACAACATCCTCATAACTCTTCAAACGCCTCTTCCATTGTGACAGCCTCAGGAAACACACTTTTGCCATCATAGGTCCAAGCACTGAACCGTCTACAAATACATCAGTGTTGATGGACTCTTGAATCAAATTTGCTAAATGTAATGCGAACAGTATTTCTTCGTTGGTAATGAAAGAGACCGTATCATATTGTGGATGATCAAAGTTTTTGCGTAATAGGTGTAATACATTCTTTGGATTCATCATTCTGTATTCAGAATAAACATGTATACACTAGATCTGTTACACTCTGTATACTCTATTTGATTTCAATCTGATGTTTGGTCTGCAAATTCCAGCCATCTGTTTATGGGAGCTGTGATTACCAAAAGACAATATGTGCCCCTGTGTGCACACTGTTGAATGCATGCTTACATTAGTGCATACCTATCCTATAGTCCAGCCATCCAACACTTCCTCACCATTCTGTTTCTGCTAAGCATTTCAATTTCCATTCACCCCTGCTGCATGATATGTATTGGTGTAAACATGAGGGGGCCATGCAAGCATGTGCAGAGATCTTTGGTACGTAGAGGGCATCATGCTCTTATCACCGCCCTCCCCCCTGGAGTACATGGTCACAGTATGTGTCTCAATATGCATGCATCCGATGTAGGTCCATATTAATGCTTCCTACATTCTCATAGTTACCACAGCCTTTATAATACTTTCTTGTGTAGATTGGTCTTTCCTGTAATGGCCTCTTCTGGTGCTCTATCACAAATACATGTAATAAGGAAATAAGGATGTACAATGTATGATGATTCCTGCTGGAACATTTTCAGACCCTGGAAGAGTTTTCTAAAACAGTTCTCTGATGTAATCCTACTATATAGCTATGGTGTAAATTTGTATCGGAGGAATAATATCCTGAAAATTCAATCTTTGATTCATAATCAGTTTTCATCCCCTTGATTTGTGAACATGTATAGGTATGTGTGGTTCAAGAGTGGATACATCACAGAAAAACCTGACAAATGTGAACCTCCCGTTAATTATTGCTTTAAAAATTGTGCTGCATGCTGTAAATTGTGCAATAATCAGATGTGCATTGTGTGTGTGTGTGTGTGTGTGTGTGTGTGTGTGTGTGTGTGTGTGTGTGTGTGTGTGTGTGCGCGCGCGCGCAGCACTTCTTTGCAATGGATAATACACTTCAACTACAAGTGCCCCATACCATTACAGAGCCTCCACCAGCTTGAACAGTCCCTTGCTGACATGCAGGGTCCATGGATTCATGAGGTTGTCTCCATACCCGTACACGTCCATCCACTCGATACAATTTGAAATGAGACTTGTATCACCAGGCAACATGTTTCCAATCATCAACAGTACAATGTCAGTGTTGACTGACCCAGACGAGGTGTGCAGTGATCAAGGGTACATGAGTGCATTGCACTGCCAATCAAAGATAATGCAACACAACCTAAGCATACCCTGCTCTTTTTGTTGATGACTTTGTGATCTATTGCAGTTCTCCACAGACTTGTGTCAATGAGCAGTGTCTTCATTTATGCCTATATTGTCTTTATTCATGGAGCATTGACAGTCGCATTCACATTTCCACTGATGAAACCATTTGTATGAATTTCTGGCGGTGCAATGGGTTTCTTCCAGTGTCTTTACATCTTGGGCCCATTGCTCTTTTATTTCCTAAAACTACAAAATTCCTGGGGCTCATACTTGATAGAAAATTTTCTTGGTCATCCTACATGTCGTACCTGGCTTCCCACTGTACCCAGTCCCTCAGTGTCTTACCTGTCCTAAATGGGACTTCCTGCAGAGCAGATCAGGCCACCCTCCTCCATTTGTACCAATCTCTTGACAGCTTGAAAGTAGACTATACGTGTTTTGTTTGCTCATCTGCACATCCATCCATCTTAAGCCATCTTAATCCATCACTGTGGAATCCATTTGGACACCAGTCCCTTTTACACTACCCAGTTTAGTGTCTTTGCAGAAGCTGCTGAACTATTGCCATCATATCAGCTTGATGGTCTCCTCATAGATATGAATGCTGTTTATCATGCCTAGCCACCCATTCTATGCATCCTTTTCTGTTGACTCCCTTGACTGCCAGTACGGGGTACATTCTTTCTCTGTTACCTCACAGAGTCCGATTTTGGCTGTTGCTCCAGCAGATTAGCTTCATGCTACCTGCCATGTTCCCGATGAGTGTGAACCCATCACACCTTAACTTCATGCAGCATCCAATGTTGTTCTTGAACTTCATTCACTTCTGCATTCCATCACTTGCTTCCTAAGGAAACTACTCCAGATTCAATCTATCACTAAGTTTCTCAGCCTTAACACACATCTTAGCAATAGCACTTTCGCGTAGACATATGGCTCCAACACGTACCACTACCAGAGTGCCACTTGCCAATTCTGATACACTTTGAATACTTTTTTGTCTACGTAAAAATATGATACATGTATTTTTTTAATACGTGTCCATATGGTCTTTGAAGTGGTGAAAATGCTCCCAAAGATAACACAGTTGTTATCTGTCTGAGCACATATGAGGGTTGGAACTTTAATAGTGGCAACTATTTATTTGCAGATCATACGAAATAGATACATTCCAAAGTTTTACTGACCTTCAAAGTAGTTACCAGCATTGTGTATAACCCATTGCCAGTAAAGTTGGAAGTTGTAGGATACTCTTTGCAGTGCCAGTTGCATTGACAGTTCGAGTGGCGCGGTCTACTGCCTGACGAATTTGTAGCAATTCTGAAGCGAATGCTGTTAAGTGTTTCCTTCAGTTTAGAAGTCAAGTTGAACTCACAAGGGCTTAAGTTAGAAGAGTGCAGTAGCTGGTACAGCACTTAGCAGCCCCATCAGTCAAACAAATCTGTAACAGCTTGCATCCGCACACTGTCCTGTAAAATGATATTCTAATCCTGCAGAAAGTGTCACCACTTCTTTCTCTAGGCTGTTCATTTTTCGAACACAACCTATGACAAGCTTTGAGACAGAAGTGCTGACACTTTCTGCAGACCCTAACCATCATTTTGCAAGACAATTCTCAAGCATGTACAGTGCAAGCTGTTACTGATTTGTTTGACTGATGGGGCTGCTAAGTGCTATACCACCTACTGCACTGTCCTGACTTAATCCCTTGTGAGTTCAACTCAATTTGTGAACTGAGGAAACACTTCACGGCATTCACTTCAGAACTGTTACAAATTTGTCGGGCAATAGAGAGCACTGCTCAACATGTCAACACAACTGGCACTGCTAAGAGTATCCTACAACTTCCACATCACTGGCAATGGGTTATGCACAATGCTGGTGACTACTCTGAAGGTCAGTAAAACTTTGAAACATGTATTTATTTTGTATGTGCTCTAAATAAATAGGTGCCACTATTAAAGTTCCAACCCTCGTATCATTGAAACAGTAAGAGATATAAACAAAAATGAGGAAACAATTTCCATGGTTGCTACTGTACTTTACAATTATACAATCATATCTCTAAACATTTTTATATATTTTGAAATCCTACCCTCACCTCAATTTTTGAAATGTTAGAAAGCCCTTGCGTAGTAAATCTAGTAATATGTTTAACAACAAACTCAACCTTATATGATAACGATGCAGTAGTCAGATATAAGTTGGAAGTGCGCATATACACTGCTATGTGTATACTTGTCTGCTTTATGACGATTGTCATACATGGTGATAGTGTTTGCAATTTCACAGTGCAATCATAAAAGATGGGCTCCTGAAGGATTTAACTGAAACAATAAGGTTTCACAGGAATAGCTAACACGGAGGTGGCAAGAGGCTATTCCTGTTTTGTTTTTTTCCATGTTCTTTGTTTTAGTTGTTTGTTTTGTTTCTTTGGTTTTGGATATTACTTTGACATCTACTTCATTATTTGACAGTAATGGCTACAGCAAAGAGGACAACTCTCAGGATGGAGCCCTGTGGCACCCCATTCTCCTGGATAAATGTGTTGGTAAAGGCTGAATCCAGATATACTTTGGACATTCTTAGGATACCAGTCCTCCAGCAGATGTCTTAGCCTTTCTCTAAAAGAAAAGAAAACTGCCACATTTAGGTATTTCTGTGGAAACCCCTTCACGACGGGTTGACAAAGTGATGGCATGGTCAACTGCAGAACAGCATGTTCAAAATCATGTAGTGTAGTGGTTAGGGAGCACAAGAATATTGCCTCCATACCAACCAGCCATGAACCGTATGTTCCATCAACCTGCAAACATAGCTGGTGAGAGAAATCGGGCAGTAGCTAGAAGGACAGTGTTTGTCATTACCGGGGCTCGGTATGGGTTGACAGTGGCTTCACCCCAGCATGTGGGAAATGTGCAATTGTACATATGAAGGAGGAAGTGCTTGTCTGCAAGACAAAGGTGCTGCAACTTCTGAACGTGAACATTATCCAGTGCTGGGGCAAAAAATCTGGATCAAGTGAGAGCATGATCTCATAGTAAAGACGGCATTGTAGCATTCATGAATCAGAGTGGAGAAGGGTATCACCTGAGCATCCTCCACTCACTTCCGAGGGAGGAACGTGGGGTGATAGTTGCTGGAGCTCCAAATCTCCATGAAATAGCGGCATAAGGTGTTGGGGATACCAATAGGGTCCACAATGACATCATATGCTATGGACAGGCTGGAAATTGGGAAATGGACCTTGGCCCCAGAGAGCCAGTGTAGGTTGCCTCTCACAGCGGGAGAGGGAGCAAAACCATTAAAAGAACTAGTAAATGAAATCCAGCTAGCTGTTTTGCTATCCAAAAGAATGCGACAACACTGCACATGCAACTGTTCGTAATGAACACAGTTCACCACCATAGGATAATGGTTAAAAATGTGGAGAGCATGGCTCTGAGTGTGAACCACATCATCCTTCAAAGGACTGGGACATGGCATGGTAAAGATGAAGTGCAAGGTATGGAATGTTCTGTGGTGATAAGGATAATGTTTGTAAGGTACTCTACCTGGTCATCACAACTGGGGAAATGTTGTTCATTGAAGAGTAACAGGGAGAAATAAAGCCCCCAGTCAGCCTTAGGAAGCTGCCAACTGGGTTTACAAGTAGGTGAGGTAGGAGTCATCAAACGGATAGTGCACAGGAAATGGTCACTCAAGTATGTGTCAGAGAGAATGGACCACTTGATACAATGGCAAGTAGGGCAGTGCAGAACATGAGGTCCAAATGGGAATAGGTATGCATGGGTTCTGAAAGGAATGTGGGTGCTCCAGTGTTAAGATAAATGAGGTCAAGTTGATTGAGAAGATCAGCCAAGAGGGCACATCTTTGACATGTTCTGGAAGAGCCCAAGGAGGATGATGTTCATTAAAGTCACTGAGCATCAAAAATGGGTGAGGTAGTTGACCAATAATGTGGAGGAAGTCGGACGATGTGATATCGAATGACAGAGGGATGTGTATGTTTCAAAGAGAAAAAAGTGAAGTGAGGAAGGATAATACAGACTAACAGCTTGCAGCCAAGTGTTCAGTGAGGTGTTTTAGCAATGAACATCATCCCTGATGAACAGCATGACTCCCCTATGAGATGGAACACTGTCTATGGAGGCAAGGTCAAAGCAGACTGGAAGGAAATGCTAGAGGTTGCAATTTTGTTTCTTGGAGGCAGAAAATAAGTGGACGCTGTGATTCCAAGAGCAGCCATAATTCCTCCTTGCTGGATCTAATGCTGTGAACATTCCACTGGAGTGGAGTCTTAACAGGGAAAGGGGAGGAGGGAACAAATGAAGGTTTGTCACCTCAGTAACTGCTGAGTGCCAGCCTTTAAAGAATCTGCCACAGGGCGCAGAGGCTGGAGGATCCTGCTCCACAAGATCTACAGAGGCATTGGCATTCTCTCTGGGCCAGTCTGTAGATTTGACGGCAGGAAAATGTAGGCAATGTGCACCAGCGAAATGGAGGTTGACTGGGTGAGGTTATCATGCGGCAACACCATCAGAGAGGATCTCTGAGTCAGCCTTTGCGGTTGACAGATGAAAACTCAAGACATGAGAAGTCTTTGCAGGAGTATTCCTTTTGTCTTTTCTGGCCTGCCATTTGTAAAGCAGGTGATTTCACCACCAGGGACGAAGATTTGTTTGCTTGTTGCACAGCTGCTGCTGCTGCTGCTGCTGCTGCTGGTGGTGGTGGTGGTGGTGGTGGAGGTGGTGGTGGAGGAGGAGGAGATGGGGATGCTACCTTGATACAGGGTAATTTTACAGCTGAATTTGAGGTCGCAAGTCTGCGTGGCCGTGTGGTGAGGTGTAGCAAGAATGGGTACTGTAGGTGCCAGATGGTAAAATGCAGGGCTTTTGACTAGCCAACCAGTTGCAAGCAACACGGTACGGTACTTTTTCCTTCATCTGGATCTCCTGGATGGTCCGATCATCAAGGTACACTGGGCAGTCTCGGGATGAAGCTGGACGGTCAACACTGCAATTGATGCAGGGGGGGGGGGGGGGGGGGGAGAGGAGGCAGGCAATCGCCCTTGTGAGCATCTCCACCACAAGTAACACATTTAGCCATGTTTTGAGAAGACATGCAACAATGGTTGTAACATTGACACTGGTAGCAACACATCAGGTTTGGCATATACGGTCAGACAGTGTGGCTTCATAGCCTGCTTTGAGCTTTGATGGACACACTAAGTGATCAAATGTGAGAAAACGAGTGTGTGTAGGCACTAAGGTTGCATCAAATTTTTTTATTACCCTACAGACTGTAGAGATGACCTAATCTGCGGGTAAGTTTGGATTTCTCCCTTGCTCAGACCATCAAGTAGCTGAGTGTAAATACCACACACAAAGAATTCAGCATTCAATGGGCCTCAACACAAACAGGAAAGCCATGGAGGAACGAAGCTATAAGCAGCTGTTGGGCTTTAAAATCATGATTGGTCTCCAGAAGCAAAGTTCCATTACATGAATAAGAGCAGGATCTCAGAAGGCCTGCAATTGCATCAACACCTTTCTGAATAACAAACAGATTAACAACAGCAAGGCCTGACCACCATCAGTACGTGATACCCAAAGGGCAGCAAGCTGGGAGATTCATTGAATCTTTAGTCTCATTCCATTTACGTTTAGTAGACTTAGACTGAGGTGGTGATTGGCTCTTTGCAAAAAGACCCCTCATGATTGCCAGTGTCTCCGATGGTCTGCTCCTTCCAACTCTTCAGTCCCCTATACAGAATCACCATTTGTTTTTTACTAGATGGATGATGTGTTGTTTTCTGATACAGCACAACAGCATGCAGCACACCTGTGGTAGCTTTTCAGCTGCCTACAAGAATATGGAGGTGTTATTAATGTAGCAAAGTGTCTATTGAGGAAAACTGAGTTTAAATTTCCTGGGATACTTTGTCTCCCTGGCAGGACTGTCACCACTGCCAGAGTGGGTCTAAGTAGTCCTACAGATGCCTTTTATACAACTTGGAAGGGACTTCATAGATTCTTAGGCATCTGCCACACTTGAATGCCATCCAAGAGCAACTGACAGCGTTCCTCGGCAGCAAGAGTACTGCAAGTAATTGTAATGTATCATGGACTACAGCTACTGAAGCAGCTTACCAGGAAAACAATAAACACCTAGAACAGGCAGTGCTGTTGAGACCCTGAAGATTGAATGCCCCTTGGCACTTACAGCAGATGAGAATCAAACAGCAGTGAGAACGACTCTGCAATTGAAAGTCGATGGCAAATAATACCCACTTGCCTTTCTCTCTAAGAATCAGAATCAGCAAAAAATGAGTGCAATTGACCCTGTGTTGCTTGCTATTTATTCCATAAATGAACATTTCTGCCCATCCACTGAAAGGAGAGATTTTGCAGTTTCTATTGATCGTGAGCCATTGGTGATCATTTCTCAGTATGACCTGATCTCAATTCACCCCATCAGTGCAGGCAGGTTGAGTACATTACAAAGCTCTAAGCAATGTGCAGCACATAGCAGGGAAAGACAACCTGGTTGCAGACTGCCTGTGTCTGAACTGTGCCAGTTTAAACTCTATTCATTGGACAAAGATAGCATTAAAACATAAGGATGCCTTTTTCTTGCTGTCACATAGAGGAACAGCCAACTGTGCTGCAGCTCTGGTGTTGCCAGCTAACTATGTGCTAGATGCTACTTGGTGTGACACAGAATGAGGAAAGCAGTGACCCTACGTACTGGAACAATACTGTTGGGAAGTTTTTGACACACCACGTAACTTGGCACATTCAGAAGTCCAAGCGACAGCCAACTTAGTGTCCACTAGAGTTGTGTGGATGAGAGCGCAGAAAGACTGTCATGCACGCCTGACATACCAGACAATAAGATCAGCAGGCATGCTTTCACACCTGTTGTTCACTTTCTGATGTCAGCCATGTTTCCACATTTATGTTTGGACATCACAGACCCACTACCATACTCTACTAGACTTTGTTATTTGGTAATGATCATTGACTGTTTTACCAGATGGCCAGAGCTCATTGTGATGCAACATACATGCAAAGAGGATAACTAACATGGTGGCCAATGTGAAAGTTTTAAATGTTCTCCACAAAAAAAAAGAGTAATTTTGCCATTAAAAAGAATTCGTGTGTAAATTGGAGAGACGAAATCACGAAGTTAAACGAACGTGTGTCCAGCTTACAATTTATAATCAGTGCCCTGAAAGTGGATATCTTTAATTTTCAGCTTAGAAAAAGTGAGCCGAATACCTGACAAGTTCCACAAAGCGTGTCACCTACTAGCGAAAATTGGACTAAAGTCATTTACGAAAACAGCATGCAAGACCTGCAAAATCGCGTAAATGGTAAAAATACCAGTGACACAATCTTTATGCACAAAAACTCTTTTGAAGTGCTTTCAACTGTAGACTGTGATATCTCAATGAGCTGTGTCGAACCACATGGAAAGAAAAAGGACAACAGAAACTAAGACCGACAAGCAGACAGGGGAGCATATGGGAGTGGATTATTATTTACAGCTGATTATCTTGTGTTCTTTGTTCAGCCTACAATTCCTTAATAAAGTTATTATGTAATATTGAAACTGTGAACTAGATAATAGGTTTGAGTTTCATAAGTTAATTTCCTACTTTGAGCTATAATTGAGGTTTTGTTCACAGACTCATGTATGTCAAAAACAGTGCTAATGTCGAGAATAAAGACTTCTATTGAAGGGAAAAACTAAATGGAGCATAACATTTCAGTTATAATATTCACAAAATACAATATTTAAGTGCAGCACATGATTTTGTAACTGCTGAGTTTAGACTGTGATTGCAAAATTTCAATCATTGGCCTGAAACAAAAAAAAAAAAAAAGGTAGCTCTTTAAATGAAAAAGTGGAAATATTGGATTAAACATAGAAGTACCTACACCACGATAAGGGGAAAGCTGTTTTTGGAAAGATATTGCTAAAAAAAGTTTGCAGAAGGCACAAAATAAAGATGCTTTAACTTACCAGCGCTGGTATGTTGATAGACACAAAAACACACACACACAAATATTCAAGCTTTCACAACAAGAGGGAAGGAGAGAGAAAGACGAAAGGATGTGGGTTTTAAGGGAGAGGGTAAGGAGTCATTTCAATCCCGGGAGCGGAAAGACTTACCTTAGAGGTAAAAAAGTACAGGTATATACTCTAACATACACACATCCATCCGCACATATAGACACAGGCAGACATATCCACCGTTCCCAGTTTACAGACATGTCTGCCTGTGTGTGTGTGTGTGTGTGTGTGTGTGTGTGTGTTGTGTATCAACATACCAGCACTTTCTTGTTTGTTAAGTTAAAATCATCACACACACACACACACACACACACACACACACACACACACACACACACACACCACTTATTATGTAAATACACACAAATTTTGGGAGAGGGATGGGAATGTGGGAATGAGGATACTGCTGCCTACATTTTTTAAAAACAAAAACTAAATAAAACCTAGCATTTGAAAATTCTAGTAATCCAGAGCAAGAATAAAGTGCGGCGATGTCAGCACACACAAAATGCTAAATGAAAGCACAGTTCTGCTTGCTTTGTCACTATGTTGACATGTAGGCAGAATGCTGGCCTAAGGCAGGATTTTCTGGGGAAATTTTACTACAAATGCTTGCAAGTATGAATATCGTGAGCAGTTGTTACCCAAACATCTCACAGATAGCTGTTCAGGGACGCAAGAAGGAATTATTGCACTTACATGTCAATACAGATTTTTCTGAATGATATTTATGGTTGCTAACGAGCAATTTAGGATGAGCTGGGCAATTCACAACAACAATATGAGAAGCAGAAATAATTTTCATATACACTATGCATCCCTACTAAGGTTAGAAACAAAGTTTTACACTCTGGTGCAGAAGTCTGATAGGCTACAGTATACACCAGGCAGACAACTGAAAATCCTCAATATTATACGAAGTACAGTAAAAGGCTATTTCATTGCTCACAGTTTACCAGAAGTTCTGGACTCTAGAGAGTAATTTTCTCTAATTTTCATATTAAACAGGTTTTACCTTAGCCAGTATACGAACAACTGATGAATGTTCCATGTAAAACCAAAAATGCTCTGTTCAAAGTATTAGACCTGAACAGTAACATAAGAAGAAGCAGAAGCCTTTTTCAAAGCAAAGTTGTTTCTCATAACATCCATATTTGATGTAATTTAGAGGCAATTATCACTATGATTAGATTACCACTGATTATAATTTGTTGTTGTAGACACTATAGTAGTAGTCCACAGTGATTTCTCCCAGTTAATGAATAACTTTAGTTGTTCCACATCCTTCAAGGCTCTCCTTCATGATGGAATTTGCGGAATACGATATGTAAATTAATGAACAAATGAGACTTTGTCCAAAAAGTTTGTCTCCTTTTCTGTGAGTAGTGATCTGTCCTCATTATAAACCATCCTGAATTTTCATCACAGTTGTCTTTATTTAAGGCCAGTGCTTATGTTTTGTTAGCCATGTAAGATTGAAACCACTCAGTAACTATCCTTATTTCTGTGATTCCAGCCTCTTTATTAAAATATTACTATTAATTGGGCAAGTGTCCTTCACAGATGTAAGAACTTCCGTTATGCAAGTCTCAGTGAACCCACTGTATACATGCTTCCAACAAAATATACTGGTAATTTACTATAAATATAATATAAATACTTAAATGACATTTTACATTATTCTCTGTGCAATGAGATTAGAGTTACAAAGCTGATTATCTTCATAGCATTGAATTTATTTTTCTTGATGTCAAATAAGCTCACGCTAATGTAAATAAAAAGAACTACACACCAACACAAAGTAAATCAACAAATGTTGATTACAAGACAAATGGTTTTATATGGAAATTCGTTAACATACATTTTAAAAAAATGTGTGCCTGCAACTATTCTACAGCTTACTTAGGCACATAAACTTACATTGACATCATATCTCCGATATGCCACTATATCAACTAAGTAAGCATCACTGATTACAATCATTTGACCGATTGTAAAATAATAAAAGGAAGATCTGACAATTTCATTCACAACTTCTTCACGAGAACTGGCATCTGGCATAGTACTATAAAACATCAGTAGTTCAAACAGATCTTTTCTAAGAAGTGGCTTCTTAATAAGGAAATCAGATATATGTGCTAAGCCAAATTTCTGCCCCAGAGGATCTGTCTGCAACCTGGAAAAGAACACAGTTACAATACAATTGAATCCATTACAACTGAAGATGAAATGAACAATATAGGAAAAGACAGATGGTTACTTACTGTAAAGATGACATGTTAAGTTGCAGACAAATGCAATTAAAATATGCTTACACATAAAGTGTGTTTTGATTGTGCCTGTCTGCAACTTAACAGGTCATCTTTATGGTAAGTAGTAATCTATCTTTTCCTCTAATGTAAAAAAATTCTAACTTGGAGTTTCCATTATCTCGTGAAAAATGTAATATTGGTTGTAAAGTGGTCTCTTAAGATCTAAGCTCATGTTTAATGGTAAATTCCTTTCACACAGGGAGAGCACAATGAAGGGGGAGGGGGAAGGACGAGGAAAAGGTGCCTACAACAATGCTGCAAAATATATGACAGTAGTATTCTCAGTAAATTCAAACTTAAGAGAGAATGAAAAATGCCCATCATAGTCCAATCAACAAAGGAAAAATAGGAGAAATGATTATTTGCTACAAAAAACATTTTCCACAACGCAGGGAACTGAAAAAACACAAACTACGAAAAACAGTACTTTACTGGTATAAAACTGATGTTTATTGTTAAATGAAATGGGTTAATAATGAATATTTTGTACCACATCTAAGTGCATTAGAATTATGTTAAGGGATTCTGGAAGTGCAATGGGGTGAAGTGATGGGGAGTCGCTGGTGGATGGTAGAAGTGGGAATGAAAGTTGGCTGTCAGAATGTGGTCAAACACTACCATCTTCCACAGGTCTGCAAACAGGAAGGCTGCCCCATGAAACTATAATTGTTTCAAAGAATTATGCCAAGCCTATTGCAATGTGCCTAATAAATAATCAGCTACAACCCCCCCCCCCCCCTTACACACACACACACACACACACACACACACACACACACACACACACACACACACACACACACACACACCTGGGAAATGTTCATTTTTTGGCAAGAAGTGTAAACTCATCATAGATTACAGATATTAGTTACCAATAAATAGTAGTATAAGAAAAACTTGCTGCTGCTGATTTAACATTTTGTGATAAATGTGGAGACTTCATCTTTCTTTGAAGTTCTTCACAGATACTGCACACTGGGAGTCCACCAAATCTGTAGCCAAAGTTCCTATTGAAACAATGAACATATAATGTACATTTTACTTCAAGCTTAGAATGTTCCTCACAAAAATCTCATGAATTTTTTTTAAGATTCAGCCTTGCATTCAAGTAATTTACTTCTTCACTCCCACAATGAGAGGTTTTGACCGGAAACTTGAGAACTTGGTCCCAAATTTCAGTGGAGATTTCCCATGATGTACACATTTCTGCTTTACTATGTGTAAACTAATGAAAGCATTCCTACAGACCTGCAGATGCTCCTGATGTCTAATTACAAAATATGTATATACAGTGTCACATTCCACTTTTGGTTGTTTACTGTTTTGGTTAATGGGATACCATTCAATCAGTCTCTGTAGGTGTATAACCTGTTCATTTTTGTTTCATAATTGCAAAAGCACAAAATAACTCCAGTCTCTGTCTTCTTGCAATATACTGAAGTAGTGAAGATTGCCCCTAAAATGAACACGAAAGTCACCTAGGTGAAATTTTTGTCCGACTTCAATTAAGTAATCTGAACTTCAGCATTAACAATTATTTGGATACCTTTCATCAAAGTTAAATGGCTGAACAGATAATACTTAAGTAAAAGTAATAACTTACACCATAGCTGTAGGAAGATCAAATATGCCGTGTACCAAAAAGAATCATCCGATTTCACACATCTATATTTCTGAAACTAATAAACATATACAATGAATTTTGGTTTTTGGTGAATGGGAAACTCAAAAAGGTTTTTTTCATATCTTTTCATAGGTGTTCAATATGGTGCCCTTGAGATGCATTGCATATGTCAATGCAGTATTGAAATTGTTCCCACACTGCAGCGAGCATATCTTGAGTTACAACTTCCACAGCTGCTGTTATGTGATGTTACAGTTCATTCATTGTTGTTAGTAATGGAGGCACATAAACAGAGTCTTTTCTAAATTCCACCAGAAACAATCATATACAGTCAGATTTGCTGACCTTGGAGGCCAGTATTGGAATTTGCGCAACTGAGTAAGCATTAAGGAGAAAAAAGGACATTTTACTAGTAACTATATTTGCACATTCAAGAACAAGAAAATTTACAGTGAACACAACAGAATAATTAGCACACACAAAGAGTTTTAGACAATGCCAAAGAGGTCTATTTTACACAGTGCACTTTGCGCCGACACACACGAAATATATTGTTCACACAATTCCGACACCCCTCCTTGAACTTATATTTTGTGTGTTGCTTCCACAAGATAAACCAAATAGTCCCACAATCTTCTCAAACTTCTCCCTTTCCAAGGGTTTGGTCAGAAGGTCAGCTAACATGTCTTCTGTGCGCAGATAGTCCACGGCAATGTTCTGTGGCTCTATGTGGTCCCGAATGAAATGGTGCCGTATATCAATATGCTTTGTCCTAGCACTAGTAACATCATTTTTAGCTAGGTTTATGGCTCCCTTATTGTCACGGAAGATGGTTGTAGGTTCCTCAATTAAATTGGGTTCTATTTCACTTATTAATGTTCGTAGCCATAATGCTTCCTGTGTGGTGTAAGATAGTGCCATATACTCGGCCTCTACGGTGCTCAATGCAACAGTTTTTTTGCTTTTGACAGGACCATGATGTGAGGCCCCCCCATTAATTTAAAATAGCAGCCAGTGGTGGAGTATCTGTCTCCCAATTCACTCCCCCAGTCCGCATCGCTATATCCCTCTAGTTTTGGGTTACCATCTCTATGGTATTTTAACTCACAGTTTGAGGTTCCTCTTAGGTATCTGAATATCCTATTTACAGCTTTCCAGTGCTTTTCCTTTGGGTCTCTGCAATATCTGCTCACTGCATTGGTGGCAAAAGCAATGTCGGGTCGTGACGTTTGAGACAAATATAACAGACTCCCTACTGCTTCTAAATAAGGAACATTCTTGTCACATTCCACATCAGTCTCATTTACACTTAACTTCACTCCTACTTCCATTGGAGTACTTATGGGTTTGCAATCACTCATGCCAAATTTCTTTAATATTTTTTCCATGTATGATGATTGACTTATGCTCAATTCTTGTCTTTCTTCATCCTTAGTAATCTGCATACCTAAATAACGTTTGACTTCTCCCAAATCATGCACCATAAACTTGGTTTGCAGCTGTTTCTTGAAAATTCTCATTTGGCCTTCACTTTCAGTCAGGATAAAGAAATCGTCCACCCATATAGCCATTATTATTATTTCTTCTTTTCTCCCTTTATAGTAAATGTTGGGATCTGCCTTGGATTGCTTCATATTCATATTTATTAAAGTCATGTAGACATCGATTCCAGCAATGTCCACAAATACTTTTTCTCGAACGCCAAATCTTTTTACTTTCTGATCTGGTTTTTATGGCTTCCCTTGGTGGAATGACATATCTCCTCCTCCAATTTCCCATTTAAATATGCCGTTTTAACATCCATATGATGAATTATTAAATTTTGTTTTACTGCCAAGGCTAAAAGATATCTCAATGATGCATACTTGACTACAGGTGAAAAGGTTTCTTCGTAATCTACCCCTTGTTTTTGTGAATATCCTTTTACCACAAGTCTTGCTTTGTATTTTGGTGATGAGCTTCCAGGGTTCTTCAAATTGAATACCCATCTTGCCTGCAGTGGTTTCTTATCTCCTGGCATATCTACCCATTCAAAGGTTTCGTTCTGATATAAAGATTCTAATTCTCTCTTCATCGCTTCTTTCCATTCTTGAGAGTTTGGGCCACTCATTGCTTCTTCTGCTGTTCTTGGCTCATCATTAAAAGACTGTGCTGTATACATCTCAAAATCCAGATATTCCTTCGGTTTTGGTACACGAGAAGAACGCCTTAGATTGTTTTCTTCATTTTTTTCATCCTCTAACTCATTGTCATCATAAATTGTATCCATTTGTCCTTGGCTGTCGTCTTCCTCTTCTTCACTTTCTATTTCCTCACACAAGGTTTCACCTTCTGAACTAGGTGCAGTTGACTTAGTGGTTTTGCTCTCTTTTGAGTCCTTTCTATTTTCAAAGAATATTACATCTCTACTTGTGACAATCTTTTTAGTCAATGGATCCATTAATCGGTAGCCCTTTGAATTTTCACAATAGCCTACAAAAATATGCTTTTTAGCTTTCGGATCCAATTTTCCTCTTAGCTGTTTTGGAATATGTGCCATTGCATCACACCCAAAAACCCTTATATTGCTTAGATCAGGTTTCTTTCCTATCCATATCTTATAAGGGGTCCTATTCTTTAATGCTTTTGTAGGTGATCTATTGTTCAAATATACAGCTGTTAACACTCCCTCTGCCCAAAAATCTTTGGATAATTCAGTGTCAGCCATCATGCTCCTTGCTTTCTCAACAATGGTCCTATTAGCCCTCTCAGCAACCCCATTTTGAAATGGGCTCTACCTTATGGTAGTTTGTTGCCTGATTCCCTTTTCTGCCAGAAGTTTCTTCAATTTCTGGTTAATATATTCTCTCCCATTATCAGACCTGATGATTTTGATCTTTCCCGTCCACCATTCAACCATATTGCAATATTCCTCAAAGATATCTCTCACTTGGTCTTTATAACTAAGAAAATAAACATGAGTATATCGTGAGTAATCATCAATAAACGTAACAAAATAATTACTCCCACCTATGGATTCACACTCCATCGGGCCACATACATCTGTGTGGATTAACTGTAAGAATTCTCTGGATTTACTCTTACTAGTCTTTAAGTGTAGCCTTGCTTGTTTTCCCTTTATACATGTCTCACAAGGATCCTTGGACACACTAAAATTCTGTATTCCCTTTACCATATCCTTTATTATAGACATACTCGTTCTATTTAGATGTCCAAGCCCCCAGTGCCATAAAAAACCTTCTGCTGAATATACTGAATCACTAACATTTTTATGTTTACTGTCAACGGTATCCAACTTAAAAATACCCCTTTTGTTACTTGCTGTGGCTATAACTTCACCACTTTCACTGATTACTCTTGCACCCTGCATGTCAAAAGTGACTATTTCCTTTCTTGACAATTTCCCCTACAGACAGCAGGTTAGTTGCCACATTTTTCACATAATGAACATTGTGTGCTGTAACCATATCTGATTCACCATTTACACTTACATGTAGATCTAGTTTCCCAGCCAGGTGACACTGGAGCTTGTTGCCATCAACAGTAGATATTCCCATATGAGTCTTATCTTTGATGTCTTTAACAATATGCACAGATGCACCTGAGTCTAAAATCCATTCCATATCATGATTACTCATCCCACCAAAAGAATAAAAATATGAGAGTGCCTTACCTTTGTTATTGGTCCTTCTCTCTGGGCTATCAGTAACATACCTCTTTTGCTGAGTGTCTGATCTTGGGCTTACTTTTTCTTTGCGCTGAGACGCAATATGTCCAATCTTCTGACATTTATAGCACCTCACCGGTTTCTTCGTTTTGTTTTTTGAGTAGAGAGCAGACGCACCTTCCTTCTCCAATGTACAACAGCTTGGAGCACTCTTTACGTCCTGCAGGATTTTCACCTTAACACTGTCGCCTGTGATTGGTATACCCAAGCTTTCAAGTCCCATAATCATAGGTGCATACCTTTCGGGCAGTCCTGCCAACAGCAATGTTCCTATCCATTCGTCAGCGATCTCGAATCTGATGTTTCTCAGTCGGTTCGACGTGGTTATTATTTTGTTAACGTATTCGTCTACACTCTTACATTTGTCCAGATGAGTGGTAATTAACTCTCGTAATAATCCTACTTTTCTCGTAAGACCACCATCCTCGAATGCACTTCGTAAATTGTCCCAGACTTCTTTCGCTGTAGCAGCTTTTTCAACGTGAACATAATTCACCGAATCAATCAGTAATATCAATTTTGATTTTGCTTTCATATCTTTATTTGAATAATTCTGATCTGTGGATTTCATTGTCCCATCTACCACGTCCCATAGGTCGTCTAAACGTAAATACGCTTCTACTGCGAACTTCCAGGTTGCATAGTTTTCGCGACCTATAAGTCTTTCAATCTGTGGAATTTGTGCCACACTCATTCTTAACGGTAACTTGCTTTTTATTGCCGTAAAGAACACTGAAAAATAATGCAGAAAAAAAATTGCGATCGTCTTTTAAGGATAACTCGCAGTTCATGTAAACTGGAACTTTTCCAATACTTTCTCCCTACTATTTTATTGATATACTTATTCCAAATGCAGCCTGGGCCCATAACCTATTGAAACTTGCGCAGCTGAATAAGTATTAAGGAGAGAAAAAAGGACATTTTACTAATAACTATATTTGCACATTCAAGAACAAGAAAATTTACAGCGAACACAACAGAATAATTAGCGCACACAAAGAGTGTTAGACAATGCCAAAGAGGTCTATTTTACACAGTGCACTTTGCGCTGACACATGAAATATATTGTTCACACAATTCCAACAGCCAGTAATGTAAGCCCGCATCTCGTGGTCGTGCGGTAGCGTTCTCGCTTCCCACGCCCGGGTTCCCGGGTTTGATTCCCGGCGGGGTCAGGGATTTTCTCTGCCTCGTGATGGCTGGGTGTTGTGTGATGTCCTTAGGTTAGTTAGGTTTAAGTAGTTCTAAGTTCTGGGGGACTGATGACCATAGATGTTAAGTCCCATAGTGCTCAGAGCCATATGAGGCCATGAGTAATGTAAGGCTGAACAGTTTCCTAATATTGTCACGTAATCCTTCAATTTAAATTTCCTGCACTTTCCGACGCCAGTGTGGTCCGGCCCCTTACTGTTGGTAAAAGAAGTCATTTGAATCAGTTTCCAATTGTTGGAAAAAGTTCTTAAGCATATCGAGATACGTGCTCCCTGTAACAGTATTCTTGGCAAAGAAAAATGGACCATGCACCTTTTCCCATAAGCTGTATGAAACATAACATTTTGGAGAGTCCCTCATGTAGTACAACTTCATGTGGTTGTTCCATACCATATATTCTCACAATAAGATGGTTCACCTTTCCATTTAAATGGAGTACTGTCTCGACATTAAACACTAAGCGTTGAAAAAAACTGTCATCTCCCATCTTTCCAAGACTTAAATTACAGAACTCCACACAAAGGGCTTGCAGTATTCGAATTTTGTATGGTTTGATGTGTAAACCTGTTGCAACACCTGCCAGAGGGACATTGGGGGTACGCTGAGCTGTCAAGCTGCACGGCGAATGCATTTCTGTGGATTCTTGTGAAATTGTGGCAGAAGCATTCGACATCTGTGTCAGACTCTGGGATGACCCAGCAATTTGTCTTTACACAAATGACCTGTTTCTTGGAATTGTTCATGCCACTGTCTCATGCTCTGTGCCATAGGAGGATCCACACCATACCTAGTATGGAAGTCACACTGAACGTTATTACTGACCTGCACCATGCAAAACAGAGCACAAAATACTTCCTGTTGTCTCGACACTATTTTTACTAGAACTGAAGTGGGCTCACACTGCTGATACCTAGTGAGAACCATGTAAAACTCTAGAGTTAGCTCTTTCCAACAGTACGTTGTTCACACACATATCTCAAACAACATAGTAAATTTTTTTTAAAAATCAGATGATTCTTTTCGAAACACCTGGCACTTTTCTGAGGAACTATCTATCCTGCATAGCTTTTATATGCAGTATCCTTTACCCTTGATCACTTTACTTTATTCCTAGTTTAATTTTCTTCTTTGAGATGATGTTTGTTTCCTGCGATAACTTCTTTATCTATGATGGAAATATGTCTATGAACACAACAAGAAAAAGGTCAACAATATGCACAGCACAACAACCACCTATGATATACTATCAATGAAAACACTTAATGTCCATGTAAACAAAAGCAAGTATGCCAATCTTGACATCCAAAAAATAGCAGTGCTCTCTGTACCGGTATAGGTCAGTTGGCACTGATAGATATTTTGTGTTGAAATGCACGAACTGCAGGATTAAATTCCTCTCAAGAGTTAAACTTCTAGTTTTATGTTTTCAAAACATATGCTTTTCCTAAGCTAATTAACTTATTAGCATAACTAACCTGAAGGCTGTGGTAATGGCAAAAAGTGCTGCTAGGGCATCGTTCCTTTGAACACTAACAGCTTCCTTCTTAGAATGCAAAAATTGTGCTAAAATGAATTTGTCAAAAACGTAGACTTTTGCCATTCAAAAATGATTGATTCATGTGTGTATCTCCTTGCTCTACACTACTAGATGGAAATTGGTTCTTTGTTGTCATTTATGGCATTTGTAGCATTCTTAGGGGGACGACCAGTTCCCCAACCACAACTTTAATAAAGAGTTATGGGAGAATATGGGCTTGGTAGTAGGAATTACAGATAAGAAAGACTAACTGAGTTGAATTACAGATAAGAAAGACTAACTGAGTTGAATTACAGATAAGAAAGACTAATTGAGTTGAATTACAGATAAGAAAGACTAATTGAGTTCTGCAATAAATTTGAGCTATTTCAGTTAGTAATAGCAAGTATTCTGTTCACTGAAGTTTAAGAGACTAGTCAGAAAGAATTGGTGCACAAGGAAGTGGGATACAGAAATACTAAGGTATGAAGAGATATGGTGGAAGTCCTCTGAGGCTATAGATGGTGCGATAAGGATTAGCCCAGTATGTAATTCAGTTGAGGAGTAATGGGCATCATTAACAAGGACAATCACAGAAGTTGGTGGAGAAAAAAAAAACATAGGTACAAACAGGGTAACTGCAAAGAAACCACGGATAACAGAAGAAATATTTCAGTTGATTGATGAAAGAAGGAAGTACAAAAATGTTCATGGGAATTCAGGAGTACAGCAAAACAAATCCCTTAGGAATGAAATAAATGGAAAGTGCATGAAAGCTAAGGTGAAATAGCTGCACGAAAAATGTGAAGCAATCAAATAAGACATGATTGTCAAAATGACTGACACAGCTTATAAAGTCCAAACAACTTTAAATGAAGGGGTGGAACATTAAGAGTGTAGAGGAGGGAGTGGATAGGTGGAAAGAGTACAGTGAAGGCTTCTACAAGGCAGAAGACTTGACTGGTGACGTGATAGAAGAAGAAATATGTGTCAATATGGAGGAGACAGGGGATCCAGTATTTAGAATCAGAATTTGAACAGGTTAGGAAGACTTAAGATTGAATAAGGCAGAAGGTATGGGTAACATTCCATCAGAATTTCTAAAATCAATGGGGGAAGTGACTACAAGATGACTATTCAGAGTGTAGAATGTACAAGACTTGCTATATGCCATCTGACTTTCAGGAAAAAATCATCCACACAATTCCAAAGATTGCAAGAATTGCTGCACAATCAGCTAAACAGCTCATGGATTCAAGCTGCTAACAAGAATAATATACAGAAGCATGGAAAAGAAAATATAAGGATGTGTTAGATCACAATCAATTTGGCTTCAGGAAAGATAAAGTCACCAGAGAGGCCATTATGACATTGCTATTGATAACAGAAGCAAGATTACAGAAAAATCAAGACATGTTAATAGGATTTGTTGACTTGGAAAGAGCATTTGAGAGTCACTTGATGCAAGACATTCGAAATTCTGAGAAAAACAGGGCTAAGATTTAAGGAAAGATGGGTAATGCGCAATATGTACAAGAGCCAAGAGGGGACAATACAAGTGGAAGACCAAGAACAAAGTGCTCAGATTAAAAATAGTGTAATACAAGGATGTAGTCCTTTGCCCTTACTATATAAATTGAAGAAACAATTATGGAATCAAAAGAGGTTCAAAAGTAGGATTAAAATTCAAGGTGAAAGAAGAACTATGGGATCTGCCAAATGGAATGAACAGTCTAATGAACACAGTATACAGACTGGATACCAGTGATATGAGGGACCTTCTATACCAGAGTATCTCTGTAAGGAAACTTCTAAAGCCACAGCAACTGCTGCATAACAGATAGAAAAGGAAAAGAACCAGCATATGGCTACAGACAGACCAAATGCTAAATGACATGAGTATGGACTATAGTAACACTTATTATTGGAATTACAATCACATGGGATATGAACAGCAAAGCTTGTAACTGGATTGAAAATTTCTTATTTTGTTTTAGGGCACAAAAACAACTGGAGTCATATGATCTCACATCAAAACTATACAGGATGGAGAAAAATTGTATCACAAAATTTAAACCCCAGTGAGCTGATGCCAGTAGGAACCAAAATTACTAATGTTGTGTATATCAACAATGCAAAATTTTTAAACTACGGAAACTTGGCGCTATGCACTCCGATTGGCTGTGGGATTGCCCTGTTGCCAGATGCTCTGGACATCTCACGACCACAAATGCTTTGCCTGACAGAGATCATGATGTATCCAAGGTGGCCCACATGCTCGGTGGTAGTTTTCTGCCCTTCCACTCTGGGTCCTCGATACATCCACTATAGTTTCTTTGTAAGACATACCAGGAACAAACCAGTGAACAACTGTTAGTTAACATACAGAAAGTCTTTTACAAATTGTGCCTACTCTGAAAAGGGACTTTGTTGTAGCTACGAAATTGTTTACTTAAAGCAGGTGCTCGAACTGGTGACCCTCTGATGTGACACAAGCTTGGTAACGTTGAATCGTGTTTTGTCGAACTCTTTCAAAGATTCCTGGCATTGCCCTGATGTGCTTGGCGGCATGTTGAATGCAATCCATTAATTCCTCTTCGTTTCTAGGTGGTTCGTTTCTGCGTGGGTGAACTAGATCCTTGAAGAATCCCCACTGGAAGAAGTCTTGATGCATGAGGTCTGGTGATAGTGGGAGCCATGCCCTATGAGCACCTCTGCCAATTACCCAGCCATTGAAGAGTTCATTTAAATATCCACACACAGCATGGTTCATGTGCGGATGCCCCATCATGCTGCAACCACATGCATAGCCGTATGTATTAGGAAACATCTTCCAGCAGGCCAGGTAGAGTTTCTTGAAAAAGTGAAGGTAATTTGCCCCAGTAATTTAAGGAGGTAGACCGACCGGCCCAATCAGATGGTCACCCACAATGCCTGCCCAAATGTTGAGTGAAAATTGTTCCTGGTGTCCATGGACATATGTGATTTAAGGATTTCCCTTGCCCAGTAATGAATGGTTTGAGTGCTGTAAAGGCCATCCCGATGGTAGGTGCACTCGTCAGTAAACAACACAATGGCAGGAAAGTCGGGATCTTGCGCAACATGTTGCAGAAACCACCATCAAAACCCTAGCCTGTGTTCATAGTCTGTCACAGGATTTAGGTCTTGGACAGAGTGGAAACTAAATGGATGCTGGCCATCTTTCCACAAAACCTCCAAGACTAACCGATGAGTGACCCCCCATGTCATGTTCAACCACTTGGGTAATTGTTGTAGGTGCTTTCTTGAAGTGCACGAGAACAGTCATCAGCAGCAACCCGTCATGTTCGAGGTCTTCCAGCATCACCATGATATTCCACTAATGAGACTGTTTTGCCAAGTCACCAATGAAGTGCTGTAAACATTTGCAGGTGTGGGTGGCATCTTGCTGGGTACTGTTCCTCATACAACCGTCAAACTTCATGGGCATTACCATCAGCTAGTGCATAAACAAAAACTGTATCTCCTTGTTCTTGAAATGAATACTGTGCTGCCATGGTTACTACATGACTAAATCACAGGTGATGCATGTATGCTCTGAAGTGAAGCTTACATGTGAATGCCTCTGATGTGAGGTGGAGACAAACAACAAGAACTACTCAACACATGTGCATATCATGTTGGGGCAGTGATGGGGTGAGGGACATTTGTATATGTGAACCAACAACCATAGCACTGCCCATCAACCAATGGTCAGCAACAGGGCAATCCCACAGCCAATCAGAGTACATGGCGCCAAGTTTCCATAGTTTAAAAATTGTGCGTTGTCGACCTACACATTAGTAATTTTGGTTCCTAGTGGCATCAGCTATCCAGGATTAAAATTTCATGACACTTTTTCTCCACCCTGCAGAACATGAAAACAGAGTTAAAAATACTACTAAACATCAGTCCCAACTAACATAAGAGAAGACAGCTAAAAACAGGGATGTGGAGAAAGGACTACAAAAGACACCACACAGAAACAGAGGTCCAAACCTAAAAATTAAATGGCCTTCACCATACTGCTTTGAAGGACAAAAGTAAAATGCAGTTGACAGCCTGCACCTCATTTGCTAAAATGGCTGATAACTCAGATGGAAAACCCAAGCAGGAATGTAAATGATTAAAAGATGGGCATTCTGTCAGGAATTGGTGAACAGTTTAAACTTGGTTGCAATGTGTACAAAGTGGTGGGGGAGTGCCACTTACCAAATGACAATGCCTAAAAAGGCAGTGCCCAGTATGCAACCTAGTTAAAATGACCTCCTCCTGGTGGGAAGGCCGAGAGGTCATCCAAGCCACTGAGAGAAACTTAATAATCCTGAGCTTATTCCCATGAAGGGAGGTCCAATGGTGATGTGAAAGGGACATCACCTTCTGACCAACGGCAACACATAGATCATTGCAGGGGATATAGGAACTAGTGGGCTGAGGTACAAGAACTACAGCCTTGGCAGCAGCATCAGCAGCCTCGTTTCCTGGCAGACTGATATGACCAGAAGCCCACATAAACTTCACAGTGGCTCCACCAAGAGTGGGAAAGTGACAGTTTTCCTGGACCTGTTGCCCTAAGGGATGGGCAGTGTACAGAGCACAGACTTTGAAGGGCACAGAGAGAGTGAGCAGAGGACACAACTGAAAAGATAGTGCCACTGGATGTACCCATGGCCTGATACAGGGCAAAGAGCTAAGCTGTAAATAGTGAGCAGTGTGCTGGAAGCTGATATCTAAAGACATGGGCACCAATGACGAGGGCACACTTGACACCAGTCGGTCAGAGAGCTATCAGTGTACACATAGGTATTAGCGCAAAATTCTATACAAAGGTCGTGAAACTGAAGGCATTAGAGTGAGGTAGGAGTAGTGTCCTTAGGAAGTGAATGAAGACCAAGGTTAACACAGGCAACTTCACGAAGCAAAGATGGTGAAGGGTTCACCCCCCCCCCCCCCTGGGAAAGTTGCAGGTCGTCAGAAGTTAAGCTTCTGAAGCAAGCGCCAAAAGTGGATGCCAGGAGATAACAGAGAATAGGGACACCTCGTATAGGTGATCAAAGGAATCATCGGAGGAGGTATGAGATGGGTGGCCACGTATGGCAGAAATTGCATGCATACCTGCTGAGTGGAAAGTCATGGCAGTAGGACGGTAGTAGTTCAGCAGCTTCAGCATACAGACACTCAACTGGGCTAGTGTAAAAGCCGACAGTGGGCAAATGGATGCCATGGTGGTGGATAGTATTGAGATGGTGTAAGAGGAACGGATGTGCAGATGCATAAACAAAGCACCTATAGTCAGGTTTCCAATGGACAAGGGACCGGTACAAACAGAGGAGGGTTGTTCGGTCAGCACCCCAGGAAGTACCAGTGAGGACACGTAGGACATTGAGGGACTGCGTACCATGGGTTGCCAGGTAAAACACATGGGAGGACCAAGAGTGTTTTCTACCAAGCATGAGCCCCAGGAATTTCATAGTTTCAATGAACAGAAAGGCAACAGGACCAAGATGTAAAGACAGTGGGAGTAACAATTTGCACTGTCAGAATTTTATACAGACAGTTTTGGCAGTGGAAAAATGAAAGCCATTGTCAATGCTCCAGGAGTGAAGACAATCAAGACATCGCTGAAGATGCCAATTGGTGAGACAGGTCCCTGGAGAACTGCAATAGATGGAAAAATCGTCAACAAAAAGGGAGCCATAGATGTGGGAGACTGGCCATTAGAGAGTTAATGGTGATAGCAAAGATGACGATCAGGACAGAACAGTGAGGCATACTGTTTTCCTGGATAAAGGTGTGTGACAAGGCAACACTCAAACACACCTTGAAAACTTTGTCTTTTAAAAATTCCTGAAGGAAACAGGGTAGGCGGCCATGGAAGACCCACATATAAAGAGTATCGAGGATACTAGCTCTCCAGCAGGTGTCTTAGGCCTTCTCCAAATCAAAAAACACGCCCACAGTCTGTCAACTGCAGAACACCATGCTCAAAATCCACACTGTACAGTCATTAGTAAATTGTGAGACTTGAGCCACCATACCAGTCAGGCATGAATCATACATTCCATTACCTTGCAAATGCAGCTGGTGAGAGAGATGGGGCAGTAGCTAGAAGGAAGGCTTTTGTCCTTAACAGGCTTAGGTATGGGTATGACTGGCTTCACACCAACATCCAGGAAATGTGACCTCTGCCCATATGAACTTGTACGTGTTAAGCAGAAAGTGCTTGCCCAGAAGAGAAAGGAGCTGCAACATCTGAATGTTGACAGTGTCTGGCCCTGGGGCAGAGGATTGGGATGAACCGAGAGAATGGCCTATCTCCCTCATAGTAAAGGCGGCATTGTAGCACTCACCATTCTGAGAAGAGAAGGGTACCGCCCGAGACTACTCCACTCGTTTCCAATGGAGGAAGGCAGGGTGATAGTGGGAAAAGCCAGAAATTTCCGCAAAATGGTGGCACAAGGCGTTTGAGATAGCGATAGGGTCCACAGTAACATCATCTGCTACTGTCAGGCCAGAAATTGGAGAATGGATCTTGGTCCCAGAGAGCCATCGGAAGTTGGCCTACATGACAGAGGAAGGGGTGGAACTGTTAAAAGAACTAGTGAATTTAATCCAGCTAGCTTTCTTGCTATTCCAAAGAATGCAATGACACTTTACACACATCTGTTTGTAATGAATGTAGTTTGCCATCATAGGATGGTTAAAAATGTGGAGACCATGTCTCCGTGTGCAAATTGCATCACGGTATGTCTCAGTTCACCAAGGGACTGGGACATGGTGTGGTAAAAAGGAAATGCGAAGGATGGAATGTTCTGCAGCAGTAAGGATAACATTTAAGAGATATTCCACCTGGTCAACACAACTGAGGAAATCCTTTTCTTTGAAGGTCACCAGGGAGGAGTAAAGCCCCCAGTCAGTCTTTAACGTGCCATTTGGATGTGCACGTAGGTTGGGTAGGAGTCAACAAATGGGTAGCACATGGGAAATGGTTGTTCGAGTGGGTGTCAGAAAGAACTAACTACTTAGGACAATGGGCGAGCTGGGCAGTGCAGAAGCATAGGTCTAAATGGGAACAGGTGTGCGAGAAGTCGAAAAGGAATGTGGGTGCTCCATTGTTAAGGCAGAAGAGGTTAAGTTGATTAAGAAGGTCAGCCAAGAGGGCACCTCTGTGACAGGTTCTGGGAGAACCCCAAACGGGATGACGTGCATTAAAGTCACAAAGTAGCAAAGATGGGAGAGAGAGCTGCCCAATAAGCTTAAGGAAGTCTGCCCTGGTGACATCAAATCATGGAGGGACATAAATGGTGCAGAGGGAAGAAGTGAGGTGAGGAAGGAAAAGGGAAACTGCAACAGCTTGAAGATGGGTAGTCAGGGAGATGGGTTGACTACAAACACCATTCCATATAAGCAGCACAACGCCCCCATTAGATGGAATGCCGACCTCAGGGGGGAAGGTCAAAATGAACCAGGAAGAAATGTGAAACATCGAAGTGTTCGCGAGGACACAATTTTGTTTCCTGAAGGCAGAGTACAAAGGGACACTGAGATGCTAAAAGCAGCTGCAAATCCTCTTTGTGGGACACAAGACTGTGAATGATCCATTGGAGGAGAGTCATGATGAAAAAGCGATTAAGATGTGCCACCTCGGTGGTTGCTGAGTGACAGCCTGCGAAGAGTCACTGCTACAGGGCACAGAAGCAGGAGGATCTTACTCCATGGGATCCACAGAAGCATCAGCTTGCTTGCGCTATTTGTCTGTGGAATCCAATGCAGAAAAACACTTGGTGGTGTGAACTGGCGACACGGAGGCTGGCCGGGCTAAGGTATCACACAACACTGCCCAAGAGGATCTTGAAGTCAGCGAAGGAGAAGACCATTTGCCTTAGGTGGACTTCTTTAAGCTTTTCTGGTTAGGAGAGGTAGATCTGGGTGTTGTTTAGCTGGAGGGACGTAGGAAGTCTTCATGGGAATACTACTCCTGTCCTTTCCTGCCTGCCAGTTGTGCAGCTGGTGGCTTCAACCCTCGAGATGAGAGTCTGATGGCTTGTTGAACAGTTGGATGGGGGATGGTGATGCTACCTTGACACTGGGTGATTACACAACCTCAGAGATGAATCTGGGGTCACATGTCTGGGTGGCCATGTCCTTCATGGAGCAAGGGGTAACAAGAACAGAAGTATAGGTGCCAGATGGGAGAACGCAGGGTTTGCAACAAGCCAATAACTTGCGAGCAACTGCGTAAGACATTTTTTTCCTTCCACCAGATCTCTTTGACAACCTGCTCATCAAGATACATGGGACAGTACTGAGAGGAGGTGGCATGGTCACCATTGTAGTTGATACAGTGGGGAGAAGGAGGTGGACAATCGCCCTCATGTGCACCCCTACCACAGGTTAAACATTTGGCTGGGTGTCGACAAGACGTTCTAGTGTGCTTGAAATGATGACACCAGTAGCAGCACATTGGGGTTGGAATGCACGGTCAGATTGTGATAATTTCTTAGCCTGCTTTGATCTTGGACAAGATCCATCAAAGTTGAGAAAAAGAGTGTGGAAGAATCTATCTTTCTCTTCAGCTGATGGACTGCAATGACACCATGATCAGATTGGATTTTGGCTTCAGTCAGACCATCAAGCAGCCTAGTGCAAATAACACCACAGGAAGAATTCGGAGTTCTATGGTCTCAAAACAAACACGATAGCCATGGAGAAGTGAGGCGGCAAGCAGTTGTGCTTGAGAATCAGAAGTAGTCTCCAAAAGCAAAGTGCCATTCCATAAATGAGAGCAGGATTTCACAGGGTTGGCAAATGAATTAACACCTTTCTGAATGATAAACAAATTTACCATTGCGTAGGACTGACCGTCTTCAGTATGAGAGACCACAAGGAACCATGGTGCAGCTGGAAGGATCTTTGAATCGTTAGCCTCATTCCGTTTATGTTTTGCAGATGTTGATTGTGAAGATAATTGGCTCATTGCGAGAAAATCCCCACGACTGCCAGCGTCTCCGATGGCAAGCTTCTTCCAACTGGGGGGGTGGGGGGGCTTCACAAGGGCGCACATCTGCCTTAGGTATTGGTCACACCTCCCATATACCTGACAGAGGGACCAATTGGCAATCTGGGAAGGTTGCAGCTCAAGCAGTCACCCCTCCCTGGACCTGGCCTGTACCAGAGGTATGTGTGAACCCTACCAGTCGACCTGGGGCTGGTAATTACGCGATACCTAGTCACCTGTTACACGTCAGACATTTGGCTGGGCTTCAGGAGGGCACAGGGAGGAAGAAAAAAAAGAGGAACCTTAAATGCCAAAGCAGAGGAATGGGAGGAGAAGGGAAACAAAGAAAGGAAAAGGAAATGAAAACAGTGGTGAGACTGTTCTTATGTCAGCAAGAGATAATGTTTATTGTTACAAATAACACCCCAGACTTGTTCCCCAAGGGAGGGGAAGAAGAGTAGCATGATGATAGACATGCAGCACAGAAGGGAAAAGATGCTGCAAAGGCTGGGGCCCCGTGGTAGCCAAGCATGAATCCAGTGCCGATCCCCCAGGGGGTGGGGGTTGAGAATTTCTTGGTAGCTAGGACTCAGCGCACAGTCTCAGATGAGAGTCAACCACAGAATCGAAAGTAAGTGCAGGTGTGCCCCAAGGAATTTTACTCTGCTTCTGCACATGCTACAAGCCATAGAATTGCATGGTAGAAGGTAATTAGAATGATACTAAAATTTATGGTTTCATCCTGTACAACCTGTAATTAATTTTATCTTCCCAATGTCTATGAGAGCAATACATAGGACTGTCAAGACTCTCTAGATTCTTGACCAGATACTGGTCCTTGAAATTTTTGTAGTAGGCTTTTGCAGGAAATTCCAGTAAATTTTTAGACAAAGCTAATAGTTTGTACCTTTGCTGTTTATGTTTTATATTAATGAGTTAGCATACAACGTTAATAATAATCTCTGCCTTTTTGCTAAAGACGCAGTCATCTATCGTGAAGTATTATCTGAAAAGAGCTGCAGTAATATTCAAGCACATCTTAGATAAGAATTAAAAGACTGGCAACTTGCTTTAAATGTTTAGGAATGTAAAACTTAGCAGTTAACATAACCAAAAAACACAGCATCCTATGAATACAGTTTCAATGAATCAAAAGTAGAACCAATCAACTCACAGCAATATGCAAGTGCAATGATATGAAGTGGATTAATCACATAAGGCCAATTGTTAGTAAAACAGTTCACACTTCAGTTCATTAGTGGTATACTTCAATCTATGAAGACTGCTTAAGAAACAAATGCATGTCTTATCCCAGAATACAGCTTACGTGTGGGTCCTGTAGGAAGTAATAGCACTGGAGGTTGAATGTCTATGAAGACGTGGGTCACAAATCATGACATGAGAGAGCTTCACAGAGATGCTGAACTCTTGAGCTGGAAGACAGTGGGAGACAGAGAAATTAAAGCATCAAAGTCTACTTCAAAGTTCCTAGAAGCAATTTTGGGTGACGTTATAGGAATATATAACACCCCCTACATAGCTCTCCTACAGGGATAGGGAAGACTAGATTACAATTACAGTGCCCTCAGAGGCATGCACTCATTTTTCCTGCACTTCAAATACAAATTTAATCAGCAGCAGCTCTCATTAACAGTGATTTGCAGGTTATAGATAATAATGTGAGCTCTGCTGAATGACCTAAATTGCACCAGCAGCAATTTACAAGATTTCTTGTTCTCTACATCATGTAATTAAAAATGGACAATTAAATATTATTCACTGACTGTACTCAGTAGTAACTCATTGACCATGCTTTAATGAAGTTTTAACAGACTTATTTTCCAATACTAACTGAATTGGGACTGAGTATAGCATTGTAGCCAAAAATGTATTTAAAGGCTGACATTTAACTATTTTTACAACACTAAACAATAACATATTCACTTGATAACATATAAGATATAAACTGCAAGCAATATTTGTATGTAGTTTATAAAGTTATTGAGTTTAACCACAGCAATTTGCATAAATACTGGGTTCTATTTTTTGAGAAGATTTTTAAATGTACACTTCTTACTTCATAGTAAAAACATGCCAAAAACATTCTAAAATCTTAGTCTATAATTTTACCAGCTTGTTTTTCATGTAGAAGCATACATTTTGGACACAGAAATATAATGGTGTGACGAAACAAGTGCTGTATCATTTGAGAGATAGAGGTGTGTGAGTGTGCTGGGACTTACCCCAGTTCACCACTATAAGAGTCATGTCTGTGCATAGCACAGAAGTATTGCACCATAATTTAAGAATGAAATTAAAAGTTAAAGTTGTTTTTCCAAATTTTGTCAGCACATAATGTTTAAACTGTCAAATCTCAGAATGATCATTTTAAGAAAAATACTACTGGTGCTAAATAATAAAGCTAGTAACTCAAAAATTGGTCATAATGTGCACATGTACGTCAAAATTAACTGGTACAAGACTCAACATGATTAAATAATTATTTTGGTCAGAATCCATGTTTTTAAGAAAAACTGAAGGCGCTAAATACATACAGAAAAAAAAAATTGCATCACCCCCGTTCCCAGAACTCAGGAAGATAGATGTCGACTGTGGATATTATATAACAGACACAGCTCCCTTTGACTGTTCAGAGAGGTCACTAAACCCACCCAGAGAAGTATAGTACCACGCATGAGCAGCGGTATTGAACGGAGGAGGTCCGACAGCCGATCAGTTCCAGTCATTCCACCGGGAAGGAGGTATATGGCTCATGTTGTCTGTAGTTCAACCACGCCTACACTGTCAATACCACAGTTCGATTGTGTCCACATTGTTACTTTGTGCCAGGAGAGGCTCTCAGCAAGGGTAGTGTCCATGCATCTCTGAGTGAACCAAAGCAATGTTGTTCAGACATGGAGGATATACAGAGAGACAGAAACTGTCAATAACATGCCTCACTAGGGCTGCCCAAGGGCTACTACTGCAGTGGATGAACGCTACCTATGGACTATGGCTCAGAGGAACCATGACAGCAACGCCACCATGTTGAATAATGGTTTTTGTAAAGCCACAGAATGTCTTGTTATGACTAAAACTGTGTGCAATAGGCTACAAGCTGCATGATGTGCAACTTCACTCCCAGCCTCCATGGCGTGGTCCATCTTTGCAACCACAACACCATGCAGAGTGGTACAGATGGGCCCAACAACATGATGAATGGCATGCTCAGGATTGGCACCACATTCTCTTCACCGATGAGTGTTGCATATGCCTTCAACCAGACCACTGTCGGAGACATGTTTGGAGGTATCCCATTCAGGATGAGTGCCTTAGACACACTGTTCAGCAAGTACAGCAAGGAGAGCGTTCCCTGCTGTTTTGGGGTGGGATTATGTGGGGTCGATGTACACTGCTGGAGGTCATCGAAGGCACTGCAATGGCTGTACGATAAGTGAATGCCATCCTATGATCGATAGTGCAACTATATTAGCAGCATAGTGACGAGTCATTTGCCTTCATGGACATCAATTTGCACCCCCATCGTGCACATCTTGTGAATGATTTCCTTCAGGATAACGACCTCACTCGACTAGCGGCCAGCATGCTCTCCAGACATGAACCCTAGCAAACATGCCTGGGATAGATTGAAAACAGCTGTTTATCGACGACGTGACCCACCTACCACTCTTAAGGATCTACGCTGAATTGCCATTGAGAAGTGGGGCAATCTGGACCAATAGTGCCTTGATGACCTTATGGATAGTATACTATGATGAATACAGGCATGCGTCAGTTCACGAGAACGTGCTATTGGATACTAGAGATACCGGTGTGTGTAGCAATCTGGACAACCACCTCTGAAGGTCTCACTATATGGTGGTACAACATGACATTTGTGGTTTTCATGAGCAATAAAAAGTATGGAAATAATGTTTATGTTGAACTCTATTCCAATTTTCTGTACAATTTCCAGAAATCTCGGAACTGAGGTGATTCAGAACTTTCACTGTGTATATTGGACTTAGAAATTTGAAAATTTGTGTGAAGTTTCAGTTTAGTATAGAAACATTAACTACATAACCCCACTGAGCTACCTCTAATAGTTTGCAAGTAATTTGCTGAAAACTAAATTTGGAACAAAAACGTCCTTAACTGTAGTAATGAAGTATGTTATATTAATGCTAGGAAGTTTTGGTTACAGCACGTGATGAAACATGTTCAATAATAGAGCTATAACAAGTTTCAAGGCCTGGATGTAAATAATAACAAATATAAGGTCTCTAAGTTGTTGTTGTTGTTGTTGTTGTTCAGAGGTCATGTTGTTCTGTCAGTTCTGTTCTAAAAATTATGGACAGCAAAGTTTATTTGTAGGTAAGCTAAAACTACTACTGTGATTTTAACCAACTTAACTACATGCTGACAAAAATTATGACGATTTTAAATTGATTCATGACAGTGTTATAAAATATTGTGCGCCCGAGAAAGCAGCTGTTTAGAGGCTGCTACCATGAGCATAGAGCGGATAACAGCACATGTTCCCTTGGCCATCTGCTGTGTCAGTATATAAATACAGCCCAAGAGGCAAGACTAGTCTTCACATTGCACCCAGCCACCGTAAGACCTGCATCAGTCAAATACCGGAGAATGCGATGCCTTGGATGTTGTCACAGCCGGACCGCAACTAAACACATGTATTTGGTACGAATAGGAAGTGAAATCTTGAGGATTGTACACCATCCTGGATCGCTTAGATTTCACGGAAGTAACTGTTAGTGTGCCACCGATAATGTTAACAAATCCGTGTGGCAAGTAGTGGCAATTATTTTCCACTTTTGTGGCAAACAATTATTTTTACTATCAGAAGTCAGTGTGAAAGACAATTCAATAGGAACTTACCACAGAGGTCACCTCTGAACTGCTAATAGTGCTCTTTAGGCTAGAGAGATTTATTATTAGTATTAACATATGTGGTGTGTGTGAAACTTTATGAAATACATTTATCAATTAGAACTCAAAATCTTCATTTATAATCATAGTCCTGAGCCCGCTGAGCAAATTGAGAATAGAAACATTTCTTTCAGTGGGCTGGACAAGAATGAGGACTTGCAGACTGGGAACTATTGTCAGTATGTTCTCCACCTCTTTCTGGCCGACCACAGAACAATATTCTAATATTTCCTCCTATTACTTATGACCGATTATTATTATTATCTTTACTTTCTCAGACGTTAAGTCTGGTTAAGAATGAAAAGTGACGCGGACCTTGATCAAGCGTCACTTCCCATTAACTGTACGGTATGTGTTATATTGCATTTAGGAACTTTCGGGTAATTGAACATGTATCAATAATTACGGATTTCTGTAGTTGTATATATACGTTTGGATGTAGCTCTATTGCATTGATGTACTGGTGGATATTGTGTGGTATGACTCCTGTAGTTGATACTATAATTGGTATGATGTCAACTTTATCCTGATGCCACATGTCTTTGACTTCCTCAGCCAGTTGGATGTATTTTTCAAGTTTTTCTCCTGTTTTCTTTTGTATATTTGTTGTATTGGGTATGGATATTTCGATTAGTTGTGTTAATTTCTTCTTTTTATTGGTGAGTATGATGTCAGGTTTGTTATGTGGCGTTGTTTTATCTGTTATAATGGTTCTGTTCCAGTATAATTTGTATTCATCATTCTCCAGTACATTTTGTGGTGCATACTTGTATGTGGGAACGTGTTGTTTTATAAGTTTATGTTGTAAGGCAAGCTGTTGATGTATTATTTCTGCGACATTGTCATGTCTTCTGGGGTATTCTGTATTTGCTAGTATTGTACATCCGCTTGTGATGTGATCTACTGTTTCTATTTGTTGTTTACAAAGTCTGCATTTATCTGTTATGGTATTGGGATCTTTAATAATATGCTTGCTGTAATACCTGGTGTTTATTGATTGATCCTGTATTGCAATCATGAATCCTTCTGTCTCACTGTATATATTGCCTTTTCTTAGCCATGTGTTGGATGCGTCTTGATCGATGTGTGGCTGTGTTAGATGATACGGGTGCTTGCCATGAAGTGTTTTCTTTTTCCAATTTACTTTCTTCGTATCTGTTGATGTTATGTGGTCTAACGGGTTGTAGAGGTGGTTATGAAATTGTAGTGGTGTAGCCGATGTATTTATATGAGTGATTGCTTTGTGTATTTTGCTAGTTTCTGCTCGTTCTATAAAGAATTTTCTTAAATTGTCTACCTGTCCATAATGTAGGTTTTTTATATCGATAAATCCCCTTCCTCCTTCCTTTCTGCTTAATGTGAATCTTTCTGTTGCTGAATGTATGTGATGTATTCTATATTTATGGCATTGTGATCGTGTAAGTGTATTGAGTGCTTCTAGGTCTGTGTTACTCCATTTCACTACTCCAAATGAGTAGGTCAATATTGGTATAGCATAAGTATTTATAGCTTTTGTCTTGTTTCTTGCTGTCAATTCTGTTTTCAGTATTTTTGTTAGTCTTTGTCTATATTTTTCTTTTAGTTCTTCTTTAATATTTGTATTATCTATTCCTATTTTTTGTCTGTATCCTAGATATTTATAGGCATCCGTTTTTTCCATCACTTCTATGCAGTCGCTGTGGTTATCCAATATGTAATCTTCTTGTTTAGTGTGTTTTCCCTTGACTATGCTATTTTTCTTACATTTGTCTGTTCCAAACGCCATACTTATATCATTGCTGAATACTTGTTATCTTTAGTAATTGGTTGAGTTGTTGATTTGTTGCTGCCAGTAGTTTTAGATCATCCATGTATAGCAAATGTGTGATTTTGTGTGGGTATGTTCCAGTAATATTGTATCCATAATTTGTATTATTTAGCATGTTGGATAGTGGGTTCAGAGCAAGGCAGAACCAGAAAGGACTTAACGAGTCTCCTTGGTATATTCCACGCTTAATCTGTATTGGCTGTGATGTGATATTATCTGAATTTGTTTGGATATTAAGTGTGGTTTTCCAGTTTTTCATTACTATGTTTAGGAACTGTATCAATTTAGGATCTACTTTGTATATTTCCAATATTTGTAGTAACCATGAGTGGGGTACACTATCAAAAGCTTTTTGGTAATCAATGTATGCGTAGTGTAGAGACCTTTGTTTAGTTTTAGCTTGATATGTCACCTCTGCATCTATTATCAGTTGCTCTTTACATCCTCGCGCTCCTTTGCAGCAGCCTTTTTGTTCTTCATTTATAATTTTGTTCTGTGTTGTATGTGTCATTAATTTCTGTGTAATGACTGAAGTTAATATTTTGTAGATTGTTGGGGCGATATTTAGCTGGGTTTGCTGTGTCTGCTTGATCTTTAGGTTTCAGATAAGTTATTCCATGTGTAAGTGTATCAGGGAATATGTATGGGTCTGCAATGTAACTGTTAAATAATTTAGTTAGATGTGAATGTGTTGAGGTGAACTTCTTTAGCCAGAAATTTGCTATTTTATCATTTCCAGGGGCTTTCCAATTGTGTGTAGAATTAATTGCTCGGGTGACTTCATGTTGCAAAATTATCACTTCAGGCATTTGTGGTATCATCTTGTATGTATCTGTTTCTGCTTGTATCCACCGTGCATGCCTGTTATGTTGTATCGGGTTTGACCATATGCTGCTCCAGAAGTGTTCCATGTCTCTTATGTTTGGTGGATTGTCTATTTTTATGTGTGTGTTATCTATTGTTTGGTAAAATTTCTTTTGGTTTGTGTTGAATGTTTGGTTTTGTTTCCTTCTATTTTCACTTTTTTTGTATCTTCTAAGTCGTTTCGCCAAAGCTTGTAATTTTTGCTTCTTTTCATCTAATTGCTCTATTGCTTCTTGTTGTGAGATTTTACCTAACCTTTTTCGTTTTTTGTCTGATATTTCATTTCTTATAAATTGTGTTAACTGTCCGATGTCTTTTTTCAGTTTTTTTATTCTGATCTGTAGCCTGTGTTGCCATGCTGGTTTTGTGGGTTTCTTCTGTGTGTTGGTTGGTTCTGATACCTGCCTAGTGTGTATATTTAGTGTAGTGAGTGCTCCTACATAAACCAGTAGTTGTAACTCTTCCATAGTTGTGTATTCATTTATTTTGTTGTGTATGATTGTGTTGATAGTTTTTATTGTTGTTTCGACTTGTGGGCTATTTGGTGGTCTATGCAAGAATGGTCTAATGTCTGTATTTGTGTCTTTGTATTCTATATATGTCAACTGAAATTTTTCTTCTATATCTAACATGTGTGTCACTTCGTGTTCTATTTGTGCTTGTGCTGGTGGCTGTCTTAAAATTTCATTTTCCTCTGATTGATTAATTGATGCGTGTTGTTCTTTGTTTGTTTGCTCTGGGATGTTTGAGTCCATTACTGTATTTTCTTCTTCTTCTTCTTCTTCTTCTTCTTCTGATTGCACATTATTTTGTTCCAGTATTTGTTGTACTTGTTGTTTGATGTTTTCTAATTCTAACTGGGGTATCCTGTTATTTTTTATTATTACACGAATCTGATCAGCTAGACGTTGTTCTGTTAAAAATTTTAATTCTGGGTATATTATTATTGTTAACCCACCACCCCACAAGGTTTACAAAATTTTAAGACTAGATTTTTGAAAGATGTGTGTTAAAAATGCAAACAGTTTGTGTTGTAATGGCACTACCGTTTAGGATAGGAAAAGTCAGCTTTGATACAATATTTCTGAGCGCGCAAGTTACAGCCAGGCGCGGGCCTGTTTACAGTGAGATACGCTCACCAGCAGTTGCTAAGTAAAAGAGAGGCCACAGGGGCGTAGAACTACCAGAGAAAGTACACATAGGGGTTTGCATGGCACAAGTCACAGGCAGAAGGGGACCACTGGCCAACCTAAGTGTTCTGAGTATGTGACGCGGAGCAGTGCGTTTAGCAAAACAGGGGCGCACAGCTGCATATAAACAGGTGCCGATTCACTAACAAAGCATTCAAGTGTGATAGCTCTCCTGGACAGCAAGGCGTGTCACACCACTGACTACACACAGCAGCAGATCGGCCGCCAGTGTTGCAGTCCACGGTGGGTCACTGGTTCGACCCTCTGAAGCCGACGAGGGGTCTGTAGCCAGCCAGCAGTGGGGCACTCCACAGCTCACTACCACGGGCAGTAGTCTTGGCTCCCAACATGAACTGGAGACATCCAGGGTGAGGGCCGCAGATTCAGCTGCAGGATCATGCGAACTTGTTGCCACCGTGACCCAAGCCACACCGGTGAGGATGCACGGTGCGGGCCACTTTGCAGTTGTCAGCAGGCAGCGCAGGACGAAGGCTGCTGAGTCGGCTGTCGGCACAGCCCTGGTGTCGTCATATCCCATGGCCATACAAGGCCGACACATTAGCAGAGCACTTGACAGGTTGCTGAGGTGGCGTCCTCAGCACTACGGGACCCAGTGACGCAGATCGAGGGGAACACGGCACTGTAGTTGGAAACAATAAAACACTTGGAAAGCTCAGATGAGTCTTAATACGGTGCCTTCTCCCTCTTCCCACTACATTTGGTGTCAGAATAGTGGACGGCATCTGTACAGTACGACATTTGAGCCCACTGCCTGCATTACAGTCACAAGATGTGATGAGTTTTGACCAGTTTTTTTTCAAGTGTTGGACATTTTCTTTCTTTTTGTGTTTTGAGTATGGCTCATGGCAGACCGTTATAGATGTTTTGCGTGGGAGTAGTATTTTTTGTTGACAGAGTAAGTGTTAGTGTATTTGGCGCATAAGGATAATTTTTTTTCCTCATGGCATTTAATTACTTTTGTATTGATTTGAGTATGATGCTACTGAGTATGACGATACTGAGGTGTAGATTGTTTTGCTTCAGGACTAATGGGGAATGAAAGCAACACAATGGCAGAGTCAGGAATGCATGTGATGTGTCGCAACCAGAAGTGGTACGGATTTTGTTGAAAAAGGTAGTACAGTTGACAGCAGACAATACACACTTGAGGGGTGAAATGACATCTAGAAGTGAGCAGGAAACTGCATCGGATCAGTCATTGTTGCCTAGGATGCTGCAGCAGGAGATTGATCCAGCTACTGTGAGTTTGATTATTCTGTTTTCTAGCAAGGCACCTGAGGATGTGCGTTCGTTTGTGGAGGACTTGGAAACTTCAGCTGTGATGAATGGTTGGTCACATGAACAGTTGTTACATTTAGCCAAGATTAGATTAAAAACGGGTGAAGTGAAGACATATGAAAGGTGTTCTGAGGTCATAAGGAAGGCAGGACAGTTAAAGCAGTTGAAGGAGGGGCTTTTACAAAGGTACAAGAAGAAGAACAGCGCTTGGTACTTTAGGGAGAGGTTGAGTACAATGACAAAGAGACAGTGGGAAACGGTAGAGAAATTTGCAGACAGGATAGGAGAAATTAACGAGTACACTTATGAGTTGGGTCAGTGCAATGAAGCAAGTGGTGTTCTGTTGCAGGAGGCTGATCAAAGGGCACTTGAAGTATTTTTGAGGGGTCACCGGTGCATATGTCATGGAAAGTGCGTGAAGGAACTCCGAAAGATTTATATTCAGCCATCCAGCCGGCAATCCAATGTGACTGAAAAAGACGTGGCAATGGGGGTACGTGATAGACTAACAGTGTTTACATCATATATAAAGAGTTTTAAGTGTGGTTCTACAGGACGTGTAGAGGCAATGTACCCAGTCACCGAGGAGTAGAGGAACGGGTGGAAATCAGCAACATGGAGGATGGAAAAGTGGAGTTAGTAGAGGTGGACAGCTGTTAAACAGCAGAGGGGGCCCAAGACCCACCTAAGAGAGCTCCTGTTTAATTTCAGTGCTACAAATATGTATGCAGAGGTGAAATTTTCAATGGTAGGATCCATAGGAACTAAAACGTCTAAGATTTTGTTGGACACAGGGGCTCAAGTGTCAGTGGCTACTAAGAGTTTAATGGGACGAAGGAAGTTAGAACACACCATGTTATAGCTTGCGTGGAGTGGGGGATAAGGAGGTCACGCCTTTGGGGCATTGAAAGATGACTTCTGCATAAAGAAAGTCTGATTTGATGCATGCATAGAGGTAGTACTACGGGTAAGCGAGGGCTAAGACATGATCCTAGGAGTAGATTTCTTGCACCAACATCATGCCAAAATTGACCTTGGACAACAAACTGTGGAAGTTAGTGGAATGTTATTTCCCTAGGAGAAACTGTTGTCAATGCAGAGATGTCGCGAGGGTTTTTCAACGTAATGAACAAACCAACTGAACCGCGTACATCTTTGGGGAAGTGTGGCGTCAAATCTACCTGTGGGTATGGTATGTGTTATTGAACCATTGGAGGATAATGATTTTTGGATCCATTTGGTTGTTTTGTGAAACATAGTATTGTATGTGTACAAGAGGGAAACAATGGGTGAGTAGTCCCAGTGAACGTGGATAATTTTAGCACTGGAGATGCGAATTTGAGAAAAGGAGTTTTAGTAGCGAATTTGGATGTACGAGATGACAAAGACTGGTGTTCGAGAGGTAGATGTAGTGATCAACCATTAACTGCTGTCAGAACAGCATTGCGTGACAAAAGTAAGCATTTGAAAGGAGAAAGAGAGCATATGGAAGAATAATTGTGGGAATTTAAGGATTTGTTTTTTCCACAAGGGCTGTTACCAGCAACTCCATTAGTTCAACATAAGATACCAACAGGGAAAGAAGCACCTGTTTACTGTAAACCATACAGAATACCGAGGTATTTGCAGCCAGTTGTGAAGGATTTAATTGATCAGCAGCTTGTGGATGGTTTATACAGCATAGTAATAGATGCTGGGGAGCAGGCATTGTCATTGTGCCTAAAAAATCTACGGATGGAACTAAGAAATAGAGGTTCTGTTCTGACTACTGATACCTCAATAGTAAGACAGTAACAGATGCAAACCCCATTCCAAACATATCGGAGACTTTGGATCCCTTAGGATGGTGCCGGTACTTTTCTAGGATTTGACAAGTGGTTATCATCAGTAAGAGGTGGCGCCAGAAGATCATCCAAAAACTGCTTTCTCTACATCTGGAGGCCATTACCAGTACATTAGAATGCCATTCAGTTTGAAAAACGCTCTGGCAATGTTTCACATGTTGCTAGACTGTGTGTTAAGGTGTTTGAAACCACGGCAGTGTCTTGTCTATTTGAATGACATAGTATTTTCAGGTAGTATGGAGCAGCATAGACAGCGGTAAAGGGGAGTCTTTATGAGGCTAAGAGCAGCTCATTTGATGTTGAGCCTGGAGAAGTGTCATTTTGCATTAGAAGTAGTAAAATATTTGGGTAATATTATCAGTAAGGATGAAGTGCAAACAGATCTGAGGTTGGTACAAGCTGCAAGGGATTTTCGGGAACCAATACAGTTAAGGAAGTGCAGTCATTCATTGGAATTTGCAATTTCTATTGGAAGTTCATGAAGGGTTTTGCAGATTTAGCACAGCCGTTGACGCAATTGTTATGGAAGGATGTGAAATTTGAATTGACAGAAGAGTGTCAGAAAGCGTTTGATAAACTGAAAGAAGTGTTAACATCAAGTTTGGTTCTTGTGTTTCCAGATTTTGAAAAGGAATTTACACTAGCATGTGATGCATTGAATCAAGCATTAGGGTGTGTTCTTAGTCAGAAAATTGATGGGAAAGAACATCCTGTAGCCTATGCCTTTAGGCAGTTGAATGCAGCAGAGGAATTACTCAACAACAGAGAAGGTGATTAGCGTAATCTATGGAATCACATATTTTAAATGTTATTTGTATGAGAGAAGATTTCAGGTAGTGACAGATCATGCTGCATTGAAGTGGTTGTTGAGGTTGAAGGATCTGTCCTCTAGACTCGCTAGATGGGCTGAGAGGCTTAGTGAATTTGACTACAAGGTGGTGCACAAGCCTGGGAAGCAGCACAGTAATGCGGATACACTAAGTAGGAAGGTGGCAAAAGTAGAAGTCATAGGTTATGACCTAGTGGTATGGCAAGAATTACAGGATACTGACAATAATTGCAAATTGTATCGGACACAGCTACAATTTAATATGTATGACAGTCTTCTGTGCAGGTAAACAAAGTTAGGACCAAGGGTTGAAGTGCCAGTGAAGCTGAGGGACGAGGTTTTCAAGGAAGCACATGATCACATGTTATCTGGTCATGGAGGGTGTAGAGTGATGAATAGGAGGGTGGCAGAGAGGTAGGAAAGTGGATGTTGATCAGTATGTCAAGAATTGTATACCATGTGTGCAGAGAGCAGATTTGAGTCGGAAACAGATACAGCTACAACAATTGCCATGACCCAAGCCTTGCTGGCGAGGGCGCACGGTGTGGGCCACCTTGGAGTTGTCAGCAGGCGGCGCTGAGGCAGTGCAGGATGAAGGCTACCGAGTCGGGTGCCGGCTGAGCCCTGACGTTGTCTTATCACCGCAGCCGCGCAAGGCCGACACATTAGCAGGGCGCTTGATGGGTCACTGAGGTGGCGTCCTCGGCATTGCAGGACCCAGTGACACAGACAGAGGGGAATGCGGCACTGTAGTTGGAAACAATAAATCACTTGGAAAGCTCAGACGAGTGTTAAGATGGTGCCTTCTACCTCTTCCCACTACAGTGTTTAATGAGACAGTGTTTTTGGGCAGTAATTTAGATTACTAAACAGCTAAAATGGTCACCCAGTACTAGTTGCAGGTTGCCTATGTGTTGTTGTTGTTGTTGTTGTTGTTGTGGTCTTCAGTCCTGAGACTGGTTTGATGCAGCTCTCCATGCTACTCTATCCTGTGCAAGCTTCTTCATCTCCCAGTACCTACTGCAACCTACATCCTTCTGAAACTGCTTAGTGTATTCATCTCTTGGTCTCCCCCTACAATTTTACCCTCCACACTGCCCTCCAATACTAAACTGGTGATCCCTTGATGCCTCAGAACATGTCCTACCAACCGATCCCTTCTTCTGGTCAAGTTGTGCCACAAACTCCTCTTCTCCTCAACTCTATTCAGTACTTCATCATTAGTTATGTGATATACCCATCTAATCTTCAGCATTCTTCTGTAGCACCACATTTCGAAAGCTTCTATTCTCTTCTTGTCCAAACTATTTACCGTCCATGTTTCACTTCCATACATGGCTACACTCCATACAAATACTTTCAGAAATGACTTCCTGACACTTAAATCTATACTCGATGTTAAATTTCTCTTCTTCAGTAACGATTTCCTTGCCATTGCCAGTCTACATTTTATATCCTCTCTACTTCGACCATCATCAGCTATTTTGCTCCCTAAACAGCAAAACTCCTTTACTACTTTAAGTGTCTCATTTCCTAATCTAATACCCTCAGCATCACCCGACTTAATTCGACTACATTCCATTATCTTCGTTTTGCTTTTGTTGATGTTCATCTTATATCCTCCCTTCAAGACACCATCCATTCCGTTCAACTGCTCTCCCAAGTCCTTTGCTGTCTCTGACAGAATTACAATGTCATCGGCGAACCTCAAAGTTTTTATTTCTTCTCCATGGATTTTAATACCTACTCCGAATTTTTCTTTTGTTTCCTTTACTGCTTGCTCAATATACAGATTGAATAACATCGGGGAGAGGCTACAACCCTGTCTCACTCCTTTCCCAACCACTGCTTCCCTTTTATGCCCCTTGACTCTTATAACTGCCATCTGGTTTCTGTACAAATTGTAAATAGCCTTTCGCTCCCTGTATTTTACCCCTGCCACCTTTAGAATTTGAAAGAGAGTATTCCAGTCAACATTGTCAAAAGCTTTCTCTAAGTCTACAAATGCTAGAAACGTAGGTTTGCCTTTCCTTAATCTTTCATCTAAAATAAGTCAGAAGGTCAGTATTGCCTCACGTGTTCCAGTATTTCTACGGAATCCAAACTGATCTTCCGCGAGGTCGGCTTCTACTAGTTTTTCCATTCGTCTGTAAAGAATTCGTGTTAGTATTTTGCAGCTGTGGCTTATTAATCTGATTGTTCGGTAATTCTCACATCTGTCAACACCTGCTTTCTTTGAGATTGGAATTATTATATTCTTCTTGAAGTCTGAGGGTATTTCGCCTGTTTCATACATCTTGCTCACCAGGTGGTAGAGTTTTGTCAGGACTGGCTCTCCCAAGGCCGTCAGTAGTTCCAATGGAATGTTGTCTACTCCGGGGGCCTTGTTACGACTCAGGTCTTTCTGTGCTCTGTCAAACTCTTCACGCAATATCGTATCTCCCATTTCATCTTCATCTACATCCTCTTCCATTTCCATAATATTGTCCTCAAGTGCATCGCCCTTGTATAGACCCTCTATATACTCCTTCCACCTTTCTGTTTTCTCTTTTTTGCTTAGAACTGGGTTTCCATCTGAGCTCTTGATGTTCATACAAGTGGTTCTCTTATCTCCAAAGGTCTCTTTAATTTTCCTGTAGGCAGTATCTATCTTACCCCTAGTGAGATACGCCTCTACATCCTTACATTTGTCCTCTAGCCATCCCTGCTTAGCCATTTTGCACTTGCTATCGATCTCATTTTTGAGACGTTTGTATTCCTTTTTGCCTGCTTCATTTACTGCATTTTTATATTTTCTCCTTTCATCAATTAAATTCAATATTTCTTCTGTTACCTAAGGATTTCTACTAGCCCTCGTCTTTTTATCTACTTGATCCTCTGCTGCCTTCACTACTTCATCCCTCAAAGCTACCCATTCTTCTTCTACTGTATTTCTTTCCCCCATTCCTGTCAATTGTTCCCTTATGCTCTCCCTGAAACACTGTACAACCTCTGGTTCTTCCAGTTTATCCAGGTTGGTTGGTTGGTTGGTTGGTTGGTTGGTTGGTTTGGGGAAGGAGACCAGACAGCGAGGTCATCGGTCTCATCGGATTAGGGAAGGATGGGGAAGGAAGTCGGCCGTGCCCTTTGAAAGGAACCATCCTGGCATTTGCCTGGAGCGATTTAGGGAAATCACGGAAAACCTAAATCAGGATGGCCGGACGCGGGATTGAACTGTCGTCCTCCCGAATGTGAATCCAGTGTTTAACCACTGCGCCACCTTGCTCGGTGGTTTATCCAGGTCCCATCTCCTTAAATTCCCACCTTTTTGCAGTTTCTTCAGTTTTAATCTACAGGTCATAACCAATAGATTGTGGTCAGAGTCCACATCTGCCCCTGGAAATGTCTTACAATTTAAAACCTGGTTCCTAAATCTCTGTCTTACCATTATATAATCTATCTGATACCTTTTAGTGTCTCCAGGGTTCTTCCATGTATACAACCTTCTATCATGATTCTTAAAGCAAGTGTTAGTTATGATTAAGTTGTACTCTGTGCAAAATTCTACCAGGCGGCTTCCTCTTTCATTTCTTAGCCCCAATCCATATTCACCTACTACATTTCCTGCTCTCCCTTTTCCTACACTCGAATTCCAGTCACCCATTACTATTAAATTTTCATCTCCCTTCACTATCTGAATAATTTCTTTTATTTCATCATACGTTTCTTCAATTTCTTCGTCATCTGCAGAGCTAGTTGGCATATAAACTTGTACTACTGTAGTAGGTGTGGGCTTTGTATCTATCTTGGCCACAATAATGTGTTCACTATGCTGTTTGTAGTAGCTTACCCGCATTCCTATTTTCCTATTCATTATTAAACCTACTCCTGCGTTACCCCTATTTGATTTTGTATTTATAACCCTGTAGCCACCTGACCAGAAGTCTTGTTCCTCCTGCCACCGAACTTCACTAATTCCCACTATAACTTTAACCTATCCATTTCCCTTTTTAAATTTTCTAACCTACCTGCCCGATTAAGGGATCTGACATTCCACGCTCCGATCCGTAGAACGCCAGTTTTCTTTCTTCTGATAACAACATCCTCTTGAGTAGTCCCCGCCCGGAGATCCGAATGGGGGACTATTTTACTTCCGGAATATTTTATCCAAGAGGACGGCATCATCATTTAATCATACAGTAAATCTGCATGCCCTCGGGAAAAATTACGGCTGTAGTTTCCCCTTGCTTTCAGCCGTTCGCAGTACCAGCACAGCAAGGCCGTTTTGGTTATTGTTACAAGGCCAGATCAGTCAAGCATTCAGACTGTTGCCCTTGCAACTACTGAAAAGGATGCTGCCCCTCTTCAGGAACCACACGTTTGTCTGGCCTCTCAACAGATACCCCTCCGTTGTGGTTGTACCTACGGTACGGCTATCTGTATCGCTGAGGCACGCAAGCCTCCCCACTAACGGCAAGGTCCATGGTTCATGGGGAGGGGGGGGTTGCCTATCTAACAGTTTTATTTTCATTCATTTTTGGCCACAGTTTGTGCCAAGACTTTTCGAGCATTGATGCTGGCATTTGTTCCCAAGATTCCACAATCACACAAATTACATCTTTTACATGTATTGATTTCATAGCTTTAAACAAACTACTTCCTTCTTGCGTCCTCTTTGTAATTCATCCAATCTATTTTCAACATCATCTCTTCAAGTACTCAACTATCTGATCAATTGGTTGGATTAGACATGTTAGACTGGCAGGAAGAAATTAAGCTTTTATTTCACCTTCATCAAGTTCATGGTCAGATGGATGAGATGTTGCATTGTTATGTATCAATATGGCACCTTCATGTAGTTTTTGTTTTGGGTGTTTTGTAATGGCAGAGATGAATTGGTCATAAAATCATTCCTTAAAGTGGCTGGATTCCATTCAAGATGACTTGATTATGGTAACATACAGATAGTGACACCATATTAATGTTTTTGAACAACCTTAGTTTTTCTGCATTTCTGATCACAAAGAATAGCATCTTGTGATGCCATTAGTGTTATTACAGTGAGCTACATTTGCCAAGTTTCATACCTGTTGCAGAGTAGTTTCGTGCTGCGAAAGCTGTTCTGTTGTCGTAACTGCCATCTACTTCACATCTCCTGTGCAGCAAGCTACGTAAATTTAAGTATTAACTGTGTTTTTCTTACTTGCCACTTCTTTTTCTGTGTGTGTTTGCTTTCAGGAAGCTTTAATTTTGGAGTACTAGTAATAGTGTTCCATAGATTTCGTGTTTGTTTTGAATACAGTCCAGGGACAGTTAGTGCTTATTTTCCAACAAGAAGTGTCTAGTAACCACAGTTTAGTCAGCCACCTTTAGTGAATTAGCAGTGTAGTTAAAAGTTGATTGCTTAACTCTCTACAGTAAATTGTTGATTTCTTAGGATGGATAGGATGTGTGACTGATGTGTATGGATGCAGGAGGAGCTGGCCACTGTTCGCGAACAGCTGAACGCGCTGATGGCCAAGGTCAGCTGTCTTTAGGCTGTTAGGCTGTTGCCTCGCAGTGTAGCAGCAGTGGGGAGTCTGGTGCATTGCATGGTACACCCCAGGTGTTACATGCTTCACACACAGTCCCTGCTGTCATCTTCTCAGGTACTGGGCACAGTTGGGCCACCCTCTCCCCAAGGGGAGTGGTGGGTTCAACGGCGTTCACATTGCACGAGACAGAGGGTCAATGTGGAAGCTGGCCATGTGGCATCACTCACTCTGCCGCCTGTGGGTGGACATGTGGCTGCTCCTTCAGCAAGGTCCGAGCAGGCACATGGAGGGAGGGGTTTATTAGTGATTGGGAGCTCCAATGTTAGATGGGTGATGGAGCCCCTTAGGGAAATAGTGGAGAGGTCTGAGAAGAAGGCCAGTGTTCACTGTCTGCTTGCCAGGGGGGTCTCATCCGAGATGTGGAGGAGGCCCTGCCGGTAGTTAGAGAGAGCACTGTGTGCACCCGACTGCAAATTGTTGCTCATGTTGGCACCAATGACTCCTGCCATCTGGATTCAGAGGTCATCCTCAGATCATACAGGCAGTTGGAGCTGGTGAAGGTGGAATGCCTCGCTCATGGGGTGGAATCTGAACTAACTACTTTTATGTCGTTCCCAGAACTGATCGCGGTCCTATGGTTTGGAGCTGAGTGGAAGGCTTAAACCAGATGCTCAGATGATTCTGCGGAGATCTGGGGTGCAAATATCTCGACCTCCTACTATCGGGTGGAGAAACGTTGGGCCCCTGAATAGGTAAGGCGTGCACTACATGCAGGAAGGGGCTACAAGGGTAGTGGAGTACGTGTGGAGTGCACATGTGGGTTTTTTAGGTTAGAGAATTCCCTCCCTAGGCCCGACAAAATGCCTCCTGAGATGTGACAAGGTAGCAGTAAGCAAAACACAACAGGGAATGACAATATTGATGTGGTAATAGTAAACTGCAGGAGCCTCTATAGAAAGGTCCCAGAACTGCTCATTAATAAACCGTCACAATGCCCACATAGTGCTAGGGACAAAAAGTTGCTTGAAACCAGACGTAAACAGTAATGAAACTCAGATTGGAATGTGTACTGCAGAGAGGCTGGACAGTGAAGAGGGAGGCACGTTTATAGTGATAAAAGGTGCAATAGTATCTAAGGAAATTGACGGTGATCCGAAATGTGAAATAATTTGGGTGAAGGTCACGGTTAAAGCAGGCTCAGACATGGTAATTGGATGTCTCTATAGGCCCCCTGGCTCAGCAGCTGTTGTGGCAGAACACCTGAAGGAAAATTTGGAAAACAGTTTGAGTAGATTTCCCAACCATATAATAGTTTTGGGTGGAGATTTTAATTTATCAGATGTAGACTGGGAGACAAACGTTTGTAACAGGTGGCAGGGACAAAGAATCCAGTGAAATTTTTTTAAGTGCATTGTCTGAAAACTACCTTTAGCAGTTAAACAGAGAATCGATTCCTGGCAATAACATATTAGACCTTCTGGTGACAAGCGGACCTGAACTATTTGAAACAGTTAACGCAGAACAGGGAATCAGTGATCATAAAGTGGTTACAGCATTGGTGATTTCAGCCATAAATTGAAATATTAAAAAAGGTAGGAAGATTTTTCTGTTGAGCAAAAGGACAAAAAGCAGATTTCAGAGTGCTTGACGGCTCAACACAAAAGTTTTATCTTAAGTACAATTAGTGTCGAGGATCAGCGGACAAAGTTCAAAACCATCGTACAATACGCATTAGGTGAGTATGTCCCAAGCAAGATCATAAGAGATGGAAAAGAGCCACCATGGTACAACAACAGAGTTAGAAAACTGCTACGGAAGCATAGGGAACTTCACAACAAACATAAACATAGCCAAAATCTTGCAGACAAACAAAAATTACACGAAGCAAAATGTAGTGTGAGGAGGGCTATGCGAGAGGTGTTCAATGAATTCGAAAGAAAAGTTCTATGTACTGACTTGGCAGAAAATCCTAAGAAATTTTGGTCTTATGTCAAAGCTGTAAGTGGATCAAAACAAAATGTCCAGACACACTGTGACCAAAATGGTACCGAAACAGAGGATGATAGACTAAAGGCCGAAATACTAAATGCCTTTTTCCAAAGCTGTTTCACAGAGGAAGACTGCACTGTAGTTCCTTCTCTAGATTGTCGCACAGATGACAAAATGGTAGATATCAAAGTAGATGGCAGAGGGATAGAGAAACCACATGAAAATCGCTCAAAAGAGGAAAGGCCGCTGGACCTGACGGGATGCCAGTTCGATTTTACACAGAGTACGCAAAGGAACTTGACCCCCTTCTTGCAGCGGTGTACTGTAGGTCTCTAGAAGAGCGTAGCATTCCAAAGGATTGGAAAAGAGCACAGGTCATCCCTGTATCCAGGAAGAGACGTCAAACGGATGTGCAGAGCTATAGATCTATATCTCTAACGTCAATCAGTTGTAGAATTTTGGAAAACTTATTATGTTCAAGTGTAAGGGCTTTTCTGCAGAATAGAAATCTACTCTGTAGGAATCAGCATGGGTTTCGAAAAAGACGATCGCGTGAAACCCTACTAGCGCTATTCGTCCACGAGACTCGGGAGTCCATAGACATGGGTTCCCAGGTAGATGCCCATGTTTGACTTCCGCAAGGTGTTTGATACAGTTCCCCACAGCCTTTTTATGAACAAAGAGCATATAGACTATCAGACCAATTGTGTGATTGGATTGAAGAGTTCCTAGATAACAGAACGCAGCATGTCATTCTCAATGGAGAGAAGTCTTCCAAAGTAAGAGTGATTTCAGGTGTGCCGCAGGGGAGTGTCGTAGGACCATTACTATTCACAATATATATAAATGACCTTGTGGATAACATCGGAAGTTCACTGAGGCTATTTGCAGATGATACTGTAGTATATTGAGAGGTTGTAACAATGGAAAATTGCACTGAAATCCAGGAGGATCTGCAGCGAATTGACACATGGTGCAGGGAATGGCAAACGAATCTCGATGTAGACAAGTGTAATATGCTGCGAATACATAGAAAGATAGATCCCTTATCATTTAGCTACAATATAGCAGGTCAGCAACTGGAAGCAGTTAATTCCATAAATTATCTGGGAGTAGGCATTAGGAGTGACTTAAAATGGAATGACAATGTAAAATTAATAGTCGGTAAAGCAGATGCCAGACAGATTCATTGGAAGAATTCTAAGGAAATGCAGTCCGAAAACAAAGGAAGTAGGTTACAGTACACTTGTTCGCCCACTGCTTGAATACTACTCACTGGTGTTGGATCCATACCAAATAGGGTTGATAGAGGAGACAGAGAGGATTCAATGGAGAGCAATGCATTTCTTTACAGTATCATTTAGTAATCACAAAAGAATTACAGAGATGATAGATAAACTCCAGTGGAAGACTCTGCAAGAGAGACATTCAGTAGCTTGGTACGGGCTTTTGTTGAAGTTTTGAGAACATACCTTCACCAAGGAGTCAAGCAGTATATTGCTCCCTCCTACATATATCTCAAAGAGAGACCATGAGGATAATATCAGACAGATTAGAGCCCACATGGAGGCATACCGACAATCTTTCTTTCCATGAACAGTATGAGACTGGAAGAGAAGGGAGAACCAATAGAGATACTCAAGGTACCCTCCGCCACACACCATGAGGTGGCTTGCAGATTACGGATGTTGATGTAGATGCAGATTGAAGCATAGTCACAAACCACTGTCTAAAATTTCAATTTCTAAGCGTTTGAGTTTCCCTGCTACATGTTTATGTTTAGCTGATGCCGTAATTGAGTTTTTTACACTTCAGTGTGAAACACGAACACTGTCACTAATTTATAAAACAAATGCATGCACATTAACTATTACTGATTGAGCTAGTCACAAGTTATTTCATACTAAAACAGATTGAACTACAGCACCTCTAAAAGGTTAACTCCATGCTGATCCATATTGCAGATGAGTCATTTCGAAGTCCAGACTAACACCAGAAATGATGTGTAGCAATCTATTCTTTTCATAATACTGTCATTATTCCATCCTGGATTTTGTTTTGTTTGATTTTGTATCACAAAATTTATTGCTATAAGCTTGTAAGTATCACAGTTGTGATTTATTGTACATTTCTACCTCCCCCTGTTACCTCTTGTAAATGCTACATTATTTATTTAAAAACTAAAATCATGTAACTTACCAAACAAAAGCATTGGCATGTTGATAGACACACAAACAAACACAAACACACACACACAAAATTCAAGCTTTCGCACCAATGGTTGATTCATCAGGAAAGAGGGAACGAGAGGGAAAGACGAAAGGATTTGGGTTTTAAGGGAGAGGGTAAGGAGTCATTCCAATCCCGGGAGCGGACAGACTTACCTTAGGGGGGAAAAAAGGGACGGGTATACTCTCACGCGCACACACACACATATCCATCCACACATATACAGACACAAGCAGACATATTTAAACACAAAGAGTTTGGGCAGAGATGTCAGTCGAGGTGGAAGTGCAGAGGCAAAGATGTTGTTGAATGACAGGTGAGGTATGAGTGGCGGCAACTTGAAATTAGCAGAGATTGAGGCCTGGCGGGTAACGGGAAGAGAGGATATATTGAAGAGAAAGTTCCCATCTCCGGAGTTCGGATAGGTTGGTGTTGGTGGGAAGTATCCAGATAACCCGGACGGTGTAACACTGTGCCAAGATGTGCTGGCCGTGCACCAAGGCATGTTTAGCCACAGGGTGATCCTCATTACCAACAAACACTGTCTGTCTGTGTCCATTCATGCGGACAGTTTGTTGCTGGTCATTCCCACATAGAATGCATCACAGTGTAGGCAAGTCAGTTGGTAAATCACGTGGGTGCTTTCACACGTGGCTTTACCTTTGATCGTGTACACCTTCTGGGTTACAGGACTGGAGTAGGTGGTGGTGGGAGGGTGCATGGGACAGGTTTTACACTGGGGGCGATTACAAGGATAGGAGTCAGAGGGTTGGGAAGGTGGTTTGGGGATTTCATAGGGATGAACTAACAGGTTATGAAGGTTAGGTGGACGGCGGAAAGACACTCTTGGTGGAGTGGGGAGGATTTCATGAAGGATGGATCTCATTTCAGGGCAGGATTTGAGGAAGTCATATCCCTGCTGGAGAGCCACATTCAGAGTCTGGTCCAGTCCCAGAAAGTATCCTGTCACAAGTGGGGCACTTTTGTGGTTCTTCTGTGGGAGGTTCTGGGTTTGAGGGGATGAGGAAGTGGCTCTGGTTATTTGCTTCTGTACCAGGTCGGGAGGGTAGTTACGGGATGCAAAAGCTGTTGTCAGGTTGTTGGTGTAATGGTTCAGGGATTCCGGACTGGAGCAGATTCGTTTGCCATGAAGACCTAGGCTGTAGGGAAGGGACCGTTTGATGTGGAATGGGTGGCAGCTGTCATAATGGAGGTACTGTTGCTTGTTGGTGGGTTTGATGTGGACGGACGTGTGAAGCTGGCCATTGGACAGATGGAGGTCAACGTCAAGGAAAGTGGCGTGGGATTTGGAGTAGGACCAGGTGAATCTGATGGAACCAAAGGAGTTGAGGTTGGAGAGGAAATTCTGGAGTTCGTCTTCACTGTGAGTCCAGATTATGAAGATGTCATCAATAAATCTGTACCAAACTTTCGGTTGGCAGGCCTGGGTAACCAAGAAGGCTTCCTCTAGGTGACCCATGAATAGGTTGGCGTACGAGGGGGCCATCCTGGTACCCATGGCTGTTCCTTTTAATTGTTGGTATGTCTGGCCTTCAAAAGTGAAGAAGTTGTGGGTCAGGATGAAGCTGGCTAAGGTAATGAGGAAAGAGGTTTTAGGTAGGGTGGCAGGTGATCGGCGTGAAAGGAAATGCTCCATCGCAGCGAGGCCCTGGACATGCGGAATATTTGTGTATAAGGAAGTGGCATCAATGGTTTGAAGGCCTCTCCTTCCCTCTTTCCTGATGAGGCAACAGTTTGTTGCGAAAGCTTGAATTTTGTGTGTATGTTTGTGTTTGTTTGTATGTCTATCGACCTGCCAGCGCTTTCGTTCGGTAAGTCACATCATCTTTGTTTTTAGATATATTTTTCCCACGTGGAATGTTTCCCTCTTTTATATTAATATCATTAATTTGAACCCAACAAATTATTTTATTATGTAGATTCAAATTCCAGTTGGTCATATGGCAAATCGCAGTCTCCACTGTAAATCTGGATGACAATAAGTAGAATATTGTCAACAGTCTTCTGTCATTGAAGGTGTAGTTGTCGAAGAATACTGCAGTCCTAACATACAAATACTGAACTACCAGTATGACAAACAATAGCTGTTTAACATAAACGAAAAAGTTATGGACAGTGGAGAGAGTGTACAACAAGTAGCAGTCCACAGACCTTACAATTTCACTGACCCTCAAACTACGCAGCACAATCTACATTGGCTTGGTCTGCTGTTGTGAAAAGGCATCTGTGCTCTGCACTAACACCAGACATGTTATGCGAATTGACAGAGCAAGTAGTCTGAGACTATTTTGTACAATAATTCCATTGTGAAAGACACCATTCTCACATCAGTGTATGTTCTTCGAATGGTTCAAATGGCTCTAAGCACTATGGGACTTAACATCTGAGGTCATCAGTCTCCTAGACTTGGAGATACTTAAGCCTAACTAACCTAAGGACATCACACACATCCATGCCCAAGGCAGGATTTGTACCTGCGACCGTAGCAGCAGCAGTGCGGTTCCGGACTGAAGCGCCTAGAACCACTCTGCCACTGCAGCCGGCAGTGTATGTTGTAAAGTAAGTTCTATTTCATTGTTTTAAATAAAAACATCTGGAAAAAGGTGCTTTGTGTAGAATAAAAATCTGCCTTCGAAATGGCATAAATATTAGGTTTAATTTTTTGGAATGTATTTTGCCACGTGAACTTTTATTACTGGGATTCAGCTAAGTCCACCAAGAAATTTCCAGGAATTGCAATTTTACATCTGGAATACTGCATTAACTGATGTATTATGCTAATAACAGCATACACTTTTCATACAGAAATATTGGGGCTACAGACAAACACTGGGTTCCTGGAAAGATTAGATTACATTTCAAGATTTTGATACTCTAGAATTCTAATGACAATAATTTACACCATTTTCAGAGAAGATAAAATGTTCCTTATAAAGAAGGAATTGAGAGTTTTCAAGTAAGCTACGTCATCCTAAAACAAATAATTATTAGTGTGCTGAAATTTTCAAGTGCACGTGGTTTAGACAAATCACAAATTTTAAACATTTCTTTTCAGGAACTGTTACTGTAAAACTTATCAGCTGCATGTAAATTATACAATCAGTAATAAGACTTAGAAAAAATCTGACTTTGAAAAGAACTTTGAGATTTCATTTATATATGGTATATGTATTTAACATGGAAAGGAGACCCAAAAAGAAGAAGAAATATTTTTTATATTAGGGCTGATATGGCAAGTGGAGCTACACCACCCGGCTAGTTTCACAGTAAGTGGCAGCTGTCTTAACTTCATGGATCAAAAGCGTTTTCTGATCCAGTGATCTTCCTTAGAAGTAGTCAGTGGGGGTTGAGTAAGGTGAACAGGGTGGACATTCGAACATTTTGAACTCTAAAATCACCACCACCACCACCACCACCACCACCACCACCACCACCACCACAGTAGTAGGTGCACTGATTTCATGAATGCTCCTTGCCATATGTCTTTTTCATCCCTTTGGTTCGAAAGACTTTTGTAGCATTTGCTTATTATTGTTTCATACTTTGGAAGGAGATTAAGGTTAAAAAACCATTTTGAAACCAAAGAGACAAAGGCCACAACAATTTCCATTTGATTAAACTGACTTCACCATTTTTTCTTAGGCCCCAGCTTCCTGAGACTAATCTGTCTGCTGGGTTGCTCTGGATAGAAATTGGAGGATTCATGTCACATTCATCATAACCAGAAAACAAAATGCATAGAATTTTTTGCAAATATAGTGAGGACTTCATTGTTCATTAGGTTTTAGTATACATTCAGCAAGTGTCACACCTTTCTTGCACAAAGCTTTCTCATAGTTAATTGTGCATATAAAATGTCCCCAGTTTCGTTTGATATCTATGGTGACATCTATTTCATAGATCTTTTATTTCTGATTGTCCAATTCTATTATGCACACTTCATTTATGGTCATATTGTTATTTTTAGACAGTTGTATTACCACTATATTACAGTATCAAGCTATTTCTAATAAGATAGGCTGCAACAAGGAAATGAATCTCTTACCGTTCCAAGAATGCTTTCCACAGAAAAATGTACTTTCCCTCACAATTTCCTTCAGTGTACAAATGTGTCAAAAGCTGGAAAGCATTTAACTTCTCCTCATTATTTTCACTGCAAAGACATAATTCCAAACTACTTATTACTGGTGCAATACTATTTGGAATTAGCTTGTGCAGCTTCTTAATGAGATTGAAGACATCAATATTAACTACAAAATCATTTTCTGGAATTGGGCCAGCATGTAGTCGTAAATGCACAACCTGCAACAGAAATTCAGAAATGAAAGAATTCAAAGGAATTTTGTGCTGCTGTTGATAATAGTTCTTCCAATATTCCTCACAACAGCACCCTGGTTAGATTAGCATTTCAGAGAGCAGATGTTCAAAGATGAACATATGAACAGTGCAATTAAAAACTCAAATGAAAATGAGGAAAATCACACAAAAATAATGATGATGATACCATAAAGGGGTGGTGAAGGGAGTTTTATGTTAGTTGAGTTTATTTCCAGAAGGTTGTGGTATGTTCAGTATCTTAGAAATATGTTACATTTGTTTGGATGAACATTCACATCTATTAGTACTAACACAACATGAACTGGAAAGCAATAAAACTATCACAAATCACAGGGTTATGCATGAGCAATTAGTTACTGCAGGTAACCACACAAAGGGTGAATGATGGCAGTATTTGTTAATGAACATGTTCCATTTAAAAGACTCATATTTTTGACACCATACGAAAGAAGGAAAAACTGAAAAAGCTGGTGTTGTGAAACAGATAAATACTCAACTACATTAGCTAAATAAAGCTTATGGGTTGCACCATCCATCAATTGCTACTGGAAACAGTCTATGTTATGTGTACTATGTCAGAATGTTGTAAGCATATTGCATTATACACCTAAAGCACAAATTATTCTGAGGGATAAAGTTTGAATAACTGTGACAATGCTAACCATGCTTTTGATATATTTCTTGACACTTTCAATAATATTTAAAATAAATGTAGCCCTCAAGTAATTATAAGGGTGAAAACTGATCACACACTACGCAAACAGAAAAAAATTACACCGGTATACTGAAAGCACTGAGTAACTTTTTACCACACACACCATACTAAAACCTGGTGATCCTTTTTCAAATTGGACACAGTGCAGCATAAAAACTATATAAGATGGAAATACAAGCAGCAAAGATGAGAGAGAAATATCTTCGTTGAAGAGTCCAACAAGAAATGAAAAGCAGCCTAGAAGGGAAATGCAGAACTGCACGAATGATGCTAACTCATCTGATGTGTTAAACTCCTTATATATTATGCAAATCATGGAAAACCTGCTACCTCAGAAAGAGAGAAAAATATTTTTTGAGATACCCTAGATTACATAACTGGTCTGACATATCTTACGTAAGTTAGTTTACTTGGTTATAGATTGAAGATCCTCAGTGGCACATGCAGAGCTGAAGTCCCATAATCTGAAATCGCTTCTGTTGGTAGTCAGAGTTCAATGACAAATGCAACACATTTTGTGGCAAAGCAAGCTGGGATCTTTTTACTTCCTCTCATTTTGCCATGTGGCTCCTTAAATTCATTTTATTTTCAATTTTGCCTAATTACCATTAACATGCACAAGTATAATTCACATACCAATGGAGAGGAAGGCTTGGCCCTGATGCTTAAGAAATATAGCTTAGTTTTGTGTATGTAATCAATTTCATAATTTATTTTGACTATTCCTAGTTAGTATCTTTTGCTATAGGGTGAATTCAGTAATTTTTTGTCACTTAAATTCTATTGCTGGATTATAAACAAATTAAATTCTGAACTAATTATAAACATTTGGAGGAAGAACTACTAGGATTCTTAAAGCATTTATTTGGATCCATTAGAAAACATTAGCAAAGCCAGTCCTCCATTAAGTCAAAAATAATTACCAGGTTTGCCAAAGTATTGTTTGTATAACTATATCTGTTAATTTCATTATTTGAACAAATAATTTGGTCTAAACTTTGTGACAGAAGGAACTGTTAAAAAGGAAGAATTTTTTGATGTGTTCAGTTAATTGAATGAGGTATGTTTTGATTGTAATTTCTGTAACTAATATCAAACAATGTATAGTTTCAGTGCCTATTACTGTGATGATATATAAAGGCCCAATTTTTGGTGCCAAGACAGTCAGTCCATGTCTGATTTTCAGATGGGAAGTCTGAATCAGTTAGAGTAACAACAATGACAGTGTCTGTTCAATTTATTTGAGAAATAGTGTCACACATACCTTATTATTCTGCAAGAGCTGTGAAGTGCGTGTGGTTAGGTATTTACTGCTCATAGATGTTGAACAGCAAACTATCGTAGTAGTATGCTGATGTTTGGCTGGAAACTATTAGTGAGCCTTAACCTTTACCAACAGTGAGTTGGCCATGTAACTAATATTGGGGAGATGTGAACAGTGAATGTAAAGAACTGTTGAATGCAACGGTGCAACTGTCTGCTACATCATTTACTGTAGTCCGTGTTCAACTTGAGTGTGATGCGAGAGGTACTATTAACTGTGGAATTGGCAGGACAGCTTTTGGAGTGCAACTTCTTGGTGATTCAAAATCTCAGCATTGATGTAATATTTGGGACTAATTTCTTGTGCAAAAAGCAAGTAGGGGGTTCAGCATTCTGTGTTGGATTCAATTATGTGGCAATAATACTTACCTCAGCTGTCTCATCTTTCTTGTTTCCTGAGGCAGTCAAACTCTTCTCCTATCCTATCTGTAGTTTATAAGTGAATCAGAAACATTCTATCTTCGATTTTGATGTATTTTGTACAGCAGGATACTTTAGTATATGATTATTTTAGAAAAGGTTTCTCCAATGTTATCCATATATATTTTGTTGCATTAGTGATAAGTAATGGAATCATAAGAGGATGGAAGAAAAGGCAACAAAACAGCAGTAGTATTTGGTAAAGAACTATGAGATACAGTGTTTATTCTGGTTTTATGAAATATGATGAAAGTAAATTGATGCCATGGTTAAAAAATTTCTGTCAAAGAGGTAAGGTAATCAGAAAATGAAAGGTGTTAGCACATGTGGAGCAGAAGATGCAGATTACCTGAAAACTATAATATATTAAAGTAATCAGCTCATGTGTGAAATTAGTGTTTAAAAACTACATTACTAGATCAGCAAGTTCCGAACATCATAGTTACTAGCTTGCCTCACATGTATGACCTGCAAGACAATTACTTCGTAAATCTGGAGCTTGGAAAAGTAAACAGACAGTTCTACAAAATATGCAAGTCCCATCAAAATGTAACATTTTTCAATCTTCCTGATGAAAGAGATTTGTTTATGAAACATGGACTACATTATAATAATGCTGACAAGTCACACATTGGCAAAATGCTAGCAAAATTAATACAAAAATATGACACTGCAAGACAACCAATTTCCATGCAACCAGTTTCAACCAAGGAAATGGAAAAACAGGAGAACAATTTCAAAATCACACAAATACTTACAGCCACAGCACCAGCTTAAACAGGAACATCACATCCAGGACATGAGATGGTGCCAGAACCAGCCTCAGAAGATACAGCAGAGATAAAAATTATTGTCAAGAAAACTGTACCTACTCATCATCCAGATGCTCTCACACAGGGAAACTGATGAAAGGGGCCAATTCTTTCCGAATTTGGCCCAATACAATGAATCCAGAACAAGCAGTCAACACTCATGTGGATGATCCATTACTTTATAGTCAAATTGGTTTTAAAGACCCTCGACCTAATAATATATGCAGTAGTAATTTCATTATGCACTTTAACATCAGAGGTCTGTCTGAAGGAATGATCAGGAAGCTTTATGATATAGAAATTTTGCTAGAAAATGTGAAACAATCTGTGAAAGTAATGTGTCTTAATGAAAATTGGCTAAAATCTGAAAATATCAGTCTCCCGAATAAACGTACAGGCTATGAACTGGCTACAAACTTTTGTGGGACCAATGGGTATTGAGGCTCTTGCATATTAGTTCATTCCTTGGTAGACTATGATATCAGACAGTATTTTAGCCATCTGAATGAAGAAGGTACATTTGAAAGTTGTTGTATAGAACTTAAAGAGTATAACATATTAATTATCAGCATATATTGCACACCTAGGTACCATATAAGCTCTGTATTTTTAGATATGTTTGAAACATTGCTACATAGAGTAAAAAGGGAAAAACTGTACAAGAAAGTTGTTATATATGCTGACTTCAACAAAGATGTAAGGACTGATGACAAATTTTCTTCACACTTAAAGAACCTGGTAGCCACAAATGGGCTAAATCTCAATTTTGATCGGTATACAAGAATTACAGCAACCTCTGCAACATGTATTGACAATACTGTAAGTCTATCTAAAAACAAAGGTGCTGTAACTTACCAAATGAAAGTGTTTGTATGTTGATAGAGACAATAAACACACAAATACACACACAAATTTCAAGCTTTCGCAACCCAAGGTTGCTTCATCAGGAAAGAGGGAACGAGAGGGAAGGAGAGGGAAAGACGAAAGGAAACCCACATCCTTTCGTCTTTCCCTCTCCTTTCCTCTTTCCTGATGAAGCAACCTTGGGTTGTGAAAGCTTGAAATTTGTGCGTGTATTTGTGTGTTTATTGTCTCTATCAACATACCAACGCTTTTGTTTGGTAAGTTACAACATCTTTGTTTTTAGATATATTTTTCCCACGTGGAATGTTTCCCTTTATTGTATTCAATATCGTAAGTAGTTATAATTATTATGTAAAGAAAAGTTTCTTCTAGATTTAGGAGTATCAGACCATAAAGCATTATTTGTATCACTAGCGAAGAAAAATTCAGTCTGCACAACAAAAAGATGTAGGAATTTCAGTCAAGAATATGTGGAAGTATTTTGTAAAAAACTAAGCCAAACCAAATGGACAGGCAACAAACACACTTCTACAAGTGACAATTACAATAACTTTTTAACAGAATTCTTGGGTATATTATTCATTGAATGCTTCACTTTTTTAACAGCAAGGACCAGGTCCCATAAAAGTAGATCATGGGTAACAAAAGGAATTAGAGTGTCTAGTGCTACTAAGAGGAAACTGCATATGCAGGCAAAAGTAAATCGAAGCCCTGAATTTCTTAAGTATGCAAGTAAAAAAAAAAAAAAAAAAAAAAAAAAAAAAAAAAAAAAAAAAAAAAAAAAAAAAAAAAACCTTTGACAAACTAGTTAAACTAGCAAAACGTACTGTGAATAATAACTTCATTTCAAATGCAAAAAACAAATCAAAAGCTGTTTGGTCTGTTATAAGAAATGAAGTTGGCAGTGGGATAGAGAGAAAGCACCCTTCTAAAATAGTGATAAATGGTAGAGCTGTTGCAGAACCCAGTGCAATTCGTTTAATCATTCAATGACTTTTTCATAAACTGTAACAAATTTGGTGACTGTTCACCACTAAAAACAAAGCCCAATATGACAGACAGTAATTGCCCATGTTTTAAGTTTTCTCGTGTTTCCATCTCAGATGTCAACAAAATTATAATAATAATAAAATTTTTAACAGAACAAAGACTAGCTGATCGGATCTGTGAAATAATCAAAAATAACAAGATGCCCCAGTCAGAATTACAAAACATCAAACAACAAGTAAAACAAATACTGGAACAAAATAATGTGCAGTAAGAAGAAGAAGAAGAAGAAGAAGAAGAAGAAGAAGAAAATACAGTAATGGACTCAAACATCCCAGAGCAAACAAACAAAGAACAACATGTATCAATTAAACAATCAGAGGAAAACGAAATCTTAAGACAGCCACCAGGACAAGCACAAATAGAACATGAAGTGACACACATGTTAGATATAGAAGAAAAATTTCAGCTGACATATATAGAATACAAAGACACAAATACAGACATTAGACCATTCTTGCATAGACCACCAAATAACCCACAAGTCGAAACAACAACAACAGTCAACACAATCATACACAACAAAATAAATGAAAATACAACTATGGAAGAGTTACAACTACTGGTTTATGTAGGAGCACTCACTACACTAAATATACACACTAGGCAGAGATCAGAACCAACCAACACACAGAAGAAACCCACAAAACCGGCACGGCAACACAGGCTACAGGTTAGAATCGAAAAACTGAGAAAAGACGTCGGACAGCTAACACAATTTATAAGAAATGAAATATCAGACAAAAAATGAAAAAGGTTAGGTAAAATCTCACAAGAAGCGATAGAGCAATTAGATGAAAAGAAGCAGAAATTACAAGCATTGGCCAAACGACTTAGAAGATACAAAAAAAGTGAAAACAGAAGGAAACAAAACCAAACATTCAACACAAACCAAAAGAAATTTTACCAGACAATAGATAACACACACATTAAAATAGACAATCCACCAAACATAACAGACATGGAACACTTCTGGAGCAACATATGGTCAAACCCAGTACAACATAACAGACATGCACAGTGGATACAAGCAGAAACAGACACATACAAGATGATACCACAAATGCCTGAAGTGATAATTTTGCAACATGAAGTCACCCGAGCAATTAATTCTACTCACAATTGGAAAGCCTCTGGAAAAGATAAAATAGCAAATTTCTGGCTAAAGAAGTTCACCTCAACACATTCACATCTAACTAAATTATTTAACAGTTACATTGCAGACCCATACACAGTTCCTGATACACTTACACAAGGAATAACTTCTCTGAAACCTAAAGATCAAGCACACACAGCAAACCCAGCTAAATATCGCCTCATAACATGCCTACCAACAATATACAAAATATTAACTTCAGTCATTAAACAGAAATTAATGACACATACAACACAGAACAAAATTATAAATGAAAAACAAAAAGGCTGTGGCAAAGGAGCACGAGGATGTAAAGAGCAACTGATAATAGATGCAGACATGACACATAAAGCTAAAACTAAACAAAGGTTGCTACACTACGCATACAATGATTACCAAAATGCTTTTGATAGTGTACCCCACTCATGGTTACTACAGATATTGGAAATATACAAAGTAGATCCTAAATTGATACAGTTCCTAAACACAGTAATGAAAAATTGGAAACCACACTTAATATCCAAACAAATTCAAATAATATCACATCACAGCCAATACAGATTAAGCATGGAATATACCAAGGCGGCTCATTAAGTCCTTTCTGGTTCTGTCTTGCTCTGAACCCACTATCCAACATGCTAAATAACACAAATTATGGATACAATATTACTGGAACATACCAACAAAAAATCACACATTTGCTATACATGGATGATCTAAAACTACTGGCAGCAACAAATCAATAACTCAACCAATTACTAAAGATAACAAGTATTCAGCAATGATATAAATATGGCTTTTGGAACAGACAAATGTAAGAAAAATAGCATAGTCAAGGTAAAAAACACTAAACAAGAAGATTACATATTGGATAACCACAGCAACTGAATAGAAACGATGGAAAAAAAAAACAGATGCCTATAAATATCTAGGATACAGACAAAAAATAGGAATAGATAAAACAAATATTAAAGAACTAAAAGAAAAATAGACAAAGACTAACAAAAATACTGAAAACAGAATTGACAGCAAGAAACAAGACAAAAGCTATAAATACTTATGCTATACCAATATTGACCTAATCATTTGGAGTAGTGAAATGGAGTGACACAGACCTAGAAGCACTCAATACACTTACACGATCACAATGGCACAAATATAGAATACATCACATACATTCAGCAACAGAAAGATTCACATTAAGCAGAAAGGAAGGAGGAAGGGGATTTATCGACAAAAAAAACCTACATTATGGACAGGTAGAAAAGTTAAGAAAATTCTTTCTAGAACGAGCAGAAACTAGCAAAATACACAAAGCAATCACTCATATAAATACATCGGCTACACCATTGCAATTTCATAACCACTTCTACAACCCTTTAGATCACATAACATCAACAGATACAAAGAAAGTAAATTTGAAAAAGAACACACTACATGGCAAGCACCCATATCATCTAACACAGCCACACATCGATCAAGACGCATCCAACACATGGCTAAGAAAAGGCAATATATACAGTGAGACGGAAGGATTCATGATTGCAATACAGGATCAAACAATAAACACCAGATATTACAGCAAGCATATTATTATAGATCCCAATACCACAACAGATAAACGCAGACTTTGCAAACAACAAATAGAAACAACAGTAGATCAGATCACAAGCAGATGTAGAATACTAGCAAATACAGAATACACCAGAAGACATGACAATGTACCAAAAATAATACATCAACAACTTGCCATACAACATAAACTAATAAAACAACACGTTCCCACATACAAGTATGTACCACAAAATGTACTGAAGAATGATGAATACAAATTATACTGAACAGAACCATTATAACAGATAAAACAACACCACATAACAAACCTGACATCATACTCACCAATGAAAAGAAGAAATTAACACAACTAATTGAAATATCCATACCCAATACAACAAATATACAGAAGGAAACAGGAGAAAAAATAGAAAAATACATCCAACTGGCTGAGGAAGTCAAAGACATGTGGCATCAGGATAAAGTTGACATTATACCAATTATACTATCCACTACAAGAGCCATACCACACAATATCCACCGGTACATCAATGGAATACAGGTACATCCAAACGTATATATACAACTACAGAAATCTGTAATTATTGATACACTTTTAATTACCCGAAAGTTCCTAACTGCAATGTAACATATACCATACAATTAAAAGTAAGTCACGCTTGATCAAGGTCCGCGTCACTTTTCAATTTTAACCAGACATAACGTCTGAGAAAGAAAAGAAATAATAATAAAAATTTATTGTCATTTGATTGATTACAGCAATAGACAAAGTCAAGAGCATATATTTCTACATAAACTACTATATCGATGTAAATTGGTTTACATAAAATAGGTACACGTTAGGATACAGTATTTTTATCTTCAAAAAAATTCATCAATGGTGTAAAACAGATTGTTCACAAGTAGCTTGTATAATTTAGCTTTAAAAATATTTACAGGCAGTTCTTTAAAGTCAGCACTTAGTCCAAGAACTAGGTAGGAGTTCTGTAATTTTGATAATCTATGACACGGCACGTCTACAGATGTTCTGTTTCTAGTATTATGGCTATGAATATCACTTTTCAACACAAAATTAGAGACATGGTTTCTAATGTACAATAAAACATCCTAGATGAATAAGTTACTATGGTAAGACACTGCAATTTAATAAACACAGGTTTACAATGTTGTGTTTTATCAGAACCAGTTATAATTCTTATTACTTTCTTATGTAAAAGTAAAATATCATTTACATGACAGCTACTACTCCAAAGTAGAATTCCATAAGAGATGATTCTTTGGAAGAAGGCAAAATAGTTATTGGGAACATGTCATTTACATTCCTAATTAGATAAATAACTCTTGAAAGCCTAGCCAATATTTTTTGAATGTGTTGTTCCCATGCCAATTTATTGTCAATAGTAACACCTAGAAATGTTACTGTTTCTACTTTTTTTTTTTTTTTTTTTTTTTTTTTTTGTGGTTTTCGGGCGCACAACTTCAATGGTCATTAGCGCCCTGACTACTCTAAGAATGCACCGCGAGGCACAAGTTGACAACAACAACTAAAAGGGAAAACACAATAAAAGACAGACTGACAGGCATAGGATTAAAAAACATCATCAAATGTCCTTAGCGAGGTTTGTCAAATTGATAAAACAAAGAACACGAGCAGCTGCTCGTGGGTCATCCGCTAAAATGGCATCTAAAGTAGTAGGCAGGTTAAGATCGAGGCGCAGTGTTTTAAGATCGGGACAGGACATTAAAATGTGACGAACTGTCAGCAAGTGCCCACATGGGCAGAACGGCGCCGGCGCAGCCGTCAGCAGATGGCGATGGCTGAACCGGCAGTGTCCAATTCTTAACCTTGCTAAAACGACCTCCTCCCGCCGAGAAGGGCGTGAGGAGGACGTCCAAGCCACGGGAAGAGGTTTTAAGGCCCGAAGCTTGTTGTCGGTAAGTGCAGCCCAATCGGCATGCCACAGCGACACAACGCGCCGACAAATGACCCTGCTAAAATCGGACGAAGGGACACAACAAGAAGCTGTCCGAGGCTGGAGGACCGCAGCCTTGGCCGCGGCATCTGCAGCTTCGTTCCCAGGGATACCGACATGGCCAGGAACCCACATAAAGCTAACCGGCGTACCGACGTCCACCAGCTGCTGAAGAGAGCGTTGGATCCGGTGTACGAAAGGGTGAACCGGGTACGGATCACTGAGGCTCTGGATGGCGCTCAGGGAATCTGAGCAGATGACATATGCAGAATGTCGGTGGCGGCAGATGTACAGAACAGCCTGGTAGAGGGCAAAGAGCTCAGCTGTGAAGACCGAACAATGGCCATGGAGCCGGTATTGGAAACTTTGTGCCCCGACAATAAAGGAACACCCGACCCCGTCATTGGTCTTAGAGCCATCTGTATAAATGAAAGTCATGTTGTTGAACTTCGAACGAAGTTCCAAAAAACGGGAGTGGTAGACCGAACCGGGGGTGACCTCTTTTGGGAGCGAGCTGAGGTCGAGGTGAACGCGGACCTGAGCCTGGAGCCAAGGTGGCGTGCGGCTCTCGCCCACTCGAAAGGTTGCAGGGAGTGAAAAATGAAGGTGTTGAAGGAGGCGACGAAAGCGAACTCCAGGGGGTAGCAAGGCAGAGACATACAACCCGTATTGAAGGTCAAGAGAGTCGTCAAAAAAGGAACGATAAGAAGGATGGTCGGGCATTGACAGTAGCCGACAGGCATACCGACAAAGCAGTATATCGCGCCGGTAGGTGAGTGGCAATTCGCCAGCGTCAGCATGAAGACTCTCTACGGGACTGGTATAAAATGCTCCGATCGCAAGTCGTAAACCCCGATGTTGTATGGAGTTGAGGCGGCGTAAGATGGATGGCCGTGCAGAGGAGTATACGAAGCTCCCATGATCCAGCTTGGAGCGGACGATCGACCGATATAGACGAAGTAGGACGGTTCGATCCGCTCCCCACGACATACCACTGAGAACACGGAGGACATTTAAAGAACGGGTACAACGGGCGGCCAAATATGACACATGTGGAGACCAGCTAAGTTTCCTGTCAAAGGTAAGGCCTAAAAATTTGATTGTCTCCACGAGTGGGAGAGCAACGGGACCGAGTCGTAAGGACGGTGGGAGAAACTCTTTGTAGCGCCAGAAGTTAATACAGACCGTCTTCTCGGCAGAAAAACGGAAGCCATTGGCGACACTCCAGGAGTAAAGACGGTCAAGAGAACGCTGAAGACAGCGCTCCAAGACACGTGGACACTGCGCGCTGCAATAGATGGTAAAATCGTCCACGAAAAGGGAGCCTGATACATCAGCTGGGAGGCAATCCATTATTGGATTGATCGCGATGGCGAAGAGAGCGACGCTCAAAACTGAGCCCTGTGGCACCCCATTCTCCTGGCGAAAGGTGTCGGACAGGACAGAACCCACACGTACCCGAAACTGTCGATCCATTAAAAAGGAACGAATAAAAAGAGGGAGGCGACCGCGAAAGCCCCACGTATGCATGGTGCGGAGAATGCCCGCCCTCCAACAGGTGTCGTAAGCCTTCTCCAAATCAAAGAACACAGCCGCGGTCGGGCGCTTCCGCAAGAAGTTATTCATGATGAAGGTCGACAAGGTAACCAGATGGTCGACAGCAGAGCGGCGCCTTCGAAATCCACATTGTACATTGGTAAGTAGGCGGCGAGACTCGAGCAGCCAAACCAATCGAGAGTTAACCATTCGCTCCATCACTTTACAGACACAGCTGGTAAGCGAGATAGGTCGATAACTGGAAGGCAAGTGCCTGTCCTTCCCCGGCTTAGGAATCGGGACAACAATAGACTCGCGCCAGCATGCGGGAACATGTCCCTCAATCCAGATGCGATTGTATGTACGAAGAAGAAAACCTTTACCCGCAGGAGAAAGGTTCTTCAGCATCTGAATATGAATAGAATCAGGCCCTGGAGCGGAGGACCGTGATCGGCCAAGTGCGGTTTCGAGTTCCCGCATGGTGAATGGGGCATTATAACTTTCACAATTCGAGGAGCGGAAGTCACGTGGCCTAGCCTCCTCGGCCTGTTTGCGGGGGAGGAAGGCAGGGTGGTAATGAGCGGAGCTCGAAACCTCGGCGAAAAAGCGGCCGAAGGCATTGGAGACAGCCTCAGGGGCCACAAGGACTTCATTCGCGACCTTCAAGCCAGAAATTGGGGAGTGGACCTTAGTGCCAGATAGCCGGCACAGGCTACCCCAGACAACAGAAGAAGGAGTAGAACTGTTGAAGGTGCTGGTGAAAGCAGCCCAGCTGGCTTTCTTGCTTTCTTTAATAATACGACGACACTGAGCACGTAATCGTTTATAATTAATACAATTCGCCACTGTAGGGTGGCGTTGAAAGGTGCGTAAAGCACGTCGACGAGCACGTATAGCGTCCCTACATGCTGCGGTCCACCAGGGGACCGGTACGCGACGTGGAGAAGAGGTAGGGTGAGGGATGGAATATTCAGCAGCAGCGAGAATGACTTCCGTGAGGTGTGCGACCTGACGATCGCAGCTTGTGAAGGTTTGATCCTGAAAGGTCGCCCTGGAAGAGAAGAGCCCCCAGTCTGCCTTGGAGATGGTCCAACGAGAGGAGCACGGAGAGGGAGTATGCTGCAGGAGATGGATAATACACGGGAAGTGGTCGCTCGAATATGTATCAGCAAGGGCATACCACTCAAACCGGCGTGCAAGTTGGGGAGTACATATAGAGAGGTCTAAATGGGAATAGGTATGAGATGTGTCCGAAAGAAAAGTAGGGGCGCCAGTATTGAGGCAGACAAGATTGAGCTGGTTGAAAAGGTCTGCTAACAAGGAGCCCCTCGGGCAGGATGCTGGAGAGCCCCAAAGAGGATGGTGGGCATTGAAGTCTCCAGTTAACAAAAATGGTGCAGGTAGCTGAGCAACAAGATGCGTCATGTCTGCCCTGGTAACGGTAGATGACGATGGAGCGTAAACGGTACAAAAGGAAAACGTAAAAGTGGGGAGAGTAATGCGGATGGCAACTGCCTGCAGGCCGGTGTGCAACGTGATGGGATCGTAGTAAATATCATCCCGGACCAGCAACATAACCCCTCCATGAGCTGGGATACCTACCACAGGGGGTAGGTCAAAACGCACAGAGGTGTAGTGTGCCAAGGCAATTTGATCGCATGGGCGTAGCTTCGTTTCCTGGAGGGCTACGACGAGCGGACGATGCGAGCGGAGCAGCAACTTCAAGTCCTCTCGGTTGGAGCGAACGCTGCGAATATTCCAGTTAATAAGTGCCATCGGAAGAAAAGGAAGATGAGAGAAGGGGTCACCTCGAAGGCCGCTGAGGGCCTGGCTTCGAGCGAGCACTGCCGCCGCTATCAGTAGGCGGACAGTCATCGTCCATTGGTTCTATAGGTTCATCGGCCATCTTGGGAAGATGGCCGGGAGGGGGAGCTTCCTCCGCCGGTGAACGGCCAGATGTTCGGCTACCAGCGGTGCGGCCAGGCGAAAGGGATGACGGCCTGGGGCGGCAACCGCTGGGTGGCGCAGGAGAAGAAATGCGCCGTGGCGGAGAAGGAGAACTGTGCTTCCTATTAGCCTTCTTGGATGGTCGTTTGGTGGAAGTACCGGACGAAGGCTGGGAGGTCGAGGTACGTAGGAAGTCTGCACGGGACGGTTCCTTCTTGAAGGCCCGTGCATCTGACTTCTGGGTCTTCGTCTTAGCAGAAGCTGATGAAGGGGCTGGTGTCTGTGGGGTGATGGGACGAAGAGGAGACGTCGACCGCGCAATCTTAGCACTGGCCGAACGGACGACCGTGGTGCTGAAGGTCAGATCGCATGTCTGGGTTGCTACCTCCCGGGTAGTCCGAGGAGAGGCGAGGACAGTGCTGTATTTCCCCGCTGGGAGCAGCGTGGGCTTCCTACTAGCCAATAGCTTGCGAGCAGCCGAGGTGGACACTTTCTCTTTGACTCGAATTTCCTGGATACAGCGTTCTTCCTTATAGACAGGACAGTCGCGGGAGGATGCGGCATGGTCACCCTGACAGTTCACACAACGAGGAGACGGAGGTGGACAGTCACCCTCATGGGCATCCCTGCCACAAGTGACACATTTAGCCGCATTGGAACAAGACTGTCGAGTGTGATTGAAACGCTGACACTGGTAGCAGCGCGTAGGTGTCGGGACATAGGGGCGAACAGAAATAACCTCGTAGCCCGCCTTGATGCGCGATGGCAGCTTAACACTATCGAAGGTTAAGAAAAGTGTCCGGGTCGGTACAAGGTCATTGTTGACCTTTTTCATGACCCGATGGACAGCCGTCACGCCCTGCTCAGCGAGGAAAGATTGAATCTCCTCGTCAGTCAAGCCGTCAAGGGATCGAGTATAGACCACACCACGAGATGAATTCAAAGTTCGGTGAGCCTCCACCCTGACAGGAAATGTGTACAGGAGTGTGGCTCGAAGCAGTTTCTGTGCCTGAAATGCGTTCTCAGTTTTTAGTAACAAGGTACCATTACGCAACCTGGTACACGACTTGACAGATCCGGCTATGGCATCTACGCCCTTCTGGATAACGAAAGGGTTGACAGAGGAAAAATCCTTTCCGTCCTCAGATCGAGAAACTACGAGGAACTGTGGGGCAGGCGGTAGTATTTTTGTCACTGTTGGCTGGTCACGTTTCCGTTTGTGGGTCGAAGTCGAAAGCGATGGAGTAGAATCCATTGCGGAGGAATCCCCCATGATTGCCAGCGTCTCCGATGGTGCGCTCCTTCCTTGTGGGGACCCTCTCAGAGGGCACTCCCGCCTTAGGTGAATGTTTACACCTCAGGTCACACCTCCCGAGAAACAGACGGAGGGACCAATCGGCATGGTCAGAAGGTATCAGCTCAGGCAATCACCCCTCCCCGGGCCTGGCCTTTACCAGGGGGTACGCGCGTGCCTTACATGTCTACCCAGGGCGGGGACTTACGCGTTACCCCGTCACCGGCTACGCGTGCGAACGCGTGGGTCGGCCTTCAGACACGCACAGGGAGGAAGGAAGAAGAGGAAAAAGGAGAGAGAGGGAGAAAGAGGACAGACTGTCTCAAACGCCGAGGCGGAGACCAGAGAAGGCAAGGAGAAGAAGGCAATGAGAAAGCAAGGAGAAGGAGGCAAGGAGGAGGCAAGGAGAAGAAGGCAATGAGAAGGCAAGGAGAAAAAGGCAATGAGAAGGCAAGGAGGAGTCAAGGGAAAGAGTAAGGAAGACAGTGAAGTGGAGAAGAGCAAAGAAAGGAACCAACAAAAGGAAGGAAGAAACGAGAAGTGAAAAACCAAAAAGACCACAATTATAGGTCGTGAAACCGTCCGTCTCCGGACGCAGGCGCTAACTACCCCCGTGAGGGGGATGGACTCCTTTTAGTCGCCTCTTACGACAGGCAGGAATACCTCGGGCCTATTCTAATCCCCGGACCCGCAGGGGGGTTTCTACTTTTTGGTAGTTAGGAATCTCTTTGAGGCTAAAGTAAAGTGTCTGGGTTTTGCTTCCGTTTAGTAAGAAGCCATTAACTTTGAACCATAATGAGGACCTAGCAAGGGTATATTCGGTCAGTGTTTTCAGTGGGCCTAGATCAGAGCTTTTATGTAGAAAAGTTGTCATCAGCATACAATATTGTGTGAGAATTTACAAGTGAGGGCAGGTCATTAATCATTAATATAAACAGTAAAGGTAAAAAGCACTGACCCTTGAGGCACTCCGTACCTAACATTAACCAAATTTGATTTCTCCCTTCCAATGCACACAACTTGTTGACAGTTCTCTAGAAAGGATCTGAACATATTTATACTGTTGTCATCAAAACCATAGTAAACTAGCTTATTCAACACAGTGTCATGCTCTACACAGTCAAAGGCTCTGCTCAGGTCACAAAATGTAGCCTGGGCATAGTCCCTAGCCTCAAACACATCTAGGACTATTTTTACGAGGGAGTCCATTGCATCTGTTGTGGATTTACCTTTCCTAAATCCAAACTGTTGATCACTAATTATATTTAGTTTACCCAAATAGACACTAACTTGCTCATACATAATTGTTTCTAAAATTTTCTAAAAACTGGGGTTATGGATATAGGTCTGTAACTAGCAGGACAGTTCTTTTCCCCTTTTTCATATATGGGCACAACTCTAGAAATTTTTAGTACATCAGGGAACTTGCTTTCAACAAGGCATCTGTTAACACAAAAAGTTAAACGATGAATCACACAACCAATAACATCTTTTAACAAATTACACGACACATCATAGTAATCAACACTAACAGAAGGTTTGAAATTTTTCACTATTTTTGGATATTATTTGGGCTCACTTCTTTGAAAGTGAAGGTGCTTGGAGGAAGCTTTTCAAAGTAGCTGCCCATAATACTAACTGCATTTTCAGGGGGTTTGGTTATTGAAGTACTGATTTCTTCAATGGCCTGAATGCAATATTTGTTAAATTCTTCTGGGATAATGGCAATTTCCTCTTTGTGTTTAATGTGTGCAATGGAGTTTATTACACTCCAGGCCTTTTTGCATTTATTGTCAGATTTTTCAATTATTGCCTTCCTATACTTGTATTTAGCTTTAGCATACAATTCTTTATACAGTTCTGATTCACTGGTTTTGTACAGACTAGAATACAGCATAACAGTATTTTTCAGTTGCCTTAACAGTGGAGTATACCATTCCTTCGTTTTTCTTTTCTTGTAATTACTACTAATATTCACTGTACATTTTTTCAGAGGGATGTTATTTTCAAATATATTTAAAAATATGGAGAAAAACTCTGTGAAAACAATATCAGCTGAACAGTGTTGAAGCCCAATAAAATGTGTGTCCCAACTGAAATAGGTGAGGACATGTCTAAACCTATCGATCCCCTCTCTGCTCACTGGTCAAGTAATAATTTTAGATTCTGGTTTGGTGCAGTCTGAAGTTATATTATTAAGACTAAGATATACTGCATCATGGTCTGAGTAAGGGAAACTAATTACATCAGTGGACAAACAAGTTCTCTTAATATTTGTAAATATGTTGTCTAGACAGGATGAGCCTCTGGTAAGTTTGCAGTTAACATAATACAGGTTAAATTGTCGAAGCACATTTTTGAGCTCTGTCACAGTTTTTCTGTCCTGCAGAACATCAAAACTTGAATCGATATCCCCTCCAATGACAATACTGTATTTTTTTTTCCATTTTGGTATACATATGTACATTAAAAGTTCCTCCAGAAAGATATGGGGGTCACCACTAGGTGGCGTGTATACCACCACCACCACCACCACCACCACCACCACCTTAAGGCTCTCAATTACTAGCCCTGATATTTAAAAATGCATTTCACCACAAAGGGTCTTGAGATCTATCCTGCCACAGTTTGGTGCAAGATGTGTTTTTGCATATATTGCTACCCCACCACGTAAGTGCTGTTTTTTGCAATAGCAACTAAGTAGTGTGGAATCATTCAATACTTTGTACCCAATCTCATCCTCTTTACACCAATGTTCACTTAAACATAGAATATTTACCACGTTTTCATTTGAAAATTTGTTCACTATTAAGTTTTTATCTGTCATACCCTGAATATTGAGGTAGCGTACTTTAAACTCTAATTTAGGCATTTCTTTTTTTGCATATTCTATTAGTTGTCATGACCTAACGTTACCGCATGAAAGTTGACCAGGTTGTGTCCTTATGTTATTAGAACACCCAGCATGGTCTATACATACAAGTTTTTTGTCATCTCAGTAGAAACGTAATCCAAACACATTACTGGTCTTTTTTCCTTCTCTAGCTTATCCAATACTATTGCAAGAATTGTATCACTTAAAACACATATACCTTGATTATTGAAATGTTGACCATGCTTGGTATGCCATTCTCTGCTGCAACTACCGGTGTTAATTAAGGAAACATTCTTAAAGTGCTTATAGATAGCTTTGTACTCCTTGTTGGTCTGCTCCACTTCCTTATTCACACATGACTACTGGGGCAAATCATGTCGATGAGGCGCATTAACGACAATCACGTTGGTGTGGGTTAACTCTCCGGGAGTCTTCCTCAGTGTCAAAGTAGCTATCTTCCTTTCATTTCTGCTGATGTCGTTTGCTCCGGCCATTACCACTACAAAGTCTCTGTCCATGAGGGCTGTACTTTCTTTCTTGATTGATGTCGCAACGTCTCATAAGCCAGCTCCCGATTTAATGGTACCTTCTCTTTCAAATTCATTAAACACATGAAGTCTGCTTTCCATTAACATAGCTACTAATCCTCTGGTGTAACTGTCTGAATACATCTTGATTTTACATTTTTCCTTATATTTTACTTGGCTGTTTGCTATGTTTTGAATATCCTGCAACACCTTATCAGATGAGTATGCTGATACAGTTTCTATGTCATCTGTGTTTTGAAGCGAATTATATTTGTTATTTAATGGTAACACAAAGCCCTGCCTATATTTATTGTTAATATGTTTGTAAGAGCTCCCTTCGATTTTACAGTTACCCATCTACTGCTAGGCCTGTTGTGAGCCGTTTTAGTCGTAGCTTCACTTTCTGACAATCCTTCCATGTGTTTGGAGATATTAAGACTTACCTGATGATCACTATCTTCCAATATTGTCCCTAAAAAATTCAAAATCGGTGGGGTGGGATGAGGTCCCCACTGAAATAATAGAAATAGTCCATCACAGTATTGCATATCCAAAATCAACAAATCTTTTGATGAGCGATGTTTCCCAGATCAATTAAAATATGCAGAAGTTCAGCCAGTACATAGAAAAGGCAAACAAGGTGAATTGGGCAACTATAGGTCACTCTCACTGTTACCAATTTTCTCAAAAATATTTGAAAGAGCTGCAAGTGATCAGATCGAAAATCACAATTCATCAAACAGCATTATCTTATGCAATCAATATGGTTTCAGAAAAAGCGGCAGCACAATCCATGCAGTAAATGAATTAGTCACAAAAGTCAGCAGATCTTTTGTGACCTGTCCGAAGCCTTCGACACAGTAAATCATGACCTGCTTCTCCAAAAATTGGCACACTATGGTTTACAAGGCAAGTATCTTAGCTGGATGTCATCATCATACTTAGCAAACAGAAAACAAAGAGTACTTATTAATAACAATGGCAAGAAATTTCTCTCTGGCTGAAAACACAATCAGGTGTTCCACAAGGTTCAATATTAGGGCCTCTACTTTTTCCATATTATATCAATGATATGCCATGCCAAGTTCAGTCTGATACTATCCTCTGAGCAGATGATGCAACAGCTGTAGTCTGTTGTAGAAATGAGGTAGACCTAATTCGTAATATTGAACAAACACTTGGGGAAGTGAAGACATGGGTCAAAAACAATAACATGACATTAAATTTTACAAAAACAGAAATTGTTCATTTCACCACAAAACAAGCTGCACAGGCTATAAGTGAAATATGGTATATGGAAAAAAAATTAGATACTGCAGACTGTGTCAAATTCCTTGGCGTATTAGTCAATAAAAACCTGTTATGGAGTCACCATGTGGACTATATACTGTGTCGACTGAATAGCCTTGTGTTATTATGAATATCTTTTATAGGTTTACTGATTTAGCTGTAAGAAAAACAGAATATAATGCATATTTTGTTTCAGTCATTACGTATAGTATAATTTTCTAGGGGGTCTGAAAAAAACAAATTTACTTAGAGCTTTTAGACTAAAAAACAGAATCATCCGAGCAATGGTAGGAGCAACATCAAAGCAACATTGTAAACCTAGATCTAATGAGCATTCCAAACATATACATCTATGAAACTCTCACTTTCATGAAAAGAAACCCACAACTTTTTGAGGGTAACTGCTTCTTGCATCAATATGATACTAGATATAGAACAAGCTACATGTTACCTACCCACCAATTAAAATCATATGAAAGAAACCCATACTATATGGGCATGAAATTTATAAATAAAATATGGAAAGATATGGATGACCCAAATGTAAAAGGTACCAAAAGAGACCTGGAAAAATATCTGAAAGATAAATGTTACTATAGTGTAGAAGATTTCCTGAATGGAACAATGCATTATAATTTTAATTAAAATACCTTTCTGAAGATGTTACAACATATGTATTATTAGTCTATTGTCTATTTTTAGTATTATTATATATAGTGTAAAACTGACAAGTCACCTATGTCACAATCTTTGATTGTATAAGGCATATTATGTGATGATAAAAATGGAAATAATCTGGTGCAGCAGCAGAGGCAATATGCAGTAAAAACCATCTTGAATACTAGGTCTTAATATTAATTGTGGTATAACAGAAATGTGTGTTTTCAGTGCAATCAGTATATGGAGATAACTACCTTACAGAAGTGTGTCATGGTGGTTTCTTCCAACATTAAGGAAACAGAATTTTAAACATAGTTGCCTGGAGTAACTGTGTGGAAAGAATAAGCAAGATTTGTATGTATATCACCTTTCAGGCTGGAATCTCAAGCAATTTGATGGAATACAGTGAAATAATTGTTTTTATGAGTGATCATTTTGTCTGATCAGTAATGAGAGTTAACTTTGCCTTAACATATGGATCTGTTACTGTGGAGTGTTTTTCAGGAGAACCTATTTTGCACCAGATAAGAAGAGCAAGTGTTTATTAGATAACGAAGCAATAATTAAATAATAAAATAATGAATAATGTTAGGGTCTTAATGGTTAGGAAGCCTGTCTCTGCAGTAGGGATTTTTTTTTTTGAGAATGCACTCCATTATCTAATGAGGTAAAAAATGTAAGCAAAATAATGGAGCTGACAGACATGATTGAGTAATGAAAAAGGTAAGTGTATATAAAACAAATGTGCTGTAACTATATCGATGCTCTATTTTTGAACTAGGCAGCATTGAGTACTGAATATATTGTGCAATTGTCTTTCAAATTGCAGATCATCAAAAATAATACAACACATCATTATCTTATCAACAATGGAAAATCCAGGATGTAATTTAACATTATGAGAAGGAAAGTTGCTACTCACCATATAGCAGAGATGCTGAGTTGCAGATAGGCACAACAAAAAGACACTCACAATTAAAGCTTTCAGCCATTAAGGCTTTCGTCAAAAATAGACACACATGCATGCACATGCCCATGCTCACGCGCAAGCGATGGCAGTCTCAGGCAACTGAAACCACACTGCCTCTCGGGTTGGCAGGGGTCAGCCGGTGACGGACCAAGAGGTGGGTGCTGGCCAGATTCTTGTTGATACCAATTGTTTACTTTTTTCCAAATACTGTACAAAATATGTTTACTACAATTTTATCAGAAATGAGTCAGATGTATGGGCATTTAAGTTTCCATCAACCTGCAAGAACATGTTGAAAGTCTCTTGGGTAATACAGTGGGGTTAAAATTGAATTCAAAAGACTTTGTTGTTTAATTCCTTCTGTTCTATTAAGACTGTACTTGGAGGAACAAAATATTTCTTAATATATGCTCTTTCAGCTTCATTCCTCATACCTCACATCTCTCTCCATGGAATATGAGGGAATTTCTGAAGTCTATACAAGGCCCAATATGATTCACATTCCTGCGCTAGCTGCCAAATATAATGTCATCCACCCAAGTGTTAACAATATTCCACTAACAGCATGTTTATTAGTAGACGCAGGTAATGTTATTAGGCACGCTATCTATCAGATTCAAACTAGACCGATTGTAAAAATAAACACAAAAATGTTATTGTTAGAAACCTGGAAATTTTGAAAAAAGTTATTCACTAATCTAGGCAAGATCATATATAATATGAACAGTGTGCAAGTTTCTGAAATTTGAAATGCTGAAACTATGTAGAAGAAAAATATTAAATGAAAAGTGATTGCAGAGTTAGATATGGCATATTTGTATCTTTATGTTGAGATGATTCTTACAATTTCATAATGATCTTGGTTGTTATAGTGTAAATCGTGTGCTTTCCCAACTTCATAAAATAGAAATTTTGCCAACAGAACAGGTGGAAAATCCATTGTTCCCTACAAACTGTAGTACCTCTATCAATAACATGACAGACATATCCACTTTGGCAGACATCCCTGATTATTGAAGAAAAAAGGTACTTACTCTACATAAAGATTGCACAAAAGCTGGAATACTGCTAATTACTTTGTATGCCAACAAGAAAGCATCATTCACTTTTTCATAAAGAAAATGATGTAGAACAATATCCACACACTGTGCAGGAAATCTGTTTACTGCCATTTTATGGCAAAGCTGCCTTAGTATTTCATAGATGTGTTCCTTTATATCACAATCCTTGTCATATCTAGAAAGAAAGGAAAACATACAAATCTTTACACTTTTTTTAAATGCCACAATACAGTGTAATTTTACTCTAGGTGCTCCACTGTTTTGGATGCACGCTTCATAATTCTAGACAAACATTTACTTTTTAAAATGTCAACAGTTAATAAAGTAATTTATTTAACAGCACCAAATCTTACAAATATATGCCAAATTACAGAAAGTGACTTATTACCAATGCATAAGGTTTGAAAAACATTGTTGGCACTCTGTAGGGACAGAGTAAATAGGTTGAACATTAGTTTTGCTGGCGTTGTGCTGGAAAAAGCAAACTTTTAATGTGTCCTGGCATACCACCAATATCCTTCACTGTACATTTCATTAAATTTGATCACAGTAACCTGAGTTAAGTACAAAAAATAAATTTGTAAATTTTATTAAGAATGAACCTCATTACTGTACATAATACAATTGGATATATGAACAGATTTACTCATCAAGTGCTAGCAGAAGGAAATACACACAAAACTTTGTGAAATGTGCAAACTTTCACAGCCAGTAGCAGCTCCTGGCAGAAGGGCTGAAGGGGAAGGAATATAGATGAAGGGGAAGGAATATGGATGAAGGGGAAGGAATATGGATGAAGGGGAAGGAATATGGATGAAGGGGAAGGAATATGGATGAAGGGGAAAGACTGTAGAGGTTTGGGAAATTGGGAGAGTTTGCAAAATTCGCTCAGAAACCCAGGTCAGGGGAGACTTCCCGAACAGTATGAGAGGGGACAACCGATCTTTAGGGACTGCACAGGATGAGATCTGAAAACCAGAGCGCTTAAAAGTGGAAATAGGGTTATAAGTGAGACAAATTTCTGAAAACCATCATGCAGGTGTTAATAAGAGTGGAAAGCTAAGTGCATTATATGTGATAGACTGGCATGAGGGGAAGGAGGGTGGATGGACAGGTTATAAAATATAAGACATACAAACTAAAAGGGAGTGAAGGAAAGAATTGTTACTAACAAGCAGTTGTGACTAAATAAATGAACAAATTTAGACAATGTAAAGCCAAATACCACCTTTGGAGATCTGAGAAATTGGTTTCAGGAGACAGAATCCAGATGGAATGTGTGGTGAAACAGGCACCGAGGCCATGACAGTAGATGTTTTAGAGCATTCTCTGCACCAAGTTATTGTGTGTTGCCAGTATACACTCTCCATCTATGCTCATTCATTACATACGGTAACTTAATGGTAGTTATACCAATGCGGAAGGCCAAGCAGTTACGTAATAACTGGTACAAGATTGTCATTTCACAGGTGGTTGTCCCCTTGGTAGTATATGTTTTGCCATTTGCAGGGCTGGTATGGGTGATGAGTGGAGAATGCCCAGGACTTTTAAAGGGGGGCAGCCACAGGGGTAGGAGATGTAAGATACGGGAATAAGTGCAGAAGGGGCATAGCATCTGAACAGACTATAGCTGGAACTGGGGATGGGGTAGATGGATGAAAAGCTATTCTATGTGAGTGGGTAAAATGGACCTCATTTCAGGGCATTATTTTAGGTCATAGGTCAGGATAGTACTGAGTGAGAAAAGGTGTACTCGCAAGCTGTTTTTTGGATGGATCAGCACACTTACAGCAATACACCACCACTCTCACCTCAGCCTTCATTTCAAGTAATTATTCCACCAGCCTACTTCAAAGGCAGATTTCCCTAGCCATCATATCCAACCTTGATTCTGCACTCCTCTTGTCACTCAATACTATCCTCTCTTGAATGTACTAATCAGCAACTTCAAAGCCCATACTGGCCTAGAATCATGCACTGAAATGAGTTCCATTCACTTCAGCAATTTACCTACAACACCTAGAATAACTTTTTGCACTCCCTGCTCCCTCCCCAATCTTCACAATCTCCTGCTCACATTCTATACCTATTCCCCTGCCATGTGGGTCCTATCCCCTGTGACTGTCCCTGCTGCACAGCTTGCCCTATTACTGATGCAAGGGGAAATGTCATGGAACAAAAACTGATCAATGGATGGATGTGTACACAAAGAGATGCATGGCACATTGCTGTCTCAGTTTGTGTCAGAGACGCAACATGACTGTCTCAATGAAGGATCATGCACTGCTTGTGAAGCTCTTGTATGCAAAGGTGACTGTGTGCTGGTAGCCCTGCAGAAGAGCTGGACACGCAATGTTATGAAGAACAGCACTGGTTCAGTGTCTGCTAAGAATCTGGAGGAAATAGTTATAAACTTTGAAAAGATGTGTTCTTTTGAAGTGCGATGTGGCTGAGAGAGGAAAGCAGTTGATATGACATCTGTTGAAGTGTCCATAGTGCTGCAGGAGTGGTTGAGTGATGGTGTGCAAACATGCAATGCCTGGGGAGTACCTAATGCTGGACATGCCTGTGAGCGTGGTGCATAAAATCCTACAAAACATTCTGGATTGCTACTCACACAAAATCATCCATGTTCAGAAGTTGATTCCTGGTGACCTGTCAATAAGACAAATGTTTGCTCTAGATTTTCTTGGTGACAAGTAAATGAACGATAAATGGCTATAGAACATTCCAGGGATAGACAAAGTCAATTTTCACCTCCAAGGACATGTCAATACACAGAACTGTAGAACATGGGGAAAAAAATCTGTATGCACATCAACTGATACCACTTCATTCTGCAAAGCTGACTGTAGTGCAGGTTGACGGCATCATTTACCACAGGGCTAAATTTTTTTGAGGAGATGAGTCTGTTACCTGTACCATCACTGGTCAACACTATGAGTGTCTTTTGCGCACCAACATGATTCTAGCCCTTCAACAACATGGATGTGTGGGTAGGATTACTTTTATGAAAGATGTCTCTCCTCTGTACATTGCACAGCCAGTGGCAGAGGCATTTTGGAAATGCTAGAATTATCATGTCATTTTCCTATAGCCTGGCCATCCGGATCACCTGGTCTTAATCCGTTTTGACTTCTAGCTTTGGGGTTATCTGAGATATGTTGTGTTCAGTGCTCTAATTATGAACACAGCAAAACTGAAGACACACCTTGTGCATCACATTCTGAACGTGACCCTGAGACACTCCAATCTGTTGTGGAGCATGCTGTTTCACAATTTCAACCAGTGGCAGAAAAATGGATAGTATTACTGTACACATCCTGCACCAGCCGTCTCACAACAATTGGAAACCACTGTCATTTTATCTTTACATGGTTTTTGACACCGGGACAATTAAAAACTGATATCTTTTGCTGTTCATCCAGTTTTTGGTCTTAGAACAATTAAAACCAATTTTTTCCCAACCAATGTGATATGACATTGTGGTGGTGGATGGGTTTACCTAGCTGTGCCATAACTGTTAACTGATGTACTTGTGCAGTCACGCACATTAAACAGTGCAGACAGTGTAATGCGCAGCCAACCACAGTGATGTTGTTGTTGTTGTTGTTGTCTTCAGTCCTGAGACTGGTTTGATGCAGCTCTCCATGCTACTCTATCCTGTGCAAGCTGCTTCATCTCCCAGTACCTACTGCAACCTACATCCTTCTGAATCTGCTTAGTGTATTCACCTCTTGGTCTCCCTCTACGATTTTTACCCTCCACACTGCCCTCCAATACTAAATTGGTGATCCCTTGATGCCACAGAACATGTCCTACCAACCGATCCCTTCTTCTGGCCAAGTTGTGCCACAAACTCCTCTTCTCCACAATCCTATTCAGTACCTCCTCATTAGTTATGTGATCTACCCATCTAATCTTCAGCATTCTTCTGTAGCACCACATTTCGAAAGCTTCTATTCTCTTCTTGTCCAAACTATTTACCGTCCATGTTTCACTTCCATACATGGCTACACTCCATACAAATACTTTCAGAAATGACTTCCTGACACTTAAATCTATACTCGATGTTAAATTTCTCTTCTTCAGTAACGATTTCCTTGCCATTGCCAGTCTACATTTTATATCCTCTCTACTTCGACCATCATCAGCTATTTTGCTCCCTAAACAGCAAAACTCCTTTACTACTTTAAGTGTCTCATTTCCTAATCTAATACCCTCAGCATCACCCGACTTAATTCGACTACATTCCATTATCTTCGTTTTGCTTTTGTTGATGTTCATCTTATATCCTCCCTTCAAGACACCATCCATTCCGTTCAACTGCTCTCCCAAGTCCTTTGCTGTCTCTGACAGAATTACAATGTCATCGGCGAACCTCAAAGTTTTTATTTCTTCTCCATGGATTTTAATACCTACTCCGAATTTTTCTTTTGTTTCCTTTACTGCTTGCTCAATATACAGATTGAATAACATCGGGGAGAGGCTACAACCCTGTCTCACTCCTTTCCCAACCACTGCTTCCCTTTTATGCCCCTTGACTCTTATAACTGCCATCTGGTTTCTGTACAAATTGTAAATAGCCTTTCGCTCCCTGTATTTTACCCCTGCCACCTTTAGAATTTGAAAGAGAGTATTCCAGTCAACATTGTCAAAAGCTTTCTCTAAGTCTACAAATGCTAGAAACGTAGGTTTGCCTTTCCTTAATCTTTCATCTAAAATAAGTCAGAAGGTCAGTATTGCCTCACGTGTTCCAGTATTTCTACGGAATCCAAACTGATCTTCCGCGAGGTCGGCTTCTACTAGTTTTTCCATTTGTCTGTAAAGAATTCGTGTTAGTATTTTGCAGCTGTGGCTTATTAATCTGATTGTTCGGTAATTCTCACATCTGTCAACACCTGCTTTCTTTGAGATTGGAATTATTATATTCTTCTTGAAGTCTGAGGGTATTTCGCCTGTTTCATACATCTTGCTCACCAGGTGGTAGAGTTTTGTCAGGACTGGCTCTCCCAAGGCCGTCAGTAGTTCCAATGGAATGTTGTCTACTCCGGGGGCCTTGTTACGACTCAGGTCTTTCTGTGCTCTGTCAAACTCTTCACGCAGTATCGTATCTCCCATTTCATCTTCATCTACATCCTCTTACATTTCCATAACATTGTCCTCAAGTACATCGGCCTTGTATAGACCCTCTATATACTCCTTCCGCCTTTCTGCTTTCCCTTCTTTGCTTAGAATTGGGGTTCCATCTGAGCTCTTGATGTTCATACAAGTGGTTCTCTTATCTCCAAAGGTCTCTTTAATTTTCCTGTAGGCAGTATCTATCTTACCCCTAGAGAGATACGCCTCTACATCCTTAAATTTGTCCTCTAGCCATCCCTGCTTAGCCATTTTGCACTTCCTGTCGATCTCATTTTTGAGACGTTTGTATTCCTTTTTGCCTGCTTCATTTACTGCATTTTTATATTTTCTTCTTTCATCAATTAAATTCAATATTTCATTTGTTACCCAAGGGTTTCTACTAGCCCTAGTCTTTTTACCTACTTGATCCTCTGCTGCCTTCACTACTTCATCCCTCAAAGCTACCCATTCTTCTTCTACTGTATTTCTTTCCCCCATTTCTGTCAATTGTTCCCTTATGCTCTCCCTGAAACTCTGTACAACCTCTGGTTCTTTCGGTTTATCCCGGTCCCATCTCCTTAAATTCCCACCTTTTTGCAGTTTCTTCAGTTTTAATCTACAGGTCATAACCAATAGATTGTGGTCAGAGTCCACATCTGCCCCTGGAAATGTCTTACAATTTAAAACCTGGTTCCTAAATCTCTGTCTTACCATTATATAATCTATCTGATACCTTTTAGTATCTCCAGGGTTCTTCCATGTATACAACCTTCTATCATGATTCTTAAACCAAGTGTTAGCTATGATTAAGTTGTGCTCTGTGCAAAATTCTACCAGGCGGCTTCCTCTTTCATTTCTTAGCCCCCAATTCATATTCACCTACTACGTTTCCTTCTCTCCCTTTTCCTACACTCGAATTCCAGTCACCCATGACTATTAAATTTTCGTCTCCTTTCACTATCTGAATAATTTCTTTTATTTCATCATACATTTCTTCAATTTCTTCGTCATCTGCAGAGCTTGTTGGCATATAAACTTGTACTACTGTAGTAGGTGTGTGCTTCGTATCTATCTTGGCCACAATAATGCGTTCACTAAGCTGTTTGTAGTAGCTTACCCGCATTCCTATTTTCCTATTCATTATTAAACCTACTCCTGCATTACTCCTATTTGACTTTGTGTTTATAACCCTGTAGTCACCTGACCAGAAGTCTTGTTCCTCCTGCCACCGAACTTCACTAATTCCCACTATATCTAACTTTAACCTATCCACTTCCCTTTTCAAATTTTCTAACCTACCTGCCCGATTAAGGGACCTGACATTCCACACTCCGATCCGTAGAACGCCAGTTTTCTTTCTCCTGATAACGACATCCTCTTGAGTAGTCCCCGCCCGGAGATCCGAATGGGGGACTATTTTACCTCCGGAATATTTTACCCAAGAGGACGACATCATCATTTAATCATACAGTAAAGCTGCATACCCTCGGGAAAAATTACGGCCGTAGTTTCCCCTTGCTTTCAGCCGTTCGCAGTACCAGCACAGCAAGGCCGTTTTGGTTATTGTTACAAGGCCATCCAGTCATCCAGACTGTTGCCCTTGCAACTACTGAAAAGGCTGCTGCCCCTCTTCAGGAACCACACGTTTGTCTGGCCTCTCAACAGATACCCCTCCGTTGTGGTTGTACCTACGGTACGGCTATCACTATCGCTGAGGCACGCAAGCCTCCCCACCAACGGCAAGGTCCATGGGGGGGGGGGGGGGGGGGGACCACAGTGATCATGTTCTGATTCATCTGTCATTTGTAGCTGCCCACATTTATGTTAAGATGCTCACAGCTCCATTAGCTGGAAAATTTTTCATAATTTTGTTGTTCCATGACTTTTCCTTGAATGAATAATATGCTGTTCAAATCAGATGTCATTCCATGCAGTGCTTCTCTTTCTATTCATTATGGACACCCTGTACTATCAAGGAAGACCACCTATGCAATGAGACTTATCGTGCACTGGCCGTTATGTTATCACTGCTCCATCTTCCAAATTGGCGTATCAGTATGAATGGACATGAATAGATTGTGTATGATGGCAAAAAACAATATCCCATTGCACAGCATGCTATACATCATGACAAACATGACCTCAGTGCATATTTCACCACACACACCATCTAGATTCTTCCTGCTGACACCAGTTTCTCAGAACTTTGCAACGGAACAGGCATCAAACTGTGTGCTTGGTTCTCACCATCCATTGGACCAAAATTTATGTTAATTTCATAGCATTTCTTCCTGTTACCTATTTCTTTTCTTCATTTCATTTAGTTTTCTACGTCTTATATTCTAATCTGTCTATTCCCTCCCTCCCCCCTCCCCCTTTCCTTCACCTGCCCATCACATATAATGCACTTAGCTTTTCACTTGTATTAACTATTGTGTCATGTTTCTTTTTTTTTTCCCCCGTAACACTATCTTCCACTATTAAGATCTCAGTCCCTAACGACCAGTCTTTACTTCTCATCCCATTCGGTAAGTCCCGACTTGGGGTTCTGGTTAACTTATCTATAGCTCTTCCCATTTCCTTGCCAGTCCTCTTCCTTCAACATTCTTCCTTTACCTTGAACACTTATGCCAAAAGGAGCCAGTTTGCACATTTCCCTAACTTTTGTGCAGGTTTTCTTCTGCCAGCACTTTGTGAGTACATTTTTTAAATCTGTCCAATTATATTACATTTTCAAAATCAATCATTTTTGTTGATATATTATACCCTGCTGCCATCATTCCTTGTAATCCAATTTTCACTCTTTGTTGTTGTTGTTGTTGTTGATCTTTTTCAAACTACCATCTGTTTTCAATTTTTTGTGCACGTTCAGTCATTTGCTTACCTGTGCTGCCTATTATTGATCTACTTTATGTTCCTATATATTCTTGTAGGGAATTCCACGTGCTTAAATGTGTCACTTTTTATTTATGAACTTTCATATAATCAACAGTTTATTATCCACTGCATGTCATCGGCCTGATTGTCTTTTGCTGATTTAATTCCATATTTGACACCACTTTACTTCTTGCCACTTACCTTAGCATTTAAGTCATTCTTTCATGCTTTTGTGAATTTGTTTTTTCAACAAATCGCACTGACTTTTACTGTCACCACCTGCATTGTTTTATTCCCCACAGAAGAGTTTTTCCTCCAATGACTTCCTCTTTATTTGTCCTATTTTTAAGCTTTTGTTCATTGTCACGTCTTTCATAACTTTCTTAATTAACACAATAAATAGCAGTTTGTTCTTACTATACGTAGTCCACTTTTCTCATTCGCTCACTACCTCTTGTTAACCCTTGCCTGATCATGATTTTTGTTCAATTTTTTCCGATTTTTCTACATTTTTTGAGTTTTCTGGGCTTTTTCCTTGTTTGTCCTCCATTTTTTTGCGCTCTGCTTTTCTTCGCTACTCCCACAATCTCTTAATATTCTAAACCCTTATCCTTAGTCATGATGATGAATCCCATTACATTATACTCAATCTTTTCAGAAACATGCTTTTACACAAACTAAACTAAGATCCCACATTTAGTTTCTTGGACACTGCTTGTCCCTGGGAGTTATCCCCAAAGACCTAACATTGAAAGTCCCTATTTCTGGATGTAATCCCACTCTTTAGGAGACACTTACAGTTTCAAATACAGCGATCTCTTGTACTTACCAGGTGTATAAGTGACCTACATAAACGTCTGTCAATTTCCACTCCACCGGACTTCTCTCCTCCTACAAAGTCCTGCTGTTTTCTGCCCCTCACGTTTCCTTGGATGGTATTATCCACCAAGCCAACTCTGAACTGCAACAACAGACCAGACTTCACCTCAAAGCTATCCTCCTTTCTCCTGAACAACCGGGGCAGGCGGGGCGGGGCAACAACCACCGTGTGGGAAACACAGAAAATTCTTGCTGCGTGTCTGGGGAGTGGTATGGATGCTGAAACATCACCAGCTGCTTCATGTTGACATTGTGCCAGAGATGAGTTTGGCCCATGCAATAGATTTGCGGGTGACAATGTATGATTGGCTGCTTCTCTCTACTATGGTGTTCTACAACCAAGCTTGGCAACCTCCTTAACCCCCAGCCTTCACCATTGCCTCCTAGAGCAATGGAAACTGATTACCACAAGAACTAGCCACAAAAGTTAATTGTTCTCAAGCTCTCATCTAAGTGCCTCTCACCACCTGAATTACCTGTATTATGAAAAGCTCTTGATTTCAGCTCCAAACCAGCATTGAATCTTGGTGCTTTGGCTACAAGCCTACTTTTCTTCACTTGTAATGTAAACTGGAATTATCCCTTTTCAACTCAGTCTCAGAACCCTTCCAACAGTAAACCAGACATTGAATCCTGACTAACAGTTCAGACCATGATCCCAACTTGATCCACCACCACTACCCCAAAATAACCATTTCCAAGCTTTCCAAGAATCCTTAACACCCAGTACTGTTTTGCAACCCTTTCTCAGGTCCCTACAATATGACCATAACCTCTCCTCTTCAGAACTACAAAACACACTTTGATCCATAAAAACTGATGACTACATCATTAACTTCATGGCAGACAAGTGATCTACCACTGTGGTGCTTGACATGAGAGTACATAAGTGATGGTCTAGACCAGTTTTCTGACACTTCTACATACTGCATCTGCCATGAAGATCTTATCTTTGTGGTACAGACTAATCTACAGTCCCTCCTTAAAAACTAAGTCCACTCACAAGTACTAACATCTCATCTCAATCCATAGAATTTATTTCCCACCCAAATCATGCGCTATCAGCTGTTACCTTCTTCCTATTATGTAAAAACCAAATAATCCTGGATGTCCCATAGTTGCTGGTTTCCAGGCATCCACTGAATGTATATCTGCCTTAGTTGATCAACATCTGCAACCTGTAGTGCCCTCCCCCCCCCCCCCCTCCCCCTTTATATTAAAGAAAGAAACCATTTCTTAGATCATCTGGAATGTTTGCCCATCCCAATAGTGCCACAAACATTGCTTATCATCAAGGCAACCTTCCTCTGAAACAATATTCCCTGTGTACATGGTATTTCTTTTGCTGACTTATCTCAACCAGCACCCACCTGATTCCAGAATCCCTATGATATCCTTCCTGCTCTCCTTAAGCAACTTCATACTTTTGAACAATAACGTTACTGTGAGGGGTGGACATACAAACAGATCAAGGGCACAGCCATGGGAACCAGGATGACTCCTTCCCATGCCATCCTTTTCATGGGTCATGTGGAGCAGGCTTTCTTTGAATCCATGAGCCTTCAGCCACTGGTATGGTTGGATACAATGACGACATCTTTGCCACATGGACTTATGTGGATGTTAATCTATCAACATGTTTGGAATCTCTAACTACATTCTTTCAGTTAAATTTCACAGGCTACTAATTCTGAATCCCATACCATTTCCTTGCTGTTAACCTAATCCTCACTGAGGGTCAGCTACACACTTCTGTTCACATTAAATCGATGAGGAAACAACAGTGCTTACATTTCGACAGTTGCCATCTTCTCTGTGTCAAGTGTTCCCTCCCATACAGCCTCGGCATTCATGGCAAAAATATTTGTTCAGATGCAGACTCTTTACAGCAATACACAACCATCCTCATCTCAGCCTTCACTAGATTTAATTACCCCACCAGTCTAGTTCAAAAGCAGATTTCCTGGATCATCACACCCAATCCTGGTACTGCTGATCGCTCCAGAAAACAAATTAGCCCCTCCTGTCACTCAGTACCATCCTGGTCTTGAACTATTTACTGGTTTCACTAAGCTCCATTTGCAAATATTTTTGTATTTCATTGAAATGCCTGTTAACTGTTACAGTCATCAACACCACTACAACAAGTAAAGTGCTTATTTTGGAACTTTAAACCAATGGACAGTTCCTTTAAATAAGATAGGTTCACAGCAGTTGGAATATTAAGGAGTTGTTATAAAGGTAACTTAGATATTTTATTGCTGTTCATGTTTGCTAGGTGTGAACATAGGCGATAATTTTTATGTGGAATTACGTACATAGATTTGCTAGAAAATCTAGAACCTGAACAAGTAATTTCTGAGTGCAATGACCATTTCTACACGATGAGTGACATAAGATACATTACAAGGTACAGATTTTTCAAGAATGTAATATAAAAACTTCTGGAACAAACTGAAAATAGACTAGAGTACATCACTAAAAGAAACAGAACATTAACTCCAATATAAAGGCTGCTTTTGAATCTGTGTTTTTTTAAGTTATTGAATCTTTCTAATGGTATTGGCAGACCTAAATTGTCTTTCTAAAGCAACTATCTGTCAATATATCAAGAAGGTTTCAGAAGCAATTTCTTTGCTGAGAGCCCTATATGTGAAATTCATGAAAGATGACGAAGCTCATTCAGTTACTCTAGACTTCTATATGATTGGTAACTTTCTTGGAGTACTACAAGCTACTCCTTCATTACTGTGCAGACAGTTTGTAATGCTATCCTGCTCATTAGGAATATAGTAGCTCTCTGGCCGGGGTCAGTTCAGTTCATTACTGTTTTATTTTTGACAACTCAGAAATTAGAATGTTATCTGCAACAGGAAGAATTCAAGAAGGATATTTGCAAGGTGATAATGGATACAGACTAACCATCCCTTCTAATTGCATTCTTAAATCCAAGAAATCAGGGAGAAGAAAATTATAACAGGGCACATATTAATACCAGAAACAATGACAAACAAAAGTATGGAGTTTGTAAAAGGAGATTCCTGGCTCCATCACTAGGAATAAATACATCAATATCATCATCAATGATTACTATAGTAGCTACTTCTGTATTACACAACATTGCTATACAACAAAGGAAGAAGAGCCTCCAGAAGAAAAGAAACACTGTTACTATCTTGAGGGGAAAAGATAAATTAACAGAAATTTAGTGTTTGGTGTCATACTTCCACATGATGGACCTGCAGTTGCTAATGGAAACAGAATTGTTAAAAATCAATTCCCCTAAGAAAAATGTGGGTTAACTGTGGTGAATATGTGAACACTTAATGAAGTTTTAATATAACATAAACAAACTCACATTTTATAATATTCTGGGAACAGACTTCAAGAAAGGGCTTTTTTTATATGTATGATCTTTATGCTGGAAAATCCATTGACTGACTGCTTGAATTCAATAAAAGAAGCTGTCTTTTGTCACAATTATTTATTTTATTTATTTAGGTATGCTTGAGAATAAAAAAGCAATACTAGAGGGTTCCTTATTGGTAACTATGAACAGAGTATTTACCACTACAGTATTGTCTGTAGAATGATAATGAGAATATATTGTTTCTTTACTTGAAGAGAAACAATTTTTTAATTTCTTATCATAACTGCTGTGTCTTCTTATGTGGGAATCATCACAGGCACACACAGGGAAGGAGAGAAGTTACTGTGGCCACCTCAAAATGACCTGTACGTAAAACTTTAGGATTAATTTTTCACTTTATTTCTAAAAAGAACATGAACTTAACTGAACTTGCTTCCTTCCCCTTTCTCCCATCTCTGTGCGTGTGTGTGACCATGTGCATCATGCATCAGTCAGCTTCAAGTGAGTAGTAACCTATCCTCATTTTTGTTTATGAGACAAAACTGAAACTTTTAAGGATTGTAACATACAAAACTCACCTAACTAACAGAAACATAGTGTCAAAAACTCTTATGAGGAATCTTTCTACTTCATCTGACTGGTCCAAAGAAAAACATAGGCAAAGAATGTTTGTCTCAACTAAAGACTTCATGAGTGTCACACAAGAGTTGCGTATTTCCAGTTCCTCACTTATTATTTCTTCCAACTGCTCCACAATAAATGTAAGTGTAACCTGAAATAAAGGAGTAAGATAGGTCATTCCTTCCTTAAAAATTTTCATAATGAATAACAAAAATGTAGAAGTTTGAAAGACATACCAATTCATTTTGTACTGATAATGGAGTTTTAATAACAGCTGTAATTTCACCAAGAGCACATGCTATCCAAATTTTCTCCAGTGTCCCTGCTGCAGTCATAGTCCTCCTGCTGATTAACTTTGATGCCAAATCTCTTGCAGCATTTAAGCCTTCAGAGCCTATAAAGGTGTTTTCTTTCCTCCTCTTAATCATTTTCAAAACCAAGGACTGAAAAATATACAAACAATAATTGAAATCCTTAAAAAATTACTCAGCTATTCCAAAAGGAAAATTTCTTTGAGTTACTTAAAATATCAGGAAAAATTGTTTTCACAATTGTTCATGTATCGCAGAACATAATGATTGGTATGTGTATGTAAGAACTAACTGGGAACCAACTAAGCTGTGCCAATGGTTAAGTTTCAATATGTGGCATAAATATTTACTTTTAAAATGATAACTTCACCTACAACAAACTTCATAACACAATAACAAAATTAGCAAAGACTGTTTACATGAAGGATGTGGCAATATGTAATACAAGGTGTAGAAAACACTGTCTCGTGACAAAATATTAATTTTTGGGTTCAGTTTAGTTTTGAGTAAACAGGGAAAAATTGTGATACATACACAGATGCTGAGTCACGATAGGTGACTCAACATCTCCACTATACAGTGAGTGGCAACTTTGCTTTTCACAATATTGTTACATTCAATCCTGGATTTTCCATTGATTTTTGATTACATATATAGACATATCTGCCTATTACAAGATGAGTGTATTGTTTTAAATTATTGGTTCATGTGTGAGTTATGGATTGATGTCCTACAGGAGTGATTTTTCTATCTCCCTCTGCCTAGACAGAACACAGTTTATGATCAGTTGCACTGGCAGTGACAGACAGACCAGTGAAACAAATGGGCAGTTCCAGTGGGTGACATCTGAATTCAAAAAGTGAATGACCAGTCAAAATCAAAGTTCCACATGTTAGCAAACGTCATTGTAAGTATGCACAAAACAGTCCTGGAAACAATACACACTGAAAAAGCAGTACAAGTAGGGTCCATCATTCTGCTATTGATGCTGCAAAGGCTTTACAGAGAACAATAAGGAACTGACGGACAAATGCAGGGTGGTAGTTTTTACCAGTGTTCTTGCACCAATAGACGGAGGAGGAGGAGGAGGAGGAGGAGGAGGAGGAGGAGGGTAAGATGTAGAAGTTATTACAATAATACAATTAATGAAATTTAACAAATTAAAACACAAATAACACTAAATTTTAGACTTGTTAGAAAAGAAAAGTGACACTATATGACTTTGAAACACTTTTGTGCTGATTTTAGATAAAAATATAACAACATAGGCAAGAACAAGCTTACAGAGCTAACAAAATAATATGATCGATAAAATAACTACAGAACAAGCTAAAAAGATTAAACAAAAGTCCGAAGTAATCAGTGCCCTTTGCTGTCATAGCTGCCAGAATGCAGAATGAGTAGTAATTTGAGGAACTTAACTGCCAGTGGCCTCTCTTACCCTTTGAAATACTATACCAAGAAAAGAATAAAACACTGTACCAGCCAAGAAGATTATATAGCCATTGTTATAAACTACAGAAAAGGGAAGGGACCATCAAATACAAGAATACTGTGATCAGTGGAAGAAGATGGAATGAATATGTCATTCACTCTATACTAAATAATGAGAGAGTAAGATACACATACAAAAGGAATTCAATGATTAATGTAAAACATTATCAAATAACCGAAGTAGGCATTGGGTACAAAATCAAGCTGCCCATTGTGCACTCTTGCTGGCTCCCATTTTTTGGCTTTATAAATTTCCAGCTCTTCTAACAAATCAAGAGTATGGCCTTTTTATGTTCTGTGGAGAATACATATACCATTCTCAAAACACCCTGTAGTATGGTGAGTTTCTTCTAAATTGTACCCAAAGGCAGTTTTGTTATGTTGCTGTATGTGCTTCTTAAACCTTATATTGAAAGAGTAGCTTGTTTGGTCAACACAATACTTATGACAATTATTACAGTCAATCATGTACACCACACAGCCATCATCAAATTTGTAATGTGCACTTTTCAACTCGTCTTTCACCAAGTTTTTGGGTGGTGTTAACTTTAAAACCCCATCTAACTTCACATTTTCCGATACACTTATTGTACTCTTCCCTTTTTATTGGGGTTTGTACAATTATAAAAAGCAATGAACATGAATGAACTAACAGTAGTGACATCTAATGTGTCTACAACAAACATTTTGTCACTACTATACCTCAGTTCATTTTGAACAGTAGCAATGTTAACATGATGACTGGTAGCACTGCAGCCTAGTGTATAACAAATTTTAAATACATTTAACAAAGCTAAGCTGATTTTGCATGTATTTCTTGACAATGCCACTAGGGCTTCATTTTATTATAATATGTTGTAAAACACAAGTACCTCACCACATTTTAAGCCTGTTTCCACATCTCTGAAGTAATACTTTTTATTATGGCACATTTTATTGTTTCAAGATGTAAACTGTCCACTAGTTATATCTGGATTTCCCATGTTTTGCTGCGGATCTGAAGATGGTCATCACTGCAACCATGTACTCTAAGGACTGCAAAGTTTTATGATCACTGACAGAAATAAAAGAAATTGCAACAAGTTTACTAGTTCTAATCTGAGTGTGGCTGGATTTGCTCCAGCCCACACTAGTTAAGCCACACTCCTATTTGGGAACTTATTCAATGTGCTCCACCCTTCATTAACCATCTGTGTTGGGGCACTGTGTTAAGCACTTTCTGGAAATCTAGGACTATTTTATTGTGTGTTGCCCTTCATTCATGGTTCACAGGATATCTTGAGACAACAGCAAGCTGTGTTTCACACAAGTGCTTTCTAAATCTGTGCTGATTTGTCGACAGAAGCTTTTCTGTCTTTATGAAATTCGTTATATTCATAGAACACACTAAAAAATTCTGCAGTAAACTGACATTAAGGATATTTGTCTGATTTTGCAGGTCCATTCTTCTATCTTTCTACCTGCACTGAAAATGTTTGTTAATGGTTCTGTCAACAGTTATGGTATTTATTAGGCAACTAGTTCTGAACCTTACAGGTTCATTTTCAAGCCTGACCTACTGAGGCTGCACTGACAGAACCTGATCTTAATAACAACAATAAACACATGCTCTATAAATTTTTCATCCTGCAAACACTTATAGAGCATGTATTGCCACTGAATGTATATTAATAATATCAGGCACTGTCAGTGCAGCCTCGGTAGGCCAGGCTTGAAAATGATCCTGCAACATTCAAAACTAGTCACCTAATAAATACTGCAACTGTTCACAGAACCATTAATAAATGCTTTAAGAAATTTAAATAATGTTGCTGATCCCTGTCAATGAAATGCTGAAACTCAAGATGACCTGCAGTTTTTCTCAATCAGTTTTAACAATTGCCACCAAAAGAAAGCATATAACTAGATATTTGCAGGTGAAGAGGAGTGATATAATACTTATTAAGCCATCATCCTGTCGAGCACCATCTTAATGGCATCTGAAGGGTGTTGTCATTTGGCCTAGCAATTAGTTGTGTTGTTTCCTTAGGATGATTATATGACACTGCTATGCAAGTAGTTTCTTGTCATATGTTGTGGGCAGTTATTGAGCTAGCATCATTCTGTGTCTTAACATATGACCACTTCTTTGTCCTTAGGCACCGGCCAGTGCATGTTTTGAATTCTGTCATGCATCCCATTGGAAAATTCTTTATCTCTAGTGCCTATATTTGGATAATTTCTTGAGTCATAAAAAAGCCTTTTACTAGATGATAGTTTGTGAAAAAAGTCATTCTAAAAATTTGTATGAAGAAGCACCTATTTCTAGAGAAACATAACTGTGATTTTATGTAACAAACACAGCATGATAATAGAAAGTGTCAGAGAATCATTACTGCAAAAGAAAAAGTGAACCTCTACAATGTTTTTTGTTACCTTTAGGAAACACTCTCTTCTTGTTTTGAGGGAAAAAAAAGTGTGACTGTACAAACCTCTTTATTTGTATGAGAAAATGGACTGATATTTTATATAGTTTACATGCAAATATACAATATAACATAGACAAGTGTTTGTGAGTTAGTTAATAACTGAATATTTCAATCCAAGCAGACTTAGCAACATTAATGTCCGACTTTCCTCCATTATGGCTAACATGGGAGCAACAGTTTAAAGGAGTGGTGACTTAATAGACCTTACAAGGATCACAAGAAACTAAGAGGTAAGAAGTAGAACTTTAAAATATTTACAGATACTGGACTGTGTGATGTGTCAACAACCTAATATACAGAGCTTCTCGATGTAGACGACTTGCCATAACCTCATAATATTATGTAAAAGTAACATTTCAATTACTAATGCATAATTTCCTTTCATATGTCATTTGTCCCTGGTATGGTCATCACAACCTTTCTGTTATTTTATTAATTTACTATACCTTCATTGCATTTCTCTTGCATGTAATGAACAACCTGCTGCTCCAGTTTCTGGAAACTTTCCTTGGTGTTTACAACTGACATTCTTTAATTTGTTCTTCATCTGTTGCCTGAACATTTACTTCTGGGACACCAAATTTTCTTCCTGCTAAATAGTTGTTTGTTGCTCTACTTCATGACTCATCATTAATTAAAAATTAATTTTGTATTGTCTGCATGAACCACTTGCAAACTGCTAATTCTTAGATCCCATGTTTCTCAACAGATTCATGGCTGTAATCTGCTTCCATTATCAATTGCTACAATTTATAGTTCTTACAGCACTGACAATATAAGGCAATTGAATGACAAAACATTGTTCTCTCAGCTTCCTACAGCTGTATCAACAAAAATTGCATAAATTTGGATTATCACTGTAGTCAACCTTGAAAATTAATAGTGCCTAAGGGCAGTGCAGCTTTAGTGCCATCACTGAAGATTATGTTTCACCTTCCGTACCACATTTTCAAAGAGTTCTGTGGGAACATATTTTTTCTCACATCAGTTTGTCTCCTGGGCTAAAGTCTAGATAGGAGCCACTGCTGGTGAGTTTGGCGTTTGTCTAATGGTCACAGGCTGGAAACATGCCAATTGCACATACCTAATGTTCCAGTTTCACCTAGCAGATTTCGCTTCTATACTGATGTGAGACTGTGAGAATATGACAAAATTCCTTCGTCTTTTGCTTCCAAATACACTGAAGAGCCAAAGAAACTGGTAAACCTGCCTAATATCTTGTAGAATCCCTGTGAACATGTGGAAGTGCTGCAACACATGCATGGACTCTACTAATGTCTGAAGTGGTGCTCGAGGGAATTGACACCATGAATCCTGCAGGGCTGTCCATAAATCCATAAGAGATCTCTTCTGAACAGCACATTACAAGGCATCCCAAATATGCTCAATAATGTTCTTGTCTGGGGAGTTTGGTGACCAGTGGAAATGTTTAAACTCAGAAGTGTGTTCCTGCACCCACTCTGTAGCAATTCTGGATGTGTGGGGTGTCTCATTTTCCTGCTAGAATTGCCCAAGTACATCAAAATGTACAATGGACATGAATGGATGCAGGTGATTGGCAGGCTGCTTACATACGTGTCCCCTGCCAGAGTCATACGTAGACATATCAGGGGTACCATATTACCCAAACTGCAGACGCCCCACTCCATTACAGAGCCTCTACCAGCTTGAACAGCCCACTGCTGACATGCAGGGTCCATGGATTCATGAGGTTGTCTCCATACCAGTACATGTCCATCCTCTCAATACAATTTGAAACAAGACTTGTCTGACCAGGCAACATGCTTCCAGTCAACAGTCCAATGTCTGTGTTGACAGGCCCAGGCAAGGTGTAAAGCTTTATGTCGTGCAGTCATCAAGGGTTCATGAGTTGGCCTTCAGCTCCAAAAGTCCATATCGATGATTTTTTTGTTCGCACGGTGACAATGATAGCCCAGCACTGAAATCTACAGGAATTTGGAGAAGAGTTGCACTTCTGTCATGCTGAATGATTCTCTTCGGTCATCGTTAGTTCCATTCTTGCAGGATCCTTTTCCAGCCATAGCAATGTCAGAGATTTGATGGTTTAAAGGATTCCTGATATTCATGGTACACTTGTGAAATGGTCTTATGGGAAAAACACCACTTCATTGCTACCTCGGAGATGCTGTGTCCCATCACTCATGCGCTGACTATAATACCACGTTCAAACTCACTTAAATCTTGATAACATGCAATTGTAGCAGTAACTGATCTAACAACTGCACCAGACACTTACTGTCTTATATAGGCATTGCCGACTGCAGCACCACATTCTACCTGTTTACATACTCTATGAGATTGAAAGTATCCGGACACCCCCAAAAACAAATGATTTTCATATTAGGTGCATTGTGCTGTCACCTACTGCCAGGTACTACATCTCAGCGGACTCCACTGTTGTTAGACATTGTGAGAGCAGAATGAGGCACCCCGTGGAACTCACGGACTTCGAACATGGTCACGTGATTGGTTGTCACTTGTGCCATACGTCTGTATGCAAGATTTCCACACTCCTAAACATCCCTAGGTCCACTGTTTCTAATGTGATAGTGAAGTGGAAACGTGAAGGAACATGTACAGCACAAATGGGTACATGCCGACCTCGTCTGTTGACTGACTGACCGCCAACAGTTGAAGAGGGTCGTAATGTGTAATAGGCAGACATCTATCCAGACCATCACACAGGAAATCTAAACTGCATCAGGATTCACTGCAAGTAATATGACAGTTAGGTGGGAGGTGAGAAAACTTTGATTTCATGATCGAGAGGCTGCTCACAAGCCACACATCATGCCTTGCTTGGTGTAAGGAGCATAAACATTCGATGATTGAACAGTGGAAAAACATTGTGTGGAGTGGTGAATCACGATACACAGTGTGGCAATCTGATGGCGGGGCGTGGGTATGGCAAATGCCCAGTGAATGTTATCTGCAAGCGTGTCTAGTGTCAACAGTAGAATTCAGGAGGTGGTGGTGGTGTGACGGTGTGGTCATGTTTTTCATGGAGGAGGCTTGCACCCCTTGTTTTGCGTGGCACTATCACAGCACGGGCCTACATTGATGTTTTAGGCACCTTTTCACTTTCCACTGTTGAAGAGAAATTTGGGGATGGCAATTGCATCTTTCAACACGATTGATCACCTGTTCATAATGTAAAGCCTCTGGCGGAGTGGTTACACGACAACAACAACCCTATAATGGACTGGCCTGTACAGAGTCCTAACCTGAATCCTATAGAACACTTTTGGGATGTTTTGGAACGCCGACTTCATGTCAGGCCTCACTGACCGACATTGAATCTCTCCTCAGTGCAGTGCTCCATGAAGAATAGGCTGCCATTCCCCAAGAAACCTTCCAGCACCTGATTAAACATATGACAGAGTGGAAGCTGTCATCAAAGCTAAGGATGGGCTGACACCATATCGGATTCCAGCATTACCGATGGACGGTGCCACAAACTTTTGTCATTTTCAACCAGGTGTCCGGATACTTTTGATCACATAGTGTACCTCTGTATTTGAATATGCATGCCTATACCAGTTTCTTTGGCACTTCAGTGTATATCAGAGATATCGTCTACCTGCTGCTCTCACTGACAGCATAAATCCAAAAGCCGACACCCCTTCCCCACTCCCATGGCATCGTACCTCATGGCGAGCAATTACAACATTGCTTCATGAAACATTTGAGTATGCCACGGGCCCATATCTAGGCTTTTACTATCTCATGGAGAAATATATAGCACTGTTGAGTATTTGTCCAATTTTGAAGTCAATTCAGTTTTGCTTATAAATACATTCATCTTAACAGCAGTTTAAGCACAGTTCATAAAAAGCCCAGGTACACAGTATACATTCACATGGTTGGCAGCAAGACAAAATTTGATGGCTGCTGACTACTCCACTATTGACAACTGCCTAGTACTCAGAAAATCTGGTGTTACTGTTCCCTTCCAACCATTCTTCAAAATAAATCTGCATGTGACATGAATTGGCAAAGCTTTATATGTACATGTACAAGGCGCATAGAGAAAGTAAGTTTGCCTATTTTTTTTAAAAAAAAACACATATTTACATGAAAAACTTTATTGGCAACAGGTTCAGTGATGTTTGAGCTATTTTTTGACATATTCACAAAAGAACTGAGACACTTGTCAAATTGTAGGATCAACCTTTGTATTCCTGTATCATAGAAGTCTACTGCCTGTGAATGGAACCAGCTTGTGACAGTCGTCTTCAGGTTGTTCTTGGCAAAATGCTGGCTAGAGGACAGGAATTTCTTTAAGTGCAAGAAAAGATGGAAATTTATGGGGGCAATATCAGGACTGTGTGCTAGATGATTGAACAGCTCCCAGCCGAACTTCTACAAAACAGTTGCTGTGTTCTGAGCCATATATACACAAGCATTGTCATGGAGCAGCACATTACCTGCAGGAAGCATTCCACGCTTCTTGTTCTGAATGGCATGTTGCAGTTTCCGCATAGTTTCACAGGAACATGCAACTGAACTTGGACTCATTCACTACCTTTTTTCGTGTGGCTCATCTGCAAAGGGGGTTGGTAGTAAACGGTTGCATTTGCGCCCCTACTACTGAGTCATATATTGGCTAGCTTTTGAACAGCAGTGAATTGAACTATACGTGTTCAGATTGAAACTTATTTATTCAAAAGAAACACTAACTTTGTGACCATGCATTTCTAAGTTCACAAATAAATCTGATCTGTACAAATAATAATCGGTGCAATTTGTACACTGTTTATCCCGCACCTACACACTTTCGTGTTGTTCCTTCATATACACTGGTGTCCATGCTTACACTCACGGCACTTTGCCACTCCCAATTTACCACCACAATGGACCAATGACAAAAGACCTGATTTCCCCACTCATATCCACAGTCCTGAGTCAGGTCACGTGACACTACATTAGTCAAAATAATCCCTAAACATGGCCACAATTCGTTTACAATTTTTTATAAGATTTAAATACTTAAATCTAAATACATTATATAATTTTACACATTTATCACCACACTTTTATAATTCGTTGCAATTAAAAGAAAACCAAAACACTATGCAACGGAACTACAAAACCCATCAAAACACAAAACAAGTATTTTCCGGTCTATTTCGCCCAATATATTATCTCTGATGCTGTGCTTTAAATTTAAATTACTAACTACTTGAAAGAGCTCCATATTATCCCCTGTTACCTTACAAATAGTCTGCATTCACTTTTTCACCTCATGGTGTGAAGTCAATGAGCAGAATGCCCTTCCTGTCCCAGAACACCGTGTACATCAATTTCTGCACTGACACAGTCTGTCTGAATTTCATCTTGACTGGGTATCAACTGTGACATCAATGCATTTACTTCTGCTTTGTTTCCAGGGTCACATGAGAAATCCACATCTCATCGCTTGTGATGATACTATCAAGGAATTTGTCACCATCGCCATGATACCACTGCAGAAATGTCAGTGCAGCTCTAAAGCATTTCATTTTGTTTTTGGGTGTCAGTTTTCTGGCACCCACCTGCCACATAATGTCTTGAACATCAGGCACTTAGCAACAATTTCATGCAACATGGATTATGATACCTGTAGAAAATGACTTGAGCTCCATAATAATGAAGCGACCATTTACCAGGATGTGCTGCCGCATCAGCTCAAACAGGTGATCATTGATGAGGGATGGTCGCCTACTGCACTCTTCATCATGGACACTTTGATTACCTTCGGAAAAGGGCCTAAACCAGCACCAGTTTGCACATGACGTTCGGCCTGTAGACCTGACAAAACTGACTACGAATTTGAAGAGGTGCTATGTTTTGTGCATTAAGGAACCATATCACTGACCGAACCTCACAGGTGGTAGGAGAACAAGTAAGGGACACCACTTTGGGGCACTGCTGCTGCATTACTGGCACCAGGAAAGAACCTGTCCAGCCAGCATTTGATTGTCACATCATAGATCCGTCGTGCATGCACAATTTTCCCAGCTAAATATGTCTATTTTAATGAAAACAACATCAGGAAACTTACTTTCTGGATGCACCTAGTAAGATTACCCCAATATTAATCTATTACACAATCTAAAAATGCTGACCTCAGAAGCAATAGTTTAACCTAAAAATGTAACCACTTAGACTAAGTGTATGAATGGTGAAATGAAAGCTCTCAGATTTCAATTCTCATAAAGACATTCTAATTCTTCAGTAGATACAGCAATGCTACAGTGGTTATGAAGAAATAAAACTACCACAGTAAAGTTCAGGACTTCTTAGAACCAAGAAGATTCAGAGAACTTAAGAGATCTTCCACAATTTCTGTTCTCAGGATAAAAAGTATGCCAATAGACACCTCTTTGATTTCTCCTATTGACAAGAATGGTCTCATCACATCAGAAGCATTTACACCAAAATTCATGAATAGGGTATTCCACTGAGACCAATTGTCTCAATTGATTGTCTTATCTAAGGATTGCCAAACACTTAACCACACTCCTACATCCATTTATAGGAAAAAATATATACATTCAAGATTCTGGTCAATTTGTCAGGAATTTAAAATCTTTCAGCCTGAGTCCAAGTGGTATTATTGCAAGTTTTGATGTCATATCACTGTTTACTCTGGTTCCTCTCAATGTTTTCCCCCTAAGGTAAGTCTTTCCACTCCCGGGATTGGAATGACTCCTTACACTCTCCCTTAAAACCCACATCCTTTCGTCTTTCCCTCTCCTTCCCTCTTTCCCGATGAAGCAACCGTTTGTTGCGAAAGCTTGAATTTTGTGGGTATGTTTGTGTGTCTATCGACCTGCCAGCGCTTTAGTTTGATAAGTCTCATCATCTTTGTTTTTAGATATATTTTTACCATGTGGAATGTTCCCCCCCCCCCCCCCCCCCCCTCCTCTCTCTCTCTCTTCGATACACACACACACACACACACACACACACACACACACACACACACACAAAAGTCAAGCTTTCACAACAAACTGTTGCCTCATCAGGAAAGAGGGAAGGAGAGGGAAAGACGAAAGGATGTGGGTTTTAAGGGAGAGGGTAAGGAGTCATTCCAATCCCGGGAGCGGAAAGACTTACCTTAGGGGGAAAAAAGGACAGGTATACACTCGCGCACGCACGCACGCGCGCACGCACGCGCACGCACACACATTTAAAGACAAAGAGTTTGGGCAGAGATGTCAGTCGAGGCGGAAGTGCAGAGGCAAAGATGTTGTTGAATGACAGGAGAGGTATGAGTGGCGGCAACTTGAAAATAGCAGAGATTGAAACTTGACGGGTAACGGGAAGAGAGGATATATTGAAGAGCAAGTTCCCATCTCTGGAGTTCGGATAGGTTGGTGTTAGTGGGAAGCATCCAGATAACCCGGACGGTGTAACACTGTGCCAAGATGTGCTGGCCGTGCACCAAGGCATGTTTAGCCACAGGGTGATCCTCATTACCAACAAACACTGTCTGCCTGTGTCCATTCATGTGAATGGACAGTTTGTTGCTGGTCATTCCCACATAGAATGCATCACAGTGTAGGCAGGTCAGTTGGTAAATCACGTGGGTGCAGTTACAAGGGTAGGAGCCAGAGGGTTGGGAAGGTGGTTTGGGGATTTCATAGGGATGAACTAACAGGTTACGAAGGTTAGGTGGACGGCAGAAAGACACTCTTGGTGGAGTGGGAAGGATTTCATGAAGGATGGATCTCATTTCAGGGCAGGATTTGAGGAAGTCGTATCCCTGCTGGAGAGCCACATTCAGAGTCTGGTCCAGTTCCGGAAAGTATCCTGTCACAAGTGGGGCACTTTTGTGGTTCTTCTGTGGGAGGTTCTGGGTTTGAGGGGATGAGGAAGTGGCTCTGGTTATTTGCTTCTGTACCAGGTCGGGAGGGTAGTTACGGGATGCGAAAGCTGTTGTCAGGTTGTTGGTGTAATGGTTCAGAGATTCCGGACTGGAGCAGATTCATTTGCCACAAAGACCTAGGCTGTAGGGAAGGGACCGTTTGATGTGGAATGGGTGGCAGCTGTCATAATGGAGGTACTGTTGCTTGTTGATGGGTTTGATGTGGACGGACGTGTGAAGCTGGCCATTGGACAGATGGAGGTCAACGTCAAGGAAAGTGGCGTGGGATTTGGAGTAGGACCACGTGAATCTGATGGAACCAAAGGAGTTGAGGTTGGAGAGGAAATTCTGGAGTTCTTCTTCACTGTGAGTCCAGATTATGAAGATGTCATCAATAAATCTGTACCAAACTTTGGGTTGGCAGACCTGGGTAACCAAGAAGACTTCCTCTAAGCGACCCATGAATAGGTTGGGGTACGAGGGGGCCATCCTGGTACCCATGGCTGTTCCCTTTAATTGTTGGTATGTCTGGCCTTCAAAAGTGAAGAAGTTGTGGGTCAGGATGAAGCTGGCTAAGGTAATGAGGAAAGAGGTTTTAGGTAGGGTGGCAGGTGATCAGCGTGAAAGGAAGTGCTCCATCGCAGCGAGGCCCTGGATGTGCAGAATATTTGTGTATAAGGAAGTGGCATCAATGGTTACAAGGATGGTTTCCGGGGGTAACAGACTGGGTAAGGATTCCAGGCGTTCGAGAAAGTGCTTGGTGTCTTTGATGAAGGATGGGAGACTGCATGTAATGTGTTGAAGGTGTTGATCTACGTAGGCAGAGATACGTTCTGTGGGGGCTTGGTAACCAGCTACAATGGGGCGGCCGGGATGATTGGGTTTGTGAATTTTAGGAAGAAGGTAGAAGGTAGGGGTGCAGGGTGTCGGTGGGGTCAGGAGGTTGATGGAGTCAGGTGAAAGGTTTTGCAGGGGGCCTAAGGTTCTGAGGATTCCTTGAAGCTCCGCCTGGACATAAGAAATGGAATTACCTTGGCAAACTTTGTATGTGGTGTTGTCTGAAAGCTGACGCAGTCCCTCGGCCACATACTCCCGACAATCAAGTACCACGGTTGTGGAACCCTTGTCCGCCGGAAGAATGACGATGGATTGGTCAGCCTTCAGATCACGGATCAGCAGTGGTGATGTTGGGAGTAGGATTAAGATTTTTTTAAGAAGGATTGAGAGGCAAGGCTGGAAGTCAGAAATTCCTGGAAGGTTTGGAGAGGGTGATTTTGAGGAAGAGGAGGTGGGTCCTGCTGTGATGGAGGACGGAACTGCTCCAGGCAGGGTTCAATTTGGATAGTGTCTTGGGGAGTTGGATCATTAGGAGTAGGATTAGGATCATTTTCCTTCGTGGCGAAGTGATATTTCCAGCAGGGAGTACGAGTGTAGGACAGTAAATCTTTGACGAGGGCTGTTTGGTTGAATCTGGGAGTGGGGCTGAAGGTGAGGCCTTTGGATAGGACAGAGGTTTCGGATTGGGAGAGAGGTTTGGAGGAAAGGTTAACTACTGGATTAGGGTGTTGTGGTTCCAGATTCTGTTGATTGAAATTTTGAGGTTTTGGAGGGAGTGGAGCTGGAAGTGGGAGATTGAGTAGATGGGAGAGCCTGGGTGTGTGTGTGCAATGAGAGGAGGTTGAGGTTTGCTGGAAAGGTGGTGAAGGGTGAGTGAGTTGCCTTTCTGGAGGTGGGAAACCAGGAGATTGGAAAGTTTTTTGAGGTGGAGGGTGGCATGCTGTTCTAATTTGTGGTTGGCCTGTAGGAGGATGCTCTGAACAGCCGGTGTGGATGTGGGAGAGGAAAGATTGAGGACTTTTATTAAGGATAGGAGTTGACTGGTGTGTTCATTGGCTGAGTTGATGTGTAGGTGAAGGATTAGGTGGGTGAGGGCAATGGATTGTTCAGTTTGGAACTGGTATAGGGACAGATGGAAAGAAGGGTTGCAGCCAGAGATGGGAACTTTAAGTGTGAGGCCTTTGGGGGTAATGCCAAATGTCAGACAAGCCTGAGAAAATAGAATATGGGAGTGTAATCTGGCTAGGGCGAAGGCATGTTTGCGGAGGGAATGTAAATAAAACTTAATGGGGTCATTGTGGGGGTGTTGTGAGGGTGACATGGTATTAGAAGGTGGAAAGTGTAACATGAGGTTGATATGAAAACGAAAATAGTTATATATGGGGATAGACAAAGGTGAACTGGAAAGTAACTGGAGATCTGGTGTGAAAAAAGGCGAAAAAATGTCGGTTACAGCTGGGCTATGTTGGACTTGGGTTGGTAGACAACGATGTGCACAAAGGTTAGGTGGTTGTGTTGCCGCCAAAACACGTTAAATGATGGAGAAATTCGAGAAAATTTCGAAAAAACTGCGTGTAAATGTATTAAAAGGAGTGGTTTTGTGGTGGCCGATTATGAAAGTGAAGCTAACAATTGTCTGACGAAGAAATAATGATGTTAAAACATGTGGGAAGCGGCTAAAAATTATCAGTGATGTGGGAAAAACAGAAATGGAAATAAAGCGAAAGTTATTAGAACTAGCCGAAATGGTTGTTTAATAGGTGAAAGGAACTGTTTGTGAACTAGAAACAGTGGATTTTATAGCAGCGGTAGTTGGTTATGGTATGGAAGTGGGTTACGTATTATTGAGTGTGTGTATACTTATCGCGAATGGACCCAGAAGGATCACGCAAAGCTTTCTGACGTCGTTTCTTCCATATTTCTTTCATTCGTTCTCCATGTTTTCTTTTTCTTTCTTCTGTCCATTTTGTTCCTGGTCTCTTTAGTGCTTCCTTCTCCGACAATACATTCCACTTTTCCACCTTATTTCTAAAAGTTTTTCTATCTTTGACATCTTTAAGTTCAATATTTGCTTTTTGTAAATCTAATTTTACTTGGCTTATCCATGGTGTTGTTGATTTGACTTTTTCTATGTAAGTGAGAATTCTGTTGGTGAGTCGTGTGGGGGGAAGTCTAGTGACATGTCCATAAAATTTTAATCTTCGCCTTCTTATGTCAGCTGCCAGGTTTGATATAGTTTCTGTGGTTCTTCTTGATTGTATCCGGTATCCTTCTTCTGTTAATTTTGGACCTAAAATCTTTCTCATAATTTTTCGTTATTCTTTTAGTATTTTTTCTAAATCACATTTTGTGTGGAGTGTGAGCGTTTCACTAGCATATAGTGCTGCTGGCTTAATTACTGCGCAGTAGTGTCTGATTTTTGTGTTCGAGGAGATGCATTTTTTATTGTATATTTCATGTGTCATACCATATGCTCTCTTCATTTTCTGTTGTCTGATCTTCTGTGCAACTTTCTCTCCTCCGGTTGGCTCCAAAATTTCACCTAGGTATTTAAAATGTTTTACTCTATTTTTCCATATTTTGTGTTCAAACTGTGTATATGGAATTTTGTACAGAAAAATTCTGTCTTTTGAAACGAAATTTGTAAACCTACTTTATCTGCGCATTCCTTAAGGATCTCTATTTGTTTGGTGGCGATTTCTTCATCATCTGCAAGTATGGCCAAGTCGTCCGCGAATGCTAAACAAGATATCTCCACGTTGTCTTTGGTTCTACCAAGATGGATTGGTTTCCAGTAGGATTGATTTTTTAATTCTTTTTCCCATTCCTTAATGACTTTATCCAGGACTATATTAAACAAAAGTGGAGATAGCCCGTCACCTTGACGTACTCCAGTTTTTATGAGAAAAGGTTCAGAGATTTCTCCCCTGAATTTAACTTTAGATACAGTGTCTGTCAGTGATTCTTTGATAAGCCTTAGTGTTTTGGAGTCAAGTCCAAGTTCCTCTAAAATGTTAAACAAAGATTGCCGGTCAATTGAGTCATAGGCTTTCTTAAAATATACAAATGTACAAATTATGGGGGCATTTCTAATTGCTTTGTGTTTTGATATTGTCTTTAAATTAAATATTTGTTCTATGCATGAGCGACCGGGGCGGAAGACTGCTTGATAATCACCAATTTGGCATTCCAGCTGCTCTTGTGTTCTTTTCAGCAGGCATGTTGAGAGAATTTTGTAGGTGACTTGTAAAAGTGAGATTCCCCTGTAGTTATTGACATTTGTTCTGTCTCCTTTTTTATGTAACGGGTGAATAAGGGCACATTTCCACTCCTCTGGTGTGTGTATATATATATATATATATATATATATATATATATATATATATATATATATATATATATATATATACATATATACAAAGATGATGTGACTTACCTAACAAAAGCGCTGGCAGGTCGATAGACACACAAACAAACACACACACAAAATTCAAGCTTTCGCAACAAACTGTTGCCTCATCAGAAAAGAGGGAAGGAGAGGGAAAGACGAAAGGATGTGGGTTTTAGGGGAGAGGATAAGGAGTCATTCCAATCCCGGGAGCGGAAAGACTTACCTTAGGGGCAAAAAAGGACGGGTATACACTCGCGCGCACACACACACATATCCATCCACAAGCAGACTATATATATAAATTGAAATAAGAACACCGTGAATTCATTGTCCCAGGAAGGGGAAACTTTATTGACACATTCCTGGGGTCAGATACATCACATGATCACACTGACAGAACCACAGGCACATAGACACAGGCAACAGAGCATGCACAATGTCGGGACTAGTACAGTGTATATCCACCTTTCGCAGCAATGCAGGCTGCTATTCTCCCATGGAGACGATCGTAGAGATGCTGGATGTAGTCCTGTGAAACGGCTTGCCATGCTATTTCCACCTGGCGCCTCAGTTGGACCAGCGTTCGTGCTGGACGTGCAGACCGCGTGAGACGACGCTTCATCCAGTCCCAAACATGCTCAATGGGGGACAGATCCGGAGATCTTGCTGGCCAGGGTAGTTGACTTACACCTTCTAGAGCACGTTGGGTGGCACGGGATACATGCGGACGTGCATTGTCCTGTTGGAACAGCAAGTTCCCTTGCCGGTCTAGGAATGGTAGAACGATGGGTTCGATGACGGTTTGGATGTACCGTGCACTATTCAGTGTCCCCTCGACGATCACCAGTGGTGTACGGCCAGTGTAGGAGATCGCTCCCCACACCATGATGCCGGGTGTTGGCCCTGTGTGCCTCGGTCGTATGCAGTCCTGATTGTGGCGCTCACCTGCACGGAGCCAAACACGCATACGACCATCATTGGCACCAAGGCAGAAGCGACTCTCATCGCTGAAGACGACACGTCTCCATTCGTCCCACCATTCACGCCTGTCGTGACACCACTGGAGGCGGGCTGCACGATGTTGGGGCGTGAGCGGAAGACGGCCTAACGGTGTGCGGGACCGTAGCCCAGCTTCATGGAGACGGTTGCGAATGGTCCTCGCCGATACCCCAGGAGCAACAGTGTCCCTAATTTGCTGGGAAGTAGCGATGCGGTCCCCTACGGCACTGCGTAGGATCCTACGGTCTTGGCGTGCATCCGTGCGTCGCTGCGGTCCGGTCCCAGGTCGACGGGCACGTGCACCTTCCGCCGACCACTGGCGACAACATCGATGTACTGTGGAGACCTCACGCCCCACGTGTTGAGCAATTCGGCGGTACGTCCACCCGGCCTCCCGCATGCCCACTATATGCCCTCGCTCAAAGTCCGTCAACTGCACATACAGTTCACGTCCACGCTGTCGCGGCATGCTACCAGTGTTAAGGACTGCGATGGAGCTCCGTATGCCACGGCAAACTGGCTGACACTGACGGTGGCGGTGCACAAATGCTGCGCAGCTAGCGCCATTCGACGGCCAACACCGCGGTTCCTGGTGTGTCCGCTGTGCCGTGCGTGTGATCATTGCTTGTACAGCCCTCTCGCAGCGTCCGGAGCAAGTATGGTGGGTCTGACACACCGGTGTCAATGTGTTCTTTTTTCCATTTCCAGGAGTGTATAATCTCCTTCATGAAATCCTCCCCACTCCATTATGAGCTAGCAGCACAATCCTATTATGGAGCAGCTGTACATGAGATAATTAGTAATCGAATAAGCAGTTGGCTGGGATCTGATACAACTGCACTGTTTAATGCTTTATGTGGTCATTACCATGGGATAATACCTGTCCATAGCAACAGAGTAATGCAATGTTTAGTTTATTTCATTATTATTTAATTAAACAGTGCTTTAGCTCATACTATATAATTTTATTTTATCACTGTTTCATTAGACTAAGACTAAACTTTGCTTTGTACCTTGGTAGCAATTGCAGCTATTCTTTACATGTGTACAAAGTATGTTGTGCACCCACCTGTGTTATGGAAAACATCACACCTGCTTGAGGGTTAAGTTTGTGTTTGTCATCTCTTCAGGCAGAAAACTAAAAAATTCAGTTGCAGACAAACATAAATCACTTAAGCAATTGTCATTGGAAATTAGCACCAATTTATGTCGCCCCAGGGAGACACCAAAAAAAAAAAAAAAAAAAAAAAAAAGATGAATAAATTACCAGTTTTTAATTTCAGATTTAAAACATTGATATTTCTACATTTTTTAATGAATAAAGACAAACTAAGGTGTCATCAAGTCAGCAGAAGATTGTAATAGTCAGAAAGTAGTCATACCTAGGGAAGTGAAAACTTTTTAATAACACAATCACTCCACAAGTTTCGTCTGACACTGGTGTAAACAATGATTGCTGCAGTAAATGTAATTAATCTCTATCAGTTGTTTATTCATAGGTGGAATATTTGCTGACATTGATACAACTATCAGAGAATTCTATTTCAATTGTCCCATCATCCTTAATTAAGGAAGCATCAGCTTTTTTTCCGAATAGCAGCTTCCTTTCTAGTTTACTAACAAGAGGCCACAACGTTTGGAACACTGATTTACTGCAAACTTTGTACACTCTTAGTACTCCATTAGGACAACAAAATGTGTAAGCAGTAGTGCGTACTTCTCAAGCGTTATTACACATATTTTTCCCATTACGTCAACTGTAATATAAATAGTAAAGAAAATGACTGTTAGAAATAAAAAAAACTGACAATCGGGACTCTCTCCAGCGACCCAGCGATTACGGGGCTTTAACGCTAACCACTCGGCTGCCACTCGACACTTCATGGTAAAAATGGCCACGCACAGGTGTATATATTTGACAACCGAAATTATCTTGTGATTTTATCAATAACGCTTGAGAAGTACGCACTACTGCTTACACATTTTTTTGTCCTAATGGAGTACTACGAGTGTACAGAGTTTGCAGTAAATCCGCATTCCAAATGTCGTGGCCTCCCCTTGTAAGTTAAATATGGTATGTGTAAGCACAAATAGTATTGATCAGTACAGTGATGACAAAGTAAATGCTGTGCACTAATTGTTTCTATGATTTTCCTTTTGTTTATGTGTAAGTTGACGCAATTAACACCCCTGGAGATTATCCTTGTTGATAGACTCTATGGAACACAATGATTGACTAAAATGAATGGATGTTTAAGAATGATCCACTTTCTGTTTACACATTACAACAATAGGGCCAGATACATCATTTGAGAATACTGTCAAACTTAAGACCTTGAGTGATGTAATAAATCTGATTGTGGCAATTAGTTCTGAATGTTCATAGTGAGTCCAATGCAATAAATTTACAACTGTTTTTTGAAACAGTGATATGCAGTAAAACATTAAAACCTGTGGGCATTCATAACTTATGCTACACAAGGTGAGTGTTAAAGAAACAGAAAAAAGGAACTTCTGTTTGAAACTTCAAACTAAGAGCTCTTTCTACACAGATACTAACAATTTTGAGATTATGTGCCAGAACTTTAGATGTAACTACGATGTATCACAAGACTTTTGGTAATTCAAACACAAATTTGATGACTGAGATGTAATTCTTTCGAAGTTAGTGTATAGCTTATTCCCCATTAACTTAGAGGCAGTATGCTAATAATTTTTTTTCTTGAAATGAAGACTCCAATCCCATTTTTGGAACTTCTGGTCTGTCTTTAATGGATGAAAAATATTGAACATTCACAAACCTGTAAGTCATGCAATTCAATACTTTCTTGGGAGCAGCTGCTGTCTTGTGACAGTGAACTTTCATCAGAGAAGGTACGCTTTCTGGTGCATCTCCTCTGCAAAACCAAATGAGATAGTTGGGTTTAGTGACTTGTCTCTTCAAAAGATCACTGTAACAGTTTTTGAGTGAACAAATTTGGGTATACAAACATGCAAATTATGGTACATCATTTATTTGAGGTCTATCACTAGATAAAGGATTACTCTAGACTGATCCATGCATTACAGTTTTCAGCTTTAAATACAAACAATGAAATATTGATTTTGAGCTGTAATTTTCTTCAAACGTGTCCAACTAGAGATGAGAATATACATGACAATATATAGAGGAATGTGGCAGTGGCAGTGGCACAGTTACCAGGACAAAGTGGAAGCTCATAAACCTATACACAACAAGCAATAATAGCATGAACACTATCAATACAAGTAAGATTTGCAGTCTTAAATCAAGTAATGCTATGTTATCAGTAAAGCACTATGTTTATTGGGCAGCAGGAATAACAATGAACACCAGGTGATGGGCTCAAACCATGGTGGTGGTTTATAACAGCAGCACTATGCCACAGTGAACATCTATCATAGATAATGTGGCCTCTTCCATCTAGCCAGTGATGCACTACACTCCAGTGGGATACTTCCCACAAATGCATTTCTGTCTCTAGACAGATATCACCATCACACCTGACACAATGTGCCTCCTGTCTGGTATGTGGTGTGACACACACCGCACAATCTGATTTACTGAGGGAGGTCACAGTGGTCCTGATGCTTGGTTGTACGGCATCAGGAGTGAGGTAAGCCATCTCAATGTTCTGCGAAGTTGGAGAGTGAGGAGATGAGTTCCATCTGATGCTGGGTCCTGGTGTGATGTGGCCCTAGCACCTGAGTTGCTAATCTCAGCTGAGATGGTGCTGGAGCTGATGGCCTAGGAGATGCATTGTGAGCATCTACTGGGTCTGTGGTAGTTAATTGGGTGGCAGTGGCACTTTGAACACAACTGATTTTGCTATAGTGAACTCTTACATGAGATGGCCTTGAGTGGCCCCTTGCATAGATGATAATGAAGGCTGTGCTTTTCTTAAAGGTGTGCATTCACATCAGGATGCCAGTTCAGAAGTACACTGAATGTCAGTCTCCTTGTGGTCCCCATTCTAGGTGCAGCAAGTGGAAAAGTACTTGTGGTTGGTAGCCATGCAGGATCTCCACTGGGATATACAGACATATGGTTCAGCAAGTGCTAACAAGAAAAACTCCCTGTCACATCCCTCTCAGATTTAGTGATAAGTGGGTCCAGTGGACAGCCCGTCAAAAACTGAACATAGATCAAACATGAAAACAGGAAGAAGGTGGACTGAACTGTGAAAATAAAGCAAAATAGGAACACTGAACAGTCCGAGCTCAAAAAGTACAACATTGAGCAAAAATGAAGAGCACGGCACCTTAAGTGGTCACACTGATAGACTGCAAAGCAGGTGAGCCACGTTCAAAGTTCCCTTATCCCAATTTTCTTTCACTAAATTATGAACTGTCTGTCCAGTCATTTATGTGCATCTGTCGTATTCAAATTTATGTCTTTCATGGTGTAACATCCGTTTGCAACAGCGAAGTGTAATGAAGGTATCTATAGCAGCCGAAAGTGGCTTTCAAATGGTAACCAAAAAGTTTGATGACAAGGAAACAAGTGAACAAAATCCTGCACCAGAAAACATCTGGCATGTCATATACAGCAAATTGACACTACATGTGTCATATTATAGGAATCTCTTATCAAAGCACCTAATTGCACACCTGGTGAGGGAGAGAGAGAGAGAGATGCCTCCTTGCTCAATTTAGGTGTTCGTATGAATGTGATCACGCCCAAAGAAATGATGAAAATATAATAGTTGTAAAATTTAAAATTCTCCCGGGGAATAAACTATTCAAAGAGATTTTGGAATTGCAGCCGGTCGTCGTAATCTTCATTCCACAATATTTTGGCTGGACAACTCAGAGGCTGATGAAGCTATATTGTCTGACCTTCAAATATGATGACAAATGCAGTACTGTCATAAATTGTAAAACTAGGTTCACTGAATGGATTGGACTACAAGTGAGTCAGTTAGCTTCAGTGTTTGCCTTACTAAAGTAAATATGGGGCACTCCATTAAAATGTGTGCCACTGAGAAAGGAACAGCACAACTGTAGTAAGGTGTAGCAGATTGTTTAAGAATATTTTTATATGAGAAGTCTAGTATGCCTCATGTGGAGTCAGCAGGGAATTGTAAATTCTTAGTGGAACATTTTGCATGATTATCTTCATGCACACAGTTTTAGGACCTTTTATGGTGCACAGATTGTTAGCAGCAGCTTCCTGATACCACTCCCTAATCCTCAGCACTAGAAGTTGTTGGGATACGGTACTCTAAGTCAGGGTCAGGTACTTTTAATTCAAGGACATCCTCTTTATTGACCTCTTTAGCCAAATGATCTGTGAGTACATTAGCTGGGATTCTGACAGATAAACACAACTGGCCTTTGGAGCGCAATGAGAAGTAGGTGTCAGAAATAACAGTGGGAGTTTTCAACATACTTAGAGTGTCACTGCAAATTAAGAAAGACCCATATAAGCAAGAGTAGGTGTAACCAATAGCTTGCATAATTAATACTACTGTTACAGTAAAGGTACTACAGTCCTGTGGTAGGGTGTTCTATTCACTGCTGCCTGTGTGTGTGTGTGTGTGTGTGTGTGTGTGTGTGTGTGTGTGTGTGTGTGTGTGTGTGTGTGTGTGACCTAGAAGCCAGTGTAACCACTGAAATATGATCCTTCAGTGTAAATGATTTCTGAACTAATTCATTCACCACCAAACAAATTAGTCATTGTAGCATAGATGTGTATTACATCTTTTAGACTGAATGATGGATACAGAAAAAGATGTGAGCAAGTGACCCTTCAAGTGAGTGTTTATAAGATGGTGTTCAGAATGGTCTTTCATATTTGTGAGATAATGGATTGTGGGCAGCCAGATGTTGGGACATGTTTGTGGATGTCATTTACTTTTATCCGAGAAGAGATGGGGGTTTTACATGATCTTTGAGGCTACATACATGGCCAGCACAGTTAAGTAATCGTTTGAGGCATAAAATCTGTAAGGAAATATTCCTTGTCTGTTAGGAAGCTACCTACAGGGTGCCTCAGAAGGACACCAACTGCAAGTCTGATCGCACAATGACAAACTGGTTCTTAAAGGATGGGCTGCCCCTCCATAGGCTAGGCAACAGTAATCCAAGTGGGGTAGTATGACATGTTTATACAGAAGCAGAAGGGTGGAGAAATCACCCCCCCCCCCCCCCCCAAAAGAATATCCCTGAGGCAGTGTAGAGGATTAAAGTTTTTCCTGGCACTGCTACTTCAACTGGTGTGTGTTTCAAAATTGGGTTGGTTTAAAGGAGAGGGGGAGGACCTAACTGTGAGGTCATCAATCCCTCGTTCCCAGTAGAACAGTTACCCAAGGGAAAGAAGAAAACAAAGAAGATGTACAGCACAATAACAGGACAAAGGAAGAACCAGAAGAATGACACAAGGACAACCAACTCCATCATGGACAAAACAGGACAAGAAAACCACAGAGAAGTGCAAGAAACAGGGAGAGGAGATTAAAAACAAGAAAGCAGATTACCATGGCTGGCTGACCACAACAATAAAAAAGGAGAAGCCAGCCACTCTGCAACACACTACAACTCAGATCAAATGATAAAACCCACTCTCACAAATAAAACTTAAAACTAAAGCTGCTATTGAGGTGATGTAGCCCAACACTGAAGGTAGGGTGCTGGGAAAGTTAAAAGTCAGCCGCAAAGCAGCTAAAAGTGGGCAGTCCAGCAAGAGGTGGATGACTGTCATTTTGAAGCCACAGCGACACTGAGGTGGGTCCTCATGACAGAGGAGGTAAGCATGTGTGAACCATGTATGGCCAATGCGGAGTCGACGAAGGACAACTGATTCCCTGCAAGAAGCTCACAGGGGAGACTTCCACATTCGCAGTCTCCTTAATGACAGTTTGTTGTGCATACTGTTATGCCACTCAGTCTCCCAAAGCCGAAAAACACTGCAGCATAAATCAGAATGCAGGTCAGGTTCAGAGATTCCCATCTCCAGAAACGGTTTCTGCATAGCCTGTATGGCCAGCCTGTCGGCAAGTTTGTTGCCTAGGGTCCACACAACCACCACTGAATGACGGGACCGGTCCAGGGCATCAACGGCCTACTGGACGGACACCACCAAAGGATGGCAAGGTTAGCACTGGAGTATAGCTTGTAGGCTGCTTAAGGAGCCAGTACACAGAAGAAATGATTCCTCAGGGCATGAAAGGATATACTGAAGTGCACGAGATATGGCCACCAGCTCTGCAGTGAATATATTGCAGCCATCAGATAGGGAATGCTGTTCAATACGGCCTCTGTGGACAAAGGTAAAGCAAACATTGCCATCAGCCATAGAGCCATCAGTGTAAACCACTTCAGAGCCCCGGAACACTTTAAGAATATAGAGGAGGTGATAACAGAGAGCTGCAGGGTTAACAGAGTCCTCAGGGCCATGCGAAAGGTTCAGGTGAAGCTTCGGCCTACAGCTACACCATGGAGGCATACGAGAATGGACCTTGAGGAGCGGTGGTAAAGGGAAGGACTGCAGTTCAGACAGAAGCGATCTCATGCAAACCACAATCGTTAGCCCTGTCCTGGGCTGCCTATGCGGGAGGTGAACTGCCTTGGTTGGGAAAAGAAGACAGTAATTAGGATGTTCAGGAGAGCTATGAATGTGTGCAATGTAACTGGCGAGCAGTTGTGCACATATGATCTTCAATGGAGGGACTCCAGCCTCCATCAATACACTTGTCACCAGACTCTTCCTAAAAGCTGCTGTCGTGAGTCAAACTCCACAATGGTGCAATGGGTCGAGCTAACACAATGCTGAGGGGGCCGCTGAATCATAAACCAGACTCCCATAGTCAAGGCTGGATTGAACAAGGGCTCTGTAGAGCTGCAGCAGCGTGGAGCAATCTGCACCCCAGCTGGTGTTGCTCAAGCAGAAGAGGGCATTGAGGTCCTGCCAACACTTCCGTTTAAGTTGACGAAGATGAGTAAGCCAAGTCAAATGAGCATCGAAAACCAGACCCAAGAATCGATACGTCTACTACAGTGAGTGGATTGTCATTACGGTAAAGTGCTGCTTCCTGATAAACAGTATGATGCCGACAAACGCATGACACACGTCTTCATGACGGAAAACTGGAATCCATGGGATAGAGCCCATGACTGCACCTTGAGGATGGCTCCCTGTAGGCAATACTCAGTAACACAAGTAATGGTGAAGCAGTACAAAATGCAGACGACATCTGCATACAGAGAGGGTGAGACGGACAGCCCTACAGCTGCTGCTAGACCATTAATGGCCATTAAAAAGGAGGGACCCTCAATACAGAGCCCTGCAGGACCCCATTCTCCTGGATATGGGGGGCAACTATGGGAGGCACCAACTTGGACACGGAAAGTACAGAGCGACAGGAAGTTTTGGATAAAAAAATCAGGAATGGGACCTGGAGACCCCACTCATACAATGTAGAAAGGATATGATGTTGCCAAGTCATGTCATATGCTTTATGTAAGTGAAAAAAGACGGCAACCAGGTGTTGGCATCTGGAAAAAGCTGTTTGAATGGCAGACTCAAGGGACACAGGATTATCAGTGGTAGAGCGACCCTGGCTGAAGCCGCCCTGGCATGAAGCCAGTAGGCCACGTGACTCCAGGACCCAACCCAACTGCCGACACATATGTTCCAGCAGCTTACAAAGAACATTGGTGAGGCTGATGGGCCAATAGCTATCCACATCAAGTGGGGTTTTACCAAGTTTGAGCACCAGAATGATGCTCTCCTGCCATTGCAATGGAAAGACACTATCGCACTAGATCTGGTTGAAGATGAGATGTCGCTTGTAGTCAGATGAGATATGTTTAATCATCTGGCTCTGGATCCAATCTGGCCCTGGAGCTGTGTCAGAGCAATGTGCAAGGGCGCTGAATCAATTGGCTCTAAGCACTATGGGACGTAACATCTGAGGTCATTAGTCCCCTGCAAGAGTGATGAGGAGCCCCCACTCTGTAAATGAGGCGTTACAGGATTCTTTGTGGCATGTAGTGAATGAGAGGACTTTCCCTTCCAGCCACCATTTGAGACTGCGAAAGGCTGGAGGAAATTCTCTGATGCAGGGCAAAGCGCTCTCTGCAAAGCGCTCTCTGCAAAGCGCTCTCTGCAAAGCGCTCTCTGCAAAGCGCTCTCTGCAAAGCGCTCTCTGCAAAGCGCTCTCTGCAAAGCGCTCTCTGCAAAGCGCTCTCTGCAAAGCGCTCTCTGCAAAGCGCTCTCTGCAAAGCGCTCTCTGCAAAGCGCTCTCTGCAAAGCGCTCTCTGCAAAGCGCTCTCTGCAAAGCGCTCTCTGCAAAGCGCTCTCTGCAAAGCGCTCTCTGCAAAGCGCTCTCTGCAAAGCGCTCTCTGCAAAGCGCTCTCTGCAAAGCGCTCTCTGCAAAGCGCTCTCTGCAAAGCGCTCTCTGCAAAGCGCTCTCTGCAAAGCGCTCTCTGCAAAGCGCTCTCTGCAAAGCGCTCTCTGCAAAGCGCTCTCTGCAAAGCGCCCGGCAATCATGTAAGCGTTGGTAGATATAGTCTGTCAGTAAACTGAGGAGCACGCGAGTCCCCACTCTGCCTATCCTGCTATGTAACAGGGTGCTTCTACAGGCTGTTTCACAATGCAGTACCAGCCCTGGTGCTATAAATCTGTGGCGACGCCGTGTACAGATACGTCCCGGCTGTGTTTATTATTTGACAAATGCGTTAAGAGTATAAGGAAAACGAAAGACGATAGCTTCTTCGAAACAAATCATTATAGAGTAGATAATATTAACATAAGAACGGAAGTCAGGATTCTACTACAAACATAGAACCGAATGCCTATTCATGTGAATGTATGTTCCTCTATTTGTAAGATGAACCAGATATAGTGCAATCAATCTGTAGAATTTAAGGCTTGTTCTTACTTTGTGTTTCTACTAAAAGGTAGAAGTTTTCTTTAAAGGGTTGCACTGAAACTTAACAATTCTTACAACATGAAGAGTGTTTAAAAAGTAAGCAGAAATTTATAATTCTGTGTTTTGTATTAGTTCGATTCGCACTACTTTTTTTTGTCACTCTTCGTAAACATGTCTAAAAAGTATCTGTGCAATGTTTAGCATATTGGGTATTTACCCTGTTGTCAGTTGTCAAAAAAGTTGTGTGTGTTTTGGTAGCATCAACTATTATTTGTTTTGTATAAAAATGGATTAGAGAATCTGTACTAAATTTTGTTATAAGAATGGAATAAAGTGTATCAAATTTTTAGAAATGTTAAATATTGCTCTTATGAGTAAACCAAGAGCATACAAGTGGTATAAACATTTCAAAGCAGGCCTTAAAGGACAGCAGTTTTACAAGAATGGATAAGATTAAAAATGTAGTCAAAAGTGTTTTGGGAATTGGAAAAAGCACTGGCATAAGTGTATAGCATGTACTGGGGAATATTTTGAATAGGATAACATTGTTGTAGATTAACAAGTAAAGTTCTTACCAAAAAATAAAAATTAATATGTGAACGCACCTTTTATGTCAAGCTTTTTACATAGAAGTCCAGAATCGGTATGCATGTTTCGAAAGAAATTTCAGCAGTGTTTAGAATAGTTATTGCACATATGGTTTAAGCAATATTCCTTAGAATCATGTGAATAGTAACCAAGATAGAGTTTTAGTGACAGAATACATTCAAATGCTGCTGTTCTCTAAGCATCACAGGTTTTACGTGATTGAATCACATTCTACTAGCGAAAAGTTAATTGATTTTACCATGAAGTTCTCAAGTTATCCCTGGTTTCATACAACAAGTGATAATGGTATTTATTGCTTTGGACCACATTTGACTGTATTTATCTTGGAAAATCTTTTACTACCATGCAGCACATTTCTACCAAAAGAAACTTCATAGCGTATGAGGAGAGTCAGGCTTGAAAGGACACACAACATATTTTTCAAAAAAATATTCATTGCCTGCTTACATACAATGTATTTTAGAGGTCATCATCAACATTGTCACTGTCATTACTGTCGTCGTCGTCGTCATCCCTTTCTAAATTAATAACTATAGTGTCTATTACATCTTCCATAACCCCATCCTTAACCCAGTACTCTCTTTCAAGTTTCTCCACGTGGAGGCAGTATGCGCTCCAGTCATCTTGAGTTATCATTTTAATTGGGACAAGTGTTTGTATACGCTCTCTTTCGGTTACGGCAAAATTTAGTTCGGAGTAAAAAATAGAAGCTCAGAAAATGGCTACATACCTTCTTTCACCAACTGCAGCAACTTCGTCATGCAAATATCTCCAATAATATTTCGTCCTCTGACGAAATTCTTAAGCTTTGCCCATGCCATTTCAATTGGATTTAAGTCACAGTCGTATGGTGGAAGTCGCAGCACAGTGTGTCCATGAGCTTCAAGTATTTTATTATTGTCTTCCGGCTTATGTTGTTTAATTAAATCAAATAATTTTGTTTTTCTCATTGTCAAATCAGCTTCCACCTTATTTTTTAATAACCATTCAATCATTTTGCTTTTATTCGAGGATCTAGTTGGAGCTTTGTTGTGCTCCTTGTTGTGATATGAAGCGTTGTCCATAACAATAACACAGTTCAGTGGCAGATTTGGAATTACTTTATTTGATATCCAATTAGAAAAATTTTCGTAGTTCATTTGCCCATGGTAGTCTCCTGTTGCACATCCCGCTTTATAAATCAACTGTGCGTTGGGTAAGAACCCATCTTTTGATCCAATATTGACCACTATAATCCTATTGCTTCTGCTAACATTGTCCACAATGCCATCAACGCCAGGGCCATGCCAACATTTTCTGTAAGTAATGTTGTTGTCCACCCCAGTTTCATCAATATAAAAGAATTTTCTGCCTAGCTCCCTTAATTTCCTCACTTTGATCAGGTACTTACATCGCCAGTCAATTATATCCGTTCTTTCTACAAGAATCTTACAGATCTTTTCCAGGTAAATCCCATTTCACGCAATGTCTTGCGTAAAACATCTTTCTGCCATGGAAAATGTATTTTTTGTTTCACGGCAGTAAGTAATATCTGTAATGTCAGCACTATTTATTGGTTTATGTAAAAGTCCTCCTTCGTTTGTCGAATGACTGATTTTGTGAAACTGTTTATAACGATGGGTTTCCTCCCTAAATTATTAGTTTTCCTTCGCAGCAATTTCAGTAAACCATGCAGCTGGTTTTCACATTCCTTCCTTCTGCATCCTATTGTGGCAAAGCTGACGTTTGCATAAACTGCAGCCCTTTGATTGGGACTGTTAATATTAGCCAACAGTTCTTTTTGTGTCGCCTCCTTAACACACGCTGTAATAACGTTAGAGACGATTGAACGCTCTTGACTCCGCAAATACCTACTATTCTTCGTATTATGCACATTTTCTTGCAATACAGGGCGATTATCCATCACTAGGGGATACTGAAGTATATCAGTGAGTACACAAAGTCAACTGACTGACACTGGCAACAAAGATCCCACAAACAGAAACGATGCATATCAGTATATCACTGCATGCCAAACTACACCGCTAGACAGGTAACGGGGCAACTGATTTTGGGTGACCCTGTAGGCCAGTGGCAGGGTTCTTCTGGGAAAGGCCACTTCCCCTACCAAAGGCGCTTCTCGCTCTAGAGTTTACAGACAGACTATAACACGCCATTTATGGTAACACCGGGAACACCTGTTGGGGCCTAGTTCCCAAAAACATGTTTGATCTTTGTCCAGACTTGGGAAGGTGATGTATGGCACCCAGTGGACAAGACTTACCTCTCCCAACATTCCTGTTTCCGTCTTCTGATAAGCTTGCGTACATGAGCACGAGGCTGTTTAAAGGCTATGAAGTGTTCCAGGGAAGGGTGCTGCTTATGCCACTGTATAGCTCACTGACGCTCCTTAATTGCTTCAGTTACTTCCGGTGACCACCAAGGGACTGCCTTATGCCAGGCCCCCCCTAAAGAGAGAGGTATCACATTTACTGGCGCAGAAACACTTGTTGTAGTCACCTGCTCATCCATAACACAAATGTTACCATGTGGGGAAGATTCAATGGTGACAACAGAGGTGAAAGTTTTCCAGTCCACCTTGTTTAAAGCCCATCTGGGCAGGTGTGCATGGGCCTGATGCCGGGGCAGTGATAGGAAGATGGGGAAGTGGTCACTACCACATAGGTCGGCATGTGCTCTCCAGTGGATAGATGGGAGAAGACCTGCACTGCAAATTGATAAATCAATGGGCGAGGAACTACCATGAGCCACACTGAAATGTGTGGCGGCCCCAGTATTTAAGAGGCAGAGGTCAAACAGATTTTCGACATCTCTGCCTCAGCCAGTATGCATGGTGCCACCCCACAAGGGGTTATGGGCATTCAAATCTTCCAAAAGTAGGAAAGGTTGAGAGAGTTGGTCAATCAGTGCAGCTAATACAATCAGGGGTACTGTACTCTCTGGAGGAAGGTATACATTGCAGATAGTATTTCCTGCATCATCTTTATTCTGACAGCCACAGTGTCAAGATGAGTTTAAAGTGTCATAGTGTCACTACAGACTAAGTTTAGGATATAAACGCAAACTCCACCCGACACTCAATTATAGTCCCTACGGTTCCTGTAATAACCCTTATAGCCACAGAGGGCAGGGGGTCCACATTGCCGGGAACCAGGTTTCCTGGAGGGCAATGCAGATAGCAGGTGCAAAGCTGAACAGCTGCTGTAGCTCAGCCAGGTGGTGGAAAAAACTGACAATTCCACTGGAGGATTATGTGATTGTGAGACTGGGAAGGAATGGAACATTCAATGAGGCAGTTTACGCCTCAGGGTCACATGCTGCCACTAACTAATTGCCTGAGCAGCCTATATCCATTGTGTCTGAGGGTCTGGCGAGATCTAGGTCCTCAGCGGACGCCAGAATCTCCACCCCATCCTCAGCCGCAGATCTTGTAGGTAGTGGTGGTATGAATAGCACCACTACTTCCTTGGTCTTAGGGGTTTACTCTTTTGGATTTCTCTCACTGCTCCTTGGGTTTCCGTGGCTGGGAGGACTTCACTGGCTCAGACTCCGAGACTGAGGATGAGCACGAAGCCCTACGACCAGCTGCTTTTGGGCTCTTCAGCCACTGGCAGGTGTCTTCTTTCCCACTAGCAGAAACCTGGGAAGTGAGCAACCCAAGGGACCCATTCCTAGTGAGAGAAGCCAAAGAAGACTTAGCTTCTCTGGCTTAGAAGTGGGGACAGATGTCCCCAATGGTTTGGGGGGGGGGGGGGGGGGGTTGCTCCTGAAGTAGGTGGAGCGGGATCAACTGGGATGGAAATGCCCCACACCTTCAAGGGGGGCAGGTGTAGTCTTCCATCTCTGCGAGGTTATTGGGATTGCCAGGGCTGATGGGGCCACAACTATTGTAGCAGAGGCAGCATAAGACAATGTCATACGTGTGTATCCTCAGTATAGGTCAGTCGGTCCAGGGTCTTCTACTCCATAATTTTCCTTTCTTTCAGGATAATCCTGCAAGCAGGGCGAATGGTTCTCTCCGCAGTTGACACCGATGGGAGGTGGGGCACATGGAGTATTGGGATGTGATGTGCATCCACAATCTTGGCATGTGACGGACTGACTACTGTGCTGGATATCAGGTGTAAAGAAGTCCATGGTCATCATCGACACAGGAAGCGACACTGTATAGTGCAGGGTGGAAAACGCACCCAGGAAGGTGTCCTCGCCCAAGAGATGGGGACTGAAAGGGACTGAAATGCAACGATGAGAAAGTGGGCTAAAGATATCAGTGCACATTGGACATGGTGCACCATGTAAGGCGCCCTTCCCCAATTGGCTCACTCTTCAGGAAAATTTTGAAGAATGGAGGTCAAACCCTACAGGGACCATCACAAAGGCCAAAATGTGAGATTCCTTTTAGTCACCTCTTATGACAGGCAGGAATACCTCTGTCCTATTCTAACCCCGGGGCCTGCAGGGGGATGACGGTTGGGTTAGAGTGTGGTGCAGACCCCACAAAGCCCTGGACCCAAATTGTCAAAAAGCGACTGCGCAGACTAATGGTGGCTACATAATGGTGTGGGCTGCATTTACATGGAATGGACTGTGTCTTTTGGTCCAGTTGAACCAATCAGTGACTGAAATGATTATCCAGAATGATTCTGTTTGGCTACTTTGAGATGATTGGCAGCCATTCATGGACTTCATGTTCGGAAACAATGAAGAAATTTTTACAGGTGACAATGTATCATGTCACTGGGCAACAACTGTTTACAATTGGTTTGAACATTCTGGGCAATTTGAGAAAATGATTTGGCCACCATGACCACCCCTCATGAATCCCACAGAACATTTATGGGACATGTTCAAGAGGTCAGTTTTTGCACAAAATGCTGTGCCGGCAGCATTTTCACAATTATGGATGGCTATAGAGGCAGAATGGCTCAGTATTTCTGCAGGAGACTTCCAACGACTTACTGAGTGCATGCCATGTCAAGCTGCTGCACTGTGCTGGGTGAAAGGAGGTCCAACAATATTAAGAGGTATTCCATGACTTTTCTCAACTCAGTGTATAATAAATGATACTGGATGGTAGGTTTTTTTGATCTCTTCTGCTACCCTTCTTGTAGATGGATGTGATTTGTTCTCTTTTTCCACTACTGAGCACAGTTTTTGAGGTATCTATGGGAGAATATGGAAACCCCCCCCCCCACACACACACACAAAACACTGCCTCTGACCACTTAGGCTGGGTCTAAAAGTAGTTCATCCTTTTTATAGCAGGAGGTGTTAGTGTCTAATGACTATACATTTAACAGCAAGATATGTTATGTACATTGCCAATACTTATAACTCACTGTATGCTACTGTGTTACACAGCATTAAGCCTTCAATAAGACTTTAATTAATTAGTTTGATGTAAAATAACTTAGCACTTAATTACTAGCTATTTTATTTGATTCAATTTCTCTTATCTTGTATTGTTGAATGACACACTGTCTATACTGTTCTTGAATTGCATTTGAAGGTTATATTAATATATAGTATATTTCAATGATCATTTGTTCTTCTGCTGCTGGCAGTTATTTTTATCAAATTAATTTCTTCATTTATATCTCTATATTGTTGTTACTTTATATCTTGTAGCATTTATAGGTGAAACCTTTGTTTTTCTAGCCCATTTTCTACAGTGTCAATCTCTGTGCATTTCCCACAGTGATCAAATCACACTAAAAGGCCACCACACTAAGGAAAGTCTATACATATGAGCAGCAGGCTTACAACCACAGCCTTGACAGCGAATTCTATCAGTAAGTACAGAATATCAAAAAGATGAAGGCTCATAATTGACATTTTTTGTCTAGTTAATCTCTTAGAGTGTTTAGTTGAGAACAAAGGTATTTTTCCAAGAATTGTAAAATACTGAGACTGTAGTAGATGGTAGGTAGCTGGGCTCACGGCACAATGAACACTGAAGTCTTATGTGATGGACAGAGAGCTGAAGCTACTCATGCAACAACGTATAGACCTAAAGTTGGTCTAATTCAACTGGAAACTGCAGTTAAAATATTCAACCAAAACTTTTGTCCAAGAAAATAACCATTCAGTTATGTAATTCACACCATTTCCAACATTTAATTATAGAAACTTTTCATCTATTTCATAGTTGGGTATTTCTCACCTTAGGAGTATGCAGAATCTCTTCTGGTATCTCGGACATTCCAAATCTAGGGCAGATCTTCAGCAAACAATGCTGCAACATGAAAAAGTTGTATTAGAGAACAAAAAATATTTTATACTTGGACACGCATAATCAGTGGTTAGATAAGCACAACATTTTTACAATAAGTATGAAGTATGACCAATGGGATTAGAGACATGCTGGGAGGTAACGACAATTTGTCAAGCTGTCAGTGGACATAATACATAAACACAAGAGATCCCCCAGCTGAGATCCCCCAGCTGAGGTCGCAAGTGGCAGGAAGGAATCTTTTGGTGGATTTCCTGGAGTACTAGAATAGAAGTCATGACAATCAGCAATGCAGCAAAGGGTGTGCATATCAAAGATGGCTGAATTCCCAATATATCAAGAAATGGATATCTCAATGCTACAAATTACACTGCACAGTCACTTTAATAGTAATTACAAAAATTAAAGAATTTATATTAGTGCAAGAGGTTTAAAAATAAAGCCATATTTGTGTTACTTGGATTGGTTTCGTATATTACTTGGTTACTTCACAATCAGGTTCCATTCGCATCTCCAGTTTTGCAGTAATCAAGTAATACATGAAACTAATCCAAGTAAGACAAATATGGCTTTCTTCATAAGCCTCTGAACAATAATGGAAATAAGCCTTGCATGACTCCAAACATAACAAGACAAAGAATCATACAGAAGTTGCAATGTAAGTGATACACAGGGCAACTGATGTGAGCAGTACAAACTACAATAACATAGTGAGAGTGAGTCAGCACTGCTACACAGTTACATAGACAAGTTGCCAGTAGATGGTGCAGTGGAGACCCTGCAGTGTGCACGGTTCCTATAAGCAGCCTCTAGTGGCCGGCCCACACTGATACACTTGGCAGTTTATTTAAGTGCACACGTAGCAGGATACAACAAGGTTGATTTGAGGCATTAAGTGATAGAACTTGGGCAAGAAGTGGCAATTTGATACTTTAAATTTTGCAGGGACTTGGTAACTTTTGATACTGAGTTGAGCTTGGAATCTGAGAGACAGTTGGATTTTTTTAAAGCCTAATGATGTACAGTGCTGTACGAATACATGCAAGAATTTAGAGGTGCTTATCATATTGCTGAACTGCAACTACACTTGAGTTAAGTATTGATTTCTGAACAGTCATTGTATTATAGTAGCTTGTAATTACACTCAGTTGAGGTGACTGGTTTACTTGACGGTATCTGCTTGTACTTTTATCACATTCACACAAACTTAACAACACTTATTCTGCAATTATTTATGTTATGCTTTATTTGTATACTTTTCTAGATTGTGACCTCAGTGTCTGTTTCACTACATGTGCCATCTGGATTCTACCCCGAACACCAGTGTCTAAGAACTCCGCAAGTCTGAACTGGCACTACAACATGTCCTTTGTTCTCACCACCCAACTAGCTTAATTTACATTAATTTCTAACAAAGAAATAGAGGGGCTGGCCAGTACTTACCTCAGCTCAGTACAGCCGATAGATACACAAAAAACAGAACCGAAGATTTACGTTCCTAGCTTTCGGAACAAATGTTCCTTCATCAGTGAGGAGAGAGGGGGAAGAAGGGAAAGTGGATTCAGTTACTCATAACCCAGGTCATGAAGCAACAGGGACAGGAAAACAGGGAGGGTAGCAAGGATGGAGGCATGGTTGTCAGAGGGAAGCCAAAGATATTCTACTGTATGTACTGTGCCAGCTTCAAAGAGGATGCATACAGAAGTAAAGAGGTATACAGTAAAAGATAAACAACTATGTAGGATGAAAAGAGGCGTGAATGGCTAAAGAGGAAAGGGAAAGAGGAGAAGACTGAAGAGTAAATGGGAGTGAGGTTGTTTAATGTAGGCTCAGTCCAGGGGGATGGTGGGATGAAAGGATGTGTTGGAGTGCAAGTTCCCATCTCCACAGTTCAGAGGGACTGGTGTTGGATGAGAGAATCCAAATGGCACATACGTGTAGCAGGTTGTTTTTTCTGTATCTATCGGCTGTACTGACCTGAGGTAAGTACTGGCCAGCCCCTCTATCTCTTTGTTAGTATTTGTTTCACATCTTTATATGAGATTTTCCATTAATCATTTACATTAATTTCTTCAGTCTCACCATTTCTTCACAGTAACTATTCCTTTATTCACTCTCTTTTAGCCTTCTACATCTTTCATTTTCTGACCTGTCTATTTATTGCTATCCCCCTCCCACCTCTAGCACATACAATGCACTCCACTTTTCACTCTCATTCCGTAGAAATATTGGAACACGTGAGGCAATACTGACACTACGACTTACCTTAGAAGCTAGATTAAGGAAAGGCAAACCTACATTTCTAGCATTTGTAGACTTAGAGAAAGCTTTTGACAATGTTGACTGGAATACTCTTTCAAATTCTGAAGGTGGCAGTGGTAAAATACAGGGAGCAAAAGGCTATTTACGATTTGTATAGAAACCAAATGGCAGTTATAAGAGTCGAGGGACATGAAAGGAAAGCAGTGGTTGGGAAGGGAGTGAGACAGGGTTGTAGCCTCTCCCTGATGTTATTCAATCTGTATATTGAGCAAGCAGTGAAGGAAACTAAAGAAAAAATCGTAGTAGGTATTAAAATCCATGGAGAAGAAATAAAAACTTCGGGGTTCACCGATGACATTGTAATTCTGTCAGAGACAGCAAAGGACTTGCAAGAGCAGTTCAATGGAATGGATAGTGTCTTGAAAGGAGGATATAAGATGAACATCAACAAAAGCAAAACAAGGATAATGGAATGTAGTCTAAGTTGGGTGATGCTGAGGGTATTAGATAAGGAAATGAGACACTTAAAGTAGCAAAGGAGTTTTGCTATTTGGGGAGCAAAATAACAGATGGTCGAAGTAGAGAGGATATAAAATGTAGACTGGCTATGGGAAGGAAAGAGTTTCTGAAGAAGAGAAATTTGTTAACATCGAGTATAGATTTAAGTGTCAGGAAGTTGTTTCTGAAAGTATTTGTATGGAGTGTAGCCATGTATGGAAGTGAAACATTGACGATAAATAGTTTAGACAAGAGGAGAATAGAAGCTTTCAAAATAATGTGCTACAGAAGAATGCTGAAGATTAGATGGGTAGATCACATAACTAATGAGGTGGTGTTGCAGAGGATTGGGGAGAAGAGAAGTTTGTGGCACAACTTGACTAGAAGAAGGGATCGGTTGGTAAGACACGTACTGAGGCATCATCAAGGGATCACCAATTTAGTATTGGAGTGCAGCGTGGAGGGTAAAAATCGTAGAGGGAGACCATGAGATGAATACACCAAGCAGATTCAGAAAGATGTAGGTTGCAGTAGGTATTGGGAGATGATGAAGCTTGCACAGGATAGAGTAGCATGGAGAGCTGCATCAAACCAGTCTCAGGACTGAAGACCACAACAACATAGCTTGTTTATGATATTTTAGCAGTAATCTTTGTCTTGCATGTTACCCTATCTCCCACATTTAAGCTCTCAGGTTTTCAAATCTGATCTGATGCAGTCCCAACAACAATCAGTCTTTCCTTCTCATCCCATCTGTTGAGTCCTCCCTGACTTGTGGTTCTGGGTGACTTTTTGAACTCTACCCCTTTTTCTAAACCTCACCAGCCCTTTTTTTCACTCCTCTTCCTTCCTCTTCAACCCTTCTATGTGTACCTTATATTCAGGAAGATGGAATTTGCTCTGTCTGGCATCCTGGTTTCCTACAAAATTTTGAAGACAGTTTTTGTCTTAAATGGAAAGAGATAAAAGTAACCGATATTGCAATAGCAAAATTAAATTACTCAAAATCTGAAGATGTTTATGGTGTCTCAAATTTTGTGATTAAAAAATTATGGAGGTAATAGTGCAACACTATATTTTCTTATAAACCATGTTTGTCAGTGGCTGTTTCCCTTCATCCTTGCAAATGACAATCATTACTACTCTCGCCAAGAAAGGTTGTAAGTCTTGTTGTAATAATTACTATCAAAACTCTCTCATACCCATGATTTCAAAAGTAGTGGAATATTGCATACAACTCCAAATCAATCAACATCTGTATGAGTATTATCTTTAATGAATCATTATGGCTTCGGGTCAGGCTTGTCAACAGTAAAAGCGGCCAAACATGTTTCATTTACACTACCAACATTTGAATGAAGATTAGCAGTTAATGATAGCCTTGTGCATCTCAGTGAGGTGTTTGTCAGCCATGAAGCACTGCTAGAAAAACTCTACTACTGTGGTTTTATAGGATCATAGCTATCTCTGATCATATCCTACCTGAGTGACAGTACTAATTCTGCAGTTCAACAATATGAGATCAAAAGCCTTGCATATCAAACAGAGTGTACCACAATTGTCTGTGTTTGGCTCTTCACTATTCATAATATGCAGTGTGTTCATTTCAACTTGAGACTGGTAAAAATCTTGAAATGATTCACTGTATAAAAAGATGTTCTAAGTGAATGTGCTACAGCTACAACTAGGTATCTCCTACCCCCCCCCCCCCTCCCTCCCACCTGGGCGGTGTCACCTTTTATTTTCAAGTGGGGCCAATCCATATGAAGTTATCCAATTTGGCTTGCTTGACCAGTTTTGAATATTTTGGTTTCTTATAAGTGATTATAATTGAGAAGTTAAAATTTTTTTTAAAAAATTACCTTGCACTGTCACTGGTGGCCATTTTTATTTATAAGCACATAAGTTTTTCAATTTGGAGACATAGCATTAATTTGAATGTCTCTGCACTGGATTTAGTTACAACATTGCAACTGGCATGACTGTTTTTAGAAAAGTCTCCTCTACAGCATTGTTTATTGCCCAAAATACCCTAAATTCAAAAATAACCAGTGAAAATGACCTCCAAAGTTTGGTATGAAAATTTAGAAAATCCACTTTTTAGACCCAGAAATAACAACCATGGAGTGATTTATCACTGCATTTTTCTCTAGTCAGATATCAAACTACTAGCCGTATATAGAGCAAGAGCACTGACAAATGTTTCCTTGATTTTGAAAAATCTTCATTTTTTATAAAGTTTGGTGCTAGTTATCTCTGGTGGAACTGAATATAAAACTGATTTTTGCACATTTTGTTCGCCTATACGATAGCAAGGTACTGTAAAAATTTCAAGCTGATATTGGACAGTGAAGAAATATGTATTTTTGAAAACTAGGAAATAATTCACATTACATAAGAACTGATTTTATGGTTGTTGCCTATTTAAATGGTTTAGTGTTTAATTGTAATAAAATTTAGTTGTAACCTACATTTAGTTAACACTATCACCGTTTATTCTTTTAGTATTATTTATTTTAATAACAAAATATTAAACAGGAGATTTTGCTTTAGTTCTATGTTTAAAAAATTTGCACATTAACAGCTACATGTTCAAAATTATACAAGTAGAACAATAAACATGTGAAATTTTTCTGTTGTTGAGAAGGCTACAGTTTTGTGCACACGAGTTTAGTCCTCAAGACAAGTGCATACAGGAGCTCAGGAGTCAGTGACAAGTCTGTACATTAAATGTGTAACTCACTCACTCCCCCCCCCCCCCCCCCCCTACATTTGCTGGGTGTGGCATTTCATTCAGCGGCCATGGAAGGTGCGCCTATCACTATAATTTCATACACATTTTACCTTATTACAATGGTTGTGGTTTTATTCCACAAATAGCCACATAGTGGCCAGCACGAGAGTTGTATCAGTTGGACAGAAACACACAGGGGTCATTCCACGTAAAGTGTCCTAGGGCTCGCAGCTCAAACATCTTCAATTTTGATGAAATTTGAACAGGATGTACCTGAGGGCCCTGCATGAGCTTATGTAAAGTTTCAGGCTCACCTGTAACTTGGTTGCGGTGCTAAAGCCATTCTCATGAAGACCACTTTTATAGAGACCGAAAAGTCGTGAAGAAATCGTCAAGTTTGGCACTCCACTGTTCCTAATGTAAAAGAGCTAGAATCTTGCTTCTGGGTATAATGATACAACTTTGTGTGCTCTACATTAAAAGCTTCCTCCATAGACCGACTAACAATTTCGTCAAATTCGGGAAAGTTAAACTGACATTCGTGGGAACACATTGAGCTATACGGCACCGTACTAAAAAAACCACGTACGTAGTTCACGACGCGCGGTCTCTGAGACTCAAACACCTATCAATAATGCGTGTCAATAGATACAGAAGGCGGTAACGCAACCGACAACAAAATATCAAAATATCGCAGGCTTCGCAATTTAAGGAGGGTCGGGTGAGTATAGAAGTATTCCAACAACTGCCCTTGGGAGTCGAATTCGAAAAATTGCGCGCGGTCAGAGACCACAGCTCGTGAGTTAACGGCTAAAATATCTTTTGCACCTTGTATGTTATTTATGTAATTGTGTGTGTGTGGAACCTACACAAAAGACAGCAGTAGTATTTCTTTAATATTTAAGGGTGGATACTAAATCTATTGGAATGGTGTTGGCAGCTGTAACTGCAAATGTGTGGTGCTGTCATGTTTCTGGAACTGTCCCCAATGGACTGTACCTGTGTTCCTAGAAAACTTCATGCGATTTTATTTTCGATAATGAAACGAGGACATACTAACGCCTTGTGTTTTGTGTGGCGCAAACATTTTTCCGATGTACTGGAGCTCCTCACTCAGAAATGTAGAAGTTAAATTCCCAGTTAACAGACGCAGGTTTCAACATTTTCGCGGAACAGTGTCGCTATCGTTGAGACAAATCAAGTAACGTTGGTTTGGTTGTTGGGGAAGGAGACCAGACAGCGTGGTCATCGGTCTCATCGAATTAGGAAGGGATGTGGAAGGAAGTCGGCCGTGCCCTTTCAGAGGAACCATCCCGGGATTTGCCCGTAGTGATTTAGGGATATCACGGAAAACCTAAATCAGGATGGCCGGACGCGGGATTGAACCGTCATCCTCCCGAATGCGAGTCCAGTGTCTAACCACTGCGCCACCTCGCTCGGTCAAGTAACGTTGGTTCGCTACACCAGAATAAAATAAGGCACAATTTATTTTTATTCTCTAAACTCATGGAAACCACGCAAATGTTTATATAAATAGCGCTTTAGGAAATACTGATTACTACAATACTACCGAACTGCAATTGTTGCATATATTTGGCAGTTACAGTAAAAACACGTATGCTAACACTTCTCCAGCTGGAGAGGCAATAAAATTAAGCTAATTATCCCGTACACAGCAGCTTTTTTATCACTAAAATAGCCAAATTTTGCGGCTCTCGCAAGCGTTTGAAGTTTAAAGTGCCAATGTTGCCAATATGCGTAATATGAAATTAGACACGTGAGAAATTTTTAGAATGACAATATTAACACTGTAGGTTTAATTTCCGTACTAATAATGCGTAAGGACGTTAAATATAGCGTCAATCTGTCTGTTGAAATGGGCAGTATCATAAGCTGAGTATTATGGTTTGGCTGGTCTACGAAACTGGCACACTTATACTAGACAAATGTTTGTATGACCTGTATACGAATACTTCCAGATTACGGTCAGCATTAATTCGGAGTAAATTCATAACATAAGGTGATGCTTGGATAGTAGGCTAGTTTGGGGCAGCACAGCAAGGCTAACAATATGAAATGATTAACTCTTAAGGTATGTAAATACATAAAACTGCAACCAGTCACTTTTTTGAATAGTTATTTATTATTCCACGAATCGGATTTCGAACCTTTTCAGGTTCATCATGAGATGGTTTTCCGGAAGTTACATATTTCTAGCATAACGCTGGCTATGTCACAAGAAGATGGAACATGCTTTAATATATAGCCAAGAGTATTGTTTATCTGTCGGTGTTGATGCAAAACTTTAGTCTTGTATTTACTGCGACAGTAGGGGCGGCTTCTTTCTGTTAGTGTCGATCTGTCTGTTTCCATTGTAATTGCCAGTTGGTACATCACTTCACACGCCATGTACCAACTAGCAATCTCAATGGAAGCAGACGGACACTAAGAAAATAAAAGCCGCCCATAATGTCGCAGCAAATGCAAAATTTTAGTTTTGTACCCACATCGACAGATAATACTCATGGAGATTACATTAAAGCATGCTCCATCTTCTTGTTACAGAGCCAGCATTTTGCTAGAAACAAATGTAACTTTCAGAAAACCATCTGAAGATAAACCTGAAAGGTTCGAAGCCCGTTTCATGGAATAATTAACTATTCAAAAAAGCGGCTGGTTGCTGTTATGTATTTACGTTCAATTAAGTCACGGGTTTTAAAATATTCGTAATGGAGAAGCTTAATCTTAAGGTATGTGCCTGTTAACGGGCAGAAGCCGAGTCAGGACATTCAACTACCTGCTTAGGCCTACAGGATGAACCTGGGAATCTGGAGTAACACAAAGATGAATTTAGACTTTACAGATTTCACTGTTTTATTTGCAAATCGAATGAGTAAAGATGTTTTATATATAATTATACTCTTATCAAATACTATGGTATGGGCATGAGTTTTACAACCTTTGGTACCGGAATGTTCAGTGTGGCACTTCCATTTGAAGACACTGAACAACACACCACTTGACACTGAGTGAAGCTCTTCAAGAACACCCCAGTCCCTCACCCGAGTGTAAACTGATTACGATTTGAGTTGGTCACAGTCTGGTCGCGATTAGGTTGTTTTCTCAAAATATATTTTATCAGCGTCCCTGTTCGAGGAAAGAAGGAATTTACCCCCCTACTCGGTATCTGCGGTCAGCAAGTGAATGGCCTATGGCCTCCTGTAGTTGACTTGAATGTTTTCTAAAGCCCTTCTGATCGCAAGTCCATCCACTGGGGCTAGCCCTCAGGCAGCGAACAGAAGTAAGCTAATATTCCAGATTACTTGCCATTTTAGAGTCCTTTAATTTTTTGGCTACTGTATTATCTACAAGTTGACTGAAAACGTTAGAAATGGCATCTAAAAAATAAATAAATAAATAAAATTCGGAAGGCTACCGATACGAAATTGATTATTACCAGATGCAAACGCGGCTATCAATTCCTTAAGAAGCTCCTATGTTATGTAGAAAGTTTCAAATTCGGAAAACAGCAGTTTCAATGAAGTTGCATGGAGACCCCTCATATTTTAGAGATGGCAAGACGCCTCTTAAATACAATGAAATAAGATAAGCGCGAGTGCAGAAAACATTTTAATTTCAGTACTAAGTGAAACTTAAATATAGATACTATAAGTAAACTTAAAGAAAACGCAGTTCATACAAGCATGTATTAACTAGCCGTCAGAGGTGTCGGTAGCAAGCGAGTATATTCGCTGAAAATTTAAACTTTTATACTCACTACCTCAGCAAGCTCAAAACAGTTTGGCGCAGTTGCTGTTGCCGTAGTTCGCCATCTAATGCGTGCAGGTACCGCAAGTGCCGGGGCAGTTCAATTTTGGGCCGCGGGAGGCAGCACAAGGGCTAGCTGCCCGTTCACCTGTTGACAAGGCCCGTATTAGACCGCGAAAGTTCTTCAGTGAATCTTTTGTTAAAACTAGGGTCGCGTTACAACTTTTAAAAATGATACGAAAACAGTACCCCAGCACTCTTTCAAAGTTTTTACAAAACGTCTTTTATAAAAGATATTTGACGAACATCTTTTACAGAGAAACAGGGGTTTAACAGGTTTGTTCTCCGCTTTCTCTTCACCGGTGCATCTCAAAAACTGCAATTATTTGGGAACTGAGCTACAATGAACTTTTATTTCGCCGCTGCTTTCAGATAGCAGTTTCTTGAATAGTGCCGAGAAATCACACAGACAAATTTTCATCGGTACCTGCATTTCTGAGAAACTAATTACCTTGAACCGAAAGCTGATTTCCATTTGCATTTATTTGTACAGTTCATCCAGTTGCTCGATTACACCCTGCCCGTGACCGCGAGACATACATAGCTAGAAGGGACTGCGTGGAGCTTGGTGCTGCAGGCTTGCAATACGCACGCGAAAAGGATGGAAATCTTATACGTTCAAATATTTTGAGTTTATCCTGTCAGTGTCCCATTCCCCCGTCTTCAAATCGATGTTCATGCAAAATAAAATGTACGGCAGTAGTCGATATACGCAAGGATGTCTCTATCCGACGGTTTAGGGTATCCTTCTCAGTCACGTTATGCACAGCGTCCATCTTTTTTGAAGCAATAACATCGTACTCCGCAATCCAGTTGTAAGCAATTTTTTTCTGAAGAAGTGGGTTAACCGATTCTAGGATCTTATGTTGAAATTAAGCCTTCGCGAAAATCGTCCAACGAAATATATCATGCGAAATTCCAGTTTATAGACCGCTCTTTGCCCAACGCTCACTAGTCAGCCAGCTCTGAGCTGCATTGTTTTAAAAATAGCAAGTGACGTGTTTTTACACAATGGTAAACGTCACACCGCAATTTTATTACCAATATGTCGTTTTCAAAACCTTACGAGCAGCTGAACAGAATGGACTGTCCTGAAAGGAGGATGTAAGATGAACATCAACAAAAGCAAAACGAGGATAATGGAATGTAGTCGAATTAAATCGGGTGATGCTGCGGGAATTAGGTTAGGAAATGAGACGCTTAAAGTAGTAAAGGAGTTTTGCTATTTGGGGAGCAAAATAAGTGATGACGGTCAAAGTAGAGAGGATATAAAATGTAGACTGGCAATGGCAAGGAAAGCGTTTCTGAAGAAGAGAAATTTGTTAACATCGAGTATAGATTTAAGTGTCAAGAAGTCGTTTCTGAAAGTATTTCTATGGAGTGTAGCCATGCATGGAAGTGAAACGTGGACGATAAATAGTTTAGACAAGAAGAGAATGGAAGCTTTCGAAATGTGGTGCTACAGAAGAATGCTGAAGATTAGATGGGTAGAACACATAACTAATGAGGAGGTACTGAATAGAACTGGGGAGAAGAGGAGCTTGTGGCACAACTTGACTAGAAGAAGGGATCGGTTGGTAGGACATGTTCTGAGACATCGAGGGATCACCAATTTAGTATTGGAGGGCAGCGTGGAGGGTAAAAATCGTAGAGGGAGACCAAGAGATGAATACACTAAACAGATTCAGAAGGATGTAGGTTGCAGTAGGTATTGGGAGATGAAGAAGCTTGCACAGGATAGAGTAACATGGAGAGCAGCATCAAACCAGTCTCTGGACTGAAGACCACAACAACAACAGTAAAAGTACAGAAAAATAAAAAAGTGCGCAGCTCGTGGTCTAGCGGCCAGCGTTGCTGCCTATGGATCACGGGTTCGATTCACGACCGGGTCGGGGATTTTCTCCGCCCTGGGACTGGATGTTCCTCATCATTTCGTCATCACTCGGGAAAGCGGCGAGACTGAACAGTGAAAAGATTGGGTCTTTGTACGGGCGCTGATAACAGCATAGCTGAGAGTCCCACAAACATATATCATCGTCGTCATCATAATCATCGTGAAAAATAAAGAAAAGAAGTATGCGAGAAACCGACTAAAAACGACGTTCAGGCTGGATGGCACACAGACCTTCGCCGTTAACTCGTCGCTCGTATTCGATGCGGGGACTCTAAACGCGATAAGAGGAAAAGGCACAATTAAAAAGGAAAAAAGAAAGACGTTGAAAGTAAATCCAGCTTCACAGCTCATGGCATGCACATACCGGAAAAAGCCTCGTAATTTCTCATACGATGAAGAAGATATATTCCATGGATATTAATAAATAAGAAATTCACTCCTACTTGCAAAAATAAATAAATCAAATAAGGGAGAAGACAAGAAAGAAGAGGGGTGATTAGTCGACAACGAAGTGATTAGAGATGGAGCACAAGCTAGGATTAGGAAAGGTCAGGGAAGGCAATTGGTCGTGCCCTTTCAAAGGCACCATTCCTGCATTTGCCTTAAATGATATAGGGAAATCACAGTAAACCTAAATTTGAATGGCCAGACTGTGGTTTGAACCGTCGCGGTTCCGAATGCTAGTCCTGTCTGATAGCCTCTGCGCCGCTAAGCTGGGAAAAGACACCCTCGCCGGCCGCTGTGACCGAGCGGTTCTAGGCGCTTCAGTCCGGAACCGCGGTGCTGCTACGGTCGCAGGTTCGAATCCTTCCTCGGGAATGGATGTGTGTGATGTCCTTAGGTTAGTTAGGTTTAAGTAGTTCTAAGTCTAGGGGACTGATGACCTCAGATTTTAAGTCTCATACTGCTTAGAGCCATTTGAACCATTTTTTAAGACACTCTCGCTGAAGTACGAGATAGGAAACACCAGTTATTGTCATGTGCTGCTCCGTTATTCATAGCATCCTTTAAATGCTCTCCACCGTTTCGTTGGTGCATTCGGATATTAGTAAACATATTCTTGTAAGCAGTCCACGTTGGTGTGTGTGTGTGTGTGTTGGGGTTTATGGGCGCTCAACATCGAGGTCATCAGCGCCCTGACACACATGAAAAGGAACGAATGTGGAGAGACCTAATAAAACTGAAAAAACACACTCAAGGAAAGCAGAAAAAGAGGGAAAATACTACAGAAGAATGTAAAACCTAAGGAAAGGGAAAATATAGTAACAAGAATGACACAGGAAATTGTCATTGGCTGGCCACTTACATAAAATATGGGCGAGCTTGTCACACAGTGAGCAAATTAAAATCCTCTCCCTAAAATCTTTGTAAAAACAGTTGACATGGCACAGAACTTTAAAACTTTATCCACATTCGTCCGAGTGTTGCCTAAAAGAGTTGGCAGGTCCGCTGGCAAGTCAGCCACGGCCCGCTGGTCAGAAAATAAAACGCAATCCAGTAAAACGTGGCGCACAGTGACCTGGACGCCGCAAGCACCACACAATGGAGGGTCTTCTCGCCGGAGCAGGAAGCCATGCGTCATAGGGCTGTGGCCTATTCGAAGCCGAGTGAGGAGAACCTCGTCCCGTCGATGGGGCTGAAAGGAAGTACACCACACACGCGTTGTGGGCTTGACTAGACGGAGCTTATTGTCAGTCACTTCCAGCCACTCGTCCTCCCACCGACACATGACTCGGGAGCTCAACAGCGAGGTGAGTGCGTGCACGGGGATAGCACACTGTGATACGTGTGGATCAAGACACGCCTCCTTGGCTGCGAGATCTGCCCTTTCATTCCCAGCAATGCCAACATGCCCCGGAACCCAGCAGAAAGCTACAACCTTCCCCAGTCGCTGTAGTCGGAGGAGGGCATCCTGGATGGTTTGGACTACTTTATCTGCCGGATACAAATGGTGCAATGATTGAAGGGCACTGAGGGAATCGGAACAGACAAGAAATTTAGGAGAGGAAGAACGTCTCATCTGCTCCAGCGCCCGCAAGATCGCAGACAATTCTGCATCAAAGACCGTAAAAGTCTGAGGCAGTCGGACCTTAAGGACACGATCCGGAAAAACAACTGAGCAACCAACGGAATCCCCTTGTTTCGACCCATCCGTAAAAACCGCTACATAGTCGTGGTGCTCAGATAAAACAGCAGAAAATGCTGCATGAAAAACGATGGCAGGAGTGCAACCTCTCTTGTACTGCAATAAATCTAAAATCACTCGGGGCCTCTTCAGTAACCAGGGGGGCAGGCGGTTAAAACCCTGGATTTGGGGTTGTACAGACTCCACACCGAGCGACTCTAGAACACGTTGCACACGGATCCCAAATGGCAACGTAGCCCGGGGACGGTGGGAAAAAAGGCGGTCCAGAGGTGGATGGGCAACAAGGCGGTGAGCAGGCGAGCTGGGAGCCGCAAGAAACTTACAAGCCTGGCGCACCAGAAGGAGCTGCCGCCGGATGGTAAGTGGCGGCTCGCCAGCCTCAGCACAGAGACTGGGTATGGGACTGGTCCGATAAGCACCCGTGGCCAGTCGAATCCCAGCATGGTGGACAGCGTCAAGGATCCGCAAATAAGACTGCCTCGCTGACCCATATACTGTGCACCCATAGTCCAGCCGTGAACGCACGAAAGCCCGATAAAACTGAAGGAGACGCGCCCTGTCCGCTCCCCAAGACCTGTGGCTGAGGCACTTGAGGATGTTCAGTGCCTTCAGGGATCTGGCTTTCAAGTCACGTAGGTGTGGCAGCCATGACAACCTGGAGTCAAAAATTAGGCCCAGAAACCGCACTGCGTCTCTAAAATGTAGGACAGCATCCCCCAAATGCAAGGCAGGCAAAGTAAAAAGACGACGAGAACGATTAAAATGAACACCAACACACTTATCGGCAGAAAACCGAAAACCTGTCTTTGCAGCCCACTCCTCTAACCGCCGCACTGTTAGCTGCAACTGACGGCTCACGGTTGCAACACTGGAGGAGGAACAGAAAACAGCAAAGTCGTCCACAAACAATGAGCACTGTACCGGACTCCTCACTGTAGACGTTATACTGTTGATGGCTATGGCAAAGAGGGTAACGCTTAAAACACTGCCCTGGGGGACACCGTTCTCTTGCTCAAAGCGATCAGACAGCGTGTTACCAACGCGGGTCCGAAAAAACCGCTGAGACAGGAAAGACCGAATGAAAAAGGGGAGGCGGCCACGAAAGCCCCATTGATGCAGTTGCGCAAGAATACAGTGTCTCCAAGCAGTATCATATGCCTTACTGATATCAAAGAAGATACCGATACAGTGATGCTGACGGAGGAAAGCCTGCTGAATAGCCGCCTCGAGGAGTGTCAGGTTGTCGACTGTGGACCGAAATTTTCGGAATCCACACTGAAAGCGGCTAAGGAGCTGCCTGGTCTCTAGCAGCCAGACCAGACGACGGTTAACCATCCGTTCCAGGGTCTTTCCGACACAGCTTGTCAAGGCGATACTACGATAACTACTGGGACATGTGCGGTCCTTTCCTGGTTTGAGGAGAGGGATGAGGATTGCCTCCCTCCACGAGGTGGGGAACACTCCTGTCTGCCATATGAGATTAAAACATTCGAGGAGGATTTCCTTTGACACCGCTGGCAGATGGCGAAGCATGGAGTACCGGATGCGGTCGTAACCTGGGGCAGTGTCAGAAGTCGCAGTAAGTGCCGATTCAAGTTCCCACATGGAGAAAGGGGAGTTGTAGGCCTCAGAACTGTTCGACCGAAAGTCCAACTTCGCTCGTTCGACAGTCGCACGGTAGCGACGAAATGCTGGATCCTGGGTTGCAGTGGCAGTACTTTGTGCAAAATGCTCTGCCAGCGTCTGAGCAATGGCGCTGGGTGTTGTTTGGAGGCATCCCTGGTTCAGGACTGCAGCTATTGGTAGACGGCTGCGTTTACCGGAAATCCTCCGGATGGCTTCCCATACTTTTGTGGAACAAGTGGAACGGTTTATGGAGTCCAGGAACTCCTGCCATGACCTTTTCTTGCTCTCTTTAATGACACGGCGTGCCCTGGCTCTCGCGATGCGAAAGGCGGTAAGATTGACTGCTGTTGGGCGGCATTTAAATCGGCGAAGAGCCGCACGCCTGTCCCGGATGGCTGAACGGCACTCTTCCGTCCACCAAGGCACAAGGCGCCGCTTAGGAGGGCCAGAAGACTGTGGTATGGACAGGTCAGCAGCATGATGGATCACAAGTGTGATGTGATCCACCCATTCCTGTACGCTGTTGTGGCGTTCAAAGACAGCCAATCGAGTGAACAGAGGCCAGTTAGCCCTGCCAATCATCCACGATGGCGGCCTCTGCTCCAGCAATACACCATCCAGGAGATGAATGCGGATGGGGAAGTGATCGCTGGAATGAAGGTCGTCAATGACCTCCCAGTGAACAGAGTCGGTGAGGGCGGGAGAGCAGAAAGATAGGTCAATGGCTGAGAAAGACCCAGTAGCAGCAGAGAAATGAGTTGGAGTACCTGTGTTGAGGATGCACAACACTTGAGATGTTAGGAGGCTCTCCAAAATTCGACCTCGAGTGCAAAGAGAAGTGGAGCCCCACAGCACATGATGGGCATTGAAGTCTCCCAGGAGGAGAAAGGGGCGGGGGAGTTGGTCGATAAGATCTGTGAGAGCGTCTAAGGTCATTGCATCCAGAGGGGGTAAATAAAGGGAGCAAACAGTAAGCCTTCGACGGGAATGAATTTCAACTGCAACTGCCTGCAGGTCAGTATCCAGGGGGAGAGCAGAGGAGTGGTGGTCATTATTGACAAACACGGCGACTCCGCCTTTGGCTCTGTCTCCAGTCAGGTCATCTTTGCGATACAACGTATAGCCCCTGAGTACAGGAGCATCAGATGGTTTTAGATGTGTTTCCTGTAAACACAAGCACAGTGGGCGTTGCTGTGCTAGGAGGTGCAGTTCCTCCACATGTGCCCGGAATCCATTCATGTTCCACTGTATAATGGGAGCCATCGATCAGGGTGGGAGGACCTTCAGTCTCACTTTCTGTCGGGGAGGAGAGCCCACAACAGGTGGAGGCTCAGTTTTGGGGCGAGATGATTGCCCCAGTCTGACATCAACCTCCATCGCCTCTGAAGAGGAGTCGAGAGAGACGTCAGAAAGAATGACATCAACATCAGCAGACTGTAGACCTTCAGTCTCCTTGAGCGGTCGAGTCTTCACCTTTGGTTTGGGCTTCGATTTTCTGGCCTGAGGTGGCAGTGGAGCCAAAACCTCAGAAGCAGTAGGGGGTGTAGCAGCGCTGGGCATTGCACAAGACTGGACCTGGGAAGGGGCAGGAAGTTCCATGACGTCAGCTACCACGGCCTGGTCAGAAGGCCGGGGAGGAGCAGCAGGCTTCACAGGAACAGCAGCAGCACACGTACATTGACAAACGCAGGTGCTAGTGCTGACAGTAGCAACCTCCGTTTGTGTAGCGGCATCAGTTTTCAAGACTGGCTGTTTCAGAACGGAAAAAAAGGAAGCAGCGAACGTGGGCGGCTGCAGGGACTTGTAAATTTTCTTTGCCTTACCGTACGGGATGCGTTTGGTGGTTTTAAGTTCCTGGATCTTCCGTTCCTCAAGGAAAACTCTACATTCCCGACTCCACACAGGGTGATCCCCAGAGCAGTTGACACACTTGGGAGGAGAGGAGCAACCAACTCCCTCATGGGCGGCTTTACCACAGTTCCCGCAAGTGGCTTCCCCTTTACAGCCGAGAGTAGTGTGTCCAAAGCGTTGGCATTTAAAACACCGCATGGGGTTGGGGTAATAAGGCCGTACACTGAGACGTAGGAAACCGGCCTTCACATGCTCGGGCAATTTGGTGCTGTTAAACGTAAGGATGAACGAGTCAGATTGCAGGAGAGCACCATCCACCCGTTTCATAACGTGTTGCACGTCGACAATTCCTTCCCGGGACCATTCAGCCTTCAGTTCGTCTAGGGGAATATCAACGAGATCTCGGCAAGTCACAACACCCTTGCTGTAGTTCAAGGTGTTGTGAAATTCAGTCTCAATCGCAAACTCCCCAAGAAATTGTGCCTTCTGAAGGTTCTGGACTTGCTGGAAGCTAGATGTTTCAACCAGCAAGGTGCCATTTCGCAAGCGCTTTACAGATTTTAATGTACCAGCAATACCTTCTAAGCCTTTCTGGATGTAAAATGGCGAAACTTTCTCGAAACTCCCATCTTTTCTTTTAATTATAAGAAACACATTCTGCGAAGCAGCATGCATTCTGTTACTACTTGAATCAGGAGGACTGGCTACACGAGCCCTCTTGTGAGATTGGGTGTGAGAACCTACCAGCGGCCCACCCTTTCCGCTGGGAGGAGAAGAAGAAAACTTCGAGGGTTCCATCTCGGTCCCACGAGCAGCTAGGGAACTAGGAGTGCACCTAGACAGAGCCCCGCGTGCCTAGGTAAGCCTTATACAACTGAGGTGCGACAGGCTCCCCAGAGGTTGCCCGCTAACGACTGTTCCACCTCAACAGCCATGCATCTCATCGGCGCGCAGCACACCTTGAGATTGAGGGGTTTTTTAGAGAGGTTTATTCCGTCCTCGCGATCCGGGCGGTCAAGCCAAGATCCCCATTCCCTGAGACACACAACGTTCCACCGCCGCGCCACACGGTGGTCGCTGAAGTATGCTCAGAGCTTACGGTGACAGGGGACTGGCGGCGCTTACCAGTCCCCAGCTCAGGAACCCCGGGGTCGCCAAGCCCGTACCCAGCAAATGAATGCTGAGCCCCTGGGGGCTCCACGTTGGTCCAACACATGCAAGCACCCTCTACGGTTCCCCGTGTTCTGTTATCCGCCCACACTAAATAGAATATAACTGAATGTAATCAACTACCTTTCGTTTATCGTTGATAAAGCATGCAAACTTAAGTACCAAACTTGTCAAAACGTAACTCCTTTTAATGCCAAAGCGCGCAGATACTTTGAATTTATAAAAATGTACAGTTGTTTGTAATCATGCCACACCTGCTTGTTTTCTACGATATCACTGATGATTTTTAAATCTGACTGACGTCTACTTTCGGAATTTAAGGTATTTGCCACTGCTTCACCTGAGCACAATATAAGGGATATTTTTCTCTTTTTTTCTTTTACCGTACTTACACTGTACATATGCCAACCCAAACTTTTTCATGTCCTATTATGTAAACTACTTAAACTTCCTTTATTCATACACTTACAATACACGTTTCAGACCCACGAGAAAATGGCTTTAATGTAGAAGCCGAAACCTGTCGATCACTGGCATAAAGAAATGAAACGTCCCCTTAGAAAAATTGTGAATTACTACCCTGATAAACCTCTACGTTATTTGATTTTCAAACAGCTGAGCAAAACTGAACGTACTCAGACATTAGTCTCTTTACTTATTCTGATCATCACTAAACTGACACACAACATTTATAGCGCAACGCAATCTGACTTTCAAAAATCCCTACAAAAGAATGGCCCTGACAAACAATAACCTTTACCTTTCATGAATCACTTACCTCACAAAAATCTTCATTACTCGAACTACTGCAATACAGCGTGCGCCAATACTGCCAGCTGAATAAAAGATTCTAACTATTGTAAATACTGAAGGCACTAACTACTGATAGGCATAGTTAGCAAATGAAAGATTTTGATAGAGAACAAACAATGTATTTACCTTAATAGTGTTCAAAAGTCATAAAATATACACTCCTGGAAATGGAAAAAAGAACACATTGACACCGGTGTGTCAGACTCACCATACTTGCTCCGGACACTGCGAGAGGGCTGTACAAGCAATGATCACACGCACGGCACAGCGGACACACCAGGAACTGCGGTGTTCGCCGTCGAATGGCGCTAGCTGCGCAGCATTTGTGCACCGCCGCCGTCAGTGTCAGCCAGTTTGCCGTGGCATACGGAGCTCCATCGCAGTCTTTAACACTGGTAGCATGCCGCGACAGCGTGGACGTGAACCGTATGTGCACTGTGCAGTTGACGGACTTTGAGCGAGGGCGTATAGTGGGCATGCGGGAGGCCGGGTGGACGTACCGCCGAATTGCTCAACACGTGGGGCGTGAGGTCTCCACAGTACATCGATGTTGTCGCCAGTGGTCGGCGGAAGGTGCACGTGCCCGTCGACCTGGGACCGGACCGCAGCGACGCACGGATGCACGCCAAGACCGTAGGATCCTACGCAGTGCCGTAGGGGACCGCACCGCCACTTCCCAGCAAATTAGGGACACTGTTGCTCATGGGCTATCGGCGAGGACCATTCGCAACCGTCTCCATGAAGCTGGGCTACGGTCCCGCACACCGTTAGGCCGTCTTCCGCTCACGCCCCAACATCGTGCAGCCCGCCTCCAGTGGTGTCGCGACAGGCGTGAATGGAGGGACGAATGGAGACGTGTCGTCTTCAGCGATGAGAGTCGCTTCTGCCTTGGTGCCAATGATGGTCGTATGCGTGTTTGGCGCCGTGCAGGTGAGCGCCACAATCAGGACTGCATAAGACCGAGGCACACAGGGCCAACACCCGGCATCATGGTGTGGGGAGCGATCTCCTACACTGGCCGTACACCACTGGTGATCGTCGAGGGGACACTGAATAGTGCACGGTACATCCAAACCGTCATCGAACCCATCGTTCTACCATTCCTAGACCGGCAAGGGAACTTGCTGTTCTAACAGGACAATGCACGTCCGCATGTATTCCGTGCCACCCAACGTGCTCTAGAAGGTGTAAGTCAACTACCCTGGCCAGCAAGATCTCCGGATCTGTCCCCCATTGAGCATGTTTGGGACTGGATGAAGCGTCGTCTCACGCGGTCTGCACGTCCAGCACGAACGCTGGTCCAACTGAGGCGCCAGGTGGAAATGGCATGGCAAGCCGTTCCACAGGACTACATCCAGCATCTCTACGATCGTCTCCATGGGAGAATAGCAGCCAGCGTTGCTGCGAAAGGTGGATATACACTGTACTAGTGCCGACATTGTGCATGCTCTGTTGCCTGTGTCTATGTGCCTGTGGTTCTGTCAGTGTGATCATGTGATGTATCTGACCCCAGGAATGTGTCAATAAAGTTTCCCCTTCCTGGGACAATGAATTCACGGTGTTCTTATTTCAATTTCCAGGAGTATATATATATATATATATATATATATATATATATATATATATATATATATATATCAGTTCATGACATCCAGTCTTACAAATTTACTGTCTCTGATGGACACAACCAGATCATCCACTCTCAAAACTCCGCCATCTCTCCCCCCACATCCACCACTGCTGGCGGCTCGCCTCAACTTCTCAACGCTACGCGCTGTTAACAGCCAACTGCCCAACACTACAATAGCGACTATACCAACAATGCCCACCAGCCACAGACTTCACACAGCACAGTCAGTGATTTTCATATAGAGCACTACGTGCGTTACCAACATAAAAACCTAAACAGCCTACTTACAGAAAGTTAATAACTGGAGCGGTGGTTAATTAATAATTAAAAAGTTAAAATCTATCTTTGATATTGCATGCATTTCAAAGAAGCACGAAATGGTATCCTGCTCTCTAAAATACAGGGGTTGAACAAATATACGGACGCACCTTCAGATGGTTCAAATGGCTCTGAGCACTATGGGACTTAACATCTGTGGTCATCAGTCCCCTAGAACTTAGAACTACTTAAACCTAACTAACCTAAGGACATCACACACATCCATGCCCGAGGCAGGATTCGAACCTGCGACCGTAGCGGTCACGCGGTTCCAGATTGAAGCGCCTTTAACCGCACGGCCACACCGGCCGGCGCACCTTCAGAGATGCATGCTTCAACATAAATGCAGATCTGGGGAAGGCTGCAAGCTGCACTGTTGTACTTGACCACGAACGGAACCTGTAGAATGTCCTCAATACACTGGGGCTACGAAAGTCACGGGATAGCGATATGCACATAAACAGATGGCGGTAGCATCGCGTGCACAGAGTATAAAAGAACAGTGCATTGACGGAGATGTCATTTGTACTCAGGTGATTCATATGAAACTGTGTCTGACGTGATTATGGCTGCATTATGGGAATTGACAGATTAGATTTAGATTAGATTAGATTTGGTTAATTATTCATTCCATAGACCCACAAAAAAGGGGATCCTCCTGGGTGTGGAACATGTCAGATAAACACATTACAAAAATGTAATTAGAAAACTTGAGTTTCATTAATTTTAATGACCTTCAGTCAATAAATTAGACTTCTAATATTTACAGGTTTAATGTTTACATCTGCTTTCATTAAATCCATCATTCACACAGTAGTTAGTTGTTTGGCTATTACAACCAAGTATTGTCAAAAATTAAAGTAAATTATTCATTTCAATGATCCTCAGTTAAGAACAGTCAAATTATGTACAAGATTTAAAATTAAACTTCCACTATTTACAGACTTAAGACTTAAATCTGCTTTCCATACATCCATCATTCAGACTGTAGGTAGTTACTTGGCTGTTACAACCAAGTATAGTCAAAAATTAAAGTATAATAAATTTTCATTAAAATGGTCTACTGCACTTATTGAGAAATTCGTGGATGGTTCAAATGGTTCAAACGGCTCTGAGCACTATGGGACTTAACATCTGAGGTCATCAGTCCCCTAGAACTTAGAACTACTTAAACCTAACTAACCTAAGGACATCACACACATCCATGCCTGAGGCAGGATTCGAACCTGCGACCGTAGCGGTCGCGCGGTTCCAGACTGAAGCGCCTAGAATCGCTCGGCCACACCGGCCGGCTTCGTGGATGGAACAGAAGGAGTTGGCCACCAAAAATTCTTTTAAGTTATGTGTAAAATGTGCCTTGTCTGAAACTGAACTCTCAATGGCTGCTGGCAACTTATTGAAAATATGCGTTGCTGAATACTGAACTCCTTCCTGGGCTAGAGTAAGTGATTTTAAATCTTTATATATATCGTTCTTATTCCTAGTATTGATACTGTGTACTAAGCAGTTAGTTGGAAAAAGAGATGTATTATTTACAACAAACTTCATTAAGGAATAAATATACTGAGAAGCTGTGGTTAGTATGCCCAATTCTTTGAATAGGTTTCGACATGATGTTCTTGGATTTACACTACACATTACACTTATTATACGCTTCTGTACTCTAAAAACTTTTTTTCTCTCGGTTTGTGGAATTACCCCAAAATATGAGACCATATGACATAATGGAGTGAAAAAAGCAAAATATGCCAGTTTTTTAATATTTATATCTCCTATGTCTGACATCATTCGCGTTGCAAACACAGACTTGTTTAGGCGCTTTAGCAGTTCTTTACTATGTCGCTCCCAACTGAATTTATTATCAAGTTGTAATACCAAGAATTTTACACTCTCAGTTTCCCCTCTTTCCATGTCATCATATTTTATACTTTCCTGAATGCTGAATAGTAATTGGAGCTAGACACATAGGAACATTCCATTTCGGAAATGGTTAGGGAATTCAATATTCCGAGATCCACAGTTTCAAGAGTGTACCAAGAATACTCGATTTCAGACATTACCTCTCACCGCGGACAACAGAGTGGCCGATGGCCTTCACTAAACGACCGAGAACAGCGGCGTTTGCGTATAGTTCTCAGTGCTGATAGACAAGTAGCACTCCGTGAAAAAGCCGTAGAGATCAATGTGGGACATATGGCGAACGTATAAATCAGGACAGTACGGTGAAAGCTGGCGTTAATGGGCTGTGGCAGCAGGCGACCGACGCGATTGCCTTTGCTATCAGCACGACATCACCTGCAGCGCCTCTCCTGGACTCCTGACCATATCTGTAAATATGTAAATGTTCTGTGACTAGGGCCTCTCGTCGGGAAGACCGTTCGCCGGGTGCAAGTCTTTCGATTTGACCGCCACTTCGGCGACTTGCGCGTCGATGGGGATGAAATGATGATGATTAGGACAACACAACACCCAGTCCCTGGGCGGAGAAAATCTGCGACCCAGCCGGGAATCGAACCCGGGCCCTTAGGATTGACATTCTGTCGCACTGACCACTCAGCTACCGGGAGCGGACACCATATCGGTTGAGCCCTAGACAACTGGAGAACCGTGGTCTTGTCTGATGTGTCTCTATTTTAGTTGGTGAGAGCTGATGGTAGGGTTCGAGTGTGACGCACACCCCACGAAGCCATGGGCCTAAGTTGTCAAAAAAAAAAAACAAGTGTATGAAATCTTATGGGACTTAAGTGCTAAGGTCATCAGTCCCTAAGCTTACACACTGCTTAACCTAAATTATCCTAAGGACAAACACACACACTCATGCCCGAGGGAGAGCTCGAATCTCCGTCGGGATCAGCCGCACAGTCCATGACTGCAGCGCTCGAGACCGCTCGGCTAATACCGCGCGGTCCTAAGTTGTCAACAGAGCACTGTGCAAGCTGGTGGTGGCCTCATAATGGTGTGAGCTGTGTTTACGTGGAATGGACTAGATCCTCTGGTCTAACTGAACCTATCATTGACTGGAAATGGTTACATTCGGCTGCTTGGAGACTACTTGCGTACATTCATGGACTTCTTGTTCCCAAACAACGATGGGATTTTTATGGATGGCAATGTGCCATGTCACCAGGCCACAGTTGTTTGCGATTAGTTTGAAAGACACTCTCAACAGTCTGAGCGGATGATTTGGCCACCCAGATCGCACGATATGAATCCCACCGAACATTCATGTGACATAATCGAAATGTCAATTCTTGCACAAAATCCTATACCGGCAGCACTTTCACAATTATGGATGGCTGTTGAGGCGGCATGGTTCGATATTTCCGCAGGGGACTTCCAGCGACTTGTGATGTCCATGCCACTTGGAGTTGCTGCACTATTTCGGGCAAAAGGAGGTCCGACACGATATTAGGAGGTACCCCATGAGTTTTGGCATCTCAGTGTACTTCGCAAACTTCAGTCGTGGTCAGAACAACGTTCTGTGTAGTTGTGACTACATTATGTCAGAGCTAAGTGGGCAAATTGTTGGTGTTCGTATATTGGGTGCTTTCGTAACCAAGGTAGCCGAAATTCTGCTGTTTCAGGAGTCACAGTATCAAAGATTTACACCGCATACAGGGAAAGCGGAGACACATCAACCGCCCAGTCACAATGCGGACGGAAGCGTGTGTTGAGCGACCTAGGCAGACGGTCGTTGTAGTGCATTGAGACAAAGTAACGCGACGACAGCTGCAAAAGTCATTGTAGAACTGAATTTCGCAGTCGCAGCATCGCAACATCGCAACAGAGCAACAGAGCAACATAAGCACGGAACTGGAGGGCGCGTTGGAATTCCAAAACAACTCATCACTGATGCATATACCCGTTACAGGAGAAGTGGTGCCGAAGCCATAAAACTTGGACTATAGAGCAATGGAAGGAAGTAATTTGGTCGGATGAGTCGTTTTTCATTCTGTTTCCAACTTCAGGCCGAATTTACGTCCGAAGAGTGGAACAAGGCGGGTATTCGGTGACTATATTTGCAGCCATATCGTGGTATTCCATGAGCACATAGCTAGCATGCAACTCGCTTTACTGTCAAGGATTATGTGACTATTCTGGCTGATAAGATCCTTCACATGGTACAATGTTTGTTCCCAGTGACGATGCTGTGTCCCAAGAAGACAGGGCCCCAGTTCACCTCGGATCATCCAGTACTCCTTTTGCAGGAAACCCAGTTCTAAGCAAAGAAGGGAAAGCAGAAAGGTGGAAGGAGTATATAGAGGGTCTATACAGGCGCGATGTTCTTGAGGACAATATTATGGAAATGGAAGAGGAGGTAGATGAAGATGAAATGGGAGATATGATACTGCGTGAAGAGTTTGACAGAGTACTGAAAGACCTGAGTCGAAACAAGGCCCCGGGAGTAGACAACATTCCATTAGAACTACTGACAGCCTTGGGAGAGCCAGTCCTGACAAAACTCTACCATCTGGTGAGCAAGATGTATGAGACAGGCGAAATTCCCTCAGACTTCAAGAAGAATATAATAATTCCAATCCCAAAGAAAGCAGGTGTTGACAGATGTGAAAATTACCGAACTATCAGATTAATTAGTCACAGCTGCAAAATACTAACGCGAATTCTTTACAGACGAATGGAAAAACTGGTAGAAGCCGACCTCGGGGAAGATCAGTTTGGACTCCATAGAAATGTAGAAACACGTGAGGCAATACTGACCCTACGACTTATCTTAGAAGAAAGATTAAGGAAAGGCAAACCTACGTTTCTAGCATTTGTAGACTTAGAGAAAGCTTTTGACAATGTTGACTGGAATACTCTTTTTCAAATTCTAAAGGTGGTAGGGGTAAAATACAAGGAGCGAAAGGCTATTTACAAATTGTACAGAAACCAAATGACAATTGTAAGAGTCGAGGGACATGAAAAGGAAGCAATGGTTAGGAAGGGAGTGAGACAGGGTTGTAGCCTCTCCCCGATGCTATTCAATCTGTATATTGAGCAAGCAGTAAAGGAAACAAAAGAAAAGTTCGGAGTAGGTATTAAAATACATGGAGGGGAAATAAAAACTTTGAGGTTCCCCGATGACATTGTAATTCTGTCAGAGACAGCAAAGGACTTGGAAGAGCAGTTGAACGGAATGGACAGTGTCTTGAAAGGAACATATAAGATGAACATCAACAAAAGCAAATCGAGGATAATGGAATGTAGTCTAATTAAGTCGGGTGATGCTGAGGGAATTAGATTAGGAAATGAGACACTTAAAGTAGTAAAGGAGTTTTGCTATTTGGGGAGCAAAATAAGTGATGATGGTCGAAGTAGAGAGGATATAAAATGTAGACTGGCAATGGCAAGGAAAGCGTTTCTGAAGGAGAGAAATTTGTTAACATCGAGTATTGATTTAAGTGTCAGGAAGTCGTTTCTGAAAGTATTTGTATGGAGTGTAGCCATGTATGGAAGTGAAACATGGACGATAAATAGTTTATACAAGAAGAGAATAGAAGCTTTCGAAATGTGGTGCTACAGAAGAACGCTGAAGATTAGATGGGTAGATCACATAACTAATGAGGAGGTATTGAATAGAACTGGGGAGAAGAGGAGCTTGTGGCACAACTTGACTAGAAGAAGGGATTGGTTGGTAGGACATGTTCTGAGACATCGAGGGATCACCAATTTAGTATTGGAGGGCAGCGTGGAGGGTAAAAATCGTAGAGGGAGACCAAGAGATGAATACACTAAGCAGATTCAGAAGGATGTAGGCTGCAGTAGGTACTGGGAGATGAAGAAGCTTGCACAGGATAGAGTAGCATGGAGAGCTGCGTCAAACCAGTCTCAGGACTGAAGACCACAACAACAACATGGAATGCGATACAGTGATTGCTTAACCGTCTCTGTGCGCCTTGTATTTAGTCTGTTTCGTGTTTGCAGTCCCTACGGATGCGATATCTAGAGCTCTGTAGTATATTCGTACATTCATCACTAAATACTAGACCCTGAAGATTTTGAAGTAATAGTTCGGGCGTTAATTGGCGTCTGTCTTCAGACACCAGCCAGTTTATATTTTTCAGCACCTCCATGACGCTCTCCCGCGAATCTTACGAACATTCGTTATGCCCTTCTTTGCCTCTGTTCATCATCCCATGTTAGTTATGTTTGATGTTGGTTCCATACACTTGAGCAATGTAAAATTTCAGGATCGAAAGCATCTTCTCTCCCGGAAATGGGGCATTGCCAATTTTACGGAGTGTAACACAGCGCCGTATGCACTCACAGAGCTACTAAATTCTGATGTCCACTTTGCTCAGCTGCACAACAGTGTGACAAACTGGAGTGACGAGGACCATCTTCATTAGTCCCAGGCTGTTAAAAGTTGATTCTACCAGCCATATACTGGCTGTGGGATACACAGACCTAGATAACCCAATATATGTAGCTTTCAAAATACAGTTTGTTCAACTTTAATTTAAAAAAAGAAAACTGGAAGTAATGGACTAAGCCAACTACCGTGGTCAGACGTGAAGTTTTGCAAGAAAAACAGTGTCGTAGATGGTAAGAAAACTGAACAACCTTTCTTCAACTTTTATTCCTTGTTTCCCCAGTTTGGAAAATATTAATGTGACATTTTTGTTGGTGATTTGCTGATATCCAACAGGATTTTCTCAATCGTTCTGTCTTATTTTTACTATTTTAGATTTTTAATTTTCAGTTTCATTCTAACGTTATGGAAAATACGATAAACCTTTTTGTGATTATTTTTTCGTGATGTCATAACTCGTTGGAACCCCTGGGCGTAACATCAGATCGTAGACTGCCGCGGATTGAGGAACTGTGTGAATGGGACAAGCTCCCACCCGCCTTCGTAATGGCAGGCACCTTAACCAGCGCCTCACGCTTTCGCGAAACAAAAGTCACACGCGGAGGTAAAGATCAAGTACATGTTATTCGTAACTGTAGGCTTTGCAGGCGACTTCCGGGATGGAACAGGAGCTACCTCTGTAACGTATATGCAACAAATTTGCAGCAGCAGCGGCTAAATCTAACCTGCCTAACACTGTGTGTGTATTGTATGAGTGTCAGTTTCACTGTCATTTAAGCCCTCAACATATCGTTACATGAAAAACTTAAAACTAACATTTGGATAAACTATCTGGCTGCGTATTTGAATGAGAATTTTCAAGTGATACAGAATCTGATTTGTGCAACGGAATTTACTGGACTAGAGTACATGTCATGTTGTGGTGTGTCAGTGTTTTGACACTAAGTTTTGCACTCACATCTTTAGATGACTGCTTTTTCCATGTGGTTTACAGCAATGCGCAGCAGCATGCAGCAGCAGCGGCTAAAGCTTATTGTTACTAAGAATGAATATAATAAAAAGGAGTTTGCTTGGGTCCTGTTAACTACTAAATAACTTTTGAGAAGGAATTTCATCGATTAAGTCTATTTAAAACTTCAGAAACATCATGAACATGTATTAATAATGACAATGGCAAATGACATGTGTTAATAATGGCTGAGTGCCAGATTAAAAAATTATTTCAATTTCAAAATTGCATTGACATTTAGTAATCACAGCATATTATTTAGGTGTGGAGAATATTTATTATTGTTTGGAGGATAAGGAGGCTTCTTTCACTGACAAGCAAAACATAGGATTATTTCAAACTCGGACTAACAATCCCGAGCCTAACCCTACAATTGCTTTTGAGCTATGCTTACGAATTTTACCTTGAATTCCATCTTCAGGCGTAGTTAAGGCATCTAAAGATCTCCTGGCTGTACAAATGAAATCAGGCCTTGAGTGTGGTAAGATCTGCCATCACCGACGTGCGGGCAAAGTGACACGTCTTCTGTCTCCGAGCTTTCAACCGATACTACTACTTCCACTCTCGCAGACAGACCTCGTCTCACAACAATGTTTAGAATCGCGCTCTCATGTTTCGCCCTCAGATTGTTACTATCGATTTCTGAGTGCTTACACAATGCAAGAATAGCTTTAAGTTGGACGTATTCTTTAATGTAATGGAGAGTTATGACACACTCCTTACAGCTCATCATTCATTTGGACAAAGTTTTGTACAATAAGAAACAGAACAGTGACACTGAAGTAAAACCAGCAACAGAGCAGCCACAATGGCTCTCTCACACACAACTGTCAGCTAACGTTGGCTTCTATCAAAAACAAACGACTACTGGCCGAAGCCTTCCGGCCGTACCGATTCAGGACCAGGGAGCTCATTGGCCAATTTGCAGTCAGTACACTATACTTTGAATATATCACTGAAATATTCGGACTCTTGGACAAATTCATGATGATATCTGCGGCTCACATTACGTGAAAATATGTCATGCAGCTAAGTGCATATACATCCGCCTTGCAAGCGGATCTCGTCCTTTTTGGATATTCAAGTGTAGTCGTACCACCTCTCACAGGGGAAATCACCGACTGGAACGCGGTTTTCGAAGGGTGAAAATTAAAAAGATAAATAAAAAAAAAATAAAAAATAGGCGAGCATGAAAGCAACGAGTGTCTAAAATGGTAAGCGTTTTCAAATATACACTCCTGGAAATGGAAAAAAGAACACATTGACACCGGTGTGTCAGACCCACCATACTTGCTCCGGACACTGCGAGAGGGCTGTACAAGCAATGATCACACGCACGGCACAGCGGACACACCAGGAACCGCGGTGTTGGCCGTCGAATGGCGCTAGCTGCGCAGCATTTGTGCACCGCCGCCGTCAGTGTCAGCCAGTTTGCCGTGGCATACGGAGCTCCATCGCAGTCTTTAACACTGGTAGCATGCCGCGACAGCGTGGACGTGAACCGTATGTGCACTGTGCAGTTGACGGACTTTGAGCGAGGGCGTATAGTGGGCATGCGGGAGGCCGGGTGGACGTACCGCCGAATTGCTCAACACGTGGGGCGTGAGGTCTCCACAGTACATCGATGTTGTCGCCAGTGGTCGGCGGAAGGTGCACGTGCCCGTCGACCTGGGACCGGACCGCAGCGACGCACGGATGCACGCCAAGCCCGTAGGATCCTACACAGTGCCGTAGGGGACCGCACCGCCACTTCCCAGCAAATTAGGGACACTGTTGCTCCTGGGGTATCGGCGAGGACCATTCGCAACCGTCTCCATGAAGCTGGGCTACGGTCCCGCACACCGTTAGGCCGTCTTCCGCTCACGCCCCAACATCGTGCAGCCCGCCTCCAGTGGTGTTGCGACAGGCGTGAATGGAGGGACGAATGGAGACGTGTCGTCTTCAGCGATGAGAGTCGCTTCTGCCTTGGTGCCAATGATGGTCGTATGCGTGTTTGGCGCCGTGCAGGTGAGCGCCACAATCAGGACTGCATACGACCGAGGCACACAGGGCCAACACCCGACATCATGGTGTGGGGAGCGATCTCCTACACTGGCCGTACACCACTGGTGATCGTCGAGGGGACACTGAATAGTGCACGGTACATCCAAACCGTCATCGAACCCATCGTTCTACCATTCCTAGACCGGCAAGGGAACTTGCTGTTCCAACAGGACAATGCACGTCCGCATGTATCCCGTGCCACCCAACGTGCTCTAGAAGGTGTAAGTCAACTACCCTGGCCAGCAAGATCTCCGGACCTCTCCCTCATTGAGCATGTTTGGGACTGGATGAAGCGTCGTCTCACGCGGTCTGCACGTCCAGCACGAACGCTGGTCCAACTGAGGCGCCAGGTGGAAATGGCATGGCAAGCCGTTCCACAGGACTACATCCAGCATCTCTACGATCGTCTCCATGGGAGAATAGCAGCCTGCATTGCTGCGAAAGGTGGATATACACTGTACTAGTGCCGACATTGTGCATGCTCTGTTGCCTGTGTCTATGTGCCTGTGGTTCTGTCAGTGTGATCATGTGATGTATCTGACCCCAGGAATGTGTCAATAAAGTTTCCCCTTCCTGGGACAATGAATTCACGGTGTTCTTATTTCAATTTCCAGGAGTGTAGTTTGCTTACGAAACTCGTTTTATTGTTTTACCTGAAAAATGCTTGTAGCGTCATGTGTTTTTGATTCTGGGTGGTGCAATAACTAACCAGACCTAACATCCCCTGATTTTTTTCTTGTGGGGTTATTTAAAAAATGTTGTTTATGAAAGACAGCCCACAACCCGAAACGATATGGAGCAACGCATTCGAAGAGCGTGTGCAGCCATACCACGGGATGTGCTGCTCAAAACTGTGGACAACTTTTGCAGCCGATTGACTTTATGCATTGAAGCAAATGGGGATAATTTGGAACAATTTCTTCGTGGCTAATTTAATTAATTAAGCACCCTAAATTGTGAGAGGCGAGGGGACTCACACTAATGAAGCACCCCATGGGAACATCATTCTATTACGTCCACGTCGTTGTTCCTGGGTAACACTAAAAGTAGGATACAGTACATTTTGTACAAAAATAGCTTAATTTGGCGGAAAGAAAGAATAGGTGCACATTTTTTATCGATTTGATGCGTCTTTCTCGGATGATTCTAAATAAAGCAGAGTTCTTCCACAATTTTACGTTTTTCTCGATTTAAGCACCATCTGTCAATGGTTTAAAAAATGTTTCAGACAAAACTTGATTACTTTTTTATGAATAATACGAATATGCTATAAAAAATGGGTGTTTCCATTTAAGATTTAAAAGTTGCCCCCTGGCCTACCCAAGGGGGCAGGGGCTGGGGGTCACGTGCAGTATCATTTGATGTCCCCCTTTGAGCTTACGAACTTGTCTTGCCCACTATTTTTACCCGATGTATAGTTTTCGAGATAATTTCATCCGAAACTTCAGATGGACCACTTGCACTCGGGCGCCCCAAGCGGTGGCTCGTGTCGCTTGGGCTTTAAACCAGCCCTGGTCACGCAGGTTTCAGAAAAAAACATCTTTCGTATTACCAGAACAACGAACAAGATTTCAACGAACAATTCTAATTAAGTCTCGTTGTTTTTCTATGAGAAATGAGCAATGCCTGCAAAGTTGCTGCGGGTTCTCGTGGAGGAAGCTGAGTTTACTTCTACTTCTTTATCAGAAACCTGTACCGAAAGCCACTTATCCTAGCCATATTACAACAATCATTTTTAAGTAGCTACAGATTAATTTCAGCCTGAAAAACTATCAGTAGCTTTAGGTCCAAATCATGCATCTCAGTAACCGTCTGTCAGCGCTTATTTTTGATTTTTCGTGATACGAAGTCGTGTAAATAAATCTGATATATATATATATATATATATATATATATATATATATATATATATATGGGACATAAAAATATTGAGGAAAAGTCACGGGAAAGGTTGCTACAATTGAAAAAAAAAAAGCGTACTGAATATTTGGCCGGGAATTCACTTCTAGGGAGTTAAGCCGGCTAGTGCAAGTCTTTTTGTTTGACGCCACTACGGCGACTTGCTCATCGAAAACAATGTTGATGAGGATAAAACACACACCCTGTTCTGAGCAGAGTAAAATCCTTGACTCGGCCGGTAATCGAACCTGGAGCCCCGTGTTTGAGAGTCAACAACACTATAAACCACAAGACAACGGTCTACTAACGTCACATCTGTAGATGTGCCGGGTATGACGGTCGAATTTTGGGGTTGGTGCAGCTTATGGAACGAGTACAGTCGCGATATGAGAGCAGTCGTTACAGAAAGGCTTGTAGTTTCGTGAGTTAACAGACTTTCAATGTGGGGTATAATTGGTGTAAGATCCACAATTCATAGCATGCCTGGAGCTTCGGTACTGAGAAGACAATGTTTCCACAGGCATCGACTCCACAGAGAATGACCACAAGTGTTTGACGAACGGATAGCACATCGCGTCGCGTCCGCAGAGCCCTACGGGACGATCGACTATCTACTCTCACCTCGCTGCCCGTATGACTGTGGGGCCTTATAAACCGATTTCTACCAAGATTGTACGGAGACAAAAACAACGTTTAGGCTTCAGGAGTCGCCAATCGACTCGTTTCCCATGGCCTACCCGTTTCTCTTGGCTACTCAGGATACTAACCTGAGAGCCACAAGTAGAAGTTCAAGTGGAGATATGATTTTCCTAGCCTAAGACTCCACACTTGTCAGAATGTCAGGTAAAGCGAGGTGAAGGACCACATTCAGGCCCTAGACGGGCCGATAGGACACAAACGATCGCCATATTATCCCTTGCCAGTGGCATCATTGGAAGTGATTTGGAGGGTTAGGTGATCAGCACAACGCTTTCCCGGTCGTCGTCGAGTTTCTTAACCTTGGAGCCGCTGCTAATTGGAAAAAGGAAGGGAGAAATATTGGGTTTAACGTCTCGTCGACATGGAGATCAATAGAGCTTTGATTGTGTGAAGGATGAGGAAGGAAATAGGCCGTTCCAAGGAACCATCCCAGTATTCGCCTGGAGAGAATTAGGGAAAGCACGGAAAACCTAAATCCGGATGGTTGGAGACGGGTTTGAACCTTCGTCCTCCAAAATGCGAGTCCAGTTTGCTAACCACTGCACCACCTCAGTTGGTGCTACGAATTGGTACTAATTGGTAGAGTAGCTCCTCAGTTGGTCTCACAGGGCTGCGTAGCACCATACCAATCCTCTCATCAAGGAAAAACCCCAGGCAGTATTGGGAATCGAACCCTGGTCCTCCGCATGGCAGTCAGTCATGCTGACCACCCAACTAGAGAGGCTAACTTTGTCAGAACGTGGTCAATCGTTTCTGAAGTCATTCGAAAGTAACGGTAGCAACTATTCTTCTTCTTATTATTATTATTTAGGTCGTCCCACATATTATGAAATTCAGTATGTTCTTCTCTCTTTTTATCTCACGTGTTTATTCACTCCTTCCTTCTTTTCCGCCATTTCAACCAGCACCTAGTCCAAAGAGCGTTGTCATAAGTGTACCGGTTCACAGCACTGTCTGCTAAATATACGACGAATACGGAAGCTTAAGTCACATGATTCTTGTCATACATTTTAGTGACACGTCGCACCCTGTGTGTATGTACTCAAACACATAGAGCGCTTGTGAGACAGAGGGCTGAACTAGACCAGGAACTAAACCGGAAGTGAAGACATATCAACGTGATCCAGCACCCTTCACAAACTGCCAAATCTGCTCCTCCCCCAATAAAACTACATTTCTGTATTTTTTCTACGCGAGTTTAGCTATATTTATAACTGAACAATGATATATGTATATCTGGTTGTGTGTGTGTGTGTGTGTGTGTGTGTGTGTGTGTGTGTGTAGGAGGTGTGTGAGAAAAGTAATAATACAGATTTTTTATTTAAGAAAGCTTCTTTTTTCAAACAACAGTATTGTGCACTTCAAAGTAGTTCCCTTTGGCAGCTATATAACGGCGGAATCGTTTTTCCCAGATTTTGCAGCAGTGTTGAAAGTCTTCAACTGATGGGGGATTTACCATGTCATTCACATTCTTTTAAATGTTCTCTAGCGTCCCAAAAAGACGTCCTTTGGAGACATTTTCCAATTGTGGGGAAAGAAAATAGTCACAAGGACTCAGATTAGGTGAATAGGGGGGGCTGAGGAACAAGAGGAATGCCTTTTGAGGCCAAAAATTCCGTGCTGTATGTGGCCGTGTGATATGGGGCGTTGTCATACCGCAGCATCCGCTTATCTGCAGTGCAAGGTTTCACTCGATTCTCCCTTTTCCTGAGCCTTTCAAGGACAGTTTGCCCTAGAGGATCAAATTCTTTATACACGATACTCCTACTGTCAAAGAAGCAAATCAGCATTGTTTTGATCTTTGGTTTGCTCATTCTAACTTTTTTTCGACGAGGGGATGTCTCATTGTGCCACTCCACACTTTACCCTTTTGTCTCACAATCGTACTCAAATGTCCTGTATTCATCAATTACGATTACACGACTGAACCATTACTACTTTCAAGAAGATTAAAATACACATTTCTTCGATTGTCCTTCTGCTCAATTGTGTGGTTTTTCGCCACCATTTTGGCACAAAGCTCTCGCATGCGCAAGTCTTCGGTCAAAATTTGACTTATGGTGAAACTGTTAAACAGGCTACCCAACACCATTTTTGTTAAATATCAGTCTGATCTCACAAGAGCAAGCATACCTTCGACGCTTTCGGTTTTTGAAGCTGAAAGTTTCCCTGAGCGAGGGTTTTCTTCAACATACCCTCGGGCTTCCAAAAATGGTTTGCGTCAGCGAAAAACTTATGCTCTTGATAAGGAATGTTCGCCATAGGCCTGTTTCAGCATTTCGAAGATCGCATTGGCGGATTTGCCAAGTTAACACAAAACTTTATAGAATAACATTGCTCTAAATTCCGCTGTTCCATTTTCGTAACATACAACAACACAACTTCACTAATCGCGCTCTCAAAAATCTCCTAATGGCTGTACGGTGCTGAAACTCGGACTGAGCATCTGGAAGGGATGAACACACCGATATACACGAGTAGAACAACACAACATTTCCAGATCGCTCGCAGTGTTGCTAGGCTCATTACTTTTCTCGTACACCTCGTATATTAAAAATTCTGCAAACAACAAATTAAATGCAGCAGTGCAGTAAATAAACCGCAATTGATATAAACTTTCTAAAGAATAAAGGGTTGTATTAATTATGGAAATTTGTTTTAGTATGATGTATCGTTAGGAACCGATATACACTGAAGAGCCAAAGAAACTGGTACACTTGCCTAATCTCGTGTAGGGGCTCCGCCAGCACACATTAGTGCTGCAACACGACATGGCGTGGACTCAGCTAATGTCTGATGTAGTGCTGGAGGCAGTTGACCATGAATCCTGCAAGGCTGTCCATTAATCCGTAAGAGCACGAGGGGTGGAAATATCTTCTGAACAGCACGTTGCAAGGCATCCCAGATATGTTCAATAATGTTCATGTCTGGGGAGTTTCGTGGCCAGCGTACGTGTTTAAATTCAGAAGAGTGTTCCTGGAGCCACTCTGCAGCAATTCTGGACGTGTGGGGTGTCACATCGTCCTGCTGGAATTGCCCAAGTCCGTCGGAATGCACAATGGACATGAATGGTTGGAGGTGATCAGAAAGGATGCTTACGTACGTGTCACGTTTCAGAGTCGTATCTAGACGTATCAGGAGTCTTATATCACTCCAACTGCACCCGACCCACATCATTACAGAGCCTCCACCAGCTTGAACAGTCCCCTGCTGACATGCAGGGTCTATGGATTCATGAGGTTGTCTCCATACCCATACACGTCCATCCGCTCGACACAATTTGAAACGAAACTCGTCCGACCAGGCAACATGTCTCCCGTCATCAACAGTCCAATGTCGGTGTTAACGGGCCCAGGCGAGGCGTAAAGCTTTGTGTCGTGCAGTCATCAAGGGTACACGAGTGGGCCTTCGGCTGCGAAACCCCGTATCGGTAATATTTCATTGAATGGTTCGTTGTTGATGGCCCAGCACTGACATCTCCAGCAGTTTGCGAAAGGGTTGCACTTCTGTCACGTTGAACGATTCTCTTCAGTCGTCGTTGGTCCCGTTCTTCCGGGATCTTTCTCCGACTGCAGCGATTTCGGAGATTTGATGCTTTACTGGGCTGGTAAGAAGCGTACAACTTTGAACACGGCCGACGTTCGCAGCAACCGTGTACACAAATTTGAAAAATATGTAAAAATCAGCCAACCGGTTGCATAGGTTTTCTATATACCTTGACCAGGTTTCGTCACCTCTAAAGGTGATTTCATCGGAAGGTATGGTAGTTACATGAAGAACATATCGTCAAAGATGTACAGTGATTTAAGAGCTGAGTTTCTCAAGTCATACATTAAAATATAAAACATAATGTTCTTCAAAAGGTCAAACATTAAAACATAAGTAACTCCGGTGTGGTGTGAGGAGACTGACTTGAGCAACTCAGCTCTTAAATCACTGTACAGTCTTAGACATAAAAACTGGCCGCCGGCCGGCCGCCACAGAGACTAAGTCCGAGTCGTTCACTTAAGGTGGCCAATAAAACTGGCCGCCCCTGACAACTCTTAGTCGCCTGTTCGCGTCCACCTATATGTATATATATATTTTTTTACTACATTTCGGCCCTCGTATAAAGTTATGAGTCTGATTGAACATCGAAGATAATTCGCTTGACATTCTACCCACCAGCAATAACAAGTATTCCAGAAACAATTCCGCAGGACAACTCGTGGCTGCGTCGCGATCATAACAGCTTACGCTCGAGCGTTTCCTCGCGCTGCAGCGGCTACCGGCCACCGGCCAGACGCCACCCGCCGCCTGAAATCCGGCGCCGCCCATGTGAACGCGGCGCGACGCTGTCAGTATATGTTTTAACTGTCATTTTCGAATTTGAAGTACTAGTTATCATCTTGCAGTTAACCATTGCATTTTGCATACTTGAAAATCATGAACTACGGTTAAGCATTGTAAAATTGAGTCGCAAGTGGAAGAAGGTGTAACATCTGCAACACAACGTGTACTTTTGGTATAACAGAGGGGTGAATGCAGAGGAGGCAACTAGAAAGATTTGAACTGTGTGTGGAGCGAGTGCTTTTGGGAAAAATACGCCAGAAAAAGATATTCTTATTTCAACAAAGATTGTTCTGGCATGAATGATTTTCCACATTAAGGAAGTCTCGACTACTGATACATGTGATAGATTACCATTTCACCATCATGCGACATTTGCAATCAACAGGCAAAGTTCAGAAGTCTGGCGTAGGAGTACTGCATGCTCTAATTCGAAACAACAAAAATCATGGAGTGACTATTATTGAACGTCATCAGGTCGCTCATTGAGCATTCGTATGCAGTACTGTTGTTGGTGACGTGTTATGATGCCTTTATCGTTAACTTCCTAAGAAGAAATGAAAGGCTGAGCCCCACCAAAAGACGTAAACTCGAGCAAAGAGTAGTGTGAACATAATATTTTACATCTGATAGCTCCAAAAGTGTGTTTTGGGCTACGAATTCTGCCCCACGGGGTGTGTGCAACACAGCTGGAATTTGTTGCCAACAACTAAGACACCTTTTGGTGGCCGTGTAAGGAAATCGAGCAACAAAACTACATCACCTGTGCTACTGCATGATGACGCACTCTGTTGATTTGAGAAACAAAACTGTCCAGGAGATTGATAATAAAGTCGTCTCTCAGGCATTTGTATTGATAGGGAAGTCCTCTCTCAAGCACATGTCCCTCTCGTCATATATTCGTAAAAATTTACCTTTCCCGCTCTTGATCGATCAACCGTGAAGGCAATTCATTTCTAGACGAAAATACTCTTAAAACTACACTGGTTTAATGACATCGTTAGAACTAGTGGGTTTCTACGGGCGTAGAATTTGTAAACAACATTAGCATTGTCAGATTGTTTTAGACATCGTGAAAGAAAATTGTGCTCCTGATTAATTTCTCTTTGGCGGTTACTGATGCGTTTAGTAAACTAATGGAAAATTTAATTAAAATATTCACTGTACTAATACAAATTAAATTCAGCTTACTACAGTAACAACACGACGGCAGTCTATCTTAATAAAACATTGTCTATAAGACGATTGATCCTATTTTAACGCGAATTAGTGGGATATTACCGACTTTTGACATCGAAAAGATCTGTATTTACTTCATTTCGTGTATCATTCGCAAGTATTATGAAAATGTGTCATTTCATAGATAAAATTATGTATTCACAACAACATAAAATATGTAGGTAGAAAACAAAAGTGGCATTATGAATTTGGCAGTACCGTAAGGTTTTCGTTCTGACACTAACAAGGGGAGGCCGCCAATTGTGAAATTCAGATTCGATTCATACTGCGCATAATAAAAGCTCATGGCCAGAGGTGTAATGTGGCAAAGCACCAAGATGCACTTCTCAGCCGTTGTCGAGAAAATCGACAGTTAATAGAAACCGTTGCGGTGAAATACTCTCTACGATATATGACTTCCCGTAGCGTCGTGGCGCAGCGGCAAGTGCTTGGGTTCGTAAGTCAAAGGTCGCCGGATCGAATCTCGCGCCATGCAATTTTTTTTTTTAGTATTTGTTTTTTGTAATTCAAATATATCATGGGGTCTCTAATTCGAACGTTTGACTTACACTATACGTATTCGTTTCGGAATATCGTTTCTACGTCTTCCGTTAACTACACGTGTAAACATTATGAAGACAATTAATAACATTTGTGAAATACAACTTTGTTTGCAGATATCATAATCATGTTCGAAGTCGCCAGTTTTTCCACGACAAACGACTTTGAACAACGTATTTTGCATAATTGTTGCAACTGATTGCCGGTAAACGCTATATATATATATTATATATATATATATATATATATATATATATATATATATATATATTACAAATAACAAAAAAAAAGTTGCATGGCGTGGGATTCGATCCGGCGACCTTCGGATTACGAACCCGAGCGTTTACCGCTGCGCCACGACGCTGTAGGAAGTTACAAATCGTAGAGTATTCCACCTCAACGGTTTCTTTTAACTGTCGATTTTCTCGACAACGGCTGACAAGTGCATCTTGGTGCTTTCCCACATTACACCTCTGGCTATGAGCTTTTATTATGCGCAATATGAATCGAATCTGAATTTCACATTTGGCGTCCTCCCCTTGTAAGGGTTCCTGAAAGTAGCAAGACCAATTTTGCTCGAGCGTTGTCTTACGATTCCCTTATTGAGTTTGTATCTGCCTGCTTGTAGCTCTGCTACAAAAGAATTAAAAATCTAGCTTTCAGCGAGTCTCGAAAGGCGACCGAAAGCAGCTTGCACCTGGTAGCCAAGCATGTTACCTCAGAACTGGTTTTTTCCTAAAGTGGGAAGATGGTTCAAATGGCTCTGAGCACTATGGGACTTAACATCTATGGTCATCAGTCCCCTAGAACTTAGAACTACTTAAACCTAACTAACCTAAGGACAGCACACAACACCCAGCCATCACGAGGCAGAGAAAATCCCTGACCCCGCCGGGAATCGAACCCGGGAACCCGGGCGTGGGAAGCGAGAACGCTACCGCACGACCACGAGATGCGGGCAAAGTGGGAAGACATCCTTTTGAGGTTCAATTGTTGGCATATGTCAGTCAGACATGTGCCGTTGGTCTAAACGTTTCGGTGTGTTGAATTTGTACCAATGATTTTTCTACAGGTTTTTTCTGTCCTAAATAGAGAGTTGAAGTCTCCCATTAGTATTTTCACGTCATCTTGGTGAATTTTGCTCATAGTATTTTGAGTGTGTTCCAGAATTTTTCGACATTTTCGGTGTTTTTCTTATTTTCGATGTTGGTGGGGACATGTGCATTGATGAGTTTATATTTTTTTACTGGGGCTCTTAATGGGCATAGTCATAAGTCGGTTGTTGACGGGCAGGCCGTGGTGGCCGAGCGGTTCTAGGCGCTTCAGTCCGGAACCGCGCGACTGCTACGGTCGCAGGTTCGAATCCTGCTTCGGGCATCGATGTGTGTGACGTCCTTAGGTTAGTTAGGTTTAAGTTCTAGGGGACTGATGACCTCCACTGTTAAGTCCCATAGTGCTCAGAGCCATTTGAACCATTTCATTGTTGATGGGTGTGATTTCTTTGACAGAGTTGATGATAGATCTGTGTTCGAGAAATTCAATGCCAAAGATTGGTACGCCTTTCGCTACCTTTTGTTGTATTTTGCTCTTGAAGATTCAATGGTTTCCGTAATGCAAGGACTCATTGTCAGTTAGCCGTGGTTCTTGAAGAGCAAGGGTGAGAATTTTTTGTCGGTCGATTTCTTATGTGAGATTATTTAGTTTCCGTGTTTGGATCAATGTATCGATGTTTAGTTTTCAAGTGCATGTTTTCTGCTAGTAGGGAAATTTACCAGAGATCTTCGATATTCTCTGCCGTGCTAACCTGGACTCCCCAGAATCCGAACATCCGACTGCCGCCTGTCGACAGGCGGGTTGTGTACCACCTGGGGTAATGTTGACTTTGCTTGCATAGTTCATGTTTGTTTCTGTCTCATTGGTTTGGCCTGGGTGATTCCAGGACCGGACAGGACCATGGGGTGTTGAAGCCTTTGCAACCAAATATTTTCAACTGAGCTCATTGAGCTGACAGACGGTGACCAGAGTAGCGGTGATTTTCACTCAGACGTGTCTGGATTTTGGGTTCAACGGATTGAGTTGCCGTTCAGGATTGTGTTAGTATTTGGTTCACCCCAAGTATTTGATTTCCTCGGTACCACCCATATGGGGGAGGGTTTCCCCTATCCGCCACACTGGATTATTATTATTATTATTATTATTATTATTATTATGTAATCAGCAAATCTGATATGGTGTATCTTCGAACCACTGAAATAGATGTGTATTGTTCGATTCAGTATTTCCATCACATAAATATGGGTTATAATTACGTTACATTGCTGCTAGTAGACATATTTCTCACTTTATCTTAGACTGTTGCTACCTGTTACTCCATCATAGGAATTTATGTGCGCAGCATTGTTGCAATACAGTCGTTCAAATTATACGATTTCTGTAGTTTCATTTCGATACCAGATCGTTCTAATCGGATTCAGTCAGTCAGTCTTAATGTGGATATTCGACTACGACCCTCATCATATGATAGGCTGGGTAAACCACATTCTTAATCGGACTGTTGAATCTAGATCACTTATCTATGACAGGGCCTGAATTCTTAAACACTGTGGAAAATAATAATCCAATGTGCTTATTACAAACACGTTATTTAAATATAAATATATGAACTAACGAGATAACAGTTTATTTACAGGAGCAGAGCCCCATCCATCATAGCAGAGCAGTGCGAGATTGGTTTCAGGGCCAAGAGAGGATATAGCTGTTGCCGTTTGTTGCACGATCGCCGAACATCAGCCAGATAGAGAATATGTGGGTAGAAGTAACAAGGTCATTGCCATGTGGACCTACAAATGCAAGCGACCTTTGGACGAATATAGAAATCGTATGGTGGGAAGTAAACCATCACGCTACACTGTCGACAACTTAATGAAATCAATGCTCCTACGCCTGCGAGAAATCTTACGTAATGGCCGTTGGTCGGTTGGTTACTAAAAGTATAGTCCACAAAACCCATGTGGACAATTTTCTGATAATCGGTCAAGCAATGCTTTGTCGCAGCTCTTTAGCATAAAAGTCCATTTACTTTCAGTCTCCTCCTTACAATTCTTGCAATGCAAGGTAATTGAAAAATCTCATCCACTCGACGCCAACTGAGGAATTGACTGGTGCATGTGTTGTTCAACACACAGTAGTTGTCACCCTCACTGGAATCAATGACTGTTTGTGCGTGTGTGTGTGTGTGTGTGTGTGTGTGTGTGTTTTCGTGTTCACGCACAATCTGAATCAATACTACAAACATTAGAGAGACAACCAACAATAAATATTGCATCAAATATGACTGTAAAGTATTTTAATGCGATGAAACTGAATTTTTACCCAACCCACGTCCTGCGTATTACGTTAAGTAAGATGTATTAACTCCATAGTATCGTTAGCAGAGACAGTGCGCTCTTGTTGTCGAGGCTCGCGACAAGTACAGCGATTAGCAGTGCCCAATACCGCCGCGCTTTGTTTATGCTGGCTGAGCGTGGACACTGCAGCAGACGCTTCGCCATAAACACAAGGAAATCACCTTGGCTCTGACAGCTGTGAGCGGATATCACTGCCTGCGTGTTCTTATAGTAACCAACGAGAGACTCTACTCACAGGTGCCATGGAGCAATTGCAACGGGTATCATGTCATTAGTCAACAGAATATCAACCAGTGATGAAATGTCCACTCTATTTGAATCCCACGAAAACTGGAACCTTATCAGAAAGGAATGTGAGGTGGTATTAAAATTTATCCAACATACAAAAATTAACTGCAGGGTTTTCATGTATGCAGTAGTAGCACACAAGGAAATATTATGTCTTGGAAGCGTATATTTCATTTCCTCTTCTCATATTAACGCCCTTGTTTTAGTATGAAGTGAGAAAATAAACACGAAAAACTAAAGTTCCTGAGAAGTATTTAAGTCATTATCTCTTCTCATATCACAACGTTTGTTTTAGTATGAAGTAAAAAAATAAATAGTTTAGGGTTCTGAAGCATAGTATGACACCATATTCTTATCGTAGGCGCTATCGGAAACGCAAAAACAGGGAGCTGTCCATCCTTTTGTCCAACAGGCTGTTTCCTTTCATGCCTTACTCTCGCTAGGAGATTCTTATTTAAGGACTTGTGGGCATCAAGTTCTTCAGCAGAATAAGCCTTATCTTATTGTGCTAATTACGGTACGGAAAAAAATGCAACAAAGACGAGTTCCTCTGAAGCAGTGAGGATATTTGCACATGTCTGTATTCAGCAATGACTGCCAGCTGCCACAACACTTCACAGAAACCATGCGGCAGGCAACACAACTGTGCGTGCGCTTCAGACTTCATTCAGTAAGCCGTCAGGAGATGGATGGAAACGTCAAATTAACGTCACTTTCCGAGTCGTACGCAATCCAGAATGAGGTGTTATTACGGTAGTTGAGCGTTCTAGCAATTACACTTTCATAATTCCAATATGAGTATCCCGACAGCCAAAAGAACCCGTTAGTGTGAAACCGCCGGGAACTGCATTAATAGCAAACTGCAAGAACTTGAGGCAATACGTCGACTCTTTTCTTCGCTGGGTGACCTATTACTGTTATTTAGGATTCTCTGTGTCCTAGTCGTAATGCAAATGGAACTTCAGAGGCGCTTTCCGATATTCTTGACAAACATCAGCAACTTGTAATCACTGCGAGTTACAACTGCGTGATGATAATGGTTCAGGTTGTCAGTAGTTGTGGTGGTGTTATGCTGTCAAACTGCTTACAGTAACGTTAATGTTGGCGCACATAATTTAGCGCTGACTACCTACTTAAGTAAAGATAGTGTTGTCGCGTCGTCGCTTCTCTTTATTTATCCTCAGCTTGAGTAATATAATTTTACGAACATACTACACCATTCGCGAGCTGGTAATGATACAGTATGACTACAGAGGTCATCGTGCGGGTATTACATTAATTCTGCAATGAATTGCTTAGCAAATATTACCCTCAGCTATGCAGCTGGAATGACTCATTAAACAGGTACTCTATGTTGCATTTGGTTAAGTGACCAGTTCGCTGCAATCCTGCTTCTACTGTTCGTAAATACTACTATATACTTAAAAAATGGTTCAAATGGCTCTGAGCACTATGGGACTCAACTTCTGAGATTATCAGTCCGCTAGAACTTAGAACTACTTAAACCCAACTAACCTAAGGACATCAGACACACCCATGCCCGAGACAGGATTCGAACCTGCGACCGTAGCGGTCACGCGGTTCCATACTGTAGCGCCTAGAAACACTCGGCCATCCCGGCCGGCATACTTGTATGCTGACCATCCGTTATTTGACTAAATATGAACTACAATCTGATTCGCATATATATGACATGGGTTATCGCCGGCACAAAGCAATGACTAAGGGTTGGATGCCGTTAAAGTCCCGTTACATTGATGGCAAGACAAATGTTCGCAAATCTCCTGTGCTGCCTCAAAAAGCAATTGCATCTTAAGTATCGAAGGACCGACGTCCACTCTGTCACAGCGCGTTGAAATACAGCAACGATGGCAGATGAAAATTTGTGACCGACTGGGCTTCGAACCTGGACCTCCTAGTAACTAGACAGACGTGCTGATCACTGCACTATTATTAATTTTTTTTTTATAGTTTGAGAAGACTTTCAGCACCAGGTAGGTGGAGGCAAAGAAGGCAGGTGTCGCAGATCCGAGGCCTCGCCACAATGCTGCCCCATACCTGTCACTGAGCAGCTGCATTAATCCCATGTATTCCATGTTTGCACCCATATATTCCTTTAAATTGAAGTAGTACTTAAGGTAAAATAAATTACAGTTGCCGCCTCCAATGGCGTGCGTTCCTTGTAGAACATAACTATCACAGTGAAAAGGGTGACGGAAAAACACGTAACAAACGTGTCATTCAGCAATATATTCACAATTTAGGTTATTATGCACTGGATGCATATGAGGTCTGTAATGAAGACATATATTTATCAACAAATGAAAAACGTTTCGGAGCCGGAGGGGTTTTGTCAAATTAGAACACTTCTAATTTTAGGACCAACGTAAAAGAATATTCCGGGAATAAAAAAGTGAAAGAATAGTATTCAGCTTCTAATAAAAAAACTGTCCCCCCTTTTTGTAGCCCACATAAACCAATAGATAAAAAAATTTGATACCATTCCTTATATTTGCTATTCTTCTTCAGCTCAAAATGTTATTCTTCGACATAAAACATGTACTCTTCTAAGTTCTAAGTTTTGCTTGTTCCGACGTAAAACCCAAACGATCCCAGATACCACGAATAACTGCTATTCGTAACATTTATAGTCGGGTTGTAAAGCTTCCGTTACCGGTATATGACATTCTGCGGTTCTGTTGATAGTGCTAATTTCTTCCTAGTCCAGTTCCAAATTCTGATTCTATTTTTGCATAAGAAGATGTGCGCTACAGTTTCTACCAGCCGACATTTGTGGCAGTATGGAGATAATCTAATTTGATTTTCGATAATCGTTCCGCTGTGGGTATGGTTTCGTTTACAACGTCGCACCATACCGCACTGACTCTAGTTGGCAGAATTTTATTGTTGATATTTTTCTTGACGTTCCTCCAGTTTGTTGTGGGTTATTATACCGGAATTGGTTTTGTGAAGACGATGTCTGGTAATATAATAATCATAGACGGTTCCAGTGCTGGTTTGTGCTGGTGGAAATCTTATACAGCTCCAATCGCCATAGTACTTTCGGACGTAATCTAGGCTGGCATGCTACATTAACAGGAGCGTTCCTATCCCCAGGATCTAACGAGAGGAACATAAGTTTCGTGATGCCTGTCTTAGTGGGATGTATTAGTTTAAAAGCATGTCTTCAATTCCAAGTCCTCCGGTTTGCCTCTGCAATGTCGCCGTGTGGAAGGATACTTTGAAGATATTTTGTTTCCACACATACCAAGAGGCTACAGCTAATAATTTATGTTCAGTGACCTGCGGTATCGGTAAGACTGCTGCGACATGATATATTTTGCTAAGTATGTATGTATTTATAAACTGAACTTTCTGCAGTCGGTCTAACGATCGCATGTCGTTGTCCTTCAACAAGGTTACGATGACATTAAGTTTGCGCTTCTAATTGTTCGTAACCATGCGCTTGGGATTCGCCCTTAACCACAATCCGAATTCGAGTCTCCACTCGCTCGCGGATACATTGTATTCCCGCGATGGTTCGGACGATGACGGGCGTCTAGCACTGAAAACTTTCGATTACCCGTCGAGACCCAAATAATCATACAGGATGTTTCAGGAGGAATAGTAAATATTGTAGGAGGTGGTAGTATAGACAAATTGCAGAAAAAAGCCATATAACATGTGTCCAATTTTTATTGCGTACATATAGCTGGGTTCAACGCATTTTCGTTTCGTATACTGGTCCTTACGGCACCCTGTTGTCTACAGTTCCTTGAAAATGAGCTTCCAGCGTTATTGGAAGAGTTTCATTTGGCTGCAAGGATGCGTATGTTCCTTCAACATGACGGGGCTCCTGCACATTCTAGTCGTCAGGTGACACAGTATCCAAACCTAATATTTCCTGTAAGATGGATCAGTAGATATGGGCACTTTTCTTGGCCTTCAAGGTCGCTGGGCCTTATCGCTTTGGATGTTTGCCTGCGGGGATGGTTAAATGCGAAGTCTACAAAGAAAAAGTAAACCCAAGAGCCGATTTGATCATTCGGATTATGAATAGTGCAGTCCTCATAAAAGAACGCAAAGACGACCTCAGAAGAACTACACGTGGTGTTATCAAGAGAACGCAAATGTGCATTGAAGTTGGTGGGGAAGTTTTGAAAATCAACTCTGAACGTCCTCATTTGCCTTTGCTTTGAGTTTGTTAGGGTTACGTACTAACAGCTGTATCTCTGTACTCAATAAAATGTGGACGCATTTATTTGGAATTTTTTATGCAATTCGTCTGTATTACCACCTGCTAAAATATCTATTGTTCCTCCTGAAACACCCTGTATATGGATATATGTGTGGTGTCTGTTCTTTCGGACATGTCCGAAAGAAAAGACACTACGAATCCGGGTTCGAACCTGGTCAGAGACAAATTTTCATCTGACGCCGTTGTTCTATTTTAATGCCCATGACAACCTGGACATCTGTCTTTCAATCTTTAATTGTTTAACAAGGCTGTCTATTTCGATTCGTAGTGTCTGTTCTTTCGGAAATGTCCGAAAGAACAGTCACACACACATACACACACACATTTTTATCTTAAGTGCTATTCGGAAAATGTTCGGCAATTCAGTGATAGTGCCGGACTGGAGCTGCATCAGCCTACTCATTTCACTAGATATAGTTGTAATTTTCTGAACAATTCCTGTTTAAAAAATGACAGCGACAGTGCCTCTCATCGTTTACTTTGTCGGAAACCTGCTTCTTTCTGCCCTAGCCTATACTAGAGCAATGAGTGATTGCTCACATTCTTGATACCTCACTGGACGTGCTACTGCAACTGTAGCCAAAGATTCAAATCCCGCTGGATAAGTATGTTTGAAGTCAGATGGTTTTGCTCCTCCCCTTTGTCATTGAAAACGATCACAACGAAATTAAGTATAGGTATCCTATGAAACCCTTGAGTTCATATTGCGGTGCTGTGAAGATGGAAAAAGTAGTTTTTCACAATTGTCAGATGACAGATGGAATTTGTCATATTCCACTAATTATGATTGCATTATTAACTGTTAGTTCACTGGCGCTTTTCTGCCGCTAATTGTAACTGTTATTTGAATGTTAGAACTGGAAGAATAGAAACATCAAATTTTCGCCATATGGAATGGTCGAATTCACCTTCAGTCTTCACGTTTCGAGCAAAGGCAGAATATCCGTCAGGAAAGCTGACAACAATAAACAAGGCCATGCCTGTCTTCTGGGGGATATGCCAATGACAGTGATCTCAATAACAATATTGTACAGCAAAGAGACATTGCCAACTCAACCACTGGAGAAGCTCCAAAATTGTGAATCGCGTCTGGTGAATACGCTTTCAAGGTTTCGGTCCGATGAAGACAGTAAAACACAAATAATTGTCGCAGTATTAATTTATGACATTTAGTTTGCATTCAGTACATCGATGTATTACAAGTATTGCATTCTAGCTCCAAAACCTATTTACAGAATGTGAATAAGACTCATTGACATATAATGAGGGTCTTGCGGCCCTAGCCACCCGCAACTTTGAGACGAAGCTACAGTCACTTCTGAGGTCACTCACAGAACACATCAGCTGGTATCCTTCCTGGCAGTATAAATGATACTTGGCAACAGCGCAGAATATGTTTGGCAACTCTGTGATCGACGAGTTACTTCCTTGATGGCATAGAACTATCCTGCTAAATTCACTTGATATTATCGTGTCATTTCAATTGAATACTGTGAGTGATTTTCTCTTGAGATGTGACATAAGGAGATCAGTTAATGGTTCTGAGTCAACGAAAGTGGTTCCACACGGGAAATACAACTACTCTCGTATCTTATGTTGCGATTTATCTGCCATAGCGGCTACTGAGCCAGTAAGTACAGCAAAGGCCCGCACCTGTTCGCTACCTCCTTGGTAAAGTGCTCGCCTGTCAGGTGCACGCTGCCTTTGTTCGCCTTTCAAGACTCGCTGAAAACCAGATTTTTTAGTTCTTTTGTAGCAGAACTACAAGCAGACAGATACAATTTCAGTGTGGGAATCGTAAGACAACGCTCTAGCAAAATTCGCCTTGCTACTTTTAGTAAACCTTAGTGTCAAAGCAAAAACCTTATGGTACTGCCAAACTCATAATGCCACTCTTGTTTTCTGCCGACATATTTTTTGTTGTTGTGAATACGTAATTTTATCTATGAACTGCCACATTTTCACAATACTTGCGAAGCAAATCATGTGAAGTAACACTTCACCAACTTGTTGAGAAGGTGGAAAAAGCACTACCCTTTCTGGATGCTCTCTGTATCTTCCTGGATGTCGAGGGGGTTCTAGTAATACGACCTTCGAGTAAGTGGTTAGAGATGCAGAAGCTAGTGGTGAATGAACTCATAGATGAGCTGAATGCGAGAGACTACTCTTGAAAAGAATAAGCAGACGATTTATTCACAGTAAGACTCAGAATATTTGCTAGTACTGTTAAACCTATGTGCACTGAAGATTATGGAAAAGTATTTAAAGACGAGCCCCACGAAAATTGGAGTAGTATTATTTATGGAGAAGCATGTCCAGCACACATACTGAGAAATTATGTTTCTCGATGAAACTGTAGAGAGACTGGTAGTGCATCTAGCGGTAGCCCTGGATGGGAAACTATTATGAAACCTCACATAAAGAATATGTTCCACTGCGAAAGATAATCGTATAAGCACTAGAAGCTGCTGTAGGGTAAACTGGGGTCTACACCCAGTACGTACTGGATATACACCTCTGCAAAAAGACCAATGACAATTTGTTGGCCTACATTAAGAAGAAAGTTGAACAGAAGGTGGCTGCTAGGGAGTCTGACAAACTACAGAGACTGCCGTGCTTTCACAAACAGATGGGATTAGCAGCCCTCTAAAAATGGATATTATGCTAGACGTGCCTCCAATACACCTGTGGCTTAAAATGGAGGCAGCGGCAGGGACATAAAGGCTAAAAATTGGAAATAACTGGATATAGTTAGAATATACGGAATCCCAAATCAGTATTGCTATGGCTGGGGAAATGCCGACTAAGTATACAATAGCTTATAGCTGTTTCAATAAATCTTGCCATATAATAGTTGGAAGCAGGGAGCAGTGGAAGAACGAACCACAACACCGTGCAGGAGACATAATATAGTGGTTTACTGACAGGTCGAAAACAGATGAATGTACCAGGTCTGGTGTACTGCCTAGAATCTCTTTAGGGAAGATGGCCACAGTACTACACGGTATCTTCTATCAGCATGTGCACGGAGGAGAATTAGAGTAGACCCTACAAAAATCGTAACATCTACTTTTATTCAGGCAGCCAAGAAGCTCTGAAATATCTATCAGCCCCTGCAACTAGATCGAAGGTCGTTGCAGAATGCCATTAAGCATTTTCTTTCGGACATGTCCGAAAGAACAGACACCACACATATATCCATATACAGGGTGTTTCAGGAGGAACAGTAGATATTTTAGCAGGTGGTAGTGCAGACGAATTGCATAAAACATTCCATATTAATACGTCCACTTTTTATTGAGTAAGCCGGCCGCGATGGTCTCGCGGTTCTAGGCGCGCAGTACGGAACCGTGCGACTGCTACGGTCGCAGGTTCGAATCCTGCCTCGGGCATGGATGTGTGTGCTGTCCTTAGCTTAGTTAGGTTTAAGTAGTTCTAAGTTCTAGGGGACTAATGACCATAGCAGTTGAGTACCCTAGTGCTCAGAGCCATTTGAACCATTTTTTTTATTGAGTACAGAGATACAGTTGTTAGTACGTAACCCTAACAAACTCAAAGCAAAGGCAAATGAGGACGTTCAAAGATGATTTTCAAAAATTCCCACACCAACTTCAATGCACATTTGAGTTCTCTTGATAACACCACGCGTAGCTCTTCTGAGGTCGTCTTTGCGTTCTTTTATGAGGGCTGCACTATTCATCATCCGAACGATGAAATCGGCTCTTGGGTTTACTTTTTCTTTGTAGACTTCGCCTTTAACCATCCCCGCAAGCAAAAATCCAAAGAGATAAGGTCCGGGGACCTTGAATGCCAAGAAAAGTGCCCATATCTACTGATCCATCTTCCGGGAAATGTTATGTTTGGATACTGTGTCACCTGACGACTAGAATGTGCAGGAGCCCCGTCATGCTGGAGGAACATACGCATCCTTGTAGCCAAATGAAATCCTTCCAATAACGCTGGAAGCTCATTTTCAAGGAAGTGTAGACAACTGGGTCCTGTAAGGACCAACATACGAAACGAAAATGCAGTGAACCCAGCTACATGTACGCAATAAAAATTGGACACGTGCTATATGGTATTTTTTCTACAATTTGTCTATACTACCATCTCCTACAAGATTATCTATTCCTCCTGAAACATCCTGTATAATTACTCAGGTCTCGACGGGTCATCAAAAGTTTTCAGTGCTAACCACCCGTCATCGTCCGAAACCTCGTGGGAATACAGTGTGGCCTCGAGAGAGTGGAATAATGGACCGGGGGAATTTGCGTCTGACGAGGAGCGCGTGTAGATAGGTGCTGCAGTGAGGTTGGCTGCTGTGTCCCGACAGTGTCCACCGTCGGGGGTTCGAGTCCTCCCTCTGGCATGGGTGTGTGTGTTGTCCATAGAGTAAGATAGTTTAAGTTAGATTAAGTAGTGAGTAAGCTTAGGGACCGATGAATTAAAGCAGCTTGGTCTCATAAGTTCTTACCACAAATTTACAAAACTGTAAATCCAAAATACTGCATCTCGGTTCTCACAATATTGCATTACGTGCGCCCTGGTTAGATGTAACTGAAGAGAGACTCCAACTCGGATTGTGGTTAAAGGCGATTCCCAAGCGCATGGCCACGAACAATTGGGAGCGGAAACTAAATGTCATCGGAACATTGTTGAAGGACAACGACATACGATCGTTAGACCGACTGCAGAAAGTTCAGTTTATAAATACATACATACTTAGCAAAATATATCATGTCGCAGCAGTCTTACCGATACCGCAGGTCACTGCACATAAAATATTAGCTGTAGCCTCTTGGTATGTGTGGAAACAAAATATCTTCAAAGTATCCTTCCACACGGCGACATTGCAGAGGTAATGACTTGCAGAGGCAGAGGACTTGGAATTGAAGACGTGCTTTTAAACTAATACATGCTACTAAGAAAGGCGTCACGATACTTCTGTTCCTCTCGTTAGATCCTGGGGATAGGAACGCTCCTGTTAATGTAGCATGCCAGCCTAGATTACGTCCGAAAGTACTATGGCGATTGGAGCTGTATAAGACTTCCGCCAGCACAAACCAACACTAGAACCGTCTATGATTATTATATTACCAGACATCGTCTTCACAAACTAATTACGGTAAATTAACCTACAAAAGACTGGAGGAACGTCAGGAAAAATATCAACAATAAAATTCTACCAACTAGAGTCAATGCCGTATGGTGCGACGTTGTAAACGAAACCATACCCACAGCGGAACGATTATGTAAAATCAAATTGAGACCATCTCCATACTGCCACAAATGTCGGCTGGTAGAAACTGTAGCGCTCATGTTCTTATGTGAAAATAGAATCAGAATTTGGAACTGGACTGAGAAGAAATTAGCACAGAATAGCAAGAAGTCAGATACCGATAACTGAAGCTTTACAATCCGACTGGAAATGTTGCCCGTCCGCAAAGAATAACAGTTATTCGTGATATCTGGGATCGTTTGGGTTTTATGTCGTAACAAGCAAAACTTAGAACTAAGAAGAGTACATGCTTTATATTGCAGAAGAACATTTTAAGCTGAAGAAGAATAATAAATATAAGGAATGCTATCAATTTTTTTATCTATTGCTTTATGTGAGCTACAAAAAGGGGAACAGTTTTTTTATTAGAAGCAGAATACTATTCTTTCACTTTTTTATTCCCGGAATATTCTTTTACGTTGGTCCTAAAATTAGAAGTGTTCTAATTTGACAAAACCCCTCCGGCTCCGAAACGTTTTTCATTTGTTGATAAATATATGTCTTCATTACAGACCTCATATGCATCCAGTGCATAATAACCTAAATTGTGAATATATTTCAGAATGAATGTTTGTCATGTATTTTTCCGTCACCTTTTTCACTGTTATAAGTTATTTTCTACAAGGAATGCACGCCATTGGAGGCGGCAACTGTAATTTATTTTACCTTAATTACCACTTCAATTTTGTTCTACAATTTAAAGGAATATATGGGCGCAAACATGGAATACATGGGATTAATGCAGCTGCTCAGTGACAGGTACGGGGGAAGCATTGCGGCGAGGCCTCGGATCTGCGACACCTGCCTTCTTTGCCTCCACCTACCTGGTGCTGAAAGTCTTCTCAAACTATAAAAAAAATTAATAATAGTGCAGTGATCAGCACGTCTGTCTAGTTACTAGGAGGTCCAGGTTCGAAGCCCAGTCGGTCACAAATTTTCATCTGCCATCGTTGCTGTATTTCAACGCGCTGTGACAGAGTGGACGTCGGTCCTTCGATACTTAAGATGCAATTGCTTTTTGAGGCAGCACAGGAGATTTGCGAACATTTGTCTTGCCATCAATGTAACGGGACTTTAACGGCATCCAACCCTTAGTCATTGCTTTGTGCCGGCGATAACCCATGTCATATATATGCGAATCAGATTGTAGTTCATATTTAGTCAAATAACGGATGGTCAGCATACAAGTATGCCGGCCGGGATGGCCGAGTGTTTCTAGGCGCTACAGTATGGAACCGCGTGACCGCTACGGTCGCAGGTTCGAATCCTGTCTCGGGCATGGGTGTGTCTGATGTCCTTAGGTTAGTTGGGTTTAAGTAGTTCTAAGTTCTAGCGGACTGATAATCTCAGAAGTTGAGTCCCATAGTGCTCAGAGCCATTTGAACCATTTTTTAAGTATATAGTAGTATTTACGAACAGTAGAAGCAGGATTGCAGCGAACTGGTCACTTAACCAAATGCAACATAGAGTACCTGTTTAATGAGTCATTCCAGCTGCATAGCTGAGGGTAATATTTGCTAAGCAATTCATTGCAGAATTAATGTAATACCCGCACGATGACCTCTGTAGTCATACTGTATCATTACCAGCTCGCGAATGGTGTAGTATGTTCGTAAAATTATATTACTCAAGCTGAGGATAAATAAAGAGAAGCGACGACGCGACAACACTATCTTTACTTAAGTAGGTAGTCAGCGCTAAATTATGTGCGCCAACATTAACGTTACTGTAAGCAGTTTGACAGCATAACACCACCACAACTACTGACAACCTGAACCATTATCATCACGCAGTTGTAACTCGCAGTGATTACAAGTTGCTGATGTTTGTCAAGAATATCGGAAAGCGCCTCTGAAGTTCCATTTGCATTACGACTAGGACACAGAGAATCCTAAATAACAGTAATAGGTCACCCAGCGAAGAAAAGAGTCGACGTATTGCCTCAAGTTCTTGCAGTTTGCTATTAATGCAGTTCCCGGCGGTTTCACACTAACGGGTTCTTTTGGCTGTCGGGATACTCATATTGGAATTATGAAAGTGTAATTGCTAGAACGCTCAACTACCGTAATAACACCTCATTCTGGATTGCGTACGACTCGGAAAGTGACGTTAATTTGACGTTTCCATCCATCTCCTGACGGCTTACTGAATGAAGTCTGAAGCGCACGCACAGTTGTGTTGCCTGCCGCATGGTTTCTGTGAAGTGTTGTGGCAGCTGGCAGTCATTGCTGAATACAGACATGTGCAAATATCCTCACTGCTTCAGAGGAACTCGTCTTTGTTGCATTTTTTTCCGTACCGTAATTAGCACAATAAGATAAGGCTTATTCTGCTGAAGAACTTGATGCCCACAAGTCCTTAAATAAGAATCTCCTAGCGAGAGTAAGGCATGAAAGGAAACAGCCTGTTGGACAAAAGGATGGACAGCTCCCTGTTTTTGCGTTTCCGATAGCGCCTACGATAAGAATATGGTGTCATACTATGCTTCAGAACCCTAAACTATTTATTTTTTTACTTCATACTAAAACAAACGTTGTGATATGAGAAGAGATAATGACTTAAATACTTCTCAGGAACTTTAGTTTTTCGTGTTTATTTTCTCACTTCATACTAAAACAAGGGCGTTAATATGAGAAGAGGAAATGAAATATACGCTTCCAAGACATAATATTTCCTTGTGTGCTACTACTGCATACATGAAAACCCTGCAGTTAATTTTTGTATGTTGGATAAATTTTAATACCACCTCACATTCCTTTCTGATAAGGTTCCAGTTTTCGTGGGATTCAAATAGAGTGGACATTTCATCACTGGTTGATATTCTGTTGACTAATGACATGATACCCGTTGCAATTGCTCCATGGCACCTGTGAGTAGAGTCTCTCGTTGGTTACTATAAGAACACGCAGGCAGTGATATCCGCTCACAGCTGTCAGAGCCAAGGTGATTTCCTTGTGTTTATGGCGAAGCGTCTGCTGCAGTGTCCACGCTCAGCCAGCATAAACAAAGCGCGGCGGTATTGGGCACTGCTAATCGCTGTACTTGTCGCGAGCCTCGACAACAAGAGCGCACTGTCTCTGCTAACGATACTATGGAGTTAATACATCTTACTTAACGTAATACGCAGGACGTGGGTTGGGTAAAAATTCAGTTTCATCGCATTAAAATACTTTACAGTCATATTTGATGCAATATTTATTGTTGGTTGTCTCTCTAATGTTTGTAGTATTGATTCAGATTGTGCGTGAACACGAAAACACACACACACACACACACACACACACACACGCACAAACAGTCATTGATTCCAGTGAGGGTGACAACTACTGTGTGTTGAACAACACATGCACCAGTCAATTCCTCAGTTGGCGTCGAGTGGATGAGATTTTTCAATTACCTTGCATTGCAAGAATTGTAAGGAGGAGACTGAAAGTAAATGGACTTTTATGCTAAAGAGCTGCGACAAAGCATTGCTTGACCGATTATCAGAAAATTGTCCACATGGGTTTTGTGGACTATACTTTTAGTAACCAACCGACCAACGGCCATTACGTAAGATTTCTCGCAGGCGTAGGAGCATTGATTTCATTAAGTTGTCGACAGTGTAGCGTGATGGTTTACTTCCCACCATACGATTTCTATATTCGTCCAAAGGTCGCTTGCATTTGTAGGTCCACATGGCAATGACCTTGTTACTTCTACCCACATATTCTCTATCTGGCTGATGTTCGGCGATCGTGCAACAAACGGCAACAGCTATATCCTCTCTTGGCCCTGAAACCAATCTCGCACTGCTCTGCTATGATGGATGGGGCTCTGCTCCTGTAAATAAACTGTTATCTCGTTAGTTCATATATTTATATTTAAATAACGTGTTTGTAATAAGCACATTGGATTATTATTTTCCACAGTGTTTAAGAATTCAGGCCCTGTCATAGATAAGTGATCTAGATTCAACAGTCCGATTAAGAATGTGGTTTACCCAGCCTATCATATGATGAGGGTCGTAGTCGAATATCCACATTAAGACTGACTGACTGAATCCGATTAGAACGATCTGGTATCGAAATGAAACTACAGAAATCGTATAATTTGAACGACTGTATTGCAACAATGCTGCGCACATAAATTCCTATGATGGAGTAACAGGTAGCAACAGTCTAAGATAAAGTGAGAAATATGTCTACTAGCAGCAATGTAACGTAATTATAACCCATATTTATGTGATGGAAATACTGAATCGAACAATACACATCTATTTCAGTGGTTCGAAGATACACCATATCAGATTTGCTGATTACGTAATAATAATAATAATAATAATAATAATAATAATAATCCAGTGTGGCGGATAGGGGAAACCCTCCCCCATATGGGTGGTACCGAGGAAATCAAATACTTGGGGTGAACCAAATACTAACACAATCCTGAACGGCAACTCAATCCGTTGAACCCAAAATCCAGACACGTCTGAGTGAAAATCACCGCTACTCTGGTCACCGTCTGTCAGCTCAATGAGCACAGCTGAAAATATTTGGTTGCAAAGGCTTCAACACCCTATGGTCCTGTCCGGTCCTGGAATCACCCAGGCCAAACCAATGAGACAGAAACAAACATGAACTATGCAAGCAAAGTCAACATTACCCCAGGTGGTACACAACCCGCCTGTCGACAGGCGGCAGTCGGATGTTCGGATTCTGGGGAGTCCAGGTTAGCACGGCAGAGAATATCGAAGATCTCTGGTAAATTTCCCTACTAGCAGAAAACATGCACTTGAAAACTAAACATCGATACATTGATCCAAACACGGAAACTAAATAATCTCACATAAGAAATCGACCGACAAAAAATTCTCACCCTTGCTCTTCAAGAACCACGGCTGACAATGAATCGTTGCATTACGGAAACCATTGAATCTTCAAGAGCACAATACAACAAAAGGTAGCGAAAGGCGCACCAATCTTTGGCATTGAATTTCTCGAACACAGATCTATCATCAACTCTGTCAAAGAAATCACACCCATCAACAATGAAATGGTTCAAATGGCTCTGAGCACTATGGGACTTAACAGTGGAGGTCATCAGTCCCCTAGAACTTAAACCTAACTAACCTAAGGACGTCACACACATCGATGCCCGAAGCAGGATTCGAACCTGCGACCGTAGCAGTCGCGCGGTTCCGGACTGAAGCGCCTAGAACCGCTCGGCCACCGCGGCCTGCCCATCAACAACCGACTTATGACTATGCCCATTAAGAGCCTCAGTAAAAAATATAAACTCATCAATGCACATGTCCCCACCAACATCGAAAATAAGAAAAACACCGAAAATGTCGAAAAATTCTGGAACACACTCAAAATACTATGAGCAAAATTCACCAAGATGACGTGAAAATACTAATGGGAGACTTCAACTCTCTATTTGGGACAGAAAAAACCTGTAGAAAAATCATTGGTACAAATTCAACACACCGAAACGTTTAGACCAACGGCACATGTCTGACTGACATATGCCAACAATTGAACCTCAAAAGGATGTCTTCCCACTTCAGGAAAAAACCAGTTCTGAGGTAACATGCTTGGCTACCAGGTGCAAGCTGCTTTCGGTCGCCTTTCGAGACTCGCTGAAAGCCAGATTTTTAATTCTTTTGTAGCAGAGCTACAAGCAGGCAGATACAAACTCAATAAGGGAATCGTAAGACAACGCTCGAGAAAAATTGGTCTTGCTACTTTCAGGAACCCTAACGTTAGTGTCAGAACGAAAACCTTACGGTACTGCGAAATTCATAATGCCACTTTTGTTTTCTACCTACATTTTTGTTGTTGTTGTGAATACATAATTTTATCTATGAAATAACACATTTTCATAATACTTGCGAATGATACACGAAATGAAGTAAATACAGATCTTTTCGATGTCAAAAGTCGGTAATATCCTACTAATTCGCGTTAAAATAGGATCAATCGTCTTATAGACAATGTTTTATTAAGATAGACTGCCGTCGTGTTGTTACTGTAGTAAGCTGAATTTAATTTGTATTAGTACAGTGAATATTTTAATTAAATTTTCCATTAGTTTACTAAACGCATCAATAACCGCCAAAGAGAAATTAATCAGGAGCACAATTTTCTTTCACGATGGCTAAAACAATCTGTCAATGCTAATGTTGTTTACAAATTCTACGCCCGTAGAAACCCACTAGTTCTAACGATGTCATTAAACCAGTGTAGTTTTAAGAGTATCTTCGTCTAGAAATGAATTGCCTTCACGGTTGATCGATCAAGAGCGGGAAAGGTAAATTTTTACGAATATATGACGAGAGGGACATGTGCTTGAGAGAGGACTTCCCTATCAATACAAATGCCTGAGAGACGACTTTATTATCAATCTCCTGGACAGTTTTGTTTCTCAAATCAACAGAGTGCGTCATCATGCAGTAGCACAGGTGATGTAGTTTTGTTGCTCGATTTCCTTACACGGCCACCAAAAGGTGTCTTAGTTGTTGGCAACAAATTCCAGCTGTGTTGCACACACCCCGTGGGGCAGAATTCGTAGCCCAAAACACACTTTTGGAGCTATCAGATGTAAAATATTATGTTCACACTACTCTTTGCTCGAGTTTACGTCTTTTGGTGGGGCTCAGCCTTTCATTTCTTCTTAGGAAGTTAACGATAAAGGCATCATAACACGTCACCAACAACAGTACTGCATACGAATGCTCAATGAGCGACCTGATGACGTTCAATAATAGTCACTCCATGATTTTTGTTGTTTCGAATTAGAGCATGCAGTACTCCTACGCCAGACTTCTGAACTTTGCCTGTTGATTGCAAATGTCGCATGATGGTGAAATGGTAATCTATCACATGTATCAGTAGTCGAGACTTCCTTAATGTGGAAAATCATTCATGCCAGAACAATCTTTGTTGAAATAAGAATATCTTTTTCTGGCGTATTTTTCCCAAAAGCACTCGCTCCACACACAGTTCAAATCTTTCTAGTTGCCTCCTCTGCATTCACCCCTCTGTTATACCAAAAGTACACGTTGTGTTGCAGATGTTACACCTTCTTCCACTTGCGACTCAATTTTACAATGCTTAACCGTAGTTCATGATTTTCAAGTATGCAAAATGCAATGGTTAACTGCAAGATGATAACTAGTACTTTTAATTCGAAAATGACAGTTAAAACATATACTGACAGCGTCGCGCCGCCTTCACATGGGCGGCGCCGGATTTCAGGCGGCGGGTGGCGTCTGGCCGGTGGCCGGTAGCCGATGCAGCGCGAGGAAACGCTCGAGTGTAAGCTGTTATGATCGCGACGCAGCCACGAGTTGTCCTGCGGAATTGTTTCTGGAATACTTGTTATTGCTGGTGGGTAGAATGTCAAGCGAATTATCTTCGATGTTCAATCAGACTCATAACTTTATACGAGGGCCGAAATGTAGTAAAAAAATATATATATACATATAGGTGGACGCGAACAGGCGACTAAGAGTTGTCAGGGGCGGCCAGTTTTATTGGCCACCTTAAGTGAACGACTCGGACTTAGTCTCTGTGGCGGCCGGCCGGCGGCCAGTTTTTATGTCTAAGACTGTACATCTTTGACGATATGTTCTTCATGTAATTACCTTACCTTTTGATGAAGTCACCCTTAGAGGTGACGAAACTTGGTCAAGGTATATAGAAAACGTATGCAACCGGTTGGCTGATTTTTACATATTTTTCAAATTTTACTGGGCTCCTGATATTCACAGTACACTCGTGAAATGGTCGTACCGGAAAACCCCCCCTTCATTGCTACCTCGGAGATGCTGTCCAATCGCTCGTGTGCCGACTACAACACCACGTTCAATCTTACTTAAATCTTGATACCTTGTCATTGTAGCAGCAGTAACAACTGCGCCAGACCCTTGTTGTCTTATATAGGTGTCGCCGATCGCAGCGCCATTTTCTGCCTGTTTAAATACCTCTGTATTTGAATATGCATGCCTATGACAGTTTCTTTGGCACTTCATATAAGAATCCTACTAGGTGGTTCATCCCAGAACTTGGCTAGAATAAAGATCTCAAAAAACCTGTTACGACACAGAATAGTAAGGGGTAGAAATTAAAAAAAAATAAAACTAATTCACATTTCCACAGGCAAACTCAAATCACGCCGGAGACATAAGCGTAAGCAGGAAGCCAGCCAGTATGTCGCAAATGGGCGACACATCACAACACCATCTGTCGAGTAAAGATACATGTTCAGTAGAAATGAGACTGCTACAGAAAACTACAAGAAGTGAGACAAGCATTTTCGTTCCCTTGTAAGACATGTTGCAAGGAACTCTATCTCATTCAGATGAGCATATAACGAGGAAGTGACGCAGCTGTTAACAGGGAATGTAGCAGAATAAGGAAGATACATTTGAGCATTATGAACTGAGCCTTGTGCCATAGCTTCATGCCACTTCCTATTAAATACCCATGCTCTCTTCACGACTTGATCGTTGGGACCGATGGCATTCACAGTACAAGCACTCTGTTCCATGACTACGATGTTATAGTGAATATGTGCCCTAGATAGATTCTAGTTGCTCCAGCCCAGTCTTTGAAGTAGCCAAAGATGTATTGAAGATGATGATCTCCACCTGATGAACTTCGTACTGCTCACCGTCTACCATCTACTGATGGAGAAACTGACTACACCACATCGCAGGGTGCTGTTAGCGCTGAACTTGGATGTGGACGCCAGCAGCAGTGTCCCTTGGAGTCCATGTTCCAGCTCAACACTCAAGTGATTCCGGGAGCTGAAACCTACCAGCTGTAGGGAGGAGAACAACCGACCACACGACTACTGACACCAGGTACGTCGCGGTGGGACCGAGGACACTCCAACAGCTGCCCCCTGACCACGGGTCAACGGCTGCGCCTGCTCGCCAGGGTCGCTGTACTTCACCTGTGTGTGCAAGTGCTGACTCGACGGATGTCAGCTGGAATCCAAGACGCAGCTGAATGAGCAACAGCCAAGGCTGGTGCAGGAAAACGACGACTTGTAAACACAGAATACATGACTGAACTCTAATAATGTTTTACTAACATCGTTGATGATTCGCAGCTTGTCAGAGTCTATCCTGACTTCACGCAGAGGTGCATCCGCTCGGTCCTCTGTAAACCATTAGCAATTTCGCAGCACATAAATTCACCAACAGCAAATGGGCTAGATGTATAGCGCTGTATCAGCAAAAAAATTGATAATCACATCAATATACCAGAGGAAAAATTTTCAAAAACAAAATATGTACAACTGGTTTATGAGTATCAGATCAATCAGGTTGGTGTCACATACTGTTCTCAGAAAGAAGCTGAAAATGTACAGTCCTGCAGAGAAGCAAGCATTGCGCTGTGTGAGGTGAGCATTTAGCATATACTTGAGATGGCATCGAATGTCTCCCCATGACGTACTGGATACATAATTCTCCAGAAGATTGGTTGGTTGGTTGATTTGGGGGTGGGGAACAAACAGTGAGGTCATCGGGCCCGTCTTGTTAGGGAAGGATGGGGAAGAAATTCGGCCATGCCCTGTCAAAGGAATCATCCCAGTATTTGCCTGAAGCGATTTAGGGAAATCATAGAAAACCTAAATCACGATGGCCAGACGTGAGTTTGAACCGTCATCCTCCCAAATGCGAGTCCAGTGTGCTAATCACTGCGTCACCTCGCTCAGTCTCCATAAGATCATGCAAATCAAAAGAAAACAAAATCACACAACACATAAATGATTCACCTAATTAAATTACGAGGAGTAGTCCAGTTAAGCATGAAACATGGGTACCGGATCTCAGACAGACGTTTTGATAATGTAATCCAACAAACTACGGAAAGAAATTAAGACTCAAGATGACATGATTTATTGTTAAAAGACATCAAAAATATTTTATCCACTAAATCGAAAATACAAACAGTTCTGAAGGGAACAAAGGATCGCAAAGATGCACAATAGGCAGATGATTAGCTACATAATGGGGACGATATAGAGCTGCGTTCGTGAATCTGACCAACAGTCGCAGAATAAGTCAACGAGCTGAAGATTAGTCCCCGAAAAGCATGAACAAACAGCAGTACTGTTACCTAAGTGCGTAGATGGTGGAGCTAAATGACTGAAAATTAGATCAGCAAACAAAACCTTGGTGCACTCGCCTCATTTTGGTAAACGCAAATACAGTCTTACAACTCTTATTAATGTACGAGAACAGAGGATTGATGAAGTAATGACAGAGAATTTGTGGTGTCCCGTAACACTTACGTGGTAAAGGCCATGCCACACCCTTAGGCTCTTCAAAGTATGGAGGATAGCTGCACGAATGAAATACAAAAGTCATATATAGCTTAGATAGGTTTTGTAAAAACAGTACACCGTCGAGAGGTGTCTTTTTGTACGGAGTTAAATGAGATAAGGCGCCTGAGCGGTGAGTGGGCGTCTTTACTTGCTGATGAAACACGCTATTCGAAGCTGTCGCCAGCTGAAGGTGCGTTGGAGGGGCTGCCATAGAATATGCAAACAGCCCACTCCAATAATGTCAACAGTAGTAAAGCCACGAAAGAGAATGGTTAATTTTGGGTGAAGGTCCAGATTAAAAGTTATTGTTGTAAAGTTGTGAATTGTAATTGTGTAAGTTTATGGAGGAAAATACAGCATTTAAAGCAGAGTAACTGTCGAAACCAATTTACATAGTTAAAGATAGCCCTCTTTTAGTGAAGCACTCGCACTTTGGAAAAGAGGTTATCGAGCATGGCAGGACGTCAAGTTGGTAATTGGCTAGCAGGTTCAGGTCATAACTATTATTAAAGGCGACCGCCAATCAACTGTTAACATATTGTACATTCAGCAAGCTAAACGCAAGGTGGCATACACCTGGTATCAAGTTAGGTGAAGCACAGCAGCGCCAGAGAATATGATAAATGCCGGCCGGAGTGGCCGAGCGGTTCTAGGCGCTTAAGTCTGCAGCTGCGCGACCGCTACGGTCGCAGGTTCGAATCCTGTCTCGGGCATGGATGTGTGTGATGTCCTTAGGTTAGTTAGGTTTAAGTAGTTCTAAGTTCTAGGGGACTGATGACCTCAGATGTCAAGTCCCATTGTGCTCAGAGCCATTTGAACCAATGTGATAAACACTGCAAATTCTAAGTTCAACCACAGTATCTGAGTTCTGATCTAAGTTGAAAACATTTCGCCCTGCGTCTCTAATGTTCTCCATAACACCCTAAAAAGAACTCTTTACTATGATGGCCAGAGAAGAAGTGCTTCTTATTCTCCTCTACAAAACATAGCTGCTTCTGTCAGCAACTGAATCTCGTCGGCCATTTGCAACAGACATTGTGAGTTCCAACCAATGGTAATTTAATAATCATTCTAACAAACGCTCTATTTTCACGTATTCTGCCACGGTTAACCAGTTAAGCAAAGTTCTCCCTTCGAGCAGGAAAGAGGGCAGAAAATACCCCCCTCCCACAATGTAACCGATTTCCAGCTACAGCCAGATGTGCATGTACACATATGCAGGGACCTTCTCCTGCTATAAAAAAGTTGCTGTGAGCCAATCAGGGATCTTCTTACTGAATTTTGAACAAAAATTCTAGCTGGCTTCATTAGGGCCTAACACCTGTTCCCCACACTAGCCGTGTTGTATTTCCCCTTGTCCCCCATATTTTATTTTTTTTCAAAAGCTCTACATGCACAACGAAACTTTGCTTGTCATCTGCACTGCATTCGGCTAGCTGAGACATTGTCTTTCAGCAGAAACATTTCTATAGCTCATGTGGTCCCTCTAGCAACTCTCGCCTTTCTACAACAAGCTAAAAGCCCCATCACTGTACCAAAAGGAAAATAGATAGAGCTCATTAGATCTGATATCACTGGAAAGTCTAATTATTGCTTGCAGTTTTCAAATAGCGCTAGTGATTTGATTAGATTTACTAGTCAGGTTTGCATATCGGATTATTAATCAGGTTACACGAGAGTTTTGGGAAAAAACCCTTCATCGTTTTCAAAATGGATGTTAGTGCAATTACAATGAGACTAATCTGTAGCACAGGTACATTAAAGAGCTTTCTGTTTGGGCTATGGGTACTATTTTTCATTTCTGCTTTATATGATCAGTGTTTGATGTACTTCATGGCATAAATTATGAGTAGACATTGTTAACCTGGTATCAAGGCGATGAAAATTGAAATTCACATACATACTTAACCACAAGTCTCCTCACAATCATTCTTGCTCATGGGTGTAAGGATAAATTTATTTAGATTACGTGTAAATAAAGGAAGCACCAGCTCAGAAAAATTCCATACGCACTTACTATCTGTTTTTATAATAGTTATGATAGAAGCTAACACCTCGAGAACTTCACACACACATGGATGTCTTGTTTCTAAAATTTATTCATACTTGATGTAAATGGGACAGTTACGTATTACACATTTGCACTTACTGTATTAATATTGCAAATCAGTTTTTACGGTTTATAACACAGAGTTCAACCAAAGTAGACATTATAATTACACAGAATAAGCATGTGATTAGTGAGATTGAACAGTTTAAATTTCTAGGTGTTCAGATAGATAGTAAACTGGCGTGGAAAGCCCATTTTCAGGATCTTGTTCAAAGTCTTAGTGCTGCCATTTTTACTATTACAACAATATCTGAAGTGATAGTTTGATGCAAAAAGTAGTCTACTTTGCTTATTTTCATTCGCTTATTACATATCTTGGGGTAACTCTTCTCATTTTGAAACGGTATTTTTGGCTTAGAAATGAGTAGTTTGGGCAGCAAATGGTGCAAGTTTGCGAACATCTTGTCGACTCTGTTCATTAATCTGGTTGTTGTGACATTGACCTCTCAATACATATATTCTTTAATGTAGTTTCTTGTTAACAAGATCAAAGTATTCCCAAGAATTAGTAGCTTTCATTCAGTTAATACTAGGCTGAAATCAAGTCTGCATTTGAATTGCATCTACTTGACTCTTGCGTAGAAAGGCGTGCAGTATTCTGCCGCATCCATTTTCAGTAAGCTACTACAAAAATTAAAAAAATCTTGGTAGTAATACACACGCTTTCAAATCGAAACTGAAGAGTTTTTTCAAGTCAATCCTATTCTCTCGAGGAGTTCCTTGAAAAATTCAGCTAATTCCTGTGTTAAACTGTTGATTGCGTTTATATAAACTTACAGTTTGTCGTCTTTTTAGAATTCAAGAACATTTTATGTTATCTATTATTACTTTTTTGTTGCAATTTCATGTACAGACACATTCCTTGACTATGGAGATCTGTTCATCAATTTGGTACCATGAAACTATGTATGTAAAATAAAAAACAAAAAAATTATTCATCCTTTTAGAAAATTATCCATTCAACATGGTTCATGATACATACACTGTATATATTTGTGTATAGACACATAAATACACTGACATACGAGGTGCGACAATAAAGTAATGAGACTGATGTTAAAAGAAATGTTGCTTAGCGTTTTAGTCAAGATTGGTGTTGTCTCCTTCAAAGTAGTTTCCTTCTGATTGCACACAGTTTTTCGAGCGCTTCTGCCATTGATGGTAACATTTCTGGAACTCATCTTCTGTAATATCCTCCAAGACCCTCGTCACAGCTTTTTGGACATCTTGTGTTGTTTGAAAATGGTGTCCCTTGACCGCCGTTTTGACTCTTGGAAATACGTAGAAAAAAGTCGCACGGAGCGATATCTGGTGAATTAGGTGGCTGTGGTAGTACTGAAATTTGTTTTGAGGTTAAAAATTGCTTACTGACAGAGCAGTATGGGATGGCACATTATCGTGATGCAGAATCAAATTATCAGCAATGTTGGCATGGCCACGAAGAACGTCAGAATGTATACAACGCCACGCCAAGTCCTCTTCCGCCGCGCCCAATTCACCTCGCCGCCAGTACGCTGAGGGCCGTTCTGCTGCAGCTGTTTCTTACTGGGGCGTGCTGTTGTATTCAAGAGTAAGCCTAAAACAGGTCTTTAAAAATCTCATATTAACTTCTGTGCATAAAATCACTTTGCTCATTAAGTAGTAGATCTGGGTTTTTTCTTTGATTAGCGTATATTTCAGTCTCTTCGAGCACGTTAAGATAGATACTTTTTGGAGCTTTACGTACCATCCCCATTTGTTCATTTATATTACTCACTTCATGTTCACTATCTTTTACATGCGTGGCGTTGCATACATTCTGACGTAGGGAAACCCTCTCCACCACCAATCAATACAAAGAAGAGGAAACGCGCATTTTCGAAAGAATATCTACATTTTAATTATATTTTTAAGTTTATTTATGAAAAATTTTTACATTAGTGTAAATTATTTCGTTCATGGCCCACTCAAAATAAATTGTTTTATTAAAAAGTATATTCGCCATTAATATGTATGGTGAAAAAATAACATATGCACAATTCTTATAGGTAGAGGACAAATTTTAACTGTTTCCAATCAGGTTTTCTCCAAAACTGCGATGTGAGCTTTTTACAGATTAAAATTTACTTTAGTTGTGACAGTGAACCGATAGTTCTGTACTGACAAGTTACTCCGTAACTGCAATATATGGTACGTTGGCATTTAATACATTCCAAAATTTCTTCTTTTTGTAAACTACGATATTTCTATCAGTAAATGTATCTCTCTTGTTAATTATATATTTAACTTTGTCTAACAGATCTGAAGATGGGCAGATAGCCTGAAACCGGTCATTGAAAATAAAAAATAGTGATCAAAGATTGAAATGCCATATTTTTATTTAAAGAACGATCGCGGAAATCCCATTAAGACAATCATGTCTAGTTTTGATAAAGCCAAGTACAGTGTCGTCATCGTTGTGCCCACAGTTCTGGTCAGCAGAATTAAATTGTGTAGGGTACCAGTCTATATTTCTATTTGAAGAAAGAAAATGCAGGCGATTGATATCTTGTTCCTCGCTGGGGAGGCTCTGATCAAAATTTAAAGATATCATATTGTTGTCGTTTTGTAATGTAATACAAGAGTTGTTAAAATCAAGCACTGCTTTATGTCTGTTTAAGAAATGGATGCCCAGAATTACTTCAGTTGTTAACAATGGAACGATAAGAAAGTTGGCGAAAAATGTGTGACCTTGAGTAGAAAATTGTAAATGAGATTGAGATTTGACTTCAACGCTTTTACCAGGTACAACACCATTTATTTTGATTTTATTGAGAGGTAACATCGAACAAGAATCATCAGAATTGCAGCGGTTGAATGCCGCGTCACTCGTGACGGTAACGGGAGAACCAGAATACAGAACTGCTTTTAATACGTGTTTGCCAATTTGAATGGTAACAGGATGATAAAAATGTTTCAGAGCCTGTTCAGTTTCACGCAACAGTAAATCCTAGATGTCTTCTAAGCGGATCATATGGTCTATAACGTGTGCAGAATGCGATGTACCCTGTGTTGGCGCAGCATCGGCATCTGACGCCTGGTCCGCTAGTCATTGTTGCGTAGTGTCTGCACCGTTTTGTGCGTTGGCATATGCGACTTCAATGATTTGAATAGTGCGCTGGCGTTCTGATTGATTACCTTGTCGCGGGTGAAAATGGGTAAAGTGTCCTTTATTCCTGTAATTATGATTAAAATATCTATTTTCTCGCTTATTTCTATTGTGACCCGGAAAATGCTGGGCATTGCCGTAAGCGTTTTGCTGGTACGGCTGTAGTCTGTAATTACGAAAATTGTTCTTGTGTACAAAATTATTGCTAGAATAATTTTGCGAGAATGATTGCTGTTGTGACAGCTGTTGCGGCAAGGGCTGATACATGTACAGCCTGAATTAACATGTTTTTGACTAGACTGTTGAAAATTGTGATTCTGATGTTGGTAGTTATTAGGGAGACTTCGGTTCTGCTGAAAATGTCGTTGCTGATTACCATTAAAATTCGGGTTACGGCTGAAAGCAAGGGGAAACTACAGCCGTAATTTTTCCCGAGGGCATGCAGCTTTACTGAGAGCTGCATCAAACCAGTCTCAGGACTGAAGACCACAACAACAACATCGTCAAAATTCCTGTTACGTCTTTCATTCCCAAAACAGTTACTCTTATTATGACTGAAAAACGTACCAGAATGACCTCCGTTGTAATTATAGTGATGCCTCGGGTATGGATGTGTATGATGTCCTTGGGTTAGTTAAGTTTAAGTAGTTCTAAGTTCTAGGGGACTGATGACCTCAGAAGTTAAGTCCCATAGTGCTCAGAGCCATTTGAACCATTTTTGTGATTGTAGTGAAAATTGCAGTTGATGTTAGAAAAGTTTTTATTATTCTGCTGAGAAAACGACTGATCAGTCTAAAGTAATAGTAAAACGCCACGAAAAGCTTGTATGTTAGATGTTTGTTGACATGCTCTTAACACAAATTTCAAATTTCCTGGAAGTTTTGAAAGACAGGGGTGGATAAAACCTTCGGGCTGAATGGCTCAAGTAAATGTTGGTTTTGCTGTACCATGTATTCAAAGTATTGTGTTAACGTTTCAAAATTCGAGTTGTTGAATTTCGGTAAATTTATCAATTTGTTTTTTACAGCACGCTATGTCGTCTCAGACTAGTACGCTGCGAGGAAAGCGCTTTGAAATTCTTCAACTGAAAAATATTGGCGTGCAATAGGTCGCATTCTCGTTGACGGTTCCCCTTCCAAAAAGCTACAAATAAATCCTAATTTATTAGAAACAGGCCAATTTGGCGGCAAAGAAAAGGTAAATTGCTGATTCCAGTCCTAGGGATGCAGACAATTAGGACCATTACGAAACACTTTGAATTTTCTGACAGATAAAACATGCTTGTAGTCAAATCCATCGGTTCTAACATTATCAAAAGAATGTTATTGTCTGAAAAAAGTGCGAGAGTTGTCATATGATTGCAAACATTCTCTTTCTTTGATCGGTTTAGTAAGCTGAGATTCCGAAGAATGTTCTATACTCTGATCGATACAATTCGTGGCATAGTTGTGTGAGCAGTCCTGATAAATGACATCATTTTTATTGTCAGATAAGCGAGCATTAAGTTTATTAACTTCCTATTTGATTTGACGATTAATTTGCATCGGTCCCTGTCGAAAGTTTTCAAGTGATTGATATTCTTCAGTGTCAGTGAAGTGTACCGGTTGTGTACCTTCAGAGTGATTGTCATGATTTAATTTTAATTGTGCTACAGTGTCGGCGAGTTCATCATATTCGGCTTTCAGATTGTCGTATTGGTCGTGAATTTTCGTAGTATCATCTTTAAGTGACTGTAACTGTACAGCATGACTACGCGTTTTCTTTTGTAGAGCAGCAGCAACTTCACTGGGTACCGACTTTTAATTTTAGCAATAAGTAGGGCGTTGTCTTGCTGCTGAGTTTCTAAAATAGTATTGAGTTTTTCATCAACGGCTGCTCCTCTGACTGACAAACGCTGCTTAAGGTTGTCATGAGCTGTAGTTAATTCGCTTAAACGAGATGTGACATTGGTAACCTCCGTTGAAATATCATTTACGCGATCTGTTAAAGCTTTGTTGTCTTTGAATTCATCAGCGAGTGGTTTCTGATTGCCACGGTGCGCACCTAAAGATTTTTTTATGCTCTTCGAATTTGTGATTAAGCTCTTCCAAATGAGTAGCCTGTGCATCAAAACGTTCTGCAAGAGATTCATGATTTTTAGTGCATTTATCATTAAGTGCTTCAAAGTGTTTTGCAAGCGTCTCGTTACTGTTTTTATGTTCATCAAAACGAGTGGATTGTTCATCAAAACGTTTCGTAAGTGTGTTGTTGTTTTCTTTGAGCTGCTCAGCAGAACGAGCGGAGTTTTCCTCAAAACGTTCACCTAAGAACTGAAACAAACGATCGAACTGAGCTTGCTGCGAGAAATTCATACTGTGTGTAGTCAAATGAAGTTGTTGCGTAATAGTTTTGTCGGAAGAATTACGTAAATGCTGGGTGTCGGATTTTGGCAAAGGTAGAGAATCTTCCATAGTTGTGTGTGTGATATCAGTATTCTCAGAATTAACAGTAATAATTATTAACATTAACATCAGTAATTATTCGAAGCAGGCCGCATTAAGAGAAGAATGGCTTGCAAGACAGATCTGTACAGTGGCAATATTTCAAAATTCAAACATATGTGAATGGGGAGCACTGCTGCGACGTTTTAAACAGATGAATATTGAATAAAGAATGCAGCTACTTGATTTGTGTAGCCTTCCATCCTGTCAACAATATTCCTTTTAAAAAAAAGGTCGATAAACTCGAACGATGAGATTTTTAGTCTTGTAGACGAGAGCATTTACACAGCTAGAATTACATTTGCTTGTGTTTTTCTTAATTCATTTGTATATTTGCTCCTAATTCAATACATTTTGCCCTGCAGCTCAAATATTGTCAAACTATCTGTGCTCTGATGGCACGTGAAGGTATCAGGAGCAGCAATATATTGCTTATTTTTGTAATCAGTATCACTGAAATCCCACAAACACCTATGCAAAGCATAGGTATCCAAAAAGGGAACATTATTCCCCGTTCCTCACTGCGTATTTCAGGTTGTCTACACTCTACGAACAGACGTAACCTCAAAATTCATGCAACTAGTATCGCCAAAGTTCGAACTCGCAGAAAGTGTTTAGTTTCACCGACTAGCTGCGCGAACGTGCGGCGCGCATGCGCAGTGGCCGGTAGCGCAGTTGCCTGCAACCTTGTGTCCTCGTGTAAACTAGGCTTTACCTCTAATCTGCGCAAATCTAGATGGCATGTTGCAGTACTGCTCTGTCTTACGCGCCGCTGTGCTAAAGCTGCAAATTACTATACCTGCAGAGACACTCGAGAGGTGCAACGAGTTCTCTGTTAATTGCAAATCGAAAAACGTGGTTGGATCATCAAATAAAAAAGAATTGTAAGAGAAAGGTTGGCAAAAAAATGAAATATGCACATGAAGGACAACACCGTTTTCTTTTGTGTAATGAGAAAAATTGCTCAAAGCAGATTTTAAATTCAATGAACTTCTCAACCCTATCTCCCAAATCTAACACTATCAGTAGAATAACCAAGTTCGTTCGATGGCGCAGCAGTAGTAAAAATAATATCATTATTGTATTTACCTCACATTCCATTAGATTTCTTCATTCACAAATCAGTTTTATAGTGATGTTGATTGAACGAAAGATAAACTTTAATTTGAATCATAATATTGCCATAGCTTCCTCGCTAACACTGCTTAAAATAATCAGCTTAACTCCAACACAGATGTACTTCGACTCCCCTCGCTACCAGAGCTAAATATTGTCTGCTCTACTCAAACTCAGCTAAACTTCGACTGCTCCCCTGCGTCCTCGTGCAGCTCAAGCTTATCTTCAGCGATACACCTTGCCACATCGCTGTTCGCTTACAATCGATTCAGATACCAAAAGTTCACATACCAAAATTATCCATGATACCTTTCAAGATGGAACTAAGAGGGGAATTCTGTTTCGCTGAATTACACCTTTTTCGTTTCCAGTACTACTGCAAAAAGGTAGAAATTTAAGGAGATGGGACCTGGATAAACTGAAAGAACCGATGGTTGTAGACAGTTTTAGAGAGAGCATTAGGGAACGGTTGACAAGAACAGGGAAAGAAAGACAGTAGAAGAAGAATGGCTAGCTTTGAGAGATGAAATAGTAAAGGCAGCTGAAGATGAAGACGAATGCTAGTAGAAATCCTTGGGTAACAGAAGGGATACTGAATTTAATTGATGAAAGAAGAAAATATAAAAATTCAGTAAATGAAGCAAGCGAAAAGGAATACAAACGTCTCAAAAATGAGATCGACAGGAAGTGCAAAATGGCTAAGCAGGGATGGCTAGAGGACAAATGTAATGATATAAAAGCATATATCACTAGGGGTAAAATAGATACTGTCAATAGGGAAATTAAAGATACCTTTGGAGAAAAAGAGGCCCACCAGATGGAAAACCTGTCGTAAGCAAAGAAGGCAAAGCAAAAAGGTTGAAGGAGTATATAGAGGGTCTATACAAGCGCGATGTACTTGAGGGCAATATTATTGAAATGGAAGAGGACATAGGTGAAGATGAAATGGGAGATATGATACTGCGTGAAGAATTTGACAGAGCACTGAAAGACCTAAGTCGAAACGAGGCCACGGGAGTAGACAACATTCCATTAGAACTACTGATAGCCTTGGGAAAGCCAGTCATGAGAAAGCTCTTGCATCTGGTGAGCAAGATGTTTGCAACAGGCGGTATACTTTCAGACTTCAAGAAGAATATAATAATTCCAATCACAAAGAAAGAAGGTGTTGACTGGTATGAAAATTGCCGAACTATCAGTTTAATAAGTCATGGTTGCAAAGCACTAACACTGATTCCCTACAAACTAATGGAAAAACTGGCAGAAGCCAACCTCGGGGAAGATCAGTTTGAATTCCGTAGAAATGTTGGAACACGCGAGGCAATACTGACCCTACGACTAATCTTAGAAGATAGGTTAAGGAAAGGCAAACCTACGTTTCTAGCATTTATAGAGTTAGAAAAAGCTTTTGACAAAGTTGACTGGAATACTCTCTTTCAAATTCTGAAGGTGCCAGGTGTAAAATACAGGGAGTAAAAGGCTATTTACAATTTGTACAGAAACCAGAGGGCAGTATAAGACTTGGGGGGATGAAAGGGAAGCAGTGATTGAGAAGGCAGTAAGACAGGGTTGTAGCCTATCCCCGATGTTATTCAATCTGTGAACTGAACAAGCAGTAAACGAAACAAAAGAAAAACGTGGAGTAAGAATTAAAATCGATGGAGAAGAAATAAAAACTTTGAGGTTTGCCCATGACATTGTAAATCTGTCAGAGACAGCAAACGACCTGGAAGAGCAGTTGAAAGGAATGGACAGTGTCTTGAAAGGGGGATGTAAGATGAACATAAACAAAAGCAAAACGAGGATAATGGAATGTAGTCGAATCAGGTTAGGTGAAGCTGAGGGAATTAGATTAGGAAATGAGACACTTAAAGTAGAAGATGAGTTTTGCTATTTGGGGAGGAAAATAACATGATGGTCGAAGTAGAGAGGATATAAAATGTAGACTATGGCAAGGGAAGCGTTTGTGAAGAAGAGAAATTTGGGAACATCGAGTATACATTTAAGTGTGAGGAAGTCTTTTCTGAAAGTATTTCTATGGAGTGTAGCCGTGTAAGGAAGTGAAACATGGACGATAATCAGTGTAGACAAGAAGAGAATTGAAGCTTTTGAAATTTGGTGCTATGGAACAATGCTGAAGATTAGAGGGGTAGATCACGTAACTAATGAGGAAGTACTGAGTAGAATTGGGGAAAAGCGGAATTTGTGGCACAACTTGACTAGAAGAAGGGATCGCTTGGTGGGACACGTTCTGAGAGATCAAGGGATCACCAATTTAGGACTTGAGGGAAGCATGGAGGGTAAAAATCGTAGAGGGAGGCCAAGAGATGAATACACCATTCAGATTCAGAAGAATGTAAGTTGCAGTCGTTATTCTGAGATGATGAGACTTGCACAGGATAGAGCAGCATGGAAAGCTGCATCGAACCAGTCTCTGAACTGAAGACCACAACAATAACAACTATTACTCCGTTGGTCTCACACTCTTATTGTTCCGTCTTGTCTCTTGTACATACGGTGTATTGTCTATCTTCTATAGCGTGTATCTAATTTCCTGAGGATGTCGAACATCTGGCATCATTTTACGTCGTCGAACGCCTTTTGTAGGTCGACAAATCCTACGATATATACATGCATTGACTATTTTTAAACGTAACGACCATGTCGACTGTACTACCTTTTTACTTCATATAAAAATTCTACTATCTGTCTGTCTGTCTGTCTGTCAGGTGGTCATGGGTAGGATGAAACGTCGTTCATAGCCACTTTTTCATTTCTGGGAAATAGTGTACGTCATTTGGTGCAAAATACTGACTTTACCTGCTGTGTGAATAGTCGAAGAAGTTGTGAAAGTGTGCAGCAGAATGCTGTAGGATGTTGTGATCCTATTGAGCGAAATTAGACCTTAGCAGGCCTCTTCGTTTAGTAGAATCCCACTCAGTCGGAGAGAGACCACAGCTTTGCCTTAGACATCCAGACTTTGGTTTTACTTTGTTTCCCTAACATGACCAAGGCAAGCGACGAGGTGAATCCATTGAAAAGGGTATGGCTGATTTCCTTTCTCATCTTTACCGTATCCAAGCTTGTATTGCCACCACAAAGCCCACGTCTTTTACGTGCTTGTTTTAAGTTTCCTGTTTAGCCTTCCAGAGACGAAGAAGTTGTTGTTGGACGGACCACGTTTCGCCTCAAATGAAGAACTGCAGAGCACTATGGCTACACGTGTCAAAATTCTGGCGCCGTACCGTTTTGCAAAGCAAACAGGAAAACTGGAAGGCCGTAACGACAAATCGCCATGGTGATTTTGTTGAAAAATTAACCAATGGATGTTTCCAACGTCTGTATATAAAGCCATTTTGATATTTGCACTTGTTCTAAATTCCAGCCCATGAAATGGTGAGAGAAAGAAGGAGTCCTCGAACGGACGTGGAGGAAGGGAAAACTGGACGCCATGAGGCGTCTTGTATCGGGCTTATGTATTCCGGAAGGTAGTGAGCAGATAGACACAGAAAATGATTCACGGTTCTAACATGCTTGCTAGCTGCAAGTAATTACGTCTATGGCCGAAAGGTGTCAGCATCTTATGGACTATGAATTCATACGTAGTTAAAATAGCATGTTTTGGAAACAAAACTGTATCTTTTGTGACTATTACAACTTTCATTAATTATTGTTATTTTAATAGGTTTAATTACTAGCGTGAATGATGGTATGAATGTGAAAAATTTAATAAATGGATACTGTTACTTCAATTAACTGAGTGTACGATAGTGTGAGATCTGTGGCTTTGCAGAGGGCCTGAATCATCTCTCAGAGGAAATTTGCAAACTGCCATTAGCCAGTATATGGCGCTGGGAAACAAGAAACGTTTTACGATAATTCAGTTATTTAAAGAGGGAGCTATTTTCATATTTGTGGGTTTTATAAATTTATACATTTAATAAATTGTTCATAAAAGTTATGAGGTTGTAATTGGCCAAATGTAAAAGACGAGGGATTGCGGGGTTTTGTACTAATGTAGAATTGTCAATGATGGGCATCAGCCAGTCAGAGGACAGTACATCCGTACGTATTTCGTGGAATATGAGAATTGCTATGTAAAGTCGAGCGGAGCTCAGCCATCGCCTTGTTGGGACGCGTATGTGAGGAGCTCCGAATAGGTGTAATAATTTTGCGGAATAATGAGAAAAACTTGGCACTGAGTATACGCGAACGTGTGAGAAAGACGAACACGCGAAATTCCGATTTTTGTGTGTAAACAGTGATTTTTGAACTAACCAGAATCCGCGTGGCATGTTGTATTAGTTGTCACCTCGAACTCAACGTTCGTAATGGTCAATTAGTGCAATATTTGAGAGAGCGCCCTGTCACAGATCATCCGTTTTGTAATCCTTTTTGGTATTAGGTTTTGTTCGACACCATAAACTATTAAGATTGATTGTGATTGCGTTGAGTGTCGAAACTGCAACTCAAGGTTAGCACGGGATAGACTGTGTTTTTGTATCACAGAAGTGACAATATATCGAAGGTTTCACTCAGAAACTACCGTTCAATTAATCGCTTAGTTAAACTCTTACCAGAACACATTTGATGCAACCTGTAGATACAATTAGTTTGGCTCGTTCTCCTGCAGCTTGTTCAGTCGAGCAACAGTGATTTGTTTCTAACGGGGTAAGCGTGTGTTCGAGATCGAGGAGAAGTGAAGTTTACCGCAAGGTGTGTCGGACATTTTCTGTTGAGGGAACATATTAATAAACGAGCCATTTTTAACAGAAATTCCTGCGACTTCAGATGATGGTGATGGCTATTAAGGCAGCGAATGGTAAAATTCTAAGGAAATCTGGAACTTCCAATTTCTTTATTGATGCTATTTACAGTCTTGGTTATTGCTGAGTGAAGGAAGTTTTACAAGAAAAAAGAACATTTGCCTCCTGCTTGCACAATGAAATAGAATCGCAATTCTGAAGCGTTGCTAAGGTAGCTGCAGTTGTGTGGTCGTTATGCTACACTCCCTCTGTTGACGTGGTGTGGAGCCAGTGGAGTGGTTACTGGCGACGTCTCTAGGACCCTCAGTTGCCGTTCAGCTGTCTCAGGACGGCGTAATAGGAGAAGGCGGTGTTCATCAGCTGCAATTGGACCAGAACCAAGTGTGAGTTACATCAGAGACGAGTTTGTTTAACACTTGTCGATTTACACTGTGTCCACAATAGGGACATGAACCGTTACGGGTCATAGTTTGCAAGTTTCCATTTGAACACGATAGAAGGTTTACGGACCTATTAATTATTTAATGCTTTCCACATAGGCCGTAATGATATCGAAGTTAGAGTCCACCAACTCGTGGATCAGACAGGAGTTGAAATTGAGCGTAGCAAAAGAAAAACAGAAATGCTTAACTCCGTCTTTAAAAATTCCTTTACAAAAGAAAACGTAGGAGAATAGCCCCAATTTAATCGGCTCACCACTGAATAGAAGAGTGAGACAAATGTTAGTGTCAGTGGTGTTAAGAAACTCATGTAATCGTTAAAACCGAAAGCAACTCCAAGGACCGATGGAATATATGTCAGATTCTGTAATGAATTTGCGGCTGACTTAGCGCCTCTTTTAACTATAATCTGTCATAGATCCCCCAAACAAAAAACTTTCCTTTTAGTTGGAAGAAAGCACAGGTCACACCAGTTTATTAGAAGGGCGGTAGACCCATTCCACAAAACTGCCGTCCTATATCCTTGACATCGATTTGTTGTAGAGTATTAGAACATAATGAGATATCTCGGAGAAAATGACCTCCTTCACGCTAAACAGCATGAATTCCGAAAACATGGATCCTGTGAAAGCCGAATCGAACTTTCTTCAGGCGACTTACTGAAATATTTGTCTCAAAGCAGTCAGGTAGATACAGAATTTCTTGGTTTCCGAAAAAATCCGTCTACAGATGACAATGCTTACACATAACTCGCGCGACCCATCCTGGAATATTACTCAAGTGTGTGGGACTCGTACCAAATAGGATTGAACGTATACAGCACGAATGGTCACAGGTTTGTGGGGGAGTGTCACAGAGTTGCTGAAGAAAATGAACAGGCAGACTCTTGGAGACAGACGCAAACCATCCCAAGAAAGCCTACTTGAGAAGTTCCAAGAACCGGCTTTGAATGATGACTCTTCGTATCTCTCCCGTAGGTTTCTCGAGGACAATATTACACTACTGGCAATTAAAATTGCTACACCACGAAGATGACGTGCTACAGACGCGAAATTTAACCGACAGAAAGAAGATGCTGTGATATGCAAATGATTAGCTTTTCAGAGCATTCACACAAGGTTGGCTCCGGTGGCGACACCTACAACGTGCTGACATGAGGAAAGTTTCCAACCGATTTCTCATACACAAACAGCAGTTCACCGGCGTTGCCTCGTGTAAGGAGGAGAAATGCGTACCATCACGTTTCCGACTTTGATAAAGGTCGGATTGTAGCCTATGGCGATTGCGGTTTATCGTATCGCGACATTGCTGCTCGCCTTGGTCGAGATCCAATGACTGTTAGCACAATATGGAATCGGTGGGTTCAGGAGGGTAATACGGAACGCTGTGCTGGATCCCAACGGCCTCGTATCACTATCAGTCGAGATGACAGGCATCATATCCGCATGACTGTAACGGATCGTGCAGCCACGTCTCGATCCCTGAGTCAATAGATGGGGACGTTTGCAAGACAATAACCATCTGCACGAACGGTTCGACGACGTTTGCAGCAGCATGGACTATCAGCCCGGAGACCATGGCTGCGGTTACCCTTGACGCTGCATCACAGACAGGAGCGCCTGCGATGGTGTACTCAACGACGAACCTGGGTGCACGAATGGCAAAACGTAATTTTTTCGGATGAATCCAGGTTCTGTTTACATCATCATGATGGTCGCATCCGTGTTTGGCGACATCGCGGTGAACGCACGTTGGAAGCGTGTATTCGTCATCGCCATACTAGCGTATCACCCGGCGTGATGGTATGGAGTGCCATTGGTTACACGTCTCGGTCACCTCTTGTTCGCATTGACGGCACTTTGAACAGTGGACGCTACATTTCAGATGTGTTACGACCCGTGGCTCTACCCTTCATTCGATCGCTGCGAAACCCTACATTTCAGCAGGATAATGCACGACCGCATGTTGCAGGTCCTGTACGGGCCTTTCTGGATACAGAAAATGTTCAGCTGCTGCCCTGGCCAGTACATTCTCCAGATCTCTCACCAATTGAAAACGTCTGGTCAATGGTGGCCGAGTAACTGGCTCGTCACAATAGGCCAGTCACTACTGTTGATGAACTGTGGTATCGTGCTGAAGCTGCATGGGCAGCTGTACCTGTACACGCCATCCAAGCTCTGTTTGACTCAATGCCCAGCCGTATCAATGCCGTTATTACGGCCAGAGGTGGTTGTTCTGGGTACTGATTTCTCAGGATCTATGCATCCAAACTGCGTGAAAATGTAGTTACATGTCATTTCTAGTATAATATATTTGTCCAATGAATACCCGTTTATCATCTGCATTTCTTCTTGGTGTAACAATTTTAATGGCCAGTAGTGTAATTAGAGCACGCGCTATACATTTAAAAAGTCATTATTCCCTAATAACTGGTACAATGGGACGGACCCTCTGCCATACACTTCACAGTAATATGCAGAGTATATACGTAGATGTCAATGTAGCTGAACTTTGTAGCTGTGATTCATTAACATGTCCGCGTTGACATGTCCTTACTCGCAACTGGAAGATTTTTTATTTATTTATTTTTAATGCTGCCGAGCGACCATTTGCTTCTGCTGAGCCTCCGTTCCAACGCGGAAGCTGTGGTATGTTTGTCGAGCCAAATGTCGATATGAAAGTAGTCGCCTACTCGCACGTTATGCAAATGCGATGTGTTCTGGGAAAGTGAAGTCTACGATTTGTACGTTCCGCCCTCCTTGCAGTTGCGTGTGATGCCAAAATCGTAAAGCCTGGCTACCTGTTGTCTTGTTAACAATGAGACGGCTGATATTTGCCGCAAGGACCCCGCTACCCACGATGCACTTGCGCAAAGGGCTGCTCCCCTGTACTCCGCCCTCGCGAACTTGAGCCCAAGTAACTCGTAAGGCTGCCCATTGCAATGGACACAGGAATGGCATTGATATTTTATAAAATTACTGAAACATTAACAGTAAGAAGAAATTTACTGTAATAAAAACTGAATAGTTTTCCAGATGCTACCCAAAATCGAGGTGAATGGTGAAAACATGCTTTCCATGTCAGTGAATTGTACTCTCTTTAAAATTGGAGAATTAAGCACCTCACTTGTTGAGTGCTGAAGGGAGATAAGTGCAGCAGAGGAAAGTAACTTTTTTAATTTTTTAATCTTGAGAAGATGAAATCGCAATATCGCGACACAGCGTAATAAGTAATAGTCATACAAAATGGTACTCATCCTTCTGTGCAGGGATTCAATGTGAATGTTTGTCTCAAACAACCAATATACATTTCAGGGGAACTGTACAGACCATGTTGTTATTTGTAACGTTATTACTGGAACTGTATTCCAAATAGGGCAGTGTTGTCGACGTATCTTACGTAAGCAATGTGTTCATTACTTTGAATCGTATCATGTACCACATACCAATCAATAAAGGCAGTTTCACAAATATGGTAAAGATCAAAAGTCTGTAGGTCAGAGATCAAATCCACATATATTTAGAGATATTTATTTTACTTGGATTAAGGGCAGAAGTACAGCTCTAGAAAAAAAAAAACCAGAGAAATCAGCTACTCGTACTAAGCATAAACAATACTCTCCACTGGCCGGTCTCTTGTCCCCATGCAGCCCCCCCAACCCTCAAATTGCGGAGCACCTGGGATGTAGGGGTACTTGAACTTGACCTTGTCGTCCAGCTCTTGTACGGACGACCGGTTGATGTGTCGGTGAGTTCTATAGTCCTCTGGCATCTTGGCGTTGTCTCTTCAGTTCGACTGGGTGTAAGCTCGCCTGACCTTCGATCATCCGGAACTGAAGGAGTGCTTTCGTGCCTCGGGGATGGTAAGGTCCTTGTTGTTTTCACTCTTCCAATAGACACCCTGACAATTTTTCCATTTTGGGATATGTCTATAGTATGGGCATTACGTCGCAGTACTTGGTAGGGCCCAGTATAAAGAGGTTGAAGGGGAGCCCGTACGGCGTCTGTGCGCAACATGACGTGCGAGCAATCCATCAAAGCTTTGTGCACGAAGACCGGATGTTCACCATGGCGGGATGCCGGTGGCCCTCTCATCCTTGCTACATGGTCACGAATGCGCTGTACCAACAGTAGTATCTACGTTTGTGGTTGTAGTGGTGCCATTGTGAGATAGTCCGCAGGAATTCTCAATGGTTCTCCATAAACCATCTCCGCCACTGATGCGTCTATACCAGCCTTATACGCAATCTGTAAACCTAGAAGTACTAGCGGTAGCCTCTGTCCAGCTCTCTCGGTGACACATGAGGGTCGCCTTCAGTGTTCTGTGCAACCTTTCCACCATTTCGTTGCTTGCCGGGTATAACTGGTTGTGTGATGACGCTGGAATCCACACAGTCTAGTCAGGTCAATGAACAGATTAGACTCAAATTGTCGACCCTGATCCTTTATAATACATAGGGGGCATCCGAAACGTGCTAACCAATGTGCAACAAATGCCTTTGTTATTGTCTCGGCTGCTACATCTGTCACTGGTATAGCCTCTGCCCATCTTGTGCATCTGTCTATTGACCTGAGCAAGTATTTATAACTCTCTGAGGGTGGGAGTGGGTCCACTATGTCGAGGTGAACGTGACCAAACCTTGCTGGCAAACCTGAAAAATTTCCGACCTCTGCATGAACATGTCGTCCTACTTTACAACACTGGAACTGAAGGCACGAACGACTCCAATTCCTGACATCCGTTTTGATCGATGGCCACACAAACCGCTCGGTTAGAAACTTGAGAGTGGTGTTTGCACCTCGGTGTGCTAAGTTGTGGGCACAGTCAAAAGCCATTTTGCGGAATCGCTGTGTAATGTTTGGCCGTGGTCTCAGTTATGATACGTCGTACCATGTTTTGGTCTTGTTTCCTGGCACTTCTATTTGTTCCAGCCGCAGTCCTGTGTGTCGATCTGTTAGTAAGTCTTGCAACTCTTGACCTCTCTTGTGCTGTGGCGAGGTCGTCGTAATTTAAGATGCTGACTAAGCTGCACACTCGAGAAAAATAATCTTCGACTATGTTTTCTGCGCCACTAATATTCAGTACGTCTATAGTGAATTGGCTAACGAACTCTATGTGTCGGAACTGCCGTGGCGAACATTTGTTGTTGTGGAATACTGACATGATAGGTTTAGGATTTGTGAAAATTGTCACTGGTCGGGCTTCAAATGGCCGAAAATGTCTCACACTCTAATATATCGCCAGTAACTCCCTATAATAAGCACTCCATTTTGTCTGTCTGTGCAGTAGCTTCTTTGAAAAAGAAAAACTCAAAGGCTGCCAATGTCCATTCACTTCTTGGTGTAGTGCTGCTCCAATTGTGACCTGGCTGGCGTCGACCACAATATTCAATGTTTGCACCCGGGACAGGATGGACCAGCGACACTGCGTCTTCAAGGCTGGTTTGTGATTGGCTGGGCGTGTTACTCATTTCTGGTGTCCATTGTAATAGTCTCTTGCCCTTGGCATTCCTACCCGCAAGCGAGTACCTGGATGGTAGCTGTTACTGGCAAATGACCACGGTAAAAGTTTACCATTCCTATAAATCGTCTAAGTTGCTTGTAGTCCGTTGGCTTTGGTAGATTACGCAATGTGGCAATCTTTTCAGGCAAAGGTCAGATCTCACTGGCCGAGACTCTGTGGCCTAGGAAAGTCACCTCCCTTTTGCGCATGACGGACTTGTCTTCGTTTAGCACCATTCCATAGTTACACAACCTCTGTTGCACTTCACGTATATGCTTGTCGTGAACTGGTGCATCAGCTGAATGTATTAATATGTCATCTAAATACGCACAGCAAAATGGCAAGCCTTGTAACACTTCGTCAATGAGCCTCTGCCAGGTTTTGGCTGCATTTTTAAGACCAAATGGCGTAAATAAAAACTTGAACAGGCTGAACGGTGTAATAACGGCTGTCTTTGCACCATCGGTATTCGCACTGGGATCTGATTGTAAGCCTTCCGCCAATCCAGCACTGAGAAAACTTTTGCTCCGAACAGAGAATAGGTAAATTCTTGGACATTAGGTATTGGGTACTTGTCTCGGACTGTTCTTGCGTTCAGCCTACGGTAATCGCCACAGGGGCGCCATGTGACATCCTTTTTGCGCACTAGGTGTAACGGGGATGCCCATGGGCTGTCTGACCTTCGTATAACACCAGCACGGAGCATATCCTGAAGTATCGCCGTCCTGGAGCTATTCTACGGACTCGTTGTGAAGCCGGTGGACCTGGTGTCACGCGTGCGTATAGGTAGGTTGCAACTTAAATAGTGGCAACACTGCTGTGGAGACACTATGCAATGGAATCTGCTATTATCACTGATAGCACACGTTGTTGACATACCTACCTTACCTCCGAGCAAATGGACTCACCCATCCCACGTCACCGGCGTTCGCACAATCGAGCGAAACACAGTCACTTGTAAGCGAGAGGTCTAACGTAACGGTGTCACTATGTTTTCGAAACAGGAACAACGGAGTTGGATCAAGATTGAATGTGCCAGAGGTCGTACAGCATGTCAGTGTCATCAAGGTCTTCAAGAGGCGTGCGGCGAATAGGCGTTGCCGTAGAAAACAGTGGCACGCTGGGTAAAAGCCTTCAACGAAGATCGGCAAACTGTGGCAGACATGCATCGGGTAGGTCGTCCTAGAGTCTCTGAAGGAGAAGAAGTGCATGCTGTTGCCGCGTTAGTGGACAGTGACCGACGCCATACGAGTCGTGAGCTAGCCCACGAAACCGGATTAGCGCATACGACTGTGCTTTGTACCCTGACGGAACTCCTGGGCATGCGAAAAACTGCATCATGATGGGTTCCGCATGAATTGACGGAAATGCAGAAATGGATACGACGCTGCTCAGACGCACTTGGAGCGCGCTATGAGCGCGAGAGAGAGGCTTTCTTACGCCGTATCGTAACACTGGCTGAGACATGGGCCACATCGTACGAGCCAAAAGTGAAACGCCAATCCAGCGAATGGCGTCATTATGGGTCGCCGCGTAAGTCGAAAGTGCGTCAGAGACTCAGTATGGTGAAAGTTATGGTGATTCTCGTGTACGACTGTGATGGTAGTGTCCTAAGGCATTACGTTCCTCATGGCAGACCGTCAATGCACAGTATTACTGTACGTTTTTGGAGCATCACCTGCGACCAGCTTTGCGAAAGAAGGGGCGACACTTTCTGCGCAACCCACCCATCATTTTGCACGACAATGCACGGGCTCATACAGCGCAAGCTGTGGCTGCTCTGTTCGGTCGATGGGACTGGGACGTACTGTACCATCCACCTTACTCCCCGGACTTAAGTCCTTGTGACCTTGATTTGATTCCGAAGATGAAGGAATCACTTCGTGGCATTCGCTTCAAAACTGTTCCAGAGATTCGACAGGCAATAGACCGCTCCATTCGCACCATAAACAGAACAGGCTCTGCTAACGCCTTCCACATCGCTGGCAACGGGTCCTACACAACGCTGGCGACTACTTTGAAAGACAGTAACAGGTGCAAACACATAACTCTTTTGCATCGGTTGTGACTAAATAGTAGCCACTATTTAAGTTCCAACCCTCGTTTAATGCACTGTATTATGCTTAACAATGCTTGGCTGTATGCGGGATTGACTGTTTACTTGCATCGTTAATTACTCCTATTATATTGTCCACAGAACCTCTCTGAACTACCTTTACCCTGTCTCATTGTGCCACACTTATAAGGCAGGCATTTACCAAGTCTACAGCCAGTGCAAAGTGCGAACCCAACCACTGCTTCCCTTTCATGCCCCTCGACCCTTATAACTGCCATCTGGTTTCTGTACAAATTGTAAATAGCCTTTCGCTCCCTGTATTTTACCCCTGCCACCTTCAGAATTTGAAAGAGAGTATTCCAATCAACATTGTGAAAAGCTTTCTCTAAGCCTAAAAATGCTAGAAATGTAGGTTTGCCTTTCCGTAATCTATCTTCTAAGGTAAGTCGTAGGGTCAGTATTGCTTCACGTGTTCCAACATTTCTACGGAATCCAAACTGATATTCCCTGATGTCGGCTTCTACCAGTTTTTCCATTCGTCTGTAAAGAATTCGCGTTAATATTTTGCAGCCTTGACTTATTAAACTGATAGTTCGGCAATTTTCACATCTGTCAACACCTGCTTTCCTTGGGATTGGAAATATTATACTCTTCTAGAAGTGTGAGGTTATTTCGCCTGTTTCATACATCTTGCACACCAGATAGTAGAGTTTTGTCAGGGCTGGCTCTCGCAAGGCTGTCAGTAGTTCTAATGGAATGCTATCTACTCCTGGGGTCTTGTTTCGACTTACGTCTTTCAGTGCTCTGTCAAACTTTTCACGCAGTATCATATCTCCCATTTCATCTCCATCTACATTCTCCTCTATTTCTATAATATTGTCCTCAAGAACATTGTCCTTGTATAGACCCTCTATATACTCCTTCCACCTTTCTGCTTTCCCTTCTTTGCTTAGAACTGGGTTTCCATCTGAGCTCTTGATATTCATGCAAGTGGTTCTCTTTTCTCCAAAGGTCTGTTTAATAATTTTCGTGTAGGCAGTATCTATCTTACCCCTAGTGAGATAAGCCTCTACATCCTTACATTTGTCCTCTAGCCATGCCTGCTTAGCCATTTTGCACTTCCTGTCGATCTCATTTTTGAGACGTTTGTATTCCTTTTTGCCTGCTTCATTTACTGCATTTTTATATTTTCTCCTTTCATCAGTTAAATTCAATATATCTTCTGTTACCCAAGGTTTTCTACTAGCCCTCGTCTTTTTACCTACTTGATCCTCTGCTGGCTTCACTATTTCATCCCTCAAAGCTACCCATTCTTCTTTTACTGTATTTTTTCCCCCATTCCTGTCAATCGTTCCCTAATGCTCTCCCTGAAACTCTCTACAACCTCAGGTTCTGTCAGTTTATCCAGGTATCATCTCCTTAAATTCCCACCTTTTTGCATTTTCTTCAGTTTTAATCTACAGTTCATAACCAATAGATTGTGGTCAGAGTCCACATCTGCCCCTGGAAATGTCTTACAATTTAAAACCTGGTTACTAAATCTCTGTCTTACCATTATATAATCTATTTGAAACCTGTCAGTATCTCCAGGATTCTTCCATGCATACAACCTTCTTTTATGATTCTTGAACCAAGTGTTAGCTATGATTAAGTTATGCTCTGTGCAAAATTCTACCAGGCGGTATCCTCTTTCATTTCTTACCCCCATTCCATATTCACCTACTACGTTTCTTTCTCTCCTTTTTCCTACTATCTAATTCCAGTCACCCATGACTATTAAATTTTCGTCTCCCTTCACTATCTGATTAATTTCTTTTATCTCATCATACATTTATCATTCTTTTCGTCAACTGCAGAGCTAGTTGGCATATAAACTTGTACTAATGTGGTAGGCGTGGGCTTGGTGTCTTTTGTGGCCACAATAATGCGTTCACTATGCTATTTGTGGTAGCTTACCCGCACTCCTATTTTCTATTCATTATTAAACCTACTCCTGCATTACCCCTCTTTGATTTTGTATTTATAACCCTGTATTCGCCTGACCATAAGTCTTGTTCCTCCTGCCAGCGAAGTTCACTAATTCCCACTACATCTAACTTTAACCTATCCATTTCCCTTTTTAAGTTTTCTAACCTTCCTGCCAGATTAAGGGATCTGACATTCCACGCTCCGATCCGTAGAACACCAGTTTTCTTTCTCCTGATAACGACGTCCTCCTGAGAAGGCCCCGGCTGGAGAACCGAATGGGGGACTATGTTACCTCCGGAATATTTTACCCAAGAGGACGCCATCATGATTTAACCATACAGTAAAGCTGCATGACACGGGGTATTTTCCATTTCATTTATGTTTAGTGCTTCTTCTCAATCCATTCATGTACGCTATCTGATCAAAACTCTCGGGACACCTATTAGTGGACATTAATACTGAGTGTATCCACCATTCGCCTTCGTGACGGCATGAGGTTTGCTATATGTCTGTTGACGAATGGCAGCCCATTCTCTCTCAAGAGAAAAAACCGGAAAAGGTAATGATGTTGATGTTTGGAGCGAAGTGTATGTGCTAACTAATCCGGAAGGGGTGTCACTGAGTTCAGGTCGGGACTCTTGGCAGGCCAGTCCACTTCAAGAATGTTTCTGTCCGTAAACTATTGCCTCACAGTTGCAGTCATGCTGATACTAACAATCATCGTCTCCGAACTGTTCTTCTACTATATGTAGTATACGATGCTGTAAGATGTGTTCATATCATTTCGCTTTCATCGTTTCCTTAAGTGCAATAAGCTGACCACACCCTAATCACGAAAAAAACTATCATACAATAACACCACCTCCTTCGCACTTTTCTGTTAGCACTACAAATGTGTGCAAACAGCGTTCTAAACCCATTCGCCAAACCCAGACTCTTCCATCGGATGACCACACGAAAAGGCATGATTCGTCACTCTACATAACTTGCCTCCACTCATCCACTGTTCTGAGACATCACTCTTTACGCCATCTCAAGTGTTACTTAGCATTGACTAAATGTGTGGCTAATAAGGTGCTGCTCGAACATTATCTCCCATTCTTATTAACGCCCTGTACACAGTCACTGTGCTAGGTGGATGCTGATAGCACTTTGGGACTGACGAGTGATTCCATCCACTGATTCCATGCTATTTTTTGCAACAACATTCTGCAATGCTAGACGGTCTGTATCCATCAGTACATGAGATTTTCCCTGACATTGTTTTAGCTGTCTTATTCTTTTGCGTTTCTAACTCACTATCACATCACCAACAGTTATCTGGGCAGCTCTATAAAGACTGAAATATCCCTGATGGCTTTGTTGCATAGTTGACACGCAATGACTAGTCCACGTGCGAAGGTACTATCCTGACCGGCCCACTCTGCTGTCATTGCTTCTCTACAGACAACACAGTACTCCTCACTTCCTTTTATACTGGCGGGTTGGCCTCTCGTGACATCTTGTTGTCAATTTCGCATTATATAGGGGTGTCCTGATGCTATTGTTCAGATAGTCTATGGAGCGTGGGAAGAATGACTTCTTAAACATCTACAGAAGCGGTACGTTAGCGGTCATAGTAAATCCCTAGATTCACTATTGAAAGCTGATTCATGAAACTTTGTAACTAGCGTTTCTCGCGAAACTTTTCCTCTATTTTCAAGCGCCTTCTAGTTTAGTTTCTTCAGCGCCTCTGTAGTACTCTCTCATGGGTCAAGCAAATCTGTGACAATTCGTGCTAGCCTTCTTCGTTATAAGCTCAATATCCCATGTTAGTCCTGTTTGGTACGGGTCCCACACACTTGACCAATATTCCGGGACGTTGTTGTTGTTGTTGTGGTCTTCAGTCCTGAGACTGGTTTGATGCAGCTCTCCATGCTACCCTACCCTGTGCAAGCTTCTTCATCTCCTAGTACTTACTGCAACCTACATCCTTCTGAATCTGCTCAATGTATTCATCTCTTGGTCTCCCTCTACGATTTTTACCCTCCACGCTGCCCTCCAATGCTAAATTTGTGATCCCTTGATGCCTCAGAACATGTCGTACTAACCGGTCCCTTCTTTTTGTCAAGTTGTGCAACAAGCTCCTCTTCTCCCCAATTCTATTCAATACTTCATCATTAGTTATGTGATCTACCCATCTAATCTTCAGCATTCTTCTGTAGCATCACATTTCAAAAGCTTCTATCCTCTTCTTGTCCAAACTATTTATCGTCTTTGTTTCACTTCCATACATGGCTACACTCCATACAAATACTTTCAGAAACGACTTCCTGACACTTAAATCTATACTCGATGTTAACAAATTTCTCTTCTTGAGAAACGCTTTCCTTGCCATTGCCAGTCTACATTTTATATCTTCTCTATTTCGACCATCATCAGTTATTTTGCTCCCCAAATAGCAAAACTCCTTTACTACTTTAAGTGTCTCATTTCCTAATCTAATTCCCCCAGCATCACCCGACTTAAATCGACTACATTCCATTAACCTAGTTTTGCTTTTGTTGATGTTCATCTTATATCCTCCTTTCAAGACACTATCCATTCCGTTCAACTGCTCTTCCAAGCCCTTCGCTGTCTCTGATAGAATTAGAATGTCATCGGCGAACCTCAAAGTTTTTATTTCTTCTCCATGGATTTTAATACCTACTCCGAACTTTTCTTTTGTTTCCTTTACTGCTTGCTCAATATACAGACTGAATAAAATCGGGGAGAGGCTACAACCCTGTCTCACTCCCTTCCCAATCACTGCTTCCCTTTCATGCCCCTCGACTCTTATGACTGTCATCTGGTTTCTGTACAAATTGTAAATAGCCTTTCGCTCACTGTATTTTACCCCTTTCGGGATGGGTCCCACGAATCTTTTATAAGCAATCTCCTTTCCAGTCTTTCCTTAGTATCATACCAATTAACCGAAGTCAGCTACCTAGTTTACCCACGAATGAGTCTATGAGGTCGTCTCATATCGTATTTCAAAAAGTTTAGGCAGTTGGAACTGGACTGTTATTGGCACGTATGTGACAGCGTGTGCTACTTATTATGTTTCAAAACGCCGCGCATGACAACGGAATTATTCAGAGCCTCATAGCTCGGGCTCTACTTGTGAAACAAAGGTAGGGTGAAGGATTATGGATAGCCCTTGGTCTAGGGATCATTTATATATCCAGCCGAAGGATCGTCTTACCTGTAACTATCCTGCAGCATATATTCGATGTTTGGATGTATACACTTCTTTCAGCTTACGCAAATGGAGCAAATCGGTTGGTTCTTTTTGCAGTATATATGGTCTATTGCGCGCCTTAAGCGGCTCATGGAGGCACCACTTAATTCATGGATGGTTCCCGAGAGAAGACGAAAAACATGGTTTTTGGGTGCCAAAACCGAGTCTCGGATTCCAAGACGGCTTGGGCATAGCAAATGGCTGAAATTTTTACGATATGTTCCTAAGATTCCGATCTCGAACACTCTTGAATATTTTCTTGATGTCTTCATCCGTTTCTGAGGTACACATATTCGAAGTTACCCTACTTGTACGCGTAGTATACGTACGTGAGGTCCTGTCTGAAGCGAAAACGTTGTTTATAAAGTGATGTTGAAAGGTCTCTGTTGGATTCCTTTCATTTTCATTTCTTAAATCTGTTGTCATTTACGGCATAAATTCCTCTTCTAAATTTACTGTGGTGTTTCTGACCATCTGGGAGGAGACTGAGCAGTGAAACGTGTTACTTTTACACATAAACAAGAACGATCTGTCACACTACTACACTTTAAAACACAGTTTATATGTAATTCATGTCACACAGTCTCATATGCACCCTACATCCGCTTTCTTTTATATACTGTATATGATAAGATATTGTCATCCCCCTTCCCTTCGGTGTGAGAGGATGAATGAGCAAATGTATTTCTAGTTGCATGCTTGATGGTAGCAGACAAGCCTGTCTGCTAGAGAACAGTAGGACCAACGTCGGAACAGGTAGCTACGCTTTCTAAAAGCAGAGAGGTTTCTATTCTTAGTATGGTCCTGTCCGTCCCTTGTCATGTTGGTATAGGAAGCTGCCTCTCTGGTCACTTCCGTTTGTATCTGTGAGGCACCCTCAGGAAGGGACCATGGCAGTCTGTCCGCGGCGAGCGTCTGAAGTGGTAAGATCTCCGGCTAAGCACGTGTCTGCTAAGTCCGTAGGACAATGGATTTCTTAAGTTCAGCCTAACTGAAAATTTAATCACCTTTATTTCAGGTTTAGCTCTAAAATATCTAATGTTATCTTAAATTGCAACGCAGTGTAATTCGAGTGTGAATTTCAGAATATCTTCCGGTAGTTGCTTTGTCAGTACTTTGTGAGTAAAGTGGAACCACGTGTTGATCAGTAACTCTAACTAAGATCATCAGTCTTAAATGCGAATGTGCGTGAGATTATAACGTCTCGTCTTGACAATATTTTTCAATATAGCAACTTTTCTTTATGTTCAACCCACGTGCGGTGTACTTTGTGAGACCAGTACCACGTGCTTATACAATTGTTTGACCCATCAGGTTAATAGTAAGACGATAGTAACCAGTTCGTGGTTTTTCTTTTGTAAATCGCGTTTCGATGTAATTTATTTTAATTATCAAAATTATTGTGGAGTTACACTCTTTGTGTAAATCAAGTTGACCACGTGAAGCTTGTGGTGTAAGCATCAAAGTAGCCCTGAGCTATTGTTTTCGGGAAGATTTCACAGGGAATTAGTATGAATTTAGTATACCAGTGTGTGGTAATTTCATGATGGACAGGATTGCGCTACGAACGTAACTTTTTTGGGTGAAAATTGAATCGGTTGGTTGTGGTTAATTTCCTCTTGCATATGTTTCAACGTTCTTCGTGTGTTATTTTATGAATGCAGTGTTGTATGTAGTCTCCCAATTTTGGTTCCCTATTTGATGTGTTCTGTAAGATTACAAACTCACATTTTCACAATCCTAATAAGGCACCAGTTTAGTTATGAATCAGGTTTGATATGCTGAAATTTTAACAGAACAATGATCAATGTTAAAATAAATGTCCAAATATAAACTGATTTATTTCTTTTTTTTTTTTTTTAAATTGTCTTATATATCACCGGTATCGTAAGATGAGTGTAATGTTGTTGCATTAATTTGTTCTGATTGCGGTGCTGATATTCAACACCGTAAAAGTGGGTTCAAAGCTGTGAGCTGTCTGAGGAAGTTATCCTTGCATTTCTGTGCAACTGTTTCACCAGGTATCCAGTCTAGCTTAGCAAATTCCCAACCAGACTAACATTAATTATAATCTTTTAGTACTCATCTTACGATAACCGGTGATATATATCTATATATAAAGACAATTTAAATAAAAAGAAATAAATCAGTTTATATTTGGACATTTATTTTAACATTGATCATTGTTCCGTTAAAATTTCAGCATATCAAACTTGATTCATAACCAAACTGGTGCCTTATTTAGGATTGTGGAAATGTGAGTTTGTAATCTTACAGAACACATCAAATAGGGAACCAAGATTGGGAGACTACATACAACACTGCATTCATAAAATAACACACGAAGAACATTGAAACATATGCAAGAGGAAATTAACCACAACCAACCGATTCAATTTTCACCCAAAAAAGTTACGTTCGTAGCGCAATCTTGTCCGTCATGAAATTACCACACACTGGTAAACTAAATTCATACCAACTCCCTGTGAAATCTTCCCGAAAAGAATAGCTGAGTGCTACTTTGATGCTTACACCACAAGCTTCACGTGGTCAACTTGGTTTACACAAAGAGTGTAACTCCACAATAATTTTGATAATTACATCGAAACGCGATTTACAAAAGAAAAACCACGAACTGGTCACTATCGTCTTACTATTAACCTGATGGGTCAAACAATTGTATAAGCATGTGGTACTGGTCTCACAAAGTACACCGCACGTGGGTTGAACATAAAGAAAAGTTGCTATATTGAAAAATATTGTCAAGACGAGACGTTATAATCTCACGCACATTCGCATTTAAGATTGATGATCTTAGTTAGAGTTACTGATCAACACGTGGTTCCACTTTACTCACAAAGTACTGACAAAGCAACTACCGGAAGATATTCTGAACTTCACACTCAAATTACACTGCGTTACAATTTAAGATTACATTAGATATTTTGGAGCTAAACCTGAAATAAAGGTGATTAAATTTTCAGTTAGGCTGAACTTAAGAAATCCATTGTCCTACGGACTTAAAGACATGCGCTTAGCTGGAGATCTTACCACTTCAGACGCTCGCCGCGGACAGACCGCTGTGGTCCCTTCCTGAGGGTGCCTCACAGATACAAACGGAAGTGACCAGAGAGGCAGCTTCCTATACCAACATGACAAGGGACGGACAGGACCATACTAAGAATAGAAACCTCTCTGCTTTTAGAAAGCGTAGCTACCTGTTCCGACGTTGGTCCTACTGTTCTCTAGCAGACAGGCTTGTCTGCTACCATCAAGCATGCAACTAGAAATACATTTGCTTATTCATCCTCTCACACAGAAGGGAAGGAGGATGACAGTATCTTATCACATACAGTACATAAAAGAAAGCGGATGTAGGGTGCGTATGAGACTGTGTGACATGAATTACATATAAACTGTGTTTTAAAGTGTAGTAGTGTGACAGATCGTTCTTGTTTATGCGTAAAGGTAACACGTTTCACTGCTCGGTCTCCTACCAGATAGTCAGAAACACCACAGTAAATTTAGAAGAGGAATTTATGCCGTAAATGACAACAGATTTAAGAAACGAACATGAAAGGAATCCAACAGAGACTTTTCAATGTAGCATGGACAAATATGCTGTAAAGTGTCTCTGTTATATGAGAACGTCTAGGAATCTCATATTGTATTACAGAAAGACATGCAAAATTTTTGTGCACGTAAAATACAGTCTGAGGTGTAAAATTAGTTCTGCGTTATTTGAGTTTCACATAAGTAGTATATCAAAATTTCTTTTCATAAGGAGTGACATGCCCTGTTGCAGCAGGGAAAAGAAGAGAACAAGCGGAAAAACGCGAAGCACAAAAAAGGCGAATCCGTTACCTTTCAAAACTGGGGTACCAGCTGCCTCATTTTATCTCTGGAGAACATTTAAAAATTTTCTCAAAAATTTTGGCATGCGAACATATTCACGCTTTTTTTATGCTGACAGAGAAAGAGGAAGTGACAGCGCGTAAGAGACGGAAAAATGATAAATACTGAAAGACAGTGGTTGTGGTAAGGCAACAGCGAAGGAGACAAAGTGTGAGCAAAAGAAAAGGGGCACTATGGTAGTGGAACATAGCTGACAGCGACAGAGTATGCCAGTACAAGAGTGCAGGATGCAGTGCCAGCGGGAAAAGAATAAAGATAAGGAGAAAATGGAACGGGAGCGGGGGGATGAGAGCATTAGAAATGAAATGAGCGTATGGTATCGTCGGCCGGGAGGCCCCGTCCGGGGAAGTTCGGCCGCCATGTGCAAGTCTTATTTCAGTCGACGCCACATTGGGCAACTTGCCCGCCGCTGATGAGGATGAAATGATGACGAGGAAAACACAACACCCAGTCCCCAAGCAGAGAATATCTCCAACCCAGCCGGGAATCGAACCCGGGCCCGCTTGCATGGGCGGCGAGCACGTTACCACCCAGCTAAGCAGGCGGACGGGTGAGAGCCAGTGATAATGAGAGACACAGTCTTTGACAATGACAACGATGAAGAAAGAGAGAGCGACAGTTAGAAGAGACAGCAGGAGTGGGGAGAAATGAATGAGACAGCAGCAGTAAGAGAGAGAAAAAGGGAGACGGTGACAGACTGAGAGACACAAAGAGATAATGGCAGTGAATTGGCTGAATGAGTGAGTGAGAATGGGCAAGTGGGAGTGGATGGGTACGAGCGACTTACAGCGATAGTGGGTGTGAGTGAGTGGAGCTTGTGGTAACGAGAGTTGAGTTGAGCGCTGAGAAGAGCGCGAAAATGTTCGCATGCCAAAACTTTTGGGTAAGATTTTAAGGGTACTGAAGAAGGTAGACTGAAGCAGCTGGTACCCCACTTTTCAGAGTCTTTTAAACAGGAGCATATTCGCCTTTTATGTGTCCCGATAGGAGCATTTTTCCGTTGGCAACCTACACTACAGGCCATTAAAATTGCTACACCATGAATATGATGTGCTACAGACACGAAATTTAACCGACAGGAAGAAGATGCTGTGATATGCAAATGTTTAGCTTTTCAGAGCATCCACACAAGGCTGGCGCCGGTGGCGACACGTACAACGTGCTGACATGAGGAAAGTTTCCAACCGGTTTCTCATACACAAATAGCAGTTGACCGGCGTTGCCTGGTGAAACGTTGTTGTGATGCCTCGTGTAATGAGGAGAAATGCGTACCATCACGTTTCTGACTTTGATAAAAGTCAGATTGTAGCCTATCGCGATTGCGGTTTATCGTATCGCGACAATGCTGCTCGCTTTGGTCGAGATCCAATGACTGTTAGCAGAATATGGAATCGGTGGGTTCAGGAGGGTAATACGGAACGCCGTGCTGGATCGCAAAGGCCTCGTATCACTAGCAGTCGAGATGACAGGCATCTTATCCGCACGGCTGTCACGGATCGTGCAGCCACGTCTCGATCCCTGAGTCAACAGATGGGGACGTTAGCAAGACAACAATCTGCACGAACAGTTTGACGAGGTTTGCAGCAGCATGGACTATCAGCTCGGAGACCGTAGCTGCGGTTACCCTTGTCGCTGCATCACAGACAGGAGCTCCTGCGATGGTGTACTCGCCGGCCGTGGTGGCCGAGCGGTTCTAGGCGCTTCAGTCTGGAACCGCGCGACTACTACGGTGGCAGGTTCGAATCCTGCCTCGGGCATGGATGTGTGTGATGTCCTTAGGTTAGTTAGGTTTAAGTAGTTCTAAGTTCTAGGGGACTGATGACCTCAGAAGTTAAGTCCCATAGTGTTCAGAGCCAATTGATGGTGTACTCAACGACGAACCTGGGTACACGAATGGCAAAACGTCATTTTTTCGGTTGATTCCAGGTTCTGTTTACAGCATCATGATGGTCGCATCCGTGTTTGGCGACATCGCGGTGAACGCCCATTAGAAGCGTGTATTCGTCATCGCCATACTGGCGTATCACCCGGCGTGGTGGTATGGGGTGCGACTGGTTACACGTCTCGGTCACCTCTTGTTCGCACTGACGGCACTTTGAACAGTGGACGTTACATTTCAGATGTGTTACGATCCGTGGCTCTACCCTTGATTCAATCGCTGCGAAACACTACATTTCAGCAGGATAATGCACGACCGCATGTTGCAAGTCCTGTACGGGCCTTTCTGGATACAGAAAATGTTCGACTGCTGCCCTGGCCAACACATTCTCCAGATCTCTCACCAATTGAAAACGTCTAGTCAATGGTGGCCGAGAAACTGGCTCGTCACAATACGGCAGTCACTACTCTTGATGAACTGTGGTATCGTGTTGAAACTGCATAGGCAGCTGTACCTGTACACGCCATCCAAGCTCTGTTTGACTCAATGCCCAGGCGTATCACGGCCGTTATTACGGCCAGAGGTGGTTGTTCTGGGTACTGATTTCTCAGGATCTATGCACCCAAATTGCGTGAAAATGTAATCACATGTCAGTTCTAGTATAATATATTTGTCCAATGAATACCCGTTTATCATCTGCATTTCTTCTTGGTGTAGCAATTTTAATGGCCAGTAGTGTATTACTCGAGATTAACAGTATAGTGCATCCCCCGTGAGGGCTAGGTGACAGGTGGATCGCGTGACGGGGGGGATGAGAAGAGCGCCTCTGAACGTGTACCATGAGGAAGGTCTCCCTGGAGATACTGTAGAACTTGTAGGCGGCGAGGCGCAGCGGCCGGTGCCCGCGGCTGAGCAGGATGCAGAGGTCTTTCTGGAAGCGCGCGGGCACCGCCGTCCAGTCGCTGCTGTAGGCGGCCAGCTGCAGGCGCTCGCTCTGCAACACGGGTGGCCGAGGCACAGCAAATGACGAGGCGGTCAATAACGTCCACTAAACAAACACCTAATCTTCACTTTATAAACGAAAGAGGTTTTTACAGCGTTTATTTTATCACATCTGAAGAGCGTATGCTGACGATGAAAAATATTTTTCAACGAAAGTGACTTGTCTTGTGATTTTTAGGGTGCTGAATGCTAATATATATATAAAATATCTACAGTTCTTTTACAATTAACACTCAATAAAATTTTCTCGGGCTTCCAACCGCGTCAGGTGCTTAAAATCCCACGAGCTTTCGACCGAGCTCTCCTCAGTCATCGTCAAGTGCTAAGAATGACTGCTGTGTCGCCGTGGCCGCCTCGTTATATAGCCGCACTGCTGGCTGTGACGTCACTAGTGCTCTCTTCCTCGCCATATATGGTAATGTTTTCATCTCGCTTCCGTCGCGCCCGTTTTAGCCTCGCGATGGCCGGGTCCCAGGCTGTGCTGAGCTGCTAACCGCTGTCCTAGCTGATAGTGTTTTCAGAGGTTTTTTATTTCAATAGCTTCTTTTATAACGCTATCCCAAAATGCTTTCGTCCTCATAACGATAGATGTTTCGTCGAATACAATTCGGTGTCCATTTTCCAAGGCGTGTTCTTGCCACGGCTGATTTTTCTGGATAGCGTAGGCGTAAGCACCTCTTGTGTTCCGTCCGGTGTTGCTCCAAAGTGCGTACTATTTGGCCGACGTAGTAACAGCCACACTGACGTGGTATCTTGTACACTGCAGGCGTTCTAAGCCCTAGATCGTCCTTCACAGGCCTCTTAAGCTGTCGAATTTTTGCTGGGGACCTGAACACCGATGAAATGTTATATCTCTTCAGGAGGCGGCTAATCTTTCCCTACACTGTACCACAGAAAGGCAAAAACACAAGTTTCTTGCTTTCTTCTTCGGTGGTGTTCTCTTCGGTGTTGGTGTGTTTCTTGCGTGTCACACCAGATATAGCATGTGACACATGTCCGTGGCTGTACGGTTTGCAGCTCAGCACAGCCTGGGACCCGGCCATCGCAAGGCTAAAACGGACGCGACGGAGGCGGGATGGAAACATTACCATATATGGCGAGGAAGAGAGCACTAGTGACGTCACAGTCAGCAGTGCGGCTATATAACGAGGCGGCCACGGCGACACAGCGGTCATTCTTAGCACTTGACAATGACTGAGGAGAGCTCGGTCGAAAGCTCGTGGGATTTTAACCACCTGACGCGGATGGAAGCCCGAGAAAATTTTATTAATTCATATTGCCGCGAAACCATACATTCATACAAATTAACACTCAGTATTCAAAAAATTTATACCTTTCCGATTTTAACGCTTTCTTGGTTGACGGGATACAAGAGTACCACTAAAGTAAAACACAGGTTTGAGCTTTGGGACGTCTATATCTCACATCTGTATAGTGCTAGCACGTAGCGAGATGCATTCAGAACTTGGAGAGAAGACTATGGACCGTGGCATGGCTATACAGGGTGAGTCACTAACTATTTCCACCAAGAATAACTCCGAAAATATGATAGAAGCTGAAAAGTTTATGGGACAAAAGTTGCATGGGACACCGAGGGCCATAATATGACGCTGCTTTTTTGTTGCTAGCTGAGGCCGCTTCAGAGATATGAAAGTCAACTTTGTTTTTTTAAATGGGATGCCTTAGTTTGGTACTCATTTTCTGAGAGCGGCTATCGAGACGAATGCAGTGATGTGTAACAGTAAGGTCCTTGAAGGTCAACGAAGGTCACAACGGTGACATGAACGTCCATTTATAGAGGGTCTTCGAAGTGATGATCATTGGTATCAATGCAGTGCTGCAGTCTTCTTATCATGGATTGGGTGGTATTCCTTGTCATATCGGCACTTATCGAAGCAAATGCTCTGACGATTCTATCTCACATTTCTTCAGGATAGTTGGAACATCTTTATAAACAACATCTTTTACGAAACCCCACAAAAAAAATCCAGAGGCGTCAAGCCTGGCGAACGAGCCGGCCACGCCCCATCTCCTCCGCGTCCACACCAACGATTTGGGAATTGTCTCTGCAACTCATTTCTAGCCATCAGCGAAACATGCCGGACAGCCATCGTGTTGATACCACATTCTGTTCCTTGTTCCTAAAGGTATTTCTTCCAATAACAGACCTAATGTTTCTTGCAGGAATGTGGTGTGCTTCCTACCATTAAGATTTCCTTCGATGAAATAGGTGACTATAATTCTGTCCACCAGAATCCCACACCGTACATTCAACGATCACGGTTTTTGGTGTGCAACTTTCTGGAGCTAACATGGATTTTCAGTTGCCCAATAATGCATGTTACGCAAATTAACATTTCCATGGTTCGTGAATGTAGACTCGTCAGTAAATAAAATCAAATCAATAAATGTGTCATCCCTCTGAATCTGAAGTTGAGCCCATCGGTAGAATTCAGTGCGACGCATACAACCCGTACCAGTTAATTCTTGGTGGAGATTGATATGGTAAGGATGATATTTATGGCGATGCAGAACACGAACAACACTACTCTGGCTCATGCCAGATTCCCTTGGATTTGACGCGAACTAACACAAGGATCTCGAACCACAGTGGCAAGAGTACCAATTTCCGTTTCCTCGTTAGTAACTTTTCTTTGTCAGATATGCTTCCAATGCGTTAAAGATCCAGCTGTTCTCAGTTTATCATATATATAAATGTACGGCGTGTAGGGTGAGGATGTCTTTCAGCGTGTAAGTCTCTAGCTCTCCTTGAATTTCGTTGACATTCTCCGTAAATGAGAAGAATATCGACTTGTTCTTCGAAGGAGTATGCCATTCAAATTCGCTTGATCGGACGATACAAGTCTTACAGTTCCTATTGCGAAACGGTCGAATGGTGTTTACATGTCAATGGCACGTTAGATGGATACGCCGTATTCGGCGAATATTTACTATTTCCACTATATACGAGAGACAATTGTCGGAGCATGTGCTCCGATAGGTGCCGAAGTGATAAGGAATACAACTCAATCCATGATAAGAAGAATGTAGCACTGCATTTATACCAGCCACCTTTGTGACCTTCGTTGACCTACAAAGACCTTACTGTTACACATCGTTGGATTCGTCTCGATAGCCCTTATCAGAAAATAAGTACAACACTACAGCATAACATTTAAAAAAACAAAGTTGACCTTCGTATCTGTAACGCGACCACACCTAGGAACAAAAAACTATTGTCATATTATGGCCCCCGTTCTCCCATGCAATATTTCTCCCACAAACTTTTCAGCTATTATCATACTTTCGGAGTTATTCTACGTGACAATAGTTAGTGACTCACCCTGTATAGAAGGCTGTGAGTGATCAGATGGTGAGGCGTGTGATTATAGTGTGACTGTTTCACGAAAATCAGATTACATCACCATCTTCTCCTGTCCAAGAATGGCTGAACAAACTGTGTTTTCTTATACAGAATCGACATTGTTTTGAAACACTACTGAACACCTCAGTAATTCTGCTGGTTTGTGTATAATTCACGTAGTGGGAAGTACACGATCCAGAAAATTTCATACAACGTCGAAAACATTGGTGTGTGGTATATCAAAGCCACTTTCAAATGTTGTGTTGAAAATTTGTGTGCGGAAATTCGTGTTTTTCATTGTCAGAAGAATAAATGTGTTTAGCTACTGATTCGTTATACTTTTCTCCACAATTACCATCCTGGTAAATTCGCCTAAAAATAAAAATTAATCTCTTAAAATCTTAGGTTCATGTGATAACACGGACCTTGTTACGTTCGTGGGACACATGTGTCATACTTAACTGATTTTCAAAATAGGTCAGGTTAAAATTCTTTGGTAGTGAAGGAGTATTATTTATCACAAAGGAAGACAGTTTTTGACCGTTTATTTTACAAATACATGTAAAATAAATTTTAACCATGAAAGGGTTAAAGATGTATACTTATAATTCGTAAACTGTTTCAATTAACACTAATACGAAGTTACAATTTCCATGTCTATTATTGTAGTAGGTAGTGTGTACCGTAAATGCTCTTGAGAAGATCCTTGGCTGTTGTTCCTTGTGGACCATAACCTCGTGGATACGAAAAAAGTCCATTAGTATCTTTGGAAGTGAACTGGGACCTTATGAAACAATTTCTGGAAGAATTACTCAAATGAAAATGATTTTTAGACATGACATTCGAAATTTGATGTTAGATTCCAATTAAAAATGAGCGTAAGTTAGAAGCCTGCTTGCATATAGTTCAAGGAAATTGTTACTGGCTTCTTAGGCAGTAAAAAGAGCATATTAATTTTCTATTGTAGCCAACGAGCTGAAAGTTGGAAAGTTGGGCTGTTTGAAGAGCTTCAAAATTCGCTTTTCGAACAGACTCTAGTGACGTCAGAGCAAAATAGAAGAGCGCTTGTATCAAAATATCTAGAAGACGGAAGGACTATATCAGGGTCGTAAGAATGCCAATGTTGCGTGAGACTGCTGTTGGTCACTTCAGCGAGACGTACAACACAAAATTTATGGAAGAATAAGTTATATCAGACACTTTAAGGAGAAGAGGGAAAGAAAATATAAGCCAATGGACATAATTCCTATGATATAAGGAGGTGCCTCCTTTCACATACTTCAATAAAAGTTTTGTTCATACTCAAAAATGTAATTACTTTTTATTCCTATTAAATACGTCTTGCTAATTTTTTGCTTCATAACAGCCCTTTTGCGACAGAATAGTACGTGATAGGAAAAAAACCAGATATGGATTCGATGAAAAAAATGCAATATAATTATCCAACAAAGAGTAATGAAAATAGTTTTTCGTTGGTTTAAATAGCCCTTTTTGTTTTATACACAGTTTCAAGTTATTGTAACCAGCTTTCAATCGTTTTATTTTTCTATTTATTGTCGAGCGATTGCACATTCAGGTGTTCAAAATTTTCTTGCACGTAACAGTGCTTTCGACGCAATTTACGGTGAAATAGAAACACAGAACTTCAGGAAAGGCATCGCAGTTTAACAGAGATGATCCTTACTGTGAAACTGCAGTCTAAGCTGCTTGCTGATTCGGTGAGTTTCTTCATAGGTGGTAATTTTGTGTGAAGTTTTTATCAAAAATTCGCGCAGACGTGGTGAATACAGTATGAAGGACTGACAAATATTTTATCAGTGTCCTTGTAAATGTATGCCAAGTGCGTATTTTTAAAGTAGCATATGCGTTCAGAAATTAGCAGCCGATGATCTATAAACAAGCAAATGCAGGCGGTGTATTTATAAACAATGGCGGCCACAGATAGTTTGTTGCTGCAGGTAAGGCTTTCAAGTTAAACGAAAGATGATTTAGATAAAACTAGCTAGTTTGAGTTGTTGCTGTCTTGAATATGACGTATAGTTTAGTTTAGAAAATAAAATAAATGGCGACGACAAAACATGTGAGTACACAGTAAACGTCATAGTAGTACTTTTTCTGTATTCAGTGATGTAGTTGTGATCACGTGCAAACCACCACAAACATCGGCAAGAGTACCCTTTGGCAGCCGACTGCGAAATCGTGAGGGAATATGCGACCTTAAAAGTAGACCTGCTTATAACAGCAGTTTTGTCAGAGAAGTACGCCTGTACGACGCAAGCAAGTCTGACACATCGGCCGCCAGACGTCTAGAAGGTAAATGAAATCCAATGATGATGGTGTAACAACACCCAAACATGTATGGGCAAGGTTATGACCGGGAGAATTGTTTCACTCAAGAGAGAATTTTGAAAACAGTATATATGTTAGGTACTAAATTACAGAGGGACAGTATTAGGTCAACAAAAACCTAGTTTCTACCAAAACAAATTAAAGTTTAACCCCCACACTTTGGTGCTATCCTAAGAAAATCCCGATTCCAGTGCTGACGCAGAATTACCTTTAATGAGATTACGTATACTTCCGATAATTTGCAACATGCAAGAAGCCTTAAAGAAGCCGCTATATTCGTCCGCAGCACTCGACGCAAAGTGAATCGGGAAGCGGTCATTAATTGTGCGTCAGGCGACGGCGGCACGCAGCGTGGCGTGACGGCTGCAGGCTACGGAGCCATCGATTCGGGCGCTCAGTTTACACAGCAGCCCAGGCACAACAAATTCCCTCTGTCTCTGTCGTTTCGGCTCGTCAGTTATTAAGACGCACCTCCTGGCCCTCCGCTGCGTGCTGACATTTGAAAAGCTTTCAAGTGAGCGACGGAACCACTAAATACACGGTATTTGTGTCTGCAGTTCGCTCGTAGGCGTCCGCTGGAGAGATACTGAGGACGCCTCGGTGGGGCGTTGCGACATGACACAGACCCCGCAAAATTCGCCCGTGAGAGAAGACAAAAAGGATATATGTGAAAGGATAGATAGATAAAACGACATTCACAAAATATTATTCTTTTTTTTCCTTGGTCAGACAACAATAGACGTGAAACTTTAGCTATCTACATACGTAAATAGTGTGCTACGTATTCTACCACCAGTACTCCGAAGGGATTAAGCCACCGTGGTCCACCTCCGAATACGACACTGTCCGTTAAAGTGTAGCTACATAACGCACTGCAACGGGAGCCCCCCACCCCTCCACCCCCACCCCCTATTCCCTATGATGCCTGGAGCGTGAAAATCACTGAATGCTAGACTTTAAAGGATACATTCCATATTTTGACGAGAGCGCAGAAACACATTTGAGTGCGAAATTGCTCTCTTTTTTCAATTTGTGTAGTATCTGAACTACAGTTCACGCTTTTAATATGGAGGTTATAATCTGTTTCGGAGTGACCTACTCATCTTTTTTATTGGAGTCATCCGCTAATCACATTTTAGTATTCTCTCACATGAAACATGGGCGTTGCTATCGGTGGGGGTGCCTTGCGTGCCTCAGAGATAGCCGTGCCGTAGGTGCAACCACATCGGAGGCGTATTTGTTGAGAGGTCAGATAAATTGTGGTCCCTGAAGAGGGGCAGCAGCCTTTTCAGTATTTCCAGCGGCTACAGTTTGGGTGATAGCTTGATCCGGCGTTGTAACATCAACTAAAACGGCCTTGTTGTGCTAGTACTGTGAACAGATGAAAGCAAGGGGCAACTACAGCGGTAAATTTTACTGAAGGCTTGAAACTCTACTGTGTGGATAAACGATAATGGTATTCTCGCGAGTAAAATATTCCGGAGGTAAAATAGTCCCCTACCTGGATCTCCGGGCGGGGCCTAGTCAGGAGAATGACGTCATCAGGAGAAACAAAACGCGTTCAACGGATGGGAAAGCGTAATGTTAGATCCGTTAATCTGCCAGGTAGTTGGAAAATTTGAAAAGGGGAAGGATAGGTTGAAGTTAGACATAGTGGGAATTAGTAAAGGTCGGAGGCAGGAGGAACAGGACTTAAGGTCAAATGGTTCAAATGGCTCTCAGCACTATGGGACTTAACATCTGAGGTCATCAGTCCCCTAGAACTTAGAACTACTTAAACCTAACTAACCTACGGGCATCACACACATCCATGCCCGAGGCAGGATTCGAACCTGCGACCGTAGTGGTCACGCGGTTCCCGACTGAAGCGCCTAGAACCGCACGGCCATACAGGTCGGGCGGACTTAAGGTCACACAAAACCAGATAGAAGTAATGCAGGTGTAGGTCTGAGAATGAATAACAAAATAGGATTGCGAGTAAGCTACTATGAAGAGCATAGTGAAAGCGTTACTGGAGCCAAGACAGACACAAAGTCGACACCTACCATATTAGTAGAAGTTTATTTGCCAGCCACCTCTGCATGATGAAGAGACTGATGAAATGCATGATAAGATAAAAGGCGTTATTCAGATAGTTAACCGAGACAAAAGTTTAATTGTAATGGGGGACTGTCCGCCCCCATAGCTGAGTGGTCAGCGTGACGGATTGTCGTCCTACGGGTCCGGGTTCCATTTATGGCTGGGTCGGAGATTTCTCCGCTCAGGGACAGGGTGTTGTGTTGTCCTCATCGTCATTTCATCCCCATCCGGCGCGCAGGCTGCCCAATGTGGCGTCGAATGTAATAAGACCTGCACCAAGGCGGTCGGACCTGCCCCGCAAGGGGGCCTCCCGACCAATGACGCCAAACGCTCATTTCCATTTCAATGGGCGACTGGAATTCGATAGTAGGAAAAAGGAAGAGAGGGAAAATAGTAGCTAAATATGGACTGGGGGAGAGGAATGAAAGAGGAAGACGCCTGGTAGAATTTTGCACAGAGCATAATTTAATCAGGATCAAATAGGTAAAAAGACAAGACCTGCTAGAAATTTAATTTAATTGAGGAAAGTAGAAAACATAAAAATGCAGCAAATGAAGCAAGCAAAGGAGAGTAAAATGTCTAAAAAATGAGATTGACAGGAAGTGCAAAATGGCTAAACAGGAGTGTCTAGAGGACAAAAGTAAGGATTTATAACCATATTTCACTAGGGGAAACATAAATACCGCTTACAGGAAAACTAAAGACGCCTTTTGAGAAAAGAGAAGCAGCTGCATGAATATCAAGAGCTCAGATGGAAAACCAGTCCTAAGCAAAGAAGGGTAATTCTGTACAGTTTGGAAGGCAGGAAACTAGGTACTGGCAGAAGTAAAGCTGTGAGGACTGCGCGTGAGTCGTGCTTGGGTAGCTCAGTTGGTAGAGCATTTGCCCGCGAAAGGCAAAGGTCCCGAGTTCCAGTCTCGGGCCGGCACACAGTTTTAATCTGCCAGGTAGTTTCAAAGAAGGGTAAGCTGAAATATGGAAGGAGTATATAGAGGGTCTATACAAGGAAGATGAACTTGAAGGCGTTGTGTAGAAATGGAAGAGGACGTAGATGAAGATGAGATGGGAGATATGATACTGCGATTAGAATTTGACAGAGCACTGAAAGACCTAAGTCGAAACAAGGCCCCGGGAGTAGACGACTGCGTCAGAGCTGCTGATAGCCTTGGGAGGTTAGCCATGACGAAACTTTCAGCTGGTGTGTAAGATGTATGAGACAGGCGAAATACCTTCAGACTTCAAGAAGAATGTAATAATTCCAAAGAAAGAGTTGCTGAAAGATGTGAAAATTACTGAAATACTAGTTTAATAAGTATTGTTGCGCAATACTAACACGAATTCTTTACAGAAGAATAGAAAAACTAGTAACGCCGACCTGAGGGAAGATCAGTCTGGATTTCTTGGAAATGTAGGAACATGCGAGGCGATACTGACCCTACGACTTATCTTAGAAGATAGATTAAGGAAAGGCAAATCTAAGTTTATAGCATTTGTAGACTTAGAGAAAGCTTTTGACAATGTTGACTGCAATACTCTTTGAAATTCTGGAGGTAGAAGGGGTAAAATACAAGGAGCGAAAGGCTATTAACAACTCGTATAGAAACCAGAGGGCAGTTGTAAGGAGCATGAAAGGAAAGCAGAATTGAGACTGGAGTAAGACGGGGTTGTAGCCTGTCCCAAATGTTGTTCATTCTGTATATCGAGCAAGCAAGGACCACTTAGAAAAATTTGGAGTCGGAATTAAAGCCCAAGGAGATGAATAAAAACTTTGAGGTTTTCCGACGACGTAATTCCGTCAGAAACAGCAAAGGAATTGGAAGAGCAGCTGAACGGAACGGACAGTGTCTTGAAAGCAGGATATAAGATGGACAGCAACAAGAGCAAAATAAAGATAATGGAAAGTAGTCGAATTAAATCAGGCGATGGCGAGGAAATTGGATTAGGAAACGAAGCACTGAAGGTAGTATATGAATTTTGCTATTTGAGGAGTAAAGTAGCTGATGATGGTTGAAGTAAAGAGCATATAAAATGTAGACTGACAATGGCAAGAAAAATGTTACTGAAGAAGACAAGTCTGTTAACATGAAATATAGACTTAAGTGTTAGGAAGTCTTTTGAGAGGTATTTGTCTGGAGTGTAGCCATGTATAGAAGTGAAACATGGACGATAAACAGTTTAGACAAGAATACAGCAGAAGATTGTGAAATGCGGTGCTACAGACGAATGCTCCAGATTAGATGCGTAGATCGTGTAAATATGAAGAGGCACTGAACAGAATTGGGGAGAAAAGAAATTTGTAGCACAACTTGACTAAAAGATGAGATCCGTTGATAGGACACATTCTGAGACGTCAAGGGATCATCAGTTTGGTCTTAGAGGGAATTGTGTGTGTGTGTGTGAGGGGGCGGGGGAGGTAAAAATCGTAGAGGGAGACCTAGAGATGAATACAGTAAGTGGATTCAGAAAGATGTAGGTTGCACTAATTATTCGGAGATGAAGCGGTTTACACAGGGTAAAATAGCACGGGGTTCACGCCTGAGCCTCAGGACGTGCACTAGCAGCGCATGTCGGGTGTTTCAAGCGTCAACTTCGCGTCTCAATATCTCGGGATGTAATGGGAATATTGCGATGCAATCAACGCCATTGTGTATGTGCTTTGTCATGCTATGGATTGCTGAAGAAAAAATATAGGAGGTCCATTTAAAAAAAACATAAGTTTGTGTTAAAAAACACATATGCTTTCGTTTTAGAATGTTTCCAAATATGTACATTCATGGGCCCAGCCCCACATTGATATAGGGTGTCCCAGCTATCTTGTCCACCCAAAATATCTCTGGAACAATAACAGCTATTGGAAAACGACTTTCACCGGTATATATATATATATATATATATATATATATATATATATATATATATATATATATATATATATATAACTTTTGAACACTTTTAAGGTAAATACATTGTTTGTTCTCCATAAAAATTTTTCATTTGCTACTTATGCCTATCAGTAGTTAGTGCCTTCCGTAGTTAGAATCTTTTATTTAGCTGGCAGTATTGACGCTCGCTGTATTGCAGTAGTTCGAGTAATGAAGATTTTTGTGAGGTAAGTGATTCATGAAAGGTATAGATTATTGTTAGTCAGAGCCATTCTTTTGTAGGGACTATTGAAAGTCAGATTGCGTTGGGCTAAACACATTGTGAGTCAGTTTATTGATGATCAGAATAAGTAAAGAGAGAAATGTCTGGGCACGTTCAGATTTGCTCAGCTGTTTGAAAATCAAATAACGTAGAGGTTTACCAGCACAGTAATACACAATTTTCTAACGGGACGTTTCAGTGTTCCTAGTCTGTTTTAGCTGCTGCTGTTCCTGCGAGTTTGCACTTCACAATCACGTCACCAACAAACGATTTGTGCCACTTTAGAAGGGGTGAAATGACCCTGATGGATTCGGTACTCAGGTGACTCCAATTACTAACCCACGCTCGCGACCGATCCGTTTTGCTGTAATTCCTTCTCTGCTGACAACTGAATACTCCCCGCCTCCATTTATACTGGCGGGTACGCCTCTCATGACAGCCAGTTGTCAGCTCCGCATTACATAGAGATGTCCGGATACTTTTGATGAGTTAGTGTAGATACTTGTTGACCGTACCTCAGTAGCGACGTCGCTGCCGAACCAGCAGTAGAGGAGCAGCTGCTCGGCGATGGCCAGCAGGTAGGACGAGAACTTGAGCAGCCACACCGAGTCCGCTTCCTGCGAACAAACACACAGGCGTCTCACAGATCTTCCGCGCAACTGACAAGGTGGCAGTATGCTACAGGTAAGCAAGAGAAAATGCTGCTGAAGATAGCTCTTTATGCTAGAAATTTCGTAGTATTTTAACAAACGCTTATACTCTACTGAGGAACCAATAAGGTTATGCTTAAAAAGATCAATCTAAAATCTCAAAGTACTGTTTTTGAGAATGATATACTGGGGTGAAAAAAGTCACGGGCTAGCGACAAGTACATGTGACAAGGTTTTCGAAATGCTTGTGGTCGCACAGCGGGTGTTAACAGACTTTGAACGCGGAATGGTAGTTGGAGCTTGACGCATGGGCATTCCATTTCAGAAATGGTTAGAGAATTCAGTATTCCGAGATGCACAATACCAAGAGTGCGCCGAGAATACTAAATTTCAGGCATTAACTTTCAGCACGGACAACGCAATGGCCGACGGCCTTCTCTTAACGACCGAGAGCAGCGGCGTTTGCGTACAGTTGTCAGTGCTAACAGACAAGCAGCACTGCGAGAAGTAACCGCAGAAACCAATGTGGGACGTACGACGATTGCATCAATTAGGGCAGTGGGGCGAAATTTGACGTTAATGGGCTGTGGCAGCAGATGTCCGACGCGAGGGCCTCCGCTAACAGCGCCTCTCCTGGGCTTGTGACCATATCGTTTGGACCCTACAGACTGGAAAACCGTGTCCTGGGCAGATGAGTTCCGATTTCAGTTGGTAAGAGGCGATGGTAGGATTCGAGTGTGGTGCAGACCCCACGAAACCATGGACTCCAGATGTCAACGAGGCACTGTGTAAGGTTGTGGTGGCTCCATAATGGTGTGGGATGTGTTTACATGAACTGACTGGGTCCTCTGGTCCGACTGAGACGATCATTGACTAAAAATGATTATGTTCGGCTACCTGAGACCATCTGCAGCCATTCATGGACTTCATGTTCCCAAACAAGGATCGAATTTTTATGCATAATAATGCGCCACGTCACTGGGCCACAGTTTTTCGTGATTGGTTTGAAGAACATTCTGGACAGTTCGACGGAATGATATGATCACCCTGATCGCCCGACAAGAATCCTATAGAACATTTATGGGACATAATCAAGATGTCAGTACGTGCATAAAATTCTGCACCGGCTGCACTTTCACAATAATTGACGGTTGTAGAGGCAGCATGGCTCAGTATTTCTGCACGGGGCTTCCAAAGACTCGTTGAGTCCATGACACGTCGAGGGCTGCTGCACTACGCCTGGTAAAAGGAAGATATTAGGAGACAATCCGTTACTTTTGTTATCTCGGTGTATATAACAAAGATAATTACGTCCCTAAAGATTTGGGTCATCATGCATTTTAAGTTTTTAAATAGTTGGGAAGTGACATCATTTTGGTAGAGGCATTCAATAAGTAACGCAACACTTTTTTTCTGAAAGCAGGTTGGTTTTATTCAGAATTACAATATAGCACATTAGTCTCCACTCTCTTGGCTAGAAAGCCCTATTTTTTAACATAACCTCCATTCAATGCGACGGCCTTACTGGGAGGACCTGTAGGCCGCATGGTACCACTCTACTGGTCGATGTTGGAGCCAATGTCTTGCTGTATCAATAACCTCCTCATCATCCACGTACTGCTTCCAGCAAAGTGCATCCTTCGTTGGGCCAGACAGATGGAAGTCGGAAGGTGTGAGGTCTGGGCTGTAGGGTGGATGAGGACGAGCGGTCCAGTGAAGTGTTGTGGTCTCCTCTCCTCTCGGGTGCACAGACTAGTGTGAGACCTTGAGTTGTCGTGGAGAAGGAGAAGCTCGTTTGCATATCTGTGGCGACGTAAACACTAGAAGTCACAGCTGTGTTAGGTCTATTGGCACGTGGGCGATAGGACAGGTTTGCGCAACCTTGTTGCGATGACGACTGACACGTCGCCCAACCACTCACCTAGCTTTTGTTGACTGCCAGGTGACAGAACCGAGCGAGGTGGCGCAGTGGACTCGCATTCGGGAGGACGACTGTTCAAACTCGCGTCCGGCCATCCTGATTTAGGTTTTCCGTGATTTCCCTAAATCGCTTCAGGAAAATGCCGGAGTGGTTCCTTTGAAAGAGCACGGCCAACTTCTTTCCCATCCTTCCTTAATCAACCAATCAACGACAGCTCTCTGCTTGGAACGCACCTCTATTGCAGACGCCATTTTGAAGGCTACTTAACTATCGGAACTTTTTGAAACTACAGTGGCTGAAGCAGGATTATTCCACTACGTCCCTTAGGAAATTCCGCATTTTTGCAACCTAAATTGCCATTTCTTACTGAATGTCCCTCGCATTATACAGATGCATGTTTTGCAACATAATGAGGGCGTTTCCTTAAACCAATGTTCTTTATTGGTACTAAGCAATGCTATATACTTTAATACAACAATTTTCATATTAAAACCAGAAAATCAACAGACTGTGTTATACGTTTATACATTTACTCTACATTTTGTTGTTGGAAGTGGTACGAAGATTTGAAATCTCGCGTTCTTGCCGGTATAGTCAAACGTCGATGAAGTGGTGGTGACCTGTTAAAAATCCCGATATGAATATTTCCTCAGTCAATGGAGCACTTACTTGCGAAATGCAGAGGTCGCAGGTTAGACTTCCGGTCGTGCATGCAGTTCTAATCTATCAGAAAGCTTCATATAAGCGCACACTCCGCTGCAAAATGAAAAATTCAATCTGGAAACAATCCCCCAGGCTGTGACTAAGCTATGACGCCGCATATTTCTTCATCCAGGAGTGCTAGTCCTGCAAGTTTCGCAAGAGAACTTCTGTGAAGTCTGGATGGTAACAGATGAGGTACTGGCGATAGCAAATCTGTGAAGACGGGTCGTTAGCTGTGGTTGGGTAGTGTTGTTAGATTACTCACGCGCGGAAGGCAAAGTTCGCGGTTTTGAGGCCAGATCCGGCATACAATTTTGATCTGCCAGGAAGTTTCGTTTCTAATGTTAAAAATTGACTCGATACTACGTTTCTTAGGGATAAAATACAGTAAACGAAATGTTGTCAACAACTTGTACAGAAAACGTACTGTAGGATTTGAAAGGAGGGCTGTAATTGTGCAGGGAGTAACAAAATCCTGTAGCATATCCTCCATGTCAGTCAATCCGTAAACTGAGCAAGCAGTAAAGGAACATAAAGAGATTTAAATTTTTTACTGTGCTGCAAAGAGGGAACACAGTGATGACGAGATTAAGAATAAATTTGTCTCTGACTGCAGATTTCTACCAACTGCGAATATGTATCTAATATTATCCCAAAGAGAAATTTAGAAATGGAATTAAAGTCCAGGGAGAAGAAATAAGAACTTTGACGATTATCGATGACATAGCAGTTTCCTCATAGACAGAGTTTATGGTCAGTTGAACGGATTCGATAGACTCTTGAAAAACGGTTATAACATGGACATCAAGAAAAGTAAAAGGAGAGTAACGGAGTGCAATAAAATTAAGTCCAGTGACGGTGAGGGAATTAGATCAGGAAAGGAGGCATTAAAACCAGTAGACAAGGTATTTTATTTCGGCAATAAGGAAACTGATGATGATCGAAGCAGGGTGGATCCAAGCTGCAGGTCGGCTACATGAAGAAAAGCGTTTCTGAAAACGAGAAACTTGTTGACATCCAATATAGATTTAAGTATTGGCAAGTATAATATGAAAGTATTTGGAGTATAGCCTTACATGAAATTAAGACGTAGACTATTAGCATTGTAGAGCAGAAGAGAATGCTGGAGATTATATGTTTTGATGGAATAACTAACGAAGAGGCACTAAATCGAACTGCGTCGAAGAGAAAGTTAAGCAAAATTTGACTATAAAAAGGGATCGCTTGATAGGACACATCCTGAGGCAAGGAATAGTCAGTTTGGTTATGGAAGGAAGTGTGGGAATGAAAACTGTAGAGGACAGAGCTTTGAAGACATTAAGAAGGTTCAAATAATATAATTTTATGCCAGTTACCATATTTTTATTTAAATTACATATTTAGATTTGTAGATGACGTTGATATGAATGCAGGAGTGACCTCTAAGCGGCACTAATGTTAACATGTTCTTTAGTAGCTTCCGCCGCCTATCAGTTCTGCAGTGCTCTTGTATCTGTAATGTAATATGCGACTTGTAATGTCGGACTTGGTGAAAGATATTGTAATGATTGATCGTAACTTCGACATGCTAAAGCATTTTACGTCAACTATTTAGCTTATTAAGATATATCTATAGCTCCAATTGGGTACTTATATTAACCTTTATCGAGGTATGTGCAGCAATAATTCATTCATCAGTATTATGAAATGGGTAGTTGCTACTCACCACAGAGCGGAGATGCTGAGTCGCAGATAGGCATAGCAAAAAGACTGTCAGAAAGTGAGCTTCAGCCAACAAGGCCTTCATCGCAAATACCGTAGATAACATACTACACACTCACACAGTTACGCAATCACAACTCACACACACTTTGACCACAGTCTCTGACAACTGAAGCCATATTTGTGACATTGGATGTTGTTTTTCATAGTCACTTACTTAATTACACTTTATGTACACTATTCACAGATCAGTTGAAGGTAACCGGTCATCCTAAATAAAGGTTTTACAAATGCGACCTTGGTTGAGAGGTTTCTTCCTTCAACTTTCATATGAGTTAAATTATCGAAGCAGCGCATACCGGGAAAGTCCCCAGGAGGCACAAATGTTACCTGTTTCGCGTTTAATGGGCGTTTGGAGTGACACCTCAGGGCAGTGACAGGAGATGCGAGCTACCAATCTGCCAGGCCCACTGGACTGGCACCAATTCGGTGCGAGATACGGCCAATTGCTAGATGCCCAACTAGAACTCCAACGTCAGTCTGTCGCGAGCTATGTTTTCTCTTTGACTTTTACGCACATTTGCCTTCACATCCCGTAAACATTAACTATAAACCAAAAAATTTGTTCTTATTAGCCTAAAATCTGATACATCCTACATCGCAGGGCATTTGGGATGTTGGCAGCAGCTCGCACCGGTTTCCCGCTGGAGGTACTCTCGCCTGTCTGGCGCTGCAGTTGAGCAACAGTACACCTACCTCCTGTTTCCATAAACCTTAATAGTGAATCATTGTATCTGTTAGTGAAAACCATATCAAAATTCCTACGGCAGTTGCTGAGGTTAGCCCGAATATACAGACAGAAAAACGCGGGAGTGGACTTTATGTTACGTATGGATAATACTAACAAGGGAACCTCCCCATCACACCCCCCTCAGATTTAGTTATAAGTTGGCACAGTGGATAGGCCTTGATAAACTGATCACAGATCAATTGAGAAAACAGGAAGAAGTTGTGTGGAACTGTGAAAAAATAAGCAAAATATACAAACTGAGTAGTCCACGGGTCGCACAGGCAACATCATGGACAAAATGAGCTCAGGAGCGTCGTGGTCCCGTGCTAGCGTGAGCAGCTGCTGAACGAGAGGTCAGTCTGCTTTCGGCCGGTGAGCGGCGAGGACGTCTTGTTTACGTCCCGTCCGCAGAGTCGCGAGCGCGCATAGTTTGTTTACTTCCTCGCCGCAGCTAATACTCGCGTCCGTTAACACTGAGTCGCCATGGCTCATTCGTACAGAAAAGCTACCATCAAGATCAGCTTCCAGCCCGACTACGCACGACCACGAGCCTTTGAAGTAGAACAATTCATCCGTGACGAAGTTCAGATACCAACACAGCACATCATCGGTATCCATCTATCCATCACAAGTAGCGTCGTTTACGTCAAGATGATCGATTACGAGTTATGTCACGCAGTTGTGAACAGATGCGCGAACACTCTCAACTTCAAACACTCCGATGGTCACATCGGAGAGGTTACTGTTGACCATGCTGGACTAGGATTACGCACACTAAGAGTCTTCGAACTCCCTTTCGAAGTACCACCGGACGTCGTTACCTCAGCTTTCCGCCATTATGGGACGGTAATTAGCCACGTGGCCGAAAAATGGAACACATTCGAGACGTACCAAGTCCTCAACGGCGTCCGACAAGTGAAAATTGAATTAAAGAAACATGTGCCGTCCTACTTAGTCATAGGTGGCTGTCGAGCAATAATAATGTACGACGGCCAACCTTGTACTTGTTCTGGTTGCGGCCAGGAGGGTCATGTGCGCTCGGCGTGTATTCAACGTCGGGTTACACAACTTCCATTGCATGACACGACACCACCTCCTACGCTCACGGCCCTCCCCCTCAATTACGCAGAGGTGACACGATCGACCGTCATGACAGACGACAACCCCCCCGGCAGACAGGAAGCGTTAGAATGCGCACCTGTCGCCGGTCCTGGATTGACCAACACCATTACGGTGTCTGCAGGGGTTGAAGAACGCCGGCCATCGACTCCACATGAAGATTCGGACGAGAGAATGGAACTCGACGCTAGGGTTGTACCGACCTCTGCCTTTCTCCCTGAGGGGGATGCTATACGGGAACCACAAACTCTTTCTGACACAGAAACCCACGTCCGCAAACAAAGGTCACCGAGAAAACATAAAAAGCGACGTCGCACACCCTCAGACGATTGCCTCCAGCGGACGTCTTCTCCAGTTGACGACCGGACGGCCGACGAAACGACGAGGAAAATGGATGACACGAGATCGCCCTCACCTGTCACTTTGTCTGATTTTGACAAACCCGATTCCGCTCTCTCGGACAAACGGATGGCCAGCACAGCGCCCGCCGTTGGTACACAACCGGAAACAACTGCGGATTCACCCTTAGTCACTCAGCCCACAAGTGTTCTACCGCAGTCACCGTTAACTTACGGACCTTGGGCGGATGGCATTGAAGACGATTCTACGGCCGCTGTGGTGGATGAGGAGAGGGGTCTCTCCTCCCACACCTCGGCCCCTCCCGAGTAGCAACAGATGACGGCGCGGACGCGGCCAGCAGATCACGGGCCCCACCTTTTACGGCGACACTGACGGCAGCCCCCACCGCAGGCGACGATCTACAAACCTATCGCTTGACGACCATCAACATTAACACCATTCGTACACGTACGAAGTTGTCGCTGCTCCAAGTGATGCTCAATGCAGCAGACGTTGACATTGTCTTTCTCCAAGAAGTCTTCGTCGCCGATTTCCCGGGTATGTATGGTTATACGGCTCATGTGTCCCACGCCTCGCCAACTAACAGTGGAGTCGCCATCCTCCTCAGAGAGGGCCTCGAGGCGGACGAAGTCCGATATCTCCCCGACGCTAGAGGAATGGCCGTAACGGTGCAAGGCGTCCGGTTTATCAATGTGTACGCCCCTTCCGGGACGAATCGCCATCGTGACCAATCGCTCTTCTTCGCAGAAGGAATAGCACCGCTTTTTCAGGGCAGGCACGATGACTTGATATTAGGGGGCGATTTCAATTGCACCCAAGCACCTAAAGATCAGTTGCCACGCCATTCACCGTGCCCCGAACTTGGGACACTCATCGGCGATCTCCAGCTAGTAGATACATGGGAACATGTCCGAGGAAATAGACCGGGATACACCCATTTCACGAGTCACTCGTCTAGTCGCATCGATAGGATTTACGTCTCCCGTTCTCTCGCGGCAACGGTGAGTGACGCGGAGGTGTGGCCAGTAGCCTTTTCTGATCACGAGGCATATATATGTGCCGTCACCCTTCGTCGCCAACGGGTGTGGCGCAGCCGACATCCCTGGAAATTAAACCTTGCTCATTTCGCTTCTCCGGATTGTCGACGCGCCATCGAAGACACGTGGAGTTTGTGCGTCCGCCGCCTCCCAACGTATCCTACGTCGATTAGTTGGTGGTTAACCTGCGCCAAGCCGGCCCTACGGCGAACCCATATTACGTATGGTCGTGACAGATCGTAGCCCATATGCGCCGACACCTCGAAGGGACGATCGTCCGAGCGCGGACACAAGACAGACTCGCAACGGAACGACCCACCATGTACCACGTCATCCGAGAACGTACACTGCGAAGACGGGCGCTGATACATGCCATCACCACTGAGGACGGCCGTCATCACACCACACAACGCGATATCGCTGCAGCCTTCTTCGACCATTACGCACGACTTTATTCTGCTCAATGTTCCGACCCGACGACGGTGACAGCAGTCTCACAACTGGTTTACGGCATTGTCCCACAGGATTTACAAACTGAATTATTGAACGACATTACGGAAGACGAAGTTATCGACGCCATCGGTAAAGGAGCGGCGAATAAGTCTCCTGGCCCCGACGGGCTCCCTGTGGAGTTTTATAGAACTTTCCAGTATTTACTGGCTCCCAAGTTAACAGACATCTGTCGGGAGCTTACGTCCCCCGCGGTGCCGCTCCCTGCGACCTTCGTAGAAGGAATAATTATACCGGTTCACAAGCCTAAAGGTGGGGCTCGAATACAAGATTACCGCCCGCTAACACTCGTCAACTGCGACATGAAGATATTCACCAGACTATTAGCAAACCGTCTACGACCGACCCTACCTTACGTCATTTCGTCATATCAGACTTCCCTAGGGGGTATCAACAACATCCACACAGCACTGTGTCGATACCGTGACTTAATAGCCCTAGCCAGGGCACGCCGCATCCCGGGAGCGCTGGCATCACTAGATTTTAGCCAAGCTTTTGATCGAGTGGATAACGCGTACCTAACGTCCGTTCTCCAGCACATGCAGTACCCACAGCAATTCACAGACGTCGTGATGCGCCTACTCCGAGGGGCGACTTCCAAAGTGCTCGTTAACGGGCGTCTCTCGCAGTCCCTCCCGATTTTCCGCTCCGTCCGTCAAGGCTGCCCCTTGTCGACGTTACTATATGCTCTGGCACTGGAACCGCTCCTCTGTGGTCTCCGTCAACGCCTCACCGGTCTTACCCTACGTGACGTCACATTTCGCTGTACAGCATATGCAGACGACCTGGTTCTCGTGTTCCGCAATCGCGACTAGAATGGATTACCACGTACGGTGTGGCTTCCGGCAGCTGTCTCAACGTCGCCAAATCGGTCGCCATGGCCATAGGAGACGGGTTGACCCCAGCGTGTGTCGACCCCCTACAGCTTCGTGGCACTATCAAATGTCTCGGAATAGAGTTTCACGACGACATACGGCGCACCGCGGCTCTTAACTACCGCCGCTTATTACAACAAATTCGGGTCCAGATCTTCAACATTCGTCTGCGGACCCTCGACATTCTCCAAAGGACATACTTCGTCAATGTTTACCTCGCATCGCGCCTTCCACACATAGCGCGTGTTCTCCCAATACCGTTACTGATGGCTCGACGTCTATTAGCGGCATTCGGAGCCTACGTCAGTACAGGCATGCTCTTCAAAGTCAGTTATGAGTCACTGACCCTTCCCCCAGAAAGGGGAGGTCTTGGTCTAGTCCATGTCCACGACAGAGCTGTGGCCCTGTATGTCAGCTCACACATCAAGCTGTGGCGCCACCACCCGGAAAGTTTGACAGGTTTGCTGTTGGAGTCCTTCGCTCCGCCCTCCATTATGCCCCCACTGACGACGCAAGACATACCCCCACCCTTCTACTGCTTCGGGAACTTTTACATTGAATACAGCTATGTCCGTATCGCAGTACCACCGACGAAACAGGCGTCGGCGCGGGATATATATCATGTCCTACAGCAGAGGCGCCCACCAAACATCGTGGGGACCAAAAGCCCTCAGGTTCATTGGAAGGTGGTGTGGAAGACGATTCACGCGATTCCACTGGACACAGCCGTCCGATCCACATTGTACATCACAGTCAATGGTAAACAGATCACCCGATCACGCCTCCACAAGATAAACATGGCGGAATCGCCTCTCTGCGTAGACTGCGGGACACCAGACACGGAAGAACACCGTCTCACATGTGGCGCGGCAGAAGACGTATGGCGCTTGGTGCGACAAATTTTGTCGTATTTTCTACGAGTGACTCCGGAACACATTACAACTCGGTTTCTACTATTTCCGGATCAACAGTATTTCCCGCGTGCCAAGACCAACGCTGTCACGTGGATCCGTGCGCATGCGGTACACTACTTATTTCACGATGGACCTAAAGATGTATTAGACTTTTGGAACTACCTACAAGAACGTCATTGCAAGATCGTACGGAACCCAAAATACAGACAGTATTTTTCTAATTACTTAGGGAGTGCCCTACGCGACCCTCCACGCAGCTGGATCATCAACAGGTAGGAGAAGATACCCATTGAGTGAGCTGACATGACTAAGTTCGATTCTCGGTGGAACAACATGATATACGTGAAGACGTACCTGGATGATGAAGGGTAAGGAGAGTAGCGACACACCCTTCTGCATCCTGTATGAAGCACTTTTTTTTCGTTTTCCCCATATACATTACCTCGGTGTAGGAACGTGCCGAGATATTGTTTTCTTTTTCTCAGAGCACGATGCGGTGCTAGATACATTTATTTTTGTTGTGGTATAAAGTAAAACCACATTAAGAATGTATTAAAACAGTAAATAAAAATAAATAAATAAATAATAATTCCCACAAAAGATTTCCCCTTCCCATCCCTGATTCCTTGATGGACGAGGGGGACACTGAGACCAGGCCTCGGGTTACGACCCCTGATCGCTCTGCCTTCTCCGCCCTCCCCCACCTCCTTAAAAAAAAAAAACTGTTGGCACCTTCCGAAAAAAAAAGTGGTAATCTTCGTGCATTCTAAACTTACGGTCGCCTGTTCGCGTACAACTTTTTTTTTTTACCACATTCCGGTCTAAAGTTATGAGTCTGATTGAGCGTCGAAGATAATTCGCTTAACATTCTACCCAACAGCAATAACAAGTAAAAAAAATAGTTATTTGTCCGTTCGTTCATTGACGTCTTTGTTCACTGTAATAAGTTTAGTGTCTGTGTTTTGCGACCGCATCGCAAAACCGTGCGATTAGTAGACGAAAGGACGTGCCTCTCCAATGGGAACCGAAAATATTTGATCGCAAGGTCATAGGTCAACCGATTCCTCCACAGGAAAACACATCTGATATATTCTATACGACACTGGTGACGGCATGTGCGTCACATGACAGGAATATGTTGTCGACCCACCTAACTTGTACACTTGGCGAAGGGGTAAAAAGATTCTTCTACCTTGCCCGATTTAGGTTTTCTTGTGGATGCGATAATCACTCCCAAAAAAGTGATGAAAACATAAGAGTTTGTCACATAAACTGAAAATAAAAAATTAAAGTTTTCACTCGACGGTAGACTTGAACCTAGGACCTTTCGTTCCGCAGCTGCGCACGTTACCACTAGACCACGGCGCTCCTACTTTCTCAGACTCCTTGACATTGCATATCTTCCCATGAACTACTCAGTTTGTATATTTTGCTTATTTTTTCACAGTTCCACACAACTTCTTCCTGTTTTCTCAATTGATCTGTTTTCAGTTTTTCAAGGTCTATCCACTGTGCCAACTTATAACTAAATCTGAGGGGGGTGCGATGGGGAGGTTCCCTTCTAAGGAGTTCCACCATTCAGTGCTAGTTGGTAATGGCATCATTTACACAGCGGTGGAGGACTTAAATTCATTATAGTTCAGCCATTTTTCACGGAATATTTATAAACTGTATACAAAAAACTACCTGGTGAACTAGTCTATCTGTTAATGGAAACCGTATTAAAATCCCTGCAGTAGTTCTTGAGATTAGCTCGAACATGCAGACAGAAACTAAGTGAGGGGGGATTTGTATATTATGGACAGACAACCAAATTAAAGCAATAAAAACACGCAGCAACGCTTTTCTAGAGTCAGGCCGTCATCATCAGGATACCCATTCGTAAGTTGTTGACCAGATGCACCCCAGTAGCCAAGCGTATGTAAGAGACAGGCCCCAACTAATAGATATATTGAGGAGAACTCAGAAGTACTACGCGGAAAGGAAAAGGAAAGAAAGCTGGACTTGGTTCAAGGGCTCGGAAAAGCAATCCACCAGGACAGATTCGATAATGTGCTTAATGTACGAACAGCTGATAGCCACAACGGATTCCTCAACTGTATGGACCTCTTTTGACACTGTTGAACAACGAGGAACAATCAGTCAGGCGGTGCGCTCACGTTGAGTTGTGCTCTGGTGCCTCTGTACAAGCCGACGTGTTAAGTAAGTCACCTAAAAAGAAACCAAGTGGATGCTACACGAAACTTTACTGAAGACTGATGGACGCTGTGGATGTCGAGCAGTAGTGTGATATACCTCCAAGGACGCAACTGGACGAATCTAACTGTAAGACGAGGATTTTGCGCCCTAATGATTTTACTTCATGACTATTATGTAAGACGTGGGCGTTTGTACAAGTGGTTTTGTTTTGTTATTATTGTTTCACATTTTATGATGCATGTATTTCATGATTTGGGGCTGCACAACTAGATGTGTATTTTCATTATTTTAACGTGGTTGTCTGCTAACCAAATATAACGATTAATATTGCTCGAAAGAAATACGTCTTTTAATTCGGCAGTAGCTGCACTTAAATTTATCTTCCGCCACAAATATACTTCGAATGTAGCTCGATATTAGTTAACCCCTGTATTGCAAAATCAAACTGTTTGCGAAGGATTTATATTTCCAAAATCATCAATTTTCAGTAGCTTGAATATTTTTCAATAAGACCGAAACGACGACGTAATAGTTAAGTGTGGATGACGCTAGAAAACATACAGGGGCTACATGAATGCATAACACTGATGAAAGCAATACATGGAGAAATCTGAAAGAGGATTTCATCGCACACTGGATGTTAAATGGCTGATGATGATTGTAATGACGATGATAGTGATAATATGAACAAAAATGAAGATTGATAGTTTAGTGGAAGAACACCTTGAAAAAATTTAAAGAATGATACTAAATAGAAACGAAAAATAAATGCTACATAAGAGTAGTTGGAAACATTCCAAAGTCATTGATACTCGAACTCGGGACCTGCAAGGATCGCAGGAGAGCTTCTGTGAATTTTGGAAGGTAGGAGACGAGGTACTGACGGAATTAAAGCTGTGAGGACGGGGCGTGAGTCGTGCTTGGGTAGCTCAGATGGTAGAGCACTTGCCCGCGAAAGGCAAAGGTTCCGAGTTCGAGTCTCGATCCGGACACAGTTTTAATCTGCCAGGAAGTTTCAAGTCCTCGTCTGAGTTTGCTAGAACTTATTAACCACACTCATCAAAAGTCCCAGAGAAAGATGTTCAATTACTGTTAGGTAACTGATTCGTTCATTTCCATGTACATCGTTATATGCCGAGCGTCTTCCAACCTCTTGCAATTGTTTTAGTTTGAAGTGGCTTTGGCACCAGTGTCAACGTTACTATTTATTTACGGAAGGGCTTTTCACTTGACCTAACGAGCACTAGCGGAGATCATCGCAAATTACCTTACCCTAGTAAATTCCAAGGCATTCTCCATAAACAGGATCTGATACCTCCTAGACCATGGAGAAGGTCCTATTTTTGTGGCTAAGTGGTTTAATTAAAAATATTGTTTTGTGGGATCAATGATATGAAGTTTTTCTTTTTAAACTGTGTATTTATTTTCTATTTGTTCGTGGAGTGATGTTCGATATTTTTATTAGAATTTTAATTTTAATTTTAAATGTTTTAGGTCTTTCATGTGTGTTAAGTAATTGATTAGCTAGTTGCTAAAGCACCTTCCACTAATGCAGATGCTATTTCCTTCAACATTCAATAAATCAGGTTGCAAGGAGAGGTTCGAATCTAGCAGATTGAGACAATGACTGTTGATCACCAACTTTATGCCGTCATCACTCGCCCTCTTGCTGACGAAATACTAGTGACGAAAATTTTTCCCTCTTGCAGGATTCAAACAGGCTAAGTCGAGTGTCATCGAACAAGCCTGATTACCGACCTTAGCTAAGAAGTAGGTCAACAGTCTAGCAACTTTTGGCCATAGACTGCAGTTTTCGCTCGTCATTTTCAATCCCCCAAACATGACGTGGAACGAGGTTGCTTGGTATGACGGCAACCAATGTTTTTATTTATGTTTTTCTCCTCCTATTTTACTAGAGCACACGGTGACTGACCGAGACGGTGGCCACGAAGGTGGCGGCGCTGATGGTGACGATGTCGGCGAGGAACTGGCCCAGCACGATGGGACCCACCAGCGTCCCCAGCCGCTGCACGCACCTGTAACACCACCAGCACAAATAAACTGAGCGAAGGAATGGCCGTGGCCCATAAAACATGTTTGTTTATGACATTTCGTCGAGAGTTGCGGTGGACATTTTCAGTTGTGCTCTCGGTTCCACTGAGTCTTGTTGACTGACAAGTCAGACGTCAGAGAACAGCATAAATATCTTGGAAAGGGATATGTAAAGGCTTTTTTAAATTACCGCCACCAGTCACAAACTTTGTCAACTATTGTGTTACTTATTTGTTTAGCGACATGTTTCGAGGGTTATACCTCATCTTCAGGCTAAATGGCATTATAAAAATAACTTTACAATAAGGTCATACTGATGTTATATAGTCTTTCATCCACAGGATGACCACAACATTTACGAAAAGACTATATAACATCAGTATGACCTTATTGTAAATCTTGAAGAGGGGCCGTAATCACAGAGCTAATCCTTGTCGGGGATAAAACTTAACTATTGTACTGTCGTCTGTTAAAGATAAAACTTAGCTATCTATTACGTAGAGGTACTGTAAGTCCATCTTTATACTGGGTGGTTGAGGGACTTCGACTGTTCAATATAAAATTGTTAAGGGGCTGAAAATTTGAAAATTTTGTTAAAACTCATGCATCTTGCCGCAAGCAAAGTGCGTTGGGTTGGGTTGTTTTTGGGGGGAGGAGACCAGACAGCGAGGTCATCGGTCTCATCGGATTAGGGAAGGACGGGGAAGGAAGTCGGCCGGGCCCTTTCAAAGGAACCATCCCGGCATTTGCCTCGAGAGATTTAGGGAAATCACGGAAAACCTAAATCAGAATGGCCGGACGCGTGATTGAACCGTCGTCCTCCCGAATGCGAGTCCAGTGTCTAACCACTGCGCCACCTCACTCGGTCAGGTAAAGTGCGGTCCCACAAGAAGTAGAGACAGAACCCGGAAATAAGCGGTATATCGCAACTAGGTTAGGCCTCAGAACGTTACAATATTGCTGCTGAAGCCTTTCGTACCACGCATCTCTGTGATAGACACACGTTCTTTTCATGGATCCGTAATGATGGGTTCCTCAAGAATGTCGCACAACTCATAAAAACAAAAATATCTAACATATTTACAAAAGAAGTGCTATCCTAAATTTCCTACCATAGGTATAAGTGAAATGTATCTCAAGACTGTGGAATAAATAAAAATTGTGAAACATATTTTAGTTTAAAAATTATATCAAACCCATCGTAGACATTTAAGTATTTATACACTGTAGTGAATTAGATGATTCTTAGACTAAGGTAGCCATATGTCATCAAACAGAAAGCAGGTTACAACAGTTACTTTTACAGACTGCTTTACTGCACTGAAAAGGTGCAGAAGTCGGATTTGACGCAGTACTGGGTTTTTTGATACAATTAATAAAAAGTGGTTCAAATGGCTCTGAGCACTATGGGACTTAACATCTGTGGTCATCAGTCCCCTAGAACCTAGAACTACTTAAACCTAACTAACCTAAGGACATCACACACATCCATGCCCGAGGCAGGATTCGAACCTGCGACCGTAGCAATCCCGCAGTTCCGGACTGAGCTCCTGAACCGCTAGACCACCGCGGCCGGCTACAATTAATAGATATTACTTGTTGCACAAGTAATGAGACGAATACTGTCTGTTGTAAGATGGTAAGTACATCAGTACTGCACTGAATAGGTGCCGAAGCCAGATTTGGCGTAATACCCGATATTTGGTACAATTAATAGATATTACTTGTTGCACAAGTAATGAGATAAACACTGCATATCGTAAGATGGTAAGTACATCAGTTAGTTCAACCAAAGAATTCGTCAGTGAAACAGAAGGAGGGGACCACAAGCCTCTGAGCTAGCTGTAGACTGTACTTTACCAACAGCTAAACTGGTGGCCAGTTACTGAAACTGCGTGTCGTTGAATAGTGGACAGCTTTCAGGAGGGAAGTAAATGAATTTAAACCTTTGTGTAGATTATTTTTATTCCTAGTATCGATCCTAGTGCTGTTACTTTGGTATAAGGATTAATTGTTTATGAAATGCATAAAGATACTTGGAAGCAGTAGTTTGTATTCCTATTTCCTTGAAGCGAGCACTGCAGAGCGTTGGTACCTCATAAAAATGGTATTCCACACTTTAACGCAGAATTTGATCCTGCATGACATTAAAGAATAAAAACAAACTACGCCAGATTCTTTTATTTTCTTACACCTATTTCCGACAACATCCGCATAGCAAATAACGATCTGTTACTCGCTTACGCAGTTCAGTGGTACCTTCCTTCCAACTTAACTCATCACCGAGTTGTAATCCCGGGAATTTAAAACTGTCAACCGCTATCTACGTGACAAACTGCTTAAGACAATTTCTGGGTTAAATCTTCTGTACCTAGTACTGATCTGCATATAGTGCGTCGTTTCGAGGTTTAGTGACAAAAAATTTCATTTAAGTTCTCTCTAAAACCACTCTTGTTATTCTACTTATTTCATTGCTTATATTTTATGCAAACAAAAAAACTGGTATACGCATACTGCTCATACACTTGTCCACACAGCTTCCGAGTCAGGATTTATTCGGGCCGTTGTTTCTTGGTGTTGGCAGTTTCCATGTACGTTTATATACGAGGGCGTGCTGAAATGTAATGCCTCCGAATTTTTTATGTCAAAATTCTTAAAGCTTTTTAAATGAAACAAACGTTATTAACATTATACATCTTTAGTCTTCATATTTACGTATCTAGTTCTCCACATAGTCACTCTGGTGACGAATACATTTCTCCCACTGAGAGACCAGTTTCTTGACACCGTCACGATAGAATATCTAACACTGTTAACGGAGCCACAGTCTTCACCAGTGCTTGCATCGCTTCATTACCATCAAAGAGAAATCCTCGAAGGTGCTCTTTAAGTTTCGGAAACAGACGAAGATCGGATGGGGCCGAGTCGGGACAGTATAGAGGACGGTCGATGACCGTGAACCCAAGGGATCGGATTGTTGCAGATGTCGCAGCGCTCGTCTGGTATTGTGTTGTCATGCTGAAGGAGAGAGCGCTCCATGTGTAGACCAAGTCTGCGAATCCGAAGCTTGATTACACACGCAGTTTCTCACGCACCGAGACCGATGACCTCGCAGTTTGGTCTCTTCCCACAAACAACCCAACCCTCACGCACCGACATGGTTACGTTACGCATCACCAAGCTACACTCTAAAATTCGGAGCCCTCTAGCATCAGAAGTCGCAAATATGTGGACATGAAGAATACAGATGTAGAATGTTAATAACTTTTGTTTTGTTTAAAAAACTTTAAGAGTTTTCACAGAACAAATTCGGAGGAATTATGCGGCGGCGCGGTTCCTTCCGTCCCTTTACGACTAACCTGCACCTACCTGTGAACATTGTCTCAGCATATCATCAGTAGGGAAGCCGAGCGAAACATACTGTACTTCGACGTGAACCAGGCTGCAATTAAAGTCACTAATCTACGTTTCGGGAGAAAGTTTTCACACGAAATGAAAGGTTGGAAATTTTGACCTCAATATATTCTGAAACTGGTCAGTTTACTCAACAGCCAATAGCAAAACAACGTTCTCCCACGTCAATCCGCGCTTTTCATCAATAGCCAATCGCAAAATAGTAAACCTAACGACTGCACTTTTTACCGACGTAATTATCTAATATGCTGAATTTTGGTTTATGCATAAAGTTATTTACTATTGTTATTTATACCTGAATTAACTTTCCCTTTACCATAAGCTTACTTTACAAATCTATTCTACAAAAATCCCCTTTGTCCACATCCATACTTCTTCGAAATGTTCCCACATGAAATCCTACTACATAACACGTTAGACAATTATCTTCATATTAGCCTTAGATCACACTCACGCATCATTCATACTGCTAAAACACATTTATAACATTTTACATACACAAAAAGACATAATAACACTTTATGAAAATACTAGAACAGTTTATGAAAAACATTCTATTACTTTAGTGCACTCTAGTGGGCACAATCGAAACTAAAATCACAGTCCCCCTATTCAATATTGTCCTCTATCGGCTGATACATAAACTAGTGCGCGTCCAGTCTCGCGTCACCATCTGTCACTATCCAGCTCTGAGACACATCTCCCACTTAACCGCCTCCAAGGCAGGATCGGTATACGGCGCTACGCCTCAATTTCATTTCAGCACACCCTTGTGTATGAAAATATTGAGCAACAGTTAATCGTGTAAGTCACTTGGACGGTACCTGAGCATGCTAGCATTATGCAACACTTGTAAATAGTAACGAAGGACATCAACATGCTTGCCGGCCGCGGTGGTCTCGCGGTTCTAGGCGCGCAGTCCGGAACCGTGAGGCTGCTACGGTCGCAGGTTCGAATCCTGCCTCGGGCATGGATGTGTGTGATGTCCTTGGGTTAGTTAAGTTTAAGTAGTTCTAAGTTCTAGGGGACTAATGACCTGAGAAGTTGAGTCCCATAGTGCTCAGAGCCATTTGAACCATTTGAACCATCAACATGCTTCTGGACACTTTATCCGCCACTAGCGGACGTTATGTATCGACTATTTTCAAAATGTTTATAGCAATATTTCGTAAAAGCACTCTGTTCTGCTGGACGATGACAACAGTTTGAAACGGAGAAGCTCCGGAGAATCAAAGGTAACGTTTCATCGGATCTAAGATCTTACTTTAATCGGCACCCGCTATTGGTTTGAATAAAGACTGCCCAGAAGGATCATCCAGTATTCGTTGTAAATTATTACCTTAACACCAAAAGACCGAGTGTTCTGTAATTACCAAAAAAATATTAATTTAAGTAATCTTTGAATTTATTCGGTGTCGTAAGAGTGTCTGAGCACAAAATTAATTTATTACGTTATCGAAAAGTTGTTTGGCAGGTTTTGTACAATGGATGTAAACCAATCGGTTGTTTTAGAAAAAGCTTTTTCTGTAAAAAGGAAACGAGGGTAGAGGTCATCGCCCCGTCGACGTCGTGCTCGTTAGGGCCGGGCCGCTAGTACAGATGAACAAGCGTGGACAGATAGTCGTGTGAAGCCTTACTCGGCATTCGTCTAAAATGCATCTGTAGTGCATAGCACAGGATGATGAATAACCATAATGGAAGTCACAGGACAACATTACAGTCTTAGGGCAAAGCTAGTAGATAACAACGGAAGTTCCATGAGGCTTTTCCGAGTGATGCTGTTGTATATATTACGACATTTATCTACGGTCACAGTGTGATGCATGTACTGCCAATTTTAGATTTTTGTCATTAAGATCAGGCACTTTCCTGGCAGCCTCAGTAGGTCCGGCTTCAGAATGAACCAGTCGGTTCGAAAATAGTCGCCAAAATACGAGTATATGTACTGCAACTGTGACAGATTTCCAGCAAACTCTTCATCAAATAAAAAGTTTCTGGTCCTACATTAGACAATATGTTGAAATTCCATACCTAAGACTTTTGTTGTACGCTGACTGATCAAAAGTATGTGGTTACCTATTGAAGCACTTTAATATCGGGTATATCTCCCATGCGCCTTTATGACGGCTTCAACTCTGCTGAGGACCCTTTCGATGAAGTGTGGAGGAATGGCAGCCTATTCTTTCTCAGGTGCCGAAACCTGGGAAGGTAGTGACGTTGGACGTTGGTGTCTGGAGCGAAGCTGACGTTCTAACTCATCCCATAGGTATGACATTGGGTTTAAATTGGGACTCGGGGAAGTCAAGTCCATTTCAGGGACGTTGCTGCCCACAAACTACTTCCACACAGATACTGCTTTATGACACGGTGCATTGTTATGCTGTTACAAACTATCATCGCCTCCGAACTCTTCCTGAACTGTACGCGGTACATAATGCTACAAAATGTGTTGATATCCTTCCGCATTCTTAAGAGTAGTAAGGGAGCCACACCCTAGCCATGAGAAATACCCACTGTTGACACAACACCTGATGGCAGCTAAACTTCTCCAGGCATTCGCCAAACACAAACCCTACCAGCGGATTGCTACAGGGCATAGCGTGATTCATCACTCCAAATTATTCGTCTCCACTCATACACTGTCCAGTGGCGTTGCTCTTTACACATGTCCAACCTCGCTTAGAATTTCCTACAAAGACGTATGGCTGATGAGGAGCAGCTCGAGCATTTTACCCCATTAGTTTTTAACGCCTTACGCTCGGTCATTTTGCTACCTGGACTGCTGGAAGCACTTTGGACCTGTGAGTGATTCCCTTCACTGATCTCACGTGATTTTTTTAAAACCATCTTGTGCAGTAATCGATGGTCACTGTGGGGCAGTGCGTGAGGTCTGCCTGGTCATGCTTTGGCTGTGGCTGTTTCTTCACATATTCACTTCACGATCACATCACGGACAGTCGTCTTGGACAGCTTTAGAAGAGTTGAGATTTCCTTCTTGGATCTGTTACTCGACATCAATGACGAATCCATGTTCAAAGATACTGAGCTCTTCCGACCCACCCATTCTACTGTTACTGCCTCTCCTCTGACAACACAGTACTTCCCACCTCCTTTCATACTGGCAGGTCCGCCTCCCGAGACATCTAGTAGTTGAGTCTCCATTAAGTAATGACGTCTGGATACTTTTGATTAGATAGTGTAAATGGGAAGGTTAGTACAGTTTCAGAATATAGTATTCTCTCATTAAAGCTGTGAGAGCGAAAAATTACCTTCGAAACTCGCTAGGAGACTGAACTTGGGTGAAGGACTGGGACTTGGACACGGAATCAAGTATTTCGTAGGCAATGCGAAAGATTTTTAAGTGTGACTACCAGTCTGTCCTCACAGCTTCATTTCTGTCAGTACTCCCCTATTTTTCTAAACATTATAGAAGCTCTGCATACCTTGCTGGGTTATCAGTACTAGAAAAAATTATATCACGCAGAAATTTCCTAGGCTCAGCCTGGATGAACTTAGGACAACAGTATGGCAAGGAGAGTAGGAGCGGATCCTTCCCAGCATTTTGTGTGGAAACAGTGTCGGCCTGCCAAGTCAACCTGCTTTGCCAGGCGGCCTGTACATCAGGGACAAGAAACAGTTTTCTGCACAACGAGAAAATCGTAGGTTTACGTAACGAAATGAACGTTGTTTGTATTTATTATTATTTACTATTATTTATTGTTTGTATTTATTATTATTTAATTGCGACCGATTAAATAAATAATAGCTACACACATACAACTTGCGATGTTGTTCATTTCGTCCCACTATAGTCATCAGGTCCTTCTATGGCAAATCTACATCTACACCTACATCTACATCTTACTCTGCAAGCCATCTAACGGTGTGTGGCAGAGGGTGCTTTTTGTACCACTAACCGAGCACTGCAACACTCGCGAATAGCTCGTGGGAAGAATGATTGTCGGCAAGTCTCTGTATTGGCTCTAATTTCTCGAATTTTCTCCTCGGGGTCTTTATGCGAGACATATGTGGGGGGAGGGGGGGGGGAAGTGACGTGTTGGCCGACTTTTCCCCGAAAGTGCTCTCGAAATTTCAATAGCAAATATTTCCATGACGCTCAACGCCTCTGTTGTCTGCCAGCGGAGTTTGTCAACATCTCCGTAACACTCTCGCGCTGGCTAAATGATCCAATGGCGAAACGCGCCACTCTTTTTTGGATCTTCTCTATCTCCTCTATCAGTCCTACCTGTTAGGGATCCCAGGTAGATGAACAATACTCAACAATTGGTCGAACTAGCATCTTAAAGCCTTCCTTCATGGATGAGTTACATTTCTTTAAGATTCTCTCTATGAATCTGAGTGTGGTATCTGCTTTTCCCACTATTTGTTTTATGTAATCACTTCACTTAAGGTCACTCTGGAAAGTTACTTCTAGACATTTACGGTAGATACTTTTTCCAGAGGTTAGTCATCAACAGTGCAGCTGTACAGTAGTGGATTTCTTTTCCTATGTGTGCATAATATGTTACATTTATTTACATTCAGGGTTAACTGCTAGAGCCTGCACCATTCATCAATTCTCTGGAGGTGATTCTGCAAATCATTACTACCTTCTGGCGTTGCTACTTTGTTATAAACAACCGTATCATCTGTGAACAGCTTTAAAGAGCATATGACGCTTTCTACTAGATCATTTATATATATTGTAAACAGTAACAGTCCTATCACAATTCCTTGAGGTACTCCAGAAATTGCCTTTACATCTGTCGATATTGTTATGTTAATAGTGATGTGCTGAGTTCTGTCTGCAAGGGAGTCTTCAATCCAGTATAAAAACCAATGATAATCAACATCATAAAATGACAGGAAACATTGGATCCGCAAACCTCAAGTGTGCATGGTTCGTACTAGACACACCACACATAAGGAAATTAGCAGACACCGATCTTTCTTTGATGTTGATTGCTGTTAGTTTTACGACCACTATTTGGCATACCACGACCTGAAAACAATGGAGTAATGGAGTGTACTGCTGAAACTGAAAATTAAATTTGTTATGTATATACATAACAGCATGTAGTATTCCAGGATTTCAGTCATATTTGTCACAGAAGCAACTAGCTCATGAGTGTCGGCACTGTGGGGACTTATAACCTCTAGATCTCCAGTTGGGGCGGAGATACAGGCAAAAACTTCTTTTTCGAGCCCCTAGCGATGGGCATGTACCATGGAAATACTATCAGGCTGCCAAATCAATCTGCTTCGCAGGGAAGCCGACACGTCAGGGGCAAGAAATAGTTTTCTGTATCCTGACTTGTAGGCAGCCCTAGATGACATTTGTGTTGAGTTAGAGTGGGACTGACTTACTTTTTCGACTTGCTTTACATGGCGGCCTATATGTCAGGGGTAAATAAATGATTTTTAAGCCCCTTATGTATAGCCTGCCTGTGTGGCAGGTATGCTGCAGTAGTAGTATCGGAGGGTGAGACTCATGAGGCATTTGGAAACTGTAGAAGGGAGTGGGCAAATGGAAAAGGAAGCGAGAGGGGCAAAGATGGAAAGAGAAAGGGGAGAAGGATATCATCAGTGGGAGGGGGAGGGAGAGATAAATAGGAAGAGAGAGATGAGAGGAAGAGCTAGACAGATAGAGGAGATAGGATGAGATGGACAGATAGAGAAAGGAAAGTGTGGACTCAGAGAGTGGGGAGGAGGAGGTGTGTTGGATGTATGAGACTTGCACATACAAGGGCAAAGCTGTGTGGAAAAGTCTAGTAAATAATACATACAGACACGCAGCTTTCGGTGTTGTTCATTCATTCACATATATTTACTAGCTCCTGTCCCACAATTTTCATATACATCTATATCTATATTTCACAAGCCACCTTATGGTGTGTTGCGGAAGGTTCATTGTGTACTAGTGTCACTTCCCTCATTTCCTGTTCTGGTTGCGTACCGTTCGTGGGAATAACGATTACTGGTAAACCACTGTGTGGGCTCCAATCTCTCTACTTTAATCTTGATGGTCTTGCCACGAGGTATACACTGGAGGAAGCAACTTATTCGTTCTTCTAGGGAGAGGAAAGGAAGAGAGGTTTTACTATCCTGTAGACGTTGAGATCATTAGAGACGAAGCACAAACTCGAATTATTTCATGAAAGGGGGGGGGGGGGGGGAATCAACCACGCCCTTTCAAAGGCATCGTGCTGGCAATCTTCTAGGAATGTACACTCTCGGAACTTTAACAGTAGACAACTGTGATGCAGAATGCCTCTCTTGCAGTGTCTGCTACTGGAATTGGCCGAGCGTCTCCGTCACGCTTTTTCTTTCACGAAATGAACTAGTAACATGACGTGCTGCTCTTCTTTGGGTCTTCTGTATTTCCTCTATCAGTCCTATTTGGTAAGGATCCCCTACTGATGGGCGATATTCGAATATTGATCGAATGAGCGTTTATAAGCTACTTCCTTTGTCGATGTTCTATATTTTCTGAGGTTTTTTTCAATGCCTTTAATTCTGACATCTACCTTATTCGCAGTTAATTTTATGCAGGCATTCCAGTTTAAGTGATTCCATACCCGAATTCCTAGAAATATTATGTACGTAACAGATTACAGTGACTGTTCTGGAACTGTACCATCAGGAACCACAGAGTATTCCTGTCAATGTCTTCGCATTTCGTTACATTTGCTAATGTGGAGGATAAATTGCCATACCCTGTACCAAGCGGCGTTCCTCTGCAATTTTCTAGCGTCGCGACTTGTCTGTATATACGGCGTCATCCGCGAAAAGCCTCATGGAATTTCCTACGTCATTTATTAGGCTATTTGTATTTATTATCAAAAGTAACGGTGCTATAGCAATCCACTTGGGCACACCATAAGTTACTTTTACCTCTGAAGACTGATCTTCGTTCAGCATAACGCGCTGTGATCTATTTACTTGAAAAAGTGCAGTCCAGTCACACAGCTGACCTGATACTCCGTACGCTCGTATTTTGTTCATCAGGCAGTACTGCAGAACCATATCGAATGTCCTCCAGAAATCAAGGAACATGGCATGTACCTGGGTGCCTGTATCTAATGCTTTCTTGGTCTCGTGGAAGAACTGAGCGAGTTGGGTTTCACAATATCGTTGTTTTCTGGGCCCATATTCGTTCCTACAAAAGAGAGTTTTGGTCTCCAGATATGTCATAATACACAAGCATAAAACATGCTCCAAAATTCTACAACACAACGACATCAGAGGCGTAGGCCTATAGTTTTGTGCGTCTGTTCGACGACTCTTGTTGTAAACGAGAGTGACCTGTACTTTTTTCCAATCACGAGGAACGCTTCGCTCCTCTAGAGATCCACGGTACACTGCTGCACTATCCGTTTGAAGATTGATGATCGAAAATAAGATGGTAGGTTTGTCTGATTGGTTCTGAGGAGTAGACGGATGACAGAAGTTTTCATCCGGGAACAGATTACTAGTATCTGGTTTGTGATCTAGTGCCACCATTCGTAATTTACCACTGACACCTTATTGTAGAGAAATGAGACTTTCATTCGATGTAAGAGTCAACTAGGACAGTGACTGACATTCTGTGGTGTTCAGCGATGAATCTTACTTCTGTCTGCGGCGGTCAGATCGATGGCAGTATGTCCGTAGACGACCTGGTGAAAGGTCATAGAAAGCAGCGGCTCTCGATATGTATACCTGTCCTTCACCTGAGATGGTGTGGACAGCTAAGGATATGACTACAAGACTGATTTTCTAAATGTTCAAGGACAACTGAAATCTTGTCAGTGTGTGGCAAGAATGGTAAATCCTGCTGTCATATCCATCATGATCAGGGTACCAAATAGCACATTCTAGAAAGAAACGTAAGACCTCACATTACGTATCACACTAGAAATGCCTTGAGAAATTTTCGGGTCCTTGCTTCGTCAGCCGATATCCTAATTTATCGCCCATAAACCATGCATTAGGTGTGATGGAAAGACTTATAATTTCATAACAACGTGCAATGAGTCATCTTCAAGAAGTGACACGGCATATATTTTAGACATGGCGGGAGATTCCTCATGACGGCGTTCAGAGACTGTCTACTTCCACGCCACAATGAATACAAGTGTATTCGCGGTCGTATCTGATACCGCTGTAGTTAAGGGATATCAGTTCCGAACGGGAAAAAATGTCGAATCATTTAATGCCAGTTATGTGACATACGTTCCCACAAACTTTCATAAATATAGACATGTTCTTCATGGCGAAACACTTCACTTTCCATCTGTTTACGTGCATTAATTACTGATCAAAACCAATGATTATCGCTGCACAAGCACCTAGTGTATTCCTCTGAAATGCGGTAGAGGTGGCGTTGAGCTTAACACACCAGAGCGTCAAACGTGCAAGCCACGATAAACAGGTTAATAGATTCTCATTACATGGCACTCTAAGTTGTTTGTCATTTAACCCAGGATGTTGATGTAAAATTTTGTAGTGAGAAAGCCTATAACTTGTCTTCTGTGTTTCGATATGAAGATTCGTTCTCTCACAATAATTCGAACATGCAAATTCCATGTCGAAAACAAACATACATACTAGCGTCCGTTTGGACTTCCGCTACGGGTGCATGTAGCTGACATGGTGTTGGCAATAGATGGTATTTGATGATCGCAAAAAAATGTAACAGGCAATAAACACTGAGCTGGCCATAAATAATGTATCACTGTTAAACTAGAGAGTGTGTGGTGGCTATGTTAGGAAAGTTTGCTCACAAGCAAAAGAACATTTGTGGTAACCTGCTTATTCCTTCGATGTTAAGTTGGCATATGCGAATAGATGGTCCAGTTCTACGAACGTGTGTGTCCTGAGAAGCACTTTTTGGTTATTTGCTCTGCATTCTATGACCGGAGGCCTTTTCGGCCAGTTCGGTCTCATCCTGTTGTTGTTACTCATTTAGCACCACCCAGGAGGCACGGGGGTCTTAGGGTATGTCACGGACGCGGGTAACCTGGACACATACTTCAGGAAATGGTGCCTCCGCCTAAACCATCAGAAAACTGTTACTTCAGCATTCCACCTGCGTGACAGACACTCTGACTATAAACCGGAAGTTAAACTCCGGAGACAAACTTTGCAGTATTGCAGCACACCGAAGTACCTCGGAATAACACTCGATAAGTCCCGAACTTTCCGACAACATCTCTAACGTGGCCGCAAAACTGAAGACCCGTAATAATGTCATTCAGAAGCTTGCTGGAGCCTCCTGTGGTTGCAGTGCTCAAACCCTTTGGCACTATCATACTCTGTCGCTGAATACTGTTGTCCAACTTGTATGAACAGTGCTCACTGTAGCAAGATAGATGTGCAACTCAACCAGACAATGCGACTATCACAGGCTGCATACGTAGCACTCAAACTGCATTGCTACCAGTTTTAAGTAACACCCAATCTCCAGCTCTGCGAAGATCAGATGCTCTCCTGAAGATCTGGACAAACACTCAGAAGAACCCCCAGCTACTCGTACACAGCGATATATGAATAGCAGAACATCAGCGTCTGAGGTCAAGAAAACCACCTTGGCGAACTGCACAACATCTTGAAGCCTCCGCCTTTAACTTCAACGAAGTATGGAGAAGTCAATGGGAAGAATCGTCAGTATTCATCTGGTTGAAAAGCCTTCCATGCGAGTTCCAGGTTTCACACTCCCCAGACGCCAGTGGAGAACCATCAATCGCATCCGAACAGGACAAAGGAACTGCGGATATCTAAAGCACAAATGAGGCTGGGCAACATCTCCAGATTGTGACTGTGGAGATGCCCTGCAAACAATAAATCACATTGTTGATGAATGCCCGAAACGAGCCTTCGGGGGATCAATAAATGACATCCTCCATGCATCACCTCAAGGGCTCAACTGGATCAACAGACTGGACTTAGAAATCTAAGAACTTGTGTAATGCGCACATAATTTAGTATAATACTTTGGACATTTGATTCTGTACCTGTATTTTGCTTGTCATTTCTTACACTGTATATTCTTAAAATTATGTATTTGATCCAAGCTCTGTATCATCGTACGATAAATAAATAAAGTTGTGGTAACAGCAGAAGTACCAGTAAATAAATTTAAGGAGTCTAATTAATGTCAAAAGTAACTCCCTGGCTACCTTCCTGCCCGAGAATGTTAAGTTACCGGTAATACGTAGAACTTGTTCTCTATTTTGGTTTTTTGGTGCCTCTCTTCCGAAGTCGCATTTTAACAAATAATATGGGATGTACAAGTAACATGGGATGTATTGCACCTTATGTGCCTGTAACAAACCAGACGCGTGTAGTGATTAATAAAAAAACAAAAAAAGAGAAGAAAATAAAAGGAAAAGGTTGAAAATGTGTGAAGGAATGGTGAATAAAAGGGGGTTTTAAAATCGTAAATGACCGTGAAAAAGGGAAAGAATGAAAAGCAAATCGGACTTCGTATTACAGAAAAACTATCGGACTTCGTGATTCGGAAAAGCTATTGTTGGGGTGGTCCTTGTGGCGTTTTTGAGCAAAAGTTAAACCAATTTCCACTACAAAAATTATTGAAAAAGAACAGAGAATAACAAAATGTAACTGACAGGGGGAAATGGCGTAGATAAGAGTTCATCCTTTGCCAGATTAACATGTCTTCTTTCGTGCGGCGTCCAGGTCTTCAAAAATCTCCTTCAATTCTGCGTGAAAAGTCTGCTCCGAAATCTTGCAATAAGTTTCATTGTCCAGGAATTTCTAATGTATCCAAAACCGTCTTGATATTAAATGCAATTTATTTTAGTTGCTTCTCTCCATCCTCCGAATTTCATAACAACTTCCACAATGTCTACACATTAATAAGTTTTTTCGTCTTAATCAGATCACGTCTGCATTAAGCTTCCGCTCTCGGGAGACAATAATGAAACGGATAGAAAAACAAAACAGAGTTACAATTTTAGTATTTTCTCTGCCGTCGAGCGCTCATACCGCTGCGATGGTATAATTTTTATCTGAGGGAACGAGTGTAGCGCGGCGAAATTCAAAGTCCCGCTACACGCGTCTCGCTTTATTTTAAAGCATTTTCAGTTGTCATTACAAAGTGTTTCTTTTTCTTTTCTTTACATATCTGTTCTGTGACATCATAAACAGTTCTCGTGTGTTAAATGAATATTATGAGACAGTCTTAATGTTTTAAATTACCATTATTAGTCGTGTTTTTTAGCTCCTACTTCATCCCTTAAGTCCTTCTACACTCAGGTGCTCGATTTATAGTACACTGCAATTTATGGAGGAATAACGTATTTTCGTTTTCGTGTTTTGTAAGTTACATTCACTTCATCTACTTTGTTGTAATCACACTAATACGATCGTCTTTTTCTGTGGCGATCACAACTAAATTCACGAAACGAATGTGGATTTACGCAAGATGAAAACCAGAATACATTCTGTCTCATATAGCGTTCAATGGTGTGGGGTGTAATGTCTTAACTTGCCTATGCGAGTGAGTGAATTTTTATTTAGAGGGGTATTGTATGTCTTAAAATGTGTGATTGTAAGTGGGTATGCTGTATGGTTTACGTGATAATGTTTTTGTCTTGGTTATAGGGGTGTCATAATTTACTTACTAATGTTTGATAAGCTCAGCTAATGTTAGGTTTCTGAAGTTTGTTTGGTCTTTTAGTATGTGCTTCTTTTCTCTGACTGCCTTTTTAGTTTGGAAACTGTCTTGTAGTATTAGGACATGTTGTTTGTTAGTGAATCTGGTGATTCTAATTTCTATTTCTATTGTGATGGAGTGAAGGTTTCTTTCTCTGCGGTACTCTACCAGTTTTAAACGGCTGGTGCCATACTTCCATACTCTTTCATCCTCTTTATGTCTGATTTCAAACGTTCTGTTGGGCTGTTTTGAGTAGCAAATATCGCAGCTGTTACCCTGAAACTGGTAAATGCCAGATTTTTTTAATATATGTAAGTGTCATCTTTCCTTTTTAAGCAGTTTTGTATGAAGTTATTACGTTGGTAGGCTAGTTGTATTCCTTGTTTCTGTAGGATTTTGCCGTTGTGTGTTCCAGTTTGTTTCCATATGTGAGCACATACCAGCTTGTCTTCAGTGTTGTGTTTCTTGCTGTTGGTATATGTGCTTGGGTGAGTGTTGTGGGTCCTTGAATTTGTATGGTGTTTTGCTTTATTTGTTTTATTTTTATGCCTTTTGGAATTTTATCATTCAGTTTTGCGATTAGAGATTCTTGTCATTCATTGTTTTTTGCTGTTTGAGCTATTATTTTTTTCCGACTTACTGATACTGTGTTTAACCCGAGGAGAATGTATCTGAGAGCTTGTTGTGTTTGAGACTGTTGGTGGTTTGAAGATTGGTGTAGTACTCTTGCTGTTGGTATATGTGCTTGGGTGAGTGTTGTGGGTCCTTGAATTTGCATGGTGTTTTGCTTTATTTGTTTTATTTTTATGCCTTTTGGAATTTATCATTCAGTTTTGCGATTAGAGATTCTTGTCATTCATTGTTTTTTGCTGTTTGAGCTATTATTTTTTTCCGACTTACTGATACTGTGTTTAACCCGAGGAGAATGTATCTGAGAGCTTGTTGTGTTTGAGACTGTTGGTGGTTTGAAGATTGGTGTAGTACTCTTAGCGTTGTGGGGATATTCCTGTAAATGTTAAATGACTGTTGGCTATTTTCTTTTTGTAATAGTTGCATTTAAGACGTTTATTTGTGTCAACTGTTATTCCTATGAAGTGAACTTTATGTTTTTTATGTGTTTATCCTTCTGTGTAGTTAGTCTCTCTTCGTTTCCAGAGCATCTACCAAGCAGGCAATGTCGTCCATGTATCTACACCAGTATGGTAGGTTGTATTTTTCTGGTACAGTTGTTTGAAGCAATCTTACGTCTATATTGTTCATGAGGATATTTGCTAACTTCCATGAATAGGAGATCCCATCACCAATCCTTCCTGCAAGCGGTATTCTTCGTTAAACTGAAAGTAGGTTTGGTCTGTATTAGGGTGTAGAAGTTAGTTTAATTTGGAGATGTGTTCCTGTGATAATAGATTGTAAGCATCTAGGTCTTTTTCTATTACCTACATGTTTCCTCGACTGGAATTGTGGAATACATGATGTGTACATCAGATGAGATCAGTATAACTGTTTCCATAATATACACAATCTAATAAAAAAAGTGAAGCACCCAGCAGGCATGGTCGGATGTCAATCGGATGTCATTGTGACTACGTACACTTACACACCATCGCCAGATATGTAAGGGATAAGAGTTGCAATTCTCTGTACAGGCAGAATGGCCACTGTAGTACATCAGTGTCGTTCACTTTTAGTGTTGTTACTAGGCCCAAATGGTATATCGAGGGCGTGAACGGATGTTGAGTGAAGGACAGGGATATGACACGTACTCATGTGAGACAGCATTATCAGGGTCTGATGAGGTTGGAAGGGGCCTCATTGTGGGTCTCCATTTGACTGGCTGGTCGAATCGTACAACATCCATATTTGTGGGGCATTATGATGTGACAGTGGCCCAATGTTGGACTGTATGGGAAAGTGAGAGCAGGCATACTCATTGTCAAAGTACAGGTCGACCATGTCTGAAAACCATAAGGGATAGTCGCCATGTCGTGCACCGACTACGACATCATACCTTGACCTCTGTCCTTGCCATCCTGCAATATTCTGTCATCCCATCATTGGTCAGATATTGGCAACAGGTGGACTGGGGAATTACCGGCCCATGGGTAGGCTGCTGTTAACATTACAACACAAATGTCTGTATTTTGAGTGGTCCCACGAGTGGGAAGCATGGACTGTTGATGAATGGTATCGCACTGTGTTCAGCGACGAATCACAGTCGTGTACTATCCAGAGGATCACTCATGTCTATGGAGCGTTTTTAAAGCTATTCTGATACAAATCGAGAAGAATGGGTGATGAACTAATTTGCTGGAGGAGCAGGTCGGCTACAGAGTACCAGACAAAAGTTTGCTTGTGATTAGATACTAAATACTCACTAAGCTGGTGAGGTACGTGACCAGAGGTTTGTCATACTCCATTTGATCCCAAATGAGAATTTCTAAAATCATTGGGGGATATAGCAACCAACTACTCAAGTTGGTTTGTAGAATCTTTGAGTCTAGAGACATATCATCAGACTTTCAGAAAAATATCATCCAGACAGTCTCGAAGACAGCAAAGAGAGGTAAGAGAAACAACTATCTCCAGTCACCTTAATATCTGGTGCATCAAAATTGCTGACAGGAAATAAAAAGAAAATTGAGGAGCCTTTAGATGACGATCAGTTTGGCATTAGGGAAGGTGAGGCGGCAGAGAGACATCTCTGATACTGCACTTGATAATGGAAGAAAGACCTAAGGAAGAAACGAGAGAAGTTCATAGCATTTGCAACTCACAAAAAGCATTCGACAACATAAAATACTCAAGATGTTTGAAATTCTCAGGGAAATAAGTGTAAGCTGTAGCTAAAGGCGAAAAAAGTAGAATGTGTGTCAGAATCAACAGGAAAAAATTTAAAGGTTCTGCTGCTAGGTACATTTGTGGGCAAGCAGTTGCAGAAAGTGTTGGGGTGTGATTACCTGGTCACCAGCGTTGTGAAGCCTAGTGCAGGGTTGGCTCAAGTGACTGATAGCATAGGGGAGCTACGTAGGAATTTTACAAAGGATGATCAGGTAGTGATATTGGGTGGAACAGCCTTTATAGAGATTGTAGTGGGACGCGAAATTGAAGCGTCACCCATCCACCAGTGTCAGCCCAGTTTGCAGGTGAATAAAAGTTTAATTTAGTGTTTTGTTCATGTATTTTTGTAATATTTGTAATGGTTGTGAATTATCTAAAGTTTTGTATTTATTTTTTATGTTTCATGCACGGAGAGGGCGGCGCAACGAACGGAGACAGCATCTTCGCTGCCGGGACCAGAGAGAAAGTTGCTGGCCACTATACGTCGCGGGTCGACAGCCAAAGAGCAACAGAAGATCCTGAACCCGAGTTGTTGCGTCGTGCTTCTAAAAACTGAAAAAATAAGAATTTGTAATGTTTCTACAACAATGACGTCATAGAAAGTTTAATCATGTTGTAAATGTTCAGTCCTATCTTGTCAAGGCTCAGGTTCACGTCCATATGTAGGAAGTTTAAATACGTGTTTCGAGAATTTATTTATGAAGAATTATGTTAATGAATTATTAATTTATTTGACAAGATTATTAATTCTGACAACGTTCATCGCGAGTGTGAGTCTTGAAAGTTTATTCAATGTGGTTCTAATATTCATTAAAGCAGATAACTTGCATTAATACAATTTCTGAGAAGAAACAAAACGACATCTAAATTGAAAAAAAAAAGTTTGCGCAAACCAATTGGACTGAGTGACGTAATTCTGCGTATACGACTCAAATGATGACGTTTTAACTACAGTTTCGTTCAAGAACCATTCAGAGACAATTTTTAAAAGAATTTAAATAATTTTGAAGTGTTTGTAACTGACGTAGGTGACGAAGTCTGCACATGGTCATATGTCAAAAGAAAATCATTTATACAAAACGTACCTCGTTACACTACAAGATGAGAAGTATGATGTATGTGGTGACCCCGTAAAGATAGGTACCAAAACTGGTGGCACTAATGCTCATTTCGTGCAACCGTTTCAGCGTCATGATCGGCCTTGTATTAATGCGGCTGTTAGGCGCGTTAACAAGGGGCTGCGGAGGGCGCTGATGGCAGAGGGCATGGGTCGCATCTCAGTGGTGCCAGTTGGGTCTACCAGTTAATCGGGGGTCACTAGGCATGGCCTGCACCTCAATAGATATGGGAAGGGGAGTCCGGCAAAGTTTATAGGTGACAGTGTAGTGGGTGGTGGTGGTGGTGGGATCACTCATGGAAAAGTTCCTGAAGTAGTTGGTGTTATAGCTGCACCTTTTTTAGATTGAAGTCAGTTGATACGTATACCTGCTTAAAGGAAGATCCTCTAACTAAGGGCTCACCTTCAGAGGATGTAATGTTTCAAGTCGAGAAGGAATTAGCATATTACATTAAAATATAAGTGGTATTGGAAATAAAGTTAGTGAACTCCCTACAGATGTTAACTCTGAAATTATTGGTATATCAGAGCACCAATTAAATAATTTGACAATTCAGAGGCTTCCTTTACCAGGATACAGATTAGCTAGCTGTTTTTCAAGGAGTTTCTTGTGGGGCGAGGTAGTGGCTATGTACGTAAAAATAATATTCCATCTGAGTCCATAGACGTATCACAACACTGCACTGAACAGATATTTGAATGTTGTGCAGGGACAGTTGAATTTAATGAAACTTAACTTCTAGTTGTTGTTGTTTATAGGTCCCCTAACTTTGATTTCAGAACATTTCTGTTAAAGCTAGAGAGGGTTCTTGATTCAGTTTGTAGGAAGTACCAGAAATTAGTTATATGTGGTGACTTCAATATAAATTTTGTATATGATGGTGCAAGAAAAAGATGTTGGTAGATCCCATGAATTCATATGATGTGATCCAGACAGTGTTTTTCCCAACTAGGGCACAAGGAAACAGTAGCACAACCATAGACAATATTTTTATTCATTCTTCATTACTAGATGGGCATTCTGTTAGTAAAAGGGCGAATGGACTTTTAGACCATGATGCACAAATTTTAACACTAAAACGCTTTAGTACTCAAACAAATGTCACATTTAATTACAAACTATGTAGGAAAGTTAATCCAATAGCAATAGAGAGTTTTTTAAACCTTGTAAAGGAACAAGAGTGGAAGGATGTTTATAGTGCCGATAACATAGATGATAAATATAATGCTTTCCTTAACACATTTCTCATGCTCTTTGAGAGTTACTTTCCATTAGAACGTTCTAAACGTGGTACTAGCAGACTAGCAGTGATAGGCAGACAGGGTGGCTGAGTAGTGGGATAGGGATATCATGAAGAACAAAGCGGGAATTATATCAAGCCGGCTGCTGTGGCCGAGCGGTTCTAGGCGCTTCAGTGAAGAACCACGCTGATGCTACGGTCGCAGGTTCGAATCCTGCCTTGGGCATGGATGTGTGTGATGTCCTAAGGTTAGTTAGGTTTAAGTAGTTCTAAGTCTAGGGGACTGATGACCTCAGATGTTAAGTCCCATAGTGCTTAGAGCCATTTGAACCATTTATTTGAATTATATCAAAATGTTAGAAGTAGTCACTATCAAGCTACAGTAGCCCATTACAAACAGCACTGAAAGGTGCTTAAAAATGTTATTAGGAAGGCAAAGAGTATGTAGTATGCAAAGAGAATAGCTAATTTGCAGGATAAAATTAAAACCGTATGGTCAGTTGTGAAGGAAGTGTCTGGTCAGCAGCACAAGGTCGACAATATAAAGTCAGTTTACAGTAAAAATATTTCTGTTACTGATAAATCAGACATATGTCCAGTATTTAACAATCATTTTCTGGACATTGCTGGTGAATTAAAAAAAAATTAATTTCTACAGGAAATCACATAACATTCTTGGTAAAGGCGTTTCCGAGATTGATGTCTGAAGTACTCCTGTGTGATATGGACAAGAGGGAAATTGAATCAATAATTAAATCACTGAAGACTAAGGACTCTCATGGTTATGGTGGAGTACCTAACAGGATATTAAAATACTGTGCTGCACAAGTTAGCCCTGTATTTAGCCATATTCGTAATTTTTCGTTTAGGAATGGTCAGTTCCCTGAGCGATTTAAGTACTCAGTAGTAAAGCCGGTTTATAAAAAGCGAGAAAGGGATAACGTAGATAATTTTAGACCTATTTCTATGCCATCAGTTTTTGCTAATGTTATTGAAAATGCTGTGTATGTAAGGATAATTGATCATTTTATGTCACACGATTTGCTATCAAATGTACAATTCGGCTTTAGAAGTCGTTTAACAACTGAAAATGCTATATTGCCTTTTCTCTGTGAGGTACTGGATGGATTAAACAGAAGTTTCCGACCACTAGGCATATTTTTTTATTTAACTAAGACATTTGATTGTGTCGATCACAAAACATTGCTCCAGAAGTTGGACCATGACGGAATACGGGGAGAAGCTCACAATTGGTTCACCTCTTACTTTAGAAACAGACAGCAAAAGGTCATTATTCACAATGTTGAGAATGGCTGTGATGTGGGGTCTGAGTGGGTTACAGTCATGTGGCCAGTGCCCCAGGGAACAGTGTTGGGGCCACTCCTGTTCCTTATTTACATAAATGACACGCCCTCTAGTGTTACAGGTAACTCTAAACTGTTTCCTGAAGACACTAGCTTGGTAGTAAAGTATGTTATGTGCAACATTGACTCGGTTTCAAATAGTGCAGTTCATGACCTAAGTTCATGGCTTGTAGAAAATAAACTAATGCTAAATCACAGTAAGACTCAGTTTTTACAGTTTCTAACACACAATTCAACAAAACATGACGTTTTCATTTCACAGAATGGGCATATGATTAGTGAAACTGAACAGTTCAAATTTCTAGATGTTCAGATAGATAGTAAGCTGTCGTCAAAAGCCCACGTTCAGGATCTTGTTCAAAGACTTAATGCTGCCATTTTTACTATTCGAACGGTATCTGAAGTAGGTGATCGTTCGACACGAAAATTAGTCTAATTTATTTTCATTCGCTTAGGTAGTATGATGTTATATTTTGAGGTAACTCTTCCCATTCCAAAATAATATTTTTGGCTCAGAAACGGGCGAATCGGGGAATAAGTGGTGTAAGTTCATGAACCTCTTGTCGACCCCTGATCACGAGTCTGGGTATTTTGACATTGGTTTATCAATATATATATTCCTTACTGTCATTTCTTGTTAACAATATTAGCTTATTCCCAAGGATAAGCAGCTTTCACTCAGTTAATACTCGACAGAAATCAAATCTCCATTTGGACCGGATTTCATTAACCCTTCCGCAGAAATGTGTGCAGTATACTGTTGCATCCACTTTCAATAAGCTACCACTCGAATTCAAAAATCTTAGCAATAATCCATGCGCTTTCAAATCGAAACTGAAGAGTTTCTTCATGGGTCACTCCTTCTAGTCTGTCGAGGAGTTCCGTGGAAAATTAAGCTGATTCTCGTTGTATTGTTGATTGAGTTTACTTAAACTTATGGACTTTTTATCTGTTATTACTTTTATGTTGTAATTTCATGTACTGACACGTTCCATGACATTGGAGATTTACTCCTCAATTTGGCCCTATGGAACTTGACGTGTAAATAAATAAAATAAATACCAAGATCAAAGTGCTCAGAGGGAAAAAGTAGTACGAGAGGGATGTATTCTTTCACTCCTATTGTTCAATCTTACATCGAGCAAACATGGTGAAAATAAAAGTTCAGGGCTGGGATTCAAATTCAGGGTAAAATAATATCAATGATCAAACTCGCTGTTAACATTATTGCTTTCCCGAGCGAAAATAGAGAAGAATTACAGGATCTATTGAAAGGAAAGAACAGTATAATGCGTACAGAATATGGATTGAGAGTAAACCACAGGAAGTCGAAAATAATGAGAAAAGCAGAAAGGAGATAAGCGATAGATTTAATATCAAAATTCTGGACCACAAAGTTATCTTGGATACAAAATTACACATGATAGACGAAGCAAGAAGCGTATGGCGATTAGAATAGCACATCAAACATAGCATTCCTCGCAAAAAGAAGCCTATTAGTATCAAACATAGAACTTAATTTGAGGAACAAATTTCTGAGAATGTACATTTGGAGCACAGCATTGTACGAAAGCAAATCATGGCCTGTGGGAAAACAGGAAAAGAAGGAAGTCGAAGCATTTGAGATGTGTTATTGCAATAAGATACTGAAAGTTAAATTTGATGTGCGGTGTTGTAGCATGATGTTGACAATTAGATGCATTGATAATGAAATGAGGAGACTAACTGCAGAATTGGCGAGGAGAGAAACTTGTGGAAAACATTGATAGGCATTGATAGGAGGAAGAGACGACATGGTGGGACATGTGTTAAGACGTCAGGGAATAACTTCAGCGCTACTTTAGGGAGCCGTAGAGTGTTAAAACTGCAGGAAAGATCAGATATTGGAATAAATCGAACAAATGATTAAGAACGTTGGCTACCTTTGTTATTATGTGATGAACTGTTCATCTCAGGAAAGGAATGCATGATTGGCGCATCAAACCAGTAAGAAGACTGACGACCAAAAAACGCATATCCTCATAACATTAGTTCGACAACGTCTCGTTGGTAAATGGGATACTTCGCCTATTACGGTTTTTGATATACCCGTATGCTGATAACAGACTTATACCCACGCTAAACACAACTCCATGCGGCCTTTTCCATTCTTCTAGTGTGCAGTTGAGATGTTCCTTTACCCGCAAAAATCTCTCTGCGATAAGGAGAGGTGGTGCAGTGACTTCGATAACCCATAGCGAGGACTTTGTTGCTACTGATTTGGCTGCTGTAGTTGTCAAGCACCGAATTGCTGAGGGAGTTTTGGCTCTGTGGTCTGTCCATCGTTGTTTACGGTAACTTCTGTCATCCTGTCAGCGACTGTCTGTTGCCGACGGACGCCTCGAATCAAAATATTGACACTAAATAATTTGCGGTGTGGAATGTGAAAAGCGCTGTGCCTGCCAAAATAGTAGGGTCTCTGATGTGAGAGGCATCCATGATATGGCCGCGATTAAACGAGCTGATACCGCATTTCTGTCCTACCGTACATTCGACTGTCAAGTTGGCAGCCAGCACAGCGTCTGACTACCTGCGTGTGTGTGTGTGTGTGTGTGTGTGTGTGTGTGTGTGTGTGAGAGAGAGAGAGAGAGAGAGAGAGAGAGAGAGAGAGACAGTGTTTCCAAGCGGCTGCGACTACCTCTCGATGTGGATGTGGTAGGAGACGCAGTCGGCGAGACGCGCGTTCATCTGGCGCAGGCTGCCGCGAGCGCAGAGGTCCCTGGCCATCAGGTTGAGCACACGCAGCTGGCCCGCCGTGTAGATGATGAGCGTGAAGAAGAACGCGTCCAGTGTCGTGGTCAGGATGTAACCGTAGAACATGGCCACCGACACGGCAGCGTACACCGCCTGCAATCAAGAAAGGGACAACAAAAGTCACATCATGTCTACATTTGAGCCTTTTCAAGCCAATTTGGTGTAACTCCTCTTTTTAATACTATAAATGAATTCTGAATATGTTAATCTAACAACAGGAATCGGGTACCTCCTAGTTCTCTAAACAGCTCCACAGATGGGGGCACAAGTTTAGCTATCTATCTGTTGATAACCACAGTTGTGTAACTGGGAGTTACACCACTACTCCAGTTATCCTTTTTGTTATAATGTCATGGATGCTACCTGCTACTAATTGTATATTTCACATCCAGTTATCCTTTTAGTCATAATGTCATGGATGCTACCTGCTACTAATTGTATATTTCACATCATTTTGCAAATTGAAATTTATTTTATTTTTTAAATGAGCGAATCAATGAGCTCTGAAAGCGACAGGGACAATGTTAATACACCAAGTATATTGACTGACAATGGATCTAACGGCGAATATGTGTCTTTGAACTAGAGATAACCACTCGTGAGCGTTTTTGTTGTTTATGTTCTGTTTTAAGCTAAAGAAAGTGAATTATAAATGTACATACCAGTGTATATGTTTTAAATAAAGATGTATTATTTCCTTAAACTAAATTATTCATTTATTGTCTTAATAATTTTTTAACCGTTTTATGTATACATATTCTGTCAGTTTGGGATTATGTTTCAGTTAATCAGCTTTTATGTTAGTTTGCAAAAAATCTGACTAATTAAAGCCAGATTATGTTAAAATATGCCTGAAGAAACAGAATATGAGCCAGATCGAGAAAGAAGAAAGAAAGAGACTGATAAACGTAGGAAAACCTGACAAAAGCGAAAAAGGAAAATTAGTTACTGGGGAAAAAATTTAGTAATCCTAATTGTAATCGCAAGAATAAATGTTTTGAAAAAAAATGGAGAGGATTCATGAGAAAATGCTTTTGACTCATTCTGGAAACAGGTTCTTTCAAGGTCCAGAATGCATTTTCATGTGGTTTAATAAAGCAAGAAGACTCTAAATGTCATAGGCCTAAAGATAGTAGTAGAGCAGCAAAGCCCACTGCTACGCATTGTTATGTTACGTGAAACGATAGAACATCTGTGACGTATGTCAAGAATATTACTTAAAAGCCTTCCAAATATCTGATGGTGGGGTGACTGGGGCCACTAGGAAAATGAAAGCTGGACAGTCACTAGGCTCAGAAACCGGGGAAAGGGAGTTCCTGTAACTAAAACATCTGATGAACAATTGACAGTGGTACGGGACCACATATCAACATTTTTTACTTGTCAATACCGTTACACCAGATCCCATAATCCAAACCGAAAACACTTTTTAGAAAATCTAAATATCCGCTAGTTATTTAGCCTCTACAAGGACTATTGTACTGAAAGGGGCAAAGCACCATTTAAAGAATACATTTACCATAGGACATTTAATACGGAGTCCAATATACAATTGCATGCTCCTCATAAGGACACTTGTATGAAACATAATTTATTTAGAAGTAAGATGAACATCTCAGTAGATGACCAAGAAAGGAGAAAAGTTGAGCTTGACTATGAACTTCACCTAGGAAAGACAGAGGAGGTAAGAGAGACTGAAAAAATACTGCGAAAAATCGGCTTCTGATAGCCCATATTACTGTTTTTCACTTGATTTGGAAAAATAATTAGTTCCTAAAACTAACATGCCAAATCGCTTGTTATAGGCGTAATTTACAAATTTATTCCTTTGGTTGTCATGAGTTATCAACAGGACAAGACTACATGAATTGTTGGGATGAACTGTAGGATCTAGAGGCTCACAGAAAATAGTGCATGTATAGCCAACCACATAAAATGTAGTAGCAGTAGTTGTTGTAGCTTTTTTATTGTAAAGTTTTATTCCTAAGTAGAAAATGCTGTTTTGAGTTTCATGTTTATTTTTTTCTTGGTAAATGTAAGGTGAGACTATCTCTTGTTGCATGGTTATGGGCAGAGCTGTTTGCTCAGTAATTACCAATGTTATTTTTGATGTGTACAACTGACTGGTAAATGTATTCACACGGAGCAGTTAAAATCCCCAGTGTTCTGATCAGATCTTTACAATGAGCTCGACTAGTATTTTTGGTTATTATTCTTATGGCTCTTTTCTGGAGTTTGAAAATTGTGTTCATATTTTGTGCATTTGTTCCCAAAAAAAGAACGCCATAGCTTACATATCAATAATATGTAACTAAAAGACACTGCATGTTACACACTGATGACAGGATTCTAAGGGCATAAGATGCTGATGACATTCTGTTTGCAAGTACCTTTGTGTGTTCACATCACTTCAGCTGAGAATCGATATTCATTCCTAGAAATTTTGCATTTGTTACACAGTCTGTAGAGGTGCCATCTACATTTAATTTAACGTTGTCATTTTTCCTCTTCAAACTGAAATTCATGGCATTAGTTTTCTTTATGTTCAGTGTCACTTGATTACTTATTGACAAACCATAAACTTCCTTGAGAGTTTCATTTGCTTTTTCGGCAAGGAGTTCTCTTGTTTTACCGTAACTATAATGTTGCTGTCATCAGCGAAGATGATTTTTTCACCATGAGTAACACTACTGGGAAGGTCATTGATGTATATTAGGAACAGAATTGGTCCTAATATGCTACCTTGCGGAACCCCTATATTAATGCATTTTGGTTCTGATAAGTGTTTTACTAAATTTTTAGATCTATTTGAGGTATGTGTTATCTCTACTCTTTGTACCCTATCTGTTAGGTATGATCGAAACCAGTCATTACCTACCCCTCTTATTCCTAACGCTTCTAATTTATTTAATAGAATCTTGTAGTCGACTGAATCAAACGCCTTAGAAAGATCCAAAAATATGCCTGTGACACACTCATCTTTATCAAGAACATCAAGTACAACTTTTGTGAATTCTACTAAGGCTGACGCCGTATTTTTCACTAACAGCAAAACACATTGTATTATACAGCGATACATTCCAGGATAAAACCGGAACTGGAAGATGGCTCTTTCCCACACGAAGTGTTGAGTGCTATAGACAAGGGTTTTCAAATTGATTCCGTATTATTAGGTTTCCAAAAGGTTTTTGACACTATACAAGGGCTTGTAATAAAATTGCGTCCTTATGGAATATCGTCTCAGTTAAGCGACTGGATTCATGATTCTTGTTAGAGAGGTCCAGTTCGTAGAAACTGACAGAAAGTCATCGAGTAAAAAAGGAGTGATTTCTGGCGCTCCTCGAGGTGGTTTATTTGTATAAACGATCTAGGAGACAAACTCAGCAGCCGTCTTAGGTTGTTTGCAGATGATGCTGTCGTTTAACGTCTAGTAAAGTCATAATAAGATGAAAACAATTTAGAAAGGATATCCGTATGGTGCCAAAATTGGCAACTGACCATACATAATGAAAAGTGTGAGTTCATCCACATGAGTGCTAAAGGGAATCCCTTAAATTTCGGTTGTGCGATAAATCAGTCGAATATAAAGGCCGTAAATTCAACTAAATATCTGTTGTTGTTGTGGTCTTCAGTCCTGACACTGGTTTGATGCAGCTCTCCTTGCTACTCTATCCTGTGCGAGCTTCTTCATCTCCCAGTACTTACTGCAAGCTACATCTTTCTGAATCTGCTTAGCGTATTCATCTCTTGGTCTTCCTCTACGATTTTTACCCTCCACGCTGCCCTCCAGTGCTAAATTTGTGATCCCTCGATGTCTCAGAACATGTCCTACCAACCAGTCCCTTCATCTTGTCAAGTTGTGCCACAAACTCCTCTTCTCCCAAATTCTATTCAATACCTCCTCATTACTTATGTGATCTACCCATCTAATCTTCAGCATTCTTCTGTAGCACCACATTTCGAAAGCTTCTATGCTCTTCTTGTCCAAACTATTTATCGTCCATGTTTCACTTCCATACATGGCTACACTCCATACAAATACTTTCAGAAACGACTTCCTGACACTTAAATCTATACTCGATGTTAACAAATTTCTCTTCTTCAGAAACGATTTCCTTGCCATTGCCAGTCTACATTTTACATCCTCTCTACTTCGACCATCATCAGTTATTTTGCTCCCCAAATATCACAACTCATCTACTACTTTAAGTGTCTCATTTCCTAATCTAATTCCCTCAGCATCAGCGGAGTTAATTCGACTACATTCCATTATCCTCGTTTTGCTTTTGTTCATGTTCATCTTATATCCTCCTTTCAAGACACTGTCCATTCCGTTCAACTGCTCTTCCAAGTCCTTTGCTGTCTCTGACAGAATTACAATGTCATCGATGAACCTCAAATTTTTATTTTTTCTCCATGGATTTTAATACCTACTCCGAATTTTTCTTTTGTTTCCTTTACTGCTTGCTCAATATACAGATTGAAAACCCTGTCTCACTCCCTTCCCAACCACTGCTTCCCTTTCATGCCCCTCGACTGTTATAACTGCCATCTGGTTTCTGTACAAATTGTAAATAGCCTTTCGCTCCCTGTATTTTACCCCTACCACCTTTAGAATTTGAAAGAGAGTATTCCAGTCAACATTGTCAAAAGCTTTCTCTAAGTCTACAAATGCTAGAAACATAGGTTTGCCTTTCCTTAATCTTTCTTCTAAGATAAGTCGTAAGGTCAGTATTGCCTCACGCATTCCAATATTTCTACGGAATCCAAACTGATTTTCCCCGAGTTCGGTTTCTACCAGTTTTTCCATTCGTCTGTAACGAATTCGCATTAGTATTTTGCAGCTGTGACTTATTAAACTGATAGTTCGGTAATTTTCACATCTGTCAACACCTGCTTTCTTTGGGATTGGAATTATTATATTCTTCTTGAATACCTAGGAATTGCAATTACGAACAACTTAAATTGGAAAGAAAACATAAAATATGTGAGGAAGGCGAACCAAAGACTGCGATTTATTGGCAGAACACCTAAAAGGTGCAACAGATCTACTAAAGAGCTGCCTACACTACGCTTGTCCGTCCTCCTTTGGACGCGCGTTGTGGGGTTCTTACCAAAGATGAAGCCGAGTACACCGATTAAGCTGAAAGAAGAGCACGTTTTGTGTTATCGCGAAATACGGGAGAGAATGTGATACAGGATTTGGGGTGGACATAATTAAAACGAAGGCGTTTCTCGTTGCGGCGGGATCTTCTTACGAAACTCCCATAACCAGATTTCTTCTCCAAATGCGAAAATATTTTGTGGGCGTCGACCTACATAGGGAAAAACGATCATTATAGTAAAATAAGGAAAGTCAGAGCTCCCACGGGAAGACGTATGGGTTCGTTTTGCCCGCGCGCTCTTCGCGAGCTGAATAATAGAGAATTATTGTGAAGGTGGTTCGATGAACCCTCTGCTAGGCACTTAAGTTTGATTTGCAGTGTATTCATGTATATGTAGATGGTATTAAATTTATTGAAGTTAGTTTTGAATGAAGTTGACAACACTGAAATCATTGAGCAAAACTTTGTGATCAGTGCTCATTCCTATTTTTCGAACTACTCAGACTGTGGCTTAATTGGATTGTACAGTAAGAATCAACTGATTTTTTTGCCCTTCTGACTTGTGTCGAGTTACCACGACATCAAGGAAAAAGAATCCTGTCCACCTTATTGTGAAGTCTGGCGAAGAGCTTTCAGCTACAGAAAATATGGAAAAAAACCATTCGAAAGACGAAGTTTGATGAAGGAATCCGTCCAGTTTCATGGATAAGGATGCAGTGGACTAGGTATCAGAAATCCAATCCATTTGCAATCTTACACTAGAAGAACATGTCTGATGAGCTTCTATTTTTCAACCTGAACATCAAACTACCAGGGAACGAGGACGGCCGTTATCACTGACAAATATACCTTTGTCCCATCTCTTCAACTGACCAAGGCCTGTGACAGGAGAGGCAAAAAGGATGTACAAGACCTTTTCGCCTACATTCCCCCTATCTATGGTGCGTACTGTTTAAACCTTCACGCTTCTACCCCTGTTGGAGACAATGGATCATTGCTTGCTGACGATGTTAGGGACGTTTAGCAGCAGAAACTTTTATGGCTGATATCTAATTAAATGTCACTGATTTATATCATTTTTTTGACGTAATACACTGATTTTAAATAAAAAATATTCTTTTTCATTAAGTAATCAAGTTCTTTCTTGAACCACACGCTCAATCTGCGTAAAGCCAAAGTGGTATAAGTCACTTACTTGTAAAATGGGGATACGTGGAAAAAAGATGAGATAAAAGAATCAGTCGTGAATAAATGGGGTGGGGAAATTTTTGCTTGATAGTATTCTGGAAATTCCAACTACTATTCTACTAAAAGTCTTCATATTCCAAAACATTGTTTAGTGGATTAACACCATTTTGGCTGTAAGAGGCTCATTTACAGCTATAAGGACTATGGAACGGTTTCATTCAAAACTAATCACCACACTCGTTAATACATGTATCCCATTGGGAGACGAGGCGATCAGATCCTGTATCGTAGAACGCGGTCGGCCGCTGACGGATCCACAACCACACCCACTCTTGCATTTTCCTATCCGACCGAAACCGACGTCCAGTTTTGTCTTTCATCATGTGCCAAATACGTGTAAATAACACGATGAAAGATCTGGATTGTACAGAGGATGTTTCAGTGTTTCCCAACCAAATCGCAGAAGCGTAGCCCTTGTCCGATTGGCAGTGTGGGGACGGGTATTATAGTGTAACAGGATGATTCCATGCGACAGCACTCCTGGGCGTTTTGACTTTATGGCGTGTCGCAGTTTCTACAAAGTTTCTTTATAGCGCTGCGCACTGATTTCGGTTTCGCGCTTAGACAACTCGATGAGCAGAGGGCCCCTGCTGTCGAAGGAGGTTACCATGATCTTACGGGAACTTGTGTGAACCACTTTGGATTTCTTTGTCGAGGGAGATTTGGGATGTTTCCACTGTTGGCTTAGAGTTTTCCCTCAGGCTGTCGGAATGCTGTCCTATAGAATCATCATGTTTCACGATAACGTCCTCCCCCACACTGCCAGTCGGACGTAGGCTATGCTTCACTGATTTGGTTGGGAAACCCTGCAACATCTTCTGTAAAGCCCTGATATTTGCCATTGTAAAAGACAGCTGAGGACGTTGGTTTCCGTCGGGTGAGGAAGTTCAAGTGTGAGTGCGCTTTTGGATCAGTCAATGCCCTATTGTGTTCTACGGTACAAGAACTGATTGTCTTGTCTCCCAGTGGCGTAAATGTCTTAACGTGTGTTGTAAAGACTTTGGAATGGAGTCATTCCGTGTTCCCGTTGTGGCGGTGTGGGGCGGCGGATAGGAATTATTATTTACTGTTGCATAAATGTTTGTTTGAATGGAGAATGTTGAAACACTGCATTTCCCGGCCGATTAACCATATGTGCGGCGGCGGGTGGAATTATTGTTGTTTAAAATGTTCCTATTATTTATGCTGTTGTTTGCCGTTCTCATCACTGGCTCTCTAACTACAATAGTGGCAACCAGAAAGTGATTAGCAAAACGTGAAGCCTGTAATTAGAATTCCTAGTGCCCACTTCATTTGAGAAACACTTATAGTTACAGCTTATAGCTCTGAGGAATTAGGAGATTGTCTGGGATTTATAATCAAAAACAGTCGTGAAAAAAAAAACGTTCTGTATTCTGAAAGTCACAGATGAAAACAAAAGAATCCACACAATCTAACTAACAGAGCAGTTCAGAGTCTAATGCGCTGATGCCACTATAAATGTCCAAATTAAATGTTTAAATGAATGCTGGCCATAATTTGATGATTAGTTTCATCAAACGCCACGCTAAATAATGGTAGAATGTTTGTCCCGCGCCAGCACGTGAAAATACGACAATACGCAAACTAAAGATCGATACTTAAAGTCATCCCAGAATTAACACTTCACTCGAAAATGATTTCATGGTTAGGCGTATCCCGAGTAACTTAATACGGCATCCGAGGCTGTTTGTAGCAATGATACCGACGCGACGCGACTCCCGACACAGATGGCGTGCTATTCAGCGTCTGGAGAGAACTGGGGCCTTGCTTCCTCGCGCAGCCTTCTTATATATAAAGCCGCGGTGCGGACGGCAAAGGGAACGCCTGATCAAATCGGCTCTCCCGACTAGCCGCTGGGCTAGTAATGCACAACTTTAAGTTACCTAATAAATCATAGCTTCTCTTGCTGATGGCCGATGAAGCTCTTAATTTAAATGTGCATTCAGCACGCAGGTAAGTATTGATAATAAAATTTTGACGTGGCTAAGTTAAATATTTTGGGCGAGAGAATTAATTTAATTACACTGCACGCAGTAGACGAGCTCTGAACTGGCCCTTTGGAGATACGCTATCGCTATAGTTTTATAGGTATTCAAATGAAACTTCTGACATCTTCATAGTTATAGCGGATCTCCAACTTACTTAAATATAAACATCCTAGCCTTATTTATTAGCCTACTTAATCTATCTTGCTTCCTTAAGTTTTAAGACAAAAACCAGAAAATATTGAATTTCAACTAAAATCTTAAATTGTGAGATCCAGAAGACTGTTTCTATTAAATATTTATGAAAAAGGAATCTGATTATAAATTTTGAAGTCTCTAGCTCTTTTCTGTTGCGCCAATGATTTTTACAGAAAAACGTCCAAATTTCGAAAATGGCTAAAGTTATCGAACTGATATTCAACACATATTAATTTAGTATTACTCCTGAGATGCTAGAAACATTTTAGGTTATTTATTTGATTTTTAAAGTATTGCGCAACATTTATGACGTCAGAGCTAGTTACAGCGGACTGGCTGGCACACAATGGAAAGACTGATGTGAATTTACTACGGCGTGAGTAGGCTGCTTCCCTACAGCGGGTGTTCTGCTTTCATTATACTGACTCTCATGCATCTATAATCCGCAAGCTATCGCTCCATGCTTGGCGGAGGGTAAACGCTGGTACCACTGTAGAGTTTGCCCTTCACTATTTCATTTGCAGTGGTGCGTGGGAAGGAAAGTCGATAAACTGCACGAACTGATTTTTTTCACCGTGGTTATTTCGCGACATATATGTACGAGGAAGTACTATGTTGCTCAACTATTCTTCAAACGTAACGCTCTCGGAATTCCAACAGTCACCAACTCCGTGATACACAACGCCTCTCTTGTAGTGTCTGCCAATGGAGTTGGTTAAGCGCCTCCATTACGTTCTCGGGCTTATTAAACTTCCTCGTGAGAAAACGTGCCGCTCTCCGACGGACCTTCTCGATCTCTTCCGCTAGTCCTATTCGACAAAGCTCTCGTATACCTGAGAAACACAGTAATCGATCGAGCATGTATTTTGTAAGCCACTTCTTTGGTGTAAGCCACTTCTTTGGTGGGTGAATTTGATTTCCTTAAGATTCTCCTATTGAATTCTAGTCTGGCATCTGCTTTTTGTACAATTTGTTTGATGTGGTCATTCGACTTTTGTTTGCTCCGCACGGTTATTCCTAGATATTTTACGGTTGTCATTGGTTCCACAGACTTTCTACCCATAGTTTAATCGTACGGCAATGGATCTTTTCGCCTATTTACGCGCAGTAAAAAAATGATTCAAATGGCTCTGAGCACTATGGGACTCACGTTCTGAGGTCATCAGTCCCCTAGAACTTAGAACTACCTAAACCTAACTAACCTAAGGACATCACACACATCCGTGCCCGAGACAGGATTCGAACCTGCGACCGTAGCTACGCGCAGTATGTTCCATTTACTTAAGTTCAGAGTCATCACGTTCAGAGTCAACTGTCAGTCGCTGAACCAACCATTAAATAATAGGAACATTTTAAACAACAATAATTCCACCCGCCGCCGCACATATGGTTAATCGGCCGGGAAATGCAGTGTTTCAACATTCTCCATTCAAACAAACATTTATGCAACAGTAAATAATAATTCCTATCCGCCGCCCCACACCGCCACAACGGGAACACGGAATGATTCCATTCCAAAGTCTTTACAACACACGTTAAGACATATATATATAGTCTGATACCGGGTGTCTAGATTATTAAATGACGTTTTTCCTTAATTACACTGTATCTATTATTGTCATTACGATCAGCCCCTCTGGCAGTTACAGAGTAATCAATAACTACTAATAAATTATAAAAAAGTTGTGAAGCTTGAGTTCCTCCCGGCATATAACATGTTCAGACAACCTACATGAATACAGCTGGGTGACATCTTTGACAACCACTGGTATTTCGACAGGTGATCAACTGTCATTTTCAAGGATCATAATGCTCTCTTGACGCATTTGTATCTAGGAAATGACGAGGTGGTCGCTTGGCGAATTATCGGCGGTTGTCGTGTACGTAATCTAGCTTTTCCCCTTAGTTGTTTTGTTATAAAAAAAGTTGTCTTCACATAATGATCACTTCACAACGGCCACAGAGAGCGAAATCAACCGATCAGGCTAGACTAATAAATAAACCTAACTAACGAAATTAATGGCAGTTGATAATATCACTCAGACGATGGACCCCACTTCCAAGATATTACTGTATTTAGTTGTTTCGTTTGGAAATTCCTGTAGAAGAAATAAGTATGTAATAAACATTAGTAAGTACACGAACAAAAGCTCCTTCATGGAGTAAGTTAATCACAAGAACTGTTAGTAATAGTTCATGATAATTACTGAATTTACACAAGTTCGTAAATGGGCAGATGGCGCCGGTAACTGGATGAAGAGAAGTGAGATTTCAATCTGTAATAGATTACTTATATCTGGAGATAACGGGGACTGACAGTACCGAAGTGTTTTTGCAGTCTGGATTCATCCGAAAAAATGACGTTTTGCCATTCGTGCACCCAGGTCCGTCGTTGAGTACACCATCGCAGGCGCTACTGTCTGTGATGCAGCGTCAAGGGTAACCGCAGCCATGGTCTCCGAGCTGATAGTCCATGCTGCTGCAAACGTCGTCGAACTGTTCGTGCAGATGGTTGTTGTCTCACAAACGTCCGCATCTGTTGACTCAGGGATCGGGACGTGGCTGCACGATCCGTTACTGCTATGCGGATAAGGTGCCTGTCATCTCGACTGCTAGTGATACGAGACCGTTGGGATCCAGCGTTTGGAACCGCGCGACCGCTACTGTCGCAGGTTCGAATCCTGCCTCGGGCATGGGTGTGTGTGATGTCTTTAGGTTAGTTAGGTTTAAGTAGTTCTAAGTTCTAGGGGACTGATGACCTCAGAAGTAAAGTCCCATAGTGCTCAGAGCTATTTGAACCATTTTTGTGATCCAGCACGGCGTTCCGTATTACCCTCCTGAACCCACCGAATGTCGCGATAAGCTGCAATTCGACCTTTATCAAAGTCGGAAACGTGATGGTACGCATTTCTCCTCATTACACGAGGCATCACAACGTTTTACCAGGCAACGCCGGTCAACTGCTGGTTGTGTATGAGAAATGGGTGGGAAACATTCCTCATCTCCGCACATTGTAGGTGTCGCCACCGGCGCCAAACGTGTGTGAATGCTCTGAAAAGCTAATCATTTGCATATCACAGCATCTTCTTCCTGTTGGTTAAATTTCGTGTCTGTAACACGTCATCTTCGTGGTGTAGCAATTTTAATGGCCAGTAGTGTAGATATAGAAGAGTCAGTGAAATTAACTGAAAGAAGACAAGGATTTCTGATCGAATATAGAGTAATATCAACAGCAGTAGAAAATGGTATAACAGGAGTAGGATTCTTTATCAATAGGAAGGTATGACAGAGAATGAGTTACTGTGAACTGTTCAGTGATAGGGTTGTTCTCATCAGAATCGTGAGCAAGACAACACCGACAACGATAGTTCAGTATACATGCCAAAGTCGCAAGCAGATTATAAAGGGATAGAGTAAGTGTCTGAGGATAATGAACAATAATTCAGTTCGTAAAAGAAGATGAAAATCTAACTGTCATGGAGAAATGGAATGCGGTTGTAGAGAGATGGAAATCTAATAGTCATGGAGGATTGGAATACGGTTGTAGGGGAACGAGCAGAAGAAAAGGTTACGGGAGAATATAGGCTTGGTGAAGGAATGGGAGAGGAGAAAGATTAATTGAGTTCTGCAATAAGTTTCAGATGGTAATACCGTATACTATGTTCAAGAATCACCAGAGGATGAGGTAAACTTGGCAAAGGCCACGAAATACGGGATGATTTCAGTTAGATTACATCATGGTCAGGCAGAGTTTCCAGAGGATGAGGTAAACTTGGAAAAGGCCACGAAATACGGGATGATTTCAGTTAGATTACATCATGGGCAGGCAGAGTTTCCGAAATCAGATATCGGGTTGTAAGTCGTACCCAGGAGCAGATATAGACTCAGAAGGCTGAAGTATAAGAGACTGGTCACGAAGGATCAATGTGTAAAGAAGTGGAATACGGAAGTACTAAGGAATGAAGAGGTACGGTTGCAACTCTCTGAGATTATGGGTACTGTGATAATGAGAAGCTCGGTAAGCTATTCAAGTGAAGAGGAATGTACTTCTCTAAAATGGACAAATGCAGAAGTTTGAGAGATAAACATAGGAACAGGGAAGGGAAGCAAGAAGGAACAATGAGTAACAGAAGAAATACTTCACTTGATCAACGAAACAAGGAGGTACAAAAATGTTCAGGGAAATACACAAACACTTAGGAATGAAATAAATTGATAGCTAAAGCGAAATGGCTGCATGAAAAATGCGAAGATATCGAAAAAGAGATGATTGTATAAAGCGCTGATTCAACATATAGAAAGTCACATCAATCTTCGGCGAAATTAAAAGCAAGTGCGATAACATTAAGAGTGCAGTGGGAGTTCCACTGTTAAATGCAGAGGAGAGAGTGCATACGTGGAAAGCGTACACTGAAGGCTTGACTTTGGGGAAGACTTGTCTGACGACGTGATAGAAGAATCAGGAAACGACAGGTAAGAGATACGGGACTTAGTATTAAAATCAGAATTTAAAGGAGCTTTGGACGACATGAGATCAAATAAGGCTGAAATGATAGATAAGATTCCATCGGAATTTCTAAAATCATTGGTGGTGCTGGAACAAAACGGTTATTCATGTTGGTGTGTAGAACATGTGAAACTGGCGATGTAACATCTGATTTCCGGAAAAAAGTCTACCACACAATTCCGAACACAGCAAGCGCCGACAAGTACGAGAATTTTCTCACAATCAGCTTAACAGCTCATGCATCGAAGTTGCTGACAAGAATAATATACAGAAAAACGGAAAAGAAAACTGAGGATATGTTAGTTGATGATCAGTTTGGCTTTAGGGAAGGTAAAGGCGCCAGAGAGGCAGTTCAGACGTTGCGGTTGATAATGAAAGCAAGGGTGAAGCAACATCAAGACACGTTCGTGGGATATGTCGACATGGAGGAAGCATTAGACAATGTTAAATAGTCCAAGATGCTCGAAATGCTGAGACAAAAGGCGGTAAGCTATATGGAAAGGCGGGTAATACACAATACGTACAAGAAAAAATGGCTTTGAGCACTATGGGACTTAACTTCTGAGGTCATCAGTCCTCTAGAACTTTTAACTACTTAAACCTGACTAACCTAAGGACATCACACACATTCATGCCCCAGGCAGGATTCGAACCTGCGACCGTTGCGGCCGCGCGGTTCCAGACTGTAGCGCCTAGAACCGCTCGGCCACACCGGCCGGCTACGTACAAAAACCAAGACGGAATAACAAGAGTGGAAGACGAAGAACGAAGTGCTCGGATTAAGAAGGGTGTAAGACAGGGGTGTAGTCTTTCATCCTTATGGCTCAATCTATATAACGAACGAACAATGATGGGAAATAAAAGAAAGGTACAAGAGTGGGATATCAATGATAAGATTCGCTGATGACATCGCTATCCTGAGTAAAAGGGAACAAGAATCACGGGATATCTTGAAAAGAACGAACAGTCTAATGAGTACAGAATATGGATCAAAGAAAGACGAAAGTAATGAGAAGTAACAGAAATGAGAACAGGGAGAACTTAATATCTGAATTGGGAGTCACGAAATAGACGAACTCTGCTGCCTAGGAAGTAAAATAACCCTTGATGGACAGAGCAAAGGGGACATAAAAAGCAGACTAGCACAGGCAAAATGGGCACTCCAGGCCAAGAAATGTCTCAAGCATAGACCTTAATTTGAGGAAAAAATTTCTGAGGTACGTTCGGAACACATCTTTCTAAGGTGGTGAGACGTGGACTGTGCGAAAACATGAAGAGAAGAGAATCGAAGCATTTGAGATTTGGTGCTACAGAAGAATGTTAAAAATTAGATGGACTTACGAGGTAAAGAATGAGGAGGTTCTCCGAAGAATGGGCGAGAGAAGAAATATATGGAAAACACTGTCAGGAAAGAGGGGTAAGGAATATATGGAAGCCATTGACTCGAAAGAGTAACAGGATGATAGGAGATATGTCAAGAAATCACGGAATAACCTACATGGTACTAGAGGGAGCTGTAGAAGGTAAAAACTTCAGAGGTCAGAGATTGGAATACACTCAGCAAATAACTGAGGATGTACGCTGCAGTTGCTATTCTGAGATGAAAAAGTTGGGACAGGAGAGGAATTCTTAGCGAGCGTCAGAAAACTAGCTAGAAGGCTGCTGACTGAGAACAAAAAAGGAAAAAGGGCGTCGATTTCGCTCCAGACCGCAGTCTCAAGGTAAGCTACAACCTTCTCTGGTCTCGGCTCTTGAGGAAGAATGGGCTCCTATTTGTCCACAGACGTTCAGATACCTCAATGAAAGTGTCCACATCACAGTTCACGCTGTCATAAATGTGAAGGGACACACACCAAATTAATGTGCGCTAACAGGTGTTCGGATATTGTTTATCAGTGTACACTCACTGTTGTGGAAAGTGTTACTGTTTTACAGCTGGAACGACGCCGATGTCTCCTGTGGCGTTAAAGAAAGTACTCTTTTTACGCCACATATGTCGTTAAATGGTGTTACTATTTCACCCTGTTCTTTGTGAATGTTAAGAGACATCAATTATCGTGAAATAACAATGAACAGATTTTAAATTCACGTACCAGGTAAGGTAAGCTACAACGCATTTCATCGAGCGAGGTGGCGCAGTGGTTAGCACACTGAACTCGCAATCGGGAGGACGACGGTTCAGTCCAGCGTCCAGCCATCCTGATTTAGGTTTCCCGTGATTTCCCTAAGTCACTTCTGGCAGATGCCGGGTTAGTTCCTTTGAAAGGGCACGGCCGACTTCTTTCCCTAATCCGATGGGGCCGATGACCTCGCTGTTTGGTCCCTTCTTCCAAATCAGGCAAATCAGCAACGAGTAGTACTACAACGCATTTGAAAAGAAATACGTCTAAATTAAAATGTAATTTACGAGACATGGTTTTTCATTCGTTCATCCTTGTTTTGCCGATTGTCAAAACTACGACTTTCGTATTTTCATTATTTAGTGTGTGGTGTGAGGTACATCCAGTTTACGATAGAAATATATCGTAGACTATTGTAAAATGCTAATTACATTACAGTTCAATGAAATACTCATGTTACATCTATGATTCTCAAGCAATATAAGTGCCACTGAGAGTTTACAGAGAGCATAACGAGGATCTAATGAGTTTCTTGAACCAAAACATATATTCAACTGATATACACAGAAGAGCCAAAGGGACTGGTACAACTCCCTAATATCGTGTAGGGCCCCCGCGAGCACGCAGAAGAACCGCAACACGACGTGGCATGGACTCGACTAATGTCTGAAGTAGTGCTGGAGGGAAATGACACCATGAAACCTGAAGGACTGTCCATAAATCCTTGAGAATGGTTGAGATTTTTTCCCGGCAGCACGTTGCAAGGCATCCCAGATGTGCTCAATAATGTTCACATCTAGGGAGTTTGGTGGCCAGCGGAAGTGTTTAAACTCAGAAGAGTGTTCCTGGAGCCACTCTGTAGCAGTTGTGGACGTATGGGGTGTCGCATTGTGCTGCTGGAATTGTCCAAGTCCGTCTGAATGCATTATACACATGAATGGATGCAGGTGACCAGACAGGATGCTTACGTACGTGTCACCTGTCAGAGACGTATCAGGGGCCCATATCACTTTCATTGCACACGCCTCACACCATTACGGAGCCTCCACCAGCTTGAACAGTCCCCTCTGACATATAGGGTCCATGGATTCATGAGGTTGTCTCCATACCAGTACACGTCTATCCCCTCGATACAATTTGAAACGAGACTCGTCCGACCAGGCAATATGTTTCCAATCATCAACAGTCCAATGTCGGTGTTGACTGGCCCACGCGAGGAGTAAGGTTTTGTCTAGTGCTGTCATCAAGAGTACATGAATGGGCCTTCAGCTCTAAAGCCCATCTGGATGATGTTTCGTTGAATGGTTCGCATGCTGACACTTGTTGATAGGCCCAGCATTGAAATCTCCAGCAATCTGCGGAAGGGTTGCACTTCTGTCACGTTAAACGATTCTTTTCGGTCATTGTTGGTCCCGTTCTGGCAGGATCTTTCTCCGGCCGCAGCGATGTCGGATATTTGATGTTTTACCGGATTCGTGATATTCACGGTACACTCGTGAAACGGTCGTACTGGAAAATCCCCACTTCATCGCTACCTCGGAGATGCTGTGTCCCATCGCTCGTGGGCCGACTGTAACACCACGTTAAGACTTATTTAAATCTTGATAACCTACCATTGTAGCAGCAGTAACCGATCAAACAACTGCGCCAGACACATGTTTTATATAGGCGTTGCCGACCGCAGCTCCGTATTCCGCCTGTTTACATATCTTTGTATTTGAATATGCATGAATATGCCAGTATTTTTGGTACTTCAGTGTAGCATAAGCAATAATTGAGTGTCTCGCTTATTGTTACCACAGAGAGTACAGCTGAGATCATATTTTTGGGGACCAAAGAAATGCGTGTGCAGCATGCTGAACACAAGTTCAAGATATATGCCATGAAACTGGCATAGATTAGTGTGAAATAATGCATATGGTAATACGCGATCGCCTTAATAATATAATGGAACTAAAATGGAAAAATACAGGTAAGAACTCATTTAATTCTACGGGTATCAGTGACTGAAGTAGGTGGCGAGATCAAAATGCGCCCACACTAATAATAACAGAAAACAACTTGTAGACAGAAAAAAGAATGACAACTAATTCTTAGTTATTAAGAACAGCAAAAGCACATGTGTGATTAATGTTTTACTGTTATATTATTAAAAGGTAGCAGGAACCAACAGACCGTCTGATTAGCTGCAGCTGTCGTAAGAAACGAGAAAGCCAAATTATTGTTATTGACAAACATACCATCGAATTATTTATTTAAAACAAAGTGACTGCAGAAGTTTTGACTTCTTTGGTAATTAACCAGCTGCAGGTTTTCCTTCCTTAGTGTTAGTGTCGTGTATGATTTGTAGCTTATTAGTTTCTGCAGATAATTTCTATTGGTATTAGTAGATTTCTGCTTGCTATAGCGATAATTTCAACCATCATCTGCCGAGCCAGATGTAGGCAGATGCTGGTTGAACGTATCGCTATAGCAAGCAGAAATCTACTGATATACCGAGCGAGGTGAAGCAGTGGATAGCGTACTGGACTCGCATTCGGGAGGACAACGGTTCAATCCCGCGTCCGGCCATCCTGATTTAGGTTTTCCGTGATTTCCCTAAATCGCTCCATGCAAATACCGGGATGTTTCCTTTGGCAGGGCACGGCCGACTTCCTTCCCTGTCCTTCCCTAATCCGATGAGACAGATGAACTTGCTGTCTGGTCTCCTCCTCCAAACAACCCAACTCTACTAATACCAGAATTGCTGACCCCTATTTTTATCAGAACCGATGTTAAATCGTCGGTCAGGGGCCTGAAGATTGCGTAGTAAATCGCTGAAACTGGTAGTCAAATAAAATAAGTTCGGAAACTAGGCAGCTGAAAGGTGTTTAATTGTTTAATTTGACATTCTGTGTCATATCCAACGTCCTCGACTATTTGCAGTGTCTGTCTTCCCTTACTGTTGCCATACGGATCCCTCTAGTACCATGGAAGTTATTTCCTGATGACCATGTAGGCAGTCCTCGTTTCTTATCGGTCCACTTAATTTTTAACATTATTCAAAATGGCTCTGAGCACTATGGGACTTAACATCTGACGTCATCAGTCTCCTAGACTTAGAACTACTTAAACCTAACTAACCTAAGGACATCACACACACCCACGCCCGAGGCAGGATTCGAACCTGCTACCGTAACATTCTTCTGTAGCACCGAATCTCAAACGCTTCAGTTCTCCTATCCTCCTATTTCTCTGTAGTCCACAATTCATTTCCATATAATGGTGCATTCCAGACGTATTCAGAACATTCTTAATCAAATTAAGGCCTACGTTTGATACTAACAATTTTTTTCTTGATAAGATACCCTCTTTGACATTTGTAGTCACGTTTTAATATTGCTTCGTCCATAATCTTTACTTAGCTTCCACGGTATCAAGATTACTCTCTTCATGTACTACGTAACCCCTAGCTTTATGTTAAATTAAGCACCTATCTCATTTCTGCCACTTCTTACTGTATTGGTCTTTCTTCAGTTTCTCACAGTCTGTATAATGTGCTCATTAAAATGTTCATTACATTCATCAAGTCCTGTAGTTCTTGCACAGATTCATTGAGAATAGCAATGTCATCAGAAAGTCTTATCATTGATATTTTTTCACTCTGAATTTTGATCTAACTCTTGAATATTTCTTTCTTTCATTTCCATCACTGCTTGTTTGGTGTAGAAGTTGAATAGTAGATTGTTTGCAGATAATGCTGTCATTTACCGTCTTGTAAAGTCATCAGATGATCAAAAGACTTGCAAAATGATTTAGCTAAGATATTTGTATGGTGCGAAAAGTGGCAATTGATCCTGAATAAAGAAAAGTGTGAAGTTATTCACATGAGTACTAAAAGAAATCAGCTAAATTTCGATTACGTGGTAAGTCACACAAAATCTGAAGGCTGTAAATTCAACTAAATACTTAGGGATTACAATTACAAATAACCTAAATTGGAACGATCACATAGATAATATTGTGGGTAGAGCAAACCAAAGACTGCGATTCATTGTCAGAACACTTAGAAGGTGCAACAGGTCTACTAAAGAGACTGCTTACACCACGCTTGTCTGCCCCATTCTGGAGTGTTGCTGCGCGATGTGGGATCCGGATGACATCGAAGAAGTACAAAGAAGGGCAGCTCGTTTTGTATTGTAGCGAAATAGAGGAGATAGTGTCACAGACATGATACGTGAATTGGAGTGGAAATCATTAAAACAAAGGCGTTTATCATTGCGACGGGATCTTCTCATGAAATTTCAATCACCAGTTTTCTCCTCCGATTGCGAAAACATTCTATTGGCACACACCTACATAGGGAGAAATGATCGTCACGATAAAATAAGAGAAATCAGCGCTCGCAAAGAAAAATTTAAATGCTCGTTTGTCCCGCAAGCCGTTCGAGAGTGGAACGGTAGAGAGACAGCTTGAAGGTGGTTCATTGAACCCTCTGCCAGGCACTTTATTGTGAATAGCAAAGTAATCAAGCAGATGTAGATATGGATGTAGGAGAGAACGATTTCATTCAAGCATCAGCCCCTTACCGTTCCCTTCTAGTTCTTGTGTATACAGCATCTTACCATTTGTTCGCTACAGCTTATATCTATTGTTGCACAGCAGAATAATTTTATTGTACATGTTTAAATTTAAGAAAAAAAGATAGTTCTACCAGAGGAGCTGAACAGATAAAGCTAGCTCTGGGCCGGTGCAACAAGGCGCACCGCCGATGCAACACACGACAGGGAATGAGGGGAACATTACAAAACATACGGCTAGTGATGGGAGTAGAAACTCAATGGGTGCAGTGGTACGTAGCAAGGCTCTGTGGAGTAACACAACGTAACTTCAACGCCGGGACGCCACTGCAAAGTCAAACATAGGCAGAAAGACCTGAGCTCGGTGACCCGGATAACTACTGAACTTCCACAGTGAGACAAGAAGCACTGACGGGAACAACAAACGAGGGCAAAAACTCTCGTACACCCAGCGCTACCGTCTCATAGGCACGGTTTTGGCCCTTTAAATAACGAGGCTATCGTAGCTCAAAGACACAAGCAGCCATGCTGCCATTCAACCTGTGTCGCACAGAGGCAGGAAGAATGACGGTCTATCGAGTTTCGGCGAAACCACGACATGCTGGTGGGTGATGACCTGCCTGCTACCTGCTTGCTGACTTCAACACCACGATGCAGACAGCCTGAAACACACCAAAGCTGTAGTCTGCCGTTGCTGTCTATTGGGTCGTCGCTGATGAGAAGCCTGGTATGCGGTCAGCCCTCCTCCACCTCCACTATGAGTCATCACAGATGACCTACAAGTTGTCGTCTCCACACTAAACGGGTGTGATACATTCTCGCAACCTCCTGGCCATTCTGGGACCATCTGCTGCAGTCTTGATCGATCCTTGGTGGACGATCAGGGTCTAATCTTCAAGACAAGAGACGTCCTGGACTACAGTCCACAGTCTCCACCAGCGCTCACGACGGCGTGTCGAACGTAAATGAGGGATCCAGGCTGCAGCAGATACTACGAGGGTCACTCCAAAAGAAATGCACACTATTTTTGTAAAAATACAGTTTTCATTCTTATTGTGTGAAAGTTTTACAGTGTGTAGATACATCCTTCCCGCTTGTTTTCAAACTTAGTTCAACTGTTCCCGTGAGTGGAGCCTTCACAGAATGTCTTCAAGATGGGTGCTACACTTGACGTTCGTCAGAAGCAACGTACTATCATAGAATTCCTGTGCTGTGAAAACGAGACAGTGGGAAACATCCACAAGAGGTTGAAAAAGGTGTATGGAGATGCTGCTGTCGATCGCAGTACAGTAAGTCGGTGGGAAAGCAAGTTACGTGATGAAAGCGGGCACGGCAATATTGAGGATTGTCCTCGCAGCGGCAGGCCTCGTACTGCACACACTCCAGACAATGTGCAGAGAGTTAACGAATTGGTGACTGCTGACAAACGCATCACAGTGAACGGATTGTCACGCTACGTAGGGATAGGGGAAGGAAGTTTTTGCAGAATACTGAAACTGTTGGCGTTAAAAAAGGTTTGTGCCAGGTGGGTTCCCAGGATGTTGACAGTGGCTCACAAAGAAACAAGAAAAACGGTATGCAACGAACTTTTGGAACAGTACGAGAATGGTGGAGATGAATTTCTTGGAAGATTTGTGACAGGTGACGAAACATGGCTCCATCATTTTTCACCAGAGATGAAGAGGCAATCAATGGAGTGGTATCATGCAAATTCATCCAAGAAAAAAAAATTCAAAACCACAACTTCTGCTGGAAGAGTTATGGCTATGGTGTTTTTCGATTCCGAAGGACTCTTGCTTGTGGACATCATAAAAGTGGAACCACCCTAAATTCTGATGCATGTGTGATGACACTGAAGAAACTTCAAGTTCGACTGAGTCGTGTTCGACCACGTCGGAAAAAGCACGACAATCACGGCCTCATGTCAGTCAAAAAACCATGGAAGCGATCACAAAACTCGGATGGACAACACTTAAAACGCCTTCCTTACAGTCCTGACCTGGCTCCATGTGACTATCATCTCTTTGGGAAACTGAAAGACTCTCTTCGTGTAACAATGTTTGAAGATGATGACTACCTTGTGCACGCTGCCAAACAGTGGCTCAAACAGGTTGGTCCAGAATTTTACCATGCGGGTATACAGGCGCTGGTTCCAAGATGGCGTAAGGCAGTTTAGAGGGATGGAAATTATGTGTAGAAATGAAAATATTGTCCCTAAAGGATGTATCTACACACTGTAAAACTTTCAAACATGTAGAATAAGAGATGGATTAAAAAAAATAGTGTGCATTTATTTTGGAGTGACCCTCGTAGTACAAATGAAATGAGACGTTTTCAGAGACTTTACCTTCGATAGTGAGATGCTATTCCAGACCATGGAAAGCCTTGCCAATTCTGTTCGTGTGTAAGAGGAAATTTACAGTAGACTGGGGCGGCAGTGAGAATTTGGATCGATGAGGGAAGCACGGCGGCCGGTGTGGCAGAGCGGTTCTAGGCGCTTCAGTCCGGAACCGCGCTGCAGCTACGGTCGCTGATTCGAATCCTGCCTCGGGCATGGATGTGTGTGATGTCCTTACGTTAGTTAGGTTTAAGTAGTTCTAATTCTAGGGGACTGATGACCTCAGTCCCATAGTGCTCAGAGCCATTTGAACCATTTTAGGGAGGAATGCCAGAGTAATCCGTGCAGTTGTGTGAATCGCTGTGTCGAGGTGGCTTCGTGTCTAACACAGCTGACTGCTAAACAGGAAACCAGGGTCCGATTCCCGGCCTTGGTATAAATTTTCACGCGCCGCTTCAGTCTAAATACGTAACTTACTTGTGTTTCCTTTAAGTAATCATAGCTGTCAGATGAATATTCATTATAGCCAGTCCTTCGCGCTCATAGATTCATTGTGCGGTACGTTTGTATATTTAACATTAGTCACACGTTCTTAATAATCAGTCAATGTCAGACGCGCTTTTGTAGTCAGTATCAGCCAGTTGTCTTCCATTCCGCCGCTCATTATATGCGGAGGCTGAGCCAGGAGGGTAATCCCTGAGAGGCTCGCCTGACTGTCCGTGCGGTTTGCCAGCGTAGGAGCTGCCTTTTGAGCGAACGGCAGCTCCTTCAAAGCAGGTGAAATTTCCTCCTGTTATCATCCGAGGGAAACGGAGTTCTCCTGGCCAAGGCCAGGTGTATTTCATGGGAAAAAAACTACTACAAGAATGAAAGGTTAGGTGCAGAGAGATGGTAACACACGTTGCTACAAGCTACACCTAACCACTTATATAATAAACGCGCAATACCGATGAAAAATTGGCAAGTTAAAACTAAGTCGGAAAGTAAATGAAGCAAGAGAGTCTCGTACGCAAATTCAGTATGCAGATTGGATAAAATGTGAGGAGAAAGGCCCGAAACATCCCGCCGCCTCACAAAGTGATCCAAATGTTTTCTCTCGGCCACGTTTCAACGAAGAACACCTTCATAGTGCAACATAGCTCCTGGCTCATTGATACACACCGTCTTTTCCCATTTCTTTGCTTCGTGTTGTGGGGACAATTCCATTTGACGTCATAGTCACACTGAGGCCATATGACCTGTAATTTTCTGCGCACGACTGGGAGACCTCTGGCAACATTCTCCCTCACTTTCACTCATTTCGACCGAGTAGTTAATATGTTTATGTTACTTTATCTATACCATCTTTAAGTTTTGTAGAGCAGTATACAACAGCATCATACATCATGCAATTTTAGGCGTTATATACTAGGTGATTTATATTAATTGCGAACAGAAATGGTCCCATTACAGTTTCTTGCCGTGCACCCGTAGTTGTTTGATGTCTGAAGATTTCTTCCAGTGTATTTGCAAGGAACTCCGTGGTATAATCACGAAGCACATTGTACGTTAGGTGACATTGTGGAAAATCTGAGGGAAATGTGTAACCTGCTTTGCCGACGACTAAACATTTGTAATAATCCAATTTCGAATACCTGCAAATTTCATTTGTCACGACGAATGCAGCAAAAAAGAGGAATTTAACAGCTGCGCGCTCACCTCGTAGGCCGGCGACTCGGTGAAGGGGAAGGGGCACCAGACGACGGCGGGCAGCGCGGTGGTGGCGCGGCAGTCGGCGGAGCGGCAGCGGCGGCCCATGGCGGCCGGCACCGCCACCCAGAAGCAGTACGCCACGGCGCCCATGCCCACGTGGCTCAGCGACACCAAGCGGCTGTGGCGCGCGCACCACGCGTACACGCGCGCCGCCCCTCCCACCTGCCGCCCGTAGCTCTGCACACACGAACCGGCGCTCTGCTCTAGTGACCACGGCTTCGCACTTCATTCCACCAGGACGCTTACCGAGCCATCGCAGTCTTCATCTGGTTTCTTGAATGTCGTACAGAGTGTCCTGTAAGGTGCCTCTTACGCGAGGAAGACATTTATACCAGTTTCAATAAATTATTATCTCTCATTGATGTATTCACGATAGTTAGGAAGTGGTGTAGTCCGTAGCCGGCCATGAGTCGGAGAGCATTTCCCACGCTGGCTGGCTAGGTGACGAAGCGACCACATGTCGCGCGTAGTGGGGTGCGGCTCGGCGCTGGACCGTAGCAACAAGCGTGACGGGAAGTACCGTCATCTTGGCGCCAAAGTCACCGATTTTGTTTATTTATATTTAATAATTAAAGTCATTTATGACAACATGAATACTGGGAGGAGCCTCTGGATGTTTAAAACTATTTATCATAATTTTGCCTCCTTGAAATTCACACCCGTTCATTAACAAATGCATATCTTAGTAAGTACGAACTTGATCGGAAATCCACGAACTGTGACGAAACTATTAAGAGATACGGGCTGCGCGCCAAAGTCGGCAGTCGGCGTTAAGAGCTCTTCCTGTCTTGTTAGATGGTAGCCATGCTCTCGGTTACGAGTAGTTTGTGACATGAGTGTTTCATTATTGATCTAATTGGAATAAAAGTGATATTACGGCATTATGAATGCTAATTTCGAGTAAATAGATACCCCAAAGTTGATCGACAGCAATTTCAGATAATTAGCTTCCACCGACAGAGACATCCAATGCGCCAATGAAGAATCTGCACGGGACGACATTTACGAGAGCTGCACCGCGCACAGGTAGGAGGAAATCCGACGACACGACCCACCAAGGCGGATCAAGGAAGATCCGACTTACACTCGCAAATTCCGGGTGGAAATGCTGACCAGTTATACTGTACGTCACATATACCACCCTCTACGAACTCTCGGCTAAGCTGATTAACATTATCAGTTTAGAACCGAGGGGATCTTGCAGTCTACAGATTCATCTTACGAGACTGTCAGTACGTGTTGAACGAGGGGCATTCAATAAGTGACGTAAAACATATTTTTCCCTTATGAAATCAGCTTGGTTCCTTTCAGCACTCCAATACACCATATTGTTCTATGAGGTTTCGGGACTGCAGCGGGATCATGCTGACTTCTTGCAACAATGTTTCGGCTGACAACTGTCCAGCCATCTTCAGGCGTGTGTCCGTGGACACATGATACGGCTGCAATCTCGAAACCTCATAGAATATTCAGTACGCCGGGAAAACTTCAACAATCACATGTCATATTATTCTTCACTCTTCTGCTTACAAAACGCTATTTTTCAACATAATCTCCGTTCAATACAACGGTCTTACAAAACATTACTGGGAGTGCCTTTGTGTCCGTATGGTGGCCCTTACTGGTTGACGTCTGAGCCAACGTCTTACTGCATCAGTAACCTCCTCATCATCCATGTACCCTTTCCCCTCGGAGTGCATCCTTCATTGGGCCAAAGAGATGGAAGTCACAAGGTGCAAGATCCGGGCAGGATGAAGAAGGATAGTTCAATGAATTTTTGTGAATTTCTCTCAGGTGCGCAGCATTACCAACAGAGACGTCGAGTTGTCTGCGAGGTGTGTCATTGTGATCCGTTTATCACCTCGAAAGAGAGTGTCCGTACGTTCTAACATTGCAGGAGTCACAGATGTGTGCAGCTGGCCGTCACGCGGGAGGTGGGACATGTTTCCACGACCTTGTTGCGATGATGACAGACACCTCGACCAACCAAAATCTCCGTAGACATTCTGCAAGCGCTTATGAATATCTGCGATGCCCTGGTTTTCCGCAAAAAGAAACACGACGACAACTCTCCGTTTGGAACGCAAATTTCTTGTAGGCCACGTATAACGCTGCCACCTATCGCAAATTCATGAAAATATAGGGGCTAAAGCGAGAATATCCTACGATGACCCATAGCAAATACCGCATTTTTCAACAAACCGGTCGAGAAAAGAATGTGCTGATTTACTTGAACGTTCCTCGTAACATATTATTTCTGGCAGCGCCCGGGGGATTATTCTCTCGACCACTGTGGACGGAAATGAAAGAAGGGTTCATGACTGGAATTAAAATTCAGAGTGAAGGGATATACGGGGAGGCATAAAAGACAGTTAACATTTGAAAATTCAATACTTCGCGGAATACTGTAGGTAGAGTGGTAAAAACTGACAAACATGCTCAAAATGACCTGGGGTTTTATTGAAATCAAAACAAGTGCACAAAATGACTAACAGATGGCGCCTCATACGCTACAGAAGTAGTAATTGCCTAACAATCGATTTTTTTAGCAAAGACTATGTTCTTAATTACAAATGCTCAACATGTCGGCCGTCATTCATCAACAGTATCTGCAGTCGAGGGACAATGTTGTGACAGCACTGTACAGTGTATCGTTAGATATGGTGAGAAATTGCCTTCTGATGTTGTCTTTTAGCATCCTTAATGAGGTCGGACGATCGCAGTAGACGAGCAACTTTAACCTCAAAATCAATAATAACGCGGATTGAGGTCTGGGGACCTGGGAGGCCAAGCATGACGGACGTGGGAACTCAGCACACGATCCTCAAAGATCGTGTGAAAGAGATCTTTCACACGTCTGGATAATGGGATGGAGTGCCATCCTGCTTAAAAGTTGTACCTTCCAGCACGTATTTATCAGCCAGCCTAAGGGCGATGCGATTCTCTAACATATCGGCGTACTTCGCATCCGTCACGCTGACAGTTGAAAAGCAGCACCTCACATTTCCACTACCTGTTAGCCGGCTACTGCTCTTTTTGCTATCAATAAAACCCCATGTTACTCCAGGCATGTGTATCATGGCTTACCTCTCCATCTACATTCTTCGGTGAATTAGAGCATTTTCAAATGTTAACGAACTTTTGGGTCACCCTGTAAATGATAAGATTCGCTGATGACACTGCATGGATTGTGGAACCTGCTGAAAGGAATGAACAGTCTAATGAGCATACGTTGTGGATTGGGAGTGAACCGAAGTAAGAGGAAAGTAATGAGGGGTAGCAGAAATCAGCTTAACGATAAACTGAAGATCAATAGATCAATATTGGGAAAAAAAAACGATGTGAAGAAATACTGCTATGTTGGAAGTAAAAAGAAATATGATGTGCCAACCAAGGAAGACATAAAAAAAGATGATGATGACTTCGAGAGAATTGCAGGACCTATTGAATAGGATAAACTAACGTAGGTACACAAGGCATTCGTGGCCAAGAGAAGTCTACTAGTATCAAATACAAACCTTCATTTCGAGGTAGAAATTTCTGAGAATTCTGGGGGCACGGCACTGTATGGAGGTAAATTACGGACTGTGGGAAAACGGAAAAAGAATAGAATCGAAGAGTTTGCGACGTGGGTCTGTAGAAGGAAAATTAGATGCCAAGATGAGTTAAGGAATGAGAAGAGGATGAAGTGGAAAACATTAATAACAAGAATGTGCAATATCATATATGTCAAAACGCCAAGGAACAACGTTCATGGCATTTAAAGGAGCTGTATAAGGTAAAATTTTAGGTACAGACTGCCATACGACTTTTTGTTCCCCCCCCCCCTTTTTTTTTTTGAGTCATAGGTCTCTGTCCGATTTGATGCGACCCGCCACGAACTCCTCTCCTGTGCCAACCTCTTCGTCTCAGAGTAGCACTTGCAACCTACGTCCTCAATTGTTTGCTGGATGTATTCCAATCACTGTCTTCCTCTATTGTTTTTACCCTCTACAGCTCCCTCTAGTACCATGAAGGTATTACCTGATGTCTTAATAGATATTCTGTCATCCTGTCCTTTCTCCTTGTCATTGTTTTCGACATATTCCTTTCCTCTCCGATTCTGTGCAGAACCTCCTCATTCGTTACCTTGTCAGTCCACGTAATTTTGAACATTCCTTTGTAGTACCAATCTCAAATACTTCGATTCTCTTCTGTTCCGGTCTTCACACAGTCCATGTATCACTGCCATACAATGCCGCGTACCAAACGTACATTCTCAGAAATTTCTTCCTCAAATTAAGGCCTATGGTTGATACTAGTAGACTTCTCTTGTCCAGGAATGTCTTTTTCGCCAGAAATACTCTGCTTTTGATGTCCTCCTTGCTCCGCCCGTGATTGATTATTTTGCTGACTACGTAGTAGAATTCCTTAACTTCATCTGTTTCGTGACCATTAATCCTGATGTTAAGTTCAAATGGTTCAAATGCCTCTGAGCACTATGGGACTTAACTGCTGTGGTCATCAGTCCCCTAGTACTTAGAACTACTTAAACCTAACTAACCTAAGGACATCACACACATCCATGCCCGAGGCAGGATTCGAACTTGCGACCGTAGCGGTCACGCGGTTCCAGACTGTAGCGCCTAGAACCGCACGGCCACTCCGGCCGGCCCTGATGTTAAGTTTCTCGTTGTTCTCATTTCTGCTACCTCTCATTACTTCCGTCTTTCTTCGATTTAATTTCATGTTATTCTACTTCACTTTTGCTCATGATTTACTCTCCTGTTATTCTCCTTCACTTTTACTCATGATAGCAATCTCATCAGCGAATCTTATCACTGATATCTTGTCACCTTGAATTTTCATCGCATTCTTGTAACTTCCTTTCATTTCCGTCATTGCTTCTTCGATATATAGATTGAACAGTGGAGGTGAAAGAATATGTCCTTGTCTTACAACCTTTTTAATCCGAGCACATCGTTTTCGTCTTTCTCTCTTATTATTCCCTCTTGGCTCTTGTACATATTGTATATTACCCGTCTTTTCCTGTAGCTTACCCCTACTTTTCTCAGCATTTCGAACATCTTGCATCATTTTACATTATCGAATGCTATTTCCATGTCGACAAATCCTATAAACGTGTCTTGATTTTTCTTTAGTCGTGTTTCCGTTATCAACCGCAACCTCAGAATGGCCTCTCTTCTGCCATTACCTTTCCAAAAGTCAAACTGATCGTCATCTAACACATCTACAACCTTCTTTTCCATTCTCCTGCGTATTAATCTTGTCAGCAACTTGGATGTATGAGCTGTTAAACTGACTCTGTGATAACTCTCGCAGTTTTCAGCTCTTGCAGTCTTCGGAATTGCTTGGATGATACTCGAATAGTATTTCGCTAGACTCATACACTCTACACACCAACGAGAGTAGCCGTTTTATTTTGGCAGTTTTCCCAATAATTTTAGAAATTTTGATGGAATGTTATCTATCCCTTCAACGTTATTTGATCTTAAGTCGTCCAAAGCCTTTTTAAATTCTAATTCTAATACTGGATCCCCCATTTCTTCTACATCTACTCCTGTTTCTTCTACTGTCACGCCAGACAAATCTTCCCCCTCATAGAGGGAGGCCATCAGTGTATTTCAATGTACAAATATCCAAAAAATAATTTTTTTTAATTTATTGGCTTTTGGAACGTGCCATTCAGCCTCCGAAACACAGGAAATGTTGTATTACAATTGATTTTGAGGATTTATGGTGACATTATTTTAAATCGTATCCATGTACGATGTAAAATATTACTAACAAAGGACTGATTCGACACGAATAAATAACTGAAGTCGCCGGGTGGAAGGGTCTCACTGACAAGGAAACGTCACCAAGACTTCATATTACAAGGAGAAAACAGCACACTTGAAAAACTTCAGCCCCAGCTATCTGTTCCGCGTGAAAATTTGTCCTATTATTCTGACAGCACGCGGTTATTATGTTCTGAGCACGAAATTCTGTACGGTAGAGTCAGTAAGTGGTTTGTGAATTATTGTTTTCACATTATTAAGATGCTCTGCTCATTGTGTCAAAGTGCACGATTTCTAACCTGTGACTGGTACCAGAGATGTCTTTGTTTCGAAAGTTTTTATGTTGCGATTCACAAACGCAGTGTAAATGATTGGAACGAAATAATGTGTTATTAAAGACGTAACATAGCGCTATTGCCGGCCGAAGTGGCCGTGCGGTTAAAGGCGCTGCAGTCTGGAATCGCAAGACCGCTACGGTCGCAGGTTCGAGTCCTGCCTTGGGCATGGATGTTTGTGGTGTCCTTAGGTTAGTTAGGTTTAACTAGTTCTAAGTTCTAGGGGACTAATGACCTCAGCAGTTGAGTCCCATAGTGCTCAGAGCCATTTGAACCATAGCGCTATTTAATTATTAACATCGCTATTGTGCGTTGTTTTCCTTGGATTTTAAAGCTAGCTCTGTTAAAGTGAAGTACTTTTGCAAGAGATACTCTATTCCTCAACGTGATCGGCATGATTTAATTGTAAGTCGAAAGTCATTTCACAATAATTCTTCAGTTGCTCAGTTTCATTCACAGCAGTTCTGAGGTACATGTAAACTGCTCCATAATATCAATACGAGAATACTGTTAAAATAATATTGAACAAATATGTGCGTGTGGGGTTCACATAATACGTTCTCACATTACGTACCTATTTTTCATGTAGAACAATTTCCCTCCTCGTCTCCCCTCGCCTTCTACATTACGCGAATAGGGGGTTCTGGTTTCACCCCGCCGTACAATACTTCGCATCCGGGCATTAAATAAGTGCAGAGGGGTGAAGCGAGCGACAAACAACCTTTGCACGCAAAATTTTAGTAACTGTCCATTCAGAAGGTCACAAATGGATACTATCAGAATTATGGCGAAAACTTTCGTGCGAAATCTATTGCCGGGGCTGCCATCTTCCAAGTGCGTTTTTTTTCTCCTTAACATATGAAGTTGGTGATGCTTCCTTGTGAAATAAAGAGGTTGGCCCAGGAGTGGATTGGAATTCGTGGCGGGCCATATCAAAAGTCAAAAGAATGATGATCCCTCCCCCCTCTCTTCCAATGAAACAAAAAAAAGAAAATAAAACTCTTTTTTATTTGAGTCATCAGGCTTCTGACTCTTTTGAACCGGCCCACCATTAATTCCTCTCCTGTGCCAACCTCTTCATCGCAGAATAACACTTGCAACCTACGTTCTCAGTTATTTGTTGGATATACTCCACTCGCTGTCTTCCTCTGCAGTTTTTACCCTCTAAAGCTCCATCTGGTACCAAGGAAGTTACTCCCTGTTGTCCTACAGCCAGTTTCCTGTGTCTGTTCATTCAGTCGTACCGTAATCTTCTACATGGGTTATGATCGTAGTTTGCTTTGCTGGCTTAAAGCCGACTAATATTCCTACGATGGCAGGTATTTTTCAGTTGCTGTTGGCAACAGTCTGAAAAGACCTAGCAGGAAGAAGCGCTTTGCAGAGCAATGTTATTAGTGTCACTAGGTGTTGACTTACTAAATTCGTACTTTCTCCACCTTTATTTGATTGATTGAAAGGTCTCGACACGAAAAATTTTCATAGACCTGCTTGGAGCTTGCTAAATCGAAGAGCCGCGCGGGATTAGCCGAGCGGTCTGGGGCGCTGCAGTCATGGAGTGTGCGGTTAGTCCCTCGGGCATGGGTGTGTGTGTTTGCCCTTAGGATAATTTAGGTTAAGTAGTGTGTAAGCTTAGGGACTGATGACTTTAGCAGTTAAGTCCCCTAAGATTTCATACACATTTGAACATTTTTGAAATCGAAGAATCGACCGCTAGCCCTCGTGGGTGTAAATGACTCTTACTAGCCTCTGTGGAATGGAGCGGACTTTTTAAGAGGTTCGACTATATCAAGTCGGGGGGCCAGGATTCTTAGTGGCCAATAAACTTGTTTTGGCAGTACGATAAAATGTGAAACATTTGCAAAGTTGTTTACTGTGAGTAGGCTTGGAATTCGACTTCTTCATGTTCCCTACTTTTTCTGGACGAGTTGCACTGTAATAAGTGACCACGTGTTCAGCAGGCAGGGGCCTCGTATCACATCGCAGAGCCAGTAGCGAACTTGAAGTAATTATTGGAAAAAGTTTCCGTGGAATCAGTATGATGTATCTTATGTGGTAGCAATTTACTCACTATCCCACGTCATATGTAGTTAACATTTATTTTCATTCCACCCGAAAAATCAAAAGTGGAGAAAAAACTTCTCTTTCGTTGACTTTAGTGTAAACCAAACTTAACCGCAAATGACGAATGATTGATTAGTGATTGATAAACAAAAATTTTGTAAGTTCCACAGAATGAATGACGGTGACGGGAATCACAGAATAAGTTCTGCGATCAATTAACACTGTCACCTATTCATGGAGTGCGAAAATTCGAAGTCCTTTCTGTCGTCACATGAAAGCACCTACTGAACACAGTTCAAAGTTCCACAAAAGAGTACCAATCTCGGAGCAGTGGTCCCGTGGAACGCCAAGTAGAAGGTCCCAAAGTTTCCTGGCCGACGTTTGGCTGTTCGTAGTGGCTGCTGTGAGGTATCTTCCAGATTGGACGGCTGCTGGAACCACATGGTGTAGATCCTGGTGGTCGCTCTGTGTCGGAACTGCTTTCTTCATCTACATCTACATTTATACTCCGCAAGCCACCCAACGGTGTGTGGCGGAGGGCACTTTACGTGCCACTGTCATTACCTCCCTTTCCTGTTCCAGTCGCGTATGGTTCGCGGGCTGAACGACTTCCGGAAAGCCTCCGTGCGCGCTCGAATCTCTCTAATTTTACATTCGTGATCTCCTCGGGAGGTATAAGTAGGGGGAAGCAATATATTCGATACCTCATCCAGAAACGCACCCTCTCGAAACCTGGACAGCAAGCTACACCGCGATGCAGAGCGCCTCTCTTGCAAAATCTGCCACTTGAGTTTACTAAACATCTCCGTAACGCTATCACGCCTACCAGATAACACTGTGACGAAACGCGCCGCTCTTCTTTGGATCTTCTATATCTCCTCTGTCAACCCGACCTGTTACGGATCCCACACTCATGAGCAATACTCAAGTATAGGTCGAACGAGTGTTTTATCAGCCACCTCCTTTGTTGATGGACTACATTTTCTAAGGACTCCCACAATGAATCTCAACCTTGCACCCGCCTTACCAACAATTAATTTTATATGATCATTCCACTTCAAATCGTTCCGTATTCATACTCTCAGATATTTTACAGAAGTAACTGCTACCAATGTTTGTTCCGCTATCATATAATCATACAATAAAGGGTCCTCCTTTCTATGTATTCGCAATACATTACGTTTGTCCATGTTAATGGTCAGTTGCCACTCCCTGCACCAAGTGCCTATCCGCTGCAGATCTTCCTGCATTTCGCTGCAATTTTCTAATGCTGAAACTTCTCTGTATACTACAGCATCATCCGCGAAAAGCCGCATGGAACTTCCGACACTATCTACTAGGTCATGTATATATATTGTGAAAAGCAATGGTCCCATTACACACCCCTATGGCACGCCAGAGGTTACTTTAACGTCTGTAAACGTCTCTCCATTGAGAACAACATGCTGTGTTCTGTTTGCTAAAAACTCTTCAATCCAGCCACACAGCTGGTCTGATATTCCATAGGCTCTTACTTTGTTTATCAGGCAACAGTGCGGAACTGTATCGAACGCCTTCCGGAAGTCAAGGAAAATGGCATCTCTCTGGGAGCCTGTATCTAATATTTTCTGGTTCTTATGAACAAATAAAGCGAATTGGGTCTCACACGATCGCTGTTTCCGGAATCCATGTTGATTCCTACAGAGTATATTCTGGGTTCCCGACATGATATGCGAGCAAAAAAACATGTTCTAAAATTCTTTCAGTCGCCAGGAGTAGTTAACTGGCGGAGAATGACCGGGCGGTGGCAGAATGGTATCTCCTTGATGCTTTGAGGGCACGTGATTTTTTGAGGCAGCATAATACTTTCGCCTGTGGCCCTGTTGTCCAGGATACACGCACCACTGTCTCGAGGCTGGCGCCTCCTGTGGTGAAGCTTACGCTGCATGTTTCCGTGGTATCGGAGTTTCACTTTAAAACAGGTAGGAGTTTTCTGGACACAAGCCAGCTAGTTGAGGCGGATTCACCGCAGCCGTCCGACTATTGACACCTGCGGCTGCCTAGGTAGTCATCTGCAGACTCAGGGCGTGAGCAACTTACAGAGCATGTCTGTAACGCAGCCAACGGGGTTTGCAGGCGAAGCCCTTGGATACTGCGGTCTATGTGGTGTTTTAGTATGCCTGCTTTTCCCTACTGCCCTACTGACTCAATTGATGTTAAGTCTTGTTTTTGGTGGAGTCTGGTCAACCTACACATGGAAGAAGTAATAACGTAAATGAAAGAAAGTTTAAGAATGGGATTAAAATTCAAAGTGAAAGATGTCAGTGATAAGATTCATTGACGATATCGCTAACCTTAGTAACAGTGAAGAAGCATTCAAGGAACTGTGGAATGGAATGACCAGTCTAATGAGTTCAGAATATGGATTGAGAGTAAATCGAAGAAAGACGAAAGTAATGAGGAGTAGCAGGAATGAGATTAGCGATGAAATGTAACTTCAAAATTGGCGACCACGAAATAGACGAAGTTAAGGAATTGGAATCCTGATAACTTGGAAGCAAAATAACAGATGACAGACGAAGGTATGAGAGAAAAAAAAGACAGAGAAGCACATGCAAAGAGGATATTCCTGTTCAGAAGAAGTCTAGTAGAATGAAACAAATGCCTTAATTCGAGGAAGAAATTTCTTCTGAGAATGTACGCTTGGAATATTAGTATTGTATGGCAGCGAATCATGGACTGTGGCAAAACTGGAAAAGAAGAGAATCTAAGAGTCTTTGATGTGGTACTAACAAAGTCATTGAAAATTTTGTAGGCTAGAAGCTAAAGAATGAGAATGTTCTCCACAGAATCAGCGAAGAAAGAAACATTTGGGAAACAATGAAAAGAAAAAGGAACTGGATTATAGGATATCCGTTAAGACATCTGGAAACAACCCCATACTACTAGAGGGAGCTGTAGACGATAAAATCTTTAGGACAGACAGAGATTAGAATATATCCAACAAATAATTGAGGACGTAGGGTGCAAGCGCTACTACGAGATGAAAAGGTTGGCACAGGAGGTGGGTTCATGGTGGGCCACATTAAACCAGTTAGAGGAGTGACAAAAAAACTGTTTTCCTCTAACACCAGGTCACAGTTGCGATAATAGTCATTTCTTTGTGGTGACTAGTTTCGGACAGTTAGGTCCATTTTCAAACCATGACCTTAGAAGTAAGTGTAATCATACATTTCCACCAGTGTACATGTGAGTAATCAAATATGCATTATTCCTCACCATTAAACATTACATAGAAACAACATGATAAAATTCGTATGAGCATACGATGTGAATTCATTCCAATCGAATGCAGCAAACTTGATTGTCACCACAAAGAAATGACTATTATCACAGCTGAGACGAATATTTAAGGACATTTTCCAATTCAGTGGTCGGATCGTGCTGTTATTGTGAAAGTAAATTGCTGCAGAGCATTTATTAGTAGTACAAGAACAGTAAGAATTTAGTACTGTATTGTGGTTCAAAGGGAGGCTAGCGACTCTTATGTAACTGGTTTTAATAGTATAGCAGTATAGGGGAGTAATCCGAGTCCATCAAGAATCGTTTTCTAGCAAATCTCAGGAGCGATAAAATATATCGCATTATTTATCTCGCATTCCCTATTTCTCTGACGGTCAGTATTATTTCTCCATCTGCAGTAACATTGAAGTACGTGGGTTACGTGGAGAGGTTGGGCAGTAATAGTCAGCAGATCAAGAACTCCGAATATACTCTGCGCTGCCTGAGAAATATTATGCCGTCAGTGTCGGCGGCATCGACAATACCGTTGCCAGCTACTTATGTCTCTGGGCTCCTTTGTAGTCGCTGTTTTGTGTCCCTACTAAAATCAGTTAAAGACAGAAGGACGTTCGTATCAAAACGAGAAAATTATTAAATCTTTCTTTCTTTTTTATTACTTTCCATTTCCAGCTCTAAGGATATCCGGTGCGTTCATGGGACGCGATCCTTGTCAGCCAATATGCAAGTAGGCTGGGAGCAGGGCAGAGGTGATCCTGGTTGAGAGTACTTAGGAGGGATCATTCAGTTCCAGCTTCAGATTGGCAAAGAAGGGAGATCTTCCAAGAACCTTCGTCGGTAGTGCGGAATTAGAATTATTTTATTCCGTTGCCCCAGACAAAAATTAAAATGTGATACCTAACAGTAAGAGCGGGTATGTATGATTTAGTATGTGTCAGTGTGTGTAATAATTCTTATTATCTGCTCCTCACTAAATACAGGGAGTGGTTCCATTGATTCCATAGATCAACAAGATATTCTTTGTTAAAAAAAATTCTCTAAGAACACATTTTAGGAATTTTTGACACTCAGTCATTCATCCACCTTTTCTTCTTCTGTGTGCTATGAAGTGGAGTAATTACCATGTTGATCTTCCAAACTTTCGAACATTTTTATTGAGTAGACTAAGGAGAACATTAATAAAATTGAACAGTATTTTATATTGAGTGTCTACTTGCTGCTTGGTTGTGGATGGACTCTTGCGACAGCCATAGAAGCCCCGGGGACGCAGCAGATGGAAGAGTTCAGTGTAGAGTGTGAGACGTAGGTAATGGCCTGAACACGAAACCATAGTGGACACACACCTTTACCCAGCTTCAGAACAAACATATACAACAATCTGTTACATTCTCCTGAAATTCTTGTGCGTCTGAGCGTGGCAAATAAGATAATAAAACAATTGTTACTTCGAAAATGAATGTACAGAAACTGATGCAGAAAATCATATGTCTTACATTCATAAAGTATACATGCAACGATTTTACTAGCAGATCCACACGAAAGATTAATCAGACAACAAAAACCACTCGTATGCAGCCTAATTATCTTTCTTCACACACATCTTGGAAATTTTAGATGCAGCTGAACGAGGAGATTTCAGCTTGTTAGATTTTGGGAAAAACATTCAGAACATTACATCGCCTGCTAATAATCAACTACGATGATGCGAAGTACCTTTACGAACTAGAGATCGGGTCAAGGAGTTTGTGACAGAATTTAGTACCTCAGTATTTCAAATTCATCCGCCATGGAGGTATAAAAAGGAGGGCCACAATCAGTCTGAAAAGCTTGAAGTGTGTTGCAGTGCAGATTGTGCTGAGAAAAAACTCATTAAGAAAAAATCCAATGCGTTGCCCCACTTCCGACTTAATTAGCATTGAAGTTAGCCAATCAAACCGTTACGAGTACAAATTCAAGTGACCTGCCAGAGACTGTGTCTCCAAACCAGTTCTTGGTTTGATTTCCTGAAACCGAACAAGAGAGCGGTACAAAAACTGGACATTGGACGGTAGTAAGGCTCGAACCCGCTCCAAAGGCTGAGCAGTCTCGTGCGTTTTCATCTTCGCTACTTGCAAGACAACAACTGACACCCCTTGAGTTTCGCGCAATGGCCTCGTTTTGGCTCACTGCAATCCTAATTAACTCGTAAACGGCGCAACATATCATTTTTTTCCTTTACAGTTATTTCTCAGCTCAACCTATCCACCAACATGCTTATAAAATTTTCGGACTGTTTCTGACTAGCCTGTATTTGACTTGTTTTGCCATAGGGGTAACGGCGAGCAGCATCATGGGTTGTTGATAATGGCTTGTTGTCCTAAAACGCTGTAGCTCGTAACGTATTAGCCTGTTGACATCAGGTCGCCTAACTATAATAAAATAAACCTACTCGAGGCGGGTGTAAAATGCATGTGCGCAACGGAAAATACTGAAGGCTAAAATGATGATTTGGCCCTGTCTGACTACCCCCTGAAGCATATCTTAGGATCTCTTAATGCTCTTTAACGTATAAATTACAACCTCAGCATAAAGGAATGATTAAGGCAACTAATACTACTAAATATAAACGTTGTTTCTCATTATACATTTATTGTAGATTAAAAACAACCCTTTATATTACAATTGTCTATATTTCCTGACTAAAAATTGCTGATCAATTGCTCAACTCTGCCCCTTCTTATAGCCACGCGATCTAAAATAAATAACGCGAAATAACTGACATCATCTACGTACCAAACACTAGAAGACACTACTTTCAAAGATGATCTATAGTGGTGTGGAACCTCAGTGGAAATAAACTAGCGTGATCACAGCTGTTTAGCTTTATAGCCCTAATAAGCCGAAGCAATTGGCAATATCATCGTATGTACTGCGTACGGTTTGTTGGAGTAATGGTTCTCGTACGTGTCTGCGACGATGGAAGAACTCCAGCCACAAATAAAACTCTTTCAAACACTAGGACGGCAGAAGGCGGTCCTCTGACTAATATACTGTAATACTGTCTTCTCCTCTCTGTGTTCTACAGAAAAGAAACACGTACTACCAGTCACAAGGACGGAATTCAAATAACGTCTCAACGCAAGTATAGGCAGAAGAAACGACAACTTCTAACCCGGAGGTGAAGTTCAGAATCGTGTAACTTCGCAACAGTACAATGCCTAACCGTTCTAACTATAAACTCTCCTGAGAGCAAAGACAGCAAGTATGCCTGTACCAACAAAGCTGATACTGAGCGACCGTCACACAAGGGCGCTCAAAAACGAAGAAAACCCCTTCCTCTCGACTGCTGGCTTCCCAGCAAGACTCGGCTCCCCTCCCTCATAACTGCAGAAGGCGAATCATATTCTCGAAACCCCCGAATATTCTCCCTCCCCACAGATTCTTCCGAACGCCGACAAACCATATTTTAGTCTTTTGTCGTCCAGCACGGAAAGTTTGAGTGGGAATACCTATAGTCGTAGTTTCTGAGTAAAAATCCTTGGAAATAACCCAACCTGCGTGATTTCCGAGATTTGCGTCCAAGATTTGCAGAGTTCCCGTTTATCCTTCCGGTCCCGCTACAACAGTGGCCGACAGCGTTCAGGTGCCCCAACGTCCATCTTGCTACTTCCTGTGTTTAAGCAGGACCAACACACCTGTGCGGGCCTCCAACCCAGGGCTTCCGCCTGTGTTTCATCTCCACTGGCGTTCCAACCTCTACTAGTACAGGCAATCATTCATTACGCTGTTTTGATAATAAAGACACTCCGTCATCTTTCATGCAAAAGTGGTAACAATTATTTACAAGCCGTATGTGACAACATCAGTCTCTTTAAATATTCATATATACGATGTACAACCTATCAAGTGATACCTAATTGTGGTTGTAGATCACGGCAAAGTATGTAGATGAGTGCTTGTAAGGTGCGAAATTATAGTTATCTTACAACCAGAGGAAGGGGCGCAGCCACCCCCATGCCACCGGCGCCACCTCTCTCCCATCTCCCCCGGCTTCGTAATACAAGTGTCTTTCTGCAACTAAGGAGATATGCACGCACTACGTAACCGGAATAAAACGTCAGAAGTGTCGCTGGGGTACGGACTCACACGGTCAAATTGGAGAACAAGAGACTTTATCTGAAGCAAGGGCGCATGTTACCATTGGACACCTCCACAGGGTGACGGACGCCAATGTGAAACAGATTACATCGGTTTGCCAGGTGAGCGGAAGCTTGCTAGAAAGAATTTTTTAATGTGTGTGTGGCCTCCTGCTGAGAGAATTGTGGGAGTGATAGCAGAACCAACTGGAGTGAAAATGTAAAATTGCCTAATTTCGGAACATTTTCCTGGTCGACTATCACAGATCTCGATGAAATTTTTATGTGAATATTAGCACATGTTCCCAATGAACGTTATTAAAGTTTAACGTTGGTCGAAGTAATACTGACCGACTGACCGACTTATAGCCTCTTGTTTGAACTTAAATCTTTGTGGTCGCACCTGCCTGCTTACAAAGCCATTTGCTAAATATTTTATCCCCGATTTTAAAATCTGTAAGTGTATCTCACATTGGTGGTAAGTAAAAAGTAAGATCAGTTTTGATTTTAAATTTCTCAACGCTGCAGTTTACATTTTTCGTAATTTTTGAGCCGCTTTCTGTAGTTCACTTGCTGGAAATTGATACTGTAAGCCAGATATTGAAGGAAAAGAGAGAGTGAAATCAGGTGCTGTTCAGGTACCCAACAAAAATCCTGTTTTTCGAGCCAATAAAATGAATGATCCGTGTCTCAAGGACGCATAAATTTTATCAGTGCATTTTGTTATGTTGATACGTCAGTTAAATTGCCAATCTACCATTCATTATAATACATACAGACAATGTAACAGCAGGTAACAACTCCGTCAATTTCAGACTTAGCTACTCTGGCAAAAAAAATTATTGTTTCATTACAAACATAGTTGCACAAATTGATGGTGTTATGTCATATCGAGAACCGTGCTGCTTTCTCACCATGTTACTCTGAGGTAAAAAAAGTCATGGAATACTTCCTAATGTCGTGTCGGACCTCCTTTCCCGGCGTAGTGAAGCAACTCTACGTGTCATGGACTCAACAGGTAGTTGAAAGTCCCATGCCGAAATATTGAGCCATGTTGTCTCTATAGACGTCGATAATCACGAAAGTGATGACTGTGCAGGATTTTGTGCACGAACTGACATTTCGATATATCCCGTAAATGTTCGACGGGATTCATTTCGCGTGACCTGGGCGGCCACATCTTCGTTCTAATTTGGCTTCGTGGGGTCTGTGCCACCCTAGAAACCTACCATCAGCTCTTACCGACTGAAATCGGGATTCATCTGGCCAGGCCACTATCTTCCAGTCGTCAAGGGTTCAACCGATACTGTCACGAGCTCACGAGAGGGGCTGCAGGCGATGTCGTGCTGTTAACAAAGGCACTCGCGTCGGCCGTTTGCTGCCATAGCCCATTAACGACAAATTTCGCCTTTCTCTCCTAACGGATACGTTCGTCGCATGTCTTACATTTATTTCTGCGGGTATTTGACGTAATGTTGGTTGTCTGTTAGCGCTGACAACTCTACACAATCGCCTGTGTCCTCGGTCGTTAAGTGAAGGTCATCGGCCACTGCGTTGTGCCTGGTGAAAAGTAATGCCTGGAATTTGGTACGCTCGTCACACTTTTAACACTGTGGACCTCGGCATATCGAATTCCCTATCGATTTTCGAAATGGAATGCCCCATACGTCCATTTCGCGTTCAAAGTATGTTAATTCCCTTCGTCTAAAACTTTTTCGCATGAATTGTCTGACTAAAAACGACAGTTCCGCCAATACACTGCAATTTTAAACTTCGTTTACTTGTCACTACCGCCATTGTACACTTGCATATCGCTTATCCGATGACTTTTGCCACCTCAGTATATTTCTTGAAACTTCTTAGGCTTCTTATATATATATACAGGGTGTTTCAAAAATGACCGGTATATTTGAAACGGCAATAAAACCTAAACGAGCAGCGATAGAAATACACCGTTTGTTGCAATATGCTTGGGACAACAGTACATTTTCAGGCGGACAAACTTTCGAAATTACAGTAGTTACAATTTTCAACAACAGATGGCGCTGCAAGTGATGTGAAAGATATAGAAGACAACGCAGTCTGTGGGTGCGCCATTCTGTACGTCGTCTTTCTGCTGTAAGCGTGTGCTGTTCACAACGTGCACGTGTGCTGTAGACAACATGGTTTATTCCTTAGAACAGAGGATTTTTCTGGTGTTGGAATTCCACCGCCTAGAACACAGTGTTGTTGCAACAAGACGAAGTTTTCAACGGAGGTTTAATGTAACCAAAGGACCGAAAAGCGATACAATAAAGGATCTGTTTGAAAAATTTCAACGGACTGGGAACGTGACGGATGAACGTGCTGGAAAGGTAGGGCGACCGCGTACGGCAACCACAGAAGGCAACGCGCAGCTAGTGCAGCAGGTGATCCAACAGCGGCCTCGGGTTTCCGTTCGCCGTGTTGCAGCTGCGGTCCAAATGACGCCAACGTCCACGTATCGTCTTATGCGCCAGAGTTTACACCTCTATCCTTACAAAATTCAAACGCGGCAACCCCTCAGCGCCGCTACCATTGCTGCACGAGAGACATTCGCTAACGATATAGTGCACAGGATTGATGACGGCGATATGCATGTGGGCAGCATTTGGTTTACTGACGAAGCTTATTTTTACCTGGACGGCTTCGTCAATAAACAGAACTGGCGCATATGGGGAACCGAAAAGCCCCATGTTGCAGTCCCATCGTCCCTGCATCCTCAGAAAGTACTGGTCTGGGCCGCCATTTCTTCCAAAGGAATCATTGGCCCATTTTTCAGATCCGAAACGATTACTGCATCACGCTATCTGGACATTCTTCGTGAATTTGTGGCGGTACAAACTGCCTTAGACGACACTGCGAACACCTCGTGGTTTATGCAAGATGGTGCCCGGCCACGTCGCACGGCCGACGTCTTTAATTTCCTGAATGAATATTTCGATGATCGTGTGATTGCTTTGGGCTATCCGAAACATACAGGAGGCGGCGTGGATTGGCCTCCCTATTCGCCAGACATGAACCCCTGTGACTTCTTTCTGTGGGGACACTTGAAAGACCAGGTGTACCACCAGAATCCAGAAACAATTGAACAGCTGAAGCAGTACATCTCATCTGCATGTGAAGCCATTCCGCCAGACACGTTGTCAAAGGTTTCGGGTAATTTCATTCAGGGACTACGCCATATTATTGCTACGCATGGTGGATATGTGGAAAATATCGTACTATAGAGTTTCCTAGACCGCAGCGCTCTGTTGTTGAAAATTGTAACTACTGTAATTTCGAAAGTTTGTCTGCCTGAAAATGTACTGTTGTCCCAAGCATATTGCAACAAACGGTGTATTTCTATCGCTGCTCGTTTAGTTTTTATTGCCGTTTCAAATATACCGGTCATTTTTGAAACACCCTATATATATATATATATATATATATATATATATATATATATATATATATATATATATATATATATATTGAAGTCAATATTTGATTTGTTGATGACCTTTGTAGGCTTACGCGATAGCTAATCGCTTGGTTAAGCTACTAATCCCATCAGTTAAAGATTTTTCGTGGCTGGTGCCAAAAAAAAAAATCAATCAATCAATGCCGAAATTGTTATTCTGGCTACACAGATTCAACAACTAACAGATTGCAATGTCCTCGTTGACATAATAAGCTACAAAAGGATGCAATGTAGCTTGCGAATTTTCCCAATGAAACCACAGACAAGCAGCTTGAATAACAATGTAATAATTTTCAGCAAAACATTGGAACCTTAATTAAGAAACCAAATTACTGCCTTGGAAACCTGAATGAAGAAACACAACTGTGGCTGGTATTGTGTGACCCCTTCGGTGTGGGCTGGCATTTTATCATCTTGAATTGGTAGCAAAAATGTCACCATGGACCAACCCAATAATAGGACATGTTACTTTCCAGTATAAAAGTAAAAACCACGTGCGAAGAAAAACGAAGAGCAGGTTTCTGCAATGTAGCCTGTCTGTCATTTTCATGTATTGTTAGAGAACATTGGAAAATTGAATGTGATTTTATCGAAGCTTGTAAACATGCCATTTCCAAATGCGTTTAGTTTGAAACTAATTAACAAAAACCGATTTTCTAAAAGCAAACTCAATATGATCTGTTTTTGTAATTTCTACGAACATCAAGTTTTAAGTGATTTTGTTGAAATTTGCAAAGCAATACGTGAATGACATTTTATAACGAAAACTTTACGTTGCTAAGTTGTTGTGAACAGAGTTTCATGTTTATGATGCCTTTAGTCAACGAGAAATAAGAAGCCCAATTTAAAACTTTATTCGCAACACAGTTTTTCTGGATACTTTTCCTTAACTTATATAGCATTGTTAACCCATGTTGGAAATTAAACACACTGTTCTGCGCAGTTTTAAAATACGTCGTTTCGAATGAGACTGGTTTTGAGGCTTTACTAGAAAACGATATTTGTAAAAGAAGCGACTAATATGCCCTAATTTCACCTTCCACAAAAAATGATCGTCTTTTCGACGAATTTGTAGATTATGGAAATTAGTAGGTGCATGAAATTTTGTATTCCACATCCTTGTCTTACCGAGACATTGCATATTAAGTTTCATTTTCAGCATGCGCTTATTGTACAAGATATAAGAATCCGAAGTTAACATTTTTTCGTGCTGCGATTTTGGCACGCAGTTTTAATTCAAATGATCTAGCCTTGTTAGCCCGCTTCGGTAACCAAATACACTGTTTTACGGTTAAAATAATGGTATTTTTAATGGACCCAGTTTGGGAAGTTTTATGCAAACTCACGTTGAAAATCCCGCATTTTTTATCTTTTTAAAAAGTCTTCAACTTTGCACTTAATTTATTCAACTTTTAAAGCTATACATAAATGAAACTTAAAATTTGGGTATCTTGTGTTGTTAGGTTACTATATGCCAAATTTAATGTTCGTCATACCTTTAGTTCCTGAGATATAAGAAGCCAATCTTTGAAGTTTTTCCGGGCGCCCATTTATTTCGGACCATTTTGCCTAAATTTTCTGGCTGAATAGCGCTCGTAAAATTATTCTCACTATTGTTCTTAGGAGAACGCATAATTTTCCACAAGACTGCTTAATTTAATTCTTTTCAATAACATATTGCCCGAGGTATAACAGCTCAAAGTGACCAGAAATTCTCGCGAAGACGCTCATGGATCTAATCAGGTGACTGTTTGTTGACGAACGTTAAACTTTAACATTCTTCACTGGGGACATGCGCCAATGTTCACATAAAATTTCAACAAAATCAGAGATGATCAAGCAAGGAGGTCTAGTTGAGTTAACATGAAAGGATCCAATGAGAAGTTAGGAGAAGGAGGTGACAGATGCGTTGACAGGAGAAAGGACACCCATTCTTAACGGGCGACATGCAGGTTGTGGATCGTATAGTCTTCCTTTCTGACCATGAAAACCGTGGTCAGTGAAAAATATTTCACAAGTACGGTGAACAATATTTTGATTTACCAGAAGGGAGACATAACCTAGCCAAATAACAATGCCTAGGATGATGGGTCTGGAAAATCCTAAGAGATATCCTTAGAGATACACTGTTTTTTACAGTTTACAGATGCCACACTCAAGTGCGATTTGAGATATTGCGATTCCTTTTTTTTTAATAGGCAAACACCGCATTCTAGTGCAGTCTGATATACTGTAAAAAATTGACCAGTAGATGTCATTAAAGAATTTAAGTGACTGTTGACTGAAATACGAGTATATGTGTCAGCCACGGAAATAGAACGTGTGACGAAATTCTGACCTTCACGTTATTTGCGTCGGTCATTCATGTATTCTCCGCCACTCCTTAGTATTAGACCGATTTAATTCTCTTATAACATTATCAGTATGTGCTACAATAAGTACCATTTACATCTGCTTGCTAATGGTAGTCGAAATTGCAACTGCAACCAACAGATGATAAATAGCATCTTTCAACCAACATCATTAAACTTCTTAAAATTGTTTGTTATTCAACCGTTGTTTGAGGCGAACCTATTATTAGGAAGCTTACATTGTCAGTAATCATATCCAAGCAGGCAATCGACAAATTCGTTGACAACCTTGCTGCAAAAAGTATTTATTCATTACTATAGTGTGAGTCAGTGTAACGATTTTTAAAATTAGCTAAACATAGAAGATCGTATTTGTTCAATAATATAATTAAGTGTCCGACTTCAGTTACGACACAACTCATTTTGCGAGCTTTTGTTTGAATTGTAAACAACAAAAAAACTAATTAGTTAGGCCTGTTAGAAAATCAATAAGGTGAAAAAATTCATCTTACTTAATTTTAATTAGAATCACAAGTATTTATTGCATAGAGAAAAGTAAATTACAGTTTTTTTGAGCCCTTGAATCTGGTACTCAATTAAAGTGGCCCGTGTTAAAATGCACTTTCATTTTTATTCACATTTTTTGACTTTCTGTAAGTAAGGAAATAATATTTGCAATATTCAGCAAAGATATCCACTGACAAGTTTCGATTAATCGAGTAAACTCTTTGAGTTGTTTCTTTGTGCGCACCGGAAGCTAGTTTTCTTCTTTGATACGCTGCTCGGGTCTTCAACCCATGAAGAACGCTGGCGGCTGTCTGTGCCTTGAGGCCATGTGTATTTGGATAGCACACTGTGTTCGCTTATTTGAAGCGAGGAGGGTCGGATGGGACACCTGCTTGAGGATTTCGTGAGCTTCAATTGAGTTATTTTGCCGTGATTAATTATAGACGATGGTTAGATCATTTCAGTTGTGTACCACAAACATTTTCTCAGTTCTTTTGCGATCATTTCGCACGCAGAACGTTTAATCAACTGTAACGTAATTAGGTATTCAGCCGTGTGTCATCACAAAGGCTCAGAGATCGCTCGTTTTTCGTAAGTTGGAAGCTGTTTATGGGATTGAGTCATATTTATTCCATCCACTGCACTGTACACTCAATCTTATCATCATCTCCCGAATTAAGATTAGTTTATTGCTTTAATAGAAGATGAGTATAGAGAATATATAATTTCATGGCTTTTACTATACCTTAGATTCATGTTATGTGAACCGGGAATCGATGTAACTAATATTATTTGTCTAATAAGAACATTATAGTAATTAAATTCAGCGTTCCTTGTAATTATTTTTTCTCTTCCGAAGCCATTCCTTCGATACTGAACATAAAATAGAGGCATGCAAGGTGTGACGCCAGTAGTAGACAGATCTTTCACTTCATTTATAGTAAATATTCCGCTCCGTACAGATGCAGAGAGGTAAGTTTTGAAGCTTGCATTGTGGTAGACTATGCAACGTGTATATTCATGTAACAGTGAGAGGTCTGGTACATCGCGAGATTGGAAGGCATATCCCGTTTTCGGTAGTATGTGCAGATTTTGTCTTTTTACTACTATATGATACTGTTGATTTGACGAACTATTTCAGTGCTATACCTTTTCAAGTCTAAATGCAGTAAATAAAGTCACGAGGAAACATCCTCATTGCGCTACTTTTGGGTGTAAGATGAATGTATCTACATTGTCTATTTTTTTGTATTTAGAGATTACCTACTGATTCATGTTCAAGCAAAACTCAATCACCGTTGCACAAATTAAATTAAGTGTGCGTATTCCTGTTACAAATTTCTTGAATTACTTTGGTCAGTTTATGCTTCCACTCGAATATGGGATCATGAAGAATCATTTTTTAGAGCACAGTTTCATACCTCAGGAAGTAGATCAGTTTGAATATACAGACACTCCTTTCAAAATCTCATTAACGAGCATTGTTGCCTTTCAACCCTATTACCTCAGACTCTTACAGATGTACTGTACCTCATGCAGTATTAGTTATCCTGATCATTTACTACAAATAAAGACATTATTACGTTAAATATGAAAACTTAACAACTTCTCATACAACGACCTGTAGGAATTTCCTAAGAAACTGTCTTTTTAATTTTTATATTTTCTATGATTTATGACATTACATTTCCCAACACAGCTGCACTTAAAAGGTATACCATAGACAAAAGAACCAACAGATCCATCTTTGAATTGACAGGTTCCATCAAGATCTCGTCATGCTGTTCATAGGGATATGAAAGATACTACTTCGCGTTCATGTCGTATGTGTGAATTTATTTAACAAGGACAAATACTCAATTAATCTTGTTTTAAAGTCAGTGTTTCAGACTTTCCATAAACCCCTGTAGTTACTCTGATGAAATAAAGTACCTCCCACATGTTGCAAGCTAATCGGGTCACTGTTCGTAACCATACTGGGCTACTACAAATTAGACATTCGTTTTCGAAGCTCTATATTTTGCAAAGTACAACATGTACAAATATGAGTGATGTATGAATAGGACCGTAAACTCAGCAGGTTTGCATTTTTCACTTACAAATATTCTACGCCACGCAACACATGACACAATTCCAGATTCATTACATACATTACGAAGCAACATCCTGTCAACTGTCATCGCTGCAGTACTGATGCGTTCTCTGAGTTGTTACAGTATTCTCCGCAACGGGGTTACGTGAACATTATTCTTCATGAATCCTCATGGGAAAAAGTCACAAGGCGTTTGGTCAGGCGACACTGGGTGGCCAAGGGAACTTAGTCACTTCATCTTCACCACTACGCCCAATCCAGCGATGCAAAAGTTCGTCGTTTAGGAAACGACTAACATCGATTCTACACTGAGGGCGTGCCCTGTCTTTTCTTGGAAGGTGAAATTCTCGGAATCAGCCGTTATTTGTGGAAACAACCACAACTGCAACATATAGAGGTAAGAGGTATTCATCACCGCCTTCTCACAGAATAAAAACGCCCCATACTTCTTCGTCCGCGACATTGCACAGAAAACATTCATCTTCGGCGAATCACTTTATGCGCCACAATTTCAGGAGGCTTCTGAGTGCCTCACACTCTCAGATTGGGGCGATTAACCTTTCCAGACAAATGAAATGTTGCATCGTCGCTGAATATTAGCTTGGAAGCTAAGTACTTCCTGCGTTGGATAACTGGAGGCGCCGGTTATAATCTTCCGGTTTTAGCTGTCGCAGGAGCTGCAGACGGTACGGTTTGAAATTTAATCACCGTTGCAGAATCTTCCACACATTTTGCTGTGGTATTCCAAGTCTGTGGACTGCGCGGACTGTCGATTTTTTTTTGGACTGCATGCGAAACTTTCCTTCAGCCTCTCCACAGTTGCTTGAGGCACACTTGGGTGACTGGTGCTTTTCTATGTAAAGGAACAACCAGTGTCTCAGACTCGTTCATACCAACGCACAATTTCGTGTTCACATGGCGATTCTTTTCCACAATTCCTTCCGAATGCACTCTGAACTGTTAACATTGATAAACGTCTCGCTTATTCCAGCACACAAAAAAGCTTTTCTTACTTTGTTGCCTCTTAAGGCGATCTGGTGGGCACAGTGTAAAATCAGCGAGTTTACAATTCTATTCGTGCATCAGCCATATTTGCACAAGTAATACTTTTGAAAATACAGAACTTTGAAAACGAATGAATCATTTATATTAGCCCTACATTTGTCATAGCCATGCAACAGTGCAGGAATACCGAAGTAACAATTGGCAGTTCACCTCCAACGCTGCAGAAACAGCTATGTGACAACTGGCAGTTTACTTTGAATGCTAGAGAAATAGATAGATAACAATTGGCAGATGCCTCCAGTGCTCCAGGAATCGCTAAGTAAAATTTGTCAGTGTACCTCCATGCTGCTGTTGAGCTCCCGAATGAGCTCTTCTGCAGAGCTCCTCATCCTGAGGAAGACGATCACCTTGACGATGGCCATGGAGTAGGTGAACATGAGGCACGTGCTCATGGTGACGTTGAGCAGGTCGCCCCAGAAGTGGCGCGCTGCGGATACTTGGCTGGCGACGAACGCGAGCAGCGTGAGCACCACGGCGGCCGAGTAGGCGCCATACAGCCGAGACGACGCGGACGTCGACGCCGGCGCCCAGCCGCCCGCCAGCCGCAGCACCGCCAGCTGAGGCCCCAGACACATCTGCAGCTGCGCCTGGCTGCCCGTGCTCTCTGGAACGGGAATCAGCTGACTCTGGGCCTTTGACTGGTCTCAGTATCATTTTCATAATACACTACTCGCCATTAAAATTGCTACACCAAGAAGAAATGCAGATGATGAACGGGTATTTATTGGACAAATATATTATACTAGAACTGACATGTGATTACTTTTTCACGCAATTTGGGTGCATAGTTCCTGAGAATCAGTACCCAGAAGAACCACCTCTGGCCGTAATAACGGCCTCGATACGCCTGGACATTGAGTCAAACAGAGCCTAGATGGCGTGTACAGGTACAGCTGCCCATGCAGCTTCAACACGATACCACAGTTCATCCAGAATAGTGGCTGGCGTATTGTGACGAGCCAGTTGCTCGGCCACCATTGACCAGACGTATTCAACTGGTGAGAGATCTGTGAGAATGTGCTGGACAGTGCAGTAGTCGAACAATTTCTGTACCCATAAAGGCCCGTACAGGACCTGCAACATGCGGTCGTGCATTATACGTCTGAAATGTAGGGTTTCATAGGGATCGAATGAAGGGTAGAGCCACGGGTCGTAACACATCTGAAATGTAACGTCCACTGTTCAAAGTGCCGTCAATGCGAACAAGAGGTGACCGAGACGTGTAACCAATGGCACCCCATACCATGACGCCGGGTGATACGCAGTATGGCGATGACGAATACGCGCTTCCAATGTGCGTTCACCGCGATGTCGCCAAGCACGGATTCGACCATCATGACGCTGTAAACAGAACCTGGATTCATCCGAAAAAATGACGTTTTCCCATTCGTGTACCCAGGTTCGTCGTTGAGTACACCATTGCAGGCGCTCCTGTCTGTGGTGCAGCGTCAAGGGTAACCGCAGCCACGGTCTCCGAGCTGATAGTCCATGCTGCTGCAAACGTCGTCGAAATGTTCGCGGAGATGGTTGTTGTCTTGCAGACGTCCCCATCTGTTGACTCAGGGATCGAGACGTGGCTGCACGATCCATTACAGCCACGCGGGTAAGATGCCTGTCATCTCGACTGCTGGTGATACGAGGCCATTGGGATCCAGCACGGCGTTCCGTATTACCCTCCTGAACCCACCGATTCCATATTCTCCTAACAGTCACTGGATCTCGACCAACGCGGAAAGCAATGTCGCGATACGATAAACCGCAATCGCGATAGGCTACAATCCGACCCTTATCAAAGTCGGAAACGTGATGGTACGCATTTCTCCTCCTTAGACGAGGCATCACAACAACGTTTCACCAGGCAACGCCGGTCAACTACTGTTCGTGTATGAGAAATCGGTTGGAAACTTTCCTGATGTCAGCACATGGTAGGTGTTGCCACCGGCGCCAACCTCGTGTGAATGCTCTGAAAAGCTGATCATTTGCATATCACAGCATCTTCTTCCTGTCGGAAAAAAATCGCGTCTGTATCACGTCATCTTCGTGGTGTAGCAGTTTTAATGGCCAGTAGTGTAGTTATATGGTAAAAGTATTTAATAACGTTACTTCCTACCCATGTGAGAGCAAGAAGAAAAATTTTCAGCCATACAGTGATTTACACTGTCCAGTCACATTAATGTGACGACCTGTCAAAAGCCTGAATAACCACCTTTTGTAGTGTGGACTGCTGCGAGAGAAACGGGACGAGAGTCAGTGAGGCTCTGGAAGGTACCGACAGGGAAGTGGAGCCACGCCGAGTCCAGTGCCGTGGCCAGCTGCTCTAGGTTTCTCGGTTGAGGATCGAGGGCACGAACGACTCGATCGAGGTTTTCCCGCAGATTCTCAATTCTGGTGGCCAAGAGAGTACGTTAAACTTATCATGGTGCTCTTGGAACCGCGTGCTCTTGGAGCTATGTGACACGTTGCATTGTCCTGCTGGTAGATGCCATCGGACCTAGGAAAAATAAATTGCTTTTAGGATGGTCGTGGTCCCTAAGAGAAGATACATGCGTATGTTGATCCATTGTGCCTTCCAGAATGACGAGATCAGCCAGGGAGTTCCACGAAGACATTCCCCAGGTCATCATGATCCCTCCTCCGGTCTGGACCCTTGCGATGATTGTTGCAGGGTGTCTGCTTTGAGACTTTCCACGCCATAAACGTCAACGGCCATCTCTCTGACGGAGCATAAAACGTGATTCTTATGGAAAGGGCACTTGTTGCCACTCAGTGGACATCCAGTTGCACAAATTCCGGCCTTCGTCATCGATGAACCGCAGTCTGCATGGGAGCATGAAACAGGCGCCTGCTGCAGAGATCCATACACAGCAACATTCGCTGAACGGTCGTTTAGGAGACACTGTTAGTGGCTCCTTGATTCATCTGGGCAGTCAGTTGCTCAATAGTTCCTCGTCTATTCGCCCTTACAATCTCTGCTGTCATGTATTGTCCATTAGTGTAATACAGTTGCCTCAGCGCCGGATGTGAATGGTGATTGTACTTTAACATCGGCGGCACGCGAACAGTTAGCCGTGTCGGAAATGACTTCCCCCTTGGCCCGAAAGTCAATGATCATGCCGTTTTGTCCGAGAAGTCAGATATGTAGCTCTGTTTCCGCATTGCGACAACGGCTGCACTATTTTCCGTATCCTCCCGACACGCCTTATGTACCCTCCACTGATATTGCTGCCACCTGCCATCTGAGAGCAGTTATCGTGCGTTGGTGTCGAACATAGGCTGTGGACGCATTAATATGACTCGAACGTGTACATGTTTCTGTTAGTGTGACGACGCTACTACATTTTAAGACACTTCATTTTTCAAATATCTGGAAAGACAGCAAAACACCAACCTACAGCTGCAAAAACGCCTTCACGCACCTCGAAACATGTTTCAGCTGCTAAGTTCTTTAAATGTGGTGAAATACAGGAAGGAATGGGTACCAAATATCTCGAACACGGTAGACGCGCCTTCTCTTTGTGCTCTATATCACCCTGTTTTCCCATTGGCGATGTGCCTCGGGCAAATAAATTGTCGTGATGTGGAATACTACTGTTTATTTTACAACTACTTAGAAGCTGCGAATAAAAACAGTGATCCAGAAAGGAAAAAAATTGAGTCTTTAATTTCAGTCTATGATAACAACAATTTTTGTCAAACTATCTATTTTGGCCCGTAACTGCCATCTCCAGATCTGCCAGGAAAAAAGGCCTGATGAAGCAGACTTCTTCCGGTTTAGGTCACCTAATTCCACCCATTGCTTTCGTTGCTGCTCTGTTTCTGGTTTGGCAGTAGACTTATGTACGACCACTGGCACGCGAAATCAAATGAATTTCCATAACGGTTCAAACATAGCTGAAAAGTTAGTTTTCGAACTTGCTTTTCGTCACCAGATGCTGCTGCTTTTCGGTATCACTAAACCGCAAACCACCCACCCCCACCCCGCCCCACTCTTAACGTCACAATTGCGAATGATAAAAAATACACGGGAAGAAAGACTGTCGGTGATACCAACCCTCCCCCCTCCCCCTCCGCCACTCCCCCATTCGCATGCCTCCCATCATTCTATCACTCCCCCTCCCAGCTCCGCAGATTTCGCTAATTTTAGAGTTGTAGTTATAACACGAGATGTATGGTGGAAGAAGTAGCATATTTGCTGACTCTCATAGTTTTCTCAGTTTCTTTTCCACACTGTAAACTGTCTCTCTTGTAACGCATCCTAATGCAGTTTGTTGAGCATTTCTGTGACAGTCCCAAGAGGCCAAACCTACGTCACGACGAGTCGTGCAGCCGTTCTTCGAACCTTTCTAATCTCTCCCGTTAATCCGACTTCGTAAGAGTCTCAGGTCGACGATCAGTACTGCAGAAGTTGTAGAACGAGGGTTTTGCGAGCGATCTTTTTTGTACATGAATTACTCCTCCGTAGTACTTTTCTAACAAATCTTAGTGTGGCATTTTCCTTCTACATGGCTAGATTTATGTGGTAGTCTCAGTTTATGTCACTTATAAATAACCGGTGCTATAATATGTAAATGCCAGTGTTCTCTCCACTGTGTTGAACTATGAACCGGCCTGATAGCTCTCCGTGTTGAACGTGATTCAGGTATCAGTTTTCATTTCCTGCTGACAGGCGTATTTAGCCCCAGACTTTTGCTTAGTTACAGTTAACATTATTAAAGCTCCTATTACAGAAGAAGGACATTTGGAGAGCATACTTCACTGCTCAAAGAAAACTCGTATTCAGATACAAATAGACGTACAGTACATATATAAATAATCAGTTACAAACACAAAGAAAATGACTGCTCGACAGATGCAATCGCACTGAAGTAGTCACCAAACAATGCTTAATTTGTTTAACATGAACGTAGAGTAAATAGGGCAGTTATTGCTAGATTAATGGGAGAATACATGTCACGGAGATGAAGAAAGATACTAGATGACGACTTCAGCGAGATGAATACGGTGAAACATTGATACAATAGCTGAAGAGCATTTAGTTCACCTGACTTGTGATATGGATGACCTTGCGGCTCCATAGCGATCGTACTTTCACATTAACATTATAAATTTGACTAAATGAGACATCATGACTAGCGAGCAACAGTACGATTAAAATGATTACTAGCTGAAAACTGGCAGACTTCCTTAATATTCTGAAGCTTCAGCACTCAGGTAAACTTGTAGAGACACGATGCCTAAACCGCACGTCCAGATTATCCAAAGGTCACTATACCAATTACAAACAGTGTACTTTTCTCTCGAAGACCAGCTAAAAAGTGAGAGGGACTGCTCTTCTCAATTCCTATTTAAAATCACTAGATTCGAAAAAGACGGTCGAATGATAAAAAGCCACTATGTTTCCTAACCAGCTGAACAGTGTCTTAGTAGCAAGTTCCGGATAGAACACTCTGGGATGTTAGATCACTGGTCTCTGCCGACTTTTCACCGTCCCTTTCACCTCGCGTATATCCCTGCACGCGAAGGAAGGCAAGCTTTTCTCACACAGATTCGTTTTTAGCGATAGTCGCCCTCTTGATGCTGGTTTGAGATTTATGATGTCAGTGATTTTCGAATTGGTAAAATCAAGGAAGAACCTGCTATAACTATGGAAAATCATTATATTACTACCATTTCTAATTGGCCTTGGAAAGACATAAAATTAATATTCAAATTTTTCCAATTATTTTCTTAACTATCTAGGATAGCGTAAGAAGCTCAGTTCTCAAATTTTTTTTTATGGGGATCCACGGCCCCAAAGTGTTTTGTAAATGAAATCATGGTCCAGGTAGGCTGTATTATTTTTTAAATTATGTATGCGATTGGCCAATTTTCATCTTTGGTCATTTTCAAGCACATATCTTAAGCTGGAAGCAATCGCATAGGTAATTAAAAATAATAAGCCTATCTGGGCCATGTTTTCATTCATAAAACTTCAGTTCTTCTTTCTTTGCTGTTTTGTATTTTTCAGTATTCGTTGAGCTTCTCTCCATGTTGTCTTTTCCTTTCTGCTGTTCATGTTACCCCCGATTTCTTATTTCTTCTACCTTGAGAGTCTTCTAAATATAGAATGTTAGTCTTAAAAAGGTTTCTTTCTCTTATATCCGATTTTCTGATGTCATTTCTTTGTGCTTCTTTTCGTAGTTCTGCAATTAATTCTTTTGTCGGTTTCTTTCTCCAGAAATACAGGAATATTTATTTAGTTAGCATGTTCTCATTCAGTACGTAGAAGTATCCAGAGAAGATAAATCTTGCCTCTGCTACTAATTCTGGTATTTTCTCAAAATTTTCGTAGACCTCATCGTTACTTTACATTTTCCAACCATGTGTATTTTGTATTGCATTCATCACTTTTCTAATAATCAGCTTTCAAGAACCTCCGTTGTGTCGAGCTTCTACTTAGCTAAGAATTCACATGCAAATAAACATTCTGATTTCATCGGAGGTGTTTTAGCTTTGTTTTTCTAGATATGTATTTCCTGTTGCCGATATTTGGCAAACGATACGCTTTTGACATTTTATTAACTACATATAATACATTCGCAGTGGTGATTAAGCATGTCTCAATGAACTTTGCAGATACTGCACTAATGAATTTCATGCCAGAGCCAAGGCAATCTGACAAGAAAACTAAGAAAGTCTCTTCCTGTGCAGGAAGCACATAAATGTGCCAGCACTATTTTTAGCAGACACTAGGAAGTATGGAAGTTTGGGTCTGTCCGTAAAGTGTGCTCGGATAGCCGACGCAGTTCAGACGACTGCTCGCGTAAAGCGGGAATCCGAGTTCGACTCCCGGTCTGGCCCAAATTTTCATTTGTTTCAAGGAAATTTATACCTGTGGTGACATTGTATTCGCAATTTTCGAATAAATTTCATGATTTTATACGACTGTATATCGCTAACAGTGCATGTCCGAAGAAACGTTGCGTTGTGCTTTACTGACACTGTCACATACAGACACTGCATGTACTACACATCGATTGCGACCTTGCCGTCGGATTGTCACAGGATACAGCTTGACTCATCACTCTAAATCACTCATTTCCAGTCATCCACTATCCAGTGGTGTTGCTCTTTAGACCACCTCAAGCGTGGCTTAGCACTGAGTACAGAAAAGTATGTTTTATGAGGTGCTGCTCGACCATTGCATCCCCTTCTTTTGTCTCCGTAAGCTGGCCATTGTGCTAGTTGAACTGCTGGTAGCACTTTAGAACTGGCGAACGATTCCTACCACTGAATTCATGCAATTTTTGAAACTACCCCTCGCAATGCTCGATGGTCTCTGTCCGTCAATACATGAGGTGTGCCTGGTGCTGGTTTATTGTGGTTGTTCCTTCGCGTTTCTGATTCACAGTCTCATCACCAAAAGTCGACTTGGGCAGCCTTAGAAGGGTTGGACTGTCCCTGATGGATTTATTATTCACATGACATCCAGTGACCAGTCCAAGTTCGAAGTCACCGAGCTGTCCTGACAAAACCCTTTCAGTTGTTACTGCTTCTCCACTAACAATACCCGCCTCCTTTTATACTGGTGAAACTAACTCTCGTGACATTTAGTGGTCAATTTCGCATTACATAACGGTCTCCGTATACCATTGAGATCATAGAGTACATGAGGAGAATATACTCTTACGTTCCAGCATTCTACATTAAATGTACTTGAGATAGACGATAGCTCTGTATATTGCAGTTAAATGGTACGATTCGTTGATATAACAGTTTCTGGTACACTCATGTTAGGAGAGGGACCATTTACTGTGTTCAGTAGGTCGAATCAGCTGGTTTCTTTCTCATCCCTAAGTCGAGCTTGTCTTCACTTCCAAGGATCTGTTCGTTGACAGGCCCTTAAAGCTTAATATTCCTTCGTTCTTTTTTGAGTATACAAGTGCGTTAATATCACTACTTTACACGTCATTTCGCCACGTTATCTGTCTATCTACCTTATCTAAATTGAGCTAGGTGGCGCAGAGGCTAGCACACTGGACTCGCATCCGGGAGGACGACGATTCAAACCGGCTTCTGGCCACCTCGATTTAAGTTTTCCGTGACTTCCCTAAATCTCTTCAGGCAAATGCCGGGATGATTCCTTTGAAAGGGCCCGGCCGATTTCCTTCCCCATCCTTCCCAAATCCGATGAGACCAATGACCTCGCTGTTTGGTCCCCTCCCCCAAATAAGCCAACCAACCAACTTTATCTACTTCAGATGTGTCCTGCCAAATGCCGGTTGCTGTATCAGGTGAGTATCAGTTGCAAGTAAGCAGAACATGTAATGTATATTGACTAGTACCCAGAACCATGAGTCGTGAAATGTGGAAAATATTTTGCCAATCACGGTGAATGTAATAGGATTTGTTCCTCTTAGCTCAGATCTTGGCTACCCTCTTGACGGTAACTTTGAAAGGGACGCGGCCAGTTTCATACCCCGTCCTTGTCTAACCCGAGCCTTGTCTAACCCGAGCTTCTGTTCCTAATGACCTCGTTATCTATGCGTAATTAAACTAATCTTTCTAAAAAATAAAAAAGTCAAAAATAAAAAAAAATTGAGATGCTATTAAACCACCAGTAACACACATTCCTCAGAAATTGTAACAATTACGTGTCAATCATGTCTTTGTCATTTCCGTCCCTTCACAGTTTATCTGAAACTCTTGGAAGTAGCGTTAGCGGAATGTTATTTGTATTGAAATATCATTATCTGCTGTGTCCACAATTGTGTAAGCAAATTTCTCTGACAACAATTATCAAGTTGTTGACGATGTTGACTGAGTCAGTACAATGCACTCGTGCTCTGTGCTTAAATTCATTTCATTATTTTAGCTTTTGTAAATGAAAGGAACTAAACAGTTTGGTACATTTATTGGGAATCGACGCTCCATACACTACTGTCGGGCGGTAGTCAGCAGAAGGGGAAATCTTTCCAAACAAGCCAGAAGCAAAATCAGCAGAAGGGGAAATGTTTCCAAACAAGCCAGAAGCCAAATATAGGTGTTTATCAAGCTGTGAACGTGAATTTCCGGGACTGAGTTACATTTTTATGAATCTTTGATCATACAGTAGGCACGTAATTTGCGTTTTTGTTCATCACAGCGTCGAATCATATGTTCCAATGTTGCTGGTCTCACGTGACAACAAGTTACTTCATTCTTTTCCTCGAAACTGAAAGACAATTTCATTACGACGAATAATAACTGGTTGTGTTATATCGCTTAAAATATTGAGAAATGTAAGGCTGAAAATGCAGTCGTACACAACGGGAATGATTACAGCCTCATGGCGACTGGCGATGAAATATTTTTGGCCAAATGCAGCAACTGTAAATGAATAAGAAAATGGGTGAAACACAAATAAACTTAATACAAAGAGTGTTTTACAGACTGTGTTGCATCTAGAATGAATTTTCACTTTGCAGCAGCGTGTCGGCTGATTTGAAACTGCTTGACAAATGGAATGTGTGTGCTGCGAAAGTCAAATGTCACAGGTTCGACTACCAATCCAGTACACAGGTTTTCTCTGTCAGAAAGTTTTAAGTTACTTCTTGTTATTATGTCTTCACCGATTCCTGCCTGTTGAAAATGGTCCACTCACCAGCAGCTACGAAATTAGGGAGTGGGGGCGGATAATTTCTTATCATTTATAGGCTATCACACAAGCAAGTTAAACATATTAGTATCGAAGGCTCTTCTGCAGCTGTTTTTCTGCAAACATACCTTCACCGGTAAGCGTAATCATCTCCAAATGTAACAGCTTCGTCGCGCAGGACCGCTAACAGAGAAAGAGATAGATAGAGAGAGAGAGAGCAATCAGCGCATCTTCGAGAATATTTCATTGCCTCTGGCTCGTTAATCTTTCTCGAGCTGTGTTTATCTTCCATAAATGTTTACAATCATCCGCCCTCCTTGGAGCGGTGATAACGAAATATTAACCACAGTGAGCGTAAAATCCATCCATAAGTCTCTGTGCAGAAGTGAAGACATTCTTTTCTCTTTCTTCTCTCATTACTTCTTACTTCGTCGGAAAATTACCGATCAAAGAAGCGTTGGAAAGCATCGCTAAATTGTTTAACGGCAACACGAGTAATTAGAAACTTCTTGAACGAAGTAAGTGATGGGATTTCGATTGGGTTACAGGAAAGGAAACTCTTCCTTAAGAATTAACGCTACTGCAAACTCGTACTTTCCGAAGAACATAGAATATTTTACACGTGCTGCTCATGTCGGTAGGTGGGGAAAGAACAATGTGTCTTTAGCTGCAGTAAGAACTCGTTAACAAGTCGTCAAAGGTTGGGAATTAAATGTGGTTTTACACCCCAGTGCTTTGCAGCAATTTGCATCGACAGCAGCCATATCCAGATCGTTGAGTAGTTGAGAGTGTGTTGTTAGCTGACAGGGGTAGTAAAAGCAGAGAATTACCATTAAAAAATGCCTCAATTACCAATTAGGAAACCATAACTATGTAGGTACATCTAACAGACGATTGATAAAACTTGGCGATCAACTGATAAAAATTTGTGTTGCTGACCCGTTTTATTTTCATCTTCTTGTGGCATAATTCAGATACGGTTTTTGTATTTTGTGAAACTAAAATTTTTTATGTTTATACGATTTTTTGAGGGGTGGATGGTCAGGGGGGAGGGGGGGGGGGGGCTCTGGGAGAGAAGATTGAAAGCCTTTCCTTGTGTTGACTATGCTTCTTTCTGCTGACATACCTCAACAACGTGGTTCTAAATATCCTTACAGGAGACTGGACACAGTGCTAAGAACATGACACAGAAACTGGGCAACATACAAGCCAATGGAATCATGTTTAAACTCATATACAGTATATAGTATCACCTTTTCTTGTCTAATCTGACAGTTCAGTGTTTATGGGTCAAACCATTAACAGTGGTAGTTAAATATATTGGCAGACCATAGGTTGACCAACGATTATATGCCTATATATCGTAAGTGTAACATGCGCTCTGTGCAGTGATTATTCTTTGATGGAGAGTATAGTGAGATACCCTTGGATGAAATCGTGAGTTTTTGACTTTCTATCTATCCAGTAAGAAAAAGGCATGGAGAACGGTGTTAACGAGATATAAAAAGTCAGTTGACATACATGTTAATTTAATGGAAGAGAGATGGTCAAGAATAATGAGTCAAATATAAGATCGCTGGTAAGACTCAAATCACATTATATCGACTACTTATTTTATTGACCTGTCATCTAGGTTTCCGTTACGACGGTACGGGCTTAATTGGACTGTTGGATGCTGCGGACGATCCTGCAGCAGAGTCAACACAACGTCATGCCTCCGCTGCGAGATCCTCCAGCTTCATTATTCGGACCCGCACTGCACATTGCGGAGTATCTCCGATCGTTGACTAACCTTTGTCCACAAGAGCTGCCGCCTCTCCTGGGCCTTGCGTTTAGATTTGTGAACAAAATATAAATTAAATTTAAAAAGTTAACTTCAACATGTAAAGTCATTCTTAATCTGAGTAAAAGAATATCGTGAGAGATAAATCAGGTAAGAAGGAAAACAGATAAGTGAAAAAGTGCAAACTATGCTGACTTGATATGAAAGGTATAATTATAGCTCTTTTTTTTTTTTAGAATAGTGACTGACTTCTGATTGGATTGGCATTGTCCACTACCACTTCTTGTCATATGCCAAAGTCTTCATCTCACGGAGCACTTACACCCAGCGCCTTCGATTATTTGATGGTTATATTTACGTTTAGAACTGTCTTCCTCTACAGGTTTTGATCTCTACGGCGCCCTACAGTCCATGAAAGTCAATCCTAGAGGTATTAATGCGTGTCCTGTCATCTCGTTTCTTCTTCTGTTTGCCACATACACCCCATATTACCTATATGAAGTCTTCACGGGTTGTCAGCCGAGTAGCATCGTCGTCTCGTAGCAACATTTCGATGGAATGCGTCTCCATCATCTTCAGGCGAAGTGTCGCGATATACTACCTTATCAGCCCACCAAATTTTCAGCAACCGTCTGCAATACCGCATTCCCTAATGTTCGGTTCTCTTCTTTCCGGTTTCCCCACACATTTCATTTCTGTACAACACTGGGTTCCAATTATAGAAATTCCTTCGTCACATTACAACCTATGTTGAATGCTAGTAGACTTATTTTCGAGAAATGCCCTTTTTGCCTGTGCTAGTCTCTCCCCCCCCCCCCCCTCCCACCTCTTCGTCTGCCGGCGTTATTTTGTTTCCTGTGTTGCAGAATTCTTTCACTACGTTTACTACATGGCTCCCAGTTCTGATTTTAAGATTATCGCTAATCTCATATTTGCCTCTTTTTATTAATTTCGTCATTCATCGGTTTATTCTCAATCCACATTCTGTACTCGCTAGACAGTTTATTTCTTTCTGCTACTGTTCCTCACCTTCAATGAGGATAGCAATGTCAACAGCAAATCTCATAATACTTATCCTGTCACACTCAAATTTAATCCCACTCCTGAATCTTTCTTTTATATACGTCATTATTTCATCGATATACAGGTTGAAGAATGCATCCCTGCCTTATGCCCTTTTATTACGGGCACTTCCTCGATGGTTTTGTCATTTTTATTCTTCCCTCTCTTTTCTTGTACCTACTGCATACTACACTACAGCTTATATCTATTTGTTTGAGACTCTTAAACTTCTTTCACAATTTTGCATTGTTGTTGTTGTTGTTGTTGTTGTTGTTGCTGCTGCTGCTGTGGTCTTCAGTCAGAAGGCTGGTTTGATGCAGCACTCCATGCTCTCTATCCTGTGTGAGCCCCTTCATCTCCGAATAACTGTTGCAAACTACATCCTTCTGAATCTGCTTAATGTATTCATCTCTTGGTCTTCCTCTATGATTTTTACTCACCATGTTTCACTCCAATACTAAACTGGTGATCCTTTCTTTTGGTCAAGATGAGGCACATATTTCTTATCTCCCCAATTCTATTAAGTACCTCCACATTAGTTACGTGATCTACCCATCTAATCTTCGACATTCTTCTGCAACACCAGACTTCGAAAGTTTCTATTCTCTTTTGGTCTAAACTGTTTATCGTCCATGTTCCACTTCCATAGATGGCTACACCGCAGACAAATACTTTCAGATAATACTTCCTAACACTTAAATCTAAATCCGATGTTATCAAATTTTTCTTCTTCAGAAATGCTTTTCTTGTCATTGGCAGTCTACGTTTTATATCCTCTTTACTTCGGCCATCATATTTTTGCTGCCCAAACAGCAAAATCCGTCTACTACTTTTATTGTCTTGTTTCCTAGTCTAATTTCTGTAGCATCGTCTGATTTAATTCGACTACATACAGATATACTCCTTTTGCTTTTGTTGATGTTCATTTTATATCCTTCTTTCAAGACCCTTTCCATTCTGTTCAACTACTCATCCAAGTCCTTTGCTGCCTCTTACAGAATTACGACGTCATAGGCAAACCTTAAAATTTTTATTTTTTCCCCCTGAACCTTAATTCCCACTCCAAATTTTTCTTTTGTTTCCGTTACTGCTTGCTCAGTGTACAGACCGAATAACAGTTGGGATAGGCTTGTGGACCTCTGCATCCTTTTGACGCACCTCGACTTTTTTTACTTCGGTCTGGTTTCTGTACAAGTTGTAAATTGCCTTTTGCTCCTTGTATTTTACCCCTGCTACCTTCAGAATTTCAAAGATCATTGCAGCCAACATTGTGAAAAGCTTTATCTAAGTCTACAACTGCTATAAACTTAGGTTCCTCTTTCCTTAATACATCTTCTAAGGTAAGTCGTAGGATCTGTACAGCGTCGCGTATTCCTACATTTCTCCGAAATCCAAATTGATCTTCCCGCAGGTCGGCTTCTACCAGGTTTTCAGTTCTTCTGTATAGCATTCGTTTTAGCATTTTACGACCATGATTTGTTAAACTGATAGTTCAGTAATTTTCACACCTGTCAGCAACTGCTTTCTTTGGAACTGGAATTATTACATTTTACTTGAAGCCTGAGGGTATTTCGCCCGTCTCATACATCTTGCGCTTCAGATGGAAGAGTTTTGTCATGGCTGACTCTCCCAAGGATATCAGCAGTTCTGCAGGAATACCGTATGCGCGGGGGCCTTGTTTCGACTTAGGTTTTTTCAGAGCTCTGTCAGACTCTCCTCGCAATATCATATTTCCCATCTCATTTTCATCTACGTCCATTTCCGTTTCTATAACATTGCCATCAAATTTATCTCCCTTTTACAGACCCTCTATGTACTCCTTCCACCTTTCAGTTTTCCTTTCTTAGCTTAGGACTGGTTTCCCATCTGAGGTTTCGACGTTCATACATGTGGGTCTTGTACCCCAGTGCCTCTTTATTTTTCCTTTAGGCAGTATCTGTCTTTTACCTGATGAAATACGCTTCTAAATACTTACAATTGTCCTCTAGCCATTCCTGCTTAGCCGTTTTGCACTTCCTGCCAATTTCATTTTTTAAATATTTATATTCCCATTAGCCTGCTTCATTTTTTGCATTTTTATATTTTCTCCTCTCATCAATTATTAAATTCAATATCTCTTTTGTTGTCCAATGATTTCTACTAGGCCTTGTCTGTTTACCTTTTTGATCCTCTGCTGCCTCCATTATTTCGTCTCTTAAAGCTACCCATTCGTGTTCTGCTGTATTCCTTTCCCCTGTTCTAGTCAACCGTTGCCTTATGCTGCCTCTGAACCTCTCAACAATCTCTGGTTCTTTCAACTTATCCAGATCCCATATTCTTAATCTCCTTTTACCTATTTATTCAGTTTTAATCTACACTTGACAACCAATAAATTGTGGTCAGAGTCTATATCTGCTTTACCGTTTAAGACCTCGTTCGTTATATAATCAATCTGAACCCTTCTGGTGCCTTCAGGTCTCTTCTACGTATACAGCCTGCTTTTATGATTCTGAAACCAAGTGTTAGAGATGATTAAATTATGCTCTGTGCAAAACTACACCAGGCGCCTTCGTCTTTCATTCCTTTCCCCCAGTCGATATACACCTCCTCATTTTCCTTTCCTTCCTTTTCCTACTATCGAATTCCAATACCCTTGACTATTAAATTCTCGTCTCCCTTAATTATCTGAATAATAATAATTTTATCTCGTCATACATTTCTTCAGTTTTACGTTATCCAACCCTTCTTCTGGGTTGACAAATCGTATGAAGGCGTCTTCATTTGCCGTAAGTTTTTCGTATACTAACAAGCTGAAAATCAGAATTAGTTATCTGGTGTCTTAGCCTTCCTAAAGTCAAACTGGTCTTCGTATAAGAGTTTATCAGTTTTGTTTCTCATTCTTCTGTATATTTTTCTTGTAACGAACTTATGTTTTTAGACAGTTCTCACATTTATCTTAACGTGTCGTCTTTACGAATGACTGGATGACAGTTGTTCGAAAGTCCAATGATAGTCTCCAGTCTCACAGATTCTAAGCGTTTATTTGAATAATCTTTCGGTTGGTAGTTCCGCCAATGAACTTAGAAATTCTAATAAAATCTTGTCTATGTCATCTGCCTTGTTTGTTTGAAAGTCTTTTAAAGCTCTGTGAAATTCTGCCTCAAATATAGGATCCCCCATGTCTTCCAAGTCAATAATCATATCTTTTATCACATCAGACAATTCCGCACCATCGTAGAAGCCTCACTGTACTTTCTCCAACTATCTGCGCAATCTTTTATGTTTAAGAGTGGAATTCCTTTTGCTCTCCATATCTTAATCCCTTTCCATTCAATTTCATTGACACTCATTATTAGTTTTCTTTATGACGACTTTTTAGCTACCGTTCCTTGTTTTCCCTCGTTTTTCTAACAACCATTTCGTTTCTGCTTCCCTGCACTCATTCCAGAGTGACGAACTGGTGTTTTCCTTAAGGGGATATTTCTACTATAATCTGTTCTCAAATTGCAACGATTGCTCGGTTGTACTATCTTCAAGCATTAAAATTATTACATGTGGCACTGGGGAAACGACAGCCTGTATTGTGTCGATCAGAGGATATCCTCCTCCATCACAACGGTCCCAGTCACAAAGCTTTGAGAACTGGGCGAATTTGATAAAAATCTAAATGACAAACGAGTGAATACAAAATCAGTACTTTCATGTGCCTACTACCTGTGTATGCTACAAAGTTTTTGTGCTCAGGGATTCTCCGAATTTTGTTATTAAGGAAAATACTTCCATAAAATTAGATAGAAATAAGATTTACCAATCTGAGTATGCTTTACATAAGATATCATCTAAGCTATTCTACAGTATGTTCTGAAGACGACATTGTGGAAACCACCAATAGCTGCTGTAATGAATATTCATTTTACAGAACTAGTTTCGGTTAGGAGGCCATATTCAGCTCATGGATTAAAACAACATACATGTACTGCCCCAAGACTTGAAGACCGTCCTTTGACGGAAACTAGTTGTTTGGAAATAAACATTCATTAAAGCAGCTTTAGGTGGTTCCACAATGATAATATAAATAAAACAGTTTATTATCTCAATCACTATTTACTTGCCCTCTATGCGTTTCAATGTTTCACGTAATCATCTTCAGGTGGAGAATTGCGTTGTTACATTCCTGGTGTTAGTGTAGAGGCACAGGTTCCTTTTCACAGCAGCACATAAAGTCCAAGTCCAAAGCAGGTTATATTTCACCTTTTCCTGGGATAAAATTGGTTTCTCAGAAAAGGTATAGTTAAAAACAGAAATGAAACCATGGTCCGTTGTTGGCTGTATATTAATGTTCCCTTTTTTTTAATTTGTGCGTTCTGCTGATTTCTACTTTGCTTCATTTTTAAGCATTTGAAATTAAGATACACCAATATAAAAGAGAATAACATTGCCTACAGACTTCGCTATAAAGGGTGAACATTAATAAAAATGACAAACTACAAGGACGGTTTCCTGACAGTAATGGAGGACAAAAGGTCCTATGAACATGTGTCCGTAAATGAATCGTTGCCACTGTAGACGGCGCTGACGAGTGTCTGTTCTTCTGGCTACACACCGTGAGTTCTTTGTGTGTTGCAGACTGTGTAATTGACGCAACGTGCTGTAAGCAGCAGAATGGTCCGGCATGTATGTTGGGAAAAAACCAACATGGTGTCTACGTACGGCCAAGCAGATGTAAACGGCCGAGAGGCAGCACGGCTGTACCAAAACAAGTACTTCACAGACACCAACCACATCACAAAACATTTCAAGCCCTTTTTGGGCTTTTTTGTAATCGTGAGTGCTTTTAGACAGATGAATGTGCAGGGGGGCGGTGGACTGTGCGTGCACCAGATATGAAGGATGGGATTCTACAGTATATTGAGTCGAACCCTAATAGAAGCTCCAGGCAAGTGGCCTGCGAACACAGTGTAGGCCAAAGTACGATAATGTGTATCCTACATGTCAACTGCTACTATCCCTGTCACCTGCATTCCCATGGGGGCCACTTGGAACATCATTTGTAACGTGGATGCGATGCAGCTCTGTTCTGGGAAGATGTGTTGTAGTTGCACACACACTGTTCATTTCTGGACACCTGTTCATAGGGACCTTTTTTCCTCCATTTCCAGTCTGGAATCCGTCCTGCCTTTTGTCGGTTTTATTAGTGTTCACCCTATATAGATATAGAACATTACACACATCACATTAACATAACAACATTATAGCGTGGTAGCTGTAGTTACATGTGTGACATCATCTTACCTTCATCATGTTTTACACTGTGTAGATATCGGATTCATCTTACATATATGTGGACAGAAGACATAATCTATAAATACATTTGGACAATATCAGTAGGATATGAGCGCTGGTACGACCCCAGACAACAATGTTATGTCGAGGTCACTGATAAGGACATCTGGTGTCAGGTTATATACTTATGGTTAGTGGTATTCGAGGTCACATCCCACCCCTGCCCCAGGGGATTACGCAGCAACTGATCAGGTCATCCAAGGGAACTCCAGTCCTACCCATGCACCTTAGGTGAATCGTTGGCTTCAAGGTCACGATGTAACTCGATTCTGGTCACATAGTCCTACCCATGCACCTAAGGCAAGTGGACTAAGTCATGATGTAACCCAGTACTGGTCACATGATATTAAACTGGCTGACCTAAGTTTCGTGATCATCAGCATCACTCCAACTTCCCTCCCTTATGTGGCATCTTTGGCAATTGATCAAGGGCGCACCACACACATTGCGTTTTTTTGTGTGTGGAGTAACACAATGCATAGAAACAAAACGCATGGATGATGCTTGTTATTGCTGGAACAACTCCCCATCCCATGGACCTGGGGTATCTCCGCTGCAGCACATACAGAATAGAGTAATTAGATAACAGGCACAACATTAGATAACAATCACATTCAGAAGGTAGACTTTACCCAAATATTTTTGCTATTAGTATAAATAATCAGTAAAAAGCATTTTCTTTTGGTGGAGATTTTTAACATATTTCTATGGTAAAATGTATTCCAGTGTTTGTTCCACACATTTATGAATACTAAGACAGACTGACATTGAATTTAAACCAGCCTCTTCCACACACTTTTCAGTTACAGAGGACTGATAATTGGTTATGAGACTATGCTCTGTATATCTATAGTTTTAACCCTTCGACCTGTAAATCCATTACACAAGCTACTGAACAGCGATGACAGTTCTACTGTAGACTGTATCTTGCTGGTATTGTACATCTAACTGTTCATTTGTCATACACAAATCACATTTAAAAATCAGTATCGCATATGATATCTCCCCAGAAGTTTTTTGCTAGTGTTAAGAATATGGGAAATTCTAATGACAGTAAATTTGAGGATGTATGGTACAGTTATATTTCTCTAGAGGCTAGACTGTCTTGCTGGCAAAGATACAGAATAAATCACATGTTCCTGATATGTAAAGCAGGCAATGTGTTAAGCAGACTTACACCATTATATAGTAAATATTTCGTATATGTAGCCCTAATGTCATTCTGAGAAATTTCTGCTGGTGGATAATACGTGGTTATATGTTAATAAAGTGAATGTGACGCTACTTCTTGTCATGGCTACTAACAAAAAAAAAAAAAAAAATAGAATGTGTGTTGACACTATGGGAAAAGGTCCAATAACACGTTGTTTGGGTTGTTACATTTTCTGCTGGCATAAACTGTCGCCAGCACACCGATCGGTAAAGAGGCTGCGAGAAGATCGATAGTAGGCACCGGAGCAAGCGAGACTATCAGGAGGAAGGCCAAAGACAAACTCGCAAGATACGCGCCGCCAACGCCCTCTCAACCGCCAGTAATTAGATCTCCGTCCCGGTCCGGAGGGCCCAGTCAGTCATCCAGTGAGGCGAGTCGAGTCGTCAGTTGCAGCCCAGTGGGAGTCGCAGTCGCAGTTAGCTTAGGCTTTAGCTCAGACAATGATGATGATGTTTAGTTTGTGCTGCGCTCAACTGCGCGGTTATCAGCTCCTGTAGAAATCCCCAACCTTTGCTCAGTCCAAACTTGCCACTTTCATGAATGATGATGAAATGAAGAGGACAACATAAACACCCAGTCATCTCGAAGCAGGCGAAAATCTCTGACCCCGCTGGGAATCGAACCCGGGAACCCGTGCTCGGGAAGCGAAAACGCAACTGTGAGACCACGAGCTGCGACGCTTAGCTCAGAGTCAGTCAGTACCCAGCGATCAGAGTAATGTACATAGAGGGACTTTTACTTCACCAGCAGTGAGGCTAATGTGGACTGACACGGAGAGCTTGTACCTCAGCAACTAGCTTCAGTTAAGTAACTTTCTTATTCTTATGAACAAAGAACCGTGTTAATATAGTGTGCAGTTGTGTTATAGAAAGATGATACTGGCCACCAAACATCCTCTCCTTGCTTGCCATGGTATAACCCTCCAGTGACAATGAGTCGACACAAAAAACTGGCGAAGAGTATAATTCAGTGCAGATTTTGCTTGCTTCTCTTGTGTTTTAGCTTGCCGGAGTGCTCATATTCACGTGTTGCTAATTTGTTGTTGCGTCTTGCATGTATTGCAGGAGGGGAGCCACAGAGCTAATCAATTTTCTCTTTTCAGAGGCTTTGCTTGCTTTTGCTATAACATATTTGTGTAAACAATGGATACCCTCCTCCCTCCACCCTCTGCCACCGCGCTTCTGCCACAGACAGCCAATACAAGCTTTTCAGAATATATGAAGATAGTAACTGTTCCTGAAAGAACAGATACCATTGATGACCGTGCAGCTTCTCTAGAATAAATGATAATTAATTGAAACTCTCAGCTGCTGACAGGTGTTGTTAATATACCTAGATGGGGACAGCTGAAAATGTGTGCCCTGACCACGACTCGAACCTGGGATCTCCTGTTTACATGGCAGACTCTCTATCCATGTGAGCCACCGAGGGCACAGATGAATAGCGCGACTGCAGGGACTTATCCCTCGCACGCATCCCGCAAGACCCACATTCCCAACTGTCCACAATCTACATACATATTGTTCTTAATAGATATTTGCCCATCCACGTCACCCTAGATTGGCAAATACCTACTAAGAACATTACGTATGTAGATTGTGGACAGTCGGGAATGCGGGTCTAATGGGAAGCGTGCCAAGGGTTAAGTCCCTGCAGTCGCACTGAGCATCTGTGTCCTCGGTGGTTCAGATGGATAGAGCGTCTGCCATGTAAGCAGGAGATCCCGGGTTTGAGTCCCGGTCGGGGCTCACATTTTCAGCTCTCTCCATCGAGGTATATCAACAACACCTGTCGGCAGCTAAGGGTTTCAATTAATCATCATTTACAAGCTTTTCAGTTTCAGAACCAACAAATTGCTGCCCTGCTGACGACGGTAGAACAACTACTGGCTACACAAGCCACGTCGGCCACACAACAGATGAACCGACAAGCCAAACATGTGCCGCCGACCAGCATACCAACGTCCGAGTAACTTAACGACACAATACCTGACACAATTCCGAGCATACTGTGAAGTTCACTGAGTTCAAGGTACTGTAAAGCTACAATACTTTCTTTCGATTGCGGGTCCCCAGTGTTCGTGTTAAATCAAAAACCATTTCCAGCGGCGTCTCCTTACGGACTCAGCTATGACCAAGTAATCGCTGCATTAACGCAGTACTATGACCAGCAAGCCCACGTATCTGCAACCAGATATCAGTTTTTTCGCTTGCAGAAAAAGCCGGAAGTGATGTACCGTCAGTGGTACACAGAATTAACAGGCATAACTTGGAAGTGTAAACTGAAGTGTAGTTGTGGAAACTTTTACAGTTCAAAAATGGCTCTGAGCACTATGCGACTTAACATCTGAGGTCATCAGTCCCCTAGAACTTAGAACTACTTAAACCTAACTAACCTAAGGACATCTCACACATCCATGCTCGGGGCAGGATTCGAACCTGCAACCACAGCGGTCACGCGGTTCCAGACTGAAGCGCCTAGAACCTCTCGGCCACCACGGCCAGCTTTTAGAGTGATTTAATGATTAGGGATGCAATAACATTCAATGTCCCAGATAGCAGAATACAGAAACAGATCCTAAAGTGCTCTGATCCATCACTTTCTCAAGTATTACAAATATTGGAGCAATATGATACAGGTGCCATAGCGGCTGATAAGTGGGACCAGGCCCCAATGTGTTGGGATTGAGTCGCCCTTGCTAGTGTCTGCCCAAGCAGCTACAACAACGTGAGCGTACACAGCCACGCAGACAGCCACGTAGACAGGTAAACAGATCCATGAACTTCGTGAAGTCTTGGCCTAGATGTTATGCTCGCCATAAAATACAGGATTACTCATCACCTAACGCGACGTGTTACAAGTGTCGAGAAAAAAGGCCATGTCCAAGCAGTTTGTATGCAGTGGCACAAACACGCCAATTTTGCCCGTTCCCAGGAAAAAGGGGCTCGTACACTTGCAGTGAACGCTGTGTTTTCAAAACCTACAACATGTTTTGACAAAAGTAGGAGTAAGCTTGTGCCTCCTTTTCGCCCTAGTGCTGTGCAACGACGTTCTAACAAACTATTTGTCTTATTACGAATTACTGGCCGTCATGTGAACCTTCAGTTAGACACAGGTGCATCAGTAACTTTGCTTATTGTGCTATGTCAAAACGCCTTTCAAAAACTCAAAAATTGCTTTGCCTAATGGCAGATGTTTAGTGCATTTTGACCTTTCCAAGCTGGTAGTTTTGCAAGCCAACACTTCTTCCTACGGAACTGGCGCTGTGCTTTCGCACAGGATTGGTGCACAAGATAGAGCTATTGCTTTTGCCTCAAAGTCGTTAACCCAAACTCAGTGCAATTATTCTGAAATACAAAAAGAGGCTCTCACATACCCAATAGTATTGTAGTGTCGCCGAATAGTAAAGAGTTGGAAACGTGGAATATTGTCAAAGTTTCGTTGCCTATGCCAAGAGCCAGAGGCGGTAGGTTAGCCAAGAGTTAAGAGGAGCGCACATGTATCAGAGTGTGTCGTCACGCAGGGGCAATGGCCTGGTTACACACAACAGGCGAGAGAGAACTGCTTAGCACGTGGGTTTGTGTTAGACGGACACTTCCGTAGAGTGCAAGACAGAGGCATAGAGTCAGCTGTACTGCATTTCACAACTTCGCGTAAGTCTGCCATAACAACACGTAACTCTGTCGCAAGAACACCTAAGGGGCAAGTACGACAGATGAATCAGCGGTATAAGTGGAACGAATGTGTTCATTACAAACGAGCATGACGTCAGGACGTCGCTCGTGCTTCCTTTAAATACGGCAGCTTTGATAGCAACAAGGCACTCGCAGTTAGACTTGCAGTTAGATGTGTACTGGGTCCCTGCGTAGCGCTCAGCTCGGTGATCGACATGTTAAACTTTATTAAGGAGATGTTGCAGTAAGGGCGGCCCATCCAGCAGCAGACGTGAGGGGACAGTACCAGCTCTTGTCCTCTCAGCTGCTGCTGTCAGTCATCAACCCAGGATTAGCAGACATCGCGGCAGACTCGCTCGCCGCCAATGCTGACCACATCAGTGAGCCGTCGTCGAGATCGTGCGGGTCCTAGGCCCTGTGCATCCGCCGTCACAACCAGGTGAGCCGATGACACTGGGGGATTGCAGCCCGTTCCGCCTGTCCACCGTGGACGAGCCACCAGGAGGAGCAGAAAAGAAGACAGGGTGCGACAGAGTACACTCCACACTATGAGAACGCTTCTCATGCCGACAGCACTGGGACTCCAACCCGGAGCCTCCTACGCGCAGCGGCCAGCTGTCCGCCGCCGAGCCGGCCAGCCAGCCGGACGCCACCAGTCACGCGCGGCCGAAGTACAAAGTAAGGACATTCCTTCGCTATGTCACAGCACGCGGCGCAGCGCTAGCAAGACTGGTGCGGCTCGGAGCTGGTGTCATTGCTACGAGTCAGCAAGGACTCGGGGAAGTTCGTTGATATCACCAAGCTCAGCCAGCCTGTGTTACGCGGGCCACATTGTACTCGGCAGGAATAAAGGTGTTATGAATTAATAATGTTTCTATGGCGTTTCTGACGCGTCCACAGTCATTTCCTAGCATCCTGACAACTGGAGAGGTCACTGCTCGGCCTCCAGTCCGCCGTAGGCGACCAGGACTAAATTCCATCACTATTTATATGGTCTCAAGTTCTATTTAGTGACAGATCACAAGCCTTTGCAGTCCTTGTTTCGTCCGTCAAAGCAGGCTCCTACTAGCCCAGCTCAAAAATTGCAATGTTGGACTTCGTTGCTTCACAGTATCGGTATGAAATTGTGTACAGACTTACGGAAATGCATGACAATGTAAACGCCTTATCTCGCCTTCCAATTGGCCCTGACTCTAATTTTGATGCATCTGCCGCATCTTGTTGCCAAATCGATGCGCAGGACTCTGAATTGCTGGAATCTTTTCCATCGAATTACAGAAAAACTGCACAGACCACGGAAGGAAGCCAAGATCTGAAGATTTTGTTGCACTACAGTCGCACGTCTTCTCCTCGTTCATTGAACAGTATCCAGAACTCAGTTGTCTGCCTATGTTTTGCATGTCAGCATAACCTTTCAATTCAACAAGGTGTGATTCTAGTTCAAAATGGCAATGGACAGTCGTGTGTACTTATTCCCAAAGTATTGCAAAACTGTGTGTTGCGATTGCTCCATCAAGAACATTGGGAAATCGTTTGCACTAAACAGTTTGCGCGAGTTCATTGTACTTGGCAGGGCATGGTCGCCGACATTGAACAGATGACGTCACAGTGTCGCGCATGCGCAGAGAATCAATCCGCTCCGCCACAGACATTCTCAGCTTGGCCTAAGACTCAATCGCCATGGCAAAGTGTGTACATTAACTATGCAGAACTATTCTGGAATAGTCGTTGGCTCATAGTGGTAGACTCTTTTAGCAAGTTCCTGTTTGCAGTGCCTATGAACTCTAACGGCTGGAGCAGTGGCTGAGCGGTTCCAGGCGCTTCAGTCCGGAACAGCGTGACTGCTATGGTCGCAGGTTCGAATCCTGCCTCGGGCATGGATGTGTGTGATGTTCTTAGGTTAGTTAGGTTTAAGTAATTCTAAGATCTAGGGGACTGATGACCTCAGATGTTAAGTCCCATAGTGCTCAGAGCGATTTGAACCATGTTTTTGTAACTCTACCACATCACGTAACATGGTTCAAGCACTGTACTCCACATTTTGCATAGAAGAGTTGCCAGAAGCACATGTGTCAGACAATGGACCACACTTAACTTCATGTGATTTTGAACAGTTTTGTGAACTAACTGGCATTCGCCACCTAACAAGTGCTCCATTTCACCCACAGTCCAACGGAGAAGCAGAATGCTTCGTACACACTTTGAAACAACTGATGGCCAAGGTTTACACCACCCACACACTGGAACAGGCGCTGCAACTCTTTCTCGCCTCCTATCGCTCCCACCCACAAGTCGGACCATCACCAAGCAGAACTTCTGCACGGCCTCGCCATTGGACGCTGCTGAGTTGGCTACACCCACCGCAGCATCCGGCGCTGTCAATGGCCCTCAAATATCGCTTAGCGCCGCGCAATCTTGTTCTTTTCAGGCTGTATGGCAAATGTGGGCGCTGGGAAAGAGGCGTGATCCAGGAACGCATTGGCTCTTTCATGTATTTGATTGCAGATCCAGATGGTTTGCAGCACCGCGACCAGAATCAAACTCGCGCATGTTATTTTCCCCATGATTCTGCTGCTTTTCTTCCCCCAGATTCACGGCCTCAAGGGACTGCGCAGCCTTCTCAGCCGTTTGCTGGTGGGACCAGGGCACCCCAGGAGGAGCATATGGACGGTGTACCCTCGCCCCCGCCGTCCCTGCTTGCCGACCCGGTGGACCTGGACCCGCCATCGCCATCGCTGTCATCGCCCAAGGACACGCCCTCAGGGCGTGAGTCCTGGCAGTAGTTTTCTGGACGATGTTCCTGTTGGCTCACAAGCCAGATGGCGGAGTAAGGTTGGGAGTATGCTGTCCTCAACAGCTACAGCTGTTGGATCATCTCTACATTCAGTGTCCTGCCTCCCTTCCCGTTATCGTTCACAGCATCACTACACGACAATATTGTGGCACTTTGGGGGGTTGGAATGTGCCAGTGTAAGCTGTCGCCAGCACTCCGATTGGCAAAGTAGGTGCAAGAAGATCAATAATGGGCACCAGAGCAAGTGAGCCTATTAGGAGAGAGGCCAAAGACAAACTCGCAAGAAACGGGCCGCCAACGCCTTCTCGACCGCCAGTATTTAGATCGCCGCTGCGGACCAGAGGGCCCAGTCAGTCATTCAGAGATTGAACGTTCGAGTCGTCAGTCGCAGCCCAATGGGAGTCGCACTCGAAGTCGCAGTTAGCTTAGCTCTAGCTCAGTCATTCAGTACCTAGCGACCAGAGTAGTGTACATAGCAGGACTTTTACTTCACCAGCAGTGAGGCTAACGTGGACTGTCACGGAGAGCTTGTACCTCAGCAACTAGTTTCAGTTAAGTAGGTTTCTTATTCTTATGGATAAAGAAACCCGGTAATACATTCGTGCAGTTGTGTTATAGAAAGAAGGTACTGGCCACCAAACAACATCCTCTCCTTGCTTCCCATGGTGTAAGCCTCCAGCGACAACGAGACGACACAACATTTTCGAGTTGTGTGTGTGTGTGTGTGTGTTAGGCGTTGATCTAACGCTACAACAAATATTGTTACAGATGTATTTGGAAATGCGACAGATTCCCACCACATTATGCTAATGTCTATATAGTATCGTAAAATGTACCCATGTTTACCAATTACGATCAGTCTAATCTATAATTATTTATCACTTGCATACCAAGTTTTGGGAACTGATTAAAATATTCCAGTGCGTTTTTTGAAGAGAGTTATGTAAAAATGTGGTAGGCTTCGTGAATTTCTCGTCAGGCTGAGACTCATAGCAGTTTGAATTATTAGAGATAAGCGTTAAGAACTCTTGTTCCATAAAAAAAATAAAAACCTACTCAGCAGACTACTGGCTCTAAGAGAAAATCATCACATGTATGAATTACATATACCTTCCACACGAAGTTTCACATTTACCACCTTACAAGTGAACAAAAACTTATTTAGTCATATCTTGTTTACAGACTCCGCCTCTCGACAGCATCGGCACTAAACTTGACTCTTATCTCAGCTGATTTGTGCTTCGCCTTCAATGATGCTGTCGTAGGCGGGACGTTGTCGTAGTTCTGCCTGAGAACCAGGAGAGAATTCATGGTAAATCTTAGCCTTCAACACTTTAAACCTGGTGATTTTTTGTCACTTGTACATGCAGAAACGTATTTGTTATTATATAATGCATTTTGTTTAACGCAGGATATCGGTGTATTTTTGTTAATAAGACTGTTTGCGTATGTCCAGCAGCTGGCAGACGAGATAACCTGCATACTTGAGCTGTTTAATAAAACTAATGTTAGAACGTGTTAAGGTCGCCTTCATACCGCATCGGTGACTGCTTCGTAGTGAAACCAAGCGTCTCTATACCCCACATGGGCGATAGTATCAGACAGCCGTTTCTTAAGCGTTATATGCATGCGGCAGGTTAGTGTTTCGTGTCGGCGACAGCAGTTCGTGACCGTTACCGCGAGCGACACACAGTTTGGGGAACCTCTGATGCATATGGAGATTTCCACCATTTACTTGGATCCAATGCGTGCGTGTGTTGACGTCGTTGAGGTTATCCCCCCTCCTCCCCCTTTCTCCTCTCCCGCAACTAGACAGTTGACATATTCGAAGGTATAAAAGTCACTGCTTCCTGGACTCGGGTAGGCGCGCCGGCCCCGGATCGAATCTGCCCGGGGGATTAACGACGACGGCCTGTGTGCCGGACAGCCTGGATGTGGATTTTAGGCGGTTTTCCACATACTCCGAGGTGAATGATGGGCTGGTCCCCACGTCCTGCTTCAGTTACACGACTCGCAGACATTTGAAACACATTCGCACTGTTTCACGATTTACACTAGATGCATACAGCTGGGGTACACTGCTTCCGTCCCAGAGGGTGTGGGGTGGCGGCAGGAAGGGCATATGGCCACCCCTTAAAATTAATCATGCCAATTCCGTACTTAACCCTGACAACCCTGTGCACAATACGGGATAAAGGCAGTAGCGAAAGAAGATGAAGAATAGTCACTGTTGCATGAGAGGGCGTTGTTTGCAGTCAGGGCCGTCAGAGATCGTGTACACTAGAGAGACTGTCGCGGGAATCGAGAGGAGGTGTGTTGAAATTGGAGGTACGTACCCATGTCACCATATCCTTTTAACGGCCTTTCTGCGTCCTAGAACTTACCTGTTGCGAGCAGCGGCTGGGAGGACCTAGCGCATAGCTTCACAGAGCATCATTCTATCGTTAGCCAGCCAGTTACGAATGTAGGACGCACAAGTGTGGTCCCTCGCAATTTTTTTGGTTTGTCCTATCCAGTGGTTAGCATTCTACATTTATCACGTCTGTGTAGGACGTTACTTCCAGTAGTCAATGTGCTTGTGTTGTTCGCAAGTGGAATCACATTGGTGGTGGATTAACTGTAATCTTTGGAGAATCACCTGAAGTGTTGCTAGTAATGGAGATATGAGATCTCTTCGACAGTGTGTTCACAGCAGGTACCTTAAGTAATTTATTTTCTTGTTAATTAATGCATTGCAGGAAATCATACAATTTTGATATACTATTGAGTCGCTGTAAATATTTATTGCGATGTGTTGTGTAAGGAAATACGTGAATTTTTCCCTAGTCATTGCGGCTTTCACAGTGTCGTCACAAACTAATGATACTGCAGGGTTTATTTGTTTAGAATATAATCTTGTGGCAGGTTAATGGTAGTGCATCATCTTTCCACTATTAAAGTATACATTATATGTGTTGCTAGCAATTATTAACGCAGAGACAAAAATTCGTACCAATAGTTTTTAAATAATACAGTGTGCTAGCACTCCTGCACGCATATTTGAAATTCTGTGGATGGCCAATCAACGTTAAATGCGATACGCAAACTCTGCTTTTTCCATAGTTATTTATTTATTGTATAGTCACAAAATGATAAAATTACAAGGTTTATTTGTTTCAATATTGTTTTGTGATAGGTTAATTGTCTTCTTCTTACTCTTTTTGTTTCAACTGGGATCTCTGGCTGACGAAGGGTGCCGGCCGCGGTGGTCGTGCGGTTCTAGGCGCTGCAGTCCGGAACCGCGGGACTGCTACGGTCGCAGGTTCGAATCCTGCCTCGGGCATGGATGTGTGTGATGTCCTTAGGTTAGTTAGGTTTGAGTAGTTCTAAGTTCTAGGGGACTGATGACCTAGGATGTTGGGTCCCATAGTGCTCAGAGCCATTTGAACCATTTTTTTGACGAAGGGTGATGTGGGGCACGCAGTTTCTCTCGTATAAAAAAAAAAAAAGAAAAAAAGAAGAAAAAGCGGTATGGTTGTGGGTTCTTGCTTCAGATTAGTCCAGAGAGAAAGGGAGAAGAGGCTGGAAGTACTTGGCACTTATCTGCAATGCAGCCCACATATTTCTAGCAATGTGTTGGGACTTGCTTGCCGTTATTCACGTGGACGGGGTAGTCGTCCCTGAGTTCCTGTCTGCTTTCGTAACAGCGCTTTTCTTTCTTTTCTTTTCTTTTCTTTTCTTTTCTTTTCTTTTCTTTTCTTTTCTTTCTTTCTTTTTTTCCCAACAGCAACAAAATCAGCCGCATCATAGACGATTAAACACATTGTGAAAATTTCGCCACCATTCGTGGGGAAGATAGGTGGGTGGCTAGTGTAGTCTTGGGCAGACATGTGGAGCCCTCTTGTATCCCACCGGGGGTAGGCAACGGTGGCGGCAGAGGCAACGGCAAATAGCGTGGTGTATCCACTTCTTGTTGGAGGGTTTGGTCACCTCTCTAGCTGCGTATGTTGTAGCATTGTACACGCAGAGTAACTTCGGTTGTCTTCAAAAGCGGTAGGAATGGGTAAAGTTTATGCGTGTCAATGGGTGGTCTGAGTGTTTACAGAAGATCCTTGGTAGTTTGCTGCTAATTGTGTTAGGATACGAATGTATCCATTTTGGACCGTGAATTAAGGTATTCTTATCTTTTACTTTCTAGGAAGAATAGCCTAAATAATTCCCCCATCTTGCATAATATGATATGATGCCATTAATTTAATAAAGGAAACAAAAGAAAAGTTCGGAGTAGGTATTAAAATCCATGGAGAAGAATTAAAAACTTTGAGGTTCGCCGATGACATTGTAACTCTGTCAGAGACAGCAAAAGACTTGGAAGAGTAGTTGAACGGAATGGACAGTGTCTTGAATAGAGGGTATAAGATGAACTTCAACAAAAGCAAAATGAGGATAATGGAATGTAGTCGAATTAAGTCGGGTGATGCTGAGGGAATTAGATTAGGAAATGAGACACTTAAAGTAGTAAAGGAGTTTTGCTATTTGGGGAGAAAAATAACTGATGATGGTCGAAGTAGAGAGGATATAAAATGTAGACTGGCAATGGCAAGGAAATCGTTTCTGAAGAAGAGAAATTTGTTAACATCGAGTATAGATTTAAATGTCAGGAAGTAGTTTCTCAAAGTATTTGTATGGAGTGTAGCCATGTATGGAAGTGAAACTTGGACGATAAATAGTTTAGACAAGAGGAAAATAGAAGCTTTCGAAATGTGGTGCTACAGAAGAATGCTGAAGATTAAATGGGTAGATCACATAACTAATGAGGAGGTATTGAATAGAATTGGGGAGAAGAGGAGCTTGTGGCACAACTTGACTAGAAGAAGGGATCGGTTGGTAGGACATGTCCTGAGGCATCGAGAGATCACCAATTTAGTATTGGAGGGCAGCGGGGAGGTTAAAAATCGTAGGGAGAGACCAAAAGATGAATACACTAAGCAGATTCAGAAGGATGTAGGCTGCAGTAGGTACTGGGAGATGAAGAAGCTTGCACAGGATAGAGTAGCATGGAGAGCTGCATCAAACCAGTCTCAGGACTGAAGACCACAACAACAAACAACAATTTAACCACACACAGTAATGTCATAAATTATATAAATATTAACAGTCTTTTGCATAACCTATAGTGACGTCCTTATTTCTAGCAATAGGGCAACAAGCTCGTATACTATGATGTCATAAATTACGTTAATATTCATCGCCATTTTGCGTAATCACTGTGGCGTCATTTTTTCCAACATCACGTGACGTCAAACACAAGTCATACAGGGATGACTTAGCAGGAGCTTATCTATCGGGCTGTTGCATTTCTTACACATACAGTAATTTTGCTTGAAAATCGGTAAAACTGTAAATTGCTATGACGTCATTAATTTTGCGGAATATGTTATTACGTCATTATTTCTACTAAAAGGGCAACATGTTCCTTTTTTTAACATATACATTATCATGCCTCATACACACACACACACACACACACACACACACACACACACACACATACACAAACACGCTAGTTATGTAGGGGCAGCTTCGTGATGATAAATAATTCAGATACTTTTGGGTACCTGGTGCCCTGTGATTGGCTCAGAGTGGGATGACGGTGACGTGATGCGATGCGGTATAACCTGACGTCAAGAGCAGTGGGACGAAACTCATATAACCGGAAAATTGTGAAAAATTTAAAAAAGCCACATAAAATTGTTAACAGGTGTGGAAATATCTGTAAAACTGTGGACAATATGGACAATACGAAAAAATGAGGGTATTTACATACCTGCCTGAGAGTGGTCTCTGCTGGTGCCTTAAATGGCGAAAATCGCGTGACATTAAACTCAATTTCTTATCACTAAATACCTAAACCCTAGACCTAAAGTGAAGCGCTTAACGTAGTTACAGTACCAGTAATTTTTATTAACAAATATCCACAGTCTGATAATCTCCCTATGGTGGTGCACTACTTCAGAATGAACCCACCCACTCAAGCACTCTATATATAGGGATGAGAATGGAAAGGGGTACTTGATACTTAATAGTCCAGGGGAGGGAAGGTGGAGGAAAAGAGGAGAGGAGAGGGGAGGGGAGGGGTTCTGGATGATCTTGATCGATTGCTAATTATTCTGCAGGGTGGGGGCAGTGAGGTTCGACCTAGATTTTCATGATAATCTAAGTTGGCTAGTTTTATATCATGTGACTGGTATTGAGTTAAGTGCCTAAGGTGTGTGGGTAGGCCATATGACCAGTATCGGGTTACCTCATGACCTTGAATGTTACTAGTCCACCAGCCCAAGGTGCATGGTTACGACTGGGATTCCCCTGGATGAACTTGATAAATTGTCGGTGATTCCCTAGTGGGAGAGGAGTGGAGGTTTCTCGAACATAGCCGGCACAAGTGTGTAACTTTAACCGGAAGTCGTTATCAGTGACCTTGAGATAAACCGTTTTCTGGGCTCTTACTGACACTGATAACCTACAACAATCCAGATCATAATGGTACACATGTCACACAGTATTAATGTAACTACTAGTAATGCGGGCTGACAACTACAGACAGCTTTATGATATTGTCAAAGATACCCACACAGAAGCTTCTATAGCAACGTGGAAGAGCTAGGCTATATTAACTGCTGGCATTCCAGATTCGGCTCATATATTGTATACTAAGGAATCAGTGACGGAAGCACAAACAAACAAGTATATTAAATTTTTTATGCAGTATGTTCTACATCTGTGTAGCCATATTGTCCGTCAGGGTAGTTGTAAGACGGAACAAAAATACCCTCAGGAATTTTATGCAGTATATTAGAAGTAATTCATAAAATAACTACAAATTTCACCAAACATTTAAGGAGGTAGATTCCATTGTGGTTTTGTACTGGCCTTTTTGGTTCAACCCTGTACACCAGAGTAAAAATTGAGGTCACACTACACTCCAAAGGGGTGCGATCACGTTGAATGTGGTTGCAGGCTCACAGTGTCGTTAGAGAACTAGTGAATCGTTTGGGTAGTGTCAGCAGCCGCAGTGTGTATCAAAGATGTTGTTCTGTTGCTCGTCGCACTGCGAACTGTCGCGTTCGACTGTGAAATGTGTGGGAATCATCGCACCAAGGAAAGGGGTGGTCACTGAACTTGAAGCCATACCCTGAGGCCATTCTCTGACGCCTTTTCGTGTCGATTCTGAGAGGAAGTGTATCTAAAATGTTTTCCTCGGCCACTCATAAGAAAACCGGGTTATTTCAATGCTTGGCGTCGCGGTTCTGATTTCCATCGCAGGGACGTCAGGAGAAGGGCTGAAACTTGGGTAAAAGGGGTGTGACCACCTTTCGATCGTGTGACACGTCCGCGGTGCGGTTAGGCAAAATTGTGGAGAAATTTAGTGCCAGTGTGACATTATTAACCATGGATTTTTGCTGCTTGGAGTGCCGCTGAGCTCGAGAGCGACACACTTTTGCAGCATTACAGAGGCAGGTTGCAGGAAGCTTTGAGCGAAATTTCAAACTTATGCGAAACAGTTAGGAGGTTTCAAAAAAGTGACCATTCAAACATGTTACACAGTCTGTATACTTACTGGCTGACCAATAATAAAACCGACAAACTATGGGGGCGGATTCCTGACGAAACGGAGGAAAAATGGTTCTATGAACATGTGTCTGGCGATGCATCGTTGCCACGATAGATTTGTTGTAGAATCATGGAACATTTTTGTGTTCAGACATAATGACCTTTCTAGACTCTGAGAAGCTCATCTGCAGAAACCAGCAAGGTTTTAGGAAACAGCGGTCATGCGGGACACAGCTGGCCCTCTTTGTGCGTGATATATAACAGGCTCTGGATACCGGCTCACAGGTTGATGCCATATTCCCTCGACTTTCGAAAGGCGTTCGACTCAGTTCCGCACTGTCGCTTACTGCAAAAAGTGCGCGCTTACGGTCTATCCGATGACATATGCGGTTGGATAGAAAGTTTTCTAACAGACAGAGAACAGTATGTCGTCCTGAATGGGGCGACTTCAACAGAACAAGCGTAACTTCAGGTGTGCTCCAGGGCAGCGTAATAGGTCCGCTGCTTTTTACGCTTTACATAAACGATCTGGTTGATGGTATTGACAGCTGCTTTAGACTGTTTGCCGATGATGCTGTAGTCTACAGTAGTATCACACGAAAGTTGTGAACAAATCAATGAGGATTTGCAGAAAAGAAATGCGTGGTGTAATGACTGGCAGTTATCTCTCAATATTAGTAAGTGTAACTTACTGCGTATAACAAGGTGAAAATCCCCATTAATGTACGAGTACAAAATAAATGCCCAGTCTTTGGAAGCGGTAACAGCCGTCAAGTATTTCGGTGTGACTATTCGAAATGATCTCAAATGGAATGATCAGATTACACAAGTAACGGGTAAGGCGAACCCTAGATTGCGGTTTGTTGGTAGAAACCTGAAGCGATGCAATTCTTGAACAAAGGAAATTGCTTACAATACGTTAGTTCGTCCAGTCTTAGAGTATTGTTCGTCTGTCTGGGACCCTTACTACTTGTGTCTGATTCAAGAGATTGAGAAGGTCCAAATAAGAGCGGCAAGATTCGTAAATGGTACATTTAGCCATCGCGAGAGAGTTACAAATCTCGTAGAAAGTTTGAAGTGGGACATACTTGCAGATAGACGACGCGCTAAACGGAAGGGGCTGCTCACTAAATTCCGAAATCCGACCTTCGCCGAGGATGTAGAGCATATATTATTACCACCAACTTTCAAATCTAGCAATGATCACCTGTCGAAGATGAGGGAAATTAGAGCTCGTACTGAGGTGTTCAGTCGGTCGTTTTTCCCTCGCGCGATCCGCGAGTGGAATAGAGGGGGGCGGGGAAATATGACTTTGGCGCGAATTGTGCCCTCAGCCACACACCGCTTGGTGGCTAGAGGAATACATATGTAATATGTAGATGTAAATGGCCCTGATGAATGACAGTTCCTCTGACCATGTGCCGTATCTGTAACCCACAGATGATGATTGTGCAGATTGTTGTTGTCAGTTCTGTTAAAGGTTGCTTCGTCGTTAATGAGGTCTGATGACACAAATCCCATCATTTCAAGCAGACGGAAATCCGTCGCTGATAACCTTTGCACTCGTCGTCGGTGAGAGGGATAGTAGCTGTTGTCATGTAGGATACAAACAATGAAGAGCCAAAGAACTCCTGTATCGATCAAGATATTAAAGCAAGTATAATTTTTTTAAGTAGAGTGATACTCTTTTTTTAACAGGATATGCAAGTGCTTGAAAAGACGTGCGTGTTAATTTTGAGGTCGAAACTCTTCGCAAAAGACTCAGAGACTTATTCTAAAATCGAATGGTAAATCGGTAGGAATCGGTTGAGCCTTGTAATCACTGTAAGACGTCGTGGTATCCTAACCTTCATTGCTTTCGTATTCCGCCCTCACAATCATATTCTGCACGTCAAGACGCTTCATTCGAACCCAAACTCGATAAGATAAAGTCAATGTTGTATGAATTCGTGTAAACTATATGCAAATAACAAATAAATCGCAAGTGCGCACCGAGGTTGAAATACTCGAGGCTGATGTACACACACACATTCAAGAAACGACGGTCACAAAAGCTTTTAGTTCGGGAGAGGCAAACCACACACCAGGAGACCAGTCCCTTCAGAGGACGAGTCAACCTATCTACGTCGGCCGGCGACTGCCCGTAGAGCAGACAGCGTTTGCTCGGGTGAAAGGGAGAACAACCATGTGTTCGGCTTAAAAGCAAATTCCGCTACATTGTGTGGGAGCGCCCAGCCTACGCATTCTTTACAAACATAGCACGCAGTTTCAGCGGATTTCACAGGGAGATGGCAAACGCCAAACGCCGATGCTACAGATTTCCAGATTGGTCGCCTTAAACGAAACGTCATTCTGCTGTTTTAGAAGAGCAATGCTGATTGGCAGACGATATTCCTGCCGCCTTGAGCTGAAGGAGTAATGGAAGAGACCGAAAGATATACCTCTTCGTGTCTGGCATGGAGAGGGGCCATTCCGTTGTCGCTCTTGAAGCGAGAACACGTAACGAGAGCTTGTGCGCTCGTATGTGTATTCAAAGAGCGAGAAACCTCTCCTTAGTACTTCACTGGGAGAGCACCTCTGTCGAGAGCGAACTGGAGTGCGACTCTTTATTGAGTCCTGGCGATTAAAAACTGTTCACTGTGTTGGCCACCACACTTATTGTGCAGTGTCAACGGACAGAGTTATAGTTAAATGCTTGCGAGTGAATTTTTGAGTGGCATCGCGGTGGAATGGTTATCTGACCGGTGTACCACACCAATAGCTAGACTAGGGGCGAATAGGAGTCCTTGACTTCATCAAGGCGTAGGGAGAGTTTGATTGCCGAAGGTCAATCCAGATAGAACGAGAGTTATCTTATTTGTCAGCAGCGAGCGGCGCAGACAGCAGTCATCACAGCATACGGTATTGTGCGCTACAGCTCTTGTGAGTCCCATATTTCCTCCACAACAGTACACTTCACTGCATTTCACACACGACAGCCTCGACCGTATCTAGCAACATTCTAACGGATAATTATTCAAGTTGAGTAGGCGCAGCTCTCAGCCATTCTGCCAAGTCAATAACAATCTTAAACTTTGTATAGAAATTTCATTAGCAAATCCTACCCCTAAGAGGTAACTTCACGTTCCAAAAGGAACCTGGAAATAACTTGTTCAGTTAATAACTAAAAGTGCCATTGTGATTTCTCAGAATTTCTGCAAAAAAAAAAAAAAGATTATAATTTTCGTTAGTTTCATGTTTTTCGTACACTAACTAGCACTACTCCAGTACCCAAGTATCCCAATAGTTATGTAAGAAATTTTGTGAATTTTTGTGTCATTTCCTTACAGCAGACGACTACAGAAGATATTTATTGCTGAAAGTTTTTTCAGGCATTTCTCTTTAGAACGTTAGGAGCGTCTGTCTGACTTATGTAGTAGTGTGGGGGTGGAAATTGCATCTTGCAGGAGCGACAGGGTAAAGGGTACATCTCAGATTAATCCGTTGCGCAGAATGACAGAATAGCACCCACACGTCGCTCACATCACACTCATGCCAGGCTACACCGTTATATCAAGACCTTAGATTGTTTAATTGTTTGAACTGCAGAATTACACTGTTGGTCACCGAAAATGCAACACTCTGAATGAAGCAACCACATCAGGTGAAATTTACAGCATGCGTATGCGGCGACATGAGATGCATACGATCAGCATTTCAGCTCAGGCGCACTTCACGGGCGCCAGTAGTGGCACCTGCAAGCGCTATGTAAAGGGGGAACAGGCGACCTTGTGGACGTACTGGAATTGTTTAGTACGGTTGCTTCGTGCAAGCAGAAGGCATCGAGCGTCTTTCGAGCACATTTCGGAATTCGACCGAGGAAGTATAGTTGCCTAGAGGGATTGCGGATTATCCTTCAAAGAAATCGGTGATCATGTCGATCGGACCCAAGCAGCTGTGATGCGAATCTGTAATCGCTGGATGCAGGAGGGAACGACGGGCCGGCGGGACCCATTGCACCCACCTCGTTGCACAGGCATACTGTGCGCATGCTAGTGATGGACAGCTCTGTCACATCACGAACTATCGAAATATACCACAACATATTCGGCTCCATGTGCAACATGCTGTGTTCGCGCGTACCATTCGACATCGTTTGGAGCAGAGTGGACTGTCCGGAAGGCGTACATTGCTGCGGTTACATTGCGCCGGCAGTGGTGCGATGAATGATAGACATGGTCAGCCGAGTGGAACGATACTACACTCCTGGAAATTGAAATAAGAACACCGTGAATTCATTGTCCCAGGAAGGGGAAACTTTATTGACACATTCCTGGGGTCAGATACATCACATGATCACACTGACAGAACCACAGGCACATAGACACAGGCAACAGAGCATGCACAATGTCGGCACTATTACAGTGTATATCCACCTTTCGCAGCAATGCAGGCTGCTATTCTCCCATGGAGACGATCGTAGAGATGCTGGATGTAGTCCTATGGAACGGCTTGCCATGCCATTTCCACCTGGCGCCTCAGTTGGACCAGCGTTCGTGCTGGACGTGCAGACCGCGTGAGACGACGCTTCATCCAGTCCCAAACATGCTCAATGGGGGACAGATCCGGAGATCTTGCTGGCCAGGGTAGTTGACTTACACCTTCTAGAGCACGTTGGGTGGCATGGGATACATGCGGACGTGCATTGTCCTGTTGGAACAGCAAGTTCCCTTGTCGGTCTAGGAATGGTAGAACGATGGGTTCGATGACGGTTTGGATGTACCGTGCACTATTCAGTGTCCCCTCGACGATCACCAGTGGTGTACGGCCAGTGTAGGAGATCGCTCCCCACACCATGATGCCGGGTGTTGGCCCTGTGTGCCTCGGTCGTATGCAGTCCTGATTGTGGCGCTCACCTGCACGGCGCCAAACACGCATACGACCATCATTGGCACCAAGGCAGAAGCGACTCTCATCGCTGAAGACGACACGTCTCCATTCGTCCCTGTCGCGACACCACTGGAGGCGGGCTGCACGATGTTGGGGCGTGAGCGGAAGACGGCCTAACGGTGTGCGGGACCGTAGCCCAGCTTCATGGAGACGGTTGCGAATGGTCCTCGCCGATACCCCAGGAGCAACAGTGTCCCTAATTTGCTGGGAAGTGGCGGTGCGGTCCCCTACGGCACTGCGTAGGATCCTACGGTCTTGGCGTGCATCCGTGCGTCGCTGCGGTCCGGTCCCAAGTCGACGGGCACGTGCACCTTCCGCCGACCACTGGCGACAACATCGATGTACTGTGGAGACCTCACGCCCCACGTGTTGAGCAATTCGGCGGTACGTCCATCCGGCCTCCCGCATGCCCACTATACGCCCTCGCTCAAAGTCCGTCAACTGCACATACGGTTCACGTCCACGCTGTCGCGGCATGCTACCAGTGTTAAAGACTGCGATGGAGCTTCGTATGCCACGGCAAACTGGCTCACACTGACGGCGGCGGTGCACAAATGCTGCGCAGCTAGCGCCATTCGACGGCCAACACCGCGGTTCCTGGTGTGTCCGCTGTGCCGTGCGTGTGATCATTGCTTGTACAGCCCTCTCGCAGTGTCCGGAGCAAGTATGGTGGGTCTGACACACCGGTGTCAATGTGTTCTTTTTTCCATTTCCAGGAGTGTATTTTTACCGACGAAACCCGATTTTGCTTGCACCGCCACGATGGTCGAAATAGAGTCTGGAGACGTCGCGGTGAGAAACTATTGAACTGTTTTCCTATGCATCGTCATACGGTCGAGCAGCCGGTATTATGGTCTGGTGTGGTATTAGATTCCACTCCCGCGACCACCTAGTACGCATTGCCGGTACAATAACCAGCCAAAGTTATATATCAGAAGTGTTGGTGCATGGTGGCGTCCCATACCTTCGGAGTTTGCCGACGACCACATTGCTACAGCATAATACGTGACCACATGTCGAAAGCAATGTTCAAGAACTCTACGTTGCCAATCAGATTGCTTTGCTGCCTTGGACTCCCCGTTCTCCCGATCTCTCGGCTATCAAAAACGTCTGGTAGATGATCGCGGAACGACTGGCCCAGGATGGCAATATGTGGAGGCAGCATGGACTGCTATACCCCAAAACGCATCCAGAGCCTCTTTGGTTCATTGTCAAGGAGAGTAGCAGCGGTTATAGCCAAAAAATAGCGGCAACACATGCTGATTTCATAATTTCCTCACATCACATGACACTGTATTTTCAAAATGGTTCAAATGGCTCTGAGCACTATGGGACTTAACATCTGAGGTCATCAGTCCCCTAGAACTTAGAACTACTTAAACCTAACTAACCTAAGGACATCACACAAATCCATGCCCGAGGCAGGATTCGAACCTGCGACCGTAGCAGCAGCGAGTTTCCGGACTGAAACGCCTAGAACCGCTCGGCAACAGCGGCCGGTTCTGTATTTTCAATCATGTGATTTTTGTACAACGTGTTATCTCCCAAATGAATTTATCTGTAATATCTTGCCGGCCTCTGTGGCCGAGCAGTTCTAGGCGCTTCAGTCCGGAACCGCGCTGCTGCTACAGTCGTAGGTTCGCATCCTGCCTCAGGTATGGATGTGTGTGATGTCCTTAGGTTAGTTACGTTTAAGTAGTTCTAGGTGTATGGGACTGATGACTTCAGACGTTAAGTCCCATAGTGCTTAGAGCCATTTGAACCATTTTTGTAGTATCTTCAGTCCTTCTTGGTGTTGCATTTTGGATGTCCAGTAGAGAAACATAAACTGTCTCTTCTATCGGCAGGTTTTAATTGCTTCAACGTTTCTTGCATGCAGACATGTACACCAATGAGGAGAAGTTAGGTAAGCTAGTTTATAAGGCGAATGTCAAAGATAGGTTGTCGAAATGGTTCGGCGATATACGGATATGTCTCCTATAATCGCAGTCCGTTGCAAAATGTTAGGTCATTAGTGCAAACAGGCAGCCTCGACGTCAAACAGAGGGTGAGGGCGAAGACTGCTACTGACAGAGCACATGGAGAAACTGTTCTGGATACTATGCTTATCAGTTCACATAGTGGTACGAGACGTATTGCCTAGGGATGTGGGATCAATCAGACGAATGTAATTCGCATTTTGCATCGATATGAATTCCACACTTGTCATTTGTCACTGAATCAGGCACCTGGAGGACGTGATTTCGAACGTCGTATAGAATTCTGTCGGTTTGCTCTGTAGCGCCAGGGCGACGACACTACAGTTTTCCAACATGTGCTCTTCGCCGACGAAGCAACGCTTACGAACCACGATAATGTAAATTTACGTTGATTTTTTTCTGTGGGGAACGCTGAAAGATGCAGCCTATTATGAAGCCCCAACTACGGCAGATGATATGCGCCATCGAATCACCACAGCACGCAACGGAATATGATCCACTGTACTTAATCTATTCATGTATCTCTCGAACGGCGACTGCAGATGTCCCTTGCAGTTGATGGTAAACAATTTGAGCACGTGCATCGATAAAGTTTCAAACTACATTTATTTAAGGAAAGTATTTATTTTGTAGGTGACATGTCGTGAGTCATTCTGAATAATATGTTTAATTTATTTAAAACGTATTCCGTCTAATTAAAGTTTCGTGTAGAGTCTATAGACACATATTTGCGACAGAATGTGATTTATCTTTAAGAAGCTTGAGGGATCTCCAGGCAAAGACAAATCAGGTGTTATTACTATTTTTTTCAAAGCTAAGAAAGTTAATTTTGTAGTTCTTCTTTCACGTGACTAGGGCTGTTTATCACCATGAAGTATAAACGATCAACGTTTCTGTTTAACTTTCAGATGATACTGTAGTTGTCTCCACAAAACCTGGAAACCTACACACATTTCAAACAGTTTTCCTAAACCATATCTGATGCGGCGGAAGCTAGTAGATGCCAAAGCTCGATATGTGCAAAAATCATATGTGGCCCTTGCATTTCGTGCAACTGGTTCAGCGTCATGATCAGCCTCACCTTAACGAGGCTGTTAGGCGCGGGGGAGGGCGATAGGGAGGACGCTGATGGCAGAGGGCATGGGTCACACCTCAGTGGTGCCAGTTGGGTCTATCAGTAGATCGGGTTTCACTAGGCATGGCCTGCACCTCAATAGTTATGGGAAGGGAAGGCTGGCTAAGCTTATAGATGACATTGTAGTGGGTGGTGGTGGGGTCACTCATGGAAAAATTCCTGTAGTAGTTGGTGTTAGATCTGCACCTTTTTTAGATTGAAGTCAGCTGATAGGTATCCTGCGAAAAGGAAGTCCCTCTAACTAAGGGCTCACCTTCTGAGGATGTAAGATTTCCAAAGAAATTAGCATATTTCATCAAAATATAAGAGGTATTAGAAATAAAGTTAGTGAACTGCTTGTAGGTGTTGACTCTGAAATTATTGGTATAACAGAGCACCACTTAAATAATCTGACAATTCAGAGGCTTCCTTTATGAGGATATCAGTATACAGATTAGCTGGCTGTTTTTCAAGGAGTTCCTTGCAGGTGGGGGAGTGGCTATGTAAGTAAATAACAGTATTTAATTTGAGTCCTTAGACGTATCACGACACTGCACTGAACAGATATTTGAAAGTTGTGCAGGGGCAGTTGAATTTAATGAAACTAAACTTCTAATTGTTGTTATTTATAGGTCCTCTAACACCGACTTCAGAGCATTTCTGCTCAAGCTAGAGAGGGTTCTTGATTCACTTTGTAGGAAGTACCAGAAATTAGTTATATGTGGTGACTTCAACATAAATTTTGTATATGATGGTGCAAGAAATAGGATGTTGCTAGATCTCATAAATTCATATGATCTGATGCAGACTGTATTTTTTCCATCTAGGGTGCAGGGGAACAGTAGCACAGCCATAGACAAAATTTTTATTCATTCTTCATTACTAGATGGGCATTCTGTTAGTAAAAGCGTGAATGGCCTTTCAGACCATGATGCACAAATTTTAACACTAAAAGGCTTTTTTACTCAAACAAATGTCATATTTAATTACAAACTATATAGGAGAGTTAATCCAACAGCAATAGAGAATTTTTTAAACCTTGTCAAGGAACAAGAGTGGCAGGATGTTTATAGAGCTGATAAAATAGATGATAAATACAATGCTTTCCTTAACACATTTCTTATGCTTTTTGAGATTTACTTTCCATTAGAACGTTCTACTAGGGCTACTAGCAGTAATAGGCAGCCTGGATGGCTGACTAGTGGATATCTTGTAGAACAAAGTGGGAATTATATCAAAATGTTAGAAGTACTCACAATAAAGCTACAGTAGCCCATTACAAACAGTATTGTAAGGTCATTTGTGAAGGAAGTGTCTGCTCAGCAGCACAAGGTCGACGATATAAAGTCAGTTCGCAGTAAAAATATTTCTGCTATTGACAAATTAGATACATGTACAGTATTTAACAATCATTTTCTGAGATCACTGGTGAATTAGATAAAAATTTAGTTTCTACAGCGAATCGTATAACTTTCTTGGCAAATATCTTTCTGAAATACTCTCTATGGTACAGACAAGAGGGAGTCAATAATTAAATCACTGAAGACTAAGGACCCTCATGGTTATGATGCAGTGTCTAGCAGAATATTAAAGTACTGTGCTGCATATGTTAGCAGTGTATTTAGCCATATTTGTAATTTTTCCTTTAGGAGTGGTCAGTTTCCTGAGCGATTAAAGTACTCAGTAAAAGCCGCTTTATAAAAAGGGAGAAAGGGATAATGTAGATAATTTTAGACCTATTTCTATGCCATTAGTGTTTGCAAAAGTTATTGAAAATGCTGTGTATGTAAGGATAATTGATCATTTTATATCACACGATTTGCTATCAAATGTACAGTTCGGATTTAAAAGTCGTTTAACAACTGAAAATGCTATACTCTCTTTTCTCCGTGAGGTACTGGATGGATTAAACAAGATTTCGACCGCTTGGCAAATGTTTTGATTTAACTAAGGCATTTGATTGTGTTGACCACAAAGTATTGCTCCAGAAGTTGGACCATTACGAAATGCGGAGAGTAGCTCACAATTGGTTCACATCTTACTTTAGCAACAGACAGCAAAAGGTCATTATTCACTATGTCGATAACGGCTGTGATGTGGGGTCTGAGTGGGGTACTCCCAAGTGTGTGTGTGTGGGGGGGGGGGGGGGGGTGCCCCAGGGATAAGTGTTGGGGCCACTCCCGTTCTTTATTTATATAAATGATATGCCGTCTAGTATTAAGAGTAAAATATTTCTGTTTGCTGATCACACTAGTTTGGTAGTAAAGGATGTTGTGTGCAACATTGGCTCGGTTTCAAATACTGCAGTACATGATCCAAGTTCATGGCTTGTAGAAAATAAGCTAACACTAAATCACAGGAAGACTCAGCTTTTACAGTTGCTAACACACAATTCAACAAAACCTGACGTTTTAATTTCACAGAACAGGCATATCATTAGTGAAACTGAACAGTACAAATTTCTGTGTGTTCAGATAGATAGGAAGCTGGATCTTTTTCAAAGACTTAATACTGTCATTATTACTATTCGAACGGTATCTGAAGTGAGTGATGATTCGACACGGAAATTAGTCTACTTTGCTTATTTTCATTCGCTTATGTCGTATGGTATTATATCTTTGGGTAACTTTTCCAGCCGGCCGGAGTGGCCGTGCGGTTCTAGGCGCTACAGTCTGGAACCGCGAGACCGCTACGGTCGCAGGTTCGAATCCTGCCTCCGGCATGGATGTGTGTGATGTCCTTAGGTTAGTTAGGTTTAAGTAATTCTAAGTTCTAGGGGACTGATGACCACAGCAGTTGAGTCCCATAGTGCTCAGAGCCATTTGAACCATTTTTTGAACTCTTCCCATTATAAAACGATATTTTTGGGTCAGAAACGGGCGGTGGAAGTTCACGAACCTCTTGTCGACCCCTGTTCACGAGACTGGGTGTTTTGACATTGGCCTCTCAATATATATATTCTTTACTGTCTTTATTGTTAACAGTATTAGCTTATTCCCAAGAATAAGCAGCTTTCACTCAGTTAATACTCAGCAGAAATCAAACCTGCATTTGGATCTGACTTCCGTAACTCTTGTGCAGAAAGGTATGCAGTATACTGCTGCAACCATGTTCAATAAGCTACCACACGAATTCAAAAATCTTAGGAGTAATCCACGCGTTTTCAAATCGAAACTGAAGAGTTTCCTCATGGGTCACTCCTTCTATTCTGTCGAGTATTTCCTTGAAAACTGGAGCTGATTCTTATTATATTGTAGATTGCGTTTACTTAATCTTAAGGACTGACTTTTTTCGGGTTCATAAACATTTATTTTTATCTGTTATTACTTTTATGTTGTAATTTCATGTACTGATATGTTCCATGACCTTGGAGATCTGCTATTAGTTTGGTCCTACGGAACTTGACGTGTAAATAAAATAATAAAATAAATCTATGTCGTATTGGATTTAAAGTTTTATCTTACAAGGAATTCCTAAAGTGCGAGGTCGCACGTTCAACCTCTGGTACGGCTCATTTGAAAGTGTTCTGTTAACAATTATGGCAGGAAAAATATTAGCTGATCATGACTCACCATGTGCATCAGGAGGGCGACAGGACATGAGTGTTCGGAAGGTGCAGACATCAACCTTCAATAAAAATGTGTGTGAATTTCTAAGGGACCAAACTGCTGAGGTCATCGGTCCCTAGACTTACACACTACTTAAACTTACTTATGGTAAGATCAACACACACGTCCATGCCCGAGGGAAGACCCAAACCTCCGGAGGGAGGGGCTGCGCAGTCCGTGACATGGCGCCTCAAACCGCGTGGCCACTCTGCGTGTCTCAACCTTCTATCGGATGTGTGTATTACGCATCACAAAATGGACATCGTCGACATTCAAGAATCGTTAAAAACAATCCATTAACTTGCACCATGAACACCGAATGAAATATTGTGCGCCACAGTGATCACAAAGATTTTCGTCATCAAGATCTTCCTTGGGAGTTACAAACCGTGCTGGACGTTCAGTTAGGTATCCAATTTTAGAGAACGCATATAGAATCACATCGGTGTAAAGGGGTGATGAGGACTGATGGAATGCGCTGGCATGCAACCGAAATCAAAACAGTCTGTTGCGGAGCTTATCGTGAAACTAGGTATCCTTTAAGACGTAGCTGTAGATAGTGTGATAATATGTTTTACAGGCACGGAAAGAAAAAAAAAAGCATCCTGGGGCTGACTTTGTCCAGTGGTTCCAGGTGGTATGAATTGCAATGACATATTTTTCAGGAAGTATAGTTTGTTCTAAAGGAGTATGATTTTTATACGCGAACCAGGAATAACGCAAAATCAAGTATTTTGACTAGTTATTTGCCAAAAGCAGTGCTTATACCATTGTTGTGGTTCTCTTACGCCTATTTTCCCACTGTTGCTTACTATGACGTAAATATTCCCTACTGCCCTTGTAAAATCAGGCATATGAGAAAGAACAGTAGGGGGCAGAGAACCTCCAACTTCTCGAGGCACAATAAATAACTTTCCAGCCAATTTACCAGCCAGATTAACAGTCGCCACAATTGTATGCGATTGCGTTAACTCCTCTTCGAATCCCGATTGGTCGGAGTTGAAAACAAATTCTTTACTAAACGATGGAATAAAGTTGTTTATCTCATTACAAATTTTCGAGCCAATTCTGCAGTTTTTTGTGCATCGTCAAGTTTACTCCTTGTTTGAAATTTCGTTGTCTAACGTCCTCCAATTCAGTAGCAGTATTCGGAGTTACGGAACCATACACGCTTCTCTTGAAATCATTGTAATGTATGTTGTGCGCAATTTGGAGTGCGTAACGTAGCAGGTCACTATCATACACATCCTGCAAATTGTATCGTGCATCCTTGAAACGCGCAAACAGCAGTTTATGTCACAGGCGCACCTTGTCCTCCCTTAAATTTCCGTCATTTTTTATGCACTACACAGTCTTATTGCTGGGGACGTATTCGACCTCTGTTCATAACTGTTTTTCTACTATGCTGCGGATGATCTTCCATTTATGTAGTTATGTTTAGTACACGTTCCTGGGACAACGATTGTACTTTACTACGTTTCACTGGACTGGACGGGATCTGTGGTTCCCTGTTCGACAACGATGATTAACCACATGTCTCGACACCCGATTCAGTATCACTTTCACTTATTTAGGTGATGATGATGATGATGATGATGATGATGTTTGGTCTGTGGGGAGCTCAACTGCGCGGTTCTCAGCGCCCGTACAAATTCCCAAGCTTTACTCAGTCCGCCGGCCGCTGGTGGCCGAGCGGTTCTGGCGCTACAGTCTGGAACCGCGCGACCGCTAGGTCGCAGGTTCGAATCCTGCCTCGGGCATGGATGTGTGTGTTGTCCTTAGGTTAGTTAGGTTTAAGTAGTTCTAAGTTCTAGGGGACTTATGACCTCAGCAGTTGAGTCCCATAGTGCTCAGAGCCATTTGAACCATTTACTCAGTCCAATCTCGCTACACAAACACCTAGGCCTCGGGAGGAGAAAATCCCCAAACCTGTTAAGCACGTATCGTCATCGTTGTACGTCTCAAGTACATTGTCCACACAGACGAGCGTCTACGATGCCACACATTCCCCTGTCTCATCTTTCAGATAAGTTAATATTTGATCTGAAGTTTTCCCGGCGTATTTCCAATTTGAACAGTTCTCGGGTATCCGACCGGGTAGCGTCGTAATTTCTCCGCAATATTTCGGCAGACGTACATGCTGCCATCTTCAGGTGGTTCCTGACGTTCTGGTTTCGTTAGGAACCACCTGAAGATGCCAGCGTGTGCGTCTGCCGAAATACTGTGGAGAAATTAAGACGCTAACCGGTCGGATACCCGAGAACTGTTCAAATAAGTTAATATTTCATCTGCCACTTCTTTCTCACTCTGCGAAATTCCTTGGGTTCCTTCCTGACGAAATGTCAATTTCGGCAACTGTTGTTACAGATATAATGCACTGTCTGCTCTGTTTATCATTGCCATTGCTCTGTTTTGCATCAACACGACTAGCACTGTAGCACTTTTGTAACTCGTCGACTAAGCAGTTCCAACTACGCTCATGGTGTGCTCACCATTGGATGCCTCCAGTTCCAGCCCCTGTTGCCATTAGCAGCCAATATTGTGGCTGTATGGTAGACAATATATGGGACGTCGAATGCCGTGAACATCATCGGTCTTTTGCGACGTCGCACTCAAACGGTTCCTTGTTAGTAGCGAAGGCCTGTCTTAATGCATATAACGACGGAGCCTGGCATGAGAGAGGTCTGCTTGGAGGTGTTTTCACTGCAATAGCCGACTCTGGCCGCACTGCTTTCCAATTTCACTGCGTTTCAAGGATTCTTTTGCGAAAGGTTTCAACACCAGTATCAGCAACCGTTGTACCATTGTAATTTTCTTTCCAAGCGCTACTGAATGCCGTTATGAATAGTATGTGGTTCCATAAAAAAATACTTGTTTCAATATCTAGTTTGATACCAGGTTACACAGGACTATCCATACAAAACATTACGTGCTCCTCAGCATAGTATCAACTGCGGAAAAAATAATTTTGATATCTGGAACTATACACGAGCCGAAACTACTGCGTTTGTAGTGGTATTGTGACTAGGGAGCATGGACTTCTCATGAATGGGTCCACATTGTGTCTATCACAGAACCGTCGCTCTGCAGTATCCCTCATGACCACCGTCGGCAAGTGTGGCGGCGATCTGGTGAGAGATCCCATTCTTCGAATGTTTTGGAGAGCCACAGCAGTGTTGCTGGTGGTGTCACGGTGCGAGGAGCCATCGAGGTAGTGACCGAGGGAGAGCTGACGGTGTGCGTTGCGGACATCCTGCGGCCCCACGTGTTAGCTCTCATGCGATAGTATAGTAGTTCTCTTTCTCAACAGGACAATGTTCATCCACACTCGACATGTGTCTCTATGAACTGTCTATATGATACTAAAGTACTCCCGTGGCCAGCTAGATCCCCAGGTCTCGTTACAACATATGTACGATCAGCTTGGGCGACAACTCCGCCCTAATGCCAGTATGCAGGATATCGAGGACCAGTTACAGAATTTGTGCCCCAGTTTGCCTTAGGACAGGATACAACGGCTTTATGATACCCTTCCCCACCAAATAAGTGTGTGCATCCGGCTTAGACGGCTATTTCATAAACATTGTTAATTCAGACTTTTCCTTGAGCGTAATGAAAAAAAAAGATGAAAATTCTGTTCTTTGGTAAGAGGAATTTAAAGTAGACTGGGACGGCAGTGAGAATTTGGATCAAAGAGGGAGGTCTGCCAGGGTAATCCTTGTAGTATTGTGAAGCGTGTTGCCAAGGTGGCTTAGTGGTTGACGCAGCTGCCTAGGGAGACTGGGTTTCGATTCCAGGCCTTGGTACAAATTTTCACTCACCGCTTCAGTCCCTGCACATAAAATAAAAAAGACTTTTGTAAATGTTGTGCAGTAACTGATTACGTTTACAGTTCGATCTAAACTTAACCCTTATAAGCACGCAATATCCGTAATTTCATGCTATTAAAATTCACTTTATTCTGAGGTAAACTTTACACAAATGTCAATTTTAAATTTTGTGTGTGCGAGACCAAGGAATTATTAACTTTCAAAGACGATTTTAACCAAAAGCACCCTCCGCGCGAATGCTCTGTAGCTCAGGTGGAATCTGTAAGCCAAGTTGAGTCTGTTTCCCTGCTTCACAGACTTCAGGTGTCCTGTATCGCTTTGTTCGTCTCGACTTCATCCAACGCCACTGTGGTGCGTTGTAAATACCTATCGTTTACTCTCTGAGTAAACCCTCAGTACCTCCCTTCACCTGTTAGCTTTCCCTCATTTGCTTAGTACTGGCTTGTCATTTGAGCTCTTGATGATTCACAGCTGCTTCTCTGTCCTCCAAAGGATTCTTTAGTTTTACTACGCACGGTATCTTTTTTTCCCGTAATCGTGCACGCTTCTACAGCTTTTCACTTGTCCGCTAGCCATTCCTGGTTTGTCGTTTTGAATTTACATTCAATGTCATTTTTAGACGGCTATTTTCCCGTATACCTGATTTGTTTCCAGCATTTTTATATTGTCTTCTTTCATCAAGCAAATTTAACAGTTCGTCTTACCCAAGGCTTTCTGTAGGGTCTTGTCCTTTGCCTGTTCGATCCCCTGCTGCCTTTATTGCCGTCAGCTTCTCATATCAAAGCTACGTCTTCTATTACTTTTCATAAACCAAATTCAGTCAGTAGCAGCCTTTGAATCTCTGAGCAACCTCTGGGTGTTTCATTTTACCTAGATACCGTTTCCTTAATTTTTTACGTTTTTTTACATTTTTTTCTGCATTAACCTGCATGTTATAAATAATAAATTAAATTATGTTCGTAGTAGGAAAATTGTGTTCAGAGTGATATCTATCCTGGAGAAGGTTCGCTGTTTGTAATATGCTTTCTTATCTCTGTCTTACCATCCTACAATTTATCTAAAATATTCCAGTCTCTCCAGGTCTTTTCCACGTATGCATCCTCTCTCACGAGTGTTACAATAAGTTTTGTGAAATACGATGCAACGGTAGATTTCTGGAAGCATCTGGCTGAAAAATGATTTTTCTCTTGTTTTATTTCACATGTTGACAATTGCAGGTTTTATTATTACAATTACAAGTTACAGTTGTGATCTACGGCCATCTTCATATCTACAAATAACTAAACTCTTAAAAGTATGATATCAGTGTCGCAGCATTAGAGACTTCGTAGCACAGAGGAACCTGCGTTATACACTGCTTAACGTGTTGTGGAAAAAAAATTATGCGTGTATAAGAAAACAGTATTGCGAAACATTATGTAGTGATAAACTATAAGATATTTATGTAGTCACTTTGACTTTACATACATAAGTTTTTACATGTATAAAAAACTAAAAATTAATCACAAGTACAAGCAGCCGTAGCTTCCTATAAAGTGAAGTAAAAGGGAGAATCTACAAAATATACGTCATCAGTCACTGCTAGTGAGAAATGTTTGAGGAAATGAGGTAAAGTGGCGTTGGTATATACATCTAGAACAGACAGGCAGTGAGAAACCACCGATCAGCATAACCTTATTTTATAGCTTTGATAAAATACGTAGATATCAACATTCATTATACGAAAAGAACTACATAGGTAAACGGTGTTGTTTCACCAGTCAGCGTGAGAAACGAAACCATAAAAATTAAAAACTACCGCACTAGAAAATACCAAGGCAACTAAGGGAAGGAAAAAAAAGTTCTCCACTTCCCATTTTTCTGATCGATATAAAAGTACGAGTAACTTTAAGGTCATGAATCCACACACACCATAATTAAGGATACAAATAAAATTGCCGAAAAAAGACAAGTGTGAATTTATTTATAAAATAATAAGATACGAATAAATGTAGCTTAATGCTTCAGATATTCAACACTGTTTAGTCGCCAGATATGATGTTCCTATGATAACTGAGTCTTGGTTGGGTGGAGGTTGGAAATCGGATGATATCAGTTTCAAAGTACTGTTTACTAACGAAACATTTAGCTGCAGAAGCGGGCTTCTACCCGAAATGTGATACTACTGTCACTTTGTATGTGCTCGCCCTTGTCTTCGACAATGTTCGGGTGATTTTTGCGCTATATCTTTCATTACCCCCTTGCTGTGACCTCACAACGACTGTGACAAATGAAAGATGCCGTGAACTAGTTTTTGCAGACAAGACGTTCCTTTTTTTTTAATTTAACGACAACGATATCTCGGCCCGAATTCTGTAAACGGTCTTACAAAATAATACGAAAAAGTGAGTAAATTTGTCATATCGTAGTATCTGGCACTGTGTATTCATTTTTTCCATTCTGAATATCTGAATATCAGCCAGTCAGCTTGCTTTTAAACGTAGCTAGGTTCTAACTTGAATCGTTTCCTACACCTCAGAATGTCTTACCGGCGAGTGTTAGTCTACTTTTGAAGTCTACCACTTCATATTGTTATCTTTCTGACGTTTTCTGCACATACCTTCTTCTCGCCCGATTTCTTCACTGAGCCACTGAAAATCATCGCGATACAACCGGAAACTAAACTCTTTGAATAAACCTGGCTCCTTATCCCTCGTCTGCATTATTCGGTAAGTGAGCAGGAACTTGGAATGGTTAATCTGTCAACCAGGTAAGGAGATTAGAGAAGTTAAAAGAAAAATGGATAGATTCAAGTTCGTTATGTTGAGAATTAGTGAAGTTCAGTGGTAGGAAGATTAGGACTTCTGGTCAGGTGCTTATAGGGTTATGAATATATGATAAAACAGGAGTAATGCTGAAGTAGGCCTAATAATAAATAAGAAAACAGGAATTCGGGTAAGGTACTATGAACATCATAGGGAACACATTATCATAACCAAGATAGTTACAAAGCCAACCTCCATTAGTGCAAGTTTATATGCTCTATATTCCGCAAAAAATGAAGTGATTGAAAGAATGTATAATGAGATAAAAGATGTTATTGATATAATTAAGGGAGAAGAAAATCTAATTGAGCCGGGGAAAAGGAAAGGAAAAAGAAGGAGAAACTATAGTAGAACTTATACTGGGTGGAGAAGGAATGAAAGGGAGCAGTCTGACAGAATTTTTCACAGAGCAAAACACTTTTTTTCTGAACTATGAAACATCGTTGTATATGTCGAAGAGACCTGCGGAGGCCGGATGGTTTGAAATAGGTAGTCTGGTTCTTTATTTTCCCACCGATCAGTTAAGAATGCAGTTGCACAGTAAGTTGATATGGGATAAGTAATTTTTAGTGTGGCAGAATAAACAAATATTACTGGTTCAAAATGGTTCAAATGGCTCTGAGCACTATGGGACTTAATATCTGAGGTCATCAGTCCCCTAGAACTTAGAACTACTTAAGCCTAACAAACCTAAGGACATCACACACATCCATGCCCAAGGCAGGATTCGAACCTGCGACCGTAGCGGTCACGCGGTTCCAGACTGAAGCGCCTAGTACCGCTCGGCCACTTCGGCCGGTAAACATTACTGGATAGCAAATTACTCGTACAATAACTGAAAGTGATTGCATATAGAATCATTTGAAATTACGACGTACAAATCCTTAATGATTATATATAGGTTACATATGGACAAGTAGAATATATTGCTTGAAACATTAAAACTACGTTTTTAGAAATTCCTTGACAGAGTAGAAACAATTATATCAAAAATTTGTTTCAATTTGACTTCCAACTTCATTATTTCACGTCCACTGGAAGGTGATTATATATTTTGATTTCCATACATTTTGTATTGTTCCCATGTAATTTTGTGTTGTTTTGTAACTGACTTCTGTTTCTTTTAACATAGGATTAGCGATAGAGGGGTTTTTATGATGCAGAGACTGCAAAAGCTGCTTTGTGAAAAAAAGTCAACTTAAATATGTGTAGACATACTAGGGGAATTGTTTTAAACATTGAAAAGCGACCTACAGTGCAGATATTTCTTTTTAAATGTACTGATTCTCACTGCTTGTCTTTAAAAATGGTATGAGATTCAGAGCTATTTTTCCAGAAAATCAGGCTATAGCGCAGACTCAAATAAGGCATGTTACACCAACTAAGAAGTGACGAAATTGGTCGTATCTGTTATTGAACCCAGTAAGAAACAAAGTTTACTTAGCTTCTTGATAATTCTGTATGCAATTTTGTGCTTAATGTGTCACTGATGTGTAGTCCAAGAAACTTCTTTCGTGCAGTTTTCTAATTTTATTTCCACCTGGAGGAGGAGGAGATTAGTGTTTAACGTCCCGTCGACAACGAGGTCATTAGAGACGGAGCGCAAGCTCGGGTGAGGGAAGGATGGGGAAGGAAATCGGCCGTGCCCTTTCAAAGGAACCATCCCGGCATTTGCCTGAAGCGATTTAGGGAAATCACGGAAAACCTAAATCAGGATGGCCGGAGACGGGATTGAACCGTCGTCCTCCCGAATGCGAGTCCAGTGTGCTAACCACTGCGCCACCTCGCTCGGTGTATTTCCACCTGGACTAGACTGACAGTTTATCTTGTGTTGAAGCTCATAGTGAGACTTTTCTGTGTATTTATAAGTAAACTGTTTGCCTCTAACCAAGACAGTGAGTGGAAGTATTTACTGGAATGTGTGCTCACCACATGTTTGTGTACAACATTGCAGTGCCTGTTTTATTCTGATGACAAAGCACTGTGGCAGCCACAGCCGCTACGAAGACACATTAGATGAATTTGAAATTGCGAATAATGACTACCATTACATGTAGAACGGAATGACGACAATGAAAGTTTGTGTCGGATCGCGACTCGAACCCGGATTTCCCACTTATCGCGATACGATTTAGGTATCAAACTAATCTACTTCAAACATATTAAGTAGACAGCTATCATTGTTTTGAGATACAGCTCGTTTTGTGTTTTCCTTGTTGTTTATAGCTTTTTGGAAATGACATGTTTACAGGCTCACCGCACTAGGCATATCAAAAATGACAAATTTTGAATCCTGTCCCCTCTTGGAAAAAATTCTGTTGGCCCCCATGCTCCCATGTTTGCTTCCCGTGTACCTACAAATTACTCTTGCAACTGGCTTATGCACTGAAAGAGTGCCTAGTATTATTAATTACGTAGTCAACGTCATTACTTGTACCATATTCATTTAACCTGGCAGTAACGGCACATCCAACTAACAGATACGGAACAAAGTCATGTAAGCAGAAAGTCACCAATTTTGTTTGATATAGGAACATTTTATAGAGCACTTAGACATATGGTGTAGAAGAATCTTAGGGAAACTTCTTGTCTGTCACTTAAATCATCAAGATATTTTCTTTATGAAAATAGCTTGTTGACTGTATTTGTACTATATCGATTTACTGAAGCATAATTTACCATAGCAAGAGTTTATCAGTCATTTGTACAACAGATCGACTGAAAAGACTTTAACTTCCATAGATATATTTGTAAAGCTTGGGTGCATGAAAGCATACATTGTCTCTGAGTGTTAAGAAAAACGTTGTTGCCAGAAATAGCCCGCATTAGGCAGAATAGCAGCAGCAGTGTGTACCTTTACCGACACCTTATCTACAGTTGTAGTCAGGTCTTTGGCGAGATGTGACAGTGATCGGTTGGCTTAGATGCGGAGCTCTGGGTCAGAGCAAGCGGTTTCCTTTTGAAGATGAGAAATAGCTGAGAAATGAATATTAACGGAGGAGAGATTTTTTTGACTTTGATTTTGACGCAGAAAAGACTCTGCAATGAAAAGGTATTTTCCACAGTGCTTTGCGCGCATTTAGCGATTATTGCAGTGTATTAATTTTCATTATTCAGCGATTTCGAGTGTTAGAAAAGGAGACGATTTATCAACCATATATCGAAGATGTTAGCAAGTTCCATCTACTTTTGTTAGTTAAAAGAAGATTTCGATTTAATAATTTAAAAGTAAAACTGATTGCAATTTTATACTTCAGTAATGCTTGGTGTCTGTGATAGGATTAAACACGAGTAACTTTATTAAAATTAAATTTTATTTAAATGTTAGATTTGCAATTTTGAGAAAATGAAATAAATTCTGATTTCATTTTATTTTTCACTTATAATCATCCTCTCCCTTTAATCAAAATATCCACGGGTGTGCTGCCGGTCTATAGTGTCCAACGGGCACAATATTTCGGCGATCATACATGTCGCCATCATCAGGTGAACTGACGGACTGAGCTCCTGTGAACGTGCCGGCACGGAGATCCGTACGCTAAGGCTGCTCAGAGGGAACTGGGTTCGGTCGCGGCGGCGGCCGATTTAAATACCCTCCGCCCGCGGCTCGCTCCCTCCGCCGTCCGCGCCCCGCGCCACGGTCGCGCGGTGGAACAGATTGCGACGGCGTCTGAGATGACGTCGGTGTGATGGCTCTGTCCGCCGTGGTCGTCACAACTATACGTTTGCTCGATTTACTCTTGATTAACCCGATCGCTGGTTCCCAAGCCTTGCTAAGATTATAGCCACAGTCACGGTTTATGAGGTCGTCATTGGTGCGAATTTCGATGGCCTCTCTAACAACGCTGTCCCAGTATCTCGACGTCTGTACCAGAATCCTCGTGCGGTCATACTCCATGGCGTGATTTTCCGACAAACAATGTTCAGCGACCGCCGACTTGCTCGGATACATCAGTCGAGTGTGCCTCTGGTGTTCATGGCATCGATCCTCGACGGTACGCATCGTCTGACCAATATACGACTTGCCACATTGACACGGAATCTGGTACACGCCGGCCTTCCTCAAACCGAGGTCATCCTTGGCGCTCCCCACCAGTGCACGAGTTTTATTTGGAGGACAAAACACAGTTCCGACCCGGTATTTCTTCAGAATGCGGGCGATTTTCCCCGAGACGGCGCCTGTGTATGGAATAAATGCAGTGCCTACCTCCTCCCTCGTGACTTCATCCATCTCAACAGGTTGTGCTGCAGTGGTTGATTATCAAATACGCCGGGAGAAACTCAAGAATCACATCCTCTCGCTTTTCTTAAATGACATGCTTTTTGAATGCAATGAGTACTAAGAGCATTGTTAGTAAGTGAATAAAACGATGAGTAGATATGTTGTTGTTTTTCTTGACAAGCGGTAAATAATAGCATACAACGCAGCGCTGTTCTCTTTTAGCTTACTATGGCGCAACAGCATGGTCATTGGCAGCTATGCCGGTACAGAACAGAAGCAAATGTCCATTGCTGGTAAGGGACTAATTACAGAACTCATTTGGAAGATTTCCTGCAGTGCAGTGAAATAAATTAGGTGTGAACACATTCTCTACACATAATTTGTAGCTACTGTGAGTAAGCATTTCCATGTCAAGATTAATTTCATTTAATACTCTCAATGTTCAAAGTTCCTTTCATCAGAAATTTCCAAATTAATTTTCATTTTATTAGATACCTTCTTCATTTTCTCATCATTAAATATTTTTCATGAGATACTTGAGTAGATAGATTCAACCAGTCTGACATAATCTGGGTACCTCAGTCGTCCAAAGTTCAGATAATTTCTTTCTCAGTGTTACACCACACCGGTGAGAACTGTTTCACAAAATTTCCGCAGCTAGTACTGCAATAAACACAATGCTACTACCTCTGATTTGCCTAAGCACAATAAGCATGGGTAACTCATCTGCAAGTGGAGTTTATTGGCTTTTATTTGATGCAAGGTTCCTCTCTATTACACATATAAATGCAAAACTTAACTTCCTTTTTACTGCCAACATGATTCTCACCTTTGTAGTATTAAGTTTCTGTGCTATATATTTACACCTGTTTACTCATATCATATTGCACATTAAAATTTACCTTCTACTCCTTCTAAATACACATAGAAAAACAAACTTGCAGATGTACATGAGAACATAAATAATACTATACGTCTTGGTAGAAATGTTTTTGATTTCCTGCTGGGAAGAATGATTCTATTAACAAATATACATTATTATTACATTTTTAGCGATTAATTGAAACACCTGTTTAATACATCATCACCATAGTCCGCATAGGTATTTTATTAATGGCGCTGTACATCCTTTTTCTACTTTGAAATGTATCTCTCTTCCTGAAGAACTTTCACTACAGTGCAGGTTTCTCTTTACGAAAAAAGCTCACCGCTTTACCATGACCCCTTCGGGACAAAATCATTTAGTCTTATTACCCCACGATAAGAAAGTAAGTACCTAAATTTGGGATCCATGTGATCACAAATGTACTTATAATAGAAGTTACCATTTCCTATACTTTTTATGTAATAGGGATGATTCAGAATGACTCGTAATTAAAACTTTGTCACCAAGAGCAGACGTTATTACTCGTGTGAACTTCCTGTCAAATTACTTTTTCTCTGACTGACTCTGTCTGTCAAGGTTTTCAATGCTTGATGGCTGTTTTCTTCCCAGAAGCCAGCATCCATGTTAATTTGAGGGTGTACCTTTACCGACACATTCTTTTCTTTTCTCCTTAGTATTAATGCAGGTGGAACAGAATTTAATTTCATAGTTCACCCAAGGCCTCTGTTTACTGTTACAGTCCATCCCTGTGAATGGATCACGTTACTTGAACATCTGCTCAAGGATAGTCACATGGAATACGAACTGGGGCGGAATGTTTCCTGCTGCATGACATTAAGGCAGTACTGATAGCCTTGGATCTCACCAGGCCTCTCCAGAAAGATATCTGTGCAAATAAATAACGACTCTAGCAGTTGAAAAGTAGGCCTTCTGTTAAATAGCCTGGCTCTGTAACCTTTGATTCGATGCATTTATTTATGCAAGGAATCGCAGTTTCTTCAGGATGTTGTTTATTGAATTTGTGCGTCTCGCTATTAATCCACTTTTCAGTGCATAAATAGAATCCAGTAGCACCTTAATGTAATGACTGAACATTCAAGCCACAGGACATACCAAATCTGATATAGTCCATGATGGCCTTATGATATATCTGATTTGACAATGCCCTGCGGAAGGTCACTATGTGTAATCCTATACCCCATTTTCAGTTCATAATTATGTTTTCTTGTTGTCTTTTATCACAGCTGTGTTGTCACACTGCTATGCTGGATGACTTTGTTAAGACCTTGGCTGTCTACCGTAACATATAAGTTGGGACATACCACTAAAAGCAATAATGTTAATACTTTGAACACTATTTTAGAGTAAGCTGAACTTTATTTGTAATGTTAGATGTATTTGGACTTGTAACTGTCATAATTACTCGTATTCTGGAGCGTTTACTGGGCAAACTAGGGGTCACTGTATCGAGAAACAGAGTATACACTTCATTATTACTGTAATTATCTTTCTGATAATTAATGTTTCCCACTAAAGGACACTAATAGCATTTATCACTTGATCAGGAACCGATACTAACTCACCTTGTGATATTTCCTCATGAAAATCAACAGTTCTTGTTGCTAGTACCGGTCGCCATGTCCTGAAGAGATGAATGTTGCTAATAAGTCTGTTCATTCACCTTAGAACAGATTGATATTTACATAAATGTAATAACATCTTTTTGTACCAGAATGAAACTAACAAAATCTTAAATGACTCCCTTTTCAAACATTACGTTACAAACACTACAACAGCAAAATGAAATTAGTAACCGTCATTAGACTGAAGTTACTTTAATCTTGAGACTTTTAGTAACAGAACTTAAATAAATAAAATTTAATCAAGTACTGTAACAAAGTGATCACTCAAAGTTGTGTCTCTTATATCTTAAGACCTTTAGTAACAGCACTTAAAGAAATGAAATTTAATCAGGTACTGTCACGAAGTGACCCATCGAAGTTGTGTGTCTCCTCTTTCTTCCTGTAATGAACAACAAAGCCTTGGCATTCACTGTTGTAAATTTTCCACACAGTAAATGGTAATTTTAAATAGCATTTAGGCTAATTAACGCTATGTACTTGAAATAAGATGGTAAACTTGTAATACTTAACTGTCAATATAATGTACCAAAAGCACTTCTTATAATAGATTTTGTTAACCGAAGTCTGACTGTCTGTACGTGACCAATGAAATAAATTTTCTGTAGCTTGCCTTATCAGAAGCAGTGCAGTTGAGCATGTGGTGCAAAAATACTTCCACCAATTCTTCACATCTCTTATTAATTACGTAGTTAAAAATTCTGTAATGTGTATCTTTCATAATCATTCCCGAAATAAGATGGTGTCATAGTTGTAACACCATAAATGGGCTTGAAAAAGGCATTCATGGGTACAGTTGACATGATTCTACTTATTACTACAGATGGGTTAATTATAGACTTCGTCCTTAAATTGTACAAATATTAGCACCAAACATTTAATGTCTTGACCAGCACGCCATTACATTACCTCTCTGAATCACTGCATCTCTTCACAATTCAGTCTGTTTGCGATATACTTCGTCCTGTATCAAAGGCGCTCAAAAAATGGAAACGGAAAGTCACGCCTGGGCCAATCCTATTTCGACGCTGCCCACTGGGTCAGCATACAGCGGATTTGCTTTCGGAAGGAAAGACGTTCACGAAACAGGACAAGATAAAATACTTCGCTGTCGTCAGGCCTAATGGTTTCCCCACTTTCCTTAGGAAAATAACCCTCTTTTCGTAACAATAAAATGTGAAGTGCTTAGGAAAAGCTCACACTTTACAAATATGATAGTTTTAAAACCATTAGTATTCGACACTGAAATCAAAGTGCGGTTATTAACTGCAGCTGACTTTTGCAATTGTATGACAATATTTTTACCCATAATCATCATTAAATAATGATTATTAAATCATTTCAGATATCAGATAATTTTCCTCTACAAGTTGATAGGAGACAACCCGAGGCGGCAAGAGATATACTTTAGTATGACTGAAGGAAGTGTGGGGGTAATAGTTAATAGAAGGATATCAAGGTTCGAATACAGTAAGCAATTTCAAATGGTTGTAGATTGAAGTCCTTATTTGGAGGTGAAGAGGCTTGCACAGACTGGATTTGCGTGGTCAACTGCATCAAATCAGTGTTCAGACTGAATACCACAAAAACAACAACAACAATAACAAAAACGTAAGAGATTCTCCCATCTCAGTTTTTTGGTTTCAGTCCTTGACTTCAGTTCTTGTTGCTGTTGTACTTCAAGCAACTGCACTTTCTCGCCGAGGAATAAACTAAACTAAAATTAATTCCGAACAGGTCTCGGAAGACCCAACGGGTCTGACCGACCGCAATGTCATCCTCGCCCTGTAGGTGTCACTCGATGCAGATATGGGTGTGTAGTCAGTATACCGCTCTCTCGGCCATTGTCAGTTTTCGTCTCTGGAGCCGCTACTTTACAATCAAGTGGCTCCTCAATTTTCCTTACAAGGGTTGAGTGCACCCTACTTGCCTACAGCGCTCGGCAGACAGCATGGTCGCCCATCCAACGTCTAGGAATAAAGTTTTCTACACTACTGGCCATTAAAATTGCTACATCAAGAAGAAATGCAGATGATAAACGGGTATTCATTGGACAAATATATTATACTAGAACTGACATGTGATTACCTTTTCAAGCAACTGGGTGCATTGATCCTGAGAAATCAGTACCCAGAACAACCACCTCTGGCCGTAATAACGGCCTTGATACGCCTGGGAATTGAGTCAAACAGAGCTTGGATGGCGTGTACAGGTACAGCTGCCCATGCAGCTTCAACACGATATCACAGTTCATCAAGAATAGTGACTGGCGTATTGTGACGAATCACTTGCTCTGCCACCATTGACCAGACGTTTACAATTGGTAAGAGATCTGGAGAATATGCTGACCAGGGCAGCAGTCGAACATTTTCTGTATCCAGAAAGGCCCGTACAGGACCTGCAACATGCGGTCGTGCATTATCCTGCTGAAATGTAGGGTTTCACAGGGATCGAATGAAGGGTAGAGCCACGGGTCGTAACACATCTGAAATGTAACGACCACTGTGCAAAGTGTCGTCAGTGCGAACAAGAGGTGACCGAGACGTGTAACCAATGGCAACCCATACCATCACTCCGGGTGATACGCCAGTATGGCGATGACGAATACACGCTTCCAATGTGCGTTCACCGCGATGTCACCAAACACGAATGCGACCATCGTGATGCTGTAAACAGAACCTGTATTAATCCGAAAAAATTACGTTTTGCCATTCGTGCACCAAGGTCCGTCGTTGAGTACACCATCGCCGGCGCTACTGTCTGTGATGCAGTGACAAGGGTAACCGCAGCCATGGTCTCCGAGCTGATAGTCCAAGCTGCTGCAAACGTCGTCGAACTGTTCGTGCAGATGGTTGTTGTCTTGCAAACGTCCCCATGTGTTGACTCAGGGATCGAAACGTGGCTGCACGATCAGTTACAGCCATGCGGATAAGATGCCTGTCATCTCGACTGCTAGTGAAACGAGGCCGTTTGGATTGAGCACGGCGTTCCGTATTACCCTCCTGAACCCACGGATTCCATATTCTGCTAGCAGTCATTGGTTCTCGACCAACGCGAGCATCAATGTCGCGATACGATAAACCGCTGTCGCGATTAGCTACAATCCGACCTTTATCAAAGTCGGAAACGTGATGCAACGCATTTCTCCTCCTTACACGAGGCATCACAACAACGTTCCACCAGGCAACGCCGGTGAACTGCTGTTTGTGTATAAGAAATCGGTTGGCAACTTCCTTCATGTGAGCACGTTGTAGGTGTCGCCACCGGCGCCAACCTTGTATGAATGCTCTGAAAAGCTAATCACTTGCATATCACAGTTTCTTCTTCCTGTTGGTTAAATTTCGCGTCTGTAGCACGTCATCTTCGTGGTGTAGCAATTTTAATGGCCAGTAGTGTAAATGTACGTGACACGCTACTTAAATAAAGTTTTCTGTTTCGAACATGGTATCATAGATCAATCAGCAACATCTCGAGTTACCGATATGTTGCTGACAACAGCAGAAAATTTCAGCTTCAGTAAATTTACTAATTATTTATTTATTGCTTGTGGACCGTAAAATACATTCAGTACACCAAAAGTTGTTTATTTAATAGCTTTGTGAAAATCTCAAGTTGTTTACGCAATGCTAAACTAGTATTAATACAACTTAGAGATACAGGTAGGTTTCAGTTTGCACCTGCCTCTGTATTTCTCGAGTTTTGCCTTACCTTAGGGAGACACATATTCATTTTCTACAAATTTTACCCCTAAATCACTAATTGTATTCTTTTAGTGTGAATAGCCGTTCAGGCGGTGCATAATTCGGTAAGTTTCGAGGCAGCACGACTCTGTATGGGCTTCATACTTCATCTATTTGACATTGCTTTTCTGAGTGATATCTGGTATTGTGTTTATAACTAATACAGGGGTTTTGTTCTTATTAACACGGAGAGTAAACAGAATTTTTTTTGTGGTCCAGGAAATTCACATCATTTAGATTACTATAACAATGAAAAACTTTACAGTCTTTCTCAATTAGGCATGATTGGCTTAGACATTTTTGTCATTTTGCAGTGCTAATGACATTTTAGGCGCCACTAAAGATCAGTGTGGATATTCCAACGTCTACAGTATTTCCCTAGGATATGTGGAAGAAAGAGCGTCGTTTTTACTTATTTCGTGATGGATCTCCACTACAGACATAGGTTACAAGTTAACAATACATTATTGCGAGAGAGAAACGTGCAGCACATCTACTCGATACAAAGCTCTGAACCGAACTGTCTTTGACTCATACACCGGGGCTGCTGGTCTTTTGTCTGCGATATCAGTAGCGTTGTCGTCCACACAGTGTCATTCTGCGTGTATGAAAGACTGAAATGGTGGGGCGGGGACGTGGGAGAGGGGGGGTGGGGGAGAGGAGAAAGTAAGATTGCTAATAAGTTACTGTTACACGTGATTTTAAAATATTTTGATTTGGAGCGCTATGCTATGGCCTCTCCATCTATGTACAAATTTTTAAAATGGATTGGAATCATTGTTCCCTCCTTCTTGTGGAGTAAAAGATGTCATTGGACTGGTACGAGTGGAACGTACTGCATTTGACCATGCAGCTCTTCTTTCGCCATTTTCTGTTGGGAAATTTAAGTGAATTTTTAGGGAGTCTCCTTAAATGTAAATCTTGTAGAAGTCAACCGCAGTGCCAAACTGTACATGGAAATAAGCAAAAAAAGTAGTTTTACGTATGCTGTGAATCACTGAGGAAAGAATCTGGGTTCACGAAGACACTCACTTAATGGTCCAACTCTATCTCAATAAAATTAATGACTCCCATATCTTCAACGATGAAAAAGAGCCAAATATGGACAATATTAAAGTTTTACCCAGTGAAATCATATATTTAACACATGCTTCTTGTTAATTTGGGGAATACACATAAAACTGAGCTCAAAATTTATAGTTTACGATGCATTTAGTTGTCAGGTAATTAATTACCTAAAGCATCTAACATCATACGGTAGCATCGTTTTTTTCAAAGTACAGCTACCATTTATATGAATACATGCGTTGTTCGTTTGAAGAAAAACTTGAAATAATAGGGATCCAATTAACTGCTAATTACCGACCCTTCTTCCCAAGTAATTCTCTTCTCAAGACAAATACGACGTTGCGAGTATCGATGTCAACCGTTAAAGCAGTATCTTTTACATTTGTGGCGTATTCGTTCCAGTTAATCAGTTTCATTGTACGAATTGTATTTCTCCAAACAATGGCTTGAATTATGGGATTGGTGTAGTTCGCAACAAAAAAGGAGAGTGAACTGGATGAAAATGGATTTTCAGACACCATCTTCGCCGAGAAACATTCTCATCCGTTTCTACAATAAAAGGATGCGGGAGGTTTGTAATTGGTTCAGAACCACTCAGCAACGCTTTCAGTCAATTTTACAGTCTTCTGTTTCTCCAGGGCTACAGCCTCTACTGCATTACTCATCTTCTACAATGTGTCGTTGCAAAGTAACTGCTAATATTCGTAATGCTGTGGAAAGCATTCTAGGGTAGGTCAGCAAGTAATTGCTCTTTTCTTGGGAAGCTTAGAGCAATCTCTATCCGCTTGAAGGCATCTTCCCCTTCGTCAGTGTTACAATTCTGCGTTACCACGTCAGTACGTTTTATGTTGTTACGAATCAAATCAGTTACTTGTGGTCTGAAGGCACTCCAGGAACGGAAACCGTGTCCAATTAGTGGGGAGCACATTTCCAGTCGACTGAGAATGCGTCATAACCTACTGCAATGGAAAAATAACCCACAGGAAAATTTGTTGAAGCAATTCGTATTGGAGTTGAAAAGTTCACTACAGTGAACTGGAGAGCAAAACCCGAAGTTAAAATTACCTAGAAAAGTGTGAAACAATTCTATGCTCCCTCAAAAAATGTGTATGCAGGGTGGTCCATTGATAGTGACCGGGCCAAATATCTCACGAAATAAGCATTAAACGAAAAAATTACAAAGAACGAAACTCGTCTAGCTTGAAGGGGGAAACCAGATGGCACTATGGGTGGCCCGCTAGATGGCGCTGCCATAGGTCATTCCTGTAGTACGCAAGGAAATATGAATGGTTTAATTGGACCACTTTTTTCGCTTTGTGATAGATGGCGCTGTAATAGTCACGAACGTATAAGTACGTGGTATCACGTAACATTCCGCCAGTGCGGACGGTATTTGCTTTGTGATACATTACCCGTGTTAAAATGGGCCGTTTACCAACTGCGGAAAAGGTCGATATCGTGTTGATGTATGGCTATTGTGATCAAAATGTCCAACGGGCGTGTGCTATGTATGCTGTTCGTTATTCTGGACGACATCGTCCAAGTGTCCGGACCGTTCGCCTGATAGTTACGTTATTTAAGGAAACACGAAATGTTCAGCCACATGTGAAACGTCAGCTACGACCTGCAGCAAATGATGATGCCCAAGTAGGTGTTTTAGCTGCTGTCGCGGCTAAACCGCACATCAGTAGCAGACAAATTACGCCAGAATCGGGAATCTCAAAAACATCGGTGTTGAGAATGCTACATCAACATCTATTACACCCGTACCATATTTCTATGCACCAGGAATTGCATGGGGACGACTTTGAACGTCGTGTACAGTCCTGCCACTGGGCACAAGAGAAATTACGGGATGATGACAGATTTTTTGCACGCATTCTATTTAGCGACGAAGCTTCATTCACCAATAGCGGTAACGTAAACCGGCATAATGTGCACTATTGGGCAACGCAAAATCTACGATGGCTGCGACAAGTGGAACATTAGCGACCTTGGCGTGTTAATGTATCGTGCGGCATTATGGGAGGAAGAACAACTGGCCCCCATTTTATCGATGGCAATCTAAATGGTGCAATGTATGCTGATTTCCTACGTAATGTTCTACCGATGTTACTACAAGATGTTTCACTGCATGAAAGAATGACGATGTACTTCCAACATGATGGATGTCCGGCACATAGCTCACGTGCGGTTGAAGCGGTGTTGAATAGCACATTTCATGACAGGTGGATTGGTCGTCGAAGCACCATACCATGGCCCGCACGTTCACCGGATCTGACGTCCCCGGATTTCTTTCTGTGGGGAAAGTTGAAGGATATTTGCTATCGTGATCCACCGACAACACCTGACAACATGCGTCAGCGCATTGTCAATGCATGTGCGAACATTACGGAAGGCGAACTACTCGCTGTTGAGAGGAATGTCGTTACACGTATTGCCAAATGCATTGAGGTTGACGGACATCATTTTGAGAATTTATTGCATTAATGAGGTATTTACAGGTAATCAAGCTGTAACAGCATCCGTTCTCAGAAATGATAAGTTCACAAAGGTACATGTATCACATTGGAACAACCGAAATAAAATGTTCAAACATACCTACGTTCTGTATTTTAATTTAAAAAACCTACCTGTTACCAACTGTTCGTCTAAAATTGTGAGCCATATGTTTCTGACTATTACAGCATCTATCACAAAGCGAAAAAAGTGGTCAAACTAAAACATTCATATTTCTTTACGTATTAGACGAATATGTAATAAAAATGGGGTTTCATATTTTAAAAAAAACGCAGTTGATATCCGTTTGACCTATGGCAGCGCCGTCTAGCGGACCAATCACAGCGCCATCTGTTTTCCCCCTTCAAGCTAGACAAGTTTCTTTCTTTGTAGTTTTTTTGTTTGACGCTTATTTCGTGAGATATTTGGCCCGGTCACAATCAATGGACCACCATGTATTGTAAGATTAGGGCTCACCTGGGTCAGGGCGGTGTGCACTTGTTTCCGCCGTTGGGTCTCTTTGAACTGCGACGCTGCTAGTACCGCCGGCAGGCAGTGAGTCAGTGTTGACTGCAGTCTATCGAGTCGTGCTCACGTTAAAGGTGTGAGGGTGATGTAACACAATTAATTAGCAGGAATGGGACGAAATGATGTTGCAAGTGATTTACGTACATCGTATTTTATGTTGATTATTTAAAAAGAAAGGAAGAATTATCGTTGATAACGGACTAACGTATATGAAAGATAAAACTGTGAATTCAACAGTGCGTGAGTAAGAGCTAGAAACCATAGTGACTGACATTTAATAACAAATCGAAAAGTGTCGTGAAACTTGAACTACTATTCAAAAATGGTTCAAATGGCTCTGAGCACTATGGGACTCAACATCTATGGTCATCAGTCCCCTAGAACTTAGAACTACTTAAACCTAACTAACCTAAGGACATCACACACATCCATGCCCGAGGCAGGATTCGAACCTGCGACCGTAGCAGTCGCGTGGTTCCGGACTGAGCGCCTAGAACCGCTAACTACTATTATAATTCAATATTTTCCCAGCGAGTAATAATACAACCTCATAATAAAGACTTTAACTACAGTCATACTGCTTAGGGCATGCAGTCCTCTTAGAAGGAAATATGATCAACAGATTTGAGATCTACCAAAAATGGTCTGATTGCTGAAAACTGATTGAAGTGTGGTGATTTACTAGTAGAGAGCTTGCAATATGTGATGAAGCTTAGGAGTGATGTGATTTTATATGATTTTTTCCTGATTCTGTACAGTGATGCAGGCAGCGCGTACACTGGAGACAGGCAGTACATGGAGAAAGAAGCTAGGCCACTGCGAGAAGTCTCACGGAAAACAGACCATTAGCTGTCAGTGAGGAGAAGTCTTTGCAAACCTCTCTCAACTCTAGGCCATCTAAGTGGACACTATCCTGTGGGGACAGATAACAGGAGGGCGGAGCAAATGCACCAAAGGTGACACTGAAAAACAGTGAGTCGAAGGTTACGTGGCCATTCTAGAAAGAACCAGTCCCAGGTCAGAAGCGCAGGGCAGCTGAACACGTAACTTAATGATGGTAACATGTCTTGGGGTACCTAGTTTGTGGATGAACGAAAGTGTTAAGAGTAAGATATAGTGCAAGCAATGAGTTCGTAACACTCTGTTGGCGAAGAATGCACAACACACAAAGAAATGCTAGTAAACCATGGGACAAAGAAGAGCAGTGTCAGAAGCACAGATTACCAAAGAGTTCTGTTGAAGTCTTGTAGAGTAGTTGCTGCTGCTTTGAGATGATAGCCTCAATAATTTCTGCTACTGCTGCCTTGTTCACACTCTGCTGTTGATGACGTCATGGGTTCTAGGTTCACTGAACCTGTAAAAGGGCGCGAGACACGTGGGCTTAACTGTTCGCCATTTCTGAGCTTTCTCAGGCCGTGTGATCTCGCCTTTAGCTGCCTCTCCACAGTGCTCTATCGACCTATACTAGAGAAAATGCCTTTTCACAATCCTTGTTCGACTGCAGAGTAACACTTGTAATCCTGTGTAACATGTGGCTGTAGTGGTACCCAGGCAACACATACTGCTCGAATTTTGCTCCTCTTCTAACTGCTCAATTTTTATTTATTCCAAGTCAGTCGTTACCCGTTGTTTTGACATGCTGTTTAAGCTTGTTTCCAATTGTTCATGATATCTACTTACCACTGTTAATGTTTAATTGTCTGATAGCTCATGTTTCCTTATCCAAATTTCAGCCTGTATTAATTGGCTTTTAGCAATCGGCCTGGAATCCAGAATTATTGAATCCCTTAAGTATAATTAACCACTTACCTGTCGAATAAGGAATAAGAGGCCATCGATTTGTCTCCGATAAAGAAGAAGTGATACAGGCCAGGTGGTTATAGCTGAAGCGCGGTTACTCCGAGATGTCAGGTGTGGGCTATAATCATCACATTGCAGTGAAACTTCGTAGATTTTCTGAGTCATTAATGTGCAACCAATTTACCCTGAAAAAAAAAAAAATAGTTCCAAATTTGGCCACCAGGTGCAAATATAGTGCTGTACGCTGTTTATATGATGGGACGACATCCACGCCCTTATATGACGAGCCATACTGTGAGAAAACAGTGTGGATATCAAGATGAGAGAGAGAGTGCAGTGTTAGTGGAACTGTTTTATGTGTATGGCAGCAATAACAGTGCTGCATTGAGAGAGTATTGCCGACTGAAAGATCTGAGGAGAGGTTCGATGTCACTAAATATGGTGGTTTAATGAAGATAATCATAATATTCGAAAACACGAGTGGACTTGGTGTGGAACCCGGAAGAGGAAGGCGTCCTATCCAAGTGGAAGTTATTGACGAGGTTGTTGTTGCTGTAACTGACCATGCAGCACGTGCGACAGGTAGTGCTAGTGCAGTGTTATGATAACTGTCCATCCCATAGTCTGTTTTATGATGGCACCCATACAAGATCCAGACAGTGCAATAACTGAAACCTCATGATCTGCAGCAATGTGCTGTGTTTGCTCTTCTGTTCCTCACACGGATCGAAGTTGATGAAAAGCTGCCGGGCAGTATTCTGTGGAGTGACGAGGTATATTTTGACACTATAGTGTGCAGTGAATGCATAGAACTGCCGAAAGTGGGGTAGTGTTAAACCAAACGTTGTGCCCGAAGAGCCATTGCGCTCGCCTTATGTGACCATGTGGTGAAAGTTCACAAGCACCTCTACTCTCGTCATGTTCTACTTTGAAGAGAGTACAGCTTTTCAGGTGCACCGTGACGTCTGTGCGTTATCGAGACCTCCTTGTATAGCATGTGATTTCTGCTTTAGAAGAGGACAACTTTGTGGAAACCATTGTTTTCGTGCACGTCGCTCGTCCAGTAAGAGATTTGCTTAAAGCAACCTTCCACAAACGTGTTATTTCCAGAGGTTTTCCAGATACATGATCTGCAAGTTTATCTGATCTGAATGCATGTGAATTTGGGTCCTAGGTGTTTCTAAAAGAACACGTTTGGTCTCTACCTGATCTGAAGACCGGTATAAACGATGAAACTGCATCGACTACACCAGAACTGCAGATGATGGTCAAATCGTTTGACTTATGGGGTATTTCGTCGACGTCTCTGGTGTTCGTATTGAACAAATTGTGTAAGCGCCGATTAACAATAAAATCAATATCATGCTTTTCTCACTTGTTTTACCTTTTCTGCCCATGTCCCATTCCTAATCCATCTGTGATTGGCTGTACTTTCATTACAACGTCCCTTACATGTCCAGCAGGCACTTATGTGAAAGGAAGCCCGAGACTGCCTACTGTAACGTCACAGTCTGAGTGTTACACACAGACAAAGGGGTGACGGAGCAGTTTAAAGGGCGAATTACAGTAAGAAATTTGGGTCGTGCATGTAAACGGCCGTATATTATGCATTTCACGCAGATTTCATCACGCTGCAGAGAAACTGAGAAGGAGAATAAATACTAACAACATTCTCCAGTAACATTACCTCCACTAGAGCTTGCTCCCAAGGCAGTTACTTGCTTACCTTTCGGGCTTTTGTGGAATGTCAGCCGTCGTAACAAAACCAAATATTCAGGAAACTAGTAAGGGGCAGACTTTTTCCTTTGGTCATCAGTCTTCTGACTGGTCTGATGCGGCCCGCCACTAATACCTCTCCTGCACCAACCTTTTCGTCTCAAAGTAGCAGTTGCAACCTACATCCTCAATTATTTGCTGGATGTACTCGTATTCCAATCTCTGTCTTCCTCTACAGCTTTTTGCTCTCTGCAGCGCCCTCTAGTGCCATGGAAGTCATTCCTTATGTCTTAACAGATGTCATATCTCCTGTTCCTTCTCCTTGTCAGTGTTTTCCACATATTCCTTCACTCTTCGATTCTGGGCAGAACCTCCTCTTTCCTTCCTTACCAGTCCACCTAATTTTCAACATTAGTCTGAAGCACCACATACCAAACACTTTGATTCTCTTCTGTTCCGGTTTTCCCACAGTCCATGACTGAGCGAAGTGGCGCAGTGCCACACACACTGGACTTGCATACGGGAGGACGACGGTTCAAACTCTCATCCTGTTTTAGGTTTTCCATGATGTCCCGCTTTAGGAAAATGCCGGAATGGTTCCTTCGAAATGGCACGGCCGACTTTCTTCCCTATCCTTTCCTAATCCAATAGCACTGATGACCTCGCTCTTTGGTCTCCTGTGCTCCAAACATACATTCTCAGAAATTTCTTGCTCAAATTAAGGCCTGTATTTGATACTAGAGACTTCTCTCTGCCAGGAATGCCCTTTTTGCCAGTCCTAGTCAGCTATTGATGCCCTTTTTGCGCAGCAAAGAATAGTTACGCAACTAAAAGGAAATTACATTCGTTTTGAAAATTCAAGTAGCGTCTGCTTTTGTTTACAAGGTGGTTGTTCCTTATTTTACAATAATTGTCTGTGAAAATATTTCTAAAATTTGACGTATTTTTGAAGTGAATTCTTTCACATCTTTACCACAAGTCCATGTCTCAGAAAAGCGAAAATAGTCATCTGTCATTTCCAGAAACTTTTTAGACACTTCTCTATGGCTTACACTGCTTAGGACATCATCAGATATGTTTCAAAATTTTGGTATCCTTGTACTACAATTTGGAATATTCAACCAGGTGGCTGCTTTAAAGCATTTCTGCGCAAAGTTAATAAATATGACTAAATGTTGCAGTTTTTTACACTTGCAGTGATGTCATCACCACTGGCAACAAGTGTTTTACGCTTATAGCACTTATTCAAGCATTTTAATAAACAATGTGACATGTAACTTCATATGCAGAACAGTGTGTGTAAATCATTCTGAGATCTGTTCATGAGAGTTCTCTAAACGCAAAATACAGACTTGTTCTACAGAGCTCAATGTCAGTCCTTTCACTGAAGTTCCAGTTCACAAAAATCTCATTTGTAATACACTCATTTCTTTTCAGAGTCTAACACTGCGAAATTGACACGTAGTAACGTGCACCGCACAACTGTCTATGGCAACCAAACCTACTCTCTAGAAGATCATTTGTCTCAAACTTACCCAATAAGAAATATTTGGAGCCTATAATACTACTAAAATATGTAGGTTAAATGAGTAATTGTGGTTGTCGTACGCCGCGAAGAAGAAACAAATTGGGTATAAATTTTCCAGTGTGTTTAGATGAATGTACAGGTGGTGGTAAACTTCTCCAGTGCTGTGGGAACATGTCAAAATTTTACAAGCAAAGAATATTGGCATAATCTTCAGCACAGAGCTAAAAACCATGGGCTAAGCGATTAGAACTCTGCCGTTACCTGCGCGATTTCCAAGATTACAGTGGGATTTCAGGTAGGACTCATCATCTCGTGGCATAAACTATGTGACGTACCGCAGGCTACCTATCAATTAAAACAGGCAACGGCGCTACATATCAATTAAAACAAGCTACAGTGCTCTCTGTCACGCAGTCTACGATCCATTTGGCTCAACTGAAAGAGTCTCAGGAAGTCCGAGAGCTTATGTTTGATTATCAGAGATATTGAAAATCATGGTGAATATGACGTTTGATGATATTTTGTGTTGTGTTGTAATGAGCTGAATGTGCTTAGTGACTTACTCTCATGTTATTCTTGTGTTGGCAGTATGATGCACAGGATGAGGCCTAATTATTGCAGTTTGATGCAGTCGGCGTTTTGCTAAAATTGTGTGCTGAACGAGTAAATAAGCGAACTTTGAAGGCAGTCACAGTTATTCTGTTGAAAACAAGACGGTAACGTGTGTAATGGGCTTCAAACTGCTGTCACACCTCGCCATTTGGCTTCTGGACACAGAGATGAAATGGGTGACGTGGCGGTCCAAACGGTATCCTCAACGACAGAAATCAGCTGACTAGGAAATATTTCCTTTACAATTAATGCTTACTGGTGATAAGTGTAGGCTGTAGCTGCACCGAGTTGAAAGCATACATTTCCCATTTAAGAGAGATATTACAGTAGTAAAAGCTCGGTTATGTGTCACAATATGAAGCCTACATAAGTTACTGCAATACCTACTTCGAAAAGGCCGTACAGGCATCTCGGGCTGCACGGCATATGCACGGAGACAGAAGTCATGGGACAGTGATATGCACATATACAGATGGCGGTAGTATCGCGTACACAAGGTATAATAGGGCAATATATTAGTGGAGCTGTCATTTGTAGTGGGGTGGTACATGTGAAAAGGTTTCCGACGTGATTACGAGCGCACGACGGGAATCAGCAGACTTTGAAGGCGGAATGGTAGTTGGAGCTAGAGCTAGACAGTCCATTTCGTAAATCGTTTGTGAATTCAGTATTCCGAGAACCACAGCGTGAATACCAAATTTCGTATATTACCTCACACCACGACAACGCAGTGGCCGACGCTCTACATTTAACGACCGAAAGCAGCGGCGTTTGTCAGTGCTAACAGACAAGCAATACTGCTTGAAATAACCGCAGAAATCAATGGGCTATGGCAAGAGACGAGCGACGCCAGTGCCTTTGCTAATAGCATGACATCGCCTGCAGCGTCTGTCCTGGGCTCGTTACTATGTCAGTTGGATGCTAGACGACTGCAAAACTTTGGCATGGCCAGACAGTCCAGATTTGAGTTGGTAAAAGATGATGGTAAAGTTCAAGTGTGGCGCAGACCCCACGAAGCCATGGGCCCAAGTTGTCAACAAGACACTGTGCAAGCTGGTGATGGCTCCATAATGGTGTGAGCTGTGCTTACATGGAATGAAATGAGTCCTCTTGTCCAGGTGGACCGATCATTGGCTGGAAATGATTGTGTTCAGCTACTTGGAGGCCTTTTGCAGCCATTCATGGACTTCACGTTCTCACACAACGACGGAATGTTTATGGCCGACGATGTGCCATGTTACCGGTCCACAATTGTTCGCGATTACTTTGAAGAACTTTCTGGACAGTGCGAGCAAATGATCTGGCTACTCAGATCGCCTGATATGAACCACACCGAACAGTTAATGGCACGTAATCGATAGTTCAATTCACACACCGGCTACACTTACGCACTTGTGGATAGCTATAGAGGCAGCAAGCCTGAATACTCCTGCAGGGGGCATCCGATGACTTGGTGAGTCCATGCCACGTCGGGTTACTTCACTATCCGGGCAAAAGGATGTCCAGGCAAATGCCGGGATGGTTCCTTTCAAAGGGCACGGCCGACTTCCTTCCCCGTCCTTCCCTAATCCGATGAGACCGATGACCTCGCTGTCTGGTCTCCTTCCCCAAACCAACCAACCAACCAAAAAGAGGTCCGACACGATGTTTGGAGGTACCCATGACTTTAGTCATCTCAGTGTATTCGAACTGTTCCTAGCGATACCGACTGCCCAAATATTTTCAGGTGTTTTAACACTCTAAGGTCGGTAATGTATTTTCCATTTTAAAATTCGCCCAGTATCCAATATCCGAAGTTCAAATCAGGATCGTTTGTCGATTAGGAACCGCTGCAAATCGTTGAATCCTCTGAAGTTCATACGAATAGATTGTTGACTTGCGGAAACAAAGCCATGACTCAGCGAACTGATGAGTTAACTGGAAGGTGCCACGAAGCTTAAACGATGAGATCCTCAGTATTTCTGGAAAATTTTCTTTTTGTAAGATAATAGAAACACATATTTGTATGTCCATTGCGTTGGGTACAATTTATTGTCTTAAAGAAATAAAAACAAAGAGAAGCACTTTCGCAGGAAATAAGCGTAATTTTAAAGATATCAGTGAAATCAGAGGGGTGCTGGCAAGCTGTAAAATGAGACCTGAAGTACAAATGAATAATTTTTTTATGTTGCATAGATAAGGAACGAAATGTTCGAAATGTTTTTTGTATACATTGATATTTATCGTTATTCTGCATTAAAATTTCTAATGGAAAGACGAAAATAATTTATCATTTACGTTACAAACAGATTCTTGATCAGTTTTTAGGCTGCAGTATGTGTTATTCTGTGCCAGCAGTCACAGCAGGTACATAAGGGTGATGGTGCAGCCTCCGAGCGTCCCGTGACTTGTCTGCTGCCGGAGTCGTCGTCCCAGGTCCGGCGCCTGCTTCATCAGTCTCCATTCAGCTGCCTCAGCACAGCGTAGTACGAAAAAGACGCATTCATCAACTGCAACAGTCCACCGTAGCGGTGACTATTAGTCTGCAGTGCACGATGAAACAGAGATTAACTTTTCTGAACGAATTGTCAGAAACTTAAATCGATAATAAGAAGGACAAGTACCTAAAGGAATTTTGTGTGGGTTAACGGCGGTATTTAGTTGCAGTTACTACCTCTTTAAAATCTTCACTGCGCGGATTTACTTGCTCGTACGTGGATAAAAAGAACGAAGGGTGCATTAAGAAAGGTGGAAAGAAAGACCAGTTGAAGATTCGAGTGATGATGACTTTCACAAACCAAAGAAAGGACAAGAGCACAGATAATTTTACAGCTGCAATCTGCGTATTGTTTGTTTGTTCAATCTGAAACAAACTGATGTCCGGAAGTTTGCACTGTAGGCACTGTAAAGATCAATTTACTCTTTTTTTTTCTGGATATCAACAGAACGTAATTGTAGGCTACGTCAGCGTCAAATAGTGCAGTCACTTTCCCCAAGCACAGTACCGAACGGTAGAAGAGACGCTATGAGATTCCTTCGGCGATACAAAGTCCGAATATAGGCGTTACAAAAATCCATATTTTGAGATCAGAGCAAGGAAAAAATGTCCAGTAAACGTGGGGTCTGAAATGCATACCTCAAGAGCTATCAGGACTCTGTGAAACACTTCTCCGCCGCGAGGGATTAGCCGAGAGGTCTAGGGCGCTGCAGTCATAGACTGTGCGGCTCATCCTGGCGGAGGTTCGAGTCCTCCCTCGGGCATGGGTGTGCGTGTTTGTCCTTAGGATAATTTCGGTTAAGTAGTGTGTAAGCTTAGGGACTGATGGCCTTAGCTGTTAAGTCCCATAAGATTTCACACAACTTTGAACAAACACTTCTCCTGCCAGTTCTTTGCTATTGCATGCCACTTACAGAATGCAGTAAATGACACATTCCTCTGCCACTGTACATGGTCTCAGCATGCAGTAAACACCCGTTAGTATTGTTACTGTAAACCATATTCACCTGCACTTACCGCGAACTGTGAATACAGTTTACAGTAACAACAATAACAGACATTTACTGCGTGCTGTGTACAGTACAATAGTAGAGCACTGTGCCCTTATTTATTTCCTGCATTCTGTAGGTTGTTTGCAACAGCAAGTAGCTTCCAGTAGAAGATATGTTTTCCACACTAGTGATGTAGTAGGTCTGCACCTTAAAGCTCATGCACACTGGAAATATTTTTTGTCTATACTACCAACTCTAAAAATATGAAACAATTGTTTTTTTAACACCCTGCAGTGTCATAGTTTAGGAACTAGGAATAATAAAGTTTATTAATGAGAAAAACACACGCTTCATAACGGCTTTATGACTGTTGTTCGTAAAGTTTTGTGTGTTAAATTCCTGAGAACCGAAACAACAAGAAAAGTATCGTCCAGACTTTTTAAAACCTCGGCATTTATTTGATGGTGAAAATATACGGGGTGTCTCATTGTCCCAAACGTGGTAGTGTTGCTCAAAATTAGAAGAAACAGTCCTGTACTCACGTGGTCGGAAATCAATACCGGTGAGATATGGGTCAATCAGTTTTCTCATTCCGATCTGTGTGTTATGTAGAAGTAGACACTATATTATGCAGTGATGCTTGAGGTTACCATTCATTCTGATACATCCTACATACCTTTTTCGCAATTAAGCGCGTACTATTTCAGATATACTTGGCTCCATTCGGATTGCGTCACATGCTTAGGTCACACGCTCCTTAAAGTCTCCACATTGTCGATGGGTTGGGCATTCACCAATGCCTTTGAATGTCCCCATAGCCATAAATCCAAGGAACTAAGGTCCGATGGGCGATGATAACCTCGTCGTTGAGTGACGGCAAGTCCCCCACCCCCCTTACACACACTCGCGCATGCACGCACGCACACACACACTCACACACACACACACACATACACGTTAAGTCCGGTGAACGTGGAGTAAACGGCGTGGTGTACCGTCATGACTAAACCATAGTCGTAGTCTTTCTGCAAGAGAATGCTCTCCAATAGCGCTGGTAATTCATCGCGCAAAGAGCATTGATCCAAAGCCCCTGTTAATCTACTGTATTTGGTAAAGTATGTCACCTTAAGCGTCTCTTACTTGCCCCTACATTGATACCGTAGCGATCCTGGTGCCTCACTTCCACGTTTGCTCTAGGATTTGCATCCGCCAACAAGTACCTATTGTGGTAATTTACTATTGTGAATCCTACCTCGTCTGTAAGTACTTTACATTACTCGTCGTAAAAAAACGGTGCATACCTCAGCAGATATTGGTTCTCTGACATATAATTAGGAAATTTCTCCAAGTTTTGTGCCTGTAGCAATATGTGACTTTTTTTTAGACTCCGGGTGTGCATACAAACACGAGGGAATTCGTAGCTCCTGTTGACGTTATCCACTATGTTTTTTCCATAGTACCAAATAATCTGAAAAACAAAAGCTTTTTCTCATTCAATAGGGCGCTCTACTAGGAAAAAGATTATTTAATGGAAACTGCTTCATCAGTTTACGTTCTTATTTGCAGCGGAAAGTGTAGGCTTTTTCTCTCTCCTGGCACTGTAAACCGAAAATCATATTTTGCTTTCAGTTATAATGTAAGGTGACTAAATCTTAGGAAACGTTCGATGTCACCTGACGTTATTTAAAAATAAATAAAACTTTTTTGTAAGTAAGTGAATAGATTAAGTTGTCGTCGTGTGGCCGGCCGGAGTGGCCGAGCGGTTCTAGGCGCTACAGTCCGTACCGCGCGACCGCTACGGTCGCAGGTTCGAATCCTGCCTCGGGCATGGATATGTGTGACGTCCTTAGGTTATTTAGGTTTAAGTAGTTCTAAGTTCTAGGGGACTGATCACCTCAGAAGTTAAGTTCCATAGTGCTCAGAGCCATTTGAACCATTGTCGTCATATCAGTCCCAGTTTTATATGGAACTTTGATAAGAAGAAAAACACCATTAAGAATCGGAACTTTTTTTGAAGAATTGTACTCTTCAGCTTGGAGTGCGCTACACATACGCTGAGGTCCCCAACGTAGCATCAGAACACAGACAGTGCAGCCTAGGACGTCAAGATAGGTCTTAGTGTGATGTAATCGATTGTAATGTTGTGCGATAACAGTTGGTGCAGGTATTATGTTCGAGTATAATGACTTTTCTGGAGACTAGAAATCTACTCTGTAGGAATCAGCATGGGTTTCGAAAAAGACGATCAGGTGAAACCCATCTCGCGCTGTTCGTCCACGAGACTCAGAGGGCCATAAACACGGATTCCCAGGTAGATACCGTGCTTCTAGACTTCCGCAAGGCGTTCGATACAGTTCCCCACAGTCGTTTAATGAACAAAGTAAGAGCATATGGACTATCAGACCAATTGTGTGATTGGATTGAATAGTTCCTAGATAACAGAACACAGCATGTCATTCTCAATGGAGAGAAGTCTTCCGAAGTAAGAGTGTTTTCTGGTGTGCCGCAGGGGAGTGTCGTAGGACCGTTGCTATTCACAATATACATAAATGACCTTGTGCGGAAGTTCACTGAGGCTTTTTGTGTATGATGCTCTGGTATATCGAGAGGATGTAACAATGGAAAATTGTACTGAAATGCAGGACGATCTGCAGCGAATTGACGCATGGTGCAGAGAATGGCAATTGAATCTCAATGAAGACAAGTGTAATGTGCTGCGAATACATAGAAAGAAAGATCCCTTATCATTTAGCTACAATATAGCAGGTCAGCAACTAGAAGCAGTTAATTCCATAAATTATCTGGGAGCACTCATTAAGTTCCAGCTCAAAACGAATACGGTAGGTCCATTATTTCATTTACTCACTTACCTACATCGACACTCAAGAGGAGCTCACCTTCATCTTGAAGTTAAGAAAGAGCTGATTATACGTATCTTTAGCAGAATACTTCTTCAAAATAGAAGATACAGGAACACTGTGAAAGTAATCTGTTGTAATTTGCGAGCTTACATAAATTATTTTTTTACATGTCTGTTACTCGTGAACAACCTTTGCTGCCATATCTGCACCCACTGCTGCTCCTGATACACTAGTTTGTCTTGGCTAAAAATTTTGAGGCGAGAAGTGACTCAGCCATGAGGACTGAGGGCACGGCCCACGTGCCTTATAAGTTAGAAGCCGAACAGAACCCTTCACCTTCGTCTTACTCCCTTCGACTGTGTTCTGGAGTGAACCTGTGCTTTTGCATGTGTGTGATATAGTGTGTTAATGTCTATGGCTGCATTGCATTACTCTGAGAGAGATGGAGAATGATATATGAAAGCAACGTAGGGTATGTGTTCATGAAGTTATGTTGAGAACTGTACATAGCATTTCTCCATTTCTACTCTCCAAGATAAGGTAACATTTTTCTGTAGTTACTAACTTTGGTGGCATATTGGAAAAGTATTATTCCTTGGGTATGGAAGCAGAAAGAAGAGCAAAGCGTTATTCGTGCTCATGATTACTGTGGAGTAGACTCCGTTTTGTTTACATGCTGTGCTTGATCGCAGTCGAGTTTAAGCAAGCCGATACTTCATTCGCCAAAGGTTTATTCCTTTTTGTGTAAGTGATTTCACGACTATGCTGAAGAGCAGATCTTTGTCTGATAGTGGCGTGTGTACTATGTGATATACGTCACATTGAACTTATTGTTCCATGTTAAACATTTGCAGTATTTGGGATTTAATAACCACAAGTGAAAAGAGAATCTCATGTCTTTCTTTACATTCCGTTCCCTCGTCAGTTTAATTAAATGAAGTAGACTTTACCATGATGGTTGAGCAACTATGAGGCCTTACAGTATATAGCCTTGTACGGGAGCAATAAGATAAATGATTTTGTTCCTTCAGCACAGTCATTAGTTCGATGAGAACTACTTCTCAATCGTTACGAACTGTACGGGCAGAAAAGATTTCTGTTACTTAAATAAATTGTTTTCAGATTTCAGAGGGCGAGTTTGCCTCGAGAATTCCAGATCAGTCGTACTGATGCAGTGTTTTGTAGGATAGTTATATTACCAGATCCTAACAGCAAAGTTTAATAAATTATAATTGAATCCACAATTATGTTTAGGTCTTGCCTACAAACGGGTAATCTAGGTTATGCTTGTGGGCTCCAAGATTAGATTCAGTGATGACAAATTTGCTCAGTTTACAACTGTAAACCATTTCAGATGCCAAAAATATCCGTTGTGGTAAGTCTGTTTCGAATCATACCTGAAGGGCAGTCAGACTGCGTAATAATATTATCTTCTGGGGCTTTGGTCACTTAGTAAAGGAAGGCATCGTCAATCAGGGCAATTTTTTGTGGAAATAAGTTCCCACAGCTAGAAGCTACGTAATTTTTTACAGCCACCACACAACTGTTTCAAGATAAAGAGAAATTAAAATTCACATCTTCAGAGGGTATGTGACATTATTTCAGTGACTAAAAAATAGAGTCAAATTTACAAATAACTTGGCAATATCATGATGTGTGGTTTTTGGGGCGCTTAACTGCGCGGTCATCAGCGCCCTTACAATGTACCAATCTTCACACAGTCCAATTTTAGCCACGTTCACAAATGATGATACGATGGGGACAACACGAACACCTAGTCCCAAGCAAAGAAAATCCCCAACCCGGCCGGGAATCAAACCCCGGGCCCAGTGATCCAGAGGCAGCAGCGCTAGCCACTAGACCACGATCTGCAGACCTTGGTACTATGAGCCCACTCGTGAGTTTGACGTTGCATCCGCTCTGGCCTGGAAGCACGGACTAATGCGGCTGGTAAGGGTATCATAAGGCCGCTGTAGCCTCTCCTGGGGAAAGCTGACGCACAACTGTCGCAACTGGTCCGTGATATCTCGGATACTGGCGCTGGGACACAGTTGACATCCAGGCTGGTCACACATATGTTCTATCGGGGACCTTATTGGCCACAGGAGTACCTGAGCAACAGGCTGTCAGTTCATAGACACGCGTGCTATACAGGGTGGTCGGAAATTCCCGTTACAAACTTCTAGGACACGTAGAGGGTAGTGAGTACAGAGCATTCTGAATAGGAACCCATGTCCAGAATATAACGTTTCCGTTCTACAACAGTTTCAGTTCAGATGTGTACCTCGTCAACGCCTGCTTAGGGCAAGAGAAACGTCTCAGAGTCCCCTGTCCTGGTATGCAGAGAGGAAGACACGATGACGTGTACTACGTCAAATGATCCCCAGATGTCACTTATTGTCCGCTTTGCTGTGAGACCGGGTCAATACCTGTGCATCACCGATAGAGGAAACATGGTGCAGTACCCGTTTGCGAAATACACAGACATGATCGTTGTGTATGGCGAAGCTGAAGGTAACGGAAGAGCTGCTAATCGGTTGTACCACAAACGTTTTCCACACCGCCACACTCCATCGCACAAACAGTTTGCCCAAGTTACACAACGACTGTGAGAAACGGGTACCTTCACCATGAAGAGGCAGGACTGTGGTGTTCCACGGCGACGCCGCAATCCCGAATTTGAAGAAGGTGTACTGCGTCGCATTGAAGATAGCCCGTCAACGAGTTCGCGAACAATTGCGCGTGCAATGGCTGTTAGTCGCAGTACCGTCTTGGACTGCCTGCGTAAGCAACAATTACATCCGTACCACTTACAAAGGGTACACGCTATGGGTCCAGCAGACTTTCCACAACGTGTCGCCTTCTGCACATGGTTCCTGCACCGCTGCATGGACGCGCTCCTTTTCCCACGTCGAGTTCTCTTCACAGATGAATGTAGCTTCACAAGGAATTGTGATCTGAATTGTCGAAATAGACAATGAGCCATGTCTGGGCGGAATAAAACGCTCATGCCATGCATGTTCAGGAATTTCCAGACAGCTTTTGAATTAACGTGTGGGTAGGTATACTGGACGGTCATGTGATTGGACCATACCTCCTTCCATCGAATCTCACGGGTCCCGCATACTTAGTCTTCCTACGACACGTACTGGACCCGTTCTTGGAAGCTGTGCCATTGAATGTCCGTCAGGAAATGTGGTTTCAGCATGATGGAGCACCACCCCACTTTTCACTGGCTGTCCCGAGACATCTCAACAGATGGTATGGTGAAAGATGGATAGGCCTTGGTGGTCCAACCGCATGGCCGTCACGATCGCCGGATTTAACCCCTATGGACTAGTTCTTGTAGGGTCGTATGAAGAGCCTAATTTATGAGACACTGTAGAGACAGAAGAAGATCTGCTGGCACGAGTTCTGGCCGCTGCACAAGACATTGAAGAGACACCAGGTGGGATGGAGAGAGTGTACCAGAACATGCTTCGGAGGTACAATGTGTGTAACTATGTTGGTGGTCGCCACATCGAGCCGCTGTTGTAATGCATCGGTACGTTACGACTGGTGCCGTAGATGCTGGGTCTTCGTTGTTGTCGGCTAATGTAAACAATAAGGTGTAAGTTATAATGCAAATGCATAAGTAATAACGGAACGAGTCAGTATTCTTTTCAAATGGATTGCAACAATTGTACTGGGTCACGCATAAGTACATTCCTCACGTGGATGTGGATGAGATAATCATCTGCATTGAAATTGTCGTAGAACGGAAACGATACATTTCCGGACATGGGTTCCTATTTAAAACGTTGTGTACTCACTACCCTCTACATTTCCTAGAAATTTGTAACGGGAATTTCCGACCACCCTGAATGTGGACGAGATTTTTCCTGTCAAAATTGGGGCTAGAAAACTGTCATAAGAGAGGTAACACACGAAAACCAAGATGTCTGTGACACACCGTTGCGCTGTCAGATTTCTCTCATTCACTACTGGCCATGACCTGAACTCATACTCGATGGCTCTCAAACCCACGACGCCAGGAGTAGCGCCTCTGTGCATCTCCGAAACATTGGAAGTTTAGGACTTCTCCAAACGTCGCCGGCTTACTCGCTGATGATGGTCATTCATAGTATAGAACCGCAAATCGTCGGGATGCGATGTCATGCATCAGCGTCTATACTTGCTAGTCACGGATTGCTTCAGATGCAGATCTTCATGTTGTGGTATTAATGGCAGCCTAGATGTAGGGCAGCAAATGTCTTGTCAGGCTGCTGCTAGTTTCTGACTAATGGTAGGGGATGGCACAGAATGTTGTAGGGAGATGGCAAGTGCAAACCTGAAGGGATTAAAATGTGCTTGGTGCACATTATAGCGAATCTCCTTGAACGCCGAGTTTGCCTGCCGTTACGTCCCCCTGCAGTCCAACACACCTGAATGCCTCACAAATCTGGATATCGCACGATTCGATCAGCTGTCCACATGAGGCCCGGCAATGAGCCGTTTTTCAAACAGTATCAGTTGCTCACACGAGTACGCAGTATCTTCGTGTCCTTCACTGTGATCATTCAGCATCTGACGTTGTTCATGCCCCTTGTAACAAAAATATACGGCAAAAATTCCTCACATGTAAACTATGTTATGTGAATACGGGTCTGGAAATGATTTGTTTCCATGTTACAGCCCAGCTTCTCCAACGAGTTTCAACGAGAACAGATTGTAAATTTGCACAATCGGCATGTATGCGCAGAGGTCAATCCTCAAGCAACTGTTGAAGCAAGTCATCAAGCAAGATTCTCTGTGAGTGTCTGGGCTGACATTGTTTGACAGGACTTCACTTTCTTCCACCCACGCTCAACGGACAAAGTTATTGTAATGTCGTAGAGAATGTGCTACCTAACCTGTTAGCAGATGTGCTTTAGCTGTGCGACAAAACATGTACTTCATGCACGATAGAGCATCTCTTCATTTTTGTGTTAATATCCGTCGGATTCTAAATAAGGGATTCGGTGACAGATAGATAGGTAGATATGGACCAATTGCCTGGCCTCCACGCTCTCCGGAGCTAAACCCATCGGACATTTCTTTGTGGGACATTTGAAAGCTCTTGTGCATGGAACCCCAGCACAACATGTCCGTAGTCTCCGTGCCCGTATTATGGAAGGCTGCGAAACTATATGCAATACTCTAGGGATACATCAGCGCATCCGAGATGCACTACGAAGGCACGTTGATACATGCATCTATACCCACGGAGGATATGTTTAACATCTCTTGTTAGAAGGAATTGCTTGTGTTATGCTGCTGCGTTCTGTTCGTGTGTGTTTCCCATGATCAATGAGTTGGAGAAAATTGGTTGCAACATGAAAAAAAGCGTTTCGAGACTAATGTACATATAGAAATTTGTCCTGCAATTTATGCCATACATTTTTATTACATTCTGTGTTACCCTAGCATACCAGGTAAGAAAAGTGAATAAGAAACAAGATTAATACAATCCAGTGGCTGTTCTACCTAGCACAGGGAATTGCAACTCTAACCATTTATATAACTGTCGAAATTATGCACGTGTGTGAAGTTACACTGAGATGCTGTCAGGTCTTTTGAGTGGTAACTTTTTGTAATACAATGAAATATGACCCCTTTTGTGGAAGAACACTCCGTGGAAAAACTGTCCAAGTCGTCATGGAACATCTGCATTGTCGCACACAAACAAAGCCAAATTATGAAGACTATGGATATGGAATAGCACTTCAGCAACATGTGCGACTGTGGGGATAATATGTCAACTTCCAGTGCTCACCACCAACGCCACCGTGCTTTCTTCCTGAGGCATCTTGACGCTGACATCGTGTACTACCCAGTCCCATCCCACTGATGGCCTGTGTGAATACCGTCATTTGAAAGGCATTGGGGAATGTCTACACTTTTGAGCCGTCAAGTGTGAATCCATCTTAAGGGGAGGTTTATCTTTTGGTTCAAAAAAATCGTTTTTAAATTGCATTTTTGGATCCATAAAAGTGTTTAGAATCCACCCTAGAAACGGTTTTTCCCAATAGGAACGGAAATGTTTGTTATTCGCGGTTGAACAAAAAAATGCACCTGCCTGAACTCGGCCTTTTTCACGCACCAGTTTTTTTTCGGGAATTTCGGCTTTGTAGCCGCGAAAAATTATTCTATGTGCTTGCCCATCACTAAAACTGATAAAGCTATCAAGGAGCTTACGACGTACTACGGATTGGCAATCCGACGGCATTCCAATTCGGCGGAACAGATAAAGAAGGAAATTTGGGCAACGTATTTCCACAAGTGTTCGACAGATGACCACTCACAACACCAGAATTGTGGCCGCGAAAAATTATTCTATGTGCTTGCCCATCACTAAAACTGATAAAGTCATCAAGGAGCTTACGACGTACTACGGATTGGCAATCCGACGGCATTCCAATTCGGCGGAACAGATAAAGAAGGAAATTTGGGCAACGTATTTCCACAAGTGTTCGACGGATGACCACTCACAACACCAGAATTGTGGCCGCGAAAAATTATTCTATGTGCTTGCCCATCACTAAAACTGATAAAGTCATCAAGGAGCTTACGACGTACTACGGATTGGCAATCCGACGGCATTCCAATTCGGCGGAACAGATAAAGAAGGAAATTTGGGCAACGTATTTCCACAAGTGTTCGACGGATGACCACTCACAACACCAGAATTGTGGCCGCGAAAAATTATTCTATGTGCTTGCCCATCACTAAAACTGATAAAGTCATCAAGGAGCTTACGACGTACTACGGATTGGCAATCCGACGGCATTCCAATTCGGCGGAACAGATAAAGAAGGAAATTTGGGCAACGTATTTCCACAAGTGTTCGACGGATGACCACTCACAACACCAGAATTGTGGCCGCGAAAAATTATTCTATGTGCTTGCCCATCACTAAAACTGATAAAGTCATCAAGGAGCTTACGACGTACTACGGATTGGCAATCCGACGGCATTCCAATTCGGCGGAACAGATAAAGAAGGAAATTTGGGCAACGTATTTCCACAAGTGTTCGACGGATGACCACTCACAACACCAGAATTGTGGCCGCGAAAAATTATTCTATGTGCTTGCCCATCACTAAAACTGATAAAGTCATCAAGGAGCTTACGACGTACTACGGATTGGCAATCCGACGGCATTCCAATTCGGCGGAACAGATAAAGAAGGAAATTTGGGCAACGTATTTCCACAAGTGTTCGACGGATGACCACTCACAACACCAGAATTGTGGCCGCGAAAAATTATTCTATGTGCTTGCCCATCACTAAAACTGATAAAGTCATCAAGGAGCTTACGACGTACTACGGATTGGCAATCCGACGGCATTCCAATTCGGCGGAACAGATAAAGAAGGAAATTTGGGCAACGTATTTCCACAAGTGTTCGACGGATGACCACTCACAACACCAGAATTGTGGCCGCGAAAAATTATTCTATGTGCTTGCCCATCACTAAAACTGATAAAGTCATCAAGGAGCTTACGACGTACTATGGATTGGCAATCCGACGGCATTCCAATTCGGCGGAACAGATAAAGAAGGAAATTTGGGCAACGTATTTCCACAAGTGTTCGACGGATGACCACTCACAACACCAGAATTGTGGCCGCGAAAAATTATTCTATGTGCTTGCCCATCACTAAAACTGATAAAGTCATCAAGGAGCTTACGACGTACTACGGATTGGCAATCCGACGGCATTCCAATTCGGCGGAACAGATAAAGAAGGAAATTTGGGCAACGTATTTCCACAAGTGTTCGACGGATGACCACCCACAACACCAGAATTGTGGCCGCGAAAAATTATTCTATGTGCTTGCCCATCACTGAAACTGATAAAGTCATGAAGGAGCTTACGACGTACTATGGATTGGCAATCCGACGGCATTCCAATTCGGCGGAACAGATAAAGAAGGAAATTTGGGCAACGTATTTCCACAAGTGTTCGACGGATGACCACTCACAACACCAGAATTGTGGCCGCGAAAAATTATTCTATGTGCTTGCCCATCACTAAAACTGATAAAGTCATCAAGGAGCTTACGACGTACTACGGATTGGCAATCCGACGGCATTCCAATTCGGCGGAACAGATAAAGAAGGAAATTTGGGCAACGTATTTCCACAAGTGTTCGACGGATGACCACTCACAACACCAAAATTGTCCGGCTGGGGAAACTGGGTGGTGCAAGTGGCGCACTGCAGAGGCTACCGGACATCTGGACGAATATCAACACGACCAGACGCTCTCCAAAGAAGTGCAGAAAGTGATTCATCCGATCTACGAGGCCCTTTTGGAGGACGAGTTATTGTACCGGTGCTTGGGAGGAAACATACAAAATTCAAATGAAAGTTTGAACGCGTGTGTTTGGAAGTTTGCCCCCGAGCATTTGCATTCTGGTGCGAAGACTGTGGAGACTGCGACTTTCCTCTTCAACGAAGGGTATTCAGCAATTCTGAAGACGATGACAACGATGGACGTCACCCTGGGACGACCACCGGTTTCAAGCAGCCGAAAAACGCGTGTCACCGGCCGTACGAGCGGCTCTGGAGCAGAGCAGGATGGCCCAGATCGAGCAGAACGCCCACTATGAGGAAGAGGAAGGAATAGTTCATGGACCCGGAATAGCAGATTGAACGTAAGTTACATAATATTGAATTTATATGTAGTCAAAACTTCAAAGGCGTTTTTCTCGAAAGACTTTTTTTATTGCGCGGTATGGTAACTTCAAGTCAACTGAACCGATTGGCACGATTCTTTGTTTCCGACGAAGCGAACTAAATTGTCTAGGAGTTTACCAGTTTTATTCCGATCCGTCAACTATAAATATTTTTACTTGGCCGACGAAGTCGAAAAACCGAGCGAGATGGCGCAGTGGTTAGCACACTGGACTCGCATTCGGTAGGACGACGGTTCAATCCCGCGTCTAGCCATCCTGATTTAGGTTCTCTGTAATTTCCCTAAATCGCTCCAGGCAAATGCCAGTATGGTTCCTTTGAAGGAGCACAGCCGACTTCGTTCCCCGTCCTTCCCTAACCGGATGAGACCGATGACCTCGTTGTTTGGTCTCTTCCCATAAAAAACAACAACAACAAGATGTCGAAAAATCGATGAAAAAACCCTTTTCTTCAAATGGACGCCATTTTGTTTCCTATGGTCCAAATAACTTAAGCGAGGTACAACTCCTAAAGAATCTTATATACTTCGCTCAATTTTGATTTCAGACGAGCCGGCTGACCTGTGACATACCGCGCATGGAGGCCTACATAGAAATTTTATTTCGTTCCGACGGCACTTCCGCCTTCGCTCTTCGACTTTGTAGAGGAAATATCTATAAACATTTTGACCAAATTTGACATTGGTATCTATAACACATCCTGAGAAAAAAATTCTCAAAGAACGTGCTTTTTTCGGGCCAAAGATAGTAAACGTCCCCTTAAGTTAGAGGTAGCGGACGAGCGGAAGAGGCGCACCACGCACCATCAGAAAGGTGTCCCTGGAGATGGTGTAGAACTTGCTGGCGGTGAGCCGCAGCGGGCGGTGGGCGCGGCAGAGGAAGACGCGCAGCTCACCGCGCAGGCGGCGCGGGGCGGCCGTCCAGTCGCTGCTGTAGGCGGACTCCTGCAGGCGCTCGCTCTGCAACACAACACAGCCCAGCGCGGCCGCTGCTGAGTCTACACGTCACGCACAGAGCACGCGACTGAGTAGCCTGTTTGCGTCACAAACGCAGGCTACGTAAGTTAATTACGAAAATACACTACTGGCCATTAAAATTTCTACACCACGAAGATGACGTGCAACAGACGCGAAATTTAACCGACAGGAAGAAGATGCTGTGATATGCAAATCATTAGCTTTTCAGAGCATTCACACAAGGTTGGCGCCGGTGGCGGCACCTACAACATGCTGAAATGAAAAAGTTTCCAACCGATTTCTCATTCACAAACAGCAGTTCACCGGCGTTGCCTGGTGAAACGTTGTTGTGATTCCTCATGTAAAGAGGAGAGATGAGTACCATCATGTTTCCGACTTTGATAAAGGTCGGATTGTAGCATATCGCGATTGCAGTTTTCGTATAGCGACATTGCTGCTCGCGTTGGTCGAAATCCAATGACTGTCAGCATAATACGTAATCCGTGGGTTCAGGAGGGTAATACGGAACGCCATGCTGGATCCCAACGGCCTCGTATCACTAGCAGTCGAGATGACAGGCATCTTATCCGCATGGCTGTAACTGATCGTGCAGTCACGTCTCGATCCCTGAGTCAACAGATGGGGACCTTTGCAAGACAACAACCATGTGCACGAACAGTTCGACGACGTTTGCAGCAGCATGGACTGTCAGCTCGGAGACCATGGCTGCGGTTACCCTTGATGCTGCATCACAGACAGGAGCACCTGCGATGGTGTACTCAACGACGAACCTGGGTGCACGAATGGCAAAACGTAATTTTTTCGGATGAATACAGGTTCTGTTTATAGCATCATGATGGTCGCATTAGTGTTTAGCGACATTGCGGTGAACGCACATTGGAAGCGTGTATTCGTCATCGCCATACTGTCGTATCACCCGGCGTGATGGTATGGGTGCCATTGGTTACACGTCGTAGTCACCTCTTGTTCGCATTGACGGAACTTTGAACGGTGCAAGTTACATTTCAGATGTGTTACGACCCTTGGCTCTACTCTTCATTAGATCCCTGCGAAACCCTACATTTCTGCAGTAAAATGCACGACCGCATGTTGCAGGTCCTGTACGGGCCTTTCTGGGTACAGAAAATGTTCGACTGGTGCCCGGGCCAGCACATTCTCCAGATCTCTCACCAATTGAAAACGTCTGGTCAATGGTGGCCGAGCAACTGGCTCGTCACAATATGCCAGTCACTACTCTTGGTGAACTGCGGTATCGAAGCTTCATGCGCAGCTGTACCTGTACACGCTATCCAAGCTCTGTTTGACTCCATGTCCAGGCGTATCCAGGCCGTTATTACGGCCAGAGGTGGTTGTTCTGGGTACTGATTTCTCAGGATCTATGCACCTAAATTGCAACATGTCAGTTCTAGTATAATATATTTGTCCAATGAATACCCGTTTATCATCTGCATTTCTTCTTGGTGTAGCAATTTTAATGGCCAGTAGTGTACGTCATGGCTCAGAAGTTGACGACTTTAGCTTCGATTATACCATCGTCTTCTTGTCGGCTTAAGTAGGTCAACTTGGGTTGCTGGAGCGAGCCACTGTCGTGATATATCGAGAAGCATTAAGCATGTATTACTGGACAAAAAGAACTGCAGGCCCTCCAGAAGTGCTAGCTAATTATTTTTTTAGGAAGTGCAAGACTCGCAGTTTGCTAAAACAAACCATAAACGAACCACAGGCCCGCCAGGAGTGCTAGCTAATTTTTTTTTTTTTAAGGAAGTGCAGCTTGCCAAAACGTACCATAAGGCACTGAGTGCAATAACTTCTAAAGTGAAGTTATACAAATTAATACTTAGAACAAATTGTATAGGAGTTACAAGTCACGTCAAGGCAACATGCCGACGCTATAGGGCATGTTGGGTTATAAATGCGGTATGAAGTCGAGCGTTATCCTGTTGGAAAACACGCCCTGAAATGCTGCTCATGACTGGCAGATGGAATCACTAGACTGGCGTACAACTTTACAATAAAGGGTGCGAGGTATAAACACGAGAGTGCTTGTGCTATCATACGAAATATCACCCCTGACCATAACTCCAGGTGCATGTCCAGAGTGTCTAGCATGCAGACAGGTTGGTTGCTGGTCCTGACTGGCCTCGTTCTAACCAACACACGGCCATCACTGGCACCGAGGCAGAATCAGCTTTCATCAGATAACACAACAGACGTCCACTCTGCCCTGCAATTAGCTCTCGCTTTACACCACTGAAGTCGCAAGTGGAGGTGGTTTGGGTTCAGTGGTATGAACGCTACAGGGAGTCTGACTCGGAGCTGTCCTTGAAGTAACCGATTTCTAAAAATTCGCTGTGTCACTTTGTTGCCAAATGCTGCTCAAACTGCTGCTGCAGAAGCAGTACGATGCAACAGAGCGATGCACCAAATACGATTTGCTTCCCTCTCGGTAATGCCACGTGGCCGTCCAGAGCCCGGTCATCTTGCGACAGTACATTCCCGTGTCAACACATACACTAACTGCATTCCTGCCAAGACTTTCTGCAGTGTCACAGAAGGAATAATCAACTACTCGTAGCCCTGTTACACGACCTATTTCAAACTCAGGGAGATGTTGGTAATGGCGTCTTTGTCGACTTGAAGGTATTCTTCACTAACATCAACTCACCACGTCCAATTTCAACGGTAATAAACGCTCACGACCGTTCCAGCAAACCTGATGTGTATCCTCACAGCGGCGCTGCCAGCGCCACTCTGACGTGACTGTAACGAAATGTGAAGAGACATCATCTTTCAGATGTATAAATGCGCCTGAACAACTTCCGTTTATGACGCTGTAAACAGAACCTGGATTCATCCGAAAAAATTACGTTTTGCCATTCGTGCACCCAGGTTCGTCGTTGCGTACACCATCGCAGGCGCTCCTGTCTGTGATGCAGCGTCAAGGGTAACCGCAGCCATGGTCTCCGAGCTGATAGTCCATGCTGCTGCAAACGTCGTTGAACTGTCGTGCAGCTGGTTGTTGTTTTTCAAACGTCCCTCTGTGTTGACTCAGGGATCGAGACGTAGCTGCACGATCCGTTACAGCCATGCGGATAATATGCCTGTCATCTCCACTGGTGTGAGTGCTCTGAAAAGCTAATGATTTGCATATCACAGCATCTTCTTCCTGCCGGTTAAATTCGCGTCTGTAGTACGTCATCTTCGTGGTGTAGTAATTTTAATGGCCAGTAGGGTACAATGGAAGCGTATTAAATGTGAAGACAATGATACAATAAATCGTCAGGTAAATCATAAACAAGTGAAGGAGTATCATACCAGAGAATTATGCGATTAAAAGTAAAAATAATAAATATGAATAGAAAGAGCGCAGTACAGCTTCATGCAGTCATTGCTAAAAATTAATTTATAATTGAAAGTTACCAGAGAGATTTACGATCAGTAGAGAGGCCTCTTTTTCAAAATGTGGTATTAGTAAAATTATAAAGCGCTGTGGAGCAGTGTGCAGACTCACCTCTGTGAGGATATCGTGGCCCAGCCAGCAGTAGAGTAGCAGCTGCTCCGATATTGCGGACAGGTACGACCCGTACTTGAACAGCCACTCCGAATCCGTCTTCTGTGTACACAACAGTTCCCATTACACAGTGTTACAGGACAGCCACTATAATATTGCTCAGCCTTTCATTATATTAAGAGGCAATGTACTTGACTACCTCAGAAAATCCATGTTACTTAACCGGTAAAATGATACCCGTCCGTTAATCTCCATTGCAGGTTGCCTATATAGCGAGCTCCAGGCGCAGCAAAAATTTGTCAGTACTTCATATAATTACTGCCTGAATTTAATAATTTAACATACTATCATGTTATACTCTTTAAGAGATATAATCTTACGTTACAGATTTAACACAGTAAGTCAAGTATTAAATTAGAAACTGTTGCACCTGTCTTGGAGCTGCTTAGCTCACCGCGCGCTAATTACCCAGATAATATTCAGAATGAGCTCACCTGGTGATTCTCAAGAAATTTTGTATTTAATTGCAAACCTTTTCCGAACATTTTCTCGCTGACACCAATAAATGAAAGGAAAAAATTTAATTTGCTACTACATATCTCTGTCCGTGCAGCAATACTTAAGCACCAGGCCTGACGTTAGAATTTATTACTTCTTTACTACTAATTCTACTCGCAACGTATTTTGTAGACACCATCCACAAACATCCACGAACGTATCTGCAAAATCATATCACTGTAAGACACCATAGTTCAGGACATATGACGTCATGAACATTGAGATGCATGAAATACTAGACTTTTGCGTCTTCAGCCAAGAAGGTTTTATTGCTTAACGTCAACTGTTTAAGACATTAACCCATTTGTAAACTAATCACATATCACATAAACTGGATATCGATTTTTTTAAATAATCGAGGTTGTGGGTTGGTGGTACGCTATAAACGTAAACACTGTGTATTGATCATTTTGTCCAAATTTTTCTGTGACTTAGAGCATCCGCAGCTGACTTTCCGTGCTGGTTTCCTCATAGCTGGTGTACTTTGGACGTCGTCATCTTGACATGTAATAAATATCGTGTATAGTTTTAACGTGTTGACTTACTACTTTCATGCCAATGTTATTTTTAAACTCCGTCTCTCTTATTGTATCATCATTTCGTTTTATGACGTAATATTTAGGATTTATTTGTATCTATCTGCTGTTTAGTCTGACTTCTCCGCTCTCTGCTGGCTGCAACTATTATTCCCTTTGTTCCTTATAGTTAGCACAGAGTTTTCTGCATCGCCAGTGTGTCCTGAGCACTCCAGCTGACAACAGGCTTATTATGTGTAGGTTTTGTAAGTGGTGCTTCACTTAGTATGGGACTAGCCACCGGCCCCGGCTTCACTGGGTAACACAAAGTATCAGCATTAAAACGAATTGTCTGCCGTAGCGGTAATCAATTACATACACAAACCTTCCTCGTGGATCGGTTTATCATTAGTGAAAACAGTATCAAAATTCTTACAGTAGTTCCAGAGTTTAGCCTTCATATAAAGTTGGCTGAAGACTTTAATTTAGTAATACGTACAGATGTAGCATTGCAAATAGTTTTTGCACGTCTGGTAAAAATAACAGCTACCACAGAAAAATATAAATGACGGTTTTGTGGGAGAAACACCCAATAAATTCATTTGTCTTGCATCCAAATCATATTTCAGCACTTTAAGTTCTATTATCTTTGGCTTTTAGGGTTCCTAACATAGTCAGTAAAATAGAATGCATATAGGGTCACTTTTGTGCCTCTGTCTGTTTTGCCGACTGTTCAAAGCCATTTAGAGATATTTAGTAAAAATTTATGTGATAAGTAAGATGTACAGTTGCTTCGCAGTGTAATGAATACAAGCGCCTAAGTCAATGTAATCAAAAGCTACTGCCACTTAAGTCACATATTTTCATAACAGGTTTCACAGTACAAGTAAAGACAAAATTCCCAAATTGTTAATTTGTAATTATTTCACACGAAAAAAAATTTTTGTCATTTGTTATCCGACTGTCTGTTTGTCCCTCCGTCTATTAAGACCCTTCTCATGATCAGCTAGACGTATCAAATTGCAATGTGCGTCACACAATTAAGTCTATAGTCACTTGGTGATGTGTAAATATTAAAGTTATAAGTGAATGCAGTCAAAAGATACGGCCATTCATGTCATATATTTTGACACTTGCAGACTCAGTCGTTGAAAGCTATAGGGCACTTCCTCTTGACGTAGAATCATGAAATGTGGCAAGAAGAAATGTTTCACAGTATAAGTAAAGAGAAAAAAATCAGAAAATCTTTAATTTATAATTATATCACATGACAAGAGTATTTCTTTTGTTGATTGGTATCCGACTACAGACTTGAAACTAAAACATTCTCCTAACAATAAGTATATGAAATCTATTTCCAGTTGCGAATATGAACAACTGTCAGCTGTATAAGGGAATGACGACAATGGAAATTTGTGCCGGGCGAACGGTCGAACTCGGTTTTCCCGCTTTACTTGAGTGATTGCCTTAACAGCTTCGGCTATCTGTGCATGACTCACGACTAGACCCGAACTTTCATGTTTCGTCGACACAAACTGCACTCCCACAGACATTATGTAATTCCCGTACAGGGGAGGACATTTTAATTGAAAGTCGCTGCCTGGTATCGACGGATAAATAGTCTTGGAATTTCTGAAACCGATGTCTTGTTAAAATCAATGTCAATATCAGGCAAAAATCGCCGAGATCCTCGACTCCCGGAACTGATGAACTGTATAGATACATAAATAAGTTTGTACGGAACCCTCAGTCCTCGAGTGCTGCTCGGACGTGTCCGTTTTTCCCACATAACGCTGTCAGGTGTTTAGCGCTGGTAATATCGTAAGTAAAATATTTTACACAGAATGTCAGTTTCTGGAGCTGTTCTTGTGTGTTAAATTTGTCGAGACGCTTGTTGTGAACAGGATTGATGTTTTTTAACTACTACAAAGACATTTCATATTATTCCACTGACGATAGAATCTCGACGTTCTCGTAGCTTTGGTAAAAAGAAAACCACCTTTCTTCAAAAGATTCTCCGAACTATTTAGTTCGATCTCGAATGGGGTACACCGACCTCTTACGTTTCTAGTAATGCGTCTCTGGATTCATTAGGTGTTTGCTGTTACGTGCACTCGCTAGGAACTCCACATACTTTAGCATTGGTTTAGCGTCTAGCATGCGCTTTTATTTGCAGACGATTTGCACTTTTCAGAATACTCCTAAAAAGTGTTACTTCTATATGTGTAAACAACGTAGTTTTCCACTGAGCCTGTAATTACATAACAAAGGTTCTCTGTCTTTTTATAAATATTATCTTGCAGTTCTTTTACATTTAAAGAGAGCTGGTATTCATCGCATCAAGTCCGAAGTCATTCTGAATCTCTTTATCATCAAACAGCTACAGTAAATGTAAAAGAAAGGAAGATTAGGCTTTAACGTCTCGTTGACATCAAAATCATAAGAGACGGAGCACAAACTCGGATTGTTTGAAGGATGGGGAAGGAAATCGGCAGTACCCTTTGAAAAGAACCATCCCGGAATTTGGCTGGGGTGATATAGGAAAATCACTGAAAACCTAAATCAGTATGGCCAGACGTCAATTTGAATCGTCGTCCTCCGGAATGCGAGTACAGTGTGCTAACCACTGCTCCGCCTCGTTCTGTACAGCAAATACAGACAACAGAACATTCGACGAGCAATCATCACCTGCTGTTGACCGTATCTGATACATCGAGTGTGCTGTGAACATGGCTTCCATCTCTGCTGAAGATGTGGCATCCAGTATAACGTACTGGGTCCTGATGTTCAAGAAATCATCAGCTTAAACACATATTTGCGTAGGTACTCCATAACATCGTATCTTAGTTATCAGTTGAACGTCTTCCAGACAAATCTTCTGGTTTACAACAGAAAGTCTGTACTTCACTTTTCATCGACTACTGATGATTCCTATCATGCCTTTCTACGCCTGCGTCTCTTCATTAATCCAAAACTGGGCCAAGCGTCTTTAAAGCTTTTGTTTACTAGATTTGTTTTCTGTTCGTACTTTCGTCCCCTGTTGTGACAGTCGGCTGTATGGCTGCTCAGTTCGCCTACCTTTTTCTGACAAAGGAAGTGCATGATCTCGAAGACACAGAACCGCACGAAAATGTGCTTAGAATACATATCGCTGGTCTCAAAGACAGTCGTATGAGCCATTCACATGCAAAACTATGCGTCTTACACGTGAGAGACATCACCTATCAAAGGTCTAAGAGGGTAACTTTGTAACGTGAAGAAAAAAATACCGATAGAACATAATCTCTTCTTTTGCTAGTGACATAAACAGTGGAAGGTACCTATTTGTTTAAAAAAGCCACAAGCGCAAATTCAATGTTTCAGGGGGTCGTATCTCGGGTTCTATTGATCGTAGACATGAGGATTCAAGTGTTCTGGACAGTCCTTGGCCTAGCGGCCATTTATGTAACTACATAAAGGACGGATATACTGTAACTATCGTAAGCACAGGATCAAAATTTGAACATTACTCACTTCCTTCAGCGCATGCAAATTGAGCAAACCAGTTGGTTCTTTTGCATTAGGTGTGATCTAGAGTGGACCTTAGGCGCTTATAAGAGCACAATTTATTCACGAGCAGTTTCTCAAGAAACCCAGAAAAACCTTTATTTTCGGAACGAAAAGCACCAAATGTGGGTACGGCCACTTCTACAATTTGTATTTATGTCAGATCGTCGAAATTTTTACCATATGTCCTTAACATAATATTATCGGGGAAGTTCGAAACATTTTTCGATTTCATTATCCTTTTCCGAGATCCAGAAGTATAAACGTACCGTACTTATGCAGAAAACTGCAAAAAATTTCTTTTAGCCATTTTTGCAGCGTGGACCGTAATTATCTAAATAACTAATCGCAGCAAACTGCTCAAATTTTACCTGTATGTTCGTTAGATATTCATCTAGAAACTCAATTTTCCCATTGTCCAAAATCTGTATGCATTGTCAAGATACTCCCGAAAAACCGTTATTTTTGGGCACCAATCGAAGGAATTGTGTGGATGGCCACTTATGTAATTTATATTCATGGTAAATCTCCGAAATTTTTGTCATACGCTCATGACAGGATGTTCCAGGAGAATCTTGAAACTTATTTTGGGATCATTATCCGATACCGAGACCCATCGCTTCGTAGTTACCATACTTATGCACGTCAAATATGCACGTAATACCGCTTTGAGGAGTAAATATAGCTGTAACTGGCGTGGTAAACACATGACGAGGGTTCTAGGGTGATCGCATGGGTACTGTGGTCACGGGACTATGTTTACAGTTAGCATTTCTTTTTTACCAATAAAACTTTACGATGCGCTGTCTCTGTGTAGAGGATACTTCACGCCTATACAGATATGGCCAAAGTGGTACTGCAGTAACAAAAATGTGCTGAAAAGGGTTTTAACATGCCAGCAAAGAACTTAAAATTGTGTAAAACTGGAAAGACTGCGAATTCAGTAAAATAATCCTAATAACATTTTTACTGTTTTACGATACAAATCATAAGCCGGGCGTTTCAATGAATTGCGATCAATGAGAAATGTATCCACAGAAAATATAGGCCCAATGCAAACAATTTTGCTTAAGCTTATATTATGCGTACTTTTTTGTTGTTTGTATGTGACAAAGTATGTAAATGTGTCGAAGTATATAAATAAACTCCCTCACATTACTGTCGTATAGAAATCGTTTCATATAAGTAGCACATCTTGCTATAGAAGACAAAAGAAGGAAACCAGTGGGAACAGGCTCCTGTCGGGGCACAAAAAAAGCGAAGAAGTTCTTCTTTAAAAGACTCTGACAGAAATGTGGGGAACCAGCTGCCTCAATCCTCATTCCGCCTTCCTCACAAAAAAATTGTGGCTTGTAAACAATTTCGCGCTTTTTTGTGCTGAAAGAGAGAAGCAGTGAGATAGTGATAGTGGAAGAGAGAGTGGCAGTGAGAGAGAAAAAGAGAGGGGCAGTGTTTCTGGGAGATGGAAAATGGCGGCGAAAGAGAAAGAGAGCTGGATGAAGATAGAAGCAGTTGGATAAAAAGAGAGAGGTGACGGAAATGAAAAATACAGAGGAGTGGAGATCATACATAGGCTTGAGGGGCTGGACCCTCGCAGCCCCTCGAACTTTAACACCTAGGTATGGGGGACGGCGCATTATGGACGGAAATTTTAAACACCTGGGTATAGGGGAAAGAACAAGTTGGACTCCCTAGAATTTTTCAGCTGCCAGGGTATGTTGGAAGCAGTGGCAATGAGACAGAAAGACAAGAAAAGACAGTGTAATTGAGAGAGTAGACAGTGACAGTGAGATATAATGTAAACCAATGGGAGGAAAAAGAGACAGTGGGAGGGAGGGACATATAGACAGTAGCACTGAGAGCGAGACGAAGGCTTAACTAAAAGAGAGAGACTGGGTAAAATGATTTAGAATGTTCTGTGTTAAAAGAGCGCAACTATGTTCGCATACAAAATTTTTGGTGAAGGAGGCGGAATGTGGATTGAAGGAGCTGGGAAGTCTCCCACTTTTCTCTCACTGTTTTAAGGAGAAACATATTCAACTGTTTCGTGCTCCTACAGGAGCACTTTCCCGCTGATCTAATAACTCCTTAGAATTTGATTTACTTTGAATGCACTTATAGCGCTTCACAAGTCTGCTGTAGGAGTTGAAGTTACCATCGTAATAGTCTTCATTAGTGTTTGCCGGTATGTTGTCATCAACATCTTATAATATACTGGCCTTCGACATTTTCGGTGGAGAGACCACTTGAAGGCTACTGCTACTCTGTAGATGAAAGTCTTGTACTGGGGGGTGAGCCATCTTCTGTTGGGGTCCTTCCTGTCTTTCACACCACTCCATCTGCCCAGCAAATTGTCATGTACTGCTGCGTAATCTTCATTGTATTTGTGAATTATTACGCTGTATGACATATTCACGAACTCCATATCCTCCACTATTATTACGTTTCCATACTGAGCACGTCACAACTTTGCCTCTAACATTTTGACTATATTAGTGGGATTAATTCGCCTCATAATGCCGTTGTACACTCTTTACAATGTAACCCAGAACCGAACACTCCAGAAGATGACGTCTTACTGCAATGATACTATTCACACAGCCAGGGTAACTACTTGCCAGTGAAAGTACAACATGCCACCGTCGAAAACCACTAGCAGACAACAGCTGCGTTTTACATGCGAATGTTTTTGGAGTGAGCGAATTGTATTCTAGACACAAATTCGTCCGGTTCTGAGCGTTGAAAGTCACGCACTTCCCCTTTGAGATATGGGCTAGAAGATTTTGCCGAAATATCTGGGTAATGTTTGCCTCTCTGAACATGCCTCACGAAAAGTTTGCCACTATGGTTCTAGGATGGCCCCATTGTGTAGCGATGCTTTCAGTTAAAATTGTATGACATTATTGGTTGATAGATCCGATAGGGGCTGATTCCACTATCTAATTATAAATATGTTATTCAAGCCCAATGACATAATTTCTTGGCAAATTAAGACATCTGTGTATATGATGTACTCTTGAATGTGGTTGTCCGTAGTGAGAGCGCGTTTATAGTTTGGCTTCTGCTTGCGTTGTTGACGACGAAGAGAGAGGGAAGGGAGTGGGTGGAACCTCGTGCTGGCACGTAGCATTCTCCCTTCGCATAACATCACGGGATTCGCCGACCTTAATGTATCCATACGATGAACGGATCACCACGAATAGTGTCTCATGACGTAACTCCAAAATGCATTGCCGAGAGGTTTGCAATTTAGGCATTTAATTCGGGGTATGCATGTGAGGTCTAGTAATGAGGAACTGTACGCCTACATCTCTCCTCGCTGCTGGCGAAATACTCGCAATGAAAATTTATTTCATCTTTAGTATTCGAACCTGTTACCTCTATGTCGAGGGTCATCACGCACGCGTACTTTAGAGAACTAGGATACTTCTTTTGTGAACGGGATTTTTTTTTTTTGGGGGGGGGGGAGAGGGAGGTGTACAGAGTCAGGTGTGCTATGGACTGGTTGTAAACGAGTGGTACTAACCGCAGCTGTAGCAACGAACGCGGTGATGCTGATGGTGAGGATGTCTGAAAGGAACTGCCCCAGCAGGATGGGGCCGAGCAGGGTGCTCAGCCGCTGCACACACCTGGAACACACCAGCAGCTGACGTAAGTTGCTGATGAAAAGCAGCTAACTCACAAACAATAGTATTAGTAGTACATTTATCCGTTCCAGCATAGTTTGCACTTCATTTAGTAATCGCGAAAGCGTTACGGAGATGATAGATAAACTCCAGTGGAAAACTTTGCAGGAGAGACGATCAGTAGCTCGGTACGGGGTTTTCTTGAAGTTTCGAGAACATACCTTCACCGAAGAGTCAAGCAGTGTATTGCTCCCTCCTACGTATATCTCGCGAAGAGACCATGAGGTTAAAGTCAGGCCGGCCGCGGTGGTCTCGCGGTTCTAGGCGCGCAGTCCGGAACCGTGGGACTGCTACGGTCGCAGGTTCGAATCCTGCCTCGGGCATGGATGTGTGTGATGTCCTTAGGTTAGTTAGGTTTAAGTAGTTCTAAGTTCTAGGGGACTGATAACCACAGCAGTTAAGTCCCATAGTGCTCAGAGCCATTTTTGTTAAAGTCAGAATGACCGCAAAAAGTGCAAATGTTAGCGCAGGTTACCTACATGCAAGGGAAGGTTCAATTTCATTGAATATATAGTGTCAGGAAGACAAGCACCACTCCACCTTCCCATCCCCTCTCCTATCTCCAGCCAAATAAAATCCAAAATGGGAGAACCACCCCAACTGCGTTACTGAGATAATTAAAAAATACAGAATGGTGCAAGTAGCCCAGTTGTGGTTTGTAGCCCGATACGCAGTTCCATTCCTCTACAGCCAAGCAGAGCATAGTATTAAAATGATGAGTAAAATGGTGCAATGCTCAAAGATCTGCGTTATTTCCGCAACATTTAGTTACAATTTCACACACACACACACACACACACACACACACACACAACATATATACCTCTGGTATCATATTAAAATTATGGATAGAAATAGTGCCAGGCTGCATTATTTGAGTTGAAAGTCAAGGATAATCACAGACACATACTTACCTCTGCTGCAATATTAAAATTATACCTAAAATGGCGTCAAGTTGCATTATTTCTTCGAAACTCATAACACTCCACTTTTGTAAATAATGTACACTTAGGTAACAAAAGTAATAGGATAGCGATAAGCACATAGGCAGATGACGGTAGTATCACGTACACATGTTATGAAAGGACAGTGCGTTGGCGGAGCTGTGATTTGCGTACAGGTGATTCATGTGAAAAGATATCCGATGTGGTTATGGTCACACAATGAGAATTAACAGACTTCGAACGCAGAATGGTAGTTGGAGCCAGACACAAGAGGCATTTCATTTCGGAAATCGTTACAGAATTCAATATTCCGAGATCCACAGTATCAAATTTCAGGTGTTAACTGTCACCATGGACAACGGTCTGGTCAAAAAAAAAAAAAAAAAAAAAAAATGCAACACTGCGTGAAATAACCACAGAAATCAAAGTAGGACGTACGAAAAACGTATCAGTTAGGACAGTACTAAGAAATCTGGCTTTAATGGGCTGTGGCAACAGACTACCGACGCGAGTGCCTTTGCTAACAGCACAACATCGCCTGCAGCACCTCTCCAGGACTCGTGACCCTATCGGTTGAACCCTGGACGTCTGCAAAACGGTGCGGTGGCCTGGTCAGATGAGTCTCGATTTCAGTTGGTAAGAGCCGATCGTAGGGTTCAAAAAAATGTCCAAATGTGTGTGAAATCTTATGGGACTTAACTGCTAAGGTCATCAGTCCCTAAGCTTACGCACTACTTAACCTAAATTATCCTAAGGACAAACACACACACCCATGCCCGAGGGAGGACTCGAACCTCGGCTGAGATCAGCCGTACAGTCCATGACTGCAGCGCCTAAGACCGCTCGGCTAATCCCGCGCGGCGATCGTAGGGTTCGCGTGTGGCGCAGACCCCATGAAGCCATGGACCCGAGCTACCAACGAGGCACTGTGCAAGCTGTTGGTTGTTCCATTGTGGTGTGGACTGTGTTTACATGGAATGCATTGGGTCCTCTAGTCCAACTAAACCGATCATTGAATAGAAATAGTTATGTTCGGATACCTTGAGAAGATTTGCAACCATTCATGGATTTCATGTTCCTAAACAACGATGAAATTTTTATGGATGACAAATGTACCATACAAGAGTTGTTCGCGACTGGTTTGAGGAACATTCTAGACAGTTACAGCGAATGATTTGGCCACAGATCGCCCGACATGACTGCCATCGAACATTTATGGGACATAATCATAAGGTCAGGTCGTGCACAACATCCTGCACCAGCAATCCTTTCTCAGATATGGGCGGCTATAGATGCTGCACGACACAACATTTCTGCAAGGGACTTCCTACGACTTTTTGCGTACATATCACGTCGAGCTACTGCACTACGTCCGGCAAAAAAAAAGGTCCAACACGATGTTTGGAGATATCCGATGACTTTTTTCGCCTCACTGTATAGCAACATCTTTAAATTTGATTTGACATGATTGCGTACATAATATCTTCATATCGATATCATTATCACCTTCATCATCATCAACACACACACATACACTCGTACACACTCACACACACACACACTGACAAAGACACTCTCTCTCTCTCTCTCTCTCTCTCTCTCTCTCTCTCTCACACACACACACACACACATATTCACACTCACACACTCACACACATTCGAACATACACACGAACACAAAATGGTAAACAGTTAAAAAGTAAATGTTAAAGCGTAGATGGTAAATGTTAAAGGCTAAACGGTAAGTGGCAAACGGTTAAACGCCAAAGAGTAACCTGAAATTTCCTGGCAGATTAAAACTGTGTGCCAGGCCGAGACTCGAACTCGGGACCTTTGTCTTTCGCGGCCAAGTGTTCTACCATCTGAGCTACCCAAGCACGACTCACGCCCCGTCCTCACAGCTTTACTTCTGCCAGTATCTCGTCTCCCACTTTCCAAACTTTACAGAAGTTCTCCTGCTCTCCTTCTCCCCTTTCTCTGTCCATCTTCTCCTCCCCCTCTCCACCTCGTCCTGCCCCCTCTTTCTGCCCATCTCCTCTTTACTGTTTTCTATGTCCATTTCCCCCCACCCGTCTGTCCATCTCCTCTTCCCCAGGTGGACCTTGAGCCTTGTTTATTGCTATTGCAAATTAGGATTCTGCAGTACACTGAAGCACCAAAGAAAATGGTATAGGCACGCGTATTCAAATAGAGAAATATGTTATTCAAATATAGAGATATATAAACAGGCAGAATATGGCGCTGCAGTCGGCAACGCCTGTATAAGACAACAAGTGTCTGGCGCAGTTGTTAAATCGGTTACTGTCTGTAAAATGGGAGGTTATCAAGGTTTATGTGAGTTAGAACATGATGTTATAGTCGGCGCACGAGCGATAGGACACAGCATCTCCGAGATAGCGATGAAGTGGGGATTTTCCCGTATGACCATTTCACGAGTGTACCGTGAATATCAGGAATCCGGTAATACATCAAATCTCCGACATTGCTGCGGCCGGAAAAAGATTCTGCAAGAACGACACCAAATACTAGTGTAGAGCATCGTCCAACGTAACAGAAGTGCAATCCTTCCTCAAATTGCTGCAGATTTCAGTGCTGGGGCATCAACAAGTGTCAGCGTGTGAACCATTCAACGAAACATCATCGATACAAGCTTTCTGAGTCGAAGGCCTACTCGTATTCCCTTGATGACTGCACGACACTGAGCCCGTCAACACCAACATTGGACTGTTGATGACTTGAAACATGTTGCCTGGTTGGACGAGTCTCGTTTCAAATAGTATCGAGCAGATGGACGTGTACGGGTATGGAGACAACCTTATGAAGCCATGGACCCTGCATGTCAGCAGGGGACTGTTCATGCTGGTGGAGGCTCTGTAGTTGTGTGGGGCGTGTGCAGTTGGGGTATTATGAGACCCCTGATACGTCTAGATACGTCTCTGACAGGTCACACGAACGTAAGCATCCTGTCTGATCAACTGCATCCATTCATTTCCATTGTACATTCCGACGGACTCGGACAATTCCAACAGGACAATGCGACACCCCACACATCCAGTGTTACCCCAGAGTTGCTCCAGGAACACTCTTCCGTGTTTAAACACTTCCGCTGGCCACCAAACTCCTCAGACATGAACATTATTGAACATATCTGGGATGCCTGCTGTTCGGAAGAGATCTCCACCCCCCTCATACTCTTCCGTATTTATGGATAGCCCTGCAGGATTCGTGGTGCTAATTCCCTCCAGCACTACTTCAGACATTAGTCGAGTCCATGCCACGACGTATTTGGGCACTTCTGCTTGCTCGCATGGATCCTACACAACATTAGGTAGGTGTACCAGTTTCTTTGGCTCTTCAGTGTAGTATTCTAATCATAAAGTAATAAGTTATTAATACGATTTTCCTGTTTAGTAACAACGTTTCACTATTGTACATTTTATATAAATTTATATATATTAAAAAGTATATAATCCATTTACTACAGAAATGTGTAAGAATTTGCAGTAAATCAGAAAGGTACATTTTAAGATTTGTGGTAACAACGTTTTCTAAGTTGTGTCAAAATCTCAAAGAAACTGGCCAAGATTTTTCGGAGATTAACGATTGTGAACAAATCAACATTTACATTTTTATAACGTTTCTTCTTTTATTACATATATACCAGATGGCGTTCCAGTAGGTATACAAGAACACTAGAGTATTCTAATGCAATGTTTATCAAACTTTCAAAGCAATCTGTGAAGAACTTCCGTAGAGCTGAGATTCTCAAATAATGAACATCTATGTTTGTACTAATATAGAAAATATAGATGTTCCTAATTCCAAATCTCAGAAAGTTTTTGACTGATTGCGTCGAAATTTTAAAGCAACAAGTCAAGAACTTTTCTCTCAATCGCTGCACACCAGCTACTATTCCTATAGAAAAATGGGAGAGGACCTTTTTCTGTGAATTTCAATGAAGTTAAATTTTTACTGGTATACGTTTTCGCTAGGGGCCGTACTTTCCGAACTATTCACGAGAAACGTACAAAAGTGGCCTCCAAACGCGTTTCTCTTGAATAACTCTAAAGCCACGGCCTCCACCGGAAACGTCCCGACGCAAAATGTAACTACATTAAATTTCTTTCATTCTTTCTGTAAGATCAATATTTTGCACGTAGTGAGCGAGAGAATATGAAAATCTCGTGAATAGTTTTTGAAGGAGTTGTGCGTTACATGAAAACCATAGCTAGGGGCAACTGTGTATATACACTTAAAAAAAAGGTTAGGATGCACCATGAAGGAATTATCCGAATGGGACAAATTGGATGGTTTACTCTAGAGAAAGAGCTTCACAAATCGAGCAAGTCAATAACACGGTGGTCTACCTCTGTCCGTTAAATAATCGGCTTGGCATTGATTGGTAGAGATGTTGGATGTTCTGCTGAGGGATATAGTGCCAGAGCATGTCTAATTGACGTGTTAGATCTTCAAAGTCCCGAGATCATTGCAGAGCCCTGCCCACAATGCTCCAAATATTCTCAATTGGGGAGATATCTGGCGACCTCTTTGGAAAGGATAGTGTGTGGCAAGCACGAAAACAAGCAGTAGAACCTCTCGCATGTAGGGCATCATCTTACTGAAATGAAAGCCCAAGTTAGCTTGCCATGAAGAGCAACAAAATCGGACGTACTGCTATGCTGTAAGGGGCCAGCGGATGATAACCAGAAGGATCCTTCTATGGAAAGAAATGGCACCCACTCCTGGTTGTTGGGCCGTATGGCGGGTGACAGTCAGTTTGGTGTCCCAACACTTACCTGGGGAGACTCCAGACACATCTTCGGCATAGAATCTCAATCGACTGGAGTAGAATTGTCTTCAGTGACGACTACAGCTACGAACTTAGGCCAGACGACTAGCGAAGACGTCCTCGCTAGCGGTAGGATGCAAACCTGACTGTCGCCCACCATCGACCCGAGAGCCAGGACTGATGGTCTGGGGTGCCATTTCATTTCATAGCAGGACCAGCTTGGTTGTCACCTGCGGTGTCCTTACACCGCAGGAGTACGTCGACGATATTCTACGACCTGTTTTGTTGCCGTTCATAGCAAGCAATCCTGGGCATACATTTCGGCAAGATAATGCCCGCCCGCACTAGGTGAGAGGTTCTACTGTTTGCCTTCGTGTATTCCAAACACTGCCTTTCCAACAAGGTCGCCGGATATCTACCCAAATGAGAACGTTTGGAGTACTATCAGTAGGGCTCTCCAACCATCTCGGGATTTTGACAATCTAACGCGACAATCGGACAGAATCTGACAGAATTTAGTACAATGTCCACAGAAGGACATCCAACAAGCCTATCAATCAATATCAAGACGAATAACTCCATAACGCCCAGAGGTGGTCCAACGCATTACTGACTTTCTCAATTTGCGAAGCTCTTTCTCTTGAATAAATCTTCCAATTTCTCTGAAATTGTTATCAGTCTTTTGTATCTACATACACATCATATCTAATGATTTTTTTCCCATTCGCATAATTCCTTCGAGCTGTGCCTTCTTCTTCTGCTTTTTTTCCTCGAGCTTATGTGATACATTATAGCAAGTTTCTAAAGTAATAGGATCTGTCCAAATTCATGATCAAATATTTTAATGCGTGGTTTACTACACCCGCTCTCTCTCAGATATTCATATCGCTCATTGTACAATGATACAGACAGCTAACCCCTTAAATAGTGGTTCCTCTTCAGATTCTACTGTTTATTCATAAGCCAATGGCTTTACGTAAACTAAGCGGGCCGCTGTGGCCGAAAGGTTCTAGGCGCTTCAGTCCGGAACCGCGCTGCTGCTACGGTCGCAGGTTCGAATCCTGCCTCGGGCATGGATGTGTGTGATGTCCTTAGGTTAGTTAGGTTTAATTAGTTCTGAATCTAGGGGACTGATGACCTCAGATGTTAAGTACCATAGTGCTTAGAGCCTCTTGAACTTTACGTAAACTAATTTGAAAATAATTATAGGCATGAGGACGGTCGACTGCTCTTTCTATAGAAGTTGCAAAACCACAAATGGTAAGGGTAAGTACAAATCAGTAGTGTCGGGCCTATTTTGAAATTGTGCCTAACCCCTTCGTCAAAGGATTTCCACTATATAGAAGTTGTAAAAAGTACTTGACACTGGCATGTGGTATAAATTTTTTCTATTGCATTAGCAGTCATGACAGCTCCACAAGTGTCATATATAATCGTTGATAACACTGTGATCTCCGAAAACTAGTTTTCTATCTGTAAGTGGTATGATGGAACCTAAATTGTAATTTATTAGCCTATGACGGATGTTTCACTACGAAGAGCTCAATCCCTGTATGTGTTTGTGTAGGATGTATTGTTGCGTCATAAAGGGAGCGTTTTGAGGCCACTAATTACCGAGACTTTTTATCCAAGAAACATCTACAAACGGTCGTTCTCTATAAACTGCTGTAAAACGAATGCGACTGAGTTGAATATTACTGAACCACGAAGTTACGAAGTTACCTGCAGAGAAGTTTTAGAAGAGTCCTACATCGTTTTCCTTAATTGTTTCAGCCACGAACAGCTATAAATGTACGGAACAGCTTCACAAATATGTGAGTAGCTCTAGGAATGTGGAACAAATAGATTCCAGTACTTTATACTCAACGGTAAATGTTCAGCAAAAGCGAAATTAACAGTGAGAGTGGCTCATGAAAGCTTAAACTAAACACTAATATTCTGCATATGTGTAAACACTTTATCAGATAGGCTCAGCAACATTATAAGGATATTCGTCGACGATATTGTTGTCGCTGTCACCGTTGACTGATTGCAGTAAATTGTAGAAGGACTTGGATAGTATTTTCACTTGGTCTGCTGAATGACAACTGTCTGTAATGTAGATAAAGGAAATGTAATGTCAATAACAAAGACAACAAATACAGTTCTTTCCTATTTCAAGTAGTTAATGTCTGGAACCTATCACATCGATGAATAACTGTCGGCAGTGCTACGAAGTGGTATAAAGTTGAAGGAACACGAGTGGTGAAGGACAGTTTCTTAAGGGGGAAAAACACAGTACACTATAGCAAAGTATTGTACACTTCTGCTATAATATTTTCAGTTCGTAGCTACTATTTTACTTGCTCTCATAAGGTAAAATACTGAGAAAAGTCTGGAGAACTAACTGAAGACATTCCTCTTCCCATTAAGCAGTAAGACCCTAGCGATAAAAGTTCCTTTTCACCACCAGGGCTTTAACCTTGTACCACTAGGTCGAGTGCACACGTACTAAACTATCTTCGCTACGGAGACGGGCTTCTAGAGTCTGCGTTCTGTCAAACTATTTCCTTACCACCTAAGTTTAAAATTATCAGCACTTTTTGCATGTCAATGATACTGCAATGAAACATGTCATTGCAATACTCCTAAGTTTCCTTACCTCTACTGGATTTCTCTGCAATATCATTTTAAACCTTCATCATAGCACTTGTAGCTTACTCAGTCTGCGAGTAAACAAATGCGATTTATCTCTGGTTTGCTTCCAGAAGCACCTTAGTAGTCTTTAGATGTACAATTATTATACTAGATTATTAATTAATCACCTGGAAAACTGGGCTTATGAAAATAAAGGAATGCAATTTTATGACAGTATATGGATCTGTTTTACAGTTCAGTATGTTCCTGCTAGATGTTTTTGTAGAGCAGTGGCTTTTAGTGATTTATTCTCAACGATTTCACAACAAATGATACCTTACGTTATACATTTTAACGATGTAAATAATCAAAAGTATTAAGCGGATGTCGACGTGTATTGGGAAAGACATTGTACACTGTGTGTAGATGGATACGTCATTACGTTAGCTTCTGTGGACAGAGATGAATAGCTGAACACCAGCTTGATACATATTCTGCGACACAGTGATGTAACGCGACTAAGAAATCGCTGGAAGGAAAGGGTGTGGATGAATCTCTAATGTCACAAGTGACCTGAATGTGCCGATCAATTTTAAGGCGTTTTCGTTGGCTCAGCTTTAATTCACTATTACGATCAATAAAGGCGAACGTTAAAGCGTTATCCGTTGGTTAATTAGAACTTTCTGGTAGCACATTCATTACCTTAAAGCAGTTGAAAGCGATTCTTCCTTGTATTTACCTCTTTGCTGGCGAATTCTGCCACTGGAAGCGAAGTGTAGCGCAAACTCTCACGCGGTGGAAACGGAAGGATCTGCGAAGCACTCGAAGTTTTTGCCTCAGTCTTAACTTCTGGAGTGGATTGTTCGCTTGCAGTCATACGGGAGCGGCAGTCTGCGGCTGTGTGCTTATAACGATGTGGTGTGCGGGAAGATGTCATCTTTGAGTGGAACAAGCACATAGGGATGGCGAATGTACGACTACGGTATATTACGGGAATTTTAGGGAAGTGCGGCGCGTATGAAAAAGAGACAGCGTCCAGAACAATAGTGCGACGCATTCTTAAGTACTGCTCAAGTGTTTGGGATCCCTACTGGCTCAGATTAAAGCAAGACGTTGAAGCAATTCAGAGTCGAGCTGCTAGATTTGTTACCGGTAGGTTCCAGTATCACGCAGGTATGACGAGATGCTTCGTGAACTCAAATGGGAGTCCATGGAGGAAAGAATTCATTTCGCTCGTCAAATACTACTGAGAAAACATAAAGAACCGGAATTTGAAGCTGACTGCAGAACGATTCTACAGCCACCAGCGTAAGTTTCGCCTAAGGACCACGAAGATAAAGACAAGATAATTTACAGATTTCACGCTGTTACCACAATATTTTGATGATCTGCTGAAAAGTTACGAAGCTTATAGAGATATTCATGAAACAGTCAGCTTGTAACAGATATAATGGATACTCGACGGGACGTGACCGCACTGTCCCTTTGGCGAGTAGAATTAATAGCAAGTTTTCCGGCTTCCAGTCAGCTGGAAGTTCGGAAACTTTATATCCTTGCAAAGCTGTCGCCTGAAAATGTACAAGGTACACATTTTTCACTTAGAATTGTCAGAAACAACGATGTGTTACTCGCTTCTGCGAAGTCAGAAGGAGTATACGTTATTGGCTAAATGGCTATGAGCACTATGGGACTTAACTTCTGAGGTCATTAGTCCCCTAGAACTTAGATCTACTTAAACCTAACTAACCTAAGGACATCACACATCCATGCCCGAGGCAGGATTCGAACCTGCGACCGTAGCGTATACGTTATTGTCTGAATGCATATAATGAGATAGCATTAAGTTAGTGGTGTGTTGACTACCATATCGAACGAGTTATCACATAATTATGTTTAGCATGTTCTCACACCAGTGCTGTAAACTGAATTTGCTGATCGAGAGAATTATCAGTAACGTGTACTCACATCTTGCCAACTTCACGTTTGCATTCGTTACTGCACGATTTATGAATTCTAGCCACAAATTGTTAAAGCCGTTTTTCCTTGTATTACGGTAACTGTGAGACTCTTAAATAATTTTCTGATATATCCTGAATTTCACTTTCGTATTATTAATGCTACTTGATTTTAAGAAAATTTTTTAAAATTTCTTCAGCATGTTTTATTTTTAGAGGTCTGGAGGCATACCATTGTCATGTGGCTACAGAAGTAGCTTCGAGAGAATACGGTGTGTCTAGAAATTTCATTTCCTTTTTTTCTTGCAATATTTTACCTAACTGTTGTACTTTAGTGTATAACGACACATTACTGTTCCCCTTAAAAACCAGTATGTCAAGTGAGAGATTTTTTCACAGCTTATGCTCTGGATTGACGGATCTCACTAGAAGTTTGTGCACGTTATCGTTGAGGAAGTACACCATTATTCACTAGATTGACATATCATGAGACAAATGGCTCCTGACAAAGTTGATATTCTGTAGAGATCTTCTAACAGGTAAGGAAAATTAAGCAAACATCTTATTTCTGCATCTACCATGGTTACAGGCCATGTCACTTGCATGTAATAACCACAAATAAATTTGCGACGTAGTAAGAAGAACCACTGAATAGTATCATATTAATCGGTACGCATGCGACAGAACGCTTTACCTATATGTTCCAAACGTCGCGGATAAAAGTGGGATATTTCCGGGTCTGATACCTCGGGTTCTGTTGGTGATAAGAAGGTAGGGCCAAGTGTTTCAGATAGCACTTGGGCTACGAACCATTTCTATACTCAACAGAAGACTCGCCGTACTGTAAGTGTCCTACAGTAAAGGGTCGAACTTGAATATAACAAACTTCTTCCAGATTAGGAAAATGGAGCAAATCTCTTAGATCTTTTTGCATTAGATGAGGTCCACTATGCGACATAAGGGGCTTATGGAAGCTCCATTTAGTTCACGGGCGTTCCTGAGAAAACCCGGAAAACTTGTATTCCACCATTTTTCGCCGCCAGCAGTGGATATCTAAATCCCGGGTTCCCGGGTTCGATTCCCGGCGGGGTCAGGGATTTTCTCTGCCTCGTGATGGCTGGGTGTTGTGTGATGTCCTTAGGTTAGTTAGGTTTAAGTAGTTCTAAGTTCTAGGGGACTGATGACCATAGCTGTTAAGTCCCATAGTGCTCAGAGCCATTTGAACCATTTGGATATCTAAATAACTAACCATAACAAAGTCCTCAAATTTTAACAGAATACTCTCCAGGCATTTATCTAGAAATGCTACTTCTCGTTTTCAAAGATTCTTATCCGTTATCAAGAAACACTCCAAAAACATGGTTTTTGGGTACCAAAACCGAGAAGCGGTTTCCAAGACACTATGCACAGCAAATTGCTGTAATTTTTACAATATATTCCTAAGACATCAATCTCAAACGATCTTGAAACTTTTCTGATATTTTTATCCGTTTCCGAGACACAGAAGTTCAGAGTTACCATACTAGTACACGTAAAATTCGATTTGAAGCGAAAATGTAGTTTACAAAGTGACGTAGCACGGAGAAATAGCCTGTAAAATGTCTTCGTTAGCGTTTGAAGAGTTCTGGAAACCCCATGTTGTAGTACTGAAGCACATGCTGTATTTTTGTGCACGGTCTGGGCTGCAAAATTAGTTTTGAATTATTTCAGTTTCGCACAAGTAAACAATCGAAATTTTACTAACTCATAAAAGACATGCACTGCTGTAGCAGGGAGAGAAAGGGCACCAATGGAAAAATGCTCCTATCGAGGCACATAAAGGGCTCATATGTTCCTGTTCTAAAAGACTCTGACTGAAAAGTGGGGTACTAGCTGGCTCATTCTATCTTCCGCAGCATCTTGAACACTATTTCCAAAAATTTTGGCATGCGAACATATTCGCGCATTATTATGTTGGGAGAGAAGGAGACAGTGGCAGTGGCAGAGAGACGGAAAGGTAATAAATACTGGAATATAGTAGGCAGTGGTTGTGGTATGGAAAGAACGACGGAGACAATGGAATTGTAAGAGAGAAAGTGGAACGCAGTGGCAGCGTAACATAGTTACAGTGAGAGAACAGTAGTAGGAAAAGACTGAAGGGTACAGTGCCAGTGTCAAGAGAAGGATAAAGTGGAAATCCATGAGAGCCAGTGACAATGAGAGACAGAGCCTATGACAATGACAATGAGGAAGAGAGAAGCAGTGACGGTACATCTACATCTACATCTACATTTATACTCCGCAAGCCACCCAACGGTGTGTGGCGGAGGGCACTTTACGTGCCACTGTCATTACTTCCCTTTCCTGTTCCAGTCGCGTATGGTTCGCGGGAAGAATGACTGCCGGAAAGCCTCTGTGCGCGCTCGAATCTCTCTAATTTTACATTTGTGATCTCCTCGGGAGGTATAAGTAAGGGGAAGCAATATATTCGATATCTCATCCTTTGGGATTAGAGACGAATTCCCTGGCAAAGCCACAAAGTTCTCAGAGAATGCTCGTCCTCGTAGATCGGTATGGAGCGATAGCAGCAGTGGGAAAGAATGAATGAGACAGTAGCACTAAGAGAGACAAGAGGGAGACGGAGACAAGTTAGAGGAGACAAAAATAGTAGGACAGAATGAAGGAGGATGCGGCTGTGACGCAGGAAACAGCGACAGAGAGACACAAAGAGACAATGATAGTTAGTTCAGCTGAACGAGTGAGTGAGAATGGATAAGTGGGAGTGGATGGCTATGGGCGACTTGCAGCGATGAACCAGTGGGTGTAAGCGAGTTACATTTACCATAGCGATCACTGTGGTAAGAGTTTTCTCGGATCCATCCACTATATTGAAATCTGGCAGTTTTTAATCTATGAAATACCGTCTTTCAGCGGTATTTTGTTTTGACGAACAACGAATGTAGGGTAAAAAGATTCCGAGCTTTTCCTCTCTAATGTTTTAATCAAATGTTCACCTGAAGATGTGGCTTTTAGTGCCACGAAACCGGTTGTGAGTCAGTAACAAAGCTGAAACGGTTATTAATATCCAAGACATTTAGGGGAGCTTATGAGAGTGAGATGTGTGCTGCCTATTAAAATGAGCACGAATATATTCGCATGCCAAAATTTTTGGGAAAATTTCTAAAGATGTTGAGGAAGGTAGAATGAGGCAGCTGATACGCTTTTTCAGCCAGATTCCTTTAAACAGTAGCATATTCTCTGTATGTGCGGGACTCGGCTATTCGATACAGCCGTCTAGTTTCCGAACTTATTTTATTTGGCTATCAGTTTCGACGATTTGCTACGCAATCTTCAGTTTCCTTTCCGACGTGTACGAAGATTTCACCTTGCTTCTGGTGAAAACAGGGGCCAGCATTCGAATATTTGTATCTGTAGATTTCTGCTCGCTTTACCGACCACTTCAAACTATCCCCTCAATAGATAAGAGTACACTGCACACAGGAAGCGGCTACTAGGGTAGCAGAATACGTACATGGGAGTTTCTTAGGTTAGAGAATCCTCCCCTCCCCCCCCCCCCCCCCCCTTTGGGATCAGAGACGAATTCCCTGGCATAGCCACAAAGTTCTCAGAGACATGCGCGTCCTCGCACATCGGGTACAGAAAAGTTTAATATGATATTAGTAAACTGCTAGAACATTCAAGATAAGATTAAAGAATTAGTATCGCTCGTTGAATCTTATAAAGCGGAGGTAGTATTAGGAACACAAATTTGGTTGAAACCGAAATTGAATACAACGAAATCTTAAGTACGGATTGGAATATTTATAGTAAGGTTTGGTTAATTGCCAGTGGCGATGGAGTATTTATTGCGGGAAAGAACTCAATGATGTGTAGCGACGTTATCACGGATCCTGCTTGTGAATTAATCTTGGCAAAGTTAAGCATCATAGGTCGATCAAAAATGGCAGTTGGATGCTTTTGTTGACCGCCTGGGTCATGCCGTGGTAATGGGGGATGACTTCAGCTCACCAGGTTTGCCAGGTATGGATTGGGAGAGTCGTGCTATTAAAACTGGTGCCAGAGACAGGGATTTGTGTGACATCATTCCGAATGTCTTGTCCGAAAATTGCTTTGAGCAGATAATTAAGGAACCAACTCGTAAAGGTAACGTCTTAGATATCCTAGCCATAAACAGCCTTAAACTTATCGAATAAGTTTACATAGAGGGAGGTAACAGTAATCATAAGGCTATGGCTAGAGGTTTTATAAGGATTGTGACGAAAGTAAAAGGATATCTTCGCTGAGCAAGAGTGGGAATATACAAATTGCAGAGCATCTGAGTAGTCAGCATCCACAGTTGTATGATCGTGAAACACGTCACTACAAGTCACTACATATATGTAGCTGACAATACTTAGTGAACTAAAATCAAGGTAGGCAACTGACATCGATTATCTGATGAAGATTTCCTCTAGATTATTCCATTCATGCACATTCATATTGCTGCAGCATGTTTTCTAATGTCATCTACCTACTTTCCATTAAGACGGTCTTTTCTTATGCCTCGGAATCCAGTGAAGGATTTCCTTCCTATCTGAAGCACAGCACTGAAGCAAATGTCTGGGTAGTAATTTCGACTTTCGATTTTTTAAATAATTTTACGTAGATATACTACGAAATGCAGCAGGAAACGACTACTATGAAATTTATATGGATATCGGAGGGACATGTAGAGAGCCGAGTGGATGGAAAATGGCCGAAGGAACTTCTTCGCTGGATTCCGAGACATAAGAAAAGACCGTCGTAATGGAAAGTACGTAGATACTTTAGAAAACATGTGCAGGAATAGAAATGTGTATGTATAATATAATCTAGAGGGAATCTGCATCAGATAACTGATGTCAATTGCCTATCATGATTTTAGATTACTAAGCATTGTGACCTATGCACATGTAACGATTTGTAGTGGCTTGTTCCATGGTCAGCTGTGGCTCATATATTCTCTCTGTAGGTAGGAAATCAAATAAACTAAAAACAGCATCTATGTCAATGTGTTGTCGGTGCAGAAGACTCCTTAGTCATGTGCTAAAGTGGATGAGCAGCAGTTCATTTCTATTGCTGCTTGGTGAGGGGGTTTACAATTCCTCAAGAGGTTGACAATTGTGTAGTGTTCGTAAGTAAAACACTAATGAATAAAGCAACGTAATTGGTACGCAGCTGTTTCAAATGACTGCAAACGGCCAAACTCACTGTGAGGGCAACACTAAGAGTTGAGGAGAGCGCTACCTGTCGATGTGTGCGTGGCACTGGACGACCTCCGCCATGCGCCGCTGCAGCTGCTGGTCCGTGCAGACCTTGGAGCCTGGCTCAGGGTCGCACAAGCGTGTGGCCATCAGGTTGAGGACTCGCAGCTGGCCCGCAGTATAGATGATGAGCGCGAAGAAGAAGCCATCCAACATCGTGGTCAGGATGTAGCCGTAGAACAGCGCCAGCGACACGCCTACGTACACAGCCTGCAACAGTGGTCCCAATCCTTTCCAAGAGTATTACCCCTGAATGAGATGAGAAATCAGAGAATGGCGTCAACAAAAATTAATATTGTTTTATGTGTCTTCTGTCGTGTGTTTCGTAAAATACAGTTTTGGCAGCTTCTTAGGCTGTACACTCCGTCCCTGCGACTAAATGAAAGACCGTTTGTTTGGCTGTCAGCAACATTCTGCTTCTTTCAATTTCGAAGCGTTTTGAGTGTCCTACAATACATCTTTCGTTTCTTAATATACTCATATATATTACAAGCGTGATGAAATGATTTTAAATTTGTTTCTGAGTTTCAGGCTTTGTGGCAATTTTCAGGTTAAAAATAACATTTTGGTGCACAAGTTGCTTCATGTTTCAACAGCTTTTGAGCCAGCTTAATGTTTCACGTAATCGTAACATGACGTCTATTTCTTAGTATTTCGGTCCAAATTTCACTCCTACTCTCCACGTTTTTCTTAAATATATCTTTATAAACTTGGATTTGGAATTTCGCGGCAGATTAAAACTGTGTAGGCTACCACAAGTGCTCTAGCGACTGGGACTATCTGAGCTTAACTCACGCTCCCCTCCGCCTCCCTCACAGCTTCATTTCTGCCAGTACCACCAAATTTCCGGCATGGTACGCAAAACAACTTGTGTGAAGTTTTCAAGTTAGGAGAAGCCATACTGATGTTTGTAGGCGGGGAGAGAGGGGGGGGGGAGTTGGATGAGAGTCTTACTTGGACAGCTCAGGCGACAGAGCACCTCCCCGCAAAAGGCAGAGGTCCTAGGATCGGGTCTCGGTCCGCCCCACAATTTTCATCTTTCAGGAAGTTTCAGATCAGTGCACACTCACTGCAAAGTGAAAATTCATTGATTATGGGAAAGTCAATTACTATGTTGTCCAGTAAAGTTGTGGCAGGTGCTTTGGGTCCCATCAGACTTGATAGTACTGATCAACTCGCGCATGTGAAGGGAGACAAGTGCTGGCACGTCTTATTTCTTTAAGTATCAAAAGGTTTCAGACAGCGTTGTGTCCTGTTCCCCCAAATGTATAACATCTATGACGAATATGTCATTAGGAAAGCTCCTGAGAGTTTGACTAAAAGCACCTCAGTTGGTGGAAGAATTGCTAACAACCTCATATTTGCTGATGATACCGAGATTTTAGCTGACAAAGAAGATAAACTTGCTGTGGTACTAAGAAAGTTAAATGACAGATTATTTGACAGTTCCCACGGCTTCATTTGTTGCGATCAGACTTCGTTATTTTGTTAGTTAAGCAATGGTTCCACTGCTCTATTCAATGATTTTCTTTATTTGGCTCGTACGAAAGTCTCAAACAAATGAATCCCGTCAGTTTCCCTGACTGATTTAGTTCTTTACTGCTAGTTTTCCTACACATTTAAACCTGTACTGACATGGTGTACTCCGACTTTGGTTTCCCAGTTCTTTTATGACACCACACAGAAGTTAAAGTGAAAATGCGCCTAGAATATATATATATATATATATATATATATATATATATATATATATATATATATATATATAATCTGTTACTGATTCTAAAGTACCACATAATGTACTTCTTACATCACTATTATTTTATTTTATAGCTTGACTGGCAAACCGCATCAAAATACCCGATATAAACTTTTGTAATTCGTACATTGTACCGTAATTTCTAATATTACATGTGGTATGAGATATGATATATGAGTTTGGATCTTATACTTCCAGTAAGGTAGCACACGTGAATGTTACGCCAGAAGTTTCCTTATCGATCATCTAAAGAAATGGTTCTAAACGTCTTGTAGATGTTTTGGCTTCCGGCGTTTCTCTTTTAAAAGAACGAACTTGGTGATAAGGCGACAAATGTTGCAGAAATTAAGATTGATGCCTGGTTTTCGATTCTCAATTAACATTTGACCTTACCCGCCAATCTTCTGCTGTCTTGACCGTGTCCAGCACCGGACCTCATCTCTTCCAGCAGGGGTTTCTGATTAAAGGGTGGTACGAGGCAGCAGGGGAAAAAATCTTGCACGGATATGAAAAACTCTTGCACATATTTCCATTAACACACATATGGAAATGTGAGGTAGCCTGTTACAATTAAAATATTGGTTACTATACGCATTGGAATAGCACAAACCTGACACATAAAACATATTGCTGTTGGAAAAGACAAAGAGAAAAATTAGTAGTATAAATGAGCGTTCTGTTAGCTCGTCCAGGCCTTGATCAGAGAGAGAGAGAGAGAGAGAGAGAGAGAGAGAGAGAGAATATATGCATTGAGAGATAAGTTGTAATGGTTATTATCAACAAGAAAAAATAGACGCTTTGTCGCATCTACTAATCCATATGCAAACCATTGCATCTCTGATGGTTCATAAGCGAAATTATCGTCGTTTGATTCGAAACAGCGCTAACTAGATTAATAAGTCCATGTCTAATGCTGAGAACAGCAAGTAAGCATAAAGACATACAAAGGGCGGTAACTTCTGTGGTACTGAAGTTCACGGACCTATCTAACAACTGAAAGCAAAGGAGGACGAGAGGGCTTCTCCCATTCAGTTATGTTACCGAGCGTCCGCTGGCAGAAAGAGGCGCCCATAGCCGACATAACCAGAGTGACATGTAAGTTCTGTTTGGGCTTGCAAGGACTCTTAAGACCGTTCTTTTTTTAAAAGTCGTATGTCTGCTGGCCGGTTTCCTGCGGCCCGCCACGAATTCCTCTTCTCTGCCAACCATTTCATTTCATAGTAGAAATTGCAACTTACGTCGTCAGTTGTTTGCTGGATGTATTCCAATCTCTTTCTTCCTCTACAGCTCCCTCTAGTACCAAGAAAGTTATCCCCTGACGTCGTAACAAATGTCCCTTTCCTCGCCGACTCTGCGGTAAACCTCCTCATTCTTAATTTCATCAAGCCACCTAATTTTGAATAATCTTCTGTAGCACGACATCTCAAATGCTTTTATTCTCTTCTGTTTCGGTTTTCCCACATTCTATGTTTCCTTACCATTCAATGCTGTGCTCCAAAAGGACCTTCTCAAAAATGTCTTCCACAAATTAAGGCCGATGTTCGATACTGGTAGATTTCTCTTGGTCGGGAATGCCCTTTTTGCCAGTGCTAGTCTGTCTTTTATGTCCTCCTTGTTCCGTCTATCATGGGTTATCTCGGTACCTAGGTAGCAGAATTTCTTAACTTCGTTTACTTCGTGATTCCCAATTCTGATATTAAGTTTCTCGCTGTTCTTGTGTCTGCTCCTTTTCGCTACTTTCTTCTTTCTTCGATTTACTCTCAATCCATATTCTGTACTCATCAAACTGTTATTCCATTCAACAGATCCTGTAATTATTCTTCACTTTCACTGAGGTTAGCAGTGTCATCAGGGAATCTTATCTTTGATATCCTTAACTTTTAATCCCACACTTGAACCTTTCTTTTCTCTCCGTCGTTGCTTTTTCGATGTGTAGACTTGTAAACAGGGGGGATAGACTACATCCCTGCCTTACAGCCTTTTAATACGAGAACTTTGTCCTTGATCTTTCAGTTTTATTGTTCACTCTTGGTTCTTATACATCTTGCACGTTACCCGTCTGTCCATATAGCTTACGCCTATTTTTCTCAGAATTTCGAACAGCTCGCACCATTTCACATTGTCGAATCCTTTTTGCAGGTCTGCAATTTATAAGAACGTTTCTTGATTTTTCTTTAGGCTTGCTTCCATTATCAACCGCATCGTCAGAAATGCTTCTCTGGCAACTTTACTCTTCCTAAATCCAAACTGATCGTTATTTAACAGATCCTCAGTTTTCTTTTACTTTCTTCTGTGTATTATTCTTGTCAGAAACTTGGATGCATGAACTGTTAAGCTTGTTCGTGCCAGAATTCTCGCACTTATTAGCTCTTGCTGTTTTTCGGAATGCTATGGAAGATTTTTTTCGAAAGTCTGATGGTATATTACCAGTCTCATAAATTCTACACGTCAATGTGAATAGTCGCTTTGCGGCCACTTCCCCAAATGATCTTAGTGATTCCGTCAGATTGTAATCTACACCTTCTTCCACATTTGACCTTAAGTCGTCCTAAGCTCTTTTAAATTCTAACACTGGATCCCCTGTCTCTTCCTTGTCAACTCCTGTTTCTTCTTCTATCACGTCATCAGACAAGTCCTCCCGCTCAAGGAGGCCTTTAGTGTTCACTTTCCACCTATCCGCTCTCTCCTCTGCATTTAGTAGTGGAATTCCCAGTGCACTCTTAATGTAACCGCCGTTACTTTTTATTTCACCGCAGTTTTCTTTTTCTTTTCTGTATGCTGAGTCAGTCGTTCCGACAACCATTTCTTTTCCGATTTCTTCACAATTTTCATGCAGCCATTTCACCTTAGCTTCCCTGCACTTCGTATTTAATTTTTTCCTAAGTGACTTTTATTTTTTTATTCCTGAACTTCCATGCACATTTTTGTACTTCTTTCTTTCGTCGACCGACTGAAGTATTTCATCTGGTATCCACAGTGAAACTTCCTGGCAGATTAAAACTGTGTGCCCGACCGAGACTCGAACTCGGGACCTTTGCCTTTCGCGGGCAAGTGCTCTACCAACTGAGCTACCGAAGCACGACTCACGCCCGGTACTCACAGCTTTACTTCTGCCAGTACCTCGTCTCCTACCTTCCAAACTTTACAGAAGCTCTCCTGCGAACCATGCAGAACTAACACTCCTGAAAGAAAGGATATTGCGGAGACATGGCTTAGCCACAGCCTGGTGGATGTTTCCAGAATGAGATTTTCACTCTGCAGCGGAGTGTGCGCTGATATGAAACTTCCTGGCAGATTAAAACTGTGTGCCCGACCGAGACTCGAACTCGGGACCTTTGCCTTTCGCGGGCAAGTGCTCTACCAACTGAGCTACCGAAGCACGACTCACGCCCGGTACTCACAGCTTTACTTCTGCCAGTACCTCGTCTCCTACCTTCCAAACTTTACAGAAGCTCTCCTGCGAACCATGCAGAACTAGCACTCCTGAAAGAAAGGATATTGCGGAGACATGGCTTAGCCACAGCCTGGGGGATGTTTCCAGAATGAGATTTTCACTCTGCAGCGGAGTGTGCGCTGATATGAAACTTCCTGGCAGATTAAAACTGTGTGCCCGACCGAGACTCGAACTCGGGACCTTTGCCTTTCGCGGGCAAGTGCTCTACCAACTGAGCTACCGAAGCACGACTCACGCCCGGTACTCACAGCTTTACTTCTGCCAGTACCTCGTCTCCTACCTTCCAAACTTTACAGAAGCTCTCCTGCGAACCATGCAGAACTAACACTCCTGAAAGAAAGGATATTGCGGAGACATGGCTTAGCCACAGCCTGGGGGATGTTTCCAGAATGAGATTTTCACTCTGCAGCGGAGTGTGCGCTGATATGAAACTTCCTGGAAGATTAAAACTGTGTGCCCGACCGAGACTCGAACTCGGGACCTTTGCCTTTCGCGGGCAAGTGCTCTACCAACTGAGCTACCGAAGCACGACTCACGCCCGGTACTCACAGCTTTACTTCTGCCAGTACCTCGTCTCCTACCTTCCAAACTTTACAGAAGCTCTCCTGCGAACCATGCAGAACCAGGCAAAGGTCCCGAGTTCGAGTCTCGGTCGGGCACACAGTTTTAATCTGCCAGGAAGTTTCATATCAGCGCACACTCCGCTGCAGAGTGAAAATCTCATTCTGGTATCCACAGTATTTTTACAGTTGCCATCCTGGTACCTACGTTTTTCGTTCCAACTTCTGTGGCTGCCTTTTTAGGGATGTCCATTCCTCTTCAACTTAACTGTCTGCTGAACTATTGATTATGGCAGTGTCTATGCACTCAGAGAACTTCAGGCGTACCTTTTCACTCCTTAGTACTTATCCCATTTATTTGCGCATTGATTGCCGGCCGGGGTGGCCGAGCGGTTCTAGTCGCTACAGTCTGGAACCGCGCGACCGCTACGGTCGCAGCTTCGAATCCTGCCTCGGGCATGGATGTGTGTGATGTCCTTAGGTTAGTTAGGTTTAAGTGGTTCTAAGTTCTAGGGGACTGATGACCTCAGAAGTGCTCAGAGCCATTTGAACTATTTGCTCATTGATTATTCCTGAGTAGTTTCTCAAACTTCGGCCTACTCTTCATCATTACTAAATTGTGATCTAAGTCTTTGACTGCCTCTGGGTACGCTTTAGAATGTGGTATCTGATTTCGGAGTCTCTGCCTAACCGTGCTGTAATCTAACTGCAATCTTCCCATATCTCATGGCCTTTCCCAAGTTACCTCTTCATTTTATGATTCTTGAACAGAGAATTCACTGAGTGAGATTTATTGCAGAACTCAGTCTTTGTCCTGTCTGGTTCCTACTACCAAACCCATATTCTCCCGTAACCCTTTCCTCTACTCCTTCCCCTACCATCGCATTCCATTCCCACATGACTGGTAGATTTTAATCTCCTCCTTACTGAATTACCCGTTCCGTGTTCTCATATGCTCACTCTACCTCTTCATCCTCTGCTAGTGACGTCGACATCTTTATCTGGACTATTTTTTTCGGTGTTGGTTTGCTGTCGCTTCTGGTGAGAGAACTCTATCAATGTTCACAGTAACAGTAACTCAGTCACTGCCCTACCTACCTATTAATAACGTATCCTACTCCCGTTATACCATTTTCTGCTGGCGTTGATATTACTCTATATTTGTCTGATCAGAAATCCTAGTATTCTTTCCATTTCACTTCACTGACCCCCGCTCTATTTAGATGGAGCCTTATCATTTCACTTTTTAGATTTTCTATCTTCTCTACCACGTTTAAACTCGGATATTCCACTCCACGACTTGAAGAACGTTACCGTTTCGTTGGTTGTTCAACCTTTTCTCATGGTCACCTCCTCCTTGGCAGTGCCCTCCCGGAGACTAGAGTGGAATCTTTTGCTATGCAGAGATCATCGTAACACTTTTTTTCAATTGAAGAACAGTTGACCCGTGGATACACATAATTTATCTTCGCTGCGATTGTTTCCATCACCTTCTGCATCCTCACGCCTTTGACCATTGTGATTTTTCCGCCTTTTAGGGCAGTGTCTTGCCCCAAGAACAAGAGAGTCCGTTCCTATCCCCTCTTCGGCAAGGTCGTTGGCAGAGCGAGGGTGACTTCGTATACCATCTTATACCATCACACCCTACCCTATATAACTTCTTACATATGAGACTGCTACTTCTGATTCTCAACAATAACGCTGGGCGTACCTGTTAGAGTAGCAACGCCGGAAAACCAGCGACTCCACAGTATGAGTCAAGAACTTATATACTAAGAATCAAAAATACTAATAGCTCCAATTGGCTTTTTAACTACTACTGCTGCTGAGATAAAGACTAATGAGCGCAATGACGGCTCCATCAACAAGCCATATTAGAAAAGGACCCGTCCAAGTGAAAGAATTATGGTTACAGTTAATGTCTGCTTACCTTTCATCGGCATAATGACACGGCTATCTATACAGCGACGGCAGGCTGTGTCCTACCTGTTCCTGTCTTGCACCTCAAGCAAAGTTCCACAACAATGGTTTCAAGTTTAGAGCTAAGAGTATTTAATATTTCAATGAAATAAAAGTAAGTAGTTCGAGAAACCAATTCTGAACGCTATATTCTCCGTAAGTTGACAAAACAGTTCCGAGCCAATGCGTTACACAGTTACTGACCACGATTAGTTGATGTCCCAACAACACTTTGAAGTTATTTCCCTTTCGTCCTTGACTGGAAGATATACTGCAATAACTTGCTGACAGCTACATGATTAGGACTCTGCCATGGACAAGTCAGTTTCCCTTGTGTCTCTAGCCGGAGTGTCCCAACGTGACAGCTGCAGTTTCGCCGATGGTGGTTGGTGATGATAACGTGTAGGACCAAGCTTTCGGTTGCCAAGATGTTGGAAGCCCTCTGATGCGTCAGCCGTTAATTCGCTTGCCTCGGAACGGGCAGCTACCTCTGTCAACAACAAGCTGCGTCTCTCCAACAGTCCTTTGAGTAACAGAGACCGAAATGTTGCTCCCTCCAGCCCTTCCCATGCTAAGGGACGCTCTCACTGGTTACTTTTTTCGGCCTCCAGCCTTTTAGTATGTTTGACGTTCACTTGACTCAGAAAATAATTTGCATTTCGCATTTACAAATTTAGATTAGTCTCTTACCCTTCCTCTACACGTCAGTATCAAATTTAACGTTATAGGTGCTCTTTAGTTTAGAAACACGCTATCTGAAACACCTTCACTACCATTTCCTACCAACCAATGACAGGTTTCTTGCTTCTTGCGAGACCACTCCCCCCCCCCCCCCCCTTCCTTGGTTCACTATGCACTATGTCACAGCAACTAGGCGTATTTTTGGTCCCTTATTGCACAAATTTACTAAATTTTTCAAATTATTAGTTTTTGACACAAAACATAATTGTTACAGTTAGACATCAATGTCAGCAACCCGAAAAAATTTATCAAGGTGCACAGGCTGATTGAAGGAACTGGAAATCGCGCATTCTTTCATGTACCTTGGGTCAGCCATCTATGACACTGGAAGTTGTGAAGATGACTAAGAAGACAGACTACGGTAGGGCGAATTGCTATGAAGAAGCTCATCAAGCTCTGGCAGAACACAGTGATAGCGAACAGCACAATATTCTGACGTGTTTAAACACCCGTGTTTTCCATCTTTTTTACCCTTAACGGCCAAGATAAGCAGCGTATTGATGCAGCTGAGCTTTGGCGCTAGCACAGATGTTCTCGCATTTAATGAACTGAAAGAAGAACTGAATGTGTCAGTTGTTAATTGATTACTTCCAGGTGTCTTTCTTCTCACGACAACCAGAAAATTTCCAGTTCTTTGACCGAATAGTGAGAACATTCTTTGGCCAAATAGTGAGAGCAGTTGGAGAAAATCTAGAGAAAATATTCGTGGAAGGAAAGATAGAGGGCACTAGACTGAGGGGGAGAGCAGCGAGCACATGGATGGATCAAACCAAGAAGATCTCCAATGTATTTCTTCAGTAGGCTGTAAGAAGAGCTGGTAACTGTCCAGTATAGAGACACTTAGAATGAGCACCATGACTGATGATGATTTATTATTTGTTGTGTTACCTATTCTTCTGCAGTATTACCATTTTTCTGTTCTGATAGTTTATTCTAATTACTTTAAATAGTTCCATACTTTATGGTTCATGGCCACATTGCTTGGAAACTGAATAACTCTTTACACACACAAAAAGCTGTTAATGTGTGCAACAAAATAATTAACGACCAAACCATCGTAAGTGACAACCTGCTAGCGAAAGAAACAACAATATACTCGTACGAGAGGCGTTCAATGATTGATGCAACACATTTTTTTCTAAGCCAATATAGGTTGAAAAAATTCGGAATTTGTCGTGGAATATCGTGGAATATTTTTACTTCGGCCCCTATAGTTTCACAAAGTTCCTATAGGTGGTGGTGCTATATGTATCCTTCAAAACGGCGTCTTTAACGGAGAAGCGTTCCAAGCAGAGAGCTGTGACTGAGTTTCTATTGGCTAAAATTCAAAGCATCGCAGATATTCATAGGCGCTTGCAGGATATCTACAGAGACCTGGCATGAACAAAAACACGGCAAGTCGTTGGGCGAGGCGTCTGTCATCATCGCAACAAGGTCCCATAAATCTGTCAGATCTCCCGCGTGCCGGCCATCCTCTCGCAGCTGACTCCTGCAATGTTGGTACGTGCGGACACTCCCATTCGAGGTATCACAATCAGGCACCTCATCGCTCAACTGGACGCCTCTGTTGGTGGTGCCCACACACTCCTCCACCAGCTGAGGTACTCAAAGCTGGCCGGCAGGGGTGGCCGAGTGGTTCTAGGTGCTACAATCTGGAACCGCGCGATGTTCTAGGGGACTGATGACCTCAGAAGTTAAGTCCCATAGTGCTCAGAGCCATTTTTTTTAACTCAAAGCTGTGTGCTCACTGGGTTTCTCGCTACCTACCAGTAGATCATAAATAGTAACGAAGGACAATCTGTGCGAAACTGCACTCCGCCGGAAGCAGTATGTGGGTGATAGGGAGTTACTGATGCATCAAGACGGTGGCTCCGTCATCGACCGGTGGAGTGGTACATTGCAGGCATAAAGGCCTTCCCAGTAAGGTGGCGTAAGGCCATCGCATTGATCGGAGATTATGTTGACAAATAAGATTTTGTAGCCAAAAGAGCGGGGAAAAATATTTTCTATATGACTCCTGAATGAAATCAACCTTCTTTCAGCAAAAATGTTTTACTTTTCTTATTGAACGCCCCTCATAGTAAATCTGTACGGAACTACAAAGTGTACAGCTTTGCTTACGTCGTTTCTTCCCCAACATTTGAGGCTTTAATCAAACAAATTGGCTACACATGTATCATTCAAAGTATTCTCCATCGCCTGCCACTACTTTCTCCCATCTTTCGGGCAGTGTATGAATCCCGCGTCGAAAAAATTGTTGAGCTTTTGAAGCGATCCACGAATCGATCCAATTTGTGGCTTCCTCTTGAGATCGGAAGTGTTGGTCAGTCAGGGCATGCGCCATTGATCTAAACAGGTGGTAGTCAGAGGGAGCAATATCTGGAGAATACGGCGGGTGGGGTAGGACTTCCCATTTTAACGTTTCGAAGAAGGTTTTGACCTCTTTTGCAACGTTTGGTCGAGCGTTGTTGTGCTGCAAAATCATTTTATAGTGCCTCTCGCTGGATTGCGAGCGTTTATCTTTTAATGTTCGCCGGCCGGTGTGGCCGTGCGGTTCTAGGCGCTTCAGTCTGGAACCGCGTGACCGCTACGGTCGCAGGTTCGAATCCTGGCTCGGGCATGATGTGTGTGATGTCCTTAGGTTAGTTAGGTTTAAGTAGTTCTAAGTTCTAGGGGACTGATGACCACAGATGTTAAGTCCCATAGTGCTCAGAGCCATTTGAACCATTTATAATGTTCTGCTCAAACGCATTAACTGCGTTCGATAACGAGCACCTGTGACTGTTTTACTTGGTTTTAACACCTCATAGTACACGACGCCGAGCTGGTCCCACCAAACGCAGAGCATTATCTTGAAGCCGTGAATATCCGATTTGGCCGTCGACGTGAAGCATGGCCGGGATATCCCCACGATTTTTTGCGTTTAGGGTTATCGTAATGAACCCTTTTTCGTCCCTCGTCACAATGCGATGCAGAAATCCCTTCGATTTTTGCCGCTAAAGCAACTGTTCATAAACACACAAACTCCGTCCAACGTCTCTTAGTTTCAGCTCATACGGGACCAAGTTCCTTCTTTCTGAATCATGCCCACAGCCTTGAGAGGTTATGAAATGGTTTTCTGTGTCACTCCCACTAATCGTGTCAATTATTGTTCTTGAGTTTGACGCGAGTCTTCACTCTGTCTCCAATTCTGCATCTTCGAAAACATACTCTCTTCCACTACTATGCCGGTCTACGACGTTAAAATCACCGTTCTTGATGCGTTGAAACCACTCACGACACGTTCTTTCACTAACAGCGTTCTTACCATATGCGTTTGAGAGCATTCGATGAGACTCAGCCGCAAAACAAAGCGGTAACACCTCCCGCAAATGACGAGAATTAGGCTCGTAAACTGACATTTTCAATCAAGAACAACTTTATGATGCAGACACAGATCGACTGATATTTGAATGAAGTTATGTTGACCGAGGTCCAAGCTAACTGCCTGATGTCTGCGATCTGTTTCTTTCGACCTCTTGTTAGCGTTGTCGCCACCTATCGGCAAACGGCGGAAGCAAAGTTGTACACCTTTCATAAATCGTACACCCTCCCCATCATCACGACCGGTTTCATACTTATATAAAAATAAAACACTGATAACCATAAAATCCATACAGACATTCAACCATAACAACAACAACGACATAACAGCGTAAGGTAGATGAAGCCACCACAACACAAGAAAAGACGCATCGTGGACTTTGGATTCATTGCAAATAATACACAAGGAGAATAAATACACGCTTTTAAAATCACAATGGTGAAAAGAATGGAGTATAATTGTAGAATGTGATCTCAAGTATATCAAGGATAGGTCAACCGAACTTAGTTCCATCGCAGCGCATAAGTGAAAAAAATCGTAAATAGAACGGGAAATTGGGTAAAACTGGGAGTTATTTTTACACCGAAAAGTTTTTTAACTTTAAGTTAGACAAAAAGTGTAAATCAAAAAGAAATGCAAAATAATTTTGTTGCTTATGAGACATATTCGTACAGTAACAAACAAATAATATACTAAAGGCCACTGAAGATGCTCTGGAAACAAAAGAAGCGAAATGCGTCAGGCAACTAAACAGCCAATCTTTAATTTAGTGTCGGAGGAAGAATTTATCCCACAAGGAGGTAGCACTTTATTCAATTTTGGGATTAAAAATATTTAACAATATTTTTAAATAAAGAAAGTTTGACGGAACCTTGGGAACGCTGTAGTACGATAAATTAAGAATGAGCTTGAATTTAATTTGGGCTGCAATTATACAAATTTCAGTTTTATTGTAACATGATCGTTGCCACTAGTCTGAACTTCACATATACCTGATACCTCAAATCATTTGGTGGGGTGGTGATATTCTGAAGACTATGTCTTGTTGTCGTCAGTTGTCCTATCAAACCGGAGCAGCATTCACGAAGTGACACCCCCAGTAGCTTGCAGCAGCTTATATTTACAGGAACTGCCCTTCTGTCCTCATACTATGTGAAAGAACCTGACAGGTTATGTGCCAGGTACATCGGAAGATAAGGCTAGTAGCATCGAAATCGATCGTGTTAAAATAACATTGAAGATCATTTAACTGCAGTCTGAGGCAAATTATTCCACGCTCTCAAAAGTACATAACATTTACCTACCACCCAAACCCAATAAATTAAAATTGAAGCGTTTTTGTAGGTTTCTTATTAAATCCATAATGAGTAAATTAGTCCTTTGAGTACTGTTTATTTCTAACGTTTTTTTTTTAAATAACTGTTTTGGTCTAGGCCAACATACAACGTAAGTCATGTAAATGAAACTTGAACCGGGGAAAAACTGGAAGAAACATCTGCAACAGGGTGCTGCACAGATAAGTTTAAGAAATGAGCAAACTGACGAAATATGAAAGTAGGAAGAGAAGAAAGGTGAAAAGTGCGTGCAAGGTTCTGATCAGGAGAATCGACAGGTCATTTGGCCATTTGTTAAATCATCCACGATTAATGAATTTGGCTCTCAAAGATGCTATTTAGGACAAGTAATAATATAATCTATGAGGAGGAGGCGATTTGTGTTTAACATCCCGTCGACAACGAGGCTATTAGAGACGGAGAACAAGATCGAATTAGGGAAGGGTGGGGAAATAAATAGGCAGGGCCCTTTCAAAGGAACCATCCTGGCATTTGCCTGAAGCTATTTAAGGAAGTCACGGGGAACCTAAATCAGGATGGTCAGACACAGGTTTGAACCGCCGTCCTCACGAATGCGAGTCCAGTTGATAACCACTGCGCCACCCATCTCGGTACTGTATGAGACAAATTGTCGATGGTAACATGGATAATAGCGGCCAGAAAGGTATTTTCATTCTGCCGAGGAGTGTTCGCTGGTATGAAACTTCTTATCAGATTGAAGCTGTGTGCCGGACCGAGACTCGAACTCGGGACCTTTTCTTTTGGGGGTCAAGTGCTTTACCGACTTCTCGTTTTGTTCGTTATTGTTCGTGGCATTTGGTGTGGACGGACGTCATATGACACCCGTTCAGTTCATCGTTGATTCCTTTACTAAGTTTTTATTTACTTGTTTATTTATTTATTACAGAGGGAAGCCAGTCCTCTGACTGAATACGCTGAACTACTGTGCCGGTTCCAATTGAGCTACCCAAGCACGACCCATGACGTCCGCGGCTTGTGCCTAGTGGCTAGCGACGCTAGCGTCGCTGCCCCTGGATCATGGGGTCCCGGGTTCGATTCCCCGCCGGGTTGGGGATTTACTCTGCCATGGGGACTGGCTGTTTGTGTTGTCCTCATCATTTCATCGTCATCATCATCATCATTAGTGACAGTGGCTATATTGGATTGTGTAAGAAATTGGACTGTGAAAAAGTTGGGACTTTGTACGGGCGCTGATGGCCGCGCAGTTAAGCGCCCCATGAACCAAACATCATCATCATCAACGACTTACGATCCATCTTCGTCGCTTTACTTCCGCCAGTACCTCGCCGCCCACCTTCCAAATTTTACAGAAGTTGTCCTGCGTATCTAGCACTCCTGGAAGAAAGTATACTGCGACTTAGCCACAGCCTTGGGGATGTTCCAGGAATGAAAATTCTTGGGTAGCTCGGTCGGTAAAGCACTTGCCCATGAAGTTCGAATTACCATCCGGCACGCAGTTTTAATCTGCCAGGAAATTTTGTAAAATAATTGACAAGACTCGCACAATATACGATAGGGATCACGAATGATAAGTTAATTGGAAAAATGTGGAAAGATTGGGGCGTAAATTTGATTATCAGCACCCTCTTTGGTAGTGAAATGGGTTGTTGCTATGCTTCAGACTCGATAATGGAGAGCATGAGGCAGAATTAATGGTGACCAGTCCATTTTTTCGTTGCATAGAGAAGGCGCCCTCAGTGGTACAGCAGGGAGTAGGCTGTACGCTAGCACCAATTTGCAACTGCACCTCCTCGTCCTCCAACAATCATCAAGCCATCCATATTAAATAGCCACCGTAAACACGGTAAGTAGTCTTAGCGGCCTCTTCCTGTTGATGGCAAACCACCCTGAGTCAGTCTTACCTCGTAGAAGGGCGGCTCGGTGAAGGGGAAGGGGAACCAGACGAGCGCGGGCAGGCCCTCCTTGACGCGGCACTCGACGGTCTGGCAGGCGGCCACCTTGGTGGCGGGCAGCGTCAGCCAGCACACGTGCACCACCGCACCCATGCCCACGTGGACGCACGTCAGCAGCACGCTCTGGCGTGCACACGCCGCGTAAACCGCTTCTTTCTCCTGTCTGTAGGATTCTCCGAATTCCTGGAAAAATTCACAGCATGAAATAAATTGTGTCTCACTACGATATTTGGCATTCCTCAGGGCCCCATACTTCGACCACTTTGTTCGTTTGTACGTCAGTGATATAGTGTAAAGTGTGCTTCACACATAGTTGGAAGGATTTTGCAGTATCTATCAATGAGAACAACAGCAACACAGACGACAAGGTTTGCACTGCTGGTGGAGCTCCACTCTGCTGGCCAACCCCGAGAGTGGCACACCTGGCAGCAGAAGTGTCACATGGCGCCAACTAATGACCTCCAGGCTAACATATGCATGCCTGTATGATGAGTCACGAGCAGCTTCGTGTGCTCGCTCGCTCTATTTACTTCACAACACTCTGGCCACATTACCGACAAAGGACTCTGCCACATCCCACTGACTCTTTGTGAATTATTGAGTTATTCGGATCCTTGCTTGCCATTTGCCAACAGTTAAGCCTGGACTTAACTCTATGTAATATACTTGTGTAATTGTTTTTATCTCTGTATTCAAATAAATGAGTCAAAGTGCTATGTCACAATGACATGAGGCTGTATGAATCCATAGTCGCGCAAGATGGATGTGACCAACAAGGAGGCTCTGCTGCGACAACAGATTACTACTCAGCAGAAGCGGTACCATCAACAAGTGGTCTTGCTACTATAATAAGATAAGCGACAACTTCAACAGTTAGAAGCATTGCAGCCACATCTGCAGTTCCACCATTCCAGTCATTTCAGATGAGACTAATAACTGGACCGCATCGAGTACAATATCATTTCACTGCTTCCAAAGTAAACTACGCTGATCTTTAGAAATCATTCTTTTTGTCTTGATCGCCTGAGCATGCTATGAGTCTCCCCATCACCCACCACCTCCAACTGTCCCTCATAGCCGAAACCTATTCCCTCTTCTGGCTAGTGACTATTTGAGATGAGGCTTCACAAACAGGATCATATCGGCCTCCACAATGGAACGTTCATACAGTTTCACTAGGTCTGAACATGATGATGAAGATGAAGGTTACATACATCCCTTCTCAACGGTGGCATTTCAAGTAAACATCGAACACTTTTTCTGTGCGTTTGTGCGTGTTTTTTTTATAGTTATGATCTATTAAATTGTTTTAATGTTACATCCCGATGTCCCCTCTTATGGGTGATGACATGCCATCCTTTTTAATTGAGTAAACACAGGCTCCAGAAGCTGGAAACTGGATGGGGGTTACGGAACCAGCACCACTAACGAACAACTGTGCTCATAAAGACCTGTCCACGTTACAAAAAGGTACGGCCAAACTTTCAGGAAACATTCCTCACACACAAATAAAGAAAAGATGTTATGTGAACATGTGTCCGGAAACGCTTAAGTTCCATGTTAGAGCTCATTTTAGTTTCGTCAGTATGTACTGTACTTCCTCGATTCACCGCCAGTTCGCCCAATTGAAGGAAGGTAATGTTGACTTCGGTGCTTGTGTTGACATGCAACTCAATGCTCTACAGTACTAGCATCAAGCACATCAGTACGTAGCGTCAACAGGTTAGTGTTCATCACGAACGTGGTTTTCAATCAGTGCAATGTTTACAAATGCGGAGTTGGCAGATGCCCATTTGATGTATGGATTAGCACGGGGCAATAGCCGTGGCGCGGTACGTTTGTATCGAGACAGATTTCCAGAACGAAGGTGTCCCGACACGAAGACGTTCGAAGCAATTTATCGGCGTCTTAGGGAGCACGGAACATTCCAGCCTATGACTCGCGACTGGGGAAGACCTAGAACGACGAGGACACCTGCAATGGACGAGGCAATTCTTCGTGCAGTTGACGATAACCCTAATGTCAGCGTCAGAGAAGTTGCTGCTGTACAAGGTAACGTTGACCACGTCACTGTATGGAGAGTGCTACGGGAGAACCAGTTGTTTCCGTACCACGTACAGCGTGTGCAGGCACTATCAGCAGCTGATTGGCCTCCACGGGTACACTTCTGCAAATGGTTCATCCAACAATGTGTCAATCCTCATTTCAGTGCAAATGTTCTCTTTACGGATGAGGCTTCATTCCAACGTGATCAAATTGTAAATTTTCACAATCAACATGTGTGGGCTGACAAGAATCCGCACGCAACTGTGCAATCACGTCATCAACACAGATTTTCTGTGAACGTTTGGGCAGGCATTGTTGGTGATGTCTTGATTGGGCCCCATGTTCTTCCACCTACGCTCAATGGAGCACGTTATCATGATTTCATACGGGATACTCTACCTGTGCTGCTAGAACATGTGCCTTTACAAGTACGAGACAACATGTGGTTCATGCACGATGGAGCTCCTACACATTTCAGTCGAAGTGTTCGTACGCTTCTCAACAACAGATTCGGTGACCGATGGATTGGTAGAGGCGGACCAATTCCATGGCCTCCACGCTCTCCTGACCTCAACCCTCTTGACTTTCATTTATGAGGGCATTTGAAAGCTCTTGTCTACGCAAGCCCGGTACCAACTGTAGAGACTCTTCGTGTTCGTATTGTGTACGGCTGTGATAAAATACGGCATTCTCCAGGGCTGCATCTGCGCATCAGGAATTCCATGCGACGGAGGGTGGATGCTTGTATCCTCGCTAACGGAGGACATTTTGAACATTTCCTGTAACAAAGTGTTTGAAGTCACGCTGGTACGTTCTGTTGCTGTGTGTTTCCATTCCATGATTAATGTGATTTGAAGAGAAGTAATAAAATGAGCTCTAACATTGAAAGTAAGCGTTTCCGGACACATGTCCACATAACATATTTTCTTTCTTTGTGTGTGAGGAATTTTTCCTGAAAGTTTGGCCGTACCTTTTTGTAACACCCTGTATATACAGTTGCGTCGAACGGATATGTGTAAAACATCAGGTAAGCGTTCTACCCCACCGCATGCTATTTTTCAGCAAATATGTGGACAGGTATTTATGAGCACAGTTGTTCGTTAGTGGTGCTGGTTCCGTATCCCCCATCCACCTTCCAGCTCCTGGAGCCAGTGTTTACTCAGTAAGAAAGGCTGGCACGTCATCACCGATAAGAGAGGACATAGGGATGTATAAGTCATGAATAACGGTAACATTAAAAAATGTAATAGATCATACCTATAAAAAACTATGCACAAACACACAGATAAAAATTTTTCGATGCTTACGTGAAATGCCAACATAAGTTTAGGCTAATTAATGTATAGAGATTACAAAGCGTTCGCTTCTGGTGCTGGATGATTGGGGCAAGTCAGACCTGCAGACCCCTGTTGATGTCGTGGACGAGTGTGTCTGCGAAGTGGTGCATGGTGACGAAGGCGACGGCCTTGAGGGAGGCCGTGACGTAGGTGAATATGAGGCAGGCGTTCATGGCTACGCTGAGCATGTCCCCCCAGAAGTGGCGCGCCGCCATGCCCTGGGCAGCCACCAGCGTCGCCAGCAGCGCCACCACACAGCCGGTGTACGCGTGGTACACGTGGCGCAGTGCCGGCCACCCGTCCGGCGCCCACGCGCTCACCGCCCGCAGCACGGCCAGCTGGAGGCGCAGCTCCACGCGCAGTGGCGGCGTCACTGCCTCTGCACACATTCATGAATACACTTTTCTACTGACAAGGAGACGGCACGACCTTGGGGTTGGGGATTTGTCCGAAATTTTGTGTGGTGAAAGAGGACCCCTAACACCTCACACGGTTAAAATATTAGGACGCACTACCCGGAAAAGCCCGGGAAAAATCTATCCAAAGTTTCTTAGGTGCCTTATGAGTAAACAATGTTAGTCTATTGCCGAACCGCCGTCCGTCTCAGATAGTTAGGGCTCGGACTCTTACGCCAGATGTCTTAGGTTCGATTCTTCCTCTGGTACTTTTTTTTCTTCTGTTTCATTTTCTTTCGTTATTCCACCTATTATTCGGAAAGTTTCCCAAACCTACATTATCTTTATCAAATTAGTTACATTTCTGAATAAAAATTATTTTCTTTTTGTCCAACACAATTCATGGCGGTGGGTTTTCCGTTTTTCATTGTGAAGTATATGAAGAAGAACGTTGGGTTTTTAATCAGAATAACAAAGTCGATTGGGAAACATTCCATTTTTATACATATAATAATTATAAACAAGAACATAGCATCACGAGAGATTTCTTCCGAAGATGTCGATGCAATTAAATTATTTTCCATCAACACCTTTTCATAATACACCACTGCGTCCTTCAATCGTAATTTTGATAGATCACTATGAATGGATTCTTCAGGAATTTCTTCTCCTATTCCAGACGAGTCAGCAACTTCTTCAGTCGACATGTTTAACCTCGGATCGGAATAACACGTTGAAATTTGAAACAGGAACGTCTGTTCACGACGAAATCGAAAAACAAACTGCCATTTACTTCTCACGGCTCGCGCACAGTCCTATGCGCAGATGACCGTTATAATCCCAAGGGGACCCTTACAAAGCCCCTTTAAACCTTGAAAGCCCATAAAACGAAATAGAACAACGAACACAAATATTTTTCAGTGAATGAAAAACTTTACTTTCTTGAGCTAAAATAATGTTTTAAAAATAATGTAGGTTTGAGAAACTTTTTGAATAATTGGTGAAATAACAAAAGAAAATGAAACAGAAGAAAAAAACTGCCTGAGGCGGAATCGAACACGAGCCATCTGGCGTAAGAGTCCGAGCGCTAACCATCTACGCCGGATAGAGGCTTGGCAAAGGACTAACATTGTATACTCATAAGGCACTAAGAAACTTTGGAGCGATTTTTCTCGGGATTTTCTGGGTAGTGCGTCCTAATTTTTTAACCACGTGAGGTGTTAGGGGTCCTCTTTCACCACACAAAATTTCGGACAAATCCGCGACCCCACGGTCATGCCGTCTCCTTGTGAGTCGTCTCCAACCACAACTGACAGTTTCTGTATCAGGCCATGAACAGTATCTACAGGCTCATGGCTCCTATAACAAGACAGTAGGTGACTAAAATCCCAAGAAAGGATGGCGTCAGCAATGATCGGTAGACACTATGGGTGTAATAAATATGAGGCTTACCACACTGACAAAGGATGGCTGATTTTTATCAATTCGCTGAATTTTATAAGAATGAAGAGGAATTTTCAAGGGCTATTGCGTTAAGGTCAGTTTGGTATCTGAATAGGAAATGTATCACAGCGTCAGTTTCACTAAATAAAGAAGAATAAAGCTAAAAGTGTACAGCAATTAGTCACTAATAATCTGTTTATTCCTCCTAACGGAATCGAATGTGATAGGAAGAATGAAGAATGGTATTTGTGGGCCAAAGCCTTCTACAGTCTGTAAGGGGTAGGCTACTGTCGTACACATAACACATCTCTCGTTTTCTTGGAACATTTGGAGCTTTTTCTGGCAGGTGGCATTGTCAAGATACAAAAGGTCTTAAAGACATTAGTTGCCAGCGGGTTCCAATTTATATCCAATGAGGCAAGTTCAAAATTTGTACCAGACTGGAATTCGAACCCAGTGTGACGGTACGTCACATAAATGGACATTTGGAGAAAGGGAAAATTAGTTTTTGCCATGATACGTGTGAAACACAAATTATCTAAAGACTAAGTACGTCTCCGCGATGTATAACAAATAGTAAAGAACGTAAGTTATTATAATCAAAACACAAATATCGATGTAATTAACAAAACAGTTTTTTTAGTATAATATCTGTGTAACATATGCCATGAAGATCAGAGACAATACTTTGATTGAACTAGCTCTCCGCCACTGTAGCGCTGGATAATATTTAATGTAAGTTTGGTTGTAATTTAGTAAAATATACTAATAATTGTTATTAGAAAGTGTGTATTATTGACTTAGTTGTCACCTCTCATGATCGCAACCATTAATAATAATTAACAAAATGTTTACAGAACTTCGTAGTGCAGGGAGCTCATATCTCCCCAGCAGGATTTAGTCGGCAATTGCGCTGACTGTATTATTTAATTAAAATTTCAAGCCATAACATTAAATGTAAATGCGAGAGACTTCTCAATTTTGATCTTTCATTAATTTCAAAGTTAAAAAGACAGTAGTGATAGATTTCATTTACCAAAATTCACAGCACTGAATGAGTTCAGCATGTTCCATTTTGGCCGACTAACGGCAGATGACGTTCTCTCCAGTTTTGCCTTGCAAATAATGAACAAGAAATATTGAAAATCATTACATTCAATAAGCTCCGCAATATCTCAGTTAATCTTTGTGGCATTTGGTACATAAATAACCAGTAGCTTCTGAGACTTACATTAATAATTACAGTTTGCATAAGAATACGCATATTTTCTTTTCTAAATAGCAGCGCTCACGCAAACTATTTACTAGAAGGCGGTGAGTCGCTGCGTTGTGTTTAAAATAATATTATATCGTACGTACTTCGGGGCAGCCGATGTCCGTACGAGTGTTATCGCGGTATAAGTTAATTAAAAGTCTCATGCTAGCCCACAATATTTAAAGCCACCCCAACCAAAATCATAAAATATAATTATAAACATATATAATTATACAGTGACAAGTGGCCACGCACCAATATATAGTTATACCGTAATACCAGGTCTCCTACGTACAAAGCAGATGCACTAATTACCACACCATCCAGACACAGAGCCCACCACAACTGCACGGGTTACTCTAGCAAGCCTCCCATCACAACCCAATTCTCAACTTACACCACACACATGTTCATTAGCCCCATAACACCTATACCTGTAAGACTTCGAGATTGCTCTTCATCAGCGCTGAAGGCATCACTGGCTGTCACTGTCTTTATTATACATGTGGTGTCTGTTCTTTCGGCAGCCAATGATCCCTTCAGTGCAGATGCACACCAGGATCGAACTATTACGGGAATCGGCGAGATGCCACGATTAATGAGGTTAATGAGCAGCGGCACTACATCAGTACTGTATGGTATAAGTTGAGAATTTTGGTCTGAGAGGAGGCGTGCTAGGATACTCCGTGCAGTTGTAGTGACCACTGTGTCCAGATGGCGTAGTGGTCTGCGCATCTGCGTGGTAGGCAGGAGACATGGGTTCGAATCTCAATTTAACCCATTGATATAAATGGATGATCACTGGCAACTAATGTCTTTAATTCCTTTGTGTCTTAATTCATACGCACATAAAAAAAAAGTTTTGCATCACCCCAGGTCCTAGAACTCCTGAAGATAGACATTGACTGTGGATATTGTATGACAGACACAGTCCCTTTGACTGTTCAGGAATGTCACTAAACCCGCCCAAAGATGTAAACAACCAGCGCCTATTATCGGAGGGAATTCGACAGCCGATCAGTTCCAGTCATTCCACCAGGAAGGAGGTACACGGCTAGTGTTATCTGTGGTTCAACATGCCTAGACGGGCAATACCGCCGTTTGATCGCGTCCGCATTGTTACTTTGTGCCAGGAAGGGCTCTCAACAAGGGGAGTGACCAGACGTCTCGCAGTGAACCAAAGCGATGTTGTTCGGACATGGAGGAGATACAGAGAGCCAGGAACTGTCGATGACATGCCTCGCTCAGGCCGACCAAGTGTTACTACTGCAGTTAATGACCGCTGCCTACGGATTATGGCTCGGAGGAACCCTGACAGCAACGCCACCATGTTGAATAATGCTTTTCGTGCAGCCACAGGACGTCGTGTTACGATTCAAACTGTGCGCAATAGGCTGCATAATCCGCAACTTCACTTCCGACATCCATGGCGAGGTCAATCTTTGCAAGCGCGACACCGTTGCAGCACGGTGCAGATGGGACCAACAACATGCCGAATGGACCGCTCAGGATTGGCATCATGTTCTCTTCACCGATGAGTGTCGCATATGCCTTCAACCAGACAATCGTCGGAGACGTGTTTGGAGGCAACCCAGTCCGGCTGAACGCCTTAGACACACTTTCCAGCGAGTGCAGCAAGGTGGAGGTTCCCTGCTGTTTTGGTGTGGCATTATGTGGGACCGACATACACCGCTGGTGGTCATGGAAGGCGCCGTAACGGCTGTACGATACGTGAATGCCATCCTCCGACCGATAGGGCAACCATATCGGCAGCATATTGGCGACGCATTCGTATTCATGGACGACAATTCGCGCCCCCATCGTACACATCTTGTGAATGACTTCCTTCAGGCTAACGACATTGCTCGACTAGATTGGAAAGCATGGTCTACAGACATGAACCCAATCGAACATGCCTGGGATAGATTGAAAAGGGCTGTTTATGGAAGACGTGACCCATCAACCACTCTTGGGACCTACGCCGAATGGCCGTTGGGGAGTGGGACAATCTGGACCAACAGTGCCTTGATGACCTTGTGGAAAGAATGCCACGACGAATACAGGCATGCATGAATGCAAGAGGACGTAACACTGTGTGTTAGAGGTACTGATGTGTACAGCAATCTGGACCACCACCTCTAAAGGCCTCCCTTATGGTGGTACAACATGCAATGTGTGGTTTTCATGAGCTATAAAAAGGGCGGAAATAATGTTTATGTTGATCTGTATTTCAATTTTCTGTGCAGGTTCCAGAACTCCCGGAACCGAGGCGATGCAAAATTTTTTTTGATGTGTGTAGTAGCTGCAGGATCAAAATGGGTTCTTTTCTTTAGGATATGTCCGACAACATAAGAATTGTCTTGTTTCTTGCAGCAATACTAAGCGCTACCGACCATGTTTCTCTATGTGAGACAACAACTGTCATTCAGATTCACGTGGATCGGTCATATGCAGTCGTAACAAATATGTGCGAAAACGTCACTTGGTATGTTAGATAACCACAGGTGTAGTAATCCATTTCATCTGTGTCCAGACACTGTTAGGAAGTGTGTTACTCACGAACTCAATAAATGAAGTAAGTTCAAATGTTATCGTTTCAAAGCAACATTCGTCACTTCAAACTGAGGAACTTTGGCAGTCTTAAAACCAGAGTCATTTTTTCGTTCTCAGCAATACGGTCAGGTTTCGTAGAAAGCATGTTCTCTGTGTTAACGATTCCTCACCCACGTGCGATCGCATCTAAGAAAACTGTTTCAATTAAGGCTCAGTAGCGAGGTTATAAGTCTAGTGTGAATTCTGTTAGATTTTTGAGAAGCGTAGAAATAAATTACAGAGCCAGATCAAGAATCTTCATTCTTAACGTCAGTGAAGTAGAAGTAAGAAAAGAAGACAACGAAGAAAGATTAAGCTAAAAAGAACTTTCGGTAAGTTAGCAAATTTTACTGTTAACATTCGTTTTTCATCCATTAATCGAGTAACTTAAATACTGGAAACGCAAAAGAGACACATATTTAAATGAGGCACATGGTCAGGGTTATTTTCTAACAAAGCGTGTTCTCTATGTAAAGCTCTTATACTTGAATCCGAGAGTCCGATAGCTGTAAAAATAAAGAAGAGAAGACTTCAGTAGCGAGAGCAGTGGAGCTTTACGTCTGGGAGACACATCGCTAATTGTAGCCTAGATAATGACCACACTTCGGAGAACAGGCAAGTCCACAAGTTCCTTCAAATTGGCTGCATCCTGCGGAAGCCACTTATTGATGATTGGATCCCGCTGAGAGAGCGGATTGCTAGGTACTTTCACAAATGGCAAACATATTTACGAGGGTGAGTCAAATGAAAACCTTAAATTTGTAATAACAAATCGAAATTTCGCGCCGTTATCCTGTAAGTTGGTAAGCGTGCTACAAACAGCGTGCAGAATGGTCTGTAGGTGACAGCATAGCGCAGCTGAACACATACCATCGCAGTATCGGTATAAAGATGGCCGCCCCACTTGCTACTTGCACCAGGGAAGAACAGCGTTCTGTCATTCGGTTTTTGCGTAGTGAAGGTGTGAAACCTATTAAAATTCATCGACGAATGAAGGTGCAGTACGGTGATGCATGTTTGTTGTGGTGTCACCGCCAGACACCACACTTGCTAGGTGGTAGCTTTTAAATCGGCCGCGGTCCGGTAGTATACGTCGGACCCGCGTGTCGCCACTGTCAGTGATTGCAGACTGAGCATCACCACACGGCAGGTCTAGAGAGACTTACTAGCACTCGCCCCAGTTGTACAGCCGACTTAGCCAGAGATGGATCACTGACAACTACTCTCTCATTTGCCAAGACGATAGTTAGCATAGCCTTCAGCTACGTCATTTGCTACGACCTAGCAAGGCGCCATAGCATTTGATATTGAGATTATAACATGTACCGTCAAGAGCGATGTACACCAATTGTGGATTAAAGTTAAGTATTATATCAACTACGTACTTTATTTGCTACTATTAATTCCCTTAACTGTTCCAGACCTCGCGCCAGTCAGCGTGTAATTAAACGCGTGTATTTCGGCCTCCTCTAGCAAAACAGTGTTGGCTCTTCTTCCAACACTTCATTTGTCACAGCAGCAAGTCTACGAATGGAGTTGGAAGTTCGCAAATGGTGTGACTTCAGTGGAAGATGCTCCTCGTCCAGGTCAGGCACAACGAGTTGTGACTCCACAGAACACTGCAGCAGTTGCAGCCATAGTGAAGGAAAACCGCCGAGTGACACTGAATACATTGCAGCATGTTTACAGATTAGTCATGGGTCAGCACACCACATTGTGCATGATGTGCTCCAGTTTTACGAAGTCTCTGGAAGATGGGGGACACGGCAGCTGACTCCTGAAATGAGAGAACGACGTGTTGATGCTTGTGAATACTTCTTCGGCGCTTTGAACAAGAAGGTGATGGCTTCCTTGCAAGAATCGTAACTGGGGACGAAACCTGGGTTCACTTCCACCAACCCGAAACAAAGAGAGCGAGCAACCCAGAACTTTCCCCAAGTGATTTCCACATGTTTGGACCACTCAAAGACGCAATGGGAGGAAAGAAGTTCCGTTTTGATGAAGAGGTACGCCACGCGGTGCATGAGTGGTTGCGTGGACTACCAAAAGAATTTTTTTGTAAAGGAATTTATGCACTTTGTAAGCGCTGTAGGACTTTCATTGAGCGTGGGGGAGATTATGTTGAAAAGTCATACAGCTTTGTACCATTTCTGCACAATAAATAATATTTAAAAAAATATTTAAGGTTTTCTTTTGACTCACCCTCGTACTTTAGAGGAAATGAAATTTTCTCATTATTATCATTACACAGTTATTTTAGCACAAACTTCACTTTTGAGGAAGTTTTAATGTGAAAAACATTCAAAAACTTGGTTTCATTCAACAAACATTGGAGAGATGCATGGGGAAAATTATCAAGAGAGATAGGAAAACAAAGAGACGGACAGAGAAACAAACTGGCATAAAGAAGTTTGTGGTTGACTGTAATTAAAACACGGAGCAAGGCAGTGGTTTAGTGGTTTCGAAAACTTACAGAAAGGCCGAGTAAATGAGATATTGCAAGGAATTGGACGAGATGGTGTAAGTAGTATGATAGTGTGTCGTTCAAGACCAAACAGTAATAGGTGAAAAAATCTACAATAGGTCAAATGGTTTGCTGACAGTTATCCTTTAGTTTTTCAGCGGTTTCCGTAAATTAGAATAATCTCACAGAAACAGGAATAACTAGAAAAATAGACAGCAACTGGCACAAAAGTTGAGCATCTTTATAACATGGAAATGGTTCACTGTGTAAGCACATCAAATTAATGGCTGTACAGTTCCGTATCACTTGACCATAACTGGCTACCACACGTCTGACAGCAATTCGAGCTATAAGAGAGCGAGAATGTCTCTGACGTCATTTTATTTTGTGTTTCAAAGCCGCTATTGACTTGGTAATGATTGTAGACACACCGGCGCTATAAGCATTTACAAACATTAAAATTTATTTAAACATCACACATAGATATTGGAGGCAATTGTCAAGCGATACCAAGAGACAGCCAAATACATCGACTATGAAATTGTGTTCTTTGTTGTTCAAATGGTTCAAATGGCTCTGAGCACTATGGGACTCAACTGCTGAGGTCATTAGTCCCCTAGAACTTAGAACTAGTTAAACGTAACTAACCTAAGGACATCAGAAACATCCATGCCCGAGGCACGATTCGAACCTGCGACCGTAGAGGCCTTGCGGTTCCAGACTGCAGCGCCTTTAACCGCACGGCCACTTCGGCCGGCCCGTTCTTTGTTGTCAGTGGGACTATCAGTACAATGACATTTTTTCTCGTGTGCAATATTAAAGGCACAAACGTTTCTTTGGGGTTCTACTTTCAGCATTTTTAAGGCTATAATACATATTTTCCACAGGTTTACATCTATCGTGTACGTTTTTGAACATTATTATTACTTTAGCGGATTTTCATTGATTTACAGAAACCAATTTTTCTTCGGTAATTACATCAAACCACATAAGTTGACAGCGGATGGTCAATTTTATGTTCTGACCTGCTGCAGGAATCTTCTCCATGCTCCAGCAACTACAGTAGCGTCGGAAGATGATCTGCGAAATCTGGGAGAGGCTGCGCAGTCACAAACAATTAATTGCCAAGTCTCTTTGCTCGCTCGATTTCTCGCTGATGCGGCAGTGTTTAAGAGAGCTGAACCTCTTTTTCTTGTGGTCTAAGTATGCAGTGAAACATTGATGAGGATGAGTAGTTAGTCTGTCTGAGAATCCGTGGCCAGGCGCAAATAAATTCTTCAACGTTGACGCCTCCCGTCGTTTGCTATTCACTTTGGGCGAAAAGCCGGTATGCGTAGAGCGCGAAGACAGTGAATTTCAATTGCTCTGACCACTCTTGGCTGATTGGAAACTTGGCGCAGCTAATTGGTGAAAGACGTAGACTGATTTAGGAGTACAGGAAAGTTTCATAGCAATTAGTACCTTGCGGAAACAGATTGCTTCTTAATTGACAGCATTAGAAATATTCCATGATAATTAGAGACTGTTACTTAAGAAGTGGGATCTAAAGAACGGTGTATGGATTTCAAGAAACGGCACGCACACATAACGTAGACGCACGCAATGAGACATAGAAGCTTTTAAGGAAAGGTTTTGGGAATGAGTTGACCGTACAGACAGATGGTCCGACGGGTATATTTAGAGTTCGTAATACCTTTTAGGTTGCTTATTTTGGTAAGATGACTTCGCAAGTGATAAACAGAATCGAGAGAATTGTTTGTTTGTCACTAACGGCAAATTTTCTTGCATTTGCGCGACCCTGATCAGCATTCGGCACTGTGTATCGCCCTTCACTAGAAAGAACTTGCTGTTCACATATCTTCAACTAAAATATCTTAAGAAACCGTAAGCTGCGTCCAGATATGTAAGGAAATATGATTTACTCGAGTTTAACAATTTTAAAAGTTACGTCAATATCTCGTGTCTTGACAACGGGCCGTTCCCTACGAACGCTGGTAATATTTAAATCACTTGCACTACAATAGCGGCCTTAGTTTTAGCATTCAGCAATGCAAATATATTTCGCCTGATATGCGCAGGCGTGCTGAAAGGTAACGCCTCCGGATTTTTTATATGCAGACTTTTAAGACTCTCAAAATAAGATCAACTTTATTAACATTCTACTTCATTGGTCTCTATGTCTATAGTTTTGCACCCCTCTGTCGCTAGAGGGCTCTGCATTGTAGCGTGTGACATGGCGGTGTGAAACGAAACTACACTATGTGATCAAAAGTATCCGGACACCTGGCTGAAAATGTCTTACAAGTTCGTGGCGCCCTCCGTCTGTAATGCTGGAATTCAGTTGGTGTTGGCCCACCCTTAGCCTAGGTGACAGTTTCCACTGTCGCAGGCATACGTTCAGTCAGGTGCTGGAAGGTTTCTTGGGGAATGGCAGCCCATTCTTCACGGAGTGCTGCACCGAGGAGAGGTATCGATGTCGGTTGGTGAGGCCTGGCACGAATTCGGCGTTCCAAAACATCCCAAAGGTACTCTATAGGATTCAGATGAGGACTCTGTGCAGGCCAGTCCATTATAGGGATGTTATTGTCGTGTAATAACTCCGCCACAGGCCGTGCAGTATGAACAGGTGCTCGATCGTGTTGAAAGATGCAATCGCCATCCCCGAATTGCTCTTCAACAGTGGGAAGCAAGAAGATGCTTAAAACATCAATGTAGGCCTGTGCTGTGATAGTGCCACGCAAAACAACAATGGATGCAAGCCCCCTCCATGAAAAACACGACCACACCATAACACCACCGCCTCCGAATTTTACTCTTGGAACTTAGCAGATGACGTTCACTGGGCATTCGCCATACCCACACCCTGCAATCGGATCGCCACATTGTGTACCGTGATTCGCCACTCCGCACAACGTTTTCCCACTGTTCAATCGTCAAATGTTTGCGCTCCTTACACCAAGCGAAGCGTCGTTTGGCAATTAGCGGCGTGATGTGTGGCTTATGAGGAGCCGCTCGACCATGAAATCCAAGTTTTCTCACCTCCCGCCTAGCTGTCATAGTACTTGCTGTGGATTCAGATGAGGTTTGGAATTCCTGTATGATGATCTGGATAGATGTCTGCCTATTAAACATTACGACCCTCTTCAACTGTCGTCGGTCTCTGTCAGTCAACAGACGAGGTCGACCTGTACGCTTTTGTGCTGTACTTGTCCTTTCACGTTTCCACTCCACTATCACATCGGAAACAGTGGACTTTGGATGTTTAGGAGTGTGGAAATCTCGCGTGCAGACGTATGACACAAGTGACACACAGTCACCTGACCACGTTCCTGCTCTCTCACGATGTCTAATGACTACTAAAGTAGCTGATATGGAGTACCTGGCAGTAGGTGGTAGCAGGCAGCACAGTGCACCTAATATGAAAAACGTATGGTTTTGGGTGTATCCGGATACTTTTGATCACATAGTGTGTGTCGTTGCGTTAGAAACAGGATTATGTAATCGAGTTTCGGATTCGAAGAGTTCGTCCACGCACTGAACACCCTCTCCTTCAGCATAACACCAGATCACACACGAGCCCTGCGATAATCCAACGCCTTGAGTTCACTGTCATCGATCATCCTCTGTACAATCCCGATTTGGCCGCATCCTATTTTCATCTGTTTCCTAAACTGAAAGAACACCTTCGAGGACTTCACTTTGATAGAGGTGAAGCGGTGCAAGCGGAGGTGAGGTTGTGGCTCCGTCTACAAACATTCAATAGTGACCGTATGAACAAACTAGTCTCTCGTTGGGAGATACACTCCTGGAAATTGAAATAAGAACACCGTGAAATAATTGTCCCAGGAAGGGGAAACTTTATTGACACATTCCTGGGGTCAGATACATCACATGATCACACTGACAGAACCACAGGCACATAGACACAGGCAACAGAGCATGCACAATGTCGGCACTAGTACAGTGTATATCCACCTTTCGCAGCAATGCAGGCTGCTATTCTCCCATGGAGACGATCGTAGAGATGCTGGATGTAGTCCTGTGGAACGGCTTGCCATGCCATTTCCACCTGGCGCCTCAGTTGGACCAGCGTTCGTGCTGGACGTGCAGACCGCGTGAGACGACGCTTCATCCAGTCCCAAACATGCTCAATGGGGGACAGATCCGGAGATCTTGCTGGCCAGGGTAGTTGACTTACACCTTCTAGAGCACGTTGGGTGGCACGGGATACATGCGGACGTGCATTGTCCTGTTGGAACAGCAAGTTCCCTTGCCGGTCTAGGAATGGTAGAACGATGGGTTCGATGACGGTTTGGATGTACCGTGCACTATTCAGTGTCCCCTCGACGATCACCAGTGGTGTACGGCCAGTGTAGGAGATCGCTCCCCACACCATGATGCCGGGTGTTGGCCCTGTGTGCCTCGGTCGTATGCAGTCCTGATTGTGGCGCTCACCTGCACGGCGCCAAACACGCATACGACCATCATTGGCATCAAGGCAGAAGCGACTCTCATCGCTGAAGACGACACGTCTCCATTCGTCCCTCCATTCACGCCTGTCGCGACACCACTGGAGGCGGGCTGCACGATGTTGGGGCGTGAGCGGAAGACGGCCTAACGGTGTGCGGGACCGTAGCCCAGCTTCATGGAGACGGTTGCGAATGGTCCTTGCCGATACCCCAGGAGCAACAGTGTCCCTAATTTGCTGGGAAGTGGCGGTGCGGTCCCCTACGGCACTGCGTAGGATCCTACGGTCTTGGCGTGCATCCGTGCGTCGCTGCGGTCCGGTCCCAGGTCGACGGGCACGTGCACCTTCCGCCGACCACTGGTGACAACATCGATGTACTGTGGAGACCTCACGCCCCACGTGTTGAGCAATTCGGCGGTACGTCCACCCGGCCTCCCGCATGCCCACTATACGCCCTCGCTCAAAGTCCGTCAACTGCACATACGGTTCACGTCCACGCTGTCGCGGCATGCTACCAGTGTTAAAGACTGCGATGGAGCTCCGTATGCCACGGCAAACTGGCTGACACTGACGGCGGCGGTGCACAAATGCTGCGCAGCTAGCGCCATTCGACGGCCAACACCGCGATTCTTGGTGTGTCCGCTGTGCCGTGCGTGTGATCATTGCTTGTACAGCCCTCTCGCAGTGTCCGGAGCAAGTATGGTGGGTCTGACACACCGGTGTCAATGTGTTCTTTTTTCCATTTCCAGGAGTGTATGTGTTCGTCCCCGGGTTGACTATGTTGAGAAATAAATATGTAGGCATGAAAAATAAAGACGAAAAATGTTATCAAAGTTCATTCAACTTAAAAAGCATTAATAGTTTTCATATAAAAATTCGGAGGCATGCCCTCGTAATAGGTGAGATAAAATCAGATGAGTACAAGCCTTCGCCAACTAATGAAAGAACACTTAATTTCATCTAGTTATTAAACATTTATTTTTATTCTAGCTTCGTGGCTGTCTCGGATTGCCGGCCGCGGTGGTCTAGCGGTTCAGGCGCTCAGTCCGGAACCGCACGACTGCTACGGTCGCAGGTTCGAATCCTGCCTAGGGCATGGATGTGTGTGATGTCCTTAGGTTAGTTAGGTTTAAGTAGTTCTGAGTTCTAGGGGACTGATGACCACAGATGTTAAGTCCCATAGTGCTCAGAGCCCTTTGAACCATTAAATTGTCTCGGATTCAGATAAGCCTTGTCAGTTCCTCGTAGTGCCTCGTACCCTACGTAATTTTCTCTAATCAACTCGATTTCCTCAGTGTATTATGTATCTCGGCACTACTGAAATCTTCTCAAAGCCGTTCAGGTTGTTGCTATTCTAATTGCAAATTCGACACACTAATAACGTACTGGCAAGAAACGCATAAATTTAACATTTACATGAGTTTTACCGCATATCCTCCGTCAACATCTGAAGATTTTACTGCAAAAAAAATCATCCATTTAAGATTTACGGCTCACCTGTAATTCCGTGCTGAGGGCGATAGTGCAACGATTAAATCACTTCACTCTCCTTCGGAAGGAACGAAATTTAAACCTATCTAGAGTTAGGTTTCCTACGATTTCTCGAAATTACTCAAGGCGGATACTGGGATAGTGACCATTCTCCTTCCCCATCATTGTTCATTCTGATTTTGTGCTCTGTAATGACCTAGTTGTCCACGGAACATAAAAATCCTTATCTAACGTCCTTCCTTTCTTCCTGACCGAGCGAGGTGGCGCAGTGGTTAGCACACTGGACTCGCATTCGGGAGGACGACGGTACAATCCCGTCTCCGGCCATCCTGATTTAGGTTTTCCGTGATTTCCCTAAACCGTTTCGGGCAAATGCCGGGAAGGTTCCTTTGAAAGGGCACGGCCGATTTCCTTCCCAATCCTTCCCTAACCCGAGCTTGCGCTCCGTCTCTAATGACCTCGTTGTCGACGGGACGTTAAACACTAACCACCACCACCACCTTTCTTCCTTCCTTGAAGACGCGCGGGGTAACCGAGCGGTCTCAGGCCCCTTGAAGCGGTCCGCGCTGCTTCCCCTGTCGGAGGTGAGTCCTCCCTCGGGCACGAGAGTGTGTGTTGTTCTTAGCGTAAATCAGTTTAAGTTAGATTAAGTAGTTTGTAAGTTTAGGTGCCAATGACCTCAGCAGTTTTGTCCCCTACGATCTTACCACAAATTTTCAATTTCCTTCCTTGAGGTTAAGTGGACTTCGGATTATTCCGCTAAATTTTCCGTGGGACTTCGCGTTGCTCTTGGCTTTCCTATTTCTTCGTGTGTAACATTCGCATGCACTACGCAGTCGCTTTCATCTGTTATACTGCTTGCATACACAGCAAATGAAAGTTCACGTATAAGATGCTGTATGAGAGAATTACGCTGTTTTCTACATCTATATTTATGTCATGCCACCCACAACCCACTTACCAGTTTGTGGGGAGAGTACTTTCGCTACAACTGTCTTTTGCTCCTTTTCCTGTTCCACTGGCGAATGGCGCGTGGGAAGAATGATTGACGGTAAACCTACGTATTAGCTCTAATTTCTCAGATTATCTAGTTTTGGTCATTTAGCGAGACGTACTTGAGTGGAATAACACGCTGACTTATTCATCTTGGAACGCACACTCTAGACTTTCATCATTAAACCTCTCCGTGATGCACAACTTCTCTCTTGTGACGTATGCCACTGGAGTCTATTGAGTATATACATGGTGTTTCAAAAATGACCGGTATATTTGAAACGGCAATAAAAACTAAACGAGCAGCGATAGAAATACACCGTTTGTTGCAATATGCTTGGGACAACAGTACATTTTCAGGCAGACAAACTTTCGAAATTACAGTAGTTACAATTTTCAACAACAGATGGCGCTGCGGTCTGGGAAACTCTATAGTACGATATTTTCCACATATCCACCATGCGTAGCAATAATATGGCGTAGACTCTGAATGAAATTACCCGAAACCTTTGACGACATGTCTGGCGGAATGGCTTCACATGCAGATGAGATGTACTGCTTCAGCTGTTCAATTGTTTCTGGATTCTGGCGGTACACCTGGTCTTTCAAGTGTCCCCACAGAAAGAAGTCACAGGGGTTCATGTCTGGCGAATAGGGAGGCCAATCCACGCCGCCTCCTGTATGTTTCGGATAGCCCAAAGCAATCACACGATCATCGCAATATTCATTCAGGAAATTAAAGACGTCGGCCGTGCGATGTGGCCGGGCACCATCTTGCATAAACCACGAGGTGTTCGCAGTGTCGTCTAAGGCAGTTTGTACCGCCACAAATTCACGAAGAATGTCCAGATAGCGTGATGCAGTAATCGTTTCGGATCTGAAAAATGGGCCAATGATTCCTTTGGAAGACATGGCGGCCCAGACCAGTACTTTTTGAGGATGCAGGGACGATGGGACTGCAACATGGGGCTTTTCGGTTCCCCATATGCGCCAGTTCTGTTTATTGACGAAGCCGTCCAGGTAAAAATAAGTTTCGTCAGTAAACCAAATGCTGCCCACATGCATATCGCCGTCATCAATCCTGTGCACTATATCGTTAGCGAATGTCTCTCGTGCAGCAATGGTAGCGGCGCTGAGGGGTTGCCGCGTTTGAATTTTGTATGGATAGAGGTGTAAACTCTGGCGCATGAGACGATACGTGGACGTTGGCGTCATTTGGACCGCAGCTGCAACACGGCGAACGGAAACCCGAGGCCGCTGTTGGATCACCTGCTGCACTAGCTGCGCGTTGCCCTCTGTGGTTGCCGTACACGGTCGCCCTACCTTTCCAGCACGTTCATCCGTCACGTTCCCAGTCCGTTGAAATTTTTCAAACAGATCCTTTATTGTATCGCTTTTCGGTCCTTTGGTTACATTAAACCTCCGTTGAAAACTTCGTCTTGTTGCAACAACACTGTGTTCTAGGCGGTGGAATTCCAACACCAGAAAAATCCTCTGTTCTAAGGAATAAACCATGTTGTCTACAGCACACTTGCACGTTGTGAACAGCACACGCTTACAGCAGAAAGACGACGTACAGAATGGCGCACCCACAGACTGCGTTGTCTTCTATATCTTTCACATCACTTGCAGCGCCATCTGTTGTTGAAAATTGTAACTACTGTAATTTCGAAAGTTTGTCCGCCTGAAAATGTACTGTTGTCCCAAGCATATTGCAACAAACGGTGTATTTCTATCGCTGCTCGTTTAGTTTTTATTGCCGTTTCAAATATACCGGTCATTTTTGAAACACCCTGTAGGTATTGCTCCTGCGTCGAAGAAACGACCCCTGACGAAACGTTCCGTTTTTCATTGGAACTTCATTATATCTTGTATTAACCCCTTCTCGTGAGAGTCCCAATGTGATGAACAATACTCAAGGTTAGGTTGAACAAGTATATTGTAAGCCACTTCTTCCGTGAATGAACTGCATTTCCTTAATGTTCTTCCAATGAATCTCAGCCTGGTATCTACTTTTCCGCAACTGATTTTTTGTTCATTCCATTTCGGATGGCTACTCTTTGAGTCCCAGGAATGTGTTTTACGGTAATTACTGTTTCCAGAAACTTGTCGGCAATAATGCAATCGTACAATACTTGATTTTTTCACATATATGTGGGTACTGTGTCCCTTTTATTTACCTTAATGGTAGCTGCCAGCTAATGCAATAATCATCAATGAGCTTGCAGATCTTTCGGCAATTCGCTAAAGTTTTCTGGCATTGCTACCTTCTCATAGGCAACCTCATCATCCCCGAAGAGCCTCCTAGAGACTCCGACATTGTCCCGTAGATCATGTTATAAACATCATACTTCACAGACACATTTCCAAAGTTACTTTTATATGTGTGGATTTTGATCCATAAGGAGCGAGGGTTTGAGTTCTATCTGCAGAGAAGTCCCGTACCTAATCACAAATCTCGTGTGATGCAAGGTAAGCTCATAATTCGTTCACAAAAAGACAATGTTGAACTGTGTACATGCCTTCCTGAAGTCAAGAAGCACGGCACCAACCTGAGAGGATATGTCTACGGGGCTCTGGATCTCATGGACAAACTGAGTGAGCTGAGTTTCGCAAGATCTCTGTTTGCGGATTCCATGTTGATTTTTATAGAGGAGACTTTCATCCTCCCAAAACATGTGAGACCACAAAACATGTTCCACATTTCTACAACATATTGTCGTCATCGACAAAGGACTAAAACTATGCGCGCCTGTCCGACGTCCTTTCCTGAAAACAGGGATGAACTGTGCTTTTTTTCCCACTCGCTAGGCACCCTTCGTTGTTCAAGCAAACTACGGAAAACTAATGCTAGAATGGGTGCGCGTTCTTCTGCATAATATATGTAGAATCTCAGAGATGTCTTCTCCAGTGTATATACCTTTTTATTATTAATCGAATATAGTCGATTTTCTGTTCCGCGATCAGTTATTTCAACATCTCTTTACTAGAGTACATCTACGACTATAGACAAGGATATTTATGGGGCCCTTACGCGGCTGTACAAATCGCATGAAAGGATGTACTCCCCACCATATGCCAGCAGTGTAAATAGTAGTGCTACGTGCTCAGACATCCCGACTGCCCATAACTTCCATTACTGAACTCGGTTACCTAATTTTGCGCGCACAGTGTGGATGTGGGCCAAGGTCCTTGCCGCAGTGGTAAAACCGTTTCTTGCCAGATCACCGAAGGCAACCACTGTCACGCTTGGCTAGAAATGGAATGGATGACCGCCCGCGTCAGCGAAGCGCTGCTGTGTAGCGGGCTCCACTCATCCCTTGTGAGCCAAACTGGGGAGCTACTTTATTGCGGAGTAGTGGCTCCGTTCACGAAAACTGACAACGTCTGAGAGAGCGGTGCGCTGACTATATACGCTCCATTTTTGTACGCAGTGACGCATATCGACTGAGAATGGCACGACGCTCAATAGATACCGTTGGTCATCGTAGGCCTTTTCGCAAGGAGTGTGGTTTTAATTTTTATTATGGATATGGGCAGTGGTCATAGCCGAGATGAGGCAAGCCTTCACTTGGATTCTCGTGTTTCAAGTTTGAACTCTACGTAGGTATGATGGGAATATGTTATACAGATATATTCCCCTCACTAACTGGCCAGTTTAACTCGCCGCTTGCTCATTTTCGAGAGTTGTAGGCTATGTTGTTCCTTGATTTTTGTGTCACTGATACCGTGTACACAAATTTGGCCTTTCCGTCGTAAGGAGTACGACACAGAAAATATGTATTATAGAGGTAACAGCAGTTACATAAACGCCCATGGGCATGTGCTCAGTCCGAAGTTCTACATCTAGACCTACTTACATTTCCGCAAATCGTTGCACACTAACAATACCTTGAAATCTGTAAATTCTGTGTACCAATCATAAATCATTCAAGCTGTTTATACAGGGAGGTCCATTGCTAGTGACCGGGCCAAATATCTGTAGTGTCGTGGAATAGTAATGAGTTGGAAATGTGGAATATTGTCAAAATTTCGTTGCCTATGCCGAGAGCCAGAGGCAGTATGTTAGCCAAGAGGTAGGAGGATTGCACATGTATGGAATGTGTCGCCACATGTGGCCTGGTTACACCCAACAGGCTAGAGAGAATTGCTTAGCATGCGGGTTTGTGTTAGAGGGAGACTTTCGTAGAGTGTAAGACAGAGGTATAGCGTCAGCTGTACTGCATTTCACAACTTCGCGTAAGTCTGCCATAACAACACGTAACTCTGTCACAAGAACACCTAAGGGGCGAGTGCGACAGATAAATCAGCAGCGGAACAAATGCGTTCATTACAAACGAGCATGACGTCACGACGTCGCTCTTGCTTCCTTTAAATACGCCAGCTTTGATAGCAGCAGGGCACTCGCAGTTAGACCTGCAGTTAGATGTGTACTGGGTCGCTGCGTAGCGCTCAGCTCGGTGATCGACATGTTAATCTTTATTAAGGAGATGTTGCAGTAAGGGCGGCCCATCCAGCAGCAGATGTGAGGGGACAGTACCAGCTCTGGTCCTCTCTGCTGCCGCTGTCAATCATCAACCCAGTATTAGCACACATCGTGGCAGACTCGCTCGCCGCCAATGCTGACCACATCAGTGAGCCGTCGTCGAGATCGTGCGGGGCCTAGGCCCTGTGCATCCGCCGTCACAACTGGGGGAGCCGACGACGCTGGGGGATTGCAGCCCGTTCCACCCGTCCACCATGGACGAGCCACCAGGAGGGGCAGGGAAGAAGAAGGGATGGGATAGAGTACACTCCGCACTACAAGAACGCTTTTCGTGCCGACAGCGCCGAGACTCCAACCCGGAGCCTTCTACGCGCAGCGGTCTGCTGTCCGCTGCTGAGCCAGCCGGCCAGCCGGGCTCTGCCAGCCACGCGCGGCCGAAGTAAGGGATTTCCACAGCTACGTCACAGCATGCGGTGCTGCGCTAGCAAGACTGGTGTGGCCTGGAGCTGGTGTCATCGCCACGAGTCAGCGAGAACTCGGGGAAGGTCGTTGATATCACCAAGCTCAGCCAGCCTGTGTTATGCGGGCCACATTGTACTCGGCAGGAATAAGGGTGTCATGAATCAATAATGTTTCTTTGGCGTTTCTGACGCGTCGACAGTCATTTCCTAGCATCCTGACAACTGGAGAGGTCACCACTCGGCTTCCAGTCCACCGTAGGCGACCGGGACCACCGGGGTGCCTACAGATTTGGTGTCAGAAGTCCTCGCGCCCACTATGGATTTGGTATTAGAAGTGTTCGAACCGCCCACTACGGCACTGGCCTGCAGATGTGGTGTCTGGAGTCGTCGACACCGCCACTGCAGGACTGACACCACAGAGTTGCGGTCAGAACTGTCGACTCTACGCAGCCTTGTGGTAAGTGCACGAGGCGATTTTTGTTAATAACTATGGATGCACGTTCTTTGTTGGGAGTGCACTTTGCGAGACCTGCGGAAACAGCAGATTTTTCTGAGTTTAAGGGCAACAGTTGGGAAACGTACTTGGTACCAGTGAGATGTACTGTGTGTAATTTAACGGGGTATGGGGAGCCATGCACGAAGTTTGTACCAGTAGAATGTTCAATTTGTAGACGGTTTGGTCACGCAGCGCACAATTGTAGAGAGTGTCGCTGGGCAATAACAAGGCTGAAGGAGTAATTTTGTTTAGTTGTGCATTGTGAGTCTTGTTTGTCTTCTTGTGTGTAGTGCTCAACTGTGACAAAGGAGTTGAGTAGCTACTGTAGTTATTGTTCTGAGGAGTAAATTCAGTATAGAGTAAGTTGTTGGTAATTTGCACAAACCATGCCGGAAACAAGATCCGTTAGTACTGAAGTGAGTATAGCTGCCCTGACAGAGCAAGGCTCAAAATTGTTAGAAGAAAATGCGCAGCATAAGTTACGTCATGTAGAATTAATTACGCAAATGGAGACCTTGCGTTCGGCGCAAGAGTCGCAAACGGGTTCAAGTGAGTGCAAGTCAGTAGCAATGTCCAACCTTGCAATATATCCTTCAGTAACTAACCTGATCACGTCTTTCTCGGGTAAAAGAACAGAGGATGTCACAGCGTTCATTGAAGATGTTTTGGCAACAGCTGCAATGAGCAATTGGTCAGACGTAACTACGTTACGTATGGCAAATTTGCGACTTGCAGGGGAAGCCAAGTCGTTCGTGATGTACCATGAGACGCTTAGTAAGGCGAGCACGTTTGAAGAATTGGCGGATGGGTTACGACAAAGATATCGTAAGCAGAATAGTGCACGATTATTTAGGGAGAAGTTAGCTAATTTGACACAGAGGTCAATGAGACAGTGGAGTCTTTTTCAGATAGGATACGGAAAATTAATTCGCGGACCTATGAATTATCGGATAATCCTGATGCGGAACGTGTACTACTACGAGAGGTAGAAAACAGAGCCCTCGATGTATTCCTCAGGGGAATTCCTGCAGAATTTTCTCGTAGGTTTAGGATAGAGAATCCTGTGGATTTAGCTGCAGCACTGCGTATTGCAACGCATCTGCAGGAGACAGATATTGCAACAAGGGTTCACAATGATAGACGCATCTTTGCGTCGGAGAGGAATTGTTACCGTTGTGGAAGGAAAGGTCACGTGAAGCCTCAATGCAGACAGCCGCAGTGCTATGCTTGTAAACGCTACGGTCACAAGGCGAATGAGTGTCGTAGTAAGCAGAATGGTAACGGGAATAAATAGGAAAAAGCATTAAACGGGAAATGGAGTGTTTCGTCCGTCGGAAGACATTCCCGGTAAGCAGAATTACGGTGAAAACTAGTCCAGAGACGGATTGTTGCTTGATGGGTGTTGTATGGAATAACAGATGTACGTTTTCGATTCCTACAGGGGCACATGTATCTGTTGCTAGTCTAGAACTCGTGGGTAGGAGAAGACTAGGAACTCCTAGGTATAGATTACGTGGAGTATGGAATAATGAGTTGCAATTATTGAGTACAACACAGCTCGTTTTTGAGATTGAAACTGTAGATTTCGGAGAGCAAATGGAAGTGTTGCCAACTGTGGGCCAAGGGTATTCTGTGATTCTCGGACTGGACTTCCTCGATAAACACCATGCTAGAATTAGCCTTTCACACTGTACAGTTGAACTTAGTGGAAAATTGTTTTCAATGGGTACAACTGCTGTAAATGCTTCTACGTCGCGAGGTGCATCCGTTGCTAAGATGTCACCAATTGAACCGCGTACAAAGGCATTAAAGATGATTACGCATGTCAAAGTGCCTTCGGGTACAGGGAAGATATTTTGGTTGTCAGTAGGTACCGATGTACCACAGCAGAGACTATGTGTGGTGGAGCCACTGCAGAGCAATGAAGCATTGGATGAAATGCATTGTTTTATTAGGAGGAGCGTTGCGCGCGTAACGGATATAAATGGGGAACTGATGATTCCGGTCAGTGTAGATAATTTTGGGGCAGATGAAGTGGATCTCTCAAAGGGTTTAGTGGTAGCAAGTTTGGAAATACTCGACATTGAGGATATAGGTGAATCCCAAGGTGATTATAACGTCAAGCAAACCGTCAAGGCATCTGTACTACGTGATAAGATTTGACATTTGGAGAATGGTGATCGGAAAGCTATGGAAGCTTTGTTATTAGAGTATTTAGATTTGTTTAATTCAGAAGGTCCATTGCCAGCAACTCCTTTTACACAGCACCGTATACCGACTGGCGATAGTCCGCCGGTCTATAGAAAACCTTACAGGATAGCGAAACACCTACAACCACTAGTGGAAGAATTTATTAATCAACAGGTAAGGGACGGTATTATAGAGAACAGTGAAAGCCCGTGGTCTGCCAACATAGTGGAAGTTCCTAAGAAGTCATTGGACGGTACTAAAAAGTATAGGTTTTGTTGTGACTATCGTTTGTTGAACTCACGAACTGTAACAGATGCGTATCCAATACCAAACATAACGGAAACATTGGACAACCTAGGTCGGTGTAAATATTTTTCGACACTAGATCTAAAGAGTGGGTACCATCAGATAGAAATAAGTTCCGAGGATAGACCGAAGACGGCCATTACAACAAGCCTTGGTCACTTTCAGTATCGCAGAATGCCATTTGGGTTGAAAAACGCTCCTGCTACTTTCCAGCGTCTGTTAGATGGTGTGCTTCGGGGACTGAAACCGAAGATTGCTATGGTATACCTCGATGATATTGTTACTTTTTCGCGTAATATAGAAGAGCATGTGGAAAGACTGAACGAAGTATTTTGCAGGCTAAGAGCGGCAAATCTTACGCTTAATGTCGAGAAATGTCAGTTTGCTCAGACGCAAGTGACTTATCTTGGGCATATTATCAGTCAGGATGGGATAAGAACGGATCCTCGTCTAACGTCGGCTGTGCGTGATTTTCCAGTACCACAGACCACTAAACAAGTTCAGCAATATGTCGGTTTATGTAATTACTACAGACGATATGTAAAGGGGTTCGCGGAAATTGCACATCCATTAACGAGATTGTTAAAGAAAGGTGTTAACTTTGAATGGACAGCACAGTGTCAGGAGGCATTCGAGAAGCTCAAACAGATACTAACATCAGACCCAGTGTTGATACTTCCTGATTTCGAACAAGAGTTCATAGGTTGGTTGGTTGGTTGGTTTGGGGAAGGAGACCAGCGTGGTCATCGGTCTCATCGGATTAGGGAAGGATGGGGAAGGATGTCGGCCGTGCCCTTTCAGAGGAACCATCCCGGCATTTGCCTGGAGTGATTTAGGGAAATCACGGAAAACCTAAATCAGGATTGACGGACTCGGGATTGAACCGTCGTCCTCCCGAATGCGAGTCCAGTGTCTAACCACTGCGCCACCTCGCTCGGTCAAGAGTTCATACTATCTTGTGATGCTAGTAATATTGCTGTAGGTTGTATTCTTTCTCAGAGGGTTAATGGACAGGAACATCCAGTGGCTTATGCTTCCAGGCAACTGAATAAGGCAGAGGAGAATTATTCAACTACAGAGAAAGAAATGTTAGCAGTGATTTACGGTATCTTGTATTTTCGCTGTTATTTATATGGGTGTAAGTTCAAGGGAATTACAGATCACGCAGCATTAAGTGGTTGTTGGGGTTGAAAGATACTTCAAGTCGTTTAACGAGATGGACACTGAAACTAAGTGAATTTGACTACGAGGTAATTCACAAACCAGGGGTAAAACATACGAATGCAGATGCGCTTAGTAGAAAAATAGCAACTGTACAAGTTGTGGGCATAAGTGATAAGGAGTGGATAAAGGCGCAAGCCACTGACAGAGAGTGTCAATTGTTCCGAAGGCAACCGCAGTTTGAAATGCAGGATGGGTTGCTTCGCAGGAAGACGAAGTGCAGACTACGCGTCGTAGTACCGGAGTCGCTGAGGGAAGAAGTGTTGAAACAAGCACACGACACGTATAGGTAACATGGAGCAGGAGATATTGAATGTCACTAGAACAGTGCGGGAGTTGACGTCAGACCTGGAACGGTATGCAGCAAATACCAGGAAAGTGTTGAATGGGGACATAGAGGCTATACAGGCGAGATTGAGCATAATAGACGGGAAAATACAAGTAGCAGCTTTATAGAGGGCATTAGCAGACAGGGTGGATGATGCGCGTGTCGGATTGGAAGCGTTATATGAAGCTATGCATCACGCAGTGCATGGGAAATTGAGTGCAACTTTGTTAGGTCCAGATCAGATGCTGAAGCGTTGCCGAAAGCGCAGAAAGAATTCTCGGAAGGAGTGCGTCATGTCGTGCCTCCGGAATTTACCGTTATTCTATCGCATGTCTATAGTGAGAGTAATTACGATCAGGCGAGTATACACGTAGAAGTGCAAATACCAGTGATGAGTATCAATTCGCGATACCAGTGTTATACGGTTCACCCGTATCCAATTAAATGAGGTGCGCTTGGGAAGTGGGTGCAAGTGCAAACTCGGGAAGTGGTGTTAGTGTCAAGACGGAGGAGTGCTCATGTGGTAATGTCTACGAAAGATTTGACAGACTGTATCAGGGAAAGTGTTTTTATTTGTCCAGCAAAGGAGGTGGCTACCCACAATCATTCGTGTGAGATGCAGTTGTTCTTGAGGAATATGGGAACCTTAGAATGCGAAAAGGAGGTGTTACTTCCGAGACCGAAATTTCAGAAAGTTGGGGAACATTGGATTTACTCTGTGTTCGAACTAGAGACCGTAGTTGCCACTTGTTAAAGAAATGATAGATTGACAGATATATCACAGCTTGAATTGCAGGTCAGTGGGTTATTGATTAATGGCACTGGATGTGAAATAGTGGGGAAGCATTACCACCTACCAGCTACTTTCACGAGTACAACAATGATTAACGTGACACAGCCTATCTTGTATTATCCAGAGGAACCGCCACACATATTGCCTCGCCAAAACCTAACGTTTATTAACGAGTCCTTGGAACCCACATTTCTACAATCCTTAGTTAGCCTGATCATCTCAGAAAAATAGCAGATCTCAGTTAATCAACTACTGCAGCACGTACAGCAATATCGGGAGAAACGTAAGCAAAACACAATTATATCTGGTGTGTCAACGACTAGCATACTCTTAGTTCTAGTGTTTATTTGTGCAACTTACTTTTGTATACGGAAAAAGATGTCTCGTTCTCAAATAACAACCGTACATCAAATACCTATGGGATGGATCGGGAATAGTGGAACGTAATATAAGTAGATAACCAATGATAATATTCAAATCAGTATGAAGTGTAAATAGAACATTAGCGGCTAAGAAAAGTTTGACAGTGTTGAAGGAGTAGTTGTATGATACCTGTAGAGTATCAGGAAGTAGGGTGTGTACAACCAGTAAGATCAGAATTATAAAATTCGGGACGAATTTTCTTCAAGGAGGGGGATGTGTAGTGTCGCGGAATAGTAATGAGTTGGAAACGTGGAATACTGTCAAAGTTTCGTTGCCTATGCCGAGAGCCAGAGACAGTACGTTAGCCAAGAGGTAGGAGGATTGCACATGTATGGAATGTGTCGCCACGTGTGGCCTGGTTACACCCAACAGGCGAGAGAGGATTGTTTGGCACGTGGGTTTGTGTTAGACGGAGTCTTTCGTAGAGTGCAAGACAGAGGTATAGCGTCAGCTGTACTGCATTTCACGACTTCGCGTAAGTCTGCCGTAACAACACGGAACTCTGTCGCAAGAACACCTTAGGGGCTAGGACGACAGATGGATCAGCAGTGTAAGTGAAATGAATGCGTTCATTACAAAAGAGCATGACGTCAGGACGTCGCTCGTGCTTCCTTTAAATACGCCAGCTTTGATAGCAACAGGGCACTCGCAGTTAGACTTGTAGTTAGATGTGTGCTGGGTCCCTGCGTAGCGCTCAGCTCGGTGATCGACATGTTAATCTTTATTAAGGAGATGTTGCAGTAAGGGCGGCCCATCCAGCAGCAGAAGTGAGAGGACAGTACCAGCTCTGGTCCTCTCTGCTGCCGCTGTCAATCATCAACCCAGGATTAGCGAACATTGCGGCAGACTCGCTCGCCGCCAATGCTGACCACATCAGTGAGCCGTCGTCGAGTTCGTGTGGGGCCTAGTCCCTGTGCACCCGCCGTTACAACCGGGTGAGCCGACGACGCTGGCGTACTGCAGCCCGTTCCGCCCGTCCACCGCGGGCGAGCCACCAGGAGGAGCAGGGAAGAAGACGGGGTGGGACAGATTACACTCCGCACTACGAGAACGCCTCTCGTGCCGACAGCACCGGGACTCCAACCCAGAGCCTCCACGTGCAGCAGCTTGCTGTCCGCAGGCGGGCGCCGCCAGCCATTCCTCCGCTACTTCACAGCACACGGCACTGTGCTAGCAAGACCTGGTGTCATCGCTACGAGTCAGCGAGGACTCGGGGAAGGTCGTTGATATCACTAAGCCACATAGTACTCGGCAGGAATAAAGGTGTTATGAATTAATAATGTTTCTTCGCGTTTCTGACGCTTCTACAGCCATTTCCTAGCATCCTGACAACTGCAGAGGTGAACGCTCGGCCATCCAGTCCACCGTAGACGACCGGGACCACCGGGACGCCTACAGTACATGGTACGCTCTGCCTCCTATCTTAGGTTGGCTTGGGGATATGTATGTAGATGCAGATGCAAGAAGAAATCCATGCACCTAATCTAAATGAACCATGGACCTTGCCATTGGTGGGGAGGCTTGCGTGCCTCAGCGATAAAGATGGCGGTACTGTAGATGCACCCACAACGGAGGGGTACCTGTTGAGAGGCCAGACAAACGTGTGGTTCCTGAAGAAGGGCAGCAGCCTTTTCAGTAGTTGCAGGGCAACAGTCTGGATGATTGACTGATCTGGCCTTGTAACACTAACCAAAATGGCCTTGTTGTGTTGGTACTGCGAATGGCTGAAAGGATGGGGAAACTACAGCTGTAGTTTTTCTCGAGGGCATGCAACTTTACTGTATGGTTAAATGGTGATGGCGTCCTCTTGGATAAAATATTCCGGAGGTAAAAGGTGAAATAGTCCCCCATTTGGTTCTCTGGGCGGGGACTACACAAGAGGACGTCGTTATCAGGAGAAAGAAAACTGGCGTTCTACGGTTCGGAGTTTGGAATGTCAGATAACTTAATCGGGCAGGTAGGTTAGAAAATTTAAAAAGGGAAATGGATAGGTTAAAGTTAGCTATAGTGGGAATTAGTGAAGTTCGGTGGCAGGAGGAACAAGACTGTTTGTCAGGTGAATAAAGGGTTATAAATACAAAATCAAATAGTGGTAATGCACGAGTAGGTTTAATAAAGAATAAAAAAATAGGAGTGCAGGTAAACTACTATAAAAAGAATATTGAACGCATTATTGTGGCCAAGATAGACACGAAGTTTATATGCCAGCTAGCACTGCAGATGATGAAGAAATTGATGAAATGTATGATGAGATAAAAGAAATTATTCAGGTAGTGAAAGGAGACGAAAATTTAATAGTCGTGGGTGACTGGAATTCGAGAGTAGGGAAAGGGAGAGAAGGAAACATAGTAAGTGAATACAGATTGGGGGTAAGAAATGAAAGAGGAAACCGTCTGATAGAATTTTGCACAGAGCATAGCTTAATCATAGCTAACACTTGGTTCAAGAATCGTAAATGAAGGCTGTTTACATGGAAGAATCTTGGAGATACTAGAAGGTATCAGATAGTTTATGTAATGGCAAGACAGAGATTTAGGAACCTGGTTTTAAATTGTAAGACATTTCCAGAGGCAGATGTGGACTCTGACCACAATCTATTGATTATGAACTGTAGATTAAAACTGAAGAAACTGCAAAAAGGTGGGAATTTAAGGAGATGGGACCTGGATAAACTGAAAGAACCAGAGGTTGTACAGAGTTTCAGGGAGAGCGTAAGGGAACAACTGAAGGGAATGGGGGAAAGAAATAGAGTAGAAGAAAATCGGTAGCTCTGAGGGATGAAATAGTGAAGGCAGCAGAGCATCAAGTAGATAAAAAGACGAGGGCTAGTAGAAATCCTTGGGTAAGAGAAGAAATATTGAATTTAATTGTTGAAAGGAGAAAATATAAAAATGCAGTAAATGTAGCAGGCAAAAGGAATACAACCGTCTCAAAAATAAAATCGACAACATGTGCAAAATGGCTAAGCAGGGATGGCTAGAGGACAAATATAAGGATGTAGAGGCTTATCTCACTAGGGGTAAGATAGATACTGCTTTCAGGAAAATTAAAGAGATCTTTGGAGAAAATTGAGCCACTTGTATGAATACCAAGAGCTCAGATGGAAACCCAGTTCTAAGCGAAAAAGGGAAAGCAGAAAGGTGGAAGGAGTATATAAAGGGTCTATACAAGGGCGATGTACTTGAGGACAATATTATGGAAATGGAAGAGGATGTAGATGAAGATGAAATGGGAGATACGAAACTGCGTGAAGAGTTTGACTGAGCACTGAAAGACCTGAGTCAAAACAAGGCGCCGGCAGTAGACAACATTCCATTAGAACTACTGACAGCCTTGAGAGAGCCAGTCCTGACAAAACTCTGCCATCCGGTGAGCAAGATGTTTGACACAGGTGAAATAACCTCAGACTTATCTTAGAAGAAAGATTAAGGAAAGGAAAACCCACGTTTCTCGCATTTGTTGACTTAGAGAAAGCTTTTGACAGTGTTTACTGGAACACTCTTTTTCAGATTCTAAAGGTGGCAGGGATAAAATTCAGGGAACGAAAGGCTATTTACAATTTGTACAGAAACCAGATGGCAATTATAAGGGTCGAGGAGCATGGAAGGGAAGCAGTAGTTGGGAAGGGAGGGAGACAGGTTTTTAGCCTCTTCCTGATGTTATTCAATCTGTATATTGAGCAAGCAGTAAAGGAAACAAAAGAAAAATTTGGAGTAGGCATTAAAGTCCATGGAGAAGAAATAAAAACTTTGAGGTTCGCCGATGACATTGTAATTCTGTCAGAGACAGCAAAGGACTTGGAAGAGCAGCTGAACGGAATGGACAGTGTCTTGAAAGGAGGATATAAGATGAACACCAACAAAAGCAAAACGACGATAATGGAATGTATTCGAATTAAGTCGGGTGATGCTGAGAGAATCAGATTAGGAAATGAGACACTTAGAGTAGTAAAGGAGCTTTGCTATTTGGGGAGCAAAATAACTGATGATGGTCGAAGTACAGAGAATATAAAATGTAGACTGGCAATGGCAAGGAAAGCGTTTCTGAAGAAGAAAAATTTGTTAACATCGAGTATAGATTTAAGTGTCAGGAAGTCGTTTCTGAAAGTATTTGTATGGAGTGGAGATACGTAAGCCGGCCCAGGGTGGCCGAGAGGTTCTAGGCGCTACAGTCTGGAACTTCGAGACCACTACGGTCGCAGGTTCGAGTCCTGCCTCGGGCATGGATGTATGTGATATCCATTGGTTAGTTAGGTTTAAGTAGTTCTAAATTCTAGGGGACTGATGACCTGAGAAGTTAAGTCCCAAAGTGCTCAGAGCCATATGAACCATTTTTTTTGGTAGCCATGTATGGAAGTGGAATATGGACGATAAATAGTTTGGACAAGAAGAGAATAGAAGCTTTCAAAATGTGGTGCTACAGAAAAATGCTTAAGATTGGATGGGTAGATCACATAAATAATGATGAGGTATTGAATAGTATTGGGGAGAAGAGGAGTTTGTGGCACAACTTGACTAGAAGAAAGGATCGGTTGGTAGGACATGTTATGAGGCATCAAGGGATCACAAATTTAGCATTGAAGGGCAGCATGGATGGTAAAAATCGCAGAGGGAGACCAAGAGATGAATACACTAAGCAGATTCAGAAGACTGTAGGTTGCAGTAAGTACTGGGAGATGAAGAAGCTTGCACAGGATAGAGTATCATGGAGAGCTGCATCAAACCAGTCTCAGGACTGAAGACCACAATCTAAATGAAACATGGATCATGATTAACTCCCCAAAAAATGAAAAATACCCAACAGTAAAATAAAACTGTGGATAGATTTAAAGCTCGACTCGTTGCTAGAGGATTCCAACAGAAGATTGTCCTGGACTATACTGAAACTTTCAGTCCAGTGGTAAGATTTTATTCTGTAAGAATAACTTCATCCGAAGCCGTGGATGTGAGACAGTATTATATTTACATACAGTGAGATCTATCACTACTTTCTATGAAATGGTACCAAAAGGGTATGAAAACTAAGTAAATGTATCTATGGACTCAAAATACATCTATACTATGGAATGGATGATAAACCAGTATGCTAAAGAAATTCAGCCTGATAACTGCAGATGCAGATCGCTGTGGTTTTCTAAATGACCATGGTGGACTCTTGAGGGTCCTAGCTATTCACATCGATGATAGTCTGATTCTATTCTAGTCTAGAGAAATCATCTATTTGTTGGTGAAAGATTTAGAGCAGGGAATTTCATGTAACTACGAGCAATGCTAGTCATTACCTTGGTTTGCAAATAGAGCAGTGTCAAGATGGCTCTGTCTCCTTAAATCTAGATACATACAAGAGGGCGAGGGATGTGTTGGAATTATACAACAGGGAGAATGCCAATGCAATGGCTATATCTGCTGATTGTGGTCAAGTGTACTCTAAGCTACAAATCGTTTTAAAAATTATCAATGCTCCATACCGTCTATCAATGGAAACCAGACCTGACATTACTTTTGCAGTGCAAAACGCTAGTCAGCAATTCAAAAAACCAGAAAAGACACATTGGAATGCTGTGAAGAGGATCTTGAAGTAAATAAATGGAACAGTCTCTTACTGCTTATATTCTCCAAGGAGGGGCAATATTGTTTTTCTGCTTTTAGTGACTTAGACTGTGAGTATATATTCTTACTCGAAAATGAACCACAAGTTTTTTTGATAAACGTACTGAAGCCCCATACTGTGGAACTCTCAGAGCCTGTAAGTGGTAGCCTTGTTAGCAACAGAAGTAGAATATCTAGCTTCCTGCGAACCTGTAAAAGAATGCATATGGATTTAATCAATTTCGCAAAATATTTGGTGCTAAAAGAAATAACAACCACCTTGCATGTTGACTATCAATGTGCCATCCAGTTAATCAAGAGCCCTCAACATCGTAAATGAGGAAAACACATAGATATGAAACATCATTTTATATCAACAAAACAAACTTGAAGGTATTCAACTTGGTGCATGTCAGTTAAGGATATCGGAAAACAGATATTTTCACTAACGTTCACATTAGAAGCAACTTTGATCAGTCAAGGCAGCTACTTTTTGTTGCCAAATACTGAATATCTTAGATACAAAACACAGTGAAACTTTTGAACACTTGCTAATTGAAACTGGAATGATGTATTAATCAGATAAAATAGTTTCTTTTGTTTGTGTCTCCAGTAAACGTAAATAGTGCTATACTTTCAAATTTACATTTCAGACACGTCCCAGCTGTTTACTGAAACTTACTCAATGAACTTATACTAGTAACACCTACTTGTGTGGGTGACTGTGTGTATTATGTATCACGTTTTTGTACTTGTTTTGTAAATAAAACTTTGTCATTACGCTACAGTAAGTATCAGTGCTATTTACGAATAACTGTAACTCCTTTATCACATATGTAGACAATTTTTCTAAAATATCAGACTAGCTCTTTGTTTAAAGCCTGTATCCATGTGACCGATTAACAAGGACATTTAGGAGAGACATGTGCTTTAATTCAAATACTAGTGGAATACGTTACCTGTCCATATGTCCTTAGTTAAAAGGTAAGAATAAACTTGAAATAGGTTTTGTTTCATTTTATTCCATATGCCCCTACCTCCTTTTGATAACTGAAAAGCTATTTAATATAAATGCATTCACCCACCCATTGCACAGCAGCATTATCATTTTATTCTATAAGCTGTACCACAACAGTTTGATTTAATCGGACACACACACACTGCACTGGAGCGTGATTTATTTCAGATGGCAATGTAGCAATGTGATTTACTGTAGGCATCGTTGCAGAGCAGGAAAGTCTTCCAATGTGCAGGTAACGTTTCTTGTTGCAGGACCACAATGAACAATTATGTGGTGTTGAAACATAGGATATGTATCTATTCCCATATAGTTCCACAGTAGAATCAATAGCTATGAAGGCAATAGTATATGACATTTCACAATTCAAAATCTTAACTGTGGGAAGGCGAGTTGTTGAGTATTGTGCTTAACAGATGGTAACTTATCATGATTGAATTCTTGATTATTAAATACAAGGACCAAATTGAAAATTTCAGTTTTCAGTTTAATATCATAAAGTTTCACATAGTAAGCAATAAGCCGTTTAGTTACACAGTATTAGTTTCAATATATGAATTCCAAATGTTATAATAAAAAATAGTAATTGTTAATAATATCTCACATGAACAAACTTCACTAAATTCTAGTTCACAGTTGTTAGGTTCTTTTTAGAAAGTATCACAGTAACATTCACTACAGGAAGTTTCACATTATAGTAACAATGACATGCATAAAGATTATGCTAGACATTCGATTTAAAAGTTACACATAAATGATACATGTGAAGGAAGCAATAAAGAAAATCAAGAAGAAGTTTGGGGAGGGGTATTTAAGGCTGAGCACGAAGAAAAGAAAAATTTAAGGTTTGCCCATGATATTGTAAGTCTCAGAGACAGGGATCTGAAGATGTACAAAAAGAGCAGCACAAATGGTGACTGATTTCTCCAACTTGTGAGAGAGTGTCACTGAAATGCTAAAAAATCAAAACTGATGGGGTCCTGGAGGAACAAGCCAAGTTTCGAGCAAACGCCTACTTAGCAGTATCAAGAACCATTCACTTCAGTGATTTTCAGAATATAGATTTTACTGTAGACGTAAAAGACTGGAGCAGTGTTGGCTGTTGCTGAACACACCATTTCTTAATGAGTCAGAATCGCGTTCTGGCATGCTCTACGATGTGCACTTCTTTATATACACTGAATTCACATTAATTTTATACTGATAATATTATACTCAAATTTTTATTGGCACAGCTCATTGAAACGGAATTTCCTTTTGTGGTTTATCATGAGAAGGATTACAATAAATAAGATTTACTAAATCTGTTTTCAAATGATTATAAGTCACTACCATAGTCCACATCCCTAGGAAAACACACACTATTTATGCCAAAATGCTATAGAGAAGGGAGTATTTGTAACCTTGGGCTGTTTTCAGGATGAACCATTCTACAAGTTACTAATAATGAAACTGATGATTGGAGCATCCTACTAGGTATATACTTTTAATACTGACACTGAAATATGTTTTTCAAGTTCGAAGCTTTCTGGTATCTGATGATGGCAGCAGAAAGAAGGGCATAATGAACAAAGAAAGTTATTGAGTGATATACACAGTTTTAGTCACAAAATAGTCTTCAGTTTGTATTTTCATTGTAATGGTGTTGTGTAGCTTGCATACAATCCATTGTTTCGCATCCATTGTTTTGTACCCTGTTGAGTGTCATGATCATTTCTCGAATGAAATTTGTAAATTTCATCTTTCAGGAAGTTTCATGGTTAGTTCTTCTTGATAGTTCTTCATTCTTGCAAAGATGTTCTGCATACATACTAGCAAATGTCTTCATTAATAATAATGAAAAAATAAATAACAGACATAAAAAGATTTAAAGCATTATACACTCACAGATATGTAGGCAGTATTAGAAGCCTCATAGATGAACCATAAAACCATACAAAAAGTTTACACAGGCAGATAAATAACATACAACATTCAGTTCATTATGGAAATAGAACTGAAGAAACAACAGATTACCTCTACCTCAAAACCACAAAATCCAACAAGAACCATAGCTTTAACTTTTTCAGAAAGGAAACAGCAACAGATGTGATATTACACACGAAATCCAAACACCCACATTCCCAAAAAATGACAGTATTCGTCCGCAAGAAATAAGGTACACAGACTGTAGAGAATATGACTAGGCAAAAAGAAGGATCAAAAAAGAACTAAGAATGATTATCAACAGAGTAAAAAACAATTATACTCTATTAGACAAAAGTATGACTGTACTGAGCATGACAGGACTACATGGAAAAAAAACTGTTAGAAGAAAATAAATTTGAAGAGCTAAAGCCTCATCCAACCATCATATTCCAAATTAAACTGAAAAACATAGTAAAAATGTCCAAAAACTTACTCATACAAACACAGAACAACAACTAAGTAAAAAAAAAAATGCACCAGCGCAAACGCTCGGAAAGCAGCAAGAAATACATGTAGACAATTTTCCAATGAGACCAGTTATTAATTTCAGGAGTGATCCCACATATTACATTCCAAAATTGGACTTCAAACAGAAGTACTCAACCAAACATTTAAAACTCAGGAATAACAGAAGTTTAAGAATATGCTAAGTATTCACCAAAAAAAGAGAATACACAAATCTCATCAACTGCATAATTAATATACTCCCAAACACCACTATAGAAGAACTGATACAAAAATCATTAATGAATCGCTGAACAAAACTACTTTTTGTTTAGCAATTCCTTCTAAAATATCAGACTAGCTCTTTGTTTAAAGCCTGTATCCATGTGACCGATTAACAAGGACATTTAGGAGAGACATACACCATAGTGATCAACGCAATAAAAAACGTCACAAGGAGTCAAGTCACATGAACTTGGTGACCACTGATGATCAGCACTGTGTGAAATTGGGCGATGCAGAAACTGCTCAGAGAATCCACAACTCTTCAGTCCATCCAACTGAGGTCACAAAAACTCTGTTATCATCGTATGGTATTGTTCTCCATTTACTGTCACTACTTTTCCTGCCTCATCTTTAAAAAAATAAGGGCCAATGACGCCACACCAGACTGTCGCTCGTTGTGGATGCGTTTCCCTTTCTTGCATCATGCAAGAATTTTCTGATCCCAGATACGGCAGTTCTGCTTATTCACAATTCATTTAAGCATGCTTCGTCACTGAAGATGATTTTGTTTGCGAAGCAGTCGTTATCCTGTCGTCCTCTCAGAGCCCAGTCAACAGACTGTCGTCTCTTCTGGCGATCCGTCACTTTCAGCTGCTGCATCAACTGAATTTTATAGGAGTGAAAATGGAGATCGTACCGGTGAATTCTCCATACTGAAGAACAGCTTAAGCCAAATTGTTGGGAACGGTAATGAACTGATTTCATTGGTCTATCACCCACAATGTGATGAGCCACTGCAATGTTCTGCTCACTTCGGCCAGAATAACGACATCAAGTACTTTTAAGGTTTACTGTCGAACCCACCTCAAGGAACTGCAAACTGCTGATCCATTCAGTGCCTCATTACTTCCTAGAACAACGTGAAGTCGCCTGACAGTTCCTGCGTAACATTCTCCATTCTGATAAAACGTTGTCATAATTACCACATGTTGCAAGCAAGTGAACTGCTCCATGGTTAGACATCGAATGGGAGAAATTCAAACTAACTCAACAACTGGAATGGAGATAAAAACGAATTAAAACAGTGTCACTCACCTACAAACAAAATGTTACCAGCTGTTTCGAAATTGGAGCTCTTCTTGAAGCACCCTATATATATTTTTATACAGGCAGACAAGCAACATACACCACAACATAACAACATTCAGTTCACAATGGATATGGAAACGGAAGACTAAGGACGCTTCCTCAAGCTCAAAATCACAAAATCAAACAACAGGCCCAACTTCAAACATGTCAGAAATGAAACAACTGCAGACATGACAACATACCTAATATCAAATGCCCATGCTCTCAAAAATGGCAGCCAACATACATATGGTATGAAGATTATGCAGAACAGCGTTAATCAAAAAGAGCTATCAAGGAGGACTATACCTTTTCAGCAACATAGCACAAATCAAGAAATACAAGAGCAAGTGAATAGCCAAGTTTCACACCACCATTAAAATGAAAATACAAACAGAAGATATCAAAACTAAAAACAGTCCAGATATCCCAACATATAACAGTAATACACAATGCAGACTCGCACCACAGAACTCATCCTTCAACATAAAAACAAAATGGCACGCCACATATACAACGACCAACTCACAAGCACAAGATTCAAAACTTCAGTTGTATGACAACCAACTATCCAGCCTAGTTTGATTACATTTATGAAATCATATCTGTAGATTACTGAACTACCCATAAGACCAAACCCAAATCTATGATGTCATCACTGTGATGTTGCAAGATATGTCCTTTTTTCAATGACACTATGAAAATGTAGATGCTGGTGAATTTAAAGAAAATTTAAAAATTAAAGGAAGCGGATGATGGTAAGTTTAAAAATGAAAGATGTTGCTATTGGGGAAAATCGTTACAACAAATCACAGCGCATTTATATTTGCCAAAGTCTACCAAAAACAATAAAAGATCCTGACGCAAACACACACACTCACCCCCTCTCTCCCTCCCTTCCTCTCTCTCTCTCTCTCTCTCTCTCTCTCTCACACACACACACACACACACACATCATTTCATTTTTTCATATAGATAAGAAGCAAGGACTACTATCCTTCAAACTACCTAGTCTTAGGACTCTTCAAGGTCAGAAAAATACTCACTTCCTCATGAAAAACCAAAGGAAATTATATTTTGTTCAAGCATATTTGTTTTGTAAATTTGTTAACTCGCAAAAAATCCTAAAGGAATCTCATCTTTGAGAGTTTTTTGGATGGAAAAAGTGGGTAGTTGGGTGAAACTCAAAGGTGGTCGAAAGCAGGCACTTGAACGTATAGCAAATGTATTTTCTTATTTTTATGAAAAGAAATATTCAGTTCATTTTAGCACCAAGAACTCTGTACAAGCTTATGACCTGTACTGCAGTTGTAACACAGGTAAGAAACGAGGGGTATCTCACATTTACATCTACATCTACATTTATACTCCGCAAGCCACCCTTTCCTGTTCCACTCGCGTATGGTTCGCGGGAAGAACGACTGCCGAAAAGCATCCGTGCGCGCTCGAATCTTCTCTGTCAACCCGACCTGGTACGGATCCCACACTGATGAGCAATACTCAAGTATGGGCCAAACGAGTGTTTTGTAAGCCACCTCCTTTGTTGATGGACTACATTTTCTAAGGACTCTCCCAATGAATCTCAACCTGGCACCCGCCTTACCAACAATTAATTTTATATGATCATTCCACTTCAAATCGTTCCGTTCGCATACTCCCGGATATTTTACAGAAGTAACTGCTACGAGTGTTTGTTCAGCTATCAGATAATCATACAATGAAGGATCCTTCTTTCTATGTATTCTCAATACATTACATATGTCTATGTTAAGGGTCAGTTGCCATTCCCTGCACCAAGTGCCTATCCGCTGCAGATCTTCCTGCATTTCACTGCAATTTTCTAATGCTGCAACTTCTCTGTATACTACAGCATCATCCGCGAAAAGCCGCATGGAACTTCCAACACTATCTACTAGGTCATTTATATATATTGTGAAAAGCAATGGTCCCATAACACTCCCCTGTGGTACGCCAGAGGTTACTTTAACTTCTGTAGACGTCTCTCCATTGAGAACAACATGCTGTGTTCTGTTTGCTAAAAACTCTTCAATCCAGCCACACAGCTGGTCTGATATTCCGTAGGCTCCTACTTTGTTTATCAGGCGACAGTGCGGAACTGTATCGAACGCCTTCCGGAAGTCAAGGAAAATGGCATCTACCTGGAAGCATGTATCTAATATTTTTTGGTCTCATGAAATAAAGCGAGTTGGGTCTCACACGATGTCACAGATATAGGCCTATAGTTCTGCACATCTGCTCGACGACCCTTCCTGAAAACTGGAACTACCTGTGCTCTTTTCCAATCATTTGGAACCTCCCGTTCCTCTAGAGACTTGTGGTACACGACTGTTAGAAGGAGGGCAAGTCCTTTCGCGTACTCTGTGTAGAATCGAACTGGTATCTCGTCAGGTCCAGTGGACTTTCCTCTGTTGAGTGATTTCAGTTGCTTTTCTATTCCTGGGACACTTATTTCGATGTCAGCCATTTTTTTCGTTTGTGCGAGGATTTAGAGAAGGAACTGCAGTGCGGTCTTCCTCTGTGAAACAGCTTTGGAAAAAGGTGTTTAGTATTTCAGCTTTACGCGTGTCATCCTCTGTTTCAATGCCATCATCATCCCAGAGTGTCTGTATATGCTGTTTCATTCCACTTACTGATTTAACGTAAGACCAGAACTTCCTAGGATTTTCTGTCAAGTCGGTACATAGAATTTTACTTTCGAATTCACTGAACGCTTCACGCATAGCCCTCCTTACGCTACCTTTGACATCGCTTAGCTTCTGTTTGTCTGAGAGGTTTTGGCTGCTTTTAAATTTGCAGTGAAGTTCTCTTTGCTTTCGCAGTAGTTTCCTGACTTTGTTGTGGAACCACGGTGGGTTTTTCCCAGCCCTCACAGTTTTACTCGGCACGAACCTGTCTAAAACGCATTTTACGATTGTCTTGAACTTTTTCCATAAACTCTCAACATTGTCAGTGTCGGAACAGAAATTTTTGTTGTGATCTGTTAGGTAGTCTGAAATCTGCCTCCTATTTCTCTTGCTAAACAGATAAACCTACCTCCCTTTTTTTATATTCCTATTTACTTCCATATTCAGGGATACTGCAACGGGCTTATGATCACTGATTCCCTGTTCTGCGCTTACAGCGTCGAAAAGTTCGGGTCTGTTTGTTATCAATAGGTTAAAGATATTATCTCCACGAGTCGGTTCTCTGTTTAATTGCTCGAGGTAATTTCCGGATAGTGCACTCAGTATAATGTCACTCGATGCTCTGTCCCTACCACTCGTCCTAAACATCTGAGTGTCCCAGTCTATATCTGATAAATTGAAATCACCACCTAAGACTATAACATGCTGAGGATTTATGTGAAATGTATTCCAGATTTTCTCTCAGTTGTTCTGCCACTAATGTTGCTGAGACGGGAGGTCTGTAAAAAAAGCCAATTATTAACCTAGCTCGGCTGTTGAGTATAATCTCCGCCCATAATAATTATCAGGAAGTATCCACTTCAGTTTCACTACAGGATAAACCACTACTAACAGCGGCAAACACGCCACCATCGGTTGCATGCAATCTTTCCTTTCTAAAAACCGTCTGTGGCCTTGTAAAAATTTCGGCAGAATTTATCTCTGGCTTCAGCCAGCTTTCCATACCTATAGCGATTTCAGCTTCGGTGCTTTCTATCAGCTAGCTAGTGTCAACTACTTTCAACTACCTAGCTTCAGCTAATTCTCATATGGTAAAAAGGAGTTTTGTTATACTTTCAGCTAACTAATTTCCACTATTGTGCAGAGTCGCCCAACTATCCACTTACTCCATCCGAAAGAACACTTGGAAATAGGATCCTTTTAGGATTTTTGGCAGGGTAACGAATAAAGAAACTAATATCCTTGCACAAAACCTTTATTAATGTTTGCATGTACGTTTAAAACAGAAAACAGCTTTCCCTCTCGAAGGACGAGTAGTGAAGAAGCTGTAATCTTATAACCTGCTACAGCAACAAAAATTCTGCTTCACCAGCAACAATTCTGTATCATCAGCAATAACAGCCATCTTTAGAGTGTATAAAAGACTTTGATGGCCACAACTCATCACTATTCTGAGGTGATGGAAAATATGAAAATGGCTTCTTCCAAACGGCTTAATGTCGACCATCTGTTAGGGAGAAAGACAAGACCAACTGACGAATGCTTTGGTGTGTGGTTATTATTGGAAAACCTGGAAAAACTTCTTACTGACACAGGTAACATCAGTTACATCGAAAATACCATGATCCTCCGCGAGAAGAATGTAAATGCGTTTACGCCTAATTCAGAACCGTTTTATAAATATTGTGATGGTTCAAATCTGTGATCAAGTGGACTGTCAAGAACAGTTAGACAATGACTGATCCAAAATGAAGGAAATGTATGGGGCATTTAATAATTATGTATGTGTTAAATTCTCCAAGTTTGTCTCTGTGAGACACAGCATCATGGCCAAACTGCCACTTTTCCTAAACAGGAATACAGTGTGGCAGCAAGAAGAATACTGAAGAAAATCAGCTAAGAAGCTCTGGAACCCATTTCGAAGAAGTATAAGTATCTTGTAGCTGTACCAGTAAATAGGAACTGGCTGAACTCAAAATGGATGTTCTGATGAATAAACTATCTGGAATATTGGAGCATCTCCATGTAGACTACTATTAACTTACACTACGTCGTGTTGGCGCTTTTAACAAAATGGAGATGGTTAACTGTCTAACTTAAATGCACAACTTCACTGTACAAGAAGACTACCAAGGAAACAGCAATGTGTCGTGAAAAATCAGAAGGTTGTTGGAAACCTTTGTTTAACATGGATAAGCCATAACTGTAAACAAATGTAACTGATTTAGTGTCAGATCACAAGGTCAGGAATAAACAAAGGCATCAGATGTAAAAATCTGGATAAACGTACAGAACACAAGATATGAGAATTTGCTGTAAATACATATGGAAAGTGGTAACACATTGGAGCTCTTAAAGAAAAAGGGGACCTGAGGACGTTTTGTATATTAAGGGGTATACGAAAAATTTGTTTATAAACATTCATTACTATTTGCATCTGCTTCAAAATGATGGTAATAGTGTACCTAGCAACAGGAAAGCCTTTTGCAGGGATCAAAAACGATTGAATAACTACATCTAATGGCAAGTATACTCCAAAAACATGTTAACTTATAGTTTTATGTAGAAATTCTGCAGGAATATGGTGAAGAAGAGCTGACAGTGTATAGCCAAGAAGCTGTGGGATGTTGCAGCAATAGTATGAAGCAGGACATAGAAGTCAATATCAAAATATTTGGAAACTCTTAGCTCGAGGAATTGCAAGGAGGGATACAGGTAACTGTTAAGACCATAAAAGAGATAGTTTGTAGGAGAAGGATGGATGTATATCAGAATTCGAGAACACACCCTCTTCGTATTTCTCAAATTACCGTATGGGGAAAGAATAAGATGATTTGGATATAGAATTAAATCGTAGCTAAAAATTGAGCTAGATGTTGTTAAAACTGCACTGAACAAAAATAAATAAAAAAATTGTTATCTGTGTGTATTTGTGTGTATAAAAAGTAATACTGATTATTTTACAAGAATGTTTGTTTTCTTACTTGTTAACCTGGATGGGGAAAATGTGTAGTTCAGTGACCTTGAAAAGTAGTCATAGGTAAGTAGTCCCAAATATAGTAAACTTTAGTTTTACCAATGTGAATGTGTTTGTTAGACAAAAGTGATTCTGTTTGAGTATAACAACTGACTAAATTTTACTTTATTATGTACGATTCATGATATAACAGTTTGCCTACAAAATGCAGTCAAGGCCATTTCGAATTTCTTAAGATTATATGATTGTCAGAAGTTAATTAGGTAGTGGAGATATTTAAAATATTTATTCAAATTGTAAGAACCTTCTGTTTACAGTAGATCATGTTGTAAAAAGTGAGAAAAATGAATTAGAACGTATATGAATTTCTTATGTTTCCACTGCATATGACAGCATAAAAAGTGATTCTGTTTCAGTATAACAAACCAGCTGTAAGTCTGCTAGGGTATTTTTATAATGTGAAAAATACGAAACGATTAGTGAAAGAGATTTGTGCAATATAAAATCTGAATATTTCTTGTACGTAAATGTGCACAGTCAATCAAATGTGGGTATAACATTCTTTGGAATGTTGTAAATTTTACATGTACAGTATTTTTTTTGTTTGAATTGTGAGTAGGCTGTTTATGTTTTCTTATTGGCAACGTTACGTAGCGCTAAGTATGAAAATCACTGGCTGTGCTGTGTGCAGTCTGTGGCTAGTTTGCATTGTTGTCTGCCATTGTAGTGTTGGGCAGCTGGATGTGAACAGCGCGTAGCGTTGCGCAGTTGGAGGTGAGCCGCCAGCAGTGGTGGATGTGGGGAGAGAAATGCGGAGTTTTGAAATTTGTAAGACTGGATGTCATGAACTGCTATGTATATTATGATTTTTCAACACTATTAAGGTAAATACATTGTTTGTTCTCTATTAAAATCTTTCATTTGCTAACTATGCCTATCAGTAGTTAGTGCCTTCCGTAGTTTGAATCTTTTATTTAGCTGGCAGTAGTGGCGATCGCTGTATTGCAGTAGTTCGAGTAACGAAGATTTTTGTGAGGTAAGTGATTCATGAAAGGTATAGGTTATTGTTAGTCAGGGCCATTCTTTTGTAGGGATTATTGAAAGTCAGATTGCGTTGCGCTAAAAATATTGTGTGTCAGTTTAAGGACAGTCATGTATAATTGTTCAAAGGGGATGTTTCAGAAGTTGTTCCTTTCCCATCCTCCCTGTAATATATTTCAAAGACAGGCGAAATTTACTGATGATTTCAGGCAGTGCCATATTTGGCACACACACACACACACACACACACACACACACACACACAGAGAGAGAGAGAGAGAAGAGAGAGAGGGGGAGAGAGAGAGAGAGAGAGAGAGAGAGGGAGAAACATGTAATAAACTGATGATGACGCTGTGTAATATTTTGTTACAAACGTCAGTGAAGTGTGAAAAAGAAGAAGATGAAATTCGCTGATGAGACAGATGTGAAATGAAATTTACTAGCTTTAGAGTGCAGTATTTGATATAAAACTGAAGTATGAGAACACGTAGAACATTATTTACTGTGAGATGATATTTAAATTACAGTTTTTAACATAAATTTTGTGTGTGTGTGTGTATGTAAGATTTAATTTCACTACCCACCATTATCTTCAATATTTAAACTTCCTACTATCTTTAGTATTTAAATATCCAGCCAGGTTTCAAATATTTCACTATGTGGCATCTTGAATATTTCATGCAACTGCTGCACCATTGCACCATGAATGTAGTATTGACTGGCGGCAGAAACCTGAGCGGGGTGCCAACCAGTTGGTATCCGTAGTACTGACTTAACAAAATTAGTGAAGTCTTCAAGACAGAAACACAATAGAAAAGAAATTAAAAGCTGTGACAGAAGACAAAGATAAACACAACATCTGCAGAATGTCTGAATTAACATATAATAGTCACAACTCTAACTGTATTGGGATGCCTAAAAGAAACTTTAATATCAGAGAGAAAGAACATATAAGGGCATTGAAGAGTGAGTATATTCAATCCATATATACCGAACATCCAACAAAAGGGAATCACCACACTGGGTTAAAAGCAGACATGCCAATCTTGTGCCACAACAACAAAACACACGAAATTTTCAATTTGTAAGCTAAATCCTCTTAACATCAATAAAATCTATAGCAGAACGATAATATTCTCCTTCTTAATCCATAACTTGCCATAAAAACATGCAAACTTTATATATATAAAGTTTGCATATATATATATATATATATATATATATATATATATAAAGTTTGCATATATATATATATATATATATATATATATATATATATATATATATATATATATATATATATATATATATATTGCTCCATTATCCATCATGCCCCCATCCCTACCAAAGCAACCCTCTATACTCTCACCCTCTACACCTGCTATGATCTCTTCATATGCCCTATGGTATATCAACAAGACTATCTGCAATGCACTGCAGGATTTGGTATGGGCAGTGAAATGTTTGAATGTGATCTAGTATTTACAAACTTGTACTATATATATATATATATATATATATATATAGTAAATACAGAAGAACAAATGAGATATAAAAATAATGTTAAAATGATTGCAAATATGAAAAACTTAACCATGTATTTGTAAAAAGATAATTTAAAAGAGTTGCCAAGAATCAATAAATATATTGGTAGTGGGACTGTACCAGTTTGATCTTATGTAAGTAAATTGGCCACTTGCCCTAGCTCCCCTTATGTAAACAGCCCATTCACTTGAGCTCTTAGTTTTCTTTATTTAGGATCCAATTAATGGTCCATAACTGTCACATTAATTACCACAGTTTATGACCCAAGACAGCCACCAAGCAGTGCACTTAGTGTATGTTTACCACCTCTCTGTATGCTTTCAGCATAATCTTAATGACGGTAATTTACAACTCAAAAATGTCAGACTTCCATCGTCCACTCATGTAGTGCATTCCTATTGACGCCCACTTCCAGCCTGCCCCCTCCCTTTCCCCATCGCCACCACCCACTCTTTGGATTCCCAGCACCATGACATGGGACTTAGCATTGATGCTCTGTAGCTCAGTTGATCAGTAGAAGCAGCAGGAAAACCAGGTCATGTTCACAACTTCATTTTTTGCAGTCTCTAGCAGAGTATTGCGCCCGGTAGTATTTTCTGCAGCATGTGACGCTATCGGTTACAATTTTGCTGATTTTCTTCCACAGTTCAAGATGACAGATGTATACACAGAACTTCAGGTTCTAGCCACTCAATAATTTATTCATTAAATTGATTGGTCAAAGTTCCCCCTCCAAAAACGATGAGAGGAAAGGATACTGGTGAGTGTGCCTGTTCAGGAGGTACATACCGTCCTACAAATATACAATTACATTAACTTACTTTAAATGGAAGAAAAAGTTGGTCAAGAAATTGTACAAGGAACGATGATGTATGTTATCACAATTCAGACTTGTCAGTATTCTTAACTTGATATAGGTGTTGGCGATAGTCTAGTGCAAACAACGCTGCACGAAATCAAGTATGCCTCTCTACTACGAGAAGGGGGAAACAAAAAGAACAGATGAAATGTATAATATCGATAAACAAATGGGTAATCGGATGCAGTACGACAACGCCACCTAAGGAGGCAAAGTGGTTAGACAGATGCAACCGTTAAGAAACCTCAATTCGAATGTTTCGGTGCTAAAAAATCAACTGGAACGCCACACACCGGAGCTGTGTATATTACCGATAGCACGGCACAAGGCGGCGTGGTGATGACAGCTGATAATCGTGCTTGGTTCGGCTGCAAGTAGATGGTGAACGACTGAAGCGCGAAAAACCACTAAGTATTTGTCTGGGTAGCGGGACAAGTGAAACTGCGAACCAAATTACTCTGCAGCAAGGGTGGCAAAGTACGCAACTAAATCCTGCGGCGGCGTGAAACCAACTCTCCTCCAATTCTCTTCTGCACCACGACGAGAGAGTGAGGGCTCCGCTCGTCGGAGAACTCAGGCAAACGTCACCGATAAAGAAAGCTTCCGTCAGTTATGTGACCTTACAACAAATTCGTCTAAACTCCCACTACAGAAATCCGTCAACCTAGGCGCCAAAAACGTTTCTTCCCGCTACTTTCCGACTGTGACTGCAAACTTGTTCTAAATTAATAGTCGAGCAGCCGAAAATAGCCACCGCCAAGACGTTGCACAGGAAGCATTTTGGCCATACGCGCCAACGGAAAATGATAGCTCAGGTGCTTCGTGTGCCGCCGTTCTGTTGGTTACACCATGGAGTTCAGCGACCATTTCTCCAAAGTGTCCCAAACAATAGCACAGTCGTGGCGCCGAGCTGTCACGTTCCTGGCCAAAACATGAGGTTTTTTTCGAGAAAATTCCCCCAGCCATTGTAAAAAAACGAGCTTCCATCGCTCCTGCCCCTGAGACCCGACCTCTAAGGAGATAGACGCAAGCCGGGGGTAGGTACTCTGCCTGCGATTTCCAGTGACCCGGTGTCCCCTCATCTCTTGCTATTGTAAGGAGTTGGCCTCCTCACTTCCCAAATGTTCCCGCTCGTCTCCTACGTGAAATGAACAGAATTGAGATATGCAGACGTCTTACTGACCGATCATGTACATGCCGGTATACAGCATCAGATTAAGTGCTTTGCGTGACAGTGCAATAGTGTATCAAAATGACATTAATCTGCGTGCACGCAAATTCAGATTTCAGGAATGAAAGATACGCTGATTTGATGGCCTTCAATAAGTGTATGAAGAGGTCAGAGGGCATGCCGCCTTGCAGTCTATAGCAACCAGAAGAGGCTATAATACGTATTCTAATTCTTATCTGAGACAATATGTTTGTAGCTGTATGATAAAGTGATTATGATAGTATGTAATCCACAGCCTGTCGAAAATGCTATTAAAACTTTGTTCCTATGACGCCATTGTGTCAGTGTGTTGATTGTCCACTAATGTAACCACTCCCACATTTTTATGAGCATACTTCGTTGATGTTACAGCTATGATCAACTATAATTGAATCTCTGAAACCTATATCCATCTGCAAGTTCCAGTGCAGTACAGTGCACCTCAATATGAGGAAATAAAGTTAGCCAAAAGGAAGGTATAATTAATTTTTTATTGGCTCTTTCAAAAGCAAGGCTGAAATTCGAAGAATACTTCAGATGGACAGCATGTGAATAACCGAAAGCGAAGAGGTAGCCAGGTTTCACCTATAGGAATATACAACAGTACAGTGAGTAGGTCGAAGGTTATGGAATCCACTCCTCGTAGAATAATTAAGTGCATCAGCTAAGTTAGTAAAGACTGTCGAGGGGTTCCATACAAGTCACTAAATGGTTTCGCTCTTCAGATTACGTAATAGGAGCTTTATAATAATAGAACTGTTAATAAACAAGACATTGGTCTTAGTAATTCAACCGATCTTTCGCCTAATCACTTTATCCTGTGTGTAATTTTAAACACTTCTTTCATGGACGAACTTTCGTTCCATAACAAAAAGATAGGAATCTTGCTATTTTCGATATTTGTTAATCAAGATGTTATTTGGTCAAATCAAACATTTCAGTACAGCTTTTTAATTACTCTACTGATATTAGGAATAATACGAAAAACACCATGAATTTTAGTTAGTAAAATTGAAATCCACAAACTAATTTGCTGAAAACAAATAAATTGAAAATTAATTTTATTGAATCTGAAAGACTGTTCACTGAAAAACTGTAAATTAATGGGTAAAGTTGACAATACCTTCAAAACTACCCACTATCGATCAATGGTTTTTGCGTCTGCTACATTCCTTGGTTTCACCATTGTGCACTCTAGTGGCTGGAGATGCAGGCTGACAGTTATTACACTACATGAAATAAAATCGTCATAACATCTGAGCGATTTGCGTTAGGATGTTCAAACTGCACATTTGGCCGTGGAGCATGATGAGAATTAGTATGCACATGCGCAGGCGCCCCTTGTTGTTGCCGGCCATTAGCGCTTGAAGGTGTCACGTTGCGGCGTGCCTAAGCGTATAGCGCTTGTGAAGGCCTACTATGCGAGCAATAACAGCCCAACTACGGCTCAAAGGCAGTTTCAGACAGAGTTCAAACTGAAGGCAACCGGTACAACTATGCCAGCAGTCAAAACTTTTATTCGCAAGTTTGAGAGAAAGGGTAGTGTTCGGGATGACAGTGTTGGGAATGTCGTCTGTCCAAAAAGACTCTTTTTGGACAGCCGACATTCCCAACACTATCATCCCAAACACTACCCTTTCTCTCAAACTTGCGAAAAACATTGAGAACACACGCGCAATGATTCAAACCAGACCACGAAAGCGATCAGACGAGCAGCGCAACAAGTGGGGCTCAGTTGACAGACACTGCGACAAATTTTTGTTGAAGACCTGTAACTCTTCCCACACAAAAATCAGCCATTAAGCTATTAAGCCCCAGGGCCATGGAACAGCGATTGTGTTTCGCCATCATTATTGTCCACAGAATTGAGGAACAGGACTTTGATGTGAATATGGTTTGGTTTAGCGACGAAGCTCCCTTTTATTTGGATAGGTTTGTCAATAAGCAAAATTGGCACATTTGGAATACTAGGAATCCACATTTCGCGATCTAGAAGTCTTTCCACGCTCAACGGGTGACTGCGTGGGGTGCAACGTCCAGTCACGGAGTAATCGGTGTGATATTTCTTGATGGAACAGTGACTAACGAATGGTACGTGAAGGTTTTGGATGATAATTTCATCCGTATTATCCAAAGTGACCTTGGTTTCGACAAGACGTGGTTTATGCAGGGCTGAGCTCGACCCCATCGAAGCAGGTGAGTGTTTGGTCCTGGAGGAGAACTCTGGGGATCGCATTCTGGCTCTGGGGTACCCAGAGGCCACTGGCATGTGTCTCGATTGGTCGCCAAATTCTCTGGATCTTACCACATGCTACTCCTTTTTGTGGGGCTATATTAAAGACAAGGTGTACAGCAATAACCCAAAACCATTTCTAAGTTGAAAACAGCCATTCAGGAGGTTATCGACAGCATCGATGTTCCGACACTTCCGTGGGTCATGCAGATCTTCGCTATTCGTCTGCGTCACATCATCGCCAGTGATGGCAGGCATATCGGACATGCCATAACCTAAATCCGAATATCTGTAGTGACGTTTACATGTTGAACGAAGCGTGTGAATTCCGTAGTTTGTAACTAATTTACGTTTTCTTCATATAGATCAATAATTGTCACCCTGTATGTTTGCAGTGCACATCATCACAATGTGATTGTCACCAACCCACATTCCCGATTGTTAATAAATGTTTACGAATATCCTGAAATATTCTACAATGTTCTAGACCCGATTTGGAAGCAGCATATACACAGCTGACCCACACTTCAGAACAAATTTTGCCAATAGATTATTCATGCAGTATAGTAAAGACAGAGAAACACTCATCGAAAAAATGTTTCCACTTACAGATAGAATCCATGTAAATAAAGAATGCTTTTGTGAGCAAAATATGGAGTACTTCAACAAACAAAAGAGCAAATATTGGATGCTACATGAAGAGATGAACGTCATTTAAATCCAATGATATCATGATGAACCAAAACGAAAGATTAAAATTCCCAAAATAAATAAATTCTCTCAATATTCCTATGTCTTCGAAAACCCATTAATAAACAACATCACAGAAGTGGAAAAATGACCAGAAAAGACGAGTCTCTATTCATACCATGAATTCAACTAATTGTAAGTAATATATGATTAGGCTTGAAAAGTTTTCAATTTCCGGGAAGACTAGCGCACAGCAGGATTTCAATAAAGAACATCTGAAGAATCGTATTTCTTGCACGGACATCTACATATAATGTGTTCCATAGTGTGTTCAGGTGTTGGACAAGCACAAAAATTTTCGTCTTGGAACTTAGTCACCTATCTCTGAATATTGGTGCATCGATTTCGATACGGTAAGTGAAAAATATAACACATACAAGTCTAAACGAAAATTAAGTCAGTCTGCAGGCTTTGGTGGTCGTTGTCACTAAAGATAAAATCTTCTGCTTGTTAGGCCGCGTCATATTTCCTTCTAAAATAATAGACGCTTCAACCCCTCTACTGGGATTTTCTTCAGGAAGTTCCGTTGTCCGTTATTGCTAGAATAATACGCACCGCCGGCCTGTGGGGTTTCAGTTGATTTTTTAGCAGCGAAACATTCGAATTGAGGTTTCTTAACGGTTACATTTGTCTAACTACTTTGCCTGCTTAGGTGGCGCTGTCGTACTGCAATTGATTTCCCATTTGTTTATCGATGTTATACGTTTCACCTGCTCTCTTTGCTCCCCCCTTCTCGTAGTACAGAAGTACACTAGATTTCGTGCAGCGTCATTTGTACTAGGTTCAGGCCAACACCTCTATCAAGTTACGACTATTGACATGTCTCAATTGTGATCATATACATCATTGTTCCTTGTGCAAATTCTTGAACATCTTTTTGTTCCATTTAAAGTAAGTTAATGTAATTGTATATTTGTAGGAACGTATTTATTTATCTCTTGAACAGTCCACACTCACCGGTATTCTTTCCCCTCATCATTTTTGGAGGTTGAACTTTGATCAATTAATTTAATGAATAAATTATTGAGGGGTTAGTCACCTCACGTAGGTTCCATATCAGGGCCATTATCAGGCTGCATTACACACGTTGTGTCGACTCAATAAAAAAACCACTAGCGTGTGATTTGCATAACATCATGATTTTGCCCCATAACTTGCTATCAGTTAAGGGTCCCGCGATAACAAACACGTGGCTAATTTACAAGACCCTTGCAAACGTGTAGAGGTGTCGCTTGTCGCGGAATATTGCTTCAGAGCTACTTTCCGCAGTTTGTCATGTGAGGTTTTGTGTCAATGCATTCTATATCAGACACACTGTCGTCAAGTCACAACAAATATGATGGACGGGAGACAGGATGGCAATAGTACTGCTCAGGGGAGTAGACGAAGGAGGGAATAGAAGAAAAGGTTCCTGGAGAATATGGTGTAGGTAGTAGGAATGAAAGAGGAGAAACACCAATTGAATCCTGCAATACATTTCAGATAGTAAGAATCACAAGAGGAGAAGGTATACTAGGGGGAAAAACAGGGAACACGGGAAGATTCCAACATCATGGTCATACTGAAATTCCAAAATCAGATACTGGACTGAAAGGCATACCGAGGAGTAGACACAGATAAACATTTATTAATGGTGAAGGGCAGACTGAATTTTAAAAGAATCGTACGAAAGAATCAATGTAGAGGGAAGTACTACGGAATATTGAGACGCATCTGAAGTTCGCAAAGGATATGGATACTACGGTAATTAATATCACAGTAAGCAGTTCAGTTGAAGAAGAGTGAATATCTTTAAACAAGGCAGTCACATATGTTGGACAGCCAGACATGGGTACGAGGAAGGTAACTCCGAATAAACCTTGGGTAAGACAATAAATACTTCAATTAACCGACGAAAAAATATTCAGGGAAAGGCAAAATAGAGCAATATAAATCACTTAGGGATGAAATAAGTGGAAAGTGCTGACATGAAAGGTCAAATGTCTGTAGAAAAAAATGTGAAGAAGTGGAAGGAGAAATGATCGGCGGGAAGACTGACTCGGCATATAGAAAAGGCAATACAACCTTCTGTCAAATTAAAAGCAAGTGTGTTAACACAAAGTGAAACGGAAATTCCACTGCTCTAAACCCTGAGCGAAGGGTGGAAGGATGAAAAGAGTTACTGAAGGCCTGTATGACTGTGTGTGTGTGAAATCCTCTATAAGAGCCAGAATATAAAAGAACTCTGCATGCTGCAAATAAAATAAAGCAGAAGGTATAGCTAACACTCCATGGAAATCTCTATAATCACTGGAGGAAATGGATTAAAAAAAAAAAAACTACTCAAGCTAGTGTGTAGAATCTCTGAGACTCTGGATTACCAACATACGTTCAGGTAAATATCAGCCACAGAATTCAGAAGATAGCAAGGGCACGTAGGTGCAGAAGCTATCACGCAATCAACTAAATGTGCCTCCAAGCTACTGAAAAATATAAAATGCAGAAGAATGAGAAAGAAAACTCAGGATCTGTTAGATGACGATCAGTTCTGCTTTAGGAAGTGTAAAGGCATCAGGAGGGAGTTCTGACATTACGCTTCATAGTGAAGGCAAGACTGGAGAAAAATCAAGACACTCTCAGAGTATTTGTTGCTCTAGAGAAAGCGTTCCTCAGTGTGAAATGGTACAACATGTACGAAATTCTGAGAAAAATTGGAGTATGCTTCTGGGAAGGACATGTGAAATGCAATATGCACAGGAACCGAGAGAGAACAGTAAGTTCTGAAGACCAAGAACAAAGTATTCGGATTTAAAATGGTGTAAGACAGGGATGCAGCCTTTCGCCCTACTGTTCAGTCTACACATCGAAGAAGCAGTGACGGAAATGAAAGCAAGGATCAAGGTGGGACTGATATTCAGGACGAAAGGATGTCAATGATAAGACTCGCTGATGACATTGCAATCCTCAACGAAAGTGAAGAAGAATTACAGGATTGTTGAACGGAATGAACAGTTTGATGAATACAAAGTAAACGGGAAAAGCTGACAGTAATGAGAATTATCAGGAAAGAGAATAACGAGATACTTTACTTCAAAATTGGTGGTCATGAGGTAGACGAAGTTGAGAAACTGTCCTACCTTGAGAGCAAATCGCCCATGACAGAGGAAGTAAGGAGGACACAAGAAGCAGACTGTCACATGCAAGAGGGCTTTCTCGGCCTAACAATTCGATTGTATCAAACATAGGTCTTACTTTGAAGAATTATGTTCTTTAGAGCACAGCATTCTATGGTAGTGAATCATGTACGGTGAGAAAACCAATGAGGAAGTTCTCCGCAGTATCAGTGAGGAAAGGAATACAAAGTAAACACTGACAAGAAGAAGGGACAGGAGTATGAGAGATGCGCGAAGGCATCCCTTGATGTTGTTCAAAAATGGTTCAAATGGCTCTGAGCACTATGGGACTCAACTGCTGAGGTCATTAGTCCCCTAGAACTTAGAACTAGTTAAACCTAACTAACCTAAGGACATCACACACATCCATGCCCGAGGCAGGATTCGAACCTGCGACCGTAGCGGTCTCGCGGTTCCAGACTGCAGCGCCAGAACCGCGCGGCCACTTCGGCCGGCCCTTGATGTTGTACCAGTGCTTGTAGCTCCAGCTGCTTCAGGTTGTTTCGCGATAAAACCGAGGGTTTCGGGACTGTGATTGTTTTCATTGTGTTGGATCTCTGTCAATTTTTCTGCAAGCTGGATCGTTTAAAACTGCAGCCGTCTTCTCAGTGTATTTGGCTTTGCGGAGACGCAGGGTGGGCTCCCTTGCAGCTGGAGGCACGATTATGTTATTGTCCCGGCCTAGCTTCTTTAGAGTTGCCATTTATGAAAGTGAAATGCTTGATCTGGGAGGTAGCGGTAATTATGATGTAACATGTTGTCCAACGGATTTCCTCGGCCGCTTCTGGTTAAAAGTCCTCTGATCGCCTCCTCTTTGAGCTGATGATCTCTCGACTTTGAAACGTTGTCTGTGTTGATGAAAAGTTCACGTATTTGGCTGGATCCGTAGATGTTGCTCTTTCAATTTCTGTTCCAGTCACGTTGAAGACAGTTCTGCCAACGCAGATCATTTGATGCACTCATACAGAGGAAGCAATTACCAAAAAGTTCCATGTTGTCGAACAGTCGTCCTCCGTTGTCGCAGATGACTTTGGGAGGTGTACTCTGCGCCCACTCAGTCTGGAGAGGAATAGGTAACGAGACAGCAGCTCTCTGATAGTTCTGTCCAGTTCTCTGCGAGTGTGTGGGACGCGCCTTCTTACGAGTCCTGGCGCTGCGGGAGATGTGAAGCTGTGGTTTTGATCGGTGGTGGAGATCAGCGAACCGCGGAATCGTACCTTCTTCACGGCAACGTTGACGGAAAGCCACTGTAAAAAGTAATTTGATTTTCCTTATCCACTGTTTCTCCAGTTGGCCCTCACAGCAAGGTGTCATCCCAGTAGATTGATGGTTTATGATGATTTTGACGGCTTATGAGTCTTCACCAATACGTGTAAAGAGTGTGTAGGCATTCCGATAAGTCAAGTGCACAGTGAGGTCTTATGCAACAAGAAACCTGTGAAGGTTTTATTGCATTGTCATTCCGCGAAAACCTTTCCAAAAACATATGTTAAAACGTTCGTTCGATACCTGCGAGTAATGTTCTACTTTATTAATGCAATTGTTTCACAGTCTGTCACCAAAGCAAGTTCTTTAGGTTTCGCTCACAGCTGTTCGCGAGAAGAAAGCCATCCTGCTGCTATAAATATCTGTGTAATACCTCCAAGCATCTCCCTACTTCTGTCATACTGCCAAGACCAGCTGCATGAAATCCAGTAGCTTTCTTTTTCTTCGATGTTGTTTTCAACATTACGCCCTGTTTATCACACACACTTCAGTAACTAATCGCACAATAGTATCCTATGAGGTCTAATGGTTTGCAGCTGTCTGTTGTTGTGGTCTACCGGTTCAAATGGTTCAAATGGCTCTGAACACTATGCGGCTTAACATCTGAGGTCATCAGTCCCCTAGAACTTAGAACTACTTAAACCTAACTAACCTAAAGACATCACACACACCCATGCCCGAGTCAGGATTCGAACCGGCGACCGTAGCGGTCCCGCGGTTCCAGACTGAAACTCCTAGAACCGCTCGGCCACACCGGCCGGCGTGGTCTTCCGTCCGGAGACTAGTTTTACGAAGCTCTCCACGCTATTCGACACTTATGCAAGTCTCTTCATCTCTGTATAAACTTCGCAGCTTAAATCTGGTTACTGTAACCAGTCTGTGATCTCTTTCTAAAACTGTCAATATCAATTCTCTCTTCCAGCATCAAATTTACTATTACTTGGTGTCTCAGGACGTGTCCTACCAACCGATGCCTTCCTTTTTTAGCGACATGTTATTTTTTCTTATAGAAGCCATCGTACAACCAGGAGGTTATACAGAAATTTCTCTTCAGAAAGGATTAATGCATTTATACCGTTCTTTAGCCCTCTTGGCCCGTAATGTAAAATAATTGAATTTAAGACCACTTGAGGTATCATAACGATGTTTTGTCATCTGCTACCTGCTCTTCGTAAACTTATTTTATCATCTTGTGGAACACTTAATGTGGTAAGTACTGACTGCATCGAACATACAACAAATGAAAATAGTAATAACGACAGTTCAACAATATCGGTTAATAAGTGCAATATGGTGACTAGTGTAAGACATAAGCGTCCGATGTTATTTAAAAATGTTTATTAATCTCTGCAACAGTCTGAAAGACGTCTGTACCGTCTATAAAATCCATAGGCCGTTTTGTGTAGCTATAAACGTGACAGACGAAACTAAGGACGGTCCAAATTTAGGGCACTGTTCGAATAGTTTCCTTTCTCTGTACTGCGTGAAGTATTGACGACGCATTAGGCATCTCCTACTTTTCTAACTTATTATCCGTCGCCGGCCGGAGTGGCCGTCCGGTTCTAGGCGCTACAGTCTGCAACCGAGCGACCGCTACGGTCGCAGGTTCGAATCCTGCCTCGGGCATGGATGTGTGTGATGTCCTTAGGTTAGTTAGGTTTAATTAGTTCTAAGTTCTAGGCGACTGATGACCTCAGAAGTTAAGTCGCATAGTGCTCAGAGCCATTTGAACCATTTTATTGCCCATCGATTGTGTGATATCGTACACGTGTCTGCGACAAGTGCATTGTTAGCAGGCGATCTCCGTTTTCCTTGTTTGAAAACCAGGAAGTACACCTTGAACGATCAGGGTGCAGAGTTTCTAATTAGAGAAGAGAAAATAAAGGTTTCAGAACCTTTCCCGTTACTCTCTTCGACGAGCAGTCATCCAACAAAAGGAATAGAAAGTAACAAATCAAGTTGACCTGGAAGGAATTTTTTTCGTCTGGTCACAAATCTTGAAAAAAATCTGGCCATACAGAGGTCAATTTTTCATTACATCCGTATTCGGAAGAGGTTGATATCGCGTTAATACGAACGCAAAGGGAGAGAGGTGACAGAAGCAAAGGGAATTGTAAATTCTGCCGGTCCGTAGACTTATAGGAGCACTCTCTGAGGAAGCGACATTGCGACTCAGCACTGCGGGCAGGGAACTTCGTCATGTCGAAGCTCTCAGAAGCAGGTAAGGCTGTAAGTTCTGAAGGAGTAGTGTACGAGAAACTGCGCAGTGTATGTAGTTGCGTAGACGCAACTGCTATCAGAATATGATTTCAACTAAATTAAATGCCGAGAGAAAAATGCCTTGCAAGAAAAGTGAACGGCCCCGTAAGCCAAATGAATCCGAAGGACATGATTGTAGCAGCATTTCAAGTACTGAAAGCAGTGCACAATTATCTTTAAGAATACTGTTTTAAAAATAAATGAATTGTGGTTTTACTATTTAAGAAAAAGAAAAATAATATCGTAGTTCTAAGACGTTTGCTAAACATAATGTGATGATCACTCATAAAACGGGGACAAAGTTTACAATGGAATCCCGAAACCCAGCAACGAATGAAATCGATGTGCAACTGTGGATCAGCTGCTGTAAGTAAACACCAACAGTTAGTAGTGAATATTTCTTCAAGTAAATAGTGCGGTGTCGCACAGTATGCAAGATTAACCGACCCTTCAGAAATCAGAGAGACGTATGTAACCAGCTGATTGAAAACAAACGTAATCTAATTTTTATTTGATTATACTAAGACTGTCGAACCGATAAACAACCATAGAATCAGATCTTCCATTCCTTGGTTTTTAAATAGCCGTATTAAAATATGTAACTTTTTAAATAACTTTTATAGCTGTTGGACCAACCAAAATTTTTGTTTTGCAATCGTAAGGCTCATATTTAAGTTACTTATTTGTTGTATTTGTTGGCTTCTTTAGCAGTAATTGTGCTCATGTTAGGTAAAAAACATACAATCCACTCTACGGTCACCCGCACTTGGCAAAATGTTCTGTGCCCAGAGAGAAGTGACGTGGTCGGAACTACGAATTTCAGAAAAGCACTGTACATAAGCGCTCATCACCTACCATAGTGCACTTCATCTCTCAAGTGGAAGTCGATGCAGAACACTCTACCACCATTCAGAGTAACGTGTAGCGTACTGAAATCTGGACGGATGTATTGTCCATTATTATGCGTTATTTAATTGCTGAGATAGACGATGTTACTTGAGTAAAATTTGTGAGTAGTATTGCAAGTGAGTATCTGCTGAGATTCTACCCAAACAAATCCTTCATTTACTAAAAAGTGTTAAGAAATCGAAGTGTTTCAGGTGTAAAATGGTTCTTCTATTAGTGTACAACTTCATGCAACTACAACAACATCATCATATTCGTTTGCACAGCGGCGTGGTTGTTCTTATGTCAGACAGACTGCATAAGAACGCTGCTCTGACATGCCATTTTCAGTTCGCTAGTGACTTCTTGAGCTAGGTTATTTGTGCAGCTCTGCCCAGGATTCGCACATACGGCGCAGTGGTCTGCACCAATAACCCTGCTCCCAGGTACGGTGTGGACAGCGACCCGTTCATCTTCACCTGTGATTTTCCAGAGTACAAACGAACGTGGTCAGGACCTGTTACGTGGATCAACTTGTACATCTTAAAACATATCGCTTCTGTGACGACAGTGACTGATCGTCAGAGAAGTAATTATCCTTTTCCGATGTCAGTATGGAGAGTAATTTTGGGCGTGCCTTAATTGCAGACAATGCCTAAGTTTAGAAGGGCGCGTGCCTTAGCGGGACCTCTGGAAGACTTTCTGAACTCCATAACGGCTAGAAAAGTCCCTTTGTCAGTAACGTGTCTCATTTGAAAGGTCTCCAAATCCGAACATAGTAAGGGATTCGGCAGTACTTTCACTGAATGAGTATTCAAAGAGCTTCAACTGACACCATGGGAAGATTTCTGGTTGTTAATTTGCCAAATGTGGCTATTAATGTGAAGCCGGCATAACCTGTGAGTATGCTCATGGATTTTAAATAAGCTGTCCGATCTACTGCTACGGCGCTGATAGCTTCAAAATCCTGAATGTTCAATAAAGTACGAGACTGGCTCTGAATCGGGAAAGAAGAATTGGAGGTTAAATGCATTTTGGTAGAGTTCCGTCTGTAAGTGGTTCAGATGTGTCAAATCTGTGACTTTTTAATCGTGTCTCGTGGGTTAAAACTATACTTGGAGGCGTACTATTAACTGTTCCAGTTGTACGGAGTGACAGTTACTGAACTATATGACATAAAATCGTCTTAACTTCTGAACGGCTTGCGTTAGGAGGTTCAAACTGCACGATCGGCCTCAGGGCACGATGGGAATTAGTACTCCCGTATGGTTTGGTTTAGCGACGAAGCCCACTTTCATTTGGATGGGTTTGTCAGTAAGCAAAACTGGCGCATTTGGGGGACTAAAAATTCGTATTTCGCGATCGAGAAGTCTCTTCACCTTCAATGGGTGACTGGGACTAAGAATTCGCATTTCACTACCGAGCAGTCTCTTCACCCTCAATGGGTGACTGTGTGGGGTGCAGTGTCCAATCATGGAATAATCGATGCGATATTCCTTGATGGCACGGAGACTCCCGAATCGTACGTGAAGGTTTCGGAATCATTATACAAAGTGACCTTGATTTCGACAAGATGTAGTTCATGCAAGACGGAGCGCGACACCATCGAAGCAGGAGACTGATGTCTAGAAGGAGCACTTTGTGGACAGCGTTCTGGCTCTGGGGTACCCAGAGGACGCCATATTCTCCGGATCTGAACAGATGCGACTCCTTTTTGTGGGGCTATATTAAAGACAGGATGTACAGCAATAATCCCAAAACCACTGCCGGCCGCGATGGTCTAGCGGTTCTAGGCGCTCAGTCCAGAACCGCGCGACTGCTACGGTCGCAGGTTCGAATCCTGCCTCGGGCATGGATGTTTGTGATGTCCTTAGGTTAGTTAGGTTTAAGTAGTTCTAAGTTCTAGGGGACTGATGACCACAGATGTTAAGTCCCATAGTGCTCAGAGCCATTTGAACCATTTGAACCAAAACCATTGCTGAGCTGAAAACAGCCGTTCAACAGGTAATCGACAGTATCGATGTTCCGACACTTCAGCGGGTCATGCAGAATTTCGCCACATCATCGCCAATGATGGCCGGCGTATCGAACATGTCATAAAATAAATTTCAATATCTGTAGTGACATTTACATGTCGAATAAAGTGTGTGCACCCCACAGTTTGTAATTAATTTACGTTTTTTTGGTATAGTTCATTAATTGTCAACCTGTATAACACAGCAGAAATGCGGTCCAGCGGCAAGGATTAACACTAATTGCATTACCAATAGTGATGGCATAGTGAAATAGCATCACGTTACTCGATAAATCACACTAAGGAGAACCGGACTGTAACAATTTAAATGTGGGTATTTAGTGACCAAAACGTATCGTTTGGTTTCTTAAAGTTTTTCGTAGTACAAAAGGACCTTGTGATATTTGTTGTATTTGACGGGATTAGCTGGCAACTTGCATCCAACTTTTCCCAAGCGCCTGAATGGTAATAAAGTTCTGACCCAGGGGAAACGAAAATAAAATAGGGCTCAAATTCTCGAAATTCCCAAACATGCGCAACGGATAACTGACTAAACTGTCTATCTGTGGCCCTGAAGGTGTATCTGGCTGCACGTTAAATAAGACTGGAGAATATACTGAACATGCTGACTGTCGACTGGTAGTGATCACGAGTTATTTATTCAAACTAGTCCACTTTCTGGATAACAAAATGAAGGTAACGTGTAAAATGAAATTTATATAAAACTGTATGACAGTAATTTTTTGTGCTTTATTTCTACACTGAATCTTAAAGTCGTTTAAATAGTCGTCATACTACATTTCTATTATTTCTGATTTTTTTCTGTAATCGTACTAGCGCTCCTATGACTGCCTATATGCTTCTCTATATTCAGTTTTTCCACTATTATTTCCCTACTCTCAGCAACGTGTTCGATTCCTGTCACGGAAAAAGTCTCTTCGATTTTTAGAAAGTTCAATTTGTTTAAACCAGTTTTACTAATATCTTTGTGACCTGTTGCTGTTAGTCCCATTACAACACCAGAATAAACTAAAACTACTCCTAGCACTGCTTCAACTATTACTGCGACCGCAACTATTGTTACTATAATAATAATAGAACAGCATATTACTACTACCAGCAATTTAATTGTACTACATAAACTACTTTTATTACAACTTATATTACAATACTGATTTCATTCTCATGCTATACTTGGACTTCGGTTACGTTTGACGGTCTTCTGACTGGTTTGATACGACCCGCCACGAATTGCTCTTCCGTATCAACTTCTTTATCACAGACCAGCACTTGGAACCAAATACCTCAGTTATTTGCTAGCTGTATTCCAATCTCTGTCTTCCTCTACAATTTTTACTCTCTACGTTAACTTCGATGGAAGTTATTCCGTGATTTCTTAACAGATGTCCTACCATCATGTCCCTTCTTGTCAGTGTTTTCCGTATATTCCTTTCCTCTCCGATTCTCCAGAGAAGCTCCTCATTCCTTATCAGTCCACCTAATTTGCAACATTCTTCTGTAACACCACATTTCGAATGCTTTGATTCTCATCTTTTAAGTTTTCCCACAATCCATATTTCACTACCATACGATTCTGTGCTCCAAAAGTACAGTCTCAGAAATTTCTTTCTCAAATTAAGGCCTATGTTTGACGATAGTAGACTTCTCTTCAACAGGAATACCATTGTTGCCAAACCTAGTCTGCTTTTGATGTCCTCCTTGCTCCGTCCGTCATGGGTTATATTCATTAACTTCATCTGTGTAGACTAAACACCAATCCTGATGCCGTTCTCATTTCTGCCACTTCTCATTACTTTCGTCTTTCTTCTATGTACTCTCAAACCATATTCTGTATTCATTAGACCGTTCATTCCATTCAGAAGATCGTGTAATTCTTCTTCACTTTCACTGAGTACAGCAATGTCATCAGCGAATCTTATCATTGATAAATTTTCACCATGAATTTTAATTCCATTCTTAACCTTTTTTTTAATCCCGTAATTGCTCTTTCGATGTACAAATTGAACAGTGGGGAAGAAAGACTATACAACTCTGTTACACTATTTTTAATCCGAGCACTTCATTCATGGTCTTTGTCTTATCGTTCCCTCTTCGCTCTTGCATATATTGAATATTCGCGTCTTTCCCTATAGCTTACCCCTATTTTTATCAGAATTTTGAACATCTTGCAACGTTTTACATTATCGAGCTCTTTCTCCAGGTCGACAAATCCTATGAAGGTGTCTTAATTTTTCTTTATTCTTGCTTCCATTATTAAATGCAACGTCAGAACCGTCTCTCTGGTGTCTTTACCTTCCCTAAAGCCAAATGTTGCCATCTAATGTATCTCCGATTTTCTCTCCCAGTCTTATATATATTATACTTGTCAGTAACATGGGTGCATGAACTGTTAAGCTGATTGTATTATAATTCTCGCATTTGTCGGCTCCTGCAGTCTTCGGAATTGTGTGAATGATATTTTTCCAGACTCATACATTCTACACACCAAAGTGAATGGTCGTTTTGTTGCCACTACCCCAATGACTTTAGAAATTCTGATGGAATGTTATGGAACTATTCTGCTTTATTCGATCTTAATTGCTGCAAACCTTTTTAGAATTCTTATTCAAATGCTTAATCCCCTACCTCTTATGTATCGATTCCTCTTTCTTCTTCTGTCACATCATCAGACAAGTCTCTCCCTTCACAGATGTCTGCAGTACACTCTTTCCACATATCCGTTCTCTTCTCTGCAGTTAGTTGTGGAATATCCATAGCACGCTTGTTACCAACGTTGCTTTTAAGTTGACCGAAGTTTGTTTCGACTTTACTTTATGCTGAGACAGTGCTTTCGACAGTCATTTCTGTTTCGTTTTTTTCAGATTTATGATGCAGCCATTTCGCCTTAGCTTCCCTTCACTTGCTGTTTATTTCATTCCTTAGTGAATTGTATTTCTGTATTCCAGAATGTCCATGAACGTTATTGTACTTCCTTCTTTAGTCGATCAGCTGATGTATTTCTTCTATTATGTATGGTTTGTTCGCACCTACCCTCCTTGTATCATTGCTATTTTTTCAAGTATACGTAATTGCTCATTTTAGAGAATATTTATTTTTCTTCAACTGTACTTCCTATTGAGCCATTCCTTATCGCGGTATCAATTGCCTCAGAGAACTTCAAGCGTAGCTCTTCCTTTCTTAGTTCCTTAGCACTTCCTTATCCCCCTTCTTTGCACACTGATTCTTCCTGACTAGTCTCTTACACTTCAACCTCCTCTTCATCACTACTAAATTGTAATCTGAGTCTGTATCTGCTCCTGAGTGAGCCTTACAATCCAGTATGTGATTTCGGAATCTCTGCCAAACCGTGATGTAATCTAACGCAGAGCTCCACGTATATCCCGGTCTTTTCCAAGTATACCTCTTCCTCTTGTGATTCTTGAAGGATTATTCGCTATTACTAGGTGAAATTTATTGCAGAACTCACTCTTTCTCCTCTCTCGTTCCTAGTATGAATACCATATTCTACAGTGACCCCCCTTCTACTTTTTCCCCTACAACAACATTTCATCATATTATATCATACTATTAGTTTTTCGCCTCCCTTTCCGCCTGAGCTACCGGTTGAATATCCTCATATACTTCCTTTGTCTCTTCATCTTCGACGTCCGACATTGGCAGGTTTACCTGACCTGACGTTGTCAGTGTTGGTTTACTGTCAGTTCTGATGAGATCACTGAACTGTACACAGGAACTTACTCTCTGCCTTATCTTCCTACTCATAATAAATCCTACTCTTCTTACATCATATCCAGACTCATTAATGTGACAACCACTTATATTTTACGTGAACGTGCAATTTCCCGTCACAGATACAGCTGGCAGCACTAGTAGTGGAGTTTATATACGTTGGTCAGCCAGAACATTGTGACCACAATCCCAATAGCCGGTAAGCCCACCTTTGGCACGGATAACAGCAGCAACAGGTCGTGACATGGAGCAATGAGGCCTTTGCAGGTCACTGGGGGAAGTTGGCACCACATCAGCATACAAAAGTCACGTGATTTCCGTAAATTCCGGGGAGGGGATGGATGAGATCTGACGCCACGTCCAATCACATCCCATATATGTTCGATCCGTTTCTGATCTGGTGAGTGGGCGGGCCAGCACTGGAAGTACCCACTGTGTTCTTCGAACCACTTCATCACAATCCTAGCCTTGCGACATGGAGCATTATCTTGTTGAAAAATGCCACTGCCATCTGGAGACAGAGACGTAATGAAGGGGTGGACGTTGTCTGCTACCAGTGTACGCTACTTCTTGAGAATCATGGTGCCTTGCACAAGCTCCAATGGACTTATGGATGCCCACGTGAGTGTCCCCAGACCACAATGGAGCCGCCGCCAGTTTGTCTCCGCCCCGCTGTAAAGGTCTCTTCCCCTGGAAGATGACGGATTCGAGTCTTCCCATCAGAATGATGAAGAAGGTATCGGGGTTCATCATATCATGCGGCGCTCTGCCACTGCGCCAAAGTCCAATGCCGACGTTCACGTGCCCATTTCATTGGTAGTTGTCGATGTCGTGGTTCACATGCATGGGTCGTCAGCTGTGGAGGCTGGTCGGTAGGAGCGTTCGGTGCACTGTGTTTTCAGACTCAACTGTACTCTGTCCAGCATTAAAGTCTGAGGTTAGTTCCGCCACAGTTCGTCGCCTGTCCTGTTTTACCAATCTGCCCAGCCAATGACGTACGACATCTGTAATGAGGGGTGGCCACCGAAACTGACGACGTCTGGACTTGGTTTCGCCACGTTTTGAAGATGTACACCGCAGCACTCCTCGAAACCCGAAAAGTCGTTTCTGAAATGCTCGAGCCGAACATCCGGGCAATCAAAGTCGGCCTTTCGTCAAGATGAGACAGATTGTGCGGCTTTCCCACTCTATATACGGACAATACGCTCACTGATACTGCATGCACCGTGCGTGTGTCTGACTAGCAGTCGTTCCTCGCCAGGTGACGCTGCTATCGCCTGGACCGGTATATATCGCTAGTAGGTCTGTGGTCGTAATTTTCAGGCTGATCAGTGCAAAGTGTGTCTGAGAGAAACGGGAAACATTGCAGTCGTTGTCGTAATGCGAAAACGGAGCGATTCATCTGATGTCCAAAAGTGACAAAATGGCTCTGAGCACTATGGGACTTAACATCTGAGGTCATCAGTCCCCTAGAACTTAGAACTGCTTAAACCTAACTAACCTAAGGACATCATACATATCCACGCCCGAGGCAGGATTCGAACCTGCGACCGTAGCGGTCGCGCGGTTCCACACTGAAGCGCCTAGAACTACTCGGCCATTCCGGCCGGCCAAAAGTGAGACGATCGGCTTTCGGGCCAAGGGTGAGGCATTTCCGAAATGGCTAAATCTGTGAATAATTCGCGTAGCATGCATTGAAAAATGGCTCTATCCAAAATGGCCGCCGAGGCAGTTGTGGTGCACCACAGGCCATAGATGACAGGTGTAAACGACGGCTGCGGAGATGTTAATGGGCGAATAGAGGTGCAGCTGTTGAGCAACTGACGGCCCAGATGAACGAAGGGGGTAACAATAGTCTCTCGTCAACGATCGTTCAACGAACTTAGCTGTGTATGGGCCTCTGCAGCAGGCGCCTGGTTCATTCACCCATACTGACTGCTGTTCATGGGCGACGAAGGCCGGACTTTGCACGCCAGTACCGCAACTGGAGTTCACTGAGTGCAGACCGGTGACATTTTCAGATTCACTTCTTAAGCTCCACCGGACGGATGGCCGTTGGTGAGTACGGCGTGAAATGGCTCAAAACAATCTCACTGCAACCATAAGGGAGCGTCCTGCTATGGGGAATGTTTTGGTGGCATTACCTGGGTGATCTCGTCATTCTGGAAGGGACAGATGATCAACAAAAGTGTTTACTATCCATAGGGACTATGTACACTCCTGGATGCAGTTTGTTTTTCCTCGGCACGATGATATCTACCATCAGGATAATTCAACTTGTCATACAGTTCGCAGTGTACGTGATGGGGTTTGAACAGCACCAGGATGAGTTTACACTACTGCCCTGACCATCAAACTCTGCGGATCTAAGCCCAGTCGAGAATCTGTTAGGTTGGGCACTGAGCACTATGGGACTTAACATCTATGGTCATCAGTCCCTTAGAACTACTTAAACCTAACTAACCTAAGGACATCACACACATCCATGCCCGAGGCAGGATTCCAACCTGCGACCGTAGCAGTCGCGCGGCTCCGGACTGAGCGCCTAGAACCGCTAGACCACCGCGGCCGGCGAGAATCTGTGGAACGACTTCGATCGGGATATTCGCGCCATGGACCCTCAACCGGAAACCTAGCGCAGCTGGCCACGGCACTGAAATGGGCATGGCTCTACATCCCTCTTGGTACCTCACTGACTCTCTTCCTGAACGTCCAGCACTGCTGTAAGTAGGCTGTTTAGGTTTTCATATTGGTAACGCCACGCAACGCTCTGTATGAAAATCACTGGCTGTGCTGTGTGCAGTCTGTGGCTGGTTGGCATTGTTGAAATATTCGGTATTGTAGTGTTGGGCAGTTGGATGTGAACAGCGCGAAGCGTTGCGCAGTTGGAGGTGAGCCGTCAGCAGTGGTGGATGTGGGGAGTGAGATGGCGGAGTTTTGAGAGCGCCAGAAAGAGTAAATTTGTATGACTGGATGTCATGAACGATTTTTGAACACTATTAAGGTAAATACATTGTTTGTTCTCTATTAAAATCTTTCATTTGCTAAGTGTGTTTATCAGTAGTTAGTGCCTTCAGTAGTTAGAATCTTTCATTTAGCTGGCCGTATTGGCGCTCGCTGTATTGCAGTAGTTCAAGTAACGAAGATTTTTGTGAGGTAAGTGATTCATGAAAGGTATAGGTTATTGTTAGTCAGGGCCATTCTTTTGTAGAGATTATTGAAAGTCAGATTGCTTTGCCCTAAAAATATTGCGTGTCAGTTTAGTGTTGATCAGAATAAGTAAAGAGAGAAATGTCTGAGTAAGTTCAGTTCTGCTCACTTGTTTGAAAATCAAATAACGTAAGAGGTTTATCACCACAGTCATTCATAAATTTTTCTAAGGGGACGTTTCACTACAAAATATGGTTATTCAGGATTTTGACAGGTGTAGTTTGTACAACTTGTTACATAAAATTAATTTATCTTTTGTGGATGACACGTTATGTTTCTTTTGTGTCGCACATCACAACTCCCAACTCCTCGCATGCTAACGTTCTCAAGAATACTAACATTGGATGAATCAACATCTCGTTTCTGAAAGGGTGTTAGGATATATTTTGTTAAAACTGCAGCAAAACCTGTCTCAGAATCTCACAAAAAGCTGAACGTATTGGTGCCGGCCGTTGTGGCCGAGCGGTTCTAGACGCTTCAGTCCGGTACCGCGCTGCTGCTACGGTGGCAGGTTCGAATCCTGCCTCGGGCATGGATGTGTGTGATGTCCTTAGGTTACTTAGGTTTAAGTAGTTCTAAGTCTAGGGGACTGATGACCTCAGATGTTAAGTCCCATAGTGCTCAGAGCCATTTGAACCATTTGTACATATTGGGACTGACCTCATAGGGGAAGTTCACTGTCTAAACTATCTGTAAACGCCTTACGAGCCATAACGATATTTCAGTGATTGCCGGTAAGTTACGTACCTCGTGCTCCTACTAGGTGACACTGACAATCAATTGTCAGTGGCTTACCTTCAAACATTCCTTATCGACGTGGTGGTAAGAAGACTACTTGCGGTCGATGATGGTGAAGAAACACCTTGTCCAATTGTTCGACAATGTTTTACGACTTTATATCAGCCTGAAATTCAAAGTGTGTCTTTTACAATGTATGTATGTAAGTAATGTGTTGGTAAAAGTTTAGTGGTAGTATCTTTTCTGTTTGCCAGCGCGGCTTCGAACAGAATTTGGGGTACAGCTGCGGCTTCTCCGCGCGGCTGGTGCCTGGACACCAGGGAGTGGCGGTGTGGTGCAGGCGGTTTACGGATGCTACTGTGCGTTCATCGTGGTTTCGCTGGTGGTGTTCGTGGTTACCCAGGTCTCCGCCATTCTGCACTTCTGGGGCGATATCATCAGCATCACCAACAGCGTCTGTGTCACCTTCGTCTACATCCTGGCTATCTTCAAACTGGTGATCCTCCTCAAGATGCGTCGCTTAACAGACGAACTCGTCGAGAATCTCGACAGATGTATGGAGGTTAGTCACTACTGGTTGTCAACTGTGTGGCGCTGCCTGCTGCTCCATCACACGGGTGTTTCTTAGCAGCTGCTTTCCGTTTGTTGCTATTTAATAAGTTTCTGCTAGCGAAAATAGTTAGCATTATGTATAGAACCAGAAGCGTCCCCATTACAATAGTTTTTGGACGATACTGATCCAGAAGCGCATAGCAGCCACTGAGATATGTTTACTCATGTCTTGAATCGCGTATCTGCAGTAGAGTGCAAAATGAAACGTTTAATTAAAGGATCAGTGTTTTATGAAATATTTTTTAAAATTTGGTACCATGTTGGAACTTCAGCGACAATCGCTTTATATAAGAAACAATATTAACAAATAGAAATTTCTTTTAATTCAATTGGTAGTGATAGGTTTTGGTTTCTGTAACCACCATCTGACCAAAATTAACCTACCCAAATCTAATAAAGAGCTGGTTCTCAGAGCTGTGCGCACTGCCAGTTGTGCAATAGTTAATATCACAAATAATTTGGAATAAATTTAGCTTCTCTCAGTATTTGGTTGTGTATCTCTCTGTCTGCCATCGTTTATACTGGTGTACTTTTGTTGCTGTTTATCATTGTAATCTGTCCGCCCCTGGTAGCTGAGTGGACGCAGGCACGGTAACTCAGCGTGTTCGGTCAGAGGGTAAGCTGCCCTCTGTAATAAAAAAAACTGAGTTAATGGATCAACGACGAACTGAAACGGGTGTCTTGCGACGTCCGCCCCGAGCAGATACAACGAACGGAAACGAACAAAATAACATTAAAAAAATAAGTGGTCAGCGCGACAGAATGTCAATCCTAAGGGCCCGGATTCGGTTCCCGGCTGGGTCGGAAATTTTCTCCGGTCAGGGTCTGGGTGTGGTGTTGTCCTAAACATCAACATTTCTTCCCCCTCGACGCGCAAGTCCGAAGTCGCGTCAGATCAAAAGACTTGCACCCGGTGAACGGTCCTAGTCACACGACATTTACATTTATCTCTAATCTTAGTTAAATTTTCGCAATGCAATTTAGGCATAAGGACGAAATCAGTGGAGTGTAATTACACTAGTTTACAAATTTAAACATTTTTCCTGAATTAGGTTTGTAAAAGAGTGTATTTACCTAATTTTGGGGTGCTGAATACACTGGTAAAATCAGTTTTTCTCTATGTCACATTTCCTACATACACAGCAGAATAAAAAAATGGTAATAGCGAAAATTGACACAATTAAGTCAAACAAAAATACACATTCAGAACGTTTGAAATAAATATTATTTTGTATGTGTATATGGGCATGATGCCAATTAAAGGTCGAAATTAGTTCAGGAGATATTTTCATCCTTAAGGTCTTTGGTTTTTGGAAAATGCGACGACGGAACTCTTCTTTTGTTTGTCGTTTCATAACTATCCCTAACAGGAACCCAGCATTAGTCACCCATCATCGAAGCGTTCCAATGGCCTTGGTAACGGTGTTCCATTGTAAGAATGTTGGTGAAAGCGTTCACCACACTCATCCCTCACGCCTCCCAAATTTTCCGGGAAGAAATCAAGGTGAGAATGTTAAAAGTGATTTTTAAGCGAAATTCTACACCATGTTCTTAGAGCTGTCCGACAGATCATTCGCAATGTTAACATAGTTTTTGCCTTTTCTGTTACCAAAAAAGCCCTTCACAATTGCTTTAAAAGAAGACCAAGCAGCTAATTGGATATCCGTGATTTTGGCATCAAAGGTTGTATCTTTCAGCAATTTTCTTATTTGTGGTCCAACAAATATACCCTCTTTCAGCTTTGCCTCACTTAATTTGGGAAACTTTTCTTTTAAGTGATTAAAGGCCTCACCTTCTTTATCCAGAGCTTTTACAAAGTTCTTGATAGTGCCCAACATGATATGAAGGAGAGGCAAAATGATTTTATCAGGCTCAACCTATGGGGTATTGTTCACATTTACATTTCCAGGAATATATGACTTCCTTGACTCTATAGTGCTTCTTGGTGTCACGGCTGTCCAAAGGCACAAAAAGCAGCAGTATTTCATGAATCCAGCCTGTAAACCTGTAAGGAGTGCAATAACTTTTAAATCACATCAAAGCTGCCATTCATGATCCTTATATTTGATTGCCTCTAGCAGAAAAGCCATGGTTTCATAAGTTTCTTTCATATCTACTGTGTAAGCCAAAGGTTCCGATGGGAATGCATTGTAATTATGTGACGGCCGAGGTCGCCGAGCGGTTCCAGGCGCTACAGTCTGGAACCGCGCGACCGCTATGGTCGCAGGTTCGAATCCTGCCTCGGGCATGGATGTGTGTGATGTCCTTAGGTTAGTTAGGTTAAGTAGTTCTAAGTTCTAGGGGAGTGATGACCTCAGAAGTTAAGTCCCATAGTGCTCAGAGCCATTTTTTGTCATTATGTAGTAGCACCGCTTTCAAGCTGGTTTTACTGGAGTCAATAAATAGTCACCACTCCTGTGGATTATGTTGCACGCCTAGCTGCATCATCATACCATTGACATCTCTACATACACACATTGAATTCTGCATATCAAAATATTGAACGAAGGAAACACCTCTTGATCTGAAACAGGAAATTTTTGTCCCTGAAGCTAGAAGGTTCCATTGTTGCAGTCTCGACCCCAAGAATTCAACTTGCTATTTCGAAAGTTTTAGATCGCGAACCAAATCGTTCAGTTCCTTTTTATTAAAGAGCTGAGGCGAAGTGTCATGACATTGAGGGCAGTACTCTTCTACATGTTCAATAACGTCTGATTCACTTGACATGGTGTCTGTTTCCGTGGCTTTCAAGTTACAGACAGCAACAGGCAACCCCTCATCATGGGGCACAAGCAAATGCACTGAAGATACATTTGGATACTTTATTTTATGTCTAGTTTTGCTTGAATGTCCCGAAATATTTGTGAGACAGAAGTTGTTGTTGTTGTGGTCTTCAGTCCTGAGACTGGTTTGATGCAGCTCTCCATGCTACTCTATCCTGTACAAGCTTCTTCATCTCCCAGTACCTACTGCAACCTACATCCTTCTGTGTCTGTTTGGTGTATTCATCTCTTGGTCTCCCTCTATGATTTTTACCCTCCACGCTGCCCTCCAATACCAAATTGGTGATCCCTTGATGCCTCAGAACATGTCCTACCAACCGATCCCTTCTTCTAGTCAAGTTGTGCCACAAACTCCTCTTCTCCCCAATTCTATTCAATACCTCCTCATTAGTTATGTGATCTACCCATCTAATCATCAGCATTCTTCTGTAGCACCACATTTCGAAAGCTTCTATTCTCTTCTTGTCCAAACTATTTGTGTTGTTGTTGTTGTGGTCTTCAGTCCTGAGACTGGTTTGATGCAGCTCTCCATGCTACTCTATCCTGTGCAAGCTTCTTCATCTCCCAGTACCTACTGCAACCTACATCCTTCTGAATCTGCTTAGTGTATTGATCTCTTGGTCTCCCTCTACGATTTTTACCCTCCACGCTGCCCTCCAATGCTAAATTTGTGATCCCTTGATGCCTCAAAACATGTCCTACCAACCGATCCCTTCTTTTAGTCAAGTTGTGCCACAAACTTCTCTTCTCCCCAATCCTATTCAATACCTCCTCATTAGTTACGTGATCTACCCACCTTATCTTCAGCATTCTTCTGTAGCACCACATTTCGAAAGCTTCTATTCTCTTCTTGTCCAAACTAGTTATCGTCCATGTCTCACTTCCATACATGGCTACACTCCATACAAATACTTTCAGAAACGACTTCCTGACACCTAAATCTATACTCGATGTTAACAAATTTCTCTTCTTGAGAAACGCTTTCCTTGCCATTGCCAGTCTACATTTTATATCCTCTCTACTTCGACCATCATCGGTTATTTTACTCCCTAAATAGCAAAACTCCTTTACTACTTTAAGTGTCTCATTTCCTAATCTAATTCCCTCAGCATCACCCGACTTAATTTGACTACATTCCATTATCCTCGTTTTGCTTTTGTTGATGTTCATCTTATATCCTCCTTTCAAGACATTGTCCATTCCGTTCAACTGCTCTTCCAAGTCCTTTGCTGTCTCTGACAGAATTACAATGTCATCGGCGAACCTCAAAGTTTTTACTTCTTCTCCATGAATTTTAATACCTACTCCGAACTTTTCTTTTGTTTCCTTTACTGCTTGCTCAATATACAGATTGAATAACATCGGGGAGAGGCTACAACCCTGTCTCACTCCTTTCCCAATCACTGCTTCCCTTTCATGCCCCTCGACTCTTATAACTGCCATCTGGTTTCTGTACAAATTGTAAATAGCCTTTCGCTCCCTGTATTTTACCCCTACCACCTTCAGAATTTGAAAGAGAGTATTCCAGTCAACATTGTCAAAAGCTTTCTCTAAGTCTACAAATGCTAGAAACGTAGGTTTGCCTTTTCTTAATCTTTCTTCCAAGATAAGTCGTAAGGTCAGTATTGCCTCACGTGTTCCAACATTTCTACGGAATCCAAACTGATCTTCCCCGAGGTCGGCTTCTACCTGTTCTTCCATTCGTCTGTAAAGAATTCGCGTAAGTATTTTGCAGCTGTGACTTATTAAACTGATAGTTCGGTAATTTTCACATCTGTCAACACCTGCTTTCTTTGGGATTGGAATTATTATATTCTTCTTGAAGTCTGAGGGTATTTCACCTGTCTCATACATCGTGCTCACTAGATGGTAGAGTTTTGTCATGACTGGCTCTCCCGAGGCCATCAGTAGTTCTAGTGGAATGTTGTCTACTCCCGGGGCCTTGTTTCGACTCAGGTCTTTCAGTGCTCTGTCAAACTCTTCACGCAGTATCTTATCTCCCATTCCGTCTTCATCTACATCCTCTTCCATTTCCATAATATTGTCCTCGAGTACATCTCCCTTGTATAAACCCTCTATATACTCCTTCCACCTTTCTGCCTTCCCTTCTTTGCTTAGAACTGGGTTTCCATCTGAGCTCTTGATATTCATACAAGTGGTTCTCTTCTCTCCAAAGGTCTCTTTAATTTTCCTGTAGGCAGTATCTATCTTACCCCTAGTGAGACAAGCCTCTACATCCTTACATTTGTCCTCTAGCCATCCCTGCTTAGCCATTTTGCACTTCCTGTCGATTTCATTTTTGAGACGTTTGTATTCCTTTTTGCCTGCTTCATTTACTGCATTTTTATATTTTCTCCTTTCATCAATTAAATTCAATATTTCTTCTGTTACCCAAGGATTTCTATTAGCCCTCGTCTTTTTACCTACTTGATCATCTGCTGCCTTCACCACTTCATCCCTCAGAGCTACCCATTCTTCTTCTACTGTATTTCTTTCCCCCATTCCTGTCAATTGTCCCCTTATGCTCTCCCTGAAACTCTCTACAACCTCTGGTTCTTTTAGTTTATCCAGGTCCCATCTCCTTAAATTACCACATTTTTGCAGTTTCTTCAGTTTCAATCTGCAGTTCATAACCAATAGATTGTGGTCAGAATCCACATCTGCCCCAGGAAATGTCTTACAATTTAAAACCTGGTTCCTAAATCTCTGTCTTACCATTATATAATCTATCTGAAACCTGTCAGTATCTCCTGGCTTCTTCCATGTATACAGCCTCCTTTCATGATTCTTGAACCAAGTGTTAGCTATGATTAAGTTATGCTCTGTGCAAAATTCTACAAGGCGGCTTCCTCTTTCATTCCTTCCCCCCAATCCATATTCACCTACTATGTTTCCTTCTCTCCCTTTTCCTACTGACGAATTCCAGTCACCCATGACTATTAAATTTTCGTCTCCTTTCACTACCTGAATAATTTCTTTTATCTCGTCATACATTTCATCTATTTCTTCATCATCTGCAGAGCTAGTTGGCATATAAACTTGTACTACTGTAGTAGGCATGGGCTTTGTGTCTATCTTGGCCACAATAATGCGTTCACTATGCTGTTTGTAGTAGCTAACCCGCACTCCTATTTTTTTATTCATTATTAAACCTACTCCTGCATTACCCCTATTTGATTTTGTATTTATAACCCTGTAATCACCTGACCAAAAGTCTTGTTCCTCCTGCCACCGAACTTCACTAATTCCCACTATATCTAACTTTAACCTATCCATTTCCCTTTTCAAATTTTCTAACCTACCTGCCCGATTAAGTGATCTGACATTCCACGCTCCGATCCGTAGAACGCCAGTTTTCTTTCTCCTGATAACGACGTCCTCTTGAGTAGTCCCCGCCCGGAGATCCGAATGGGGGACTATTTTACCTCCGGAATATTTTACCCAAGAGGACGCCATCATCATTTAATCATACAGTAGAGCTGCATGTCCTCGGGAAAAATTACGGCTGTAGTTTCCCCTTGCTTTCAGCCGTTCGCAGTACCAGCACAGCAAGGCCGTTTTGGTTAATGTTACAAGACCAGATCAGTCAATCATCCAGACTGTTGCCCCTGCAACTACTGAAAAGGCTGCTGCCCCTCTTCAGGAACCACATGTTTGTCTGGCCTCTCAACAGATACCCCTCCGTTGTGGTTGCACCTACGGTACGGCCATCTGTATCGCTGAGGCACGCAAGCCTCCCCACCAACGGCAAGGTCCATGGTTCATGGGGGGGCCAAACTATTTATCGTCCATATTTCACTTCCATACATGGCTACACTCCATACAAATACTTTCAGAAACGACTTCCTGACACTTAAATCTATACTCGATGTTAACAAATTTCTCTTCTTCAGAAATGCTTTCCTTGCCATTGCCAGTCTACATTTTATATCCTTACTTCGACCATCATCAGTTATTTTGCTCCCCAAATAGTAAAACTCCTTTACTACTTTAAGTGTCTCATTTCCTAATCTAATTCCCTCAGCATCACCCGACTTAATTCGACTACATTCCATTATCCACGTTTTGCTTTTGTTGATGTTCATCTTATACCCTTCTTTCAAGACACTGTCCTTTCCGTTCAGCTGCTCTTCCAAGTCCTTTGCTGTCTCTGACAGAATTACAATGTCATCGGCGAACCTCAAAGTTGTTATTTCTTCTCCATGGATTTTAATACCTACTCCGAATTTTTCTTTTGTTTCCTTCACTGCTTGCTCAATATAGAGATTGAATAACATTGGGGAGAGGCACTACCTTCCCAACCACTGCTTGCTTTTCATGCCCCTCGACCCTTATAACTGCCATCCGGCTTATGTACAAATTCTAAATAGCTTTTCGCTCCCTGTATTTTACCCCTGCCACCTTCAGAATTTGAAAGAGAGTATTCCAGTCAACATTGTCAAAAGCTTTCTCTAAGTCTACAAATGCTAGAAACGTAGGTTGGCCTTTCCTTAATCTAGCTTCTAAGATAAGTCGTAGGGTCAGTATTGCCTCACGTGTTCCAATATTTCTACGGAATCCAAACTGATCTTCCCCGAGGTCGGCTTCTACTAGTTTTTCCATTCGTTTGTAAAGAATTCGCGTTAGTATTTTGCAGCCGTGACTTATTACACTGATCGTTCGGTAATTTTCACATCTGTCAACACCTGCTTTCTTTGGGATTGGAATTACTGTATTCTTCTTGACGTCTGAGGGTATTTCGCCTGTCTCATACATCTTGCTCACCAGATGGTAGAGTGTTGTCAGGACTGGCTCTCCCAAGGCTGTCAGTAGTTCTAATGGAATGTTGTCTACTCCCGGGGCTTTGTTTCGACTCAGGTCTTTCATTGCTCTGTCACACTCTTCACGCAGTATCATATCTCCCATTTCATCTTCATCTACATACTCTTCCATTTCCATAATATTGTCCTCAAGTACATCGCCCATATATAGACCCTCTATATACTCCTTCCACCTTTCTGATTTCCCTTCTTTGCTTAGAACTGGGTTTCCATCTGAGCTCTTGATATTCATACAAGTGGTTCTCTTTTCTTCAAAGGTCTCTTTAATTTTCCTGTAGGCAATATCTATCTTACCCCTAGTGAGACAAGCCTCTAAATCCTTACATTTGTCCTCCAGCCATCCCTGCTTAGCCATTTTGCACTTCCTGTCGATCTAATTTTTGAGACGTTTGTATTCCTTTTTGCCTGCTTCATTTACTGCATTTTTATATTTTCTCCTTTCATCAATTAAATTCAGTATTTCTTCTGTTCCCCAAGGATTTCTACTAGCCCTTGTCTTTTTACCTACTTGATCCTCTGCTGCCTTCACTACTTCATCCCTCATTCTTCTTCTACTGCATTTCTTTCCCCATTACTGTCAATTGTTCCCTTATGCTCTCCCTGAAACTCTGTACAACCTCTGGTTCTTTCAGTTTATCCAGGTCCCATCTCCTTAAATTACCACCTTTTTGTAGTTTTTTCAGTTTTAATCTACAGTTCATAACCAACAGATTGTTGTCAGAGTCCACATCTGCACCTGGAAATGTCTTACAAGTTAAAACCAGGTTCCTAAATCTCTATCTTACCATTATATAACCTATCTGAAACCTGTCAGTATCTCCAGGTTTCTTCCATGTTTACAGCCTTCTTTCATGATTCTTGAACCAACTATTAGCTATGATTAAGTTATGCTCTGTGCAAAATTCTACCAGACGGCTTCCTCTTTCATTTCTTAGCCCCAATCCATATTCACCTACTACGTTTCCTTCTCTCCCTTTTCCTACTGACGAATTCCAGTCACCCATGACTATTAAATTTTCGTCTACCTTAACTATCTGAATAATTTGTTTTATTTCATAATACATTTCTTCGTCATCTGCAGAGCTAGTCGGCATATAAACTTGTACTACTGTCGTAGGCATGGGCTTCGTATCTATCTTAGCCACAATAATGCGTTCACTATGCTGTTTGTAGTAGCTTACCCGCATTCCTATTTTCCTATTCATTATTAAACCTACTCCTGCATTGCCCCTATTTGAGCTGGTGTTTATAACCCTGTAGTCACCTGACCAGAAGTCTTGTTCCTCCTGCCACCGAACTTCACTAATTCCCACTATATCCAGCTTTAACCTATCCATTTCCCTTTTTAAATTTTCTAACCTACCTGCCCGATTAAGGGATCTGACATTCCACGCTCCGATCCGTAGAACGCCAGTTTTCTTTCTCCTGATAACGACATCCTCATGAGTAGTCCCCGCCCGGAGATCCGAATGGGGGACTATATTACCTCCGGAATATTTTACCCAAGAGGACGCCATCATCATTTAACCATACAGTAAAGCTGCATGCCCTCGGGAAAAATTACGGCTGTATTTCCCCTTGCTTTCAGCCTTTCGCAGTACCAGCACAGCAAGGCCGTTTTGGTTAGTGTTACAAGGCCAGATCAGTCAATCATCCAGACTGTTACCCCTGCAACTACTGAAAAGGCTGCTGCCCCTCTTCAGGAACCACACGTTTGTCTGGCCTCTCAACAGATACCCCTCCGTTGTGGTTGCACCTACGGTACGGCTATCTGTATCGCCGAGACACACAAGCCTCCCCACCAACGGCAAGGTCCATGGTTTTGGAGGGAGGCAGATGTAACAGTCTGAATAATGGTCATTAGGCTCACACCACACCATCGGAACAGCGATGGCATGGGTCAGCGTTTTCTGTTCAATCACTAGGTTAAGGTTGTAGTACAGGTTATGCAGGAAATATGAGGTGCAAAATTTTTATCTTGAACACCAACAGGACAATCAAAATACAGTTTCTATGCCTTCTTAACCAAATCAGTGATTGGTTTTCTTTGGGCTTTTGGAGTGAAATCCCACACACATAACACAAGTTGTCCGGGTGGTTTAGACAGCAACGAGATTTACTAATTGCCGTTTTTCTTAGTGTAAGTTTTAAACACAAAACGTTTGCACTATCTTTCACAGGAAACACTCACTGACGATCTCTTTCACACCACTGGATTACCATACCAACCATTTACTGACGATTTGTAGATCTTCTAGCTCTCCTCTGCAAATCAAAAATAAACAATTAAACATCAAAACAGAAGAACAGCTAAAAGCGAAATACTAAATACGAAAAATAAAAACAATTGAAACGTCAAAAATGGCACATTTTGAGAGGTATGTTTGGATTCTACACACCAAAGTACATACTTGTTGATGTATCACATTCCAGATGCAAAATGTCTATTGACTAGTGTTATTATAGTTGGTTCTCTCTCACTCTGTTTGTGTGTGTGTGTGATATATATATATATATATATATATATATATATATATATATATATATATATATATATATATATATATGTGTGTGTGTGTGTGTGTGTGTGTGAAACGTCCCCTTTTATCAATTTTACTAGACTGTGCTTAACCGGATGCACAATATTTTTTGCGCAACGCAATCTGACTTTCAAGATTCCCTACAAAAGAATGGCCCTGACTAACATTAAACTATACCCTTCCCAAATCACTTACCTCACAAAAATCTTCGCTGGTCAAGCTACTGCAATACAGCGAGCGCCACTACTGCCAGCTAAATAAAAGATACAAACTATGGAAGGCACTAACTACTGATAGGGATAGTTAGCAAATGAAAGATATTAATAGAGAACAAACAATGTATTTACCTTGATATCATCATATATATAGCAGTTCATGACAAATTACAAAACTCCGCCATCTCTCTCCCCACATCCACCACTGCTGGCGGCTCACCTCCAACTGCGCAACACTACGCGCTGTTCGCAGCCAGCTGCCTAACACTACAATGGCGAGTATTACAACAATGCAAAGCAACCACAGACTGCACACGGCACAGCCAGTGATTTTCATACTGAGGTGGCGTTACCAATAAAAAAACCTAAACAGCCTACTTACATAGCCCCCATGCTACCCACAAAAAATTTTACAAAATTTCTTTGGGCATTGGCCAATACATATTTGTTAAAATTTTTTTTCACAATTACAATAACAAAGAAATCAAATGCACACACTTATTGATACAATGTTGGTCAAAAGCTCAAATTGTCTCACAGTCCATAAAGACAGTCCTGATCGTTCATGACGATAAAATAGCAGTGTTTTTCTCAAAGTCTGAGCAGTAAAAGAAAATACACACGGAAGTAGTGGATTTCCATGCAGTCTTGATGAAGTAGCGTTGTCCTTCCAACGGAAAGACAGTGCTGACTCTTGACATGCTGACAGGTAATGGGCCACAACAGAGCAAACCCACCACAGAGTCAGTCGAAGTTTTGAAGAGTATTGGTGGGTAGGTCATCACAGAGCAGACCCACTGTAGTCCTGGTAGAGATTACGGTATTGGTGGGCCACCAGAGGCGCAGACCCACTGCAGTCCTTGTAGAAATAATGGTACTGATGGATCATCAAAGATGTAGACCCACTGTAGTCCTTGTAGAGATTATGGTACTGGTGAGTCAGCAACGACGTAGACCCACTGTAGTCCTCGTAGAGACGGCCAGCAGCCATCCGTTGTGACTGTGCAGGTGCACAATCACAATTGAAGTGTCTTGCGGATAATATAGCGAGTCCATAACCACCACTTGTGCACTCACAAAGTTTTTGGAATTGTCCTTAGAACCAGCAATGCTGTTATCCAGTCCCTTGCTGAATTATTAACACACATACAAACACTAACAGTCCCTACTTCTCACATATTGTCCATATACTATGACCAACAGAAACGTGTGCAGTGAAATGTAACTTACAAGTTAATAATATGATGAACTGGTGTCAATTACAATTTTATAACATAAGAATACAATTACAAAGGTACAAAATACATCATTAAAGAACATAACAATACAGATAACATTTGTAGTACAGGCTTTACAAAAGAATCAAAATAACATATACAACAGTGTTACAGGAATTATGACATAAGTAGATACATAAAAGATCAGAATAAATTATGAAACGTCCCCTTTTATCAATTTTACTAGACTGTGCTTAACCTGACGCACAATATTTTTAGTGCAACGCAATCTGACTTTCAAGATTCCCTACAAAAGAATGGCCCTGACTAACATTAAACTATACCCTTCCCAAATCACTTACCTCACAAAAATCTTCGCTGCTCAAGCTACTGCAATACAGCGAGTGCCACTACTGCCAGCTAAATAAAAGATACAAACTATGGAAGGCACTAACTACTGATAGGGATAGTTAGCAAATGAAAGATATTAATAGAGAACAAACAATGTATTTACCTTGATATCATCATATATATAGCAGTTCATGACAAATTACAAAACTCCGCCATCTCTCTCCCCACATCCACCACTGCTGGCGGCTCACCTCCAACTGCGCAACGCTACGCGCTGTTCGCAGCCAGCTGCCTAACACTACAATGGCGAGTATTACAACAATGCAAAGCAGCCACAGACTGCACACGGCACAGCCAGTGATTTTCATACTGAGGTGGCGTTACCAATAAAAAAACCTAAACAGCCTACTTACAAGTGGTCGTGCTGGTGTGAAGGAGCGCTTCCGTCTTCGTTCATGTTACCTCTTCTGTTGATGTTGAGTGGTAGTCCTAGTATAGTGGATAACGATTCGCTGCAGAAGACAGTAATCACTTAGTAGTTCTCATTGATTGACTTTTGTGGAATACGGCTTATGACTATTTTTCGAAAGAAAACGTTATCCGTTTTAGGGTATAAAATATTTCCTTTATTTGCTGTTATTGGCCAGTTACGACTGTGACGTCATTATCATGTACATACATAGTATTTCCATGCGGCATTCCGTAGCAGGCACAGAGACACTATTAAAGTTCAGCTACCCACAAAGGTCCAGTGTGGGCTGGAATTGTCATATGGTAGCGAAACTCGTTAGATATTCTAATGAGATAAAGCGGAACCGACTTACGTAAAAAAACCGACTTACGTAAAAAAAGTGCCATTTTTGACCGCCAAGTGCAAATATGTCTCTGTGAATGCAAGAAAGAGGTATAGAAATGTCTTCATATGTAACGTATTAGGAAAGGGACGTGGACAGAAAAGGTCAAACAAGTGATTTTATTATTAGCCACAGCTTACACAGTTTGTTCGATATGAGCACCGGAGACATCTACGAAATGTTGTACAACGCCAGATTTGCACCTGCTGAACAAAGCAGGAACAATTTCTTTCTAGCGTAAAAAAGTTCCGCATTAACGCATTAGCATATCTACCAAGTTTCGCTGCAATGCGATAATTAGAGCCCAAATTGGACCTCCGCGTCATTCCATAATTACAATCCACACTGGACCTCAGTCAGTAGCTGCACTTTAGTTATAAACACCAGGTATATGATTGATAATGGCTTCACAGTGGGAATTTGCCAATAGCAGCAGATAAAGGAAACATTTTGCAGGCTACAACGTTTTCTTTCGGAAAACATCGAGACAGTGAGCACATATACAAATAAGATTGTTTATGTCTGTTTCGCCCTATCAGCCTAAAACCAAAAGTGAAGACGGTCCAACGCAAATAAACACAGTGAATAAAACGTAATTCGTTATTTCTGCCCACGTAATAGTGCACTCATTTTGTTTCATTACGATCCTGTTTCCCGTCTTAGGACAATGAACTCCTATTCGGGAAGACGGCGGTTCAAATTGCGATTTATATCACCATCTGACCAACGAGGTTGTTCGCTTTAGGTGAATTCTGGGATAGTTCGTTTGAAACGGACACCGTCGATGTCCTTCCTCGTTGATCTCTGTCCCTCTTGACGTCGTCACTGAGAAACGATGAACCGTAACCATTCTTCTTCACTTCTTTCCTGTGGCTCTGTTCTGTCCAGTTTATAATTAACTGGCTTGTAGTCCCATGCATACAAACGTTCTGTCCTATTCATTGTAGTAGAGTGGTTTTTTTTGTATTCAAACAGATGCCATTCTTGTTTAAGATATTCGTAATTGGTCTATTGATTACTCTTAATTCTAATCCTTTAGTCCACTATCGATGTTTGTAGTCTTATATTGTATCTAAAATCTCCTAAATATTTAAACTCTTCGCTGTATTTTGAATATTTACATTAGTTTCTCCGCTCAGGAGCAGCTGATTAGGGTATGTTCCTAGTAGCATCTCACGTCAAGGCATGTACTCCACACTGTACAACAAAGGCGTTAGAGAGGCACCCTGATACATACCTCTCAACCGCCGCCCGCAATTCAACGTCATTGGCTGGAGCTCGGTCGTACTTTGACATGAGGTGACTTTATAGTCCAGGCAACAAAGAAAAATCAGCGTAAAAATCGTGTATAGGGGTTAACGGCATGAGCAAACAAACATTTTTTGTGTGAGTGGGTGGGTGGGAACGCGTTTAAAGTTCACTTTTTATATTTTTCCTGACTAACTCGAAAATCGAAGCTGCTAGAAAAGATTTTGCAGTATACAATTAAACCACACTAAATTTCGTACGGAGAACCTCATATTAATTTCTTCTTAAGCAGTAATACTGTATTTTCCGCGTTGCAGGGAACGAAAAATGAGAGATTATTAAAAATTGTGTTTTAATGTTATGATATTAATGTTAACTGTTAACTAAAATGGCTTAAGAATAAATATTAAACCTCTGTACCACATCTAAGTGCGGTACAGCCGTATTAAGGGATATACTGTGGTATGAGGTGTAACAGGATGGAGAGAAGAGGGGCGGGGTGGACCGTAGAAACTTCAGAACGGGTGCGTTGCCAGATCGTGATCACGCACTTTCCTACTTCATAGGCCCGCAGACTGAAGGGCGAGCAGGCGAGTCTCAAATCTCACTATCCCACTACGTCAAAAGGTGCAACTACAGGGTGTTTCACAAAGAGATACCGACTCTGTTACAGCTCGCCCTGCGCTACATGGAATACAGTGATAAGTTATAAATAGTAGTAAAGCAAGAAAGCATATGCATGGGTTCTAGGTAAATCACTGTACTCTGTTCTACACTGCTAGAAGGGAAATTATTTCTTAGTCGTCCTGTACGACAGCAGAAGCGTTCTTTTGGGAAAGGTAACTTCCCCAAACATGAGCACTTCTTGCTGCTCAGTCTAAGAACAGACTACACCTTCAAAACATTTGTCTTACGTGAGCAGTCCAAATATCTTCAGTGGGTTCGTGTTCATATAATGGAGTTTTTTTCATTTTATTAAGTGAGTACTTATTTGCATTGCAATTGTTAAGTAAGCTACTATGTTAAAAGCTAGCCAGTTGGAGCTATCAGCTGTCTATTACTCCCACTATCGGTAGCTGGAATATTTCTCATACCATGAGGGATATCAAATGCATCACTCCAGCCTCAGCTCTTCTCACATCTGAAGAGGCACAGAGGAATATGATGGCTGCTTCTGCAACGGAAGAAGTTATGGAACTTCACATACTTCGTGTAACGCAAGCAATGCATTATAGAAGATCACCGTTCTAGACTTGAACATCATCAATCCTATTTCGTCAGACATATTGATACCTGTATTGTGAGATATACTGTGGCTTCATACGATACAGCCCATTCTGCAAATACAAGCTGTTTCTGACTAGAAGAAACCGATGCTGTCTCCAGTAACAGTAATATTTAGACAGGTGGAGTAACTTTCTAGTCATTCATTAATTCATCACAAAGTGATTACAAATAGTATGAAAGCTATGCAATACACTGTCAAAAACTGACAGCAGCAGGGTACCGTATCTACCAATCCAATTCCTTTCCCACCGATACTACACGGGTCATCGATTACATCACACTTACAAATTAAGCACTTCTTAACTATTGTTTATACAAACGTATTTTACATAAAAGCTCACATAACAACTGCAAATAAGTACTCAGCTAATAAACAGAAAATAATTCCACTACATAAAGATCGGCTCTGTAATGTTATTTTGTCTACTCATCTATGAGAACTAGACAGGAAATGGTGGGGAAGTACAGTCTATCTGTAAAATGAAAAGAAAGCAGCACCCATGGGGAAAGTCGCCTATCGCGGATGATGATGATGATGATGATGTTTGGTTTGTGGGGTGCTCAACTGCGCGGTCATCAGCGCCCAAACAAAGTCACAATTTTTACACATACCAATTTCTTTCGTAGTCGAATCTAGCCACTGTCAGGAATGATGATTATGATGAAATGATGAGGACAACACAAACACCGAGTCCCTGGGCAGAGAAAATCCCCAACCCGGCCGGGAATCGAACCCGGGATCCAGAGGCAGCAACGCTAGCCACTAGATTTCACTGAAGAACGCTACAAATACCATACAGGACGACAGGTAATCGATTCATCTCTAGCAGTGTAGAACAGTGCGCAGAGATTTATGGAGAATTTTTCAAAATGTTTATCTTTGAGTAGTATTTTTAGTAACTCGTATATGTATTCAGTGTTGTGTCAACACACTTTGTGGAAAATAAAAACCACCGATCGCATCCGCACAATGCGTCAAAAGTGAGTAATAAGGTACGCTGTGGAAGAGTCGAGTTGATTTTGTGAAACATCCTGTAGTTTCTTCTTGTGACGTAGTGGGGTATAGATAGTGGAGACTCGTCTCCTCGCTCTTCTGTTCGCATTCCTTAAGAAGGGAGGAAGTAGGTGACCACAATCCAGCGACCCACTTTTCCTCACGTGACTAGCCTCTAGGCCCCTCCTCCCTTCTCCAGCCGGCTCTCCCTAAGCACATAATTACCTCGCATGTTGTTCATGGCACTCCTTCCTAGCATTGTACAAAAATTTGCAACTGCACGAATTTTTACAACCATTTGACATTTTTTGCTCTTCATTGAGTGGGCTCTCAAGAGAGGGGAGGAAGGTATTACACAAGCATTCTTATCTGCATCGATAGTTTCTAAAACCATTTCGTCACCAAGAAAGATGAAGAGTTGCACTCTCTTATCCCATCTGAAGTGCTGCAGGAGCGTAAACCAACGTACATCATTCGGTCGGTTACTGTATCGTTCGCCAGAGGAAGTTGATGGTGCACGTATCAGTTGCTTCACGTCTCATTTCATCCCGTGCTTACGTCTCTCGTCCAGGTACTTTTCGACAAACTCTTACCCCGTCATTTTAAGCACCAATGTACAGCGCAGCTTATCAGTCCCATGCTCCTAGCATCCAGTGGCAGCGTTCATGCAACCCATGCTTATCTTGTGACTACTTTATCTACATCTACGTATATACTATGCAAGTCACCTTACTCTGTGTGGCGGTGGGTATTTTATGTAGTACTGTCACTTCTCCCTTTCCTGTTCCAATTGTAAACGTTTCGGGGATAGTGATTGTTTGGAAGTTTCAGTGCCTGCTCGAATCTCTCCGACTTTATGTTCATGGTCTTTTCACGCGATACACACAGAAATTAGCAATATATTGCTTGACTTTTCCAGGAACGTACGCTCTCGGAATTTTAACAGTAAAGCACGCCGTGATGCAGAACGCCTCTCCTTCCGCGTACGCCACTGACGTTAGCTGACAAGGGAACCTCCCCATCGCACCCCCCTCAGATTTAGTTATAAATTGACACAGTCGATAGGCCTTGAAAAAATGAACACAGATCAATCGAGAAAACAGGAAGAAGTTGTGTGGAACTATGAAAAAATAAACAAAATATAAAAACTGAGTAGTCCAAGTGTAACATATCCAACATCTAGGACTACATAACATGAAGAGCGCCGTGGTCCCGTGGTTAGAGTGAACAACTGCGAAACGAGAGGTCCTTGGTTCAAGTCCTCCCTCGAGCAAAACTTTTACTTACTTTATTTTCGCAAAGTTACGATCTGACCGTTCATTCATTGACGTCTCTGTTCACTGTAATAAGTTTAGTGTCTGTGTTTTGCGACCGCACCACAAAACCGTGCGATTAGTAGACGAAAGGACGTGCCTCTCCAATAGGAACCGAAAACATTTGATCGCAAATTCATAGGTCAACCGATTCCTCCACAGGAAAACACGTCTGAAATATTCTATACGACACTGGTGACGGCATGTGCGTCACATTACTGGAATATGTTGTCGACCCACCTAACTTGCACACTTGGCGAATGGGTAAAAAGATTCTTCTACCTTGCCCGATTTAGGTTTTCTTGTGGATGTGATAATCACTCCCAAAAAAGTGATGAAAACATTGAGTTTGTCGCATAAACGGCAACAAATGAATGCAACAGTTTCACAGTCGCACAGTTTTCCCTGTGTTCTGTCGAAACAAACGTTTTTAACGTTTTCAAGCTTTTCCGTGTGTAGACCGTCAAATCCTGCATGTGTCCAAGCAAATCTGAACATGTCCTGGAATTTTGGAGAGCAAAGTTGATCATGTCTGAGTGCATGAACTTTGATAATTGTCTGAAAATAAAAAATTAAAACTTTTCACTCGAGGGAGGGTTGAACCACGGACCTTCGGTTCCCTAGCTGCTCACGGTAACCACGGGACCACGGTGCTCCTCAGTGAACAGATAACTTAATGTGACATATCTTGCACACGGACTACGCAGTTTGTATATTTTGCTTATTTTTTTCATAGTTCCATACAACTTCTTCCTGTTTTCTCGATTGATCTGTGTTCAGTTTTTCATGGCCTATCCCTGTGCCAACTTATAACTAAATCTGAGGGGGGTGCGATGGGGAGGTTCCCTTGTGAGTATCTCCCCAACGCTCTCGTACCGACTAAATGAACCTGATACAAAACGCGATACTCTTCATTCATTCTTCTCTATTTCCTCAATCTGTTCTATCATTGGTCCAATGAGGTTCTTGTAAACTGCCTCCTTTATGGCTGGACTGCACTTCCTGACAATTCTTCCAATGAATATGTCTGGCATCTACCTTGCCTGCGATTAGTTTCATCTCCTTAACCATGCTCGCAAATATTTTATGGATGTCGCTGCTTCTACTGCAATGCAATTGTGTAATCGTAACAATGGGTGATGTGTGGCGAGCTGAGGTATATTTACGGGTTTTAGAAAGTGTGGTGGCTCACCAACAGCTGTTGTCCGCCATTGAATAGGAAGCTGGTTTGCTGCGCTATGGCTGGTTTATCAGGTGCTGTCACAACGAACGATAGGTTGTCGTGAACCCGGTCCCTGCAACTCGTTGCGTACAGTAATTTGGTCTGGCGGCCGCTGATTTCCTCAGATGAAGGTAACACTACATCCTGACTAGGTGACAAGCGGAAAGTTCGGTATTTGTACTACTTCGGAGATGTAGTAGTGTTTAGTTGTCGGGAACCCTTGATTAATAGCGACCGGTTTGCACTGAAATCGCGCTTCTTGTCGGGTCCGCGCTTGGCCGTCACGGTGACAGACACTGCAAGTTCTGAAGATGTCCTAGTCACGTGACTCAAAGAACCATTCCATATGCCATGGCGACATAGCAGCTGATCTCAATTGTATTGTTATGCTCTTCTGAAATACCATAACCTAGTCTCGACATATACCAGAAACTCTCTTAGTTCAAACATTTTCTTCATTTGTAGTCAACAGCGAAAGTATGTTTCACAAAATTCGTAACACAAAGCTATATAATTGTGCAATGAAAGAGCCAAATACACTTCTGTGTTACAAATTTCGAGGGACTTCTTTTAGTTCTAAAGCACTTGCAGTAGCTCAGTTCAGTTTTCGATTTTGTAAAAATAATAGAGCTAGACTTAAAGTAAAGGTTGCTAAGTAACCTGTAGACGCCAGATATCTCACTTTCCCTTTGATTTTCTTAGATGGATGATTATATTTAATCATTTAGTACTAGCTTTTAGCGTCCCGTCGACTACAGTGGAGGGTAAAGGTGGATGGTTAGGTCAAAGCTGGGAGGAAAATCAGCCACTCTCCGTATTTGTCTTAATCTATTTAGTGAAAACACAGAAACCTAGCTCCAAGTTCCCATATTGCGTTTTGATCCCCTTACTACCAGATCATGCAATACGTTGCCTTAAACCCCACGGCACTTTGCACGGCTTGTGATGTACACTTAATGCCAGCTACCCTAGTTTTTGTTGTTTTTTTTAGTTGTATAAATTATTGTAAATGTTGCTATTAAGGTAGCGATTACGGCGATTTTTCAGCGCTATGGAAGCACATTTGAGCGAGAAAAGGCGTTCGTATTTGGCGAGTGTGCACGCAGAGGCCGCTGGATTTCTCTAATGCAAGCGTGGATGGGACTATGTTTGTACGTGGCCTGGGAAGTGCAGCCTATGTTGCGAGTGCAGAGCTGTTCCACTACAGAGTGTCGCAGCCAGAGTGGCTTCCCCACCGTCGTCTGGTACCCGTTCTCCTTCACGGAGCCACCTGCCTACCAGGTACATTTACAACACGGCATCTTTCCCATTAACAGACGAATTTCTGGATTATTGTAAGACTAGCTAAGAAAAAATTTGATTTTTATTTGCAAAATTTTATTGTAGAACATTTACAATATTACATGGTTTTGCATCTTCATAACACTTTACAAATTGTACACTGGGCATAGTTCAGAATCGACTGTAGCATGATAAATTTGTGATACAAAAGGTAATCTAAAACTGCGAAATTTACAGAGTCTTAGATCAGACAAGTGTTGCCGGGCGGAATGGCCGAGCGGTTCTAGGCACTACAGTCTGGAACCGCGAGACCGCTACGGTCGCAGGTTCGAATCCTGCCTCGGGCATGGATGTGTGTGATGTCCTTAGGTTAGTTAGGTTTAAGTAGTTCTAAGTTCTAGGGGACTGATGACCTCAGCAGTTAAGTCCCATAGTGCTCACAGCCATTTGAACCATTTGAACAAGTGTCTGATGAATAATGTATTACGCTTGAAGTAGATGAGCGTGCAAATTAAATACAGTGATAGCTACAGGAATGTAATTAAATTACTTAATGGAACATCCTGGCAGATTAAAACTCTGTGCCTGACTGGGAAAATCCAAAACCTTCTGGGAAAAGCTCGTACTGACGTAATTAATATTTCTTTACGCTAAAAATATTTAGTTATGATCCATGACATTGAAATACACAATTTTACAGATATTGGTAAAAAGCTTAATCAGTAATAATACATACTTCACACAGGTCACAGGTTGCGGGTAATATACATCCATAGAGTAAGTTAAGTGTTTATCATTTTCTGTCTTTTGCTAGTATTATATTTCGTGCGTGTTGTTCTGTTTAAGAGGTTTAATCTTACGTTTTTGTAAGGGTAAATTCATTCAGTCTGTAGCGCAGTACTTGCGCATTTGTTTTGTTTTGTTTTGGAGGAAAGCGTCTGTTCGTTTAGTAAGCCACTCAGTCAGGCATTAGCTCTCGGCTGATATACATCTACAGAGCGGCAAGTTAAATGTTTATCTTTTCCTGTCTTTTCCTCGTTGTTCAGTGATTAAATTTCGTGCGTGATGAACTGAGTAAGAGGTTTAATCTCACGGTTTTTGTGAACGTAAATTCATTCAGTCTGTAGCGCACTAGTTGCTCACTGAACAGCCAGCTACATAGCTCATTAACGCACCAATGTTCATTCAGGAGACATCAGGAGGGTAGCATGTTACATATCTGGGATTCTGTCTGCTTTTATACACTCCTGGAAATGGAAAAAAGAACACATTGACACCGGTGTGTCAGACCCACCATACTTGCTCCGGACACTGCGAGAGGGCTGTACAAGCAATGATCACACGCACGGCACAGCGGACACACCAGGAACCGCGGTGTTGGCCGTCGAATGGCGCTAGCTGCGCAGCATTTGTGCACCGCCGCCGTCAGTGTCAGCCAGTTTGCCGTGGCAGACGGAGCTCCATCGCAGTCTTTAACACTGGTAGCATGCCGCGACAGCGTGGACGTGAACCGTATGTGCAGTTGACGGACTTTGAGCGAGGGCGTATAGTGGGCATGCGGGAGGCCGGGTGGACGTACCGCCGAATTGCTCAACACGTGGGGCGTGAGGTCTCCACAGTACATCGATGTTGTCGCCAGTGGTCGGCGGAAGGTGCACGTGCCCGTCGACCTGGGACCGGACCGCAGCGACGCACGGATGCACGCCAAGACCGTAGGATCCTACGCAGTGCCGTAGGGGACCGCACCGCCACTTCCCAGCAAATTAGGGACACTGTTGCTCCTGGGGTATCGGCGAGGACCATTCGCAACCGTCTCCATGAAGCTGGGCTACGGTCCCGCACACCGTTAGGCCGTCTTCCGCTCACGCCCCAACATCGTGCAGCCCGCCTCCAGTGGTGTCGCGACAGGCGTGAATGGAGGGACGAATGGAGACGTGTCGTCTTCAGCGATGAGAGTCGCTTCTGCCTTGGTGCCAATGATGGTCGTATGCGTGTTTGGCGCCGTGCAGGTGAGCGCCACAATCAGGACTGCATACGACCGAGGCACACAGGGCCAACACCCGGCATCATGGTGTGGGGAGCGATCTCCTACACTGGCCGTACACCACTGGTGATCGTCGAGGGGACACTGAATAGTGCACGGTACATCCAAACCGTCATCGAACCCATCGTTCTACCATTCCTAGACCGGCAAGGGAACTTGCTGTTCTAACAGGACAATGCACGTCCGCATGTATCCCGTGCCACCCAACGTGCTCTAGAAGGTGTAAGTCAACTACCCTGGCCAGCAAGATCTCCGGATCTGTCCCCCATTGAGCATGTTTGGGACTGGATGAAGCTTCGTCTCACGCGGTCTGCACGTCCAGCACGAACGCTGGTCCAACTGAGGCGCCAGGTGGAAATGGCATGGCAAGCCGTTCCACAGGACTACATCCAGCATCTCTACGATCGTCTCCATGGGAGAATAGCAGCCTGCATTGCTGCGAAAGGTGGATATACACTGTACTAGTGCCGACATTGTGCATGCTCTGTTGCCTGTGTCTATGTGCCTGTGGTTCTGTCAGTGTGATCATGTGATGTATCTGACCCCAGGAATGTGTCAATAAAGTTTCCCCTTCCTGGGACAATGAATTCACGGTGTTCTTATTTCAATTTCCAGGAGTGTAGTTTACTTCCTCCTCTAGCCTTGCTAGGATGGTTAGGACGTGTGCTTGCTGTGTGGGGCCGGAAGAGGAGCTGGCCGCAGTTCGCGAACAGCTGAATGCGCTGTTGGCTACGGTAAGTCCGCTTCAGGCTGCTGCGTCGGGGTGTAGCGATGGCGGAGAATGTAGGCGCGCCGCATCGGACACCTCAGGCGTCGATTGTTTTGCCCATGGGCTCTGCTGCCAAGATGTAACCCGGTGCGGTGCACCCGCCCTCACGGCATCGTGAGTGGCGGGTGGTAACGCGTTAGCCCCGCTCTAGGCTGAGGGCCAATGTGCAGACTGGCCGTCTGTCCTCGCCCATTCATCCTGTGAGTGGATCTGTGGCCACTGCTTTAGCAGGGTTCGACCAGGCACACGGCAGGGAGGGGTTTACTACTTATCGGGAGCCCCAACGTTAGACGTGTTATGAAGCACCACAGACAGTTAGCGTTCAGGGCTGGCAAGGAGAGCCATGTACAGCTGTAGTGCCGAGAACAAGACACGCGATTGCCGCTTTTTAATTCTAATGCTGCTCTCAGTGTCTTCACTCAGAAAGAGTAGCGACCACAACATTGTATACGTCGGAGAACGGAATCTCAGTTTGGCGTGAGTCCTCTCACTGCAAATAATCAGTTCACCAAATAAAATGGTATATCACCAGTCTCCATAGAAAATAAAAACGGCAATAGAAAATTAATGAAATTACACCTTGAGCTAAACAATTTGATCAATACCATAGTGTCCAGTGCCACTGCTGCACAGTCGTCAGGATTAATTACAATAAAATTACACATGCAATAAGAAGTTTTGTTTCTCGTACTGCCATTCATCTCACCGATTTGGTTGAGCAACTTGCAAGTGAGTTTGAGCGGTATTCCATCCATGCTTGTTTTGGAGGGTAGAAGTTTTTCAGGCCGTTAGTAGTGTGATTAACAATTATTTCGCACTAGTTCACTATTAGAATCATTTGGTGCTAATCAGGGCTCTATTTTCTGCCAGCAGATCGTCAGAACATTTTTTTTTTTCTCGTGTGAAGTGGGGACAGGACTATTTCTGTACATTGAGGTTGGACTTTGAGGTACTTTGGCTTCGGGAGACAGTTTATTTCTCCTGCTAATAGACACTCAGGTTGTAGCTTTGCCTGTTGGTTTGCCCCTGTTTATGTGTGAATTGGTATGCGATTCATCTTCGTGTAACCTCTATCTGTGCACACCAGCTATCTTTTTCCAGTTCTTTTAATTTATTTAGTTTCATATAGGGAGTTCACTAACCACTATATTGAGGACTCACGTTACTTATTAACCACTTAACAGATTTGTTGATTTTACCAGTATTCGAATTAATATGAATATTTTGAACACAATAAACCTTATTATTAAAAAATTAAATATTGTGTTATGGCTCGTTATATAACGTAATTTGCAAATAGATGCAGCCTAGTTACCGTTTGTCTTCCTGATTAAAGCCATCAGGGGAAAATTTATTAAGTATTTATTTATTTTGAGTTTAAAATGCACTTAAGGGTAAAGCGACGAAGTATCATTCCTAGCGAAGACAACGAGACCGGTCGTTTATATTCGTCGGACTTAAATAGCCTTCTTAAGTCGCATTCCCTACTTGTGAAGTTGCGAAGAAAATTTATGTTTTAATAAATTCATGTGTTTATTTTATCCGGAGAAAGTTGTATCTGGAATACTTATCAAACAGATGTGATAGGACACATTGAAATAATTTTTGGAAATTTGTGGTAAGTTCTTATGGGACCAGACTCCTGAGGTCATCGGTCCCTAGGCTTACACACTTCTTAATCTGACTGAAACTAACTTACGCTAAGGAGAACATACACACCCATGCCCGAGGGAGGACTCGAACCTCCGACGGGGAGAGCCGCGCGAACCGTGACAAGGCGCCCTTGACCACGCGGCTACACAGCGCGTATATAATTCATAGACGCACTGCAGGGATCATAGTAGGTCTGTCGAGCGTACAGACAATTATAACAGATATTAACTGAAATGCCGTGCGAATTTTTTAATGAAAGGTTACATTGTTCTAGCTCTTATACGAGCTAATTCAAAGAACCAGTTTTAGAGATAGGCTGTGCAAGTGTATGGAGGCACTCACTCCATGCGTGGAACAGGACAGGAAGTTGTTAATACTGGTCCAAAGTTCCAACTACCATGCACATACAGTAGCTTGCTGGGTGTACATAAAGCAACAGATATACCTCGAAAGAAAAGAGGTGTATAAGAAATTCCCAGAGAAAGTATGGATATGGACGACAGAGCAATATTCAGGACGAAATGCCTTGGAAATTTATAAATGGCAAAGAGCTGTGCTCAGTCATGGAACTCAGGCGAGTATCAAACGACAGAGTTCTCTTGATATGGAGATACCATTAATGCATTTTAGTGACTCCGTACAGTAATCGTTACAACAAGTAGAAAAGATGCGTCTGACTGCGGTTAAGTAACTCTACAACAAGTCTCGTTCACGCTTTCCAGAAATCTTTTTGTAAACCCGATTGGATCATAGCTCAGAATCACGTTAGTGTTACCACAATCAAATAGTTACGAACTCTGTCTTCGAGCAAGATGAGCACTGCCATTTTATAGTCTCAGTTCCACCTTTACGAAAAATTAAACCTGTGTGTGACTTACCGAGTTTCTTAGTTTCACCAGCATAATTTACATACTTTGATACATAAAAAACATTGAGATTCTGATTACGTCATTAGATGAGCGCTAAAATTTTAGTCAAAGTTGATATCTCACATTTAACTCTATCTGCAATAGTTCGTCCAGTACTTCAGTTTAACAACTGCAGAACTTCGTTTCAGTGCTCGAAAACGATTCAAATTGCTCGTGCCATCAAATATGAGATATTTCATAAACAGTTAATAAAACACATCATAAAAATTATAAATCTTAAGAACTAAAGGTTGAATGTAATGTGATAGTATGTAACCACCTCCGCCAATGCGTACTGCTTTGCTGGATGTGTACTTGTGTCAGTTTTTATATTAATTTTCAATTAAAATCCATTTAAAATGTGTCTCACAGCTTAATTAATCATGCTACAAATCATGCGAACATAACAGTCGAAGAGCCTCTCCGAGAAATACAAGTTGAGCGCTCGATATTCTTTGTCCATTAAATAATATAAAAGTTATTTATCTTTTTCTGATTTATGGTTGCAAAAACTTCTCGGCGTTGTGTCGTTTTACATTCCTGAGAACAATTAATGGGGGTGTTCCCCTCTTTCCTATGAAGTATCGCTCTTCATTGTGCCAATTACGGTTTACACTGTTTGCGTGCAAACGCGAACAATATGTGAGAAGCTATCGTGCACGAACGGCGGAAATGACATCACATCCGTCTGTTTGAATTTTTGATCGGAGGTCGTGGCCCATCCACCGGTCCGCGGTCATCCGCGAAATCTGGGTCGCAACAACTAAGTACAATGTAACGTACCCAAAGAGATAATAGAAAGCAAAGTACTTGTAACTAAATCACGGCAAATGAGCTGTGCTTTTTGTCTATAAAACAGGTAATATTATCAGTGTTGAGGTCTCTGTGACTCTGATGGTGAAGCCGATTAACTTTTGTGGTAACTTGGGTGTGATCCTTTCTGTGAGTATTTAATGTTATTGTAATAATAATGGAGCTGATTTAAATGTATGTCGTGTTACTAATTTCAAGTTACCCTCCCTTTCAGTACAATAATTTTGGAATAAATGTAAATGTAGCTGTCTTTCATAAACGGTATCGATTCACTGTTGAACGCCATTTCGTTCCATTTTCATTTTCTTGGTACATCGGAAACAGAACCTGCATAATTTTGTAAATGACGTCCGCAGTCGCGTGTGTATTCCATTTCAAAACGAATCGACACCAGAAAGTGATGAGCGTGGCTCTGAACATAAATAATTAACTAAAAGACTATTTCAAGCAAGTAAAGACTTTATTAAAATAATTAAAAGCATATACAAGCCATTGCACAACGGAACATTCAATTCGAAAAGTGTAGGAACTACAGATTTTGTAGCATAAGAGCCACACAACAGGACGGGGCGCGTCCACCGCCCAGGGATGGCTGTTATTGCTGAAACAACCGGTTTTCCGTTATATCGGTAATTTTCCACGACAGTTTAACCTGACTGTTAAAACCACACGAACTAACCGGTTTCTGAAACAACCTAATCTCGGTTTTTTCCTATTATTTCCTGTAGCAAACGCAGAAATCGAACAAACACTGAAAATTTTTGACTCAGTTTCAAGATACATGGAACCAAACTACTAAATGAAATAGGATAATAAGTGGAAACTTAGTCCGCCCATCGTTCTCATGTTTTCTCGAAAATTTCCAGTCATTCTCCTACTGATTCAAATTTTTTGAAACTCTGCTCAAATATTATGCTGTAATCGGGGATAGTACCACTATTTGGGTATTATGAATAGTCAGTGATAAAGGGTGAAAACTGACGTTGAAAAACTTTATTTTTGTCTGTTTTGAAGGGTTATATGCAAATAAAGTCACAGGCACAAGATCAGCTACTTTCTATTTCCATTGTATAATAGGAATGAATTGTTAAGCTTTTAATTTATTATTGTTAGTATACTTTCCTTCCTTATTAGTTCACATAAATGGCTGACAAGTCTTTAATCTTTTAAAGAAAATGAAACATTTTACTTCATTGCTACGCCGCTTCGTAAAAGTATTTGCAGACCTGGTTTGGCGCCGTTCTACACTACAACGGATGTCCGGCGACGAAAGCGAGAAACTACCGTACAGACCATGTGGGGGAAAGTTTTGCACAGTGCACGTACACCGCGTACTTTTAATGACGACACATGGCCACATGGACGTTATTGTCTCAACAATGCTGCACCAGTTTTTATTCCTTGGGTTAGTTGCTCGTTTCTGTCGGCATTGATATTAAAATAGCACTGGTCGCTTTTACCATGAACTAATAACGCAATATTTCAAAACAGTTCAAATTTGTACAATAAAAATCACTCCTTATTTAAACACTAAAAATTTTAGCACTAGTAAAAAATACGAAAGGCCTGTTATAGCCGAGACCAAGTAAGTATCTAAAATACCGGTTATTTATAACTGCAATACCGGTATCGGTTTTAACCGGCCTGTTTTTCCCATCCCTACCGCTGTCTGCCTCTTTGTCGCAAAGTGTGGGCGACTCAAACGCCACTCGCTACCCCACTGAAACCTCCCACTTAAATAACTGTCGTGTCACACGAATCAAGTAACACTTTCTAGTGACATATAATGCTCTTGAAATCCCACGTAAATTTTACACTCAAAAAGAGAAAACTGGATAAAAGCTGGTAACAGAATATTCTCGAGAACCGGCCACTTTAGCTGAGTTACGGAGGAATAAGGTTCCGAGATTTCATCTGAACATCGCTGACATGCTTCTACTATATTCTGCTAGGAAGCCACGAGGGCAGGACTGGAGGTGGAAATTACTTGATGTCTTCACTGCGCTGGTGCGGGCTGAACGCCTTCCGTCATCGTAATTAGATCACTTCCCCTGTGATACGACGGGCATATGTCATGGGGATGATTACATGTATGATCAACTTGTTCGAGTCCCCAGTTACGTTTCTTACTTGACTGGCTCTTGAAAAAGCTAAATAACTGTCTAAGAAGACATTTCTGCTACTGTTCTACATCTACTAGAAAATACTGTAGGTTATAAACGCCAAACGATGATGGACCCTCATTTGCTATCAACAGTTTACTCAAAGTTGTCTACTTTGGATGTGAACTCATTATTAATACGAAAACATTTTCCGACATAACATTCACTTTCTACCCTCAAATGTAGAGTGGGCTGTTCGATTTCTGAGGCAGCGTGTTATTGATGAAGTGCCAGTGTAGTGGCAATGGAGGAGTAGCTTCAGCTGGGAATAGAAGGGGGAGGATGGAAATAAATTCCTGTTCTAACATTCCAACCCCTATACCTAACATAAAGCAATGTCAACGATGTGACATTACTTTTTATTGCGGACAAAAACTGGAATTTTGCCCCCACAAGCAAGCAACGAAGGGTGGAGCTGTTAGAGTGTTAAATGTATGTGGCTTTTAGATAAAGTTATGCTTATCTTGAGGTTGCAGGATGTACAGGTCATGAATGTGTCTTATCAAGAAACCTAGACAGCATTTTAGCTCCAGGTTATACCAGTGTAAGCTAGTCATATCACAGTAAAAACCACGACAATACAGTCCAAAGAAGTACAGAGAAACCGCACCATACAGCAAATAATCTCGAAAAACAGTGCTTAGCTATCCTGGTCATGTGTCGTTTCGTATTTAACAATTGTTACAGTTCTTAACATTATCACATATTTGATTACAATTAAGTTTAACACTTTTCATTAACTTTACATTGTTTATTGCATTATGACTTACTTAGTGTTGTTTTTCTTTCTTTTTATGTAATGTCATAATCTGTAATAGAAATAGCACTTTCTCTGTCTTAAATGGAATGTTTTACATTCGTACGATTTCACTAGTATTGGGACACAATATTCGCCTGATCTATACGTCATGTTTTTAAACAATTTTCTGTATTCATAAGTCTGGCTGGGAACTGTTTCCGATTTACTCGTAATTATGGGACAAGACGTCTAAGACAAAGATATGAAAGCTTAATTTGCATGTGTGAGTAATTAATTTATTTATGTTCAAAACAAATTTTTAAAAATTTTGTACAGTTTTTTTAATTGTCTAGATCGCAAACAATGTTCACATTGAATTTTATACCTAGTTTCTGCTGTTCACAGATCGGACATAGTGTCAACGTACAGGGTAAGGCTAGACCGCAACGTCTCCATACCTTGGTACATTCTTAAACACTGAAACACCAAAGAAAGTGGTATAGGCATGCGTATTCAAATCCAGAGATATGTAAACAGGCAGAATAAGACGCTGCGATCAGCAACGCCTACATTACACAACAAGTGTATGCCGCAGCTGTTAGATCGGTTACTGCTACTACAATGGTAAGTTATCAATATTTAAGTGAGTTTGAACATGGTGTTATAGTCGGGGCACGAGTGATGGAACACAGCATCTCCGAGGTAGCGATGAAGTGCGGTTTCCCATACGACCATTTCACGAGTGTACCGTGAATATCAAGAAGCCTGTAAAACATCAAATCTCCGACATCGCTGCGGTCCGAAAATGATCCTGCAAGAACGGGATCAACGATGACTGAAGGGAATGGTTCAACGTCACAGGTGCGCAACCCTTCTTCAAAGTGCTGCAGATTTCAATGCTGGGCCACCAAGTGTCAACGAACGAACCATTCAACGAAACATCATCGATGTGGGCTTTCTAACCCCAACGCCCACTCGTGTACTGCACTACACAAAGCTGTACGTCTCGCCTGGGCTCGTCAACAACGACACTAGACTATTGATGACTAGGATCGTCTTACCTGGTCGGACGACATCCGTTTCAAATTGTATCGAGCGGATGGACGTTTTCCGGTTATGGGGACAACCTCATGAATCTATGGACCCTGAATGTCAGCAGGGGACTGTTCAAGCTGGTGAGGGCTCTGTACTGGTGTGGGGCGTGTGCAGTTGCAGTGAAATGGCACCCCTGATACGTCTAGATACGGCTCTGGCAGGTGACACGTACGTAAGCATCCTGTCTAATCACCTGCATCTATTCATGTCCATTGTGCATTCCGAAGCACTTGGGCAATTCCTGAAGGACTATGCCGTACCCCACGTGTCCAGAATTGCTACAGAGTGGCTCCAGGAACACTCTTCTGAGTTTAAACACTTCCGCTGACTACCAAACTCCCCGGACATGAACATTATTGAGTATATCTGGGATGCCTTGAAACGTGCTGTTCATTAGAGATCTCCGCCCCCTCGCACTCTTACGGATTTATGGACAGTCCTGCAGGATTCATGGTGTCAGTTGCCTCCAGCACTGGTCCAGACATTATTCGAGTCCATGCCACGTCGTGTTGCGGCACTTCTGCGTGCTCGCGGGAACCCTTCACGATATTAGGTAGGTGTACCAGTTTCTTTGGGTCTTTAGTGTATAACAGACAGTTTCAATAAAGTGCTAGCTGTATCAGTGACATGAACGAGAGTGGTACTAAACCATGCTCTTGATTTTGCAAGTGAGTTTTGTAACGATGTAGTTCAAATGGCTCTGAGCACTGTAGGACTTAACTTCTGAGGTCATCAGTCCCCTAGAGCTTAGAACTACTTAAACCTAACTAACCTAAGGACATCACACGCATCCATGCCCGAGGCAGGACTCGAACCTGCGACCGAAGTGGTCCCGCGGTTCCAGACTGTAGCGCCTAGAACCGCTCGACCACTCCGGCCGGCCTAACGATGCAGTATAAAAAGTTTACACTCAACGGCCATTTTAATAAGCATGTTTTAGTAAGAGTCTTTTCATTTCGTTGTTACAGCCAGTACTTTATTGAAGCTGTTTCGTATATGAGAAAATACCAAAATATGCAGACGATGAGGTCTAGTCTTACTGTGTACGTTGATACCAGGTCTTTAACATGACTAATTTGAGGTTATTTATGTGAACAACCGAAATTAGTTGTTAGATTTAATACGGCATATTTTTTTACGTGTTAGAAAACTTACAAAAGTTTTGTATGAAATATTTAAGATATCTTTCCTCCATTTCCTGATAATGTCAGATATTACTACTTTGTTTGTGTGTTTACTAATTTATTTATGGGTTTGTAAAAAAAATTTGTGACTTAACAGTGCAGTGCCCCTATTATGCTCCCAACCGCAGACGGTGCGATCGATAACTATTATGAGGCAAAAAACGCAACCAGTGTTACTCTTGCTCTGCGAAGACATTCATGATACTCATTTTCTTGATTTCCAAACAGAATCCCGAAATCTTGTATGCTAGAAACAATCTGAGACTCTCGATCATTTTGTTTCCAGGTTGTGTTCATTGTCGTGTCCACGGGCCTGTTCTACGGCAACATTATCTCCATCACGGTACACAGCACGTTCTGCACTCTCATGATCTACGTGGCTGGCCACCTGCGCATCCTCAACCTAATGGCGAGGAACTTGTGCAGCACCCAGCAGTACGATAAGGCAACTGGCGATCACAAACAGCGCAACAGGTGTGATGCAGAAGAGCGAATGAGAGAACATCTGAGGGAGTGTGTGCGCTACCACATCGACATTGAGAGGTACTTAGAAACGTGGTTTCACGCTGTTGGTTTCTCACCTTTAACATCTGACGCATAAACGTTACCAAACAAATTAGGATAGTTATTTTAACATACCCAATAGTTATACAGATCTTGGGGTCACGCTGACCGTGAGACAAGACTATCCTTCTAATCCGAAAGGTGTGGTGCATATTGTTCAGCTGCTCACGGTCACAATGGAGTGGGATGAGGCATCATCGTATTGAAACCATGTCTTCTCCTGCAAAACAGGAGGAGCTACTGCGAAAGTAGACCTTGAAAAAATACCAGGTGACGCAATGAACTGAATGCAATCTTACTGGGAATCAGACGAGAATTCGGACTGGCTTTAGGACTTCCTTGCTTGATCTTCGTACATCCACAGTAGAAATGGAGGACAGTGGGACGTCAGCTGGTATAATTTTTTGTTAAAAATGAAGAAATTCCTCCAGCTGTATTTAAGGTGTCGATTTTATTTTGGCAACTAGTTTCAACGTTGTAACAACGTCATCTTCAGGCCCATACACTTGTTGACGTCAACTGCGTGCGGCTGATAGCAGAAGTCAGTGGTGAGATACGGATACTAACCATCTTCCACACGGAGCAAGTCCGTATCTCACCACTGACTTCTGCTATCAGCCGCACGCAGTTGACGTCAACAAGTGTATGGGCCTGAAGATGACGTTGTTACAACGTTGAAACTAGTTATCAAAATAAAATCGACACCTTAAATACAGCTGGAGGAATTTCTTCATTTTTAATATAAATTCCTTGCTTGGAGTCAACTCGTTGTTCTTAACTGGATGAAATTAACAGAAGTAAAGGTAATTTCGAGAGTGTTCTATGGCTGTTACTGTTAGACAGCGGATAATGTAGGAAGTTCCATGAGGCAGTTGACCAATGTCTATGGAGAGGCTGCAACGCCAGAAGACAATGGCGAAATGGAGGATGACCTGTAGATGATCGATGGTCGGTACAGATTCTAGCAGTTGATTCTCAACGTAAAGAAATGTTTCTTATAACGAATAAATAGTCGAAGAGCTACCTTGTAGTTCTATTGCGTTATTTACGGGAACTCGCTGGAAACTGAACCGATGGTGAGATACCTTGGAGTAACCGTCGCTGCGACCTAAAGTGGAATAACAATATAAAACTTATTATGTGACGTGTAAATCCCAGGCCATGATTGAGTGGAAGAATGTTAAGGGGGTGTCACTCCACGCAAGAAGTGACTTTCTAAACACATGTTCAGTCGATTCTAGAATAACACTATTCAGCCTGGATCCTTAACTGGTTGGATTAATGCTGTTGTTGTTGTGGTCTTCAGTCCTGAGACTGGTTTGATGCAGCTCTCCATGCTACTCTATACTGTGCAAGCTTCTTCATCTCCCAGTACCTACTTCAGCCTACATATTTCTGAATCTGTTTAGTGTATTCATCTCTTGGTCTCCCTCTACGATTTTTACCCTCCACGCTGCCCTCCAATACCAAATTGGTGATCCCTTGATGCCTCTGAACATGTCCTACCAACCGATCCCTTCTTCTAACCAAGTTGTACCACAAACTCCTCTTCTCCCCAATTCTATTCAATACCTCCTCATTAGTTATGTGAAGTCTGAGGGAATTTCGCCTGTCTCATACATCTTGCTCACCAGATGGTAGAGTTTTGTTAGGCCTGCCTCTCCCAAGGCTCTCAGTAGTTCTAACGGAATGTTGTCTACTCCCGGGGCCTTGTTTCGGCTTAGGTCTTTCAGTGCTCTGTCAAACTCTTCACGCAGTATCATATCTCCCGTTTCATCTTAATGTACATCCTCTTCCATTTTCATAATATTGTCCTCAAGAACATCGCCCCTGTATAGACCCTCTATATACTCCTTCCACCTTTGTGCTTTCCCTTCTTTGCTTAGAACTGGGTTTCCATCTGAGCTCTTGATATTCATGCAAGTGGTTCTCTTTTCTCCAAAGGTATCTCTAATTTTCCTGTAGGCAGTATCTATCTTACCCCTCGTGAGGTAAGCCTCTACATCATTACATTTGTCCTCTAGCCAACCCTGCTTAGCTATTTTGCACTTCCTGTCGATCTCATTTTTGAGACGTTTGTATTCCTTTTTGCCTGCTTCACTTACTGCATTTTTCTATTTTCTCCTTTCATCAATTAAATACAGTATCTCTTTGGATTAATAGAACAGACAAAGAAAATCTCAGGAAGAGTGACACGTCTGTTACGCGCGAGCGCGCTACGGAGGTGCTTAATAAATTATTGTAGCAGGTTCTAAAAGGCAAGTTTATTGTTGAAATTCCGGATGAATACGTTCCAACAAGAATAGAGCAACATACTGTTTTACTGTCTCTTCCCACGAACGTGCAGTAAAACGACTACGGTGAGATAACGGAAATTCGAGGTCATGCGGGGATTTACCGTCCATCGTTCTTCCCACGCACCATTCGCTAATAGAAGAGGGAAAGGACAGGAGGATGATTAGTGGTACCAGAAGTACTCTCTGTCACACACCTTATAGTGGCTTGCAGAATATAGATGTACTGCGTTAAAATGGGATGACAGCAAAGAAGTTCGCGTTAGTTAATGTTGTAGAGTTCCAGTTGACAAGTTCATAGAAGACCAACGCTTGTGATTTGGTACGAGTGTGGTCTATAGAGTTCCATCACTCAAGACATGACTAATGTGAGTTAAAAACACCAACGCCGTTGGAAGTGGCCTCTGCCCTGAACTATACAAACCACAGGAAGTTCGATACAACAGTAGTGTACCGGATAATCCATAGACGAAACTGAAATTTAGGTTCAAAGGCAATTGACATCTTGTTGAGCATATTTTGGCTATTGCAGGGTGTGACTGCTACTGGAGTATCAAAACATTCAGGTGACAAAGCAGTTCTTTTGAATCTGTAATTTACGGCAAATTGAAGCGTTTTTATTTATGACAATTTTCTGACACAATTCAATATCATATCTTGAAATTGTAGAGTGCAAACAATTTTTGCTCTAGAACTTTGGCCAGAACTACGACGCCTCGTGAAGCTCTATCTATGGCGATAAATGACTTGCAATTTAAATTCACCTACTTCGTGACCATTAATCCTGATGTTAAGTTTCTCACTGTTCTCATTTATGCTATTTCTCATTACTTTCGTCTTTCCTCTGTTTAGTCTCAATATGTATTGTGTACTCATTAGACTGTTCATTCCATTCAGAAAATTCTGCAATTCTTCTTCACTTGCACTGCTAATAGCACGATACGAAATGTTCATTAGGTTGAGACCATATGTACATGGTGTGCACTTGTCATTGTTTGCTTCCTCGTCAGCCCAACGTTACCTGGTTACAGGATGGTTCAGCAGCTGAGTAAGCTGGTGGGTCCCATACTGCTGGGAGAGTTACTCGCTGACATGATCACCGTCAGCGCCAGCGCCTTCATCACCACAGCCCTGGTGAGTACCAGCTACCAACCACTGTCACTTAACAGTAGGTGATACAACGAGCACAGCACAGAGAGTAGAAACGCTTGCCTTGTTGGAATTGTCGCACTGTCGGCGATCCTCAGCCAAGGTAGACTACACAGATACACCAAGAAATAGAAGGAAGTCTAAACTCGTAATGTCGAAGCGGATCGCGAGGTATGAATTGGTAAGATTTTTGTATTTGTGATTTTCACAAAGTCTTAAAGGAACGAAAACCAATCCAGAGTCGTTAAAAAATATGGAAGCCACAATTATGGCCATTAACAGTTGAAATTATTACGAAGGCCGATTATTTAAATTTTGAATAATCAGACTTATTAGATTTACTGCCTGTAACTGAACATTAAATTCAGCACAAAACGTTCATTGGTGGTTAATGACGAGTTCGGGTGCGAATACTGCGTACGTAGTTGATATTCGTACGAAGGAAACTATTTCGTAATAAATTAATCGAACTTAGTATAAAGATGCAGGCTCGACTTTTAAAAGATAAAATAACCGACGATAGGGGCTTATGGCGTTCAATCTTGCGTCACGAACCAAGTCGCTTCCAACTTAAATTAAATGGACAACAAGGCACTTTTTTCATAAAATGATGACAGGAGACTTGCAAGGTTGGTCATTTCACAAAATAAAAGATAGTTTTGAAACAAAACTATCCAATTGTTACTGACCACAGGTTTAGATGAACGCATCTACATCTTTACCGTGCCGCTGGCAAAAGGGGAAAAAGGAAACAAATTCACGTCGCATTTTAGGTATACAAAGAAATTATAAGCTTGTACAAGTACGATTAGTATTATATAACTGGTTTACAGCGGTTAATTTTTAAAATTTCTGTGCCTTTTATAAGAACTGTTTTTTACTATTCATTTACTCTAACTGTCAGTAAACATCTTAACTGAAATGAAGTCAGAGTTACTACACGAAAGCCCGTAAGCAGAAACATTGTTCTGCCGTTACACTAAAGGGTGTATTACAATTCGGAAATTTAAAAAAAGCAAAATGTAAACCAGAAGAAACACATCTGAAATATGTTTTGGAAAATATTTAACCATTTTAGTTCCCTTTTAGTATACTTCAATAATACTATACTTCAATAATGGTCAAATTTTCTTTGCAACATCTAATATGGTATACTGCGGATTCAATGTTGCATTCGTTTTTGTTTATTCAATAATCTCGAATAAGTTATGTAGAAAGCACTCTTAAGGTAATCCATTGAGACAGAAATCACAGGTAGATGAAATCGTATATGTAGTCTTCCTGTGTATGCTACAGTGTGCATGTGTTTAGAAGATGTTTGGAATAGGTGGTGGTAGGTAACATTTATGATGACAGTGGGAATCATATATCAGGAGCTCGGTTTCTATGCAGTAATCCTTTAGCTGTCGGAACGATAGAATGAGTCTTTTCATTCTACATTTATAACAGCTTCTGACTCTCATTCATTTCTTACTTTCAGTTTTTTGTAGAAGTAATCGTTTGTTTCAAATATCATGCATAATGAAACAAGAAGATATAAACAGATGTACTTCAGGAAGGTGTATTGCATATCTCACAGACTTAAAAAAAATTAACGAGGCACTATAATGGTTGTTCTGTGATTTGTATCCCTTCAGACAAGTTTATCTATTCATTTCTATTGAATGCTGGTGTTGTTGTTGTCTTCAGTCCTGAGACTGGTTTGATGCAGCTCTCCATGCTACTCTATCCTGTGCAAGCTTCTTCATCTCCCAGTACTTACTGCAACCTACATCCTACTGAATCTGCTTAACGTATTCACCTCTTGGTCTCCCTCGACGATTTTTACCATCCACGCTGCCCTCCAATGCTAAATTTGTGATCCCTTGATGCCTCAGAACGGGTCCTACCAACCTGTCCCTTCTTCTTGTCAAGTTGTGCCACAAACTCCTCTTCTCCCCAATTCTATTCAATACCACCTCATTAGTTATGTGATCTACCCATCTAATTTTCAGCATTCTTCTGTAGCACCACATTTCGAAAGCTTCTATTCTCTTCTTGTCCAAACTATTATCGTCCATGTTTCACTTCCATACATGGCTACACTCCATACAAATACTTTCAGAAACAACGTCCTCACACTTAAATCTATACCAGATGTTAACGAATTTCTCTTCTTCAGAAACGATTTCCTTGCCATTGCCCGGCTACATTTTATATCCTCTCTACTTCGACCATCATCAGTTATTTTGCTCCCCAAATAGCAAAACTCCTTTACTGCTTTAAGTGTCTCATTTCCTAATCTGATTCCCTCAGCATCAGCCGACTTAATTCGACTACATTCCATTATCCTCATTTTGCTTTTGTTGATGTTCATCTTATATCCTCCTTTCAAGACACTGTCCATTCCGTTCAACAGCTCTTCCATGTCCTTTGCTGTCTCTGACAGAATTACAATGTCATCGGCGAACCTCAACGTTTTTATTTCTTCTCCATGGACTTTAATACCTACTCCGAATTTTTCTTTTGTTTCCTTTACTGCTTGCTCAATATACAGATTGAATAACATCGGGGTCAGGCTACAACCCTGTCTCACTCCGTTCCCAACCGCTGCTTCCCTTTCATGCCCCTCGACTCTTATAACTGCCATCTGATTTCTGTACAAATTGTAAATAGCTTTTCGCTCCCTGTATTTCACCCCTGCCACCTTTAGAATTTGAAAGAGAGTATTCCAGTCAACATTTTCAAAAGCTTTCTCTAAGTCTACAAATGCCAGAAATGTAGGTTTGCCTTTCCTTAATCTATTTTCTAAGATAAGTCGTATGGTCAGTATTGCCTCACGTATCCATCATTTCTGCGGAATCCAAACTGATCTTCCCCGAGGTCGGCTTCTACCAGTTTTTCCATTCGTCTGTAAAGAATTCGCGTTAGTATTTAGCAGCTGTGACTTATTAAACTGATAGTTCGGTAATTTTCACATCTGTAAACACCTGCTTTCTTTGGGATTGGAATTACTATATTCTTCTTGAAGTCTGAGAGTATTTCACCTGTCTCATACATCTTGCTCACCAGATGGTAGAGTTCTGTCAGGACTGGCTCTCCCAAGGCCGTCAGTAGTTCTAATGGAATGTTGTCTACTCCTGGGGCCTTGTTTCGACTCAGATCTTTCAATGCTCTGTCAAACTCTCGACGTAATATCGTACCTCCCATTTCATCTTCATCTGCATCCTTTTCCATTTCCATAATATTATCCTCAAGTACATCGCCCTTGTATAGACCCTCTATATATTCCTTCCACCTTTCTGCTTTCCCTTCTTTGCTTAGAACTGGGTTTCCATCTGAACTCTTGATATTCATACTAGTTGTTCTCTTTTCTCCAAAGGTCTCTTTAATTTTCCTGTAGGCAGTGTCTATCTTACCCCTAGTGAGATAAGCCTCTACATCCTTACCTTTGTCCTCTAGCCATCCCTGCTTAGCCATTTTGCACTTCCTGTCGATCTCATTTTTGAGATGTTTGTATTCCTTTTTGCCTGCTTCATTTACTTAATTTTTATATTTTCTCCTTTCATGAATTAAATTCAATATTTCTTCTGTTACCCAAGGATTTCTACTAGCCCTCGTCTTTTTACCTACTTGATCATCTGCTGCCTTCACTACTTCATCCCTCAGAGCAACCCATTCTTCTTCTACTGTATTTGTTTCTCCCATTCCTGTCAATTGTTCCCTTATGCTCTCCCTGAAACTCTGTAAAACCTCTGGTTTAGTCAGTTTATCCAGGTCCCATCTCCTTAAATTCCCACCTTTTTGCAGTTTCTTCAGTTTTAATCTACAGTTCATAACCAATAGATTGTGGTCAGAGTCCACATCTGCCCCTGGAAATGTCTTACAATTTAAAACCTGGTTACTAAATCTCTGTCTTACCATTATATAATCTATTTGAAACCTGTCAGTATCTCCAGGATTCTTCCATGTATACAACCTTCTTTTATGATTCTTGAACCAAGTGTTAGCTATGATTAAGTTATGCTCTGTGCAAAATTCTACCAGACGGCTTCCTCTTTCATTTCTCTCCCCCAATCCATATTCACCCACTATGTTTCCTTCTCTCCCTTTACAATAGTATTTTACAGTATATAATCGTTTGATACAGTCATAAGCAATGTTTTAGATTTCTGACAAGGCTGTATAGTCAGTAATGTGATCCTATTTGTAATAGGTTTAGATACATTAATTTTTAACTAGTACGATGTTGTTACAACATGTTATGTAGTGTAAATCCAGATGCGACTGTCATCCGTTAGGAAGGATATTTTATGAGGAGCTTAAAAATTCTCATACTACTTCTTTATTCTACCTTCCAACAGATAGCATTATTAAGTATTTCATCCATCTGACTCATATGATTGTATAAAACGACATTTAGCTTTCACTGCTGAGGCAGCGTTAGTCTGTGTGCATGAGAAAACTTGGTTTGCTTAAAATGGATTATATGCCCGACCTAGTTGTGGGTAATTATAACTTCTCTGTGCAGCTATTCTTTAGAGGAATACATTTTCGCATCTACTCATATTAATATAGTCAAGGGTAAAGGGCTATTAGCATGCCTGATATAGCCTCAGTGACTGTCTGTTCAAGCGCATCCTTCTAAAAGGGCGTTAGCTTTATGCATATAAACATCAGATACCATGTTTTCTGCCATTTCTCTTTTGCTGTAAGTTAAGTGCACATGTACTTATACCACATTTTAGCAACAAAAGCATGCTATACTGGTGTAAGTCGCTAAAACATATATAATATGATCTTAATCACATTTATCATCATTCAGGGTATAAGAATTTTCATTGTTCGTAGTATCGGAATTGAAAACAAAAATTTATATTCCTGTTGTTTAATAAATACCCATATGAATTCCTATTTGCAAACATTTGATTTACGCTACATTTCATTATAAGAAAATGAAATGAAGTTGTGACCAGTAAAGAACTGTGAAAAGTAAAGGGAGGGAACTGGAAAGCAAATCCAGAGGGAAACTTGGCTTCAGCTCTGACTGTTCAGCCAATATACAAGTGGCCTCATGGAATGACAACAGTATGGTGCCAGTGCCAAAAAAAATTGTTAATACAAATTCAGGTGATCCATTAATGCGATATTTACGTCGACAGAAAGCCAAGAGTCTTTTACCATTACAGCAAGCTTGTGGATGGAACTGAAAGAGCTGACCAAAATATTTCACTCTACAGAGTATCTACCAGGGTCCCCCATTAATGCATATTTTGTCGATGTAGCCGAGCACTACACATGGCAGCTACAGGAAGGGTGGTGGTAAAATGGAGCACATGGTATTTCATCGGAGAATCGTCACTTCAATTCTAGAATCTCGAACTCACCACTGTTAGAAAAAATCCACAACACAGTGTATTAAATGTACTGTAACCACTTCATGTTCCTTCTTTCATGCTGTTTCATACAAAATAGCAGAACAGTATTGATCTGACGCTTAAACAGTGAGATTCTGTTAATGCATGTACATACTGCTGAAGTCCTTAAAAGGATAAGATATTATTAAAAAAATTATGCAAATAAAAAATGTTTATGTGTTTGCACACGCAAATTTTATTGTAATGGATTAATTAAGGCTTTCATTAAAATGCAAGAAAGAAATAATTCAGCCTTACTATGGTAAATAATTAATCTGAATCTTTCGTTGTACCCAGAGATACACTTTTTATTACAAGTCGTTTATCCATAGAGAACATCTTCGGAATGATTTCTACAATTTTTGACATCGTTTTTGTGACAGAAGCACGTATTTCACTTCAATCTCATCCTGTGCTTACGCCGATTAACTTAGTAGCGTATGTGTGAGTCGCATGGTTTGCTGCAGTGTATGATTGTTATGTAGTTGCTTTTAGCTTTGAAACACATAGAAAACGTCATAATCTGACACATATCCGGCAATTGTCGTTTTCCATGCACGGATTATGTGACGAATGTTTTATGGATATTTGGTGACTGTTTATGTATGTGATCACTGTGTTGAATTATGATCTTTCCTATTCGGTTTAGGCACGTGGATGTGGTCAGTTGCTTGACCGAAACTGGTTGTTTGTAACTGAAATACAGGTCTAGTGAAAATCGTGACATTTTGGAAACAAATTATCTGGCGAACAGTAGACCAAATGATAAGTCATGTTTGGTTAGCACTACAGTATGCCACAATTAGCGCCCAGATGCGTGGCTAATCAAAGGCATCGTAAGATGCAGCATCTTCGAAATTTAGGAGGTGTACTATATCAAAACAGACATTCTGCCCAAATGAAATATACGTTCATACCCAGAACCATCGCGGAACAGATACTAGAAACTGCAGCATAAATTTCTTCGAGATGCTCTTAAACAAGACAAACATCTAGATCTGCAAGATCATGATCTTTGGTGCAAGTTGTTTATACAGTCATGAAGCTTTTCCACCTTCAAGAGCACCAGGTACTAGAGCGCAAACAGATGTCGTCAATCCATGCGGGACAGCGTCCAGCCCACTGTCTGTAATACAGTTATATTAACGTTACATTACAGTTTCAACACAAACAACGGCACATATCCTAAATTGGAACTCGCTACCACACCCTATCCTAATCAAATTTCCACTTATAAACTGGTTTAAGTTTTGAAAAAAAAATGTAATGTTCGGCCCTGTCCTTGAATGTCAGAGCTGTCTGGTGCGAGGCAATTACACAGACACTTCCGAGGACCATAATCCCCCCCCCCCCCCACCTGTTTCCTAATCCACTTTGTAGTGTTTTGCAATTTGTGTTATTGCTCATGTTTTCTTTTGCCAGGAATCTGTCTTAATTTGGGAAAGGATTAGAAAATGATGGCGTATGCCTCAAGCAACGGGAAACACGAAACATCCTGCATTTTTACTGGAAAGATTTTCCTAACAAAAGACACAATGGTTGAAATGGGTTATCCAAACACTTATCATGCTGAACTGTGAAGATTTGCAACCGAATCCTGCAAGAGTTTCTACATTAGCGTCTTATACAACGTTGGATGTTGTAAGCTCTCCATGAGCAATTCTAATTAAAATTACCACCTTTCTAAATTTTTGGGTATCGGACCCCAAAGAAGATGGCTTACAATAGACCACAACTGACATAAAATATAAACTCTTAGTTAACTTCTGTGACGTGTCTGAAACTATCGGCCACGGAGTATTAATCATAAATGTTGATAAGGGTCTCTACAATAACAGCCGGTGTCCATCAAAAATGGTTCAAATGGCTCTGAGCACTATGGGACTTAACAGCTGTGGTCATCAGTCCCCTAGAACTTAAAACTACTTAAACCTAACTAACCTAAGGACATCACACACATCCATGCCCGTAGCAGTCGCGCGGTTCCGGACTGCGCGCCTAGAACCACGAGACCACCGCGGCCGGCGGGTGTCCATCAATTTAATTTATTTGACGTTCAACAGTATAACACGCCTTGCTTCATCACACTCATTCATGTTGATTGTTTTCCTTTCCGCTGTCGGTCTATTTCTCGCCTTTTCAGCCTGCATAAGAGAAGCATTGGGTGTAGTCTTACTCCTGCTCGGGAACTGTTGCAATCCCTAAGACTTGCTCTTCCTCTAAACCATTTAGTACCACATTCTTCAACACTGTGTTTATATTGCGACGCTTTTCCGTAGAATTCTGTTTTTAAGCAAGATACCTGAGTTATTCTTCTTAATGATATGGTGTCAGCAATCGTATTCACTCTGGCTGTTAACTCCATCTTGATCTTGGCGGTCTCCGTCTCACTGTGCTAGCAAACTATCGTTACTTTTTCTGCCTGTTGCCTCGTTTCGTATAGAGACTAAGTCTGCTCTGAGCTGGCTATAACTGTTGACGCAACTAGTCACTGCTGATTCTATTTACATAATACTTAATTCGCGTTCGCGACTCATTTCTGCACTTTTTATCGCTCATTCTTCGTATTTATGATTTGTTCATTCCATATAGTGATGAATTCTGCTTCCTGTGTCTTTACTTCTCTCGTTTCGGATGCATTTTTTCTCTACCTTGTGCTTGAACTTCTTTCATTTGAACTACATTTTCCTCTGCTTTCTCTCTGACCATTTCATCTGCGTTTTTGTCCATCTTTTTCTGTATCTCAGTTATATTTTACTTTATCTCTTCCTACATATACTTCAAGCCTGACGTCTTCCAGCCATTGCGTGCTTGGTGTTTTCCTCCATCTTCACCATTACTATTGCTAAGAGCGTCTGTATTTCTAATCTCCCTTGCTCAACTGTACTTTCTCGTGTGGGTTCCCACTTGATCTTATTTCCTTCATTTTCTAAGCGTTACTGCCATGGCCATAAAATTCATAAAGTTAGGTTGGTACTGTTTTCCGCTTCTCCTATCTCGTCTATTAAATAAGAGTCTGTTGCACTTGTTGCTAAAATTTCCTAAATCTGCATCTGTCTTTTTGATTTCTGCTTCTAGCTTGTACAACTCAAAATCCTGTTAGGTATTACTCTCAGCCTGTCCTTTCAAGACTTTTACTATTGTAGCCTTCTTGCACTAACTTTCATTTCCCTACGTATCATTAGTTTATTCAAAACGCTCGTGAAAAATAAACTTCAATATCTATTTGACAATTCCTACAGCAACAATGTGTCCTACCATGTCTTTACATCTTTTGCGACAGTTAAATATTCTTCTGCGTGAGAACATAGCTCACTAAACTATCATCAGTGGTGTGTCACGAATCCGATACCTTGTACTTCTGTAATCCTCCTTTCCTGCGAGTATTCGATACATTTCCTTTCCGTGATTGTCGAATACAAAGATGGTGTCGCAGCACGGTACACCACATGTAAGATCTCCCTTAGCAATTCTAATTGAAGTTAACGTGGTCCTGAGGTTTGGCTATAATACCTTCAAGGGAGTGATTTACAACAGATTCCGAAAAAAAAGACTAACTATCTGTGACATGGCCGGCCGGAGTGGCCGAGCGGTTCTAGGCGCTACAGTCTGGAACCGCGCGACCGCTACGGTCGCAGGTTCGAATCGTGCCTCGGGCATGGATGTGTGTGATGTCCTTAGGTTAGTTAGTTTTAATTAGTTCTAAGTTCCAGGGGACTGATGAACTTAGATGTTGAGTCCCATTGAGCTCAGAGCCATTTGAACCATTTTTTTATTTTTGACATGTCTGTAACTATGGGCCACTAGGTGTTACTTATGAATGATTGTAAAAGCTTTTGCAGTACAAGATAACGTCCATCTACTTTGTTTATCGAACTTACAACAACAGAACACCCTTAGCTACGTCCCATTCATACATGTCGATGGGATTCGCAAATTCAAATACATTCACTTTCGAAGCCCACTGTCCGTTGACGTTATCTCTTTACAAAACTGGTAATAAGTCTATTACTAAAATCTTTCCACTTTAATTCCACCGATTCATATCCGCCGGCTTTTTCAGTCCAACCCACAACTGACCTCACGCGCTTGTTACAGCCTAGCATTGTCGGAGCAAACGACAAAGCCCCGTCCGCTGGAACAGCAAAGATTCTGATAGCCAAAGTTCACCATCTAGCGTCTCCTGATAGCTAGCTCGCTCGTAAGTATCGATCACAGTACACTTACAGTGCTGAAACAACATTTCGGAGATAAGGACAGAAAGAACTTGCGTAATTACCAGCACATGGGTTCAACAACAGAATAAGGGAATAACCGCGTGTTGGAATGCCGTAAAGAAAATTTTCATATCACAATACAACTTTTAGCCTCCAAGAAGATTTAGGACTCCAGAAAAAATTAAGAACTCAATAAAAAATCTAGTACCAACAAGACAGAGTCGGTTGGTGAGAATGAGTTTTGCTCGCAACTAGATTCCCTATTTTTTATGGAGACGCAACTACACTACTGGCCATTAAAATTGCTACACCACGAATATGACGTGCTACAGACGCTAAATTTAACCAACAGGAAGAAAATGCTGTGATATGCAAATTATTAGCTATTCAGAGCATTCAGACAAGGTTGGCGCAAGTGGCGACACCTACAACGTGCTGACATGAGGAAAGTTTCCAACCGATTTCTCATACACAAACAGCAGTTGACCGGCGTTGCCTGGTGAAACGTTGTTGCGATGCCTTGAGTAAGGAGGAGAAATGCGTTCCATCACGTTTCCGACTTTGATAAAGGTCGGATTGTAGCCTATCGCGATTGCGATCTATCGTATCGCGACATTGCTGCTCACGTTGGTCGAAATCCAATGACTGTTAGCAGAATATGGAATCAGTGGGTTCAGGAGGGTAATACGGAACGCCGTGCTGGATCCCAACAGCCTCGTATCACTAGCAGTCGAGATGACAGGCATCTTATCCGCATGGCTGTAACGGATCGTGTAGCCACGTCTCGATCTCTGAGTCAACAGATGCGGACGTTTGCAATACAACAACCATCTGCACGAACAGTTCGACGACGTTTTCAGCAGCATGGACTATCAGCTCGGAGACCATGGCTGTGGTTACCCTTGACGCTGCATCACAGACAGGAGCGCCTGCGATGGTGCACTCAATGACGAACCTGGGTGCAAGAACGGCAAAACGTCATTTTTTCGGATGAATCCAGATTCTGTTTACAGCATCATGATGGTCGCAACCGTGTTTGGCGACATCGTGGTGAACGCACATTGAAAGGGTGTATTCGTCATCGCCATACTGGCGTATCACCCGGCGTGATGGTATGGGGTGCGAAGGTTACACGTCTTGGTCACCTCTTGTTCGCATTGACGGCACTTTGGACACTGAACGTTACATTTCAGATGTGTTACGACCCGTGGCTCTACCCTTCATTTGATCCCTGCGAAACCCTACACTTCAGCAGGATAATGCACGACCGCATGTTGCAGATCCAGTACGGGACTTTCTGGATACAGAAAATGTTCGACTGCCGCCCTGGCCAGCATATTATCCATATCTCTCACCAACTGAAAACTTCTGGTCAATGGTGGCCGAGCAACTGGCTCGTCACAATACGCCAGTCACTACTCTTGATGAACTGTGATATCATGTTGAAATTACATGGGGAGGTGTACCTGTACACGCCATCCAAGCTCTGTTTGACTCAATGCCCAGGCGTATCAAGGCCGTTATTACGGCCAGAGGTGGTTGTTCTGGGTACTGATTTCTCACCCAAACTGCGTGAAAATGTAATCACATGTCAGTTCTAGTATAATATATTTGTCCAATGAATACCCGTTTATCATCTGCATTTCTTCATGGTGTAGATATTTTAATGGCCAGTAGTGTACTGTTTCTTCGTTTTTAATATTAGCCCTCTTACAAAAAAAGCTTCGATTTGATTATACGAGGAAAGAAGATACTTTGTTATGAGGAACGGTGTAGCGGTTAAAGTTGGCCTTTTACAGGTGCAACTATTATTTTAGCAATTACATCCGTCAGGGACATTTCTGCTAGAGAACTTTTATTTTGTTGCTAATAAAGAATAGATTTACAATATATTAAAAAGGAAAAAGAGGTGACATAGTTCGCTAAAGTCTTCCAGTGTGGTGGCAATCGACTTGGCCATAGAGATCTAGTTCGTAGACGTAATTTTCTTCGTCAGTAATTGTAGTCGTAGCTCACCGCTGCACCAGTGTCCGAGTGTCTCAGGGAGTGTGAGCATGTGACACTGTTGACAGTGATTTTCCATTAGATGCGGACGGTTGTACCATTGGTGATATTTGATAGGAGCCGGCTATGTGTCGGTGCCAGAGTTATAATTTCCTTTTTCATTACCAGTGATACAAGCATTACACTGCCCATTACAAACTTTCATCACTATCTCCTATATATTGGCCAATTTCGCTTAAGACTACTCGCAGACGAACCCTCGAAGAGGTGTAATCTAGAATGGTTTGTATCTGGAGCGTAAGTGCCACGAGTAAATAAAAAACGCCAGTAACGATTTCATCTATAATAATTAAACTAGAATCTACTGACTGACGAATTGTTTTGCAGAAGGCGAATTCGGGGCTGCTGATGAAGTATGGTTGGTATGTGTTCGTCGTAGCCGAGCAGATGTTCCTGGTCTGCTGGTGCGGTGATGAGGTCCTGGCAGAGGTATGTGGTATGCAGCAATGTAAATTGTTTTTTTTTTTATTTTTATTTAATTATTGTTTCTTCAGAAAACTTGAAATATACATCCATTGTCGCGATGGGTACACTCTTCTAATTACAACACCCTGTTTTGCGCTAACGTTTATAATCCCAAACGGCATTTGCTTTCAAACTTTTATGTACATTAAAGTTTTCCCTAATCTGGTCAATGCTTTGAGTTCTTGTATTTTAACCTTTTCCAAGAATGCGATCTGGCAGGTTTAACATGTACAGTTATAAGTAACAAAAATACTGGACGAAATCGCAGCCAGAAATAAGCTGTTGTACAGAGAATGAAATCAACGTAACAGTTTGTTTGGTTACTTGTAGAACATCCAGAGGTTCAAACAGTACTTCGGTATTCCACGAAAATAATAGTTTCAACATTATAGACCTAATACAACCCTCCAGACTTCGCTGTATTGTAGTAAAGTATGAACCTGTAACTGAACGATAAAAGACTGGTTCTCAAGAAATGACGTGCTGTTACAGAAACATGGATTTACGTTAATTCACAATGTTACACATGCTATGTGAAATCACGAAAACGTATCAACTGTCTTAGTGCATACGTTCATGTACCTCTCAAAATGCGTGAGCATTGAAGTCACAGAAATGAATTAATTTTCACCCAGAATAGATATATGAACATGCAGCAACAGCTGCTACCAACCCTTCAGGTTGTATGCTCGAAACGAAATGGGTATGTCGGCTATCTTCCTATTGGGTAGCCGTGAGCTCGACTTCGACGATCATGCACCTGACTGTGGCGTCATGGTACGAAGTAGTGTGCAAAAAATTAATGAAAATACTCCCGCTGCTTTCAATAGTGTCACTGCATTTTCGCATCACTTAACATACTAAATACTTTCTTTCGTCGCATCATAAATTTTTTGAATCTCTTCCTCTGCGGACCTATATATAAACATATTTGCTTCTGCTACTGTACTCGGTCGTCGATTTGCATGTTTCTTGTCTGTAATGAAGCGTTCACCATACTGTTCGTAGTAGTTTGCCCAGATTAATATTTTCTTTTTCATTACTAGACCTATTCTTTATCACCCCTATCAGAGCTTGTATTGACAACCACGTACTCACCTGGTCCGAGTATTGTTCTTCAAGCCACTGCACTCCCACTAAATGCCTTCTTCCAAATTGTTGTGGCATGTCTAGTATCGTTTTGGGCAATTTCGGCAAGACTACAACAAAATCAGTCACTTATTATTAATATAACATGAGGTTTTATTTAATCACTGCTTTTCCCAGCTAATGATTGTTATTTTGTTAAAGAAATCTCCACCTGGTAACGTGTAGCAATGTTGTCTGTCAAGCAGTGTAAATGGCACTAAGTTCATTCATATAAATAATCATATATATAACCAGCAAGCAAACTAAATGTATGATAAGTAATCTGAACTAAACAAGAGTAATGATTTTTAGTAATTTTCAGTGCTGTTGCATGATAGTCTCTTTACTAGTTGCAGATCGTCTGTCGAATTTAATGCTACTGTTATTCGAGGTGACAACACTTCTCTTTAAGCAAAATGAACAGTTTTGTTACACAATACTACACGCACACAACACTAATGTATTTTTTCCTGTCAAAATATTTCATTAAAGTTGTTACGAAATACAGGGCTTCATACATAAGCATATAATAATTGGAACCACGTAAGATGCTGTTTGCATTGATATAAGTTCGCTATATTTAAAGATTATTCACAGTCTAACTGGAATTTAGTACCTCCGAGTTGGTTCTGGCCCATTAATACACAATTATTATCGCAATGATGAACAACAACATTTATGTCTGTTTAAAAATTCAATTTAAAACTGCCGCTGCAACATTTCACTAAGATGGCCGCTAACATAAGACGATCACTTTTCGATTCTCCTTCAGGCACTGTTTTACTACTAACAAATAATATGTATTAAATCTTTTTTGAAGTTTCGCTATATGCATTTACATTTGAAAATATTTCTCAATGTTAATCCCTTATTATTCAGCATTTACCAATAAATCGCGCTGTAGATCAATAAAGCTAATGGCTGCGCTCCATTATAGCTGACCAGAAAAAACTTAACACATATATAGGACGAGAATCATAATGAAATAAACTACAAACAAAGAAGATGCATTTCAATAACACAGAAACTCTATTTTTCAAATATTAATTAACAACCTAATACAGTTTTTACAGACCTCGGTGTTATGAGACATCAATCACATCTGATCAGTACAACAGTTCGAACAAGAAGATGGATTATTCTAGAAGAACCATAGGTAACAAAAGACTGAGGTTTATTTATCTTTTTCCAAAGGTATTGTGAGATATAATTTCTTACAGAATGTTAAATTATGTCACTGACAATAATTATTTATTATTTTATTGTCGATGAAGTCCTTTTTATTAATATCGCGAGAATGTTCATTCGCACTCCACACACAATGCTGCCGCGAATATGATTCTGAATAAAATACAGGCGTGGATATCACATTGTCTAACCTATCTATTAGATATTTTTTTGATAATTACTTTTTTATAGAATAGTCCCCAGGGGTCCGAATTGGGTGGAATTTTACCTTCGGAATTGTTTAGGTGTGTAAGCCACGCAGGAAGGTCGGTGATGACGAGAAAGATGGGGGACAATTATTTATTTCGAGTGAAATGCCAAGAGCAGTATATCTCGGTTGGTAAACTGAACTTGGATAGAACCGCAACAAATGGTTCAAATGGCTCTGAGCACTAGGGGACTTAACTGCTGAGGTCATCAGTCCCCTAGAACTTAGAGCTACTTAAACCTAACTAACCCAAGGACATCACACACATCCATGCCCGAGGCAGGATTCGAACCTGCGACCGTAGCGGTCGCGCAGTTCCAGACTGTAGCGCCTAGAACAGCTCGGCCACTGTGGCCGGCAGAACCGCAACAGGTTACTCAAATTCACACTATTTGTTTCCACTTACCGAAAGAATTGCTGTGCTGTAACCTAATTACTACTACATTGAAACGTTAATTATTTCATTTCTAAACTAGAAACAAAGAAATGAAAAGCCAGGGAGCGTGGGAGTGAGGGGTGTGGAAGGTGTTACTGGTTTTATTTATAAAAGACCAAATCTAAACATTGCACATGATTATATGAGCGACTTCACCTTGGCTGCTCACAACAGCTTGATTTCAAAGCGCACTTTACCACATCTGGCCCCGAAGACAAGAAATAACAGTGCAGCTTTAAGTCTGTCTGCCCCCGGTAGCTGGGTGGTCAGCGCGACAGACTGTCAATCCTAAGGGCCCGGGTTCGATTCCCGGCTGGGTCGGCGATTTTCTCCGCTCAGGGACTCGCTGTTGCGTTGTCCTAAGCGTCATCATTTCATCCCCATCGACGCGCAAGTCGCCGAAGTGGCGTCAAACCGAAAGACTTACACTCGGCGAACGGTTTACCCGACGGGAGGCCCTAGTCACATGACAAAAAAAAGCTTTAAATATATTCTAAATATATTTAATGAAATTTAACTATAAGAAAATGAGTGTTTGGCCTTACAGCTGGTATTAAAATGTGTGAGGCTCTAATGTCTCTTGGACATTATACAGAAAACATAACAAAACATAGACATGCATACTATTAAAGGTATAAAGAATCATTGAAGGTGATGACAAAACTGAATACAAATATCAATGTAAAAAGAAAGACAGCTATGCAGATATTTAAATTTAGCTCGCATTTGCAAGCAATCACCAAATTGTTTGAAATAATAGGTACGTAAAAACTTTACTCTTTTACACAACTTTGTTGGAGGCAAAAAAGCGATGCCGCCTACTAACTTAGGTAATATCACCAATATTTTATCTTGCCTATTATGCTTTCAGAGCGAGCGCCTGCAGGTGTCTGTGTACAGCTGCGACTGGACTGGGGGATCTCCTCGTTTCCTCAGGGAGCTTCGGATCGTCCTGAGCCGCACGGGGCGCCCTCTGATGCTCACTGCCAGCAAGTTCTACACCATCACCAGGGAGACATTCCTACTGGTCAGTCTCATAGAATAACCGTCATATGTTGACTGACTGAGGAAGGATCCAACTTAAAAACTATGTAGTAATTTATAGGGTTGCTATATAGATTTGTGGGGGGTGGGGGTAGGAGTGGGTTAAATTCGACAGAAGGTACACTGAATACCTTTCACGTAGCACTGTAGTACGTACTCAGGCAACCAGAAATAGTCAGTGGCAAGAATATGAATCTTCTTCAGAGCGAAACATGGTCTTTTCGTACTGTGATTTCTTGAAATGGGAGTTACTGTTGCATAATGGTCAGATCACGCTACCTGTGATTTGATTTCTCAGAGTGGGCCCAAAGTTTGCTCTTGTCACGGAAACATTACTGCAAAAAGACGATGGCACTGTTCAGTATGAGCAAGATGCGTAAACCTTTCTGGTGTCACTGTTGAACAGAACTGACGTAGGTTTTGTGAAGACCCAAAAGTCAGATTGCGATGCTTCAGGTAAAACGTGAATTGAAACAACCGCCATCAAATATTTCAGTTTGTGTTCACTTCATTTCCAATAATCTGACTATCGGATCAGTGGTTGCTGAGAAACATCAAGTTCTTCCTTAATATTTTCGGACGTAAATGTTGGGTAGAATTAATCAGAAAGAGCTGACGCTGTCCAGTGTTACATAATAAATCTACACACTTATTTAGCAATTCACTGTACAGTGGTGGATATAACCTTGTGCTACTAGCCATTCCTTTATTCCTTTTCCTGTTACAGGTTAGACGTGCAAATGGAAAGAGAAGGAAACGACTGCCGCTGTGCACATCTTGAACAATTATGTACATGCTTTACGTCATTACACCCACTCTCACCGTGGTCTTTTTTTTTTTTTTTTTTTGCTTTTTTTTGAGTCATCAGTCTTGTGACTGCTTTTATGCGGCCTGCCGCCCATACCTCTCCTCTGCAACGTCTTCATGTCAGAGTAGCACTTGCAACATACGTCCTCAATTATTCGCTGGATGCATTCCAATCTCTGTCTTCCTCTACAGTTTTTGTCCTCTTCAGTTCCCTCTAGTGCGATGGAGGTCATTTCTGAGTGTCTTGACCGATCCCTGTCATCCCGTCCATTCTCCTTGTCAGTGTTTTCCACACATTCCTTTCCTCGAAGATTCTATGCAGAACCTCCTCATTCTGTACCTTATCGGTCTACGCAACTGCTCGTTATCGAGTCTAAATGGTGTTAAGGTTTCATCTGAAAACGTCACAGGATTCGACAACCCATATTATTATCTCCACGAGACGATTATTCTGTAGTAGTAAACGTCTCATGAAGCATAACTGCAAAATACAGGAAGCTGGTTTCCGTCAAGAGATCATACTGTTATTGGCGAGCAGAAGTCGGCAACCAATGCGCTGTTACGCGGACATACTGATCATCAAGTGACTGCGTTGCTACCCTCAGCCGACAGCTGGTCAGTCACTTCATCTGTCTCACACTGCTCTTTGGGCATCTCCTACGATGAGTAATACTGCTGCTTTCGTATCTCAATCATCAATTAATGCTGCTATTCTGAAGTAGTCGAAATGCAAACACACTCGACCTGAAATACTTGAGCTTCTCCTGAGCTCAACACAGATATCGTCTGCTGTTTTGTAAGCAAGTAATTGCATTAAACATTACTGTCCTCCACTACATATAGAAGGGGTATGCTTGCTATATTTCATATGCGCCTAATTCCACAATACTGTGGACCAGTTTTGAATCATTAACAACCCTAAGCGAAAGAAAAGTTTGTACGGTACCACAATAATTCTACACATTCAAATCATTTCGAGTATTACATGTTCTCTTCATGTCTTTGCTCTCTTAGAAAATTCACATCGAAGTCACTTGTTTCTATTCAAAATCTGAGCGTCTTTGCTCAGCACAATTCGAAAGAATATTATACTTTCACTTCATCCACGTTCTTTGCACAATTCGAATCATTCAGTTTTTAAGATATTGTTACCTTGTTGATTACCGCAAATATTATCATATTTATATATTATTGCCATATTGTCAGCTCTTTAGTATCATTATTGTAGTTCCAAGAGAATTAGATCATAGATACCGTTACTTACACTTAGGTTACTGTGAAATAATACGTGATACACCGCCGATGAAAGATTCTTACAATTTCCAAATGGAATGGATTCATTGACGTCATTTCGCAAGAAAATAAACAAATCCGTTATTTATGGAATACATTGGTACACCCTAAGCATCATTCCCTTCTAATGTTATTCGTACATGGAGTTTTTGTCTGTTCCATATTAGGAGGACTGCTGGTATGTAATTCTGTGACGTTAACATTTCTGATAGAAAATATCTAACTTTGACGACATACCTATGACATGACGACCAAAATTTCCTAAAATATATTCTAATACTAATTAATAGGTCTTGATATGTACCACTTGTTCCGTACTCTCATTTTACTATCCCAGAAGAAGAATTTTTTGCTCACCAAATGCCCCAAATCGTTTCTCGCATATCCTTGGTAAACTTAGTATTAATCATTATCAGCCGTCCCATTTTGCCCTTAAGGTACTTTGTTTATCACAGACATCATTAATTGTATTTTATACTTTACTGATCTGCATAGTAACAAGAAGTGTGGATTAGTGGTTAAGTAAATAAGTGTCCAGAGTACGATTCCACAGGTTTAGGGTCTAATACTTCAAACCAATAAATTATTTTCTGGGAATTTTCATTCCTGGCTTCTTTCACACCTGGAAATACTTTTTATGTCTTAAAAAGCCAATTTACATGGTAGTTTGTTCTTCACTTGAAATGTAGGTCCTCTTATAACTGAATGGGTAAGTCAGTTCAAAGGTTAGAGGAAGACAACAGCAATTCATCTCCAATACGACAGCGCACTGTAGTATTAAAACCAAACAGCTTGAGTTAAATTTTATGTCAGTGTATTGTCGTTAAAGAAAAAATTTAGACTCGAACATAGTAATATTGTAACGGAAAGTAATCCACTGGAAAACAAAGAAAACTATTGACACTGAAATAAAATTCGAATTACTTTTCTTTTAGTCATAAAATTTAATTTTAGTTTTTACTTCAGCCAGTTACTAACCAGTTCTACAAGACAAATACTAAAAAGCATGTGTAAAAAATGAATATTTCTAGTTTTCACAACAGAGATACGAGTGATCCCACTACTTAAATGATATCAAAGTTATAATAACAGTTTTCTGACATTTTTCATGTACTAACCTTCTAGCCAGTCAGTGAATTCGGATAACAGAATGTGAAGCAAGAGTCTGTGGTTAATTCTAATTCCCCAAGCTCTAGCAGCTTGTCTAATGCTACTCTTTGAGATGGTTCCTTATCATCCTTGAAGGACACATTTTGAGATTAAATTTAGAAAATGCTGAACACCGACTGTATCTTTTTTAAACTGAAGTTAATGAACCATATTTTTCTTTTACAGCTAATAAATGCATCATATTCATATTTTGCATTACTGAATCAACTGAATTCAGATTGATCAACATACAGGAACAGCCACTGGACAATATTTGTAAAAGTAATTTTTGTAAAATTGTAGCAGTTATCAGTAAATGAGAACGTTTATAAAACTACAGTTGCGTACATGAATTTCATTCCTTTTCCAGTTTCCTGCTCACAGTACTCTGATAAACAATAAACAAGATTCTCACGATACAAGACTTAAATTATGAGGAAGGGAACATGACACAGAAATGTTTTGAAGTCCTTGCAACACACTGTCTTCTAGTTTAGGTTGTTCAAGTGCCACTATAATAAGTTGCAGGAAATGACTGAGAACATCAGCAACAGATAAATCAGATTATACAAAAGAAACGTAAAAAAACACGATAAATAAACTTCAGCTATGTTATTCATATACCTAGAGGAGTTTTTCCCAAGATTTCTGAGGCCCTTACTCCTTAGTGAAGTCAGATATTAGCTATTCCCTCCCTCCCCCACACCTTCTACACCACCATCATCAACATTAGAAAGAAAAACATTTTTTTCAACGCTTTAATTCTTAAAATAACGAAACATAAGTATTATTTACGTTTTGTAGGTGTTTCAATAAAGCACTAACACACGAGCAGAGGAAACAATGGTGACAGCATATTGGCTCCACCACGAGGATTACCTGCAACTCCCTCTCAGTAAAGAAAGCTAAGAATCCACATGGAGGATAGACAATTGTAACAAAACATGCTTCCTCTTTCCATTCTCTCCCTAGCACCATTTGTTTCAAACAAACCCTGTACCCCCACGTAAAAGCAACTAAATTAATATCTCTTCAAAATACTTAGGGTTACTGTTAGTAATTTCACTTGATTGCTGTACTTCTTACTTCTCAAAACTCAGAAATTGAAAGACTTCAGGTTGCGAATGCTTCGTGTGTTATCACTGCAACTACTACTACGACGACTACTACTACTACTACTAATAATAATAATAATAATAATAATAATAATACTGTGTAGGTCCAACAAGGGGATAACAGCCCTGCCACTGTTACTATTGTGAAATTAATTAGTTCGTTTATTGTTGTGAAGTGAATACGGGGCAATATATAGTCAATTATGGGTACTTCCTATAGATTGGAGAAGGCACTTTTAAAAAATGGTTCAAATGGCTCTAAGCACTATGGGACTTAACGTCTGAGGTCATCAGTCCCCCAGATTTAGAACAACTTAAACCTAACTAACCGAAGGACGTCACACATACCCATGCCCGAGGCTGGATTCGAACCTGCGACCATAGCAGCAGCGCGGTTCCGAACTGAAGCACCTAGAACCGCTCGGTCACAGCGGCAGGCCCAGGCACTTTCACTAGGTATTTCAGCATATGTGATGTGACTCAATTTTACTGGCATAGATGCACGGTACAACGTGCAGAGTAAGTGGGTAGTGGGTGGAATATGTGCTTGATACAGAAATGTAATTATTGGTAACATACACAATCAGTATTATGGTGTTACGAAATATTGATAATAGTAATGATCTTGTAAAAATAATGTTGTCTCTTGACCGAAACGCCACTGAACCCTTTTGTTTGTACCCTTCAAAGCATCACATTTTACCCATGAAGGAGGAATTGCCCCCAGTTAGGAAGTACTGCGTTACACGTTCACCAGCTCTACTTTACATTCCTGAATCCTTTCTCTGGAGTAATACTGCCCTCTGGTCCAAGTTACATCAAAATTCAGAGTTGCAACCATTTCAAACTTGTCACTTTTGTTTGGTATTATCTAGTTACATGGTTACCAGGGAAAATTGGTGTACATGCTGATAATTTATTTGAACTGCTTCCAATATTTAACAGTGGCAGAGCAAAGGGTACCAAGCTACAAACACTACTTGCTGTAGAATACGATGGTTAACTTAGTGTTACTTAATGATTGACTGACAATGTAGATATTGCAAACGTTTTAGGATATTGCTGAAACATCAGAGTGTTTCTTTGGAATATATAGTCATCGTATTCATGTAATTGTATCTCTTAACAGTGAGATCGCCAGGAAAACACACAGCGCCTATACAGTGAAAATGTTATATTTCATAGTCTTTTGTAAATTTACAAACTAGAACTTGAGCATTCTTATTTCACATTAGTCAATCACTTTAATTAGTTAAGTTGAAGGAGTGTTATCAAGCATTAAAATAACTAATGCCAATCATATAATTGCATACCAACACCCAGTTCACGTGGACTAGTGTAAAACACCTACTATAACGAGATAAAAGTGCCTAATGTACTTACAGTTGTTAGTGTCCAGAGGGTACAAAAGGTGTGCTGACGAATTGATCTCGTGTGTGGATGACTTATGTCCACCATCTCTGTGTCACCAAGTGGGTTCTTACAGACTTGCACGCCCACCAAGACAGTGGTGGTGTCTGTGGGAGCGGCTATGGAAGTGAGTCGGTATTATAGCTACAAGTTCTCCACCCACCTCGGAAGTCATCTCTCTTTTCTTGCTGGGTACTGTAGTAACTTAAATTATTACTTACTGAAATTATAAATACTTTTATGTAATTAGATATTTTGCCATGTGCCCAGAATCAGCGCAGATCTCATACCAAGATGGCAGGTTCAAATTGTAGCTCTTATTAACTATAACATAAACAATGCAAAAATACATGTTGAGTTATACCTTTTCATTTGTTAATCCAGATATTTGTTCTCCCTTAATGAACATGTCATTCTTTGTAGACAAGCTGCTACACATTTAACTCATATCCAAGGACAACCATGCATGCAAGTTATAACACTACCGTCTGCTACTGTTATACCATAACCTTAAAGTGGGAAGCAGATCGTAAAATGGAACTATTTTGTTAGTGTAATTATGGTATAAAGCAACAGATCAGTGTTACCCTCTGAGAGGAATTTTGTTAGTGTTGACCGTGAAATACCTAACGGAGGTAGCTTATCGGAAGTTAAAGTCAGAATTACGTAAATATTTAAACAGTAACAAACAATATTTCACCTATATATACTGTTCAAAGAATAAAGAAAACGTTCGCCAGCCTAATTAGGCAAGAGAATGATCGACATTCTTGTTCAAGAAAATAGGTATGAGTAACTTTAACAGGCAAACACAACCTATACTTTGCCACACGCGAGTGCAATGAACTCTGGCACCTGAATACAGTACATTCACGTTAAGGATGGAGCTACCATATCAGAACAAACTATTTGTATAAATATAATAGATAACAAAACGCACTATTACCTTGAGGACTTAGTCAACCAGAATGGTCTCAGTAACGTTACTATTAATATTCACTGTAGAATCGTAAATTGGACATAGGTTTAATATTACTTTTCAAACAAATTCCTATCTGACATGAAATATGGATATGGTTCACAGCAAATTTATTTACTGTGCATAGATTATGTCTTTCACTACTAAACACCTTTCTACTTAAAATTAAAATTAAATGGAATTCACTAACAGATTACTTCTCACTGTCTTTTGAATAAAGAAATTACTGTTTTCATAGATAGTTGTCTTTCTATTAATCGTTATGTAGCATGAGCACATTAGACAAACTGTGGATCCTGTTATGACATTAATATGCACTTTTAATACACAAGAGGAACCCAATATTGCACAGAATTCGACTTGAATAGCAAGAGTAATTGAATCTTTCTATAATTAAGTATTTTTGTGCATTTGAACTACTTTCAATGGAGGGGGAGCCTTAATCTTGAGCACTGTAGCAGAGCAAACTAAACACACTTTCATTACATCAGTGAAACAAGCACTTAGCAAGCATGAACATACAACTCTCAACAGTTGCAGTTCTGGACTTTTACTGCACTGAAATACAAAATTGAGATATTTGTAAGATCCTTTCAACAAACAATATTAAATTTAGCACACTCTATTGCCATATTAATTTTAATATGCTTTCCATAGAGGACACTCGGTAATCACTTAGTTCAAATAGAGAGGAACCTGAGAGGTGTTATGATAAGGAAAAAATCAAGGTAGCTACATAAATTCATTTATAATGTAAGATGGCAAGAACTATGCCCCTTACATGAAGTCATTAAAGATCTCCTAACTCACGTTGAGCGAACAGTAGGGCTGAACAAAAATGACTGACAAGGCACAATGCATCTTGTAGAGGGTGTAGTATGGACATATTGGAATAATTAATGTCAGCTGATGGTTTTAAAGTAATTCACATGAGATGAAAACTTTGTGGAAACGCATTGATTTACTGGAGGTTAGTTTACCCCAGGGAAGTATTCGAGTTGACCACCGTGGCCAGCGGGGGAGCGGTGAAGGGAAGTGACAATAGGCAGCTTACGGCGGCTCAAACTCTTGAGAAAGTGGTAACAGTGTGCGGCCTCCAGCCGCCTTAAGATGAGTGACAGTGAGGGGGTGGTTGACCCCAACTCCATGCTGGTGTACCGGGAAACAGTCGGAGAACTTGTACGCCTGTTGATAAATGTCCATTGTCCCGTTTCCTGTGAAACATGCGAGAAAGCCGCGCAAAGCTACGGTGGAGCGGTCAACAGAGGTCAAAATATGCATGTTCGTGACTATAGCAACTTCACGCTGAATTCACGGCCCACAGAGTCTGAAGTAAATCAGGTGAAGAGCGACAGAATGAAATACGCCAGCCTCTGATGGGAACGTAGGACCAAGGAATTTGAAGTACTCTTCTGGGAGTCAGAATTCCGGAAAACTTGGTGTTTCTGAAGACGCTAACCTTGATAGGTGGCCTGGGGGGAGCTAAATAGAAAAAGTTGAGATGAAGGGAAATTTTGTGGGAATTTTTTCACTTCCCAGAGCAGGCATTGGTCAGCACTGGGAAGCGACGCATAATTAACGTGACTTGCGCTGCAATTGGCGTAAGTGATTTTGCTGGAGGGGAAACAGAGGTGAAGAGCAGACTGGCAGAAGTCTCAGTAGAGGTCTTCCGTTCCCAGCTTGCCTAGAGTGCGGACATGGCGTTCTTTACTCAGCTTGCCTGAGAAAGAGTGAGCATCTCTGCAGTTTAGGACTTAGCAGATGGAACGATTGAGCTTGGAGATAGAAAGTTTTGGTTCAGCTATGTACTGAGCAAGATAGTTAGGAGTGAATAGATGAGCACAGCCTTGCAGCACCCCAAGGTCGGCCGACATCCACACAACGACGACACTCCGCCACGCTGTATTCGGTGATATTGCGCCTGCTCCAGCCACTGATTAATTTGTTGGATCACGTCAGCAAAGTTTCCATGAGAGTTTCATGGGCCGTGTATTGTAGAATTCTTCTTGCACTTCACATTATGCCTGGGTCAATCGATAGGAATTAGTTTTGAATTATCGCGCTTTACTCCACGCAAACGCAATTTATTACCACTGCCTGTTAGGAGGGTTTTGTAATGTGATGATTGAAGGTCGTGAGTTAAAATAAATCTGTGCTAATTGACTGCATCTGTTTTCAATCAAGTAGTTGAAATCGCAAGTCACTTTCTGAATTAATTTTACGTTCACATTTGCATCTGGTGTTCAATAGCTGAATATAACATCAATGTGCAGCCCTTTTAATTAAAAAGGGATGAATTCTGAACCAATTAATGTCAACACTGCCACCGCAGTTCAATGAGGAGTCACAGGGCCATATTACTTTTTTGCGTTATCCGATATTGCAGGAGTTTTGCGCTCTCTGTTGATCTGTTAGTCAATTAGTTGGGGTGAACACACGCCAAAACCAGCTAAGTGATGGGTGGGGTGTTACAATAAATTACCTTATATTTGACTACACTGTAACATCCTATGAGCTGATCCTTCACTGTACATTACTGTAATGTTTCATTACAGTGATTGCGCAATGTGGTGGCAATTGCATGTTGGTAGGTGGATTTGCAGGTAGAGTTGCTGGACTCTGTCATTTCTTGGTGGCGATGATAGATACCAATTCCAGAATAGTTCCAGCTATTTATCCATCCATCCGAGGCATTGGAAAGCGTCAGAAAAAGCCTCTGTCAGAAACAGCACAATACACAACTTTTACACGAGCAGTTGATAATTTAGTAGCCTGTCCCCGACTGACTCTTGGTTCCACCTTTCCTACCTAAGCCAACCACAATTTGCGAGCGCTACCCAGTTCCGTTCCCGAGGGGAACCACAACACCTTTTACATACAAAATAACTGAGAACCCTAAGTGAATGTCATCAGTTTACATAACAGCAAACAAAGATTTTAAATAAAATAGACCATTTGCATATATTGGTAGTTCTACACAAAATTATTTAAATAAAATTATTTAATTTTAAAGACAACCAAAGAGATTATATGAGGAAGACAAAACATATAATTTGCTCATATTGTACTTATTACAAGGATTACATTTCCTACCCTCTAAAAGACATCAAAGTTTTTATCAGAAAAGAATAAACACTTTCATGGTATCGATTCAATCCAACAACATTTACAGAAACTCAACGATATAACACTAAACAAAACAAAAGCCAAAATAAATCAGTACAGAATTAGAGCTATGGTGTTACAAAGTCTAAACCATGGCTAAAACATGAGAGACAGATTGAAATGAGGTGCGATGAAAGCAAAGTTTGTATCTCTTTGCTAGCGCCATATTAACTGTTGGTTTTGGACCCTATTAGACATAGCCTGTTCATATTAATGTTCGAGTCAAAGAGGATACTACACTACCTCATAATTTTTTTTCACAGAAACATTAAAAAATTTACTCAACAAATCGTTGCACAAACTTCACTGTTCATCAGTTACATGGATCGGTGTTTCACACAGTCATACCACAACAACAAAACTATATCATTAAGTTTATGAGTTCTCTAAACAGTAAGTTTGTCACTAAATCACCAAAACTAACTAGTCTTGTAGTTCAATAGGTTGGGATCTATGACAAAGGTTTAGAAAACTCCCTACTGGCCATAGCATCAAAGTTAATGTTTACAATAAGTACACCCACTACAGAACTCTTTCAGTAGTTTAATACAACATTGAAAGAGTTTTTAGTTCTGAGATGGTTTGAGCTATACACAGTCGATGCCAACAGTTCGCTTAGCGAACAATTATGCTAATTATGGTTCATGCATCTCTATTTCCTTCCAACCAATGCGCTCTAGAATGATTTGTCTTTCAGATTAAGAGTGGGATAGGCACATCTCGGCATTATCCCAAGGCCTCGAAGAAAATCCATTTATACTTCGAGCAAATGCTCTTCCATCCTCCATCTGCATCTACATCTACATCTACATTTATACTCCGCAAGCCACCCAACGGTGTGTGGCGGAGGGCACTTTACGTGCCACTGTCATTACCTCCCTTGCCTGTTCCAGTCGCGTATGGTTCGCGGGAAGAATGACTGCCGGAAAGCCTCTGTGCGCGCTCGAATCTCTCTAATTTTACATTCGTGATCTCCTCGGGAGGTATAAGTAGGGGGAAGCAATATATTCGATACCTCATTCAGAAACGCACCCTCTCAAAACTTAGACAGCAAGCTACAGCGCGATGCAGAGCGCCTCTCTTGCAGAGTCTGGCACTTGAGTTTGCTAAACATTTCCGTAACGCTATCACGCTTACCAAATAACCCTGTGACGAAACGTGCCGCTCTTCTTTGGATCTTCTCTATCTCCTCTGTCAACCTGACCTGGTACGGATCCCACACTGATGAGCAATGCTCAAGTACAGGTCGAACGAATGTTTTGTAAGCCTCCTCCTTTGTTGGTGGACTACATTTTCTAAGGACTCTCCCAATGAATCTCAACCTGGCACCCGCCTTACCAACAATTAATTTTATATGATCATTCCACTTCAGATCGTTCCGTACGCATACTCCCAGGTATTTTACAGAAGTAACTGCTACCAGTGTTTGTTCCGCTATCATATAATCATACAATAAGGGTCCTTCTTTCTATGTATTCGCAATACATTACATTTGTCTATGTTAAGGGTCAGTTGACACTCCCTGCACCAAGTGCCTATCCGCTTCAGATCTTCCTGCATTTCGCTGCAATTTTCTAATGCTGCAACTTCTCTGTATACTACAGCATCGTCCGCGAGAAGCCCCATGGAACTTTCGACACTATCTACTAAGTCATTTATATATATTGTGAAAAGAAATGGTCCCATAACACTCCCCTGTGGCACGCCAGAGGTTACTTTAACGTCTGTAGACGTCTCGCCATTGAGAACAACACGGCGTGTTCTGTTTTTTTAAAAACTGCGTCACAGGATGGACTGGCAAGCCAGTGGAAGCTGAGTGCAACGTCTCCCAGCCGTTGTGCACATGTTATTATGAAATGGTATCATTACTCAGTTCATGTGGATACCTGTTCACAATATTTCAGATTCCTCCACGGTGCACATATGTGACTCATGGAGGTGTAGTTGCTATGCAGGTGCCTCCCACGACGACAGAAACGCCCATTTGTCATCAGCAGAAAATCATTGAGAGTGTAGAAACAGTGGAGACATCGACTGGCGGCAGTGTGAAATCCATAGGAGATGTTACATGATGGCCGCCATCCCCAAGTCATGGTCGCAGTCACCAATACACCAAATAGTTCAGATAACACCCACCCAGGCGTTCGTATCGTAATGTTTACATTTTCCAGAGCCCTCTCACGGCATCGAGAATTCATTAAGGACAATGCTTGAGACCCACAGTCACGTGTATCTGACAGTTCGTTTGATATACAGCTCCCAGTCAACAATGTGCTCACTTGCTTTGGTTTGCAGTATGTAATGTCTGTTTGCACTCAAAGGAAATAATTTCATATGCTCACTGGAGAATGTGTCTACAAATTATTCATTTAACTTAAACTGTTTCTTTATGCTTCAATATTATCAACTGAATAAATGATCATGGACAACATAGTCAGGCAGCAGTAGCGGGCCAAGACAGACACAGCAACAGGGAAGTGACCAAATTTTGTGGCATTTACGTGTTCCTAACCAGGAGCGAATTCTATAAAGTAACCTGTGTGCTTTGATAGTTTAGTTTCTGCGTGTTAATTTAATATCTAATAGCCACAGTTCTCGCGTTTTCGTTTGTGCCGGCAAGTAAACCGATTTTGTGACATATTACAAGCAGGGGCGAGTTATTTAGTTTCACCTGAGTGCTTCAGTAGTTAGGTTTTCGAATCTGCATATTAATATCATTTATTAGACACAGTTCCTGCGTTTTCGTCAGCATCTACAGTAGAGTTCTGCAGCAAGTGCCGATAGTGCGTTTGTTTGGGTAGCTTAGTTATCCACGGTCTTTAGTATGGATAGGGACTGTAATTGTTGTGTGCGGATGCGACGCGAGTTGGTGACACCTCGCTCTCAGCTTCAGGCTGTGATGGCTTTGGTTACACAGCTTGAAGCTGCAGTGGATAGGCACCACTGTTGTGGGCTGGTCTTGGGGATCCAACACAAGTCCAGTACGACCGAGTCCTCCGATCGGTCCTCACCAGTTGCCAAATCATTTACTGCCCCCACTGAGGTTGACCCCTCACCTGTGGTCGAGTGGGAGGTCACGCTGGGGCGTAGCAGGCGGAGAAAACCTTTCCAGGGGGTCACACATAAGGCCTCCCCAGTTAATCTGACAATGAGGTTCCAGGTGCTGTCTGTCGCTCAGCCAGATGCCATTGCCTGTCCTGTTTCAGAGGAAACTTCTCATCCGGCAAGATTTGGGCAATCACAGAGGGTGGGATTATTGATAGTTGGGAGCTCCAGCATTAGGCACTTTATGGGGCCCCTTAGGGACATGGCTGTCAAGAAGGGGAAGAAAGCCAATGTGCACGCCGTGTGCATAGTGGGTGGAGTCATCACAGACATGGAATGGGTCCTTCCGGATGCAATGAAGAGCACAGGGTGCAGTCAGCTGCAGGTGGTAGCTCAGGTCGCTACCAATGATATGTGTCACTTTGGATTGGAAGAGATTCTCTCTGGTTTCGAGCGGCTAACAGAAGTGGTAAAGACTGCCAGTCTTGCTTGCGAGATGAAAGCAGAGCTGACCATTTGCAGCATAGTCGACAGGACTGATTGCGGACCCCTGGTACAGAGCCAAGTGGAGGGTCTGACTCAGAGGCTCAGATGGTTCTGCGACCGTGTAGGCTGGAGATTCCTTGACTTGTACCATAGTGTGGTTGGGTTTCGGGTACTGCTGAATAGATCAGGAGTCCAGTACACGCATGAAGCGGCTACACGGGTAGCAGGGACTGTGTGGCGTGGACTGGGCGGTTTTTTAAGTTATAGGGTCTCGGGAAAACACAAAAAGAGGTTCAGTCACAAAGGCTGCGGGCCAATTCAGGAACCATCGGTTATAACAGTTGTAAATTGTCGTAGCTGTGTTGGGAAAGTGCCAAAGCTCCAAGCACTAATAGAAAGCATTAATGCTCAACTCGTTATAAGCACTGAAAGCTGGCTAAAGCCGGAGATAAATTCAGCCGATATTTTTGCCGAGAACCAAAGTGTGTTCCTAAAGGATAGGCTAAACACAGTTGGCGGTGACGTGTTTGTTGTGTTAGAAGTAGATCATCTTGTCGTGCAACCAGAAAGAATAATAATTGGATCCCTTTACCGACCTCTCAATTTAGATGATACAATTGCTGAAAGGTTCAAAGAAAATTTGGGTTTGATTTCAAACACATACCCACCTCGTACAATTACAGTTGGTGGTGGCTTTAATTTACCCTCGATATGTTGGCGAAAATACATGATTAATTCCGGAGACGCGCATAAAACATCATCAGAAATTGTGCTAAACGCATTCTCTGAAAATTATTTCGAGCAGTTAGTTCACGAGCCCACACAAGTAGTGAAAACACACGTGACCTCTTAGCAACAAATAATCCTGAGTTAATTACGAGCATCAAAACGAATACAGTGATTAGTGAACACAGGGTTGTCGTAGTAAGACTGAATATTGTAATTCCCAAAACCTCCGAAAATAAATGAAAAAAATACTCCTTCCAAATTAACAATATAAGTCTAGGACAGATGTGGCTTGAATTCAAACAAATACTTCCGGCAGGAATTCAGAGATTTATACCAAATAAATTAACAAATGACGGAGCTGATCTTCCTTGGTACACAAAACGGGTCAGAACACTGTTACAGAGACAATGAAAAAAACATGCCAAATTTAAACAGATGCAAAATCTCCAAGATTGGTGATCTTTTACAGAAGCTCGAAATTTAGCGTGGATTTCAATGCGAGATGCTTGTAATGGTTTTCACAACGAAACTTTGTCTAGAAACCTGGCATAAAATCCAAAGAGATTCTGGTCGTATGTGAAGTATACTAGCATCGAGACACCATCAGTGCCTTCTCTGCATGATAGCAGTGGAGACACTATCAAAGACAGTGCTGCCAAAGCAGAGTTACTAAACACAGCCTTCCGAAGTGCCTTCACAAAAGAAGATGAAATAAATATTCCAGAATTCGAATCAAGAACAGCTGCCAACATGAGTAACGTAGAAGTAGATATCCACGGAGTAGTGAAGCAATTTAAATCTTCTGGACCAGACTGGATACCAATTAGCTTCCTTTCAGAGTATGCTGATGCAATAGCTCCATCCTTACCAATCATATACAACCGTTCGCTCGACGAAAGATCTGTACCCAAACACTGGAAAGTTGCACAGGCCACACCAATATTTATGAAAAGCAGTAGGAGTAATCCACTAAATCACAGGGCCCTATCATTAACGTAAGTATGCAGCAGGATTTTGGATCATACGTTGTATTTGAACATTATGAATCATCTTGAAGAAAACTGTCTATTGACACACAGTCAACATAGATTTAGAAAACATCGTTCGTCGGAAACACAACCAGCCCTTTACTCACATGTAGTGTTGAGAGCTATTGACAAGGGATTTCAAATTCATTCCGTATTTCTGGATTTCCGGAAGGTTTTTGACGCTGTACCACACAAGCGGCTTGTAGTGAAATGCCTTAGCCCATCCAGTCTCACATTAACCGTTTTGTTTGTTTCAAACTCACAAGGTAGCCATTCCTATATTGCGTTACTACACCAATGTAATAGGCAACCACTAATCACAGCAGCCTTTTCATTTGCGTTTTAGTGTCAATGTGTTACTTCACGAAAATAATTGATTTACAAATATAATACTACAGAAACATAAAATCTCATAACCCTTGTCTTCTAGGAAACGACGTAAGACTTCTAAGTATTAGTTGTCTGTCTACCAAATTCTGCATATTATTTATCCGCGACACAGTTGCGCACAGCCGCTCCATGGAGGAGCCTAACAACGACAGTACTTCACACACCAAGAAGACATGTGATCACTAGCACTGGGGTATTGTTCCCATTATGCAGCAAGACAATGTACCCTCCATGGAAAAGATATCCTCAGCTTCGAAAATTCCAGAAGCCAGCGATAAGTAAGGAATACAGTACCAATGCTTACATCATCGAAGATAGCAGTATCCCTTACATCCCCCAACAGATTTTTTAAATGTGAGAAGAAAGCCTTTTTTAAAACCCATAGATAAGGAAAATAGAAATCCACAGAAATTTTGATCCAGCAACTAAATCCTCACAGAAAGAAAAAACTTATGAACAACTCAGCAATGGACAACCCAGCAACGGTACCCTTTTGAGTTACTGTAACAGAAATATCATATACATTTCACACTCTCCTGTGTCTATTCGAAAATCCTGCTTTTATGTCAGTGGCGTTCAGGTTTTATTTGCACTTAATTCCACTGTTGGTGCCAAGTAGTTAGATTATTTCTTAGTCACGTCCTCAAAACCCAACTCCTTGAGTCCTGCAATATCACATTCTCCCTCTGCATCCAGCTGGTTTTGTACGAAAATAGGCCGGCCGCTGGTGGCCGAGCGGTTCTAGGCGCTTCAGTCTGGAACCGCTACGCTCGCAGATTCGAATCCTGCCTCGGGCATGGATGTGTGTGATGTCATTAGGTTTAAGTAGTTCCAAGTCTAGGGGACTGATGACCTGAGATGTTAAGTCCCATAGTACTCAGAACCATTTTTTGTACAAAAATATTGGTTGGTATTTGCTCTTTTTATAACGTCATTTTTAAGGTTGAAAATCAAAACTGCAAAACACAAGTCTAGCTTCCTCTACACCATACTCTTCACATGCCAAACAATCCAGTAGTTTTGCCTACATCATAAGCTTCAAGCTATGTGCAACTGGCATTATTACAACACTTTCATTAATTACTATAACTGCTGGTTGCTGTGCCAATAGCTTTTCCAGAGTGGTAACAGCGGTTCCCGTCAGATCACCGATGTTGAGCGATGTCGGGCTGGGCTAGTACTTGGATGGGTGACCATCCGGGCTGTCGAGCGCTGTTGGCAAGCGGGATGCACTCAGCTCTTGTGAGGCAGACTGAGGAGCTACTTGATTGAGAAGTAGCGGCTCTGGTCTCGGAAACTGACATATGGCCGGGAGAATGGTGTGCTGACCACATGCCCCTCCATATCCGCATCTGGTGCCACCTGTGGCCTGAGGATGGCACGGCGGCCAGTCGGTGTTGTTGGGCCTTCATGGCCTGTTCGGGTGGAGTGCAATAAAAGAAGCTGTAGATTTCTGTTTCCCAAGGTTCTGTCTGTGATGATACTCTATTATTGCTCTCTCCACATGTACACCTGTAGCTTCATTGTACACTGTTATTTCTCATTATTGCATTTCAAATTACTATTATTCACTAAAGAGCAGTCATCTTGTCATGGTCGCCAGATGTAAAGGTCCATTAATGTCTTTTCTGTTTAGATCATGTTAATTTTTGCAGTTATCCGACTTGAGTATGGGAGCTTTACCTAGAGCCCATTCTTCGTTAGGAAATAAATCTAACCACATGCCTAATAAGAACATGTGTCTCTTATACCTCTGAAATATTGAAGTTATTCAGTTGAAAAATTCGGAATATCACTTTGAAATAATAATAGTACCAACCAAATTTCTTTGTTTTATTGTCTCTTTAATGAGTAACACACTCCCCTAATGCCTAAGCTCATCCAGTCTCATTATGTTCGTTTCAGATTCACACTGAAATAATCATTGCTGTTCTGTGTTTCCACACTAATTAAACGGGTAATCACTGATCACATACGCCTTTTCATTCATGGTATACTATCAAGATATTTCTCCACAAAAATTCTTTACTCACCAAGACAATATTGTTTCTGTCATATATCTCGTAACTAATCCTGCACGCCTTCCTGGCAAATCACTGAATTATTAAAACACTTTTCTCCCATCAATTGCTGTAACTTTTTCCACTAATAATTATCTTTCTACAAAATTCTTCACACTATTTATCTGTGATGCAGCTGTGCATGTCCAGTCCTTGTCAGAGCTCAAAAATGCCTCTGCTTCACACACCAAGACAATGTATGACAACTGCTGCCGGGGCGTTGTTGCTGTTATCTGGCAAGACAGTTCTCCCACGGAAAAGTCACACACGGCTTTGAAAATTCCAGAAGCTAATTATAAATAAGGAGTAAAATATCGATACACTATACCATCGAATATAGCAGCATTTCTCACAACTTTTGACATCAGCTATCCGTAACTTCCACAAAATGTGGTAGATATAAACACCACAAACTGCGTCTTTTGTAACTAAAACTCTGATTGAAACAATTGAATTCAGAGAGGATTGTTTTCTGGGCAGTATTTTGAAAAACCTTGTTCTTGCAAGAATTTTTCCATTTATGGCTTGTAAATATACTTCTATTGTCTGATAGACTATGTTCATGCTTTCCAAATTGAAGTATAAAATCGAACAATACACGTTTGATAATGGTCTCTGTTATGACCTTAGAGTACTGTGCATCCTCAGAAACTTGGAAAATATGTCATAAAGAGGTACTAAGTATTTTATGCCTGTTCTACTTTGTGGCAAAGACCATGAACATCAACGATACGGTCTGTAGATGCTTGGTCAGCAGAATTTGGTGTAACTCTCCTTTCATACTGACATTCGCTTGTCCTTCCAACACATGAGGCATGTATGGGAAAGTCTTTCTACTTTCATCCACATGTTCGTAACAAAACTGTCAAAGTTCCTTCGCAAATTTCATTGTGCCAAAATGTCCATAAGCGTGGTGTGTACACCACATGAGATGTTGTTCAGCTGCAGCCAGAATGCAAACACACCATGTATCTGATTCTGGATGACTCTGGAAGAATAATATACAATTGTGTTTTTGATAATACATGTTCAGGGACTTAGGTGGATTGCGTAGCAACTTTTCCTTTATTCCTTGCCAACATATGTCGGCATTTAGCGTATCTCCAGTGTTCTTGCCCATGTCGAGGAAATAACGCCAGTTAATGTCGTCTTTCGTAACCCTTATTTTGATGTCACCTTCGTTATCACTAGACAAGGGCATCTGATCAAGATTCTCTGGCATATGAGAAAGTGCATCAGCTGCTACATGGAATTTGCGTGGAATGTGAACAGTTTCGAAGTTGTATTCGTGTAACACTAAGCACCAGTGCGATGAATTTGCTTGCAGCGGTTTAAATTTTAATAGAAAACTTAAGGCTTGGTATTCACCGTGTATCTTTCTATGATGTCCACTCTGGTAATAGTGGAACCTCTTAAAGGCCCGCAGAATCGCAAATGTTTCTAAGTCAGTGGCACACAATGCTTCGCACATATCTGAACAGTGATCATGACGTTATAAACTGACTTTTGAATCAATGATGCCCTAGATCCAGTCTCATCTAGTATTCCGATCTGATTGTGGATTCAGGACGCAGTTCTGTTATTGTTTTACCCTGAGTCTAGTCATTTGATCAGTGTAGATTATTATTTCGATTGATATTTGAATGACAACTGGACAATTAATGACCGTTACGTTTATTTCACTATGGACGATTGTCTGTACTAGGAGGACAGTTATTTCTTGCTGGATTGAAACAGTGTTGACGGATTGCAGCACATGGTGTGGGCTAAGTTTCTGCGTTACTGCGTTTTGGAAGAATGCTGCTCACAAAAGTGGCGATTGTCAGATCTGTTATGGCATTCTGGGTTACTGTTGTGCAATCTGATACTGTAACTAGAATTATTTTCGTGTTGTGGGTGTGTAATCGCTGTACTATGAGCATCCTCATGATTTATGTTTCAGTGATAGGTAAAAAGCTATCTGTGTCATCTTTGGGAACATTAAGAAGTTTTTCTCTGATATGTATGGGAAGTTTAGCATTGGATATTTTTCTTACATCTCTGTCAGATGTTGCCTCATCCCAGTTTTTCGTTTTATTTAAGTGTTTTTCAAATACTTCCTGAGACTACCAGTTTTCTCGCTATATGTCTCAGGATTGAGAACTTCTTTTCATAGACTTTATGGGACGTCCCAGGACCAGCGCTTGGCCAGAAAATATCAGTGGATTGCATAGAAAGTATGGTATTGTTGCACAGCATCTGTGTCCCATGCTGCTGCTCCTCCTAGATATATCTCATGACAAAACGGATGCACTGTTGTTCATTCCAGGATGATGGCAGTATGCCACAAAAACGTCCTCCTGAAAACAAGGCGATTTGATTTTTGTCGGGTATAAGTATGCAAAATTTCCTACTATGCAGAATGTTCTCCTCCAATAACGAATTTACTCATACAGGTTGCTTACCGAGTCCGTACATTACATTATACGTGGATAGGTGGCGACAGATACGTTTTCTGTCTGTTTGCTCGATCCAACTTGTGGTACTGTTGCCCAGTTTGAGACGTTGTTCGTGCTGCACGCAACAGTCGATGATAAATCAAGTGATTGTAATTCATCATTGATTCTGTGCACATCCTGCTAAGTGAATAATTTCTTGTATTATCGACATGTGCCAGGTTTTATATCTTTCTTTAAAGATTTTTGGAATTCATCATTGATTCTGTGCACATCCTGCTAAGTGAAGTAATTTCTTGTATTATCGACATGTGCCAGGTTTTATATCTTTCTTTAAAGATTTTTGGATATCTGAGAACCTATGCTCTACATACACAGTAAAATCTTCCTGTTCTTGCTTCTTGTTCGTGGATTTTGTTGTTCAACATTTCGCCAATGCACCTGTCGGTGTCTTCTGGCAAGAACTACACATTTCCTTAAATGCACTGTACGCTGCTCTGTGTTGAGCGATGAAGTGTTGCTGTTTATCTGCTGATTTTTTAAATTCTTTTAGACCGTTCCTTGTGAGATGCTATCCGCGCTTTTTACATTTCCTCTGAAGCAATTTTTGTTTCAGATGGTGCTGTTTTAATATGAATAAGTGTGGAATACAGTTTGGTATGACTGATGGAAAGGTTCTCTTAAGCAGAATGCAATTTAGTCTCACTGTCAGAAACTTTTTTCTTGATTTTTAGTAATGATAGCATTCGACTCAGCAACATGTTGAACCATTGTCTTAGTTTCATTACGATATTTTTCGATTTCCAGCACAATGTCCATCATAATGAGCTTTATATTCTGCAGTGTTTGTAAAAACAAACGGCTTAGCAACTGTAGAATTCTCAGAAGAATCTGAAGCAGTCTTCTCTGTGTATTATAATAATAATTAAAATGGAAAAATTAAACGATAGTACAATTCCCTTATTAGTAAATGTTCTGCATGCACGAAGCTGTACTATTATTCATTCAATTTACCTTGCGTCGCTCCTTTTTTGTGTATTTGTCCTTCACTATATATATTGTAATTATATTTGTCGTCTTCTGAAAGCTTTTATGCTTCTGTTAATCTTACGAAATAGGACCATGAACTTCCTCTCCTACATTACAATTGTGGATGCAGGCAGCCGACTTCAAGGACACCAGTGCCTCTCAAGATGAAGGAAATCCTCCCAACTTAGCTCCACTTCCCTTCAATAAAAATATTTAATACTGTTGTTAAGTCTTCTCTTATTCAGAAAACGACGTCTACGGCCCAGTCGCCAGTGTAGTTTCTTAACTTACTATATACTGAATTTATAGATACTTTTATGTAGTTTAGTATTTAGCCGTGTGCAGGAATCGGCATGGACCACGTATCATGAATGCGCGATCCAGTCTAGCCTTTTTAAATTGTAGGAACATAGAAAATAAGCTATATAAAACTATTCAGTTAAGGATGTTCAATAAAGACTGTAAAAAAGATTCAGGTGCTGAACTTTACCTTCTCAGTTTCATTGAAAAATTTGCTCTCCCTTAACGAACGCATCAGTCTTTATGTATCAGCCGTTAACCATGACTGATTTTACAATGCAATATAATAAAAATATTATTTTACACATAATATGTTCAAGGAAGCCCACACAGCAAGTCTATATTCTATCACAGCTAAAACAGGAGAGATTAGATGAACTCACTGTGTTCTGAAGAAGAGGAAATTTCGATGAGCATCGAAAATAGTAGAAATCGGCCGGTGATAAAAGATACAGTACGTATCTCTTTACCTGAAGCTTATTAATTATTGTCTTTGGCCGTTACTAGATATTAACTTTTACATCAATGGTCGAGGCGAAGATGTTACTGCAGTAACTCATCATTTTGCTCAGTGGCACTGAGGACAGGTTTCTAGGTTAAGCTGACAATATAGCCACAGTCACGGCCCACCAGTTGGTCCTTGATTCACATTTAGGTGGCTTGTTTTACGATACATTTACAATATTCGGATGTTTATTCCAAAATCCCGGTGAGGTCTCACTTCAAGCATGCATGTCAATTTGTCTGGCTGTAGTAACTGATTGTGCTACTTCGTGTTCATGGTAGCAATCTTCGGATGTATGGACTGTTTTATCTGTGACTATATTTTAATGCTCCTTAATAATGATCTAGATTTAGTCGAATTTAGAACAGTGTCCTAACCTGCTGTCTGCTAAGATCCGTCCGTTTCTGGTAACAATTAATTTTGAAGCCCCGTTTTCACATGGTCTTTCTCGTGTCAAATTTTCTGTGTCTGTGTACAATTCATGCGTGTCAGTGTCTTTAACAATCTGTACAAGTCATGTGTATCAGTGCCATTAGCAATGTGCAGGTGTGTATCTTCTTACAGTTAATTGTATTACCTGATGTGCCATCTGTTTTTCTCTGAGTCAGGTAGTGATAGATACCCATGTGCAGATGTTTGTCTTCTTACGATAAACTTGAAAGGTCCCCTTAGAAAAATTAATGAATTACTGTGCTGATAAACCCCTTACGTTATTTGATTTTCAAACAGCTGAGCAGAACTGAACGTACTCAGACATTTCTCTCTTTACTTATTCTGATCAACACTAAACTGACACACAATATTTTTAGCGCAACGCAATCTGACTTTCAAAAATCCCTACAAAAGAATGGCCCTGACTAACAATAACCTATACCTTTCATGAATCACTTACCTCACCAAAAATCTTCGTTACTCGAACTACTGCAATACAGCGAGTGCCACTACTGCCTGCTAAATAAAAGATTCTAACTACTGAAGGCACTAACTACTGATAGGCATACTAAGCAAATGAAAGATTTTGATAGAGAACAAACAATGTATTTACCTTAATAGTGTTCAATACATGTATATATCTCAGTTCATGATATCCAGTATCACAAATTTACTCTTTCTGCCGGACACACGTCCAGATCGTCCGCTCTTAAAATGATTTATAATGATTGACGCCGCTTCCAAATGTACCTATCCGGTGGAAAGCCGTATCACGCAAGGGGAACGTATCCAGCACTTCTAATTTTGGTGAGAAAAGGTACTAACTCCTCTCCTCGCGTTATATTAGCATTTCTGTCGTTGGTTTTCAATATCTCGTACAACGTATTAATGATGATTCCAATGTGAATCTGGGTTGAGAGATGTTGTGAGATGATTGAAAAGGTATATTGTGACTATCAGTTGAACAATTCATTTCATTTTTACACATTTATGTATTTGATAGTGTCATAGTAGTGGAGTTGAAACTTCCCCTTTAGAAAAATTTATACACGACTGTGCTTAAACTGACACACAATATTTTTTTAGCGCAACACAATCTGACTTTCACAAAATCCCTACAAAAGAATGGCCCTGACTAACATTAACCTATACCTTAACTTCCCTCACAATAATCTTCGTTTCTCCCACTACTGCAATACAGCAAGCGCCACTACTGCCAGCTAAATAAAAGATTCAAACTATGGAAGGCACTAACTACTGATAGGGATAGTTAGCAAATGAAAGATATTAATAGAGAACAAACAATGTATTTACCTTGATATCATCATATATAAATATAGCAGTTCATGACAAATTTCAAAACTCCGCCATCTCTCTCCCCACATCCACCACTGCTGGCGGCTCACCTCCAACTGCGCAACGCTACGTGCTGTTCACATCCAACTGCCCAACACTACAATAGCAAATTCCAACAATGCAAACCAGCCACAGACTGCACACAGCACAGTCAGTGATTTTCATACAGAGCGCTACGTGGCGTTACCAACATAAAAACCTAAACAGCCTACTTACAAACCGTATTGCCTAATGTGCCATCTGCTCTTCACTTCGTCAGAGTTTCTATGAAAGGTGATCACTCTATTAGCCTTTGCCTCCATCAAAGAATTTTAGGACGTCTGGAGTATGTATCTTTCTGTGTGTTTTGTATCGTATGTTTGTGTGTGTGTGTGTGTGTGTGGTGGGGGGGGGGGGGGGGGGGAAGAACACTGTTTACATTGTGCATGTATCGTCAAACTAAGAATCACATCAATATAGCTGGAAAAGTTTTACTCAATAAAGCTAACTATAAGGATTGTCTGCCACATATTATATGCAGGATGTCGCAAGAGTAGTGGTCTGTATTCAGGGATATTACATTAACGATTATTCGAGCAAAAGAAAGTCTAGTAAATATGGTCTCCAACATGCATACCTTAAGAGCTACGAGCACTTCTTCATTTCGACACTGAGAAACAAATTTCTTCTACTGCTGTCTCTTTGCTTTCCATAAATACGAGTGACTGTTCCTGTCATATCCCTGAATATTGACCATTACTCCGAGGACCCCCTGTATATGAACAGTTAGATGAAAGATTTAAGCCAAAATCAGGACTCTAGATTCATAGAAAACAATACAACCAGAAAACGTAAAAAAATAAATCAAAAAGAACACTCCTCATATGAGTAAAATACACTCCTGGAAATGGAAAAAAGAACACATTGACACCGGTGTTGCAGACCCACCATACTTGCTCCGGACACTGCGAGAGGGCTGTACAAGCAATGATCACACGCACGGCACAGCGGACACACCAGGAACCGCGGTGTTGGCCGTCGAATGGCGCTAGCTGCGCAGCATTTGTGCACCGCCGCCGTCAGTGTCAGCCAGTTTGCCGTGGCATACGGAGCTCCATCGCAGTCTTTAACACTGGTAGCATGCCGCGACAGCGTGGACGTGAACCGTATGTGCAGTTGACGGACTTTGAGCGAGGGCGTATAGTGGGCATGCGGGAGGCCGGGTGGACGTACCGCCGAATTGCTCAACACGTGGGGCGTGAGGTCTCCACAGTACATCGATGTTGTCGCCAGTGGTCGGCGGAAGGTGCACGTGCCCGTCGAGCTGGGACCGGACCGCAGCGACGCACGGATGCACGCCAAGACCGTAGGATCCTACGCAGTGCCGTAGGGGACTGCACCGCCACTTCCCAGCAAATTAGGGACACTGTTGCTCCTGGGGTATCGGCGAGGACCATTCGCAACCGTCTCCATGAAGCTGGGCTACGGTCCCGCACACCGTTAGGCCGTCTTCCGCTCACGCCCCAACATCGTGCAGCCCACCTCCAGTGGTGTCGCGACAGGCGTGAATGGAGGGACGAATGGAGACGTGTCGTCTTCAGCGATGAGAGTCGCTTCTGCCTTGGTGCCAATGTTGGTCGTATGCGTGTTTGGCGCCGTGCAGGTGAGCGCCACAATCAGGACTGCATACGACCGAGGCACACAGGGCCAACACCCGGCATGATGGTGTGGGGAGCGATCTCCTACACTGGCCGTACACCACTGGTGATCGTCGACGGGACACTGAATAGTGCACGGTACATCCAAACCGTCATCGAACCCATCGTTCTACCATTCCTAGACCGGCAAGGGAACTTGCTGTTCCAACAGGACAATGCACGTCCGCATGTATCCCGTGCCACCCAACGTGCTCTAGAAGGTGTAAGTCAACTACCCTGGCCAGCAAGATCTCCGGATCTGTCCCCCATTGAGCATGTTTGGGACTGGATGAAGCGTCGTCTCACGCGGTCTGCACGTCCAGCACGAACGCTGGTCCAACTGAGGCGCCAGGTGGAAATGGCATGGCAAGCCGTTCCACAGGACTACATCCAGTATCTCTACGATCGTCTCCATGGGAGAATAGCAGCCTGCATTGCTGCGAAAGGTGGATATACACTGTACTAGTGCCGACATTGTGCATGCTCTGTTGCCTGTGTCTATGTGCCTGTGGTTCTGTCAGTGTGATCATGTGATGTATCTGACCCCAGGAATGTGACAATAAAGTTTCCCCTTCCTGGGACAATGAATTCACGGTGTTCTTATTTCAATTTCCAGGAGTGTAGATTGAGGCGTAATTTGAAACATGAACATGATGAAAACTGACTCTCAATAACAGCTGAAAAAGTAAGATAGATATTGGAAATGGAAGAGTGCTAGAAACTTCTAATTTTATCAGGGGAGTGTTTGTTTTAGTGACTTACCTTGATTAGAATTTCAATCATAAATGATTACAGTTGATGAGGATATAATTTAAACATTCTTCTATGAAAGGTCAGCTGAGTGTTTCTATGAACAGAAGGTGAAAGGGTTGTCTAAGGTAATGGGAAAGCACTGACAGACATCGAATGCAGATTATCTGCAGCTCATTTTTTTGTTGAGTGCCTTAGAGTCAAACCTCAAAAGGCGTAATGGTTTTAGTGCCCAGTGTCTTGTGCCTCACCGAAAGAGGATCTGGACTAGCCATCGAGTTTCTTAAGTGTTGTCACAGTTTATCCGACTCATTTACAACATCATTATGCCAATGCTACACAGTCTGGATGTCGATCACTACGCCGCTTTGTCTGACTTCGCAACGATGGGAAGACGCAAAACACACGTAAGATTCAAACATGTGTACATCTTACTGTCGAAAATTGTTGAAGAAGATCAGAGGAATCTGTATTAAAAACACGCAGATGCTGTGGAAAAATTTGTCCTCATGATAAAAAAATATCAAATTTTACTTTATGTGACAATAAATACCTACTGTACACATTGTTATGACTCTAATAAATGTTGGGCCCCAAATCTGACGACGGTGCCTATTGAGCTGTCCCCCTGGGGAAAATATACTTCGAAATTTGAATTTTTAATTTTATTAACTTGTGTCTTAATTAATTAAGCTGGGTACACGACCACTTACTCCTTTCCTATTAAAACTTGCAACAGTGAACATATAGTCCTGAAAGATATGTTAAGATTTTAATATCAGATATTAAGAAATGAAATATCAGCACTGATAAGTACAAGTACTGAACTTTTGCGGATAAGAGTAATCGACATGACAAGACCTTTGTGATGAGTTACTGAGAAAAATAGACATCGAACAGCTGTCATAGATCAAAATTCTTCCATGACGTTTTCCCTGGGTAACATTAAACACCTGTTATTTGGATTAAATGATTCTTTTTACTGCTAGTCAAATCTTAAGAAAAATAAAGAATTATTGCTGGTAAATTGCGACAGTAGGCAACGGTGAGGCTCAGGGAAGCAGTCTCGGATCAACAATGGTTGCTGAAAAGGTACTATGAACTAAATACAACGGCCATTGATGTCAGCAGAAACAGACGAAATGAAATGTGTGTATATATTAGTGGCTGCCGGTTATCATGTGCTAATGTGCTATAGCATACTGTAAATATTTCACTAAAATTACGTCAGTTCTCTTGGAATGTGTGTCAGAAATTTATCTAAAATTACGTCATTTCTCTTCAAATGCAAGCCGGAAATCGCACTAAAATTACATTTCTGTTCGAATACATGATGATTTATAAATAAAATGGACGAAAGCGTATTTTGTAGCACTCTCTCCATGATGACTAGAAACCTGTGTAGTTGAAATAATGGTCATCCACAGTAGATTCTACTCAGAGAAGGGATGCAGGTGTCTCTTCTCCACTGCACATGCTCTGAAGTGACATAATTCCTTCTGGCATCATGAGTGCTACGTTGTTCACAGCACCAGGTCAGTATTTTTCATTGAAATTGTGTTTACATTCTGTGTCAGCAGAGAATATGAGGGGTTTTAGAGGAGCAGTTGTTGCAATGGCGCACTGGGTGCGTGGTAATGATGTTCTTTGGCTTGTGTCCAATTCCTGCTGCTACCATCATTTTTATCATTTTATTTTATTGCTCACTATCTTAACCTATCAATTATAATATTTAAATATGTTTAAACAGTCAATTTATGCACATCATTGATGTATTAAATTTAGTTATGATTATTTTCTTTTGATTCAAAAGGCTATAGGGCTCCATTACTGGGAAAATTTTGCACAACGAAGCACTGTGGTTGGGAGACCCCTTCTGGGGTGGTCGGCCACCTGATGCAAGCCTTTTAATTTCATGCCTCTACGGCGACTTACACATTGATGATAATGAACTAATGATCAGGAGAACATACACACACAGCCCAAGCAGAGAAATCCAAGATAATGACCAGAACAACAGACACACCCAGTCCAAACAGAGAAACCCGAGAGCCAGTTGGGAATCGAACCAGGGGCCCTGTGATCGAGAATGAGCACTGCTAACCACATGCTGCTGATGGGAGAAATAGGTGATTGGTTACAGACAAACAGCAGATGTTGTAGTCTTCATGTAATGTAATGTTGATAACATTCGCTGAACATAGTATATAATGGCAAGTGACTGCTTACTGTAAAATTTAACTATGCAGGTAACATCCAGTCAGAAGAATTAACGGTACTATAAACTGCTACACATGCTTATGTGTTCTGATATTCTAGCTGGTGTCAAAAATATTCTGGAAGGCAGTGTATCAGAAATCCCCTCTCCATCAATCGCACTATTTGTATATCAATAAACAACTGAAAGCATCCTGTCTTTGGAAAAGTAGAGTGAGAAGTGAAACTGCGTGTTGTCGTTTAAGATAATAAACAAATATGTACATTATATATTTTTAAATACAATAAATGAAAACCGATTCAATTGCAATGAAGGTACAAGATAAATCGCCCTAAGTGTCAAACCCCTTTCCATATGTTGTAAGCCCTACACACTGATGGAAAGTGTAACGTACAGGTAAGTGTTTGTGGGCAACGGTCATACAGTTTAAAGATGTGTTATCGTTAGCCGACATTAAGAAACATATATATTACGAAGATCGTCAAGATTATCACATATTTTGATCCACGATACCATGTGACGTTTCACGAGAACGCGAAGTAAATCCGACAGAATTACATGACATGCTTGTAGCCACATTAACATATGTAAAATTGTATTATTTCAAGTTTCAAAAAACATATTACAGACAGTCTGAAGGCTTTGCTATGCGTTTCCTCTTAGTCCTATTATCTGAAATTAAAATATGGATCATGTGAGCTGTGTTTATGGATTGGTACCATACGACAAATAAATAAATTACTATCATATTTGAACTCGCAAGATACTAAAACACTGTTCAGAATGTAGCTGGGAGACTGCTATAAATTTCATGGATGATAATCTAGGCACCAACACAAAGGAACGCCGATTTAGCATTTCGAGAAAACGCATTAGCTGCTGATACTGTAATCCCTGGTAGTTCCCAGCAGCCATAAGCACTTCATTTCATGGTGCGTCATCAGATGTTTCCTAATTCGAGTCTTCCTATCAAACCAAATTACAAACTGTCAAAGTTAAAACTTTCCATTATGGCTGTAAGTCTCAGCCAATTGATAATATTATACTAAAAAACAGGATGTGTAAAATTACCACTAGTTACAAAACCTGATGCACTATCTATATGTTGACGAAATCTCTAACAGCCTTGCAAAAAAGTAAGTCCTGCAAGTCTAGACCAACATTTTACAAAAATGAGAGTATAGCTAAATTATTATTCAGTAGTAATGAAAAGCTGAAACTTTTGGCACCGAAATCAGTGAATAAAATCACAAAAATATATATATTGTCAGTCAGCAGAGATGTAGGAATTATGTTATCAGGACGTGAGAGAGGCTTGAGAGTAGGGAAGATAAAACCGAACCCGCCGATTCCACGTGAGACAGATTCGTAATAGTAATTAAGAGTGTACGAACCGCGCAGAATCGTACTGTTTATCGTAACGCAGTTGGGAAGAAAATGCTTTCTGACTACATATACCTCTTCCTATAGCCTTAATACAACTGAGTTTGTTTAAATAAATGAATTTACGGTGGCCAAAATAACGCTCGTTTTCTTCAGCGAGGGGCAAGTTACGGCTGTGCAGTGCCTAAGAAGGGGAAATTTGCTATCCGGAGGGGGGCTACCCTATGACCGTATGACCGTAGCCGCGCGGGAGTTACCTTCCTCGCCTCGCTGCTGTTCGCTTCTCAAGCGCAGAATACGTACTCGAATATGCATCTTTCATTGCCCGTTACTCTTAATGTTATTACTGAAATTAAACCACAGTAAATAAAAAACTTTTGATCGGTCGCGCATACCCTCTGACATGAAAATGATAACTAAATGTGTCTTTCCTTGAGCAGCTTTTCGGTGGCTGTACAGCGCTTCCTGCAGAATAATTTCGACTAGCTCTTAAGGCCAATGTGTGGAATAAATATACGGTAGCCCCACAACCTGAGGTAACCATCTTTACTTGATGGTGCGTCGGCTGGATTCCAAGATATGAAACAGTTGGAGACTCTTGATTTCCGAACTTAAAATTCAGGATATGACTTTAGGACATAAATGCCGCTGCCGCACGAATATTAGTAGCACTCTTTACACATTATTAGCACTGTTTGAGTCATACATCGGCTGACGTGACACAGCATGACGTACACACTGGGAAGACCCCACCCCAACTAAACTGTTTCCGAATCTTTACCGCCTTGTCGCAGCTCTCGCCAAGGGCATCCACACAACTGGGCATGTAAAACCCAGAGTGCATTGCCTACTTGTTTACTTTATGTTTGTTTAAATGAATTACAATTTAAATAACCCTGAGGTTATTACAGTCAGTAGCACTATTACGTCATATTACTATAACACATTTAGTTCCATTAATTATTAACTCTTTCGTAATTTCTATTTCTACGTTCAAAGAACATATTGAAAATATATACTACTTTCTCATTCAGATTCCACTTACATTAAATCTTCAGTACACTATATCGATACTTCAGTATTCTAATACGAATATAGCAAAGTTAAAAAAACATTAAAAATTTTCATTTAACTGTGGCATCACAAAGACATATGCTATTTTTACAGAGAATTTTTTAAAACGCATTATCACCCACATTAAGTACGTTTTGACGTTTTACAAACAGTTAATAAAATTAGGAAGATGACCCTACTGGAAATAGTTGAAAATCAATAAATGTGCCACACGAGAAATCAGCTTATTTTTCAATAACAAAACATACTTTCTTTTTCCTTCCTCTTAAATTAAGTTTCGTCTGCAATAGTAAACTCTATTATATTTTTATATTTCGTTGAATGTAACGAATTCTACTTAACACAGAAGACTTTATTTATAACACTTTGTTAAATATAGTGATTTCTACATACTATAAAAAAGTAATACTTCCCTTTCGAAACACTCTATTCCTTATCATTGTATTTATCAGTACTACTACCACTTGTGAAAGTCGCAAGTCATGTGACTTGTCGTCCGACGACGGCCTAAACACTGGAAACCCTGTCTGTTATAAAATGAGTATTTGCAGAGAACGAGAAACGTGATTCTTACTTAACACTATTGTGAGCACTGTTGGAAAATTCAGTTATTATTTTCTTATTTACTGCACAAGGAGTCTGTTTAAGTACTTTGCCATATAATTATGAAACACCCTGTACATCTGAGAGTACAGATGAAACGTTTCATTCACGTTCAAATATTACCAGAAATATTTTTAAATTATTTTAGTCTGTAAAAGACTCTTCAAATTAAATACAAAGGAACTAAAAAAAACTACAATTTAGATCCCAATTTGTGAAGTGGTAGTATGGTAAACAAAAGTTTGTGCAACTAATTTATTAATGGGCTTCAATGTGAAAGGACAAAACATAAGTTTCTTGAGAAAAGAAGAAAGCTCTGCTAATGCTCTAATTGATTAATGAAATCCAGCAGAAAGGACAAAATCTGACTTCATATCAAATTAAATGTCATTGTAATCGTGTGAGAAGATTCACTAGACTCCATTCACAGCGGATGAACGATGTAAGTCTACTTTACGTCATTCTTTATTTAAGATATTCGAGGGTACTAATGAAACTTGACTGTGTTTGGCGTCATTGCTTAGCACATGTAGTCTGTGCTTTTATGACACCTGCTCTTTTTGACATTGGTCTTTCAAACAACAGTGTTTTAAGAAATGTAATAGGTAAACGTGTTTGACGACAGTTAAAAATTTTATGAAATTCATATGAATAACTTCTTTCAAGAGCGCAGGAACTTTATTTTCAGTAATACACAGAGGTCCAGAAAAGTGTAGACACTCTTTAATAGTATTAATGGAACAGACTGACATACCGTTACAGTTATTACGCTGGGGGAGAGTTAGTTTATGTGTTCAAAGCAAACCCCATTAGCAGCCAAACAACGTCGATGCCACTGAGCTGCAGACCGAACTGCAGCTGTCAGTGTTGCCTTTGTGATAGCCGCACAGGACGTCTCTATGGTTTCTCGTAGCGGATTCACTGTATCTGGCTTCTGTTGGTAAACTTAATTTCTAAGGTCAATACGTGCAAAGTCTGGAGACCGTGGTGGGTGCTCAACAGCTCCTCTGCGACCTCTCCATCGTGCAGGTAGATTTTTATCCAAGTGGGCTCTTCACATTTCTGTGCTAGTGCGACGGAACGCCATCTTGTTGTAGGTAAAGTCTTTCATTACGAAACACCTCTCGGATGGTGGGTAAAATCGATGTTTGCAGCATATGAAGGTGTACCTCCCCAGTTATGGTACCTTCAAGGAAGAATGGGCGGGTCAAACCGCGCGATGACAGACTACATCACACATTGAAACCCAGTAGATTAACATGTTTGTCCAAGGAGTCCAGTACGTACAGTTGTGGCGGTTTATAGAACAGTTCAGTTTGAATTGCACCTCTTCAGACCAGGTAACAATCCCTGCAATCGTCGGCTTCAAATTTATCCCGAATACGAAAAATTGTTGTACTTGTTGGTGACTGAATTCCGTACACATTACGCCATTCCCGTTGTACCTCCGTCACGTTGTCGTACTTACAGTACCATTTCATTACGGCCTTGCGTTGCTCAAACAACAATCTGACTTCATTCGTTGCTGTACTGTCATCTACCGGGAAACGCTCGCGAATATCTGTTAAGAAAAGAATGCACTACGCTACCGCACAAAATTGTAACGATATGTTACTTTGTTACAAAGATATTAACTATCAAAAAAGAGATTATGTTTTCTGCGCACCTCTGTATAAAGAAAAATGTGCCTCTTCGTGTCTCATTAAACTATGAGGTCTCTTCACCTGTAGCTATAGCTAAAGAAGTAGGGCATACTGGAAAGTAATTCCTCCACATTTTTTATATGAAAACTCCTAAAGCTCTTCAAACAGACATGATAATTCTACATATTTATTCTTCACATCTACATATTTATTTATTAACTTGTCAACATAGTCACCCTGGCAACGAACACGTTTATCCTGAGAAAACAGTTTGTTGATGCTGTCCATTTAAAATGTTTGACTTTGTAGTCGGAGCCAGTGCTTGCATCGCATCACCACTTTCAAATGAAATCCTTGGTGTTCTTTTCATTTTGGAAACAAATGGAAATCGGATATGGCCAAGTCGTAATTGTATGGAGAATGAACGATGACAATGGGCCAATGGCATCAGATTGTTGCAGTTGTCGCAGCGCTGGCATGGCATTGTCCTGCTGAAGGAGAGGTTGCTCCATATGGGCAAGAACTCTTCTAATTCAAAACTGGATTACAGCAAGCTGTTTCTCGCGACATAGTTACGTTACATGCCGCCACGCAGCAATTTGGAGCCCTCTAGGGGCAGAGGGTTGCAAATATGTAGACATGATGAGTAATGATGTTGAATTTTAATAATGTCTGTTTTATTTAAAAAGCTTAAAGAATTTTAACATGAAAAATTTGGAGCATATCTCGTGTTTTGCTCTGTATGTGAAACTTGCTTCAGGGGATAAGTTAAGGAATTCTTTTACATCAAGCAGTGTTTGTTGGTATTTTGTTACATATTCTGAATGGAATTCGGGTTATAAATATTTATTGACAGTTTTCATATTTAAAATGAATACATATGGGGTGATAAACAAGTGCTTTAATATGTAGGCCTAAGTACAGAGTAAGCCAGCTAAGACAAAATATATCTAGATTGACTAAATATATCGAGGTGCTGTTTTCGCCAAGTTACAATGGACGATGTGACGTATTTTCTGACAAATGCAAGGAACTTTTAAATGTTTATAGCTGCCGAATTATGACACCGACTTGCTTTTTTATTCTGTTCTTGAAACTATAGACTATTCTGTGTAACAGTGGGAAGAGTCCTCGTACAGCACATCAGCGAAGTAACATGTATGGAACATTATGAAATGTTACAGGACTATCGTGTTGCAAATCACTGTGCCACTGACAGGAAGAGAGCTCCCAGAAACGTCTGCCCTACTGTACCAAATGCCAGCAAACAGGTATCTCAGGTAGGTTTCGTGTGTTTATTATTATGACTGGCATATAAGTTTCCCAAAATACTGACGTGCCATTAATGCGATTCCGGATAGGTGCAGGCCCGTGTTATAGAGGTACCTTACGTCTACTGAAATCGTCGGTGTTTCCTAGTAGACCTGTTGCTTTGATTTTTCCACCAGATAAACTCAAGGTGGTTAAGGCCGGTGCGTATGCAAGCCATTTTGTGCTCCGCGAACGACCGCTCCAAATGTTCTATTTCAGAGCGTTGTTATTATCTGGAGCAAGAAGGACAAAACATTCATCCTGATGGTACCTAATGAGTTGATTTATGTTCCTTTGAATGTCTACCTTTACAGGTAGCAGCAAACCGGCTAAGAACTATAGACACTAGATTTAGAATCCCATCAAGCAAAAAAGAGGCCAATGACGCAATTTTTGAAAAGTCTGCAGCCCACAGTCCAGTGTCATTTTTAGTCTGTTACTTAGTTAGAACGGATTTTCAGCTGACATTAGGACATATCGCGAAAGTTAATTTACCTGTGGTTTAAAAATGACACTTTCACCAAAAACAAAATCTTCCACAGAAACTCTGCATCACTTTTGAGGTTTCGTAGACACCACTCGGAGGACTGTAGACAATTTTGCAAGACATTCTTATGAAGCTGTCGATGGAGCAAAATGTGGTAAGGACGAAATGTGTTGGATATCAATATACGCAGAACACTGCTTTGGTTGAGTCCACTCGCAGACTCAAGATACCTTGTAGAGACAACTTGCGTGTTACTGCGATCTAAATGTTAGACGAATTTCTCTCATTAGTTAATGTTTCCCTATGAAATTGTTTGCAATCAAAAAGTATAAAAGCCCCGCCGGAGCCCACGGCTGAACTATTTGCCTGACTGCAGATGGAATGCATTCTTTCTGTCAGCAGCAGCACTATGAGGGAGGGATGGAGGTGAGAATACCTGGCTCAGGCTGCCTTTTCCTCCCCTGAAAGACCCCCCGGTACATGTTTTGACAACAGGTTAAGTGAACCAGGGGCCTCCGTAAGGTGTCTCTATAATGAGAGTTGGCGGTTTTATTTGTAATATTTGCCATAGGAAGTCTGTTTCCTAAGTACTTGTGTAGAGTAGTGTCGTTGGATTCCAAAGTTTGTATTGTTGTCGAGTAGTCAGTATGCACGGGAGAGCACTTTTTTGTCGAGCGTTTCACGGATTGAATTTCTTGACTTTCACCGTGCTAGTGTGGTGGCTTGATTTCGGAATGCAGTTCTTGCAGCCTGGAACGTGTCGAGTACGGTAATATCTGGCTATGCATCCACGTGCACTGGCATTGCAAGGAGCGGATCTTTGGAAAGCATTTTCACGTTTAGCTTTTCCAGGAGTGTACCTTGTGTCATGGCTTTCAGAACATTGTCGATTTAAGCAGTTCATAATATACTTGAACACAGCAAAGGAACACATCGCTCTTTGAAGTCCACACAGGAAACGGTGGCCGATGCGCAGTGTACTATCCAAACCGCTGGACGAGTTCGTTCGTTCGTTCAAATGAGAAGATCGACATTGTTCACCGGCTTTCGGCCCGTTGGCGACGTCAAATCGAGGCACACGCCCTGTAGTCTTTCTCAAACGATTTTACAGAAACTATTCTGTAAAAAAAAAAAAAAATAATAATAATTAATTTTTGCGTTGCTTATAGATTTGAATCTCAGCTTCACGGCCTGCCCATCGCTTCGTTAGTGGTCGTCGTTATTGTGATGCTTGCATTTAAGCAAGACACTGGCTGAAATTAGAGAAAGTTAGCTATGAAAGATAGGGTTCGCTATGCTTTGCGTTTGGTGCATGTTACATAATACATTGCTGCATACGATATTTATCTAACATATAGAATTTTTCTTTAGACTTTCGTGGAGGCCTCTATATATCACCAGTATCGATGGAACTGATCTGATGTGATCACATGCCAGCTATAAAGCAAGAATGAAATATCCATAACAATCTTCATATTTCATGAACTGTTTGAGATATTGAAATGAGATTGTAGTAGCTTCATTATGTACGGTGTTCGTCCACTAACGACAGACATTTCCTGTGAAAGAAAATAATTTTTGAGAGCCATCGGCAGCTGGTGAAACGAGAAATATTGGGGATTTTGGGGTAACGTAAGTGAAGCTATTAAACGTTTATCTTTGTACCGAGGATATGCTTTTTCATAAGCTATTGACTTTACCTTTCCTCAGTTCCTCACTTAATAAACCACTGATTGATAATTCTCTCTCAATCACGTCTGCACAACATGTTAGTGAGGTGAAATACTGTAAATTGTGCTGTGTTTTAGCAACAGAAGCAAATTGTAATATGGCAACAAGAAAAATGTAAGTTCCACTGAAAATTCGCCACTCAATATGTTTCTCTGAAAGTTTGTACGAGTAATTGGTTAAGGGAGGTGAAAATAAATCGCTGCTTTTGTTACACTTTTATCGGAATTCTTTTTAGATACAGCCAAAGCAGAGAAGGCAGTAGATCTTTTTGAATGGTCACTGTGCAAGTGTGGATGTGGAGAGGCTCCACTCAATATTTATAAAAAATGTGAGCAAAAGGCTCAACTTAGAGTGGCACTTCCCCTCCAGTGCTCACCATTTCCCCTACAGCGCCTGTCTGCAACCCCCACCACTACTCCTCTCACCATTTGTGCCCTACTGAATGCACATCTATTAGCTATGTTATTCTGAATGCGCTCTACCCGTTTCTTTTTAAAACACTGAACATAAGGGGAAGTTGTTCTAAAGTGTTCCAAAATTACAATAGTTCTTAATAACATTAATCAGCAATGTATACATGTTCAAATTCTCTAAGTCTGGTAATTAATACATGACTAAACCACGACAGTTTTAAAGTTATTCATTACTGAGCCTTCATATCTCACTTGCCTATACAAGACGTTTTGAAACAAGATTATCCGGACATGCATTACATCTCACATGGTCCGATTACTAATGTGTGATTTACTGGTGCTTGGCTTGCTTGAATTGCTCTCAGCCACATTTATTTATGTAATATCAAAAGCAATGTGATTTCTTACAGTTCATATTGTTACAGATGTGTATTTTTGCATTCATAATAGAGCCACATATCTATTGACATGTAAGCCGTGTCATTGTTATGGCCAGGTTCAGCCCCTTTAGAGATCACTGGGTGTTTATTCATTTTGCGCAGGTTGTAACGATACACATATGCTGACAAGGTCTGAAATGTGGAATGTAAGTGTGGCTTCATCTGAGGTGGGCCAAGGCCAGACACGATGGCCTACTACGTGATGGAAGATGGGGACATTTAACTGCTTCTTAACTCTGTAAGAATTCAGTGTTTTATCACAGCAAAAATCCAATCACAGCACTTGGTGCATGTGATGAGACAATAATGTTATAAATATGGAAGAACTACAGTTACCTGGATGGCTCATGACCAGACCTTATCCAAATAATCAAATATTCAGGTAATAAAATATCCAGATAACCAAATATCTGGATAATGGATAAATCAAGGAAATGGGTTATTTCTTTAAAAAAGTCAAATTTGTTTGTTCATACTGCTGTAATATTAATTTAATGACTACAAAACAACACTTACATTGTATGATTACTAGTAAACAATGTTGTTAAGATTTTGTACAGTACTGTACTTACATATATGTTTTCAGTTCTAGGACATATCGGTCAGTCAGTTGTTTTTCCGTCTACAGTTATGTCCATGCAGCCATGTCTCACAAGCATTCCACAGCGAGCTGGTGTATGTGGTCACACTCAGGCTGCTGCTCCATTACTGTTAGTGCAGTGGCAAGATACAGAAACGTCTCACCAGCCGGCTGTCTCGCATCTACTTCAGAGGCAACGTTATACTCCTGGCCATCAGTTTCTTCTCTGACATTTTGTATGATATCATGGCGACCGAGAATTGGGAATCTTGTCTCCGAAAAATCACAAACAAACCACTTTCCTGTATGCTCTCCACTGCAGCTGGAATGTCGAGGAATTTTCAAAAAGCTCTTTCTTACGTCCTCAAGTAATATTCTGTCCTCCACCGCTTCTCTCTCTTCCTCTTCCCAATCATGGTTCGACTCTTCATCTTCTGTACATGATCCTTGGTTGAATTCCCTTTCAATTGATTCCCAGCTCTTTTTAGTAAGGTAGTCTTCACCAAATTCCATGCTTCCGTCACCATGTAAGAGTGGTCTTTTAAATTAAACTTTTGCTGATGAACCACAATGCCTTCTTCCTCAACAGTAGTGTTCTGTAATGTAGCTTTAAAGTTTCGATAACGGATCGATCCATTGACTGCAGCAACTCGTTAGGTATAGTGGCAGGAAGAGTGTTTCTAACCGTCCCTCTTCTCTATCAAGAACGATTTCTGTTGGGTAGTACATAGCATTGTCTAGAATTAACTTCACTTTACCGTCTTCTCTCCCTATGGCCTGTTGGTACTTTTCTACTTTAGGTGAGAAAACTAAACTGTACCATTCGCAAGACAAAATAACAATCAACCAGGGCATTGGTTAATTCTTGTAAACTATGTTATGTTTTTTATTTTTTAACATTTTTGAAAGCCTGCGAATTTGCCGTTTCCCTGTCAACAGAAATGGTAAGCTGTGTCTTCCCGTAGAGTTCGCAGAGTTCTGCGTGGTAACACGGTCTTTACTAAACGTATGGCCAGGACGACTACTTTCCATATTAAAGTTATTTAAGACAAAGCCTTCCAAATCACGAGTCTCTCATCTGCGTTATATAAAAATTCGGATTCGTAAGTTTCTGCTTCAAATTTGTATTTTTCAGTGAAGTTCTCTGCTGCTAGTTTTTCATCACTTGTGTCCAGCTCACGAATACTGTGCCTCGCCGTGAAATTCCGTAGCCAGTCATCGTTTGCTTTAAATGAAGACAAACTGTCGGTTTAATCTCAACATTTTGCTTTTTCGCAACCAATCGACGTGCAAGAGGGTTTCCCAATGCTTGCTACTTTCCTCGACGATCTCCCATCTTCATACTCAAGGACAGGCACGAAGTTTAAAATGGAGGACTTATTGTTTTTATGCCTGAACAGTATCACATAATAACAACAAACCAACCATTTAGTGAGAAATACAACACAAGGAAGCATAAAACCGAAACAACAGACAAAACAATTCCAGCATCAAGTCTATATCAGAAGTCTGAGGATATACATAGCGTAACCAATTGAGTCACCAAGTCTAAATCATTTCTAATGCTATCGTACAAAAATATAACTACACATTTTATTACAGCATTTGTGACCCTACTATCGATCACTAATCAATTTTATTAAACTAATTTATCAGTAATCTGAACCTGACATATGCTCAAAGCACCTTGTATTATCCGACAGCATCAGTATGAACAATTTAACAGTGGATTTAACTTTCAGAATATATGTACATATGTGTGATCGTAACAAGTATAGAGTACGTATGAGGAGAGGTGATAGGGTGGAAAGAGGCCATATCTCACGCAGTGCATGGGCAGTTAAGTCCTATGCTAATGACTCATCAGAAATTTCTTGTGGGCTTGCATAAGTTTTTCCAAAGGCAAGAGCCCAAAAATGTTACCAGTGTTACACAATACAACCCTAGTCTGTGGAATGGGAAGCTCTGGGGAAGCATGTACAGATAAGAGCAAGGAAGATAATGCTGATTATCAAGGATGGGGAAGGTATGTTAATGTCAGCAGAAGTGCATCAGTGTCAGAGAGAGCAGGTTATCATATGCCCTGCCTGAGTGGTCCAGCCCAACTTGGGAGCCTACAGCTGCAACCCTATTTTCAAAGAACCAGAGTGCACAGTGTATATTTTCTTGTGTGATACATTGGTGTGAACAAGAGATCCTAGGGACACAGTACAGATAGAGCTACACAGTAGTGGAATGTTGATTAGTGGTGACAGTATGGGTTCAACTTTTCCACTCTCACATACAGTTACTGAAGTCACCACTGTAAACTGCTCTAGCCAGACAGACCATTGGAAGTACTTCCAGTCGAGAACCTGACCTAGCTCGACGATACCCTGTGACCCGATCTTATCAACTAACTGTACAAATAGATGTATAAGACGGATGCATTTCTGCAGAACAGTCATTCCAACACTTGAAACAGTACCGAGACAACCAGCATCATAGAGTCATAACCATGAGTGTCACAATATCGGATTCCTCGGTTGTTCTGACTCTGCTATGTGCAGACTTCAGCCACATTAGACAGAAAATTGTCAGCCCATGTGAACCTTCATTACATGAACTGTTATTGGACTGGATTACCCCTAACCAATAACGTGTAGTTAAGTGGAAGTTTGGTGTCCATGCTGTTTGATAAGTGTGAGGAACTTCTTGAGTTAATATTGTAAGTAGCCTGTTTATATGTTGGCAGCGCTATAGGCTGTGTTAATATCGCTGACAGCACTCTGCGCCCTCGGCAAGAGGTTCTGTGGTTGGACGGACTAGCAGTTAGCGAGTGGCTAGGGAAGTGTATGGACATAATATTCTTAGTGGAGACTCTGTGTTGGTAGGACATGCATTGTAAAGTGAGAAGAAATGATATGTTTATAAGAAAATATGCAAGGAAATGTATGAGGATGGATGTATGGTTGATAATGTTTGGGTAGTGGAATTATTGCCAACTATATAATTTTTGGAACTGGATGTCACATGAATAAGGTGAATTTTCTAAACACGTTGTTTGTTCTTCAACAAAATCTTTGGTTTTGCTAACCGCATGCCTCCTAGTAGTTAGACTCTATAGAAGTTAAAATCTTTTATTTAACTGGCTGTTTTTGCCACTTGCTGTAATTGCTGTAGTTCGTGTTATCAAGATTTTCTGTGAGGTAAGTGACTTATTAAAATAATGGGGTTTCCACTATCAGGATTCGTGACTGAAATGAGGTTAGGCAATTAACAGAGTTGGAGGTAGTTCCAGATTTCTTTAATTTAATTTGTTTTGGGTTTATATTATTGTTAGGTTTTCTCACAATTTAGGGTCGTTCTTTTGTGTTAATTATTGGAAGTCATGTCGTCAATGTATAGCAGTCAGATTGCGTTGGGATTATATATTGTGGGTAATAAATGAATAGGCTAAGTTTGAGTTGTCCTTGTCAGGGAAAATTCTGTGGGCCATTGTTTAAAAAAATAATTAAAGAGGTAGTTTCAATTTATTTATAGTTACGTAGTCATTAGAGGATGAGCTAAGTGTAAGGAATCTGGTAATATCACATTTCTCATTAATAAGTGGTAATTCGATTTATTATTGTAAAATGGAAAGAAACCAGTGGAACAATCCCGTAAAAATGCCATTTGCTTTAAGGTTACAGCCAATGAAGTTCGTGGATTCAGTTGTGTACTGTAAAGGAAAATCTAAATGTACTACGCATAACTGTGAATTTATAGGATGTATGTCAAGCCTTCGCAGAATTAGCATGAGCTGAGATCTGAAGGCTGCATCTACCAAAGATGGGAAGTGTATAGTGCTGCCACTGTTTGTTGGTCTGAATGAATAAAATAACGACATTGCCGCAGCTAATGCAAAAGGCCATGGAAGCTATTCAGACCAGAGCCAACCAAATGCAGTTACATCAGGGGTTACAAGCTGATATGACAAGTACTGTCTCAAGGTGTCAAGATGTTTAGCGCTTGCTGCGGCCAAACAGAGGCACCAGAAATGTAATAGCATTAACGCAGCAGAGAGGGAAAGCTGCTGTGGCATTGCTTCACATCTGAGTCTTAGTTCTATTGCGGCTTATGTGATAGAAACCAATGCTTTAGCGAAACAAAGACAGAACAAAATCCTCATAAATAGCAGTCACTTCTGGTGAGACAGACATGCCAGCTACAAGCACCAAGGGTGGCCATATGGCAGTCTATGAATCTATATGGATCAACAAGCCACCATCTGCGGATTCTGCTGCTGCTAGTATAGCCTATGTTGTGCACTTGAGACAAATGATGCGGACCTGGGGTCTTCCTACTGGTGGGCCACCTGTAGACTTATCTCCACTGTTGGTGGCCTCCTACCCTTGTGGTCTCCATTAGCGGCCTGGGCTGTGTAGCTGCTCAGCTGCCATCATCTGCTCATGAGTGCAGAAACTGCTAGTGCTGTGAGTCATCTCAACTCTGGGTCTGTGATGTGATTCTGCACGGCTTTGCATGCCATTAGCCTGTATTGTGGGTTGACGCTCTCTGCTGTGGTTAGCGCCCTTGCAGAGTCGCTGCCGTCATTACTTCACTGCCAGATCTAGACAGCATTGTTATAACATGAGATATTGTGTATTTAAACCGTGTAAAGCTTTTAGGTTCCCTGCTTCATTGCGTCAACCCAGTTCTTTGTAACAACCTGTTTGAGATAGTGTTGTTCATTAACAAGTATTCTAACACCGTAATTTGCTAGTAAGATTATGAAGCTACACAATTCTGGCTGCCATACAATCTCTTTACAGTAGATAGTGCTTCCCCATCTTAATACAGTCCTTCAAGCTTTCCAATAAATATGCAAACACGTGTTTTACTAAAGAAACGAAAAGAAAAAATAAATAAAAAATAAAACAACAGCCAAGCTAGCAGAGGCAACACTAAGGAAAATAAAGATGTGTGTTGGAGAGAGAGAGTAAGAAATTTACAAAGCAGCATGACAAGCAAACTTTCAGGAAGCAATCGTCAATTTTTGATAAAAAAAACTACATAAATCACTAATGTTGAAAGATACACAACTTTGGTATGAGACTATACAGAGAAACTACAGGTGTTTTATTTAGTGAATATAAAGAACAAATAATATTAAAACATTTTTGGGTGAATTAATATAACTACAATCAACTGAACGAATGTACTGCTAAAATTCTCTACGCTCCAAGGGTCGTCAAACCAAGGCCCTCGCGGTGCATGCGGCCAAATACGAGTATTCACGCAACCAGCGTTTCTCAGCCGTATTTTATAACAATATGCATCTACTAACTAACATACGAATCCAAAAATGTCAAAGAATATTAAGATCTTCTTAAGAGAGTGTAGTTTTCCCGGTCAGTAATAAGAAAAAATACTTATCATGAGAGTATTATTTTGAGGTGAGCTTAGTTTAAATGAAGTTGGTGAATTCAGCCGTGAGCTAATTAAAGTTGGCTGCTTACCTCACGGCGGAGGGGTAAGTAGCACGGCACTGCACTTGGAGGATTAGTGAGTGCGATGTTTTGCAGCCGCTATGACATGAATTTTGACATCGGACTAATTTGGATTCGTGAATGCACACTACAGAGACGGTCAACTTAAAATGTGCTGCGTACTTGTATCAAGGAACATTAAATTCAGGCTGCAGTAACGCAACGCAATGAGTGGAAGGAAAATGAAATTCAAAACATTCAGTAAACATTTTTGAACTTCTCTGATATCAAATAATATATGAAAATGTAAGTATAATAACTGTTGTTAGTTAGCCGATCATCTGCTTACGGAAACAACACAACACTAAGTCATGTAGTTATTGTGCGGTCGCAGAGGGTGACAACAGTCTGATGCGTGGAATAGTCGACACGAATGTTCCAAGAGGTGCTGACTTTTAACGTTCAGTACTTGGAAATCAGAGGCCAACTTATCACACAATTGCTATAGCTATTTTATTGGGTACTCATAACATACCAATTTACGCAGGTTACCAATTAATAATATCTGTACATGAAAATTTCTGGTAAATTACAACTGTGTTCCGGACCGAGACTCCAACTTGGGACATCTGCCTTTCGTGAGAAAGTTCTCTACCGACTGAGCTATCCTAAGCGCGGCTCGCGGTCTCCCCTCACTCCTTTACTTCCACCAGGACCTCATATCCTGCGTTTCACTCTTCCAGGAACTCTCATATCAGTGCGTAATCTGCTGCAGAAAGAAAACTTCATTCTGGAAACAAGGTAAGAGATGAAGTACTGGTGGAAGTAAGGCTGAGAAGGCGGGTCGTGATTAATGCTTTGGATAGTTCAGTGGCTAGAGAACTTACCCGCGGAAGGCAAAGATCCCGAGTTTCGAGTCTCAGTCCAACACAGAGGTTTAATCTGCCAGAACGTTCCACACCAGTGCACACTCCCCTGCAGAGTGGAAAATTAATTCTGACACCGTCGGTACATATACGACCCCAGGTGCCACTCCACAATATAAATATTGGCTATTGAGCAAAAGCGTTTATTGCATTATACGCTTTATGTTTCACTTTGGTGTTACCAAAATGTCAGCCTTGTTTGGTCCTGGAAACATTGTTAATTACAATTCTTCCGAAAACACCCCACACTTGGAAATGCAATAGTTTCAGTAATGCTTATCAGTTTTACAAACGAATGTCGTAATTTGACCATAGTTTACTATTTTTCCCCCTAAACAACGAACACTCTTTTTATATAACGTACGTTTCTCTATGGAAGTAAAATCCTGATGAAAATGGGCAGTCGTATAGTTATTCTTTAGCCAATATTCTGTTTTTTGTGGAATTACCTTACTGCCTGAGCTACAAGACGACACGTATGTATAAACTTGTAGAATCAGAAAGTAAAAATCGATAGGGTGGATGGAAATAAGACGTATTACAATTATGTAAGAAATATTATTTTGTTTTGATAAAATTGTTAAAACATAATCGTTGTTTCTGCACAATGTGATCAACCAAGAAATGACTATAACCGTTTGCGAATAACTGTTTTTGTAAGTTTTACATTCAGTCAGTATTGCGTCAGGCCTCCTGGAGGAACGATACATTTGAGATTACCATCTGTAGATTCACACTGTATTGAATTTCTTCTTCTAGAACCAAATTTAACGGGCCTGGAATTAGTGGACGTATATCCATTTACACACAAATCCAATTCCTCCACCACACAAAATTTCGGATCAACCACTCTACAACTTAGTCATACAGCTATGGCCACCATAAACTCAGTCTGCCTACAGCAATTCGTATGGCATCATGCAGCTTTGAATATACAGTCAATGCTAAGATGAAGATGATAACTGGAATGTGGTGTGATTATTGTTGATTTGGAGGATATGCAACGATTTAGCGCTTCACACAATAACAACTGCACCACCAAAGCGATCGTGTTAGCCAGTGGCACTGGGCACCTTATGTGTTCCAATCTCTCGCCGTAATGTGGTTGGCATAATGTTGCATGGGCAGAATGACGCCACATCTTTGATCAAGGTACACTCACTGGTCAACGTCATTGTGACATCGTACTCTTTCCTCATGTGCCTCCTTTCAGGAGTGCGTTCTGTCCTTACGTCATTCTTATGGATGTGATGTGAGACAACATCAAACTGCGATGGACTAGCTCTTGGAACGGATATCCGGCGGATAGACTGGCCTGACCTTACCTCCCGACGTAAATCCCATCGAGCACGTGTGGGATTCATCGGGGAGACGTATTGTAGGACGTCCACATGCACCAGCGACCAACCGGCAGTCGCCAACCGCGCATCACATCGGGGAAAGCACATCGCAGAGCATGCATTGCTGTTCATGATGATCACACACCCTGGGAAAACCTTGTCCCTACTTTTGTACGGTCCAAGTTTAATTCAGCTATGTTAGTTGGCAGAGACATATCATGCGAAAGTTACTTTCGTCCTTAAGTTTTGTATATCAGTGTAAGTGACTATAAATTTCATATACACGTGAAAGATTATAATAAATATTTTAATCATAAGCATGTAAACCAACAGCAACAAACATCACAGATTGTGTTATGTGTCACACACTATCCAATAGCGTCATGTGTCTCGCCTTCCACAAAATCTGGTAAGAAATTTCATAATGCATAAAAACATTCATTAAAATAAACACTGTTACACGTCGCGTCGTCACACATCGCCACCAGCGCCACGCATGACGCCTTTACAAAATAAATTTTATTTCAAAATGTGAAAAGTTATGGAGAGCTGATAGGATACCCTCTGAGCGGCAGTGAACATTAATCCACCCTCTCCACAAAAAGGGAGGCTAAAAGGACGTTAATAATTAGAGTGTTATATCATTAGCACGTGTTCCATACAAGTTCCTCTCTTAATCTCTCCAAAATAGGAATGAAGATCATTATGATAAACAAACTAGTGAGTACCAGACCAGCATTAGCAACGGGCGTTCTTGCCCACAGTAGATTTTCAACGTGAAGAATATCATCCGGTAGAAGGGGACAGGTAGGTACTACTTTGCTGTTGCGCTCATTGATCCTGAAGAAGCGCATTACCCAGTTGATCGTGAGCTACTATTGGACGTTGTGGAATAATTCTGCAGTGGATGATGCATCCAGAAATATGACAGAGCAGTCTCTTAGCTGGCGTCATGCAAGTTGATGGACTTCCTACACTCCTTTTTAATTGTGTCCCAACAAATGTCAGTCGAGAATGGGGTAAAAAACTGACCCAATAAGAGAAGAATGAAGAATGGTTCAGACCAGGATCCAAACTGGAAGGAATCCATGTTGACTGCTTGACTTTGCTGACGACCTAGTCATTTTTGTCAACAGTATTAATACAGGAACCCTAAAGATTCAGCAATTGACAGAGAAAGTCTAGATCTTCTTTGAGAAGGAAAAACACGTGACAAACATCAGCGATGGACGAGAATGGATGACTGTAAACCAACAGAAGATTAATTGTGAGAAAAAATTTAGATACCTACAAGAAGATTGGCTTATAATCTCAGACGCTCCAAATAGGAGCGAGTATAAATAATATTATGATGAAATTTGAAATGAAGATGAATATTGTATCATTAAAATGTTCTGGTTCTGATAGGTTTTTGAAGTAATTACTCAAAGTGAAATTTAATTTATTTAAAAATATATTGTTCATAAATTAAAAAAAATCTTGTGTAATAAGAAGTCATTGAGCATTGGAATCAAGACACTACGGTACAATTGGAAAACCAGAGGGATTGTATGCTACGGAGAATTTGACTATAAATAGAAAGAGACTATATATATCAGTCAAAAGAAACGAGGACATTAAAGAAGAGTTTAGGCAACAGATGAATTAACGGGCATCCTTAATATACGACCATGTGCACCTTGCTGTTGACGCTTCTTGGGTAGTGACTCATTGTAGTAACTTGGATTTCACTCTTTCTGACACTATGTGGCTCTCATATATATACAACGTAATTCCTACTTGTTGGTTTCAGCGAATGTCACTAAATTCGACTGAATAAAAATTAATTTGGAATATGACCGACTGGAGGAAAAAACAATGCAAAACGAAACCGAGGTCCGGAAACGAATGTCAATATGCCGGGTAACACTTAGCACTTATGAAGAAAGAAAGGGGTGACGGGAGAGGGGAGGATCTCACCACTTAAGAGGAAAGTTATTCATTAAACAACAGGGAATAGGAAGAAAAAATACATGAAGTTTGGTAATCTTACGGGCGCTTCTGTAAGTACATATTCCCGATATGTGTGACTCATGGAGACATCGATGTTGTACACTGGTATAAACTGTATATAAAGGTAAATTTTAAACTCGGCTAAACACGTTTGCGATTTTGTTTTTAATGTTTTATTACACTGGGAACTATTTTGTTATATAATTTCTTAATTTCAAATGTTACGCTATTTTTAGATATAATTTATATTGCGACTTTTTTAAAAGGTGAAATAGGGAATAAATAAACTAAAATGAACTCTGTATATGTTGACACTCTTATCACTGCTGACAGCAGTTTACATCTTTAAAGCTCAACATTGATAACTCTTTTAGTATTTGACACATCTGTTTCGGAAGCGAGTTTGACGACCGCGTGCCAGGGGTAAAACAACTACACATTTTAATGTTCACTATATATCAAACAGTTGCTGTCAGAGAGTATAATGTTTTTGAATATTTCTTTTGCTCTGCTCTACAGACTATGTAATACAAGTTTTTGAGCATATATTGGCCTGAAGAGGCTACTGTGTACCGAAACCAGTAAATTGCGATTATAGACTAAAACATATTTTTTAAGCTTTTTGTTGCGCATTGTAATTGTACATCTTAATGACATCTGTGTTCGCTTGTTAACATTCTTCATAAATATCGAGATTACAGAAGAATTGTAGTGTCCACAGTTACAACGCTAGAGGAGGTATATAGCTAAATTACTAACGGTCGTAAATACACATTCTAAGAACCATACTAGAAAAACTTGTAAATGTGTGTCCTTGTACTCTAAAAAGGTACAAAACAGTACAGTTGAAATTACAATAATTGCTCTTTGAAAAGTAAATAATACCTACAAATATAGCAACGGTTGACTTTTCCATTCATTTTTGGCCGAGTATTTTCTAAATTGTGAATGAAAAAACACACGAAACTTGTGTAATGCTCTACAATTGTCATGCAGTAAACTAAAGCTTTCTGTATCGTCAAACAACATATTAACTAGCGAAAACAATACCAAATCAGTTTCTCTCATTAGCTGTTGTTACAATTGGCAATTACAACTACAGAAACTTAGAAAAACTGATTTGGTAATGATCTCATAAATTGATGTGGCTTGATATGGCTGACAGCTTCAATTTACTACGCTTAAATGTCACTCATTCAGGATTTACAATATACAAATTTTATGTGTACTGGAAAGATGTTTGAACTGTGCTTGTAGTTGTAAGCAGACAGCTGCATCCCCGGCGTTTATTATTACCGTACATCCCGTTCCGAGACTTACAGTTTTGATATCACAAGCTCTAGCAGGTTACAATAATTGGATGATGAAAAATGACAAAGTTTCTTTATTATTTTGTTTGTCGTCTCGGTTGTTGGCGACCGTGAGTTATGTCCAAATTTATAAACTTGTTCAAACCAGCAATTTTTGGTGGTATTTAACTGAATTGGTCCAGGTAACTGAGTTTGTAGAACTTTTATAGATTAGAACATGTGTGGACTGACATAAAACATTTTTTCATCCGAAAACGATAACTACAACCCAACTAAAAATTAAATTAAAGCAAATTCGTGCAGTATCTGTACCAGTACGCAGCTTTCCTTATTATTTGGTAAATATTCTTAAACATGATCGTTTGGGAATTTCCGGCCGACTGATTAAGGTTACTTATGAGAATTTACAATAAAATTTCACATCTTGAATGACGCTCAGCGTATGAAAAGGAGTGTACGTTACCCGCAGATTTGATGCTATACTACTTCGACAAAAAGCAATTCAGAATCGTGTTTGGAAAATGAATCTTCAGTTGAAGGCATTCTGACGTCAATTTGTTACTTCAGACGAATTGTGGAAGGTAGCCATTTAGATAACTAAATTTAGCTATAGTCTTCCTGCTTAACAGGAAATTCTACTTTTAAGTTGACCAGGGTTATCTGTCACTTTCTTTGTTCATTTTGTTCAGGGAGTAAACGTTTACGAGACTTCACATATCAGACAGTATAGTGGTAAAATAACGCCCTCCTAAGAAAACTATTTTCAGGAATAAACCTTTGTGAGCCACGTTAAGCACGTTCAGATTGAAGTGCCATTTAAAAATTAACGTCATTATCAGCTTTTGGTATAGCTATGTTTAAACGCTACCCACTAGAGAAAGCGAAATCATGAGGTATGAAAAGCACTGTGAAGAAATAAAGTAAGGATTTGTTTGTGAGTCATGGGGGTGTTTACTTCTCAGTGAAGGGGGTTAACAATTTTTAATGTTTGAAACTGCGCTAGAGAAAAAAGTAGTTTTATGGATTACTTTAATTTTTAATTATGTAGTCACACACGTGCTTCAGTAGAGTAATGGCTGTTCAAGCTTAGAACATTCTTCTTTTGTAAATCAATTACTCCCTATTTTAAAAGTGTTAAGTAACAACAATACAATATCGTTTTCGTGCTTAGAGAAAGTATCAGTCGCCAAGTAACTTCTGAATTCGTTCTGTTTCAACCAGGAAGTACATCTCTAAGGGTCAGGACGCAGAGTTTCTAATTACTCAAGATCAAAATAAAAAATGCAGAATCTCTCTTCTCGCTCTTTCAGGAGGTAAGTTTTTCCAGCAAAAGGAATAGGAAGTAACAACTTGAGCTGACCTACAAGAAAATTCCTTCTTCGGTCAGTCGAAAATCTGGAACAGATTTCGTGTGCACTAGGGTTAATTTTTCATTATAGCTGAGTACGAAACACGGGAAGCCAAAAGCGCGTTAATACTGACGTATCGGCTAGAGGTCACGACAGCAAAGGGAATGATAAATGGTTCGGCTTCTGGGATTTTTAGGAGCACTTTCTAAGGAGTTGTCATTGCTACAAGGGAGCGCGAACAGTGAACTTCGTCATGTCGAAGCTCCCAGGAGCAGGTAAAATTTTAAGTTTTAGGCAATCTCAAAACTTTAAAAGAAATTTTCAATTCGGAACTTCAGGTGTGACGGGGCATGGTTTTGGAAGTTAAATACCTTAAATTAATGCGTACATAAGTTTAAATAAGGGGAGAGTTAATCTATGTAAACCGAATGGGATGACAATGTAAGTACTGTAGATTTCATATATTCATGATAATGTGCGTAATTATTTGTTACATTTCTGCGCATCAGAAAAGAAAAAAGAAATCGTAGCTGCAATAGCCTTTCATAAAATAAATTAACGGAAATTTGTGAGACAAGATGAAAACAATTTCTGTATTTGGAAGGTCGCTCTTTAAAGAACAGCGAAACTTAACGAAAGAAACAAGTTCATATTTTATTGTGCGTCAGAGGATTTAAATTTGAGAGATGTGTGTCTTTACTGCTCCACCTTATCTCATTAAGTTTCTGGAATCCCTCAAGAAGACCCAAGACTTTTCCTGAAATATGTTTATTGCCGAATACACAAATAAAATAGCCTTTCAGTTGAACATCCAACAACCTCTGCACAACAGTATACCCTCGTCTTTTTGTAGTAATTTTTAAGAGCGTCTTATTTTCGTTCATACAGATATTTAAACGAGTCATTAACTTTCCTGGGATGAGATCAATCATTTCCTTACAATAATCTACCCGTATTAGTATATTTTATATTCAGCTTGATCGGTATAGCGCTTTCAGAATCATTCTTAAACACAACGAGGAACTTGACGCACAGAATATGGTTTTTAGAGCTCGTCGTTTCTTGCCCATACTAGTTATTGTAAACCAGGAATTATGAGAATAGCTACAAATATATTAATAATAACAGTTTTCGAAATTTGCAGAATAACCAGCACAGCTAGAAAAGAAATAAGGAAAACTCACTGAAAACCTTTTCTATGATGTGTTATCATTATGAAAGCAATCATGTAAACGGATAGTCTGATAATGGTAAAGGCAACATATTAAAATAAAAGATAATATCAGTAGTAAAGAACTTCAGTACATTCGGCATTTGCACATGCTGGACCACAGTGTAAGAAATATTGTTTACCAAGAAATAATTACGAAGGAAAGGCACGCGTATATAGTCAGAGGGGAATAGGTGTCAGTTAAATTTATAGAACGGATTTCTGTTTTGAGATTAGACGTGGATCATTCACCGTCTTTTGAAGAGGAGAAGTTTGTTGTTTCTGTGAGATTTGAAATGTCCTAGAATCATATTAATTGTACAGCAACAGAATCACAACTTTCGTAAGGCTCTTCAAGAAGATAGTAAAGCAAAAACAGTCTATACGGTTTCCTGCACATATCTAAGGTGAAGAAGAGGAGTTTTTGTATCTTCAGCAGGTAGATCCCTAGAGACTGAATGTTTTCGTAGTCTCACAATGCAGGTGCTTGTCGGTAGGACGTCGTCCACTGATCGAAAAGACCAAAATTGCATTAAAGTGTGAAAGGGGAATGAGAAAGCCTCTTTAGTTGCCAATTTTTAGTTACGTATCTTGTTAAATTATTATGTTATGAATCTGGACTATTATTCTGTAATACATTTGACTAATATTCTTCCAACCTCAAGCTGGGCAAACTAAAGTTATATAAATATCATTACGTCATAACTGTTTGCTTGTAAATATTCTTCCCTGATCTTCTTACTGGGCTTCAGAATTGAAGACTGACTAGAAGAAATAAAGCTAAAATAAGTGTATGTTTCAAATATATATTCTCCGGGGAGTGTATATCACATTTTGTTAGTTACAATTTCAGAGGGTTCGCAAATAATGCAGTAGTCTGAGAGGAAATAATATTCATTAAAATGCCCAGCAATATCCAGTAAGCCTCGGCCTGGTGGAAATAAAGGCAACTAACCCTTAGTGTAGTGTACTTTGCAACATGTAAAAGTGTATTACGCTTTGCGTGTGGCATTATTGAGTCACAAGTCAATCATTCAACTACACTATGTGATCAAAAGTATCCGGACACCACCAAAAACAAACGTTTTTTATATCAGATGCGTTGTGCTGCCACCTACTGCCAGGTACTCCGTTTCAGCGACCTAAGTAGTTATTAGACATCGTGAGAGAGCAGAATGGGGCGCTCCGCGGAACTCACGGACTTCGAACGTGGTCTGGTGATTGGATGTCACTTGTGTCGTACGTTTGTACGCGAGATTTCCACACTCCTAAACATCCCTAGGTCCACTGTTTCCGATGTGATAGAGAAGTGGAAATGTGATGGGACACGTACAGTACTAAAGCGTACAGGCCGACCTCGTCTGTTGACAGAGAACGCCGACAGTTGAAGAGGGTCGTAATGTGTAATAAGTAGACATCTATCTAGACCATCACACAAGAATTCCAAAATGCATCAGGATCCACTGCAAGTACTATGACAGTTACTCGGGAGGTGAGAAAGCTTTGATTTCGTGGTCGAGCGGCTACTGATGAGCCACACATTACGCCGGTAGATGCCAAATGATACCTCGCTTGGTGTAAGGAGCGTAAACATTGGACGATTGAATAGTGGGAAAACGTTGTGTGGAGTGATGAATCACGGTACACAATGTGGCGATCTGATTGCAGGGTGTCGGTATGGCGAATGCCTGGTGAACGTAGTCTTCCAGCGTGTGCAGTTCCAAGAGTAAAATTCGGAGGCGGCAGTGTTATGGTGTGGTCGTGTTTTTCATGGAGGGGGATTGCACTCCTCGTTTTTTGCCTGGCTTTATCACAGCACAGGCCTACATTGATGTTTTAAGCACCTTCTTGCTTCCCACTGTTGAAGAGCAATTCGGGGATGGTGATTACATTTTTCAAACCGATCGAGCACCTGTTCATAATGCACGGCCTGTGGTAGAGTGGTTACACGACAATAACATCCCTGTAATGGTCTGGCCTGCACAGCGTCCTCACCTGAATCCTATAGAAAACCTTTGGGATGTTTTGGAACACCGACTTCATGCCAGGCCTCACCGGCCGACATCGATACCTCTCCTCAGCACTCTGTTAAGAATGGGCTGATACTCCCCACAAACCTTCCAGCACCTGACTGAACGTATGACTGCGAGAGTAGAAGCTGTCATCAAGGCTACGGGTGAGCCAACATCATACTGAATTCCAGCATTACCGATGGAGGGCACCACGAACCTGTAAGTCATTTTCAGCCAGGGCTCCGAATACTTCTGATCACATAGTGTATCTGAGAATAGCGGCCGGTCGCGTTGGCTGAGCGGTTCTAGGCACTTCAGTACGGAACCGCGCTACTGCTACGGTCGCAGGTTCGAATCCTCTCTCGGGCATGGATATGTGTGATGTCCTTTGGTTAGTTAGGTTTAAGAAGTTCGAAGTTCTAGGGGACTGATGACCTAAGATGTTAAGTCCCATAGTGCTCAGAGCCATTTGAATTTGAGAATAGCAGCGTATATGTGTATGAAGTGAAAATACCGCATACGCTAACTTGTCGCTAAGGAAAATTATAAGCTACAGTTCATTGCTAGGGACTGGGTTATAGCAGTTTACCTACAGAAGGGACTGTATGCAAATTACTCGTACAGCAAATCCGTGAATACTACTGAAGTGTATGAAACCATATCAGGTCTTCATACAAGGGACGTCTAGCGCATACAAAGAATGCTTCTTCGAATGAAGGTTTTTTTGACTAGTGAGACAACGTAACAGGAATGTTCAAAAATTTTATCTAGAGATACAGTTCGTGAAACTTCAAGAACCTTCTTTCAGGGCAGGAGCAACATCATACATGGCCATTAAGCAAATACACTCCTGGAAATTGAAATAAGAACACCGTGAATTCATTGTCCCAGGAAGGGGAAACTTTAATGACACATTCCTGGGGTCAGATACATCACATGATCACACTGACAGAACCACAGGCACATAGACACAGGCAACAGAGCATGCACAATGTCGGCACTAGTACATTGTATATCCACCTTTCGCAGCAATGCAGGCTGCTATTCTCCCATGGAGACGATCGTAGAGATGCTGGATGTAGTCCTGTGGAACGGCTGGCCATGCCATTTCCACCTGGCGCCTCAGTTGGACCAGCGTTCGTGCTGGACGTGCAGACCGCGTGAGACGACGCTTCATCCAGTCCCAAACATGCTCAATGGGGGACAGATCCGGAGATCTTGCTGGCCAGGGTAGTTGACTTACAGCTTCGAGAGCACATTGGGTGGCACGGGATACATGCGGACGTGCATTGTCCTGTTGGAACAGCAAGTTCCCTTGCCGGTCTAGGAATGGTAGAACGATGGGTTCGATGACGGTTTGGATGTACCGTGCACTATTCGGTGTCCCCTCGACGATCACCAGTGGTGTACGGCCAGTGTAGGAGATCGCTCCCCACATCATGATGCCGGGTGTTGGCCCTGTGTGCCTCGGTCGTATGCAGTCCTGATTGTGGCGCTCACCTGCACGGCGCCAAACACGCATACGACCATCATTGGCACCAAGGCAGAAGCGACTCTCATCGCTGAAGACGACACGTCTCCATTCGTCCCTCCATTCACGCCTGTCGCGACACCACTGGAGGCGGGCTGCACGATGTTGGGGCGTGAGCGGAAGACGGCCTAACGGTGTGCGGGACCGTAGCCCAGCTTCATGGAGACGGTTGCGAATGGTCCTCGCCGATACCCCAGGAGCAACAGTGTCCCTAATTTGCTGGGAAGTGGCGGTGCGGTCCCCTACGGCACTGCGTAGGATCCTACGGTCTTGGCGTGCATCCGTGCGTCGCTGCGGTCCGGTCCCAGGTCGACGGGCACGTGCACCTTCCGCCGACCACTGGCGACAACATCGATGTACTGTGGAGACCTCACGCCCCACGTGTTGAGCAATTCGGCGGTACGTCCACCCGGCCTCCCGCATGCCCACTATACGCCCTCGCTCAAAGTCCGTCAACTGCACATACGGTTCACGTCCACGCTGTCGCGGCATGCTACCAGTGTTAAAGACTGCGATGGAGCTCCGTATGCCACGGCAAGCTGGCTGACACTGACGGCGGCGGTGCACAAATGCTGCGCAGCTAGCGCCATTCGACGGCCAACACCGCGGTTCCTGGAGTGTCCGCTGTGCCGTGCGTGTGATCATTGCTTCTACAGCCCTCTCGCAGTGTCCGGAGCAAGTATGGTGGGTCTGACACACCGGTGTCAATGTGTTCTTTTTTCCATTTCCAGGAGTGTATATGCAAGTAAATGAAGGCACGCACCGACTCACACAGGAGCACACAATCTGTGAATGGAGCGCGATTGAGTCCTATAGCACGGAAAAGTAAAAAATAGTTCTGCTTCACACAACACAACAATTCACAGAATAGAGATGTAGATGTAAATGTAATGGTGCCAGAGTATCAAATTAGCTTCCGTGGTGCACCTCGTACCTGCGAATGACTAAATATACGTTCAACGAAACCTAAGTATTATCAATGGATTAACATTAGTACCTTCCTCCCTCCTCTTCGGCTCCTTAATTAGTTGGTGTTATTTTACCTTGGCGAGAAATAACATTATCACAGGGTACAATAAAGTCTACGCGATTACCTTGCCGCATAAGATCGCAGTATGAGCGAGACGCTTCGGAAACGCTACCATCTGTTTACATATCCTGGCGAAGTGCCGATATATCTTTTTTTTAATGTTATTTCTGTTCTGTACGCAGAGGGGGGGGGGGGGATGGCAGTTGCTGAAATCGTTCAGACAAGGGTTTTACATATTTAATAGAAGTTGTAAAATAGACAATGAGCAGGTGGAAATAAATGATGCGTAAAATACACTTAGGTGGCCATTTTTTAACAGTTTTTAATTTTTTGAGATGATTTTATGTTATAGTTAAAATATAATCACTTACGAAACTAATGCTACTATAGTATGATGGTGATGCTCGTCGGGCATGAAAATGACGATGGCCATATTGGAGGTGGAATAGTGCGTAAAACTATAGGGGCTTGTGGAACCGCAAGTAGCGACTATATCTTTTTTTTTAATGTTATTTCTGTTCTGTACGCAGAGGGGGGGGGGGGATGGCAGTTGCTAAAATCGTTCAGACAAGGGTTTTACATATTTAATAGAAGTTGCAAAATAGACAAAGAGCAGGTGGAAATAAATGATGCGTAAAATAAACTTAGGTGGACATTTTTTAACAGTTTTTAATTTTTTAGATGATTTTATGTTATAGTTAAAATATAATCACTTACGAAACTAATGCTACTATAGTATGATGGTGATGCTCGTCGGGCATGAAAATGACGATGGCCATATTGGAGGTGGAATAGTGCGTAAAACTATAGGGGCTTGTGGAACAGCAAGTAGCGACTAAAAGGCACTGGGGGGGGGGGGGGGGGGGGGAGGGGGGCGGAGGAGAGAGAGAACGGGGGAGGGAGATAAGTGGAAGAATTGTATGAAGTGGGTTGTGGGAGTTGGTTCAAGTTCCGTTGGGGGAGGATGGATAAGTCATGAAGGTGCATGGAATGTGGGATATGGATATAGTGACGCAGCAAGGTACCTGGACTGCGGATTAGTGATCGGATTTTTGGCGCTGGAACTGACTTTTGCATCAATCTATTGAATCCGATTGTATTTCAAGAAGAGAAGAAGGCGTGGGAAATTCATGAATTGGTGTAGGATGCGAAATGGGGAAGGTCGTTGGTTGCAAAGGCGAAGCGGAGTCCACGTCTTTCCAGGATGTCAACGGATTTGTAGCCTTTAGGAGAGGCAGAGCCAGGCAGTGTTCGCGTACGCTGGGGCGGATGAAGGATTTATAGATGATAACAGCAGAAGAATGTAGATCCCAGGTGCAGGCAGTTGGCATTTTAGTCAGCTTCGGGCTTTGTTTTGTATTTTGTGAATAAAACTGTCAAGATCGCTTACTATGCCTCTTTACTTAATACGCCGTTTCGACTGTTGCCGTCATCGGGTGAAAACTTAGAATTTCCGAAACAAGGTTCAGCGTCAGCATCAAAAACTAATGAGAAATCGTGAAGTCAACAGTTTTGCAAGTTCTAAGATTTTGTTTGGATGATGGCAGTAGCCGAACCGGCGTAATAAACAAAAAAATATATTAGCTATCTAGACATCATTGTTTACAAAGTATTCACAATGATCGCTGTCTCGTACGGGTGATTTATTCCTTCATTAGCCGCTATTTAATGGGGGGGGGGGGGAGGAGGTGTGAATTCCGTCTTAATTTTCCGTCGAGGGCTAGAGCTAAACGCTTTACTCTGTAAATCGACGACAGCCAATGTATCTATTTTTTTCTTTATTGTTACATTAATTCCTCACAATGGAAGCGAACTGTCAGTGGATTAAAACCGCTCTTCAGTAAAAGTTACATGTATTTAAAATATGATTAAAAGTATGTAAGAAATATAACAATAGCAGATGATTTTTGTAAAAAACACATTGGTGGACGATATCTGCAATTTTTACCAACAGATAGATGACAATAAACAACGTTTTGTAAAAAGCACGTGGATGGAAGATAGTGATGGTTTTTAAGACTTGCTTGACGATTTCTTTTTATATTACAGTTAAATGCAGTCACTGAGGAATGTGAATGATGTCATCGTGCAATAGTGGTGCTGGTAATGAAAATAATTGCCATGATGAAGGTGCAATGATGAATATGGCTATGGAGCCCTATAGAACCACAGGTAACGACTGAAAGTCAGGAAGGTAGAGGATGGGGGAATATCAAAATGTAGGGATTGTGTGGTGCTGGGTGGAAAGAGAGGTATATGTCGGAACGGATTACATTGTTGGGGAGAGGGAGCTGGTTGAAATTCTGGTGGTAGAGGGTGAGTAGGGCATGAAGCTGCATGGAAAGTGGAATAAGGATCTAGCAATGCAGCAGCGTACCTGGCCTGGTGATTAGTGGGTAGAAAGGTGAGGGAAGTGGAATACTTGGTACAGGATGCAAGTTCGGAAGGGTAGACAGATGAGGAAGGCGAGGCGGAGTGCCAGTCTTGCAGATGGAGAGGCGGAAGTCTGGACCACGGATACGGCGAGTGGTGTCATCAGAGATGGTGGCTTCGCTTTTCTGTGGATCTACTTGAACTTTCCACATGTTACACCACTCGACCAAGAGGTTCAGGTTCAGCAGAATAAGGTGGCAAACACTAATGACCCGTTATGTCGGATCACCGCCAGCGACACAACGACCTGACATTACATGTCTTATTTTGTTTTTACTCTATGTGCCAATGCCACTTATGGCTACATATTTTATTTCCTTATTTTGTTAAGACAGATCAATCTGAAGATGATCACAGTGACTGATACCGATAATTGAATAAACAAACATTCGCGATCAGAAAATGTTGTAATAATTACAAAAATTTATACGTTCATTGTCTATTTCACAAGGCGACTGTGAGAAATATTTCTGTATTCTAGTCGATGAATTAGGCAAATCCTTCAACAGTGATTCGGTGTTGGGAAAGTCGGGCGTGGTAGTCTAGTGGTAAACTATGCGCCCGCAAACCGAGATTGATCGCATCCTTGTAGGACCACGGAAATTTTCACTCCGCCTTTATTCCGGCTTCCACCACTCAACGATGTGGGGAGTCACTAGGTGCGAAGCCTGGGTCAGATTCCACGTTGATCCGTAGGTCCCCCTTCTCCTGGAGGATAACTGCTAACGGTTGAAGAGACACAAATCGCCAAAGTGGCATCCAATAGACTGACTTGTATTCGGCCGTTGAGGCACACTGAGCTGATATTACAGTGTTGCATGACCACTCCACCAGGTTCGGGAAGATGATTCGGAAACTATTATTCCACTATAACATTGCTGTCATGGTTTAATGAGTTGAATCTCACAAGCGTAACCGAAAGTTCAACGAACATTTAAAAAGAAAATTCTGCGCCGCATTGAAACCCCGGGGCGAACAGCGACTCACATCTGATAGCTAACTGTCTGAAATGGAAGAGAATAAATAAAAAGGACAATCACGTGGCATATTAAAAAAATCGGACAGAATGAGATGAAGCTGTAATTGTCTCTCACTTCGATACACGTTATTTTTAACTCAATTGTTAATTAATGGCAGTGAGACTTTTCAAAAATCAGCTTAAAACTGATGAACTTTTTAAAAGAGACATTTATAGAAGCTATGTTGGACATTGCCTGTAATGTGTTATACAAACACCGACATTCTGTAGGTTATCAGAGAAATAAAAGTATTTAAATAATTTTATCTGCAACGTTATATTAGAGTATGTACATAGATCACTCCACACACCAATGTGAAAAACCTCATGGATCTGTAAAACGCTATAAGAACAGAATTTAAATTTAATATCGTTAAACGTAACGTAGATTTCACAGAGCTTAGGTGACGTTTGCGCAAGTATGTGTTAATGGTCAGTCAGAAAAGTATTTCATTTAGCAACTGAATCACTACTGTCCAATTATAAAGGTATAAATGTATTTAAATGGATAATTCGTAAATGGTTGTACCTAGGCTATGTCAATAGAAAAGGGATTACATCAGCCTCTCTTACTGATTGTATGATATTGTTTCAGATGTAGTGAAGACAAATGCAGCACTGGTGTTATTAATAAAGATCATCATCATTATCATTACGTACATTTCCGGGTCAGACATGTTTGCCTGTTCCGGAACCAAGCAATTTGAAGCTGATCGCATTATCTTCTTCGTGATCTTCGTATTTTTCTTCTACCACTCAGACTGAACTCACAGGTTTTCCTTGGTATCATGCTTCGACCTGCGCGTAGCAGATGATCATAGCTTTCCTTCTGTGTCGTTGTATGTTTCAAACTATTCCTAGAACATGCAGCTCTTCTCTTATCTCACTGTTCTTGTAACAATTTTCTAATTTGTATTCTACGGAAGATCATAGAAGTCTCATTGCTACCGCTTCAATTCTCTGGAAATGTTTCTTTGTAAATTTCCACATTTCGGATTCAGAGGGCAGTAAAGATACAGTCATGTTGTTGCAAAACTGAAGTACTCTCTCTACTCTGGTTTTACTCAGGAGCTATATAGACAAAATAACGTTTAGTCTTATTTTTCTTGTTTAAATGAAATTTATTTCTTGTTTGAACAGATATAATAATCTGATTGTAGAATAATAAGAAAAGAAATGGTATCAGTTTAATTTCGGAAGAACAGAGTGAGTGAGAGGATCATCTTTGCAAAATTAATATTCGTCTTTTGTCTAACAAAATTCACCTGTTAGTTTCCTCTTCATCCTCCTCCACCTGGCCTTGTACGGCTAAGACATGTATGTTTATGTAAGTGCGTTTCAACAACAGCATCGTACATTTATTTCCCACATTGTGTAATATTTTATTATTTCATGCTAATGACATCCTTTTTATTTGTTATTAACAGGTTTTGTAACGAAATGCGGGTGGGCATTACAACACGAGCGGCAATAACGGGCCTGAACGAAGTTTGCTCGGCCGACATTGCGTCTATCTCACTGAGATTGCTTCGAATTGTAGCACTTATTCGGGACCCGCCAGCTATTTAATTTATGAAGTCCAGTTTGCTAACCCGAACAGTACTGGCGCACTTAAGATATTGGAAGGTGACACGGAATCGAAAACAGAAAATAAGACAATTATTCTCGAAATATACAATACTTCTGGCGAATTGAAGATGTTCAGTTCACGTCAGTTTAACTCTCCAGTAGAGTTAAAGAGCATTCTGTTAATCATACCTAACACGTGTATTTTTTTCGGGATCATTAACGTAAGCACAAAGGATATCACAGCCCAGGTAGTTGAAAACATGCACTTGTTCCAAAATATTACTCTCTACATCTACATCCACATCTAAATCAAAATCAACATGGATACTCTGCAGATCACACTTAAGTGCCTCGCAGAGGGTTCATCGAATCACCTTTACAATAATTCCCTATTATTCCACTCTTGAACAGCACTCGGAAGAATCGAAAACCTATATCTTTCCGTGCGAGTCTGATTTCCCTATTTTATTAAGATGGTAGTTTCTCTCTACGTAGATCGGCGTCAACAAAATATATTCGAGTTCAGAGGAAGAAATTGGTGATTGAAATTTCGTGAAGAGATCCCGCCGCAACGATAAAAGTCTTTGTTTTAATGATATCCACCCCAAATCCTGTATCATGTCCGTGACACCCTCTCCCTTATTTCTCGATAATACAAAACGTGCTGCTCTTACTGTAACTTTCTTGATGTACTCCGCTAATCCTGTCTGCTAAGGATCCCACATCGCTCAGCAGTACTCTAAAAGAGGACGGACAGACGTAGTATAGACAGTCTCTTTAATAGATCTTTTGCATCTTCTGAGTGTGTTGCCAATTAATCGCAGTCTTTGGTTCGTCTTCCCAACAACATTTACTATGTTTTCTCTCCAGTCTAAGTTTTTCTCTGTTAACATATCAGCTCCAATATGTTATTTTCAACAAAAGGGCGTAACTTTTATTTTCTTTATGATATGGGTAGATAATATTTGCCATTAAATGTGAGGACCACACAGCCCATTGAAGGCTGTCTTCAGTGTCCATGAGTATAACCTGCTCCTCTGCAAAAAGGGCTAAGTTAATAATCGTACATCTTGGTTAGTAGGAATCTTCGATTTTCTTTTGCCATTTGGTGGAAATGTCTTTTATATATACGTAAAATAATATGGGCGGTGAAGGACAACCTTGTCTGACTCCTTGTATGATTCATCTAACGGTTGGGCTGAGAAGTATTTTGATAGTATCAGCATAAAAACTCTGAACTGATTTTGTTAAACGCCAAGTAATATGTAGGTAAATTAGTTTCGTAAGAAATTCATTATTGACGTGGAAGGGATTAATTACCAGTAAATCCTCACAATCTGTTTAGCACGGTTTTTCTGTTGTATCTTCAGTTTTCATGCTCGTTCATAAGTCATCGAAAATACATTGCCGCGGTTCTAGGCGCTCAGTCCGGAACCGCACGACTGCTACGGTCGCAGGTTCGAATCCTGCCTCGGGCATGGATGTGTGTGATGTCCTTAGGTTAGTTAGGTTTAAGTAGTTCTAAGTTCTATGGGACTGATGACCACAGATGTTAAGTCCCATAGTGCTCAGAGCCATTTGAACCATTTGAAAATACATTTTTCTCTGCGACTGACCCTTTGAGTAGCACAGAAAGAGGATCGTAATGTGTAATAGGGAGACATCTACCCAGATTTTCATTCCTGTTGTTGTTCATATTGACTCTTTGCAGTGATCTGGTAATTGGTGACAGGGACATACACTATGTGATCAAAATTATCCAGACACCACCAAAAACATACGTTTTTCATATTAGGTGGATTGTGCTGCCAGCTACTGGCAGGTACTCCATATCAGCGACTTCAGTAGTCATTCGACATCGTGAGAGAGCAGAATGGGGCGCTCCGCTGAACTCACGGGCTTCGAACGTGGTGAGGTGATTGGGTGTCACTTGTGTCATACGTCTGTTCGCGAGATTTCCGCAATCGTAAACATCCCTACGTCCACTGTTTCCGATGTGATAGAGAAGTGGAAACGTGAAGGGACACGTACAGCACAAAAGCGTACAGCCGATCTCGTCTGTTGACTGACAGAGACCGCCGACAGTTGAAGAGGATCGTAATGTGTAATAGGGAGACATCTAAGCCAGATCATCACACAGGAATTCGAAACTGTATCAGGATCCACTGTACTTTGACAATTAGGTGGGAGCTGAAAAAATTTGGATTTCATGGTCGAGCGGCTGCTCATAAGCCACACATCACGCTGGTAAATGCCAAACGACGTCTCGCTTGGTGTAAGGAGTGACGATTGAACAGTGGAAAAACGTTGTGTGGAGTGACGAATCACGGCACACAATGTGGTGATCCGACAGCAGAGTGTGAGTATGGCGGATGCCTGCTGAACATCATCTGCCAGCGTGTGTAGAGTCAACAGTAAAATTCGGAGGTATGGTGTGGTCGTGTTTTTCATGGAGGGGGCTTGCACCCCTTGTTGTATTGCGCTGCACTATCACAGCACAGGCCTACATTGATGCAGTAAGCACCTTTTTGCTTCCCACTGTTGAAGAAAAATTCGGGGATGGCGATTGCATCGTTCAGCTCGATCGAGCACCTGTTGATAATGCACGACCTGTGGCGGAATGGTTACACGTCAATAACATCCCTGTAATGGACTGGCCTCCAAGAGTCCTGACCTGAATCCTATAGAACACTTTAGGGATGTTTTGGAACACCGACTTCGTGACAGGCCTTACCGACCGACATTGATACCTCTCCTTGCTGCATGCCTCCGTGAAGAATGGGCTGCCACTCCCCAACAAACCTTCCAGCACCTGATTGAACGTATGACTGCGAGAGTGGACGCTGTCATCAAGGCTGAGGGTGAGCCAACATCAATTGAATTCCAGCATTACCGATGGAGGGCACCTCGAACTTGTAAGTCGTTTTCAGCCAGATGTTCGGATACTTTTGATCACAAAGCGTATGATTCTGTACAAAATTCTTTTGATTGGTTTCCGCAGGTCGTTCCTGAATGCAGATCAAGTAGCATTTGCACGAATCTGTTTTAAATGGAAAAACCTCAGACTCCTTTGAGGAGTCTTTTAAGAACCTGATACTGCGTGATGTTGCAGTATGGAAGTAATCAAAGTAGAGCAGCGTTATTTATTTTTTATGTTACTTGTGCAAGGTATAGTTCTCACCGTAAATGTAAAATGTATCTAAGTGCTTCAGCAGTTTTGTAGCATTCTTGTTCCAACCGAATTTATTGTCAATAAATTATGGGACGTTAAAGTTAGTTCAAGTCGCTGTTGGGACTCTATTACGAGTTCTGATTAGCAGACAGGGCAGATTTCTATACTTTACGGACACTTCCATGCGTTTAAAACGTCTCGTAAAATCCACAAAAATTTGATTAACAACTCTTTATGAACTATATGTATCGTTATTACAATGATGGTACTATGTAGGAAAAATAATTGAAACATTAGCGTTGAATGGTAATAAATATAAATAAAAAGCAAGGTACCAAAAAATGGAAGCTTGAGAGATATCACACGGAGATAAGCCCGTATTGCAGCGTGTACTCCCGTAATGAGTCGTAACGTCAGGAGCGGCTTGATAAGTCGAATCCGGGTAAGGATTTGTATATTTTTTGCGTTACTTGGTTAGTGTAAATTATAAACTGGATATTTTTGAATAGGCCTTAGTAATCAACGACAAATTTATCTAGAAACAGTAGCTTCAGGAAAAAAAGAATGATTGTGCTGGTTACATGTAGATTAAGCAGTTTAACATATAACTGATATTAACAGCTTTGTTAACGATTTCCATTATTGGATCGTATGAGCTTTATCGCTGTTGTGTGCAGGGTGCGGTTCTTAAATCCGGACAAATGAAACTCTTTTTAAAAAGCAAAATAGAAATGAAATTGAAAATCCTTTTGTGTATAAGTAAAGGTATCTGTCAAGAGTAACATTACTCGATGTAATCCCCTTCAGCCGCAGTGACCGTCTCCAATCTTGTCCTGAAGCGATCGCAAGTACTCTTCAAAAACAGCGCTGTCCATATTCGCGAATGCTGCTTCGATAGCGGTGCGTAGAGATACGACGTTATGATGGTTCAATTCGGGGCTATTCGGGGGCCAGAGCTCCTTTGACCAGAACATGCCAACATTATCCGAGAGCCAGTTTTGAACTAAATGGCTCTTATGAGCCGGTGCACCGTACTGTTGAAATACATATTGTCTTCCCGAGTTACCATCCACGGTTTCACAAAATTCGTCAAAACTTGCAGATAAACTTCTGTTGTGACAATTTGTCCCTTTTCAAAAAAATACGGCGGCATGATATCACCCTCAGTGGACACAACAACTAGGACGTAAACATCAGACTTCTCCGAAGCATTATACTTGGTCACAATATCGTAAACAGTCGCTCTCGGGTACTCGAAGAAGCGAACTATTTCAGTGGGCGAACGCCCAGCACGAAGACTTTCGATAATCGCGGCTCTTCACGTGTACTCCGCACATGCCCTCAAAATCTCGGCCATTTTTGATGTCCTGACTATTTCCTGGATGCCTAGGCTTTCAAGAACGCCAATCGCGACTTCCGGCGGAACAACGATATGGCGGGAAATTGATATATATATATATATATATATATATATATATATATATATATATATATATATATATATAGGGTGAGTCACCTAACGTTACCGCTGGATATGTTTCGTAAACCACATCAAATACTGACGAACCGATTCCACAGACCGAACGTGAGGAGAGGGGCTAGTGTAATTGGTCAACACAAACCATAAAAAAATGCACGGAAGTATGTTTTTTAACACAAACCTACGATTTTTTAAAATGGAACCCCGTTAATTTTGTTAGCACATCTGAACATATAAACAAATACGTAATCAGTGCCGTTTGTTGCATTGTAAAATGTTAATTACATCCGGAGATATTGTAACCTAAAGTTGACGCTTGAGTACCACTCCTCTGCTGTTCGATCGTGTGTATTGGAGAGCACCGAATTACGTAGGGATCCAAAGGGAACGGTGATGGACCTTAGGTACAGAAGAGACTGGAACAGCACATTACGTCCACATGCTAACACCTTTTTATTGGTCTTTTTCACTGACGCACATGTACATTACCATGAGGGGTGAGGTACACGTACACACGTGGTTTCCGTTTCCTACGGAGTGGAATAGAGTGTGTCCCGACATGTCAGGCCAATAGATGTTCAATGTGCTGGCCATCATTTGCTGCACACAATTGCAATCTCTGGCGTAGTGAATGTTGTACACGCCGCAGTACATCTGGTGTAATGTCGCCGCAGGCTGCCACAATACCTTGTTTCATATCCGCTGGGGTTGAAGGCACATCACGGCACACATTCTCCTTTAACGTACCCCATAGAAAGAAGTCCAGAGGTGTAAGATCAGGAGAACGGACTCGCCAATTTATGCGTCCTCAACGTCCTAAGAAACGCCCGTCGAACATCCTGTCAAGGGTCAGCCTAGTGTTAATTGCGGAATGTGCAGGTGCACCATCATGCTGATACCACATACGTCGACGCGTTTCCAGTGGGACATTTTCGAGCAACTTTGGCAGATCATTCTGCAGAAACGCGATGTATGTTGCAGCTGTTTGGGCCCCTGCAATGAAGTGTTTGTTACAGCACGCAACTGAACGTCGGAGGTTTCAAGCGTCAACTTTAGGTTACAATATCTCCGGATGTAATTAACATTTTACAATGAAACAAACGGCACTGACTACGTATTTGTTTATATGTTCAGATGTGCTAACAAAACTAACGGGGTTCCATTTAAAAAAACCTAGGTTTGTGTTAAAAAACATACTTCCGTGCATTTCTGTATGGTTTGTATTAAACAATTACACTAGCCCCTCTCCTCACGTTCGGTCTGTGGAATCGGTTCGTCAGTATTTGATGTGGTTTACGAAATATATCGAGCGGTAACGTTAGGTGACTCACAATATATATATATATATATAAGCACCGTACCCCGCACTTAGCGATCAGTCGCAAAATTTAATAGCAGTGGTTTTTGTACGTGAGGGGAACTAAAATTACCTTCAAATCTTTGGGTGTTCAATCAAAACAATATTACTAGCTGGAAAGTAGTTTATCAGTAAAACACTTTTTTTCCTGAGTTGCCGTTTGTGTTCCTCCGCAGGGCGGCCTGCTGTGACAGACCTGCGGCTGCAGCAGAAGGCCCTCCGCGTGGCCGGCGTGTGGGCGCCGACTGGCGGGAAGGCGCCGCTGGTGTACAGCTACGGCGCCTACTCTGGCTTCGTGGTGCTCTCGGTGGTGGTGTTCGTGGCCAGCCAGCTGTCCGCCATGCTGCACTTCTGGGGAGACATCCTCAGCGTCACCACCAATGCCTGCGTCACTTTCACCTACGCCATGTCCACCTTCAAGTTTATCGTTTTGCTCAAGATGCGCCCATTAACCAACAAACTCATCGAGGAGCTTGACCGCTGCATGGAGGTAAGTACTATGGACTGCCGTCTGTGTAGCATTGTCTACAAGTTCATAAGACTACACTGTCCTAATATGTGAATTTGCTATGATATTTTAAAAATGTCGTGCACGTCTTTTGTCTTGAAAGATGATTCGAGAGCTTATCGAAACAACAGTCCGTGTACATAGGATTAACATAGACTACATCTACATCTACATCTACATTTATACTCCGCAAGCCACCCAACGGTGTGTGGCGTGCCACTGTCATTACCTCCCTCTTCTGTTCCAGTCGCTTTTGGTTCGCGGGACGAACGACTGCCTGAAAGCCTCCGTGCGAGCTCGAATCTCTATAATTCTACATTCGTGATCTCCTCGGGAGTTATAAGTAGGGGGAAGCAATATATTCGATACCTCATCCAGAAACGCACCCTCTCGAAACTTGGACAGCAAGCTAGACCGCGATGCAGAGCGCCTCTCTTGCAGAGTCTACCACTTGAGTTTATTAAACATCTTCGTAACTCTATCACGCTTACCAGATAACCCTGTGTCGAAACGCGTCGCTCTTCTTTGAATCTTCTCTATCTCCTCCGTCAACCCGATCTGGTACGGATCCCACACTGATGAGCAATACTCAAGTATAGGTCGAACGAGTGTTTTGTAAGCCACCTCCTTTGTTGATGGACTACATTTTCTAAGGACTCTCCCAATGAATCTCCACCTGGTACCCGCCTTAGCAACAATTAATTTTATGTGATCATGCCACTTCAAATCGTTCCGCACGCACACTCCCAGATATTTTACAGAAGTAACTGCTACCAGTGTTTGTTCCGCTATCATATAATCATACAATAAAGGATCCTTCTTTCTATGTATTCGCAATACATTACATTTGTCTATGTTAAGGGTCAGTTGCCACTCCCTGCACCAAGTGCCTATCCGCTGCAGATTTTCCTACATTTCACTACAATTTTCTAATGCTGCAACTTCTCTGTATCCTACAGCATCATCCGCGAAAAGCCGCATGGAATTTCCGACACTGTCTACTAGGTCATTTATGTACATTGTGAAAAGCAATGGGCCCATAACACTCCCCCGTGGCACGCCAGAGATTGCTTTAACGTCTGTAGACGTCTCTCCATTGAGAACAACATGCTGTGTTCTGTTTGCTAAAAGCTCTTCAATCCAGCCACACAGCTGGTCTGATATTCCGTAGGCTCTTACTTTGTTTTTCAGGCGACAGTGCGGAACTGTATCGAACGCCTTCCGGAAGTCAAGGAAAATAGCATCTACCTGGGAGCCTGTATCTAATATTTTCTGGGTCTCATGAACAAATAAAGCGAGTTGGGTTTCACACGAGCGCTGTTTCCGGAATCCATGTTGATTCCTACAGAGTAGATTCTGGGTTCGCAGAAACGACATGAGACGCGAGCAAAAAACATGATCTAATATTCTACAACTGATAGACGTCAGAGATATGGGTCTATAGTTTAGCGCATCTGCTCGACGACACTTCTTGAAGACTGGGACTACCTGTGCTCTTTTCGAATCATTTGGAACCTCTGTTGCCGAAGTGTAAACTACTTCTCGTGATTAGAACTTCAAGGAAGCGATGCTGCTTATACTTCTCTACTTCCATGGTAAACGAGATGCTAGTTATTCGGAGGATTCAGGAAGTCATACAGCCGTTCCTCACAAAGACTCTACACGACTAAGGTGTCATCTACTTCCCTGTAAGATACTGCAATCTTTCACGGCACTGAGACCATTGCGTGCTTTTCGAACCGTTAGATAAAAAGTTGGCAGTCACTCGACGAAGTAGTCTTATCATTGCTACTCCTTCTTAGTGGTGGCGGGAACAGAAAGCCTGTGGACAAAATAAGTTACTGTGCAAGATCAATAATCTGATCTCTCCTTTACAATCAGAACAAGAATGAAAAGGATTAGAGTTTTATACGTTTGCAAATTGAAAAGGTTTTCGGCAGTGCAGTGTAGAACAAGATGTCTGAAATCATGAGAGGAATGAAGGGAAAGTACTGTACTTGACACCTGGATCTTCCGTTACTTTCTCAACACGAAAACTAAGCAGACGTGGTCCAACGAGGTAGGAAAACTGTAGGAAGTGATTACATTGGAGGATATTCATAAGCACATTTTGCTCAAGAATAAACTCCAAGAGCACCTTGATTTCCAAGAAAAGCCAAGACTGAAAAAAAAAATCGCAAAACGTCGACTGAAGCGACTAAGAAGCAGCACAGCAATCAAAAGTACGAATATTGGGCTAAAATTAAAGCATAAGCCCAAGGGAAAGGAAAAGTGGAGTTGTAATAACATCGTCTGGAGATGGCCGTTATCAAAAGAAGAAGTTAAATAGTGCTAATTGATATGGAAAGTCAACAGAAAATACTTCTGCCTGAGGGTGCTAAACACAAATGACCATTGGGCCTGTTATTTAACTTACACAAATATTAAGCGATGTACGAAGTGAGAGAAAATATCTAACAAAGAATACAGGCGGAGAGGAACGGGTGTCAGCGCCAAGGTTTGCAGTCGGTACAACCATTTCGGATGATAGGTAGATCTGCATGAAGACGTCAGATACTTCTCGAGGTCCTGTCCAGATGAGACAAAAAAAAAAAAAAAACGGACATTCAGGACGGAATCTACAAATATTTCAGTATCGGTCACATAGGGACTGTCAAGATAAAAAAGACAAATAAGAGATCGTTCTGAGCTGATCACCTGTTCCAAGAAACGACTGTTAAACGAATGACCTCGGGCAAAGCCGCGTCTGTCTCTTGGCTTGTAAATATTTCAGTAGACCATGTCATTTCAGCAGTTTTAAGTGGATGCGTCTACATAGCATTGTAAATGCAGTAGGTGATCATTTGATCAGTTAGGACGACAGTGAAACTGTACACGAGACTGGTCTATTAACATGTACTGATAAGCCAAAACATTGTGACATCTGCCCACCGCGACATTGGATGCCACCTTGTGGCGTTGCGGGCACGTGACGCGGTAACAAAAGTATGCAAGCGGCGTAGATACGGACCGGTCATCACCCTAGCGAAGATATAGACTAGAAACGGGGAAAGCCATTGAGATAAGTGACTTTGACAATGGGAAGATTGTTATTACGCGGAGCCTGTCAATGAGTGCCTCAAAAACGACGAGGCTGGTCGAATTTTCACCTGCTACGGTCGTGAGCATCTATGGGAACAGGTAGAAAGATAATGAAACTCCACTAGCCTCTAAGTGGCTGGAGCCGGCCGAAGTGGCCGTGCGGTTAAAGGCGCTGCAGTCTGGAACCGCAAGACCGCTACGGTCGCAGGTTCGAATCCTGCCTCGGGCATGGATGTTTGTGATGTCCTTAGGTTAGTTAGGTTTAACTAGTTCTAAGTTCTAGGGGACTAATGACCTCAGCAGTTGAGTCCCATAGTGCTCAGAACCATTTGAACCATCTAAGTGGCTGGACGTCCACGACACTCCACAGATCGTATGGTTCGGAGGCTTGTCTGCTCTGTAAAGTATGGCTTCTCTGGCGAAAAAGCACAATGTTGGTGCACGGACAAGTGTTACGGAGCACACCGTTCAGCATAGATTGATGAACATGGAGCTCCGCTGTAGGCGAATCCTACGTGTTCACATGTTGACCCAACGAAATCGTCGGTTACGATTTCAATGGCCACAGGACCATCAGGATTCAGCTGTCGGTCAATGGAAACTTGTCGGCTCTCTGGATGAATCACTTGTTCGCTACACTAGATCGGTGGACGCTCCATAAACGCCGTCATCGCCGGAAACGTGCAGCGCACCACGGACGCAGGCTGGTGGGAACGCTATTTTACTGTTGTTGTTGTTGTGGTCTTCAGTCCTGAGAAAGGTTTGATGCAGCTCTCCATGCTACTCTATCCTGTGCAAGCTTCTTCATCTCCCAGTACCTACTGCAACCTACATCCTTCTGAATCTGGTTAGTGTATTCATCTCTTGGTCTCCCTCTACGATTTTTACCCTCCACGCTGCCCTCCAATACTAAATTGGTGATCCCTTGATGCCTCAGAACATTTCCTACCAACCGATCCCTTCTTCTGGTCAAGTTGTGCCACAAACTCCTCTTCTCCCCAATCCTATTCAGTACCTCCTCATTAGTTATGTGATCTACCCATCTAATCTTCAGCATTCTTCTGTAGCACCACATTTCGAAAGCTTCTATTCTCTTCTTGTCCAAACTATTTATCGTCAATATTTTACTATGAGCGGCATTTTCCTGCCCTTGCATGGGACCAGTGGTAGTAACCGAAGACCTGCTGAAAGCAGCGAACCACATGCATCCCTTCATGCTTGATGTCTTCCGCGATGTCGATGTCTTCTTTCAACAGTGTAATTGTTCGTATCTCGGAGCCACAACGGTACTACAGTGATTTGAGGAGCGTTATAGTGAGTTCACGCTGTCTCGGCGACCAGTTCGTCTCATGTAAAGTCTATGGAACCCATCTGGGTCGCTACAGGCTGCCACCACCTCGTACTCAAATCAATGGCCTTCTACTTACGCGGATTACGTGACCTGTGTAGAGACATCTAATGTGACATACCTCCACAAAACTATCAACAAGCTGTCGGATCCCTGATAAGCAGAATCAGTGATGTAGTTGGTTCGAAAGACGTACCAACAAAGTATTAAGCAAGTGGTCGTAATATTTTGGCTCATTTGTGTATCTCATCGCTAGCTACCATTTAAGGGCCTGTGGTGGTACATTTTGGTCTTTTAAGTCGTATTTGAGTGGACCTATGGCACGCAGACGAGCAGTAGAAACTCTCGCCTGGTGTGGTTGGGCATTATCTTGCTGAAAGGTAAGACCAGGACGGCTTGTCATGAATGCAAGAAAACGGGGACTAGAATATCGTCGATGCACTGCTGTGCCGTAAGGAGACCGCTGATGACCACCCAGGCGGTTTTGCTATGAAAATAAATGGTATATCAGACTATCACTACTGGTTCGTGGGCCACCAGGTGGGTGACATTCGGTTTGGTATCCCACCGCTGTCGGGGGCGTCTCCAGCCGACACCCCTGGGATAACAAGGCCGCCCAGCAGTGTTAGTGACGTCACACTAAGCGGCACATAGCCGACGCAGCAGTCCACGGACACCTCCGTACAGACGCGCCTGATGCTAACGACCTTCTGTCCGTCATACAGAAAGGAGCGAACTATAATTCGAACCAAAGACCAAATTATATATATTCTTGTAAACAGCATAAAGGTTCATAACGAAATACCGATTACATATACGGGCAGGAATAAGTTTAATCGATTGAGGAAGTTAGCCACTATTTTATAATTGTCAGAACACTATTTAGCTTTAAAACTCGCATACAGGTGGTGACAAATGCCAACTGACAGCAGGACTTAACATTTTCAAGCTCTTACACTGAAAGTAAATTATCTTAAACACTGTCATACATAGCAAAACCCTCACAACTTTCGTTTACAATAAGGTAACAAGAGTTCGCTTTATCTCATAAAACACTATTGTGAATTTACTCATATGTTCATGGTGACAGCTCTTTTGAAGAATTTTTACAAGTGAATCCCCAGTAATAAAGAATGGAAACAAAAGATAGATATCAAATATTCTCCTTTTAACGTAGACATCACTGAACGCAAGATTCTGTCTTGCACTGTGATACTGAGGGACTGCTCTTTCCTTTAAGAAAAGTCTGACAATTTGAAGTTCACTCTGCTATTGAAGATACACTTCTTGAAACAATATTAAAAATGTTATGAAAGGTAAGGAAATGAAAAACAACCAAGTGCATTACGTGTAAGAATGTGAGCAAAAGGCTGAGGTTCTCTTTACTTACATTTTCAATCTCTCTACAGCTTATTTCCTTTTCCACCTAGAAATCATCAACTGAAAGTCTCATTATTGCTGTCTGTTACTAACAAAGTGCTTTTCTATTTAGAAAACCTGACAATTTGATGTTCATTCTGGTACTGAAGATAAACACTTTTCAGAGGAGATCTAGAACCTATTCCTGCTCGTATATGTAATCGGTATTTCGTTATGAACCTTTATGCTGTTTACAAGAATATATATAATTTGGTCTTTGGTTCGAATTGTAGTTCGCTCCTTTCTGTATGACGGACAGAAGATCGTTAGCATCAGGCGCGTCTGTACGGAGGTGTCCGTGGACTGCTGCGTCGGCTATGGGCCGCTTAGTGTGACGTCACTAACACTGCTGAGCGGCCTTGTTATCCCGGGGGTGTCGCTCCAGCCATGTCTTCGCTCGTCATTGGCTGAGTTCGAAGCGGGACACGTCACTGAAGAGAATTCTACTCCAGCCAATGAGGTTCCAGGTCGATGCCGTTTCCGTAGACGCCCAGGACAGAGGCGGTATATCAACGTGAGTGTCGCCCGACACACGGCCCGATAACCAGGAATTATGGGCTGGGGTGTCATATCATTTCGTAGCAGGACACCTTTGGTTGCCATATGCGGCGCCATTACAAGACAGCGGTAAGTCGACGATATTCTACGCCCCGTTTTGTCGGCCTTCTTGGCAAGCAACTCTCGGCATACATTTCAGCAACATAAAATGCGCCTGCACACGGCGAGAGCTTCTACTGCTTGTCTTCGTGCTTGCCAAACCCTATCCTGGTCGGCAAGGTCGCCAGATCTCTCCCCAGTTGAGAACGTTTGGAGCATTATGGATAGGGCCTTCCGATCAGCTCCAGCTTTTGGCGATCCTACGCACCAGTTGGACAAAGTCTGGCAAGTTATCCCTCAGGAGAGCATCCGACAGTTCTGTCAAACAATGCCAAGCCGAATAACTGCTTCGATAAGGGACAGAGGTGGAATAACACGTTATTGACTTGCTCAATTTGTGAAGCTCCTTCTCCTGAATAGGTCATTCAGTTTTTCAGAAATTGCAATCACTTGTTGCCTGTACAAGTATATCACATCTTACGATTTCCGTAAAATTCGGTTTAATCCTTCGTGTTACGTCTTTTTTTTTTATCTTGGAGTGTACTTATGACATATTTCAGACTACAGATAAAATACACTCCTGGAAATGGAAAAAAGAACACATTGACACCGGTGTGTCAGACCCACCATACTTGCTCCGGACACTGCGAGAGGGCTGTACAAGCAATGATCACACGCACGGCACAGCGGACACACCAGGAACCGCGGTGTTGGCCGTCGAATGGCGCTAGCTGCGCAGCATTTGTGAACCGCCGCCGTCAGTGTCAGCCAGTTTGCCGTGGCATACGGAGCTCCATCGCAGTCTTTAACACTGGTAGCATGCCGCGACAGCGTGGACGTCAACCGTATGTGCAGTTGACGGACTTTGAGCGAGGGCGTATAGTGGGCATGCGGGAGGCCGGGTGGACGTACCGCCGAATTGCTCAACACGTGGGGTGTGAGGTCTCCACAGTACATCGATGTTGTCGCCAGTGGTCGGCGAAAGGTGCACGTGCCCGTCGACCTGGGACCGGACCGCAGCGACGCACGGATGCACGCCAAGACCGTAGGATCCTACGCAGTGCCGTAGGGGACCGCACCGCCACTTCCCAGCAAATTAGGGACACTGTTGCTCCTGGGGTATCGGCGAGGACCATTCGCAACCGTCTCCATGAAGCTGGGCTACGGTCCCGCACACCGTTAGGCCGTCTTCCGCTCACGCCCCAACATCGTGCAGCCCGCCTCCAGTGGTGTCGCGACAGGCGTGAATGGAGGGACGAATGGAGACGTGTCGTCTTCAGCGATGAGAGTCGCTTCTGCCTTGGTGCCAATGATGGTCGTATGCGTGTTTGGCGCCGTGCAGGTGAGCGCCACAATCAGGACTGCATACGACCGAGGCACACAGGGCCAACACCCGGCATCATGGTGTGGGGAGCGATCTCCTACACTGGCCGTACACCACTGGTGATCGTCGAGGGGACACTGAATAGTGCACGGTGCATCCAAACCGTCATCGAACCCATCGTTCTACCATTCCTAGACCGGCAAGGGAACTTGCTGTTCCAACAGGACAATGCAAGTCCGCATGTATCCCGTGCCACCCAACGTGCTCTAGAAGGTTTAAGTCAACTACCCTGGCCAGCAAGATTTCCGGATCTGTCCCCCATTGAGCATGTTTGGGACTGGATGAAGCGTCGTCTCACGCGGTCTGCACGTCCAGCACGAACGCTGGTCCAACTGAGGCGCCAGGTGGAAATGGCATGGCAAGCCGTTCCACAGGACTACATCCAGCATCTCTACGATCGTCTCCATGGGAGAATAGCAGCCTGCATTGCTGCGAAAGGTGGATATACACTGTACTAGTGCCGACATTGTGCATGCTCTGTAGCCTGTGTCTATGTGCCTGTGGTTCTGTCAGTGTGATCATGTGATGTATCTGACCCCAGGAATGTGTCAATAAAGTTTCCCCTTCCTGGGACAATGAATTCACGGTGTTCTTATTTCAATTTCCAGTTGTGTATATTGAGTAGCAGTATTCAGTAGCCCCAGTTACTTAAACAGGCCTTCGCAGGCCGTTCTTGAGTGCACACCACAAATAATTCGCATTGTTATATTCGTCACTTATTGAGCCGTGCGTGGCTCGTGTTTGTGCCATATCTCATTAGACATCCTGTTTTTACTGTACTACCACCTCGTTATGTTAATTTCAATTACTGGTGTCACTGAGTTGCCGCTTTGCCTGTCCGTGAGCGGCAGCAGCGGCGCTTATCGGCATAATCCCTGGCGTATTATCTTTGACGACTGCTATTACTTCCCGGTTGTCGTGTATTCAGTGTTAGTTCGGATCTGCCAGTGAGTTGGGAGGCGCTAGCAGTGCAGTTCGGACCTGACAGTGTTTGACTTAGGACGCGGCAGAAGTTCAGTCGGGGCGCGGCTGGAGTGATATCCGGACAGCCGTGACTCGCCCAACGGTTGCCGATACGTATCACTTGAGTGCGGACCATCTCGGCTGGTCGTCGGTCGGTCGTCTTGTCGGACGACGTGTATGTTGGCAGGCGATCGCTTATGGGTTGCCTGCGTGTGCCGACTCATGATTAGTCCTCGTTATTGCACAGTCGCTGCATTAGTATTTTCTAGTCCTTCGTGCAAGTGTTCGTGATACTGTGTGTAGCTTGTGATGTCGACTGCTCAGTTATTTTAGTGCTGTATCCGTGCTGATGTGTGGCAGTAGGCCGGTTGGAGTGGATGAGCCAGGAAATCTCCGCGTGGCGCAGCTGGCCGGTCCCGCTGGTGGTCTCTACGCAGTGTAGGAGTGTGTGGGAGCTGTTTCGATTGCTACGAGGTTCGTGACTCACCGACCCAGGACATCAAAGTTGAGTGGTGATTTAATTACCGAAGCCAGTCTGTTCACCTTGTGCCGTTGGTTTTCATGGTTGGCTGTTGGAGTACTCCCGTGAGCAACGGCGAATGTCCGAGTCGGGGAAAATTTGGCCACCATCCGGTGGAGTTTAACTGTATTTTGGTTATTTGAAGTCCAAGCGCACCAGCGGAATTTTATGCCTTGTGGCCGTTGGCGTTCCGGTTACCTGCCCTGGCCGCTGACGTAAAATTCGGGCAGTGTCCTTTTCTCGCCGTGTTGTCGCTGTCCAACACGTGTGTGTACTTGTGACAGCTTATGCGTACTTGGTTGTGGGCGGCTACGCCTTTTACGTTTTGGGATTGGAGTTCCTTGCGTACTGGTCGGGTGGAAAGCAAGTCGTCTCGTCGGTGGGTCCGTTGACTGTCTCTTGGTTGGGTTGCCGGCGGGTCGGATATGGTTGGGCCGTCTAACTGTCTCCCCTAAGTGAACGTTAATATTTCAAGTGCAGACCGACCCCCGGAAACTTCTAAGCGCCGCTGGCTGTATTGCCTTTTCTTATTGGTGTTTGATTGTGTTTTTTTAATGGCTCATAGCCGATGGTTTGAATTTGTATGCTTTTAGTTGGGTTTTAAATAATGAGCTTCAGCCTTTTTAAAACTGAAAGTTACTTACTTGTTAAGTCTGAGATTGTTTGGGCCTTCAGCCTCATTTAAAATACTTTTGGATGAAGCTTTGGGCCTCCTGCCTTTTGAAAATTCATTGTAGTTGTGGTTTTGAATCAGGGGCCTTCAGCCGTCTTAAAATTAAAATTCCTTACTTGCTAAGTCTTAGATTGTTTGGGCCTTCAGCCTCATTTGAAATATTATTTAAGGGTAAAACCTTGTGCTTTCTGCGTTTTGAAAATTTATTGTAGTTGTGTTTTAAATCATGGGCCTTCAGCGGTTTCAAAAATTAAAGAGGTTGTGGCCTTAAGCCATAAGATTGTGTGACGTATTTAGTCGATAGTTAAGGTCAGAAATTTGCGCTGTAATATTTGGGCAACTAAATTGTGGTGTCACCGCCAGACACCACACTTGCTAGGTGGTAGCTTAAATCGGCCGCGGTCCATTAGTACATGTCGGACCCGCGTGTCGCCACTGTCAGGATCGCAGACCGAGCGCCACCACAAGGCAGGTCTCGAGAGACTGACTAGCACTCGCCCCAGTTGTACGACGACGTTGCTAGCGACTACACTGACGAAGCCTTTCTCTCATTTGCCGAGAGACAGTTAGAATAGCCTTCAGTTAAGTTAATGGCTACGACCTAGCAAGGCGCCATTTGTACCATTGCATGTATCTCAAGATAGTCTCACTTGTATCATCAAGAATGCTGTATACCAAAGGACGATATAAAAGTTAAGTGTTCTAGTAGCTACGTTCTTTTCTTTATCACATTCATTACGAATCCTGTTCCAGACTTCGCGCCAGTCGGCGTGTGTGTACGTGTGCCCTTTCGGCTACCCGTCACTGTGGACTGGCTGCCTTGTCAGTCCACTACATAAATAAAGTTGTATGTGTTCGAGTGTAACTGACAGCCGCTCATTATTAGCCCCTTTCCACAATTCCAGCTACCTGTTCTGTCCTGCGGATTTAACCAGGCGTTTCACTTATATATCTGAGTTATCATTTGCTATTAAGATTTTTTGCTCAATTTATGAAAACCAGAGCGGTTGGTAAGCAGACAGTGTCTTTGCAGCGCTACGGGCAGAATTACGCACATCAGAAGGCGTCCATATTCGGCACGTGCGCTCGCAGAAGTCGTCGCGTTTCCCAGTTGCAGCTGTTCCTTGGGGTTTCCATATACGTGGTCTGGGAAGTGGTGCCCCTCCTGCGTGTTCAGAGCTGCTCCAGTACAGAGTGTCGCATCCAGAGCGGCTTCCCTGCGCTCGTCTGGTACCCGTTCTCCTTCACAGAGACGCCAATCTACCAGGTACCCAAGGAGCATGGTATTCTTTCTGTTAATGCACGATATAAGTTTCACTTCAGAAAGTCTCGCGAAGCAGCCGAGGAGCATGACACCTACATGTGACTAATAGCAGTGATTTTCATGTCAGTGAATTGGCCATTTCATCCCTCCAAATGTTTTTTTTTTTTTTTTTTTTTTTTTTTTTTTTTTTTTTTTTTTTTTTTTGTACTTCAGTTCCAGAATTTCGCGGTTTGGGATTTTATGTAGCTTTTCATATTGGAAGTGACGCATGCTTTTCTTTTTTCACTCGCACGCCACATGTCCCTTCAGTGTTTGCAATACCAGGAGCTAAAGGACTTTCTTCAAAACAAGTCGTTAAATTCTTTTAAGGATCTATTGTCCGAGGCTGTGTTTATGATTGCACAATCTTGTTTTAACGACCCTGCACACCTCTCAGCCATTCGTAAATGTAATGTACTTTCATCATCTTTTATTAGCTCTGGCTGATCGCGCCTGCAAAACTGCGTGACCTTGCTCGATCTTGAGTGGCTTTCGTAGAGTCTAACTTTGGACTCGGAAAGAATAATAAAATTTACATTTTGAGAATATTGTTAAATGCCTGTGTCTGTTTGAATATTATTTACGCTATCGTTCTTATGTTAACCAGAAATCAAGTTTAACACTTTACTTTACTCCTTACCTTTGATTATCTTTGCGATAATTAATGTTTGCCACTAAAACACAGTGCCAGAGTTTACTACCGAGCCAAGAACAAATACCAACTCACCCAGAGAATTTTGCTTCTAAAGATAAATAATTCTACGTTCTAATACCGATCGTCAGTCCTGAAGGGACAAATTTTGCAAATAATAGTGTTCATAAAATTTGAAATAGTTAGTGAATTAATTTTTGAATAAATCAATTTTAGCTTTTAGTACTAACAAGGGGAGGCCGCCAATTGTGAAATTCAGATTCGATTCATACTGCGCATAATAATAGCTCATGGCCAGAGGTGTAATGTGGCAAAGCACCAAGATGCACTTCTCAGCCGTTGTCGAGAAAATCGACAGTTAAAAGAAACTGTTACGGTTAAATGCTCTCTACGATTAATAATGTTCTACAGCGTCGTGGCGCAGCGGTAAGCGCTCGGGTTCCTAATCCGAAGGTCGCCGGATCGAATCTCGCGCCCTGCAACATTTTTTTTTTGTATTTGTTTTTTGTAATTCAAATATATATATATATATATATATATATATATATATATATATATATATATATATATATATAATTCCCGGCAATCAGTTGCAACAATTATGCATATAATAAGTTGTTGAAAGTCGTTTGTCGTGGAAAAACTGGCGACTTCGAACATCATTACGTTTTCCGCAAACAAAGTTGTATTTCACAAATGTTATTAATTGTCTTCATAATGTTAACCACGTATAGTTAACGGAAGACGTAGAAACGATATTCCGAAAGGAATACGTATAGCGTAAGTCAAACGTTCGAATTAGAACAGAGACCCCACGAACACAAATTTTCTGTGGCAGGTATGAAATATAAACTTCGTTACTCGCTCGTTACACTTGAAAGACAGATGTTGAATGGGCCGAAACGAGCAGCCGCATAACAGCGTAGTTGCCTGCTAACTTAGAAAGAAGGTAGATGCGGTCCCTAGCGCAACTTATAACATCGTCGAAAATCAGTGCGGACGGGAGAGCTTTGGTACACCCTGTTAAACAAACGGAAAAATGGAGGCGGTACAATTGGAGAGCGATCCGCCTTCACCACCATGCATAAGCAATTCATTAATAGTATATATATATATATATATATATATATATATATATATATATATATATATATATATACCCGAGCGCTTACCGCTGCGCCACGACGTTGTACAACATTATTAATCGTAGAGAGTATTTCACGGTAACGGTTTCTTTTGATTGTCGATTTTCTCGACAACGGCTGAGAAGTGCATCTTGGTGCTTTGCCACATTACACCTCTGGCAATGAGCTTTTATTATGCGCAGTATGAATCGAATCTGAATTTCACAATTGGCGGCCTCCCCTTGTAAAATGAAGCTCACAGGATTTTAACGACGTTTTTAACAGTCACTTTCCGAAGCTTTTCAAATAAAAATAAAGTTAGTTATCCTTTTCTGACTGCTTTTGCTTTAGTCTTGGAAAAATAAGCAAAAGAATTTAATCGATTACTATTCCAGTTCGACCTATCAAAGATGCGTGTCTCTATTTTATTACGTAAGTGAACCCCACAAACATAGCGTTAAATGCAGTTACTTTAAGATAGGATTTAAGCAGAATAAATATAAGGTATGAGATATAAAAAGGTGACACACTTTTGAATTAACTACTGCAGTATAAATCCAAAATCACAGACACCACAATTTCTGTTAACAAAGGTCTGGGACTACTGTTACGTTAATAATTACGAAATAAACTGTCGGTAGCTTACCCTGTGAGAAGCAGTGTAGTACAGAGAACGTTGTGTGAAATTACTTCCATAGTTTCTTCATTTGTTATACTATTTAAGCAGACCAAACACATCATATTGTCCATCTTTTGGAATCATTCCCGAACCAAGGTAGTGCAGTTGTCGCACCACCATAATTTTGCCTGCAAATATCTTGCATCAACGTCTACGATTTACATGAGGCGACTAATTATTGCCAAATACTGACTATCATTTTCCTCCACAATATGCAGTTATTAGCAGACAATATTAAATTCCTGAAGAATGCAATCTGTTTGCAGTACTCGTCGTTCGAAAGACAAGACTTCCAGAAACGAAAACGAACAGGGAAAAAGCTTGTCAATTCACAGGCTAGTAGCTTCCTAGTTTCGTTGGCGGAATAACACTCTTTTGAATATAATAAAACATTTCTTCCTCAAAAAGGGACCATACTTCACTACTATGACACTATCAAATACATAAATGTGTAAAAATGAAATGAATTGTTCAACTGATAGTCACAATATACCTTTTCAATCATCTCACAACATCTCTCAACCCCGAATCACATTGAAATAATCATTAATACGTTGTACGAGATATTGAAAACCAACGAAAGAAATGAAAATATAACGCGAGGAGAGAAGTTAGTACCTTTTCTCACCAAAATTAGAAGTGCTGGATTCGTTCCCCTTGCGTGATACGGCTTTTCACCGGATAGGTACATTTGGAAGCGGCGTCAATCATTATAAATCGTGTTCCACACGACATTTTGCGTTGTCATGTTGGATTATTCTCTTGATCATGGTCAAATAATATGGCCACGTTACGTTCGACTCTGCCCATAAATTCTCAAGAAAATCTCACTAGAATATTTTTATTGGCAGTCGATAAAATATGATATTTATGAGAATAATATCGAAAAAGCAGAGCCACACAAGCCAAATTCTATGCGTATCTATATTTCTTCACCAGCCTGAAAAAGACCACGCAGAAGGATGCCATTTTAATTTCCAAAAGATGATAAATCTGGCTAAATTGCAGGACGTGCGTAACATGTGACTTATGACTACAGTTCTCAGCTTATTGCTACGCACTGAATTTGTCCTAGAATGAGGCGTCGTCATTAGACCGCTTCTCGTGTTTTTAGTTATTACGACTTTTCATCTACTGCCATCATCAAATAATTTCTTAGAAATTTTAAAATACAGCCCTGTGTCAGTGAGAACATAAGCCACGCCTAAAGTTGGCGCTGAATCATTGTTGGTGTGTTTCTGACACTAATGACGTCCAGGAACATATCTTACTTGGTCAGTCGATGCGCTGCCGTCACTTTGTCAGCTTTCATTTTGAAGTAGGGTACAGATCTGTAAGCAGAGGCTAATGACTCGTCAGTCATAAGTGCCAAACGGCGTAACGATTTGCTCGTTCTCTGTAAGGTTGCTCCTAACTCACCTTGCTTCAGCTGAAACGATACGGCACCTGCCAGAATTCGAGCACTGGGTCGAGCGTATGCGGTAACTGCAGCCGGCGTTGTTGGTGTCGTGTGTCGCTGATCACAAAACTTGCGTCGTTCATGAAACATTCTGTATAATACAGGGTGATTATAATTAAAGTCAGACTTTCAAAAATGGCTCTGAGCACTATGGGACTTAATATCTATGGTCATTAGTCCCCTAGAACTTAGAACTACTTAAACCTAACTAACCTAAGGACATCACAAACATCCATGCCCGAGGCAGGATTCGAACCTGCGACCGTAGCGGTTACGCGGTTCCAGAGTGAAGCGCCTAGAACCGCAAGGCCACAGTGGCCGGCAAAGTCAGACTTTCAAAACGCTGTAGAAATAACATCACTGGTCAGAATGACGTCAAATTGAAACGGAATATTACGGGAGAAGGGAGAAAACGGATAGCAGAACAAAAAAAAAAGTGTGTGAAAATTGATAAATAGATGGTGCTGTGTGTGTCAGAATACGTAAATGAAAACACCTGTCATGCTCACGACCCACTGAAGTTAGTATAAACACGCCGGGTACACGGCTTTTCCTCCTTTCGCGTCTACGACGTTCGCCATGACTGTCTCAATGCAGGATCGCGCTCCGCTTGTAAAGATGTATTACAGGAATGATGACCGTGCACACGTTGCTTTGCAGAAGTTCCGGACACTGAAGGGTTTAAAAAAGGCGTTCATCCGATGACTGCCCTGGGTCTGGAGAAAATGATTCGGAAATTCGAAAAGACGGGTTCTTTTGGTGTGCAACCTGGTAGAGGGAGGAAACGAATTGGCTCGGCGTCAGTGGAAGCAGTGACCCCAGCAGTGCAGCAGGAGACGAGTGGTGGTGTGCAAACGTGTAGTGAACGGAGAATTGTCAGAACATACCCGTGAGCACGTGTGTAAAATCGTACGAAACGTCCGTCTTTACTATCCATTCAAAATTACCCATGTGCACGAGTTGCTTCCTGTTGACCTGCCAGCAAGGGAGGCCTTTGCTTTAGAATTTCTTTTTCGCATGGAAGTGGACAATGACTGGCCGTGGAAGATTTTGTGGATAGACGAAGCCCACTTCCATCTGACAGGACATGTCAATACACAGAATTGTCAAATATGGACAACGGAAAAATCCACACGCAAATCAACCAATACCACTTCATCCTGAAAAGGTCACTGTGTGGCACGGGTTTACGGCATCATTTATCGTAGGACCACATTTTTTCGAAGAAACAGGTGCTTCCAGTCCTGTTACCTGTACCGTCACTGGTAAGCGCTATGAGTGTCAGACCATCTGTCCAACAGCGTGCATGTGTGGATGGGATCATTTTAATGCAAGATGGCGCACCTCCTCACATTGCACATCCAGTTAAGCAGCTGCTGAAGCGCCATTTCGGAAATACTAGAACTATCAGCCGCCATTTCCCTACAGCCTGGCCGTCCCGAACACCTGATCTCAATCTGTGTGACTTCTGGCTGTGGGGCTATCTGAAAGATGTTGTGTTCAGTGTTCCGGCTGCAAACTTGGCTGCATTGAAGGCACGCATTGCGCAACACATTCTGAACGTGAACCAGGAAACACTTCGATCAGTTGTGGAACATGCTGTTTCTTAATTTCAACATGTTGCAAAAACGATGGATAGCATATTAAACTCGTTTTGCACCAGTCACACGGAAATTAATAATACGATTTGATTCTGATTGATGGTTTTAATGCGGTTTTTTTGCCTCAGGAAGTTAAAAACAGATTTTTTCCATCCGATGTGCCGTGGTGCATGGGCTTACGTCACTAAGAGTATCACATCTGTACGCCCATGCACACTGAGTAGCACAGTTCGTTTAACGTCAAACGTACACCTTACGCATTGTTGTATGATTCATTTGTCATTTGTAGTCGACCACTATTAAATTATGATGCTTACAGCGCCATGTATTGTTACAGTTTGTAATTACTCACTTTTCTTCTGCCATACGTTTTCCCCCTTCCCCGATAATATTCCGTTTCAATTTGACGTCATTCTGACCAGTGGGGTTATTTCTACAGCGGTTTGAAAGTGTAACTTTAATTGTAATCACCCTGTATATACGCACATGGACATAGCATCTGACCAGTCTGTTACAGACAGGTGTCTAGTGAATAACGCAGTTCGTCGCTAGTTAAGCGACTTTGAACGTGGCGTAAAAATCAGAGCAAGAGGCTTGGGTCACAGTATATCGTAGATTACTGCACAAATCGGGTTTTCGGGAACAACAATGTCGATGATGGATCTTAAGTAACGCAAAGACAATGTTTTCACACCCGTTAACTACAACACAGCACGATCACACGTGTTTGAGAAACGAATGTCACGTCACCTCTGCAGAGTCATATAGGGCGATCGGCGATGAGTCAGATCTCAGGGACCCCTTTTCTACTAGGATTATAACGAAACAGGTGCACCCTAAGGCTAGGCGCAAATTGAGACGCGTATAGCGCGTGTGGCACGACGCAGCGCAGAGCGCGTTTTTGTAACATCACAGGTACAAATGGGACCGCGCAAATTGCGACGCGACGCGACTGGGACGCGACACGCGCCTGCGCTAAGTCGTGCGGCGTTGTGCTTGAGGCACAGTTTCTCGCGCCGCGCGTGGCGCGTGCCTCGCTAACATCGTGGGAAATTTGAGACGGGGAGCGGAAAAGTAGTCCGGCCATATGCTCACATCGGAACGGTGCATATGAGCAGTGGTAGTATTGCCCCCATATGATAAATTTTGCCTTACTGTGTACTAAATTTCATTGCCTTTGGGTAGTGTTTCGTTTTTCGCCATTTAAACGCTCCATCTTTCTTCGTTAGTACATTATACTTTTCTGTTATTTATATCTGTATAGTTTTGTTCTTCTTCTGTCAAGAAAAATGCATACTTCAGTAACTGATGAGCCATTGGCCGCTGGAATTGTATCATATGCCTCCGCGATGTTTTCAGATCAAATGGTTCAATTGGCTCTGAGCACTATGAGACTTAACTTCTGAGGTCATCAGTCCCCTAGAACTTAGAACTGCTTAAACCTAAGTAACCTAAGGACATCACAAACATCCATGCTCGAGGCAGGATTCGAACCTGCGACCGTAGCGGCCGCGCAGTTCGAGACTGTAGCGCCTAGAACCGCTCGGCCACTCCGGCTGGCATTTTCAGATCGCAAGAAGGGACAGAGGGTAGTGAATAAGGAAACAAGGAGTATTATAAAATCATGTGATTAAGAATCAAGGTAGGAAAGTAAAACAAGGTTATCTTCTCGCTGCCTACTATGCTGGCGTATCTGTACGATCTGTTACAAAATTTAGAAAGGGATAATCTCCACAGGTGTGATCCCTTTGTGCTCCTGTCAAAAAGCGTCCAAGATCTGAAGTCTCACTTCTGATATGGATGTAATAATGTAATACGACACACTGTACTACATGCATGTGAACATCACATTTCCACTGCAAGCTAGAAACAGTCGAAAAGCAGCCACAAATAACAATGTTTTAATTGGTTCTCCGTGAAGAGAAAAAGCATTTAAATTGTTGCATGCACATTATCAGCATTAATAAACTAATTATACAACAGGCTACACAAATGAAGAAAATGGTTGGTATTATTACGAAAGTAGGAATATCCTAAAAGAGTGTTATGAGTAGATATATTTAATTTATTGAAATGTACTCCTGACAAAGGCAGATCTACGCTCATGACAATGTTTTTCGAACTCCAACTCACAAGGCACACATGACTAGCTTGTGCATTCCTGTCGCGCACAATATCCTCCGCTGCTGACAATACACTGACCATTGTGTTGTGGGACAGATCAATTATTTATTTTTCTCAATAACAACTATTTTATTCGCGATCACACATTGTCAGTTTGGCAAGCCGTAGGTGAGTAACCAATATCTGGCATGTGCCTATCATTCCGCCTGAAGGAACGATCGTCGTATTTTAATACTGCTTAGATCAAGAGAAGGAATAAAATCCTTTTGGTATGTTTCCATTCCAACCGATCAGTGTTAAAAATATGATGGGTTACGTGGATTCCACCAAAATTCCAACGGAATTGGTAATATATTTTTGTGTGAATTGTTAACCTTTGCTCATTCGAAGAAGCTTCACCGTTTGTGAGTAACGGCTACATTTCACTTGCTGAATGGTTTAATTGTACTTCCTTTGTCACAGTGTAATTTGCCGAATTCATCTCACAGCAGCTATTGAGACAGAATTCCGAAACGGAGTGCCTCATTAAACAAGTAATTGGCAATCACAGAGCTCAATAGCTTACGAAGAACCTCATAGTGTCGGTTTCCAGTACCATAAAAGGAGAAATTACATGTTTATTTTCATACTAGGAAGCTCTTGTTTCGCTAGCTGTCGATAACTCTTAAAAAATTAGTCACTGGAGTGAAGTAAATAAAAAAAGAAGTATAAGTAGTGATATATCGCCATAGATAAGATAGTTCCGTGTGTTTAAGAACTGGCAAAACACTTTCCTCCTTGTGTGCTATCATTCGCCAAACTTTCGTTTCGATGTCTCGAGCGGTTTAGGAGATATGAGAGATGTTGCGAGTATTTCCTTCTCGCCGGCGTGAGATCGGAAGTCAGCGCGCTACATGGGATCCATTTTCTCGTGATCGGAGGCAGATAGAGACCTCTTCCCAAATGTAAACAAAAATTCAGCATGTTAGCTAAATTTCATACGTAGCAACATATGGTGTAATACGCACCAAACGCAAAATCACAGCGACCCCTAATTTTCGTTGCAAACTTTTTGAGTTTTGCGTAGTGTCTTACCAAAATGTGTACATCACAATAAGAACGGTCATTAGCGAGTTGATGAGCACTTCGTCACGAAGCTGACATATAACGCTACAAGTAAGGCAAAAATCATATATTTTCAGTGAATAGTTTCTGTAAAATCGTTTGAGAAAGATAACAGGTTGGGCGCGCTTCGGTTCTGTCAGCGCGGAGCGTCGTCAGCCGGAGCGTGCGAAGTGTGGTGTACGCGTCGCAATATGCGCTGCACCCGCGCGACCCGTGCGGCACGTGCGTGTCGCGCTGTAGAGTCGTGTCACGTCACACGTGCTATACGCGTCTCAATTTGCGCCTAGCTTAAGCCTCAGCAGTGGAGGATGGATTTGTGGACCTCGGATAGCACTTCGACACACAGCCCAACGACTCGTTTAGATCCACGAACATAATCACTGCAACATCAAACAGTTATGCTGTGTAGGATGGTCCAACGATTCCCAGTTTCAGTTGTGTCGAACTCCTGAATAATTGAGAATAATGCTTATGCTCAGTGTTAAGGATTCTGTGTGTCAACAAGGCTGTCTCGTAGCAGGTGGTGGCTTAGTAGTGCTCTGGGATTTCTAATGATCACCTTCAAGCCTCATTGCTTGACTGCTTAACCGAATGACAGATGCGCAGTTTGTGGACATTCTTGCAGACAGTCTGCAAATCTTTTTGGCATTAGAGTACCCCGAAGGAGACGCCAAATTTCAACAGAACAACCCGACATTTCAGAAATCTTCGGTCGCACGCAGTTAGCCGGATGAACACTTCAGTAAAGTTATGGGCATAGTTTCACCCCAGAGAAAACCCAAACATATTCTAGCATTTATGTTTTGCTGCCCATACGCATATACTGAATGCACAACAAACTGCTCAACAAGAATTGCAGTTGCGACTCCAAGATGCTTGGATACGTCTACAGAACATATCCAACACTGCCTTGTACAGTCTCTAAAACGCAGTAATATTTTGAGACATTGCCTATATACCGACAACGGGAGGCCACAACGTTTGCAACGCGTATTTACTGCAAACTTCGTGCACTCGTAGTACTCCATGAGGACATCAAAATGTGTAAACAGTAGCGCGTACTTCTCAAGCGCTATTGAGAAAATCGCAAGATAATTTCTGTCGTCAAATATGTACCTGGGCTTGGCCGTTATTATTACAAAGCGGCGGCCGTTAGTAACACGAAGCGGCGGCAGCTGAATGGTGCCGGCACGGTAGCTCAGCGTGTTCGGCCAGAGGCTTTAGCTACCCTCTGTAGTAAAAAACTGTGTGACATGATTTACAAAAGACCTGAACTGGTGTCATCGGACGTACGCCACGAACAAATTCAACGAACAATATCGAACAAAATGAGATTAAAAAAAAAGTGTTTAGCGTCCAAGCCCCGTAATCGTAGGTATTTGGTCGCTGGATCGAGTCTCATTGGTTACTTTTTTTTTTTTACAACACAGTCTACAAATTTTTACTATCACAAATAATATAATATTCATAACTACCGACTAGTAAACGACCAAACGCATAAGTAGTAGTAGTATGGTATTCTGCCTTACGGTAGGTCTTGTCATGGGTTAAGCCTCTTCCACTTTTGTCTGTCCGAAGCCAGTCTTTTCATTTCCGAATATTTGTCTCCTTTGATATTGTCCAGCATTTGATATCTTCTCCTTCCTCTTCCCCTTTTTCCCTCCACCATTCCTTCTATTCCTTCCTTCAGTAAACAGTCCCTCCTCAAACAATGTCCAATCCAGTACTGTTTTCTCTTTCTGATAACTTTCAGCATGTTTCTTTCTTCTACAACTCTTCTTAATACTTCTTCATTCCTTACTCGGTCTTCCCATTTCACTTTTTCCAGTCTTCTCCATATCCACATCTCTAGAGCCTCCAATCTTCTTTCATCTTCCTTCCTCAATGTCCAGGTCTTCGCACCATATAAACCACATAAACGCATAAAGTGACACTAAAAATGTTTGCTTGTCCGTGATTTGAGAAATTCCTTATACCTGGAAGCAGCCCGAAACTACTTGTTACCTGCAAGTTTTGACTGCCACAGACAGCTGTCGAAAGACGTACAACTAATCGTCGCTTTCAACATTTCGAGTACAAGCTGCAGGATGGTATTTTTCGTAAAAACATGGAAAACATAAAGTTAAACGGCACCAGCTGCACTGAATAAATGCTATGTTTCCACGTACGCAAGGTCTTTTGAGGTTTTCCATGGAAAAACAAACCTCGCTAACATTTTTAAAAACCTCTCTTTCATCCGATAATTTGGAAGCAAACCTTGCATAACACAGCATTTCCTTAAATATCGGAGCTGATAATTGGTCATATATACCGAGCGAGGTGGCGCAGTGGTTCGCACACTGGACTCGCATTCGGGAGGACGACGGTTCAATCCCGCGTCCGGTCACCCTGATTTAGGTTTTCCGTGATTTCCCTAAATCGCTCCAGGCAAATGCCGGGATGGTTCCTGTGAAAGGGCACGGCCGACTTCCTTCCCTGTCCTTCCGTAATCCGATGAGACCGATGACCTCGCTGCCTCGCTGTTTGGTCTCTTCCCCCAACCAACCAACCAACCAACCAATTGGTCATATAGTATCGAGTGTATTTTAATAGCGTCTTCACGAGAAGCAATTTCTCGTTCTCTTTCGATTAAATAAAAACAATTTTGAAGATGCTTAGTGAAATATTTAACTTGCCTGTAGAAATAAACATCGCACGATTGGCAAATTGGCGTGCATTTCGGAGGTACGACTTTAACCGTAAATGATCCAAGTCCTTCGTCATCGGAGAAAATTTCGTCGTACAAACCAGGATTCGCCTGACCTCCCAAGAATCTATTATTAATAAGAATTTTTCTTTCTTCACGTAGGGAAGCATGACACTAGACAAAAATGAACAATATAATTGCGTGGTAAGTTACCCGGATTTCGAACTCGTTACGACGACATTCGGAAGATCTTTCATTAATTTGTCAACGGTGTTCTGAACCTTTGGTCCAAAGTTCCCCGTGGCTTCTCGCAAACAAAGAAACACGTGTGGCAATAATTCGCCACCTAATGTTATCGCATGTTGTGCCGTGTACGAGTGTGTCACCTTATTCATGTCGCGCCTTCTGACAAACACGGTCATCGAATTTCTTTCGGCGAGAGTTCTGTTGTATGTGGACTGGTAGTGGCAACCTGTCTGGTCTGTACTGATAACAAATTTTTTTTCGAAATTCCGGATGACTGTCCTCGTCTGCAATTGAAACTTTCTCGCGGCTTCCAGCGTTTCTTCCGCAGACGCACATTCCCTCAAACTCACATACTGCGTGATCTTCCTCTGCCGTAATTTGCATTTTTTTATCCATGAAAGCGATGCTTTGAAGATGAAGTGCTCCGATTGGAATTGGCCTGCAGCAGCCAGAGCCCACTGCTGTAGGTTTCTGGTTGTTACCTGAAAAGTAAAATCAAAGTTTCATTTTATTAGTATAATTATTTCTTCGAATTAGGTTGTTGAAGATACAGAAAATTAGAAGTGGAGTGATAAAAATGAACACTTACTTGCTGATAAGTTTGGCGAGACTCCACTAAACGGTCATAGGTCCACGAATAAATTATCGAATATTTATCGATCGTTGATACTCCAGATTTTATGTTTTCTTCCCATCTCTTCAATTCATCTTTTCTTCTCAATCTTCTAGACCCTTTTACCTGGAGAGTTCGAAGACTCCACTTGGGGGGTTCTTTCGCCACTTTAACCATTTTTATTTTGGTCCCCAACGGAACATAATCGCCTTTTGACGCCATTTCTGCTGGCTCATAATTTTCATCGTCGGACGAATTTTCTTCGACTTCACGGAATTGATCTTCTTTGCCTACTTCATCAAAATGTATAAGGTTCTCGTCAATGATGAGTATTTTTTCTCCTAGTATTTCCATGGTAGCCCGATACAGTTCCTCTCCAATCGCCACTGCATCGGCAGAAATCGTTGCTGATGCTTCTGTATCAATGACGTCCGCTTCTTGAAGACTCTCACAATATACTAACGCATCTTTCAAACGACGTTTCGCAGCTGCACTATGGATTGAATATTCATGACATTCCTCGTCTGTAGTTCTCGACGAACCGGGTGTCACTTCCATTTTTCTGGTCACTATGTAAGGTTTTATACTTCACGAACAATTCGCACGTACGTTATTTCTTTCTGCTACATAAGCAAGGTCTCACCGCTGTGCGAGTTAACCGTCGAATTATCCCCATTCTACCCCGGTTCGAGCCTGGCCCTCCCCTCGTTGGTCGTTCACTAGTCGGTAGTCGTGAATATTATACTATTTGTGATAATAAAACTTTGTAGACTGCCAAATAACATTTTAAATGTAATAAAAGTTCATCTGATTACACGTATTTTTCCCGTTATATCAACTGTAATATCAATAGTAAAAAAAAAAAAAAAAAAAAAAGACGAACAGGACTCGATTCAGCGTCCGACGACCTATGATTGCGGGGATTGGACGCTAACCACTCAGCCGCCGCCGCTTCGCGTTACCAACAGCCGCCGCTTTGTGATAGTAACAGCCACGCACAGATACATATTTGACGACCGAAATAATCTTGCGATTTTCTCAATAACGCTTGAGAAGTACGCGCTACTGCTTACACATTTTGTTGTCCACATAGAGTACTACGTGTGTACGAACTTCGCAGTAAATCTGCGTTCGAAACGTCATGGCCTCCCCTTGTGTGTAATTCAGCTGCCCCTACCGATAACTTGATGCAACGTGCCACATTTTTATAAATCATGTAATATTCATTTTCTCTCTCTCGCTACTCGCAAACTACAGACACAATGAATAGGACCTTTCTATAGGAGACATTGAACAGGACCCTTCTATAGCGCCGGCCAGGGTGGCCGAGCGGTTCTAGGCGCTACAGTCTGGAACCGCGCGACCGCTACGGTCGCAGGTTCGAGTCCCGCCTTGGGCATGGGTGTGTGTGATGTCCTTAGGTTAGTTAGGTTTAAGTAGTTCTAAGTTACAGAGGACTGACGACCTCAGAAGTTAAGTCCCATAGTGCTCAGAGCCATGTGAACCATTTGAATCTTCTATAGGAAATATAATGCAGTTAAATTGTTTGCTGGGGTACGTTTTCGCTAGAGGCCACGGTTTTCAACTTATTTAAGGAAAGCGCGTTTCAGTGTCACTTGTACATGTTTCTCTTGAGAAATTCGAAAACTGCTACCTCTAATGAAACCTTATCCCGGTACAAAATTTAAATTTCCTACAAAACGTTCCAGTTCGTATTTTCCGTAGTACTAATAGTTTGCACATAGCAAGTCAGAGAATATGAAAATCCTGTGTATGGTATTTGAAGGTGTTGCGGGATGTATAAAACCTATGAGTAGGTGTAGCTGAATCACCTCGTATACAAGGTGAACTAAGATTCTCATCCAATATTCAACAGTTGTGCTTCCCAATCAGTTGAGGGGCTAGAGTTCTGGTTTAAAATACTCGAGTTTGAGAGTTCGATTCCGAGTACAGGTGAAATTATTTTAATTTTTTGTTTTCTAGTTTTGATCAACCTAATAATGCTGTAGCATGGATTGCTTGTTAAATATCACATATCCTAAAACCATAGTTTTTAAGAGTTTAATATGCCAACAACAGTGAGGCACGTCAGAAAAATTCAGTCAATGATTACAATGATTACATACCCCCACATTGATTGGTAATGTGTGATAACGGCTCCTTACAACTATAGTGTGGGGAATCTCATCCCATATGTAACTATTGCGACTAATCGGTATTCTGTCTCTGGTGAAAGAGGCTTTATCCGTGAAAAGTACATACGCAAGAAAATACGGCTCGACTATAAGGTACTGAAAGAACCACTGGCTGAACATGACAAAACATCCGGAGCCAGCAGGAGTCAAAGAATACATTTTCTGTGGATGATGCGGGTGTAGCAACATTTCCCGTTATACTCGCCACACAGTACTCTGCGAAATTTTCATTTCATGTGCAACTGATCAGGTGCTAATTGCAGGCACTTCATCTACTCCAACAAGCACTGAATCTTCTAAGTAGCTAGTCCATGTAGTTCCTTGTCCGCCACATTCACTGATTTCTGATACATATTGCCCTCTTTCACTTAATGGTTAGAACCGTCTTGGAAACATGGTTCTACGCTGATATTTGGTCCTGTACAACCTTTCCGCTTTTCTGCTGGTTCCATTTGTTTGCCCATACACGAAAATCATGTTAGTACGCCGGCCGCGGTGGCCGAGCGGTTCTAGGCGCTTCAGTCCGGAACGGCGCGACTGCTACGCTCGCAGATTCGAATCCTGCCTCACGCGTAGATGTGTGTGGTGTCCTTAGGTTGGTTAGATTTAAGTAGTTCTAAGTTCTAGGGGACTGATGACCTCAGATGTTAAGTCCCATAGTGCTCAGAGCCATTTGAACCAATTTTTGATGTTAGTACCTGAACTTGTAAACACAGACTACAGTCTACTACAGTTCAGACATTGTATTCCATGATTGGTCATGTCCGTCCACAGTACGCCATCTACATTGGACTCATCAAGTTATTAATTCAACATGTACAACTAAGTGGTCATCCGTATTTTCTACCTTCCAGTGTTAGCAACAATGGTAGCTGTACAAGTATTCCACTGTCAGAGAGAAGTATCAAACGATTTTCGCTTACAAATTTCGATTCGGTCGTTTCCACACCAGGGTCCTTTACCTCAGATTGACACATTTACCCTTCTCTATCTCCTCTGAAAATTTGTTCCACCATCACGGAATCACCATGAGGCCTTCGGCATACTCGCGAAATCACTGTTACATATAATTTCTCCCCATTAAGGAGGACGTTTTAAGTTATATCCACATGTTCTGTATCAAGTCCAAAAGCTGTTCCAAAATACCCTAAACTACCACTCCATTCACTAAGCGTACTGCGCTCGACCTTGTGTGGAACTGAGCTCCACGGGAACAAACAACCAGATTTGTCTACTTACAGCCCAGTAGAGACAGATCCGTCATTTGAACATCGTTTTGAGGTGTGATGCCATGAGCCGTAGGTCTTCAAACATCGTCCTCATGAGTCGAAATTCGTCCATTTTATTAACGCTGGTATGGAAACGACTAGAACAACTTATAGAAACATTTTTTCCATTCCCTCTGCAGTTTTCCCTAGTTTAGAGCACAATTTTGGATACACTCATTGTCCTCACAGATTAGCCGTTGGTAAGCAATAATCGCAAGAATAGCCGTTGGTAAGCAATAATCGCAAGAAACCATAATAGAACTGCGAAGATATAAACTGCACAGCTTCCATTGGCACCACTTTCTGTACTGATGTAGGAAGTACAAATGGTGGCACATCTATGTTTTTTTCCTTGCACTCATTGTCGTTCTGGGAACATTAGGGCAGTACATGAAACAATAGTGGTTTTTATTCTTATTCTGTGATAGAGTCTGTCAGTTAGTGCAGGATCATAGCCATTGTTATAGAGAAATATTTTATTATTATGTTTTCAATTTGTTGATCTGGGGAAGTCACAGGAAACTTTTGCCTAATAGTGTAGCAAGAATCTGAAATACGTCATATTGTGTTGGGTGGGTCGACATGGTCAACTGTCAATGCTGACAATTGTTGTCGTAGGTTTTCTAAATATAAATTGATGTTTAGAGTTTCCTTAGATCAAGGAACTTTATGCTTTTATTCCTTCAGGCCCAAATCTTAACATAAGATTTTTAAGTAGTTTGTTGAGGTCTGACGCTTCGATTCAAATGTCTGTATCTTCAAAAATCACGAGTGTATCAACTACACAGTGTATGCAGTAGCTGATTTTCTTTGTTCCATGTCGATTAGTTGAGACATTTCGTGCTGGAGATCAAGTGGAAAGAAGTGGGTTTAGATACTGCGGCAATGAATACCGCAATAGGTATTTCATTTGAAGTGGAATGCAAATATCTAAAAAGAGCACAGACGTCGGATGGCAAACATAATTCAAAGAAAAGTAACTGCGAAGAGGCCTTGCGTTACACAACAAATACTTCGGTTGATTGATGAAAGAACTTCAAAAAAATTCAACAAAAACAGAAATGCGACGGTATGTCAGCTAGGAATGTAATAAATGGCGAAGTGGGTGCTGGAAAGAAATCGAATAAAGAGAGGGCATCAATAGGACTGATTCAGTGTACAGAAAGATAAAAACAACCTTCGATGAGACGAAAAATATTGGCATCAACTTTAAGAGAGAAATAGGAGTTCCTATATTGGACGTAAAGGAGAGCGCGGATTGGTGGAAGTAGCACACTGAACGCGTGTACGAGGGGAAGGAACAAATCATGTGATAGAGGTAGGCGCTGGTGTCGAAGTGGAAGGGTGTCTTGTATTAGTGTCAGAGTTTATCCCTCCAAATACCGAATATTATTTGTTACTCAGTACCACTGGAGGCTCTAATGACCCCAATAGAATCTAACTTTTATTAAGGATAATTTTTATAAGTGTTGAATACCGGCAATTTTCTTATATTTTTCCCTATTCTAAAACTTGACGACAGTTGCATGAACATAAATGAAAATTTAATTATCTTTAATCATCTATTTCAGTAACGGGAATTAACGACTCTTGTGAAACTACAAATATTTTTGATTAAATTTGAAAGTGACGATTATGAGGCATTGCATTTAAGGCAAAAAAATTCCAGGTGATTTTTACGTAGAGGATCTTCACATTTAAACGCTTTTCAGTGCATTTTCTGACCACAAATCTTTCTCATATGTGGTGTTGATAAAAGTACTGCGGAACTAATATTGTCTAGCTTTTTACAACGAGGTGATTTTCTAGTTGTACGAGGAAAGCCAGTCTCCAGCAGTTAGTCCTTTCTGCCCAGCATGACGTAAGATGCAGTACTATTATAAACGCACTTAGTGGACTAATGCCATTTACATTGTAAAATAACATCATGTACCACCTTCTACCCATTCTCTTTGTAGCGTACGTTCTAACTAGCTTGTCCACTGTGTCTCTTCCTGACTTTGTTTTATTATAATCCAGTGTGATTATTGTCTTGTATTCTTTATGATCTTCTCCTTCCTTCCTTGAATGCAATTTACTTAGCAATGTTACAACTTTATCAGTTTTTAGACAATACGAAACAATTGATGCATGCTCTTGAAACCCAAATATGGATGAATATTTGACTCAACATTTGTTCTGAGTGAAATTTTCAGATAGTCCTCCCTTGTTGCTTTCTAACTGTTCTTAAAAGTCTGTTATCGATTTTCAAAAGTACTCTCGCCAAATTAGGACTTGTGAAAAAATTTTCAACTGCTTTTTTTCTGTCATTGTTTTCTATGCCTTTTACCTTTTCCTTGACCAACTTCACGTGATTCATTTTCTTGTCGACCAGTGTTTGAGAACGTAACACGTTGCACTAACACATACAGCCCATAACTTCAACCCGCATTTTTCTAGTTTTGATGGAATATATTACCATCCACCCCGAAATTTCGCAAGTTGTTCGTCGCCTGTTACGTTGCTGCTAGAAACCTGAGTGTCTTGCAATGTCGACTCACATTTCACTTATTTCTCTGATGGGTACCAGCCTTTCAGCAGCACAGTTGCGACGTCTTGCATCTGAGTCTTCAAATCCAATGCATATCTCAATTCGGGTAAAGCGATTTGTAGCCATTGCACCACAAAATATGAGTGTACCATCTTTTTGTGTTTCACAGGTGTTTAATTGCTTCATTGTGAACGTTAGACGCAGCTGCTAGCATCAAAGTATGTCAGTACAGCGGCAGTTATTAGTCTACTTCTACTACTATAAACAAGAATTTCCTCTTTGTTAGTGCACTAGGGGTAAGAAATGAAACACTAATTCTATGTTGCCCACATGTTTTACTGGGAATTTTGTTGGGCTTGGTTTTGCTCGCTTTATGTTTTATCTTTCCTATCTTTCACAATTTTTTGTCAACTCCTGTTTGTGCCACATTTATTCTTTGTTTTTTAATCTACAGGAAATAGATAAAAAACGTATATTGTGACATTAAAGATTACCGCATGAATATAGTATCTTATAGCACAATACAAATTTACCTGTCAAAGTAAGAAGTATGTGTCACTCCCTTTGCAGGCTGGATGTTTGCACTGCCCTAATCTTCTTGCTAATTTCAGTCTGATTGAGGAATATTCTCTTCTAAGACGTCCATTTCACCATTACTACATTAGTCATCAGAATCTATATCGCTAATATCACTATTTGATTCTCCAGAGAGGATTATCTTGGTGTAATGCATCGAGGACTTTCTTTCCGGTAAGATGACATGTTCAACTAAACGCAGCAGACACAGAAGTAGTCTCTACAAGCATGTAAAGAATAACTTCGGTAAATGAAGTCCTGTCAACAATCGTACTTGCCAACAATATTTCCAATAATGTAACAAAGCAAGTACAGCAACAATTATAGATTGTAAAACAACATTAATGTATTTTAGAACCCAAAGAGAGAAGTGGGATTGCATATGACCCCAGTAGTGTCCAGTGGCGATTTTCTACAAAACTAGATATATTCAACAGCTATGTAATGCGGTGTGAAACTATTACTTATAACTGGTAATGACCAACTTTTCTTAATTTTGAAGTATGGAGTACAAGATTTAGTTTCGAGAAAATTATCTTATTGGGTCAATAGAGACCCCATTGTGTTTGATGGGTTAAAAGAGGTTTGCAAAACTTGTAATAATGTGGACTGCTTAGACGAGCCTCCTTTGGACCTTCTAAAACCATTGAGGGAAGTAGCAATCAAACTATTATTAGAATTGTTTCACAGAGTCTGGAGACATACCATCAGCCTTTCGCAACAATATCTTCTGCACACTCTCCAAATGGCAAGTGAATATACGTGTGACAAAGATTGGACAATCAACTTAGTAGCAGATGCTTCCAAGTTGATGAAAAGAATGAAATACAGAAGAATGAAATAAGAAACTAAGGAACAGTTAGTTGACGATCATTTCACCTTTAGGAAAGGGAAAGACACCAGAGAGGTAGTTCTATTGATACACTTGATAACGGAACCAACGAAAATTCAGGTACCCTTCGCGATGCACCATCTTGTGGCTTGTGGAGTGTGTATGTACATATCGATGTAGGTGTACTGTTGACTCTATACATCAAAGGAAGAATGTCAGAAATAGAAGAAAGATTCAGGGATGATTTATATTCAGAGTGAAAGGATATAAAAGTTAATATTCTTGAATATATTGCTATCTTGACTATGGAGTGACAATAAACCTAAGAAAAATGAAAGTAATTAGCAGCAGTAGAAATGTGATCTGCAATGAACTTAACATCAGTATTGGAAACCTTGAAGTAAGCGATTTGAAGGATTTTTGTTATCTGGGAAGCAAAATGGTACGTGACGGACGAAGCAACAACGACACAAAAAGCAGACTAGCATAGGCCAAGAAGGCATTAATCGCCAAAAGAACTCTGCTGGTATCAGGTATCAAGCATAATATTTTAGGAAGAAATTTTTGAGTCTGTAAGCAAGGGGAACGGTATTGTATCACAGAAAATCGTGGACTGTGGGAAAATTGTAAAAGAAGAGAATCGAAGTGTGTTGGAGATATGGTGGTGTAGAAGGATGGTGAAAATTAAATAGACTGACTGTATAAGTAATTCGGAAGATCTGCACAGAAACAGCGACGAGAGGGTATGTGGTAAACACTGGCTAGAAGAGAAGCTGGGATTATAAGACATGGGTTTAAATATCATGAGTTTAGATATCATGATATAAGTTTTGTGATACTTGATACAGCTTTAGAGGCTAAGAGCTATAAGCGAATACATTCAACAAATAACTGATAAGATGGGTGCAATCGTTACTCTGAGCTGAAGAGGTCGAAACAGGAAGGATTTCGTGGCGGGCCACATCAGGAGAGTCAAAAGAGTGACGAATTAAAAAAAAATGAAGGGCAATATAACAAGAAACCAGTTTTCAAGACTTAAAACAAATCCTGTCAAATGGTCTTATGCGTATGATTCGCTAGAAGTTTCCTTCGTGTGGACTCACGGAGTCGTGGGCTACTGAATGTAACAACCGTATTTATTTGGTAACTGCTGGAATTTAGCTGAATGCTCACTAGTATGCAGTGAGAACGGTAAACCCTGTTGTCTACCCTTCATGACCAAAGTACCAAGTGGCTTATTCTAGTTTAGTGTTTCTCAATCCTTCTGAGATCTTTGGTCTGGAATGCAATCGGAGATTACTTAGTGCTTGCCCCGCATCCAGCCCCGATCCATCCCTTCCCCCACCATCAACAGTCTTATCGACAGATAAATTTTAGAAAGAGAGAGAGAGAGAATAGGAAGAGAGAGAGAGGGGGGGGGGGGGAGAGACAGCACTTTAGTTTTTAAAATGACGAAATATAAATGATATTTAGTTTTTGTATGTGTTTCATTAAAACGTGAACTAATGAGACAACGGGTACTTTTTATTTCTAACAACCTTTTTTTAAATAATGGTGAGGAAATTCGCAGTCAATTGCGAGTGCTACCTACAACTTCTCAGAAAAGAAAGCTGACGATTCACATTGAGGGCCGATACCTGTTACGTAACATGCTACCTCTGCAACCACTCCGTTCTCAAGCGACACTTGCTTTACCCACACCATGCACTCCCGTTTAAAATCAGCCAACTGAAAATGTGTGCAGTACAACTGATAAATCACTTGATTGCTGGATTCATTACTTCTGAACTTTCAGAAATCGGAAGACTTCAGTTTTCCGATGCTTTATGTCTGTCCATGTCAGTAATAATAAAAATAACAATAGTTGGTTTTTGCTGTCAATTAGGTCGTTTATTTGTTGTGAAGTGAATAATGAAGTAATTTCTGGTGCATTGCGAGAACTATCTGCAGGTCGGAGAAAGAATTTCTTTAGATATTTATGCACTTGTGACGTATCTCTCCAGTTTACTTCCATAGATATGTGGCATCAAACACAAAATAAGTGTGTAGAGCGTGAACTGTGTTTGTCGGTTGGTTGACTTCGGGGAGGGGTCATCAGTCCATCGGAATAGGGAAGGAAGTCTGCCGTGCCCTTTCAAAGGAGCCCTTCAGGCATTTGCCTGAAGCGATTTAGGGAAATCACGGAAAGCCTGTCAGGATGGCCGCTCGCGGGTTTGAACCGTCGTCCTCCCGAATGCGAGACCAGTGTGCTAACCACTGCGTCACCTCGCTCGGCGTGGACTGTGTGAGGAATGTGTTTTTCATACATTCGTTTCACAAGGTTTAACACCCATCACCACTGCGCCAGGCGTTAATGTTAGTATTCGAAAAAAATTTAATCAGTTTTATAATCTTATGAAACAGTGATACTGATCTTATAAAAATAATTTAGTTTCGTGACCGAAGCACAACTGAATCCTTTTGTTTTTACCCCTAAGGAAATTCCATTTTAGCCCTCGGGGGGTAATTACTTCCATGGTGGGAAACACTGTTGCAGTGAATATCACAACACCAGGCACAACAGTTTACGTCACGAACAGACCCTTGACTGGCCTATTCAGTCTCCTCGTCCGTCACTCGTAGAGCACGTCTGGGTGCGATGGCAAGACGTACATTTCCATACCATTCTGCAGCCAGCAATCTTCACATCTAGTGACGCGTATAGGCCGAGGACGACATGGTGGTCGGTCTGTAGCGTTAGTGTCCTCCGTGACCTGTTCGGACGGAGTTTAATTTAGTTTTGTATGTTATGAATACATCTACAAAGTTCGATAAATATCCGACTGACACTTCAGGGTGTGGCACTGTTCTGTCTGTAACTGTATTAAACAACGTTCTCTAAGTTATATACATATATACGAGGGAGTTTGAAAAGTCCGGGCAAAGACCGAGAGATGGCACCACCGGCGCGTATCGAGGTCATGTTTAGTTAGTAGCATCTTGGGAAAGAAGGTACACCAATTTTCAGCCATATTGGTCTATTTCTTTGTGTTTGGCATTCGTGTGAATCAAGGAAGTCGAGTGATTATCAAAAAATGGACGAAGAAGAATTTAGTGTCGCGATTAAAACATTACTTTATGAAAGGCAAAACGCCTCAGGAGACTAAAGAGAAGCTTGATAAACATTACGGTGACTCTGCACCTTCGATTAGAACAGTTCATAAGTGGTTTCAAAATTTTCGGAGCGGCCATATGGGCACAAGTGATGCTGAACGTTCTGGACGCCCTGTGGAGGTTACGACTCCAGAAATCATTGATAAAACCATGATATAGTTATGGATGACAGAAGAGTTAAGTTGCGTGAGACTGCTAGTGCTGTGGGCATCTCGAATGAACGGGTATATAATACTCTGCATAAAGCTATCCGCAAGACGGGTTCCGCGACTGCTTATGCTTGACCAAAAACGGAATTGTGTGAAGTGTTGCAAGGATGGTTTTCAGCTGCTCAGGAAGAATCCGCAGGACTTTAAGCGTCGTTTCGTCACTGTGGATGAAACATGGATACATAACTATACTCCTGAGACCAAACAACAATCTAAACAATGGGTTAACAAGAGAGAATCTGCAGCAAAAAAGGCGAAGACCAGTCCTTCGGCCGGAAAGGTTATGGCGACTGTCTTTTGGGATTCGCAAGGGATAATCCTCATCGACTACCTGGAAAAGGGTAAAACTATTGCAAGTGCATATTGTTCATGTTATTGTACCGTTTGAAAACCGAGCTGCAAGAAAAACGCCGGCGATTGGAACGCAAAATATCCTTTTCCATCACGACAATGCACCATCACACGCCTCAGCAGTTGTGATCGCAAAATTAATGGAAATAAGATTCCAACTCGTTTCACATGCCCCCTATTCTCCAGGCTTGGCTCCCGCGGACTACTGTTTGTTTCTCGTTTTGAAGAGATGGCTGGCGAGACAAAGATTTTATTCAAATGAGGAGGTGATTGCAGCAACTAAAAGCTATTCTGCAGACTTGGACAATTGCTGTTATTCGGAAGGTATCAACAAATTAGAACAGCGTTGGACGAAGTGTATCAGTCTAAAAGGAGACTATGTCGAAAAATAAAAAAGTTTTTATTTTTGCACGGACTTTTCAAACGCTCTTCGTAAATAGGTGCTTCGCCCAGTTAATGTCCAATGTGCTTTTCTGTCGAGCAAGCTCGAGGTCAAGTTAGATCTTTTGTTTCCGACAGTGACAGAATGTTGTTTAACTGTTTTTCTGCGTTGTCCTGAAAATGCGAAGAAGTATTTACAGTTACCTTGCGTGACACACTGTTCGCAGGTGGTATTCGCTGTGGTGTCGACAGGCCTGTTCTACGGCTGTTTCATCTCCGTCTCACTGGACGGCGCCTTCTGCTCACTCATGATCTACGTGGCTGGCCACCTACGATTCCTCAACTTCATGGCAAGGAACATGTGCAGCGGCGAGCAGAATGGAAGCAGGAACAGGACTCCACTTGGTCGCCATGTGACTTCCGCCACAGATCCCGAAGAGCAAATGAGGAGTCGCCTTCGAGAGTGCGTTCGCTATCACAATGATATTGAGAGGTCTGTCGGAAACTTCGCTGCACCCCTTCACAATTTTTAAGCTCAGTCAAAAACTTCGCTCGTAGATTTCCAAGTGTTCGTACGTACCTTGTAGAGGTAGCCTAACTGGTTAAAAATATGCGCATTCAGTACTAGATGAACAGTTTCTACGTGAATGGCACACCATAAGGTTTGACATTGCAACTTAAAACTGCGTTACTTGTATCTTCAGTGTCGCTAAAAAGCACACTTTTTCCTACTTTACAATCACTCATGAAATGTGAATATTTAAACTCTGTAAACTAAAGTTTCCATCGTCTAAGGGAATGGACAACAAATTCATTCTGGCATGGTTGCTTCAGAAAGGGTATCGTAGGGCCAATACTAACAATAATGAAAGAAAATTGAACTTTGTCGAAATTTAGAGTTTGTTTGACAGTTGTTCAATCCAAAATATTTTGACACATTAACGTCACTTCGCGTCGCATACTTACATTCCTATAACTAAATTAAACAAGCAGGTTAAATAAGGTTGTTCAGAAACGCGTAAAGAACAAAGGAACCGTCAATACTCTCGTGAAAATTCCTCCAACTTTTTTTAAAGTCATAGATGCTCCAATCAGTCCCTTGTTCTGCAACCAAAGCGCTGTAATTTGCTACGTAGACCTGTCTACTGCAAAACCTCCATCTATACCACACGTGAAGACATTATTAATGTTCTCTGATTTCTCACATGTTCTAAAAACACACCATGTTCATCCCAAAACACCGTTTCTCTCATTTTTCATTTTCTCATGGTGTCTGATTTATCCGCCGGTTTTGTGAATCTTAATTTAGCTGCTACGTATATCGTAAATTCGGCTTCAGCTGGGCGTGAGAAAGCTATCGGACGTTATCGGGAAAAGGAATACTTGCTGGTACCGTTACCGTTGCGTGCACGTGTGGTTTTCCGTGTTTTGTGAACGAAGTCTGGTGATGTGCACAGAAAAGATAGTCTGAACAAGAATCCATTTCTTAAGTTACGAATCGTTTGCAATACCAGTCGCCTTCGTAACAGTGGAATGGAAGTCAGCAATGAATAATGATGTAAAGTGCAGAAAACATGAATATCTGAACATAATTATGTGATTAAAATTCAAGGACGAATTGAAATACAATACTTTCTTTCGCTAGTAAGTTATTAATTAATGTTTGCTGAACTATGCACAATGTTTTTCTACGTGTTCTGGAAACGAGAGAAACGGATAATGGTTATACTGCAATATTTGCTAGACATGGAGGTCTATTGTTCTAGTGAATTGTCATACATTGGTGCAGCAGACACTCCAGTAGCTTTTCGCAACATCAGGTAGGAACGAAGGTTTGTTCAATAGAGCAGCTTCTTATTTATGCATGTTCCAGCATAACTATCTCCCCGAATATACTCACGTGTCTTATTTGTTTGAAGTTGACCAAAGAAAATCCTCCTGAAATCACGGTGAAACTTTGAATACCAGGATATGTAGCCTCAGAGACATAGCCCAATATGCCCAATAGCCTCTCTCCGAAATAGCGATTAGTGCGATCAGGGTGACTGGCTCTAATTACAGTTTGGTTTCCGTAGTATTAGTATTCCATCATTTCTCTGTCAGTTACCGAATTATGTAAATGCCGATGGAGTTCCTTCATCGAGGAATCGTCGACGTTTCTCCTATCTTCCTCAGAACGAATCTATTGTTTATTAATGAAAAGCTGCTCCAGTCGATTAATAAGAACTTTATTAGGTCCACACGACCGGTTTCGGTCTTCTCATTAGGCTTCAAAAAATGGCTCTGAGCACTATGGTACTTAACATCTGAGGTCATCAGTCCCCTAGAACTTAGAACTACTTAAACCTAACTAACCTAAGGAGAGCACACACATCCATGCCCGAGGCAGGATTCGAAACTGCGACCGTAGCGGTCGCGCGGTTCCAGACTGAAGCGCCTAGAACCGCTCGGCCACACCGGCCGGCTTCTCATTAGGCCATTATGAAGTGTATCTGGAACTACCACTACACAGGATGAGTCACGTAAGACGTAGTCCGTAGCTCGTGTTCTAGTGGCTAGCGTTGCTGTTCTGCATCACGGGGTCCCGGGTTCGATTCTCGGGGGAGCTGGGATTTTCGCTGCCCGGGGACAGGGTGTTTGTGTTGTCATCATCATCATTCGTGACAGCGGCCAGACTAGACTGTATAAAAACACTCGGACTGCGTAGAAATTGGGAATTTGTACGGGCGCTGATGACCGCGCAGTTGGGCGCCCCACAAGCCAAACATCATCTTCACGTAAGACGTAACACCCATTTCATTTAGTGAACGGTTACACATATCGAAACGCGGTTTTCGACGGAAGTTAGTAGGTCGATTTTTTTTTTTTTTATTTGGTTAATGTAGTTAGCGCTGGTATCAGCAGAGATATTGGAGGAAGTACTTTTTTTAAATGTACCCATATATTTTTTATAACTGCGTTTGACAACTCGTTAGAAGACAATGCCGACATTGAAACTCGTCGTAAGAAACTCTAGATATGTCCTAGAATTTGAGAGGAGTGCGGCCGGAAACGGCATTAGCGGTGCAAATACAGCCAAGCTCTCGACTGCTCTCATGCTACGCTGAGTCGAACGTTAACATACACTCCTGGAAATTGAAATAAGAACACCGTGAATTCACTGTCCCAGGAAGGGGAAACTTTATTGACACATTCCTGGGGTCAGATACATCACATGATCACACTGACAGAACCACAGGCACATAGTCACAGGCAACAGAGCATGCACAATGTCAGCACTAGTACAGTGTATATCCACCTTTCGCAGCAATGCAGGCTGCTATTCTCCCATGGAGACGATCGTAGAGATGCTGGATGTAGTTCTGTGGAACGGCTTGCCATGCCATTTCCACCTGGCGCCTCAGTTGGACCAGCGTTCGTGCTGGACGTGCAGACCGCGTGAGACGACGCTTCATCCAGTCCCAAACATGCTCAATGGGGGACAGATCCGGAGATCTTGCTGGTCAGGGTAGTTGACTTACACCTTCTAGAGCACGTTGGGTGGCACGGGATACATGCGGACGTGCATTGTCCTGTTGGAACAGCAAGTTCCCTTGCCGGTCTAGGAATGGTAGAACGATGGGTTCGATGACGGTTTGGATGTACCGTGCACTATTCAGTGTCCCCTCGACGATCACCAGTGGTGTACGGCCAGTGTAGGAGATCGCTCCCCACACCATGATGCCGGGTGTTGGCCCTGTGTGCCTCGGTCGTATGCAGTCCTGATTGTGGCGCTCACCTGCACGGCGCCAAACACGCATACGACCATCATTGGCACCAAGGCAGAAGCGACTCTCATCGCTGAAGACGACACGTCTCCATTCGTCCCTCCATTCACGCCTGTCGCGACACCACTGGAGGCGGGCTGCACGATGTTGGGAAGTGAGCGGAAGACGGCCTAACGGTGTGCGGGACCGTAGCCCAGCTTCATGGAGACGGTTGCGAATGGTCCTCGCCGATACTCCGGGAGCAACAGTGTCTCTAATTTGCTGGGAAGTGGCGGTGCGGTCCCCTACGGCACTGCGTAGGATCCTACGGTCTTGGCGTGCATCCGTGCGTCGCTGCGGTCCGGTCCCAGGTCGACGGGCACGTGCACCTTCCGCCGACCACTGGCGACAACATCGATGTACTGTGGAGACCTCACGCCCCACGTGTTGAGCAATTCGGCGGTACGTCCACCCGGCCTCCCGCATGCCCACTATACGCCCTCGCTCAAAGTCCGTCAACTGCACATACGGTTCACGTCCACGCTGTCGCGGCATGCTACCAGTGTTAAAGACTGCGATGGAGCTCCGTATGCCACGGCAAACTGGCTGACACTGACGGCGGCGGTGCACAAAGGCTGCGCAGCTAGCGCCATTCGACGGCCAACACCGCGGTTCCTGGTGTGTCCGCTGTGCCGTGCGTGTGATCATTGCTTGTACAGCCCTCTCGCAGTGTCCGGACCAAGTATGGTGGGTCTGACACACCGGTGTCAATGTGTTCTTTTTTCCATTTCCAGGAGTGTATCTGCCTGGTTACTTTTCTGCACTGCGGACCACTCATTTCTGCTGTAGCATTCACTGCGTGCACCAATGGGGAGAAGTTGACATACTACTTTTATACGGTGAATGTAAAAGAAATGCTGTAAAAAACTGTATTGCGATATAGGGCTATCTATTCGTATCGCCACTGCCCGAAGCGCCAGGCACTTACACGATTTATTTTGACGCTGGTGCACACATGCTGCTAGAACTTCAAAAGGAGAACAAGAAAGAAAACGGCAACTGACAGAGAACACGAAGAAGCTGTTCTGGCTACGACGCTAATGAATCCGCACAGTCGTACGAGACATATTGCCAAGCAATGTGGAATAGCTAGACGAGGGTCAGTCGCATCCTGCAACGACAGAATTTCAGTTTCTATCATCTGTCTCTACCTGAGACATTCGACGACCGTGATTTCGAACGTCGTACAGAATTTTGTCGGTTTGCCATTCAGCAGCTGAGAGTCCACCCTACGTATTTCCAAAAATGTTCAAATGTGTGTGAAATCCTGTGGGACTTAACTGCTAAGGTTATCAGTCCCTAAGCTTACACACTACTTAACGTAAATTATCCTAAGGACAAACACACACACACACACCCATGTCCGAGGGAGGACTCGAACCTCCGCCGGGACCAGCCGCACAGTCCACGACTGCAGCGCCTGAGGCCGCTCGGCTAAACCCGCGCGGCTACGTATTTCCAACGAGAGCTCTTTACTGATGTAGCAACGTTTACTAACCACGCTAATGTAAATTTGCACAACGTGCACTACCGTGCCCTACTGTTTTCGTCAGGTGCAACATCAATTGTCGTGCAGCGTAAACGTGTCGTGCGGCATCATTGGAAATTACATTGTGGGACCTTACTTCGTCTCGGGGGTTCTAAACGGACATACGTATGTACACATTCTGACGAATATTCTTCTAGAAGAGGTACCACTTGATATTCGATAGTGTATGTGGCTGCCACACGACGGTTGTCCGGCTCACTCGTCCCTTGTTGCAATACAAATACTGAATGAACTTTCCTGGATGTTGGATAGGATGAAATTCTGTTTTCAAATAGCGTGCGAGGCCCCCGATTTGATTCCTCCAGATTTATTTCTTTGGGAAGCACTCAAACATGCAGTCTATGACGAAGCTCCAACTACCCCAGGCGCTATGTGTCGTCGAATCGCCAGTACATTCTCTATCATATCATCCACTGTAATTCCATCTGTTCATCGTTCTTTCCAACGATGATTGCAAGTGTGTCTTTCAGTCCGTGGTAAACAGCTTGAACACAAAAAAATGGGTCAAATGGCTCTGAGCACTATGGGACTCAACTGCTGTGGTCATAAGTCCCCTAGAACTTAGAACTACTTAAACCTAACTAACCTAAGGACATCACACAACACCCAGCCATCACGAGGCAGAGAAAAACCCTGACTCCGCCGGGAATCGAACCCGGGAACCCGGGCTTGGGAAGCGAGAACGCTACCGCACGACCACGCGATGCGGGCGCTTGAACACATGCTCAAATAAAGGGTGAAGTTGTTTTTTTGGAAGACAAAATTTATGTTATATGATTTGGATGGTTACCAAACCATTGCTTGTAAATTGTTTATTTCATTTGTATGTGTACCAAATTGCACTGCATTATCAAGTAATTCTTCAGCGTGTACTGCACATAGCTGGTAACACAGTCATTACGCGCTTACGTTCAGCATGAAACGACGTTTCGTTCAGAAGAATATTTATTTTGTGGTGTACAGGTGATCACCAAAGTATTCTGAATAAAATGTTTGTTTGTATCCCGCCTGGAAGGCGCGCGTGGGTCTGCTCCTGTAAACTGAACGGTAGGCCGAATTTAGGAAGTGAGTAGGAGCAGGAAAAGGTGAAATGCTTCGGTACTAAGTTTAACTTTGCAGAACATTTAATAGAGAATAGTAGTCAATGACATTTCATACGAAATCGCACCGCAAGAGATAACTCCAGGTGTAGGTATAGTGTGCTAGCACTTACAGGGTGTTTCAAAAATGACCGGTATATTTGAAACGGCAATAAAAACTAAACGAGCAGCGATAGAAATACACCGTTTGTTGCAATATGCTTGGGACAACAGTACATTTTCAGGCAGACAAACTTTCGAAATTACAGTAGTTACAATTTTCAACAACAGATGGCGCTGCGGTCTGGGAAACTCTATAGTACGATATTTTCCACATATCCACCATGCGTAGCAATAATATGGCGTAGTCTCTGAATGAAATTACCCGAAACCTTTGACAACGTGTCTGGCGGAATGGCTTCACATGCAGATGAGATGTACTGCTTCAGCTGTTCCATTGTTTCTGGATTCTGGCGGTACACCTGGTCTTTCAAGTGTCCCCACAGAAAGAAGTCACAGGGGTTCATGTCTGGCGAATAGGGAGGCCAATCCACGCCGCCTCCTGTATGTTTCGGATAGCCCAAAGCAATCACACGATCATCGAAATATTCATTCAGGAAATTAAAGACGTCGGCCGTGCGATGTGGCCGGGCACCATCTTGCATAAACCACGAGGTGTTCGCAGTGTCGTCTAAGGCAGTTTGTACCGCCACAAATTCACGAAGAATGTACAGACAGCGTGATGCAGTAATCGTTTCGGATCTGAAAAATGGGCCAATGATTCCTTTGGAAGACATGGCGGCCCAGACCAGTACTTTTTGAGTATGCAGGGACGATGGGACTGCAACATGGGGCTTTTCGGTTCCCCATATGCGCCAGTTCTGTTTATTGACGAAGCCGTCCAGGTAAAAATAAGCTTCGTCAGTAAACCAAATGCTGCCCACATGTATATCGCCGTCATCAATCCTGTGCACTATATCGTTAGCGAATGTCTCTCGTGCAGCAATGGTAGCGGCGCTGAGGGGTTGCCGCGTTTGAATTTTGTATGGATAGAGGTGTAAACTCTGGCGCATGAGACGATACGTGGACGTTGGCGTCACTTGGACCGCAGCTGCAACACGGCCAACGGAAACCCGAGGCCGCTGTTGGATCACCTGCTGCACTAGCTGCGCGTTGCCCTCTGTGGTTGCCGTACGCGGTCGCCCTACCTTTCCAGCACGTTCATCCGTCACGTTCCCAGTCAGTTGAAATTTTTCAAACAGGTCCTTTATTGTATCGCTTTTCGGTCCTTTGGTTACATTAAACCTCCGTTGAAAACTTCGTCTTGTTGCAACAACACTGTGTTCTAGGCGGTGGAATTCCACCAGAAAAATCCTCTGTTCTAAGGAATAAACCATGTTGTCTACAGCACACTTGCACGTTGTGAACAGCACACACTTACAGCAGAAAGACGACGTACAGAATGGCGCACCCACAGACTGCGTTGTCTTCTATATCTTTCACATCACTTGCAGCGCCATCTGTTGTTGAAAATTGTAACTACTGTAATTTCGAAAGTTTGTCCGCCTGAAAATGTACTGTTGTCCCAAGCATATTGCAACAAACGGTGTATTTCTATCGCTGCTCGTTTAGTTTTTATTGCCGTTTCAAATATACCGGTCATTTTTGAAACACCCTGTAGGTGCGAAGCTGGGTAGGCATCAACGCTAATAGCCACTAGTAGTTGGACAAACTATCATTGAAGTAACTGAAGTAACAAAGTCTGTAATGACTAGCTCCCTATGAAGTAAAAACAATGTTGCTAGGTCGTCTCGTCGGAATCACATGGGCTGAATCGGAAGCGGCGCTCGTAGAGCTGGACAGCGCCGGCTAGAGGTCGCTATCGTCGATGTCGGTGTCGTAGTGCCAACCTAGCAGGGCGCACCTATGTTGTGGCATCGTAGCTATCGATACCACATGTTTACTTCAACGAATGTACCACACATGATATAATTTAGAGCAATTTAGGTAGATACAGGTGTCCGACAGCATGTATTTTACCTCTAAGAAGCACACAGCTACGTACAGGAAGAGACGGGTAAAGTCTTTCTTCTAATATTTATATATTTTATACAGTAGTTGCTTTAAGACGATGTTATTTTTGAAGAATGAACAGTTGATTTCTCTGTTTCAGCTCACATAAATCTGGGAGTACAGACAAATATGAAATAGTTTTCTTAAGCCCTTTGCGATACGCTAGATTCTAGCCTATTTCGTCTTTTCAAACACTACATTCGTAGGTGGACCACCATTTAGGCCGTAAATTGCTCAAAGGGGAAATAAAGCTGAAGCGCAGGCCTACCGCGATGCTCTCACATTCTAGGACATTTCTCGAATATTTTACGACAGGTTTCAATGTCAACATCAACAGACGCTATATCACTTTAATTCTCTTCTCAAGAGCTATCGAATGCAGTTATAAAAAGTATAGGGTCCGATTTAAAAATGGTACGTCTTTCACTATCGCCGTTGATACCACCGCTAAACACATTAACTAAACAAAAATATACGTGCCCCTTGACGCTCTTACATTTCCCGAAAATCGCGTTTCGATGTATGTAACCGTTCACAAAATAAGAAGGGTGTTACTTCTTATGTGACTCTCTCTGCATAGCACGGATATAAAAATATATTATGGAATAAGGGAAGAGACAATGATTATATACGCACAGTATCAATGCCAAAAGATATTGTTGTTGTTGTTGTTGTTGTTGTGGTCTTCAGTCCTGAGACTGGTTTGATGCAGCTCTCCATGCTACTCTACCCTGTGCAAGCTTCTTCATCTCCCAGTACCTACTGCAACCTACATCCTTCTGAATCTGCTTAGTGTATTGATCTCTTGGTCTCCGTCTACGATTTTCACCCTCCACGCTGCCCTCCAATGCTAAATTTGTGATCCCTTGATGCCTCAAAACATGTCCTACCAACCGATCCCTTCTTCTAGTCAAGTTGTGCCACAAACTTCTCTTCTCCCCAATCCTATTCAATACCTCCTCATTAGTTACGTGATCTACCCACCTTATCTTCAGCATTCTTCTGTAGCACCACATTTCGAAAGCTTCTATTCTCTTCTTGTCCAAACTGGGTATCGTCCATGTTTCACTTCCATACATGGCTACACTCCATACAAATACTTTCAGAAACGACTTCCTGACACTTAAATCTATACTAGATGTTAACAAATTTCTCTTCTTCAGAAACGATTTCCTTGCCATTGCCAGTCTACATTTTATATCCTCTCTACTTCGACCATCATCAGTTATTTTACTCCCTAAATAGCAAAACTCCTTTACTACTGATATATGGCCCATGTTATGTTGTGGAGAAGCAACGTCAGTGATAAAAAAACCAGTAAAATTCAAGTGGATTTAAAGTTTTGCCCCAATGACATCATAAAAAATGATTGCGTTGTAATAAAATGCAATATATTATGCTAAATTAAAACGATCACGATTTTTAGTATGAGAAAAGTTGTGCTTTGATGTGCTTGAATATTTCAAACTGCATGCTTTTCAAATAAAATTCTAAAAGGAATTAGGTGTATTTAATAAAAATGTAAAATGGCTGAAGTCATCTGTGTTGCCCAGACGTCATCCTAATTTCGCTAGACACCGTGGGCAGTTTTCGTCTTTTTAGGTCTAGAACCGGTCTAGATCCACTTCCTTTCGGACTCAAGAATTTTTCCCGCTGCCACGTTGCCTATATTTTACTTAGGAGTGTGGGCAGAAATCGACGCCGCAAGTTGCGTGAGAATAACTTCATTTAAATCTATGAAGGTTCCACTAATCCACATTAACAGAGCTGCTTGAAGTCCTTATCCTCTTATCTAACGGCATCTTCCGGGACAGAACTCTGCCCACGCTCCTAAGGCACCCCCACAGTGAGAAATATTCCGTAAGGTTGTGACCCTAGCCCCCTACGCCCACAGCGTCTAGTAAAACCAGGACGTCGTATGGGCACTAAAGACCAACTTTTAGGCGTGAAATATAGGAAGTGCAAATTACGGCTAGTAAATGAAAACAAGTACAGATCAAATTCTTCCTTGTAAATTTCTTTTAGGCAGAAAAAATTCTTCCAGAGTCACTTTTTTCATACCTAAGAGCTTCTCCTTTGTTAATGATGCTCTGAGTCACCAAATAATGCAATGCTCTTGTGAAAACAGTTATTTAGTACTAGTAATTTGTGATTAAATGCATCAATAAGTGTCCAAAACGAAACGTGATTTGAAAATTAGTAAGTTCACCTGCATTACAGATCATACAGATTCGCAGAAATAATGATTAACATCTACATCTACATGATCACTCTGCAATTCATATTTAAGTGCTTGGCAGAGGGTTCGTCGAACCACAATCATATTATCTCTCTACCATTCCACTCCCGAACAGCGCGCGGGGAAAACGAACACTTAAACCTTTCTGTTCGAGCTCTGATTTCTATTACTTTATTTTGATGATCATTCCTACCCATGTAGGTTGGGCTCAACAAAATATTTTCGCATTCGGAAGAGAAAGTTGGTGACTGAAATTTCGTAAATAGATCTCGCCGAGACGAAAAACGTCTTTGCTTTAATGACTTCCATCCCAACTCGCGTATCATATCTGCCACACTCTCTCCCCTATTACGTGATAATACAAAATGAGCTACGCTTTTTTTGCACCCTTTCGATGTCCTCCGTCAATCCCACCTGGTAAGGATCCCACACCGCGCAGCAATATTCTAACAGAGGACGAACGAGTGTAGTGTAAGCTGTCTCTTTAGTGGACTTGTTGCATCTTCTAAGTGTCCTGCCAATGAAACGCAACCTTTGGCTCGTCTTCCCTACAATATTATGTATGTGGTCTTTCCAACTGAAGTTGTTCGTAATTTTAACACCTAGGTACTTAGTTGAATTGACAGCCTTGAGAATTGTACTATTTATCGAGTAATCGAATTCCAACGGATTTCTTTTGGAACTCGTTTGGATCACCTCACACTTTTCGTTATTTAGAGTCAACTGCCACCTGCCACAACATATAGCAATCTTCTCTAAATCGCTTTGCAACTGATACTGGTCTTCGGATGACCTTACTAGACGGCAAATTACAGCATCATCTGCGAACAACCTAAGAGAACTGCTCAGATTGTCACCCAGGTAATTTATATAGATCAGGAACAGCAGATGTCCCAGGACGCTTCCCTGGGGAACACCTGATATCACTTCAGATTTACTCGATGATTTGCCGTCTATTACTACGAACTGCGACCTTCCTGACAGGAAATCACGAATCCAGTCGCACAACTGAGACGATACCCCATACTCCCGCAGCTTGATTAGAAGTCGCATGTGAGGAACGGTGTCAAAAGCTTTCCGGAAATCTAGAAATACGGAATCAACTTGAGATCCCCTGTCGATAGCGGCCACTACTTCGTGCGAATAAAGAGCTAGCTGCGTTGCACAAGAACGATGTTTTCTGAAGCCATGCTGATTGCGTATCAATAGATCGTTCCCTTCGAGGTGGTTCATAATGTTTGAATACAGTATATGCTCCAGAACGCTACTGCAAAACGACGTCAATGATATAGGTCTGTAGTTCGATGGATTACTCCTACTGCCCTTCTTAAACACTGGTGCGACCTGCGCAATTTTCCAATCTGTAGGTACAGATCTATCGGTGAGCGAGCGGTTGTATATTATTGCTAAGTAGGGAGCTATTGTATCAGCGTAATCTGAAAGGAACCTAATCGGTATACAATCTGGACCTGAAGACTTGCCCGTATCAAGCGATTTGAGTTGCTTCGCAACCCCTAAGGTATCTACTTCTAAGAAAGTCATGCTAGCAGCTGTTCGTGTTTCTAATTCTGGAATAATCCATTCGTCTTCCCTGGTGAAGGAATTTCGGAAAACTGCGTTCAATAATTCCGCTTTAGCGGCACAGTCGTCGGTAACAGTACCATCGGCACTGCGCAGCAAAGGTATTGACTGCGTCTTGTCGCTTGTGTACTTTACATACGACCAGAATTTCTTCGGATTTTCTACCAAATTTCGAGACAATGTTTCGTTGTGGAACCTATTAAAGGCATCTCGCATTGAAGTCCGTGCCAAATTTCGAGCGTCTGTATATTTTAGCCAATCTTCGGGATTTCGCGTTCTTCTGAACTTCGCATGCTTTTTCCGTTGCCGCTGCAACAGCGTTCGGACCTGTTTTGTGTATATGGGGGATCAGTTCCATCTCTTACCAATTTATAATGTATGAATCTCTCAATTGCTGTTGCTACTATATCTTTGAATTTGAGCTACATCTCGTCTACATTTGCATAGTCAGTTCGGAAGGAATGGAGTTACAATTTCGATGCTTTAAGTTTAATCAGTTATGCTTAATGTTTCTTACAGTGTAACAATTAGCATACATTATAACCATTTTTATTCACTCAGGTAGACGCACCGCTGCGCGTGCCTTCGTGATGCGAGCTATCTTTTGGTTGCAGGTTAATCCAGCGACTGAGTACACTGGTGGGTCCCATCATGCTGGGCCAGTTTTTAGCTGACATGATCACCGTCAGCGTCAGCGCATTCGTCACCACGACTCTGGTGAGATCTACTACCCACTCAGTGTGTCACAAATTCCCAAACTGAGAGAAAGGGGCGCAACAATATATTGCAAGCTTAGCTGTGGACACGATTTCATCATCATGCTAACAAATAAATTAGACGACATAAATACATTGAGGAACAAGAAGAGACGATACTCATGTTTATTTCACCACATGTCATCTGCTGAACAATTATCTTATCTTAAGTTCCCATGTAACGTTCTTTTAAAAATATTTATTTTATGATTATTTGAATGAAAGTCTGATCTGTGTAATGGATACGGAACTCGGAATGTCGTGTTGCGTGTTGTGACTGCAACTGGTTTGCTTACTCTGTGTTACTGTTAGCAAAACTTTACACGAATTGATTGGGCAATGGAACTCCCAATTCCAATAATGAAATACAGTCACTGCAAAATACACTCCTGGAAATGGAAAAAAGAACACATTGACACCGGTGTGTCAGACCCACCATACTTGCTCCGGACACTGCGAGAGGGCTGTACAAGCAATGATCACACGCACGGCACAGCGGACACACCAGGAACCGCGGTGTTGGCCGTCGAATGGCGCTAGCTGCGCAGCATTTGTGCACCGCCGCCGTCAGTGTCAGCCAGTTTGCCGTGGCATACGGAGCTCCATCGCAGTCTTTAACACTGGTAGCATGCCGCGACAGCGTGGACGTGAACCGTATGTGCAGTTGACGGACTTTGAGCGAGGGCGTATAGTGGGCATGCGGGAGGCCGGGTGGACGTACCGCCGAATTGCTCAACACGTGGGGCGTGAGGTCTTCACAGTACATCGATGTTGTCGCCAGTGGTCGGCGGAAGGTGCACGTGCCCGTCGACCTGGGACCGGACCGCAGCGACGCACGGATGCACGCCAAGACCGTAGGATCCTACGCAGTGCCGTAGGGGACCGCACCGCCACTTCCCAGCAAATTAGGGACACTGTTGCTCCTGGGGTATCGGCGAGGACTATTCGCAACCGTCTCCATGAAGCTGGGCTACGGTCCCGCACACCGTTAGGCCGTCTTCCGTTCACGCCCCAACATCGTTCAGCCCGCCTCCAGTGGTGTCGCGACAGGCGTGAATGGAGGGACGAATGGAGACGTGTCGTCTTCAGCGATGAGAGTCGCTTCTGCCTTGGTGCCAATGATGGTCGTATGCGTGTTTGGCGCCGTGCAGGTGAGCGCCACAATCAGGACTGCATACGACCGAGGCACACAGGGCCAACACCCGGCATCATGGTGTGGGGAGCGATCTCCTACACTGGCCGTACACCACTGGTGATCGTCGAGGGGACACTGAATAGTGCACGGTACATCCAGACCGTCATCGAACCCATCGTTCTACCATTCCTAGACCGGCAAGGGAACTTGCTGTTCCAACAGGACAATGCACGTCCGCATGTATCCCGTGCCACCCAACGTGCTCTAGAAGGTGTAAGTCAACTACCCTGGCTAGCAAGATCTCCGGATCTGTCCCCCATTGAGCATGTTTGGGACTGGATGAAGCGTCGTCTCACGCGGTCTGCACGTCCAGCACGAACGCTGGTCCAACTGAGGCGCCAGGTGGAAATGGCATGGCAAGCCGTTCCACAGGACTACATCCAGCATCTCTACGATCGTCTCCATGGGAGAATAGCAGCCTGCATTGCTGCGAAAGGTGGATATACACTGTACTAGTGCCGACATTGTGCATGCTCTGTTGCCTGTGTCTATGTGCCTGTGGTTCTGTCAGTGTGATCATGTGATGTATCTGACCCCAGGAATGTGTCAATAAAGTTTCCCCTTCCTGGGACAATGAATTCACGGTGTTCTTATTTCAATTTCCAGGAGTGTACATTCAGCCCCTTAGGCACTGAATCATCTGGCCCTGTTCAACTGATAACTTTGGTCCCTTTGCACATAGCAAATAAATTAAATTGTCTTACCTCTAAAGCAGTAACGGAGTAACGAGATATATTCTGGTCTCTCATAAAAAAAAGAAATGTAAATGCTAGCTACAGGCTCAGCAGTGTGCAATGATGGCCATAATACTTGAAATGCACATGAAATTCATTTGGCTGATAAACAAGAACATTTAAGAAAATACAAATTCTTTAAAAAATACATGACTGGGACTGGGAGGCGATACTGATCATGGTGAATTACTAACACTCAGTTTTTTTTAGCAAAATTGTATTCCAAGTTATGTTTGGCATTTCAAAAACATCTGACAATTGAAGTTACATTACTCACAATCGATTCACAAACAATGAGATTTAACCAGCAAGTATTATCTAACTGCATCAATCCAACATAAATGAAAATTATCAAATTACAAAAAAAGACTCTGAGCACTATGGGACTTAACATCTGAGGTCATCAGTCCCCTATAACTTAGAACTACTTAAACCTAACCTAAGGACATCACACACATCCATGCCCGAGGCAGGATTTGAACCTACGACCGTAGCGGTCTCGCGGATCCAGACTGAAGCGCCTAGAACCGCACGGCCACGCCGGCCTGCATCAAATTACACATAGCTCTGTTAACAAATCTTAAAAGCATTACAAAAATGGAATATTTAACTAGCCTCCTTATCAAAATCGTTTACGTACATTCTGTGGTTACTCAACAATTATAAATTATCAGCGAACTCATCTATACTAACATGCCGGGAAAAAGAGAAATTGTAATTATTGAACATCTTTACCTTATTTGCCTGAAGACTTCTGTTTCATGCTCAACAATATTGACATACCTACATTATTCTGACTCTTGGTGGCTTCAAACAGCACACCACAGAATTTGCCTACTGCATCGTCTTTCCCTCACAGACAGCGACCTACAACTGAGGGCCAAGCACTCTCTTGCTCCAACAAAGTATCTTTGGCTCTGCGGTCGCACAGTCAGCGATCCGCATTATCGAGCCTATCAGAGATATTCGGCATTTTTAGTATACTAGTTTCATTTTAATTTACTAATATTCTTATCTTATTCTGGTGCCACATACAAGTGTGCCCCAATAATAGACACCTTTCACCCATCTCCCTCTCCAGTAGAGCTGTTTGTATTGAAACGTAATATGAAAATCAGAACTTTTAACAGGGTACCAGTGGACAATTAAGTATTAATATAGTTAGAGGGACAACTACACTTGAAACAAAGGAGTTCCATACCGGACGAATTCATTACGTTAAGCTAGTTATAGATATCGCAGGAAGATAAATGTCTGATTAAAAAACTTCCACAAATTTTATTTATTTTACAGACAGTTTTTCAACCTCTTAGTTTATCACCTGGTTTTAATTACCTTTCACAGCCACAGAACCATGAAAGTGACAGACATGACAGATAACACAGAAGTATTTATTATTATCATTATTAATATTATTTCGTTCTTGAGTGCGAGGACTGGCTTGATGTATCTCTCCACGCTAGTCTATCCTACTCAAGCGTCTTCATCTCTGTGTAGCTACTGCAAACACATCCATTTGAACCTGTTTGCTGGATTCATACCTAGGTATCCCTCTACAACTTTTATCCGTCGCATTTCTCTCCATTACCAAACTGACGGTTCCTTGATGCCTCAGAATGTGTCTATCAGCTCATCAAGTTGTGCCATAATTATGGCACAACTTTTTCGCAGTTCGCTTCAGTACCCGCTCATTTGTTATTGTAAACAGGGTGTTACAAAAAGGTACGGCCAAACTTTCAGGAAACATTCCTCACACACAAATAAAGAAAAGATGTTATGTGGACATGTGTCCAGAAACGCTTAATTTCCATGTTAGAGCTCATTTTAGTTTCGTCAGTATGTACTGTACTTCCTCGATTCACCTCCAGTTGGCCCAATTGAAAGAAGGCAATGTTGACTTCGGTGCTTGTGTTGACATGCAACTCATTGCTCTACAGTTCAAAAATGGTTCAAATGGCTCTGAGCACTATGGGACTCAACTGTTGTGGTCATAAGTCCCCTAAAACTTAGAACTACTTAAACCTAACTAACCTAAGGACATCACACACATCCATGCCCGAGGCAGGATTCGAACCTGCGACCGTAGCGGTCGTGCGGTTCCAGACTGTAGCGCCTTTAACCGCTCGGCCACTCCGGCCGGCATTTCTCTACAGTACTAGCATCAAGCACATCAGTACGTAGCATCAACAGGTTAGTTTTCATCACGAACGTGGTTTTGCAGTCAGTGCAATGTTTACAAATGCGGAGTTGGCAGATGCCTATTTGACGTATGGATTAGCACGGGGCAATAGCCGTGGCGCGGTACGTTTGTATCGAGACAGATTTCCAGAGCGAAGGTGTCCCAACAGGAAGACGTTCGAAGCAATTGATCGGCGTCTTAGGGAGCACTGAACATTCCAGCCTATGACTCGCGACTGGGGAAGACCTAGAACGACGAGGACACCTGCAATGGACGAGGCAATTCTTCGTGCAGTTGACGATAACCCTAATGTCAGCGTCAGAGAAGTTGCTGCTGTACAAAGTAACGTTGACCACGTCACTGTATGGAGAGTGCTACGGGAGAACCAGTTGTTTCCGTACCATGTACAGCGTGTGCAGGCACTATCAGCAGCTGATTGGTCTCCTCGGGTACACTTCTGCGAATGGTTCATCCAACACTGTGTCAATCCTCATTTCAGTGCAAATGTTCTCTTTACGGATGAGGCTTCATTCCAACGTGATGAAATTGTAAATTTTCACAATGAACATGTGTGGGCTGACGAGAATCCGCACGCAATTGTGCACTCACGTCATCAACACAGATTTTCTGTGAACGTTTGGGCAGGCATTTTTGGTGATGCCTTGATTGGGCCCCATGTGCTTCCACCTAGGCTCAATGGAGCACGTTATCATGGCTTCATACGGGATACTCTACCTGTGCTGCTAGAACATGTGCCTTTACAAGTACGACACAACATGTGGTTCATGCACGATGGAGCTCCTGCACATTTCAGTCGAAGTGTTCGTACGCTTCTCAACAACAGATTCGGTGACCGATGGATTGCAAGAGGCGGACCAATTCCATGGCATCCACGCTCTCCTGACCTCAACCCTCTTGACTTTCATTTATGGGGGCATTTGAAAGCTCTTGTCTACGCAACCCTCTTCGTGCTCGTATTGTGGACGGCTGTGATGCAATACGCCATTCTCCAGGGCTGCATCAGCGCATCAGGGATTCCTTGCGACGGAGGGTGGATGCATGTATCCTCGCTAACGGAGGACATTTTGAACATTTCCTGTAACAAAGTGTTTGAAGTCACGCTGGTACGGTCTGTTGCTGTGTGTTTCCATTCCATGATTAATGTGATTTGAAGAGAAGTAATAAAATGAGCTCCAACATGAAATTAAGCGTTTCCGGACACATGTCCACATAACATATTTTCTTTCTTTGTGTGTGAGGAATGTTTCCTGAAAGTTTGGCCGTACCTTTTTGTAACACCCTGTATATGGCTCACTATGTAAAACTGTAAATTTACCTTCAATGAAAATTTAATTTCCGAAATAAAGTTTGTTTTACTGTTGTAATTATCAAATTATGCCATGTGTGCTTAAAGGAAACTTAACGTTAAGTTAAAGAGAAAGATGCGCAGCAATACATTGGCGACAGGAAGGCTGCATTCTGGCGACACTGGATCTCTATTTCACATGAAATTAACAATTTTAAACTTCGTACCTTCTGTATAAATGTATTTCCCATGGTTACGTTGACAATGGTGCTCACAATCTGTTACCACTGCGTATAAAAAACCAAAATTTCGATTGATTGAAAGAATATAATGGATGGAAAGAATAGCTGTTTAGCACATTCTCTGTTAGGCCTCTCCAGGAATCCAATTACATTTCTTGCCTATACAATACTCTGTTGTTTATATTTTGCTTGGTGTGTCAGTATGATATTTATTATTTTCCACAAATCAATGCCAACTCACAAGCAACGGTAACTCAAGGGCATAGGCGTCAAATATGTTGAAATCAAGACAAAATTATGAATACATGCCACAATAGAAAGAAAATCTGAAAACACAGTTCCCCAAAAGGAATTCATTTTTGCACTCAGAAGATCAAAGCAGTAACAAAGCACGTATTATAGGTGTGATACTACAGATTCTGCTTAAAAAATGAATGAAATTTAGCTTACAAGTTTGACGTTAACACGGCAACAGAATCCAGAGGAGGACTGAACAGTAACGTCTGTCCAGAGAGCACCCCAAATATGCCCTACAGGTTTGAGACTGGGAGACCTAATAACTCCATTGTTTTCTTTACAAGATACTGGTTTACTAAATGAGCAATGTCTGTTCGATATTTGTCATTTTATATTTATACCTACTTACTTATTCTTACTATACTTATCACCGCACTGATACAAGGTCCACACATGATCATCATACACCATCTGTATTTCGCAGCGATAGTTTCACTTAGGAAGAAGTAAAGGTTTTTTGTGTCCACCTAAAGACATATCAATATACATGGAAACACTCTCATTCTCAAAGGCGTCTTTTTCAAGACTGGATGATAATGGACGATAATGAGGGATGTGGCTTTCCACCAAATGAAAACCGATCTTCTTTCTCTTTGTTAAAGAACCATAACTCGTCTGCATTTTGATGTACGTTTTTACGTTCAGAATGCAGTCGTTCCCTCTCAGACGAGCGGTTACGGTACGAAACTGACTGGCAACCACATGCGCACGGTATTGCATTTGTGCTGTCACAATCCTTCCACGATAGCAAATATCTTTCAGCGGAGTGCGTATTAGCTCTTGGCTATCGTTATCTGGACCTCCTGAGAATCAAAACTGCTTACAAATTGCTACAACGTCCTATGAATAACGGTAGGACTACCAAGTGCCTCCTACACTGACGGAAAAAGGAACTGCTACACCAAGAAAGAAATACGCGACATAAACGAAAGTTGTTGGCCTGTTTCTGTATCTGAAAGATGATGTTTATTCAAAGTTCGCACCAGTTACATAAGAGTGGTGCTAGTAGCGCCACTGTGAGGATGCAAATGAGGTTTGCTTTAAATACACCCTGCAGCAGTCGTGAGCAGTATTTACGTTTCAGGCTGGACGTAGTCAACTGATGTTAGTCAAGAATGCCTTTAGGGCGGCAAAGACGCCATTATCAACACCTCACTGAGTTGGGGTAGTGTAATAGGGCTACGAAAAGCTAGACGTTGTTTCTGCGATATTGCAGAAAGATTTGGCACGAATGTAGCCACTGTCCGTGATTATTGGCAACCGTTGTCACAAGAAGACCGGGCTCCGGACGGCCAAGTGGCACTATCGAGAGGGAAGACCATTGTGTTCAGCGTACGGTTCTGGCGCATCGTACTGCAGCAGTAATTTGAGCTGTAGTTGGCACCGCAGTGACACAACGAACTATTACAAACCAGTTACTTTAAAGACAGCTCCGAGTCACGCACCCTGTAGCGCGCATTCGACTGACCCAAACCCACTGCCATTTCAGACTTCAGTGGTGTCAAGCGAGAGATCAATGAAGGGCAGGGTGGATGACTGTTGTGTTTACTGATGAAAGCTTGTTCTGCCTCGGTGCCAGGGATGGCCGTGTGTTGACCAGAAGTAGGCCAGTTGAGAATCTGCAACCAACCTACAGGGTGTTTCAAAAATGACCGGTATATTTGAAACGGCAATAAAAACTAAACGAGCAGCGATAGAAATACACCGTTTGTTGCAATATGCTTGGGACAACAGTACATTTTCAGGCGGACAAACTTTCGAAATTACAGTAGTTACAATTTTCAACAACAGATGGCGCTGCAAGTGATGTGAAAGATATAGAAGACAACGCAGTCTGTGGGTGCGCCATTCTGTACGTCGTCTTTCTGCTGTAAGCGTGTGCTGTTCACAACGTGTAAGTGTGCTGTACACAACATGGTTTATTCCTTAGAACAGAGGATTTTTCTGGTGTTGGAATTCCACCGCCTAGAACACAGTGTTGTTGCAACAAGACGAAGTTTTCAACGGAGGTTTAATGTAACCAAAGGACCGAAAAGCGATACAATAAAGGATCTGTTTGAAAAATTTCAACGGACTGGGAACGTGACGGATGAACGTGCTGGAAAGGTAGGGCGACCGCGTACGGCAACCACAGAGGGCAACGCGCAGCTAGTGCAGCAGGTGATCCAACAGCGGCCTCGGGTTTCCGTTCGCCGTGTTGCAGCTGCGGTCCAAATGACACCAACGTCCACGTATCGTCTCATGTGCCACAGTTTACACCTCTATCCATACAAAATTCAAACGCGGCAACCCCTCAGCGCCGCTACCATTGCTGCACGAGAGACATTCGCTAACGATATAGTGCACAGGATTGATGACGGCGATATGCATGTGGGCAGCATTTGGTTTACTGACGAAGCTTATTTTTACCTGGACGGCTTCGTCAATAAACAGAACTGGCGCATATGGGGAACCGAAAAGCCCCATGTTGCAGTCCCATCGTCCCTGCATCCTCAAAAAGTACTGGTCTGGGCCGCCATTTCTTCCAAAGGAATCATTGGCCCATTTTTCAGACCCGAAACGATTACTGCATCACGCTATCTGGACATTGTTCGTGAATTTGTGGCGGTACAAACTGCCTTAGACGACACTGCGAACACCTCGTGGTTTATGCAAGATGGTGCCCGGCCACATCGCACGGCCGACGTCTTTAATTTCCTGAATGAATATTTCGATGATCGTGTGATTGCTTTGGGCTATCCGAAACATACAGGAGACGGCGTGGATTGGCCTCCCTATTCGCCAGACATGAACCCCTGTGACTTCTTTCTGTGGGGACACTTGAAAGACCAGGTGTACCGCCAGAACCCAGAAACAATTGAACAGCTGAAGCAGTACATCTCATCTGCATGTGAAGCCATTCCGCCAGACACGTTGTCAAAGGTTTCGGGTAATTTCATTCAGAGACTACGCCATATTATTGCTACGCATGGTGGATATGTGGAAAATATCGTACTATAGAGTTTCCCAGACCGCAGCGCCATCTGTTGTTGACAATTGTAACTACTGTAATTTCGAAAGTTTGTCTGCCTGAAAATGTACCGTTGTCCCAAGCATATTGCAACAAACGGTGTATTTCTATCGCTGCTCGTTTAGTTTTTATTGCCGTTTCAAATATACCGGTCATTTTTGAAACACCCTGTATGTGCTAGCACACTATACCTACACCTGGAGTTATCTCTTGCGGTGCGATTTCGTATGACAGCATGTGCGCTGTAGTGGTTATCCCACGCAACCTGACTGCCAATTTGTACGTCAGTTAGGTGATACAACCCATTGTGCTGCCATTCATTAATAGCATGCCAGAGACTGTTTCTCAACAGGATAACACTCGCCCACATACCGCTGTTGCAACCCAACATGCTCTGCACAGTGTCCACATGTTGTCTTCGCCTGCTCTATGACCAGACCTGCCCGCAATCGAGCACGTATATGACATCAAAGGTCAGCAACTCCAGCGTCGTCTGCAAACAGTGTTAATCGTCCCTGTAGTGACCAAGTGCGACAGTCATGGAACTCCATCCCACATGACATCCGGTACCTGTACAACACACGTTTGCATGCTTGCATCAAACGTTCTGATGGCTACATCGCTTATTAATGTAGCAGCTTTTCCCATTTGCAGTGCCTCATCTCGCGCTTACATTAACCTGTGACCTTGCATTGTAATCACTTAAATACCTGCGCAAACGTATTCCAGAAATTTAATTACTTTACACTAATTATCTTTCGGTGCTGCGATTTTTCTTCCCCGGCAGTGTATCTGGTCATACAATGAAGGCTTTCACGACCGGATGTTTCAGCTGCCGAGAATTCTTCCAGGTTGTATGACCGTGGTCCGTGGAACTCTTCTATCCCCGACGTTTCGTCCAAAGCTGCATTGGACATCTGCCTTGACAAGGTTTATCTCTGCTATCACGTGAAATTCAGATCACGACCACTTTCCACAGTATTTAGGCCGTTCTTCGACATCCGACTCGTCAGTCGGCAAGACTCAGCACAACCAGGAGCACCTCAGAACATGTCCAACGTAGCTCTGGACGAAACGTCAGGGATAGAAGAGTTCCATGGACCACGGCCATGCAACCCTGAAGAATTCTCGGCACTGTATCTGCTACTGCTCCTCCACAGTGTTCGTCCGACAAATGACTTCTGGAAACCATTTGACCAATTGCGATACTGCAACAGACGTTTCTCACAATATGTTTCATGGTCACCAGGTGTTTAACAGTGTGCCAAATTAGTTAATCAGTTGGTTAATCTCGAACAAGGAAAGGGTTTGACTTATGAGTCACCATGTGGCCATTCACTTGTTACGATTTAGAAAAAGCGTGGAAGAGGCAGTAGTTGTGGCATATGGAAGCTGTGACGAGACCTGAGTTAGTAACAGCACTGTCTGCGTAGCCCAAAGATTCAAGTTCGAGTTCCATCCGTATGCGAAATTTCAGTTAGGAAGTTTCACAACAAGACGGACTTCACTGCAGTATGAAAAACCAGCCATAACACTAGACCACTGGAGCCAGTAATAGTATAAACCACCGTAGATAAGAAGTGTATGGAATTATTGAGTTTAAACTACATCATCCAGTTGTCTTTGTTTTTGCAGTTTTACTGGGAATAAAGTATTGGATCTGTGACAGTTAAAAGAGCTACGGATACGTATAATATAAAATAATTCTGAACATTGTCTATAACCCATTTAGGTGATTTCCTTTGATGAAGACGATATCTCGACACAAAATCTGCAACCATTTTTTTTTATTTCTGTAAGAATTTTTCCTGCAGCGGCAACCATAGTAAATTATTGAAGCGTAAGTTGTGCTGCTGAGTATCGATACATGTAATAGTTTACAAACAACGACGAATTCCTTTGCAGAAGGCGGATTCAGGATGGCTTTTCAAGTACGGCTCCTACCTCTCTGGGATTGCGGAGCAGATGTTCCTGTACTGCTGGTTCGGAGATGAGATCCTAGCTGAGGTATGTGGCTAACAGTGCAGCATATTGTGACAGTCATGCACAGTCAGTCTTCACTGTATAGACGGAGGAAAACTTTTGCCTAGCGTGAGTGAGCTTATATCGCAGTTACGTGTAGTTACTCTGCGCACAGTAGGATTTGGGTTAATACATGTGCAGCGTTGCACATCACTCGCGTTAGGAAACCTTACTTAATCCTTTCCAGTGCGGCGCTTGATGTGATCTTACCTGCGGCTGCAGATCAGGATTCTGATCCAGTTCTAGACACTACTGGCTCAATGCGGTTGCACTGGCGAAGTATTATTCCCCGAACAAACGGAAATTATATGTACTCTTTAAGAAGAGGCTATAAAAATATATTTCCAGTGGACATCAAACAACTGAGACTAGTGGTACCTATCAATGGAGAAAAATTTCCTCACGTGTCACCCAGAAACTAAGTAGAAAATATTGATAATTTTTGTGCAAATTAGAACAACAACGGATTTCCTTATTAAATGAATATAATCTGCTGTTAATGAAATCACTGCAATAGAACTTGTCGCCTTTCTACATCTGCATCTACATGGATACTCGGCAAATCACATTTCAGTGCCTGGCAGAGGGTTCATCGAACCACTTTCACAATTCTCTATTTTCCAAACTCGTATAGCGCGCGGAAAGAACGAACACCTACATCTTTCCGTACGCCTTTTTCTGACTTGCTTCATTTGAATTCACTTTTGATCAAAGCAAAATTTAGCTCTAATTATTTCCATACTCGAATCAAATTAAATTTCAAAATTATAATCAGAATGCTACTTAATCAAAGTAACTGCGTGCGTCCGTCTTCATTCACGTCTAAATCTACATGATTACTCTATACTTCTCCCTTAAGTGCCAGTCAGAGGCTTCTTAGAACAACCTTCAGGTTACTGTTCTACCGTGGCACCCTCAAATAGCGCGTGGGGAAAATGGACATTAAATCTTTTGTACGAGCTCTCATTTCCCTTACTTTATTACGATGATCATTTCCAGCCATGTAGGTTGGAGACAATATAATATTATACTGAAATTACGCGATATGATCTCGCCGCAACGAAAAACTGCTTTGTTTCAAAGACCGCCACGCCAACTCACAAATTATACCTCCCTTCCCCGTTTTGCGATATACAGAACGAGCTGCCTTTCTTTGTACTTCTCCGATGTCCTCCGTCAATCCTGTCTGTTAAGTATCCCATAACACAGCTATACTCTCTGTAGTAGACCTGTTGATTCTTCTAAATGCTCTGACAATAAAACGCAGTCTCTGGTTTGCCTTCCTCACAACATAATCTATGTGATCGCTGCAATATAAATTGTTCGTAATTGTAATTCCTGGTTGCTTAATCGAATTGACAGCCTTAAATTTGTGTGATTTACCGTGTTACGGAGATTTAACGGATTTCTTTTAGTACTCATACGGATGACCTCACACTTTTTCTTATTTGGAGTCAACTGCCACTTTTCAGACCATACAGATACTTTGTGTAAATTATTTTGCAACTAGTTTTGTTCGTTTCATGATCTTGCCATAAGGTAAATGACAGCACAACCTGCAAACAGTTTAAGAGGGCTACTCATTTTGTCCCCTAAATCGTTTATATGCATTAGGAACAGCAGAGGGCCTGTAACACTTCCTTGGAAAAGTCGGGTATCACTCCTGTTTCACTATATGATATTCCGTCGATTACTAAATGCTGTAGGACATCACGAATCCCGTGGCACAACTGAGACGATAATATATAGGTTGATAGGAACCTGTATTACCATTGCAGTAAGGCCGTTGGCATTCATCACGTAACAAGTACAAAATCATAACACTTTTATTCCATTCAGACTTGACGGTCAACATCGACGTGATGTGTGACCCCCACAAATACCCTCTAGTATCCGTCGAGGAATTCGTATCCATGTCTGCAACACATGCTGTGTTATCTCACGAAGATTGCTGGTTGCACGATGGTATGGAAATGTACGTCTAGCCATCGCACCCAGACATACTCTATGAGTGCCGAATGAAAAGACTGGATAGACCAGTCAAGGATCTGTTCGTGGCGTAAAATGTTGTGCCTGGTCTTGTAACATTTGCTGCAACAGTGTTTCCCACCATGGAGATAATTATCCCCTGAGGGCTAAAATGAAATTTTCTTAGGGGTAAAAAAAAAAACAAAAACAAAAAAAAAACAAAAAACCGGTTCACTTGTGCTTCGGTCACGAAACTGAATTACTTTTGTAAGATCAGTACATTTGATTAGAAGTCTCTTGTAAGGAACAATGTCAAAAGCCTTCTGGAAATGTAAAATTATGGAATCACTTTGTGGTCCCGTATCGATATCACCCACTACTTTGTGCGAATACAGAGCTAATTGGATTCACAACAACTATATTTTCTGAGTCTGTGCTGACTACATATCAATAGACCGTTTTCTTCAAGGTAATTCACGATGTTCGAACACAGTATATGTTCCATAATCCTACTGTAAATCGACGTGAGTGAGATGTGTCTTTAAATAAGTGGATTACCCCTAGCTCCTTCCTTGTGTGTTATGAACTGTGCAACTTACCAGTCTTTTGTATGATTTATAAGTGTGGGTCGATTACTTTGTTTCTTTGTAAGAATAAGAGAAAGCTTCTATTAAAGTAATCCATTTCATCAACGGAAGAATATTCAGAATTTTTCCCATTAGGAATGGCGACTGATTTAATTCAGTACTTATTTCAGAAGGATTTGCTAACGGAAAATTAGTTGCGCCTTTCATCCCGCCGCTGATCAATCATTGTTGGTTGGTAGACATTTATTAGCACCAAAACGATACTGCAAGAAGGAAGTGAAATGCTTTATTTTATGTGTGTGTGTCTCAGTCACGTGTTTATTTGCCACTATGCGTTTAAATGGTTCACACCATCATCTTCGAGTGGAGAATTATTTATTTACGTGGCTGGTGTTGGTGAAGAGTACAGACGTCTTTTTATAGTCGCAGACCAAAGTTAGTGTAGGTTATTCTGCGTCTTTTGCTAATGATAAAAATTGTTGATTTAGGAAAGACACTTTAGGGGTTAAAAACATTAATTCCTGGCAGGGTATTGTACTTACAGTGATGACGGAGTTGTAAAAGGCTTTCATTCTGTAGCCTGATGTATGTCGCCTGTACTGCACATTACATTTACACTGTCGTTTCAAAGAAGTTGTACATGCTACAGATATGTTTCTTTACCTTGGATACAGAGATACAAGATTAAGTGGTTTCTACAAAAATATTTCTCCTCTTTAAAATATATGAATGCGCTCACCAGAATACACACGCACACACACACACACACACACACACACACACACACACAGTCGGTTAGTCGGGAAGAATCAATAGGCAAGGAAGTGGGATACCGAAGTTTTAAGGAGTGACGAGATACGCTTGAAGTTCTTTAATGATATAGACACAGTAATAAGGAAAAGCTCAGTAGGCAGTAGGCAGTGAAGTTTAGTAGGTATGGAAATTAAAAAAGGGCAATCACAGGAGCTAAAAAGAAAAACGTAGGTACAAAAAAAGTAACTGCGAAGAAACCGTGTGTAATAAAAGAAATACTTCAGTTAATTGATGAAAGAAGGAAGAACAGAAATGTCGAGGAAAATTTAGGAATACAGATATACAAGTCGCCGAGGAATAAAATTCATAGGAAGTGAAGGTAAGCTAAGAGGAAATAGCTGCATGAAAAATGTGAAGAAATCGATAAAGAAATGGTTGTCAAAAGGAATGATTCAGCATACAGGAAAGCCAAAACAACCTTCGGCAACAAGAAAAGTAACGGTGGTAACATAAAGAGTGTATCGGGAATTCCATTGTTAAATGCAGAGGAGAGAGCGGACAGGTGGAAAGAATACACTGAAGGCCTCTATGAGGGTGAAGATTTGTCTGGTGAGATAGGAGAAGAAACAGGAGTCGGATTAGAAGAGATAGGGGATCCAATATTAGAATCATAATTTAAGAAAGCTTTGGATGAGTTAAGATCAAATAAAGCAGAAGGGATTGGTAACATTTCATCAGAATTCCTAAAATCATTGGGGAAGTGGCAACAAAACGACTTTTCACGTTGGTATGTAGAACGTATGAGTCTGGCGACATACCACCTGACTTTCGGAAAAATACCATCCTCACAATTTCCAAGACTGCAAGAGCTGACAAGTGCAAGAATTATCACAAAATCAGCTTAACAGCTCATGCATCCAATTTGCCTACAAGGGTAACACACAGAAGAAGGAAAAAGAAAAGTGAGGATGTGTTAGATGATGATCAGGTTGGCCTTAGGAAAGGTAAAAGCACCACTGAGGCAGTTCTTACCTTGCGATTGATAATGGAAGTAAGGCTAAAGAAAACTCGAGACACGTTCATAGGATGTGCTGACCTGGAAAAAGCGTTCGACAATGCGACAACGTAAAATTGTGTAGGTTGAGTTCTGGATACTGTTCAACGAACGAGGCCAAGACGTGCGAATGAAATGCAACAAAATCTTGAAATCTGGATCTGCTTCTGTGGCCTGTGCACCATTTTTGTAGTGCAAGGGTAAAGATTCAGGCAATTCAGAGTCCTGTGCATCGATTTGGCAACAAGATGCGGTAGATGCATTAATATCAGTGTCTGGACCAATCGGAAGGCGAGATAGGGCGTCTGCATTGCCTTGCTTTGCCGTACACAATTTCATACAGATAGTGCCAAAGCAACAAAGCCCAAAGTTGCAATTTTTGAGCAGTGTATCTAGGATCCGGCTTTGATGGATGAAATAAGGACTGCAAAGGCTTGTGATCTGTCACTAACTTGCGACCATACAAATAGTGATGGAATTTTGTCCTACCATACACAATAGCAATTATGTCTTTTTCTGTTTGAGAATAATTGCGCTGAGTTTGAGTGAGCAATTTTGAGGCAAAAGCAACGGGTCTGTCTTGTGCACCAATTCTGTGCTAAAGAGCAGCGCCGATTCCTTAGGAAAAAGCGTCGACTTGTGAAACTACTGCCTCGGCGGGGTAAAAATGCACTAAACGTCTGTCACTAAGCAACGCATTTTTGAGCCACTCCTATTCTGTATTCTTAAATTGCGGAACGGTGGTATACTGGTTGGCGGCATCTGTTGGGCTGTTTGGTTGTCGGTTGTGGTTGTGCGGTCGACGTATCTTGTGCAGCCAGTAGTTATTGTACCGTCGTCAGTACGGTAGCAATTTGTTGGTTACGCTTGTGTCAGATCCATCACATTGGCCGTCTGTGGCTGAGGCGCTGGGACAAGGGGTGAAGGAGGCGGGGAATTCATGGTATCGTCAAATACGTTACATCAAAAAGCAAGCAAAGCGTCTGAAAACAGAAATTTGGTAAGTTCTGCGTCTCCCAACCTGGTACACATGCAATAATACAACAACAACAAATTAACAAATAGAAACACTTGAACGCAATCACTCCTACAAGCTAAAAGACAAGAGAAGTAACCAAAATCTTCAGCCAAGTTGATTACCTTTCATCTTCGATCACCACTGAATTATCCTCGTTCGCCACTGTAGAGTTTTGTACCGCAAGAAAGCAAGGGAGAGTATGTTGTTATGGGCGGTCGATATCCTCTCTCTACAACACATGTTGTTTATCTACATGAACTGGGAACATTTACTTAACTTGAATAGAGTCCATGTTTTGCGGTTCAAGCTCAGCAGTAATAGTCCTCTTGCAGACTGATGTAATGTCAATCTTGGCAGTCTTGCTATTACAAACATTAGTTTCTCGTTGCTAGTTAAGTACAATTCTGCTTGAGGTAAACTAGTGCCGCTATAGTCGCTAAGCCTGTCGCTGTGTACTGTTGTAGCCTGTGATGAACTAAACCCGCTCTGCGATTAAACTCACAGACATCAAACTGGATGATTGAGTGAGGCCCTCCAGTCAGTGGCGGCGGGCTAAATGCATGATGTCGAGGAGGCGTTGTCCACGTGTTGCTTGTGGATGTCTCTGGTCTCTCTCGTTATAGGCGCACTTGATCCAAAGCCTAATAATCGATCTTTGCTCTTCATGTTTGCCGACCGGTGTGCTGGCGACAGCTTACGCCAGCATAATTAGCAAAAGACGCAACATAACCTACACTGACCTAGGTCTGCTACTGTGAAAAGACATCTGTACTCCTCACTAACACCAAACATGTGAATAAATGACTCTCTACCTGAAGATGATGGTGTGAACCATCGAAACGCATAGCGGCAAAATAAACAAGTGACTGATGCAGAAAATGTTTTATTTCTAATAAATTCACTGTAGCCTTACATGTAGTCATAAATAATCAGTATTGCTACTAGTGATGGCTTTTTCCATTACATAGGTTCCCTAATATGAAGGGCGATCACATTGCTAGGTGGCAGTTGGCAGTTATGACCAGTTATGTAATGGCAGCCTGTCCAATCTTAGAGTTTTCTCACAATTAGCTCGTCAATAAGACATAGCTCATTTAGAAACGTTATTTAGGGGTTTACATATATATATATATATATATATATATATATATATATATATGTGTGTGTGTGTGTAACAGTGTAAACACTGATAGTATATTCATAGCTGCTGTTCAACACGCGTGGTACGTGATCTTTTCACAACTATAAAAATCAGTTGTCAGATACGTAAAAATTATGAATTTTTCTTAACCGTTTTCAAAACATTAATATACTAATGAGCCAGAATATTATGACCCACTATCCATTGCCCATGTGTCCAACTTTGGTACGGATAACAGCAGCGATGCAACATGGCATAGAAGCAATGGGGCCTTGGTAGGCAGCTGGAGGGAGTTGGCACTACGTCTAAGCACCCAAGTCATGAAATTTCTGTAAATTAGAGGGAGGGGAGCGATGAGCTATGACACCACGCTCAATCGCAACCCAGATATGTTAGATCGGGTTCAGATCTGGCGAGTTGGGGGCCAGCACCCTCCCATCTGCGTGCAGAAGAAGATATCGGGATTCATCAGACCAGGCAACGCTCTGTCACTGCATAAACGTCCAGTGCTGATGGTCACGTACCAGTTTCATTAGTAACTGCACACATCGGATACACCACGTCTTTGCACTTGAGAGTCCTCCATACATCTCTATCTAAATTTACTCTAACACGTTACCCATAATACCTTGAACCACCGATCGCTGTTGAGCCTCGACGCTACTACACAATCGATACTACATTTGATCATCTTTGGTTCAATATATACTTTTCTTGCAAAATTTTACCCTGTGTATATACCTTTCAAATTGGGATTGGAAAAGGTTACTAGTTTTCGGAAGCTTCAATTTTAATGATCTGAACGATTATATTTGACATGTCTAGTTGGTTCATGTATCGTCAGAATAAATACTTGTATGAACAGCGACTGTCAAATTCAAGCCTTCCAGATAACATTACGGAAGTGCACATGAAATTTAAGTTAGACACCCTTTCTTAGATTTTAATTCAATGGCGATAAGTAAATAAACCACAATTATAATTAATAGCAACTATCTATGGCTTTATTCACAGTAAACGTATATCATGTTAGAATGAACTCCACGTAACTACATCGCAAAGATAAATTATACTTTTGCCAAGAAATAATTCTCAAAATGTGTATATTATCTGATCAGTCCAATAAACTCTAATGCTGAAGTAAGACCTATGAAAAAACTGTGCCGAAGTGGGCTTTCATAGAACTGAGATCTGACGGACAAGTGGGATTCATGAAATGGCGGCTATGCCTTTTCTATTTTCTAATAGTCAGCAAGAAGAACGAAAATTACTACAGCGACGTTTGAATTATGCGTGCAACCGTCCCTGGAATCTAACTCGATCTGCAGTCAAAGGTATGGAAATCGAGTAAAACTGACTAGAAATAAAATGATATGTCATAAAGAGTGGTGAACTTGAAATTCGGTCCTCGGGATCTGGCATCTGTACAAAATTCCTTTCTATATAGACGATGAAAGGTGCCAATCTTGGGCGGCTTGCGACCATCAGCAAAGATACAAAACGTCGGTTCGTGGGCTATGACTGATGCCACAAATCCGCTGATAGAGCCATAGGGGTCGTAAAGTTTCCTCAAGAAGTAATATATTCTGTAACAGGGTGAGGGGCTCAGTGAATTGAAAGTCGATTTGCCTTCAGAGAGAGTGGGGTTCATCTTTCCATCCGACCATACCAATTAATCTTTCTGTGATTCGCCTAAATGGCTTAACGTTAACACACTTATCCGATAAAACCTTGTGTCGCATCTTAATGTTCGTCAGTTACCGAGCACTAAACTCTAATTTTTATTTCTTCAGATTAGACTTTCGCGGACACCAAGCCCAAATACCACTAATATGCAGCTTAAAGTTGAAAGAAACTTTTGTCAGCTGTGGTTCTGCTCGAGATCTCTGCTAGACCGGTCCTTTTAATGTACAACTGTAAACTGTCCAACTGTAGATTTAAGTTCTTTAAACTATTGATAAACAAAAGTGTCCCATGAAATTCAGGTCGAAGTATTGGTCCAGGAATCGCCGCTGACAGATAGTACGTGGATGGGACATGTGTTCTCCAGGTTTACTTTCTTTTACTTTGATATCAGACGAAATTTGTCATGTTTTGCTAACGAAAGTAACTGAGAATGTATGGCTGTGACTTCAGAAATTCACGCCAGTGAGCCGTTGTGTAGGTACATGGTGATAGACCCCCCCCCCCCCCCCCCCCCGATATGGTAAGGTTAAAATTTACTTATAAAAAAAAATGAAACAGCGACCGACCATAAGCGTCGGCAAAGACGTTAATTATGAACGCGTGGTAAGGCACAGACAAATGAAAAAAAAAATCATTTTTCTTTATATATGATTTTGTTTTGACTCTCTCGTATATAGAAGGATGGTTAAGATGTATTGCTTAAAGCATGAAGTACTACGAGTGTTGTGTATTATATGTTTGTCTGAATAAGAGAGGCGACTTAACAACAGCATTAAGTATTTTTTTATTGAAGTGAAGTGGTGCCAAGTAAGGAGTTTTTTTTTATTTTTTGACACGCACTGGTCTCCTTGAAGTCGGCTGCCTGCATCTACAATTGAAATGTATGAGAGGAAGTCCGAATAACCTAAATTCGTACAAGCAGAACATTTTCAATAATGAAATTGCATTATCCTTTATATTTTTTCCATTCGTATGTATGTATTTTTCTGTGACATTTTATTAGTCATAAAAATAATTGACTATATTTTCTGTTTGCATGAATCGCAATGGGGAGCATGTAAAGGAAAAAGGCAAAAACTGAGGAGATAATTTTGGAAAGAAATAAGGAGTGGACACAGTTTACGTAAAATTTCTCATAGTAAGCTGCTTTGTTCAGCACAGCAAAGGTAGGACAGCTACGATGCTTACGCTTGGTACCGCCTCTTTTGATGTAGATAGAAACCGTTTCCTCATTATTCCCTTCCTTGGATTTTATTGTGGAAAATTTACAAAAAATTTTCACTGTGATACGCGTTGTCAGTAAAACATACAGAATTGCGACACAATAGTTTGTGTATCATAATAGACGTAAAACAGGCTTTGACATCACGTAAACTACAATTATCAAGTATAATTATTAGAAAATGAAATTTTATCATTTTTATGAAATTTTTATTTTTGCATATTCATACAACGTGGGCGAAAAATATATGTCCGTTGTTGATAGCGTCAGCGAAAACGCCATCAGCCAATATGGCGTAGAATTGCGCGTTCGAGCAATTGAAGTTCAGGCGCCACGCCACGCATGCCTACTGCAGAAAGTTTAAGTAGATCAGAGTGTCACAGGTGTGACAAATGATAGGGATGCTCCACAATACAATGACCTTGACGACACAATGTTTTCAACTGATGAGACAATAGCGCTCATGAATGAAACATTGAAGAGCGATTCAAGTATGAATCTTGACAACACGTTACGAACACCACTTGGTCATGTTGTTGTTGTTGTGATCTTCAGTCCTGAGACTGGTTTGATGCAGCTCTCCATGCTACTCTATCCTGTGCAAGCTTCTTCATCTCCCAGTACCTACTGCAACCTACATCCTTCTGAATCTGCTTAGTGTATTGATCTCTTGGTCCCCCTCTACGATTTTTACCCTCCACGCTGCCCTCCAATGCTAAATTTGTGATCCCTTGATGCCTCAAAACATGTCCTACCAACCGATCCCTTCTTCTAGTCAAGTTGTGCCACAAACTTCTCTTCTCCCCAATCCTATTCAATACCTCCTCATTAGTTACGTGATCTACCCACCTTATCTTCAGCATTCTTCTGTAGCACCACATTTACAAAGCTTCTATTCTCTTCTTGTCCAAACTGGTTATCGTCCATGTTTCACTTCCATACATGGCTACACTCCATACAAATACTTTCAGAAACGACTTCCTGACACTTAAATCTATACTCGATGTTAACAAATTTCTCTTCTTCAGAAACGATTTCCTTGCCATTGCCAGTCTACATTTTATATCCTCTCTACTTCGACCATCATCAGTTATTTTACTCCCTAAATAGCAAAACTCCTTTACTACTTTAAGTGTCTCATTTCCTAATCTAATCCCCTCTGCATCACCCGATTTAATTTGACTACATTCCATTATCCTCGTTTTGCTTTTGTTGATGTTCATCTTATATCCTCCTTTCAAGACACTGTCCATTCCGTTCAACTGCTCTTCCAAGTCCTTTGCTGTCTCTGACAGAATTACAATGTCATCGGCGAACCTCAAAGTTTTTACTTCTTCTCCATGAATTTTAATACCTACTCCGAATTTTTCTTTTGTTTCCTTTACTGCTTGCTCAATATACAGATTGAATAACATCGGGGAGAGGCTACAACCCTGTCTCACTCCTTTCCCAACCACTGCTTCCCTTTCATGCCCCTCGACTCTTATAACTGCCATCTGGTTTCTGTACAAATTGTAAATAGCCTTTCGCTCCCTGTATTTTACCCCTGCCACCTTCAGAATTTGAAAGAGAGTATTCCAGTTAACGTTGTCAAAAGCTTTCTCTAAGTCTACAAATGCTAGAAACGTAGGTTTGCCTTTCCTTAATCTTTCTTCTAAGATAAGTCGTAAGGTTAGTATTGCCTCACGTGTTCCAACATTTCTACGGAATCCAAACTGATCTTCCCCGAGGTCGGCTTCTACCAGTTTTTCCATTCGTCTGTAAAGAATTCGCGTTAGTATTTTGCAGCTGTGACTTATTAAACTGATAGTTCGGTAATTTTCACATCTGTCAACACCTGCTTTCTTTGGTATTGGAATTATTATATTCTTCTTGAAGTCTGTGGGTATTTCGCCTGTCTCATACATCTTGCTCACCAGATGGTAGAGTTTTGTCATGACTGGCTCTCCCAAGGCCATCAGTAGTTCTAATGGAATGTTGTCTACTCACGGGGACTTGTTTCGACTCAGGTCTTGCAGTGCTCTGTCAAACTCTTCACGCAGTATCTTATCTCCCATTTCATCTTCATCTACATCCTCTTCCATTTCCATAATACTGTCCTCAAGTACATCGCCCTTGTATAAACCCTCTATATACTCCTTCCACCTTTCTGCCTTCCCTTCTTTGCTTACAACTGGGTTGCCATCTGAGCTCTTGATATTCATACAAGTGGTTCTCTTCTCTCCAAAGGTCTCTTTAATTTTCCTGTAGGCAGTATCTATCTTACCCCTAGTGAGACAAGCCTCTACATCCTTACATTTGTCCTCTAGCCATCCCTGCTTAGCCATTTTGCACTTTCTGTCGATCTCATTTTTGAGACGTTTGTATTCCCTTTTGCCTGCTTCATTTACTGCATTTTTATATTTTCTCCTTTCATCAATTAAATTCAATATTTCTTCTGTTACCCAAGGATTTCTATTAGCCCTCGTCTTTTTACCTACTTGGTCATAACACGAACATTAACTTGGAAAATACTGTTGACAGCAACCACAGCCAGTGTAATTGACGCACTGCTATGACATTATCTAACATAAACACGAAAATAGATAATATGAAAACCCGTTTCAGTGATATCAAACAAGATATGAATACCAAAATTGACAATTTGAAATAGAATCTGAACACCGTCAAACAAGATATGAACACGGTAAAACAACAACAAAACACTGTTATAAAAGATCTAAATGTAATAAAGCAAGAACAAAAACCAGTATGCAAGGATTTTCAAGACACGGTCTCACAGAAATTCAATGGCTTAGCTAAAAACTTTGCAGTGAAGTCGACGAAAAATTAAATGATAGGAAAAAAAGGTTAAGCATGAAATACTTTTTAAAATTAACAGTAACATTACGGAGTTAAAACAGAAGGCAGATTCTTTTAACGACCATCATGATCTAGTAGAGCAACAGATAAAGAAAATCACAGACGCAAATACAAATATTGAAGCCACAAAGTAACCACTGTCGTTAACAAACTAAATGAAGTCTATGAAGTGTACCTCCAGCGGTAGAAGAGCTTACTTTAACGGTAGCAATATTAGAAGATGACACAGCATACGCTAAGAAGGAGAGAGAGAGAGAAGATCAATGAAAATCTGAGTGATATTAATTAACCTGAAGCAGGTACGTTAGATAAGGGTAACACCATTGCAGAAAAGTTAGTAACAGATTGTAAATTACACACAGATGTAGTAGAAAAAGCTATTCAGAAAAAAGAAAATGAAATAGTGAACATGAAAAACATTAAGCTACAAGTCGCGGAAAATAGGATCCGCAGTCTTTTAGAAGAAAATATTACCAGATCTCGAAATATGCACGTAAATGATACACAGGCTACAGTCAACAAACCACAACCTGTCGGTATTTGTCCACAAATTGTAGCGGGTCCTACACCAGGTACCAGCGACAATTGTAGAGTGCAAAATATAAACATACCCATAACTCCGTTACCTGAACAATTAGCAGTCGGAATTACAGGTAACTACAATAACAACATAAATACGACCGAAAATGCCACGTGTCTATGAACTATTTTCGCAGACGAAGGTCTGCTGAGACATCGACAGTTCCCTATATTCAGTATTGAAGGAAAAAGAATGAATCCAGTAGTATGTGTCAGTGATTTTGTCATGTATTTTCACGCAACTGGACGGAAGCACAGAAAATCATATGTATCGTGGTATACAGGGTGAGTCACCTAACATTTCCGCTGGATATATTTCGTAAACCACATCAAATACTGACGAATCGATTCCACAGGCCAACGTGAGGAGAGCGGTTAGTGTAATTGGTTAATACAAACCATAAAAAATGCACAGAAGTACGTTTTTTAACACAAACCTACGTTTTTTAAATGGAACCCCGTTAGTTTTGTTAGCACATCTGAACATATAAACAATACGTAATCAGTGCCGTTTGTTGCAATGTGAAATGTTAATTACATCCGGAGATATTGTAACCTAAAGTTGACGCTTGAGTACCACTCCTCCGCTGTTCGATCGTGTGTATCGGAGAGCACCGAATTACGTAGGGATCCCAAGGGAACGGTGATGGACCTTAGGTACAGAAGAGACTGATACAGCACATTACGTCCACATGCTAACACCTTTTTATTGGTCTTTTTCACTGACGCACATGTACATTACCGTGAGGGGTGTGGTACACGTACACACGTGGTTTCCGTTTTCAATTACGGAGTGGAATAGAGTGTGTCCCGACATGTCAGGCCAATAGATGTTCAATGTGCTGGCCATCATTTGCTGCACACAATTGCAATCTCTGGCGTAATGAATGTCGTACACGCCGCAGTACATCTGGTGTAATGTCGCCGCAGGCAATACGTTGTTTCATATCCTCTGGGGTTGTAGGCACATCCCGGTACACATTCTCCTTCAACGTACCCCACAGAAAGAAGTCCAGAGGTGTAAGATCAGGAGAACGGGCTGGCCAATTTATGCATCCTCCACGTCCTATGAAACGCCCGTCGAACATCCTGTCAAGGGTCAGCCTAGTGTTAATTGCGGAATGTGCAGGTGCACCATCATGCTGATACCACATACGTCGACGCGTTTCCAGTGGGACATTTTCGAGCAACGTTGGCAGATCATTCTGTAGAAACGCGATGTATGTTGCAGCTGTTTGGGCCCTTCCAATGAAGTGAGGACCAATGAGGTGGTCGCCAGTGATTCCGCACCATACATTTACAGTCCACGGTCGCTATCGCTCTACCTGTCTGAGCCAGCGAGGATTGTCCACGGACCAGTAATGCATGGTTCCGTAGATTCACTGCCCCGTGGTTTGTGAAACCCGCTTCATCGGTAAACAGGTAGAACTGCAAAGCATTCTCAGTTAATGCCCATTGACAGAATTGCACTCGATGATTAAAGTCATCACCATGTAATTGCTGATGTAGCGACACATGAAACGGGTGAAAGCGGTGACGATACAGTATGCGCATGACACTACTTTGACTCAGTCCACCGGCTCTCGCAATGTCCCGTGTACTCATGTGTGGGTTCATGGCAACAGCAGCTAACACACCAACTGCACCCGCTTCTCCTGTGACGTTCCTGTTACGGACCCGTTTGCGTGCTACGACCATACCTATTGGATACAGTTGGCGGTAGACGTTTCGCAATGCGCGGCACATTCGATGCTCTCTGCCCGTGTACCGTTCTTCATACACCCTGCAGGCTTCAGCTGCATTTCGTCGACACTCGCCATAGATGAGTATCATCTCCGCCTTTTCAGAGTTCGAATACACCATGGTCACAGTTCCTACAACACTACACTATCACAGACGTCTGGTAACACGGTGCGGAGACGAATGCAGAATAACAATAGCAGCAAGCGCTACATGCGGACACTGCGACAGCTAGACCAAACCACAACAGTGCACTACAGCCACACTCGTGAACACGGTCGTCATCGTAAGCATGTCCCTGCAGATGCTGCTCGCCGACCGTGGCCCGTGTTTGTTACAACACGCAACTGAACGTCGGAGGTTTCAAGCGTCAACTTTAGGTTACAACATCTCCGGATGTAATTAACATTTTACAATGCAACAAACAGCACTGATTACGTATTTGTTTATATGTTCAGATGTGCTAACAAACCTAACGTGGTTTCATTTAAAAAAAAGGTAGGTTTGTGTTAAAAAACATACTTCCGCGCATTTAGTATGGTTTGTATTAAACAATTACACTAGCCCCTCTCCTCACGTTCGGTCTGTGGAATAGGTTCGTCAGTATTTGATGTGGTTTACGAAATATATCAAGCGGTAATGTTAGGTGACTCACCGTGTATACGCAAGGTGACGTTGTTTTATGGGCAACTGAAGTGCCCGAACGTTGCAGCGCTTGTATCCAATTTGAACGAGCTTTCCTCGACAGATGCTGGTTCAAGGCAGTGCAGGAAAGGCTCAGACACGAGATATTCAACCCCGCACCATTCAGTGGTAAATACGGTAGTCTATGTGAATACTTTGAAAAACACCTGCACAAGACACACTACGAACCCAATATCACACGTAGACGTGTTAAAAATTTTGAAAAGTCGTTTACCATCGCATGTTAGAGAAAAATTAGTCACAACGCCTGAGCATGACACTGAATGTTTTCAGTGCTTGAGTCTATCGACGTAATCTATGAGGAAAGACCTGTACCCAATAGAACAACATAAAATTAGTCACAACAACATAGTTATGTAAATCAGTCAGTAAAACGTGAACCAAACACGCAGTAAAGATGGTAAACACAACAGCAAAGTTACATACCCAGAGATAACGAGTACGGTAACGGGAACGGAGAAAACAAACGATTTAAAAGAAATTTTCAAAACAACAGGAGTAATTTCAGCGCTCGAGCGAATTACAATCCACCATCACAAGGCCCCATGCCGAACATGAACAGAAGCAGTCAGCCTCAGCAGTGGCCGACGCGCGGCAACAATGCCACCCCTTACGCTGTACCGCACACGACCTTCGGGCAGCATAATAACGCCACAGCAGCCAACGACACAAACTGGAGAAGTACCCACACAGTGCAACTAACAGAAATTTCTCCAGATAATGAATTAAGTCACACACGCCGTTGGAAAACACCAATCTGTCGTAGTTAAGCCTCAGGTTCTTGATCTCTCTGGGAGTGGGGGCAAACCAAAACTACAAACATGTTTCATAAGATTTGACAAACAAGGTGACATCAAGGATGATCTACACTCCTGGAAATGGAAAAAAGAACACATTGACACCGGTGTGTCAGACCCACCATACTTGCTCCGGACACTGCGAGAGGGCTGTACAAGCAATGATGACACGCACGGCACAGCGGACACACCAGGAACCGCGGTGTTGGCCGTCGAATGGCGCTAGCTGCGCAGCATTTGTGCACCGCCGCCGTCAGTGTCAGCCAGTTTGCCGTGGCATACGGAGCTCCATCGCAGTCTTTAACACTGGTAGCATGCCGCGACAGCGTGGACGTGAACCGTATGTGCAGTTGACGGACTTTGAGCGAGGGCGTATAGTGGGCATGCGGGAGGCCGGGTGGACGTACCGCCGAATTGCTCAACACGTGGGGCGTGAGGTCTCCACAGTACATCGATGTTGTCGCCAGTGGTCGGCGGAAGGTGCACGTGCCCGTCGACCTGGGACCGGACCGCAGCGACGCACGGATGCACGCCAAGACCGTAGAATCCTACGCAGTGCCGTAGGGGACCGCACCGCCACTTCCCAGCAAATTAGGGACACTGTTGCTCCTGGGGTATCGGCGAGGACCATTCGCAACCGTCTCCATGAAGCTGGGCTACGGTCCCGCACACCGTTAGGCCGTCTTCCGCTCACGCCCCAACATCGTGCAGCCGGCCTCCAGTGGTGTCGCGACAGGCGTGAATGGAGGGACGAATGGAGACGTGTCGTCTTCAGCAATGAGAGTCGCCTCTGCCTTGGTGCCAATGATGGTCGTATGCGTGTTTGGCGCCGTGCAGGTGAGCGCCACAATCAGGACTGCATACGACCGAGGCACACAGGGCCAACACCCGGCATCATGGTGTGGGGAGCGATCTCCTACACTGGCCGTACACCACTGGTGATCGTCGAGGGGACACTGAATAGTGCACGGTACATCCAAACCGTCATCGAACCCATCGTTCTACCATTCCTAGACCGGCAAGGGAACTTGCTGTTCCAACAGGACAATGCACGTCCGCATGTATCCCGTGCCACCCAACGTGCTCTAGAAGGTGTAAGTCAACTACCCTGGCTAGCAAGATCTCCGGATCTGTCCCCCATTGAGCATGTTTGGGACTGGATGAAGCGTCGTCTCACGCGGTCTGCACGTCCAGCACGAACGCTGGTCCAACTGAGGCGCCAGGTGGAAATGGCATGGCAAGCCGTTCCACAGGACTACATCCAGCATCTCTATGATCGTCTCCATGGGAGAATAGCAGCCTGCATTGCTGCGAAAGGTGGATATACACTGTACTAGTGCCGACATTGTGCATGCTCTGTTGCCTGTGTCTATGTGCCTGTGGTTCCGTCAGTGTGATCATGTGATGTATCTGACCCCAGGAATGTGTCAATAAAGTTTCCCCTTCCTGGGACAATGAATTCACGGTGTTCTTATTTCAATTTCCAGGAGTGTATATCAGCATGAGTTAGATACAACAAATAATATCCAGGAGAACAAGTACAAGCCATCATTAAGGCGAAAATATTTAATATTGACACAGTTAATTTTAGATACAGATTCAACTACCAACCTAATGTCAAATACATTTTTCTGTGAATTGAAGAAGAGAGGCAAATTCCCAACATTTCCCGTCCGAAATTACAAGATGCAAACTGCTACAAGCAGTAAGACTAAAATGGTTAAAAATGAGACACTTATTCCATTACAAATTGAACATTTTTCAGTGAAGTACAATTTTCTTATAATTGACAAACTTATAGTTAATTGTCTTATTGGCATGGACACGTTTAGAACATACGAAACACAGATTGACACAGGTAATGGTAAATGCCTCTTTTATGTAAAGGATCATATATTTTCTATTGATTTAGTCACAACACCTGATGAAAGCAACAAAAGAAAACTAGAGTCAGATGTTGTAGTACAATATTCGTTTGCAACTGTATATTGCGCAAACAAATTTGATACTGAACAAGAAGCAAACACTGACGTTAGTTACGAAATAGTAGAGCAGAAACTAAGTGAATCGCAGGTACTAAATGATATGCAACGACAAGAACTTTCTAACTTGTTACTTAAGTACGCACACGTTTTTAGTAAATAGCCAGGAGCAATCAAAGGCTATGAATATAAATTTGAAGTATACTCACATGAAACATTTTGTGTAATGTCATATCCTATTCCATGGGCAAAACGAGGGGCAGTAAGGGAAGAGATCAATCATATGATTAAATGGGGAACTATATAACCTTAATTTTCACCCTATTGTCCTATATTACCAGTAAGTAAACCAGACGGGGCGGTAAGATTAGTTCTCGATGCTAGAGGTGTCAATAAAATTTTAGTACCAATACGCATAAGATCAGACAACTTGGACGAACAGCTTCTAAAGTTTTACAATACAAAATATTTCAGTATAGCCGATCGCAAGGCGTCCTACTAGCGAATAAAGCTCCACGAAGAAAGTCGAAAATATAAAGAACTTGTTTGTTTTGGCAGAAGTTACGAATTCCGTGTTCTACCTTTTGGATTGAACATTGGCGCAGGCGTGTTTATATCTGCAAGTATAACCGATCGCAAGGCGTCCTACTAGCGAATAAAGCTCCACGAAAAAAGTCGAAAATATAAATAACTTGTTTGTGGTGGCAGAAGTTACGAATTCCGTGTTCTACCTTTTGGATTGAACATTGGCGCAGGCGTGTTTATATCTGCACTGGACAAGGTTTTAGGACCAGAACTGCTTAGAAAAGTCACTGTGTGTGACGAATGTAAATGCTCTACAATTAGGATGGATTAATAGCAAACGTTTGTCGTCACTCTTCATAAAAACACAAAGACAGCGAGAAACACTCGTCGCGATTCTCCATTGCCAACCTCGCAATGTAAAGCACTTGATTAACTGATTCATATTCCAGATGTACTCTTCCCCTACACAGCCAGACGGTCTCCTACCAAACAGCAGTGCCCCATACAGGAAACAGCGCCGGCACACCGACCAGATGAGACACCTCCATACGACTTCCCAAGCTGCTGTGTGATGCCGCTGCACACAGAACGTCACATGACGCGTACGAATCTCAATGGCTCGTATAACCATAACTGAGTGAGTCCTCCCACCAAACCTTACTGATGTCCCAAAGACGCTTGCGTTTGTAGAAACCTATAACTAGGCACAGACGTGCATCTTCGAATTGAACCTGCGAGTAATTAACACACGAAATAATTTCAGCAGTGAAAGTTGCGAGTATAATGAACAAATTTCAGAGTGATAATGGAAATTGCAATAAAATGAATAACCTTAGCCGTTTACAGGCGTGGACATACGTCAACGGGGACAGGTGAAAACGTGTGCCCCGACCGGGACTCGAACCCGGGAACTCCTGCTTACATGGCAGACGCTCTATCCATCTGAGCCACCTAGGAAACAGAGGACAGCAGGGATTTATCTCTGGCACGCCTCTCGCGAAACCCACATTCTCAAAGTATTGTCCCGCACTACATTCATAGTGCCCCTGCGCATTATATTCATTACTCGCGGCGCGTTGCCGTTTCCCGTAAGAGTTCGGGTACTGTTTGTGCATTCGAACAGAGGAAGAAGATGGTCAAGTGGCCGGTGAGCCTTAATTATTGAGTATTTAGCCACTTGATAAAACAATCTAAGGAGTGTTTGGCGTTTCGAAACGAGAAAACTGATTCCACCATACAACTCACAATATAAATTACGTGCCTCGTGGGTCCCGACGCAATTTAAGTTTTTCAAATAAAAGCATGGTGCCACAACCGACCGAAATGGTTCAAATGGCTCTGAGCACTATGGGACTTAACATCTATGGTCATCAGTCCCCTAGAACTTAGAACTACTTAAACCTAACTAACCTAAGGACAGCACAAAACACCCATCCATCACGAGGCAGAGAAAATCCCTGACCCCGCCGGGAATCGAACCCGGGAACCCGAGCGTGGGAAGCGAGAACGACAACCGACCGAGCGAGGTCGCGCAGTGGCTAGACACTGGACTCTCATACGGGAGGACGACGGTTCAATCCCACGTCCGGTCACCCTGATTTAGGTTTTCCGTGATTTCTCTAAAGCGCTCCAGGCAAATGCCGGGATAGTTCCTCTGAAAGGGCACGGCCAAATTTCTTCCTCGTCCTTCCCTAATCCGATGAGACCGATGACCTTGCTGTCTGGTCTCCTTCCCCAAACAACCCAACCCAACTCCCACAACCGAGGAAATTTGTGAGCTATATGTTTCTCCAGTTTCGCCTGATATCCCATTTTCAAACACCTGGAATTATCAGAATAATACTATTGTTTAAATATTTAGAATGTTAGGTAATAAATACACTCCTGGAAATGGAAAAAAGAACACATTGACACCGGCGTGTCAGACCCACCATACTTGCTCCGGACACTGCGAGAGGGCTGTACAAGCAATGATCACACGCACGGCACAGCGGATACACCAGGAACCGCGGAGTTGGCCGTCGAATGGCGCTAGCTGCGCAGCATTTGTGCACCGCCGCCGTCAGTGTCAGCCAGTTTGCCGTGGCATACGGAGCTCCATCGCAGTCTTTAACACTGGTAGCATGCCGCGACAGCGTGGACGTGAACCGTATGTGCAGTTGACGGACTTTGAGCGAGGGCGTATAGTGGGCATGCGGGAGGCCGGGTGGACGTACCGCCGAATTGCTCAACACGTGGGGCGTGAGGTCTCCACAGTACATCGATGTTGTCGCCAGTGGTCGGCGGAAGGTGCACGTGCCCGTCGACCTGGGACCGGACCGCAGCGACGCACGGATGCACGCCAAGACCGTAGGATCCTACGCAGTGCCGTAGGGGACCGCACCGCCACTTCCCAGCAAATTAGGGACACTGTTGCTCCTGGGGTATCGGCGAGGACCATTCGCAACCGTCTCCATGAAGCTGGGCTACGGTCCCCCACACCGTTAGGCCGTCTTCCGCTCACGCCCCAACATCGTGCAGCCCGCCTCCAGTGGTGTCGCGACAGGCGTGAATGGAGGGACGAATGGAGACGTGTCGTCTTCAGCGATGAGAGTCGCTTCTGCCTTGGTGCCAATGATGGTCGTATGCGTGTTTGGCGCCGTGCAGGTGAGCGCCACAATCAGGACTGCATACGACCGAGGCACACAGGGCCAACACCCGGCATCATGGTGTGGGGAGCGATCTCCTACACTGGCCGTACACCACTGGTGATCGTCGAGGGGACACTGAATAGTGCACGGTACATCCAAACCGTCATCGAACCCATCGTTCTACCATTCCTAGACCGGCAAGGGAACTTGCTGTTCCAACAGGACAATGCACGTCCGCATGTATCCCGTGCCACCCAACGTGCTCTAGAAGGTGTAAGTCAACTACCCTGGCCAGCAAGATCTCCGGATCTGTCCCCCATTGAGCATGTTTGGGACTGGATGAAGCGTCGTCTCACGCGGTCTGCACGTCCAGCACGAACGCTGGTCCAACTGAGGCGCCAGGTGGAAATGGCATGGCAAGCCGTTCCACAGGACTACATCCAGCATCTCTACGATCGTCTCCATGGGAGAATAGCAGCCTGCATTGCTGCGAAAGGTGGATATACACTGTACTGGTGCCGACATTGTGCATGCTCTGTTGCCTGTGTCTATGTGCCTGTGGTTCTGTCAGTGTGATCATGTGATGTATCTGACCCCAGGAATGTGTCAATAAAGTTTCCCCTTCCTAGGACAATGAATTCACGGTGTTCTTATTTCAATTTCCAGGAGTGTATATGTAACTGTATGTTATGTCTACACATAGGTTCGTGCAAATTCTCAGCTTTAAACATAAAACTCCTAATATGGACAGATGTTGAATAGCATTTGTCAAATTTTACTATTCTTCTCAATCATCACCATTTCTCAGAATCAAATACGGTAGTTTTAAAGTTGATAACGCTCGCAAGCATTACTGTTCAGTGATAGTTATCATTTAACGTTAGACAATTTTAGGTATTTTATTTCGACACTCTACAGTTTGCACAAAATTATGTGTAAAGGAGCTTGCTTCTCTTCGAGTGAGTTTATGTATTCCTATAGCTTTTGTATAATATTGTAATTATTTAAACTGTTCTGGTAACATAACGAGTAAGCCCAGCTGTTGAAGTTGGCCTATCACAAAGAAGGTTTACAAATTCGGGGAGTTGTGCAAACATGTTTTCATTCAGAAACATCACAAGATTTTTTTTTTTTTGTTTCTTCCGTTGTGCTTTCAGAGCGAGCGCCTGCAGGTGTCTGTGTACAGCTGCGACTGGACCGGGGGATCCCCGCGTTTCCTCAGGGAGCTGCGGATCTTCCAGTGCCGCACGGGGCGTCCCCTGTTGCTCACCGCCAGCAAGTTCTACACCATCACCAGGGAGACATTCCTACTGGTGAGCCACATAACGCATCTATGGTTTAGTGTATAACTCAAATGCATTTCACTGAGGCGCAATGCAGACCTGGCTAAGGTGACATAAAAGTAAATGCACAATCTGCGTAACTCACGTAGTCGTCCCCCCCCTCCCCCCACCACCCCCAGTACAAATTCCAGATGCCGATAACTTGTGACCGATAAATAGGAATGGAAGGGCTTTCTGTGAGATAAAATGTGTTGTGTTCTCAAGTGCAGCACTCAACCACAGTAGTTCAACCTAAGTTTTGCACTGGTTGCGGTAGGTGTTTCTGATATTAGCTTCTAGTGTATTCTGATCGTCTGAACTTTGTGAATTAGTAATTTGCGGGAGACGAAAGTGTTGCAGAAATCTGAGTACCGCTTGCTACGGTTCTAATGGATAAAATGTAGTTTTGCTGCAAATGCACGAAATCAATATCATACACTTTTCATGAATGTACGATTGCTCGAACAACTAACTAGTTGCTGCACTATCGCACACTTGAAGTGCAGTATTCACCAAAGCAGCTGCTCAAGGATAGTTCTGTGTCTGGAATACATTAGCCGATTTCCCATGGAGAGGTGCTAAATTTTCTTATAACAATACTTCAGAGAGTTAGATTTCGTTGTTACAATGTTCAGTAGGGATAATAAGATATTGCTGTTCAGCTATATTTTCCGCTTAAAGTCAACGAATTTATTTGAAGTATTTCATTACGACATGAAAGCCTCCAACTGAATATTACTTTGTGCGATCAGCAAATCTGAGCCACACAGCAAATTTTCATTTTCTGAAAAAAAAAAAGAACTTGCTCTCCGTGTCAGGATATGCTACATAAAATTTTAATTGCTTAATTATGTCAAAATAATCGCATTCAGGGCGCTCATTATCAGCAAACTTCATTTATTTTCCTCTTAAATGCATTTCAACACAGTGTGTTCACCATAACAATTTCCACATTTGTAAAATTCTTTCTCCAACTATCATGTACTGGTACTAAGTTTGGGTGATATCAAACTGATTACATCCATTGAACCCCTAAGTTACTGTCTAGATATATACACTACTGGCCATTAAAATTGCTACACCACGAAGATGACGTGCTACAGACGCGAAATTTAACCGACAGGAAGAAGATGCTGTGATATGCAAATGATTAGCTTTGCAGAGCATTCACACAAGTTTGGCGCCGGTGGCGACACCTACAACGTACTGATATGAGGACACCTATAACGTGCTGATATGAGGAAAGTTTCCAACTGATTTCTCATACACAAACAGCAGTTGACCGGCATTGCCTGGTGAAACGTTGTTGTGATCGCTCGTGTAAGGAGGATAAATGCGTACCATCACGTTTCCGACTTTGATAAAGGTCGGATTGTAGCCTATCGCGATTGCAGTCTATCGTATCGCGACATTGCTGCTCGCGTACGTCGAGATCCAATGACTGTTAGTAGAATATGGAATCGGTGGGTTCAGGAGGGTAATACGGAACGCCGTGCTGGATCCCAACGGCCTCGTATCACTAGCAGTCGAGATGACAGGCATCTTATCCGCATGGCTGTAACGGATCGTGCACCCACGTCTCGATCCCTGAGTCAACATATGGGGACGTTTGCAAGACAACAACCATCTGCTCGAACAGTTCGACGACGTTTGCAGCAGCATGGACTATCAGCTCGGAGACCATGGTTGCGGTTACCCTTGACGCTGCATCACAGACAGGAGCGCCTGCGATGGTGTACTCAGCGACGAACCTGGATGCACGAATGGCAAAACGTCATTATTTCGGATGAATCCAGGTTCTGTTCACAGCATCATGATGGTCGCATCCGTGTTTGGCGACATCGAGGTGAACGAACGTTGGAAGCGTGTATTCGTCATCGCCATCCTGGCGTATTGCCCGGCGTGATGGTATGGGGTACCATTGGTTACACGTCTCGGCCACCTCTTGTTCGTATTGACCTCACTTTGAACAGTGGACGTTACATTTCAGATATGTTACGAGCCGCGGCTCCACCCTTCATTCGATTTCTGCGAAACCCTACATTTCAGCAGGATAATGCACGACAACATGTTGCAGGTCTTGTACGGGCCTTTCTGGATACAGAAAATGTTCGACTGCTGCCCTGGCCAGCATATTCTACAGATCTCTCACCAATTGAAAACGTCTGTTCAATGGCGACCCAGCAACTGGCTCGTCACATTACACCAGTCACTACTGTTGATGAACTGTGGTATCGTGTTGAAGCTGCATGGGCAGCTGTACCTGTACACGCCATCCAAGCTCTGTTTGACTCAATGCCCAGGCGTATCAAGGCCATTATTACGGCCAGAGGTGGTGGTTCTGGATCCTGATTCCTCTGGATCTGTGCACACAAATTGCGTGAAAATGTAATCACATGTCAGTTCTAGTATATTTGTCCAATGAATACCCGTTTATCATCTTCATTTCTTCTTGGTGCAGCGTATGGAAGTGCTAAGCGGAGAGGTGCAGATCTCTTGGCCTTGTATGACGAAATTCTGATGATATTCACTCATTCTCCTAAGCAGGATTCTTCGGTGTACCACAGCTTGTATGACGCGATTCTGATGATATTCACTCAGTCTCCTAAGCAGGATTCTTTGGTGTACTGCAGATGACATAATAATTCCGTACGAGTAACATTATTTCCACTATTAATCAGTGATTGCATTGGAGATTTTATTAGTAGAGAGTAGAAACGTATCAAGAGAGTGCTTTCATATACTGTATAATTTTACAGCCTCTCATCTACATAACATACTCTTAATTTTTCTTACATGTATTCGAATGCATCTCTCTTCTCCGTTTATGGAGCTTTTTGAAAAAAAATATGTTTATCATGAAATTATGGATTTTGAAATGAACTAGATTCCACGAAACACTACATTTCCCTGTTACGTTATTTGTCGAAAAGATTCGAAATAACCACATCCTTTACTTAAAGGAGTTCAATGCTTTAAGATTATCTTGTTATTATAAACTGTCTGTATTTTTAGAATTCGTAGAAATTACTTTAGTTTTTCAGGTAATTTTATAATCACAGCTACATTAAGTAGTTCCTCAAGTCCATTTGTTTGCATTACAAATAGAGTACCAACACTGGAGCATATTTGTTAATACGACTGTCGATATTAGTGTAACGATATTTACGAAATTTAATCGCGTCATCTACAAATTGTAAGAGTACTTACTGTTTCATGAAGTATCGAATATACAGACTGACATAGTTTCTATCTCTATAAAGTATTGTTCTGCCTCGCATAAAAGTGAAAGACGAATGCCACATATGTTTTTATATGGAAGTTGGTCATACTTTATCGAAATGTTGTTTTTAAATCATAACCCAACTGGCTTTGAAATACACTCCTGGAAATTGAAATAAGAACACCGTGAATTCATTGTCCCAGGAAGGGGAAACTTTATTGACACATTCCTGGGGTCAGATACATCACATGATCACACTGACAGAACCACAGGCACATAGACACAGGCAACAGAGCATGCACAATGTCGGCACTAGTACAGTGTACATCCACCTTTCGCAGCAATGCAGGCTGCTATTCTCCCATGGAAACGATCGTAGAGATGCTGGATGTAGTCCTGTGGAACGGCTTGCCATGCCATTTCCACCTGGCGCCTCAGTTGGACCAGCGTTCGTGCTGGACGTGCAGACCGCGTGAGACGACGCTTCATCCAGTCCCAAACATGCTCAATGGGGGACAGATCCGGAGATCTTGCTGGCCAGGGTAGTTGACTTACACCTTCTAGAGCACGTTGGGTGGCACGGGATACATGCGGACGTGCATTGTCCTGTTGGAACAGCAAGTTCCCTTGCCGGTCTAGGAATGGTAGAACGATGGGTTCGATGACGGTTTGGATGTACCGTGCACTATTCAGTGTCCCCTCGACGATCACCAGTGGTGTACGGCCAGTGTAGGAGATCGCTCCCCACACCATGATGCCGGGTGTTGGCCCTGTGTGCCTCGGTCGTATGCAGTCCTGATTGTGGCGCTCACCTGCACGGCGCCAAACACGCATACGACCATCATTGGCATCAAGGCAGAAGCGACTATCTTCGCTGAAGACGACACGTCTCCATTCGTCCCTCCATTCACGCCTGTCGCGACACCACTGGAGGCGGGCTGCACGATGTTGGGGCGTGAGCGGAAGACGGCCTAACGGTGTGCGGGACCGTAGCCCAGCTTCATGGAGACGGTTGCGAATGCTCCTCGCCGATACCCCAGGAGCAACAGTGTCCCTAATTTGCTGGGAAGTGGCGGTGCGGTCCCCTACGGCACTGCGTAGGATCCTACGGTCTTGGCGTGCATCCGTGCGTCGCTGCGGTCCGGTCCCAGGTCGACGGGCACGTGCACCTTCCGCCGACCACTGGCGACAACATCGATGTACTGTGGAGACCTCACGCCCCACGTGTTGAGCAATTCGGCGGTACGTCCACCCGGCCTCCCGCATGCCCACTATACGCCCTCGCTCAAAGTCCGTCAACTGCACGTACGGTTCACGTCCACGCTGTCGCGGCATGCTACCAGTGTTAAAGACTGCGATGGAGCTCCGTATGCCACGGCAAACTGGCTGACACTGACGGCGGCGGTGCACAAATGCTGCGCAGCTAGCGCCATTCGACGGCCAACACCGCGGTTCCTGGTGTGTCCGCTGTGCCGTGCGTGTGATCATTGCTTGTACAGCCCTCTCGCAGTGTCCGGAGCAAGTATGGTGGGTCTGACACACCGGTGTCAATGTGTTCTTTTTTCCATTTCCAGGAGTGTAGTTGTGATCATCTGACATACTTCACTCCTGTGAAACCGATCTTAGGTGTCAAATCACGCGGGTCTCAATCATAAACCCCGCCAAGGCGCTTGCGGTCGCGTGTGTAATCTGAAATCAGGATCTCTGGCCTTCCACTCGGGCTGTCTACGTACAAACTCACGTGACACAAATCTATATTCTAAATATCCTTTACATTTGTCAGGAAGGTCTGCAACGTTTTCAAAATATGCTATTGTTATTTGACCTCTCTCTCACATCCGAGATTTTACTACAACAGGCTGTTTTGACATTTATAGTCCTTCAATGTATAGCAGGAAATACCACCACGCCACGCACACATATAGCTATTCTTGCTGGAATAAAATTCGTATTATTTATTAAATACGAGGACACTCATTTCACCAACACAACTGCATCTGAAAATGACCAATAGCCGAAATTTGCCAGTACTGTAATGTGATATGTGATATAATAAGGTTTATCTGCCTAATAATGTTTATGGCAGCCTACTGTGGACAAAAAATGATTTAGCGCTCAGAGTTTATATTATTTTTCAATGAATCATTTATCGTAAACATATTTCACTTTTTAACACATTTAGCTAATTCTTTCCTGCTTTGGTATGCAGTCTTTATGAGCTAAACCAAGACTTCCAAGACTGTTGTTCTCCACGAGTCATAAAAATCAGCTTTATAACTGCAGACAATGTATACTTTGAAAGATTTGAAGGGAAAAGTTCGACCAGAAAAGGAGAGATTCTAATTTTCAATTTATTAGTCAGTTACTGTTATATTCACGATGGTTATCAGTAGTTCAAATTATTATATTTAAATTATACCACTGATACCTTATTAACCACTGTCCGCATCCTGCTGACAGAATTTGATGGTAAAACATCTAGAAGTCAGGCAATAGTCGTAACCTATAGAGCTTAATATGCTGATCTAATTCCTCATATTCATATTGTTTCTTTGTACTTGTGTGCTTGCTTGTCTTTGCGCATATTTACATGAAAAGGCGCATGTGCAAGTGTGTTTCTGCATATTTATGTTAGCGTTGGCGAGAAAGTTTGTTTAAATGTGTGTGTGCTTGTCTGAGTGTGTGTGTGTGTGTGTGTGTGTGTTTGTTTGTGTGTGTGTGTTTGTGTGCACGCGTGGGTGTTTGTATCAAAGGATTTTTGTGGGGATAAATGTAGCTCATGTGTGATATATTTTCCTCTTTGGGCTTAATTAAAATAGATCTTCTTCATTTCTGTTACAGTTGATAAATGCGTCATACTCCTACTTCGCACTGCTGAATCAGCTGAATTCAAATTAGTCAACGTCCTTGAGCATTCAGCTAAGATTGAGTACCAAAACCAATTCTCGTGAAATGTTAACGGTCATTAGTAAATCTGTAACAGTAAATATATTTAGAACTTTACATGTGTTCAAAAATATTACTGTACATGTGTTCAAAAATATTATTCCTATTCCTGTTACCTAGCTCAATATCCTCAAGAACAAATAACTGATGAAATTTTGAGATCTATTACAATATAGAGTTACTTGTACAGGACATGTAAGTTGGCATTTCCAGTACCTAGCTTTTCGTTTCAGCGGATAGACGTTTCCTCTGCATCAAATTATGTAGAATTTAAACAACTGATAAGTAGTCGCAGTATTTATAGGGGCAATTTACCGAAAGAGACTCTCTTGCTGTAACAAAATTTGCCCTGTCTGGGACTCATAACATGTTTTTGTGTGTAAGTCACACATTTAACTAGAAAGAAACAGGTGAATAAGTCTATCTGTATCATCGTGTACTTTGTAGCACTGCTTCCGTTCATATTGGACGCTGAGTACCAACAAAATGAACGTGCCTCAGTAAGAGAACAAATTACAGGTAAGAAACTCTGTTAGACGCTCGTCGTGCTGATGATACATCATTTAACATAGGAACTGGGTATATCGATACAGATACTTTCGACGGCACCTCCAAAGAAAACATGCTAACGAAACCAAAGATAAATAAGCCAAACGAATATTCTTATAATTAATACTAGAACAGAAACCTTCACACAGAAAAAAACTGATTAAAAGTAAAACAAGTCTAAATATGGCATATTAAGCTAACAAAATCTGCAGATTAGTATACAAATCCCCGGTTCATTACAATTTAAGTGGACAAGTAACTCTTCGACTCCACTACTTTCTGCCTCATCCAGGGGCCAAAAATGATGCTCAGTAGACTTACTGAAAATGTAATTTAGATATTCAGAGGTTCTGCATACATAATACTGTAAAGTGAATTATATGTCATTACCACTACCAGATTTTGTTGCTGAGATGGTATAAATAGTTGTCTGTTACAAATAAATGTATTTATGTTTTATGTAGTGTTAGAAACGATTAACATTCCTCAGATTTTTAATATACATAGGTTTTGTGAAGCCTTCATCTCACCTTGGTGAACTGTAGTATCGTACAATATCCTTAGGAATATTACATGATTTATAGAATGTCAAGAATGCGATACAGTAAAGGTAAACAAGTACAATTCTCTGTTTGAGAAGAATAATGCGTATTTTAACCTCAATGAATAAACAATGCGTTTCCTGAGTCTATTTATATCACACAGTCTCGCCATAAACCACTTCTTGTGAAAGGGCCCATCCCACTTCAACGAGTAAATTCAGAATTCAGCGTTGCGAAAACTGTATAGCGTAACAATGTTATCTGGATTTAGAGAAGGGTAAAGAGAGGACTATAAATAATTAAAAACTTTTTAACAAACTGGTAAACGTAGTGGCACATAAAGTACATTGAAATTTACATAGAAAAATAATTGTTGAGTTAAGAACTGTATACAATTATAAACATTGCCGTCTATTAACAGTTAATTAGGATCATACTGTACATTCTAGAAACCACCTACAAAAACATATATTCCACGGATGAATATTGTTAAGTATAAAAGGAATAGAAGTTTTTAAATAGGCACTGTCCAGCCCACTGAATTATTAAGGAATGGAAGCAGACTGCGATAAACCCAATTTAGATGGTAACTGAAGAATTTCCTCGACCGAATTTATTTCAGTTGGAAGAATATAATCAGATCATAAAAATCGAAATCATCGTTCATTAGTTCAGTAAACAGTAAACATCCACCTTTCAATTGTTGCATTTTTAGAAGACATGCAGAACTAATTACACTTAGATTTAGCAATTTGTAAACGCCTTTTCTTAAGCAGTTTTTCTGGAGTAATCTGCATGTAGCATTTCGGTTGATGACAGGGATGAAAGCAGGAGAAGTAGCGGTGCCATTTAGTAGAGGTGCTTTTATTATTAATCAATATGTAGCGTATCTAATATGAGCAGTGATAGATTTATTATGCTCTGCAGCTAGAAAAGCTAATTAACCATAATAAATGCACTTGAGTTTGAAATTTACCATTAGCACCAAATAAAAGGATTACTTTCACCATCTGTAAGAATGTAAATAAAATACTTTGCTGTTGTTTCTGTTTGCAGAAAATTATCTATCTTGGATCACTAGATTTATTGTGGTTGCATTTTATAAAAGAATTCTTCGAAAGGCTCTGAGCACTATGGGACTCAACTTCTGAGGTTATCAGTCCCATAGAACTTAGAACTACTTAAACCTAACTAACCAAAGAACATCACATACATCCATGCCCGAGGCAGGATTCGAACCTGCGACCGTAGCGGTCGCGCGGTTCCAGACTGTAGCGCTTAGAACCACTCGACCACTCCGGCCGGCTGCATTTTACAGTATTTAGTCCTTCACACATAAAATTAAGAAGACACCAATAGTGTACCATTAATTACTACCTCAAGGCAACTTTCTTGTGCGTCAGTTGTTAGTGAAAGACAACATAACTGGAAAACGTGCATTTTATTGGGGAGCTTTAATGAATGCCATTACTTCTGAGCGATCAGTCTGAATGTGGAGTCACCTACTGTGTGCTCTCCATGTTAGGCCTTGGAGTAGTAAGAGCTCTATGAAGCTAAAGTGGCCAAGTACGTTCAAATGGCCCACGTACGTTTTGGTAAAGGGCGTCGCTTTCGTAGAGGCCAAAAGCATGAGCGAACCACGTTTGACTTCAGTTCTAGCGTTAAACTGTCCCACAATAGGAGATCTCTACCCATTACTTTGTAAACTTTGATGTGGTCATATTCTTATTTAAATTTTCTTACATACATTTACTTATCTGAAAGGCACACTGAGCCGTGCGTGGCTCGTGTTCGTGCCATCTTTTATTATTATAACGATTGTTCCCCTTTAGGAGAGCGATTGAACTTGAATTCATAATTTCATCTTCGGATGTTTTTCTTCTTTGCTTCCCAAAACCTCCTCATCCTCTCAGAATGCTCCTTCTTCCGTTCCTCTGTCCATTTTTTACCAGGCTGACGCGATGTTCTTTCCCCAAACTTCACACTTGTGATTTTATGCCGGCACTCGGTGCGATCTTGGAGATTTTTTATGTTGATCTGCTGTAGATCCCTCTGGACTTCTTTCAGCCATTCCGTGCCACATTTACTCCTTGTTATAATACTGAATAATTTCTTTGCTGTTCTGGAGTCTTCCATCCTGTAGATGTGTGTATAAAATTTGGCTCGGCGCTTTCTGATTTCATCTGTTACTATGTTGATCTTTCTATAGAGCTCGTTTTGTGGTCTCTTCATCCAAATGCCATTTTTGTTGATTGGACCGTAAATCTTCCTGAGAATTTATCTTTCCTGCTTTTCTATTTCCTTAATTTTAGAATGACCATCAATCACCATTGTTTCAGCTGCATAGATTGCTTCTGGAAGAATCACTGTTGTATAGTGCCTTAATTTTGCGTCTGTCGAAATGCACTTCTTGTTGTAATGCGTCCATGTTAGCTTGTAGGCTTTCTGGAGCTTGGTGATTCTTTGTTCACTGGCAATTCGGTTTAATCCTGAGGACTGTATAGTTTCACCGAGGTATTTAAAATGGCAGACTTGTGCAATTTTACCATATTTTGTTATTAAAGGGGATTTATTTTCTGGCTGCCTTTCCATATATTGGATTTTTTCATAAGAACCATGGACCTTGCCGTTGGTGGGGAGGCTTGCGTGCCTCAGCGATACAGATGGCAACCACAACGGAGGGGTATCTGTTGAGAGGCCAGACAAACATGTGGTTCCTGAAGAGGGGCAGCATCCTTTTCAGTAGTTGCGGGGGCAACAGTCTGGATGATTGACTGATCTGGCCTTGTAACATTAACCAAAACGGCCTTGCTGTGCTGGTACTGCGAACGGCTGAAAGCAAGGGGAAACTACAGCCGTAATTTTTCACGAGGACATGCAGCTTTACTGTATGATTAAATGATGATGGCGTCCTCTTGGGTAAAATATTCCGGAGGTAAAATAGTCCCCCATTCGGATCTCCGGGCGGGGACTACTCAAGAGGACGTCGTTATCAGGAGAAAGAAAACTGGCGTTCTACGGATCGGAGCGAGGAATGTCAGATCCCTTAATCGGGCAGGTAGGTTAGAAAATTTAAAAAGGGAAATGGATAGATTAAAGTTAGATATAGTGGGAATTAGTGAAGTTCGGTGGCAGGAGGAACAAGACTTTTGGTCAGGTGAATACAGGGTTATAAATACAAAATCAAATAGGGGTAATGCAGGAGTAGGTTTAATAATGAATAAAAAAATAGGAGTGCGGGTTACCTACTACAAATAGCATAGTGAACGCATTATTGTGGCCAAGATAGACACAAAGCCCATGCCTACTACAGTAGTACAAGTTTATATGCCAACTAGCTCTGCAGATGATGAAGAAATAGATGAAATGTATGACGAGATAAAAGAAATTATTCAGGTAGTGAAGGGAGAGGAAAATTTAATAGTCATGGCTGACTGGAATTCGTCGTAGGAAAAGGGAGAGAAGGAAACATAGTAGGTGAATATGGATTGGGGGGAAGAAATGAAAGAGGAAGCCGCCTTGTAGAATTTTGCGCAGAGCATAACTTAATCATAGCTAACACTTGGTTCAAGAATCATAAAAGAAGGTTGTATACCTGGAAGAATCCTGGAGATACTAAAAGGTATCAGATAGATTATATAATGGTAAGACAGAGATTTAGGAACCAGGTTTTAAATTGGACATTTCCAGGGGCAGATGTGGACTCTGACCACAATCTATTGGTTATGAACTGCAGATTGAAACTGAAGAAATTGCAAAAAGGTGGGAATTTAAGGAGATGGGACCTGGATAAACTGAAAGAACCAGAGGTTGTAGAGAGTTTCAGGGAGAGCATAAGGGAACAATTGACAGGAATGAGGGAAAGAAATACAGTAGAAGAAGAATGGGTAGCTCTGAGGGATGAAGTAGTGAAGGCAGCAGACGATCAAGTAGGTAAAAAGACGAGGGCTAATAGAAATCCTTGGGTAACAAAAGAAATATTGAATTTAATTGATGAAAGGAGAAAATATAAAAATGCAGTAAATGAAGCAGGCAAAAAGGAATACAAACGTCTCAAAAATGAGATCGACAGGAAGTGCAAAATGGCTAAGCAGGGATGGCTAGAGGACAAATGTAAGGATGTAGAGGCTTGTCTCACTAGGGGTAAGATAGATACTGCCTGCAGGAAAATTAAAGAGACCTTTGGAGAGAAGAGAACCACTTGTATGAATATCAAGAGCTCAGATGGCAACCCAGTTCTAAGCAAAGAAGGGAAGGCAGAAAGGTGGAAGGAGTATATAGAGGGTTTATACAAGGGCGATGTACTTGAGGACAATATTATGGAAATGGAAGAGGATGTAGATGAAGACGAAATGGGAGATAAGATAGTGCGTGAAGAGTTTGACAGAGCACTGAAAGACCTGAGTCGAAACAAGGCCCCGGGAGTAGACAACATTCCATTAGAACTACTGATGGCCTTGGGAGAGCCAGTCATGACAAAACTCTACCATCTGGTGAGCAAGATGTATGAGACAGGCGAAATACCCTCAGACTTCAAGAAGAATATAATAATTCCAATCCCAAAGAAAGCAGGTGTTGACAGATGTGAAAATTACCGAACTCTCAGTTTAATAAGTCATGGCTGCAAAATACTAACGCGAATTCTTTACAGACGAATGGAAAAACTGGTAGAAGCCGACCTCGGGGAAGATCAGTTTGGTTTCCGTAGAAATGTTGGAACACGTGAGGCAATACTAACCTTACGACTTATCATAGAAGAAAGATTAAGCAAAGGCAAACCTACGTTTCTAGCATTTGTAGACTTAGAGAAAGCTTTTGACAATGTTAACTGGAATACTCTCTTTCAAATTCTGAAGGTGGCAGGGGTAAAATACAGGGAGCGAAAGGCTATTTACAATTTGTACAGAAACCAGGTGGCAGTTATAAGAGTCGAGGGGCATGAAAGGGAAGCAGTGGTTGGGAAAGGAGTGAGACAGGGTTGTAACCTCTCCCCGATGTTATTCAGGCTGTATATTAAGCAAGCAGTAAAGGAAACAAAAGAAAAATTTGGAGTAGGTATTAAAATTCATGGAGAAGAAGTAAAAACTTTGAGGTTCGCCGATGACATTGTAATTCTGTCAGAGACAGCAAAGGACTTGGAAGAGCAGTTGAACGGAATGGACAGTGTCTTGAAAGGAGGATATAAGATGAACATAAACAAAAGCAAAACGAGGATAATGGAATGTAGTCAAATTGAATTGGGTGATGCTGAGGGAATTAAATTAGGAAATGAGACACTTAAAGTAGTAAAGGAGTTTTGCTATTTAGGGAGTAAAATAACTGATGATGGTCGAAGTAGAGAGGATATAAAATGTAGACTGGCAAAGGAAAGGAAATCGTTTCTGAAGAAGAGAAATTTGTTAACATCGAGTATAGATTTAAGTGTCAGGAAGTCGTTTCTGAAAGTATTTGTATGGAGTGTAGCCATGTATGGAAGTGAAACATGGACGATAACCGGTTTGGACAAGAAGAGAATAGAAGCTTTCGAAATGTGGTGCTACAGAAGAATGCTGAAGATAAGGTGGGTAGATCACGTAACTAATGAGGAGGTATTGAATAGGATTGGGGAGAAGAGAAGTTTGTGGCACAACTTGACTAGAAGAAGGGATCGGTTGGTAGGACATGTTTTGAGGCATCAAGGGATCACAAATTTAGCATTGGAGGGCAGCGTGGAGGGTAAAAATCGTAGAGGGAGACCAAGAGATGAATACACTAAGCAGATTCAGAAGGATGTAGGTTGCAGTAGGTACTGGGAGATGAAGAAGCTTGCACAGGATAGAGTAGCATGGAGAGCTGCATCAAACCAGTATCAGGACTGAAGACCACAACAACAACAACATCTGTAGTCCGGTTTTTTGTGAAATTTCATGTAGTTTTTCCACTGCGTGAATCGCTTCTGTTCTGTTATTGGTGATAATTGCAATATCGTCAGCGAAACCAAGGCACTTGACTTTAATTCGGTTCTCTTTCTTGATACCAATTTGGATACCCTTTACGTGAGGTTCCCATTCCCTGATCATCTTTTCTAGAATAATATTGAAAAGGATTGGGAATAGTCCGTCCCCCTGTCGGACTCCAGATTTGATTTCGAAGGGTTCTGATACTTCGCCCATGAATTTCACTTTGGCCGTTGTTCCTGTAAGTGTCTGTTCTGTGATTTTTCGTGTCTTTCGGTCGATCCCAAATTCTTCCATGATTTTAAACAGGGTTCCACGGTCCACTGAATCATATGCTTTCCTGAAGTCGATGAGTGTAACTACTGTGTTTCTACATTTCCTCATTTGTAATATTGTATTTAAGCACCAGATCTGTTCCGCACATGACCGTCCTTTTCTGAATCCGGCCTGGTATTCACCAATTAGTGTATCTGCTTGGGATTCTATCCTGTTTAGAAGGGCTTTGGAAAGTATTTTGTAAGCGACTGGGAGCAGGGAAATTCCTCTGTAATTGTTCATGTCTGTCTGGTCGCCCTTATTGTGTAGCGGGTGAATTAGAGCGCATTTCCAGTCCTCTGGTATCTGCTCCGTTATCCATATGTCTGATATTATATGGTGTAATTTCTGCATAAGTATAGGATCGTTTAGTTTCCAGAACTCAGCAATGATCCCATCTTCTCCTGGTGCTTTGTTATTTTTCAACTGCTTGACTATCTCCATAATTTCTTCAAGATCCGGGGCACGTGAGTCTGGGTGTGTGAATACAGGAGAAGAGAAGTTTTTCTTGGGGTGGTTCGCAGTTAAGGAGGGAACTGAAATATTGGGCTAAGATTTTGCAGTTATTTTTCGTGTTGGTTTCCAAAGAGCCATCGGGTTTCTTGAAGCACAAGCTAGGCGCTTGGTATCCCTGGAAGTTTTCTCTGAAAGTCTTATAAAAATGTCTTGTATTATTTTTGATGAAATCCTGCTGGATTTCAGAGAGTCTGTTGTTGTCATATCCCCGTTTTTCTTTTCTAATTATTTTTGAGGTCTGTTTTTGGGTTTTAAGAAAGTTCTCCCAGTTTTCTTCAGTTTTGTGACTGCTAAATTTTTCCATGCAGTTATTCGGTTGTCAACTGCCTCATCACAGGTTGCATTCCACCAGCGATGTCTCCTGTTGCGAGGGGGTTGTCCTAATTTGAGGGCTTCCTGAATTTTCTCTGTTAGTTTCTTCCAGTCTGTTGATTTTTCCTGATTAATTTGCATGATGATTTTTTCTTTGTTCAGTTGCAGATATTCCGGATCTGGTTTGGTACTTTTGGGTGGCCTTTTTAGCATTCTGTTGGGTTGGAATTTTGTTTTTATTTGGAGAATATGATGATCTGATTCAAAGACACCTTTGCGGGTTCTGATGTTTTGAATTTCTTTTATGTTTTCTTTGGAAATTGCGACATGGTCTATTTGGTATTCACCCTGTCTAAGACTGGGTGATCTCCATGTGGTTAATTTGTGTGCAGGTTTTTGAAACTGGGTACTCATTATTTTAAGTCCAAAGTTTCTGCAGAAGTCGATTAGTTTTTCACCATTCTTGTTGGTACGTTTGTGTTTGGTGTGGGGTCCAGTGGTATCTCTGAATTTTTTTTCCTTCCCTAATTGTGCATTAAAATCAACTACTAAGATTTTCGCATGGTGCTTAGGTACTTTATTTGTTGTTTCTTCTAGTGTTTCCCAGAAATTGTCCACTGTTTCAGGGTAGATTTTATTGTGGTGATTTGTGGGGGCGTGCACATTGATCAGAGTGTATGCTTTATTAGCTGATTTAACTGATAACAGGGCGACTCTTTCATTGGGAGACGTGAAGTCAATAACTGAATCGAGTACGGAAGTATGTACGGCGAATCCTGTTCCGAAAAGTGGTAGTTTGTCTCTTACGTTTATGGCAAGTTTGCCCTTGTAGATCCTGTAATTCTCTGTGTTAAAGTGTCCTTCATCTGTGAATCTTGTCTCTTGCAGTGCAGTGATTTTCAGGTTAAATTTTCCCATTGCGTTGGTGAGTTGCTTTAATTTGCCTGTTTTAGTGAGGGTGTTCACATTAATTGTACCAATAAAATTTTTACGTTTCGTTTTGAGAGTGTGACGAGTTTTTGAGAAGCTCCGATTCTTCTCCGCATGGTGTCCCTGATCCCCCAGAATCCGATGATCAGGTGAATCCAGTCTATCGACTGGTGCCTGGGGTAGTGACTCTGTGGTCGTCTTTTCCATCATGCGTTCAAGTTGAATTTTAGTTTTATTTATTTATTTATTTATTTTTTTGCAGTACTGCCACCTCACTATGTTCGTTTCAATTACTGGTGTCACTGAGTTGCTGCTTTGCCTGCCCGTGAGCGGCAGCAGCAGTGTTTATCGATATAATCCCTGCTGTATTATCTTTGCTGGACTGTTATGACTTCCCAGTACTTGTGTGTCGACCAGTGAGTTGGAACGCGTCAGCAGTTAGTTCGGACCTGGCAGTGTTTGAGTTGGCACACGGCACAAGTTCAGTCGGGGCGTGACAGCGGTGAGGTCCGGACCGCCATGTCTCGCCCGACTGTTGCCGACACACGTGACTGGAGCGGGGACGATTTGGTTGGTCGTCGATCGGTCGTCTTGCCGGATGAGGTGTTTTTGGCCAGCGATCCAGCAATCGCTAATGGGTTGGCTGTGTGTGTCGACTCGTGATTCGTCACTGTTATTGAACAGTCACTGTCGTTAGCATTGTCTAGTTCTTCGTGCAAAGGTTCGTGAAACTGTATGTAGTTTGTGTGATTTTGACTGACATGTTATTTTAATTGCTGTCGGCGTACTGGCTGCGAGGAATCGGTCAGTTTGTGTGTATCAGCCAGGAAATCTCCGCGCGGTGCAGTGGGCCGTGTCCTCTGGCGGTCTCTACGCAGTGTCGGAGTGTGTGGGAGCTGTTCCGATTGCTACGAGGTTCGTGGATCACCGACCCAGGACATCAGAGCTGAGTGGTGATTTAATTACCGAAGCCAGTCTGTTCATATTGTGCCACTGGTTTTCATGCTTGGCTGTTGGGGGTATTCCAGTCAGCAACGGCAAGTGTTCGAGTTGGCGAAAGTTTGGCCACCATCCAGTGGAGTTTAACTGTATTTTGGTTATTTAAAATCCAAGTGCACCAGCGGAATTTTCTGCCATGTGGCCGTTAGCGGTCTGGTTAACTGCCCTGGCTGGTGAGGTAAAATTCAGGCAGTGTCCTTCCCTCACCGTGTTGTCGCTGTCCAACACGAATGTGTAGTTTTGACAGCTTATGCATACTTGGTTATGGGCGGCTACGCGTTTTATGTTTTGGCATTGGAGTTCCTTGTGTACTGGTCGGGGTCGTTTTGTCTGTGGGTACGTTGACTGTCTCTTGGTTAGGTTGCCGGCGTGTCGGATATACACTCCTGGAAATGGAAAAAAGAACACATTGACACCGGTGTGTCAGACCCACCATACTTGCTCCGGACACTGCGAGAGGGCTGTACAAGCAATGATCACATGCACGGCACAGCGGACACACCAGCAACCGCGGTGTTGGCCGTCGAATGGCGCTAGCTGCGCAGCATTTGTGCACCGCCGCCGTCAGTGTCAGCCAGTTTGCCGTGGCATACGGAGCTCCATCGCAGTCTTTAACACTGGTAGCATGCCGCGACAGCGTGGACGTGAACCGTATGTGCAGTTGACGGACTTTGAGCGAGGGCGTATAGTGGGCATGTGGGAGGCCGGGTGGACGTACCGCCGAATTGCTCAACACGTGGGGCGTGAGGTCTCCACAGTACATCGATGTTGTCGCCAGTGGTCGGCGGAAGGTGCACGTGCCCGTCGACCTGGGACCGGACCGCAGCGACGCACGGATGCACGCCAAGACCGTAGGATCCTACGCAGTGCCGTAGGGGACCGCACCGCCACTTCCCAGCAAATTAGGGACACTGTTGCTCCTGGGGTATCGGCGAGGACCATTCGCAACCGTCTCCATGAAGCTGGGCTACGGTCCCGCACACCGTTAGGCCGTCTTCCGCTCACGCCCCAACATCGTGCAGCCCGTCTCCAGTGGTGTCGCGACAGGCGTGAATGGAGGGACGAATGGAGACGTGTCGTCTTCAGCGATGAGAGTCGCTTCTGCCTTGGTGCCAATGATGGTCGTATGCGTGTTTGGCGCCGTGCAGGTGAGCGCCACAATCAGGACTGCATACGACCGAGGCACACAGGGCCAACACCCGGCATCATGGTGTGGGGAGCGATCTCCTACACTGGCCGTACACCACTGGTGATCGTCGAGGGGACACTGAATAGTGCACGGTACATCCAAACCGTCATCGAACCCATCGTTCTACCATTCCTAGACCGGCAAGGGAACTTGCTGTTCCAACAGGACAATGCACGTCCGCATGTATCCCGTGCCACCCAACGTGCTCTAGAAGGTGTGAGTCAACTACCCCGGCCAGCAAGATCTCCTGATCTGTCCCCCATTGAGCATGTTTGGGACTGGATGAAGCGTCGTCTCACGCGGTCTGCGCGTCCAGCACGAACGCTGGTCCAACTGAGGCGCCAGGTGGAAATGGCATGGCAAGCCGTTCCACAGGACTACATCCAGCATCTCTACGATCGTCTCCATGGGAGAATAGCAGCCTGCATTGCTGCGAAAGGTGGATATACACTGTACTAGTGCCGACATTGTGCATGCTCTGTTGCCTGTGTCTATGTGCCTGTGGTTCTGTCAGTGTGATCATGTGATGTATCTGACCCCAGGAATGTGTCAATAAAGTTTCCCCTTCCTGGGACAATGAATTCACGGTGTTCTTATTTCAATTTCCAGGAGTGTAGTTGGGCCGACTACCTGTGTCCCCTAAGTGAACGTTAATATTTCAAGTGCAGACAGATCCCCGGAAACTTCTGAGCACCGCTGGCTGTACTGCTTTTTATTGTTAATGTTTAATTGAGTATTTTAATGGCTTATAACTGATGGTTTGAATTTGTATGCTTTTAGTTGGGTTTTAAATCATGGGCCTTCAGCCGTTTTAACAAATTAAAGAGGTTGTGCTCTTAAGCCATAAAGTTGTGTGACATATTCGGTCGATAGTTAAGCTCGGAAATTTGCGCTGTAATGTTTGGGCAAGTAAATAAAGTTATATGTGTTCGAGTGTAACTGACAGATGTTCCTTTTCGGGCCCTTTCCACAATTCCAACTACCTGTTCTGTCCTGCGAATTTAACCAGGCGTTTCACACACACATCTGCCAAATACGTTTTTCTGTTTTTATTTTTTCTTTGGAAGCATGCCGGTGTGATACCTACTTTCGGTAACATCGAAACAAGAGTTTAGTTCCAAGTGCTGTGAAGTCTGGTAAATAAAACTTCAAATGATTTAAAATGGCAATTACAAGAAGAAGAACAGTGTCAAAAACGGAACAAAAACAGAACATGTAGAACAACGTGCAAGGAACCTGCCACTGAAGACGTCTTTCAAAGAATTGAGGCGAAACGCGTATGGCACGAAAACTGTGTTTCATTCAGTTGTAATTAGATGGTTCAGAAGTAAACATTATCAACATACGGAAATATTACAAGCACCTGAGGGCGACAGGACTGCAAAAGTCGGTGATATTAATTTCAAAATTTTTATCGTCAATCTTGTTCAGTATATACACTAGTTGTTGCATTGCACATTATCGCTGGTGTGGTCCCTCATACCTCCAAGATCTCTCTGAAGGGTGTCTGCAGCATTTTTATCTGATGAAACTGTTTCTTCTGTCTCCAGATCTGCTTTGTGCCAGGAGTCTACAATACAGGGTGTGCCAAAATGATCTTTACACTTTTCGAAACTGTATTTCTCTGCAATTTAATCATATAGAACTAACATTTTTTGGTAATAATTCATAAATCAGCAGAAAACTTCCGTTTGTAGCAGTACTGGTAATAAATATGCCTGTGTGGCTCGTTGAACGGAAGTGGGTGTTAAAACGTTACTGGTAAGCAGAGAATATGAGTGAAGTTCGACGACGTTAGAGAGCCGAATTTGGAACACCGCAATCTTTACGGTCAACAGTTATAAGACGAGTTTGAAGAGTTTGTAAAGGTGTATGATGTGAACACGGATGCAACGTAAATATTGATGCAGTGGTTCAGGCGTACACACAGGTCCCGAGGAAATCTTTAAGAGAAGTCTGTCAGAGAAGGCTCTCGTGAGACTGGGATCAGCAAAACCAGTGTTCATAGAATTTTGTGGACTCGCGGACAGAAGTCTTTTATTCCGACACTTTTCCATGCTCTGTAGACGGATTACATTTTATGAGTGGTTTATCAACATTTGGGAAGAAGAAGAAGGATCTGATCCATGGTCGTTATAAAGCGATTTTTAGGCTTAACAGAATAATTAACCACCATAAATGCCTGTCCTGTGCCAACGAAAAGCCATACGCATCTTCCACGATTATCAATTTGGTGTGGTCAGTCGTCTGGAAACTTCATGGGGTGGTATTTCTTTGAAGTCTGTCAGAGGCGACTTCTACTCATAAATGTTACGAGTATGGAACTCTCGGTTTTCACGACATTTTTGGAAGGGAAGGTTATTACTTTCAACACGATGAGGGGCATCATCACTGTTGTTCAGACACATAATCCCTTCGAGACTAAGAGGACGAAGGAGAAGTGTTTGAAGTACACAGCTCCATTACCGGATTTAATCCTTTAGACTTCTGTCTTTGGGATATTGCCAAGAATACTGTGTACGTCGCAAAAACACACACACTGGATGATTTAAGAGAGCAGATGGAACAAGGCTGTGAATGCTATTCCATTAGAAAGAATACAACTAGTATGTTACTTTGTTCAGTGTCGTTGACGACGATGCATTGTGGTGGAAGGTGTTCAGTTAGAACATACAGTATTTCACGTTGCACCATAATGTATACAACATCAAAAACTTTTCTTTGTTACTGCTTTAACTAAAGATACATTTAGATTTAAACAGTGTATACACTATTTTGGGACACCTTGTATATACAATGGTCACCTAAATACGGCACTTTTTGAAAACACTTCAGCTAGCTACGTCCGTGATGGCCTGGAAAATAAATCACACCACCTCCGCCATCACATCCGTGAAGAGCACCTGAGAAGCGCGCATCATTAACCACAGCGAAACTTGTTCGAAATTTGCCGACACTGAAGAACAAATCACAGATGTCAAAACAGCCGACAGAGATCAAGCAAAGCCGGGCAATGGGCTCTCTGGAAAACCCCATTTCAAGCCCGAATATGTTGGCAAGGCAATGCCGTACTTTAAAACACAGGCATAAAACCAAATATGGGTGCCTTTCCGACGTTACCCAATGGGGGCCGGCAGTCTCGTTTAGCTAAAACTGTAACCCCAAAGCAGACAAAATCTGGAGCTCTTTGGGATCCATGCACCTGTTTAAGACTCAAAGGGTCTGAAGATACTGATGTCTATTAATCGATAGAGATGATGGGCGTTACGTAGCACCGCAGCCCACTTATCACAGTCGGTTTCGCGTAGCTTGTGGCGATGGACATGGCGCACAGGGCTGGCCGTGGTTGTGGCACTGCCTGACGCTTGGGTTTGACAGAACTGTGTACTTGTTGCTGCTGCGATTGACTGAATCCTGATTCTTTTCAGGATGTGAATTGGGAGGTATCTATACAGTCACGTTCTGTTCTCAAATCTATGATTTCACCTCCATGAGGTGTACTTATTTACTACTGCCCTCACAGGCCTTGTGATAAATTAGTATACCTACTGTCCAATGAATTGGAAGTGTTTGTATATTATACAAATACATAATGATCTCATATAAACACACGGAATAGTTGCGTTCCAGAATATAACCTAAGTAAACGAGGTACTAAGTAAACTCGATCTTTGACGAAGAAAATCGTATCAATCAGTGCAACACAACACCAAAATAACCTCCTCATGCTGTTGAAAGTTGTGGAACTGGAGTGACTGCATGAAGTACTCGGCTTGCAAAAGTATCAGTAAAGTTTGGGAAAAACCGATTTCTCTGAGTTATTGCTGCATTGCCTCAAAATTAAAAATACAGCCCATGAGCGTCGGTACGCTTTTACCAGCCCCTTTTCTCAGACTCGAAGGTTCCCTGGTAGACAGATTCCGGCGTGTCCTTAAGAGTACGCGTGGAAGCTTTCTTGATGGCACTAAGGGTCCCGTGATGATGTCCTTTGAAGGAAAATTTCACTTTTATGAATAGCAAACAGTCTGCCAGTGCCAAGTTTGGACTGTTAAGGAATTGGAGAATCGCCACGATGCCGTTTATAGCCAGATAGTCGGTGACCTTGGAACAATTGTAGTGGTGTGAATTTTCATGATGCAGTTTACAATTTCCGGCGATGGATGGCCTAACATGGTTGGTCCTTCTCTTCAGTCTTTTTAACATCATTTAACGTCTGCCCTTCAGGTACAAATTCTTAGAGCACCACAGCCTTGGCGTCGTGAAAACGACGAGCGTGACGTTCATGGTAGATTTGCACATTCGAGCCTTTTTGGACTAGGTGATTCTGCAGCGTGCCATTCATAACTTTGTCAAAAAAATGGCTCTGAGCACTATGGGACTTAACAGCGGAGGTCATCAGTCCCCTAGAACTTAGAACTACTTAAACTTAACCAACCTAAGGACATCACACACATCCATGCCCGAGGTAGGATTCGAACCTGCGACAGTAGCGGTCGCACGGTTCCAGACTGAAGCACCTAGAACCGCTCGGCCACTCCGGCCGGCTATAATTCTGTCGCTTTCTTTCCCAGTCGTATTCGTGTATCCAAGTTTCTTCTCGTGTGGTTTCCTTGTTCAAAAACCGGGTCTTCTTCAACGCATTGCACAAGGTCTTCACAGTCACTCGCGTCTGCTTTTGGTCGTCACTCAAGACCTTCGGGACGAGCTCAGCGCAGATCTTTCGCATCACCGAATCTTCAGTGATAACGGTGTGCACTGTCATCTGATCAACGCCAATTCCATCTGCGACCATCGGCACACCTAACCGATGGCATGAATTCAACACTTCACGCACACATTGCACATCGTCGTCGGTTCTTGACGTTAGTGCCGCTCCAGCGCTGGGCTCGCCCCCCACACTCTCTTGGTCATCTTTGAAGCGCTTGAACCACTTAAAATAACTGCTGTTTGTGACATGCTTTCATCACTGAACACTTAGTGAATCTATGTACCTGATTTTCTCAGTCCAAAACAAAATTTGATGGAGCACTACTGTTCACTTGTTCGCTGCATTTTACATTTGCACCAAGTCGCTCGACAGAGTTCCACTAAAAACACGATCTCGCCTGAACGAACGTCCGCAGGTGACTGGCGCGGTTTCAACTTTACACCCTGCCACCATCAAGCATGAACCGCCTACAGTGATGTCATGACGAAGTTGTTTCCGATACTTTTCATACAGACTCTATACGTCTTACGGTAATTCAGAAACGTTCTATTATAACAGGTAATTAAAATATTTATGGCAATTGGCCTTGTTTCCTCAAAATTGGAAGTTCAATGTAGGCATGAGAGGATCACAAATAATTCAAAAATAATGAACCATGACACTAAAACCGTTCTGAAATTCAGGAATTTTATATTGTAAGGTTTGAAACATAGATTATACCACTGTCTTAAAGAAGACATCATGCCCCACTAATTAGCAGTTCTAATTAATAATGTCCCACGACAGCAAAATATCCTTATGCATAAGATCACCTAGGGCAACACTTCGTTAAAGATATTATAACAAGTCTCAAGGAAAAACATGGACAAGATTTAACCAACATAATACAGGGTGATTCAAAAAGAATACCACAACTTTAAAAATGTGTATTTAATGAAAGAAACATAATATAACCTTCTGTTATACACCATTACAAAGAGTATTTAAAAAGGTTTTTTTCACTCAAAAACAAGTTCAGAGATGTTCAATATGGCCCCCTCCAGACACACGAGCAATATCAACCCGATACTCCAACTCGTTCCACACTCTCTGTAGCATATCAGGCGCAACAGTTTGGATAGCTGCTGTTATTTCTCGTTTCAAATCATCAATGGTGGCTGGGAGAGGTGGCCAAAACACCATATCCTTAACATACCTCCATAAGAAAAAATCGCCGGGGGTAAGATCAGGGCTTCTTGGAGGCCAGTGATGAAGTGCTCTGTCACGGGCTGCCTGGCGGCCGATCCATCGCCTCGGGTAGTTGACGTTCAGGTTTCATAACTAACCTTTTTCGTAGGACTCTCCATACAGTTGATTGTGGAATTTGCAGCTCTCTGCTAGCTCCGCGAGTCGATTTTCCTGGGCTGCGAACAAATGCTTGCTGGATGCGTGCTACATTTTCATCACTCGTTCTCGGCCGTCCAGAACTTTTCCCTTTGCACAAACACCCATTCTCTGTAAACTGTTTATGCCAACGTTTAATACACCACCTATCAGGAGGTTTAACACCATATTTCGTTCGAAATGCACGCTGAACAACTGTCGTCGATTCACTTCTGCCGTACTCAATAACACAAAAAGCTTTCTGTTGAGCGGTCGCCATCTTAGCATCAACTGACGCTGACGCCTAGTCAACAGCGCCTCAAGCGAACAAATGTACAACTAAATGAAACTTTATAGCTCCCTTAATTCGCCGACAGATAGTGCTTAGCTCTGCCTTTTGTCGTTGCAGAGTTTTAAATTCCTAAAGTTGTGGTATTCTTTTTGAATCACCCTGTATTAAGACAAGGTACCGATGGTTAAAGGTGCTGTGTAATTGGTGACTGTGGTGACACAACACAAATAACTTAATTGGATTGCGCTGAACAACAACCGAGTTACGATACATGTAATGAACGCAGGGAATATCCTATGGCAGCGTTGATGGTACACAGAAGTCCACATCGTGAAATCAGCGATCTTCGCATGTGGATAATGGGAAATACAGACCCAGCAACGAACTTGCGACGCCACGCTGGTTGCACTGTCCGATGAATACAATAAAGTATTTAGCTTTGTAATATGTTATCAGGCGTGTGAGTCTATTTAAAAGGGTGGCTGCGAAGTATTGAAGTGCTCTCACGTAGCAACTCTCTCCCCGCTGGAGACGGTAGCTGCAACTTGTAAAACCTGTAGTATCATATGGGGTGACGTATGTCACAGGGCGCATGTATCACGTTGGTCCTTCCCTCGAACAAAAGCTGTCACGTCCGGTGTTCTACGCTGGCCTACTGGTTGTTATCCAGGGGAGGACGCTCCAAGGGCGGCACGTATCCGTAAGCCTTGCCCAAGGTGGGGGCAACAGCGCCGTCCATGTCGCCCAGCGGTCCCGTTCAACAACACCGCCAGCCGGCCGCGGTGGTCTAGCGGTTCTGGCGCTGCAGTCCGGAACCGCGGGACTGCTACGGTCGCAGGTTCGAATCCTGCCTCGGGCATAGGTGTGTGTGATGTCCTTAGGTTAGTTAGGTTTAAGTAGTTCTAAGTTCTAGGGGACTTATGACCTAAGATGTTGAGTCCCATAGTGCTCAGAGCCATTTGAACCATTTTGAACAACACCGCCGTGGAATTGAAGTTGAACGATCATGTCACTGGTGTCGTGCCCATTGCGACACAAAAGAAATATCTATTTCTGCTGACTACATCATACCGTTACCGATACAGTCATAATGTTAAACATATCTGGATCCTTGAGGTATTCCGTAACACAGAAGACATTCCAATGTGTAGCAATAGGAGAGGAGAAACGCAATTTTTAGCGCTACCAGAGAAAAGCGTAATAGTGTCTATGCTTTTCACAACTTCATAAAATGAACTGACTTGCATAGTCTATTTGAATCGACTACAGTTGACGAACGAAGTCATTATGATATCTAGGACGTTTATCAGAAAATTAACAACTCAGAACGCATTGAAGAAAATTTACATTTTGTGACTAGACATATGAATAGTCATGATAACGCTTACTGCGATTGCCTGTATTGATGGCTGAAAGAAACTAATGGTGCGTGGCCAAATAACTCTGTTTTTGAATATAGTGAATTTGATACTACGCATTGAGTCAGAAAATGAGCGACTGCAATACACACTATGTGATCAGAAGCATCCGGACACCTGGCTGAAAATGACTTAGAAGTTCGTGGCGCCCTTCCTCAGTAATGCTGGAACTTAATATGGTATTGGCCCACCCTTAACCTTGTTGACAGCTTCCACTCTCGCAGGGATATCTTCAATGAGGTGTTGGAAGGTTTCTTGGGGAATGGCAGCCCATTCTTCACGGAGTGCTGCACTGAGGAGAGGTATCGATGACAGCCGGTGAGGCCTGGCACGAAGTCGGCGTTCCAAAACATCCCAAAGGTGTTCTATAAGATTCAGGTCAGGACTCTGTGCAGGCCACTCCATTTCAGGGATGTTATTGTCGTGTAAGCACTCCGCCACAGGCCGTGCATTATGAACAGGTGGTCGATCGAGTTGAAAGACTCAATCGCCATCCCCGAGTTTCTCTTCAACAGAGGGAAGCAAGAAGGTGCTTAAAACATCAATTTAGGCCTATGATGTGATAGTGCCACGCAAAGCAACAGGGGTGCAAGTCCCCTCCATGAAAGCCGCCCATACCATAAAACACCAACGCCTCCGAATTTTACTGTTGGCACTACAAACGCTGGCAGATGACGTTCATCGGGCATTCGCCGTACCCACACCCTGCCATAGGATCGCCACATTGTGTGCCGTGATTCGTCATTCCACACAACGTTTTTCCAATGTTCAATCATCCAACGTTTACCCTCCTTACATCAAGCGAGACGTTGATTGTCATTTACCGGAGTGATTTTAACATGGAACAGGCTTCAACTTTTTTTGGGACAGACTGTCCTAAATTATGTCAAACATGTTTGTCATCTCCGACTTTTGACAAGATTTTCTATAACATTCATTGGTTGTAAGGAAAATGCCAAAATTGGAAAGACCGTTTCAAATAGTCCAACTGGGACTGCCTTTGCCGCACTACCAGCTAGCTTCGTGTATGGCTCAACAATCACTGACAGTACATGGGTCATTACTGAAACCAAGTGCTTCTACCATGGGTGGAATAAATAAATACAGAAAAGTGCGTCAGGTCTAAGGTTTTAAGAAGCCTTACGTCTATAGTAAAAATGAGACCGTAACACCCTTACAAATCTTCACTGCTTAAAATCCAGAACTAATGTTCTGCATGGCCTCAGAATATAAAATCCTTGGTAAAAGCTGACAAATTTGTAAGGAAGATACGTAATCAAAATCTTAGTAGTTCAGGACAAAAATGTTGTGGACGAAAATGTTACAAACAAGAGACTACCGCATCATAAGAGCCAAGTCAGTAAACAGTGAAATGAGTGCCATTACTAGGTACAGTCTTCTATAAATCAATAGTTGATAGTGCAACAGAATTCATATGTACTTCAAAAAGACTATCACGTCTAACAAGCAAATGTGAGCACAAAAGTACACATTTTATAACTGTAATGCACCAATAAATGAAGATGAAAAGACTGCTAATAAAACCGAAGAACACTGCGATCTCCAGGGCGATCAAATTTCAAGAGTCTGAAGAACAAATGTCATCTTTCTACTGGATGATTTTAATGTGGGTATACTCTGAGAGGAAGTTTCCAGAAAAATTTTCGGTTAATATCTCTCTCACACACAGAAAAGCATATGACTGACTAATATATCTAAATCATTTGATCTGAAATTAATACCAGCTTATTCAGAAAACTCACAACAAAAAGCAAAGCCAGTTTCTAAATTAGTGAGTTAAATTGGACTTCTACATAATAAAACCCAAAAGAAACAGGGCAGTAATGAAGTATAACATAAACGGGTCCAACATCATTCGAGATACAATAGAAAAGCTCCAGGAAGAAATGAAAATAGCTCAAGTTGGTAAGTAGCAAGAAGTGTCAGACAAACTAGCAATGCAGCAAATAAATTGAATCTAAATGAATGCTTCATTAAGCATGAGTAGCTAGTATCGAGTGTGTGCTCACTGACAACTGCTGATATGTGGGCACATTATCCAAGTAAATAGTGTATAACATAAATCATATGGTAGGAGATTTATGAATGACATAGTTACCAATGAACACAATTTCGGAATGGGTATCAACAAACCACACGTACACGAAAGTTTGCGTTTCAGCCACATATGAGTGAACTGCTCAACACTAAGTACTCATTTAAACTGTCGGTCTGATAGAAATGAAGTAATTCTTTAAAATTATCAGACCTGGTTTCCACATCGAAAATTAGTAAAAAAAAAATATTTTGTTGAACTAAAAATACACTTAAGTTATGGTGAACAGTCAATAAGGAGTGAAGACTATGAATTATTTACTCTAAGACGATAAGGATCAACAAGAATAATGAGTGTTAAAATATAACGTAGAAAAAATCTCAACTAGTAGACATTAAGGATAATTTCGTAAAATCATTTCTACCAGAGCCTCAGGAACAACTAAAAGTGCTATCAGGCCTCGATTATTTGTTTCGCATATGTAAATGGTAAAAGTGGCCTTAACAACATCGAGAATTGAGAAATAATTGTAACATTCTCCGAAGACCTACGAACAGACCTGAATCAAACTATAGATTGGAATTCTTAGAAATACACGTAAAACCCAGAAGTTGATTCACCATTTTCTGTTAAAGAAATAATAGAAATATTAAAATCTCTAAAAATATCACTGTCTTTGGGAAAGACTCCCCAACAGTTGAGCTTTTGGAACAGCACCAAAACTCATTTAACATCTATACATAATCCTTGAAATAATTCAGGAAACAGGGAAGATGTGCCGGGGATGGTACGTAGCTCTAATACAGCCACCGCACAAAAAGGGTAGCAGGCAGGTTTTTGACTTTTGTGCACGGTCCAGTCAGGTTAATGTGACCACCGCCTATGTTCGACGTTAACGTGCTGTAACCATTGAAAGACAGCTGATGGCAGCACTAGCAGTGGAGGGTATACAAAGCGGTTCGGGAGGGATGCGGAAAACAGTGCAGTCGTTACCATAATGCAGAAACGGAGAGATTATCTGACGTCCAAAATGGCATTATCATTTCCTTTCGGAACGAGAGTGGAAGAACTGACCGCCCAGATGAATCGAGGAGCTACCAGCAGTGTCTCCACAACGACCATTCAGCGAACGTTGCTGCGCAGGCGCCTGGTTCATTCACCCATGCTGACTGCTGTTCATTGGCGACGACGTTTGGACTTTGCGTATTATTAGCGTAACTGGAGTGAGTGACGACAGGTGGCCTTTCCAGATGGATCACGTTTTATGCTCCATAGGATAGGTGGCAGTTGGCGTGTACGGCGTTAAACGTCTGAATGCAGACACCATGCAACAGTCATTGAAACGGTTCAGGCCGGAGCAGAGAGTATTATGGTGTGAAGAATGTATCTCGTAGCATTTTCTGGGTGATTTGGTCACTATAAACGGTACACGGGACCGACATAAGTATGCATCTGTTGTTAGTGACCATGTCCACCCGTACATGCAGCTTATTTTTTTCTCGTCACGGCAAAGCAATGTATTACACAGCTCGCAGTGTACGAACCTGGTACGAAGAACACCAGGATGAGGTTATCGTTCGCCCCTGGCTACCAAACTTCCGGTTTTAAAACCCAGTCGCGAATCTGTGGGACCACCTCGATCGGGCTGTACACGCCACGGATCATCAACCGAGGAACAAAGCGCAGCTGGCCACGGCCACTGGAGCCGGCACGGCTCCACATCCCTGGTGGTACCTTCCAGAAATTCACTGGCTCTCTCGCTGTACGTCACACAGTGGTCTGCGCTGCAATAGATGGCTTTTGACAGGTGGTTACTTTAATATGACTGGACAGAGTAAAATATTGTAAACAGTATTATGGGAAAAGGTGAAATCTACGTCTGACAATCAACGGGCTGAATGTCAAGGTGCGTTCGAAAGAGTGAAACGTCCCCTTTTAACAATTTTTACATAACTGTGCTTAACCTGACACACAATATTTTTTAGCGCAACGCAATCTGACTTTCAACACACAATGTTTTGTTAGCGCAACGCAATCTGACTTTCAACACACAATGTTTTGTTAGCGCAACGCAATCTGACTTTCAATAATCTCTACAAGAGAATGGCCCTGACTAACATTAACCTGTACTTTTCAGAAATCACTTACCTCACAGAAATCTTGGTTACTCCCACTACTGCAATACAGCAAGCGCCACTACTGCCAGCTAAATAAAAGATTCAAACTATGGAAGGCACTAACTACTGATAGGGATAGTTAGCAAATGAAAGATATTAATAGAGAACAAACAATGTATTTACCTTGATATCATGACAAATTACAAAACTCCGCCATCTCTCTCCCCACATCCACCACTGCTGGCGGCTCACCTCCAACTGAGCAACGTTACGCGCTGTTCACAGCCAGCTGCCTAACACTACAATGGTTGAGTATTACAACAATGCAAAGCAGCCACAGACTGCACACGGCACAGCCGGTGTTTTTCATACTGAGGTGGCGTTACCAATAAAAAAACCTAAACAGCCTACTTACATAGCCCCCATGCTCCCCACAAAAAAATTTTACAAATTTTGTTGGGCAGTGGGCAACACATATTTGTTAAAATTTTTCATAATCGTAATTACAATAACAAAGAAATCAAATGCACACACTTATTGATACAATGTTGGTCAAAAGCTAAAATTTTTTCTCACAGTCCATAAAGACAGTCCTGATCATTCATCACATTGCAGTGTTTTTCTCAAAGTCTGAGCAGTAAAAGAAAATGCACACGTAAGTAGTGGATTTCCATGCAGTCTTGAAGAAGTAGTGTTGCCCTTCCAACGGAAAGACAGTGCTGACTCTTGACATGCTGACAGGTAATGGGCCACAACAGAGCAAACCCACAGCGGAGTCAGTCGAAGTTTTGAAGAGTATTGGTGGGTAGGTCATCACAGAGCAGACCCACTGTAGTCCTGGTAGAGATTATGGTATTGGTGGGCCACCAGAGGTGCAGACCCACTGCAGTCCTTGTAGAAATAATGGTATTGATGGATCATCAAAGATGCAGACCCACTGTAGTCCTTGTAGAGATAATGGTACTGGTGGGTCATCAAAGATGCAGACCCACTGTAGTCCTTGTAGAGATGGCCAGCAGCCATCTGTTGTGACTGTGCAGGTGCACAATCACCATTGAAGAGTCTTGCGGATAATATAGCAAGTCCATAACCACCACTTGTGCACTCACAAAGTTTTTGGAATTGTCCTCAGAACCAGCAATGCTGTTATCCAGTCCCTTGCTGAATTATTAACACACGTGCAAACACTAACAGTCCCTACTTCTCACATATTGTCCATATACTATGACCAATAGAAACGTGTGCAGTGAAATGTAACTTACAAGTTACTTAATTTGATGACCTGGTGTCAATTACAATTTTATAACATAAGAACACAATAACAAAGGTACAAAACACATCATTCAAGAACATAACAATACAAATAACAGTTGCGGTAATAGGGGCTTTACAAAAGAATAGAAATAAACATATACATCAGTGTTACAGGAATTATGACATAATTTCATACATAAAAGATCAGAATAACTTTTGAAACATCAACTTCACACCTAAGCATTAACACAGAACAGATAAATGTCTAAACATCTTTACAAAGTAAATAACATATTATCAATGCAAATTATATTTGAGGATCACAGTATTCCTCATCATAGTGAATGTAGCTTAGTATTAGAAGAAGAAAAAATTCTATGAAACTACACAAAGACAGGAAGAAAACAAATACACAAGGGTACACAAACACATAGTGGGATAACACAATGGAAAGGACAGGGTTCGTTTTCAGTGTAACTTTTGGTACTGCAGTATTTTGTGAACAAAACCTTTTTTGTTCTTGGAGATCTCTCTTCGTTCATCATTATTCCCAAATGGTCCTATCTGTACCTCTTTTCTGTATTCTAACCATATTTCTTTCAAAATAATTATTTCTCATTGTACAATACTCATTTTGGCCCTATCTGTTTCTTGTGGCTTCTCAATGCATTTCTTCCAATTCATCATAGTTAGTTTCTTATATAGTCTACCCCCTCTTAAGCTAACTTAAATCTACTGAGCTCAGATGCTAAACTAAGGGACGAGGCAATGCAGCAGCACATAACAAATTAACACAAACAGCAATGACAAAAAAAACGCAGATTTGCGAAGCAAGCAGCATTAAGAAATTAGCAAAGCAATTGTAATATTACAACTAATCTAAGGCAATGTGCAACAAACAATAAAAATATAAAAATAAATCATTAGTAAAACTGGCTTAACAGAATAATACAAAATCAAATTCAATAACACTATGCCTGGCAAACAGCAGCAACTTATACCTAAATATGACATAGCTCAAGCAGAAAAAATAGTACACTAAAGATAACAATGCAGATAAGGGAAATGTATAATCACATCTTAATGTCTAAGTAATTAAAGTGGTGCACCACAAAAACTAATTCTACAAAAAATTACTCAGTAGTTGAAAAGAAAATTATGTATGCAGTTCCTGGTATTAGTCCCTTCTTATTGTTCTTTCCATTCCATGAGCTCCTTTTTCGAAGAATGTGGATTACAAAATTATTATTTAATAGATCTGTAGACAGAAAATATTTAAATTAATACATCTATAAAATTTTATTTTAACCAGTGCTGCAGTGCAGCTAGAAACTAGATATTAAATGAAATAAGCAACTATGTACAAAGCAAAGCATAAAAATATCATTCAGTAGTCATGTGACATTTCATAAGTTAGAAATTCTCTCAACTCTCGTAGAAAGACGCTTGTCGTAATCAGGTGTGCAGATGTAAAAATATTTCTCGTCATTTCATTAGGCATTTCTGTCGCCATATGGCATTTCTCTCAACTAGCACGACAATAGCCGTGAAATGTTGCGATGCTTTCTACAAAGGAACGTCAAGCGAGGATAATGGCCCCCCCCCTTTTTTTTTTTTTTTTTTTTTTTTTTTCTCTCTCCACCTAATGGCTGTTTCTCCAGGTGGCTGGCACAGGTGGCCGCTCACAACGAATTACGTCTCGGTCACTTACCTCTCATCCCGGAATATTTACGACAGCAGTTTTCGCTACAGTGACTCATATAAAAATATTTCACAGGTCAAGAATTTGGATTACAAATCTGTAGAAACAAAATCCTATAAATATAACAGCGTCCAAAAAAAATTTTCGTCGGCATTGTGATACATTCACGCATTTACACACATTTCATAATTCTAAAATACGATTCTTGGTTTCCAACATCCTTTTCCACAAAGCAGAGTCCCTAAATCACTATTCATTACTCCTTACCTTATTACACATATATATATACCGTCGACACATAATCAAATTCCTCATATAGCATCAGCTTCTTGACCATAAACATACCTCAGCAGCATAATACACATCGTCGTCGTAATAATAACATCATAAAACCTCAGTCAAATCTCAAAATCGTCGTAGCTTTCTGCAATAATATCAAAACCTAGAAAAATTCTCTGCTCATTTCAGTAGTGTCATCTACCTCAAACGTACTTTAAAATCATGCTCCCTTACCAAATATATCATTCAAAGCTCTCATAGTATCACAATGGGTCCAAAAAAATATGAACAGTTCACAAAGTATAGACAAAATACAATTTCGTAAGTGTGAAGGTATCCAACTGTGTAATTACATAAACATCTGTCACTGATGTAGTAAAAAGAATGTTTGTTTCTCTGTCAAATAATCAGATAGCTGTGTAATTTATGTGTTAGAGAAATATGGTACCGATGTGTAAAGTTGTATAAGCAAATACCATATTAGCTAGGGCTCCTTGTGCTCGCCAAACACATGGTACACAAAGTAAGCGTGTACCCCCCTGAGGATTAATGTAATTATACCCTCAGGTGTTACAGATTACAGCAATGGAATGAAATGTATCACGGAAAACCATTGCATCATTGTACTTCAAATATCATTAAAAATAAATGTTTTAAGTACAAAATTAATCACTCAAATACGTGTCCTGTAGCGCTAAATGTGCGTCTTGTTGCAACATAATCTCTGTGGCAGTGTCGTAGTTATCGTCTTCCGAAAGCTAAGTTCTGCAGAAGTCAATGTACTTACCTCATGATAAACAAAAGTGAAATGCTTTGCGTATAGATATCTTAGTTATTACGCTTATTGTTGTGATGAAGAAAGTACTGCATTGTAACGTATTGTTGTGCTACGAAAAAGGCTGTCTCATTGTTGCTATACCACAAAAGTTACTACTAAAACATGTTTTACTTTACAGAAGAATTCAGAAAAACTGTGCAGATATAAAACAGATACACCGCAAAAGCAACATTGTAAATTGTCACTCATTAATAGCGTCGTGATATAGTCGTGTAGCTGTCACATAAACTAACCTCTGTGTCATCTAGTATCTCTCAGAAAGCACTTTAAATCCAGAATGTATTTTCAAATAAACCAAAATGTTGCATTAAAATCTCAAGTTAAAAAAGCACATTATCTCTCAATAAACGGTGTTACATGTGAAATGTGGTGTAAACCTTTGCTCTTCCTAGTACGCAGAGTTTCAACTTTAACGCAATTATCAAGTGGTATACGTCGGTAAAGAATACTGGAATTTTTCTCAAGGTTAGCGTCTGTGTTATTTTTCTCGGAGCCAGCGGGCGCACGCGGCTGCCTGCTGTGCGAGTCATTGTCTGTTTCTTTGCTGGCGCGCGTCGTTATTCGGATTAGGAGACCGAACTTCTACAAATTCGCCTTGCCGAGAGGGCCCAGCTCTGTTTGAATCCCGCCAGTTCTGATGCAATTCAGGTCTGTCGTTACGATCACATCGTCTGTCGTCATGTCGGTAGTTTCTGTGGTTTCTTTCTTGTCGGTTAAGTGGTGGAGAATTTCTCCCTGAATCGTAACTGCGCGCTGGACCGTTGCGTCTAAAGTTATTCTGTCCCTCGTAATAATAATTGTTTTGGTTCCCATATTGTCTGTTTCTCTGATTGTCTCTGTGATAGTCATTACCGCGGAGAGGTGATCTTTCCCTGTAATTATTACTACTCTGCCAACGGTTGTTATACGGGTGGTGTCTGTTTCGGTCACGATTTGTGTTGTGAGAATAGCCTTGTCGCGTCCAGTTATTATTTCTTTCATCGCGGAATTGCGACGGATGTGATTTGTAATTGTTGTGCTCGTGCGTTCCGCGATTGTCAGTGTCAATTTCCAGTTCTTGTAAGAGTCCTTGAAATGCTTCAATGTCGTCTTTGCAACGTCCTGCCAAAATAATGTGTCGTAAATGTTCAGGTAATTTCATTAAGCAAATGCGGATGAGTTCTGAGGGGCTGTATGGGTTTGAAAGATACTGATTCTTATGCAACATGTGTTCAAAATATTTCACAAGACTGGAGAATTCAGATTGTTCGAAATGTTTCATCATTATGATGCCATGTTTTACTCGGTCTTGTGTGGCTTGAGACCAGTATGCGGAGAGGAAGGCATGGTAAAATTCTCCTTCACTGTGGCAATCGTGAATGACCGATCGCATTCTTACAGCTGGTTCATTCTCTAAGTAGCCACACATAAATTCTAATCTGTGCTCTAACGACCAGTTAGGGGGAAAACAATGAGAGAATTGATGGAGCCACGCTTGTGGATGAATGTCGTTGGCAGAATTTTTAAACGTTTTGAATTTACGTGTAGTAATGAACAGCTTATAGTCAAAGTCATCATGTCGGCGAGTCGCATATCGGTCATTATTACGTCGTTTCGGCGGTTCCATCTCAAAATTCGGTGTGCCTTGCCAATTTCTGTCATAATTTCCGAAGTGTCCTGTGTTATTATTTTGTGGCTGTTCCATATTGCTAAGTCCCTCTTCCCGTACTGGAGCGCGAGTGTCCTCTGAAATATGTAATTCTTGTATTACTTGTGTCAGCTGATCTTGTACTTCGCGGATTTCTCTTTGGTGTTGCGTATTAATTTGATTTTGATTTTGTTTGAATTTTCTAATTTGTTCATACTCTTCTGTGTCAGTGAAGGCTACAGGTCTTGTGTCCTTCAGATCATCATCTACCTTTGTAGATAAGTTAGTGACCTGATCCGAAAGTTCGGCTACTTTCTCCGACAGTGAACACATTTCCTCAGTGTGTTTTTCTGAACCAAGTTTCAGAGTGTCCATTTGTGTTGAAATCGAATCTACTGTGTCCTTCAAGTTTTCCTGAGTTTTTGCAAGTTGCGTAACCGAATTGGTAGATGCAACTGAGTCAAATTTAGCCGACAAGGTCTCATGATTTTCATGAACAATGGTTTGCAGTTCTTTTATGGCTGCTTCGTGATTCTGTAATGCATTTTCATGCCGCGAAAAAATAGGTTGAAAATGCTCACAAATTTGTGTTTTTACATCATTACAGACTTTTTGACATTTCGATTCAATATTATGTAACTCGGTAGTTAAATCTTCACGTGTTTGTTCAAGCTTATTTTCCACTGAGTCTAACTTTTGAAGCTTTTGTTCCATTGCGTCTAACTGTTGCTGTGTTTGACTCTGATTTTGTTCAATTGTGTCTAATTTTTCAAGCTTTTCCTGTGTTTGTCCCATTTGTTGTATTAATTGTAATAACAATGCATTGGTGTCTGAAACATGTTCCTTAGTGGTTTTCGGCAGTGAATTTGCACCGGAAACATTCACATTTTGACAAGCAGAAAATGTGTCTTGACTTATTTGAGAAAACGGTGAGGACCCAAATCCTGAATCTACAGTATTTGCGAGATCGTGTCCTGTCATTTCGGATTCCTGAGGCGAGCTGTTGCCGACCGACCGATCGATAATGCTTCCCTGTTCTCTAATTGTTTCGCTGTCTACGCCATTATTAGCCGCCCGCTCCATTTCCCTATGCACAGTTACCAAGTTACTACTTTTAACATTAGTTAATTCATTACTCTGCGGCGCTAACATACTGCTTTCGTCTTCGCTGTCATTTCTCAATTTACTTTGGAGCCTAGTGTTACGTTTTTCACACGCCATTATTGTCACAGTATTTCACACGACAACACAGAAAAACACAATTTCAAGAGCAAAAATAAGAGAACACATTAACATAACACTGAAAATAATATCTAGTTAATTGCAGCTGCGAAATACTTGCTGCAAATCTACATGCATGCCACAACTGTTTTACTGTACAACAATGAAAAACTACAACTACAAAGGAAATTCTCTCTATAATTACGCGCTAGCAATAAACAAAATCTACACTAATTACACAAACTACAAGAAAAAATCAGAAGATTCCAGTGAGGTATCCTGGCAGGGTCGACATATGAAACGTCCCCTTTTAACAATTTTTACATAACTGTGCTTAACCTGACACACAATATTTTTTAGCGCAACGCAATCTGACTTTCAACACACAATGTTTTGTTAGCGCAACGCAATCTGACTTTCAACACACAATGTTTTGTTAGCGCAACGCAATCTGACTTTCAATAATCTCTACAAGAGAATGGCCCTGACTAACATTAACCTGTACTTTTCAGAAATCAATTACCTCACAGAAATCTTGGTTACTCCCACTACTGCAATACAGCAAGCGCCACTACTGCCAGCTAAATAAAAGATTCAAACTATGGAAGGCACTAACTACTGATAGGGATAGTTAGCAAATGAAAGATATTAATAGAGAACAAACAATGTATTTACCTTGATATCATGACAAATTACAAAACTCCGCCATCTCTCTCCCCACATCCACCACTGCTGGCGGCTCACCTCCAACTGAGCAACGTTACGCGCTGTTCACAGCCAGCTGCCTAACACTACAATGGTTGAGTATTACAACAATGCAAAGCAGCCACAGACTGCACACGGCACAGCCGGTGTTTTTCATACTGAGGTGGCGTTACCAATAAAAAAACCTAAACAGCCTACTTACAAGAGGAAGCTCTTGTTCTGAGCAGATTTCGACCTCAAAGAGATGGTTCGTTACCGTTTAATGAACTTTACGCATATAGTCATAATATTTATAAATTTTTTACGCATATAGTGACAATATTTATAAATTTTAAAGAAGTTATAAATTCTTTTAAGAGGGAAAAGTTATTCTTTAATTGGGAGTTAAATCTACACTGACATACCTAATTCTTAAACACAAAAACAAAAAAAGTAAAATTTATGAGAAATGCATTTTGGCCTTTCAGAATAAATGCAGTTTTATTGGTGTCAGATAATGTGACGGCTTAGTCTCCTTATCAACTGTTTCCTGCAAAAAATTGTTAGAATTTATAATGTAAACGTTAAAGAAAACGCAATGTTAGCTCTCATGCTAAGAGGAAGTAATAAAGGTGTTGCAGTACAGTGTCTAGCGTTTACAAGTCATTTTTCAATGTTTTATAAATTCCTGTGAAGTTTAGCAATGTAAGACTATCTCTTGGAAGAGATAAACGATAGATTCGGCTCATTAATATCTTCAGAGAACGTAGAATTTATGATTAATGTAAAAACTGCTAGAAATTTTGTAACAATCAAAGCTGGCCAACAAATAAGGCAAAGTAAACCAAATAAATAAAAAGTTTTGCATCACCCCAGTTGCCAGAACTCCTGAAGACAGGCGTTGACCTTGGATGTTGTATCACAAACACAGACCCTTTGACTGTTCAGGGATGTCACTAAACCCGCTCAAACCATGCACGAGCAGCGCCTATTAGACGGAGGGGATCCGACAGCCGATCAGTTCCAATCATTCCACCAGGAAGGAGGTACACAGCTCGTGTTGTCTGTAGTTCAACCATGCCTAGACGGTCAATACCACGGTTCGATGCCGCCAGGCGTCTCGAAATGAACCAAAGAGATGTTGTTCGGACATGGAGGAGATACAGGGAGACAGGAACTGTCGATGACATGCTTCGCTCAGGCAGCCCAAGGCTTGATACTGCAGTGGATGACCGCTACCTACGGATTATGGCTCGCAGCAGCAACGTCACCATGTTGAATAATGCTTTTCGTGCAGCCAGAGGACGTCGTGTTGCGACTCAAGCTGTGCGTAATAGGCTGCATGATGCGCAACTTCAATCGCAACGTCCATGGCGACTTCCATCTTCGCAATCACGACATCATGCAGCGCGGTACTTATGGGCCCAACAACGTGCCGAATGGACCGCTGTGGATTGACATCACGTTCTCTTCACCGACGAGTGTCGCTTATGCCTTCCACCAGACAGTCGTCGGAGAAATGTTTGGAGGCAACACGGTCAGGCTGAACGCCTTAGGCACACTGTCCAGCGAGTGCAGCAAGGTGGGGCCGACGTACGCCGCTGGTGGTCATGGAAGGCGCCGTAACGACTATACGATACGTGAATGCCATCCTCCGACCGACAGTGCAACCAATCGGCAGCATATTGGCGAGGCATCCGTCTTCATGGACGACAATTCGCACCACCATCGTGCAGATCTTGTGAATGACTTCCTTTATGATAACGACATCGCTCGACTAGAGTGGCCAGCATGTTATCCAGACATGAACCCTATCGGACATGCGTGGGATAGATTTAAAAGGGCTGTTTATGGACGACGTGACCAATCAACCACTCTGAGGGATCTACGCCGAATCGCCGTTGAGGAGTGGCACAATCATGCATGCAACAATTCAAGAGGACGTGTCTCTGAAGATCTCGCTGTATGGTGGTACAACATTCTATGTGTGGCTTTCATGAGCAATAAAAAGGGCGAATTGGTGTTTATGTTGATCTCTATTCCAATTTTCTGTACAGGTTTCGGAACTATCGAACCGAGGTGACGCAAAACTTTTTTGATGTGTGTATTTGTGGAAAATAATTTAAGAAAGACGTGTAGTAAAATTTTCTATAGAGGAGTGGATACGTGATATGGAAAGATATTAAGATTCAGCTAAGAAAACATGCAAGAAAGTATGCGCGTCTAGAAGTCTTAAAACAAAGCACTAAAACATATTAGTGACAGTGGAACGCCAACATCCTTGCAAGTGCTTAGAGCATAAGCTTGGAAAGCATAAGTTTTTTGAAGAATAAATTGTAAGTAAAATATTAGATCCTCTAAAAATTCAGTATTTAGGCCATGAAGAAGTAACAATTAAGTTCATTAGAACATTAGAAACATAGAAATAGTGAGGAGGTGGAGATGGTTATTTTTGGGACATACGAGTATTCACTCAGTAGCTGCAACAGACTAATCGAAAGCTTCTTCAACAACTACGAGGATTCAATAGCTATAGAAAGACTTAAAAAGAAATATGCATAAGAGAAGAACAAGTAGTTGGAAGAGCTATGTTTAGCACAATATTTTTAATGTCGAGGAATTTCAGTTTGAGAAAGTCAAAGGAAACAAGAACAAAGTTATCTACAGAAAGGGAAAAGAAATTCCTAGATACACTGAAAGAATATTGGAAGAAACTAAAGAAAAACGAAAGGCGATTGAAACGTGGCCCCTAGATAGTCCTAGCCCACAAATAAGACGAAGTAAGAGAACTTGTACATTGAGTGAGTCTCTAGTAGTATTTAGGAGAGGTGATGACTCGAGATATGTGGACCTGAAAAGTGGAAAGCACATGTGCTTACCATAAAAAATTGGCATACAGACAATCTATTGAAAGTCACTGGCTACACTCCGTGCATTAAACAAAGGCTCACACCATAATGTTACTTAGATACTGGACGTAAAGAAAAGAATATTCACTTATAGTAAGCACTAATCCTCATAGTCAACTGGAAATCACAATTTTTTAGTGAATCGTGAATATGTGGTTGCCCAGACAACTGTCGAATACGTTGTGTGGAGTGGTATCAGTAATCGAGATGAGTAATCAACCAAGACTTTGCTTTCATATTGTTCCTAATGTCGGTGGTGGGAGGACAGAGAACGGCATTGGTGAGCACAATGGATTCGCATTCGGGATGACGACGGTTCAAAATCGCGTCCGGCCATCAGGATTTAGGTTTTCCGTGATTTCCCTAAAACGCTTCAGGCAAATGCTGGTATGGTTCATTTGAAAGAACACGGCTGACACTCTTCCCCATACTTCCCTAATCCGATGGGACCGATGGCATCGCTGTTTGGTCCCCTCCCCAAATCAACCAACCAAAATCCCGCGAAAGCCTCATGAAACGTCAGGAAGTGCAACATGTTATGCCGAGCGATCGGTGTCGACTTGAGTCCAGGCCAAACGATGTGAAATGTACGACCGTGCAGATGCGAACGAACAAACCTTGCACTGTCACTCTGCTACTGATCGTCCGAAGACAGGCCAGTTTCCCAAACGTAAAACAATAGCTACATGGAACACGAGAGGATTATTTCGAAAGGGGAAACTTCACATTGCAGAACTGGACATCAAATTGGCATATGTGGCTTAGCTGAAGCCCGCTGGAATGACTGTAAGCATTTTGAAACCTATGATCACATCATATAGATTGTCGGAGAGGATATTACATGGCAGAATGGCGTCAAGTTCCTTGTCAGTAAACGTAAGGCGCAATATGTTGACGCTTACAGACCCGTCAACGCAACAGTATTGCCTCTCACGATGCAAAACCAAATCATATAAATTACATGTCATCCATATACAGGGTGAGTCACCTAACATTACCCGCTGGATGTATTTCGTAAACCATATCAAATACTGACGAATCGATTCCACAGACCGAACGTGAGGAGAGGGGCTAGTGTAACTGGTTAATACAAACCATAAAAAAATGCACGGAAGAATGTTTTTTAACACAAACCTACGTTTTTTTTAAAAATGGAACCCCGTTAGTTTTGTTAGCACATCTGAACATATAAACAAATATGTAATCAGTGCCGTTTGTTGCATTGTAAAATGTTAATTACATCCGGAGATATTGTAACCTAAAGTTGACGCTTGAGTACCACTCCTCTGCTGTTCGATCGTGTGTATCGGAGAGCACCGAATTACGTAGGGATCCAAAGGGAACGGTGATGGACCTTAGGTACAGAAGAGACATTTTACAATGCAACAAACGGCACTGATTACGTATTTGTTTATATGTTCAGATGTGCTAACAAAACTAACGTGGTTCCATTTTAAAAAAAACGTAGGTTTGTGTTAAAAAACATACTTCCGTGCATTTTTGTATGGTTTGTATTAAACAATTACACTAGCCCCTCTCCTCACGTTCGGTCTGTGGAATCGGTTCGTCAGTATTTGATGTGGTTTACGAAATGTATACAGCGGTAACGTTAGGTGACTCATCCTGTATATCTATTCACGGGTATTGCAGATGACGAAGAAGTTGAAGACTTCTATGCAAAGGCAGCATTACAGTCTTAAAACCAAGACGAGCCACGGTCATACTGGGAGATTTCGGGGCGAAAGTCGGAGTCACTTCGATCGACAACCACTTTTGTGAGACTGTGGGACAATATAGTCTTGGAATGCGTCATGAGGAAGGCAGTCGATTGCTGCAGTTTGCAACCGACTAAAAATTTTCCATTGTGAATACTATGTTTAAATATCAGCCCGCCCGGTTAGCCGAGCGATCTAACACACTGCTTTCCGGGCGGGAAGGCGTGCCAGTCCCCGGCACGAATCCGCCCGGCGGATTAGTACCGAGGTCCGGTGTGCCGGCCAGTCTGTGGATGGTTTTTAAGGCGGGTTTCCATCTGCCTCGGCGGATGCTGGCTGGTTCCCCTTATTCCGCCTCAGTTACACTATGTCGGCGATTGCTGCGCAAATACTGTCTCCACGTACGTGTACACCACAATTACTCTTCCAAGCAAACACTGGGGTTGCACTCGCATGGTGTGAGACGTTGCCTGGAGAAGGGGGGAGGGGGGTTGTTGATAAGAGATAGAGAACCTCTTTCCGCAATGTCAAAACAAAACCTAGTGCCGAAAGTGGACCTGTGGTAGTGCTTAAAATTAGCTGAGTAAGCTATTTATTCTCCCAGAAGTAATTCAAAGGACTGGACCACTTGACGTAGAGGTAAAGCGCGATATAACTTGAGGTTAGGAAAATGGATCGCAGATTATCATATGACCAAATTGGGTTTATTCCAGACAAGGAAACCCGTGAGCAGAGTCCAATCATGAGGCAGCTCGTAGAGAAGCCATGGGAATATAACATCAGTCTACTGACTGGTTTGATGCGGCCCGTCACGAATTCCTTTCCTATGCTGACCTCTTCATCTCAGAGTAGCACTTGCAACCTACGTCCTCCATTATTTGCTTGACGTATTCCAATCTCTGTCTTCCTCTACAGTTTTTGCCCTCTACAGCTCCCTCTAGTACCATGGAAGTCATTCCCTCATGTCTTAGCAGGTGTCCTATCATCCTGTCCCTTCTCCTTATCAGTGTTTTCCACATATTCCTTTCCTCTCCGATTCTGCGTAGAACCTCCTCATTCCTTACCTTATCAGTCCACCTAATTTTCAACTTTCGTCTATAGCACCACATCTCAAATGCTTCGATTCTCTTCTGTTCCGGTTTTCCCACAGTCCTTGTTTCACTACCATACAACGCTGTACTCCAGACGTACATCCTTAGAAATTTCTTCCTCAAATTAAGGCCGGTATTTGATATTAGTAGACTTCTCTTGGCCAGAAATGCCTTTTTTTGCCATAGCGAGTCTGCTTTTGATGTCCTCCTTGCTCCGTCCGTCATTGGTTATTTTACTGCCTAGGTATCAGAATTCCTCAACTTCATTGACTTCGTGACCATCAATCCTGATGTTAAGTTTCTCGCTGTTCTCATTTCTACTACTTCTCATTACCTTCGTCTTTCTCCGATTTACTCTCAAACCATACTGTGTACTCATTAGACTGTTCATTCCGTTCAGCAGATCATTTAATTCTTCTTCACTTTCACTCAGGATAGCAATGTCATCAGCGAATCGTATCATTGATATCCTTTCACCTTGTATTTTAATTCCACTCCTGAACCTACCTTTTATTTCCATCATTGCTTCCTCGATGTACAGATTGAAGAGTAGGGGCGAAAGGCTATAGCCTTGTCTTACACCCTTCTTAATACGAGCACTTCGTTCTTGATCGTCCACTCTTATTATTCCCTCTTGGATGTTGTACATATTGTATATTACCCGTCTCTCCCTATAGCTTACCCCTACTTTTTTCAGAATCTCGAACAGCTTGCACCATTTTATGTTGTCTAACGCTTTTTCCAGGTCGACAAATCCTATGAAAGTGTCTTGATTTTTCTTTAGCCTTGCTTCCATTATCAGCCGTAACGTCAGAATTGCCTCTCTCGTCCCTTTACTTTTCCTAAAGCCAAACTGATCGTCACCTAGCGCATTCTCAATTTTCTTTTCCATTCTTCTGTATATTATTCTTGTAAGCAGCTTCGATGCATGAGCTGTTAAGCTGATTGTGCGATAATTCTCGCACTTGTCAGCTCTTGCCGTCTTCGGAATTGTGTGGGCGATGCTTTTCCGAAAGTCAGATGGTATGTCGCCAGACTCATATATTCTACACACCAACGTGAATAGTCGTTTTGTTGCCACTTCCCCCAATGATTTTAGGAATTCTGATGGAATGTTATCTATCCCTTCTGCCTTATCTGACCGTAAGTTCTCCAAAGCTCTTTTAAATTCCGATTCTAATACTGGATCCCCTATCTCTTCTAAATCGACTCCTGTTTCTTCTTCTATCACAGCAGACAAATCTTCACCCTCATAGAGGCTTTCAATGTATTCTTTCCACCTATCTGCTCTCTCCTCTGCATTTAACAGTGGAATTCCCGTTGCACTCTTAATGTTACCACCGTTGATTTTAATGTCACCAATGGTTGTTTTGACTTTCCTGTATGCTGAGTCTGTCCTTCCGACAATCATATCTTTTTCGATGTCTTCACATTTTTCCTGCAGCCATTTCGTCTTAGCTTCCCTGCACTTCCTATTTATTTCATTCCTCAGCGACTTGTATTTCTGTATTCCTGATTTTCCCGGAACATGTTTGAAATTCCTCCTTTCATCAATCAACTGAAGTATTTCTTCTGTTACCCATGGTTTCTTCGCAGCTACCTTCTTTGTACCTATGTTTTCCTCCCCAACTTCTGTGATGGCCCTTTTTAGAGATGTCCATTCCTCTTCAACTGTACTGCCTACTGCGCTATTCCTTATTGCTGTATCTATAGCGTTAGAGAACTTCAAACGTATCCTGTCATTCCTTAGTACTTCCGTATCCCACTTCTTTGCGTATAGATTCTTCCTGACTAATGTCTTGAACTTCAGCCTACTCTTCATCACTGCTATATTGTGATCTGAGTCTATATCTGCTCCTGGGTACGCCTTACAATCCAGTATCTGATTTCGGAATCTCTGTCTGACCATGATGTAATCTAATTGAAATTTTCCCGTATCTCCCGGCCTTTTCCAAGTATACCTCCTCCTCTTGTGATTCTTGAACAGGGTATTCGCTATAACTAGCTGAAACTTGTTACAGAACTCAATTAGTCTTTCTCCTCTTTCATTCCTTGTCCCAAGCCCATAGTCTCCTGTAACCTTTTCTTCTAATCCTTCCCCTACAACTGCATTCCAGTCACCAATGACTATTAGATTTTCGTCCCCCTTTACATACTGCATTACCCTTTCAATATCCTCATACACTTTCTCTATCTGTTCATCTTCAGCTTGCGACGTCGGCATGTATACCTCAACTATTGTTATCGGTGTTGGTCTGCTGATTAGAACAACCAGGTCAGTGAACTGTTCACAGTAACACACCCTCTGCCCTACCTTCCTATTCATAACGAATCCTACACCTGTTATACCATTTTCTGCTGCTGTTGATATTACCCGATACTCATCTGACCAGAAATCCTTGTCTTCCCTCCACTTCACTTCACTTCACTGACCCCTACTATATCTAGATTGAGCCTTTGCATTTCCCTTTTCAGATTTTCTAGTTTCCCTACCACGTTCAAGCTTCTGACATTCCACGCCCCGACTCGTAGAACGTTATTCTTTCGTTGATTATTCAATCTTTTTCTCATGGTAACCTCCCCCTTGGCAGTCCCCTCCCAGAGATCCGAATGGGGGACTATTCCGGAATCTTTTGCCAATGGAGAGATCATCATGACACTTCTTCAATTACAGGCCACATGTCCTGTGGATAGACGTTACGTATCTTTAATGCAGTGGTTTCCATTGCCTTCTGCATCCTCATGTCGTTGATCATTGCAGATTCTTCCGCCTTTAGGGGCAATTTCCCACCCCTAGGACAAGAGAGTGCCCTGAACCTCTATCCCCTCCTCCGCCCTCTTTGACAAGACCATTGGCAGAATGAGGCTGACTTCTTATGCCGGAAGTCTTCGGCCGCCAATGCTGATTATTTATGAAAATTTAGGCAGTGGCGGGGATCGAACCCGGGACCGTAGACGTTTTGATTATGAATCTAAGACGCTACCCCTAGACCACGGGTACTGTGTCAAGATCTTTAGACAGGGTGAAATGGTCAAAGTTATCGACCTCATCGAGATGGATACGCCGAGACACCGAGGCATCTGGTATACCTGATCAGGCAACATGTCTTTCGTACACAGCGACAGTAAGAATCAATAACACGTTCTCAGACATCTTTTCTACTAATAGCTGTTTGACACAAGGTAGCATTCTCTCTCCACTATTTGTCAATGCATATAGCGAGCATTGTATTACGAACTTTCTTGCGAATACTGGTATGACGGCATTGTTGTAGGTGGTATGAGGCAGACAAATCTCGGGTATGCAAATGACACTCTGATAATTGCAACGACGAATATTATCTGGAAACGATCATACGACGTTCGGCAGAACTAAGCAGAGGATGTGGTCTTGAAATCAACAGTACAAAACGATTATTGTAGATCGCCCTCATAACAACATACTTGACATCAAAATCATTGTTGGCTATGAAGTCGTCATTCACTTCGAATATTTAGGATCTGTTGTCACAGATCCTGGAGATCGCGAGCGTGAGATTCGTAGGTGCTCTTCGTTTAAGAGAAATACTAGAGCAAAACTTTCTCGCGTCTGGAAGGATGCCGCCATCACTGCCAAGACGAAGCTCACCCTCGTCCAACCTCTAGTCCTCCCTACTGCGATCTGGCGATCTGTTCAGCAGAAACTTGGACGACACAGATGGCGGATCGTCGCAGGATTGATCCACTGGGAATGTGGATGATTACTTCTATTGCTACGGACAGCACATCGAATTAATAGATTGATCTTGAGACAGCTCGGCATCAGAACAAGAAACTACAGGCACAGAATATCAGTTTAGAAACACGTGGGAACTAGTATCGGGTGCAGTAAGTATCGTTGGCTGCAGATAAACAGCTTCAACGGGATCACGCCGATGGGGTATCGAAGTCAGGACAACTAGACTGGGAGCTGGTTAACGCACAGGCATGCCCCAGTTATGGATTTCTCACAGGTTGACTGACCCTGTTCCGTTTCTCCTTGCAAGCATTATAATTTTCCGGGTGGGGCACAGTTCGTACGACCGATATGCAGCGTCAAAAAAGTGCAAACGAATATACTACGTAAATACATCAGCGCCATTTCAAATTCTGCACACTCTGAAACTGCAATCAATCCCCCGACATGAAGCTCACTGCAATAGCTGCGACATTACAGGGGTCTTATTTCCTGAGTAGATATGTAACGGACCTCGAACATCATTTTCAACGCAGAATCACGAAATTCCACTATCGCACACATGTTGTATATTTTAAAGCACTCCGTCTTCAGGCCACAAGTGGCCCATTGGGACCATCCGACCGCCGTGTCATCCTCATGTGAGGATGCGGATAGGAGGGGCGTGTGGTCAGCACACTGCTCTCCTGGTCGTTATGATGGTTTTCTTTGACCGGAGCCGCTACTATTCGGTCGAGTAGCTCAGCAGTTGGCATCACGAGGCTGAATGCACCTCGAAAATGGCAACAGCGCATGGTGGCCCGGATGGTCACCCATCCAAGTTCCGGCCACGTCTGATAGCGCTTAACTTCGGTGATCTGACGGGAACCGAGGTATTGTATATTTTACTCTCTTTAAATAAAATGTTGTTCCAGTTGAAATACTATAAATTGTTAATGACGATGTAGCCTCTGCAATAGCGCCATATCATAAATGTAGTGTTTATCACACGACCCACCCTAGAATTTTTTTTAATGGTAGTCTCACATTTCGCAAATGTTGATTTCTCTCTTATGTTAGTAAATAAACAACTTTCTAAAGTGAGCAGATTTGCAAATTGCCATTATCATAAATGTGCCTGGCCGAGGAACTCTACTTATGTGGTACTTGACAGCTGGCGCACACGTGCTTGAAGATGGTATGTTTACACTATTAATCGAATTTTACGTAAATTGAAGTTGGAGGGGGACAAAAGAAAGGGATTATTGATGTCAGCTACATCGGGACATTACGCGAAATCAGCAGCGACCAGTGAGAAATGTGTACCGGATCGGGATTCGAGCGCGGGATCTCCTGCTTATTAGACAGCTGGCTTAAACTCTGCGCCATGAGGGACACAGTGTTCGCCGTAGCTGCGTGGACTATTCGGCCACCCTCACGGTCTACCCACACTCCCACCGAGCATTACCTATCCGCAGTCCCTGTCAATTTCCTCCATGCTCGCTACTCTGAGACTCCCTCCGTAAGTCGGAGGTACAGGTCGGTCCGCACTGAAGAAGTGGGATCCATTTCCTATCTAGGCGAATCAATTATTTGAATGCCTGGAGTCTGTTCTTTCGCACATGTCCGAAACAACAGACGCCACTCATTCATATAATTACGCGAGTTCCCTGGACTTGGAACTTCAGTGTGACAGCAATTGTTGCACTTCACAGCAGAGGTTGAGTGCTCATCACATACGTTTCTTCAGCAGTTGCTACAAACAATTTTTTGCATTCTTCCTGTTTTAGGGCCGTACGTGTAACACGCTGAGGTTTTTTCTTTTACTATTACACTGGAGTGTTGAGATTCACAAGCACATATCAAAAAAGGCTATAACTAGAACTACAGAAACCAGTTCTTCATTGTATGGGAAGGGTTGTGTATGAATCACAAGACAACAGTGCAATAATAAAAGAAAAATATTCTAACATGTTATACGTGGGACAATAGAAACGTGGAATTCAGAAAATTGTTTGTCGTAACTGCAGAAGGACCGTATGTGGTGAGCATTCAGCTTCTGCAGTGGAGTGTCCACCGCTCGTGGTCTAGTGGCTAGCGTTGCTACCTCTGGATCACAGGGTGCCGGGTTCGAGTCCCGGCCGGTTGGGGACTTTCTCTGCCCGGGGAGACAGTCGCTAGATTGGACTGTGAAAAAAATTGGTCTGCAATAAAGTTGGGACTTTGTACGGGAGCTGATGACCGCGCAGTTGAGCACCCCACAAACCAAAAAGCATCATCATCCTCTGCAGTGAAGTTCAACAACTGCTCTCTGTGAAAACAAGACACAAAACAGAACGTTTTCAGCGAGTTAGATAAGAAAAATCTGACGACTAGATCTAATTTTTTTGACGTGATATGTCGGGCTTTTATTCAAAAATATCACATATGGTGCAACTCCACTTTTTCTTTTGGATGAGTAAGTGTGCAGCACCCTATCTAATGAGCTCGCCCCAACTTTCGTATCATTAAAGTACTTTATTAAATCCGCCTCGGAAGCATTTGATGAATGATGCTTTGTAGAAAGTAGCGCAGCATTTTCATCCTTTTCTGGAGAGTATGATAATAGAGTATGATCCCGAGTGAAACCATATTCTGTAGTATGTTCTTCTCTGCTTTTCTTTGGTCAATATTCTCTAGACAGAAATGTTTTATTTTGTTGAATTGTTCTTGCAAGTGTCAATCCATGTTATAGTAAGAAATTTGCCAGACAAATGGATGTGAACAAATTATCCATTCTGATATTTTGGCAGCTACCAAAATAGTCTATTGGAATATGAGTGACAACATTGAAACGAACATGTTTATCTCTTTCGTTGCTTTCCTTTCAGAGATATGCTAGCACTTTCAGTGGAAAGAGACTTTTAGTCATATATCTAAAACATTTTTACTGCATACTTATCAGGTTTTGAACTCATCTACTGCCTAGATGCAAATTGTCCGCGGAATGGAACAAACTTTTCGTCGACGGTCAGATTTTCGTTTGATAGATGATTGTTTCCCAAGATTATGATTTGTGTCCTCCCAGACGTCTCTAAATGCAGCAAATTTATCTTTCTCTCTTTCTTGAAGCTGTATCATCGAGCCGCAGAACGCAGAAACAATAACAATTCATCAAATTTCCGACAACCCATTATGGCTCTAAATGTTGGTGGACCGTAATTCTTGCTCCACAGTACTCTTCCAATGGGAAAATTTCTTTTCAGATGACCAGCTGTTACCAAAAGACGAATGAGATCTTTTATTACTACACTATCAAATTTTCTCTAACTCTTTTCAAAATTGTCTTTGACAGCTCTTTCAGCTTCTTTGTTAACAAATTTATAATTTTTTGCATGCTATCTGAAGAGATCCTGACGGTCTTACAATAGTTTTCGAATGTGAAAGCTTGACTCTTTCAGCTTGACATTTTATTATATCATGCTTCCTTACTTTTGTTTACTCAGGTGGAATTTTATTCCACACAGATCCACTTTCTTTTCAGGATGTACACCATCAGAACTTGCAGTATTACTGGTATCATCTTCATTTTCTAGGTTCGAAATATCTGCTTGATCATGCACATTACTTACTTCGCTGACAACCCATATACGATCGTCTTCCTCGTCTCACATTCGTCATTTCGTATACAGTCCGAATCTTCAGCAATGAAATCCGCTGAGATACATCAGATTCTTCCGTTACTCGAAGAATTTCTTCATCTGTCAATTTTCTCTTACACTCAAACCTCCCGATGTCAGACACTGACATCGGTACCAAAAATTGTGTGTCGACAGAGTATCAACCGAAACACCGATTTAGTTCGTTCCGTGTGCTGTTGTCCAGTAGAACATGCGTAAACGGTGATTAAAAGTAATACCAGAAGTATGGAGAATAGGAAAATCGCATCAGAGTGTCAATAATGCAAAAACCTCTCGTACGTGAGTTGGTACAGCGTCGGTTCGCTGTACTAAAGATCTCGAGCTCAAAACCAATTGATGGCGATTTTTTTAACATTTTACACGTGAAATTGTTACATGGGAGAACTTTTTTTCCAACATGTAAAAGATTGGAATTTGAAACAATGTTCATTTGGCAATCTGCTTTCGCTTCGTTAGTTGAAAGTAGCAAACACATAGCATTTGTATAGATAACACAATACCTATCTATACAAATGTTCACAATAGGCATGGTTAAAAACTCCGAAGAGTCCTTTCACATGTCAGGAAAATGCTCTCCCATATAACAGTTTCACGCCTAAAAAAAACTTAAAAAAAGAAACGCTCTACCAACTCACATACTGGAGATCTTCACATTAACAGCTCATTGGTACGCTTTTCTTATTTACCATAGTTATGGTGTTCGTTTTAATTACCGTTTACGCATGTTTTACAGGACGGCAGCTCGAAGCAAGAACTAAATCGCTGTTTTGGTTGATACTCTATCGACACACGGACACACGACGTTTGGTACCGATATGATTGTCTGAAATCTGGCGGTTTTGGTAAGACTATATATACATGTGTGTGTGTGTGTGTGTGTGTGTTTGTGTGTGTGCGTGTGCGCGTGTGTATGCACACACATTAAAAAAAGGTTTGCATCACTCTGGTTCCCAGAACTCCTGAAGATAGACGTTGACTGAGGATATTGTATCACAGACACAATCCCTTTCACTCTTCAGAGATGTCACTAAACCCTCCCAAAGGTGTAAAAAACCATGCATGAGCAGCGCTTATTAGATGTAGGGGGTCCGACAGCCTATCAGTTTTAGTCATTCCACCAGGAAGGAGATACACGGCTCGTGTTGTCTGTTGTTTGACCTTGCCTAGACGGTCAATACCGCGGTTCGATCGCGTCCGCATTGTTACTTTGTGTCAGGGAGGGCTCTCAATAAGGGACGTGTCCAGGCATCTCCTAGTGAACTAAAGCGATGTTAAAGGAGATACAGAGTGACAGGAACTGCCGATGACATGCCTCGGTCAAGCAGCCCAAGGGCTGCTACTGCAGTGGATTAGCGCTACCTACGGATTATGGTTCGGAGGAACCCTGACAGCCACGCCACCATGTTGAATAATGCTTTTCGTGCAACCACAGGACGCTTGATTTCCACCGTCTTCGTGAAGTGAACCGATGCCGACTCAGGAAGATACACACGGTCAACAAAGAGAAGAACACCGAAGGCGACTAATGAATTAATATTGTGGCAGAAGGACTAATTCTACGTCTAAGGTGAGAACTCTGATTAAATCAACAATGACGTAGAATTCTAAATATAATTAATCGAAATGGTAAATTATATTACAGGCATATTTCACGCAGCACTGAATTTGTCCGCATTCAAGCCGGTCAATACAGTCCGTAAAAAAGCCCCTCAATTATTCTAAAGTTACAGTTCCATGTCCGTAATTTTTCCTCTCTTTCAAAAAGCCAATAAATTCAAATGTTTTTTATTTATTTCGCCACACTGGCGACCGCTGACATGGACAGTGCTGGTGGAACAAAGAGTAAGTACTTGATTGTTGTGCTACAAATGTACTTGTACTAATTACTGTTTTTCTGTTACATGACACACATGGAAAATGACGTCTAAGGTGAAACAATGTTAACTGTATAAACGGATGGCACAATAACCAGAAGGAACAAGGACAAGGATTTACAAAACTAACGTAATCGTGAGTCACGCAGCTCAGCCGGAATTAAGGTAGGAAAGTGGAAACGCATGCAGCGGCTGCACCTTGGCTTAGCTCCACTTAAAGCACAACCTTTTCCTTTCCATATTAAAATCCTGGTAGTGTTTGTGGCAACACACAATTACACTTTGATAATTACTTTTTTATGTTCAACAATCGCAGAATTAGAAGACGTAGTGCGCCATCTTGTAAATTTCCGACGCGCAACAAATAACAATCGCGAGATATTTTTATTAATTCAACTGCGAGAGAATTTAAAGATTTAGATTAACAGTAAAGTACAGATAAAAATAATATCTCCACAATGGAATCGGAGAACTTTAATTTGACAAATGTTCATGGACGCGTCACCGATTCTGACAATAGTGACGTAAATGATGATGCAATTAGTTTTTCAGCACAACATAATGTAGAAGTAAATACAGTTCAATTGCACTCGACAGGGATTAACAATAACGAACCACTTGCAAATGAAACCTTGTGCACAGTCGATGAAGCATCGATTACCAGATCAGATGAAAATATTTCGCGTGAAATCAGTGAACCTAGCCCGGTTTCGATTCAATCAGATCGTGGTAGAGAAACAATGGCTACAAATAATGGCATAAATACAAACACACAAGCTCCGTCAGTTACGCTTGAGGCATTATATACTCTCATGTCAAACGTGAGCGAGCAATTATCTGATTTAAAGATCAGTCACAACACAACAAACACAAACATGGAAATTGGGTTCCAACAGCAGTTTTCAAGTGTAAACACGCAATTTGAAAATATGCACAAACATTTTGATCAATGCTTAAATAAACTCACCAATGAAATCGATCAAAAGATCGAAGACAAAGTCATCAAAACAGTCAATAGTGTATACAATGTATTGGCAAATGATTTAGAAAAGAAATTGTCAGATCTTACAAACAAACAGGAACAGGAACTGTCAGAAATCGTAGAAACACACAATCAAACACAAACGGTACAAAAAGAAATACATGAAAACGTACAGGCTATTCAATTAAATTTAACTAGAGTACAGTCCGCATGTGAAGAAATACCTGACCAAGTTAATAAAGTTAACGAAGAAGTCGGTCTTCTGAAACAGGAGACTGGACGTATCAAGGCGGACATTATCAAAATAAATGAAACTTTAGAAACCGTTAATGTAAATGAATCAATAACTGACCGGGAAACAAAACTTTTTGAAAAATTAGGTAATGAAATCAAAGTAGCCGAGGACAGAATACGTAAGGAAATTGCGGGTAGACTAAATGTTTCAAATGATTTGCCTACGTCAAGCAACAGGTAGCGTGACACTTATTCACCCGTGCCAGATTACGATGTCAATAACGCAGAACATCACGCGCCCAGTCCGGCGTATGTGCACGCACCAGCGCAGGCAAACAATGGATATTCGCCAAACGCGGTGCTGCAACAGGCAGTAGGCGTGTCGCCTTGCATCTCTACGATTCTAGTCGATGAGAGCCTGTTGAAACATAGACAGTTTCCAGTTTTCTCCACAGAATCCAGAAAAACTCATCCAGTCATATTCGTAAGAGCATTTAAAAATGTCTTACCAAGGAACTGGACTGAGTCACAGAAGATTAGATATGTAGTAGGCTTCACACAAGGCGACGCACTTTTGTGGGCCACAGATATGGCTGAACAGTGCGTCACCTACGAACAATTTGAACGAGCTTTCTTGGAGAAATATTGGTCTGCTGGGGTCCAAGAAAGACTGCGACGTGAGGTATTCAACCCACAACCGTTCAACCTCAAAAACGGCGGGTTGAGAAAGTATTTCGAAAAGTATTTGAATAAGACGCGCTATTGGAACAATCCAATACCGCACGTAGATGTTCTCAAAATTCTGAAAAACAGACTACCCGCGAACTTAGGCGGGAAATTGGTAACCATACCGGAGAATGACCTTGAATACTTTCTTTCCGTGCTTGACTCAATTGATCTAATATACGAAGAAGAGCCGAGCACAAGTAATCGGAATGAACATTCCGGAACCAATCAAAACAACGTAAACGGATATCATTTTAATGGCAGTGGACGAAACCCACACAGTTGGCATCCTTATGCGACAAGGCCAAATAATGGAAACTGATGAAAGGGGGCACACAAATGAAAATTACAGTAGTTACAGTAATAGAAATGACAGACCAAGGAGGAATAGCAACGGCCGGTCGCAAGAAAATGTTGCACGCTGCGGTTTGGAAACTAATTGGCGACAGATTAACCATTCGGTACACTTCGTAGAGGAAACGGACAGTAATGAAGCAACGCCGTTGTCTCCCCCGGTAAACAACAATCGGTCGCAATGAGCCCCCACCGACCGACCGATTTGACGACAGGGGGCACAAACAAGCACACATTACATCTTAAACAATTATTTTTAAGATATGATCAGGATGCTGCCGTAGAAGATGATCTATGTGAAGAAGAGGAAAGCACCGGACAAGGTAAGTGACCTCGTTCAGGCTGTAATAACAGCAAAGATAGAAACTATAATTACCAACGTAATTTTAGATACAGGCACATCTACGAATATTATTTCTAACAGTTTATTTAAAGAAGTTTCGAAAGCATTAAAAGTTGCCAATGGAAAATTGTAAAATCTTGACAGCTGTAGTAACAAGCCAAAAAGTATTAAGTGGCAGTTTTTGTATGATGGCCATTTCATTTTAATAGACAAACCTCACCCAGGATGTTATATGTTAGGTAACACACGAACGGGCAAGATGAAAGGGTTATACCCCCACAAGGATATCAAGGAATTTTTTCATTAAAGGTTATATGTTATTTTAGCAAAATTGAAATTATACAACCTTGGATCACATAGTAAAATTGCTGTCATTAATCTAAAAAAACTTGCGAACACGAAAATCTAAGTCCGGTGTTCGTGGTTTAAGAAGTCCATTGAAAAAGACTGTCAGTTAGTGAAAAACATGCATTAAACTAGAAAACATAAATGAAGTTTCAATTAAACATCGAAATTAGTAACTAACCGGGGACCTTGCGCGTGTGAGGCGCACATGCCAAAAAACTGACACACACTCAGTAATACCAAAGAATTCACAGTGCCATGAAAATGAGACAATAAAAATGAAGTTTGTAAATAAAACACCCCCAAACCTATCAATTACAAGGTCGACTACTGTATCCTGTCAACCAAATAAAATTTTCTACTGACAGTATACAGTAGGGGGGCAGTTGTAATGACACATTCCGACGCAGAGACATACAATACCTTAAAAGCTGCGCCAAAGATTAAATTGAGAGGCATGTAGATTATAATCTTTGTAATGTTCACATTGGATTCTCTTTTGTTTCATACTCCAAGGAGCTAAGGGACACTTTCGATTGTTGCCTTGTGGAGGATGGACGTGATTTTTGGACTGTGCGGAAAGGCAGCCATACAGTTAGTAATTATGGTTTGTGCGACGAGCACAGCAAGTCTTATTATGTGGTGAATAAAAAATAGTGAGAAGTATCGAAGTGTTACGAAAATTATTTAAAGCGACGTAGCATTGTATTCCTTGATTTCCACCGTCTTCGTGAAGTGAACCGATGCCGACTCAGGAAGATACACACGGTCAACAAAGAGAAGAACACCGATGGCGACTAATGAATTAATATTGTGGCAGAAGGACTATTTCTACGTCTAAGGTGAGAACTCTGATTAAATCAACAATGACGTAGAATTCTGTTCAGACAATGTCAGTAATAATTGATCTTCACCACCCTTTAGAAAAAAGTATTTCTCTGTTTGTCTAGGCTGCATTGCAAATCCTACGATTACGTCTTTGGACGCTGTTTATAATTAAAACGTACTGTTGCGTTGGTTTTTCAGAATTCTTAGCCTATTGTGATAAGATTAAGTTATTGTTTACCACCAAATTACCCGTGGCGGCGTCGTTCCACACCTATTCCCAATTACATTTTATACAAAAAGGAATGGGATCTGACTACGACGTAAATAGAAGTATAAAAAATTTACATGTCTTGCAAAATATTACTATAGTACACAAATAATAACGTAAAATCTGTTGGAAACTTAGTGTAACATCAGTTTGACACAATACTTGGCTACAAACAATATTTACAGTTTCCCCTTGGTGAACACAGTCCGTATCAAGCAATGTAAGGTTCATCGTAGGAGACACACGGGATAATACATCTTTTATATTTATTTTTTAATGTTTATTTATCCACCAGATCTCACGGGACAATGCGAGCTACTCGGAATGAGTCCATACGTTGTTTACAGAAAGCATCTTACGAAATTCATAAACTAAATAATTAACTATGAGAGGGTATGCGAATAAGTAACAAGTTCATGAGGAACTTCCGTAGAGAATAGAATGAGTATTCCTCAAGGCAACCTTTCAACTTGGGTTTCAACACTTGTGAACAACAAACCCCATGATGTGAAACACAATCTAAGACAAAAAACAACACAACGAAGAAATTATCCGAATGGTACGGAATTAGGTAGATGTGATGTAAATTTACAGACAAACAAATGCTTACAGTTTCAGAAAAATTGAAAGATATGTTGAAGAGAAAGAGCTTCACAAATTGAGCATGTCAATAAAGCGTTGGTCCACCTCTGGCCCTTATGCAAACAGTTATTTGTATTGGCACTGATTGATAGAGTTGTTGAATGTCCTCCTGAGAAATATCATGCCAAATTATGTCCAAATAATGCATCAGATCGTCAAAATCCCGAGCTGATTGGAGGGCTGTGCCAATAATGGACCAAACTCTCTCAATTGGGAAGAGATTCGGCGACCTTCCTGGCTAAAGGATTGTTTAGCAAGCACGAAGATAATCAATAGAAAGTTTCGCCGTGTGAGGACTGGCATTACCTGGCTGAAATGTAAGCCCAGGTTTTGCTTGCCTTAAAAAAAAAAAAAAAAAAAAAAAAAAAAAAAAAAAAAAAAAAAAAAGAAGGCTAGACATTTCATATCAAAACAACGTTCAGTTGGGTTGACACAAGGCCTAGGCCTAGTTTTTGTTGCAGCTGATACTGAACGCTGGTTTACAAGTTCTAAGTTTCGATCTGATACAGGCAATAGCCTTAAAGTCATAATAAATGAAGGATTATATTTAGCGATCTGGACAACTTTATTCACAACAGTTTTTCATATCATAGCCTCCACGCTCCATCCTTACACCCAAGGATGCACGCATGTTGTAGCGTACCCTTAGTTTTTTTTTTCAGACAGTATGTCTACGCCGACTTTTGAGTGTTTTGTTGCCTGTTGTGCCATGATATCGTGTGGCGATGTAGTATTAAGTTCATTTGTATTAAGTATCTGCAGATGAAAACATGGAACTTTAAATTCTCTAGTACTGAAGACGGTGTTTATCTGTCAGTGACATAAACATTTATGCTCTGGATACCATTGCAAAATACAGCTACTCCAATATAGACCTACACACATTTGACGAGATTAACTTCTGCCCTATCTTACTGTCTCTGTCCAAACTGCGAATGGCGTTTATTATTCTGTAGTGTTTTATTAATTTTGAACGTATGGCTGCTAACCACGCAGTTCTGTGCACGACTTTCTCGCAAACACGTCCCGTCAAGCGATCTCTACTTTCTTTCTGTGTAAACCCGGAAATACATCTCAAAGGGCCAGATTGCAGAGTTTCTAATTAACAGAGAACAGAGTAAAAATTTCAGAATGGCTCTTTCAAGTGATCAGCTTTTCTGCCAAATGGAATAAGAAGCACAACTTAACCTGGAAGAAATTCTCCTTTTTGGGCAGACACAGAACTGGAAGAGATTTCGTGTGCACTGAGGTCAATTTTTCATTACACCCGTCTACCGAATACAGGGGATTATTATCACATTAAAACTAGCACATCGGCTTGAGGTCACAGCAGGAAAGAGAATGGTAAATGGCGCCACCTCTCGGGTTTTGAGAAGCGTTCTCCGAGCATCTTTCATTGCGTCACTGCAGTGCGAACAGTGAAGTTCGTCATGTCGAAGCTCCCACTGGCTGGTAAATACGTCATATACTGCACTTTCGGTTAGCATTGTACACACAACAGTAATCAGAATAAAATTGCTCTACAGATTAAAATCATGAGAAATACTAATTTAAATACGTTAATTGGATTCTAAGAGCTATTAAAGAGTCAGGAATTTGGGTATTGTAAGTTGCGTGATTCGTTGTATAATTACTTAAAAGGTAAATGATGTGTCAAATTACTCTGTATCAAAAGGAAAAATACTGTCGTAGCTGGAGAATATGTGACAAATCCCACACAAAAGGTGATAGTCTTTCTGTTTATGGCAACCAAATGGCTCATTCGTCTTTATTACTAAACTACTGTATTAGTCTATCTCAATTTCGTTTTCGTATTTTTATACGTTTCACTAATTATTGCGCTATGAAGCATTACGTCCCTTCAATTTGTCCATTTCTATATCATTGTTTTAAATTTGTTTTCCTTACTAGAAAAAATGTCTTAAGGGTATTTCTTCAAACGACCTATGAACTACACATACTAAACTTCTACAGACATGTATTTTCAAATTTATCCTTCCTTAGCGTAATGATAACAGTTACAGTGGCAACTGGAATAATAATAATAATACCAAGAACAAGCATGAATGAGTTACAAAGAGTGCTCCAGTACCATGAATGGCAATAGTGAACCTTATTACAAAAACCTATTTGAAAGGTTGTAGACAATGTACAATAGTAAATGTATTAAAAGTGAACAATATAAATCGTCATTATAACCGCAACATTCCTGAGATTGTGCTTCTTTACAGATTTAGATTACTTACGAATAATGCAAAAAAAGGGGATGGGGAATTTAGTGGTGCAAAGGAACCATTGCAGAGACAGTGGTATAGTATATTCATACAATATCAAACGTAATGTCAAGCACAGGTCCCATATCACTCACAGTGCTTGGAAGTTAAGGGAACTGGGCATGTGAGTAGAATTCTAGAGGTGGTAAAGGAGGCAGTGACTGATGTACAGACGACAAGGACAATGACCTACTGAATGGAAACGCAGACTAGCAGATAAAGTATTCTGTTACATTTTGACGTAAGACGTAGCCTATTTCCTTGCCTGAAGTATACCAACGTATATTAATTTATAATAAAACTGAACAATATAAGTACCGAGCATTAGCAGAGTAATCAGCAGAGCAGTGGTATGAAATATTACGACAGTGTGAGTAGCCCTGTAAAAATGGATCTCTCTCGTAACCTGTCATCACCCAAAGCTTGTTTGGGACAGAGCAATGCTTTGCTATTCAAGGTCGTATAAGAGGTCGTATGCTGTCGCCTTTTTCTGACTTTTGCACTGACTTTTCTAGCCAGTTACAGAAGGACATAAAACTTTAACATCGACTGCGAACGACAGTGAAAACTGGCATTTTTCACATTATCAGACGTTGCCACTGGTGAAAGAAGTGACAAGCGAGAGAAAAAAATCCTATGACTGACTGCCAGCTGAGCCCCAAGAACTTTGGACTTTTGGTCTAACACTTTACCACAGAGTAAACCTCTGGTGCAACAACAATTATAAAAGGATTCCCTTCTTAGTGTTGTTTCTCTAAGAGATTGAGTATTCAGGAATCTTATTGCTTTATACAGCGAAAGGTTTAGAAAAGAAGTACGGCAGAGAACATTTTATTCAGAAGTGAAAAAAAATTGGTGTTTGATTAAGGTTGGAACGATCATTCTTCTTTAGTTGTCTAACGAAAGAATAATTAATATAAAGTCTTGCTTCAGCTGTTCTTTATCGTATTTTAGAAGGAAATGACGCTCCGGATGTGTTGATAGTCAAAATAATCGATAGTCAAAATGAGTGGAATAACTAGATCCTATAACATAAAGTTTTTCAGCAGTTGTAGCAGTAGATAAATTACTGGCGTTAGGCATACGCATCTATGTTAAAACTGCAAGATAGAAGTATATGTTTGTGAGACCATATCTTATATCTATACGGAACATTTCAATAATGATTACTTATCGCTGTTGTGGAATACACGGTTAAATATGTGCATTGTAAGTACATAAATGTCCAATTAAGTTACACTTTGTGTATAATGTAGGGCCTATATTTAATGAAAAATGTTTTATGATGCACTATGTATTGCTATCGTATACACATATATATTGCTGTTCTCCTTTGGTACATATAATTTAAGGATGATAAGAACATGATCTAAACGGATAATCTAAATAAAAAATTACAGCTGTGTACTGCATGGTACAGGTCCTCACTAAGATAATGTTATTATTGAGTACCAGTTTCTTTAAACATTCTTGACGTTTCAGTAATTAACTGTACAGATAATGGTCATTTCCGACTGCATGATGATTAGACATAGGTGTACGAAGGTAATGATTTTAGAACCTGAAGTTGATCGTCTCTGATTGAGACAGAGAGAAAAATAAAATGGTTCATCATAATAGCCGTCGTCTTTCTTTGAATTAGTGGTGTTACAACGGAATGCAATAAGTCCTTGAAGCTCATTCCTTAATACGGTATTCCATTACTATCCTCACTTACGTGGCTCGCAAAATATGGCGGTTAAATATTTGTGACAGGTTTACTAGAGAATTGTATATCGGCGAGTAAAGTCCTAGTAATTTCCTAACTTGTTTGCGCTGCTTCCACTTTGCGAAGGATTGAAAGTATGGGTGTGTGGCACATTCAAGAACCAGGCTCTGCAGTATCTGTGAGCATTTATGTTAGTAGTTATCTACCGTTTGAGACAAAACAAGTATTAGCGTCATTAATGTCGTAAAACAACCAGTTCCTTACGTTCGACGTGAGACCTTAACAGATTGGAATAGCAAACTTGCGAAGAAATTTTAAAACTTGGAAAATACCGAATATTAATTAATCGGTTTCATTATCTAAAAAGTCATGAAGTAAAATATAGGATCTAGCAATCTTCAGCAAAGTCATTATTGTGAGAATTCTATCCCCACCCATTGCGGTGCCATGTGAGTGTGCCATGCATTCGAATTAGGAATGATACACATCAATTTTTTAGAATATATGCACTGAGTCGCGTAAGGGGAAACTTGACTCGTTATTCTCCTCTAGACATTGGATTTTTAGTGGACTGTTTCTGCGTCGTACGGTCTCAGTCACCAAATTATTAACTTCTTCTGTCCTGAAGTTTTTAGATGATACGCATTAGCTAACAGTAATTTTCCGATATAATGCACTTACCTCACGAATTTTACACGTCGTGTGTGTTGACTGACCGTCGTATTATAACATAATGTAGCTTCCTCCTCCAATAATAAATTATAGTAGAAGAGGATCATGAAATCATCGTTCACGAGGGAAACCTCTGAAAGAAATATAGAATTCTTATTTTAGGCTGCACAAACAGTGCAGTTATTCTACGGTTTCGTTTCATGTATAAAACATGAAGTAGTGCTCAAAGATATGGAACCTCAGCAGATATTGTAATTTTAAAATTAATAGAATTATTATTATAAATATGTAACACATACATTGTAAGTTCATACCATTCTTTCTAGATTCGAGCGTCTATGTATAGTTAAGAAAACATATTCACAATTTTCTCTTATGCAGACCATATGACTGCACTCGAAATGTTGTGCACTGAAGTAATTTACGATATTATTATTCCTAAATCGCTTCATTTTGCCAGGAAATTCCTCTATTAACAATTTAATTTCTTCTGCTCCCTGCAAGTAATTGGAAATATATGATAGTACCTGGTAGTTTTCTGCACACTGTGCTTTAAGTATTGTGTTGATTGTTCTTTGACTCTGTGAACTGTTGACTGGTTTTGAAATAGGTGTATATTACGGAGACAAAAATTTGAATATGTTCCTTAAACTCACACGAAAAATGATTTCTAATACTTACTTTAATGATTTGAAGAGTTCTAGCACAATATAATGCAGTGTGGCAATTTTGAAAGAAAGTACACTAAGTGCAATAGCATTTTTCTTGCTATGCCAACTATGTTTAACAATATCTGGAATGCCAATAATGAGTTTCGAGGTGTATCAGTATTTCTATACAATACTCTCTATAATAGAATAAATTATCAAGTTGCAGTACAATAAATTTAATGTTGTGAGCCTGTTCAATATGCACGTTCTTATACTGTGTGCCTATTTTTAGTGGAAAACTCTTACAGGCTCTGAACGATAATGGGGAGCCTTCTTACAGTTTAAAGACCCTGAACTTAGTTAGCAACGCTTTCTTAACTGTATTTTTAGTTCATTATTAGTATCATGTGCCCCCAAAATAATCTACAAGTGTGTGAATGGTACTAATGAAAAGTCAGTAGTATACATTAGAGACCAAAAGCGCTAAAGTGCAATTTTGAAAGGTACTGTACCACGTGAAGTCCAGGCAACATCAGCTGATCATTACAAGTTTATGTACTGACATAACAACACACAATAAATATCTGAAACGATGAACGAAATGCGAGTGCCATTTTATCTGATTTTGTTTCATTCGAACAGTACAATAAATTATCTAATAAATTCTTCGTCAGGGATAACATTCTGTGGCTTTCAACTAAACGTGTACCCATAGCTACGTCAGTGTTTTCGCTGTACTTATATAGATGGCAGGACTAGGAACAAATATACTGTCCTGGTTACTATTACTGTATAGTCGGAATTGTGTTGTAAGATTTAACATTTTATATTCGCTAGAGGAACTTCAGTTTGAGACCAACATATGTTTACTTTCTGGCAAATTATCGGACCCTGTCCCATTAGTTTCCCAGTTTCCCTACTCCCGCCTTATTTTTGTCGCTTTGTATATAGTTTTAGGTAAATTACTTCATATGATGGATCAGATTATCTTAAAAATTGGAATAACAAAGAAAAAGTTTATGTAAAATTTGTTTACTGTTGTTAATATCCCGCAAAAATATTAGTTTGGTGGATAAGTTCGTAACATTTTTGTATAAGTTTAATTAACGCAACAGATACGCGTAACAGAGACTTTAGTCACCAATAAGACACCACTGGCCATTAAAATTGCTAAACGAAGAAGAAATACAGATGATAAACGGGTCTTCATTGAACAAATATATTATACTAGAACTGACATGTGATTACATTTTCACACAATTTGGGCGCAAAGATCCTGAGAAATAAGTACCCAGAACAACCACCTCTGGCCGTAATAACAGCCGCGATACGCCTGGGCATTGAGTCAAACAGAGCTTGGATGACGTGTACAGGTACAGCTGCCCATGCAGCTTCCACACGATACCACAGTTCATCAAGAGTAGTAACTGACATGTTGTGACGAGCCAGTTGCTCGGCCACCATTGACCAGACGTTTTCAATTGGTGAGAGATCTGGAGAATGTGCTGGCCAGGGTAGCAGTCGAGCATTTTCTGCATCCAGAAAGGCCCGCACAGGACCTGCAACATGCGGTCGTGCATTATCCTGCTGAAATGTAGGGTTTCGCAGGGATCTAATGAAGGGTAGAGCCACGGGTCGTAATACATCTGCAATGTAACGTCCACTGTTCAAAGTGCCGTCAATGTGAACAAGAGTTGATAGAGACGTGTAACCAATGGCACCCCATACCATCAGACCGGGTGATACGCCAGTATGGCGATGACGAATACACGCTTCCAATGTGTGTTCACCGCGATGTCACCAAACACAGATGCGACCATCATGATGCTGTAAACAGAACGGGGATTCATCCGAAAAAATGACGTTTGGCCATTCGTGCACCCAGGTTCGCCGTTGAGTACATCATCGCAGGCGCTCCTGTCTGTGATGCAGCGTCAAGGGTAATCGCAGCCACAGTCTCCGAGCTGAAAGTCCATGCTGCTACAAACGTCGTCGAACTGTTCGTCCAGATGGTTGTTGTCTTGCAAACGTCCCCATCTGTTGACTCAGAGATCGAGACGTGGCTGCACGATCCGTTACAGCCATGTGGATAAGATGCCTGTCATCTCGACTTCTAGTTATACGAGGCCGTTGGGATCCAGCACGGCGTTCCGTATTACCCTCCTGAACCCACCGATTCCATATTCTGCTAACAGTTATTGGATCTCGACCAACACGAGCAGCAATGTCGCGATACGATAAACCGCAATCGCGATAGGCTATAATCCGACCTTTATCAAAGTCGGAAACGTGATGGTAAGCATTTCTCCTCCTTACACGAGGCATCACAAAAAAGTTTCACCAGGCAACGCCGGTCAACTGCTGTTTGTGTATGGGATATCGGTTGGAAACTTTCCTCATGTCAGCACGTTGTAGGTGTCGCCACCGGCTCCAACCTCGTGTGAATGCTCTGAAAAGCTAATTATTTGCATATCACAACATCTTCTTCCTGTCGGTTAAATTTCGTGTCTGTAGCACGTCATCTTCGTGGTGTAGCAGTTTTAATGGGTAGTAGTGTATATCCTGCTTCACTATTTACAACAGTCTGCCAATGCTGTGGTAACTTTTTTATTCCGCGACTGTCGAAGTTACTTGGTTTTGAGGTGAAGAACTGGTAGAGCCGTGTTCGGAGAGTATTTTCATCCGGAAAGGAAGTACCTTGATGGTTGTTTGATAGAGACTGGGAAAGGTGAAGATCTGAGGGCACAAGATGAAGTAAAAATTGGGGAGCCGAATCTCTTCCCACCCTAACTCCTTTGTTGTCTTTTTTCTCAGTCTAGCAGAAAGAGGGCGAGCGTTATCGTGGAGTAGCGTCAGTCCACGCAGTCTTGCTGGTCGTTGTTCTTGGACTGCGCCTACAAGACGTCTCAGTTGTTGACAACAAATGTCAGCAGTGACGGTTACAGCTCGAGGAAGCAATTAGTAGTTCACCACACCGACGCTGTTCCACCACATGCATGGCATTGTCTACCTGTTGTGGATGCACGCAGGTCTTTGTACTGGGCAGTGCTGCTTTTTTGGGCTCGCTTAGATGTTCCGTTCTTTACCTTATGTTAGCATAGAGACACCATTTGTCACCACCAGTAACGATAAAGGATAGGAATGGTAGGAATTCTTTACGAGCCAATTGATGACGACCACATGTGGCCACCCGCTGGTTTTTGTGATTTTGGCTTAGAACATGCTGTACCGTGCCCATTAACCCTAAGTTTTGACCTTCTCCATTGCATAAAAATGTCTTACGATGGTGGAATGATCACTATTCCCCAAATTTGCCAGTACTGAGTACACTGGTTGGTTGATTTGGAGAGGGGGAGCAAACAGCGAGATCATCGGTCTCATTAGATTATGGAAGGATGGGGAAGGATGTCGGCTGTGCGCTTTCAAAGGAACCATGCCGGAATTTGCCTGAAACGATTTAGGGGTATCACGCAAAACCTAAATCAAGATGGCCCGACGCGGTTTTGAACTGTCGTCCTCCCGAATACGACTCCAGTGTGCTAACCAATGCACCACTTCCCTCGGTGCATATACTGACGTGTATTGTTGAGGAATAATGCGCTTAATCGATCTTCATGAAACCCTGAAGGACTTCCTGAGCGTGGAGAGTCGCTAATTTCAAATCGATTCTCCTTAAAACGGGAAAACAATTTTCTTGCTGTGCTCTGTCCAGTGATATTATCCCATACACGGCGCAAATGTTTCTGACTGCCTCCCCTGCTGTCACCCCTCCACTAAACCCAAACAGAAGAATATGTCGGAAATGTCCTGATATCTTTACTTTTACTCCATTTTCTAGCTTCCATACTCCACTCACTATCTCCAAATGACAAAACGACAATATATTAAGTCAAATAGCAACAGTGGACTACAGATAAAACTGACAATCGATAAGTAAATCCATCGTAGCAGCAATACCAACATGCAAAACAAAAGCGCTACGAACCAACCTAATCAAAGCAAGTACCCACTGCAATTCGTTTTGGTCGACATGAGTGTTGGCACCAAACTCTTACTCAAGATCGAATGTAGGTCCATCTGAACCTGTCAAACAAAGCCACCATCTACTAGCAACAGTTGTAAATGACTTAACTGCTCATCCTTAACTGAAGATGAGACTTTTAAAGTGGCTGATTTTGATATCACTTTAATTGGGGGCAACAGATACATATATTCGTTTTTCGCGATGTCGTCTGAATCAAAATATCATTTACACTACTTGAAATGATGCCGAAGATTAATTTAAAGGAATATTGAGTACACTGAAAAGGGATTTGGGGACATTCACAGATTGTCTGTTCTATTTTCTGTTAAATTATGTTTATAATACGATGGCTATATCAAACTGATATGAGGATACTGGTGGTAAAAACGGGGAAAATGAAAATCTCTACAAAAATGCTAAAATGAAAATTAAACAAACCGCTTTGGTATGGATACCAAATGGTCACCGAGTGGTCAACGTGACAGACCCTCACACAGGGGACCCCAGTTCGATTTCCGGCCCTTGGTACACTCAGTCTCGCAATGCCAATAGAGATACTTCCTGTTTGAGAGGCAGTGACTCCAGGGTTGGAATGTCGACAGCCGAGAGTGTGGTCATGGACACCATGCCTCTCCATATCCCATCCGATGACGAACAAATGACGATGGTACGGCGGTCGGTCGACTATCCCATGGTTTCTGGGCCAGATGGCGGGGTTTTGTTTCCTTCCTTTTTATGGATAGCAAATGATTCCACTTAATTAGTAGATTACAAATCAGGAATCGAATGTTTGTCAAGACGAATCAAGACGAAGTTTCTAGGAGCTCATCGAAGACCTTTGTTGAAGATTTAATTTCTACTAGATAAAACATCTTCTTTTACATGAAACAAATTGCCTGTATCCAGGTATAGACCTGATACATCGTCTGATTTACCTAAAAAAATGGTACCTTATAAACAGATACGACTATGTAATGTGAATGTAAACTGACTTGTTCCCCATCATTATAATTAACCATATAAATGATTCGTGAAATATGCAACTAACTGACTGACTTCAAGATGCTTTTTAAAAAAAATAAGTTGAACAATGTACCCGTATCAAGCTTAGTAGGATTAATACATGGAAGGTATATTTTAATTATTTTAGTAATGTTAGACATAATTTTGAAAATGGGAAAAACAAAATCTGAAACATATGGCTACTCTCTTTCTAAAAAAATCGAGGCTTGGATTTTATGAAATGTTATTCAATCCCGAATGCAGAAGACAAGCAGATTTTAAGTTATTATAGTTTGTCTCGTGTGAACCATCGCAGTGAACGGTCTAAAATTAAAGTAATTCCCTCGAAAATTTAAGTTACGTTACACTAATCATAACTGGAGCCCTAGATTTCGCAACTGACAACAATTTAAAAAGTTCCGCCGCTAATAAGACAAAGGAACACTAAATATTAATACGAAGAGTAACTAGATGTATCAGCTTCACACAGCGATTTAAATATAAAAATGCACACTGCACGAAAAAACGAAAATGCTAACCTATCACTTCAATGTGTACAAGTAAAACGAAGTAGTTATTACTGAACTACAATCACAATACAATTTTGAAATTATGTTACAGTCCCTGTGCCGCATACAAATAAGTTCCTAACTGTCTTTAAAAATTATCGGTGGCAACTGCAATAGCTGCGGCACAAATATATATTGATCAGTGCAGATCGAATACAGTGCAATGGCTGACTGTTACAGTGGCCTTTTTGTGACAAAGGCGGGTTGCGGCGAGACTACATGGACTACAGGACTGCACGCACCTTGGTGACGTCACAAACTGAACTGTGTCAGAACTGCACTGTGAGTCACGTTCAAAACAAACACTGCCGGAACGGGCCTTGAAGGCCCAACGGTACCGACCGGCCGCCATGTCATCCTGAGCCCTTTGGCGTCACCAGGAGTGGATACAGAGAGGCATGTGGTGAGCACGCCGCTCTCCTAGCCGTTCTCAGTTTTCGTGATCGCTGCCGCTGCTTCTCAACAAGTAGCTCCTCAATTGGTCTCACAAAGGCTAAGTGCACCCCGCCTGTCAACATCACTCAGCAGATCCAGACGGTGACCCATCCAAGTGCTCGCCAAGCCCGACAGCACTTAATTTCGGTTATCTAATGGGTACCGGTGTTACAACTGTGGCAAGGCCGTTAACTATGAGCCACGTTCCAGCTAAATGAAATTTAAGCGTATCAGGTCTGGAACTGCATCGGTTTCTCCTTGTAGTTAAACTATGGAAATTTATACCATGATGTAAGAATTTTTCACACTTGTCACCCTTCTCCTATCACTCAGCAACAGTTTAAAGATTAATTATCCTCTTCTTACATTTGAAATTAATGTTTCACCGTGGAGTAAAAGAACGTATGTAATTGGACGGTTACAAACTTGAATCTTAAGACGAAATCTGATAAAACGAAGTAAAGAAATTAATTTGAAAAGAAGCTAATAATTTCAAGCAATATTACGTTATAACCAAAAGCATGTGTTGTGTTATATCAGTACCATCTTCTAGTGTGAAAATTGAGGTTATAATGAACACGGAGCGTTCCAGTTGAAGAAACCGATTAGGCGAAAGTCCAGTGCTTGCTGTAGATCAGAGATTGACATAAAGAGCGGAGATTTGAATAGAATTATGTTACAAGTACCAAATTTTGGAATGGCAACAGTACAATACTAACAATATGCTGATCTACGAGGTCTATTAGGACTTAAAAATGAACGTATTATTCCTTGGCTGCATTTACCACATGTGAGGTGCAGGCTGCCTTTCCTCCTCCACAGGGCGTCTCTACACAGACCTGAGCATGCAGCAACGAGCGCTCCGCGTGGCCGGCGTGTGGGTGCCTCCAGGAGGGAAGTGGTCACTGGCGTACGGCGCCTACTCTGCTTTCGTGATGCTCTCTGTTGTGACGTTTCTGGTCAGCCAGCTGTCCGCCATGCTGCACTTCTGGGGAGACATCCTTAGCGTCACCACCAACGCCTGCGTCACTTTCACCTTCGGCATGGCCATTTTCAAGTTTATTGTCTTCCTCAAGATGCGCCCATTAACAAACAAACTCATTGAGGAGCTTGACAGCTGCTTGGAGGTAAGTGATAAAATATATATCATTGTCAATAATTTTTACGAGACAACATATCTTCCGCAGATGAGTTCTATTATATTTTATGCATATTTCGGAAGATGCTGTTCCTTCATTCCTAATATCGTGTTTGCTCAGTTTTCTCGTCTTCTGGTTATTTCGTGTACGTGAGTGTGTGTTTGCACATAGTCTGTATTTTCGTAACACATATTTACGTTGGATATTGGTGTTATTTAACGGTACGTGATAGGAAATACAGCATATAAATGTTTTAGGGAGATCTGACCCCTTGGCCTTTGTCAGTCAGTGTCATCAGTTAAATTTATCTAGTGTATAACATTATGCATTATCTTTGTCCCTACTAAAATGATGCCTGAGAACAATTTAGGTGAGGAAATATTTTATTTCATGATGTAATGTGACTTCCACCAAGAGTAGGCCTCAATGATTACATTCCCCCAGTAACTGACCCTACCTGTTGGTTGTGTGTTTGCCTGCTTAGGATAATAATTTAGCTAACCCTTATTTTCTTCTGTTTTCAGCCTGGTCTGGTTAGTTTTACTACGAACTGATTTTTTAGGCCTAACATGTAATGGAAACTGTTAGTACCTGAAACTATTTAGGCATGGAAATAGCACTGAGGTATTTACTAGAGAGTTCACAATCATGTTTTGGACACCAATCTGAGAGATACGTGTCTAATTATAAAATAAAATTGAGATATTTGATGTAAACATTGGACAGTTTTGTTTCGCTGACATTTTAGACTAGGAAAGGACATCGTGACACTTGATAAGCATTGTAGAAGTAGAAAATAATTATTGTGTCTTAAACCAAGTGTGCTATGCTTATAGAAATATTAAAGTCACTATCTGTTGGTTTGACAGGCAACATAAGCTAAAACAGCTGTTAATTTTATTTCGCGTTTTTGAAGTTTTGCAGAATAGCATTTAAAATAAAATTCGACTTCATCAACTACATATCACTAATTCGTAGTTACCTTTCATACTCAGACTTTGGTTTGTTACTATTTATGGAGAGTATGAAGTCCATAAGAAGTTTATCTTCTGCCTCTTTAGAAGGTCACATGTGTTTAGATATGAATATATCATTGGAGTACTGTACTTTAGAGGTTGAATCATATTTCAGACACCTAGTTGATGCAAACACTGTACTTTTTGTGTTGCTGACATTTTTTTGCAAATTTTTGGGTCTCGAAAGAACAATGTGATTCTGGACAACCAGCACAAATATGAAAAATAGTTAATGAGGGATCACTACAGTTTTTAACTAACTTTGATGTCAAACGAATTTTTTTAGGATTTACTGTCGTCAGCAAGTGCACTTATGTCATATTATGCAGTTTGGATGGGTGACTTCTTGGTAGAAGCAAAAGTACCTATTCAGTGAGTCAATGGTTTCACAACCTGCCAAACTGACAAATATGCATGACAACCTGAGACTTGGAAAATGTGTACTCAGCAAGTTTAGTCTTGCTGCTGCTTGCCTGCTTATCTTGCGAAACTTGACAAGAATTTAGATGTAGGAAATAATTAATTTGAAGCTTTGTTTGAGCTATCCACATAGCAGTTCCAGCTATAAGTAATTGTTTGGTAACTATTTTTGAATACCACGCAAGAAAGAGCATTCACATAATTTTAGAATTCTGTAAAGTATTTTGAAATACTCCCTTTACGCAATTTTTGGATAAATGCGAGCGCGCGCGCGCGTGTGTGTGTGTATGTGTGCGTGTGCTTTTTGAGTGATGAAAAAAAGTGCTTTTTCTAAAAATTTAACTCCGTAGTGTCGCATAGTTCAGTAACGCATTTAAGTGAAGAAATGTGAAATGTGGCCCCGAACGCCCATAGCCATATTACTGATGATCGGTAGGGAGGAAGTCCAGCAGCTCTATCAAGCAATGTCAAGCCGAATAACTGTATAAGGAGCAGAGGTGGCCCATGACGTATGCAGACAGTTCGTTCGTGCTGCGCTTTTTTTTCGTAAAGTGCATATACTCGATTTGAGATGAAAGTAGGATTATTGTATTCACAGATCAGCGTGCGGAATGAGAGCACGCGTGATTTAAATTCTTGATGTTATGGCAACCATTGTCTATCGAACATCAACATAAAGGGTAACTTCGAGAAACACTATTTCACATCTGAAACTGACATTACTTGTATCCTGCCAAACTAATGAAACATTTTTGTGTATGTCAGTCCTATTCTGCAACAAATTCGCTGGCTTGCATTTAGTTCTTGAATTTCTTTCAACTAGCGTCATAAGTTTTTCAGTATCAGTGAAGGAAAAAAATTGCAACCATAGAGCCTTTTCGAATGAACGATTTGCTTCATCGTAACTAGTCTCGGACTGGGCACAGCGTCAGATGCTAGCTAGTATTTCTCGTGCTAATTTCACATTTTTTTCCTATAAGAACAGAATATTCGTGATTTTCTCTTTTAGAAAAGCTGTTACAATACATAAATACATTTTACTTATTTGAATAGAGGTTTTGATTTATTTATCACAGCATATAAAAGATAAACCCAAACATTCTACTGAAAAAAAAGCTGTTTATCGCAAGTTACCGCTGATTTAAAAAAAAGAACAAAAATCTTTAAATTAGAATACATCATAGGTGTAGAAGTATTCCATTATTGTGCCATCTTGTTCTTTTGTACAGCCAATCACTAGCTGACGTGACATCAGATGTAATCACATGTGTCCACCATCTAATCTCTAGTCTACATCATGGTTCTACATCTACATCTACATGGATACTCTGCAAATCACATTTAAGTCCCTGGCAGAGGATTCATCGAACCACCTTCACAATTCTCTATTAATCCAGTCAAGTATAGCGCACGGAAACAACGAACACCTATATCTTTCCGTACGATCTCTGATTTCCCTTATTTTATCGTTGTGATCGTTTCTCCCTACATACGTCGATGTCAAAAAAATATTTTCGCATTCGGAGGAGAAAGTTGGTGATTGGAATTTCTTGAGAAGATTCCGTCGTAACGAAAAACCCCCTTTTTTAAATGGTGTCCAGCCCAAATCCTATATCATTTCAGTTACACTCTCTCCCATATTTCAAGATAATACAAAACGTGCTGCCCTTCCTTGAACTGTTTCTATGCACTCCGTCAATCCAATCTGGTGAGGATCCCACACAGCGCAGCAGTATTCTAAAAGAGGACGGACAAACATAGTGTAGGCAGTCTCCTTAGCAGAGCTGTCGCATTTTCTAAGTGTCCTGTCAATAAAACGCAGTCTTTAGTTAGCCATCCCGACAACATTTTCTATGTGTTCCTTCCAATTTAAATTGTTCTTAATTGTAATTCCTAGGTATTTGGTTGAATTTGCGGCATTCAGATTTGACTCCGCGAGGAGTGGCCGCCCGGTTTGGGACGTCCTGTCACGGACTGCGCGGCCCCTCACGCCGGAGGTTCGAGTCCTCCCTCGGCCATGGGTGTGTGTGTTGTTCTTAGCATAAATTAGTTCAAGTAGTGTGTAAGTCGAGTGTGATGATCTTAGCAGTTTGGTCCCTTAGGAATTGACACACATTTGAACATTTAGATTTGACTGATTTATCGTGTAACCGATGTTTAACGAAATCCTTTTAGCACTCATGTGGATGACCTCACACTTTTCGTATTTAGGGTCAGCGTGTCACATACCAATGAAGCAGACATATATTGCGTAATTTATAAAGCGAAACATATAATGAAGTGCGTAAAATGTGAAGACATTTTAGATAATGCAACAGCTTTTGTAAACAGGAATATCTCGAATGTTCCCATATGTTATGGGACGAAAGTGTAAAATTTGTACGAGAAATCCGCGGTGCCGCCTGATAATAAGTCAATATCCGATGCTAGTTACGGTGCATTAAATCGTTAATTCAAAAATAATGTTCAAAAATGTTCAAATGTGTGTGAAATTTTATGGGACTTAAGAGCTTACACACTACTTAACCTAAATTATCCTAAGGACAGAAACACACACCCATGCCCGAGGGAGGATTCGAACCTAAAAATAATGGCCTGATGATTTTTTTCTTCATTGATATTCACTGAAACAACCGCGTTATGCTCAAACCATCGTGGATATAATAAAAAGTTCTTCACTTTTGATATCTTAAACCCATTCGACTCATATATTTCGTAATTTTCTTCAGTCTCTTGTGTATTTACCTTCACTTGTGTTAAGCAACCAGTTTAATAAGCAGACGTGTTTGACCAATGTGTATTCGCAGCGCTACGGGCGGACTTACGCCCGGCAGAAAGCAACCATATTTGGCGCTTGTGCATTCCGAGGGCGCCGCGTTTGCCAGTGGCAGTTGTGCCTGGCGCTGTCCGTCTACGCGGTCTGGGAGGTGCTGCCCCTGCTGCAGATGCGGACCTGCTCCTCCACAGAGTGTCGCGTCCAGAGCGGCTTCCCGGCCCTCGTCTGGTACCCGTTCTCCTTCACAGAGCCGCCACTCTACCAGGTACCCACAGATTTTCGTTTACCGTGACATTGTCTGTACGTCTCTTCTTTCCAAGTCACCTGTAGCAGCTACGCAGCATGCCACTAGCAAGTATTTTATACTGTGAATTGAACATTCAATGAGTTGCTCATTTCTTGTCTACCTAAGATTCATTTTGGTTATTAAATTTTCAGACGGTAGAATTTTAAAATTTAAGTGATTTTATAATGCAAATAAGTTGTGTATTACTATAATCTGTTGATAAAACATTAGAAATAGACTTAAAAATAGCTGACAGTTCGGTTTGGAGGAGTCGTGTAAATGATTTAGGTAATGTGATGCCCCCACCGCTGACGTAAATCGTGACAGTGAAGCGGTCTGTATGTGACAGTCTGTTGCAAGTAAACAGTGCAATTAGATTGAATGGGTAGGGATGCGACATAATGTCAGAAAGGAACTATCGTATTGCAACGTGGGACGTTCCCTTGAATACATCGTGAGTGAAGTTGGCTTAACTATCGTTATAAGAACGCGGACCGCCCAGTGTGCATAACAAGTATGGCGTACATGCCATTCGCAACGATGCAGCATGAGAGAAAAAAGTTGTTGTAAAAAGATCCAAACCGACAGAATGAGCAGACGTGTGTCATGCCTGATCAATAACAGTCGTTTCAAACCCGACAGGCATTACTGCTGGCAGTGAATGGAGGTCCGCCACAACCATCTTCCGAACGAACATTGCGAAGGGAAATTTGTGCAATGGGCATATGAAGTCGGATATGTCGCAAATGGCCATCGCTTACAGCGGAACATAAGGGCATTATCTGCATTATCAGTCTGGAGATGTGTCGTATCATCCTACGTGTTTTCGAATGATGCACGGTGTCAAGCGAACATATTTTGAAGTGTGTTTAAGTCACAATGTGTGGAGGAGTTATTCTATGATGTTTTGGACCTCAATCATTAAGGTTACTGTGAACTTGTTCCACCGTGCTTCTTTAAACATTAGCGCTGACTATTTCTTCCCTTTTCTCTGTACCTTCGCGATAAGTATGCCATGGAAACTCCCGTCTTCCAAAATGAAAACAACGTTGTTCTCTGGACTGCATGCGTACGTCACAGATTTCACGAATATTCAGGCACACTAACGCCACTCGGTTGGCCCTTTACATCAGCCACCACCCTTTCTTAATGCAAGAGAACACTTCTGGGCCTACTTGGAACACCGGGTGAACCACAGCCATCAATCATTCCTGCAGCTCGGTATCTCTACACTATCAAATCTATGTTTATGCTCCCTCTGGCACGGCCAACCAACGGGTACGGTCGCGATTCTATTCAGAACAGGTCGCTTCTTTGTTTGTGAGCCTCTACGACCATATTATTCTTGGCGGCGACATCAGTTGTGTGTTATCCCAGAAGGACGAACATCCTCATTTCACCACATGCCAGGAACTCAAGCTGTTCGTGCATGAGCTGAACCTAACCGATACTTGGGACCGCCTGAATGGTGATCGACCTGGATATACGTACGTCACCTGCCATTCAGCAAATCATATTGACCGTGTCTACGTTTCCCAAGGAATCTTAAGTGCCACGCTTGCGCTCAGTTATGGCCTACCGCCTTCTCCGACCGTATCGCCTACATTTGCACCGTTTCGCTCCAGAGGCGGAAGGTGTGGCGCGGTCGAGGCCTGTGGAAGCTGAAGGTCGCCCATCTCAAGGACCCGGAATGCAGGCAGGTCGTAGAGACGACGTGGAACAACTGTGTGAGACGCCGTACAGCGTATCCTTCAACACTCCAGTGGTGGCTCGACTGCACCAAGCCTGCTTTACGTCGTTCGATAATGCATTAGGGTCGCGACAAAATGCCGTGCGACGACATACCATCGAATACTATTTCACAGTTCTCCGCAAACTCTCAAACCATGTGAAACCACCCCTTAGAAAAATTAGCGAATTACTGTGCTGATAAACCTCTTACGTTATTTGATTTTCGAACAGCTGATCAGAACTGAACGTACTCAGACATTTCTCTCTTTACTTATTCTGATCAACACTAAACTGACACACAATACTTTTAGCGCAACGCAATCTGACTTTCAATAAACCCTACAAAAGAATGGCATTGACTAACATTAACCTATACCTTAACTTTCCTCACAAAAATCTTCGTTACTCGAACTACTGCAATACAGCGAGCGCCACTACTGCCAGCTAAATAAAAGATTCTAACTACTGAAGGCACTAACTACTGATAGGTATAGTTAGCAAATGAAAGATCTTGATAGAGAACAAACAATGTATTTACCTTAATAGATTTTTGTGAGGGAAGTGATCCATGAAAGGATATATATATATATATATATATATATATATATATATATATATATATATATATATATATATATATATATATATATATATATAGGGTGAGTCACCTAACGTTACCGCTGGATATATTTCGTAAACCACATCAAATACTGACGAACGGATTCCACAGACTGGACGTGAGAAGAGGGGCTAGTGTAATTGTTTAATACAAACCATACAAAATGCACGGAAGTATGTTTTTTAACACAAACCTACGTTTTTTTTTAAATGGAACCCCGTTAGTTTTGTTAGCACATCTGAACATATAAGCAAATACGTAATCAGTGCCGTTTGTTGCATTGTAAAATGTTAATTACATCCGGAGATATTGTAACCTAAAGTTGACGCTTGAGTACCACTCCTCCGCTGTTCGATCGTGTGTATCGGAGAGCACTGCAACATACATCGCGTTTCTACAGAATGATCTGCCAACGTTGCTCGAAAATGTCCCACTGGAAACGCGTCGACGTATGTGGTATCAGCATGATGGTGCACCTGCACATTCCGCAATTAACATTAGGCTGACCCTTGACAGGATGTTCGACGGGCGTTTCATAGGACGTGGCGGACGCATAAATTGGCCAGCCCGTTCTCCTGATCTTACACCTCTGGACTTCTTTCTGTGGGGTACGTTAAAGGAGAATGTGTACCGTGATGTGCCTACGACCCCAGAGGATATGAAACAACGTATTGTGGCAGCCTGCGGTGACATTACACCAGATGTACTGCGGTGTGTACGACATTCATTACGCCAGAGATTGCAATTGTGTGCAGCAAATGATGGCCACCACATTGAACATCTATTGGCCTGACATGTCGGGACACTCTCTATTCCACTCCGTAATTGAAAACGGAAACCACGTGTGTACGTGTACCTCACCCCTCATGGTAATGTACATATGCGTCAGTGAAAAAGACCAATAAAAAGGTGTTAGCATGTGGACGTAATGTGCTGTTCCAGTCTCTTCTGTACCTAAGGTCCATCACCGTTCCCTTTGGATCCCTACGTAATTCGGTGCTCTCCGATACACACGATCGAACAGCGGAGGAGTGGTACTCAAGCGTCAACTTTAGGTTACAATAACACCGGATGTAATTAACATTTTACAATGCAACAAACGGCACTGATTACGTATTTGTTTACATGTTCAGATGTGCTAACAAAACTAACGGGGTTCCATTTAAAAAAAACGTAGGTTTGTGTTAAAAAACATACTTCCGTGTATTTTTGTGTGGTTAGTATTAAACAATTACACTAGCCCCTCTCCTCACGTTCGGCCTGTGGAATCGGTTCGTCAGTATTTGATGTGGTTTACGAAATATATCCAGCGGTAACGTTAGGTGACTCACCCTATATATATATATCAGTTCATGACATCCAGTCTTACAAATTTACTGTCTCTGATGGACACACGTCCAGATCATCCGCTGTCAAAACTCTGCCATCTCTCCCCCCACATCCCCTACTGCTGGCGGCTCACCTCCGACTGCACAACGCTATGCGCTGTTCACATCCAACTGCCCAACAATACAATAGCGAATATTACAACAATGCCAACCAGCCACAGACTGCACACAGCACAGCCAGTGATTTTCCTACAGAGCGCTACATGGCGTTACCAATATAAAAACCTAAACAGCCTACTTACATAGCCCCCATGCTCCCCACAAAAAATTTTACAAATTGTTTTGGGCACTGGCCAATACATATTTCTTTAAAAAAAATTATATTAACGCTAACAAAATATCAAATGCACACACTTATCGATACAGTGTTGCTCAAAAGCTAAAATTTTCTCACAGTCCATAAAGACAATCCTGATCATTCATCACAGTATTAATTATAATTTTATGCACAAAGTCTGAGCAGTAAAAGAAAATGCACATGGTAGTAGTGGATTTCCATGCAGTCTTGAAGAAGTAGTGTTGTCCTTCCAACAGAAAGATAATGCTGACTTTTGACATGCAGACAGGTAATGGTCCACAACAGAGCAAACCCACATCAGAGTCAGTCGAAGTTAAAGAATGTTGGTAGGTAGGTCATCACAGAGCAGGCCCACTGCAGTCCTTGTAGAAATAATGGTATTGGTGGGCCATCAAAGATGCAGACCCACTGTAGTTCTTGTAGAGACGGCCAGCAGCCACCTGTTGCGACTGTGCAGGTGCACAATCATCATCGGAGAGTCTTGCAGACAATATAGGAAGTCCATAAACCACCACTTGTGCACTCACAAAGTTTTTGCTGTTAACAAGTCCGTTGCTGAATTATTAACGCACGTGCAAACATTAACAGTCCCAACTTCTCACATATTGTGCATATACTATGACCAACAGAAACGTGTGCAGTGAAATGAAACTTAATTTGAAGAACTGGTGTCTATACAATTATAAATTTACAACATAAGAATACAATTACAAAGGTACAAAATACATCATTAAAGAACGTAATAGTACAGATAACATATGTAGTAATATGGGCTTTACAAAAGAATAGAAATAAACTTGTACATCAGTGTTACAGGAATTATTACATAAGCAAATACATAAAAGCACAGAATAGCTTTCGAAAATAATGTCTAAACATCTGTAGAAAGTAAATAACATATTATTAATGCAAATTATAATTGAGGATAAGAGAATTACTCATCATAGTGAATGTGTCTTAGTATTAGTAAAATTCTACAACATAAATCTTATCAGCTAAACACATAAAGACATGAAAAACACAAATACACAAGGGTACACAAACACATAGCGGGATATCACAAAAGGAAAGAACAGGGTTTGTTTTACTGCAGTATTTTGCAAACAAAACTTTCTTTACTTCTTGGAGATCTCCCCTCGTTCATTATTCCCAAAAAGTCCTATCTATACCTGCTTTCTGTATTCTATTCATATCCTCTATCAAAATAATTATTCTTCATTGTACAGTACCATTTTTTTACAAACTTTTTTCGTGTAACTTCTCAATGCATTTCTTCCAATTCATCGCAACTCATTCTCTTATATAGCCTACCTCCTCCTAAGCTAACTTAAATCTACTGAGCTCAGATGCATAAACTAAGGGACGAGGCAATGCACCAGCACAAAACAATTAACATGAACAGCAATGACAAAAAATGCAAACTGGCAAAGCAAGCAGCAGTATACCTAAATTAGCAAAGCAAATGCAACATTCCAACTAATATGAGCCAATGAGCACCAACAAGAAAAATAAATCAGTAGTAAAACTGGATTAACAGAGTAATACAAAGTGAAATTCAGTAACACTATGCCTGGCAAACAGCCGCAGAAAATGCAATAACTTATATCTAAACATGACAAACCCACAAGCAGAAAAAATAGTACACTGAAGACAACAATGCAGATAAGGGAAATGTCTATTCACATCTTAATGTCTATGTCGTTAAAGTGGTGCACCACAACAATTTATTCTACAAAAAAAAAAAGAATTCCAAATACTTGAAAAGAAAATTATGTATGTAGTTACTATTATTAGTCCCTTCTTATTGTTATTACCTTTCCAAGTGCTTCTTTTTCAAAGAATTTGGAACATAAAATTATTATTTAATAGATCTGTTGACAAAAAATGTTCACATTAGCAAATGCATTTAATTTTATTTTATAAAACCAGTGCTGCAACACAGCTGGAAACCAGATATCAAATGAAATAAGCAACTATGTACAAAGCAAAGCATAAAAACACCATTCAATAGCCATGTGGCATTTCATAACTCAGTAGAAATTCTTTCAAATCTCATAGAAAGACACTTGTCATAATCAGGTGTGCAGATGTAAGAATATTTCCCATCAATTCGTAACCATTTCAGTAAGTAGCACAACGTATGTCCTCCACAGTATAATCATATGTTTCCAAGTTATAGCGTGTCATATTTGCGATGCTTTCTACAAAGGAATGTCAATAGCGAGGTTAATGGCCTCTTTTTTCTCCACCTAATGGCTTTTTCTCCAGGCAGCTGGCGCAGCTGGGCAGTCACAACGCATTACGTCATGGTCACTTAGCTTTCTTACCGAAATATTTACGACAGCAGTTTGCACTACAGTGACAGTCTCACATAAAAAATTTCACAGGGCGAGAATTTGCGTTACAAATATGTAGAAACAAAATCCTATAACTATAACAATGTCCAAAAAATTTTCGCCGGCATTGTGATACATTCACGCATTTAGACACATTTCATAACTCTTAAAGTACGATTCTTGGTTTCCAACATCCTTTTTCACAGTCAGAGTCCCTAACCACTCTTCATTATTCCTTACTTTATTACACATATACATATTCGTCGACACTTCTTCAATATTTCATCATAATAAATACGTAACATAATCAAATTCCTCATATAGCATCAGCTTATTGATCATAAACATACCTCAACAGCATAATACACATTGCCGTCGTAATAATAACATCATAACACCTCAGTCAAATCTCAAAAACGTCGTAGCTTTCTGAAATAATTTCAAAACCTAAAAAAAATTCTCTGCTCAATTCAATAGTGCCATATACCTCTAATGTACTTTAAAAATCAAGATCCCATACCAAATACATCATTCAAAACTCACATAGTATCACAATGGTTCCCAAACAAATATGAACTGTTCACAAAGTACAGACAAAATACAATTACATAAGTGTGAAGTTATCAAACTGTGTAATTGCGTAAACATGTGTCACTGACGTAAAAAAAAAATGTTTGTCTCTCTCAATTAAATGATCAGATAGCTGTGTAATAATGTGTTAGAGAAATATGGTACCGATGTGTAAAGTTGCATAAGCAAATACCATATTAGCTAGGGCTCCTTGTGCTTGCCAAACACATGGTACACAAATGTAATTTTACCCTCAGGTGTTACAGATTATAGCAATGGAATGAAACGTATCATGGAAAACCTTTGTATCTTTGTATTTAAAAAATCTTTAAAAATAAATGTTTTAAGTACAAAATTAATCACTAAAATACGTGTACTGTAGCGCCAAACTGTGCGTCTTGTTGTAAGATAATCTCTGTCATTACTTAAGGGAAAAAAATGTGCCAAGTGTCGTAATTATCGTCGTCCATAAGCAAAGTTATATAGAAGTCAATGTACTTACCTCCTAATAAACAAAGTGAAAAGCTATGCGTATAAGTATCGTAGTTATTACGTAAATTACCGTGATCAAGAAAGTACTATACTGTAACGTATTGTTGTGTTATGAAAAAGGCTGTCTCATTGTAGCTATACCACAAAAGTTACTACTAAAACATGTTTTACTTTCCAGAAGAATTCAGAAAAACTGTGCAGATATAAAACAGATACAGCCCAAAATCAATAATATAAATTATGTCACTCATTAGTAGCGTCGTGATATAATCGTGTAGCTGTCAAATAAACTAACCACTGTGTCATCTGGTATCTCTCAGAACGCACTTTAAATCCATAATGTATTTCGAAGTAAACCAAAGTGTTGCATTAGAATGTCACTAGCAGTATATGTTCTAAGTATGTAAGCCTTATAGTCGTTACGTAATCGTGCAACGAACAAGCAAGAATGTACACACAATAAAACTGTGTCCTCTGTTCACTATAAAAATGCATTCGTAATTACTGTCTAAATATGTTCCCTAGGTTCTTGTCTGGATAGCTGACTTTAAAACATTGTTGCATGTTAACAGTTTCTAAGTGTGTCAAAGCGTACTAGTAACGTGAAGTGAAAACTTTTATAGCAAAGACTAAGTTAAAAAGCAGATTATCTCTCAATAAACTGTTTTACAAGTGAAATGTGGTGCAATCTTTTACCCTTTCTAGTACACAGAGTTTCAACTTGAACATAATTATCATGCGGTATACGTCAGGAAAGAATACTGGAATTTTTCTCAACATTAGCGTCAACGTTATTTTTCTCTGAACCAGCCAGCGCACGTGGGTGCCTGCGGTGCCAGTCATTGTCTGTCTCTTTGTTGGCGCGCGTCGTTATTAGGATTAGGAGACCTAACTTCTACAAATTCACCTTGTCGAGAGGCCCCTGCCCTGTTTGACTCCCGCCAGTTCTGATGATATTCAGGTCTGTCGTTACGATTATATCGCCTGTCGTTATGTCGGTAGATTCAATATTTTCTTTCTTGTCAGTCACATGGTGGAGAATTTCTCCCTGAATCGTAACTGCGCGCTGAACTGTTGTGTCTGAAGCTATTCTGTCTCCCTTGATAATAGAAATTCTGGCAGGGTCGCCTTATGAAACCTCCCCTTAGAAAAAATAGTGAATTACTGTGCTGATAAACCTCTCACGTTATTTCATTTTCAAACAGCTGAGCAGAGCTGAACGTACTCAGACGTTTCTATCTTTACTTACTCTGATCAACACTAAACTGACACACAATGTTTTTAGCGCAACGCTATCTGACTTTCAATAATCCCTACAAAAGAACGGCCTTGACTAACATTAACCTATCCCTTTCGCGAATCACTTACCTCACAAAAATCTTCGTTATTCGAACTACTGCAATACAGCGAGCGCCACTACTGGCAGCTAAATAAAAGATTCTAACTACTGAAGGCACTAACTACTAATAGGCATAGTTAGCAAATGAAAGATTTTGATAGAGAGCAAACAATGTATTTACCTTAATAGTGTTCAAAAGTCACACTCTTAAAAATTTACTGTCTCTGATGGACACACGTCCACCAGATCATCCGCTCTCAAAACTCTGCCATCTCTCTCCCCACATCCACCACTGCTGACAGCTCATCTCCAACTGCGCAACGCTATGCGCTGTTCACATCCAACTGCCCAACACTACAATAGCGAATATTACAACAATGCCAACCAGCCACAGACTGCACACAGCACAGCCAGTGATTTTCATACAGAGCGCTACGTGGCATTACCAAAATAAAAACCTAAACAGCCTACTTACACATGCTCCCTCTTTTCAACGACAGGCTTAAATTCAACGTATTAAGCCGAAGATAATTTCTCTTATGCGTCACCGCACAATAGTACGCGCAAGATATCACGATTGTGTACTAGGAGAACCTCCGTCTATGCATCATATTATCAGAGAGAAGCAGCGGTGTCAGAGAAAGCTGGTCAACGCCCTCGACATGCCAGATGGTCACCGATTGACTTCCAAGAATGATATTGTAACCGCCTTTGTTGATCACTACAAACAGTTCTATGCAGCAGACGACCAGAACATGGTGGTAACGACTGATGTCCTCCGTTCCTTGACAGGTACCCTCGACGAGGCTTCTGCGGAGACTCTCACAGCGACATTTACGGCTGATGACGTCGCTGATGCTCTTCATAAGTGTGCGGCGAACACAGCCCCAGGTCCCGACGGGTTTCTGCTTGAGTTTTACCGCACATTCCACGACATCATGGGCTCACGCTGGACTGCGATGTATGAAGACTTGATGAAATGGTTCAAATAGCTCTGTGCACTATGGGACTCAACTGCTGAGGTCATAAGTCCCCTAGAACTTAGAACTACTTAAACCTAACTAACCTAAGGACAACACACACATCCATGTCCGAGGCAGGATTCGAACCTGCGACCGTAGCGGTCGCGCGGTTGCAGACTGTAGCGCCAGAACCGCTCGGCCACCAGTGGCCGGCGAAGACTTGATGAACCCTGACTTTCCCCTCCCACCCGAATTCGTAGAAGGCTTGCTTATCCCGGTCCCCAAGCCATCGGGAGGTCGGGGAGTTGGACATTATCGGCCGTTAACCATGTTAAATTGTGACTTATTAGAGTTTTACCCGGATTCTTGCCGCTCGCCTTCGGCGCGTCATCCCTCAAGTCATTTCTCTGGATCAAACATGCTTTAGTGGTGACAGTAACATACAGACGGCACTCAGCGATTACCATGACGTTATAGTCTTGGCCACGACCTGCCGCAATCGCAGCGCCTAAGTGACAGTGGACTTCGACCACGCCTTTGATAGAGTAATGACTTTCTAGAAAACGTACTCCGACGGATGGCCTTCCCCCACAGATTTCTACACATCGTCTTGCGGCTCCTCCAAGGTGCCACATCGCGAGTGCTGGTCAATGGCCATGGGTTGGGCCCTATTAATATCATGCGGTCGGTCCGTCAAGGATGTCCTTCTCGCCATCGCCCTTGAGCCACTGTTACACGTTTTGAGGAACCGGTTGACAGGGAAACAATGAGGGGGCATGCTTTCATCTGCCGCGCCTATGTAGACGATGTGGTGTTCTGGGTTCTATCAGAGGATGAAGTTCGAGAGGCACTGGCAAGGATCAACCAGTACGGGACTGGTGCGGGCAGCCATGTGAACCTGACGAAATCTAGTGCTATGTTCTTCGGTAGAGGTGTTCCAGTAGAGAGTGTGGCTCCATTGACATTAATGGATAAGCTAAAATGTTTGGAGATAACCTTTACGCGTGTTATACAGCCCACGATCTCATTTAACTATAAACGCCTGCTTCAAGCTAAGTGCATGAACGTTCGTGGTAACCTGCTGAGAGCATTGGACAAGTTACAACGGGTGGATTTCGTTGACACTCATCTAATCTCGCGACTACCTCATCTAGCACAGATTTTACCGATGCAAAGGCAATGGCACACAGACTGCAGGCAGCGTTCGGCTACTTTGTAAGCACGGGTCTTATCATCGAAGTCCGCTACGACACGCTGAAACTTCCTCAAAAAAATGTTCAAATGTGTGTGAAATCCTATGGGATTTAACTGCTAAGGTCATCAGTCATTAAGCTTACATACTACTTAACCTAAATTGTCCTAAGGACAAACACACACACCCATGCCTGAGGGAGGACTCGAACCTCCGCCGGAACCAGACGCACAGTCCATGACTGCAGCGCCCAAGACCGCTCGGCTAATCCCGCACGGGGACGCTTCCTCAAGATGGCGGCCTCGGCCTTGCCAACGTCAAAACGAGGGCAGCTGCCCTTTACGTCAGTACGATCATTAAATCGTAGACCCACCGCCGAACCGGATTATCGGGAAGCCTGATTGACGAACTGGTCCCTCCCTCTCGAGTGGCACCCGTTGCAGTAGCCCATATTTCTACCTCTCTCTCCCATGTCAGGACCTTTTCCATCGATTACAGTTATGTCCATGCCGACTTGCCTAATACCAGGAAACCTACAGCATGTGTTGTTTACCGCCTAATGATGAGACATCATACTCAGAATGCCGATATCCTACGATCGCATGGCCCGTGGTTTGGCGTTCTGTGTACCATGTCCTCCTCGATACGAGCGCTCGAGCTACTTGGTATCTGGTCGTTAATGGAAAATACATGACACAACTTGTCTACATTCCATAAAAATGACAGATTCGCCACTGTGCCCTCGTTGTCACACGCTTGATACTGACGAACATCGACTGATGTGTGAATCTTCGGCAGAGGTGTGACAGCTGATTCAGAAGATGCTTGCCTTTCTTCTACATACGGCTCCTTATGCCATTAAACCGAAATCACTTATGTTCCCAGATGAGGCTTATTTCCCATGTACGAAGACCAACGCTGTAATCTGGATAAAAGGCGTCTCGTTCTCCTATTTGTTCCATGAAGGTGATAAGAGTGTTCTTGATTTTTGGACCTTCCTGCAAAACCGCTTCACTTTCTTCGTGCACCATCCGCGATACCGTCAGTACTATGCCTTCTTCGATCCAACCTACATCTGAGGTGTCCCAAGTGGGAGAAGGTGATTTCAGTGTGATTGTGCAATACCAGGACTCGGTCCAATGTACAGGCAAAATGCAATATTCTTCGGGAAGACGTACCTGGAAATTGCCTGACTGCCTTGGGATTCAGAGCGCCTCTACCTACAAGTTGGCGGGACGGGGATGCCATTTTGTTTGTTCTGCCAGGAGGGCGTTTTCTTTAGTTCCCTTTGTGTTTTGCTTGTTATCGATGCTAATTGTACATTATTATTTTTCGCCTGGAGGGCATCCTATGTGATCTACAAAAAGAAAAATTGGTACGATACATGATCTGAAAAAAAACTGATCTTGCAAAAGTATACTTACTTATGTTTTCAAGAAATCAAGAAATATTTATTTAATTTATGAAGAAGACTGTCATTTTATTAGAACACCGGAGGTTTTTATTTGCTTTGTCATTACCTTAAAAAATCCCACATTGCTTAAAAAAAACTAGTCCTCCTGCATAGCTGAGTGCTCAGCGTTGCTGACTGCTACATGGAGGACCCGGGTCCGATTCCCGGAACTGCCAGGGATTTTTTCCTTGGCTGAAGGAATGTTAAGGGATGCACTCAGCCTCGTGAGGCCAACTGAGGAGCAGCTCGACCGATTATTTGCGGTTCCAAGGTGAAGAGAGCCGCCACCGACCTGGTGAGCTGTGTGCTCAGCACATGCCTCTCCATACCGTGATCATCGAAGTCGTTGGCACAGGATGACGTGGTGGTCGATCGGACCGGATTGGCTCGTCTAGGGCCAGAACGCAGAAATCTGCCTTACCTTACCTAATACTGTCACATCACGAGATGCTCTTGCTAGGAATGGCATCCTTGAAGAAACTTGTGTTCTCCCTTTGTCGTCGAAATGAGGCCATTATCAAACTTAGAGGCTGTACTCCACGGTATTAGCGTGGTGTCTCCTGAAAATTATTGTTTTCTTTTTAATCCTGCGTGTTAATGTTCATAGTAAACTGGTAATACCACGGACTGTTCAGTATTTCCCATAACCTCTACATCAATTACAATTTATTATTAATTACAGAGAATTCATAAGCATGTGTCTGTAATCAACATTAAGACGTACTACCTACTCAAAAAATAGGTTACATTTTTCGAAAATAGTATCCACTCAAGATGATTTCCGTGTGTAGTGTGACATATGACCTCGGCACAGTTCCTCAGCTTGACTACAATAAATGTCTACAATAAATGAATAATAACGTTTCATCACGTTTAGTCCTAAATCGTCCTCAATGATCGTGCAGGCAGATGTGTATTGCCATGGAAGAGCACTCAGTTGCTTTTCTTTGAGTTCTGTGCACAATTTCCCTTCGCATCTTTGCGCAGACTGCTAAGGACGTCGCGGTGGAACTTTTGTGACTACAGAGAAGGAAAGTGCAGCATTTGGGCAGTGCTGATACCTCATATCATTCAGCACGAGGCCACTGAGCCACACAGAATTGTTATTATTATTATTGTTATTATTATTATTGTTCAACCTGGCCGGGAGCTCTGTATTTCATCTGAACGTCATCGTCACTTACTCCCAAATCGAAGCCAACTTCGATTTCTCCTTTTTAGATACCGTTGATCATTACTACTTACATCTTACCCGGTGCAACATATCCAATGCTGATACACCTAGTTCTCACATTACTTACGTCATAAACCTTTATAATACCCCAACCGTTGCAATGCTCACCTGACAGTTTCCTTTGCCAGTTTGAACCTCGTCTCAACTACTCACTCATTTACATTTTACGTTCCACAGAGCTGGTCATCTGTCTCTAGACAGACTGTCTCTAGTACATCCAAAGCAACGCCAACTTCAACAATTCTGGTATCATCAGGGTCATTCATCACCACTTGAAAAACCCCTGCTTCCACTTAATGTAATCTGAACTATTTTCCGTTTCATGCTTGTCATATTTAAAATCAGTGTGGGTGAAGAACAGAGAGTTTGCTCGCACCAGCCATCCTAAAAAGGAAGAAGAAAAGCCAGTAAAGACACTCAGTGTAATGTATTGCCTTCAGGTGGTGTACATCGTCGTGTCGACAGGCCTGTTCTACGGCTGTTTCGTCTCCAACACGCTGGTCGGCGTGTTCTGCTCACTCATGATCAACGTGTCTGGACATGTGCGGTTCCTCAACGTCATGGCCAGGAACATGGGCTATGTAGAGAAGTGTGGAAAAGGAGACAACTGTCACAGTTGCCGCTACGCGTCTACTTCCACAGACACTGAGAAGGAAATGAGGAGACGCCTCAAGGAGTGTGTGCGCTACCACAACGACATTGCCAGGTGGGATGGAAACGGTGATACGTTTCCTCACGTTTGCAAGCTTCAGCGCAATTCAGCAAAAGTTGATAAAATTATGTATAGTTTATTTTCCAGTCTCAGTTGCACATTGTTTTTTAGATTATGACTAATTTTGATCTCCCTGGAACATCTTAGATCTAAAAGAACTAAAATGTACGTAACTGTGGAACTTAACCTTGTAGTTGCGTCAGACTAAATTGTGTCTGTATTGTAACTACGCATCAGAATACTGTGGTGTACAACTGTGATCTGTGTTTTAAATAGGCAACTGGCAGTGGGGGGGAGACGAGAGGAGGAGAAGGGTGTGAACAGGGGGGGACGAAATAGAGCGGCGTGGATTGGGAAAAAAGGCAGGGAAGAGGAGGGCAGAGATATCATGAGCAACACGGATTTACATTCGGTGAATCATAGCAGCAAGAGCGAAAAAGAGAGAGATTTACGCCAAAACATTTAAATTAAAATTACGTAAAAGTTATCAGTTATTCACAAAGTAAAAGCGAGGAAATGTAAACTGTAAAAGGTGCAAAACAGTAAAATTATAAAAATGGAGTTATTGAAGTAACTAAAATTAAATTAAGTGTCTTAAAATATTAACTGTGTAAAATATTGGAAGTATAAAAGGTATAACAAGATGTGGCAGTAATGGTTAATTGCATATGCTTCCACTTGGCAGCGTTATAGGGCCCTCAGGTTTTACTGTGTATAAGAAAGCCAGTCTCTATGCCGGCTTGTTGCTAAGACGATGTGTGAGCCAATGCGCCGTCCTTTCCCACGCTCGATGTGTGAGATTGTTGCTCATACGGGCACTGTGTCGAGGTAGACGTTTGGAAGAGCCTTCGAAGTTTCTAGAAAATGCACTGTTAGTAAAATCCTTCTGCAAATTGAATATGTTGCTAGGCTCTTCTTGTAAACGGATTGTGAAAATCCCAATTCCTTCCAATATCGACAGGTGGTGTTGTAACCTCCCCCTCACTTATCGACCTTAATGACAGTGAAAAATTAAACCGCGTGTACCTAATGGAAATTTGGGAAAAGCAATCGTCACCGAAGTTAATCTGTCGGTAAAGAAGGAGGAAAGGGTTACATCTAAATGAAAGGAAAAATGCAAATGAAACTGGTGGAAATTAATTTTGAAAAGGGGTAAAGTTAATAAAGAAAGTAAATGTGCGGCCGTTACGTTAACAATTAACTAGCGGTAATTAGATATTTGAGATTTGGGGGAAATTACGGTCGCCAGTCCTAAGGACAATTACTATAGTAACTGAAAAAGAAAGGTAATTATACATATAATTAGCACTAGAAGTGTGGCAACTGAAGGTTGACACGTGTAGTGTGAAAACTGAAAGTTTGTCAGAAGTAATAAATTTCGCTGCACTCTGACTTAATTTAGCAAAAGAATTAATAAAACCGGAAAATTGAAAGTTAATTTAGTGACTGAAATTAATAAGAAGCTTTCTTTCTTAAGCACATCGAAATTCAGTAAAACGGTTAGTCTTGGACTACCTCAACAATCATTTCAAAAGCTACTTGAATCTACGCAATTTAGAAATAAGAGATTTAGCTTTGAACTTGAATTAAATGATTCTGAACAATTAACAATAGTAAAATTTAGTACGTACCAAGCTGAGCTGCAGTCACAGGTAAGCTACGAGTAAAATACGGTAACAAAACTCGCACTCTTAATTTGTGCTTGTGTAATCTAAATATTGTAGCCAGCTATGAATACTAAAACTGAACTTTGAAATTAAAGCAGTGAAATGGAATGATTGTACTTTAATGCTGGCGTCTGAATTTCAACTACACTCGGGTTCATTTCGGAAAAGGAAGGGACCCTGCTTGGTAATGCAATTGGGACAATGAGCAACAAAGGTTCATGCTAAGTTGCTGTAATTTTGCGAGGCAAATGGAACAGTTTGAAAAGCTGAGATCTGCCATACAGTTCTGAAACTTTACGTGCTTTTAGTCTTCCTTGTTGGTTGATTGAAGGTTTGAAGTCGTCGATCGAGGAGGTGGCGACAGTCACTCATTGTCGGCCGTCGCTGTTGCAGAAGCTGGATGCTGGCGCGCCTTCTTCTCGACACGGTCACCAGACGAAACGGGCTCTTGATGTGTGCCAGCTAATGCTTCCCGTCCGCGACCCCATGCCAGAAACCATCATCGCAAGTCGAGCGCAATTACATGCTGCCAAACCCCGAAAGCGCGGCAACTCGCGGGAGCGTCACACAACACAGCTGCTCCACTCGCTACTCCAGCCAGACTCTCTCATGCTCTGCCCGCGCTCCACGCCGCAGAGTTAACACTACCAAAGATCCTAAACACTTTGTTTCTCCACACGACCTATCGATGTATTCGTTCGATAGCATAGTTTTCCCTGGGCCAGACCCAGCGTATAAATACAAATAATATTCACAAAACAAACCAACATATATATATATATATATATATATATATATATATATATATATATATATATATATATATAAAGAGATAGAAATGTCATATCTTGAGGTAACAAACCAAGGAAAAAAAATTATAGTACAATAGATGGAAATAGGAGGATATGCATTTCCGCCGCTACAGTGTCCCTCAGGTTCACTGTGTAGCTCTCCCAGATGGGTATCAATCGTTCCAACAGAATTCTTCGATGTTAGAAGTTCTTCGAGCACTATTTTATTACTGTGTACTGAAGAGTGCTCTTTGAAATGTGTTTCAAACTTTGTGCCCGTTTGACCTTGGGCTATCTGAGCTTTTAGACAGTATCCACACTTCAGTTTATACATGCACATGCTACCGTTATTTTAGAGGCCTTTTTTATTCACACGGTGCATCAATCTGAAGCGAAGAATGTCATTAGTATTGCACCCTATACGCAAATTGGTACTACGAGATTGTCTGGAAATTACTTACGACGCTCGTCCTTTAAATATGAATGAGTACAAAGAGGTGACAAGGAATGGGTGTGGTGTGTTACAATGCTATAGTCTGTAAGAAGAAGCAAGGTTAGAATGTTCCCAATAGAAATTCAGAATGGTCACTATAGAGCTGGCTACATTTCCATCAGTCAGGACACTCCATATCTGCCTTTTCCACATCTTAGACTTTGAACGCATGTCAGTTTCGAACGTGTTTGCCACTACATTTTAGACGTAAGTGAGGTATTCGACCACGTATAATCCACAGAATTTTAGGTCTCAAAAAAAGGAGCATGACCTTACGTCTGATTAACCCAACCAGTGTTTTTGAAACGAAATTCTGCTACGTGGACTGAGCTTTAGACTCCTCATTGATAGACGTGTCCCCCGTACCAGTTCGAAATGTGAGTAGATATGTAGTCCGTTTTGTTTTTTGAGTAAGACACTGTGGCATAGGCATAGCGTTAAGTGGACAATGTTTGGACCGAAGTAACGGACAGAGATGAATCGTTTCATTACGAATATTATGTCTACGAGAGTTTTTGTCCCTGTTACTCAACTTAAAACTAGAATAATTTGTCTTTTCAGTACATCTGCCTCTTGTTTTGTATATCTACTGATGGTGAAATATTGTAGAAACTTAGCTGTTTTATTTGATTTATTTTATAGACTAGTTGCTTCTATGCACTTTCTCCAGCACAATATTCACCTTAAATGTATACGAGTTATTTCTCTTATGTGATAGTGAAGAAAAACTACTGAGATGATGGTCAAATTGTCGGCACTGAAGTGTGTAAACCTGTAGCTACAGCCGATACTGTACTGTCACTCAAATTTTGTGACTCCAGTTCGCAATATGTTTTCCAAATTATCCAACTTGGAGCCATACTCGGCTATACAGTGCTATAATCCTCCACTGGATGTTGTGGTATAGTATTTCATTGTTTCCCAAATTCAGTATATGTGGATGTCGGAATGGCTGCTTCTTCAGGGCACTGCCGAACGTCCATATACAGGGTAGTGAGAAACGCTTGTAAGGGCGTTGCAGGGTAGATTGTGCAGGGAAATAATAATTGCTAAGAAAACGATTCAATACGTTGTGCCATTTCCGAGTTAATTAACATTGAAATTAGCCACTCAGGCCATGGCGCGCCCAAATTCAAGCACCCAGTCAGAGACAGTGTCGCCAAACGTGTTCTTCGTGTGGTTTCCTGACACTAAATAAGACCCTGAAACCAAATAAGACAGGGGACGATAGCAAGAATCGACACCAAACCAAAGGCTGAGCACACTCGTGCGCCATCATCTACACTACGAGAACAAGTGACACTAACTGTAGTTGGAGAGCCGCTTGAATTTGCGTACGCAGCTACCTGACTAGCTAACTTCAGTGCTAGTTAACATAGAAACGGCGCAACGTATCGAATTTTTTCCTTAACAATTATTTCTCAGCACAACCTACCCTGAAACGCCCTTAAAAGTTTTTCAGAGTATTTCTGACCACTCTATGTATCAAAGTAACTATAGCACTCCAACTGTGCTTCGATGCTGCAGAGTATTAAAATGTCGTTCTGGTGGGCAAGTATGGGCCACACAACACCATCAGGACTTAACGCTCCCTTCACTACACAGGACATCAGCCTCACACTATGCACTGAACGCGACACCGCCCCCGGCCATGATGGAATTACCTACCACCATCTCAAACACTGCCCTCCCTCCTTCCTTGCAGTCCTTGCCGCCCTCTACAACGCAATCCTTGCCATTGGCTTCTACGCCGACCTGTGGAAAACCTCCTGTATCCTGATCACCTCCAAACCCAACAAGCCTTCATCTGATGCCTCTTCTTTCACCCTACATGTCTCACTTCGGTACTCAGCAAGCTCTTTGAATCCATCCTCGCCTGGCGCATCCATCACCACCTCCACTGACACCGTCTCCTCCCCAACACCCAATGTGGCTTTCGAGCTTTCTTCTCTGCCAATGACCAACTCCTCCGCCTCAGTCATCTCCTCTCCCTCCATGTTATCTCCAGTCACTCAGCCATTTTTGTCTCCCTAGACCTCGAAAAGGCCTATGACCATGTATGGCATCCCGGTCTCCTGTTTAAACTCCAGACCTACGCCCTTCCTGTCAACTATATCCGTCTGATTGCCTCCTTCCTCTCCCGCTGCCCCTCCTACATTACCATCCATAACGACGCCAAATCCCGCACCTTCTACCCCTCCGTGGGTGTGCCCCAGAGCTCTGTCCTCTCCCCTCTCCTCTACCTCTTTTCTCCTGTACACGGCAGATAGGCACCCATCCCCCCCTCCCCCCCCCCCCCAAGCATCACCTTGACCTGTTTGCTGCTTGGTGTAACCAGTGGCTCCTTAAAATCAATCCTTCAAAGACCCAGGCAATCATCATAGGTTGTACCACTCACTCCTTCTGGATCCTTGATTTTTCCCTTACTATCTGCTCGTGTCCTGTCCGCCTCTCCCCTACCCTCACTTACCTTGGCCTCACCATTGATTGTCACCTCACCTGGATCCCTCATCTCCGCTCTATCCAATCTAAAGCCCACTACCGCCTCTGACTCCTCAAACACCTCTCTGGCTAGACATGGGGGTTGAACCCCTCTACCATCCTCCACACCTATAAATCCTTAATCCATCGCATCCTCTGTTCTGCCAGTCCCCCCTGGATATCTGCCTCCCCCCCCCCCCAAATTCTACACTCCTGGAAATTGAAATAAGAACACCGTGAATTCATTGTCCCAGGAAGGGGAAACTTTATTGACACATTCCTGGGGTGAGATACATCACATGATCACACTGACAGAACCACAGGCACATAGACACAGGCAACAGAGCATGCACAATGTCGGCACTATTACAGTGTATATCCACCTTTCGCAGCAATGCAGGCTGCTATTCTCCCATGGAGACGATCGTAGAGATGCTGGATGTAGTCCTGTGGAACGGCTTGCCATGCCATTTCCACCTGGCGCCTCAGTTGGACCAGCGTTCGTGCTGGACGTGCAGACCGCGTGAGACGACGCTTCATCCAGTCCCAAACATGCTCAATGGGGGACAGATCCGGCGATCTTGCTGGCCAGGGTAGTTGACTTACACCTTCTAGAGCACGTTGGGTGGCACGGGATACATGCGGACGTGCATTGTCCTGTTGGAACAGCAAGTTCCCTTGCCGGTCTAGGAATGGTAGAACGATGGGTTCGATGACGGTTTGGATGTACCGTGCACTATTCAGTGTCCCCTCGACGATCACCAGTGGTGTACAGCCAGTGTAGGAGATCGCTCCCCACACCATGATGCCGGGTGTTGGCCCTGTGTGCCTCGGTCGTATGCAGTCCTGATTGTGGCGCTCACCTGCACGGCGCCAAACACGCATACGACCATCATTGGCACCAAGGCAGAAGCGACTCTCATCGCTGAAGACGACACGTCTCCATTCGTCCCTCCATTCACGCCTGTCGCGACACCACTGGAGGCGGGCTGCACAATGTTGGGGCGTGAGCGGAAGACGGCCTAACGGTGTGCGGGACCGTAGTTCAGCTTCATGGAGACGGTTGCGAATGGTCCTCGCCGATACCCCAGGAGCAACAGTGTCCCTAATTTGCTGGGAAGTGGCGGTGAGGTCCCCTACGGCACTGCGTAGGATCCTACGGTCTTGGCGTGCATCCGTGCGTCGCTGCGGTCCGGTCCCAGGTCGACGGGCACGTGCACCTTCCGCCGACCACTGGCGACAACATCGATGTACTGTGGAGACCTCACGCCCCACGTGTTGAGCAATTCGGCGGTACGTCCACCCGGCCTCCCGCATGCCCACTATACGCCCTCGCTCAAAGTCCGTCAACTGCACATACGGTTCACGTCCACGCTGTCGCGGCATGCTACCAGTGTTAAAGACTGCGATGGAGCTCCGTATGCCACGGCAAACTGGCTGACACTGACGGCGGCGGTGCACAAATGCTGCGCAGCTAGCGCCATTCGACGGCCAACACCGCGGTTCCTGGTGTGTCCGCTGTGCCGTGCGTGTGATCATTGCTTGTACAGCCCTCTCGCAGTGTCCGGAGCAAGTATGATGGGTCTGACACACCGGTGTCAATGTGTTCTTTTTTCCATTTCCAGGAGTGTATATGTCCCTCCAGATCCTCAAGTACCATGCACTCCGCCTCGCCTTCTGTATATGCCTCCATCTCACATGTGGATCCTCTGTGACCTGATTCCTTTCCCCCATCTGCTCATTTTCCTCGAACATATCTGTGTCCTCTGCACCTCCTACCAACTTGATCCCCCTGATCCTCTGGTTGCTCCTCTCCTCTCCAACCCCCATCCTCTCCCACAGCTTCACCATTGTGTCCCCCTACCCCTCTACACCCTTCATCTCCTTTCCCAAGGTGGCTTCCATCAACTCCCCCTCCCAGATGGTGCCCTCTCTCCCTCCATTTATCCCTCCTATCAACTCTGATCCTCACCTCCTCATCCCTCCCTCTATCCTTTTCTCAGGCTGCCTCTACGCCCCTCCATCCTGTTTTTTCTCTGCCTACCCATCTCTGACTCCCTTCTGACCCCGTGTCCTTTTGTTTTCCCCTCCATTGCCTTCCCCACACCTTCCCATGTCGGCACTGCCCCCTTTTTTCTATGTCCTCTCCCTCCATCGGCTCCCTCGCTTTTTTTTGTTTCCTCACCTCCCAACCTTTTTCACCCTCACCAGTCAGGGTTCTCCCCCAACCCTACTACTGCCGTGACGCCTCTATAGTGTTGTTTAAAGTGAGTGTTCAGTGTTGTGAGTACCCCATCAGTGTTGCAAACTGACACCATACTTTCGCTAGTTTTTTTTTATCTTGTGCGAACAGAAACCAGACTGTCGCCGAGTTTTTTAATTACGCCTGTCTACTTACTGTGTGTCTTCATCCGCACCGTTAACGCCGTGTTTTTATATTTTAAAATCCGCAGATTTCCGCCATTTCACAGTTTTTGTAAAAATTCACCGTTTTACCACCTGTTTTTATTGTTTGTTTATATTCCCATTATGTTTTTTGACTTTTCTGTAGGCTGTAGAGCGGCCTATTACGCTGTTACCAGCCACCCCTCCCCTTGGGAGAAGGGTGGGGGGGGGGGAATAGAAACGCATTAAAGGGAAAAAAAGACAGGTATGTGGATACCTCTAACGAACTTTTACCTCTCAGTATTTGTAAGACACAGAACCACCCCTTCAGTGACACTATGGTGAAAAATATGCACAACGGATTTTAAACACAAATGACAAGACACGTGACTTTATTATTTTAACTCCAAAACAAATCCTATTATTTCCCACATGTTGTTGTTGTTGTTGTGGTGGTCTTCAGTCCTGAGACTGGTTTGTTGCAGCTCTCCATGCTACTCTATCCTGTGCAAGCATCTTCAACTCCCAGTACTTACTGCAACCTACGTCCTTCTGAATCTGTTTAGTGTATTCATCTCTTGGTCTCCCTCTATGATTTTTAGCCTCCACGCTGCCCTCCAATACCAAATTGGTGATCCCTTGATGCCTCAGAACATGTCCTACCAACCGATTCCTTCTTCTAGTCAAGTTGTGCCACAAACTCCTCTTCTCCCCAATTCTGTTCAATACCTCCTCATTAGTTATGTGATCTATCCATCTAATCTTCAGCATTCTTCTGTAGCACCACACATCGAAAGCTTCTATTCTCTTCTTGTCCAAAATATTTATCGTTCATGTTTCACTTCCATAGAAAATACTCCATACAAATACTTTCAGAAACGACTTCCTGACATTTAAATCTGTACTCGATGTTATCAAATTTCTCATCTTCAGGAACACTTTCCTTGCCATTACCAGTCTACATTTTATATCCTCTCTACTTCGACCATCATCAGTTATTTTGCTCCCGAAATAGCAAAACTCCTTTACTACTTTAAGTGTCTCATTTCCTAATCTAACTCCCTCAGCATCACCCGACTTAATTCGACTACACTGCATTATCCTCGTTTTGCTTTTGTTGATGTTCATCTTACATCCTCCTTTCAAGACACTGTCCATTCCGTTCAACTGCTCTTTCAAGTCCTTTGCTGTCTCTGACAGAATTACAATGTTTTTATTTCTTTTCCATGGATTTTAATACCTACTCCCAATTTTCCTTTTGTTTCTTTACTGCTTTCTCAATATACAGATTGAATAACATCGGAGACACGCTACAACACTGTCTCACTCCCGTTCCAACCACTGCATCCCTTTCATACCCCTCGACTCTTATAATTCCCATCTGGTTTCCGTAGAAATTGTAAATAGCCTTTCGCTCCCTGTATTTGACCCCTGCCACCTTCATAATTTGAATGAGGGTATTCCACTCTACATTGTCAAAAGCTAGAATTCGCGTTAGTATTTTGCAGCCATGACTTATTAAACTGATAGTTCGGTAATTTTCACATCTGTCAACACCTGCTTTCTTTGGGATTGGAAATATTATACCATTCTTGAAGTCTGATGGTATTTCGCCTGTCTCATACAACTTGCTCACCAGATGGTAGAGTTTTGTCAGGACTGGCTCTAATGTTCTAATGGAATGTTGTCTACTCCAGGGGCCTTGTTTTGACTTAGGTCTTTCAGTGTTCTGTCAAACTCTTCACGCAGTATCGTATCTCCCGTTTCATCTTCATCTACATCCTCTTCCATTTCCATAATATTGTCCTCAAGTACATCGCCCTTGTGTAGACCCTCTATATACTCCTTCCATGCTTTTGCTTTCCGTTCTTTGCTTAGAACTGGCTTTCCATCTGAGCTCTTGATATTCATACAAGGGGTTCTCTTTTCTCCAAAAGTCTCTTTAATTTTCCTGTAGGCAGTACCTATCTTACCCCTAGTGAGATAAACCTCTACATCCTTACATTTGTCCTCTAGCCATCCCTGCTTAGCCACTTTGTACTTCCTGTCGATCTAAATTTTGAGACGTTTGTATTCCTTTTTGCCTGCTTCATTTACTGCATTTTTATATTTTCTCCTTTCATCAATTAAATTCAATATTTCTTGTGTTACCCAAGGATTTCTACTAGCCCTCGTCTTTTTACCTACTTGATCCTCTGCTGCCTTCACTACTTGATCCCTCAAAGCTACCCATTCTTCTTCTACTGTATATTTTCCCCCATTCCTGTCAATTGTTCCCTTTTGCTGTCCCTGAAACTCTGTACAACCTCTGGTTTAGTCAGTTTATCCATGTCCCATCTCCTTAAATTCCCACCTTTTTGCAGTTTCTTCAGTATTAATATACAGTTCATAACCAATAGATTGTGGTCAGAGTCCACATCTGCCCCTGGAAATGTCTTTCAATTTAAAACCTGGTTCCTAAATCCCTGTCTTACCATTATATAACCTATCTGATACCTTCTAGAATGTCCAGGCTTCTTCCATGTATATAACCTTCTTTCATGATTCTTGAACCAAGTGGTAGCTACGATTAAGTTATGCTCTGTGCAAATTTCCTACATAGATCACTAAAATTGGTAAAGGTGATCAAGAGGTCTTGTCTACTAATACACCAGATCGAATTTAATAACAAATGAATTAAATGTGACATAGATCAACGTAACACATCGATTATATTGTCACTCATGTTCACATCGAATATTTATTCTTCAAGTTCACTAAGTGAAATGTTCGTTTGACAAAGCTGAACAGAGGGTGGTAACGTGACGCTAATTCCGACTTGAAATGGTTCCAATGGCTCTAAGCACTATGGGACTTAACATCTAAGATCATCAGTCCCCTGAACTTAGATGCACTTAAACCTGATCAACCTAATGACATCACTCACATCCATGCCTGAGGCAGGATTCGAGCCTGCGACCGTAGCAGCAGCGCGGTTCCGGACTGAAGCGCCTAGAACCGCTCGACCACCACGGCCGGCAATTCCACTTTAAAAAATGGATAATGCGATCTGACTGTGATTAATATAAACGACAGTCACTGTGAAGTGTACCCCGAAAGAAACTATCACAATGTTCTTAAACATTACAGCGATTGTTGCTGTGAGCTCACAATGAAATATGAGATATGTACTCTAAAGATTTCTAGTGCCAATGCTGCGAAATGCTCGTCATGCGCATGAAGAAATCATGAAATGTGGTGATAATCGCACCTTGGCATGATGTCGAACAGCAGACTTCCATATCCTCCTCCCGTCTTGATCCAACACTCAAGCTCTGAGTCCAAAGCAATATCTCTTCTCCAAGACTGAACAGACTACTTTCCTCTTCCGTTCGCGCTCGAAACTCTAGCTTTCCTACGTTAAATCCAACTCCACCAAAAGCTCCACTTGGAGACTGCCACAAAAACTAAAACCACCAACTTACAACTGGTAAAGCACTCCAGCACCAATCGCATATCACTTAGCGTACAGTGTAGCCTCCATCCATAAGACGGAAGAAACCGTTGCTCCAATCATAATGCATCTAGAGGCATCAAACAGAAGCCAGCTGTTATGTTTTAGGTCTTACCGCATCCTAATCAACACACTGTTATTTCGCACATGTGGGGAACAGACCGGCTCGTAGGTCCATATGACGACAAAAAAAGTTACAGCTCTCTCTACAATCCAGTGTCGGCCTCCTCCATAATCTTACAGAAAGCTTCCCAGAAAACAACAGCGGAATGGACTTTGACTCGGCCCAGAATAATTTCCACACCCTCAGTCCAACGCAGCCTGGGCGCAGGGACAATATGCTGAATATGCTGTGGCCCTGCTCCCCTCTTCCTAAGGTCAGTGCCACCCTCCCTCCCTCCCCCCTCCCTATGGATTCGCTCGAGTACTCTGCAGCAGCTTCCACTGTGCAAAGGAGCTGACCCGGGTCTCCATTTGCTCTCTCTATTCTCTATATGTGCGATTTGTCACGTTGTCAGACCTGGCACCCTTAAGCCTCATCTGCCACAGCCGTGGCTGTGTGATGAAACAAGTGTTTGGCTCCTCCATCTCTAATGGCTACCATTAAATTCAGCATCACAATCAATGTAAACACTCTCTAATAGTAGTTTCACTGACTGTAGAACGTATAATGGTCTGTTTGACTGAATAAATAAGGTGGAAAAAAAGGAAGATCGGAAGGAACTGCCATCTTTCACAAACATCCACTCATAATAAATTATCTGCATGGGAATTTTTTCCTCTCAAATTAGGGTAGTGGGGCACATACAAGCAAAACTTTGAACCGTAAATATCTCATCACATTTCTATTACTTTGAACGAAAAATTAACAAGGTAATGGGGACAAATTTGCCAGTCACAGATGAAGATGAAACAAGATGAACCAACAACCAACACATAAATATTCTCAGGGATTCTGTCAGATATTAGTTTATGTACTTAACTCTTGAATGCTGGTCTGAAGGCTGGGCCGGATGTTGCCGTCATTTGATAGCATGGTCTATGCAAGTATCAGTCACACAGCTGGACAGTTAAAGTAAATAAAACTCAAATCAAATGCTTTCAGCTGAATAAACCTAACTCGTTTACTGAATCCAGAGAAGAAATGTTCAAAATAGTTTTAAAATATTGAAGTATTCCTGTACTTCCACAAAAATATGGTCTTCCTGATTGGAAATCCAAGAAACGGGTCTTTTAACCGACTTAGTATGCAGCATTCATTAATCATCTTTCATAAACACTCAGTCATAGATGACAACTAAAATAGCTGGTGCTCATTCATACGTGATAAATACAGTAACTGATGAGGCAAGTGATATGTGACAGGTGTACCTAATAGCAGTTTGTAGAAATGTGTAAGTGCCTGTAGTACTTGGACAAAGAATTATATTAATAAATAGGAATGTAACTGGAGATGTGACATTGTCAACTGTGACATGTGGCAATAGTATGTGCAAGCGGATAAGTGGGTAGGTACCGACTGAAAATTATAATATGTAAACAGGGAGCTCACTATGAAAGTTGAAAATATGTACAAATAAAATGTTTGTATTAGATATGTGTCTCGCCAAATGATATGACGAAAGAGGAACATATTACATTCGTAATGATAAACTTAATAAATGGTATGGAAGTTCAATACAGATATTAAATACAAATGAAAAGAACACAACAAATGCATGATATCAGTGGATACTTTGTCAAAAAATTGGTACACAGAGAATACGTGACCGATGTGGTCATAAAGTGCAAGGCAAAGAACAGTTTAAAGTGTTCCAACATTAAAAATAAGAATAAAATATTACAGAGAAATACAATTGTTACAAAATGATTGTTCACAAATTTAGTCGTAGATTTTATGAGGGCATCATAAGGTTAGTAGTGCATTAAACGCAACTTTATAGTGAGCAGGATACATTCTGGAAGAACGAAGGAGTAGCGCAACAGGTCTATTGTCACTATCCCAACTGATATAAGTTGGTCCTGGTCGGTTCCGTTTTCAGGGCCGACTGGAGTTGGCTAACTTCAGAAAGACGAAAAATAAAAAAAAATAAATAAAAAACAGGTGCATGTTGCAGCTAATGTCATGGCTCAGAGGTGCGTTTAGTTGTAGCCTGGCCAAAGATAATGAATCACTAATACTCAGTTGTCAAGATGGAATCCGGGCAGGTAGTGTGATCCGAGTACAGAGAGATATCGCTGTGGTGGGTCATGATACATGGTCAGCCATGGAGGTGTTAAACATTCTGGGGATCCTCCACATGTGCTTGTGCCCAGTAGGAGCGCTATGTGGCTGCGCCGTCCCAGGAATCATGCTGTCTGTTCTTTCTGGAGTTTGTAAACACCAGGTTCGTTCTCCTGGCTGCCACTGGGTTCTCTCTTGCTTCGCTTCACACCCACTACACATGCGCTTGTTGGTGAGCCCATGGGCCTCAGAGGTCTCATTGTGTCAAGAGCTGCTGGTTTTTGCCCAGGATCCCAGTCAGCTGTGCGCCTCCAGGTGGGTCTCGACCAGCCCCTGCTGCGCAGTGGGCAACAAGCCTTCCCCAGCCACACAATGCTGACACAGGGCATCACGAGTATGTGCCGTCAAGCGCCAGGTCCAACTCTGCACACACTTCACACATACCACTAGTGCTCGACAAGCGACAATTTATTTACAATAACAATTTACAAATAAAAAAAGGCACTGATAATGTGAATACAAAAAACTTAATTCCGTAATATCTGATAACAAGAATGATTCTTACACTTTCTTAACTATTACTTGTAATATATACACTATGAGCTACAAATATGAGAAATTTAAGTAAAATGATGATGTGATGTGTAGTGTGTGTAACTGCCCATGTTGCGGTATGCACTTAGAAAACTGCCACATCCCGCCATTTGCATTCTGGCAGCACGCATATCTCCCAGTAACATGCACCTCCCACAACCAATTACTTCTTATGATAATGTTTAACTATTTCCTTCACCATTAAACTAAATTCCTGTTATTCCAACATGTACTTAACAACAGATTTGAAACTATAGTTATGACACTAAGGTGCATTTGTATAAATGCTCTAGGGATATATTTTATAAACTAATTAGAACGCTCACGTTGGTGGTGTACACGGTTAGATAATAAACGTTCACTTTGGTGGTGTACACGGTTAGATAACAGTGATGCAACCTGTCGACATACTAACTGACAAACACCAACAGTGGTAGCTAAAGTTTATAATACAGAGTCGAAAATTCACACCAAAGTATTGCTATTGACTAAAACTTACAAGAATTTAAGTGTTTTCATACCTTTTAGATCTAGATACTTACCTCTTCCATGGAGCTAGTTCACCCCAGTGACGATGGGCTCGATTTTGTATGGCAGGTGTTCAAGATCTATCATGCAGTGGTACATAACAAACATGATGCACTTCACTGTGATTCAATACTTTATTTTTTCTCCCGAAAACTCATGGTTGTGTGTTATTGATATAATATGGATTCTCTAGCACGAAAAATTATAATAGGTTGTGGTCATGTCTCCTCCAATAGTTACCACATATAGGAATAAACTCTGTCATTCATGGTGTCGTTCGTGAGATCTTTACTTTTGGTCTGCCCGTCGCCTCTACAAATAACTCACACTGTCCATGCTGTCAATGAAGCCCCCTCAAAAAGAAACTGATACCTCCCACGTTCACTGTGACAAGCGATGTTCGTAAGAAACACTCAACAAGGGGTCCCTAGGCTACCAAGCTCAACAGCTTAGACTGTGTCCAACATCCATCCATTCTGTGGACAGTATACGAATTCCAGCTAAAACTCTGGCAAACATGCAGCTCTGGTGTTCCAATTACAGCATCACAAATGAACGTCAGTAAGGCTAACAACAAGTGAATAAATGACCAAGTTTAGGAAAGACAACAACTCAAATACTCCAGAGCGCGAGTAGGATGGTAAAATTCCTGATTCCCCTCTGCATAGTCATGTTACTAATGATATTTTGCAAAATTTGTCCGTCTGAATATGGAGCACATTCTCTCGCCTTCCTTCTCAATGTAGTGATTGTAAATCGAGCAAGGATGAAGATATGCACCAAGTCCAATTCTTGTGAGCTAAACGACACTACAATAATCATCGCAATCTTGGATGACACAAACTACTAGTGGAAGTATCCACATACTATATTAGTTTCTTATATTACAGACTAAATTTAATGAAAACGTTCCTAACCTAATTCGAATCTCTATCTTCTCCTTCTGTTAATCAGTGACTGGGTGTCCATTACCATATTTGGCTGCTGGATTCAGAGGCTGCACCTCCACAACTAAGATTTCCTGTCTGGCTCTTTGCAGTTTCTTTAGAAATGTCGTTTGCTATTTCTACTTGAAAGTTGTTCCAATTATTCCGTCTATCTGGAGATGAACCTCTGCATGTTGTCGCCCATAACCATGTCCTTTAAAAATGTTTCAAATGGCTTTGAGCACTATGGAACTTAACATCTGAGGTCATCAGTCCCCTAGAACTTAGAACTACTTAAACCTACTAAGCTAAGGACATCACACACATCCACGCCCGAGGCAGGATTCGAACCTGCTACCGTAGCGGTCGCGCGGTTCCAGACTGAAGCGCCTAGAACCGCTCGGCCACAACGGTCTGCTGCCATTTAAACAATCCATTTATATTATTATTAATCCTTCTCTCATTATTCCTGTTCTGATGTTCACAGAAGTCCGTCGTAGTTACTTCGCATTTTTTGGGTGAATACTCTTCACAGGACACGATGTTAAATGCTTCAGTATAGTCTCCGGACTTTCCTGTGAGTTCCTGCTGGTAACTGATTGCCACTTTCACTTAATAGAGACGAATAAATTCACTGTTGCTATATGTTCATCCAGAAACTCGTTCTTCTAGACAGGATTCTTGAATCCTGATGATTCTAGGTCTCAGTGCATCATGATTTCTTTCTTTATGCTGTCCTGTCCTGTCTCATGACCAATAACTGGTGAGAAACACATCCCCCATTCTTTGTGTGTCCTGCAGATGCCTGCAGTACCACTTACAGTATTTTTTGTGACTTCACCCTCCATGTGTCCACGGAAGAATTCTGAAATAACTGGTTATGGTCAGTTTGTAATAAAAGTGAGTAGTATTATTTATCTACACCATCTATCAAAAAAATTATGAGACTGATTTTATTCCTGGCGCAAAGCGACGTTACGTAATGACTATGGTGGTAGTTTGAACTAACGACTGTATACAACAGATTTACATTCTACCAGTCAGTTGGGTGCAGGCGGTGTTAACTAGTGGTGAGCGGCCGTAGTGTGTCAGAGTAGCTGTGGCACAAATCACAATGGGGCAACAACTTTAGACCAAGTGTTTTAGACATTCTCCAGAATCTTCTGAATGAGAGAAAAGTGTGTGCAAAATTTGTTTCGCACACCGTAACTCCAGAACAAAGACATAGATGTGGAGACACTTGCCGCGACTTGATTGAAATGCAAAACTTTGATAATTCGTGTCTCTGAAAAATCATCACAGATGTCTGGAGTCGGTAATACAAATACGAACCTACCACAGAACGACTAAGTGCAAAAATTCAAGTGAATGGTCAACGCTTTGACGACATAAGCGACATTCAAGACAACGTAACACGCGACTTGAAAACGTTCCAAAGAAGAACTTTTCTGACAGTTTCGCATGCTTGTATGAATGTTCTGTGCATTGAATCAAGTGTGGAAAGTCTATGTACGACATCTGAATGATTGAAACCAGAATTTTCACTTTTCTCTATCTTTTGCTAGTCCTGTTTCGAAACTTTTTGGACGGACAGGTCATGCGCAGTGCTTAATAGAATGTTATAACTGGCATAACTGATTATCTTTGTGTGTACAGTGGATGGGCGTGTCATTGCCCACACCATCATCATCAGAATGTTGTTGATTGCAGGTTAATCGAGCGGCTGAGCGCCCTGGTGGGTCCCATACTGCTAGGAGAGTTCCTCGCTGACGTCATCACCGTCAGCGTCAGCGCCTTCGTCAGTACAACAGTGGTCAGTCACAGCCACCAGTAGCGTCCATCTAGTCGTAAAATGATGCAAGTCATCCGCCGATGAACCAAAACATTGTGGCCACTGCCACCCCGAGACTGAATGCGTGCCGTCCGTTGTGGCCGAGCGGCTCTAGGCGCTTTACTCTGGAACCGCGCGACCGCAACGGCCGCAGGTTCGAATTCTGCCTCGGACATGGATGTGTGTGATGTCCTTAGGTTAGTTACGTTTAAGTAGCTGTAAGTTCTAGGGGACTGATGACCTCAGACGTTAAGTCCCATAGTGCTCAGAGGCATTTCAACCATTTGAACTGAATGTGCCGTGACTCAGTAGGGAATGTGTACAAGCGGAACAGGGGCGAATGGGGAAATCCATTGGCATATGAGACCGCGACAAAGGACAAATTGTTACGGCCCGACTGCTGGGAACGGACATCTGGGAAACGGTGAAGATGGTCGGCTGTTCTCGTCAAGGAAAAAAGGAAGATTTAGAGTTTCACATTCCGTCTACAGCGCGGTCGTTAGAGACGAAACACAAGCTTGGATTACGAAACTATGGGGCAGGAAATCGGCTGTACCCCATCGAAAGAAACCTGCCCGGCATATGCCTGGAACGATTTAAGAAAATCACGGAGATCCTAAATCTGGATGGCCTGACACGAATATGAAGCGTCGGACTCCCGAATGCAAGTCCAGTGTGCTAAGCAATTCCCTTGTTACTGACATCAGAGTCTTTGGAAAGTGTTTGAAGGATCGTGGAACCGTTAGTAGCCGACAAGCATTTGACGTTGAAAGGTGACAGCTTTTGATTCTTCCATTTTCTCGCCATCTATTTTGCTTTTCAGAGACCCATACTGATTAGTTTTATACCTATCTCTGAGATATTTAACTAGCCAGCTTCATTGCGTATCGTCTCTGGTACGTTTTAAAACCCATTGCATACCCACTGCGTCTGAAACCGTTGTCTTTGACGGGCCGTGAGCTCTCGGCCACTTACAGGCCTTGACGGCAGAGTTTACCATATTCTTCTTGTTTAAAGAGGAAGTCAGTCATTAGATCATCGAAAGGACGGGAGAGGACAGTGCTTGCAGTGATAAGATATGATTTGTACCAGAGCCACACTGGTTGGAACGGGCAGTTCTGATGAATTGTTTTTGTTCGATGGAGAACCATGATTTTGAATTACTTGTGTTCTGCACAAGATTATCGAAAAGACTATTCGAAACTACCTTGTGGCGCTAAATTCTGTGCAACCGCTTGTGGTGAGTTAAGTCGCGATTTGTTCTCGTCCACACGCCTATATACAAATGATCCATACAGTTTCAAGTGTTTGTAAAAAAGTTTATATTGAGGTTAGGTACTATATGATTATAAGTACGGAGACACCAAGTCATGAACTTCTGTGTGCCATGTTCACAAATGTCCACTGTGTGAAAAGTCAGTCACGCGGTACACACTCAGTATACAGTTTAATGCCGCCCACACTCGAGCTAAATTGTTCGCACTGATGCCAGTCACAGCTGCCCTCATGCAATCCTCGAAAATCAGCGGTTTTGTGGAGAAGTGGAGATGTGGAAACGGTCTCTTTGATGTAATTCCACAAGTAAAAATCACACAGTGTGAGGTCTGGAGAAAATGATGGCCATGCCAGCAACTGGAGATTGCCAGCTGATACACGACCGATCGTAGTAGCATCCAAAAACTCACTAACACCATTGTGGGAGTGCAGTGGAGTACCATGCTTTAGAAAAATGACATTATCACTTTCCTCTTGTATTTGCAGCATGAACTACGCTGAACGCTGTTCTGGCAGCCATGTTGAAAAAAAAACTCTTTCAGCTACTATTTTCATACATACAGTCACAAGTCATATAATTGTTGTTGTTGTTGTTGTGGTCTTCAGTCCTGAGACTGGATTGTTGCAGCTCTCCATGCTACTCTATCCTGTGCAAGCTTCTTCATCTCCCAGTACTTACTGCAACCTACGTCCTTCTGAATCTGCTTAGTGTATTCATCTCTTGGTCTCTCTCTATGATTTTTACCCTCCACACTGCCCTCCAATGCTAAATTTGTGATCCCTTGATGCCTCAGAACATGTCCTACCAACCGGTCCATTCTTCTTGTCAGGTTGTGCCACAAACTCCTCTTCTCCCCATTTCTATTCAATACCTCCTCATTAGTTATGTGATCTACCATCTAATCTTCAGCATTCTTCTGTAGCACCACATTTCTGAAAGCTTCTATTCTCTTCTTGTCCAAACTATTTATCATCCATCTTTCACTTCCATACATGGCTACTCTCAATACAAATACTTTCAGAAACGACTTCCTGACACATAAATCTATACTCGATGTTAACAAATTTCTCTTCTTCAGAAACGCTTTTCTTGCCATTGCCAGTCTACATTTTATATCCTCTCTACTTCGACCATCATCAGTTATTTTGCTCCCCAAATAGCAAAACTCCTTTAATACTTTAAGTGTCTCATTTCCTAGTCTAATTCCCTCAGCATCACCCGACTTAATTCGACTACATTCCATTATCCTCGTTTTGCTTTTGTTGATGTTCATATTATATCCTCCTTTCAACACACTGTCCAATCCATTCAACTGCTCTTCCAAGTCCTTTGCTGTCTCTGACAGAATTTCAATGTCATCGGTGAAGCTCAAAGTTTTTGTTTCTTCTCCATGGATTTTAATACCTACTCCGAATTTTTCTTTTGTTTCCTTTACTGCTTGCTCAATATACAGATTGAATAACATCGGGGAGAGGCTACAACCCTGTCTCACTCCCTTCCCAACCGCTGCTTCCCTTTCATGTCCCTCGACTCTTATAACTGCCATCTGGTTTCTGTACAAATTGTAAATAGTCTTTCGCTCCCTGTATTTTACCAATGCCACCTTCAGAATTTGAAAGAGAGTATTCCAGTCTACATTGTCAAAAGCTTTCTCTAAGTCTACAAATGCTAGAAACGTAGGTTTGCCTTCCCTTGATCTTCCTTCTAAGATAAGTCGTAGGGTCAGTATTCCCTCACGTGTTGCAATATTTCTACGGAATCCAAACTGATCTTCCCCAAGGTTGGCTTCTACTAGTTTTTCCATTCGTCTGTAAACAATTCGCGTTAGTATTTTGCAGCTGTGGCTTATTAAACTGATTGTTCGGTAATTTTCACATCTGTCAACACCTGCTTTCTTTGGGATTGGAATTATTATATTCTTCTTGAAGTCTGAGGGTATTTCGCCTGTCTCATACATCTTGCTCACCAGATGGTAGAGTTTTGTCAGGACTGGCTCTCCCAAAGCCGTCAGTAGTTCTAATGGAATGTTGTCTACTCCCGGGGCCTTGTTTCGACTCAGGTCTTTCAGTGTTCTGTCGAACTCTTCACGCAGTATTGTATCTCCCATTTCATCTTCATATACATTCTCTTCCATTTCCAGAATATTGTCCTCAAGTACGTCGCCCTTGTATAGACCCTCTATATACTCCTTCCATCTTTCTGCTTTCCCTTCTTTGCTTAGAACTGGGTTTCCATCTGAGCTCTTGATATTCATACAAGTGGTTCTTCTTTCTCCAAAGGTCTCTTTAATTTTCCTGTAGGCAGTATCTATCTTACCCCTAATGAGATAAGCCTCTACATCGTTACATTTGTCCTCTAGCCATCCCTGCTTAGCCATTTTGCACTTCCTGTCGATCTCATTTTTTGAGTCATATAATAACTTACCTCAATGCAAACATTTTTACAGTCACTAGAAAGCGTCTAGATAATATTGGATAACCTCGTATTTTGTGGAGTTCATAGGCAATGGAGGAAGCGTAGAGTTGGAGCGAATTATTAAGTATTGAAAAGTTGACTAGCGCATCAGTTGTGAATTTAATTCATTCTGCCCAGAGTTCATTTCTTACGTTCTAAGTTTTATGGCAAAAAGAAGGTCAATTGGGACATCAGATAGCACATCTGACGGTGTATGCTAGTTTCGTAAATCTGAATATGTATATTTAAAAGTAATATGTAAACTTGTAATTTATGTTTATGTTACCTGAAGTTCAATACATTCATTTGTAAGTTCACGTGTTGAAAAGTCATTTTTAGCTCAAACACTCTGCACTTAGAACGCTGCTACCTTTTTGAGCCAGGGTCAAACGAATGGTGAACGAGTGGAATGCTGCTCTTTGGTTTCTATTGATTAATTCTCCTTCAGATGCCTAGTTTTTGCATTCATCGTGTACAGATCTGTGCGTACTTGGGGAAACACAGCCGTAGCATTGCCGACCATTACAAACGTGAACTTAACGCAAATTAACCACGCCTGTTACTTTCATGGAGTTGCTTACTCGCATAATCTCCTGTATACCGAAATATACGGCGCTTTATTATGCGATGTGCTGTGCTATTTGAACGTGTGTGGTGTGTGATGACTTTTGAGGTATTATTTCGGATCAGACAGTGTTAGTGATCATTGCATGGGCAGTAGATATTTTATTCTTGCGTATCACTGCAAATATCATGGCTTGCACATTGTTGCCTCTGAGAGTAGTTCATGCTTTTCTGGCATGTTACCTGAAGGTACCTTTCAACACCCACGCCGCATCAGAGAACGTAAAGCAGGACACGTGGCGACCTATGGCGGGTATGACGACATAGTGTAAAGCTGTAAAAGGTTGAGCATCTAAAGGAGAATTATTCAATAAAGATCAAAGACTTCACTTACGTGAACAGAACTACTTCCTGTTACGGCACCACTCGCTTGACCCTAGCTCAACAAGGTAGCTGCGTTCTATGTGCAGCGAATTTTAGCAAACATGGGTTAGGGCTAAGAAAGACTGTTCAGCACGTACAGTTAAAAACGAATATATTGAACTTCAAGCAACATAAACGCAAATTATGAGTTTACATATCACATTTAACTATACATATTCAGTTTTACAAAACTAGCTTACACCGTTAGAAGTGCAATCTGAAATCTCAACTGACCTTCTTTTTATCATCAAACTTAGCACGGAAGAATTGAACACTAGACAGAATGAATTCAGTTCACAAATAATGCGTTAATATGCTTATCAGTACTTAATAATTCACTCCAACTCTAAAGTTACTCCTTTGTATTAGCGGCACATCGTTTAACGCACATTGTTGAACATGGGACATGTACTCTGCAGCAGGCGATCTCTACGTGTTGTCCCAAGTGAATCATCAGTTACAATTTCAGTGCGCACGGGATCATAAAGATTGGATTATGGATTAATGGAACAGTGTACCAGATAGGATGAATCACATTTCGTGTTACACGGATGCACGTCGGTTGGAGGCAGTAGTATGCGATGACTGACATCCACCTGGGCTTCCGTGGGCCCTGTTGAAGTAAACGAAGCAGGCGTGGACTACTTGAACATCTATGCGGACCACCAGCATTCTTTCGTGCTTGATGTTTTCTCCGACAGCAATGGTATCTTCCAATAGGATAAGTGTCACTAGGCCAGAACCGTGCTAACATATGTTGAGGAGCATGACAGTGAACTCATGTTGCTATCTTGGAAATCAATTTCGTCTGATCTAAACCCGATGGAATACATCTGAGACGCTATCTGGCGCCAGTTCCGCACCAACCCACAACCTACCGGCTCCTAATTCGGCGTGCTGTGGGTAGACATCCGGTGTCCATAACTTTGGGAACGTACCAAGATCTTGTTAGGTTCATGCCAAGCCAAACTGCTGTTGAATTTCATTCCAAATGTGAATCAACATGTATTAAGCAGATGGCCATAATGTTTTCGTTCATCAGTTGACACTTAAAAATCTTACGAGACGTAATACATACACAACTAGTTTAACTAGCGAGTTTATGAAACTAGACTTTGTCTGAGGAGCCTACGATCTAATATCTACAACATATTTATTTTATACGTGACGTGTAAGTACGTCTACTTTTTGTGCTGTTAATCAGTTTTCAAACTGTATTTCTAAGCTTTCACATAAACAAAATGTTATCATGTCTGCTGTTGTCAAATAAAACTTTGCCTGTTAGTTCATGTACTGTTCATCTTAACATTCAGGTGTCTACATTTTAAATGTTAAGTAGCCTACTTATATTTACGGCTACTACATGGCTCTCTTGGTGTAATGATCACCTGCCCGCACTTGCTAACGCAGGCTCCTCAGTCTGTTGCTACCTGTGGGTTTATAGGTATAAGCGGACTACAGTGGATCGCCTTCCGTGTAATTTTTTTTAAATTTTTGTGACTAAAGCATTTCTCCCTTGATATTAATATTATACGTGACATGTAAGCACTGTTTCTGTCTTGTACTGTTAGTCGGTACTTACACTTTTATATAAAAAGATTTTCCCATAAATTTGAATATTTAATTTCTGATGAAGGCACTCATAGAAGAGTTGAAACCTGGTCAAAAGACTTACATTTTGTGACCGAGGGCTGTAATTGATTTATCTTTAATTGTCATTGAACTAAGCAGCCATGTTTAAAAACTTTAAGATTTTCGCTGTAAATGGCTTAATAGCAGAAATTACTAACAAGATTGATTGCTTCAATTTCTAAGCAGTCATCATCAGAACTATAGTAGAACATGAAAGACAGAATTCAAATAGCTGCTGTAAAATACGATATAAAAAGCACATGCATATTAAAGGAATCTTACTCATTCAGTTTGTTACTGAACAACGTGTCACAGTAATGGTCACAAAATACAAACTACCATGCGGGTTCTTGCGTCTAGCTTACAAAGCAAGAGAAACTATGTAAGTAGAGGGGACACAAGCATGATCGATTTCATAAGTTAGAAGAATCTGATAAATGTAAAACAGAGACGTGGAAATAAAACGACGGTGTAAAGTCACACGCGGTTCATAATCCTTCATAGCTGTTACATAATAAGTTCTATTTTCACTTTATTTCCACATCCTTATTTTATATTTATCCGGTTCTGCTAACATTTGTAAGTCGATCATGCTTCTCTACATGGTGCTCATATTGTTTATCTTGCTTTATAAGCGTGACTCGAAGCATGAAAGGCAGTCTGTGTGTTGTGACCATTGCTGTGACACGTTATCTTGTAACTAGTTGAATGTGTATGTTTCCTCTAATAGGTATGCACTTTTTATCTCGTACTTTACAGTAACACCGGTATCCGGGGTGAATAGAGGAATGTGCTCCAATTATCAAGTCAACAGAATGCTAAATATGGTTGCGTAATGAATTAACAACAACATATACATATTGGCTACGCATATATATAGCACCTGATTGCACAGAAAGTGAGCGCTGGTGGCTACTGGCTTCATAATTAATTTAAAGTGACAAAGGTTGCTCTTAGAGATTAATGATAAGCATGCATCATTAAATGCTATGTTTAGGATATTGCAATGAGAGCAGAACGAAATTATTGACATCAATAAGAGAACGGCTGCAAAATACTTACGCGAATTCTTTACAGACGAATGGAAAAACTGGTAGAAGCCGGTCTTCTGAAAGATCAGTTTGGATTCCGTAGAAATGTAATACGTGAGGCAATACTGACCCTTCGACTTATCTTAGAAGAAAGATTAAGGAAAGGCAAACTTACGTTTCTAGCATTTGTAGACTTGAAGGTGGCAGGGGTCAAATACAAGGAGCGAAAGGCTATTTACAATTTGTACAGAAACCAGACGACAGTTGTAAGAGTTGAGGGGCATGGAAGGGAAGCAGTGGTTGGGAAGGGAGTGAGACAGAGTTGTAGCCTGTCCCCGATGTTATTCAATCTGTATATTGAGCAAGCAGCAAAGGAAATAAAAGAAAAATTTGGAGTAGGAATTGAAATCCATGGAGAAGCAATAAAAACTTTGAGGTTTGCCAATGACACTGTAATTCTGTTAGAGACGGCAAATGACTTGGAACAGCAGCTGAACGGGATGGGCAGTTTCTTGAAAGGAGGATATAAGATGAACATCAATATAAGCAGGACGAGGATAATGGAATGTAGTCGAAATAAATCAGGTGACGCTGAGGGAATTAGATTAGGAAATGAGACAGTTGAAGTAGTAGGTGACTTTTGCTATTTGGGGATCAAAATAGCTAATGATGGTCGAAGCAGAGAGGATATAAAAGGTATACTGGCAACGGCAAGGAAAGCGTTTCTGAAGAAGAAAAATTTGTTAACGTCGAGTATAGATTTAAAAGTGTCAGGAAGTCTTTTCTGAAGGTATTTGTATGGAGTGTAGCCAACTATGGAAGTGAAACATGGACGATAAATAGTTTGGACGAGAAGAGAATAGAAGCTTTCGAAATGTGGTGCTACAGAAGAATGCTAAAGATTAGATGTATAGATAACGTAACTGATTAGGAGGTACTCATCAGAATTGGGAAGCAGAGGATTTTGTGGCACAATTTGACTAGAACAAGGTATCGGTTGGTAGGACACGTTCTGGGGCATCAAGGGGTCATCAGTTTATTATTGGTGGGAAGAGCGGGCTGGAAAAATCGTAGATGGAGAACAAGAGATGAATACACTAAGCAGATTCAGAAGGATGTAGGTTGCAGAAGTTACTCGTAAATGAAGAAGCTTGCACAAGATAGAGTAGCATTGAGAGCTGCACTAAACCAGTCTCTGGGCTGAAGACCACGATAACAACAACAACAAAAACAACAACAACAAAAAGAGAATGTGACCATACGTAGTGTAGAAGAATGTAAAAAAAGCATGCAAACACGAACTTTCTTGAAAGACACGAATATGAATATCAAATGGTTTGTGGATTGCAATGTAAAACAGAAAGTTGTACAAGAACTTTGGTTCAGGCTTCATTTCGGGGACAGCATGGTCACACGCTGAAACAGTTTCCTGTACATCTTCTACTTTAAATTGAAAATGGCATGCCTCTGACCTGTTAGTAGCCGTCCAAAGCGTTTTGTCTGCTAACTTCCGCATCGACACCATTTACATAATTGTGTGCCGGACTGTGACTTAAAGATAAGACATTTGCCTTTCGCGGGCGAGTGCTGTACCAAGTGAGAATCACAGCAGCTCTGTTCCAGGTGAGACGCACGAGTTTTTGTGCTCTCGTAATTATAAGTTATTTAGATGCTAATAACATTATATAAGTAAAGAGTACTCAGTAAATTGGTGAATTAGTGTGTTTTAAGCTTAGTATTAGAGGTTCCACTTTTCTCTACGTATTATTCCATAAAAAGAGAATAGATCGCAATGTGCTGATATAATTACGTTTTTGTTTACACATCGGCTCAGTTATCTTAGATAATTTATTTTAACTGTTCTTTTTTATTTCCATCTATGTAAGTAGAGGATCCCTCCATTATTTAGTTCTTGTTTCATGAAAGTGACGTAAATTTTAAATTGTTTGATTCAGAATTTTGCACTAGTACTTTATTTACATAAATTTGTGTATAGACCTAACATTTATAAAAGTGTTGTTCGTTTTATCTGCAATCTTATCGACTTTTCCATGTTACAGTATTGTACCTTTCGCTAGTGAAATGAGCTTGACTTATTAGTTTCAGCATTCGAAGTGATGGGTGCTGTAGTTTTGGTATGGGGTGACTTTAGCGGCGTGGGAATTGGAGAGGTCAACGAGCTCTTCATTGATTTTGTAGGATATCTAGTAGCTATAGGAAGATAGTGGAACATGAGGGGGGAAATTGTTGTCCCCCAGGCTGAATTAGACAACATTAGGGAAGATCTGCACATGTTAAAGTGGGAGAAGGGTTAAGAGAGTTGTGAAGAGGCAGCAGGGTACAGAAGGAACAGGCTTAGACCTTCATCTGATAGAGTTGTGGTGAATGTGAAAAATAAGATTGACCTGTTGCCTCAGTTACAGACTGATGAGCCTCAGGCAAATCTAGGTGCAGACAGGGCACAACAAATTTTTAGCAGTAAACTGAGAAGTATGATTATAGGGAAGTCAGTAAAGAGAAAGAAAGCGTTGTTGCTAGGTAGTCCTCATGCTTGAGTTGCAGGATCAACTTGGATCAGAATACCAGTCACCAACGTTTTTAAAGATAGCACTGACCTAGAGAAGGTCACAGAAGACTTAGGATCACTTTGAAAAACTTAACCAAGATAGAGGTGGTCTGGGCAATAGTGTCGAGGAAGGTCCTGGGTACAATTTAGTGTACGACCTGGTAAAGATTGCATCAGCATCGATTCATACAAATGGTGAGTTTCTCTTTCTGAGACTCCATTACTTACCTAATTTGAATTCCTCTGTCAAGAGAGTTAATTTGGAGTTGGAACCGCTGCTAGTTGCAAGGTCACATATTAGCTTGATTCCTGTTGATTCTATCAGTAGATAGTATTATTTCAGGCATGTGGAGGGGTAAACAGGCTCGGATAACAGCGGGGAGTTCAAAGGGCGGCGCTGGGAGGGGGGGGGGGACAAACATCCTGTCTGAGAAAGAATCCAAACGTCATGATTCTGGCATATTGTATCAACACGAACAGCAGTAGGCTAACTGCTTTCAGCAATCAACAGAAATTTTATTTGCACCTAGTTTTGCCTTAGTCAGTGTCAAATGCCAGATATTTTAATTACATCAAAATATTAGAGAAGTAAGAAGTAAAATCAAATAACTGTCTATATTGGTGAATTAGGGTCATCAAACCCATTTGATGACCCCTTGATATTTTGTGGGTCTCTGAACAGCGTGTGACCACTGGTATAGATACGTTTAACGTTACAGGTTTTAGATTATCACCTCACTTCTGTAGAGAATAAGTGGGAAAAGGAGGATTTGTTGTATTCATCATGAAGTGTCATGAATTTAAGAAAACAGACATTCATAAATTTTGCCTAGAGCAGCATATGAAATCATATGCGACAGCAGTATAATTCCATAATAAATTCTTCCTAATAGGAAGTGTATACCAAGACCCTACAGATAATTTTAACCTATTCGTAAATCATCTTGAAGCTCTACTGGCCTATATGACAGTAAAAAACGAAGGACGTTGTATTGTGAAGATACAGACACACTGTAAACACAGTCGTTGTAACCATCAATGATTTAGACATGTCTCAACAGGGTATAATGACGATGTAATGTTTGTGTCCCTGTGCAGGAATCAGAATATGTGCGAGCATAGGGGTTGTGACTACGTGACATATGTAAGCTGGGATGAGTCCTGGAGGAGTGCTTAGATAGGTGTAGTGGTTAAGCCGACTGTTTAGGATTCGCAGGATATTCAGGTCAGAGTTTGGCCTGGAACCAATTTTCATACATCGCAAACAGCTGATATCAGTGCATAATCATAGAATGCGAATCTGTTTCATAAATAGATAACGGTTGTTGGTGATGTTAATGTAGATTTTCTTAGAAAATCTTGAAGTAACAATTTATTAATGTCAGTAACGTTAACACTCAACTTAACTGCCACTGTAAACTTTCCAACTACGATGTCTAACTGCTCACAAAGAATATTGATAATATATTTATAGGTATATCTAATGAACAAAATTATATCATAAAATCAATAGTCAACTGCCTCTCAGACCATGACATGCAGTTCGGTTTCTTAAATGTTAATACTGAACAGGAAATAAAATCTTCTAAATCTGAATTCAAGACGATAGTATTTTTAGGTCATTCCTCAAAGAAATGAAATGGAGTAGTGTACAAAGTAGTCTTGTCATGGATGAAATATTCAACACTTTTATTAATAAACTCATTACCTAATTTGAATATTGTTTTCTCTTAAAACAAACCCAGATTAGACCAGAATATATAAAGAAGCCATAGACTACTCAAGGAATGAAGGTATCTTGTAAAACATAAAGACACTGTATCTGTTAGTCGGAAACAGCTACCCTGTTAATGCTATAACTCATTGCAAGACATACTAAGAAGTATTAAAGATAATAATATGGACACAACACAAATAGATTACTGCCCCCCATCGGGCAGTCCGTTCTCCGGTCTTTCAATTTGACGCCACTTCGGCGACCTGCAGTCGATCAGGATGATAGGATGATGATCAGGACAGCACAACAGCCAGTCCCTGGACTGAGAAAATGCCTCGACCCAACCGGGAATCGAACCTGGGCCCAGAGGACTGACAATTCATCATGCTGACCATTCAGCTACCGGGGGTGGACACGAAAAATAGATAATCATGTCACATACAAAATACAGTATGACTATGGTGAAGGACATTGGTACATGCAGATAGCATTAAGAGTGAATGATACAGCAGATGTACACAGTGTTGCAAAACGCTTTAACAAGTATTTAATAACTGTTACTGAAATGATGGACTTATCAGTTTCAGTATATGCTGCCACAGAATATTTCAGACCAGTCATTACAAACAGCATCACTAATATGAATATGACCTTCACTGCACCAGTAGCAGTTATTTCCACCATAAAATATCAAGGGAGTTAATTAAGCAGTGTCCTTCAGAGTTCAGTAACATATTAAGTTATACTCTTACATCCATAGTTGAAATGGAGGGCAGTGGGACGTCAGCTGGTATAAATTTATATTAAAAATTAAGGAATTCCTCCAGCTGTATTCAAAGTGTCCATTTTATTTTCGTAACTAGTTTCAACGTTGTAACAACGTCATCTTCAGGCCCATACACTTGTTGACGTCCACTGCGTGCGGCTGATACTAGAAGTCAGTGGTGAGATATGGACGTGCTCCGTTTGACTTCATATTAGTTACTACCCATCTTCCACACGGAACACGTCCATATCTCACTACTGACTTCTAGTATCAGCAGCAAGCAGTTGACGTCAACAAGTGTATGAACCTGAAGATGACGTTGTTACGACGTTGAAACTAGTTGCCAAAATTAAATCGACATTTTAATATACTAAGTTATCTGTGTAATCAACGCTTGCTGAATGGTTGAAATAGCTGAAGTATTTTTTCAACAAAGGAGGTAAAGAAGTACCGTAAAGTTTCTGCCAACTTTCGCTAGCATTCTCAAAAATTTTAGAAAATATAATATACAAACAACTTCTTAACGAGTTGACAAAAAACGTTCAGGTTTCTAAAGGGTTCTGATATTCACAAGACTAACTACATACACTGCGACATCTATTTAATTCATTAGACAATAAACTGCAGGCTGCTTACATATTTTGCGATCTGTCAAAGATTACGACTGTGTAATCGCCACACCCTTTCAAGTTAATTAGAATATTACAGTGTAACAGGAAAGTCTGCCAGATGGTACAGATCCTATATCTATGACAGGAAATAAAGGGTGTAATTAGCAAAGCGACATGTATTAGGCTATAACGCATCATCCAACTAAGAACTAATTGCATGGGTTGTCCCACAAGGTTCCATCTTAGGGCTCATCGATTTTCTTGTATATATCAATGACCTTTCATGAGTAACATTACCAGATGTCAAAGTTGTTTGCACAAGATACAAACATCAGTAGCAAATGAAACATAGTCTTGGACACATCCGTTTACGAAATTTTCGTGGGCGTTAGTAAATGGTTTCTATCCAACGATTTGTCACAAAACTTCGAAAAAGAAGTTTAGAACTTGTAAAAGGTTTCTCGCCAGTGCATGCTTAAAATATGGTGCTCAGCAGGTAAAAGAAGTTGACAGTATTAAATCTTTAAGATTACTGGTTGATAATAAATTCAGCTGTGAGGAGCATACCACAGAAATGCTGAAGTTTCTAAACAAATCTCTGTTTGCAAAACGAGTTTTCTAAGGCGTAGGTGGCATAAAAATAAAAAGAGGTAACATACTTCGCTTACTTTCATTACGTAATGTTCTATGGGATTATTTTTTGGGGTGACTCATTCAGCTAAGCTAAAGTATGTCAGGTCCTTAAACGTATAATAACAATTACTTATGGTGTCAAAGGCCTGTTCAGGGAAATAAGAGTGCTAACTACTGCTTCCCAATGTATTTATTCCTTAATGACTGTTGTCATTAAAACATACGTCTTTCTCAAACCAACAGTTCAGCTCTTCAGATCAACACTAGAAGTAAGAATAATCTTCACGAATATTTAGTCACTTACTTTGGTCCAGAAGTTATCCATTATTCAGGAACACACATTTTCAGTAACCTGCATTTCTTGTGCTATGTGCATTTCTTGTGCACTTGACACGTTCCACATCATAACGGTTACCGTACAGTGGGGTTGATCAATGGAACACACAACCAACCAGCTAACTGACTAACACTCATAAGAAGTCCAGGTTAAGAGGAACCTAAAGGATTTCTTGGTGGCCAACTCCTTCTACTGACCTGACGAATTTCTTAGTAGAACAAACTGGTGCACATATTTTACTAATAATACCAAATATTGCGAGTATATGACTTCTGTACAAATTCAGTGCAGTAATTCGATAATGGTAAGTAAATGTTGTAAAATGAGTTATACACTTGATAGTGCATGCATACAGTATTCTAGGAAATATAAACTCCCCTTCATTGTATTGATCATGTACATGTTTTGTGACATGTTATATGTTACCTTTTACATGCAAATATGCTGGAGGCCTTTTTTCATTTATTCCACGTCTGTGGGGATCAGGTACTATTTGTGTTTCTCAGTAAATAATTATAGCGTATCCCTGTTTTTTTCTCTTTTTTCCTTCCGCCAGTATATCATCTCCTACTTTTCGAACTACGCGGAAGTCCTCGTGCATAACTTGAGGGACTAGCAAAAGAATATTGCGGAGCGACTGGCTTACCCAAAGCCCGTTGGATTTCTTTCCGGAATGAATTTTCACTCTGCAGCGGGGTGTGCGCTGATATGAACCTTCTGGCAGATCAAAACTTTATGGCAGATCAAGACTCAAACCTGCAGCTTTTGCCTGGAACGTATATGAGGTACTGGCGGAAATAAATCTGTGACGACGGGTCGTCAATCATGCTTGGGTAGCTCCGGGAAGATGACTGTACTAATCAAATCTGCTTCCTGATTTCCAGTGATTTCCCTAACCCTTTTATGGCAAATGCTGGGATGGTTCTTTGAAAGACATAGCCGCCTTCCTTCTCCACCCTTCGCCAATCCAAGCTTCTCCTTTGTGTCTAATGATCTCGTTATCGGTAGGACGTTAAGGTTCAGCTGGTAGAGCACTTGCCTGCATTAGTCAAAGATCCTTGGCTTGAATCCTGGCATTCAGTTGTTATCTGCTAGGAAGTTTCGATTAAACAATTATATTTTGTTATGTCGCCATTATTGGCCGCTTGTAATGAATTAGGGAACGAGTGTAAGAACTATATCATTGAGGAAAAGTTCAGCGTTCGCAAATTGAAGCGTTGAGGCAAACTGAGTTGTCTGTAAACTGTCCAGTAAAGCACAAGTTCACGATGGAGTCCCACATATTCGATTCTGTACACTTCGATGTAGATTAGAGGATTCATTGACTGTCTAAGATCTAATAACAGTAGAATTCCCCTGCATCGAATGTCAGATACTAGTTGTGCAGTGTTGGAGTTCCTAAAATTAATCTGATATGTCCCTGGAACGTTCGAGTATGCCCTTAAACATTATCAAAAAAAGTTCCGCAATTTCTTTGTCCGCTGTCGTAAGCATAGCAAGTGCCAACTGTGCTGCACTTCTCAGTTTCAGCTGGTTGACTAGTTTACAAACAACAACCATTTCTTTTACAGAAAGCGGATTCGGGGTGGCTGTTCAAGTATGCTTCCTACCTATCTGCAATAGCGGAGCAGATGTTCCTGTACTGCTGGTTCGGGGATGAGATCCTGTCTGAGGTATGCGGAATACGGTATTACGTGATGTAACGGTTTGTGTTCTGATGTTGCCGATGGTTGTGGCTCGCTGCTGATATATTTATGTGCGCAATTTATGCTGCTTCGATTTTTTTTCTCATATTTCATTTTGTGTGTAGCTTTCGTACAGTGGTCAGCCTGATAATGCGCTATTTGTACATTTTCTCGTGTTTCCATTGGTTTTTAATGCCTATTATAACAACTGTCGATGAAGCGCTTGCTCTAATTTTATAGCTTTTATGTGTAGTTGTACTCACAGTGCACATAATTATGGTGTTCACACATTATTGACAAGCAGTAAATTACGTATATTTCTCTTGATCAGACAACAAGAAAATGTTCCTGATGTACATTACAACACAAAGTAAAATTACGCTGCGCATCATAATTTCATTATGACGCTACGTTCTCTTTGCGATGTGGAGACTAATGTACGCTTCAGTGTATTTACTCCTACTTCGTTATGGATTTTACGTTTCCTAGTTGGTTTTACACTTTCTCTCAGACTACTCAAAAATGCTACATTTCTTCTATGGTCAACCATTTCTAAATGTGCCAATCACACGAGACTTCATACTGAAGTTGCACATTTTTGCGTTTTCATATTACACACAAACAGCTACTTGTTTCGAAATGTCGTTTACGGTCTGCGTATCAGTTAGCAACTTATTTTATAAGGTCTGAATCACCCTGATAACACGATTCTTTCAATTTTAATTCTTCTATAAAAGTGATCGCAGCTGCATCCGACAATATAACTTAACGTCTGGCAGTGAATTTCTGATATAGAACGGGCCACATCAAACATTTCGTTATAATTTACAATTTAAGTTTTCAGTTATTCTGTTTACAAGGTGAATAAATAAGTTACATCTAATTCTTAACGGATATCCTGTGAGATACAGAACTAAAATAAAGCATATTTAGTTTTATGTGCAGCTTCAGATGTTCCCATAATATATAATTGATAAAGCATTTTTAAACTACTGGCCATTAAAATTGTTACACCAAGAAGAAATACAGATGATAAACGCGTATTCGTTGGACAAATATATTATACTAGAACTGACATGTGATTACACTTTCACGAAATTTGGGTGCACAGATCCTGAGAAATCAGTACCCAGAACAACCACCTCTGGCCGTAATAACGACCTTGATACGGCTGGGCATTGAGTCAAACAGAGCTTGGATGGCGTGTACAGGTACAGCTGCCCATGCAGCTTCAACACGATACCACAGTTCATCAAGAGTAGTAACTGGCGTATTGTGACCAGCCAGTTGCTCAGCCACCATTGGCCAGACGTTTTCAATTGGTGAGAGATCTGGAGAATGTGCTGGCCAGGGCAGCAGTCGAACATTTTCTGTATCCAGAAAGGCCCGTACAGGACCTGCAACATGCGGTCGTGCATTATCCTGCTGAAATGTAGGGTTTCGCAGGGATCGAATGAAGGGTAGAACCACGGGTCGTAACACATCTGAAGTGTAGCGTCCACTGTTCAAAATGCCGTTAATGCGAACAAGAGGTGACCGAGACGTGTAACCAATGGCACCCCATACCATCAGACCGGATGATACGCCAGTATGGCGTTGACGAATACACGCTTCCAAAGTGCGTTCACCGCAATGTCGCCAAACACGGATGCGACCATCATGATGCTGTAAACAGAACCTGGATTCATCCGGAAAAATGACGTTTTGCCATTCGTGCACCCAGGTTCGTCGTTGAGTACACCATCGCGAGCGCTTCTGTCTGTGATGCAGCGTCAAGGGTAACCACAGCCGTGGTCTTCGAGTTGATAGTCCATGCTGCTGCAAACGACGTCGCACTGTTCGTGCAGATGGTTGTTGTCTTGCGACCGTCCCCATCTATTGACTCAGGGATCGAGACGTGGCTGCACGATCCGTTACAGCCATGGGGATAAGATGCCTGTCATCTCGACTGCTAGTGATACGAGGCCGTTGGGATCCAGCACAGTGTTCCGTATTACCCTCCTGAACCCACCGATTCCATATTCTGCTAACAGTCATTGGATCTCGACCAACGCGAGCAGCAATGTCGCGATACGATAAACCGCAATCGCGATAGGCTATAATCCGATCTTTATCAAAGTCGGAAACGTGAAGGTATGCATTTCTCCTCCTTAGACGAGGCATCGCAACAACGTTTCACCAGGCAACGCCAATCAACTGCTGTTTGTGTATGAGACATCGGTTGGAAGCTTCCCTCATGTCAGCACGCTGTAGGTGTCGTCACCGGCGGCAACCTTGTGTGAATGCTCTGAAAAGCTAATCATTTGCATATCACAGCATTTTCTTCCCGTCGGTTAAATTTCGCGTCTGTAGCACGTCATCTTCGTGGTGTAGCAGTTTTAATGGTCAGTAGTGTATGTTACCATGTGGCTATCTCTGAGGTAATTTTGCTACAGAAGTGAGTAACTGGAATTTTGAGTCACTCATGAACTAAGGGATATTTCATTCAGCTTAAAAATTCTATACTATATCGAAAAAATAGAAATTTGGTGTTTGGTTAGTAGTTCCCTTCATTAAACGTGTTTTAGAGACACACCTTATCTAGGAGCTCCGCGTTCATTGTCTTCTTCGACAATATGTATATTACAGACGTATGTCTGTGCTAGAATTCCACATTCTGAACTCTTTAGATTAGTTTCTATATGAGCAACAAAACAACAAAAACAAAGTTAGCATCACGATTGAAAATGTATGTCTTGTGAAAATGGAATGCATTATTTTGCAACCTATTTTTGTATACTGTGTTGCAAATGACAGTTTATTAGTAGTTTAACATTTCGTACATTGATGAGCCAGAACATTATGATCAGCTACCTAATAGCCGGTATGATCATTTTGGCACCGATAACAGGTGCGACAAATCGTTGCATGGATGCAATGACGCCTTTGTAAATCGCTGGACGGAGTTGGCACAACATCTGCACACACAAGTCACCTAATTCCCGTACACTCTGAGGAAGGGATGATGAGCTCTGATGCCACGTTCAACTGTATTCCAAATGTAACTTCCTGGCAGATTAAAACTGTGTGCCCGACCGAGACTCGAACTCGGGACCTTTGCCTTTCGCGGGCAAGTGCTCTACCATCTGAGATACCGAAGCACCACTCACGTCCGGTACTCACAGCTTTACTTCTGCCAGTATCTCGTCTCCTACCTTCCAAACTTTACAGAAGCTCTCCTGCGAACCTTGCAGAACTAGCACTCCTGAAAGAAAGGATACTGCGGAGACATGGCTTAGCCACAGCCTGGGGGATGTTTCCAGAATGAGATTTTCACTCTGCAGCGGAGTGTACGCTGATATGAAACTTCTGTAAAGTTTGGAAGGTAGGAGACGAGATACTGGCAGAAGTAAAGCTGTGAGTACCGGCGGGAGTCGTGCTTCGGTAGCTCAGATGGTAGAGCACTTGCCCGCGAAAGGCAAAGGTCCCGAGTTCGAGTCTCGGTCGGGCACACAGTTTTAATCTGCCAGGAAGTTTCATATCAGCGTACACTCCGCTGCAGAGTGAAAATCTCATTCTGGAAACATCCCCCAGGCTGTGGCTAAGCCATGTCTCCGCAGTATCCTTTCTTTCAGGAGTGCTAGTTCTGCAAGGTTCGCAGGAGAGCTTCTGTAAAGTTTGGAAGGTAGGAGACGAGATACTGGCAGAAGTAAAGCTGTGAGTACCGGGCGTGAGTCGTGCTTCGGTAGCTCAGATGGTAGAGCACTTGTCCGCGAAAGGCAAAGGTCCCGAGTTCGAGTCTCGGTCGGGCACACAGTTTTAATCTGCCAGGAAGTTTCATATCAGCGCACACTCCGCTGCAGAGTGGAAATCTCATTCTATATTCCAAATGTGTTCGATAGAGTTCAGATTTGGCGAGCTGGGGCGCCAGCACATCAATTTGGTCTTTCCACTACATTCCTCAAACCACTGCAACACACTCTTGGCCTCGTGACATGGCGCATTATCTTGTTGAAAACTGTCACTGTCGTCAGAAAACACGATCGCCATGAAAGGTTTTACGTGTTCTCCAAACAGTGTACGATACTGGTCGGCCATCATGGCTCCTTGCACGAGCTCCACCAGGCCCATGGCTGCTCTCGTGTATGTTCCTCAGAGCGTAATGGAGCTGCCGCCAGGTTGTTTCCGTCTCGCCGTACAGGTGTCAAGGAGCCGTTCTCCTGCAAGGCAACGGATTGGCGCCCTCCCATCGGCATATTGTAGATAGTATCGAGGTTCATGAGACCATGCAACATTCTGTCACTGCGCTAAAGTCCAGTGCGAATTGCCAGGTGCCCGTTTCATTCGTAGTTGCCGGTGTCGTGGTGTTAACATTGGCACATGCGTGAGTCATCAGCTGTGGGGGCCCGTCGTTAGGAGTGTTCGGTAACTGTGTGTTCAGACACACTTGTACTCTGCCCAGCATTGAAATCTGATCATAGTATGAAGGCTTTCACGACCGGATGACATATCTTCTGGCGAACCTTCCGGGATGTAAGGTCGTGGTCCATGAAACTCTTCAGCTCCTAACGTTTCGTCCAGAGCTGCGCTGGACATCTTCAGAGGGGTGTTTCTCCTCCGGTGAGTCTTGCTGACTGATGGGTCGGACGTCTGAGAGCGACTTATATATCGTAGAAAGTGGGCGTGACCAAGAGTTACACGTGATATGCAGAGATAATCTTTGTCAGAGATAAAACTTAACTATCGATCGTAATCTCGTCACGGACAAAACTGTCTAGCAATTCTGTAGTGCTACTGAGATAGATTATCTCTGCATATCACGTGTAACTCTTGGTCACGCCCACTTTCTACGATATATAAGTCGCTCTCAGACGTCCGACCCGTCAGTCAGCAAGACTCACCGGAGGAGAAACACCCCTCTGAAGATGTCCAGCGCAGCTCTGGACGAAACGTTAGGAGCTGAGGAGTTTCATGGACCACGACCTTACATCCCGGAAGGTTCACCAGAAGATTGAAATCTGATGTTAGTTCCTTCATAGCTCAGTGCCTGTACTGTTTTACCAAACTGCGCAGCTTACGGCGTCCGATATCTGTCATGGGGGATGGCACAACCCCACGACCTCTGAACGTGGTTTCAACTTGGTTTCGCCACAGCACTCCTTGAACACCCAGCAAGTCGTCACAAGCGTCCGGGCCATAACAATCTGCCCCCGGTCAAACCCAGATAGATCTAGTACCTTCCCCATACTACAAAGGTACAGCACGCTCACTGATACTACATCGACCGTGTCTGACTAGCGGTCATTTCTCGCCTGATGGCGCAGTTATCGCCTGGACAGGTTCGTGTTGATGGTAGGTCGGTGGTCATAATGTTCTCACTGATCAGTGTAGCTCACAACATGCTTTCAAATTACATTTTACACCCATTTTTGTTTATGTAATACAGCTAGTTAAGGTTTGCTGTATGATATATCAACTAATGAATTTTTACAATGAACATTGATAGTTCTTGAAGCCCAGATGAACTAGCTTGTAACATTGATGGAACGGATTTAGGTCTGCTTCCCCTAATATTGTGCATCTTTGCCGCAAATTAGAGTGGTGAATAGTGTCAGACTGTGTAGGTCAACATTGTTGTCGTTGTTCTGATCTTCAGTCCGAAGAATGCATTAATGCAGCTCTCTATCCTGTGCTAGTCTCTTCATCTCTTAGTAACCACTAGAAACTGCATCCTTCTGAAACTGGTTACTGTACTCATCTTTCGGGTTTTTTTCCCTCTACGATTTTTATCCACCACGCTTCACTCCAGCACTAAATCGGTGATCCCTTGATGTTTCAGAATGTGTCCTAACAACCGATCCTTTCTTTTTGTCAGGTTGCACCACAAATTTCTCTTCGCCCCAAGACTATTCAGTACCTCCTTATTAGTTACGTTACGTTCAACATTCTTCTGTACCACCAGATTTCTAAAGTTTCTAATCTCTATTTGTCTATACTGTTTATCGTCCATGTTTACCTTTCATACATGGCTACACTCCATACAAATACTTTCAGAAAAGACTTCCTAACACTTAAATCTACTCTCGATGTTAACAAATCTCTCTTCTTCAAGAAACGTTTTGCTTGCCATTGTCACTCTACATTTCATATCCTCTGTGCTTACCACCGTCAGTTACTTTACTGCCCAAATAGGAAAACTCATGTACTAATTTAAGTGTCTTATTTCCTAATCTAGATCCCTTAGCATCATTTGATTCATTTCGACTACATTCCATTATTATCGTTTTGCTTTTGTTGATGTTCATCTCCTATCCTTCTTTCAAAACTCCATTCCGTTTAGTTGCTCTTCCAAGTCCTTTGTTGCCTCTGGCAGAATTACAGTGTCACTGGCAAACCTCAGTTTTTATTTAATGTACTTGGACTTTCATTCCTATTTTAAATTCTTCCTGTGTTTCCTTTATTGCTTGCTCAATGTACAGATTCAATTACATCGAGGATAGGATACAACCGTGTCTCTTTCCCTTCTCAAATACTTCTTACCTCTTATGCCTCTTGACTTTTATAACTGCCATCAACTCTGTCAAGAGCTTTCTCTAAGTCTACAGACATTCTAAACGTAGGATTGCCTTTGCTTAACATATCTCCTATAAGAAGTCGTGGAATCACTATTGCCTCGCGTGTTCCTACATTTCTCCTGAATCCAAACTGATCTTCCCCTGAGGTCTGCTTCTACCAGTTTTTCCACTCACCTGTAAGGAATTCGTTAGTATTTTGCAATCACGACTTATCAAACAGATAGTTCAGTAATTTTCACATCTGTCAGCACCTGCTTTCTACTGAACTGGAATTATTATATTCTTATTGATGTCTGACGGTATTCCACCTGTCTCATACATCTAGCTCACTAGGGGGGAGGGTTTTGTGACGACTTGCTCTCCCAAGGCTCTCAGCAGTTCTAACTGAAATTTGTCTTCTCCTTGGGCTTTGTTTCTACTCAGATCTTTCAGCACTCTGTCAAATTCTTCACGCAGTATCTTATCCCCCATCTTATCTTCATGTTCGTTCTCTTGCATTTCTATAATAAATCCCTAGTACAGACAATACATATATTCTCCCTCCACCTTTCAGCTTTCCCTTCTTTCCTTAGGACTGGTTTTACACATGAGCTCTTTATATTCAGCTGGTTCTCTTTTCTCCAAAAGTCTCTTTGATTTTTCTGTAGACGGTATCTAACTTTCCCCTAGTGATACATGCTTCTAAATCCTTCCATTTGTCCTCTAGGCATTCCTTCATAGCCGGCCGGAGTTGCCGTGCGGTTCTAGGCGCTACAGTCTGGAGCCGAGCGACCGCTACGGTCGCAGTTTCGAATCCTGCCTTGGACATGGATGTGTGTGATGTCCTTAGGTTAGTTAGGTTTAATTAGTTCTAAGTTCTAGGCGACTGATGACCTGAGAAGTTAAGTCGCATAGTGCTCAGAGCCATTTGAACCATTCCTTCTTAACCACTTTGAACTTCCTGTGAATTTAATTTTTTAGACTTTGTATTCCCTTTCATTTGCTTCATTTACTTCATTTTTATATTTTATCGTTTTATCAATTAAATTAGATGTGTCTTGTGATACCCACAGATTTCTGCTAGCTCTCGATTTTCACTTAATTGATCCTCTGCTGCCTTCAGTATTTCCTCCCTCAAATGGACCCAATTTTGTTCTACTATATTCCTTTCCCCTACTCTTGTCAGTTATTGTCTAATGCTCCCTCTGGAACTCTCAATAACCCTTTCGATCTTTCAATTAATACAGATTACATCCCCTTAATTTCCTACAGTTTTGTAATTTCTTCACTTTTAATATACACTTTATACCCAATAAATTGCGGCCAGAGTCCACATCTACCCCTGTAAATGTCTTACAATTGAAAATCTGGTTCAGAAATCTCTGTCTTATCATTATATAGTCGTCTGAAACCTCCCACTATCACCAGGTCTCTTCCACGTATACAACCTTCTTTCATGAATCATAAACCAACGGCAAAGTGCTGCATCCTGAGGGCGGGGGGGGGGGGGGGGGGGGGGGGGTGTCAACGAATCTCTCTTAAAATCTCGTGTTATATGAAATACAACTAAGCTGCTAAAGAGCAGGGATTCAGACAATTTCTCTCTGGTTCCACTTATTTTTCCAACAAATTCTGTTCCATCACCGTGGTAACGCCATCTTATCTGCGACTACAGAACTCGTATTTCAACACTGATGGTCCTCTTGTAATACATTATTCCACATAAATTTCGAAAGTGTGACTCGCCTTGTACTAAGATGTTCACCACCCCTCCATCTCTGACTACATTATTGCCAATGGGAAGTTAAACTCTAAATTTATATCCCTTCTTTCTTCACATCTTTAAAATAGGATCTTTTCATATATTGCCAGGTGTACGGTAATTCTCAGATGGTATAGCATTTAATGATGTTACATTGAAAGAATTATCTGAGGCAGTTCTTGTCAATGACTCCACAGTTTACCATATACAATAGCTGTCATCTGCTGCTGTAGGAAAGGTTGCTCTCATAGCCATACAACTAGAACAGCTTTTTTGTACGTATTTTCAGTGCATCAGAACTTCAGTTAACTTAATGATTTGGGACCAGTCCTGGTCCGGATAATCAAACATCTGTATACTGATTATGAAAACAGGTCATTTCTTTAAAAAAAGGAAACCAAAATTTTGGTGTACATACTACTGTAATATTGATTTAGTGACTACAGAACAATATTGTTTCGATTTTGTGCACTACAATGTCATTTTTTGAATATACGGTGAGAGTCAATTGTTTCGCCGTCTTCAGTCGTTTTTGTGAAGCCAAGTCTCGTAACCTATTGACACACTCAGGATGCCGCTCCATGTTAGCGCAGCGTCAAGACATGCAATCGCCACACAATTGATAGTATTGCATGTGGTTCAGTGCCAATGTAATCTTCCTGGCCATCATTTTCTTCTGTCACTCTCTGAGAGATTTAACCATCACTGAGAATTCGAATCCAGGGTCCAGCGAAGCACAAGCAAGTCACTTGCCTACATACTCTGGTTCAAATGGCTCTGAGCACTATGGGACTCAACATCTTAGGTCATAAGTCCCCTAGAACTTAGAACTACTTAAACCTAACTAACCTAAGGACATCACACACACCCATGCCCGAGGCAGGATTCGAACCTGCGACCGTAGCAGTCCCGCGGTTCCGGACTGCAGCGCCAGAACCGCTAGACCACCGCGGCCGGCCCTACATACTCTGCAGTGGAGTCGGAACAATGTGGAATTTCGAAAAGGATCTTTCTTATGTCCGCAAGTGAAATTTAGTCCTCTGCCTCTTCTTGTTCTTTCTCTTCATTTCAAGCTGCTTCTTTTCATCTTCGCCTTTCGGCATCTTATCTTTAGTTGAAGTACCTTTAAATTTATTCCAAGCTCTCTTTAATGTGGTTGCCTTCATCAGATTTCATGCTTCCAGCACCATATGAGAGTAGTTTTTAAATTCTTTTTTTTTTTTTTTTTTTTTTTTTTTTGTGATGAGCCAGAATGCCTTCATCAGTTTCATATTATGTTCAGTCCTCGACAATTGTCCTCTGTAAAGTTTCTTTATAGCTTCGCTCATCGATTGCTCCATTGTCTGCAGCAAACTCGTTACATTTGCCTTTAGGAAGGGTGTGTTGAAACGTCTTGTCTATCTTTCTTTGGAGTGGGTAGGTGCATTGTCTAGAAATAATGTCACGTTAGTGCCTTCTTCCCCTTGTGTCCTCTTTTAATTTTTTACTTGAGATGTGAAGAGCGAGTCGTACCATTCGCAAAACGAAATAGCAGTCACCCAGGCCTTTGGTTGATTGTTGTAAAATTTGGGGAGTTTTTCACATTTTTGAAAGCTCGGGGTTTTTTCGATTTTCCTATCAATAGAAAGACTATTTTGTTGTTTTTGTTAGAGTTAGCAGAGTTCATCACGGTAACACAGTCTTCAGTAACCTTATGGCCATGGGCACTAGTTTCTTTTTTAGAAGCTCAATTTGTTTGAGGCAAAGCTTTCAAAGGAAGGCCTGTCTCAGCTGCGGTGTTTTGAATTTTTGCAATAAAATTTTCTGATGCAATAATAAATGAAAAGCATCAGTTTAATCCAACTCGTGAACACTGTGCCTTGTCTTGAAATTTCGTAGCCAACCACCGCTCATTTTAAATGAAGACAAACTGTCGATTTTCTCAACTAAAATTTTTGCTTTTCGCAAATAATTGGCCCTGGAAGAGGGTTTCCCAGTGTTCGTTACCGCAAAAACCACTTGAACACTGCCTCTTCAAGCACTTACTTTCTACTGTTTTCATCGCTTTTCACGACGAGCTCCTATTTTCAGTCTCAAGGACAGACACAAAGTTTAATATTGAGGATTTTTTTTTCTTTTGTCTGAAATTGTTGACGTTCCCACTCTGAATACCTCAGTTAACTCCTTAGCACTCACCCCTTTGTCTAACCGTTCAGTGACTTCTATATTGTATGCTAACGACAAGACAAAGCGTTTCCTTTTAAAAGACATATGCCGCATAGTAAATTAAAACACGCGCGGAAAACGAAACGACACGGAAGACGGAACGAATAGTGACAAATCAGTGTATGCGTTAAGGTCAAGAACAGGCTGATGAAGGCTCCTCTGAACGAGGGGCACCACAAACAGAACAACGTGCGTACTGCGCATATTGTGCGTACAACAAAACGCCTACTGTATTCGTTGTTCACTGGTAGATTTTAGCTTTTAATACATCTTTTAATACATTCGCTGCAGACTGATTTTAGAGCGATAAAGAAGCGTAGATTGGACTGCGTACTGTAAAAGCCATCGAACAAATGCGATAATTTTAGCCATACAGAAGAAATTTCTTTTTCCTCAAAGTGAATCGGATAGTTGGTGAGGCGGAGAGCTAGAGCTCAGATTAGTTGAGTTCTACTGTGATTGATTTGCTTTTCACTTCCTGGAAGGAGTATCATCATGTGACGCAAATAGATATTAGATGAGAGGGGAGCTCAATAGACGCTGCAGTAAGGCATTTATTTTACTGCAAAAGCCTCACACGTCTTCCCCCACGGTTTGGCTAGTTAGATGCGGAACGGGCCAGTTCACAGGATATGTACACATGAGTAACATTAACATTAACAATTTTTAATCCTATTCATGGAGCTCCACTTTAAAACAAGTTTTTCCCCCCAGGCTGCCAGTTTATGAGTAGAAATTCGTCCATGAAATAGATGGAGTTGTACAGGAGAAATGATTTCATATTGGTTGTAAAACTTGCTTTACTGCCTGTCAGACATTTCGTATTACGGGGAAAATGATCAAAAAATTTTATGCTGCCCATTGAACTCTTTTCTCAGCCACTGACAGCTTTCATAATAGCTAATAAATGTCATTCTTCCTCTAGTGCTGTGGTTTGGTCATCACTGGATTATTAAAGATGAATTGTATTAGCAAATATATGTATTTTGACGGTGCAGCTAAGATTCCTAACACCTGGAAGAGGTATCTACATGTTCAATATGGGTGAACACCATATTTTACTCCTATTGCTCGCTATTGTGCGATCAATACTTTCTTTATAAGTAGTAAGTTCCCCCAGAAAATTATTCCAGAAGATATTTTTGCGTTGAAACGTGCTAACTGTATCACAAGTTTCATTCAATTGGTTTCATGACTGACAATTATACGAATAGGAAAAGTAGCTGAACTTAATTGCTTGAAAAGCTCAATAATAAATTTATTTCAGTTCAGGTTTTCATCAGAATGTGTAACAATATATTTGGAAAATTCTACCCTGTTTACTGACTCCTGTTCACACTTTAGGTCAACTGTTAGTACGGTTAGTATGACTGTATTTGTTGTACAGAACTGAACATTTTGTGTTTTCTCCAGATTAAGTGAGTGTCCATTTTCAGACCACTACTTAATAGTGCCTTGAAAAACATTATTAACAACTTCTATTGCTTTCTCTTTCATGGGATTCATTACAACACTAGTATCATCTGGAAAAATTATCAATTTTGCTTGATGAATGTCAAGTGGAAGATCAGTTATATATAACATTTAAGAAATAGGAGTGGACACAAAATTGAACATTCTGGACTCTCTTAAAGAGTTCTCCCTAATCATTAAAATTATGTCTCCTTTCAGCATTGCTTGAATTATTCAGCAATACCTTTTACTTTCTCCTGGTTAAGTGCGATTCAGTTGTATGTAAAGCCATGAATTCCATAAATCATAAGTTCGTCAAACAGAGCAACATGACTGACACAATCAAAGTCCTTGAGAAGATTACAAAAAATAACAGCTGCTGAAATTTTATTATTTAAGGCTTGTAATATTTTGTGATTAAATCCATAAATAACGTTCTTGATCGAGCAATCCAAACTCTGATGTGCTAAGTAAATGTTTTCTGTTTATATGTGGGACTACAATTGAGTACCTTATACATTCGAATATTTTGGAAAAAGACATCTGTAAGAAAACTGGATGATAATTGTTTTAGCCTTTCTTGTCACCGTTCTTACTAAGAGGATTAACAACAGCATATTTTCTCCTGTATGCAAAAATTCTCTGTGACAGTGATGTATACCAAATGTAACTGAGAATATTACCTATTAAGTTAGAACAACATTTCAGAATTTTTTTTAAATTCCAATAATAAAACATGAAATTTTCTTGTATTTTTTATTATTCTGTTAATTTCTGCTAAGAAAGTTGGTGCTATATCTATCTGCTTGAAGTTTTTTTGATGAAAGCTGTTAATTAATTTTTTGCTACTATATTTAGAAATCGGTTGCTATAGAATTTCAAAATGCCACAGGCACAATATTTTCATATGATTTACTCGTCAGAATAACTTGTAGACTCATTTCTTGTCATGTCTTCCTTTTAATGATATCTCACATACTTTTAATTTTACTATTTGCATTATTAATTTATGTCATTGCATGCATATTTCTGGACATTTAAATGACTTTCCTTAAAACTGTACAGTATATTTTGTAGAATGCAAGTATGTGGGATATCCACTTATTGTGGCCTCTATAATAAATTCCCCTACCCCTCTTATATGTAATTTTAATCAGTTTAGGTATCCACGTTTTCCTTGTTTTTCGATGAACTTTCTGGATGACTTTTTAGACAAGCTTCCTACAAATACTGACACAAATTTCCTATGGAGTATATTGACTTTCTCATTAGCATCTACTTCTACATACACCTCATTCTTTACCAACCCTACTATCTTGTTCTTAAAAAATTGTACTTTGTTGCCATTAATGATCCTCCTTGCTTTTTATGAACATGCCTCAGAGCCGTAAAACCGTTTATTTTCATTAACTGTGTGTCATGATAAGATAGTCCAGTAAAAATTGGGTACATGTCAATTAGATGATACATCTTTCGTAAATTGTCTAATTAGATGTCACTTAGTGAATGATAAATGGCTAAATGATGACGCTATAAACCTTCGTTCTTTATTTTTCTTTTTATCTTTCCTCTTTTTAAAATCGAAACTCTAGTTCCCACATTTTTTCTTTTCATTTAATAAGTTCACTTACATCACCATTTGCTCTTCCGTGACAGGCGCTGTGTATCCTAGCGCAGCTGCTTCCAACATCCCAACTGAAATTGCGGTACTGTTGTATCAATGGCAGAAAATTATCGGTCTAGTTGTTCTGAAATTTCCAGATCAGAGAATTTTGGTCAGCTGCTGTCTCCCTTGTTTCGAATATTCTGGAGAATTACTGAAGTAATTTAACTTTTGCCTATCCTGTATATATGTATCAGAATTGAGGAGACTATGTTTCATAACAGCAAGTATCCTTTCATGCCTCCTCCTTTTTATACACAAGAGCTGAAAAGAAAAGAACAGTCGTCAGAATTACCAGTTTACATGCTTTAAGTATACAATTACAAGCATACAGTAATTACATTATGAAAGGAACGAATTACTTTTTAGTCACCGTCACACGTAACTGGTTTTTATGATCTGTTATTCTTTGGGCCCTTCATATTGGCTATGTTTATTTAAAGAGTGACATATTTCATAACATGCTGAGGAGATGCATAAACTTTACGAGTCTACTGACAGTAATTCTACCACAGTTAACGTATTTTCACATTCAACCCTCTTAAATATTGTCCATTATGCAACTGTGAACCTCAGGCGACGATAATAATAAGAGGAAAACGAAAGAGTGTTCTTTTTTCAGCCAAATTTTAATGGGAACTCTTGTTACACTTAAGTAATATGATATAGTCACTATGGTTATATACATACACACACACACACACACACACACACACACATATATATATATATATATATATATATATATATATATATATATATATCTGTGTGTGTGTGTGTGTGTGTGTGTGTGTGTATGTGTGTGTTAAACCAGTAATTCCAGACTCAGCAATAAAAATACCACATGTTCAAACTTCCTGGCAGATTAAAATTGTGTGCCGGACCGAGACTCGAACTCGTGACCTTTGCCTTACGCGGGTAAGTGCTCTACCAACTGAGCTACCCAAGCATGCCTCACGCCCCGTCCTCACAGCTTTACTTCTGCCAGTACCTCGTCTCCTACTTACCAGACTTTACAGAAGCTCTCCTGCGAACCCTGCAGAACTAGCACTCCTGAAAGAAAGAATATTGCGGAGACATGGCTTAGCCACAGCCTGGGGGATGTTTCCAGAATGAGATTTTCGCTCTGCAGCGGAGTGTGCGCTGATATGAAACTTACTGGGAGATTAAAACTGGCAGAAGTAAAGCTGTGAGGACGGGGCGTGAGTCGTGCTTGGGTAGCTCAGTTGGTAGAGCACTTGCACGCGAAAGGCAAAGGTCCCGACTTCGAGTCTCGGTCCGGCACACAGTTTTAATCAGCCAGGAAGTTTCATATCAGCGCACACTCCGCTCCAGAGTGAAAATCTCATTCTGGAAATACCACATGTTATTAATGAAGGAATAAACAACTGTGTACATAATAGTGTTTTCAGTGAGTTACAATTTAGCAAATCACCATAAATACTGATACAACAGATAATGTTTTAAAAACAAGCCACTGTGATCTGGGCAGAAGGCCTTACACGCCAGGAATGGCAATGAACTAAGAACTTTTTAAAACTCGCTGCAACTTGCAAATATTGAAATATTAAAGGCAAGTCACCATAAACACAGCAGAAGGCATCAGATGCCAGGAATGGCAGTAAATAAGGTTTTAAGGCTAACTGATAAAATAGAAATACCAAATTAGAATTTTAAGGCAAATGACCACAACACACCTGAAGACCTTACACGCCAGGAATGGCAATAATATAAAAAATTTAGAAACCTGCTGTAAAGCAGCAAATACAATAACAAAGATTAATTAAAAAAACAAGCAACTCATTAACAAACGGGTGAAATAAGATGATGGTAAACTTTGTAACACAGCCCTTAACATCCACAGAACACACACCACTAGATTAATTCCAGAAGGCGACCAGTACTATTAACTAGACATATATAACCCTTAATGTTGGCATTACAGCGTATTGTAATAAATAATACAATGATAAAACACAAGGACCAGTACATAAGTTCTTTAAAGGGTACTGAGGCAGATTATACCCCAGAAGGCGTGGGCTGGAGGAGCGTTACACTGAACTACTGGCCATCATACCTGCCCACAGACGGTGCTGCAGGAATCGACCTCTGTGAAGGTCCAGCAACAATCACTTTCGCGAGCGATGAGACACGCAGCCAGAAGTTGCATTCCCTTCACAAGATGGTAACTCAGAGTAGTGGCAGTCTAACGAGTGTCTAATGATAATCTTGCTGAAGCTACCTGACGTCCGATAAACCAAATGCAACGATGGAACAATACGACAAAGCCGGAAACGGCGGTCTGCACTACGTCCCCAGAATACTGTGTTTAGAGTGCCTGGAACTACCACCAGAGTAGAGGGATCACCAACCGGCCTGCAATCAACAAAGCTATCAGAATTACAAGCCTTACCAGACACCAGTGGCAAGGCGAGGAAAAGTACACTGCCGTTACATACACTAACCCCCAGGGGAAGTAACTGGGGTGTTGTCGGCCACCAGGCAAGAAATGTTACCGCTGGTTGAACTTAACAAATTGTAACAAGTTGAACCCAGTAAATGGTAATAAGAAGTCGAGGAAAGCTAATCAGATCCGCCTTCCCCACTCGCTGCTCTTAGCCTTGGCGACAGTACGGGCAGCAACACGAACCCAGGTCACTGGAGAATCGTGAGATACCACAGTGGTGGAGGTTTCTCTACTTTGAAATGCACTCATCTTAAAGCTTGCTGGATCCTGTTTACGACGAGGTCGTGCACCCCCGTGACCACAGCCCTTCCATCCGGCAGTCCATGCGTGCCGCCAGCGGTCCCGGTGCGTTCTGGCACTGCGCAGATCTGGCTCCTCCTGAGTTCTCATCCGAACTGGCCCATTCGCACGACCCGGAAAAACAACGACGTCGCCCCAAAGATAGGGCAACAGTTAATACATTTCGATAAGCGCCACTGCTGCCACTAGTGGACAGGCAACGCTTGCGAGACCGAGTGGCGCCAGTCAACACGAGAAGAAGACAAAACAACCGCAGCCGTGCCAACTAAATGGTACCGTCTGGCCTCCAACAGAGGGCGGAAACCTACAAACAGCACCAAGGTGAGCCGCAGCACGGCACAAAAACTTTGTATTTCGTGTAATACACGACAATATATGAATGGTCGAGGTGGGTGTTGACAAGGTGTTCTTGCAATGAGCATACATTCGAAAGAAACTGAGACAATCCCCAATAAAGGAAGCATTTTCTAATGAATGGCAAGTCATAGCTTAAGTGCCACGGAGATGCGTCTATCGAAGATCAGAACAGTGAAACTTTCGCTTTCCAGCTCATCTTCTGGAATGCTACGTTGACTGTAAAGGCCTTGTCTACATGTTTAATTCTGTGCTAACGATACACTGTTAAGATGTTCGCGATTTACTTCGTAGATGTTATAGTTACGTATTGCATTTCCAACATATAACCTTAACTTTCATTATACATTTTACACTGTGGAACGGAGCATTTGTGTTTTCCCTAGGAAACATGAACCTGCTAATATCAAGGCCGTTAACATTTATGAACCTTCTACTACTATTTCTAACACTAAAAATGTAATTCAATCGCAAAGAAGATCATCAAGAAGTGTTAAGTTCGACAGCTTCTACGACCATGTTTCTCCACTGGAACATCCAGTGTACATGACACTCAGGAAGTTAATAACGTAGGTCTCTATTACCGATGGGAAAATGGTTTAAATGCTGCTGGGTGTACCACGTCATTGTGTAAAAATAAAATTTTTGAAAAGGTATAAACTAGAAAATCGACGTTTCGACCGTATTACAACAACCTTCACCAGGACAAGCCCTTCCCTGAGGAAGGCCGTTTAATGTGGGCGAAACGTATATATTTAACTGTTATCATTTTATAAAAAGACGCTGTGCAGCATCGAGAAGAATTTCAATTTTTCAGGAAAATGTCATTTTCTGCGTCAAAATGTGCCCCATATATCAAATCGTGACAACAATAACAACTTGGTATTTATTATGAGCGTCATGTAGTGACTAAGAGTAAAGCTTGAGAACATGAATTCCTAGTGAAAATTTGTTGTATTTTGTCTCTATCATAGGGTCATTAAACCTGTAACGTTTGACCAGAACCTTCTAGATTTAGAATAACCTGTTTGCAAGACAGAGTTCGAAAAATAGAGTATGTCTGCGCTTGGTGGTTGAACATTGTAATAGCACCTCTCGCAAAGACTGTGTTGGAGGTATGCGGAACTGTTTCCTACTTGTTTCTGAAATTATATTTCGTGAAGTGTTACCTGATTGTCTGCTTTGAAGAGTATTCTAGTTTGATTGAGGTCAATAAAAAATAAGGGATATTTGATGTTATTTAAGTCACTACACAGTTTTGAAAAGATTGTCCAAAAGTGCGTTAATTGCCAATACACTAGCAAAGGTGAACCGTCAGCAGAGATCCGTGTGACAGCTCGGGGCAATTGGAGTATGGAACACATGCTACAGACACCATGAAGGTAAGCCCCACACATGATCCGTCAACTGCTGCCAACATCTTTGAGGTACACAGCTATGACTTTGTAACCTTAAAGTTTTTTGCAGGGTCATCAGTCTTCTTAATGGTTTGATGAACCCACCACGAATTCTTCTCTTTCTTCTGCAGTGCTAATCTTTTCATCCCACAGTGGCAATTGCAACCTACGTCCTCAATTATAAGCTGAATGCATCCAAATCTCTATTTCCCTCTTAAAGTTTTTACCCTCTACATCTCCCTCTAGTACCATGGAAACTATACTCAGATGTCTTAATAGATGTCTTCTCATCCTGTCCTTTCTTGTTGCCACAATTTTCCATATATTGCTTTCCTCGTCGATTCTTGCTACTGTTCATTATTGTCGTCTTTCTTCGGTTTACCCTCAGTCCATATTGACGATTCATTAGACTGCTCATTCCATTCAGTAGATCCTGTATTGCTTATTCGCTTTCACTGAGGGTAGGATTGTCATCAGCGAATATTATCACTGATGTCCTTTCGCCTTGAATTTTAATTCCACTCCTGAACCTTTCTTAAATCTCCGTCATTGTTCTTCGATTTATAGATTAACAGTAGGGGAAGACTATAGCCCTGTCTTAAAGCCTTTTTAATCCGGGACCTTCTTTCTTGGGCTCCAGTCTTATTGTTACCTCTTGGATCTTGTACATTTTGTGTGTTATCCGTCTTTCCCTGCAGCTTATCGTTATTTTTCTCAAAATTTCGGATCATTTGACATTGAAATTGCTTGTCTCAGGTCGACAAATCCTATGGCCGTGACTTGGTTTTCCTTCAGTCATGCTTTCATGATCAACTGCAAAGCCAGAACTGCCTCTGGTGCCTTTACCTATTCTTAAGCCAAACTGATCGATATCTAAGCGGTCCTCAGTTTCTTTCCATTCTTCTCTATATTGTTCTTGGCAGCAACTTGGATGTATCAGTTCTTAAGCTGCTTGTGCGACGATTCCCGCACTTGTCGGCTCTTGCTCGCTTTGGAGTTGTGCGGATGATGTTTTTCCGAAAGTCTGATGTTATACTGCCTGTCCCATAATTTCTACACACCAAAGTGAATAGCCGGCCGCGGTGGCCGAGCGGTTCTAGGCGCTTCAGCCCGGAACCGCCTCACTGCTACGGTCGCAGGTTCGAATTCTGCCTCGGGCATCGATGTGTGTGGTGTCCTTAGGTTAGTTAGGTTTAAGTAGTTCTAACTTCTAGGGGACTGATGACCTCAAATGTAAAGTCCCATAGTGCTCAGAGCCATTTGAACCATTTTGAACCAAAGTGAATAATTTTTTTCCATTTCGCCGATGATTTTAGAAACACCGATGGAATGTTACCCATACCTTCCAAAGCTCTTTTCAATTCTGTTTCTAACACTGGATCTCCTATCTCTTCCCTGTCGATTCCTGTTTCCTCTTCAGTCACGTCATCAGATAAGTCGTTCTTCCCTGTCGACTCCTGTTTCCTCTTCAATCACGTCATCAGATAAGTCCTACCTTTCACAGAGACATTCACTGTACTCTTTCCACCTATTTGCTCTCTTCTCTGCAATTAACAGTGGAATTCTCACTGCGTTCTTAATGTTATCACTCTTCCTTCTGATTTCACAAAAGGTTGTTTTGACTTTGCTGTATGCTGAGTCAGTCCTTCGGACAATCACTTCTTTTTCGATTTCTTCATATTTTACATGCAGCCATTTCACTTCAGCGTCCCTGCTTTCTGTTAGTTTCGTTATTAAGTTAGGTATTCCTGTATTTCCCTGAACATTTCTTTACTTCCTTCTTTCGTGGATCAACTGAAGTATTTCTTCTGTTAACAATGGTTTCTTTGCAGGTACCTTCCTTGTATCTACGTTTTCCTTTCCAACTTCTGTGACTACTCTGTTTAGAAATGTTCACCGCCCTTCAACTGAATTGCCCTCTGAGCTACTCATTACCACAGTATCTATAGCCTCTGACATCTTCAAGTATATCTCTTCATTCCATATCACTACCATGTCCCACTTCTTTGTGCATTGATTCTTCCTGTCTAGTCCTTAAACTTCAGCCCAGTCTTCATCATTACTTTACTGTGATCTGAGTCTGTATCTGTCCCTTGGTACACCTTACAATCCAATATCTGATTTCGATGTCTCTGCCTGATCATCATGTAATCTAACTGGAATTTTCTCGTATCTCCCGGCCTTTTCCAAGTATACCTCCTGCTCTTGTGATTTTTGAACATAGTATTCACTATTACTATTTGATAATTAATGCAGAACTCAATTAGTCTTTCTCTTCTCTCGTTCCTGCCACCAAGTCCATATACTCCTGTAACCCTTCTACTCTTTCCCATACAATTGCATACCAGTTCCCAAAGACTACTAAATTTTTATATCCCTATATCTACCGAATTACTCGTTCAGTATCCTCACATACTTTCTTTCTCTCTCTTCATCTTTTGCTTGCGGCGTCGGCATGTACACCTGAAATGTTATTGTCGATGTTGGTTCGTTATTGATCACAGTGAGAGCAACATATCACTTAACTGTTCGCAATAACTGAGTCATTGTCCTACCTTCCTATTCACAACGAATCCTACTCCCATTATACTATTTTCTGCTGCTGTTGATATTATCCTATGCTTATCTGATCAGAAGGTCTAGTTTCCATTTCACTTCACTGACACTCACTATATAAGCCTCAGCATTTCCCTTTTAAGATTTTTTAGCTTCCCTACCACAGTCAAACCTCTGACATTTCATACCTCCATTCGTAGAACGTTACACTTTCATTGATTATTCAGTATTTTGGCCATGGTCACCTCCCATAATAGAGACTGCAAAAAATTGTCACTCCAGAGCAGTACTATGAACTGTCCATGATGGAGTGGTTAGTGCTGGAGTGTCGTTTTTTTCTCTTGAAACATGGCTGCCTTTTAGGGGAGCAGAAATTCTGAATATTGCAATCAAATTCTTAAAATCCTGATCACTTACATAAAGAGCTTCTGCACTTTGTGAGAACTGAAGTGCGATGTGTCATTAGTGGCAACACATCTTTTCCCTCACCATGAAATTTGATCGCTATGTGAACAATATAGCGCAGCGTTTTCAGAGAAACAACAGCCAACAAGGGGACCTTTAGTTATATCATGTAGGGCAATGTAATAGTGTAAACTACTAATGAATGTGTGGCAGAATTATGAGGTGTTTTCGATTATGGGTTGGCTACTGTCACACGAAACGAGACAAGGGTAGACCATTCAACTGTACAGACTGGTCGGAATCCTTGTTAGTAAGTTAACAAATTAAAATAATGGAGGAGAGAAATGATTATCTGGGAACTTTTTTAGATATATATATAGAATTACGACTAATCTTGTTTAAAATAGCATCATGATCCGTGTGATAGATCATGAGACTTTTCAGTTTTAATTCAGCGCTGAAATTAGAATTCGTGGGACTGCGTGTAAGCAGGAGAGGGTGGGATCGCGCCTTAGGACGCCACGTCATCATAGCGGGCTGGACAATGTGGTTACAGAAAGTTTCGGAGAGAGCCAGAGGGCTGCAAAAGGCACAAACGAAAAGTAAGACGAAATGTTCGACTACCAGCACCCCTTGGCAAGCAGTAGACAAATGATCACATAATTTGATTTCACACATTCACACAATCCTATGAATGTTTAAGCATGAGGTTGGCGAATGTTTTTTGCACGAAGGTGATGGACTTGAGCGAGATGGATGTGGGCAAGTATTTGATGTACAGCTTCGTTCGTCGTTCCTTGTTGGCTTTGCAAGTGTGTGTTGCTGTTGTGGAGGTCCCATAATGGAATGGAGCTGTGAGTGCAGAATCTCGTGGTTTATTGGCTTTGTATGCGTGAAAGTCATCGTTATGTATCACTGAAAGCGGTCGTTTTTCGTTGTAATACTTTGCAGACGACTAGTTTACAATAGGATAGGGATTTGGGAAAGTATGTCGTCTATTGAAACTTCCTGGCAGATTAAAACTGTGTGCCCGACCGAGACTCGAACTCGGGACCTTTGCCTTTCGCGCGCAAGTGCTCTACCAACTGCGCTACCGAAGCACGACTCACGCCCGGTACTCACAGCTTTACTTCTGCCAGTATCTCGTCTCCTACCTTCCAAACTTTACAGAAGCTCTCCTACGAAGAAAGGATATTGCGGAGACGTGGCTTAGCCACAGCCTGGGGGATGTTTCCAGAATGAGATTTTCACTCTGCAGCGGAGTTTGGAAGGTAGGAGACGAGATACTGGCAGAAGTAAAGCTGTGAGTACCGGGCGTGAATCGTGCTTCGGTAGCTCAGTTGGTAGAGCACTTGCCCGCGAAAGGCAAAGGTCCTGAGTTCGAGTCTCATTCGGGCACACAGTTTTAATCTGCCAGGAAGTTTCATATCAGCGCACACTCCGCTGCAGAGTGAAAATCTCATTCTGGTATGTTATCTATTCTTCACCCATCTTCTTTCTTGGTCTCAATCTTGCGAATCTTCAACTTCTGTTCTTCCTGCTTTTTCTCTGCTTCTTACTTGCTTCTTGGTTCTTCTCTAGCAGGATATGGAAATATTTATTGATAACTAGTCGCTTTGAAGTCCTCCTCTTGGTAACAGTTTGATAAATTGTTTGGGCGTGTCATTTTTACTTTGTGGACGTTTTCTTCAGTTTTGTGCATCAGTGTGCTGTTTAATAGCCGTAGTGTGACATTTTTACACATATATATTTTTTTGCCAGTGGTGGCTTGCCCAAGCGGTCTTCTCGTCGGGCCGTTTTTTCCTCGCTCCGATGAGTCAGGGCGTTCGGAGACCCTTCTGGCGTTCGGTGTCCTGTCTTGTCTCTGCAGGGTTCCCCCACTGTGTGGTTCCAGTGTTCTGTCCCAGCAGGGTTCCACCACCCTGTGGTTCAGCTTGGCAGCAGATTTATTTACTGCCCACTTCAGCTATCCTCTGTTGGTCTCACTGTCCTTTCCCTTCTCTCAACGCTTCTGCCTTGCTAATTACGTCCTTTTCTTTCTTGAAACTTCTCGCGTTGCAACTTGTGGTTCGTTGCATCTGGTCTTTGCTGGAGTTTTTACAATCGTTCTTACAAAAAGTTTTACTTATAATCATCTAACATATGTGTAGTACCTACATTGTTTTACGCCTTCTTAAAAAGCATTACAAATTTCGGCGCCCTTTCCATGTTACAATTCTAAGATATTTTGAGTCATAATGTCTACAAGAATCCTCAAATTCGTTTTTTATTTTTGTGTAGTGTAGTGGTGTATAGCATTTTAGTATTTCATGCTGTTAGACTATCTATGCTTTATCCATTCGCCTTAATATATGGTACTATTGGTGTTATTTTTGTTTTTGTTTTTATTGAAACTACTTTCTTTCCCCAACTTCCTCTCTCCTCATTCTTCTTTCTCCTGACGATCTTATCTGCAACATAATCTTGAAATATTGTGCTGATTATTTACAAGTAATAAAATTAATCTTCAAACTTTTTGATATGGCTCACATGGTGAAGTCCTAAGGTTTTGCCTGTTTTTGGGTTCATTAGTTCCACAGCATTATCATGAGCAATTCGGCTAATTATGACAGGTCCTTTGTATGCAGCGTAAAACTTATGTATTTTGTGTTTGTGTTTGCTGGAGAGATGGTGTGTTTTTACAAATACTTTCTGGCCTACTGAGAATGTTCTTTTAATTGCTGTTCTATCTCCTGTTTCTTTTCTTTTAATGGCTGCCTTTCTGATGTTGGAGAGTGCTGTTGCTATGACTTGTTTCTGCTGTCTACGTGGTACAATAGGAAATCCAACATTTTCTCTGGTTATGTTTGGGGGTTCAATATTTTTAAGTACAGTAACTGGAGGTAGTAGTGTAGTGCTATGTGGCATTTCATTTATTACTTCTTGAAAATCTTTAAGGTATATATCCCAAGTGTTGTGTCTTTTGCCTGCATATAATTGGCATAAAGTGCCTATGTCCTTCATAGATCGTTCTGCTGGATTTATGCTAGGTTTGTACTTAGATATGTAGATGGGTTATATTTTGTGTTGTTTTAACGTGTTCTGCCATTGCACTGATTTGTATTGTGGGCCATTATCCGAAATTATTCGTTCCACTCGACCTACTTGTCTGAGAAAATCTTGTCTAAATGCTTTACTTATAATAAGACCTGTGGCCCGTTTTAATGGTGTCAAGGTAACATATTTAGAAGTAAGTTCCAAAACGACAAATATGAAAATATATCCATTTTTTGTGCGTGGGAGAGGCCTCATCAAATCTGTTGCAGCTATTTGTTTTAATCTTTTAGAGATTGGTTTGGAAAGTGACTTGTTTAGCCCTCATACATTTTTTGCATTTGACTAATACTGTTCTAATTTGTCTTTACATATTAGGAAAATGGCTTGTTTGTTTTATTTTTAAAAAGCATTTCTTCGGTCCAAAGTGGCCATTACTTAAATGTGTATACCATATGTACTTATTAATTAGTTCATCTGGGATATAAATTAACCATTCATTCATTGCAACATTTCGTCTAAAAAATAAAACATTGTTTTTTACGAGATAGTACTGTCGAATGTCTGGAAAATCCTTACTTCTCCACTTGTGTTTGATTCCTAGTATTTCGGTATCCTTGTCCTGTTCTCTGCCTATGTTTTTCAATGCTGTCGTAATGTAGTTTTCGAAAGGTACTTGTTTCATATAGTACATTGTAAACTGGTCTTCTGCTGCTTCCAAACCTATGTTATTGGATGCACCCTATGGACATCGTGATAAAGCATCTGCTAATACATTCGCTGGTCCTGGTATGTGTGTAATAGTGAAGTCAAATTCTTGTAGTATTAACGTCCATCTGGCTAAGCTCCCATGTGTTAGTTTGGCGGATAACAGAAATTCTAATGCTTTGTGGTCAGTGTATACTTTTGTTTTTCTTCCGAATAGGAATTATCGAAAACGTTGGAAGCCCCATACAATAGCCAATGCTTCCAGCTCCGTGACTGAATAGTTTTTCTCGCTTTTTGTGAGTACCCGACTGGCAAGTGCAATTGTTCTATATGATCTTAGCCCTGCCTGTTCGTATTCTTGGAATAAAACAACTCCTAAACCTGTTTTCGCGCTATCAGTGGCCATACAAAATTTTTGTGTTAGATCAGGATGTGCTAAAATCGGTGCTGTTGTTAGAGCGTTTTTCACTTTTAAAAATTCTTCATTGGCTTGTTGATCCCATACCCATGGCGTGTTTTTTCCAGTCAATGCACATAGGTGTGGTGTTGCGAGAGAGTCGATCCAAATAAATTTTTTATAGAATCCGGTGAGACCTAGAAATCCTCTGAGAGTTTTCTTATTATATGGAGTACACAATTCTTTGACTGCCGTTAGTTTTTCTGGGTCGGGCATTACCCCTTTCTCTGAAATTATGTGTCCTAGAAATTTGACCTCTCGCCTTCCAGATTTGGATTTTGTTATATTTACTGTGACCCCATGCTCTTTCATGATCTGTAAAAACTGATTTAATGTGTCGTTGTGATGTTCCCAAGAGGGTTCTGCTATAATCACATCATCAACATAACAAGTAATTTTTTGTAAAATTTCAGGACTTAGTATAGTATTAAATCCCCTAATAAACGCTGCTGATGATATGTTTAAACCAAATGGCAATCGTTTAAACTGGTAACATCTACCGAATACGATAAATGCTGTAAATTTTCTACATTCTGGGGCCAATTCTATTTGCCAGAAACTGCTCTGTAAATCAATTGATGAAGATATCTTAGCAACGTGGAAGTTTTGTATCAGTTCCACAAATTTTTCTGGGCGATCTGTCTCAGTGATTATGATTGTGTTGATCTGTCTGGAATCAAGCACTAACCTGATGCTCCCATCTCGTTTTTGTACAATATGGAGCGGGCTGTTATATGTGGAGGTAGCTGGTTCAATAATATCGTCATCTAACATTTTAGATATCTCCTGGAATACTTGATTCCTGTAGCTTAATGGGATTGTATAGGGTGGCACTCTAAATGGTTTGTGCTGTTTTACTTCAAACTTGTACTGAAGGTGTTTAATACTGCCTGTCTTAGGTAAAAATACCTCTGCTTTATCTAGTAAAATACTCTCTAATTCTCTTTTACTGTGTTCCGAAATACCTTGAACTTCTTGCAATTTTTCGTCGATTTCTTTATGGACTTCTAACATGAGCTGAGGCGATTCCCCCTTTTGTGCATACCATTCTAATTCTTCATCCTATTTATCCCGCGTCATTCTTAATTGTTTGTTTATAACTGGTATTTCTTCTAATTTTAGCTTTTGATCAAAGAGAAGTGTGACATTCTCGAATGTTACGCTACCTTTCCCCATATCTATTATCGCTCGTCTCTCATTTAAAAAATCTGCACCTATAATCAAATCTACAGTTAGTTTAGGCATAATACGAAGTTGGCTTCGATCTTTTGGCCTTGACACGAAAGAGTTAACCATGTTTGTCTCGTAACTTCCGCAGCATTGTTTCTAATAGGACCTCTTACTTTAATCTTACGTGTTTTCAGAACTGGCAATTCCTCATTGGCATTACACTGCATGAATAAATTTTCTGAGATCGCAGTCAGTTCACTTCCGCTATCAATTACAATATTGACTGGGATATGCTTTACCATGGCCTTCACAATTGGTTGAATTTGAAAGGGTTTGTTCTGTTCTTCTTCTTTTTGCATCAACGAATCCTCCACTGAATCATACATGAGTCTTTTTAGGAATTTCCCTTGTGAATTCGAACTTTCTGTAGGATAAGCTACGACTGCTACTTCTCTCTCTTTTATTTCCTCTTCTCTATTTCTTCCTTCATTTACGCTTTCTTCATCATCCTCTACTTTTTCCTCATCCTCGTCTATCTTCTCCTTCTTCGTCGCTACTTCCACATAATCGCATCTAAATGCTCTAATTATCGCTTCATAACTTCCTTCATTATATACGTTGGGTTGTGTGCCCACTCGTAACTTATTTTCAGCTTCTGTCGACTGCGCATTATCCTCATTGAATTCGCTTTCCCTGGTTTCCATCTCAAATAGCTCTGCAATACTCATTACTTCGTCCTTTCCTCCTACATTCGTTGTGCATGCCTCTGGTAATTCATCTTCCTCGTCAGTATTCTCCCAATTAATTTCGTCCCAACACGATATTGTTATTTTCTTGTCTTCGTTTTCATCTGGTCCCTGCGGATTTGTTTCTTCCTTCTTCTCTTCTCGTGATAAGATTTTTACTTCTCTGTTCAAGGTGCTGCAATTGTCCTGAGTCGGTGCGTCATTCTCTTTGGCATGGGCGCTTAGCTGTCAATTCGAACGTTTATCGGGGTTTGATGGTCTTACCTCCACCTCTTCTATCTGTAGTCTCTTTTCTTGTTCAGCTTGTTGATAGCGGTTTCTTTGTTGATAATTTGTCGGTCTATTGTTTCTCCAGTACCCGTTCCGGTTGTCGTTATTCCCTCTGTAATAGTTGTTGCCGTTCCTGGGTGAATTATAGTTATTGCCATATTCTCTTCTAAATCCATAACCGGTTCTTTGTTGAAATCTATTGTCGTTTCTTGGTGCGAAGTTATCACATGGTTCGTAATTATTGTTTCTTCGTACTGTGTCTTGTGGATTCCACTGTTTTTTGCTTTCGTTTTCACGTGCGCTTCGTCTTTTTGTTGCGTCATCTTCCGAAAATATGAACTCTAGTTCCCTTAGAATACCTTTCAATGCTTCGACGTCAATGCCTCCACGACCTACTAATGATTGCTGGTATTTCAATGGTACCTTCATCGCGCATAATTTAATCAACTCTCCGTCACTGTGTGGTACATCTAAGCATTGATTTTTCTTTGCCACTTCACGGGACTCTTCTCTCCTGAATTTTCAAAATATGGGTTCTGTAATAATTCGTACTTCACTCTGTTCTGTACTTCGCTGGACCATTGCTGAATGCATTGCACTGTACTCTTCGCGACCTGGCTTTCCATTACCAGGTATTGCTTCGGTATCTTGTCTGGCTAACCTTGCTGCTTCATTGCACGATCCAAACTGTCTTGAAACATACATTTGTGGTTCCGCATGTGTTTGTGATGACGTTTGTTCATCAAGAATTTCGAAACGTGTTTGTTGCTGTGCAGGCTGTCTGATTTCACGTAAGTTACTTTCCGCCTGTGATTGGAATCGCAAATGCGTAATATCTTCGTTAATTGCTTGTTTTTCCGGTGCTGTTACAGATACGGATGTGGTTGCAGACTCTGTGCTTGTTCGATCCTGTTCACTACGCTCTTCAATGGTTTGCAACAACTCTGTTCGCAATTTCTGAAATTGTCGCTTCGTTTGCGCTTCTATTTTGACTATGCGGTTATCATATCTTTTCAGCGCTGCTTTTGTGATACGTTTGTGTAACACACTGTTTTCAACAACTTCACGCGCTGTACCTGCTACCTTTCTAGTAATTTCGTTTATCTGTTTCTCTAGTTTCTTGACTTCTCCCTGGGTGTTGTTACGTAATGTTTTGATCTCGTCCTGAATGTCATTACGCAATGTTTACACGTCCGCTTGTACCTTGTCAATGTCTGTTCTCAATTGATTGTGACCTGTTATTAAGTTTCCTATCACTTCTCGAGATTCTTTTGCCTCGTCTTCAATATGACTTAGGTGTAACTGAATTTTTTTTGTTTTGTTCTTTAATCTCACGCAATTGTCTCGTGGTTTCTGCATTCTGAATTTGAATTTGGTTCGCTATGTCTTTATTTTGCCTTGTCATGGTTTCCGTAATTTGTTGTAATAATTCTGCCAGATTGGTGGGTCCTATTGCGTTTTCTTCCGACGTCCTACGCTCTGTGTTTTCGCCCAAGTGTTGGTTCGCAACCGATTGCATTGAACTGTGCTGTGACACGTTTCTGCTCGCATTCCTTGTACTCTGTGGTGAGGGAGCTCTGATTACTTGTACTATGGGTTCTACGTATTCAAGACGCAAGTTAGAATCCTCATCGACTGTCTCTCTACTTTCCTGCTCCTCTGTCGTATGCTGACTTATGTTTTCTATGCCTTGACGTACATTATCCTCGTTATGGTGCGTTATATGTCCTATTTCTCGCGATACTGCATCGTCTCTTGTAGTGTCCTCTATTCTCTGTCCATTTTCATGCTGGGTCTCTACCTCAATTCGGTCAAGGTCTCGATCTGCCATTGCTAATCCCACGCGCCCTACTTCGAGTCAACATGCGCTCATACGATCTCACGCGTTTCATAAACTTTTTGTTCACACGACTTGACACTTATTATACCCAAGACTGACAATCCATTCACTTACTTGTTGGGTCAGAACCAACTTGTCAACGATGTATCCGCCACCTGTGCGCTTGCATTGAGGAGAAAACTTAATTCTAACAATTTTTAAAATTCATAACTTAATTATGCTATTGTCTCTGCTAGAATATCTCACTATCTATCGCTGCAGCTACTGTTTTCAACTATTTATGCCTTTCAAAAAAAATTTTTTTTATTAAGAAAATTTTTTAACAGAATATTTTTCTGACCTAGTTAGGCATGTGGTCGACCTTCAGTCATGGTATTTTACCATCCTGGCAGGGTCGCCATTTTCTAACATTCTGCGTGGTGTCTGTTGTTCTATATCGTGTCTCCCTACCACTTTCGCACAACGACGCTTTGAGCGTGTTTTTTAGGGAATTGACTCGTTTGAACCCGGGACCTGTTGCTGGTAAGGAGACGTCAGACCACACATGACATGTAGAGTTCAGAAGAGTTCAGTGAGACTAGCGATGATATAACCAAATACTTAATGATATCAGCGTCAGCTCCACTGCACTCCCTGTAAAAGAATCTTAATACTAACTACATTTAGTGGAAGGGGTTCAAGGCTTTCCTATTTTTAGTTAGCTGGTAAAATAATGTCGAAAAAGCAGTTAAGTTTACCATTGGAAATTTTATTCTACTCACAAAACATTGTTTATAAATTGCACTGTTGATAAAAAGAAATATTTAATACAGGATGGTAAAAACCAACTGCGTTCAACAAAAATGTGAACGAATATTCCCTGAATGGGTTTCCAAGTTCTACAATGGATCGCAGGATGACCTATGCCATATCACATCTATAATCTAGGTTTAAATTAAGTTTCACAAAAGAGAAAACTATCGAAATGGTCTACAGTGACCCTTAATTATCTTTAATTACTTATCTAACTTGTCGTAAATTACAGTGGCTGATGTGCCTTCTCAATAACTATATAACAGAAAAATCATCGTGTTTCAGATTTTTACTTCAAGTGGCAATTGTGAACACCATGAGCTTTAATTGACGATCGACACTAGTATTACGCAAAAAGGGGGTGTAACAGATGAGACTTCTGCAGTTCTGAGTGAAGCTTTATGCGGCATCGCGTGCGTTCATTACCTAGTCGGTGTTCGTCAGGGGGCGGCGGGCAGCACAGCTCCGCTCACCTCGCCGTCTCGGAAGCAACTCTCTCCTAACTTTTCCTTACTACAATTTACCGAAGTTGGTTTTAAAAAAAATATCTGGCTGTGTTTTCATCTGACCAATCAGGGTCTCAATGTTAACCTTAAGCTCCGCCTACAAAAATTCTGTCTATCCAATGAGAAACGTTATACTTTTCGTGGTGGGGTAATGTTTTTAAAGTTTGCAACGTAACAGAGACGCAAAAAAGTCTCACGCTAAAACTTGCAGCTGGTGTGGTCCTTTTAGTGTTATTGTAAGATCTATACTGTTCTTCTAGAGGGCTATATCTTTCAACATGGGCTGGGTTCAAATGGCTCTGAGCACTATGGGACTTAACTTCTAAGGTCATCAGTCCCCTAGAACTTAGAACTACTTAAACCTAAGGACATCACACACACCCATGCCCGAGGCAGGATTCGAACCTGCGACTGTAGCGGTCTCGCGGGTCCAGACTGTAGCGCCTAGAACCGCTCGGCCACCTCGGCCGGCAACATGGGCTGGGGGGGGGGGGGTCCTGACGCTAATCTTGCTGCTGGGGTAGCCCTTTTTGTGTTATCCTAAGATCTATACTGTTCTTCTGGAGGGCTCTAGCTTTTAACATGAACTGGGGGTGGTCTTAGCGGTTAGCTGGCGACGTGGGTGTCTGTCCCTTATCGTAGGGCCTTCTAGCTTAACACGGTTCTGCTCTCAGATTCTGTTCTCGTTTCTCCGCTCGTTTCTCCGCTCTGTCTCACGGTGGGAAGGTATGACATGCATTTAGGCATTCTTGTGTTAGTCTGTGGTATTCCATTTGCTCACTCGTTACTCGTATTACTTTGGTTAATTTAATGTCACGATTTATTCGGAGCTATGTGATATACTACTGGATTTGCTTATCATGTCAGGGTTTTCATGGAAGGTGTTGGATTTGCCTGACACCTTACAACATTACAAGCAGCGACAGGCGGGCGCGGACGGCAGAGAGAGCACACAACGCCCAGCGCCCTCTGGGCATAAATACTGGACAAGATGCTCCAATACGGCAGTCTCAGGTAGCACCTGAAGAAGGCAACGAGTTGCGTGGCCGAAATATTGTGCCAGAGCGACACAAACATCCGGCAGTAGACCCAATTATTCGACATGTCAAGATCTCGCCGGGAAAGGCTGAAGAGCTACAGTAACATCTTGGTTTCTCAGGTAGGAAAACGTTTGACGAACTTTGAAGAGGCAATAGATTCTTTCGCAGGAAGGAAAGCACGCCTTGTAAATCTGTAGCAAGATGAGAGAGAAAAACATGCTGAGATCTAAGGATTGAAGAAATGTGTACTGTCTTCCCTGTCTCTTGTCTTTACTGGTCACTCAAAAGAGAAAGTTATTAGCTAACAGGCAACAAAGAGTGCAATTTTTCTGAAGAGTTCTTCTTCTCCTGGTCACAAGTAATCCCACCCAGTACTAAATGTGAGTTTTGTTAAGGAATGTAGGATGTCATACCGGCCGACTTTTAAGCAGGAGAGGCACCTCAGGACATTTTAATTTCCACTGTCCTGAATATAGTGTTGATGGTTTCTATTACGAAATAGACACGTTGGAATTCCACCGAGCGAAATACACTGACGTGTGACAGACGAATGGTGTTTGGAGAGGAGTGACACTGCACTTTGACACACTTAAGACCAAATAACGTGTCTTACATTTCCTCGAACATACGTGTTTTATAAATGACACTCTTCAGAAAGATGTGCCCTACAAAATAAACAGATTTTGAAACTCGAGTTTTTTTTAACTTTTGACGTCCTGCCCCAAACGCTCAAAGGGCGGTGGTGGGGGGGGGGCGGGGGGGGGGGGAGGTGCCACTATCAAGTTTTCATCCCGGTTCGGAAATATCGTAGATCCGGAGTTGACCCCTTTCCAAGTCTTAGTGTAGTCACGCAGGGTTTAGTGAGGTGCCCACTGAAGTCAAACCACAGTGTCTCGACCACGTAGAGCCTCAAGTGTCTAAAGGTAGGTGTCTGTCGAAATTATGTCTCGCATCCCAGTTGGATTGCCACTTATCGTCACATGCAAGTTGTTTGATATTACGTCCCAGAACGAAATGTTAGCTCGTTTCTTCCTCTTGGTGTAAACTAGTGTACTGTTTCTTGAACCTGAAATTGATAAACCTATTCTGAAAATAACCGAAAGGATGTCAACCGTGTTGCAGCATCATACACAGGCTCTCAACTAAAAAAACTTCCTGGCAGATTAAAACTGTTTTCCGGACCGCGACTTGAACTCGGGACCTTTGCCTTTCGCGGGCAAGTGGTCTACCAACTGAGCTACCCAAGCACGACTGAAGTTCCGTCCTCAGAGATTTCTTCCAGGAGTGCTAGTCCTGCAAGGTATGCAGGAGAGCTTCTGCGAAGTTTGGAAGGTAGGAGACGAGATACTCACGGAATTAAAGCTATGAGGATGGGGCGTGATCGTGCTTGGGTAGCTCAGTTGGTAGAGCACTTGCCCGCGAGAGGCAAAGGTCCCGAGTTCGAGGCTCGGTCCGGCACACAGTTTTAATCTGCCAGGAAGTTTTATATTAGCGCAAACTCCGCTGCTGAGTGTAAATTTCATTGTGGCTCACAATTTTACTAATGAGAATTTTCAGTATTCCAAAGCCCACTGCTCTTGCCGTTCATGTAGAGCGATAAATACAGCCATGTACAGTATCATCAGAAAAATAGCCTTCAGAGTTTCTTTCCAACACCTCAGAAGAAATGCGTATTTGTATTACATATAAATATATAAACAAAAAGTCAGTGTCAATTCGGCAGCTACGAAGATAAACACTAAAAATTACATGCGCTCTTTGGAAATATCAGCACATTCTCCACTATAAACCGCTCTTAATGTATTTACTCGTTCTGGATATGTTTCAGGAGGCCTGTCTTGGCTGCCTCAACCTGTATTTTCAAAAATCTGAGAAAAACGATACTGCCTACTGATGACTAAAAGTGACACCACCAGAAAAATCACACGATGCCATTTGTGATTTCACTTTTCCGTTACGTTTGCAGAGCGAGCGCCTGCAGGTGTCTGCGTACAGCTGCGACTGGACTGGGGGATCCCCGCGTTTTCTTAGAGAGCTGCGTATCTTCCTATGCCGCACGGGGCGTCCCCTGATGCTAACCGCCAGCAAGTTCTACACCATCACCAGGGAGACATTCCTACTGGTCAGTCTTCTAGAGAATAACCATATGGTAGAAAATTTCACGTCTTTACAAGTATATAGCAATACACTAAAGTGAAATACAGATTTATTTGAAGTCCGATTTCTGTCAGTTTAAATACAATAATTTCATATATTCTCCTGACTCCTCCTCCTGCAGGAGTAATTATTGACGGTTCATTGTTATGTATGAAAGCTAATTTTTGTGGACAAAAGATAGACAATCTTGCTGTAAAGTTTTGTCGTGATGAGTGATATCTCTACTGTACTAAATTTAATTATTCCTGTGTTTCTTTTACAGCTGATAAATGCTTCCTACTCCTACTTCGCGTTGCTGAATCAGCTGAATTCGGAATAGCCAACACCAGTGAGCATCTGTGTGGCTGCAGTATGTGGTAGTAGTAGTCATTACTACCTCAATGAATGGCACCGACCAGGAAATCATACTATTTGTTTTTCTGTGAACATTATAGTCTAGAAGAAAGAAACGAGACTTTGAATATATGGGTTGGTAGCAAACCTGTAGCTCGCATTGTATAGGAAATGTATGCACCAGCTAGAATAAAACAGATTTCACATTAGCACAGCATTGTTTAGAAGGCAACCGCAAGTAATCTGTACTACTGAAATACTGCACTGAGGCCACAGAGAGAGACAACGTGTACTTTGACACCTTTGAATATTGTAAATTAAAGGTAAAGGCTAGAAGTCCACCCAGAACTACTACTGTACGACCACTACTGTATACCGGCTCTGCAAGAATATTTAAAGAAAAGTCAATTAATCCTTTCCCTTTTGACATCCATCCTCTGCTGTTCAGATATAATTTGTACTGAAATGAAATGTCGTGTGGTTAGGGCCTCCCGTCGGGTAGGCCGGTCGCCTGGTGCAAGTCTTTTGAGTTGATGCCACTTCGGCGACTTGCGTGTCGATGGGCATGAGATGATGATGCTAGGACAACACAACACCCAGTCCCTAAGAGGAGAAAATCTCCGACCCACCCGGTAATCGAAACCAGGCCCCTTGACATGACAGTCCGTCTCGCTCACCACTTTTTTTTTGTTTTTGATCTCATTTTGTTCGGTGTTGTTCGTTCTATTTATTCAGAGCGGACGTCCCATGACGCTTTTTCAAGTTCATTGTTGATTCATTAACTCAGTTTCTTTTTTATTACAGAGGGCAGATAACCCTCTGACCGAACACGCTGAGCTACCCTGCCGGCAGCACTCAGCTATCGGGGCGGACTAAAATTCCATGCTTAAAAAGTACGAAAATTATTGGAACAATGTTGACTATCTTTTATGAAGTCAATAATGGCCTATTGTCAATATCGTGTATGGAAAAATTTTACTTGTATATTTAATCTGTTATGTATTCACCCATTGTCAATATTGTATAGTGATAACATATTTAACCAGTGATCTATTAAATATTAAATCAATAGTGTCTTATGTTATCCCTGAATGTTTCTGGTGAATATTGTAGGAGCACGATGTAATACAACGTAATTACTTTGATGGCTGTAAATGCTTTGTGTCACAGTACACCAAAAAACATAAACAACATTTTTGAAATAGTAACACTAGAAAATGAGCTTATAATACGAAACCATCCTCATGTAAAATAATAAATTGTAAAATATATGCAAAAACTGTGTTTCCTGGTCTCAAGTGATTTAAATTGATAGTTAAAGATTACTCGTTTACGATCTATCAAGGAGCTCAGAATGTCTTTCAGGCGATATCCTATAGCGTACCTCTTGTAGAATGATGCTGCCTGTGCAACAAATGACGAAAGCAACTGATATTGTTACGAACTGCTGTTAAAATAATTGAAACTGTTGCCTGGACCGAGACTCGAATCCGGACATTTTGCCAACAGGGTGCAACAAACTTTATCCGATCTCTGCGGATATACGTAAGACGTGTTCGGATAGCAGGCTGCGTCAGGCAAAAATTCGTTGTAGATACCCCGTCTGCCAACAGTTTTCGATTGATACAAATGTTCTCCCAGAATTTAAAGAATAAAAACAGTCTTGATCGCAACTTTTTATTTTTATTACAGCGACCGGTTTAGATTCTATTTAAGAACCATCTTTAGACTCCAGAAGGGTGGGTGGACTCTGTAGAGCAAGCTACACCGGCCCTCGACGCTGGAATAAGTGCTGGAATAACTTGATTCACAGTTAATCGCGCCATTAGATTAACACAGTTGGCACAACATTTGTGGTTCTCATTATTGTATAATGAAAGTAACTTATTTTCCTTCACAGTTAATTCCTCATATTCTACCTCGGCATTGACGGAAAGTCCTAGGGACGACGTAGTCGCTATTTGATCTCAACCGACAAGCTATTGTTTTAATAAATTCACTTGGTGTTCCAGAAGTCGGTACGTAGCTATCAATAATATGCACGGGGATGATCGCGTAGCTCGCAAGTTCTCAATCTTAATGCAGTAGTGTTACCTTTTTCTAGTGTCATGTGAGTAACGATAGCAACTGGTGTGGTCAAGTGCTCCCTTTACATGCAAATGTGTTGAACAGTAAATACAAATTCTTTTACCTTAATTACACCCAGAGGTAACCGTGGAATTCTCAGCTCTCCTTATCTTTTACTTATAGACCAACTTGTTAAACGCAACAGGCAAAATTAAAATTCTAAAACTTCATATCTGAAATAAATGACAAGACGAATTCCAGTAAGCATTGTACATACTTCTAGTTGTAATGATTAAGTGATTTAGTTCTATTCAGGATTTAGTACGACATTATACATGTTGTTGATATTGTTGGTATAGCATGACATTAAAACCAAATGAGGACAAATCCTTCAAATTTTAAAAGAAACTTTGTTGTCATGTCTTTGTAGGAGAAATTCTTTTTAAACTTAATTTGTTGCCAAAATAATGCTGTATAAGAAGCTGTAATTGTAAGGTAATCTGTTACATCATGCTCTCTAAAAACGTTTGATCTCGGATGGTAGGAGACTTCAGTCTCCCGGAGTTTAGATGATTCATCAGAGCAAAGTAGGAGTAGGTTGCATCATTACATGAGAAATATACCACATAGTTAATCAATCTGCTCAGACGGAAGTTGTGGATTACATATTCCTTATTTATACCGTACATAGGCATATACTACTGTATACTGAATACTACCAAAACGAGCAGTTTGAAAAAACATGGAATAATAGATGATGCTACGTGTATTATGGGAGGCATGGGTTGTTTTTCTGCATTTCTTTAACACGGAAGATTTGCGCATTACGTTGGCGACGTATCGATAAGTTACACTACTGCCAATTACAATTGCTACACCAAGAAGAAATGCAGATGATAAACGGGTATTCATTGGACAAATATATTATACTAGAACTGACATGTGATTACATTTTCACGCAATTTGGGTGCACAGATGCTGAGAAATCAGTACCCAGAACAATCACCTCTGGCCGTAATAACGGCTTGATACGCCTGGGCATTGAGTCAAACAGAAAATTAATTGTTGGTAAGGCGGGTGCCAGGTTGAGATTCATTGGGAGAGTCCTTAGAAAATATAGTCCATCAACAAAGGAGGTGGCTTTCAAAACACTCGTTCGACCTATACTTCAGTATTGCTCATCAGTGTGGGATCCGTACCAGGTCGGGTTGACGGAGGAGATAGAGAAGATCCAAAGAAGAGCGGCGCGTTTCGTCTCAGGGTTATTTCGTAAGCGTGATAGCGTTACAGAGATGTTTAGCAAACTCAAGTGACAGACTCTGCTAGAGAGGCGCTCTGCATCGCAGTTTAGCTTGCTGGCCAGGTTTGGAGAGGGTGCGTTTCTGGATGAGGTATCGAATATATTGCTTCCCCCTACTTATACCTTCCAAGAAGATCACTAATATAAAGTTAGAGAGATTCGAGCGCGCAAGGAGGCTTTCCGACAATTGTACTTCCCGCGAACCATACGCGAATGGAACAGGAAAGGGAGGTAACGACAGTGGCACGTAAAGTGCCCTCCGCCACACACCGTTGGATGGCTTGAGGAGTATAAATGTAGATGTAGATGTATATGTAGTTTGGATGGCGTGTACAGGTACAGCTGCCCATACAGCTTCAACACGATTCCACAGTTCATCAAGAGTAGTGACTGGCGTATTGTGACGACACAGTTGCTCGGCCACCATTGACCAGACGTTTTCAATTGGTGAGAGATCTGAAGAATGTGCTGGCCAGGGCAGCAATCGAACATTTTCTGTATCCAGATAGGCCCTTACAGGACCTGCAACATGCGGTCGTCCATTATCCTGCTGAAATGTAGGGTTTTACAGGGATCGAATGAAGGGTAGAGCCACGGATCGTAACACATATGAAATGTAACGTCCACTGTTCAAAGTGCCGTCAATGCGAACAAGAGGCTACTGAGACGTGCAAACCAATGGCACCCCATACCATCACATCTACATCTACATCTACATTTATACTCCGCAAGCCACCCAACGGTGTGTGGCGGAGGGCACTTTACGTGCCACTGTCATTACCTCCCTTTCCTGCTCCAGTCGCGTATGGTTCGCGGGAAGAACGACTGTCTGAAAGCCTCCGTGCGCGCTCTAATCTCTCTAATTTTACATTCGTGATCTCCTCGGGAGGTATAAGTAGGGGGAAGCAATATATTCGATACCTCATCCAGAAACGCACCCTCTCGAAACCTGGCGAGCAAGCTACACCGCGATGCAGAGCGCCTCTCTTGCAGAGTCTGCCACTTGAGTTTGTTAAACATCTCCGTAACGCTATCACGGTTACCAAATAACCCTGTGACGAAACGCGCCGCTCTTCTTTGGATCTTCTCCATCTCCATCTCCATCTCCATCACTCCGGGTGATACGCCAATATGGCGATGACGAATACGCGCTTCCAATGTGCGTTCACCGCGATGTCGCCAAACACGGATGCTACCATCATGATGCTGTAGACAGAACCTGGATTCATCCGAAAAAATGACGTTTTGTCATTCGTGCACCCAGGTTCGTCGTTGAGTGCACCATCGCAGGCGCTCCTGTCTGTGATGCAGCCATGGTGTCATAGCTGATAGTCCATGCTGCTGCAAACGTCGTCGAACTGTTCGTGCAGATGGTTGTTGTCTTGCAAACGTCCCCATCTATTGACTCAGGGATCGAGACGTGGCTGCACGATGCGTTACAGCCATGCGGATAAGATGCCTGTCATCTCGACTGCTAGTGGTACGAGGTCGTTGGGATCCAGCACGACGTTCCGTATTACCCTTCTGAACCCACCTATTCCATATTCTGCTAACAGTCATTGGATCTTGGCCAACGTGAGCAGCAATGTCGCGATACGATAAACCGCAATCGCGATAGGCTACAATCCGACCTTTATCAAAGTCGGAAACGTGATGGTACGCATTTCTCCTCCTTACACGAGGTATCACAACAACGTTTCACCAGGCAACGCTGGTCAACTGCTGTGTATGAGAAACTGCTTTGTGTATGAGAAATCGGTTGGAAACTTTCCTCATGTCGGCACGTTATGTGAATGCTCTGAAAAGCTAATCATTTGCATATGACAGCATCTTCTTCCAGTCGGTTAAATTTCGCGTCTGTAGAACGTCATCTTCGTGGTATAGTAGTTTTAATGGTCAGTAGTGTACTTATAAAAACTTGGTGTTTTATAATTCAAGTCGTCTTAATTGTAAGATGTCAAGTTTATCAGAGACAAGCTTATTATCAGGTGTGCCCCAGGGAAGTGTGACAGGACCGCTCTTATTCTCTACATATACAGGGTGTCCCAGCTATCTTGTCCACCCAAAATATCTCTGGAACAATAACAGCTATTGGAAAACGACTTTCACCGGTATCAATGTAGGGCTGGGGCCCATGAATGTACATATTTGGAAACATTCTAAAACGAAAGTATATGTGCTTTTAACACAAACTTATGTTTTTTGAAATGGAACTCCTATATTTTTTCTTCAGCAATCCATAGCATGACAAAGCACATACACAATGGCGTTGATTGCATCGCAATATTCACATCCCGAGATATTAAGACGCGAAGTTGACGCTTGAAACACCCGACATGCGCTGCTAGCGCACGTCCTGAGGCTCAGGCGTGAACCCCATGCTGCCCGTAATCGCGATGTGATTGACATGCGTAATCACACTTCCATACTTATCAAGAGGTCCGAAACGAATAATACGGTCTGCTGCCATCCTGCATTAACGTCTTACATTCCAGCAGGTATTTATCCCATAGGCTAGGAGTGATGCGGTTTCTGTAACATATCTGTGTACCGCAACGTTAGTTACAAAGTTAACTTCGCTTATCGTTAATCCGTTACTAAAAATGTAATGCCGTTCAACGTTAAAACTTTACTTTACTGTAGATCTAGCGCAAGTGAGAATCATTCACTCGTAATAGTAAATTCATGTTGATGGTTTTAGTGAAACGAGCAAATGCACTAAAAGTTTTACCGTTGGTTAGGTAAAAATGTTTTAATTTGGGAAGTTCAGGTAGGACGTAGAAGATGAATGTAAACATGTTTAACCAATTAGTTTTATTATCACATAATTATCAATGTTATGTTTATCTATTGCGTTAAATGACAAATTGTTGCAAACAAATGTTTCTTAACATTACTGTTTAAAATGGCCCTTTGTAGAAACTTCCACTGTGATACCAGCACTACATACTAAACATAGCGTTCACATCTCATGCTCAAAGTGATGCCCATTGGCTTGCATACATAGGGTCACTCTGCGAATGAAGGATGCCCTACTTCGTGCTTGTTGGTTCTGTTTGTAAACAGCATCCTTCACTGCTCCCCAAAGAAAATAATCCAGCTGTGTAAGGTCCGGAGATCGGGCAGGCCACCGAACTGGGCCACCTCGTCCAATCCACCTACCAGGGAACTTACGGTTCAGAAGTCGTCGAGCTCATAAGGCATTATGTGCAGGGCATCCGTCATGCTGATACCACATGAGCATTCTCCGGTTCAGAGGTACGGTGTCCAAGAGAACAGGAAGATTGAGTCGTATAAATCTGGAGTATTGTCTGCCATTTTGGATGTCATTTATAAAGAAAGGTCCGATAATGATATCTCCAATAATCCCACACCAAACATTAACTTTGCACGGACGTTGATGCTCTACCTGGCGGAGCCATTTTGGATTGTCTGCGGACCAATAATGCATATTCCTCATATTGACAATTCCTTTGTTGGAGAATGATGCCTCGTCGGTAAAGAGAACATCTGCAAAAAAATTTGGATTAGTCAGAAGTTTTTGCTGAGCCCACCGACATAATGTTACCCTATTTCCATGAAGATCCTGGTGTAAATGAGCATGGTAAGGATGAAATTTATGACGTTTAAGAATACGCTGTGCACTTGATTTCGACACACTAACTTCACGTTCAATTTGACGTGTGCTGATTTGAGGATTCACAGCTATGGCAGTGAGCACAGCAACTTCAGCACGTTCATCTGTGCGTGTTCTAGGACGATGTCGAGGTCTTGGATTTAAGCTTCCCATTTCACGTAGACGAGATGTGAGACGACCAAACATCCGGCGCGAAGGCGATGTCTTGTCAGGGAATCGTCTTCTGTACAGTCGTTCTGCCTGAACAGCATTTCGTTCACCTACAACAGGGTACAGTACAGGTATGTAGAGTATTTAGAAAACAGACATATTAACTTAATAATCATAATGTTCGCTAACAGTACTATCAACAAACAAGCAATCTCATAAGGTATTTCCCGTCAACGTACATTCTCCATAGATCAGCAGCATTTCTCCCATATCTTCATGTGTGTACATTATACTGTACAGTATAATGTACACAGTAGGTTCCACAACACAACGTTTATTCACAATGTGTACTACCTCCGTGCCGTCACTAGATTACTCTCATGCACGACTACACTGGCAAGCGGTGTACTGGACGCCAAAGCAACAACAAATGGGATGCTCAAAGGGTTGTGGAGTACAGGAGTTTGCATGTGTCGCAAATCATAAACAAGGCGAAGTGGTAACTATGGCAGTAGTGGGAACTACGTTGGACACTTGACTAGGTAGAGCCAGGCCCTGCGCGACAGGCACAATGGGTCATATAACGCATTAGAAAAACCTTATTTTGGGTGTGCAGGATAAATAAGACAACCTGACGGGTGTACACCGATCGGTACTGATTCATATTGTGTACGTAGATACGTAAAACGTGCAAGAGGGAAACCATTATGTACCTCAGAGAGCTGATGGCAGCAGACCGTATTATTCGTTTCGGACCTCTTGATAAGTATGGAGGTGTGATTACACATGTCAATCACATCGCGATTACGGGCAGCATGGGGTTCACGCCTGAGCCTCAGGACGTGCGCTAGCAGCGCATGTCGGGTGTTCCAAGCGTCAACTTCGCGTCTCAATATCACAGGATTTAATGGGAATATTGCGATGTAATCAACGCCATTGTGTATGTGCTTTGTCATGATATGGATTGCTGAAGAAAAAATATAGGAGTTCCATTTCAAAAAACATAAGTTTGTGTTAAAAAACACATATGCTTTCGTTTTAGAATGTTTCCAAATATGTACATTCATGGGCCCCAGCCCTACATTGATACCGGTGAAAGTCGTTTTCCAATAGCTGTTATTGTTCCAGAGATATTTTGGGTGGACAAGATAGCTGGGACACCCTGTATATAAAATCTGATTTGAAGGATGAACAGCAGTCTGCGACTGTTTCATGACGACGCTTTGGTGTACAGGAAGATGTCATCACTGACTGAATGTGGGAGGATACAAGGTGACTTACTGTTAGACAAAATTTCTAATTGGTGTGATGAATGCTAGCCTTCTCCAAATGTAGAAAAATGTAAGTTAACCCAGATGAGTAGGAAAAATGTCTGAATAATGCTCGACTACAGGAGTAGCAGTGTACCGCTTGGTACAATCAGTTCGATTAAATATGTAGCCATAGTGACATGAAATGGAAGGAGCACGTAGGTACAATAGTAGGGAAGGCGAATGGTCGCCTACAGTTTACTGGAACAACTTTATAAAAGTGTGGCTGATGTGTGAAGTAAACCATGTATATAACACTAGTGCGACCTGTTCTTGAGTACTGCTTGAGTGTTTGGGATCCCCACCAGGTAGGATTAGAAGAAGGCATAGAAGAAATTCAGAAGAGAGCTAAAAGAATTGTTACCGGTAGGTTCGATCAACGAGCTAGTATTAAGGACATCCCTTGGGAACTTAAATGGGAGTACCCGGAGAGAAGGCGATTGACTCTTTTCACGGAACGCTACTGAGAAAATTTAGGGAACTGGCATTTGAAACTGACTGCCGCCAACGTACAGTTCGCGAAATATGTATGTAGATGTAGATGAAGGTGAAATTTATACGCTGCATAATTGTAAGTTTTATTTATAACAAACGTCAATGAAATACAATTGTCTATTCAGACACATTATGCCAGCAGATACTATACATTGCATAGTAACAGAATGTTGGATTTTCCATTAATATGACATTTATTAAACTAACAAATGATGTAAGTCCTTTGTGCATAAATAATGTGCTACTGAAAGCTATGTCGCTCATTGCGAGAGCTTGTTGATGTACCTTTTTGGGGCTCCATATCTCAATAGGTAAAAACGAAACCCATTCTGGGTCACGCTGTTTTGAGTCTGTCTGTATATCTGTCTGTCTGTGTGTCCGACTGTTAAAACCACTCTTTCTAATGAACAGGCGCAGGTATCTAGTTGAAATTTATGTCACATACTAAGCTCTACTGCCCCTAGACGATGCGAAAAACTTAGCCCTTCAAGTCAGTTTAATGAAACAAAACCGCAATTTACGTCACGTATCTCGACACCCGCAAACTCGTTCATCAAAACTAATTGGTTGTTTACCATTGACTCCCAATCCTAAATCTGGAAAGAACCCCCGTTTCACAGTACAAGTAAATCAGAAAATTTCAGAATTGTTATTTATTTATTTAATTAGCGTGTGGCTCATAACATCACAGTAAAAATTACAGAAACAACACGATTTAAAACAAAAATCACATATGTATAAACAGAACAATAAATAACAGTTTGTATATAAGGACACCACCAATTGTAAATTTACACTCACAGAAGAGCAATCACAAGCAGACGTCCAGCTTAGATAATAAATAGTCGATTGCCTCTTGGGTCGCCATTAGGAAATCCTGTGGGTCACTCTCGTATGCCCTTAGTGGGCATTCCTGCACGATGTGTTTGTCCGTCTGTCTCTCAGCGCCACAGTCGCAAGCGGCCGAAGGAAGTTTACCCCATCTGTGTAAGGAGTCGGCGCATCTCCCACAGTTGGTTCTGATGCGATTAAGAGTGCACCCTGGGTAACGCTAAATGAACTAGCACAACTGGCGGCAGACCGAACGAAGAAGTCCTGCCCCACATCACAGTGAAACAGAACGACAGACAAAGCGCTATGCAATTCAGAATTGTTAATTTGTAATTATATCACCTACAAAATATTCTTACTTTGCTGTATGTTTTACGCCTGTCTGTCTGTCCGTCCGTCTGTTAAGACTGCTTTTTCCCAGGTTCGGTCACAATTATCAAGTTGTAATTTATGCCACCTAAAATCTACGGTCCCTTTCCTATGTAAAACATTAAAGCTACTAAATCAATGTGAACGAAAGATACGACTATATGTGTCACATATCTCATTTATGAAAACTAAGACCAGACATGTCGAACCTCATGGTTTAGTGGTAAAGCATGTGGCTGAAAACCATAAAGTCGCAACACCAAACAATAATTAATGTAGAGTGATGTAATTTCGGGAATACATTTATCTAGGTAATATATGTAAGTGGATAAAATAGCGGGATCACAGCTTAACTTAAGCGCAAAGTAAGCCACTGCAAATGTAAAATTCTGATGCATTAATAATCGGCGTACCCATCAAAAATGGCTCTGAGCACTATGGGACTCAACATCTTAGGTCATAAGTCCCCTAGAACTTAGAACTACTTAAACCCAACTAACCTAAGGACATCACACACACCCATGCCCGAAGCAGGATTTGAACCTGCGACCGTAGCAGTCCCGCGGTTCCGGAATGCAGCGCCAGAACCGCTAGACCACCGCGGCCGGCCCATCAGAATGTTGAATGAAGCCTGCAAATGTGCATATATTGTGTTGTACAGCAACCGGATATCAGTTTGTGGGATGGAGTTCGATATCTGTAGCACCTGAGTGGTCAATATAGGGACGGTTAATGCTGTTTGGTCATGACGCTGGAGTTGTCGTCTGCACACTTACTCTATTGGAGAGAGATCTGATGACCGAGCAAGCCAGGGCAACATGTCAGCACTCTGTACAGTACACTTGGTTACAACAGGCGAGCGTTATTCTGCCGGACAACACCATTTGGAATGAGGGCGGCACAGCACAGCAGATCGAATCACAAGATCGATACAAATTTGCAGTCAGGGTGCGTGGTGCGTGGGGTAATCACGAGAGTGTTCCTGCTGTCAAACGAAATCACAACCCAGACCATAACTCCAGCTGTAAGTCCAGTGTATCTAACACAAACATATTCGTTGATGGCCTTCATCTGGCCTCTTTCTAACCAAAACACGGTCAACAATGCCACCGAGGCAGAACCAGCTCTCATCAGAAAACACAACAGACCTCCACCGTGCCCTCCAGTGAGCTCTCGCTTGACACCACTGAAGTCGCAGATGATGGTGATTTGGGGTCGATGCACTCCACGCTACAGGGCGTCTGACTCGGAGCTGTCCTCGAAGTAGCCAATTTGCAACAGTTCTTTGTGTCACTGTAACGCCAACTGCTGCTGAAACTGCTGCACCAGAGCCATATCTCGAACACGATGGTCTTCCCTCTCCGTAGCGCCACAGTCTGGAATCCGGTCGTCTTGCGACCGTATGTTCTCGTGACCATTGCTGCATCATGGACAGTGGCTACGTTCTTGCCATGTCTTTTTGCAATATAGAAGAAGGAACATCCAGCTTCTCGTAGCCCTATTACACGACCTCAGTGGGTTGTTGATAATAACGTCTTAGTCGACTTAAAGGCATTGTTGACTAACATCAACTCACCACGTTCAGTCTCAAAGCTAACTAACGCCCACGTACGTCACCGCGTGTATTTAAAGCAAACCCGATTTGTATCCTCATAGACGCGCTGCTAGCGCCACTCTTACGCGACTGGCGCGAAATCTGAATAGACATCATCTTTCAGATGTAGAAAGAGACTACCAACTTTCGCTTATGTCGCCCAACTCCTTCATGGTGTTGCAATTTTTTTCCGTCAGTGTATTATCTGACAAAGAAACATATAAATTGCCACACTACTGTACTCTAGCCTAATGGTTGACATTATTTTATTAGCTGAATGTTTTCACAGGCAGTGTAATTCTCTGGATACAGATTTACGACATTAGTAATTATTTATCTACTTAAGTTCCACTTCTAAATCAAAAGTATCTCACAAACGTGTGAAGAACAAGCGGACATTATATTCTTACTTTCACATAATTACACGGAAACAGGTGACGAACACGATTCTTAGACCTTCATTTGCGAGGATTGTCTTTGACAAGGGTCTGCAGCATGATAAAGTACGTTTCCATGTGATATATCCTCCACTTTGCATATTTAAATGACATTTTCTTGTCCTTTAAACCACCAGGAAGCAACAGCGACATCAAGGGGAGTTAAAAAATTTAAAAAGCTCGATCGTACTAAACAAATTTAATTATAAATTGGTGATTACCAGTTCCGGTTAATTAACGACGTTCCTCAGATCATGCTTACATAGAAACTTGTAATTCTAAACAGTGTTGGCCACACCACCATCGTTGCAAAGTGTAACATGTCAATAGTAAAAATGTTTAAGTCTTCTGATGGTTTTACACGTTAATAGCCATGCTTTGACCAACGTTTTGCTACTGACTTGTTCCATATGGTAACGGTGATGTGGTCAGAATTGTACTTGGGTATCGATTTCTTAGTCTGCATGATGTGAGTTGCATTTAGCAACGATTGCGTTGTGTCAGACACTGTAGACACATATTGATTTTTACCAAGCTTGATTTTGAAAATTGTTGTTAATAAATCACAATAGACAGCCAGTAAACTGTAATTTAATTTTTCCTCGCGATCAAGACTAACTAAATGTAATACAAGTGACTCACTATTTTTAATATTTCCTTCAACCGGGTGTAGTTTCGAAACAGTGAGTTTCATAAAATTAAAAACTAGTTTTATTTACTATAATGCTGATTCTTTTTCCACAGTAGAAGAAGTTTTTCTGCATTTAACAGCTATGGGTTATTAATATCAAATAGTCTCTTAATATTTAACTCTACCTAACTACGAGTACGTACCGTACGTCGAGGTGATGGATAAGGGGAAACATTTTCTGAAAGAGATCAGGTATTTTCATGTCGATCTTCAAAGTATTAGCATTGGGAAAATGTTATTTTACCTATTATATGGTGGCTGAGATGCATGGATATGGTTAGAAACGTGAGTCCACTTGCAATGAGGACATTTACAATAAATCTCGAAGGGCTAAGTTGGCAAGATGTCTACAATACAGACCACTTGTAGGACAAACATAATACGTTCCTCTGACCTTAATAACAAACCAATTTGAATAATTAATGGCACTAGAATATAATGCGGGAGGAAACAGGACTTGTATCATAACATGGAGGACAGTCATAACCTGTTAACAGAATTTTAGCACAGACAATACTGAAAAATCCTGGGGAACGTCATCACACACGGTAAAACAATGCCTTACACCGAGAGAACAGAAAGCTCTGAAAACAAAATTAAAACTATAAGGTCAGCTCTAAAACGGGTATCAGGGCCGATTATGGATGCTCAACGTATTACACCACTCTTATGTGTGAATGAAATGGCCAGTAATACACAAGTGTTATACGACGTGTTTAATGATCAATTCTTGTAGATAATCGGCAAATGAAAACAATATTTTTTGGTATAGTTAAGTATGCAGAGCTCCTGAAAGCTGGTGTTACTTCACATACAGCTATAACACACAAGCAAGGGTGCAACTGAATCAAATGTTACATCATTAGAGAGTAAAGATTCCAATGGGTATGATGAAATTTCAGATAGGATTATGGAGATTCGACGCATCTTACGTCTGTGCTCAGTCTCGTGAGCAATGTGTTCTTCAGGCGTGGTTAATTTCTTAACAGAGTGAAATCCCCTCAATAAAAAGCATGAAATTGATAAAGTAGACACGCTACGGTCGCAGGTTCGAATCCTGCCTCGGGCATAGATGTGTGTGATGTCCTTAGGTTGGTTAGGTTTAATTAGTTCTGAGTTCTAGGCGACTCATGACCTCAGAAGTTAAGTCGCATAGTGCTCAGAGCCATTTGATAAGGTAGACAATTACTGGCGAGTTTCTTTGCTATCACTGTTTCCAGATGTTTTGAGAAAGCAACTGATAGGAAGGTAGTGGCAGTATCAATACACATCGTCTGGTGTCAGACCGTCTGTAGGAATGGAGTAACCACAGAATAGACACAATTTATTCTCTTGTGTGTGAGTCACTAGCAAGGCTACTGGAAAAGATAAAAATGTTAAGCCTAAGTACTTTCTTTCCTTTAACAAAAGCGTTTGCTTGTGTGGATCACACAACACCGATGCATAAGTTGAAGAATTATGGGATGAAAAGGAAAGAGCTCAAGAATAGTTTATATCTATAAACAGGGATCATAAAATAATCCACGAAACAGTGTCTGTGATAGGATGTACAGCGGCAATTCAGAGCAGTCGTAAAGATCCCTTTGTAAGATAAAAACATGTAATACAGTTTAATAGTGACCTGTGACAGTGACATTTAAGAATAATTTTTCAAGCCATCACACTGTTCCCAGTATTTCAGTATGTGAAGAAACTGGTTCTAAGAGATCTACACTCATGCTCATAAATTAAGGATAAAGCTGATACATGGCGAAACAACGCTTTGGTGGGCTTTTGCGGGTTTAAATCACCTCGGGGTATGACCATGCGGTGCATTTGACCTGCGGTCGTCGCACGGTGGCGCTGGCAGCAGTGCAGATACGCAGAGGTGTGTTGGTGCATGTCAGAGTACGCTGTAGCGAGTAAGTGTGCAGACGTATTCAGACGTGCTAATGGTGACTGTATATTGAAACTGGCTCAAAGAACACATATTGATCACGTTATGAGGGTAGAATACTAGGGCGACTGGAGGCTGGTCAAACACAGCAGGTGTACACCTACATCTACATCTACATCTACATCCATACTCCGCAAGCCACCTGACGATGTGTGGCGATGGGTACTTTGAGTACGTCTATCGGTTCTCCCTTCTATTCCAGTCTCGTATTGTTCGTGGAAAGAAAGATTGTCGGTATTCCTCTGTGTGGCCTCTAATTTCTCTGATTTTATCCTATGGTCTCTTCGCGAGATATACGTAGGAGGGAGCAATATACTGCTTGGCCCCTCAGTAAAGGTATGTTCTCGAAACTTCAACAAAAGCCCGTACCGAGCTACTGAGCGTCTCTCTTGCAGAGTCTTCCACTGGAGTTTATGTATCATCTCCGTATCGCTTTCGCGATTACTAAATGATCCTGTAACGAAGCGCGCTGCTCTCCGTTGGATCTTCTCTATCTCCTCTGTCAACCCTATCTGGTACGGATCCCACATTGGTGAGCAATATTCAAGCAGTGGGCGAACAAGTGTACTGTAACCTACTTCCTTTGTTTTCGGATTGCATTTCCTTAGGATTCTTCCAATGAATCTCAGCCTGGCATCTGCTTTACCGACGATCAACGTTATTTGATCATTCCATTTTAAATCATTCCTAGCGCCTACTCCCAGATAATTGATGGAATTAACTGCTTCCAGTTGCTGACCTGCTATATTGTAGCTAAATGATAAAGGATCTTTCTTTCTACTTATTCGCAACACATTACACTTGTCTACATTGACATTCAATTGCCATTCCCTGCCCCGTGTGTCAATTCGTTGCAGATCCTCCTACATTTCAGTAAAATTTTCCATTGTTACAACCTCTCGATATACTACAGTATCATCCGCAAAAAGCCTCAGTGAAATTCCGATGTTATCCACATGGTCATTTATATATATTGTGAACAGCAGCGGTCCTACGACACTCCCCTGCGGCACACCTGAAATCACTCTTACTTCGGAAGACTTCTCTCCATTAAGAATGACATGCTGTGTATTGTTATCTAGGAACTCTTCAATCCAGTCACAAAATTTGTCTGATAGCCCATGTGCTCTTACTTTGTTCATTAAACGAATGTGGGAAACTATCGAACGCCTTGCGGAAGCCAAGAAACAAGGCATCTACCTGGGAACCCGTGTCTATGGCCCTCTGAGACTCGTAGACAAATAATGCGAGCTGCGTTTCACACGATCGTCTTTTTCGAAACCCATGCTGATTCCTACAGAGTAGATTTCTAGTCTCTAGAAAAGTCATCATACTCGAACAAAATACGTGTTCCTAAATTCTACAACTGATCGACGTTAGAGATATAGGTATATAGTTCTGCACATCTGTTCGACGTCCCTTCTTGTAAACGCTGGGGACGGGGGGGGGGGGGGATGACCTGTACCCTTTTCCAATCCTTTGGAACGCTACGCTCTTCTAGAAAACTATGGTACACCGTTGCAAGAAGGGGGGCAAGTTCCTTCGGGTACTCTGTGTAAAATCGAACTGGTACCCCATCGGGTCCAGCGGCTTTTCCTCTTTTGAGCGATTTTAAATGTTTTTCTATCCCTCTGTTATCTATTTCGTTACCTACCATTTTGTCATCTGTGCGACAATCTAGAGAAGGAACTACAGTGCAGTCTTCCTCTGTGAAGCAGCTTTGGAAAAAGACATTTAGTATTTCGGCCTTTAGTCCGTCATCCTCTGTTTCAGTACCATTTTCGTCACAGAGTGTCTGGACATTTTGTTTTGATCCATCTACCGCTTTGACATAAGACCAAAATTTCTTAGGATTTTCTGTCCGAGTCAGTACATAGAACTGTACTTTAGAATTCATTCAACGCCTCTCGCATAGCCTTCTGACACTACATTTCGCTTCGCGTAATTTTGGTTTGTCTGTAAGGCTTTGGCTATGTTTATGTTTGCTGTGAAGTTCCCTTTGCTTCCGAAGCAGTTTTCTAACTCGGTTGTTGTACCACTGTGGCTCTTTTCCATCTCTTACCATTGATTGGCTCATACTCATCTAATGCATATTGGACGATGGTTTTGAACTTTGTCGACTGATCCTCAACAGTATCTGTACTTGAGACAAAACTTTTGTGTTTAGCCGTCAAGTCGCTTTTGCCAAACAGAAAAATCTTCCTACCTTTTTAATATTTCTATTTACGGCTGAAATCATCGATGCAGTAACCTCTTTATGATCGCTGATTCCCTGTTCTGCGTTAACTGTTTCAAATAATTCGGGTCTGTTTGTCACCAGAAGATCTAATATGTTATCGCCACGAGTCGGTTCTCTGTTTAACTGCTCAAGGTAGTTTTCAGATAATGTACTTAAAAAAATTCACTGGATTCTTTGTCCCTGGCCCCCCTTATAAACGTTTGAGTCTCCCAGTCTATATCCGGCAAATTAAAATCTCCACCCAGAACTATAACATGGTTGGGGAATCTACTCTAAATATCCAAATTTTCCTTCAGGTGCTCTGCCACAACAGTTGCTGAGCCTGGGGGGCCTACAAAGACATCCAATTACCATATTTGGGCCTGCTTTAATTGTGACCTTCACCCAAATTATTTCACATTTCGCATCTCCGTCAATTTCCTTCGATACTATTGCACTTTTTATCGCTGTAAACACGCCTCCCCCTTCACCGTCCAACCTGTCTCGGCGGTATACATTCCAGTCTCAGTTTAGAATTTCATTACTGTTTACATCCGGTTTCAGCCAACTTTCTGTCCCTAGTACTATATGGGCATTGTGACCGTTTATTAATGAGAGCAGTTCTGGGACCTTTCTATAGACGCTCCTGCAGTTTACAATTACCACATTAATATTGTTATTCCCTGTTGCGTTTTGCCTACCACTACCTTGTCGCGTCGTAGGAGGCGTCTTGTCGGGCCTAGGGAGGTAATTCTCTAACCAAAAAACCCACATGTGCACTTCACACGTACTCCACTACCCTTGTATCCGCTTCTTGCGTGTAGTGCACGCCTGACCTATTCACCGGGACCCTACATTTCTCCACCCGATAGCGGAGGTCGAGAAATTTGCACCCCAGATCTCCGCAGAATCGTCTGAGCCTCTGTTTTAAGCCTTCCACTCGGCTCCAAACCAGAGGACCGCGATCGGTTCTCGGAACGATACTACAAATAGTTAGCCCAGATTCCACCCCGCGAGCGAGGCTTTCCGCCTTCACCAACTCCGCCAATCGCCTGTATGAACTGAGGATGACCTCTGAACCCAGACGGCAAGAGTCATTGGTGCCGACATGAGCAACAATTTGCAGTCAGGTGCACCCATTGCTCTCTATCGCCGTCGGCAGGGTCTCCATCACCCGCCTAACGTTGTAGCTCCCAATCACTAATAAACCCCTGCCCCGTGTACATGCTCGGACCTTGCTGAAGGAGCGGCCACATGTCCACTCACAGGCAGAGCGGCGATGCCACACGGCCAGCCTCCACATTGACCCTCGTGCGCCGCGAACGCCGCTGAACCCGCCACTCCCCTTGGGGAGAGGGTGGCCCAACCGCGCCCGGTACCCGCGAAGATGTCTCCCATCAGTGTCTGCAGACGGCCACTGAGTACTGCAGGTAGTCTTGCTCAGGACCTTACCGCAGCCACTGGAACAGTTGTCTCCAGACACACAGTCTACAAACGACTGAACAGACACGGTTTATTCGCCCGGAGACCTGCAAAGTGCATTCCACTGACCCCTGGTCACAGGAGAGCCCGTAAAGCCTGGTGTCAAGAACACAGTACATGGTCATTGGAACAGTGGTCCCAGGTTATGCTCACGGACGAGTCCAGGTATAGTCTGAACACTGATTCTCACCGGGTTTTCATCTGACGTGAACCAGGAACCAGATACCAACCCATTAATGTCCTTGAAAGGGACCTGTATGGAGGTCGTGGTTCAATGGTGTGGGGTTGGATTATGATTGGTGCACATACACCCCTGCATGTCTTTGACAGAGGAACTGTAACAGGTCAGGTGTATCGGGACGTCATTTTGCACCAGTAAGTCTGACTTTTCAGGGGTGCAGTGGGTCCCACCTTCCTCATGATGCACAGCCAAACTGAACTGCCATCGTGGAGGAGTACCTTGAAACAGAAAATATCAGGCGAATGGAGTGGCCTGCCTGTTCTCCAGACCTAAACCCCATCGAGTACGTCTGGGATGCTCTCGTTCGACGTATCGCTGCACATCTTCAAACTCCTAACACACTTCGGGAGCTCCGACAGGTACTGGTGCAAGAATGGGAGGCTACACCCCAGCAGCTGCTCGACTACATGATCCAGAGTATGGCAACCCGTAGTGCGGCCTCTGTACGTGTGCATGGTTATCATATCCCATATTGATGTCGGGGTACTAGCGCAGGAAACAGTGGCGTTTTGTAGCACATGTGTTTCGGGACGGTTTTCTCAACTTACCACCAATACCGTGGACTTACAGATCTGTGTCGTGTATGTTCCCTATGTGCCTATGCTATTAGCGCCAGTTTTATGTAATGCCACGTTTTGTGGAACGACATTCTGCAGTTATCCTTAATTTATGAGCATGAGTGTATTTTGCTGTGTTTTGACCATGAATTTGTCTGAACTTTAGACTTGAAAAAGATAACAAACTAAATTTTGATTATTTTAGACGCTCAAGCACCCATTTCTCCACTAAATTTACTGAAACCAACTGCATTAATATTTAGTAAGTAAATTCAAAATTATATGTAGTATGTTGTAAACAATAGCAGAACAAGCTGCAATATTCATCAGTTGTTATTATGAAAACGAAATAAATCTTCATTCGCTCTTGAGTATTCTGTAATGACGATGTATATAATATCAACTTAGTCATCATTGTTATACAGTTATCAAACTTAAATTTCTCACTAACGTCGTGCCTTATACCAACAGTGAAAGAGTAGCCTCACTAGGGGAGGTATCCAATAAGCAACACAACATTTTTTTTTTCTAGGACAATTTATTTTAGCTGAAAAAACACTTAATTTGTTGTGGGTTATCGTGGAGTGTTCCCGTTTCAAGCCCTATAGTTATATGAAGTTCAGATACATGGCGGTGCTATACGTAGCCTTCAAAATGGAGTCTGGGACGAAGGTGCGTTCCAAGCAGAGAGCGTCTTTTGGCGGATAACCATAAACTCACAGATATTCATAGACGCTTGTACAATGACTATAGAGACCTGGCAGTGAATAAAGGTATGGTGAGTCGTTGGGTGATGTTCTTGTCATCGGCACAAGTTCGCACAAATCTGTGCAATATCCCTCGTGCCAGCTGGCCGCACATTGTGACTCCGCAAATATTGGAAGGTGTTAATACACTCATTCTAGATGATCGACGTATCACAATCGAACGAAGGACCATCTGTGAGGAATTGCATATGCCTTACGACGCAGCATGAAGTTGGTTTGAGTGGTACCATGTGAGCATACAGGTTCTCCTAATAAAGTGATGTAAGGCCTTCGTACTGAAGAGAGGTATGTTGAAAAATAGTGTTTTGTATCCAAAAGAGTGGGCATTAAGGTGGTTGTTGGAATACTGAATGAAAATGACTTGGTTTCAAAGAAAAAGTGTTGCGTTACTTTTTGAACCTCCCTCATACTATTGGTATGTGCTACCTACGACATAGACGCTAGACGCCGCAGATCACACAATCTACTAGAATGAAATTTTCGCTCTACAGCGGAGTGTGCGCTGATATGAAAGATCCTGGCAGATTAAAACTGTGTGCCGGACCGAGACTCGAACTCGGGACCTTCGCCTTTCGCGGGCAAACATACGCGACAGCACCTATAATCAAAAGAGAAAGGTGAATGTCGTGAATGACTACAGCTAACCTGAAAGATCGACAATGTCAATACTAACGATGAAAATCTCTCAAAAAAATACATTTAACCGCAGAATAACATATGCTGCCCAAACTTCGTTACAAAACAAAATAAAATTGCATCTGAATGTTAAACTACACTGGAAGCCTTGACTGAGTGAGAGGTACTGAGAGCTTTACGTTGCAGCTTGTTTTTTCATGGCCAGTGCATTTGACGTCGACAAGAGCTACTCGGAGTGTAATGTTATTGAACTAGCTCCATAAATCCTGACATTGCAGTGGATTTATCCTCTTGCTTAATGTATTACTCGTCTGGATGTTGTATCATCCTCTGTCGAAGCAGATGTGGTCGTTGTCTGGTTGAATGCAATTGTTATTATAGAGATGGAAGTTTGTATTTCCACAACGAAAGTATCTGCAAATAAGGCGCTGCTACTAACGCCTACACTCCTGGAAATGGAAAAAAGAACACATTGACACCGGTGTGTCAGACCCACCATACTTGCTCCGGACACTGCGGGAGGGCTGTACAAGCAATGATCACACGCACGGCACAGCGGACACACCAGGAACCGCGGTGTTGGCCGTCGAATGGCGCTAGCTGCGCAGCATTTGTGCACCGCCGCCGTCAGTGTCAGCCAGTTTCCGTGGCATACGGAGCTCCATCGCAGTCTTTAACACTGGTAGCATGCCGCGACAGCGTGGACGTGAACCGTATGTGCAGTTGACGGACTTTGAGCGAGGGCGTATAGTGGGCATGTGGGAGGCCGGGTGGACGTACCGCCGAATTGCTCAACACGTGGGGCGTGAGGTCTCCACAGTACATCGATGTTGTCGCCAGTGGTCGGCGGAAGGTGCACGTGACCGTCGACCTGGGACCGGACCGCAGCGACGCACGGATGCACGCCAATACCGTAGGATCCTACGCAGTGCCGTATGGGACCGCATCCCCACTTCCCAGCAAATTAGGGACACTGTTGCTCCTGGGGTATCGGCGAGGACCATTCGCAACCGTCTCCATGAAGCTGGGCTACGGTCCCGCACACCGTTAGGCCGTCTTCCGCTCACGCCCCAACATCGTGCAGCCCGCCTCCAGTGGTGTCGCGACAGGCGTGAATGGAGGGACGAATGGAGACGTGTCGTCTTCAGCGATGAGAGTCGCTTCTGCCTTGGTGCCAATGATGGTCGTATGCGTGTTTGGCGCCGTGCAGGTGAGCGCCACAATCAGGACTGCATACGACCGAGGCACACAGGGCCAACACCCGGCATCATGGTGTGGGGAGCGATCTCCTACACTGGCCGTACACCACTGGTGATCGTCGAGGGGACACTGAATAGTGCACGGTACATCCAAACCGTCATCGAACCCATCGTTCTACCATTCCTAGACCGGCAAGGGAACTTGCTGTTCCAACAGGACAATGCACGTCCGCATGTATCCCGTGCCACCCAACGTGCTCTAGAAGGTGTAAGTCAACTACCCTGGCCAGCAAGATCTCCGGATCTGTCCCCCATTGAGCATGTTTGGGACTGGATGAAGCGTCGTCTCACGCGGTCTGCACGTCCAGCACGAACGCTGGTCCAACTGAGGCGCCAGGTGGAAATGGCATGGCAAGCCGTTCCACAGGACTACATCCAGCATCTCTACGATCGTCTCCATGGGAGAATAGCGGCCTGCATTGCTGCGAAAGGTGGATATACACTGTACTAGTGCCGACATTGTGCATGCTCTGTTGCCTGTTTCTATGTGCCTGTGGTTCTGTCAGTGTGATCATGTGATGTATCTGACCCCAGGAATGTGTCAATAAAGTTTCCCCTTCCTGGGACAATGAATTCACGGTGTTCTTATTTCAATTTCCAGGAGTGTATTACAAGGTTTTGAAACAGCGAAACCATAGTCCATCCACTTTTTACATGTATATCACGACCACATATACAGAATTCTACTTAGCAGTTTTACGTATTGTTAACAGTTTAAAACTTTCCACTGTGTTGGTTAATGTTTTATCCCACACGCTGAATTGAATTGGAGATAAAATAATAATGTTGATATACCTTGGTTTGCGCAATCAGGATGGCTGCAAACAAGTAGATTCTAGTAACGAAAATAACTGAAAATTTGCATGTGCGATGTCTGTTTATAGTACGCCACGAAGCTCGCAGTATTGAAACAGTCTAACATTATCTTACTTAATGTTCACATTAATATCTGATCCAAGATATGCCCAAAACCTAAGAAATCAATCATAATGTGCCATGTTTCTCTGTGTGACATGTTATTCTAGCATGTTACATGACGTATCTGTGCATATATATGCCACAGCTCTGACACTGATTGATCGCTGACTCCCTCTATTTGACTGCTACTATTGATATTGCTCTCGCATCACTGTTCTTCCAACAGTGCTACGTATTACATTTAGCTATACATCATACATTTAAGAACAACATTACAAAGAAAATGAAGTCGAAAGTTTTATGTATCCAGTTAACCATTGAGTAGTGGCGCCTGTGTATAAACTGAGGCAACCATAAATAACATTGTCTTGTACCGTTCCATTCCCGTTTTACAATTATGAGCCCTTAACTATTCTTCCATTATTGCTTCAACTAACACAGAGATAATCTGAGCTGTCATACGTCCAAGTAAGCAGCAGTAATATAAAATGAACAGCCAGCTGAGTTAGAAACAACCTACGATACGATCCATGCAAGAAAACGACCCAGACTCCGAGCTAGCAGCGTAATTCTGCAGTGAGGCAATTATCTACAAGATAATTAACAGTTGAATAAGTGGTTGTCTGAGATCTGACGCAACCACGCGGTTTAATTCTTTGATTAATTCATTACTGTGGGGTAACAACCGTATGCGGCAATATAGTGAAATAATGAATGTTTGTTTTATTATTGTTCAATGAAGCAGAGATTTAGCACGTATAATGGAAGGTTATTTTGTCTTTGTTTAATTAAAATGAAATTACAATTTGATTTTGCTCATAAATGTTTATCTTAGCAGCTGCTGTTCCTTACACGTGTATAAAGTACGCCAAAGTGCGCACGTGTCGTAAAAAATGGTACGCCTGCTTGAGGGTTCATAAGAGATTTCTGTATTATCATAATTAACGTAAAACATAGTTACAGTTCGTACTACAGAACAAAAAAATTTCTAAAGTATGAAATATATACATATGAGTTAAAAGGAACTGAGAGAAACAAGAAAAAAATAAAAGATTTAATCTTTCGAAATTAGGAGTAACTTCGCATGTCTAATTATGAAATTTTTTCGACACATAAAACTAGCTAGTGTTTTTAGTAGTATCAGTTCAAGTAATGAGAAATGAGGTTCATGATTTCAAACAGCAGTCATCAAATACATCATGGATTAATATTGATATTTATCTAATAATCAAAGCAGTGTCTAACAGAGTAACGGTGCTCTAGAATTCGACCAATGAAGAAAAAATCAATCTTACGTTCTCAGAATTAGCAATCAGAGATGTATTATATGGTGAAATTTTAAAAATCAAGCCAAACAGTTACAATACTTGAAACCATGACACCGAAGGTATATTTAGTTACTTTTTTATGCACAGTAGATATCACTTTTCATCACATATCTTCAGGTGCCCTTATAACTTGCCCATTATGCACATTTCATTTATGGCCCTATATCATTGGGCCCCCGTTATAGCGTTTTTTCAAATGTATTTTCATGTACTCAACAAAGTATTCCCTTACAAATTGTCATTGCGTGTATCTTTCTTATTTTGTATCACATCTCTCGGAAATTACTGCTCAAGAACGTTTTGTAACAACTCGTAAATGACTGCCAGATCTATAAATTAAATTTCTTGTTATCTTCCCACAATCTGACACTCTGCATTACCTTTATGTTTCATTACAAAATCAGTATTTGAATCCCCTAGACGATAAAATCCTACATACAAGAAGACATCTTTACATACCTCCGAAAATCAAGTGACCACTGTTGGAAGTACATCCACTACCTGGATCCCAACTCCTGTATTCAGTAACTGCCTGTCTCACTAAATTCACATTCTTTGTTTGTGCCACTCTTGCCGTATACAGCTTCAAAGCTATTGTAATTTTAAAGGCAAATTTCTTCTTCAATTGGGGGTAGACTAGACAGAACACACTTGGTTGTAGTACACACATCATCTGAAATGACCCTTATAATGTCCAAAAACGCTGATATTTCATTGTTGATCTATCTGCATTTTTCTCATTATCCTAACCAATACTATATCTCCCATATTAGTACCAACAGTTTTTATCTTATCATTATGTAATTTCTTTGTCTCCATTAGTGCAGTTTCCACCAATTCCCTCATTCTTTTCTTTTTCTCATCCCAGTTTAACTCATTTCTAGGGGGAAATATAATTTCTCCTCCACAAAACTTATGGATGTCTAACTCTTAATTAGTTCAGAGTAAAACCTTTTTCATCATGAATGAAACTATTCAGTACATACGCAATGTTCTCTACTATATCTCCCTATGTCATAAGGTTGCTGTTGCATTACTTGCAGAATTATTAGCCAATTTCCTGCATGTAGCGTCTGGAAGGATTTCCTGCCAGGTGATAAGTTGAAGTTTCTTTAACTGGTTGGCAAGATAACCCTTCCAATGTTTAACACGGAAATTGTGATTTTTATCAGAGAATATGGCTTTCAGTTTCCCAAATTTTACAAAATAGTCATTCTCTAGCTTAGTCAATACTTCTTTTCCAACCGCCTTCGGCAAAGCGAGGGACTTTATAAATGTAGAAAATATGTCCAAGACTACAAAAATACCGGAAAACCTTCATTTGCCATTAGAAAAGGTCCTTGGAAATCAGTTACTTCAAATTATTTGATCTGACACTTTGCATGGGAAGTCTGCACATTTGACATATATCACGTGTCATAATACAGTTACTCATCCTCTTCACTATGCTGTGAGAAATTAAAAACTCTCTTTGTTTCTTTACATACATTTTATCAACTAAATTTACAAAACCGAAATGAATATAATCGGTTATATCATCTATGTACACACTGGATCAACAAACCTCCCAAACTTCAAAAGTTTTATTGGCTCATCTAAACAATAATCCACCATATACCTTTTACTGCCGGCCGGGGTGGCCGAGCGGTTCTAGGCGCTACAGTCTGGAACCGCGTGACCGCTACGATCGCAGGTTCGAATACTGCCTCGGGCGTGGTGATGTGTGATGTCCTTAGGTTAGTTAGGTTTAAGTAGTGCTAAGTTCTAGGGGACTGATGACCTCAGAAGTTAAGTCCCATAGCGCTCAGAGCCATTTTTGAACCTTTTACTGCTAGCACACGTGGTCAAAAGGTAGAGTCATAACTTAGTAATCAAAATCTCCTCGATCTCGGATTCAAACCTGCCACTGCTTAAACTTTGAATAAAAAACATCAGCACCACAGGACAAGTGGCCTGCAACGCAAGAACTGTCACCATGATCTCTTCATTGAGAAAAGATTCCAGACTAGTCCCCAACTCAGGTCTCTGGGAGGGAACTGCTAAGAGAGATGTGATCATGAGAAAAAGAATGTGTAACCATTGAAAGGATAGCGTTCCAGGAGTTGATGCATGGAATGTCAGAAATTAGAATGTGATATAAAGGCTAGAAAATCTGAAAAGGGGAATGCTAAGGCTCAGTCTGTATATAGTGGGCTCAGCAAAGTGAAATGGAAAGAAGACAAGGATCTGTGCTCAGACGAGTAGAGGGTAATATCATCAGCAGAAGAAAGTGGTGTAATGGGGGTAGGATTCGTTATGAATAGGATGGTACGGCGGGGAGTGAGTCACTGTGAACAGTTCAGTAATAGGAATGTTCTCATCAGAATCGACATCAAACCGACATTGACAACTATTGTTCAGATAAATATGCTGATGTTGTAAATAGAAAATGAAGAGATAGAGAAAGCATATGAGGATATTGAACGCGTAATTAAATATGTAACAGGAGATGAAAATCCAATAATATGGGGGATTGAAATGCGGTTATAGGGGAACCAGCAGAAGAAAGGGTTGTGAGATAATATGAACTTGTTAGAGTGAATTAGAGAGGAGAAAGACTAATTGTGTTCTGGAATAAATTTCACATTGTGATCGCGAATACTGTGTCTGGTAAATACAGGAGAAAGAGATATACTTGGTAAAGGCCAAGAGACACAGGAAGATTTCAATTAGATTACATCATAGTAAGGCAGAGATTCCGAAATCAGATATTCGATTTGAAGTACCAAGGATGGCTACGGTCTCAGATCACAATTTAAAAATGGTGAAGGGAAGGCTGAGGTTCAAGAGACCAATCAGAAAGAATCAATGCACAAAGAAGTTTGATACGGATGTGCTAAGGAGATTGGCGGCATACCTCAAAATTTTTGGAAAAATATCATCCACACTCTCTCCCAGATGCAAGAGCCAACAAGTGCGAGAAGTTTCGGACAATCAGCTTAATAGCTCATGCATCGAAGTTACTGAAAATAATAATATACTCAAGAATGGAAAAGAAAATTGAGAATCTGTTTGAAGACGATCAGTTTGGCTTTACAAAAGGCAAAGCACCACAAAGGCAGTTCCGACATTGTGGTTGATAATTGAAGTAACAATGAAAAGAAACAACGACATTATTCATGAAACCTGCGAATCTGGAAAAAACATTCAAAGTGTAAAATGGTGCAGGATGTTCGAAATTCTGAGGAAAGTATGGGTAAGCTGCAGGGGAAGACAGGTAATGTGCTATGTGTACAAGAAACAAGAGGAAGCCATTAGAGTGAAAAACAAAGAACGAAGTGCACAGATTAGAAAGGGTGTAAGACAGGGATGTAGTCTTTCACCCTTGCTCTTCTATCTGTATCTCGAAGGAACAGTTACAGAAATAAAAGAAAAGCTCAATAGTGGTATTAAAATTGAAGATGACAGGATATCAGTGTTAAGATTCGTTGATGACTTTGGTATACCCAGCGAAATTGAAGAAATTACAGGATCGCTTTAATGCAATGAACAGTGTAATGAGTACAGATTAGGGATTAAGAATAGACCAAAGGAAGACGAAAGTAATGAGAAATAGTAGAAATGGGAACAGTGGGCAAATTAGCATCAGAATTGGAGATCATGAAGTAGTTGAAGGTAAGGGATTCTGCTACCTAGGCAGCAAGCTAACCCATGGCGAAAAGACCAAGGAGGATGTAAAAGGTATACTAGTACTGGCAAAAAGGGCATTCCCAATGAAGAGAAGTCTAATTGTATCAAACATAATTCTTACTTTGAGGAAGAAATTTCTGTTAATGTACATTAGCAGCATGGTGCTATAAGGCAGTGAGACATGAAAAGTGTGAAAACAGGAAGAGAAGAGAATAGAAACATATGATATGTGATCCTAAGAAGAATGTTGAAAATTAGATGGACTGATAAGGCAAGGAATGGGGAGGTTCTGAACAATTCCAAGACTGGCTTGATGAACAAGTTATTCTATCAGTTAGAAAATTCAGTCAGTATAAACTACTAGCAACAATTGAAAATTTATAGGAAAAAATTTAAGATTTACAGATTGATGAACAAATGGCTATGTGTGTGCTGAAGAAAGCAAGACAAGAAATCACAAATGTGAAAAGAGAAGAAGAATTGCTTGGTAGAACGAATTTTCGAAATGCAACAACATGTCACATCCCAAATGAAAATACTTATTTGAAACATACGTTTGTTATTCTTAGATTATTTGATAGAGACTTTGATTATGATTACTACATGATTGGATGTCAAAGAAGAAAGACAAACTCGATTATATGTACTTGAAGATATACATCCAAACTGTGAAGAAATGATAAGAATAGAATATAATGATAACTCTATTAACTTGTACAATAAAATGAAAGAAAAATTGAATTAGGATATTAATTTTTACAGAAATTACTTTTCATTGGATAAAGGATAGACTGAGCAACAACTTTTACAAGATGTAGGAAATCTTTGTCTTCACTAACCTGCCTATTACGTGAATTATCAAAAACCTATGATTTGACAGATACTTCATCACCTTTCTTTTTCAAAACTTTCTTCACAAGATATACCTAAGGGCATTTAGTTCTCTGCAAGTCATACTCATAAAAATTTCCTTTAATTTTTTCTCCATCCAATGTCTTACATTTATATGTGACTGGATTTGAATGAATAACATCTTCAATTTAAAAAAAAATCTGTTAGCTAGTTAGCTATATAATGTATTTCAAAAATTCATTTAATCTTGCTGATTCTGACTCAATCACCATTATATTTAAGTTTATCAGTAAGTATAAAGACAGTTATCTTATAATTTTTGTCATTAACTTCCATTGGTTCCGTTTAATGGTTGAATGCTTTGTGTTATTATATTCATCAACCAATTATCACCTAGGTCATTCAGTTTATAATTTCCTTGTAAGTCCAACTTTTTCCACATCTTTACTTAAAATGTTTTATCAAATCTTTCTACAATAGATGCTTTTAATTTAGTAAAAGCTGAATAATGATTAAAATTATATTTTTTATAAGTTCTTGAAAATCGTTATTATCCAATTTTCTAACATTTTCTGTTTGTAAACTTCTTAGAAATCATTGCTTTAAAAGCTTTTCAAAAATTTTGGAACTATTTTTAATAGTTTTATTTTTAACTGAAATAGACCAAGGATATCTTGAAAAAACAACAGTTATAGTTTGTAAATCTTCATAGCCTTTATTTATTTTTTAAATTCCTTAACATTTACCAGGATCGATCTTTCCTAGATCAGCTTGCCATAAATCACGTATACCAAGAGAGGCAATATGTCTTCTTTTAAAATATTTCTCATTTTTCGCATAATTCATTATTAATTTCTTGATGAATATCGGAGTGAGAGAATTTCTGACTGCTTCAAGTATAAAATTTTTTAACAAATTTACCCTGTTTAGTTTTATATATAATACAAATTCTTCAATTATTTTCTACCATTTTTTGTTGTTGTTGTATCTGGTGACATGTCAGTAAAGCTTTTACATTTCAGACATCAAATATGATTGTCTGAAAGGTGATAAGGGTTACTCATTTATATAAGATCAAACTTCAGCAAATAAAATTATTTTTGCATCTACTGCTACAGTTTTAATGCCATCTTCTAATTTCTCAGTTAGAAAATTTGATTATGCAATATTTTTATTGACTGATTAGCAATAGTTATTTGATAAAAATTATCAAATCCACTTAACGAATTGTCAAAATCATTACATGATAGAGCTTTTTCTATGTTTTTATCAATATTAATGCTTTTTAAGAGTAAATACTGCAGCGCTTTGAGTATTTCTGCGTAAATTCCAGAATCACTCAACCTTCTACTATCTTGAACACACGACATTTTAAAAATAATAGTTTATCGGTCGCACCAACGAAGTTGTAATGAAAGAGCATGACAGTCTCAAGGAACTTTTGTATTATTCCGTGAAGTTTAATAACTTTGATTACTGTAGTGGAAAAGAAGAACAGTTGAGATATTGGTAACTGTTGCGCAGTTTGGACATGGAGATGATAAGTGGTGTATTGAGAAACGACATGGTTATCAAGCCAACTGTGACATTGGTGGCATTTGTTACATTACATACAAAAAATTACTTATATGTTTTATATCTATTTTTATTTATAATTTATCAGCATGAATTTTTCTTTGGCTTGAGCATGACTCTTTCTCTCAGGGATATTATCTTTTGTTATCACTTTTAGTTGCGTACATAAGTAAATATGAAACGGGTTCTTGAAGGGCCGCTGTTATTCATGTGCCAACTTTAGATTTTGAACGTGGTGACTAAAATATAGTTGCCATTAACTAAATTGAATGTAATTTTGTTAATTTCTATTTATTGATTGCAAAGCAAGGCTTTAGAGAATTTCGATTGTTGCTGGGGAGCGGCCAAGGTAAAACTTACTGAACTCATGGAATCTGTGTCATTTAAAAACATGAACTTTAACGTAAATTAATTATCTGTTGCAATTTAAAAAAGTTCTTATAACAAAACCTCTTGCATTTACAGTTGCTGTTAACACTTTGAAACATAAATTAATACTTCGGCGCGTAATGGCTGACCACAGGCTGCATCGGAAGATGAGCTTCTCGCAGCGCAAATTACTGAAAAAATGCTTATTAAAAATAGTTAGTCACTGTGAGCATTTGAGGTGACAACTATTACAAAGAAATTCATTTTGTGATAGTAATAAAATTTTATTTTAGCAGAAATACGAATAACGTACATGAAATATGTATAGCCGCTCAATGGCTGCCTTCCATATAGCGAAACAAAACAGTGTGTGTGTGTCATAGAATACGTCCTTCCTCCTCGACCATACAATCGCGTCGCTTTCGATCCTTTATTATTTTCATAGACATTAAATAAAAATCCTTTTCTTAAATTATCGCTGCATATCAGTTGTTTCAACAACATTATCTATATATTTTACACTAATTATATTCATAAAATACGTTAACTGCGGTTTACAACCGATAAAAATGTCAATATTTATGTGACGTACGGTAACACAACCTTAACCTTATATGTAAATCTACATTGTTTTTAAACTTTGGAGACGCCAGGAGACTTTGTAACCTCCCTCTTACTAAAGGGCCTATACTGTTTGTGATGTAAAATATGACCGTGAATTGTGTGTATGCCTAATGGAATTTTAGTAATTGGATAAGGCTATCTTTCCCAAAGAAGTAATACCGATAAGTAGGAGGAAAGAGTACAACCGACCCTTGTGATGGAAAACTCTACTAAAATTAAAATTAATGAAACCGAACAGGGCTTATAATTTGGAAAAATGAAAGTTATTTTGTACATTCACTCACGAACAACACTGGACAGAAAATGGATACCACTGATAATTAATCCAAAAGTTACACTACTGAACGAAAAAGAAATAACTAACAGTCGCCAGCCCACTAGAGCAGTTTACATCCAAAATCCTGTACAAGATGATGGGAAAGAAAAACATGTTCTATTAAACACTGATGTGGCAACTGAAGGTTGTCCCGTTTTTTGACACTAATTTCAAGTGAGTATGTAATGATAAAGAAAACTGAGAAGTCACTCTTACATTATGTTTGGCATTAAATTTTGAAAAAGGCAATCAAGTAATGATTTGAAAATAAGTAATTAAACTGTATGTTAGTATTGAAATTTGTCACGTGAACAATGACTTCCAGTGACCTCAAAATAACGTCATCAAAGAAATTTAGAAACAAAAGCAAGCACTTTTTACTCTGACATTACTTATTTTGCAAATGGGATTTCAGATTATTGTCTGAACAACTGAGCCTTTTTTACTGAGTTGAACAGCTATGAATACAGTGAGGGAGATGCTTTTGATGAAAAACAAGAGGAACAGGATGGTTACTAAGAGGACAATGAGCTTCATAACTGGAAGACGGTCTTCAGTGATTTGCCAGCAATTGTCGACTGTGTCCACTGGAATATCCACCATATACATTCGTAGAGCGATTATTTTTCTAGGTAGCATCGATAGCGGTAGGAAGTGATTTACACGATAGCAGAATAAAAGCTACTGAAAAGGAAATTTGAGAAGCATCAATTCTTGACTGAAGTGTACAATGGCTGCAGAAAAAGTGGAAGACTCTAGTGCAGACTGGTAAGCAGTGTATAAGAACATTAAGTTTTTCCTATAGAAGTGTGCTTAGATAAGTAATGATGGACTTATTTTATCATCTCAAATCTTCATCAAATTATCCATTGAACTAAGACTGCACAAGATGAAGAAACTTGACGGAACATGTTTCAAAAGTTCTAATTTCTCAAGGTTTTTTTTAGACAATCGCCTTTATATATATAAAAAACAAGGGAACAAAATGGCCAGGTGCGAGTAGGAGTCACCCACTTATTATTCTGTACAGATTCAGTTATGCGTGTCATCAGGTATTGTCGAATTTCATTATTCTATGACAACGGGATGTACACTATTGGCTATAATGAGTGAATATCAAACTGTGGTACTCGAATGGATCTTTTGATTACATTGACTTAGAAGTTTAACTTTTCTACACCACGAATTTACCACCCAAGTCGGTACATGACATAAATTGCAACTTGATACTCCTACCTATTCCTGACAGACATATAGACAGACAGGAAGTCTGATAAGAAATAACAAAAACATTTGTTGTGTGATATAACTACAGATTCATAATTTTCGGAATTTTCGTTTACTTGCATACTTAAATCTTGCTTCTTGCCAAATTTGTTTATCCTAGACCAATGGGAAGTAGACAGTAAGTTCTAATAAGTGAGTTTTGGGGTATCGAAATATGTGACATAGATGGTCATATCTTTTGCTTTCGTTGACTTAGAGGCTTACATGTATTACAGCTTTAAGGGAGCATTGACCATAGTATGTGAAAGAAAACTCAAATTGACACGTCTACGTGTTCCTGAGAAAAAGGGATTTAACTGGCAAGTGGATATACAGTCTGATAACAAATGACGAAAAGATGGTTTCCGTGTGACATAATTACAAATTAACAAGTTCAGATTTTTTCCTCTGGTTGTACTATGAAACTTTGCTTCTTGCCAAATTTCGTGGTTCTACATCAACAGGAATACCCTATAGGTTCTGATGAAGGAGTTTGAGAGTGTCAAAATATGTGACGTGGTTGGCGATATCTAGTGATTGCATTACCTTAGAAGCTTAAAATTTTCACCGCCAAGAGACCGTAGACATTAGTAGGTGGCGTAAATTTCAACATCATACTCTACCAGTTTCCGAGAAAAAGGGTTTTTAACATTTCGGCAGACAGAGAGACGGATGGACAAGAAAGTGATCATATAAGGGTCTGTTTTAACCGACTGAGTTACGGAATCCTGAAAAAGTAATTGCTTATGTTAAGGATTATAATCATATTGCAATGGTAAATGCATTGTATATATGAATGAAAGATGAACAAGTTACAATTGCTTTTCGTGAATATAAGATAACGTCAGTGTCAGACCAATGGAAATAACGATGTATACTTTGCTATTTCTCGCCGAAAACTGCACTTGAAGCTTTATGTTAGATCAGCAGTACTGCCTATTTGTTTTTCAAGGTAACGGAAACAAAATTTTATACATTTAAATGAATTTAATTCGTCAGATAAAAATCGATCAACGATCGTCCACTAATCTATCATATCTTTTAGCTGTGGTAATAAGTGAACGCTGTGAAGTGAAATAAGTAATACTGGTAATTTAGATGTGGAAACATTTAATTTGAATGGTCATTGTGCTTGAAAAGTGAGGTACAACAGTTGCACTTAGGTCGATGAGAAGTGCTGCTTAAACTGTAAGTTTTCACCACTAATGCCAGCAAGATAAATTTGCGTATTTTTTTATAGTATAATTAAATTACAACCGTAGTACCCCATGCATTTTGTGTTGGAAGTCTTCCATATTTTGGGAAACAATATAATTATTTAATTAGCTACAAAGTTGCAATTTTCGTTTGTGATCTGTGATTATACTGGCATATTAGGATAAGTAACATTTGTGTGTCTTTGTGTGTGTGTGTGTGTGTGTGTGTGTGTGTGTGTGTGTGTGTGTGTGTGTGTGTGTGTGCGTGTGTATGTGCGTGTGTATGTGTTTGTACACGATAAATAACAAATTATTTTTTGTTCGTGCCAATTGTTATTTTCGAGTTATTGATTTTCCATCTATGTTTCGTTGCACCATCATCTCTGGCTAGGTTTCATTTCTGCATTGTTCCAGCATTATCTTTGGCCATGTTCTGATGAATGTAAAACTAGCAGAAGAGCTCCTTGTACATCATGAAAGTATTATCAGGTTAAGTGATGTATCACACTAAATAATCTCATCAAAACAATTTCGACCTCCCATCCTAAAATTGTGTTTTGTCCGTTTCTCAGTATTTTAGCTACGTTGGATGTGAGTATATATCTTTTACATTGCGCATTTTGACCAAATTTTGGTTTTATTTAAAAGCTGATTGTGGGTAATGCAGGCTAGAGAACTTTGACGGCACATTCTGAGTTTTGTATCTTGCAGCCTTCCTTAGACGTTGCTTTTGTCGTCTAGGTCCAATAAATTGCAATAAAAAGTAATTATATAAATCAATATCGTCTACTACATTGTCTGCTCAAGAGCAAGAACCACAAAGCCCCATTCTATAATGGTTTGATTAGCTAAAACCTTAGTGAAATGCTTGCGAAACTGACATGTTATTACCGCTCTATGAACGTCAGATTGAAATGAGAACACCCTTAAGGTATTTTGGATGTAAAAATACCACTGTAATGCTCGCCAACTACAAAAGAACTAGTGATATGTGGAAGTACTTAATTTGCAGGTGCACTGTATCGTTCAGCAAGAGTAAGTCGAAGTAACGGAATTATTTACCTTCTTCCAGTGGCTGATCTCATTTCAGACTGCCTATTTGTTTTTGTGCTTTCCTGCTTAGGGTAGTATTTTACCTATCAAGCGTTTCCTGCGTCATTAGTTAGGCCTAACTTCTCATGCCAGCTGTCTGTTTAGCATGTTATTTTTGTCACTCGTGTTCAGGCATGGAAATAACGTTGAGGCTCGTACTTAGAGAGCCCAAAATGATGTTTTATGCATCACTTTGACGGGTAAGTGTATCTGTGTGTGTGTGTGTGTGTGTGTGTGTGTGTGTGTGTGTGTATGTAGAATAATACTGTGACACTTGACGTAATAATCGCATTTTTTGAGTGCAGACGTATTTTTGCAGAGTTTTGGGTGTGGAGAGTCACATTGTAACGCTTCACAAGCTTCATAACACGATTAGACGTGGAAAATATTTAATCTGTGGGCAATAACATTGTACATTTGACATATACACTGAAGTATTTTTGTTGCTGACGTATTTTTTCGAGATTTTTAATTTTTGAAAGATCAGTGTGACCCTTGGTAAGCATGATAGAAGCATTTAGGTGAGGAAAGTAGCTTGAGGCTCTGTTGTGCATTATACCATCTATAGATCATACTTAATGTTCGCTATAACTGCTTAACACTTAAATTCATGGTGCAACATTGTGTGTGTGTGCGTGTGTGGTATGCCTTGTTGCCACATTTTAGATGTGGGAATACCTCAAGATTCACCATTCATGAAATTTTTGGCTTAATAACTTTTGAACATTCTACAGAAATTGAGATCTGTCAGATGCTTATGAGCACGACCAAGATGGGTACTCTTGGGGTTTCATCTGAATGGGTACTAAAATTATATGTTGTGATTGTTTCACTACTGGATGTGTTTAAACTCAGAAGAGTGTTCCTGGAGCCACTCTATAGCTTTCCTGGACGTGCGGGTTGTCGCATTGTCCTGCTAGAATTGCCAAAGTCCGTCGGAATGCACAATGGACATGAAAGGCTGCAGGTGATCAGACAGGATGCTTATATGTGTGCCACCTGTCTGAGTCGTATCTACACGTTTCAGGGTTCCCATACTACTCAAACCTCGCACTCCCCACGACATTGTAGAGCCTCCACCAGTTTGAACAGTGCCCTGCTGACATGCAGGGTCCATGTATTCAAGAGGTTGTCTCCATACCCGTAGAATCCATTCGCTCGATACAATTTGAAACGAGACTCGTCCGACCACGCAATATGTTTCCAGTCATCAACAGTCCAATGTCGGTGTTGACGGACTCAGGCGAGGCGTATATCTTTGTGTGATGCAGTGATCAAGGGTGCGCGAGTGGGCCTCCGAAAAAGCATATAGTTGAATGGTTCACAGGCTGACTCTTGTCGATGGCCCAGCTTTGAATCTGTAACAGTTTGCGGAAGTGTTGCACTTTTTTCAAATTGAACGATTCTCTCCAGTCGTCGTTGGTCCCGTTGTGCAGGATCTTTTTCCGGCCACAGCGATGTCGGAGATTTGATGCTTTACCGGATTCATGATATTAAAGGTACACTAGTAAATTATCTTATCGGAAAATCCCCACTTAATTGCTACCTCGGAGATGCTGTGTCCCATCGCTCATGCACCGACTATAACACCATGTTCAGACTCACGTATATCTTGATAATCTGGCATCGTAGCAGCAGTAACTGATCTAACAACTGCGCCAGACACTCGTTGTCTTATATAGGCGCTGCAGCCCGCAGCGCCGTATTCTGCCTGCTTACATATCTCTGTGTTTAAATACGCATGCCTACACCAGTTTCTGTGGCGCTTCAGTGTAAGTAAACTTTTTAACTCACTTGTGTGACTTTCTTACAGATTTTTTGCAGTGTTGTAGACCCTTCGTCTTCATAACATGTTACCTGATCCTGGGGCATAGCTGTGTAATAGTGGAAAGAAGAAACTGTCTGAGCGGTGTGCTGCACCGGAAGCCGTTTCACGAACTCACAAACTCGGCTTCCACAGCAGCAGCGACTGGGCCTTTACAAATCTGGAGACGAGGCCTTTACAAAAACATATGTCTGACCAACTCGAGCGTCAAGCTATTCCCTGTGTCAGGACATAGGACATCAAGGAGCAGGTACAACAGCTGTAGGCCGCGTTGCCTCAGTTGAGGATTCAACGGCTTCATGACATTTCCAAGAACAGGAGTGCCTATATCCAGGCATGAAGATGTATAAAGTCAACTGAAAAGCGGTATAGTACCGGAAAGTTCTTAGTAAATTTAACTCGATTACGTAATCTCTGGAATAACACCAGAGACCCTATAAAGGCACATTTGCATGCCGAGCTTGAGTTTCCGCGGAAACGCGAAATATTAATTAAATAAATAATCAGTGACAAATAAATAAAGCCTATGGCACACAACTGCAGCGCTGTGTCGCTGATAAAACAAAAGCATAATTACGTTACTCTTATGTTTGATTAAGAAGGAGAGCTCTGGTAGAAGTGGTGCGAGAAGCACGTATTTTATTTTATTGTCTGGCACACCGCCATATTTTCATGTTATAGAAGAATACTGCGAGTTGCAACCACACTAGCACTCGATTCTGAAAAGAATTTGTATTTGTAAAAGTAAGTAGGATTATGAACTGTAGGCAATTTCATTGAATATATCTGATTTAACTAACTATGTAACTTTTTTATGTTCAGTAGACAATCACCTCTGTACGACGTATTGGCATGGCTGGCAAATCATTGTAATATTGAGATCAGATTATGAGTCCGTACCTACCGCAGCAGTCTTTGGAAACGATTTAATTACGAAGTCCGATTATTTCAGTTTTATTTCACGGTCAACTACGAGTAACATTGCCTTTACCAAATAGCCATTGTCAAGCGTCTGATTCCGAATAATTAAACGTCCACGTTCCAGATAAGGAAATATCAATTACAACCAATCACAATCATATACATCACAAATAGTGAATAATTGAAATATTTTATTTATTATATTTTATTTTATTTATTTTATATTGGCGACTGCGTGTTGGACTTGTTATTTTGTCATTTGTTACATTGTTCTTTTTGTTTCATGTCAAAAATCAACTTTCTGGACCTGGACGTGAATGTATGAGAGATAACAAAAATCTGAAGATATTTTCCAATTCTAAAGTTTTGCCGGAAGACGCAATGAAACTTCCAGCAAAATAAGGTAAGACGCAGCATCTTTGCATTAGCAGGCTTGACCAGACATATAAATTCAGTGTATTAGCTTTTCAGTAAATTCTGTAGTGTTTCTTTCGCGCATAACAGTTTTCAGTAATAAATTCCATTCTCAGTACTTTTCCCTAAACAATAACGTATGCAACAATACCAATACACGAGTGTACAATATGGCCGACTTCTGTACGATATGATGTAACATGGCCAGCAGCCATTACCAATAATCTCAAATTCAGTTTATATTTTTAAATTAACGGACAGCCATTGTTGCTACGAGCGATTCATGCTCAACTGCATCTTATTTTAAAATCAGTGTCAAATATTTTCTTGAAACATATATCACGTGTGGCATGGTAATAACTAGAAATCAATACGCAAAAATGGAACAGCAAAGACGTACTATTCAGACACAATCCGACTCGGACGAGAGACAAATGTTAGAAAATGACTTTACGACAGCAACCGGTAGTGACGATTTATCAAACATTGACGCAAGTGTTGACGGAAATTTTGACAATAGCCCGTCCACCACAAAAATTTCAAAGTCTCAGTCAGAGCCCATGTTAATGCATGACGTCACGTCTAATGACGCGGCGGGGGCACAGACCTTGCAAACGGTAAACATTGCCAACATGTTACAAATGTTAATGAAACAGAACGCGGAGAACATGGCAACCTTAAAGACACAAAATGACGAAATTAAATCTGACCTCATAGCACTCAAGACAGGTAATGACACTTTATGTAAACGTGTGGAACTTATAGACGCCACACTGACCAAACAGATGAATGAACTCAGTACTAAATTTTCCCAGCTTAATACGAGACAAGAAAAGACTACAACTGACGTAGCACTTTTACAGGCACAAGTAAAAAACCTTAATGTCACGTGTGAAGTTCTTACTGTACAAATTCAAACATATCCTTTAGTGCACGACAACCTTGAAAGACGAATTACTGACGCGCAGAATAAATTTGACAATGTTGAACAACACCTGACTGACATCTTACAATCTGATGCCACAGCTCATTTTCAAAACATTAATAAAGAATTTCATGATTGGGTAGTGAACAAAGACAAACATTTTGATAGATGCTTACGTGAAAATTTACCAACAATTGTGCACGACTCCGTAGCGGAATACATGACTAATAACAAACAGCTGATCAGTGATGCAGTACAATCCGTCACTGCACCCATGAGAGAATTCACCGATCGACCACAGACTGAATGTAACAAAAATATCAGTCAAAATGCACAGTTCAGGAACCAATATACATTCGAGTATGACACACACATACCGCACACGACAAACACACAAGAATAAAACACACCACGACTACAATACATACCACGATGTGCAAACACAAACACAAGCTATTATCATGGTAAACCACAGCAACATTATCGTAATTACTCGCCAGCTGAACATAGCAGTAATTACAGTGGAATAAATCCATATCACAATGCGAAGGAAGAAGAAAGCTTAATGAAACACAGGCAATTTCAGATTTTTATCCCAGAAAAACGAACCATTCATCCGGTGATTTTTCTTAAATCTTTTAGTAACGCATTTCCACGCACTTGGAGTGACCGGAAAAAGATTTCATATATTGTCGGTTACATCCAAGGCGATGCAGCTGTCTGGGCATACAGTCAAGCTGACGTATGTACCACGTACAGTGAGTTTGAGCGTGCTTTTCTGAACAAATTCTGGTCGCAATCCGTCCAGGAGCGACTCAGAAGACAAATTCTAGAACCTGAAATTTTTAACAGTAAAAATGGCAACTTACGCAGATATTTTGAAAAATACTTGAACATGGGACACTTTTTAGACGAACCAGTCGCAACACACGATATACTCCGTGCGTTGAAGGCCAAATTGCCTTTCAACATTAAAGAAAAACTCCTACATATCCCGGATGACGATTCAGATTATTTCTTAACAGCTTTAGATTCGGTTGACATGTTACTTGAAGATCAGCGCTTCGCGCGGCAAAACAGCAGCCACAATGTTTACACTAGTGGAATGCAAAACATGCAGGCTTGCCAACTCAATTCTGGCGCGCCCACAGTTGGATACGCGGTACAGCAAAAACAGCAAACTCACATGCCGTCTCAATACGGAAATCAAAATCAACACGCGTATTCCAATACAAACAATAGTTACAACAGTAATAACACTTCATGCGGCAATCCATACAAAGGGCACCGCGGTAATAACTACAACGGTAACAACGGATACAAAGGGAACGACAAAAGCACAAACAGAAATAGAAATAATAATAACTACGAGCCAAGACAGCGTCAAGGCTGGACTCGTAACGATCAGTACTTTCATTCAAACACTGCTTTACCACAGCAGCCACCAGGACAAAATTGGAGCATACCTTACGACCGACAGGTAAGTTATAATGCGCAACAGCAACAACAACCGCAAAAGTTTGGAGATCACAATAGGCAATATCCGAATGTGAATATAATAGAAATGACACCTGATACACAACCTCAATCTGTGTCAGTACCTAGTACAAATGCTAATCCGACAAACTAGAAACAGTCACTTCTATGCCCCAGGTCGTGGCTGAAGAATTCTTGGGGGGCGACTTCAATGTTAATCAGTTATTTGACACCACACTTGAACAACAGAATAATGATATGCCGAATAACTCTAAACAAAAATTACCTGTTTTATTTATAAGATACAACCACAATAACAATATATCAGATGAACTTTTGCAAGACAGTACACAATGTCGTTCAAACACAAATGAAATTGTTTTAGCATCTACTACTGGTGTAGTAGGTGGGATTCCAACTACTATTATCCTAGATACAGGTGCAGCTGTGAGCGTTTTGTCTTTTAATTTCTATAAAAAGATGTGTGAATTGGAACCCATGCCTGAGTTTCATGCCCAAAACTGTAAAATAACTACTGCACTAGGTAATAAGTCATGTAGGGTTACGAAGCAAGTTTTTGTAAAGATTAAAATAGGTAATGGAACCGTACAATGGCCATTCCTGGTTGTACAAAACCTTGTGACAAATTGCATATTAGGAATAGATATTATGAGCGAGAAGGACTGCATTATAGACTTCTCCGAAGGTAAATGTATTTTAAAGGATAAAGGCAGTGTAATTATTATTGATTTGGACAGGAGAACTCTAAAGCATGACAAAAACTGTACAGGGTACAAGGTTCAGTTAGTACTTGACAATGACATTCAAGACACGCACACACACTCATCTGACACAGAGCTAATGGGCTTGAAAACATTGCTTGATCATAAGATAAATGAAGCTACAGCTCTCAGTGCACATGAACGTATAAAACTACAGGAAGTGTTATCCAAATATTTACAAGTTTTTACCAAACGAATAGGTGTTATCAACACGTATGTGTACAAGATTGAAGTTAAGCCTCACAAGATCTTCTACCACAAGACATATAACGTACCGTTATCTCAACGACCTGCTGTGTGGCAAGAATTAAAACAAATGTTAGACTGGAAGGTCATTGAACCATCCACCTCATCTTACTGTAGTCCTCTACTTGTTGTCAAAAAATCTAATGGAAGCATTAGGTTAGTGTTAGACGCACGAGCAATTAATGAAATAATTTTACCAGTTCACACAAAACCCGAAAATTTAGAAGAGCAATTACAGAAATTTCTAGATGCAAAATATTTTTCCACAATAGATCTCGCTAATTCATTTTGGCAGGTGGGTATCACTCCTGATTCTCGGAAATATACTGCATTTATGTTCGGGGGGCGAACCTATCAGTTTTGTGTTCTACCTTTCGGACTGAATGTCAGTTCTGGGGTATTCATTACAGCCCTGGATACCGTGCTTGGCGACGATTTAGTTGAGACAGTCACACACTATGTAGATGATATACTGATAGCTACACAGTCTTGGAATGAACACGTTGACACACTTCAAAGAATTTTAGAAAAATTTGCACAAGCTGGAGTCACAGCCAATCTTAGAAAATCAAAGTTTGGTTGCAGTGAGATAAAATATTTAGGACATATCATTAATTCACAGGGCATACGTCCTGATCCCAGTAAATTAGATGCTATCAGAAACTTTCCTAGCCCTCGAACTAAAAAGCAGTTAAAATCATTCCTTGGGCTATGTTCATTTTTCAGACGTTTTTTGCCACAACCACTTTTGAACAGTAAACATCTGCTAAATCTACTCAGAAAGAATCAAGTTTGGATCTGGTCAGAACAGTGCCAGAATGACTTTAATACAATTAAACATGCCTTAGTGAATGCAAACTTATTGAGCCATCAAGATTTCAATTTAGATTTTTGTATGACTTGTGACGCTTCACGTACTGGCTTGGGATGTTGCTTATTTCAAGTTGTAAAGAATAAAGAAAAGGAACAGATAAGAATTATTGGGTTTGCGAGTCGTACTTTATCTGAATGTGAGCGTACATACTCCACTACTGAGTTAGAAACACTTTCCATAGTATGGGCATTCAAGAAATTCAATTATTATTTATTTGGAAAACATACAGTAATTTACACTGACCACCAGGCCCTGACATTTTTGTTAACTTGTAAACTTGTACATCCTAGACTATCACGATGGGCAGTTACACTTCAGAACTACTCTTTTGAAATTAAATACATAAGATGTAAGGACAACACCATTGCAGACGCTATGTCTAGACTTCCACAAGGTATGAATGATACCAACAGTGACTTGGAAAATGTAAATGACTACAGGATTCTCTTAATGCAAGATAAGCAGTATCACCAATATTATATTGATATGTGCAGAAACATGGCTGAATTACAAAAATCTGATCCTCACTGGTATAAGATAATAACATTACTGGTAGAAAAACACAATCATCCTTTGACTAAGTATTACAAGTTACACAATGATGTGTTATTTTATCGCCGACATCCAAATGCTACTAACTGGTGTGTATGCATTCCCAAAGAGTCTGAACGTAATCTGATTTGGCACACACACTTAGTTTGGGGTCATTATGGGACGAAAAAGTGTTTAGCAAAGATCAGCACATACTGTTATTTTAGCAATATGAGAAGAAAAATTTACAGGGAACTGAAAACATGTGTCATATGTCAAAAATCAAAACCTCAGAATTTATCCACAAAAACAGATTTACATTCTATTTTACCCAGTAAACCCCATGGAAATTCTGTGTACTGACATCAGTGGACCGCATCCAGCAAGCTCTGGAGGCGTCAAATATATCTTAGCTTTTTACGATATATTTTCTAAACATGTAAAACTTTATGCTTTAAAATCCGCCACTGCAAGTGCTATAATACGAAGATTCTCAAGTGATTACCTGACGCACGTGGGAAAACCTAAAGCAATTCTGTCAGATAATGCAGCATACTACTCTGGGTACAAATGGAGAAATTTCTTGAAGGACAATAACATTAAAAGTATATTTATTTCGAGGTTTAGTCCACAATGTAACGCGACTGAGAGACTTTTCCGAGAATTAAACCGATTCATGAGGACCTATATTTCATCAAAACATACTAATTGGGTGTCCTACCTAAGTCTTTTCGAAGACTTACACAATAACTTAAATATTTACGATACAAATTACACACCTAACGAGATCATGTTCAATTGCAAACAGAACGATCAGTGGATAGAACCATTACCTAAGTTGTCAGACAAGGAAATCACACCAGAACAGAAAATAAAAGAAGTTGTGACTACGCTGACACATCACGCACAGATACGAAACAAACATCACAGAAACACAATAAAAAGAAAACAAAAATTCGAGGTAGGAATGCTTGTACTACTTCGTACTCATCATAAATCTGTAGCACTAAAACGACGCAACGCTAAGTGGCGTCTGCTATATGAAGGACCTTATATAATTATTAACATACCGCATCCTGGTGCGTATCTGTTACAACATCGTAGAACTAACAAAATTATTGGGCTATACGCACACCGAGATCTTAGAGCATTTCATGCGGAATAATGTCAAAGTCATACCCATCAAAACATTGCTAAGCAACTCGAAAAACTCTGTTGCTACAACACAGATAATAAGTAGTATAGAAATTTTCATTTCAGCGGTTCCGGTGACGCAGTTGAAGACAGAAGAACTTTCCTTTCAACGCCGCGGCGCCACCGAGAAGACGGAATATTAAAGTAAAATTTATGATTACGTAGCAGTGAATGATATATTAATTTTTCACGGAACATTTGTGACTGTAGGTACCACTGACTTGGTATGACACCTGACGAACCGACAGACGTCATCTGTGAAGCGATCTTTTACTTCGAAAAATAGATTAGACGCACATCTCTCAACACGAAAAGCATCTATCAGTAGTCAAGGCCACACAGACACTATACACACACGCACAAAACGCGAGGAATCGAACAGTTTTCCGTCTATTATTATTTTGAATATTTATTGAGTAGTGAAAATGCCTGGTCTTGCCTACTGATGTAATGAATGTTGTGTCTAACCAATCTTAATTTCAGATGACATCATAAAATAAACATCGATAAAATTCCAGCAAAACCGATAAAGAGGACGACAAAAATATCTGCAATTCATGTAATCAAATGTGACACAATGTAATAACCCATAGCTATGTAATGATGATGTAAACATGTATATGTGCAACTGAATTATGTTTATGCTAAGAAAATATGTGACGTGTATATGTACGATTACTCATGTTTATTTTTCTTTCAATGATGTATAATGTAACTGTTACTATGTAAAAAATTGGAACAAAACGAGTGCCAAAAAGACATTGCATAGTGAACCACTGTTCACGGACATTAACGAACATTACTAACTCTGCAACCACGCAGAAACCTATGTGAAAGAAACGGTTAATGCCATTCATTATGCATCGTACCTATGTAAACGCGATGAACCATTTCTTTGATTAATAACTACGAACATTTAGGTGAGCTATATTCAGCAAAAAAAAAACTGAAAATGTGAAGTGCATAATTCGTGCATCGTCTAGTGACATTACTACAGTACCTAACTTCAAGATGTTAACTGGATTAAATGGACACAAAGTGCCTGTCCAGAAAACAACACGACGGGTGGAAGAATTTTGGTTGGAACTTCAGGGAATGAAATGTTCTCGAAATGTGACGGACACTCTTACCTGGACTGTCCAAGGATCGACGCCAGCTATGTGCCGTCCGAGGTTCTGGAACCAAGCTTCCACGGAATGAAAAAACCAACTGCACGTGGACCAATTACTCGACGGGTCACGTCAGATCTGTAATAAACAATGCTTTTTGTCACAACGAACTGTAGCACAACGACTATAATGGAAATGGGAAATGGACATGCTTATGTATTAATCACGTTGTTATACAACGATGTTACTGTGATCAAAAAACTTTACCACGACGACACTAACCTGTAAAAAATTATTGTGCAGCAGGTGAATATGAACTGAAATAACGTCACGATGTGTATAGGTCAACGCACCTGAAACATACGGACATTTTTCTTTGAAGTATTTCAAAACAATACTATGTAACTAAGAAACATTCAACAATCTAAGTTGTATTGTGTTATAACAAATATTGTAAATTTAAAACTAAGTTACCTGTCATAGAATGTAGTCTTCATATGAAATCTTGCTTGAATATTTTCTTTGTGCAACGATTTAGAAACGCGCGCACACGAACAATATGAACTGCAATACTGTGCCGCGTGATCTAACTGTACAATATAACGGCAGTGCCGGAGTCACACAGACACTTCTGCACATGCGCGCACTCTATCTGCCAACATAAGAACTTTTACGGCTCACCCGCGTCATTCAAATTTTGTACATAATGTGTATAATGTGTGTAATGTAAGTCATGTAAATAGTTGTAGATAACTTAGATTTTCTTGTGCCTTTAGGTGAATTGCTCGCCTGCAGGTGTGTCCTTTCGCCTCGCAATTCAGGGGGCAATATAAAGGCACATTTGCATGCCGAGCGTGAGTTTCCGCGGAAACGCGAAATATTAATTAAATAAATAATCAGTGACAAATAAATAAAGCCTATGGCACACAACTGCAGCGCTGTGTCGCTGATAAAACTAAAGCATAATTACGTTACTCTTATGTTTGATTAAGAAGGAGAGCTCTGGTAGAAGTGGTGCGAGAAGCACGTATTTTATTTTATTGTCTGGCACACCGCCATATTTTCATGTTATAGAAGAATACTGCGAGTTGCAACCACACTAGGCACTCGATTCTGAAAAGAATTTGTATTTGTAAAAGTAAGTAGGATTATGAACTGTAGGCAATTTCATTGAATATATCTGATTTAACTAACTATGTAACTTTTTTATGTTCAGTAGACAATCACCTCTGTACGACGTATTGGCATGGCTGGCAAATCATTGTAATATTGAGATCAGATTATGAGTCCGTACCTACCGCAGCAGTCTTTGGAAACGATTTAATTACGAAGTCCGATTATTTCAGTTTTATTTCACGGTCAACTACGAGTAACATTGCCTTTACCAAATAGCCATTGTCAAGCGTCTGATTCCGAATAATTAAACGTCCACGTTCCAGATAAGGAAATATCAATTACAACCAATCACAATCATATACATCACAAATAGTGAATAATTGAAATATTTTATTTATTATATTTTATTTTATTTATTTTATAACCCTCTCAAACAGTGAAGTCTGATTGCGTTTTCGGCTCCATTTCTGGGTGCTTCTCTGATCTGAGTATCAAGATAACTGATGATGGCCGAAGTCGAGACAGTATAAAATGTTGACTGACAGATGCAAGAATCTAATTTCTGAAAATAAGATGAATTTGAATATCACAAAGTTTATTCCGAAGGTACTCGTCTGTAGTACAGCTATGTACGGAAGTGAAATCTTCGCAATATATTGGTTAGTCTAAATGAGAATTGAAGGTCTTGAAGTTTGTGCTACAGAATAATGCTGTAAATTAGTTGAGAAGATCGAGTAATGAAGAAGACGTACTGCCCCGAACTGGGTACAAAGAAATTTGTAGCATAACTTGATTAAAATTATTGTCGACTACGACATAGACTTGAATGCATATGGATGGAGGGAATGTTGATTATGTTGACATGAAAAGGTTCGCACAGGGTAGACTAGCATCCAGTCAATCTTGGACTGAAGACAACAATCACCTCTTTTCCACTACTTCACGAGTAGTGTCCACTCAGTAAGCAGACTCTCTTACATTTCACTGCTATAGGAACCCGTGTCAAATAACACTAACCTGAAAGTGAGCTTAACCCTTTATAATAACAAAAATATTGAGGTTTATGTGAATCTAGATGTGGGAAGCCAGTGAACCACCGATCGAAAATAACAGGATTTCCATTTCTTTGCGCCTTTCCATCATATTCTTTAGTTTAGTTAGACGTGTATTTTGAGTCACTTTTCTTGTATTTCAAAATATTCGTTTTAGGCGTGAGATTCATATCTCCTAATACGTACCAGAAAATGACTGCCGATGCTTCTGGCACCAGATACTATGTAGTTAAAATTTTATGGCACCAATAAGTAATTTGTGATTCAGTGAGTTTTATAAAATAATTCAGTTTGACTTTCCATGCGTCCTTATGTTATATAAAATAGACATGAAAAACCAGGTCACTCTAGTTCAGGTTTGAAATATTAGTTCTCGACAGTAGGCATTTCACCACGAAATACTGGCTTACAATTCTCGTCTGCCTGAATAGTTTAGATTTTGAAAGTTTGGTTCATCTACATTAAAAGTGTATCGATTATCTTTGGAATAATTTGATGGAAATATGGTAATAGCGGTATTATGAAGTATAAATATTTTTTTGCAGAATACTGGTTCAAAATTATCGGGTCAGCTGAAGGATGGGATACAACCCGTCGGCTTTGACCAATGAAGTCATATTTTACTCATAGATATTAATGTCTTTATTTTCGAGCCGTAGATAATAAATCGGTTATAGTTTGTGGTGTAGCATCATTATTGTAAACTGAAATAAATGAATGTGTTTTTAAAAGGCAGATTTTCATTGTTAGTGAGTGTGACATATTTTGGAAGAATTGTTTTTGTTTCTGGACAATTTTCGTTGTTTGATTTCTGTTTATAGTTTTGGATTTATCTATTACTATGAATATGAAAGACTTGAAGCAGGGATCGTCGACTACAATACGGAACACAAATTTTACAGCTGTCGCTTTTTTTCGCTTTCGCTATGACTGTTATTGCTACGATATTTTTCAGTTGTGTGCCTTCGCTAGCACTGCTATTACTACGGCATTTTTCAGCCGTGTATCCCGTACTTCACTTGACCTATATAGGTCAACTGCATAGGTGAATAATAGGATGTCAGTAGTAGCGGAAGAGGAAAAGCAACACTGTAAAATTTGTATCCCGTACTTCAGTCGTCCTTTAAAAACAGATCAACTTAAGAATATGATACTAGTGCTAATATACGTTAAATTTGTATCCCGTACCGCTGTTAACCTATAAAGATCAGCTACAGTTCTTGATACGGCTAATATATGTCAACTGCGGTGCACCATGCTAACGTTACTTCTTTCTTTTTGCACTAGTATGCCATTCTTCAGTTGAGCTATATAGGTCAACTTAAGAATCGGATACTAGGACTCAAAGAAGCGATATACTTAACATTGTGTTCGCAATATGAATGTACAAGATATATGTCTACCATGTGTTTTCTCTGTCCTGCACTCTTTTGTTTCTCAACATTTTTCCCTGTTGTTAAATCTATGTGATACACTATCAGCGGCAACTTCTGTAACCATTGGTCAAAGCCGACGGGTAGTATCCCCTTCTTCAGTAATCCCAAATTATCGGTTACCTATTTCAAACCATGCAGCTTAAATTAATATGTTAGCAGCTACAACAATTCCTATGAATAGTGTGTGTTCGTGTTTGTATCTGTGTGTGTCTCGTAGGCGGGGGGTGGGGGAATAGGATGGTATGCGATGTTACGATGTATTGGTAGGTAAATCCACTGAAAAACTAGGTAGTTTACTTGAATTTTGGTTCGAATTAATTTCTGTAAACTATCAAGAAGCACTATGCAGTATGGAAAACCATCGCTGCCGTTAGTATATACATTTCGTTTAATATGCGTTCCTCTTCCACAATTTCTGCTACCCACACCCCTTTAATCTTATTGAATCTGATCATCAAGCTACATACATACCAGTTATAGTGATGTGTACTGTGATATTCGCTACTTTTGACTTCATTAAGACAGCAAATACGAGTAGTTAATACTTTCAGCCAGAAGGCAAATACTTGTTTCTAAATAATGATTAACGTATAATGAGGCGTCGCATGGCGACGGTGGAATTTTCTAAATAATGTAATTCGTCGTCTTTGGGCGGCAATATAAACAGAAAAATACGGATAGATATGCGATCTTTCACTATTTTGTTCGCTGGAGAACAAATGAAGCCTTGAGCGCAAAAGACTTGTACTGTTTCTCTCAAGTAAGACGGACGCAGATTTGTGGCAGTCTGATCTAATTTTTACTAAATGTATAAAAACGTGTTATGTCTAAGTTTGAGTGAAGTGTAAAGAACTGTTATAACTTACCGTGACGACGCACGAGCGACTCAAAGAAGAAAATGGCTATATATAAAAAAGCGCTCAATGGACATTAAACAGACATAAAAATCTACCGTCATTGTAGTACTAAGCTTAAGGTACGATATATGTTTTAGTTATAATAAATATTTGTTCTGGGAATACTGAATCATTTAGCAGTGCTCATTCCTATTATCTCCTCAGTATTATTTTCATTTTAATTATGCATTTTGCTAATATTACAGACACCAAGATCAGCAGTCCAATGTGCGTGTTACATTCATAAAAAGAAAACTGTTTTATCGTCTTCTTGCATCAGCTGTAATATTGAATTTCCCTTTTGTGTGATGTTACAGTTGTTTTTGCGCCCTTAAGAACTTTCTGGTCCCTTAGGAAATTGTTTTGTCATAACAATAACTTCACAACCGGGTATGATCGTATCTACGATCATGAAGTAATTAGAAAGACGATAACGCAATTTCTTAATCAATAGCACGCTAGTTGTGATGCCTCAAGCCACGCGAAACTGCAAGTAAAAACTAATCACATCTCATAATGCAATATTTTATGACAATGGTCAATCCATGATTCTTATGTCAATTGTGATTGATAAAACAGTAAGCTAAATCTCAGTTTCCAACTTTCCATTGAATAACAACATCACCTTTTATTTTGTAACATCACAGTACCCAATGGCATACTCAGGTCTACTGAAGGGAGGCTGCGTATAAACGCTTGTTCGGCCTCTTCTCTAATGTTGCTGTGCGATGGGGGATCCGTATCGGATGACATTGAAGGAGAACGTAAGGAACGTTCAAAGAAGTGTGGCGGTAGAGAGTGTCACGCATATCACAAGCGAATTGGGATGGCTTTCATTAAAATAGTGGCGTTATTCGGTGAGGCAGGATCTCTGCATGAAATTTCAGTCACCAGCCTCCTCCCTGGAATTCGAAAATATTTTATTGGCACCCTGCTACATAGGGAGAAATGATCTTTATAATAAAATAAGAGAAATTAGAGCTCGCACGAAAAGGTTTAGTTGTTCGTATTTCCCGCACGCTATTCCAGAGCATACTGGAGCAATGGAGAAATACCTTGATGGTGGTTCGACGAAACCCCTGCTAGGCACTTAACTGAGAATTGCAGAGTAATGATATAGATGAAGGTGTTCGTGTATCATACTTCTGCAATAACTATGAAACATTAATTTAATTATTTATTTATCCGTAGCGATTCTTCACGTTTGTTTTGACATAAAGATATCTTGTATCATTCCACAATTTTAATGTAGTACCTTCTCTCTATACCTTTATTTAGTTCGTAACAACTTTAAAACTCACCGAAAGTTTTGGCTATAAATTAAACGGTTTTCGGATAGTGAACACATAGTGGTTCATTAATTTCTACATATCTTGTTTTCGGAGTTTAGCAACAGCTATTAACTGGTCCTGTCTGTAAATATGTTCTCAGCTAGTACTTATAACGACGTATTAACGTTTGTTTCGTTTCCTGTGCTAATAAAATTACTTTGGTAAATACCCTGAATGAATTATACACTAAGCAATTAATAACCAAGAAAGGGGTCTTATCGTTGAAAGAAGTCCATACTGTTTCCAAAGGAGAGGGTCGAATTTATATCTTTGAAGTGATATTTATCATTTGCCTGTCTTCCTTCTTATGTCAGTTCCCTCGATTCTTTCTTCCACTTGGCACTGATGTGTTAGGATGAACATATCTTTGAAAATCTATTGGTGAGAATAATTATCTGTGCCCCACCAGTAATGACTGGTATTTTATCTTTCTTAAAATTAATCCCTCTCTTATGTTATTACGAGATTACCAATCAAAAGTGGGTGGGTGCTGTTTTATAAATCGCAATAACCAGATTGGGCGAAATTTGTATATGCGCCTTTGTGACCATAACTACATGTTTTAGTAATTGTTTAGAAAATTCTCTTCATTTAACTGAACGTAATGCTGACAGCCAGTTGCAGATTAAATTATGACACTTGAAACATTTCAAATTCATATAGGTGCGAAAGGACGAAGCCAAGCCAGTTATTCCGAGAGAGTGATATTCTGTGTCCTCGCATCTTAAAATCCATAGACCTTTCGTCAGCTTGACTCGTCTAGTCCTTATGAAGGAGAGTTAAATACTAACTCTCAGAATATTCAATACCAACACAATGTCATAAGCAACGAATGTTATAAGATTCTGTTAATATTTTTACAAAAACCAAGAATAAACTTTGATGTTATATCACCATTAAAATTTTATTAAGTGTTTAGCAAATGGTTTTTTAATATAGAAAACACTGACTTGGGTAACAACAATTTAAATTACTCCACCGAAAGAGGCACAAAAACCAAAAATGTTTTGACTTCTTTTCAGTAACACCGGACGCTTCACTGCACTAATTTCCTTCGTTTAACTGCTTCCTGTACACGCAAAAGCTCCACTGGTACGTTGTTGTTTGGATTTAATGTCTTCCGTCACTGATTTCCAATAACCTCATCAAAGACAAACAACGAAAAGGTGAGAAACAGTTCAGAAAATCACCCTTTGTTCCGTCAATAACAGTTTTTCAATTTGCGCCTTAAGTCGAATCTGAGCAGCGAAAAACTTCGTCTCTTCTTCGACAGCGCATGATCCTAACAGTTAGTCGTTTTCGACCTCGACAGGCGGCTGCTGTTCAAGTCTTCGGGTCTTCCAGTCCTTCCTGTCTGTATTCTTCTCATTTTATTACTGGTCTCTCCTCTTTCTTCCGGTCTTCCAGCCTTCCTGTCTGTATTCTTCCCATTTTATTGCTGGTCTCTCCTCTTTCTTCTGGTCTTCCGCTGCTTCCTGTCTCTATTGTTCCCATTTATTGCTGGTCTCTCCTCTTTCTTCCGCTCTTCCATTCCTTCCTGTTTGTATTCTTCCCATTTTATTGCTGGTCTCTCCTCTTTCTTCCGGTCTTCCATTCCCTCCTGTCTGTATTCTTCCCATTTTATTGCTGGGCTCTCCTCATTCTTCTGGTCTTCCACTGCTTCCTGTCTGTATTCTTCCCATTTTATTGCTGGTCTCTCCTCTTTCTTCCGCTCTTCCATTCCTTCCTGTCTGTATTCTTCCCATTTTGTTGCTGGTCTCTCCTCTTTCTTCCGGTCTTCCAGTCCTTCCTGTCTGTATTCTTCCCATTTTATTGCTGGTCTCTCCTCTTTCTTCCGCTCTTCCATTCCTTCCTATCTGTATTCTTCCCATTTTATTGCTGGTCTGTCCTATTTCTTCAGCGCGGCTCTCAGTTTAAAACCTTCCTTTTTTGTTAATCTTTTTGATTAATCTTCGGACATACCGGCACCAGCGAAATTCTGTTTTCTTCAGAGATTTTGCTTGGAGCACGTTATCTCCATTAGCCTCCACACTTCATTTCGTAATTGTTATTGTCACGTTACCTGCAGACGTCTTCGAATATAGTGCTTTTCCAATGTTCTAATTATCTCCCTAACATTCCTCGTTTCAGGCCAGATCTCTGCTCCTTACAGAACTATGTTCTCCACCACACTTTAAAAATTTCTTCCTTAGCGTCCTGCCGAACAAAACTATTCCATACTACCTAATGGAAAGATTTAGAAGCTCTCTTCCCCGTTGTTGTTGTGAACTGTATCATTTTCACATGACCAGAAATTTGCAGTATCTGCAGGATTTCAGTTCTCCTTCCCCATGTCAAAGTTTTATCTCCTATTTAGGCGGTAGCCCTGGCGACCGTGTGGCAGAACGACCACCTTGGCGCCCAGTCTTTCCGCCCAGCAGCGGCGGCAGCCGCGTCTGCGGCGAGCTGCAGGCGGCCCCTCCTCTTCACTGGAAGCCCCATCGTCTGGGGCGGAGTGCACCACGGCGACCGTCGAGACGGCAGTCGCGTCGCTCACCTGAACAGAAAACGAGTACTCACTTTAAAATGCTTACAGCTTCACTATTCCCGAATATATAATTTTACGTAGGTACAACACAACAAGCGTTCTGGGAAAAGGGATTATTTGTTCAACACTGACTTTGCAACAGGACACTGCTGAAGATTTACTTCAGATTAGCAGTGAGAGCTCCTCTAAGAGCGAAAGTTTGGATTCAGAATAAAATACGCAAATCTTGTGTTATTAGTATCAGCTGATTAGACACTATTAATGTCGCCAGATGAACTGTCTCTTAGTTCACGATTGTTGTGTGGATTATCACGCATTTCACTGCACTCGGCGATACTGGCTTTTGGTTCCCGATTCGAAATAGTGGTAAAATATTTGTGTATTTCCGTGCCACAAATTGTTTCGCAGTTCATAACGAGATCAGAGGAGGAGCTGCAACAGGAAATTAGAGGCCGAGCACAAGCTCTGATTAGGGAAGGAAGGACAAGGAAAGCGGACGCGCCCTTTAGAAGGAATCACCTCAGCATTTCCTTAAGCGCTATGGAAAAATCACGGAAAAACTAAATCAGGACGGCCGAAAACGTGTCTGAAGCGCCGTCCTCCCGAAAGCGAGCCCTGTGTGCTAACCCTGCACCACTCTGCTCCGTACAACGGAATCGTTGACGGTCAATTGCTGCTGACCCTGTCTCAGTGATCAGTGATAAACATTGAGCATAGTCTAGTACTTCGTACGCGAAAAGAGAAACGTCTGTTTCAAACGACTGCTGTTTCTGAAAAAGTAATGTAATGTCGCTCGGCCTTTGCTCTCCTTTAAATACTTGTGTGTGGTAGACTTCATTACTCTTTTATGTTTTATTTTAATTCGTTACATTCCATGAGACACTGTAATCGAAAACTACTTGGCCACACAATGAGGTACTTCCAAAATCGCTTGAAAGAGAAGAAATAAATACCGTAGAAGCTTTTGAAATGTGGTGTTACAGAAAAATGCTGTAGATTAGATTGGTAGATCACGTAGCTAATGAGGAATAAGTGATCGGTTGTTAGGACACATTCTGAAACATTAACGGATCGCAAGTTCGGCACCGAAGGCGAGCATAGGGGGTAAAAATCGTTGAGAATACCAAGAGATCAATACGATGCGGAGATTCAGAAGGATGGGATGTAGGTTGCAGTAGTTGCTCGGAGATGAAGGGGCTTGCACAGGAGCATGGAGAGCTCCATCAAACTAGTCTTCGGACTGGATACCACAACAACAACAAATACCGAAATTGTAAATAAAGTAAAAAACCCGTAAGTTTAAGACGACATTAATATTATTAATACATTGCGGTGAAGGTTCTAAAGCACAAGGAGGAACTTCTGTAAACAATAAAAGCACTGTTCGACAAACAGCGCTTTCAAACAAGAGATGTGAATATAAAGATGTAAGTTATCTTTTTTTTCATTTCTGCTCTAAGTCACTGAAATTAATTGCTCTAGGACAGTGCATACAATTCCGTACAATTGTGAAAGACGCATAGAGTAAGTGGAAGAATTTTCTCCATTATGCATTGGCGGAATCCCTCATTGAATGAATTAGCCCGTCCTATAAACGATAAATTTCATGAAGGTGTAGATGCGCATTCTGATGGTATCGGCTCCTTACATGAACATGATGTATGGAAAAATGTCATCCGTAAAATTCCGAAGACAGGAAGGGTAAATAGCCCGCCCGAATACCCGCGTGGTCTAACGCGCAGCTTCCCGAGCAGGAAGGTGTGCCGATCCGAGGCACGGATTTGCGCCACGGACCGATGTGCCGGCCAGCCTGTGGATGGTTTTTAAGGCGAATGCGGGCTGGTTTCCTTTATTCCGCCTCAGTTATACTATGCACTATGTCGGCGATTGCTGCGCTGCAGCATAATTATTCCCAAGCTGGTGGGGGGGGGGGGGGGGGGGAGGGGGGCTGGGTACCGAACTGCACAATAACCCTGTGTTCGGTGTGGGACGGCGGTGGGGTGGGTTGGCTGCTGTGGCCTGTTGTGGGGTGGTGAACCACTACTGATGGCTACGGCGGGACGAAGCCTCTACGTCGTTTCTAGGTCCCAGGTTAAGTACACACTCAAGGGTAAATAAGTGCGAGAGCTATCGCACAATCGTGCATCCAAGTTCTAATCAGAATAATATACATAAAAATGGAGAGGTATATCTGCCATTGGGATTGACAATGCAAGGAGGGCTGAAGAAAAATCAAGACACGGTCTTAGGGTAAGTAAACATGGAAAAATCGTCCAACTATGTGAAATGGTCTAATACATTCGAAATTCTAAGAGAGATAGTAATAAACCATAAACGAAAATTGAAAGACAAAGCTCAAAGGTCTCGGATTAGAAAGAGTATAAGAGAGAACGCAGTCTTACAACCCTACTTTTCAATCATTACAGCCCAGAGGAAAGGATGGAAATTAAAGAAAGCTTCAAAATTTGGTCTAAAATTCAAGGTTAAAGGATATGAATAATAATATTCGCTGATGACAATGCTATCCTCAGTAAAAGTGAAGAAGAAGAACAGATGTTTTACATGGAATGAACCGTCAAATGAGCACATAACGTGGACTGAGAGTAAACGGGAAAAAGAGAAAAATAATGACAAGTGGAAAAATGAAAATACCAAGAAACTAGACGTCAAAATTCTGGATTACGAAGTAGGCGAATTTAGGGGGTTTTGCTACTTTGGAACGGAAATATCCCACGATGGAAGACTCCAGGAGGACATAGAAACCAAAGTTGCACAGTCAAAGAGGCCATATATGGGCAAGAGAAGTCTACTGGTAACAAACAAAAAGAATGTGCGTTTCGAGGATAGCATTGTCATGGTAGTGAATCAACACCGTACGAAATCCAGTACGGAGAAGAACCGAAGCGTTTTTCATGTGGTGCTAAAGAAGAATGTTAAGAATTAGGTGGACTGATGAGATAAGAGATAATGTTACACACAGAATACGCGAAGAAAAAAGCATACCGAAAACAGTGAAAAGAAGGGACAGAATGACAGGTCATGGGTTAAGATATCAGGGAGTAATCTCTTTTGTACCAGAGGGAGCTGTAGACGGTGAAAACTGTGGGGGAAGGTAGAAGGTGGGGCACATTCAGAAAAAAATTTGGGCCGTATGGTGCATATCTTGCTTCTTCATGAAGAGGTTATAGCAAGTTGAGGAATTCGTGGCTCGCCGCAGCAAAACAGTCAGTACACTTTTAAGTCAACGCAGCAAAACACGATTGGGACGTGTGCACTGTGTAGCGACCTTTTGGTGGTACTGTCTTCAAACACAGTATGACTTCTGGAAGACCAGTGTTGAAGACTGCCAGAGGTTTTTGCAGGAATATTACGAGGATCTTCCGGACAGCTTATCTAGGATGTTCCTAGCAATCTGGAATAAACAGGGTTCAGCTACGCGATGGGGATTTTTTCTCAACAGCACATTTTGATTTCAGTGATGTACACTTTTAAACATAAAACATTTGGTTTGGTTCTCTTCTAGATTTTATCTCATATTAAATGAATATCTTTTAGATTTAGAAACTATATTCCTTTAGTCATTGCTCCCCTTCAGTACAAGACTATACACACTCAGAAAGAAAGAACTGGTGCCAAATTACTGTCTTATATTTGTACCCTGTCCTAAAAGAAACTTCCAATATTGTCTCATGACCTCGCTACATTAAAATGTTGCGTCAACAACATGGTCCTGATAGTAACATTGAACTGTATTTCCGTGGATCTCTTTTTAAAGCTATCATGTTTACGAGGGCTACCAACGCTCTTTGCGAATAACGTGGTTGTGACCCAAGCGAGAGGCACTCATAGTAAATACGAGATAGAGGAATAATTACTCCCAAACGTGCACAAATTCAGAATTGGAATCTGACAGCCCAAACTTTCAGTGTACCTTCAATATTGTTGCCCTCCCTGGTAATCATAATTTCGTCTTACCTTCCCCATGGTGCGCTCCTCCTGCTGTGTGTCCTGTAGCCAACGGCTGACGTCTGCAGCATCAGCTGACGTCAGAATCTTCTGCGGCTCTTTTGACCTCGGAAGACCACCTTCCTCTTGACCGGGGCCCAAACGGAACCGCATCCACACCACCTTGAAATCCTGTGGGAGGTTTTTTTCGTTGTCATGTTTTCATTTATTGTTTATATTTTATTTCTTTAACCAATATCGATCCATGATCTATGACAATATAGTTTCCCGATACAGGATACGGCATGCTGAAGGGTTTAATATGGCAATGCGGACGAGAGCAACCGCTCGTTGACTCCGTGGAGTACTTAACGGCAACCCCAGCCAACACGATGTATTAAACGCCTTGATTGTTGACCAGCTAATATTAACTGTGGACTCAGTACTGATGTCACTCTCCAGTTAGGTTCAATCTTGTCCATTTATACGTTTTGCTTATCGAGGAAACCGAAACACGAACCATCCGTTTCTAAATCTTCAGTTTAATTTGGACAGGGAGTCAATCGCCTGACCACGGCGGAGGTCACACGACAGGATGTGCTGCTGCGCTGAAGACACTAATCAGCAAGGGAACGTGCAGTAATTTGTCCATGAAGCAACGAGAACCCTCATTCGCACGGAAATGGGTCAATTGCCTGTAATTATCTCATATTCATATAAAGATTACTACACGTGATTGATATGTATTCTGTCCACAGAGAAAAGTGTTAACAAATATAAATGGAAATTTTGTTTACCTATTTAACGTCAGTTACCCCCTCACCTTCCCCCCCCCCTCCCCGATTATCCATTTTCAGGCAACAAATCCTGATCGTGTTATAGGAAGTAAGGATGTAATTACTGCCCTGTTGCATCGGAATTTACAGGAAACTAACACAGACAATGAATAGTTAGCTTCAGGTTAAAGATGTGTGGTTAGTTGGCAATTAAGTGCGTAAACAGCTAGTCTTCATTCACGCATTCATTACATAGTCCATCTGGAGCTAAGATGAAATCTAACAGGAGTTGGAGAATATGGTAGGACTGGTAAAGTCAAGGCTGGGAGAGTGATATCAACGCAAGAGGTGATAAATGACTGTGTAAAAGAAAAAAAAAATTACGGATAGGCCATACAGCAGACTCACGTTCCTCAGGGTTCACTTGCGTCGAGCGGCACGTCTAATACGTCCGACAACCCTCCTTGCGGACACAGGGGTAATACAGTAAAAACGTTGACTCCGCCCACAGACAACGGATACCGTCCAATCGCAGTGTCATTGGCGTCATTGAATGCGGTATGGAGAGGTGATGGATCAGTACACCCTTCTATTGGTCATTGTCAGTTTTTATATGCTGGAGCCGTCACTTCTCGGTCTCAGTAGCTCCTGGACTGATCTCAGGAGGTTGAGTAACTCGTTCCCGTCCTCCCACCAAAGAAACGTCGCTGGAATCAACGGAAACTGAACCGAGGTTTTCCGTTTGGTACTCACATCTACTGACCGATTAGCCACGCTGACAGTAACCCAGGGAAACTAAGTTCTAGCCCGCTACAGAAGTTAACCTTAGAGCTATTAGTAAGTGATGGCTCGCTTTTAGCTACCAGTCCCTGTGCCAGCTTTCGCAAATACAGAATTGCTCGCGCTAATCTGCAATGTGATGTGTTAATTAAGGACCACTATGAGTATGTAGAATCAGTGTTCCCCTAACCCTCAGTGTTATATTCTTCATACTCCTCGACGCTGCTCACCTGTGGGTCCAATGGTACAGGGTCTGCGTCATCATCGCAGACCGCTACGACACGAAGATCTTCGGTGTCTGTCTCCCGCCCACAAGGGAGACAGAAAAAGGCGAGAGCTCTGCGGAACATCTGCGAAGATAAAAGAAGTGTATACATATATGAAGTTTTTTCCTCGATTCATAAATTAGCCTAGCAGAATGGCTGCAACAAAGATGTGGATTGTGAGGCAATCTCAAAGTTTAGGGTGGATGCTGCGACTGCGTTTTACGAGAAAATCCATGCCTCATCAACATGCTACCGAAAGCTCTGAAAATTAAAGAATTTCTAGCAATGTATGATTTTCGCCGACATTAAACATTTTGTTACAAAAACCACGCTTTGAGCTCAGAGCAAATCAACAGCGCTTACTAGCAAAGTTACACTTATTTACTGAATAAGGAAATCAGTACTTCAAGCAGAGTGAGTTGTAGCTCTATAATGCCGAATAAATGGGAAAACAAACGATTTCCACGTAAAAAGAGATTGGTTCCACCCTTCACTTAGAAATTTTTTATGAACGATATATTTAATGTGAAACACAACGGAGTCTAGAAACCATCCCAATACCATATTTTTCAGAAAGTAGGTGTTCTTCAATTTAAACGATAGCTCAGGGGCCATGGACTCTGTAACATATCGACTGTCGCCATTGTTGTAATTAACTACAAAGATAAAACTGTCAGTTGTCAGATGGGCATGGAAACCATTTTTGGTTCTCTTTGCCGGTTTAGACAGTTTATACTGTCGTCTAAGGAAGTGAAATAGGTTCAAAACAATGGTGCGTCAACGTAAAAATAAGATTCGCACGATAGTGTCGTTTGCTACAGAGTCATTGAAACAGAGTGACATCTCAAAAAATATGTCGTACTTGTCATGAGTGGCAAACTAATAACTGGCAAATATCACACCGTACATACAAAGTATGAGCGAGAAAATTCAACCACCAAACTGACGTAATTTACTCGTACATTTTGAGCCAGCCCTGCGATTTGCTTGTTTGGATATGACGGTTAATGAAGGGAGAGTTGAGAGCGCAGACAAGGTCAAAAATGCGGGAAATTTTATGTTTAATCAATGCAAAATATACGTTGTAGAACGCACAGTTTCTATTAGTAAGCAACGCTGTCAGTCTTAGGACTGCGAACTGCCCACCATCCACGGATAGTCCACGGCCGAGCGAGAATGTGGTGAACGTTAAAGAGCAAATGATGGCGAATGCTGAAGATTGGGCTTCATAATATGTTAGATAAATAAAATTCAGTGCTTTGATGCATTGTGTCATGTTTGAATCCATACAGAGCCAAACTATAAATATAGGTTTCTTCTTGAATGACGCACTGAAACTGAAATATAATTAGGAATTTCAGTTCCACGTTAATGTATTCATGGCCATCAAATAAAGGGATGTCGATTTTTAATTCTGCTGGAAGTGATTAATAGCTTGGACGTGGGTGGTTTCTGCTGATGAATGATTACGAGCTTAACTAGAAGTACGAGGGCTGTCCAGAAAGTAAGTTACGATTGATCGCGAAATGAAAATCACAGTGAAAATCAGAAATGTTTCATTTGCAACAGTTAGCTACACCTTTCAGCTACTTCTCTACGTAGTCGCCGTTCTGACTCAGACATTCGTCGTAGCGTTTTGCCAACTTTCCAATACCCTCATCATAGAAGGCAGCCGCCAGTGCTTTCCACCAATTCTCTACGCTGGCCTACAGCTCGTTGTCTGTGCCAAAATGTTGTCTTCATAGCCAGCGGTTCGTTTGAGCAGAGATGAAACTCAGTGGGAGACAATTACGGGCTGTATTGTGGGTAACCAAACATTTCCAATTGAAACGATGCAGGAACATCTTCATTGCCCTGCAGAATGAGGCTGAGAATTGTCTTGAAGAAGAAACCGCACGACAGTTATGTAATGTTGGTTGCTTAGCTTCAGGGGTAAATTATCACCAGGCCCTCGTACTTGGCGGGAGGCACTGTTTTCTATAACTTCTTTACGCGCTCACTAAGAGCTCAGGAATGAAAAGAGCGACATAATTCTACCTAGAGTCATACTAGAGACACTGCCCAACACATCTTTGCAAAGCTTTATCGGATTTTCATAGTCGTTTCCATTTCGCGATCAATCGCAACTTACTTTCTGGACAGCCCTCGTATTACTCTTTGACTTTGGTCAATTTTGGGTAACACTCATGTTACAAGACGTTCATCAAATACACCACGCGCAATATCGACAACTGCAAGAACAGATATCGTCTTTGTCACAAGGAAGACTATAAATTTGATGCTCCTCGTTTCACTCCCAGCAATTTTGGTTGTTTTCTTCTGTTCCTGCCTAACCACGCACTCGGAAATCGCCAAATATTTACTTCACCTTTCGTTCTATAATCAGACGGAAATGTTAATTTAGTCGACTATTGCAGAACATACTTGTATCAAAAACGAAATGTGTTCAAACGAATATCACGAAATGTGTTAACAACACTAAGAGGAAAAAAAGTATATGCATATATTTACGTTTAGTGGGATGTGTACCTACATCCTTCGACTCCATATATCAACACATTATCCGTTACGCTAGCAGTTTGTCATGGAGTATTAGTTTCCTTTCTTGGTTATCTTACTATGTATTGAAGGCTTATACCGTTGATGCATTATTAACTGCTATTTAATAATAATGGTGACATGCCCTTTCTGATAAATTATGAATGGACAGTTTCTTGAAATGGATACTGCAAGTTATAATAAAAGTTTGTCTCATTTGTAGATTATTAGCGATAACAGCTTACTCCTGAGAGAGAACTCTTGTATGAAGGCGATAACTTTCGATAAACCATTGAATGACGTTTAATTGCTGCAACAATTATGACCAAAGTTGTGTTTGGCAAGTATGAACACAAGCAGTAGAAACTGTCACCTTGAGCGAGAGGGCTTATCTTGCTGAAATGGAAACCCATGTTGGTTTGCCATGAAAGGCAACAGAAGGGGGCGTACCAACGTGTTGTAAGGCAGCCGCGGATGACAACCGAAGGGGTCCTGCTATGAAAAGAAGTGGCAACGACACAACAAGCCTCGTTCTCGGGGCGTATGACGGGTGAGAGTTTGGCATACCATTGGTGTCTGGTGCGTCGCCAAACACGTAGTCGCTGATCCTCAGTTCATAGCGGGACTTATCACTGAAGACATCTCTACTCCAGTCAATCAATCAGATTCCAGGCCGTGGTGATGGCGAAATACGGTATGAGTTTAACTTATTTCGTGTTCTTTTGTTTCAGTTACCTGTTATGTATTGTTCCCATTAAGCTGAGTTTCTGGTACCATGCGTGAACAACGAAATATGACCTTTTGCTTTAGAGGTTTCTTCTATTGTTATTTTTATTTTAGTATTCGACTCACGTCCATTGAAAAGCTACCTGTCGGTACAGTTACACATCATGATTGGTCATCTGCAAGTGCCTAATAACAAACAGTGAAATTTGGTTCATACTTCCAGAAGAAACCCATTATTTATTCAAAGAGTTACTTCCACTGACGTAATTCTACTCTTACATTACACCCAAACCGAGAAATTTTGGTTCTGAATTGGGCTAAGGGTTGTAGGGGATGCTATTATTACTAACAATGAGTAAAGGATCATCTACCACTGTAACATATACAGAGAACTGCATGTATTGGTTGGTGATAGGTTGAGACATTTGGTTGAAGTAATAAAAAAGTAAATATTTTCTTCCATGTAAATTAAAACTGGCAGGAGAATTTTCTACGTGCGTTATACAGAGCGTGAAAGATTCAAACTAGCAGAGTTTCTTATTTGAGAATTTAATCTACATTTAGCTTTGGGTCATATATTCACTCAGTTGGAATGCAGCAAGCGTGTGTTGCGACTGCTTTAACGTGTCTCTCCACTGTAAACAACTATAGCTCGGCATGATTAATGGTGTACCTCCGCGTTGTTGTTTCTATTTTATGCATGAAATGGGAATAGCTCGGGAGAACTCCCAGAAGTAAACCATTAAAAAAAATGGTCCGTTCTTGGCAACTTCTGCTAAATAATACGTGGTTCACGGTTGAAACAACGAAATTTTTCTCTTGGATGCGCCGGAATTTACGAGCACCCGTATCTGGTACTGATGGTCAAGTCATACACACTGATGTATGTGCATGAAAAGCAATCGATAAAAGATGAGAAGAGACGTAGTCAGGCAGCACAGTAAATGATTATCCTTCTTTTCTCATACAAATAAATGTAATTATCTTTATATGGTGGCAGCCCAGTGCGAGGAGACACGTCCGATTTCTTGCGCTCTCGGTATGATAAGTTACTTAGAATGTAATAACAATTAGTGTAGTAAAAATTAAACATTAAATACGTACATTAGTGCACTTTTATGTTTACTAATAAAGGCATCACTTTCCTTTGCGTATTAGTCCACAAAACGGGAAAAGATCGTAATATCCGCTAGCCATCTCACTTTTATCTACGTTTTGGCACGGTTAATGTAGACAATCTCATTGAAATGTTCTGTTTTTATTTCCAACAGTTTAATTTGAGGGTGTCCATTCGTTATTATGTTCATATTTCAGAAAAGTAGCGAGCATGTTTAGTTGTTTGATTTAGAAACTTTCGCACTGTTCGTTTAATTATATATAGTTTGCCTACAGTAAAATTACCTCCTGCTGTGACTAATTAACAGATACTGCAGATAAGTGAGTCCGAAGTCCTTGCTGTAAGAGGAAATAAATTTTTTTCGTTATATTATACATCTGAAGCGTTAACAAATAATATGAACTCGTGGAGCGTGGAGTTTGTTATGTGATTTCATTCCAATTTTAAGCGTGCAATCTGTGTTTTAGTGTATGAAACTTGTGGATAATGCCGTAGGATAGTGAGAGAGAGAGTGGTATGTGTAGACTGTTGCTAGTATTTCATTGGGGTGACTGCAGGAGGGAAATTAATGGGTAACTCATGGAAGCTTTCCCATGAAATTGTAGGCTCTCAAAATAGAGAAGAGAATGGCTGCACAGAAAGCAAAGATTTGAGGTCTTCCGGCTCAAGCAGATAGCGCGAAATTTGAACGAGATAGGTTAAAAGGCGAAAAAGATCATCGGGGCTGGGTAAGGGTAACAAGCAACGGGCGGAATGGGAAGAGCTCTTCAACTTCATCTACTCATTGTAGGTCAGTACCGAAATACAGTAGGAAGAAAGGAATCTTGCTGTTAGATAGTAGCCATGGAATGGATATAGGCCAGATGTTACAGGACAGATTAATAAAAGGGTACCAAGCCACAAATATTGTGAAGCCAAGTGCTAGACTTAAGCAGGTGACACGGAACATACTGCATTTGTGCAAAGGTTTTGGCAAAAAGGGTCAAGTTTTTGTAATAGGCAGATCAGAGAAGAGCCTGGTTAAGAACGGTAATTAAAGCATTAGGTGTGACTTGGATGAAATAGGAGTAGCAACAACTCACGCAAATGTAAGGAAAAGTTTTGTGCAGGTCCTGCAGCGCCATTTCCAGCCCTGAGTTAACACTGCTCAGCACTGTGTGTATACAGATGTGGGCAGTGCTGTTGACTGAAAGGAAATCTCACATTAGTGCAACGCCTGTTGTTAGGGAAAGATAGATTGACTGAACTTCTTCACAACAGTATACAGGGGTGCGTGCGAGGGTGGCGGAGGGGGGGGGGGGGGGGAGGAGGGCACCATCGCACAAAGCAAGATCCCAGTGGTTACTGTTCTCAGAGAGTCACCTCTGTAGGTTATAATTAGGATCCAGGCAACCTACTTTGACAAAAATCAAACTAACAAAAGAACCCCACAAAATGCCTACATAAAAGTAAGATTAGGTTATTTCATAAGAATATCAGAGGGCTTAGTAACAAATTAGGAGCTTCTTGTGAGTTCGAAAAACTTAGAGAGCTATGAAAAGATAGACACCCTGTGTCTGTATCAGCAAAACATATGCAAAGTCGTGGGTAAGTAATATATAAAAAAACTTACACTCCACTCTGGCGGCTTACTCATGCAGAACTAATACAGGAAAAAAGTAGTTGTTAGATATATTAAAACAGAACACAATTTCAAAAGCAGAAAACTGGTTCACTTTCAACTGTAATTGCATATAAATCCATATTGGGAAATTTTGAACTTTTAGCGAGCGTCTGGATACCTTATTGTGCTGTATGTTAGACAGCAGCAAGCAGTTAATAGGCTTTAGTGACCTGAGTGTAGGTTTTCTAAAGGGTTATGTTAGAAAAAAATGACCTGGAAACCTTATTTGGATCTTACAATTTGGTTTCAATAATTAACTATCCAATATGGTTGAATAAAAACAATAGGACAGTAATTGATTATGTTTTGTTTGGTGAAGTTCAAAGGAAGGAAATAACTCTTCATCCAATAAGACATGCTCTCTCTCATAGATGATACACAATTAGTTAGGATAAATAACATAGCATTTTAGAGTATCAATACAGTTCAGTAGAAATCAGATTAATTAGTGACTCCCGGACAAATGTTCTTAAGAACCGTTGAGATCACATGGGATGCCATTTATAATGAGCTAAACCGTAGCATTAAATTTAATCTATTCCGTGATAAAGCCATATGATTATTTGAAATTAACTTTATACAGAAGCTAATCAGAAATAACACTAAGCCAGGTCTTAATGAAGTATGTAATTCCCCATACATCAAGGCATTTTTAGAGGGACTGAAATATGCCATTGTTAAACCCCTTTTTAAGAAAGGTGATAAGAGGGCTGTCAATAGCTACTGAACTGTCTCACTGCTGACATTATTTTCAAAAATTTTTGAGAGGGAGATATATTCTATAACAGCAACAAAATATAAGTTTACCAACAATAATATCCTCATCCTATCACAGTATGATTTTCAGAAGAGTTGCTCTACTGAGAATGCCATTTACATGTTCACTCACCAGAGTTTACGAGCATTAAATAATAAAATTGTGCTGGTTGATGTTTTTGTGACCTATCTGAGACATTTGACCATATTCAATAGACCATAGAACATAGACCATAGTGAATCATAGTATTCTCCCACACAAAATAAGTTCTTTAGGACTGATGGTATAACCAACGAACAGATAATGTCATATCTTACTAAAAGAAGATAGAAAGTTGAACGTAGTAATTCAGCCAGTACGCTCCGAGGACGTAATTCTGACTGGGGAGAAATCATATATGGGGCATCGAAGATGCAGTCTTAGGTCCACTATCGTTCCTCGTATACGTAAGTGATCAGCCATCAAGAACTCAGTAACAGAAGCAGTTCCTTTTCGAGATGACAAGTGTATTGCAGTCAATTCAAGCGTGCATACAAAGTTATTAAAAGGATCATTAACACTTTTCAATCTGATCATTGAAGAAGCAATGTTGGAAATAAAACAAAGGTTAAGGAGTGGAATTAAAATTCAAGGCGAAAAACAGTAAAATAACCAATGACGGACGGAGCAGGGATGACATCAGAAGTAGACTAGCAATGGCAAAAAGTGCGTCCCTGGCCAATAAAAGTGTAATAATATTAAATATCGGCGTTGATTTGAGGAAGAAATTTCTGAGAATGTACGTCTGGAGTACAGCATTGTATGGTAGTGAAACATGGACTCTGGGAAAACGGGAATGGAAGAGAATCGAAGCATTTGAGATGTGGTGCTACTGACGAGTGTTGAAAAATACGTAGATGTACTGATAAGGTATGAAATGAGGAAATTCTGCGCAAAATCGGAGTGGAAAGGAACACGTAGAAAACGCTGATAACGAGAAGGGACAGGATGATAGGACGTCTGTTAAGACATGAGGGAATGACTTCCATGGTACTAGAGGGAGCTGTAGCAGGAAAAATACTGTAGAGGAAGACAGAGATTGGAATATCTCCAATAAATAATTGAGGACGTAGGTTGCAAGTGCTACTCTGACATGAAGAGGTTAGCACAGGAGAGGAATTAGTGGTGGGGCGCATCAGGCCAGTCAGTAGACTGATGACCGGAATAAAACGCTTTCCCTGCGAGTCGTCTCACACTCCATTTTAAAAAGACAAACATACTCAGTTTTGCACATTTAGGGGTAGTATACCATTTATAAATATAACACATGATAAGGAAATAGTACGTAGGGCAGAAACTTCAAAATCCTCATATGTCCTCATCAATGAGAAATTAAACTGGAAAAAGCACATCTTGTAACTCCTGAACTAACTTTGTTCAGTCAAATTTGCACCTAGAGTCACTGCAGCTATTGGTGAGAGACAAATCAGTAAGTTGACATATTTTGCACTTTTTCATTCAATAAAATAATATGTAATAATGTTCTGGGAAAACTCATCTTTAATTAATAAAATCCCCATAGCTCCAAAACGTGTTGTGTGAACAACATGTGGTGTTCACTCAAGATCATGTTGTAGACATCTGTTTGAAGAATTCTGACTACTTCTTCATAGTCATGAAGTCTGTATAAGTAATCCACTACAGTTCATAAAGAACAATGAGGTACATAATTACAGTCCCGGAAGAAAAATAAACTACATTCAGTAATACACATTAAGTTTGCCTTTAGCACAAAAAGGAGCGCACAGGGCTGAAATAAAAATATTTGGTCGCTTACCCAGTGATATAAATCAAAGAAAAATTTGAAACGGACGCAGAAAACTCCTCCTTAACAACTACTTATATTCCGTAGGACAATTTCTGTTGTAGTAATGTGTAAAAGGTGGTTAGTAGGAGCCACTAACCACCATATGAATATCTTTTTCACATAAAACAAACTTAAATTATTCAGTTTGTAACCATATGTACAAATTAATTTGCAGCGAGAATGTAAAATGAAATGTATGACATCATTATGATTTATCGCGCAAATTGTTCCACGGAACACGAAACTAACGAAATAAATTACTAAGTAACTAAGTAACTTGAAAAAATTACTCAGAGGCTGATAGTCAAATGTGTGAAAACGTCCTACACTACACTGTTTCGCAGCTCACATGGTATTACGTAGCAGGACAACGGATGACAACTTCTGCTGCACACAAAAAGGAAACATTTCGTTGAAGTATATGGGAAAATGGAAGACTCTGTCATGAGACCATCGTCAACATTGAAAATGCTGGTTGTATCTCTGGCTACGTGACATTACAGCTTTGAACTCTGCGCATGTTAATATTCACTCATTCAGTAAGTGACGCAAGTCTACAAAAGAAGGCAACAGTTACTGATACTGCAAGGCATATTAAAACTGCGAATGCCATACGATTATTTGAATACTGATACTTGCCTTTTCGCAACGACGGTGAGAAAAATGTCTTCTTGGGAAAAACGATAGAAAAGAAACTAAAATTTGCTTTCTGTGACAAAATGTCAGAGCGAGGTAGACTGAATTTAGGAAGGAACTAAGTTTAGCCAGGACCCTACTCGGACAACACAACTGGTAACATCGTCGCCGACTGAAGACACAGCCGTAGTTCTGAGTTGATACTTTGCACGTGGTTTCAGTTTGACTGGGTATTCTATTACAGCAAACTCATGGCTGCAGATTTAAAGATTCATTCGTGAGAGAAAATCGGAAGTCTATACACTGTTGAATATCTGTCGCTTAAGATATATTTTCTGCTTTCTATAATCATGCAGCACATACAGCAATGTGTTAAATTGCAATTAAAGAAGGAAACACAACTTATGGAAGTCATTCAAGTATCACTAAATTTAAAAATCATGTGGCAAAGAATGAAACAAGAAACAATTCTATAAATTGAGCAACAATCGGCATAATGTTTTTTTACGAAATACTGCATTTTCTAAAATTATTAAGAAATCACTTTTTTGACGATGGAGTTACCTTGTCTAACGGTATCGTATTTACAGAAACTGTAATAGAAGATCATATAAACCACCAGACAAATGATCTTTCGATCACCTGTCACTTATCAGAAGCTAACACGAATGTGAGCGGTCATGTACGTCAAAACGTTAGAATGGCTGCACGGCTATTTTCGCGTCCCACTGCCCAATCTGTGAGATTGTCCTCCATAAAAAGCGTGAAGTAAGCTTCATCGAACTGATAAACGACGATTTCCATATATTGAACTCAGGTTACACTCATGATCAGAATGCACCTCTTAGAAGTGGTTGTGGTTTCAACCTCAGAAGACAAGAGCATTCCCTGAAGAGGTTTTTGGAAATTTGCTCGAATAACTGAGTAGTCTCAAACCGTTCCAAAAAGGATTTGCTTCATTAATAAGTTAATTTTTTGGACTTTTCGCAGATGTGAAAAATGCCGGGGCAACCTACATCCTGACTGCCAGACTGAATGAACTTAGTCTCGGAAATTTTTTGTTACAATTCGTGACCTCGGTGCATTTTATAGTAATGAGGTGAAAAGTACAATACGCTACTAATATTGTCTGAGGATGCGACAAATATACCTGTCTCCCTTGGTGCTACCATTGCAGAGGACAACGACCAAAATTCTGCAGAAGAAATAGTGAGCGAATTTGATAATTTTTTTCCTAGTGTGTTACGAAACAAAGAAGCCGAATCTTCACATCACAATATTTCAGTTGAAGAAGATTTGCTTGGAGATTGCGATCTTAGTGATTCAGCGAGCTCCACTGAAGATGTGCTCAAATACTTGTTACAATACATCGCATTCATGTGCAAAAACATAGGCAATTCATTAGGAATTACAACAGCAAAATGCCATGCCGATGCAAAATTAACAGCGAAACAAGAATGGATAGCAGAAACTTTGAAAGGTGGGCGGATAAAGAGGAGTCTTCGACAGGAGTCATTGGCTTTGGCGAGTGACTTAAGAAACACAAGGAACATGCGAGAAACGCTGTAAATATAATGCCCAATGTGACGCCATGGACGGAAACAGTAAAAAAAAGGAAAGCAAAACAAACGCTTCGGATTACGAATATTGTAATGAATGAAATAGTTTTCAGAACTAAAATGTCATCGAGTAGACCCTATCGTAAATTCAGGCTCAACCGATATAATGGACGTCAGAACGTAAAATATGAAGTGGAAAGAAATGATTCTGGTAAAAATGAAAATCACTCCAAAAGACACTTCAGCTATATTTGTAAAGAAAGATGATTTCGATAAGAATGTACAAATACTGTAGGAGAAATGTTGGAAAATAAATTGAAACGTAACCGAGAACTATAACTATCGGTATCTACTGAAAAAAAATCAGAAACTACCAAAGTAAGAAATACATATCAATTTTCTCAAAATACAGCCCGAGTAACTGGAAGAAACCATGCCGCTAAACGAAAAACTGAAAAATATCATAAAAAAGTGAAGTAGAATGACACTTACAGGATCAACAACTTTTCGAAAGTCTGCTGCCGTTTACAATAGCTCCCATGATTCTCGGAAATAATATTTGCTTCAGGAATAACTGTAACTCATAATTATTATACTCAGAAACAGTGAGTCGACTCATATTTGGAATTAAGCTAAACAATCATCACACGGACCAATCTGATAACGTTAAACCGTTAGTATGTTGTTAGTCAATGACAAGTCATAGATGACATCACCTGTAGATTTCTACTAATAAATCGTAATTGAACCACGTAGTCCAGATATTCGGCAAAGTCGTAAATACAAGTAGGATACTGCGAAGGGCATCACATATCACGATATACGACACAGATCAACTAGGCTCCATACATTCTTGTTGGAATTCGTTTCCTTCGACACCTCAGCGAAGTTTGCACATTACATCTAATACAGATCTCATGCTACACTACAGGTGAGTCTCTTGTAGTTTTCTTGCTTTTAACAATAAAACTGTTAATTATAAACTAACCTAGACCTCGTACTGAGCTACAGATCAATCTGTCACTGCAGAAAGCTTTCCCGCTGTCAGATTCGTTGGCTTCACCAGTTCACAACCAAACTGTTGCAATCCAACCAAACCTAAACCTCGGGCTACGCTACCTATCAGTCTGTCACCACAGGAATTTTCCCATTGCCACGGTCGTTGGCTTCGCCAACTCACAATCAAACGGTTGTAGTGTAACCTAAACCAGACCTCAAGTTACGCTACATATCAGTGTATTACAACAGTAGGATTCGTTAGTTTTGCCAACTCACATCCAAATCATCACGTTCCATCCTAACCTAGACCTCCGGCTAAACCAATCCATTATTTCGACACTAAGCTGTTCTCACGAGGTAACTACTTACTCGGAAATTCGGAACTTCTTAAAAAATTCCAAGAAATACATTTCTCTTTTTACTCCACCTCCTCCTCGACATGTACTCAATTGCTATCAACAGATTCGCTAGCACTGACATCAAACAATTGCCTATAGCAGCACTCAATGAAAGAACCACCGTAGAGCAAATCACTGTTACACAAAACTAGCACAGAAATGAAAATTACGGTAATAGTGTACGCACCGGTGCTTACTAATTGCGGATTATTATCTCCAATAGGTTGACGTCCAAGAAATCAAGGCTACCTATGAACTATTAAAATAACCATCCTAATAACTTAAAACCAAACATGAAACAAAATTAACCAAACAGAAGCAACTAGAGAAATTAAAATAAAAAATAAAATTGCACCTCTATTCCAAAACAGAAACTGCACTCTTTCTTTGGCACATATTTCGCGACGTTACTAATATTTGAAATATTCAAATCCCACGCAGAGATTAATAAATTACTTTCTGTATTAATCAACGAGATTACGATAAATTGCCTGTTGGCTTCTGTCTCGGGTTCTTCGGCCGATATTCATCTAATGATTTTACTGACGTTTCGCCAGCAATAGTGGCTGACATTGTCAAAGCTTCACACTCCATTTCCGGTGGTGAACTGGAGCCGAGCTCGCGGCCGCAGACTATATGTACCTGGTGCGCCAACGTCCGAGGGCTTCTCCGCGGTCATTTCCGGTGCGGTTCTCCTCTTGTTACCTGCGACGGTCGTTCCTGCTGTACGGGAAGCCAGGATCCGTTTACCTTAAGGCTGTCCTCTTTCTTGTTAAAGCTGTTCGCGTGTTTTTGTATTTCCACAGCTTCTCTGAACAAGCGCGTGTGATAGTGCTTCTCTACGGCGAGAACTTCCGAGTCGGCGAATTTTATTACGTGGTCAGTCTCGCTCAGTGCGTGCTCTGCCACGGCCGATTTCTCCACTGCCCCAACCTGTAATGTCGCTTATGATCTTTGATCCTGGTGTTGATTGACCGTCCAGTCATTCCGACATAAACTTTTCCGCATGTGCATGATATGAGGTATATTCCTGACATTGTAAGTGGGTCCCTTTTCTCTTTTGCCGATTTCTGACACTCTTTGTTCTTCCTTGATAATCGTCTTTATGCCACGTTTGCGCAATATACGGGCGATTCTGTCCGTCACTCTGGGAATGTATGGCAGAAGGGCCGTACTCGACATTTCTTTTTCTGATTCGTTACTTCGCCGAGTGTTTGGCTCTGTTACACTTCTAATATCATTTTTGTAGTACCCATTGCTCCTCAGAACACTTTCCAGGTGTTGCATTTCGCGTCTGAGGTGCTGCGGCTCACATATCCGTCCTGCTCGCGTTACGAGCGTATTAATCATGGCTCTTTTCTGGCTCGGGTGGTGGTTGGATAGTTTGTGCAGGTATCGGTCCGTGTGTGTCGGTTTTCGATACACGCTGTGTCCCATGTTTTCGCCATCCCTTGTGATAAGCACATCTAGAAATGACAGTTTTTTGTCCTTTTCTGCTTCCATGGTAAATTTTATTTTGGCATGGAGGCTGTTCAAGGGTCTTAGGAAGTCATCGAGCTTTTCTTCACCATGGCTCCACACAACGAAAGTATCATCGACGTATCTGTACCACACCATAGGTTTGCAAGTCGCCAAGTCCAGTGCCTGTGCTTCGAATTGTTCCATGAAGAAGTTGGCCACCACTGGACTAAGAGGACTACCCATGGCGACGACTTCCAGCTGTTCGTAGAAATCGCCATTCCACGTCAAATAGTTCGTGGTGAGACATGCATGGAGGAGCTTTGTGATGGCTTGCTGGAAAATGGAACCTATGTGCTCCAGAGCGTCACTGAGTGGCATTTTCATAAACAAAGAAACAACATCAAAGCTAACCAGGACGTCGTTTGGTGCAAGTTTCAGTTTCTTCAGCTTCTCAATGAAATGTCCTGAGTCCTTTATGTCGGTCTGCCCCACGTGTGGCTGGAGCAGATAGGCCAAGTGTTTTGCCAGTTTATAATCCGCGGCAGCGAGCTCGGCTCCAGTTCACCACCGGCAATGGAGGGTGAAGCTTTGACAATGCCAGCTACTCGTGCTGGCGAAACGTCAGTAAAATCATTAAATGAACGTCGGCCGAAGAGCCCGAGACTGAAGCCAATAGGCAGTTTGTCAACAAGTGGCCACGAGAGCCTTAACAATTTTGAGATTACGATAGATAGAATGTAAGGCTACACACAAATTTAATTCAGAATACGCACCAAAACGTGACGTCATAGCAACCATTACGTCACAGGCCAAAGCCGACGGCTAGTATCGAACATTCCTCTAGATCCAGGTGGACATATGTTTCCAACACCTGAGTAGATTGCTACAATATTTGGAAATTATTTTGCATCTTTTCATGGAACAAATATTTCACGTTGCAACGTGGGATGGAATCATTAACAGTACTTGTACAATCAAGATATCCCGAAATCGAAAGGAAAAAATCAATAATTTGCATGGAAGTAGGAGAACTTTCATCGGCTTTTGATTTTTGAGGTAAAGAGCCAAATGGAATGAAATGAAGCGGTCCTTTGCGAAAAGACATGTTCTCTGGACTGCCTCGTCGTCCGAAAATTTGAGTAAAGTTATCCAGGTTACCATTACAAGGTAAAATTCGTCATCTCTGTATTAATATTCTCTAAACACGTCTGAACGCAAGTAGCACAAAAAACTGTAAAATATTCGACGTAGTCACGTTCTTAAGCTGCAAGTGTTTGTGACGAGCACCTGCTGGTAGCTTCGGATATTGAAAAATGTTATTTTTACCGTCTAACATTTGCTTTCAAATATTTCAAAAACTAATTCTTTCGAATCATCTAGAACTCCGTCAATGAAATTTTGAAAATCGAATGAAAAGAGATGCGAGAATTCCGTTAGCGAGTGCGCTATTATGCCAATACTGGCTGCAAAGTGAAGTAACACGTCGCTGACCAGTCAGAGCGTACATGCAGGAATGACCTACCATTTTAGCCTGCGTACCTACACTTGATACAATTTTACAACAGCACCACGACCGCCAAGTACACCTGACAACAAAAAAGTCCATCTGTATGTAGGGAAAAGTAAAAATGACTGCTCACTTACTTGTTCCTCAACAGATTCTCGTCAGATACTGGTTTCCTGTCTTCTTCTTAGAACTCGAGAAAGTTCGCACACCCTTAGAAACCAAGTATCACTGTAAGCTGTTAGTTAAATAGCGCACGACACTTAATACAGCACAAGTAGCAACTCAGAAAGAGTACTCTCGTCACGAATAAGTATCGCAGTGATGCCAGGCAACTGCTCGTGACGTATCACGCGGTGATTCATTGTTGAGAGTGTTGTCCTGGACCGATAGTAAAAAATTACAATCGCATTGTCGGTACCATAGCTTTTTATTGATCATACGTTTTATGTAACTGAGTTACCACGATCGTGATTCTTCAAACTATTAACAAAAGTAGATCAACAAATCGTTAACACGGGAATTTCTCACCTGAATGACTTAACAAGCTAGGATTGAGTGTAAACTTTGTCCTAAATTCTGTTGCTTCCACATTCTATACTTCATTGTAACGGTTCACTTGACAAGTTTACTGAATCGGACTTAAAGTTCAGGAGGAAAAATTACGTTTATCACTACAACAATATTAGAATACAGGCCTGTTGCTTTAATCCCATTTTCATAAACAACAGAACGTCGTTTTGTCCCGAAAATTACGGTTATATCATAGTCAAAAGTATTAGACCAACCCGAATTGAGTTCCACCTGATTTCTGTGCAACCAATAGAACCTAACTTCATTGCAAATCTTATAATCTCTTTTTGGTACAGTCGTTTGACTGTGCGAAATGGTTACTACAAGAGACCATCAGATATTATTCCTCCATACGAGAATGAGTGGCTATGCTAGTTAACATTTCGAGAGTGCAAATATCAGGCAGCAAGACGATAGAAATGATGTAGTCTTCACTATTTTTGATTCACAAGTAACAGAGTGTGCACATGCTTAACTTGAAATAACTTGGTGTAAACTTCTGTGCTGGACGAGGATCTGAACATAGAACCTAATCGATTGTTAATTAAACACTGTCAAATGTTGGACATCAAAATTTTTACCAGCACCGACTAATTGAAACCCAAATGACGAAACAAAATTGATTTGCCTCGCCAGGATTTCAACTCGGCAACCACCGCGGTTGTTTCCTAGTCAGAATGGAGATGGCTAAAACATCGGTTTATTTAACCAGCAGCGAGGTGTGGGTACGTTTGAAGTTCTGTGCTGACCCGGAGTGGAACGTCTTGATACGATTGTTCTTGAGTACACACGAAGAGACAGTAACTATCGAAATATTTTTCACCTATAGTTAGTAGCCGTATGTTTCAATATAAAACGATGTGATGTAAAGTTTGTATATGACTGGAAGTCGAAACTATCACCAGTCGTTATAGTTGACAAAGCAGGGAGATATGTTAAAAATCGTAATTTTTCCATGTGTGATTAGGTATGCTCGTGCTACACCTTGAAGTAAGGACATGAAATTTTTTCTGCTGGTCCACTATACTTAATCAGTCACTTGGCTTTAGTATAGAAGTTAGGAATTTGGTTGCAATGGAACATCAAGTTTAATGCTGATTTGGAATCATCGCGCTCACTACGTCGTTCAGTTGGAATTACCATAGGTGAAGAGCGTCCGCTTGTACTCGTTAAATATGGCTGCCTGAAATGCGAAACAAACCCAGTCTTTAAGGATGTAGTGTGGGATCTAAGAGGGTTGTTATTCGGACTGTGGCTGTGACTTGGGCAGACATGGCGCTCAATAGTTTTACTAAGGCTTTATTTATAATGCTGGAGACCAGCTTAACATGATGGAAAACATTACTGTACAACCAAAGTTACTTTTTGCCACGAATAAACGTGAAGAGAGCTTGAATAAGATAAAACTTCTTCATAAAATAATAGCAATAAATAATACAAACAATACAATCTATCCCTTTACAGAAAACCATATACGAAGTAACACTTTTGCGTGGTTCTAAGAGACTTGAACGGATGTACGAGGTGCATTCAAGTTCTAAGGCCTCCGATTTTTTTTCTAATTAACTACTCACCCGAAATCGATGAAACTGGCGTTACTTCTCGACGTAATCGCCCTGCAGACGCACACATTTTTCACAACGCTGACGCCACGATTTCATGGCAGCGGCGAAGGCTTCTTTAGGAATCTGTTTTGACCACTGGAAAATCGCTGAGGCAATAGCAGCACGGCTGGTGAATGTGCGGCCACGGAGAGTGTCTTTCATTGTTGGAAAAAGCCAAAAGTCACTAAGAGCCAGAACAGGTAAGTACAGAGCATGAGGAATCACTTCAAAGTTGTTATCACGAAGAAACTGTTGTGTAACGTTAGCTCGATGTGCGGGTGCGTTGTCTTGGTGAAACAGCACACGCGCAGCCCTTCCAGGACGTTTTTGTTGCAGTGCAGGAAGGAATTTATTCTTCAAAACATTTTCGTAGGATGCACCTGTTACCGTAGTGCCCTTTGGAACGCAATGGGTAAGGATTACGCCCTCGCTATCCCAGAACATGGACACCATCTATTTTTCAACACTGGCGGTTACCCGAAATTTTTTTGGTGGCGGTGAATCTGTGTGCTTTCATTGAGCTGACTGGCGCTTTGTTTCTGGATTGAAAAATGGCATCCACATCTCATCCATTGTCACAACCGACGAAAAGAAAGTCCCATTCATGCCGTCGTTGCACGTCAACATTGCTTGGCAACATGCCACACGGGCAGCCATGTGGTCGTCCGTCAGCATTCTTGGCACCCAACTGGATGACAATTTTCGCATTTTCAGGTCGTCATGCAGGATTGTGTGCACAGAACCCACAGAAATGCCACCTCTGGAGGCGATCTGTTCAACAGTCATTCGGCGATCCCCCAAAACAATTCTCTCCACTTTCTCGATCATGTCGTCAGACCGGCTTGCGCGAGCCCGAGGTTGTTTCGGTTTGTTGCCACACGATGTTCTGCCTTCATTAAACTGTCGCACCCACGAACGCACTTTCGACACATCCATAACTCCATCACCACATGTCTCCTTTAACTGTCGATGAATTTCAATTGGTTTCACACCACACAAATTCAGAAAACGAATGATTGCACGCTGTTCAAGTAAGGAAAACGTCGCCATTTTAAGTATTTAAAACAGTTCTCATTCTCGCCGCTGGCGGTAAAATTCCATATGCCGTACGGTGCTGCCATCTCTGGGACGTATTGACAATGAACGCGGCCTCATTTTAAAACAATGCGCATGTTTCTATCTCTTTCCAGTAAGGAGAAAAAAAAATCGGAGGCCTTAGAACTTGAATGCACCTCGGATAACAAAACAAAACGTCTTCTTAAAATAATAATAAGTAATACGAACAATACAATCAGGTTACACACAGGCAGCTTTTATACAGTGTAACGCTTTGCATTATACGGCCTGCAGCCTTCTGTAACTATGACAATAGTCGCTTATTATACCAAAAATATTGAATTATCTGCTACTGAAAGTTGAGTAAAATCTCTACTAGCTACTTCTTGCCTGACTGCTACTAACGTCTCCCAATCACCTAGACATCACCTATCAATACGCTACTCAACTAATCACTCTTACGTCTATGTGACCAGTATGCCACTTACATGTGGAAGGTGCATCTAAAAAGTTCGGCGAATAGTCTCAGAAAATAAAAGAAACTAGAGTTAGAAACGAAACACGTTTATACGACTTCACAGTAATCACCTTTAGCTGGAACATGTTCTGATATCGCTTGTAAAGCGCCTGAAAATTGTCAATAAACAGTTCTTGTGGAAACACTGGTCACGCCGCATCACAGGATATGAGACCGGCTGCTCACAATATGGTCCAGAGACTAAGAGACTGTTAGTGCCATGCTATTCATCGCCTCCCACAGCTCCCTCGGGTAGAAATTCAAGATGTGTTAAGCCTTGGCCGACGAAGAAGAAAATAAGCATTATTTTAATCTTGAATTTTGTTAGCCGATACTTTTGGGGTGCGGGGAAGATGATGAACACCATGCCACTGACTGCCGCTTAGTCTCAAGCTCGTAATGGTCCCCAGCACGAATCCGCTCGGCGGATTAGTGTCGAGGTCCGATGTGCCGTTCAGCCTGTCGATGGTTTTAAAGGCGGTTTTGAATGTATCTCGGCGAATGCGTTCAGGTTCCCATTATTCCACGTCAGTTACACTGTACCCGTGCACCATAATTATTTTATCACGCAAACAGTTCGGGCTACATTCGTCTGGTATGAGACGTTCCCGCGGAGTCCATTGGGGGCCGAACCGCACAGTAAGCCTGCGTTCGGTGTGGGGTGGTGGTGGGTTGGGTGGACTGCTGTGGCCTGTTGCGGGATTGTGAACCACTAAGGGCCACAGCGGGACGAAGCCTCTCCGTTGTTTTTAGGTCCCCAGTTTAAAACATACATACACACATTCATACCTCTTTACAGACACAAAGTGTTGAGTGCTACTGACAATCGATTTCAAATTGTTTCCGTATTTATAGATTTCCAGAAGGCTTCTGACACTGTACCAAACAAGACTCTTGTAGTGAAATTGCATTCTTATGGAATATCGTCCCAGTTATGCGACTGGATTCGTGATTTCCTCTCAGAGAGCTCACAGTTCGTAGTCATCTATTAAGTAATCGAGTAAAACAGATGTGACTTCTGGTGTTCCTCAAAGTAGTGCTATAGGCCCTTTGCTGTTCGTTATCTGTAGAGACGATTTAGTAGACAATTTGGGCAGTCGTCTTAGGTTGTTTGCAGATGACGCTGTTGTTTATCAACTAGTAAAGTCATCAGAAGATCAAAACAAGTTGGAAAACTACTTATAAAAGATATCTGTATGGTGCAAAAATTGGCAGTTGGCCCTAAATAACGAAAAGTGTGAGGTCAGCCATATCAGTGGCAAAAGGAATCCGTTAAACTTGGGTTACACGATAAATCAGTTCAATGTAAAGGCCGTAAATTCAACTAAATACCTAGGAAGCACAATTACAGACAATTTAAATAGGAAGGAACACACAGAAAATATTGTGGGGGAAGGCTAACCAAAACTGCATTTCATTGGCAGGACACTTAGAAAGTGTAACAGATCTATTAAAGAGATTGCCTACACTACGCTTGTCCGTCCTCTTTTAGAATACTGCTGCAGGGTGTAGGATCCTTATCAGATAGGATTGACGGATTACGTCGCGAAAGTTCAAAGAAGGGCAGTACGTTTTGTATTATTGCCAAATAGGAGAGATGGTGTCACCGAAATGATACACTCCCATTTAGAACGACTTTTTAGTTGCGGCAGAACCTCCTCACAAAATTTCGATCACCTATTGTTTCCTCCAATTGTGAAAATATTTTGTTTGTGCCGAGCTACATAGGGAGAGACGATCACCATAATAAAATAAGGGAAATCAAAGGTCGTACGGAAAGATGTAGGTGTTCGTTTCTTCCGGACGCTGTGCCAAATAGCAATAATACAATTATTGTGAAGTTGATTCGATGAACCCTCTGCCAGGCACTTAAGTGTGATTTTAGATGAAGAAGACTTTATCGACTGAAAGCTTCGTACAAAAAACAAATACCCAGTCATGGTAAAGGGTTGGATGGGAAGGGAAGGTTAACTGACAGAGCAATTGAGAAAATACACACACAGTTGGTGAAATGAAGACGGCTGTTTGGGCTCTTTCTTTCATACTTTTTCATCAAAGTCCCCAGCATTACTTGCGTCCCAAAGGCGAAAACAGTTGATGTAAGCGCAACAAGGGATTGCTAACTGGTGACGTGTACACCCACAAACATGGTCTGCTTGATGCGGTAATGGAGGTGATAAAACCTATTTTTAGAGACGTTGCGGCACCTGGACTGTTGAAAAAGTGTGTTCATGAAAAAACTCAAAAGCCCAATGAAAGTGTAAATAGTTTTCTATGGTCGAGAATCTCCAAGGCTGTGTTTGTTGGAATAGAAACACTTAACTTTGCTGTGTACCTTGCTGTTGCTACTTTCAATGATGGCAACGTTGTAAGGTGCGAAGTATTTCGAAATGTGGGGATAAAGACAGGTTTCAACATGACACGAACAATGCTTGCTTTAGGCAAGCAGCGTCTTCGGGCTGCTGACAAGGCTGTATATAGCCTAGAAAGCCATACTAAACAGGAGGAGGACAAAGAGAAAGCTGGAGGAGAAGTTTGCAAAAGATGAAGATAACATATCCTGAGGACCTGAAATGCACTAAAAATATAATCCAAACTATGTCGCTCGATTCCCAAAAGTTTTATTTTTTTCATACAAATTACATGTTTTCTCAAGCTCTAACAAGCCAATTTGCTTCACATTTTCAGGAAATGCTACACAGTCCCTTCTGCCTAACTTAACACAGCTTTTTCTCCCAAAAACCTGTTGTTGCTTTACTACTCCGAAGATATCTACTTCTAAGTTACTCATGTTGCCAACTGCTCTTGATTAGAATTATTTGCTTCGTTTACTTTGGATGAATTTAGTAACTCTGCTTTGGCAGCACTGTCGTTGATAGTATTTCCATTGATACCGCGCAGAGAAGGCATTGATTGTGTCTTGCCGGTAGCATAGTTTACATAAGACCGGAATTTTTTGGGACTTTCTGTCACGTTTCGAGACAAAGTTTCGTTAATAAAACTATTGTAAGCATCTCGGATGGAAGTACCGATACGCGCAAAATTTCGAGCTTCTGTAAAAGATGGGCAATCTTGCAGATTTTGTATTCTTTTAAATCTGGTATGCTTTTTTCTTTGTTTCTGTAACAGTGTTCTGACCCTTTTGAGTACCATGTGGGTTCAGCTCCGTCGTTTGTTAATTTATTTGGTATAAGGATCTCATTGGCTGTCGATATTATTTCTTTGGATTCAAACCACATCTGAGCTAAAATTACATGGTTAATTCTGAAGGTGTAGATATTGTCTCTCATAAAGGCGTCAGGTGAATTTTTATATGCTTTTTTGGATAGGTATATTTCTCGTTTGTTTGGCGGAATTGGTGGTTACGATATTCAGTCTCGGCACGACAGCTCGGTGTGCTAATCCCTGTATCCGTTTTGACGCTCGTGATTAGATCAGGATTACAGGCTCCCCAGAATTTAGGCACAACGTTCGCCACCGCAGCACTGTCGACTTTCCGCTCCTCTCGCCAGCAACGGCCACTGTGGTGAACCCGTTGGTTACGTGTCTCACAGTGGCTGCCCTCTGGTGTCTCAAGTACCACGTAGCCAAGAACAAGAGTGCTAGTAACGCCAGGGAACATAGCAGTGGCATACGACATGGCACAAAGTAACGATCCGAGAGTCGTTTCAACTGACTACTGAACTACACGTATGACTGGCTCGTGATTTTATCACAATGTGTGTACCACTGCTCTGGATGAGAAATTTGATTCCCTGGAGATACACTACAACCTATTCAATTAGGTAATATCCCTGTTCGACTGCATTACTATCCGCTAGAAGCTCACGTACCCAATGCAAACTTTCAATTTCTTTTTGTTATCTGTGAAATAAAATCATATAACAGCCATTTCCTTGAACTGGAAATGCTGTAGGGAGCTAGTCGTCTACAGGAAGTGCTGTCTTCCGCTCGAGGTGTTCTGGTGCCGTATCTGCTCGTGGTCCAGTGGTATCCGTCGCGCAATCTGAAAGCATAGTCTACACTGAAAGATCATTTTGTTTTTAACTGCCTTTCGACCCTCAGCTATAAGTGTCACTCTGATGGAAGTTAAAACATAATTTAGCACCCTTCTAACCCACCTGCAATAGCAACATTTTCAAAATTATTTTCACGAAAGTGCCAGCGGTCGTTTGTCCACACGAGAATAATTTCTGCGTGAGAATTTCCTCAGGATGCGGCTGGTGTGTGCTAGGCAGTGGCGGTAAATAGATACATTTATGACGTGTATGGAGCGTGTCACTGATTAATTCACTTAAGAAAATGATTTTATTGTGTGAAGTAGGGTACTTTTAACGGGCATTATTCGTCATTCAGGAAGACAATATGCAGTAATGATGATCGTCTTTATCGTTTCCACTTTGGTCCCTGGCGGGCTACACGTTATTTTGCAGACGTGATGGTAGTGATCACTTAACGCTAATCCAAACTTTGCATTCAGTGTGCAAGGTTATGAAGTTGTGTGTAACGGTAATGCATGCTGTAATTCCGAGCAACAAGAAGTTGTACCACCCGTTGAACTTGAATTCGATCTTATCTTTTCTACAAAATATTCAGAACAATTTTTACATAAGGGGTGACAATGAGTCGAAATTTTTATTTTTTTTATTGGAAATTGTAATTTCACACGTAAATTACAACCAGCAGGAAACTTCTCTGATAGGAGAACAACAAGTGTGTGTTTCAGTTTATTTAAAAGAGTGTATCATTCTACTTTCCTCAAAACCTTTAAAAACGTTCCCAAAAACGTTTGCATGCGGACATTTGGTGCTTTTTATGTATATATATATATATATATATATATATATATATATATATATATATATATATATATATATATATATATATATCACTTACTTCAGACTTCCACAAGATCCACTAACTTCGCATGCTAAAATTTTTGGGAAAAATTTTAAAGGTACTGAGTAAGGTAGAATGAGGTAGCGGGTACCACATTTTAGAGTCAGAGTCTTTAAATAAACAGGAACATGTTCGCACTTTTGTGCTCCGTTGGTTCTCTTCTTCCCCCTGCTGCAGCACTTCATGTGTCTCATGTGAAATAAAATGTACTCCTCAGTAAAATTTAGACATTTCAGTTATGTGAAGTTGAGGTAAAGCAAAATAAATGTAACATCTCAGACGGGATTTTACGTGCAAAAATTTCTGATTTTGCTTCAGTACTACAACATGAGTTTCCTACGTTATAACGGAGACACGTTACAGCATATTTCACTGCGCTGCGTCACTCTATAAATTAGGATTCGCCTCTGTCCGCATTTGACATGCGTATTTTATGTGTACTAGTCGGGTAACTTTGAACCTCCGTACGTCGGAATCGGTTAAAGATAGGAAGAAAATTATCCTAGTTATTCGAGATATGGATCTTAGGAATACACAGTAAAAATTACAGTGATATCATGAGCATGGCCTTCTTGGAATCCTCGGCTGGAAACGGAGAAAATATAGTAAAATGGTCCTTTTTGTGAAGTTTTCCGAGAAACCGCCCATGAACTAATGGCCCCTCCATAATTCCCAACAAGCCTACCGTAGATCACATCAAATGCAAAACGAACCAACCGCTTTGCTCCATTTGCTAAGAAGGAGGAAGTGTGCAATATTCACACTCTGATATTGCATACTGATTTCTGCTCAACACCATCTCACTAGACTTAAGCCAAAGCTCTTGGTTCCTGCAGTTAATATAGCTATAGTAGTTTGTTCGAAATTGGTGGAAGTGCTGGTATACTTCATGCCTGTGTTTTATTTCTTCTCCGTTTCAACTGAAAGCAATCACAACGATACTACAAGGCCGTGGTCCATGAAACTCTTCTGTTCCGAACATTTCGTCCAGAACGGTGCTGGACGTCTTCAGAGGCTTTGCTCCACCATTGAGCCCTCCCGATTGCCGAGTCAGACGTCTGAGAGCGACACATAAATTGCAGAGGAAGGGGCGTGGCCGGAGGTACACGTGATAAGCAGAGTTGATCTTTGTCACAGATATAATTCAAATATCGATTGTCGTATTGTCACAGATAAAAAAATGGTTAGTGATTCTGCAGAGCTACTGCCGATATGTCGTGAAATTTCATGGTATCTGCTATCCTATTTAAATTACCCTTGTTTTAATATCCTTCAATGGCTTCTATACACGGCCTTGGACGACAGCTCGTCGTCGTTGATAAAAGTTTTGACTCACAAAACTTCACTTCGCGACTTCCGGGCTAAGAAGACAAATAGCCTGTAGTAGAGCACGCTCTTGAGTCAGGAAGTCAAGAAATAAAGTTTTCTGAAACAAAAATTTGTCTGCGAAGATGAACTATTCGCCAAGGCTATGTATAAAAGCCATTAAAATATATAAAATAAAGGATAATTTTAATACGATAGAAGAGACCGCGAAACTTAACAACATATGGACAGTAGCCCTGCAGAACTGCTAAACAGGTTTTTATCTTTGACAAGAGAACATTCGATAGCTAAGTTGTATCTTTGACGAAGACCACCTTTGCTTGTTACGTGTAACTCTGACCATGCCCCTTTTTCTGCCGTATATATGTCACTCTCAGAGGTCCGACACGTAATTCGGTAAGACTCAGCGGAGGAGCAACGACTCTGAAGACGTCCAGTCCAGTTCTGGAGGATACTTTCGGAACAGAAGTGTTTCTAGGACCACGACCTTATACTCCAAAAATGTCACCAGCAGCAATGTCATCCCGTCGTGAAAGCCTTCTCTCTGATATTATAAAAACGTCGCTGAGTTCGTGCTGCATTTGTTGTAGAATAAACAAGCATAATTTGATAATCCTGATCCCTGTGTTATAAAGTCTAATTTTCCAGTAATTATAACAATATTTCTATTATTAATTCTTTCACATAAGCTCTGTCCCTCATGATCTGCCTGGAAGAATATAACCACTGCATATTCCGTACCCACAATACTCAACTGTTAGATGTAAGGGGCCAGTGGAACACAAAACTCGATGTTTACGTTAAATGATGTGTTAGTTGTCTTCACGGAACTTATGTTGTGGGATGGAAATCCACTGGTCTACAATCACGCGACGCATGACCTAGGAAGAACAGCGCAACGAGTGAACATGCCCGGTTGTCAAATTTGTGAACAGTGGCGTCGATATGTAATAACATTTACGTTATGCAAACTATAAAACAATGCTTACCTTTGCGTTATTATTGTATGTGTTATGAACTGAAAATGACGAACGTCTTACAAGTACAGCTAATTTGAAACACAAAGACATTTAAAATGCAATAATTTCCATGACAGACAATGACCAATAATGAAATGTACTTTACTTTCAGATACGTAATAGTTTTAAGATTATTGTACTTGTTTGAGATGTTAGTGCATATTTTTTGTAAGAACTTCATGGAATTTCCTGTCACAGTGATGTCTTGCGCACACGCATACACGAACTATATATAAGTTTTCTGGTTCAGACTATATACCAACTGGGTTCCTTTCGGAGTATGCTGATGCTAGAGCTCCATACTTAACAATATATACAACCGTTCGCTCGACGAAAGATCCGTACACAAAGACTGGAAAGTTGCGCAGGTCACAGCAATATTCAAGAAACATAGTAGGAGTAATCCACTGAATTACAGGCCCATATCGTTAACGCCGATATGCAGCAGAATTTTGGAACATACATTGTGTTCGAACATTATGAATTACCTCGAAGAAAACGGTCTATTGACACACAGTCAACATGGGTTTAGAAAACATCGTTCCTGTGAAACGCAGGTAGCTCTTTATTCACATGAAGTGTTGAGTGCTACTGACAAGGGATTTCAGATCGATTCCGTATTTCTGGAATTCCGGAAGGCTTTTGACAATGTACCACACAAGTGGCTCGTAGTGAAATCGCGTGCTTATGGAATATCGTCTCAGTAATGTGACTGGATTTGTGACTTCCTGTCAGAGAGGTTACACTTCGTAGTAATTGACGGAAAGTCATCGATTATAACAGAAGTGATTTCTGGCGTTCCCCAAGGTAGTGTTATAGGCCCTTTGCTGTTCCTTATCTATATAAACGATTTGGGAGACAATACGAGGAGCCGTCATCGGTTGTTTGCAGATGACGCTGTCGTTTATCGACTAATAAAGTCATCAGAAGATCAAAACAAACTGCAAAACGATTTAGAAAAGATATCTGAGTGGTGCGAAAAGTGGCAGTTGACCCTAAATAACGAAAAGTTAGTGCAAATGAGTGCTAAAAGGAACTCATTAAACTTCGGTTACACGATACATCAGTCTAATCTAAAAGCCGTAAATTCAGCTAAATACCTAGGTATTACAATTACGAACAACTTAAATTGGAAGAAACATATAGAAATCCTTTGGGGAAGGCTAACCAAAGGCTGCGTTATGTGTGCGGGACACTTAGAAAATGTAACAGACCTACTAAGGAGACTGCCTACACTACGCTTGTCCGTCCTCTTTTAGAATACTGCTGTGCGGTGTGGGATCCTTACCAGATAGGATTGACGGAGTACATCGAAAAAGTTCAAAGAAAGGCAGCACGTTTTGTATTACCGCGAAATATGGGAGAGAGTGTCACAGAAATGATTCACGATTTGGGGTGAACATCGTTAAAAGAAAGGCGTTTTTCTTTGCGACGGAATCTTCTCACGAAATTCTGACCACCAACTTTCTCCTCAGAATGTGAGAATATTTTTTTGACACCAACCTACACAGGGAGGAACGATCAGCACGATAAAATAACGGAAACCAGAGCTCGTACGCAAAGATATCTAGATGTTCACTCTTTGAAATAGTAGAGAGTTGTGAAGGTGGTTCGATGAACCCTATGCCAGGCACTAAATGTGATTTTGCAGAGTATCCATGTAGATGTAGATGTAGAAACTGTGATCATGGTGTCGTGCGTTCACCTAACGGCTACTGCCACACAAATACAAGGGACTGCGCTTGCGCGGCAGCCGCAGTACCAACACTGAAACCTTCTGGGTGCACACGCCTCATTCAAATATTGTATACCATGAAATTTATTTGAGTATGTATGTAAGTATTGTACTGTATGTGATTTAGGGTGAATTTCTCGCCTGCAGGTGAGTCCTTTCGCCTCGCAATTCAGTGGGAAATTTAAAGGCAAATTTGCAGGATGGGCGTGGCTATATTGCAAAAACGTAGATATAAATTCAGAAAATAAATAAATAATTACTTAAGACATTAATTAGTATAAACGGTTGTATCTATCGTGCGTGCAACCGCTGAAACATTGGAATAATTACACAGTTCAGTTGTCTTGCCTTCTTTGTTCTTGAAGCCGTCCTGGTCGGACGCATATCTGCCATCGCTGCAGATAATTATTTGGCACTCCCCCGTTATTCTATTTTATTCAGACGCAATCTCACTAGGTGTACTCATAGTTACTCATATCAACAGAATTAATGTTAAGTGTCAATGTAATTTAATTTAGTGTAATATTTTGTGAATACAGTGATATTATTTAATCTTGTGTTCCAATTAGACGGCGTCTTGGCAAGGCTAAAGGTTGCAGATGGTCCAGCACGAACCAAAATTTTGGAATTATTCGATCTGCGAAGTCCGATAAAGAAATATTTCAGAAAAACCACTTACTGTCAAACTTGCAATGAATGGACCTCACGCAAAAAGCCATTGTCAAGCGCTCAAAGTTTTTATTAATGTACTCTGATCACATAATACCATCATTACCTATTATTATTTGTCTGTTGGCTGATATTCACAAACCAGACAGTAAAAGCCAAGATGAATAAAAAATCATAAGAGACCAAAGACTCTACGAGTTAGGGCATAACCACCTATGGCAAGCTAACATATGTCCACAAACGACAACATCGGCAAGCGCCTTTTAACAAATAAAATAATAATATATAATAATAATAATAAGTATTGTTTGGTTGAGTAAGTAATTGAGAGATTAAAATTTACGCCGTGAATTTATCGAGCTTCGCACGTCCGAAGATGTACGGAACGCAGCCAGGGCTCATTATATATATTTTTTGTAGACAAAGTCTGATATTTGACCCATGGGGAGACTAAAACTACTAAAACAGAGAAAAGCATACGATTAAATAAAACATATATTCATGTTAATATATACATTACGATATTAATGACACTTACGTAAAATTCTAAGTAAATAATTGTAGATAATTCACAAATGAGAGCGACTCATTAATTCTGCCCCTCTTTTCTGCAAATAAATATCAATGTGGCTAACTGTGGAGCCGCACAAAATGTTACGTCCTTCTAGGACAACGAATGACATAAGAGTGTGTTGATGCCTACTGGCTGTGACAAGAGAGCGGTGTTAATTCCTTTATTTTGCATTCTCTTGTCTTAAAAAATCGATACATATAATCTAAGTTAACTAAATTAAATATTGTCTGTGCTCGAGTGCAAATGGTTCCTTAAACTGCCCCCCAAATTGCGAAGGCAAAGGTGTACCACCTGCAGCTGAGCAATTTTTTGACGTATTTTCTTTATTTGTAATGTCATGAATCATAAGTTATTACGTATCATGTTTCACAGATTCAACATACATAAAATGTTATAAATCTATACAAATACATAAATAATATTTACATACAAGTTAAATGGAAGTGAAAAGAAAAAATAAAATCATTTGTTCCGACGCGTAATTGAACTCAAGCATTTGTGTTTCATAGTCGAGTGCGGCAGCACGTAGCTATTGATGCTATTGTCACGTTAGCTCTCAATAGCATGTATAGATAGACTGTAACTATCATATCACAGTTCGTATTCACTTGTATTTAGTCACTTTGTGAAAAATTGTTGGGTATATAGTGCATTGTTCTCTTTCACTTCAAACTGTTTTTATACATATTCGTTCAATAAATAAAATTAATTAATGTTTTTTTTGTGCCTATTCAGAGAGATGTGAACGTATTCTCTTTAGAATGTCACTTGTTACAAAAGGTTTATACTGTGCTAAAGTCTTTGCACTTTAAAATAAATATCACGTGTCACATGTTTAGTTTACGTTGCGACGAAAGTTCTGGATGAAATAAGTTGGAGATGAACAATCCCGCAATGAAGCGTGCTTTGGAAGACGTAGTTAAAATGTGGTTTCGTCTTGGTAGGAATACATGGTGTCAGTGATTCCATACTGACCAGTCCGTGTTACATCTACTCAATAACCTCCATATTTCGTCTTCCAAAAGGCGTATGTCGTCTTCTGGATATTATGTCGTCGTTTCGTCGAAAAGTGTGCCGTGGTTTTACGACTCACGTCACCTATAGTGTCCCATCATGAGCGCAGTGAACCGTTTTTTTTTTTTAATTTGCACACAACTTGTTCATACATTGTTCGTTGCAAAACAAAATGTTCGTTCATAACACAGCACAAAACATAACAAATATCACTTCACATTGAGTACAGTGTTCTATTACATATTTACATAAATATAAAAAATTTTCTGTGAAATATGTACCTATACATTTACACTACATTTTTTGGCAATACATACACATATTTTACATTTTTCAATTGCATTAAACTAGATATTTACAAATACATTTGGGTCAGACATAGAAAAAATTATCTTATAGGTTCAGTGTTTTTCTTTTTTTAATAAAGTTTTCCTTTTAAGTCTATTTTCCTTTACATCAGTACTACACAATAAGTGTTCTTACTCATTAAATGTTTCCTGCAACATAAACTTTCATAGTAGGTTAGAAAACATCTTGGAGATGATCTGTCCTGAAAAGTCATAATTACAATAAGACACGACACGTCACATCCACAATCAATTCCAAATTAGCACATGCACAAAGTATCATTTACAAATAAAATAAAGTATATAGCCTTCCTCAATTAATCTCATTTGTCATTTCCTGTAGAGTGTTTTCTGTGCATTTTGTGTTCATGTGGATTGTGGTGTGAGTGTGAATAGCAAATCAAGTGTCTATCATGCCAATTAATATATCAGGTTCAGGACAGAAATTGTCTCCGGTCATTTAGTCTGTCAGCTTGTCTGCAGGGTATTAATAAATATATAATCAGTAGCTGTGCTTTGTGTGAAAATCGTTAGTTCTTCCTGTGTCTTATCTTCTCGCTGCTGCTGTTGTTGCTGGTGCTGTAAAATGTAGATACTTAAGATTATAGCTTATATCTCCTTCTTCCAGCTTGAAGTACCAGACGTGACTTACCTTGTTTTTGTATCAGCATACTTTGCTAAGGGCTAAAAGTTTTCAAATCTTTGTGAGGGTACAAACCTAAAATTCTCTTATTCTTGGGGTTTTGTAGAAGATATGCTCCAGGGTGTGGTATATCAATGATTGTGTAAGGACCTTCATATAATGGACGTCACTTAACATTACGTTTTAGGGGTGATGACGATTTTTAGTGGGTCTTAAGTAAAACTTGCATGCCTATTGCAAAGTTTTGCCTTCTTTTAATATTAGCACCATAGTTCTTATTTCTAATGTCAGCTTGTTCAGTGATTGCAAGGAGTACTTCCCTTACTTTTTCCTCATGTGAAAGTTTGGTGTCAGAAAATTTTGGTAGTGGGTTGCTCCATTCATTAGTTTCATTTGTGTCAAACATGATTTCTCTGGGAGTATAGGGTGCGTTGTATATATTTAAATTCTTGTGTATTTCCTCAAAAAGTGCTAGGTAATGTATCCAGTTTGTGTGCTGTGTTGAGGTATAAGTTCTCATGAATCTGTTTAATTCACTAAAAATTCGCTCACAAGGGTTGTGTCCTCACAGGTAAGATAATTTGGTAGATAGCTCTTGCATCTAATACTAACCTGATACTTCCATTGTCTCTTTTCACAAGATGCAAAGGGCTACAATATGGCGATGTTGATGGTTCTATAATATTCCATGCAATCAGTTTCTTTAGTTCTTCCCAAACCGCAGGTCGCAGAGCTAGAGGTACATTGTATGACTTGTGGTAATAGATTTGGTGTGTCTTGACTTCCATCGTATATATAAATGTGTTGATCCTACCTGGCTTACTAGTGAAAACATCCTTATTCTTAAGTAAAATATGTTTAAGCTGGGATCTCTCCTCTTCATTAATAGCATCACATTCTGATAACTTAGAATTAATTTGTGTAAGTACATCATTCACTACCTCACTGCGTGATACAGGTTGTTGTGTGGAATCTACGTCAGTCTCATGTATAATCTGTATCTTGTAGCCAGAACAGTGCTTGTTATGGTCTACTAGTCGAGTGTCCAAGTTCAAAACTATGTCTCTGCCTTCATACTTAAAATAACAAATGCCTTTGGAGAAGTCTATTGTGCAGTCCTTCTCGCAAAGAAAATCAATGCCCAATATACAACTGGCAGCAAGGTTTTGGACAACTAGGAAAGACCATTGTACGATTCTATTTCCCATATTAACAGTCACAAATACCTGCTTATTAACCCTACTTGACTTATTACCTAATGCAGTTAATATTAAACAGTTTTGAACTAGGAACTCAGGTATCTAACAAGTTTCCTTCATCAAGTATAAAAATTGTGAGAAATCACACTGACAGCAGCTCCTGTATCAATAGTTATGTTAGTAGGTATACCTCCTACAATGCCTGAGGTGGAAGACAGTACAAATCTTTTCTTTATATTGTGAAATTGTGTGTTGTCATTTATCAGATCATCAGCTAAGTTACCACTTTCATTATATCTTAAGAATACTGTAGGCAACTCTTGTTGTGAAAATGTTATTTTTTCTTGTTTCACAGTTTCACTAGCAAGTGTGTATTCAAACACAGATTCTAAATTGAAGTTGCCCCCAAATGTTCCTCAGTCACAATCTGGGGCTCAGTAATGACTGATTCTAGTTTACCTGGTTTGTCTGGTCATTGGCAAGTGTAGTTGTAGTTCCATTAGCTACCTCAATAATATTTACATGAGGATATTGTCTTTGCCAATCGCCTGTCTGTTTTCGGTTGGCTGATGTCATTTCTTGCTTTGTGTTGCTTCTTTGTGTAAAATTCCCTTCTGGCATCTGAATATGATTTTGTGGTGGCAGTTGCTGTGTTTGCCACTGTCTCGCATAATACTGGTTGTTGTTCTGGTTAAAGTGCGATGTAGGTGTTCCATTTCTTGTGTAATCTGTGTTGTTGTTTCTTTGCCAGTGTTTCTGTTTGGCTTTGTGTGCGTTACTCATTCTTGAATTAAAATTGTCGTTTCTTCGTTTTTTGTACGGGTTATCTCCCTGTGTATAGTTACAGTTGTTGTTTGTGTGCAGCTGTGAGTTTTGGTGATTGTTTTGCATATTTACTGTGTGTTCTGAATTTTTCTGCGTGTTTGGTAATGTAGCAATGTAGACACGTTGATTCCTACTGCGTGAGTTGTGTGTTGGTTCTTGTTCTTCATACAATAAGTCAACAGCATCTAATTTTTCCAAAAAATATTCGGGATCGTCGTCCGGTAAATACAGTAATTTCTCTTTAATATTAAAAGGAAGTCTTGCTTTCAGTGATCGGATAACATCTTTTGGTTTCACTGGTTCATTAAGGAAGTGTGTCATGTTTAGGTACTTCTCGAAATATCGGCGCAGATTGCCGTTTTCAGGATTGAAGTGTTCGGGTTCAGTGACTTGTTTGCGGATACGTTCCTGCACAGTGGGTGACCAAAACTTATTCAAGAAGGCGCGTTCAAACTGCTCGTATGTTACAGATCTGTCGCTTTCATGGTAAGCCCAGACAGAAGCGTCCCCTTGAATGTAATCCACAACATGTGCAATGTGTTTGTGGTCATTGCACGAACGTGGGAATGCGTTCCTAAAAGCTTTTAAGAAGATGACAGGGTGTACAACGTTTTTGCCTGGTATAAAAGGTTGGAATTTACGGTGCTTGAATAGACTTTCTTCTTCTTTGTTACGTGTTCGTCTGTCTCTTTCCGTGTAATCATTGAATTCTTCCCTGTGTGTACATGGTTCTTCATCAAAATGACAATTGTATTGTGTTTCAGGTGATGGGTATCTGTTGCTATGCGCGTCAGTGTATTGTGTATTTGAGTGTTGAAATTCGTGTGTGTGCATGTGTTCATTTCCGAATCGAGATTTTCTTCTGTGTGTGTTAACAAGTGTAGTGGGTGTACTATTCTGTTGTGCTTGGCATTGAGTTGTCTTTGTCTGCATATCGTCATCGATTACTTGTCTACTGTTGTTCATGTATTCCACTACAGAATCGTGCACAATATGTGGCAATTTGTTTTGTATACATTCTTCAAAAATTTGATCTTTGTGTGCTGTCCATTCTTTAAATTGTGAATTAATGCGAGAGAAATGGGGTGCAGCCTTTCTCTGTATTGTTGTGTGAATCTGTTTGTGAATGTCAGCTACGTTTGTTTCTATTGTGTTCACCTTTAAATTAATTTCGTCACATGCGTGCGTGTTTGATTCTAATTTGCAATTACTATTATCACAGGTTTTTGTCAATTCATGGATGTGACTGGCATTGTCGCTTTGTCGTAACTCCAAATTTTCAAATTTTTCCGTAAGATCGTCGACCTGTTTGGAAAGACGTGTATTAATTTCATCTACCTTTTGAGTCAGTGTGGCGAAGTCTGATTTTATCTCATTTCTGAAAGCTGTATTGTCAGTCATTAGTTTTGTGAATTTTTCGTCATTATCTTGCTTAATATTGGATATGCCTTCCAAAATTGAATTAAGTATACTTGCAAAATTTTGATTGCAAAATGAGCTTGCCCCCGCCGCGTCATTGGACGTGACGTGGTCTCTCAAGTTTGGTTCTGAATTGCTCCTTTCGGCGTTTATGTGTGTCTGTAGCGGATTATTTTGATGTGTTTGCGTGTCTGTATTAATTTCTGTGTCTGAATGCGTCTGTGTATCCAAGTTTGCATTACTTGATGTTGTTCCATTGTGTACTGGTGTCGAGTTTTTACCATATCGTCAATAAATTGTGTGCAAGAAAAATTGTTTAAACGCATAGTGTGAAAATGTACTGCCTATGTGTGTTTAAATGACTGAGAATGATTGAGAGACGACTTTCAAGATCGAAAGTAGCATACGTGTTAATTGTGACTAGCCATGTTGCTTGAAATGGTTCAAATGGCTCTGAGCACTATGGGACTCAACTGCTGTGGTCATTAGTCCCCTAGAACTTAGAACTACTTAAACCTAACTAACCTAAGGACATCACACACATCCATGCCCGAGGCAGGATTCGAACCTGCGACCATGTTGCTTGAATCTTGTACAATGTCGGCCATATTGTGCAATGTAACTTGCGTATTGTTGGATCGGAATGTAATCGTCTGAATAATGACATTTCGCGGAATTTGGAAAAAATTACTGAATGGAAACTGAATATTGAATTTAATGCTGAGAAAACTAATTTTGAATGAAAAATGTGCTTGGAATCAATTGTGGATGCACGAGTGCTGCGTCTAACCGTACATGTCGTCTTGATACGAAGATTGCATTTCCAGTCCAAATTGTCTCCAGGTTTTATTCGTTTTCTTCAATATTCTTGCCACATATGTTGTTGACGGTCAGGATGTACATGAAAAGGAACAATTAGTTGTAGCAGAGATAAAATAATGAGTCCTGGCACACAGTCGCCAGTTTAACAAATAAAAAATAAAATAATAATATATAATAATAGTAATTAGTATTGTTTGGTTGAGTAAGTAATTGAGAGATTAAAATTTGCGCCGTGAATTTATCGAGCTTCACACGTCCGAAGATGTATGGAACGTAGCCAGGGCTAATTATATATTTTTTTGTAGACAAAGTCTGATATTTGACCAATGGGGAGACTAAAACTACTAAAACAGAGAAAGCATACGATTAAATAAAACATATATTCATTTTAACATATACATTACGATATTAATGACACTTACGTAAAATTCTAAGTAAATAATCGCAGATAATTCACAAATGAGAGCGACTTATTAATTCTGCGCCTCTTTTCTGCAAATAAATATCAATGTGGCTAACTGTGAAGCCGCAAAAATATTACGTCCTTCTAGGACAACGAATGACATAAGAGTGTGTTGATGCCTACTGGCTGTGACAAGAGAGCGGTGTTAATTCCTTTATTTTGCATTCTCTTGTCTTAAAAAATCGATACATATAATCTAAGTTAACTAAATTAAATATTGTCTGTGCTCGAGTGCAAATGGTTCCTTAAAGCCTGCACAACAGCAACGTTGACTGGATATGCCAGTTGCTATTAAAGCCGACCAACAGGCTACAGCACGGAAACCGACAAGTTCGCACACTGACACACACACAGCCAACATTACACTACACTGTGAATCTGATATATGACGCATCGGACACAAAACGATGATGAACCTTACTGTTCAGGAATGCAGACGCTGACCGAGCAATCCACTCCGGCACCCAGGGGAAGCCGCCGAGTAATACTATCGCACAACGACAAAGGTATCGACCTGCTTGATACCCACTACTAAAAAAGCCTACCCTTGCGTCGCAGGCAGCAAAAACACCGCTACTACTCTTACAACCCGACCCAACTATCGCAGAAGCTTTTCTTTTCCCTTGGCTCTTGTCTTGGCACATTTTTTTCCTCTGCCCTTCCAACCGTTACGCTTCGTTCAATTTTTGACTCAATCTGTCTCCAGATGAGCACGTATTAGTGGTTAACCTTAAACAGACGTACGCAAACATCGCAGTATCCACATCCTGCAGACCTCACTTTAGTGAAAACTCACCCTTATGAAGAGATGACAGTAGACGTTTTGTATTGGCATTCATGCCAGTGTGGACGTGGAAGGGTTCCAACTCTTTTCTTCTTTAAAAAAAAGTTTTGGAACATTTCATTTATTTAATTTTTGCGCCAGTGCCATCTCCGGCTTTCATTTTGCTGCGACTCCAGCGCCCAGTTGTGGCAAAACTGGAACTATATCCAGGTGTCAGCATAGATATTCTTTTCGGCATGTCCAGCAAAATTCCCATGTCTGCCTCTATTAGAACGTGTGTGGGACCAACTTGGGCGTCAATGTTTTCCCAGTGCCAGCTCCCAAGACATCGAGGAACGGATACACCATTTGTGTGCCATCTTGCCTCAGTTGAAGATTCAACGGCTTTGCGACAGTTTCCAGGGAAAAAAGTGCGTATTTGCAGTACAGTCGATGTATAAAGTCAACTAAAAAGTGTGATAATATCGGCAGAGGTACTTTTTAAACTTTACTTTATTTCGTGATCACTGAGAAAACACCACGCACTCTCTCAACGCGTTAAGTTTCATTACGTTTTCTGCTCTATTTCTGGGTGCTTCTCTTATTTGAGCATCAGAATAACTGATGAAGATCGAACTAGAGACGATATAAAATGTAGACTGCCAGAAGCAAGAATGTGATATCTGTAAAAAGATGAATTTGAGTATTATGATGTTTTCCCCGTAGGTATTCGTCTATATTACAGGCGTATAAGGAAGTGAAACCTTGACGATAAGTTGGCAAGTCAAGATGAGATCTGCACGTTTTGAAGTTTGTGTTACAGACAAGTGTTGAAAATTAGTTGAGAAGATCGAATAACTAGTGAAGACGTACCGAATCGAACTGCCGAAAATATACTTGTAGCATAACTTGGCTAAAAGATTTGTACAGGGAGACCAAAGCCTCAAAACGGTATGTAGACTGCCGGCCAGTGTGGCCGAGCGGTTCTAGGCGCTTCAGTCTGGAACCTTTAACAAATAAAAAATAAAATAATAATAATATGTAATAATAATAATGATAATAATAATAATAATAATAATAATAATTGTTTGTTAGTTTGTTTTGGATAAGTAATTGAGAGATTAAAATTTACGCCGTGAATTTATCGAGCTTCGCACGTCTGAAGATGTACGGAACGTAGCCAGGGCTCATTATATATATTTTTTTGTAGACAAAATCTGCTATCTGACCTCAGCTTCAATCATGAAAATGGAGTGACTAAAACTACTAAAACAAAGAAAAGCATACGATTAAATAAAACATATATTCATTTTAACATATACATTACGATATAACTGACACTTATGTAAAATTATAGGTAAATAATTGCAGATCATTCACAAATGAGAGCGAGTTATTAATTCTGCGCCTCTTTTCTGCTAATAAATATCAATATGGCTAACCGTGGAGCCGCACAAAATATTATGTTTTTCTAAGACAACGAATGACATAAGAGTGTGCTGATGCCTACTGGCTGTGACAAGAGAGCGGTGTTAATTCCTTTATTTGGCATTCTCTTGTCTTAAAAAATCGATACATATAATCTAAGTTAACTAAATTAAATATTGTCTGTGCTCGAGTGCAAATGGTTCCTTAAACTGCCCCCCAAACTGCGAAGGCAAAAGTGTACCACCTGCAGCTGAGCAATTTGTTGACGTATTTTCTTTATTTGTCATGTCATGAATCATAAGTTATTACGTATCTTGTTTCACAGATTCAACATACTTAAAATATCATAAAATGTCATACATCTACATAAATACATAGATAATATTTACATACAAGATAAATGAAAGTGAAAAGAAAGAATAAAAATGTTTGATTCCGAGGGGTATTGAAACCAGGAGCTCCAGTACCAAAGTCCAGTGCACTGGCTTAGTGCTATCACTGCTAATCCACAGAAGGCTATCATTATTATATAACAGGTGTACAGAGACTGTAACAAATTTCACAGTTCGTATTCACTTGTGCTGTTACTTTGTAAAAAATTGTTGGGCATATAGTCCATTGTTCTCTTTCACTTCAAAATGTTATTAAACATGTTCTTTCAATAAATAAAATTAATTAATGGTTTTGTGCATGTTCAGAGATATGTGAACATATTCTCTTTAGAATGTCACTTGTTAGTTTGTGTTGCTTGTTTGTGCAAAATTCCCTTGTGGCATCTGAATATGATTTTGTGGTGGCGGTTGCTGTGTTTGCTACTGTCTCATATAATACTAGTTGTTGTTCTGGTTAAAGTTCGGTGTAGGTGTTCCATTTCTTGTGTAATCTGTGTTGTTGTTTCTTTGCCAATGTTTCTGTTTGGCTCTGTGTCCGTTGTTGTTTCCGTTATTCCTTCTTGAATTAAAATTGTCGTTTCTTCGTTTTTTGTACTGGTTATGTCCCTGTGTATAGTTACAGTTGCCGTTTGTGTGCAGCTGTGAGTTTTGGTGATTGTTTTGCATGTTTACTGTGTGTTCTGAATTTTCCTGCGTGTTTGGTAATGTAGCAATGTAGAAATGTTGATTCTTACTGCGTGAGTTGTGTGTTGGTTCTTGTTCTTCATACAGTAAATCAACAGCATCTAACTTTTCCAAAAAATATTCCGGATCGTCGTCTGGTAAGTACAGTAATTTCTCTTTAATGTTAAAAGGAAGTCTTGCTTTCAGTGATCGGATAACATCTTTTGGTTTCACTGGTTCATTAAGGAAGTGTATCATGTTTAGATACTTCTCGAAATATCGGCGCAGATTGCCGTTTTTAGGATTGAAGTGTTCGGGTTCAGTGACTTGTTTGCGGATACGCCCCTGCACAGAGGGTGAACAAAACTTATTCAAGAAGGTGCGTTTAAATTGTTCGTATGTTACACATCTGTCGCTTACATGGTAAGCTCAGACAGCAGCGTCCCCTTGAATGTAATCCACAACATGTGCAATGTGTTTTTGGTCGCTCCACGAACGTGGGAATGCGTTCCTAAAATCTTTTAAGAAGATGAGAGGGTGTACAGCGTTTTTGCCTGGTATAAAAGGTTGGAATTTACGGTGCTTGAATAGACTTTCTTCTTCTTTGTTACGTGTTCGTCTGTCTCTTTCCGTGTAATCATTGAATTCTTCCCTGTGTGTACTTGGTTCTTCATCAAAATGATAATTGTATTGTATTTCAGGTGATGGGTACCTGTTGCTATGCGCGTCAGTGTATTGTGTAGTTGAGTGTTGAAATTCGTGTGTGTGCATGTGTTCATTTCCGAATCGAGATTTTCTTCTGTGTGTGTGTTAAAATGTGTTGTGAGTGTACTATTCTGTTGTGCTTGGCATTGAGTTGTCTTTGTTTGCAAATCGTCATTGATTACTTGCCTATTGTTCATGTATTCCACTACAGAATCGTGCACAATATGTGGCAATTTGTTTTGTATACATTCTTCAAAAATTTGGTCTTTGTGTGCTGTCCATTCTTTAAATTGTGAATTAATGCGGGAGAAATGGGGTGCAGCTTCTGACTGTATTGTTGTGTGAATCTGTTTGTGAAAGTCAGCTACGTTTGTTTCTATTGTGTTCACCTTTAAATTAATTTCGTCACATGCGTGCGTGTTTGATTCTAATTTGCAATTACTATTATCACAGGTTTTTGTCAATTCATGGATGTGACTGGCATTGTCGCTTTGTCGTAACTCCAAATTTTCAAATTTTTCCGTAAGATCGTCGACCTGTTTGGAAAGACGTGTATTAATTTCATCTACCTTTTGAGTCAGTGTGGCGAAGTCTGATTATATCTCATTTCTGAAAGCTGTATTGTCAGTCATTAATTTTGTAAATTTTTCGTCATTATCTTGCTTAATATTGGATATGCCTTCCAAAATTGAATTCAGTATAGCGGCAAAATTTTGATTGCAAAATGAACTTGCCCCCTCCGCGTCATTAGACGTGACGTGGTTTCTCAGGTTTGGTTCTGAATTGCTCCTTTCGGCATTTGTGTGTGTGTGTGTGTGTGTGTGTATGTGTGTGTGTGTGTGTGTGTAGTAGGTTATTTTGATGTGTTTGCGTGTCTGTATTAATTTCTGTGTCTGAATGTGTCTGTGTATCCATGTTTGCATTACTTGATTGTTGTTCCATTGTGTACTGGTGTCGAGTTTTTACCATATCGTCAATAAATTGTGTGCAAGAAAAATTGTTTAAATGCGTAGTGTGAAAATGTACTGCCTATGTGTGTTTAAATGACTGAGAATGATTGAGAGACGACTTTCAAGATCGAAAGTAGCATACGTGTTAATGGTGACTAGCCATGTTGCTTGAATCTTGTACAATGTCGGCCATATTGTGCGATGTAGCTTGCGTATTGTTGGATCGGAATGTAATCGTCTGAATAATGACATTTCGCGGAATTTGGAAAAAATTACTGATTGGAAGCTGAATATTGAATTTAATGCTGAGAAAAATAATTTTGAATGAAGAATGTGCTTGGAATCAATTGTGGATGCCGTGCGGTTAAAGGCGCTGCAGTCTGGAACCGCAAGACCGCTACGGTCGCAGGTTCGAATCCTGCCTCGGGTATGGATGTTTGTGATGTCCTTAGGTTAGTTAGGTTTAACTAGTTCTAAGTTCTAGGGGACTAATGACCTCAGCAGTTGAGTCCCATAGTGCTCAGAGCCATTTGAATTGTGGATGCACGAGTGCTGCGTCTTACCGTACATGTCGTCTTGATGCGAAGATTGCATTTCCAGTCCAAATTGTCTCCATATTTTATTTTCTTTCTTCCATATTCTCGTCACATGGGCTGTTGCCGGTCAGGATGTACATGAAAAAGAACAATTAGTTGCAGTACAGATACAATAATGAGTCCTGGCACATAGTCGCCAGTTTAACAAATAAAAATATAAATAAAATGTAATAATAATAATATATAATAATTTGTAAAATAATAATTATTTTTGTTGTTTGGTTGAGTAATTGAGAGATTAAAGTTTACGCCGTGAATTTATCGAGCTTCGCACGTCCGAAGATGTACGGAACGTAGCCAGGGCTCATTATATATATTTTTTTGTAGACAAAGTCTGCTATCTGACCTCAGCTTCAATCATGAAAATGAAGTGACTAAAACTACTAAAACAAAGAAAAGCATACGATTAAATAAAACATATATTCATTTTAACATATACATTACGATATTAATGACACGTAAAATTATAGGTAAATAATTGCAGATCATTCACAAATGAGAGCGACTTATTAATTCTGCGCCTCTTTTCTGCTAATAAATATCAATATGGCTAACCGTGGAGCCGCACAAAATATTATGCCCTTCTAAGACAACGAATGATATAAGAGTGTGCTGATGCCTACTGGCTGTGACAAGAGAGCGGTGTTAATTCCTTTATTTGGCATTCTCTTGTCTTAAAAAATCGATACATATAATCTAAGTTAACTAAATTAAATACTGTCTGTGCTCGAGTGCAAATGGTTGCTTAAAAACCGCACGACCGCTACGGTCGCAGGTTCGAATCCTGCCTCGGGCATGGATGTGTGTGATGTCTTTAGGTTAGTTAGGTTTAAGTAGTTCTAAGTTCTAGGGGACTGATGACGTCAGATGTTAAGTGGCTGGTTCAAATGGCTCTGAGCACTATGGGACTCAACTGCTGAGGTCATTAGTCCCCTAGAACTTAGAACTAGTTAAACCTAACTAACCTAAGGACATCACAAACATCCATGCCCGAGGCAGGATTCGAACCTGCGACCGTAGCGGTCTTGCGGTTCCAGACTGCAGCGCCTTTAACCGCACGGCCACTTCGGCCGGCAGATGTTAAGTCCCATAGTGCTCAGAGCCATTTGGTGTGTAGACTAGTATGGATGTAGGTTGCACCAGTTATGTAGAGATGGTGCAGACGTAGAGAATGTTGGTTATGTGGCGATGACGTGGTTCGCACACGGTACACTAGCGCGGAGAGCTGCGTTAGTTCTGTCTCTGGCTGAAGACAACAACCACCTATTTGTAGCGAAACATACGCCTTCACCAGCCGTGTCCGTTCGGTAAGTAGACCCCCCCCCCCCCCTGAATTTCAGTGCTATGGAGCGCTTGTCAAATAACACTAATCTCAATGCGTGATTCACCATTTACTGAAACAGAAATATTGCGGTTTATGTGAATCTGGATGTGGGTGACACACACAAAACAATGAACCACAGATCTAAAATCACATGATTTCTATTTGTTTGCATCATATGATCGTCAGGCGCCCCGAAGTTTTGTTAGACGTGTATCTTCAGTCTCTTTTTATTGTTTTTCAAAACGTTCGTTTTGGGGATGAGATTCACACGTCTTCTAATACGTAACAGAAAGTGGTAGCTGATGCTCTCGGTACCTGATACTATGTCGCTGGAATTTAATGGCACCGATAAGTGATTTGTGGCAGTGAGTTTTACAAAACAGATCAGTTTGACTACACATACGTCCCTATGTTATTTGTAAGCCATGTAAAACCAGGTGACTGTAGTTCAACCACGACATATTAGTTTTCGACAGTAGGCCTATTACCAAAAAATACTGCCTTGCAATTCTCTTCTGTCTGAATACTTTAGACTTCGAAAATTTGGTTCACCTACATTATAAGGGTAGCGACAATTAGATAATTTGATGCGAATATCGTGACACCGCCATTACCCAGTGTTGTGAAATAATTATCCAGTATAAATATAGTTTGCGGATTACCGTATCAGAATTATCAGTTACCTATTTTAACGCACGCAAAATAAATTAATATGTTAGCAGTTGGTGGGTAGAGGTACGATGTGTTGTGAAGTGATCCCACTGAAAAAAATTGAAAAACTAAATAGTTTACTTGAGTTTTCTTTCGAGTTACTTTCTGTATGCTATTAAGAGGCACTAGGCAGAGTGAAAAAAAATTACTATTAGTATACTCATTTATTATAATTTGCGCTTATGTTCCATAATTTATATTGAACGTATTCCATGACTTTTATCGAATCTGTTCATCAACCAGCTAACATACCACTTACGGTAATGTGTACACAATGCCATAGTCAGGTCTACTAGAGAGAGATTGCCTGCACTACGCTTGTCCGTCCTCTTCTCGATTATTGCTGCGCGATGTGGAATCAGCATCACATGTTAATTTCGGAGAACATCGGGAACGTTCAGGAAAGGCAGCTCGTTCTGTATTATCGCGGAATACAGGATAGATCGCCACGGATATGACACACGAATTTGGGTCGCATTCATTAAACGAAGGCGTTATTCGTAGAGGCAGGATATGTTCATGAAATTTCAGTCACCAACTTCCACCTTGGAAGTCGAAAATTATCATCTTAATAAAATGAGAGAAATTAGAGCTCGCTCGAAAGGATTTAAGTGTTCGTTTTTCCCGCGCGCTGTTCGAGAGTGGAGCAGTGGAGAAATAGCTTGAAGATATTTCGATGAAACCTCTGCCAGGCACGTTTTTGAGAATTGGAGAGTAATCGTGTAGATGTAACTGTGTCATATTTCTGCGATCACTATGAAAAATTAATTTAACTGTTTTTGTCTACCCGTAGTGAATTTTAAGTTGTGTGTTTTTCTTCTTTTTTTAAAAAAAAATCTTGAATCAGTCCACGATTTTCATGTTACACATTGTCCGCAGCTCGTGGTCTTGCGGTAGCGTTCTCGCTTCCTGCGCACGGGGTCCCGGGTTCGATTCCCAGCGGGATCAGGGATTTTTCTCTGCCTCGTGATGACTGGGTGTTGTGTGTTCATCATCATTTCATCCTCATTGACCCGCAAGTCGCCGAAGTGGCGTCAATTAAAAAGGACTTGCAATACGGCGGCCGAACTTCCCCGCATGGGGCCTCCCGGCCAACAAAGCCATACGATCATTTCATGTTATACGTTCTTTTTATACCTGTATGTGGTTCATGACCCATATAAAACTCACCGAAAGCTTCGATTATAAATTAAAGGGTTTTCGGATAGTGTGTTGATAGTGTTTAACTAAATTCTACGTGTCTTTTTTATCGGAGTCTAGCATCAGAAATGAACTAACATGTTCTGTTTGTAAATACATTCTCAGCTAGTACTTTTGTCGTGATATCAGTATTCCTTTTTGCGTTTTTTGTGCTTCTAAGACTACTTTGGTGAATATACTGGATGAACTGTACACTAACCAATTAATAACCAAGAAAGTGACCTTATTTGTGATACATACGTCATTACTGTTTCGAAATGAGGGGTTGAGTTCACATCTTTGAAGTGATGTTTATCATTTGTCTGTCTTTCTCTTTCTGTCAGTCTCCTCGATATCTTTGCTCCTCCTGGCCTTGATCTGTAAAGATGTATGTAAAGTTAAAAATGTATTGGTGCGAATAATTACGTATTTAGTACCAGTAATGATTCGTGTTTTATTTTTCTTAACATTAATCTCATCTTTGTTACTAAGAGACTACGAAGTGGAAAAGCGAATGGTTGTTGTGGTATAAATTGCAGTAATCCGCTTGGGTGAAATTTGCACAGCCGGTTTTGAGGCCATTTCACAGAGATTACTTCATATACTAGTAATTGTTTAGAAAATTCTCTTCCTTTAAATTAAACTTAATTCCGAAAGCCCAATGTAAGTTAAATTATCCCACATGAAACATTCCAAATTCATACACTGCGAAAATACGAAGCCAAGCCAGTTGTGTCCTACAATCTTTAAATCCATAGACCTTTCGTCAGTTTAACTCGTTTGGTTCTTATTAAGGAATTGAATAGCAACACATTATCATAAACAACCAATGGTGTAAGACTCTATTAATATCCTACAAAATCAAAGAATAAACTATGATGTGTAAAATTTTATTGAGTGTTAACCAAGAGAGTTTGCTAATATACAAAACACTGACTTTAGTAACATAAATTTACGAGAACCCCCCCGAAAGTGGCACAAAAACCAAAAATGTTTTTACTTCTTTTCAGAAACACCGGACGATCCACTGCACCAATTACCGTCGTTAAACTATTTGCTGGATATGAGAAAGCTCAAGTGTTACGTTGTTGTTCGGATTTAATGACTTCCGTCACTGGTTGCCAAAAACCTCACCAAAGACAAACAATGAATTGGTGAGAAACAGTTCAGCAAATCACCCATTGTTCCGTCAGTATAATTTTTCCAATTTGCACGATAAGTCGAAGTCGAACAGCGAAACAGTTTTTCTCTTCTTCGACGACGTTTGATGCTAACATTTAGTCATTTTCGACCTCGGCAGGCTGCTGCTGTTCCAGTCTTCCGGTCTTCCATTGCTTTCTGGCAGTATTCTTCCCATCTTAACATTGGCACCTCCTCTTTCTTCCGCGCGACCCCCAGTTTAATACCTTCCTTCGCCAGAAATGATTGAGCAGTCTTCCGATGTGTCGGTAACTTTGAAGCGCTGTATTCTCCAAAGATTTTCCTATAGAGCACGTTATCTCCATTGTCTGCTACACTTCGTTTCGAATTTTATCTTGTCTAGTTACCTGCAGACCACTTATGATACAGTTCATTTCCAATGTTATAATTTTTATAATTAACTCTGTAACTTTCCCGGTTTCAGGCTACATCTCTTCTCCTTACAATGTTCTCCACCAAGCTGTAATTTTTTTTAGCGTCCTGCTGAATATTATTACTCCACAACATCTCGTGGAAAGATTTAGAAGCTCTCTTCCCCGTTGTTGTTGTGAACCGTATCATTTTCACATGACCAGAAATTTGCAGTTTCTGCAGGGTTTCAGTTCTCCTTCCCGATGAAAAAGTTTTATCTCCTACTTAGGCGGTAGCCCTGGCGACCGTGTGGCAGAACGACCACCTTGGCGCCCAGTCTTTCCGCCCAGCAGCGGCGGCAGCCGCGTCTGCGGCGAGCTGGAGGCGGCCCCTCCTCTTCACTGGAAGCCCCATCGTCTGGGACGGAGTGCACCACGGCGACCGTCGAGACGGTAGTCGCATCGCTCACCTGCACAGAAAACGAGTACTCACATTAAAATACTGACAGCTTCACGGTTCCCGAATATGTAATTTTATGTAGGTACAACACAACAAGCGTTCTGGGAATAGGGAATATTTGTTCAACACTGACTTTGCAGTAGGATTAACGACGAGGGCCGGTGTGCCGGCCAGCCTGTATGTGGTTTTTAGGCGGTTTTCCACATCCCGCTAAGTGAATACCGGGCTGGTTCCCACGTTCCGCCTCAGTTGCACGACTCGCCGACATCTGAACATGCTCGCAGCATCCCACGAATTACACTCGACGCAGACAGCAGGGGTACACTAATTCCGTCCTGGGGGGGGGGGGGTCTGGGGTGGCGGCAGGAAGGGCATCCGGCCACCCCTTTCAACTAACCTTGCCAAATCCGTTCCTAACAATGCCGATCCTGCGTCAGTACGGGACATGGCACCAGTGAAAGAAAGACTGACTTTGCAGTAGGACACCGCTGAAAATCTACTTCGGATTAGCAGTGAGTGATTCTCTAAGAGCGTAAGTTTGAATTTAGAATACAGTACGCAGATCTGATGTTATTACTATCAGTTGATTAGACATTGTGGACGACTCCAGATGCTGACAGCTGTATCACAGTTTCCGAAAGTTGTGTGGATTATCGTGCATTTCACTGCACTGAGGGATAGTGCCCATTTAGTTCCCCGTATGAAATAGTTGTGAAATATTTCTGTATTTCCGTGCAAGAGATTGTTTCGCAGTTCAGAACGGAATCGGAGGAGGAGGACGAACAGGTTATTAGTGTTTAACGTCCCGTCGACAACGAGGTCATTCGAGGCCGAGCACAAGCTCTCATTATAGAAGGATGGAGAAGGAAGGCGAACAAGTCCTTTCGAAGGAACCATCCCTCGATTTCCTTAAGCAATTTAGAGAAATCACGGAAAACCTAAAAGAGGATGGCGAGACACAGATTTGAACCGTCGTCCTCCAGAATGTGAGTCCAGTGTTCTAACTACTGCGCTACTCCGCTCTGTACGACGGAATCGTTAATGGTCATATGCTGCTGACCTTGTCTGAGGACCGGCCGGTGTGGCCGAGTGTTTCTAGGCGCTTCAGTCTGGAACCGCGCGACCGCTGCGCTCGCGACCGCTGCGCTTTATTAATGAATACGCTTCGAATCCTGCCTCGGATATGGATGTGTGTGATGTCCTTAGGTTAGTTAGGTTTAAGTAGTTCTAAGTTGTAGGGGACTGATGACCTCAGAAGTTAAGTCCCATAGTGCTCAGAGCCATTTGAACCTTGTTTGAGTAATCATTTATCACACTGAGCATAGCCTATCACGCTTTCTTGTTACGAACTTGACGCTGCTTTAAGTTTTGTTAATCTCTGTCCTCAGTCACATGCTAAAGACGGTTCTCTCTGTATTATCGTGTCGTGCCTATTGTGCTACTTGTAAAGGCATGTCAGTAGGAATGATTGAAATTGCTTGTTCCCTACTTGTGCTGTTTACAAGACGTCGTACACGAATAGCGCAATGTCTGTTTCAAACCAGTGCTGTTTCCGAAAAAGAAATGTAATATCGCTCGGCCTTTGATTTCTTTTAAACCCTTGCAAGTAATCGACTTTATTACTTTTGTCTGCTTTAATTATAATTCGTTACGTTTCTTGGGACACTGTGAGGAAGGCTACTTGGTCATAGAATGAGATACTTTTAAATTCGCTTGAAGCTTCTGAAATGTGGTGCCACAGAAGAATGCTGAAGATTAAATGGGTTGTCACGTAACTAACGAGGAGGCACTGAGTTGAATTGTGAAGAAAAGAAATTTGTAGCAGAGTATGACTAGAAGAAGTGATCGGTTGGTACGACGCATTCTGGGACATCATGAGATCACCAGTTTAGTACTGGTGGGGAGTGTGTGCGTGTGGGGGGCGGTAAAAATCGTGGGGGGAAACCAAGAGACGAATACGGTAAGCTGTTTCAGAGGATGTGGGATGCAGTAATTACTCGGAGATGAAGAAGATGGCACAGGATAGAGTAACATGAAGAGGTGTATCAAACCAGCGTTCGGTCTGAAGTCCACAACAACAACAAATACAGAAAAATTAAATACAGTAAAAAAAATCTCTAAGTTTAAGGCGAAATTTTTATTAATGAATACATTACAGTACAATATTCTTAACCACTACAAAGAATTTGTGTAAGCAATAAAAGCAGTGATCCACAAAGAGGGCTTCAAACGAGACATGTGAATGTGAAGTTGTTGGCCTTCTTTTTTCTGCTCTAAGCCTACTGAAATTCATTCCTCTAGGACAGTGCTTACAATTCTGTACAACTGTTAAAGAAGCACTGTGTAAGTTGAAATATTTCCTCAGTAATGCATTGACGGAATCCTTCACTGAATTAATTACTCTGTCCTATTGACTATAAACTTCATGAGGGATTAGATGTGCAGTCTGACGGGCTAAGCAGCTTACATGAACGCGACATCTGCAAACATATCATCGATAAAATTCCGAAGACAGCATGGGTAAATACTAGCGTGAGCTATCGCACAGTCTGCTTAAGAGGTCGTACATCCAAGCAGCTGACAAGAATAATATATAGAAGAATGGAGAGGCAATTCTTCCCTTGTGACTGACAATGGCAACAAGACTGAAGAAAAATCCAGACCGACTCGTAGGATATGTAAACCTAGAAGAAGCGTTCGACGATGTGAAATGATGCACAAAATTCGAAATTCTGTGAAAAATAGGAATAAACCATAAATCCAAACTGGAAGGCCAAGGACCAAGTCCTCGGGTTAAAAACGATGTAAGAAAGGTCTCAGTGTTTCACCCCTACCGTTCAAACAGTATATCGCCGAAGCAGTGACGGAAATTAAAGGCGGATTCAAAATTGGGACTAAAATTCACTGTGAAAGGAAATCAACGATAACATTGCTGTCCTCAGTGAAAGTAAAGAAAAACAGACTCGTTGCATGAAACGAACAGTCCAATGAGTACGGAACATGGATCAAGAGAGAACTGAAAAATGAGAAAAGTATTGAGAAGTGGCAGAAATGGGTATACCGAGAAACTTCACGTCAAAATTCAGGACCACGGCTACCAGAAATTCTGCTACTTTGGAAAGAAAACAGCCCATGACGGAAGGATCAAAAATGGTTCAAATGGCTCTGAGCACTATGGGACTTAACATCTGTGGTCATCAGCCCCCTAGAACTTAGAACTACTTAAACCTAACTAACCTAAGGACATCACACACATCCATGCCCGAGGCAGGATTCGAACCTGCGACCATAGCAGTCGCGCGGTTCCGGACTGCGCGCCTAGAACCGCTAGACCACCGCGGCCGGCTGAAGGATCAAAGAGGGCACAGAAAGCAATACCACAGCCAGAGAGGTCATTTGTGGCCAAGATAAGTTTACTGGTATCAAACATAGGTCTTAGTGTGAGGAAGAAGTTTGTGAGAATGTGCGTGTGGAGGACAGCAGTGTATGGTAGTGAATCATGATTGGTAGGAAAACTGGAACGGAAGACAATTGGAGCGTTTTAGATGCGGTGCTACAGAAGACTGTTAAGAATTACGTGGATTGATATAAGAGATAAGGTGGCACGCGGAATACGCGAAGAAAGGAGCATAACTAAAATAGTGAAAATAAGGGACAGGATGACAGGACATGCTTTAAGACAGCAGGCAATAACCTATGTGGTACTAAAGGGAGCTACAGAGGGTAAAAACTGTTGGGAAGGACAGAAGTTGGGGCACATTCAGTCAAACGTTGAGGATTTAAGGTGCATATCCTGCTCCTTCATGAAGAGATTATAGTAGGAGAGGAATTCGTGGCACTCCTCAACAAAGCAGTCAGTCGACTGTTGAGTCAGCGCAGCTTAACACGTTTGTGACGTTATATATGAAGATAGTAACTGTACTCGAAAGAACAGATACCACTGATGACCGTGCAACTTCTCTAGAATAAATGATAATTAATTGAAACCCTCGGCTGCCGACAGGTATTGTTGATATACTTCGATGGGGACAGCTGAAAATGAGCGCGCCGACTGGGACTCGAACCAGGGATCCCTGCTTACATGGCAGACGCTCTATCCATCTGAGCCACCGAGGACACGGGTGAATAGTGCGATTGCAGGGACTTATCCCTTGCGCACTTCCCGTTTGTGACGTGCTGCAGTATCTAGGGAGGTACTTGGAGGTACTTTCTTCAAACACTGTAAGACGTCTGGACGACCACTGTTGAAGCCTGGCACAGGTATGAGCAGCTATGTCTATTACAACTATCTTCAGGACAGCATACCTAGGACGTTCCTAGAAAATTACAATACACAGGTTTGAGCTACAAAACGGTGGCTTATTCTCAGCTGCACATTTTATTTTCACTGATGTGCACTTTGAAACATAAAACGTTTGTTATGTTCTGTTTTAGATTTCATCTCACGTTAAAGTAATATGTTTTAGATTTAGGAATTGTATACCTTTGGTCCCAGCTCCTTTTCACTACAAGACTATACACATTCAGAAATAAAGAACTGGTGCCTAATTATTCTCTTATATTTGTACACTGTCCTCGTGGTGTCACCGCCAGACACCACACTTGCTAGGTGGTAGCCTTTAAATCGGCCGCGGTCCGTTAGTATACGTCGGACCCGCGTGTCGCCACTATCAGTGATTGCAGACCGAGCGCCGCCACACGGCAGGTCTAGAGAGACTTCCTAGCACTCGCCCCAGTTGTACAACCGACTTTGCTAGCGATGGTGCACTCACAAAATACGCTCTCATTTGCCGAGACGATAGTTTAGCATAGCCTTCAGCTACGTCATTTGCTACGACCTAGCAAGGCGCCATTATCAGTTACTACTGATATTGTGAATCATGTACTGTCCAGACCGACGTTCACCATTAATGGATTAAAGTTAAGTATTCCACCAGCTACGTCCTTTTTTCTAAAGTCTAATTTCCTTGTCCTGTTCCAGACCTCACGCCAGCCTGCGTGAGCTAAAACGCGTGCCTTTCGGCCTCCTTCTAGTAACACGGTGTTGGCTCTCCTGCCAACCAAAACAGTCCTAAACGAAACTTTCATAATTGTCTCATCACTGTTTTACATGAAAATGTTGCCTCAACAAGATGGAAGTGACAGCGACTTTGAATTGTATTTCCGTGAATCCCTTTCCAAAATTACTCTGTTAACGGGAGCTAGCAACGTTCTTTTCGAATAACGTGGTCGTGACCCAAGCGAGAAGCACTCACAATAAATACGAGATAGACGAACAGCTTACTCTCCAACGTGCACAAATTCATAATTGTAATATGACTGCTCCATCTTTCCGTCTACCTCATCATTCTTGCCCTTCCTGGTAACCATAATGCTGTCTTACCTTTCCCAAGGTGCGCTCCTCCTGCTGCGTGTCCTGTAGCCAACGACTGACGTCTGCAGCATCAGCTGACATCAGCATCTTCTGCGGCTCTTCTGACATCGGAGGAACACCTTCCTCTTGACCGGGGCCCAAACGGAATCGCATCCACACCACGTTGGTATCCTGTCGGAGTTTTGTTATGTCGTCATATTTCCATATATATTTTCCAATATAAGATTTTAACCTTATATCTGTGATTTTTATCATTATATAACTAGAGAATCATATAATTTTCTCGGTGGGCAGCATAAAAGTCCTATGCTTTGTCTGAACTATGTTAGAGGAACTTTCGTGACTGTCGAGAGGTAAAGTAGCGAGAATATTTTACTTTATGCCTTGAACAAAGTTATAATTGAATTTGTTGTAGTGAGCAGTGTTTCAAGCGACTTCCTGTATAAGGTATATATCAGGTTAATACGGCGTGCTGACGGTTTTGTATGGCAGTGCGGGCGAGAGAATCCGCAAGTTGAATTTTTAAAGTAGCTAAAGGCAAGCGAGCCCAACACGACGGCTTAAATGCCGAGTGTGTTGACCCGCTAATATTAACTATAGTCTCGGTATTGACTTCACCCTCCGGCTAGATCCAATTATGTCTATTTATGTGTCGTTACTTAGCGAGGAAACCGAAACACGAATCGGTTGGGACAGTGTAGTTCGGACAGGGTTTTCAGTGGCATGAACACATAGGAGGCCACATTACAGGATGTGCTGTTGTGCAGAAGACACTAATCACGCAAAGGCAGATGTAGTTATTTGCCCATGAAGGAAGAAGAACCCTCATTCGCACGAAAACGAGTCCATTGCCTATGTGTATAGTTTTCTACGTGTGCTTGATATGTATTCTGTCTACAAAGCAATGTGATAATAAAAATAAATGGTAATTTTGTTTAGCTATTTAACGCCCTCCTTGAAGATATATCGATTTTTCTGGCAACAGATTCTGAACTAGTTTCAGGAAGTGTGGTTGTAATTACTATCACAGTTGCATCAGAACTGAGAGAAAACTAGCACAGGTCGCCTTCAAGTTAAAGATGTCTGCTAAGTTGGCAATTAAGTCCCTAAACAGCTAGGTCCATCTGGAGCTAAAATGAAATCTGACAAATGTGGGAGAATTGCGCAGGAATTGTAAAATCGCGACTGGGAGAGTAATATAGACGCCAGAGGCGAGACGTGACTCTAAAGAAGAAAAAAAAAAAATTCTACGGGTCGGTCATAATGCAAACGGAGGTTCCCCAGGGTTTACCTGCTGCGAGGGGCACGTCCATCACATTGGAAACCCCTCCGTGCTGACTCAGTGGGAAAGTAGAAACGTAAACTCCGTCCACATGCCATCGATACCGACAGACCGCCGTGTCATCCTCAGCCAATGGCGTCATTGAATGCGGTATGGAGAGGTGTGGGATCGACACACCGCTCTCCATGTCACTGTCTGTTTTCATGTCTTGGAGCAGCCACTTCTCAGTCAAGTAGCTCCCCGACTGGCTTCAGGAGGCTGAGTGACCCGTTCCCGTCCTCCCATCAAAGAAAATTCTCTGGCATTACCGGAAACTGAACCGAGGTCCACCTCCGCGCTGCACTCAGGCCTACTCACCCACTAGCCGCGGTGAGACAGTAACCCTGTGAAACTAAGTTGCAGCGCGGTAGATAAGATAACCATAGAGCTAACACCAAGTGATGGCTTGCTTATAGGTACAAGTATCTGTGAAAACTTTGGAAAATACAGAGGTTCTCGATGTAATCTGTAATGTATTGTGATAATTAAGGACCATTGTAATTATGTATAATCTGGGTTCCCCTAAGCCTCAGTGTTAACATTCTTCACACACCTTGATGCTGCTCACCTGTGGGTACAATATGTCAGGTTCTGCGTCGTCATCGCAGACCGCTACGACACGAAGATCTTCGGTGTCGGTCTCCCGCCCACTAGGGAGACAGAAAAAGGCGAGGGCTCTGCGGAACATCTGCGAAGATAAAAGAAGTGTGTACATATATGAAGTGTTGTCCTCGATTCATACATTACGCTAGCACGATGGCTGCGGCGCAGATATGGACTGCCAGGCAAACTCATAGTTCGAGATGAGTGCTGGGACCGAGTTTTACGAGAACTTCCTCGTCTCATCAATATGCTACTGAAAGCTCTGAAAATTAAACAATTTCTGGCAATGTAAGATTTTGGTCAACATTAAATATTATCTTAAAAAAAATATACTTTGAGCTCAGACCAAAGCAACAGCGCTTACTAGCCAAGTACAAATGCGAAAACAAACGATTTTCACATAAAGAGAGTTTGGTTCTATCGTTGGTTTAGAAATTTTGTATCAACGATATATTTAACGTGAAAGACAATGGAGCTTAGAAACCATCCCCATACGATATTTTTCAGAAAGTAGGAATTTTTCAATTTAACTGATGGCTTAAGGGCCATGGACACACTGTAAGCCTAGGCGCAAATTGAGACGCGTATAGCACGTGTGTCGTGACACGACACTACCAGCGCGACACGCACGTGCCGCACGAGTCGCGCGTGTGCAGTGCATATTGCGACGCATACACCGTACTTCGCACGCGCCGACTGTAGCGTTATATGTCAGCTTCGTGGCGAAGTGCCCATCACCGGGCTAATGACCATTCTTATGGTGATGAATACATTTTGGTAAGACACTACGCAAAACTCAAAAATTTTGCAACGAAAATTAGGGGTCGCTATGATTTTGCGTTTGGTGCGTATTACACCATATGTTGCAGCATATGAAATTTAGCTAATATGTTGAATTTTTGTTTAGACTTGCCAGGAGGTCTCTATCTGCCTCCGACCTCGAGAAAATGGATCCCATGTAGCGCGCTCACTTCCGATCTCACGCCCGCGAGAATGAAATACTCGCATCTCTCATACCTCCTAAACCGCTCGAGACATCGAAACGAAAGTTTGGCGAATGATAGCACACAAGTAGGAGAGTGTTTTGCCAATTCTTAAACACACGGAACTTTCTTATCTATGGCGATTTATCAGTACTTATACTTCCTTTTTTATTTATTTGACTCCAGTGACTAATTTTTTAAGAGTTGTCGAAAGCTAGAGAAACAAGAGCTTCCTAGTATGAAAATAAACATGAAAATTCTTCTTTTATGTTATTGCAAACCGACACTATGAGGTTTTTCGTAAGCTGTTGAGATCTGCGATTGCCAATTACCTGTTTAATGAGGCACTCCGTTTCGGAATTCTGTCTCAATAGCTGCTGTGAGATGAGTTTGGCAAATTACACTGTGACAAAGCAAGTATAATTAAACGAGTCACCAAGAGAAATGTGGCCGTTACTCACAAACGGTGATTCTTCTTCGAATGAGAAAAGGTTAACAACTCACACAAAAATAGATTGCCAATTTTGTTGCAATTTTGGTGGAATCCCCGTAACACATCGTATTTTTAACACTGAGCGACTGGAATGGAAACTTATCGAACGATTTTATTCCCTCTCTTGATCTGAGCAGTATTAAAATAATGACGAGCGTTCCTTTAGGGGGAATGATAGGCACATGCCAGATACTGGTTACTCACCTACGGCTTGCCAAACTGACAATGTGTCATTGCGAATAAAATAGTTGTTATTGAGAAAAATAAACAATTGATCTGTCGCACAACACAATGGTCAGTGTATTGTCAGCAGTGGAGGATAATGCACAAGCTATCCATGTGTGCCTTGTGAGTTAGAGTTCGAAACACATTGTCATGAAAGTAGATCTGCCTTTGTCAGCAGTACATTTCAACAAATTAAATATATCTAATCATAACACTCTTTTAGGATATTCCTACTTTTGTATTAATACCGACCATGTTCTTCATTTGTGTAGCCTGTTGTATATTCAATTTATTAATGCTGATAATGTGCATGCAACAATTGAAATGCTTTTTCTCATCACGGCGAACCAATTAAAACACTGTTATTTGTGACTGCTTTTCGACTGTTTCTAGCTTGCAGTGGAAATGTGGTAAATGTGATGTTCACTTGCATGTAGTACAGTGTGTCATATTACATTATTACATCTACATCCAAGTAATGACAGTGAGACTTCTATACTTCAGATCTTCGACGTTTTTTACCAGGAACACAAAGGGATCACACCTGTGGAGATTATCCCTTTCTAATTTTTTGTAACAGATCGTACAGATACGCCAGCTTACTACTAGGCAGCGAGAAGATATTCTTGTTTTACTTTCCTGCCTTGCTTCTTAATCACATGATTTTATATTATTCCTTGCTTCCTTATTCACTACCCTCTGTCCCTTCTTGCGATCTGAAAACATCGCGGAAGCATATGATACAATTCCAGCGGCCAATGGCTCATCAGTTACTGAAGTATGCATTTTCTGACAGAAGAAAACCAAAACAAAACAAAACTATACACATATAAATAACAGAAAAGTATAATGTTCTAACGAAGAAAGCTGTAGCGTTTAAATGGCGAAAAACGAAACACTACCCAAACGCAATAAAATTTAGTACACAGTAAGGTAAAATTAAGCGTATGGGCAATACTGCCACTGCCCATATGCGCCGTTCCGATGTGAGAATATGGCAGGGCTACCTTTCCGCTCCCCACCTCAAATTTCCCACAGTGCTATATAGCACGCGCGACGCGAGAAACTGTGCCACAACCACAACGCCACGCGACCTGGCGCAGGCGCGTGTCGCGTCTCAGTCGCGTTGCGTCGCAATTTGCGCGCTCCCATTCGAACCTGTGATGTTACAAAAACGCGCGCTCTGCTGCGTCGCCCCACACGCGCTATACGCGTCTCAATTTGCGCCTAGCCTAACGGATCGATTGTCGCCGTTGTTGTAATTTAGTACAAAGATAATGTCAGTCGTCAGATGCACAGGGAAACCACATTTGGACGTCTTTACCGGTTTCGACAGTTCATACTGTCATCTTCAGAAGTGAAATAGGCTCAGATCAGTGGTTCGTCAACGTCAAAATAAGATCGGCACGATAGTTTCTTATGCAACAGACTCAATATAACAGAGTGACATCTCAAAAAATATGTTATACTAGTCATGAATAGCAACAAATAACTGAAAAATTTCACATCGTACATGGTATGTGCGAGAAAAGTCAACCACCAAACAGATGTAGCGTACTTTTTAAGCCAGCCCTGCGACCTGCTCGTTTGGAGATGATGGTTGATAAAGGGACAGCTGAGAGAGTAGCAAAGGTCAAAAATGCGAGAAGCTCTGTGTTTAGTCAATGTGAAATGTATGTCGCAGAAAGCATAGTTTGTAGCAGTAAGCAATGTTGTCAGTCTTACGACCGGCAACTGCCCACTATCCACGGATAGTTGGTTGGTTGGCTGTTTTGCGGAAGGAGACCAGACAGCGAGGTCATCGGTCTCATCGGATTAGGGAAGGACAGGGAAGGAAGTCGGCCGTGCCCTTTGAAAGGAACCATCCCGGCATTTGCCTGGAGCGATTTAGGGAAATCACGGAAAACCTAAATCAGGATGGCCGGACGCGGGATTGAACCGTTGTCCTCCCGAATGCGAGTCCAGTGTGTAACCACTGCGCCACCTCGCTCGGTTATCCACGGATAGACAACGGCCGAGTGAGAATGTGGCGGGCGTTAGAGAGTAAATAATCGCGACTGCCGAAGATTGGACTTCATAAAGCATTTAAAAAATTAAATTCAGTGCTGTGTGCCACTAGGCCATGTACGAATCCGTAGAGAGCCAAACTATAACACCGGGTTTCTATTTGAACGTCGTGCCGAAACTGAAATATTGTTAGGATTTTCAATTTCACGTCGATATATTCATTACCAAAAAATACAGAAATGTTGGTTTTGAATTCTGCTAGAAGTGATTAATAGCTTTCTTCTGATGAATGATTACGAGCTTAATTAGAAACATTCCTCTTTGAATTTCGTTAATTTTGGGTGACACTCACGTAACAAGAATTTCTCCAAATATGATGTCATTTTAACACCACGTGCATAATCGACAACCACAGGAACAGCTATCGCCTTTGTGACGAGGAAGATTGTGAATGTAATTCCTCCTCGATTCACTCCCAGCAATTTTGGCTGTTTTCTTTGGTTCCTGCCTAACTATGCACTCGGAAATCGCCGAATATTTACTTCATCTTCCATTCTCTAATCAGTCGGAAATGTAAATATAGTCGACTATTGCAAAACATACTAGTGTTAAAAGTCACAAAATGTGTTAACAACGCTAACATTGAAGAAAAAATCTACATATATTTACGTGTAGCGGGATGTGCACCTACATACATCCTTCGACTCCACATCCATCCATCAATCTTGCACTTCGTCATGCGATATTAGCCTTCTTCTTTGGTTATCATACTTGGTCGTTGATGCATTATTAACTGCCATTTAATGATAATGGTGACATGTTTGTGATAAATCTTGAGTGGACCGTTCCTTGAAATGAAATACTGCAAGTTATAATAAAAGTTTGTCTCATTTGTAAACTATTAACGATAAAAAATTACTCTTGATGAAGCACTCTTGTATAACCTTCGATAAACCATTGTATGACGTTTAATTGCAACAATAATTGTAATAACTCGTATAAAGAACGGGTTATTTTTATAAATCTCCAACACACGTTCTGAAGTCTTGTGAGAGGCCCGTATCGAATGCTAACAGAAGTTGACAGCAGTTCCTACTGTTGCCCAAATTGCGCGTGACGTCAAAATGAAGTCACATTTGCAGAAAGTCTTGTGAAATGAATGTCACAGGTGAATTTTCCACATACTCTCATAGTTACGAAATACCTCCCCATCGAATACTTTTGATTACACACATTTCAGTAACTCAAGTCAGGGCTTATTATTAATTAGTAAATTTATATTAAATCGTAGTTATGTGTGGCTTATCTCTATGCTGGTGACTCCATCTCGAAGCACTCAGACTTCCTCGGGCCAGTCGGTTGCACGAGCCTAAGAGCCTGTAGAATAGCCACAACAGGTACACCATTGGTTTTTGTTCATTTCGGAAAAGGAAACATTCAGTTCAGTTAGACTTGTCAGTTAACAGCAATACGCTACCGTCAGTCTGGCCGCAAACGACTCCAAAAGAAAACTGAGACACATGTTGCAAACATAACAGCCCCGTCTCATTAATGAATCAGGACCATTTTTGGCGGGTTTCTTGTGTTACGAACGAGAAGGAACAGAGAGCAATGTGGCAAAGTGGCTGGGACACTTGCGTCTTCTAATTTAGTGTTGAGTTTAAAATAGACAAGGCCCATTTACTGCCACTTCGTTGTCCAGTCCGACCGTGGGTCTGATGTTCATCCCAGTTTTCCTTACCGTTGTCAAGTGCTTTGTGACTCGGCTGATGTTCCACGAAAGCTGTAGAACGTCTTTAATGCCAGTGGCTGCATTTGAACTCGCAATCAAGGTTGTTTAAATTCATTCCTCACTAAAGCTTTCAAATTTCACGCCCTTCTACTTTTGTCTCGGATTAATCCCGTGTTTTTACAGAGTAGACAAATTAGTCTGAAGATGGTGCTGTTGGGATGCACCTGTGGTCTATGGGTAGCGTCTTTGAACTTCGGTCCCGGGTTCGAAAGCCGCCACCGCTTAAATTTTGGTTAATAATCAGCATTGGCGGCCGAAGACTTCTGCCAACTCACTCTGCCAACGGCCTTGTCAAAAAGGATGGAGGAGAGGGAAGTAGTTCAGGACACTCTCTTGTCCTTGGGGTGGAAAACTGCACCAAAAGGTGGAAGAATCAACCATGATCAACGGCACGAGGACGCAGAAGGCAATGAAAACCGCTGCATTAACGACACGTAGTGTGTATTGACAGGACATGTTGCCTGTAATTGAAAACGTGTCATGATGATCCCTCCATGGGAAAAGATTCCGGAGTAGCCCCCATCCGGATCTCTGGGAGGAGATGCCAAGAGTGAGGTGACCATGAGAAAAAGACTGAACAACCAACGAGAGGATAACGCTCTCGGAGTTGGGGCGTGGTATGTCAGAAGCTTGAACGCGATAGGCAAGCTACAAAATCTTAAAAGGGATTTGCAAAGGCTCAATCTACTCGTAGGTATTGTAGGAGTTAGTGAGGTGAAATGGAAAGAAGACAAGGATTCCTGATCACATGAGTACAGGATTATATCAACAGCAGCAGAAAATGGTGAAACGGAGGTAGGTTTCATTATGAATAGGAAGGTAGGGCAAACAGTGTGTTACTGTGAGCAGTTCAGAGATACGGTTGTTGTTATCAGAATCGATAGGAAGCCAACAACAACAACGGTAGTTTAGGTATACATGCCGATGTAGCTAGCTGAAGATGAAGAGATGACGCATATAATGATACTGTAAGGGTAATACAGTACTTAAGGGGTGATGAAAATTTAATAGTGACGAGGGACTGGAATCCAGTTCTAAGGAAAGGAATAGCAGAAGAGAATACAGGATAATCTGGGCTTGGGACAACGAATGTGAGAGGAGAAAGACTAATTGAGTTCTCTAACAAATTTCAACTAGTAATACGAAATATTTTGTTCAAGAATCATAAGAGGAGGAGGTATACTTTTAAAAGACCGGTTGATATTAGAAGATTTCAATTATATTATATTGATTGATAATGGGAGGAGGACTAAAGAAAAAACGAGGCACGTTCATAGTATTTGTCGACCTGGAAAAACCGTTCGCATATGTACAGTGATGCAAAGTGCCCGAAATTCTGAGAAAAAAAGATGTAAGCTGTAGGGAGAGACTGGCAATAGAAAATACGTAGATGAGCCAAGAGGGAATAATGAGACTGGACGATCAAGAACGATGTGCTCGGATTAAAAAGGATCTAAGACAGGGATGTAGTCATTCGCCCATACTGTTCAGTCTGTACATCGAAGACGCAATGATGGAAGTAAAAGAAAGGTTCAGTGGTGGAATAAAAATTCAAGGTGAAATAATATCAGTGATATTACTCGCTGATGACATTGTTATTCTGAGTGAAAGTGAGGACGAATTATATGATCTCCTAGATGGAATGAACAGACTAACGAGAACAGAATGCGGGCTGAAAGAAAATCGAAGAAAGACGAAAGTAATGAGGAGTTGCAGAAATGAGAACACAGAGAAACTTAACATCAGGACTGATGGTTACAAAGTAGATGAAGTTAAGGAATTCTGCTACCTAGTGATGGACGGAGAAAGGAGTGCACAAAAGCAGACTGGAACTGGCAAAAAGAGCTTTTCTGGCCAAGAGAATTCTGTCAGTATCAATCATATGCCTTAATTTGTGGAAGAAACTTCTGAGGATGTACGTCTGGAGTACAACATTGTATGGTAGTGAAACATAGACTGCTGGAAAAACTTAACAGAAGAGAATCGAAGAATTTGAGATGTGGTGCTACAGACGAATGTTGAAAATTAGGTGGACTGACAAGGTAAGGAATGAGGAGATTGTGTGCAGAATCGGAGAGGAAAGGAATATGTGGAAGAAAATGACAAGGAGAAGAGGCAGGATGATAAAACGTCTGTTAAGACATCAGGGAATGACTTCCAGGGTACTACAGGCAGCTGTAGAAGGCAAAAACCGTAGAGGAAGAGAGAGATTGGAATACATCCATCAAATAATTGCGGTTGAGATGAAGAGGTTGGTACAGAAGAGGAGATAGTGGCGGGTCGCGTCAAACAAGTCAGAAGAATGATAACTCAAAAAAATGTCGGTGTTAGATGTAGAGGGTGGCGGGATGCCCCTCCTCTAGCCACCTCTCCCTCCCACTCCTCCTTGGAATGGAAACTGTGTACTCCATCTGCCTACGTCTAACATTATCTCATGTGAGTGTGAGAACGTTGCCGAAATGTTTGCGATACGTGTGACAGACGGAAAGAGAGCAGCACCCCGTTATCCACCTAGTTTGATGTGGGAAAAGCTTCCAAATAACATCAATTATTTCATTTGCAAAATGAATCGTAGCAATGCCTTATTCTGTAAAATGGTCCTCTCATACCTTACATACTGCCAGCAGTGTGTAATGATCGGAATAAAGAGGTGGAAATGGAAGAATGTAGTTATTAGGGGTTCAACAAACATTAGTATTAGACCCATTACTTTTCTTATTGTATGCTAATGATGAGTCGCCCATTTTTCCCATTGCAGATATCATTTATTCGCTGATAACCTTGAGTTGTTCCCAAGTGCAAGCATAACAAACCCGCGCACAGCCATCCAGGTCGTGAAATTAGATTTACTTGCTTTATTAGAATGGGTGCAGAACATAGTTTTGGAACTTAACCCATCTAAGACGCAAGCAGTCTTAGTCGCTCACAAAAGACTTATTAATCCACAGCTCAGAGATTCTCTTCCAGCTCCAGTCCTAAAAAGCACCAAATGGACCCTTCTTCTTCCGCAGAGAATTTGGGGATTATTCTGGACCATGATAAAACTGAACACGCAGCCGCAGTCTGTAAGACGGTGTCGGCGTCACTTGATTGATTAGATAAATGAAGGGTCCACGGGAAAAAAAAGGTTAACTCAAAAAATTAAATTTTAGGTTATTACAGTTTCATAAAAGCTTTCAACAAGCTGCATTTAACAGTTTTTGTTTCACGAAAAGAAAGGGGATAGTCTACAAGTTACAGCGGTTTAAAAATATAGCGGCCACGAGAAAAAGGAGGTAAGTCAATGAGAAACTAGGAAAAAAGGGGGTTAGTCATTTGGTAGCACTAATCGCAGCTGTTGTTTACGTTCCATTGTCTATGATTACCAGGTGATGAGAATGTGCTGTTGGAGGGGTTAAGTTAGTGCTTTGTGTGTAGTGTGAATTGCTTAGGTGTGTGTGTTTGTGAAATCGTATGGGACTTAGCTGATAAGGTCATCAGTCCCTAAGTTTACACACTACTTAACCTAAATTATCCTAAGGACAAACACACACACCCATGCCCGAGGGAGGACTCGAACCTCCGCCGGGACCAACTGCACAGTCCATGACTGCAGCGCCTAAGACCGCTCCGCTAATCCCGCGCGGCGAATTGTTTAGTTTGTTTTACGTTTTAACTGAGCTGTGGAAGTGAACTGGAATATGAAGATGAGGAAAGTATCTCCTTCAGCAAACTGTCACATTCTACGAAGAAAAGGAAGAGAACAGGTCTACTTTCTGACGTGAGAAAATAACTTACATCATCCACCCATGAATTAGGGCCAGATTGTAAATGTTCCAGATTGAAATGTTTTCAGAGGACCACTGACCTAGAACGTGGGTATATTATATCTAATTATAAAAAAATGAATGTGAATGAGCAGAGTGCTTACTTGGCAGGCCTAATTACTGTAAATAGTATATCGCAAAGGAGACCTAGGCAATCAGAAAATGAAGCTAAATTTCGTGACAACAGTTATTCATATCGTGTTAGAGTGAATACGGAGAATTCTCTCAATGAAGTAAGTGTTTATCTTTTCACGGATTATCTAAAAAAAATAGAAGTAATATACCGTTTATGCAAAAAGGGGTGAGTCCTAGGAGTGGTCGAGGCCAACACTCTAATCGGAAACATCGTGTGACATCGGAGGCACTTGACGTAGTTCGCCAACACATTGGTTCACTTAAAGGTAAACGAAGACAATACAACTTGAAAACATCTAAGAAAGTGTATCTTCCATCAGATCTAAACATCAGTAGTATGTATGAGCTATTTAAAAAATCATACCCTACTCAATCTGTGTCGTATGAAAAATATAGACTGGTTTTCAATACAGAATTTAGCGTCGGTTTCGAGTCCCCTAGAATGGACACCTGTAGTTACTGTGATAGGCTTGCTGCCGATTTTCGAGCTGTCGAACATGCTTTGAAATCGTACCTGGAAAATAGTTCAGAAAGGGCGAGTGCAGAGAAAAAAAATCAATCAAGTGTCAAGGGTGAAAAAACTTGGCTTATTCAAATCTGACAAATTTCATATTTGTAAAAGAAGTTCTAAAGCAAACAGCAGGGCATAAAAAGAATGTGAAAGTATTACTGTGGGTTTCCAGAAGAGCTTACCTATCCCTAACATCACAACTAACGATGTGCACTACAAAAGACAGTTAACGTTGTGCATGTTTAATACTCATATATTGTCAACTGATGAATCATATTTCTTCGTGTTTGTTGAAACAGTAGCCTACAAAGGGTCTAACGAGGTCTCTTCCTTTTTGTTTTATTTTGTGACAACAGTTCTTGATCCCTCTGTTAGAAAACGAGATGTATTTTCAGACTCTTGCGGGGGCAGAACAAGTATTGGACAGTTTTCCGCCTGCTGCATTACATTGTTTGTCACGTCAAGAGACTTGAGCATGTGAAAATGACTTTTCCAATCCGTGGCCACTCGTATCTCGAATGTGATCGTAACATGGCCAGTATCAACCAAAAAACATGGGTTGACATCCCCAGAGACGGGGTAGAGGAAATAGAGAGCGCAAGAGCAAAACCCTCACTTTTTCATGTTGTCGAAGTAGACAGGGAGTTTGTAAGAGATTGGTCTACATACCTCGATCAGTTATATTTCAAGAAATGCCCGTTTCCTTCCAGACCAATTAGATAATTAGTAGCTGCAAAAAAGCATCACCGATTCGTGGAATACAGAAGTGTATTCCATGGCCATTGGGATCGACGTGTTATCAAAAAGCCACCTACAGTTGCAACACAAGAACCTCAGCCTCAAGGAGAGTTCTTTCTACCTGACATTGCATATAAGGGTGAGAGCTTTTTGTGTCATTCAATTTTTATCATTTTTTTAGGATTATTTACTTAAAACAGTTTTTGTTTTAAATTTTATGAACAGCTACACCTACATTTACTTTTTAAAGAACATAAAAGAAAGTGTTTTTGTTGTAGGTGCACAACCTATTACCTGTGACAAGTATGCAAACCTACAACAGTTAAAGATGTTTTGCGGAGAAGAGGCTAGGCAGTTTTTTCCCAGCTGCCAAAACTAGAGAAATGACAAAAGCGTAAGAAGAAACTGTCTCATCAAGATGACACTTAAACTTTCTGGCAGATTAAAACTGTGTGCCGGACCGAGACTCGAACTCGGGACCTTTGCCTTTCGCGGGCAAGTGCTCTACCATCTGAGCTACCGAAGCACGACTGACGCCCTGTCCTCACAGCTTTACTTCTGCCAGTACCTCGTTTCCTACCGTCCAAACGCAACAGAAGCTCTGCTGCGAACGTTGCAGAACTAGCACTCCTGAAAGAAAGGATATTTCGGAGACATGGCTTAGCCACAGCCTAGGGGATGTTTCCAGAATGAGATTTTCACTCTGCAGCAGAGTGTGCGCTGATATGAAACTTCCTGGCACATTAAAACTGTGTGCCGGACCGAGACTCGAGCTCGGGACCTTTGCCTTTCGCAGGCAAGTGCTCTACCACTTGCCCACGAAAGGCAAAGGTCTCGCAGGTTCTGCACGTTTAGGGTTACTACACCTATTATAGATGTAACACATGATGAGGAAATAATTAATTGGGTGTAAACTTAAAAATTCTTTGATGTCCATACTGAAGAGAATTTAAGCTGCAAAGAGCACATCTTGGAAATCCTAAAACAACTTTGTTCAGTCATATTTGCACTTAGGATCACTGAAAAGCTTGGTGAGAGACAAATAAGTAAGTTGACATGTTTTGCACATTTTGATTCAGTAACGTCATAGGAAATAATGTTCTAGAATGACCCTTATTAAAAGAAACAAAGTCTTCGTTTCTTAAAAACATCTTGTAAGAATAATATGTGGTGTTCACCGAAGATCATGTCATACGAATCTGTTTAAGGAGTTAGGCATTCTGACTACTGCTTCACAGTATATTTATTCCCTCATGTAGTCTGTTGTAAATAATCCACTACAGTTTGTAAGGAACAATGCTGTACGTAATTACAATACCAGTAGGTAAAACGACATTCGTTACTCAACGTTAAAGTTGTGTTCAGCACAAAAAGGGATGCCCAATGCGGCAACAAAATTTCTATTTTGTAGAGGAATTTCTGTTACTGTAATGTGTAAAACGCGGTTGGCAGTTGTTTAAATTAAACTTAGAATTGTGTGTACAAATTAATTTCCAATGTGAATATAAAGTGACACGTTTCACATAATTATAATTAAATTTTCTCATTATGAGAGTAATGAAGGGTGATCTGTTTTGTTAAAAACTATTCAAAAGACAAGATCGCAAATATTTTTTTATTCGAGGCAACCGGTTTCAACAGTCTTTGTTATCATCTTCAGGTCATAAACGTTTTTTTGTAGTAAAATATGTTCATGTTACGCTGAAACTCATGCAGAAGATGTCAAGTGGATGAAACTCAGCACATTATAAATTTTCGTTATCGCAAAAATATTTAAAAACATGCAGCACGTTGTTCAAAAGGCTGGACCAGCATACGTAAACAGATGTGCTATTGTGTAGCGTATTTGTATGATGCACCTGTGAGTGATATGTTTATGGACACGGCATTTTGGACAAGGTGATGTGTATTTTTAAATATATTTGCTATGACAAACGTTTATAATGTTATGAGTTTTATCTACTTCACATCTTGTGCATGATGTTCAACATAAAACGAACATGTTTTACAACGAAACGGTTTTTAACCGGAATATGACAGCAAAGACTGTTAAAAACTAAAAAATATTTTGTGTGATCTTGGCTTTTGAATGGTTTTTTCAAATCATTATGATTTATAGCTCAAAATGATCCATGGAACACGAAACTGCCGGCCGCGGTGGCCGTGCGGTTCTGGCGCTGCAGTCCGGAACCGCGGGGCTGCTACGGTCGCAGGTTCGAATCCTGCCTCGGGCATGGATGTGTGTGATGTCCTTAGGTTAGTTAGGTTTAAGTAGTTCTAAGTTCTAGGGGACTTATGACCTAAGATGTTGAGTCCCATAGTGCTCAGAGCCATTTGAACCATTTGAACCAAGACGAAACTAACTAAATAAATAATTTACTAGTAAAAAAAGTACTTCCAGTTTGATAGTCAAGAGTGAGAAAAAGTGCAACGCTAACTCCATATTGTCTACTGATTCCCAGCTCACAAGATACTACGTAGCAGGACAATGGATGATCACGTTCGCTGCACATGTAAAGGAAAATTCTTCGTTGAAGTCCATGGGAAAAACGAAGACTGTCGCGAGGCAATGGCCAACAGAGAAACTGCTGGTAGAGTCTCGGGCGACTTGACATTACAGCACTCTGTTCTGTGCAAGTAAACATTCGCACATTCAGTAAGTGGCACAAGTCTACAAAAGTAAGCGACGGTTTCTGTTACAGCCAGGCATATTAAAACTGTGAGTACTGTACGATTATTCGTACACAGAAACGTGCGTTTTGTCGACGACGATGATTAAGTATCTTCTCGGGAAAATGGACGGAAATGAAAATAAAATCTGCTTTCTGAGACAAAATTCTGGAGCTAGGGAGACTGATATTGAAGTATTTAGTTTAGCCAGGAGACTACTTTGACAGCTCAGCTGGCAATATCGTCGTCGGTGGAAGACAGAGATGTGGTTTTGAGTTAATGCTTTTCACACGGCTTCAGCTTCACGGTAATTCTATTAGCATTTTTTCTCACTCTTGACTATCAAACACATTACAGCAAACACATTGCTACAGATTTACAAATTCAGTCTTGAAAGACAGTCGGAAGCCAATACAGCGTCGAATGTCTGTCGCACAAGATATCGAAATTTTTGGTTCTTGTAATCACATAGTACAGAAGAACGATTTTTTAAATTACAGTTAAAGAAGCAGTTACCAATTATGCAAGTCATTCAAGTCTCACTAACAAACGAAAGAAAGCTACATTTATATAAAATGAGTAACAATTGGCATTATATGTAGAACGTAATCGTACTCCATGGCGGTGTATTGTGGTTTCTCGCGCTTTTACCGGTAGCACGGCCTGCCGAAACGTGACTTCATTGGACAGCTATAGTGCTGCGATCTCGCTTACTTGAGTAGAGTTCGTGACCTGTGGCCTGTTTCGGTACGAAGTGATATCTTTTCTATACCTGTGGGTTGTTCACGGTATTTTCAGAGAGATATGGGCAAAATCACGTGGTGCTGTGCTGCTGTTATTTACCATCGGTTTTCGAAAGACTTGGAACGGCAATGTTAATGGTTGTCTCGCTGTAAACGTGAGGACAAGATGAATAGTAAAAATGCAAGGATTTAATCCGAACATTTTCGTCCATAGTATTATAAACTGGACATGCTAAATTATTTGGGTGCACCTGCAACAAAGTTGCTGAAGTCAAATGCTGTTACATCCCAGAAAATTCCTAATGGTATGGAAATAAACCTGTGTGACGGTACCCCACGTAAATGGACATTTGGAGAAAGGGAAAGGAACATTTTGTTGTGCGACTTGTGAACTATAAGTTATTTAAAGACTGTGTACGTGTGCGTGATGTATAAGAAAGATTAAACAAGTTAAATAGTGCCAACAAAAATCACAAACAGCGATGTAATATAAAAATGAAAGAACTCTCTTTTTATCTGTGTAATGAAAATGAACTTGACCAGAGACAATTGCTTTATTGAAAGCCCTCCTGTTTTTGTTTCGTTTAGAAGTAGGGCGCCATCGCAGCGCTGAATAATAATTAATGCAAGTTTTTCTGAATTTTTGCAAAATATAATAGAAATTGTTATTAGAAAGTGTGTATTATTGACTTAGTTGTCACCTCTCATGATCGCAACCATTAATTCTCATTAACCAAGTGTTTACAGAACTTCGTAGTGCAGGGAGCTCATCTCCCCTAACAGGATTTAGTCGGCCATTACGCTGACTGTATTATTTAATTAAAATTTCATGTCATAATATTAAATGTAAATGCGAGAGACTTGTCAATTTTGATCTTTAATTAATTTCAAAGTTAAAGACAGTAGTGATAGATTTCATTTACCAAAATTGACAGCACTGAATGAGTTCAGTATGTTTCATTTTGGCCGCCTAACGGCAGATGAGATTCTCTCCATTTTTGCCTTGCAAATAATGAACAATAATGAAAATCATTACATTCTGCAATATCTCAGTTAATGTTTGTTTAGTTTCGTACATAAAGAACCAGTAGCCCCTGAGACCCATATTAATAATTACAGTTTGCGTAAGAATAAGCATATTTTCTTTTCTAAATAGCAGCGCTCAAGCAAACTATTTATTAGAAGGCGGTGAGTCGCGCGTTGTGTTTAAAAAATATTATATCGTACGTACTTCGGGGCAGCCGATGTCCGTAAGAGTGTTATCGCGGTATAAGTTAATTAAAAGTCTCATGCTAGCCCACAATATTTAAAGCCACCCTAACCAAAGTCATAAAATATAATAATAAAAACAAAAATATATAATTATCCCGTGATAAGTGGCCACACACCCACACACATACATATAGTTATACCGTGATACCTGGTGCTACAGGTTCTGCCCACACGGAAGACCACGTGTCAGAAAGAGAGCGTACATTAAGTATATTCGCGGTTGCGAATATGGAGAACCATCAGCTGTAGCATGGAATCGCGACAATGGTAATTTTTGTCTGACCGGGACTCGAACCAGGATTTCACGCTCGTCGGGAGCGGTCCTCTTACAACTTTTTCATTCGCACAGGACTCACGGCCAGACCCAAATTTCCATACGTCGTCAACCAGGCATCTACGCCCTGTACTCGAACATCCATTATGTATAGTCCAGTACAGGTGAGACATTTTACTAGAAAGACGCTTGCTCGGTGTCGGCGGATAAATACAATATTGCAGTGCCTGATTTATTGTGAATTACGAAGCAGAGCTCCTTTGGACATGTACGCTTGTCCAAAGGAACAGACACTGCGGTGACTACAGGCTTCATTCTCATCATTTCATTCTACAGGTGATAGTTGTCCATATTCGCAATTGCGAATACCTTCAACGTATTTCATAACGGCTGTTGTCGCCGTTGCATCTCCAGAGGAACACTGGATCGTATTTCAGCTTAACAAAGTCACTGAAATATCGAAAGAGAACTTCGTAGTAACATCACAGCAGTGTGGGAGAGGCCTCTCAAAGCATTGCAAGTTTTGTCTTCCAAGAAAGAAAAACTGGACAAGTCAATTAACACAGAAATTTCCTCTGAACCAATAAAGCATTAGCTACTGTAAAGATCGTTTACATACATGAGGAACAATAGTAAACCTATGATTGGGTCTTAGGAAACCTCATACATGAATTACTAAGTACAACTTTCTGCATTCTTTTGGTACTGTACGACATTATCGATTGGTTGACTATACGATCAGTCCTATGGAACTTAATTTGTGTGGGAGAATACTGTGACACACACAGTCAAACGCCTTACGTAGGTTGTAGGAAGCACCAGCCAGCTTTGTTTTATTATTTAAGAGCGGAAGCTCTTTACTGGAGCAAAAATTTCAGCTATGAAGAAAGCTAAGAAACATGATGTAACCCTACAAAAAATAATTAATTATTTTGAGTAAAGAAAACTAATGTTAAAGTGACACGTTCCACATCATTACCAAATGTCGTATTCATGATGTATGGAACAAGGATTAATGTATACAGGGTGGTCCATTGATCGTGACAGGGCCAAATATCTCACGAAATAAGCGTCAAACGAAAAAACTACAAAGAATGAAACTTGTCTAGCTGAAGGGGCAAACCAGATGGCGCTATGGTTGGCCCGCTGGATGGCGCTGCCATAGGCTAAACGGATATCAACTGCGTTTTTTTTAAATAGGAATCCCCATTTTTATTACATATTCGTGTAGTGCATAAAGAAATATGAATGTTTTAGTTCGACCACTTTTTTCGCTTTGTGATAATAACGCTGTAATACTCACAAACGTATAAGTACGTGGTATCACGTAACATTCCGCCAGTGCGGACGGTATTTGCTTCGTGATACTTTACCCGTGTTAAAATGGACCGTTTATCAATTGCAGAAAAGATCGATATCGTGTTGATGTATCACTACTGTGGTCAAAATGCCCAACGGGCGTGTGCTATGTATGCTGCTCGGTATCCTGGACGACATCATCCAAGTGACCGGACCGTTCGCCGGATGGTTACGTTATTTAAGCAAACAGGTGTTCAGCCACATGTGAAACGTAAACCACGACCTGCAACAAATGATGATGCCAAAATAGGTGTTTTAGCTGCTGCCGCGGCTAATCCGCACATCAGCAGCAGACAAATTGCGCGAGAATCGGGAATATCAAAATGCTACATCAACATCGATTGCACCCGTACCATATTTGTATGCACCAGGAATTGCATGGCGACGACTTTGAACGTCGTGTACTATTCTGCCACTGGCCGCAAGAGAAATTACGGGACGATGACAGATTTTTTGCACGCGTTCTATTTAGCGACGAAGCGTCATTCACCTACAGCGGTAACGTACCCCGGCTTAATATGCACTACTGGGCAACGGAAAATCCACGATGGCTGCGACAAGTGGAACATCAGCGACCTTGGCGGGTTAATGTATGGTGCGGCATTATGGGAGGAAGGACTATTGGCCCCCATTTTATCGATAGCAATCTAAATTATGCAATGTATGCTGATTTCCTACAAAATGTTCTACCGATGTTACTACAAGATGTGTCACTGCATGACAGAATGACGATGCACTTACAACATGATGGATGTCCGGCACATATCTCATTTGCGGTTGAAGCGGTATTGAATAGCATATTTCATGACAGGTGGATTGGTCTTCGAAGCACCGTACCATGGCCCGCACGTTCACCGGATCTGACGTACCCGGATTTCATGCTGTGGGGATAGTTGAAGACATTTGCTATCGTGATCCACCGACAACGCCTGACAACATGTGTCAGCGCATTGCCAATGCATGTGCGGATATTACGGAAGGCGAACTACTCGCTTTTGAGAGGAATGTCGTTACACGTTTTGCCAAATGCATTGAGGTTGACGTACATCACTTTGAGCATTTATTGCATTAATGTGGTATTTACAGGTAATCACGCTGTAACAGCATGCGTTCTCAGAAATGATAAGTTCACAAAGGTACATGTATCACATTGGAATAACCGAAATAAAATGTACAAATGTACCTATGTTCTGTATTTTAATTTAAAAAACCTACCTGTTACCAACTGTTCGTCTAAAATTGTGAGCCATTTGTTTGTGACTATTACAGCGCCATCTGTCACAAAGTGAAAAAAGTGGTCGAACTAAAATATTCGCATTTCTTTACGTACTCCACGAATATGTAATAAAAAATGGGGATTCCTATTTTAAAAAACGCAGTTGATATCCGTTTGACCTATGCCAGCGCCATCTAGCGGGCCAACAATAGCGCCATCTGGTTTCCCCCTTCGAGCTAGACAAGTTTCTTTCTTTGTAGTTTTTTCGTTTGACGCTTATTTCGTGAGATATTTGGCCCGGTCACGATCAGTGGACCACCCTGTATATGTATGCATGTATATGTGTATGTATTTATGTACGAATACGGGAAGAGTAACTAAGGAGGTTAAGGCTGTACTATCTCAGTGTTTCACACAAGAATAAATTCGGTGCCTCGTGAAAAAAAAGCCAATAACGTGGAGTTCGGAGGACACTGCATTTGCACTAACTTTGAGAGCTTTGAAATGCATAATCTCAGCCTTGTCAATCAACACTCCAAAATTGGGCCAAGCAGTTTATGTGGGCAGATGTGGATTCTGACCACAATCTATTGGTTATGAACTGCAGATTGAAACTGAAGAAACTGCAAAAAGGTGGGAATTTAAGGAGATGGGACCTGGATAAACTGAAAGAAAGAGAGGTTGTAGAGAGTTTCAGGGAGAGCATAAGGGAACAATTGTCAGGAATGGGGGAAAGAAATACAGTAGAAGAAGAATGGGTAGCTCTGAGGGATGAAGTAGTGAAGGCAGCAGACGATCAAGTAGGTAAAAAGACGAGGGGTAATAGAAATTCTTGGGTAACAGAAGAAATATTGAATTTAATTGATGAAAGGAGAAAATATAAAAATGCAGCAAATGAAGCAGGCAAAAAGGAATACAAACGTCTCAAAAATGAGATCGACAGGAAGTCCAAAATGGCTAAGCAGGGATGGCTAGAGGACAAATGTAAGGATGTAGAGGCTTGTCTCACTAGGGGTAAGATAGATACTGCCTACAGGAAAATTAAAGAGACCTTTGGAGAGAAGAGAACCACTTGTATGAATATCAAGAGCTCAGATGGCAACCCAGTTCTAAGCAAAGAACGGAAGGCAGAAAGGTGGAAGGACTATATAGAGGGTTTATACAAGGGCGAAGTACTTGAGGACGATATTATGGAAATGGAAGAGGATGTAGATGAAGACGAAATGGGAGATAAGATACTGCGTGAAGAGTTTGACAGAGCACTGAAAGACCTGAGTCGAAACAAGGCCCCGGGAGTAGACAACATTCCATTAGAACTACTGATGGCCTTGGGAGAGCCAGTCATGACAAAACTCTACCATCTGGTGAGCAAGATGTATGAGACAGGCGAAATACCCTCGGACTTCAAGAAGAGTATAATAATTCCAATCCCAAAGAAAGCAGGTGTTGACAGATGTGAAAATTACCGAACTATCAGTTTAATAAGTCACAGCTGCAAAATACTAACGCGAATTCTTTACAGACGAATGGAAAAACTGGTAGAAGCGGACCTCGGAGAAGATCAGTTTGGATTCCGTAGAAATGTTGGAACACGTGAGGCAATACTAACCTTACGACTTATCTTAGAAGAAAGATTAAGGAAAGGCAAACCTACGTTTCTAGCATTTGTAGACTTAGATAAAGCTTTTGACAATGTTAACTGGAATACTCTCTTTCAAATTCTGAAGGTGGCAGGGGTAAAATACAGGGAGCGAAAGGCTATTTACAATATGTACAGAAACCAGATGGCAGTTATAAGAGTCGAGGGGCATGAAAGGGAAGCAGTGGTTGGGAAGGGAGTGAGACAGGGTTGTAGCCTCTCCCCGATGTTATTCAATCTGTATATTGAGCAAGCAGTAAAGGAAACGAAAGAAAAATTCGGAGTAGGTATTAAAATTCATGGAGAAGAAGTAAAAACTTTGAGGTTCGCCGATGACATTGTAATTCTGTCAGAGACAGCAAAGGACTTGGAAGAGCAGTTGAACGGAATGGATAGTGTCTTGAAAGGAGGATATAAGATGAACATCAACAAAAGCAAAACGAGGATAATGGAATGTAGTCAAATTAAATCGGGTGATGCTGAGGGAATTAGATTAGGAAATGAGACACTTAAAGTAGTAAAGGAGTTTTGCTATTTAGGGAGTAAAATAACTGATGATGGTCGAAGTAGAGAGGATATAAAATGTAGACTGGCAATGGCAAGGAAATCGTTTCTGAAGAAGAGAAATTTGTTAACATCGAGTATAGATTTAACTGTCAGGAAGTCGTTTCTGAAAGTATTTGTATGGAGTGTAGCCATGTATGGAAGTGAAACATGGACGATAACTAGTGTGGACAAGAAGAGAATAGAAGCTTTCGAAATGTGGTGCTACAGAAGAATGCTGAAGATAAGGTGGGTAGATCACGTAACTAATGAGGAGGTATTGAATAGGATTGGGGAGAAGAGAAGTTTGTGGCACAACTTGACTAGAAGAAGGGATCGGTTGGTAAGACATGTTTTGAGAAGGGATCACAAATTTAGCATTGGAGGGCAGCGTGGAGGGTAAAAATCGTAGAGGGAGACCAAGAGATCAATACACTAAGCAGATTCAGAAGGATGTAGGTTGCAGTAGGTACTGGGAGATGAAGAAGCTTGCACAGGATAGAGTAGCATGGAGAGCTGCATCAAACCAGTGTCAGGACTGAAGACCACAACAACAACAACAACAGTTTATGTGTCAATTAGGCATTTAAACGATAGATATACTAGTTTTAGTTAAGGATCGGTTCAGAAATGTTTAGCACATTTGAGAACATGGTTGTACTAAGTTTTGTGCAAGGAATATTTACAGTCGTGTGAGCTACGATTCATCTGACCATGTCATACCTGAACCACACAAGAATGTTCAGTTATCCATTATCTAAATTTTACTTTCAATTGACAAAAAGGCAATATATTACTATTTTGACGTGACATTGACAAGTAATTTATTGCAGACAATCATTACATAACTTGAAGGAGTTGCGGTTCGTGTTGTAGCAGTTACATGCGATACGGGAACGAAAAATTGAAAAGTGTGAAAACAACTTGCTGCACTCATAAATAAGGCGTTTTTTTCTAACCCTGTGAGCAATACAAGGAAAATATGGCTCTTTACGACCTAACCTCATTTTCTTGAATTATTACGAAATCACTTTTTTGACGATGGAATCAACTTGTCTAACGGTGCCGTATTTACAGCGACTGTAACAGAGGATCTCCTGCACCGCCAGACAAGTGAACTTCCGAACATCTGTCACATATCGGAAGCTCAAATGGATGTCAGTCGACGTGCAAGTCCAAACGTTAGAATAGCTGCACGACTATTTTCGCGTAGCACTGCCCAAGCTGTACCATACAACCTCCATAAAGATGGTAAAATTAGCTTCATCTAACTGATAAACGACGTTAGCGATTTGTTGAACTCGGGGTACACGCAAAATCAGAATGCACCTCTTAGAATTGTTTATGATTTCAACCTCAGAAGTCAAGAAAATTTCCGTAAGAGGTTTTGGGAAATTTGCTCGAATATGCTGGGATACGCGAGTAGCGAAAAGAAACAGTCTCAAATAGTTTTCAAAAGGATTTGTCACTTCAATAAATTCACGTTTCGGACTTTTCACACATGTGAAAAATGCCGAGGCACCTTCCTCCTGACTGCCAGACTGAATTAAGACTGTCTCGAAAATTTCTTTTCTAGATTTCGTAATCTTGGTGCATATTAGTGTAAACCCACACCCGTTGAAGAGAGAAGTAGAATACGCCTACTAATACTGACTGGCAGTGCGACAAATATACGTTTGTCCCTTTGTGCTTCCATTGCAGAGGACAAAGACAAAATTTCTGCAGAGACAACAGCGGGCGAATTTGAGAATTATATTTGTAGTGAATTATGAAACAAAGAAGCTGAGACTTCACATTACGATATTTCAGATGAAGAAGATTTGCTTGGAGACTGTGATCATAGTGATCCAGCTAGCTCCAGTGAAGACGGCAGTCACGATGCGTTAAAATATTTGATAAGATACATCGCAACAGCAGAATGTCGATGTAAAATTAACAACAAAACAAGAATGGAAAAGTGTACTTTCGAAAGACGGACTTACTTCTTCATGACCTCAGTGATTTGCTAAAATATCTTGTTTCGAAACTATTTTTGCCTCTTTTCATGGAGCAAATATTTCACGTACGAAACGCGTGATGGAAACAGCAGAACTAGCACAATGAAGATTTCCCGAAACCGAAAGAAAAGCGTTGATTTATATGCAATAAGGAGAACTTTCATTGGCATTAGGTTTTTGGAATAGAAGGGCCAAATAGGCTACAATGAAGCAGCCTTCGGCGAAAAGAAATGTTTCCTCAAGTGCTTCGTCTTCAGCAATATTGAGTTCAATTTTCAGGGTCGTCATCATATGGTAAGTTTCGTGATTTCTATCATAACGTTCCCTAAACCCCTCTGAACCAAAGTAGCAAGTAAAACCGTAAAATATTCGGTGTAGTCACGTCCTTAACCTTGAACTATTAGTGACGGGCATCTATAATTAGCTATGGATATTGAGAAATGTTGTCATCAACGACTTTATCGCTTTACATTTGCTTTCCAATATTTTAAAAACTAATTGTTTCGAACCATCTTCAACCCCATCAATGAGATGCTCAAAATCTAATGAAAAGAGACTTGAGAATCCTATTAGCGAGTGCGTGATTGCACTAAAGCTTTGTGCCAAATAACGTAACACGTCGCTGACTAATGAGAGCATATGCGCAGGAATGGTCTACGTTTTTAGGCTATGTACCTACACCTGATACAGTTTCACAACAGCAAGACGACAGCCAAATACACTGCACAATAAAAAAAGTCCATCTGCATGTAGAGAACGGTATAATCTTGCTACGTGCTAATATTCAAATAATTCCGCAGTACATACCGTTAATGAAGGACGCAATAAGACGGGTTGTAAAACTAGTGTTGTATCTTCAACTTTGCTCATAAGAAGTGGTTAGTTTAATCAGTGAAATGAATTGAAACGTGTGACCCTCTAAAAAGATGATTAAGGTTTATACTTTTGATGAAAACAACTACCGTCAAAGAGTTCTGCTGCAGTAGCGTATAATGAATCCCCACATGTGAGCATCATCGTGTGCACACGCGAATTCTGAGAAAAGATGGTGACTCATCACTTACTTGTTCCTCAACAGAATCCCGTCTGATACTGGCTTTCTCTCTTCTTATATCAACTCGTAAAAGTCCACACAACCTTAGAAAGCAAGTATCACTGTAAGATGTTAGTTAAATAGCGCTCGACACTTAATATAGCACAAGTAGCAACTCAGAAAGCACTCACTCGTCGCGAATAAGTATCGCAATGATGCCAGGCAACTGCTCGTCACGTATGGCGCGATTTTTCATTGTTGAGAGTGTTGTTCCGGACCGATGATAAAAGATGACAATAGCTTTGTCGTAGGCACAGCTTTTTATCGATAAGACGTAAAATGTAACTGATTTACCATGATCGTGATTCTTCAAGATATTAGTAATAGAAGATTATCAAACCGTTAAAATTGGAATTTTTCACTTGAAACGATAAAAAAGCTAGTATTGAATATAAACTTTATCCTAAATTCTGTCGCTTCCATTTTGTATACTTGGCTACAACACTCCATTTCACAATTTATTGAAATGAATGTAATTTTCAGCAGGAAGAATTTACGTATGTCAGCAAAACGGTGTTATAATGGAGACCTGTTGCCTTAACCCTGTTTTCAAAAACTACAGAATGTCGCTTTGATTAGGAATGTACGTTTCTTTCATAGTCAAAAGTATCCGAGGGATCCGAATTGAGTTCTACCTGCTTTCTGCGCAACCCACATAACGTAACTTTCTAGCAAATCTTGTAATCTCTTTCTGGACCATCAGATAATATTCCTCTGTTCGGCTAGAAGTCGCAATGCAAATTAACACTTCCATAATGCATATATGAGGAAGTAAGTTATTGGAGATGACGTAGTCTTAAACAATTTTGATTCACAAGTAACAAAGTATGTACATGCTTAACCTGAAATGACGTAGCGTAAACATTCGAGTTGGACGAGGATTTGAATCCAGAAACTGATCAATTGTTAATTAAGCATCGTAAAGTGTCGCATATCAAAATGTTTCGCCAGTACCGAGATGACTGAAATCGAAATGACGAAACAAAATTTTTTTGCCTTGTCGGGATTCCCACTCGGCGCCTATCGCAGTTGTTTCTATATTTAAGCAGTAGCGACTGTGCACCTGTCTGAAGTTATTAGGCTGCGAAAAGTTCTGTGCTCACTCGTAGTCGAGCATGTAGAGTTCATCGTTCTTAACTACACAAGAAGAGACGGTAACTATCGAAATATTTTTCACCAGTACCTATGAGTAGTATGTTTCAGTATAAAATGATGTGATGTAAAGTTTGTACGTCACTGGAAGTCGAAATAGGCACCAGTTGTTATAACTGACAACTTTTGGTCTGTTATTTGGTGTGAGCATGCTGTAGCTTGAAAGGAAATGAAACTATTTGTGCTGGTCCAGAATTCTGAGTCAGACATGCGCCTGTTGGTTATCCTCGTTCCAAGTAGGATAGCTTTGGCGGGAATTCTTCGTCAGTCAGGAGGACAATGAACATTAATGGTTTCAACTACGGTCCACGTCAGTGAACCCGTTAATTTCCAAAAGTGACGACCGCAATCAATTAACCTTAATGCAAAATTTGCATTCAGTATGCGAGGTTAGGAAGTAGGGTGTAAGGGTATTACATGCTGTGAGTCAACGCAACAAAACGTCGTGCCATCCATTAGACGACATTTCAATCTCGTCTCTTCTACGAAAGATGCTGAATAATTTGTGCGTAAGATGTGACCATGAATCAAAAATTTTATTTTTTCCGTTTCAAGGAGCTAATTTTACATATAAATTACTATTTCTGTTCAACGCTATCTCATTTGGCGTATGCCACGGCCCTCGTTGCCCTTACTTAATGCAACTATAGCCCTAGGTTATAGTTGGTTGATGTGCTGATATACTTTACACCGCTTATTCATTTCAATTGAAAGCAACCACAACGGTATCTTAAGAACGTCATTGAGCTCGTGCTGTATTCATTATAGAATAAAAAGATCAATTTGATAATTATCAGTCCTCCGATAGAATGTCAAAACTTCCCACAGTTATTTCTGTAATTGCATCATTAATTTGTTCATATGAGCTTCTCTGTCGCTCATGGTGGACCTGGAGAAATGTAACCACTGAAGGTGCACCACCCACGGTACTCAAATACAACGTTACGTATTAGCGTCCATTTGAACACAGAACACGATAATCAACTTCAATAATGAATTAGTTTCGCAAGACAAACACTTGGAATCCGTAGGGACTGGCCGAGTTTTTTCCTAATGCGGAAGTACTGCAAAAACTACATACATGTCCCATGCACAGGTGTGGAGTGATTTCAGGAGTTTTCGACTTCCGAAGACGAGTTTCGTGATCAGGTGAAAAAGTGTGTGAGTTTACGATGGGTATCACCGGTATTGATATCCGATCGGTATTTGGGGTTTTCAAGGTGAACTGTCTGGGGACTTAGATGAAGCTGGCGTTATTAATGGACGATCAATTTATCGAGAAAATATTCAGCGACTTTAGGTACTGGTCAAACAGACATACAAGCTTCCAGATCAAAAATCAGCAAAATTTCTCTTACAAGTCTTTTCGCAATGTCGATTTAGAACTCCCCAGATCTGAAGGTTCTGACCTAGCATTCGTGTTCAAAATTAGATATTTCTGCTTATATCTGCATTATTAGTGTATTTTTTCATAATGACTATCCGTGAGCTCTGTGAGATTTCCATTTAGGTGTACTGTTAAACAAAATCCCCTACTAGTCACACTTTGAGGTGGTTTATTCAATCACTAGCGATTTTGCACTTGCTCCCACCTTCAGTTGATTATACATCCAGTTTTATGTCCCGACAATTAATGTTTGAATCCACTGTTCATCCCAAAAGGCAAGTTATGTGATGAATATGGAGACATATGTGAAACCTCTAAAAGTGACAAAGTGATAAGAGCTGAATTTATTTACATTAGATGATCCGTATCCTAAATTCACATTTATCAAGAATGTAGTCGTTAGAGTTAAATCCAAATTGCACATTGCCACGAACGTAATCATTGGAACCACCATATTTCGATTTTCAAGGCAAACACAGCCAATGTCACCCGTAGTCAGATATTTACAACCTCTGTGCCACAGTTTCCCACATTTCTACGCAAGCTAGAAAGGAAGGAATTTTGCTGTAAAGTGTCGGTAATATATGGATGTCTGTCAGCCAAAAAACTTTGATAAATCCACCTTCTCAGTACATCTAAAAGAGCACGATAGTAGTAGACCAGTACTAATACAGAGACCAAAATAAGAATAGCTCTGAGCACTATGGGACTCAACTTCTGAGGTCATTAGACCCCTAGAACTTAGAACTATTTAAACCTAACTAACCTAAGGACATCACACACATTCATGTCCGAGGCGGAATTCGAACCTGCGACCGTAGCGGTCTCGCGGTTACAGACTGCAGCACCTAGAACCGCATGGCCACTTCGGCCGGCTACCAAAATAAGAGTCACTGGTAAGCAGTACCAATACGATAACCAAATTGAAGAACTCTGATAAGACTTCCAAGATCCCCCCTCTCCCTAGGGGTCCCAGCATCAGGAGAATTGCACGTGGTACCTCCAACGTCACCGAAACACAGCAGCAATATGAAGTTCAAAATCAAGTTAACACCCCTTTCCCTGGTAAGCGGCGAGGGTACTGAAACACAGTGCCAATACAACGACCAAAATCAAGTCGCCCTCCACACCTTGACATGTGGCGATGCCATGCAGCCACCGTGCGTATCTGAGCACGAGATCTAGGATAGGGTCACGCCATTTTCCCAATAGGTGTCAAATTCTCCCTCCCCTCAACTGTTCCTCTTTCTTCGTAATATAAATCCAGTTACATTATCATCATTATTTGAGGTCTGCAAGCCATCGGGACAGAATTATAAAACGCCAGCACCAGAGATCAGAATCTGGCCAGACTAAGAAGAGGGGTAAGTACACTGGGGTAACAAAAGTCATGGGATACCTCCTAATATCCTGTTGGACCTTCTTTTGTCCGGCGTACTGCCGCATCTTGACGTTGAATTGACTTAACAAGTCGTTGGAAGTCTCCTGCAGGAATCAGGAGTATTGAACCATCTTTCCACTATACAGCCAATTATTGCGAAACCGTTGTCCGTGCAGGATATTGTACACGAACTGACCTCTCGATTATGTCCCACAAACGTTCGACGGGTTTCTTGTCAGACAATGTGGGTGGCCAATTCATTCGCTTGAACTGTCCAGAATTATGATCCAACCACTCGTGAACAGTTGTTGTCCGGTGACGTGGGGCCTTGTTTTCCATAAAGTTTCCATCGTTGTTTGGTCTCCAAGTAACCGAACTTAGCCGTTCCTAGTCAGTGATCAGTTCAGTTGGACCGGCGGATCCTGTAAATTCCACGTAAACACAGCCCACATCATTATGCAGCCACCACCAATTTGCACAGCGCATTGTTGACAACTTGGTTCCATTGTTTCGTGGGATCTGCGCCACACTCGAACCCCACCATCAGCTCTTATCAACTGAAGGCTGACCAGGCCAAGTTTTCCAGTCGTCTAGGGTCCAAACGATAAGGTCTCGAGCCAAGGGTAGGCGCTGCAAGGGATATCGTGTAAGTCGTCTACTGCCATAGTTAATTAACGCCAGATTTCGCCGCACTGTCCTATCGGAGACGTTCGTTGTGCATCCCACTTTGATTTTCGCGATTTTTCCATGCAGTGTTACTTGTCTGTTAGGACTGACAGCTCTACGCAAATGCCGCTGCTCCGAGTCGTTAAGTGATGGAAGGTAATACCTGGAATTTGTTACTCTCTGCACACTCCTGACACTGCGGACCGTGGAATATTGAATTCCCAAACGATTTCCGAAATGGAGTGCCCTATGCGTCTAGCTCCAACTGCCATTCCGCTTTCAGAATCTGTTAATTCCCGTGGTGCGGGCATAATGGCATCGTTTGTCTTTTCACATGAACCACACGAGTACAAATGACAGCTCCGCCTATACACTTCCCTTTTATACGTTGTTTACCGCCATCTATATATATACACATAACCGTAGAATGGCTTTTTATCACCTCAGTGTAATTCTCTATCCATCTCCTTACGTAATTTAAAATTAATTTTCCAAGCGTATATACTAAAGTGCTTGATACTGTTTGTTCCAACCGTGCAGTGGCGTCCTGACGTGGTGTTAGCAGAAATGTTGAACCAGGATACTATTCTCTGCATCACCGAAGCAGCGGCAGCCCACAAACGGTCTTCCTGGACTATGGGATCTGCCGTTCAAATGTTCTGTATCGCCACAGCAGCAACCGTCGAATTTTTTCGGACCCGCCAAGTTCCAGTTAAGCGATTCTAGGATACTGCTCTTCGCCAAGGCGAACAGTTTCACTGGTAGTGATTCAAAACGGGTGAATGTAGGCATATGACAGTGGCTTTGACGTACTAGTTGAGGTGGACAATGTCGAATGTCTTGGTAGTAGAATGCAATATACACGGCCTGAGTGGCGCTACATAAGCCATATGAGAAGAACGTGACGACCGATGACGATCCGTCCAATTGATGTCCATCTGTTTGTAAGGAAGGTGTCCATAGTCGAGATATATGGGGAAGCAATGCTAGATATAACTTCAGGAGACATATGCAGTTATATTAAACACTTAAGTGTAGTCAATGTGCATAAGCAACGCTACACTGCGCTCTGGTGATCACTACAGATAGAGTGTGTCAATGGTTGTGCTTAATTGAGAGCTGCTTATTACGATTTTATGGACTATTTACGTAATCATACCGTAAATAAAGGCAGTTAGAACAATCTATGTACAACCCTGTACTCATCCAGTATCAAAGTCCACAATTGAGTCCATAAGTATAAAATCCTTACGAACAGAATATACTCGTGGACACAGAACACCCATGTGTGTAATTGCTCCTATAGAACTGAATAAGTTCCGGGCCAAATTTAAGGAATGTAGAAACCAAATAGTTTGAAAATACTTTAGAACAGAATGATTGCTATGTCTAAAGTAGGTAACAATATTTCGTAATAGAAATTTCTGTTGTTTTCCCCACTTGTTCATTCAAATATTTTGTCTTGCCACAGCCCGCTGGAGAGAAATAATTGTGATGCTCCAAAGACACTTGTTAATACGTACAGGTCACACGCTCCAGCTGCCACTGGCGCCAGCCACCGCTGTCGTCGCCTTCACTGTAGTCGTGTTCTACCGAACCCGTTCACCGCACTTAGGTCAGTTAAGAGGTAAGTTGACTCTGTTTTACAGCAGCCAACACGCATTAGATAACTGATAGAAGAGATAAAGGTGCGCACCTCAGAAGTTACCAAGCACAAGGCCATTCACACAGCTCAGAGAGAGGGGGAGATGACACTTAAAGTGCAACATTCCTCCAGCAGCAGTCGTTATTTAGATGTGAATTAAAAGTTAATAAAGAATGTTGTCGTCCTAGCGTAGTGGGTGTTGTTTTGCAGTTATAAACAGATAACAATCCAACCAACTTGTGATGTTGTCATGATATACACCCAAGAAAGAGAGATGTATATTTTGTACTTGTCAACACTCACAGTGTTGTTTAACAGGAGCTCAAAGATGATTTTTTTTCTTTTTTGAAGTTTTATACGCTGCTGCTAATATTATATATGTATACAATTGTTGATAAATCTCTCTCCCTGTCAAGTGTAAACATGTCAAAATGCATAGCGACAACACCTGTCCACAACCATACCCCTCCACCCCTCTGTAAGACAGCATTCATGTGATGACATGCCACGCTACATAAACTAAAAACTAGTATCAGCGTTCGAATGATGTCGGATTGTGAGTTCTCCCTACTAGTGGTTTTCGAAAATCCACGGTGTAGTGATACCAAAGTCGTATTCCCCCTGGAAGAGTGCACATGAGTGCAAATTTCTGCCATATGTGACAGAAACACCCACTGTCTGTCACCGATACTAGGTGACTGGGGACTTGCCACGAACAGTTAAGTTGTATAACGGGTGAAAGTGCACACCTGTACATGAACACACCTTTAAAAATTTTATGTACACCAATTAAGCGATCCGATAGATTCTGGAATGTTGACTGGGTTGTCCGGCCGCTGTGACCGAGCGGTTCTATGCGCTTCAGTCCGGAACCGCGCTGCTGCTGCGGTCGCAGGTTCCAATCCTGCCTCGGGCATGCATGAGTGTGATGTCCTTAGGTTAGTTAGGTATAAGTAGTTCTGAGTCTAGGGGACTGATGACCTCCGATGTTAAGTCCCATAGTGCTTAGAGCCATTTGAACCATTTTTGTTGACTGGGTTGGCAACAATATGTCCACCGAGTCTAGCAGAAAATGTGAAGCAACTGTTAGAGCCAATGCGCAATGCTCCCTGTCGATCAGGAGAAGTCATCGCTCAAGATTACAATTCTTGCCGTGAACCAAAACATGTAGAAATGTATAAAACGACTGTGCCAGACGTAGGTGCAGAGTTACATTCGTATTCAGATATGGTCATATACCCTGCTATATACAAGAGGTTAAAATGAAAAAAAAAAAAAACAAAGGAACTCTTAAACTACGTCTGTGTTCTCTGTAAAAGCCCATGTATGTTAATGTGAGTGCAGAGTCGTCATGACTGAGGTGGTAAAACACCCATGTCTCAACAGATAAATCAGTACAACTAGAGGAAGCAATGTAACGAGCCCGGTCAAGGGAATCTGAAATGGCATCCTCTACGACGCATGCAATGAGAAGAGAACTTCGTGACTGAAAGGGAACGATCGGACCAAGGGAAAAAAAGGTCACGAGAATTCGAATAACGGGATACAGGATTATCCCGGAATGCAAAGAACTTACAGTATCGAAGCAAAAAGTACTAAAGCGAGTATACTTTCCAGAAGCTCTAGTACGAAATAGGCAAGGAGAGTGTATTTTCAATGTGTTAGACACCAAAGAGGAAGAACGTGACATAAATTCCGTACATTTAATTACCGAAATACTATGCTGCGAAGCAACGATAAGGAGAGCACGAGAAATGCTGGAACAGGCACCAGAATGTAATACTCATATCATTTAGCTCAGAGATGACATGTGAGTAGGGCATCTAAATCAGAAAAAAACCTTAATTAGAAAGTTTGTGCTGTGGATATTGTGATATATGCCGATTAAATGGTGACAGATTTCCATTTACAGAAACCGTGTAGCGTACACTTCCTATATAGCCGGACAATAAAGGCGCATTTATAAACGTCAGATTCTGAAGAAACCCGCAATCGCAGAGTAAGGTATCTCGGGAACATACAGGGCAAAAGTTGTGGAGAGTCGACGTCTGGAACCCACCCGTGTAATTAGTCCCTGAAAACGTAGGTGTCAGTTGACAAATTCCTTGCTGGCGACCAATTACCGTAAAGTAAATCAGATTTCACTGGGAGAAGCGTTCCCAAAACCGAGCGTGTTCGAAATACTGGATCCCTTAGGAAAAGTTTTTTTTCCACATTCGATTTAGCTAGTGGTTGTCACCACATATTTATGGACTCCAAGCACAGAGAGAAAACCGTTTTTAGTGCTATCAGCATTATGAATATAACGGATGCCAGTGCGATTGAAAAGTGCACCTAGTAATCCCAAAAATTGATGAATGTCACGTTTTCAGGGTTACCAGGAACCAGGTGTTTGGAATTCTTAGATGTATTATTTGTTATGTGAGTTCCTCAGGAGATTATTATGAAAACGCTGAAAGATTTTCGATAAACAGGACACCGACTAAGCCAGAAAATTGCGAATTTTAACTGAAGGGTTTCATATTACTGGGACGTAAACAACGGATACTGGAATAGAGCTAGATGTGCGAAATCTAGAGAAAGTGAAGAAGATCCCATAGCCAACGATAAATAAAGGGTCAGAGAGATTGCTAGGTTTAATAGGATACTATTGAAAATTTATAAAAGACTTATGTAAAACTGTGGCCCCCTTGCCTACGTTACTATAGGCCGACGAAGGCAGCAGTAGAATGCTTCTGAAGAATTAAAAAGAGATATTACTCAGTCCTCCCATATTACAATATTGTGACTTTTAGAAATTGCATTGTTTTCATTTAGAAGTAGAGGACGTAGGATACCAATTCTGCTCTGAGAGAGAGAGAGAGAGAGAGAGAGAGAGAGAGAGAGAGAGGGAGGAAGGGAGAGAAAAGCTGGATGACATTATCAGGAGCATACAAAAATTGGAATAAGGATTTCAGTTATGAAGAACATGGGTCTGGTAGAAACGTACATACCACAAAATAAGACGTATTAATTACCAGGATCGTTGTGGAAAGAAAAAGAAGGCGGCCAATAAACAATTGTTTCAGCCAAAGCAATCGTGAACTACTTTGGATTACCAGTTTTACGCTCCAGTGGGTTTACCATGGATGTAACATTCTACAGACGGATTATTTGTATTTGCACAACGGCACGAGTAGGTCGTTTAAGGATGATTCGAGTAATAATGTTGGAAATGAACAAGGATATTAATATTTGTTTTACTGACTGGCAGAACTTTTCAGACAGTCATCTGGAGGTACTCCTGTTATGTTGGTATAGAGTCGACAAATATGACGTTAAGAAACGAGATATACAGAAACCAGAAAGTGACAGAACTGGAAATGAGGAAGCGGAAGAGATGAGCATTGGGAGTGGTGTAAGGCGAGGATGCTCACCTGATACAAGTAGGTAACGCCATAATGGAAGTAAGGAGCATGGTAATTGGAGAATAATTGGAGAAGACTATAAAATACGCGGATGGTCAAGCTTTGCTACCAGAACCAGAAGAGGTGCTACGGCACATGTTGAAGAGTATTACCAGAAGAGCCTAGTAGTATGGAATGAAGATTAGTACAGGAAAGACAAAAGTGATTACTATAAGCAAGAAAGAAGCCACAGTTGGTGTATATATAGATGGAATAAAAATAAAAAATCATTTCTGTATGTGGGAAGAGTAATAACGTGAAACAGACTCTGTGTCTGCTTACTTCGCAACGCCTCGGTCGCCGGCGTGCCTCTGTTTGCCATTCTCCACAGCGTGAAGCAACGCTTACTACATGTGGCCACAACACTGCCTCCTCCTAAAAATTAAATTCGTCCCCGAATTTACGCTATGCGTTAACTCTAGTTCTATCCTATATTCTACTTCTTCCCTATGTAGATCCAGGTTGCCCTGACTCATGCCCTACTGGTAATCCATTGTACAGGAATCTCATGGAGCGGTCTAGCATTAACATGCTGTATCCTCCGCGTTAATAAGACATATACCACACCGATAAATACAATCAACACAGTAATAGTACTGGTTGAAATACCAATGGTCACTATGCTACATTTCCGCCTGGTATCGTACTCCTCCACATGCCTTAATAATTGCTGCATTGAAATTTGACCTTTCTCCGAATCTACTAGTTTATCTATCGTTTGCAATAGTGTAGCACCCAAGGTGTTGTTAATATACGTCAAATTTTCTCCTGGAGTGATGCTGAATGACGCGTGTGGTCAGTACAACGTCAGATGAGTATCTGTAACTTTGGTGACTCCCGTGACTGTCGCTGGTAAGCTGAAACAATCCCCTACTATTTCACAATTTGCCCCATTGATTAGCGAATCACTGTCCTGTAATTCCATCTCCGTGGTTGCTGTCCAATTCCCATTGTCATAACACTTGGCTGATATCCTCTCCGTAGCGAATACTGAATACAACCAATGCCTCCCAACTTGCTGAATATGTGGCGTAGGCTTCACTATTATTCTCCGACACTCCGAAGCTTCTGCTTCTGCCATAAATAACTGGATTTCACACGACCCTATGAAATAAAGCATTTGGAAAGGTGAAGCAGTCATTAACGTATAGCCGAACGGCAAAACACTGAGGAAACCATTTGCTGTTTGTTATATAGCAGTGAATCATGGACAGTTAAAAAAGTGAAGGAAGTTATTTACGAAGTTTTGATTTATGGCTGTGGAGAAGAAATCTCAAAGTGGACTGAGAGGGTTAGGAATGTAATGAAGAAAGTAGAGGAATAAAGAAAATTATTGGAAGTAATGAGAAACAGGAAAAAAATTTGGCTGCCACATATACCGAGTAGGAATTGTCTGCAACAAAGGACTGTAGAGGGAAAAGTGGAAGGAAGGTGAGGAAGAGATAGGAAGAGGATTGGAATGATGGAAACATTAAAAGAGGATGCTGCGGCAAGATTCTCAGAGTAGAACACGAAGGAGAGCTTCCAGTTGAAACACATCATAAGAGAGATACACTAAAGAATAAATGAGGCAAAGCGTTCAGTCACATCAGGACGAGGCTTTTCCTTTGACTGCAATGAATCAGTGACCTGAAATACACAACAGCGACAACAGTGGGATCACAGCAAGCTTTGTCCCGCAGCGGCGCGGCTCTAAATTTGCGACGTCAAATGTAAATCGCTTGCCCAGTATCTGACTGGTCGCCTCTAGCCGCCGCCATCCCGGCGAACTTTCTTTCCCCATAAATAGCAGTCACCCCCGAGCTGAGCGCCGGTATTGGCAGACGCCTAGCCGTCGCAGAGGAATGCGCGCCGATCGAAACTCGGGGTCCGCTCCGCACGTTTGGGATTCAGCCGGCAGCGGAAGGAATTCCTGAAGTTGGCCGCTATACATCTCTATATGAGGGCGCGGAGGAGCAAAGAATTTGATTTGGTGGCCGCTGCGTCTTCATGGTGGCGCCAAAGGGCGAAGCCTTCCGGAAGTTTAGGGAGCCCTTCGTACCGACCGCCGGATTTAACAACTTCAGCACTTGAAACGTCCCCTTTGGAAAATTATAAATGGCTGTGCTTATAAACCTCTACATTATTTGATTTTCAAACAGCGGAGCAAAACTGAACGTACTCATACAATTCTCTCTTTACTTGTTCTGATCAACACTAAACTGACACACAATATTTTTAGCGCAACGCAATCTGACTTTCAACAATTCCTACAAAAGAATGACGCTGACTAACAATAAGCTATGCCTTTCATGAATAACTTATACCTAAAAAAAATCTTCGTTACTCGAAGTATTGCAATACAGCGAGCGCCAGTACTGCCAGCTAAATAAAAGATTCTAACTACTGAAGGCACTAACTACCGATAGGCATAGTTAGCAAATAAAAGATTTTGGTAGAGAACAAACAATGTATTTACCTTAATAGTGTTCATCCGGTCTTACAAATTTCGTTTTTCTGACTGACACACGTCCAGATCGTCCGCTCTCAAAACTCTGCCATATCTCTCCCCACATCCACCACTGCTGGTGGCTCAGCTCCAACTGCACAACGCTACGCGCTGTTCACATCCAACTGCCCAACACTACAATAGAGAATATTGCAACAATGCCAACCAGCCACAGGCTGCACACAGCACAGTCAGTGATTTTCATACAGGCGCTCGTGACGTTACCAACATAAAAACCTAAACAGCCTACTTACACACTTATTGTGACGCCCGAGCTAAGGTGTTAAAATGAGGCTTTGAACTACAGTGATTTTTACGAGATTCGGCCGGTGTTGGGGTGAATTGAAGTAGCATAATGGTGATTGTACCAAGTGACGCAACAGTGCCAGAGAAGTCATGTACATAATTTACGTACACTGACGGAAAAATGCAGCCTACTTAAGTGATTAAAATTGCGAAATCACAAATTAATGTACGCGTGAGATGAGCCACAGCATACGTGAAATTCTGATCCATTATTAGCTTGTGTAACCATAAGAATGTTGAACTCAGGCAGGGAAACTTGATTGCATTGTGCTGTACAGATGCCGGATGTCAGTTTGTGGGACGGAATTCCATCACTGTTTCACGTGGTCGGTCAATAAACGGACGGCTAATGCTCGTTGTGGATGACATTTGAGTTGTCGACCGATGATAAATGCTCGATTAGATACAGATCTGATGATTGAGAGAACCAAGGCAACACGTCGACTCTCTAGGATGTTGGGATGCAGCAGCGGTACATGGACGAACATTACCCTGTTGGAAAACACCCCCTTGGAATGCTATTCATGAATCGGAGCACAACTGATCTAATCACGAGTTTGACGTCTAAATTAGTCAGGGTGCTTCCGATAACCACGAGAGTGCTCCTGTTATCATACGAAATAGCATCCCAGACAGTAGCTCCAGGTGTAAGACAAGTGTGTGTAGCACGCAGACAGATATGTTGCAGGCCCTCAATTCCCCTCCTTTTAACCAACACACAACAATCACCGGTACTGCGGAAGAGCCACAGTCCTTCAGAAAACACAACAGACCAGCAGCCCTCGCTTCAATGAGTTCTCTCTTAAAAACCACTGATGTGGCAAATGGCGGTGGTTTTTGGTGACTTGGAGCTGTCCTTGAAATAATCGATGTGTGACAGTTCGTTGTGTAACTGTGGCGGCAACTGCTGCTCAGGTAGCTGCTAGAGATGCAGGACGATGAGTCAGAGCCGTACCTCGAACACGATGGCCTTCCCTGCTGGTAGTCCCATGTGGCCACCCGGTGCCCAGGTTTCTAGCAACCATACATTCTCGTGACCACCCCTAGAACCAATCATGTACAGTGACTGCATCCCACCAAAATCTTTCTGCAGTATCGCATAAGGAACATCCAGCTTCTCGTAGCACTATTACACGACCTCTTTCAAACTCACTATGGTATTTCTATGGCGTCTTTGTTGACTTACAGGTGTTCTTGACTAACATAAATTCATGACGTCCAATCTCAAAGGTAACTAACGCTCAGGGCCGTTATGGCGTTTGCTTAAAGTAAACCTGATGTGCATTCTCACAGTGGCGATACTGGCGCCACTCTTACACTACTGGCGCGACATTAGAACAGACATCATTTCTCAGATGAAGAAACATGCCTACCAACTTTCGTTTATGTCGCACAGCTCCTCCTTAGTGTTATATTTCTCTACCGTCACTGTTGTTTACGTGATGGTACGAGAAGAAGAAAAGTAAATGATATTAATCCAGTACCGGCCAACAGCTGCTGCAGCATCTTCAGTCTTCGTCAGCTCGTCGTCACCGCATGGCTCAGGGCAGCATAAACAGAGGCACAGGTGACCCGTTGCCTCTTCTCCTCCGCTTTCACATTTTGTCGTCCTTTTGAAAATGTTCATTTGCTAAGGGTGTCCCTGAATTGACCAAAACCTGACCGCAGATTGCTCAATGATCACCAGTCTAAAGTACCTCCGGGGTTCATTGAATTTTGAAGTTTACCGCATCAAGCTGCCTGTAGTTGTTCTCTGGCAGCACATATAGACATAGTGCTGACAATGAACTAAGAAAAATTCTGGATTTCAACCTAGATCTTGATGGAGATGGACATGTAGAGGGCGTAAATGATTTATTTCAGGCATTTCCATTTCAACATCAGCAGCTGCTTTACCCCGTACATCGGGTTATGTAATACCTGACAACCGTTCGCATGGTGGAAAGCATATAAGTCGACCGCTCCTCTCCCCCCCCCCCCCATCCCCCCCGAAGCTCAGTTCGTCATGGCACCGATGACGGCGACATATGTGAGTGCCGAATCACTGTGTACGTTGGACACTTTGAGCGGTAATACATACGTGCACTGTTCGACCAACATTGGATCATGTTTGTCTATAGGATTCTCATTGTCAATGTAATGATATTTATATGATTCAACCGACAGTTTTTCTGTCTGTACATTGTATTGATCCATTGTGTATGAAACAGAAAGACATAAGCTAGGTAAATTTTTCTATGAAAAACATTCTTGCACTATAATAATGTTGTTACGAAATCATAGTTTATTCTTCAACTAAGTTTGAAAGGAATGTCATTATTTAGCATAATTAAAAAAATTAAATTGGTATGTGTTGTTGTTGTGTTGTGGTCTTCAGTCCTGAGACTGGTTTGGTGCAGCTCTCCATGCTACTCTATCCTGTGCAAGCTTCTTCATCTCCCAGTACCTACTGCAACCTACATCCTTCTGAATCTGCTTAGTGTATTCATCTCTTGGTCTCCCTCTACGATTTTTACCATCCACGCTGCCCTCCAATACTAAACTGGTGATCCCTTGATGCCTCAGAACATGTCCTACCAACCGATCCCTTCTTCTAGGCAAGTTGTGCCACAAACTTCTCTTCTCCCCAAACCTATTCAATACTTCCTCATTAGTTATGTGTTCTACCCATCTAATATTCAGCATTCTTCCGTAGCACCACATTTCGAAAGCTTCTATTCTCGTCTTGTCCAAACTATTTATCGTCCATGTTTCACTTCCATACATGGCTACACTCCATACAAATACTTTCAGAAACGACTTCCTGACACGTAAACCTACACTCGATGTTAAAAAATTTCTCTTCTTCAGAAACGCTTTCCTTGCCATTGCCAGTCTACATTTTATATCCTCTCTACTTCGACCATCATCAGTTATTTTGCTCCCCAAATAGCAAAACTCCTTTACTACTTTAAGTGTCTCATTTCCTAATCTAATACCCCCAGCATCACCCGACTTAATTCGACTACATTCCATTATCCTCGTTTTGCTTTTGTCGATGTTCATCTTATATCCTCCTTTCAAGACACTATCCATTCCATTCAACTGCTCTTCCAAGTCCTTTGCTGTCTCTGACAGAATTACAATGTCATCGGCGAACCTCAAAGTTTTTATTTCTTCTCCATGGATTTTAATACCAACTCCGAATTTTTCTTTTGTTTCCTTCACTGCTTGCTCAATATACGGATTGAATAACATCGGGGAGAGGCTACAACCCTGTCTCACTCCCTTCCCAACCACTGCTTCCCTTTCATGCCCCTCAACTCTTATAACTGCCATTTGGTTTCTACAGAAATTGTAAATAGCCTTTCGCTCCCTATATTTTACCCCTGCCACCTTCAGAATTTGAAAGAGAGTATTCCAGTCTACATTGTCAAAAGCTTTCTCTAAGTCTACAAATGCTAGAGACGTAGGTTTGCCTTTCCTTAATCTAGCTTCTAAGATATGTCGTAGGGTCAGTATTGCCTCACGTGTTCCGATATTTCTACGGAATCCAAACTGATCTTCCCAGAGGTCGGCTTCTACTAGTTTTTCCATTCATCTGTAAAGAATTCGCGTTAGTAGTTTGCAGCTGTGAATTATTAAACTGATAGTTCGGTAATTTTCACATCTGTCAACACCTGCTTGCTTTGGGATTGGAATTATTATATTCCTCTTGAAGTCTGAGGCTATTTCGCCTGTCTCATACATCTTGCTCACCAGGTGGTAGAGTTTTATCAGGACTGGCTCTCCCAAGGCTGTCAGTAGTTCTAATGGAATGTTATCTACTCCCGGAGCTTTGTTTCGACTCAGGTCTTTCAGTGCTCTGTCAAACTCTTCACGCAGTATCGTATCTCCCACTTCATCTTCATCTACATCCTCTTCCATTTCCATAATATTGTCCTCAAGTACATCGCCCTTGTATGGACCCTCTATATACTCCTTCCAACTTCTGCTTTCCCTTCTTTGCTTAGAACTGGGTTTCCATCTGAGCTCTTGATGTTCATACAAGTGGTTCTCTTATCTCCAAAGGTCTCTTTAATTTTCCTGTAGGCAGTATCTATCTTACCCCTAGTGAGATAAACCTCTACATCCTTACATTTGTCCTCTAGCCATCCCTGCTTAGCCATTTTGGACTTCCTGTCGATCTCATTTTTGAGACGTTTGTATTCCTTTTTGCCTGCTTCATTTACTGCAGTTTTATATTTCCTCCTTTCAGCAATTAAATTCAATACTTCTTCTGTTACCCAAGGATTTCTACTAGCCCTCGTCTTTTTACCTACTTGATCCTCTGCTGCCTTCACTACTCCATCCCTCAAAGCTACCCATTCTTCTTCTACTGTATTTCTTTCCCCCATTCCTGTCAATTGTTCCCCTTTTGCTCTCCCTGAAACTCTGTACAACCTCTGGTTCTTTCAGTTCATCCAGGTCCCATCTCCTTAAATTCCCACCTTTTTGCAGTTTCTTCAGTTTTAATCTACAGTTCATAACCAATAGATTGTGGTCAGAGTCCACATATGCCCCTGGAAATGTCTTACAATTTAAAACCTGGTTCCTAAATCTCTGTCTTGCCATTATATAATGTATCTGATACCTTTTTGTATCTCCAGGGTTCTTCCATGTATACAACCTTCTATCATGATTCTTAAACCAAGTGTTAGCTATGATTAAGTTGTGCTCTGTGCAAAATTCTACCAGGCGGCTTCCTCTTTCGTTTCATACCCCCAATCCATATTCACCTAATACGTTTCCTTCTCTCCCTTTTCCTACTGACGAATTCTAGTCACCTCTGACTATTAAATTTTCGTCTCCCTTCACTATCTGAATAATTTCTTTTATTTCATCATACATTTCTTCAATTTTTTCGTCATCCGCAGAGCTAGTAGGTATATAAACTTGTACTACTGTGGTAGGCGTGGGCTTCGTATCTATCTTGGCCACAATAATGCGTTCACTATGCTGTTTGTAGTAGCTTACCCGCATTCCTATTTTCCTATTCATTATTAAACCTACTCCTGCATTACCCCTATTTGATTTTGTGTTTATAACCCTGTATTCACCTGACCAGAAGTCTTGTTCCTCCTGCCACTGAACTTCACTAATTCCCACTATATCTAACTTTAACCTATCCATTTCCCTTTTTAAATTTTCTAACCTACCTGCCCGATTAAGGGATCTGACACTCCACGCTCCGATCCGTAGAACGCCAGTTTTCTTTCTCCTGATAACGACATCCTCTTGAGTAGTCCCCGCCCGGAGATCCGAATGGGGGACTATTTTACCTCCGGAATGTTTTACCCAAGAGGATGACGTCATCATTTAACCATACAGTAAACCTGCATGCCCTCGGGAAAAATTACGGTCGTAGTTTCCCCTTGCTTTCAGCCGTTCGCAGTACCAGCACAGCAAGGCCATTTTGGTTATTGTTACAAGGCCAGATCAGTCAATCATCCAGACTGTTGCCCCTGCAACTACTGAAAAGGCTGCTGCCCCTCTTCAGAAACCACACGTTGGTCTGGCCTCTTAACAGATACCCCTCCGTTGTGGTTGCACCTATGGTACGGCTATCAGTATCGCTGAGGCACGCAAGCCTCCCCACCAAGCAAGGTCCATAGTTCATGGAGGGGAAAAATTGGTATGTAGGAACTATATATTGACAAAAATAAGATTTAGTATCAAATTTTGATGGAATAAGAATGTATTTCATACAATTTTTCAATACTATGAAGCCCAACTTCAAGAGTTAGGTTCCTCATACGTATTTTGAGTAACTGTCCTTGACATTTTCAGGAGGTATGTACAGAAATATGGGAAGCCATTGAAAAACTAGTTTTATCTTATTATCAATTTCAGAGAATTTGTTTCTGCCCATCGTCTGAGCTGTATGTGCCTAGAAAAGAGAACTGTCACACGCAGTTTATTATAGAAATCTGTTTTATGTTTCTTTTAAGCTTAAAATTAACATCAGAAATTATCATATTAGAACCAGTTTTAGAACTTCACAACTTTCTAAAACAACACTATATTGCGTGTCCGCTATAGAAATCTTAACTTCTTTTGCCTGTCATAAGTCTCTTGATTCGTTTTCTTAAGTCTTACCAGCCTTCTATTTAACTATCAAGCTCCGTATGTATACTTCACTCAACGTGCTGGGAAACAAGACCGAACCGGTTGATACACTGGTCAGAAACTGGATCTTCTTCCAGGAGGAGCAGGGTTCATATCTCGCCCCGACCATCTTTATTTAAGTTTTCTGCTGATTCTCTTACACCGCTTTAGGCGATTTCTATCCTCGTTGTCGGTGGGGCGTTAAACACAAATAGTACTTGTTATTTTTACGACTGTACGTTTTACACAGTTATATTTTTGTTTCTAAGGTTATTCCGTACAAAAAATATTCCGGCACCCCTACAGTGGACAAAAAACCGTTTTATCATTCAAAACTCGTATTATTTTTAAATGAAAAGCGCGCTTCACTTTTCATGTCATTTAGATAATTATTTTACTTCTTATGGATTGAGTGGGGTTCTTATGTACGACTAAGATGATGTAAAAAGTTATTCCAAGGCATAAATATTATGCAGTCTTCATAAGCGAAAGTAGGACCTACAAAATAGTCTTTTAAAACTAGTAAATACTTTATATCTCTCACAATACAAATATAGAAAGTTTTGTAGGGAAAGGTTGGCAAAAAGAGGGGAGATACTCACTGCCAATTTATCAGTCATTTACTGTTTGATTGCCGCTGTATTTCGTTTTTCAACAAACATGTCGTATTACTACGTTTAAATTGTACCACAGGAGAAATACGTATCCCTGGCTTAAAGCTACTCGCACATATCTTGTTAACTACTGAGTGAACCAAGCTAGATGGAATCTGAAGATAAAACGGCTAAAATTCACATAACGCTTCTAACCTGAAGAGCACAATATGCTGCACTACTAACCCATACCAATTCAGTGCGTTTGTACATGTGCATTTGGAAATGTGTTTGCGAAAATTTCATGTATGTGAAAGTATTTTTGTGTGTTTGCATGTTTAAGAGTGCATACGCAAATATGTTGATGAAAATGTTATTGTGTGTGATTGTAAACGTGAATGTGAATCTACGTAAATGTATGCATGACTGTGTGTTTGTGCACAGAAGAGTGAGTGCGTGAGTGGGCATGTCGGTGTGGGTTTTGTATGTGTTTATTGAAGAATTTTTATAGAGAAAAAAAATAGCTTATGACTGATACTCCTTTTCCTCTGGTTTAATTAAAATCGAATCTTCTTCATTTCTGTTACAGTTGATAAATGCATCATACTCCTTCTTCGCCTTGCTGAATCAGCTGAATTCAAATTAGACAACATGGTGCAGTATTTAGCTAATAGTAATAAGTAAAAGCAATCCTCGTGAAATATTAGCAGTCACTACAGTATTAGTAAAAATTAATATATTAATAATTCTAGGTGTGTTCAAGAATATTATCCCTGCTCCCTTTTCCTGGCTCAATATTCTTAAAAAGAGTTTATGAAAATTTCAGATCTTTTACAGTGTAAAGTCATTTATTCAGGACACTGTAACAACAACAACGCTGTACTATTGTACATATAATAATTTTTTCTTCTGATTTTGGTAAGTGAGTGTAATCGATGTTCTGTTTTCATTTCTTTTTCTTTTCATGTCATTGTGTTGAGGAAACTATAAACAACTTTCGATGTGAATATTAATGTTTATGTCAAATTGCAAGTAATATTATAACAAAATTGAAATGTAAGAAATGTTGAAACTGTTGTAAGATGTTAAAGTTGTACTTGTGCGGCTGGTCCATACGTAGGCAATGTATTAGGATATGTGGAATGCAAAACCTTTGGTGAATACCCTGTCTGTAGAGGAGCGGTAAAAGGTGGACGGCAGGCGAGCGCGGGAAAATGCACACGGGCGCGGCACGGCATAACGGGCTCAGCAGTAATAGTCGGAATTGGGCATCGGTCTGAGAAACACGCTCTGGATCGAGGAGGCTCTCCTGGAAAACGTGATTTCATTGAGCCTCGGATGTGCCGTTTCCGACGACTATACAGCATGGCTATATTCCATAGGCACTAAATGGAAAAGTATTGCGACGCTAAGAAGAAGCAAAGTGCCGATACATCAAGAGCCATAGCTGTGATTGTATGTGTGCTTTGCGCCTCGCCATCTAGCCGCCCGCCAACCGCCGCATCGACACGAACAGGTTGAAACTTTTAGTACCGTATTCGTGTGGACCAGTGTTACTTTTGTTCCTGACTGTTCAATAACAACTTAACTTTTACCAGAACTGTCCTATCATTTAATTATCCTCATCACTAACCTAGACAGGGTGCTTTCCACATGTTGTGCAATCCGAGTGTCCCGAAATGAAGATTTAAAGTTTATGTTAATAATACTTACCTGCAGACCTATCTATGTTAGAATGATGTTTAAAGAACTTTGTTGTTAATGAATATATAGGTAAATAATATAGGTCTGACGAAGTTGGAAGATAATGTTGAAATTGGTTTAATAATGAAGGCTAATTAATTTGAGACAAAAATAATGGTAGTTAAATGAGCAAGAAATAAGACAAAAAGAGTAGTAACTCATATATTGGAAATCTTCCCGTGTGGAGTTGCTAGTCTCCCATCGGGCGCCTCCCCAGGTGGCGGATAGGGGAATGCCCACCAGATATGGAGGGTACCGGGGAAATAAAATACCCGGGGTGGACCAAAACTAGCAACTACTGCCTTGTAGGTTAGGTATTGGATTACCAAAGGCTAAAGGAAGAAAACCTTGAGCAAAAATTACCTGGTCCTCCAGGTTGGGGGTTAATGCGATGGGCCAACTCCCCATTCATTGGAAAAAACCTCACTGGTTAAAAAGCCTATAAGATTACAGCAGGACGGATATAATAGGAGACGAAAAAGGCTAAGAAAACGGACTGTCTTAATTGGTGTATGGAATATACAAGGATTACAAAATAAAGTAGGAGAAGTGATTAAAGAAATGGAGGCTAGAAATCAAGATATTATTATACTCCCAGAAACTAAGAAAAAAGGATGAGGTATTGAAAGAATAGGATCATATACACATTTCTATAGTGGTGTCCCAAAAAATCAAAGAGCAAAACGGTGGATATCGATATTGATGAAAAACAAATTCAAAAGAATGGTCACAAACTGGGAACCTATTGATGAAAATCTGATTAAAATTAATATTGATATTGATGGATACAAAATTACTATTATAGGAGTATATGGAATAAGCGAAGATGAACCAATTTGTAAAAAGGATAATTTCTATAATAATTTAAATGGAATCATAGAGGATATCGAGAAAACCAGGGAGATTATTATTGCAGGGGATTTTAACAGTAGAACTGGAAGTAAAATTGGAAATAAAATTATAGGACCATTTGGAGAAAATGTTATAAATGATAATGGTAATAGACTTATTGATATCTGTGAACAAAATTCATTGAAAATATTAAATGGCTTTTATCAACATAAAGAAATACATAAATACACATGGCATAAAGATACATTGAATCAAAAATCAATAATAGACTATATTATAATTAAACAGCAAACGAGGATAAAAATACATGACATAAGAGTATACAGAGGGGTAACTCTTAGCGATAATTATTTGGTAAATTCCAAATTTTTATTCCCCTTCAGAGGAAAAAGCACTGAAGAAAATCGAAATTGTCCTATAGAAAATATACAAACAGAAATCAAAATTCCTAAATATAATTTGAATAGTTTGGAGAATGAAAGCACAATATTTTTATATCAAAAGAGATTAGATGAAAAACTGGTAGAAACAGAGTTTGATAATACAGAAGATCAATATCATTATATTGTAAATAAACTACATGAAGCCGCCAAGGAAGCTTTAGGAGAAACAGAAGAAACACGTACAAACCATCCATTATACTACTGGAATGAAGAAATTAAAAAGGAAGTGAAATTAAAGAAAGAAAAATATTTAAAATGGTTAAATACCAGAAATCTTCAAGATAAAATAGAGCTTAATGCACAACAAGCGAAAATCCGGAAAAAGGTTGCAGAAGCAAAAAACAAAGTTTGGGAACAGTCTTGTCAAAAAATTGAATCCTATATTGGTGGTAAAAGAAACACAGAAGCATGGAAAACTATAAAAAATTTAAGAAGGAATTCCAAAGAAACAACACTTATTAAATATATTACTCATGACTCTTGGGAAAAATATTTTAAAAAGTTTATTAACAGAAAACAGGGAAGAATACTTGGGAAACCCTGAATATAATGAAATGATAGATCTACAAGCAGAGAATTACATCCGTTTGGAAATAGAGACAGTAAAAACTGCAATAAAATCTTTAAAGAATGGAAGGGCTACAGGCATTGGAGGTATTCCTGCAGAATTATTAAAATTAGGAACAAAGAAATTAATGGAATTGTTAAGAAACCTTTTCGAAAGATGTTTAAATGGGGAAGATGTCCCAAATGATTTGAAAGTAGGATATATTTCAGTGATACATAAAAAAGGAGCGAAAGATGAGTGTAAAAATTATAGGGGAATAACAGTGACCAATACCTTCAGTAGATTATATGGAAGAATTATTAAATATTTGTTAGAACAAGAATACAAAGAAAAGGAGGCTGAAGAACAAGCAGGTTTTAGAGCTGGAAGATCAACAATTGATCATATCTTTTGCCTACAACAAATTATTGAAAAAAAATGGTTCAGGGACAACCTATACATTTAGTATTCATAGATATAGAAAAAGCCTATGATAGTGTGCCTTTATCCAGTTTATGGAAAGCTTTAATATCAATAGGAATAAATCCAAGAATAATTAAAGCAATTCAAAATTTATATAAAAATTCTATTTCAAAAATAAAAATTGGTAAATATCTATCACATGGATTCCAAGTCACAAAAGGATTACGTCAAGGATGTAGCATCTCACCTACATTGTATAAAATATATACAGAAGTAACTTTACAGAATTGGAAGAAAAAATGTCACGCTATGGGAATACCAATAAATGATAGAACAATATACTCGTTACAATTTGCAGATGACCAACTGATTATAGCCCAAGACTATGAGGACATAGAGTATATGACCAGAAAATTGATTCAAGAATATAAAAAATCAGGTCTAAATGTAAACATGAATAAAACAAAGTACATGGTAATTGGTGGAGTGAATGGAGACTTAATATTAGAAGAAGGGATGGGAACAATAACAGCTACTGAGGAATATAAATATTTAGGTGTGAAAATTACAAATGATGGGAAACAGGACAAAGAAATTAGATCAAGAATAAATTCTGGAAAGACGACAATCTCTTTATTGAATGGAATTCTCTGGGACAAACACATAACAACTGATAACAAAATAAGGACTTTTAAAACAATAGTTAGGAGCATTATTACATATGGTTCAGAAGTGTGGACAGCAAAATGGCAACTGAAATCAAAATTATTAGCCACAGAAATGGATTTCTGGAGACGTTCAGCAAGAATATCAAGACGAGAAAGAATAAGAAATGAAGTAATCAGAGACAAGATAAAATGTAAAAATTCAATTATTGATTTCATCGAGCACAAACAACTTAAATGGTATGGACACATCAGACGAATGGAACAGGAAAGGCTACCAAAATGCATAATCGACTGGGTACCAATTGGAAGAAGAAAAAGGGGACGACCACCTGATACATGGATACAGGGAGTTCAGTCAACAATGAGGAAGAACAACATTCCTGAAGATTTATGGACAAATAGAGAAGAGTGGAGAACAATAATTAGTGACTTACTGTAATCTAAAATAGGTGCTGGAAAAATGTACTCACATTGTAAATCCAGAATAATAATAAATTGGAAATCTTGAGTGCTTAATGATTTCGATAATCAAAAATTTCAGTACAGTGATCATAACAGTTTCAAGGTTCCCCCCCCCCCTTTTCTTTTCTATTCATGTAAATTCTGAAATGTACTGAACTGATTTGACCAGCAAAGTTAAAGTCGAGATAAAACCAAAAGTTATTAGTGTTTTACCCTTTTCAAAATTGACATTTTATGTGTGTTTCGAAAGTGCTATTTCTAGGGTAACCTATGCCCGATTTTAATCAGATCAATAGACTGTACGAAGTTTGTAGTAAACATTATAGTATATTGTTGTGTATTTATGGCTTGTTCATATTAGTACAGAAAGTGAAATTATTAGTTCAGTAGATTTTCTGATTCTAAAATTTACCATATTATGTAGTGTTATTACGTGTTGTTTTGCATACACATACTTCAACTTGTACAGGGAAGAAACTCAATTAGTGCCTAATTAGGCTGGCGACTGTATTATTAACAATTTGGTAGCATCTGCTGTGTCGTTTCTTGTCCGTCCTAACGTGTAGTTACACTTCAGACTTGCTTGACGTATCATTGTTGTTACTGAGTGGGTGAAAGTCTGATTTTGCCTCCATTCTGGTACACGCGGTCAACATACATACCAAAATCCTTTCTTATAAGGTGAAGTCCGTCAACTTACCATAGTACAGGCTTTAATAAGTATTGTGCGCAGTAGCGTAGTGTTACAAGTGGCTCCCGGTGACAGGACATCCAGTTGTTGTCGGTCACAAATTAACGTGAATACCGAACAGTGGATGTTCAGTGGCACGAATTGTAATAATATTCAGTAAAATAAATAGCAGTGAACGTCAAGTATGGTAGTGTGGTGTAATTTGCATTCAGTATGGACAAGAACGTAGAAACAGTAGATGTGCCTAGCGAAATGGAAAATGCGGCTGGCAATGACAGGAGTGTACGCAGCTAGATAACAGATGGCGTTAGCGGTAGACAATTGGCGTACATACAATATCACGAACACGTTAACGAACAGATTGAAATGTCGAGATTGCCTCGAACACAGCAAGGGATAAAACAGGAAGTAGAGGATAACTTTGTAGATGATAGTGGGTACGTGAACGAACCCACTGACATGTTTGATTCTCCACAGATAAAGAAAGAACCGAAAGAAACTTTTGAAGTAGGATCGGAACACACCGATTCCGTAGAACAAAATAGTGTGAAAATTTTAAGCATGAACGATTTATTTGAACAATTAACCAAACAAATTGCAGGGCAGAATAAACAGCTTAAAACACACGTTGCCGAGCACCTCAAAACACAAAGTAATCAACTCAAAACGCAGAATGATCAGCTTCAGAAACAAGTCAGTAATCAGGTTAGTCAGCTTAAAACACACGTTGACGAGCAGCTTAAAACACAAAGCAATCAGCTCAAAACACACAACGAGCAGCTTAAAACACATGTTGGTCAGCTTAAAGCACAGGTCGAAGAACAAGGAATTAAAATTAGTAAACAAATAGAACAGGTAGAACAAAAAGTGGGTAATTTAAGCTCTGTAGTAAATACTATGAAATTTAAAATTGACACAATTAACAAGAATATGGATACTATGCAGGGGGAAATTGACAACATTAACAGTAGATTTGATGTTGAAATCCTCAACATCCAAGAGAAAGTAGAGCCTCTGGTTGAAACAAAAGTAGACGAAAAAGTTTTCGGTCTTAAAACTGAGATCGTAAGCGAATGTCAACACGGAATCTCACAATTGAAAAAGGCAGTTTCAGACACTGAAAGAGATTTAGGTGAGAAAGTTACCGGATGTGTACAAAAATGTGAACAAAATACTTCGAAAATTCAAGGCAAAATTTTCGATCTTGAGAGTAAAATTAAAGATAGACTTGGTGTTGTCTATAGTGGCACACCACTTACGAAGCTGTTAGAAGGTGAGGAACGCTTCGATCCCGCCAAGAAACGTAACGGATAGCATCCGTTGGATTTCATCAAAAATTGCTAGAGGATATTTCCTGAACACTTGTCTGATCAGGAAAAGGTAAACGTAGTAATTAGCGCCTTAGCAGATGATGCTAAGCGCTGGGGAATTAATCTGAATACCGAACGAATGACGTTCGAAGAATTTAAGCAAAAGTTTACGGAAGAATATTGGTCCGAACAAAAACAGGATCATTTGTGGCGCGAGTTTATCATGGCTAAGCTTCATGATAACAGGGGCAGGAATTCTTTGAAAGATTTCTGCGAATATTGGTACCGAAAGTTGACGCATTTAAGAGGAAGGAGATCCGATTCAGAATTCATATGGGAGCTATATAAAAAGCTTCCAGAAGATTCGAAGAGATACGTGGGAAGCAATCATCGCAGCTTCCAAGCGTTTCTCGAGAGGGTCGAAGACGAAGACCACTGGCGCGAAATTCGTGCCAATTATCGGAATTTTGGTAATAGAAATAATCGTAATAATGACGAGAGAAATGACGGCGATGGGTTTCGCGTCAATATGATACAGAGAGGTAGAGGCAGAGGAAGAGGTAGAGGGAGTTATTCAGGTCGCGTTAGAGGGTACACCGCACAAAATAATAACGACGCGGGAAACTGATTTCCGCGAACGTTGCGGGCCAAACGGAAGCGGACAGTATATACCGGCCCCGATTTAAGAAATGTTACCGGTCCGACAGCAAAGTTTTGAGACAGCTTAGAGACAGGCGTGGAACAACGCAACGTGTCGTTGCGGAACAAGCGTCAGGTGCGCACACAAATGACTCATCTTCGCTGCGCAGAGTGCTACATGTTAACAGGCGAGTGGAGCATCAGAGGTCAACGGCCCAGCTTAGCAGAACAGCTCTTCAGAGAGAAGCCGCTAGCAATGCGGCAGCATTGGGTACGAACATTGCCGTAAGAGCTGGTGAATACATTACGAGTGGTAATTCCGTGGCGAAGGAAATAATAGATGAAACTGAGGATGCACAGAGAGGTGCGGTTAGCAGTATTAGCAATGAAGTAAATGGCGAGAATGAATTAGCGGAAGTAAGTAATTGGCGTGTGCAGATCGACGATCTGTACAAGGGCCTCAAGCAATGTGAGTGGGAGGATTTTAAGAAGGAGTATGAGGCAAGGAGGTTAATTAGTGGAAAAGGAAATAGTAGGGACGTCGATAAGGTGACGTGGCCCAGATTTGAAGAGGAGAGAGTAAATAGCGCCGCGCAAAGTACACGTGCTGCCGATAGGACAATGATTAAAGATAGGAATGAATTGGAGGATGAAATCCTAAGCATTGACGAGGAAGTAACTGCTGTTAACGATCCGCCAACAGTACACGCTGCTACCGAAAGGCATCTTGGGGAAGGGGCAGATAATTACTTAAAAGTAATTGAAGTCCACGAGGATTACACTAAATGTGAAGTAACAGGGGATGTGAGTAAAGCCGATAATGAGGCCGTTTTGTCAAAAGAAGATATTGAATTAAAATTAAAGCCTGACTAAAATGCAGAGGGAGAACTTATATTTCGGTACTAGTGAAAATAATGGGGATACAGCTAATTGCGATATTGTACCTATTGATGACGAAGTTTCAAAACAAAATCCAGATGTTGAGACTGAACAAAGAAAGAAAGAGCCACCGGACGACTCAGTGTTTATTTTGCAAAGAGTTCAAGTAAGCAAAGACTTTGAACTCCAGAAACCGAAAAAGCCGCCAGATATAAATGGTTCACAGGTCATGAACGTATCTTGGGGCGATGTCACAGTCGACCAAGGTGCGTTGTGGAAAAAACAGGAAGGGGCATGATTTAGAGTCTGGGGCAGATTTATATTCGACTTTGAGAATGTCATGAACACCTCACATCATGAATCTACTGGGTTCCCACCGGAAGAAATTTTGTTAGGCAGCGGAAGTAAAAGTTTAATTGAAGAAAAACTAGAGTTTCCACCTTGTACAAGTTTGGGGTTGAGTCAAAAGAAAGGATTAGTCAGAAAAAGGGCAAAGCAAAAAGCTGAATCTAGATCTAAAAGACATGATAAAAATCTGAAAGTTTCAAAATTTAAAATTGGGGATTATGTTCTTTTAAAAATCCACGAGAAGTCTAGTGAACTGAACCATGAAATTTCCAAATTTAAATATATTTACAATGGGCCGTATATAATACAGAACATTCCACACGATATTGCTTACTACCTGATCTACCCAAAATCCAAAATACCTTTAGGTGTAAGAAATGTTGTGGACCTGAAACTGTATGTTCCTAGGAGTGAGTGACCTAAGTACACTCAGAGAGCAATTTGCAGTAAATATGCTGTATCTTATGCTGAAACTAATTTATTCCAAATGTAACTAATCTTTGTAAATATATGTGTACCAATATCAGTGTGCTAATGTACTTATGTGAGTTTCAGATTACCAAATGTACTGTAAATGTAAAGATGTATGGAGAAAAGGGCTGAAAAGAAAGGGTAAATGCTGCAAGCCAAATAAAAGATGGGACTGTCAAAAATCAAAGTGGGCAGTATATGAGTCATAATATAAAGGACTGCCAAACACCAATGAGGGCAGATAAATAGTCAATGGAGAATTGTAAGTGTGGTACAGGTGATGTGGTAAAATGATGCGAAATGGACTGCCCAAATCTGAATAATCGGCAGCAAATATATGTAGTGATTTTTCTAAATATTATTGTGTGTTTTTTTTTAGTAAGTAAGGAAATGGACTGCCATTCAATGCAAGCAGCAACAAATTGTCTTATAGTGTATATAGTTATTTGCATTTGTTTTTGTAGTTAAGTGTTTGTGTTCCAGATTTTGAAATTATTTCTTTGAGAAATTTAGTAAAAATGAGTAATTTGCTATTTAAATCATGTTGTGATAGGAGGTTGGACTGTGCCAAAGGCACTAAAGCAAACGATAAGTAAATGTTCTCGATATATTAAAAAGTATAGACCTATATAATGTGAGTGAAAGGAAGTTTGTGGAATAAAATTTTTGATGGGACATTCACACAAAGATTCAGAACCATTGTATAAATATAAAATTTAGTGTTCCCATCAAATTTGCACTTAGTGAAATTTACTGGAAACAGGGGCATGTGTAACAACAACAACGCTGTACTATTGTACATATAATAATTTTTTCTTCTGATTTTGGTAAGTGAGTGTAATCGATGTTCTGTTTCCATTTCTTATTCTTTTCATGTCATTGTGTTGAGGAAACTATAAACAACTTTCGATGTGAATATTAACGTTTATGTCAAATTGCAAGTAATATTATAACAAAATTGAAATGTAAGAAATGTTGAAACTGTTGTAAGATGTTAAAGTTGTACTTGTGCGGCTGGTCCATACGTAGGCAATGTATGATATGTGGAATGCAAAACCTTTGGTGAATACCCTGTCTGTAGAGGAGCGGTAAAAGGTGGATGGCAGGCGAGCGCGGGAAAATGCACACGGGCGCGGCACGGCATAACGGGCTCAGCAGTAATAGTCGGAATTGGGCATCGGTCTGAGAAACACGCTCTGGATCGAGGAGGCTCTCCTGGAAAACGTGATTTCATTGAGCCTCGGATGTGCCGTTTCCGACGACTATACAGCATGGCTATATTCCATAGGCACTAAATGGAAAAGTATTGCGACGCTAAGAAGAAGCAAAGTGCCGATACATCAAGAGCCATAGCTGTGATTGTATGTGTGCTTTGCGCCTCGCCATCTAGCCGCCCGCCAACCGCCGCATCGACACGAACAGGTTGAAACTTTTAGTACCGTATTCGTGTGGACCAGTGTTACTTTTGTTCCTGACTGTTCAATAACAACTTAACTTTTACCAGAACTGTCCTATCATTTAATTATCCTCATCACTAACCTAGACAGGGTGCTTTCCACATGTTGTGCAACCCGAGTGTCCCGAAATGAAGATTTAAAGTTTATGTTAATAATACTTACCTGCAGACCTATCTATGTTAGAATGATGTTTAAAGAACTTTGTTGTTAATGAATATATAGGTAAATAATATAGGTCTGACGAAGTTGGAAGATAATGTTGAAATTGGTTTAGTAATGAAGGCTAATTAATTTGAGACAAAAATAATGGTAGTTAAATGAGCAAGAAATAAGACAAAAAGAGTAGTAACTCATATATTGGAAATCTTGAGTGCTTAACGATTTCGATAATCAAAAATTTCAGTACAGTTTCAAGGTCCCCCCCCCCCCTTTTCTTTTCTATTCATGTAAATTCTGAAATGAACTAAACTGATTTGACCAGCAAAGTTAAAGTCGAGATAAAACCAAAAGTTATTAGTGTTTTACCCTTTTCAAAATTGACATTGTATGTGTGTTTCGAAAGTGCTATTTCTGTGCCCGATTTTAATCAGATCAATAGACTGTACGAAGTTTGTAGTAAACATTATAGTATATTGTTGTGTATTTATGGCTTGTTCATATTAGTACAGAAAGTGAAATTATTAGTTCAGTAGATTTTCTGGTTCTAAAATTTACCATATTATGCAGTGCTATTACGTGTTGTTTTGCATACACATACTTCAACTTGTTCAGGGAAGAAACTCAATTAATGCCTAATTAGGCTGGCGACCGTGTTATTAACAATTTGGTAGCATCTGCTGTGTCGTTTCTTGTCCGTCCTAACGTGTAGTTGCACTTCAGACTTGCTTGACGTATCATTGTTGTTACTGAGTGGGTGAAAGTCTGATTTTGCCTCCATTCTGGTACACGCGGTCAACATATATACCAAAATCCTTTCTTATAAGGTGAAGCCCGTCAACTTACCATAGTACAGGCTTTAATAAGTATCGTGCGCAGTAGCGTAGTGTTACAACACGTCAATCGATTTAAACTGGTTTCCGAATTCTAGCCTCTAGTTTCAGCAGGTAGATGTTTCCCCTTCATCAGATTATTGAGAACATTAACAATCGATAAGACGCTGTATTTCTAGCAATGGTTTACCGAGAAAGATCAGTTCCATTAAGAAAATGGAAAGATGTGTGCTCGATTCATTACACATATCACGTTTACAAAATCATGGAAGAATCTTACAAAGTTGAGCAAAAACAAAGTAATAATTCATTAATAGATCAAATTACAGCAAAGAAAGTCTATTAAAACATTTATTAATGATACATCACCGTTTAACCCAGTCAGAACTGAATAGAATGACACAGATACCTTAAAGTGCACCAGCAAAGAAAACATGTTATCAAAACCAGAACCGAATAACGTAAATGCATGTTCTTATTTTCTAACAGTAACACTATAACTGAAGACTTTCGTGCGCACACACAACACGCATATACACGCACACACACACACAAACACACACACACACACACACAAAGAAAATCCAAAGCGATTCTGGTCGTTTGTCAAGTATGTTAGAGGCAAGAAACAATCAATGCCTTCTCTGCGCGATAGCAATGGAGATACTATCGAAGACAGTGTTGACAAAGCAGAGTTACAAAACACAGCCTTCCGAAATGCCTTCACAAAAGAAGACGAAGTATATATTCCAGAATTCGAATCGAAAACAGCTGCCAACATGAGTAACGTAGAAGTAAATATCATCGGAATAATGAAGCAACTTAAATCACTTAATAAAAGCAAGTCTTCTGGTCCAGACTGTATACCAATTAGGTTCCTTTCGGAGTATGCTGATGCATTAGCTCCATACTTAACAATCATATACAACCGTTCGCTCGACGAAAGATCCGTACCCAAAGACTGGAAAGGTGCACAGGTCACACCAATATTCAAGAAAGGTAGTAGGAGTAATCCACTGAATTACAGGCCCATATCGTTAACGTCGATATGCAGCGGAATTTTAGAACAAATATTGTGTTCGAACGTAATGAATTACCTCGAAGAAAACGGTCTATTGACACACAGTCAACATGGGTTTAGAAAACATCGTTCCTGTGAAACACAACTAGCTCTTTATTAACACGAAGTGCTGAGTGCTATTGACAAGGGATCTCAGATCGATTCCGTATTTCTGGATATCCGGAAGGCTTTTGACACTGTACCACAAAAGCGGCTCGTAGTGAAATTGCGTGCTTATGGAATATCGTCTCAGTTATGTAATTGGATCTGTTATTTCCTGTCAGAGAGGTCACAGTTCGTTGTAATTGACGGAAAGTCATCGAGTAAATCAGAAGTGATTTCTGGCGTTCCCCAAGGTAGTGTTATAGGCCCTTTGCTGTTCCTTATCTATATAAACGATTTGGGAGACAATCTGAGCAGCCGTCTTCGGTTGTTTGCAGATGACGCTGTCGTTTATCTACTAATAAAGTCATCAGAAGATCAAAACAAACTGCACGGAATGGTGCGAAAAGTGGCAGTTGACTTTAAATAACGCAAAGTGTGAGGTCATCCACATGAGTGCTAAAAGGAACGCGTTAAACTTCGGTTACACGATAAATCAGTCTAATCTAAAAGCAGTAAATTCAAGTAAATACCTACGTATTACAATTACGAACAATTTAAATTGGAAGGGACGCATAAAAAATGTTGTGGGGAAGGCTAACCAAAGACTGCGTGTCATTGGCAGGACACTTAGAAAATGTAACAGACCTACTAGGGAGACTGCCTACACTACGCCTGTCCGTCCTCTTTCAGAATATTGTTGCGCGGGTTGGGATCCTTACCAGATAGGACTGACTTAGCACATCGAAAAAGTTCAGAGAAAGGCAGCACGTTCTGTGTTATCGGGAGAGAGTGTCACAGAAAAGATACAGGATTTGGGACGGACATCATTAAAAGAAAGGCGTTTTTCGATGCGACGGAATCTCCTCACGAAATTCCAGTCACCAACTTTCTCCTCCGAATGCGAAAATATTTTGTTGACATCGACTTACATACGGAGGAACTACCACAAAGGTAAAGTAAGGGAAACCAGAGCTCGCACGGAAAGACATAGGTGTTCATTCTTTCTGCGCGCTATACGAGATTGGAATAAAGCAGAATTGTGAAGGTGGTTCGATGACCCCTCTGCCAGGCATTTAAATGTGATTTGCAGAGTATCAGGTAGATGTAGATGTGGATGTAGATGTAAAACAGAAAGCTATATATTGGAAATGAAATGAAGTCCCATGCTTCTTGACAGAATGTAGGGGAACGATGCGGGAGACCCGCACCGCCGTACTAGGCAATATGCTAATGGAGGTGGTTTGCCGTTGTCTTGCTCTGACCATAATGGGGATGAATGATGATGATGAAGACGACACAACAACAACCAGTCATCTCGGGGCAGGTCAAAATCCCTGACCCCACCGCGAATCGAACCCGGGACCCAATGCTCGAGAAGCGAGAACGCTACTGTGAGACCACGAGCTGTGGACATATATATATATATATATATATATATAATGGGCATAATGAACTAACAAAAAGCAGACTATTTTACACATTGGAATGGAACAGTGTTCATGTCCATGTACATAGTGTGTTCTTGAGATCTGACTTGCTAATTTATAAAAATTGGACACGATTACATTATTGTTCTTGTGTTAAGAAGATACAGCAGATCATTTATGTATGGTCTGAGCTCTCCCTTAACTTGGTATCAATTATCATTCGCAACATATAAAATTATGTTTAAGAAAGAAGGAAGCCATTAGGTCTGAGGGAGACCAACCTTCTGCCCTCGTCCTTTCCGTTTGTTGAACGCCTTTTCTACAAGCGGAAAAGCGAAGGGATATCCAGCGGACAGTGTTGAGGTAGGAGTGACAAGTGCCCTCGGCGCACTCTGTTTTGGATAACACTTTTTATGTTTTTATTTGGGAAAAATTTGCCGCAGGCAGATTGTACAGTGAGGAGTAGCCACTAAGCAGTGATCGTGAGAGGTCGGGGTTTGGTGCGCTCTGTAAACCATTACTGTTGTTTGCTAACATAGGCACACGTTGTTGGAGAGTACGTTTATTAAGGCTTGTAAGTTAAGAAGTAATAAATGGCTGCGTTCCAAATCTTACCAGTTTGTACAACTGGGCTTCAAGCAAGCTTAATAAGGGCTGCCATTAAGATGCCATTATTATATGATTTGAACCATAGACGTGAACAACTTGGAGATGCTTTGGCACCATGTCTTCAGCTCCACCTCTCAGCACAAGGCAACCTACAAACTATTTGCTTGATATACTTGAAAAAGGAGAGCCTGGCTTGAGTTGACACATTCTGTCGACAGGCGTGTTTTTGGTGAATGTTAAACTTCAAATGCCAGTTTCAATTTCCTTAACTCCTACGACAAAATTTATCAGTGCTAAATGTAACAGCATCAAAAGTATTTTCTATTTAATAATTCTTGAGATGGATTGTCTTTCGTGGGTCACTTCGTTGCAATATGCGAGTAACATTTGTTTCCATAAAATTACTTTTTAAAAGTTTCAGGAGAATATTAACTTTATTCAGATGGCCAGAAAAGATTCGTAGTAATGAAAGGAAGTCGATAAATATCTTGCCAGATTCATTCTTGTTCTCAAAAGCAAGCTTTGATGTCATTAACATTATTTACGTATTACAGTAAGGAGATGGTTAAAATTAATGTAAATTGTACTGAACCATGCTTAGTTTTTGAGGGTGTTGTACTTCATACTACAAAAATCGTCAATACACGTCTTGGCATCTAATACTGAATTTGGACATTTTAAATTTGTATTTTTGAGTGGTTTTACAGTAATGCTACGTTAATTTGTCCAGCAAGTAAGCAGTGTGAGGTCAATGACAACCCATGTTAAGTGCCCTCAGTTTCTATGTAGACAGTATGAAGTACATTGACCGGTTTTGAAGGGAAACATTTTTGGTAGAAGTAGCGATTTTAAAGGTATGTCGTTACAGTAGATATATTTAAAAAACAATGAACTTATTTGAAAAAAAAAACTTACATTGACTGTAATTGGAATACCTTGTTTATGAGATGTTATTGAAATTTTACTGTGCACTTTCTCGAAACAGCTTGTTTCTTAGCGTTGTTTACAGCCAAGGTCTTCAGTTAACAGATATGACACAAAATGTTTCATGAACACAAGTGACCACGTAGAAGCGTATTAGTGTATTGGCTCGTGTGTATATCGCAGGCACAACTCAGTTGGGGGGATGGATTTATCACTCAGGATCGCGAATGTGACGAAACATTTGAAATTGGCATGTGTTGTTCCAACCAGTGCGTCTTCACATATCTTGAATTTCACATTCGTCTAATGTCCTGTGCTATGAACTGGACAGTTAAGCAGTGGTGCACATCTCCATTACTATAGTCTAGGGTCAACTTCAAGACTACAGGGAACATCTCCCACCTTCTCCCCCCCCCCCCTCTCCCCTACTCTGGTGAATCCTTGCATCTCAGGTAACTGTTCGAGATCCTTGCATGGCCGCCGAATCACTGTGTCAGTTCAGGCACTGATGAATATGTAGGCCATTTGCGTGAGCTAAAAATAGCAGAAAACCCCTCCCCAATTTTCCTCTCAAGACCAACAGGAACCCAGTTTGACCTCCCCCTTTCGAATTTCGTCATTCGAGGTGTGTATGCTGTGAGAGAACCATCAGCAGCAGTGTTACTTGACTTTAAAAAATGGCGGTAAATATTACCATAACTGACAAGGTAAATTACTTTGACATTACAGTCTGTGACTGGGTTACGGCTGAACTGCTATAATTTAATGACATCATGGCACAGTCTGCAAAATGACAATAAATATTAACAATATTTCTGACTTCAGGGACGTAATAATCCTGCTGAGCTGTTTTTATGTGTGAAATAAACACGTCATTTCAATGGTTTTTCGCTTTTGGCTAATTATGCCCCTTAGTAATTTTCAAGCTACCTGGTAATGAAACAAATAACATAAGTTACAGCAACTTCAAGAACAAAGAAAAAAACATGTCAGAACTATACACCTCTCACAGTGAATTATTTTATTGCACGGTAACTTCAAAATGCCCAACGAGGAATCTGGAATCTTACTGACTGGAGTAGAATTGCCTTCAGTGATGAGTCCCTACTCAAACTGAGCCCCGATAACCAGCAGACGTGTCTGGAGGATGCCTAGACAACAGTGGGATACCAGCGTGACTGTCGCCTGCCATACGATCTGACAACCAGGACTGATGGTTTGGTGTGCCATTTTCTTTCATAGCGGGATCCCTTTGGCTGTCATCCGCGCCACCTTTACAACACGGTGGCACGTCAACGATATGCTGCACCCCGATTTGTTGCCCTTCATGGCAAACCCTGGACTTACATTTCAGGGTGATAATTTCCTCCTGCACATGGTGGATGCTTGTACTGCTTGTCTCCATGCTTGCCAAAGCGTACCCTGGCCAGCAAGGTCGCTGGATCTCTGCCGAGCTGAGAAAGTTTCGAGGATTTGGGCATGGTCCACCAAACAGTTCGAGATTTTGATGCCAACTGGGCAGAACTTGGCACGATACCCCTCAGGAGTACAGCCGACAACTCTCAATCGATGTCAATCAAGTCGTATAACAGTTTTCATAAGAGCCAGAGGTGGACAAACGTGTTACTGGCTTGCTCAACTTGTGAAGCTCTTTCTCTTGAGTAAATATTAAGTTTTTTATGAAACTGTAATCATTTGTTTGTCTGCATTTGTACATCACATGCACCGATTTCCGTACCATTCGGATCATTCCTTAGTGGTGTGTAGTTTTCTTTCGTCCTAAAGGGTATGATTTATGACATTAGTCACTTCAACGTTATAATATGGGACCGGAGCGCAGCTGAATTACTATATTTTAATGATGTCATGGCATATTCCGCGAAATGACTGTAAATATTAAGGTAATTTATGTTGTAAGACACTTTGATACTACAGTCTGTGACTGTGGTATGGCTGAATTGGTCTAATTTACTTCTGTAAAGTGAAGTTAAGTATTAACATAATTTATGGTGTAAGAGATAACGACAATTTAGAATGTCACTAGGACACTGCTGGACTGCTATAAATTAATTATGTCATGTCATTTTCTGTAAGCATTCCATCGTACAATCACATGCCAGCACAATTTACAATTTATTGCGTTCCGTGACCAACGTTCTCCAAACTTCCACGTTTCCATTCCAAACTATATGTAAGATGTGTTACATTTTTAACAATTAGGGCAGTCCATTATTTTAACAAAATATACCAATATCACACATCGAACAATTGGGATAGCTTGATACTTTAGCAAGTAAACGCACAACCTGAGGTAAACAAATGACACACTGCATTATTAGCATGTGACGGTATTATACGACTGCCCGTTGTCGATTCATGAGTAAAGATGGAAAAATCCGAGTATTTACACTTAAAACACAAGGCTAAATGTACACTGTTAACAATAATCCCACCACCACCACTGCTATTGGATAAGGATAGAAAAAATACGCACTTCAATTAAAAAAGTGAAAGTAAGAGGGCGGAATTCCACACGTATCCATCCATGAGTGACGTAGCTGGTAGTTGGCTGGCTGAGACAGTGCCACAACCCCAAGCTATTCGCCAGGTACCTCTCACCTTTGTAACATCTCTGACCATGATAATATACGATGTGTTGCAATAGGCAAATCATATCTGGTCTGCAACGGCTAGAAAAGAGAGAGCTAGGGAGTGTTCGCTCTATGACCGTTAAGACGAGGCAGTCACTGGGAAACGCCAGCAATGCCTACATTTACTATTATCACTCGCCGGAGGGAGGAGAGGAACTCGATAAGATACAGAGCGTTGCTTATAATAGCATTAAGTAGCCAACAGCAGAGGAGAATTCAAACTGTATTAAACACTCGAAAAATTTTTATTACGTGTCTCTCTAATTCTTGGGAATATTTCCAGAAATTAAAAGTTGTTAACATACTGCTACCGCTAACAAAGTTCTTCTGTACAGCACTCATTTATTTTCATTGTTAAATTGACTGCGCTAAAAAATTCTCGTTCATTGTCGATGACAACTATACAATGAGTTGTTTCATCGTTGCAACCTGTTTACGATTAACGATCATGAAGGAATTGTTAAAAAAATTGCGTATCGTTTGCTCATGCAGTAGTAAACTATGACCTTTGTAACATATATTATCATGCTAGAGGCATCCCTCCCCACATTGTTTCCTACAAGATATTGTTAAATGCTGTTACCTATGATAGTTCTCTACGAAGATATATGAAATGCGAAATAAATAAGAAATTTTATCGTACCCAGTTATGAAAAAATGGTTTTAAAGCAAAATTTTATACAGTCATTCGATACGGCAGTTCCATATTAGTCTGGATTGATATTAGTTTAATCGATGTATATTAACAAGGACATTAAGGAAACCCAAAGAACACCCAGTTCCCCAATCGTAGCAAGACGCTAATCCGTATATCTCGCATAGAGGCCGTAGGAATAAGAGAGAGAGCCGGAGTAAAAAGTAGATTTAATGTTTCGAGATCTGTATCGTTTAGCAGTATTACATACAGAAGAGCGAAATTTGTAAATATTTAGCGCATTGTTCACTTCCTTCACATGCTATTTGAGCATCAGTGACTTCGATCTTGAATATAGGGTCTGTTGCAGTAATCTCTAAGTAATTTCTTTAACAGTCTGTTCGATACAACGCCATATTTTCTTAAGTCGAGTAACAAGATATACATCTGGATACAAAGCAAGCGTTGTCTTTAAGTATTTTCAATTACATGTTTCACAATATTATCAACAGAAAATCTGTACCAACTACCCTTCACCCAGTTGACCGATTGCGAAAATAATTACAGAAACAGAACTGCTAACGACAACAATGTAATTGTATTTTCAGAATCAGAAAGCGGAAATTTGGTGTTATCTCGAAGAGGATGGTTTTGCAATGGCGAGAATATAGATGGAGGCAGAATTATAGCTCTCCAGAGCAACGACGAAAAAAACCTTTAATTTTTATAATACTATGCCTACTAACTTAAACACCTTTCGAAATAAAACCGCATTATGAGAGGATCCTAATTTCTATACGGGGACTGTAGTGAGATGAGAAAATCAGATTCGTAACACCTACATGTCACCTTAGAATGTGTGGTGAAGAGAACATTAAAAGCCATGCTGTTCCATTTGTGTGGAAAGAATGGCTTTAATTCTTCGTTTCAGTCGTTTTGCCAGATGTGCGTCAGAGGCAATAATATATCGCCTCAAAATACTGTCATCTCGCTGTTGTGCACAGCTCCTAAAATGTAGTGCCCGCCATCTAGGGGAATTTAAAGATATTAAAGTGACATATCGTAGCTTGACAGATGTGCTTCATCTTTGTGCAGTAAAGCAAAACACTGCAAAACGTGAATCTATCTGCACCGTTCTCGACAACTCTTCTCGCACACAGGAATTATTAACTTATTGCCCGCGAAAGGCAAAGGTCCCGAGTTCGACTCTCGGTCCGGCACACTGTTTTAAACTGCCAGGAAGTTTCAATTGACTGACTGTTTCGATTGGAATTAGAAATCACGCCCTCACGTAAAACACGCTTCGCCAAAAGTAGTTTGTGCTAGTTTATTATTTGTCATGTATCTTGCTATCCACGCAATGGATTTAGCGCAGAATTGATGATAAATATTTTTTGCACCAGTGGCAAAAACTTCGGGGAATACGGAGCTGTTGTCTGCCATAGTTCATGGTTCTTCACTGAAAATAAATATGTCTAGTATCATGATCTTACACAATCTTAGTTCAGTGGGCAACTTAAAAAGATTGCGACCCCAGTAAGTTTGTTGCTGAACCGCAAATAGTGTAGAAGTCTCTTCAATCGATTTCCACGTGGTTCACCACTCCACCAAAATGAATGCTCGTTAAATATAATTATTCCACATGTTTTAAAAAACTTAGCAACGACACTAAAGAGTGTTTGTTGGTAAAACTACATATCATCTCTTGTTTCTAGGATTTTCTCATTGCTCTCTTATCACGATACATATGTCGGAGGAAGTAATATGATGCACTTGTACAGATATGCTTTTTGTTACTGTCCATTCATGGTCTATCTAACATAGTTCGATTATCAACTAACATACACTTAGACATATGTATCATTTATTGTTCATACTTATTCCATCAGCAAAGAAATTATCCACACTAATGGCAACCACACCCTCAACCTCTATTCATCTCTCAACCCCTATTCATCCTGTATGCTACTATGACTGTCCGCACTATTAATGTGAAAACCATTTAAAGTTATATATTTAAAAGGAAGTGCACTTTTTTCGGTGTTCTGACTCCAGTGTACTGTTGTCATTATGGGTGAGAAGGAAGTGCGAACAATAGCACAATATTTTACTCAACTGGTTCTTGTAACTACTTATTGATAATGAACCTTGTTGAAAACATGGATTGCTGAAAATAGTTTTTTCTCTGTTTTTTTTTTACATCTAGAAGATTTGATCGGCTTTGTTACTTTTCAACACTGTAGGATTCTGTTTCTTCCATCCATTATCATTTGTATTTTCCTCATTTCATATTTCCACATTACAGTACTTCACAGTTCAGTCTCTATTTTACTACAGACAGTAATCAACTCCCAGCTTCTACACACCACAACTCAATTCCCTCATAATACATGTGAAAACCAAGAAGAATATAGATGATACAAACAGTATTAGTCATCTTACAAAATACCTATCTTTTACGTTCAAAGAACTTTATGCAGGATTAATTCGTTATTACACAAATATTATCAATTTATTACTCAGAAAAACATCCAGTATGACGCTGAAATTTTCAAATGTGATTACAATTTCGAATTAAATTACATATATGAAAATAGTTATCTTATACTAATTTTGCTGTTTATAAATATAGAAAATCATTTTAGTTAAGCTGCAGAAATTACTCTTAATTCATATATTACAAAATGTATACAAATGAGTCATATTGTAAATTTATCTGTATCTCATCCTACAATGTGTTGGAAAAATGTGCTGACCAGGTCAGTTACAATGTGTACTACACTTCTGCATATAAAACATCAGGACCCACCCAGTATATAGTTATCCTCCAGTGGTTCTACAACACTCATCATGTAAATCGAACGTTTGTAGTTTTGCCTGCAGTTTAATTGAATAGTCCTTAATGATGAACAAATATTACATATGTATTTGTCTGTATTATGGAGAAGAATGTCCTGGATTGAGAAAAAAATCTTCGCAAGCTTTAATACAATAACTATGTCATCTTTACTAACAATCTATTCCTCTTAGTTTATAGGTATAAAAACTAAAGGCAAACAGAGAATTCCCATCAGTAGACAAACTGAGAAGTAAAAGTAGTGTAGTATATGGGTGTTACATTCGGAAATATCTACTATGGAATGGTTTACGTCTTCTCAACACATTTAGGCATTATCCAAATGAATATAGAATTTCGACGCATTGCGTATCGCTGTAACAAGCTCTTGCCTTTAAATGTCAATATAATACCTCTGTAGTGTTTGTTGGAGTCAGTATTAACAAAGATCATCTACAAGACACATGTCAGCTGTCATTCTGCAGCATAGTATCCTACAAGTTTTGTTATGTGCAGCTGTCGGTTTCTCTGTTTTTTTAATTAAAAAATGTTGTTAGTGGCACTGGCATGAAGGACACATCACATTCATTTGGAAATGAGGTATTACTCCAGAAGAGCAATGGAGTCAGATGTGTAACACGGTTAATCAGCTTCCTTCTCAAGGAGAGTAATGGTGTCCCTAATACTGCTTCCTGTCACTGATGTCAAAGCTACAGCATACACATCATACCGATTTGAAGGCAATTTACTTATGAAGAATAGCCATTACAACAGCAGAGCGACAGAATCAGATTCAAAACAAAGATTATCTCCAAGAGGTAGTTTACAACATGCCTGACAGTCCTACTTTTTAGAAGAGTAATGATGTGTGTAGTACTTCACAAAAATTTTCTATCAACAAAATCCTATTGTCTTCTATTGTGTATGTACCAAATCATGATTTTGAAGTACAATTTGCTTCTGAAAACGACCTATTTCTAGCAGAGCAATGAAATTGTATTTATAACTAGGATTACCACCCATAGGTAGTTTACGATATGCCTGTCAGTCCCGCTTCTGGTAGAGTAATGCTATGTGCAGTACTGGCTCTTGCTATTGCCTAAAATTGACCATTAAAAAGACTACACTCATCTACAGCATACACACGCAGCTGACATACAACACTAATATATAATATATATTATGTTAACAAACTCATCCTAAGTTACAAGTCCACCTTATTAAAACTATAAGCAGACAGAACCTAGCACACAGAAATGATAATCTGTACGGCGTACTGCTACAGCAGTCAACTTTCATATGCTCTTATTACTAGAGAATGACAGGAGTGCTACATATACACTCCTGGAAATGGAAAAAAGAACACATTGACACCGGTGTGTCAGACCCACCATACTTGCTCCGGACACTGCGAGAGGGCTGTACAAGCAATGATCACACGCACGGCACAGCGGACACACCAGGAACCGCGGTGTTGGCCGTCGAATGGCGCTAGCTGCGCAGCATTTGTGCACCGCCGCCGTCAGTGTCAGCCAGTTTGCCGTGGCATACGGAGCTCCATCGCAGTCTTTAACACTGGTAGCATGCCGCGACAGCGTGGACCTGAACCGTATGTGCAGTTGACGGACTTTGAGCGAGGGCGTATAGTGGGCATGCGGGAGGCCGGGTGGACGTACCGCCGAATTGCTCAACACGTGGGGCGTGAGGTCTCCACAGTACATCGATGTTGTCGCCAGTGGTCGGCGGAAGGTGCACGTGCCCGTCGACCTGGGACCGGACCGCAGCGACGCACGGATGCACGCCAAGACCGTAGGATCCTACGCAGTGCCGTAGGGGACCGCACCGCCACTTCCCAGCAAATTAGGGACACTGTTGCTCCTGGAGTATCGGCGAGGACCATTCGCAACCGTCTCCATGAAGCTGGGCTACGGTCCCGCACACCGTTAGGCCGTCTTCCGCTCACGCCCCAACATCGTGCAGCCCGCCTCCAGTGGCGTCGCGACAGGCGTGAATGGAGGGACGAATGGAGACGTGTCGTCTTCAGCGATGAGAGTCGCTTCTGCCTTGGTGCCAATGATGGTCGTATGCGTGTTTGGCGCCGTGCAGGTGAGCGCCACAATCAGGACTGCATACGACCGAGGCACACAGGGCCAACACCCGGCATCATGGTGTGGGGAGCGATCTCCTACACTGGCCGTACACCACTGGTGATCGTCGAGGGGACACTGAATAGTGCACGGTACATCCAAACCGTCATCGAACCCATCGTTCTACCATTCCTAGACCGGCAAGGGAACTTGCTGTTCCAACAGGACAATGCACGTCCGCATGTATCCCGTGCCACCCAACGTGCTCTAGAAGGTGTAAGTCAACTACCCTGGCCAGCAAGATCTCCGGATCTGTCCCCCATTGAGCATGTTTGGGACTGGATGAAGCGTCGTCTCACGCGGTCTGCACGTCCAGCACGAACGCTGGTCCAACTGAGGCGCCAGGTGGAAATGGCATGGCAAGCCGTTCCACAGGACTACATCCAGCATCTCTACGATCGTCTCCATGGGAGAATAGCAGCCTGCATTGCTGCGAAAGGTGGATATACACTGTACTAGTGCCGACATTGTGCATGCTCTGTTGCCTGTGTCTATGTGCCTGTGGTTCTGTCAGTGTGATCATGTGATGTATCTGACCCCAGGAATGTGTCAATAAAGTTTCCCCTTCCTGGGACAATGAATTCACGGTGTTCTTATTTCAATTTCCAGGAGTGTATGTTTATGTATTTTGAGATTAGCTAATCCTTCAACAACACTTTGTAGCAAGAATGTAATTGTTGCTTCTTTGATAATCGTTAAAAATGAAAACCATAGGTTTAGGACAGCTACTTCTTGGCAGCCAGATAGATATAACTGCTGGGTGGCTCCCATGAGTCAGTGAAGACATTCATGAAATACCACATCGTGGGGTAGTAAGAGTAAAATTCTTGAGGACTGTATCTTTTTTCATCGCAGAGAAACTGACTTTAGAATCTGCGAATGTATATCAGTGAATTTTATGTAATATATCTTCCAGATGTATATTTGTCTCAAGCAGTGGATCTCCCATATCTTGTACTACGAGAGAAAATTGCAAAAAAGGGGCTAAAATTGTGGTAACAGGCTTAAAATTACGCAAGCAATGATGGCAGCTAATATTATTATGAATTTATTTGAAGCATATACTGTCAGTTGCGTCAGGCTTCCTATCGCTCCATGACCACCCAACAACAACAACATCTAGTCGGCATCCTCGTTGTATGTACTAATGCAGAATACAGTACAACTAATGTAGCTACAGATTTTTATATACTTTAAAGATACAAGACGGAAATAATGTTCAGAATACAAATCAAATTTAGCTATCGAAGCTTCTACATATTTATCCACTAAAGATCCAGGATGTATGAATGTAACAGTGGAATTGATAATAGTAATTGAGCCGTGGTTGGCTCATGCTATGCGCTGCATTAAACCTTCGTTGCAATTCTGTGTTTAGTCTCCCGCGGTTATCGCGATTATGCTGCTATCCTCTCCTTCCGCGGATTGCAGCAGCGGTGTGTATCGATATTCGCACCCTGGACTATCTTTGACCTGCCGCTTATAGTTTCCGGCTGGGCGGTGTGTAACCAGTCGGTCGGTTGGCGTGGAGCAGCGAGGAATTCTCTGCGGGACGTAGTTTGGCCGGGGCCGCTCGCAGTGCCTACGTGGTGTCGGAGTGTGTAGGGCTGTTCCCATTGCTACGAGATCCGTGGCTCACCGACCCCAGATACGAAAGTTGAGTTCTGATTTCACCTACCAGCAAGACAAGACTGTTCCCATTGTGTTGTTCGGAGTTTGTTGTCCGTTATTGGGATATTCCCGAGAGCAACAACGTGGTTTTCAAGTTGGAAAATTCTAGCCACCCTCCAGTGGAGTCTCATTGTATTTGAATTGAAGTGCACCAGCGGAATCTTCTGCCTTGTGGCCCTTAAAGTTTCGGTTACCTGCCCTGGCCATTGACGTAAATTTCAGACAGTGTAGTTTCTTCATCGTGTTGTTGCTGTCCAGCACGGTGTGTAGTTTGACAGCTCCAGATATGAGTGGTTGTGGGCGCCAATATCTTTTGCGTTGTTCCGTTGAACTCCCTGTCGGGTGAAGTGGAAGTTATCTTGTCGGTGGGACCATTGACTGTCGGTCGGTTGGGTTGTCGGATCGTGAATGGTTGGCCCGACTGCCTGTCTCACCTAAGCGAGCGTTAGTGTTTGAATTCCAGGCCGCCCCTCGAACATCTGAGTGCCCTTAGGTGTACTGCCATTTTGTTTTTAATTGTTCTTGTTGTTTGTACTTCTATGGCTTCCAGCCGATTTGTTTTAAATTAAGGTTGTTTTGACCTTAAGGTGTACGATTCTTTAGGCCTTCAGTCTGATTCAAACAACTGCTTCACGTAAGGCCGGCCGGAGTGGCCGAGCGGTTCTAGGCGCTATAGTCTGGAACCGCGTGACCGCTAAGGTCGCAGGTTCGAATCCTGCCTCGGGCATGGGTGTGTGTGATGTCCTTAGGTTAGTTAGGTTTAAGTAGTTCTAAGTTCTAGGGGACTGATGACCTCAGAAGTTAAGTCCCATAGTGCTCAGAGCCATTTGAACCATTTGTTTCACGTAAGGCCTTTGGTATTGAAAAAAATAATGTTATGGAGTTTTAAGTGATAGGCCTTCAGCCGATTTGAATTTAACTCGTTTGCTCTTCAAGTGTCGCATTCCTTGGGTCTTCAGCCTAACTAAAGAACTGTTTTAAGATAAGACTTTGACATTTAAATTTCTGTTTTGGTTGAATTTTGCCTAATTAAGAACATTTTTTTTATAGAAACGAGTGTGGTTTAGCCTTAAGTGTTGGGCTTTCAGCCGATTTTGGATTCAAATTATTTGCTCTGAAAATCTCAGATTCTTTGGGCCTTCAGCCTAAATAAAGAACTGTTGTAAGATAACGCTTGCCTTTAAAATTTCTGATTGTGCTTGCGTTTTAAGTTATTGGCCTTCAGCCGTTTGTAATTAAAGTGGCTTTCAGCCGGTAATTAAGTCCCAAAGATTTAAGCTGTGTGGTTAAAAAATAAAATATTGGGCTCTTGTAAAGTTTGATCAAATAATGAAGTTGTATATTCGAGTGTAACTGACAGCCCCTCATTTTGGCCCCTTTCCACAATTTAAACTACCTGTCCTGTCCTTCTGGTTAAGCTGGGCGTTTCATTGGTAGCAGAGCGTGGTTGCGCTTGTGCCTGCCATTCTAGTTGCCGTGAGTTTCACTCTTGTTTCGTTTGCGTTCTGTGGCACCATATTGTTTTGTTTGCTACTTGTTTCAGATGCTTACCGTAATGACTGTTAGACAGTGTCCGGGTATCGGCCTGCTTAGAAAAGACGACCTTGATTACGAGTTGGTAATTAGGTGCCAACTGATTGAGGGCTGTGTTTCGGGATTGGTAACCCGTTTGCGCGCTGCCGTTCTTCAGCGAGTTGACGTCATGCAGGCGGTGGTGGGTGAGACAGGAGCGGCAATTGAGTTCTTGTTTGAGGATATTAGAGGCCTTGAGGACTCTATTTGTCTTTTGGAGGGAACCCAGTCTAGTGACAGTCAGCTGGACTGGGCGCGGGCACAGTTAATGGATTTAACTAATCGGATAGCGGATTTTAGCACGTTAGATTTGGAAGATCATCACAAAAAATCAACCGCTGAATTGGGAACTTTGGTAAACGCATTACAGTTTAAGCTTACGTGTTTGGAGTTCGATGGGAGGAAGCTTGGAGATAGACTTGCGCTGTCAGGGAGAGAGTGAGAATCAGCACAGGGGTGGTACTGTGACAGCCACTGTCAAGTTAAATGCTGTGTTTGCTAAGTTGACTAATCCTCTGGCCTGTTTCTTTAGAGATACTACTGAATTGGTTGTGGAGCGACTTGATCAGGTAGAGGAATTATTGTGGTTATTGGTTTGCTTAGAACAACACGCGGCCGCTTTTCGGGTTCCGCACCAAGTAATTTTGTCGTTGTTGTACCCGTTAGCTAGAGGCGAGCTGCACAACCTCCTCTCGCGAGCCATGGCGGAAGGGTTTTCCTTGCAGCAATTAAGAGAACTCGTAAATAGGCGAAGGTTGACCACCGGGGCTCGTAAACAGCTTGATTGTCGTTATATGTGGGAAGTGCAGTGGGGTGAGGAGCAGTTACATCACTATGTCGATAGAGTTCAGACAGCCTCTTTGGCCTTGCTGATTGACTGACCTGAACAAGAATTGGTCTCTATCGTTCTTAGGGGAATGTGTGCGGCGGATAATTCGCATTTTGTCTTCCGTAAGCAGCCTTCAACCTGGGAAGAGCTCCGTGAAGTGGTTGTAGCAGCATCTGCGTTACCACTTGAGAACCGTGTTCGTCACGAAGCTAATGGACGAGACGTCAGCACTGATGCCGGAGTATCTACATCTGCTGAAGTTATCAAAAGGGAACCCCGGCTTGGTTTCAGGTGCGACAGTACCACTCATTTGTTGCGCTCTTGTGTTCAGCCTCGTGCACCCAGAGCCAATAGATGGCGCCGGTTTGGGCGTAAAGTCGGGTTCGAGCTTCCCGACACTGGTGTACTCGGGTGGTCGCTCCCTCATCACCCCTCTTGCCGTATGTTTGTTCTCAGCTGGGTGGCGAGCCGGTTTGTGCTCTTTTGGATTCTGGTAGTTCCTTTTCATTATTGAGCTTCGAGTGGTTTTTGGAATTTGGACATCTCACGAAACTTAGGTCGGTCCCTTCGTCGGTGCAGAGATGTCGGGTGGCCAATGGATAGATGTTGCCTCTGTACGGTTGGGTCCGGTGGAGTATATGGGTCGGCGATGTTTCCTGGCCTATGTCTGTAGCCTTGGTTAAGGAACTGCTCGTTAATCTAATTTTGGGGTGTGATTTCATCAATAAAACCGACTTGGTCTTGGATAATTCCAGACACACCTGTTTCTTTAAATTCGCTCCTCGAGAGAAGTCTGGCCTTTGCGAGTGCCCTAAACTAGTTGTGCATCGAACTGTTGGGGCGTTGGCCATTGAGGCCGTAACTAACGAGTTCGATCTAGCCCATCTCTTGCCCCATCAGGCTTCTCAGTTACGCGATTTGTTGCACAGCTTTCCCTATCTCCTTAGTGATAACCTAGGTGTTACTGAGTTCTTGATTATTGTATCCGTCTTCCGAGAATATTCCAGTTAGGCAGTCTCCATACCGCCTCTCACCCCCTAAGGTGAAGATGCTCAAGGCTAAAATATATCAGATGCTCCAACAAGGAGTGATTAGGCTTTCTATATCTGCTTGTGCTTCCCCAATATTTCTTGTACCTAAAGACACGGGGTGTGGTTGACTACCGCCGTTTGCCCGCATCTCGTGGTCGTGCGGTAGCGTTCTCGCTTCCCACGCCCAGGTTCCCGGGTTCGATTCCCGGCGGGGTCAGGGATTTTCTCTGCCTCGTGATGGCTGGGTGTTGTGTGCTGTCCTTAGGTTAGTTAGGTTTAAGTAGTTCTAAGTTCTAGGGGACTTATGACCACAGCAGTTGAGTCCCATAGTGCTCAGAGCCACTACCGCCGTTTAAACGCTAAGGTTGTCCTTGAATCGGTACCCCTACCTCATCTGCATAATTCTTTTACTTGGTTTGCTGGCGCTAATTGGTTTATGGTTCTTGATTTGAATCAGTCCTGTTATCAGATTCCATTGGCTGAAGAGTGTAAACATGCTACTGCATTTTGTACGTTTGCTGGATAATATCCTCCAATGACTGTAGCGCTCTTATCTGCTGTCCACAAAACCAGAAACTCTCTGTACGGTGATGACAGTATCGACATCAGTAATGTGCGATGATGAGTTGTTCGTGCTAGCAACAAAGGAAACTTTGGTGCTAGCCTCAACGTGCGTAGCACAGTTCTGAGTGGTCGCTCTCTTACGGCAACCGACGAGACTCAGAGGAAGCTGGTTAGTCAGCTCTTCAGAGAAAATCGTCAGATAACACACACATAGCTCTCAGGTAAGTGCGGCATATCACGAGAGCGTCTGCAGGCGACCATTGCTGAACTGCGGTCCAGAAAGCTATGTGCACGACGGGTGCCTCGGATACTCACACCTAACGTGAAACATCTGTCAGCAATTTCTTCTGCGTTTTGAGCGTGAGGGTAAGTATTCCTTAGCAACATTGTGACAGGAGATGAAAGCTGCGTCACGATTATGACCACCAAAATACACCAGTGCAATTCCGCGCCAAAGGGCACCAACGTCAAAAAGGTTCAAGACCATGACATCTGCAGGCAAAGCGATGCTCACAGTGTTCTGGGACGTTCAAGGTACGGTGCATTTGGAATTCAGTCCTGAAGGCATCACTATAAACTCTGAAAGATACTGCGAGACCTTCAGAGGACTGAAAGTACGAATTCGAAGAAGTCGTCCACAGATTGAGCACTCTCTCTTCAGCATGAAAATGCCAGACTACAAACGAGCGCTGCGACATCTGGAACAATCTGTCACCTTTGGTTCACTGTCATCGATCATACACCTCCAATTTGACTTCATCAGATTTTCATCTGTTTCCGAAACAAAGTTAACCAACGTTAAACATGCTACAACGACGGTATCAACAACTGTGCTCGTCTAAGGGTCGACTATAAGAAAAAGGTACGCACGAAGGCTAAAAACGTATAATGTTAGTAAAGTTTGTTTTATTTAAAAGGTTTTAAGATTTTTCACATAAAACATTCGGACGCGTTAGTTTTCAGCACGCCCTCTTAGTTTACAAAACACTACTTCGAGCAATACTTGAATACAGTTTGTCAATCTGCGATCCCTACCCAATAGAGTTGATATAAGAAATGGAGAAGATCCAGAGAAGAGCTGCACGTTTCGTTACAGGTTCATTTACTAAGTGCGAAAGTGTCACGGTTATGCTCAGTCAACTCTGATGAAAGACACTCCAACAGAGCTGCGTCACGATATGATCTAATGTTAAAAGTTCCGAGAGTTTACGTTCCTAGAAGATTCAACGAACAGATTCCTTCCTCTTACGTAAATCTCTCGGTAAAATATCAGAGATTTGAGCCCACAAGTTGGCTTACCAACAATCGTTCTTCCTGTGAAACATTCGCGACTGGAACAGGAAAAGGGAGAACTGATACTGGATCATAAAGTAGCCTCTGCCACACACCGTAAGGTGGCTTACGGAGTATAGATGTGCAGAGTAAAATTACAAAATAGTTACAAAATGTAAGTCAAACTTGAATTACTGAAGATACATAAAAAAGGACCTGAAAGAGCAGCTGAACGGAATGGACAATGTCTTGAAAGGAGGATATAAGATGAACATCAACAAAAGCAAAACGAGGATAATGGAATGTAGTCGAATTAAATCGGGTGATGCTGTGGGAATTAGATTAGGAAATGAGACACTTAAAGTAGTAAAGTAGTTTTGCTAATTGGGGAGCAAAATAACTGATGATGGTCGATGTAGAGAGGATATCAAATGTAGACTGGCAATGGCAAGGAAAGCGTTTCTGAAGAAGAGAAATTTGTTAACATCGAGTATAGAATTAAGTGTCAGGAAGTCCTTTCTGAAAGTATTTGTATGGAGTGTGGCCATGTAGGGAAGTGAAACATGGACGATAAATAGTTTGGACAAGAAGAGAATAGAAGCTTTCGAAATGTGGTGCTACAGAAGAATGCTGAAGATTAAAAGGGTAGATCACACAACTAATGATGAAGTGTTGAATAGAATTGGGGAGAAGAGAAGTTTGTGACACAACTTTACACAAAGAAGGAACCGGTTAGTGGGACATGTTCTGAGGCATCAAGGGATCACAAATTTAGCATTGTAGCGCACCGTGGAGGGTAAAAATCGTAGAGGGAGACCAAGAGATGAATACACCAAGCAGATTCAGAAGGATGTAGATTATAGTAAGTACTGAGAGATAAAGAAGCTTGCACAGGATAGAGTAGCATGGAGAGCTGCATCAAACCAGTCTCTGAACTGAAGAACGCAACAACAACAACAACAACAACAACAACATAAAAAAGTATGTTTTTGGAATACTTACACCTCTAAACCGATACTGCATCACCCCCTGCTGTGGATTACTATCAAATAAATTCGCAAGAACAAATTTTTAACAAATTACTAGCTAATTCAAACAGCAAGACGAAATAGGATGACCTATTTTAATCTGCGTCACAAAGAATTAATGTCTACAAGGCGCGAGTGATCGAACTTAAATTTATGTATTGTTTGTCTTATTAATACAAATGTCGTAGATCACTTTCTTTGGTGAAACTTCGTGAGTTATGAGTCTCATTTCAGCTCATTCTCAATTGGAGAGTCTCGTACTTTTGTGATGTTAGATTCATTTTTCTTAGGGAAATTAGTTTTCTCGAGATGAACCGCGTAATTTTCATTGTGTCTTAACGATGATGCTGACACGTCAACAGGTTTTATATCAACAAGTTTTATTTTTATTGCTGGAGTGATTTCTGTTTCATTCCTTAAACGAACTACATTACTTTCGTGTCTTCTGTGAATGCAGTTCATCTTGTTTTGATATGCTTTTATATAAATACACTACTGTTCATTAAAATTGATACACTACGAACATGACGTGCTACAGACGCAAAATTTAACCGACAGGAAAAAGATGATGTGATATGCAAATGATTAGCTTTTCAGAGCATTCACACAAGGTTGGCGCCGGTGGCGACACCTACAACGTGCTGACATGAGGAAAGTTTCCAACCGATTTATCATACACAAACAGCAGCTGACCGGCGTTGCCTGGTGAAACGTTGTTGTGATGCCTCGTGTAAGGAGGAGAAATGCGTACCATCACGTTTCCGACTTTGAAAAAAGGTCGGATTGTAGCCTATCTCGATTGCTGTTTATCGTATAGCGACATTGCTGCTCGCGTTGGTCGAGATCCAATGACTGTTAGCAGGATAAGGAATCGGTGGGTTCAGGAGGGCAAATTCGGAACTCCGTGCTGGACCCCTACGGCCTCATATAACTAGCAGACTAGATGACAGGCATCTTATCCGCATGGCTGTAACGGATCGTACAGCCACGTCTCGATCACTGAGTCAACAGATGGGGACGTTTACAAGATAACAACCATACGAACAATTCTACGACGTTTGCAGCAGCATGGACTATCAGCTCGGAGACCAAGGCTGCGGTTACAGTTGATGATGCATCACAGACAGGAGCACCTGCAATGGTGTACTCAACGACGACCCTGGGTGCACGAATGGCAAAACGTCATTTTTTCGGATGAATCCAGGTTCTGTTTACATTTCTTCTTCATGTAGCAATTTTAATGACCAGTAGTGTAAATTGCTATTTGCAATTGTAGTGTAGACGAATTCTGGAAGTTTTCAGATATGTTAATTAGTTTTTTATTATATTAAATTAATTTACACGTATGGCGAGCAGATAAGTATTGAATATATAAAATTTATTCCAGATTTTTTTCTCTTTCCTTAATTTTCTATTTACTTTCATGCGCCCAACGTTTTTACTTTCTTTGGCGAGATTATTATTTTGCCATGTGGTATGTATTTTCTTTTCGCACTCTCGATTAGTGCCTCGGCACCGCTGGCCACAGCAGTGGATCGACCGGCGGATCCACCACGAGAGGGAGGGTCGCGCGATTTGATAGCAGTCGCGGTGGCCAGCAGGCAGTGAGTTACCGGCAGGTCAGTGTCTTCGGGCCCGGCAGTAGGCTTCGGAAGGAGCTGTGCTTCAAACGCTACTCTGTGCCGGTTGTTCCTGTTTAGTCAGTGAATATCGCCTGGTGGCAAACTTTTTCCGACGTGGCGGTTGAACCTTAACAGGCGCATTGAGTTTGAGTATCTGAAGGAACCCCATGGCAGTTGTGGTGCCACTTTCGCCAGCTGTCTGTCGGTTTCGAACTTTGTTCATAGAGGCTGCCTGTAAATTACAGCCTGCTGAGTCCTGAATGACAGCTGCACAGTGAAACCACCCACTTGATAGCATCCTCCGTTACTTGGGAGTTGATGCTGCTTTTGCCATTGATTCTCAAGAAGGACGATGCTCATTTTATCTTATGACTGTTATGTTGTTATTGATCTGGCTGTCTCTGTGGTCGTCGTCCTGCTGACACCAGCCCCAACTCTTATTGAAACTTGTGTGGACAAGCGATTCCTTAATCTGAAAAATGGTTCAAATGGCTCTGAGCATTATGGGACTTAACATCTGAGGTCATCAGTCCACTAGGACTCAGAACTACACTACTGACCATTAAAACTGCTACACCAAGGAGAAATGCAGATGATAAACGGGTATTCATTGGACAAATATATTATACTAGAACTGACACTCCACATCTTCCATACCTCTACAGCCTTCGCCCGTCGCACTCCCCATCAATCGCACGGTTCACGACACACCCCGCGAAATCTCCAAACGTTCAGAGGACATTCTCCGCAGACATCGACGCAATACCATTTCCACTTGCAATGCATTTTCGCAGTCACTCCACAGAAAAAAACGACGAGTTCCGACATCGTATCGCTACCACTGCCACGGCCCTAACAGCAACATACGAGATACTTCGCAAGACAGAGACAAAACAGCTAGCTTGATGCGGCCGCACCTCCATCGTGCGGGTACACCCGTCCCTCCTCCAGACTAGACTACACCATGCCACGATAGACGCCACCGGCCACCGACAGCTACCTAAAGGTCAGTAAACCGCGGCACACAGTGTCCGTTAACAGTGCTCCTGACCTTTGCACCTCACACATACATGCACTCGCCTTTGCTGTTCGTGACAGAAGCATGCATCGCGTAATACAGTACTGGCCATTAAAATTGCTACATCAACAAAAAATGCAGATGATAAACGGGTATTCATTGGACAAATATATTATACTAGAACAGATTTGTGATTACATTTTCACGCAATTTGGGTGCATAGATCCTGAGAAATCAGCAACCAGTACGACCACCTCTGGCCTTAATAACGGCCTTGATACGCCTGGGCATTGAGTCAAACAGAGCTTGGATGGCGTGTACAGGTACAGCTGCCCATGCAGCTTCAACACGGTACCACAGTTCATCAAGAGTAGTGACTGGCGTATTGTGACGAGCCAGTTGCTCGGCCACCATTGACCAGACATTTTCAATTGGTGAGAGATCTGGAAAATGTGTTTGCCAGGGCAGCAGTCGTACATTTTCTGTATCCAGAAAGGCCCGTACAACACCTGCAACATGCGGTCGTGCATTATCCTGCTGAAATGTAGGGTTTCGCAGGGATCAAATGAAGGGTAGAGTCACGGGTCGTAACACGTCTGAAATGTAACGTCCACTGTTCAAAGTGCCGTCAATGCGAACAAGAGGTGACCGAGACGTGTAACCTGTGGCACCCGATACCATCACGCAGTATGGCGATGACGAACACACGCTTCCAATGTGGGTTCAACGCGATGTCGCCAAACACTGATGCGACCATAATGATGCTGTAAACAGAACCTGGATTCATCCGAAAAATGACGTTTTGCCATTCGTGCACCCAGGTTCGTCGTTGAGTACACCATCGCAGGCGCTCCTGTCTGTGATGCAGCGTCATGGGCAACCGCAGCCATGGTCTCCGAACTGACAGTCCATGCTGCTGCAAACGTCGACGAACTGTTCGTGGAGATGGTTGTTGTATTGTAAACGTCCCCATCTGTTAACTCAGCGATCATGACGTAGCTGCACGTTCCGTTACAGCCATGCGGATAAGATGCCTGTCATCTCGACTGCTAGTGATACGAGACCGTTGGGATCCAGCACGGCGTTCCGTATTACCCCCCTGAACCCACCGGTTCCAGTTTCTGCTAACAGTCATTGGATCTCGACTAACGCGAACAGCAATGTCGCTATACGATTAACCGCAATCGCGATAGGCTACAATCCGACCTTTATCAAGGTCGGAAACGTGATGGTAGGCATTTGTCCTCCTTACACGAGGCATCACAACAACGTTTCACCAGGCAACGCAGGTCAACTGCTGTTTGTGTATGAGAAATCGGTTGCAAACTTTGCTCATGTCAGCGCGTTGTAGGTGTCGCCACCGGCGCCAACCTTGTGTGAATGCTCTGAAAAGCTAATCATTTGCATTATCACAGCATCTTCTTCCTGTAGGTCAAATTTCGTGTCTGTAGCACGTCATCTTCGTGATGTAGCAATTTTAATGGCCAGTAGCGTACTTAAATCTAACTAACCTTATGACATCACACACATCCATGCCTTAGGCAGGATTCGAACCCGTGACCGTAGTGGTCGCGCGGATCCAGACTGTTGCGCCCAGAACCTCTCGGCCACTGCGGCCGGCCGTAATCTCAAGGTGGTCCGTTCTGTCTATGTGTGGGTCGCAGAATAAATTCAGTGTTCAGCTGTGTCTCAGTATTGCAGGAAGGGCACAAGCAATCTACAAGTTGCAACAGTAGATCTGGTGGGCAGATGCTGTTTAACTCAGTAGATCATTTTTACTAAATTCTCCCACCAGTTTGTTTCAGTGAGTTATAACATATGATGGGCAGTTGCTGCTTTGCTCATGGCAATGATTTTTCTATTAAATTATGACAATATTTGCTTTCTTGATGTCTGTTGTATAGTTCCCGTTAACTCATTGTATCGTTTTGTAAATGCTGCCAGCAGTTGCTTTTCTAAAATAGTAATAGTAAGTGTTCTTGGGAATGGCTGCTTCACCGCTCACTTCAGTCAACAGTTGATTTTCTCAAATTTTTATAGTAAATTGGAAGTGTTACTTAATATTGGTACCATTAAATTGCTGTATTGGTGTTTAGCAAACTGTGCCACTAGCGTCCTTTGGTAAGTCATATGCATGGATGTTAGAGGTATGAGCTGTTCTCATCTTGCATATTTTACTCTTGTGAAATTTTCTCCTTGTTTAAATTAAGTAGTTTGTTTGAATTCGAATGTGTTTTGATACAGCGTGTTACCATCAATATCAGCTCCCCACCGCTTTCAGTGTTGTCTAGCTGTAATATCGTTGTCCTCAGATATGTATTATTCTCTATTGGTTACATTAAACTTCTTTATATGAGTTATAACCACCGGTGGTCTATGGGTAGCGTCCTCGGTCCCGAGTTCGAAACACGCCACCGCTAAAATTTTGATTAATAATCAGCGTTGGCGGCCGAAGACTTGCGGGATGGGGATGAAGAAGGCAATGGAAACCAGTGCATTAAATACAAGTAACGTGTATCCACAGGATATCTGGCCTGTAATTGCAAAAGTGTCACGAAGATCTCTCCATTGGCAAAAGATTCCGGAATATTTCCCCATTCGAATCTCCGGGAGCAGACTGCCAAGGGGGAGGCGACCATGATAAAAAGGATGAATAACCAACCGAAGGATAATGTTCTACGAGTCGGGACGTGGAATATCAGAACCTTGAACGTGTTAGGGAGCTAGAAAACCTGAGAAGGGAAATGCAGAGGATCAATCTATACGCGGTGGGGGTCAGTAAGGTGAAATGGAAAGAAGACTAGGATTTTTGGTCAGATGAGCATAGGGTAATATCAACAGCAGCAGAAAATGGTATAACGGGAGTAGGATAAGTTATGAATAGGAAGGTATGGCAGAGGATGTGTTACTGTGAACAGTGAGTGATAGGGTTGTTCTTATCAGAATAGACAGCAAGCCAGCATCGACAACGATCGTTCAGGTATACATGCCGACGTCGCAAGCTGAAGAGAGAGAGAAAGTATTTGAGGGTATTGAAAGGGTAACACATTAGTAAAGGGAGAGGAAAACCTAAGTCATTGGGGACTGGAATGCAGTTGTAGGGGAAGGAGTAGAAGAAACAGTTACAGGAGAATATGGACTTGGGACAACGAATGAAACAGGAGAAAGACTAATTGAGTTCTGTAACAAATTTCAGCTAGTAACAGCGAATACTCTGTTCAAGAATCACAGAAGAGCAGGTATACTTGGAAAAGGCGGGGTTGTACGGGAAAATTTCAGTTAGATTATATCATGGTCAGGCAGAGATCCCGAACTCAGATACTAGATTTTGAGGCGCAACCAGAATCCGATGTATACTCAGATCACAATGGAGAATAGGCTAAAATTTAAGAGACTAGTCAGGAAGAATCAGTACGCAAAGAAATGGGATGCGTAAGTACTAAGAAATGACGACATGCCCTTGAAGTTCTCTAAGGCAATAGACACAGCAGCTCGGTATACGTCAGTAGGCAGTGCAGTTGAAGAGGAATGGACATCTCTAAAGTAGGCAATCACAGAAATTGGAAAGAAAAACATAAGTACAAAGAAATTAACTGCGAAGAAACCATGGGTAACAGAAGAAATACTTCAGTTGATCGTCGAAAGAAGAAACAAAAATGTTCAAGGATATTCAGGGATACAGAAATACAAGTAATCGAGGAATGAAATAAATGGAAAGTAAGCTCAGATGAAATGGCTCCAGGAAAAAATGGGAGAAATCGGAAAAGAAATGATTGTCGGAAGGAATGACTCAGCGTATAGGAAAGTGAGAACAACCTTTGGTTACACTAAAAGCAAGGCTGGTAACACTAAGAGTGCAGCGGTAATTCCAGTCTTAAATGGTTCAAGTGGCTCTGAACACTATGGGACTTAACATCTGAGGTCATCAGTCCCCTAGAACTTAGAAGTACTGAAATCTAACTAACCTAAGGACATCACACACATCCATGCCCGAGGAAGGATTCGAACCTGCGACCGCAGCGGTTGCGTGGTTCCAGACTGAAGCGCTTAGAACCGCTCGGTCACAACGGCCGGCCACTATTAAACGCAGAGGAGAGAGTGGATAAGTTGGGTCGGGTTGTTATGGGAAGAGACCAAACTGCGAGGTCATGTGGCTCATCGGATTAGGGAAGGAAGTCGACCGTGCCCTTTCAAAGGAGCCATCCCGAGCGGGTAAGTGGAAAGAGTACATTGAAAGACTCTATGAGGGAAAGATTTGTCTGATGTGATAGAAGAAGAAATAGCAGTTGATTTAGATAGGGGATCCAGTATTAGAATCAGAGATTACGAGAGCTCCGGATATCTTAAGAACAAATCATGCAGAAGGGATAGATAACATTCCATCAGAATTTCTAAAATAACTGGAAGTGGCAACAAAGCGGCTATTCACTTTGGAGTGTGGAATGTATGAGTCTGGCAACATACTATCTGACTTTCGTAAAAATATCATCCACACAATTCTGAAGAGTGCAAGATCTGACAAGCGTGAGACTTATCGCACAATCAGCTTAACAGCTCATGCATCCAAGTTTCTGACAAGAATAATATACAGAAGAATGGAAACGAAAACTAAGGATGTATTACATGTCGATCAGTTTGGCGTTAGGACACGTAAAGGCTCCATAGAGGCAATTCTGACGTTGCGGTAGATAATGGATGCAAGACAAAAGAAAAATGAAGAGACGATCATAGGATTAGTCGACCTGAAAGAAGCATTGTACAATGTAGAACGGTGCAAAACGTTCAAAGTTCTGAGTAAAACAAGAGTAAACTACAGGGAGAGACAGGTAAGATACAATGTGTACAAGAGCCAAGAGCGAATAATAAGAGTGGACGACCAAGTACGAAGTGTCCGCATTAAAAGGAGTGTAAGAGAGGAATGTAGTCTTTCGCCCCTACTATTCAATCTGTACATCGAAGAACCAATGACGGAAATAACAGAAAGGACAACAGAAAGGTAGAGGAGTGGGATTAAATTTCAAGGTGAATCGGTACCAGTTATACGATTCGCTGATGACAGTGCTATCCTGAGTGAAAGTGAAGAAGAATTACATGATCTACTGAATGGAATGAACTTTCTAATGAGTACATGATATGGACGGAAAGTAGATGGAAGGAAGACGAATGTAATGAAAAGCAGCAGGAATAAGAACAGCGAAAAGTTTTATAGTAGGATTGATGATCACGAAGTAGATGAAGTTAAGGAATTCCGATACGTAGGCGGCAACATAACCAATGACGGACGGAGCAAGATGGACATCAAAAACAGACTAGCACTGGCAAAAGGGCTATTCCTGGCCAAGAGAAATCTACTAGTATCAAACATAGACCTTAATCTTAGGAAGAAATTTCTGGGTATGTACGTTTACAATACAGCATTTTACTCGTATGTTAGTGAGACATGGACTGTGGGAAAACCGGAACAGAAGAGAATCGAAGCATTTGAGATGTGGTGCTACAGAAGAATGTTGAAAATTATGCGGACTAATAGAGCAAGGAATGAAGAAGATCCGCGCAGAAACGGAGAGAAAAGGAATATGTGTAAAACACTGACCAGGAGAAGGGTCATGTGATAGGATATTTGTGAGGGCATGAACGAAGACTTACAAGGTACTAAAGGGAGCTGTAGAGAGCAAAAACTGTTGAGGAAGACAGAGATGAGAAGACGTGCAGCAAACTGTTGAGGACGTAGATTGCAAGTGCGGCTCTGATATGAAGAGGTTGGCAGAGGAAAGGAATTCGTGGCGGGCTGCGTCAAAACAGAAAGAAGGCTGATGACAAAAAAAGGAAGTTAATCTAGGGCTATATTTTTTTGTTCTACTAAAAGTGCTTGTAAAATTTATCTACAAAGCAGAAACTGATAGTTTCCGTAATTATAGCTTCATAGGGTACAGTGGTTTGCAAATTATGCAGCTAGTTTATCTTTTACAAAAGGGTCTGAAGCTGCTATGTGAACGCGTCAATTTCAAAGCGAACCTGGGTGGCACATTACAGTTCTAAGAATAGTGCAGAGAATTTTAAACTATAGACTGACTGTATGCAAAACACATATAAAATACTATTACAAAAATGAACATAAAATTTCGACTTTAGTGCCTGGTTGGAAAACGTCACGTGCCTCAGAGCCTGAAAGCTTTGTGACGCTTACTGTCCTTTCATACTTGATACCGGTATCCACAGAACACCGTCTTTTGCTGATGAACTGTGGCGAACAAAGTGCCGACCAACCATAGTATAGACGTGCTGGATGGGGGCCTTGTCTGGCGATCATCCAGTGAAGGGGGACATATCCAGCGATTAAGTAATCTTCTGGATTTTGTGGCGCTTCTTGCTTTCCATGCGTGCTACGAAAGATTTGAGAGAAATGATGCCTTATGCAAGACACCATGTAATTAGTTTAACTCAAACAAGCTGCAGCGATTTCTGTGCTATCTTCAGCGTGTTTTATTTTTTTCTTTTTCACATAATGCTTTCAGTTATGTATCATGGTTGCTTTGCATCTACCATACACTCTGTTACTCGTCAAGATTTCCTTTATTGATGCTGTAGATTTCATTACTTTGTTTCTGACAAGTTAAAACATTCAGTATTTTTACTTTTACTGTTTTTAGCTGTTACACACCCATCTGATATATTGTACATGTATGTTTGTAACTTACTGTCGCGGAATTTCGGCAAAGAAACTTGTGGTCATCTTAAGGTGTATTCTGAAGATGGCACAAAGCTTCGCATAAATAACGCAGCAGCAAGATACAGACACCCGACACGTCACCCGAAATTTCACGGAAAAACTGTATTTTTGATAAAGTATACCAGAGGAAAATGTAACAGTTAAAAGTGGCAGTAGCAAAAACACGTGAAAAAAGGGATTCGAAATTAGAGCACCAAATAAGCCATAATAAGTGTAGAATCCTTGGATGATATAAAACACATATCTCATAGCATCACGTGAGAAAGAAAATAAATAAAATCCACTGAAGTTAGCACAGAAAGTGCTGAACCATGTTTGGGTTGAATAAAAAATAATCAAACTATGTCTTACAAGCTGAATTTCTCCAGTTTTTTTCCGTGAGTGACGATCCTTTGACATTTCATAGTACACAAACATGGACTACTCAAATGACACGTCTTCATCTGAAGCGGAAGAAGTGCCATATTGCATTAAAAGCTTTGAAGGTAGTGGACAATAAAGGGTTACATAAGCCCAATGTGTACTGCATTTCTCATTACTTGTTGTCTTCCTTTATTGTTTGTACTATTATAAAAGTAACAACCAAAGAGGTTATAAGCTACACAGTCAAAGTAATTTACTCATATATTGTCTCATATATTATAAAGATTGGTAAGTTGTTAGTCATTTCATTACTTGTCTCTAAACCGAATTCCATAAAGTACATTGGGTGAAAGTCTGTGGTAGAATTTATCACACATTGAGCTATGGTATTCAGTTCTACGAGCGAAATCTTCTGCTGCAATTATCAGTAAACTATTATGGTAGTTGTAAATTAATGTCGTGGGGTAGCGTTGTCATTTATGACGGCACAAACATGATGAATATAATTTTGTCATTAAACGTTTAACTCGGCGAAGTGTAAGGCACGTGATTTGAGTACCTAATGTAAAACAATATGATCAATTTAATAATTAGTGCAGACTATTTAAACAATCTCATATCAGTGTTTTAACAGCATTGTATCCTTCATGGCGCGTATTTCTTCTGTGGTTGTGACGGGCAAACAGTGGCAGAACCCCTGAAGCCAGATGAAGTTTTGAGGCAGACAATTATCTGCTAATCATAACCTGCTCATATTCCATTACATTTCCAAAGGGAGGCAGCACGACATCAGTCATTCGGAGCTCAGCTGATTCAACAGCGCGAAGTACGAATAGGAAGCGTTCATCAGCTGCAAAAGAAATCATATGGTTAATCACATGCAAGAAGAAAAAGAAGTAACATCGGCGACACTAAAGGCACGTAATTGTTAACATAGTAATGATTGTGGCAGTTTAAACTGTCCTTTAAGTCATCTGAAAGAGCTATCAGTCGTTGTGTAGAAGTTATGACGTATCTTTCAGTGAACATGGATAATAAGACGGAGAGTATGCAGCCATATGTCATCTATGGCTGGTACAAAAAATTACCCGAAATATTAATTGTATTTGTAGCACTACCAACGCTGCTAACGCAGTACAAAAGATCCAGCACTTGTAATTATATGTAACCTCCTACTTCTAATGAAAATAACTTTTGATTAAAGTGGTTGTGCTATAAAACACGTTATATAGATGACAAAAATGTTTAGTGAACAGATTATTTAATTCAAGTAGAGAGGTTGTCTTGCATGTGGATTTGTAAATACATATGCCTTTCTACAATTCTCTAATGTAAGAGACAATGGAACATTCTCTACATATAAAAGACAATGTCCTGACTGACTGACTCATTGCTGCCCAGCCGAAACCGCTAACGACAGAAACCTGAATTTTGGAGAAGGTGTGGATTTTATACTGTAGGCGTCGTTCAAGAAGGGATTTTTCAAATTTTCAACTTTTTGGGTGTGAATTAGGGGATCAAGTTTTTTTAAAAATATTCGCTATTAAGGCAGTTTTGAAGCTATACCTACGAAAATTGGTATTTGGTTTGTAGGTCAGCAATAAAGAAATACATGTGTCAGCATTTTTGGAAATTTAACACTGTGGGTGTGAAATAGTGCTTGAAAAATTTTGTTTGAAAATATTTCATTATTAAAGAATTGCTAAAGTATTTAGAAATGTGCATCTATAAACCTAGGTATTTGACTTCTCAGTTACAAATAAAGAAATACGTGCTTCAGTTTTTTTTGTAAGTTCAACCCATATGGAGGGGGGGGGGGACCAGGGGATGAGAATTTTTACGGAAATATTTCATTGTGCAAGCATTTTTGAGGTTAAATCTATGAAAATTTGTATTTGGTTTCTCTGTTAGAAATAAAACATACACATGTCACTGATTCTGGAAATTCAACCCCTATGTGTGTGAATAGGGGATGTAATGTTTTATGGAAATATTTCATTGCCAAAGAATTTTTAAAGCTAACTCTTTGGAAACTGGTATTTGGCTTCTCGGTTAGAGACGAAAAAAATACGTATTTCACTGTTTTGAAAATTCAACCCCTAAGGGGATGAAATAGGCTCAGACTGATTCACTGACTCATCATCGCTCAACCCCTACCACTCAGGATAGAAACTTGAGATTTGGAAAGTGTGTGGATCTTCTACTGTAGGTGTCGTTTGAGAAGGGATTGTCAAAAATTCCATTCCTAAGGGAATGGAATAGGTGATGAAAGACTTTTTGAAAGTATGCCGTTATTAAGGGAACTTTGAAGCTAGAACTACAGAAACTGGTATTCCGTTTCTCAGTCAGAAAACAAAAAACACATATTCAGCATATTTGGAAATTCAACCACAAGGGGGTAAAATAGTGGGTGAAAGTTCGTTTGAAAATAAATAGGTACTAAAGCACTACAAAAGGACTTTTAAGGCTACGTCTCCGACAGTTGTTACTCGACTTCTAGCTTAGAAATAAATAATACGTGTTTCAATGTTTCTGGAAAGTCAGCCGCTAAGGAAGTGCAATAGGGGATGAAAATTTTTAAGAAAATATTTCGTTATATTGAAAAAAATTTTAAAGCTAAATTTATGAAAGTTAGTATTTTGCTTCTCAATTAGATATAAAGAAATATTTTGTTAGAGGATGACAGGTGCTATGGAAATATCTGCACACCATAACACCTCGGCAGTCGGTTATCAGTACTACTACCAGCAAGATAACAAACTTATCTCAGGGTCTCTTCTGTCGCCAGGTTAACTTTCGGTGGCATGTTATACAACTGGGTGACTTATATTCAAGGTCGGCCACCAATATGAAGGCTGGGTCAAATGCAAACGAGATCTCCCCTTTATTATATTATGAATCCAGCCGCCTGTGCCTCCTCATTCTGATCTGATCTTCACAGTAAAAGGATGAAGAATCAAGTAGAAACAGAAACCTCCCCCAGCTATAAGAACAATACGACTGTTAGATATGAAATCAAATGTCTAATATCATTATAATTAATTTTAATATTGTTATTAATAGATATATACTCGATTAAACTTATGGTTTGTTATTGTTCCAGGAAGCAAACGCGCCTCTGTTGTCGTAGTTACAGAACCGCTACATACTATTAGCCACACTCACACAGAAGCAGAGTCCCATGGATGGTCTTCCTTACTTATTGGAGCTGGTGTTCAATTATACTGTATCACGGCTATAGACACAGTAGCAGCCACTATCACAGCCCACCAACATGCAGGCAAGTTCCTCAAAAGCAGTAGGGACCACCAACGCTTATAATGGGACAGCAAGTCAATCTAAATGTGTAAATGGGGGTGTATCATCAGCTAACGACTTCGTTGTGTTGGTTGAAGTAGAAAACACACAATACATTGGTACCAGAGTTCAATATTCATGATAAAAGGGGGAATATTTGTGCAATATTATAGGGTATATAAAGAATAAGATAGCAGAAAAATGTGATCTATCACATACTCCAATAGATGTTCATATGTATGGCCATAAGGTCTCAATAGTACAGCGTCCAATGAGACAATGCTGGAATTAACATAATAGGACACAAGCATGTAGTTAAAACATTCAGTATTGTACTACAGAGATTGGCACAGAAGTCTGTGCCATTAGCATCCCTAAATGAAAAGTAGTTTCCTATGAGTGTTTTGACTGTTGGAGCAAAAGTAGTATATGTACCAGGTGAAGTGGTGTATCAACACCTGCATTCCATTTGTACCAAGTCTGTAAGTGCAGAACCTGTCAACTCTGTAGATGCTTAGTTCACTGAAGGAATTCCTATACAGTGAATGCTGCCTATTGGCTCAAAGAGGATACAAGGTGATTTTAGGGCATACAGATGATAGCTATTTACAGACTTTTGTGCTGCCAGTACACAATGAAATTTTTACATAAAAATAAACAAATCACAATGTGTATTGTTGTTATTTCTCATACATCCCATATCCCCTGCAACCACCTGTAAAAATACGTATATAGCTTCGTATCAAAAGTCAGTGTGCTCAAGTGCCACCACTACCACCACCTTTGCTGCCGCCACCACTACCTCTGCCAGCGCTACTGTTGCTTCCTCCAGCATCTCTGATGCGCCGCCATCTCTGATACTCCTGCCAGTGCCATTGTGTTAACACTTATGCAAAAGTGTCCCATACAGACATACAACAATAGCCACAGGCTTGCTGCTTATTCGGGCCTGATAACCAGCCTTCCACGGGGAGCAGATCACAGTAACGAACAGATGGAGCGAGACTTATCTATCTCACCGTAACACGAAACACAAGTTCTTGAAAAGATGTATATACTCTGGCTTAGTTAGTAACATCCCATACATTACCTGATATTTCCTAGGCCACCGTGACCTACACACATATTATTACAATTTTTAAACACAATGTTTAGAATAGAATCACTTATTATTTCCCTTTTTACAAACAACACCATGCAGTTTAGTGGGAGTCCCATCACCGTGGCACCATGCATTCACATCATAATGTTTGTAGCAGGAGTAATACATAACAAGAAACATGTCAGTTTCAAACATTTGAGTCTGCAAGTTAAATCTCTGTGAAATATCACATAGAAATGGTAAAAAGTGTGTAGGAAAAAAGTAATAGTCTACAAAATTGAAACTACGATGTCTTTCAGTAAGTATCTTACAAATTTTCGAAAGCACATAACAAATATTTATTGATTTCGCCTGCTGGAACATGTAATAATGAAATGATAGTCTTCCTGCTGAAGCTTTGTAGCATATCTGGGAATATCCAGAACATGTAGGTAGTTTTCTTTAGTGCACCGGCGTTGTGCAGTCACTGATCTCCTTCAACGGAGAGGTTATCGCTGATGTATCAGCGGACATCACCTGCAATATACAGTCACTGCCCTCAAACTACATTGCACGACACTACCGCAGTTTCAGTGAAATAGCGGCCACTACTATAATGGACATGGATTATGAACAAGCAGTGAAAGTTTCTAATTGAGAGGAATATGCTAGTTTGTACATGAACACCTATATACAGCTGCTCGCAGACATTTTCCAGAAATTCTAGAATGTGGGCCTGGGCACATACTTTCTGATTCCTGCCTTCTGTTTCACCAAATCAAGACTTTTGTAGGTGGTACTGTTAAGGGAGACATGTGTCAGGATTGACCTCTTGACTAATGACATATTGCTCTTCTTTGAACGCTAGTTTCGTGTGGGACTTTGCCAGTGCAGACACAGGCATGGCAAGGCGAATAATCCATGAGTGAGTGAGTTGCATCCTTTACTTGGATGTAAACAACCTGCACCAGCACGCAGTGTAACTAAGTCTGCCATTCAGAGAGTTCTGATGGCTGCCTGAAGAGGAAATCGTCAGACTGCCGGACGAGATCCATGATGTAGCTGGGGATGCTGGTGAGGGATACGTTCTTGAGGTAGAACTGGCATGCCCCACATACACTACTGAACATCAAAATTGCTATACCACGAAGATGACGTGCTACAGATGTGAAATTTAACCGACAGGAATAAAATGCTATGATATGCAAATGATTAGTTTTTCAGAGCATTCACGCAAGGTTGGCGCCGATGGCGACACCTACAACGTGCTGACATGAGGAAAGTTTCCAACCGATTTCTCATACACAAACAGCAGTTGACCGGCGTTGCCTGGTGAAACGTTGTTGTGATGCCTCGTGTAAGGAGGACAAATGCGTACCATCACGTTTCCGACTTTGATAAAGGTCGGATTGTAGCCTATCGCGATTGCGGTTTATCGTATCGCGACATTGCTGCTCGCATTGGTCGAGATCCAATGACTGTTAGCAGAATATAGAATCGTTGGGTTCAGAAGGGTAATACGGAACGCCGTGCTGGATCCCAACGGCCTCGTATCACTAGCAGTCGAGATGACAGGCATCTTATCCGCATGGCTGTATCGGATCGTGCAGCCACGTCTCGATCCCTGAGTCAACAGATGGGGACGTTTCCAAGACAACAATCATCTGCACGAACAGTCCGACGACGTTTGCCGCAGCTTGGACAATCAGCTCGGAGACCACAGCTACGGTTACCCTTGACGCTGCATCACAGACGGGAGCGCGTGCGATGGTGTACACAACGACGAACCTGGGTGCACGAATGGCAAAACGTCATTTTTTCGGATGAATCCAGGTTCTGTTTACAGCATCATAATGGTCGCATCCGTGTTTTTCGACATCGCGTCGAACCCACATTGGAAGCGTGTATTCGTCATCGCCATACTGGCGTATCACCCGGCGTGATGGTATGGGGTGCCATTGGTTACACGTCTTGGTCACCTCTTGTTCGCATTGATGGCAGTTTGAACAGTGGACGTTACATTTCAGATGTGTTACGACCCGTGGCGTTGCGAACAATTTACGTGTGCAACAACAAGAATGCAGTAGGAATGCATTTACATCTGTTGGAAGCATGTTATGAAAACAAACACTCCAAACCGACGTTTCATGTAAGTCACATGCAACGAAATTCTGTAACGCAACCATCTGTGTGTGGCGTGTTTATAATTATGTATTATTTATATTTTAGGAAAATTAATCTGTAAAAAACACAACATGTCATTAAGAAAGCGTGTAAACCGTCTGAGGATGAATCACAACGATTCGAAACCGGTAACGGTGCCCTTTAAATAAAGGAACTGAAAGTAAATTTGTGGCTGGTTGCTGTTCTAACACCATCAAGCCAAATGGTTCCATTCCAAAGCTGTTGACAATGCTGGCGGATAAGTTGGGATATATTCTGCACTTCAGAAACACCAAACAAAGCGCGCTCGTGATTTGTGACTTAAAAATGATTTTTACAAGTTAATGAATAATTCAGCTTTCGGGAAAACAATGCAAAATGTTGGAGAATAGCTCAAAGTTTATGTAGTTTACCTGTGTGATGGACGTTATGGTGCAAGAGATTACATCGCCATGCCGAGTTTTATGCAGTTCACCATCTTAAGCGAAGGATTTGTCACTGTGGAGATGCCCGAGGTTTAAGTGCAGTTCACAAAGCCTGTCTATATCGGTATGTGTTTTCTAGACCTCTCCTGACTCCACTTCGTTCAAATGGCTCTGAGCACTATGGGACTTAACATCTTAGGTCATCAGTCCCCTAGAACTTAGAACTAGTTAAACCTAACTAACCTAAGGACATCACACACATCCATGCCCGAGGCAGGATTCGAACCTGCGACCGTAGCAGTCGCGCGGTTCCGGACTGCGCGCCTAGAACCGCGAGGCCACCGCGGCCGGCTGACTCCACTTGTCCTGATTCCACAACGAGTTTGTGAAACGAAATTTCTTCGATCCAGAGTTGCTTTACATCGACACAGATAGTTTCACCTATTAGGTGAAAGGGTGTGATCAATACGAAGTTAATAGGTATGATCACGACGGACCTGACAAGTCTTGATATGCGATGTTTTTGGAATAACACACGAAACAAGAAGGGTATCGGCCCAATGAATGACGAGGCGATTGGTTCGCAGATTGTGGAGTTTGTGGGACTCGAGTCGAAAACGTACTCATATCGCACAGATGCAGGTGCCACCCAGAGGGCAGCTAAGAGCGAGAATCGTGCGGCCTGAAAGGTGCTCACGATTGAGGATTAGATAAGATGCCTGCTCAAGGGCACTGGCACCGCTCCGCATATGGTGTGCCAGGTAACTTTTAGTCGTGAGGGCATGGGGTATTTCATGCGCTGCTGATGTAAAAGGTCTCTCGTATCATGACGATAAATGGTTCATCTGTGGAGATGAGCTCTGCACCTTCCCGTATTTACACTATACATTGAGTGATTGTGTGGCTGGACACTTATTTGTAAATGGTAGAAGTATGAGCTACTATGTACTGAATAATTGGATGAAGCGTTTGTCATAGTTGTGTGTTTGTTAGTATGCATGCCTGATTGCACACTATGTATGCATATACTGTTTACATTGTATACTAAACAGCACACCGTAGATGTGTGTAAATATTGTATATATTTGTGTGTATGTGTGCAATTTGTTTTCACCTGCTGCTAATAGTTCCTGTTTCCCAGCCACGGCGGGTAGCCGTGCGGTCTAGGCGTCTTGCCACGGTTCGGGCGGCTCCCCCCTCCCCCCTCCCCTCTGGCGGGGGTTCGAGTCCTCCCTCGGGCATGGGTGAGTGTGTCGTCCTTAGCGTAAGTTAGTTCAATTTGTCTGTAAGCTAGGGACGGATGACCTCAGCAGTTTGGTCCCATAGTCCTTACAACCAATTTCCAATTCCTGTTTTCCAAATTATCAGAAGGCAATGAATAAAATGTAAATACTGTATACATACTCGTGTATAGAAAAAAAAAATGTAAACGCTGTACTTTTTTTTTTTTTTTTTTTTTTGTCTTCTGACTAGTCTGAGGCGGCCCGCCACAAATTCCTCTCTTGTGCTAACCTCTTCATCTCTCATTAGCACTTGCAAGCTACGTCCTCAACTATTTGCTGCAAGTATTGTAATCTCTGTCTCCCTCTACAGTATTTGCCCTCTACAGCTCCCTCTAGTGGCATGAAAGTTATTCCCTGTTGCCCTAAGAGGTATCCTATCGTCATGACCCTTGTCAGTGTTTTCCACACATTCCTTTCGTGTCCGATTCTGCGCAGAACCTCCACGTTCCTTACATTATCAGTCCACCTACTTTTCAAAATTCGTCTGTAGCACCACATCTCAAATGCTTCGAGTCTCTTCTGTTCCGGTTTTCCCACTGTTCATGTTTCACTACCCTACAATGCTGTGCTCCAAACGTACAATCTCAGAAATTTCTTCCTCGAATGAAGGCCTATGTTTGATACTAGTAAACTTCACCTGGCCAGGAATGTCCTTTTTGTCAGTGCTAGTCTGCTTTTGATGTCCTCATTGCTCCGTCCGTCATTGGTTATTTTGTTGCCTAGGCAGCACAATTCCTTAACTTCGTCCACTTCGTGACTATCAATCCTGATGTTAAGTTCCTCGCTGTTCTCATTTCTGCTACTCCTCATTACTTTCGTCTTTCTTCGATTTACTCTCAATCCATATTCTGTAGTCATTAGACTGTTCATTCCATTCGGCATATCATGTAATTCTTCAATCTCACTCAGGATAGCAATGTCATCAGCGAATCTTATCATTGATAGCCATTCACCTTGAATTCGAAATCCACTCCTGAACCTTCCTTTTATCTTCATCACAGCTTTTTCGACTTACAGATTGAAGAGTAGAGGCGAAAGGCTATATACCTGCCTTAAACTCTTTTTAATCCGAGCACTTCGCTCTTGGTCGTCCACTTTTATTATTTTCTCTTGGCTATACTACATATTGTATATTACCCGTCTCTCCCTATGGCTTTTTCTCAGAATTTAGAACATCTTGCACAATTTGCCAGGTCGACAAATCCAATGAAAGTGTCTTGATTTTTCTTTAGTTTTGCTTCCATTACTAACCGCAACGTCAGAATTGCCTCTCTCGTGCCTCTATCTTTCCTGATGTCAACTGGTCCTCAATTTTCTTTTGCATTCTTCTGTATATTATTCACGTCAGCAACTTGATTGCATGGGTTGTTAAGCTGATTGTGCGATATTTCTCGCACTTATCAGTTCTTGCAGTCCTCGGAATTCTGTGGATAATATTTTTCCGAAAATCAAGTAGTATGTCGTCAGACTCATACATTCTACATACCAAGGTGAATACTCGTTTTGTTGCAGCTTCCGCCAATGATTTGAGAAATTCTGATGGAATCTTATTTATCCGTGATTTTAAGTCCTCCAAAGTTCTTTTAAGTTCTGATTCTATTACCGGATCCCCTGTCTCTTCTAAATCGACTCCTGTTTCATCTTCTATCACAGCAGACAAATTTTCCCCCTCATAGAGGTCTTCAATGTACTCTTTCCACCTATCCGCTCTCTCTTCTGCATTTAACAGTGGAATTCCCGTCGCACTCTTAATGTTACCATCTTACCTTTTAATTCACCTAACGTCATTTTCACTTTCCTATATGCTGAGTCAGTATTTCCGACAATCATCTCTTTTTCGATTTCTTCATATTTTTCATCCATCCATTTCATCTTTGCTTCCTTGCACTTACTATTTATTACATTGCACAGAGACTTGTATTTCTGTATTCCTGAATTTCCCTGAATATTTTTGATACTTCCTTCTTTCGTCGATCAACTGAAGTATTTCTTCTGTAACCCATGGTTTCTTCGCATTTACCTTCTTTCTACCGATGTTTCTCTTTCCAGCTCCCGTGATTGCCCTTTCTATATATTTCAATTCATCTCCAACTGTTCTGCCTACTGAGATACTCCGAATTGCTGTATCTATAGCGTAAGAGAACTTCAAGCGTTTCTCGTTATTCTTTAGTACCTCTGCATGCCACTTCTTTGCGTCTTGATTCTGTCTGACTAATTTCTTAAACTTCAGCCTACTCTGTATAACTATTATATTATCTGACTCTACATCGGCCTCTGGTTGCGCCTCACAATTAGGATTTGATTTCGGAATTCTGTCTGACCATGACGTAATCGAACTGAAATCTTCCTGTATCACCCGGCCTTTGTCAAGTATACCTTCTCCTCTTGTGATTCTTGAACAGAGTATTCGCTGTTACTAGCTGAAATTTGTTACAGAACTCAATTAGTCTATCTTCTCTCTCATTCGTTGTCCTAAGCCCATATTGTCCTCTAACCTTTTCTACTACTCCTTCTCCTACAACTGCATTCCAGTTCCCCATGACTATTGGATTTTCATCTTCCTTTACGTACTGTATTATCCTTTCAATTTGGTTTTCTGTCGAGTCTGAGAAGAACACCCCTATCATTCAACTATTCACAGTAACACATTCTCTGCCAGACCTTTCTATTCATAACGAGCCCTACCCCCGTTATACCATTTAATGCTTCTGTTGATATTAACTCACCCGACCAGGAATCCTTGTAGTTTTTTCCATTTCACTTCACTGACCCCTACTGTATCTAGATTGACTCTTTGCATTTCTCTTTTCAGATTTTCTAGTTTCCCTAACACGTTCAAGCTTCTGACTTTCCACCCTCGACTGGTAGAGCTTTATCCTTGCGTTGGTTATTCAATCTTTATCTCACGTTCACCTTACACTGGCAGTCCCCTCCAGGAGATGCAAATGGGCGTCTATTTGGGAATCTTTTACCAATGGAGAGATCATCATGACACTTTTGCAATTACAAGCCACATGTGTGAATACACGTTATTCACCTCTAATGCAGTGGTTTCCATTGCCCCCTGTATCCTCATACCGTTGATCATAGCTGGTTCTTCCAACTTTAGGGGCAGTTTCCCACCCCAAGGACAAGAGAGTGACCTGAACCTCTGTCCGCTCCTCTGCCCATTTTGGCAAGGCCATTGGCAGAATAAGGGTGACTTCTTCAGTCGCCAATCCCGATTATTAATCGAAACTTAAGCAGTGGCGTGTTTGAACACGGAACCGAGGATATTTTGACTACTAATCAAAGACGCTACCCCTAGACCATGAGTTCACCTAAATGCTTTATATAGAAAGAAAATGTAAATATTCTATGTAGAAACAAGTGGGAAACATAGTATTTAAGTCCATCTGGATTAAGTGTCGCAGATAGTCATAAGCCACTAGTAAAAATAATAACTCAATAAATAAAACCAATATGTGTAAAAAAATTGCAAAAACTCACCAAAATGGTAAATTGTTGTACACGAAAGACAGATTTCTAGAAAAAAACACTGTGTTTGTATGTTACAGAAACAAACAACTTTGTAAATAAGGGAATAAGTTTTTTGACGAACAGCAACTAATTACTGCATAAAAATTTTATTGCAAAAAAAGAAAATTGTTTATAAGAAACCATTAGTTAATTTGTTACACCATTGTTATTTCCATACCATACCACTATATTATTATTGTTTGCAGCAAATCCTAACTCTTCCCCATGACGGACAGGCCTCGAATGAAGAGGCCTATACAACTGAACTTTTTGTAAAAGATGATGAGGGAGAAGGGGATCACAAATCTTATCGGTACAGGGCGGGGGGGGGGGGGGGGGAGAGGCTTGGGTGTCGGGTGAAGGAAAGGATTTCCCAGCTTTTTAATGTAGTCCCACAACTCTAGACATTTCCAGCTAGTATTATGTCATGTGACTAATATCAAGTTACATCATGATCTTGAATAGCACTTGCCAAGGTGTGTGGATAGTGCAAGTGTTCTCGTGGATGACCTTGATGGTTTCCCGAGGAGACGGGAGTGTGAGGTGACCTTGAATATACATATAGTGCAAGTGTTAACCTGTGTAATCTGACACAATAAATCATCAGCGACCTTGAGATAAGATCGTTAAGCATGAACGACCATCCAGTAGTTGTCATCTGAACTGGATGGAGGAATGGAACATCCTACCACAATAACCCATTGTCAATCTTGCGGGGAGCATGGACGCACATTACAGTACGCTTTGATCATAGATCCTGTTAGGAAACACGTCCCACCTTTTGTAACGTTCAGAGGACTATCATAAATCGCAGTGAGTTCAGAACAGTTATTGTCTTTGAACAAAAGTGTCATTTCTGCTCGTGCAATTGCGTATTTCGTTATTGCTTGTTCACGAAACTGTAATCGTTCTTCCTATGTACGGTGCAACTTTCATCGCACTATGTTTCTTGACAGTGACACATCATGCGAAAGTTATTTTCGTCCTTGGGTTTTATACGCGGGTTGGAGAGCCACTGGAAACACATAGTGTTTAGTCCATGGAAACTGACGTACATGTGTGACTATGATAATTCAAGGTAATGCAGGACGGTTACTAATGTTATTCGTCAATTATATCTATTTATGGAAAGAACGGTAGGAGAAAATAATATTGTGGATGGAGGAAAGGTGAAAGATTAGAATTTATCATCGTACCGACGAGAAAGTCATTACAAACAGAGCACACTGAGCCGTGGTAAAATTTGCTGTTTTGAAGAGCGCGCCGCAGCGCGTAGTGCCGGCCGCGATGGTCTCGCGGTTCTAGGCGCGCAGTCCGGAACCGTGCGACTGCTACGGTCGCAGGTTCGAATCCTGCCTCGGGCATGGATGTGTGTGATGTCCTTAGGTTAGTTAGGTTTACGTAGTTCTAAGTTCTAGGGGACTGATGACCACAGCAGTTGAGTCCCATAGTGCTCAGAGCCATTTGAACCATTTTGAGCAGCGCGTAGTGTAAAGGCCGGTTCCCACTAGAGCGCGGCAGCGCGGCGTGCGGCAACGGCAGCGGCAAGCGTTTTCCGCTTTGACGCGGCAGCTTGCGGAATTGGCGTTCCCATCTGGAAGCGGCAGACGCTAGCGGTAGCCAATGACGGACAGCCACTGTGGTACGGGGTGGGACCCACCGAAAGGACCGGTGTGTTTGAATAACTATATCTTACACCTACATGAAGGAAAGACGAAGTTGGGTGAAGACATACCAATTTTTCATTTTCTGTACAATGTACTCTTTCACATATTTCATTATTCATGTTTTCTCATTTCACCATAAGAAGATTTCATGACTACTGTTCATGATTGTTTACTATCTCCTAACACATTGAAACAGTGTACGATAAAAGAGATTATTCAGATAGTTAAGGGAGACAAAAATTTAAAATGTGATACGGTAGCAGGTACACGAAAACAGTAAGAACACAGAAGCTAGGTGGAAGGGATGAAAGTGGAAGCCACCTGATAGAATTTCCCACAGAGCATAATGTAATCATCGCCAGCGCCTTGCTTAAGAATCACGAAAGAATAATATACATTTGGAACAGTTTTCGAAACCAGATTTTAAATTGTAAGACTTTTCCCGGTGCAGACGCAAATATACAATAATCTATTGGTTATGAGCTGCAGTTTACAACTAAAGAGACAATAAACGGTAGCAAATTAAGGAGATAGAACTTGAATAAGTCAAGACCCACAGTTTTTCGATAATCTTAAAGTTACCGTAATGCAACGACTGACTGAAACAGAGGAAGGAATCCGCTAGAATACGAATGGATATCTTTGAGAGAAGAAGTGGTGAATGCAGCAGAGTATGAGAACGGGAAAAAGGTACAGTAGAAATCGATAGATAAAACGTGATATATTAGATATGACAAGAGGGAAAAATATAAAAATGCAGCAAATAAAGTAGGCCATGGGAAATAGAAACGTCTAAACATGACGTTGACAGAAAGTCCAAAATCGCAATGAAAATGAGAATGAAAACGAGAAAGAAGAAAGAAAACTTTGACCAAAGGAGAAGCAACTCTCAAGAACTCACTTGGCAAGCCAGAACTAAGCAAATAAGAGAAGACTAGAAAGTGGAAGGAATATGTAGAGAGGAGAGGGGGGGACGGGTTGTACAAAGTAACATAAGAACAATGTTAGATTCCTGTGAAATAAATGTCTGAACACGTAAGGAAATACTAATCCTACCACTTAGCTAAGTAGACTGACTGAAGACCTGTGAAACTGTTTATAGCATTTGCCTGTTTAGAGAAAGGTTTTGACAATCTTAATTAAAAAAATTCTTTGAAGCTCTGGAGATGTCATCGATAAAACACAGGACACAAGATTACCTACAACTTGTACAGAAACCAAACTGCATTTCTAAGACTTCAATGACTTGAAAGGGAAACAGTAATTGAGAAGGCAGAAGTAGAGAGGATATAAAATGAAGACTGTCAATAGCAAGAAAAGCGTTCTGAAAAAGAAAATTTGTTCACATCGAATATATATTCTAATGGTTGGATACTATTTTACAAAGGTATTTGTGTGGAGTGCAGCCTTGTATGTAAGTGAAACGTGGACGATGAACAGTTCTGTCAAGAAGACAATGGACGCTTTCAAAACGCGGTGATCAATAAGAATGCTGAAGATTAGATAGGAGGATCGTGTAACTAAAGAAGAGGTACGGAATTAAATAGAGGAGGAAGAGGAAATTGCGGCACAACTTTGGCAACAATAGGGGTTAGTTGACAGGACATATTATGAGGCAATAAAAATAGTTTTCTTATTAAATAAATGGATAAACATTAAAAGTAGCGGTAGTACTGTGAACTTTAAATATACAGGAAATTATTTAATGTATAATTTAAATTGTTTGTTAATATTTATACTTATAAATCCAGAGGACAAAAGGGGTTGGGTGATAGTATTCTGATAATAATCATCTGTTGAAATGCTATTCTACTATTTTATCTATTAATGTAAGCAGTGAATTTACTCTTCCATGCACTCCTCCACAAAACATTTAAACCAAAACTGAAATCAGCTGAACACCAAATCTTTCAACCACTGTCTGACAACTACTGGATTCACTTTCAACTTTCTATAACTATCACTGGCTAGCCACACACACATACAGATATAAGGAGAACAAAAATAAACAAACATTAGTTTTCAGCATATAATTCTTTAGATTGGCAACATGTACATAAACAAACCAAACAGGAAGGGACATGAGGTGAACACACTGTAGTTACGACTTCAAATCAGTGTTTTCGGTAAAATGTCTACAGCTAGTGACAGAAGAAAAAAGAGTGAACATGAAAATGTGCTTAAGTTTCATAATCTAAGTTTTAGTTCAACCTCCAGCATGTGACCAGGCGAGGGGAAACGCAGATGTCCGCCAAAAACTCGATTCACTGTAAGGAATCAGTTATTCACGTAAAAAAAAGATGTGAATTGTTTTATAATGTGCAAGTATCACATATCAAAACAAAACTGAATCATTCTAGATTCCACCGAAGATGCCTTAAAGTAAAAGGCGAAACGCGTCTTGAACCAATAAAGTACACTGGATAAAGAAAAAATAATGTTTGTTACTTCCAAAGGAAATAATCAATAGCTGTAGATACTTAGCAAATTACATCTTATGACATACCAGTAAATTAGTCTCGGTTTAACTTCTCATTCCACATGCTATTAAATCCCGTTTAAAGAAATTCATCTATCCCTTCCGAAAAAACTGTAGTTTCTTTCATATCTCGATAGATAAACAGATTTTGGATATTTATCATGCAACGAAATACATGACTTTTTACAAGTTATCGTTTGCAAAAAAACACGTTTCGATTTCTTGAGCCGTTTACGAAATTTGCAGTTGATACAACCACATGGTTTACGACGAGCAGGACGAAGTATCGGTCGCGTCGCGAGCGATCTGCGCGCGGTCACTGTACAGCCCGTCCGCCGACATATCATTCGATATCTCGAGAACGGTGATAGCTATCGTTCTGCTCTCAGCTTTAAAAACAATTTCGATATGTTGACTAAATTTCATACGCAATAATGTATTACCTAAAATGAACTGTACGTAAAGTCCACGCAATGCGTTTTTACCTCTGCACACTCATTCAAATTTCGTGTAAAGGTTTACGTAAATGCGATACAGCAAGTAACCACGATGAATAACGAAAAGAAATTCGGTCCTTTATCGAGAGAAGATATCAGGCTGTAACATGCCCAAGAATCAAATTTTTCTACCGAATAGTTTCCTTGGAATCGGATGATAAGTATTTCATAGCTGCCGCCGCGTCCGCGCCAGCGGTTTGGCGAAAGTTCGTGTGGCCCGGGGTTCCGTACCTGACGTCACGCTCAGCGCGTTCTGTGATTGGCGGCGCGCACCTGGAGCGCGTCACGCGGCAGCGGAAGCGGTTCGACATGGTCAAACCGCGACGCAGAGCCCGCCGCGCCTTGCCGCTGACGCCATTTCCATGGCAACCACGCCGCTGACGCGCGGTTTTGACGCGCGGCAGCCCTAGTGGGAACCGGCCTTAAAGCAGTCGCCTTCCGTTTCTGGCGGTGGCGCCGCTGTGTCAGTCGCAGCTTTGGTGTGTCCCTCTAGTGGGAAAGGCGAAAAGTTGCCTGTTCACGTGCATTTAAGGGGCGCTATAAGCTCGCAAAGGGGTAGTTCGTCAGTCGGAGTGAGTCTGGTCAGTTGATCAGCCGGGTCAGTGTGGGGCAGTCAGTGTGTCTGTCGTCCGGAGTGCTAGTATGTGTTAGGCCTCCAGTCTGCTCGAGTTTGTTCACGCAGTGGTTATTGGCGGTTGGTTCGATCGGTTGGTCAGTCGCGCACTGAGACACAAGATGACTTGCCCGTCTTGAACGTCGGCGCATGTGAGGTCGCCACGTCAGTACAATGGGGCCGCGCCGTATAGCGAGGGGTTGTGGCTTCGCGGCCGACACGAGAGCAACAGGAGTTAACCCACGACATCGGTCTGGCCGGGGCGAACTGCGACGCCATGAGACGGGAGATCGGTGCGCCTTCCTGCGTCTGTTGAAGCGGCTGGCAGCGGACGGTTCGGGAGAGCGTTTTGGGGGTGCTACGACAGGTCTTCGCCAGAAATCGCAGTTTATTAGAAGTTAAGTGACTGGAGATATGCTGTTCATTCACTTGTTAAATTCTACTTGTTTTCTTGGTCAGTCTCTCGTCCCCAGCTTGCTCGTCTGTCTCTCGTCCGCATTTGTTAAGCAGTTAGTGTCTGTCTGTTTGTCTGTCGGTCTGCCGTACGTTAATAGCTGCCTCTGTCATGTTTGTCGGATTCGGTGTTAACGATTTTATTGCTTAAGGTGAAAAGGCCGAATTCCTGAAATATGTTTTCATCATACCTATCATCTTGAAAGGTGGTATATATGTAATGTAGAGCATGTTTGTACATTTTATGTAAGACCGCATTTCATGGGTTTTAATTTAAATGGTCATTTTAGTATATAAAGTTGCCACCCTTCCACCGTAAGAGTTTTTTTAAAAACAAGTTGCACTTTCGGTGGCAAATAATTTTTAATGTGAGCGTTTTGTACCATTTCCATCCCTCCTACGGGGTGCATAATTTATGTGTTTGTGTGAGTTGTTAAAATTTTTAGTTTAAAGTAATCTCGTGTGTTGCAGATTTGCACCAGTGTAGTCTTTCAGAGGTTGTTGTGAGCGGTCGTGACTACGGCCGTGTTAAAAGGCAGTGGCCATGTTCACAGTCCGAAAGCTCATACTGCCCAAAAAAAATTTTTTTGTTATTTCTGCCTCTGAATAAATTGTAACTTGATATTTACAGGGTGCTTTCTGATTATAATTTTAAATCTGTTTTAAAAAAAGGGCTTTTAGGAATAAAATTTCCATTTATTGAAAAAAAATTGTTTTCATCAGTTACCCACTGGCAACTACTTCACGCTCAAAAATGGTTCAAATGGCTCTGAGCACTATGGGACTCAACTACTGTGGTCATCAGTCCCCTAGAATTTAGAACTACTTAAACCTAACTAACCTAAGGACATCACACACATCCATGCCCGAGGCAGGATTCGAACCTGCGACCGTAGCAGTCGCACGGTTCCGGACTGCGCACCTAGAACCGCGAGACCACCGCGGCCGGCAACTTCACGCTCACATAGTGTGATTCAATGTGTTAGTGTTCTTGATGAGTCGCTAGTATATAAAGTGAATTCTTAAGAAAAGTTTTGAAAATAAATCCACGGTTCACACGCGATTGGAAAGGGGGAATATGGGGAAAGAAATTGGTCGGGTTCGTATAAAAGCAGCCATTCCGGCATTAGGTTTAGTTGATTTACGGAACCTACAGTGAAAGTAAATCTGGATGGCCTGATGTTGATTTTAACCGTTGTCGTCCTGATGTCAACGCAACATCATACAATTGTAGCAACGTACTAATTGATACAACACAGAATCGGTACGGTGGTACAGACATAGTAAGGAATGTTAGCAAAGTACAAATGTCGACTGACCCGGAGGAATGTCTGCCTGGAGATGGCGCAGAACTTGCTGGCGGTGAGGATGAGCGGCCGATGGCTGCGGCACAGGAAGATCCGCAACTCCTTCCGGAAGCGAGGCGAGGCGTCCGCCCAGTCGCTGCTGTACGCCGACAGCTGCAGCCGCTCGCTCTGCCGGCACAAAATGGTTCAAATGGCTCTGAGCACTATGGGACTTAACATCTGAGGTCATCAGTCGCCTAGAACTTAGAACTACTTAAACCTAACTAACCTAAGGGCACCACACACATCCATGCCCGAGGCAGGATTCGAACATGCGACCGTAGCGGTCGCACGGTTCCAGACTGTAGCGCCCAGAACCGCTCTGCCACCTCGGCCGGCTCTGCCGCCACAATAGCGGAGGGGGGGGGGGGGGGGGGTTACTGCTGTAACTCTACTGCCTTCCATTTCAGATAATCGGTATTATTCTTTGACATAGGTACCCTACTTTGTTGCTATTAGTATAACAATAAATGTCTAACTTTAAGGTGAAGGACGTCAAACGGGCCGAATGGAGCAGGAGATGCATCATAGGACATTTTAATTTCCAGTGTCTATACTTTTACAAATAAATTCATAAAACTTTGTCAGCATCACCAGGAAGGATTCAGGATTCACACTCATTCCAGTGGAAGTTCGAAAACATAACAAAATAATTTTTTTTTACGTTTGAAATTTCATCAGTTTTTCACTTACTAATGGCTGCATTTGTTGCTATAGGTACACTTTTCTTCATACGTTACAGAGATTCTTCGATGAATTTTGCACATCATTCATACCATAGTCACAGTTGTATGAAACTCTACAATTTATTTAATTTATGAAAAAACGAATGAACTGTTATATTTTAAACTTCATGTTTAGGAAAAACACAAATTTTATAGTTAATTACCTCAATTTTTACCAGCTTTCGAAAATTCTAGAGTTTCATACACCTTTAAGTATGGTTAGTATGCTGTGTACAATTCATCGAAGAATCTCTCTTACTTATGAAGAAAAGTGTACCTATAGCAACAAATACTGCCATTAGTAAGTGAAAAAAATGATGAAATTTCACAAGTAAAAAAATTATTTCGTTATGTTTTCGAATTCTGAATCCTTCCTGGTCATGCTGACAAAGTTTTATGATTTTTTTTTTTTTTGTAAAAGTATAGACAGTGGAAATTAAACTGTCCTGTGGTGCCTGTCCTGCTCCAAGTCGGTCAGTTTGACGTCCTACCCCCCTTAGGAGATCACTTTATACAAAATGTTGCAATGTGCAAGAGGACTAGAGGAATATATTATAAACGGCCACAGTTTGCGCCGACAAGTATGGCAGCGATTGCCCACCCACGGTCGAGCAGCATCTGCAGAGTTGTAAGGAGAGCTATCCAAGCCTCAGACGAACAAATGCCCACGTAGGTGGGATGTCACCAGCAGACAGTGTCACGTGTTAATTTTGGTAGCACTACCGGGAGGGGATAATTTAAATGATGAGCGAATGATATTCAGAGCTAATGTAAGGCAAAAGCTAGAAAAAGACTACACAATGTCCAACTGCAATGCCTGAAGATGATTGCTGCAGCCGCAGCTGCCTTGAAGTGACCTTTAGAAAAAATTCAATTACACCTGAAACCTCAATTCGAAATATTTTTGTTAAAAATTTACGAATTAACAATAATTGTTTATATTTAGGTGTGGTGTTTCGTCTTTCCGACAGGTCCTAAAGAACAGACAGCACACATGTAATTGTATAGACATTCCTCCACCGACATACGGCTATTTCAATGCGAATGCATACCATTGCGGGAATACAGTGACGATGCGAGCAATGGGGAAAGTGGAAGGGCTCACAACATCTGTGGTGACCAGGACTTGGAATTCTGAGTTCGTTAAGAAGCATATACGGGTGGCTGAGGCGGTCAAGTCGACCGTTTGCAAGAAGAAGAGAATCTGGGTTCGAGTCCTGGTCCAGTTATAAATTTTCAAGTGCAAGTGTTGAATTGAATAAAATGTTCTCGGGTTTCCAACCGCGTCAATTGCTTAAAACTACACGAGCTTTCGCCCAAGCACTCCTTGGTCATTGTCAAGTGGTATGACTGCCAGTGGGCTGTTGGTGCGCCCTCATATACGCTAGCTGCCGGCTATGACGTCACTGGTGCCCGTGACATTGCCATTTATGGGCATGTTTTGAGTCTGCGTTCGATGTGCGCTCTTCAACCGCGCAATCGCTGGATCCCACGCAGCACTGAGCTGCAAGCACCGTCTCTGTTCAGGGTGTTTGCGGTAATTTTTATTCCAACAGCTTCCTTCATTAAACAGTCTCAGAAACCGTTAGTGCGAGCCACGGCAGAGGTATCGTCAAATTTTATGTGGTGACCGTTTTCTAACGCATGCTCAGCTAATGCAGATTTCTCTGGATAGCGTAGGCGATAATACCTCTCATGTTCTTTCCTGCGTTATTCCACAGTGCACACTGTTTGTCCGATGTACTTCTGGCCACACTCACCAGGAATTTCGTAGACTCCAGGTGTTCTGGAACCTACTGCGTTTGTAACTGGTCTCAGTAATTGACGGATTTTCGTTGGTGGCCTGAAGATTGATTTCATCTTGTGTCTTTTCAACAGGCGGATTATCTTGCCCGATACAGAGCCATAGAATGGCAGCAAAGCAAGTTTCTTTTCCTGCTCTTCATCGCTGGTCTTATTCTGACATTTCCCAGAAATCTTTTCTTTCACTTGATGGGCGCTGTGGCCATTATTCCTGAAAACCTTGCGTCGGTGGCTCAGTTCATGGGGCAGGTTATCGTTGTCTGATATTACTCCTGCACGATGCACCAATGTTTGTAATACTATGTGCTTCTGCGCTGGATGATGATGGCTGGTGGGTTTTCTGTAGACGCTGTTGCCAAGGCACCCATTTGGTTTACGGTGGACAAGGACGTCGAGGATGTGCAATGTATTATCTTTGCACGATGCACCAATGTTTGTAATACTATGTGCTTCTGTGCTGGATGATGATGGCTGGTGGGTTTTCTGTAGACGCTGTAGCCAAGGCACCCATTTCGTTTACGGTGGACAAGGACGTCGAGGAAGTGGAATGTATTATCTTTTTCCACCTCCATGGTGAACAGGATATTACTGTTGATGCCATTGAGGTGGTCCAAAAACTCGTCTAGTTTCTCGCGCCCGTGTGGCCAAATGACGAACGTGTCGTCAACGTATCGAAAGAAACACTTCGGCTTCAATGGCGCAGTATCTATGGCAATATCCTCAGAACCCTCCATGAAGAGGTTTGCAACAGCTGGAACCAACGGGCTATCCATTGATACGCCGTCTGTCTGATCGTAATACTGGCCGTTGTACACGAAGTAGGAGAACGTAAGAGTGTGCCTAAATAGTTCGACCACGCCACTTAAAAAGTACTGGGAAATTAGGCCCAAAGCGTCTTTGGTAGGCACATCCGTAAACAGCGCCACTACATCAAAACTGACCATAATATCATCCTCATTAAGGCGTAGACGGTTGATTCTGCTGAGTTTTTTTATATGATGTTCTCAGTGTCCCACATGTGGAGCGAGGAGCTTGGTCAAGTACTTCGCCAGCTTGTATGTTGGTGAACCTATTGTGGACACAAGAAGGCGAAATGGCGTCCCGTACTTGTGTATCTTCGGTAAACCATAAGGCGCCTGTGGGAGAAGATTCTTAACCACACTGTCTTCCACCACTGAAGATCGCTTAAGAAGTTCTGATGTTTTTCTTACTATTCTTGATGTCCGGTTGCGTGGGAGGTTCCGATAAGTATCTTCGTTCAGTAGCGCACAGATCTTCGTATCATAGTCCTCGAACTCCATAATTACGGCGGCATTGCCCATGTCAACAGGAAGTAATTTGACGATACCTCTGTCGTGGCTCGCACTAACGGCTTCTGGGACAGTTTAATAAAGGAAGCTATTGAGATAAAAATTACCGCAAACACTCTGAATAGAGACGGTGGTTTGCAGCTCATCGCTGCGTGGGATCCAGCGATCGCGCGGTTGAAGAGGGCACATCGAACGACGACTCAAAACATGCCCATATATGGCAATGTCATGGGCACCAGTGACGTCACAGCCGGCAGCTAGCGTATATAAGGGGGCACCAGCAGCCCACAGGCAGTCATACCACTTGAAAATGGCCAATGAGTACTTGGCCGAAAGCTCGTGTAGTTTTAAGCAATTGACGCGGTTGGAAACCCGAGAACAATTTATTCAATGTTATCGCCTCGAGACTCTGCATTCATACAAATGTTGAATTGTTTCAATGCTCAAAGTAGCTACGTCACACAAATTTCCCTTTAGTTACGCAAGTCGGTCCTGTGATTGGACATGGACATGTTCAAAGGAACAGACGTCACACAGACGACTGCATATTATAATTGACCACAGTTAGTTTGAGTAGCTTAGTAGGGTAGCGACCACCCACTAACAATCGAGCAATATCACCAAGTGTAAGGAATGCTACACAAGTATCAGACTTACAAAGGTCCACGCAGGTGGGATGTCGCTAGGAGAAAATTTTAGATCTTAATTGTGATGGCAGTAACGTAAGAGCAGGATTTGAATGACAAGCGAATGATATTTAGAGCCGACGTAGGACAACAACAGAAAAAACATAACAAGATTTCCAACAGCAATGTCTCAAGATGATTGCTGCCACACCGCTGTCTTGAAATGACTTTTAAAAAACGTTTACTGTAACTGAATTCTCACTTAGAACCATTTCCTTTAAGAATATAATAATTAGCTATAATCGTTTTGGTAATAGGCATCTTATAATACTTTTGCAATACCTGCTCCTGACTGTTGCCAGAAACTGCCTACTGTGTAAGTAAGATACTTTTTGAGTTAATACAAAAATCTGCGTACCACGAAGGAATTATCCGAACAAGACGGAAATCGGTAGTTCACGTACAAACAAATGGTTAAAATTTCAGCGGTGGGATACTAACCTGACTCTCGACCGCCATGTGCACCGACAACCAGGAGTGATTATTTTGGGTGCCATTTGTTTTCATAGCACAACCCCTTTTGCTGTCGTTGCGGCACCCTTACAGCAGTTCTGTGCATCGACTATATTCTACGTCCCTTCTTGTTGCCCAGCACAACAAGCAATCGCAGGCTTAAATTTCAGCAAGATAATGCCCGCCCGCACAAGGCGATATTTACTACTGCCTGTCGTCGTGCTTACCAAACCTGGCCTGGGCCAGCAAGATCGCCGGATCTTTGGAGTAATACCGACAGGGCCCTCCTGACAGCTCGGGATTTTGTCGATCGAACACGCCATTTGCACGTGACTTGTCATGATATCCCTCGGGAGGACAGCCGACAACCCTATCAATCAATGCCAAGCTGAATAACTGCTCGCAGAAGGGCCTGAGGTGCACCAAGGCGTTGTTGACTTGCTCGGTTTGTGAAGCTCCTCTTGATAAATCATCCAGTTTTCTGAAATTGTAGCCATATATATATATATATATATATATATATATATATATATATATATATATATATATATATATATATATATATATATTGTACGTGTACATCACATCTACCGATTTCGGTCCCAGTCGGATAATTCCGTCGTGGAGTACCTTTTCTTGTCTTAGAGAGTATATGCTACTCTGCACTATATCCAGTATCTCGTATATAGCATGTGCAGAACGAGTGTATTTTCTATCACTGTGTACATCAATAAACTCATTAAACTACACCAATTATATCCCAAAATCAGTGAACAGTTAAAACGCCAACAAGCCACATTGCCTATAGCGCCACTAACAGTAGATATTCGTTACTGTGCCTAATGAATGAAGTTCTTTTTCTTGTATGTTGTGATCTTGCTATCAGTTGAAGAATGATGATTGCTTGTGTGGTAATGAGCTCTTAGTGCCACCCCGTTTAAGTTCACCGCGTTGTAAAAATTCAGTATAAAAGTTGTTTATAATTTATAAGAAATTAACGGTTGTCTGACGTTGCATCAACAATGGCGGCATACAACGAACACGTTAGTTGACTTAAATCCTGTCAATTTCACAGAAAGCTCCGAGTGCCTTCTCGATCATAATCATCTCTGATCGCCACGTTCACGTAACCCGCATCTTCCGCGCCACACAATGTAATTCAACAATCGCAATTCTCCATGCAACAGCCAACTACGCATAAACAATCGGCAGCCACTTCACGCACATAGTCCGCCCACCGGTAAACCGACATGTTCGGACGCCACTCATCTCTAATTACCACATTTCGACGCCAAGAATCCGTACTTGTGGTTCACGGTCATGGAGCACATTTTTCACACAACCGGCAATTTCGATGACCTGTCGAAGTATATGCATCTGATCAGACACCTGGTGGGCCACACTGAGCTAGTTTCCGATATCACCGCCGGACAAGGCGGTGATATATTTTCTTGGGTGGAGAATAGATACGAGACGGACAAGGCGGTGATGTTACGGAGACAATTCCGCACGCAGGAACCGCAACTTCAAGAAGTCATGTATGAGATCAAATTGGGGGTACTACACAGTTACATCTCTGGCGCCACCGCCGCACCTCAGCCGATTCAGCTCAAATATCAGACGCCATACTGTGGGCCATGCGGTTGGTCAAGCAGCCGACAGACCCACCGCTCGCAGTGATCGCGAATGAGAAAGAGCCTATCGGATGGTGCTTGGATGCAGCTGACAGGAAATTCACTGCCATTCGACTTAGGCAAAAAGTAACAGCGTCCCAAGATTCGACTCAACGACACACGCAGTAGACCCCACCACCTGCGCCTCACGAACGCAGCAGACCAGACAACTAGGGGCCAGGATCACGGCAGATTGCAACATTTCCAGCCGTCACCACATCATTGCACACCAGCACCCAAAATTACACACAGCTACAGCGTCACGCAACCTGCACCTGCTACACGTCTTGCTCCCTCCTGGTATCATATGCAATTTGGCAACGCTGCTTGCAAATATCAGGATCCTTGCAGATACCCAAACTCTACGAGCGGGTCGCAATAGGCGCTCAGGCCCGCGACACCTCTCCAAGTCGCCTCCAACCCACCAGAATATCTAATACTCGTACGTCCGCCTCAGCTGTTGCTCACGGACGCCTCGTCACGGAGTAATCATCAGACCAATATCTACTAACTGACATGGTCCCCGACGTTAGCTCGCTTTCACGCTCCTCTGCTCTGACTTTCGAGCCTGCGACCGCCCTCATGTTTCAGGCTGCCGACGACTGCAATGTTACTGTATACGGCAGGGTCACATGTACACCTGGCATAATCCAGCGTCCATGGACCTTCCTAGTTACCGACGTGGTAGAACCAGTCATCGGAATAAATGTGAAATATCCCCTTAGAAAAATTTATGAATTACTGTGCTGGTAAACCTCTTACAATATTTGATTTTCAAACAGCTGAGCAAAACTGAATGTACTCAGACATTTCTCTCTTTACTTATTCTGATCATCGCTAAACTGACACACAATATTTTTAGCGCAACGCAATCTGACTTTCAATAATACCTACAAAAGAATGGCCGTGACTAACAATGACCTATACCTTTCATGACTCACTTACCTCACAAAAATCTTCGTTACTCGAACTACTGCAATACAGCGAGCGCCAATACTGTCAGCTAAATAAAAGATTCTAACTACTGAAGGCACTAACTACTGATAGACATAGTTAGCAAATGAAAGATTTTGGTAGAAAACAAACAATGTATTTACCTTAATAGTGTTCAAAAGTCATTATATATCAGTTCATGACATTCAGTCTTACAAATTTCGTTTTTCTGACGGACATACGTCCAGATCGTCCGCTCTCGGAACTCCGCCATCTCTCTTCCCACATCCACCACTGCTGGCGGCTCACCTCCAACTGCGCTACGCTACGCGCTGTTCACATCCAGCTGCCCAACACTACAATAGCGAATATTCCAACAATTCCAACCAGCCACTCATGGCCCGGATGCGTCGTCTATCTGTGCGTTTCTACTGCCGTAGTATCCCTCTTCCTACAAGGTAGATACATTGGCTTACACTCTCCACGTATCGCCTTATGAGGCTGAGTGGAAACCCCTCGTAAACGTCCTACCTCAGAAAGATCCCGGTGCTAAATTGATTGCTGTGGCATGAGTTCCCAAAATCAATATGTCCTAAGATTTTCTATGGCAACTTAATGAGGCTTTACGCTCGTTAAAACATTGACACTCACTATAAAAGCAGCTAGCTGTTTCCTGCATTTGAAAGTTATTCGCCAGACTGTGAAGTCGCGAATGAGACGCTTGTGGTAAAACGGACGAACTGTAACATCACAACCTGCGAGTTGAAGTGAATTTTACACACTTGCAAAACTGTGTACTTGCCCTTAATAACTGCGTTGTGTTTCGAAATTTCGTCATCCTAGATAAACGAACAAGTTGCTCTTGACCATCCTATACCCAACGGAAGTCGACGGAGGCATGATATTACCAACAGGTTGATAACACACCCAATAAAATATAAGATCTGTAGTAAACAACTGAGTTCTCTAGTATAATTTCGCCGCAGCCACCGACTAGCTGCTGACATCACATACCATCTCACACACACATGTAAGCAAGAAACATTACCTCGAAGCTCTCCATCAGAAAAGAAGGTCCAATCATTTTAAAGTAATTTCATATTTTGACGAATATCGTCAAATAATAGCTATATGAAAGCTACTGATCTGTCGTTTCCAAGCAAGGAATCATGTAATAACTTTCCATTAATTTTAAGAAAGCTGCTAAGGATATTTTATACACTACTGGCCATTAAAAATGGTACACCAAGAAGAAATGCATATGATAAACGGGTATTCATTGGACAAATATATTATACTAGAACTGACATCTGATTACATTTTCACGCAATTTGGGTGCATAGATCCTGAGAAATCAGTATCCAGAACAACCACCTCTGGCCGTAATAACGGACTTGATACGCCTGGGCATTGAGTCAAACAAAGCGTAGATGGCGTGTACAGGTACAGCTGCCCATGCAGCTTCAATACGATACCACAGTTCATCAAGAGTAGCGACTGGTGTATGGTGACGGGCCAGTTGCTCGGCCACCATTGACCAGACGTTTTCAGTTGGTGAGAGATCTGGAGAATGTGCTGGCTAGGGCAGCAGCCGAACATTTTCTGTATCCAGAAAGGCCCCTACAGGACCTGCAACATGCGGTCGTCCATTATCTTGCTAAAATGTAGGGTTTCGCAGGGATCGAATGAAGGGTAGTGCCACGGGTCGTAACATCTGAAATGTAACGTCCACTATTCAAAGTGCCGTGAATGCGAACAAAAAGTGACCGAGACGTGTAACCAATGGAACCCCCATACCATCACGTCGGGTGATACGCCAGTATGGTGATGATGAATACACGCTTCCAATGTGCGTTCACAGCGATGCCATCATACACGGATGCGACCATCATAATGCTGTAAACAGAACCTGGATTCATCCGAAAAAATAACGTTTTGCCATTCGTGCGCCCAGGTTCGTCGTTGAGTACACCATCGCAGGCGCTCCTGTCCGTGACGCAGCGTCAAGGGTAACCTCAGCCATAGTCTCCGAGCTGTTAGTGCATGCTGCTGCAAACGTCGTCGAAATGTTCGTGCAGATGGTTATTGTCTTGCAAACGTCCCCATCTGTTGACTCAGGGATCGAGACGTGGCTGCACGATCCGTTACAGCCATGCGGATAAGATGCCTGTCATCTCGACTGCTAGTGATACGAGGCCGTTGGGATCCAGCACGGCGTTCCGTATTACCCTCCTGAACCCATCGATTCCATATTCCGCTAACAGTCATTGGATCTCGACCAACGCGAACAGCAATGTCGCGATACGACAAACCGCATTCGCGATAGGCTACAATCCGACCTTTATCAAAGTCGGAAACGTGATGGTACGGATTTCTCCTCCTTAAACGAGCCATCACAACAACGTTTCACCAGGCAACGCCGGTCAACTGCTGTTTGTGTATGAGAAATCGGTTAGAAACTTCCCTCATGTCAGCACATCGTAGGTGTCGCCACCGGCGCCAACCTTGTGTGAATGCTCTAAAAAGCTAATCATTTGCATATCACAGCATCTTCTGCCTGTCGGTTAAATTTCGCGTCTGTAGCACGTCATCTTCGTGGTGTAGCAATTTTAATGGCCAGTCGTGTAGTATTTTAAAGATTGCGAAATATGTAACAACTGCATAAATTTTACAAAAACTGGGATGACGATCGGCCATCTGACATGTGGAACTCATGTGCTAAACAGAAAAACTTTGTAACGGCGGTGGAAAATGAGATTCTGATGACTCAGTAAAACGGTCGTGCGACCCGTAATAGCCAACGAATGAGGTACTCTGGGTCACTACTTTACTGGAGAGTGCCGCTGGCAGTCCTCTGCTAGTTATGTCGCGAGGTACTGTTCATTTAAGTAAGAGAGGTTCGAAGGTGAATGGTATAACTGCCACGCTGTTGAAAATTTCTGTGAGGGTGTGAAAAATACTCTGGTTGAGGTACGACAGTCGCTGGACTTCGAAGTCGTGGGGACTGATTTCATGTTGGTCTTGGCCGGCCGCTGTGGCCGAGCGGTTCTAGGGGCAACAGTCTGGAATCGCGCGACCGCTACGGCCGCAGGTTCGAATCCTGCCTCGGGCATGCACCATGTGCTTAGAGCCCTTTGAACCATTTTTTGTTTTTTTTGGTGGTCTTGAAATTATTTGATGAAGCCCACACTTTATTTTTTACGGGGCGGAAGTGTGTGATAGTAGACTGAACAGTCGTGTATTGATTAATAAGCCGTCTTGACTTTGTGTTTTGAGAGTACACTAAATTCAAAGAACTTTGATAAACTGTTTAATTCGGAAACAACCCCTGTTACCAGCCTTTTGATGTGTATCGCTGCTCCGAGATTTTAGGATTTTTCTAATTTAGGGTTGGGTGTAAAGCATAAACTAATATCTTCTTTGTGGTCCCGCTAGACACCCATAAACTTTATAGCTACACATTCTGTTAATTGCGACGGGGCGCTAAATAAAGAAAGTGCTGTTACAGAGAGTTCACACGAATGTGCATATACAAATGTTGGTTAAAAAATGTTAATGCAAGTTTTGGCTCTCACGTAAGTTTCAAGGGATGAGTTCCACACTTGGTGCATTAGTTATACTGTTCCACACCCGCGCATTTGTTATAGTTTTTTAAGTAATTATTCACTCAGACATGAGTACAGTTCATGCTAGGGAACAAAAATTAAGGGATTATTATAGCAAAATCAGTTTTTTCACGACGCAGTTGAATCACTATTTACTAGCGTTGTCCTTTTCTTTCACACAATGAAATTAGCACTGGTGAGACGGTTTACAGTTTTACTTTAATAATAATTTGTCTCCGAGCCCCCAATAGCAGTAATGTAGGCTGCTATAAACAGAAGTTATTCAAATAATTCGAACAGAACCACAAGTCCCACTGTCCTCTTTGTTCTAGCAGTTTTGGCGCGAAATTACAGTTCGTGACATGTTCACTTACGACGATGTATACCTCGTAAATCGTACTTACACAAATAATCGTAGCACTTCCAGTTCACCAAATATATGCTTGCAGACTTGCACTATTAAACAATACTCTTTGTCGAAATAAATCGGAGCGGAAAAGAATTCTCAAACGACCACAGGGGCACGCTCAAGTGGGGCTTGCTCGCCACCAACCCTCCAAAACGACTGACCAACGACTGACCCCTGGCCAAGATGGACGAACGCTTATGTAGGCTCGGACGTCAACCCCCTGGTTATGCAAGTACCAATCACACCAGTTAAGGTTACAAATTTTGATACATACTTCCCTTGACAGAAATAAGTACACCATCGGAATCGCGCTAAAAAGTACATCTTATATACTATGTTACATTAATTACTAGGAGTATTCTATCTCCTGTAAATCAAGTTTTAGTTTTTGCAAAATTTAGCCACTTAGCGCAAATTTGTTTGCTGACACCTGTGCTGCAAAGTTTTAACATATAACTGCATATGGCACCGTTTTTAGACATAATCTATAGCGAGCTACACATTGCGCTGCTCAAAATCTTCATATCTATAATAATTAATTAATTATGGGCGATAGATGTTAATAATAATTTGCAAACAATGGAAACTCTTTCAAGTTAAGTGTATAGTATAACTTAACTAGTTTAAGATACGTGTGATGCCACCCAAAATATTATATAGCGCCGTTCTTTACGTCATCAATTTTCTATTGAATTTTATAAACAATTTTCCCTCAAACTTTGTTTATTGCTCTTTACGGTCTTAATTGTTTATGAATCTTAACATACGACTACGGCACTCGATCCGCTATGACGAAATGTTTTTAATGAGTGCTCGCTCATCCCTGAAAGTTATTATTTACTATTTTTATTAATCTTTCAGTATTCGTGATATTAACCGACTTTGAGGTTACTATAGCTTTTGCGCCTCGTGAGTTGAAATAAAGATCGATCTTTCCGAAGGTGCATATAGCTGACCACAATCCACTGCCTCATCGCTCTTCACCGTACGTTACACAGCTTCCGCGTAATGCGCGAAAAACCAAACAATGCCCCAAGCTGCGGGCCACGTGACCGCCCGGCGTCGGAGACCATCCCACCGACCGTTGCAAATTTCGCGCGGGCGCGCCACGCGCTTCCGCGAATCACGCACCATGTAGCGTGCTCGCTCTCCACAAAGCAATCCTTGCATACTAGAAATATTCGTCTAGTAACGGGGGTTCGTACCATCACAGAATTAAGTCTCAGTAGCACGAGGTCAGATCGCAACTGGAAGTGAAATTGCCTCGGATAAGCCGCAAACGTCAGTGAACCGTCGGCGATCCGTAGGTAGGGCACACTGCCCTAACATTAATCATACTGGATGGAGTACTGTTCGGTAAGAGGTGGGACCTACCTCCGTCAAAATGTCGTTGCCGAACCAACAGAACAGGAACATGTGCTCGATCGTGCCAGACAGATATGAGCCGTACTTCAACAGCCACCCCGAGTCCGCTTTCTGTAAAAAGAACAAAACATTTCTCGTCTCGTATGAAATAAGCAGAAGATAATATACTTGTTAACAATCTAGTGTCCATCATAAGTAATTCAGTAGCTTGGAAGATAACAGTAGTATATTTGCGTACAATAATGTTTATGAATTAAAAGTTGTTAGATAACTTGTCAAAGTTGGATAAAATCTCAAGCCTTCGATGACGACCTCCATCTATATCGTCGGAACTAAACCTGATACTTATGATTTTATCCATGTATGACGCGGCAGGTTAACCAAGAACTCCATCGTGAAAGACTTCGTAGCCATATAAATTTAGTTCACCCAATGCTAACATAATTGTTTAGTGACTATATCTCTTTCCACTGTCTAGCCATTATCAATAACCCTTAAACGTTGCTTGGTCGGTGATTGCGTCATAACGTGCTGGGAATCAGCTGTTACTAGATATTCGAAAACAGGGTTGCCGATAAACAGTTTTGAAAAGTTTTGTGAACATGTACTGAATCAAACTGCACGGTGAAAAGCAATGTCCTGACTGATGTTCAGTCAGGAATACACTGAAGAGCCAAAGAAACTGGTAATGGCATGCGTATTCAAAGACAGAGATATGTAAAGAATCAGAATACGGCGCTGCGGTCACCAACCCCTATATAAGACAACAAGTGTCTGGCGGAGTTGTTAGATCGGTTACCGCAGCTGCAATGGCAGGTTATCAAGATTTAAGTGAGTTTGAACGTGGTGTTATAATTGACGCACAACCGATGGGCCACAGCATCTCCGAGGTAGCTATGAAGTGGGGATCTTCCCGTACGACCATTTCACGAGTGTACCGTAAACATCAGGAACGCAGTAAGACATCAAATCTCCGACATCGCTTCTGCCCTAAAAAGGTCCGGCAAGGACGGGACCACGACGAGTGGAAATAGTCGTTCAATGTGACAGAATTGCAACGCTTCCGCAAATTTCTGCAGATTTCAATACTGGGCCATCAATAAGTGTCAGCGTGCGAACCATTCAAAGAAACATCATCGATATGGGCTTTCGGAACCGAAGGTCCACTCGTGTAAACTTGAAGATTGCACGACGCAAAGCTTTACGCCTCGCCTGAGCCCGTCAACACCGAAATTGGATTGCTGCTGACTGAAAACACGTAGCCTGGTCGTACGGTTCTCGTTTCAAATTGTATCTAGCGGATGGACATGTACGGGTATGGAGAAAACCTCATGAATCCATGGACGCTGCATGTCAGCAGGGGACTGTTCAAGCTGGTGGAGGCTCTGTAATGGTGTGGGGCGTGTACAGTTGACGTCTAGATACCACCGTGACAGGTGACACGTACATAAGCATCCCGTCTGATTACCTGCGTCCATTCATGTCCATCGTGCATTCCGACGGACTTGGGCAATTCTAGCAGGACAATGCGACACCCCACACGGCCAGAATTGGTACAGAGTGGCTCCAGAAGCATTCTGAGTTTAAACACTTCCGCTGGCCACCAGAAATCATCATTATTGAACATATCTGGGATGCCTTGCAACGTGCTATTCAGAAGAGATCTCCACCCCCTCGTACTCTTACGGATTTATGAGAGCCCTGCAGGATTCATTGTGTCAGTTCCTTCCAGCACTACTTCAGACATTAGTCGAGTCCATGCCACGTCGTGTTGCGGCACTTCTGTGTGCTCGCGGGGAACCTACATGACATTAGGCTGGTGTACACTTTCTTTGGCTCTTCAGTGTACGAACAAAATAGACTGGCACGGGCGATGAAAACTTTCATCCATAAGAAAGCTTTGGCTGTATCCGATAATGTTGTGGAATTGGAGAAGTTTCTGAAAGGATACAAATGGATATCTGTATTGTAAGAAAATAAAACAGGTAGCGTCCGAAATTAAAAAAAAAAAAAAAACACTGCTAGCATCTGAAAAATGGTACCATCAAACGCGATTAAAAATTAAGTGCACAGATAAAGTATCGAATGAAGAAAAAAGATTAGGAGAGAATGAAATGTATCTAACAATATGTATAAGACAGTCATTTCCAAATTTTTCTTCTCACACAAAACAAGTAGAGCTCCGATATCATGATACTGGCAAACTCCGGCAAACATGTTGAATTTCTAACGAACGAAATTACTAGTGACATAATAAATGGTAATCAATACAGCTGTGATAATTTTCATTAATTAAAATTGATACGTAAGACTTTTAATAGAGAAGGGAATAAGTTAAGGGAACATGTGCTACGACATTCAGGAACAGTTCAATGAGCCTGCAGGTAGCAGGAGTAGGGAACAATAGTGGGAGCTGGCCAGGACTAGAATACGTAAAAGAAAGTGTCAAGGATGTCGGATTCAATAGTTCCATAGAGACGAAAAGGTTTGTTTACTATTTCGGTAATATTAAACACCTCCAGTGTTGAAGGCTTTTACTGTATCATAGATACGAAGAAGATAACTGTGAAGAAATCTTGGGTAACAGAAGAAATGCCTCAGCTGATCGAAGACCGAAGAAAGTACAAGAATGTTCAGCGAGTGACAGGAAGCCGGGAATATAATTCACTTACAAATGAAATAAATGGGGAAGCGAAGGTGAAATAGCAGCAGGAAAATTGTGAAGAAATTGGAAAAGTAATAGTCTTCGGAAAGACTGATTCAATGAACAGAAAACTTAAAACAATATACGGTGAAATTAAAACCACGGACATCATCATTAAGATTTCCGTGGGAATTGCTAAAACACAAAGGAGAGAGGGAACGGATAGAGAGAACACACCGAAGGCCAGTACTAGGAGGAAGACTAGTCTGACGACGTGTTAAGAAAAGGTAAGGTGGGATGGTGGGGGTTGTAGTGTTAGAGCGAAAGTTTAACATAGCTTTGAAAGACTTGGGATCAAATAAGGCAGAAGGGATAGGTAACAATCCTTCGGAATTTCAAAAATTGTTGAACAAAGTCTCAATCAAATTATTATTCAAGTTGGAAGGGATAGACAATATTCCTTCGGAATTCCTAAAATCATTGGGGGAAATGACATCCAAACAACTACATAAGGTTGTGCGTGGAATCTATGAGATTGGTGACATAACATTAAACTTTCGGAGAAGTATTTTCCATGTGATTCCGAAGATTGAGAGGGTAGATAAGTACGAGAGCTGCCTGACAATCAGTTGAACTGTCCATGCATCCAACTTGTTGACAAGAATAATATACAGAAGAAAGGGAAAACACTGAGGAGCGGTTAGATGACGATCACTTCTGGCTTTCGAGAAAATAAACACAAAATAGATGGCGTTGCGATTGGTAATGGAAGCAACAGTTCAGAAAAATCAGAACACGTTCATAAGATAAGTCGATTTAGAAAAATTGTTGGATTGAAAGTAAACGATGATAAGAAAGTAATGAAGAGTACCAGAAAAATTATTAACGGTGAACTTAAGACAGCGAAGTGTGACAATGAAGAAGGTTAAGTTAAGGAACTGTGCTATCTTGAAAACAAAATAACACATGTCCGGCTAAGCAAGGAGGACATAAAAAGCGGACTAGAGCAGGTAAATCGACCATTCCTACCATCAAAAGTAGTTTACTAGTATCGAACAAAGGCATAATTTCTGAGAATGTACGTTTGGAGTACAGCAATTTATGATAGAGAATCACGGACTGTGGGAAACCGATAAAGAAGAGAACATGGTGCTATAGAAGAATGTTAAAAATAAGATGGAATGATAATATCATGTACAAGGAGATTCTCCACAGATCTGGGAAGAAAGGAACGATGAAAGTCTTGACAAGAAGAAAAAACAGGATGATACAACGATCACGGATTATTTCTATGGTACTGGAGGGAGCTGTAGAGGATGAAAGTTGTAGGGGAAGACAGAGTTTGCAAAACATCCAACAAGTAATTGAGGAGGTAAGACGAAATTACTGTGATAATGACTGGCGACTAAAATAAAAAAAATTAATACTTCACCCTTTGTGGAACCTATAAAATTCTAGATCCTGTACCACTTCTGCTAATTAACCTCCTTTGAGAAACTCATTGCGTTCTCGATAACTGATGCTTGTGAGGTAAGGTAAGTGCACCACTGGTGTATATGGCGTATATTGTGTGGAACCACTAGCCTTGTTAGTAGGCGCGTAACAAAACATGGCCGGCCGCGGTGGTCGTGCGGTTCTAGGCGCTCCAGTCCGCAGCCGTGCTGCTGCTACGGTCGCAGGTTCGAATCCTGCCTCGGGCATGGGTGTGTGTGATGTCCTTAGGTTAGTTAGGTTTAAGTAGTTCTAAGTTCTAGGGGACTGGTGACCACAGCAGTTGAGTCCCATAGTGCTCAGAGCCATTTGAACCATTTGAACAAAACATGAACACAGGGTTTTGGCAACAAAATAGAGCCCCAGCCACAGATTTTGTTTAGTGTGTGTTGTGAAAAATTCGGTGTATTTAATTGCCTAGTGTCAGTCAACTTTCCTGTTTAGGTATCTGTTCGTGCATTTGCCTCGTGTTAGCTTTCTAGTGTAGATTCACGCCGCCATAAGCGGTACTGTCATCTGACTTAGTTTCAATTTTGCAACTATTGCATATACAGTATATTTGAATAGTCAGTAAATCCGCAATTGTGAAGTTGAGTCTACGCACTAGCGACAGCAACAGTTTCCGTTTCTACAGAGCTTTTAGTTTATTTGCTCTCAAGTGCCTCTATGAATAAATGAAAAATAGCTGATTATGAACTAAGTTGAATGGAGTCGATAAACTTATACAAAATGTTTCCGTATTTTTCGAGCATTTGCATCGCATGAAGTTTCTTTGTGGTCTATTGATAACCAGAAGCAGTATAGTAGGAGTAATCAGATTGTATCTGACGGCTGCTTGGGTAAGTGCTACATTCCCTACTGTGCAGACGGACTATGACTAAACGTGAATAGGGTCTGTGTACGGATGAAGGGGCAGCTGTCCATTGTCTCGAGACCGTTGGAAGCTGCACTGGCTACGCTCGACAGGTTTCCGGCCGCTACCACAGGTTGTGTTGACAATGGGGCACCTGAGACGAATTCCTTGCCATCTGTGATACCTACAGCTTCGCATGGGGTCTCTGGTGTCACAGCGCCTTACGGCTCTCTCATTACGACGGTGATTAGCTAACACTGGCAGGGTTTCATGAAAGATGATCAGCGAAAAGCGACGGATCGCATGCGTCTTGGTGGAAGGTGACGGTGGGATGCTACTCATACGACTGTCCACTTACACCTTAGAGACGGGTTTAAGGTATTGTCCATTGCTGACAGCACATCTGAGTCAGCACGGGACGCCTCGTCTGTTCTTCTGACGGCGCAGCGACCTACTTTCCTGAATGCTCAAGACAAACGCAGTGGATAGTTTTTCCGGTCATGGGGAGCTCCATCGTAAGGCGGCTGATGGGATGCCTTAGGGAAATAGCGAGAACTTCCGGCTCTGCTTGCCAGGAGGACTCGTCCGAGATGTGGAACTGGTTCTTCCTCTGGCAGTTTAGCACAATTGGTGCTCACTTGGCTGCAAATAGTGATTCATGCCTTGAGAGTGGCACCTACTGCGTGTACTCAGAGGCCATTGTCGGTTCCTACAGGCGGCTGGCTGCTTATTTGAAGATAGTTGGCCTCACGTGCTGTGTGGATAGGGAATTAACGTTTTGTAGCGTCGTTCCCAAAAACGATCACGCTCCTCTGGAATGGATATGAGTGAAAGGCTTAAACCAGAGGCTCACAAGAATCTGTTAATATCGTGGATGCGAATTTCTTCACCTTCGCTAACGAGTAGAGAACTGAATGACGCGTCTCAAGAGGTCACTTCAGGTCAGAAAACAACTACTAGGGTAGGAAAGAACATGTAGGGTGCACATGTGCGTTTTTTGAGAAATTCCTTGAAGGCCCTATAAGGACGTGGAAGAATATCAGCCCCATTAATTGAAAGTAGTATGGCAAATCGGAGAAAGAAGCTGTTCGCTGACATCTTAACATATGTTCGATCATTCTGTCTTTTCTTCTTACGAATTATGTGATCAGTGGGCTGTTCATTTCATTCAGTATGTCCTGTAATTTACTGTCGCTTTCTCTGAGGCTAGCATAAGCGAAACTTATCAATGTTTTTCTTTCACCCTTAATTTTAATCCCACTCCCGAGTCAATCTTTGAGAACTGTAGTATTTGGCAACTCGGCTGGCCACATATCGCTGTAGAACACACTTGCGGCTGGAGGGTTCTCTCATTCCTAGGCGTACTCTACCGAAGCCAGGGACACACGGATTCTGGTCGTACAAACCGCGCCGTGTACGTACCAGACCACAACAGCAAATTTCTCATTGTGTTCTCGAAGGACAACAGCAAACTGAACTTTCCTCTGTGAACAGATGGGACTGCAGTGGATTCCGCGAGAGGCGCCATCATCGCCCGTCAGTAGCTGTCCGCGGTGCTGCAAGTCGTGGGACTGCATTCAATCGCGCGCCGCGTGATACGCACGAAAATCCATCCGCCGGATTACATAAGGCATAGCGCGGTGACAGCTAAAGACACTCTCGATCCGGGCATGATGCCAGCTGCTGCCTGCAGCCCATCAATCGGTAACGGACCCTGACAGGACGTCGACTCAGCAAGGCTCAACAACACCGGCAACATCACCGACCCGGCCACCGACCATATCAGCGCACAGCTCACTAATCGGACATCGACCCAATGCCGATCAAGACGTCTGTATGGACTATCGTGTGAAATTTTATTTCTACAAGAAGTGTTTTTAATTTTCAGGCTTCACATCAGAATAATGAACTGTTTATTTTCCATGTTACCAATAAAAGTGTTCGTTTTTTGTAATTGGTGCATTGAGTTATTTATGTGCTTTCCTTGGCCACCCCGCAAGACCAAGGCTTAAAAACAACATTCATTGCTTCTTAGATATACAGACTGATGATTAGGGGAGAAAGACTGCACTATGTCGTACATCGTTTTTAATTCGAACAGTTCGCTCTTTGTCTACCATTCTTACGGGTGCACATTCGTTCTTACACATATTACATCTGTTTTCCTCTAGCTTATACCTATTTTTCTGAGACTGTAGAAATCTTGCACCATTTTACACCAATCTTTTTCTAGACCGACAAACCCATGAACAGATCTTAATTTTTCTGTATAACTTCCGTTATGTCACAACTGCCTCTCTGCAGCCTTAGCCTTTCCTATAGTCCAACTGATCATCGTCTAAAAGATCTTGTGTATATTATTCTTATCAGCAACTAGGTGCATGAGCGATTAGACTGATTCTGCTCTAGTTCTCACACTTATCTGGCTTTGCCATCTTCGGGATTGTTTGAATGGTATTTTTCCGGAAGTCTCTTGGTACGTCGCCAATCCTACAGATTCTACACACCAACTTCAATAGTCGTTTAGCTCCCTTTTCTCCCAATAATTTCGGGTATTTAGAAAGATATTATCTATACTTTCCACCTTATTCAATCGCACTTCTTCCAGCGCTCTGTCAAACTCTGACTGTAATAACGGTTCCACTATCTCTTTTAAATCGATTTTAGTTTCTTCTTTTATTACGTCAGCCGACAGTTTTCCCTCCTCGTAGAGGCCTTCAGTACACTCTTCGCAACTATCCGCCCTCTGCTCTGCGTTTAACCGTGAAGTTCTTTCATCACTCTTAATGTTGACACAAAGTTTTTAATTTCACCGAAGGTACTTTTCACTCCTGAACTCACATCAACAAAAGTTTTTCGTCCCCTAGATACGTCGAGATGGTGTAATGTTGTTGTGAGTGTTCCTCTACCGATCGGAAGGCTTGTAAGGATAGAAACATTTACCATGTGCGGTATGATGGGTAGAACGATTCACTCGAATGCACTGCAGCATTTCAGCTAAAGTGTAGCACCACCCTGGACGCATTAGAGACGCCTGTGGCACACTAGAGTAAATATCCATCATGCCACGAAGGATAATGACGACTAGTGATCGGGTGTGCATAATTTCTATCCACGCGGAAGTCTTGTCAATCAGAGAAGTTGCTAGACGTGTGCACAGGATTCGACGTGTGGGCATGGAATCGGTGCCAATTGATGGGTAATGTTGAGGACTTAAGACGCACAGGCTCTCCACGTTGGACAGGTGCTCATTGTGATCGATATCTGCGACTTTTGAATCGAAGGTACCGTGGGCTGATTGATCCAGAACTGAATTCGGCGTTCGAAGAGGCTACAAAGACATATCACATGAAAAGTTAGGAGACGATTGCATGACGCGAATCTGCATTGCCAACAACAGTGGTGAGTACCACGTCGTGCACCACAACACTATAGACTCCTTACAGATGGGCAAGAAATCATGCCCCAGTATTTGGCGCTTTTCACGGACGAAATTCGGATGTGTTAGTACCCTGATAACCGCAGACAACGTGTTTGGAGACAACGCGGTAGTATCCAACGCCTCCAAAACTGTGTACCACATGTACAAGGAGGTGGTGGTGGAGGATCTTCTAGCGTGGCATTACGTGGGACTACCGTACACCTTTCGTGGTTGTTGAAAGGAAGCCTCGTTGCTTTACGATATAGGGACGACATTATGCAACGAATAGTGGGACCGTGTTGCGAACATTTCGGTGACAGTTTCATCTGGATGAATGATAACTCTCTTAATCAACGTTCTGTTCTCGTAAATTCTTTCCTTCAGCATACTAGGACGATCAGAATGGAATGAACTGCCTGACCTCAGCACACGAACTCAGTCAAACATAAATGGGATGGACGGGAACGAGGTTTGTTTGGGCGTCGACAACGACCATGTACGAAATGGAAACGAGTATGAAAATCCGATAAAGCTTTGCAAAGATGTGTTGGGCAGTGTCTCTAGTATGACTCTAGGTAGAATTATGTCGCTCTTTTCATTCCTGAGCTCTTAGTGAGCGCGTAAAGATGTTATAGAAAATAGTGTCTCCCGCCAAGTACGAGGGCCTGGTGATAATTTACCCCTGAAGCTAAGCAACCAACATTACATAACTGTCGTGCGGTTTCTTCTTCAAGACAATTCTCAGCCTCATTCTGTAGGGGCAATGAAAATGTTCCTACACCGTTTCAATTGGAAATGTTTGGTTACCCACAGTACAGCCCGTAATTATCTCCCACTGAGTTTCATCTCTGCTCAAACGAACCGCTGGCTATGAAGACAACATTTTGGCACAGACAACGAGCTTTAGTCCAGCGTAGAGAATTGGCGGAAAGCACTGGCGGTTGCCTTCTATGATGAGGGTATTGGAAAGTTGCTACAACGCTACGACGAATGTCTGAGTCAGAACGGCGACTACGTAGAGAAGTAGCTGAAAGGTGTAGCTAACTGTTACAAATGAAACATTTCTGATTTTCACTGTGATTTTCATTTCGCGATCAATCGTAACTTACTTTCTGGACAGCCCTCGTATTCTACGTGACTTACGCAAAATCACTACTAAAGAGTGGCAAAGTGTGGATCATGGCTGGCTTGATGATGCAATCGATCGCATGCCGCGACGGACTGATGCCTGAATCCGAGCAAGGGCACGTTCTACCACCTAATGACGCTACTCGGGAGTACTGTTAAATACTCGCCTTTGGACACAGACGATTTTGTCGCTGCACGAACATTTTGTTTCAATACAGTTCAAAATAAAATGGTGATGCAAAACTTTTGCTGATGTTTGTACATGCCGAAACTGTCCTCTCGACGACCATTCCTTTTTCGATTTTTTCTTATTTTTCTCGTACCCATTTTGCCTTAGGTTTCCTGTGCTTTCTATTTATTCCATTCCTACATGACTTATATTGATTTATGAATGAAATTATAATCCTGTCTTTTCCTGAATATTTTTGTACTTACTTCATTTATCGCTCATTTGAAGTATATTTCCGTTAATCAATGATTCTTCAGAGTTAACTTCCTCATTTATATATTTGCCTGTTCAACTTCTATGGCTTTCATTTTCAGAATCGTCCGTGCACATCAACTGAAATACAGTGGTACTCAGTAGAGCAGTATCCACAACCTTAAAGAACCTTAAACGCACATCACAGTTCTTCAGTATTACTGTATCACACTTCCGCCTGACGTTCATCTAACAATTCAGCCTACACTTCATCACTGCTAAAATATCTGATTACGGAATCGTCTCACCAAGACATAGGCCGCGCGGGGTAGCCGCGCGGTCTTGGGCGTCTGGTCACGGTCCGTGCGGCTCCCCACGTCGGAGGTTCGAGTCCTCCCTCGGGCACGGGTGTGTGTGTGTGTGTGTGTGTGTGTGTGTGTGTGTGTGTGTGTGTGTGTGTGTGTGTTTTGTCCATAAAGTAGGTTAGTTTACGTTAGATTAAGTAGTGTGTAGGCTTAGGGACCTTAGCAGTTTAGTCCCAAAAGACATTACCACATATTTGCGAATTTTTTTCCACCAAGACATAATCCTGTTCGTACCTTCCCTGTCACCACAATTTTCCAAGGACACCTTCTCCATTTGTGATTTTTCGAAGTATATTCGCTATTACCAGAAGAAATTTACTGTACAACTCTAAGCTTTCTTGTATTCATACCTACTGCTGAGACCACCGCATTTCATTTCTTCGGCTACCCCAGCGTTCCAATTATGAGAGTATCATCCCACTTACATAGCAAATTACCCATTCAGTGTCCTCGTATGCTCTCTCCATCTGTTCATCTCCTGCTTGTGATGTCGGTATGTATACCTGAATTAGTGTAGTGTGCGTGTTTATATCGCTAAATAATGTCAAATAAGGTTGGTACATATTCCAAATGCGACATAATTTGAGTTAATATAACTGTTGAAGGTTGTTCAAATATGGTAACTGAATGCATTTACAGATCGCCTACCTCAGGAGCTGTAGTGGCGGAACACTTTAAATAAAGCTTCGTGAAGGTTGCGCGAAAATATCTTGGTTACATTATTTTACCTGGAGATTTTAACTTATCCACTGTAGAGTGTGAGACTCATGTGATTTGGTGGGTAGTGTGGACAGGAAATCGCCTGAAATTATATTTTAAGTGCTTTATCCACGACTTATCTTGAGTAGTTAGCCGAAGAAACTATTAATCAGAATAACATATTAGATGCCCTTGTCAACACAGGCACCAAGTTTTGGACTCAATTAGCAAAGAAATGCGTGATTATACGGCCATTACAGCATCACTGAATACGGCTGTAAATTGGACTGAAAAGAGAGGTAGGGAGATATAGCTGCTTAAAGAGAGTGACTAAAAGCAGGTTTCATCGAACATCGATCTCTGACACACAAAATAATGAATTTAGGTGGACAAAGATCAAGATTATTGTGCAACAGGCTTTAGATATTTCGGAAAAGTGAGGGATGGGAAAGACCCACTGTGGTTTGACAGCCGTGTTAGAATAGTGCTCCAAAAGCAAAGGGAGCTTCACTTCATACTGAAACGTAGCCAAAGACTCGTAGTCAAACAAAAATGAGAGAAGCAAAAATTAGCGTATGAATAGCCATATGTGAAGTCTTCGACTAGTTCGAAAGCAAAATTATCTACCGATCTGACATGAAATCCTAATTGGTTTTAGCCTTACGTTAAATCAGGACTCGTGCCTGCATGGCCATTATGGCACCGAAACGGAGGGTAACAGAAAGACTAAATACTAAATCCTCTTTGCCGAAATGTTTTCACTGTTCCCCACTAGCTAGCTTCCGCTTAGGGTCTATGTAGGTGACCTGCATGAGTTCTCTCGTTTTCATAGTCAAAGTTGTCGAACGCTAACCGAGTCGTAGCTGCGGAAGCCGATATTAATAGACTATTCCTGGTGATAAATACAACTCCTGCTTTCTCGTTGTAGGCCACTAAATTACAACACATTCTGCAGCGTGTTGCGAATAAGACAACAAACTTACCGGACAGTGGGTTGCTTACCAGCATTGTAGCTACAAAGGCACTGGCACTGATGGTGACGATGTCTGTGAGGAACTGTCCCAGCATCACGGGGCCCAGCAGGGAACTCAGTCGCTGAACACACCTGAAACATACGCACAGTGGATCATCGCCACAGGTGATACTGCTGCGAATGCAGAACTGCGCTGTATTATGCAGCGGGAAAAGGTAGGGCAGAGTCGACCAGCGGGTAGTGTCTGGCGAGAGTTGTTCCTAAACCACAGCGGTAGTGGCAACAACTATCGCGCCATTGCAGTGTCAGCTACGGAAGAACAAGACGCACTCACACCATTCCGTATCAAAACAGCAGGTCGCTTGGGAGTCGAAAAATAGTTATCTGTTCCTCTTCAATTTTTCGGTGCATGAACTAAACTTTTGTGTGTTGTGCTTTGTCTGCAAGTAAATAATACCACATTTTTATTGTAGGCCTACCTTTAGTTACAACTGATTTTATTCTTGATACAGCTGGCTGTAACAGTCTATCCTAAGTAATAACAGTGGGAGTGTAAAGCTACGATAGATTTTATAGAAAGAAACAATTTCGGATTGTAGTGGGCAAAACGTATAGCACAAAACATAAATTTTTACTTTTTTCCATGAAATCTGGGTACAAACGGGATGAAAAGAACATAAAGGAAGCTGTGAAAAATAGTCTTCTTGAAATGACAAACAGAGGAACGAGAGAAAAATATTTAGTTCGAAGAAGTACAGTAGATTAGGTACAAAGAGGTTGCCATCAAATATGCTTTAGGAAATACACCACAGGGCATTAAAATTTCTACACCGAGAAGAAATACGGATGATAAACGGGTATTCATTGGACAAATATATTATACTACAACTGACGTGTGATTACATTATCACGCAATTTGGGTGCATAGATCCTGAGAAATCAGTACCCAGAACAACCACCCCTGGCCGTAATAACGGCCTTGATACGCCTGGGCATTGAGTCAAACAGAGCTTGGATGGCGTGTACAGGTACAGCTGCCCATGCAACTTCAACACGATACCACAGTTCATCAAGAGTAGTGACTGGCGTATTGTGACGAGACAGTTGCTCGGCCACCATTGACCAAACGTTTTCAATTGGTAAGAGATCTGGAGAATGTGCTAGCCAGGGCAGCAGTCGAACATTTTCTGAATCCAGAAATGCCCGTACAGGACTTGCAACATGTGGTCGTGAATTACCCTGCTGAAACGTAGGGTTTCGCAGGGATAGAATGAAGGGTAGAGCCACGGGTCGTAACACATCTGAAATGTAACGTCCACTGTTCAAAGTGCCGTCAATGCGAACAAGAGGTGACCGAGACGTGTAACAAATAGCACCCCATACCACCACGCCGGGTGATACGCCAGTATGGCGATGACGAATACACGCTTCCGATGTGCGTTCACAGCGATGCCGCCAAACACGGATGCGACCATGATGATGCTGTAAACAGAACGTGGATTCATCCGAAAAAATGACGTTTTGCCATTCGTGCACCCAGGTTCGTCGTTGAGTACACCATCGCAGGCGCTCCTGTCTGTGATGGAGCGTCAAGGGTAACCGCAGTCATGGTCTCCGAGCTGATAGTCCGTGCTACTGCAAACGTCGTCGAACTGTTCGTGCAGATGGTTGTAGTCTGTTGTAGTCTTGCAAACGTCCCCATCTGTTGACTCAGGGATCGAGACGTGGCTGCACGATCCGCTACAGCCATGCGGATAAGATGCCTATCATCTCTTTTGCTAGTGATACGGGGCCGTTGAGATCCAGCACGGCGTTCCATATTACCCTCCTGAACCCACCGATTCCATATTCTGCTAACAGTCATTGGATCTCGACCAACGCGAGCAGCAATGTCGCGATACAATAAAACGCAATCGCGATAGGCTACAATCCGACCTTTATCAAAGTCGGAAACGTGATGGTATGCATTTCTCCTCCTTAAACGAGGCATCACAACAACGTTTCACCAGGCAATGCCGGTCAACTGCTGTTTGTGTATGAGAGATCGGTTGGAAACTTTCCTCGTGTCAGCACGTTGTAGGTGTCGCCACCGGCGCCAACCTTTTGTGAATGCTCTGAAAAGCTAATCATTTGCATATGACAGCATCTTCTTCCTGCCGGTTAAATTTCGCGTCTGTAGCACGTCATCTTCGTGGTGTAGCAGTTTTAATGGACAGTAGTGTATTACGTTTTCTTCCGAGACCAGGAAACAGTATCACACGATAATGTTAAAAAATTTAGATAGCCAGCTTTTTGTTTTGAGTAGAAATGAGTTCCTGTATCTAGTGTATAAATCTGCAGCGTAATTTAAAATAATGCATGGGTTCAATGAGAGCAAAACGAAAGTGGTTGAAGGTATTTACTACGATTTTATGAAGACTTGAAGACTTAAGGCAGTAAGGTGAATCTGCGAGTTTGCAGCGTGCAGCAGTTTTCAGTAAGTTGACATATTGTTTCACAAACTAGATGAGCTGTTGGACAATTTCAAATTTATAACTAGTTACGATCCAGTTCAAATTTTTTAACAAAAAAGATGTTTTTACACATTAAAATTACGCTGATTAAAAAATTGGAAAAATTTAAACGGCCAAAATGCAAAGAATGGAAAAAAAATTATTTAAAACATCAGCGGATGTACATTCCTGTGACATGAAATTTATTAAACTATTCACTGAAGCATCATAGTATTATTTAGTTTGAGGAATGTTCCAGTATAAGGTTGAGAATAATTTCTGAAAAGACTGCTTCTCCGATGCTACCCTACCTTCTCTGTACGGCAAGTCCCACCTGTCTATGTCGTTGTGGTAGCAAACGCACTCCTTGAGGCGTCGCCTCATCTTCTCCTCCAGTTGTGGAGACCCTCTAGGAGACTTCGTGTCGCTGTCGCCGCTTGACATGTTGGTCACCATGAAGTTGAGGAAGCGCAAGTGTGCCCCTACATAGATGATAAGCGACCAGAAGAAGCCGTCTTGGGACGTGAAGATGATGCAGCCGTAGAAGAGGCCCATGGAGATGACAGCGTAGATCATCTGCATATAATACATTTCGTTGGTTTATGGACAGTCATGGCAGAAAAGACCGCTACGTCGAATGGCAAAGAAAGCTAGTCTTTAAACTGCGATTCATATCACTAGACTTTAACATTTAAAAAAAAAAAAAAAAAGGCCAAGATAGTTGGTTTATGTGGATTTGAATGTACTGAAGTTGAAAACGGCAATTAAAAATCTAGATAAGGTCATGCTAGTATAACACCCCCCTGCTTCCCGGGGTTTGCGAAATTTCAAGTTGACAATGACCGTGAATTATGAATTTTTACCCGCGTTGGGATAAAGCATCCGAATCCGAATTAAATAATGATTATTCCGCGGGAAACAGGAGACGTTATAACTTGATCGTTATTGAATGAGTAATTTCGTTCAATAACGATCGGTACATGAAATAATGGAAGTAATTTGGAAATAAATTTTGCCAGTGGAAATTTTGCCGAAAGAAATGATTAAGTTGTAAAAGCAATTAAAAAATCGGTCGCCAGCTCAACTGATGAGCGACAGTAGTGTTAAGTACGTGAATAATTGTGTCAAAAATAAAGTTTACCTCTTTGTAGCGCAGCAGGTGGAACGGGAACTTTTACGTAAGTGCTGTGTCAGGCTCAGTAGTCATATAAAACAATGCCATAACAATCTAACTACACTTATTTTGTTCATAATTTGTCAGCTAAGTGCAATGCTGACAACACAGATAATTATCTATCGAGATTTTGAATAATGGACTGTCATTCTGTCTTTAAAATTAGGTACTTTGCACAGTTTAATCTACTGATAATGAAATATATTGCCAATAATTGATTAACTATGTTTTGACTGATAATAATTCATTAATTGGGGGATTGTCAGGTGGAATAAGCTTTATAGTTTCATGAAATATCCTTGAATTAACTTCAGCTGAATATGCATTGAAATAAATCTTAATCATCAAATTTATTACTTCAGTCCATTATTAAGTTACTACGGTTGGCGTAAGCTTATTAAGTGCAACAATTAACTACGATAACCAGTCTGAAATTTTCTCTTCACCGTCTATGCAAATAATTTAATAATTAACATATTTTCTCTTGATGATGGCGTGACACACTCGGTTCAATAAGGTAAGGATTGGAAGGAACCAACTTGGTGTTACTGTCGGGTGGAATGTAACTGCAACACTTCGATTATAAAGTGCTTGTTATTAATTGTTCAACTTCAGAGAAAAGCACAGTCACTGGCAAGCCTTCTACAATTTTATCCTACGAAAATTACGTAGGTCTTACTTCCCTCGTTGTCGGTGGATCGACGGAAGTCCACGGCAGCGACACAATGTGGCATCGGGCTTTTACTGTTGCTAATCCATAATAACTCGCCCGGCCCTGCTTCCAGATATGCCGGCCATTACTTTCCCGTCGTACTTAGATCAAAACACTAGCCGTTAGATGTAACACAGCTAGGGCTAGCAGCACTCGACTGTACGTCTTACTCCGAGCACGGCGTTATTGCTACTACTGCCCGCTGGCGCGCTCCCCCGCCCAGAGGCGCGACTAAACAATCTCTCTGACTTCAACGTTAACTAAGTATGCCCTGACTTGCCAGTGTTAAATATTACATAATTTAAACATAGTATTTACAATACATATTTACACTAGACAATACATCGTATACAAACAGTTTCATGTGTTAAGTAAGCGAAAAATTTCATAGCAAGGACTGCGTTGTAGTGTCTCACTAGGAAGTTACTGACGCTTTTATGTTCTTCACATGTTATAATGGGCAATAATCTATCAAGCGTGTCACTGTCCAACACTCACTTATTTACCAGAAATATGACAGTGATTTTGTGTTTAATTCTATGCAATAATCACAAATATGCTGTACGTTTTTCTCGAATGGATCTATACTAAAGAGACAGCCTACATCACACTTGTCCGTCCTCTGCTGAAATATTGCTATGCGGTGTGGGATCCTTACCAGGTAGGATTGACGGAGGACATCTAAAAAGTGCAAAGAAGGGCAGCTCGTTTCGTGTTATCGCACAATAGGGGTGAGAGTGTCACTGATGTGATACGCGAGTTGGGGTGGCTGTCACTGAAACAAAGGCGGTTTTCTTGGCAGCGAGATCTATTTACGAAATTTCAATCACCAACTTTCTCTTCCGAATGCGAAAATATTTTGTTGACATCCACCTACGTAGAGAGAAATGATCATCATAATAAAATAAGAGAAATCAGAGCTCAAACGGAAAGATTTAGGTGTCCCTTTTTCCCACGCGCCATTCGAGAGTGTAATGGTAGAGAAGAAGTAATAAAATGGTTCGATGAACCCTCTGCCAGGCACTTAAGTGTGAATTGCAGAGTAACCATGTAGAGGTAGATGTAGGATTTTAGATACAAGGCGTTGAAGTTTATGTTTTTTCCGAAATACTGACACACATATTTTTCATGTTCCATTCAAAGATATTAATAATGACAATAATACTTAAACGGAGCTATACAATTAAAGATACGTACCAGTTTTTTTTTACATATTTCGTATGCTATATCACAGAAATATATCCACAATGCAAAATAGTAAAGTATAACCTATTCACAAACAATATGGAATAATAGATCAAATTGCTTTAGACTATGTACATGAAAGGCTACGGTCCGTTCAGCTAAATTTAACATACACTATTAGGGGGAAGATGCGAGTCTTTCTGCAAAGTCGAGCAGAAATCTGTAAGCAGTGAAGCACTGAATCTTCTTCGATATGGATGTTTCATTACAGAGATCTGTTGGCGAATGCTCTCGCCATGTTCATTATTAAACGCCCCACAATATTCACGGAAAACGTCGATATGTGAATACGTGAAGTGAATTTTGAGTGACTCGTTGCATTTCAGTTTCTCATAGGCACGTTTAAGGTCTTTCCTAAGTTCAATGCACTTTCACCGCACTTACCGCCCATGAACAATGAGGTAATTTTTTTTTTATAGCACTGCCACGCTTTTAGCTCATCGGAGCTGAGAATTCACTCGAATTACTGATCTGCAAGGATCTTACGTAGCCGGCCGACTGGCCGAGCGGTTCTAGGCGCTACAGTCTGGAACCACGCGACCACTACGGTCGCAGGTTCGAATCCTGCCTCGGGCATGGATGTGTGTGATGTCGTTAGGTTTAAGTAGTTCTAAGTTCTAGGGGTGATCTTGCGTATTTATCGGCCAATAAATACTTCCTGCTGCATCTGCTCAATACTCAATGAAGGGACTTTTCCACGCAAGTATTCAAATGCTCGTTCGTTTTTTTATTCACTGGTTTTCCAAGTAACTTCATCAACTTCGCATGTTGCGGTGCTAACAGGACTTGACTAGAATTTGCAAGAGGGTGATAGGAGACATCTTTCTTGCCAGACAAGAAAAATTTTCACCGTGGCCAGTCCTTCTGTTTGTAATGTTAATCCCTAGTGCGACTGTCCCAGTCATCAATATAGTAACAGTACTTAATGTACCCATCTTGTAGGCCCTGAAGCATACCGATGACTTTTAAATCAGCACATATGAGGTATTGATGCTTACCATAGTCATTGTTATGTAAAATACACTGACAGAAGAAATTACAACACGAAAAAAATCAATAATGTACAGTAATGAAATTTCGGGATTACATCTGTGTAGGTAACACATGTAAGTGATTAACAATGCATGATAACAGATTAACGTAAACGCGAGACAAGCCATTGCGAATCTTAAATACTGGACCACTAATGGGTGTAGTCACCGGAATATTGAATGCAAGCATGAAAACGAAAATGCATTGTTATAAGAACTTACGCTTCCGCGGCCGGTGTCATAGTGATTAAAATACTTCTGGGTATTATGCCGCGTCATTGCTAAAAACTAACAACAATAATAAACTAAAACCGACGTTTCGGCCGAATTGAAACGGCCTTCCTCAGGGCACGACTGGTTTTGCATGGGGATAATAATATCAAATACCGACCTTAATTTGAGGAAGAAATTTCTGAGGATGTCCGTCTGGAGTACAGCATTGTAGGGTAGTGAAACATGGACTGTGGGAAAACCGGAACAGAAGAGAATCGAAGCATTTGAAATGTGGTGCTATAGACGTATGTTGAAAATTAGGTGGAGTGATAAGGTAAGGAATGAGGAGGTTCTACGCAGAATCGTAGAGGAAAGGAATATGTGGAAAACACTGATAAGGAGAAGGGACAGGATGATAGGACATCTGCTAAGACATGAGGGAAGGACTTCCATGGTAGTAGAGGGAGCTGTAGAGGGCAAAAACTGTAGAGGAAGACAGAGATTGTAATACGTCAAGCAAATAATTGAGGACGTAGGTTGCAAGTGCTACTCTGAGATGAAGAGGTTAGCACAGGAAAGGAATTCGTGGCGGGCCGCATCAAACCAGTCAGTAGACTGCTGACCAAAAAAAACGGGCTTCTATTTATTACAGACTATCGATGCCTGACGTCATGTTGCAAACTTTTAATTGGCACTCTAATATGTTTGGGTAGTCATGACGTAAGGGAAGATGGAAGGAAAGAGGCTATTCGTGGATGTCCATGTCATGAACGATTGGTAGCTGTCAGCCAATCAGCGTTCGGCTTCTGGTCGGCAAGTTTTCCTCCTAATGTGCGCGGAAGTGGACTGATAGTTGCTCTACAGCTGTTCGTGCAGATACGTCCGTGTCCCGTGTAGCTTCTGCCCCGCGACCGCTCGCGGCCCGTTGGACTGGGATGGCCGGCAGCCAGGACGCCGGGAGTTTGTAGCCATCTTCGCTGTTGATGTTGTCAGGCTGCTTAATAATTTCGATCACCTCCCGTATTTTGCGGTCTCGCATCCCCGATTCTTTCGCCAGTATTCGGGCTTCCTGGAACCTGATAGGTTGTCCACAGTCACGGTGGTGTTCCGCTATCGCCGATTTATTATGTTGTTGTAATAGTACATAGCGTTCGTGTTCTGCTACTCGTAAGCTGATAGGTCTCCCTGTTTCTCCTATGTAGGCACCTCCGCACACACGCCGTAGTTCCTAAACGCCTGCAGTGTTAAGATTATTGACTACATCCTTCGTGGAACGTATCATTTCGTGGATTCTGTGACTGGTTCGAAAAATCGGTTTGAAACCTCGTCGGCGGAGGACGGTGCCTAGCCGTTCACTGACGCCTTTTACATATGGCAAGTGCACCAGTGGAAGCTCCTCTTCTTTGCCTTCTTCTCGTGTTCTGCTCCCTTTGGTTTTAGCTACCTTTCTTATGATGATGTCATCATAGCCGTTGGCACGAAACGTGTGTTGTAGCTCTTTTAATTCTTTTTTGATGTTGTTTTCATCGCTTATCCGGTAGGCTCGGGCAGTTAACGTATGCAGAACAGAATACTTTTGAGCTGGGTGGTGGTGGCTCCCCGCGTGAAGGTACCGATTAGTGTGCGTTGGTTTTCGGTAGACTTTGTGTCCCAGTTTACCATCGGCAGCTCTGTATACTTCCACATCCAGAAATGACAAGGTACCATTGCTTTCAGTCTCATGTGTGAACTTGATATTTTTGTGCAGGTTGTTTAAGTACTAGAAGAAGTTTCCCAATTCCGCTTCACCGTGAGGCCAGATAACGAATGTGTCGTCCACATATCGTAGCCAACAACTGGGACTTAACGGAGCAGAAGCTAGGGCCATTTGCTCAAAGGCTTCCATGAAGATATCCACAGGTACAGGGGAGAGCGGGGAACCCTTTGCCACTCCATCTAACTGTTCGTAATATTTTCCCTGCCCGGTGAAGTACGTAAATGACAGGCATAAGGGCACCAGATCACAGATATCTGGATGGATCCGATCCTGTAGAATGCGCGTAGTCGCCTCAATAGGTACGTTAGTGAAGAGAGACTTGATGTCGAAACTGGCCATAATGTCTGATGGCTTTATTCGCTATTCTCTAATCAGCTGTATGAAGTGGGAAGAGTCTTTCACGTAGGAGTCTGTTTGTCCCACAAGACGGCGTAACTTATGTGCCAGATGTTTCGCAACATAATACGTAGGTGAATCTATTCCGTTCACTATGGGCCTCAGCGGATAACCCTCCTTCTGGAGCTTAGGTACTCCGTAGATTCTAGGAGGAACAGGCACCTTGGGGATTAGTCTCTTCGCTGTATCAGGATCAATTCTTGAGTCCTTTACGAGGGCCTTCGTATTTCTGCCTATCCTCGCCGTCGGGTCACTCCTTAGTACTCTGTAAATGGCATCGCTTAGTTGTTCGTCCATTTTCTTTTCATATTCAGAAGTGTCCATCAGAACCGTAGCGTTTCCTTTGTCAGCATGTAGGACCACAATGTCCTTGTTATTCCTGAGCTTCTTCATGGCCTGTCTTTCTTCACGTGTGATATTGGCTTTGGGTGGTTTGCTGTTTGCAAAATTCTTACAGTTTCCTGCCTTAGCTTTTCTGCTTCGACACGTGGTACTCGGTGGAGTGACGCCTCCACAGATTGAATGCTTTCTTCTGTGGGAATCTTTGTGGGCGTAACTGCGAAGTTTAACCCTTTGGACAGAACTGACGTCGCTGTCTCACTGATGGTCTGTGTCGAGATGTTAACCACGGTACGAGCTGTATCCAGACTTAGCTGTGAGTGGTGTTTGTTCCCCGTTAGCTTCTCAAATTACTATTTATGCCGACTGCTGACCAAGTCCTCCTCCATGCAGGCCTGGTTGTGGGTTATTCGGTCGATGTTATCCCAGTCCTTCGCTGATAACGTAGTTGACAGCCATAAATGCATCCTGTACAGTTGTCTGTTGTTGTAGTCTATGAAGCTCCGGAGGTGTTGTACCCTCTCCCTTATTAATGCATGGCTGGCCCGATAGTAAAAGGTTCTTGCTCTTCTCGTATCGATTTGAGGCCGTACCCTGATGAATTTCAGGATGATATGATGATCTCGGCACCTTTTAAGGAACGCCAAATCATTCAGCAGTTTCACCTTCCTCTTCCTCAGCAGCTCCAGTTTCCGTATGTGTTTGTAGATTTCCTGCCCATACAGGTCACTGATATAAGAACGTAGGCTTCCGCGGACGGTATCATAGTAATTAAAATTCTTCTGGATATTATGCCGCGTCATTGCCAAAAACTAACAGCAATAATAAACTGAAACCGAAGTTTCGGCCGAATTGCAACGGCTTTCCTCAGGGCACGACTGGTTTTGCATTGGGATAGGTGCTTCTATTTATTACAGACTATCGATGTCTGCCGTCACTGTTGTAAAACTTTTAATTGGCCCTCTAATATGATTGGCTAGTCATGACGTAAGGGAAAATGGAAGGAAAGAGGCGATTCGTGGATGTCCATGTCGTGAACGATTGGTAGCTGTCAGCCAATCAGCGTTCGGCTTCTGGTCGGCAAGTTTTCCTCCTGGTGTGCGCGGAATTGGACTGACAGTTGCTCTACGGCTGTGGAGATACGTCCGTGTCCCGTGTAGCTACTGCCCCGCGACCGACCGCGGCCCGTTGGACTGGGATGGCCGGCAGCCGGGACGCCTTGAGTTTGTAGCCATCTTCTCTGTTGATGTTGTCAGGCTGCTTAATAATTTCGATCCCCATGCAAAACCAGTCGAGCCCTGAGGAAGGCCGTTGCAATTCGGCCGAAACGTCGGTTTTAGTTTATTATTGTTGTTAGTTTTTAGCAATGACGCGACATAATACCCAGAAAAATTTTAATCACTACGAAAATGCATTGTGTTGTACAGGTGCCGGATGCCAGTTTGTGGGATGGAGTTCCATGCCTTAGTCGGTCAATGTATGGTTAATGCTACTTGTGCATGACGCTGAAGTTGTCGTGCTAGGATATACAACATGTGCTCGACTGGAGACAGATCTGGTGATCGAGCAGGCCAAGCCAACATGTTGACACTCTGTAGAGCATATTGGTTTACAACAGCGGTATCTGGACGAGCGTTAACCTGTTGTAAAACACCCCCGGGAATGATGTTCATGAATGGCACAACAACAGGTGTCTGCCCCTGGTAGCTGAGTGGTCAGCGCGACGAAATGTCATACCTCACGGCGCGGGTTCGATTCCCAGCTGGGTCGGAGATTTTCTCCGCTCAAGGACTGGGTGTTGTGATGTTCTTAGCATCATCATTTCATCCCCATCTACACGCAAGTCGTCGAAGTGGCGTCAACTCGAAAGACTTGCACCAGGCGAACGGTCTACCCGACGGGAGGCCCTAGCCACACAGAATTTTACCACAACAGGTCGAATCACCATACTGACTTTCAAATTTGCAGTCAGTATGCGTGGGATAACTAAGAGAGTCTCCTGCTGTCATGTGAAATTAATCCCCAGAGCATAACTGCAGGTTTAGGTCCAGTGTGTCTAGCATGGAGACAGGCGGGTTGCAGGTCCTCAACTGACCTCCTCCTTAGCAACGCACTGTCATCGTTGACACCGAGGCAGAACCACCTTTTATCTGGAAACACTACAGGCCTCCACCCTGTCCGCCTTCGCCCCTCGCTTGGCACCACAAACGGTGGTGACTTGGGGCGAGTGGAATGCACGCTGCATTGCGCCCTTGAAGTAACCGATTTGAAACAGTTCGTTGTATCACTGTGGTGCCAACTGTTTCTCAAATTACTGCTCGTGATGCAGTAGGATGCACCAGAGCCGTACGCCATACTTCACGGTCTTTCCTCTCGGTAGTACCACGTTGCGGTCCGGAGCCCGGTCTTATTGCGACAGTACATTTTCGGGACGACAGTTGCCAGCAATCATGTACAGTGGCTACATTCCTGCCAAGTTTTTCTGTAGTATCACAGAATAAACATCCAGAGTCTCGTAGCCGCATTACATGAGTGGTTACGTAATGGGGCTATGAGACTCTGGATGTTCATTCTGTTCAGATTCAGTGAGGTGTTGACAATGCGTCTTTATCGTCTTGAAGGCATTCTTGACTAACATCAACTCATCGTTTCCAATCTCGAATGAAACTAACGCTCACGACCGTTACAGCGTATATAAAGCAAACCTGATTTGCATCCTCACAGTGGTGCTACTAGCACCTCTATTATGCGACTGGCGCGTAATTTGAATAGACGTCATCTTTCATATGTAGAAACACGCCTAGAATTTTCGTTTTGTTTCACAACTCCTTTGTGCTGCGATGTTTCTTTCCGACAGTGTAGCTGTTATCATGATGCAACCTTCCTCTGGTAGGGCTGCATATGCCATTATGTAATAGCATTGCTGTCAAACTAGTTTTGGAACCACTATGAAAAGGCTTCAAGGTTCAAAATGGTTCAAATGGCTCTGAGCACTATGGGACTTAACATCTGAGGTCATCAGTCCCCTAGGACTTGAACTACATAAACCTATCTAACCTAAGGACATCACACAGCCATGCCCGAGGAAGGATTCGAACCTCCGACCGCAGCAGTCGCGTGGTTCCAGACAAAAACGCCTAGAACCGCTCGGCCACAGCGGCCGGCGGCTTCAAGGTCTTGCGTCAAATTTTCTTCATTTGTTATGTTTACAACCTTTCGAATGGCCTTTAATGTTGGTAAATGCCGTGTGGCTAGGGCCTCCCGCCGGGTAGACCGTTCGCCGGATGCAGGTCTTTCGAGTAGACGCCAATTCGGCGACCTGCACGTCGATGGAGATGAAATGATGTTGATTAGGGCAACACAACACCCAGTCCCTGAGGGGAGAAAATCTCCAACCCAGCCGGGAATCGAACCCGGGCCCTTAGGACTGACATTTTGTCGCGCTGACTACTCAGCTACCGGAGGCGGACTTTAATGTTGGTGAAAAGTACATACTCGAGTTGATTCTTCTAGAAGATTCCACTTCCTCAATCGAGAAGCTAATAGTTCCGCCTTACGTTTCGGAAGGTCGAAGTCTGTGACAAGATCACTGTTTTCAATTCACGTAATTTTGTGCATTTCACTAAATAACAATGGTGTAAAGCTGGGATAGTTGCATTTGGAAGGATGTAATGTATATGGCTGAGCTACATCTTCACTGAAAAGTTTTGGTGTGGCTAATGTAGGGTCCGGAACGGGAAAACTGACCCCAAGAGGCACTGATGGCATCACTCTTTGTATATGATGGTACTGTATGATGCTCTTCTTTTTAAGTCCTTTATGAGTGGAGACATCAAGCGGAAGTAGCAATCTGTTAGGTCGTTTGTAGTTACCGCGCCATGTGGTCGGCACTGCAAAATGCTTGGGAACTTTTTTCCTTTCATCGATACTCGATAAATATGTATAAAAAACACGAAGAGTTCATGCTTTTGATTGGTTCCCTACACGGCATTCGAAATCTAGGATATAAGCCTTTTTCACTGGTTGTGACAATGTTCCTCCTTTGTGTCCAGGGATGGCACCTGTACATAAGTAACATAAATTTTTGCTGTTATCAACGCTTCTACGGGGGGTAACAGCATAACACAGTAAATCAGAAACTGATAGTAGCCGATGGAGAACTCCGGAAGGCAAGCAGTGTCAGACTGTTAGCTAGACACTGAACACTGACGTAATACCACATGGACACGGTCTTCATCAGTCAATATCTCTAAGGGTGTGCTAAATTCACTTGTGATTTCAGTGGCATATCTGATGTAACATGAAAACGAGAGCTAAAAAAACTAATAAGTAAATTAAAAAACTAAAAATTAAAAAAAGAACAGAAATAAGGATGTAAAAACCTTGGCAGAGTACGAGGACACGAGCTAAAAAGCAAAAGTTATTGTCACTTTCGAATTCAGCGTGCCAAAATCTGTAAGAACTGGGTACTTTTATTTATCGTAAAAACTTTATTGTTGAACAGTGTAATGAAAGCAAAACTTAAGAAAAACCCTAGGGATAGTGGAGCTAGAAAAAGCAGTCGACATTGTAAAACGATGCAAGATGTTCGAAATTCTCAGAATAATATGTATTTCAGGAGCAACAGAGCAGCGTTTCCGTATGGCGGTAGCGTCAACGCAGGCCATGGTGGTTCTCTTGGTACTGGACTAATGGTTATTCTTTGTGTTTTACTGTCCCTGTTACAACATGTCGATAAAACAAATATCGCAGTAGACTAATTTTGGACCGTTCTAACGAATGGACACGTGAAATTCCTCTCTAAAAATCTTTTTATTTTATTTTTTTATAATGGGAAACAAACCGAAGATTTTTGTCAACGCTGGGCGTCGCATGTAAGAGGTAATGAAAAATGGTTGCTGGAGCTGTCTCCAGCTACACATTACAAAAGTAAAAATGCATGTATTAGCCAGAACAAGAGAGAAGAAGCAGCTTGCGACATTTAGGAGACACTGCTGATATACACACATTAAAAAAAGTTTTGCATCACCGCAGTACGAGAGTTCCGGAACATGTACAGAAAACTGGAATAGAGATCGACATAAACATCATTTCCGCAATTTTTTATTGCTCTTGAAAACCACACACTGCATGTTGTACCAAGGTACAGAGAGACCCTCAGAGGTGGTGGTCCAGATTGCTGTACACGCCGGTACCTCTAATACCCAGTAGCACGTCCTCTTGCGTTGATACATGCCTGTAATCGTCGTGGAGTACTATCCACAATTTCATCAAGGCGCTGTTGGTCCAGATTGTCCCACTCCTCAACGACGATTCGGCATAGATCCCTCAGAGTTGTTGGTAGCTCACGTCATCCATAAAAAGCCCCTTATAATCTATCCCAGGATGTCCAATAAGGTTCATTCCTGGATAACATGCTGGCCACTCTAGTCGAGCGATGTAGTTATCCTGAGGAAGTCATTCACCAGATGTGCACGATGGGGGCGCTAATTGTCGTCCATGAAGACGAAAGCCTCGCCAGTATGCTGCCGATATGGTTGCACAATCGCTCGGAGGATGGCATTCGTGTATCGTACAGCCGTTACGGCGCCTGCCATGACCACCAACGGCGTACGTCGGCTCCACATACGGCCACCCCAAAACATCAGGGAATCCCCACCTTGCTGCACTCGCTAGACAGTGTGTCTAAGGCACTCAGCCTGACCGGGTTGCCTCTAAACACGTCTCCGACGACTGCTTGGTTGAAGGCATATGCGACACTCATTGGTGAAGAGAACGCCAATCCTGAGCGGTCCATTCGGCATACTGTTGGGCCTATCTGCACCGCACTGCATGGTGTCGTGGTGGCAAAGATGGACCTCGCCATGGATGTCGGGAGTGAAGCTGCTCATATGCAGCATATTGCGCACAGTTTGAGTCGTAACACGACATCCTGTGGCTGCACGAAAAGCATTATTCAACATGGTGGCGTTGCTGTCACGGTTCCTCCGAGCCATGATCCGTAGGTAGCGGTCGTCCACTGCAGTAGTAGCCCTTGGGCGCCCTAAGCTAGGCATGTCATCGACAGTTCCTGTCTGTCTGTATCTCCTCCATGTGCGAACAACATCGCTTTGGTTCACCCCGAGACGCCTAGACACGTCCCTTGTTGAGACTCCTTCCTGAGAAAAAGTATCAATGTGGACGCGATCGAAACGTGGTATTGATCGTCTAGGCGTGGTTGAACTACAGACAACACGAGCCGTATACCTCCTTCCTGGTGGAATGACTGGACCTGATCAGCTGTCTGACCCCCTCCGTCTAATAGGCGCTGCTCATGCATGGTTGTTTACATCTTTGGGCGGGTGTAGTGACATCTCTGAACAGTCAAAGGGACTGTGTCTGTGATACAATATCCACAGTCAACGTCTATATTCAGGAGTTCTGGGAAAGGGGGTGATGCAAAACTTTTTTGGTGTGTGTGTATTTATACCGCTAAAGCTCACTCCATTTATTCTGAGAATTTGTAGTATTTGTACACATGATATTGGTCGTATAAGTGCAGACATTGTGATCAGTGATACTTTAATACGTACTCGCCTCTAACAGTTTCCCCGCAAACGCATCACATAATTTACTACCTGATACATTCTGCACAGCTGTAACTGCAAAACTACACCTGTCAGTATAGAATAATTGATTTGCATCCACATGTCCATACTTATCCACGTGGCCTCACTTTAACACACTGTCCAGGAGCAGCTTGCTCTTGCTATGTACTTGGAGGGTTTAACCAACCTAAAAATATACTACTTCTAATAGCTGTAATTGTTATTCTGCAAACGAAGTAAATACTGATGTATTGTTGTTAATTATACTGTCCTCAATTGTCAATAAATATATCTGGACTTATACCCTGAACACTAGGGTATATTAACCAAGACTGAACAAAAAAAGACAAGAAAAAGACCGAAGTGGTAGGATTGAAGAGGGTGTATGACAAGGATGAAGACTGTCTTTTCCATAGCTCAGATTATAAATCGAAGAATAAGTTCAGGGGTGCGATTAAACTGCAGGCGAAAGGATACCAGTGATAAGACTCCATGCTGACATTGCGTCACTGAGTCAGCGTTTGATGTATTACGCGGCATACTGAAGAAATTAATCATCTACTAAGTACAAAATTTGGGCTGAGAGTAAACCAAAGGAACGAGAAAATCGTGAGTAGTAGCAGAAATAGGGTTAATGAGAAACCCATCGTTAAAACGGGTGACTGTAAAGTACATGAAGGAATTCTGTTACTTCATGAGCAAAATAACACATGATAGATGAAGCTAGCAGATATAATGAAAACAGGGCAGGGCAGAACTACAAGTTTCCACCTACAGGATGTGAATTCTTTATCAACCCGACAACTGCTACACTTTTCAGAGAAAGTTTTTGACAATGTTGACTGGAATACTCTCTTTCAAATTCTGAAGGTGGCAGGGGTAAAATACAGGGAGCGAAAGCCTATTTACAATTTGTACACAAACCAGATGGCAGTTATAAGAGTCGAGGGACATGAAAGGGAAGCAGTGGTTGGGAAGGGAGTACCTCAGGGTTGTAGCCTCTCCCCGATGTTGTTCAATCTGTATATTGAGCAAGCAGTAAAGGAAACAAAAGAAAAATTCGGAGTAGGTATTAAAATCCATGGAGAAGAAATAAAAACTTTGAGGTTCGCCGATGACATTGTAATTCTGTCAGAGACAGCAAAGGACTTGGAAGAGCAGTTGAATGGAATGGACAGTGTCTTGAAAGGAGGATACAAGACGAACATCAACAGAAGTAAAACGAGGATAATGGAATGTAGTCGAATTAAGTTGGGTGATGCTGAGGGAATTAGATTAGGAAATGAGACACTTAAAGTAGTAAAGGAGTTTTGCTATTTGGGGAGCAAAATAACTGATGACGGTCGAAGTAGAGAGAATATAAAATGTAGACTGGCAATGGCAAGGAAAGCGTTTCTGAAGAAGAGAAATTTGTTAACATCGAGTATTGATTTGTCAGGAAGTCGTTTCTGAAAGTATTTGTATGGAGTGTAGCCGTGTATGGAAGTGAAACATGGACGATAAATAGCTTGGACAGGAAGAGAATAGAAGCTTTAGAAATGTGGTGTTACAGAATAATGCTGAAGATTAGATGGGTAGATCACATAATTAATGAGGAGGTATTGAATAGAATTGGGGAGAAGAGGAGTTGGTGGCACAACTTGACTAGAAGAAGGGATCGGTTGGTAGGACATGTTCTGAGGCATCAAGGGATCACCAGTTTAGTATTGGAGGGCAGCGTGGAGGGTAAAAATCGTAGAGGGAGACCAAGAGATGAATACACTAACCAGATTCAGAAGGATGTAGGCTGCAGTACGTACTGGGAGATGAAGAAGCTTGAACAGGATAGAGTAGCATGGAGAACTGCATCAAACCAGTCTCAGGACTAAAGACCACAACAACAACAAACTGGGCAATAGACAACTTATTTCAGTGACTTATATACACATGCACATTGTCACTAGGCGACTTGATTGGCAGTGACAGTGCTTGTATTCAGACATTTCCTACCAAAGTTAAAGGCGTTAGCCCTTCACCTCAAATTAATTAGGACTGGTGCAATAGAAATAAGTGACTAGAAGTGGCAGTTTGCAGCGTCACCTGGTAGACGGGCGGCTCTGTGAAGGAGAAGGGGTACCAGACCAGCGCGGGGAAGCCGCTGTGGACGCGGCACTCTGCGGAGTGGCAGGCCTGCGCGCGCACGGCGGGCAGCACCACCCAGCTGAGGTAGACGGACACGCCCAGCGACACCTGCAGCCGCGCCACCAGCCGGCCCTTCTGCGCGCACGCGCCGAACACGGCCGCCTTCTGGACCGCGTACTCGTGCCCGTACACCTGCCGAGGCACACGCTGCCGTCACCGCTCTCAAACTGTCGTCTGTATGCTGAAGATACTGGGCTCATCGCATAAAAATCAGCTAACCACTTAATGTGCACACTGGTCACTTTTGAGTGCTGCATACGGGGTAGAAATGGTATCAGGGTATCACTTAAAGCTCCGCCAATGATCGACGTAATGGCAGTGGAGTTGTGGGTTCTAACCACATGAGATCCCCTGCTATACCCGCAGGACAGGACAGATAGTTTAGTTTGTAGAAAGAGGCCAAAATGAGTGGCTGTCAGCTGCACTCGAACGTACTACTTTATTCATTTGACAAATACTACAAGATTAAGGAAAACATTAAAAAACAGAGCAAGCCAAACATTAATTTTAGAACTTAATTCCCGGCCAAATGCGCCATTCAATCTTATGCCTCAAAAGGAAAACAACTTTAATTTAAAACCGGCTGAAGGCCAATCAGTTAAGACTCCAAAACGAGAATTTGAATTTTAAAAGGCAGAAGGCCTTATCTTAAAACATTTCTCTAAATTAGGCTGAAGGCCCAAACAATCTCACGCCCTCAGGGCAAAACAACTTTAATTTGAAATCGGCTAGAAGCCATACATAAAGAAACAACAAGGACAAATAAGAAAAGACAGCTCATCAAACGGCGCTCAGAAGTTTCCAAGGGTCGGCCTGGAATTCAAACACTAACGCTCGCTTACGTGCGACAGGCCCAACAACTCTCAATCTGACGGCAACCCGACCGACAGACAGTCAACAGGCCAAGCGACAGGACAACTTCCGCTCCACCCGACCAGCACACAACAGGGAGTTCAATGGAACAACGCAGAAGGTATCGGCGCCCACAACGAATTACACATTCAGCTGTCAAATTACACGCCGTGCTGGACAGCCACAACACGACGATGCAAATACACTGCCTGAATTTACGTCAACGGTCAGAGCAGGTAACCTGAACGTTAATGGCCACAAGGCAGATGATTCCGCTGGTGCACTTCAATTGCAAAATAATCAAGTTAAGTTAAACTGCACAGGAGGGCAGCTAGAATTTCGCCAACTTGAAAACACACGTCGTTACTCGCGGGAATGTCCCAACAGCTCACAACGAAATTCAAACAACACAATGTGAACAGTTGGGGCTGGGTGGTAGATTAAGTAAAGACTCAATTTTCGTGTCCGGGATCGGTGAGCCACGGACCACGTAGCAATGGGAAAAGCCCCTCACACTCCGACCGTGCGTGGACGCCACTGGCAGCCCCAGCCAGACATGCGCCAAGGAGACTTCCTCGCTGCTCCACGCCAACCAACCAACTACCCGCACACGGTACAGCCGGAAACTATAAGCGCGAGGCCAAAGATATTACAAGGGTGCGAATATCGATACACGCTGCTGATGCGACTCGCGGAGAGAGAGAGGATAACAGCATAATCGCGATAACCGCGGGAGACTAATCACAGAATAGCAGCCAAGGTTTAATGGAAATCATAAAACGAGCCAGCCACGGCTAACCACATTTCGGTCGGTTAAATGGAATCGCTGCAGTAAAATGCGATGACGTGCGGACATGCCAGAATGGAAGAAAGGGCACATCGTGTTGGGATGTGCTCACAAGCAGACCATGAGTGAGGTTCCCCGATTTGTTTTTATATAGTTGTGGATTGTCCGACATCCCTACGACGACTATATCACTCGCCGACATTTAACACATAATACGAACTGTTGTATATGAGTTGCTATTGCCAGTGAATACAGGTACATATCAACCAGCGTTAAGGGAACTGCATGCAATAGACTTTTGCAGTCAGACACCTTACCAGGCCACGACTTCTTCTCACACAGCAGTTCTGCATGTATCTTGCTGCTACTGTTCCCATAGAATGATTTTTGGATGCTTTGGTGGACTACCACTCTTCGAAGGAAGAATAGCTAACTTAGTGACAGGGTATGAACTGTTTTCTGATTACTGTGGAATGCAGGTACTAGTGGCGACATGCAGTTAGAAAAAGTGAATTTAAGTTGCCTTAATGTGACTCTACAATACAACCCCACTTTATGTAGCATCGCAAAAGAAACGTTGTTCAGACTCAGTGAGGTGGTGATAATGACGTTTTTGTCACCTTAAAGACATTCTTGACTAACATCCTACGCACTACAAGCAATCTCAAATGTAACTAACGTTCACGAGTGTTAGAATGTGTGTTTAAAGCAAACATGATTTGTATCCTCATAGTGGCGCCACTAACGCCACTTGTATGCGCAAAATTTCAATAGGCATCATCTTTTAGATGTACACTACTGGCCATTAAAATTGCTACACCACGAAGATGCAACAGACGCGAAATTTAACCGACAGGAATGAGATGCTGTGATATGCAAATGATTAGCTTTTCAGAGCATTCACACACGGTTGGCACCGGTGCCGACACCTACAACGTGCTGACGTAAGGAAAGTTTCCAACCGATTTCTCATACACAAACAGCAGTTACCGACGTTGCCTGGTGAAAAGTCGTTGTGATGCCTCGTGCAAGGGGGAGAAATGCGTACCATCACGTATCCGACTTTGATAAAGGTCGGATTGTAGCCAATCGCGATTGCGGTTTACAGTATCGCGAAATTGTTGCTCGCGTTGGTCGACATCGAATGACTGTTAGCAGAATATGGAGTCGGTGGGTTCAGGAGGGTAATACGAAACGCTGTGCTGGATACCAACGGCCTCAAATCATTAGCAGTCGAATTGGCAGGCATCTTATCCGCATGGCTGTTTAACGGATCGTGCAGCCACGTCACGATCCCTGAATCAAGAGATGGGGACGTCTGCAAGACAACAGATATCTGCACGAACAGTTCGATGACGTGTGCAGCAGCATGGACTATCAGCTGGACTATCTTACCCGCATGGCTGTTTAACGGATCGTGCAGCCACGTCTCGATCCCTGAGCCAACAGATGGGGATGTTTGCAAGACAACAACCATCTGCACAAACAGTTCGACGACGTGTGCAGCAGCATTGACTATCAGCTCGGAGACCATGGCTGCGGTTACCCTTGACGCTGCATCACAGACAGGAGCGCCTGCGATGGTGTACTCAACGACGAACCTGGGTGCACGAATGGCAAAACGTCATTTTTTCGCATGAATCCAGGTTCTGTTTACAGCAACATGATGGTCGCATCCATGTTTAGCGACAACGCGGTGAACGCACATTGGAAGCGTGTATTCGTCATCGCCATACTAGCGTATCACTCGGCGTGGTGGTATGGGGTGCCATTGGTTACACGTCTCATTCACCTCTTGTTCGTACTGACGGCACTTTGAACAGTGGACGTTACATTTCAGATGAGTTACGACCCGTGGCCCTACCCTTAATTCGATCCCTGCGAAACCCTACATTTCTGGAGGGTAATGCACGACCGCATGTTGCAGGTTCTATACGGGCCTTTCTGGATACAGAAAATGTTCGACTGCTGCCCTGGCCAGCACATTCTCCAGATCTCTCACCAATTGAAAACGTCTGCTCAATGGTGGTCGTGCAACTGGCTCATCACAATACGCCAGTCACTACTCTTGATGAACTGTGGTGTCGTGTTGAAGCTGCATGGGCAGCTGTACCTGTACACGCCATTCAAGCTCTGTTTGACTCAATGCCCAGGCGTATCAAGGCCGTTATTACGGCCAGGGGTGGTTGTTCTGGGTACTGATTTCTCAGGTTCTATGCACCCAAATTGCGTGATAATGTAATCACACGTCAGTTGTAGTATAATATATTTGTCCAATGAATACCCGTTTGTCATCCGTATTTCTTCTTGGTGTAGCAATTTTAATGGGCAGTAGTATATTACTTTAAGCCTCCGCTGCAATTACAGAGTGAACGCATTACTACTTGACAACCGACTGTGAAATCCGCCAGAAATATACCTGTAATTCGAGACTGAAATCCAAAGTAGAAAGCAGGGATGACAGAAAGCTTTGAATTCCTCACTTAAGTTGCACAGACAGGAAGTGCGGAGAAATTTACTTGCAGGCATCTGTCGAGGTCGTGAATGAGGCGTTCGGCAGAGGGCCTCATCACGCGCAAGGCGAAAAACTTGAAGACGGCCATCGAGTAGCTGGAGGTGACGCAGGCGTTGTTGGTGGCGCTGAGGATGTCGCCCCAGAAGTGCAGCATGGCGGACAGCTGGCTGGCCACCAGGAACAGCAGGGAGGCCACGACGGCGCCCGCGTAGGCGGCGTACAGCCACGGCCCCAGCCTGCCGCGCGGCGCCCACTGGCCCGCCAGCCTCAGCAGCTGCTGCTGCAGCCACAGCTCCGTCCGAAGTCGCGCTGGCGAGCCCTGCACCATGTCTGCCGAACGACGCGGGAAACTGACGGTCAACCACACTGGAAACTCGTACATCTACATCTACGTTCATACTCAGCGAAACACCGTACTGTGCATGGCGGAGGGTACCTTCTGCCACTAATAGTCCTTTGGTGTCCCACTCGCAAAAGGAGTGAATAGGAGAAAACAACTGTCTAAAGGCCTCTGTGTGATGTGGCGTTCGCTGTGTTATTCATTGGTTTGGTATTTTATTAATTTGTAAATGAAACTGATAATCTTATTTTATTACGCTGAGTAATTACTACATAATTTTTCTCCCGGCTAAAGATTTGGTCAAGTTGCTGAAGAACTCCAAGTTAACGTCGTGTTAAAGTGTAGTCTGTAGGTGTGTGTCACTAAATCACAGTTCATACAACAGATTTTATACAACTATGGACTATGATGGAAACAGTTATCTTCAGCAAAATGATCATTAAAACCACCGAACATCAGCCGCGCACAGCACTGACGTATGTTACCTGAAACCATATTCTTCGCAACTCGTGCTTAATTAATTTCGGCTCCATACATTAGCTAGAAAAGTTTGTTATAAGGATCGTGCTCTGAGCACTGTTTTTAAACAACCAATCTCATTCGAATTATTTTCATTAAAATGAGTTCGGGACCACCGGTGCACATTTATTTTTACACATTTTTATTACCTTCGGCATTTATGTCTGCAGAGTTGCGTAATTTGAATTTGCCGCTGAGATAGTTGTTAAGATGGCGGCAGACAATTGATAGAGACCTTCTATTCTTAGAGCAGATAGTATAAGTATTTGAAATGCTTATTAAACTTTACTTTCGTATTGTGCACTATTTAGACTTCATCAAGCAAACATTTGATTTTTTTCTAAGGAAAATACAGACAAAAAACGTGATAAAAATCGCTATCATCAATGGTTGCGCTCCTTGCAGCGGAAAGAAATAATTAACTCAGATAATGCTTATTGAGAGAGGAATTAAAGTTACAAATAATTATTCACTCATATTTATAATAATAATGAACTCTATTCTCAAGTAATAATTAACAAATAATTAAATTTCTTAACAGACATCAGTTTGATATGCGTCTTGCGTCCTGAACCTACAAAAGCCAACCAACAAAAGGTAAAAACAAAAGAAGACAAACGCAGATCATAAAAGGAATTTACAATTATCATTGTCTTTGTATGATACACATCGATATGTCCAATTACATCATAAAATATTACATAAATAATTAATATTTATCATCGTTTATATTTGGTATGGGGTATGTCAGGACAAGGGTACATGTGCCCATATGGTTATTTTTCAGTTTTGACGATTTTCATTTTTCGGCCTGTTGGACTTAGAAAAGTTGCGTTTCGATTAAGCGACAAAAGTTAAAGTCCGTATACATTGAAATGCGTATGGGACTTAGTCTGTGAAAATTTTGTGATGTAAGAAGTGTGGTAAGAATGATCAAAAGTGTATAATATTTGGTATACAGGTTATTATGATGTATTAGAACAAGTGTATGTATGTAGTTTTTGCAAATTCGAATTTTGATTTTTTGATGCAATCCCGGACGGGCGCACTAGTCTTACTAGGTGCGCCCGCCGTCCGTTGGTCATGTCAGACTATATGCATTAGACCTACCATATTACAGAAAATGCAAATAAAGACTTCGGAAAATCAACATACATGTCACCCTCACCCTTCTTCCTTTCCACACGTAGTAGATGTAAGATATCTGTAAATGAAACTGTATTTATTTGGTGTAAAGGTAAAGGTACCTGTGAATATGTTAAATTTGTTGGAGATTGTACAGTATATTTTCATAAATAAATTGAACTGTAGCGTAGCTTAAAACCAAACAACGTACATCTAGAATCAGTCGGCATAGAGGATGCAACAGCATGTTACGTCAGCTCTCTGAGCGCCTGACCTTTGACCCCGCCGATAAGGCGGCGCTACGTCAGCTTGGCAGCGCGCCAGCCGCGAACTCGACGCTCTAATGATAATGTTTATAACTCTTAGAGCCATAATTTCCTCTCGTCACACTGTAGCTAAAATTTATCTCGTGGATGTTACAGTGAGACCTAATTCCTCGCATCTTACCCTCACGGTCCTTACGCGAAATGTACGTCGTCGGCATTAGAGTCTTTCTGCAGTCGCCTTCAAATACCGGTTCGCTAAATTTCCGCAATAGCGCCTTGCGAAAAGAGCGTCGCCTTCCCTGCAGGGATTCCCATTTGAGTTCACAAAACAACTCAGTAATACCTGCACGCCGATCGAAGCTTCCGGTAACAAATCTAGCACCGTGCCTCTGAAATGCTTACTAAAGAGTGAGACGGGCGCCTGCTCCCAGAAATCTCCCACTAAAACGAAATCGAGCATTCGCTTTCCCTACTACTAACTTGACGTGCTCATTCCATTTCATATTGCTTTGCAAAGTTACGTCTGGATAGTTAATCGGTGTGACGGTGTTAAACTGCACGCTACTAATGCTGTATTCGAATGTTACAAGATTGTTTTTCCTACCCATTCGCATTAAGTTACATCTATCAACATTTTGAGCAACCTGTCGTTCATCACACTAACTACAAAATTTGTCTAAGTCATCTTGTATATTCCTACAATCACTCAACGACTACACCTGCCCGTACACCTCAGCGTCACCGGCAAGCAGATGCAGATTGCTGCTAGCTCTGTTCGTCAGATCATTTATGTTCACATAGAATAACAGTGATCCTATCACACTTCCCTGTCATGCTCTCTAGTGAACACTCGTCTTCGAGGACAACGTGATGGGTTCTATTGCTCAAAGTGTTCCAGCCACTCACGTAGCTGGGAACCTGAATAATATGCAGTGGGGCATTGTGTGAAACGCTTTCTGTAAATTTAGGAATATGGAATTTACATGTTGCTCTCCATCAATGGTTTGTGGGCTATCATTTTAGCAAAGGGCAAACTGAGTTTCGCACGAGCGATGCTTTCTAACGCCGTGCTGATTTGTGGACGGAAGCTTCTCTATCTCAACGACATTTACTATATTTGAAATCAGGATGTGTTTAAGATTTCTGCAGTAAACAGTTTTTAAGCATATAGATGTGTAATTATGCGGGTCAGTTCTTTTACCTTTCTTAGATAAACGAGTCAAGTGCGCTCGTTTCCAGACGCCTGGGACTTTGCTCTCGGGGAGAGAAACGCGATAAATGCTTGTGCGGTAAAGAGCCAATGCCGCAGAGCCCTCTCTGTAAAACCGAGTTCGGATTCCATCTGGACCTGAGGGCTTATTTGTTTTCAACTCTTGCAGTTGCGTCTCTACACCACGGATGCCAATTTTTGTGTCTTCCATGCTGGAGTCTGTACAACAGCATGAATGACTTCTTAAATGTGAAGTTTTTTAAAACTTCAGCTTTCCTTTTGCTATCTTCTGTTACAACCCTAGACTGATCGATGAGTGAATGAACAGAAGCCTTCGACTCGCTTAGTGATTTTATGTATGACCAGAATTTTCTCGGTTTTTTTGGCAGGATCTTTTGCTGAAGTATGACGGTGGAATTTGTTGTGTGCTTCTCACATTGTTCTTCTTAATGAAGCACGAATTTATAATAACTTTTGCCTGTCAATATTTGGCCACTCTGTGTTGAACTGAGTGTGCAATAGTCTCTGTTTCCTCAGCATTTTCCGAATTTTATTATTAAGGGGCTCCGGAAAGGCTCAAAATGACGAAAAGTTCAATTTTTACTTTTTTGCATTTTCTGAATCTGCAGACTATTACCTTTTAATAGATATATAATTTATTCAATTCCGAAGACTACAACTATTTTTAAATTTTTTTTTTGAAATGTGTTCTACATGGGCGTGACCCACTGTGGCGCTGTTAAACTGCTGTCAAATGGTGTTATTATTAACGTCCGTGTTCATCAGGTACATTTTAGTGATGTGAGATAAAGTATGTGTTGTGGCTAACCTGTGATGGTTCAATATATATCGCTGGTGTGATTGTCGATTGTTTCATGTTTATTTACTCTGTCGTTATCTCGAAAATATTCGTAATTAATTCTGTTTCTTGAATCTCTGTTTTGTTGAAGTATAATAATGAGTAAAAGTAAAGTTATTAGAAATCCTCTGAAGGCTTTTAAGAAAAGGAGAAATGTTAGAAAGCCAAAGGTATTTGGAAATATGGGAATGAAGATAGGTTCTAACATGGTACGAGCGATGCTTGCTTTAGACAAGGAACGCCTTCGGGCTGCAGACAGGGCTGTAAAGAGTCTAGAAATACAAGCAAGAGTAAACAGGAGGAGGAACAAGAGGAAGCTGGAGGAGGAGTTTGCAGAGGATGAAGATAATCCATCCTATGGACCTGGAATGCACTAAAAAGTTAATCCAATCTTTGTCGCTCGATTCCCAAAACTTTTATTTTCTCATACTAATTACATGTTTTCTAAGGATCTTCCAAACATATTTGTTTCAAACTATCAGTAAATGTTACACAGTACCTTCTGCATAATTTAACACAGCCTTTTTCCAAAAAACTGTATATTTTTGAATATATAAATAAAAAATTGCAAAAAAATGTTGTGAATTTTCATTACAATTGAAAAAAAATCATCTTTAATAACTGAACTAAAATTTTGTAAAATCCCTGTGTTAAGTTGTAGCCCATATTCCAATAAATAATCTGTAAAAAGTTCAACTTCCTACCTCAAATACTTTGTGAGGAAAGATGTAATTTATAAGCGTTATTTTAACATTGCAAGTATAGGGCGTTCCGGAGCCCCTTAAACCATGGTGGGTCCTTCTCATATTTAAGTCTCTTATTTGACATATACACCTCGATAGCCCGATAACACAATGAACAACTATCCCTACCTTCACAGCTGTTGTTTACGTAAAATTTCAGTCTATTTCTTTTTTTTTTCAATAGTTATCATCCACCGAAAATGTTATTAATGACAATCGGTAATTATCTGATAGGGAAGAACTTATATACAAGTAAACAAGAGAAAGTGATGAACTTACCGTGTTCCTAGCATCACTGCCATTTTCCTGTTTCAGTTTTGATACGGATTAATTATTGCTCGTCGCATATTGATATATAATTATGTATCCAATCATTCTGATGAATGACACTTGTGTTTATAGTCACTGTAGATTACAATTACGACATTAACAACCTCCAGTCCTACTTTAAAAATATTATTTCCACTGTGCTCACTGCAATTCTGAAAACTTTCTCCATAAAAATCATTAAAGCCGAAATGATACATCGTATAGGATAATTACTGTTTGTTACCACTGGCTCGCAGTTGTTTACCTTCAACTCTTCAGCTACTTCACAATCAAGTACACCTTCCTCAATGATTCCATAACTATCAATCTCCATTTCGTTCCATTTCCACTGCTTATCTGTCATCGACATTCATTTCATATTCAATATTAACCGATACCTCTCTGCGCATATAAATAGAAGTCACTTGCTCGTGTCCATCTGTATACGCATTCTAATCCCATGAACTGCTAGTGGAACTTTGATCCAGTATTGAGTAATGTATACACTGATTCACGAGGAAGGTTTCCATTATAGCTAGAGGGAACAGAAGTGTCTCGAGAACGGAGCAAGCGGAACCAAACTCTCATGTGCTGCTGTGGTCTACCGGTAAAGGATATGACGGGAAAACAGATTGTTGCAGGATCCAATTTTTTCACTCTGCTTTTTATCCTAGCGTTCGCCTTCCAGTGTTGTGGAGATCCGCATTGGAAATATGGCGGCAGTAGCAGACTGCCAATTTCCGATTCCATCAGTTTAGCAATCGCAGTTCTCACCATTAATTCAATGCACATTCTTCGAACAACTGGCAGTGATGTATTAAGTTTTGAAATGTCGTATTAAATATGACCAATAACAAAAAAGGTAAACACCTGATCATTAGGCTGTGATATGAGACTTACAATTTGCTATAACCAATAGTTTCCCTGAAATCGTGGAGAAAAACTGTACAGCGAAAAAACATGAAAATACAAAACATAACGTGTTTTGTTTTTTTATGCTACAAGTAAACTGTTTTCTGAAAAAGAATTACAGCAATTTCGTTTACATACAGTACATTCTTTCAGCAGTACAGCAGATGACTCAACTTCCAACTTTCTGCCAACCTTGAAATAATCCTACAAGTGGACACGATTCTTCGCGAGGAATGGCGAAGAAGTCTGTCATGAGAGTCCACGATAAGGAATTTCGGCAATGAGTCTCAACAACGCATCACAGTGCATGTGCATATTCACAAGAAGAGTGCTGTAACACGAGCTAAACACGTAGATACTGCATATTTATTGTTACTTTTTCTTTTATTTGTGGCACTTCAGCCAGCCTCTGACTGGGGGCAGAACCGTACAATAACCCTGGGTTCGGTGTGGGGTGGCGGTAGGGCTGGTGGACTGCTGTGGCCTGTTATTTGGCTGTGAACCACTGAGGGATAAGGCGGGACGAAAAATTATCAAGTACTAATCACTGGAGGGAATCACAGTCCGCTAACAGTGTCTCTTACGTGCCACGTGCTGCCTGTTTGTGTTGTGAAGGGCTTGCTGACCATGTGGACTTGAAAAAATCAAAGAAACTTCTATTTTACTAGATCGAACTACCTTATTTCTCGAAAAGCTTACTTTACTACCATTTACCTTACTGCAGGCAGTATTTTTTTGCACATGGAGCTGAGATATCAAGATGTGGACTGCAGATTGCAGGTAATGCTTTCCAGCTATTTTCATGTCCTTGTTGCGGCAGTGTAATATATATATATATATATATATATATATATATATATATATATATATATATATATATATATTGTCATCAGTCTACTGACTGGTTTGATGCGGCCCGCCACGAATTCCTTTCCTGTGCTAACCTCTTCATCTCAGAGTAGCACTTGCAACCTACGTCCTCAATTATTTGCTTGACGTATTCCAATCTCTGACTTCCTCTACAGTTTTTGCCCTCTACACCTCCCTCTAGTCCATGGAAGTCATTCCCTCATGTCTTAGCAGATGTCCTATCATCCTGTCCCTTCTCCTTATCAGTGTTTTGCACATATTCCTTTCCTCTCCGATTCTGCGTAGAACCTCCTCATTCCCTACCTTATCAGTCCACCTAATTTTCAACATTCGTCTATAGCACCACATCTCAAATGCTTCGATTCTCTTCTGCTCCGGTTTTCCCACAGTCCATGTTTCACTACCATACAATGCTGTACTCCAGACGTACATCCTCAGAAATTTCTTCCTCAAATTAAGGCCGTTATTTGATATGAGTAGACTTCTCTTGGCCAGAAATGCCTTATTTTCCATAGCGAGTCTGCTTTTGATGTCCTCCTTGCTCCGTCCGTCATTGGTTATTTTACTGCCTAGGTAGCAGAATTCCTTAACTTCATTGACTTCGTGACCATCAATCCTGATGTTAAGTTTCTCGCTGTTCTCATTTCTACTACTTCTCATTACCTTCGTCTTTCTCCGATTTACTCTCAAACCATACTGTGTACTCATTAGACTGTTCATTCCGTTCAGCAGATCATTTAATTCTTCTTCACTTTCACTCAGGATAGCAATGTCATCAGCGAATCGTATCATTGATATCCTTTCACCTTGTATTTTAATTCCACTCCTGAACCTTCCTTTTATTTCCATCATTGCTTCCTCGATGTACAGATTGAAGAGTAGGGGCGAAAGGCTACAGCCTTGTCTTACACCCTTCTTAATACGAGCACTTCGTTCTTGATCGTCCACTCTTATTATTCCCTCTTGGTTGTTGTACATATTGTATATGACCCGTCTCTCCCTATAGCTTACCCCTACTTTTTTCAGAATCTCGAACAGCTTGCACCATTTTATATTGTCGAACGCTTTTTCCAGGTCGACAAATCCTATGAAACTGTCTTGATTTTTCTTTAGCCTTGCTTGCATTATTAGCCGTAACGTCAGAATTGCCTCTTTCGGCCCTTTACTTTTCCTAAAGCCAAACTGGTCGTCACCTAGCGCATTCTCAATTTTCTTTTCCATTCTTCTGTATATTATTCTTGTAAGCAGCTTCGATGCATGAGCTGTTAAGCTGATTGTGCGATAATTCTCGCACTTGTCAGCTCTTGCCGTCTTCGGAATTGTGTGGATGATGCTTTTCCGAAAGTCAGATGGTATATCGCCAGACTCATATATTCTACACACCAAGGTGAATAGTCGTTTTGTTGCCACTTCCCCAAATGATTTTAGAAATTCTGATGGAATGTTATCTATCCCTTCTGCCTTATTTGACCGTAAGTCCTCCAGAGCTCTTTTAAATTCCGATTCTAATACTGGATCCCCTATCTTTTCTAAATCGAATCCTGTTTCTTCTTCTATCACATCAGACAAATCTTCACCCTCATAGAGGCTTTCAATGTATTCTTTCCACCTATCTGCTTTCTCCTCTGCATTTAACATTGGAATTCCCGTTGCACTCTTAATGTTACCACCGTTGCTTTTAATGTCACCAAAGGTTGTTTTGACTTTCCTGTATGCTGAGTCTGTCCTTTCGACGATCATATCTTCTTCGATGTCTTCACATTTTTCCTGCAGCCATTTCGTCTTAGCTACCCTGCACTTCCTATTTATTTCATTCCTCAGCGACATGTATTTCTGTAGTCCTGATTTTCCCGGAACATGTTTTTATTTCCTCTATTCATCAATCAACTGAAGTATTTCTTCTGCTACCCATGGTTTCTTCGCAGCTACCTTCTTTGTACCTATGTTTTCCTTCCCAACTTCTGTGATGGCCCTTTTTAGAGATGTCCATTCCTCTTCAACTGTACTGCCTACTGCACTATTCCTTATTGCTGTATCTATAGCGTTAGAGAGCTTCAAACGTATCTCGTCATTCCTTAGTACTTCCGTATCCCACTTCTTTGCGTATTGATTCTTCCTGACTAATGTCTTGAACTTCAGCCTACTCTTCATCACTGCTATATTGTGATCAGAGTCTATATCTGCTCCTGGGTACGCCTTACAATCCAGTGTCTGATTTCGGAATCGCTGTCTGACCATGATGTAATCTAATTGAAATCTTCCCGTATCTCTTTTCAAGTATACCTCCTCCTCTTGTGATTCTTGAACAGGGTATTCGCTATTACTAGCTGAAACTTGTTACAGAACTCAATTAGTCTTTCTCCTATTTTATTCCTTGTCCGAAGCCCATATTCTCCTGTAACCTTTTCTTCTACTCCTTCCCCTACAGCTGCATTATAGTCGCCCATGACTATTAGATTTTCGTCCCCCTTTACATACTGCATTACCCTTTCAATATCCTCATACACTTTCTCTATCTGTTCATCTTCAGTTTGCGACGTCGGCATGTATACCTGAACTATCGTTGTCGGTGTTGGTCTGCTGTCGATTCTGATTAGAACAACCCGGTCACTGAACTGTTCACAGTAACACACCCTCTGCCCTACCTTCTTATTCATAACGAATCCTACACCTGTTATACCATTTTCTGCTGCTGTTGATATTACCCGATACTCATCTGACCAGAAATCCTTGTCTTCCTTCCACTTCACTTCACTGACCCCTACTATATCTAGATTGAGCCTTTGCATTTCCCTTTTCAGATTTTCTAGTTTCCCTACCACGTTCAAGCTTCTGACATTCCACGCCCCAACTCGTAGAACGTTATCCTTTCGTTGATTGTTCAATCTTTTTCTCATGGTAACCTCCCCCTTGGCAGTCCCCTCCTGCAGATCCGAATGGGGGACCATTCCGGAATCTTTTGCCAATGGAGAGATCATCATGACACTTCTTCAGTTACCGGCTACATGTCCTGTGGATACACGTTACGTGTCTTTAATGCAGTGGTTTCCATTGCCTTCTGCATCCTCATATCGTTGATCATTGCTGATTCTTCCACCTTTAGGGGCAATTTCCCACCCCTAGGACAAGAGAGTGCCCAGAACCTCTATCCGCTCCTCCGCCCTCTTTGACAAGGCCGTTGGCAGAATGAGGCTGACTTCTTATGCCGGAAGTCTTCGGCCGCCAATGCTGATTATTTATCAAAATTTAGGCAGTGGCGGGGATCGAACCCGGGACCGAAGACGTTTTGATTATGAATCGAAGACGCTACCCCTAGACCACGGGTAAAATATAGCAACTAATAATGTTAAGTAATGGAGAGTGTACACTACTTAGAAATAACTGCGCAAAGGAAACTGCATAGCTATGGTTAGGTTGGACCTTACCGAACTATCTTCTTCCAACATTCTTTCCAACTTTATTAAACGAAATATCTCGGAAAGGAATATAAAGGTATAAAGGTCAAAATTTCTCACTAAAATCACTTCATTTTCATGTCAAAAACACGGTTTATTCCCTGACCCTAACCAAGTACCTGTCTTCGGGTAGAGTACCCTATAAGCGATTGATCTAATACAGAACTCCCATGGAATGGTAACAACCTTTTGGGCCAAATCACCGTTCATTGGATTTCCAAAGTAGGAGCTTTCGATCATCTATCACTACAGCAGATACGTCACTGTAAAAGCACGAATTCCAGCACTAAATTGGCAAAGTTCGTTTGCGAAACCAGGGACGGACAATAATATTCCCCACGCTAATCCCACTGGACCTACATTTCTCACTTTTAGTGAGTCTTCGTAGACGTATTTCCGGCATCCGATCAAGTACTTTGTTAAACATTTAGGCCTGTGGACCAGTCAACACAATTGGCTACAAAATATTTGAGTTATTTCTCGCTCGTGGCACTAGTTCGGCTAACTATCTGTGGTTGCTGTGAGGTACGGTCACTCATGATTAGATTTAGCGAAACTAATGAAGAGAAAAGGTAATGTGACCTCACTGTACGATATAGTAAAAGTGTGCCGATTTCTAAAATATGCTCAAACTAGTTGACCCGGCGAACTCTGTTCCGCCTTAAAGCCAATAAATAATCAGATTTTTTATGTTAAGTTCAATTTCTTATTAGGAAATACAAATAAAAAATTAAGTATTTTAATGATTCTTTATTCTTTATGTTTTTTGGTGCATAGCTTCCACTCTTCAATTAAGTAACTTGTGATACACGACTTTTTTTTTTATTATCAGGCGCAAGAACAAAACACGCAGATGGTCTTCCGACCCGTGAACATGCAACATGGATATTCCAGATTTAAACCACAAACTTTCAAGGACTGGCCTTGTGATGTGTTAATGGTCATGGCGAATGCAAGACGGATCGGAAATTGAAGTCTTTTAAACTCAAACTGCATATAGGTTGGGATCATCGGGATCCTCGGAATGAGAATTTCCTCACCTTCGAATTTTCCATTGAGTATCGTCGCGTAAATAACAATGTTCATCAATTTACTTACCATCACACGCGTACCGTTGCGAAGTTTTGGTTGGTTGATGTTTCGAAGCATGATTACTACGGAGCCAACTTTTAGGCGTAAATTGTGCGGTGGTAAGCCAGGCACATCCAAGGAGTTTAAAAATTCAATTGGATAGTTGGTGGCTTCATCTTCATTTGTTACACAGTCAATACATTTCAATGAATGCATTTTACCAATGATCTCATGCTGAATTATGTAGTTTAGGTCATCTACATCTTTATTCTTAGCCGCTAAAATTTCTCGCTCACTCACCCATTCATTAAGCTCTTCACGGGCAATTTGTTGTTCTCCTATCATTCGCAATGTTTTATATCCTTCTTACATTACGGCTTTGTCGAGAAATATTCGATCGTGTTGGTCGCGGAATTGTTAATGATGATTCAAAGAAAATACAAAGTATTTCTTTAAATTTTTAATTCCTGATATACTATACTGATACTTAACCATAGACGTTTAGCTGTCATTTGCGTTTTGTTATTCCATGTCAGATGCGTTTTTGTTATACCACGTTTTACAGTGACGTTTAGCTGTCATTTGCGTTTTGTTATTCCATGTCAGATGCGTTTTTGTTATACCACGTTTTACAGTGACGTTTAGCTGAAATTTGCGTTTTGTTATTCCATGCCAGAAGCGTTTTTGTTATACCATGTTTTACAGCGGTCGAACGGGATAAAAAGTATCCTATGTCCGTCTCCTGGTTCTAAGCTACCTCTCCACCAATTTTCAGCCAAATCGGTACTGCCTTTCTTGACTTATAAATAGTGTAACTAACACGACTTTCTTATATATATATATATATATATATATATATATATATATATATATATATATATATATAAGAGTTGCTGATAAAACAAATATGCTAGTTACCGCATAGTTGGAAACGTGTCCCAAAAATCCCAATAGACAGCTGATCTCCTCTCAGTGTCTTCTGCATTCTCTTATTCCGCATAATAGACATTCCGCGGAAACTATTATGTTTCAGTAATTACCCTTGTATGCCTTGTATGCATATTAACGATACGTTGTACGTCTGTTTCACTAGCTCTTGATTGTAAATTGTATTACCTATCCAAATAACTGCAGTGTAGTAGTTGTAATATTTGAGCCTCTTTCAACGTAAGACACGATGCTAGGCTCTGGAGGTTTTCAGTACTTTGGTAGTACACAAGTTTGTCTTCGGATTACTATATCAGCTTTTGTTGAAAAATGATTTTATTGGCTGAGCATCAGTCACCAGTCGTTATACCAACCAACTGGGTTAAAAAGGTGGTAGAAATTGCCAAATGCAACATTTTAGCATTATCCTCTGTAGCCGATAATAATCAGGGTTATCATGAGACACTACAACTGGCTGAAACTGTAATCCGTGCCTGCTAATATCAACAATCAACAACATCGGGCGAAGGTAGTGCAGTTGTGCATCGTCGAAATATCTCTACGTTTCAGTGGCAACATTCAGTGCTAGAGAACCTTCATGTTGCTGTAAGCTATTTCTGTTGGATTTCTTGTTGCCTTAAGCTTCAGAACTATTGAGAGTGAAATCGGTGCTTGTTTCATACCGCTATTTTGAAGTTATTTAAAATACTTTCAGCATCTCAAAAAATGGTTCAAATGGCTCTGAGCACTATGGGACTCAACTGCTGAGGTCATTAGTCCCCTAGAACTTAGAACTAGTTAAACCTAACTAACCTAAGGACATCACAAACATCCATGCCCGAGGCAGGATTCGAACCTGCACCGTAGCGGTCTTGCGGTTCCAGATTGCAGCGCCTTTAACCGCACGGCCACTTCGGCCGGCTCAACATCTCATTCCATGAAAATTATCCGATAGCAAATGCAGATGTTTTATGAAACCTCTCTACGGCTCGCAGTTGTAGTTAGGTAGGTAGGAACATTTTAAACTTTAGCGGCGAATATCTTCACAGGTATTCCTACTACAACGATTGTGCTATAGGCAAAACTTGCAGCTATCAAAGGAATTCGTAGTGTCGTCTGTGATGGAGTTGCAGTTCATAATAATGGGATCAAATACATTACCGATTTAAAGGAACTCCCAGTTCTTATAGGATATTCGGATCCTAAAAATGAAGCAACATTTCTCTGGAACGTTTTTGCTTAACATCCAAATGACGCCGTCAAAATAGAGGGAATATCCTTTTCGAGAAATCCCTGGTTTAATGCTGTGTGATGATCCTACGTAGAAAAAAAACGCTAAATAGAAATTTTATCTAACTGCATTTGTTTGAAAGTGCACATCAAAAAACCTGCAGTCAATCAACATTCGCTTTCCGCGACGCATACCGCGAAGAGGTTAGCGGGTTAGGTTTACACATAATGTGAGGGTAAAAGAAATAGTTTTCATTATAGGTCCTCACACTAAAACATTCAGTGATATGAAAAAGCGTAATGAGAACAGTTTGTGCTGCAAAAACGTGACAGTGTTTCATAATGAGGTAATTAACTGCCACACAAGGATAAAACTTTGTCTTCATCATAGCATTTGACTTTGAAAAACTTAGTGTGCAGAAAAATGTGCTCGTAGACGAAAGCGAACGCCTTTCATCAAGGCCGCAATGAGGAAATTCCGTTGACGGAACCTAATCGTAGTGTCCATAGATTAAAGCTTATTTCAATACACAGACCTCTAAAAACGCTGCAGTTCTACAAAAGCTTGTTAATGCGGATTTACTTTTATTTAGAAAGTTCGCATACAATTAAAATTTGCGATGCTATTGAATATGAAGTTTGTTTTATTATCACCGATGACAGTTCTCTTTGGCAGAGTAATGAAAACAGCTTTTAAAGAAAAAGATTCGTATTTCTTGATTAATTCTTCCGCCATGATTAAAATAGAGCATCCTGTTTATTAGCACTCTCCACTAACTGCATATATGCTTATATGAAGGCTTTAAAGACACAAACATCAAGCAATAAATCGAGTGGTGTGTTTCGCATATGGCAAGTAAAGTTGGTTACCTGCGCCCTTCAAAGTGTTGACTGTCCGCGTCAAAGTGCGGAAAGAACTTCACCGGGAAGGAGTCTGACAATCCAAGACCAAGGAGATTTTATCATTCCCTTTGTTCCGCCGTCCCTCCCACAGACGTCAGCAAAAACGCGGTATCACCTTGCAACTCTGAAGAAGGGACACAATGAAATATGGACCACTGTGCACACAAAATTACTTTTAAATCTCTGTGGGAATAAGGAAAACATATTCTTTTAGATCAGACCGATTTGTTACTCCCTATTCCTTTTGTCGGGAAATCTAACCATCGGACAGTGCCACCCACGTAGTTTGAAATCTTCATTTGTTGCTTGGTTAATGAGAAACTCTGTGCTCTGTTCCTTCGAGACGCACTGTCTGCTTCACAAGGAATGATAGCAGAAGTTTCTCACTAACTGATAAATAGCGTTCAGTATTCAGTAACGGACTCCTATTTACTTATAAAGGAGGCATAGTTTAACATTGTAGGGATACAGTTGTGAATAATCCCCTATGTTACTCTCCTCTCAACCATTGCTTTGGCGAACATCATAAAATACATAAGACCTTAATTCTATGGACACATGGTCCGATTACAAGCGGTTCATGCGGCGGTTTTAATGCATCTTAAATTTTGAGGAGAAAAAAAAAAAACCTCATGTAACAGAGCGCGCTAGAGGGTACTTGTCAGAATTATTAGTAACTCCCTTTCTTGCACCATTTGCTAAAGGAGTACGGAAAGAGGTGACTGGCTGTAACCCTTCGACCACGATTTAATCTATGTCTTTTTTTGTCGTTTTTCGGCGAAACAAATAGTGAAGGCATTTTGAGGAGACATACTGTATCTGGAATACTGATTCACGAACCATTTATTGGAATAGTCCAAAAGAAATGTACGTGAAACATCGCCTTCCTTCCGTGTTGATCCGTAGGATATCCTTCAACAAATTAAATGATTTGGCTGGTTACAAATATAACGTCAACGAAGAACATAACAAAATTAATTTCAAACGAAGGTATGTGAGCCCTAAAGTTATTATGAAAGAAAACAGCGATCTTAACGTAACGCATTAAAGTTAAAATAGGTTAAGCGAACAACTTTTGTGGAAGAGACAGATATTTACATTAGACAATTAAATAATGACTAGTTTCGGTTGTTTATTACAACCATCTTCAGAACTCTGTAACAGGAAACGCTGGTGAACGTGCACTGAATAGTATCAGTAGTGAACATCATCAAAAACATACATTCGTATTAAGCAGAAAAATCAAATATTGATGTTAAAAGCATCATCAAGAGCAAATCCTTCGTAACAAATAATCTTGCGAGACACAATAAAAAAATGGGGGGGGGGGGGGGGGACGACGCGCAGTTGCATAAGTAATATTACGTGAATCATACACTATGTCTATTTGTAAAATTGGTGATACAGTGAGAAAGCTTTATGCAGCGGCAACAGTGATTAAAACCTGTTCCACATCCTGGTTGACAAGAGAGCAATCCGACATAACATATAACATAGCCATCGTTACGTTATATGAACTCGTCGTTGATAGAAATGAAACTTACCCTGCCAGACTGGCAAGACGATCCCAGTTCAGTTATTCTTAGAATGGGAACGTCTTACCAGTCTGGCACGGCCAGTTTCATTTCGTTTTTGTCAACGACGAGTTCATATAATGTAAAGATGACCTATTTTGTATGTTACGTCGGATTACTGTCTTGTCAACTTAGGCGTGGAACAGTTTGTAGTTCTTGCTACCGTTCCATAAAGCTTTCTCACTTTGTCACGTGTTTTACAAACGCATTTCATGGATGATTGATACCATTTTATTTACCTGAAACTCGTAATATTAGGGATTACGACTTGGTTCGCCCTTTATGCTTTTAACAATAATATTGCGTTGGTCTTTATTTTTTTTTAAATACCGATGCATGTTTTTGCCTGTTGTACACTGTTGATACTGTTCAACGTATATACAACTGTACTGACGGTTTGAACGATCTGAAAAAGGTTGTAATAAAACTAGTCATCATGTTTCAATTGTCTTACATAAACTGCCATGTAGGCAGTAAATGCTTTAGTCTGTTATACTGATTATTAACGTGGGCACCGCCAACACCATAATGCATCAACACTGGAACTTTCGAAAAATCTGTGCGCAGTGGGTTTCCCACTAACTGACCGCCGAACAGCGCAGTACTCGAATGGCGCTGTCTCGGAGTCATCTGCAACATTGTCATGAGGAGGAATAAACTTTCTGTCGCTTATTGTCCCAGGTGACGAAACATGGTGTCACCATTTTGAACCGGAAAGCAAGCGTCACAGCAAACAGTAGAAACAAGTGACTTCACCACCTCCAAAGAAATCAAAGGCCGTGCACACCAGTTCTGGTAAAGTCATGATGTCCTTTTTTGACAACAAGAGCCCACTGCTTGTCGAGTTCCTGGAACGGGGAACCATCTTCAATGCCCAGCGTTATCAAGCCACTTTACAGAACCTTAGACGAGCCATCAAGTTGAAACGCCGAGGTATGTTGTCCAATGGCGTTATCCTCGTGCACGATAATACCCGCCCACACACAGCCAATGCAGTAAAGACGACGTTGCAGCAGTTTCGGTGGGAAACGCTGGAACTGTAGAGTCCCGACCTTTCACCGTGTGACTTTCATGTGTTTAGACCACTAAAACCGGCTATTCGCGGACATCGATTCGCAACGAACGACGAAGTGTGTGACTGGGTCCAGCCCTGGATCCGACAGCAACCTACTACCTTCTTGTACATCTACATCTACATTTATACTCCGCAACCCACCCAACGGTGTGTGGCTGAGGGCACTTTACGTGCCGCTGTCAACTCCCTTTCCCGTTCCAGTCGCGTATGGTTCGCGGGAAGAACGACTATCTGAAAGCCTCCGTGCGCGCTCGAATCTCTCTAATTTTACATTCGTGATCTCCTCGAGAGATATAAGTAGGGGGAAGCAATATATTCGATACCTCATCCAGAAACGAACCCTCTCGAAACCTGGACAGCAAGCTACACCGCGATGCAGAGCGCCTCTCTTGCAGAGTCTGCCACTTGTGTTTGCTAAACATCTCCGTAACTCTATCACACTTACCAAATAACCCTGTGACGAAACACGCCGCTGTTCTTTGGATCTTTTCTATCTACTCTGTCAACCCGACCTGGTACGGATCCCACACTGATGAGCAATACTCAAGTATAGGTCGAACGTGTGTTTTATAAGCCACCTCCTTTGCTGATGGACTACATTTTCTAAGGACTCTCCCAATAAATCTCAACCTGGCACCCGCCTTACCAACAATTAATTTTATATGATCATTCAACTTCAAATCGTTCCGTACGCATACTCCAAGATATTTTACAGAAGTACTTAACTGCTACCAGTGTTTGTTCCGCTATCATATAATCATACAATATAGGATCCTTCTTTCTACGTATTCGCAATACATTACATTTGTCTATGTTAAGTGTCAGTTGCCACTACCTGCACCAAGTGCCTCTCCGCTGCAGATCTTCCTGCATTTCGCTGCAATTTTCTAATGCTGCAACTTCTCTGTATACTACAGCATAATCCGCGAAATCCGCATGGAACTTCCGACACTATGTACTAGGTCATTTATATATATTGTGAAAAGCAATGGACCCATAACACTCCCCTGTGGCATGCCAGAGGTTACTTTAACGTCTGTAGACGTCTCTCAGTTGAGAACAACATGCTGTGTTCTGTTTGCTAAAAACTCTTCAATCCAGCCACACAGGACGGAATCGACCGTCTAGTGTCGCAATGGGGTAAATGTGCCAACAGTTTTGGCGACTGTTTTTGAGTATGTGTACTGTGTATAACTACATTTTCGAGTTAATAAAATCGTTACCGTTACTTTACACCAGTGACCGGGTTTCATTTGAATGCCCCTTATACGTACAGCTGAAACATAAATACATGCAGCTGACAGACATTTAATCTTAATACATATGCTTGTTTGCGATTATCAGCGTCATTTTGTCCAGATGCGTTAACGTTATCCAGTTCTGAGTCATACGTTGAGAACATGAGAAAATACAGCATTTTTTCTGTGCGCAAAATTTACCATACGATGAACGGTGGCGACGCTCTTCAGGCAGCGAGTGTATGGTGACACAACGTCAGGAGCGTGGCAGCTGAAAGTGTTTGAAGTTCGTAACAGCGTTCTTGAAAGTAGTTGTTCCGCCAGCATGGATACCACGACATTCATATCAGGCATTCATAACAAATATCTCTAACAGCAATTATGCTTGTTTTTGCACTCTTCAGCAAGTACTGTCTAGTTGCGTACATTGTTCCAAATAGTTAACTTACGGCTTAACTTACTTTATCTGAGTATGTTAAAAAATGTTTTTGTATCCACGAATCTGTTATCAGAAGAAAACTCATTAGCTTCAGGTAATGTTAGAGAACATATTGGTGATGATATCTCTCTCATATATACTGTTGTGTTCAATAAACCAATGAAGAAACGCTATCTAAATATGCACTGTACTAATACAAATGAGTCACATCTTACCGCGATAGTCTTGTGACGAAAATCTATTTTAATAAAACATAACTATCTGAAACAAAAGTTTACAAAATTGGCACGCATTAATGACTTATTACACATTTGGTTCCGTTATACAACCAGACGAGAAATACAAGTCAATGTGTTCCTTGAGTGAACTCAGAAGTAAGCACAGCTTGCCTCTTAAATATGCAGCTCCCGTGGACTGGAATATCGGAAGTGTAGGCGAAGAGTTACGTTCCCATATATAATTAGGTTTAGAAACTATATCGTAGTAAATAGCATCATTCAGATTCACTGACTTCAAACTAAACGCCACAAAGCACTTACTGTCGAATTTTCTTTCTTAAGCATACTGAAAACTGAACAGCTCATTTTTGGAGCACCTCAAGTGGGTTTCCAAGAGAACGATACTTTTTAGTGGTCGATACTTTTCGAGAGACCATTACTTATAGAAAGATAGATACTAATCGAAAGATGGGTACATTTCGAGATATCGATATTTTTTTAAGGGATCAGTACTTTAGGAGGCACCAAACCTTTCAGTGAGATAGATGCATTTCGAGAGATCGATACTTTTGAGAGGTAGATACTTTCCGAGAGATAGATATTTTTCGAGACAGAGATATTTTCGGAAGATAGATATTTTTAGAAATTTTCCAAGATGTAGATATTCTTTGAGACATCGATACTTTTTGAGAGACCCACCCATTTAGAAAGATCGATACTTTTTCAGAGATCAGTACTCTTGCAGAGATCCATATTTTTCGAGAGATCGATACTATTTGATCAATAACTATCGAGGGCACCATATTTACGGGAGATTGATACTATTCTAGACATTGATACCTTGCGAGAGAGCGATAATATTCGGGACATCGATACTATTTGTGAAATCGATACTTGTGAGAATAATACTTCTGGAGGGATAGATAGTGTTCCAGGGAACGTACATTTCGAGAAGTCGATACTTACCTAGTAACCGATATTTTGGGAAAGACAGATACTTTTCAAGAGATAATACAATTCAAGAGATAGGTGCTTTTCGAGAGATAGATACTTTTCGATCGTTCGATTCTTTTCGACAATTCAATACTTTACGAACGATTGATACTTTTACAGAGATCGGATATTCTTCGAGAGATCGGATATTCTTCAGGAGATAGGATATTTTCCGAGTAATCAGATAAAAATACGAGATTGGACACCTTTCGAGACAATGACACTTTTCGAAACATCGATACTTTTCGAAATATAGATTTTTATGAGAGATCAATTTTTCGAGAGAATGAGAACTTCGTGTAATTGAAATGTTCCGATGGATCTATATTGCTCGATTGCGATCTTTAGAGATAGATATTTTTCGCGATGTCGATATTTTCCGCGGTGCAAATACCCTTCTGGGAGATTGACATTTTCAGAGAGATCGATTATCTTAGAGGATGAATTTTTTCGATAGGATTTATTTTTGTAGAGATCAACATTTTTCCAGAGGCCGATATTCATCGAGAGACTGTTATTCCTGGAAATACTGATATAATTCGAGAGACCGAAATTCATGGAGAAACTGATACTTTTCGGGATATCCTTAATTTACGAGGGATCGATACTTTTAGCCAGATTGATACCCGTCACAGATCCATGGTTTTCCAAAGATCGATACTTTTCGAAGGATTGATACTTTAGTGCTATCGACTCTTTTTGTAGGATTGATACTTTAGTCTGGGTTGGGGGTTGGGTTGTTTGCGGGACGAGACCAAACTGCGAGGCGATCGGTCTCATCGCATTGGGGAAGGACGTCCGCCATGCCCTTTCAAAGGAACCATCCCGGCATTTGCCTGGAGCAATTTAGGGAAATCATGGGTAACCTAAATCAGGATGGCCGGAAGCAGGATTGAACCGTCGTCCTCCCAAATGCGACTTGAGACTGACACTTTTCGAAAGATAGATACTAATTGACAGACTTATACCATTCTAGAAACTGGTACTATTCGAGAGATCGATACTATACACATGGTGGATACTTTTGTATTATTGAAACTATTCGAGAGATCGATATTTATCCAGAGACCGGTACTAGTCCCGAAATATATACATTATAGGGATATGAGTATTTTCGATATATCTTTACACTTTCTAGTGAAGGAACTTTTTTCGATAATGATAAATTTCGAGTTACAATAGGTTTAGAGATATCAAAATATTCAAGAGATCGAGAGGTATGCATTTTTCGAGATATAGATGTTTATCTAGAGATAGATATTTTTCGAGAGTAAGATATTCTTCGAGACGTCGATATTTCGGAGATGACGATATTTTGCGTGATGTCGACATTTCCCGAGAGGTAGATATTACTCATTAGCAGATATTTTTCGAAAGTTCGACATTTTTGGACCGAACAATATTTTTCGAGAGGCTGATTTAATTCGAGTGACCGATTTTCTACGAGAGATCAATACATTTTAGTGAACCAAAATTCGTCGCATCGATATTTTTGATGAGTGTATATTTATCGAGAGACATACGTTATTCGATAAATCAATACTACCGAGACTTCCATAATTAGCGAGATAACGTTTCTTACCCACTATCAATACTTTTTGAGAGGTCATTTCTTTTTGAGAAATAGATAATGTTCAGGCATTGTTATACTTTACGTAAGATCAATACTTTTTGAGTGAACGACAGCTTTTGTTAGATCGTTACTTTTCGACAGATCGATATATTTCATGAGCCCTCGTTTGTGCTTAGATCGATATTTTGAGAAATATATATATTGTTCGAAGGATAGATATATTTCGAGAGATGGATAAATGTCGAGAGATAGATCTTTTTCGAGTGCCCATTATTTTCCGAGAGCTCGATATAATCCGAGTGCTCGATATTTCCCGTTAGATATATAATCTTAGAGATATAGATACTACTTAGTGATCGATATAATTCGAGAGATCACTTTATTTCGAGCGAATGATATCAATCGAGTGGCCAATAGTTTTCGAGAGACTGATGTAATTCGAGAGACCGATATTATGCAAGAAGAGGATACTATTAAGTTGTCGATATTTTCGAATGGTCTATGCTTTTCAATATTACGATCTTTTTCGAAGTAACGTTACTTTACGACGCATCGATCATTTTAGAGGGAAAGATAATTTTCAGGGATCGATAGTTACAAGAGATTGATACTACTCGACAGATAGATAATTTTCGTGAGATCTACATTTTTGTAAGATCGGATATTTTCTGAGAATTAAAGATTCAACAAGAGGTCATTTTTGTCGGATGTATCGATATATCTCGAGAGATTGACACTTTTAAAAAATCTACATATTCCGCACAACGTTGTTTTACGAGGGATCGAGATTTTTCGAGGGCTCGCTACACTTCAAGGGATCATTACTTATCATGACAATGATTCATTTGGATAGACTGATATATTATATGAGATCGACATTTTTCGACAGGTAGATATTTCTCGAGAGCTCGATATTTTCCGAGACGCCAATGTTTTCCGAGAGGTAGCTATTCTCCAAGAAATAGATATTTTTCGATAGGTTGATATTTTTCGGAGGTGGATGTATTTCAAGATCGATATTTCTTGAGAGACTGATATTCTTCCAGAGACCGATATTCTTCGCGAACCTATAATAGTCGAGAGATAGATATTGCCAGATAGATCGGATTTTTAGAGATTATTGCTATTCCGGAGATCGATACTTTCTGAGACATCGATTCTTCCCGAGAGATTGGATACTTCGAGAGAGATCAATACTTCCTGAGAAATCGGATGTTTTTTGAGAGATCCGATATTATCCGAGAGATAGAATATTTTCTGAGAGATTAGATATTTTTGAGAGATCGGATACTTTCCAAGGATAGATATTTTTCGAGAGGTAGATGTTATTTTAGTTTTGACTATTTCAGCGTGGCCGATATATTCCGTGAAGTCGATATTTTCCTAGAGATAGATATTCATTGAGAGACCGATATTTTCCGAGTGGTCGAATTTTTCGAGTGATAGATATTCTTTGAAAGATCGTTACTTTAAAAATGATGGATACTATTCGAGAGATCATGTACTGGCTGAAGGATCACTACTTTCCGAGAGAGATCGGTTTTTTTCCGAGAGATCGGATATTTTTAGAGAGGTAGGTTATTTACCATATCCGATTTTTTCCTAGCGACCGTATATTTTCCGAGAAATCGGATTTCTTCCGAGAGATCGGTTCCTTTTTTCCTAGAGATCGGATATTTTCGGGGGGATAGATCTTTTCGAGGGAGAGATATTTTTCGAGTGATTGATATTTTTGTCGAGATGTCGATATTTCTAGAGGTCGATGTTTTCAAAGACACCGATATTTTTCTAGATTACGATATTCTTTGAGATATAGATATTTGTCGATATGCCGGTACTTTACGAGAAATCGATATTTTTCGAGAGACAGACATTCATCGAGAGACTTATATTCCTTTAAAGACCGGTATAATCCGATATATCATTATTCTTAGAGAGATCGTTACTTTTAGAGAGTCCCACACTATTCGAGTGGTTGATACCAATCGAGAGCGAACCTTTCCGAGGTTTCTATACTGTTAGAGGCACCGAAACTTTTCGAGACATCGACGCTTTTCAACGTTTAGGTACTTTCTAAGTGATAGTTACATTTCAAGGTATCGATACCTTCCCAGCGATAGTCACGTTTTGGGAGATATATAGTTTACGAGAGATAGATACTTTTCGAGAGGCAGATACTTCTCGAGAGAGATACTTTTCGAACGATCGATACTTTCCGACAGTTCAACACGTTTTGAACATTCGAAGCTATTTGAGAGTCGGATATTCTTCGAGACATAGGATATTCTTCAAGACATCGGATAATTTCCTGGAATTGGGTTTCCCGAGAGATCGAATATTTTCCGTGAAATCGAATGATTTTGTTGGGGCGATACTTATCGAATTCTAGAAACTTTTCGACTAAGTGTTATGTTTCGAGAAATTGTTATCTTTTGGATCGATATTTTTAGTGAGATATTAATTGTCAACAGAAAGAGCTTTTTTGAAGGATAGATATTTTTTAGAAGTCGATATTTTCGGGATGTTCATTTATTCTCAAGATGTCGATATTCTCTAAGAGATAGATATTTTTCGAGAGGTATTTGTTTTCTGCTGTTCGCTATTTTTCTATTGGTCGATGTTTTTCGAGAGATGGATGTTTATCGAGAGACCGATTTTCTTTGAATGACTGATATAATTGAAGAGACCGATATTCTTCGAGAGGTTGTTAGTTTACATTATTAACCAATGTAATCGATTGATCGATACATTTTACAAGTTCGTTACTCTTTTTAGAGCCATAATTTCCGATAACCAGTATTTTGCGAGAGATCGATACATTTTGACGGATCGTGTAATAATGAGACCGCTACATGTGGAGATGTCTATACTTTTCGAGGAATAGATACTTTTCGACGTGTTGTAACTTATCGAGCGATCGAGACTTTTCGAGCGTCCAATACTATTCTGGAGATAGATACACTTCGCGAGTTAGATACCTATCGAGAGATATATACCTTTCGAGAGATGGATACTTTTCGAGTGAGATATTTTTCTAGCGATCGATTCTTTTCGATAGTTCAGTACTTTGCCGAGGTTCGATACTTTCCGAGAGATCGGATATTCTTCGAGACAGCATATATTTTCCTTGAGATCGGATATTTTTCGAGATTCGGATATTTAACGGCAGATCGATATTTACCGTGAAATGATATGTTCCGACAATCGATACTTTTCGAAATATAGATATTTTTTGATGGACAGTTATTTTTTGGGTGGTCGATATTTCCGAGATGTCGATATTTTCTCCATACCAAATGTCCAAGAGATATTCTTTGTTATATATACATACAAATCGAGAGTTCAATAACATTCGAGATGTTTCATTTTTCGAGAGGAAGATACTTATCGAGAGATAGATACGTTTCGAGTGACCGTTACTTTTCGAGTGTCAAATTTTTTTACGAGACTGATTCCATTCAAGCGACCGATACTTTTCGAGCGACCGATAATTTTCGGAGGTTCGATACTCTTCGAAGGTTCGATATTCTCCTAATCCGATATTCTTCAAGAAATCGGATATTATCCGAGAGATCGGATATGTTTTTGAGAGATCAGTTATTTTCTGAGAGACGTACATTTACCAAGTGATGGACATTTTCTATGAGATTGACATTTTCCAATAGATGGACTTTTTCCAAGACATCGATATTTTCAAGAGGTTGGTACTTTTCCGACGGATAAATTCTTTCCAAGCGATCGATATTCTTGGAGAGATCGCTTTTTTCGTGAGATGATTGATAGATATATTTATTGAGATCAATATTTTTTGAGTTGTAGATATTATTCGTGAGATTGATATATTCGAGAGGCCGATTTTTTCAGCAGTACAACATTTTTCGAGCGGTAGATACTTTTCAAGTCGTCGATATTTTTCGTGATACTGATATATTTCGAGAGGAAGATATTAATGCCAACTGATAAATGTTAGCTTACCCAAGAGAAAGGCTAGGAATGACCCGTTAAGGCATTACGTTAGTATGAAAACAAACGACAAAAATGGGAGGTTTGCTTACATTTTTAGTACAAATTAATACTTCTCACGTGTACTCATGTAATGTGGTTGCTACACCTACTCCCATGAAAAATATTAATGTCGTAGGTCAACTGCAAGGCACTTCAAGCAGTCAGTAATTGAAGTTACGATAGCTAAAACATGACAGGTTATATGGATTACTTGTCAATTGCACTAACATAAAACCTTCTATTTTGTACAGAATGAAAAACCTGTAAACCTCAGTACGTTACATAAATTTCCAGTCGATAAATGTACACTTTCCCAAGAGAAAGGCGAGCAAACTGATATTTTCGTGACAGTGATACTTTTCGATAGGTCTCTACCAACCCAGACGTCGGTACCTTTCGAGAGGCTGGTTCTTTCCAGAGGTCGGTACCTTTACAGAGGTCTGTACCTTTCCAGAGGTCATTGCCCTTCCAGAGGTAGGTACCTTTCCAGAGGTCGGTACCCTTCCAGAGGTTGGTACCTTCCAGGGGTCGGTAAATTACCAGTGGTCGGTACCTTCCAGAAGTTGGTACCTTTCGAGAGATCACTACCTTTCGAGAGATCGGTACCTTTTGAGAGACCGGTTCCTTTTGAGAGATTGACACTTCTCGAGGGATCGTTACTTTTCGAGAGATCGTTACTTTTCGAGAGATAGATATTTTTCGAGTGACCGATACTTTTTGACGAAGAAAACTTTTCGAGCGACTGATACTATTCAAGTGACCGACACTTTTCGATCGACCGATACTTTTCTGAGATTCTATACTCTTCGGAAGTTCGATATTCTTCGAGAGATCAGATATTCTTCGAGAGATTGGATATTATCCGAGTGATCTGATATATGTAGAGGGATCGGTTATTTTCCGAGAGTTCGGATGTTTTCAGAGAGACCGGATATTTTCCGAAAGATCTGATATTTTAAGATAGATCGGTTTTTATTCGAGAAATCGTCCTTTTTCTGACAGACCGATAAATAACGAGTGATCGTTACTTTACGAGAGAAAGATACTATTTAAGAGATTGATATTTTCGAAATATCGTACTTTATGATAGATCGACGCTTTTCAGTGATCGATGCTTTTCGTGAGATCGATACTTCTCGAAATATAGACGCTACTCGAGTGATCGATTCTTTTCGAAAATGATACATTTTGAGATAATGATACTTTTTAGGAGAGCAATACTTATTGTGAGATCGATACATTTCATGAGATCGGTACCTGTTGTGAGATCTATACTTTTTAAGAGATCGATACTTTTAGAGAGTTCCAAACCTTCGATATACCGTTACAAATCTGTATATCGATATCTTTCGTATTATCAATACATTTGGAGAGATAGATACGTTTAGAGACAGATTTTTTCGAGAGATAGTATTTTCCTTGAGAGATATGTATTTTGCGAGACATGGATATTTTTCAAGAGGTCGATATTTTATGTGAGGCCAACATTTTCTGAGAGGTAAAATACTTCGAGACATAGATATTTTTCCAGATGTCAATATTTTCGAGAGATCGATATTTTCGGGTGAACGATATTCATTGACCGATATTCTTCGAGAGACCGATATAATTCGATAGACCGATATAATTCGAGAGACCAATATAATTCGAGATACCGGTACTCTTTGAGGGATTGATACTTTCTGAGAGATAGATGCACTACGAGAGATTGTTACTTTTAGAGGTATAGATACTTTTAGAGAAATCGATATTTTCTAGAGATAACTCGACACTCATCGAGAGAACTATACTTTTCAAGAAATCAAAACTTAATGTGTGATCGATACCTACAAGTGATATATACACTCCTGGAAATGGAAAAAAGAACACATTGACACCGGTGTGTCAGACCCACCATACTTGTTCCGGACACTGCGAGAGGGCTGTACAAGCAATGATCACACGCACGGCACAGCGGACACACCAGGAACCGCGGTGTTGGCCGTCGAATGGCGCTAGCTGCGCAGCATTTGTGCACCGCCGCCGTCAGTGTCAGCCAGTTTGCCGTGGCATACGGAGCTCCATCGCAGTCTTTAACACTGGTAGCATGCCGCGACAGCGTGGACGTGAACCGTATATGCAGTTGACGGACTTTGAGCGAGGGCGTATAGTGGGCATGCGGGAGGCCGGGTGGACGTACCGCCGAATTGCTCAACACGTGGGGCGTGAGGTCTCCACAGTGCATCGATGTTGTCGCCAGTGGTCGGCGGAAGGTGCACGTGCCCGTCGACCTGGGACCGGACCGCAGCGACGCACGGATGCACGCCAAGACCGTAGGATCCTACGCAGTGCCGTAGGGGACCGCACCGCCACTTCCCAGCAAATTAGGGACACTGTTGCTCCTGGGGTATCGGCGAGGACCATTCGCAACCGTCTCCATGAAGCTGGGCTACGGTCCCGCACACCGTTAGGCCGTCTTCCGCTCACGCCCCAACATCGTGCAGCCCGCCTCCAGTGGTGTCGCGACAGGCGTGAATGGGGGGACGAATGGAGACGTGTCGTCTTCAGCGATGAGAGTCGCTTCTGCCTTGGTGCCAATGACGGCCGTATGCGTGTTTGGCGCCGTGCAGGTGAGCGCCACAATCAGGACTGCATACGACCGAGGCACACAGGGCCAACACCCGGCATCATGGTGTGGGGAGCGATCTCCTACACTGGCCGTACACCACTGGTGATCGTCGAGGGGACACTGAATAGTGCACGGTACATCCAAACCGTCATCGAACCCGTCGTTCTACCATTCCTAGACCGGCAAGGGAACTTGCTGTTCCAACAGGACAATGCACGTCCGCATGTATCCCGTGCCACCCAACGTGCTCTAGAAGGTGTAAGTCAACTACCCTGGCCAGCAAGATCTCCGGATCTGTCCCCCATTGAGCATGTTTGGGACTGGATGAAGCGTCGTCTCACGCGGTCTGCACGTCCAGCACGAACGCTGGTCCAACTGAGGCGCCAGGTGGAAATGGCATGGCAAGCCGTTCCACAGGACTACATCCAGCATCTCTACGATCGTCTCCATGGGAGAATAGCAGCCTGCATTGCTGCGAAAGGTGGATATACACTGTACTAGTGCCGAAATTGTGCATGCTCTGTTGCCTGTGTCTATGTGCCTGTGGTTCTGTCAGTGTGATCATGTGATGTATCTGACCCTAGGAATGTGTCAATAAAGTTTCCCCTTCCTGGGACAATGAATTCACGGTGTTCTTATTTCAATTTCCAGGAGTGTATATACTTCTCGAGAGATAGTTAAGTTTCGAGTGGTTTATACTTTTCGACAGTTCAATACATTTTGAGAAATCTGTTATTCTTGGAGATCGGTTATTCTTCGAGAGATCAGATAATTTCCGAGAGATTTTCAGAAATAACAGGTGTTTTCGAGAGATTGACACTTTTCGAGACGTCAATACTCGTTGAGGGATCGATTCCTTCGTGATGTCTACTTCTTCGAGAGCATCCACTTTTGCGAGAGATCGATTTTTTTTCTAGACACATAAATTTACCTTGTGGTCGCTACCTTCCAAGGTTCGATACCCTTCGAAAATTCAATATTCATCGAGAGATAGGATATTCTTTGAGAGATCGGAATTTATCTGAGAGATCTGTTATCTTTAGAGAGACCAGTTATTTTCCGAGAGATCGGAGATTTTCGGAGAGATCGGATATTTTCTGTGAGATAGGATATTTACCGAGAGATCAATACTTTCCAAGAGATCGACATTTTCCATGAGATTGGATGTTTTCCGAAAGCCCCGTTATTTTCCAAGAGATAGGATATTTTCCGAGAGATCGAATATTTTCAGTGAGATCGGATATTTTCCGAGAGAACGGGTATTTTCCGAGAAATCTGATATTATCTGAGACCCGATACTTTTCGAGAGATCGTTACTTTTCGGGAGATCAATACTATTCGAGATATTGATATTTTTGATACATCTGTAATTTACATAGATCGACACATTAAGAGCAATCGATAATTTTCGAATTGTAGCTACTATTCTTAAGAGATCGGTAATTTTAGAGAGATCGATACTTTCGAGCGATTGGCATGCGTTGAGGTATGGATTCTTTTCAAGTTATCAATGCTTTACGAGATATTTAGATACCTATCGAGAGATCAATACTTTCAGAGATAATGACAATTGCCAAAAAGCCATTACTTTTCGAGAGATCGATACCAATTGAAAGTGAGATAATTTTGAACGAGCAATACTTTCAAGAGATCGATACTTTCCAGTAGACATAGAATTTTTTTCGATAGATGGATATTTTTCTAGAGATAGATATTTGGCGTGGTAATGATATTTTTCGAGAGGTAGATAGTTTCCGATAGGTCGACAATTTCATTAAAGTCGACGTTATCCGAGAGCTAGATATTCTTCGAGAGATAGATATTTTTCGAGTGGTAGATATTTTTCCAGACATCGATAAGTACCAATACTTTCAAGAGACCGATATAATTCGAGAGACCGGTATTCATCAAGAAATTGTTATTTTTTGAAAGAATCGTACATTTCGAGACATCGATACTTTTTGAAGGTACATACTTTACGAGAGACAGATTTTTTTTCGAAAACGACACTTTTCGAGATATCTATTTATTTTGAATGATCAATTCTTATCCTAGAGTCGATATTTTCGTGAAATGGATTCCTTTTGAGAGAACAATACATTTCGAGAGATCTATATTTATAAAGCAATCGAGACTTTTCGATGGATCGATACTTTCTGACGGATCTATTCTATTCGAGAGACAGATACTTTTCGAGAAGTAGATACTTGAGAGATATAGATTCTTTTCGAGAGATAGATACTTTTCGAGAGCGATACTTTTAGAGCGATCAATGCTTTTCGACAGTTCCATACTTTTCTACTTTCAATACTTTTCGAGAGATCAGATATTCTTCGAGAGATCGGATATTCTCCAAGTGATTGGATATCTTCCAAGAGATCGGGTATTTTCTGGGAGAACGTATACTTTTCGAGAAGTCGTTACTTTTCGAGGTTTCGATACTTTACAAGAAATTGACACCCTTCAGTGGAGCGTAACTTTCCAAGAATTGATATTTTTCGGGAGAATAATATTTTTCGTAGGATAAATATTTTTAAACGTGTCGAATTTTCCAAGATGTCAATATACTCTGTATATCGACATAATCCAGGAGATCGCTATTTGATGAGCAAAATTTATTGAGCAGGTTTCGATAACATTAAGAGATCGATACTTATCGAAATAGAAATACTTTCGAGATATAGATAAATGTCGAGTGACTGTTACTTTTCGAGCGTCAAATATTTTAGGAGATCGATACCTTTCGAGCAACTGAAACTTTTCGATCGACCGATACTTTTCGAAGGTTCTATACACTTCGAAGGTTTGATTTTCTTCGTGAGTTCGGATATTCTTGGAGGAATCGGATATTATCCGAGAGATCAGATATGTTTAGAGACATCAGTTATTTTCCGAGAGTCTTACATTTGCCAAGAGATAGACATTTTCCATTAGAGTGACATTTTCCGAGGGTTCGACATTTCCCGAGAGATAGATTTTTTCAAAAGATTGGTTCTTGTTCGAGAGATCAATTCTTTTCGAGTGATCGATGATTTTTGAGAAGTCAGTGTGTTGTGAGAAATCGATTTGTAGATATATTACAGGAGATCTATATTTATAGCTTTATAGAAATATTTCGAGAGATCGATATTTTCGAGAGGCCAATACTGACCCTACGACTTACCTTAGAAGATAGATTAAGGAAAGGCAAACGTAGTTTAAAGTATTTGAAGACTTAGAGAAAGCTTTTGACAATGTTGATTGGAATACTCTCTTTCAAATTCTGAAGGTGTCAGGGGTAAAATACAGGGAGCGAAAGGCTATTTACAATTTGTACGGAAAGCAGATGGCAGTTATAAGAGTCGAGGGACATGAAAGGGAGGCAGTGATTAGGAAGGGAGTGAGACAGGGTTGTAGCCTCTCCTCGATGTTATTTAATCTGTATATTGAGCAAGCAGTGAAGGAAACAACAGAAAAATTCGGAGTAGGTATTAAAATCCATGGAGAAGAAATAAAAACTTTGAGGTTCGCCGATGACATTGTAATTCTGTCAGAGACAGCAAAGGACTTGGAAGAACAGTTGAACGGAATGGATAGTGTCTTGAAAGGAGGGTATAAGATGAACATCAACAAAAGAAAAACGAGGATAATGGAATGTAGTCGTATTAAGTCGGGTGATGCTGAGGGAATTACATTAGGAAATGAGACGCTTAAAGTAGTAAAGGAGATTTGCTATTTGGGTAGCAAGATAACTGATGATGGTCGAAGTAGAGAAGATATAAAATGTAGACTGGCAATGGCAAGGAAAGCGTTTCTGAAGAAGAGAAATTTGTTAACATCGAATATAGATTTAAGTGTCAGGAAGTCGTTTCTGAAAGTATTTGTATGGAGTGTAGCCATGTATGGAAGTGAAACGTGGACGATAAATAGTTTAGACAAAAAGAGAATAGAAGCTTTCGAAATGTGGTGCTACAGAAGAATGCTGAAGATTAGATGGGTAGAACACGTAACTAATGAGGAGGTATTGAATAGAATTGGGGCGAAGAGCAATTTTTGGCACAACTAGACTAGAAGAAGGGATCGGTTGGTAGGACATGTTCTGAGGCATCAAGGGATCACCAATTTGGTATTGGAGGGCAGCGTGGAGGGTAAAATTCGTAAAGGGAGACCAAGAGATTAATACACTAAGCAGATTCAGAAGGATGTACGCTGCAGTAGGTATTGGGAGATGAAGAAGCTTGCACAGTATAGAGTAGCATGGAGAGTTGCATCAAACCAGTCTCAGGACTGAAGACCACAACAACAACAACAACAATTTTTTTAGGAGCACAACTTATTTAAGCGACAGATATTTTTCAAGGGATCGATATTTTTCGTGATGCTGATATTTTTCGAGAGGACGATATTAGCTCCAGCTGATAAATGTTAGGTTACCCAAGAGAAAAGCTAACAATGAGATGTTCTGGCATTACGTTAGTATGAAAACAAATGACCAAACCGGAGGTTTCTTACGTTTTTAGAACAAATTAATACTTCTCGCGTTTTCGCGTGTAATGTGGTTGCTACACCTAGTCTCATGCGATATCTTAATGTTCTAGGTCTACTGCAAGGAACTTCAAGCAGTCAGTAATTGAAGTTACGATAACTAAAACATGACATGTTATATGGATTACTTGTCGATTGCACTAACATAAAACCTTCTATTTTGTGCAGAATGAAGAGCCTGGAAACCTCAGTGTGTTACATAAATTTCCAGCCGATAAATGTAAACCTTCCCAAGAGAAAGACGACAAATGGATATTTTCGTGACAGTATACTTTTCGATAGGTCTCTACCAATCCAGAGGTCGATACCTTTCCAGAGGTCGGTCACTTTCCAGAGGTCGGTACCTTTCCAGAGGTAAGTACCTTTCCAGAGGTCGTTACCTCTCGAGAAGTCGAACCTTTCCAAGCTTTCCAGAGGTCGGTAGCATTCCACAGGACGGTACCTTTCCAGAGGTTGGTACCTCCCCAGAGGTCGGTACATTGCCAGATGTCGGTACCTTTCCAGAAGTCGGTATCTTTCGAGTGATCAGTAACTCTCAAGATATCGGTACCTTTTGAGACATCGGTTCCTTAGAGAGATCAATACTTTTCGAGAGACTGATACTTTTGAGAGATATACAATTTTCGGTGTATCGATACGTTTCGTTTTATCGACACTTTCGAGATATTTAGGCATATCGAAGGATCGATCATTTACAAGTGTCGTTTCTTTTCGAGGTATCGATGCTTAACGATAGATAGATACTATTCAAGAGTTAGATACTTTTCGAGCGACCAATACTTTTTAAGCGACCGATACTTTTCGAGGTACCAATACTTTTACAGCGACCGATACTTTTCGAGCGACCGATACTTTTCTAAGGTACAATACTCTTCAAAGTTTCGATATTCTTCATGAGATCCGTTATTCTTCGAGGCATTCGATATTTTCCTAGAAGTCAGATGTTTTTGAGAAATCAGAAATATTCCGAAGGATCGATACTTACCGAGAGAATAAATACTTTCTGTGAGATCGATACTTTACGAGAGGTCGGATGTTGTCCGAAAGGACATATTTTTCGAGAGATCAGATTTTTTCCAAGAGGTCGGATATTTTCCGATAGGTCTGGATTTTTAGAGTTCAGAAATTTTCCGAGAGATCGAGAATTTTCTTGGAGACTGGATACTTTTTGAGAGATCGACACCCTTCTAAATATCGATAATTAACTAGGGTTCCACTGATTTTGTGGTATGTTATTTTACGAGTTCGATATGTATTGAGATATCATTAATTTTCGAGTGATCGATATCGTTTGAGCGATCAGTATTGATTGGTGATATGATCTATAGTAAGATCGATCATATTCGAGAGTTCGATATTATTACAAGATCACTATTATTTCAAAGATTGATAATTTTCGAGACATCAATATTTTTGTCTAATCTGAAATTTAGAGATCGATGATTCGACAATAAAGATATTTCTCGATGTATCGATAAGTAGTAGAGATCGATACTAAGTGATTGACAGCCTATTTTCGAGAGATTGATATTTTTCTGGAGATAGATATTATTCGAGAGATAGATATTGTTAGACAGGTCGATATTTCTCGAGAGACTGAAATTCTTCAAGAGCCCGATATTCATTGAGAGAGCGTTATCCTTCGAGACACGATAAAATTTAAGAGATCGATTCTTTTTTGGAAGTCAAAACCGTTCCATACATTAATAATAACGAGATATCGATAGCACACTAGAGGTAACACTCTTATAGGGATCGACACTTTTTGCGAGGTCGGGTACTTTCCGAGAGATCGATACTTTCCGAGAGATCGGATGATTCCAAAGGATCGGATATTTTTAGAGATCGGTTATTTTCCGAGATACAATTTTTTCTTAGAAACCGGATATTTTCCGAGAGATTTGATATTTTCCTCGGGATCGATAATTTTGGAGATATCAGATACTTTCTGAGAGATCGTTACTTTCATAGAGATCGGTAGTTTTCCGAGAGATCGGATATTATCCGAGAAATCGGACTATTTTCTGAGAGGTGGTATATTTTTCGAGAGGTCGATATTTCACGAGACGTCGATATTTTTCCTGAGTTGGAGTTTTTCCAAGAGATAGATATTCTTCGAGAAATAGATATTTTTCGAGAGGTTGGTATTTTTCGAGAGACTGATATTTTTCGAGAGACCGATATTCATAGAGAGACAGATATTCTTTGAAAGACCGATGTAATTCGAAAGAACGATATTCTTCGAGAGACGATACTTTTCGAGGGTTCTGTATTATTCGAGAGATCGATACTTTTTGAGAGATGATACTCTTTGACAGATCTATACAGTTCGAGAGAATGATACTCTTTGCGAGACTGATAATTTTTGAGTGGTCGATAGTATCTAAGAGATCGATGCTTTTCGAGATTACAATACTATGCGGGAGATCATTACTTTTCGAGCGATACATCCTTTGCGAGGAATCGTTACTTTTCGAGGAATCGATACTTTTAGATACTTCTTTTAACACTAGTATATTAATCATAAATAAATAGTTTTTAAGAAAATGGTGTACAAAAATCTGTTACAAAATCATCTTATTACAATGTAGAAAGAAACGTGCTTTATAGCAGTCTCAGTAATCTAGTATTTCATCCTTACATTAGCATCATCCACATTCACAACGGGGCTTACCTCTGACGGTACCTCATGTTGAATCGTTGGAGGCCGGTCTTGGTTAACAGCCAGTGGATGTGCCATTCTGTGGCAAAACGTATTCTACTGAAATTATTACGATAGTACACAGTTCCTGCCAGGAAACGTAATTGTGCTGCTGCTTCTTCCGTCCCTGCAGTCAGTAGGAAATATGCAAAACGGCACTTCTAGTGGAAATCGCACAGTGACTTATGTTTCGGGAAATAGACTGGGATGCTATCAGAACTGGGGGATAAATGATTGACACTGCAATCACTCTGTTGTACAGCAGTACACTCAGTCACTGATATCGTTATATTCCGATGATTCTGGTGTATGATCTCACAGTTAGCGGGTTCTATGAGAAGAATCATAATTCCTTCTATGTTTTATGACGCTTCTGCAGGCAAAGTTTATTGTTTGAATCTTGTTATCTTCCACTCTTTCCTTGGAGGCAAGGGTTTTCCTTGAATGTGTTATGTTCCAGTCTGTTCTCATAATATTAGCCTTTTCCCTCATCTGTCATGACCAGACATCCGTGGAGCGGTGTTCACTCTGCTAGTCTGAAGAAGTTCTCAGTATTCTGCGTACCAATACATTCTTCGATGTGTTTTTATGTAAGAATGTTTCTGCTACTGGATTTGCGATTTATTTCAGTTACCTTCAAATACTGGCCAAACAGCTCGTATAAACCTAACTGAAGAAGAGACGTGACTTCGGCGAGAGAAGTGTGTGCGAATTGATATCAATATATGGTATACAAATATATCTGTCTGTTTCCTGAGTATAAATCAGAACAATTTTGACATATAACTCCAGTGTAAATTGTCTGAAATATTGCTGTAAATGCTCTGCATCTCGACGTGTTCAGTATCTTGCTGAAAAAGGATCCAAGGGCAAACAAAGTTGCAATTATTAAAATTTTGAAGTCAAAACATTTTCGTTACTCGTCCATTTCGTTGTTCAGCTATAATTACTACTGCTAGTTTTCATTTAGTCTTCCGTACTGAGCGACTTCATTGTTACTTTTTTTCGAAGTATTATGATTTTTATTAACTCCCGTTGTACATGAGCGACCTTGTAGTGTAACAATTTTGCATTGTGGCTTTCTTATTGATTAAAATGAATTAAAGAGATTGCAACTGGTTTTGTAAGAAGTATTGGCAACAACATGGAAGAAAGGCGGAATAGATGGGAAAAGTCGACTCAGACGTAACATTGTTTTGCCTGGTATTGCCTGTGGCAGAGGCAGTTGGAACTGCAGCGGGAATGAAGGGATGTACACGCTTCAAGGGAATGGCCACGTGGTAACACCAGCCTGGCCTGGTGTGGGTTCATAAGGCTACGGCTGAGACATCTCTCGTGATCCTGTTCCACGATCCCTTGGTCTCTAATACCAGGAATATACAACACATCTCATTCGCCTGTCATACACTGATAGAGCAAATTGTTACGAACATCTGTTTATTAGACTTATGGTCCGACTGTACAACGCAATGAAGCAGCAATTTTGCAACCCGTGGGTTCGTCAAGACCCTGTTAGATGTACAGATATAGGTGGCACCAGATATCTACCTTCAGGCCACGCAGTTCCTGCATATTACGGGTCGATGGTTTGTAGGCGCGGAGCAGGCGGTCTGTACTATCCCAAATGTGTTCTAACGGTTTCAGCTCATGAGAATATGTAGGGCTAGACATCAGCGTGAGTTCACTAACAGGCTTCTCAAACCACTGTATTACATTGATAGTGACTGGGCCAAATATCTCACGAAATAAGCATCAAACGGAAAAACTACAAAGAACGAAACTCGTCTAGCTTGAAGGGGGAAACCAGATGGCGCTGCCATAGGTCACACGGATATCAACTGCGTTTTTTAAATGTTGTTGTTGTGGTCTTCAGTCCTGACACTGGTTTGATGCAGCTCTCCATGCTACTCTATTCTGTGCAAGCCTCCTCATCTCCCAGTTTCTCAAATCTATACTCAATGTTAACAAATTTCTCTTCTTCAGAAACGCTTTCCTTGCCATTGCCAGTCTACATTTTATATCCTCTCTACTTCGACCACCATCAGTTTCTTTGCTCCCCAAATAGCAAAACTCCTATACTACTTTAAGTGTCTCATTTCCTAATCTAATTCCCTCAGCATCACCCGACTTAATTCGACTACATTCCATTATCTTCGTTTTGCTTTTGTTGATGTTCATCTTATATCTTCTCTTCAAGACACTGTCCATTCCGCCGGCCGAAGTGGCCGTGCGGTTAAAGGCGCTGCAGTCTGGAACCGCAAGACCGCTACGGTCGCAGGTTCGAATCCTGCCTCGGGCATGGATGTTTGTGATGTCCTTAGGTTAGTTAGGTTTAACTAGTTCTAAGTTCTAGGGGACTAATGACCTCAGCAGTTGAGTCCCATAGTGCTCAGAGCCATTTGAACCATTTGAACCACTGTCCATTCCGTTCAACTGATCTTCCAAGACGCTTTGCTGTCTCTGACAGAATTACAATGTCATCGGCGAATCTCAAAGTTTTTATTTCTTCTCCATGGATTTTAATACCTACTCCGAATTTTTCTTTTGTTTCCTTTACTGCATGCTCAATATACAGATTGAACAACATCGGGGAGAGGCTACAACCCTGTCTCACTCCCTTCCCAACCACTGCTTCCTTTCATGCCCCTCGAGTCTTATAACTGCCATCTGGTTTCTGTACAAATTGTAAATGGCCTTTCGCTCCCTGTATCTTACCCCTTCCACCTTCAGAAATTGAAAGAGAGTATTCGAGTCAACATTGTCAAAAGCTTTCTCTAAGTCTACAAATGCTAGAAACGTAGGTTTGCCTTTCCTTAATCTATCTTCTAAGATAAGTCGTAGGGTCAGTATTGCCTCACGATTTCCAGTATTTCTACGGAAACCAAACTGATGTTCCCCGAAGTCGGCTTCTACCAGTTTTTTCATTCGTCTGTAAAGAATTCGCGTTAGTATTTTGCAGCTGTGACTTATTAAACTGGTAGTTCGGTAATTTTCACATCTGTCAACACCTGCTTTCTTTGGTATTGGAATTATTATATTCTTCTCGAAGTCTGAGGGTATTTCGCCTGTCTCATACATGTTGCTCACCAGATGGTAGAGTTTTGTCAGGACTGGCTCTCCCAAGGCCGTCAGTAGTTTTAGTGGAATATTGTCTACTCCCGGGGCCCTGTTTCGACTCAGGTCTTTCAGTACTCTGTCAAACTCTTCACGCAGTATCGTACCTGTCATTTCATCTCCATCTACATCCTCTTCCATTTCCATAAAATTCCCCTCAAGTACATCGCCCTTGTATAGACCCTCTATATACCACTTCCACCTTTCTGATTTCCCTTCATTGCTTAGAACTGGGCTTCCATCTGAGCTCTTGATATTCAGAGAAGTGGCTCTCTTTTTTATATAGGAACCGCCATTTTTATTACATATTCGTGTAGTATATAAAGAAATATGAATGTTTTAGTTGGACCACTTTTTTCGCTTTGTGATAGATGGCGCTATAATAGTCACAAACGTATAAGTACGTCGTATCACGTAACATTCCGCCAGTACGGACCGTATTTGCTTCGTGATACATTACCTGTATTAAAATGGACCGTGGGGGACTGATGACCTTAGCTGTTAAGTCCCCCTTAAACATCCCAACAACCAACCAACCAAAATGGACCGTTTACCAATTGCGGAAAAGATCGATATCGTGTTGATGTATGGCAATTGCGATCAAAATGCCCAACGGGCGTGTGGTATGTATGCTGCGCGGTATCCTGGACGACGTCATCGAAGTGTCCGGACCGTTCGCCGGGTAGTTACGTTATTTAAGGAAACAGGCAGTGTTCAGCCACATGTGAAACGTCAACCACTACCTGCAATAAATGACGATGCCCAAGTAGGTGTTTTAGCTGCTGTCGCGGCTAATCCGCGCATCAGTAGCAGACAAATTGCGCGAGAATCGGTAATCTCAAAAACGTCGGTGTTGAGAATGCTACATCAACATCGATTGCACCCATACCATATTTCTATGCACCAGGAATTGCATGGCGACGACTTTGAATGTCGTGTACAGTTCTGTCACTGTGCACAAGTGAAATTACGGGACGATGTCAGCTTTTTTGCACGCGTTCTATTTAGCGACGAAGCGTCATTCACCAACAGCGGTAACGTAAACCGGCATAATATGCACTATTGGGCAACGTAAAATCCACGATGGGTGCGTCACGTGGAACATCAGCGACGTTGGCGGGTTAATGTATGGTGCGGCATTATGGGAGGAAGGATAATTGGCCCCCATTTTATCGATGGCAATCTAAATGGTGCAATGTATGCTGATTTCCTACGTAATGTTCTACCGATGTTACTGCAAGATGTTTCACTGCATGACAGAATGGCGATGCACCTCCAACATGATGCGTGTCCGGCACCCAGTTCGCGTGCGATTGAAGTGGTATTGAACAGCACATTTCATGACAGGTGGATTCGTCGTCGAAGCACCATACCATGGCCTGCACGTGCACCGGATCTGACGTCCCCGGCTTTCTTTCTGTGGGGAAAGTTGAAGGATATTTGCTATCTACATCCACCGGCAACGCCTGACAACATGCGTCAGAGCATTGTCAATGCATGTGCGAACATAACGGAAGGCGAAGTACTCGCTGTTGAGAGGAATGTCTTTACACGTATTGCCAAATGCAATGAGGTTGACGGACATCATTTTGATCGTTTATTGCATTAATGTGGTATTTACAGGTAATCACGATGTAACAGCTTGCGTTCTCAGAAATGATAAGTTCACAAAGGTACATGTATCACATTGGAACAACCGAAATAAAATGTTCAAACGTACCTCCGTTCTGTATTTTTATTTAAAAAAACTTACCTGTTACCAAGTGTTCGTCTAAAATTGTGAGACATACGTTTGTGACTATAACAGCACCATCTACCACAAATTGAAAAAAGTGGTCCAAGTCAAACATTCATATTTCTTTACGTACTACACGCACATGTAATAAAAAATTGGGGTTCTTATTTAAAAAAAAAACGCAGTTGATATCCGTTTGACCTATGGCAGCTCCATCTAGCGGGCCAACCATAGCGCCATCTGGTTTCCCCCTTCAAGCCAGACAAGTTTCGTTCTTTGTAGTTTTTTCCTTTGACGCTTATTTCGTGAGATATTTGGCGCGATATATACATAGTCCCAAATAACATGCACGCAGTTCACAGCTGTTATGGCGAACATCATTACTACCGCACGTCCATTTTAATCTGAAATGAATGTCAGTGGCGAGGTTTATGTTTCGAGCAGCCTTTCACCTGTATTAAGGGTCCACCCATACTCGGCCATCGACATGGTGTCTCAAGGAACACGAATCATTTGGCTGGTGATATGTTTTCATTGATAAGCGTCCGAACTCGATGTCCCTTGCTCACTGTAATCTAAACTGATGAAGTCGTCAGGTGAACATGGGAACACATAGGAGTCAGCTGTTGCAGAGCCGTATGTTCAACAACGGGCGCTGACGCTGTGCTCTGGAACACTTGTGCATACATCTGTATTGCATTACGTCGTCATACCTGCGACAGATCTCGACCTATCCTGGTTTAGAGGGCGTGGACGTCTAGTATCTTGACGAGTGCTCGTTTTTTCAGCACTCTACAACAATTTGCCATAGATACTCGACGTTAGCACACGTACGGCCGACCAGGTTCGCTGTTTACCGAGATCCTCGTTCTCAGGCGCCTGGTGTAATATCCACGACACTATGTTCTAGCCACAAGATGTTAAAATGAACTAAGTGAACAAACTTCAATAAATATTATTGATACTACGTATAAAAGGACTGCATCGTGTAAAAATGAAAATAATTATTCCATTATTTCTGTAATAATTTAATTTCTGTGTGAATTAAAATTATTATCAGAGAACTACACTGATGGAGAACGACAATTATAATCTTTTTTGTTATCTGTGTGACAACTGTGTTTCTGTAGTTCTTTCTGTGCTAACCGATCAACTGTTCGGACGTGAGACGTGTGAGGTCTGTAAAGAGAAAACCAGTAACTATATATTGTTAATTATTATTTGAAAAATAGAGTCGCTATTGTCTAGACGTGGATTTGTATTTATTTCAGTTGTAATCCAATCTAATTAATGTTTTTAAGTGTTAATTTTCAGTTCCGCAATCAGGAGCGCAGCCATTAGCGCTAGTAACTTCCAGCGGAGTTTACTAAAAGCTGGTATAAAAAATACGTCGGTATTTATCATTGAAAATGATTTTAAATGCTAAAGAATAGAGATAAAGACTTGAGGAGGTTTATCTAAATATATACCTTGATAACATAAATCGAGTATAACAATAGACAAATTGACTGTCTTCTGTCTGCCGCCATCTTAGCAAAAATATCTCCACGGCAGTTTTGAATCGATAATTTTAACAAACATAAATGTTGTTAGAAATAAAATGAATGGAAATATGTGCACCGGTGGTCCCGAATCTACTTTAAAAGACAGAATTCAACTCAGATTGAATCCTTAATTACAGTGCTCACAGCACGTTACGTAATATCAATTTCTTATTTCCTGATGTATGAGGCCTAATTATTTCGAATGATTTACATGAAATATTTTAATAGGAGACATACGTCAGTGTTGTGCGCGGGTAGTATTTTGTGACTAAATGTTCCGTTTGCTAGAGAAAAGTGCTTCCATGTTAAGTAACAGTTGTGTAAAATCTGATAAACGATATGCAATTTAGTGCCGCTCACACGACTTTACAGAAAACATTTCTACACAACGTCAAGTGGAGATTTCTTTAGCAGAGTGACATATATTAGCCGGGATAATCATTTTTGAGATCAAACAAATTGTTACGCTGACAATGGGTATCTGGTTTTATATATATATATTTTTTATCTACCTCAAATATCACTTATAAGTAATTAAAGTCACGAAATACTATAAACCGGTTTCGCCACACTGGCCATAGCAGGCTGTCCTTTCTCAAAGCCTTAATGTCAGTATATTTTCTCATTCGCTGCCCGTATAATTGCTAGAATGATTCTCTATTCGCCTCTGCTTACTCGTACGGACTTTCCTTGCGGCGACAAATGCCCGTAGCGCCTCCAGGCGCTATTCAGGATCGCGGTGTATAACGTTCATAAAGTTTTCCCTCCTCAGTGTATGTCTTTGTCGCTCCTGCATCAGTTGACGGACGCTTTTCGTCAGCCATAGCAGATCATCACCAAAAAACGTGAGTGTTTTTGTGCGTCGATTTACCCCTAAATCTTTCATTGGCATTTGTAACAAATATGAGTATCTTACCTGTAGCAAACTGTTTCATTTATAATTAATTGCAAGTGATGTTCCAATGTTGAAGTTTTTGTTATATGTTAAAGAAAATACCCCCAAGTAAAATTTAGGGGGCAAATACTTTGAGATGACAAAATCGTTTCTTAACAAAATTCTTTAAAAAACAAAAGATAAATTTTGCTGCATGCTGTTTTCATCATGACTCACCTGCATGGTGTATCGAGTGTTATCAAAGATTTAGAACAGGTAGTAGTTTGATGACCATATTAAGTCAGACGTGAGAGAAAAATTGTAAATTGTTGTGCATGCACAATCCCTACCGGTGCACTGTCATGTTTGTCTGCGATCTTAATTACACCATCTGAAGCAGATATCATGTTGTGTATGACTTTCAGAGTAATTTAACCATGTTTTTTAATTGCTATATAGTTCAAAACTACTTTTTTCTGTAGTGGGTGTATCTTGCGCCGTAGTAACTGGACCTTAGGTAAATAGTAGCTTTGTGTTGTCAAGTTGCTACGGTCTACAAATTTCCTAATTACGCTGGTGACCATACTGTATACTAAATTACTGTTTGGCAACTTTTGACGCTGCCTGATATTATGTGTTCTAATTTTATTGCGCTTTTAATTTAGGCATATCCTGGTGCTTTTTTGCCATCTGCTGATGTGACCTTCGATGAACGTCTCGAACGTGGTGTTTAAAATAACAGTCTCTTATTGCCTTCACTCCCACGGTCACTTAATAACCTCACTGCATCCGTAGCTGTATGGAGGGTTCTTCAATTGAAACTAAATGAGTTTAGAAAATTCTTGTAGTATGTTAAGTAGAATATTGATTCGCACTGATTACAACTCAGAGAAGTGAATTAGTTCTCTGACAAGAGAGACATCGCTATGTGCCAGGGATATAATCTATCTTGTTTCCCTGTAAATAACAATAACAAATAATTAAGGCGAAACGACCAACGATCTCTTCGGCGCATATGCCTACCAGTCTCGACCTCTTAGGGGAATCGGCGAGATGCCGCGAGTAATGAGGATAAACGACAAGGGACACTACATTAGTAAAGGTAGTGTATGGATAAGTTGAGAATTTGGGTCTGACGGGAGGCGTACTACGGTAGTCCGCGCAGCTGTAATGACCAACATGTCTCAGAGGTAGCTCATCGTGTTCGGTCAGAGGCTTAGTTGCCCTCTGTAATAAACAGCTGAGTGAATGGACCAACGACGGACTTGAACAAGCCTCATGGGACGTCCGCCCCGAACAAATACAACGACCGCTAACTAACAAAATGAGATTGAAAAGAACTGCGGTCAGAGTATCTGCCTAGGATGTTGGAGACCCGGATTCGAATCCCAGTCCGGCCCAAATTTTCAACTTTCCCCTTTGATTTTAATAAATGCTCGCTCGCAGCCAATGTCTGTAATTCATTTATGTCTTTATTTACTTTTATTTTTGTACTCCTATTAAAGAGGCAGACGTCCCCTTTCTGACTCCTGTTTAAAAACAGTACATGTAAAGTGTAGCTGAGAATAAAGATACAAATTTCGATGATTTACATTAGAACAAAATTATACTACCATATTTTAGTAATACTTAATAGGACAATAATACCAATAAATGTTAAAAATGTAGTTCTCATTACAAATAGATGCGTCATGAAACAAGCAGATAAATATAGTTCATTATAGGGTTAAAACAGGTGTGATACAGTTGAAGGCAGTAAAACTATCGAAAAGGAAAACTGATAATAAACCGTACTATCCAGATAAACACTGTTCATAGCAAGGCTTATCTTATGGACATCCGTTTGATCATAGAGTGCTTCTTATATTCTAGTGTAACGTCAAGTATAAGATGGGGTTCTATGGAAAGCAGGGTGGTTAACACATGTATATTCTCCAACGCAGCAATAAAAGAAGTACTACTCAATGATTGTGTGATACTTGCACATATTTCTGTTCATTACGTTATTAATGCGTGGACATTATGTGAAACTTTACACTACTTAGGGAGTTGTCAAGGTACTACCCAATACAGAACATGAAGATTTAAAAGTTCTGCCTAACGCATGGACTCTTCAAAGGACGATGTGAGTGGAGGGTGGAGGAAAGAGTGACAGTGGTGAGTGTACAGACTCGTCTTACACTCCAAGTTATCTGCAAATGCCGTGCACGTCAAGTTTCACGGTGATGGAGCCTTCTTAATTGGTGGATTTTTTGTACTAAGAAGACATTTAAATACTATGATGGAAGTGGTTCGAGTGCTTGTGAAATCAGTGAAGTTCGAAGGAAACTTTATGATTCCTCACGAACAGTAATATTCTAATAACACTTGTATCGTATTATTTTATTGTGGACGGTGATTACCAAACTATCGTGATGCATACTGTTGCAGTTCCTTGAGTAGTTAATGTTATAACACACGGCCATAGCTTGAATTTAATGAATTTGGATTCTGTTACTTATTTGGTGTTAACACAAGTAATATAAAGCATGTTGGAGAGAGATTTTAATTTAATATATTTTCGGTTGTATCATCTTCTTGGCTAAAAGAGTAAATACGAGCGACCACGAAACGGTTGTTTTCTCTGTTCTCTGATTGTCTTTCCTCTAAAACTTGTGGAAGGTTTTGCATAGCATTAATTTCCCATGTTAAGTCCTTTTTTGTGACTTTAGGAATAGATGGTTCTTAATTGATGAATTTTGTTATTCACTAACAGCTTCTGACATCTGGTGTTAACTACGTACTAAGTTACATAAAGTTATGTGTCGATGTGGGTGCTGACGCCGTTCACTTGTTGCTGATCTCCCTCAGTACCGCGAAGTATGACAATGAGGCGTTCATCAGCTGAAACCAAAACACACCAGAACAAACCATCATTTACATATGTGGGGTGCACAACGTAAGTCAGCAGTCTAAACTTAAACCAAATTTTGCCACATTACGAAATTCAGGTGCAGTACATATTTTAATTCGACCTTTAAACATCTACATCACACAATGCATTGAAAAGTTACGTTTAATAATTTACCAATTGTTTTAGGGTACGGTATAAGTAATCTGATAAACAGTTTGTGTCTACTAATTCAAAAAACGTCTGTAAACTAGGCACAAATTATGTTTCTTGTTTCTGTTTATAAATCCAATCCAAGCTGACAGTACTGAGAAATTTCACCTGAGAATTTTAAATTTAATTTTGCAAATTCTTGACTTAGCAGTAGAAGACAGCAATATTTATCATTTGGGTTTGCGACAACGGACATGAACCATTGTCTCTTGATCACTTTTCGTAATTATCCCACCTTTGATATTCTTGTGTCGGTGTTTTCTAGTAAAATTTCTCAACTGCTTTCAACGTTGAGATGTAAGGCTCTTTATAAGCTGGATTTTTAAAATGTGAAAATAAAATATTGAAAGTCATAAGGAAAAAATAGCCACAAAAATAATTTTTAGAGATCATAAATAGAAAAATAAATAAGACAGTGAATGAAACAACACTAGAAAAGTGATCTTTACATACTGCTGCTTGATGCTAAACTAAGAATTATGTCGGCACATATCACACAGAGTAGAAACTGTTGGACGTGAGAACGTATAAGGCGTAGAACAAAACTATGAGATACAGGAAAATGAATAACGAAAGAGGAAAGGAGACGTAAGCATAAGGGAATAACAGGAATGTCTTTTGTATGTGAATGGAAAGAAGATCATTTCTGTCCTATGCGGCAAAACAGCCCCTTACTTTAGCCTTGTACTTCTCTTTAAGTCTGCTACAAGTGTTAAGTTTATCATCGCTTGTACTATAAATGGAATGGTAAAAATCTAGTTCACGCACGAGATAACGAGAGGTGCCATAGAAAATTTTCAAGACATTAAAAGCTGACTAAAATTCTTATGGACTGTGCAGAAATAACAGTAATCGCAGGAAACATTTACATACAAATAAGTTAAACGTTGTTTCGGAGAATAAAAAATTTAAGTGTTGGACTGAAGACTATAAATGTGGGGCTTACATGAAGTGCAGGAGAAACTACAGGATGGCGAAAGAAGTTCGTTGTTTAACGTACAGCGGAGAAGAATTGTGATTGTAGAGTAGAAAGTGGAGGAGGAGGATGGGGTTGGTTGGATGAAACAAGTGATCCAATGATCAGCTCAGATTCAGACAAAACTCAGAGTGATCTGTCCTCACACAGTTAACACCAGTTAACACACCTCGTTAGACGGAACCGTTTAAAATGTTATGCCAGCTCATGGCAAAAGGCTGAAAAATAGGAGACTTACCACCAAGTCTCCATGCAAGCGGAGCAAAGCACGGCTAAATGATTGTGAAAACTATTGAACACGCAGGAGGGTAATGTATATCGCTACGGTGGCATTCGAATAACAGTACGTGCCACCTGGTCTGTGCGGGGGCGCGAGTACCACAGGAACTTAGTTCGTCGTTGGTCCTTGCCTTGCTTAAGGTTCCTCTAGCTGCTCTTGGGAACACCATAAAGTACTCTTCAGCTATAACGTTCCACCATGATGTACAATGTATACCTTCGAGAGCAATAACACCTACTCACATATGTGGCTTAAGTAGTTCACCACACGTTTAGCTCAGATAACAGTGTCGCTTACAACAGGACACACAGTGTGATGATTAAGAGAGGGAGAGGAAATTGCTTTTGGAAAGATGTCATCTTTTTATATACGTAAATAATTACAATATGCAGCAAATACACTAAAAACTGTCAGGCTCTTGAGAAATATCACACTACTATTAGAAACAACTACATTAAACAGAGCTACTACAGAAAGCGAATTGTGACAGAAACACACAACGGCTATAATTCTAGCAAAGGTACTGTACAAGCCCTAATGATTGAAGAGAGCGGGAAGACGTTGGAAAGACGGACATTAATAACATATTGAAGACAATGAACAGCGACCACGAGAAGGCAACTGCATTTGTCGTAACCTTGTGTTCTTCAGCCTCGTTTCAGCGTATAATAAATGGATTCATCCACCCGAGAGTGAGCTCATATGTCGAATGCGACGTTTCAAGTACCACCACTATGGACAAATCACTGTAGCATGAGCTGGACGTGGTACCTGCGAAAAGTTTGGGCATGGTGCACATGCAGTACCCTTTATTCAACTCCTCTGCTTTGCCTGACCTACAAAGGTAACCGTGGTACTTAGAGCAGTGACTGCCATGTTTTTATAGATGAAAGTAAAACTTTGGATATTAAAATCACAAGGTGAATCTCTTCTTGGAAGCCAAATAGTTGTGTATTCTTCAGAGAGTACCTAGATTTGTAACATAATTTTCGTCAGTAGCTAACACATCGCCGAAAAAAGAAATCAGTGTTTCTCAATGCAAACTATCAACTGAAGTGCAAGGATACCTTCAATGGTGGAGTTACCCTAAACGCAGTTGTCTCCACCACTCCAGAAAATTTATATATCAACGTATTTCACAGGCTGCAGATACATCCCTACAGGCTGGCTGATTTAATATCAGCGACAAAGTCACCACTGTCTCCAAGGAATGGAAAGGCATTCTGAGGAGGCCGAGAGCTAAACTAAACAGCCGAGAGGCATCAAAAGGTGTTGCTCTAGTCTCGTGTAGCGCATCTGATGGAAGTGTCCTACGATACAGATGTCTGCCAGAAGTAATCAACAAGCCGCTCTAAAAGCTCCCCGTTTGTCGAAATGTCGTCTCTCCGACAGAAAAATAGTAGCAAAAAAATTTGTAACCCCACAGATTAAATGGTTCCTGTTCTATAGTGCTGTACAAATGTGTTCAGGGCACAAGATAGAGTTTTAACACATTGTAAACAATTGCGTTTCTGTTTACAGCTTTTTTTTTAAAGAGAAACTACCTTATAAACCAGGAAAACGACCCACCACGGAGAAATTATCCGAATCCTGTGGAAATCGGTACATAGGATGTACATGCAGAGACGAGCAATGATTACAGTTTCAGAAACATTGAATAATTTATTGAAGAGAAAATTTTCGCAAACTGAACAAATCCAAAACGCGTTGGTGCACCTCTGGCAGTTGTTCGGCTTGGCATTGACTGGCAGAATTGTTGGATGTCCTCCTGAGAGATATCGTACCAAATGCTGTCTTCGACCACGAATCTCACTGAATGGAGCTATCCTGGGCTTACTTTCCAGCAAAATAATGCCGTGCGCACACGGCGAGAGTTTTTACTGCTTTTCTTCGTGCTTGCGAAAACCCTTCCTTTGGAAGCAGGATCGCCGGATCGCTTCCCAACTGAGAAAGTCTGGAGCCTTGTGGGCAGGGCCCTCCAACAGCTCAGGATTCCAGCTAACGTGCCGACTGGACTGAATTTTCACGATATTCCTCAGGAGGAACTCAGACAATTCCATAAATCTATATCATGCCAAAGAACTGCAAGGTCGGAAGTGGTCCATCGCATAAATGACTTCAACAATTTGTGAAGCTCTTTCTCTTGAATAAATCATCCAGTGTTTCTAAACTTGTAATCATTTGTTTGTCTGCTCATGTACATCACATTTACTGACTTCTGTCCCATTCGGATAATTCCTTCCTGGTGCGCCTTTTTTTCTTAGTGCACCTGAGAACCATGCACTAAGGCTGTAGTCTTCACAGAAAATACGATAGAAGAAGGGTTATCTATCTTCTAGGTGAAGCGTTTCACTCCTTGCCTCTCCCTTTCATCCTAAGGTGGCTGTTACAGTACGAGAACAGAACAGAGTTACTGTGTGTTACCTACACCTTCCCAACCCCGCCCTCCCTCCTCTCACTCCCCTCACCGACAGTTTGTGTCAATTTTTGGCGTCGTACGGAGTTTCTCCCGCCTTCCCTACATCTAAGCCCCGTCAACCTTCTGTTCGCGGACGTCACTAAATTCCTACCTTTCGGCTCGTTGTCTGCGATCCCTCAACACCCTCCGTGTCCTGAATGGTACCTCCTGGGGAGCGGACCGAGTGGTCCTTCTCCGCCTATATTGCGCCTTAGTGCGATCGAAATAGTCTATGCCCGGCCGTCTATTCTTCGGCGTCTCTGTCCACCATCGTGGATTGCGTTTAGCGTCTGGAGCTTTTTACACCAGCCCTGTGGAAAGCCTTTATGCTGAGACTGCTGAACCTCCGCTGTCAAATCGGCGAGCTGTCCTTCTGAGTCGCTATGCTAGCCATCTGTCTTCCATGCCTGCTAATCTGGCCCATGACCATTTTTGCGACGTCTCTTTGGATTTAGGGTATGCATGCCGCCCTTCCTCCCTACTACCACCGGGAATCTGCTTCCGTCATCTGCTACGTTCTCTTTCCTTCCACTTTCCTAAGACTTTCTTGACAACTTGGGGTACTGCACCGCCTTGGCTCCGTCCCGGACCTGCCTCCTTCGTGACCTTTGTCAGTTTCCCAAGGATGGTACCCCTTCTCTCGTTTATCGTCGGGCATTTGCTGTTCAATGCGCACAAATGAAGGATGCCACATTTGTTTACAATGACGGCTCAAAAACAGCATTTGGTGTTGGGAGTGCCTATATTGTTGGCGACACTCCTGATCGATTTCGGCTTCCCGACCAGTGTTCGGTTTTTACTGCGGAGCTTTACGCTGTTCTCCAGGCTGTCCAGTACATCCGTCGCCATAAGCGGATACAGTATGTTATCTGCTGAGATTCGCTCAGCTCTCATCTCAGTCTCCAAGCTCTCTACCCTGTCCAGCCTATGGTCCACCGGAGTCAGAACTGCCTCCACTTCCTCCACTTGCAGGGCGTCTCTGTGGCGTTCCTCTGAATCCCAGGACACGTTGGTATCCGTGGAAACGAGGCGGCCGATATAGCGGCCAAGGCTGCAGTCTTTCTTCTTCAGCCTGCTGTTCGCATGGTTCCCTTCGCCGATCTACGGAGTGTTTTATGTCGTCGTGTTGCTCTTTTATGGCACGCACATTGGTCTACACTTGCAATAATAAATTGCGAGACGTGAAGCTTTTCCCTGTGCTTGGGCCTCTTCCTCCCGAACTCGTCGTCGGGAGGAGGTAATTTTAACTAGACTCCGGATAGGGCACTGTCTTTTTAGTCATAGACATCTTTTAAGTGGCGATCCTCCCCCGCTTTGTCCCCACTGCTCTCAACTGTGGACGGTGAGACACCTTTTACTTGAGTGCCCCTGTTTTACTCCGTTACGTGCCAGTCTACAGCTGTCGCCTTATATATCTTCCATGTTAGCAGATGACATGCGCTCATCCGATCGCGTTCTTGAATTTATTAGTGTGCGTGAGATGACGTCAGTCATTTGAAGATGTTTTTGGGGACAAACAACCCCCCCACCCCTTCTATAGTGGTTCTTTAAGCTTTCCTTCTGTTTTTTAGTTTCCACACTATTTTTGAGTTTCGCTCTCATTGCTGCTGGTTTCCAGTTTGGTTTCCTTACCTGTTCCTAAGCCACAGACTGGGCGCTAATGACCGTAGTAGTTTTGCGACCGAAAACCATAACAAAAAATATCCCCTCCCAGAGCCACCCAGTGTGTTGACAAAGAGACTCACTAATCTTATTGCGAAACTGCGTCGTCCTCTCCTCATCTATGGTGATTTTGGTAGATTTCTGCCGATGATATAGACCTGTTTACACCCTCCAGTTGTACCTTCACAGTAGTGGCTGCATCAGACAAGTCAGAAGACTGATTCAATGTTGTTCTTACAATGGACTGGTTGCGATGGTTCTGTTGCACTGACAGCACGGTCACCGGGCACGACACAAAATGGCCTCGTTTTCTGGGGTCATGTGAAGAGCCTTGTTTTGTTAGACTGCGGTCGACACTCAGACGAACTTCAAATGGCTCTGAGCACTATGGGACTCAACATCATAGGTCATAAGTCCCCTAGAACTTAGAACTACTTAAACCTAACTAACCTAAGGACATTACACACACCCATGCCCGAGGCAGGATTCGAACCTGCGACCGTAGCAGTCCCGCGGTTCCGAACTGTAGCGCCAGAACTGCACGGCCACCGCGGCCGGCTCAGACGAACTTCGCTGCTGCGATTGTCGCAGCCGCGGAAGCTGTCCGCCAAATTATGGCGAATCTTCATCGTGTAAAACAGTCGACCGTGCGTTGCTGTGCACTTTACGTGACCACGATGTTCGAAATTTTGATCAACACTTACAAGGAAACTGCTCCGCATTTGTTCGCACTAAACTTCACACAGACAGAACAGATTGAACAGAATGTTACAGAACTGTATGTACACTACGGGCCATTAAAATTGCTACACCAAGAAGAAATGCAGATGATAAACGGGTATTCATTGAACAAATACATTATACTAGAACTGACAAGTGATTACATTTTCACGCAATTTGGGTGCGTAGATCCTGAGAAATCAGTACCCAGAAAAACCACCTCTGGCAGTAATAACGGCCTTGATACGCCTGGGCATTGAGTCAAACAGAGCTTGGATGGCGTGTAAAGGTACAGCTGCCCAAGCAGCTTCAACACGATACCACAGTTCATCAAGAGTAGTGACTGGCGTATTGTGACGAGCCAGTTGCTCGGCCACCATTGACCAGACGTTTTCAGTTGGTGAGAGATCTGGAGAATGAGCTGACCGGGGCAGCAGTCGAACGTTTTCTGTATCCAGAAAGGCCCGTACAGGACATGCAACATGCGGTCGTGCACTATCCTGCTGAAATGTAGAGTTTCGCAGGGATCGAATGAAGGGTAGAGCCACGGGTCGAAGCACATCTGAAATGTAACGTCCACTGTTCAAAGTACCGTCAGTGCGAACAAGAGGTGACCGAGACGTGTAACCAATGGTACCCCATACCATCACGCCGGGTGATACGCCAGTATGGCGATGACGAACACGACGATACGCATTTCTCCTCCTTATACGAGGCATCATAACAACGTTTCACCAGGCAGCGCCGGTCAACTGCTGTTTGTGTATGAGAAATCGGTTGGAAACTTTCCTCATGTCAGCACGTTGTACGTGTCGCCACCGCCGCACCCTTGTGTGAATGCTCTGAAAAGCTAATGATTTGCACATCACAGCATCTTCTTCCTGTAGGTTAAATTTCGCGTCTGTAGCACGTCATTTTCGTGGTGTAGCAATTTTAATGGCCAGTAGTGTATTTCATTCGGCGGTTCTTGATCTACCCTCTTTATTCTGTTACTCGTTTTTGTGACTGAACAGCCTTTTACACTGTTGTGAAGGTATTTTCACAGTGTCGAATCTAATTGGTGCAACAAACTAAATAAATTGCAATTACGTTATTACTCTGTAACCAGGCACATAAATACCAGGGGTCCCTTTTAACATAAGTACTCAGAAAATATCCGTGAACTACCTCCAAATGTAATGGAGAAGTCACGAGACATTTCATAAAATAAAGAGAACCCACTGATGATGAAACATCACCGGAACACATCATCATGTGTGGAAAAGAATCCTTGCGAAATATATTTATTCACAGAAAGCTGTAATCAATGAGTGCCCAGTTTCGGGTGACTTACCAGAAGGAAGGTGTCCCTGGAGATGGTGTAGAACTTGCTAGCGGTGAGTCGCAGGGGGCGGTGGGCGCGGCACAGGAAGATCCGCAGCTCCCTGCCAAAGCGCGGAGTCGCCACCACCCAGTCACTGCTGTACGCAGACATCTGCAGACGCTCGCTCTGTAGTCAGGGAGACCATGAGCTGATCGAAGCCGAGGAAAAGTTTTAGAAAAAGTAGTACAAGAGAAAGGAGCAACCTGGTCTCTCCATTCAACGACTGCAGCTTGAGAACACTTAACGAATTTAATTATATACATAAAATTGTTTCTCTTATTAGTTTCGCCGTGTTCAGAATCTGTTGTTGTTCTGCAACTGTAAATTCAGTTAATTAAAGATCGTTCCAGTTGCTAATGTACACTACTGGGCATTAAAATTGCTACGCCAGGAAGATGACGTGCTTACAGACGCGAAATTTAACCGACAGGAAGAAGATGCTGTGAAATGCAAATGATTAACTTTTCAGACCATTCACACAAGTTTGGCGCCTGTGGCGACACCTACAACGTGCTGACATGAGGAAAGTTTCCAACCGATTTCTCATACACAACCAGCAGTTGACCGATGTTGCCTGGTGAAACGTTGTTGTGATGCCCCGTGTAAGAAGGAGAAATGCGTACCATCACGTTTCTGACTTTGATAAAGGTAGGATTGTAGCCAATCGCGATTGCGGTTTCTCGTATCGCGACATTGCTGTTCGCGTTCGTAGAGATCCAATGACTGTTAGCGGAATATGGAATCGGTGGGTTCAGGAGGGTAATACGGAATGCCGTGCTGGATCCCAACGGCCTCGTATCACTAGCAGTCGAAATGAGATGACAGGCATCTTATGCGCATGGCTGTAACGGATCGTGCAGACACGTCTCGATCCCTGAGTCAACAGATGGGGACGTTTGCAACACAATAATCATCTTCACGAACAGTTCGACGACGTTTGCAGCAGCATAGACTATCAGCTTGGAGACCATGTCTGCGGTTACCCTTGACGTTGCATCACAGACAAGAGCGCCTGCGATGGTGTACTCGACGACGAACCTGGGTGCACGAATGGCAAAACGTCATTTTTTCGGATGAATCCAGGTTCTGTTTACATCATCATCATGGTCACATCCGTGTTTGGCGACAACGCGGTGAATGCACATTGGAAGTGTGTATTCGTCATCGCCATACTGGCGTATCACCCGTCGTGATGGTATGGGGTGCCATTGGTTACACGTCTCGGTCACCTCTTGACGCATTGACGGCACTTTGAACAGTGGACGTTACATTTCAGATGTGTTAAGACCCGTGGCTCTACCCTTCATTCGATCCCTGCAAAACCCTAGATTTCAGCAGGATAATGCACGACTGCATGTTGAAGGTCTTGTATGGGCCATTCTAGGTACAGAAAATGTTCGACTGTTGCCCTGGCCAGCACATTCTCCAGATCTCTCACCAATTGAAAACGTCTGGTCAATGGTGGCCGAGCAACTGGCTCGTCACAATACGCCAGTCACTACTCTTGATGAACTGTGGTATCGTGTTGAAACTGCATGGGCAGCTGTACCTGTACACGCCATCCAAGCTCTGTTTGACTCAATGCCCAGGTGTATTAAGGCCTTTACTACGGCCAGAGTTGGTTGTTCTGGGTACTGATTTCTCAGGATGTATGCACCCAAACTGCGTGAAAATGTAATCACACGTCAGTTCTAGTGTAATATATTTGTCCAATGAATACCCGTTTATCATCTTTATTTATTCTTGGGACAGCAATTTTAATGGCCAGTGGTGTAGTTTCACCGTGTTCGGAATCTGTTGTTGTTCTGCAACTGTAAATTCAGTTAATTAAAGATCGTTCCAGTTGCTAATGTATATTCAACTCTTAACCGGCGTTGCGGAGTCTGAGACGCGAGGGAAATCTGGAGTTGTAGTAGTTTTCGTATTTATTGATCAGGAAGCATACGCCGTTCAGTACCTTTCTGTGATAGAGACACACGTCACGTTCGCAGGCGACTGCAGTCTGTTATCAAGACAAGCGCTGTACTAAGGTGGATCGCTGAACGTGTTGCTGGCTGTTCAGATTAAGACGACGATCCCGACAATATTACCATGGAAAATGCTATTCCAAGTGATCATGAAAAGGCAAGTGAACGTTTTGGCGGTGAGTCTGATGACGGAGTTGAGATTCACGTTACTGAACGTGAAGACGAAAATTGTGTGTTCGATGCATTGCAAATATGCAAGACTTTCAAGTATTATCATTTCATATGTGTGTTTGGACCGTCATCAATATTTTAGTTTTCCTGTAGAAGTAAATGTGTGCTCTTTTCTGACAGTTTTACCTTACAAAAAGTATGTTCCATTAAAATTTTTGCCAGTTTTTTCTTGGAAAATAAATAAACAAGAAGACTATGTTTGTTTGTGTAATGTTCTTAGTTTCAGATTTTTTGCCTCATTTTGTTTCTAAGTTAGCTACAAATAAAAAAGTTTTTTCCTTACACGTCTTCTATTACGTATAAATCTCAAAACAACAACAACAACAAAAATCATTACCTGACACAGTTAAGTTTTATTGATTTGGAGCCCCCGAACTCCGCAACGCATTTAGCGCTAAAATTTCTGAGCACATCGATTAAGGGTTATGTTCAAGACAGCTTTGAGCCTTCACACCCAGGCCATTTTTACGAGGATCTGAAGTAGTTACCGTTAATGCACAGCATAGGCTCAGCAATCTTCATTTAACACGTCACACATAAACTCAACTTTCACTGTTAAATCTATTAGCACATGTCATTAATGCCGGCCGAGAAGACCTAGCTGTTCTAGGAGCTACAGTCTGGAACCGCGCGACTGCTACGGTCCTGCCTCTGGTTAGTTAGGTTTAAGTAGTTCTAAGTTCTAGGGGACTGATGACCGTAGAAGTTAAGTCCCATAGTGCTCAGAGCCATTTGAACCATTTTTTGTCATTAATGCTCCGTTATACTTGTTCCTAAACTGCGGGAAACACAAAATTTACTACTCGGACTGTAAAGCTAGCCGCTACTGACAAATAGAAAGGGATTTCCAAACGTGATACACTGAATCAACAGAATCAAAGAAAGAAAAGGAAGTACATTCATGTTCGCAGTTCAACTCATAAAGATAGACACGCGGTGCACATTATTGAAAATAACCACGTAATTCTCCATACAATGAAGAAGGGATAGCTTAAGGACCTACATGAAGAAATAGAAATTTACACCCACCTACAGATATCCTAGAAAAATACACTCAACAAGCAGTGAACACTAAGAAACGCTAGTCTCTTGATCACATGCTGCCCCTTTATTTACAGCTTCCTATGAAAGTATTCTACAATTCGTAACTGTGTATTGTTGTTGTTGTGGTCTTCAGTCCTGAGACTGGTTTGATGCAGCTCTCCATGCTACTCTAAGCTGTGCAAGCTTTTTGATCTCCGAGTACTTACTGCAACTTACATCCTTCTGAATCTGCTTAGTGTACTCATCTCTTTGTCTCCCTCTACCATTTTTACCCTCCACGCTGCCTTCAATGCTAAATTTGTGATTCCTTGGTGCCTCAAAACATGTCCTACCAACAGGTCCCTTCTTCTTGTCAAATTGTGCCACAAACTCCTCTACTCCCCAATTCTGTTCAATACCTCCTCATTAGTTATGTGATCTACCTCTCTAATCTTCAGCATTCTTCTGTAGCACCACATTTCGAAAGCTTCTATTCTCTTCTTGTCCAAACTATTTATCGTCATGTTTCACTTCCATACATGGCTACACTCCATACAAATACTTTCAGAAACGACTTCCTGACACTTAAATCTATACTCGATGTTAATAAATTTCTCTTCTTCAGAAACGCTTTCCTTGCCATTGCCAGTCTACATTTTATATCCTCTCTACTTCGACCATCATCAGTTATTTTTCTCCCCAAATAGCAAAACTCCTTTACTACTTTAAGTGTCTCATTTCCTAATCTAATTTCCGCAGCATCACCCGACTTAATTCGACTACATTACATTATCCTCGTTTTGCTTTTGTTGATGTGTATAGATATTAGTAAACCTTTTACCTCCATGCATTTCACGCTGCGTCCAAGACACCCTAGTGACCTCCACTACACTTCCGTACGTCTCAACTTTTGTCTGGTCGCGCTAGAAGGCATAATTGTACATTCAACTTGGATAAATGGTTCAAATGGCTCTGAGAACTATGGGACTTAAGATCTGAGGTCATCAGTCTCCTAGAACGTAGAGCTACTTAAACCTAACTAACCTAAGGACATCACACACAACCATGCCCGAGGCAGGGTTCGAACCAGCGATCGTAGCGGTCGCGCGGTTCCAGACTGAAGCGCCTAGAACCGCTCGGCCACAACGGCTGGCCAACCTAGATATCACTGTAGAGCTAGAGCTCTTTCGAAGTTGGTGCGGGAGGGGGGGGGGGCGGGGGGGGGGGCGCTTATGCTGAACTACTAGCGCAAAAAATGTTGCTCGCAATTCCCTATGTCTTAACGTTTGTTCAGTTACGCTAGAGAGCGTAACTATATACTCAACCTGGACTCATTGTCCATCGTAATATTCGCTTCAATTTTGTCTTTGAGTTCTCCAGTGAGATGACATACGAAGTGTACCGAATGAACTCGCAAATCAAAATGCTAATCCTGTGCAATACCCTCTAATATATAAATCGCTTCGCTAAACCAATGCACCGCAGAATACGAAGAGTCATACATAGCGCTGAATTCTGCCTTGGCCGGTCGCTGTGGTCTAGCGGTTCTAGGCGCTTAGTCCGGAACCGCGCGACTGCTACGGTCGCAGGTTCGAATCCTGCCTCGGGCATGGATGTGTGTGATGTCCTTAGGTTAGTTAGGTTTAAGTAGTTCTAAGTTCTAGGGGACTGATGACAACAGATGTTAAGTCCCATAGTGCTCAGAGCCATTTGAACCAATTCTGCCTTGTGTTATCGCCATTACGACATACTATCGGAACAAAGAGCGAACGGATCGCTTCATTTTACGAGGGGCGTTCAGAAAGTAAGCTCCGATCGGTCGCGAAATGGAAACGACTATGAAAATCCGATAAAGCGTTGCACAGATGTGTTGGGTAGTGTCTCTAGTATAACCCCAGTTAGCATCACGTCGCTCTTCTCATTTCTGAGCTCGCAGTGAGTGCGTAAAGATGTCTAGAAAATAGTGTCTGCCGCCAAGTACGAGGGCCTGGTGAGACATTTCGCCTGAAGCTATGCAGCTAACATTACATAACTGTCGTGCTGTTTCTTCTTCAAGACAATTCTCAGCCGCATTCTGCAGGGGCAATGAAGATGCTCCTGCATCGTTTTCAAATGGAAATGTGAGATTACCCACAATACAGTCCGCAATTGTCTCCCCCTGAGTTTCATCTCTGGTCACATGAACCGCTGTCTTTGAAGACAACATTTTGACACAGACAACGAGGTGTAGGCCAGCGTGGAGAATTGGCGGAAAGCACTGGCGGCTGCCTTCTATGATGAGGCTATTGAAAGGTTGGTACAACGCTATGACAAAAGTCTAAGTCAGAACGGCGACTACGTAGAGAAGTAGCTGAAAGGTGTAGCTAATTGTTACAAGTAAAACATTTCTGATGTTCACTGTGGTTTCAATTTGGCAATCAATCGGAGCTTACTTTCTGAACAGGCCTCGTACTTACGTAAGTTAAGAGAGAATGCTGCTTTTGTAAACAGTTTCACTAAAATTTTGAACCTGGGAATAAAACGCATAATAAACTCTACGTAAAGTCTATGGCAAAAGCCCGTGACCAGACTGTCAGTCTGATTGCAGGTACAGTGCAGCCCTTCTACCTGCCGTGGCACTAGGAGGGGAGGGGTGGCGGGTCCCTCGCACCAGCCGCCTTTTACCCGTGGGAGAGAATCCCACCACACAGTGCTACAGCAAGCTGGGTCGATGTGGGACCATCCTGAATGGAACGAGGAAAAATCTCAGCACCCATCACGGAGTGAACCGGAGCCTGCAGATAGTGCTCTTCTTGCTAGACCGCCACTGCCACGATTTAAAAAAATAATAATAATTTCATAAATCTTTACATCTTTGAAACATGGAATTGTGACGACCGTTGCAGCCTGCCAGTAAAGTATCTGCTGAAAAGCATTCACTTAATAAATGGGCATTAATACGGGATATCTCCACCCTACACCTTCACAACGTGTAACGTCTCCTAACAAAACACATATTATATTTGATAAAAAAGGAGAAAAGAATAATTGAACTGGATGATTGTAACTGCGTTGACAACGATTGTGTGAACTTTATGTAATGAAGAAAAACCATTATGTGCCATGTTTTATACTTGTATAGAATTATGTACCGATTTTTTTAAGATAATACCTGTGTCGGCGAGTACTGAAACCGCCACAGGCGATACTTATTAAATATCAAACAAAGATGAGAATATGTCACAACGAGTATAAATAGTAGTGACCGAGCATTTATTTCTCTGTCGTCTTCTTGGAGTTACGTGAGTAGGAGAGCCTGTGACGTTATATTGTATGCTTGTGTAGCATTCTTTTGTAAAGATTGAGAGAAGGACGCCATTAGGTACTGATCTGTAAAGGTGTGTAATCATTTAAATGTTTTGAATTGAGTTACTTAGTGAAAACCTGAAAACCTGCATTATGATTTATAATAAGCTTGCCTGGTATTTTATCCCATCCTTTTAAGACATTTTCAGCTATTTAAATATTATTCGTGGAGCAGAGCTGCGCTACGAACGAACGAGCCGCTCCCGCGGCGCATTCAAACTGCATTAAATGAAACCAATCACATCGCAAAGAAGCGGACATGTAATAGTGAACTAAAATTATATCTTTCAGCTTTCGGAATTGCAGGGCAGAGCAGCAGATTTTATGATATGTTTTACAGGTGGGAGCGGGCTGCGGATGATATATTATTAGCAGTGCAAAAAGATAATTTACCTTCGGTCGTGCGGTAGCGTTCTCGCTTCCCACGCCCGGGATCCCGGGTTCGATTCCCGGCGGGGTCAGGGATTTTCTCTGCCTCGTGATGACTGGGTGTTGTGTGCTGTCCTTAGGTTAGTTAGGTTTAAGTAGTTCTAAGTTCTAGGGGACTGATGACCATAGATGTTAAGTCCCATAGTGCTCAGAGCCATTTGAACCATAATTTACCTTCATAACATAAATCTTGCTATGCGTAGTTCTGGTCTGGCAAACATTATAGTAAAAACATATTTTTCTCTGACAATAGTCTCATGTTCTCGTGTTAGTCGTGGTACTTACTGGTGTTTTACTGTTAACAAAAATCCACTGCAAAATTTTCATGCTGAACAAACATTGCGTACTCTAACATCACTACTGATAACGAAATAATTTTCAGTAACCTTTTCAATAACTGTAAAGTAAGGAAGATATGTTGAACTTTATAGCGAGTTACAGCAACGAAACAATGTTCCTTTAATAGAAAGCCAGATCCAGAATAATAGGAACATAATATACACTCCTGGAAATGGAAAAAAAACACATTGACACCGGTGTGTCAGACCCACCATACTTGCTCCGGACACTGCGAGAGGGCTGTACAAGCAATGATCACACGCACGGCACAGCGGACACACCAGGAACCGCGGTGTTGGCCGTCGAATGGCGCTAGCTGCGCAGCATTTGTGCACCGCCGCCGTCAGTGTCAGCCAGTTTGCCGTGGCATACGCAGCTCCATCGCAGTCTTTAACACTGGTAGCATGCCGCGACAGCGTGGACGTGAACCGTATGTGCAGTTGACGGACTTTGAGCAAGGGCGTATAGTGGGCATGCGGGAGGCCGGGTGGACGTACCGCCGAATTGCTCAATACGTGGGGCGTGAGGTCTCCACAGTACATCGATGTTGTCGCCAGTGGTCGGCGGAAGGTGCACGTGCCCGTCGACCTGGGACCGGACCGCAGCGACGCACGGATGCACGCCAAGACCGTAGGATCCTACGCAGTGCCGTAGGGGACCGCACCGCCACTTCCCAGCAAATTAGGGACACTGTTGCTCCTGGGGTATCGGCGAGGACCATTCGCAACCGTCTCCATGAAGCTGGGTTACGGTCCCACACACCGTTAGGCCGTCTTCCGCTCACGCCCCAACATCGTGCAGCCCGCCTCCAGTGGTGTCGCGACAGGCGTGAATGGAGGGACGAATGGAGACGTGTCGTCTTCAGCGATGAGAGTCGCTTCTGCCTTGGTGCCAATGATGGTCGTATGCGTGTTTGGCGCCGTGCAGGTGAGCGCCACAATCAGGACTGCATACGACCGAGGCACACAGGGCCAACACCCGGCATCATGGTGTGGGGAGTGATCTCCTACACTGGCCGTACACCACTGGTGATCGTCGAGGCGACACTGAATAGTGCACGGTACATCCAAACCGTCATCGAACCCATCGTTCTACCATTCCTAGACCGGCAAGGGAACTTGCTGTTCCAACAGGACAATGCACGTCCGCATGTATCCCGTGCCACCCAACGTGCTCTAGAAGGTGTAAGTCAACTACCCTGGCCAGCAAGATCTCCGGATCTGTCCCCCATTGAGCATGTTTGGGACTGGATGAAGCGTCGTATCACGCGGTCTGCACGTCCAGCACGAACGCTGGTCCAACTGAGGCGCCAGGTGGAAATGGCATGGCAAGCCGTTTCACAGGACTACATCCAGCATCTCTACGATCGTCTCCATGGGAGAATAGCAGCCTGCATTGCTGCGAAAGGTGGATATACACTGTACTAGTGCCGACATTGTGCATGCTCTGTTGCCTGTGTCTATGTGCCTGTGGTTCTGTCAGTGTGATCATGTGATGTATCTGACCCCAGGAATGTGTCAATAAAGTTTCTCCTTCCTGGGACAATGAATTCACGGTGTTCTTATTTCAATTTCCAGGAGTGTATTTTGTTATGTGGAAAATTAATGATCCGAAGAAAGTCACAGCACAGCATCCCTAAAAAGTATTTCAGCGCTCTTTTCGTGGCAACATATTTCATCTCACATATTAGTTGTTACGCGAGTAATAAAAAAGCAAGGAGAGCCAGCGAAAAACGGCTTGACTATTTATACACATCTGGCTTGAATATTGCTGAGGACATTTCAGTGAGTTGTCTATGGAGGAACGATAACCTATTCTTCCGCAAGAGCTGAAACCAGACAAGACGGTGGTGTTGGGTGCTAGGTCCAGAGCGAAGTCGACATTCTAACTGATCCCAAGAGTGCTCGAGTAGGTTCATGTCCGGTTAATGAGAAGGCCAGTCCTTCTTAGGAATGTTATCGTCCAAAAACCGTTGTCTAACAGGTGAGACATCATCGTCTCCAAACTATTCTGCTACTGTACACATTACACAATTCTGTAAAATGTGTTCATATTCTTCCATACTTAACATCTTCTTAAGCGTAACGAGTGGACCGCACCGTAATCACGAAAATCTCCCCAGCACAATACCACCTCCCACTCCTTTCTTGACTGACAGCTCTACACGCGGAAGGTAACGTTCTCCGGCGTTCACCAAGCCAACTCTTTCCATCGATTTGCCAGAGGATACAGCGCGGCAAATCAATACAAATCACTCGTTTTCAGTCTTCCCCTGTCTGGTAATGTTGTTCTTTAGACCACCTCAAGCATCGCTTCGCATTTAGTACAGATACGTGTTGCTTATGAGAAGCTTGCAAGGGATCCGTGATCGCACGAACATAAATGTTAGTACCCGACAGCCAGCTCGATAGCAGACAAGAGTCGATTGTTGAGCGCTGCAGGAGGCAGTGAGACTAGTGTCGAGTGACCTGTAGTACTGGAGAGACGGGCAAGAATGGTGGTCGAGTGAGTAGTAAACGGCAAATTCACCGGAGTATGACAAATTAGCGCGTAACCCTGATCGTCGTGGGGTTGACCCTCACCGATACCGATTCGCGAATGATATGAAACCAAAAGTGACAAGTGCCGAATTACGTGTTTCGCGTCAACCGCGTCGGCCAGCAACAACCATGGAATGCGGCGAGGATTGTTGTGAGTGTTAACCATCATTACTGCATATGACGAAGTACTTGAAATCGGCAACCAATAAAAAGATATAACCGTAATTAAACGTGTAAGGCGAAGGTAGCAACTGCCTCAGAATTTGTGTGTTAGTAGAAAATACATATCAGTTTATACATCGCAACCTTTGTGGTCCTTAATAATAGACAAACTTTCAATCATTCCACTATTCAGTCTCATAACAGCCGCACTCGGTTGAAATACCCCCGAAACCATAGCAGAAAAACCGATGGCCTCTCATGCATTAAGCACACGGTCATATAATTATAATAATTAACTGTTTGGCGGCTTCGGTAAAGTACACAAAACCCAATATAAGCACAACCGGGGGTGTCTCAAGCTGCTCGACCATTTTAACGCATTCTTTCTCTCTACCTACGCACATTGTTAGCTGGACCGTTGGTAGAACTTTGGAATCAGAGTTGATATGAGGGATAAATGGAGGGAGAGAGGGCATCATCCGGGAGGGGGAGTTGATGGAAGCCACCTTGGGAAAGGAGATGTAGGGTGTAGAGATGGAGGGTAGGGGGGACACAACGGTGAAGACGTGGCAGGGGGCAGCGATCAGAGAGGATCAACCGGGGGGTGAGGGGGTTCAAGACGGTGGGAGGTGTAGAGGATGCGGATGTGTTCGAGGAATAGGAGCAGATGGGGGAAAGGGATGAGATCATAGAGGATTCGCGTGGGGGACGGGAGGCAAATACGGAAGGCGAGGCGGAGTGCATGACGCTCAAGGATCTGGAGGGACTTATATAATTTGTGGGGGGGGGGGCAGATATCCAGGCAGGACTGGCATAACATAGGCTGGGACGGATTAAGGATTTGTAGGTGTGGAGGATGGTAGAGGGGTGCAACCCCAATGTCCGGCCAGAGAGGTGTTTGAGGAGTCGGAGGCGGTTGTGGGCTTTGGATTGGATGGAGCGGAGATGAGGGATCCAGGTGAGGTGACGGTCAATGGTGAGGCCAAGGTAGGTGAGGGTGGGGCTAAGGCGGACAGGATGGGCGCAGACAGTAAGGGAGAAATCCAGGAGCCGGAAGGAGCGAGTGGTACGACCTACGATGACGGCCTGGGTCTTGGAAGGGTTGAGTTTCAGGAGCCACTGGTTACACCATGCAGCAAAAAGGTCAAGGTGATTCTGGAGAAGGCGTTGGGACCGGTGGAGGGTAGGAGCGAGGGCGAGGAATGCGGTATCATCAGCGTATTGCAATAGGTGTACTGGAGAGGGGGCTTGGGGCATATCTGCCGTGTACAGGAGGTAGAGGAGAGGGGAGAGGACAGAGCCCTGGGGCACACCTGCAGAGGTGTAGAAGGTGTGGGAATTGGCATTATGGATGGTAACATAGGAGGGGCAGTGGGAGAGGAAGGAGGCCATCAGACAGATGTAGTTGATAGGAAGGGCATAGGTTTGGAGTTTAAACAGGAGACCGGGATGCCAGACACAGTCGTAGGCCTTTTCGACGTCAAGGGAGACAAAAATGGAAGGGCGATGGGAGTTAAGCTGGAGGGAGAGGAGATGAGTGGGGTGGAGGAGTTGGTCATCAGCAGAGAAGGAATGTCGAAAGCCACATTGGGTGTTTGGTAGGAGGTGGTTTTGGTGGAGGTGGTGATGGATGTGCCGGGAAAGGATGGATTCCAAGAGCTTGCTGAACACCGATGTGAGACAGATAGGACGATAGGAAGAGGCATCAGATGGAGGCTTGTTGGGTTTGGAGAACATCAGGATACGAGAGGTTTTCCACAGGTCGGGATAGAAGCCAGTGGCAAGGATGACATTGTAGAGGGTGGCAAGGATTGAAAGGAAGGAGGGAGGGCAGTGTTTGAGGTGGTGGTAGGTAACGCAGTCGTGGCCGGGAGCAGTGTTGCGTTTAGTGCGGAGTGTGAGGCTGATGTCCTGTGTAGTGATGGGAGTGTTAAGTGCAGATGGTGGGGTGTGGCCCAAGTATTGGAAGCTAGGAGCAATGGGAGGAACAGAGGTATTCATACGGTCCATGACATCGGGAAAGAGGGAATAATCAAAGTGGGGATCATCTGGGATGGAAAAAACATCAGAGAGTTGGGAGGCAAAGTGGTTGGCCTTACTGAGGTTGTCGGGAAAGGGACGGTCATTAAGTCATTAAGGAGGAGAGGGTACTGGGGGGTGGGACGGTTCCCAGTAAGGCGGTGGAAAGCAGACCAATACTTGGAAGAGTTTATGGGGAGCGTGGTGTTGAGTTGTGTACATGTCTGGCGCTAGGCATGGCGTTTCTTCGCAGTAAGCAGGTTGTGGATGTGTCGTTGTAATTGCCGGTGGCGGGTAAGGGTATCCCGGTCACGAGTGCGGAGAAAAGAGCGGTAGAGGCGGCGGGACTCTCGAAGGAGAAGGACGGCCTGTGGAGGCAGGGCGGGGCGGTGAGGGTGGATGGCTTTGGTGGGGATATGGGTGGCGACGGCGTCAGACAAGGTCTGGTGCAGGAAGGCAGCAGTGCGAGAGATGTCATCAGGAGATTGGAGGGTAAGGTCATGGCCGTCAACCTGGGTGTGAATGGAGTCCCGGTAGGCAACCCAGTTGGCATGGGAGTAATCATGGACAAGTTTAGGAGGGACGTCAGGGCAAGGAGCGTTGCGGGGATGGAGACCATTAGAGATAGTGAGGAGAACAGGAGCATGGTCACTGCCAATGAGGTCAAGGACATTTGCGGTGATGCGCCCAAGGAGGTTGGGAGAGGCAAGGACCACATCAGGAGTGGTGTTGGATTCGGGTCGGGTGTGCTGAGGCAGGGGAACCAGGTCTCCCTGGAGAGTGGTGAGAAACTGATGCCACCGCTGGAGGTCGGTAAGATCACGGCTGTGGATATTGAGGTCGGCGGCAATCACGTAGGTGGAGAAGGTGTGGTCAATGTGGGCCAGGAAATCGTACGGGATGGGGGTGCGAGGGCGGACATAAATGGTGGCACAGGTGATGGTAAGGGTGGGGAAGAAGAGGCTGAGGGTGAGATGCTCGGCAGGATTGTTAAGGAGAGGTTGGGGCTGGACAGGGAGGTGCTTGAGGTGGCCTATAGCAACTCCGCCACGCGCCAGAGGGTACGGATTATCGGTGCGGTGTAGGGTGTAAGGAGCCGTGGAGATGGAGATAAGGGGTTGAAGGAAGGTTTCATTTAGGACGAAGGCATCCATGCAGTGCTGACGGAGGGTGTGGATGAAGAGGAGTTTGTGGGTGGGCAGGGAGCGAATGTTGTGGTACAGGATATGGTAGGGTTGTTGTACCATGGGAGGGGAGAGTTAGACGAGGGTGGTGAGGGGGTTGAAGGTGAAGTGGGCCTGGTTGTGGGAGTATGTGGCATAGGTGGTAAGATGGAAGATGGAACGGGCAGTGAGGGCGATTTGGGAAAGAGTGTGTGAGCGCTGGAAGGGGTGGATGTTTTGGAGCACAATGGTGGTGAAACGGATGATGTCCTCGGCAGTAGGTGGAGGGCGGAGCCAGTTGTTGGGGTGGATGGGGTCATCAACAGGACGGACAGGGACGGTGAGCTCAAGGGTGACTGGTGGAGGTTTCGCTTTACACTTCGAGGAGTAGGTAGGATGTGGTTCGTTGCAAGTGTTGCAGGAGGGGGGAGAGGTGAGGTTGGGCAATTCTTGAGGAAGTGTGAAGCTTTGCAGTGCGGACAAGTAGGGGGGTTCTTGCAGGCAGAGGTAACGTGGTCGTTGTAGGTGAGACAGCGTTGGCAGCGGTAGGATTGGACTGGGGAACGGGAGGGGTCCACCTTATGGCGCTGATTGTAGATGAGGGCTCCCTCGGGTCAATGGAGGAGGAGGATTCAGTGAATATCCGCATGAGAAAAGTTGGCCCAGCATCATTGAAGATGCGACAGGCTGAGCGGATTTCAATGTCGGGCCGGGAGTTGAGTTCTGCCAACACCTCAGCCTCTGTGATCACGGGGCTAAGCTTCGTGATCACAGCGGTGAAGGTTGGCGGACGTCGGGGAGGTTGAGGCTGACGGGGAGAGGACGGGGTGTGGTAGGGGGTGAGGGTTGCACGTTGGCCAAATTGGATACAGGGGATGCGGGAGAGGAGATCGGTGTGGAAGGAAGCATTGGGGGATTTAATGAGGACTGAGTCCTTGCAAGGAATCAGAAGGGAGATGGGGGCATTGGGGTAGTATTTCGGGATGGCGAGGGTGAGGGAGCGGGCATCAAGTAATTGAGGGTCAGGATTGGAGAGGACAAACGTGTGGGTGGCAGGCGTGGCGGGGACGGGGGGCGGGGCCGCGTCCATGGGGGTGGGTGGGTCACGTGGATTGGGGATTTTTTGGAGGAGACTTCGGGGGAAGGGTCAACATTCGGGTGCTTTGAAGGTTTCGTGGTCACGACTGGGTGGAGAGGGGGCAGGGGAACGGGTTTCAGGGGGAGATGGCGGGGGTCAGGACCACCCTGAGCAGCGGATGACGCAGATGGAGGGGGCATGGGCGTCACAGAGACTGTGGAACGTCGAGCCGAGATCCGTGCTGGCTTGGAGCCTGTCGGAGGCAGTGCAGGGAGCGGCGGAAAGTCAGTAGCTGTCGATTGGGCGACAGTGATAGGGGAGGAGGAGCTGGGGGTGGTTACAGCCGAAAGTGGCGCAGGGGTGGGGTGGACAGGGAGAGAAGGAAGGACGGGAAGTGGGGTGGAGGATGAGCTCCATGTGATGGTGGTTGGAGCAGCGGAGGGAGAGGTGAAAATGATAGTGGTGGTGGGTTGGGACATGGTGGCGGCGCGCGAGAAGGACGGCGGCGGCGACCAGATGGCGGCGGAGGCGGGCACCGGCAGGCGGCTGCGGCGGCGGCGGCAGCGGCGGCGAGCACCGGCAGGCGGCGGCGGCGGCGGCGGCGGCAGCGGCGGCGAGCACCGGCAGGCGGCGGCGGCGGCAGGCGGCGGCAGCGAGCACCGGCAGGCGGCCGCGGCGGCGAGGACCGGCAGGCGGCGACCAGGCGGCGGCGGTGGCGGTGGCGGCGGCAGGCAGCGACCAAACGGCGGCGGCGGCGAGCACCGGCAGACGGCGACCAGGCGGCGGCGGCGGCGGCGGCGGTGGCGGCGGTGGCGAGGAGGACAAGACGGCGAACAGTAATGACGGCGAGCAGACGACACGGCAAGGAAATGGTGGGGATCTTCCACGTCGAAGATGCACCCTGAGAGTAGCCCAGGCAGTGAAAGTCTTCGATGAAGAAGTGAATTAATCCAACCCTCGAATGCCTCAACTCTGTTCTTTTTTTTTCCTTTATTGTAATTTTAATCACCTATACAGGCGGGCTGGCAGCAGCACATTACGCTGCTCTTCAGCCTTAAGTGGAACAATAACATGACATAGAGGTGATACAGACAATACAAAAAACGGCGGGCAAAAAATGGAGATACAAAAAAAAACACTAAACATGAAGCCGTTCACGTTGGACGATAAAAACACTAACACTTGTGGACACGGCGCACAAAACACGGAGAACGGCGATGGCACATGTGAACAGTGGAGTCGTAACTGCACGAAACACAAAACGAAACACACACACGAAATACTGATGTCGATGATCTCCGGCGCGCGAATGTTCACTATGCGTGTGCGAGTCCGGGGACCTGCCAAGAGAGGAGGAGGAGGAAGGGGAGTGGGAGAGCGAGAGGGGAGAGCAGAGATGCCACGGGCAGGGGAGAAAGGGGGACGGAGGAAGGGGGAGAGGAAACCCGGGGGAAGAGGGGTGGAGGGAGGGGACGTGGGAAAAGGAAAGAGAAGGGAAGGGAAGAGAAGGGAGGGAGGGTGCCCAAAGGAAAGGACACCGAAAGTGGGGGGGGGGCAGGGTCAAAGTTGATAGGAGGGGTAGATGGAGGGGAGGAGGACATCATCAGGGAGGGGGAGCTGGCGGAAGCCACCTTGGGAGAGGGTAAGGAGGGTGGAGAGATGGAGACCGGGTGGGACGTGCGAATACAGGCACGGCAGCGGGTGGGGGTGGGAGAGGATCGGGGAGACGAGCAGGTGAGGAGGATCGAGTTTGCGGGAGGTGTACAGGATCCGTATTCTTTCAAGGAAAAGGAGGAGGTGGGGGAAGGGGGATGAGATTGTACAGGATCGCGTGGGGGAGGGGAGACGGATGCGATAGGCGAGGCGGAGAGCATGACGTTCAAGGATTTGGAGGGATTTATAAAAGGTAGGGGGGGCGGAGATCCAAGCCGGATGGGCATAACAAAGGATAGGGCGGATGAGGGACTTATAGGTGTGGAGGATGGTGGAGGGGCCAGACCCCACGTACGGCCAGAGAGGAGCTTGAGGAGACTGAGGCGGGAGCGTGCCTTGGCTTGGATTGTCCGGAGGTGGGGAGTCCAGGAGAGGCGACGGTCGAGGGTGACGCCAAGGTACGTAAGGGTGGGAGTGAGGGTGATAGGACGGCCATAGATGGTGAGATAGAAATCAAGGAGGCGGAAGGAAGGGGTGGTTTTGCCTACAATGATCGCCTGGGTTTTGGAGGGACTGACCTTGAGCAACCACTGGTTGTACCAAGCGGTGAACCGGTCAAGATGGGATTGGAGAAGGTGTTGGGAGCGCTGTAGGGTGGGGGCAGCCTCAACTCTCTTGTGGTTCCCTTTTTAGGTACTCCACGTCGACGTCTGCTTGTAGATACGTATCGTCGTTAGGTTTTCCGGCTTTACTTCCCGACGTGACAGCGACGACTCTCCGATGAGGTGCGAGCATTTTGTTTTGCTATTACTGCGAGTCTTGTAAATATCGCTTTTATTTAGTAATTTGCCCGGCTAAAACGCTCCCCTTTTATTATTAAGACAGCCTGCGCCACCATTCGGAGGGAGTGGGGACGTCAAAGAGTCACAAAAGTTCATATTAAGCAGTCTGTAAAACACTTAAACGTTCACTTCAGTTCGCGTGTTAGTTAATGCCTACGCTTTCCGCTAGATGGTTCTGACTTACTGCTGAATAGCTTTGGTTCCGTAGAACCTTCACTGATTAGTATTAGGTAAATGAAATAAGTACAACACTCTTGTATTTCACTTTCACTCTATATTCAAGGATTAAGATGGTGATGGATGATGGCCTGTTTAATAGGTTCCTAGCCTGGAGGAATCTAAATAGTCCGCAAAATGCCGATATGCAGGCGCTCTACGTCCAGATTCGCAGCTAACGGCACACGACACATTCAAAAGTCCACACGTTAATATCTGAATACCGGTACCTCTGAATTCACTCGTATCAGCAGATAATTTGAGTTTCTGTCGTCTATACGTGCGTAAAGTTCCAATCTAGCACTAAAGTCCTAAAATCCCGTTAATACTCCGTTCCTACCAACAGTCAGAAATCGTACACTACATCACTTTTAATCTCCGTAATATTCTAATAGTTTATCGTGAATCTTAACACGATAAAGTCCAATCTAATTATTGTCTCGCTGAGTGACACGGGTTCCTCGCCCTTTAACGAAACAATCAAGGAAAAAAGGCGGCAATAATGACGATCAAGCCTTTTTATAGGTTTTTCATCACAAGAGTTTATCGTCACTGCATTCTCCATGACGGAGCTTCCGTGGCTTTGCTGTACTTAGACGTTAAACTACTTGCCGATGTACTATAATTTTGATCTGCAGTTACCGAACTCTGATTCTACACTATTTTCCCCTCTAAAATTCTATTCTTAATTTTAAATTATTCTTTCTATAGCTTTTATCACTGTAAACTGAACCGAGGTGTTACATAAGGTATTACGTTTTATTTTTGACATAATCACTTTTTCACGGTACAATCATAGCCTGTTTCGGCATTCAAAGGCCATCTTCAGATGCTATGGGTGGCAGTTGACGAACAAGTGTTCATGCGTTGTCAAGTCCCACTCAGCATTTAAGGAAGGCCTTTGAAGGTCGTAATTGAAACCGGTCATGACTTTAACGTAAAAGTGATTGTGTCAAAAATTAAAAATAATACCTTACGATAAGTCAGTCACTGTCTCCGCAAACGAAATGTCATTTTTCCAAAGTTCCGCGTTATGTAGGAATGTCCGGATATGTTTGGACAGGTACTGTCAGCTATGATTTATCCTGTGTCAGACTGAACTAATTAATTCACCACATCTCATGGCGTCTGGTAAGGTGAATAATTAAACTATTAACTATTTGAGTATTCTTTTTATCACCATGCACATTTGTTAATCAAATAAGAAGTCTGATTCCTTGATGTAATTAACGTGATGGTTTAATAATTACCAGCCGATATATGTTATTCTTCTACATTTAGTCAATTAATTCGAATCACAGGAAAAATGTACAGAGAAACTCGTATGCTTAGTCTCTCCTGGAGCCTCGTAGTTCGCATTTTAAAACTGAAGGGCTGGCCTGCATGTAATTTTTGTTTCAAATCTACACCTGAATACGTGAAAGTACAAAAATGTTTCTGTGACACAGAAATGTTGTTGGAATATATAACGTCTTCGGCGGATGACAATTAAGAATAAGCGATTACATTTTAGACGTAGCTCTTGCAGATGTATGATTAATGTTTTGCTACTGGTGCAACGATATGTAATCCTAAATAAGTGGCAAGAAATGAGGAATTAATAAGCACAAATAATGCTCCTCACAGGATTCAACCAGAGTAAACTAGCGCGATTGCGGTCGTTGGAGCGGACGTTATAATTGTACAAGCTAGATCTTCCACGTCAGAGCGATAACACTAGAGACATGAAAAAATGCTCTTATCCAACTATTAAAGTTATCAATAAAAGGAGGAAATTACATATTGTAATATTTTACGAGTCATATGCGACGCGAAGTTTTTTGAACGTGTTACAGCCTACATTCATCCTAACACTGAGCTCTCGCAACTCTTGCAGCCAGCAGATCAGTCTACAAGTGTCAAAACAGAGAGTACCTGTGTTATGATGTCTGTTCCAAACCAGCAGTACAGCAGCAGCTGCTGAATTACGGAAGATAGGTACGACATGTACTTCACCAGCCAGTTGGAGTCTGCGTTCTGTAACACGTTAACATAATATGAAAGAAAATTACATGTTACGCACTCATGGACAAATGGTGTGTAGCATTTAAGAAGTAAATTACGACTTTGCGGGCGCGCCTGCCCTTTATAAGATAAGGGGCTGTTCATACGACTACCACCACAACTGATTTCATTATATAAATACATGCGATCCAGGTATGAGCACTGAAGAAGGAAGGAAAATTAGGATCTAACGCTCTGTCAGTAATGGGGTCATTACTGAAACAGCACAAACCCAGATTGGCGAAGGACTGGGAGGGAAATAGGCCGTGTCCTTTCGAAGAAACCATGCCGACTTTTGTTTTAAGAAAGAATCCACTGAAGCTCTAAATCTGGACGGCTGCACAGGGATTTGAAACACCCTCCGACCGAATCCGAACCTAGTATCTTTCTCCCGCTACAGCTTCCTCACTGACCATTTTCTCTACATTTATTTATTAGCTGCCTACAGGTGTTACTTCAGAAGAAGACGTACATGACTGTACTCTGTTGTGCTTATTTAAAATGTGGCAGTTAATCGAAAAAAAATGAAAGTACGTACAGTTATTCGTTTTATTATTCAAAAGACATGAAAGTGGTCAAAATTAGAAAGAGATATTAGTGAATTTTGTAAAGAAACCTGTGTGCTCTTAGCTGTCAATCAGAACACTGGTTTGATACAGTTTTCCACAGTAGTTTGCCATGTACAAGACTCATCATCTCTGCATAACTTCTTCAATTTACATCCATTTTAAACTTGATCTCCTTCTACAATTTTAAATCCCGCCCCCGCCCCTCCCCCCTACATATTTCTTATAGTCATGTTGTGAAATGACCTTTTCTCCCCAGTTCCACCGTTCCTACTCTTTACTTATCCAGTCTAACGTTCTAAGTTTCAGAAATTCCCCGTAGAACGAATAAGGGATCTGCTATTCTTCGCTCCATTTGTCTTTTTGAAAACTTTCATTAATCAGCATCGTGCAATAGCGTTCTCAGGTGCAAACATGTACGCTTTCGAGTCTTACGCAACCCACAAAGGAATGGTGGGAGAGAGGGGGACTTCACTCGAAAATAATAAGAAGCCTGTAACTGGCAGAGTAGCACTTGCGCCCTACGTCCTCAATTAGTTGGCAGTATCCCAATCTCTGTCATCCCCTACAGTTTTTACCCTCGTCTGCTTCCTCCACTAGCATGGAAGTTACCTGATGTCTTAACACATGTCCCATCAACAAGTCCCTTTTCTTTGTGAGTTTTCTCCTCATTTTCCTTTCGTCGCCGATTCTGTGGTCAACCATCTCATTTCTATCCGTTCACCTAATTTTCAGTATCCTTCTATAGCACCACATCTCAAACGCTTCGTTGTGATATTTTCCGATTTTCTCACTATGCATAATTTACTTCCATACAATACGGTGGTCCAAACGTACATCCTCAGAAATTTCTTCCTCTAATTAAGGTCAATGTTTGATATTAATAAATTCCTTTTGACGAGGAATGCCCACTTCGTCCGTGTTTGTCTTCTTTTTATTTCCTCCTTGGTTCAACTATCATGCATCACTTAGTAGCGAAAGTCCTCCACTTCATCTAGCGTTGATGTCAAATTTTTAGTTAATGTCATTTCTCGTACTCTTCATCACATTCGTATCTCTTTTGTGTAACTTCAGTCCACATTCTGTCCTCATTAGAATACTTACACCAATGAAAACTTTTGTAATTTTTTTCACCTTCAGCTAATCTTATCAGTGATAATCTTTCACACTGAAGTTTAATTCCACAGTTGAAGTTTCCTTTTCTTTCCGCCATTGCTTCTTCGACGTTTAGATTGAACTGTGGTGAAAACAGAGTGCGTTTGTTCCTGACACCCTTTTCAATATTTGTTTTCTGTTCTTATTGTTCCCTGATGATTTTTGTACACATTGTAGATTAGCCTTTTCCCGGTGCCATCATCCACGTACCTATTTGATACATACATTCCACACACATTCTCCTTCCCCCTCTCTCTGTCCATCTTTATCCAGCCCATTTTCCTGCCAACCTCCTCTTTCCTCATCTTTCTCTTTCCCTCTCTCTGACCATCTCCAATTTCCCTTCTCTTTATGGAACCTTTCTCCTCCTCTCTCCACTGTTCTCTTCCTTGTCCATTTCTCTGCCAATCTCCTTCATCCCCTCTCTCCATCCACCACCTCTTCCTCCCATTTCTTCAAACCTCCTACTCTGCTCTTTGTCTCTTTACCTCTTAGGCCCCCTCTCTCATTATTTCCTTCCCCCTCTCTCTTCTCAGCCATGCACGCCATAAAAGCAGATCGATACAGCAGGGTGATACTGTTCCCACAAGTCGCCTGTTGTGCAGGACAGCCAACACATCAGGGGTAGAAAATCCTTTCTTGCCTCTAAGAGTATAGGCTGACAAGGAAAGAGGGGCGATAATGAAGGCTGAAATACTACAACCCAAAACGCATGTTGTTCAGGACGGCCTACGTGTTGAGGAATGGGAAACCACTTCTTGCTTCAGGCTACACTGCAAAGCAGGTCGATAAGGCTGGTGGATAGTATCCCCACACAAAACTTCTGACGTACAGGGCAGTGGCCCCTATAGAATCTAGGTGTATCTAACCCACACAGGCTGATATTTGTGAAATGTTTTATATCTGTGCCAAATTTTCATAAATCGACATAAGGATTTTGAGGGAGGTGGTGAACATATATACATTTATCTTGCTTTAGATACAGGTTGAACCAGGAGGAAAAATACATACTTTAAAGGGTTATATTGTTGGTGATTTTGAACAAAAAATGTCAAAAGAACGTATTCCCTTTCCTAACCATATTCATTTCAAATTATTTGAAAATATAGGTGTCAGTCACACGTCCTTCTTTCAGGGCAACGGAGCTTCCGCGCATTCTGTATGGCCAGTGACACAATACTCCACTCAAAGTATCCTGGGAACTGGATGGTCACCATGAAGTCAGTTCTTTGGTCACATATGTCACCCAATTTTACTGTGTTGGATAACTACCATTGGGGCCCTTGCCTTTCCCACTGCTGACAGTCCCACTACATTCCCACCTGACTCATGCATCTCCTCCTCCCCTTCACTCTGTACATCCCTTCTTTTATCCATCGCAACCTGTCCCAAGCCTGCATGTATAGCCTGTGTAATTAGGATTTTTTTGTCAGCAGCCTTCTGACTGGTTTGATGATGTATCCTGCCATGAATTTCTTTCCTGATCACTTGTATCATCCTCTTCATCACAGAGTAGCACTTGCAACCAATGATCTCAATTATTTGCTGGATGTATTCCAATCTCTGTCTTCGTCTACAGTTTTTACCCTACATGGCTCTCTCTAGCACCATGGAAGTCATTCCCTGAAGTCCTAATAGACATCCCATCATCCTGTCCCTTCTTCTTGTCCATGTTTTCCACATACTCATTACCTCTCCTATTCAGTGCAGAACCTCCTCGTTCTTTACCTTATCAACCCATCTAATTTTCAAAAGTAGTCTGTAGCACTGTATCTCAATTGCTTCCAGTCTCTTCTGTTCCGATTTTCCCACAGTCTCCACATTCCACTACCATGTAATGCTCTGCTCCAGATGTACATTCTCAGAGATTTATTCCTCATGTTAAGGCCTATGTTTGTTACCAGCAGACTGCTCTTGGCTAGGATGGGCTACTTTACTGCTTAGGTAGCAGAATTACTTAACTTGATCTACTTCGTGATCATCAATCCTGATGTTAAGTTTCTTGTTCTCATTTTTCTACTTCTCATTACTTCCGTCTTTTCTCGATTTGCTCTCAATCCATATTCTGTACTCAGTAGACTGTTTATTCCATTCAGTAGATCTTGTAATTCTTCTTCACCTTCACTAAGGATAGCAATGTAATCAGCTAATCATAACATTGATATTCTTTCACTTTGATTTTTAATTCTATTCCTGAACCTTTCTTTTATTTCTATCACTGCTTCTTCGATGTGTAAATCGAACAGAAGGGGAGAAGGACTACATCCCTGTCCTACATCATTTTTAATCTGGTCACTTATTTCTTGATCTTCTGTTCTTGTTATTTATTCACTCTTGGCTCTTGTACATGTTGTATATTACACTCTTCTCCCTAAAGCTTACCATTATTTTCCTCAGAATTTAGGAATCTTCCACTATTGCACACTGAAAAATTTTTCAGTGTCAACGGGTCATATGAACATGTCTTGAATTTTCTTTAGTCTGGGTTACATTATCAACCACAACGTAAGATCTGACTTTCTTGTGACTTTATACACAACAACGTGAATAGTCGTAATTTTACACTTCCCTAATGAGTTTAGAAATTGTGATGGAACGTTATCTATCCCTGCTGCCTTGTTTGATCTTAAGGCTTCCTGTGCTCTCTCAAATTCTGATTCTGGATCCATATCACTTCCCTATCGACTCCTGTTTTTTCTTCAATCACATCAGACAAGTCTTCCTCCTCATCGAGGCATTCAGTGCACTTTTACCATTTATTGGTTCTCTCCTCTGTATATAACAGCGGAATTCCCATTACCACCCATGCTTTTTTAATGTCACCGAAGGTTGTGTAGGCTTCTGTGTATGCTGAGACAGTCCTTCCGACAATCATTACCTTTTCGATTTCTTCACATTTTTCGTGCAGCCATTTCGCCTTAGCTTCCATGCACTTCGCATTTATTTCGTTTCTAAGCGGCTTGTATTTCTGTATTCCTGAATTTTATTGAACACATTTGTGCTTCCTTCTTTCATCCATCAGCTAAAGTATTTCTTCTGTTACCCATGGTTTATTCACAGTCACTGAGACATGGGACTTAGGAAAAGGCAGGATTTGGTGTGGACAGGGCCGTACTAAGTTACCATTGGTCACTCAGTTTTTTTTAAAAAACCCATTCACTTTATTTGGAACCAGTTGCAAATGAGATTGACAATAAGGAACAATTATCAAATTTGACTGTTAAGACACAATGTCTAATAAAAATTCCTACGCAAGTTGCATGCACAGCTGAAGGCCTTATTGACCAGAAATTCAAATTATTTGTCGGCTGAAGGCCCCAATACTAATAACTCAAAACCATTTTAACGGCTGAAGGCCTGGACAGTAAATTCTTAAAAAACAGTTAACTTCTTCAAGAGATACTAAAATATTTTTTTAAACACAATCATCACAGTCTGATCAACTAAGAGAGAAGTGGGCCTCAGACAGTGCTCCAAGGATCGACCTGGGAAAGTCGCTCAACTTCGTAACCGATGAGACAGGCAGCCAATAGTTGTATTCACTTAACTGGATGGCAACTCAAACTAGTAACAGTTTAAGTACAGGCCAACACTCTTGACAAATCTACCTAATGTCTGGTAACCAACACAATGATAGAATAACCCAGGCAAGGAGGAACCGGTGGACAGCACTGGGTCTTCAGAATCCGGTGTTTAGAATATCCAGAAGCAGAAGGAACCACTACAACCAAGGTAGTCCCAAAGAACAAAATATCTGAACCACAATCAAGGAAGGTTTCGAACTACACGCCTTTCCTGACAGCAGTGGCAAAGCGAGGGAAGGTACACTGCCGCGAAAATACGCTAACCTTCAGGGCAGGTAACTGGGGCGTTACCGGCCACTAGGCAGAAAAATACCGCTGGATGAACTTCATCAGTAAACACAAGGAATTCAGTCATTAATAATAAGTGGAGGATGGCTCACTCTTCATGTCAGTGAACCTGCAAGCAGCAACACACAAACAAACAGCATGACCTCAAAATAGTGGAGGTTTCACTACTGGGTTAATGTTCACTCAATTCAAACGTCCTGTGTCCTTCAACGAGGTTGTGGCCCTAACAACTACAGCCCCTATATCCGGCAGTGCCTGCATGCCGCCAGTGGTCCCGGCATGGTTCCGCACTGCCGGACCTCACTGCTGCTCTGTCCCAACCAAACTACCCGACACACTCCCTTCCCAGAAAACACTTGACGTTCCTCCAAAGATAGTACCACCATACTAGATATCGATAACCGCTGCTACTGCTGCCACTCGTGGACAGACAATGCTAGCAAACGTAGTGACACCAGTAAACACGAGAAGAAAACGAGATGCCACTATCCCTATTACATGATGCCAACCTACCAACGGCTCCAATGTGAGCCACAACACGGTTCAGTTACCTTCTTTGTACCTACGTTTACCTGTTCAGCTTCTGTCATTGCCCTTTTTAGAATGGCCATTCCCTTTCAACTGAACTGCCTACTGAGCTATTCCTTTTCTATGGCCTTAGAGAACTTGAAAGGTACTTCTTCATTCCTTAGTACTTCCATTTCCCACTTCTTTGCGTATTGGTACTTACTGACTATTCTCTTAAACTTAAGCTTTTCTTCGTCACTGCTAAATTGTAATTTGAGTTCATATCTGCTCCTGGGTATGTCTTACACTCCAGTACCTCATTTCAGAATCTCTGCCTGACCATGATGTAATGTAACTAATCTTCCTGTATCTCCTGGATTTTTCCAAGTGTACCTGTTCCGCTAGCGACTCTAGAACAGAGTATTTGGTGTTACCATCTGAAATTTATTGTAGAGCTCAATCAGTCTTTCTTCTCTCACATTCCTGCTACCAAGCCCATATTTTTCAGTAAACCTTTCTTCTATTCCTTTCCCTACAAAACGCATTCCAATCCCCTGTGACGACTAGATTGTCATCTCCCCTTACATACGGAATTACGTGTTCAGTACCTACATATACTTTCCGTCTCTTCATCTTCAGCCTGCGGAGTCGGCATGTATACCTGAACAATTTTGTCGTTGTTGGTTTACTGTCGATTCTGATGAGAACAACCCTATCACTAAACTGTTCATGGTAACACACTCTCTGTCCTACCTTTCAATTCCTACCAAATCCTACTCCTGTTATAGTATTTTCTGCTGCTGTTGATTGTACCCTATACTCACGTGGCCAGAAGTACTTGTCTTCCTATCATTTCACGTCGCTGGCGTCAAATATATCTAGATTGAGCCTCAGCATTTCCCTTTTCAGGTTTTCTAGCTTCCCTACCACGTTAAAATTTCTGACATTCCACGCCCCAGCTCATGGTCACCTCCCACTTGTCAGCCCATGCCAGAGATCCGAATGAGACGCTATTCCGGGATTTTTTGCCAATATGAAGAAAAAGATGACACTTTTTCATGTGCATTATGTGTCTTTACCACACTGATGTCCATTGTCTTCTGCAGCCTCAGGCAATAATCAGTGCTAATTCTTCAGCCTTTAGGGAGGGTTTCCTACATCAAGGGCATTAGGGTTCCCTAAATCACTGTCCACTCATCCTCCCTCTTTGACAAGGCCATTGGCTGAATGAAGATGATTTTTTTGCCAGAGGTCTTCGGCGGCCAAAGCTGATAATTTTTATTCATCGTCTATGTGGTGGTGGGATTCAAACCCAGTACCAAGGACGTTTTGATTACTAACCAAAGACGCTACGCCTACACTACACGCTGTGTGCAATATTTCTGAATAAAGCAGACCGATACCACTCCTACGATATACCTGTCATTTAGGGTATTCAACTTATCAGGGGTTTGAAACTCATTTATTTGGTTCTGATGCGCAATTTACCATGCAAAGCTGGTTGATACAGCAGGACGGTAATACTCAACACAACACACCTTTTATGAAGTGCAGCTTACATATAAGGGCCTAGAAAACCGTGTTTTTCCACTGAGATTCAGGCTGCCTTCCCAAGCTGAATGATTTGGCTGACCATTACTGTTTCCCCACAACATGCCTTTAATGCAGCCTATACACCATACATCCACTCCTATTCAAGGTAGGAGGCTATAAACCCCACAGATCTAATAAATGTTTTGCACACATCTTCTCCTTGCTTTTTCTGTTTCCATCAGTTCCTCCCCCAGCTCTTTGTCCATGTATCTTCCCAGCTCCTATATATGCATCTGCACCACCCCAATCTCTCAATCTCTCTGCCTCTCCATCTCCTCCTCCTTCCTGTCTTTGGACATCTCGTCCATCCACACCCTTCCACACATGTCTTCCATCTCCTCCTTCATCTATCTCCCTATCCATCTCCTCCTGCCCCAACCTATCCCCCTGTCCTTCACTCTCTGCATCTATCTCCCCGATACCCCTCTTGGCCCAGTTCATCTGCAGGTCGATGAGGAAACCTAATACTTCTTCCACAACACATATTTTGTGCTTGGTAGTCGATATTCTGGGGGCTTGAAACCCGTTTTTGGCCCCTAAAGCGTGTCTGTCCTAAAAGCTAGTTGATAAGGTATCCTGATACTACTCCCACACAATACACCTGTCACGCAGGGCAGTCAACCTATTGGGGGCTAGAAAACAGTTTCTTGCCACGGATGTGTAGTCTTTCCTGAAAAGCAGGTCGATAAGGCAGGCTGACAGTACTCCCACTCATCCCACATGTCTTGCAGGGCAACTTGAATGTCAAGGTCTGAGGTAACATATTCTTGCCTGCATCTCGACTACTGTGGGAACTAGGAACTTCTAACACCCACAACGCTGATATTCCTTTCTTAAGGTGTAAGTGGGCCAAATTCGGTGGAAATCGATTCAGGTATTTAGGAGATGCTGGACACACATAAATACACTCCTGGAAATGGAAAAAAGAACACATTGACACCGGTGTGTCAGACCCACCATACTTGCTCCGGACACTGCGAGAGGGCTGTACAAGCAATGATCACACGCACGGCACAGCGGACACACCAGGAACCGCGGTGTTGGCCGTCGAATGGCGCTAGCTGCGCAGCATTTGTGCACCGCCGCCGTCAGTGTCAGCCAGTTTGCCGTGGCATACGGAGCTCCATCGCAGTCTTTAACACTGGTAGCATGCCGCGACAGCGTGGACGTGAACCGTATGTGCAGTTGACGGACTTTGAGCGAGGGCGTATAGTGGGCATGCGGGAGGCCGGGTGGACGTACCGCCGAATTGCTCAACACGTGGGGCGTGAGGTCTCCACAGTACATCGATGTTGTCGCCAGTGGTCGGCGGAAGGTGCACGTGCCCGTCGACCTGGGACCGGACCGCAGCGACGCACGGATGCACGCCAAGACCGTAGGATCCTACGCAGTGCCGTAGGGGACCGCACCGCCACTTCCCAGCAAATTAGGGACACTGTTGCTCCTGGGGTATCGGCGAGGACCATTCGCAACCGTCTCCATGAAGCTGGGCTACGGTCCCGCACACCGTTAGGCCGTCTTCCGCTCACGCCCCAACATCGTGCAGCCCGCCTCCAGTGGTGTCGCGACAGGCGTGAATGGAGGGACGAATGGAGACGTGTCGTCTTCAGCGATGAGAGTCGCTTCTGCCTTGGTGCCAATGATGGTCGTATGCGTGTTTGGCGCCGTGCAGGTGAGCGCCACAATCAGGACTGCATACGACCGAGGCACACAGGGCCAACACCCGGCATCATGGTGTGGGGAGCGATCTCCTACACTGGCCGTACACCACTGGTGATCGTCGAGGGGACACTGAATAGTGCACGGTACATCCAAACCGTCATCGAACCCATCGTTCTACCATTCCTAGACCGGCAAGGGAACTTGCTGTTCCAACAGGACAATGCACGTCCGCATGTATCCCGTGCCACCCAACGTGCTCTAGAAGGTGTAAGTCAACTACCCTGGCCAGCAAGATCTCCGGATCTGTCCCCCACTGAGCATGTTTGGGACTGGATGAAGCGTCGTCTCACGCGGTCAGCACGTCCAGCACGAACGCTGGTCCAACTGAGGCGCCAGGTGGAAATAGCATGGCAAGCCGTTCCACAGGACTACATCCAGCATCTCTACGATCGTCTCCATGGGAGAATAGCAGCCTGCATTGCTGCGAAAGGTGGATATACACTGTACTAGTGCCGACATTGTGCATGCTCTGTTGCCTGTGTCTATGTGCCTGTGGTTCTGTCAGTGTGATCATGTGATGTATCTGACCCCAGGAATGTGTCAATAAAGTTTCCCCTTCCTGGGACAATGAATTCACGGTGTTCTTATTTCAATTTCCAGGAGTGTACATCTATCATCCGTCTTTCCCTATAGCTCAGTCCAATTTTTCTCAGAACTTCGAGTGTCTTGCATTATTATGCAATTTGGAACGTTTTTCTCAAGTCAAAAATCTTATAAACTGCCTTGCCTTCCCTCAAGTATTTCTTCCATTATCGACTCTGAGGTTAGAACTGCGTCTCTGATGGCCTTACCTTCGAAAGCCTAACTGATCGTCATGTGACAGATTTTGTTTTCTTTTCCATTCTTCTGTATATTACTCTTGTCAGAACTTCGATGCAAAATGAATTAAGTTTATTGTGCGATAGTTATCACACTACGTGCCCTTGCTGCATGTCGGGTTGTGTGGATGATAATTGTCGAAGTCTGATGGTAAGTCTTCTGGGTAATAGATTCTAGCACCAAACTGTGTATTCGCTTGGTTACCAATCCCACAATCCTGCCAATGATTTCAGGAATCTCTAAGACAAGTTATCTGCCCCTTCTTCCTTATCTGATCGTAAGTCTTCCAAACTTCTATTAAAATACGACTTTAATACTGGATCCCCTATGTCGTCGACATCAACTCCCTTTTCTTCCTTTCGTCATCAGACAAATTGTCTCCCCTGTAGAGGCGTGAAGTGTACTCTGTCCACCTTTTAGACTGCTCAAAATTATAAACAAAGAACGCTGTAACGACATTTCTTAGGTAGAGGCCACCAGTCACTACTTGTAATAATCTTAACCACAACAGTTCCTAATCAAAGCGTAAACAAAGCAGGACGCAGGATGAAACTAGCAACAAGAAAGTTACTCGGCGGGTGGGGGCGGGGCGGGGGGGATGGTAGAAGAGATGCTGGACTGGTTCTTAGTGAGAGGAAGGCAGAAACTTGCCACAGGTGAAAAGTAGCTGTAGTGTTTGGGGGCGAGGTACGGAACTCTGGTAGCTGCAATCTTGATATCAGCAGATCCTCAGTCCCAGCTACCGCAATCACTTTCAGGCAACGCATTAGACAGCTCCTTCGAGCATTCATCTCAATATACCAGGTAATTCAGATAATGTGGTCTCCAAGGATTTGTTGTGTATTAGTCTCAGGGGTAAAGCTGTATCTAGTTTCATTTTCTTTCCTTTTTTCCCATAGGAAACTGCACGTAAGACAAGTACTCGTGTAACGAATACATTTTTTTGCCATCATAATATTTTGCTCTTTGAATTTTCATCTTTTTCTTGCTTACAATCATCGTACTATCAGGAATTAGCCACACTTTTCATATGTTGAGCATGTGTGTATAAGCAGAATTTTTTCCCAGTATGATCACACTCAATATCTGAAGTTATTTCACGACTGTTCACTGAATGTTCTTTAAGATGTGACATATGAGTGTTGCTTCGTGTGCCTTTCTTCGGCACTGAATGTGACAGGACAATTAGTATCGCTTTCTGTCACTATCTCAAGTAGTATTAATAAAAATTTGTTCTGTCGAATACAGATACCTACTGCATTCTCTTACCACTTCAAAATAATAAAGCAAATTTTTCGAACTTAGATCTCAAGAAGAAAGAAATGACCATTTTATAAATCGTTATTGAAATTCATTTTACATTATAGATTCCATTTTTTTCCTTTCTTAATATGACGGCCTCATTCATCTGACATTAAATGAAGCAAATTCCTAACCAAATTAAACGATTAGTACCTTGAAATTGTCCCAGCTGCAATACGCCGCCTTATTCTGTGTCTGTCTAACACAGTAGTTCCGAGTCTGTGTGGCCGGGTGGTGAGAGATTTATAGGGGAGGTGTTGATAGCTCATAAGAAAGCTGACGTATGCTACCGGGACCATCGAAATGCTATTGTTTTGTATTAGTCTACATTTGATAAAGTTTTTGGAAGAAGCAAAAAATTAAGATAAATAAACATTAGACCATGAGATAATCAGGGATTACAAAAAGGAGAACCAGGTAGAAAAGACTGGGTACCACTGGACTCTGACACAATGAACGTTCCGCCTATTAACTTTCACAGAACGTCCTCCTTAGTCGCTGTAGAACTGTGGCACGGAACTCCAGTGTGAACGAGTCTCACGAGGACAGTGGGAAATCGCAGGTCTTTGCTGCGTTAAGAATCGTGGCTGAGGGTCTGTGACTGTGGCGAGAAGCTTATGAGCTCCTTCATTTGCATTATTTACTGTTACCCATTATGTCAAGTGTAAAAAGTAACATCAAGACTTCTCCTAAAGAATGGTAAATACTCCTGCTTCTTCTCTTACTAGATTTACAAGAGACCTTCAAGGTGTTTTGGGCTCAGTGATGTCACACTTTCTTCCAGATTTGGTCACAGTTACATCCTGTTGGTCACTTCCTAAAGCCACATCATCTTTATCGTCTCTAGCGTCCACATCACTTTCCCGGTCTGAATCATGATCATAACACCACTTTCATCTCCACTTTCACTCCCAGAGTTAGAACGTTAAGAACGTTTCATTCAGGTCTCTTTCTAAAGATGATACACGTAATTCTTTAGGCATTTCCGAGTCTCGACGTGAACAGCAGAGATCTGAACTAACTCACTGAAAGTATGTAAGATAAATAACAGCAGAATGTCATCAAGAATCACTTCCTCTGCAAATAAACTGATTGTTGAGAATATCAACAAAAAACATAGACTTGCACAGTTGTAGAGGTGGAAAACAGAAAAATTTTAGTCTGTGTGCCGGACCGAGACTCGAACTCGGGACCTTTGCCTTTCGCGGGCAAGTGCTCTACCACTAGAGCTACCGAAGCACGACTCACGCCCGGTCCTCACAGCTTTACTTCTGCCAGTATCTCGTCTCCTACCTTCCAAACTTTACAGAAGCTCTCCTGCGAACCTTGCAGAACTAGCACTCCTGAAAGAAAGGATACTGCGGAGACATGGCTTAGCCACAGCCTGGGGGATGCTTCCAGAATGATATTTTCACTCTGCAGCGGATGGTAGAGCACTTGCCCGCGAAAGGCAAAGGTCCCGAGTTCGAGTCTCGGTCGGGCACACAGTTTTAATCTGCCAGGTAGTTTCATATCAGCGCACACTCCGCTGCAGAGTGAAAATCTCATTCTAGAAAAATTTTATTTTGCTTGGAAACCTAAGAAGTGGTTTGATGAGCCCAAATTAAAATTTTGGTTTTTCCTTCGAAGGAGGAGTTTTCTGTGAACAAGTTTCTTGTAGTGGGTAGCTGTTTGCATAATGTTGTAGTGTAAAAGAAAAACTCCTTTGCACATCAAGTTGTTAAATTAACTTCTACACCTAGACGCGTTACTACTCATTTGCATGGCATCTTCAGTGGATGTCCTGCAATATTACGTTTTCGCTTGCACATGTAGGTTATCGTTTGTACATATAAGTTAAATAATTAAAACAGTTAACTGAAGTTTTTATAATAAAATGGAAAGGTATGTACAGTTCGGTAAAGAATTCATTGTTTGTAAGTCAAACAGCTTCCTCTCACGCAAACTGATTGAAATCAAGCATGTGGTCATTATGTTTTAGAAACAAAGCACTGTAATCACCATTTCCTGTTTCTAGAGTGTCATTAGATGCCAAATTTCTCAGTTTTTTTGTTTGACCAAACGTGCGGCCTATGACTGAAAAAGTGTCCCTCCACTGGCAAAAAGTTTCGCACGAGCCCCTGTTCGCATCCCTGAGAGGGGACTGCCTAAGGGAAGGTGACCATCAGAAAAATGATTGAATAACAAACGAAAGGATAACGGTCTACTGGTCGAGGCATGGAATGTTAGAAGTTTGAATGTGTTAGGGAAGCTAGAAAATATGGATATGCAAAGGCCAATGTAGATTTAGTTGGGGCCAGTGAAGTGAAGTGGAAACAAGACAAATATTGCTTGTCAGGTGAGTATAGAGTACAGAGTATAGAGTAACAGCAGGAGAAAATGGTATAACTGGAGTAGAATTCGTAGGAATAGGAAGATAGGGCGGAGAGTGAATTACTGTAAACAGTTCGGTGATAGAGTTGTTCTCATCAGAATTGACAGCAAACCGACACTGACAACAATAGTTCAGGTGTACATGCCGACTTCGCAAGCAGGAGGTGAATAGATTGAGAACGGACACACTTAGAAGACAAAAGCCGGAATAACTATTTGCCAATAGATGGCTGTAGTATCGCCTACACAAGGTATAAAAGAGCAGTTCATTGGCGGAGCTCTAAATTGTACTCACGTGACTCATGTGAAAATGTGTCCAACGTTATTATGGTCGCACGATGGGAATCAGACTTTGAACGTGGAACTGTAGTTGGAGATAGATTCATGAGATATTCTATTTTGGAAATCGTTAAGGAATTTAATATTCCGAGATCCACAGTGCCAAGTGAGTGCCTAGACTATTAAGTTTCAGACATTACATGTCACCACGGACAAAGCTTGGCCGACAGCCTTCACTTCATGATCGAGAGCAACGGCGTTTGCGTGGAGTTGTCAGTGCTGACAGGCAATCAACACTGGGTGAAATAACAGCAGAAATCAGTGTGGTAGTTCGACGGACGTATCCGTTAACACAGTGCGGAGAAAGTTGGCCTGAGTGAGATATGGCAACAGATGACCAATGCGAGTGCCTTTGCTAACGGCACTACATCTCCTGCAGCGCCTCTACTGGGCTTGTGACCACGTCGGTTGGACCCTAGTCGTCTGGAAAACCGTGGCCTGGTCAGATGAGTCCAGATTTCAGTTGGTAAGAGCTGATAGTAGGCTTCGAGTGCGGCACAGAACCCACGAACTCATGGACTCACAGAGCAATGTGTAGGCTGGTGTTGGCTCCATAATGGTGTGGACTGTGTTTACATGCAGTGGACTGGGCCTCTGTTCCAGCTCAGATCATTGATTAGCAATAGTTATCTTCGGTTACCAGGAAACCATTCACAGATATTCATGAACTTCATGTTCCCAAACACTGATGGAATTTTTAGGGATAACAAAAAATTATGGATGAAACTATGTCACCTGGCCACAACTATTTACTATTGGTTTGAAAATCATTCTGGATAATTCGAGCGAATGATATCGCCAACCAGATCGCCCGACATCAATCCCATGGAAAATTTTGTGTAACATAACCGAGAGGGCAGTTCGTGCACAAAATCATGCACTGGAAACAATTTCCCAATTATGGATGGCTATAGGGGCACCATGGCTCAGTATTACTGAAGGGGAATTACAGCGACTTGCTGAGTCCATGCCGCGTCGAGTCACTGCACTTCGCGGGGCGAAAATGTATCCGACACCATATTAGGAGGTATCCCATGACTTTTGTCACCTCAGTGTGTCAGGATACTGAATGGGTAATTCAGTTCGTAAAGGGAGATGAAAACCTAGTAGTCATGGGGACTGGAATGCGGTTGAAGTGGAAGGAGCAGAAGAAAGGGTTACGAGAGAATATGGGCTTCGTAGTAGGAATGAGAGAGGAGGAAGATTACATGAGTTCTGCAATAAATTTCAGCTACTAAAAACGAATGCTCTGTTTAAGAATCGCAAGAGGAGGATGTATACTTGGAAAACGTCTTGAGATAGGAGAAGGTTTCAGTTGCATTACCTCACGGTCAGGCTGATATTCGAAAATCAGGTGGTGGACTGTAAGGCTTACCAAGGAGCAGATATAGACTCAGATCACTATTTAGTAATAATGAAGAGTCGGCTGAAGTTTCCGAGTCCTAGTGAGGCAGAAATATTGTGCCACGAAGTGAGATATGGAAATGCTATGGAATGAAGAGCTAAACTTCAACTTCTCTGAGTGTTTAGATACTGTGATAATGATGAGGAATGAACATTTCTAAAAATTGCGATCACAGAAGTTAGAAAGAAAAATAAAGCACACAGAAGGTAACTGCGAGGAAATACTTCAGCTGATCGACGGAGGAAGGAACTACAAAAATGTTCAGGAAAATTCAGGAATACGGAGATATAAATCATTGAGGTATGGAATAAATAGGAAGTGCAGGGAAGCTAAGGCAAAATGGCTGCATGAAAAATGTGAAGAAATCTGAAAAGAAATGTCGGAAGGATTGAGTCAGCATATAGGAAAGTCAAAACGACCTTCGGTGAAATTAAAACCAAGAGCGGCAACATTAAGAATGCAATGGGAATTCCAATATTAAATGCAGAGGAGAGAGCGGATAGGAGGAAAGAGTACACTGAATGCCTACATGAGGGGAGGACTGGGCTTATGGCATGATAGTGGAAGAATCAAGAGACTATAGGGAAGAGATAACGGATCCAGTATTAGTCATAATTTCAAAAAACTTTTTGAGGACTTAAAGTCAAATGAGCCACAAGGAATAGGTAACATTCCATCGGCATTTCTAGAAGTATTGGGGGAAGTGGTACCAAAATGACTATTCACGATGGTGTGTAGAATGTATGAGTCTGGCGATATACCATCAGACTTTCGAAAATCGTCATCCACACAATTCGGAGAACAGTAAGTGCCGACAAGTTGCTGACAAGGGTAATAATATACAGAAGACTCCAAAAGAAAACTGAAAATCTATTGTATGACTATTAGTTTGGTTTTAGAAAATTTAAAGACACCATACAGGCAGTTCTGAAGTTGCGGTTGATAATGGAAGCAAGACTGTAGACAAATCGAGACACTTTCATAGCGTTTGTCGACCTGGAAAAAGCGTTCGTCGATGTCACAAGATTCAAGACTTCTGAAATTCTGAGAATAGTGACAATAAGCTATAGGGAAAGACGGGTAAAATACATTATGTGCAAGAACGAAGATTCCTCGAAGAAGCAAGAAAGGCTCAAGTACAGGTTTGAAAGGATACGATTAGATGATGGCATTGCTATCCTCAATGTAAGTGAAGATGAATTACAGGATCTGTTCAAGGCTATGAACAGTGTGAAACTTAACATCAAAATCGGGGACCACGAAGCAGACGAAGTCAAGGAGTTCTGCTATCGAGACAGCAAAATAACCCATAACGAACAGAGTATGGAGGGAGTAAAAAGCAGACCAGTACTGGCAAAAAGGGCGTTCTTGATCAAGAGAAGTCTATTGTTATCACACATAGACCTTAGTCTGAGGGGGAAATTTTTTAAAATTTCCTTTTGGAGCACAGAATTGTGTAACAGTGAGACATGGACTGTGGGAAAGTCGGAACAGAAGAGAATAGAAGCATCTCAGATGTGATGCTACGGAAGAATGTTGAGAATTAGGTAGATTGACAACGTAAGCAATAAACAGATTCTCCGCAGAAAAGGCGAGGAATGGAATATATGGAAGACACTGCAAAAAAGAATGGACAGGGTGATAAAAAGAATATATGGAAGACATTGGCTAGAAGAATGGACAGGATGATAAAAAGGAATATACGGAAGACACTGCCAAGAAGAAGGAACAGGATGATAAGATATGTGCACTTCGTCCTGGTCATCCTCTCTTATTGTTCCCTCTTGCTTCTTGTACATATTTTATATTACCCGCCCTTCCCTACAGACTACTCAAATTATTCTCAGGATATCGAACATCTTGCATCATTTTACTTTCTCTAACACTTTTACCAGTTCGACAAATTCTATGAACGTGTCCTGATTTTTCCATCTTGTTTTTTTTTTTTTCAACAATAACGTCAGTACAGCCTCTCTCATGATTTTACATTTCCTAAAGATAAACTAACCGTTATATAACACATCCTCAATCCTCTTTTTCATTCTTGTGTATATTATTCTACACAACAGCTTAGATGCATGAGTTGTTAAGTTGATTGAGCGATAATTTCCACTTTAGTCGACTCTTACTGTCTTCGGAATTATGTGGATGATGTTTTTCCGAAAGCCTGATGTTATCTCACCTGTCTGATACATTCTACATTTGTTGCCACTCCTCCAAATAATTTTAGAAACTCCGAAGGAAAATTGTCCATCCCTTGCCTTATTTAAATTAAGTCCTCGAAAGCTCTTCTAAATAGTGATTCTAATGCTGGACCCCTAGTCCGAATTTTTTTCCCGGTGGAAAGATCATGAAACTTTTTCAATTACAGGCTCCATGTCCTGTGGATACATGTTATGTTTCTTTAATGCAATGGTTTTGATTACCTTCTGTATCATCATGTTGTTGATCGTTGTTGATTCTTCCGATATTTAAGTGCAATTTCCCATCCCAAAGGTACGGGAGTGCCCTGTGCCTCTGCCCGCTCTTCCGCCCTCTTTGATAATGCCGTTGATAGAATGAGTATGACCTCTTATTCAGGAAGTCTACGTCCGCAGTTGCTGATGATTTTTATTGAAAGTGTACGCAGTGCCGGGGTTCGAACACGGGACTGAGTCCATTTTGATTACTAGTCAAAGACGCTACCATTAGACTATGGGTGCAATCTATCCGTTTCGTAATATTGTCACTACTCCACCCTGTATTTTCAATTGTCTGATTTTTGCCTAGCGGCTCTTCTTCCACTTCGCAACCCAGTGTTTTTTGCTTCGGTACTATTCTTCAACGCATTACTGTACTGAGTGTACATTCTTTTGTTACTCTTCTTTCCCGTGTTTTGCCGTCGTTTGAGAAACAGTCGTCACATGAGTTATGCTTGCGAAATGTGTGAGTGTTGTCCACTTTAGAAAGACGCCTTTTGCCTGAAAGCTCACATGTTTACCAGTCTTCTTGTGGTACCACTCTGCAACTCAATATCTCCTTTGTATGGTGAATGGCGATCTTTCCATATAATATTGTCATTCCATTCTGAATTTTCCAGTGTTTGACTTTGACTACGATACTGATTTTGGTAGTACCTCACTTACATTACTGTTCTCTTTCTCATTTTTGTACTAACTTCTGCATTATCCTATTCGATTTTGTATCGATATCTTTCTACGTAGCTAATCAGAAGTGCTGTACTTTCGGCTATGCCACTTTACCAAATCCCTTTACATCTAACTGCAACTTTTCCACATTCTTTCTTAAATACTGTATCTTACTAACCAAGGGATCCCACTCTCCACATTATGAGCAATGAAATCACCAGAAAGTGGATTAGAGTGTTTAAAGCTGTTCATCAACAGTTTCGGAGTAAAACGCGTAAAAATATGAAAATTGATCATACATCATTTGGCTTTCGTTTTCGTACGAGGCCAAAGATAAGTGTCAAATCTTCTAATCAAATTAAAAAAAAAATCCTTACTGCTTGTCTTTGTATGCTCGTTTACCTTTTTCTTCCAAGCCGAGGTTCGAAACATTTTTCATCCCTCATCTTAGCGAAAAGTCTTACCAGTAGGCCTACTGATATTACGTAAAAACGAGTTACGAAATTTTTATCAAGGAACAAAAAGAAAGATGTAATTAATATTTAATAAAATGCCACATCTACTTTTACGTGACCGATATATGTAGTGGTCTTTACGAATAAATTTGTGACTTTCATACAGAATGAAGCGTTCTAAAATGGAGGCCATTGACACCTGCGTTATGTAGCTTCATCATATAATTCAGTAGCTTGATCTTGAAGAAAATGCTAGAAACATTTTGGTAGTGTTAAAATAACAAACTGTGGGATTTCGTTTCCTGTATTGTTTTGTGCAAACGCTGCTAAACAATAAAAAGTCTGGTCATAACACAGTAAGCAAAAATTAACGTATACTCAATAAACAGCTAACGAAGGTTTCCACCTATCAGTTGATCGAGGTGTTGTTTGCAGTTTAGTACATCATGCGCTATCTCACGTATGGTGTATAGTTTAATGTGACCAATGAAGACACAGAATGAATCCTTCTAGAAGCCAGGATCATATTACACAAGAAAAGAAGATAAATTTCCATCTCCACACATGTAAAACCCTCATATAAAAGGTAACATGAACACTACTATCACCCTTCCAAGAGAACGGCAGTAATATGAAAGATCTCTAAAGCCGAATTTGGGAATTGCATTCCACCATCGTCCACCATATTTACAAATTTTTAGTCTGACCTATCCTTACCTACTCTAATGTCTCGTAAATCTTTTCTCCCTTTAAATTTGATAGTAAACGAAGAAAGATAAAAGTAATCACAAGTAGTAGAAATGAAAATAGCGAGAAACTTAACAAAACTCATCATCACGAAATAGACCAAGTTAAGGACTTCTGCTACTTTTTAAGTAAAGTAACATATTACAGATTTTGCGAGAAGGACATAAAAAGCAGACTAGCACAGCAAATAGGTCATTCTGGCCAAAAGAATTCTACTAGTATCAATCATAGGCCTTAATTCGAGAAAGATAATTCTGAAATTGTTCGTTTGTAGGACATCATTGTACTGCAGTGAATCATGGACAATGGGAAAACCGGAACAGAAGAGTATCGAAATATTTCAGATGTAATGCTACAGAAGAATGTAGAAAAATGGGTGGACTAAAAAGTGAGGAATGAGGATGTTATCCGCAGAATCGACCAAGAAAGCAACATATGGAAAACAGTGACAAGAAGAAGGGACAGGATGATAGGGCATCTGTTAAGACATTAGGAAATAACTTCCGCGCAACTAGAGGGAGCTGCAAAGAGTAAAATCTACGGAGGAAAATAGATTGGAATACATTAAAAAAATTAAAAATGTTGAGTGCAAGAGCTACTTTGAGATGAAGAGATTGGCACAGCAGAGAAATTGATGGCTGACTCTATCAAACCAATCAGAAAGAAAAAAAATTATCAATGCCTCAAATTCTGGAAAGGGATGTTCATCAGCTTGCTTGTCGCTTACGTCTTCTGTCCTTCACACTAATTTTCTGTCGAATCATTAAATTTGCCTCAGTATTCCGAATCTACTTCACAACTTTCAACCAACCTTACACACAAGTACGCTTTGCATCCCGTTGCTATGCCACTTCAGTCCACTATATATATATACGAGCGCGCGCTTATGTGGACCCATTTTGCTACACTTCTTAAACATCAAGCCTATCGAGCAATCCTGCTAGAATTCTTGCGCCACAACTTCTTCTGCACTCTATAAATTAGTTCCTATAAAAGTATAACCATCTCAGCCTATTTTCATCCAATATGTTACGTCATTTCCAACAATCCATCATAAGGATAGTTGTTACTTTCTATGGTCACAGTTCTAGTGCAGTTTCTCGACCAGTTTTTCTTCGACTGATATCACTAGCGGTCATAAACGGTATCCATATCACATTAATGTGACCACTGTTTACGTTCAACGTCAACATGCAATAACGACTCACAGAAGGCCGGTGGCAACACTACCAATGGAGGGTACACAGGGTGGTCCATTGACCGTGACCGGGCCAAATACCTCACGAAATAAGCGTCAAACGAAAAACCTACAAAGAATGAAACTTGTCTAGCTTGAAGGGGGAAACCAGATGGCGCTATGGTTGGCCCACTAGATGGCGCTACCATAGGTCAAACTGATATCAACTACGTTTTTTGAAATAGGAACCCCCACTTTTTTACATATTCGTGTAGTACGTAAAGAAATATGAATCTTTTAGTCGGACCACTTTTTTCACTTTGTGATAGATGGCGCTGTAATAGTCACAAACATATGGCTCACAATTTTAGACGAAGAGTAGGTAACAGGTAAATTTTTAAATTAAAATACAGAACGTAGGTACGTTTGAACATTTTATTCCGGCTGTTCCAATGTGATACATGTACCTTTGTGAACTTATCATTTCTGAGAACGCATGCTATTACTGCGTGATTACCTGTAAAAACCACATTAATGCAATAAACGATCAAAATGATGTCTGTCAACCTCAATGCATTTGGCAATACGTGTAACGACATTCCTCTCAACAGCGAGTAGTTCGCCTTCCGTAATGTTCTCACATGAACTGACAATGCGCTGACGCATGTTGTCAGGCGTTGTCATTGGATCACGATAGCAAATATCCTTCAACTTTCCCCATAGAAAGAAAACCGGGGACGTCAGATCCGGTGAACGTGCGGGCCATGCCATGGTATGGTGCTTCGACGACCAATCTACCTGTCATGAAATATGCTATTTAACCGCACGCGAGCTATGTGCCGGACATCCATCATGTTGGAAGTACATCGCTATTCTGTCATGCAGTGAAACATCTTGTAGTAACATCGGTAGAACATTACGTAGGAATTCAGCATACATTGCACCATTTAGATTGCCAACGATAAAATGGGGACCAATTATCCTTCCTCCCATAATGCCGCACCATACATTAACCCGCCAACGTCGCTGATGTTCCACTTGTCGCAGCCATCGTGGATTTTGCGTTGCCTAACAGTGCATATTGTGCCGGTTTACGTTACCGCTGTTGGTGAATGTCGCTAAATAGAAATCGTGCCAAAAAGTTGCCATCGTCCCGTAATTTCTCTTGTGCCCAGTGGCAGAACTGTACACGACGTTCAAAGTCGTCTCCATGCAATTTCTGGTGCATAGAAATATGGTACGCGTGCAATCGATGTTGATGTAGCGTTCGCAACACCGGCTTGCAATCGATGTTGATGTAGCGTTCGCAACACCGACATTTTTCTGATTCCCGATTCTCGCGCGATTTGTCTGCTACTGATGTGCGGATTAACCGCTACAGTAGCTAAAACACCTACTTGGGCATCATCATTTGTTGCAGGTCGTGGTTGACGTTTCACATGTGGCTGAACACTTCATGTTTCCTTAAATAACGTAACTATCCGGCGAACGATCCGGATACTTGTCGGCTAGGATACCGAGCAGCATATATAGCACACGCCCGTTGGGTATTTTGATCACGATAGCCGTACATCAACACGATATCGACCTTTTCCGCAATTGGTAAACGGTCCATTTTAACACGGGTAATGTATCACGAAGCAAATGCCGTCCGCACTGGCGGAATGTTACGTGATACCACGTACTTATACGTTTGCGACTATTACAGAGCCATCTATCACAAAGCGAAAAAGTGGTCCAACTAAAACATTCATATTTCTTTACGTACTACACGAATATTTAATAAAAATGGGGTTCCTATCTTTAAAAAAACGCAGTTGATATCCGTTTGACCTATGACAGCGCCATCTAGCGGGCCAACCATAGCGCCATCTGCTTTCCCCCTTCAAACTAGTCGAGTTTCATTCTTTGTAGTTTTTTCATTTGATGCTTATTTCGTAGGATATTTGGCCCGGTCACTATCAATGGACCACCCAGTATAAAGCATGTCGGCTCGAAGCGGGAAAAAGTGTTGTTGTAATGCGGAAACGGATCGATTTATCTGTCTAAATGGACATGATCATTGGCTTCTGGCCAAGGGTAGAAGCATTTGGGAAACGGCTAATTCTGTAATCTGTTCGCGTGCCGTCGTGGTTAAAGTATGCCAAGGATAGCAAAACGGCGCTATCCAAAATTGACGCCGACAGAACTGTCGTCCAATACGGGCCATAGGAGTCAGGGGTGAACGAAGACTGCGGAGATCTGTATGGGCGAACAGAAGTGCAACTGTTGATCAGCTGATCACCTATATGAACAAAGGGGCTACCAACAGAATCTTCTCAACGACCGTTCAGCGAAAGTTACTGCGTATGAGGGCCTCTGCAGCAGGTACCTTTTCATGCACCCATGCTGACGGTTGTTCATACGCGACGGAGGGTGGAATTTGCACGCCAGTACCGTAGGCAGACTTCCACTGAGCGGCGATAGGTGGCCTTTTCCGACGCACCATGTTTTTATGCTCCATCGGACGTAAAACTTCTGAAAGCAAGCACCTTTTAACAATAGTCAGCAGGGTAAGGGCCAAAGGAGGGAGCGTTGTGGTCTAGGCACTGTTCTCGTGGCGTTCCCTTAGTGATCTCCTCATTCTGGAAGACGCAGTGGGTCAACACAAGTTGCATCTATCCTTGGCGATGACGTCCACCTCTACATGCAGATTGTTTTTTCTCGACAAGATGGCATCTATCTGCAGGACAACGCAACGTGAGACACAGCTCGCGGTATGTGCTGTCCCTGGCGCTGGATTCTGATTGCCTCCACATCCCTGTCGCCACTTTCCAGAACCTTATTGACTCTTTTCCTGCACGTCTCTCAGCGGTTGGCACTTCAGAAGTTGGTTATTCAAGCTTTTGACAGGTGGTCCCGATACTGTGACTGGACACTGTAAGTAGCACCAGAATGAATAGAAACCAAACAACAGCCAATAAGGTTGCAATATCGATTGGATAACTGTTATTAAGAACAGTCCACCATTTTTGTTAACACATAAATTTCAAGTAATCGTATTGTAACTCATATTGTCTTAGATTTATAAAAATTTCTTCATGCAGGGGTCACTAGCAGCCCAAACACAGTTGAAAGAACAAATGACACACCATTTTTTCCATATCTGTAGTATCACTTTCAGACTCGTTAGACATTACTGCAGCTACTTTCATTAGAATGAAAACCAATAGACTACTTACATTGGCTATGGCGACGAATGCGGTGGCACTGATGGTGACCATGTCCATGAGGAACTGTCCCAGAATGATTGGCCCCAGCAGGGAGCTCAGGTGCTGCACGCAACTGCAAGAACATATGTCGGCGTTGAGGAATTTCTGTTGAAGTGATGAGTTAGGTTTTGAACGGAAAATGAATCAAAATGGTTCAGATGGCTCTGGTCACTGTGGGACTTAACATCTGAGGTCATCAGTGCCCTAGAACTTAGAACTAATTAAAAATAAGTAACCTAAGTACATCACACACATCCGTGCCCGAGGCAGGATTCGAACCTCTGACCGTAGCAGTCGCGCGTTTCCGGACTGAAGCGCGTAGAACCGCTGGGCCACCGCGGCCGACGAAAAGGAATCAAAAATGTTCCTGTAATAATGGTGACATTCCATCACAAACTAAACCTTACTGGTGCACCGAAGGATCTTCGTACATGCTTTGAGATTAGAGAGAATACGGCTTTGCGACGTTTTTAATGGGGTTTTGACATTCCACAACAGCCTGTCTAAATCAGGGATGAGCAAACGAGACATTGCCGGCGCTGATACTCGCTGTTGGCCACATCACCTGCTCACGATCCCTCCGCCCCCGATTCTGACAGCCAGGAGTTACCCCAAAACTGTTCCAGCACCGTTCTTTACAAGTTGACACTCTCAAAGTAACACGGCCTGTAGACCTGTGTCGATAGCATTGTCTATGTTAACGTCGCGTTTCTAGTAATACGGTAGAATTAGTGAGAATAAAATGGATGCGGAAGGATTAACATACTGAGAAATAAAATTTATTGACTCCTAATGCTTCATCCCATAGTTAGGAGAAGATATTTTTTTTTTTTTTTCACAAAGCGTCCCTCAGTGTTGATTTCACTCACACTCACACTCACTGGTCATACCGGACTCGAGAATCCGTTACCACAGCATCGTATTTTTGCCATCTGTCCCTGTCTTGGGCTATTTCCTTCCATTCACCTTCAATACCTAGGCTCCTCAAATCAGCCTTCACATTGTCCCCCCATCTACACCTCGGTCTCCCCACAGGACGTTTTCCCTCAAAGTGCCCTACCAGTACTCTGCGCGCTGCCCTGCCCTCATCCATTCGAGCTACGTGACCCGCCCATCGCTGCCAACGTGATTTAATAACACTGATTATGTTAGGGCTTGAATAGAGTTCGTGAACCTCTTCGTTATGCAGTTTCCGCCACTCTCCGCTAATGTCATCCCTTTTTGCTCCGAAATTTTCTCTCAAAATTTTGTTTTCAAGTATTCGAAACGGCTATTCATTTTGCACAGTGAGAGACCAAGTCTCACACCCATACAGCATAACTGGTAGAATAATAGTTTTGTATAGTATAATCTTTAAATTCCTAGACAATATCCGTGATGAAAGTAATCTATTCAGTGAGATGTAGCACGCATTTCCCGCCCGTAATCTCTTGTTCAGTTCGGATTCAATCTCATTTCTCGAAGTGATGTCCACGCCTAGATACTTAAATGCGTTCACTTTTTCAAACTGCATGTCTCCAACTCTTGACATTTCCTGATCTACTGCTGTTGGCATTCTACTAGTAACCAGGTATTTAGTATTGTCTTTACTTATCCTTAGACCTACATCTTCACTAGCCTTGATTAACGCATTCGCAGTGTCGATTTAGAAGATAAAATTATCGTTGTTTTCCAGCTGTTTCATGAGAAATTAGTCGTCAATTTACTTAAAATCGAAAGCCGAAATTAAAGAGCTAAGACGGAAAACAGAGAGAGAGAAGATGGGTGATTTTTTCCACCGTGTACAAACTCTAGGGATTGATCGGTCTAATAAACTTATGTCCGGAAATAGGTTTCCATGCTAGAGAATATTTATTCAATCATACTTTGTAACAGAGACTGCGGTCTGAGGGTGGTACTTTTCCTCATACGTCGTGTCCTAGCGCTCTCTGCTGCCATTCTAATTGGTTATTTTTTGCAGTTACGTTGTAGTGGGTGTGATACAGTGTTGTACACAATGGTTCCGTATTCGAATTGAGAGCTTGCGTATATGATGTTTACTTACGTAAAGACAAATGGCAACAGGCGGCGGGCAGCAAAGTTGTATCAGGACACCTGTCCCCCCCACCCCCCACCCCCCCGACAGCAACCGCAGCATTCCAAGTTTGCAACAGTGTTGCGCCGTTTGTCTGAAACACGGTCGTTTCAGGAAGCAGGAAAACATTTAGGATGTACCAGGAATGTTCGGACACCAGAGTCGGAGTGAAGTGTGATTAACACTGTGGTAGGCGAGCGCCGTGTCAGTACCAGGCAACAGGCTCCCCAGTACCGGCTAAGCCAGACGACCGTGACAACTGTTACTATCCTTCCCACTTACAGCATATGCAGGGCTTACTAGCGACAGAATTTCCACATAGGGAGCAGTTTTGTCACTGGTATTCTTCACCAGGCAACCACGATTCTGGAATCTGTGTCATCCATCCAATTCACAGATGAAGCACCCTTAACACAGAGTGGTATCTTCAACATTCATAACGGTCATGTATGTGATATTATGCAGAACCCTCATGTAATAGTGACAGCGAATCATCAGCTTCGATGCAACCAGAATGCGTTGGCCGGGATAAACGGCAACCTTATTTTAGGACCAGTCTTCATGCTACGTCGCCTAACAGCCAGAACTATCAGCGTTTCTTGTTGGTGACATTGCCTCCCTGCTAGAAGAAGTGCCATTGATGATTCGAAGGGTTATGTGGCAGATACATGATGGTGCTCCAGCCCAGTCCGTCGTTAACGTCCGGACGCATAAAAAAACGTTCTAATGGATCTGAGCACTATGGGACTTAACTTCTGAGGTCATCAGTCCCTTATAACTTAGAACTAATTAAACCTAACTAACCTAAGGACATCACACACATCCATGCCCGAGTCAGGATTCGAACCTGCAACCGTAGCGGTCGCGCGGTTCCAGACTGCAGCGCCTAGAACCGTTCGGCCACCCCGGACGGCCCGGACGCATCACAACCGTGTCTTCTCTTGTTGATGGATCGGACGAGAGGATCCAATTGCCTGGCCTGCTCGTTCACCGGATCTCAACCTGTGCCATTTCTCGTTATGGGGCCATCTCAAAAGTATCGTGAATGCAGAGCTCATTCCAGACATGGAGACACTCGAGCCGCGTATTCATGCTCCCTTTGACGCTGTTCGGTAGCAGCTTGGCCGACTGGACATGTGAGACAAAACACGCTACTGCCCCTACACGCATGCGTTGACGCACATGGAAACCATTTTCAGCACTTTCTGTAACTGTGGCTGCACGGTACAGCGCGTATTATGCTAAGGCAACATGTCGACACTGTAGAGATTGTTAAGTTACAACAGCTATGTGAGGCGAGCATTATCCAGTTTGAAAACACCCCCTGGAATGCTGTTCCTGAATGACAACACAACAGGTCGTATCACTATATTCACGTACAAATTTGCAGTCAGGGGGCGTTGGATAGCCACGAGAGTACTCCCACTGTCAAACGAAATCGCACCGCGTACCATACCTCCAAGTGTAGGTGCTGTGTGTCCAGCACCCAGACAGATTGGTTGCAGCAATTGGCCTCCTCCTAACCAACACATGGCCACCATTGGCCTCTAGGTAGGACCGGCTTTCATTAGAAAACATTAGAGATCTTCTCCCTTCTCTCTAGTAAGCTCTACCTGGGTACCACTGAAGTCGTGACTGGCGGCCAGGTGAAATCATTGGAAGGCACGCTACAGAGCGTCTGACTTGGAGATGTCTTTGAAGTAACCGATTTGTGACTGTTCGTTGCGACACTGTGATGCCAACTGCTGCTCAGATTGCTGCTGCAGATGCAGTACGGTGCACTAGAGCCATATGCCGAACACGGTGCTCTTCCCTCAGGGTAGTGCGAAGTGGCCATCCGGAGCCCGGTCATCTTACGACCGTACATTCTTGTGACCACCGTCACCAGCTATTACGTACAGTTGCTAGATTCCGGACAAGTCTTTCTGGAGTGTCGCAGAAGGAACATCCAGCTTCTCGTAGCCATATTACACGATGTCTTTTAAACTCAGTGAGCTGCTGGTAAGAACTTCTTTGTATCCTTTGAGGCATTCTTGAGTAACATCAACTCAACATGTGCAAACATGTGCAACCTCAAAGCTAACTAGCGTTCATGACCATGAGAACGTGTATTTGAAGCAAACCGCCGTGCGGTTCTAGGCACTGCAGTCCGGAAGCGCGCGACCGCTACGGTCGCAGGTTCGAATCCTGCCTCGGGCATGGATGTGTGTGATGTCCTTAGGTTAGTTAGGTTTAAGTAGTTCTAAGTCCTAGGGGACTGATGACCTCAGCAGTTAAGTCCCATAGTGCTCAGAGCCATTTGAACCATTTTTTTAGAAACACGACTACCAATTTTCGTTTATGTAGCGCAACTGCTTCATGTTATTGATTTTTTTTTCATCAGTGCAGTTGGACTCATCATGGTATTCCTCTTTTCACAAACAACAAAAACAGTGGAAATTATGACTACAGTATTAGGACCAAAACAATCTTCCAAATATTTCACTGAGGTGACAAAAGTAATAGAATAGCGACATGCGCATATGCGGATGGCGGCAGTATCGCGAACACAAGGTATGAAAGGGCAATGCATTAGCAGAGCTGTCATTTGTACTAAGTTGATTCATGTGGAGAGGTTTCCATCGTGATTATGGACGCACGAAGGGAATTAACAGACTTTGAAACTAGAATGGTAATTGGAGCTAGACGCTTGGAACATTCCATTTCGGAAATCGGTAGGGAGTTCATTATTTCGAGCCGGCCGATGTGGCCGTGCGGTTCTAGGCGCGTCAGTGTGGAACCGCGTGACCGCTACGGTCGCAGGTTCGAATCCTGCCTCGGGCATGGATGTGTGTGATGTCCTTAGGTTAGTTAGGTTTAATTAGTTCTAAGTTCTAGGGGACTGATGACCACAGATGTTGAGTCCCATAGTGCTCAGAGCCATTTCATTATTTCGAGGTCGACAGTGTCAAGAGTGTTCCGTGAATACCAAACTTTCAGGCATTACCTCTCACCACTGACAACGCAATGGCTGGAGTCATTCACTTAACGACCGAGAGCGGCGACATTTGCGTAGAGTTTTCGATGCTGACGAACAAATAACACTGCGTGAATTAACCGCAGAAATCAGTGTGGGACTTCAGACGAACGTATGCGTTAGTACAGTGCAGCGATATTTGGCTTTAATGGGCTATGACAGCAGACCACTGACACAGTGCCTTTGCTAACACCACGACATCGCCTGCAGCGCCTCTCATCGGCTTGTGACAATTTTTGTTGGATCCCAGATTACTGGAAAACCGTGGGCTGATCAACAGAGTCACGATTTCGGTTGGCAAGGGCTGATGGCGTAGACCCCACGAAGCCATGGGTCTAAGTGATCAACAAGGAACCGTGCAAGCTGGTGGTGGTTCTATAATGTTGTGAGCTGTGTTTACATACAATGGATGAGCACTCTGGTCCAACTGAAACGATCATTGACTGGAAAGGATTATCTTCCGCTGCTTGAAAATTATTTGCAGCCGAACGAAGACTGAACTTTTATTGATGACAATGAGCCATGTCATCTGGCAACAATTCTTCATGAGTGGTTGGAAAAACATTCTGGATAATTTGAACGAACAATTTGGCCACCCAGATCGGCCGACGTGATTCCCATACAACATTAACGGGACATAATGAGATATCATTTCGTGCACAAAGTCCTGAATATTTCAGCACTGGTGTTTCAACGACTTGGTTAGTCCACGCTAAGTCGAGTTGCTGCACTAATCCGGGCGAAAGGAGGTCTGACACTACAGTAGGAGATACCCACGACTTTTCACACCTCAGTGTAGTTTCACGGGTACAAATGTCTTACAGAATCTACCAGAACATATTAAATATTTGATAAGCGGTATGATAGGCTGTAAGTCTGAATTAGAGAATTTCTGTTGGGCTCCTCCTTTCAAGCCGTTGAAGAGGATCTTGATAAAATTCTAGTGTTTTAAATTGTTTTATAATCAGTGTTAATACTGTTGTAGAATTATAGAAGATGTTTTTTGCTCGTGTATCATGTCATTTCTGGAAACCCAGAATCTACTCTGTAGGAATCAACATGGATTCCGGGAACAGCGATCGTGTGAGACCCAACTCGCTTTATTTGTTCATGAGACCCAGACAATATTAGATACAGGCTCCCAGGTAGATGCCATTTTCCTTGACTTCCGGAAGGCGTTGGATACAGTTCCGCACTGTCGCCTGATAAACAAAGTAAGAGCCTACGGAATATCAGACCAGCTGTGTGGCTGGATTAAAGAGTTTTTAGCAAACAGAACACAACATGTTGTTCTTAATGGGGAGACGTCTACAGACGTTAAAGTAACCTCTGACGTGCCACAGAGGAGTGTTATGGGACCATTGCTTTTCACAATATATACAAATGACTTAGTAGATAGTGTCAGAAGTTCCATGCGGCTTTTCGCGGATGATGCTGTAGTATACAGAGAAGTTGCAGCATTAGAAAATTGCAGCGAAATGCAAGAAGATCTGCAGCGGTTAGGCACTTGGTGCAGGGAGTGGCAACTGACCCTTATCATAGACAAATGTAATGTATTGCGAATACATAGAAAGAAGGATCCTTTATTGTATGATCATATGATAGCGGAACAAACACTGGTAGCAGTTACTTCTGTAAAATATCTGGGAGTATGCGTACGGAACGATTTGAAGTGGCTTGATCATATAAAATTAATTGTTGGTAAGGCGGGTGCCAGGTTGAGATTCATTGGGCGAGTCCTTAGAAAATGTAGTCCATCAACAAAGCAGGTGGCTTACAAAACACTCGTTCGACCTATACTTGAGTTTTGCTAATCAGTGTGGGATCCATACCAGGTCGAGTTGACAGAGGAGATAGAGGAGGTCCAAAGAAGAGCGGCGCGTTTCGTCACAGGGTTATTTGGTAAGCGTAATAGCGTCGCCGAGATGTTTAGGAAACTCAAGTGGCAGACTCTGCAAGAGAGGCGCTCTGCATCGCGGTGTAGCTTTCTGTCCAGGTTTCGAGAGGGTGCGTTTCTGGATGAGGTATCGAATATATTACTTCCTCCTACTTATACCTCCCGAGGAGATCACGAATGTAAAATTAGAGAGATCCGAGCGCGCACGGAGGCCTTCCGGCAGTCGTTCTTCCCGCGAACCATACGCGACTGGAACAGGAAAGGGAGGTAATGACAGTGGCACGTAAAGTGCCCTCCGCCACACACTGTTGGGTGGCTTGCGGAGTATAAATGTAGATTTAGATGTACCGTAATACAATAGTATTTCGCGATGATGAGTCATTCCATAGTATAAACGTTTTGAGTGCGTCGCATCTTGCGGCTCTCAAATATTGAAGAAAATAGTTCTTTAAATGGCTTCTTTGCCTTCTTTCTGCAAAGGATCCGTGAAATATTAGCAAACGAATGCAATTCATGTTACCCTTGCCCATTTCAAATATTGAAATTATGAATGTGGATGAACTGCTTTCCATAAAAACGAAAGAATCGGAAAGAAGTGCATCTACCGTGCACTTCTTTCACTTATTTACGATTTATGATATTGTAGTCATATTATTATCATTACTAATACGGCAATGGCCTGCTGTTCTGCTGATTTTTTTCAGTATGACAGCACAATGAAACTGGAGAGAGGATTGGAGCAAGCTACTTTTATTTTATTTCCTATTGAGCGATCCCCATCAGCTAGCCTTGTTGGCTTTCCTTTTTCCGCGCTTAACTTTTGACTTGGAAGCATGTGCCGGTAGTTTGAACGACTTGGAGAAGCCAGAGTAGTCCTTCTTCTTATTCTTCTAAGTAGTAGTACCAACCTGAAACTCAGTTTCCCCTGCACGTTTGGCTCTGTAGAGAGGCCTCCCTGACTAAATTCTATGCAATCACGAATCATTCCGCAAAATCAGGAATGTCTGCTTGAACGGCAGCTAGGTCGGCGACAGATCCGTACCCCCTGATTGGCCGGCGAAAAATGCGCCAATTCCCACCCCCACAAGGCCCGGCTCCGCTGGAGCAACGGCCGGTAGGCGGTCAGCAGTCGTGAGGAGTCGGTGGCGAGATCCAGAAGAAGACGATTGCAAGCTGGTAAGCATGCGCGCTCTTCCTAGGTTCAGAAGTGGATTGAGTCGCGAATGCATATTAAAGTGTTGGGTGATCTTTAATTTCGGGAGGATTTGCGCCTCATTGCTTTTATTTCGTCCTCATTTTGATATTTTGTTTTTGGATTTGGCGCCAGAGGCCTGGTCGGTTGCAGTATGCAAAACATACGTGGGACTATCAGTCACAACTACCGGTATGATTCAACCACCCTCGTACCTACTTCGCCTTCAGAGAATGTCTTTCCTTCTCCAACACTGCGTTATATTAGTGAACATTTCATAACGCCCTTTGCGTGTTAGGTTTTCCCTTCTTTGTCGCCCACGTGTGAACACGTGGCGAGTAGTTCTGCACACGATATCTAAATTGAACCAGAAGTAGCATGGCCCGCGTTTCTTGTTATTCATATTCGTAAATCAAGGTGTTGCAGAATGAGTTTTATGAATTTTATTAGTTTACGAACGGAAGGCCGCTTTAATAACGTGCATCCACAAGTAGTCATAGTTTGCCCTTTCAATATATTTACGTATTAGCTGTTGGATCCCGACTCTTACCTTTCACTAATTATTAGAGTAAATTCGTTTCTAAATGGTCAGCTCCCACCTTTCCTTGTCCATTTCGAACGCTAGTATTGTGGGTGACTGCTGAATTTAGGCCATATCCCCCTACGCCCCTCAGTCTTGTATTAACGTCCATAGATAAAGGTATGTATACTCAATAATTATACTTCGTTTGCACAAGTGTAATTTCGATTTCTAATATATTGTGGAGCTTTTAATCCGACATTAAAAAAAAAAAAAAAAAAAAGGTTCAAATGGCTCTGAGCACTATGGGACTTACCTTCTAGGTCATCAGTCCGCTAGAACTTAGAACTACTTAAACCTAACTAACCAAAGGATGTCACACACATCCATGACCGAGGCAGGATTCGAAACTGCGACCGTAGCGGTCGCGCGGCTCCAGCCTGTAGCGCCTAGAACCGCTCGGCCACCTCGGTCGGTTCCGACATTCAATGAAAAGTGTTAACCCCATTTATAGAGAGATCAAGGAAATGCTAGCATTGCAAGGCTCCCTACTGTAAGTGCTCGTTTTAAGATGATAAAATTGATTGTAAATCCAATGAGTAGTTTTTGTTTGATCGTGGTGGGTATTTTTTTATGCAGTCAGATAGACGATCCTTGCGCCAGTCCCTGATCCTTTCTAATGCGCCGACGACTCTTGTATGTGGTGATCCGTATGAAATTCAACCCCAGTCCTCCGTTCTAGGTAAGGGAAAGTCGCACTGATAGGGCAGTTGTGAGCAAAATCCACGTTATGCGGTGAAAGGGTAAGCCCTGCCATTCCCAATCCCTTTTGATGGGCAAGACACCTCTTTTAAAACTTCAGAGGTTGAAGAAATGTATCCTACTTAATGCCTAAAGTGGTAAATAACTCGATGTACAGTCGTGAGAGATCGAAGCCGAGACAGGACGACTTTTTTTAGCCATCATACGAGCTCTAATCTCCTTAATTTCATCTTAGTGGTTTTCCGACAAGATATGTGTAGAAGGGTGCAACGTGCTGACTGATAAACGAACGTCCCAGGAATTTTAGCAGTAGTTTGCCGCAGGAATTATATGAGCATTTTCGCGACTTCGAACTTACTAAACTAACTAGTGGCAAAACATAGTTTTTTTCGGATATTCTGTGTTGCCTCTATTAACACTACCTGGTAATAACTCTAGATTGACAAGCGATAATGAAGTGTCGGGCGAAGGAGGTTTGCGTAAACTTCCTCTGTCTTAAATGGATTACGGTTCCTGAGGATTTATCCAATGAATCTCAGTCCGGCAGCTACCTTTCCTTCGATTAGATTTATGTGGTCGTTTTGTTCTAAATCACCCCTAAGCATACTCCCAGCTATTTGATGGACTGACAGTGGTTTTTTTTTTTTTTGCAGTCGCGTAATCAAACAATAATAGCTGTTTATGCCCACTATATAATATTTGTTTTGTTGTGCGTTATTCCCACTTCATCAACAAAGCGTCTACTGCGTGAAGGTCTTCTCTATACAGGGTGTTACTAAAAGGTACGTCCAAACTTTCAGGAAAAATTCCTCACACACAAATAAAGGAAAGATGTTATGTGGACATGTGTCCGGAAACGCTTAATTTCCATGTTAGAGCTCATTTTAGTTTCGTCAGTATGTACTCTACTTCCTCGATTCACCGCCAGTTGGCCCAATTGAAGGAAGGTAATGTTGACTTCGGTGCTTATGTTGACATGCGACTCATTGCTCTACAGTACTAGCATCAAGCACATCAGTACGTAGCATCAACAGGTAAGTGTTCATCACGAACGTGGTTTTGCAGTCAGTGCAATGTTTACAAATGCGGAGTAGGCAGATGCCCATTTGATGTATGGATTAGCCGGGGCAATAGCCGTGGCGCGGTACGTTTGTATCGAGACAGATTTCTAGAACGAAGGTGTCCCGACAGGAAGACGTTCGAAGCAATTGGTCGGTGTCTTAGGGAGCACGGAACATTCCAGCCTATGACTCGCGACTGGGGAAGACCTAGAACGACGAGGACACCTGCAATGGACGAGGCAATTCTTCGTGCAGTTGACGATAACCCTAATGTCAGCGTCAGAGAAGTTGCTGCTGTACAAGGTAACGTTGACCACGTCACTGTGTGGAGAGTGCTACGGTAGAACCAGATGTTTCCGTATCATGTACAGCGTGTGCAGGCACTATCAGCAGCTGATTGGCCTCCACGGTTACACTTCTGCGAATGGTTCATCCAACAATGTGTCAATCCTCATTTCAGTGCAAATGTTCTCTTTACGGATGAGCCTTCATTCCAACGTGATCAAATTGTAAATTTTCACAGTCAACATGTGTGGGCTGACGAGAATCCGCACGCAATTGTGCAATCACGCCATCAAGATTTTCTGTCAACGTTTGGGCAGGCATTGTTGGTGATGTCTTGATTGGGCCCCATGTACTTCCACCTATGCTCAATGGAGCACGTTATCATGATTTCATACGGGATACTCTACCTTTGCTGCTACAACATGTGCCTTTACAAGTACGACACAACATGTGGTTCATGCACGACGGAGCTCCTGCACATTTCAGTCGAAGTGTTCGTACGCTTCTCAACAACAGATTCGGTGACCGATGGATTGGTAGAGGCGGACCAATTCCATGGCCTCCACGCTCTGCTGACCTCAACTCTTTTGACTTTCATTCATGGGGGCATTTGAAAGCTCTTGTCTACGCTACCCCGGTACCAAATGTAGAGACTTTTCGTGCTCGTATTGTGGACGGCTGTGATACAATACGCCATTCTCCAGGGCTGCATCAGCGCATCAGGGATTCCATGTGACGGAGGTTGGATGCATGTATCCTCGCTAACGGAGGACATTTTGAACATTTCCTGTAACAAAGTGTTTGAAGTCACGCTGGTACGTTCTGTTGCTGTGTGTTTCCATTCCATGATCAATGTGATTTGAAGAGAAGTAATAAAATGAGCTCTAACATGGAAAGTAAGGGTTTCCGGACACATGTCCACATAACATATTTTCTTTCCTTGTGTGTGAGGAATGTTTCCTGAAAGTTTGGCCGTACCTTTTTGTAACACCCTGTATAGAATAGCATCATCCACCAACAATCTTCACAAGCTTCAAATTTAGGTACATATAAGCCATCATATTTTGAAATGGTTGCTTCCGCCTATGGCTGTAACTTTATTCAAGACATTTTGTGACTATAGAACACTATGTGTTTCTGATAGCACTCTAAGGTGTCTTTGGGACAACGAAACAATCTTTGCTCTTTGACACCAAAGCTTGGACTTCAATAGATGTAGGAATATACTGGATTGAATAATTGCACATTAGAACCTTTATTGTAATAAAAGTATAAATCAATACTTTCAGTAACTTGTAAGAGTTTTTGGTGAGAATTTTACGAATAATTCCGCGTTACGCTCCCTGATCTCGTGAGAGGTCTGAATTCTGTGGCATGTTGCCGAAACTGACTGCCAGGGTTGCTGTGCAATTGTATGAGACTGAGATTAGGATCCCTGTTCTGGAAAAACTGTGTTCAAAGCTACGATCCAAAACGAGATGCGGAATAACTCTCTCAGTGGAATGAGTTTGTTGATAGAGCGGTTAAACAGCTTCAATTATTACATCAGTAGGTTTGAAAATTGGAGGATAGATAAGCACGAACAATCAGCACATGTAAATGACGATTTCGGTTACGCGGAGGGCCTCCCACAGATAAAGAGAATTATTAAAAAGCACGTGTACGGCAGTTATTATCAACTCCAAGAGGCCAAGAGAAAAATACGATAATTCTCTTTCTTCCTTATAACTGTCGACTCAGTCGTTTCGAGACTAGGTTTTGCCATCTCAAAATGGTTATCTGACACCCATGAAAGTTTATAATACCATTAGTGGAATGCCTTACACTGCCTGACAAGAAAAGTGAAGCTTCTAGAAGAAGTAGTGGGAGGCCAATGTAACTCCATACACGTTTACACATCCGCAGGTATGTAAATGATTCGAGTTGCAGTTCTCTGTGACAAGTAGAACGTCAACCAGAGTGCAATACTGTTGTTATTCTTCAGTTTTGTTCCCAAGCCTGGTAGAGTATATAATGGATGGTCACCACATAGAGATATTACATATACCTGTCAGACAGCGTTATCAACATTTTAGCGGCCTCGTTGAGGACCACCATTTGGCCGGTTGGTCAAATCGTCCAATATCCAGATTGTCTGGTATTCGGATGTGACAGTGGCCAGATGCTGGACTGCATGCGAACGTGAAGACAGGCATACACGTCGTCAAGTTTCCAGTTGACCACGTGTGACTACCAGAAAGTAAGATCTCCATATTGTACACTTCAGTACATGCAACTCTTTCACATTCGAATCTGCCACGAAGAGAATGTACCTTCTCACAGGAGATGTTCAATATGCCCTCTGTGAGCATTGATACACGCATCAACCCGCTGTCGAAGTGAATCTCCGACGCGTTGATGTATCCCTGGAGTATTGCATATGTTTTCATAGCCATCCGAGAACAGGTAGTGGACTCCCTGCGATGTGTTACGTCTTCCCGTACCATTGGTCGGAGACTAACAGCAGACATATTACGGAATTACCATCCCACGCGTCCACTGCTGTTAGCACAGCTCGAACGGCTGCATTTGTAGCACAGCCGTGACTGTGAAGTATGGACTGCTGATGATTAGAGACGCATTTTGTTGAGCGATTAGTCTCGATTCTGTACTATCTCAGATGACTGTCCTCGGTGACTATGGCACAAACCTGTCGAAAAGTACCATTCATCTAATGTTTTGTAGAGACATGGGGGGTGTTATTCCTAGCGTCATTGGGTGGGGTGGCATGGGGTACACCATCAGGTCATGACTGATAGTGATCGAGGGAACTCCAATGGCACAACAGTACAGCACAGACATCCTGAGTCGTCATGTGCTACTTCTCACGCAACAACTGTTCAACAAACAATGCTCATCTACACATGAAAAGTGTTCCTATGAAGTGTCTGCTTGATGCTGACACACTAACATAGCAAGCCAGGAACCTATATTTGTCTCAGACAAAGCATGTGTGGGACCAGGTCGGTCATCAACTCCGTGACAGTGCCAATATGTGGGATATCACGGACCATTTGCAACACTTGTGGGCCAGTTTGCCTCAGGCAAGATTACAATGGCATTATGACACCCTTCAAAACCAAATCAGTGCATGTATTCATGTTGTAGGATGGGACTCACCGTCACACAGATAAATGGTTTATATTGTCTGGTTACTTGTAAATCTAACTCAACTTCTAATCATCGAAATAACATCACGTAATGAGAGAGGACAAGTTACTCTCTCACCTATTTATCATATATGGGAAATCATTAAAGATTTTGTTACAACCTGATATACCTTAAGTGAGACTCTAGAAAGTTAATGACCTGAGCAGACGTTAATGGAGCCTGGTAGGGCGCCAAAAGCATGAGATTTTTTAAGGTTCTTAGCCCACAGAAACGGCATGTTAGGAGTTAGAAGCAAAAGGGGGCGAACCCATCCCTCAGTAAATCTTGCCGGACAGGCCCACAGATGTACAGGGCAGACAGGGCAGCCCCTCACCTAGACAGGTCTCCAGCAGAACAATGCCACAATACCTGCCATGGTGGAAGGCGAAGTATGGGCTAGGGGCAATGGTCTGAAGGAATGTGTCTATACAGAGGAGTCATAAACCAGGCATTGTATGCAGAGCCATGTGTAATAAAAAATCACAAGTTTTCATGTTCACTGAAACTGGAAATAGGCTTGTGGACCACTTCCATCGGCTGCCTCTGCATTTGAAAAACTTTAAAAATAGAATCTTTACTACACCTCATAGCTAGGACAAACAAGCTCCAAGGCACAAGCGATTTAGATAAAGATCTTTAAGTTTGTACCTGTTCGCTTGTTGCCATGGGAAGTGACACAACGTTGGGAAAATAACCTTCCCCCTCTGTGAAAACTTAAGAAAAAGACAGTAATTGGCGGTTTCTTTTTTTTCCAGAGACACAGGTTCCTTAACTCTTGTCCTGGTTCGACATGAGTTTCTGCTGTCGTGTGGGAGGGGAGATTTAGGGCCTCTGGAGCCCTATGATTGCCTCAAGACAGGGTGAAGGTAGTGCCGTTCATGCACTTTGTGGGAAAATGGATTTTATTTCTGGAGAGGTGCATAGCACTCAGGTGTTGGACTTTGATCCGGAATCACTTCTAGTCGAGGCTCTCACATGTGTTGTTGGTACTTGGGACTCGTCTTGAGACTGACTTCACTTGCAAGTAGTTTCGACTGGGGAGCCTGTGGTGAAGTTCTTACCGTACCGGCAGTGTGACTTCAAACGTGTTGGACTGCTCGTTTGCCAATGGCACACTTATTCGTTTTTGGATTACAAATCTTGACGTTTGCTATCCTTGTGTGCTCTGGCGTATAAGTGAACCAAACTGGTCCTTGGTATGACCAGCGAATGGGTGTGTCACACACTGAAATCTACCATGATTTTGGGGCTCTGGTAGACAGTAAATTGCGATCCGTCTGCCCAATCGCTAGACCGTGAGATTTTTTGCATTTCTTTCATGGCCACAATCGATTCACAGATGCCACCTCTGCTTCTCACCTCTGCCTCACACATCTCGTTGGCTACAATTTACATCTCCGCATGAAGCAAACAGGGTAGCATACTGCTTCTCTGGCATTGTCAGGGCGTACATATCTCAATCGCCACTTGCTCTCAGCTGCACCTATATAGAGAAACTTCAGTAGATTTGATCAATCAAACTCTATTCAGTGTCAGATCAATTCAGATTGCGTTATCCATTTATTTAGGGCCAGAGTTAAACCGTTTTGACAACCGAGGATCCTTTTCCATTGTAGTCTTAAAGTATCTGTTAGTTGTTTATGGAATTCTACCAATAACCAATAAACTGACTAAACCAGAGGTTGTACAGAGTTTCAGGGAAGGCATAAGGGAACAATTGACAGGAATGGGGGAAAGAAATACAGTAGAAGACGAATGGGTAGCTCTGAGGGATGAAGTAGTGAAGGCAGCAGAGGATCAAATAGGTAAAAAGACGAGGGCTAGCAGAAATCCTTGGGTAACAGAAGAAATATTGAATTTAATTGGTGAAAGGAGAAAATATAAAAATACAGTAAATGAAGCAGGCAAAAAGGAATACAAACGTCTGAAAAATGATATCGACAGGAAGTGCAAAATGGCTTAGCAGGCATGGCTAGAGGACAAATGTAAGGATGTAGAGGCTTATCTCACTAGGGGTAAGATAGATACTGCCTACAGGAAAATCAAAGAGACCTTTGGAGAAAAGAGAGCCACTTGTATGAATATCAAGAGCTCAGATGGAAACCCAGTTCTAAGCAAAGAGGGGAAAGCAGAAAGGTGGAAGGAGTATATAGAGGGTCTATACAAGGGCGATGTTCTTGAGGACAATATTATGGAAATGGAAGAGGATGTAGATGAAGATGAAATGGGAGATATGGCACTGCGTGAAGAGTTTGACAGAGCACTGAAAGACTTGAGTCGAAACAAGGCCCCGGGAGTAGAAAACATTCCATTAGAACTACTGACGACCTTGGCAGAGCCAGTCATGACAAAACTCTACCATCTGCTGAGCAAGATGTACGAGACAGGCGAAATACCCTCAGACTTCAAGAAGTATATAATAATTCCAACCCCAAAGAAAGCAGGTGTTGACAGATGTGAAAATTACCGAACTATCAGTTTAATGAGTCACAGCTGCAAAATACTAACGCGAATTATTTACAGACGAATGGAAAAACTGGTAGAAGCCGACCTCGGGGAAGATCAGTTTGGATTCCGTAGAAATGTTGGAACACGTGAGGCAATACTGACCTTACGACTTATCTTAGAAGGAAGATTAAGGAAAGGCAAACCTACGTTTCTAGCATTTGTAGACTTAGAGAAAGCTTTTGACAATGTTGACTGGAATACTCTTTTTCAAATTCTGAAGGTGGCAGGGGTAAAATACAGGGAGCGAAAGGCTATTTGCAATTTGTACAGAAACCAGATAGCAGTTCTAAGAGTCGAGGGGCATGAAAGGGAAGCAGTGGTTGGGAAGGGAGTGAGACAGGGTTGTAGACTCTCCCCAATGTTATTCAATCTGTATATTGAGCAAGCAGTAAAGGAAAGAAAAGAAAAATTTGGAGTAGTTATTAAAATCCATGGAGAAGAAATAAAAACTTTGAGGTTCGCCGATGACATTGTAATTCTGTCAGAGACAGCAAAGGACTTGGAAGAGCAGTTGAACGAAATGGACAGTGTCTTGAAAGCAGAATATAAGATGAACATCAACAAAAGCAAAACGAGGATAATGGAATGTAGTCGAATTAAGTCAGGTGATGCTGAGCGAATTAGATTAGGAAATGAGACACTTAAAGTAGTAAAGGAGTTTTGCTATTTGGAGAGCACAATAACTGATGATGGTCGGAGTAGAGAGGATATAAAATGTAGACTGGCAATGGCAAGGAAAGCGTTTGTGAAGAAGAGAAATTTGTTAACATCGAGTACAGATGTAAGTGTCGGGAAGTCGTTTCTGAAAGTATTTGTATGGAGTGTAGCCATGTATGGAAGTGAAACATGGACGATAAATAGTTTGGACAAGAAGAGAATAGAAGCTTTCGAAATGTGGTGCTACAGAAGAATGTTGAAGATTAGGTGGGTAGATCACATAACTAATGAGGAGGTATTGAATAGGATTGGGGAGAAGAGAAGTTTGTGGCACAACTTGACTAGAAGAAGGGATCGGTTGGTAGGACATGTCCTGAGGCATCAAGGGATCACAAATTTAGCATTGGAGGGCAGTGTGGAGGGTAAAAATCGTAGAGGGAGACCAAGAGATGAATACACTAATCAGATTCAGAAGGATGTAGGTTGCAGTAGGTACTGGAGATGAAGGAGCTTGCACAGGATAGATTAGCATGTAGAGCTGCATCAAACCAGTCTCAGGACTGAAGACCAAAAATGGCTCTGAGCACTATGTGACTCAACTGCTGAGGTCATTAGCCCCCTAGAACTTAGAACTAGTTAAACCTAACTAACCTAAGGACATCACAAACATCAATGCCAGAGGCAGGATTCGAACCTGCGACCGTAGCGGTCTTGTGGTTCCAGACTGCAGCGCCTTTAACTGCACGGCCACTTCGGCTGGCTGACTGAAGACCACAATAACAACAACAAATAACCTGTTTAGCATAATTTATGTTTGTTTTTTCTTTTGAAAAATAAGTGTTGTTTGCACACTAAAAATATGCCAACGCAATCAATCTTTAAACAGTCCCCACCAGCGTTAACTTTCATTGTGGCAACCCTGCCAGGATATCGGATTGGTGGCCTTATCTGTGGCTGTCAGATCGTATTGCCTAGCGTAGTCATTCAATTTGATGTCCCTTGTGTAGAACTTTGAATTGATGGCACCTTGTGTGACCGTCAGAGCGTAGATAGTGATGCATAGTGAAGTTTCTGTTCTCCATGTTTAATGTGGTGCACTGGGTAGAGTATATTCGCGTTGCTGATGCCTAGATAAAGTACTAATACTTAATTATTTCATGAGTGTGTTTTCGTGTTATGTTTGTGACTTAAGTGTTAATGAGTTTTTGTTCCTGATGGCGAACGGCGTTGTGCTGGTCCGTTAGGATAGAGTGAGATTTTCGTTTGTGAGCATAGACAAGCGTGCTGTTATTTGAATTCATTGTCAGGAACTAGGAATCAGTAGATGAGGGGAGCGTAATTTAGAGCAGAATATAAGTGTCATAGTAATGCGTAGTGTTTAAATTCGTTTGAGTTGGAATTAGAATGTATGCTTACAGGAAGCAAGGCGCATTTGCAACAGAGTAGCGGAAGTAATTGTGTTTCTTTGACCATGGATCCACGTCAGATTATTAGCAGTGACCAGGCAAATATTACATGGCGTTCTCAGGTAAATGCGGTTGCATATCGGGCAGTTATGTCGAACATAGAACCTGCAGAGTGTAACGACATGTCTCAGTCGGGCGATTAAAATGAATGGGACACCGCAGCAGAAGGAAATGTAGGCGCTGCTGGCACAAGAAGCACCACCAGTGAGACTGGCAGGCCAGAATCACGAACTAAACGACACAGAATGATGGAATCGCGTTCATCTAGTCCTGGAGGTGTTAGCGGTGGATCCCAGTTTGAGGCTCTCATGTAATTAATGCAAGACGCAGAAAGGAAGAGACAAGAGGCAGAGAAAAAGAGACGGGAGGCATAGGAGGAAAGACACAAATTACTCATAAGAACGGTCGCAGACGGTATAAATGGAAGTCGCAAGAATCCAAGAAGACTTAGAGAATGTCAAGGAAACGACAGCAGAAACGCGTGAGGTCACGGAGCAGGCGAAGCGCGATGCCAAAACAGTGCGATTGGTAGCACAAGTAGCACGAAAGGACGCATCAGTGGCCAAAGAACAAATTAAACTCGCAAGAACTGAGGTGTGTGAGCCAAAAAAGGCACTTGCAACTCTCCAAAAGCTAGGCAAAAAAATAGTTCAAGAAACGCAGGAAAAAATGAGTGAGGCTGCGAAGCGAATCGAACAGATAGAAATCAAACAGGCCGAAATCTCTCAAATTAAAGATTAGCAGACCCGAGTCACCGCGCAACAAAACGCTTTTGCTATGACGTACGGCAGGCACAAGGGAGGCTCGCGCAGTTGCAAACACAATCTCGTCCTGTAGAGCGCCGTCGAGAGCATAACAGAAGTGTAGAAATGAAACTTCCTGGCAGATTAAAACTGTGTGCCCGACCGAAACTCGAACGGTCCCGAGTTCGAGTCTCGGTCGGGCACACATTTTTAATCTGCCAGGAAGTTTCATATCAGCGCACACTCCGCTGCAGAGTGAAAATCTCATTCCTGTGTAGAAATGTTTTGTGACTTTCTGAACCGCTATATGAGAACAAACCCCCTGCACATGGGCGAATGCAGCAGGAATATGGTACTGCCGCTGAGGAACGCATAATAGAAAATGCTCCGACGGTAACACGCAGCATGTCAGAGACAGAGCCGGAAAGCAATTGTACACCTCTACCGAGGTCAGAAACGTTATTACGTGAATTTGACAAAACGAGGGGATACCGTAACAGTGCAGGAGGATCGTTGGGGCACGGACACATGGAATCACCCGCTGCAGACGAGAGGGAAAATTCATACGGCGGATACGTTGAACCTCTCGGCCACAAACTTTTCTTGAGCATCCAGAATTTTCAAGTATACAAGGAGGCAAACAACGCATTACGTCCAAAGACCTGGATGCAAAGCACGATCCCGTGCTACCAGAATCTTGGCCACTGAAGTACAAGCTTCAGTTTATCTGCGATTTCTTAGAACGGTCGATTGCAGAACATATGCGCGGAGTTGCGGAGAGTTCTCGCTCCTACCAAGTATTTAAGGACGCATCCCTTAGCACATACTGGTCGCAAGACACACAGAAGAGGATAAAACAGGAGATCATATTAGGAAAGGACTTTGAAGCGTCAGGATTCCGAAGTCCTGTCAAATTCTTCGAATCCCTGGTCAAAAAGAACCGGTTCTTGGATCAACCGTACAGTCCCAAGGAAATTACAAGGCACTGGTAAATTAAATTATCCTTACGGCAACTACTCATCGGTAGATGCAGTGATTTAGTAGAAGCTTTGAAGAGTGCATTGTGCGAACTCGAGTACGTGAATGAAATTCACAGCTCGCGGGAAAGAAGTAGAAATAATGACCGTAACTGGTCAAATTGGCCAGAGAGGAATGACGATGGACGAAATGGGGGAAAACGTCGATCGAATCGAAACCAAAATTCAGACTTCAATGGGAATAACCAGCCATGATGGGAAAATAGAAGAAGACGAGGAAATTATAATCATTACAACAACAACTACCGACGAAACGGAAACGGGAGAGAGCAACAGAACTCGAAACAGGGCCAACAAGATTCTAGGAACCAAAGGCAAGGCCACCCAACCCATTACAGGGATTGCGCAAAGAAAATTCAAACAGGAATTAATACACAGGCGCTGTGGACTCAGCTCAAAGCAATGCCGCAGAAACTATCGGAACGAGCGGTATTAACCTGTTAGAGTACTAAGATAGAAGAGAACTGCAACGGGAAGAGAAGGTGCAGTATGCAGATAGTCTCCACGAATGAACTGTTTAACATAATTTAATGTTGATATTGTGTTGCTTAGCATAATTTTCCATTTGTTCTACTTCGGTGTTTTTTTTCTTTTCTTTTTTGTTGTTGTCAATTTCCATTAGTTTCCAGCATGAGTCCTTGTTGAACGTGGTCAAATGAGTTGTGTATTTGTGACACCTTCACACCAACATTCAATGGCAGGTGACAGATTGAATTAAAATTGCAAGTTATACCTCATCAACCATTGGCACTTTTCGTGGCATGCCAAACCAGGCACGTTGCAATAGTGAGTACACCAAACAACTGAGTACTGCTATTATTTCTTTGGAACTCACAATTTTTGTCCGATTTCCACTCCTAGAAAGGTAAGGAGATCTGTAATCATTTGGCCGCAATTGAGCATCGTACTCTGTCGTAGCATTCTCGTAGAAGAGCCTTCACAAGTATCACTATGACCAATGGAATTGTTTCTGTTTACTTCCCGTGGTTTCTTGTACACTGCCCAAGGGACGGATGTACGTCACTTTTGTTTTTCGTGGTGTCAAGACGTTAAATCGTGTTATAGAGCATGTGCGTCTCGATTTTGGGATGTGTTTCGTATGGTGTTATCGGTCCTCACTTTGGGCGCGTTTCGACGCAAAGACTCTGTGTGTTAGGAGCCATCGCCTGTCGTGCGATGTAGCCTGTCTCGTGGTGGAATTTTGCCAGCGCGATGTGACGCGGTCGGCGAAACATCGTGTATAGGGAATTAGTACGGACAAGTGCAAGTCGCGGTTGAGTGACGAACCACAGACCCGTAAATAGGGAGCATAAACGAAATGATGGACCATGGAAGAGACTTACTTATATATGCAGTATACTTCTGTTTCATTTCAGCAGCAGCGATCCTGACAGAGGAGACAGGGGGCATCCTTGTACTGTGTAAAATTACGTGTACACAATCATAAATGCCACTACAAAGATTTCAGGCAAATCACCAGCACCTGAGTGAGTAAACGCACTTCCTGACCACTTCAGCGCAGCAGACAACACCACCAGACACCGAAAAATAAGAGAGGAGTATACAAGGAATGAAATGCGTGGAATTTCGCTTTGGTATCAAAGGCATAGGCTGGTAAAATAAGTTATTAAGTAGTATTGGGAGAAATCTGCACATTTGTTGGAGGATAGAGGTAGCGCCAGCGTAAAATTAGAGTACATGGCAGGAGTAGAACTAACCAGAAACTAACGAAAACACGTGGACACATAAACAAAGACACCTCATACCACATAATTTACATCCATACAACGTAAACAGGGTCCTGCAGTCAATGACTTTATTTTTGAATTTGCATCTTTAGTAATAAAAGAAATATAAATAAATAAATATAAAAAATGTATTCATCATTATTTTCTTTTCTGTAAATTGATTACATCGATGTAATGACATTTTTGAGAGAATGTGGTACTTGACCAAACTTGAGGATTGTGCAGACTCTGGAAACAACATGGCAGACTGGATGTCATGGCCCATCCCAGCCAGCGAAAGTCGAGCAGAGTGGGCAGCGTTAATGACTCATCTGTAGCAGCCCAGATGTTGGGGACCACCCACTGCGACTGAACCGGCCTGCCAGCTGATGCGCCTATGTCGCGCAGCCCCAGTTTAGGCAATACGTCTCAAGCCAGCATAGACAGCAGGACGCCACTGCATGCTGACAGCAATCCCCCAGTGGCCAATGACCTGCCAGGCCATTAATCGAGGGACAAGTAAGTCGTGTGGCACCACTGTCGACATGCGTGCTGAGCCTAACTGACTCAGCAGGCTGCCGAGAGTGAGTTGTCCTGTTGACAACAGGTGAGCTAATCCGATGTCCCGCACCAGCATGCGATTTATGATGCAGAGGTAAACAGGAAGAGCAAGGATGTCCCACGTCCCGCTAATGCTGAATGGATTTCGATGCCAAGGGGCGGGCTGCACGTCAAATGCAACACTGTCATGCCAGTTCCTGAACAGGATGAAGCCAAGGGTCGTGCTGCGGTCCATAAGCTTCTCAAGACACCAGATGCTACAAGACGAGATGGAACACCAGAGACGTCTGCCGCCACTTCTACCACGTCATGACCTGCGTCAGAGGCCATTCCTCTCAGGTGCAAATTGCTGTTCTTCAGTCCTACCAGTCACAGTTTGTGCATGTGCATAAGTGCCATGTTCTCAATTTGTGTGACATTTTCAATTGTAAAAATTTGTCTCCCCAGATACCCTTGTGGAGCGACCGATAAGATACCATTCTGTAAAATCATTATGTAATATCTTTTTGTGTTTTTGTATGTATCAACTGAACTGCCTTGATCGTGAGGGCTATGTTTGTTCTGCACATTTACTACTGCTCTCGACACTGATTATGTGCCTGCATTTGTTTTAATGTCATAGAAAATAATACACAAATTTACACAAGTTAAGTAAGAAGATAAACAGATTACTCATGTGATTTCCTTGTTCACTGAGAATTTGGGAATGTATGTGTTTGATGATTGAGACCAAATGAGTGATAGAGCAGGGGTAAATCAATGAGCACAGAACAGTTCATACTCCAGAACATAATAAATGATTGGGGACATTAGACATTTCTGACCTCAGGATATGGGGTGAATGTGCATATTGCTTTGCTGCAAGGTCTTTCAATCGCCTATCAAATGTTTAACGGAAGTCAGTGATGTAGCAATGACCTCTGGGCCAAACATAATTCATATCTCACAGCAATGTTTTCATGTACTCTTGCTGGCTTGCAGCTTCATGTGAGTGAATGACCCTTGGAATAAATGAGGCCAAGCTAGGATGTGTTTTAGCTGTGGGCAATCCCGATCGGCAAAGCTACATTTTTCACATATATATCTGTTATAAGGATGAGATTCTCCAACTATTTTCAAACATCTCCTCTGGTTCGTGTCACACTAAACATGGTTTGTGTCACACTAAACAATATTGCAGTGAGACATTACCCAAGCAGAAATCAACAGCAGGTAGAGGGCAGTGAGAGAGGACAAGTTACTCTCTCAACTATTTTTCGTATACGGAAAATTATTGAAGATTTTGTTACAACCTGATGCACCTTGAGTGGAAATCTAGAAAGTTAATGGCCTGAGAAGACTTTGATGGAGCCTGATAGGGCGCTAGAAACACGAGGTATTTTTACAATTCTTAGCTCGTAGAAACGGTATGTTGGGAGCTGATAGCAGTTGGTGGCGAGTCGATCCCTCAGTAAATCTTGCCGAACAGGCCCACATCCGTACAGGACACACATGGTAGCCCCTTATTAAGACAGGTCTCCAACAGAACAATGCCGTGTTACCTGCTATAGCGCCAGCCAAAGACTGGGCTGGGGGGCGACGGTCTGAAGGGATACATCTACACGGTGGAGCCACAAACCAGGCATTGTGTGCAGAGCCACATGTAATAAAAGTTTACAAGTTTTCGTGTTTGCCGATACCGCATAAAAGGCCTGTGAACCACTTCCATCGGCTGCCTCAGTTGTATAAGAAACTCCAGCATTTGAGAAACGTTTAGGGATAGAATCCTTATTACAACTCATAGCTAGGACTAACAAGCTGCAAGGCACAGGTGATTTAGATAAAGATCTTTAAGATTGTATCTGTTCGCTTGTTGCCGTGGGAACTGACACGACTTTGGAGAAAATCATCTTCCCCCTCTGTGAAAACTTAAAAAAGCCAGTAATCGGTCGTTTCTTTTTTTTCCCAGAGATGCAGGTTTCTTAACTCTTCCCCTTGTTCGACATGAATCTCTGCTGTCGTGTGGGAAGGAAGATTTGGCGTCTCTGGCTATGATCGGCTCAAGATGGGGTGAAGACGGTGTCTTTCGTGCGCTTTGGGGGAAAACGGATTTTTTTTTCTGTAGTGGTGCATAGCACTCGAGTGTGCGATTTTGCTCTGGAAACACTTCTAGTCGAGGTTCTCGCATGTGTGGTTGGTAGTTGGGACCTGTCCTGAGACTGACTTTACTTGCGAGTAGTTTAGACTTGGGAGCCTGTGGTGAAGTTCTTACTGTACCGACAGTGTGACTTCAAACGTCTCGGAGCGCTCGTTTACCGAGGGCAAACTTTTTTTTTTTTTTTTTTTTTTTTGTTTACCAGTCTTTATATTTGGTATCCTTGTGCGCTCTGGAGTATAAGTGAGCCAAATTGGTCCTTGGTACGACCAGCGAACGGGTGTGTCACACGCTGAAATCTACCGTGATTCTGGGGTGCTGGTAGAGAGTAAATTGCGATCGATCTGCCCAATCGCTAGACCGTGAGATTTTTGCATTTCTTTCATGGCCGCGATCGATTCACAGGTACCGCCTCAACGTCTCACCTCTGCGTCACTCATCTCGCCAGCTGCAATTTACATCGCACAAAGCAAACAGGGTAACGTACTGCCGCTACGGCATTGTCAGGGCTTACAGATCTCAGTCGCCACTTGCTCTCAGCTGCACCTATACAGAGAAAGTTCAGTAGATTTGATCAGTCAAAAGTCTGCTCAGCGTTATATCAATTCAAATTGCGTTATCCACCGTTTTAGGGCCAGAGTTAAACCGTCTTTGCCAACCCAGGATCCTTGTCCACTGTAGTCTTACAGCACCTGTTAGTTGTCTGCAGTATTCTATATATAAATTGTTTAACACACTTTATGTCTGTTTTTTCTTTTGAAAAGTAAATGTTGTTTGAACACTAAAAATATGCCAACACAATCAATCAGTTAAACAGTCCCCATTAGCTTTAACTTTCAATATCATCTCAATCTGTGACGTTTCCTCTTTCTCTTCCGTATTCTCCCTTTATTTTTGTGTCTAACAGATCCTTGAAACATTCGAATAATGTGACCAACGTCCATGTAAATGGGATAACTTCTTTCATGGTTCGACTTTTTAATGTTTTATGTTCCGTAAAACTTCCAAGGTTTTTATGTCTTTCTTGGTGTTGACGCTCCCTAGTTATCATTTCCTATGCTGCCATTTAATCAATTGCGTCATTTTAGCTACTCTCATCTCAGTGAAATACAGGAGTAGTCGTTTCAACAAGGTATAGAATTTCCGTTAAGTTGCCATGGTAGTATTACACACTGATGTAAGCTATTTGAACCGTGGTATAAACGTATATGGATTTTCATGATTTGGTCTACGACGCAGAAAAGTTTTACAGACATTTAGCCGGTTGGGGTGGCCGAGCGGTTCTAGGCGCTGCAGTCTGGAACCGCGCGACCGCTACGGTCGCAGGTTCGAATCCTGCCTCGGGCATGGGTGTGTGTGATGTCCTTAGGTTAGTTAGGTTTAAATAGTTCTAAGTTCTAGGGGACTGATGACCTCAGCAGTTAAGTCCCATAGTGCTCAGAGCCATTTGAACAGACGTTAAAAATAACTGTTTTAGTTACTGGAGAAATAAGTGTGTTGCAGGCAAAGGTATTATACTTTAATAGATTACGATACGTCCTAATGCCAAGCTCCTTGGAAAACTTTGAAAAAAGATGAGTCACATACAAAACATTTTTTTGTCAATGAGCATATTTTTCTTTTAATCTGTTGTTTATGAATTATGCCCTACGTTACTAAAGCAACATGTGATTGGATTGGTTCAAATGGCTCTGAGCACTATGGGACTTAACTGCTGAGGTCATCACTCCCCTAGAACTTAGAACTACTTAAACCTAACTAACCTAAGGACATCACACAAATGCATGCCCGAGGCAGGATTCGAACCTGCGACCGCAGCGGTCGCGCGGTTCGAGACTGTAGCGCCTAGAACCGCTCGGCCACTCCGGCCGGCCATGTGATTGGAATTAGATCTCCAGAACAAATCTCTTCCGCGAACTTTAAGTGTGTAATATCTCATAACTCTTACTTCTGGCGACACGACTAACTTGCGCAATTTATCGTTAGTTCCTGCATATTACAGAAGTGATGGAACAGTGCTAATCTGATGCGATCCACAGCTGATTCTTGTTGATATTAGCAAGAAACCAGCACAGATGTACTGATACTCTTTTGTTGTTTCACGACCTGTTTCATTCAACAGAACATCATCTGGCTACACTTCCAACAATCTTCATTGGAAATTTTCACAGATTTATGCCAACATCATCAATTAAAAAGCCTAGTTATCTCACGTAAGATAACTGTTCTGAAGTCATGATACTGGCATAACTCTGTATTTCTTTTGAATACTGTTGGCTGTGCACATGATGACGTTCTTTTGAACTAAATCGGTCGCGACATTATAAATTTGAATGAGTATAGCTGTGGTGGATCTTATTAATATTATTGGTCCAGCACTGCTCGCGCTGATGCGTACTGCCTTCTGGTACCAGACACACAGAATTCCAGAACGTTTCAGTGTTGAGGTGCCGAGTTTGGGGAACACTCGTCCGATTTTATCTTCTGTTGTGTGTCAGGAGTACTGTGTAATTTACTCCAGTCACCTCTAGTAGTGTGCTGATTGCCTGAATCGATCATGCGTTTCACATCAGGACACAGAGCTCTGTAACTTTGAACAGAGTTGGTAAGTCATTACCCTGAACGTATCAGGCACGCAGTGAGATTCAGGGCAGGCTGTTTGAAACTGCAAATTTAATAGAACGTCAATGATAAATTTTTTTGTTATTTGTTCTCCGTATCTCTCGGATGTATTGTGCACTAAACTCATAAATAACGGGTCAAAAATATGTTTGGAAACTTCCTGGCAGATTAAAACTCTCAGCGAGGCAGGAACTCTGACCTGGTATACCCCTTCAGTGACAAAGCTGTTACTGACTGACCTTCCCAGGTACTGGATAGGTCAGTCAGTAGCATCATTGCCACGAGGCGCAGGCACTGGGTTCGATTGAGTTCCTTTCCCACTGACAGTAATAATCTGCCAAGAAATTCAAAACAGCTCTAACACCACTCTAGAGTGAAAGATTCATTGAAGAACATACTGCTTGACGTAATACAGGGTGTAGCAAAAATGAACGGCACAAATTACAGGAGACATTCCTTGTGTGAGGAAATTGTGTTGTATGAAAATGAGTCTGAAAAAGCTTTTTTCATATCACAATTCATTTTCTACAATTATTTATGATGGGAACCACAACACCAGCAGAATGCACCAAAATACCACACGCAACTCTTTGTCAGAGTAGAGGTTCAATATACCCACCATGAGCATTGATACGTGCATCAACCCGCCGTCGTAGTGAATATCGAATGCGCTGATGCGTCCCTGGAGTACTTCGTACATTTCCGCAGCCTTCCATAACACGTGCACGGAGACTCCGAATATCTTGTATTGGGGTTCCATACATAAGATCTTCCAAATGCCCCCACATATAAAAGTCCATGAGTTTAGGTCCGGGGAGCGTGGAGGCCAGGCAGTTGGTCCATCTCTATCCATCCATCTGTCACCGAATCTATTATTTTGAAGCCGTCGGACATTAGCACTAGAATGAGGAGGTCCTCCACGGTGGCCGGCTGCTGTGGCCGAGCGGTTTTAGGCACTTCAGTCCGGAACCGCGCTGCTGCTACGGTCACAGGTTCGAATCCTGCCTCGGGCATGTATCTGTGTGATGTCCTAAGGTTAGTTAGGTTTAAGTAGATCTAAGTCTAGGGGACTGATGACCTCAGATGTTAAGTCCCATAGTGCTTAGAGCCATTTGAACCAGCCTCCACCGTGCATGAAATGCATATTTTGCTTCACTGCTACAGACACATTTGCTAACATTTTCTACGAAATTACTATAATGCTTGGGTGGAAGAAAGTGAGGATCTACCAAAACAGTCACCAACAATGCCTGGCCAAACATTGACAAAAAAATCTTTGGTGACCTGCTTCAACAATTGCGTGAGGATTGACTTCTGCCTGTACATCCGATTGTGAAAATTTAGAATGTGACCTCGTTGAAATGACGCTTCATCTGTGAAGAACAGCCTTGCACTGAAATCGCGGTTGACACTTTGTTGAATAAATCATTCGCAGAAGAGTACCGGTGCACGTAAATCAGCTGACTTATTTATATAAATGATATGCCCTCTAGTATTACGGGTAACTCTAAAATATTTCTGTTTGCTGATGACACTAGCTTGGTAGTAAAGGATGTTGTGTGCAACAGTGACTCGGTTTCAAGTAGTACAGTACATGACCACAGTTCATGGCTTGTAGAAAATAAACTAACGTTAATCACAGTAAGACTAAGTTTTTACAGTTTCTAACACGCAGTTCAACAAAACCTGCAGTTTTAATTTCACAGAACGGGCGTATGATTAGTGAAACTGAACAGTTCAAATTTCTAGGTGTTCTGATAGATAGTAAGCTGTCGTGGAAATCCCACTTTCAGGATCTTGATCAAGGACTTAATACTGCCATTTTTACTATTCGAACGGTATCAGAAGTGAATGATACTTCGACACGAAAATTAGTCTACTTTGCTTATTTTCATTCTCTTATGTCATATGGTATTATATTTTGGGGTAATTCTTCCCATTCTTCAAGGATATTTTTGGCGCTGAAACGGGCGGTTTGGGCAATAAGTGGTGTGAGTTCACGAACCTCTTGTCGACCTCTGTTCACGAGTCTGGGTATTTTGACATTGACCTCTCAATATGTATATTCCTTATTGTCGTTTCTTGTTACCAATATTAGTTTATTCCCAAGAAAAAGCAGCTTTCACTCGGTTAATACTCGGCAGAAATCAAACCTGCATTTGTATCGGACTTCCTTAACTCTAGTGCCACTCTAATTCAAAAATCTTAGCGGTAATCCACGCGCTTTCAACTCGAAACTGAAGAGTTTCCTCATGGGTCACGCCTTCTATTTTGTCGAGGAGTTCCTTGAAAAATTAAGCTGATTCTTGTTGTATTGCTGATAGCTTTTACTTAAACTTATGGACTGACTCTTTTTAGGTTCATGAACATTTATTTTTATCTGTTATTACTTTTATGTTGTAATTTCATGTACTGACACGTTCCATGACCTTGGAGATTTGCTCCTCAATTTGGTCCTGCTGATTTTGACGCGTAAATAAAAATAAAATAAAAATAAAAACCAACAAGGAAATTAGAGATACGAGTATTCATTCGTTGTAGGAAGCTGTTACCCCATTACAATAGGTGAATAATGAATTCACGCGCTGTAAATGGCATGGATACAGCTGGTCCACGTGTAACACTCGACAGACAGTCATTAGGGGAAAACGAGTTCTAACATAGAAACAAAGCGTTTTCAGGCCCACGTTCATACAATATAATTTCTTTGTCTACAGATGAGGAATGTGTCCTGCAATTTGTGCCGAACATATTTTTGTTGCACTCTATATAACTCGCTGTGCGGGACCAATCACGCCTCGATGTTTGTTAGTGAGGTCATTCTATAAACGGAAACGGACTTTCTAAATAGTATGATTCCTTTCTCTCATTCAGTATTCATACATAGAATTGCTAGTGGAAATTAGGCGTTTTAGGTTAATTTCTTCTTCTACCTTTCTTTATTGTATGAATCAAGAATTCCTTCATTGCTATGGACTATATGACAGACCAAGAAAGCGATTAACAGATAGTTGATCCTGACTGCATGCCTGCAAGTGCCCCGCGGTAGCCCGCTTCACCTGTCGATGTCGCAGTGGTAGCAGACGCACTCGGCCAGCCGGCGCCTCATCTCGCCCTCCACGTCTGCAGACTCGGCCGCTTCTCTTCGCTTCTGGTCGTGGCTGGCCGCCAGCCCGGGCTTTGCTTCGCCTTGAGGGCCGCACACGTTGACCAGCATGAGGTTGAGCAGCTGCAGGTGCGCCGCCTGGTAGATGATGAGCGACACGAAGAAAGCGTCCACGATGCACGAGATGAGCGCTCCACACAACAGGCCACCAGCCACCAGCGTGTACACCACCTGCACACGGACACCGCTCCATCAGCCCTGTATCCGACTGGATTTGGTACTGCTTTGAATCTTCTGATAGGTTTTCTATCAAAGCTGCTTAACGGATCATTTCAAAGGATAGTAAATCTTTTGTTAATCACCTCGAAAAAGCAAAATTATTAAAGATACTTTTTCTTTGTTTGCAGGTACAGTCGACAAAATAAAGCTGTTGGCACGGAAAATGGGTAGGTCTCAAACCGGGCATTCTCGGCATGTACAGAGAAACACCCCCGTGATGTCCTTTATTGGGTTTTGCGTGATTTACCGAAGCCGCCAAACAGTTAATTATTGTGATTATATGACCGTGTGCTTAATGGATGAAAGGATATCGGTTTTTTCGTGTGCTTTCGGGGGTATTTCAACCGAGTGCTGCTGTTCTGAGACGGAATAGTTAATCATTGAAAGTTTATCTATTATTAAGAACCATAAAGGTTACGATATACAAACTGATATGTATTTTCTACTAACACACAAATTCTGAGACAGTTGCTACCTTCGCCTTCCACGTTTAATTACGGTTACATCTTTTATTGGTTACTGATTTTTAAGTATTTCGTCACACGCAATGATGATGGTTAACATTCACTACAATCCATGGTTGTTGCTGGCTGACACGGTTGACGCGAAACACGTAATCCGGCACTTGCCACTTTTGTTTTTATGTCACTCGCTAATCGGTTTCGATGAGGGTCAACCCCACAACGATCGGGGGGACGCGCTCATTTGTCATACTCCGGTGAATTTACCGTTTACTACTCACTCGACCACCATTCTTCCCCGTCTCTCCAGTAGTACAGCTCACTCAACACTAGTCTCACTGCCTCCTGCAGTGCTCGACAATCGACTCCTGTTTGCTATCGACATGGGTGTCGCATACTAGCATCTATGTTTATGGGATCATGGATCCCTTACAACAGGCACCCCACAAGTTGTGGCAAGACTTTCGCTCAGTAAATACCCACATTGGGTTACAGCGGCAACATATTACCTTACCAACGAGATGAACTACACACAATAGTCAAAATTAATACCAAACATTACACAGAGAAGTATAGGATGTCCACAGCGATCGGGAAATACGGTATGTAGTGATTTGAACGGCAGCGCTAGATGCCCTTCGAAGGAGCTGTTAGTGTTGCTGTGTAAATTGCTCAAGGTCTGGTCGTCATTTGTCAGAGCTCGGTTCCGACATATGGTCAATATCTTTTATGCCCCGTCGTCGTACTGCCAACGCCCTTTTCCTGATAGCTTTTCTTGTGTTGATGAATACACGGGTGCACATTATTTTTAATCTTTATAGAGGGCTATTCTAGTACGAGCTAACAAACTCGAACATTTTAAACAAAATATATCCTAGTTATTTTAAAGGGATTCGTCTTATAGGAGTAGGAGACTCTTCATTGAACGTGGAGTTCGGAGGTTTGTCTACTCTGTGAAGTGGAACAGATGGCGATCTGTGGCTTAAGACCGCAGTGCTGGAGCACGCACAAGTATTACGGAGCAGACCGTACATCGAACAATGTTGAACATGGAGCTCTGCAGCAGACGAACACAGCATGTGTTCACATATCGATTCAACGACATCGTCAGTTACGATTGCGGTGGACACGGGAATGTCTTGTTTCGAGGTCGATCAATGGAAACGTGTCGGCTCTTTGAGTGAATCACTTTTTTGCTGCGGTAGGTCTATGGTCGTCTCCGCAAACGCCGTAATCCAGGTGAATGGCGAGTCGAAACGTGCAGCGGGCCAAGGACGCAAGTTGGTGGGAGCAGTATTATGCTATGGGAGACATTCTGCTGCGCTTGCATGGAACCTGTGGTATTAATCAAAGACACGCTAACAGCTGCGAAACACCAGCATCTCTTCATGCCTGATGTTCTCCCCGACAGCGAAGCAGTTTTCAGCAGTATAATTGTTCACGTCCCGAAGCCACAGTCGTTTGAGGAACATTATAGTGAACTCATGTTAATGTCTAGAAGACGAAATTTGCCTAAAATATATCCTATCGAAACCATCTGGGTCGCTATCGGGCCGTATAATAGGGTTCGCGAATCAGCAGCAAGTCATTAACGCGAATTACACGAACTGTTGGTAGAATGCCCCATACCTCCACTAACCTACCAACAAACTGTGTGATCCCTGATACGCAGAATCAGTTACGTATTTCGTTCCAAAGAAGGAAAAAGAAGCTATCAAACAGGTCGTCATAATGTTTTGGGTCATCAGTGTATTATCATCATAAAGTCCACACGATAGTCGATGACAATCACTTACCACCTTGTAAAAAGTCCGTGACAGGCTTATTCTCACCAAATCAACGATAGTCATGGTATACGTGCTGAAGTCGGAAGCAGAAGATGAAGAGGTAGAAAAGTATATGAGGATATTGAACGGGTAATTCATTAAGTAAACCGAGATGAAAATCTGTTAGCCACGGAGGATTGGAATGCTATTGTAGGGAAAGGAGAAGAAGAAAGGTAAACGTGAGAGTATGGGGTTGGTACTAGGAAAGAGAGAAAAGAGGGACTAACTGCGTTCTGCAATAAATTGCATCTGGTAATATCGAATATTGTGTTCAACAATCACAAGAAGAGGAGGTATACTTGGAAATGACTGGGAAGTACGGAAAGATTTCAGTAAGATTACATCATGGTCAGGCAGATATTTCGAAATCAGTTACTGGATTAGGGCGCACCCAGGAGCAAATATAGAATCATATCACAATTTAGTTGTAATGAAGAGTAGACGGAAGCTTAACGGAGTAGTCAGGTAGAATCAATGCTCAAAGAAGTGGGATGGAGAAGTATTAAGTAATGAAGAGATACGCTTGAAGTTCTCTGGTGCTGCGATACGCAATAGCTCACTGGGAAGCTCGGTTGAAGAGAAACTGACATACCTAAAAATGGCAATCACACATGTTAGAAAGTATTACATAATTACAAAGAAGAAAACTGTGAAGAAACCATGGATAACGGAAGAAATACACTACTGGCCATTAAAATTGCTACACCACGATGATGAATTTAACCGACAGGAAGAAGATGCTGCGATATGCAAAGGATTAGCTTTTCAGAGCAGTCACACAAGGCTGGTGCCGGTGGCGACACCTACAACGTGCTGACATGAGGAAAGTTTCCAACCGATTTCTCATACACAAACAGCAGTTGACCGGCGTTGCCTGGTGAAACGTTGTTGTGATGCCTCGTGTAAGGAGGGGAAATGCGTACCATCACGTTTCCGACTTTGATAAATGTCGGCACGTAGCCTATCGCGATTGCGGTTTATCGTATCGCGACACTGCTGCTCGCGTTGGTCGAGAGCCAATGACTGTTAGCAGAATATGGATTCGGTGGGTTCAGGAGGGTAATACGGAATGCCGTGCTGGATCCGCATGGTTGTAACGGACCGTGCAGCAACGTCTCGATCCCTGAGTAACAGATGGGGACGTTTGCAACACAACAACCATCTGCACGAACAGTTCGACAACGTTTGAAACAGCATGGACTATCAGCTCCGAGACCATGGCTGCGGTTACCCTTGACGCTGCATCACAGTGTTTCCGTATTATGTCCAACCCCTGCACTATATTCATAATGATCATTGGCCACCATAAGACTCAGTGTCGGGATCGGGTGGTGTCGTACGTGATAATTGAGAGTATATGAGCGCAACAGAGACGAATTCTGGTAACCATAGCGGTCAAAAAAAAAAAAAAAACACCGACATACGTAAGCGAGTGCATGCCGGAAACAGCGAAGCTGGTCGGCTGCTCCCAGGCTGAATCCAGGTTCTGTTTACAGCATCTTGATGGTCACATCCGTGTTTGGCGACATCGCGGTGAACGCACATTGGAAGCGTGTATTCGACATCACCATACTGGCGTATCACCCGAGTTGATGGTATGGGGTGCCACTGGTTACACGTCTTGGTCACCTCTTGTTCGCATTGACGGCACTTTGAACAGTGGACGTTACATTTCAGATGTGTTACGACCCGTGGCTCTACCCTTCATTCGATCCCTGCGAAATCCTACACTTCAGCAGTATAATACACGACTGCATGTTTCAGGTCCTGTACGGGCCTTTCTGGATACAGAAAATGTTCGACTGGTGCCCTGGCCAGCACATTCTCCAGATCTCCCACCAACTGAAAACGTCTGGCCAATGGTGGCCGAGTAACTGGTTCGCTACAATAAGCCAATCACTACTCTTGATGAAATATGGTATTGTGTTGAAGCTGCATGGGCAGCTGTAGCTGTACACGCCATCCAAGCTCTGTTTGACTCAATACCCAGGCGTTTCAAGGCCGTGATTTCGGCCAGAGGTGGTTGTTCTGGGTTCTGATTTCTCAGGATCTATTCATCCAAATTGCGTGAAAATGTATTCACATGTCAGTTCTAGTATAACATATTTGTCTAAAGAATACCCGTTTATCATCTGCATTTCTTCTTGGTGTAGCACTTTTAATGGTCAGTAGTGCACATAGCTGATCCTACTCACAGCAGTCTGTAACTGAGTGATGTACCGAGTGATGTTTTTAACCCCATAACAAGTTGCCAAGAGACTAGTGTTTCGTGAGATAACGCTTCCGTCTGATGAGCGAAACCTGCAAGAGTGAATTAAAGGTGTGTACCACCTGTAGCTTTTTCATCTCAGTATTATCACGGTCAGTGTACGAATGCTGGAAGCTACCTCGTAGACGGGCGTCTGCGTGAAGGAGAAGGGGTACCAGACGTGCGCGGGCAGCCCCACGCTGTCGCGGCACTGCACAGTGCCTCCGCACGCGTGCGTGCGCGCGGCGGGCACGACCGCCCAGTAGAGGCAGCCGCTCAGCGCCACCAGGATGCGGGCCACCGACACGATGCGGCTCTTCAGCGCCGTCCACTGGAACACGGCCGCCTTCTCCGGCGCCAGACCCCGGCCGTACTCCTGTGGACAACACGTTTTGTATTGCGGGCTGTGCTTCGACTTCGAGTCTCGACTACTGCTACACGATTGTATAGATGATGGACAGCAATATGTAAACATCAGAAACACCATACATTACCATGCCTGATGTGGTGTAGGAAAAACAATTGCATCCAAAATTGTTTCCAGTCTTCTCGGAAAGGATAAATACATGTCCTGGGACTCTTATACCATTCTCCCTACAAAATTGCGAAGTAGTTCAGATGACGACGACGGAGGTAGATAGCGAACCCGCACTCTTCTCTCCACAGTATAGGGTGATTATAATTAACGTTAAACTTCCAAAACGCTGTAGAAATAACACCATTGGTCATAATGACGTAAAACTTCAACGGAATATTATCGGAGTAGGGGGGGAAACGTATGGCAGAAGAAAAAAATAAACTGAAAATTGATCAATGGCGCTTTATGTGTCAGAATACGTAAAAGAAAGCCGGCCGGGGTGGCGAGCGGTTCTAGGCGCTACAGTCTGGAACGGTTGAAATCCTGCCTCGGGCATGGATTTGTGTGATGTCCTTAGGTTTGTTAGGTTTAAGTAGTTCTAAGTTGTAGGGGACTGATAACCTCAGAAGTTAAGCCCGTAGTGCTCAGAGCCATTTTTGAACGTAAAAGAAAACACCTGCCATGGGCATGACCCATTGAAGATGGTGTAAAAATGCCGGGTACACGGCTTTTCTTCGTTTCGCGTCTGCGACGTTCGCCATGACTGTCTCAATGTAGGATCGCGCTCTGCTTATAAAGCTGTATTACAAATGGTTCAAATGGCTCTGAGCACTATGGGACTTAAATTCCGAGGTCATCAGACTCCTAGAACTTAGAACTACTTAAACCTGACCAACCTAAGGACATCACACACACCCACGCCCGAGGCAGGATTGGAACCTGCGACCGTAGCGGTCAAATGGCTCTGAGCACTATGCGACTTAACTGCTATGGTCATCAGTCGCCTAGAACTTAGAACTAATTAAACCTAACTAACCTAAGGACATCACACAAATCCATGCCCGAGGCAGGATTCGAACCTGCGACCGTAGCGGTCGCTCGGCTCCAGACTGTAGCGCCCAGAACCGCACGGCCACTCCGGCCGGCCCGTAGCGGACGCGCGGTTCCAGACTGGAGCTGTATTACAAGAATGATGACTGTGCACACGTCGCTCTGCAGAAGTTCCGGACACTGAAGGGTTTGAAAAAAGGCGTTTGTCCGATGACTGCCGTGGGTCTTGAGAAAATGATTCGGAAATTCGAAAAGACGGGCTCTTTTGGTGTGCCATCTGGTAGAGGGAGGAAACAAATTGATTCGGGGTCAGAAGAAGCAGTGGCCACAGCAGTGCAGGAGGTGCAGAGGTGTAGTGCACGGAGAATTGCCCGAACATTGGACACACCCATGAGGACGATGCGTAAAATCCTACGGTATATCCTTCTTTGCTATCCATTCAAAACTACCCATGTGCAGGAGTTGCTTCCTGTTGACCTGCCAGCAAGAGAGACCTTTGCTTTGGAATTTCTTGCTCGCGTGGAAGTGGACAATGATTAGCCGTGGAAGATTTTGTGCGCAGACGAAGCCCACTTCCATCTGACAGGGTATGTCAATAAACAGAATTGTCGAATATGGGAAACGGAAAATCCACACGTAAATCAATTAGTACCACTTCATCCTGAAAAGGTCGCTGTGTGGTGCGATTTTACGGTGTCATTTCTCATAGGACCATATTTTTCCGAAAAGACAGGTGCTTCCGGTCCTGTTACCTGTAACGTCACTGGTAAGCCCTATGAAAGTCCGTTGCGCTACCACGTCATTCAAGCTCTCCAACAGTGTGGATGAGTGGACGGGATGATTTTTATGCAAGATGGCGCGCCTCCGTACATTGCAAGTCCAGTTAAGCAGCTGCTGAAGCGCCGTTTTGGACATGCTAGACTTATCAGCCGCCATTTCCCTACAGCCTGGCCGTACCGGTCACCTGATCTTAATCCGTGTGACTTCTGGCTGTGGGGCCATCTGAAAGATGTTGTGTTCAGTGTTCAAAATGGTTCAAATGGCTCTGAGCACTATGGGACTCAACTGCTGAGGTCATTAGTCCCCTAGAACTTAGAACTAGTTAAACCTAACTAACCTAAGGACATCACAAACATCCATGCCGGAGGCAGGATTCGAACCTGCGACCGTAGCGGTCTTGCGGTTCCAGACTGCAGCGCCTTTAACCGCACGGCCACTTCGGCCGGCGTGTTCAGTGTCCCGATTGCAAACTTAGTTGCACTGAAGGCACGCATTGCGCAACACATTCCGAAGATGACCCTGGAAACACTTCTATGAGTTACGGAGCATGCTGTTTCTCGATTTCAACTTGTTGCAGAAAACGATGGACAGCATTTTGAACATGTATTGCGCCAGTCACACGGAAATAAATAATCCGATTTGATTTTGATTCATGCCTTTTATGCGGTTTTTGGCCTCAGGACAATTAAAAACCGATTTTTTCCATCCGATGTGATATGACTTTGCCACGGTGGATGGACTTACGTAACTAGCAGTATCACAGATGTACACCCACGTACACTGTGTAGTACAGTTTGTTTAACGTCAGACGTACACCTTAGGCATTGTTGTAAGTTTGCCATCTATTGCTACATTTTTTAACTATTTATTTTTCTTCTGTCACACGTTTTTCCCCTTCCGTTGCATTTTGACGTCATTATGACCAATGGCGTTATTTCTACAGCGGTTTGAACGTTTAACTTAATTATAATCACCCTGTAGATCGCAGAACCTTCATAACACTGAGATGTGGCGACTGTGGTGACCAAGGGGGCTGTGACAGTTCATCCTGTTACTCACCAAACCACTCGTAGACGATACGAGTTGTGTGGGCAGGGGCTTGTCTTCTTGAAGCACAGCGTCTACATTAGGGAACAAATATTGTACAATGGGTAAGGTATCCTCGTCCTGAGGAGTGATCGAAGACACTTTAAAAACAATAAGTTGGTTAACAAAACAATTCTCAACTAAAATGTCCTTAGATGAACATCCACCAACTACGCTACTGGGCATTAAAATTGCTACACCACGAATATGACGTGCTTCAGACGCGAAATTTAACCGACAGAAAGAAGATGCTGTGATATGCAAATGATTAGCTTTTCAGAGGATTCACACAAGGTTGACGCCGGTGGCGACACCTACAACGTGCTGACATGAGGAAAGTTTCCAACCGATTTCTCATACACAAACAGCAGTTGACCGGCGTTGACGGTGAAACGTTGTTCTGATGCTTCATGTAAGGAGGGGAAATGCATACCATCAGGTTTCCGACTTTGATAAAGGTCGGATTGTAGCCTATCGCGATTGCGGTTTATCGTATAGCGACACTGCTGCTCGCATTGGTCGAGAGCCAATGACTGTTAGCAGAATACGGAATCGGTTGGTTCAGGAGGGTAATACGGAACGCCTTACTGGATCCCAACGGCCTCGTATCACCAACAGTCCAGATGACAGGCATCTTATCCGCATGGCTGTAACGGATCGTGCAGCCATGTCTCGATCCCTGACTCAACAGAAGGGTACGTTTTCAAGACAACAACCATCTGCACGAACAGTTCGACAACGTTTGCAACAGCATGGACTATCAGCTCCGAGACCATGGCTGCGGTTACCCTTGACGCTGCATCACAGTGTTTCCGTATTATGTCCAACCCCTGCACTATATTCATAATGATCATTGGCCACCATAAGACTCAGTGTCGGGATCGGGTGGTGTCGTACGTGATAATTGAGAGTATATGAGCGCAACAGAGACGAATTCTGGTAACCATAGCGGTCAACAAAAAAAAAAAAAAAACACCGACATACGTAAGCGAGTGCATGCCGGAAACAGCGAAGCTGGTCGGCTGCTCCCGTGCTACTGTCGTAATCATCTATGAAAAGTGGTTGAAGGACTGTGAAAACACAGGTGGGCACAAAGATGTCGGACGTCACGCCTCAGAACGCATACGTAGGAGGCTTGCTTGCTCAGTGAGGCAGGATATGCGGCGATCTGGCGACAGAGTACAGTGCTTGCTCAGATACAAATGTCTCGGAGCAGTTTGTTGAATATAGGAGAAACGTTTACAGCTGCAAAGTTTTGTAAAATGATACAAACACAGCTTCAGTTTTGAGCAACGCATTTCCAGTTCTTAATTCATTTTCTCAACATTCTCCCATTACAATTATCAAATCTTTGTAAGCACTAAACTGTGACGTCAGATTTTTGTGATAATTTGACTTCACTGTGACGGAGTACTCCAAAATCATACCATTTCTGTTTCTTTTTCATTGCTGCGATCTCTCAGCTTATGGAGTAACGAACAATCATGGAATTATATTGTCTGACGTGAAGTACAGGCAATTTGATAATCCATATTTCTTGACTGAAAAGATACTTGGGGTTTTCAATAAAAAACGCAACACATTTTATTTTCTCAGCCAATTTTAGACTAAAAAAATTTGAGATATCGTGGGATATTATCGTTTCACCTGCTACAGCTTAATAAGGTTCCGAAGGGTGGCGGTGCCTCACGTAACCTTCAGAATGGCATCTGTAATGGAGTTGCGTTCCAAGCAGAGAGCTGTCATTGAGTTTCTTCTGGCAGAAAACCAAAGATATTCATGGGCGCTTACAGAATGTCTACGAAGACTAGCAGCGAACAAAATCATGGAGTCTGTCATCATTGCAACAAGGTCGTGCATAGCCGTCTGATCTTCCGCGTGCCGACCGGCCGCATACAGCTGTGACTCCTGCAGTGTTGGAACTTGCTGACTCTTTTATTCGAGGTGATCGACGGACACCAACAGAAGCTTGGCTGCTCAACTGGACGCCTCTGGGGCAATGCTGACACAATCGTCACTAGTTGGACTATTAAAAGCTATGTTGCCAATGGGTTCTTCATCCACCCTACTGCCCGAAACTCGCAACTTCGGACTTCCTTCTGTTTGGCCCAATGAAGGATGCGGGTAGCAGCACGTGGGTGTGGATGTTATTTATGTAGCAAGACGTTGCCTCCAACGTCGACCAGTCGAGTGGTACCACGTGTGCATACAGGCCCTCCTGGTAAGCCATTGCATCGAATGGAGATTATGTACGGAAGTACGGTTTTGTAGCTAAAGGAGTGGGTAATTGGAATCCTAAATAAACCCTACCTGCTTTCAGAAAAAATGTGTTTCATTACTTGTTGACGTCCCTCGCGTGTGGAGGTGGAACCAAAGTACTAAAGAGGAGACTTAGTGCACGAGAAACACAATCTACACATAGAGGCTGAGTTTACAGATTTGAATATCTTTACGGATGTGTAGACATATTTCCTCCTACTCGCACACCTGGCGAACTAACGCTAAAGAGAAAATTAAACACCGTTAAGGTATCTGTAGAGCACTGAATGGATGTAGATGTAGATATAGATGTGGTGAAAGCATGAACTCCACGGCTAGCTCCAATACGATGGGGATCTCTACAGCCCCATGAGTGGCACAGAATAACACCATCAACAATGTCACATACTTCCACTACGTGGGAGACCGTGGAGGTTGCCTTCGATTTCAAATCAGAAAATAAGAACAACACGGCACTACTTTTGCTCTGGTTATCGACGAAATACTGGTGAAAATGTGCTCCACAACGCACGTTACATTCGGCTACCTTATTTGGGTGTGGAGACGGGTGACTCATAATGAAGCAGATAAATGAAGAGTTGCCCAGAGCTTGAATAAGACCATGTCAGACTCAATTTTCTCTTGTCATAGGTAGTCAGATGCTGAAAGCATTCTGGCAAAAGTCTATTGCCATATCAGACAAAGACACCCATACTGTATAAAGTACAAGGACCGATTAAAAAGTTTCCGTTTGAGGGCGTTGTCGCAGTTTATATGCAAACCAGCGCGCCTCCGTTGCGAGTGTATTAGCACTGACATACAAGCAAGGAACATATATGGAACGCAAGTTTTTGATCGTCCCTTACAAAACTGCCATGAACTCTTAAGATTGGGTTGAACACCATAGTGCTTTGCTAGACAAAATCCGATTGGATTTGATGTGTCCTTGCCTTCCTCTGAATTCTGAACGGACTTACTCGGTCAGTCGTATAAAAACATAATGTTTAATTTGGAGTTCGAATAACAAAATTGGGAATTATCGCATTAAGAACTCATTGAAAGTTAAAAGCGACAGAAAAAAATGGTATGACCATGTTAGCACTTTGTTGTGTTGGCAGAAGAGCTAACATCGTGTTACTAGAGGAGGCCGAAATGCAAGCGTTTTAGCTAACGCAGGCTGGCGTGAGGAGGGAAGAATATACTGACGTGAGGTCTTGAACATGACAAGGAATTAGAATTCAGAAAGCGGACGTAATTAGTTGATAATTTTAATCCATTAATGATGAACGCCGCTCTTGACGGTACATGATTCACAACATTGTCTGTACAGAATTCATTCTAATTACTGAATATGGCGCCTTGCTAGGTCGTAGCAAATGACGTAGCTGAAGGTTATGCTAAACTATCGTCTCTGCAAATGAGAGCGTATGTAGTCAGTGAACCATCGCTAGCAAAGTCGGCTGTACAACTGGGGCGAGTGCTAGGCAGTCTCTCTAGACTAGACCTGCCGTGTGGCGGCGCTCGGTCTGCAATCACTGATAGTGGCGACACGCGGGTCCGACGTATACTAAGGGACCGCGGCCGATTTAAAGGCTACCACCTAGCAAGTGGGGTGTCTGGCGGTGACACCACACACTTATTTTTGAGTGACTCGATTTACAGTCATTCACTAAGCGATTTAACCCCTGAGCAGTAAGGTGTTAGTTATTTACACTTCATGTACCATAGGCCAACTGAACGACTATTTTTCATCGAAATGATGTGGATCGAGTCGGTTTACAGAATATATACAGATATTTACTTTCGTCAGTAATGAACATATGATTTTATTATTTTTTAGTCCTACTTACACAACTATGAGTAACAACAGGCATTTTGCTGGTTACTCGTTTTCATATAAAATTTTTAGCAGCATGACTGTAGTTTGTTGTTGTTGTTGTTGTTGTTGTAGTCTTCAGTCCTGAGACTGGTTTGATGCAGCTCTCTATGCTACTCTATCCTGTGCAAGCTTCTTCATCTCCCAGTACCCACTGCAGCCTACATCCTTCTGAATCTGTTTAGTGTATTCATCTCTTGGTCTCCCTCTGCGATTTTTACCCTGCACCCTGCCGTCCAGTACTAAATTGGTGATCCCTTGATGCCTCAGAACATGTCCTACCAACCGATCCCTTCTTCTAGTCAAGTTGTGCCACAAACTCCTCGCCGGCCGCGGTGGTCTCGCGGTTCTAGGCGCGCAGTCCGGAACCGCGCGACTGCTACGGTCGCAGGTTCGAATCCTGCCTCGGGCATGGATGTGTGTGATGTCCTTAGGTTAGTTAGGTTTAAGTAGTTCTAAGTTCTAGGGGACTGATGACCACAGCTGTTAAGTCCCATAGTGCTCAGAGCAATTTGAACCACAAACTCCTCTTCTCCCCAATTCTATTCAATACCTCTCATTAGTTATGTGATCTACCCATCTAATCTTCAGATTCTTCTGTAGCACCACATTTCGATAGCTTCTATTCTCTGTTGTGGCGTAACAAGCTAGTCACGCCACACTGAGGAGGAAGCCGAAAGGCACGCGTACACACACGCCGACTGGCGTCAAGTCTGGAACAGGATACGTTATGACTGCTATAAAGAAAATACGTAGCTTTGGAATATACTTAACTTTTAATGCTTCCTTTGGTACATCTCTCTTGACTATACAAATGAGACTCGTAAGATACATGCACTGATACAATTGGCGCCTTGCTAAGTCGTAGCCATTAACTTAGCTGAAAGCTATTCTAACTGTCTCTCGGCAAATGAGAGCAAAGGCTTCGTCAGTATAGTCGCTAGCAACGTCGTCGTACAACTGGGGCGAGTTCTCGTACGTCTCTCGAGACCTGCCGTGTGGTGGCGCTCGGTCTGCGATCACACAGTGGCGACACGCGGGTCCGACATGTACTAATGGACCGCGGCCGATTTTAAGCTACCACCTAGCAAGTGTGGTGTCTGGCAGTGACACCACATTCTCTTCTTGTCTAAACTATTTATCGTCCATGTTTCACTTCCATACATGCCTACACTCCATACAAATACTTTCAGAAACGACTTCCTGACACTTAAATCAATACTCGATGTTAACAAATTTCTCTTGTTCACAAACGCTTTCCTTGCCATTGCCAGTCTACATTTTATATCCTCTCTACTTCGGCCATCATCAGTTATTTTGCTCCCCAAATAGCAAAACTCCTTTACTACTTTAAGTGTCTCATTTCCTAATCTAATTCGCTCAGCATCACCCGACTTAATTCGACTACATACCACTATCCTCGTTTTGCTTTTGTTGATGTTCATCTTATATCCTCCTTTGAGGACACTGTCCTTTACGTTCAACTGCTCTTCGAAGTACTTTGCTGACAGAATTACAATGTCATCGGCAAACCTCCAAGTTTTTATTTCTTCTCCATGGATTTTAATACCTACTCCGAACTTTCCTTTTGTTTCCTTTACTGCTTGCTCAATATACAGATTGAATAGCATCGGGGAGAGGCTACAACCCTGTCTCAGTCCCTTCCCAACCACTGCTTCCCTTTCATGTCCCTCGACTCTTATAAATGCCATCTGTTTCTGTACAAATTGTAAATAGCCTTACGCTCCCTGTATTTTACCCCTGGCACCTTCAGAATTTGAAAAAGAGTATTCCAGTCAACATTGTCAAAAGCATTCTCTAAGTCTACAAATGCTAGAAACGTAGGTTTGCCATTCCTTAATCTTTCTTCTAAGATAAGTCGTAGGGTCAGTATAGCCTCACGTGTTCCAACATTTCTACGGAATCCAAACTGATCTTCCCCGAGGTCGACTTCTACCAGTTTTTTCCATTCGTCTGTAAAGAATTCGCGTTAGTATTTTGCAGCTGTGACTTATTAAACTGATAGTTCGGTAATTTTCTCATCTGTCAACACCTGGTTTCTTTGGGATTGGAATTATTATATTCTTCTTGAAGTCTGAGGGAATTTCGTCTGTCTCATACATCATGCTCAACAGATGGTAGAGTTTTGTCAGGACTGGCTCTCAAGGCCCTGTTTTAGCGTTGGTGAAAAGCTCTGGTAATATATTCGCAGCGTCTGTGAGGTACGTACTCACGTGGATTAGTGCCACTGTAACGTCGAATGATACGGCTCATGTTAGTAGCGGTCAGATTTGACAGATCGCCTACCTGCATGCATCTGTCGAGCTCTGTGATGAGCTTCTCAGCAGAGGGCTGCATCTTTAGGAGTGCGATGATCTTGACGACGTTCATGAGGTAGACGAACATGAGGCAGGCGTTCATGGTGACGCCCAGCATGTGCCCCCAGTAGTGGACCATGGCGAGCAGCAGGCTGGCCACGAACAGCAGCAGGATCACCACGACGCAGCCGGAGTAGGCGCTGTACAGCTGCGACGACGCCGACGTCGACGACGCCCCTCGGCGCGGCGCCCACGCGCCGGCCAGGCACAGCAGCCACAGCTGCAAGCGCAGGTCCGTGCGCAGCCAAGCGCCAAACTCACCTGCGCAAATACGAGGCACTGTCAAAATGAGCTCGAAATTTGACTTATATGTGCAGATGGTTATGAGTGCGCTGAAATACCGCTGAGTGCCTCCGCACACATCCTTCTTGTATCAGTGTGGCAAGTGACTCGAGTTGAGTGGTTTGGATAGTTGATGGTGAGTACATTTCCATGTTTGTGTGTCTGTGAGTTTGCAGTTTTGCGATGTCTGAAGTAGAGGAGGAGCACGTCTGAATGCAGTTTTGTGTTAAACTGGGGAAACCGCTGCATAAACGTAGCAAATGCTGCACCAAGCTCCTGGAAACTGCGTTTCAGGTCACATAGTGGCATAAGCATATCAGAAACAGTCGAACATCTACTAATGAAAACGATCGTTCCGGACGCCCAGCAACTGGCAGCACGCCAGGAAATGCACAGAAACATATCGATTTGACTCCGTAATCTCGTATACAGATCATTTAAAACGCCTGCAAAACCTAGGGATTGCGTTACCTGTTTAGTGTTATACACTACTGGCCATTAAAATTTGTACACCACGAAGATGACGTGCTACAGACGCGCAGTTTAACCGACAGCAGGAAGATTCTGTGATATGCAAATGATTAGCTTTTCAGAGCATTCACACAAGGTTGGCGCTGGTGGTGACACTTACAACGTGCTGACATGAGGAAAGTTTCCAACCGATTTCTCATACACAAACAGCAGTTGACCGGCGTTGCCTGGTGAAACGTTGTTGTGATGCCTCGTGTAAGGAGGGGAATTGCGTACCACCACATTTCCGACTTTGATAAAGATCGGATTGTAGCCTATCGCGATTGCGGTTTATCGTATCGCGACATTGCTGCTCGCGTTGGTCGAGATCCAATGACTGTTAGCAGAATATGGAATCGGTGGTTTCAGGAGGGTAATACGGAACGCCGTACTGGATCCCAACGGCCTCGTGTCACTAGCAATCGAGATGACAGGCATCTTATCCGTATGGCTGTAACGGATCGTGCAGCCACGGCTCGAACTGTGGGTCAACAGATGGGGACGTTTGCAACACAACAACCATCTGCACGAACAGTTCGACGACGTTTGCAACAGCATGGACTATCAGCTCGGAGACTATGACTGCGGTTAGCCTTGGCGCTGCATCACAGACAGGAGCCCCTGCGATGGTGTACTTAACGACTAACCTGGCTGCACGAATGGCAAAACGTCATTTTTCAGATGAATCCAGGTTCTGTTTACAGCATCGTGACGGTCGCATCCGTGTTTGGCGACATCGCGGTGAACGCAAATTGAACGTGAGTACTCGTCATCGTCATACTGGTGTATCACCCGGCGTCATGGTATGGGGTTGCCATTGGTTACACGTCTTCGTCACCTCTTGTTTGCATTCGCGGCACTTTGAACAGTGGACGTTACATTTCAGATGTGTTACGACCCGTGGCTCTACCCTTCATTCGATCCCTGCGAAACCCTACACTTCAGCAGTATAATACACGACTGCATGTTTCAGGTCCTGTACGGGCCTTTCTGGATACAGAAAATGTTCGACTGGTGCCCTGGCCAGCACATTCTCCAGATCTCCCACCAATTGAAAACGTCCGGCCAATGGTGGCCGAGTAACTGGTTCGCCACAATAAGCCAATCACTACTCTTGATGAAATATGGTATTGTGTTGAAGCTGCATGGGCAGCTGTACGTGCACACGCCATCCAAGCTCTGTCTGACTCAATGCCCAGGGGTATCAAGGCCGCTATTACGGCCATATGTGGTTGTTCTGGGTACTGATTTCTCAGGATCTATGCACCCAAATTGCGTGAAAATGTAATCAAATGTCAGTTGTAGTATAATATATTTGTCCAAAGAATAACCGCTGATCATCTGCATTTCTTCTTGGTGTAGCAGTTTTTATGGCCAGTGGCAAAATTTGTGCCACTACTGCTCCAAGACGATCATAAGCAACATTACAAAGAATTCTGTAGTGAACGTAAACAACGTTCTCTCAAAGGTTGTCACTTGTGCTAAAATTGTGCTTTCTGGTTGTGATACTGAAATTAAAAATCAGTCACTGCAATCGTAAAGTGCACCAAAATTGACATTAAGTACGTATAATGTTTATGAAGAGTTCTTCCCTCCCGGCAAGACGACCACTGAAGAGATCTATACCGACAGTTGAGAAGAAAACTTGGGAATACCAAAAACAGGTTATAGCACCTTGATGGAGCGCGATGAAATACGGTGTACATGATTCAGGATTTTTTAATTTTTGACAGTTTTTCGCCATCCGGCGTACTTACCTCTGTGTGACTTCTTCTTTGAAGAAACTAAAGTTGAAGGGGAGAAGATTTGGTACAGTGGAAGAGATTCAAGTGGAATCGTTAAGGCTACTAAACAGCCTAACGAAGAAATCCATGAGATGTATTCGCAGTTGCGGCTATGGATAACCATCAGCTGCATAGTGGAACGACGACAGTGAAAATTACTGCCGGATCGGGAGTTGTACTCGGTTTCCCACTTACCGCGAGCGGTCGTATTACCATTGGGCTACCTGAGCATGCTGCATGCAGAATACGGGCACTGCAGTATCGTACATATCAACGATGACAGAAACGTTGACAACTGTGTGTTCGGTCCCAAAGGCATACTTTGAAAATGATGGACCAGAAAAGGATCTAGGTGTATTTCGGGAACCTGCAGCTGCCACCTCTTGCTTATACCTCTGTTTACTTTCCTATCGGTAGTAGTGACTGCTGAGCTGAACTACTCAGTCAGGAATTGAATTTAATACCACCCTCGTATCTACACAGCCAACCAATGGGCAGTTAGTTTTTACACCTCATAAGAGAGAACTTGCAATCGTTAACTGCAAGGTCTTAAAGAGGTTAACTGATGCCACATTTCACCACAGCCTAGTGACCGGGAAAATGATAAAATAAATTTTAAATAATATTATATGTTGTGTACTTATTGTTTCAAAAATACTTTTACATACTTTGGGGACCAAACAGCATGAAAAATCTCATATATCGTAAAGTCCATTATTTTCGAGCCACTAATGGAAATTAGGGTTATTAGAGCTTATTAAGATATGAACTCATAATAAATGCTGGATATGTCCTCCTGTTACTTCTAAACACGCATGCACTCGTCGAATCACGGACTGTCGCATGCTTTCAAGTACTCACTAACTGTTTCGAATGGTTTCGCAGGCTCCTATATGACGTCGACAGTTTTCGCACCCAGGGTCCAGACAACTGAGGTCGGGAGAACGTGCAGGCCATGGAACTATACCTGTTCTACCTGTCCATCTGTCATGGTAGCGCATCGCGAACACTGAGAACTACTTGGTCTCCATCACGCATAAATCACGAGTTTCTTCTTACTTGCAGGGCACGTTTTCCAGAATGTCTTGGAGGGTATTCTGAAAAAATTCCCTGTAGACAGCACCAATAAGAAGTGCTGGGATAACGTATGACCCTACCAGACAGTATCTACACATAAATCTTAAACTGATGCTGATGTCTAGCTTGTACAGTAACATGAGGACTGTGATCGGTCTTTAAGTGTTGGTTGTCTAAATTGTTATACCATTTCTTTCAGAGGTTCCCTCGTCTGTATACAAAACCGAAGTGACAAACAACGGTTTAGCAATTTGTGCAACAAACCATCGATAAATGTTCTCCCGTTGTGAGTGATTGAAGATGATACCGATGCATGAGTGGCCCGTGAAGTAACCTGCATGTTGAACTTGGACAGTACCGCATGCCTGGGCCACTTGTCTTGCGCAAATACCTGGCTCTTCTTTGACAGGCCGTAGAACGTGTTCTTCCTGGTGAGGCGTACGAGTAACCCGTGGTGTTCCTTGGTCAGAAGTCTGTGGTGCTACGGATTCTGTCCCGAAAACGCGAGAATACGAAACAGCAAAGGGTGGATGACCCGGCTGTGTTCGGTGTCGAAACGCCTTTATTCAACTGTGCAGCCTCGTGTACATTAACATTCACGCGACTGGAGATGAAAATCATTCCTGACAGCTTACGAAATGAGTATCCTGCCATGTTTGAAGACACTTTCAGTTAGCTCACTACCTGTAATACACGTACACAATGGACACTTTGGAGCCAGACGAATGACAACTGTACACTAGTCTCCTTGGCAACACAACGCCATCTAGGATACAGTGAGACAAAAGGGCGTATAGATCAGTGATGTGTTGGGTTGTATATGGAAAGCTGTTGCACGTCAACTTTCACTAATAACTTCAAAAGAAGGATTTTCGCACATTCTTTTACACGACCTTTTTTATTGACGTGGTGTATGGAACGTGTCCCCAAACACTGTAAAGTTATTTTAGAAACACCTAGCGTATACATTTATTGCGAATGTCCTTCCACCCCTTCTGTTGTTACACATTTAGCCAATAACCTAATACTGCACTTATCATCCAAGCACTGACCACTGTGTAAATGAATTGTACACTTTCATATAAAAATCATACTAATTAGTGAACATCAACGGAAGAGTTGATGCAACAAGCTACTAAATGATTGAGTTACAAAACACATGAAACAGGGTAAACCATATGTCACGTTAGGTGCATCATGTGATATGTCTCATATGAAAATCCCGAAGCGTTAACATGTGCCATATTCGGGTAATTATGATTATGAAATGCAAGCTCAGGATGTCTTGCCCTGAAGGGAAGCAAACCGGAACTTAGAATATCGCCGACGTACCGCTTTTGGTGTAAGAGTGACACAGGTAACAGCCAAAGGAGTCCAGCCATGAAATAAAACGGCACCACAGACCGTCACTCCTGGCTGTCGGACTGCGTGATGGTCGATATTCAGGATCCTATCCCACCGCTGTCCGAGGCATCATTGACTCCCTGTCCGAGGCATCGTTGACTCCTGTCAATGAGATTCCAGGCCGAAGACGTGTCTGGAGGATTATTAAAAGAAATATAAAAATGCGAGCGTTGTAAACAAATGCTGAACCGGGTATTTATTTAATATAGTAATCTAGACGTTCACCTTTTGTAATGTGTATGGAAACGCCCAAACCAATCATGAGTTATAAATAAATTGATGGCATATACGGTGATTTGTTGTGTACGGATATTTTTGTTGCGTACTTATCTGTTCTGTTTGAATGTTATTGTCTGTCTCTGTTTATTTTCTTTCTGGTGTATATTACTTTTGTTTGTTGGGCTATTTCTTCTCACACGTATATGAATTGTTCTTTTATGTAAAATGCGTATGATGTGAGACATTGTACTCGTAAATCAACTCTCTTGCTATGTCCAGTTAGGAATAAATGAAAGCCGTGCTTTTAAATGAAGTGGGCAATGATAGTTGGCAGTGGGTGACTGGAATTGAGGTATGCTGATGTGAACGGGTATAAAATTCAGTAAAAGAAGTATTGTGTAGTCATATTTGGACTACGACTTGTGAAAAATGGAGTCAAAAGAAGTACTTTAACTATACTGAGTAAAGTGAAGTCGTATCTCAGAGACACAGTAGAGTGACGAACGTTGTTCAAAAACTGGTTCAAATGGCTCTGAGCACTATGGGATTTAACGTATGAGGTCATCAGTCCCCTAGAACGTAGAACTATTTAAACCTAACTAACCTAAGGACGTCACACACATCCATACCCGAGGCAGGATTCGAACCTGCGACCGTAGCGGTCGCGACGAACGTTATTCGTACACCGTGGTATAACAGCGATGCAAAGAAGCTTTTTAATGAATATGTTGAACAATCTGTTATTTAAAGCATACAAGGACTGTGGCTATATAAAGGGAAGGGAGAGAAGAGGACTGAAGTTATGAACAGTGGGCCGAAATATTTACTGGTGAAAATCCATGAATAAGTTGAAGATACGAGGGCTATTCGGAAAGTAGGGTCCGATACGGCGCTAAATGGAAACCACAGTGAAAATGAAGCTTTGTACAGATGCGTTGGGCAGTGTCTTTCGTATGCCTGTCGAGCGCGTCAAACAGTAAAACAATTTTCAAACAGTTTGGCTTACTGCAAACCAAAAATGTTACTATCACATCAGTGGCGTCGTAATGAGTTAATGGAAGGAAATAAACAGTTTCCGAATATACTCGCTAATGAAGAGTGATAATATCCTTAAAGGGGATTTTTAGTACTTCGTTGTTAGTGAAATGGGAAAACAGACGAAAAAAAGTGCGGTAGTAAACGAGTTTTGCTATTTGGGGAGCAAAATAACTGATGATGGTCGAAGTAGAGAGGATATAAAATGTATACTGGCAATGGCAAGGAAAGTATTTCTGAAGAAGAGAAATTTGTTAACATCTAGTATAGATTTAAGTGTCAGGAAGTCGTTTCTGAAAGTATTTGTATGGAGTGTAGACATAAATGGAAGTGAAACATGGACGATAAATAGTTTGCACAAGAAGAGAATAGAAGCTTTCGAAATGTGATGCTACAGAAGAATGCTGAAGAATAGATGGGTAGATCACATAACTAATGAGGAGGTGTTGAATAGAATTGTGGAGAAGAGGAGTTTGTGGACAACTTGACTAGAAGAAGGGATCGGTTGGTGGGACATGTTCTGAGGCATCAAGGGATCACCAATTTCGTAGTGCAGGGCAGCGTGGAGAGTAAAAATCGTAGAGGGAGACCAAGAGATGAATACACTAAGCAGATTCAGAAGGATGTAGGCTGCAGTAGGTATTAGGAGATGAAGAAGCTTGCACAGGATAGAGTAGCATGGAGAGCTGCATCAAACCAGTCTCAGGACTGAAGACCACAACAACAACAACAACAACATGCATAAAATCTCTTCCCCAGAAAAGTATGTAAGCCAGCGGCCCTGCCGCAGTGGTAACACCAGTTCCCGTCAGACCACCTAAGTTCAGCGCTGTCGCACTTGGTTAGCGCTTGGATCGGTGACGTTCGGATCTGCTGAGTATTGTTGCCAAGCGCAGTGCACTCAACCCTTGTGAGAACAATTAAGGAGCTACCTGACGCAAAAGTAGCGGCTTCGGTCACGAAAACTGATAAAGGTCGGGAGAGTGGTGTGCTGATCACATGCCCCTCCATATCCGCATCCAATGACGCCTATTGGACGAAGATGACACGGCGGTGAGTCGGTTCAGTTGGGACTTCCGAGGTTGTTCGGAAGTAAAGAGAGAGAGAGAGAAAACAAGTGTGTTACATACATTACAGACGCCCATTTTAGAGATAAATTACGGAAAAACTCATCACCAGATGACGTGGATACAGAAGAAAGTTATCAAACCGAGACTGAATAACGCTAATATGCTACAAACAGCAGTAAAATGGCTCTGAGCACTATGGGACTTAACATCTATGGTCATCACTCCCCTAGAACTTAGAACTACTTAAACCTAACTAACCTAAGGACATCACACACATCCATGCCCGAGGCAGGATTCGAACCTGCGACCGTAGCAGTCGCGCGGCTCCGGACTGAGCGCCTAGAACCGCTAGACCACCGCGGCCGGCAAACAGCAGTATCGGAGCCTTGCAAAACAAGGTAATCTCAAGAAAGAGGGGAAAAATCGAATATAACAAATGGAGAGGGAGGAACAGTGGAATATACACTGTCGGATAAAAGACCGCATGACCAAGAAGAACTTGAGCGTCATAAACGGAAGTTGGTAGGTGCGTTTCTGGATCTAAAAGATTACGTCTATCGAAATTTCGCTCCAGTCTCATAATAGTAGCGCTAGTAGCGCCAATATCAGGATGCAAATCAGCTTTGCTTTAAATACATGCCTCTGTGACCAAGGTCACTAACGCACGCTTGTGCGGTGGCGCTCGCCCCAGGGGTAAGCCGGTTAGAATCACTGGGGTGCAAAACATTTTCACTGCCAGTATTTGGCCGGCAAGGAGAGGAGAGGTGGTGACGTAAGACTTCTGATCACCAGATTTTGCGCCGGTGTCCTGGTTTAAATACCAAACCTCTCCACAGAGTATCATGAAGAGAGGGTATTTAACAGTGTTAATGATAATTCGTCCGTCGGATAGTGATGTTAGGTTTGGTGGTCCCGTTGGTGCTATTCATAAGGAGTAGGCAATGTGCCGGAACAGGGTTTCACCCTCTTCGTTCTCTCATGATCACCATCATAGAACGCAAACATTACAGCACACTACACACACACGCGCGCTCGCGCGCGCTCACACTCACACACACACACACACACACACAATGCATGCATGTATTATTACAGATATTGTAATGGAGCATTTTGAAATAATTTTTAAAAAAAAGTTGGCAGTAATGGTCGTGAACGTTAAGTACCTTTGCGACTGGACCTGGTGAGTTGACCTTAGTCAAGAATGTCTTTAGGGCGACAAAAACGTTATTCTCAACCCATCACTGAGTTTGAACGGGGTCATGTAATAGCGCAACGAGAAGCTATATGTTCCTTCTGTGACAATGCAGAAAGACTTTGCAGGAATCTAGCCACTGTATATGATTTCTGGCAGCGGTGGTCACGAGAATGTACGGTCTCACGAAACCGGGTTCTGGACGCCAAGTGGCCCTACCAAGAGAGAAGATCATCTTGACCGGAGTATGGCTCTGGCGCATCGTACTGCATCTGCAGCAGCAATCTGAGCAGCAGTCTGCACCACTGTGACACAACTACCTGTTACACACCTGTTATTTAAAGGATAGCTCCGAGCCAGACGCCCTGTAGTGTCCATTCCGCTGGCCACAAAACACTCCCATTTACGACTTTAATGGTGTGCATCAAGAGCCAATTGGAGAGCAGGGTGGAGGGCAGATTACCATATATGTCTCCAATCGAGCACATATGGGACATCATTTAACGGCAACTTCAGCGTCATGAGCAGACAGCATTAACTGTCCCAGTATTGAGCAATATAGTGCAACACATATGGAACTCCATCTCACAAACTGACAACCCGCGTCTGTACTGCACAATACACGTTTATATGCTACCATTCAACGTTCTCGTGGTTACACCGGTTATTAATTGCATTTCACAATTGCAATGGCTCATCTCACTCTTAAATTCACCCGTGATCTTGCAGTGTTAATCGCTAACATAAGATACCTACAAAAATCTATTCCAGAAATTTCATTACTCTATATCAATTAGTTTTTGGTGTTGCGATTTCTTCCCTCAGTGTAGCACAGAAACAAACCATAACACCACCGCCGGCCGCTGTGTCCGAGCGGTTCTAGGCGCTTCAGTCTGGAAAAGTCCCATAGTGCTTAGAGCCATTTGAACCATTTAGTGTTGGCACTAAACACACTGGCAGATGACGTTCACCGGGCATTCGCCATACACACAACCTGCCATCGGATCGTTACATTGTGTACCGTGATTCGTCACTTCATACAACGTTTCTCCACTGTTCAATCGTCCAATGTTTACGATCCTTACACCAAGCAAGGCGTCGTTTGGCATTTACTGGCGTGATGTGTGGCTTATGAGCAGCCCTCGACCATGAAATCCAAGTTTTCTCACCTCCCGCTTAACTGTCATAGTACTTGCAGTGGATCCTGAAGCAGTTTGGAATTCCTGTGTGATGGTCTGGATAGGTGTCTGCCTATTCCATATTACGACCCTCTTCAGCTGTCGGCGGTCTCTGTTGGTCAACGGACGAGATCGGTCTATACGCTTTTGTGCTGTACGTGTCCCTTCACGTTTCCACTTCACTATCACATCGGAAACAGTGGACCAACAGATGTTTAGGAGTGCGGAAATCTCGCGTACAGACCTATACACAAGTGACACCCAATCACCTGACCGCGGTCCGCAGCTCGTGGTCGTGCGGTAGCGTTCTCGCTTCCCACGCCCGGGGTACCGGGTTCGATTCCCGACGGGGTCAGGGATTTTCTCTGCCTCGTGATGACTGGGTGTTGTGTGCTGTCCTTAGGTTAGTTAGGTTTAAGTAGTTCTAAGTTCTAGGGGACTGATGACCATAGATGTTAAGTCCCATAGTGCTCAGAGCCATTTGAGCCATTTTCACCTGACCGCGTTCAAAGTCAGTGACTTCCGCGGAACGCCCCACTTTGCTCTCTCACGAGGTCTAATGACTACTAAGGTCGCTCATATGGAGTACCTGGCAGTAGGTGGCAGCACAATGCTCCTAATATGTTTTTGATGGTGTCCGGATACTTTTTATCACATAGTGTTCTTTTAGGGACTATTTCAAACCCTATGTGCAAGAGAGTGCCCTAACCTCTATTCTCATTGACAAGACCATTGGTAGAACCGCAAGCCACTCGCCGTCATTGCTGCTGACTTAATTAAATTTTAAGCATTGGTTGGGATCGGATCCGAGACCTAGGGCATTTCGCTTACTAGTTAGAGATTCTACTGTCACAAGTGCCTGTGTTTTTCAGGGAGGAGGCTTGCGCCCCTTGTTGTTTTGCGTGGCACTATCACAGCACAGGCCTACATTGATGTTTTAAGCAACTTCTTGCTTCCCACTGTTGAAGAGAATTTCGGGGATGTCGATTGCATCTTTCAACACGATCGAGCACCTGTTCAGAATGCACGGCCTGTGGTAGAGTGGTTACACGACAATAACATACCTGTAATGGACTGGCCTGCACAGAGTTCTGACCTGAATCCTACAGAATGCCTTTGGGATGTTTAGGAACGCCGACTTCGGGCCAGGTCTCACCGAGCGACATCGATACCTCCCCTCAGTGCAGCACTCCGTGAAGGATGAACTGCCATTCCCCAAGAAATCTTCCAGCACCTGATTGAACTTATGCCTGCGATAGCGGAAGCTGTCGTCAAGGCTAAGGGTGGGCCAACACCATAGTGAATTCCAGCATTACCGATGGAGGGTGCCACGAACTTATTTTCAGCTGGGTGTCCGGATACTTTTGATCACATAGTGTAGAATAATGAACAATTCTGAACGACATGTGAATGCAGAAGACAATGGAAACCACTGCATTAAAGACACATAATGTGTATCCACTGGATATGAGGCCTTTAACAGTAAAAAGGGTTACGATGATTTCTTCATTGGCCCTGGGAAGGCAATGACAAGAGGTGGTTCATCATTAGAAAAAGGTCTTCGGCTGTCACCTTCGTTTCCCTAACAGTATATTTCTTCTTCTATTTCTTCTTCTTCTTCTTGTTATTATTATTATTTCAAAATGTTTAATCTCGCGTTTTGTGGCTGTCACTGTAAATTGTAAATTCAGTGTGCATGACGCACTTGCTTTGTTTTGAGGGCAGTCAGCCAGACTCTCTGTTGATACCTAATCACCTCTCCGGACCGGCAAGTTACGTATTTAGCTTTCCCTGTGTTTTACTAGTAGCATATTTCGTAAGTTTCGTGGGTGTTTCTCTGTTTAGGAGGTTTGATATCGCGTTTTTAAGTGTAAGTGTGAATTCAGACAATCTCTAGCGCAGTTTTCATTTCTTCTGAACAGGTCAGGAAGGCATCAGCGTCCATTGGTGATACGTCAGGAGGGCAGTCACTTGCATCACTAGGTTTATGTCTGCTTCGATAGTTTACTTCTTCAGTTAATCTTGCTAGTATGGCCAGGATGGGTGAATGCTGTGTGCGGACACAGGAGATGCTGGGCGCAGTTCGTGGACAGCTGAATGCTCTTTTGGCAACGGTAGACCGTCTTCAGGCTGCTGCATCGGGATGTAGCGGTGGGTGCCACGCAGGCGCATCGCATGGGAAACCTCAGGTGTCGTTTTGTCCCGCCGGGGGTGCCTCATCCGAGATGTAGAGGCAGCCTTGCCTGCTGCTATCGAGTGTGCAGGGTGCTTTCGTTTGCAAGTTGTGGGTCACGTCGGCACCAACGACTCCCGTAGCATGGGTTCTGAAGCCATCCTCAGTTCCTTCTGGCGGCTAGTGGAGGAAGTGAAGGCTGCTGACCTCGCGTGAGCGCTGCAAGCAGGCCTCGCGGTTTTGACCATTGTCGCACCGTTGCACGGGGTCCTTTGGTTTTGAGCCCAGTGGAGCGTCTCAGCCACAGGCTTCATCGACTCTGTGACCGTGTTGGCTGCAATTTGTCGGGTGGGGAATTTCGGACTCCCACTGATAGGTCAGGGCTGCACTACACTAAGAAGTACTTGTGGAGTGCACAAGGCTGTTTTTTTTAGGTTAGGCAGTACCCTGCGGTTCTGTTTTGAATACTCGCCAGTTGATAGAAGGTAGCGAAAGCACAAAACATTCAGAGTAAAGATACTTCGACTGCCACAATTTTATCAGCAAATTTTCGAAGCGCTCGTAGCAAATATCACGAATTTACTACCCTCGGGATCGAGATCTGGCTGAAATCCGAAGTAGAAAGCTCTGAAATACACTAATGGCCATTAAAATTGCTACACCAAGAAGAAATGCGGATGATAAACGGGTATTCTTTGGACAAATATATTATACTAAGACTGACATGTGATTACATTTTCACGGAATTTGGGTGCATAGATCCTGAGAAATCAGTACCCAGAACAACCACCTCAAGCCGTAATAACGGCCTTGATACGCCTGGGCATTGAGTCAAACAGAACTTGGATGGCCTGTACAGGTACAGCTGCCCATGAAGTTTCAACACGGTACCACAGTTCATCAAGAGTACTGACTGGCGTATTGTGATGAGCCAGTTGCTCGGCCACCATTGACCAGACGTTTTCAGTTGGTGATAGATCTGGAGCACGTGCTGGCCAGGGCAGCAGTCAAACATTTTCTGTATCCAGAAAGGCCTGTACAGGGCCTGCAAAATACGGTCGTGAATTATCCTGTTTCGCAGGGAGCGAATGAAGGGTAGAGCCACGGGTCGTAACACATCTGAAATGTAACGTCCACTGTTCAAAGTGTCGTCAATGCAAACAAGAGGTGATCGAGACGTGTAACCAATGGCACCCCGTACCGTCACGCCCGGTGATACGTCAGTATGGCGATGACGAATACACGCTTCCAATGTGCGTTCACCGTGATGTCGCCAAACACAAATGCGACCATCATGATGCTGTAAACAGAACCTAGATTCATCCGAAAAAATGACGTTTTGCCATTCGTGTACCCAGGTTGAGAACACCATCGCAGGCCCTCCTGTCTGTGATGCACCGCCAAGGCTAACCGCAGCCATGGTCTCCGAGCTGATAGCCCATGCTGCTGCAAACGTCGTCGAACTATTCGTGCAGATGGTTGTTGTCTTGCAAACGTCCCCATCTGCTGACTCAGGGATCGAGACGTGTCTGCACGATCCGTTACAGCCATGCGGATAAGATGCCTGTCATCTCGACTGCTAGTGATACGAGGCCGTTGGGATCCAGCACGGCCGTGTTACCCTCCTGAACCCACTGATTCCATAGTCTGCTTTATCAAAGTCGGAAACGTGATGGTACGCATTTCTCCTCGTTACACGAGACATCACAACAACGTTTCACCAAGCAATGGCGGTCAACTGCTGTTTGTGTATAAGAAATCGGTTGGACGCTTTCCTCATGTAAGCACGTTGTAGGTGTCGCCACCGGCGTCAGCCTTGTGTGAATCCTCTGAAAAGCTAATCATTTGCATATCACAGCATCTTCTTCCTGTCGGTTAAATTTTGCGTCTGTAGTACGTCAACTTCGTGGTGTAGCAGTTTTAATGGCCAGTGGTGTACATAAATGACCTGGCAGTCACAGTGGGCGGCAATCCGTGGTTGCTTGCTGATGTTCCTTTGATGTACGAGAAGATGGCGTAAGTGAGTGACTGTTCGAGGATACAAGAAGACTTAGACAAGATTTGTGGTTGGTATGATGAATGGCAGCTAGCTCTAAATAATGTAAGTTAATGCGGATGCACAGGAAAAGCAATGTTCGGATACAGCGTTTCTAGTGTCTTGCTTGACACAGTAACGTTGTTTAAATATGTGGGCGTGATGTTTAAAGTGGAGCGAGCATTTGAAGAAAGTGGTACGGAAGGCGATTGGTTTTTCGATTTATTGGTAGAATTTTAGGAAGATGTGGGTCATCGGTAAAGGAAACAGTGAAAGTTTGATGTTAATAGACCTACTTCTTTGCGAAGTTGAGCAATGACTCCGCTGTGGTGTGCGTACACAAACTCTGAGTGTGAGATATTATTATAGCTAGTAGTACCGAGCGATCAGTTGTTGAGAGGAGTCGAAAGTGGTCGGACGCAGCCTGTGGTGGAGAGAAGCCGCTCGACATGAGAGGTCCCAGCTTGCCGTGATTGTGCTAGTAGCGCCTGAGGAGACTTGCTTATTAACTGAGGATTTTTTGCAATTTGCCTTTTTGTTGAACGTAGTTGTTGCTTGCTTGCGTACTTAAGGGATTTTGTCAGGTTTGTGTCTGCATACACTAAGAATAATATTCATGTCTTTGTTGTGGCAACAGATGTATTTATTGAGTGTAGACATTGCGGAGTAATTAAAATCTGTGGAAAGTTTGTCAGTGTTTAAATAAACTATTTTGTGACTATAGTAAATGAAAGTCTTTATTGATTTCGTTCATTTTTACACCTTTTAAGGCTAGTTGACCAAACCCCTTCTGATCATTCAATTTCCCTATAAAAATGGCAGTAGTTGTTACAATTATTATGCCCATGCGTTGCACTCAGCATGGATCGCAATATTGCTTTTGAAATATTTTTAGCATGTTGCTGATCACGCACTAGCAGCGGCAAGACGAGGTAAGTTGTCTGTTGCGTTCAGGAGCATTATAGAACAGTTGTTAGGATTTGTTAGAGAATATTTTAAAACTAGCAGTCAGTTATGATTTGTATAAAGACTTGTTAATTTCTGTTTCTTTTTGTTGTCAGTCAGAATTATGTTATTGTCAGAGACGCAACGTCACATATTTCCGAACGCCTTTCAGCAGAACAGACACTAATTACGAATGTACACCAGTCTTAAAAATAATAGCGATCCAATTTCACCCACATATACGACGCTAAAACGACCTAATTTTGACTACTACTTCAATGTCTGGGAAGGAAGATATCGAAGCAATTCAGAGGGAGCTGCTAGACTTATTACCGGTAGTTTCGAACAATACGGAAGTATTACGTGAGGTGCTTCGAGGACCCCTGGAGGTAAGGCGACGCTCGTTTCGAGGAACACTATTGAGAAATTTAGAGAACTGTCATTTGGAGCTGACTGCAGAAAGATTCTACTGCCGCCAGTGTACATTTCCCGTAAGGATCACAAAGGCTAGATACTAGTATTGGGGCTCAAGCGGAGGCATACAGATAGTGGTTTTTCCCAAGCTCTATTTGCAAGTGGAACAGGAAAGTACTTGACTACTACTGATACAGGGTATCCTCCGCGACACACCTTACTGTGCGTTGAAGAGGATGTACAGGGTGTTTCAAAAATGACCGGTATATTTGAAACGGCAATAAAAATTAAACGAGCAGCGATAGAAATACACCGTTTGTTGCAATATGCTTGGGACAACAGTACATTTTCAGGCGGACAAACTTTCCAAATTACAGTACTTACAATTTTCGACAACAGATGGCGCTGCAGGTGATGTGAAAGATATAGACGACAACGCAGTCTGTGGGTGCGCCATTCTGTACGTCGTCTTTCTGCTGTAAGCGTGTGCTGTTCACAACGTGCAAGTGTGCTGTGGACAACATGGTTTATTCCTTAGAACAGAGGATTTTTCTGGTGTTGGAATTCCACCGCCTACAACACAGTGTTGTTGCAACAAGACGAAGTTTTCAACGGAGGTTTAATGTAACCAAAGGACCGAAAAGCGATACAATAAAGGATCTGTTTGAAAAATTTCAACGGACTGGGAACGTGACGGATGAACGCGCTGGAAAGGTAGGGCGACCGCGTACGGCAACCACAGAGGGCAATGCGCAGCTAGTGCAGCAGGTGATCCAACAGCGGCCTCGGGTTTCGGTTCGCCGTGTTGCAGCTGCGGTCCAAATGACGCCAACGTCCACGTATCGTCTCATGCGCCAGAGTTTACACCTCTATCCATACAAAATTCAAACGTGGCAACCCCTCAGCGCCGCTACCATTGCTGCACGAGAGACATTCGCTAACGATATAGTGCACAGGATTGATGACGGCGATATGCATGTGGGCAGCATTTGGTTTACTGACGAAGCTTATTTTTACCTGGACGGCTTCGTCAATAAACAGAACTGGCGCATATGGGGAACCGAATAGCTCCATGTTGCAGTCCCATCGTCCCTGCATCCTCAAAAAGTACTGGTCTGGGCCGCCATTTCTTCCAAAGGAATCATTGGCCCATTTTTCAGATCCGAAACGATTACTGCATCACGCTATCTGGACATTCTTCGTGAATTTGTGGCGGTACAAACTGCCTTAGACGACACTGCGAACACCTCGTGGTTTATGCAAGATGGTGCCCGGCCACATCGCACGGCCGACGTCTTTAATTTCCTGAATGAATATTTCGATGATCGTGTGATTGCTTTGGGCTATCCGAAACATACAGGAGGCGGCGTGGATTGGCCTCCCTATTCGCCAGACATGAACCCCAGTGACTTCTTTCTGTGGGGACACTTGAAAGACCAGGTGTACCGCCAGAATCCAGAAACAATTGAACAGCTGAAGCAGTACATCTGCATGTGAAGCCATTCCGCCAGACACGTTGTCAAAGGTTTCGGGTAATTTCATTCAGAGACTACGCCATATTATTGCTACGCATGGTGGATATGTGGAAAATATCTTACTATAGAGTTTCCCAGACCGCAGCGCCATCTGTTGTTGACAATTGTAACTACTGTAATTTCGAAAGTTTGTCTGCCTGAAAATGTACTGTTGTCCCAAGCATATTGCAACAAACGGTGTATTTCTATCGCTGCTCGTTTAGTTTGTATTGCCGTTTCAAATATACCGGTCATTTTTGAAACACCCTGTACGTAGATGTAGACGTAAAGATTGAACAACCAGCGAAATTGTAATATTCTACGAATCGGAGAATAGAATGTTGAAAGTCTGAGACTCTAAAGGAAGCTAAAAAACCGGAAAAGGGAAATGTAATGTCTGAGCCTAGATGTAGCGAGAGACAGTGAAGTGAAATTGAAAGATGACAAGCACTTCTGGTCAGACAAATATAGGGTAATACGAAAAGCAATAAAAGATGATATAGTGGAAGTAGAATTAGTTATGGATGGGGAGGTAGGAAGTGAGTGAGCTATATTCAGCGGTTCAGCAAAAGAATTGTTCTGATCTGAGGCGGCAGCAAATCAACACCAGCAACAATATTTCATGTACACAAACCGACGTCAGAAGCATAAGATGAAAACATAGAGAAAGTATATGAGGATATTGAACGGCTAATGCAGTGTGCATAGGGAGATGATTAGCTATTAATCAAAGGGAAACTGGAAATCTACAAGCTGCAGTAGAGAAAGAAATAAAAGACAGAGTTACAGTAGAGTATGGACTCCGCAGTAGCACTGAGAGGGGAGAAAAGAATTCACAAGATGAGAAGGCAACTTGGAAAACGACTGGAGACACGGGAAACTTACAGCCGAATATAATTATGCTCAGACAGAGATTCAGAAATCAGATATTGGTTTCTAAGGGTACCGAGGAACAGACTTAAATTATAATTTGGTAATGCTGGAGAGTAGACTGCAGTTTAAGAGGGTCGACCAGAGGGATGAGTGTGGACATAAGTGGTGGTTCAAATGGCTCTGAGCACTATGGGACTCAACTGCTGAGGTCATTAGTCCCCTAGAACTTAGAACTAGTTAAACCTAACTAACCTAAGGACATCATACACATCCATGCCCGAGGCAGGATTCGAACCTGCGACCGTAGCGGTCTTGCGGTTCCAGACTGTAGCGCCTTTAACCGCACGGCCACTTCGGCCGGCGTGGACATAAGTGTAACACCGAATGAGATGCCTTTGACATTCTCTAATGCTGTAGATATTGCGATAATGATTACGACAGATGACAGCTCAGTTGAAGAGAGTACACCTTTTTAAGAAGACAATCACAGAAGTTAAACACAAGAATGTAGGTACAAGGAAGGTACCTTGAAAATGGGATGGATAGAAGAAGGACAATGTTAGCAAAATATTACACTCAAGAGTGCTTTTCTTGCATGTAATGTTTGTTTCCTTCGTTTATTACCTTTATATTTAATGTTTAACTTTAAAATTTTCAGTGATGTGACAACTTCACGGTCACAAATATTTACTGTGTATTTTTACTACACTCTCGATGTGTACCGTCTCTTTCAGAGCTGTTCTCAAGCGTTGTACCATCTTTGACCTCAATAGTCAGTTAGTCTGATGATGGTTTGTTAGCCGAAAAATCGGTTAGCGAAATAAATTGATAATATAGAACATCTTCCGGATGGGTCTTTTTATTGACAATTGTGAGGGTGTGACTCTTCACGCTTTCCCGGTGGATGTAATGAAAATAGTCTTGACGGGTTTGCCGACGGATCACGTTGTGCAAATTCCACAATTGTTGTGTAGTTACACTACAAAGAAGCAACAGAAGAATCAATTACTTATAATATAAATGTGGGAAGTGTAAATACACAAGCTTATGTTAAAAAGCAAGTAGGACAGCGGTGCAGTCGTAGTCATTGTGTTACTTCCCTGCGGAAGAAGCAGTAAAAGCGAATGAAGGAGTAGTGACGGAAATAAACCTACAGTGACAACAGATAAAAAAGCATCATGTCCACAACTTATGCCGAACTACTAGCAGAAAATTAGAAGAATGTAGTACAAACGTTAGATAGATCTAACAGACTACAGTTTGCAGCCCTGTAAATCAGTTTCTTTATTTGTTTAGCGAACAGATGCCATGTAACGTGCATCCAAATGTAACACTTCTCACAGTACCTATGTTGAGAAACATCGAATACTTTTCGGAAGAATATACAAGGTGTAACGATTTGATACCGAAAGTCTTATAGGGGTAATAGAAAGTGTGTAGAGGAACAACCGAGGATGAAAACCTATGTACAGAAACCTAATCCATTGTCGAAGTTTGAGGGGTCAATGCCTGCCGCTAGGCAACCCTTCTGACAGTGCACAAGAGCTTATACGCTGACGTCCTACGCTCATCGGTCTGTGTGCACTGTTGTTGTAACACCATCTAACGTCCTGAAAGCTATAAAGCCCAATGCGAGGAACTGAGATTCCGATTGGTCAGCGCCATAATTTACGTTTGATGCCGATGGAAAGCCTACCAGCAGGTTTTGGAATCCCACAATTTCTACGCCATGTAGCGTCGTCGGATGACGTATCCAAAGACGATATCCTGTCCACAATTTGTTCTTCAAGACATCCTCTACAACTGCTCGAAGGCTGTCAGTATCGTTTTGTTACAATTTGTTTATCTGATCAGGACGCGACGATTTCTGTATGCTACTAGAAACCTAGTGTGAACACGAAGTTTAGTATTTATTTTTTCTGTGCTGATGGAATTGTATGTAACGTGTAATGTTGAATCGGAAACAGAAAAACAACGTATATACTCTCCATAATCGGCTAGTACAGTCCAAACAAAATATTAACTTTGGTAGCGCACAGAATTCAATTACGGAAAGCGTGTGCTACACCACATTTATACCGCACTTCTCAGAAATTGTCAGCAACGTTCAAAAAACTTCAGCAGGATTATGTTTATCTTATTATAATTAACCAGTCCAAAGGCTTTGAAATATATTTCACGTTGTTATTGAAACCCAAAATATCAGTTTTTTGACCCACAAAATTTAGTGGCTTACAAACAGCCTCTTTTTGAATTTCTCTTTAGTTACCGATAGAAAATCAGTAGCTCTAAATAAAGAAAAACCTAAAGAAAAAATGCAAAATAATTAGATCAAGCAATTACTGGTGTACTAAATTGACACATGCGTACTCTGCTGTTACTCACCGACTCTCTGAATCTTCTCCATGATCCAGCACTGCGCTCTAACCGCAGCGTCGTCTTAAGAACGTCTGAGACGAGTCTGGCGAGAATACAGTCAGCTCTGAGATTCTCTTTCTTCTGCGCCCTGCCAGCAATGCATGAATAATTGCGCGAGACGAATCTCCACTTCCCACAGTCGAAAAAGATATGAAACATTGACTCCAATAAGCACGAAATCTGTCACTGGAAATGTGTCCGTGGTGCAAATAAATTGTTTGAACCAGCATTTCGTCGTTACTTTAAATTCGCTTTGTCGGAAAATTCGACGAACAGAGATCTCTAAGAGAGATTTTTAAATGTTTTAAGTGCTGCTTGGGTAATTAGAAACTCCGCACATCCCATCTTCAGAGCTAAATTACAGCCGATACTGAAAGAGGAAAGTAGAGTTCCTTAACAAATGTTTCAGAGTAAATAAGCGCTTGCAATTTCACAGAACTGGAGCGGGAGGTGTTAATCTGTAAAAGAACTTTCTTATCAGTTAATAGTGAAGATAATTTATATTACTGTAGTATAAGTAGCTGAAACGAGTTTACACGAGTCACAGCATGAATTGTAAAAATGGAAATAAAGGCCCGAATGAAGGGGCTACTTTTGGGGGGTGGAGGGGGAGGTACAGTAGGGAGGTACAGTAGGCAGATCCGTTACTGTCTCACTCCTCCCCCTCTTCCTCCCCTCCCCCCTTCCCCACCAAATACAACTTGTGGGAACCTTAACTTCAACGTACAACAGACGCCTAGGATTTTATTAGTGATAAAATGTCTTGATGTAACTATTGCTTGGAACAGTGCTTTAACGTAGTTTTTAAGAAACTGCAATTCAGTAAAATAGACATCATTATCATTATGGAGAAGTGCATTAAATCGAAGTGCGGACTTATCGTAATCAGTATTTCACATAATGATACGATTGTTAACACAGATCTGCAGATTATAGCCTGCAAATGGAGATTTTAAGGGCGGAGAGAATGGTCTGTTGTCTTTCAGTCGTTTCTGCCTACTTTCGCGAAAGTCGGTCTTTCAGTTAGTGGGAAATTTTTCTGTATTGCCTTATTCAACTTCTTGGAATTTTCTGGTTCTATCCGTGGACTCACGAAGCGTGTCTGTTTCCTTGATGACAGCAGATAACGCGCGTCTTCTGGCTGAAGAGTTTTCTGTCATCTGTCTGGCCACAATACTAGCCACGTAGGCTCAGACAAGAAAATGACAATTCTACTTTCTGTCTTATGCTAAGAAATTTGGAAATCGATGTACATGAAAATATAAATACTGTTAGTAAAATGTTCTCTTGGGAGTTGGTCGAGAGGGTAGGGATGTTGTACCCTACGTAGCCCCTACTACACAGCACGAGGCAAAGTTTCTATTGTTAATTAAAGTAATGAGGGCAACTATACAGCAAATACTGATAATACACCGTCGAAGTCATCAAAATCGGTGCACGGTATTAAGTCACAAAGCTATGCAAACTGTAGATGTACAAATAAATTAGGTAGATCGTTGCGAAATAATATTTGCATTGCTGAAAAGTGAAAGTACACCATCAGTGCTTCCTATGTGTCCGAAGAAATCAGAACGAGGACAAAATCCAAATCGCGAAAATAATTTTGCAACATAACACCAAAACACAGACCTGATTGGTCCCACTTGGTTCCACTTCTTAAGTAACATATCATGTAAAGTAGGTAGCATTACACTGAATAAAGTCAATAAATTCGTAAGTACAGAGAAATTAATGCTAATATAACACTTTGCCGATAAAAATAAGCTGCAAGGGTTCAGATGACAGAATGCATAATGAAAGGAAGATCCTATATGTTAGCGGAAAGCCATTACCAACAGCACGAGGAAACAAAAGGATCCCAGCAGAGGAGCCGAAAAGTCGATCGTATACGAGAAGTATGACGCGGCTCAAGAACACAGAATATTTTACTTTCAGTGACAACGGGCACAAAACCCTGAGAGGTTCCATGCCCTCTTTTGCATGTCTCCTCTCATTTTCATCAATTTTATTAATGTCCTATGTCATTGCACGGTAGTAACAGGCCGAATAAGGTTAGTGAAATGAGAGTATTTGTACTGAGAGCTCAAAAAAATACTTTTCACTTGATTCCTAAACATGTTGTTTTACTTCCCTGGGTGGCCTGTGCGAGGCGAGCATTGGAGGACGCGGCACACTGCGTTTCCGGTTGGGAGCTGCACTTCGGCGAACACTGAGAGGGTCGTACAATAGGTTTAAGCACCTGGCGGAACGACTGACGTCGGTCGAGTTTCGCCTATTGTATGCAGGGCGAAACGACCTGCGAGACGTCTGAGTGTCACCGCAGTTTATGTGTTTACCGTTCCGGCGCGTCCGGAACGAAGATTCCTGGCATCGACTGGCTGCATTGTCCTCTTGATTCTGAGAATACTCGTGGACCGTGCCCTGCTGGGTTGCGACTGTCTGGCGCCGGATGGCCGGTGGTCTAGGCAGGTTGTTTTCGTAGCCAGTCAAACTACAAGTTCAGTTCCCTCAGCTGAATAGCAGAGGCATGATTGGTCAACTTAAACTGAGGATAGTTAACGTCATAAAGCCCTGCTCGAAATTGGAGGGAACGGTCGCTATTGGCACGAATTATGCTCTGAGACAGTATGGGGGAATTTTGGAATCAGAACTGAATGCTGATTCGCAGTTTTGGAGGAGAGTAGGGAGTAGAGCAATGTTGGCTTCACTCTTGCGTTGCGCGGGCAGGGGATTGGGGATCTGATCTTCCTCGGAGTCAGATGGTCTTGCGACTTGGTCGCTCGTTTTCGGAAGAACTTAGAATTCTCAGACAGCCTTCGGTGCCAGGGGTTGACACAGAGTTGCTGCATGTCAGAAGTCGGCGACTACATCATTAGGACGCTGCCTACCTACGACGTGCTGCAGATTTCAGTACTGGTACAGTATTTTGCGGCTCTGGCGTTGTAGGATCTTATCAATTTTATACTGAATCCCTCGCTTTGCTAAAAGTCCACCTTGCTTGTTTCTCCATGTGATCCCATTTGAGCTCTCACTTCTAATTGCGATACTGCTATATAATCGGTAGATTAATACTTGATTCATTAGGACCGCCAGTCATTATCGTCAATCTATTGCATCACAGAGAGTAGGAGCCCCTTGTTCTCGAGCCAACTCTTATTCTCCTAATAGTTCAGTATACCCTATCCTTTAATCTACTCTTTGTGTCGACAATCATGTACATTTATGTTCTGATATATAACAAATCTCATAGTGATATTTAATCCACATATCATTTCGCAGATATAGGCAGAATCCAATTTCCTGTTCTTTAATATGATAAAGTTTTCTTTTTTTTTAGTAGATCACGATTTTTATTAAATTATTTTGAGTGTGCACTCCTTATTTTACCAACTAGCAGGGTCCACCATCATCTCCTTCCATTACCGTTGTGCGCTTAATTAATTAGCTGGTAGATAAGGAGGGGGTCGAGTGCATGTCTCGTTGTCATGCAAGATTCGTCTGTATTAAAGGGGTACAAACTCTTCTCCACCCTGGCACCTCGCAAGCCTCCAGGCTTACTTGAAAAGAAAACAGCGTGGAATAATTCAGCATATTGTTATGAATAAGCTACGTCATCAATTACTGTATATTCTTCATTTAGTATGTTTTTAGAAATAAAGATCCATTGACGACGGCAAAATTTGGTCTAAATGTCTCTGTGTAAACACGTAATGTCAGGACCTTTCCTACAGATAATAAGGTAAACGACACAAGAAATCACGATGAAACTAATTAATTGTTGAGGGAAACACTTATGACTGTTACATTTTTAGAGGTCCGTAGTCTTATCATTGTAATTGACACCGTTGCATAATACTGGGAGATGCGCTTATAACAATGTTTTGAAATATAAGGTGATCCAAGAACATTGTGGCAATGGATAGGAAACGAGGTAGGTAATCTCTTTGACTATGAAAGCAGCTCCGTTTTTAGCTCTCATTAAAAATGGCTGACGGGCAATTAAAGTATTATGCAAGGATTTATTTTCAGCATATGAACTTTTCCTCTATTATTCCTTCTAGTTGTAACAAAGTTGACTGTAGGGCAGTCACTCGAACAAGATCGAGATATTGCTATTTTAACGTATATGAATGGTATGGTACTGTGGGAATGTTCAACCTGTAAGCAAAAGTTTTTATCAATTAATTTCTAATATTCCATCATATAGTGTGTGCAGTGACATTCTTTAAACAGACTGATGTATGAGTAACCCCCCATACGTACAATAACGCATGGATGACGTCATTTCCTTTAGTAATCCACTGGCCATACTGGCGCTAGAACAGAAGAGGAAGACTCCCGCGTATCAGGTGGCTCGATGGCGGCTGTAACACATACTACACCATGCTACACAATCTCCCAAAACAGATGATTAATAAATATCTTGCCTTTAATGTAAAAATTGTTCGATTACAAATAAAACTATTACCATTTTTATGTTTGTTGTAAACACAATTTGTCGAGTGCGTATTATCATTTCGAGAAGAGAGTGTACTTCTATGATCACTTAGTTTAAACAATAAAATTATAGTATAATTATAGTATAATATACGATATTACAAACCGTTGCTATGGGAAACACCTTGCCTAGGGACACTTGCAAGACGTGACTAGTGAGGTAAATGCAAATAACAGAAAAAAGTCTGTTACGAGTTGTCTAACGGAGCGGCCGTGGAAGGTAAAACCTTGGTCGCCACAACTTTACGCAGACATTTACTAAAATCTACTAAAGGACTGGCGCCGCCCATAAGTGGGATACAATTAACTGATTGTATTCTCTAGCAACATTCGACCACCGGTAATATGGAGCGACATACTATCATGTGTGAACGTTGTGTCATATGACAGTTCACAGCTGAGTGCAGCCTTTCTTGGTCGTATTAGGACATTGCCTATGCTTCCATTAGAACTGCACTGGGACGTGGACATGTGACAGTATTAATTGTGTTACTATATGTTTAAAAGTGGATTCAGTGACTCTCATTTATCCAGAATTACTTTTATAGGTTTCTGCACCTGGTCCGAAAGTAAAAACTAATGCTTCCTGAAATTAACTAACATGTAAACATTTTCTACAGTTTTCATTAAAATCATTTGAGAATTATAATTGCATTTCGTAATCTTAAAATAGTTTATTGAGTTTCATTTTGCTGCACACTTGCTTTTCAATTGTGATACATTTCTATATTTGCTATTATGCGTGTACTATCAAGTTGAGTCCTCGATGTGACTTTTTCGAACTTTGTCGATGTGTCTGGATGACAACAGTGTCAGTGTTTGCCTCTGAAATACTGTCCATCATAGTTAAATACTTCTAGGCTTCATTAATGATGGCTATTAGCTCGAAACAGGACTGTCTGTTACATTACAAAGGCAAAGAATCTATCTGGCATTAGCATCAGTGGTTGTCATGTGTGCATTCCGTTGGGCGAACAGGACCAACATCCTGAGCTTATCAATATACAGTATTATGATAGTATTCGTGCGGTTACCTCCTAAAATCGTGTCGGACTTCCTTTTGTCAGGGATAGAGCAGCAACTCGACGTTGCATGGACTCAAGTCACTGGAAGTCCCCCATAGAAATATTGAGCCATGCTGCCTCAGTACCCATCCACAATTGCGAAAGTGATGCCGGTGCAGGGTTTTGTACACGAACTGACCTCTCTATTATGCCCCATAAAAGTCGTATGGGGTTCATGCTGAAATCATTCGCTCAAATGGTCCAGAATGTTCTTCAAACCTATCACGAACAATTTTGGCCCAGTGATATGGCGTATTGTCATCCTCAAAAATTGTTTGGGAACATGAAATACATGAATGGCAGCATGTGGTTTCAGAGTAGTCAAACATAACCGTTTCCAGTCAATGATCGGTTCAGTGGGACCAGAGGATCAGTCCATTCCATGTAAACGCAGCCCATATCATTATGGAGCCACCATCAACTAGCACAGTGCCTTGTTGATAACTTGGGTCCATGGTTCGTGGGGTCTGCGCCACTCTCGAACCATACTATCAGCTCTTCAGTTCTTACCATTAGTGGGACAAGGGCGGCATGAGCACGTTTTTTTTAGAGTGGGTAGCCTTCATCAGGGGCAGGTATGCACTCAGGGGCAAACCTATTGATCTCCTTTGCCTGACAGGTCATTCACCTATTGTTCTCCTTTAATTGACAGGTCCTTAACCTAATGTTCTCCTAAAAGGATCCTTCTTTTTGATTGGCTGCTTCTTAACCTACTGTTCCCCCACCCCCTCCCTATCCCCTCCCCCATCAGGAAACCTCCAACCCACCACCTCTCCCTCTTTTCTTCAGGTACAGTTTCAGGTCTGAGTTACTGGAATAGCCCCTCCCACTCTTATCTGATTGACTACTTTGATCAATTAATTAACCTCTCTCCCTCTGGTAAACAACCCTACCCTCCCACCCTTTCTCCCAGAAATTGGCGGAAAAATACACTCAGTCGACTGGTCATTTGGAGGGAATTCGAATGCAGTGTATGGAATATTGTTTAAACAATTCAGACAATGTGTAGAATATTGTATAGTTATTTATGGCAGTGTATGGAATATAATTTATCTGGAAATCGATTGCAGTGTATGGAATATTGGTTACACAATTTAGACCATGTGTGGAATATTGTTTATTTAAATAATTTGTGGGATTCAAGGCAGCGTATGGAATATAGATTATTTATTTATTTAAAGAATTTTTCTGGAAATCGATCCCGCCTCCCTCCCCTCTCCCCTCCTCTACCTGGAAATTGACAGCTCCACAGTGGAGAGGAAGGATCTCATAACACAAAGAAATTCAAGGGCATAATGTTTAATTATTTTAAAAAAAGAAAGTTTGCAGGATTGGATTTCTCTTGCTCATCATTCTCTGCTGTTTGGAAAGATGCAGGTCTTGTAAGACGTAATTAAATCGATCGCCTTTCTTTTTATTCCATCACGCAAGGAATACTGTCATGAAGCACACATCACATGTACACTATGTGATCAAAAGTGTCTGGACACCTAGCTGAAAATGACTTACAAGTTCGTGGGGCCCTCCATCAGTAATGCTTGAATTCAGTACTGTGTTGGCCCACCCTTAGCCTTGATGACAGCTTCCACTCTCGCAGCATATGTTCAGTCAGGTACCGTAACGTTTCTTGGGGAATAGGGGTGGTAGCTCATTCTTCGCAGAGTGCTGCAATGAGGAGAGGTACCAACGTCGGTCAGTGAGGCCTGACATGAAGTCAGCATTCCAAAACATCCCGAAGGTGCTCTATAGGATTCAGATCAGGACTCTCTGCAGGCCAATCCACTACAGGGATGTTAATGTCATGGCTGGTCCCGGCGGAGGTTCGAGTCCTCCCTCGGGCATGGGTGTGTATGTTTGTCCTTAGGATAATTTAGGTTAAGTAGTGTGTAAGCTTAGGGACTGATGACCTTAGCAGTTAAGTCCCATAAGATTTCACACACAGTTGAACATTTTTTGATTTCAACGTCTTGTAACCACTCTGCCACAGACCATGCATTATAAACAGGTGCTCAATCATGTTGAAACATGCAATCACCAACCCGAAATTGCTCTTCAACAGTGGGAAGCAAGTAGGCGCTGTGCTGTGATAGTGCCACGCAAAACAACAAGGGGTGCAAGGCCCCTCCATGAAAAAAATGACCACACCATAACACCACCGCCTCCGAATTTTACTGTTAGCACTACACACTCTGGCAGATGACATTCACTGGGCATTTACCACAGCAACACCCTGCCATCGGATCGCCACATTGTATTCTGTTATTCGTCACCCCACACAACGTTTCTCCACTGTTCAATCGTTCAGTGTTTACGTTCCTTACACCAAGTGAGACGTCGTTTGGCGTTTACTGGCGTGATGTGTGGCTTATGAGCAGCCAATCGACCATGAAATCCAAGTTGTCTCGCCTCCTGCCTAACTTTCATAGTACTTGCAGTGGATGCTGATGCAGCTTGGAATTCCTGTGTGATGATCTGGATAGATGTATGCCTATTACACATTACAACCCTCTCCAACTGTCGGCTGTCTCTGTCAGTCAACAGATGAGTTCAGCCTGTATGCTTTATGTGTCTCCTCACTTTTCCACTTCACGGTCACATCGGAAAAAGTGGATCTAGAGATGTTTAGGAGTGTGGATATCTCACATACAGACGTACACCCAGCCACCTGACAACATTCGTAGAGCGTGAGTTCCGCAGAGCGCCCCTTTCTGCTGTCTCACGGTGTCTAATGACTACTTAGGTCGCTGTTATGGAGTACCTGGCAGTAGGTGGCATCACAATGCTCCTAATATGAAAAACGTATGTTTTTGGAGGTGTTCGGATACTTTTGATCACATAGTGTAATTGCACAGTTAAAAATCTCTCCACTGGAAGGCACAGAACGCCAATGTACACACTCCAAGGAGTCAGGATGCATTGGCGGCCCCTGCAGAGCGACGACGCAGCCATCAGCTGCCGAACCACACTCAGCATGAGACGGTGGCATCCCATTCATACTTGACACACCTGAGAAATATCTATCAATACATGTGGATACCTAGGCACCGTTCCTAGCGCGATGATGCATGTCCTTTGTACATGCAGTCCAGAGAGATTTTCACATAGCGGATCACCCTCAGTGAGATGTTTGCATAGCAGCTCACGCTTGCAGGTGCATCCAAAAGTTTGTCAGTGTTCTACTGATGTCACTATTCTATGTAAATAACAGCCAAGTCCCCCTCTGGATGCTCTATAGAAATCTTTTGGAATGCCCCCCAGAATAACATAGGGTGCATTCCTCCTACCGATCCTAACGGGAAAGCCCATCCATTGCGTATCAGCCCCTTCCCAGAAATCTTAAAGTGTCACAGAAATAGTAAAAGGTCGCCTTTGTTGTTGTAGGAGCTTTCGTGATGTCTCAGTTTGTCTTCATGGAAATTCTTGTTCTTTCAGGACCTGTTTACGGAAATAGCCCAGAATAACATTTCCCTTCCTGGAAATCGTGACGTCCTGCTTTCAACATACTTCTCAGAAATGGTAAACGTTCTCACCACTAAAAGCCATCATCATGACTGTGCACACTCGCGAAAACACCGTTAATCATAAAAGCATTCTTGTTGCTTGGAAAGAGCCTAGGCACAGATGGGGTAAAGCAGAACAATTTGCAAACAGAATTCGAAGCACTGTCCTACAGCATAGAAAAATGGTGGGAAATTTCGGTGTCCTAAGCTGGAGATGTCCTAATGCCACAGTGGCGTATGAGTGACAGCATCCCTGCCAGAGATGCATGGTCTGCTTCAAATTGTCTTTGAGCACTTGCTTTCTCAGAACTTTCTGTAGATAGTTTGCCCCCATCCTGTTCAAAAGGGTCTGTAGAGGCTTCTGTGTCCCAGCATAAAGGATGAATGGAGCATTCTGATTGGCTCTTATTAACTTTACCCTCCAGCTTACTGATGCTGCCAGTGTGGGAGCACTGTCTGCCACTTTTTTCAGCAGACGAGCTTTCAGCGACAAATCTATTTTGTGTAGATCACCATATTGTACTGACAGCTAAACCTCGCAAAAGTGGTCTACAGACCGTCAAATATATCCCACATACTCACCTTGCCGTTGTGCAACGCCGGTTGAGGAAACTGCCGCTGTAAACACGGCCCACGACCGTAGCTGTGAAAAGGCTTGTCAGCCAGAAAGAGGCCAACCAGTGGTGGAAGACCCTATACCCCAGGAGGACCTGAGTGGTAAGTTTAGTGGCAGATTCTGCCACTGAATGCATCAGGATGACCAAATTTAGCGGGAAGAGGTCAGCCTTGTACGCCAGCGGAGTTGTGGCATCGTCAGGATACCGGCACTCGACTCAGCAGTCTGCGTCCCTGCCGACTCAGTGCCGCTCAGTGTGAGCCGCAGGTGGCCAGCTATGTGCTTCTTGCCAGCGTGGCTGAGATCACAGTGACAACAAGCGGCTTCGATCCGGCGTCCAAAACTGTGGTCCTCGCCTCAGGATGCCTCGAGTGTGCGTTGGAAGCCAGGACGACAGCTCGCGCTAGTGAGCCATGGAGTGGCCTGCTGCTGCCTGGCTACAGACCCCGCGTCGGCCACAGGGGGTCGAACCAGCGACCACCGTGGACTGGAATGCTGTCGCACCATCTTGGTGGTGTGACACGCCCCGCCATCCAGTAGAGCTGCCACACTTGAATGAATCTCGTTAGAAACCAGTACCTACTTATATGCGGCTGTGTGCCTCTGTTTTGCCATATGCGCCACTTTGCGTCATGTACTCATAACACACTAGGTTGGCCAGTGAACCATCCTGGCATTTGCCTCAAGCGGATTAGGGAAATCATAGAAAACCTAAATCAGGATGGCCAGATGGGGATTTGAACAGTTGTCCTCCCAAATGCAAGTCCTGTGTGATAACCACTGCGCCACCTCGCTTGCTGTCTGTGTGATGTTCAGGTGTAGACTGAGTAGCAAATGTGCTTATCAGATGCTGTACATGTGATACAAGCTGTGACCGTGTAATATCAGAAGATCGGACGAAGTGTACATGAAACTGTATAGCATATTGCTTGTGTCAGTGGACTAATTCGAAGCACAGAACTTCTATCATCTGACAGCGCACGCATCTATAGCAGGTAGGCTTCATCGTCTACAAAGTTCAGCAAAAAATTGTAACTAGAGATTGGCGAGCGTGCAGCCAACGAATAATCTTGGCATGCGTGGCTTCAATTTCGCGGTAAAGTAGATGTGGTGCAATACAGAAAATAGAGGTGATATCACCAGTGCACAGATTTAAATAGAGATGTGTAAGTAATAAAGTGCAATATTACTTAAAGGAATTTCCTTATTTCGTGAAATTTCTTTTACTTCAGTAATTGAACTTTTCTTGTATTTGTTTTTCTTAAGTATTTGAACATTTTTATATTTTTGTGAATGACTGTACTATAGCACACTTAAAAATGGATAGCAGTAATCAAACTAATGTTGATAATACAGGGTGATTCAAAAAGAATACCACAACTTTAAAAATGTGTATTTAATGAAAGAAACATAATATAACCTTCTGTTATACATCATTACAAAGAGTATTTAAAAAGGTTTTTTTTCACTCAAAAACAAGTTCAGAGATGTTCAATATGGCCCCCTCCAGACACACGAGCAATATCAACCCGATACTCCAACTCGTTCCACACTCTCTGTAGCATATCAGGCGTAACATTTTGGATAGCTGCTGTTATTTCTCGTTTCAAATCATCAATGGTGGCTGGGAGAGTTGGCCGAAACACCATATCCTTAACATACCCCCATAAGAAAAAATCGCAGGGGGTAAGATCAGGGCTTCTTGAAGGCCAGTGATAAAGTGCTCTGTCACGGGCTGCCTGGCGGCCGATCCATCGCCTCGGGAAGTAGACGTTCAGGTAGTTACGGACAGATAAGTGCCAATGTGGTGGCGCTCCATCCTGCTGAAATATGAATTGTTGTGCTTCTTGTTCGAGCTGAGGAAACAGCCAATTCTCTAACATCTCCAGATACTGTAGTCCAGTTACAGTAGCACCTTCGAAGAAAAAGGGACCAAAAACTTTATTGGCTGAAATGGCACAGAAAACGTTCACCTTAGGCGAGTCACGTTCATACTGAGTTGTTTCCCGCGGATTCTCAGTGCCCCATATACAGACATTGTGACGGTTGACTTTCCCGTTAGTGTGGAAAGTTGCTTCATCACTAAACACAATCTTTGAAACGAAAGATTCATCTGTTTCCATTTGAGCAAGGATAAAATCACAGAAATCGATTCTTTTAATCTTATCAGCTGCAGACAGTGCTTGAACCAATGTCAGACGATAAGGTTTCATAACTAACCTTTTTCGTAGGACTCTCCATACAGTTGATTGTGGAATTTGCAGCTCTCTGCTAGCTCTGCGAGTCGATTTTCCTGGGCTGCGAACAAATGCTTGCTGGATGCGTGCTACATTTTCATCACTCGTTCTCGGCCGTCCAGAACTTTTCCCTTTGCACAAACACCCATTCTCTGTAAACTGTTTATACCAACGTTTAATACACCACCTATCAGGAGGTTTAACACCATACTTCGATCGAAATGCACGCTGAACAACTGTCGTCGATTCACTTCTGCCGTACTCAATAACACAAAAAGCTTTCTGTTGAGCGGTCGCCATCTTAGCATCAACTGACGCTGACGCCTAGTCAACAGCGCCTCAAGCGAACAAATGTACAACTAAATGAAACTTTATAGCTCCCTTAATTCGCTGACAGATAGTGCTTAGCTCTGCCTTTTGTCGTTGCAGAGTTTTAAATTCCTAAAGTTGTGGTATTCTTTTTGAATCACCCTGTATGTCTTTCAGGGAATGTCTTACAGGGGACAGTTGAAGTGTTGAGTACAATGCTTAACATTTACTTAATAATAAGTGAGATACCTTTCCCCAGTTGAATGAATCCAATAATTTAAATTATGATGACACAGATGAGATATTTCGGAAATAGGATGTAAATATTAGTTTGAGTCAAGCTGAATCATTAAGTAGTGAGGAGGAGATTAAATGTTGTGACTCCCAGAAGATATGCTTATGAAGAATTATTACATGCTATAGCACAGTTGTCAGGAGATTTCTATAGGAATATGTACCAAAACAGTGAATAAATAAATATTAAAGTGGAACAAACCATAAAAGTAGCTACAAAACAACTTAACAATATAATTGATGAAACTAATACAGCAAACTGATCAGCTCACCAAGTCCTTTGAAGAATTTAATAGCGAAATAAAAACTGAATTAATCAAAACTGTACCTGAAATGACTGCTATTATCTCATCAGTCCTTATGTAGCATAATTATATGATTCATCTAAGTCTCACTTTTTCTTAACTCTGTCTATGATAACTGTACCATATACATTACACCATGCGCTTTCAGTACGTCACTTGCTTTCTGCATGTTTACCAGTTGACTACAACATATGCTTAAAGAAAGTTGTTCATTGCAGTGTCAACACGTCTTCGAGAGATAGGGGTAATTTCTGTTTATTTTTAGTAATTTTCAACTAGCATGTGTTTAGAACATGCTGCAGTACCGTACTAGATCCCAAAACATCGAATAAGTGCTGGTGATACATTTTTTAGATGTAGCATTGGGATTACATTCAACAATAACCTACAGTTTCACATTCCTGTGGCACTGTTTTCTTATTTTAAAGTGTTTAATATTGAGTTTCCTAAGTACTTAACATATTTCCGCTGTTTTCTAACGTAAATAGTGTTCACGTCGAAACTATTCTAAAATCTTAGTTAATTATACAATTTTTTTAATTTAATATTTTAATCTTATTTTTGGCATGAACAATGTAATGGTTACCAACATAAACTTGTCACCCACAGAATCTAAGCTCAGGACTGATGAAGTTAAAGAACATGATAATGAACATAATGAAAATTCAAATATCGGAACTGATTAGCGAAATAAGTTGCTTGAAAACACAAAAGGCCAAATGTTAGCGATGATTGATAGTAATAAAATAAAAATCCGAAATCATGATACTACATTGGGGGAGTTTGATGTACAAATATTAAATTAACACTGTAGAAACTGTAGAAAAATCTGAATGAACTGCTGAATTTTGTTATGAGAAAATTGCCCATTGCGAATTAGAAATTGCTAAAGTATACAGGAAAGTAACTGAAACTGCACATGATTCAGGCAGTGTTAGTTCTCTGTATAATAACAAGACTGTGGATCCTTTTGTAACATAAATGAAATTTTAAAATATTTAGATGAGAACTGTGCTGTTAGTAAACAAGGACTAAATAAATATGGTACACAAGTTGAAAACAACATTAAGGTAAGTTTAAAACCATGGTTTTTAGAGGAAAGAAACCACATGGAAGTAAGTTATTGTGAAGCTATTACTGCTCAAGTGGGTGTACCGATTTTCAAAACATGAGAGGGTGTGCAGCTTATTTTGTACACATTTAGAAAATAGCTGTCTTTGTGTTACCAAGGTACATGTGTACAAGCAAAATAATAGTTTGATCCTAGTTTAATTAAACAACGATAAAGTAAACATAGATGATACCAAAGACACTTTTAATAATACACTATTGAAATAAATTTTCATTATGTCACTTTGATGCTAAGACAGATGTTATCCCCCCCCCCCCTCCCTGCCCCAATAACCCAGTCAAAGCTTTAAACAGCGTAGTTGCATCTGATCCCAGCCAACAGCTTATTTGATTACTCATTATTTCGTAGCTAAATGCCTCATTGTGGGATTGTGCTGCTAGCTCATAATCTGGGTCACTTCCTTTCAGTGATGGTAAATTTTTCTGACTTAGCTCGCTGTTTATTTTATATATTGCTGTTCACTTGGACATATGACAACACAATTTATCACTATGTTAACTTAAGCAATAATTAAGGAATCGGTATGGGCGCACAGTTGTCAAACAACAACGCAGCAGTGAAAACAACTGTATTTGTGTTTGACGCAGCTTATACATAGGCGCGCCTACTTTGGGTTTAACGATGCTTATTCGTGGGTGTGCATACAGGTTTGACAATATATATGGCGTATATTGATAAATAATCAGCATTGGCAGCCGAAGACTTCCGGCATAAGAAGTCAGCCTCATTCTGCCAACGGCCTTGTCAAAGAGGGCGGAGGAGCGGATAGAGGTTCAGGGCACTCTCTTGTCCTAGGGGTGGGAAATTGCCCCTAAAGGCGGAAGAATCAGCAATGATCAACGACATGAGGATGCAGAAGGCAATGGAAACCACTGCATTAAAGACACGTAACTTGTATCCACAGGACATTTGGCCTGTATTTGAAGAAGTGTCATGATGATCTCTCCATTGGCAAAAGATTCCGGAATAGTCCCCCATTCGGATCTCCGGGAGGGGACTGCCAAGGCGGAGGTTACCATGAGAAAAAGATTGAATAATCAACGAAAGCATAACGTTCTACGAGTCGGGGCGTGGAATATCAGAAGCTTGAACGTGGTAGGGAAACTAGAAAATCTGAAAAGGGAAATGCAAAGTCTCAATCTAGATATAATAGGGGTCAGTGAAGTGAAGTGGAAGGAAGACAATGACTTCTGGTCAGATGAGTATCGGGTAATATCAACAGCAGCAGAAAATGGTATAACAAGTGTAGGATTCGTTATGAATAGGAAGGTAGGGCAGAGGGTGTTACTGTGAACAGTTCAGTGACCGGGTTGTTCTAATCAGAATCGACAGCAGACCAACACCGACAACGGTAGTTCAGGTATACATGCCGACGTCGCAAGCTGAAGATAAACAGATAGAGAAAGTGTATGAGCATATTGAAAGGGTAATGCAGTATGTAAAGGGGGACGAAAATCTAATAGTCATGGGCGACTGGAATGCAGTTGTAGGGGAAGGAGTAGAAGAAAAGGTTACAGGAGAATATGGGCTTCGGACAAAGAATGAAAGAGGAGAAAGACTAATTGAGTTCTGTAACAAGTTTCAGCTAGTAATAGCGAATACCCTGTTCAAGAATCACAAGAGGAGGAGGTATACTTGGAAAAGACCGGGAGATACGGGAAGATTTCAATTAGATTACATCATTGTCAGACAGAGATTCCGAAATCAGATAATGGATTGTAAGGCGTACCCTGGAGCAGATATAGACTCAGATCACAATATAGTAGAGATGAAGAGTAAGCTGAAGTTCAAGACATTAGTCAGGAAGAATCAATACGCAAAGAAGTGGGATACGGACGTACTAAGGAATGACGAGATACGTTTGAAGTTCTCTAACGCTATAGATACAGCAATAAGGAATAGCGCAGTAGGCAGTACAGTTGAAGAGGAATGGACATCTCTAAAAAGGGCCATCACAGAAGTTGGGAAGGAAAACATAGGTACAAAGAAGGTAGCTGCGAAGAAACCATGGGTAACAGAAGAAATACTTCAGTTGATTGATGAAAGGAGGAAGTACAAACATGTTCCGGGAAAATCAGGAATACAGAAATACAAGTCGCTGAGGAATGAAATAAATAGGAAGTGCAGGGAAGCTAAGACGAAATGGCTGCAGGAAATATGTGAAGACATCGAAAAAGATATGATTGTCGGAAGGACAGACTCAGCATACAGGAAAGTCAAAACAACCTTTGGTGACATTAAAAAAAGCAACGGTGGTAACATTAAGAGTGCAACGGGAATTCCACTGTTAAATGCAGAGGAGAGAGCAGATAGGTGGAAAGAATACATTGAAAGCCTCTATGAGGGTGAAGATTTGTCTGATGTGATAGAAGAAGAAACAGGAGTCGATTTAGAAGAGATAGGGGATGCAGTATTAGAATCGGAATTTAAAAGAGCTTTGGAGTACTTACGGTCATATAAGGCAGAAGGGATAGATAGCATTCCATCTGAATTACTAAAATCATTGGGGGAAGTGGCAACAAAACGACCACGTTAGTGTGTAGAATATATGAGTCTGGCGATATACCATCTGACTTTCGGAAAAGCATCATCCACACAATTCCGAAGACGGCAAGAGCTGACAAGTGCGAGAATTATCGCACAATCAGCTTAACAGCTCATGCATCGAAGCTGCTTACAAGAATAATATACAGAAGAATGGAAAAGAAAATTGAGAATGCGCTAGGTGACGATCAGTTTGGCTTTAGGAAAAGTAAAGGGATGAGAGAGGCAATTCTGACGTTACGGCTAATAATGGAAGCAAGGCTAAAGAAAAATCAAGACACTTTCATAGGATTTGTCGACCTGGAAAAAGCGTTCGACAATGTAAAATGGTGCAAGCTGTTCAAGGTTCTGAAAAAGTAGGGGTAAGCTATAGGGAGAGACGGGTCATATACAATATGTACAACAACCAAGAGGGAATAATAAGAGTGGACGATCAAGAACCAAGTGCTCGTATTAAGAAGGGTGTAAGACAAGGCTGTAGCCTTTCGCCCCTGCTCTTCAATCTGTACATCGAGGAAGCAATGATGGAAATAAAAGAAAGGTTCAGGAGTGGAATTAAAATACAAGGTGAAAGGATATCAATGATACAATTCGCTGATGACATTGCTATCCTGAGTGAAAGTGAAGAAGAATTAAATGATCTGCTGAACGGAATGAACAGTCTAATGAGTACACAGTATGGTTTGAGAGTAAATCGGAGAAAGACGAAGGTAATGAGAAGTAGTAGAAATGAGAACAGCGAGAAACTTAACATCAGGATTGATGGTCACGAAGTCAATGAAGTTAAGGAATTCTGCTACCTAGGCAGTAAAATAACCAATGACGGACGGAGCAAGGAGGACATCAAAAGCAGACTCGCTATGGGAAAAAAGGCATTTCTGGCCAAGAGAAGTCTACTAATATCAAATACCGGCCTTAATTTGAGGAAGAAATTTCTGAGGATGTACGTCTGGAGTACAGCATTGTATGGTAGTGAAACATGGACTGTGGGAAAACCGGAACAGAAGAGAATCGAAGCATTTGAGATGTGGTGCTATAGACGAATGTTGAAAATTAGGTGTACTGATAAGGTAAGGAATGAGGAGGTTCTACGCAGAATCGGAGAGGAAAGGCTAAATGGCTTTGAGCAATATGGGACTTAACATCTGTGGTCATCAGTCCCCTACTTAAACCTAACTAACCTAAGGACATCACAAACATCCATGCCCGAGGCAGGATTCGAACCTGCGACCGTAGCAGGAGAGGAAAGGAATATGTGGAAAACACTGATAAGGAGAAGGGACAGGATGATAGGACATCTGCTAAGACATGAGGGAATGACTTCCATGGTACTAGAGGGAGCTGTAGAGGGCAGAAACTGTAGAGGAAGACAGAGATTGGAATACGTCAAGCAAATAATTGAGGACGTAGGTTGCAAGTGCTACTCTGAGATGAAGAGGTTAGCACAGGAAGGGAATTCGTGTCGGGCCGCATCAAACCAGTCAGTAGACTGATGACCAAAAAAAAAAAAAAAAAAAAAAAAAAAAAGACATAAAAACTACTTCAACTCTTGTTCTTTACAAAAAGATTAAATTGCTAAAGACTTATTTTCTTTCTCAAGAAACAGCATTACTGAACTTAACCTTGATTCAACTACCATATTCTAGGAAAAACTAAAGAACATGCTTTATCAATGTATGTTCCTCCTATCTGATAAACAAATAAAAAGTGGCACATTAGTGAACTCCACTGCTTCCCCCCCCCCCCTCTCTAAAACTCAGGTCACAACAACAAAAATCGACAATAGGAACTTTCCAGTTATCCCAATTATTAACTCCAAGAATACAGCTGTATACAAACATTCCCAAATATTGAATATTACCCTTCGACTATTTTACACGTTAGAAACCATATATTCGATTAAAAACACATGAACTAACAACATTCTCTCATTAAAAATGTAAAAATCCGTAGAGGATTTGGATTTGCTTCCTCTGACACTGTCAACATTTTCACAAATGTACCCATAAAAGAGACAATTGACATTATTAGTAAAGCCTTATCAAACAGAAAAGAAACAACACAAGAGATTTCAGAGTTGGGCAGACTATTTGAACTAGTTCTGTCCCACAACTATATCTCATTTAACGTTAGAACCTATCAGTAGAAAGAAGGCTAGGCTGTGGGTAACAAAATGTCTAGCATCCAATCTGATATATTCATCAAATACATAGAAAATAAATTTTTAAAGAGAAAAATAAACTTGCAGGATTTTTTTTGGATGGTGTTTGGATGACACGCTGCTCCTATTTAATGGCACAAAAACTGATCTTGGTGATCTTCATTCAGTGTTCAGTTTACTTCAATAAAATAACATAATAGAACATGAAACAAGCCAGTCCATGAATGTCATTGAACTCATAATTCTTAATTAATAGCAACAATATACTTTTACATTTACAGGAAACCAACCTACACTGACATCATAATGCACAAATCAGCCAAACACATGTAAGTATGCAGCATTTATACCCATGTTGAATAGGACACATGATTTGCCATAAAAACCTAAAGCACTATGACAAGAAACAATGATTATTCAGTATAATCCATTGACAAACTATCCAAATAAAATACAGGCCAACATCAGGAATAAAAAATTGCAGGAAAAACAACTGACATGGCAAACATTCCTTATACAGGCACAGTATCACAAAAAATTGCAAACATATTCAGTTTTATGTCCTCAAACAACAAACATTGACACCACTTGCCTCATACTATAAACACGCCAATAACGGAGAACAATATAATATATTAATTATAGTGGAAGAGTTGCCCTGCATTTTGCAAATGAAAAATGGGAAAAACTTTCCACGTCATTTGAAATAATACACTGATGTTTTCAGACTCAGCCACTTCGACATATCTGAATTACGTAATAACATCTATCTTAATAGACACAGTCTAAGTAACATCCACAAGTGGCTAACTGTAGTCTGCAAAGAAAATCATGGTATAAACCTTAATCTAGTAGAACAATTAGAAATAATATTACCCAAAGAAAAATCTTCTGAAAATATGTTGAACGAACAGAGTCTAACAGCCACAGTTTGTTCTGGAATTCGAAAGGTTATTTTTTTTCTAAAGAAACAAGTATTTACTAGTGCAACCATTTGATAACATATAGTGACATCTGATGTTTACACAAATAATTTTTGTACAAATACCATTTACGTACAGTTCATTATGTAACATCTTAACATCTTCTTTGAAATAATACCTGTGCATATGTAGAACGGTAGCATCTTTACGTTTTGATATTCTGCGAATGGTTTTGTATTGTGTTCATAAATGTGCTAGGACAGAAAGGGTATTTATATACATAAATATGACTACTCATACTGTATTTCGAAACCATCTAAACACTGCTGGAAGGAATAAGTAATTTTTTGATGTCTTATTTTTGTAAAAGCATGTGGTATCACTCTGTATTTATTTTATAGTACTGGTACGGTGACACATTATCAGTGCGACACGACGGATTGTGAAGTCACACGGACCTGGAGTGTAGGAAAGTTCTGCTATAAGGCTATGTTGCTTGACTGCCGACAGATCGAATCAATTCCTGTACAAGATTTGGTGTCAAAATGCATAACATGTAGTATTAATAATTTGTTTCTGACTGATTGATTTCTGTCCATCAATGACGAAACCTTTGCCCAAACTGATGTCTATGTAACTGCAATTTCTTATATCAAAAATTGGAATATTTTTTTTAATTTCCATCTATGATCGCAAAATTGATTTGTCCCTAGACTAATGGTTTGAGTCAGTGATGACCATCTTCAGGCGTCTTTTAAAACAAGTCGTAATCTAATGAATTAAATATTAAGCAACAAAACTTCACAAAAATTTAGATCACTATAAAACATACAGGGAGATGACCGCACTATCCCGGAAGTTCACTCTGTACAAGCAGGCGGGAAGTACTTGTCAGTCTTCGAATAGCCTTGGAAGAATCACCAATTAGCTTCCAAGACAAGAACACTCATCAGTTGTGAGCGGATGTTTTCATTTAAGAATGATTTGAAGCATAATTTTGCCTCAGGAAGCATTATTTTAAAGTTGAGAGTCATGGAAGTAAATATGGTGAACTATTATTTAATATTTGTGCGCTCGAAATACTCTGATCAGGTCCTGCCGGTTCAAACATGTCGCCATACTGTGCCCGTTGGACACTATGGACCGGTAGTACACCCGTGAACTGTTCTATTCTGATCAGTGTCTGTTACAGTGATTTATGAGTTTAGACTGGCCGTCGCATAGCACTGACTTTGTTATGTTGAGATAGTTTTCTTTATTTAACTTAGAGCAAAAAATAATATGGTTTTCCTAGAGATAATTAAGGACTTCAAACATCATTGTGGCATCGTAGCAGGAATCCCAAAAGCACATAGAATTTCGCTGATTAAAAAGCATGCTATAAGCCGCGACCAACGGAGAAGAATCCCATGGGGAACGAGATAACTGTAGAAGACAGAGGTAAGCAGGCCTCTGCTTAAACAACTAGGGAAATACCGAGTGTGCACTGCTAGTATTTACTCCCACAGATTATCCAGCGATGCCCTCCACATGTAGCCTTATATAGGGGACATCCTATAGTGTCAACACATTTAGATGCAGCAATGTATCACGGCAAAAAGATTCCCTATACCGACCTTTTCCAGCAAGACAGATCGATAAATTTCATTTATGTATGAATAGGAACCGGTACAGTGGCCCACAGTTGATGCGTTTATTTGGGTCGTCAGTCTTCTGACTGGTTTGGTACGGCCCGCCACAACCACCACCCCTGTACAACATCTTTATCCCAGAGCTGCACTTGCGCTCTACATTCTCACTTATTTGTTAATGTATTCTAGTCTCTGTCGCTCCCCACAGTTCTTGTCCTCTGTGGCTCTCACTCTCTACCATTGGTTTCGTGGTGTCGTAACACATGTCCTATCATTCGGCTGTTCTTCTAGCCAGTTCTTTCCGTGTATTCTGTTACTCGGGGATTCTGCCGAGAATATTATTTCTTATCTTGCTATTCCACTTTATTTTCCGTAAACTTCTATATCAACACATCTGAAAGTCTTCTACTTTTCCAGTATTTCCACAGTACGTGGTCCACTTCCATATAATGCTATCATGCTGACGTATATATACAGAATTTTTTTTCACAGACAAAGACCTATATTCGGTACTAGTAGCGAGGTATGCAGTCTTTGTGTGTCCTAGACTGTTTCGTACGTCCTCCTTGCATTGTGAGCGCGTTTTCTGGCCTATTCAGTTTCACTCTGAAGATTTATTACGTAACCTATCATTTGATGATGGCTTGCTAAGCAATCATACGGTTTTTGTGACCTAAAGCTGAAATACACATTGTCCCCCCCCCCCCCCCCCATAGAGATGTGGTACACTACGCTAGCTTAAAAACTACTTTCATGAGTTAGAAATGTGTCTCTAAAAAAGGTGGGCAAGCATGTGGATACCTCTAATGAATTTCTGTCGCTCAATAACTATAAGACACAAAGCCATCACTTCACCGACACAACTCTAAAAGTTAAATGCAAAGGACTGTAAAATGACTGTAAAATATGATCCTGTATAGTGAAACTGAAGACGACACATTGTATTTCTTATTGGAAGACTACTCCTATTATCCCCCACATAAATAAATAAAATAGTTAAAGTTGCTGACAGAATATTGTGAACTTGAATTACAGATATAATTAAATATCACAACAACTTTATTTATATAAAGTTATGAGTTAAATGGAATATGGATCAACATAATACACTGATTAGACGCTATCTTGTATTCATAAAGTGAAGGGATCTGATTGGCAGATGACGGAGTTGAACCTAGGTTAATGACTCGACTTTATTTGTGACTTTAACTGGATACTGTGATCGAAATCTGATTAATACTACTAATAGTGATGGTGTACTGAACCCAGAAACAAGCTGCTTCAGTACACTTGAAGTGGACAACAGCTGCTACTGCTTTGGGCTCATAGTAGAGTAAGAGAATTCATTCTGAAGATACCTAGTGTTGGTGCTGCGAAATGCTCAACGTACATGCATAGAAAACTCCTCGGTGTCGAGTCGGACGGTGGACCTTTTTCACCTCCTCTTGTTCGGATGCACCTTTTTGCTCAGACTTCAAGCCCAAAAAACTGAATCTCCTCGTGAGACGTGACCGAATCTCATCCACACTCGTCCACAGTTCCACCGAATCTCCTGCTCTTCACACTATCCCCGAGGTAAGGTGAAATTTTCCCCAAGAAAACCAAAAACGCCGAATTCAAAACCTGGATAAGACTGCTGCACAAATTTCGCATCACTTCGTATACGATACAGCCTCCCTCCATGAGACAGAATAAACTATTCCTACAATCCCAATACGTCGACGGGCGTCCACTGTGACAATTTCTGTAGTCACAAGCCGCGGGACACTCAACACACTGTCATTCTGCGTTCGCAAAAGACCAAAGAGTCCGGTATGATTACGTGACGCGGAAAAAATGCCACAGCACTCTCGAACACCCAGCGCCTGGCCACTAGCAGTGCTTGCGTGAAATGTTTTCATTCGTCAAGGTGATACTGATCTTAGCGGAAGCAGGAAACAGTATGAGCCCCCCAGCCAAAACAGTGGACTGCGCTTTGCCTCATCCTGGAAAAACTGCTGTTTTTAAATTCCTACACAACTCTGCGAAAGAAGTTGTGAGAACGGTTTTTTTTTTCCTCTTTTTATGGCTGTACGGACGATACGCAGAGGCACCCTGCTCCTGGCTCTTCGCTCCCTGAGGCCAGTGACACCCGCAGCTCTGGCCGCGTCCTCTGCGGCGGCTTGTGACGTGCAAAAGCGCCGGCCCGGCTGCTCTTCACATCATTAAGCCTCATCAGCAGCGGCCGTCGCTGTCAGACTAAAGCAAGCACTCGTCTCCTCCACCTCAAGTAGCTGCGAGCATCTAGCTGCAGTTGAATCCACCATTACAATCACTGTCAACCCTCTCTAATTATTCCATTGACCATAAAGAACGTGTTATCAGTTCGACCGGGAAAATGAAGAAAAGTGGGCCCAGAGGACCTGCCGTCTTTCAAGTTCTCTACGCTTTCTGTATTATAAAGAAATATTCCTCTCACTCGAGAATTGTCCTTAGGGATATCAGCTGAAGTAACTTTTGAGATACTGGGGCAAAGAAATACTAAGTTCACCAGTACAGGCCATAGTCATAATTGATTGTTTAGAGCACTATCCATGCCATACTGAGAGCAGGATGCTATGATAATATGTAGTTTGTAGAATGTACACTACTGGCCATTAAAATTGCTACACTACCAAGATGACGTGCAACAAACGCGAAATTTAACCGACAGGAAAAAGATGCTATACTATGCAAATGATTAGATTTTCAAAGTATTCACACAAGGTTGGCGCCGGTGGCGACACCTACAAAGTGCTGACATGAGGAAAGTTTCCAACCGATTTCTCATACACAAACAGCAGTTGACCGGCGTTGCCTGGTGAAACGTTGTTGTGATGCCTCGTTTAAGGAGGAGAAATGCGTACCATCACGTTTCCGACTTTGATAAAGGTCGGATTGTAGCCTATCGCGATTGCGGTTTATCATATCGTGACACTGCTGCTCGCGTTGGTCGAGATCCAATGACTGTTAACAGAATATGGAATCGGTGGGTTCAGGAGGGTAATACGGAACGCCGTGCTGGATGCCAACGGCCTCGTATCACTAGCAGTCGAGATGACAGGCATCTTGTCAGCATGGCTGTAACGGATCGTGCAGCCACGTCTCGACCCCTGAGTCAACAGATGGGGACGTTAGCAAGACAACAACCATCTGCAGGAACAGTCACTACTCTTGATGAACTGTGGTATCGTGTTGAAGCTGCATGGACAGCTGTACCTGTACACGCCATCCAAGCTCTGTTTGACTCAATGCCCAGGCGTATCAAGGCCGTTATTTCGGCCAGAGGTGGTCGTTCTGGGTACTGATTTCTCAAGATCTATGCACCCAAATTGCGTGAAAATATAATCACATGTCAGTTCTAGATTAATATATTTGTGCAATGAATACCCGCTTATCATCTGCATTTCTTCTTGGTGTAGCAATTTTAATGGCCAGTAGTGTAATAATTTTTTCTCAGTTCTGAGTAGCTTCATTTTACGATTGTTCCCATCTAGTTCGAATGAAATTCCTGCAGCTTGGTATTAGCAACATCTATACAAAATTTTGTTACTAAACCAAGTAATATGTGAATACATCTGTTTAAACTTGTACATGGATAATTGTTTTGCAAACGCAAATGTTTCAGTCTTTCAAAGGCTGAAGCGTTCAAACATGAATTATTTATTGTAAATCAACAACAATATTAAATCATTTGTGTGAATAGTAGAGTTGCGAATTAACACATGTACATTGCTCTAACTTAGTGTTCCTTTGCTAGGCACCAGAAGCTTCGCGGTGCAAAACAATGCACTGATCTGCTTGAAGCCCTGGAACGACGAATTTGTGATGCGTCTGATGACTGGTATCTTTCGTATGCAGAAGACGATGTAGACAGTGGATGACAGTTGACATTTGTAATATTCTCAACCATGCATGTAATACTGCAACAGTGTCTCTGCTGAAATAGATTGGTCCATGTTACACCTTTATTTTCCAAACCCGTCAGATAAACTGGCTGTATGGAAAATAGATATCGATGCTCTTATACTTGTTTATAATTACAGCTTTAGTGTACCTGTTTCTCTGACAATGGATAAATTTCTTGTTCAGTGTTATTTGGTAACAGTTTTTCTACGTTTAAGACACCATCATGCATCAGCTAATAATTTATTATGCACCAAAGCAGATTTTGTAATATAATGCAACTGTTTCATTTCTTCACTCTGTATGAAGTAATCACATCAGTTACTTGTACTGAAAGTGTTGTTCACTTTATTCCCGTTCACGTAGAGCTATAGAGTTTACTTGAGGAAGTTGGAAATAAATACTGATACGAATGTGTGACTGAACTATGCTGATCTGTACTTCTTGTGACTGCTGATGCTCTTCTTTGTTCAAGGTAAAATGTGTTGTTTGGGTAACTGGTGTGGTTGCTTCCTGGTGGCGGTCGGTGGATAAGGATGAAGTGAAACAGTTCGTTGTCGCCAGAGGACGTTATTTACATTCCAACACTGGTGACAGCCGTCAAAGCTGGTTCAGCTGAGTTGCAGGTGAACTCATGTGAGGCAGTGGAGTCATCCGGGTGTGAACCCGGGAACTGCATCTGGCCAGAGGCTCCTGGCACGGGTGGACAACCAGCTACTCAGTGGCTAGGAGGGTTACAGTTCGACCTTCGGTTCACCAGTGCTGCAGCTGGAATACTGGGCGGGTGGTCCTGTCAGGATGACAGTGGAGCAGTGGAGGCTACACGCAGGAAATCAACACTGTAGCAGTCATCGACTCGATGACTCACTGATCCGATGAGTAGCGTGGCTGGTCGGCCATCATTTACACATACCATAGCGGGTTTACTGCATTTGCCTCGTCTACCATGTGGCAAATTGTCCCAGATTTTGATAACTCGCTGGTCACTGACTGACAGGTAGGCAGTGGCGCCTAGGTGAGTCGTTTGGTGCAATGCCCAGACAGCATATTAAGCCTTAAATTCAGCACCGAATTTTCTTGTCTTAGGCTTTCGCTGTTACACTGGATACTGCGACCTTTTGGTAAGTCTGTATACTATTATACTGTATTTAATAGTATTGTAGGCAATATTATTGTTTTCGTTAAGTGATGAAAGTTACCTACCTTCATTGTTACAGTGATGAGTGTAATGACATGGTTACCATATTAAGCGTACAGTTACAGCAGGTCACGAGCAATTAAATGCCTCTGCACGTCCAGCAAGATTAAAACTGACATTCAGCATAACAGGCAAATGCCCCGTAAATATGAAGCGCTTACATGGTCAAAAAATGGAGTCCGTCATCACACAATATAGTAACAAAAAAACCTAAGAGTACAGGACTGATTTTGATATAGCTAGGGCATGTTGATTGTGAATGTCTCCTTTATAATTTCAACTCTGTAAATGTATATGATATTTTGACCTATAATAGTGTAACAAGTGATTTTATTTCAGACGTAATAAGCATTTCTTAAGATTGCTATCAGTGCAAAAAGTTGAAGAAAATTTATGCCTAGTGTAAGACACAGTTAATTTGTTTTTTCTTTCACCGACGTATGTTTCAACACTTTATACGTTAATTTCAGAGCTATTTTTCGTTATTTGTCTATCCCACACAGTACTATCTAATTTTTATGCTATGGTAGAGTCGTATGAAACAATACAGCTAGAGAGTATAAATGTCACAATAATATTTTCTTAACAGTTCTAGTCTACGTACTGTCTTGATTTATAAAGTTCTGTTATATGCCAATGCTTAACATGTTCTGTTACCTTTTAACAGAGAAACATGAATGGTTATGAATCATATATCATAAAAAACGCGTTTAAGAGCACCTAATTGGTTACTATTACATCACTGTGGTTACCAGATAACAGCATGTCAATCTGGATAAAACTGCTATGACTGTAAAAGAAAGAAATAGCCATGGCACCTGTTGCGCACAAGATCTCACGATTCTTGAAACGCAGTTACTTATCATAACTGGTTACCTACAACTGGCTAATAATTATGGTATACCACCTGAATTATTTACTACTTGACAATAAATACATAACTTTTCATCACAAAGCCAGTAGACAACAAGAAAGCGACAATTAGTAAAATGTTTTGGGCTATTATGTCGAATGGCTTTCACACTTAAACACAACGTTGTGTCACCCTCTGTGAACGACGTTTTCAAGCGGGGTCGTAGCTTCCTCGAATGTTCGATTCACACCCTGGCGAGCCCAATGTGAATCGGTCATTCAACGAAACTACGATCCCCCTTGAAAATGTCCTCTGCAGAGGGGGACGAAACGTTGTGTTTAAATGTGAAATCCATTCGACCACGGCATAATATCACGGAAGATTTTATTAATTGTCATTTCTTGCCGTGAAAGTTTATATTTTACAATAAAATGACTGCTGACAACGTAAATACACTCCTGGAAAATGAAATTAGAACACCGTGAATTCATTGTCCCAGGAAGGGGAAACTTTATTGACACATTCCTGGGGTCAGATACATCACATGATCACACTGACAGAACCACAGGCACATAGACACAGGCAACAGAGCATGCACAATGTCGGCACTAGTACAGTGTATATCCACCTTTCGCAGCAATGCAGGCTGCTATTCTCCCATGGAGACGATCGTAGAGATGCTGGATGTAGTCCTGTGGAACGGCTTGCCATGCCATTTCCACCTGGCGCCTCAGTTGGACCAGCGTTCGTGCTGGACATGCAGACCGCGTGAGACGACGCTTCATCCAGTCCCAAACATGCTCAATGGGGGACAGATCCGGAGATCTTGCTGGCCAGGGTAGTTGACTTACACCTTCTAGAGCACGTTGGGTGGCACGGGATACATGCGGACGTGCATTGTCCTGTTGGAACAGCAAGTTCCCTTGCCGGTCTAGGAATGGTAGAACGATGGGTTCGATGACGGTTTGGATGTACCGTGCACTATTCAGTGTCCCCTCGACGATCACCAGTGGTGTACGGCCAGTGTAGGAGATCGCTCCCCACACCATGATGCCGGGTGTTGGCCCTGTGTGCCTCGGTCGTATGCAGTCTTGATTGTGGCGCTCACCTGCACGGCGCCAAACACGCATACGACCATCATTGGCACCAAGGCAGAAGCGACTCTCATCGCTGAAGACGACACGTCTCCATTCGTCCCTCCATTCACGCCTGTCGCGACACCACTGGAGGCGGGCTGCACGATGTTGGGGCGTGAGCGGAAGACGGCCTAACGGTATGCGGGACCGTAGCCCAGCTTCATGGAGACGGTTGCGAATGGTCCTCGCCGATACCCCAGGAGCAACAGTGTCCCTAATTTGCTGGGAAGTGGCGGTGCGGTCCCCTACGGCACTGCGTAGGATTCTACGGTCTTGGCGTGCATCCGTGCGTCGCTGCGGTCCGGTCCCAGGTCGACGGGCACGTGCACCTTCCGCCGACCACTGGCGACAACATCGATGTACTGTGGAGACCTCACGCCCCACGTGTTGAGCAATTCGGCGGTACGTCCACCCGGCCTCCCGCATGCCCACTATACGCCCTCGCTCAAAGTCCGTCAACTGCACATACGGTTCACGTCCACGCTGTCAAGGCATGCTACCAGTGTTAAAGACTGCGATGGAGCTCCGTATGCCACGGCAAACTGGCTGACACTGACGGCGGCGGTGCACAAATGCTGCGCAGCTAGCGCCATTCGACGGCCAACACCGCGGTTGCTGGTGTGTCCGCTGTGCCGTGCGTGTGATCATTGCTTGTACAGCCCTCTCGCAGTGTCCGGAGCAAGTATGGTGGGTCTGACACACCGGTGTCATTGTGTTCTTTTTTCCATTTCCAGGAGTGTACAATAAAAAACTTTTTATTAGGAGTGGGATGACTCTGTGTTTCTCTGTAGTGTTAAAATGACAAAAAGGTGAAACAACATCCGTATACATTAACAATCGTAAACCAAAAAGAAAATAAATTTCAACAGTTGTTGTCAACTGTAACAATCATTACCATAAGCTGTATTACAAAAAGTTATCTCAGTCTCATAAATGTGTGCATATAAAATAATAGGTCAGTGGATTGGCAGACTGTCTTTTTCTTTTTTTTTTTTTTTTGATTAATCAACCTTCTAGATCGTCAGTTATTTGCAGGAGGTATTCCACTCTGTCCTCCTCTACAGTTTTTGCCCTCTACAGCTCCCTCTAGTACCACGGAAGTCGTTCCCTGATGTCTTAACAGATGTCCTATTCCTGTCCCTTCTCCTTGTCAATGTTTTTCACATGTCCCTCTCCTCTCAGAATCTATGCAGAACCTCTTCATTCCATATCTTATCAGTCCAACTACGTTTCAACATTTGCCTGTAGCACCACATGTTCAATGCTTCGATTCTCTTCTCTTCTGGTTTTCCGACGCCCACGTTTCACTATCATACAATATCATACAATGCTGTGCTCCAAACGTACATTGTCAGAAATTGCTTCTTCACATTAAGACCTATGCTTGATGTTAGTAAACTTCTCTTGGTTAGGAATGCCTTTTTTCCCAGTGCTAGTCTGCTTTTGATGTCCTCCTTGCTCTGTCCGTCGTTGGTTATTTTCCTGCTTAGGTAGCAGAATTCCTTAACTTCATCTACTTCTTTTGACCATCAATCCTGATGTTAAGCTTCTCGCATACTCATTTCTGCTACTTCTCATTACTATCGTCTTTCTTCGATTTACTCTCAATACATATTCTGTACTCATTAGACTATTGATTACTTAAGGGAGATGGTGTAATTCTTTTTCACTTTCACTCGGGATAGCAATATCAGCAGTGAATCGTATCATTGATACCCTTACACCTTCAATTATAATTCCACTCCTGAACCTTTCTTTTATTTCCATCATTGCTTCTTCGATGTACAGACTGAATAGTAGGGACGTAAGACTGCGTTCCTATCTTACACCCTTCTTAATCCGAGCATTTCGGTCTTGTTCTTCCCTCTTGGCTCTTGTACATATTGTATAATACCCGCCTTTCTGCGTAGCTTACCCCTACTTCTCTCAAAATTTCGAACACCTTGCGCCATTTTACGTTGTCTAATGCTTTTGCACGCCGACAAATCCTATGAAAGGGTCTTAATTTTTCTTTAGTCTTGCTTCCATTACCAACCGCTACGTCAGAATTGCCTCACTGTTGTCTTTATCTTTCCTAAAGCCAAACTAATAATCATCTGACACATCCTCAACTTTCTTTTCCATTTGCCTGGATATTATTCCTGCAAGCAATTTGGATGCAGAGCTGTCAAGCTGATTCCGCGATAATTCTCGCACTCCTCAGGTCCTGCAGTCTTCGGAAATGTGTGGATGATACTGTTCCAAAAATTAAATAATTAATCATCCGACTCATGCATTCTACACACCAACATCAATTGTTGTTTTGTTGCCACTTCCCCCAAGAATTTTAGAAATTTTGATGGAATGTAATCTACCTCTTATTTGATCTTAAGTCCTTCAAAGCTCTTTTAAATTTTAATTCTAATCTGGGTTTCCTATCTCTTCTAAATCGACTCCTGATTCTTCTTCTATCACATCAGCCAAATCCTCCCCCTCATAGAGGTCATCAATGTACTCTTTCCACCTATCTAGTCTCTTCTCTGTATTTAACAGTAGAATTCAATTTGCGCTCTTAATGTTACCATTCTTGCTTTTATTTTCACCGAAGATTGTTTTGACTTTCCTATATGGAGAGTCAGTCCTTCCGACTGTCATTTCTTTTTCACTTTCTTCAGATTTTCCAAGCAGCCATTTCGTCTTCCTATTTATTTCATCCTCAGCGACTTTTACTTCCGTGTTTCCGAATTTCCCTGAAAATTTTCGCACATTCTTTTTTCATCGATCTTCTGAAGTATTTCTTCTGTTTCCCATGGTTTCTTCGTAGTTATCTTCTTTGTATCTATGTTTTTCTTTCCAACTTCGGTGACAGCGCTTTTCAGAGATGCGCATTCTTCCTCAGCTGTACTGCCCAATGAGCTATTCCTTATTACAGTATCTATAGCCTTAGAGAACTTCAAGCGTATCTCATAATTTCTTAGTACTTCCGTATCCCAGTTCTTTGCGTATTGATTCTTCGTGACTGATCTCTTCAACTCCAGCCCACTCTTTGTCACCATTTCATTGTGATCTGAGTCTTTATCTGCTCCTGGGTAAGCCATAGAATCCAGTATCTGGTTTCGGAATCTCTGTCTGTGATGTAATCTAACCGAAATCTTCCCGTATCACCCGGCCTCCTCTTGTGATTCTTGAACAGAGTATTTGCTATTACTAGCTGAAATTTGTTACAGAACTCAGTTGCTCTTTCTCCTCTCTCATTCCTTGTCCCAAGACCATATTCTCCTGTAACCTTTTCTTCCACTCCTTCCCCTACAACTGCATTCCTGTCCCCCATGACAATCAGATTTTCATCTCCCTTTACGTACTGTATCACCCTTTCAACCTCCTCATATACTTTCTCTGTCTCTTCATTTTCAGATTGCGACGTCGGCTTGTATACCTGAACTATCGTTGTCGGTGTTGGTCTGCTGTCGATTTTGATTTGAACAACCCGGTCACTGAACTGTTCACAGTAACACACTCTCTGCCCTACCTTCCTATTCATAACGAATCCTACACCTGTTATACCATTTTCTGCTGCTGTTGGTGTTACGCTATACTCGTCTGACCAGAAATCCTTGTCTTGTGTCAATTCACTGACAACTACTACATCCAGATTGAGCATTTGCTTTTCCCTTTTCAAATTTTCAAACTTTCCTCCGATATTCAAGCTTCTGGCATTCCACACCACGACTCGTATAACCTTATCCTTTCTTTGGTTACTCAGTGTTTTTCTCATTGTCACCTCATCCATGGCAATCGCCTTCCAGAGATCCAAATGGGCGTCTATTCCGGAATCTTTTGCCAAGGGAGAAATCACCATGATACTTCTTCTATTACAAGTCACATGTCCTGTGTCCTATGTGTCTTTAATGCAGTGGTTTCCATCGCCCTCTGCTTCCTGATGCCGTTGATCATTGTTGGTTCTTCCTCCTTCAGGGGCAGCTTCCCACATCATGGACAACAGAATGCCCTCAACCTCTGTCCGCTCCTCCGCCCTCTTTGAAAAGCCCGTTGTCAGAATGGGAGTGACTTCTTATGCCGGAAGTCTTCCACTCCGGATTAAGGACTCTTTATAGTACGAGAGTATTATATTACCACATAAGATGACATGGATACAGCATATATTTCTCATTAGTGTAAAATGAACTGCCTTATCTTTGCCTAAACTACAACTTATTTTATAGTGACCTCTACTTTCAACAGCATTAAGTAACCAATGGAAGTGGACAAAAAAAATTAGGTTTCATTTGACGAAGTAATGTTAATGATTAGCACCCATTTTACTTTCAGTGTTGGTTACACGGAAATGTATCTACATGTGTTTCCACTAATGTCCCATAGTAACCATAACATGCAAATGGTTTAAATCGAATTATTAATGTTGTAACATAATAGCGGATTTTGAGTAATTTGTAATATAAGTATTAATGTTATTTCATAAGGATGCATCTTGAGTTTTTTATTGCGTATTGTGTTAACGTCGGTGAAGTGTTGATAACCGACTTTCTAGTCGGTGCATCTTTGCTTTGCCTTAAGTGTCTCGTTGAATAATCTTTGACCTACTGTGTTCAGTCCACGAGTTTATCACACAATTTACGGTTATAATGTTATACATATACAGCTAATATTAATGATGTATCATTGTACACTTGACAACTGACATTATAATTCCGCAGATGCAGAACTGAGATGATTATGTAAGCACTTTGTTACAGTGATGTAAGTTGTGATGTATTTATTGTTGTTTCACGTAACAGTTGTATAATTTTATGTCACATTCTTCGTTATCTGCGTTTCTGTTCTTGCTTGGTACAGTGAACCGTATGATAGTTTCTTGACCGAAATCGATAGTCTGTAATAAAATACACCATTACAGCTGTGTTTTGCATACAATAGTTCCTAACATTTTATTTTATTTCACCTTTCAAAACTGTCTTCATTATGAGTGAAATTCATTTTATGATAAACAACTTTATTCACCGCCATATCATAAATGAACAGGAAAACTTGCCTGGTATTACTTATGAACTGGATCGCTTGCCTTAGTAATTTTAGGATAGTGGCAATGGCGTAGCTCCAAGGTCATTGGCATGCATAGTGTGGGCTGCCTATCGCTTAGGTAATCATATATTTGGTTGACATCTAAATATGTTATTTCAACGTTAATGACAAGGATTAGTACTCACTAGGAAGCTCACTTTATCATAGCATTTTGTATCCTAGTTTTATAACTGTTTCATAATATCAGGAAGAGAGCCCCTGTTTATTGTCTTAAGTAGTTTAGTTCCAATTACATTGTATCGTGACGTGCTCTGTTTTGGTGGTTTTGGCTTGTAAATATGTTGCTCTGACACGGCAATATTTTTAATTTATTATCGTATAGCACGTTGATACGTCAACTGTTCCTACGCCTAGCTATGGAAAATCCACTACGGATCCTTCGTTGTGAAATCACTAGCCGGACAAAGTCACCATTTTTAATGAGCACGCTGTTCGCTTTGTTATGCTATATGTGTTGTAGAATCGGTGCCACCCGATCATGTGTTGTTTCACGGCTGACGTAAATCACGGCTGTGAAAGGGCATGCTTGTGCCGGTTAGCTGTACGAAATCAGTGCAGTAAGCTCTGCCCACTTGGAGACGTGACAGAACGGCCAAAGAGAGCTTTCGTGTTTGAACGTACCCGTGAATAGACAGCGAATGAAGTTGACCGATTTTCGGTGAATCAGTGCGAACTGTCCAACGTCTCTAAAAGGAATTCGGGATGATTCACAACGGTGCACCAGAGAGGTGTGACACAGTTAGTCAGTTTAAATCTGTTTTGAATCCTACAGGGTTTCAGCGACTGCTTTTAGCGAATCTAGTCCTATTAGAGTCAGTTTTCGAGTCAGTGAACCAAAACTAGGACGTAAACATTTGGAGTCGGGTACCTCGCAAAAGCCCATTTCACGAAATCCTCAGTACATTGAGGGTGTCGTTCAGACAGTAATTTTTTTTTTTTTTGTGAGCACGTTATCGTGACCATGAATCAGGATGTTTATTTCAGTATTCTTGGCGACCAAGTATTGCCCTTTTTACTACATTTTCACTCTCGTCTTTCAAGGTGTCAAGAGCCCTTATGTGTTTGATTATCTTTCAGGTACAGTATCCTACCTCTACAGTCCCAATAAATCAAGTGATCTTAACCCCATGGATACATCCGGAACCCTTTGGAACAGCCGGTGAAACGTAGCAACATCCCGCCATTTGGCAGGTCTCCGGTATCCAGTCATCGATGAGTGGCTACGGCCTGGTATAGCACACGTTAACAAGCATGTAGACGCTCTGCATCTCTTATCAAGGCTGGAGATGGACTCACGTTGTATGAGAGTCATGTCTCCTGCCTAACTAACTTTGTTCTAGTGTTCTTGCTTTTCCCCGTTTATATATCTCAAAGTCCAGGGAATAATAACGGAATAACCTGTATAACAAGAATTATTCCTAATCAATATGGCCGTATAATATTTTCTTAACATTTAATACGACGCTGTGAAGAAAGTTGGCGACACAAAGTACGTAAAAACTCATTGTTTCGACCTGTGGTACTGTTGATGGGGTGGAAACGAAATAATCGTAAGGCATTGTTGGCATGGAGAAACCTTACGGTGTAGTTCGGCCGCCTAGGGCAAGTCTTTTAATCTGATGCTGCTTCGGCGACTTTTGCGAAGAGATGATGAGATTAAGTAATGAGGACAAGACGAACATCCAGCCGCCGGTCATAGAAGATTTCCAAGCCGGCCGAGAATAGAACCAAGGACGCAGGATCTACATGCAGCAACCTTAGTCATTTGTTCACCTTTTTCCTTCATTTTGTTCGTCTTTGCTCTCATCATTTGTATGGGCGGAATTCACATGACACACCTTTAAATTCACCGTTGAATGCTTCTCTGAGTCAGCCCTATTGAATGCTTCACTGAGTCAGCCCTCTAACCGAACACGCTGAGCAACCGTCCTAGCCGCCACTGAACCAAGAGCTTCGGACGCATTTGAGTTGTTAAAGAGGATATAATATGTCAAGCATTTTCTCAGTACAGATTGTACATGTAGACTTGTTGAGACAGCGCTGACAATCGCTACTTGGATTTAGTACGTTAATATATACTTAATACTAGCATTTCCTCACTGCTATCTTGCGGGAGCTACTTGATACTTCCCAAGTGTCGCTCAACGCGAAAGCTGAAGTTTTAAATTTCACGTTCAGTAAATCGTTCACAAAAGAGAATCGTACAAACATACCGTCATTTGACCATCCGACAAACTCCCGCATGGGCGACATTAATAAGCTTCCCTGGAATAGAGAAACAACTGAAAGATTTGAAAGCAAATAAGTCACCATATCCGGATGGAATCCCAGTTCGATTTTACAAAGAGTACTCTACGGCACTGGACCGTTACCTAGACTGCATTCATCGTTAATCTCTCGCCCATTAAGAAGTCCCAAGCGACTGAAAGAACCCACTGGTGACTCCAATATATAAGAAGGGTAAAAGAACGGACCCGCAAAATTACAGACCAATATCTCTAACTGCTGTTTGCTGCAGAATTCTTGCGCATATTCTCAGCTCGAATATAATGAACTTTCTTAAGAGTGAGTTCACGTCCATGAATCAGCACGCTTTTAGAAAGCATCGTTCGTGCGAAACTCAGCTTGCCATTTCCTCACACGATACACTCCGAACAATGGATGAAGGGCAACTGTCAGATTCCATACTTAAAGATTTCCGGAAAGCATTAGACACAGTGCCCCACTGCAGGCTGTTAACGAAGGTACGAACATACGGAATAAGTTCACAGATATCTGAGTGGCTCGATGATTCCTTAAGTCATAGAACCTAGCATGTTGTCCTCGACGACGAGTCTTCTTCAGAGGCAAGGGTATCGTCAGAAGTGCCCCAGGGAAGTGTGATAGGAGAGCTGTTCTAGTCTATACGTACATAAACTATTTGGTGGACAGGGTGGACAGCAGTCTGCGGTTATTAGCTGATGATGCCGTGGTAAGGTGTCGAAGTTGAGTGACTGTTGGGAGATACAAGACGACAGACAAAATTGATTAATGGCAGCTCGCTCTAAATAAAGAAAAACGAAAGTTAATGAGGGTGAGTAGGAAGGGCAGACCTCTAATGTTCGGATACAGTATTACTAGTGTTCTGCTTGACATTGTCAGTTCGTCGAAATACCTGGACGTAACGTTGCAAAGTAGTACGAAATTAATCAAACATGTGAGAATTGCGGCAGGGAAGGCGAATGGTCGACTTTGGTGGGAGAAACGAAAGAGTGGTTCACTTGTAAAGATGACCGCATAAAGGACGCTGGTGGGACATACTCTTGAGTACTGCTATAATGTTTGGGATGCGTTCCAGGTTGGATTGAAGGAGTACATCGAAGTAATTCAGAGGTGGGATGCTAGATTTGTTGCCGGTAGGTTCGAATAATTCGTAAATGTTACACAGATGTTTCGGGAATTCAAATGAGAATCCCTGCAAGGAAGACGACTTTCTCTTCGGGAAACAGTACTGATAAAATGTAGAGATCCGGCATTTGAAGCTGACTGCCGGATGATTCTACTCCCGCCAACGTACATTGCGCGTGATGACCACGAAAATAAGATAAGCGAAATTAGGGCATATGCCGCATGAACCATGGACCTTGCCGTTGGTGGGGAGGCTTGCGTGCCTCAGCGATACATATAGCCGTACCGTAGGTGCAACCACAACGGAGGGGTATCTCTTGAGCGGCAAGACAAACGTGTGGTTCCTGAAGTGGGGCTGCAGCCTTTTCAGTAGTTGCAGGGCCAACAATCTGGATGATTTCAGACCTTAACTTTTCCCGACGAATCGATGTTCAAATAACTTACGGGTTTGCTGCCGGCTGACGTCGTCGGATACCGCCGATATTTCGACAGGAACACACCCTGCCGTTCTCAAGGTACAAATGCAAGGAAGAAAAAATGTGCAAGCAAATATAATACCTCGGTTCATAGAGGAGAAACAAAGAAGATACCACACACAGAACAAGGGTCAACACAACCAAAGATAACCAACATCAGAAATATCGATGGTTACTATTAATCTAAAGGTGAGGTAGCACTAATTTTGTACCACTGTTTTTTGAGGAGAGACAGAGCCGGATTCCAAGCAGCATTTAAACAAAATCCACCATCTCTGTTAATAAGGTTGCTTGATAATCCTTAATAACACTATCCCAATAGTTTGACGTGCAAGCCAGAATCTCCGTGTTGTTGTATTCCATAGGATGACCGGTGTCAAGGCAATGTTCTGCAATAGCGGATTTGCTCGGCTGTTGTAAGCGTGTGTGACGCTTATGTTCAATACACCGGTCTTCCACAGTCCTGATTGTCTGACCAATATATGACATGCCACAACTGCAAGGAATACGATAGACCCCAGCCTTACGCAAACCAAGATCATCTTTTACGGACGCCAACAGGGCCTTAATCTTGGAAGGTGGTCGAAAAACACATTTCACATCATATTTCCGTAAAATACGGCCAATCCTGTTGGAAATGCTTCCTGTGTAAGGCAAAAAGGCCGTAGACTTAGGTACCACTTCGTCGCTATCGTCACTCACCCGTTGCACAGAAGGCTGATGGCGCAACGCACGTTTGATCTGCCTCTCACTATAACCATTCTGACGAAAGGTGACTTCGAGATGTGCTAGCTGAGCTGCCAAACGTCCAGGGTCTGAGATAACGTGGGCCCTGTGAACCAAGGTGCGAAGTACTCCTTCACGCTGAGCTGGATGGTGAAAACTCTTAGGCGTCGGTGCGAAGTTCACACGTTTGACGACGCAGCTTTGTCTGTGCTGGAGAAAGGTTTGAACTTCGCACCGACGCCTAAGAGTTTGCCAGTCGTTGATTTTATTAGTTCTATCGAACAGGCTGTTTATAAACTACCTTCCGAGGCTGCGGAAGAGGTTAGGAGGGAGAGAAGCTTGTCGTATGTTGACTGGGGCCCGTCCACACGAGTGTAACATTACAGCAGCTGAGGCGGCTGCTTTACGTTCACTTAGAATGGATCCTGATATTGTTATTTTACTTGCGGACAAGGGTAACGCCACCGTTTGGTTGAACGAGCACGATTACATTCAAAAGATGCTGTGTCTACTTTCTGATTCGGCGTATCGCAGAATCGGTACTGACCCTACAAATAGTGTTGAGAAAAAGACAAATAGCCTCCTGAAGAAAAGTTCTTTGTCACAGGAGACTATCAAGAGTCTTAATTCTTACTGTGCTGTACCACCTAGATTATATGGCCTTCCTAAGGTCCATAAAGAGGCTGTCCCGTTGAGGCCTATTGTTTCTAATATGGGTGCTCCGACATATCGTGTAGCTAAACATCTTGCTAGTTTGTTGAGCCCACTGGTAGGTAGGTGTGAACATCACATTAAGAACTCTGCAGATTTCTTACGTCGATTGCAGGGATTGTGTTTGAATGGCTCTGATATTTTAGTCAGTTTTGATGTGGTTTCTCTTTTCACTCGCGTTCCTCTCTCTCTGATCCGTTGCAGCCAATTGAGGTTGAGTTTGGTGTTGAATTAACAAATTTGTTTCGACATGTGCTGACTTTCACTTACTTTTTATTCAATGGTCAGTACTACGAACAGATTGATGGAGTTGCAATGGGAAGCCCGTTGTCACCTATTGTGGTCAATTTGTTTATGGAGGACTTTGAGGAACGTGCATTGGAGTCAGCGACCTTGAAACCTGAGTGTTTTTTCAGATATGTAGATGATACTTTTGTTGTGTGGCCTCATGGTAGTGAGAATTTAAACCGGTTTTTGGAACATCTGAATTCAATCCACCCGAATATTCAGTTCACTATGGAGGTGGAAAAGAATGGATGCCTTCCCTTCTTTGATGTGTTGGTCAAAAGGAAGACTGATGGTACGTTGGGACATTCTGTTTCTAGGAAGCCCACCCACACTGACTTGTATTTGTGAGCTGATAGTTGTCACCATCCAGCTCAGCATGAAGGAGTACTTCGCACCTTGGTTCACAGGGCCCACGTTATCTCAGACCCTGGACGTTTGGCAGCTCAGCTAGCACATCTCGAAGTCACCTTTCGTCAGAATGGTTATAGTGAGAGGTAGATCAAACGTGCGTTGCGCCATCAGCCTTCTGTGCAACGGGTGAGTGACGATAGCAGCGAAGTGGTACCTAAGTCTACGGCCTTTTTGCCTTACGCAGGAAGCATTTCCAACAGGATTGGCCGTATTTTACGGATATATGATGTGAAATGTGTTTTTAGACCACCTTCCAAGATTAAGGCCCTGTTGGCGTCCGTAAAAATGATCTTGGTTTGCATAAGGCTGGGGTCTATCGTATTCCTTGCAGTTGTGGCATGTCATATATTTGTCAGACAATCAGGACTGTGGAAGACCGGTGTATTGAACATAAGCGTCACACACGCTTACAACAGCCGAGCAAATCCGCTATTGCAGAACTTTGCCTTGACACCGGTCATCCTATGGAATACAACAACACGGAGATTCTGGCTTGCACGTCAAACTATTGGGATAGTGTTATTAAGGAAGCTGTTGAAATCAGATTATCAACCAATCTTATTAACAGAGATGGTGGATTTTGTTTAAATGCTGCTTGGAATCCGGCTCTGTCTCTCCTCAAAAAACAGAGGGACAAAATTAGTGCTACCTCACCTGTTGATTAATAGTAACCATCGATATTTCTGATGTTGGTTATCTTTGGTTGTGTTGACACTTGTTCTGTGTGTGGTATCTTCTATGTTTCTCCTCTATGAACCGAGGTATTAAATTTGCTTGCACATTTTTTCTTCCTTGCATTTGTGCCTTGAGAATGGCAGGGTGTGCTCCTGTCGAGATATCGGCGGTATCCGACGATGTCAGCCGGCAGCAAACCCGTAAGTTATTTGAACATTCGAGTCTGGATGATTGATTGATCTAGCCTTGTAACACTAACCAAAACGGCCTTGCTGTGCTGGTACTGCGAACGGCTGAAAGCAAGGGGAAACTACGGCCGTAATTTTTCCCGAGGGCATGCAGCTTTACTGTATGGTTAAATGATGACGGCGTCCTCTTGGGTAAAACATTCCGGAGGTAAAATAGTCCCCCATTCGGACCTCCAGGCAGGGACTACTCAGGAGGACGTTGATATCAGGAGAAAGAAAACTGACGTTCTACGGATCTGAGCGTGGAATGTCAGATCCCTTAATCGGGCAGGTAGGTTAGAAAATTTAAAAAGGGAAATGGATAGGTTAAAGTTAAATATAGTGGGAATTAGTGAAGTTCGGTGGCAGGAGGAACAAGACTTCTGGTCAGGTGAATACAGGGTTATAAACACAAAATCAAATAGGGGTAACGTAGGAGTAGGTTTAATAATGAATAGGAAAATAGGAATGCGGGTAAGCTACTACAAACAGCATAGTGAATGTATTATTGTGGCCAAGATAGATAAGAAACCCACGCCTACCACAGTAGTACAAGTTTATATGCCAACTACCTCCGCAGATGACGAAGCGAGTGATGAAATGTATTATGAGATAAAAGAAATTATTCAGATAGTGTAGGGAGACGAAAATTTAATTGTCATGGATGACTGAAACTCGACCGTAGGAAAAGGAACAGAAGAAAACGTAGTAGGTGAATATGGAAAGGGATTAAGTAATGAAACAGGAAGAGGCCTGATAGAATTTTGCACAGAGCATAACTGAATCATAGCACTTGGTTCAAGAATCATAAAAGAAGGTTTTATACATGGAAGAAGCCTGGAGATACTGGAAGGTCTCAGATAGAGTATATAATGGTAAGACAGAGATTAAGGAACGAGGTTTTTAACTGTAAGACATTTCCAGGGGCAGATGTGGACTCTGACCACAATCTATTGGTTATGAACTGTAGATTAAAACTGAAGAAACTGAAAAAGGTGGGAATTTGACTAGGGACCTGGATAAACTGAAAGACCAGAGGTTGTAGAGAGCTTCAGGGAGAGCATAAGGGCACAATTGACAGGAATGGAGGAAAGAAATACAGTAGAAGAAGAATGGGTAGCTTTGAGAGATGAAATAGTGAAGGTAGCAGCGGATCAAGTAGGTTAAACAGAAGAGGGATAGTAGAAATCCTTGGGTAACAGAAGAAATATTGAATTTAATTGATGAAATGATATCGACAGGAAGTGCAAAACGACTAAGCAGGGATGGCTAGTGGACAAATGTAAGGATGTAGAGGCGCATATCACTAGGGGTAAGATAGATACTGCTTACAAGAAAATTAAAGAGACCTTTGGAGAAAAGAGAACCACTTGCATGAATATCAAGAGCTCAGATGGAAACCCAGTTCTAAGCAAAGAAGGGAAAGCAGAAAGGTGGAAGGAGTATATAGAGGGATTATACAAGGGCGATGTTCTTGAGGACAATATTATAGAAATGGAAGAGAATGTAGATGAGGATGAAATAGGAGACATAATACTGCGTGAAGAGTTTGACAGAGCACTGCAAGACCTGAGTCGAAACAAGGCCCCGGGAGATCACAACATTCCATTAGAACTACTGACAGCCTTGGGAGAGCCAGGCCTAACAAAACTCTACCATCTAGTGAGCAAGATTTATGAGACAGGCGAAATATCCTCAGATTTCAAGAAGAATATAATAATTCCAATCGCAAAGAAAGCAGGCGTTGACAGATGTGAAAACAACCGAACTTTCAGCTTAATAAACCACGGCTGTAAAATACTATCACGAATTCTTTACAGACGAATGGTAAAACTGGTAGAAGCCGACCTTGGAGAAGTTCAATTTGGATTCCGTAGAAATGTTGGAACACGTGAGGCAATATTGACCCTACGGCTTATCTTAGAAAATAGATTAAGGAAAGGCAAACCTACGTTTCTAGCGTTAGTAGACTTAGAGAAAGCTTTTGACAATGTTGACTGGAATACTCTCTTTCTAATTCTGAAGGTGGCAGGGGTAAAATACAGGGATGGAAAGGCTATTTACAATTTGTACAGAAACCAGATGGCAGTTATAAGAGTCGAGGGGCATGAAAGGGAAGCATCGGTTGGGAAGGGAGTGAGACAGTGTTGTAGCCTATCTCCGATGTTATTCAATCTGTATATTGAGCAAGCAGTAAAGGAAAGAAAAGAAAAAATCGGAGTAGGAATTAAAATCCTTGGAGAAGAAGAAATAAAAACTTTGAGGTTCGCCGTCAGCAGCTCGTGGTCGTGCGGCAGCGTTCTCGCTTCCCGCGCCCGGGTTCCCGGGTTCGATTCCCGGCGGGGTCAGGGATTTTCTCTGCCTCGTGATGACTGGGTATTGTGTGATGTCCTTAGGTTAGTTAGGTTTAAGTAGTTCTAAGTTCTAGGGGACTGATGACCATTGATGTTAAGTCCCATAGTGCTCAGAGCCATTTGAAACATTTGAGGTTCGTCGATGACATTGTAATTCTGTCAGAGACTGCAAAGGACCTGGAAGAGCAGCTGAACGCAATGGACAGTCTCTTGAAAGGAGGATATAAGATGAACATCAACAGAAGCAAAATGAGGATAATGGAATGTAGTCGAATTAAATCGGGTGATGCTACGGGAATTAAATTAGGAAATGAGACGCTTAAAGTAGTAATGAGTTTTGCTATTTGGTGAGCAAAATGACTAACGATGGTCGAAGTAGAGAGGATATAAAATGTAGAATGTCAATGGCAAGGAGTGCGTTACTGAAGAAGAGAAATTTGTTAACATCGAGTATAGATTTAAGTGTCAGAAAGTCGTTTCTGAAAGTATTTGTATGGAGTGTAGCCATGTATGGAAGTGAAACTTGGACGATAAATAGTTAAGACAATTAGAGAATAGAAGCTTTCGCAATGTGGTGCTACAGAAGAATACTGAAGATTAGATGGGTAGATCACATAACTAGTGAGGAGGTATTGAATAGAATTCGGGAGAAGAGAAATTTGTGGCACAACCTGACTAGGAGAAGGAATCGGTTGGTGGGGCATATTCTGAGGCATCAAGTGATCAAAAATTTAGTATTGGAGGGCAGCGTGGAGGGTAAAAATCGTAGAGGGAGACCAAGAGATGAATACACTAAACAGATTCAGAAGGATGTAGGTTGCAGTAGGTACTGGGAGATGAAGAAGCTTGCACAGGATAGAGTAGCATGGAGAGCTGTATCAAACCAGTCTCAGGACTGTAGATCACAAGAAACAAACAAACAATGGAGTCATATAGATAGTCGAATTTCCCTCGCTATATTTGCAAATGGATCAGGAAAAGAAATGGCAGGAAGTGTTACAGGATACCCTGCGCCACGCACCTCCAGTGTACTAGTCAACGAAACAACTATTACGACTGATTTGTAGTCATGGCCTACGCCTTGGGCTAGAGATGTCTGTCTGTGAATCAGGGCGTAAGAGGAGACCGGTAACTGCCAAAGAGCGTCAGGGAGAGGTATACAAACACATTTGGATACGGTGGACTCTGGTCCTGTCTGCATGGGCTGCCACAGCCGGTGGATGTGGAACATTATTTGCCAACATGACCGATGTTACTTCTACGGTTGCCTCTATGTACGATAGCAGGACTGCACTGAAGCATCAGGAGCATATGCGTTATCTGCAAATTATTTTTAACAATATTCTGTCGGTAGATGCTTGAGCCTGCAAGTTTCTAGAAACATTACGAGATACGACCAAAGTTCCATTGCTGCGGGATCACACCAATTTGTTACTCTGGCTGATGGCACGCCGTGTTGATTGTTTAAATCTGAGCACAGTGATATGAGTCATACCAATAGAACGTCTAAAATCAAATTACTCAGAATATTCATTTTTATTTTTCACTTAAATTATTTAATTCCACTGTCAATTCTGCAAATCTATAATATTTCGTGTCATATTAGCAATGCCTGGTTAAAAGAAAAATAGGAACTCCGGCATTCTTCGGACCACATTTAATAGAGTTTTAAGAAATTCATTATATCTGGTGCAGATCTTGTGTGTAAGAATATTCTACTTTGGTCTTAGCTGAGAAGTTGCGTCGCAATTATACGAGAAATGTATACCAATGCACTTCTTGATTGTTATCTGCCCATACGAAACTGTTGTATACCTTCATCACCTGTTACATAGCGTCTTTAGTGCCCAAGTGTCGTCCACGCGCGCAACAGTGACTCAACTGTCGTTTTGGTTCCAGTCTTTTCCTATCCGTCGTTCTGGAAATCCGTAGTGGTAAACAATTATGTCATAGAGGGAGATTTATTTAAAAGTTTTATTCAAATTATTTTGTGCGAGAATATAGAATGAGGTTTATTTAAAAGTCACATTCAAATTAATTCGTGCAAGAATCAAACAGAAATAACGACTTGTAATTTTTTGACTTGTTACATGAAATACATATTAATGGTGAACCGTGCAATAAATGTCCAGTGCTACACAGCGCCATAAGTCGACGTTGGTAGAAGGTGCCGTCGTTCACTTGGCGTTGATCTCCCTCAGCACCGCGAAGTAAGACACAGATGCGTTCATCAGCTGCAACGAGACAACACTGTTACTTAAATCTGATATTCGTATGACGTCTGACGCAGTATGGACACTTCTAATATTTCGTAAATGACTAAAAAGTAAAAAAAAAAATGTTCTACGGGAAATATTGTGTAAATGAAATCTGTTTTGGAGTACTGTTAATAGTCACTAAAATACTGAGTAATGTAATTTACTCATCGTAGTTTGAGAGTCCTTTGGAAAAAATATGTAACAAATCTTAGTATGAGCAAAATTATTTTAACGAAAATAGCGGCAGAAAGCTCATTTCCACATAAATTATGCGTGAGGGGCTCAGCTTTATGCCTTTCATAGTGTATATACCTACTAAAGTACATAGCATATAGTGTATATATCCGTACACGAGAGTGCACACTACCAATATGTTCCAAAATGCCGCCCGCGAAAACGCTGTATTTCATGAGATAAGGAGTTAAACGTTTTGCGTAGCCCTTGGACCAGCAACCATTTCTATACTTAAGAAGAACGGGCGATCTGTAGCTGTCCTACAGTACAGAATCAAAATATAAACGTTACACACTTCCCCCAGCCCAGGAAAATTGAGATAATCGGATGCTTAATTTACATTAGATTTGGTACAGAGTGGACCTTAAACGACTTATGAAAGCCCCTTTCACTCATGGTCGATTCCTCATGAAACTCCGACAGACCACGAATTTTGGTTACGAAAGTACCAGTTGTGGGGATGGTCGCTTCCATAATTTTTAGTCATGGCAGATCGCCGAAAAGTTTATGATATGCTCTTAAGAAGATATTTTCTGAGAATGTCGAAATCTTTTACGATATCATTGCCCGTTATCGAAATCCAGAGGTTACGCTGAAAAGTGGAAAAAACGTTTTCGGACTGTCGACTGCAATTAATTATATTAATAGCCATAGTAAATGGCTCAAATTTTAACTGTACATTCTTTTGACATTCAGCTATAAAAGGCATTTTTTCGTTTTCCAAAATTTGTATACGTTACCAAGATACACTGGAAAAATCGTATTTGGGTACCAAAACAAGAAGTGGGGGATCTACATCTACATCTACATCTACATGACTACTCTGCAATTCACATTTAAGTGCTTGGCAGAGGGTTCGTCGAAGCACAATCATACTATCTCTCTACCATTCCACTCCCGAACAGAGCGCGGGAAAAACGAACACCTAAACCTTTCTGTTCGAGCTCTGATTTCTCTTATTTTATTTTGATGATCATTCCTACCTATGTAGGTTGGGCTCAACAAAATATTTTCGCATTCGGAAGAGAAAGTTGGTGACTGAAATTTCGTAAATAGATATCGCCGCGACGAGAAACGTCTTTGCTGTAATGACTTCCATCCCAATTCGCGTATCATATCTGCCACACTCTCTCCCCTACTACGTGATAATACATAACGAGCTGCCCTTTTTGCACCCTTTCGATGTCCTCTGTCAATCCCCCCTGGTAAGGATCCCACACCGCGCAGCAATATTCTAACAGAGGACGAACAAGTGTAGTGTAAGCTGTCTCTTTAGTGAACTTGTTGCATCTTCTAAGTGTCCTGCCAATGAAACGCAACCTTTGGCTCGCCTTTCCCACAATATTATCTATGTGGTCTTTTCAACTGAAGTTGTTCGTAATTTTAACACCCAGGTACTTAGTTGAACTGACAGCCTTGAGAATTGTACTATTTATCATCGAATTCCAACGGATATCTTTTGGAACTCATGTGGATCACCTCACACTTTTCGTTATTTAGCGTCAACTGCCACCTGTCACACCATACAGCAATCTTTTCTAAATCGCTTTGCAACTGATACTGGTCTTCGGATGACCTTACTAGACGGTAAATTACAGCATCATCTGCGAACAACCTAAGAGAACTGTTCAGATTGTCACCCAGGTCATTTATATAGATCAGGAACAGCAGAGGTCCCAGGACGCTTCCCTGGGGAACACCTCATATCACTTCAGTTTTACTCGATGATTTGCCGTCTATTACTACGAACTGCGACCTTCCTGACAGGAAATCACGAATCCAATCGCACAACTGAGACGAAACCCCATAGGCCCGCAGCTGTTATTTCTGTCCATGGCAGATCGTCGAAATTTTTGTCATATATTCCTAAGATGGTGTTCTCTGGTACCTTGAAACTTTTTTGGATATCATCATCCGTTACCGAGATCGACATGTTCAAAGTTGTCGTACTTACGCGCGTAAAATATGCACGTTCAATCAGGTATGAGGTGTAACTTTAGTTTCAGCAACACGCGGCAAGGATTCTAGGGCCATCGGAAGGGTTCTTAGGTCCTTAAACTATGTTTTTAGTCGTTATTTTTCTCCAACAAAACACTTTAACGTGCTGTCACTGTATAATGGGAACTTCACACCAATATAAATATTCCCAAAGTGGTACTGCAGTGACAAAAAAAAGGGCCAATAAGGGCCTCAACATGCCTAAAAAGAACTTCAAATGACTGCCAAAAATAATGTTCAACTGGAAAGACTGCAAATACAATAAAGTATTTCTAATAACATTTTTACTCTTTTACGATACACATCAAAAACAGGACATTTTTGATGAAAGTATCCAGAAAAAGAATCAGAAACAAAAGATTTTGTATTAACCTTAGTAACCTTAGATTATGCACATTTATTTGTTGTTGTTTATATATATATATATATATATATATATATATATATATATATATATATATATATATAGTGTGTGTGTGTGTGTGTGTGTGTGTGTGTGTTTGTGTGTCGAAGTATATAATTAACCTGTCAAATCTTTACAGACCTATAAAATTTGTTTTATACAATATGCAGAACAACCTGCTGTAGCAGGGAAAAGATGGATAGGAGCGGTAAAATGCTCATGTCGGAGCACAAAAAAGAAGAATATGTTCCTCTTTAAAAGACTCTGAGCGGAACCAGCTGCCTCAGTCCTCATTCCGTCTTACTCATCAAAAATTTTGGGCATGCGAACACATTCACATTTTTTTGTGCTCAAAGAGAGTAGCAGAGAGACAGTGACGGTGAAAGATAGAGGAGGCTGTGGCAGTGGGAGAAAAAGAGGAGAATGTGATGGTCGGAGGCAGAAAGTGGCAAAGAAAGAGAGATGGACGAAGAAAATAGCGTTGGGAGCTAAAGAGAGAGGTTTTGATGGTCAGTGAGAGTCAGTGGCAGTAAAAGGCAAAGAGGGATGGAAGGAGACAGACGCAGGACGCAGTGAGAGCAATAGATAGAGGAGACAGTGGTAATGAAAAATATGGATGAGTGGAGACCACACATAGGCTTGGGGTCTCTATGACCTCCCATACCAGGGGATTTTAACACGTAGGTATAGAGTAGGGTGCAGTTTGGATCGAAATTTTAAACATGTGGATGTAGGAGAAAAATATTTCTGTACTTTGGAGACAATAGCAGTGGAAAAGAAAGACAAAGGGAGACATTGTAAATGAGAGAGGAGTTAGTGGTAGTGGGATATGTTGTAAATCAAAGGGAGAAAGGGGAGACAGTGGGATAGAGACACACGTAGAGGGTGGCAGTGTGAGGGGGATGCTGAGTACAAAGGCTTAACTACAAAGACTGAGTGCATAAAAGGATTTAGAATGTTCTGTATTAAAGAGCGCAAATACGTTTGCAAGCCAAAATTTTTGGTGAGGAAGGCAGAATGAGGGTTGAGGCAGCTGGTCCCCTACTTTTGTCCTCTTTTTTATTCTCCGACATGAGCATTTTTCCATTATAGTTATTCGTGCGTGTGTGCGCATGCACACACATACACACACACACACACACACACACACACAAATTTAGCTCTCCCAATAATAACCCAATATTTTAGTTCCGTAAAAAATGAAACAGCCAAGCAGTCGAACCCGAGAGCAGCCATCTTGTTCTAAATATTTTTCTGGCCACAGAAAATGAAACAGCCAATGAATACACATACTCTGGAAACGGTTATCTTGATCTCCGTGTCCTCCATTTAGACACCAAACAGAACTGTAATTCCATCTTTGCTCCCACGCTGGTGCAAGTGACACTAGACTTTCAAAGTAACTACCACTATATTATTTCTACAACTAAATAGGCTGTGTTATTGTTCTACGGCAGTAAAAAACACATGGCTCACTTCATCGCCACATTTTTTCTGAGTCATCAATCTTCTGACTGGTCTGATGCGGCGCGCCACGAATTCTTCTTCTGTGTCAATCTTTTCACCTCAGAGTACCCCTACATCCGCCCACCCGATTGGCCATGAGGTCTAACGCACGGCTTTCCGGGCGGGAAGGAGCGCCGGTCCCCGGCACGAATCCGCCCGGCAGATTTGTGTCGAGGTCCGGTGAGCCGACCAGTCTGTGGATGGCTTTTAGGCGGTTTTCCATCTGCCTCGGCAAATGTGGGCTGGTTCCCCTTATTCCGCCTCAGCTACACTATGTCGGCTGTTGCTGCTCAAACAAGTTCTCCACATACGCGTACACCACCATTACTCTACCACGCAAACATAAGGGTTACACTCGTCTGGTGTGAGACGTTCCCTGTGGGGGTCCACTGGGGGCCGAACCGCACAATACCCCTGGGTTCGGTGTGGGGCGGCGGAGGGGTGAAATGGACTGTGGTAGTCGTCATGCAGTTGCTGACCATTGCGGCTGCTGCGGGGATGGAGTCTCTCCGTCGTTTCTAGGTCCTCGGTTACTAACATAACATAACATAACATAACCCCTACATCCTCGGTTATTTCCTGGATCTATTCAAACCCTTCTACACAGTTTTTACCCTTACAGCTCTCTCCAGTACCACGTAATTCAATCCCTGACGTTTTACCAGATGTCTAATTAACCTGTCTCATCCTCTTGTCAGTTTTTATTTTCCTCACAGATTCTGCGGAGAACCCCCTCATTCCTTACCTTAACAGTCCACCTAATTTTCAACATTCTTGTGTACTACCACATGTCAAGGGCTCCACTATCATACAGTGCTATGCTGCAATGTAGATTCTCAGAATTTTATTCCTCAAATAAAGATCTATGTTTGTGATTAGCAGACTTCTCTTGTCCACGAATGCCCTTTCTTCCAGTGTTAGTCCACATTTTATGTTCTCCGTCCGCCATAGGTTATTTTACTGCCTAGATATCACAATCCCTTAACTTCATCTACTTTGTAACACCAAATTCTGATGTTAAGTTTCTCTCCATTCTCAGTTCTGCTACTGCTCATTACCTACATCTTTCTTCGATTTACTATCAATCCATATTCCATTCAACTCTTCTTCACCTTAGCTGAGGACAGCAAAGACATCGGTAAATCTCATCATTCATATCCTTTCATCCTGAGTTTTAATCCCAATCTTAAGCGTTTCTTTTATTTCCTCGTTGCTTCTTTGAAGAAGCGATTGAGCAGTAGGGGTGGAAGACTGCATCCCTTTTTAATCCAAGCTCTTGTCTTATTGTTTCGTCTCAGTTCTGGCACATATTGTATATAATCCGGCTTCCTCTAAAGCTTACCCATATTTCTCTCAGATTTTCGAACATCTTGAAACATTTTACATTGCGAACGCACAATTTTACATACTCAAACGCTTTTTCCAGGTCAACAGATCCAATGAACGTGTCGAGATTTTTATTCAGACTTGCTTCTTTTATCAACCGGAAAATCAGAACTGCCTCTCTGGTGCCAGTACCTTTCCTAAAGCCAAACTAATCATTATCTAACACATCCTCAATTTTCTTTTCTATTGCTCCGTATATTATTCTTCTCAGCAACTTGGATGCATGAACTGTTAAGCTGACTGTGCGATAGTTCTCACACTGGTCAGATCAAGATGTCTTCGAAATGGTGTCGATGATGTTTTTCAGAAAGTCTGATTGTAAATCGCCAGTCTCATACATTCTAAACACCAAAGTGAGTAGTTGCTTTGTTGCCACTTCCCCTCATTTTAAAAATTCTAATGGAATGTTATCAATCCCTACTGCCATATTTGATCTTAAGTCCTCCAAAGCTCTTTTAAATTCTCGTTCTAATACTTAATCCCCTATCTCTTCTCTGTCGACTCCTGTTTCTTCTTCTGTCACGTCATCAGACAAGTCTTCTCAGTCATAGAGGTCTTTAGTTTCTTCTTTCCACCAATCTTCTCTCTCTTCTTCATTTAACAGTGGAATTACCATTGCCATCTTAGTGTTATGTGCTTGCTTTTAATTTCACCGAAAGCTTTTTGACTTTTCTATATGTTAAGTCAGTGTTTCCGACAATAATCTATTTTTCTATTTTTTCACATTTGTCATGCAGGCATTTGACGTTAACTTTCCTGCACTTCCTATTCATTTCGTTCCTAAGTGACTTGTATTTTTGTATTGCTGAATTTTCCTGAACATTTTTGTATTTCCTTCTTTCATCGAATAGCTGAAGTATTTCATCTGTTATCCATAGATTCTTCGTAGTTGCCTTCCTTGCACTAACAGTTTCCTTTCCAACTTCCCTGATTGCCATTTTTAGAAACGTCCGTTCGTCTTCATCTGAACTACCTGCTCAGCTATTCATTATCACAGTATCTATAAACTCAGAGGACGTTAAAATTGTCCCTTCATTTCTTAGTACTTCCGATTCTTCCTGAGTAGTCTCTTGGACTTCAGCCTATTCTAAACCACTATTGAATTGTGATCTGAGTCTATATATAGCCCTCGGCGCCCCTTGCAATCCAATATCTCATTTGGAAATCTCTGCTATGATGTAATCTAACTGAAATCTTCCCTTATCTCCCGGCTTTTCCAAAATATATCTTTCCCTCTTGTTATTCTTGAACAGAGTATTTTCTCTTAGTATGTGATATTTACTGTTGAACTCAATTGGTCTTTCTCTTGTCTCGTTCCTTCTACCAAGTGCACATTCTCGTGACCTTTTCCTCTACACTCTACCTTACAGCACCGGCCGCTGTGGCCGAGCGGTTCTAGGCGCTTCAGTCCGGAACCGCGCTGCTACTATGGTCGCAGGTTCGACTCCTGCCTCGGGCATGGATGCGTGTGATGTCCTTAGGTTAGTTAGCTTTAAGTAGTTTTAAGTCTAGGGGACTGATGGCCTCAGATGTTAAGTCCCATAGTGCTTAGAGCCATTTGAACCATTTTGAACCTTTACAGCTGCGTACCAGTCCCCCATGACTACAAGATTTTCGTCTCCCTTTAAGTGCTATATCACCCCTTCAGTACCCTCATACACTTTCTCTATCCCTTCATCTTCAGCTTGCGACGTCGGCATGTATACCCGAAATACTGTTGTCGGTTTTGGTTTGCTGTCGATTCTGATAAGAACAACCTTATTACTGACCTTTTCTCAGTAGCTCACCCCTATCTTTCTGTTCAGAACGGATCCTACTCCCGTTGTACCCCGTTGTGCTGTAAATTACTGGACTAAGCTAGACTTAGCATAGACTGTACCCCAATTGCACCAAGCCTCACTTGGTCTTCAAATCAGGTTTCACTATTTCATTTTAAAGTCGAAACTGTCTCTGTTATTGTTATAAAACAGTAGAAAACACAGGTAGCTGGCTTTGTTGGCACTACTGGTGTATTTTGTAGTTAAAGGTACACATCAAGTCTAACATTGTTATTTCCACGTCTCATACACAAAAACATTTCATCACCCATAATCTTCAAAACTGGACAGATCATAAATGTAGTGCACCACCTAAACTGAATATTTTCATCATTCAGCACATTGGCTGTAAACTGTGGTAAGAGGCAAGTTATTTGTTTTGAGAAATTACGTAAAAGATATTTTAAGTACAAGCAATTTATCCAGATAAGTCATTATTTTCAAATATATGTACAGTAACGACATATTTTTAAAATGGTAAATTTCTCTCAAAATTTCATTCTTAAAATTTTGCCAATAGGTACTGAACAGCTTTTACTAGCGAATTGAGTGCACTTATGCATCTACTTATGACGAATTGACGAAACACTATTGCGAAACATCTCAAACACACAAATTTTGAATGTAGGAATTGCTTCAGTTTTTGGTGTTATTAAGATTTGCATTAACAATTTTGACATGTAGTATAAGAACCTCAAAAATTAACTTAAGATTCAGCAGACAGTACAATTAGTGTTAGGAAACACCTTAAACGTTATTAGGGATGGCCCTTAACATTTCTGTCACATCAACTTAACATTGTTTGTCTGATTATAATGACTACTGAAGCGCATTTCCATTCTGTAACGTATTCAGGATCTTTATCTGAGTCGTAGTTATCCATATCATCCTCAGACTGATATAAGTCCTCTCTGAAAATCATTTTCCTGTCACTAAAGCCATGTTAGTTACTATAGAGCGACCCACGAACGATGGCGGTTCACGCCGGTGGAGACAAGGACTGCATCGTTGACGGTTCCAAGCGACAGCTGCGTTCCACGTATACGCGTGCTTTGCGGCTGGCGAAAGCGTTTATCCCGCAAATTATGTCTCTGGCTTGCTTGTGTAGAATTTACGGCTCACCCCCACCATCAGCCATGTTTACTCGCAACAAATGGAATAAAAATTCACTAAATAATTCGCTACGATCGCTTTGCATACAACATTCTCAGCGGACTACAACGAACGCTACTGAACGCTCATTGGCTGTCGGAGAACGCGTGACGTAGACGTGTATAACGAGCCTAAACTCGACCGCCATCGCTCATGACTCCAATTATAGCGCTGGATCCATGTTTCTGGCAAGTACGACTGTTTACATGCATATGAAGGGCTTATTTCAATAGTGGTACAAGTCCATTTTTGTTCATTCTGAGATACAGAGTCCTAAAGTTAAAAGAGCACTGAAAAATCTGCAGTTGAGATATCAGAAATATTCAAGTATATTTTAACTTTAGGACTCTGTATCTCAGAATGAACAAAAATGGACTTGTATCACTATTGAAATAAGCCCTTCATATATCATTAGCGAGAATCTTAAATTAGAGATCGAGCTGCCATCTCTCGGATTATCGTGGAACTCTCAATTAATATTAATAAAGCACATTGTGGTGTCACCGCCAGACACCACACTTGCTAGGTGGTAGCTTAAATCGGCCGCGGTCCATTAGTACATGTCGGACCCGCGTGTCGCCACTGTCAGGATCGCAGACCGAGCGCCACCACAAGGCAGGTCTCGAGAGACGTACTAGCACTCGCCCCAGTTGTACGGACGACATTGCTAGCGACTACACGTACGAAGCCTTTCTCTCATTTGCCGAGAGACAGTTAGAATAGCCTTCAGCTAAGTCCATGGCTACGACCTAGCAAGGCGCCATTAACCATATCTGGAGAGAGTCTCACTTGTATTATCAAGAGAAATGTACCACAAAGAATTAAAGTTAAGTATACGAGAAGCTCCGTTCTTTTCTTTATAGCTTTCATCACGTATCCTGTTTCAGACTTAACGCAAGACGGCTTGAGTTGACGCGTGCCCTTTCGGCTACCTCCCTTGTGTCTAGACTGTCTTGTCTAGACACAGCACACATCACTTACCATGTTTTACATGCAATAACTACGTTTCTCATCGACTGTCCTACCAGTATTTGCAGGTGAGTACTTAAGTTCGCAAAGGTAATTACGAAAACACCTCACCAAACACCTTTGGGTAGGTAGGGGGAAAGATATTGCTTCATGGTCGCCATTAAAAAAATATAGTTGACATTATTGAGTGGCTCGTATGTATCTTTCTCTGTTTTATATCGTAGGCCTACCTGAAACCATGATCCACTGCCGGTTCAAACTGTCACCATTCGACGTTTTTAGATGTTTGAAGCAGATGTTTGTTGCAAGCAACGTTCAGGCAATGGCGTATTTGTCGGGAGGACAATACCTTCACCCTGTTTAAAGACAAGCTGTGAAAACAGCTGAAGTAAACTGTATGCCCTAAATCATCAACACAGCACAAAGTATGATGAAGTTACTCAGCTCACAGGTGACGAGCAAAATGCTTCTCAAACGTGCATTAAGGCTGACCCGGTAAGTTATGACACGTTTTAAGATTGCGTCAGCAATTTTTTGAATGCAGACATCAACTAGCGTCGCCTTGTCCGAGGTCGTACTGACTAAACGCGAAGGTGAGCTGACGAAGCAAACGCTTCTCATACGTGTAGTTAAGTCGACTTGGTGAAATACTACGCCCTTTGCTACTGCCTCAACAATTCCTTGCATGTGCAAGTTAGGGGTCGAACAAGTCATGACGTGCTGAGAATGCAGCAAGATAGACATAAAAATCAAGCAGCCACTAGTAGTAGCAAGTCACGGATGTTGTTGCTCGCATAATTCTCCGTACTGTGTGCATGCGTCATCGAGAGATTTCTGATTACGCTATGTATTGTATGTCTACTGTGAATCACATAACAATACTACTAATGTATTTCGTAGTTTGTCTATCAGTTACTCATTGTAATTCAAGACAACAGGGATTCTTCTGTTTCCATTTTGCACAATTTGGAGGAGATGAAAGAAGATGCAAGCGGAAGCGCCAAACGCGTTGAAAGTGTATCAGCATTGTGGGGAGAGACGCAAGCATATCTTTATACGTATAAGGCGCACCAACACGAAATATGGAGAAGCACTGCTTGTTTATTTGAAGAGCTCCATAGTATATCTATCTAGAAGGTTGACAGTTATCTATGATGACTAACTAAAGCTTCTTGCCATTAGCAGATAATGTATGATTTACGGGGGTAGAGTACAGATCATGGGCACAGTCAGATTCGACAATAGTTGTAAGAACTAACATTGTGGACGTAGTATTTCTCTCCGTGCATGAGTCTACTAATAACGGTGTACACGTTAGCGCATATTATTAGAATATAAAATAAGACCAACAATTTCAAGCCCTGTTCATAGGTTTTACGTAGTGAAACTAAAAGAGAAATTAATGTTCACTCCCTAATGGAAGACTGTTATAGTACTGAGTGTAATTCGCAAGGACGTTCACACACAGATTCATCCAAACACCTTTTTTAGGAGAAAATAATACAGCTTCTGAAGGAAAACTGCCTTACAGAACCTGAACACTTTAAAGGGTATCATAGATATGAATTTATTTATTACATTGAACCGTGGTGATAGGCTAAGGAAACATGATTCATCTTGTACATTGTTTTCCTGCAAAATTCAGTTCACTGTAAGTTAGATTTAAGTAATGGAGATACATCTATTAATACGTGCTAAGCTCGCGGGGATGCTGTTTGGAACAGATAGATTGTAAAAGCTGCTGAAACAGAAAAATGAGTGAATAACGAGTGGGTTTCTGATGATTAAGCTTTTAACACTCGAATATATACAAGTCTGATAGATGATCGGATATAGTACAAGGAACCTAGAAACTTCTCGAATGGCTGCTCCCCGATTTTTGAGAAAGAATTGCGAGAAATTGGTAAATTGCTTAAAATATGTATTTTACTTGTTTGCAAAACCCTCCCGCTCAAGTAAGGTGAAGCAAAACAAATGTTCATCATTCCAACGTACGTAAATTTATTGCAGTCACAAATTAGTTTGAGTGGTATTCCATAAAGGTGACAGACAGCCCTAAAAAAGGTTCCTACTGAGTTGAAGCATGTGCAAACTTCCGAAAAACAAAATAAATGTACCTAAGGACATCACACACATCCATGCCCGAGGCAAGATTCGAACCTGCAACCGTAGCGGTCACGCGGTTCCAAACTGAAGCGCTTAGAACCGCACGGCCACACCGGCCGGCTAATGTTTTTGTACTAACGTGCATGGCATCCAGCTTTCCGATTAAGAGCGCCCGGTTGTCGAGGAAATCGAGGAACAGAAGAGGAGGTGGAGGAGGAGGAAGAGGAGTGGGTGTTGAGAAGAGAACGAAGAATAGTCTTTATGGTTGTTCCATTATGTGCCGCGAAAAAAAACATGTAAATCTCGTAATGCTGCAGACTGCTGATACAGACATCTACCATTTCTCTTAGATAACAAACCTTCCGATGGTAGCATCACTGCTCATCAACAGTCTGTCGTACTACGTGAGTGATGTTTTTGTTACTTTCATTCAAAAGGAATTTAGCTGAACACCTAACTGACTGTTGACAGTCCAAACCAGTTAACAGTAAACCGCCTAGAATGAATATTTCAAATATTAAAATATTATTTGTATATTTAAAGTTCATCAACTTTAGACACAATTAGTAAAAGACGCCCTTTATAATATATGTAAACATTACTTGCTTTATAGCTACAATCATGAATATTCAGATTTTAAATTTAAAGAGATAGTGACTGTATGAAACGGATCACAGAACGGTTATACTTAATTGCTAAGACTGTGAATGAACTCTTACACTAAAGCAAAAACATGGACGTAACATGCGAAGACGAAGTAGAATTTCAGGCAGCAAAGCTTTGTGATGTTTGCCATGAAGAGTGAAATTAACTTTCATTTTATGGGGCATATAGAGGAGCTGCAAATGCTAGTTACAGCTTCAACTACAGACTTAGCTTTATAGTACCCATCGTAATTCACAACTTGAGTAATTATGATGCACATTTTATCACAAACATATGTAAAGATATGATGATAGATTATGATAAGGAAGTGAAAATAGATCCTAGATAAGTTTCACTGACACCATCGAACATGAAGTATTAATCATTTTGAAAGAAAAGAATTGCCGTGATCGTCCAAAAGATATAGTGTAGCATAAGATTTCAATTTCTAGACTCGTTTTCTCTTGAAAAGGATAGATCACATTTTAAAAAGAAAAAAATGTCAAAAGGAAAGAGAGTTTAATCTAATTAATCAGTAGGGTATATCTCCAAACAACTACATAAGTAATGAGTTTGTTTTATGAGTTCATTTACCTCCAATTGAGAATTCTGAAAGTTTACCCACAGGCGAAACTATCACCGAAGGGCCGGCACGGTAGCTCAGTGTGTTCGGTCCGAGGGTTAGCTGCCTTCTGAAATATAAAACTGAGCGAACGGATCAACGAGGCACCTGAAAGGGTGTCGTGGGACATCCACCCCGAACAAATACAACGAACAATATAGAACAAACTGAGATCAACCGAAAAAAAAGGTTGATAAAGAACTGGCCAGCAAAAGTCGAAGGTCCCGAGTTCGTGTCTCGGTCCGGCAAACAATTTTAATCTGCTAGAAACTCTCATTTCTCTACACTGTTTGCATCCCATCTCATCCATAGGAGAAGAGGATTATTGGTTCAGAGATTTCATCCCTCGTAACCTTGTTCTCAAGCAGCGTTTCCTCCCCACAGCAGACTACAAGCAGTTCTTTTTGGTGATTACAGAAGATTATTTGACATTGTGTATGTGATCTTTTCAATGCACTAACCGTTCTAGTAGAAATTTGTTAACATTGAGTATAGATTTAAGTGTCAGGAAGTCGTTTCTGAAAGTATTTGTATGGAGTGTGGCCATGTATGGAAGTGAAACGTGGACGATAAATACATTGGACAAGAAGAGAATAGAAGCTTTCGAAATGTGGTGCTACAGAAGAATGATGAAGATTAGATGGGTAGATCACATAACTAATGACGAGGTATTGAATAGAATTAGGGAGAAGAGAAAATTGTGGCACATCTTGACTAGAAGAAGAGATAGGTTGGTAGGACATGTTCTGAGGCATCAAAGGATCACCAATTTAGTATAGGAGGGCAGCGTGGAGGATAAAAGTCGTAGACGGAGACCAGGAGATGAATACACTAAGCAGATTCGAAAGGATGTAGGTTCCAGTAGGTACTGGGAGATGAAGAAGCTTGTACAGGATAGAGTACCATGGAGAGCTGCATCAAACCAGTCTCTAGACTGAAGACCACAACAACAACAACAACCGTTCTAGGGATTTGCGCATACTGTTTATTTTCACTGACTGTCTGGTTCTGAGTTGCTAATAGTCATAGCATATCTCTTGCTTTCAAATTCTTTATTAACGCATTTTCTGTGGGAGACAATGCTTTGTGTGGGTTGCAAATTACTTCTTTCTTGCTATCAAGGTCAGTATGATATTTGTGTGCACGATTCTTGCTATAAAAAGTACAGTGATTACACATCAAATTATTTTCTTTTTTAATTTTTTATGCCTTATGTACGGTGAAAATTACATCTTCTGTTATGGGGTTTTGAAATCTTATATGCCTGTGCTATTAACAGTGAAAATTCAGAGTGTATTCCTTTAACTTGTGACTCATTGGTAACTGTTTAAACTACATGGAGCCTAAACACTGTTTTTAAGTCTTCTGCTTTTTTTGTTAAGTGAATAAATAAGGGCTCACGTGTGGTTGCGGTCGCCAATCCTCCAGACTCATCCAACGTTGGACCTGTTACTAACTCAGCTTTTGCAGTTTGGGGCCACCAAATACAAAAGTTGCCCCAATGCATTACTCAATCGCTTCAAGTAAAATTTAGAGCGACAGAGGGGCTACAAGTAACCAACATGTCTGCACAGCCCCTGCGTCACGTGTGGCTCTTACAGTGCACCTCCAAGCTTCTTCGATGCCAGCTGACTTTTCTTGACAGGGCCCCAACCCAAGCATGATGATGCAGCCTCCATCTCCTCATAGTTTGATGCAGCCGTAGATTCGGAGACCACCTTCCCTGCGACCACTGTGTTCCATGATTGATTCCTTGTCTTTGCTGGCCCCACCACCTCCAGCATCTACATACCCTCCACTGACTCCTCAGGATCCAACGCCCTACCAGCTCCAGCACCACTGGCTCTAGCACCACCAGCTGCAACATCACTAGCTCCAGTGACGCCAGCTCCCATGTCAGTAGCACCAGCGACACCAGGTCCCACGCTACAGGCTCCAGGTCCACTAGCACCCCACCACCGACCTCCATACGACCAGTCCACACCATGACCCCCTCACTGGAGCGACGTCTTTGCTTCCTTTGTCCTCAACACTCGACCATTCTCGACTCTCCGTCTGATGGTAGCGTTCCTGCGCTCTCTTCCGACTACATGCGGCATGGCTTGTCCCTCGCTGACGAATTACCGTTGGCTACGTCTTTTTTTCTTCCTATCGCTGTCACTCTCCCACATCCTCTGTTTCCTTTCAGAGTGTGGGTCATGCTCGCTTCATGCTCTTCCTTTCTTCACTGACACGTAACTTCACAGTACATATCGCGCCTGCTGCAGGACAATGCCATGTGCCACCCCAGCCTGGTTGTCTCCTGTGGCCTCAGAGGACTTCCGCTTTTCTCGTCTGGGCACAGTGGACAGGATGCCTGCTGGGCTTCCTCAGAATTCCTCTGATCTTGGAAATTTCACCGCATTCGCTGGCCGTGTGTAGTCAGTCCGCCTTTGGCTGCCTGGTCACCTCTTCTCTACCACAATCCTGCATGTTTCTTGTTCTCCAAGACCACACAGACAGAACTCTCTATCTTCGGGTCCCACTTCTTCTTCTGGGTCTCTGCCGCTGCTGGCGCCCATCCCTGAATCTGACATCTCGCTGGGACGCCTCTCCCCAAGTGGACACTTCTTTTCTGAATGGTGCTGGTATCTCTTCCCTGTGAGTGGAGAGTATGTGGTAACCTCAGCTATCAACTACATCACAGCCACTGACCTTACAGAGAGATGGTTCTGCCATCTCCTCCACGGGAAAGAGGGATGCCGTAATGAAGCTAATGTACTATCACATGCGGCCCGTCCTGTATGCCAGCAACACAACCGAGGAGGTGATCGGCACTGTCTCGCATCCAAGAGTCAAGTGCAACTGCCACGTTTCCCTATTATTCCTCTCTCAGACAACTTTAAGTAATGCCGCCTACCCAGCAGCAGCCATCGAGACTTCACGGCTCTGTACCTACGAATGCACAATCCCTCAATCAGAGGGCCTTTCCCTGAGCACGTAGTGCACTCCAGACTTTACGCCATCCATGTCCTGGGACCACCATAAAGAGCCAATGGTAAGTCTAGACCGGTGAGTCATCGCGGGAGCATCTACCATAGACTCTGTAAGTGATACGCTGCTATAAATAACCAGTATGGTTAGTCACAGCGGCTAGCGTAGGCGATGTAGCTCATATCTGCTAAGAAATTGTTTGTATTGTGACGAACTGGAAGATCTTTTAGTTGTGTTTTCTGAAGGTGCTTCATGTTGAACCTGCTGGGCACATCCATTTATTAGTAGCATCAAACAATCCACAGCGGGACTAACAAAAAGGATACATTTTACAAGTAGATCTTGAAGATCCTGAGAGTATTCACGATCTTAATTCTGATTTGCCCATATGTCCTGAAAAAATAGCACAACCGTACAGTTGTAACAAGAAATAAATGCCTACTACGTATAACAAAAAATGTACCTTATTGACCAGAAAAATCTAAATCGTTTGTTTTCATCATAAATTATTATTCAAGAAATACATATAATTTGATCGTTTAGACCAGTTTGTCGGATGGAATCATACACTGAGATAAACGCACAGAAATACGTAAATGTAAATAACGATTCTGAGAATAAGTTGTTCATAGTCACTAATAAGTGTGCTTGTTAAAACCATGCAGAATGTACAAACAACGGTAGACATAAGACACGCAATATAATGGAAGCGTATATATGGTGCTACTACATCAATAATTAAACCAAACTTTCAAAGTTTTGTAGTTTAATTTATCATGTTTATGAGTATATTAAGACTGAGATACAGACGTTGCTTAATCTTTCAGGTTTCCCATAAAGCGAAAAATACAATATTCCAGTTGTAAGTAAATAGAACCTAGAGTTAACGAAAGATGTGTTAAGAGAAAAACCAATAGTGAAATTTATTGGCCTAAGAGCTGAAAAGTATGTACAGGAGGCTTAATCAGCGTAATCCAGAGGGCGATAGGTTTAAAGCATTATTGTGATAAGAAGGTATCCGTTAATGATTACCATGAAAGTATACTAAATTCAGATATCAAATATACTGATCAGTTCGTTATTTCACCACAGTGTCTTGCGTTTTCCACTGTGTGATGACATAGATTAGCGTTGTCAGTAGGAGATGACAAACGTTTTGAACTGGTAGAGAGACTTAATACCCAAGCACAGAGTGAAATGCATATGACTTATAGTTTTACTGTTTTCTAATAAATAAACTCGTAATAATTATTGTTATTCTTTTATTTTCACCGTAATATTTTGGAAGTTAGGAACACTATATCTGAATTTGGTAGATTTGTTTCAGTACTGCTAAAAATTCTCCGCAAATTTCTGCAATTTCTGCAAGAAATTTTCGTGAGCAGTGTGAAAACTGATAGTAAGCAAGTAATTCATGTTTCATTCTTCACAACCTGCTGCATCACGAGCAAATACACGGACGTCACTAAATGAAGTGTGCCCTGCTAACAGCCCAGCTCACCGAGTGTTTGCTAACCTTCAAAGCACATACTCCTTACATTTACATCTCGCGCAAGACAGTAGAATAGAATACTCGGCGCGTATGCTGATGCCTTTTACGAGACAGTCACACGGTCTTTGAGGGCATTGGGAGATTGTAAGGGACTGACACATTCGAGGACAGCTGGTAATAGAGAAACCAACAAGGAAATTAGAGATACGATTATTAACTCGTTATAGGACGCTGTTGCCCAATTACACTAGGTGAATAATGAATCTCTGTCTGTTACATTTTCTGGTATTGATGACCTCGTCGTTTAGTCCCATACCCCCTCCTCTCCCCCAGTCAATTAATCAATCAGTCTGTTACATCTTCTACCGATCTGTAATTTATTCTCCTCTTTCCATATTAACTTTGATCCTCAAAGGAAATCAGGGAAACTAGCGACACTTACACGACTATTTGAAGTAAATTAATGGCAAATATTTGGAATAAGTGTGTAACGATACACGGAATCTTTATCCAGCGTTCGTGTCATATGTAAGCATTAACAAGTATATTTGAGGAAAAAGTTGGGAAATAAAAGTAGTGATATTAATTTTTTCACTGAATGGAAAACTGAGGGAGAGTCTTTTCCGTTTCTTCAGCACCATCAACTTCTTATAGCGGCGTATGTTTCTGTGGTATAGAGCTATGGCTATTATTTCCGTAGTGACTATTGAAATGATGGCAAAGGAGACATTATCTCTACTGCAATAGCAGCATTGTTGACGAATCGTCATAATCAGAGCAATTCCATGAAACATTTTGCATAAATATGGGCCTCAATACAGGAATAGGAATACTCTGGTGATTATAATACACGACAATATCAGGTTCTCCGATTGGTTTCAAAATTAGTGTGAACCCTGGTTCAGAAGTTGAAAGTACGTCAGGTATAGACAGGCGAAACAAAGATTTGGGGGCCAAAGTCATTCTTTGTAAGCGACTCGGAGGACGAAATGTGCAAGGTGGTCGCAAACTCTCTGGCTCCAGAAAGAACCGTTGCTCGCCTGTGGGAAGGATAACATTGTCCAACAGCCACCGAGCACCTAAAATACCTTTTCGCCGAAAACGTTGTCCACGGTTCACAGCCCTTTATTTAATTCGTCTATTTACTGGAAACATGTTACTTTGAGGTACGTAGGAAAATAGAATCTGCCGTCCTCCATCTAAACTGGGACCATAGTTTTTCAGGGTTCGCAGTACAATACACATTTAATTGGAAGCAAGTTTAACATGTAAGAGGTACTGGCCCCCGATGAACTGTCATAATATCCGTTGTACTGGACGACTGTAAGGCGACACAGTCCCCAAAGGAATCTTACACATGGGTTGTCGTGGCCTATGGCCGCAGCGTAAATTAGATTAGACTAGATTAGATATGCTTTTTGTTCCAATTGATCTACAGTGACGAGACTCACAGGGTATAAAAAATTTCACAAAAATAAGTAGGACAACGTTTACTGAATTGTTTTATTTCGTATGCTTTGCTCCTGTTGCACTCTTTTTCGCAACTAGTTAACAGTTCTTTGTCTAGTCGTTCTAGGTCATGTAATAGAAGCATTACTCCGCTAGTGAACGTATTTCAGGATGAGTGAGACAGGTTTAATAAAATTGGTATTCAGTTGACTCGGTATTGTTTATTCTGGCTTGGAACCCAGGTGGCGAAATTGGCGTTCTTCTGATCCGTGCCGGTGTCGTATTACATGCTGTATGCGATGTTGTTGTGCGACAGGGCACAGATGTGAAGCTAGAGATGGTTGTTCATTATGTTTGAGCAGTATAGAACATACTCCCGTCCGCTAGTTTCAACAAGTCACGGAATCCACACGCACAATCTCGATAAAACACGCTACCGCTACCATCACAACTTTCAATAACTTCTTTCTCAGTTCCATCTCAATATCGATTTCAATAACGAAAGTTTTCTTCGCTTCCGCTAATCTACTTCTGATGTATTTATTGCTTCATTGTTCGTTCGTGAATTTGATTCCCAAATAGGAGAATTCTTTCATTCACTCTCATTTTTACTACACCTCATCATCTTAGACTGTTTTATTTATGCTGAAGCCATATCAGTGCACTCGTTTAAACAGTTCTACGTCTTTCTTACCTCCGACCAAACGGTAGAGAGGTTATATCGCCGCACTGCATCCTCGCCTCGTATGAGCTTGTTTGTGGGAGGTGTTTACTGATTCCTGGCTGTAGAGTGGTTGCAGATTCATCGACACGTTATCAAAGAACACACAGGGAGTGACACATTACTATTATCTAGTCTGATATACAGAAGTTAAGAGATCTCCAAGCTCCACTAACAATAAACATGGATTTATCAACTCGTTGTGCCGCCTAAAGTGTGTCATGACGATATGGACACATGTGACATAAACGACACAGCTGATACTATTTAGCGTTCTTCCAAGAACTGGTGTGGGCAGAGGTCTTGTATATAGTGTTTCTGACTGGATGTTGCGGTTATTTGGCTTACAGTATTCGAGTCTTTGTAATGTACAAGGACAAATTTGAATGACATTACACATCTCAATACTCCTAAGGCTAAGGTGCGAAAGGACTTCATTATCACCCTTAAATGATGTTACGGTATTGTTGAGTAGTCATGGAGAGAGCGAGAGAGAGAGAGAGGGAGAGAGAGAGAGAGAGAGAGAGAGAGAGAGAGAGGAATCGTTCAAAAGCAATACGGGTAAGATCAACCACAAAATGCAAGCCAGCGTCAGGATCGTTATTTTTCGTGTGGATGAGAATTCGACTCTGCGAATCAGCTGCTCTGACTAGAGACGTCAGAAGAATTTACTTCACATAAACAAACCGCTTGACAAAGTGAATGTTAAGTCGTATCCTCAATGGACTGACCAAGGAAAGGTGAGTCGTTTTTATGTCGGGAAGGCAATGTCTCACTCTTGATCATCTAGCATGCCCCTGGAATATATTCATTTCTCTCAGTTGTGTAGAAAGTTATCAACACCGTGACATTACTGCTTCCAAACTTCGCCTTATGTACAGGTCCATTTCATAGTGACAGAATAGGAGGCCCATAAGGGGAGAAGAAGGTGGCTGCACGCAATGGCGTGGTTGCATTTTTTTTTATTTGGAGGGTGTAGGTGGGAGGGATTTTTACAATAGCTCAAACCGAATACTAATTTTATTGATCTGTACTAATTTTATGTCCAACATCATAAAAATAAAGTTTGTCACTGGCTTACATTTGTTTAATTGGAACACTGATACATTACGAAAACGATTTATTGACGTTAATTTTATAAGATTATGACATTTAAATAATTTTAATACGACATAAGCCAGTTGCTAAGAGAATTTTCTACGCCGATTCTATTAATTGTCTATTTTTATAGTCTAGGCCCGTGTTAATTTACTGTGAAGCTTATAAAATCTGCTTTTGTCTGATACGTTAATACCCATAAGTAAAACAAATGATTAAATCGTTTAATAGAAATTTAAAGTACCAAAAAAGTTGAAGGTCTCTTAGTTTTGCCATATCACTTATCACAGCTTGGACATCAATCACTTGTTCTCGATGAATCGTCATCATAGCGAGCCCATTCAGACGTGCCTCGCTAGTTGTCTTCTTTAGGTGTGTCTTGATTCTCTTAAGGGTGGAGCAACTGCACTCATTGGAGGACGTTGTCACTGATAGAGCTGCCAAGAGCTGAACACACGAGGACAGATCTGGCAGTCGCAGACACACAAAGACTCCGTTGTGTTTTGAGGCAACTGCTCCAGTCGATTCAGACGTTGATGGAAAAGTTTCACCTCATCCGTTGTCGTTGTTAAATCGGCGAGTGATGGATCATCAGGTTTTCGTGGTAGAAGACAATTAAAGTTGTTAAAAAGCTACAACGTGTCAAGAACCGATCCTGCAGTGAAATAAGAAAGATATCTCGAAAGCGCGTGAACAGAGAGACTTTGTAGTAATCCTCAACTTCATCACCGGTATCCTGATCTGCATGATGTGTGTGCTTGGTAGCAATGCGCCGTTGCTTGATTTCAACTCCACTGGCCAAAGCTATGTCTTTGGCTTGTGAAAAAATCCGGTTGAAAGTATTAACGTTTTCTCTCCTTGCCAGAAGTAGCCTTGTGAGATCCCTGGCAATCCTGATTAACTTTGCATAATCTGCATCTGTATCTACATCTGAAGTTGACGACAAATGGACTCAGACTCACCCAGCTCAAACAGATCAGAAAGTATAATCGAGCAGATGACAAAATCTCTCTTCGTAGTGGCTGCTAACAGAGTCATGGCATCGTTTAATGTGATTTTGTTGTCAAATTCTTGAATCTTCCCCAGATCCGAAACAACACAGCTACATATTTCCTTGAAGTCTTGTAAGCTGCGAAGACGCTCAGTCCATCTAGCGAGTGTAGTACGTTTCAAACTCCTGACGCGAACATCGGTTCATTATTCAAGGGTGTCATTTAATACTGGCCCGCGCTTCGGTGGACCACAGAAATTACGTACAATTTCCTGTATTCCAAGCGAATTCATGATAAGTGGAATGTTGCATGTGTCGGTAAGCACCAAATTGAAATTATGAACTGCACAATGAGTATATAGCTAAAGGATAGTCCTTTTACATGAATGTATGAGCCCACGGGGTTTTCCTGACATGGATGCAGCACCAAAATAGCCATTTCCTGGTCAAAATGACACAACGGGACCAAAATTTACCAAATTTGCAATTACAGTTCCAGCTAATCGTTTGCCAGTCATATCAAAAACTGGAATTAATTGCAAGAAATCTTCACGAATCTTGAACTCCGTGGAAATATAACGTACACAAAGAGATAGTTGCTCTATTCCAGCAACATCAACAGTTTCATCCGCAAGAACAGTGAAATCTTTGGCATCATTAGTGCTCTGAAAAAACTTTCCCAGGAGATGGTTATTTATGTAATTGCCGATCTGATTTTGTACTGGGGCTGGAACGTATTTATTACGAGTTCCTTCTAAACTTACTCGTACGTTTTCATCACCTTTCGCGCGATGTTTTAGAATGCCACGAATGTTACCAATGTTCTTGTCACCTTGTTTGCGAACTATAATAACCCCGAAGGCCCCTTAATGCTCTCTGCCGACATCAACTGAGAAAAACCGTCTCGATGATAAAGATTATGCGTTTTCTTTGTTTAACCACCTGCTCCACCAAACTTTGGTCCAAGCATTATTTTATATCTTTTGTCTTGTTCATTATCATATGAACAAAATTGTCACTTTCGATTGCAACAGCCTTATGGTAAGAGTTGCTCGCATGGATGATGAAACATTCAAGAGCATTCTTCCACTTCGAAAACCTGGAGGTTATCAGGGCTCCAACATTTTGATGACTACCTTTACTCGAACTTGTCTTAGCGAAAAGCTCGCAATACTTACAGAAAGCACCGTCTTCTTTGGGAGAGTATACCAACCAAAAATATTTCCCCATCCAACTTAGGTTGTACTGCGATATTGGCCACTTTGCAAAGTGAGTGGAAATTTGAATCTTGCTTCTGGCACAAAAAGGTTTTGGAAGTGTTGTAGCTTCATGTGGTCATCAACTTTGATAGCAAATAATCACTTCTTATTATTAGCAATTACGCTTCTATTGTTTGAAATCAACAGCGGCTGCAACTGTGGTGGGTCTTCCATTTCCCGGCCTGAGAGGACGGAGTTGAAAAGTCGTGGTGTTTTGGAGAAGTAGTTCAAAATGTTTCAACGTGTTGTTTTGCGATGCATTGTCTTAGCTCTCAAAATCAAGGGTTCACAGTACTGGCTTAAACAACACTGGTTTTCGTAACACAGTCGTATCAACAATTTAATAATTGGTAACGCAATACGGCATCCAATACGATGAGAAATGAGAAGGCGTATGCGGCGGGGGAAGGGGGGGGGAGCTAAAAGTTAGGAACAGGTGCTTTGTACGTTATATAGATTCTGCTACATCAGTGGTCTTCCATTGGTATACATACACTTTTGTGGTGCATAAGAAGTTGGGATTCTTTGTTTAATGATGATCATCTTATTTATGGGGCTTGTCAGGTGGGCGAATGACAGAATTATGAGAACATAAAGCGTCGAAAATCTTCGTGTGTGGCCAGTTCGTTCTCCAGAACGTAAATGAATGGGCATGGGATGCTCTAAGTCAAACGGCTTCTTGCTTGAGAGTGCCACCAACAAGCTCTGCTGGTCTCCAGTGGGCATTTGTCACACGCTTTAACTAAAAAACACCAACAACGCATCTGCGGTGTTGATTGGATTATACATCCTTGTCTTTGATTACAGTCATCTGTTCTGTCGTTGTAAGTCGCATCATACACTGTAACCGCTCACTAGGCCGTGTTCTTTGATCAGCTGTGGACACGGACAATACCCACTTGATGCCTCTCCTGCTGACCTGGCGTAACGTGAACTGTTTTGTCCACGCTAGCAGTGCGAGAGCTCAGTTACTGACCGAGCAATGGTTACGCCTGTCATCTATAACATCTATCTATTTCATCTAGAAAACAGTAAATCTCACTCTTTTGCCATTCATTTGTATGTTAAGAACGTTGTCGTATATGTTTTCATTAATGGCTATTGCTGCAAGATTTACTCATGGTTTAAATGTGTTGAATGGTACCAATTTTAATTGGTCTTTGATCTGTGTTTCATAAGCAACCAGTACAAGAGAGAGATACAGAATGTCGAATGAATCAGGCCCAGAGGGCCATCCAGCAGGTAAAGGATAGATGTTGGAGCAGTTCTATAAGAAGTAACAAGGAATCACAGTAACTCACAAGTATATTAGCAACAAAATAATACATAATTACATGTCTGCAGATGAATGCAGTGAGAAGAAACGCAGCGTTGTTGTGTTACAGTTTATTAGAGTTGGAGTGTGTATCAAATACGACTTAAAACAAAGACTGGAGCTGACGAATATATTATAGACGCTATACAATTAGACAGGCAGCAGTGCTATGATGTTAGAGGGATTGGACAAGAAACAGTGTCTATAAAAATGTGTAATTAGGTCCTTCTGAAAGAGTAATATGAGAAAGGCGGAGGTAATCAATTATAGCAACCAAGTGCAGCAGTCAGTCGATTAGAAGAAGCAGTTTTAATTGTCACCTTCGATAAAAAATAAAGTTACGCAATAATTTTTGTGTTTCTTCGCAAACAAATGTTTGCAATCCTGGCACATACTGAAACACTGGTGCCACTAGACCATAGCATCCTGCTATAAGAGGAAAAACGGGCCAGCCCATTCACAAAGTGAAGTATCGTACTGTAACTCTACTTCTAATTTTGAAGAGGAGCAACGCTGCAACATCCACGCACAGTTGGTAGAAGTGTCCGGCTGCACTGTGCCCTCATATGATACAGTGATTAGGTGGCACAGAGCTCCCAGTGTGGTCAAAAATGTCCGAACGAAGAAAACGAGTGGCAGACCAATCTATGTGTAAAGAACCGGGAATCGCTAGAGAAGTAGAAATCTATGGCTCGGAAACCAGAGACGCCAATAGAAGCGATGGTGAAAAAAAATTAAAATCTATCATGGGTCAATTTGCAATATCTTACACGAATTTCTGGAAAAAAACGTTGCAGCCATATGGATTCCGCCACTGTTCGCATCCACTCAGAAATACCGGCGTACGGGAGCAATAGCAGCAATGCTGCAGCTGCCTCAGGCCAGTTCAGATATGAATTCTTATCCACTCACTCGTGATGCACGGGCGCTGGGTGTATCACTGAGACCCCGAGCCAAATAGCAAAGCAAGGAATGGAGGAGGAGAAAGATCTAACTACCACAGTGTAAGGCTATGATCTTTTTCCGGATTTCTATGGTGTGGCACTAATCAATTATGCTCGTAAAGGGTAAACCTAAACCGTATTCTCCTGTCTTCTTCCTCTTTGATCGGGCGAACAACACTGTGTGGCAGTTACTTCCCGAGTGACGATGACGTAATTTTCGAGGGGCAATGTTTCCTGAACGCAGAGTACAGACTTCTACAACCAAGGTGGGAGCCAAGTCACCCGCTGGTTGGAAAAATGTGTCACATTTGTCACATTGAAGGGTGAATAAGTAGCTAGGGACTGACACCAGGTTTCACGGTCACACTTTTTTAGGCGATAATTAGAACATTACGACGACTACCAACTAAATATAATTAGAGCCCTTTGATTTATTATGTGGTGTCACTGCCAGACACCACACTTGCTAGATGGTAGCTTAAATCGGCCGCGGTCCATTAGTACATGTCGGACCCGCGTGTCGCCACTGTGTGATCGCAGACCGAGCGCCACCACACGGCAGGTCTCGAGAGACGTACGAGAACTCGCCCCAGTTGTACGACGACGTTGCTAGCGACTATACGGACAAAGCCATTTCTCTCATTTGCCGAGAGACAGTTAGAATAGCCTTCAGCTAAGTTAATGGCTACGACTTAGCAAGGCGCCATTAGCCTTAAATAGCTTGTATATAAAGAGTCACTTGTATCGCCACAATCTCCAGATGTCTCATCAAGAACGATGTATACAAGGATGTATTAAAAGTTAAGTATATTCCAAAGATACGCATTTTCTTTATCACATTCATTAAGTCTCCTGTTTCAGACCTTACTCCATCCTTCGTGAGTTAGCGCGTGCATCTTGGCCGCCTCTTTCAATTAGTGTGCGTAGTGTTGGCAAGTCTGCCGACACTACATATTAGGTGCAGGGAATGATAACTACAGTAATGCTTCTGCAAAAACTTATCGCTCCACTTCTTGTTCTTTAGAGGTCCCACGAATGATTAAATTATGGACATTAGTGTATTCCTCATTGGATATTCTAGCATAATATACCGACAAATATTCCTTTTAAGGGGGAATGCAGAGAGCCAAACTGACCATCAGGAAAGTCTCTTTCGAGATGGTATAGAACTTGCTGGCGGTGAGACGCATCGGTCGGTGCGTGCGACACAGGAATATGCGTAGCTCCATGCGGAACCGCGGGGAAGCATCCATCCAGTTGCAGCTGTATGCAGACATCTGCAGGCGTTCACTCTGCAAAACAAGAAGACAAATGGAAGCAGAAACAATAGAGTGGGAAGGTGAATCAGGCAGCGTACACCTTTTTATTTCATTTTGTTTCGTTACTGCTCGAGTAAACGCAGCATTCAAATGTGAGTGCTAGTGCTGTATCTATTCTTATACGACGTTAAGTTTTTCCTCTGTTGTTAACATATTTACAACGTTCATTAGCAAACGTATTATAATGGTACGTGACGAGCCAGCCAGCACGCTATTGACGAAGTGTGTGTATTTAGGCAGTTACCAATGAGTGTGCTAAATAGTGAAGAAATTATTAACTTCCCCTTTACGAATAGCTATTGCACATTCTTTACTTGTGTGCTTCATTTGTCAGACATTTCTACAACAATTGGTTATTAAATAATAGCAAATTCCAATAAAAACTTGTATTTTTAATTAAATTTCTATATTTCCTTACGTTTCATGATCCCTACTTGATTTCAAACTGCAGTAGGGAAGAATAAATATGTGGATAAGAATTCGACAAAATTTTTAACATTTTGAAGAAGAATCTACAAGATGATATTTGTTATTACACGATTTTGTGAAGTGCTAATTCTGTTCCTTCAGCTGTAATTACTCTACAATCTAATGATTACATTTAATATTGGTATTACGTCCGTTAACTGGCTTTACACAAAATTCAGTGTGTCTTCGAAGCTTGAGAGAAGACCAGCTGTCGGTTTTTTCATAAAGATAGTTAAGCAATAATTCTTCTGTTTTTCTTACATATCATCACTACCTTCAGATGCAAATGCGACTGTTTCCTGTTATCGTTTGTTACGTGTAATATCAACCGTATGTATGAGGAGTAGCAGTTACTCTAGCGCCGATCACTGCAGAATAGAGTGTTGAAACGCTCAATGTTTGACCGGTCACGGCTCGCCTGTTGACAGGGGGACCGAGCCGCTAGTGTCCGGCCCCACACGACTCGGCTCGGTCACGTACTCGGGCCATGTCTGTTGTCCGGGTTCCGGACACGCGGATAACCGAGCATGACCGGTCACCGCTGACGTCTCACCTCACCTCGCCTCGCCTCGTCCCGGCTCGCTGCACTGTACTGTACAAATCCAACGCCTCTCTCTCTCTCTCTCTCTCTCTCTCTCTCACACACACACAGTGTATTTATCTCTCTCTCTCTCTCTCTCTCTCTCTCATTTAACACAAAAGGAACGTTTACAAGAATGGGTTCGTGACACAGCTAAATTCATAAAGCACTTGGAAAGTAAAATTATATTTCAATACAATCACGGATAGAAGATGAGTCTCATTTCGAAACAGAAGATATATTCTTCCTTTCATTAGCAGGAAACATTGAATAAGTGCTGTCCCTGTAATCTAGAAGACAACCATCTTCATAAAGAAAGCATACAAAGAACATTCAACTTTTACAGACGTAACTTGTCATACTTTTCACTTGTTTGCAACAGAAACAAAATTATAGTTATTGTTGATCAGTAAATCTGTGGTGTCACAGCCAGACACCGCACGTCCTAGGTGGTAGCTTAAATCGGCCGCGGTCCTGCAGTACATGTCGGACCCGCGTGTCGCCACTGTGTGATCGCAAACCTAGCGCCACCACAAGGCAGGTCTCGAGAGACTGACTCGAACTCACCCCAGTTGTATGGACGACAGAGCTAGCGACTAGACGTACTAAGCCTTTCTCTCTCATTAGCCGAGAGACAGAATAGCCTTCAGCTAAGTTAATGGCTACGAACTAGCAAGGCGCCATTAGCCTTACAGTGATTGTAATTAGAGTCTCACTTGTGTTCACCATAGAGATGTACAAGAAGACATTAAAGATAAGTATATGAGAAGCTCCGTTCTTTTCTTCATAGCATTAATTACGTATCCTGTTCCAGTACTTCACGCCCGTCTGCGTTAGTCTAGCGTGCTTTCTAAGCCACCTCTATCTACAAGGTGTTGGCCCAGCTGCCGACACATCAAAATCACTAACGCGTTCCGGATTTAACTGGCTGACATCTGCCACGTTAACTTCTCCATAGCGCGCACCTAGCTGAATTCTTGGCCTAGTTCTCTGAAACCCTCACCGGAATCAGTATTAAAAGATTTCATATCGTTAGCACACATTGCAACACACTTTGCTGTAATACTATTTTTTATTACTGCCGGTATCCCTGAAAGAGCTGTAACTTTGTGAGGTTTCTTGAAATTGTGTTTCTTTAAATGCGTGGCTCCCGAGTTTATGCATGATACAACCCAGTAGACGCACTGTTTTCGTCTTCAACCAACAAAAATGTACTCCATACTTGGCTTTTTAGACCTTCTGTTTGTTCATTGTGTAAACATTGGTTTCAATCTTACGTCTTACTGCACTGGCTTCCTGGCGCTGCATGATTACAGAGAGAGACACACCAGAAATGAGAAGCCCGTACTGGCTGCAGTCTCACACGGATAATGACATGTGTAATGCGTCTGAAGTTACGTGCTACGTGTTCGGTCACGGCTTCTATGCTCGGTCACTAGAACTAGTGCGGGCAGCCTATCCAGTTAGGGTGTGCTCGCCCCATCTCGTATTTTGTGCTCGCTTACTCGGTCATGCAGGACTCTAGGGTCTGTTCCCAAGAAAAGTAACGCAGTATGTCATTTTTCGGCAAATCAAATAAATTTTAATAGTGACTTTCCTGTTAAGTCTGAATTATGGAAACATAACGTTAGTGACTTAAAATCTAAGCTATCATTACAGCAAAGTGTGTTTACGAGGCCAGCTTAGAATGTAGGAATGCTACAATGACCGGTTACAGTAGCCGTTATGTTTTAGCGAAAAGCAAGAAGAAACCTTTCACGATGGGGAATTAGTTACAGAAATAATGAGCATGCTACAGAACCAATGTCTGATGGTAACAAAGATAAATCTGAACTCATGTCTTCTATAAGAGATCTTCAGATGTCTCACTAAATTGTTGCCAGACTTGTTGAACAGATTTCTAAAAACTTAGAATGGCAACTATTTCAGGACCTGCAATCGTGTGAATATTTTTTACTTCAGTTTCATGAGAGCACTGGTATTTCCGTCATTAGAGGGTTGTGTTTGTTTGCGAGGACAGTCTTTCATGAGTTTACGGTTGTGGAGGAGTTTGCAAAAGTGCTGCCATTTATATAGTATTACACGTAGCTGAGGACGACAGACGAAGAAGTAGTTCACGATGTAATTGTTGATCTTCTTAACAGCATATTTGGAGATCATTGTACTGGTCGTTCGGAAAACACAAAATGTCCCGCACGCTTAGCAGACTTAACGTGGCTGGATATTTATCAGGGGAAAAATTAAACAACAAGATTTAGAAGGAAACACTGACAACTCCGGAAGCCGTGAAATGCCGTTTAAAACATACGTGTGCTGCGATAGGTTCACATAAAATTCAAGATGTTGTATTGCCTTCTGAAATCGTTCTATAGCATGTAGCAATAATCAGGTTGAACATTTGATCATTTGATATTGCAATAATAACATTAAACACACGATACGTAGCTGATTTATGCGTTTGCCTATCCTTGGTACAGTAAGGCAGAAGTTTAAGTGGCCTATTCCTCCGACTATGGGGCAGTGGTATGCGGCGTTATCATCGTGTTGCTGTTGTAGCAAGCTACATGCGTGCTACACCACTGAAGTCCTCTTTCCACTCTCAAAAAACTGCTACATAATTATGATTAAATAAGTTGTGTCATATGTTTACTCGTTCACGATGTATTTTGAATGTACTGTCGTAATTGTCCCTGTACCTTAACTTCATTTTCCGGTGTTTACTGAACAACATAACAGGTTAACATAAAGGATAGTGACTGAGCACAATCGCATACGCAAGAAGAACACAACTGCAAATTCAACCACAGAAAGCAATTAGGATGTCTGGTACAATGAATCTGCATGGCATACAGCATTTCGAATTTCGTGTCGTGAACTGTGAATAAGAATGTAATTTTTACCCACGTTACGCTATTTTCTTCTGCTAGAGTACCAGAATCGTATCCTGGACAGGAAATGTCTCAGAAACAAATGACATCCTGAATTTTCTAAGCTTCTTGGTTCTTCTTTAATTGGTTTTCTGCTAAACAACATTTTTTAAACAGACGGCTTTCTCGCTACCCGCTACCTATCTGCAGAGATAATGTCAGAGTACAGATGCAGAGAAGGAAGTTACACCGGGCGTAACACCAACCGAATATTAGTTATGACTGTCCAGAGAAGTTCACTTTACTGAGCATGCACGTAACAATACCAGAAAACAAAAAGCGCGGTTTTGGATGGAATCTGGCCGTTCATAGAAATAACCGTTGTTAGAGCACTTTGCTAATCCAGTACAGGCGTGGTCTGATGAAGGTACGGATGGACCTCATCACATCCCATTGCAGACACGGTAGCATTATTGATCATAAATTTAAAACGACAGTATCTTGCGTAGTCCCTTCTGCCATCGTCGCTTACTCTGTTCTGTATTAATTGCACTAAAATTTGCGGCTATACAGGAGATTAAGGTAGTAAAAGAAAGACGTAATCATCTTTTTGGCTGTAAAATTTTGTGGGTTTGCTTTGCCGTCTAACTGCGCAGACTTCCTTCCGTCTCGCTCATTTGCATATTTCCTTGTGTATGACTGTTGTGTCTTAAGTGTATCTGTTTAATTTTATCTAGCAGACCCCCGAATTTTTTTAAAGAATCAACACTTTCGAACGTCCGATTACTTTGCAAATGAGTTAATGTGTTAAATATATACAGTTCCCTACAGTCGTTTAATGAACAAAGTAAGAGCATATGGACTATCAGACCAATTGTGTGATTGGATTGAAGAGTTCCTAGATAACAGAACGCAGCATGGCATTCTCAATGGAGAGAAGTCTTCCGAAGTAAGAGTGATTTCAGGTACGCCGCAAGGGAGTGTCGTAGGACCGTTGCTATTCACAAAATACATAAATGACCTTGTGGATAACATCAGAAGTTCACTGAGGCTTTTTGCGGATTATGCTGTGGTATATCAAGAAGTTGTAACAATGGAAAATTGTACTGAAATGCAGGAGGATCTGCAACGACTTGACGCATGGTGCAGGGTATGGCAATTGAATCTCAATGCAGACAAGTGTAATGTGCTGCGAATACATAGAAAGACAGATCATTTAGCTACATTATAGCAGGTCAGCAACTGGAAGTACTTAATTCCATAAATTATCTGGGAGTAGGAATTAGGAGTGATTTACAATGGAATGATCATATAAAGTTGATCGTCGGTAAATCAGATGCCAGACTGAGATTCATTGGAAGAATCCTAAGGAAATGCAATCTGAAAACAAAGGAAGTAGGTTACAGTACGCTTGTTCGCCCACTGCTTGAATACTGCTCAGCAGTGTGGGATCCGTGCCAGATAGGGTTAATAGAAGAGATAGAGAAGATCCAACGGAGAGCAGCGCGCTTCGTTACAGCATCATTTAGTAATCGCGAAAGCGTTACGGAGATGATAGATAAACTCCAGTGGAAGACTTTGCAGGAGAGACGCTCAGTAGCTCGGTACGGGCTTTTGTTGAAGTTTCGAGAACATACCTTCACCGAGGAGTCAAGCAGTAAATTGCTCCCTCCTACGTATATCTCGCGAAGAGACCATGAGGATAAAATCAGAGAGATTAGAGCGCACACAGAGGCATACCGACAATCTTTCTTTCCACGAACAATACGTGACTTGAATAGAAGGGAGAACCGATAGAGGTACTCAAAGTACTCTCCGCCACACACCGTCAGGTGGCTTGCGGAGTATGGATGTAGATGTAGATGTAGTTGTAGAATATTTAACGTTACGCATGTAAGGGAGAAAAAATTTGGAAAAAGCTCGAAATTATTTTTTAAGTTTGTTGTAAGTAGCAAATGGGTCTTATTATGAAACACTGCATTAGTAATGCCTTAACAATTTGCGCTCTGTTTAAGGCAAAAGCTGCTTTTTTACTCATCTCATTGTTTATGACGTGGAAGCTCTTGACGTATGAGTCGTACAGTGATATAATTTCGCAGGTAGATTCTGTGGTATTTGTGGGTACTATTTGTAAAATGTGTTCCGAATCTAATGTAGCAAAGAACTAATAAATTAAAAGGGCATACCTAATTCGGAAGTTTTAATGTATGAATAGCAAAAATGTAGTAAACGATGAACTTTTCCGTTTCCATCATCTTGTGGAGTGTGTCAAAGAGCAAAAGTTTCTTAAAGCTTTAAAATTATGTGAAAACTTAGTTACAATAACTAAGTGTTCTCGTTTTCAAATACTGGATGACTAAGCTCTGGGTAAATTGAGTGTCATGACGTAGGCTGCCTCAAGACACAACAGTGTGTCCCATTACCGTTAGGACTGTGGCTATGAGAAATTAAAGCCATGGATCATGTTCACAAAATCAGTCTGTTTATTCAAAATAGTCTCCTCTGAATCAAAATATAGTTGAAATCGTTGTAAAACTGTGAAGCTCAAGTAGCTGAATATGAGTTTGTACAGTATATAGCGTATCAAAACGGTTACGATCCAGAATTTGTTAACGCTGTTAATAGAAATATATTGAAAAAGAAAAATCTTCCTGCCCATAGCGTATCATATGCAGATTTTATAACGCTTAGACCAGTCTTTCAGACTAAGGAACGCTCTAATTTTTGTTGGATACTACATCTGGCCGCAATAACCGAAAAAATTGGCAGATGTGTGAGATCTAAAAACATTATGCCAGCTTATTTTACATTTTCGGATCTCGGCAGTAAACTCAGGCAAAGGAAAAAAAGCTGTGGTAAGTAAATGTAATGAATCGGATGTGTACTGTATTACATGCAATGATTGCCCTAAGAAATATATAGGTCAAACAGATGGGTCATTTCAAATAAGATTTCAGGAATACCTTAAAAAATCCGCGGTCTTCATTAACACCGCATTTACCGCATTGACCTTTGATCGTGGCACAGTTTCGTTGTCAGGAACTGCGCGCCACCACCTCGCCCCGTCCACCGAGAGAGAATACTTTTTCCCCATCGCCAAGATTTGAATATATTACCTATAGTGACATTCGATACGATCGCAGGTCGTTGAAGATGGTGTTAATGACGGTCGTTTTGATATTAACTTGCGGATAGATAGCTCTCTCAGTTAGCAATACCTGCTTATCGCTGTTAAGTGGTTTCTCACTCAAGGAGTGAGCGAAATTACGCATTAAATTTATAACTGGTGTTACTTACAACAGTTTGTGTTGCAGAGGAGGAAAGCACAGTTTAACAAGTAGCAGTAGGCCTATTGAAATGTTTGTTCATTTGAAAATAAAATGTACAGAATGACAATGCTGAGTTAGTTTCCTCAGGTAGAGTATATACTGCATAATTACATAGACTTCTCCTGCGTAATAACTGATGGTACTCTTCTCGGGTATGCAGCCGGACAATACAGTCACATTGACACAATATTTCAGTGGAGCAGTAGTTCACCTTAAAGTGAGTATGCCGGTGCACGGTCTCACTGGAACGGAACATCTAGTGGAAACGGCGTCTCCTTAACACACTGCGGCGAACCCACCGCACTTGCGCGATCAGCAGCATTGATACCCTCAAGCGCAAGTGAACTGATAGCTCACCGATGGAAGAAATAGGCAAAACAATATACCGCAAGGAGGCGCTAATTGACGCTTGTCGAAAGAAAGACTGTTGTTATTTAATATAAGATAAATCGAATTGCACTTGTCACTTAAAGAGAAACCCTTATCTCTGATAATAATACACTCCTGGAAATTGAAATAAGAACACCGTGTATTCATTGTCCCAGGAAGGGGAAACTTAATTGACACATTCCTGGGGTCAGATACATCACATGATCACACTGACAGAACCACAGGCACATAGACACAGGCAACAGAACATGCACAATGTCGGCACTAGTACAGTGTATATCCAACTTTCGCAGCAATGCAGGCTGCTATTCTCCCATGGAGACGATCGTAGAGATGCTGGATGTAGTCCTGTGGAACGGCTTGCCATGCCATTTCCACCTGGCGCCTCAGTTGGACCAGCGTTCGTGCTGGACGTGCAGACCGCGTGAGACGACGCTTCATCCAGTCCCAAACATGCTCAATGGGGGACAGATCCGGAGATCTTGCTGGCCAGGGTAGTTGACTTACACCTTCTAGAGCACGTTGGGTGGCACAGGATACATGCGGACGTGCATTGTCCTGTTGGAACAGCAGGTTCCCTTGCCGGTCTAGGAATGGTAGAACGATGGGTTCGATGACGGTTTGGATGTACCGTGCACTATTCAGTGTCCCCTCGACGATCACCAGTGGTGTACGGCCAGTGTAGGAGATCGCTCCCCACACCATGATGCCGGGTGTTGGCCCTGTGTGCCTCGGTCGTATGCAGTCCTGATTGTGGCGCTCACCTGCACGGCGCCAAACACGCATACCACCATCATTGGCACCAAGGCAGAAGCGACTCTCATCGCTGAAGACGACACGTCTCCATTCGTCCCTCCATTCACGCCTGTCGCGACACCACTGGAGGCGGGCTGCACGATGTTGGGGCGTGAGCGGAAGACGGCCTAACGGTGTGCGGGACCGTAGCCCAGCTTCATGGAGACGGTTGCGAATGGTCCTCGCCGATACCCCAGGAGCAACAGTGTCCCTAATTTGCTGGGAAGTGGCGGTGCGGTCCCCTACGGCACTGCGTAGGATCCTACGGTCTTGGCGTGCATCCGTGCGTCGCTGCGGTCCGGTCCCAGGTCGACGGGTACGTGCACCTTCCGCCGACCACTGGCGACAACATCGATGTACTGTGGAGACCTCACGCCCCACGTGTTGAGCAATTCGGCGGTACGTCCACCCGGCCTCCCGCATGCCCACTATACGCCCTCGCTCAAAGTCCGTCAACTGCACATACGGTTCACGTCCACGCTGTCGCGGCATGCTACCAGTGTTAAAGACTGCGATGGAGCTCCGTATGCGACGGCAAACTGGCTGACACTGACGGCGGCGGTGCACAAATGCTGCGCAGCTAGCGCCATTCGACGGCCAACACCGCGGTTCCTGGTGTGTCCGCTGTGCCGTGCGTGTGATCATTGCTTGTACAGCCCTCTCGCAGTGTCCGGAGCAAGTATGGTGGGTCTGACACACCGGTGTCAATGTGTTCTTTTTTTCCATTTCCAGGAGTGTATTATCAAATAATCGAATTTCAATAGATTTCTTTAGAATACATTCCCAGTAGTGGGAAGCAGGAGTGATCATTTGCGTTTCATTAAACAATAGCTTATTTCCCTCATTAAGATAGTATTTTGCCCCTGCAGATATCTCTCGGATTCTTTTGGGACTGAGGGAACCCAGAGTACATAAAAGTCCATGTCATGTGGGATGGCTTACAGTTGCCAGACTATTCAGGACCGGTGCATAGAACATCATGGTCACACTCGTTTGCTCCACCCGGAAAGCTCCGCAGTGGTAGAATATTGTCTCAATGAGGAACACAAGATGTACAACGAGACTAAAACGATCGCTCCTGCTTCCCGCTGCTCTGAATATGTGCTTTATCCAACTGCGTACTCGAGAAGAGTACCATTATATGCCGCGTAGGTTACATATGGCAAGCATTTTATTCATTATTATTGTAGTATATCGTGGATATCGCTTCTGTTTATGAAGTTGTTAGGAATTATTCGTCCAGCAGCCACCAGACAAAACCATCTCTTAAGAAATTGAAGGTTCCAAGAAATAAACTCTGATTACCAGGTTATTACTTAATACGACACTTAAGTTGGTCCACAAGTATACACTGAAAGACACTACATCATAGCACCCCTCCTCGCCCTCTCCCCTTCAAGGAGACATGATGCTAATGCTATGTGACATTAGCTACGAGTATAGTAACCCTAAAGGTCTCAGTTCAGCGAGGAAGAAAGTCTACAAGTTTCTTCAACTACGACATCTAACCGAAGGCTCACTTTGATTAGATCCCAAACTGTGGGGATGGTGATTGATACTTTTCACCCGCTCTTTCAAATAATGCCATACATTTCTGTAGCATTCGGATCAGGTGATTTAGCAGGCCAGTCGAGGCGTGACAGACTGCCTCAGTGTTTGTAAATCCAAGAAGGTATGATTTCTGTCCTTTGAGGGCTGCTGTTGTGTTGGAAGTTTCTATACTTGTATTCATATTGAAGATGTGGAAAGAAATGCAGTTGACCGTATGGGCTGAAGATCAAAAGAAAAAAAGCGGTGGAGAGAAACATTGATCACCGATAATGCTGAAATAAATATGCCGGTTCACGTTCGCAGCAACCTGCACGAACGGGTCCAGTTCACGGTATGAGAAGCATCCTCAAAACAACACAGATCCACTTCCGGCCTGGATTACGTCCTCCACACACTGTGAATGAAGCACCTCATTGGGATGTCAGTGAACTGGCGCCTTGTATCACGTCGAAAAGATAAAATAGCGAGTAACTGGACCACATTACACTACAGTGAGCTAACGCCCAGTTCCTGTGTTTGTCCCAACGAAGACCTGCATTTGTGAGAAACGAATGCAAATGGCCACATCATGCAATTCCTTTCGTAGCCTTCGCTCTAAAACTAGTTGAGATGGAACTGAATTTATTGAGAACAATTATTGTCTTGTTTGACACCAACTGTACTCGATAAGATGTGACACTAGTCTCTGGTCCCTGTCGGTTAGACTCCTTCTACGGCCACCGTTCTCACACCGTGTTAGACTGTTTCCCAAATGTACACCACTGCTTTTGGACACGGCGGACAGTCTGCGTTGAAACACCAACAATCGTAGCATGCCAATGACGGTATGGACATGGCCATGTCAAAATGCAATAGCTCCATTTGGCCATTCTGTCACGTATTCATGTCCACTTCTACTTCTCTCACTGTGTTCACTCCACACAAGCAGTGACTGGCACATATACACCACTTCACTGCCATGACTCACGTCTGCTGTGGAGGGCCACCTGGACTAGTTCTATACCATGTACGGTATTCCAAAGTGTCAAGTGTGCTTTTCTTCAAGGGACTGACAGCTTTTCCAGTGAGCTTATATTTCATCACTCTGACTTCTACATAAAAAAATTATTGTTTGACAACGACGGCTGCTATTTGCTAATTGTTTGATAAGTCGAAACATTGGAGATCCAATACATTGTTAAATACTAATTTCCTGTAAGTGAGAAGTTTAAATAATTTGCTCCACGGGATCTCGAATTATTGTGTTTCCAATCCGCGATATCCGAGCACATCCAATGCCTAATGCCTAACACCTCAAACCATCAGAGGATTCACCTCTTTCTTTCCAAACTCTGTAGAGCCTCGTCAACTATGCTATGGCACTATTACCTCAATGAGAATAAACATAAGACTTTAATGCAGACTGAAAAAGGGTGCCGACTTTGGAAAACTCAAAAATTGCAGACACGTAAATGGCTGCATATGTGACACATACCTCTGTAAGAACGTCAGTTCCAAACCAGCAGTAGAAGAGCAGCTGCTGGATCACGGCAGAAAGATAGGACGTATACTTCACCAGCCAAGTGGAATCAGCGTTCTGAAAATATGTGGGAGTCCAAGTAACAAACATAACCTCACCCTACTCATGGGGCATTGAAAAATAATGTGAACTGTATCTGGAATATATTTGTTGATTTAAAGTTTATCCTAGCTAAAAACTGAAAGACGACTGATTGGAAATATTAAATTTCACACATCGCAGGATTGCTCCAAGCTTGACGACGGTCTTTTTTTTTTTTTTTTTTTTTTTTTTTTTTTTTTTTTTTTTTTTTTTTCACAGGCATTCAGTCTCGCACCGCCTCTTCCTTCTAGTATCAGGTGTGATTGTCTATTGCAAAACACTCTTTAGCGCGACCTAAGGACTTTGACTGGCTTCAAGTAATGAAAACAGTGCGCGGCGGCACTCGTCCTGTTTCCGCCACATTCCGCAAGATAGGAATTTACGTCCTTGTCTTTCGTAGCCCGAAGCAGTACATGTGGCACAGCAGTTAGTCTTCGGACACATTGTCCAGTGTGAATTTGACGGATTTTGACTACCAAATATTGGAACTTTGGTACGATCGCAGCCTTGAGTCACGTTCAGTTACATGGAAACTATGTTAAAAGTCAAGTCAAATAAATTCGTGCTGTTTTCTTTATCTTTCGCGTGCAAATCTCACGTGCAGAATATTATGTCCTGGTTAACACTTGCATTGATTCAGAAAACATGGTGATCTGAATCCGTTTTCAAATCAGCCAGCTGAGAACTTAAGTGACTTCCAAATAGTAATTTAAACTCATATCCAAGTTTTCAGAGGACCTGTAATATTTTCTTTGTGAATCTGATATGTAGCTTCTAAAGGAGTGTACGTTTATTCGTCGCCACCCTGGCGAAAACTGCATAGATTGGCCACTGATAAATTATATGATTTACCTATTGCAATTATATCTAGTGGATTCATTAACTTATAGCTTTTCGTGGTATAACTAATTTCAGCCACTAGAAGCCATACTGGAATTTTCATGTACTTCCACCGGTAGGACTCTTCTAACTTACGCTTGAACTTGTATTCAAGATTACACAGAACATGTGTGTCCTGTTAAGCCATTATTCGATAAAAAATTTTCAGCTAATAAAGTAAGTTGTAGCTCATGTTGTTACTCTGAGAGCTTCGAGTGCTGGAACTACATGATTGCGGATTACTGCCATCATGACTAAGGTAAATGTTATACGTTATAAGGCAAAGTAGGTAACAGTTGCACGAGGCAGACCTATGAAGTGTGATACCAACACTCGCAGATTGTCTCGTAGGTGTTTTATAATTACATGCACGTGCTCAGTTTCCTATTGTTATATATCCAAGCACCCTTCCCACCTATTATTGCGCTTTAAGTGAGTTCGCTTCCTCCTTTCAAAGACAGGTAACATCGTTTTATCCTTGGATCGGATCTACTTTCTTCAGGTAAATTTCAGAGCATAAAATGTATTCATTATTTGCATGAACACGTAGTTTCTTAAGTTAGGTAGGCGGCTTACACAATATACGAAACATATTACTATTATTGTTGTCATTTACTTTACTTTCTTATAGTTTAACGTCTTGATATTTCCAGACATTTCAAAGAAAATTCTGAATATGTGTTGACATGTTCTATCATTACGTGTCTTCAACAGTGAGAGGTAATGGGAACAAAATTAATAATTTAATATAACACAGTTTACAATAGTTATAAATTAAAATATGATCTTTAAGGTAATTTAAGGACACTATCCTGATCAAAACAATTCTTTCATTTCTTCTTTTATTTGGAGACTTTTCCGTACTACTGTTCTAGCAGCGGACTCTCTTTGTTACACTGATGATGAAACAGGAGTGCGGAAACACATCTCAGTGAAGGCACTGAGAATGGAACACAATGCGTTTTCTTTCATTCTTCGAATCACTGCCTCATTATGAGGCAAAATGAAACAGCTTCTGACCTTTAATTTCAACATCAGTGTATATTACATGGAAAATGCCAACACAGTATTTAGAATCCAGTAACTGCCCTACAATTTAGATAATTCACTAAGTTTCATTTTTTGTTAAAGAAAGTAATTAAGAACTTTCAAGGTTAAATTGTCACTCTGCAGCGCAGTGTGCACCGATATAAAACTTCCTGCTAAATTAAAACTCTGTGTCAGACTGGGATTCGATCCTGGGACTTTGCCTTTCGTAAGATCCATTCATAAACCGCCCCCACCATTTCTCCTGATGAGTCCGCAGCTCGTGGTCGTACGGTAGCGTTCTCGCTTCCCGCGCCCGGGTTCCCGGGTTCGATTCCCGGCGGGGTCAGGGATTTTCTCTGCCTCGTGATGACTGGGTGTTGTGTGATGTCCTTAGGTTAGTTAGGTTTAAGTAGTTCTAAGTTCTAGGGGACTGATGACCATAGATGTTAAGTCCCATAGTGCTCAGAGCCAATTTCTCCTGATGAGTCATCAGAGTCGAACCGATTGACTTCCACAAATCCGTCAAATTCATTAAAGTCTCTGAAATTTTTGATCTTTCTTAGTGAGCAATGCGGGCTTTTACCTGAGCATTTAATGTAACGCCGTAAATCGGCCATACGGAGGCAACTCTGGTTCGGAACCCTGAAAAGGGTCACAGACAAAGTCAGGCCAGCAAAAAGCCACCAAGATTAGTCACACCAAAATATATCTAACTGCCCGACTGAATCAAACTATATCTGGGCAGTTACAAGAATACAGTGAAAGGGAGGAGTTTAGTAGTACTGCGGTGTTTGTGTAGCGTTGCATAATGTTGATTTGGAGTAAGGAGCTTCATACTATCGCTAAAAGCTCACAATGTATAGAATGGGGTGCAACATTTACATTTATGAGTGTACACAGGTGCTGTTGGTCTCTGAGGTTTCCCTTTGTTATTATAATAATAATTCATAACTGATATACCTCTGCCTCACACCACTACTGTATGGCCATTGACAATACGAACGGCTTTTCAGTGGGTCAGATTCCGAACAGTTCTCTCTATCCCTCAGAGCAGAGAATGCAACATATTAAAAAAAGAAAGGATCTATGATCTATATCTTACAGAGAATGGTTTAAATATACCAAAGAGAGTTATTGCTTCCTGTTAACAGTCACCAAGTATTCAGCCAGAGCTTTACATCACTCTTCTCAACAATGAGGCCGACTGCCAATAAATAACTTTCAACTACCCATTGAAGCATTTCACGTATCTGTGGCACCTATTATTTTCTGTTGTTGAAGAGTTATTCTTTTATTGTCTAATCAGTGTCTGTGGTTACAGAACAAATGAGCCTAGATATCGAAATTACACTGCCTGATTAAAAATTTGGAGCACCCAGGAGAGGAGAAAACGAAATGAAACTTCGCAGATTGATAGAGTTCGTATATAATTAGTAATCAAAACGTCATCAGCATTGGCTGCCGAAGACTTCCAAAATAAGAAGTCACCATCATCCTGCCAACGGCCTCGTCAAAGAGGGCGGGGTAGCGGATAGAGATTCAAAGCACTCTCTTGCCCTTGGGGTGGGAAACTGTCCCTAAAAGCGAAAGAATCAGCGGTGATCAACGGCATGAGGATGCAGAAGGCAACGGAAACAACTGCGTTAAAGACAAATAACGAGTGTCCAGAGCACATGTGGCCTGTAATTGAAAATGTATCAACGTTGGTAAAAGATTTTGGAATAGTACCTCTTTCGGATCTCCGGGATGGGACTGCCAAGGTAGAGGTGACCATGAGAAAAAGATTGAATAACCAAAGAAAGGATGAAGTTCCATGAGTCGGGGCGTGGAATGTCAGAAGCTTGAACGTGGTAGGGAAGCTAGAAAATCTGAAAAGTGAAAATCAAAGGCTCAATCTAGATATAGTAGGGGTCAATGAAGTGAAATGGAAAGAAGATGAGAATTTCTGGTCAGAAGAGTATAGGGTAATACCAACAGCAGTAGAAAACGATATAACGGGAATAGGATTCTTTATGAATAGGAAGATAGGAAGATAGACAAAGAAGACAATATGTTACTGGAACAGTTCAGTGACAGAGTTGCTCTTATCAGAATCGAAAGCAAACCGATAACAATAGTTCAAGTATACATCCCGACATCGCAAGCTGAAAACGGAGAGATAGAGAATGTATGTGAGGATATTGAAAGGGTAATACAGTACGGAAAGGAAGGGGGACTGTAATGCAGTCGTAGGGGAAGGAGCAGAAGAAAAGTTTACAGGAGAATTTGGGTCTGGGAAAAGGAATGGAAGAGGAGAAAGACTAATTGAGTTATGAAATAAATTTCAGCTAGTAATAAAGAATACCTTCTTCAAGAATAAGAAGAGGAAGGGATATACCTGGAAAAGGTCGAGTGATACGAGAAGACTTCAGTTAGATTACATCATGCTGAGACAGAGATTCCGAAATCAGATACTAGATAGTAAGGCGTATCCAGGAGCAGATATAGACTCAGATCACAATGTAGTAGTGTTGAAGAGTAGGCTCAAGTTTAATCAGGAAGAATCAATAGGCAAAGAAGTGGAATACGGAAGAAGTAAGGAATGACGACATATGCTTGAAGTTCTCTAAGGCCATAGATAAAGCAATAACCAATAGCTCAATAGGCACTATAGTTGAAGAGGAATGGACATTCCGGAAAGGACAGTCACGTACGTTGGAAAGAAAAACACAGGTACCAGAAAGCTAACTGCGAAGAAACCATGGGTAACAGAGGAATTACTTCAGTTGTTCGATGAAAGAAGGAAGTACAAAAATGATGAGGGAAATTCAGGAATACAGAAATACAGGTTGCTGAGGTAAGAAATAAATAGGAAGCGCATGGAAGCTAAGACGAAATGTCTGCATGAAGAAATGTGAAAAAATCGAAAAAGAAATGTTTGTCGGAAGGACTGACTCAGCATACAAGTGAAATTAAAAGCAAGGGTGGTAACATTAAGACTGCAACGGGAATTCCACCGGTAAATGCAGAGGAGAGAGCTGATAGGTCGAAAGGATACATTGTAAGCTTTTATGGGGTGGAAAATATGTCTGAAGTGATAGGAGAAGAAACAGGAGTTGATTTTGAAGAGGCAGGGGGTCCAGTCAGAATTTAAGAGACCTTTGGAGGACTTAAGATCAAACAACGAAGCAAGACTAAAGACACATCAAGACACATTCATAGGATTCTTTGACATAGGAAAAGCGTTTGACAGCTTAAAAGGGTGCAAGATGTTCGAAATTCTGAGAAAAATAGAGGTTAGCTACAGGGAGAGACGGGCATATACAACAAGCGGTAGAGCCAAGAGGAAATAACAATAATGGACGAACAAGAGCGAAGTAATCGGGTTATAAAGTTGTAAGTCAGGAATGTAGTCTTTCGCCCCTTCTGTTCAATCTGTACATCGAAGAAACAGTGGTGAAAATAAAAGAAAACTTGGAGTGGAATTATAATTCAAGGCAAAACAATATCAATGATACGATTCGCTGATGACATTTCCATCCTGAATGAAAGTAATGAGAAGTAACGGATATGAGAACAGCGACAAATTTACCACGGTTGATGGTCACGAAGTGGATGAAGTTAATGAATTGCCATTTAGGCAGCAAAATAAGCAATGACCTCGGAGCAAGGATGACATGAAAAGCAGACTAGCACTGGAAAAAAGCGCATTCCTGGCCAAGAGAAGTCTACTAGTATCAAACATAGTCTTTAATTTGAGGAGCACAGCATTTTATAGTAGTGAAACATGCACTGTGGGAAACCGGAACGGAAGAGAATCGAAGTATTTGAGATGTGGTGCTACAGACGAATGTTGAAAATTAGGTGGACTGATAAGATAGGTAACGAGGTGGTTCTGTGCAGAATCTGAGAGGAAAGGGATATGTGGAAAACACACAAGGAGAAGTGACAGTATGATAGGGCATCTGTTAAGATATCAGGGAATGACTTCCTTGGTATGATAGTTGAGGTATACAGTCCGACATCGCGAGCTAAAACAAAGAGATAAAGAATGCATGTGAGGATACTGAAAGGGTAATACAGTACGTAAGGGAATACATCCAACAAATAATTGAGGACGTAGGATGCAAGTGCTGCTCTGATATGAAGAGGTCTGCGCAGGAGAGGAATTAGTGGCGGGCCACATCATACCAGTCAAAAGACGGATGACTCAAAAAAAATCGTTGGAAAGGATCTCCTAAATCTGTTGTATGCTCTAGTGAGGCAACATGGTCCCAGTCTGATCCTTGATATTCTCGTTACTGAGACTCTGACGCAGTTGGCGTCCGATGAGGCCCTGCAGATATTCTGTTCTATTGGGGATCGATTTTGGAATTATGCTGGCCACAGGAGAACATCAACATCACGGAGGCAGTTCGTGTGTGGACGAGCATGATCCTGTTGCAAAATAGCATCATGATACTGTAGCATGAGAGGCGACACATGAGGACGGAGGATGCGCGTGAAGTACCGTTCTGCCATCAGAATCCCTCGATCACAACCAGCCGTGACCGGAAGGCATAAGCGAAGAATGCCCAGGGGTAACACTGATGTGCCTCTTCAGAACTTTGGAAGAATGGGACCTCTCCCCAGGTCGCCACGATATTCATCAAATATGATCATGCTAGTGCAGAACTGCGATTCGTGCTATGCTGTACATCAGCAGTCCATACTTCCCGATTTCGGCAGCTCTCCAAAAGAAGTTGTTTGTGTTGTGTCAACGGCAGCCTACGCATGGCACAGTAAGTCCCTAATCCGGCTGCTAGAGTCTCCTACCAATGGTGCAGGATGACACAGAATGTTTCAGTGAGTCCATTACTTGTTCTCGGACGGCGGGCGTCGATACCAAAAGGTTATGGTGTGCTTGGTACACAGTACGAAGATCCAGCCTTGGGGTGCTCAGACACGATCGGCTGGCGCAATGACGACGAGAATTCCCTGCTTGCAATTCAACACCAGGCCACTGTTAGAACAGAATTCCCAAAAAGTATGAATGTTGCACGATTCTACCAGCCTGCCAAATGGAGACCCACAATGAGGCCCCCTTAAAAATATGACAGGTATTCACAACGTTCACGCACACGAGTACGTGGCATCTTCGTGTCTGTCTCAGTGAGCACTTAACATCGGTCGCTGCTCACAGGATTACACCTATCAATCAGAACATTATTACCACTTACCTAGTAGCCGGTATATCCACCTTTGGAACGGATAACAGCGGCGATCCGTGGTGGCATTGGAGCAATGCGGATTTGGTAGGTCGCTGGAGGGAATTGACACAACATGTGCCTCTCCTCTGGAGAGGGGGGCGATGAGCTCCGATGCCACGTTCAGTCACATCCCAGATGCGTTCGATCGGGCTCAGATCAGGCAAGCTGGGATGGAGGGGAGCATCAGATCAATTGTACCTTGCCACCGTTTTCTTCAAACCACTTCATCACACGGCGCGTCATTTTGTTGAAAAATGCCACTGCCATTGAGAGACATGTTCATCATGAAGGGGTGTACGTGGTCTGCAACCAATGTACGAAACTGTTTGGCCGCCATGGTGAGTTTCACGAGCTCCAGCAGACACGTGGATGCCCACGTCAATATTCCAGAACATAATGAAGCCGCCACTTGTCTATCACCGTGCTGCTTCACAGATGTCGAGGAGCTGTTCCTCTGGAAGAAGACGGATTCGCGGCCTCCCATCGGCATGATGAATGAGGTACCGGGATTCATCAGGTCATGTAACCCTCCGCCACAGCGTCAACGTCCAGTGCAGTTGGTCACGTGCCCATTTCAATCGTAGTTGCCGACGTCGTAGTATTAACATTGGCACATGCATAGGTCGTCTGCAGTGGAGGCCCATCGTTAGGAGTGATCTGAGCACCACGTGTTCAGACACAGTTGTACTTTGCCCAGCAATAGCGTCTGAGGTTAGTTCCGCCACAGTTCGCTGCCTGTCCTGTTTTACCAGTCTGCCCAACCTACAACGTCTGACATCTGTAATGAGGTGTGGCTGCCCAGCCCCATGACGTCTGGACATGGTTTCACCACGTGTGGAAGGCACCACAGCGCTCCTCGAACATCCGACAAGCAGTGCAGTTTCCGAAATGCTCGTGCTGAGCCTCTGCCTAATCACAATCTGCCCTCGGTCAAACGCAGATAGATCGTGCAGTTTCCCCATTCTACATATGGACAGCACACTCCTCGATAATACATGCACCATGTGTGAGTCTGACTAGGAATCATTCCTCACCAAGCTACGCTCCTGTTGTCTGGACGGGCTTATATCGATAGTAGGTTGGTGGTCATAATGTTCTGATCGGTCAGTGTGGATACCATAAGAGGACTGGTAACAACACTAACACCAACACGAACAACGCTAATGCACTCTGGTGGAGGTTCTATGTGACACAGAAAATTGTAAACTCTAATCATTAACATGTCCACCAATTATACGTGCGAGTACGCAGTTTCATTGACATGCTACTATGGCATCTGCGTGTTGCACATTTTTGGTCAGGTAATATACAGGGCTATTACAAATGATTGAAGCGATTTCATAAATTCACTGTAGCTCCATTCATTGACATATGGTCACGACACACTACAGATACGTAGAAAAACTCATAAAGTTTTGTTCGGCTGAAACCGCACTTCAGGTTTCTGCCGCCAGAGCGCTCGAGAGCGCAGTGAGACAAAATGGCGACAGGAGCCGAGAAAGCGTATGTCGTGCACTCACATCAGTCAGTCATAACAGTGCAACGACACTTCAGAACGCAGTTCAACAAAGATCCACCAACTGCTAACTCCATTCGGCGATGGTATGCGCAGTTTAAAGCTTCTGGATGCCTCTGTAAGGGGCGAAGAAACGGTTGAATGCGTGCGGGCAAGTTTCACGCGTAGCCCGCGGAAGTCGACGAGTAAAGCAAGCAGGGAGCTAAACGTACCACAGCCGACGGTTTGGAAAATCTTACGGAAAAGGCTAAAGCAGAAGCCTTACAGTTTACAATTGCTACAAGCCCTGACACCCGATGACAAAGTAAAACGCTTTGAATTTTCGGCGCGGTTGCAACAGCTCATGGAAGAGGATGCGTTCAGTGCGAAACTTGTTTTCAGTGATGAAGCAACATTTTTTCTTAATGGTGAAGTGAACAGACACAATGTGCGAATCTGGGCGGTAGAGAATCCTCACGCATTCGTGCAACAAATTCGCAGTTCACCAAAAGTTAACGTGTTTTGTGCAATCTCACGGTTTAAAGTTTACGGCCCCTTTTTCTTCTGTGAAAAAAACGTTACAGGACACGTGTATCTGGACATGCTGGAAAATTGGCTCATGCCACAACTGGAAACCGACAGCGCCGACTTCATATTTCAACAGGATGGTGCTCCACCGCACTTCCATCGTGATGTTCGGCATTTCTTAAACAGGAGATTGGAAAACCGATGGATCGGTCGTGGTGGAGATCATGATCAGCAATTCATGTCATGGCCTCCCCGCTCTCCCGACTTAACCCAATGCGATTTCTTTCTGTGGGGTTATGTGAAGAGATTCAGTGTTTAAACCTCCTCTACCAAGAAACGTGCCAGAACTGCAAGCTCGCATCAACGATGCTTTCGAACTCATTGATGGCGACATGCTGCGCCGAGTGTGGGAGGAACTTGATTATCGGCTTGATGTCTGCCGAATCACTAAAGGGGCACATATCAAACATTTGTGAATGCCTAAAAAAACTTTTTGAGTTTTTGTATGTGTGTGCAAAGCATTGTGAAAATATCTCAAATAATAAAGTTATTGTAGAGCTGTGAAATCGCTTCAATCATTTGTAATAACCCTGTATTTACTGAGGAATTTTTGTTGAGGGCAACTTCAGGAAGCCAATTCCAGAAGACACATCAGGAAATTTTGGATGACGGTCATACATGAAATTTTTTACAACATTTTTCCCTTTCCTCTAGATCTGAGTGTGGTGAAGTAGTTATTATAAAATCTGTAGTCGGAAATAGATCTTATTATCACCTAAACGAAATAAATTGCAAGTGGATTATCAGTGCTGAGCAGTTAATCCTACATGATGATTTAAGTAATGTATTATGTAGATAAGTTAACTGCTAACTGCAGCGTCGTTTTATCGGTGCTATGAATTACATATCACCGTTGCTAAAACTTATCTTCAGATGAAAACACCCCCTAATAACCTACTCTTTAGAACTGATATCAGAGTTGTGAGTACGGTCGTCCACGTTGAAAGACAATGTTTCTTTCGTCCCTCACGAGAAAATGTTTTATCTTACGTATGATGTCATGGGTATTCTTAGAACAAAGTTTACTTCTAGGTAATCACCTTAACTGTATTAATTTTGTACAACGTGGTTGTTGTAATAACTCTTCTAATCTCTGTGTCTTTCTAACTAACACTCAAGTATGTAATACTCGTTACGTGTTAGTCCCCATATAAACTCTAAAATGTGTAAGACTTACCTTAGCGATGGCGACGAAGGCTGTGGCACTGATTGCTATGATGTCCATCATGAATTGCCCCAGCAGGATTGGTCCAAATAACGTACTCAGACGCTGTACACCCCTGAAATGAAAAACATCTTGTTTAATAAGCAATTTTTGTTCATGTGGCCATTCAAAAATATGCGATAAAAGTGGACACAATGATGAAAATTTCAAGTTACCCCATCAAAGTCATTATGCATTTCAATATTGGAACACAATACTGAAATCATGCAAAAAATATTTTTTTTCGTGTTTTTGTCTTTCACGCTCATTGCTTTCTACTTTTGTGCCATTTTTCACCCTGCTTCTGGTTGTTGTTTCTTTCACCATAACTCTGATTAGGAAACTATCCAATCTGACATGTCGAAACCTGTCCTGAATTTTTTTATACAGGAAGAATACAGTGAAACAACGATAATGTCAAAATTTTAGCTTTCCTAGACACATTGCAGCTATTTTTAAAAAACGTTGAAATTTTACATTTTCCTAGCTTTGCAATGTTACCATTGCCGCAGCTGTAGCAGACAGCGCATTAGCAACATGGCGGGCACATATCCTTGATTGACGGCACAGCGGTAAACAGATAACACGGCACAACGCGATCAAAATTTGTAAAGCAAATTTAATTTTCCATTGATCGTTTCTGTGACACAATTGTTCACACTTGCTATTCGCTCGAATTAGCACCCTCATTTAATATTCATAATAATTAGTAGTTTCCGTCGCGATATCACTGAGTATTAACAATGGAGATGAAACTGAAACAATTTCGTTGTGATTTCGTGGCTGATGCTTGTTAATAGCATCTCTATTTGTGCAGACTCCATAGTTTCACAATAATGTGGAATCTATGACGTTTTCAAAGTTGCAAAGATGAAGCATGGAGAACATGGTATGCTGCTGAAATCACTTCTCCTGAAGACCTAAGTATGTGTTATTTATTAGTTAATTTCTTGGTCGTTCACTCCAGTGATGTCGACGTATCGTTAGAAGTTGTAGTAACATTAGAAGAAACAGGAGAAAACACAGACAATTCCGCGAATTGTGATTCGAATGATGAATGTTGTGCTAAATCCTGAATAAAAAGAGAGTACATTCCAAGCCCAAAGAAAAGATGTACAGTAATAGCTTTCAGTGACAAAGGAAAGGCTATAAAGTGATTCCTTTAAACGAAGGAAGGAGAAGACGTTTAAACTTAAGCAGTGTGCAAAGCCGGTTTCGTTCCGTAAAATATGAATAAGAATTACGTAGGAGCAAGAAAGATTTTCACGAAGTACGAAACATGCACCTAACTGAAGCTCGAAAAAGTGTGAGTGAAAATCTATTGAAAACATCTAGGACTGCTCATGAGAGTCAGTGCTCCATTACCGAGACAAATCTACAAGACTGGATGCTCTCAGCTGCGATGAACGTTACTGATTTACGGGCTTTTCAAACTGGTTACACAGATTCAGGAAATTATGGGAAAAAGGAAGTCACAAAACTACGAAGTTTACCTCAGGTAAGCGGGTAGAGAAGATGTCATTAATAGGTAATAGTACAGACAAATTCGTAGCTGACGTGAAGGCGAAGTTTCTTGTTAGCCCCTAAAAGATGTGTAGATAGACAATCAACTAGGTTTCGTGCAAACAGCACTTTCCATTGTCGAGCGAAAATAGAAGAATCGCTTGTGCAGTCGATGAACGCTGTGATACATTCGCATACAACAATGCCTGTGATAAGTATCAGTCGATTACTGCTTCCGCAACTTAGTCTCTGTTTGAGAAACATCAAGATACATTACGACCAAAAATTTAAAAAAAGGGACTGTTTACTCACAAAAGTCTTGTAATCGATGTAGCAAAATCTGAAAAAGGAGAGAATATTCTTCAGTGTTACATCCGAAACATCTTGTCAGCATGTATACAGAATAGTTGATTGTTTTTATTGGACTGTTGGTCTGGACATAAGGAGGACGACGAAAAGACTGTTAATAAAAATCGGATTCCCCCGGAACTATAGTCTCATTCACCATCTCGATAAAACGAATTTTCAACGGTGTAAAGCTTTCTCTACAGTAGGACCCGATGTCCAGAGGTAGCGTCTTTGACTAGTAATTGAAACGTCTTCAGTCCAGGTTTCGAAACCCTCCACTATCTGAAATTTGAACAAAAACTGCCAGCAATGGCCGCCGAAGATTTGTGGCATAAAAGTCACCCTGAGCGACAATGGCCATGCCGCAGAGGACGGAGAAGCGGACAAAGGTTCAAAGCGTTCTCTTGCCCTTGGGGTGAGAAACACACCCTAAAAGGCGGTAGAATCAGCAATGATCAACGGCATAAGTGCAGAAAGCAACGGAAGCCATTGCATTAAAGACACATGATGTGTGTTCACGGTCTATAATTGAAACATTTGAAACAGTGTCATGATGATCTCTTCACCGCCTTCACCGTCAAAATATTCCGGACTAGTCTCCCATTCGGGCCGTGGAATGTCAGAAGTTTGTATGTGGTAGGGAAGCTACAAAATCTGAAAAGGGAAATGATAAGGCTCAGTGTACATGCAGTGGGGGTCAGTGAAGTGAAATGGAAACAAGACAAGCATTTCTGGTCAGATGAGTATAACGTAATATGAACAGCAGTAGAAAATGATATAAAGGAAGCAGGATTTCTGATGAATAGTAAGGTAGAACAATCAGTGAGCAATGTGAACAGTTCAGTAATAGGGTTGTTCACATCAGAATCGACTGCAAACCAATATCGAAACCGATGGTTCAGATGTACATGCTGACGTCGCAAGCTGAAAATGAAGACGTAGAGTATATCAGGATACTGAAAGCTAATTCATTACGCAAAGGAAGATGAATATCTAAGCCGTGGAGGATTAGAATCTGGTTGTAGGGGAAGGAGTGGAAGAAAGGGACGTGTGAAAATATGGGCTTGATAGAAGGAATCAGAGAGGAGAACGTCTATTTCAGTTCTGTAATAAATTTTAACCAGTAATAGCGAACACTGTGTTCAAGAATCACGGGAGGAGAAGCTATACTTGGAAAAGGTCGGCAGATACGGGAATATTTCAGATTATATTATGGTCAGGCAGAGATTTAGAAATCAGATATTGGATTGTAAGATTATAAAGGGGCAGATACAGACTGAGACCACAATTCAATAATGACGAAGAGTAGGCTGAAGCTTATGAGACTGGTCAGGAAGAATCAATGTACAAATTAGTGGGAAACCTGTATAATGATTAGCTCTGTAAACAGTTCAGTTGGACGCTTTAAAAGGGACTGCCACACAAATTGAAAAGAATAACCTATGTATGAGGAAGGTAACTGCGAAGAAACCATGGTTAACAGAAGAAACGCTTAAACTGATCTTCGAAAGAAGGAAGTACAAAAATGTTCATAGGAGTTTAGGAATACGGAAATACAAGTCACTTAGGAATGAAGTAAATACTAACTTCACAGAAGTTAAGTAAAATGGCTACATAAAAAAGTGAGGAAAACGAAAAAGAAATAACTGTCGAAGAGACTGACTCAGCAAATATAAATGTCAAAACAACCTTCGGTTAAATTAAGATCGCAACGGGAATTCCACTGCCAAATACAGAGAGGAGAGAGCGGATAAGTGTAAAGAGTACACTGAAGGCGTCAGCGACGGGAAGGACTTGTATAATGAAGTGATGGAATAGGCAGGGAATTCAGTATTAGAATCAGAATTTAAAAGAGCTTTGGAAGACTTAAGATCAAATAATGCAGAAGGGGTAGATAACATTCAGTCGGAATTTCTAAACTCATTGGAGGAGTAACACCAAAACAACTAGTCCGGTTGCTGTATAGAATGTATGAGACGGACGATATGCCATCATACTTTCGAAAACACGTTATCCACAAGTCACAAGACAGCAAGAACCGACAAGTGCGAGAATTATCGCACCATCAACTTCACAGCTCATGCACCCAAGTTGCTGACAGGAATGATATGCAGAAGAATGGAAACGAAAACTGAGGATTAGTTGCGTGACAATCAGAACAGTTACGTGACGATGAGTTTGCTTTAGGTAAGGTAACGGCACCAGCGAGACAGTCCTGACGCTGTGGTTGATAATGGAAACAAGACAAGAAAAATCATGTTCATAGGATTTGTGGACGCGGAATAAGCTTTCGACAATGTAAAACGGTACAAGTAGACCGATATTCTGAGCAAAATAGGCATAAGCTGCAGGGAAAGAAGCGTTATATACAATACGTACAAGAAGCGAGCGGGAACTGTAAAAGTGGAAAACAAAGAATTTCTCGAAATAAAAGTGTGTAAGACAGGGAAGCAGTCTTTCGCTCCTTCTGTTCAGTCTGTTCATCGAAGAAGCAATGTTGGAAATAAAAGAAAGATTCAAGGGTAGATTCAAAATCCAAGGTGAAAGGATATCAATGATAAAATTCACTGATCACGTTGCTATCGTCAGTGAATGTGAGGATTAATTACAGGATCTGCTGAATGGAATGATCACTCTAATGAGTACGGAATATGGATTGAGAGTAAATCGAAGGAAGGCGAAAGTAATGAGAAGTAGCAGAAATGAGGACAGCGAGAAACTTGACATCACTATTAGTGATTACGAAGTAGCTGAAGTTAAGAAATTCTGTTACTTAGGCAGCAAAATAACCAATAACGAATGGGGCAAGAAGTACACGAAAAGCGAACTAGCACTGGAAAAAAGGGGCATTCCTGGCCAAGAGACGTCTACTAATATCCAACATAGGTCTCAATTTGAGGAAGAAATTTCTGGGAATATATGTCTGAAGCACAGCATTCTATGATAGTGAGACACGGACTGTGAGTAAACGGAAACAGAACATCTTCGAAGCACTGGAGATGTGATTCTACAGAAGAATAATGAAAATTAGGTGGACTAATCAGGTAAGGAAAATGTAAGTTCTCCTCAGAATCGGCGTGGAAAGTAATATACGGAAATCGCTGACAATAAGATTGTACAGTATATAGGATATTTGTTAAGACCTCATCGAATAACTTCCATGGTTCTGGAAGAAGCTGTAAAGGTAAAAACTGTAGAGGAAGACAGAGATTGGAATACATCCAGCCAATAGTTGAAGACGTAGGTTGCAAGTGTTGCTCTGGGATGAAAAGGTTCGGAAATTGTTATATAGTATGTAATGTCAGCAACTTGATGTCCCGATTGATGGAAATCGTCTGCAATGTAGCTCCTTATACTGTCTTGATTTTCTTTCCTCTGGTACTCACTTGTGTCGCAAATACATCTGCAATAGTTTACCTGTCGGTGTGAACTGTAAGTTAATGAAAAATATGAAGTGAGAAATTTATTTTTATGTTTCAGTGCTTAAAATTCACGTGTGTGCACTTCGAACTTCGCGCTACATCCTTTTGTCACGACTGCATCTGCTTATTCGCCTTTTCGATTGTTAGGTAGGAAATGTTGTAGAAATCGTTTTTATAAGTGGTTCTCCGTGCGGCAAAAATTAATAACTTTAAAATTTAAAAAAAGATACTGGCAGTGCGTCTTAACAGGTAAAATTTTGACAGTCCATTTCGTTCGGCGTATTTTACTTGTGTACAAAATTTCAGGGTTGGACTATTTCCCTGTGGGTATTGCATTTCGAAATTAGAAGTATTGACAAATGTTTGATTAAAATTATGTTCAGAATCGCTTATTATTACATTTCATGTCACAGAGATAAAAATAAATTTAACTGATTTTTGACTATGTTTGTATCTACAGGAAACAGCGACTAGAAAGAACTACATGTACAAGTAAGTAACATCAAAGTTTAATACACATAACAGTAGACATTTAGCAACGGTCAGAATTGAAACTTTCCAGTATGTCTAAAAAGGAAGGTCTTTATTTGGTTTACCAATGTTACCGTAGATTGTGGCTCCCAAACCTGGCGTCTTAAAATTGTTGTTGTTGTTGTGGTCTTCAGTCCTGAGACTGGTTTGATGCAGCTCTCCATGCTACTCTATCCTGTGCAAGCTTCTTCATCTCCCAGTACCTACTGCAACCTACATCCTTCTGAATCTGCTTAGTGTATTGATCTCTTGGTCTCCCTCTACGATTTTTACCCTCCACGCTGCCCTCCAATGCTAAAGTTGTGATCCCTTGATGCCTCAAAACATGTCCTACCAACCGATCCCTTCTTTTAGTCAAGTTGTGCCACAAACTTCTCTTCTCCCCAATCCTATTCAATACCTCCTCATTAGTTACGTGATCTACCCACCTTATCTTCAGCATTCTTCTGTAGCACCACATTTCGAAAGCTTCTATTCTCTTCTTGTCCAAACTAGTTATCGTCCATGTCTCACTTCCATACATGGCTACACTCCATACAAATACTTTCAGAAACGACTTCCTGACACTTAAATCTATACTCGATGTTAACAAATTTCTCTTCTTGAGAAACGCTTTCCTTGCCATTGCCAGTCTACATTTTATATCCTCTCTACTTCGACCATCATCGGTTATTTTACTCCCTAAATAGCAAAACTCCTTTACTACTTTAAGTGTCTCATTTCCTAATCTAATTCCCTCAGCATCACCCGACTTAATTTGACTACATTCCATTATCCTCGTTTTGCTTTTGTTGATGTTCATCTTATATCCTCCTTTCAAGACATTGTCCATTCCGTTCAACTGCTCTTCCAAGTCCTTTGCTGTCTCTGACAGAATTACAATGTCATCGGCGAACCTCAAAGTTTTTACTTCTTCTCCATGAATTTTAATACCTACTCCGAACTTTTCTTTTGTTTCCTTTACTGCTTGCTCAATATACAGATTGAATAACATCGGGGAGAGGCTACAACCCTGTCTCACTCCTTTCCCAACCACCGCTTCCCTTTCATGCCCCTCGACTCTTATAACTGCCATCTGGTTTCTGTACAAATTGTAAATAGCCTTTCGCTCCCTGTATTTTACCCCTGCCACCTTCAGAATTTGAAAGAGAGTATTCCATTCAACATTAAAATTAACCAGCCAATATGAGTGACGCAGACGGCATAGGAATGCAGCATGTTAAATTTAACACGAAGACACAGAGTCAGAAATTAAAAGTTAATGGATGAACGAAATAGGAGCACACCATTCAGCATGATACGATTACATGGCAGATGGGCTAAATGACTATCACAAAAATTTCTCATTGAATAATAAAGAGAAATGAGGCTAGACGATAAGTTGTGATGTTACGGAGAACCGTCATCACATAGATACAGGGATCAGAGACCGGCGGAAGAAGATGGGAGCGGTCTTTGCCCAGCAGTGAGACACTAATTGTTAACAACAGCAGCAACCACAACAAAATGTCTGAATCCGATACTGGCGATTTACACTCGTGGGGACAGTGAAACGTGCCGCACTTGGCCCCTTGAGGATAAAAGAGGAACACCTGGAGCGAGAAGCAATGTTTGTGACTTCGTGGCAGTTTGAGTGGAAGTTATATTTAAAAGTAACTGATAGGACTTTGAAGACTTTGTTCAGTTTTGTTATAGCCCTGACCTTCCTAGGTACAACTTGTACTGACAGCTTTGCACGAAACCTGTGCTTATAAACTGTAGCGCTCATTCTTTTCCAAAGGTGAAAGTACCTACTTATCACGGGACTGTGACCACGTCGTCAGTGTACACATCCGTCAGTGTGATTTCTGTCTTATCACATAGGAAATAGGTCCACTTCTTCTGTATGCTTCCCCATTGTCGCTACATTCCCTGCCAGACAATTGGTGAAAACGTAGAAAGTAGGTTTCCCTGGGATGATATTTACCGTCAAGCGTCTGCCAATTCACTTTTCGCACGCTTGCCCATGATTAAAACAAACCAGTAACAATTCTTAGTGTCGTTCTTTACGTACGTTTAATACCGCCTACCAATCCTATTTGGTAAAGATCACAGAAACTTCAGCTATATTCTAAGCTATTACACACAAGTGTTTATAAGCAGTTTCCTTAGCAGGTTGTACGAGGGGCGTTCAGAAAGTAAGCTCCGATCGGTCGCGAAATGGAAACGACTATGAAAATCCGATAAAGCTTTGCACAGATGTGTTGGGTAGTGTCTCTAGTATAACCCCAGTTAGCATCACGTCGCTCTTCTCATTTCTGAGCTCGCAGTGAGTGCGTAAAGATGTCTAGAAAATAGTGTCTGCCGCCAAGTACGAGGGCCTGGTGAGAAATTTCGCCTGAAGCTATGCAGCTAACATCACATAACTGTCGTGCTGTTTCTTCTTCAAGACAATTCTCAGCCGCATTCTGCAGGGGCAATGAAGATGCTCCTGCATCGTTTTCAAATGGAAATTTGAGATTACCCACAATACAGTCCGCAATTGTCTCCCCCTGAGTTTCATCTCTGGTCACATGAACCGCTGTCTTTGAAGACAACATTTTGACACAGACAACGAGGTGTAGGCCAGCGTGGAGAATTGGCGGAAAGCACTGGCGGCTGCCTTCTATGATGAGGCTATTGAAAAGTTGGTACAACGCTATGACAAAAGTCTAAGTCAGAACGGCGACTACGTAGAGAAGTAGCTGAAAGGTGTAGCTAATTGTTACAAGTAAAACATTTCTGATGTTCACTGTGGTTTCAATTTGGCAATCAATCGGAGCTTACTTTCTGAACAGGCCTCGTATTTTCCCAGTATCCTAACAACATCTACTACGTCCCGTCTCAGATACATACTACACAAATATTCTGATGCCGGCAGATGCGGTACATTGATTCTGTCCTGGAGGTAAATAAGATACTGATGATATTAGATGTTTAGGCTCCTTAAACAATTAATCAGCAGTAGCAGTCTATGAACTATCTCCACGATGTTTAGGTACTCCAGGGTCTTGGATTTTCCCTGCCCCGAGATGACTGGGTGTTGTTGTGTCGTCTTCATCATCATTCATCCCCATTACGGTCGGAGGAAAGCAACAGCAAAACACCTCCACTAGGACTTTGCCTAGTACGGCGGTGCGGGTCTACCTCATCCTTCCCCTACGCTCTGTCAAGAAGCATGGGACTTCATTTCCATTTTTCCATGGCCAGCATGATCTCCAGATCTGACCCCAGTGGAACATGTGTGGGACCACTTCTGACGACCAGTTCATAAACAGCTGACCTGCTTCCTGGGGAAAATAGGCATTGATCGCTTGCTCTTGTCACATGTACTTCGAAGTACTAAGCAATCTAAAAACATACAATTTGTAACAACTATAACTATTAGTCTGCAAATGACGTAAATACTGATATAATGTTGTTCGGTACACCATCCTAGATCACCAGGATAAGTACCAGCACGTTACATTCTGTTCATGTGCTTGTGTGTGTGTGTGTGTGTGTGTGTTTCATCAGTCTGAGTGTTTGATATGTATCAACACATCTCCCCCTGTACCAAACTCCTCATCTCAGTTTAGCGTTTACCGTCGACTAACTCCATTACTTGTCGAATATATTCCGATTTCTGCCTTCCTTTACACTTTTTGCCGTCTACGTCTTTCTCTAGTACGAGTACAAAGCAAGCTACTCCCTAATGTAATATATAAAGAATCATCCTGTAGCTTATTCTTTTTCCTGGCCTTCTATCGTGTCTTCACGGGGGCAGCGTAATACTCTAGAGTTGGCAGTGTTAGTGGTGGAGCATTTCCGGATGCCCTTCCTTCCCCCCTCCCTAACCGCCCCCCCCCCCCCCTACCATCCGCACATCACTCCGTTTCAAGGAAGTGGCGTTATAATGCACGCAGCTATCTCAGTGCGCCCTTCATCTAATCACTGTTTACCACATGCTCTTTTCCTCGCCGATACTGCAGAGAATATTATGTTTTATCTCATATCCACTGGGTTTTCAGCATCATTCTCTGACACCTTACCCATAACGCTTCCACACTACTGGCCATTAAAATTGCTACACCAAGAAGAAATGCAGATGATAAACGGGTATTCAATGGACAAATATATTATACTAGAACTGACATGTGATTACATTTTCACGCAATTGGGGTGCATAGATCCTGAGAAATCAGTACCCAGACAACCACCTCTGGCCGTAATAACGGCCTTGATACGCCTGGGCATTAAGTCAAACAGAGCTTGGATGGCGTGTACAGGTATAGCTGCCCATGCAGCTTCAACATGATACCACAGTTCATCAAGAGTAGTGACTGGCGTATTGTGACGAGCCAGTTGCTCGGCCACCATTGACCACACGTTTTCAAAATAGTTCAAATGGCTCTGAGCACTATGGGACTCAACTGCTGTGGTCATCAGTCCCCTAGAACTTAGAACTACTTAAACCTAACTAACCTAAGGACATCACACACATCCATGCCCGAGGCAGGATTCGAACCTGCGACCGTAGCAGTCGCACGGTTCCGGACTGCGCGCCTAGAACCGCGAGACCACCGCGGCCGGCACACACGTTTTCAATTGGTGAGAGATCTGGAGAATGTGCTGACCAGGCAGCAGTCGAACATTTCTGTATCCAGAAAGGCCCGTACAGGACCTGCAACATGCGCTCGTGCATTATCCTGCTGAAATGTAGGGTTTCGAAGGGATCGAATGAAGGGTAGAGCCACAGGTCGTAACACATCTGAAATGTAACGTCCACTGTTCAAAGTGCCGTCAATGCGAACAAGAGGTGACCGAGACGTGTAACCAATGGCACCCCATACCATCACGCCAGGTGATACGCCAGTATGGCTATGACGAATACACGCTTCCAATGTGCGTTCACTGCGATGTCGCCAAACAGGGATGCGACCATCATGATGCTGTAAACAGAACATGGATTCATCCGAAAATGACGTTTTGCCATTCGTGCACCCAGGTTCGTCGTTGAGTACACCATCGCAGGCGCTCCTGTCTGTGATGCAGCGTCAATGGTAACTGCAGCCATGGTATCCGAGCTGATAGTCCATGCTGCTGCAAACGTCGTCGAACTGTTCCGTATTACCCTCCTGAACCCACCGATTCCATATTCTGCTAACAGTCATTGGATCTCGACCAACGCGAGCAGCAATGTCGCGATACGATAAACCGCAATCGCTATAGGCTACAATCCGAACTTTGTCAAAGTCGGGAACGTGATGGTACGCATTTCTCCTCCTTACACGAGGCATAACAACAACGTTTGATCAGGCAACGTCGGTCAACTGCTGTGTGTGTATGAGAAATCGGTTGGAGACGTTCCTCATGTCAGCACGTTGTAGGTGTCGCCACCGGCGCCAACCTTGTGTGAATGCTCTGAAAAGCTAAACGTTTGCATATCACAGCACCTTCTTCCTGTCGGTTAAATTTCGCATCTGTAGCATGTCATCTTAGTGGTGTAGCAATTATAATGGCCAGTAGTGTATTATCACCTTTTCAAAATAATATTTCGTGTCTGAACCTTTGCTTCTGACTCTTCATGTACATTTTCAACTAATTGCTTCTTATCTGCACAAGTAAACAACTGATATTTAAAAAGGTGTTTAGTATTTGAGTCATCGGACTTTCTGCAGTGGTAACACAGGTTCCCGTCAGATCACCGAAGCTAAGCACTGTCAGGCTTGGCTAACACTTGGGTGGGCGACCGTCCACTCCACCGAGCGCTGTTGCACTCAGCCCTTGTTAGGCAGGTTGAGGAGCTACTTTATTTAGAAGTAGCCGCTTCAGTCTCGTAAACTGACAACTGCCAGAAGAGTCGTATGCTGACCACTTGGCGCTCAATGCCTGTCTGGTGATGCCTATAGGCTGAGGGTGACACGGCATTCGATCAGTACGTTTGGGGCTTCCAAAGCTGTCCAGAGATACAATGAGGATCTCGTTTGGAAGGATCTGATGCCCACAACTATGTTGTCGTAGTAGGAGAAATTGTGAAATAAATAATATTGAATCATACGCCTCTGTTAATGGCGTAGTTCAAAATCAGGACACGAATTATCAGCAAAGAAGTAAAACTGCAGCCATGCATGTTGCTTACATGTCGATACGGCAATGGTAGGTGACGCACTGGGCGAGCCGCCATCTCATGAGCTGCTCCTGATGAAAGCTGCTACCAGCTGCCACGTCACGACGCTTATTGCCGTGGTGGTCCTCGTCTTCGTCATCCTCCGCGTGATCCCCGCTGATGCTGCGCAGCATGAGATTGAGCAGCTGCAGGTGGCCTGCCATGTAGATGAAGAGCGACACCAGGAAGCCGTCCATGATGGACGACAACAGAGCGCCGTACATCAAGCCAGCCGCCACACCCGCGTAAATCACCTGCGGGCAAGCCAGAAACTCCCATCAGCCAGCCACAGTCATCATGTCCTGTCCTGACAACCACTCTGAGTTCATGACATAGCCAAAGGAAACTGTCAGAAAGGAGTTACGAAGGCTTTACTAGTTATCACAGCTTCTAAATCCCCTTTCAGCAATTTTGAGTGTATTGTCTATTTGCGAATAATAGATTTGTAGCACACATTTACATCTGGCGCAATATGCTAAATATTGCTCCTATAAGCAACTTCAAACGTGATGGCCTATTTCCATTCCGTATTTTCATGTCATCCTTCAAGGTTCGTACAGTATATGATCTAAAAGGATCCGGACACCGCTGTGCAACACGGAATCGACCATTATACGTCACGAGGTGCGGACCCAATAGTATAAATAGAGGCGAGAAGTGTAGTGTTCTCTATAGAAAGCAGTAACAGACAAACTGGTTAGTTACGAGAGCTCAGTGACTTCGAAAGTGGACTAGTCATTGTTGGTCACCATAGCAGCAGGTCCATCGAGGACATTTTAGCCCTTGTAAAGCTGCCCAACACGACTGTTGATGATGTGATTGCGAAGTGGAAACGCAAAGGAACAACCACATCTAAACCAGGACCAGGTAGACCTCATTCACTGACGCATAGTGGTTGTCGAGTATAGCAGGGGAATGGTTGTAAAAAAAGGAACCATTTGGGAAAGTATTACCAGCAGTCTACCTAGCACAATGACTGTGCATGTGGAGTTAGGGAACTAGGTACAATAGTCGAACAGTTTCAAAGCCACACATTCCCGTTCTCAATGTTAAATGACGCTTGAGATGTAAAGAGCAACGCCACCGGATAGTGAATCACCGGTGATAGTGATGATAGTGATTTAAAGTGATGAACTACGATATACACTTTGGCAATCCGTTGCAAGAGTCTAAATTGAGCGAATGCTTTGACAACATTACCGGTCATCATATGTCGTAAGAGTTGTGGAGAACGGACGAAATAGCCTCATAGTATGGGAATATTATTCATGCTCAAGGTGTGATCCCTTTATTGCGCTTAAGATAACGCTAAATACGGAGATATATTAACACATTTTACAGCATTGTATACTGCACACAGTACAGGAAAACCTCGAAGACGATCAAAAAAATGTTCAAATGTGTGTGAAATCTTATGGGACTTAACTGCTAAGGTCATCAGTCCCTAAGCTTACACACTACTTAATCTAAATTATCCTTAGGACACACACACCCACGCCCGAGGGAGGACTCGAACCTCCGCCGGGACCAGCCGCACAGTCCATGACTGCAGCGCCCCTGACCGCTCGGCTAAACCCGCGCGGCTAAAGACGATCACTGTTTGCATAAACGTGGGGATGCACCCTGTCATAAAGCAATATCTTTGAGGCAACGATTTGTTGACAAAAACAAATGTTCAAATATGTGTGAGTTCCTAAGGGACAAAACTGTTGAGGTCATCGGTCACTAAACTTACACACTACTTAAACTAACTTATGCTAAGAACAACACACACACCTATGCCCGTGAGAGGACTCGAACCTCCGGCGGGAGAGGCCGCGCAATCTGTGACAAGGCGTCTCAAACCGCGCGGCCACTCCGCGCGGCTCGACAATAACATTCCTGAAATGGACTGCAGCAGAAAGTTTCCACTCTTGGCACACAAAATGTACATTAGCAAACTTGAGGTTGATACTGGCCTAGAGCAGTGCCATATCGATCTATTAGTATCTTCGCGACAAGTGCAGCGTAGGGTCAACGCTGTTCGAGAGGATGATCAACATATTGGACAACGTCATTCGTGGACCGGACTGAACAGAGTCCCGACCTACACCCATTGGAACACCTCTGAGATGAGTTAGAACGCCACTGAAGCTGTTTGTTGTTGTCACCTGGTTGAGACTGGGTGCTCTGCCATGACTTCAAAGCACGATATTTCGACGCTGTAACTCGACGTCTTCATCAATTGCTCCCCGAAACTGGCTGCATGGCTGATTGGGTTCCATATTGATGACTGTCTGGGGCTGGAGATCCGTCCGCCGTCCGCTACGGATCGGGTTTGCCCTCTCTGGTCTGCTCCCTCGAGGCACACATCCGCACGTGCCCTCTGTCAGTCTCCTGCGCGTGTGGCTGCATCCTGGTGTCCCATATCCCGTCCGCACCTGCATTCTCTGCAGTCTCACACCGCTGAAGGAGTTCAATATGTCGCCTGTGCCCACTATGACAGTCTCTTGCGACGGTGTCAGTCTCGTGGTGTTTCCGTATTCTATGCGAACCCGCAGTCGTCCTCCCTGAAATATCATGCTGCTTCTACAGTTGCCTTGAGGTCTCAGGTTGTTAATATTGTTCCATATCTCGTCCGTACCCACTGTAGCAGCCTCTCGCAGCAGTGACCGCAGCCTGGTGCTCCATTTTTTAATTTATTTACATGTCTAGTTCTGTAGAACCAAATTGAGGAGCAAATCTCCAAGTTCATGGAACGTGTCAGTACATGTAATTACAACATAAAAGTTATAACAAATAAACTAAAATGTTTATGAACGCCGGCCGGGGTGGCCGAGCGGTTGTAGCCACTACAATCTGAAACCGCGCGACTGCTACGGTCGCAGGTTCGAATCCTGCGTCGGGCATGGATGTGTGTGATGTCCTTAGGTTAGTTAGGTTTAAGTAGTTCTAAGTTCTAGGGAATTTATGACCTCAGGAGTTAAGTCCCATAGTGCTCAGAGCCACCAGAACCATTTGTTTATGAACCTAAAAAAGTGAAACCATAAGTTTAAGTAAACGCAGTCAACAATATAACACAGGAATCAACTTAATTTTTCAAGGAACTCCTCGACAGCGTAAAAGAATTGACCCACGAGGAAACTCTTTAGTTCTGATTTGTAAGCGGTTGGATTACTGAAAAACTTTTTGAATTCTTAATGAAAATGTATATAGCAGTATACTGTACACATTTCTGCACAAGAGTTAAGGAAGTGCGATCCTAATGCAGATTGGATTTCTGTCTAGTATTAATTAAGTGCAAGCTGCAAATTCTTCGGAATAAGCTGATATTATTAACAAGAAACGACCTCAAAGAATATATATATATATATATATATATATATATATATATATATATATATATTGAGAGGCCAATGTCAGATTACCCAGATTAGTGAACAGGGATCGACAAGAGGTTCGAGAACTTACACCACTTATTGCCCGAAGAGTCCGTTTCTGAGCCAAAACTATTCTTTGAGAATGGGAAGAGTTACCTCAAAGTATAATACCATATGACATAAGCGAATGGAAATAAGCAAAGTAGACTAATTTTCGTGTCGAAAGATCACTTATTTCAGACACCGTTCGAATAATAAAAATGGCAGCATTAAGTCATTAAGTAAGATCCTAAACATGGATATTCCACGACAGTTTACTATTTATTTGAACACTTAGAAATTTTAACTTTTCAATTTCACTAATCATATGCCAATTCCGTGAAATTAAAACATCTGGTTTTGTGGTTTTGTTGAATTCTGTAAAAACTGAGTCTTATTGTGATTTAGCGTGAGTTCATTTTCTACAGGCCTTGAACGTATGTCATAAACTGCACTATTTGAAACAGAGTCAATGTTGCACACGACCTCCTTTACTACCAAGCTAATGTCATCAGCAAACGTAAATATTTTAGAATTATATATAATACTAGTGCGCATATCATTTTTATACATAAGGAACAGGAGTGGCCCCAACACTGATCTTTGGGGAACCACCCATTTGACTGTGCCCCACTCAGACCCCACACCACAGCCTTTCTCAACAATGTGAATAATTTCCTTTCGTTATCTCTTGTTAAAGTAAGAGGTGAACCAATTGTGAGCTACTCCCCGTATTTCATAATGGTCCAACTTCTGGAGAAGTATTTTGTGACCTACACAATCAAACGCCTTAGTTAAATAAAAAAAATTCCTAGCGTCCGAAACCTTTTGTTTAATTCAAATGGTTCAAATGGCTCTGAGCACTATGGGACTTAACATCTGAGGTCATCAGTCCCCCAGACTTAGAACTACTTAATTCTAACTAACCTAATGACATCACACACATCCTCGCCCGAGGCAGGAGTCGAACCTGCGACCGTAGCAGCAGCGCGGTTCCATACTGAAGCGCCTAGAACCGCTCGGCCACATCGGCCGGATTGTTTAATCCATCCAGTGCCTAACAGAGAAAAGAGAATATAGCATTTTTAGTTGTTAAACCACTTCCATATGTGTTCTGATCCTGTCATTTGCGTCTGCAGTTGTCCAAGGTTCATTACGGGAGCTGGGAACATTTTTTCGGTGTTTCCATAGCAGTTCAAACGCCGGATTCCAGGCAGTGTTGAATTGGTATAATGCTTCCCTATAGATTAGGTTTTCTGCAGTCTTGATTTCAATTGATTCATTGATGACACTATCGAAGAATCTGGGGTTTTAGGACAGGATCCAGTTTTTATCACAATCCATGATGTGTTTCTGCTCCAGTCAGTGTTCTGCTATTGCTAATTTCGTGGCTTGCCCTAACCCAATATGTCTTTGGTACTCCTTATATCTTAAGGATTTAGGAAATACTGCGTTCACGAGCCATGTGGTAAATACCAGGTTTTCTCAAGTCCAGATCAAGCTTGACCATTCCAAGAAGAGCCCTGATTTTGTTGGGTTGGTGTAACTAACTTTATATTTTGTGTTTCTTCAGGATTCTGCTGATCTTGGGAGGGATAAGTCCTGCTTACAGTAGAAAAGCTACATCCTCATCTCTTCTTCTTGTCCTTCCGGTAGATCAATGAATGTCGGTGAATGTAACCCCTTGCGGTTGTCCCTAGTCGGATATCTGTTTTCAGTGAACACTCATTGAAGGTGTTCTAATTCCGTTGTGAAGCTGTCTGAAAGTGACTTGGCTCAGAGGTTCTAAGCACCCTCGTCTTCTGTGTGATGGCAGCTGTCATTTTGTTGATATAAGTCTGTACCGTTATCAAAGTCACCCTCCGCGCCACCGCTTGAATTTCCCGCCGCTGAGAGCAACTGTTCAGCATCGGGCCTCTTTTGCACTAGTCCGCGCCATCTGCGCCTGGACGAAGGCGTTGTTGTGGCCAGGGGTGGAACTCGGTTGGAACAGGGTCTCTGGGTCTTGAGGTCTGATTACCGAATGGAGAGGATGTGTTCATCTAGGTACACAGCCATGGTGCTGTGGAGGAATCTTCACCTTGCCCTTTCTCAATATTAGCTGGCAATTGTTATTGAGGTGTGGAATAGGAACTGCGCAGTTCGTGGGACTTCTGCGTTACATGCGGCAAGGGAACTGAATAAACGAAAGGCTAACTGTATTTGGTGGATTGCTTGTCTTGTGAGATTAAGCTTCAGGCAAGACGCCAGTGTGGGCGCATGTATTCATGTTCACTTGTTGTCATTTTCTTATAGGGAGGGGTGTCTGTTGGGAGGCCAGACAAACGTGTGGTTCCTGTATAGGGGCAGCAGCCTTTTCAGTAGTTGCAGGGGCAGCAAACAGTCTGGATGATTGACTGATCTGGCCTTGTAACACTAATCAAAACGCCCTTGCTGTGCTGGTATTGTCAACTGCTTAAAGCAAAGGAGAACTACACCCGTAATTTTTCCCGAGATCGTGCAGCTTTACTGTATGGTTAAATGGTGATGGCGTCCTCTTGGGTAAAATATTCCGGAGGTAAAACAGTCCCCCATTCGGATCTCCGGGCGGAGACTACTCAGGAGGATGTCGTTATCAGGAGAAAGAAAAGTGGCATTCTACGGATTGGACCGTGGAATGTCAGATCCCTTAATCGGGTAGGTAGATTAGAAAATTTAAAAAGGGATGATAGGTTGAAGTTAGAATTAGTGGGAATTAGTGAAGTTCGGCGACAGGAAGACTTCTGGTCCCGTGAATACAGGGTTATAAATACAAAATCAAATCGGTAGGTTTAGTAATGAATAAAAAAAAAGGAGCGCGGGAAAGCTACTACGAACAGCGTACTGGACGCATTATTGTAGACAAGATAGACACGAAGCCTACACATACCACAGTAGTACAAGTTTATACGCCATCTAGCTCTGCAGATGACGAAGAGATTGAAAAAATGTCTGATGAGATAAAGGAAATTATTCAGATAGTGAAGGGAAACGAAAATTAAATAGTCATGGCGGACTGGAATTCGATAGTAGGAAAAGGAAGAGAAGGAAAATATGTAGGTGAATATGGAATGGGGGTAAGGAATGAAAGAGGAAGCCGCACAGAGCATAACTTTATCATAGTTAACACTTGATTTAAAAATCATGAAGGGAGGTTGTATACGTGAAAGAGGCCTGGAGACACTGGAAGGTTTCAGATAGATTATATAACGGTAAGACAGAGATTTAGGAACCAGGTTTTAAATTGTAAGACATTTCCAGGGGCAGATGCGGACTCTGACCAGAAACTATTGGTTATGAACTGTGGGTTAAAACTGAAGCAACCGCGAAAAGGTGGAAAATAAAGACATGGGATCTGGATAAACTAAAAGAACCAGAGAATGTAGTGAGTTTCAGAGAGAGCATTAGAGAACGGTTAACAAGAACAATGGAAAGAAATACAGTAGAAAAGGAATAGGTAGCTTTGAGAGATGAAATAGTAACGGCAGCAGAGGATCAAGTAGGTAAAAATACGAGGGCTAGTAGAAACCCTTCGGTAACAGAAGAGATATTGAACATAACTGATGAAAGAAGAAAATATAAAAAAAGGGATACAAACGTCTCAAAAATGAGATCGACATGAAGTGCTAAATGGCTAAGCAGGGATGACTAGAGGACAAATGTAAGGATGTAGAGGCATATATCACTAGGGATAACATAGATACTTCCTACAGCAAAATTAAAGAGATCTTTGGAGAAAATAGAGCCACTTGTATGAATATCAAGAGCTCAGATGGAAACCCAGTTCTAAGCAAAGAAGGGAAACCAGAAAGGTGGAAGGAGTGTAAAGAGGGTCTATACAAGGGCGGTGTAATTGAGGGCGATATTATGCAAATGGGAGAGGACATAGTTGAAGATGATATGGGAGATATGATACTGCGTGAAGAATTTGACAGAGCACTGAAAGACCTAAGCCGAAACAAGGCCCCGGGAATAGACAACATTCCATTAGAAATACTGATAGCCTTGGGACAGACATCCAAGACAAAACTCTACCATATGGTGAGCAAGACGTATGAGAGGCGAAATACCCTCGGACTTGAAGAAAAATGTAATAATTCCAATCCCAAAGAAAGCAGGTGTTGACAGGTCGAAGTTACCGAACTATCAGTTTAATAAGTAATGGTTTAAAATACAAACCCCGAATTGTTCACAGACGAATGGAGAAACTGGTAGAAGCCGACCTCGGGGAAGATCAGTTTGGATTCCGTAGAAATGTTGGAGCACATGAGACAATACTGACCCTGCGATTTATCTTAGAAGATTAAGGAACAGCAAACCTACGTTTCTAGCATTTGTAGACTTAGAGAAAGCTTTTGACAATGTTGACTGGAATACTCTCTTTCAAATTCTAAAGATAGCAGGGGTAAAATACAGGGAGCGAAAGGCTATTTACAATTTGTACAGAAACCAGATGGCAGTTATAAGAGTCGAGGGGCATGAAAGGGAAGCAGTGGTTGGGAAGGGAGTGAGACAGGATTGTAGCCTATCCCCGATGTTATTCAATCAGTGTAGTGAGCAAGCAGTAAAGGAAACAAAAGAAAAATTTGGAGTAGAAATTAAAATCCATGGAGAAGAAATAAAAACTTTGCCGTTTAATAATGACATTGTAATTCTGTCAGGGACGACAAAGGACCTGGAAGAGCAATTGAACGGAATGGACAGCGTCTTTAAAGGAGGACATGAGATGAACATCAACAAAATCAAAACGAGCATAATGGAATGTAGCCGAATTAAATCAGGTGATGCTGTGGGAATTAGATTAGAAATCGGGACACTTAAAGTAGTAGATGAGTTTTGCTATTTGGGGAGCCAAATAACTGATGAGGGTCGAAGTAGAGAGGATATAAAATCTAGACTGGCTATGGCAAGGAACGCGTTTCTGAAGAAGAGAAATTTGTAACATCGACTATAGATTTAAGTATCAGAAAGTCATTTCTGAAAGTATTTGTATGGAGTGCAGCCATATGTGGAAGTGAAACATGGACGATAACTAGTTTAGACAAGAAGAGAGTAAAAGCTCTCGAAACGTGGAGCTACAGAAGAATACTGATGATTAGATCGGTAGATCACGTAACTAATGAGGGGGTTCTGAATAGAATTGGGGGGGAAGAGGAATTTGTGGCACAAGTTGACTAGAAGAAGGGAGCATCAAGGGACCACCAATTTAGCATTGGAGGACAGTGTGGAGGGTAAAAACCGTAGAGGGATCCCAAGAGATGAATACACTACGCAGATTCAGAAGGATGTAGGTTGCAGTAGTTACTTGGAGATGACTAAGCCTGCGCAGGATAGAGTATCATGGAGGGCTGCATCAAACCAGTCTCTGGACTGAAGACCACCACAACAACAAGGATTTGTATTATGTATGTTAAATTTTGAACCCACAGAGTGCTGAGTGGGAACTAAGGAGGTGCTCATAATTGTTGGGCTTGACACCATATGCCAAATTCTTGACAAATATTCATCGTCAAGTCGCCTTTTAGAAATTGTGGGTGGCTTATGGCCGTTTCGTAGTTCTCCTGTCGGTCGATATATATCTGGTTATTTTTTCTCCGTTTATGGGCGACAGTTCGTTGCTTCCTTGGCTATGCTAACTGCGATCTAAATTAGTCTGGTGTCACTAGTCGTGCCCGTTAGCTGAATTCTTGTGACTTCTTGTCAGTAAGGGAGAGGACTAAGTGTGTTTGTGGGATGAAAAGGTCCGGTAGTTGCTAAATTAACTAAATGTGAAAGAAATGTTCTCTATTCTAAATTTTTCTGCTGTAATTTCAATTATTTAAGTTCCTGGGGAACAGTGTAAAGTTTCTGACGATAGTGTAACTATTGATGTTTGGTAGAGATAGCGACAAACATAGTAGACCTGTTATGGGAGCTTTATGCATTTTCCATTTGAGTCAATGTCTGTATGAATGAAACAGGCTATATGCCAGTTGCTGAAGCATGACTGAAGTTTTGATCAATTGTGTTTGGCTTGCTGCAGTGTTTTAATTGTGCTAAAGAAGCTTGGTAATTTCTGAATTAAAATGCATTTAGAGGAGCAAGTAAAATGTTCAGACTTACTTGGAATATGCTTATGGACGCATTTTAATAAATGTGTTTAGCCATGTCTAGAAATTAGTGTATTCCCTCTGAACGCAGCACCACCCATGCACATTGGGATTCTATCCTTACAAAGTCGATGTGTGTTGGATTTTGATACACACTTTGGCCGAAGGTACCATCTGCCTTCCTCTTCAACAGGACATCCATGAACAGAAGGTGAACATCATCGTCTAGCTCCATGGTGACCTTTATGTTGGGATGTCGTGAGTTCAGATGGTTCAATAACTCGTCCCAGCGCATAAGACCGGAGTGCTGAGGAACTTATACACTGAGTCAAGACACTTTCCTACACTGGCAGCCTGACAACGAAACTGTAACATATTAACCGGATATTCACTGACAATGGATATCCGACCAGGGGCAACCGCGAAGCGCTACATCCCATGAGGCAACATGACCCACTGGAGGGAGTGTAGCTTTTCTACAGCACGTAGGGCCTATCTCTGCCAAAATCAGCAGAATCCTGGGGAAAAAAGAAATCAGAGGTGTGTTCTACCCACCCAACAAAATCAGGGCTCTTCTTGGAAAGGTCAAAGAAGGTCTGGGGTTAAGAAAACCGATAATCACCACATATCTTCGGTAGAACTACCAGAAAAGTAGTTTAAGAAGTAAGGAACACCAAAGATATACTAGGCTAGAGCAGGCAACAAAATCAGTAACATCCTGGACCAGGAACACGTCATGGATTATGGTAAAAGCAGGATCCTGCCCCAAACCCTCAGATTCCAGTGTGTTGTCGTCAACGAATCGAGTGAAATCAAAATGGCAAAAAAACCTAATCAATCGCGAAGCATTACCAACACAGCACTGGATGGAATCCGGCGTTTGACCTGCTACGGTCAGTAATGAACCTCGGACAACTGCAGGTGTAAATGACAGGATCAGTCCACATATGGGGCACCAGGCGGCAGCCTCCATCGTGGGAGACGGCCACGTGGACTCGGACGGAATAAGGAACACCTGCAGCGGTGTAGAAGTGCCTGTCATAGGCGTGGACTGCAGAGGAGCTGGATCAGAGGCAGATGGAACTCCAGGGACTGCCCAGGCATAAATACGGAACTTGATCAGCTGTGCTGCTAGTATCAGAGAACATCAGATGAAGACAGCGACTTACGGCGTCGAAATGTCGTGCTGAGAAGACAAAAACCTTCTGCATGATATCCGATCTCAGTGAGATAACAACGAATTACTGGGAAAGAATAAGATATTGCTGTCTGTTCTTACTAAAATTGGCTTCTCACTAAAATTGGCACCCAGCCCTACAGTTCCGTGTCCAGACAGTGTACCATGCAACAACTACACCAAACTGCCAAATGATCATTTAATATCAGAAGATCCCCCGTCCGGCCGTCCTGATTTAGGTTTTCCGTGATGTCCCTAAGTCGCTTAAGACATATTCCGGGATGGTTCCTTCGAAAGGGCACGACCACTTTCCTTCTCCATCTTTCGCTATTCCAAGTTTGTGCTCTGTCCTCCTCGACTAGTGAACAACAAGATAAATGGTCTGCTCATTGAAAAGTGGTGGCTTCTCAAAATTGTAGGATCCTGCGCGCTCGTCACTTTTAGGGTGCCTAGGAAGCTGTTTTCTCAGATAACAAGACGACATACAAGCAAATCATATTAATGGAGTTTATTACAGTAATTGAATGGACAATACTTAACTTTCGTTTCTACATGATGGGTCGCAAGCAACTGGCGACATGCAAATAATCAATCTCCTTCGCTATATACAACGTCCATGCAAGTAATTTCACACAAGTTCATATGGATCACAAGTCACGGCTCGTCTTCTAGTGCGACTCTTCTAGTGCGGCCGCGCCTAGGCGGCGCGTCGCTTTTATTCTCTTGGTGTAAATGCCGCTTCTCTCGTGATAGCGTCCTAGTCAGCGTACTATTGGCTGACGTCGTCTCACAGCCCTCTCTGCTCTTTCGTTCTTGATCTTCGTGCCGGCGCTTGTCGTTACACCAGAACAAAAACTCCTGAGGCTTAAGCACTTGCGAACATTGCCACAACAAAGTACCTCAGGTGTAGGTCCATGTAGCCTGGTTGCAAACCTTGAATCATATGCGCGTGATGTATTTTCGACAGCTCATCTCGGATGCTTTTTCAAACTTCTGATCAAAAATGAAACATTCGACAGACGAAAGTGACACTGCTTCTTATGGTCAACATAACTATCTTTTCCAGTAGTGCTGGAAACTCGACTGTTGAACGTTAAGTTGGCAGGAACTTGCATCTCCTAAACGCCAACTTCAAATGGATCAAATGGCTCTGAGCACTATGGGACTTAACATCTATGGTCATCAGTCCCCTAGAACTACTTAAACCTAACTAACCTAAGGACACCACACACATCCATGCCCGAGGCAGGATTCGAACCTGCGACCGTAGCAGTCGCGCGCTTCCGGACTGAGCGCCTAGAACCGCGAGACCACCGCGGCCGGCTCCAACTTCACCTGCAACTGCACACAAGTGATGGTGTCCGAGCTAATGGAAAGACTTGGTTCTAACAGAAACCGCCATCTTCTTATAATTAGCAACTAGGTATCGACTGGATATGTCACAGAAAAATACCTCTATAACAATATAACGTCATTATCTATATATCATCTCTCGGTCCCCCTATCTGCACCCATAGGACTGATGGGCAACTTTCCTCTCATTAACTGCTGAAGATTCTGAGTTAATTTTTAGCTACAAGTCGTTCACGTAAATTATCTAAGTAGTTATAAATTTTTATTATTTTATTGCCATCGTTTGAGAGAGGACAATCGCAAACTTCTTTCTTTCGAAAGGCAGCCATGCCTTTGGCACATGCCAAGAGGATCATCATTCTTCCCTCACCGTCTGCCTAGTCTCAACACTTTCATTCACTGTGTCAGCAGCATTCCTTTCTTACAACAGTTTTTTTCTTAGTGAATTGGTGTCAGGCCAGCAGATGCACGGTGTTGGGTGGAGGCCACATTTCCTGTACTATACTGATAGAAATCTCTTAGGGTGGTGTTTTTGACACAAGCTGTGAGACAAGAAGCGTATCAACAACAAACCAGCAGCAACTAGGAAATTTTGCAAGTAAGAGCAGCAATGAGAACAAAGTTGCCTACTGCAGTACCACAGAAGTTACAGAAGAAAGGAGACTTAACCACTAGAAATGGTTGTACACAAACGCTGAATTATGTGTCTGATGTTATTCATTGCCCATCTGACTTTTCCGGCCACTGCTTAAAGTGTTCACAACTTGATGAGCCTCAACTCAAGAGTAAATGATTGTAAATGTTTATAAAAGCTTTTGAATATGTGTGATGTGTGACTGATTTATGGGCAGGGATTGAGTGGACATATTTCTGGTTTTACATACCAGTTGTTGTATTATAAGACCAGAAATACGTTTTTCCGACTATGACATGTCATGCAGACAGGTCAGCTACATTATAACATTTAACATGCACCTGAGAATGGCTACTAAGCCAAATTCTTGATTATGTGAAATAAATGACCAGTTTACAGTCAAATGCCGGAAATTTCTTTCAAAAAATTCTATATGACTGTGGTCCCACACGAAGGAAAACTTATTGACAGTTGTAATGTGTTAGTGACTCTATTTCAACCAGCAGCAATACAAGAGGGGGGGGGGTGGGGTGGGGGGGGCTACATTTACCTAGGGAGAGAGGAAGTGTAACACCAGAGACCATGCAAGCGCTTTATGCCATAGACAGAGTGCCAAATCTTGAGCACTGACCGTTACCAGAAAACGACCTATCTCATCAGCAGGATATCAGCCAGACATTTGCACACCGAACACCCATGAGTCAATGGCTGACACACTGATCAAACATCAGGGAAGTTCTGACCCACAACCGTATAACGACAGCCACACTTCGGTCACTGGCGTATCTCGAGACGCTTCCAGGTGTCAAAGAAACGCTGCTCCCGCCACATAGTCAGTTCTGGACAGCTGCATCCAACCTGCAGTGCTGCCGAGTAGTTCATCGGCAGTCAGGGCCATGCACGGCGCCTGCTGTGTGTCAGTTGTCACAAACACCACTAGGACTCTGCCAGCTACAACGTTAGACTCCTTCACTGCCTTGCTGCTGGCCGCCTGCTCTTAACCGAGGCCTGTGTCGAAGTCTACCATGCCAGCAACGGCGACCTCAGCCCACGACCTCGCAAGCAGTGTATACAGGGTGGTCCATTGATAGTGACCGGGTCAAATATCTCACGAAATAAGCGTTAAACGAAAAAACTACAATGAACGAAACTTGTCTAGCTTGAAGGGGGAAACCAGATGGCGCTATGGTTGGCCCGCTACATGGCGCTGCCATAGGTCAAACGGATATCAACTGCGTTTTTTTTTTAATAGGAACCCCCATTTTTATTACATATTCGAGTAGTACGTAAATAAATATGAATGTTTTAGTTGAACCACTATTTACGCTTTGTAATAGATGGCGCTGTAATAGTCACAAACATATGGCTCACAATTTTAGACGAACAGTTGGTAACAGGTAGGTTCTTTAAATTAAAATACTGAACGTAGGTACGTTTGAACATTTCATTTCGGTTGATCCAATGTGATACATCTACCTTTGTGAATTTTCATTTCTGAGAACGTATGCTGTTACAGCGTGATTACCTGTAAATACCACATTAATGCAATAAATGCTCAAAATGATATCCGTCAACCTCAATGCATTTGGCAATACGTGTGACGACATTCCTCTCAACAGCAAGTAGTTCGCCTTCCGTAATGTTCGCACATGCATTGACAGTGCGCTGACGCCTGTTGCCATGCGTTGTCGGTGGACCACGATAGCAAATATCCTTCAACTTTCCCCACAGAAAGAAATCCGGGGACGTCAGATCAGGTGAACGTGCGGGCCATAGTATGGTGCTTCGACGACCAATCCACCTGTCATGAAATATGCTATTCAATATTTAGCGGCGAAGCGTCATTCACCAACAGCGGTAACGTAAACCGGCATAATACGCACTATTGGGCAACGGAACATCCACGATGGCTGCGACAAGTGGAACATCAGCGACCTTGGCGGGTTAATGTATGGTGTGGCATTATGGGAGGAAGGATAATTGGCCCCCATTTTATCGATGGCAATCTAAATGGTGCAATGTACGTTGATTTCCTACGTAATGTTCTACCGCTGTTCCTAGAAGATGTTTCAGTGCATGACAGAATGGCGATGTACTTCCAATATGATGGATGTGCGGCACATAGCTCGCGTGCGGTTGAAGTATCACGAAGCAAATACCGTCCGCACTGGCGGAATGTTACGTGATACCACGTACTTATACGTTTGTGACTATTAGTTGGAGCTAGATGCGTAGGACATTCCATTCATGAAATCGTTGGGGAATTCAATACCCCGAGATCCATCTTGTCAAGAGTGTGCCGAGAATATCAAGTTTCAGGCGTTACGTTTCACCAAGGACGACGTTGTGGCCGACGGTTTCACTTAACTACCTACAGCAGCGAGGTTTGCATAGAGTTGTCAATGCTAACAGACAAGCAACTCTGATTGATATAACCGCAGAAATCAATGTGGGACGTATGACGAACGTATCAGTTGGGACAGTGTGGCGAAATTTGGCCTTAATGGACTATGGCATCAAACGACCGACGCGAGTGCCTTTGCTAACACCGCGTCGTCGCCTGCAGCGCCTCTCCTGGGCTCGTGACCGTATCGGTTGGACCTACACTACTGGAAAACCGTGTCTTGGTTAGATGAGTTCCGACTCCAGTCCTGTGCTCCAACTGAACCGATCATTGACTGGAAATTGTTATGTTTAGCTACTCTGAGACCATCTGCATTCATAGACTTCATGGTCCCAAACAATGATGCCAGCGGGCCACAACAGTTCGCGATTGGTTCAAATGGTTCATATTTCTCTAAGCACTATGGGACTAAACATCTGAGGTCATCAGTCCTCTCGACTTAGAACTACTTAAACCTAACTAACCTAAGGACATCACACACATCCATGCCCGAGGCAGGATTCGAACCTGCGACCGTAGCAGCAGCGCGGTTCCGGACTGAAGTGCCTAGAACCGCTCGGCCACAGCGGCCGGCTTAGCGATAGGTTTGAAGAACATTCTGAACAGTTCGAACGAATCATTTGGACACCCAGATGGCCCGACATGAAACCCATCGAACACTTGTAGGGCGTAATCGAGACGTTAAAAAATTTGGAAACTTTTGGTAAGGTCTTACGGGACCAAACTGCTGAGGTCATATGTCCCTAGGCTTACGCACTATTTAATCTAACTGAAACTAGCTTACGCTAAGGACGACACACACATCCATGTCCGAGGGAGGATTTGAACCTCCGACTAGAGGGTTGAGACGTCAGTTCATGCACAAAATCGTGCACCGGCAACACTTCCAAGGTTATAGAGACAGCAGGGCTCAATAATTCTACAAGGGCTTCCAACGATTTGTTGAGTCAGTGCCACTTCAAGTTGTTGTACTACGCCGAGAAAAAGGATGTCTGACCCGATATTAGGAGGTATCCGATGACTTTGGTTCTCATCCTCATCTACATGGGTACTCTGCAAATCACATTTAAGCGCATGGCAGAGGGTTCATCGGACCACCTTCAGAATTCACTATTATTCCAATCTCGAATAGCGCGCGGAAAGAATGAACACCTATATCTTTCCGTACAATCTCTGATTTCCCTTATTTTATCTAGGTGATCGTTCCTCCCTATGTAGATCGGTGTCAACAAAATATTTTCGCATTCGGAGGAGAAAGTTGGTGATTGGAATTTGGTGAGAAGATTTCGTCGCAACGAAAAACGCCTTTCTTTTAATGATGTCCATTCCAAACCCTGTATCATTTCTGTGAAACTCTCTCCCATATTTCACGATAATACAAAACGTGCTGCCTTTCTTTGGATTTTTTCGATGTACTCCGTCAGTCCTATCTGGTAAGGATCCCACACCGCGCAACAGTATTCTAAAAGAGGACAGACAAGCGTAATGTAGGCAGTCCCCTTAGTAGACCTGTTACATCTTCTAAGTGTCCTGCCAATAAACCGCAGTCTTTTGTCAGCCTTCCCCACAACATTTTCTATGTGGTCCTTCCAATTTAAGTTGTTCGTAATTGTAATACCTAGGTATTTAGTTGAATTTGCGGCTTTCCGATTAGACTGATTTATCGTGTAACCCAAGTTTAAGGAATTCCTTTCAGCACTCATGTGGATGACCTCACACTTTTCGTTATTTAGGGTGAAGTGCCACTTTTCGCACCATTCAGATATCTTTTCTAAATCGTTCTGCACTTTGTTTTGGTCTTCTGATGACTTTATTAGTCGATAAAAGACAGCGTCATCTGCAAACAACCGAAGGCGGCTGTTCAGATTGTCTCCAAAATGGTTACTATAGATAAGGAACAGCAAGGGGCCTATAACTCTACCTTGGGGAACGCCAGAAATCACTTCTGTTTTACTCTATGACTTTCCGTCAATTATTACGAACTGTGAAATCACAAACCCACTCACATAACTGAGACGATATTCCATAAGCACACAATTTCACTACGAGCCGCTTGTGTGGTACAGTGTCAAAAGCCTTCCGGAAATCCAGAAATACGGATTCGATCTGAAATCCCTTGTCAATAGCACTCACCACTTCATGTGAATAAAGAGCTAGTTGTGTTTCACGGGAACGATGTTTTCTGAACCCATGCTGACTGTGTGTCAATAGACCGTTTTCTTTTAGGTAATTCATAATGTTCGAGCACAATATATGTACTAAAACCCTGCTGCATATCGACGTTAACGATATGGGCCTGTAATTTAGTGGATTACTCATACTACCTTTCTTGGATATTGGTGTGACCTGTGCAACTTTCCAGTCTTTGGGTACGAATCTTTCGTCGAGCGAACGGTTGTATATGATTGTTAAATACGGAGCTAATGCATCAGCATACTCAGAAAGGAACCTAACTGGTATATAGTCTATAGTCTTAACTTTTCTTAAGTGATTTAAGTTGTTTGACTAATCCGAGGATATTTACTTCTACGTTACTCATGTTGGCAGCTGTTCTCGATTCGAATTCTGAAATATTTACTTCGTCTTCTTTTGTGAAGACATTTCGGAAGGCTGTTTTTAGCAACTCTGCTTTAGCAGCACTGTCTTCGATAGTATCCCCATTGCTATCGTGAAGAGAAGGCACTGATTGTTTCTTGCCGCTAACATACTTCACGTACCACCAGAGTCTCTTTGGATTTTCTGCCAGGTTTCGAGACAAAGTTTCGTTGTCGGAGCTGTTATAGGCATCTCGCATTGAAGTCCGTGCTAAATTTCGAGCTTCTGTAAAAGATCACCAATCTTTGGGATTTTGCGTCTGTTTAAATTTGGCATGTTTGTTTCGTTGTTTCTGCAACAGTGTTCTAACCCGTTTTGTGTGCCAATGAGGATCAGCTCCGTCGTTTGTAATTTATTTGATATAAACCTCTCAATTGCTGCCGATACTATTTCTTTGAATTTACCTCAGTTTATGCCATCAAAGGAACAGCCTGACAGAGTGCAGACTTGGGAGGAGGCTTTTGGTTGCATAGTGAAATATCCGAGGCAGATACAAGACCCACAGATAAGTTGTTAGTTCATTTACCTCGTAGACCGGCGACACGGTGTAGGAGAAGGGGTACCAGACGTGGGCCGGCAGTCCCACGCTGGCCCGGCATTCCACGGTGTGGCCGCAGGCGCCGGCCCGTACGGCGGGCATCACCGCCCAGTAGACGCAGCCCATGGCGGTCACCGACAGCCGCGCCACAGACACTATCCGGCTCTTGAGAGCTGTCCACTGGAACACGGCCGCCTTCTGGCTTCGCAGCTCCTGCCCGTACTCCTGTGGAAGTGGTCCACGCTGTATCTCACAGAATTTGCAATCTGTCCGTTAAAAAACATCTTCCATATTAAATATCACTATGCGAGTTGACACTGCTATCATCAGTGAAAGTGAAGAACAATTACAGGATCTGTTGAATGCAATGAACAGTCTAATGAATTCAGAATATGGACTGTGAGTAAATCGAAGAGAGACAAAAATAATGAGAGTAGCAGAAGTGAAAATAGAGAGAAACTTTACATCAGCATTGGTGATCACGAAGTAGATAAAGTTAAGGAATTTGAAACGTCTCTGTAAAGTCGTTTCATAAGACGCTTGTCGAATTCGGTACAACCTATTCATTTTAGTACCTGATTTTAGCTCAATTCATGAACTCTCCCAGAAAGACTGAGCACTCAAATAAGGCCTATTGATTATTATATGTGTGTTTTAATGTGGGCTTCGGTTTTGTTTTGTGGGAATCGCTGAATTGGTCATCGTCTGCTGGGAGCAGACGATGTTGCTTCTCGTTCAAAGGAGAGCACAAGATGATCAACTTAGGTTTCCAGTACCTGTACAGAGAGGTTTACCCATCTTAGTCGAGGGCTGTGTCGAAGGCTGTTTTTGTGAGTGAGGTTGGTGACGGAGAGCTACGCCTCTGGTAGCTTCCGCTGCACGAGGAGCTAGGTAATCTGGAAAGAGAAAGGGGCACTCTTCTGTGAACGCTTGGTGAGTACGGATCGTAGCTTTTAAGGGGGGTTTCAGGTGGTAGGAATCAGGTTGAGTTAGGACTTCGTTATGTTTAACTGGTGAAATATTTAGCTTATCTGAAGCGTGTGAAGCGAGTTATTTTTTGTAATGATTTTTAATCTTATATTTTGTGGAAACTGCTTTTGTCTTTGTGTGTCGATTTTGTGCCACGTGTCTGGTAATCAATGACCCTTCTGGTTCACCACGGCGCCGCAATAGGCTTTATTTTAACAGTTTGCTTGTTTAATGAGCTACAATTTCTGCAAAAATATCTGCTATTTCGTGCGCTTTCTACAAAGCAGCACAACCGTTTGAGTCAGAATGCACCACGTGCTCTAGTTCGGCCGTTTGCAAGCAGCAGACGCAGTTAGTATGTTAAACAATTATCGCACAGCCTTGTTATTGGTTAAACCTCTGTCCAGAATAGAGCATGAGTAGAATCGTAATGCAAATCTCACTTAGATATTTTTATGGCATTAATGCAAAGGAGATGTTGGTATAATTGTCTCCCACCCCCGTCTTCTGTGTTTCTTCTTGCTGTGGTTAAATTTTGCTCTGTTTCATTCTCACGTAATTCTTACTGAAATATTTCGAGTCAAGTACCAGTTATGTGTAGTTAGGATGTGCAACCAAATATTTAGTTACAATAAATAATTTACGTGAAAGATAAATTCTTTGGTGTCGATCTTACCCCCCTACTCTGATTTCCATTCCTGAATTAATCAAGTTGCTTCATGCACGACATGGAGTGCTATTTATCTGGCTGCTTAAAGAAATTTGCGTACTTGTAATTAAATTATTAAAGTAATTAAACTAATAATTTTCCAGCTCCGTTTTTTCTAAATGGTTAGGAAGGGCTTGGGCTGGTGGCGATCCTGAATTTCTGAATTTTTATCATTATTTGTGTGAGAGAAGCAGCTAGAAATGCGAGATAACGTATATGGATCGATGAGCAACGTCGTGAACGTAGTAATACGCTACAAATTGTGTTACTTAGGCAACAAATTAACGCATGTCGGACGGAGCAAGGAAGACATGAAATGCAGACTAGCACTGCAGAAAGGGCATTCCTGACCAAGAGAAGTCTCCTAGCATCAAACGTAGGCCTTAATTTGAGGAAGGAATTTCGGAGAATGTATACATTTGGAGCACAACATTTTATGGTAGTGAAACGTGGACGGTGGGAAAACCAGAAAAGAAGAGAATCGATCCATTTGAGATGTGGTGCTACAGAAGAATGTTGAAAATTAGGTGGATTGATAAGGTAAGGATTGGTGAGGAGAGGAAAATATGGAAGACACTGACAAGAAGAACGGACAGTACGGTAGAACATCTGTTAAGAGATCATGGAATGACTTCCGTGGTACTAGAGGGAGTTTTAGAAGATAAAAACTTTAGAGGAAGACGTCCTGCAAGTAACTAAGGACGTAACTTGTAACTGCTACTCTGAGATGAAGAGGTTGGCACAGAAGAGGAATTCATGGCGGGTCGCATCAAACCAGCCAGAAGACTGCTGACTCAAAAATAGATAAATAAATAAATGCGAGTTGTAAAACATTAACAAGGTGCCAAAAGTCTCTTTGAACTGTCCTCGTCTTCTAGGTGAGTCACGTCTTTGGCTGTGTAGTGGAAGCATATCCGCACGGTGTACTTTGAAGGTAAAACCTAGTCGGCCTATAAGGCAACTGGGAGGCTAAGGTCCAACTTGATCACGCGGATGAACACAGTGGTACTCTCTCCCACAGGCCATGGGTGTGGCAGCACTTTGCTTCTTTGCGTAGACGATACCTGCTACTGATATGGCTCTCTTCGTTAAGTTCAGAGGCTTCTGTCTTGTGTTTTGCCAAGATGGCCGCTTCCAATCTGCAACATTCGCGAATTAATGGTGAAACTCTTGCTTGCTAGCGTGCATTGTCGTAATATTCTGTTATAGGATTTTTGAGCTCTGTAGACCAAGCTCTATGACCAAGGTTCGATCTGTTGTTCTGATCGAGGCAGTGTTCACTGTACGAGGATCATTATCGGTCTATCACTAAGTCAGCAGTGGGTATAGGTAATGGTTTATGCTATTTTCCCAATCATCTGACAATTTGACAGGTATTAAGAATGTTTGAGGTTACTTTGTTCTTTTTTTTTTATTAATACTTGTTACTATATTCCACGTGATCCCTTGTAGAACATGTGTAACTACTTAAGTAATTCTGTGGTCATTTACTTAATAATAACAGGCATAAATTTCAAAGTTCTCCTTAATTATCTCGTCTAAGTTATTTACGAAATTTTACGAATTTCATGCTCACTTATCCGCTGTCTCAATTCGTAGCTGATGCAAGCACAATTCACTGAATACGTTCTGCTTTAACGGAACTGCTATTAGGATCAATTGCCATAGGGGGACAACATTTTTCTATCTTTGGATATATATTACAGCCGACATAAGAACAATTAGAGCTGTTGATAACTTCCAGATAAATGCTACGGTTCTGAAGACACCGAAATCAGTTACTTTGTTCATGCTGTCCATTATCAGGTGTCAGGCTACTCGCTTAGCACGCATTTTCTCTGTCAGAGAAGATTTAACCACACTTACACGTTGCACTAATATAATTGTACGTCTTGGTTATAGGTTACCGTTACGTTAATACGTGTTAGAGAGCCCTTCACATAATTCGTTGCAGTATGAAAGACTGCTGGCTACCTAGTATTTCATTAGTCGACCTGAGGTCGAGTTAGTATTTATTCATGGATCAAAATTTCGTATAATAAATGGAATATCTGAGGGCAGCAACGGACAGAGCATGTCAGATCAGTACTCAAGTTAAGGTCAAACAGGTAGCTGTCGGCTTCCAAAGTTTACGTAAGCACTCATGCACTGTCCAAATCCTAGATTGTTTGATTAATGATTACTGGTCCTTATTCTTCAGTTGGTACACACAGTGTTATTAGATTAGCGTGGGATCTTTACTCGCTTCGTCACACACGTCTGAATGAAAATATTGCAAGTCGTTGGAACGGAGATTGCTAATTCTCATTCTGGATCGTTACTTGATTTCCTTCATTTTTCATGCTTTATCTGTAGCCGCACATGGAATCAGTGTGCTACAAAATGGTTCCAATGGCTCTAAGCACTATGGGACTTATCATCTGAGGTCATCAGTCCCCTAAACTTAGAACTACTTAAACCTAACTAACCTAAGGACATCACACACATCCATGCCCGAGGCAGGATTCGAACCTGCGACCGTAGCAGCAGCGCGGTTCCGGACTGAAGCCCCTAGAACCGCTCGGCCACAGCGGCTGGCCTCAATGTGCTACAGTCGTTACGTGGATCGTGGTGATCTCCTTAATAGCTTGAGAGGATTTGGTATTCTGAGTTTTCTGATCTTTCGTGATTCTTTTCTTCTCTCATGGTTGTGGTGTAAAGCCCCGTGGAGTATGTAATAAATAGCGCGCGTGTGTGTGGTTGCCTAATGTTCTCTCCGCAATGGAATTCTCACGCCTACAAATGATAGAAACAACTCTACTATTGGCGATCTGCACCTAGAGATTGGCATAAAACGAGGAATCGTGTTGTAGTTTTACTTCTCTTCGGTATAGATAATTAAACCAATTATTCTTATCGGGATGCTACTAGAATGCATCAAAACTTGGATACCGTAGATTATTTATTCTTAAAAATTATGTATAGTGCAAAAACATTGTATATATATGACGTACACAATGTCAGATTCTACTCAAAATGTAATTTCGAAATTGACAAGAACATATTCTTGACTTTCTTTAGTCCGCGTCCCCTTTTATTAGACGGACAGAAAGTTGGTTGCTACTGATTAGAGGTGAGAAACAAAAGACCTACACCCTAACTGGAACTTTGAGAAAAAGTTCGGTGGACAGGGTAAAGTGACTCAACACATTGACTTCCAGGGTATCCCTGCCCGCCGAACCGAATGGTGCATGTCACCTAGTGACGTACGGACAGCAATCATTCTGCACCGATGATAATGTACGTCCGTACTCACTTACTCCGCGCCTTCCCGTGAGAAGATTCCTCGGAGGTCAGCTCGCAACCATCATTTGTGACCCCACGCAGTCCTCCACAGTAAAAAGTATGTATTTTCGCCTTCTTATATCCCCGAACGCTTTTCGATTCACCAGAGCGCAACCTTCCACCTGCACTGTTTTCGCTATCGGGGTTCTGCGGTCTCCAGCATTGTAAACCACCGGCTCCTTCCTCTGTTCTCTCTCAGGGGAGTAATCGTCCCGCCCCTGCAGAACGTGACAACTCTCTTTCCAGCCCCTCTGTAGCCAACAGCCCCTTCTGAGGAACACGTTGCCAACGTCACCCTTTCTGTCACTGCTCAGCTTTAATTAACTTCCAGACAAGCTGTACTACAGATATTGTTAGTACATGGTGGTAGCCAGTACCAGCCAATGAAATGATTAATAATGTGATTGTGCCTCGTAAAAAGTGATCTAATACAAATAAGAGGGTTGGAACTTAAACAGTGGCAACTATTTATTCACAACCGATACAAAAGAGTTACATGTTTGCACATGTTACTGTTCTTCAAAGTAGTCACCAGCGTTGTGTAGAACCTGTTGCCAGTGGTGAGGAAGGCGTAGTATACCGTTAGCAGAGCCTGTTCTGTTGATGGTGCGAACGGAGCATTTTACTGCCTGTCGAATCTCTGGAACAATTCTGAAGCGAAGCGAAATCAAATCAAAGTCACAAGGACTTAAATGTGGGGAGTATGGTGGATGGTACAGTAGTACTTCCCACTCCCATCGACCGAATAGAGCAGCCACAGCTTGCGCTGTACGCGCCCGCGCATTGTCGTGCAAAATGATGGGTGGGTTGCGCAGAAAGTGTCGCCGCTTCTTTCGCAAAGTTCGTCGCAGGTGATGCGCAGGTGAAACGAACAGTAATACTGTGCCTTGACGGTCAGCTGTGGAGGAACGTAATGCGTTAGGATAACACCATCACAGTCATACATGAGAGTCACCATAACTTTAGACAGCTCCATTCGCACCATCAACAGAACAGGCTCTGCTAACTGTATACTACGCCTTCCACATCGCTGGCAAAGGGTTCTACACAACGCAGGTGACTACTTTGAAGGACAGTAACAGGTGCAAACATGTAACTCTTTTGCATCGGTTGTGACTAAATAGTTGCCACTATTTAAGTTTTAACCCTCGTATAAATCGAAAAGAATTTACAAACTGTTAAACGTATGGTGGCAAAATCTTGCTTCTTAAAATGGACATGGATTGGGTGTGATTGACTAGTACACACCTACACTGTTTCATCCAGACTGAAGGCCCGTTGTTCCTTTAAATAAATATATCTCATTCTATTTGTCAATATGCTGTTGCACACAGTATTAGTAAATGTGGCTCTCTAGCATCTTATTGTGACTGTCAGACATTTTGATGTCTGATTTTGAAATAGGTTGTGTACTTTTGGATCAGTGGTTAGAAAAGCTTTTAATATTCACTCTTCTTCTTAAATGACAATAATTAATAAAATTCAGTATGACACAGTTTCTGATTGGCACATGTTGCACGTAATGTTAGTCGCGTCAGGTAAGAAATTTCTCAAGAATAGCAGCGTCAGATTATTGTTGGATATTAGGTCCGCCAGTTACGCAAAACGCCGTTTTTCTCAGTACCCAAACATGTTTCGGCACCACTGTGCAATCATCAGTGGGTTTTGGTTTTTATTTATTCTGCAATGTGAACATTTTTATTAAATGATTATAAAATTATCTGCATTTTTATTTCAAACAACAGATCGTTTCTTTTTGTAAATACCTTTACATTTGGTGTGCATGAATTTTCTGGATCACTTCTGTGTTAATTACACACCAAATGTAAAGGTATTTACAAGAAGAAGCGATCTGCTGTTTGAACTAAAAATGCACATAATTTTATAATCATTTAACAAAAATGTAAACATTGCAGAATACATAAAAACCCACTGATGATGGCACAGTGGTGCCGAAACATGTTTGGGTACTGAGAAAAACGGTGTTTTTTATAACTGGCGGACCTAATATCTAACAATTTTAACTACAAATACGGCCAATACAAGGAGCTGCAAATCAAAAGATGGAACGTCAGATTAGTAAAGAGGAACAATAACATTCTTCGAGTATGTGTAGTATTCAGCTGCGGAGAGTATGTTTACAATCTCAAGAAGGCAAGTGACTTAAGATAGTTTGAATGTAATCATACTTATTGATGCGTATTAACTGAAATCACAGTTCATTTTCAATCTAAGCAAATCACGACGATCGGCATTGTTTTAGAAGTAGAATTTTATTTGTGGGTTCGGAAATGACAAAGTCTTTTTTGGGAATAGCAAGTCCTCAAATGGATTTAACTTTTTTATTTATATTTGTATTTTTCATTTACATGAGGCTCTGTCCTAGCATAATTGTGGGCAGTGAAGATGATGGGAGGTCGCAGTTTGGCTACTTATCCGATTTAAACGAAAATTAGCGTTTGAGGACGGAATTGCGAGCCCTAAACTAGTAGCATTCCTATCATGATGTCGTCAGGAAACTTACCTGCATACAGCTGTCGAGTTCATCGATGAACTGGTCGATAGCGGGTCTCATTCTGAGGAAGGCGACGATCTTGATGATGTTCATGACGTAGGTGAACATGAGACAGGCGTTCATGGTGACGCCCAGCATGTGGCCCCAGTAGTGGACCATGGCGAACAGCAGGCTTGCCACGAACAGCAGCAGGATCACCACGACGCAGCCAGAGTACGTGCCGTACAGTGACGACCACACAGACGTCGACGCCCCGCTGCGTGGCGCCCACGCCCCCACGAACCGCAGCAGCCACTGCTGTAAGCGGAGGTCTGTGCGCAGCTGCCTTCCAACCTCACCTGCGTCAACGCGAGACACACAGGTTATTTCACACATGCCTGCAGGGAACACTAATGAATTGTTCAAATGGTTCAAATGGCTCTAAGCAATATGGGACTTAACATCTAAGGTCATCAGTCCCCTAGACTTAGAACTACTTAAACCTAAGGACATCACACACATCCATGCCCGACGCAGGATTCGAACCTGCGACCGTAGCAGTAGCGCGGTTCCGGACTGAAGCGCCTAGAACCACTCGGATGAATTGTTAACAGAGGAAATAAATTTCCTGAATGAGTCCCCGATCACCGAGAACATTTTGCGAATAACGTCTTCGAGATCGCTTAATATATGTCTTCGTTTATAACGTCTATTAGACAACTGCCATCATCGGATCAAAACAAAGGACTTGTAAAACCACGTTCAGTGTGAGAATAAATAAAATGTGAAACTGACACTGAACGTTGTTCTACGAGTTCTACGTTTTGACCTGATGATGGCAGCAGTCGAAACGTCGTTATAAATAAAGACATGCATTACGTGATGTGTAGACGGTTTTATTCACAAACTACTGAATGAAGTGTCGTCCCACCTATTTACGTTTGCTATCTGATCACCTGTTACTGCCCAGAGTATCCGGTGAGTTCGGCTAACGTCAGGCGCTAAGTTTCAGTAGTTTGTGTATCATGTCGTGAAGTTGTTCTGTAATTGTTCCAGCTGAAAATACAACAGGTTTCAAAACTAATCATGCGGTCGTGGCAATTCGATATCAGACAATTTGTGGACTTTTCCATTGTCTTACATTTGTCAGCCTCAAACAAAATGACTCTCTTGTAAACGCCTTCGATACTTAGTTTTCCATACAGTGTAGACGTTTGTCGAAAGAAAGTGGAGCGAGTCGATTTACAATCAATTAACAGAATTAATTTCATATACGGTCACATGATGTCAATTTGTACTGTCTTCTGCCTCGTGAGACAGATTTCTTCTGTCTGGATGTGGCTGCAATCAATACTTGCCCACCAACGGTTCCTGTACTCCAGGCTGGCGCCAACATTGCATTGATTTTGACCGGTGAATATAAGTCTATCAAGAAACCGATGAGAAGCTTCTACGTTTGGATACATAGAGCTATTTATATGCACCGATTTTCACAGTGCAACATTTGCGACTGAGCAATAAAGATGGTATTACAGAGAACGTTATGAAATGGCACAACACCTACTAAAATTACTTTGTTATGTGAATGCGGCTACTTAACGCTGCACAGAGTAATTATAAATACATTCAGTCTTCCTCTGTGCTTATATTTCTTTCATTGCGAGCTTGTTCTCTTTCCCGTTCACATTTTTCGTTTTTACTGGTAGGCAATCTCTCAATACTGTAACTTGCATCGAAATATTTTGTTACTCACGTTATCTTCTTCTGTGATTCCTTTCAATTTAAAATAAATTTTTACTGACCAAATCGATTTTACTGTCTCCGTTTCTGTTTTCATTGAAAAACGATAACTTTCTTGTATTTTGAGTAAATATTTTCCTTCTTGATATTAATCAGTTTTTTACACTCCCAATGTCAAGTTTAGATTCTTATTAGTCTGATGCTTTTACGTTCCAAGATTTTATCTTTCTTCAGTATTATACTATTTACTTCCCTATTTAGAATTAGTGTTTGTGAAGCACAGAAGAAAACTGCTTCAAGGAAGGAACAGTAATAGCTCGGTTTTGTGTATTTCGAGGTGTATTTCTTATTGTAGCTGTTTTAAGTTCGAAAATACACTGTTTCCACATCTTTAGGTCATTATTACGATTTAGGTTAATTTATACCATAAAAATTAACGAAACGGATCTAGAAGTACAACGGATATAAAATAGAAGCACCAAATCAACATTTATGTGTAGCAGAAAATAATTCGTGATTGATATGTCGATTTCACACGTATACAGACAAGGTAAAACTGATATGTAAGTCACTTACTAGTTGCAGGAGTTATCGACAGCGTACCTAGTAGTGATTGGTTTCTCAAGCGTATCATAGTTTGTATTTTAAACAATGTCCGTTGTTGAGTCCTAAAAGAGCTAGAACAGATTGGTATCGAAGATTATTGATGAAAAAAAAAAAAAACGCAACGACACATTTACTGAAGTTCTGTACATGGCTCTCAAGTTCAAAAAATGCTTTCCGGTAAGTAAGATTACAATTACACTGTAGTGCCCACTTCCTTAGCTGAAGCTCAGAAAAAAAGTGGTCAGAGCATCTGACTGCCACGCAGCGTGCCCGGGTTCGATTCGCGATCAGGTCGGAGGTTTTCACCGCTCGGGAACTGGATGTCATGTTGTCCTCGCCATCAGTCCATCATCATCAACCAGCAAGTCGCTCAGTGTGGCGTCAACTGAGAAGACTTGCAACTTGCCTGCCGCACTTCTCTGGCTTCGGATTGCTGGCCATCAATGCCATACAATCACTTCATTTCACTTTATGCTGTAGTCTGGCTGCTGGCATATCTCGTCTCGTGCAGGCGTTTCTGTTCTCGCGCGGGTGTCTTACTGAGAAGTTGTCACCCCAATATTGTGCTTCTTAGATTCTTTAAAATCAGTATTGAGGTAAAAGCGGGACAGATGACGAGGGAGGACAGACGGCGCACTTACAAGAAATTCGTCAGCAGACATTGTTGTTGTAACCGTTGGTGAGATCAGTTTATCCCAAGTTTTTGTACTTCAGGAGCGGAAAATAGAGGAGAAATTTAAGAAACTAGCATTTCGATACCAAAGTAGGTCAAGGAAATTTTTCACGATTCCTTTTCAATAGAGTGTACTAGTAGATACGCGCCTAGTAGCTTATAACTTGTATTTAGATTGTGCAGAAGAAACATTGTAGGTTATGTCGGTCGAGTAGTGGCTTCTTCCAATAACATCTTTGGTGAAAATGGGGGTGCGGCATCTGTCCCTACGAAAACGGACAGATGACGCACCATTACTCTGGGACAGATGCCGCAATGCTTGCAATGCTAACAAGAACCCATACGTTATGGTTTTACAGAAAAATGCCGAGAAAACGCATTAGGACAACAGACAGAGGAAAATGGACTGCAGAAGATCTATTAGAGGCAGTGAATCTAGTCGAAGACGAAGGTTATGCTAAAAGGAAAGCAGCTCGAATGATAAATATACCAGAACGAACATTAAGGAGAAGACTAGTTACGCACAATTTCAAGAAAGCAGGGTGGACCATCATCATACTTGGGTGAAGATGCAGAAAGGAAATTAGTTGCCCATCTAAAGAAATTGCAATCATGTGGCTTTGCACCCAAACCGTCAGACGTCAGGCAAATAGCTTTCAATTTAGCTGATCAGATGGAACTGAAAAACAAATTCAACAAGGAAAAGAAACTTGCTGGGAAAGATTGGTTTCTCTTATTTTTAGAACGCAATGAGGACTTAAGCATTAGAAAAGCGCAAGGGCTTTCTGTAGACAGAGCGATTGGAATGAACAGAGACGAAGTCAGTTCTTACTTTGATCTGTTAACACAAACGTTGACCGAAAATGGGCTTTTGTATAAACTGGGTAATATCTACAACATCTACAACGTAAACGAAACAGGTGTATAGTTAAACAATGAGCATGGGAAGGTTGTTGCGGAAAAAGGAAGCAGAGATGTCCATGTCATTATTTCTGCTGAAAGAGGAGAGACAATAACAGTTATTTCATGCTGTAATGGCGAGGGAAATTCCTTGTCACCTTACTGCATTTACAAAGGAGTGAATAAAAAACAAGACGCTGAAGACAACACGCCTCCAGGATCAGTTGTTGTTATGAGGAGAGAAACCGGTTATGTCAGTGATATTTTCGTGGATTGGTTGAAAAACCATTTCCTTCCTAGAAAGGCGCCTGGCCCTCCTCTGCTTCTGTTAGATGGTCATGCCTCTCACATGAATTGTGTCACCCTTTTGGATATAGCTGTTGAAGTGTCGATAATTTGTTTGCCTAGCCACACGACACACTTTTTACAGCCACTAGACCGATCATTTTTCAACAAGCTGAAATCCTACTTTAAAGAGGCTTGTCATTCATGGATTGTAGGTAATGCAAGCAAAAACAGAAGAACTACAAGGCAGCAATTTGGAGAGTTGCTCTTCAAAGCATGGACTCGTGCTGCCACTGTCCAGATTGGTGTATCCGCATTTAGAGCTACTGGCATTATTCAGCTTGACAGAGCAGTAATTCCTAACCATGCCTTTGTTTCAGACATTAATAATACTGAACTCGCAACTACTGCAGATGTCTCTAATGAACTGACTCCAGATGAGCCATCACCATCAAATCATGTGTTAAGAGAACATGCTCCAACCTGCAAACCTTGCACAAATTCGGCTACTCATCGACAAACTGATCAGGGCAGCTGCTGTGTAAATGACAACTCAGAGATACCTCATAGAGAGACTCCGTCGAAATTAATGGAAACGATTTCACCCGTTCCTATACTGCCTCAGAGGAATCAATCCAAAAGAAAGCAATCAGCAACAAATATAACATACGAAGATTTTATAGCAACGAAAAGAAAGAAAATCATCCAAAGAAACAAGAAAGGCAAAGCTCTTGCCCAAAAAAATGTAGCAGCTAAAAGAAACCAAATCCCCAAACCAGAGTGAAAAAAGGGCCAAAGAGGCATCTGTTTGAAGACTCAGTTTCAGAACAAGATGATGATGATGTTTCCCCACACGGTAGTTCCTGTGATGAATTAAATTTCGAAGAAAACGAATGTATAGAGTGCCTTGAACTTTATCAAGAAACAACGTCTACCTCTGACAGGATTCAATGGGTAGGATGTTCTAGGTGGCTTCATGAATCATGCACTCTCTATGACAACGTGTGTCGTTTGTGTGGACAACTTAAAAATAAGCTTGAAAAACAAAAATCAAAGTGAATGTCATTTTCAAAAGCTTGAAAAACAAAAATCAAAGTGAATGTCATTTTCAATGTATTTTGCCATTGGCTATCTGTCCCTCCCTTCTGAAACATCTTGCCCGCCACTTACTGATAAATTGAAATTTACAAACCTTTGTACATCATAAGAATATTCCTTCGTTATAAAGGTTTTTTGTAATGCGATGGTATCTATAATAAAATACAATGTTCAAGCCATCAATCTTGCCTAATTTTATTACGATTTAAGTGTTTATATATTGATAAAAATTAATTTGAAAAAATGTGCGGCGTCTGTCCAGCCTTTACCTTATATCTGGTTTCACACCGCTCTCCATTTACATTTAATTCTCTTCCTTTCATTTCTGCCATCTGCTACAACAAATATTCTCGATAACCTTTGTCAAGCACTACAGCTTTTCCTCCCTAGTCAATATTTCATTCCCAAGTTAATTACTCGTTAACAGCGTAACAGGTGGATCACAAATCTGCCTGTTCTTCAGGTAAGGCTATGTCCACAAACTTATTAGCTACTTCATTTTTCACAACTCCAGTGGTATCAATTCAAGTTTGTCTTGATTACTTTCTTGCTTATATTTCTCAAGGTCTATATTTCACTTCTGCACAGTGGTATATTTTATAAGAATGTTCCTACAGACTTCTTCCATAATTTCAATATTAGACAGCAAAAGTCTTCCTTGTTGAAGAAAGTTCCCTTCTTCTGTTTCAACCTGTTCTCCATGTGTCCATTTTACCCATCTTACCTTTTTAAAATTTTGGTATTCAGTAAGTCGTCATCGTTCATCACTTTCCTCTTTCTATGTTAGATCTCAGTTAAAACTCTGTGTTTATGTAGGCTAAACTTACCTTGAATAATCATTATGTCTTCCTTAAATGTAGCGAGAAACTGATGTCTTCGGAACTTTTTATTTTAGCCAGGCGTGATGGTACCAGTGGAATAGGAGGGAGAGATGGGTGTGGTTTTGTCTGCCTCCCTTGCACTTTCATTTCTAAGATTAACAACCACTTATTTCTCGTTCGAATTAAAAAATATCGTAACAGTAGCGATACGTTTTATGCCGTTATTCAACTCATATTTTTTGATTTTTAGCACGGAAATATGGTTTCTTGTTGAAAAATGAATACTATCCTACCATGAAATATGAAGAGGTACCGTAGTCAGTAAGTGTGTGTGATTTCGTCTCAACACGAGTCCATACCATAGCGAAAAATGCTATACTTTATCGCTTTGAATACACACCACGTTTCAGAATAAACATTCTGGTGCGGCGTAAGCAAGGATAACATTTTATTTTTTGTAATGCTACTTTTTCAATTAATGTATATGATTGGTAAGGGAAGGATTCTTTCCAACGTAAGTCTCTCTCTCTCTCTCTCTCTCTCTCTCTCTCTCCCTCCCTCCCTCCCTCCCTCCCTCCCTACCTCTCTCTCTTATTGTCATTCTTCTCCTGCACTATGCTCTTCATCTCAAAGCAGGGCGACCTCAATTATTTGTTGGATGTATTCCACACTCTGTCTCCCCCTATAGTACTTATCTTTTTCAGCTCCCTCTAGTACCACAGAAATTATTCCTTGGCGTCTTAACAGACGTCCTATCATTCTCTCCCTCCTCCTCGTCAGTGATTGCCATGTGCTCCGTTCTTCACCGATTCTGTAGAAAAGTCCTCGTTCCTTATTTTACCCGTCCATCTAGTTTTCAACATCCATCTATAGCAGTTAATTTCAAATGCTTAGATCAGGTCCGACCACGCCGTGCCAAATTCCACTCGCGCAATGTGTACGGGCCGAGTGTAGGCCAAGGACCGGCCTGTCACTCGACTTTGTTCGTTCCGTCTCGGAAGTACCCGGAAAAGCGCGATATTTCATTTACCATTGCAGTGCGGCATTCTGAGGTGGGCACAACTCTATGAGTACGGCAGAATCGTGGTTTCAGCGCTGTTTTTCCCTTTACTATTTTGTGCACGATGTGAAGGGCATTCACAGGTCCAGTGGCTGTTTACACACAAAGAGCCAGTCTAACGATCTATCGTTACAATCCTATAAAATTAATGGAAATGACAGAAAAAACGGGATGAGAATACTCAGTACGCATAAGCGAAGGGTACTGCTTATTTGCTACGAAACGGCATTATACACACATGAAAAAAAGTTGTGCATCACCCCGGTTCCCAAACCTCCTGCAGATAGACGTTGACTATGGATACTGTATCACAGACACAGTCCCTTTGACTGTTCAGAGATGTCACTAAACCCGCTCAGAGATGTAAACAACCATGTGCGAGCAGCGCCTATTAGACGGAGGGAGTCCGACAGCCGATCATTTCCAGTCATTTCGTCGGGAAGGCGGTACACTGCTCGTGTTGTCTGTAGTTCAACCATGCCTAGACGGTCAATAGCGCGGTTCTATCGCATCTTCATTGTTACTTTGTGCCAGGAAGGGCTCTCAACAAAGGAAGTGTCCAGGCGTCTCAGAGTGAACCAAACTGATGTTGTTCGGACATGGAGGAAATACAGAGAGATAAGAACTGTCGATGATATGTCTCGCTCAGGCCACCCAGGGGCTAGTACTGCAGTGGATGAACGCTGCCTACAGATTGTGGCTCGGAGGTACCCTGACAACAACGCCATCATGTTGAATAATGCCTTTCGTGCAGCAACAGGACGTAGTATTACGACTCCAACTGCGCGCAATAGACCGCATCATGCGCAACTCCACTCCCGACGTCCATGGCGAGGTACATCTAGCCGGCCGCGGTGGTCTCGCGGTTCTAGGCGCGCAGTCCGGAACCGTGCGACTGCTACGGTCGCAGGTTCGAATCCTGCCTCGGGCATGGATGTGTGTGATGTCCTTAGGTTAGTTAGGTTTAAGTAGTTCTGAGTTCTAGGGGACTGATAACCACAGAAGTTGAGTCCCATAGTGCTCAGAGCCATTTGAGGTACATCTTTGCAACCACGACACCATGCACCGTGCTACAGATGGCCAACAACATGCCGAATGGACAGCTCAGGATTGGCATCACGTTCTCTTCACCGATGAGTGTCGCATGCCTTCAACGAGACATTCGTCAGAGACGTGCTTGGAGGCAACCCGGTCAGGCTAAACCCCATAGTCACACTGTCCAGCGAGTGCAGGAAGGTGGAGGTTCCCTGCTGCTTTGGAGTGGCATTATGTGGGACCGAGGTACGCCGCTGGTGGTCATGGAAGACGCCGTAACGGCTGTACGATACGTGAATGCCATCCTCTGACCGATAGTGCAACCATATCGGCAGCATATTGGCAAGGAATTCGTCTTCATGGACGACAATTCGCGCCCCCATCGTGCACATCTTGTGAATGAATTCCTCCAGGATAACAGCATCGTTCGACTAGAGTGGCCAGCATGTTCTCGAGACATGAACCCTATCGAACACGCCTGGAATAGATTGAAAAGGGCTGTTTATGGACGACGTGACCCACCAACCACTCTGAGGGATCTACGCCGAATCGCCGTTGAGGAGTGGGACAATCTGGACCAAAAGTGTCTTGATGAACTTGTGGATACTATGCCACGACGAATACAGGTATGCATCAATGCAAGAGACTTGCTACTGAGTATTAGAGGTACCGGTGTGTACAGCAATCTGGACCACCCCCTCTGGTTCTCGCTGTATGGTGGTACAAAAAGCAATGCGTGGTTTTCATGAGCAATAGAAAGGGTGGAAATGATGTTTATGTTGATCTATATTACAATTTTTTGTAGAGGTTCCTGAAATCTCGAAACCAAGGTGATGCAAAACTTTTTTTGATGTGTGTAGCACTATGCAGAAAGAATTTAAACTTTTAGATGACAATAAAAAAGCAAAAAACTTCAACAATCGACAGATGGAATTCATTGTTCTGTATATCAAGAAGCACTTTCAATTAAATTTGCAGGCATGGAGCACTAAAAGAAATTTGTGGTTTGAGTAGTAAAATTTTTGAAGTTGCATCCATTATTATATTTTCAGTTGCAGCAATTTTCAATGGAAATGGAACGAAGTGTATGGAGCCTTCATATAATCGTATTAGCGAAAAGTTCGTTGTTTAAGTCTAGGGGCATGTCTGGAACGAGTTTTAGTTTTAAATCTCTCTGTTGTTAAATTTATGAAGGAAAACGGAACCCAGGAACGAAAATTAGAACATTCAGAATAGACTGCAGACTTCACATTTTAAGTGGACTTGAATGGCCTCTTCCCATAGTAGGACATTGCAAGGTTATTTCTTTCTGATTTGATGGGGATCAATTTAAAAAGCTAATCGCCTTGTAGAAGGAACACATTTTGACAAAGACAATCCAGTTCCTTATATTCACTGGCGTTAAAGAAAGCGCGAGCTTTGAAGAATTCATTGTAGCCTCGCAAGAATTACACAGACGGTTTTATAAAGGTTTTGACGACACTGTCAACCTGTTTCCGAGCTGTTTTCGAGACCTTTTGCCGTTTCAACTGAAAGCGCCCTGTGCATGTAGCGCTGTAACTAACTGACCTGCAAGCCTAATTCCAGTTTCAATTACAAATATTTTTACATTAAAACTGTCCAGTACGTCTATATAGTTTTTTTCAGGTAGATTTCCCAATTCTTCATAATGAGGTTACAAAAGTACTACAGTATTTCGATTGACATATTCGTGTGAAATGCCTTTTTTCGATTATGAAACTAAATAAGCCACAATTATGTGGCAGTTTGAGTGCGAAACTCTGTAAAATTGTCTGTATCTATCCGTATGCCGATAGTTCGTACCAGATAAAAATTATATGATGTCTTCAGCACGCCAAAAGTAATTAATTAAGACTGAAAACTTGTTTTGTTTGTAATCTGTTGTTGAGAAATGTAGAACCAAGTCATATGCTGTACGAATGTACTGACATTTAAATGTGGCGCATTCGCTGTTTTCCTCCCTCCCCTTTCTCTCGCTCAGACAGCGCGGCGTGGTGGTGGAAGCAATGTGAAGAGAGGCTGAGCGCTTTGTCTACAGGCCCGGGCGTGGCCCGCGAGCGTAAATCTTGGCCGCCCCTGGCTTCGATTCTCTTCCTATTCAAGTTTTCCAACAGTCCATAATTCATTACAGTTCATTGCTGTGCTACAAACGAACTTTGTCAGAAATTTGTTCCTCAGATTAAGGCTGAAGTTCAATACTGCTTTTTATGACCGCCTTACTTCGACCGTGATGCATTATGTTGCTTCCAAGGTAGCAGAATTCCTTAGCTTCCAAAAGTTATCTTTCTATTTAACGCTACAAGCTGTATTTCTGTCCACTGGCCCCTCCCCGGTAATCCACTCCCATCTTGCCACCGTGTCTTCCCTCGCCAATGGCGTCGTTTGGATCATTTGGATGTGGTATGGATGCAATCCAGCTTGGTGTCGATATCCCAGGCCTTGGAGCAACGTCCTCTCGCTCACTTTGCTCCTCTATTGACATCATACAGCTAAGGGCAACCCGTTCCAGTCTTCATACCAAGGAAAAATACCTGACAGTCCTAGCAATCGAACATGGTTGATCATCCGCGCAGCGGTCAGGCACGCTGACTACTTAGTTACGGAGGATACAGGTGCATTTACTCCGGCGTTTCGGCAGATATTTGGAATTCCTTTTTTGCTACGTGAAGCTGGAGTCAGCCCAAACCAATCAAACAAATATTGCGCATCACGTCTTTCATGGGACGTCCATTTTGGATGGAAACCGTCGGTTTGTTTCCCATAACAGGCAAAATGATTTTTAAAGTGGAATTTTACGTGGCCAGTGGTCCAAAACTACTTTGGACGCAGTGAACAGTATTTGCTTCTGTTGACGATAACAACACCTTGAAAAAGGGAAATAAAAAAGATCTGTCGTAACACCAGAGAAAGTGCGTCTCACGACACATAGGAGAGACAACACTGGAATAATTTCACCCATCACTGCGCACACATATCACACCAAAAGACAAATACACTACTGGCCATTAAAATTGCTACACCAAGAAGAAACGCATATGATAAACGGGTATTCATTGGACAAATATATTATACTAGAACTGACGTTTGATTACATTTTCACGTAATTTGGGTGCATAGATCCTGAGAAATCGGTACCCAGAACAACCACCTCTGGCCGTAATAACGGTCTTGATACGCCTGGCCATTGAGTCAAACAGAGCTTGGATGGCGTGTACAGGTACAGCTGCCCATGCAGCTTCAATACGATACCACAGTTCATCAATAGTACTGACTGGCGTGTTGTGATTATTGTGACGAGCCTGTTGCTCGGCCACTATTGACCAGACGTTTTCAGTTGGTGACAGATATAGAAAATGTGCTGGCCAGGGCAGCAGTCGAACATTTTCTGTATCCAGAAAGGCCCGTACAGGACCTGCAACATGCGGTCGCGCATTATCATCCTGAAATGTAGGGTTTCGCAGGGATCGAATGAAGGGTAGAGCCACAAGTCGTAACACATCCGAAATGTAACGTCCACTGTTCAAAGTGCCGTCAATGAGAAAAAGAGGTGACCGAGACGTGTAACCAATGGCACCCCATACCATCACGCCGGGTGATACGCCAGTATGGCGATGAAGAATACACGCTTCCAATGTGCGTTCACCGCGATGTCGCTAAACACGGATGCGACCATCATGATACTGTAAACAGAACCTGGATTCATCCGAAAAATTGACGTTTTGCCATTCGTGCACCTAGGTTTGTCGTTGACTACACCATCGCAGGGGCTCTATCTGTGATGCAGCGTCAAGCGTAATCGCAGCCATGGTCTCCGAGCTGATAGTCCATGCTGCTGCAAACGTCGTCGAACTGTTCGTGCAGATGGTTGTTGTCTTGCAAACGTCCCCATCTGTTGACGCAGGGATCGAGACGTGGCTGCACGATCCGTTACAGCCATGCGGATAAGATGCCTGTCATCTCGACTGCTAGTGATACGAGGCCGTTGGGATCCAGTACGGCGTTCCGTATTACCCTCCTGAATCCACCGATTCCATATTCTGCTAACAGTCATTGGATCTCGACCAACGCGAGCCGCAATGTCGCGATACGGTAAACCGCAATCGCGACAGGCTACAATCCGACCTTTAACAAAGTCGAAAACGTGATGGGTACGCATGTTTTCTTCTCCTTACACGAGGCATCACAACTACGTTTCAGCAGGCAACGTCGGTCAACTGCTTTTTGTGTATGAGAAATCGGTTGGAAACTTTCCTCATGTCAGCACGTTGTAGGTGTCGCCACCGGCGGCAACCTTGTGTGAATGCTCTGAAAAGCTAATCATTTAATCACTTACATATCACAGGACGTTCTTCCTGTCGCTTAAATTTCGCGTCTGTAGCACGTCATCTTCGTGGTGTTGCAATTTTAATGGCAGTAGTGTACCTTGGTTGTAAGACATCCATAGCGACCATATAATGTATTTTTGGGATTCGGAGGTGATGGTATGTAAGCGTAACTAGAACACTTCAAGAAGACTTGTCTTATATAAGGTTCACTCTTCAGCAAAAAAGATTTTTCGTTTAAGACAGCCGTATCAGTTTAAGAGATGATGTATTCTTTTGGAAGATATGACATGCAAAAGTATTAGGAGACTAATGTTGTTAGTGTCAAATTCACTGTTTCTGGGATCGCTAAGCATCTTTGTTGCAGTCAGCATGGAATTTATCCCCCAAGAGTGGGGGTGGGGGGGAGGCCGGTGGATATAAGACTGAATGAGACATGCGGATCAAGAACTGAAAGATTTGAAGCAATTTCGCTCGATCTTGGTAAACTCAGCGGGTAAGATATTGGTCATCCTCTGAAAAGAGCGTATTGGGGTGGCAGTTATTGAATTGTGACGAGACATGCCTCGACAGGGAACTGGTGTGTGTATGCCAGCCCACCGTATGAAATCTGTGAAGAGAAATGGTTCGTCGCAGAGACGTCAGAGAACGGTAGAAATGAACTATTGTTTTTGGACGTGTCCATGACCACAGCTGAATGTAGTTTCACGATTTGTTGGAGTTTCATCTCGTACTGTACAATGTGTTTACAAAGAAAAGGTGTACCACTCGCAACCATGTGAAACGGCCTAAGAATAGTGGTCGTAGAAAAATCATAACCGACAGGAAGCAGAGGTGAGTGTCCTGATTTGCCGATGACAAAAAAATGGTTCAAATGGCTCTGAGCTCTATAGGACTTAACTGCTGAGGTCATCAGTCCCCTAGAACTTAGAACTACTTAAACCTAACTAACCAAGGACATCACACACACATCCATGCCCGAGACAGGATTTGAACCTGCGACCGCAGCGGTCGCGCGGTTCCAGATTGTAGCGCCTAGAACCGCTCGGCCACCCCGGCCGGCTGCCAACAGGAATGCATGTCCATCTCAGGCATTTAGGAGCGAACATTGCGAAGGGAACTTACTGAAATGCACGTTTGTATTTAGTGTCTCAGTAAAAGTCGTTTTTCACAGCGGCGCATAAAGCTGCATGTTTTCAGTAGAACAAACTACAAACAAATTGGACAGTAGCTGATTGTAAGTGCCCATTGCGGCCCGACAATCGCTGTTTTACCTAAAATGTTGCGTCGAGTGCACCGACAGCACATTAAGGTCTTCACGTTGCAGCGTATTGAGGACGCAGTTAAGTCCGATGGTGGTTCTGTGATGTTTTGGATGGGTTGACGTACCATGTCTCGGACTCATTCATTCAGTTTACCATGAGCATGAACCAGAGTGTTTGATGCAACATTCGCAACAACCCATTGTTGCTTTGTCGTCTACGTCTTTAAGTATTCTGTCGTCCAGGACTTAAACAACTCCCTGATTTTGACCGTGAACATTCATGCCTCCTCAGACATTTGCTCGCGAGCAGTTGCGGCTTGCTGCGGAGTGTGAGAAATGGTCGCGACAATATAGCAAAAGAGCGACCTGTGAAATATGGTGTGGTCAGTTTTGACAGTGCTGCCACGTAAATGCACCAGTGGCGGGTCTTCGTTTTGTAACACCGACACCGACAGTGTCTTCGCTTTTAAATCCGCAGTCAGAGAAAGGGTAGGTCTGCAAAATATTTGCTTTGTCACAATACAATGAATACTTTTAGGAAGTTTAGTAATTCATTACAAGTCTTACCACGACAAAGAATACTAAATCTGAAAGACCTGAACATAATGGATGCCCCAGGAGGTTAATATTCAGGAATATGAATGAAACGATAACTCTAAGCAAAAAAGATTCTGGAGAAGAAGGGCTCTAAAATGCCAGTCTCATGAGCCATGAGAAGTTCTTATCGATATTGTGAAACAAATCCTTCCATATTTTTCGAGAAGGTGGTATGGACCCAAATAAGAAAAAATTGTCTAGTAAACGTGAGCTCTAAAATCCACACATGAAGATATACGAGCACTTGTTCAGTAGAAGCGTGTCACAATAGCAGCTCTTCAGGAATGTACTTCAGGGCACATGGCTGCTGGAATTTTTTTCCTTCTTTCGGTCCACAGTACCCCCTCTCAAAATATTAAAAGCAAAGGTCTTGCGGTAGAAGAGACCTGTTTCACAGTATCGAAGACGAAGGAATGCTCGTAGCTCTTAGAGTACACATTGTAGAGTCAATGTTCACTAGATTTTCTGCTTCTAATGATCGATCACCCAATATCACTCAGTATTGACCATTCCTCCTGGGACACCCTGTATGGACTACATTTTAAAATTTAAAAGGAAGCTCTCAGAACATGTGGAGGAAGGAGAAAAGAACTCAAGTGAGCTCACCGATCGGATAAATAACCAAACTGCAGTAGTCTTAGTGAAGTCCTTGCACCGTTACACGGATGGCGATTTGAAAAATAAATGCTTGGTAAATGCAGCTGAACATTTTCCTCTTCAGGTAGAAGAGTTTCAGATGTTGTCGTTATCAAACATGACAGTCACGTGTCGCACACAGAATATACACCACAGAATATACACTCCTGGAAATGGAAAAAAGAACACATTGACACCGGTGTGTCAGACCCACCATACTTGCTCCGGACACTGCGAGAGGGCTGTACAAGCAATGATCACACGCACGGCACAGCGGACACACCAGGAACCGCGGTGTTGGCCGTCGAATGGCGCTAGCTGCGCAGCATTTGTGCACCGCCGCCGTCAGTGTCAGCCAGTTTGCCGTCGCATACGGAGCTCCATCGCAGTCTTTAACACTGGTAGCATGCCGCGACAGCGTGGACGTGAACCGTATGTGCAGTTGACGGACTTTGAGCGAGGGCGTATAGTGGGCATGCGGGAGGTCGGGTGGACGTACCGCCGAATTGCTCAACACGTGGGGCGTGAGGTCTCCACAGTACATCGATGTTGTCGCCAGTGGTCGGCGGAAGGTGCACGTGCCCGTCGACCTGGGACCGGACCGCAGCGACGCACGGATGCACGCCAAGACCGTAGGATCCTACGCAGTGCCGTAGGGGACCGCACCGCCACTTCCCAGCAAATTAGGGACACTGTTGCTCCTGGGGTATCGGCGAGGACCATTCGCAACCGTCTCCATGAAGCTGGGCTACGGTCCCGCACACCGTTAGGCCGTCTTCCGCTCACGCCCCAACATCGTACAGCCCGCCTCCAGTGGTGTCGCGACAGGCGTGAATGGAGGGACGAATGGAGACGTGTCGTCTTCAGCGATGAGAGTCGCTTCTGCCTTGGTGACAATGATGGTCGTATGCGTGTTTGGCGCCGTGCAGGTGAGCGCCACAATCAGGACTGCATACGACCGAGGCACACAGGGCCAACACCCGGCATCATGGTGTGGGGAGCGATCTCCTACACTGGCCGTACAGCACTGGTGATCGTCGAGGGGACACTGAATAGTGCACGGTACATCCAAACCGTCATCGAACCCATCGTTCTACCATTCCTAGACCGGCAAGGGAACTTGCTGTTCCAACAGGACAATGCACGTCCGCATGTATCCCGTGCCACCCAACGTGCTCTAGAAGGTGTAAGTCAACTACCCTGGCCAGTAAGATCTCCGGATCTGTCCCCCATTGAGCATGTTTGGGACTGGATGAAGCGTCGTCTCACGCGGTCTGCTCGTCCAGCACGAACGCTGGTCCAACTGAGGCGCCAGGTGGAAATGGCATGGCAAGCCGTTCCACAGGACTACATCCAGCATCTCTACGATCGTCTCCATGGGAGAATAGCAGCCTGCATTGCTGCGAAAGGTGGATATACACTGTACTAGTGCCGACATTGTGCATGCTCTGTTGCCTGTGTCTATGTGCCTGTGGTTCTGTCAGTGTGATCATGTGATGTATCTGACCCCAGGAATGTGTCAATAAAGTTTCCCCTTCCTGGGACAATGAATTCACGGTGTTCTTATTTCAATTTCCAGGAGTGTAGTACACGACGTTGAGAGTCGGCTTGCAAATCCTTGTGAAGAGTTCGTTGCATATTCTTTGATGCTGAATAGAAGTGTAGATATCATGGACAGAGTCCAGCAAGTCATTTTTACCGGAGGCTTGCAGTGAACGTGAGGTCAGAGAAGAGCTCATGGCCTTAGTAACAGTGAAGATAACTGCATCAGCAGCGTTGAAAAAAGTACAGAAAATATAGGTTTATGGTAGAATTTGTTAGTTTCCTTGTCTACAGATGGAGCGCCAAACGCGCTGGGAAGTAAAAGAGGTTTTTCAGTGCAACTGAATAGCAAAAAAGTCATTGTAGTATGGAGTGATATCAGAGGTGTTCATCACATGATTCTCCAGTAGAATTTATGTGCAAATTACTCATAATGTCATTTTCTTAAATGTAATGAGTTTTGTTGTGCCTGCGATTAATTATATTTGGAAGGGCGGACTTTATGACGGATAACTGAATCTTGTTCATCAGCCATTGCGGAAGTCTGCCTTATTACAGCGAGGCGTGCTGGCTAGGTTTGAGTCACCTCTCCATATTAAGTGAATCTACATTTACATCTACATGGTTACTCTGCAATTCACACTTAAGTACCCGGCAGAGGGTTCATCGAACCATTTTCATACTACTTCTCTACCATTCTACTCTCAAATGGCGCTTGGGAAAAAGGAACACCTAAATCTTTCCATTCGAGCTCTGATTTCTCTTATTTTATTACAATGATCATTTCTCCCTACGTAGGTGGGTGTCAACAAAATATTTTCGCATTCGGAAGAGAAAGTTGGTGATTAAAATTTCGTAAATAGATCTCGTCGCAAAGAAAACCGCCTTTGTTTCAGTGACTGCCACCCCAACTCGCGTATCATATCAGTGATACTCTCACCCCCATTGCGCGATAACAAGAAACGGGCTGCCCTTCTTTACCTTTTTCGATGTCCTCCGTCAGTCCTACCTCGTAAGGATCGCACACCGCGCACCAATATTCCAGCAGAGGGCGGACAAGTGTAATGTAGGCTATCTCTTTAGTGGGTTTGTCGCATCTTCTAAGTGTTCTACCAACAAAGCGCAGTCTCTATTTCGCCTTTCTCACAATATTATCTATGTAGTCTTTCCAATTTAAGTTGCTCGTAACGGAATTCCTGGGTATTTAGTCGAATTGACAGCCCTTAGATTTGTGTGACTTATCGTATACCCAAAATTTATCGGATTTCTTTTAGTACGCATGTGGATGACCTCGCACTTTTATTTGTTTAGTGCCAGTTGCCACTTTTCGCACCATACAGAAATCCTCTCTAGATCATTTTGTAACTGGAATTGATCGTCTGATTATTTTACTAGGCGGTAAATTACAGCGTCATCTGCAAACAATCTAAAGGGACTGCTCAGATTATCACCTAGATCATTTATGTAAATCAGGAACAGCAGAGGGCCTTTGACACTACCTTGCAGAACGCCAGTTATCACTTCTGTTCCACTCGATGATTTACCTTCTATCTGATGATAACAACGCTGATCTACTGCTTGAAGTAGTTGGACTACAATGGTACTGGGAATATAAGGACTAATTTAAGAACAAGAGATTGTTAACGACAAGAATTTGGATCCACATACGTGTCTGAAAGCTGTGTTCGACAATGAGAAACTTTGCTCGCTGCTCGCACACGTGCCCTCGCTACCACCTCGCGGAGCGTGTTGTTTGTGTAGCCCTGGTGTGGACACTCTCATCTTCTAAGATAACAACAGGACTGCCCTTATTCGTTCCTGATTTGACGAACTCTGTCGCATATCGACTGGCCTCCAAAATCACCAGATTTTAACCGAATGGCAAAAGTCGGGGATTGCCGGCCGTGGTGGCCGAGCGGTTCTAGGCGCTTCAATCTGCAACCGCGCGACTGTTACGGTTGCAGTTTCGAATCCTACCTCGGGCATGGATGTGTGAGATGTCCTTAGGTTAGTTAGGTTTAAGTGGTTCTAAGTTCTAGGGGACTGATGACCTCAGATGTTAAGTCCCATAGTGCTCAGAGCCATTTGAACCAAAAGTCGGGGATCATTTGGAGAAGCGAGTGAAACGTAGCAGTCAGTATCCCAGCACTTGGTAGCTCCCTGTACCAAGTATTGATCGTCTGCAGTTCCTTCTGCATTTTGCTACGATTTTTTAGCGGCACCATTTTTCTCTGTATACAGAAGCATCATCCGCGGAAAGCCTCATGGAACTTCCGGCGTTATCTACTAGCTCACTTATATATATTGTGAACAGTAACGATCACATAACATTCCCATGGGATGCACTTGAAGTTACTTTTACATCTGAAGATTTCTCTCCTTTCAGAACGACACACTGTATTCTGTTTACCATTAACTCTTCAATACAATCACACAGTTGGCCAGATATTCCGTAGTCCCATATTTTGTTCATTAGGCGGCAGTGCGGATCTGTATCGACTTCTGGAAGGCATTCGATACAACTCTGCACATTAGATTGATCACAGAGATCATGAACCGACTCCAGTGGCATACGTAGCAAGAGAGGCGTTCTGCATCATTGTGTGGTTTATTGTTGATGTTACGATAGCGTACGTTCCTAACACAGTCAACAAATATATTGCTCCCGCCTACGTATATCTCGCGAAAAGACCATAAGATAAAATAGAGGGATTCGAATCCACACGGAGGCTTTACCAGAAATGTTCTTCCGTCGAACTATTCGCGACTGGAATAGGAAAGGGAGAGTGACAGTGTTGCATAAAATACCTTCCGCCACACACTGCAAGGTGGCGTGCAGAATATAGATGTAGATGTATAGACCTATATAGTTATCAACAAGTGGCCTCAGCTAGATGTAGCTACCTAAAGAAACTTGTTAACTCACTTCCTCGGCGAATTGGGGCCATTATCAGGGCTTGAAACGGTGTTACACCCTATTAGTATGAGAATTAATTTTAAGTTCGGTGTGCTTATTATTATCATTAACTATCTGGGAAAATACTGTGGGGATGTGACACAGTTTTATACTTTGCATATTGGATTACTTCTTTCAAAAAATATGTTAATTACATAATTTTGTTTTTATATTGTAGGCAGATTTCATTCTCTTTGCTGCACAATATAGCTCTTCAATGAAAAAAAAAAGAAAAAAAACTGGACAACGCCGAGTAAGCAGCGATATTCCGTAACACGTCCCAGATAGTGCTTTTCTAGCTTTTCATTCTCATCTGTAACTACACCTCCAAAGCTATGATTCTGCATTACTTAGGGGAGACGATATGAAATAAAATCTCAATGTTTTCTTCTTTTATATGAATACAATATGATACAACAGGGAGTCCGTGGTCTTACTGGAATTTATCATAAGGTAGTTGTCTATCCTGACCACAAAAAAATTTATTGATAATCCGACTCTCACTGTATCATCCACGGAGCACAATGCTCATTGCAAAATGCAGTTCCTTCCAGAACCAAGTAGGTTTTGGCAGAATTTCATGTTCAGATCGAGTACGAGATATGAAAAGAAACGTTATTTGTTGTTATAACTTTTTCACGAAAACACAGATAAATTCAAATTAATTTTCTGTTTGGAGAAACCTCGACGTAGTTCTTTTTCATAGTTGACTTTTTTTTTATATTTTCCTCTTGCAACCGATTTTTACGTGTGGTTACGTTGTTGGCTACGAATTGTTGGTCATTAGTTCTATGTTTTGACAATGCTTCCGTTTTATCAATAGTCATCGAAGCAAAACAGAGTGTCACGTCAACACTTTAATGAATCGTGTAGCGTTATTATCTTCGCCGCTTAATGTGTCTGTACAGCTCACACAGTGCATCACAGTCGTGAAGAGACACAGTCGCGAAAGGGGAAAGGCTTTTTGAACTAGCAACAGACTTTTGCTCAGGCAGTGGATACGTGACAGAAAAATGATAATGGATGTCGCTACCATTGAAAACGGTTATTAACGGACAAACACAAATGAACTTTTTGCTGTCGTGTTAGTCATACGTCATCAAAACACTGAAGACATTCTGAAAGATTTCTAGCATAATTTATGAAACTAAAATTTATTAGGATTATGACAGAGTTTCAGAATCAGAGAAGTTCAACTGTTGTTCGTCAAGATATACCTCTTCGGCATTTCAGTATAGTTGTTTCCCAAGTAAAAGTCTCTAGAACCACCGAGCGAGGTGCCGCAGTGGTTAGCACACTGGACTCGCATTCGGGAGGACGACGGTTCAATCCCGCGTACGACCATCCTGATTTAGGTTTTCCGTGATTTCTCTAAATCTCTCCAGGCAAATGCCTGGAGGCTCCTTTGAACGGGCACGGCCGATTTCCTTCCCCATCCGTACCTAATCCGATGAGACCGATGACCTCGCAGTTTGGTCTTCTCCCCCGAAATTACCCCCCCCCCTTTCTCTCTCTCTCTCTCTCTCTCTCTCTGGAACCCTAAAGGATTAAATATTTTGGGACTGTGTGCTGTATGTAACCACATGCAACACTTCATTTTGCAGATTCCTACGTAATCGTTTTTGAAAGCCAAAATTCAATTCACAGAAAAAACTAGTATCTGAATGTACTGTGTAGCATTAATATAGAAGTATTGTTTCATTAATACTCGCTATTGCAGAACTAATGCAGGAAAAGCATTTTGTTTCTCGTAATGTTTTAAGTGGCTCAAAATACGTTTTCTTCCTGTAAGGATTTAACTTGTGAAGGACTACATTAAGGATGTGAAATGAACATGTTTATTTTCAATTGCCTCAGAGTTATGAGTAATACACTACTGCCGGAAATCTGCCAATATTCGGTCAAGTTCCATTTCATGTACCCTTATCAACAACACGATGACTGCTGTAACGACAAACAGGTGACTTTTAAACACAGAAATAATTATTTTAATGCCAAGTGCAGACATTTATATTGCGGTACTTGCTTTTAAGAGGTCGTTCAAATTACCCATCTCACCTAGTCGCTTATAGACCTTGACTACTAACAACACCAGCTGGAGCAACAGTTTTAGTATGAATTATACCTAAGTACTTACTTAACATTAACCTGTTTATCACTGGTTCGGAATTACATTACTTATAGAAAAAAATCTGCGTCAATGAATTCGAAATTCAACAGGTTAATATGTCAAAATAGTAATTAATAAATTTTAATCTACAACCTAAAAGTGTTTCTCCTGTACAATCCTTAAACATTGGGGAGTGGTTCCTATGCCATGTTCTGCTACTCACCCACGGAAAATTCAGTTAAAACTACTTGCTTTGTTTACAATGTAAGTATCTTCGTCTCTCTCCTACTGTTCACTATGAACTTACTGGAAAAATAAAATGTGAAATGATTAATGCGACTCATCCTTTTAAAATAACTACATGTTAGCAGCACCAGTAAAAAGAATTTATTAAGTTTTTTCAGTGGTTGCTGTCCTGTCCGAATTTCGTAGTCTTAAATTAAACGGTATAGCTCCAATTTGAAGTTGAAAGACAGAAGACTAAAAACAGTACTGCAGTTCTGCCCGAAAGACAGAGGACTAAAAACAGTACTGCAGTTCTGAACAGAAGACGGTTTACGCAACTTACCGGTGCCCTTAGCCTTCGCCATTATGAAGTGCAGCGTTCTCTGGTCGCCGTACGAATGTCCGCAGATAGAAGTTGTCGAGAATCCAGAGGACTCCGCGACTTCTCAATTCTCTTTATCCCTCGAGCTGCTGCAAATATGTCAATATTAACGTGACGTGAAGCTCCCCTTGGAAAGGCCGTGTAAACGAAATGAAACATTGACCTCAATAAGCATGAAATCTTGCCGAATTAATCTGGCGCACCTTTCGTCATTATTGGAAATTCACTTTGTTGGAAAATCTGACACTGACCTGGGAGAGAGGAGAAGGCAATTTTTAATTCTTTAAGCGCTTCTTGGCTAATTAGAAACTCCGCAATACAAACTGAAGACTTAATTTCAGCCGTCTGTAAAAGAAGAAAGCAGAGTTTCTTGGCAATACGACCTTGCGAGCAGGCGTTTAAAATCTCAAAGTACCGCCAGGGAAAGAATCTGTAAGAATATTCATTTGGTGGCCTGACAGGAAAAAGAAACCTAACGACACAAATTTAAGTAAAGGTTTTTAACTGACCAGTCAGTAACGAAGAATAATATTTGCTATGATGTACTTAGAGGAAAATTATTGTTTATTACAAGCCGACGTGGTAGCTTTCACCACAGTATTTCATAGTATTAGCTTTAAAATAATGTTGACTATGGTATATTATGGCACAAGATCCTGTTGGTGCTATATGAGAGGAGTAGGCTATGTACCGACAGCGGAAGTCATCTTCTCTCACCTTCTCCATCATCAACAACACGAAGAAAACACTGCATTACACTCGCACATATCATTTATACGAGTCCATTACAGTTATGACAATGGCACGCAAGATGCCCCTGTGTTGTCAGCTACCAAGGCTTCAACCATTACGTGAGACACATAGGTAAATAAGCATTGTTAAGAAGTACAGCTCTGTCATATAGGATGCCACAGTCCTTAAAGCGCTGGACTTGTTTTGCAGAGAAAATGCCTTGCCATTCACATTTCGATTTCTGACGATTTATGTCGCCTCAATTGAATGCCGTTATGTTCCCACAGAAAGCGATACTCTCGACGGAATATGTTCTTTAATTTTATTATGGGATCTCCAATACTGTAATAAATCTTCTAAATTTAGATTTCAGCAATATGTTGTATATGATGGACTATTAATGTAAATTTTTGTGTACATGCTGGTGGTCAAAATGTAAGACTCCAGATAAAACAGAGTTCACTACACTGTTGAGTGATTGTACGTTATAAGATACAGAAGACTACATTCCAGTGCCAACAAAAATGAATCAGAACATGTTAACATTGGTTATAAACTAGTGTCACTTTTCTGAAAGTATTTATTTAGTGTGCAGCCTTTTATGGAATTTAAAAGTGGACGAGAAACATTGCACATAAGACGAGAATGTTGTTCTATAGAAAGATGCAGAAGAAGGATCGAGTAACTAATAAAGAGATACTCAACAAATCTCAGGATAAAATAGCTTTATGGCACAACTTGACTAAAGGAAGGCATAGGATTTGTGACATAATCGAGATGTCAAAGAGTAGCTCATTTTGTAATAGGTGGAAGTTTCGGGAGGGGGTCGTAGAGAGCGTGTAGGGTTTGAATACAGTAAGCAGGTTCAAATGAATGTAGGGACCAGTAGTAGTTACTTTCAGAACATATACTGTTGAGGAGAGATACATGACACCAGTATTATTGCTGATCACAACAATAACAACAATACATTCCCGTGACAAAAATAATGTTTCCTCAATCTAAGTGTTGTTTCATTTACCTAAACTATTCCCCGGCGGTTTATTCCATCCCATGTAAAACTCAGGTTTGATCTCCCTTACGCGAATTCGTGTCGTGTAAGGACCTACCACCACGTAAAAACTGAACCACTTATAGAACTCAGTAACCTCCAAACTCAAGCACTGGCAGAAGTTGTTTCAGGAAAACCTAGGAAGCTCTGGTTTTATACAAACAAATATAACCTTTTATCCACGTCATGGAACAGCATAACAATGGTGTTGAAAAACAAAACAAAGCTAAGTATTCGCAGAGTCGTATTAGCCTGTTTCCTACATTTTCTCGATCTATATGCAAGGCTTTACGTGTTAATGGGATAAATTTGGGGCATTGACGTTCCACTGATGTCTTGTGATGCACATAATTTCACAATTGATTATCGACTCACAGTCGATCACGACACCTAGTAACGTGTTCTTTAACCATACCCCAAATTTGTATCAAGTGACTTAATTTTGTTCCCCATACATAACACAATTTAAAACAACAGCAAAACATTGCTGATTGCCTGCTGATTCAATGGATGTCGTACCATACAATTCTTCTGAAGCTGTATTACAGGATTCCTGCAAGAAATCTAAATTTCAAATGTTGAAGTCAGTTTAATCCTCCACCGCGCATTTTGCTACCATGGATTAAGGATCATAACTAACGACTATAATAGGTTTCATTCGGTACCTACTAATTTGGCTAATGCCAAAATGACATGTATAAATAAAGGAAGCTATTGTGCAATACTGAAATTCAATGAAACGATTGTTTGCAAAAGTAACATTTGTTCAGCAGCTCGTAGAGTACGAAAGATCATGTTTTACACATTCAATTGAAACCCAAACACATCAGCTTAATTAATACTGCAAAAAGGAAAATATATTACATTTCCGTTACTTCAAAAATATGCATATTTGAAAAATCTATGTCGAGTTTTGGAATCTACACAAAATTTGTTTCCAACTTTATACCAGGTGTCTCTGTTATGGGTTCTCAAGAGCATTTGCTCTGGTGTTTCGGCAGATATTTGCAATTCCGTTTCTGCAAACGTGTAGCTGGAGTAAACTCAAGCAAGTTCTGCTGATCAAGTCTTGCGTACGATGCCCAACATCGACGGAAAGCTTTGACTTCTGAAGCTGAATTTTACGTGCCCATTCGACAGAGGTGTCCAAAATTAGTCTAGTGCGTTATTCGTTTTGTTGATATGAATTAACGGCAACAGTAAAATAAAATAATAATCAGTACACAAGAAGCGCTCCTGCATGGCGGTAGCAGTCAGCAAAGGCCAGGGCGCTCTGTCGCTGCCGGAATATTGGTTATTCTTCGTGTTTCACTGTCCCTGTTGTCCGCTCCCGGTAGTTGAGCGGTCAGCGCGACAGAATGTCAATCCTAAGGGCTCGGGTTCGATTCACGGCTGGGTCGGAGATTTTCTCCGCCCAGGGACTGGGTGTTGTGTTGTCCTAATCATCATGATTTCATCCCCATCGACGCGTAAGTCGCCGAAGTGCCATCAAATCGAAAGACTACACGACGGGAGGCCCTAGTCACACGACTGTCCCTGTTAATACAGCCGATAAAAAAAATTCGAACTAGACTAATTTGGGACTACTCTGTCTAATGGGCACGTAAAATTCTGCTTGTAGTTTGTAATGGGAAACAAACCGATGCTTTCCTTCGATGCTGAGCGTCGTATGAAAGACGTGATAAACAGGATTTGTTTGAGCTGACTCTAGCTACATTTGCGAAAACGAAACTGCATATATCTGCTGAAACACTGGAGGGAATGCGCCCGACGACTCTCAGGAGAGACAACCTGCATACCGATTCTCAGTCGTTTTAAATTTCGTAATTACTACTTTTGTCCGCCCCTCGTGGTCTCGCGGTAGCGTTCTCGCTTCCCGAGCACGGGGTCCCGGGTTCGATTCCCGGCGGGGTCAGGGATTATTCCTGCCTCGAGATGACTGGGTGTTGTTGTGTCGTCTTCATCATCATCATTCATCCCCATTACGGTCGGAGGAAGGCAACGGCAAACCACCTCCATTAGGACCTTGCTTAGTAAGGCGGTGCGGGTCTCCCGCATCGTTCCCCTACGCTCTGTAAAGAAGCATGGGACTTCATTTCCATTTCAAATACTACTTTTATTTTATTTTGCTAAGATGGGAGACAGAGTTTTGGGAATAACAGTGGACTCCAGTAATTTTCGTACAACATACACTAAAAACTTAATATACTACACAAAATCTCTTTTCAGTTGTGTTGAGGATATCCAACCCACTTTTCAATCGTGTGGTTATTGCCACAACATGTTTCAGGACAATATTTCCCAATTTTAAGGAGGGGGCATACGGGACTGGGTTTTAATAATTGATATAGGGAGCATAATAATAGAGAGAACGGCTCGTCACTTGTAGCAAAGCATCTCAAGAATAAGCAGCATTCGTTGGGGGATATAAAGGAAAGCATGAGGGTGGTTGCTATCATATTTAGAATAGGTAGAGATTTATTGTGTCTTGAAAGAGGAGTGCGTCGGCGTTTTAAATGAGAGGACGAAAGAGTCTAAAGAGCATTTCTGGGCACAATTTAGCGATATCCTCTTTAAGAAGCAGCCACCAACATATTTTACCTAGTGACGTAGGATTTACGCATGCTAATTCCGTTCAGATTGCTGCTGAGATGTAGTTTTAAGTTAGAATGGGCTAGGACCAGACAAAAGTCATTTCTCAAACATTTTATGACAGACAGTAGTATCGTTGGTACTGAGCATGAGGCTTCAAGTAAATATCGTAGTTGGTAGGTGATGGCAGCGGCTCTCAGTTTGCAACTGTACCTCGAGAACGGTGGATGCACAGGCGTTTGATGTTTTATGGTTTTAGTTGACAATTCACGTGTGCAGCTTCTTTTTTGTGACGAGGCCTAATGCCATAAAACATTTTAAGGTAGTTTGTAACTAAGGACATCTGTAATCCTTACATTTCTATCGCTATAAGGAGGATTGTTTTATCTGGTTTTCTTGTTTTTGACACTTGAAAATCGGATGATGTTGGCCCGAAACATGCTGTGTCAATAATCACATGATTTAAAATTGGGCTGAATATCCTCAATATTGATTGAATAAAAGTTGTATGATGGCTTCACATAAATTATCTTTTAAGTTAATATTAATGTAAATTAAAATTGAACTAGCCTTCAGGCAGCCTAAATCTGGTGTTAAATAAACGTTTATACTTTGTTTCGTGACCTCACATCCGTTAAACATGTTGAGAGACATACGTCCTTAAATAATGCAGAGAGTCGCCAACGCCACTTCAGAGTGAATTGATTTGTGGTAGGTTGTGTAAACCTGCCATACTTTTTATTTCCCAGAATACTATCCAAGAAAATATTGGCAACAGTATACACACAAACGTCCGATATTCGCTGTTACTGTCCGTACCTGTTGCAAGTTTTTATAAAAAAAAATATTTTGCTATGACGAAATTTTTTGGCTTACAATTATTTAGTCTTGAAACCCGAGGTTCTTAACATGGCACTGAAGACTTCCACAGGTTGAATTTTTAGCGTGTTTGAACGGAGGCTCAGGTTTTATTTTCATCGAACCCAAGCACAGTTAACGCCACAGTCTCTAATGTGGCAAAAGTAAAAGAAATAAATAGAATAAAAGTGATATATAGGAGTTTGGCAAGCTATGTAGTGTTATCAGTACTAAGTAATCAGTATGCCTGAAATGACTTTACAAGTTTACAATCAGTTTGTATTGCCAAGTATGGCTTACGGCAGTGCAACGTGGACATTTAAAATGGAAACTATTCGAAAACAGTTTTGATCAGAGACCAGTGTACAGATGTATGCTGATAACATCTACGGGAGAGAGGAAAATAAACAGATGGACCGCGGACCAGACAGAGTGTGACTGTAATGAAGGTCTGCTAGACGTATAGCGAGGCGAATCGATGACAGATACATCGAGGAAGTCCTTCGTTGAATTATAAAAGCTAAGGGGACACCAAACCACGACTGCTGGAAGGCGCGTTGATGAAATAAGAAAACAAGCAGAAGTAATATGGATTTATTCCGTAAGGTGGGGAAAGGCCTTGGAGATACCTTCATTTGGAAGTGTGTGTCAAGTCCCTGATAATGGTTATCATGGTTTTACGGAAGGCATAGCCCGAGAGTGTTGAATAATAGTCCCTCCACCAAGTACAGTACGACGGCTTGCAATGAATGTACATAGACTTAACATTAAAACTGTTCCGATTTTAGAAGCCCTTCATTGCACTGATAAATAAAATTTTAGGTTTTTAATACTAAAAGAAGTATAATTGTGATTTTTACTGAGTATTTTGTCCTGAAAGTCTAACAGAACTTTTGCATCACACACAGTGAATAATCGTACGTTTCAGTAGATGTAAACTCTTAGAATAATTTTTAACTACCTAAAATGTACAATATATGAAATGTAGTTTCGACTGTCGTTTGGTTAAGGAACAGCTCTCTTGAGTATCCAGCAGCAGTCTGCCAACTTACTTGGAGTCTATTTTCCCGGGTAGCGTTTTTCCATTTCAGCGATGTCGTTGTGGAAGAGTTCGCCATGTTCGTCGCTGACAGCACGGAGGACCTCACGGAAGAAATGAATGTTGGAGGTCTACATGCGTATTTTCAACGATATTTTACAGCCCATGACCTTGTAGTTCTCAGTCCATTCGCTGAGTCGTTCTCTTTAATGCTCAGATCTGTAGTTTCCTAGAACGTTTATGACAACTTTTTGAAAGGGAACCATATTTAACATATATTAACATATTTAACAGGCTTTCAGATTGTGAATCTTTTATAATTTTCCTAATTTGTGGTTCAACAAATACTCCCTCTTTTAGTTTCGCTTAGCTAAATTTTGGGAACGTGGTTTTTAGGAAGAGAAATACACTCCTGTTACGATCCATTAATTTCACAACAATTTTAGTCAAACATAGAATGAACGCAGTAAGACTTTTTCAGGACTTACAAATGATCGATGAACAATATTTGTCTTTCTGGATTGAACGAGTCCCTCTTTGGCCAGCTTTTCGTACTTGCTTCTATCTCTGCTATCCCACATGCACAAGAGGCAGCAAAATTTTGTATAGTCATGCTGTAATCGAAGCAGAAGAGCTATCACTTTAAAATCCGCACATATCTACCATGAATAGCCTATACATCGAATAGTGGCTAGCAAGAGATGCGTGTTCGTGTAGCTCTCCTTCGTGTCTACATCGTGAGCTACAGGAATGAATAAAACTTATTTCCATCATGTTGCAACACACCTTTCAAGCTGGTTTTCAACGAGTCAATGAAAAAATGCCGATCTTGGTCCTATTTAGAAAATAAATGCTTGAATTCCTTTTGGCTTTGATGGGACGAACTTAGTTTGGTCCCATCCTATGAATGTGCCAGCCTGTCAATGTTGAAGCAAGTAATCCTGCTTTACTTTTAGGTAAACCAAGATCACGAACCAAGTCGTTTAGATCCTTCTATGCTGCAAATTGAGGCTTCGTTTGTGGTAACTCATTGCAAAAAACTGGGGCCACTCTGCTGCGGGAATTCACTAATGTCATCAACGGTTTCAAAATCTGCAGTCATATTTTTGCCGTCTGGTGGAGATGGTAGGGGAAGACCTCATCCATGAGGAAACGGTCGAATTGATAATTCTAAACACGGATATTTAACAGAATAAATGAGCTTAAAACGAATTCCAGATTTATTTGTCAAGCAGAAGCAGCATTCAGATTTTCGTCAGGCTCCCGCCATATTATAGGAACTGTAAAAGACACATGACAGACTCCTTTTAAGCAGCCAGTTAATTATGTTACACGTTTCAAATATATTTTTAGATGACAATCAACAGCACAAATATACTGCAGGCCATGCATGACAGTAGTCAAATTTTGCCTTTTCTCTTTTAAAGTGAATTCGCCACAAACGTAACTAAAATTATTTTTATCGTTTGAACGTTTGCAAGACACGTTCCTCTCCTAAAAAAACGCCTGAGAAAATATACTATTAGCCGACATTATACTTGTCAGTTCACAGTTGAAGAATACACAGGATTAGCTTCTTTCATTAAACAAAGCTTCTACTCCTCTGGCAGCTATGCACGACACTATCTGCAACAGATCTTTCACTTTATCCGTTATTGGAGCAAACCTTTGTAATAGGGAGAAAGCCATTACCAAGACGAAAAGTTCATTGTTCAACTGTGTTGTGATTCCTGAAGTCATAAACAACAAACGTTTGAAGCAAATATATCAACTGTTGACCCATTCAAATAAAATTATATTCTTTTAATCACATTAAGAAATAAGAAAGTAGATTTTTTTATATTACAAAAAAAATTGTGGTTATTGGAACACGTGTGACTTCATTTTTGGATTTGGCCGATACAAACGCATGGGAAACAGCTGAAATTATTTATTTAACATTGTAATTGTTGACCAGTGTTGTCAGCTGTGTACGAGATAACCTTCTTGATATTTAGTGACACATGTTTCATTTATATTCCGAGTCTATTCTCTGATGCCAGGGATTTTCAAGGGGTCGACAAAATAAGCAGTCTTCAGGTTTCGTTAACAGATTTCCGACGTTCTGAGGAACTGAAAATGCTGCGATGAGCATCTGTATTTTCAACTTTAAACTTATTTTTTCCATTGCTTTACATCAAACGAATGAGATTACACCAATTTCCCCTTCACCATTCGACTTCCCTCCTTTAGGCTATAGCTTTGGTTTAAGCCTATACTATAATTAAGTGGTAAATAATAGTGATACTTTTATTATAACGATGTTGTTGTTGACGCAAAGGTGACAGCGGACTACCTTTGGACTCTGTCAGGACACACCTTCTACCATGACGTACTCCTGAAATATTCTAGTTTGCATAGAGCGATTTTCGGCGCAGGTAGTTTCAAATGATATAAGATATTTTTGTTTAAGTTTCAAGTTAAAATATTATTCAGAATACAACACTGCTCCACATTATTAGCATACAAAATATTACGTTGACGTCATGTTAGCCAGCTACCAGTACATTCAGTGTGGTTAATTGCCACAAAACAAGAAATTACTAAGACTCGTTTACCGATTTTGTTTCCATAATGATGCACAGTTAAATAATTTTTTAGGAGACCAACCATGATATCTCTTGCATGACACGAAATTTTTAAGGAAGTACTGGTTAGGAGTACGTCATTACCGGAAGATGAAATGTTTTACCTTGTTTTCGTGATGCTGCTGAACGAAAATCGCAGAAGTGGAGCAAATAACTGCAAATAAAGGTGCAAAAAGTTACATAACGAATGAATTACATGAACAGGATAACCAGGAGTAGCGTTCTCAGATCCCTTCTAATACTCAGGTCACGAACGCACTTCAGGAAGATGGCTACACAATACAAATGCTCTTACCCTGATCGTGAAGTTATACATCATAGCAAACTCATGGCGATTAGGATTACTGGACTCCCGGGAAAGGTTCCAACACAGACTGTTTGAAGCGTTACTCCCCCTAGACAGAAGTCGACATTGTGCCTTTTACTATTCAGTCCCGATGCAATTCCTGTGTTTAATCGTCAATGTGGAGGTCCAAGGGTTACAGTAAACCTGCAGTGGTGCAACGGAATCTACTACTGGTCTCCCAGGAAAGGTTCAAAGCACAGACTGTTTGAAGCGTTACTCCACCTGGACAGAAGTCGGCATTGTGCCTTTTGTATTCAGTCCCGATGCAATTTCTGTGTTTCATCGTCAATGTGAAGGTCCAAGTGTTGCAGTAAACCTGCAGTGGTGCATCGGAATCTACTACTGGACTCCCAGGAAAGGTTGGTTGGCCTTTGTATGCAACAGCCAATATGTAATCAGATTAAACTGGTTGAAAATACGAAGATCACATCATTATTCATATAAATAATAACTGGGTCGAAATAATTGTAAATAACCCAATAAAAACATGCGATTAGTCAAATCTTTGTTCATTTATTGATTCCTTGTTCATCTGCTCGCATCATCTTATTATAACATCAGAGAAGCACTATTAATTTCATCGAGTTTAACATGTTTCTGATAACAGCTTATAAAATAAATAAAATAAAATATTAATTTATTGTATAATGTATGATAGTGATTGGATGTAATTAATATTTGCTTATCTGGAACGTGGACGTTTAATTATTCGGTATCAGACGCTTGACAATGGCTTTTTCGTAAATGTAATGTTATTCGTAGTTGACCGTGAAATAAGACTCAAATAATCGGACTTCGTATTTAAATCGTTTCCAAAGACTGCTGCGGTAGGTGCGGACTCAAATCTAAATCTCAATATTAGAATAATTTGCCAGCCATGTCAATACGTCGTACAGAGGTGACTGTCTACTAAACATAAAAAGTTTACACAGTTAGTTAAATCAGATATATTCAACGAATAAGCCTACAGTTAAATAATTTTACTTACTTTCATAAATATAAATTCTTTACAGAATCGAGTGCCTAGTAAGATTGCAACTCGCAGTGTCCTTATATAACATCAAATATGGCGGTGTGCCAGTTAATAAAATATACGTGCTTCCAGCCTCAGCTGTTGTCCTCGACCTCTCTTTCTTAATGAAACATAAGAGTGTCGTAATTGTGTTTTGTTTTATCAGCGACACAGCGCTGCAGTTCTGTGCCATAGGCTTTATTTATTTGTCACAGATTAATTATTTAATTAAGATTTAGCGTTTCCGAGGAAACTCACGCACGGCATGCAAATGTGCCTTTATAAGCTCATTGTGTTCTTTGTCAGAATGCACACTAATATTTACAACTGCAATTGCAAAGAAACTGAGGTTAATCTTTGCGGGCAGAATCGACTTTCAGCACCGTTTCCAGTGACCATGACAGCATACTAATCTGTCTTTCATTTCCAACTGTTGCCCATCAAGCCTTCAAGTGGACTGAAAGCCACTGAGTCTTCATGAGCGACGAATCCTCTAAGTGTCTGCGGGAAATGAACACTGCTACACGTCCACAAAAAATGGGATGATCGTAGGGAGAGGATAACTTACCTGGTAGATAAGCACTTGGTGAGAAACGCCGACCCATCACCGTCTGGCAATATCCGTTAACATTTGATATTACATTCCATTTGTTTCTCACAGTTAATTCCTTTTATATCAGTCAGTCTGGTTTAGACCTTAGCTGCTACATCTCTCTTACAAAACATAAATTCTAATGGTCTATGTATAAGTAATCATTCCCGTTTCCTGTCTTTGTGGGACAGTATGTACGCAGCGAACAGTATCAGCAAGTTGCCTTCTGGCGCACCTTTAGATGACTTTGGCCGGTAATTTCCCACTGGCCTCAAGAGGTGGGTTCTGTAAGACCATGTGAGGATGAGTACTATTAAATTCCCTCTTGGGTTGATCTGCTCATGTCTCGAGCATCACCCAACCCACAGAAAATACAGACTACGTAAGACATAAATACCACTTATTTTAATCGAAGGCGTCAGCGGATGGAAGTGCTAACTCATGAGAACATACTTTTGAATTAATGCATGTTATTTGTTTGGCTAAATCTGTAAATCGTAAATCATAATGGAGTTATGAGTAAATTTTTCTACGAACTGTCACACTATTTTTTTTGCTACGTAATCTGTCGTATTGGTAAAACTATTATTAGTAATCATTAGTAACAAAAACTGCGACATAGCCGCGAATCGAACAGTGATCCGGAGAAATCAGAGCAAACTTCTTTATTCCTGTCTATGCCAAGTTTCACAGCTAAACGTTTGGCCGAAAACGACATATGTAAAGAATTCACCATTTTAAAGCAAACTGCCATAGATATTGCTTTTTCTGTAAATGTCGTAACGCACCCTTACAATAGGCTAAAGAAAGTATAATAAACAGCAGACAGACGAACCTTACACAGAGAACAGAACCAATAAAGAACGAATTAAAATCATTCCAATGAAATTTCACGCCAAATGGCCCAGAAAATAGAGAAATGTTGCAGAAAATCTAATGTTAGATGCGGTTTTCAAGTTAACAACAACCTAAAATTGCGAGCAAAGCGTAAACTGGAAAGGGTGTAAGACAAATTTGATGGCTCTGGAGTATAAGGATTGATTGTAATAACTGTGATAAATATTATATCGTCTGCTCTGGGATTGCATTTATCAAAAAATGGTCATTGTATAGGGAGCATTGTTAGTATTCATCCATTTTCTCCACAGGATGGAAAAAGGTCATGTGGTCACCTTGTTTGAAGAGTTTGAAATTTATGATGCGGAAAAACGAGATTCAGCAAAAGAGCTGAGTGGCAGAACGATTTTGTACCCAAGTCTCCTTTGCTTTGTTTTCCAGTGTTCTGCTATAATCACTGAACGCCTCTGTTATGTGTACATCTTGTCTTTGTCTTTACCTATCATAGAGTGCTTTACATATTTATTTCGTTTACTTACGTTGAGCGTATTACTATCTTGTTTTGTTGTTCTTTCTTTGCTTATATATTTCATTAACTAGACAATCTTGTTAAATAACTGGTACTGTGTTTTATCTTTCTTTTTTAGGAACGCCAGTCGCAGGGTAGGAGGGGTCCTCTGCCTTTTACGTTTCTCTGACCACTTCTCGTATATGCGGCATTCTGGCGCTCACGCCAACAGAGGGTACTGAGTACCTGCAACTGTCTGTTTTCATTTATTTGGCTTCTTTCCCTACTTGTTTTATCATTTCCGTATTATTCTGTGAACTACGTAAGATTGTTCTTATGTATTTAATTATACTTTATATAAAATTCGCCACAGGTGCGTATCAGAGTTATTGTCATTTATCTATTTTTTTAACCAACTAACTTCGGTAGCGTTTTAAGTTATTGCATTTAATTACTGATATGACTTATTCACCTCCTAAGCTTACTACAGACTTTATCGATTGAAATTTTCTTTTTATTCTATATCATCTGAGCTGATTTCATTTTTATCCTTTGACGATTATTTTTGGACATTCTTTTAATATATGCTCCGCCATATTTAAACCTCATAATTTTCACATGTACGTCAGTAATATTTTTCTTTGTGGCCTATTTTATTGTTTTAAGTTGTAGACAATCCATTAGTTGTACTTGCGTTTTTCACATGTCTTGCTGCAGAGCTGAAGATGGTCATGGATGACCGAAACCTGAAGTCTGAGGACCTAACAAGTTTGTGATCTTAGACGGAAATAAAGAAATTTATTCTATTATTAGTAAGTCCTATAAAATAGTTTAAAATATTATTAGTAAGTCCTAGAAAACTGTTTACTTGTAAGAACGCCCCTGCTACGGTGAGTTAGTACAGTCTTCATTAAAGAATACCTGGTAACGTTTTCAGAGCAATTATATGAGTTTTACTGTCTTACATCGGAGAGTAGTTTACCAGAGGTGCTAAACATTAAAAAGAAAGAAACTGTTATAGTAGCATTCACAGAGTAATATTAGGGAAATAAAAAGAAGGTCCACAGGAAGGTTTTGGTGTGAGTAACGTTTGATGCTGGTCGATAAAACTGTGTGTATGTTTTTGGGATTTTCCTTAGGTGCAGTAATCAATTTTGGAAATTCCGTCCTCTGTGTATAAGCGTTTCTCAAGTACAGCCCTTTTGCTTCAAGGGCCTTGTTACTCTCGTCACCAATACTTCTTGAATTGCTGAACATAACATACAGCGTATTACAAGTTCTGTAAGTATTTGCTTCTGGTAGTTGAAATCTAATATTATACAACTGACAACTTAGCAGCGGTATAGAAACAGTTATATTCAAATTATTATTAAATATTCTAGGTGGGTTTGTCGTTCAGCTATAATGTACTCGTATCTCATATAGGAATATTCTTTCGATACGTTCATGGACTCTTTCTTCAGGTACACGATTTGGATGGTTTTCGTGTCTTCGTTCATTTCTGGGAGCTGTTACCATCGACTACCACGAAGGACTTTCTGCACATTCACTGGAATTGCCCATCTACATTGATTATAGAGTGATAGGACTTATGCTTGTAAGAAGACTGTGGTGAGGACTGACCTTTCCTCCTTTTATTAAGACGTGTTCCTATAAGACCAAACAAATACACTCCTGGAAATGGAAAAAAGAACACATTGACACCGGTGTGTCAGACCCACCATACTTGCTCCGGACACTGCGAGAGGGCTGTACAAGCAATGATCACACGCACGGCACAGCGGACACACCAGGAACCGCGGTGTTGGCCGTCGAATGGCGCTAGCTGCGCAGCATTTGTGCACCGCCGCCGTCAGTGTCAGCCAGTTTGCCGTGGCATACGGAGCTCCATCGCAGTCTTTAACACTGGTAGCATGCCGCGACAGCGTGGACGTGAACCGTATGTGCAGTTGACGGACTTTGAGCGAGGGCGTATAGTGGGCATGCGGGAGGCCGGGTGGACGTACCGCCGAATTGCTCAACACGTGGGGCGTGAGGTCTCCACAGTACATCGATGTTGTCGCCAGTGGTCGGCGGAAGGTGCACGTGCCCGTCGACCTGGGACCGGACCGCAGCGACGCACGGATGCACGCCAAGACCGTAGGATCCTACGCAGTGCCGTAGGGGACCGCACCGCCACTTCCCAGCAAATTAGGGACACTGTTGCTCCTGGGGTATCGGCGAGGACCATTCGCAACCGTCTCCATGAAGCTGGGCTACGGTCCCGCACACCGTTAGGCCGTCTTCCGCTCACGCCCCAACATCGTGCAGCCCGCCTCCAGTGGTGTCGCGACAGGCGTGAAAGGAGGGACAAATGGAGACGTGTCGTCTTCAGCGATGAGAGTCGCTTCTGCCTTGGTGCCAATGATGGTCGTATGCGTGTTTGGCGCCGTGCAGGTGAGCGCCACAATCAGGACTGCATACAGGGCCAACACCCTGCACACAGGGCCAACACCCGGCATCATGGTGTGGGGAGCGATCTCCTACACTGGCCGTACACCACTGGTGATCGTCGAGGGGACACTGAATAGTGCACGGTACATCCAAACCGTCATCGAACCCATCGTTCTACCATTCCTAGACCGGCAAGGGAACTTGCTGTTCCAACAGGACAATGCACGTCCGCATGTATCCCGTGCCACCCAACGTGCTCTAGAAGGTGTAAGTCAACTACCCTGGCCAGCAAGATCTCCGGATCTGTCCCCCATTGAGCATGTTTGGGACCGGATGAAGCGTTGTCTCACGCGGTCTGCACGTCCAGCACGAACGCTGGTCCAACTGAGGCGCCAGGTGGAAATGGCATGGCAAGCCGTTCCACAGGACTACATCCAGCATCTCTACGATCGTCTCCATGGGAGAATAGCAGCCTGCATTGCTGCGAAAGGTGGATATACAGTGTACTAGTGCCGACATTGTGCATGCTCTGTTGCCTGTGTCTATGTGCCTGGGTTCTGTCAGTGTGATCATGTGATGTATCTGACCCCAGGAATGTGTCAATAAAGTTTCCCCTTCCTGGGACAATGAATTCACGGTGTTCTTATTTCAATTTCCAGGAGTGTAAATACGAATTTTAGTTGTCTGATTCCAGAGGCCATCAAAATATCGTTCTACAAATATGAAACTCTTCCGACTACAATGCATTACCCTTTTTCTTGACTGTGTCTCTATGACCCACATTTCCATTATTGCATTCATATGGTATGTCTCCATATCTACTATGCTTGTTTACTGCCTTCTTAAAGATATTTATTTTCCTGTTTCAGAAGTTTTGTGGTCTTAGTAGTGTAGTAGATACTTACCCGCATCCTGCTTTTATTTCATAGTGTGTACATTCTGCTTCTTCCTAAAAGTAATTATATACAGATGTTTCCAGATAAATAAAACGGGACACGAAATAGTGCTAAAACGCAGTGTTTAACATTCGTTTCAAAACAACCAGAACCCTCAAACACGTTCACTATAGAATTTTCTGTTGCTACAAGGTAAAACGAAAGAATTATTGTAACAACAACTCAGGTCTTAATTGACTATATTATATGAAATCTATATACTGCCAACATCAAATAATTCCTCGAAACATTAACAAATCCTATGTCTAAACATTTTAACGTTAGACTCTTTCAGTATAATATTAAACCCCACTTGTATTTCTTGGTGCGTTACCAGGAGCTGCATAACTGCTAGCAACCAATCGATCGCTGTCGCCAGTAACATCTTCGCCAAATATATACCTCTTTACACGATTAAAAGATTTCGACGTCAGTCTCATGTTGATACTGTGGCATAGTACTGTTTTCATCCAAAAACACGTACTAATAAACCGAAGAGCCAAAGAAACTGGTACACCTGCCTAATATCGTGTAGGACCCCGCGAGCACGCTGAAGCGCCGTTACAAGACGTGTCATGGATTCGAATAATGTCTAACGTAGTGCTGGAGGGAAGTGACACCGTGAATACTGCAGGGCTGTCATAAATCCTTAAGACCATGAGGGGGTGGAGATCTCTTTTAAACAGCACGTTGCAAGGCATCCTAGATATGCTCAATATTGTTCATGACTGGGGAGTTCGGTGGCCAGCAGACGTGTTTAAACTCATAATCGTATTCCTGGAACCATTCTGTAGCAATTCTAGACGTGTGGGGTGTCGCATTGTCCTTCTGGAATTGTCCAAGTCTGTCGGAATTCACAATGGACATCAAAGGATGCAAGTGATCCAGACAGGATGCTTACATACGTATCATCTGTCAAACTTGTATCTTGACTTATCATGGGTCCCATATCATTCCAATTTCACGCGCTCCGCACCATTACAGAGCTTCCACCAGGTTGAACAGTCCCCCGCTGACACGCAGGGTCCATAGATTCGTGATGTTGTCTCTTTACCCGTACACGTCCACCCGCTCGATGCAATTTGAAACGAGACTGGTCTGAGCAGGCAATATGTTTCCAGTCATCAACAGTCAAATGTTTACAGGCTCAGGTGAGGCGTAAAGCTTTGTGTTGTGTAGTCATCAAGGATATACGAGTGGGTCTCCGGCTCGGAAAGCTCATATCTGTGTTGTTCGGTTGAATGGTTCGCGTTCTGACACTTGTTGATGGCCCAGCATTGAAATCTGCAGCAATTTTCGGAAGGTTTACACTTTCGTTACGCTGAACGATTCTTTTCAGTCGTCGTTGGTCCCGCTCTTGCAGGATCTTTTTCGGGCCGCAGCGATGTCGCAGATTTGATGTTTTAAGAATTCCTGATATTCACGGTACACTCATGAAATGGACGTACAGGAAAATCCCCACTTCATCGCTACCTTGGGGATGCTGTGTCCCATAGCCGATCTAACAAATGCCCCAGAGACCTGCTGTCTTAGATAGCCATTGCCGACCTCAGCGCCTGATTCTGCCTGTTTACAAATCTCTGTATTTGAAACCCATGCCTACACCAGCTTCTTTGTCGCTTCATTGTATGTTAAGGCGAAAATATATAGCCATCTTGCCAGCATGTAGTCCAGATGAAACCACAGACAAATTCCCACTGCGCTGAGGGTTACGAATTTTTCTGCCCACCCCTTCAGTCATACATATTACGTAATACGAGGGAAAGAGACTTCTACCATTACAGTATGTATACCTTCTGTACGGCGGATGTCGCCAAGCTACTAAATTGCTGGTTATACTGTAGGGCTATTCATGAGAGCATTATTTGCGAAATTTTCCCCACCTCAGATTTCTTTTTTGTAAAATGAAGAAATCGCACAACAGTTGCTTCATCTACAATTTCTTATTCTATACACGACCTGTTTTGGAATACTTAAAGTTTCATCATCTTGTGTAAAATACAATAGTCAAAATATTGTGTGATACGACAATGAGAGGTGATTTTAAAGTCTGAAACGTCAGATTAGAAACTACGCGTCTAAAATTTCTAGAATGGATTAAATAAAATAAAAGAGAGAACGGGACGTTACTTATAAATAAAATCACTTAACCACCTGAGGCCATCCTCAGTCCATAGTTGTCATGGAACCAAAGGTTCCGTGCCGAGTAGAAAAATCCGAAGAAACGGACATCATGACCAGACACCAAAACTCACCAAACTCTAAAAACATATCAAATTTAATAAAAATGGGGGGAGGGGGCGAAGAGAAATCACATATTGCGTGGAATTGGTAATATAAATTCCATAAAAACCGTTCCCCCTAGATGCACGACCAGGTATACAAACATGAGAACTGTGTAATGTATCTGTTCGCGGTCGCTCCAGTCGAAATCACTGTGTGTCGATCAGTGAGTCAGTCCGTGATATTTTGTAATTTGTGTAAACCTGACGTTATTGTGCTCAACATTAATTTGTACCAAAACATTTACAATGCATATGATAAGCGACATGCCGATAAGTTGAAACTCAAGTGCGAGCAAGAAGTTAATCGTTTCTGAAAGTAAACTAAAGTGAAGTTCACAGACAAGAATTCTCTTAGTTACCATATCCAGCGAGAGATTGATAAGCAATATAATCATGTGGTTCAAAGGAAAGTACGAATATTGTAGTCTTTCATCTGCAAACTAAGTAGAGATTCAATGAAATTTTAAGTATATAATGTACTAACGTAAGGCTCACTTTTTGGGGATCCGTCAAAACGGTTAATACTCTCTCCGTGCAGCCTTTGGGTCCATCTATCTCAGTGTGTCTGTTCGTCCGCAAACTATTAAGTTTTGGCATGATTGAAATGTTTTTAATCATGTATTAAGAATACTATTAAATATGTTTTATAAATAAAACATGGTTTAAGCAATGTTTAAAACAAACAAAAAAGAATTCGTTTTTAACCGACTACGGACTAAGCCTTACGCGAGGCGGACATGGGAGCGGGGGTGGGGAGGGGGTGGAAGGTCTCACCACATCTCTCCAAATGTCAAAATGTCATCAAGGTTGGGGGGGGGGGGGGGTGGATATAAATTTTGAAGAAAATCCCTTACGTAATGAATAGACGTACCCTAACTGTTTCTCGCAGCCCGCACAGGGCGCAATTTCGTGACTGGTCGGTTAAGTCCACCGATCTTTCGTAACAATACAGTAGTTCTTCTGTTAATCTCTCCATGTCAGTTTCTAATACGCGAAATTGTAATTATATAGAATGAGACTGGGCAGAGTCCTCAGCATTTTGAGACTGAAATTGTAACGAGTCAAATACTAAATATTAATACTAGAAATTGTGCATCTTGGCGCCAAATCTTATACGGTATGTACCGCTATCTGTGATCGCTCAAGGCCTTTGCTTTCCCATGTTCTCGATCCATATGACGTGACGATCTATCACTTGTGGAGTGGGTAACAAATATTTCCTGCCAGCACGCAGAGGCACTCCAGCGTATACTGTTAGACACGATATAGTAAACCACGCCCTATAACGTGCCACAAGCGCCACACATGACATTAGCCAACTATATCAAATTTCCGTTAACATGAGGTGGGATGTTTAACATTCTCAGAGACTAAGGGACTTCCACATCTTTTGATGAGTATGCTGTGGTCACTCCCGTCTTTCATGATAAGAACAGCCACGTTTACACGGCTTCACACAAAGAAAGGCAATTTGAAATACCGGTAGAAACGTAATAATCAACTCTTGGGGGAAATGTAGTAATCAAGTGTCCTTCATTTCGAAGCTCTATGGGATCTATTCAACAATTAGTGGCTTCAGCTGAAAATGGTATATCTAAAGTAACTTGTGGACTCTCTTGCTCGCAGAAATGAAGCTGTTATCAGAGCTAGAGGTGATTTCACACAGTATTAGTGTGACGTCTTGGGTATATAATTTTTCTGTGCTAAATTAAGGAAGTTGTGGAGTATCAAAAAACCTGTCTCGCAAAGAAAAAGAATGGTTCCCAATATCTTTTGTCAAATATGTATGATATGCCGAATTCAAGACTAAATTATCAGTCACGCTCTGGGATATCGTAGCGAAGTAAAAAATGTGGATATTCGGCAAGTATTCGACAAATTCCTGTACTATCGATGGTGGTGTATACCGAAAATTTGGCTGTCTTGGCTTCATATCAGGACGGAAAAATGAACAAGACACTAAGATGTAGCAACTTTCTGACATATTTTCCTTTGCAAGTGCAAAGAATCATCGGTCGTAAAATAACAAGTGGAGTTTATTGAGACTCTCCATTCTCTTGATGTAATTGAATGCATGAGGAAGTTACTTACAGGCGACGTAGACGCGCTTCGTAATCGAGTTGACGGACCAACGTGATTTATGACTGGAGTCGCGAGAGAACAGGATGTTCGAAGTGGCGCAATAATCAGCCGCGAAGATGATTGCAAGATTCAGCAATGTCAAATTGGTACTGAAGCAGTAAGCATTTCTCTCACTTTAGCCGGGGCAGTGTGTATTCCACAATTGCTTCTCTCTGAACTGCACCATAGCTAGTCAGAAAGATGCTCATTGTCTGAGTTAATAGAGTGGATTATGCGAGTGTGGAGCCTGAGGCCAAGATATGTACACGATGAGTGTAGTCACGTTAAAGGCTTTAAAGTGGATATCATACAGTTAATACGAGAACGAGAAAATTCTGTCACGAGTTATTTATGTACAACATATTTTACATCGAATATTACAGATAAATGGAGAAATTATTGCTTATAATGGACATCCGCGTATGAAAGGTAAAACTGTGATTACAACAGTGAATGCGTAAGAGCTATAAATCATAATAACTGATATTTGTTAACATATTCCGAGAGTGTTGATTAACTTCACTTGAACTGTTGTTAGTCATTGTATGAATATATTATTAACATGTTCATATTGGTCAGGGTGCTGGTTCGCAACCTGGGGCTAATTACCCACTGAGGGGTAAAATGAAATTTTCTGATGGTAAAAACCTAAAGGATTCGATTGTGTTCAGTCATAAATATAAATTACTTTCAAAATATTATTACTATTATCACAATTTTGTAAGGGCCTACGGTCGTCTACCGTTGTCCGCTGCCTTATTGCCGCCTGCTGTACCCGACGCAAGCCATATCGAACGCCCAATTAAAAGTTAAGTGAGATTGTACTTAGGGCATGTATGTGAAGGTGTTGAGGGCTGCTACCTCACTTCCGGTAACTGTAAGAGCATGGGTGTTACCATGGAAGTAAAGCTGTGCCTATGAAGAGTTCATGGTGTTTAAGACAGATGTTAAATATTAATATAATGCACGAGCGTGCCTCTTCCAACTCGTGGGAAATTGTTTTTTGATGCAATACGTAACCAGCTGCAAGGCCGTAATCTGTTCATCAAATATACTGCATTCGATTGTTGGTAGCCTTAGCGCTGTGATCCCCAGTAAAGCTAATAATGGAATTTTCAGAATAGTGCTCGTTACGGTTTTCACTGAATAGTGGGGCATAATAGTTCACGTAATTTAACTGTGACTAAGATTGGAGTGCCCGCTGGCCTTGCTAGTAATTGTAAGTTTTTTTATATCTTAATAGCAGGCAATTTCCCTTAAAGTTAAGATTTGCGCTGTTGGCTTACCTTGTCTGTGTAGCTCAGTCGTGGTGGGGCAAAGGCAGTGTGCCGTTTTATTAGTGAATAATTTAACCTGTTATTTAATATCTTTTGGTGGTTGTTTACATTGTCCCTGCGGAACTGTTCTGTGCGCTTGTTAAATGTTACAGCTGGCTGGTTGGTGTTTCAGGGTAAGCGCTACTTTTCCACCTATGGGTACTGGGGCTGTGAAATCCTGGGTAGCGGGAGGTGACTCCGGGTCGAAGCTCTAGAAGTGGTTTTTGTACCAACTGCTGCCTTCCGCCTTTCGCCTTGGCTTCTCCAAGTTAAGTTTTAGTTCTGCCTTCGAGCGACCTGGTGTCACTCCTCGCTAATTAATTCTGGCGCTAATTATATTTTCTCTTGGGTAGACTTTGTTTCATAAAAAAGACATTGGTAGCAGATTCACCTAATTCTTGTGACTTACTATTTTTATTATCTAAAGTAATTATGATTAAGATATTGTTGTTTTAGAGGAATTTGTTGATATAATTGTTAAATAAAACAAGTGATAATAAAAGGGGTCCAGTCCTTTCTATTGTTTTCCTATTCCCTATTAGAAGAACGTTTCAGATTTCTCACATAGTCCAACCACTAATAATGTATGTTGTGATTTGTTCCACACATCACCGATGATAAAAATGAGACATACACAAAACAAATGCTAAATGTCGTAAGAAAATGTCTTCTCCTAGTTGTAGATAGTACCTGCAGTCATCTAGAAATTGCTTTCTCGCGAAGTGTAGGTTACGGAGTAAAGAAGGAGTGTTGTCACTTAATAAAATTACAACAGCGGATGCTTCCTCAAAGCAACAAATTTTAAATGCCATGAAGTCAGACAAAACAGTGAAGCGGACGTCATAAGATAAAGAAAGCAGCGAACGCCGCAAGCAGTAGCAAGCCCAGAAAAAGGAATGAAATCCTGTGGAATAAGAAAGACAAAAGGAGAAGGCCAGTTCCTTTTCAGGAACGTCAAAAACGTTGCCATAAGAGAAGTAACATGTACTGTACTTTACGGACTGAAAATAAATGGTAGGTAGAGGAAAAAGGAAGACCAATTAACAAATCCAGCACCACAATTGAACAATTAAAGTAAAGCGTGTGAAGGAAATATGAGGATGCCGAGTTTCCAATGTTGATTTCCAATGTTGACAACTTAGGCATGCAGCAATGTCAATTTAGTTTTGCAAAAATAGACAAATATCGAAAGTTGTCTCTGTGAAGTGAAATACACTCCTGGAAATGGAAAAAAGAACACATTGACACCGGTGTGTCAGACCCACCATACTTGCTCCGGACACTGCGAGAGGGCTGTACAAGCAATGATTACACGCACGGCACAGCGGACACACCAGGAACCGCGGTGTTGGCCGTCGAATGGCGCTAGCTGCGCAGCATTTGTGCACCGCCGCTGTCAGTGTCAGCCAGTTTGCCGTGGCATACGGAGCTCCATCGCAGTCTTTAACACTGGTAGCATGCCGTGACAGCGTGGACGTGAACCGTATGTGCAGTTGACGGACTTTGAGCGAGGGCGTATAGTGGGCATGCGGGAGGCCGGGTGGACGTACCGCCGAATTGCTCAACACGTGGGGCGTGAGGTCTCCACAGTACATCGATGTTGTCGCCAGTGGTCGGCGGAAGGTGCACGTGCCCGTCGACCTGGGACCGGACCGCAGCGACGCACGGATGCATGCCAAGACCGTAGGATCCTACGCAGTGCCGTAGGGGACCGCACCGCCACTTCCCAGCAAATTAGGGACACTGTTGCTCCTGGGGTATCGGCGAGGACCATTCGCAACCGTCTCCATGAAGCTGGGCTACGGTCCCGCACACCGTTAGGCCGTCTTCCGCTCACGCCCCAACATCGTGCAGCCCGCCTCCAGTGGTGCCGCGACAGGCGTGAATGGAGGGACGAATGGAGACGTGTCGTCTTCAGCGATGAGAGTCGCTTCTGCCTTGGTGCCAATGATGGTCGTATGCGTGTTTGGCGCCGTGCAGGTGAGCGCCACAATCAGGACTGCATACGACCGAGGCACACAGGGCCAACACCCGGCATCATGGTGTGGGGAGCGATCTCCTACACTGGCCGTACACCACTGGTGATCGTCGAGGGGACACTGAATAGTGCACGGTACATCCAAACCGTCATCGAACCCATCGTTCTACCATTCCTAGACCGGCAAGGGAACTTGCTGTTCCAACAGGACAATGCACGTCCGCATGTATCCCGTGCCACCCAACGTGCTCTAGAAGGTGTAAGTCAACTACCCTGGCCAGCAAGATCTCCGGATCTGTCCCCCATTGAGCATGTTTGGGACTGGATGAAGCGTCGTCTCACGCGGTCTGCACGTCCAGCACGAACGCTGGTCCAACTGAGGCGCCAGGTGGAAATGGCATGGCAAGCCGTTCCACAGGACTACATCCAGCATCTCTACGATCGTCTCCATGGGAGAATAGCAGCCTGCATTGCTGCGAAAGGTGGATATACACTGTATTAGTGCCGACATTGTGCATGCTCTGTTGCCTGTGTCTATGTGCCTGTGGTTCTGTCAGTGTGATCATGTGATGTATCTGACCCCATGAATGTGTCAATAAAGTTTCCCCTTCCTGGGACAATGAATTCACGGTGTTCTTATTTCAATTTCCAGGAGTGTAGAAAGTGTTGTGCTACACAATATATTTATATGATTGATGAGTGGAGTGCTAGGTTTTTGTGACAGAGTTTGCTGTGATGAAACAGTGTTTTTTTATTCAGTTCTTCAATTTCAAATTTCATAAGCACGAAAGCTGTTGGGATTTTCGACTATTCATCTCTTCAGATGACGTTGTCGGTGCCTGCAGCAAGAATCAAACATTAAACTACAGCTGGCAGAGTATGGCCAATGCTAGATGGTGCTTTCGTAGTTCGTATGTGAGTTACCAAGCCGTCGGATAACTGAGAGAAATGACTGAAAAACACTTCCACTTCCAGGAGAATACTGAGCCGTCTGGGACACCGCTCTCCTGCATATGACGGCCCGAAGGGAATCTATCAGATCAACATCTACGTACGACACCTCTCAGGCCGGCCGTTGTGGCCGAGCGGTTCTAGGCGCTTCAGTCCGGAACCACGCTGCTGCTACGGTCGCAGGTTCGACTCCTGCCTCGGGTATCGATGTGTGTGATGTCCTTAGGTTAGTTAGGTTTAAGTAGTTCTAAGTCTTCTATTTAGAGAGTAAAATAGCTGATGATGGTCGAAGTAGAGAGGATATAAAATGTAGACTGGCAATGGCAAGGAAAGCGTTTCTCAAGAAGAGAAATTTGTTAACATCGAGTATAGATTTAAGTGTCAGGAAGTCGTTTCTGAAAGTATTTGTATGGAGTGTAGCCATGTATGGAAGTGAAACATGGACGATAACCAGTTTGGACAAGAAGAGAATAGAAGCTTTCGAAATGTGGTGCTACAGAAGAATGCTGAAGATAAGGTGGGTAGATCACGTAACTAATGAGGAGGTATTGAATAGGATTGGGGAGAAGAGACGTTTGTGGCACAACTTGACTAGAAGAAGGGATCGGTTGGTAGGACATGTCCTGAGACATCAACGGATCACAAATTTAGCATTGGAGGGCAGCGTGGAGGGTAAAAATCGTAGAAGGAGACCAAGAGATGAATACACTAAGCAGATTCAGAACGATGTAGGTTGCAGTAGGTACTGGGAGATAAAGAAGCTTGCACAGGATAGAGTAGCATGGAGAGCTGCATCATACCAGTCTCAGGACTGAAGACCACAACAACAACAACAAGTCTTGGGGACTGATGACCTCAAATGTTAAGTCCCATAGTGCTTAGAGCCATTTGAACCATTTGAACACTTCTCACATCAGCGATTCAAGCAGGAAAACATCTGACGAGTTTCGCTCCACTGCATGCCACGAGAGGGAAGACCACGTCTCCGGCCGCTGCAAGTATCATGTGGCGGAAGCGGCCGCCAGGCAGTGACACTTCGAAAGAGTGGGATGCGCACTGTAGGCGGCATAAATGTGAATCCTCAAATCTAGAACCAGGTGGTTCAGTGCTAAGAGCCAAGACTAACTTGGTGAAATGCTGCTGTGAGGAGGACAAGGAATATCAACGAAACTTGTAAAATAACTGTAATCTGTGTAAAATATGAAGCACATTAACAAAAGGGAGGGATCTTGGAAGCGATGCGAGTGTGTAAAAGGTGCACAGATGCTACCTGATAGTGCCTACATTCCAGGTGTAAAGAGCTTTTTCCTGCAAAGAAGGTAAAATTAACACATCACTAAAATTTAAATTAACTTTAGGTTCAGTCCCGACCATGGAAGGTATTGACTTCTTTCGGGTTCATGGCCGAGTAGGAACGACATGCTACTAGATATGTGCCCAGGTAGGGGGAGCAATAGAACTTAAGTCAATGAACAGAACAACAACAGTCTTTAGGAACGCAACATAGCGCAAATTCAAAGTCCTTCACAATACACTTGAAAGTCCTAGTAATGGTTGTAGGTGGCCAGAGGGTGGACGGCTTGGAGACACTGATTGAGGGGATGTCCCACGAATCAGCGCGAATGAAACACCCACTTTGGCTCATAATTTGACGTCACGGCCTGCGACATGTCCTCAGTCTTCCGTTGTGTGTGAAGTCCGTACCGGGTGGTGTCTCACGAGATGACAGCTCGCAGATGATGTTGGAGGTGACGTCCCGCTAAGCGATGCAGAGTAGGCAGTCGAAGTGACCCTCGATCTTCAGTGGAGGACTCCCACTGGAGGGACAGCGAATTGCCGTCGGCGTTGATCCCGTGAGACTGGTTCGCTTAGTGGGCGGAGCTCAATATTGAGCGACAGCAGAAGGTTGGCGTTAAACCACGAAGTGATTGCTGGACGGCCGTAGATCGGACGAGTGGCAGCCTATATAGCCGTGTTGCGGATGGTTACAGGGACCAGCGCTTGGAGGCACATGATTGGCGACATAGTACCAGCACTAGCAGCACCACTTGTGGCGAGGCTTGCACACCAGGAACCGTGGCGACTGCCTGAGACTCAAAGGGAAAACAATCCAGCATGTTTATGTGTACGGCGGATTCTTTCCCTGTGGTTTCCAGAGCCCATATAGCGAGGGGACGAAAATGGCGGCCACCCGCGATACACCGCTGTATGAGTGGTGGTTGGAGCGCAGGCGCTAGTCGTAGGATTGAGTAACTTCATTGTTAGCTATATATATGGTTAGTTATAGATGGTCCCTGAGTATTTAGGAGACATAGGAATGTGGACGGACGTTCCAACTCTAATTTAAAAAGCTTAAAGATCCTAGAAGAGATATATTTTCATAAGAGAAAGTCACAATCCTGAGCACGCCAGAAACATCCTACACTGGCGACTGCACAATGCAATGAAGCAGAGGTTAAAGGTAGAAAGAAATGTTAACCAGTAGTTAATACAGCAACGTAAATGGCTGCAAAAATTTAAGCAAGACCACTAATGTGCTAGGAGAGAGTGCATGAGGAAATGTTATCATCTTAGATAGAGAGAGAGTACTGAACCCATGAGATAGCGATAGAGGTAACAAACAGAGTGGTTGCGGTGATTGCTGGCGATTAATTTTCGGCCGAAGCATTACGCAGTCATGAACACAGAGCAAAAATGGGGGCACACGTACATGAACAATATTACGAAGCTCTGCTGAAAGTAATGAATAAGTAAACTGTGGCTAGCATTCAGGCAGCAAGTGCCTAGAGCAGAGTGCATTCGCGTCGTCATCTGTTGGGAGTCGTTTGTTCGTATAAAGCGAACAGACTGGGGCTGTGGTGACTGAGCTCCGAACTTCTTGTGCCTCTGATTGACTTCTCTCTAGTGAGCTTCCGATTGCAAGAAATAGAAGCGTTGCAGGCACCAACGGCTGTCTGCTGTGACTTAAGGAACTGATTGTACCTTTTTGCGACAGAGGATTCACATCTTGCCTCAGTTCCAACCATTGGAAGGCGGTCGTCACTTTATCCCTGTGCTTCCACGAAGAAGAGAAAGGAACCATTTTCATGTTTGACCATTTTTAGCGGTTACCACAGTCTTGGTCATTGACTCTTCTCAAAAGAGCCTCAACCAAAATTGGATTCCGAATTTCTGTTCCTCAATACTTTAGGAATTTTTCTACAAGGTGCGTCTGAAAAGTTTGATTAATAGATCTGTACGTTAAAAATCGCCCTTGTTAGGATGAGATAATCACGCATATGGATTTGGTGACGTGTCAAAGAGCGCCCCTTATCGAGAAATCGCAAAGTTTCCGTTCTCTCTCACTTTTCTATCAACTTTCTGCACCAAATTGTCAGTAATGACTGAAGATCGCCCACTTCGTTCCCCATCATCCACGTTCGCAGGGCTATTTTTAAAAGCTCTCAGCCATTTCCGAGCCACCCCGTCAAGAGTCAAGATGTGTGCTTCATGGAATTTTTACAGAACGTCTAAGTTATCGAAAATTATGCTCAGGCGGCAGATGTCTATGAGGCCGGCATTCAAAGCTGCAGACTATTAACGAAGGTACAAACAAATGGAATACGTTTCCAGATACGTGAGTGGCTCGAGGACTTCTTAAGTAACAGAACCCAGAGCGTTGTCCTCGATGGCGAGACTTCATCAGACAAGGGGCTATCGTCAGGAGCGCCACAGGAAAACGTGACAGTACCGCTATTATTTTCTATATACATAAATGATTTGGGAGACAGGGTGCACAGCAATCTTCGGTTTTTTCCTGATAATGCTGTGGTGTACGGGAAGATGTCGAAGATGAGTGACTGTATAATGATACAAGAAAATGTAGACAAAATTTGTAAATCTAGAAAAATGTAAGTTAATATGGATGAATAGGAAAACCCAACCCGTAATGTTCGGATACAGCATCCGTGGTGTCCTGCTTGATACAATCACGTCGTTTAAATATCTGGGTGTAACGTTGCAAAGTGACAATAAATAGAACGAACATGTGAGTATTGTGGTAGCGAAGGTGGATGTTTGGCTTCTGTTTCTTGGGAAAATTTTAAGAAAGCGTGGTTCAACTGCAAAGGAGACCGCATATACGACACAAGTGCAAAGTATCGCTCTAGTGTTTCGGATTCGCACCCGGTCTGACTGAAGGAAGACACCGAAGCAGTTCAGAGGCGGGCTGCTGGATTTGTTGTCGGTACCGAACAACATTCAAGTGTTACGGAAATGCTTCGGGAACTCAAATGGGAATTCCCAGAGGGAAAGCGACTTCCTTTCCGAGGAACGCAATTGAGAAAATTTACAGAACCGGCATTTGAAGCTGATTGCAGAACTATCCGACTCCCAGCAACATACATTTCGCGAAAGGACCACGAAGGTAACATACGAGAGATTAGCGCTCACGCGGAGGCATGTAAAGAGTCATTTTTCCCTCGCTTTATCTGCGAGTGGAAGAGGAAAGGAACAACGAAGAGTGGTACAGGGTATCCTCCGCCACGAACCATACGGTACCTTGAAGAGTATGAATGTGGATGCAGACATAGATGTAGAGCAGAAAATTATTTTCTCTTAAATACTAGCATTAGAAGTACATACACATCGCAAGAACTTAAGCAAAACATTCAGCGTGGCGCAGTTTAAAGTATCCCGCCTCCCCTTCAAATGCGAATGCAATATTTAGACTTCTGAAATAAAGTAAACAACTAGACCAAGGGACAGTTTTATGCAGTAATCGATTATTATCATTTTTCTGTCAGCATTTCAATTTATTTCACCTGTGAAGTTAGACGTTTCTCCTTGCGGTCTGCAAAATGACTTTCTCGGTAGGAGAAAGTATTGAAATTATGGAAGCATATGTGTAAACAGGTTCGATTTAGGAAACTCTCAATGCTTTCGGGGTCAAGTATCCCGATAGAGAACTACCAGCAAAGAGAGCATTGAAGAGTCTGTATGAATATTGGCGCACCTACGGATCTGCGCAAAATGTAAAGCGACAAAGAATTCATTCAGTTCACAAACAAGTAGTTATTGCAGACATTCGCCGAAGAATTATTCAGAGCCTAAACAAGGCTACACGTTAAATGGCTCAACAGGCGCTTGTGTGGTGGAGGAGTTGCCAGCGGATATTGAAAAGTCTTAATCTGAAGCCATGTAGTGTGACGATTATGTAGCAATTACGGGAGCATGACAGTCAGAAAAGTGTAGATCACTGCATGTGGCTTTTGAATAACATCAACGATGGTTTGTCAGACCTTTTCCATTAAATCATGATTGATGAATCATTGTTTCATCTTTCCAATCATGTGAATTTACAGAACACAAGGTAATGGGCAACGGAAAACCCTAACAGTGTGTGTCAGCAACCATTCCATGATGAAAAAATCGGCGTTTGGTGCTGTGTAACAGGAACGCACTTCATTGGACAGATATTTTTTGACACAACCCTCAACCCTCAACACGGTTGTTTGTATGGAAATTTTGTGGTCAACTCACTGATTATGAAAGACAATATTCCTTCTTCCAGCGAGATGGAGCAACATGCCACAGTCTGGAGCGGGTCCATGATTTCTTTACTGAGGAACGAACTGTTAGCAAAATTTTTCCCACCACATTATCCGTATCTGACAAAATGTGATTTTTTTCGTGTGGAAATACTTGAAGAGTAAGGTCTATGAAACAAATCCACACAACCGAACTTTACGCTGGGTGTATCTGAATATGCTTAGACGTGCAGAGTTGTGGGCTGATGTAGCAGGGGGCCAGTTTCATCATGTGCTGTAAATATATTTTTCACTGTATTTTTCATAGTAAATAAATGATAATTCCAGTTCAGCTCTTCGTTTCTGTAATTTCATTGCATTTCCTTTACGCTTGTATGGGCTAGTTTTATCTGCGTCACGCTGTACAGGTGGGCTTTGCATCCCTTTCTGCACTGGCTATAGCCCCCAGTAGGTGCCTTCCTCTTCCTGCAAAGATCGTTTGACGTTTCCGTTCCGTTAATAGGCTGGTCTCATCCGTATATAAAATTTTCCAAATCTTCAAACCATGTTTGTCCATTAAATCACTTTCGATGAACCCAAACACTTAAGCTGTCGTTGCAGCTACTGGTTGGCGCAGAGATAATTCAGGATGGTGAGACATGAAGCTATAATACCATTATTTACTTGCCATCCCATTTTTAAATCTATTTGTTTTCACATTTTCATCTGCCACATCAAAGGTCAGGTCATCAAAACACGTGGTATTCAAGTAGCAGAGTGTGACCCACCAGTTCGTCCGTAAGATACACAGGTAGTTCTGTACCATGTCCAAATTTCCTCAACACATACAGAAGTTCAATTATTAGACCATTTGTTAGATCAAAACAACTGTCAAAACGTGTACAGTTAACAATATTTTAAGATGAATAGGTATAATACACAAGAAAACAGAAGGTTCAGCTTACAAGATACCGCCATACTTTTGAACTTACATTTTACTGCACACAGGGTAGAGCGATTTTAAATGTTTATACGTTACGTTATCACTGAATGAGTATGTTTATATGATGTACAAATTATAAGTAGACTTACAATACCTGTAAGAGCACTGATGCGTAGCTTCACAAATATTTACTTCCTCGGAATACAAAATAAATTTGAATCACTCCATGCGAGAATTCTCAACGGCTGTCGAACTGGTCAAGTACAACAGTATAGATGCAACCTAATACACATTCCTCCAACAGGTAGCATCATCAAGCAAATGGTTTTCTAAATATGTTATTGGCACAATTTCAAAGGGGGTACAATTTGTAAAACTTTCTCCTGTACCTTAGGGATTCACGAACAAATAATGGAAGTGTGGAGAAAAATGTTGTGCAAAGCTCACTGCGGTGCAAAAATAAGGTTTCTCTTTAATTTTATCATCATGATGGTGACTGTAAATTTTTATTACATTGTGTGATGTTTCTTTCAGATTATTCTGTTTACTTTACAGCACATTCTGAATAGTTTTGATTTAGTGTGTCATACCATACTAAACGACTATTCTGACAAATAACACACATGCCTCCATATGAAGAATATGTTTCAGACAGCCATATATGAGTTATTACAATCCTTTCGACAACATTATTTACAAACACATACTAACGATAGGCACACTTGTGGTACCACTACATGATTTTACATTCTGGGTGGCTTGTTCACTTGACATATCAAAACTTGTTTTCGTACTTCCTCTTTTCTTAATTCAGACTGGAACATAAATGGTATTTCTCTACTATATAAGTATTATCAATTAATATTTGTTTCTTTTATGTATTTTAAGCGTAATTACTTTTGTACTCTATTCTTGTGAGATTGATTATGTTATCATGCTACATTCAAATGTTCTGTTTATATATTTCTTATTCTGCTGTTCCATGTTACCTTGTTTGTCAAAATGTGTTAAGGCCTTCTTAGAAAAAACAACTGTTGATGTGTTGTAAACGAGCCTCTGTTAATTTAACACCACGGAAGGATGGATACGGAATAAAGTGTCTCTTTCATTTCATTAGTTGTCAGCTAAATTTGTGCGACGGGTTGTCCATTACCAGAGATTTTAGCTTTTGGGCGTTATTTTTTTGTTCTGGATATTTCTTTGTATTTTAGACATTTTCTCTGAATTATTTCGTAAACAAGTAGTGTGGGATTCGCTTCAGCCAGGGTGGTTTTCTCCGTCCCTCCGCCGGTGGTTCCATTTCAACCGCAGCACGGCTAGTGAGAACGACAGGCACTGATTTAATAGGGTGGGGTCTGTCGATTGTGGTGTCAGAGTACGTACGAGAGGCACGTGGTCGCGTTGAATCCATGAAAGTGGATATAACAATGTTAGTTGGCAGGGGAGATACGAAATGATTTCGTGAGTTTTTTACTCGTAGCGCATGTTACGTTAGTTGTTATAAATAACTCGATGAATTATCACTTAGTTGTATGAAAGGTAAAATTGTAATTTGCACAGTTTGCTTGTAAGAGCTATGAATCAAAGCGACTGATTTGTTAATAAATTCCGGTAGTGTAATGAAAGTTTATTCAATTTTTTCCCAGTTTCAACACTACGTAATTAAAATACAGACTTTAACTGTGCTTGTATTGGTCAGGATGCGTGGTAATTTTTAAAATCGAATACTGTCAAAGGATACGAGGTCTGTTATTAATTAGTCAGACTGCCAAGTATTAAGTAAATTATTATAATAAATTACCGGCAAATAGCTTAAAAGGCGAAGACATGTGTTGATACCGTGTCTCAACTGATGGCGCTATACTATACTACGAATTTTACGATAAACTGACTCCTGGCAAGCAAAGTGAAAGCAATTCCAGTTGAGGGAATAGGTCCCTACAACTGGCGCAAACAGAAAAAATATAGACAGACTGGATCTCTTTCAAGTAATTAATAGAAGAAAAAACACTTCTCGTCAATTGGATGAGTATGGTTCCCATAATGTCACTTTAATTTGTGCGTCACGCTTTCATTATCCACCGCAACATTTTGGGATAGCCGAAACGGAGGGAAGTCGAGTCACTTTGGAACAAACTAAATATATTCAACACCACGAAATTCGTAGTTCACAATGAGTTCAACTTAATGTAACATGTTGGTACATAATATTGAATCACCAGCCGGAACGCTCCACGGCTGATTCAATACTACTACCACAGAGCCTGAGGATCTTTCAAAATTTCACGGTCGAATAATTCTCGACTCCGTTGGACACAACACCACACATCGTATTAACCACCTTAATTTCTTCCAGTCTTTAGATAGGATGGGATGCTCAATTCCGCATCAAGTGCAGTTCTCTGGTTTTCGCCATTTCTAAAAGCTTTTCAGTGAGAAAAGAAGACCCAAAAGCTGCTGATAAAGCGGGAACATGAACGTGCTGTAGTGAAGTTAGCTGTCAGAAAGCTCGCCAAACGAATGTCCATCGGTGGTGAATGTGCTGAAAAGTAACAGATCTCGTGTTTTAAAACCGCCTCATATTGTATTAATAAACTCTGTGCTGTGCCTTCGTTTTTCGGATCACCTACATAGTCCTTGATTCTTTTCCTCAATATCTCTTTTGGTCATCAGTCTACTGACTGGTTTGATGCGGCCCGCCACGAATTCCTTTCCTGTGCTAACCTCTTCATCTCAGAGTAGCACTTGCAACCTACGTCCTCAATTATTTGCTTGCCGTATTCCAATCTCTGTCTTCTACAGTTTTTGCCCTCTACAGCTCCCTCTAGTACCATGGAAGTCATTCCCTCATGTCTTAGCAGATGTCCTATTATCCTGTCCCTTCTCCTTATCAGTGTTTTCCACATATTCCTTTCCTCTCCGATTGTGCGTAGAACCACCTCATTCCTTACCCTATCAGTCCACCTAATTTTCTACATTCGTCTATAGCACCACATCTCAAATGCTTCGATTCTCTTCTGTTCCGGTTTTCCCACAGTCCATGTTTCACTACCATACAATGCTGTACTCCAGACGTACAGTCTCAGAAATTTCTTCCTCAAATTAAGGCCGGTATTTGATACTAGTAGACTTCTCTTGGCCAGAAATGCCCTTTTTGCCATAGCGAGTCTGTTTTTGATGTCCTCCTTGCTCCGTCCGTCATTGGTTATTTTACTGCCTAGGTAGCAGAATTCCCTAACTTCACTGACTTCGTGACCATCAATCCTGATGTTAAGTTTCTCGCTGTTCTCCTTTCTACTACTTCTCATTACCTTCGTCTTTCTCCGATTTACTCTCAAACCATACTGTGTACTCATTAGACTGTTCATTCCGTTCAGCAGATCATTTAATTCTTCTTCACTTTCACTCAGGATAGCAATGTCATCAGCGAACCGTATCATTGATATCCTTTCACCTTGTATTTTAATTCCACTCCTGAACCTTTCTTTTATTTCCATCATTGCTTCCTCGATGTACAGATTGAAGAGTAGGGGCGAAAGGCTACAGCCTTGTCTTACACCCTTCTTAATACGAGCACTTCGTTCTTGATCGTCCACTCTTATTATTCCCTCTTGGTTGTTGTACACATTGTATATGACCCGCCTCTCCCTATAGCTTACCCTAACTTTTTTCAGAATCTCGAACAGCTTGCATCATTTTACATTGTCGAACGCTTTTTCCAGGTCGACGAATCCTATGAAAGTGTCTTGATTTTTCTTTAGCCTTGCTTCCATTGTTAGCCGTAACGTCAGAATTGCCTCTCTCGTCCCTTTACTTTTCCTAAAGCCAAACTGATCGTCAACTAGCGCATTCTCAATTTTCTTTTCCATTCTTCTGTATATTATTCTTGTAAGCAGCTTCGATGCGTGAGCTGTTAAGCTGATTGTGCGATAATTTTCGCACTTGTCAGCTCTTGCCGTCTTCGGAATTGTGTGGATGATACTTTTCCGAAAGTCAGATGGTATATCGCCAGACTCACATATTCTACACACCAACGTGAATAGTCGTTTTGTTGCCACTTCCCCAATGATTTTAGAAATTCTGATGGAATGTTATCTATCCCTTCCGCCTTATTTGACCGTAAGTCCTCCGAAGCTCTTTTAAATTCCGATTCTAATACTGGATCCCCTATCTCTTCTAAATCGACTCCCGTTTCTTCTTCTATCACATCAGACAAATCTTCACCCTCATAGAGGCTTTCAATGTATTCTTTCCACCTATCTGCTCTCTCCTCTGCATTTAACAGTGGAATTCCCGTTGCACTCTTAATGTTACCACCGTTGCTTTTTTTAATGTCACCAAAGGTTGTTTTGACTTTCATGTATGCTGAGTCTGTCCTTCCGACAATCATATCTTTTTCGATGTCTTCACATTTTTCCTGCGGCCATTTCGTCTTAGCTTCCCTGCACTTCCTTTTTATTTCATTCCTCAGCGACTTGTATTTCTGTATTCCTGATTTTCCCGGAACATGTTTGTACTTCCTCCTTTCATCAATCAACTGAAGTATTTCTTCTGTTACCCGTGGTTTCTTCGCAGCTACATTCTTTGTACCAATGTTTTCCATCCCAACTTCTGTAATGGCCCTTTTTAGAGAGGTCCATTCCTCTTCAACTGTACTGCCTACTGCGCTATTCCTTATTGCTGTATCTATAGCGTTAGAGAACTTCAAACGTATCTCGTCATTCCTTAGTACTTCCGTATCCCATTTCTTTGCGTATTGATTCTTCCTGACTAATGTCTTGAACTTCAGCCTACTCTTCATCACTACCATATTGTGATCTGAGACTATATCTGCTCCTGGGTACGCCTTACAATCCAGTATCTGATTTCGGAATCTCTGTCTGCCCATGATGTAATCTAATTGAAATCTTCCCGTATCTCCCGGCCTTTTCCAAGTATACCTCCTCCTCTTGTGATTCTTGAACAGGGTAGTCGCTATTACTAGCTGAAACTTGTTACAGAATTCAATTAGTCTTTCTCCTCTTTCATTCCTTGTCCCAAGCCCATATTCTCCTGTAACCTTTTCTTCTACTCCTTCCCCTACAACTGTATTCCAGTCGGCCATGACTATTAGATTTTCGTCCCCCTTTACATACTGCATTACCCTTTCAATATCCTCATACACTTTCTCTATCTGTTCATCTTCAGCTTGCGACGTCGGCATGTATACCTGAACTATCGTTGTCGGTGTTGGTCTGCTGTCGATTCTGATTAGAACAACCCCGGTTCCTCAATATATCGGGCTTAAAAGTAATTTTTATTCTGTCCCGTATGACTGTAATTGATACGACAGAGTTTTATTTCAGATTCAAAAAGCATATTTTTTCGGAGATTAATATTCTGCCCTGTGCACCTTTTTGCTGTGAGGAGATGCAGGAAAGACACTTGATGCCATCATATCTGACAGGATTTATGATTATCATATTTGTGGGTTTCGTTCGAAAGCTCTTATCATAGTAATAGGGCAGGTTAGTAAAGACAGATGTTCATTGTAGTTGTTCTGATTCATATTTTTATTGCGTAACTACAACAGCTAACAGTGGGTTATAGTGCATTATAGGCACGGCTGGCACCGTAGATTCTGCGTCAGCTGCGACTGGTCAATCGGAGTTCAGTTGCCTCAGCACTGCATAATAGGAGAAAGAGGCATTCATCAGCTGAAACAGACAACCATACTGTTAATCAAAATACGCTGGAGACGATGTAATACGCAACAGGCAGCATTAACTTCTCAAAACGTTTACGACGCTACAGGAATACCGTTAAATAGTTAGGCTGTAAAAACAACATGACGAAATTAAGATGATGATGATGATATGGTAGTGTGAGCACAAACAAAATTATGAAATTAGGAAACAACATAAAGCTAAATTTCGTCGATTAACCGTCGGGACCTGTCGTCTTGCATCTTCCTCTGATGGAGAACTTCAGAGGGATTCGTACGAAGCTGCAGAAAGAAAGACCTAAACAATATATACGGCCCGTTCATATTAACGTGACGATCGCCTACGTTACACATCAATGTGCAGACGGCAGGCAGCACTAGCAATGGCGGGTGTATAAAGCATGTCGAGGGTCAAGTAGAAAACAGTGCAGCGATTGTCGTAATGCGGGAAGTGAGCGATTTATCTGAAGTCTAAAATGGCGTTATCATTGGTTTTGAGGCCAAAGGTGGAAGCATTTCGTTTGCCGCCATAGTTAAACTATACTATGCATGGTAAAATGGCGCTATCCAAAACCGGTGGCGAAACAACTGCAATGCACCACAGGCCATGGACGACAGGGGTGAACAACGGTTGCGGGGTTATGTACGGGCGAATAGACGTACAAATGTTGAACAGCTAATCGCCCAGATGAACCAAGGGCCTACCAACTGTATTTCCTGAAAGAACGATGAGTGAATGTTCCAGCGTGTGGATCTCCACATCAGGCACCTGGTACATGCTCCCACGTTGACTGCTGTTCATCGCATCTGGACGTCCACTGCGGCAGGTGGTCTTTCCAGACGAATCACTTTTTATACTCTTTGGGACAGACGGTGGTTGCATTATACGGCGTGAAACGTTTGAAAGCAAACACCTTGCAACAATCGTCGGGAGAGCTGAAGCCGGAAGAGGGAGCTTTATGGTCTGGGGAATGTTTTCGTGGCATTTTCCGGGTGATATTTTCATTCTGAAGGGCGCAGTGGATCAAAACAAGTATGTATCCATCGTCGGGGAGCATTTCAACCCATACATAGTGTTTGTTTTCGTCGCCATTATGGTATCTACCAACGGGACATTGCAACGTATCATTCATCTCGTAGTGTGCGTGCTTGGTTCGAAAAGCTCCACACTTCTTGTAAGTAGGCTGTTTAGGTTTTTTTATTGGTAACGTCACCTCTGTATGAAAATCACTGGCTGTGCTGTGTGCAGTCTGTGGCTGCTTTGCATTGTTGTAATACTCGCCATTGTAGTGTTAGGCAGCTGGCTGTGAACAGCGCGTAGCGTTGCGCAGTTGGAGGTGAGCCGCCAGCAGTGGTGGATGTGGGGAGAGAGATGGCGGAGTTTTGAAATTTGTCATGAACTGCTATATTTATAAATGATGATATCAAGGTAAATACAATGTTTGTTCTCTATTAATATCTTTCATTTGCTAACTATCCCTATCAGTAGTTAGTGCCTTCCATAGTTTGAATCTTTTATTTAGCTGGCAGTAGTGGCGCTTGCTGTATTGCAGTAGTGGGAGAAACGAAGATTATTGTGAGGTAAGTGATTTAGTGATTTGTGAAAGGTATAGTTTAATGTTAGCCAGGGCTATTCTTTTGTAGAGATTTTTGAAAGTCAGATTGCGTTGCGCTAAAAAAAAAAATATTGTGTGTCAGTTTAAGCACAGTCGTGTATAAATTTTTCTAAAGGGGAAGTTTCATTCTTTGTCCGTCAAGTCCCCCGGATTTAAAATCAGTCGAGAGTCTGTGGGACCATCACGACGGAGCTGTCCGGACCAAGGATCCTGAACCGAGAAACTACGCGCAGCTGACAACGGCACTGGCGTAAGCATGGATCTAAATCCCTGTCCGTGCTTTCCAACACCCCACTGACTGTCTTCCTTCTCGTTCAGGCTTTTGACAGGTGGTTACATTAACGTGAGTGGACAGTGTAATAGTACTATTAGTGGTAGTAGTAGTAGTAGTAGTAATCAATTCACAGATTATGCCAGTGTTATATACAAATGTAACATTATTCGTATCACACAGTTCTACACTGCTGATCATCTCAACACTATGCTGGGAGCATGCAGCAAACATCAAACGGACATTTCAGTGCAATCGCACGGAGTACGTAGGAGTAATGCCGTCTATGTTCTGTACACCAGGAAACCTTCCGCGCCGGCCGCTGTGGCCGAGCGGTTCTAGGCGCTTCAGTCTGGAACCGCGCTGCCTCTACGGTCGCAGGTTCGAATCCTGCCTCGGGCATGGATGTACGTGATATCCTTAGGTTAGTTAGGTTTAAGTAGTTCTAAGTTCTAGAGGACTGATGACCTCAGAAGTTAAGTCCCATAGTGCTCAAAGCCATTTGAACCATTTGGAAACTTACGCATTATGTTTATCATTCAAAAATGGCATTTTAGTGTTGGTTGCTTCGTTTCGGAATTCGTCAGCACGCAGTAGCGTGGCCTTCCGAATCTTTGTTTTATTGTGCCGTGAATTTGCTGATCGCATTTTGGTTGCGAATATAGAATCAGTGGGTCAAGGGTGGCCACACAGTATCTCAGTAGCCACGCACGACTAGGACCGTGATGTCGGACATACTGCTAGCTCGGCAGGCAGGACCGTACAGCCACGTCACGTACCTCGTGTCACAACGTGGTATCGTTTATAACAAGGTAATTATCACTGATTAGGCTTCCGCGACCAGAGTCTGTAGACATAAAAGTTTTCTGTGTATCGTACAGCGTCATAATGTAAAAAACTGTGCTGGAGAAACCAAAGTTTCACCCACGGTTACAGTACGCCAGAAGACCCAGAAGAAGGCCACTTCAAACGTGATCGAAGTGTTCATTTTTCCCAGTATAGTCTTTTACCTCGTGACGCGTACGATTCTCAGAAAACTCTTATGTCCAGTATACACGCGAGGAACATCACAGACTGTCAAGACGGTGACCATTCTTTTGGCTTCCCTTGGCGCGGCAGCAGAGAGAGGAGCTCCCGACAGTGGTGTGCCTAGCGACAGCTGACACCTGAATGCCACCACGGCGTCCTTCTGAACGAGCCCAAGCATTCACATGGGAGTGTCCTTGTGTGGAGGCTGCGAGGTGGACAGTCGTTGCCAGTCTGCATTCGCCATTGTCCTACAGAGCCAGCATCCGGCGAGAAGGTATGGGTTGCCATCGGGTTCACATCATCACCTCTGGTTCGCTTAGCCTGTAATTTAGACAACAGCCGTTTAATTTCTTTTAATTTTAAAACTACGGCAGCCACAGCAAATTATACATAATCGATTGGCATTTCATATAGTATAACACGGGTGTTTGCATACGGGTCTTAAAACTGTTAAAATATAAAACTGAATGCAAAGTGCAATTGTCCGCAACAGCTGTTATTTATTTCGATTTCCTAAACCATGAGTGGACAGCAGCCACTGCAGATCCTCAGGCAACACGCAGGACACCTTGTACCTTCTATTGTCAGCCCCTACGATTTCTATTGCGATGATACAAACACACATAAGCGTGTCAGCTACTGGATAGCTATCTGGATAGCATTTATGAGGGGCGTGCTTGACACAGGTCTATTATGAGGGGCGTGCTCGACACACGTCCACAGTAAAAATATTTTAATCGGTCAGGTGACGAACAGTTCATCGTGATCCTAGCGTACACTGGACATTCATCATAGATGATGGTTTTACCAGTAGAAGAAGGCTGCGGACTTCGCCTAGCCACGCCAACTGTTACTGTACAACACTCTGTTATAGCTCCCTATACCACACGACAATGCATTATATACACCAGAAGAGGCAACTTAAAACTTGCGAAGATGGTTTTGTGAGTCTCTAATCGACTTAAATAAATACAGAAATAGTAGACTATTGGACTTTTCATTCAGTTTTCTATTCAAAAAGTGTTAACACCTACACATAAACAACTGCATTATCCGGTACGAATGGTCAGTCAGTTATATTTGATTTCTAACATGTGAAGGCCGGCAGCTGTCCGCTATATTTGTTACCTCCTTGAGGTTATGTTTCAAAAAGATAACACATTTTGGCTGGTGCTGTCCTGATGTACTCAATATAGTGTGTGCTCGACCTTAGTCCTGGTCGGCCCATTTCCCCAGAGCTCGACTCATCGAAACGTCTCGTAATGTGTTGGTGAGAGACTGGTATGACACCGCTCACCAGCCACTCTTCCTGGTGGTCTCTGGAATGTAACTGAAGCAACGTGGGGTGAGGTATCCGCAGCTGCCGTCCAGGTTCAGTTCGATTCAATGGCCAGAGCTAGAGCAATGGGTTAGAGTTATACACTACTGGCCATTAAAATTGCTACACCACGAAGATGACGTGCAACAAACGCGAAATTTAACCACATGAAGAAGATGCTGTGATATGCAAATGATTAACTTTTCAGAGCATTCACTTGCGGACATGAGGCAAGTTTCCAACCGATTTCTCATACACAAACAGCAGTTGACCGGCGTTGCCTGGTGAAAGGTTGTTGTGATACCTCGTGTAAGGAGGAGATATGCGTACCATCACGTTTCCGACTTTGATAAAGGTCGGATTGTAGCCTATCGCGATTGCGGTTTATCGTATCGCGACAATGCTGCTCGCGTTGGTCGAGATCCACTGACTGTTAACAGAATATGCAATCGGTGGGTTCAGGAGGGTAATACGGAACGCCGTGCTGGATCCCAACGGCCTCGTATCACTAGCAGTCGAGATGGCAGGCATCTTATCCTTGTGGCTGTAACGGACCGTGCAGCCACGTCTCGATCCCTCAGTCAACAGATTGGGACGTTTGCAACACAACAACCATTTGCACGAACAGTTAGACGTTTGCAGCAGCATGGACTATCAGCTCGGAGACCGTGGCTACGGTTACCCTTGACGCTGCATCACAGACAGGAGCGCCTGCGACGGTGTACTCAACGACGAACCTGGGTGCACGAATGGCAAAACGTCATTTTTTCGAGGAATCCATGTTCTGTTTACAGCATCATGATGGTCACATCCGTGTTTGGCGACATAGCGGTGAACACACATTGGAAGTGAGTATTCGGCATCGTTATACTGGCGTATCACCCGGCGTGATGGTATGGGGTGCCATTGGTTACAGGTCTCGGTCACCCCTTGTTCGCATTGACGGCACTTTGGACAGTGGACGTTACATTTCAGATGTGTTACGACCCGTGGCTCTACCCTTCATTCTATCCCTGCGAAACCCTACATTTCAGCAGGATAATGCACGACCGCATGTTGCAGGTCCTGTACGGGCCATTCTGCATACAGAAAATGTTCGACTTCTGCCCTGGCCACCAGATTCTCCAGATCTCTCAGCAATCGAAAAGATATAGTCAATGGTGGCCGAGCAACTGGCTCGTCACATTACCCCATCACTACTCCTGATGAACTGTGGTATCGTGTTGAAGCTGCATGGACAGGTGTACCTGTACACGCCATCCAAGCTCTGTTTGACTCAATGCCCAGGCGTATCAAGGCCGTTATTACGGCCAGGGATGGTTGTTCTGGGTACTGATTTCTCAGGATCTACGCACCCAAATTGCTCGAAAATGTAATCACATGTCAGTTCTAGTATAATATATTTGTCCAATGAATACCCGTTTATCATCTGCATTTCTTCTTGGTGTAGCAATTTTAATGGCCAGTAGTGTAGTTAATGTCGGAATTGGAAACTTCTTGTAGTAAAATTCGCACTCTCTGTATTCCCAAATCCCAAAAAAAATTAACAATATTTTAGTTCTCCTATACTGTAAACGCACTATCCTACCAAGCTGCCTGTGTCGATGATATTTTATGTCAAGCGCTCACGGCGCGCCGCCCAAGTCTTAACAGAGGACACAGCTGACACCAAAGCGAGTCACCCTAGCTTCCCCATACGAGAACACCTAGACCACCAAAATAAACATGCTCAACAGTGGTTTAGATGCATTACGTGGTCCCACCGCTCGACACATGAAGGCACTAGCTAACTCGTCTTATTCCTACGGGTGAGGTTACGGACACCTTCGGTTTCACTCGCTGCGTTCCAGTGTATCCGTCCGCGTGTATTCTGAAGACGCCGCTCCCCGGGTTCCGCCACTCAGATCCCAGTAGACTCACAATGAAACACAGCGAACAGTTCGCGACGCTACTGATCTTCAGACTATGTTCAAATCCACCATTCACTGATGTACGACTGATGGACATTACTGGATTTGACTCAGAACTTGTATATTTTATTTTTTGTACATATTGTAAATAAAAGTGATAATATTTTATTGATTTATGTACTAAACATTTGCAGTGTTCGTAGTTAGCCAGGACATGCCGTACCAACTACGGACACAGCACCGGTGATGTAGTTTTAATGTCCAGAAGTATACGTATCTCGAAATGCCACTGATATACAGAATGACCATAATTAAAGTTCCAGTTTAAAAACGCTGTATAAAGAGAACCGCCGCTCAGAGTGACGTCAAATTTGAACAATATTATTAACACAGGGGGGAAAAGTCATGAAAAAAAATAACGGACATTTTACCAATAGACGCAAATATAATCGTCTTAACGTAAATGAATTTGGCTACAAATGACAGACGAATTGCAATACGGCGGCTATTGTTTGCGTTAAACATTACACCGTCCATACCGTTAAACGTACTTGGCTGCAAAAGTTTGACAGTCAATAGTTGCGGCACCGTTACTTAGGTCATTCACCACGGCAAGGTCGTACCACAACGAATGGGAATTTGTAAGCCACCTCCTTTGTTGATGGACTATACTTTCTAAGGACTCTCCCAATGAATCTCAACCTGGCACCCGCCTTACCAACAATTAGTTTTATATGATCATTCCACTTCAAATCGTTCCGTACGCATACTCCAGATATTTTACAGAAGTAACTGCTACCAGTGTTTGTTCCGCTATCATATAATCATACAATAAAAGATCCTTCTTTCTATGTATTCGCAATACATTACATTTGTCTATGTTAAGGGTCAGTTGCCACTCCCTGCACCAAGTGCCTATCCGCAGCAGATCTTCCTGCATTTCGCTGCAATTTTTTAATGCTGCAACTTCTCTGTGTACTACAGCATCATCCGCGAAAAGTCGCGTGGAACTTCCGACACTATCTACTAGGTCATTTATATATATTGTGGAAAGAAGTGGTTCCATAACACTCTCCTGTGTCACGCCAGAGGTTACTTTAACGTCTGTAGACGTCTCCCCATTGAGAACAACATGCTGTGTTCTGTTTGTTAAAAACTCTTCAATCCAGCCACACAGCTGGTCTGATATTCTGTAGGCTCTTACTTTGTTTATCGGGCGACAGTGCGGAACTGTATCGAACGCCTTCCGGAAGTCAGGAAAGTAGCATCTACCTGGGAGCCTGTATCAAATATTTTCTGGGTCTTTCCGGAATCCATGTTGATTCCTACAGAGTAGATTCGTAGATTCTGGCTTTACGGAAATGACATGATACGCGAGAAAAAAAACATGTCCTAAAATTCTACAACAGATCGATGTCAGAGATATAGGCCTATAGTTTTGCGCATCTGCTCGACGACCCTTCTTGAAACCTGGAACTACCTGTGCTCTTTTCCAATGATTTGGAACCTTCCGTTCCTCTAGAGACTTGCGGTACACGGCTGTTAGAATGGGGGCAAGTTCTCTCGCGTACCTGTGGTACCGTACTAAGTGGTACGGTAGCCCGTATTCAGTTCTCCGTATGGCATATCCTTGGTGGTGGAAATAGTTTCGTCTGTCCACAGAATGTTCTATGGCCATTTATTGTCCACTTCCATGCGACGAAGAAATTCCAAAGAGAACGTTCATCTTGCTAATAGGTCGCCGGAAGAAACTCCTGAGCATGGGGGACTCTAAAAGAATAACAATGCAGGATGTTTCGCAGAATTTTATGCACCGTGCTCGCAGGCTTGTTCAGCGCTCAAGCAATTCACAGTGATCGCAAGTTTGCACACTACTGCTCGACTTCTCCTGAAATGCTCCGGCCACATCTTCGCCAGATGTCCGATCAACTGCTTTCCCCGTGTGCATGACTCATGCGTTTTGGTTTTTCTATTTTGAGAACTTTTGTAAACATCATTGTCTTTATATGTTGCAGACAAGTTAGATTCTGCACCATTTAATGAATGGAGTGAAATTCACCTGTAATTTAGCTGAGCTTGAAATACTATACAGCGTGGCGGTGTATACGTTAAATTGCTTGCCTGTACTTGCCTTTTACTGGCGAGAAATTTTTTTTATAATAATTTAATAATTTAAAAGTCCTTTCCTATCGTAAATTGTGACTTGTGTGTTAAATGATTGTTGTTTTTTTTTTAAATATCGTAAAGTCTTGCACCAAATTTTAATAAAGAGTGTTACTCAAAGTTGTGTGTAATTTCGCCAGTTATTCCTTGGCACCTACTTCCACTTAACATTTTGTGTACTGATTGAGATTAATAACCCTTGGTGAACCAGTAGTAATTTTACGGTTTAACGTCAATAAAACGTTGTTCAAATTTGACGTCATTCTGAGTAGCGACTCTCTTTCTACAGCATTTTGAAACTGGAACCTTTATTATGGACACTCCATATATCAGGAGCTCAATAATATGGACCCAACTGTTTTGTTTAACGTGCGAAGCGCGATGTCGACAAAATTAATAGAAAGTTAATAGAAGTCTGAAGGTAATGACATCATGCTTCGTGGGTGTTTCGCCAGTTCAGCAATGTGAGTGACGGAGGGGATGGGATGTGAGGATCTGGAGGTGCAACAATCAAGCAATGCATCCCGACCTACCAGTAGGAAGGTCTCCCTGGAGATGGTGTAGAACTTGCTGGCCGTCAGTCGCAGCGGGCTGTGGGCGCGGCACAGGAAGAGGCGCAGCTCCTTGCGGCAGCGAGGCGAGGCCCCCACCCACTGGCTGCTGTAGGCCGACAGCTGCAGGCGCTCGCTCTGCGCAGCGCGTCAGCAACCAATGTGAACGGCGAGAAAAGCCACAAGGGCGAGTGATAGCTTGAAATATTTGTAAGATATGTAGCCTAAACTCTATAATCGCAATATAGCATAGAACAGTGTATTCATTTTCATCAATAAGGACGGAGGTAACCGCTGCTGTGTCAATGCAGGTGTGAAAGCATGGCCACAGATGCTGGGCACCATCGTCAATTCCTTCTCGTGATTTTCCGCCGACTGATCGCCTGGCACAATCTTCCTTTAACGTTAGAGTATTCTTTGTAACGTGCTCCTTGTAAATATTCCTAATAATATTGCTCTGCTCATAAGAAGTAAGTTTAGTAGCACGTAATATGAAATTATGGGACGAAAGAATAGTAATTAAAATACAGTACTGGCCATTAAAATTGCTACACCAAGAAGAAATGTAGATGATAAACGGGTATTCATTGGACAAATATATTATACTAGAACTGACATGTGATTACATTTTCACGCAATTTTGGTGCATAGATCCTAAGAAATCAGTACCCAGAACAACCACCACTGGCCGTAATAACGACCTTGATACTCCTGGGCATTGAGTCAAACAGATCTTGGATGGCGTGTACAGGTACAGCTGCCCATGCAGCTTCAACACGATACCACTATTCGTCAAGAGTAGTGACTGGCGTATTGTGATGAGCCAGTTGCTCGGCCACCATTGACCAGAAGTTTTCAATCGGTGAAAGATCTGAAGAATATGCAGGCCAGGGCAGCAGTCGAACATTTTCTGTATCCAGAAAGGCCCGTACAGGACCTGCAACATGCGGTCGTGCATCATCCTGCTGAAACGTAGGGTTGAGCAGGGATCGAATGCAGGGTAGAGCCATGGGTCGTAACGCATCCGAATTTTAGCGTCCACTGTTCAAAGTGCCGTCAATGCGATCAAGAGGTGACCAGTGACCGAGGCGTGTAACTAATGGCACCCCATACCATCACGCCGGGTGATACGCCAGTATGATGATGACGAATACACGCTTCCAATGTGCGTTCACCGCGATGTCGCCAAACACGGATGCGACCATCATGATGCTGTAAACAGAACCTGTGTTCATCCGAAATATGACGTTTTGCCATTCGTGCACCCAGGTTCGCCGTTGAGTACACCATCGCAGGCGCTCCTGTCTGTGATGCAGCGTCAGGGGTAACCGCAGCCATGGTCTCCGACCTGATAGTCCATGCTGCTGCAAACGTCGTCGAACTGTTCGTGCAGATGGTTTTTGTCTTGCAAACGTCCCCATCTGTTGGCTCAGGGATCGAGACGTGGCTGCACGATCCGTTACAGCCTTGCGGATAAGATGCCTGTTATCTCTACTGATAGTGATACGAGGCCGTTGGGATCCAGCACGGCGTTCCGTATCACCCTCCTGAACCCACCGATTCCATATTCTGCTAACAGTCATTTGATCTCGACCAACGCGAGCAGCAATGTCGCGATACGATAAACCGCAATCGCGATATGCTACAATTCGTCCCTTATCCGACGTGATGGTACGCATTTCTCCTCCTTACACAAGTCATCAAAATAACGTTTCATCAGGCAATGCCGGTCAACTGCTGTTTGTGTATGAGAAATCGGTTCCTTATGTCATCACGTTCTAGGTGTCGCCACCGGCGCCAACCTTGTGTGAATGCTCTGAAAAGCTAATAATTTGCATATCACAGCATCTTCTTCCTGTCGGCTAAATTTCGCGCCTGTAGCACATCATCTTCGTAGTGTAGCAATTTAATGGCCAGTAGTGTAGTTGACTCACGGTGCTTCTGTTGTTAATCAGCCAACAGGTGCGCGGAATTCAAGTGATACTACAAATTATCGCGCAGTCGCGCCTTCTGAATATGGTTTACGTATTTGGAAGGACAGGGGTGGGGGGATGGTGTTACATACGCTAGATAGTTGTTATCCTTAAGCAAATGTTGTAAACATTCAATAATAATTTATCTTTAAAAAAGTGTTGTACTGCAGAAAGTGCGACTGTAGATGACGATGCAAACAAAGTTTGAGGGAGACTGAATTTCTAACCTAGACGCGTATTGTTCGTGACAATGTACTGCCAATTGATCTGTATGAATTATCTCCGATTCTGATGCAAAGATTCTCTTCCATTCCACCTATACTTCAAGTCTTTACAACGATATTGTTCTGACATAAGTGTGTTTAAGTGGCATGATTGGTAAAACAGTCACCATGGAAAATAGATGTCCCATTTGGAGTTAGTCCGTCTGTTGCAACTTCTAGTCTACAAAATAAGGGAAAAACAGTTCCAATCAACATAAATTGTATTTAATATAAACTGTACCTCGATGAGAGTATATTATAAAACAAAAGTTTGTAACTGGTCTGTAATACCTCGTGACAGACGCTAGACTCTTTAATGGCCCGAAGAACTATTTACTTTTACTATGTGGGGAATACAGAGGCACGTGATGGAAAACATCTTATGTTCCTGATACTACTTATAAATTCTATAAGAATATTCTGCACGCTCCCTTTATCAGCTTATACGATTAACCAACATGTTTACAGTTCAGTGTGAGTCAGTGACCAGCATGTCCACAGACAAAAAGTAGGGGAGAAAATGATACCGGTACACCACGTACCTTCACCCATAAATCGTAAGGTGCAGATGACACACCTAGAAGCAGTGAGACGGATATTAGTGATATTCTACGTGTAATAACATTTCTTAAGTGACGTAACGTCTTGAATTGTACAGATATCTTTTTTCTCAGGGCGTTAGGGAAGTAACGCCAGTAACTTGTCCTCGACACTGGATATACGTTGGAGAACTTACCTCTGTCAGGACATCGTTCCCAAACCAGCAGTAGAGCAGTAGCTGCTCTGCTATGGCTGCCAGGTATGAGCCGTACTTGAAGACCCAGCCAGAGTCTGTCTTCTGTATGTACATGGAACGACACAAGTTACACACGCTTGTGTTAATTCTGATTCAATATGCACATGCAATTACTATAAATTGATCTTCAAGATGCTATGATAGTTCTACAGATACATACAAATGTGTTATAAATGTACAAGTAATGACCATCGAAATTTATTTTCAAATATATAAGTATATGGTATGAATAACGATAAAACTGCATTCGTAGTCAGTTTGCGGTAAACAGTTTCGCTGGCATACGCTGAATTCGAGACTTCAAACTGCTGTCTTGCATCATGTAACGATTATTGCAATAAATGTATTGATTATGTGACGTTGTAGTCTAGAAATTAGTCTGTGCTAGTGAAACTGTTCAGAAGCAAATGGGTATGCCTAATTTACGTCAAATTAAAATTAATTTTCTTAGCGAGGTGGTGCGTTTAAATACACTTTTGTTGAAACAAACTTACTCCATTGGTATGAAATTATCTTAATTAATGTCTATTTTCCCGGATATCCCTTAAAAATGATTTTTGAAGATAAAAAACCTTCTATAATGACAACTGTTGAGTCATCTGATAGAGTACAAACTCAAAGATGTAGCCTGAGTGAAAAGGACGAACTGATTTGCATAAATAGAATCATAAATTAAAATGACAGATTAAATTAGAACTATGGAACTTGCTGTATTAGACTCTTTCCATTCTTCCCATCCATAATAGACAAAAATTTGTTTCAGTTCCCGTCTGGAATCCATTTACGCTACTCACATCGACCGAACATTTTATAGCTCATATTTTTTCAAGTATTGTTTACTTATGCGCAAATGAAACAAGTCTATATTTCATTTTTTCCTTAATCGTGAGAGGGTCTTTTCATATTCCTGCTAAGTAACATGCCTTTGACCATTTTGAGGTCTGTTTCTTCTGAAATGTGAAAATTGCCTTAACCATTGGTAATGGGAAGTTCATCCACAAAATCGGTGAAAGTTTAATTGTTGACACGACTGGAATGTGGAAACAATGCGCGGCTTCTATGAATTATGTTATTAATGTTGAACTACCTGCTAAGTATGTAAAAATTTAATATTAGCACTGGTTCCTCTCATCTCAACTGTTTCTACTGTTCGATGTTCTTGTAGTAATATAACTTGCATCAGAACTGGTGGTAAGTTTAAATATATCTGCTACACGTGAAACTTACGCAGCAGCTGTTACTTGTTGAGTAAGGAACAGGAATCAGGCTGACATAGCGTCCACGTCGAGGTCACTAGGGCCGTGTGTTGATAACGACTGCCGCAGGGAGAGGCGGTAATGGACACACGACTTAATGCGGAACGAAGAACTGCTCTCGCTCGCTGTTAAAATTTTGCTTGTGCAACTGTTTGTTCTAGCTGAGAGCGCTCTCACGGTAGCCTTCAGGTGAGCTGAGTAGTTCTTATATTCTGGAAAATGACGTCATTTGAGTGGAAAAGTTGTCTTCACACTAGCCGAGGTTTCGAAATGTGTCTAATTCTTCGTTTACAGTCATATCACACGTATATGCCTTGGCACTATTTTCTTGTGATTTCTTGGGATACACGCCACTAATACAGTAAGTTTCGAGTATTAATAAAGCAAACTACCTCAATTATTTGAAATAGTCATCTTTCTTGATAGATGCTACATTGCTAAAGCAACTATTAAACTTTGCCTTCAGTCCGTTAATTACTAAATGAGGTCATTTCATAACAAACGTGGTTTCAGCCAGAAGAGCAAGCGATAATACATATTATCACTGGTATGACTTTAGATTCGAAGATCGTAACTTCACCAGTTCCTCACTATTTCGTTCAATCTGTTCCACCTTCAGGCAAAGTTTGACTCCAGACTCATCATTCCTTGTCATTTCCTTTAAAAAATGAAGCACCTGAATAATCCTGATAAAATAGGAAGTCATTTAAAGACATTAAATTCCTAGGAAGAGTAGGAACCATATTGCTTTGCGATGCATTGAAATAAATGTTATTGATTTATAACTCAATTAAATTCATTGAAATGAGGTGATTGACACCGATGACGATGAAATTAGTCTAATGCAAAACCCATTTCCCAGTATCGTAAAACATATCTCACGAACATAGACATTCTTTGGCAACGCAATTTACATAGACTTGTTCAGTAGAATTTTTTTTTTTTTCAGCATGAGATTTTCACTCTGCAGCGGAGTGTGCGCTGATATGAAACTTCCTGGCAGATTAAAACTGTGTGCCCGACCGAGACTCGAACTCGGGACCTTTGCCTTTCGCGGGCACCAAAGGTCCCGAGTTCGAGTCTCGGTCGGGCACACAGTTTTAATCTGCCAGGAAGTTTCATTTTTTTTTTTTTTCCTGTAGGGAAAAGTAATGTACCTTGGAAAACTTTTCAGACTTCCGCCTCTATCCAGCACTACAAAAGAAGTTTGTTACATTTTCTTATTCCGTTTTGAAATGGTAGCATTCACTTTATGTGTGCAGCAGTCACTTTATTAAATTAAGAAAAAGTATGCTCTGGTAAAGTAAGGTTTCCCACTTCCTAGGATAAAATGTCCACTTCAAATTTAAAAGTGTCGCAGTCGAGGAAATCTTGTCAACACTGCATTTAATAGTCTATGTGATACACTATTGCTCTAGTACAATTATAGAAGTATAGTTGGTGGTGCCTTTAATTTACACCCCATATGTTGGCGAAAATACATGTTTAAATTAGGAGGTATGCGTAAAACATCGTCCGAAATTGTGATGAACGTATTCTCTGAAAATTATTTCGAGCAGTTAGTTCAAGAGCTCATTCGAATAGTAAACGATTGTGGGAACACACTTGACCTCTTAGGAACAAATAATTCTGAGCTTATAACGAGTATCAAACGGATTCAAGGATTAGTGAACACAGGGCTGTTGTATCGAGACTGAAAACCGTAATTCCCAAATGCTCCAAAAAGTAACGAAAAATATGCCGATTCTACGAAGTTGATAGAAAGTAACTTGATTCCTTACTGAAAGTCCCCTTCCAAATTAACAATGTATCGGTATGTGTAGGCCTGATGTGGCTTGAATTCAGAAAAATAGTATCGATAGCAATTGAGAGATTTATACCAAATACATTAACAAACGACGGAGCTGATACCCCTTGGTACACAAAACGGGTCGGAACACGGTTGCAGAAACAACGAAAAAAGTATGCCACATTTAAACGGACGCAAAATCTCCAAGATTGGAGACCTTTTACTGAAGCTCGTAATTTAGCGTGGACTTCAACGAGAGATGCTTACAACAGTTTACAAAAGAAAACTTTGTCTAGAAACCTGGCAGAAAATCCAGAGAGATTCTCATCGTATGTAAAGTATGCAACTGGCAAGACACAATCAATGCCTTCTCTCAAAGACAGCGATGGAAATCGTGTCGATGACAATGGTGCTAAAGCAGAGTTACTAAACACAGTCTTCCGAAATTACTTCACCAAAGAAGACGAAGTAAATATTACAGAATTCGAATCAAGAACAGCTGCCAACATAACTTAGAAGCATACCCTTGTAGAAGTGAGCAACTGACGTCACTAACAAAAGCTAGTCTTCCTGTCCAGACTGTATACCAATTAGGTTCCTTTTAGGGTATGCTGATGCATAGCTCCATAAGTAACAATCATCTCATCAATATTGAAGAAAGGCAGTAGGAGTTAACCACTAAATTACCGGCCTATATCATTACTGTCGATATGTAACAGTGTTTCGGAACATGTATTGTGTTCGAATATTATGAATTGACTCGAAGGGAACGGTCTGTTGACGCAGTCAACAGTGATTTTGAAAACATCGTTCTTGTGAAACACACTCACACAAAGTGCTGAGTGCTATTGACAAGGGATTTCAAATTGAGTCCATATTTCACAAGAGTTTGTAGTCAAATTGCGTGCTTATGGAATATCGTCTCAGTTAGGTTGTAACTCGATTCGTAATTTCCTGTCGCGAGATCACAATTCGTAGAAATTCTTGGAAAGTCATCCATTAAAAGAGAAGTTCCCCAAGGTAGTGTTATAGGCACTCTGCTGTTATTTATCTATACAAACGATTTAGGAGAATCTGAGCTGACGTCTTAGATTGTTTGGAGACGATACTGTCGTTTATCGTCTAGTAAAGTCATCACGAGATCGAAAAAACTTGCAAAATTATTAGAAAAGATATCTGTGTGGTGCGAAAATTGCCAATTGACCCTAAATAATGAAACGTGTGAGCTCATGCACATGTGCCATAAATCAGTCAAATCTCAAGGCCTTAAATTCAACTAAATACCTAATAATTACAATTGGAACAACTTAAATTGGAAGGATCATATAGAAAATGTTGTGGGGAAAGAGAATCAAATACTGCGTTTATTGAGAGAACACTTAGAATATGCATCAGATCTAGTGAAGAGACTGCCTACACTACCCTTGTCCGTCCTCTTTTGGAGTATTGCTACGTGGTATGAGATTCTTCTCATACATGATTAACGTAGTACATCGAGAAACTTCAAAGAAGAGCAGCACGTTTTGTATTATCGACAAGTAGGGGAGAGAGTGTCATGGACATGATACAGGATTTGGGGTGGACATCATTAAAATAAAAGAGTTTCTCCTTGCGGAGGCATCTTATCACGAAATATCAATCACCAACTTTCTCCTCCAAATGCGAAAATGTTTTGTTGACGCCGACATACCTAGGGAGAAACGATCATCATAATAAAATAGGGGAAGTCAGAGCGCTGTTCGAGGTTTGAAAAATAGAGAATTATTGTAAAGGTGGTTCGATGTACCCCCTGGCAGGCACTAAAGTGTGATTTGCAGAGTATCCACGTAGATGAAGACGTAAATGTAGATATACACTCTTATTCAGTAGGCGATATCAAATTAAGAGGAAGTACATCAAAAACTAATTACTACACTGCGGAACACGATTATTTTTTTATACACTACTGGCCATTAAAATTGCTACGCGAAGAAGAAATGCAGGTGATAAACGGGTATTCACTGGACAAATATATTGTACTAGAACTGATATGTGATTACATTTTCACGCAATTTGTGTGGATAGATCCTGAGAAATCAGTACCCAGAACAACCGCCTCTGGCCGTAATAACGGCCTTGATACGCCTGGGCATTGAGTCAAACAGATCTTGGATGGCGTGTACAGGTACAGCTGCCCATGCAGCTTCAACACGACACCACAGTTCATCAAGAGTAGTGACTGGCGTATTGTGATGAGCCAGTTGCTCGGCCATCATTAACCAGACGTTTTCAGTTGGTGAGAGATCTGGAAAATGTGCTGGCCAGAGAAGCAGTCGAACATTTTCTGTATCCAGAAAGGTCCGTACAGGGCCTCAAACATGCGGTCGTGCATGAAATGCTGAAATGTACGGTTTCGCAGGGATCGAAAGAAGCGTAGAGCCACGGGTCGTAACACATCTGGAATGTAACGTCCACTGTTCAAAGTGTCGTCAATGCGAACAAGAGGTGACCGAGACGTGTAACTAATGGCACCCCGTACCATCACGCCCGGTGATACGCCGGTATGGCGATGACGAATACACGATTCCAATGTGCGTTCACCGCGATGTCACCAAACACAGATGCGACCATCATGATGCTGTAAACAGAACCTGGATTCATCCGCAAAACTGACGTTTTGCCATTCGTGCACCCAGGTTCGTCATTGAGTACACCATCGCAGGCGCTCCTGTCTGTGATGCAGCGTCAAGGGTAACCGCAGCCATGGTCTCCGACCTGATAGTCCATGCTGCTGCAAACGTCGTCGAAATGTTCGTACAGATGGTTGTTGTCTTGCAAACGTCCCCATCTGTTGACTCCGGGCAACTCCCTCGTGGCAACCTGCTCACTATTTTTGAGCACTTGAAAAACGTACAGAGAGCTCGACATCCATTGACCCGAGTGGCACTCCGTTGTTGCTCTAGCTGAGGGAAGGCAGCCCCTTCGTCTGTTTTTCGAAAGGGGTATCGAAGGGGTGTTGAAGGGCTGCCTGTCCGCAGGCATGAGAGCAGCAGGTGAACGGATGTCGAAGTCTCTGCCCAAGAACGTTTTTAAAGTACATAAGTGTGGAGGTGGTACCGAGGGTGTTGCCGATCTGGGTGGTCTTAGACGAACACTTTGCGTGTTACACACCCAGGTGTCAATTTTGCGCCCCGCCATGATCGTGCCCACTGGAGGGTGTGAAACAGAAGGGCTCTAAATAGATAAACACCTTTTGCTGCTTCATATCACGTTCAAATTTCGCGGAATCTCTCTATACCAGAGCAAAATCTGTAATCGCCCTGCACTCCAAACTGCTGCGATCATGTTTAATGGGCTGCAGCCCAACGGTGTCCCCTTACAGAGGTTGTAATAGTCCAGAGAGTGTCGTATATGTCAAACGTTGTCAAGAATGTCGTCCTGTTGCCAATCTAAAGGCGAACTGTAGTCTTCTACAGCAAAAAGTATGGGAATCAACGCCCCAATGAAATACGTGTCTTCATTGACGTCCTTTATGCCACCTCTTCGGCCTTTTAGTGTTGGTTCTGGGTAGCGGTGTGTCTCAAATTTGCCGGCCGAAGTGGCCGTGCGGTTAAAGGCGCTGCAGTCTGGAACCGCAAGACCGCTACGGTCGCAGGTTCGAATCCTGCCTCGGGCATGGATGTTTGTGATGTCCTTAGGTTAGGTTTAAGTAGTTCTAAGTTCTAGGGGACTAATGACCTCAGCAGTTGAGTCCCATAGTGCTCAGAGCCATTTGAACCATTTTTTGTCTCAAATTTTTTCATGTGCGACCCATAAGAAACCAGGATGATTTCAACACTTGATGTCGCGGTTCTGACTTTAATCTCAGAGAAGTGAAAAGCATTGGGTGACATGAGGGAAAGAGTAGGTGCGACGACACGTTCACGGTGGCATTGGGCATAATTATGGTGAAATGTAGTGCCTATGTAACATCACCCACCATACACTTCACGTGAACTTCTGAGCTTTGAACATTTTTCGCATGTGTCGACACCTTCGCAAGGCACTATAAATTTGCACCACCACAGAGGAAGATTTTAGGCATCTTTGAGAGAAATTTCAAATTTATGTGTCGCAATGATAGACAATTAAGGGGTTTCGAAAAAGTGATTCTCTGGTAGTGTCGCTCAGTATAGTTAAAAACACTTTGCAGCAGAAGCTATTGTAAGGCAGATGTTCCTTTTGGAGAGAGGGAAGAAAGTTAAGACATTCAAGAAATTCTTTTCCTTAGAAAATATCGCATGTTACTAAGATAAAAGACCTTCTTCTGTTTCAAGGTAGAAAATGTGCAAGGTGTATTCCTTAATCGTTCACACGTTATGTAAGTAGTTTTAAACACGTACAGAATTTTGCTCACAATAAAATTCTGTAACTAAAGAAATAAAAGATCTTTCAAATAACTTTAATGTACTGTATTACACAGCTCTTAAATACGTAGGAACCGTAATTTGCTGACGCCGCTCAAAACACAACCTCTTGTCTCACAAGAACAAAAAAAAAAGTAAAAAACTCCGAAATTTCTTATGTCGATTTCTAGTGTGCACTCCTTTATGCTGGAACGCCAACCAGGAAGCCGGTCGGGTTGGCCGAGCGGTTCTAGGCGCTACAGTCTGGAACCGCGCGACCGCTACGGTCGCAGGTTCGAATCCTGCCTCGGGCATGGATGTGTGTGATGTCCTTAGGTTAGTTAGGTTTAAGTAGTTCTAAGTTCTAGGGGACTGATGACTTCAGAAGTTAAGTCCCATAGTGCTCAGAGCCATTTTTGAGCCAACCAGGAAGCATCATATGTTTGCAGAAGCACTATCCGTCAGGTACAGCCCTCTGGCTCACCTCTTCATCTGCAGTTTTTTTTTTTTTCATCTAATACGAAGTACCCACGTGTAGCGCTACATTTCACATTCTTCCAAATTCCTCTTCTCCACATTTCCTACGAGACACATTTACACGTTTCGTTTTCACGATATTTCGTGTTAGAGAAATACTGCTTCAGAAACTTCTTCCCTAGTACGGTGTCGATCTTTGTGAAGGAAATCTTTCCCGTACAAAGCTTTATCCTCCTATGCCAATACCTTTCTTGCTTGAGTTCCACTGTGTAATTTTACTTCGGCAGTATCAAAATTCTCGCAATTATTCTATAGGGACTTTCCCAGTTCTGCTGTTTAATTATTTACTGGTTTTCTTATTTTACCTTCTACTACTCTTCGTCACCATCTTAGGAGCATTTCTCCTTAATCCATATTTTGAGCTATGTACGCAATACATTCAGTTTAACAGAGCCTACACCGATTATCTACCGTCAGCCAGAGTATCTGCTACTCCTGAACTTTCCTTCCGAAATTTTCTCTACCTTCAGAGTTTCATAAGGATAAAAGTTAAACGACGCTACATGTTGTATGCTATTCGTATAATACATATATCAATAGAAGCAAATATTACTTGATTTTTGTTTTCGTAGTCCATGTTTAGTGTTTTAGATGCCTCATATCTGTGGGTATTACCGCCTTTTCTTAATGAATTTCGTACATCTCATACAACCGTATTTCTTACCAAAAAAAAAAAAAAATGTTCAAATGTGTGCGAAATCTTATGGGACTTAACTGCTAATGTCATCAGTCCCTAAGCTTACACACTACTTAGCCTAAATTATCCTAAGGACAAACACACCCACCCATGCCCGAGGTAGGACTCGAACCTCCGCGGGACCAGCCGCACAGTCCATGACTGCAGCGCCTAATACAGCTCGGCTAATCCCGCGCGTATTTCTTACAGTGTCAAAGGTTTTATTCATGTCCAAAAATGAAAAATGAAAAGAAGGTATTCTGGCCTTTCTCTTTTCTTCTTCCACTAATAAGCGTCATGTAGGAATAGGTTTTCTGGATCCATACTTGTAATATGTGTAGTAGTTCTTGGATATGTTTTTCCTGTTTGTATTAGTTTAGTCAACCAGTTACAACCACAAGTTTTCAGACTAAATAGTCCCACAATGCATTTACTCTCTGTTCCATGTTTATATTATTTTCGAGGAAACTAGTGAATCATATCCTGTCTGAATAATTTGGGCATCAGATAGTTCCCGTTATATTACATTGATTTGGTGTCATCGACCTCCACTATTTCTCTTCTTCTCATTCAGTGCTCTGCTCAAGTCCTCCAACTATCCTGGGTATCCTGATTTATCACCTTTGTCTATTTTTTCTATCAGAAAAGAAAGCTTCCTTTTCGATTGAGTGCAAGGAAAGTAGCTGTCCCAAAAATAATTCCAGTAGCCAAACGTTTGCATTTGTGGAACTGAAAAGACCAGCGGAGTTGAATGTGACACTCAGTTTGTAGGAAGCTAAGTACGAGTTTAATAAAATATGAGCTCATTGAAACGTCAATAGATCTTTATTAATAAAGGAAAAATCGTACCGGAATGAATCCACAATCAATGTGCTTTACGTTGCATAGTAGCAAACTTTACAAGCTGCTGTAACATGCTGTTTTATATATTCGGCTTATATATTCAAAAACCTTTTTCTTGCTGCAACATTAAACGCAGTAACGGTGGATTTTTTCTGAAATAGTACAGTTTTTTGGCGCTTAACATTTACTGATTCGTAACAGTTCTCAGACGATTATTTAGATGAATAAAATATTCCCGTTAGGTTTCTTTCCTCTCATCTTATCACATGTTAGATGGCGCATTTCAGCTTCACTTACGAAAGTTCTGAATGTATTCACTTCAAGGCCTTTTGGTTTCTAGTTTTCATTCTTAATTCTTCGTTAGCTAAATTACGTTAAACAACTCATTACTGATCTGATAAAAATTTCACATTTATCTTACAAGAAGTGAGAACGATTTTTATAACACTATTTCGTTATTATGTAAATTGAATGGGGAGAGGGGACAAAGGAAACGAAAAGAAGTATAGATATCAGCTGCATCGGAGCTTTCGCCTGGACGCAGCGTTTATCGCAAATGTGCGGACTGTCTCGGCACGCTTCCTGGGCAGCTCGCAGTCCCACAGTGCCACATATCCTCAGTCCCTGTCCATGTCTTCTTTGCTCGCTAATTTCAGATTGCCACTGGAGGTCGAACGTATAAGCGCATCCTCACTGAAGGTTGTCGACTTACAGTCTATCGAGGTGATTCCGCACAAAGTCCCGATGCAGCTAATATCATTAGTTCCTTCCATTTCCGTTCCTTTCTTCCTCCATCCCCTCGTCCTTCAATTTATACAATATATATCACAGCTGTGGATCCCACATGGTATCTGTTCCTCCTAACATGTCCAAAAGAATAGACACCACGCCTTCATATAACTATTTGGTTACTTGGCTGTTGTGGCGTTACCTACAACTTAATATCTAAAATCAGTTAAATTCTGAGCCACCATAAATTGCGCCACAAATCCATATATGGACGTCAGCGATAACGATGATGTATTAAAATGACTGTCATCCATTCCAAGAGACTGGTCCCAAAGTTCATTTGTGCTAAAAGTTCTGCGTTCCACATAAGAAAAAAGCAAAACATTTTTACAAAGTACTTGGTTTATTGGTAAACATAACTCACAGAGTTAAAAATCCACAGTATCAACCATCGGTCATGCTTTTCATTGTTGCCAACTTAATTTTGGCAGGTCTTCACAAAAATAAACTGCTGGAGGTCTTAACGACCTACTTCAAAATCGATTCAATTAGAACTGCCTATAGCATCCGATAAAAAACTCTGTCTTATGGACACGCCTCTCCCCATCATTTTAAGGGATGTGAGGACACAAAAGCGAAGTATAATCATGAACTTCATCCATACATATTATAAATGTATGTATGTATCTGTATATGTATGCAAGTTCCACATCTCCTCCTAAATCACTAAGTCGATTTCAACCAAACTTGGTACATGCATCGCCTACTGTCTGGAAACTACTGTGGTGTAGGAATCTCCTCCCTCTCATGGGTTGGGAATGGGGGTGAAAAAATATTGCAATTCAAAAAATATGGTCTGAGCACTATGGGACAACATCTAGAACCGCTCGGCCACACCGGCCGGCTATTGCAATTCATTACGCGCAAATAGCTACACTGCAGTCGTCCAGTATTTGATGAGAGCACTTGGTGAAGTGACCTGCTACAAACTTTACACACAACTGCAAACGTTTACTAGACTTTTTCTCTCTGACACTCCATACAAAACGATTAAAGGAAAAATGTTTATCGCTTGCTAAATTTCGCTGTGCCTGCAGTAGAATTGTCGCATCAGGCATGCCGTTTCAGTTTTTAATTTCTTTGCTACTAACCCTATTCGCAGCATAGTTTGTAGACAGTATTCACATGTGCCACTGAATGTACTTGATCGGTTTCAGCCAATCTTGGTACACATATTTCTTACTATCTGTCGTGATAAGAACCAGCAAACTCATATTGGGGTGTGGCTGATAGTATGAAAAACATTCAAATAGCTCCAAGCACTATGGGACTTAACATCTGAGGTCATCAGTCCACTAGACGTAGAACTTCTTAAACCTAAATAACCTAAAGATATCACACACATCCATTCCCGAGGCAGGATTCGAGCCTGCGGCCGTAGCAGCAGCGCGGTTACGGACTGAAGCGCCTAGAACCGCTCGGCCACAGCGGCCGGCGATAATATGGGGACAGAAGGGGATGGAAGAGATGGACAGACAGAGGAGTGGGAAAAGGAGATGTATACAGATAGGGGAGGGGTAGATAAATGGCGAGGGAGAAATGGAGAGAAAATGCTAATGGACTGAGAGAAGTGGAGTGGATGATGGATAGGGAGAGGGGAGTAGAAAATGAACAGGAAGAGGGAGAGAGGGGAAGGAGGAGATGTACAGGCAGAGAGGGAAAGAAGAAATGGACAGAGAAATGAAGAAGGAGCAGATGGGATAAGAGGGATTGATGAGGTCATGAGGATGGTTCAAATGGCTCTGAGCACTATGGGACTTAACATCTATGGTCATCAGTCCCCTAGAACTTAGAACTACTTAAACCTAACTAACCTAAGGACGTCACACAACACCCAGTTATCACGAGGCAGAGAAAATCCCTGACCCCGCCGGGAATCGAACCCGGGAACCCGGACGTGGGAAGCGACAACGCTACCGCACGACCACGAGCTGTGGACTCATGAGGATGGAGAAGGAGATGGAGAAGGGGAGGATGAGGTAGAGGGGGAAGGGGAAGATGGATGGGGGGGGGGGGGAGAACTGATGGAATGAGAGAGGGAAAGAAGCAGATGGACAGATAGGCAGGAGATAGCGGGTGTGGAGGAGTTTGATCTGCCAGGAAGTTTCATATCAACGCGCACTCCGCTGCAGAGTGAAATCTCATTCTGGAAACATCCCCCAGGCTGTGACTAAGCAATGTCTCCGCAATATCCTTTCTTTCAGGAGTGCTAGTTCTGCATGGTTCGCAGGAGAGCTTCTGTAAAGTTTGGAAGGTAGGAGACGAGGTACTGGCAGAAGTAAAGCTGTGAGGACGGACCGTGAGTCGTGCTTGGGTAGCTCAGTCGGTAGAACACTTGCCCGCGAAAGGCAAAAGTCCCGAGTTCGAGTCTCGGTCCGGCACACAGTTTTAATCTGCCAGGAAGTTTCATATCAGCGCACACTCCGCTGCAGAGTCAAAATCTCATTCTGAATATATGAGTTAGTTACTTCTTCCATAACTGGGTCTGTCATCTTAGGAAAATAAAATACGTTTAGTTTTTGCAGCCTCTGGAATGACTCTGAAATTACGAGCGAATTATCTCATCTTATAGGAACTCTTGAGCTGATTCAACAACTGTTCTTAGATTTTTCGAGTCAGAAATATTTCCAGAGTTAGTGCGAATTTAATATTGTGATTAATATTTATTAATATTAATTCACTTGACGCATTTGGCATTCAGTTGTATATGTAAAACATATTTTGTCCTCCAAGATTAGCTGAAAAGAATTTACTTTACAAAACATCATTTAATTGAATTTCGATATTTCATAACATATTGCTTTGCCAATAAGTGATAGAATTTTGTAATTTACCAATAGACTAGGTGTCATAGATCCTCAATCAATTATTGCAGAATTTGGAGTAATGAATTCATCTGGTTTGAACATTTGAAATAGGAATGTTCTTACAGGCTTCCTAAACAATTTCAGAAGGACTGTATTGTATTTGTGGAATCAGCACGCACTCAGTAATGTCGTGCTGTTGCTAAAAGCAATCTTATGAATAACAAAAATAGAATTCTCGAAAAACAGTTTACATTAGTATCAAAGAGTTCGTTGCAAGGTGTCGCGCCGGCCGGTGTGGCCGAGCGGTTCTAGGCACTTCAGTCTGGAATCGCGCGACCGCTACGGTCGCAGGTTCGAATCGTGCCTCGGGCATGGATGTGTGTGATGTCCTTAGTTAGGTTGAAGTAGTTCTAAGTTCTAGGGGACTGATGACCTCAGATGTTAAGTCTCATAGTGCTCAGAGCCATTTGAACCAAGGTGTCGCGATCGGCCGGCCGCGGTGGCCGTGCGGTTCTAGGCGCTGCAGTCCGGAACCGCGGGAATGCTACGGTCGCAGGTTTGAATCGTGCCTCGAGCATGGATGTGTGTGGTGTCCTTAGGTTAGTTATGTTTAAGTAGTTCTAAGTTCTAGGGGACTGATGACCTCAGATGTTAAGTCTCATAGTGCTCAGATCCATTTGAACCAAGGTGTCGCGATCGGCCGGCCGCGGTGGCCGTGCGGTTCTAGGCGCTGCAGACCGGAACCGCGGGACTGCTACGGTCGCAGGTTCGAATCCTGCCTCGGGCATGGATGTGTGTGATGTCCTTAGGTTAGTTAGGTTTAAGTAGTTCTAAGTTCTAGTGGACTGATGACCTAAGATGTTAAGTCCCATAGTGCTCAGAGCCATTTTGTCGCGATCGAGTTTTCTTCGGTAATCGGTAATCAATTACTTGCATTATATCTCGCGGTCTTTTGTCTTGTTTGAGTACAAAAATGTGTCCTACCTGATGTATATTCTTTACTCTTCTCTCTGTGTATGCATGTAGTACAGTGAGCGTGTTTATTTTTTTAATGTAATGGAGCGTAGTGTGATGCATGGTTATTTTTAATTTAAGACATTCGGAAATCGAAGTTTTGGTTGTTGGAGGAGCGGTATTGGAAAAATGTTGAATGTGGCTAGTACACTTGTCATGGAGTGTGTAAAGTGTGGGTGCCTAGGTATTCAGATTAGATTCTTGGAGGGGATGAGCGCAGAGTAAGGGGGAAGAGGAAGGGGACTGAATGGCGTTATTATGAAGATCTTTTATTGGGCTCTTGCTCTACTATTTCCTCAAGCAGTAAGAAGTAGATTATTTGTTAAGTTTACTTGAAAATTTGTGACTTACCTTTCTAATTTTTTTTTTGTGAATACTATAATTTTCTTGTAATGTCGCTATATGTTTTAATTGTTTATTCTGATTATCTTAGTGTTCTTCTCCAGAGATTGACTTATCGTTGTATCCTATTAGTCCTATATATGGAGACTCTCATGCGTTCTTTGTATTGGATATCGAACGATCTATCAGGCACTGAAATTGTGAGCGTTGTTTTTGCTGCGTACTTACACCAGTGGTGGTGACGAATGCGGTGGCGCTGATGGTGACCACATCAGCCAGCACCTGTCCCAGCAGGATGGGTCCCAGCAACGTGCTCAGCTGCTGTACGCATCTGGAACAGCGCGCGAAACGTTTCGGTCCCCTGACAGGAATCACAAAGTTTAAAAGACTCGTGTTACAACATTTACAAGAAACATGAAATCGTATGTAGTGTAATTTGCACTTTCGAATATTCTATGACTATCTGAAATCTCGTCCACAGAACTAGACAGTAACTAACAAGTATTATGATCTAGGAAAGTATAATTGTAGGATGCACTGCTCCATGAACTTAAGCTCATAGAGAATTCTTTGATATCTCAAGCATGGAATTAGTTTGCTCGCCCCGGAAAGAAAAGGAAATCCTACAAGTTATACGACGTCGCAAAGCATAATTTGAGAATGAGTGCTTCTTCGAAGTAAGTTTTTTAAATAAATACCCCTAAACACATCTGATGCCTTTCGAGCTATTTGTAGTGATCAGTGTTAGCAGTACCTTCCGTTTTTTGAAGTTTTCGCTTATGTATCAGATACACGCAGTGTTCCCAGTACACCATATTTTTTCATGTTTTTCATTCCCTGTGCGCTTTTCTTTCCTTTTGAGTGACCGAAATTGGTGCAGCATTTCTGCCATTAATCTTTAGCGTCCTCTAATATGGAAATACCACCGATTTTAATAGCTTTTAATCTATTATATGCCATGTTTTATATGCTGAAATTGTGAAGACAAATATGGATAGTACAGCAAAAGGTGGACATCACCTTCCTCTACAAGAAAAATGATCCAACCGTCAGCAAAAAGTTGTGACATTTGCAATGCTTACAGTGAAAAGTAGCAGACGCCCTCTCCAGTCTATTTTTATAATGTTGCGAATAACAACTGCTATGTGCTTCACAGTTCTTCCCAGTGTGTAGATGTAGATGAGGGTGCAGATGCAGATGTACCTCTCTCTCTCTCTCTATCTCTCTTTCTCTCTCTCTATCTCTCTCTCGCTCTCTCTCTCTCTCTGTAAGTACCTTTTATACATTGTCTAACAGGTGTAAGTGCATATATTTTTATATGTGGTACTTTAATATGTATATACAGCAGTGTGTTGGTTGTCTTTTTCTCTATGTCAGACAGTCTTTCCGAAAACATCACATAATTTACTACCCGATATTTTGTGCATGATCGTAACTGCAGCATAAGTGGACTGCGCCTGCACTATAGCCTAACCGTTTTGAGTCCACGCATAAACATTTCAACACCTGACATGCTGCCCAAAGAAAAATAAGCAAAACTGGCTTGTACTTGCCACGTGTACATGGAGGTACTAACCAATCTATAAACGTGCTACACCTAACAGCTGTAATTGTTAGTCCGTAAATGAAGTAAACACTGATAATTTTGTTGGGGGAGGGGGGGATAATGTAGTGGAGTTTCAGTCTTGAAAGAGCAGTCGTTATACCACATTGCTAGGATAAAATGGCTATCCTGACACTGTCTCTTGCAATTGGAGGTTACTGTACTTATCCGATTTTTGTACGCTCAGAAGCAATGTCCATCAGAGGTCCATCACCAATTGTGCCACTTGCATGGACATGACATTATGAGCGACAGTATTGTCAGACGGTTGTCAGGGTCATTCGCTGAAGTTGTTAAACTTCATGGTGAAACCTTCAGCTGTCATTTATTTTGCACAATTCGCTACTAGTTTCGGTAACTGAAAATTATCAAACTCAGCTGGTATAAACGGCAGGGAAGTTAAACCATAATATGAACAAAAGTAAATTGCTCTTTTAAGCTCACCATAGTACTCAAAAAATTTCTCACAATAATAATGTATAAGATAATTTTCGTCAACAAGCAAGTTCACATCGACAGCTAGTAACTACAGGAACCTCGCAATTCACAGTAGACAGTATCAGAGCAGCCACATCGACAGTGTGTTACTACCTGTCAATGTGGATTCACTTCTTGACGAAAATTATCGTATACAGTTATTGTATGAGAAATTTTTTGCGTACTATGGTGGGCTTAAAAGAGCAATTTACTTTTGTGTTGCTGCCTATCGATGTGGACTTGCTTCTTGACGAAAATTATCGTATACAGTCATTACTGGGAGATGGGTTTATAAGAGCAAATTACTTTTGTTCAAATTACGGTTTCACTTTCTTGCCGTTTGTGCCAGCTAAGCTTGATAGCGGTCGTTGACCGAAACTAGTGGCGAACTGTGCAAAATAAATGACAGCCGAAGGTTGCACCATGAATTTTAACAATTATTTGGAGGCTTAATATTCCCACCTACAAACATACAAAAATTCGCTGAAGGATGATTCAAAATTCAGTACGAAGACCGTAGTGGCTGACTGTCCCTGGTGAGACCGCAAGTGGTGGAAAATGTGCAGCAAACAATTTTTCAAAATCAGAATAGGAGATGTGGGATGATAACAAGACGCGTTACGCTTGTGCATGGCAATGCAAAATCCCATACAGCCAACGCCACGCGAAACGTGTTGAATCAGTTTGGATGGGAGTTTCTCGACCATCCACCCTACAGATTCGGCCCCGTCCCAAGTGACTTTCATCTCACCCGTCTCATAAAGCGTTTTCTGGCAGGTAAATCTTTCCCTAACGACGCTGAGATGCATACTGAAGTGACTTGGTGGCTCCGGACATTGGCAGAAGACTTTTACGACATGGGCATACGACTATTTATGCACCATGTTGAGATATGACTATGTTGAGATGTATCCAGTGAATTTATGTAAATAAATAAATATTTCTTATTTAATGACTTTTTTATCGGTCATCGGAACTTACTTTTTTGATGCATCTGAATATGTTACAATTAGCACGCAAAATACTTGTTCTGCTCTTCACGTCCCCTCCTTAAAATGATGTTATTCAGTGCTTCATGCCACTAGCCCCCTCCTCCATCTCCTCAATTTCCCTCTTTCCTAATGATTGCCGCGCCATGCGGGGACCCAGGTTTTTAATGATTTGTCAGATTTATTTCATTTTAACTTTGTGTCTTGAAGTTCGATTCCGGTCTGTCTCTCATCCCTGTCTTGCAAGCTAATGCGCTGCGCATTAAGTGTCAATTTCACGGGTATGTACTTGCCAACACGGCATTAAATGCCTTAGAAAGCGGCGGCCGTTAGTCAGCGTACCATACCACCTCCCTGACCAGTGAACTGCTGTCTACGAGCCACCTACAAACTCTTATGGAAGCGGCCGCACCTGTCGACGTCGGTGTGGTAGCGCACGCACTGCGCCAGCCTGCGTCGCACGCACTCCTCTGAGGTATCTGCTGGAGCGGCCACGTCCCTGCGGCTGTGTGCAGGCTGCACAGAGCACATGCTCTCTGCCATCAGGTTGAGCAGCCGCAATTGGCCAGACAGGTAGATGATGAGCGTCACGAAGAAGCCGTCCAGCGTCGTGGACAGGATGTAGCCGTAGAAGAAGCCCAGAGACACCCCGGCGAACATCAGCTGCACGACACAAAATGGTAGAGAGAACAAATGCAAAGACTAATAAGAGACATTGGTACAGGCTTGTGACTGGAACGTCGCGTGGTAAAAGGACCGCTTCGTATGCGTGGGGAGCCATTCTTCCCGTTGTGTCACAATGGTGTTGCTCTCTCTCCCAAGCATTGTGGCTTCGAGGTTCGATGGGATAGCGTCTTGACAGTGGCCCAGTGTTTATTTGTATGTGTGTGAGAGAGAGAGAGAGAGAGAAAGAAAGAGAGAGAGAGAGAAAGAGACAGAAAGTGAGTGAGTGAATGTGTGTCTGTTTTCAAATTGTTCAAATGGCTCTGAGCACTACGGGACATATGAGGTCATCAGTCCCCTAGAACTTAGAACTACTTAAACCTAACTAACCTAAGGACATCACACACATCCATGCCCGAGGCATGATTCGAGCCTGCGACCGTAGCTGTCTGTTTTCATAAATATCTAATTTATGATATATAATCCAATGTTTTACAATGCCTCGTGAAATTGACCGGTGCCACGCTGCTAGCTGAAGGAAAGAAATATACTCCTGAAAACAACTTGTCCTGCAGTCCTTAAATATTAAGCTCACTGTTACACTAAGAGCGTTATTCTGTTATTAACTAACTTGTTGTGCCTCCCATATCTTTTCCTTGCTCAGTTTGTATCTTTGCTTAATAGGAACGAATAGCTTTGCGTTGTGGATGCTCTTTAGAGATACGATTGCATCATATACAAAATCACCAGGTGTGAAGCATATGTGTCAAGCTCGAAGTGACTGAAGAATATTGCCGCGCGGGATTAGCCGAGCGGTCTTGGGCGCTGCAGTCACGGACTGTGCGGCTGGTCCCGGCGGAGGTTCGAGTCCTCCCTCGGGCATGGGTGTGTGTGTTTGTCCTTAGGATAATTTAGGTCAAGTAGTGTATAAGCTTAGGGACTGATGACCTTAGCAGTTAAGTCCCATAAGATTTCACAAACGTTTTTGAACGTGAAGAATATTATGAAGTGTTTCTCTGACACGGTGATTTATTTACAATATGTGTGTTGCTTGCACTGCAACAGGTTATACTCTGTCCTGGAAAATCGTTAAAAACCATATCACGATACAGTGCCGTCCACTGGAACGTATAGAAGTGTACGTAACTTTCATCTCTTATTTGAATGAAATACAATGTTTTAATATCGAAAAAAAATATAAAGTGGCACTATATATACCGATATTCTTGTCAAGTGTAGGAGAGGACGACAAGCTGCTGATGCAAACATTAACGTAATCGAAAACGTTAGCCATCTGAAGGTGGGCAAGATAGCACGAAACCGGTTATAGCACTGAAGTAAGACAGTTCAAAATTATTTGTGGCTGGTAGCGTTTTGGTTACCCGCTGAAAAGTTAAAGAAAATAAATCTGCCAAATCCTGATTATAGCAGACCCGTGCAAGACGGGACTGAGGCTAAGTAAAAGAAGAAGATGCTGTGCAGAGACGGTGTTCAGACTGCCATGTAATGAATATTGTTTTAGGTAAGTTCCTGAGCTCCTATCGATTTCTTTGTGTGTGTGTGAATGGAGGACGGGAGGGGGAGGGGGCACATCAAGCGTTTCGTGTATGTAATACCGACAGAAAATATTCAAGATTTAGAATTGCGCTGAAGGCTGAATCTGGAACCATTTGGTTGTTTTCAGCTTGACAGATAATCATTACCATGCAGATTCCTGTTGAACATTAATGTAAATGGACAACCTTTTCAGCAACTTGGCAGTTTGAACACCGTCTCTAAACACGGCCAGCGTCAAAACCTCCATGGACCCATAGCGGGGAAACTGTGCACCAGTGACATGTTTCTCACATGGAAAAACTTTTTTATCGCCTCTGATCACTTTAAGTTCTTTATACGTAGTTTTTTCACTCGAAGACTGAGAAATCTAGTGAAGCACATCACTGAAGGCATTGATCTATTTCACCCATTCATATATGCATGTGCTTTTGAGTGAGACTGCATCTGCTAACACTATGCAAATATTTGTAATTAGAAAATAAACGATCTACATCAATATAAACGAGAGGTCCATCTCTTGTTTTTAAATGGTAATAAGAATTCTTATTCTTTGTACATCCTCCACAACAGGGTTTTTGTCTAAGCTATAAACTGTCTTTTGTTTTTCAATAACTTAAATCGCAACGTTCACTTCTGTCAAAATGGTCCAATGTCCTTCTTCCTCTTAATCAAGCTCTGTAGTGCTGTTGTCAGCATGGAGTGTCCGTGTACAACACAGAGTACATCTTGCTGTTCCTGATATCTGACGGTTCTTCAGTCTTTCATTCAAATGAAGAATCATCTGGTAAAAGTCCATAAATCTGTATAGAGCCTGAAAATCATAACATGTAAACATTACATCTTCCAACCAAGTACCCTATCTAGTGTTGACAGGGGAACGTAGTAAGGAAAGCCCTGTACTTTGTATTTACTTTTTTCTTCTGGCAGTAGCATTTTCCTACATTTTCTTAATGCAAGACACAAATTCGTTTATGATTGTTCCTTTTAATGGTCATATTTAGTCCTTAAGGTCACAATAGCAAACAAACGCTGTTGAAACGTTGCGTCACGGTTGCATCGTCTGCCTCCATCTACACTCCTGGAAATGGAAAAAAGAACACATTGACACCGGTGTGTCAGACCCACCATACTTGTTCCGGACACTGCGAGAGGGCTGTACAAGCAATGATCACACGCACGGCACAGCGGACACACCAGGGACCGCGGTGTTGGCCGTCGAATGGCGCTAGCTGCGCAGCATTTGTGCACCGCCGCCGTCAGTGTCAGCCAGTTTGCCGTGGCATACGGAGCTCCATCGCAGTCTTTAACACTGGCAGCATGCCGCGACAGCGTGGACGTGAACCGTATGTGCAGTTGACGGACTTTGAGCGAGGGCGTATAGTGGGCATGCGGGAGGCCGGGTGGACGTACCGCCGAATTGCTCAACACGTGGGGCGTGAGGTCTCCACAGTACATCGATGTTGTCGCCAGTGGTCGGCGGAAGGTGCACGTGCCCGTCGACCTGGGACCGGACCGCAGCGACGCACGGATGCACGCCAAGACCGTAGGATCCTACGCAGTGCCGTAGGGGACCGCACCGCCACTTCCCAGCAAATTAGGGACACTGTTGCTCCTGGGGTATCGGCGAGGACCATTCGCAACCGTCTCCATGAAGCTGGGCTACGGTCCCGCACACCGTTAGGCCGTCTTCCGCTCACGCCCCAACATCGTGCAGCCCGCCTCCAGTGGTGTCGCGACAGGCGTGAATGGAGGGACGAATGGAGACGTGTCGTCTTCAGCGATGAGAGTCGCTTCTGCCTTGGTGCCAATGATGGTCGTATGCGTGTTTGGCGCCGTGCAGGTGAGCGCCACAATCAGGACTGCATACGACCGAGGCACACAGGGCCAACACCCGGCATCATGGTGTGGGGAGCGATCTCCTACACTGGCCGTACACCACTGGTGATCGTCGAGGGGACACTGAATAGTGCACGGTACATCCAAACCGTCATCGAACCCATCGTTCTACCATTCCTAGACCGGCAAGGGAACTTGCTGTTCCAACAGGACAATGCACGTCCGCATGTATCCCGTGCCACCCAACGTGCTCTAGAAGGTGTAAGTCAACTACCCTGGCCAGCAAGATCTCCGGATCTGTCCCCCATTGAGCATGTTTGGGACTGTATGAAGCGTCGTCTCACGCGGTCTGCACGTCCAGCACGAACGCTGGTCCAACTGAGGCGCCAGGTGGAAATGGCATGGCAAGCCGTTCCACAGGACTACATCCAGCATCTCTACGATCGTCTCCATGGGAGAATAGCAGCCTGCATTGATGCGAAAGGTGGATATACACTGTACTAGTGCCGACATTGTGCATGCTCTGTTGCCTGTGTCTATGTGCCTGTGGTTCTGTCAGTGTGATCATGTGATGTATCTGACCCCAGGAATGTGTCAATAAAGTTTCCCCTTCCTGGGACAATGAATTCACGGTGTTCTTATTTCAATTTCCAGGAGTGTATAATACATTACACTACGTCTAATTTTTTTCATATAGGGCATGAAAGGAAAACTTCTTGTAAGCATCCTCATCGGGAATACATAACGGCTTTATCGAGTTTGGAAAGGGGAATGTCAAATGCTAACAACACTGCCACTGAGTAATAAAGAGTATACTATATTTACGAGTGTAAAAAATATTTCTTATTCTTGCAGTTCTTTGTGCTTTCACCATGCTGCTGAAGACTACTTGGTTAACACTTTTCATCAGCTGTGATTGAGACTTTAAAATGCTGCACCTTACCGCAAATTCGTTACGCTGAATACGGCACCACTGAAATGTTTAACGATCTGAAATATTCTCCCAGAGCTAACTATAGATTTTAAGATCCGGGATGCAGATAACATAAAGGCGGAGGAACACGACAAATCGCACGAGCTACACTCGCTAATATGTGTGACGCCCTGAGTCCAAACTGCTTTGTTCGTGGAGTGCTCCCAAGATAGTCAACCAGCAAATAGCGTGGTAGCCGTTGCCAGGACTCACGTGCTTAGATAGTCTGCCTTGTCAAAAATTTTCGTAATTTGGGGTATGTATTCCCGTGAATATCAGAGTTGGTCACTCCTAGTTGTTTCTCTTGATTGTTTTGTGTGTGTGTGTGTGTGTGTGTGTTTGTGTTGTGTGTGTGTGTGTGTGTGTGTGTGTGTGTGTGAGTGTGTGTGTGTATGGGTGTGTGTGTGTGTGTGTGTGTGTGTGTGTGTGTGTTTGTGTGTGTGTGATTGATTGATTAATTGATTTCACACTTTGTTCTAGTGCTTCGTTCATTTTCTCTCGTGTTTAGATTTTATTTTTTGTGACGATGGGACAATAGGGTGTTGCATTACCACATGACGTTCCTTTCTTTAATTTATGTCACATGTCAAAACATTTCTACAGAACGTGTTATTGCACCTTTTCTATCTCCGTTGAATCAACGGCTGATGTGTAAACAGTTATCCAACAGAAATAAATCGCTAGAAAACGACTATTCCCGAATAGTCTGGGAATGAGAGTGAGTTAGCAGGAGAGGGTGACGAGGAGAGCAGCAGACGTGATTCTGCATTCATCAGTATCAAATAGGGCACACAATACGGCTAAAGATCCGCTATAGGTATGTGAGCATTTCAGAGGAAAGAGGTAAAAGCTAGTTCTAACCTCAATAATGCAAGAAACCAACACAGCATGGAGACATGGTGTCACCTCGAGGGTACAATCAAGACTGAAAGTACTTCATTTTCCAGTACCAAACGCAAATTTTCAGAGGAGATTGAGATCCAGCGGGATGCATCTGTAGGCACAATGATCGTGTGAAACCCAGCTCGCTCTGTTCGTCCACGAGACCCAGAAAGAAATAGATACCGGCGCCCAGGTTGATTCCGTGTTCCTTGACTTCCGGAAGGCGTTAGTTACAGCTCCACACTGTCAACCAACGAGCAAAATACGAACGTACAGAACATCAAAAGAGCTGTATGATTGGACTGAAGAGTTTCTAACAAACAATGCACAGCATGTAATTCTCAGCTGAGAGAAATCTTCCAATGGTAAAGTAACTTCGGGAGTACCCCATGAGCCATGGCGGGGCCCCTCTTTGAATATCCATCCACCGCCTGGCGTTTGTCACTTCCCGCAGCTCGAAGCTTGTAGCGCCAGATGGTGTGATTGAGCCGCTGCTGGGCGGATCGCACGCGCTGTCTGTGTTTTGAAGCCGGTACGGGGGGTGAGCCGTCCAGAGCCTATGGGCAGTATGTCCCATTTGGCCGAACTTGACGTGCCATGAAGTCTTTTAAAAGTTTTGTTTTATTTAATAGTTGTGAGCACGGGTGTTATCAAAAGCCGGTATGTTAGTGTAGTCTTGGCTATTTGAATTTGCTATTTGTTCTTCTCGGTGGAAGTCATGTTTTGCAAGGAGCTTTCTGATACGAGTTGCGAGACTTAATACCTTGTGGCGTTGCCTTGGAAGGGGTTAGAGTCGCGTGAACAATCGGAGATACTTGTTCTTCCAATTCAATTTCATACTTTTAACAGTGGTTTGGATGATTTGATAATCCTGCACATTGTTTCAAGTGCGACCATGTTTAGCCTTAGACCAAGTTTTTGAAGAGGATCACCTGAAGTGTCCGTTGATCTGCACAAGCACTGTGGTCGCGGAGTTGTATTAAATGAGAGCGACAGTGGAATTTAGACGCCCCCTTAGTCTGTTGCAGTTTTCTGCTGTTGTGGTACGCATTGGCTGTCTTGGACCTGGACTTAGTATGTGCTCATCTTATTGTGGCTGTTAAAGGCGCTTCTGTACGTCGGCTTCATTGTACGCACAAACGCCAGCTACCCTTGGCCTGCCTTCACTCACGTTATGTTGAAAATTGAAATTTGTATTAAAATTGTGTATATTTTGATGTTCGTGACTTCGTTGAGTCAAGTGCTCTTGTTGGACAGTGTCGAGCTCAGTTAGGATGGCCACATGTTGGTCGGTTGTAGATGAATCGCACGTGTCATATTGAGATGTCGTCCAGATTTGTGACAATATAGCTCGTTGATAGTTCAAATGGCTCTGAGCACTATGCGACTTAACTTCTGAGGTCATCCGTCGCCTAGAACTTAGAACTAATTAAACCTAACTAACCTAAGGACATTACACACATCCATGCCCGAGGCAGGATTCGAACCTGCGACCGTAGCGGTCGCTCGGTTCCAGACTGTAGCGCCTAGAACTGCACGGCCGCTCCGGCCGGCCCCGTTGATAGTAACTGGCGCATTTGAGGTTCACGGGGTATAAAAGACAAAGGGTGTAAAACTATAAGTTTTACTAAGCTCTGAAGGTTTCTTATCCGTCCGTTACTAGCCATTTGTGAAATGAAGAGTAGAAGAAATTTATTGCCTGTCTCAAGGCTACTTACAGCTTACTAGATTTAAATGTTCAACTATCTGTTATTGTTTTCATGGGGGTGAACTTTTGTGATGATTTATTTATTTATATATTTACCTTTTGCTACAAGTCGGTTCTAAGTAGCAATTATTGGTTCTCCTCCTTTTTAAATGGCGTTCTTGAGCTGCTATGCATTCAAGTTCACTTACAGAATCATTTAAGTGTTTTCTCGGATATACCTTAAGATAATTTTCACTGTCTGTCTAAAGGCAGATATCAATCTGTGCGCACTCGTTCTCTTACTATTACTTAACTGCTCATTGGGACGAGATTTAAGGTAACTTTCTCTGACTTTCTGAAGGCAGTTGTGTAAAATTGTGCACCTTTGTGCATTATTAGATTATCTACATGCACTTGGAGGCGTTTTTTAAGAATTTCCTTATCCTAATTGTCTCTAGGCAGCTGTAAGTTTCTCTTTCTACCGGTGTAGCTACTAAGTTTTTAACCTCTGAGATGAGTTATGCTTCTATGTTGTCTTAAACAGCCATCCGTTTCTAAATATTAATTGTTTGTTCATTTGTTGAAGCGTTTTCTGAGTTGTGGTTTGTAAAAGGGAAACTTTTGAGTCTGTCAGACACGGCTTTTATTTTTAAATATTGCACTATTTAAATTGTCACTAAACTAAAGTGTGTAATTTCTTACATTTGCAAAGTTCAGACTATTGTTTGTATTCCTGTTAATCTATCTGACTTATGTCATGTTTCTTAAATAAATATATTTTAATAAACAATGGTGAACGACGTGAATCCCAAACCCTCCAGTTGTTCCACTTGATTTCCTGTTTGCCTGCTGGTGGTTTGAACCCCTGGAAGAGTTACAGGATTACTACTTTCTACAGTATATACGAAATACACTCCTGGAAATTGAAATAAGAACACCGTGAATTCATTGTCCCAGGAAGGGGAAACTTTATTGACACATTCCTGGGGTCAGATACATCACATGATCACACTGACAGAACCACAGGCACATAGACACAGGCAACAGAGCATGCACAATGTCGGCACTAGTACAGTGTATATCCACCTTTCGCAGCAATGCAGGCTGCTATTCTCCCATGGAGACGATCGTAGAGATGCTGGATGTAGTCCTGTGGAACGGCTTGCCATGCCATTTCCACCTGGCGCCTCAGTTGGACCAGCGTTCGTGCTGGACGTGCAGACCGCGTGAGACGACGCTTCATCCAGTCCCAAACATGCTCAATGGGGGACAGATCCGGAGATCTTGCTGGCCAGGGCAGTTGACTTACACCTTCTAGAGCACGTTGGGTGGCACGGGATACATGCGGACGTGCATTGTCCTGTTGGAACAGCAAGTTTCCTTGCCGGTCTAGGAATGGTAGAACGATGGGTTCGATGACGGTTTGGATGTACCGTGCACTATTCAGTGTCCCCTCGACGATCACCGGTGGTGTACGGCCAGTGTAGGAGATCGCTCCCCACACCATGATGCCGGGTGTTGGCCCTGTGTGCCTCGGTCGTATGCAGTCCTGATTGTGGCGCTCACCTGCACGGCGCCAAACACGCATACGACCATCATTGGCACCAAGGCAGAAGCGACTCTCATCGCTGAAGACGACACGTCTCCATTCGTCCCTCCATTCACGCCTGTCGCGACACCACTGGAGGCGGGCTGCACGATGTTGGGGCGTGAGCGGAAGACGGCCTAACGGTGTGCGGGACCGTAGCCCAGCTTCATGGAGACGGTTGTGAATGGTCCCCGCCGATACCCCAGGAGCAACAGTGTCCCTAATTTGCTGGGAAGTGGCAGTGCGGTCCCCTACGGCACTGCGTAGGATCCTACGGTCTTGGCGTGCATCCGTGCGTCGCTGCGGTCCGGTCCCAGGTCGACGGGCACGTGCACCTTCCGCCGACCACTGGCGACAACATCGATGTACTGTGGAGACCTCACGCCCCACGTGTTGAGCAATTCGGCGGTACGTCCACCCGGCCTCCCGCATGCCCACTATACGCCCTCGCTCAAAGTCCGTCAACTGCACATACGGTTCACGTCCACGCTGTCGCGGCATGCTACCAGTGTTAAAGACTGCGATGGAGCTCCGTATGCCACGGCAAACTGGCTGACACTGACGGCGGCGGTGCACAAATGCTGCGCAGCTAGCGCCATTCGACGGCCAACACCGCGGTTCCTGGTGTGTCCGCTGTGCCGTGCGTGTGATCATTGCTTGTACAGCCCTCTCGCAGTGTCCGGAGCAAGTATGGTGGGTCTGACACACCGGTGTCAATGTGTTCTTTTTTCCATTTCCAGGAGTGTACATCGAGCATAATGTCGGAACTCACATGAGGCTTTCGGTTTATGTTCTTGGCTAGAGAGAAGCCGCAACATTAAAAAACCTGCACTGAAATAGCCTACATGAAGACTCGAAGAAGATCGCTGCTTGATGCAGAGATTGGCAATTGACGCTCAACATAAACAAATGTAACGTACTGCGCACAAATACGCAGAAAGGCCCCATAGTGTATGATTACATGATTGATAAACGTTCACAGGAAGAAGTCACATGCACAAAATACCCTGCCGGAAAAATATGCTACACGCACAATGGCAAAGTTATTTCATTAACCGGTGATGTGACAGGTAATTTATCATTGTAGGAATATGATAACAGTTTCAGATCAATTGAAACACACTTGTCACAGTAAAGGATGCCCAAACAGTGGTGGAAGAGCACATTGCTAGTCAGCAGCCTTATGTAGACGTGCAGCGCCCTGCTGAAAATGCACTTCAACTTCCTGTCACAGAAATAGCAGTAGCTTGGGGATGGCAAATTGAGCAATGAGCGCGCACTGGTTACGTTACCCTGCAGAGAAGCCAAATCTGACCTCTAATTGTAACTGATGGCTGTCCACACAATGAGGACTGGGGCGGGCGCTGTACGTCATCGCTGCATGCATTCCGGAAGTGGCCACTCACTGTCCATCAGTTATCTACAGAAAGAACTTATCATCACTGAAGACGAGCGCCATTAAATTCTCGAGTCAGTTCCTTCACAACACCAGAGGAGTCGCGATTGGTGGCATCGTGGTGTCACCAGCTGTCTTGCCACAGGTATAAGTGCTGCTGCAAGGAGGTGGTTCCCAGTGGTCCTCAGTGACACAGAAGGTGCAGCATATTCCTCAGTTTCCTTCCTGGATGATGTTCGGACGGCCACCGTTGCTCTCACAGTTGAAGTGCGCCTGTAATACATAGTCGTCAAGAACCTCACCTGCAAGTGTGGGAATGTTCCCCAGAATAGTAATTAAGGTAGCGACTCATCACCGATACAATGTCTCCAACACGTTCAGCGATCATCAATGCGTCCGCCCAACTTCCTACAGCCCCATAGTGGAACCCGTTAAAACCGCTATAGTCGTTCAATGGGAATACCCCTCGTTGGTCGGGCGTGGGCCTCATGATGAATGTTAGAATCACAGTTCATCCCTAAACTCAATACAGTTACGATCTGCAGGAGGAAAATCAGAGTGCACAGAAACAAGCCTCCTGAGTGCCATCAGATGGCTGATAACCGTGAGAGATGAATCACTATCCTTACAACCGCACAGTATGCAGTTATTATGTCCTGGTGCCACTGAACGCAGTCCGTGAGGACGATACATTTTTCATGGGAGTATCTTTATGAGTATATCTAGTGGAATGAGGACTTAAAACAAATTGCAGGTAAGGTTGGCGCTCGAGTGAGATTCATTGGAAGGATCTTCAGGTTGTGTAGTCGATCCAAAAAGGAGGTCGCTTACAAACACCTCGTTTGATCAGTACTTGAATATTGTACATCAGTCTCATATCCAAACAATATTGGATTGAGGGAAGGTATTGAGAATATCCGAAGAAGAGCAGAGTATTTTGTTACAGGTTCATTTAGTTAGCGCGAAAGCGTCACAGAGATCCTCAGCCAACTCCAGTGCATCTTCCTATCTATATCTCCAGAAAAGACCGTGAATGTAAAATTAGAAAAAATGCTCAAATGTGTGTGAATTCCTAAGGGAGCAAACTGCTGAGCTCATCGGTCCCTAGACTTACACAGTACTTAAACTAACTTATGCTAAGAACAACAAACACACCCATGCCCGAGGGAGGACTCGAACCTCCGGCGACAGTAAAATTAGAGAGAGTCAAGCTCGCAGGGAGACTTGATAACAATATTTCTTCCTGCGAACCATTTGTGACAGGTGCAGGAAAGGGGCTAGTAACAGTGGTACAAACACTGACGTGACAAATGGAATACCTTCTCATACCGTGTCACACTTCCTTTTGCCCGGCATATGGCGGCAGCTCGACATGGCACGGGCTCAAGAAGGCACTGGAAGTTCCTCGCATAAATACTGAGGCAAGCTGCGTCTACAGCCGCTCGTAATTGCAAAAATGTTGCTGGTGCACAATTTTGTGCATGAGCTGACCACTCCATTATGTCCACCAACTTTCGATGGGATTCGTGTCGGGCCGTCTGCATGACCTAATCATTCGCTCGAACTGTCCAGAATGTTCGTCAAACCAATCACGAACAACTATAGCCCAGTGACATGGCGCATTCCAGCCACAAAAATATCATCGTTTTCTGGGAACGTGGAGGCCATGAATGGCTGAAAATGGTCTCCACATAGCCGAACATGACCGGTTCCAGTTAATGATCGGTTGGACCAGAGGATCCAGTTCGGTCCTTGTAAACACAGCCCACATCATTATGAAGCCATCACAAGCTTGCGCAGTGCTTTGTTGATAACTTGGGTCCATTGCTTCGTGTGTCTGCGGTACTCGAACCCTACCATCAGCCCGTAGCGTCCAACCGATATGGTCACGAGTCCAGGAGAGCGAAGGCACTCGCGTCGGTCTTCTGCTGCCATAGCCCATTAATGGCTCTGTGCTAACGGACACATTCGTCGTGAGTCCCACATCGATTTTTTGCTATTGTTTCACTCAGTGTTTCTTGTCTGTTAGCGCTGACAAATCTACGCAAAGGCCTCTGCTGTCGGTCGTTAAGTGAAGCCCGTCGGCAACTGTGTTGTCCATGGTGAGAGGTAATGCCTGAATTTTGGTGTTCTCGGCACTGTGACCTCAGAATGATGAATTCCCTAGCAATTTCCGAAATCGTGTGTCCTATGATTCCAACTCTAATTACCATTGCAAGTTCAAATAGTTAATTCCCGACGCGCAGCCATAGTCGTGTCACCTTCTCACACGAATCACCAGAGTACAAATGACAACCCCGCCAATGCAGTACCCTTTTATACCCTGTGTACGCGATACTATGGCCATCTGTGTATATGCGTATCGCTATCCCATTATTTTAGTCATCTCAGTGTACAGTACCCTGTTCCACACACTAAAAGATGTCTTGCGGAGAACAGATTTAGAAGTACATGTAGATATTACTATTTTTCAAAAACCAATGAAACGCCCGCTAAAACCGCTGGGCAATACAGGTAATAGGATTGTGGAAAGGGCTACGGGTTGAGGTCAGTTACTGCTTCTAATTGTCATTTATTGTTTTTTAGCAACTCTTTCACGGCTGAAGGCCTCCAACAAGAAATCTTAACAAGATAAAAATCCAATTAAGACAGCAATAAAATAATTCAAAAACAACATACGCAAAGTGCAATACAAAAGGCTGAGGGCCACAATTAATTTCCAAATTTTTTAAATATATTACCATAGACCATTAAAAGCAGAAGGCCAACAGGAAATCTTAAAAAAATCAAATTCAATTAAGATAGCAATAAAATAATTAAAAACCCAAAAGGCAACATATGCAAGATGCAACACAAATGGCTGAGGGCCACAATTAAATTTCAAAACTTCCGAATATATTACCATAGTCCTTTAAAAGCAGAAGGCCAGCAGTGTTTAAGCTTGAAAGGTAAATTTAAAATTAAATTTCCAAAATTTTAGGAAACAAGCAATAACCATAAGCCCAAAATTTAAAATAGCTGATAACAGATAATTAAACACCGGTGGCACTCAGAAGATCTCCAGGGAACTCGGGCTGCCCTCGTTCACTTTTTTTTTTTAGACTCATTTTGTTCGTAATTGATCGTTGTATTTGTTCGGGGCGGACGTTTTATGAAACCTGTTGAAGATCATCATTCATACATTAACTCAGTTTTTTTTGTTACAGAGGGCTGCTAACCCTCTGACCGAACACGATGAGCTACCGTGCCGGCAGAACTAGGTGAGACAGGTGGTGAGCCCAAGTATACTTGATCCGTCGGAACCCTGCCAGGGGACAGACACGGACCGACCGACCGACCGACCGACCGACCAACCGCTTGCTTGCCTCGAAAGAGTGCATGAGAATTCAGACCGAAAGTTACGAGCGTCACTATCCAGAATCAAATACATGTGTGCACTAAGCTGCCAAAACTACACACCATTTTGGACAGCAGCAATAGGTGAGGAAAGGACACTGCCAAAAATTACGTTAGCGGCCAGGGCAGGTAACCAGAACACTAACGGCCACAAGGCAGGAAAAAATCCCCTTGATGCACTTGAACAATACTAAACTAATTTGATTAATTCCACCTGACGGCGGCTATTTCGACCACTTCAAACACTCGTGCCGGCAGCGGTGGTCTAGCGGTTCTAGGCGCTCAGTCCGGAACCGCGCGACTGCTACGGTCGCAGGTTGGAATCCTGCCTCGGGCATGGATGTGTGTGATGTCCTTAGGTTAGTTAGGATTAAGTAGTTCTAAGTTCTAGGGGACTGATGACCACAGATGTTAAGTCCCATAGTGCTCAGAGCCATTGAACCATTTTTTTTTCAAACACTCGTTGTTGCTCACAGGAAAACTCCGCAGCAACCGACCAACTAGCCGCAGAATGCCGACAACATCTAAAATAGTTGTCAGTAGAAATAAGGACAACTACACACACAACCTGTCAAACACTTGCACGAAGACCTGAACGATACTCAACAGTAACTAAACACACACCAAAACAAATCCGGAGGCGATGCACGCACACACAGCCGACTCATGAACGATCGGCGAGCCAAAACGCGTCGTCAGGTAGGGCGACCGACCGACGATCCACCAAGACCGTTGCCCGGCTCAAGTAATGCAAGGCGGCGATGGTCGGGAAAGACATGTCGTTGCAGACCACACTACTGCTGCAACCCGACTGCCCTAGTACCACCTCGCCACTCCGACTGGCAGGTTCGGACTGCACTCCAGACGCGCTCCAACTGATTGGCAGACCCGAACTCGCCACGAACTCCCGACGCGAAATGCCAATCCAAACTGCTTACGACAGACAACGAACCGGAAGTCATAGCAGCCTAGCAAAGATACTACAAGAGTGGACACATCGATACGCGCTGCTAACGCCGCTCACGATCAAGCAAAGCAGCAACTCAGTGACACCAGTAATTTAAATTAACGTAGTGAGGTGGAAGTACGTTACAAACAGGGTATAAAATACACGATGGCGGGCACATGAGCCACGCGCGGCTCAACCAAGATGCTGTGTAAACTCGTCCAACATGTCTTTCATGGGAAACTCTTTGGTCAAAAACTATATTTCAACAGTGGGTCTCAAAAATACGGTAAACAGTATTTGTCGTGAAAGAGTTAGATGTGAGGAAGAGCCATTGTTGCAAAGGGAGCTGGCCGGCTGCTGTGGCCGAGCGGTTCTAGCTGCTTCAGTCTGGAACCGCGCGACCGCTACGGTCGCAGGTTCGAATCCTGCCTCGGGCATGGATGTGTGTGGTGTCCTAGGTTAGTTAGGTTTAAGTAGTTCTAAGTTCTAGGGGACTGATGACGTCAGATGTTACGTGCCATAGTACTCAGAGCCATATGAATTATTTTACAAAGGCCTGTGGCTCAAAAAGGTACAAAAAGTGATTGAGCCGTGGAAAAAATTGCTGTTTTGAAGAGCGCGCCGCAGCGCGTTGTGTGAAGCAGTCGCCCTCCGTTTCTGGCGGTGGCGCCGCTGGGGCAATCGCAGCTTTGGTGTCTCCATTTGGTGGGAAATGGGGAAGGTTGCCTGTTCACGTGTGTTTAAGGGGCGCGATAAGCTCGCCAGTCGCGGTTGGTCAGTCGGAGTGAGTCTGGATCAGTCTCGCGTCAATAGTTGCTGGTCTGTCTCTCCTTCGGATTTGTGCGGTAGTTAGTGTCTGTCTGTCGTCGGAGTGCTAGTATGTCTGTCGTTTGGATCAAACTTTAAAGCCGGCAAATGAGAGTCTTGCCACTCCGCCAGTAACAGAACTCAGCTAGTGGTCGCCCAGTCGGGGCTGAGTTCCTGCATCTGAGTCTGCGCGTTAGGCCGCCAGTCTGCTCGAGTTGCTCGGGCAACGGTCATTGGCGGTTGGATCTATCGGTTGGTCGGTCGCGCACTGAGACACAAGATGACTTGTCCGCCTTGAGCGTCGGCGTATGTGACGTCGCCACGTGAGTCCACAGGGCCGCGCTGTATAGCGAGAGATAGTGGCTTCGCGGACGACACGAGAGCAACAGGAGTGAACCCACGACATCGGGCTGGCCTGTGCGAGCTACGACGCCGTGTGACGGGAGATCGGCACGCCTTCCTGTGTCCGTTGAAGCGGCTGGCAGCGGACGGTTCGGGAGAGAGTTGGGGGTGCTGCACCAGGTCTCCGCCAGAAATCAAAGTTCATTAGAAGTTAAATGAATGGAAATATGTTGTTTCATTTACTTGTTGAATTCTACTTGTTGTCTTGGTGAGGTCACCAGCTGCTTTGCTTTTTCAATGTTAGAGTTTTGTACCATTTCCATCCCTCCTACGGGGTGCATAGATTATATGCTTCTGTGAGTTGTTAAAATTTTTAGTTTAAAGTAATCTGGTGTGTTGCAGATTTGCACCAGTTTAGTCTTTCAGAGGTTGTTGTGAGCGGTCGTGACTATGGCCGTGTCAAAAGGCAGCGGCAAGGTTCTCAGCCCGAAAGCTCATACTGTCAATATTTGTTATTTCTGTCTTTGAATAAAATTGTAACTTGATATTTTGAGGGTGCTTTCTGATTATAATTTTGAATCTGTTTGAAAAACAAAAAAAGGGATTTTAGGAATAAAATTTCCATTTGTTGAAAGAAATTTAATTTGTTTTGATCAGTTACCCACTGGCAACTTCTTCTACGCTCACGTAGTGTGATTAAATGTGTTAATGTTTTTGATGAATCGCTTGTAAATAAAGCAAATTCTTAAGAAAAGGTTTTGAAAGTAAATTCACGGAGTGGTGAAGATGAAAAAAAGACTGAAGAGTGGCAACTATACGACAGGAGTGTTCATGTCATTTCTTTTTATTAACGAAAATATAAGTAGCAGGAAAATGTAAGCTGCAGCAGCTCAGAAACGTCGATGTGGCGATTACCTCGTACGCGGGCGACACGGTGAAGGGGAAGGGGTACCAGACGAGCACGGGGAAGCCGTCCCTGGCCCTGCAGCTGGCGGCGGGGCAGACGCGGCCGCGCACGGCGGGCAGCGCGACGCCGCACACGTACGCCACGGCGCCGATGGCCACGTGGCCCACCACGACGCGGCGCGCCCGCCGGCCGCAGCGCGCGAACACCGACGCCTTCTCGCCGGCCAGCTCCCGGCCGTACTCCTGCGGGAACAGCGCCGCCGCTCTCCGTTACGGTCGCTTCACTCTGCACGTCATCGGGACGTCACGGAAGGGTGCACAATGTCACCACAGTACTACCAATGCTTACCTCCAAAAGTCGATTACCGCGGGATACAAACATACACTACTGGCCATTAAAATTGCTACACCAAGAAGAAATGCAGATGATGAACGGGTATTCATTGGACAAATATATTATACTAGAACTGACATGTCACTACAGTTTCACGCAGTTTCGGTGCGTAGATCCTGAGAAATCAGTACCCAGAACAACCACCTCTGGCCGTAATAACGGCCTTGATACGCTTGGGAATTTAGTCAAACAGAGCTTGAATGGCGTGTACAGGTATAGCTACCCATGAAGCTTCAACACGATTCCACAGTTCATCAACAGTAGTGACTGGCGTGTTGTGACGAGCCAGCTGCTCGGCCACCATTGACCAGACGTTTTCAATTGGTGAGAGATCTGGAGAATGTACTAGCCTGGGCAGCAGTCGAACATTTTCTGTATCCAGAAAAGCCCGTACACGACCTGCAACATGCGGTCGTGCATTATCCTGCTGAAATGTACGGTCTCGCAGCGATCGAATGAAGGGTAGAGCCACGGGTCGTAACACATCTGAAATGTAATGTCCAGAGTGCTGTCAATGCAAACAAGAGGTGACCGAGACGTGTAACCAATGGCACCCCATACTATCACGCCAGTAGGGCGATGACGAATACACGCTTCCAATGTGTGTTCACCGCGATGTCGCCAAACACATCATGAGGCTGTAAACAGAACCTGGATTCATCCGAAAAAATGACGTTTTGCCATTCGTGCACCCAGGTTCGTCGTTGAGTACACCATCGCATGCTCACCTGTCTGTGATGCAGCGTCAAGGGTAACCGCAGCTACGGTCTCCGAGCTGATAGTCCGTGCTGCTACAAACGTCGTCGAACTGTTCGTGCAGATGGTTGTTGTCTTGCAAACGTCCCCATCTGTTGACTCAGGGATCGAGACGTGGCTGCACGATCTGTTACAGCCATGCGGATAAGATGCCTGTCATCTCGACTGCTAGTGGTACGAGGCCGTTGGGATCCAGCACTGCGTTCCGTATTACTCTCCTGAACCCACCAACCCACCGATTCCATATTCCGCTACCAGTCATCGGATCTCGACCAACGCGAACAGCAATGCCGCGATACGATAAACCGCAATCGCGATAAGCTACAAACCGACCATTATCAAAATGAGAAACGTGATGGTATGCATTTCTTCTCCTTACACGAGGCATCACATCAACGTTTCACCAGGCAACGCCGGTCAACTGCTGTTTGTGTATTAGAAATCGGGTGGAAACTTTCCTCATGTCAGCACGTTGTAGGTGTGAATGCTCTGAAAAGCTTATCATTTGCATATCACAACATCTTCTTCTTGTCGGTCTGTAGCACGTCATCTTCGTGGTGTAGCAATTTTAATGGCCAGTAGTGTACATATTAGCACGAATCAAAATCTTAGATTTTCGATATTAAGGTTGTTTTTTACTCTAACTATGACTTCATGACGTAGCAATGTTAGCAAAATTACGTATAGGATGGTAAAATATTGATATTCGGTGTTCACACCTGTGAAGCGAAATTCCTAACTATTGTAAGGTTCTTTAATGGTAAGATGGTTGATGACCATGTCAGGGTGTCGGCAGAAATACAAACAAATTAAATACAATTGGGGCCAGAGATATTAATTACGCTATAATGCAGAATGAAAATACCCGAAATTGAATCGAGGTCAGTAAAGAGCAATCAGAAACAATCGCACAATTAAAACAAATCATAACTCTACAGTGGCTGATCAGTCCTCTTTGTCAGATCGGACATCTTGCGTTTTTGCTTCATTTAGGACTGCCAGTCGTGAATATGTTCAATTACAGCTCATGGTTGAGTGTATAAAAAATTAGGAGAGACGGAGACGACCGCAGTTCTGAGTGTCAGCTGAATATCACTTGTTGGCGTGGCGCGGTCGTGCATATGTTTAACTTGCTTCGACGGAGCAAGTGGCGGCTGTCGGCGAGAGCTGTGAACCTGAGAATCTATTTTAAATCTCTCTCGACAGTTAAACACCAGTCAGGTCCATTTCCTACGTCTTCAGTGTATCTGAGACTCCCAAGTTATTCCCTAGCTAAGTTAATTGGCATGGTACACGCTACTTGGCTGGAATAGCGCGTACGTTGTTGCCGTTAAGTCGCTCACACTTGTTAACGGTCAGTGCTCGGTGCAATTCCCTGTTCTAGGAGACTTTGCAGTTTAGCTCCTTACGAGTAAAGACGAGCCTATGAACAGGTGTTCACATAATGACTCTCGCAATCGTCTCAGCGCGGCGCTAGTCACCTTGCTAGAACACTCGACGATTTCTGCAAGACAAGAGCCAATTACACTGTCCGCAATTTGCCTTTATCAAAGCTGGTGGCCACGCGTTTTCTTTCTGACCAATCAGAGCGTTCGTCCTTTGTTACAACTCCACGCACTAGAGTTTTGTAGCCTATCACAGGCGTCGTTTCCTTTGTGGGGCAGAGCTTAACTTTTGCTACGTAATACTCAAACAGCTTTTGCTTTCATGCGAGTTTTTACTGCAGGTGGCTACAACGAGTCACCTATGATTTGATTTGTGTTTCTCAGGACGTTTTATCTCCGGACGTTTTATCTGGCATCTCCCGCCGTGTTCCTGTAGAAATGCTTTCCGAAGGGTCATCGTTAAAAGCAGGGACAAGGGGCGGCTCTTGCCGACAGCCTATGCAGTGGCGGCGGGCGTCTCATTGTGTCCGGTAGATGCCCCGTGGCGAAAGGTGTCAGCATACATGGGACGGGCATTGCCATCATAGAATTCTCTTCCCCTGAGAACTGGGTCTCGTAGCTCGTGTCGGGGAAATTGCTAGAGTGAGTGTTAGTGGCTTATATTCATGAAATGCTGACCGCGTACCACAACCATTGCAGAGGATGACATGGTGGTCGGTCACTCTGGATTGGCCCACTAGGGCCAGAACGCTGAGCTATGCTTTGTGACTCGAAAAGCTATCTCGATGAATGCTGCTCTAAAGAAATGTTGCAATCGATTAAACATAGCAATATACAGGGTGGTCCCGAATTCATGGTACAAACTTTAATGGTAGGTACAGGACATTGTAACAAGGATTTATTGTATAGGAATGTATAGTCGCAGGTGACGCGGTGAGGCGTAAACAGGGGAAAGAGAAATGGAGTGATCGGTTGGTGTCACTGCCGGTAGAGGGCAGTAGATGAACATGATGTATCGCAGTAGGGACAAGCGCCATTCACAATTGTGCTGCCGTAGACGATGGGTGACTTTACGTATGCAGAAAAAGCAGACATGCATTACATGTACGGCCGTGCAAATGGTAACGCCAGAGCTGCGTTACGAATGTATCGCGCGGGGTATCCTAATCGACGAATGCCGGATCATAGAATTTTTCAACGGTTACATCGTCAACTTTGTGAAACAGGTACGTTCGACGTCAACAGACATGACGCTGGTCGATTAAGAGCTGTACGCACTCCAAGACTGGAAGAACGCATCTTGAACATAGTGGCTGATAGACCCGAGTCAAGCACAAGAACTGTTGCGCGTGACGTACATGTGAGTCATCAGACTGTATGCAGAGTGTTAAATGAAAATCGCTTACACCCCTTCCATTTTCAAAAAGTACAAGCATTGAATCCGGCAGATTATCCTCTTCGCGTGAACTTCTGCCAGTGGTTGTTGCAGCAATGTGCGTTGCAGCCGGATTTCGTAGGTCATGTGCTATTTACAGATGAAGCGACATTTTCACGCGAGGGTGTCTTTAATGCGCACAATTCCCATGTGTGGGCAACAGATAATCCACATGCAACGCGTCCACATGCGTATCAACAACGTTTCGGTATTAATGTGTGGGCTGGTATTGTGAACGACTTTTTGATTGGGCCATACTTACTACCCACGCGACTCTGTGGCGAAAGCTATCTTATTTTTCTGCAAGAAGTGTTACCAGAACTGCTGCAAGATGTTCCGCTCGCCATTCGTAACCGCATGTGGTTTCAGCACGATGGAGCGCCAGCACACTTCAGCACTGCTGTACGGAATTACCTGAATGCCACGTTTGGTGCTAGATGGATTGGGCGTGGTGGACCAGTCCCTTGGCCACCCCGATCTCCTGATTTCTCTTGCCTCGATTACTTTTTATGGGGACATCTTAAGAGCCTTGTTTATGAGACTCCAGTTGACTCAGATGAGGATCTCGTTGCTCGCATATCTGTAGCTGCTGCAGGTGTGCGTGAAATACCAGGCATCTTTGAACGTGTACGCCAATCGCTGCACCGACGCTGTCAAGCATGTATCGCTCATGGTGGACGCAATTTTGAACACTTACTGTAAACATGACACTTGTCAACAACGATTTCAATAAAATCTTTCGTTTTCCTTTCGGCCGTTATTTCCCCTGTTTACGCCTCACCGCGTCACCTGGGACTATACATTCCTATACAATATATCCTTGTTACAATGTCCTGCACCTACCATTAAAGTTTGTACCATGAATTCGGGACCACCCTGTATGTCCTCAACATTTTCGGGAAGACGACACAGATCAGGTATCAGTTTTGTCAGTCAATGTGGAGGAAAACCCTGGTTTTCAAAAACAGCCTTTCCATATCACTTAGTTGTCTCCTTGGTTATATGAAATGTACAACAAAAATTTGTTACATTAGCGAAGGAAAATGCGTCGCATTACTGAAACAAATATGCATTTAAGGCCCTAAAAACGTCTGATAGTGCCTTCCTGACGTTTCCTTATTCAGTTACTCAGTAAAGCACTGTAACGTATTCTGTTTAAAACATCTATGACGCACACGCGCGAGAAATTAAGAAAAAGAACCACTTGAAACAGGAATCTGCTACTTTTTTGTTGCATCTAAATGTGCGGCGGCGCCTTCGAAGCAACCTACAGTGTACATTTGTAGAGTCAGCTCTCCTTTTTATACCTCTATGCCGCGCGGGATTAGCCGAGCGGTCTTGGGCGTTGCAGTCATGGACTGTGCGGCTGGTCCCGGCGGAGGTTCGAGTCCTCCCTCGGGCATGGGTGTGTGTGTGTTTGTCCCTAGGAAAATTTAGGTTAAGTAGTGTGTAAGATTAGGGACTGAAAACCTTAGCAGTTAAGTCCCATAAGATTTTACACACACATATACTTCCATGTGAAAGAGTCGAGTGCTGACAGTCTACTGCTGGTAGTGTGAGTGTCAGTATAGGCCTGCTTTGAACACAGCTGCGTGCTCTTGTGGTGCACACAGCACTTCCTTCTATGCTCTGTGTTGCGGTGCCCTGAATAAAAGCTCTGGCTTGGTATATGTAAGGTGGCGATGTACTGAGATGACGGAAGAAGATGTATGCCATAGATTATTTAACATAAAATCGTCATGCAGATGCTGAGAGAAAGAAGCTAGTCTGCTACCACAGTCATGACACCCACGTCAACAGAGTTTGCAAAGTGTAGCTCTCAAGACATTCTCTTTGAACTTTTTTGACTGTCAGTTGCCTTAATCATTTTCGTTATCCATCACAATAAAAAAATATCAGTTGCTCTATCGAAACATGTCATGTTATTTGGCTCTAAAGTTTATTTCATTTCGCTTCACAAATTCTTCCTGACATTACATAATGTTTCAAGCCATTTCAGTCAAGTTACATAATTTTATTATCTGTACAATATGTTTGAGATCACTGTGTCACTTTTCTGTGTAGTTAATCATCTGAATAATGAAAAGTGTGAAGTCATCCACATGAGTACTAAATGGAATCCGCTAAATCTCGGTTACACGATAAGTAATACAAATATAACGGGTGTAAATACTGAAACTAAAACTAAATACTTAGGGTCTACATTTACGAATAACTGAAATTGGAACGATCACATAGGTAACGTTGTGGGGAAAGCAAATTGAAGACTGCGATTTGTTGGGAGAAAGACAATCCAACAGTCCTATTAAGGATATTGTTTACATTACGCTTGTCAGCCCTCTCCTGCAGTATTAATATGTGGTGTGGGCTCCGCATCAGACGGGATTGACGGAGGACATCGAATAAGTTCAGAGAAAGGCAGCTCGGTATCTATTACCGCGAAATAGGGGAGAGAGAGCTATCATAGTTACGGCAAGATCATTTCATGAAACTTCAATCACTAACTTTCTCCTCAGAGTAAGAAAATACTGTGCTAGTGCCCACTTACGTAGGGATAAATGAACTTTATAATAAAATAAGAAAAATTAGAGGTCGCAGTGAAAGATGTAAGCGTTTGTTTTCCATGCGGACTATTCGAGAGTGAAAAATCGAGAAATAGCTTGAACGTTGTTATATGAAACCTCAGCCACGAACTTAAGTGAACTACTGAATAATCCTATAGATGAATAACGTAGTTCGTATGAATGTTTGTATCTGTGTGTGTGTGTGTGTGTGAACATTTTCCTATAGATATTAAAACTGTTCTTACGTAAATATAGTGTTAGACGATACTAAACTATTAACCATATCTACGTCAGCCTTTCAGTTATCGTACGAACAAAATTGTTTTTTCCACAAATTTCGATTTCAGAAGTGTGTACACAAAAGTAAAGCAGTCTATGTGAGCTTATAAAATTTTGTTTGTAACACGACATTGGAAGTCCAGCATGCCTACTGTTGTAATTCCTAGTTGGACACGGTATTTAAGTAGTAAATCCCGACGGCTGCATTACAGACTTTCTGCAAGGATCAGTGTGTGGTCAAGAGTTTTTGTATGTAGTGCTGGAGCCCATGGCAGAACTAACGGAAGCGAACTGGTAGCGTGTAGGTAATGTGTTGTTCGTCGTAACCGGTGATTCGAGAAGCCTTGTACAAGACAAGTGCAAACTTGGCCTCATGAACTTTGGTGTCGAAATGTCATATTTTCACTAACACCAAAAAAACTGCATATCTGGTGCTGCAATGGAACGTAGCAAGAAAAATAAAATTAAAGGATGTAACAATTACAAGAGTAGTAACGAAATATCTAGAGACGCCCCCTAAGAAAGAAGTAATTGCATACATCATTTAGCGGAAGCAGGCCGGAAACCTGCTGCACAAAACTATTAACAAAGCATATAGGCAGTTTTAATTTCTCCTGCAAATAATCTGAGCATACCAAAACATATTACCATTAGTTGTATGTCTGGTGCGAGCATTTGTGCCGATAGCTTACAGCTCGTAAAGGTGGCTTCATTATAATGTGCTGTGAGCAGTGCTACTGAGACTAACGGCCTACTGTAAGACCCCACATGATGCGTAGTTCATAATTCTACAAATACGCACGTTGGAAATTAGGAAAATAAGGGCATCGCTTAAGGAAAACGTATCAAATGGAAGTATGGCATTTGAAGATGAGGCTAATACGAAAATATTAAAGCATAATTGTAGTTTACAACTACAGCAAAATGAATGAGATACTTCAGGCACAGGCATGAGAAAATCTGAATTTCGCCCTGAAAACAAAGTGAGGGTAAACACGAAGAAAAGAGATTTCTGCACCCGTCGACTGGGTTGGGACATTACCTGACACGTCACGATCCGTATGCTACTTACCTGTACTAAACGATAGTTGCGCTTGAGGCAATGTGGGCACTCCGCACACATTGTGGGATTTGCGCTCTACGAAGATGCAGCGGGTAATGACGTTAAACACACTGTGTCCCGAAGCAACGTGACCAACGAGTCGACCTGGCTCACCTTGGATACTACTACAGTCACACCATCCAGAGAAGTCGAAGAGGACTTCAACTAGCGTTCAGCTGCACAAGAGCATGTTTCCATTAAGGGAAGTCTACATTCTGTACAGATGGAGGGAACGTGACTGAGGTCGCCGAACACTGAAAGAAATGTTGTTCAAAGGAATTACATTGAATTTTGGATTGGCACAATGTATGTGCTGCTAATAGGCCACCATTGCCCAAGGAATCCCGCAGACAATGTCTGTTGACTCGGGTTATTTGAGGAGGTGCGGTAACAACCTTCATTAGTGTAGAAGTGATAGTTGCGCAAGGAAACGACGACCACAAGGTATGAATAAACAGGGAAGAAAAACGATTTTAGTTTAGGAGCAGTAGTATCGTCAGTAGTACTAAAAGTTTAGTTACTGATTAAAGGATCAATAGCAGTTTTGTAGCGGTGGAAAGTATTTCTTTTTTTTCGGTTTCTTTGCTGTACTATTACTTTTTTGTAGTATTTCTAAGTACCAAGGTGTAATAATTATTGTAAACACTTCTTAGTAACACCAAATTGTGCGTTGTATGGCCTATTTTAGTTCTCTTTGGCGAAAACTAATTACTCTCTACTTGTATTTTGTTTTTTCACCTTTTCTTTCTCTTTTGTTGTTTAAAAAAAGAGGGTTGGACCACCCCTTTTAATTTTTATACTTCCAGTTAAGTTTCATCGAAAACCTTACGACGATGAATCCGGCGCAGGCACACATAATAGAAAATGTTAGCTTTCAGGTGATCATCCCACTGATACACAAACTATTCATCATCGAAGCCATTTGTGTTAATTTCTTTTAGTACCACTCTCATTAGAGCTATAAACCTAAGGAGTGGTAAGACCCCAGAAACAGACGTCAATGGAGCTATAAATCTAAGAATTCATACGTACATATTTGTACGAGGTATGGATTTTATCTACGGTTGGTATCATGTCAAGAGCCTTTACCTATAAGTATTGTACATACGTGGATACTGTAAAATAATGTTAAATCATTGTTCAAACACTGTATAGATATTTTTCATTAATACGAAGCTATTGGTAGTGTGCTTCAATAAACCAAAGACAAACACATAAGAGCTAGAAGAAAGAATAGTCACAGTCAAACGCCGGCGTGGCCATACAAGAAGTGACTTGACAAAACTGCACGACATTTAGCCCAGTACTATACAGGTTATGAAATACCGTCCATCATAACAAGTGAGAATATTCGGAACTACAGAGATGATGGCTGTAAATAAATCGTCGAGGAGGTTAGTAAAGGAACTAGCAATGATGCCTCAGTTAATAAAAAGCGAAAGCAAAATTGATAGTGGATAGTCTCGACAAAGTCATATAAATTTTCCACACCGGTGAGATGAACAGGAAAAAGCGTCGTTCAAACATTTCAAAACACCTACATTTCTTTTTTCGGGAAAATATGTTCGTACAAACACAGGAAATAATATTTAGAGGGCAACACATAGTGCTTGGCCGCTGCATCCTTTGTGTTTTGATTGCTTTCTCTGATATACCTCAGATAATAATTTTTTCTCCTTTAATAAATCTTTTTTACTGTTATAATGGATTCTTTAAAGAAAATTGTTTCATTTATTTATCTAGAAACTCGCACACTGTAGGCTTTCTCTTTTCTATTTGTTGTGGTCTTATTTTTTGATTCAAGATATCTTGTTTGTTTTGTGGAAGAATACTCGTAGAAAAAATATCTAAGTCCTCATGTAGTCTTCTCAATGTGCCACGAAAACAATGCAAGCAATTAACTTCCTGCATATTGAAACTGACCGCCGGAACAGGACTCGAACTCCAGCACACAACTTTAATCTTCCAGAAAGTTTCAGATTGGCGTACACGTCACTTCAGATTCAAAGATTAACTCCGTAAATAAAATACAAATTAAGAAGACAAGAAAGCTCAAAATCCAATACCATAACATATATGAGGTAACTTCGCAGAGATGCCGCTGCGCCGCAGCGAATGTCAACGTCAACACTTTCCTCCAGAGAAACCTTGACATTTGGATTCTGTTCAGCCACCCCACGTTCCGTGCTGTTCTGCTGACGGGGTCTGCTTGAATGGCTCCATTCGACAGGCATTGTGCGATGTTATGACATTGCGTTCCGAGACGTCCATTGTAAACGGTTTCTACTGGCAAGTGGACTGTGTCGCGTATGTCTGTTGTGGTTGTTATTGGAATGAAAATTGTTGCCTGACGCAGCTCTCTCTTTCCCTCCTGAAGGATTAAATGCTGAGAACATAATTTTCGATTTAGACTCTACTGAAATCTGACTATATTTAGAAGTCTTTCGTAACTTTCAGGGATTCTTCCGAGTATTCTAGAAATTATAGAAACATTTCTTAATATTGTGGATTCAGGAATGCAATGTTTTGTAGTGCCGAACGTTCGTGAATTATGTCCTATTTTCTAAAACGTGTAAACTCGTTACCGTGTTCTAGAACAATAGATCTGTGGGAAAATATAAGACAAAAGTCGGCCCGATTATGTCATCAGCCCGATTATGTCATCAGCCCGATTATGTCATTTTTAAACAAGGCAGAAATTCCAAGTCAGAAGATGATAAAAAGAAAAATGCTATTTTCTATGCTTTGCAGTCTATGATACTATGTAAAGCGAGGTTTGGCTCGATTTCGTTAGTAAAAAAGGAAAAAATGAAAGTGAAACCTGTAAACATGATATTTTGTGATTTGGTGATTTTCAGCTTTCACTGCCTGAACGTATGAGTGAAAGCGATCTTTAACGAAAGCACAGAAAGATATGGTGGCACGAAGAAGTGGAACAGATGTAAGAGATCGATGACTCACTTCTGACCTGTAACATAGTCACAGAATCACAGCTTTTCTGTTATTAAGCGTAAAGTTATTAACATATCTTTTCCAGTATTGAAGGATAGTATACTAGAATTAAAAAATGCTTTCTATCTGTACATGAAACAAACTAATTTCGAATGGCACCAGTCTCTTGCTTCTCACAAAATCCAGAGTAGACACTTGACAAAATTTTCTGAATCAGTTATACAGGGTGGTGAACGAAAAAACAGCCCTGGCTACAGACTTTTCGTCAATTACGCACGAATTGTTGTCCACCACGAGCAGATACAACAATAAATAGATAAACATGTAGTAATTAGATAATAAAAAATACTGACAAAAATACTGACAATACAAAACTTCGTCGCAATAGCTTCGAAACAATAGATGACAATTGGCGGTTATTCGTGCTCCACCCTGTACTAAGAACATACAGTTACCGCTTCGTCTCGGATACATAGATTACAAGAAAGCTTGTGATTCCGTTTCAAACTAATCGAACAGTCTTTCACAAACGGCCCTTTGGTTGGGTTTAGTGTACTGACCAATAAATTCGACACTGATAGAGCTTCGGCTGGACCTCGAGGAAATTAAGAATTTCCAAACTGAAAGAGGAGTCTGGTAAGATTTATAGCTGTTTTTTTTTTCTTTCTTACGTTACAGTTTTCAAAACATCTGACGATGAGAAATTTAGCTTAATGTGTTGAAGCACATGTAAAATTTTGATACCAATTTGCTTAAATTATTAGCTATGCCATTTTTTTCTCCAGCTCTACGCAGTAAATGTTGAAATGGTTGATGCTTTCGTGGCCGCTTTTTCATCTGATGTATTTTGGCTTTCTTCTTGAGTACTTCGACCTATGGTTTTTTGTTTTTGTTTTTTTAATGCCTACAATTGCAGCGGTGGATGAATGTTGTACATGTTAAGCCATCTTGATGGCAAAATGTGAGATAATAATCAAAAACTTTGACCAACAAGCTGCACGTCGAAATGAGACATGTCAGGCTAACTTCCACCACAAGCTTAACAAGTGATAACATGATTTAGCCTTCAATCCTTTTTGCCGCCAAGTTATATTTTATACGTGCGTCTTCATTTGGTGTTCAAGTATTGTATTAATACCATTCTGATTAGAGTAGCTCATATTTATTTGACTGAAACTGCATAATGTCTGTACTAGGGGATATTCCTTTCAGTTAGTTTGGGCTGTTTCTATGGGTAGTATTTTGGCTCTCAGAGCTAATCTACTTGTATCAACAACAAAAATGATATATTTGAAATATTTTTAATCTTTTAAAAGCTTTTTTTTTATAGATCAAGAGCAACAGTGGATCCAGCTTTGGACCCTATGAAACAGCACGAATTTCCTTAAGCATTTTCCCTAAGACTTGAACTTAATTTGTGGAGGTGGAGAGGGGATATAGGAGAACAAAGTATATATTTTGCCTGTACCTGCATGCATCTGTTCAGCTCGTTGATGAGGTGTTCCGCAGACCGTCGCATCGTGAGGACGACAAGGAGCTTGAAGATGGCCATGGTGTAGGTGAAGGTGACGCAGGCGTTGGTGGTGACGCTGAGAATATCCCCCCAGAAGTGCAGCATGGCGGACACCTGGCTGCCCACGAACGCCAGCAGCAGCAGGATGACACCGGCCGAGTAGGCGTCGTACAGCAGCGACGACGCAGACGTGGACGGCCCGCGATGCGGCGCCCAGGCGCCAGCTGCGCGCAGCAGGCCCAGCTGAAGACGCAGGTCCGTGCGTGGAGCACCGCCAGGGCCGGAATTGTCCGCACCTAGGCACGTTACGTCACTCACTGGTAGCTTCAGACGCTGAATGTACGAAGCGTATCCTAATGTGAAATATCGCTTAATTGTCTTTATTCGTGGATCCTGTAACTAACGTAGCATATGACACCTAGGCGGGAGGTGAGTAAACTTGGATTTCATGGTCGAGCTGCTGCTCATAAGCCACACATCACGCCAGTAAATGCCAAACGACGTCTCGCTTGGTGTAAGAAGCGTAAACGTTGGACGATTGAAGAGTGGAAAAACGTTGTGTGGAGTGACGGATCACGGTACATAATGTGGTGATCCGATGGCAGCGTGTGGGTACGGCGAATGCCCCGTGAACGTCATCTGCAAGCGTAAAATTCGGAGTCGGTGATGTTATGCTGTGGTCGTGTTTTTCGTGGAGGGGGCTGTCCACCCACAGCACAGGCCTACATTGATGTTTTAAGCACCTTCTTGCTTCCCAGTGTTGAAGAGCAATTCGGCAATGGCGATTGCATCTTTCAACATGAACGAGCATCTGTTCATAATGCACGGCCTGTGACGGAGTGGTTACACGAGAATATCACCCCTTGTAACATCTCGGTTCAGTTTACAGTGATAAAAGCTGTAGAAAGAATAATTTAAAATTAAGAATAAAATTTTTAGAGGGGAAAATAGTGTAGAATCAGAGTTCGGTAATTGCAGATCAAAATTATTGTATATCAGCAAGTAGTTTAACGTCTAAGTACAGCAAAGCCACGGAAGCTCCGTCATGGAGAAGGCAGTGACGTTAAACTCTTGTGATGAAAAACCGCCTTTTTTTCCTTGATTGTTTCGTTAAAGGGCGGGGAACCCGTGTCAGTCAGCGAGACAATAATTAGATTGGACTTTATCGTGTTGAGATTCACGATAAACTGTTAGAATATTACGGAGATTAAAAGTGATGTAGTGTGCGATCTCTGACTGTTGGTAGGAACGGAGTATTAAGGGGATTTTAGGACTTTAGTGCTAGATTGGAACTTTACGGACACATAGACGACAGAAACTCAAATTATCTGCTGATACGAGTGAATTCAGAGGTACCGATATTTAGATATTAACGTGTGGAATTTTGAAAGTGTCGTGTGCCGTTAGTCCCGAATCTGGACGTAGAGCGCGTGCATATCGGCATTTGCGGACTATTTACATTCCTCCAGGCTAGGAACCTTTTAAATAGACCGTCATCCATCACCATCTTAATCTTTGAATATAGAGTGAAGGTGAAATACAAGAGTGTTGTGCTTATTTCATTTGCCTAGTATTAATCAGTGAAGGTTTTACGGAACCAAAGCTATTCAGCAGTAAGTCAGCACCATATAGCGGAAAGCGTAGGCATTAACTAACACGCTAACTGAAGTGAACGTTTACGTGTTTTACGGACTGCTTAATATGAACTTTTGTGACTCTTTGACGTCCCCACTCCCTCCGAAAGGTGGCGCAGGCTGTCTTGATCATAAAAGGGGAGAGTTTTAGCCGAGAAAATTACTAAATAAAAGCGATATTTACAAGACTCGCAGTAATAGCAAAACACAAGGCCCGCACCTCATCGGAGAATCGTCGCTGTCACGTCGTGAAGTAAAGCCGACGATATGTATCTACGAGCAGACGTCGACGTGGAGTACCTAAAAAGGGAACCACAAGAGAGTTGGGGATGCTTCACCCTGTAATGGACTGGCCTGCACAGAGTCCTAATCTGAATCCTTCAGAACACCTTTGGGATGTTTTGGAACGCCGACCTCGTGCCAGGCCTCACCAACCGACATCGATCCCTCTCCTCAGTACAGCACTCCGTGAAGAGTGGGCTGCCTTTCCCCAAGAAACCTTGCGAGAGTGGAAGCTGTCATCAAGGCTACGGGCGGGCCAACATCATACTGGATTCCGCCATTACTGAGGAAGGGCGCCACGAACTTGCAAGTCATTTTCAGACAGGTGTCCGGATACTTTTGATCACATAGTGTAATATCACCTCCTTAGAAGAGCACACTGGTAATTTCGGAACTGATTCCAGACGATCCTGTGACACTCCGCCGGTGAGTCACGGAACTTGAAGTAGTGTGTATGTGTCCGCCGGTGTTATGGAATCGTCGCAGATGACTTGGCAGAAAGTAGACATCATGTTAGGACGTTCCCATGACCACACCACGAATGAACCTGCCAGATTTATTGGTGTAGCAATGCCGACTGTCGAATGAGTCTACAAAGAATGCTATATTACTGGCAGTCATGTGAAATGGAATAATAACAGTGATAGTTAACATCATCTAATCCACAGGGACCGATACCAGTTTCACGCATAGTCAATGATGATTGGTTTCTACGTCGACAGGAATCGCTGTCAATCAGTTTTCGAGTGGACATCGCAAAAATGGCTGCGTGCAATGCACATCTGGAGGCGGGTACCGCGCAGAATGCCAATCCTCACGGTGACACATAAAGCTGCACGTCTTTAACGGGGCAAACCGCGGGGAAACTGGAGAACAGCTGCCTGCAGTTAGCTTGAAGGAGTCGCAATTTTACCTCTTTTCAAATGATGCAAAATGTCGGGTGTAGCGACGGCCTATTGTAGATTCGACGTTCGTCCTACAGTCTGTGGAAGCTTGAGTTCAGTCTGAGGTGGTTCTGTGATATTTTTACCATATCATAAACATGAATCAGGAATTCATTCAAAACGACCGTTAACGAAGTGTTACTCGTTCACTTCTTCGTGATGAGTTACTGTGAGCCAGCCGCTGTGGCCGAGCGGTTCTAGGCGCTTCAGTTCGGAACCGCGCTACTGCTACGGTCGCAGTTTCGAATCCTGCCTCGGGCATGGATGTTTGTGATGTCCTTAGGTTAGTTAGGTTTAAGTAGTTCCAAGTCTATGGGACTGATGACCTCAGATATTAAGTCCCATAGTGCTCAGAGCCATCTGAATTTTTAGTTACCGTGATATTCGCGTTTTGCAAGATGAGAACAGCCATGTTAACAGAGAGCTATACATTCCCAGGCACTGTATCACTCCTTTACCTCCCCGTAAAATCATCCGATCTCAATCCCACAGAAAACGTGTGGGAATGTGTACAACAGCGGGGCAACGTAACACAAAACCGCCATGCAAACTGGTAACTCAGCTAGGTGTGACGTGTCTACAGACACTTTCTTAATAACAGATTGAGGCTATTATCAAGGTTGTAGGCGACGTTTTACGGATTAGTGTGATGTCTTCTGCCGTTAATTACGTTTATCTGTGTTCTTACAATTCTGGTTTCAAACTTAATCAACAGTTATCCAGTGCTGCAACATAGGAAGCCTTGTAAAACTGAGACGTATGCGTTGTTACAACAGTCTGTGTGTATGTATGTGTGTGTGTGTGTGTGTGTGTGTGTGTGAAGTGTTTCCTTCATATCTTCTCATCGATATACAAGACATTCGATCCATTGGGTTAGGTCCGCACTTTTTGGGATGGTTTTATGCTGCCGTATATCTTTCCCTTTCTTCCTCCCCGCTGCTACACCCAACACCCACAGTAAGCTCCCTTGTACATACTAGTTTCTCTGTAGTGATTTCTCTAGCGCCATGTTAACTATATCTCAAGCCGCATAAAAAATACAATGAACATAAACATAAAACGAAAACGGAAAGGCTGACATCAACCTGAAACGGAGTTTGTGAAATTTTATACTTGCGGATCACTGAAGTGGAAAGTACGTGCTCTTTCGACACAAATTGTTTTACAAGAAGAACGCCATCTTGGAAGCTGAATTTAGAAAATACAATTCTTTTACAATATGAACGTAACAGTCGGTTCACCTTCAAGTACTTGATAAAACAAAAACAGGAAAGACTGACGAGAGTAAATCAGTTCTGAGAACAAGGAGGCTGCACTGTAATAAATAAAATTTCGCTGAGATGAAGAGTAGATGCGTGAAAAAGTGACTGATTGAAAACGACATTGACGCACACTGCACGATTTGAGCGTTTAGCTGAACTTTCCTGGAGGGAACTTCTGACAATCGAGTCACAAAACTTAGAGAAAAAGATATTCGTAATTATTTAACAGACGTGAAATACTCTGCAGAAGGTGCAGTAATTCGACATAATTTCTTGAGAAGCTCGAATGTTGTTCCAGGGAAACAAAGTTGGATATCACCAGAGAATATCGTAAGCTTCTTCAGAGAGCCCAGAATGTTTGCACAGACGTTTCCGAGAATCAGACGCACACGTTGGACTTTTTGTGAATACGAATACAGGATTATTTTTCAGAGAGAGTGATACATTGTCCTGAGTAATTGATCTACCATAGAAACCCTAACTAAGATAACAACATTGCGAAGTAGAGACGGAACAATCATAGACAAAGTTTCGACAAAACGAGCAAGATATCAGTGCTACGCAACAGAAGCGACAAAAGTTGCAGTCCTGTGTGTTAACAGTGGATACTTTGTTTCTTTTTATAACGAAACTCTCGCTTTGCAAACAAAACATTTATTTTATTTCCTCCTTACCCGTTTCGGCACTTCGCAGTTGTCAAAGAAACAGAACACTAATGATGCACAGTATCACATTTAACTTACTCTAAGAATAAGTGCAAACTGTATTTTGCTTGGAAAACGGCGAAATGCCGAAACGCACAAGGAATAAATAAGTATTTTGTGGCCAAGTTGAGAGTTCTATTATAAGTGCAGAACGTAACAACCTGGTCTCATACAGCTCTTATGCAGTATGTGTCCATTATTTTTCTTCGTTTTCATCGTAGTCAGAGCATTACTTCTTTTATTTTCTAACAACAACAAATCCCATTTAATGGAACTGATGTTTCGTCAGAAAATATTAGTTACTCTCATGTCAGGGAACTCCTTCCCTTCCTACTATATACCTCGAGGACGTTAACCTGAAAACTATTTCAGTGTCATTCTTGTTACGCTATCCATGCTGTTTAAGTGGACATGTTTTGGCCGATTTAAACAAATGGAGGAAGTGCGACTGCCTATGGATTACGGTTGGTGCTAAGCTGCAGCACTGAGGAGACGATATACTGGAAATCTTTACGTTACAAATGTGCACACTGCGAATGTTGCCATCGTACTACGGTGTTCAATGAAATTTGGAAGTTGTGGGAGTGGCTTTCGGTTTCGAACACTACTCAGCACAGTACTACTTACCTTGTGTGTAGTTTCTGTCATGTAGGTATCTAGCGGAGTCAGGTGTACAACTGATCACCACATGGGTGCTTAGGAGCTTATATGCCAACGATTCAGGTTCCAAGAGATGTGATATCAATTTGTATCCTTTTGCTTCATTTCATGTCTTATCCAATATGCAATTGCACCCCACCCTTATCATTACGCCAGATAAAACTAAAAAGAAAGAAATTCCTGTTATGTCTGGAGCAAAGCAATGTATCACAAAAACGTGTCCACTAAAGATACGAATTAGACGTGGGCCAATGAAAGGAAGATCATGTGTAATAAAGTGTCGATATCTAGTGCGGTGGACGAACGTTGACTACATTGTCGGTGACATGCAGAGTGTATGGTCCCACAAGTACGGATGAAATTCACTCTGGTACGAAAGCAATGTTTTCTAACGACTGTTTTGCCTGTCATAAGCATCGGACAATATTTAAGAAGAAACGTGTCGCTTCTCCGCGATAATTTGCAGGGAAGTACGTAGAGCATGCTTGAAACTAGTTTTAAAACTTGTTTAAGCTAACTCTCAAAGCTAATAATACAATTCGTTTCATAAGGCTTGCTGATCTCTGAAAATATAAATCTCTTACTTTACATGTTTTTGTAGGCCAATTCTTATTAGTACAAATGTTAGTGTACATGCCACAAGAAATTGATACGTACGTGTCTCGTTACATTGTGTCAATACTGCTTCAACAAATTCATGTAAGTGTGTGCACATTATCTCGAGGATTTTCAGTCAGTCTTGGATCAAAAATATTATTGGCTGAATAAACTTAATTAGCTTAATTAAGAAGGAAAGTAGAAGATGTGACTTAAGTTGTGCGCGATCAGAATAAATGTGCGAGGGAAGAGGTGCAATACGTAACGTTTAATTCATAGTTGAATAGATACAACTTAACTAGGTACTTAACATAGAATTTGTAAATCAGGCAGGGTAGAAAGATTTCATTTTGTCACCGGCGAACGTAGGAGAAGATAAGTTGCTGGAGTGAAAGAAAAGGGGGAAAGAATCAACGTGACTTTCAAAGTAGCCAGCCAAGCTTTCCTTCCAATTATTTGGAGGACTCAGCGTCAACGTGGAGAACACATATCATAAGATGCAAATTAATTATTTTATATAAAGGGCAATACGATATATGGTGGCTGAAGCGTGGACGACTTGAGAACAGAGGTTCAGAGACATAAATACTTCTAACGAATCAAAAACCCCAAAATTGGAGAAGTTTTACAGGAGATCGAAACTGAGTACGAACTTCAATGCGAGATGCTTTTAGCAGGTTCCACACAACGAAACTCCGTCTCGAAATCTGGCAGAAAAAACAAAGAGATTCTAACAATACGTAAAGTTCCTCAGCGCCGTGACGCAGTCAATACCCTTCTCTGCACAATAACAACGCAGATTTCACTGATCTTAGTACCACTAAAGCAGAGTTACTAAACATGGTTTTCCGGAACTCTTCGCCTAAGACGACGAAGTATATGTTCCAGAATTCGAATCAAGAGCAACAGCCAACATGAGTAACTTGGACGTAGAAACCGTCCGTGTAGCGAAGTAGCTTAAGTCACAGAATGAAGGCAACGGCTCCGGCGCAGTTTTTACATCTTTCAGGCTTCTTTCAGAGTGTGCTGATATAATAGCTCCATACACCAGAGCTCGCTCGTTGAAATAAACATAACTAAAGACTAGAAATTAGCACATGATACTGCAACACGCAAGAAAGATAATGGGAGTAATCCGCTGAGTTACAGACCCACATCCCTAACGTTGATTTGCAGCAGGATTTTGAAACATATACTGTGTCCGAACATCATGAATTACCTGAAAAAAATGATTTATTGACAAATAGCCACCACGGATTCAAAAATTTCTTTCTTTTGGAACACAATTAGCTCTTTATTCACACGAAGTAATGAGTACCAACGACACCGTATGTCAAATTGATTCCATATTTCAAATTGATTCCATATTTTCACATTTCCAGAAGACTTTTGACATCGTTTCTCATTAATCACTTCTAATCATATTGCGTTTCTATGGAACTTCGCCTCAGTTGTGTGACTGGATTTGGAATTCCTATCAGAAAGATCACAGTTCGCAGTAACTGAAGGAAAGTTATCGAGTAAAATAGAAGTAATATCTCACGTTTCCCAAGAAAGTGTTACAGGCTCTCTGCTCTTCATGACCTACATAAACCACAAAGGAGACGATATGAGAAGTCCTATTAGATTTTTTGCAGATGAAGCTGTCATTCACCGTCTCTTAAAGTCATCAGATGATCAAAACCATTAGCAAAATGATTTAGACAAGATGTCTGCATGGTACGAAAAGTGGCAATTGTTTCTAAATAATGAGAAGCGTGGGATCATCCACATGAGTACTAAAAGAAATCCACTAAATTTCGGCTACATGATTAACCGTACAAATCTAAAGGCTGTATATTCAACTGAATACTTAGGGATTACAATTACTTAAACTGCAACTATCACATAGATAATGTTGTGGGGAAAGCAAACCAATGACTGCGGTTTATTGGTAGAACGTTCAGAAAGTGCAACGCCTTTACTAAAGAGACTAGTTACCGCCCTCTTCTGGAGTATTTCTGTGCGGTGTGGGATCCGCATCGGATGAGACTGACGCAGAACATCGAAAAAGTTCAAAGACGGGCACCAAGTTATGTGCTAAACCGAAATAGGATAGAGAGTACCATGGACATGAGACATGAATTAGGGTGTCAATCACTAAAACAAAGGAGATTTTCGTTGCGGCAGGATCTTGTCATGAAATTTCAATCACAACATTTCTCCTCCGATAGTGCAAATACATAGAAAAAAATTACCATCATTATAAAATAGGAGAAATCAGAGCTCGCCTGGAAAGATTTAAATGCTCGTTTTTCCTGCGTGCCGTTCGAGAATGGAACGGCAGAGAAATAGCTTGAACGTGGCTCGATAAAGCCTCGGCCGGGCCCTTAATGTGAACTGCAAAGTAATCATATAGATTTAGATAAAGATGAAATAGGCACAAGTGTGAAGCATTTGTCTAGTTATGCATAAGAAAATTCTACAAAATTATTATTTTTAAGCACATGATGTATGAAAAAGATAGAGCGTGTTTCTAGGCTACCGAAATGTACTTTCCGTCTAGACAGTAAAATAAATGAATTAATGTTCATTACAAGTTTCGGTTCATATCTTGCTGCAGTCCTTTCAGATCAAACATATGGAATTCACAAACAATGCCAATGCACAATTCAGAATGTATAAGGTGAATCATAAACTTTAGAATAAGGAAAGAACATGAATAACACAACCGAGGGAGATGGCTCAGAAATTAAGAAACTGGATATGCATTCAGGAAAATGGGATTAAAATCCTAACAACAAAACCTAAATTTAGTTTTTCATTAGTTTCCTAAATATCGATAGCGGCCTTAGAAAAGGGGCACGACCAATTTGCTTGTCTACTCTCCATCCCTGTAAATTTAAGCTTCCACTGCTTCTCTCGTGACTTTGTTGTCGACAGAACTTTAAACCGAATTTTCCTCTCTTCTGTTGAAATAAGTTGAAAAATGCCTTTACAGCAGAATGCTAAAACCAGGGAACAAAGAAAGAACAAGGTGCTTTAGAACGCAGCAAAGAAGTAAGTTATCTGTGGAGGATACGCTAGAATCAGGGACAGCTTATGCTGCAAGTCACAGGTTACACGCTTACACGCAGCAAAAAATATATGACAGAGACAATGTAAATAAGTTGATTCGAGAGACTGATGATTACCATGAAATGCTGGAAGACTTCCGCTCGCAAAGATTTGTCCTGAGTCGTAATAATTGGTCATCTGAAAGAACAGTTTATTTTATCTGCTTCATATTGAGTTACGTTAATTCAAGAGAATGTGATATCCGTAACTGTATAAGGAGGTAGCTAACGCAACTCCATTTCGTCGAAACTACATTCTGCGGCGCTGGAATTTACCGTATGTTCACATCTCCAGTCTGTAACGAAGAAGAGATGACAGAGTACAAATATTAGCTGAAGTAGCTACTAATTGCAGAAAATTTTATTTCGATTATAGAAGAATACTTCACCGAGCAGATTCAGCGTAGCAAGTATGGTAGTTGCCCTGTAAGCCAAACACGAAATGTCCAAAATAATGCGGGAACCAAACAGTGAAGACACCCAATAACTCTGTTGCCTTACCAGACAAATTTATATGCTCTGAAAAACTGGAAACGATAAATGGATACACAGTGGTTTTGTTCTAATAAATATTGAAATTAATTTGAGAATATAATGCCATAGTAGAAGCTAATTCCAAAACTAGCAGAGCTGAGAAGTCTATAATCATTGAATGCTTCCAGTTGTGCCTTACGACAACGATATACGGACCTTACATTCGCATACATTGATAAAATGAGAGCTGTAAAATGGGCACTAAAAGAAAAATCGTGACATTGACATCGAGAGTGGACTAGAGAACAAATTAATGTGGAAGGGAAAAGAAAACGTCACAGTGACTGCTGTGGAATTGGAACTGAAGTAGGCTGACAATATGGTCGTCTCATTCAACATGAAATAAAGCAGATAACTTCCTTGCGGGATATCACATAATAAGAGGAACTCCATATACATGACGATGGGTAGGCAATATCCGCAAATAGGTTCGGAGAATCACGAATGCGTGGAACTTAAAAACAGTTTATAGACAAGTCTCTAAGAGGATATACCGTAGATGATATTCTTGCAGAACTGTCTACTTTAGTCTCAACTTTACTCATTATCAACACAATTCTTTCTCTTTTATCTGTTACATTTTTATCATCACATCTCATTTTGCTATGGGGTTACCAGGCATTCTATCATCTGGCTAACAGCTATGCCTCCAGAATATATGCGTTGCAGTGTATGCATGTCGCAAGTGTACAATTATAGTATACAGGTAATTCTCACTAATTCAATGTATGAACGCAATAAATGCTCACTAAAAATACTTGCTACCTCACCTCTAACTGAATACTTGACCATATTGGACAGAAACTCTCAGACCAGAAAGACGACAGAGGATGTACTGCGGGAGATTTAAGAATCCATTCAACTCCGGAAATATATGAGTCTCTTTGCCCCTCTGTATTCTGCCGAACTGTCAATAGAATCATAAAAATTGAGACGCCGTTAACCTCCGCCGGATTATTTTGTCGTGGCGCGGATAAGATATTGACACCTGTGTGCACGAAATCCACCATGTAAATAATCTGTTCCTCGCCGTGAAGATCGCCTTGTCGACACTTTGCTTTCCTTACTTTGCATTCACTTTGACGGAGAAAAGGAGAACAAGAAGAGATGTTTTTAATTTTTTAAGTCTCGGGAGACTAATTAGAAACTGTAGGTTGGTAACTTTCAGGAAACCGCTCCAGCTTGTTTACCCCGGAAAGGAAATTCTACACTCTGCTTTTTCTTATTTGGAGGTGATGGTAGAACAATTCCTCTCATTTCAGCCACAAAGAATTCATTAGCTTATATTGTACCAGTAAAGAAACATAGACTGGTTGAAAGATACTATTCAATTAACCGATAATAAGAGAACGTACTACTTTCATCAGCTGGTGGCAGAAGACGTTATATTACTTTCGCTGATGCTCAAGTACATATTTAAAACATGAGAATCTATGCTATACCTTTAAATGTTCACCGAAACACGTTTAATGGAGGAGGAGGAAGAGATTTGTGTTTAACGTCCCGTCAACAACGAGGTCATTAGAGACGGAGCACAAGCTCGGATTAGGGAAGGATTGGGAAGGAAATCGGCCGTGCCCTTTCAAAGGAACCATCCCGACATTTGCCCGAAACGATTTAGGGAAATGACAGAAAACCAAAATGAGGATGGCCGGAGAGGGGTTTGAACCGTCGTCCTCCCGAATACGAGCCCAGTGTGCTAACCTCTGCGCCACCTCGCCCGGTCACATTTAATGTGAGGATTTGAGAGCAAGGAATTATCTCTCCCTGTTTTTTTAATAAACTACATTGCACCTAGCAAATAGCCTCTTTTCCGGAAATGTCTTGTCTGACATGCCATTCCGTTGAAAGCTTGACGCCGTTGTTGAAACCAATGCCAACTAGAAAAAAAATTAGATCTCGTACATAATTTTAATAAGATTTCAGTCTGTTCACACTTCGTAACTTGGAATGCTGTTGATCAGAATGTTCCTCGCATTCACAAAAGGAAAGAATGTAAGACTAATATCATGGCTGCAAAGCGTATAAGTCAATAACCTGAATTGTGAGAGAAGAGCTACCTTTGTTTTAACAATGACAAGTGAGAAATTTTAAAACAATAGTATCGTCACCTCTTAATGATGCCAGCAAGGAGCGTTTGTGAAAACTTAACAGGCGAGCTTCGTCTCAAGAATTTACTTAAGTTAGTCTGGGGAAGCAACAGACAACGCCGTTGCTGGGATTAGTGGTGGTCGTGGTGGTGGTGGTAGAGAGGGTTGTATGGGCTCACGACGGCAAGGTCTTCAGCGCCCGCTCAGTAACAGATAGAGACGGGTGTCAAGAAAATACTCAGAACAGTAAGATAAAACAGAACGTCAAACACAGGTAACAAGGTTGGAAAAATATGTGCCTACCCACACATGGGTGGGACGAAGCATGCCGTCAGCAGTAAAACACGGACAACACAGGAAGGGGGACCTAAAACAATATAGCAGATTGAAGTGGCCGGCTGACAGCATGGAAAAGAGGGAGGAGCCAGCCACTGTCCAATGCGCTAAAACCTCCAGCCTAAATGTTTGGGTCAGAGTCCAGACACATCACAAAACTTTAAAACCATAGACACACAAGTCTCATCATTAGCTCAAACACAGGGCAGATCCCCATCAACTTGTGCTTCTGCCCTCGCTTCACGGTATAAAGTGCAGTACGTTAAAATGTGCCGGACAGAGATGTGCACACCACAAGCATCACAAAACGTGGGATCCCCCCGCCGTAATAGAATGCTATGTGTGAGAGGACAGTGCCCAATCCGAAGACGCGTGAGGCTCACTTTTTCCTCCTGAGCAATCGGCAGGAGGAACGCCACGGCCGAGTTGTTGACTTCACCAACCGCAGTTTATTGGCCGTCACCGCCAGCCATTCTTCCTCCCACAACTCCACGCGCTTCTTGTGGAGTGCAGAGATGACAGACTACAAGAGAATATGTCACTGGACCACATCCTGCTTTCTGCAGGCCTCCTTGGCAGCCCGATCGGCCTGTTCATTGGCCCATATTCCGACACGACCAGGCACCCAGCAGAAGGATACCTCTTTACCCCGCCGCTGGAGCAAGTACAGTTGGTCATATACAAGCTGGACCATCTCCTCAGTTGGGTACAGATTCTGGTATGATTGTCAGGCTCTAAGAGAATCGGAGCAGAGGAGAAATCGATTGCCCCGAACACGATTCATCCGCTCCAGTGCCTTCAGGATCGCGTGGAGCTCCGCTGCGAAAACGGTATATTCTATATTCATCATGGAGGCGAATCCGGGTAACATGATCAGGGAACGCTACAGTACAGCCAAGGAAATTCTCTTGTTGGGAGCCGTCAGTGTAAACGACCGGTAAAACCGCGATGCACATCTAAAATGTTAAAAAACAGAGATTGGAATGTAAATTCTGGTATACTATCATAACCGGCAACGAGCGACGCGGCCCTATGGGATTCGCGCACAGGATTGCCTCTCTGCGATGGATGTGGCTGGTCTTCATGTTTTCCGTCGCGGCTGGAGCAGATTTCCACCTGGCTCCTCTGGAGACCCAGACTTATTTTAGATTTGACTAATCTTAAGAAAGATAGTTGGGATTAGTCGTGCCGCCTTTTCAAATACCAGCACAGTCATTTTACAGCTGTACAACCTCGCTGGCTACATCAATGTGGTACACTCACGTCCGTCAGTACCACCAAACAACATGAGGCACGACAACATCACGCACATTAAAACGTGCCCTTTCCGCATCGAGACACGTGATACAATAACATGAACACAAAGTACGGCGGATAGGGGTTTCTGGTGAAGACCTCGACGACAGCAACGACGATCAACCGTGGAACAGTAGACTTGACGGAGGGTCGTCCTAAGCCCTGCCTTGCCGAGAACAGGGATCTTCAAAGGCTACCGGAATAAATCGTGACAGAAAAATCACGCCAGCCTGAAGCCATAGAGACGGCGGCCGCACCACGGAGCTTAATCGCGCAGAGACCGTAACGCTGCCATGGGATGTTTCACCCGCTGACAGTCCTCACACTGAAACCTCGGAGTACAGGACCGTGAAAACGATGACTACCGGAAACAGAAGAAAGACATGAGTATTAATATAAAATATCGACTTAAAATTGTGACGTGGAATCTAAGAACTATAACAAATAAGACTGAAATTTACTAAGAATACTAAATTAGAGGAGGATTTTGTATTGATGAGAGAGACAAAAGAGAAACTGAAGTAATCTAAAGACCGAAAAAAATATTCGGTCTTATACAGTGGTGTCCCACGAGAAGCTACATTCTCGGAAGAGTACGTATTCTCGATAAATTTGAAAAGTATGATGCATTTTGACACATGGGCGAATGAATTATCCACAAGAGTCAAAATAGGAAGAGGATATCGAAGGTGATATGCACCTGTTACAAGTAATAAGGAAGGAAAAAGATAAAGAAATTTTTATGATATGTCGCAAGAAACTTAAAACGGTATAAACTAAAACGATGATAGCATCATCTGTGGTGACATGAATGGATGAGTGGGAAATTTCCCAACAGATAACATTATGGAAAATAATGGAGAAGAGTTATAAATAACAATGGTATACTTCTGAGTGATTTTGCATAACTTAATAACTTCCGAATTATAATGACATATTTCAGGTTTAAAGAGACACACAAAGTAACCTGGGCAGAAACAGGTTGACATTCAATAATAGACTACTTTCTAATTTGAAAACAGCCTTGACATTTACAAATGTAAGAGTATACAGAGGCGCAGAAATAAATACAGATCACTATATATTAATGGAAATTGTGAACATTAAAGCCAGATTCGCTAAAATAAGCCTGATAAAAGTAGTCAAAAACAGCACTGAAAAAGCCACCAACTCAAGGAAATCCTATCAGAAAATTATACCATGAGCCACTGAGTCAGTATAATGACGAAATTAAGTAGAGAATAGATTTCCAACAAGAAGCGGAGAACATCAAAACCATAACAGGAAATTCCACCACAGAAGCTACTTGATACAGAAGTCAAAGAAAGAAATCAGGCAAACTAAAATACTGGAATAATGATGTAGAGAGAGAAAGAGGCACAAGACAGAAAAGTTGCATATAATAAATGGCTACAAAATAAGACAACAGAAAGCAAAGATGAATACAAGAGAGTAAACAAGTGCATGAAGCCACTCCGTGGATCATTTAAACAGGAGAGCCGTGATCGGTTCATTTCAGAAGCAGGAAGCGATATTCATGGAAGACAAGAATTCGTATGTAAAATAATGTAGTATTTGAATAACAGTGCAAAGATAATATGAAGATCGAAGTGCTAAGTAAGTTACATCGGTTACATTACTATAAGAAGCTTTGAGCAAAACACTATGATGCAAATGGAAACTCAGATGAACAAGTTGTAACTTCTGAAGGAAAGAAAGAAGTGGACAAAATATAACTGGTAGTAAGTAAGAAAGTTACATCGGTTACATTACTATAAGAAGCTTTGAGCAAAACACTATGATGCAAATGGAAACTCAGATTAACAAGTTGTAACTTCTGAAGGAAAGAAAGAAGTGGACAAAATATAACTGGTAGAATTTGAGGATGTACATACAGGAGTACATAGAGGGTCTATACAAGGGCGATGTACCTGAGGGGAATGTTATGGAAATCTAAGAGGACGTAGACGAAAATGAAATGGGAGATATGATACTGCTTGAAGACTTTGATAGAGCACTGGAAGACTTAAGTCGAAACAAGACCCCGGGAGTAGACAACATTCCAGTAGACCTACTGATAGCCTTAGGAGAGCCAGCCATGACAAAACTCTTCCACCTGGTGAGCAAGATGTATGAGAGAGGCGAAATACCCTCAGACTTCAAGAGTAATATAATAATTCCAACCCTAAAGAAAGCAGGCATTGATAGGTCTGAAAATTACCGAACTATCAGTTTAATAAGTCATGGCTGCAAAATACTAACACGACTTCCTTACAAACGAATGGAAAAACTGGTAGAAGCCGACCTTGGGGAAGAGCAATTTGGATTCCGTAGAAATGTTGGAACACATGAGGCAATACTGACTCTACGACGTATCTTAGCACACAGATTAAGGAAAAGCAAACCTACGTTTATAGCATTTGTTGACTTAAAGAAAGCTTTTGACAATGACTGGAATAGTCTCTTTCAAATTCTGAAGGTGGCAGGCATCAAATACAGGGAGCGAAAGGCTATTTACAATTTGTACAGATACCAGGCGGCAGTTATAAGAGTCCAGGGGCATGAATGGGAAGCAGTGGTTGGGAAGAGAGTGAACTGGGTTGTAGCCTATGTGGTGTCACCGCCAGACACCACACTTGCTAGGTGGTAGCCTTTAAATCGGCCGCGGTCCGTTAGTATACGTCGGACCCGCGTGTCGCGACTATCAGTGATTGCAGACCGAGCGCTGCCACACGGCGGATCTAGTCTAGAGAGACTCACTAGCACTCGCCCCAGTTGTACAGTCGACTTTGCTAGCTATGGTTTACTGACTACATCCGCTCTCATTTGCAGAGACGACAGTTTAGCATAGCCTTCAGCTACGTCATTTGCTACGACCTAGCAAGGCGCCATATTCAGTTACTATGTCTTCTGAACCGATAATATTGTGACTCATATACCGTCAAGAGCGACGTTCATCATTAATGGATTAAAGTTAATTATCAAACTAGCTACGTCCGCTTTCTGAATTCTCATTCCTTGTCATGTTCCAGACCTCACGTCAGTATAGTCCTTCCCTCCTCACGCCAGCCTGCGTGAGCTAAACGCGTGCACTTCGGCCTCCTCTAGTAACACGGTGTTGGCTCTCCTGCCAACACAACAGCCTATCCCCGATGTTATTCTATCTCTAAATTGAGCCATCAGTAAAGAAAAAAACAAAAGACAAATTCGGAGTAGGAATTAAAATCCATGGAGAAGAAATAAAAATTTTGAGGTTCACCGATGACATTGTAATTCTGGTAGAGACAGCAAATGACCTGGAAGAGCAGTTGAACGGAATGGACAGTGTCTTGAGAGGACGATATAAATGAACATCAACAAAAGCAAAATAAGGATAATGGAATGCACTCGAATTAAATCAGGTGATGCTGAGGGATCTAGATTAGCAAATGAGACACTTAAGGTAGTAGATGAGTTTTGCTATTTGGGGAGCAAAATAACTGATAATGGTAGAAGTAGAGAGGATATAAAATGCAGGCTGGTAATGGCAAGGAAAGCGTTTCTCAAGAAGAGAGATTTGTTGACATGGAATTAGATTTTTCTGTCAGGAAGTCTTTTTCGAAAGTATTTGTATGGAGTGTAGCCATGTAAGGAAGTGAAACATGGACGATAAATATTTTAGACAAGAAGAGAATGTGGTGCTATAGAAGAATGCTGAAGGTTAGGTGGGTAGAATTTGTCTAGGTAACATGTTGAAATGATTAACATCACTAGATCACAGGTTAATGCAAGCGCCAGATAAGCCATTGCAACTGGGAAATGTTGGTATATTAATAACCGGAGTAACGGCCAGAATGTTGAATGCAAGCATGCAAATGTGCGTGCATTGTGTTGCCCAGGTGTCGGGTTTCAGTTTGTGGAGTTCCTTGCCTGTTGCATTTGGTGGCTAAATGCAGGGCCGGCTATTGCTTTTTGTGGATGACGTCCCATATGTGCTCGACTGGAGACAAATCTGACGATCGAGCAGGCCGGAGCAACATGTCGACACTCTGGAGACAATGCTGGGTTACAACAGCGGTTTGTGGGCGAGTGTTAATCTGTTCGAAAACACTTTCGTGAAAAGCTATTCATAAGTGGTAGCACAACAGATCGAATCACCAGCCTGACGTAGAAATTTTCATGCAGGGTGCATGGGGTAACCACGAGAGTGCTCCTGCTGTCGTACTAAATCTCAGCCCAGACCATAGCTCTAGGTGTAGGTCCCACGTGTCTTTCAGTCTTTCCTCTCGTCAGGGCCACACGGCGTCTCTGAGCCCAGCCTTCTGGCGACCGTACATTCTAGTGACCAACGCTGCCAGCATTCGTGCACAGTGGCTGCATTCCTGACAAGCTTTTCTGCAGTGTCGCAGAAGAAATATACAGTTCCTCGTAGCCCTATTTCACGACATCTTGTTGATTATGGTGTCTTTTTCACGTTGAAGCCATTCTTGACTAACATCAACTCACCACGTCCAGTCTCAAAGGTAACTAACGCTCACGACCACTACATCGATCATTTAAACCAAAGTTGATTTGTATCGTCATATTGGAGCTTCTAGTGCCCTTCTTACACGATTGGCGCGAAATTTGAATAGACATATCCTTCAGATATGGTAACACCCCTACCAGCTTCAGTTTATGTTGCACAACTCCTTTTGCTTCCCCCATGAACCATGGACCTTGCCGTTGGTGGGGAGGCTTGCGTGCCTCAGCGATACAGATGGCCGTACCGTAGGTGCAACCACAACGGAGGGGTATCTGTTGAGAGGCCAGACAAACATGTGGTTCCTGAAGAGGGGCAGCAGCCTTTTCAGTAGTTGCAGGGGCAACAGTCTGGATGATTGACTGATCTGGCCTTGTAACATTAACCAAAACGGCCTTGCTGTGCTGGTACTGCGAACGGCTGAAAGCAAGGGGAAACTACAGCCATAATTTTCCCCGAGGACATGCAGCTTTACTGTATGATTAAATGATGATGGCGTCCTCTTGGGTAAAATATTCCGGAGGTAAAATAGTCCCCCATTCGGATCTCCGGGCGGGGACTACTCAAGAGGATGTCGTTATCAGGAGAAAGAAAACTGGCATTCTACGGATCGGAGCGTGGAATGTCAGATCCCTTAATCGGGCAGGTAGGTTAGAAAATTTAAAAAGGGAAATGGATAGGTTAAAGTTAGATATAGTGGGAATTAGTGAAGTTCGGTGGCAGGAGGAACAAGACTTTTGGTCAGATGATTACAGGGTTATAAATACAAAATCAAATAGGGGTAATGCAGGAGTAGGTTTAATAATGAATAAAAAAATAGGAGTGCGGGTTAGCTACTACAAACAGCATAGTGAACGCATTATTGTGGCCAAGATAGACACAAAGCCCATGCCTACTACAGTAGTACAAGTTTATATGCCAACTAGCTCTGCAGATGATGAAGAAATTGATGAAATGTATGACGAGATAAAAGAAATTATTCAGGTAGTGAAGGGAGACGAAAATTTAATAGTCATGGGTGACTGGAATTCGTCAGTAGGAAAAGGGAGAGAAGGAAACATAGTAGGTGAATATGGATTGGGGGGAAGAAATGAAAGAGGAAGCCGCCTTGTAGAATTTTGCACAGAGCATAACTTAATCATAGCTAACACTTGGTTCAAGAATCATAAAAGAAGGTTGTATACCTGAAAGAATCCTGGAGATACTAATACGTATCAGATAGATTATATAATGGTAAGACAGAGATTTAGGAACCAGGTTTTAAATTGTAAGACATTTCCAGGGGCAGATGTGGTTTCTGACCACAATCTATTGGTTATGAACTGCAGATTGAAACTGAAGAAACTGCAAAAAGGTGGGAATTTAAGGAGATGGGACCTGGATAAACTGAAAGAACCAGAGGTTGTACAGAGTTTCAGGGAGAGCATAAGGGAACAATTGACAGGAATGGGGGAAAGAAATACAGTAGAAGAAGAATGGGTAGCTCTGAGGGATGAAGTAGTGAAGGCAGCGGACGATCAAGTAGGTAAAAAGACGAGGGCTAATAGAAATCCTTGGGTAACAGAAGAAATATTGAATTTAATTGATGAAAGGAGAAAATATAAAAATGCAGTACATGAAGCAGGCAAAAGGGAATACAAACGTCTCAAAAATGAGATCGACAGAAAGTGCAAAATGGCTAAGCAGGGATGGCTAGAGGACAAATGTAAGGATGTAGAGGCTTGTCTCACTAGGGGTAAGATAGATACTGCCTACAGGAAAATTAAAGAGACCTTTGGAGAGAAGAGAACCACTTGTATGAATATCAAGAGCTCAGATGGAAACCCAGTTCTAAGCAAATAAGGGAAGGCAGAAAGGTGGAAGGAGTATATAGAGGGTTTATACAAGGGCGATGTACTTGAGGACAGTATTATGGAAATGGAAGAGGATGTAGATGAAGATGAAATGGGAGATAAGATACTGCGTGAAAAGTTTGACAGAGCACTGAAAGACCTGAGTCGAAACAAGGCCCCGGGAGTAGACAACATTCCATTAGAACTACTGATGGCCTTGGGAGAGCCAGTCATGACAAAACTCTACCATCTGGTGAGCAAGATGTATGAGACAGGCGAAATACCCACAGACTTCAAGAAGAATATAATAATTCCAATCCCAAAGAAAGCAGGTGTTGACAGATGTGAAAATTACCGAACTATCAGTTTAATAAGTCACAGCTGCAAAATACTAACGCGAATTCTTTACAGACGAATGGAAAAACTGGTAGAAGCGGACCTCGTGGAAGATCAGTTTGGATTCCGTAGAAATGTTGGAACACGTGAGGCAATACTAACCTTACGACTTATCTTAGAAGAAAGGTTACGAAAAGGCAAACCTACGTTTCTAGCATTTGTAGACTTAGAGAAAGCTTTTGACAACGTTAAGTGGAATACTCTCTTTCAAATTCTGAAGGTGGCAGGGGTAAAATACAGGGAGCGAAAGGCTATTTACAATTTGTACAGAAACCAGATGGCAGTTATAAGAGTCGAGGGGCATGAAAGGGAAGCAGTGGTTGGGAAAGGAGTGAGACAGGGTTGTAGCCTCTCCCCGATGTTATTCAATCTGTATATTGAGCAAGCAGTAAAGGAAACAAAAGAAAAATTCGGAGTAGGTATTAAAATTCATGGAGAAGAAGTAAAAACTTTGAGGTTCGCCGATGACATTGTAATTCTGTTAGAGACAGCAAAGGACTTGGAAGAGCAGTTGAACGGAATGGACAGTGTCTTGAAAGGAGGATATAAGATGAACATCAACAAAAGCAAAACGAGGATAATGGAATGTAGTCAAATTAAATCGGGTGATGCTGAGGGGATGAGATTAGGAAATGAGACACTTAAAGTAGTAAAGGAGTTTTGCTATTTAGGGAGTAAAATAACTGATGATGGTCGAAGTGGAGAGGATATAAAATGTAGACTGGTAATGGCAAGGAAATCGTTTCTGAAGAAGAGAAATTTGTTAACATCGAGTATAGATTTAAGTGTCAGGAAGTCGTTTCTGAAAGTATTTGTATGGAGTGTAGCCATGTATGGAAGTGAAAAATGGACGATAACCAGTTTGGACAAGAAGAGAATAGAAGCTTTCGAAATGTGGTGCTACAGAAGAATGCTGAAGATAAGGTGGGTAGATCACGTAACTAATGAGGAGGTATTGAATAGGGTTGGGGAGAAGAGAAGTTTGTGGCACAACTTGACTAGAAGAAGGGATCGGTTGGTAGGACATGTTTTGAGGCATCAAGGGATCACAAATTTAGCGTTGGAGGGCAGCGTGGAGGGTAAAAATCGTAGAGGGAGACCAAGAGATCAATACACTAAGCAGATTCAGAAGGATGTAGGTTGCAGTAGGTACTGGGAGATGAAGAAGCTTGCACAGGATAGAGTAGTATGGAGAGCTGCATCAAACCAGTCTCAGGACTGAAGACCACAACAACAACAACAACTCCTTTTGTCGTTGCGATTTTTTTCCATCAGTGTAACTGAAAAACATGCTGACTCCAATTGAGTAACACGTTATTTACTGACTACATGAAAGCCTGCACTCTTCAGATGGTGTCCAAGTGATCGGCACTACCGGAGCACTTGAATACACTGTCAAATGAAGAATTCAGCTGTACTCGTGGACAGGACGGGGGAGGGGAGCGAGGGGGCAATGATGGTGGCTTACGGACTGGAGAAACACTGTCGGCAGCAGGCCCGTGACAGTCCGGCAGCTTCTGGGACCAGCATTGTTGTTTTTAGTGGTATCCTACTTCCTCGGCGGCTCCTCAACAGCTCGCGCAACTTCCGTGGCGATGCATGGAAACGGCTGTGCAGGATTTGACTCCCTACGTTCTGGCGGGGGTTGGACTACGACTAAGAACCCAGTGTTGGTGGCAACAGGCATGGACGGCAGGTCAGCAGTGTTGTGGCACCAAGACCGATGAAGAAATTAGTGCTGATGGCGGTTGCACAGCCCAGTCGCGAACCTGGTTCTACTGGCAGTGCCCTATCCTCTCGCTGTCCAGCGTAGCCCTGGCGTTGTGGTGATGCTGCTGGACTCCAGCTGCCTCGAGATACAGACTTATACACGTGCATCTGGGTCGCTTTTGTTTCACTGAAACACACCACCTAGACACGTCACTTAAAACAAGAGACTTGCCTCGGTCTGATGACATCCACCTACGTTCTTTACCGCTGTGCACTGCGGTTTTCCATTGAGTGTGGCTAGCCTCCTCTCGCAATAGCCTTACGTGTATGTTATCCTGATTCATATGTCGCCACACTGCAACTACCTGCCTGTGGCTGGTAATGCAATACCTCACGGCTTCATGGCGGCCTCTCATTACTTCTTATTACTTGTGCTAAAGACTCATGACTTTCGCTCAAAGACTGGGTAGCGACATTACAGTTTATGAAGAACATTGTGGCAAGTATTAGAGAGAAGAGGGATACCACACCGCTTACTAAAAGTAATGCAACAAACGTACCAGAACAAAACTTCCATTGTCAGAAAAGAGAATAAAATAACTAAAAGTTTATGCTGACGACAACGTCGCATTTTGCCTCTTAGGCGATGGTTGAAACGATTTGTTTTACACCCATAACTTTAACCAGCGAAACTATCTGATGACAACACCCGTTTCTGACGACCGACTTCTTATAGCTGAGAGCGAGAACACCCTTCAAAATGCAATTTATAAATTAAATATTACGGTGTTAATTTCACAGTCTCGATCGAGAAAATGTCGTTTTAAGATCAAAATGGTAATAATCGAGAGAGAAATAGAAAGAGCAAATGAATTTTTCTTCGATAGTACCATCTCCTTCACAAACGAAAGAGAATTGAAAGACTGAGTTATACTAATGGGACCATATGTGGAACGCTAAATCAAAACGTGAGTAAAGACTTAAGAACATAAATGAATAGATCATTAAGTACAGAAATTAATCGAAAGATCATCACACATGGATGAATGAAACTAGAACGCCCAAAATCGTAATGAATTATCAAAAAATGGCTCTGAGCACTATGGGACTTAACATCTATGGTCATCAGTCCCCTAGAACTTAGAACTACTTAAACGTAACTAACCTAAGGACAGCACACAACACCCAGCCATCACGAGGCAGAGAAAATCCCTGACCCCGCCGGGAATCGAACCCGGGAACCCGGGCGTGGGAAGCGAGAACGCTACCGCACGACCACGAGGCCATTGTACAGTTAGGAAATGTACGTAACGGCATACACGCAACCCGAGACAAGAACAATGGTGCCGCCGTATTACTATGAACAAGGTGATCCTTTAGTTTGGTTGAATCATCAGATCTGTATATAACACTGCAAGGAATCCAAAAATTTTCAGCTATTTTTTACTCAAACAAATGTTTACAGATCTTTCGTCACTTTTTTGTAGATCGCAAACAATTGGAAGAACATAAATTAACATTGTTGTTGTTGTTGTGGTCTTCAGTCCAGAGACTGGTTTGATGCAGCTCTCCATGCTACTCTATCCTGTGCAAGCTTCTTCATCTCCCAGTACCTACTGCAACCTACATCCTTCTGAATCTGCTTAGTGTATTCATCTCTTGGTCTCCCTCTACGAGTATCTTCGACATAACGTGGCATCTTCTCGTTGTACGTAATCGCCACGTGTCAACATGACTGCTTGCTCACGACATCTCCGTGTTGTTCCCTGTTACGACCACATGCAGTGTTTCAAATTCGTTCCTATAAAAACTTTGACGTTAATTAATGTCTGAACTGTAGATCAAAGAAAACATTTGAAAAACGGAATTTTTATCTGTAAATTATCTGTAATGTATGCAATCGATGTTTGTGTGCGTTGAAAAGGTTGAAAAGACGCTCTGTACACCAATGACAAGGGTGTAACGCAGGGCTTCACAACATACGTGCTCGCGGAGCAAGCTGTGAGCAGCAAGGCGCGAGCACGGAGCAGCACGAGCACGCTACCCCCACTACCGAACCAGAGCGGAGAGTGGGGAAAGTCACGTGGGGCACACAACAGCTGCCGCCAGTCAATGTAAATCCACGGCCACCTGCAGGGATATCACTCACGAATTATTACTGCGACAAATGAAACAAATATAGGAGAATGTACACGTGCCACATAATTTTATTAGCTTAGTGTATGCCTCTATCATCTGTAGACACTGAAACTAAAGAATTCCTCGACAATCCTATATTTTCAACACTTTCTTCAAAACTACTTAAAATATCACCTCCGGTTGTAGTGTTCTTCATGGCTACTACATCGAGGAGCTCCTCCCTCACATGAAGATCTCTATTAACACCTCTAATAAATATGGCGAGCTGAGCTGTTCCAGTGATATCAACACTTTCGTCCAGAGCTAGAGAAACGCCATAAAATCGTTACAGATATTTGCAAGCTGGCTCTGGACGCCGTCTGCCATGTCCTGTATGCGACGCATAATGGTCATGTTAGATAATGGCACAATCCGAAACTGTTCAATTTGAGATGGACACAAATGTTCCGCTGCAACTACCAAACATTCTTTTATTAAATCGCCATCAGTTAAGGGGCGCAGGGATTTTGCTAAAAGCAAAGCAATTTTGTAACCCACTCTGAGAGCTGCATCAGTTGATTTTTCTTCTTCGTCCAGATCTTCTTCGGATAGCTTCCTTTTAAGTTTAATAACTTCCTGTGCACGATCTGGTCAATCAGATTTTCCACGTCCGTAGTCTTTCGCGTGGTACGACATATAATGTTGCTGCAAATTAAATTTCGTAAAAGAATTCAGCGTTTTGTGACATACTAGACATTTTGCAACACCATCTTTTTCTGTAAACAGATACAATTTCTCCCAATGGGGGTTGAACTGCGAAAGCGTGGTTGCGGTTACACAACGGCGACTTCACATGATTCTTAACCAGCGAAGTGACTGTTAAGAGCTGATTGTAGTACTTTAAATGTTACACAGTCGGCGCGAATTCAATAGGCACGCTGCGGCGCAATTCAAACGTAGCGCGCATTTCCCCTCCCTCCCCTCCCTCCCTCCTCCGTGACCTTGCAGTTGCTCGCGAGCACGTGCCTGAGCAGACGCGAGTACTCGCGCTCAAAACCGGCCAGTTGTTAAGCCCTGGTGTAACGTGTCCCATGGGTGCGCCTAACAAGCATATGGCGAGAACCATTCTCCAGTGAAGAAATCTCTTCCTCTTTGCTCCTGCGCCCAGTCATGACGACAGTACACCAAATTCTTTTATGTGGCGCACATACAGCATGCGCCTCATCGAGTGTGTATAGTAAATCAGTATTTAGTTTCTTTTAGTGATGGAGAGTCATCGAGTAAAGCGGATGTGATATCTGGCGTTACCAATGAATTGTTATGGGCCCACTGCTGATTTTTTTGTAGATGATGCTGTCGTTTACCATCAGTAAAGTCATCAGAGGATCAAATTCAGTTGCAAAATGATTTAGACAAGCTATCTGGTGCGAAAAGTGACACTTGACCAATCAATAAAAAGTGTGATGTAATCAGCATGATTACTAATACGAATCCGTTAAATTTCGAGTAAACAATAAATCGCTCAAATTTAAATGCTGTCAATGCAATGACGATCACCCTAATGAGGAACAATGACACAGATAATACTGTCGACAAGGGAAACCAAAGAATACGTTTTACTGGCAGATCACTTAGAAGACGCAACAAGTCTGCTAAAGAGACTGCCTATATTACGCTAGTCCTTACCTTGTCTGTCCTTACCAGTTAGGATTGACAGAGAACGTCGTAAAAATTCAGAATAGGGATGCTCCTTTTGCATTATCGTGAAATGGGTTAGAGGTTGTCTCGGGTATGAGAAGCGAGTTGGTGAGGTTCTCATTTCAAAAAGGCGTTTTTCATTGTGACTAGATCATGCCACGAAATTTCAATCATCAGCTTTCTCCTCCGATTCCCAAAATATTTTGTTGAAGCCCATCTTCACAGGGAGAAGTGACCGTTGTGATAAAATAAAAGAAACCAGAGCTGGCACGGAAAGATTTACGTTTGCGTTCTTCTAGCGTGCTATTCGAGAGTGGAAAGGTAGAAGGAAGATTGGGGTTTTACCGTCCCGTCGACATCTAGGTCATTAGAGACGGAGCACATCTCAGATTGTTTCAGTGAGGAAACCGGCAGTGTCTTTTCAAAGAAACCAACCCGACATTTTATCTGTAGTGACTTAGGGAAGTCACAGAATATCTAAATCTGGACAGCCGGACGCGGATTTGAACCATTGTCCTCCCGGATGCGAGTCCAGTGCGCTAACCATTGCGTCACCTTTCTCGTTGTGGAACGGTAGAGAAATAGTCTGAAAGTGGTTCGATGAGCCCTCTGCCTAGCACTTACATGTGAATTTCAGGGTCCTTTAGAGTTTTTCACGCATTAGTAGCGAAGTCCGAAACCACGCCTCCGTGTTTAGCTGTTACCCCTTCCGAAGGTGGAGGCCTAAGGCGGCAACAGCAGAAGGGACGGTCGTGACACGGGAAACGTCCTTCATCGACACTGTAGTGTTTCCATTTTCATAAATGAAAAACTGTCGATCTTCACCGCAAGAGCGTCATCAGGTAAGCTGAAGTATCCATATTTAAGTAGTCTATGGTATTGTGAATGTAGTATTGCAACATTGTGTCTCTTTCTGTCTCTGACGTGTACAGAGCATGAATTCCTGACAAGATTGTCCATAGATGATGCCGACGCGGCAAAAGGCAGAGTATGTCACTACACGAAGTTAGCCAACAGCCAATGCCCAGAAGAGATACTGGAAGACATCGTCATGACTCTCTGAAGACCATGGGAAGGACACTGTAAAATAAAACTAAACGAAAGAATTTTCATTTTGTAGCACTTCCGTATTGTATTTCCTTGAGTGAATATTGTGAATATTGGTTCAAATGGCTCTGAGCACAATGGGACTTAACTGCTGTGGTCATCAGTCCCCTAGAACGTAGAACTACTTAAACCTAACTAACCTAAGGACATCACACACATCCATACCCGTGGCGGTCGCTAGGTTCCAGATTGTAGCGCCTAGAATCGCTCGGCCACTCTGGCCGGCTTGAGTGAATCTTAAAAATATGCTAAGAAGAATATGAATTTTAATCATTGATGGCAGTAATATTCGGAAGTCAAGTTATTATTCGCGTCGATTTGTTGGATGAGAATAAAGTGTGACAGTAGTGACGATTGTCTTCCGTGCTAATATCAAGCAATGACTGATATTAACAGCATTCAGAAACAGGTAACGAAAATATTGTGAAGAATGGTGAATAGTATTGTCTCTGAAAATTTAGTCAAAATACAGAACGAATTTTTGCTATTGGAGTCAAATGGTTGTCCTGTTTTTGTGATGTTAACTGAATTTGCTTCGGACTATTAGGAAATTAGCTACTACTCACGTAAACAGCGAATCAAGAGATAAATGAAGACCTTGGCTGTAAAAAAAAATTGCAAGCGACACTGGGTAGGAAACTAAATTATTGCCTGCAAAATATTGTAAGTGATGTGCTATAGTCCCGTTGATTGAAGGTTCCACCATAATCCGTGGGATAGCAGCTATAACTCGAAATTTAGATTCTAGCTAATGGCGAATTTGGCAATATGTTTGCATGAAAACAGAGGAAAGTGCCCTTAGGCCTGAAATATGTACTGATCATGCCAAGAAAATGCTTTCCAGGAACGAGTTGTACGAATCAGAGGGTGATCTGGACACATACGACTCCGATAAAGATTATGCCTACGTTCCCAAACGGAAAAAGCACATCAAAATCTGTTACTAATCAGATAAATGTACGTATTTCGTTAAACAAGTAAACAACTTTAACTTGTGACGCTAACCGTAGTTTACGTGAATTTTATTTGACAGCCCATGTCAGGCATGTTTAGCGCCATCCTCAACATTGTTGATGTGCTGCAGTAAGGTCCTTGCATTGGTTTCCTATCAAGAATTACGTACGGCTATATCCATACCTTAAAAACAATGCGAACAAACGTTAAATATGTATTTACCTAAGGCCTGTGTTGCGTCTGTATATACATTTGTCATATATATGAGGGTTTTAACAAGTGTATACTACAAACTATCGATGCATTTATTTTACTTTTGTGCATGAAATTATTCTGAGATTTGCGGAGGATATTAACACATAGCTCTGAATTTTTATAAGTTCACAGGATCATCAAAGAAATTCATCCCTCCGAAGATGTTACAGGTCCTGTCATTCTCTAAGCAGATACAGTTGATGTAAACGATCAGCAGAGAAGACAGAGAGATCGGATCAAAGAAATGCATCCCTCCGAAGATGTTACAGGTTCTGACATTCTCTAAGCAGATGCAGTTGATGTAAAATCAGCAGAGCCGACAGAGAGATCGGAAGACGGTGTAATATGAAGGTATCCAGGGACAGATGAGGAAAAAGAGCGAGATGAAAAAGCATATATAGAACATACAGGACGGAATAGAGTGTTGTGCGTAAACATGTAGGCCCTTCATGTAAATGCTCAAATGTATGAGTGAAGAAGACAAGCATCGCATATTCAGGAATTTCTGGCAGCTAAATTGCTATGACACGCAAAATGCGCGCCTACAAGGTTGTTTATGTCAAAAAGTGTTATCCATAAAACGATGGATTCACAGTAATGTTTCTCTAACTAGCCCAGCGAGTAAACAGTGATAACCCAATAGTACCTGTTGTTAAGTGCAGTCGGTTTGTAAGAAAGCAATTTTAAGTAGACAATAACAAAATTTTAAGAATAGAATGTTGGGTAGAATTTACGATTTTAAAAATATGCCATTATGGTGGACATATGCAAAAACCATGACGTATTTAGATAAAAAATATCACACTGGATTTATGCACAGTAACTTATTTATGAGAATTCATTGGAAATTTATTGTGCAATTTCCCGAAACAACGAAAATGTATCATAGAATTGTTTACAGCTGCGGTTTTCAGTTACTGAACCTTGCGCATAAGAGAAAGTTAGGAAGTAATCGATATAGAAGCCGATCTTGATTGTTTCACAGTTCCTCTAAGATTTGACTGATTAGTTTTAAAAAAATACTGAATGGTCTTCTGGTCTGTTTTCAATTGGTAAAACGAATATGATACTGAGTTATAATTTATTTCAAGTATAATAACCGAATTCTGATACACAGAAAGAGATTCACGAAGCTAAGAAACATCTAGTGCATGCGATTTTGCAACGTGACGACACTCGGTCATCCAGTTTACAAAACCACCTCAATCCACAGTCTTATCCAACAGATTTGAAGGCTTTAATTTCGTCGTGAACACCGCAACACTCAGCATCGCTGTTTTCCTTGTTCGTTTGTGGCTGCTTCCATAGTCTATTTCAGCCAACAATGAGTTCGTAATCATTTTCACGTCGTATTTTTCTACATTTAATAACGTATCGAAAATCCACCCCTAGAATTGAAGTGGTATTTAATTTTCCAAACGGCAATAGAAATAGGGGTAGCCGCGTGGTCTAAGGCCCCTTGTCACCGTCCGTGCGCTTCCCCCCGTCGGAGTTTCGAGTTGTCCCTCGGGCATGGAGGTGTGTGTTGTCCTTAGCAAAAGTTAGTAAGTTAGTTTAAGTAGTGTGTACGCTTACGGGCCGATGACCTCAGCAGTTTGGTCCTATAATACCTTTAAAAAAAAAAAAAAAAAAAAGCTTGAAAATTTCTCGGGTATTCAGCCAGGTAGCGTCGTCCAAAAGGCGCGATATTTCGGCAAGCCAACTTCTTGTCATCTTAAGACAGAAAATAAGTCATACTTACGGAAATCATTACAATCATCGTTCAGTACTGTGTAATTCCGCCACTGGACTTGATAACCACCTGCATTCGGTTAGGAAGTGAGTCCATAAGGTTATGCAGGCACGTGGCATCCAGGTTAAGCTGCTCGCTGATGATTTGATAGCGTAATTCCGCCAAATTGCGGTGTTGCTGATGTATGGATTTTACTCCCTGTTCCATCCCACACAGGTTTCCTATGAGATTCAAGTTAGGTGTTTTGCAGGGCGATCGAGATGTAATAGGGTGGGGGAGTGTTCAGGAAACCACTCACATACTCTCCCAGCTCTGTTGCTGTTGTCGTCTTTATGTGTCTATGCGACCAATGGCCTCTCCAAATGTTCACTGCATGCAGTTCTCGTTGCAATGTTCTCTCGCTAATAGGTAGTGATGGACCCTCATTCACTGCCTGCAGCAATGCCACTCACGTGTGGAAGAGATTATGATTCACAAGCCGTGAAACGCGCCTCGGTCCCTCTTACTCAGTATCTTTTTACGACCACAATTCTAACATAGTGTTTAGTGACCATGTGTATTACCCAACTGCTCGTACACACGTTGAAAAGACTGCCGCAAAAAAAAAAAAATCTAGGAACTTCATATGTCGCGTGGCCGTAAGCACGTCCAAACATGATAGCCCCTTTTTGCCACCCTGTCACTACATTTACTAATATTTATGTACAATGTACCCTTGAAACATCTATGTCTCACTAATCACTACTGCCCTATGCTCAAACGAAGGCAGTGAGAGCGGTTGAGGACATGCCTCGATCGCTGTAGTATCCGTAAAAGCTTTACATATTCCATATTCATCTGCGCGTGCACACACTGTGACTTTTTTTTTTCTGGTGAGCCTAAATAGTACTGCTCTTGTGCACAGAATATGATCATCCTGTCTGCAGGGGGTCATGGTAGACGAACCACTCACCATCTTTTACTCCACCGTGTACTACTGTTCAGGAAAGGACGCAGGAAACCACAGACTGTCTTGAAATCACCTTCTTTGCCATTTGTTTACTCGGCCTACCTCACTTTATTGAACAATGAAAGTTACTAATTTTGCTCTCTATGTTGTTCTTTTCACGATGATACCAATCAAGATATACAATTGGCTCTTTACTTTATTTATCGAATATGGGTTTTAGATGAGGGAGTAACTAGGCAAACGCTTCTTTTTAAGTTGGCCAGCTGTTACGTTGTTGCTTCAGCAACATTAACAGCTCTGAAGCAGTTAAGCACAGCAGCTACTTTAAAAGTTGAACCACTGTCTGCATCTGGCTGTCACAGAAGGCTCTACAGCATGGTTCAAATACATTCATCCGGTTCCTGAACAAGAAGAAACTTGAGGTATTTTCCACTGGCGCATCACCCCTTCATGTGGTTACCGGTAGAGGGTTCCCTATTGCAGCTTGTTCGGTCATTCATTACCCAATGTGCGTCGAGTAGGGACGCTGATAACACAGCAAGATGAGGAGTTTTGCGTTCTCCGTTTGAGCAGGTGCCACTCAGTTACTAATTTTCCGCGTTATTTTCGTCTAGAATATGGGACTGCTCTCCCAACAGCATAAAGGCCGCACTGATCTCGCACAGTGTCTCTGGCCTGCATAGTCGTCTCATCTCAGGGCATGTGATTTTATCTGTAGGATATTGTGAAGGCTTCTGGATGCACACCGCTCTCCCGGTAGTCGTGCTCGGAGCCGCTACTTCTTACTGACGTAGCTCCTCAATTGAACTCATAAGTGCTGAGAGCACCCCATCTACCCAACAGCGCTCGGCAGACCCGCACGGTCACTCATCCAAGCACTAGCCAAGCCAGACAGCGCTGAACTTCGGTGGCCGCTGGCTTGCAAAAGAAATAGTTTTGTGAAACCATATTAATCTTTCAGTCTGTAGACTGGAACTTTTGAAAATTTCCAATATAGATCATCTGTACTTGTGAGAAGCCAAGATGAATTATTTGACTTGGTTGCTAATAAGCTGAAGGTTAGTTGTCAACCCTGAATCAGAGTGTAGGAGCGTAAGTGCAATTCTCGTTGTAAAGCAAATCTCTGATCATAAAAGAGAAACAAGTGCAATGCTCGTTCTTTTCTTTGAATTCTTAATACGACTGATAGTTGAGTTTGATAACTGAGCACAAATAACGCGGTTACAGAGTCACAATGAGAACAACATTCTTAGATGTGCACCAGGTTATATGCGTTATTAGTGGTTCGCCTAACCATGGGAAAGTTGAAGGCCAATCGAACGGATCTTAGAATCAAAGGCAAGACAGATTAAGAGATATTTATTTGCTCTAATGACTGATAAAAATCATAATGTAAATTAATGAAAGGTCAAATTCTAAAAAACTCAAACAAAATACAGGGTTATTACAAATGATTGAAGCGATTTCACAGCTCTACAATAACTTTATTATTTGAGATATTTTCACAATGCTTTGCACACACATACAAAAACTCAAAAAGTTTTTCTAGGCATTCACAAATGTTCGATATGTGCCCCTTTAGTGATTCGGCAGACATCAAGCCGATAATCAAGTTCCTCCCACACTCGGCGCAGCATGTCCCCATCAATGAGTTCGAAAGCATCGTTGATGCGAGCTCGCAGTTCTGGCACGTTTCTTGGTAGAGGAGGTTTAAACACTGAATCTTTCACATAACCCCACAGAAAGAAATCGCATGGGGTTAAGTCGGGAGAGCGTGGAGGCCATGACATGAATTGCTGATCATGATCTCCACCACGACCGATCCATCGGTTTTCCAATCTCCTGTTTAACAAATGCCGAACATCATGATGGAAGTGGGGTGGAGCACCATCCTGTTGAAAGATGAAGTCGGCGCTGTCGGTCTCCAGTTGTGGCATGAGCCAATTTTCCAGCATGTCCAGATACACGTGTCCTGTAACGTTTTTTACGCAGAAGAAAAAGGGGCCATAAACTTTAAACCGTGAGGTTGCACAAAACACGTTAACTTTTGGTGAATTGCGAATTTTCTGCACGAATGCGTGAGGATTCTCTACCGCCCAGATTCGCACATTGTGTCTGTTCACTTCACGATTAAGAAAAAATGTTGCTTCATCACTGAAAACAAGTTTCGCACTGAACGCATCCTCTTCCATGAGCTGTTGCAACCGCGCCGAAAATTCAAAGCGTTTGACTTTGTCATCGGGTGTCAGGGCTTGTAGCAATTGTAAACGGTAAGGCTTCTGCTTTAGCCTTTTCCGTAAGATTTTCCAAACCGTCGGCTGTGGTACGTTTAGCTCCCTGCTTGCTTTATTCGTCGACTTCCGCGGGCTGCGCGTGAAACTTGCCCGCACTTGTTCAACCGTTTCTTCGCTCACTGCAGGCCGACCCGTTGATTTCCCCTTAGAGAGGCATCCAGAAGCTTTAAACTGCGCATACCATCGTCGAATGGAGTTAGCAGTTGGTGGATCTTTGTTGAACTTCGTCCTGAAGTGTCGTTGCACTGTTATGACTGACTGATGTGAGTGCATTTCAAGCACGACATACGCTTTCTCGGCTCCTGTCGCCATTTTGTCTCTGCGCTCTCGAGCGCTCTGGCGGTAGAAACATGAAGTGCGGCTTCAGCCGAACAAAACTTTATGAGTTTTTCTACGTATCTGTAGTGTGTCGTGACCATATGTCAATGAATGGAGCTACAGTGAATTTATGAAATCGCTTCAATCATTTGTAATAGCCCTGTACAAAATGACGATACCACTCTGAGGAGGTACTGAAAAGTGCAGAAGACTGTATGCCGAAAGCGCAACGAGATCTACCCATCTGGGCGGCTCACGAAATGAAAGTTTACGATATAAAATGGAGCCACAAATTATAAACAAATTAAGCAACGCAAGTTGGTGGCAAAGTAAGCGAGTAACGAGCTGCTCAGAATACGGATTGCACTACGACTATTATGACGCTTACATTCCCCAAAAATCAGCACCCAAAAATCAGCGGCTGGGTACAGACCCTCCTCACTGCAGGCACTGCACGAAGCAAAGAACTCCCTCCACAACAGCGATACGCCGCAGAAACTTCCCACTCTTGGCGTACGAAACTCACCTTGACAAATAAGTAATTTGTACTGGATCTGAGCACTATCCCATGAATTGGTGACTTCTTCGCGTCAAGCACAGTGTTGGAACCACTCAATTTGTTTTACTACACCAAATTTTGCAGCTAAAGCAGCGGATCTTAGCACACTGATTGGGCGACATCTCGGTGTTTCGCCTTTTGATGTCCAAACAATATAGGCAAAAACATCATGGCCAATTACTGTCTGGGCGTGACAGTGGCGACTCGGCATCTACATCTACATCTACATCCATACTCAGCAAGCCACCTGACGGTGTGTGGTGGAGGGTACCTTGAGTACCTCTATCGGTTCTCCCTTCTATTCCAGTCTCGTATTGTTCGTGGAAAGAAAGATTGTCGGTATGCCTCTGTGTGGACTCTAATCTCTCTGATTTTATCCTCATGGTCTCTTCGCGAGATATACGTAGAAGGAAGCAATATACTGCTTGACTGTTCGGTGAAGGTATGTTCTCGAAACTTCAACAAAAGCCCGTACCGAGCTACTGAGCGTCTCCATTTATCTGTCATCTCCGTAACGCTTTCGCGATTACTAAATGATCCTGTAACGAAGCACGCTGCTCTCCGTTGGATCTTCTCTGTCTCTTCTATCAACCCCATCTGGTACGGGTCCCACACCGGTAAGGAGTATTCAAGCAGTGAGCGAACAAGTGTACTGTAACCTACTTCCTTTGTTTTCGGACTGCATTTCCTTAGGATTTTTCCAATGAATCTCAGTTTGGCATCTTCTTTATCGACGATTAATTTTATATGGTCATTCCATTTTAAATCACTCCTAATGCCTACTCTCAGATAATTTATGGAATTAACTGCTTGCAGTTGCTGACCTGCTATATCGTAGCTAAATGATAAAGGATCTTTCAGCACATTACACTTGTCTACATTGAGATTCAATTGCCATTCCCTGCACCATGTGTCAATTCCTTGCAGATCCTCCTGCATTTCAGTACAATTTTCCATTGTTACACCCTCTCGTTATACTACAGCATCATCCGCAAAAAGCCTCAGTGAACTTACGATGTTATCCACAAGGTCATTTATGTATATTGTGAATAGTAACGGTCCTACGACACTCCCCTGCGGCACACCTGAAATCACTCTTACTTCGGAAGACTTCTCTCCATTGAGAATGACATGCTGCGTTCTGTTATCTAGGAACTCTTCAATCCAATCAAATAATTGTTCTGATAGTCCATATGCTCATACTTTGTTCATTAAACTACTGTGGGGTACTGTATCAAACGGCTTGCGGAAGCCAAGAAACACGACATTTACCTGGGAACCCGTGTCTATGGCCCACTGAGTTTCGTGGACGAATAGCGCGAGCCGGGTTTCACATGATCGTCTTTTTCGAAACCCATGCTGTTTCCAACCTTCTGCTAGGGGGTTAGAGAGATGCGGGCTCTAGCGACAAAAGCCCGAAGCTGGCCGCAGCCTTACTTTCGTGAAAACTGAACAGCTCCCAGTAGGCTTTCGCCTTTCTTTGAGAGATTCACTAATCCCCTCCTCCATATGAAGAGCACCCAGAAGCCACACTGGGAGAACACCATCCCAGTGATGAAAAGTCAAAGCTTTCCTCCTAGCAGTTATGCCCACTACGCTTTAAATAAAATTAAGCACGAAATGGTAGCGAATATGAATCAATATCACATGACGATAAGAGTCCGTAATGTCACAAAGTGTACATTCCCTAATTGATTCTGTTCGTTTGGAGGCTACAATTTTGATCTTTTTAGAGGAGATATTGTATTACTTCTGTTCTCATTATCACGAAAAGTACCCAGTCAGGTTATTCTGTAATTCATATAAAATTACTCGGATACCTCTAAACATATATTCTAGACAAACAACATAAAATAATCGCTTCATTTGCAGATATCTAGAATTCTGCAGTAAGTACATGACTGAATCACAAAAACCCACCCTGAGAAGTACCTACTATCTACATAGCAACGGCAACTCTGATTTCTTTCTCTTTTTCTTTTTTAAGAGATTCCCCTTCACGAACAGAGTGTGATATTTTTGTCGACGACCACGCATCATTTGCGTAATTCCCGAACGACGAGATGGAATTACGCAGTGGAGCCGGTATGGGCGCGTTTGTGTTTGCACAAAGCTGCGGAGAGCGGCGTGACGCTGCGGATTTGCTCCGACGTCACCGCCTCTGAGTGCGGTGTCCGAGAGCCGCATCAGCAACGTGCATCAAAGCTGGCGCTGACCACTGGAGAGCTGGGGATTTCTGGCTGCGCCAAGGCCCGGCTGACCGGCGCGTCGTGTCCACTCGTATTTTAAGGAACGTCTAGAGCCGCGAGTGTGATCCGGCCAAAGCACAGCGTTGGGAAATTCCTCATCACCTCACAAACAGTCTTCAAGGCTAGTTTTGAACCCTTTCAAATTGCTAAAGCAGCAAAATAGCAGATGAGGCAATATTATTAACCGAATGTTTAATATAGTAGAAAGAATTAATGATTAATTTCTAGACCGTTTTAAATATTGTTGTCTGTTGTTGTGGTCCTCAGTCCGAAGACTGTTTTGATGCAGCTGTGCATGCTATTCTGTCCTTTGCAAGCCTCTTCAAGACGGAATAAATAATGCAACCTACATCTTTCAGAAGCTGCTTACTGTACTCATCTTTTGGTATCCCTCTACGATTACCCCCCCCCCCCCCCCCCCCCCGCACCACACTTCTCTCCAAGAGTAAATTGGTGATCCCTTGATGTCTCATAATGCGACCTATCAACCAATCCCTTCTCCTTCTCCTAGTCAGGTTGTGTCACAAATTTCTCTTCTCCCTAGTTCCATTCAATATCTCCTCATTAGTTACGTGATGTACCCATCTAATTTCAGCTTTCTTCTGTAGCGCCACATTTCAAGAGCTTCTATTCTCTTCTTGTCTATACTACGTATCATCCGTATTTCACTTCCATACATGGTTATACACCAGAAACTTCAGAAAAAAACTTCATAACACCTAAATTTGTATTCGATGTTAACAAATTTCTCTTCTTCACAAACGCTTTTCTTGTTTTTTTTTTTTTTTTTTTTTTTTTTTTTTAGCTTTACATCCTCTTCACTTCGGCCATCATCAACTATTAGCTGCCCAAATAGCAAAAGTTATTTCCTGTTTTCAGAGTCTCATTTTCTAATCCAATTCCCTCAGCATTACCTAATTTCATTCGACTACATTCGATTATACTCTTTCTGCTTTTGTTGATGTTCATCTTATATTCTCCTTTCAAGACACTGTCCATTCGCCGGCCGCGGTGGCCGAGCGGTTCTAGGCGCTTCAGTTCGGAACTGCGTGACTGCTACGGTCGCAGGTTCGAATCCTGCCTCGGGCATGGATGTGTGTGATGTCCTTAGGTCAGTTAGGTTTCATTCCATGTAGGCTTTCACGGCCGGCGTCTTCATCAATAAACACTTCCGGGCTAAGTTGCCGTGGTCGATCTGTAAAACTTCTTCTCCCTGACGTTTCGGTCTCAACTACGGAGAACATCTTCGGAGGTGAGTCAGTTAGGTTTAATTAGTTGACTGATGACCTCAGATGTTAAGTCCCATAGTGCTCAGAGGCACTTGAACCACTGTCCATTCCATTCAGCCGATGTTTCCAAGTTATTTGCTATCTCCCACAGAATTACAATGTGATCGCCAGACCTCGTAGTTTTTATTTCTTCTCCCTGAACTTTGATTCCTACTCCAAATTTTCCTTTGATTTTCTTTACTTCTCACTCAATGTACAGATTGTATAAAGAGGGTATAAGTTACAACCCTCCCCCCACTCCCTTCTCAACCACTGCTTCCCTTTCATGCCCCTCGACACTTACAACTGCCGTCTGGTTTCTCTACAAATTGTAAATAGCCTTTCGCACCCTGTATTTTACCTTGCCATCCTCAGAATTTCAAAGAGGGTATTCCAGTCAGCATTGTCAAAACTTTCATTTATGTCTATGAATGCTATAAACGTAGGTTTGCTTTTCCTTGACCTATCCTCTATGAGAAGTCGTAGGGTCAATATCTCCTCGCATGTTCCTACATTTTTCTGGAATCCCAATAGGCCTTCTACCACTCGGCTTCTACTACTTTTTCCATCCTTCTGTAAAGAATTCGTTTTAATATTTTGCAACCATGATTTATTAAACTAATAGTTCGATAATATTCACACCTGTCGGCATCTGTTTTCCTTGGAATTGGAATTATTATATTGTCCTTGATGTCTTGCTCGCCAGATGAGAGGACTTTGTCATGGCTGGCTCTCCCAAAGCCATCAGCAGTTTTAACGTAATGTTGTCTACTCCCGGGTCCTTGTTTCGACTTGGGTCTTTCAGTGCTTTGTCAAATTCTTCTCACAGTATCGTATCTCCCATCTCATCTTCATCTAGGTCCTCTTCCATTTCTATAATATTACCCTGAAGTACATATCCCTTGTGCAGGCCCTTCAAATACTCCTTCCACCTTTCAGCAATTTCTTTTTTGCTTAAGACTGGTTTTCCATCTGAGCTCTTGGTATTCATAAAGCTGCTTAAATTTTTTCCGAAGGCCTTTTTAATTTTCCTGTAGGAAGTATCTGTCTTTCCCCTAGCAAACCATACTTCTAAATCCTTATGTTTGTCCTAAAGCCATTCCTACTTAGCCATTTTGTACGTCCTGTCAATCTCATTATAGACGTTTGAGTTCTCATTCGCCTGCTTCATTTTCTGCATTTTTATATTTTCTCCTTTCATTTATTAAATCACATCTTATGCCATCCAAGGGTTTCTACTAGGCCTCTTCTTTTTACCTATTTTGTGCTGTGTTGCTTCACTATTTCATCTCTCAAAAGCTACCCATTCTTCTTCTACTATATTTCTTTCCCCTGCTTTTGTCCATCGTTCCCTAATGCTCGCCCTGAAACTCTCAACAACTTCTGGTTCTTTCAGTTTATCCATGTCTCGTCTTTTTAATTACCTATCTTTTTACAATTTCTTCAGTTTTAATCTACAGTTCATAACTGGTAAAATGTGGTCAGAGCCAACATCTGCCCATGGAAATGTTTTACAATTAAAAATCTGGTTCTAAATCTCTGTCTTACCATTATATACTCAGTCTGAAACCTTACAGTGCCTCCCGGTCTATTCCACTTGTACAACTTTCTTTCATAATTCTTAAACCAAATATTAGCGATCTTTAAATTACGTTCTGTGTAAAATGTTACCAGGTGGCTTCCTCTTTCATTCCTTTCCCTAGTCCATATTCACCTACCATTTTTCCTTCTCTTGTTTTTCCTGCTATCGAATCCCTGTCCTCCTGACTATTATATTTTGGTCTCCTTTAACTATTTGAATAATATCTTTTACCTCATCATACATATCTTCAATCTTTTCATTGTGTTTGGAGCTAGTTGGCTCAAAATTGGGTCATATGGCTATGAGCACTATGGGACTTAACTGCTGAGGTCAGCAGTCCCCTAGAACTGAGTACTACTTAAACCTAATTAACCTAAGGACAACACACACATCCATGCCCGAGGCAGGATTCGAACCTGCGACCGTAGCGGTCGCGCGGTTCCAGACTGTAGCGCCTAGAACCGCTCGGCCACAACGGCTGGCAGCTAGTTGGCATATCAACTTGTACTACTATGATGGATGTGGGCTTCGTGTCTATCTTGGGTACAATAATGAGTTCACTAGGCACATGGTAGCTTAGCACTGTTCTCAAAAAATGGTTCAAATGGCTCTTAGCACTATGGGACTTAACATCTTAGGTCATTAGTCCCCTAGAACTTAGAACTACTTAAACCTAACTAACCTAAGGACATCACACACATCCATGTCCGAGGCAGGATTCGAACCTGCGACCGTAGCAGCCCTGTTCTTATAATTTTATTTATTATTGAAACTACTCCATCTATTTTAATTTGTTTTTATAAACCTGTATACACCTGATCAGAACTTCTGTTCACATCTACATCTACATATATGTAATTATTCTGCTGTTCACAATAAAGTGCTTGGCAGAGGGTTCAATGAACCACCTTCAAGCTGTCTCTCTACCGTTCCACACTCGAATGGCGCGTGGGAAAAAGAACATTTAAATTTTTCTGTGCGAGCCCTGATTTCACTTATTTTATTGTAACGATCATTTCTCCCTATGTAGGTGTGTGCCAACAGAATGTTTTCACAATCGGAGGAGAAAAATGGTGATTGAAATTTCATGAGAAGCTCCCGTCACAACAAAAGATGCCTTTGTTTTAATGATTGCCACTCCACTTCACGTATCATGTCTGTGGCACTATCTCCCCTATTTCACGATAATACAAAACGAGCTGCTCTTCTTTGTACTTTTTCGATCTCATCCGTCAGTCCTGCCTGATGCGGATCCCACACCGCACAGCAGTTCTCCAGAATAGGGCGGACAAGCGTGGTGCAAGCAGTCTCCTTAGTAGACCTGTTGCACCTTCTAATACCAATGAATCGCAGTCTTTGGTTTGCTCTACCCACAATATTATCTATCATTCCAATTTAGGTTATTTGTAACTGTAATCCCCAAGTATTTACTTGAATTTACAGCCTTCAGATTTGTGTGACTTATCGCGTAATCGAAATTTAGCGGATTTCTTTTAGTACTCATGTGAATAACTTCTCACTTTTGTTTATTCAGTGTCAATTGCCACTTTTCGCACCATACAGATATCTTACCTAAATCATTTTGCAATTCGTTTTGGCCATCTGATAACTTTACAAGACGGTAAATGACAGCAAACAATCTAAGACGGCTTCTCAGATTGTCTCCTATGTCATTAATATAGATCGGGAACAATAAAGGGCCTTGGGTAACGCCGGATATTACTTCTGTTTTACTCGATGACTTTCCGTCTATTACTACGAACTGCGGCCGTTCTGACAGGAAATGACGAATCCAATCTCATAACTGAGGCGATATTCCATAGGCACGCAGTTTGGTTAGAAGACGCTTGTGAGGAACGGTGTCGAAAGCCTTCTGGAAATGTAAAAATATGGAATCACTTTGACATTCCTTGTCGATAGCACTCATTACTTCATGAGTATAAAGAGCCAATTGTGTTTCGCAAGCAATCCGTGCTGACTACGTGTCAATAATTCGTTTTGGCTCTGAGCACTATGGGACTTAACATCTGTGGTCATCAGTCCCCTAGAACTTAGAACTACTTAAACTCAACTAACCTAAGGACATCACACACATCCATGCCCGAGGCAGGATTCGAACCTGCGACCGTAGCAGTCGCGCGGTTCCTGACTGAGCGCCTAGAACCGCTAGACCACCGCGGCCGGCAATAAATCGTTTTCTTCGAGGTACTTCATAATGTTCGAATACAGTATATGTTCCAAAACCCAACTGCAAATCAACGTTAGTGATATGGGCCTGTAATTCAGCGGATTACTCCTTCTTCCCTTTTTGGGTATTGGTGTGACTTGAGCAATTTTCCAGGCCTTCTGTGAGCGAGCGGTTGTATATAATTGCTAAATATGGTGCTATTGTATCAGCATACTCTGAAAGGAACCTGACCGGTATACAATCTGGACCGGAGGCCTTGGCTTTATTAAGTGACCTAGGCTGCTGTGTTACACCGAGCAAATACGTGAGGATGTAGGATCCAAGTGCTACACTGAGACGAATAGGTTGGCACAAGAGGAGAGTTCGCGGCAGGCAGCATCAAACCAGTCAATAGACTTAAGCGGATGATTTGATTTGTGACGGTACGCCGTAAGGATACCTCTGACGAAAAAGTATCAGAACCACAGATTTTGAGACATTATACGATAGACCTTCTACGGTGGTTGCAGATACGTGAAACAATCGTTATGTTGCCGTTTCTAAATTGCTCAGAAAAGCGTTAAAAAAACGTTTTAAGAAGTATAAATCTCAAAAACACCCCATGGAAGGGCACGCTACTGGTCTCAAGTGGTTCGTTACAGTGTATTAAAGTAGTTATGATTTATTCAGTTTGTTACCGCAGTTACGTTTGTTTGTAGCAACCTTCACAACGGCCTCCGTTAGAACATACAACACAAAGCGAAGTATTTGGTTTCTCGTAGGTGGCTATGCTCGTGTGACGTGGTTAGCGTCGGTGCAGGGTCAGCTCAACTTCGAGTCGCTGTGCCGCTCTTGCAATGCGTTCAGGGAACCCATACACGAACAGCTCATAGGCCAACTGTTCATCAGGAAACCATGTACGGCACAGTTGTGTATCCCTGTCAACGCCATCTAACACTGTCGGAAAAGAAAACCCTACAACCGAACAGTACTCAATGCTAACCTTAGGGCAACGCTTTACTGTCGCCAACGGAAGAAACCGTGAGCGAATGGAAACAAGACACACAGCGCATTCCTACGGCATTTGCACTTTTGTGCGTTATTTTCAGTGAAATACAGATAAAAAGCTAATTGAGGCAAGGAACCAAGCAAAATTCGATAACTCAGCAACATGTCGCCTGGAGTCCTTGGGTCCCTTACAACAAAATGCCTAGAAGGTTTCACTGAACAATCTTTGAAAATTTGTCGGTGTAGTTCTGGTTCACCCTATACGGTATATACAAGGGAAAAGAGAACTTCACCGTCAAACTTTTAGAGGTGGAAATATAGACCAAAACAAGAAGAAAGAGGAGTCTAATAAACTTCCTGGCAGATTAAAACTGTGTGCCCGAGCGAGACTCGAACTCGGGACCTTTGCCTTTCGCGGGCAAGTGCTCTACCATCTGAGCCACCGAAGGACGACTCACGCCCGGCACTCACAGCTCTACTTCTGCCAGTATCTCGTCTCCTAATAAACATGGGCTCTAAAATGCATACCTTAAGAGTTACGAGCACTTGTTCAGAAGAACAGACATGTTTCAAAGTGACAAAGATGAAAAATGCTCATAGCCCCTAAGTTACGCACTTTAGAGCCCATGTTTGCCAAGTATGTTTTTTTCCCCTTGTTTCGGCCCACACTACTACCTCTCAAAATACGGAAAGCAAAGACCTTTCAGCAGAAGAGATATGCCTTCACAGTAGCGAAGATGAAAAAGTGCTTGTAGGTCGTAAGGTATGGATTTTAGAGTCTATATTTATTAGAAATTTCTTGTTGTTTTGGACCATACCTCTGAAAGTTTGTCGATGGAGTTCTACTTAACCCCGTATATGGTGCTAGGTTGTTTGTCGTTCAGCCATCTTGCGCAGCCAATGAGCCATGTCCCTATTGTTATGTCAGTCCGCCGCAGCGCAACTTGCTCTTGCTGTTCTCTGGCATATATCACACATCATCCGCACACGTAGTTTCCCGCAGTGAAATACTGCGCAATACGAGTCATCGTCAGGTGTAACTTCACAGTCACATGCTTTACGCTCGCACGCGACGGACAGCACATTCTGTCACGATTCTAAGAACAGACGTTGGCGGTCAACGTTTGCCGTCAGATATGTTGGCAATTGGCCTCAGCAAACTGTTGAACGTTCTCGTATTAGCTAGTCAAACGTTTGCCCCAAATAACGTTCTCTATTTCTTATTACTGAGAGAAGACAGTTACCAAATAAAAGACGATTTTTCTTTCACTGTTTTATTTTATTCTACGCTATCCTGGTTCTGAACAAACACTTTCAGTTCTAATCGCAAGTACAAGCATTGCATAGAGGTACAGGTACAAAATATTTTTTTTTATTTTCCTAGGTTCACATGCCTCATGTTTACTAAGCCTACTTACCCCTACTTTCACGCATCACATACGTACGGCGCGGTCGCGCGCACATCTCAACACTGGCAGAAGTTCGGGCTTTAAGTTCTTCATTGTCACTGTAATTCAGTATCACATGAAATCGTTAAGTGTTATTTTAGCGGCCTCACTCATACCATACACGTCCGTACTTTTAATACACATCAACACCATCAGATCACAGACAGAGTTGCAGTTGGTGGTTGTTGTTCCTTGGAACTCTGTGTAACGCTACCACAGAACAGGTGAATATTCTCACATCATTCATGGCAGTCTAATCTACGACATTATAGGACGTAGACTTTGAAAAACGCTAGGATACTGTTACTACGAGTTACACACAGTGCTAAGTGTAAACATAAAGTAGTGAGGTATTTCACACTTCTTTAACTCGGTACAAAGTGATAACTCCCATTGCAGACACAGGGCGTCCTACACTGCGCTGATAATTGGGAGGCGGCAGGTGTGGCCGAGCAGTTCTACGCGCTTCAGTCCGGAATTGCGCAACCGCTACGGTCGCAGGTTCGAATCCTTCCTCGGGCATGGATGTGTGTGATGTCCTTATGTAAGTTAGCTTTAAGTAATTCTAAGTTCTAGGGGACTGATGACATATGTTAAGTCCCATAGTGCTCAGGGCCATACTAATTGGGCCGTGTCAGTCCACAGGTAATAGTGGAGATCAGTACAAAGTTGGCATTGCAGTACAGAGCTAGTACAAACGTTAACGAATTTAAATCCAAACGGCAATGAAAAACCTGAAGAAATATTTAATTTGCTTTACAAGAGATAAGGTGGGGAGAAAAAAGGATAATTTCATCTCGGCATAACAATTTTTCCGATTAACTTTTAACTAAGATGTCAATAAGAATACGTCTATAACTTTCAAAATTCATTTCCTTGGCAAAATTCGATTCCTGGTTCATACTGATCGTATAAATGTTATTTTTGGTAGTAATTTTTTTGTGTTTTAACCTTTCTGTCATTATGTCAGTCCGGATCACTCTTCATGGGCCTATTATAAACGCTATTTACACGCAGACTGAACTAGCACACTGTGAGTCACTGTCACTCCTATTATGTTGATGACTGGCCTTCAGCTTAACTTATAAATATAAAATGTAAACTTGACATGTTACTATAACGCATGGCTCAGTTGATGTCGTAATAATGAAGTCACAAGTACTGTTTCAAACAAGCTTCTTCTACTGAAGGTACTGTGTTGCTGACAGCCTCAAGAGTCAGTGTGTGTCAATAGACATGGCATTTTTTTATGGTGGTTCCATTAATGTTAGACGACTTGAAATTCGTACCTTTGGTGTATCTCACACATTTATTTATTTGAGCAACAAATGAAATTTAACGCTTATTAACGCTTTCATCAAAAAGAAGCCATGAACCTGTTCCTCTGGACAGAAACAACTGCATCAAAGAGATAAATATGTCTACTGGAATTGTCAATTAGGGACTCGACGTATACAGGGTGTTGCAAAAAGGTACGGCCAAACTTTCAGGAAACATTCCTCACACACAAATAAAGAAAAGATGTTATTTCCATGTCAGAGCTCATTTTAGTTTCGTCAGTATGTACTGTACATCCTCGATTCACCGCCAGTTTGCCCAATTAAAGGTGCTTGTGTTGACATGCGACTTATTTCTCTACAGTACTAGCATCAACAGGTTAGTGTTCATCACGAACGTGGTTTTGCAATCAGTGCAATGTTCACAAATAAGGAGTTGGCAGATGCCTTGTAACGCCGGAAATGCATATCCTCCTATTTCCATCTATTGTACTATAATTTTTCCTTATTTTTGTTACCTGAATATATGACATTTCTGTGTCTTTACATATTGTAATTGTTTTACTATTTGTATATATATATTTATGCATTTATGTCGATGTATAATTGGTTTGTTTCGTAAATATTATTTGTATTTTTACGCTGGGTCTTGCCTAGGGAAAACTGCTATCGAACGATTACATCGATAGGTCGTGTGAAGAATCAAAGTGTGTAGGATCTTTGGTAGTGTTAACTCTGCCGCGTGGAGCGCGGGCAGGGCAGTCGGGGTCCGGCTGGAGTAGCGAGTGGAGCAGGTGTGTTGTGTGACGCTCCCGCGAGTTGCCGCGCTTTCGGGGTTTGGCAGCATGTAATTGCGCTCGACTTGCGATGATAGTTTCTGACATGGTGACGGGAAGCATTAGCTGGCGCACATCAAGAGCCCGTTTCGCCTGGTGACCGTGTCGAGAAGAAGGCGCGCCAGCATCCAGCTTCTGCAACAGCGACGGCCGACAATGAGTGACTGTCGCCACCTCCTCGATCGACGGCTTCAAACCTTCAATCAACCAACAAGGAAGACTAAAAGCACGTAAAGTTTCAGAACTGTATGGCAGACCTCAGCTTTTCAAATTGTTCCATTTGCCTCGCAAAATTACAGCAACTTAGCATGAACCTTTGTTGCTCATTGTCCCAATTGCATTGCCAAGCAGGGTCCCTTCCTTTTCCGAAATGAACCCGAGTGTCGTTGAAATTCAAACGCCAGCATTAAAATAATATAATTAGATTTCACTGCTTTAATTTCAAAGTTCAGTTAAAGTATTCATAGCTGGCTACAATATTTAGATTACACGAGCACAAATTAAGAGTGCGAGTTTTGTTAGCATATTTTAGCTTTCCTGTGACTGCAGCTCAGCTTGGTACGTACTAAATTTTACTATTGTTAATTGTTCAGAATCATTTAATTCAAGTTCAAAGTTAAATCTCTTGTTTCTAAATTGCGTAGAGTCAAGTTGCTTTTGAAATGATTGTTGAGGTAGTCCAAGACTAACCGTAGTTTACTGGATTTCGATGTGCTTCAGAAAGAAAGCTCACTATTAACTTCAGTCACTAAATTAACTTTCCATTTTCCGGTTTTATTAATTCTTTTGCTAAATTCAGTCAGAGTGTAGCGAAATTTATTACTTCTGACAAACTTTCAGTTTTCACACTACACGTGTCAACCTTCAGTTGCCACGCTTCTAGTGCTAATTATATGTGTAATAACCTTTCTTTTTCAGTTACTATAGTAATTGTCCTTAGGACTGGCGACCGTGATTTCCCCCAAATCTCAAATATCTAATTACCGCTAGTTAATTGTTAACGTAACGGCCGCACATTTACTTTCTTTATTAACTTTATCCCTATTTCAAAATTAATTTCCGCCAGTTTCATTTGCATTTTTCCTTTCATTTAGATGTAACCCTTTCCTCCCTCTTTACCGACAGGTTAACTTCGGTGACGATTGATTTTCCAAAATTCCCATTAGGTACACGTGGTTTCATTTTTCACTGTCATTAAGGTCGATAAGTGAGGGGGAGGTTACACGTGGCGACCTGGTGACAGGACAATCTTCAGATTTGAGGTTGTTCTGGACACGAATTTTGCATTGTGCAAATCTCGTAACAAAGTACTGGTTACGAAATGGTCGATACGTCAGCGAGAATATTAGTGTGAAGAATCCTAATTAGATTTGAGATTTGTTATTTATATTGAAAATTACTAAAATGAGTGAAGTCAACAATTACCAAAATTTGGTAGACTTGGATACGGAACAATCGGTCGAACAGTGGGAAACGCGCACCGCGGTACCCATTGTTCAGGGGCAGGCGGCTAGCATGAAAGACGCGACCGCCGAAACGCAACAAAGAGCAGAAATGGAATTGCAAACTTTAGAAAATGTTTCGGAATCGGAAGTGAAAATCAAATCGGAATCCCTTGATGACGAATACGGGGGGACAATTAAAGAGGAAGCCGCTACGGAAGTAAAACCGGTAGTTTCCGGAAATTTAACTGATTTATTGAATGTTTTGATTAACGAAATCAGGAGCCAATCGGTAGAAATTAAAGCTCTGTCTGCCAAGCAAGACGATCAGGCTGCCAAGCAAGATGATCAGGCTGCCAAGCAAGAAGCTCAGGCTGCCAAGCAAGTAGCTCAGCCTGAAACAATTGAACGAATGCTAGACAATCAGAACAAAGCTATTAATGTTGTTAACAACAATGTTGAAGTTGTTGACACAAAAGTTGATAAAATCAAAGACGATATTGTCGTGATTAATACCGAAATCGGTAATCTTAAACAGGAAATGATAGGCGTTCAGGCGGAAATTGCGAGCATAAATACTCGTTTTGATTCTGAAATTAGCAGAATCGAGAAAAGTGTAGGAGACGCAGTTGCTCTGATCATCGAGAATAAGGTGACGGAACAAATTCAATTAGTGAGGAAAGAGGATCAACAGAAGGTGGAAACTTTAAAGGCTTTAGTATCCGAAGTAGATACCAAAGTGAGGAAGCAGGCTAATACCTGCGAAGAGAAAAAGAGGGAAGTGGAAACGCTTGCGACAACCACTTGCCAAGTCATTACGAGAGTGTCGGAATTAGAAAAGAAACTTGAAGAAAAACAGAGCTATGTGCCAATCTGTGCACATAGTTCGGAATTGTTGACGAAAGAGGAGCGGTTCGACCCCTTGAAAAAAGGCGGTATCCACGCGACGGATTTCATTAAAAATTGTGAAAGAGTTTTACCCAGATCATGGACTAATGAGAGAAAAATTAATGCGGTTATTGATGTGTTGGCTGGTGATGCCAAGCGTTGGGGCTTAAACCTCAACATTACGAACCTGACTTTTGACGAGTTCAAAAATTTGTTTCTGGCTGAATACTGGTCAGAGCAAAAACAGCAAAGTGTCTGGCGCGAATTTGTCGTATCGAGGCCTTTCGATGCGAATTCGCGCGGCTCGATGAAGGAGTTTTGTGAGGGCTGGATCCGCAAGTTGGAATATTTGCGTGATCGCCGCACGGAAACCGAAATAGTTTGGGAACTCTACAAGAAGCTTCCAGATGATACAAAACGCTACGTAGGAAGCAATTACAGGACAATCAATGATTTCCTGGAAAGATTTGAGGACGAGGACAATTGGCGCAATAATCGCGATACTGGTAGAGGCCGTGGTAACAACAACGGGTACCACAGCAACCACAACAATCATAACTATGGGAATAATGCATACCGCAATCTTGGCAGCAATAACAATAGTGGTTCGGGCCGTAATGACAATCGATACAATGCAAATAATAACAGGAATGACGGAAACCAGTATCATACTAGCGTGATACGGGCTTCGCAGAATAGTAATAACGCCAGAGTGTGTGATCAGCCGCCTCAGCAGCATCCGGGGAGCGTATCTGCTGGGACGAGACAGGGAAACCATTAGCCGCGCCGGTGAGGGGCCGACCGGGCGTGGAGAAATTTTGGCGGCCCTATAACAGTAGAAAACCGAGGTGTAGTCGTTATGGGAATTCCGTATGGAATAATCAACGGCGGGAGAGTGTGCCAGTGTTAGGAGAAAGGAGTGCGCCCACTAGTAGTAGATCAGCTGTAGACACGGCAGTAGAAAATACATTCACTGTCAGTGAGAACAATTTAAGTAGTGTTCCGGAAATCGATTATAAAGTGGCAGCTGTAATACCCACAGCGGAACTGGAGATTAGGTTTAAGAATGATTCGCAAGTGTTGAGAGAAGATCAGATGTCGGATAAAACGTCCGTCATCGAGCGAGGGGATGCAGAGAGGGATGAAGTCTGGTTAAGGCAGTTCGGTCGCTTATACGACGAACTGAGAGATTATAGGGGCCTGTATGGGAGAAGTGTTTATGGGGAGCGCGGGCAGGATTTGCCGCGTTTCGTCCCACAGGAAGATAGTATTTGTGATGTGATAGAAAGTTCTGGCCCTAACCGGCAGACTTTACTAGAAATAGTTGATGTTAATGGGGAGCACGAGCAAGATTCGTCGTGTTTCGTCCCGCAGGAGTTGAATGTTGAAGTAGTAACGGAAAGTTCTGGCCCTAACCGGCAGACTTTACCGAAAGTTATAGTGGTAGAAGTAGCCGACCCATCCGACGCAAAACTCCAGTTTAAACATTGCGAAAGTATTGAGGAGAAAGATTACGAGAATTTTAGTGATAGCCGGACACGATTGGTAGAAAAGCATGTGGATTACAGCGTGTATGAGGTTAGAGCTGACATTATACGGTCAGACGATGGCAGTGTGGGTTGCGCAGATCCAGAGGAAGTAATTGCAGATACTACTGGGCACATTCCTCTAGGTAGATTGGCAGATGAGATCAATCTGACCAAAGAGGAATCAACGAAGGTGACAATTAGTGAATCGATAGCAAAGCAACACTCACTAGTTGACGAGTTACAGGAAAAGGTTTCGGTATTGGAGGCGAAGCTACAGACTAAGCCTCAGGACAAACGTGTTGAAATTAAAACTGTATGTGAACAGAGGCTGAAAAAGCCGCCAGATAAACCGGATTTAGGATCAAAGCCGGATGATTTTTTTTTTGAAATGACCTGGATATAGACGAGGATTTGCTGTGGGAAAATAAAGAAACAGTCGAGGACAAGTGTAGACAGATAGTAGTGCCTGTTAATATGCACGACGTACAACTAAACGTGTTGATTGACACCGGTGCAGAATTGAGTGCTGTATCTGGGAAAATATTTGAGTTACTGAAAGACAGACCTGGTATCGTAGTTATGCCAGTAACAGGAGTGAAAATTATCGGTGCTACTGGGAAGGCCAGTAAACCGGTCACAAAACAGATTTTTGTCAACTTCGAGATATGTGGGGCACGATTTGAACAAGAGTTTGTCGTCGTGCCTGACTTAACTACGGAAGTAATTATCGGGTTAGATTGGCTATTAAAGTACCGTGCAGTGATTAATTGCGAAAGCAAAACTTTGAGAAGTACGTCACAAGATAAAACAATAGTAGTTAGTTTTGACGAGGCAGGAGACGGTGTCCATAGGCAATACCAGCCTATACACATTGTTAACTGGCCGAATGCCATTGACTTAGGTATGAATTTGAACTACTGTAACGTAAGGAATCTCGGCATTGACAATAGTGTAGGAAGTGAATTGGAAGAGGTAATCAAATTCCCTCCACGGATTGACATTAGTATTGGTGTGAAAAAAGATCGTTTGCGAGAAGCAATGAAGCTAAAAGCCGATGCCCGCATACGTCGTCATGACGCTAAAGCGCGTTTTGCTAAGTTTGCAATCGGAGACTTAGTACTTGTAAAAGCTCATGAGAAATCGAGCGAGATAGACCATGAAATCTCTAAATTTAACTTTGTTTATAATGGACCATATAAAGTCATTGGAATACCTCACACAAATGCTTATTGCTTAGAGTATCCAAGCTCTGGAAAACTATTAGGTATACGGAACATTGTAGACCTGAAATTGTACCAACCAAGGATTGATTAGTACCACAGATAGGGTAATTTGTACAGTATGTAAATATAGAGTGTAAGATTTAAGGTTTGCTAGGTTGCGATGCTTTTGCCTGACCTAGAGGTCATTAAAGAAGTTGTAATTAATAAGTAATTTATGTTGATTAAATGATTTAAGAGTTACTGAATATTAATCAATTGAAAAATCCAAGCTGCTAGCTTAAGTTTTCAGCTGAGTCACAGTAGATTAAGGAATGTAAATATGATTTTGTAACTAGCTGTAAGATTTCATGAATGTGTGATTTACTAGTCATTGCCGATGTACTTAGACGCTGTTTTAAGTTTCAGGCTAGTACATGCGTATGATGATGGACAGTGTTGAGTTATCCACTGTGATAGGGTTAATGGATTCCTTGAGATTACTCGGGAGTGAGTTTTTCCCAAAGAATTCAGTGAAGCGGACGTTCTGGAAATGCCGTTAGACAGGCGAGTGAGATCAAGCGTGCCGCACAGGCGGGCGCAACAATACTGACGAGGCGTAGCCGCTGTCGGCTCTTGTGCCGCCGTAGGCTCTCCGTGCCGCTCTCGGCATTCTTTGTACTAGCGGGTACGAAAGGCGGAATAGTTTTTCTTCCCGGACAGCTGATGTGAAAGAATTCTGCTGTCAATATTTATGTTTTTTTCGGTCTACTGAATATTATTTTCTTGTTTAGCGTTAAGTGGAATCTCATAACGAGATAATAATTATGAAAAGGTTATATAAAATGTGTATTCTATGTAATTAATAATTAATTTGCGTATTTTGATCTACCTGTTTTTATGACCATGTACTCTGATTGATTTTGTAAATAGTATTCCATTTCTTGATACTGCTAGGAATTTTGATTTTTAGAATAGCTAAACCATTTTCTATGTTCTCTATGAATTTTAATATGTTGTCAACCTGTTTTATTTTGTGCAAGATGACAGAGTGGAATAAGATTAGGAGTGTCTCCACTCAATTATTATCGTCTAAAAATTGGTTTACAGTTAATTAGACGAATGCTAAATTTTGTTGATGTTTTGAGCATATGCATTTCCGCTGTTTCTTTTTTGGGACATTTTCTGAGTCTGTTTACGTTACACGAACATCCTCAGACACAATGTGGGGCACATCTAACGCCGGAAATGCATATCCTCCTATTTCCATCTATTGTACTATAAATTTGTTTTCCTTATTTCTGTTACCTGAATATATAACATTTCTGTGTCTTCGTATATTGTAACTGTTTTACTATATATATATATATATATATATATATATATATATATATATATATATATATATATATATATATATATATATGCATTTATGTCGATGTATAATTGGTTTGTTTCGTAAATATTATTAGTATTTTTACGCTGGGTCTTGCCTAGGGAAAACTGCTATCGAACGATTACATCGATAGGTCGTGTGAAGAATCAAAGTGTGTAGGATCTTTGGTAGTGTTAACTCTGCCGCGTGGAGCGCGGGCAGGGCAGTCGGGGTCCGGCTGGAGTAGCGAGTGGAGCAGGTGTGTTGTGTGACGCTCCCGCGAGTTGCCGCGCTTTCGGGGTTTGGCAGCATGTAATTGCGCTCGACTTGCGATGATAGTTTCTGACATGGTGACGGGAAGCATTAGCTGGCGCACATCAAGAGCCCGTTTCGCCTGGTGACCGTGTCGAGAAGAAGGCGCGCCAGCATCCAGCTTCTGCAACAGCGACGGCCGACAATGAGTGACTGTCGCCACCTCCTCGATCGACGGCTTCAAACCTTCAATCAACCAACAAGGAAGACTAAAAGCACGTAAAGTTTCAGAACTGTATGGCAGACCTCAGCTTTTCAAATTGTTCCATTTGCCTCGCAAAATTACAGCAACTTAGCATGAACCTTTGTTGCTCATTGTCCCAATTGCATTGCCAAGCAGGGTCCCTTCCTTTTCCGAAATGAACCCGAGTGTCGTTGAAATTCAAACGCCAGCATTAAAATAATATAATTAGATTTCACTGCTTTAATTTCAAAGTTCAGTTAAAGTATTCATAGCTGGCTACAATATTTAGATTACACGAGCACAAATTAAGAGTGCGAGTTTTGTTAGCATATTTTAGCTTTCCTGTGACTGCAGCTCAGCTTGGTACGTACTAAATTTTACTATTGTTAATTGTTCAGAATCATTTAATTCAAGTTCAAAGTTAAATCTCTTGTTTCTAAATTGCGTAGAGTCAAGTTGCTTTTGAAATGATTGTTGAGGTAGTCCAAGACTAACCGTAGTTTACTGGATTTCGATGTGCTTCAGAAAGAAAGCTCACTATTAACTTCAGTCACTAAATTAACTTTCCATTTTCCGGTTTTATTAATTCTTTTGCTAAATTCAGTCAGAGTGTAGCGAAATTTATTAGTTCTGACAAACTTTCAGTTTTCACACTACACGTGTCAACCTTCAGTTGCCACGCTTCTAGTGCTAATTATATGTGTAATAACCTTTCTTTTTCAGTTACTATAGTAATTGTCCTTAGGACTGGCGACCGTGATTTCCCCCAAATCTCAAATATCTAATTACCGCTAGTTAATTGTTAACGTAACGGCCGCACATTTACTTTCTTTATTAACTTTATCCCTATTTCAAAATTAATTTCCGCCAGTTTCATTTGCATTTTTCCTTTCATTTAGATGTAACCCTTTCCTCCCTCTTTACCGACAGGTTAACTTCGGTGACGATTGATTTTCCAAAATTCCCATTAGGTACACGTGGTTTCATTTTTCACTGTCATTAAGGTCGATAAGTGAGGGGGAGGTTACAGCCTGTTTGATGTATGTATTAGCACGGGGCAATAGCCGTGGTGCGTTACGTTTGTATCGAGACAGGTTTCCAGAACGAAGGTGTCCCGACAGGAAGACGTTCGAAGGAATTGATCGGCGTCTTAGGGAGCACGGAACATTCCAGCCTATGACTCGCGACTGGGGAAGACCTAGAACGACGAGGACACCTGCAATGGACGAGGCAATTCTTCGTGCAGTTGACGATAACCCTAATGTCAGCGCCAGAGAAGTTGGTGCTGTACAAGGTAACGTTGACCACGTCACTGTATGGAGAGTGCTACGGGAGAACCAGTTGTTTCGTACAACGTACAGCCTGTGCAGGCACTATCAGCAGGTGATTGGCTCCACGGGTACACTTCTGCGAATGGTTCATCCAACAGTGTGTTAATCCTCATCTCAGTGCAAATGTTCTCTTTACGGATGAGGCTTCATTCCAACGTGATCAAATTGTAAATTTTCACAATCGACATGTGTGGGCTGACGAGAATCCGCACGCAATTGTGCAATCACGTCATCAACACAGATTTTCTGTGAACGTTTGGGCAGGCATTGTTGGTGATGTCTTGACTGGGCCTCATGTTCTTCCACCTACGCTCAATGAAGCACGTTATCATGATTTCATACGGGATACTCTACCTGTGCTGCTAGAACATGTGCCTTTACAAGTTCGACACAACATGTAGTTCATGCACGATGGAGCTCCTGCATATTTCAGTCGAAGTGTTCGTACGCTTTTCAACAACAGATTCGGTGACCGATGGGTTGGTAGAGGCCTCCACGCTCTCCTGACCTCAACCCTCTTGACTTTCATTTATGGGGGCATTTGAAAGCTCTTGTCTACGCAACCCCTATACCAAATGTAGAGACTCTATTATGGACGGCTGTGATACAATACGCCATACTCCAGGGTGTAACGTCTAGTAATAAACAAGGACAATATATTGTGTAATAATGAGAATATTAGATGTGTCATATTGTGTCATTGTGTAAAATTATGTATTTTTTCCTTATTATTTATTTCTGAGAACGTCTGCGTCGGCGAGTAATAAGACCGACACAGAAGATAAATGTTGTACAGAGATCACAAAATGAATTAGTATATAATGCATGATGTAAAGTAAAGTCTTTGTCTTCTTAATCTGGAAGCTGTGAGAGAAAGATCTCCTGTTGTTGTCGTAGAGAGCGAGAAGGTAGCATTCTTTTGTCGAGATTGGGAATTGTACGCCATTACGTGTGCATTTACACAGGTCTGTAATTGTTGAGATATTTAGATGTTTCAATAGAGTTGTTTAAATGAAAACGTGTATTATTTAATTGTTAAAGCTTGCTTGCCTATTATCCCATCCTGTTAAGATATTTTTCAGTTATATAAAAAAAATTATTATCTGTGGAGCTGAGCTGTGTGGAGAAAGAAGAGCCGCTGCCGCGGCGTATTTAAACGACTTACAATATCGTCGAGTATACCGCAAGGAAGCGGTAAAATAATAGTAGAATAATATTATTTCTTTTAGCTCCCAGACTGGCAGTGAAGATCAGCAGATTTTATGATGTGTGGCAGGTTGACGCGGGCTGCTGATAGGATATAAATTACAGTGCAAATAATTTAATGTACTTACCGAATCTGATAGGAATCTTGCTGTGCTCCGTTCTGATCTGGCTAAATTTTATAGTGATAACGTAATTTTCTTTAATGAGAGTCTCATGTTCTTGGGCTAGTCGTGGTATGAAACAGCATTCTAGTAAGAAATAAAATCCACTGCAAACTTGTGTTTTTGAACGATTGTACGAACTGTAACATCAGTGATCATAAAACAGTAATTTCAACTTTGAATAACTATGAAGTAGGAAAGATATATTGATCCTTAGCATGAGTTGCAGTTACTAAAAATCGTTCTTTAAATTGGAGGCCAGATCCAGAACAATAAGACTTCCATAGAATCATTTTATTTTACTAAAAGGTAACGATGATAAAGAAATTAAAGGCACAGCATTGTTAAAAGAATTTCTCGTCACTCTTTCCATATATGCGTTGTTACGCTAATAATAATAATTAAAAAATAAATAAATAGATGAACCAAAGAGACTAACAATTTATAAAAACAATTAACGAAAGAGTAGTCAGGACGGGAAACTGTCGCCCAAAAACGCGGGGCCCGAATTTGCAGTGGCCACAATTATAAAGTTTTATGTATTTTTCTTTCAGTGTCTATTGTTATGTATGTATAGATATATATGTATTTAGTGTTAAATGTATGTATGTATATCATGATCTATGCTATGTATTAATGAATGTGCAAACACTCTTTCATGACAAAACGCACTACTGCAAGCGAGTCTGAGAAGACGATCCTGATAGTACTGAGAAGCTCTAACGACTACGTAATCCGGGGGGCAGCCGAACCCCGAGATAAGATAAATTAAAGGTAAGACTACAGTGTAGTTGTCCTGTTGGTAGAAGTTGAGCTCCAGTGGAGTAATCTCATATCGCTAGTGGTGTGCATATTGTACGTAGTTTGATGTTAGTATTTGTGACAGGACAAAGTGGTGGTAGATAGTAACTTTTAGTGTGCAGTGTAGTGTATATAAAGTGATGTATTTTGTGTGCAAGGGGAAAAACTGTTAGATTTTGTGTTTTAGTAAGCAATTTAGGAATATGGTTAAGTTGCGTAGTCAACGTCCAAGCAATATGGATACTGAGGAACAACAATTAGCTAGTGAAGGAAATGTGGAACCGGGTGCCTCAAGTAGTACTAGTACTCTCTTTGAGGATATAACAGGCGAAAATGGGGGGGCAGGGGCACAGGAAGTAGTGCCTCCGCCCACTAGTCATCAAGTCGATGTAGATAAAGAAATTGTACCACCACCAGAAAAGCAGGAACCAGAGAGTGGTAATCTGCCTGGTGGGTATTCAATTCAGGCTATATTAGAGCGTGTGCTAAATTACCAGGCAGAATTTGCGCAACAGCAAGCCGAGCGAGATCGCCAGCAAGCTGAGCGAGATCGCAGGCTAGAAGAGCGAGATCGCCAGCAAGCTGAGCGAGATCGCAGGCTAGAAGAGCGAGATCGCCAGCAAGCTGAGCGAGACCAGCAACTTGTGCAATCGATAGAAAGTATGAAAAAAGAGATAGCAGATATGAAAAAGAATTATGAGTCGATACCTAGGGCCGTGCAGGAGCTGACTGAACAGGTCAACAACCTGCAAGTAGCAAACACTAACATGGTAGACGAAATAGGTGTATTAGCCAACAGAGTAGAAAAGCTCGAAATAGATTCCACACAGCTTGTAGAGCAGAAGTGGAATGAACAGGCAAATAAAATTGAAACAGAATTTAACTCATGGCTAGAAGTGAAGGAGAGTGAGATTGACACGAATATTAAGTCTAAAGTAGAAGCAGCCATAGCAAATAGAGATTCTGAATCATTCAGTACCGCAGTAAATAGTCAAGTACAGAATGATGTGCAAACAATTAAACAAATACTCAGTGAGGATATTCCGCAGTGGCAAGTGAATGTTAACAAACGGATATCCGAACTGGAGAAAGGTTTAGCACAAAGCAGGAAACATGTGGAACAGGAACCTCTGTCGCCAAAAGCCCATGGTTTTGGCAACGCACAAACTTATATGCGATACAACAATGGGGAATCTGTAGTCGATAATGTGAAGAGCTGTAGCTCCGGTTCGGAGCACACAGCATATGTCCCAGCAGCAAACCCATGTAGTTCAAAAATATTAGTGGAAGAAAGTTTAATTAAAAATAGGCAATTTCAAACATTTACTACTGAAAGGAAATCAGTACACCCAGTAGTATTCATAAAAAGCTTTAAAAATATCTTACCCAGTGTATGGAACGAAACACAGAAAATACAATACGTAATGTCGTACATTCAAGGTGACGCAGCGCTATGGGCTACAGAAGTAGCAGACAGCTGCAAGACATACGAACAGTTTGAAAGGGCATTTTTGTCAAAATATTGGTCGCCTTGTATACAAGAGCGACTAAGAAAAGAGGTATATAATCCCGAACCGTACTCACCCCGTCTTGGGAATTTGAGGCGGTATTTTGAAAAATATATAAACAAAACGCGCTACTGGGACGAGCCTATATCACCAAGAGACATAGTAAGACTACTAAAATCACATTTACCTATTCATATCAAGGAGAAATTAATACATGTACCAGAAAGCGACATGGAAAACTTCCTGTCGGTCCTAGATTCCATAGACTTGATACAGGAAGACGCAAAATCAGCGTGCGATCACTCGCGGAATAATGGGTCAGGATGTAAACACGATAGAAATAGTAGTGCACAGAACCACAACCATGGAAATGGTGGGGGTGGTAGCAAGCGACAAGAACAATCGCAAAATGGTAGTAACGGTAGAGGCCAGAACGGGTATGGACAACCAATTTATAACAAAAAGCGTCGATTTGACGACAGGTACGAATCCGGAATGTCAGGGACCAACCGCTGGAAAAATGCGCGAGGTCAGTGGCAGAGCAATTATAATGATAGTAATCGAAATTGGCAACAGAATCAGCGTAGAAGCCCAGAACGACAGGCTAGTGACCGGTATGACAACAATAGACCACCACCGCAAAACGCGCCTATTGCGCAGCCGTGGCGGCCTACAAATCAGAATGTACATATAGTGGAGGTCGCGGACAATAACTGTCCAAGTACCTCACAAGTAATTAATCCAACAAACTAGAATCGGCCTCGATATGCTCTCCATCGACGGCCGAGGGATGGAGTGAGAGCAACTCGAGTAATAGTAATATACCTGGGATACGCATGCTGCGATACAACGAAGGTGTTAGTATGGATAAAGAGCTACTGAATGAGCCGCACGAATGTAAGAAAGATAATAACGAAAATGTGCAAGCTATTATTGAAGCTAGAATCAATGATGTTGCAGTGAACATAATTATCGACACAGGTGCCTCAGTAAGTGTGATGAGTATGGAGTTATTTAAAGCACTGGGAAAGGGACATAGTATTCCGACCTTCCCGGTTAACAATTGTAAGGTGTCTGGAGCCATTAGTGCACAGAGCCAATCAGCTAAGTACCAGGTGCAGGTGGAGATTCATAAGGAGGGCGAAGCCATAGTGAGCTCGTTCCTCGTGGTTAAAGGATTAAAGGTGGCCTGCATTCTGGGAGTAGATTTTCTCCGAGAGAGGGACGCATTGATCGACCTCTCCGTAGGGAAATTAAGCATAATTAATAGGGGTAGAAGGATTGAGTTATCTATGATAAAATCGAAGGAGGTACTTGTGCCGTGCTGTAATCGAATCAATATCAAAGGTAGGAACCCTTGGGTACTACAACTCGATGATTTTTCACATGCAACAGACCTCTATTACACAAATTTAGAGGACCAAAATTTTGAGACAAATGTTGAGGCATTTAAAACCAAAGTGCACGAATCTGAAGGTTTAAATGATACACAAAAGCAACAGTTGACGCAGCTGCTATCGGAATATACTACGGTATTTACCGACCGACCAGGAATAGCCAAAGGGTACCACTATCACATAGAGGTGATGCCCCATAAAACATACTGTCGCGCAACCTACTCCATCCCTTGGTCGAGGAGGGAATTAGTAGCCAAAGAGATTCGAAAGATGTTAGAGTGGGACATCATTGAAGACGTGAAGTTATTTATTCAGTGACATATCACATATAAAGAGTAATAGTTGTAAGAAGATGTTAATTGTGTTTTAGAATATAAGGATGTTAGTATTTAAAAAGAAATTTGTGTGTAATGAAGCTGGGAGGAAGTGGAATCAGAAAGTGAGCAATAGCTTACACAGGACAGATTTTGTTTACAGACAATTAGTCATTAAGATATTATGTGCTTATTAAACAATGAACAATCTTCTTGTTGACAAAGTGAGGACTAATTTCTTGAATCATTTTATAAACAATTAATGTCTTGAACCATTTTCTATGTGTAGTGTGTAAGTGCAATTAATGAGGCAATCTTATAGAGTAAGGTAATTGCTGTAATTGTATTAAGATAAGGAACCCTGAGAGAGAGAGTCTTTACTAGCCAAACATTGACTTTGCAATATGTAACAATTATGTGATGTGATGTTTGCTGCCAGTAGTGATTTGAGAACGACACTGGAGCAGAAGCTAATTAAAAACAACCCGTTCCGTGGAAACTCCGTTCTGTATGTAGCAATGCTTCAATTGAAGCCTGTGTACTGGGTACACGCCCTTGAATATTCATTACGCATACGGGAGTTAAGTCAGACAATGCAGAACCTACACTGTAGTCATATAGGAGAAATCATTAAAAATAATGTTAGTGATGAATGAAGTATTTATTGAGCAATATGCCCAAGTCAAGCTGTCATGCACATGGTAAAATCTGTATGATAGATGGGTGATAACCAGGCAAGCTACACTAAGGAGGAAAGAAAAACTATGTACAAAAAAAATCCACACACCTTTAAAAAATTTTACAAAAGGGCTATATACGCCTAGTAACAATATGAAAAGTGTGTTGTGATAAGGTAAAAACAAATAAATGCTATGTAAATGAGAGTGACTATGCAAAGAACAGTTAAAAGGTGTTAAAAAATAAACTGTGTGCATAAACAATTAAGTACAGGACGGAATATTGTGTGTAGTAGGGACAGAAAATGACTGTTGTATCTGCACCAATATATACGTCGATAAGTCTAGTGTTGAGTGATAGACTGTCCTAGTGCAGTGCTCAACGAACAATAGACAATGTATAAAAACAGTAGTTATTGCTCCGTTCGGAGTCGATTTAAACAAACATCGCTCGGCGGAGACATGTAGTATGAGTGTAACGAACCATTTTCGCGTGTTGAAAGACGCTCTGGCAGTGCATCAACCGTGAAAGTGAATGAAAACGTGTAGTACAATGTGCGTGTGACGAACTCTGAATACCAGTGTCACAATGCCACAAGAAACCTGTTATCACGCCAAAACATCCTGTGCATACCAGTGAAGCGACGGCTTACTGAACAATAAACGCTTTTAACAAATTGCCTCTTCTTCCACAGCTAGTAATCTGTGTCCTTAAAGACAGTACACCGTTGTGGAATATTTGTTTCATGCGCTACGACGGGGAGCCATGCGGAGAAGCAGAGACGAGTGCCGTGCCGCCATCCAGCCGGTCGCGGTAAACCACTGCCACTCGCCGATACCAGCGAATGGTTCAGCGCGGTTTGCGACTGCGTGGGCGCCACGCCAGCACGACGTCGATGTTATTGAGAGCCGGTCGTCGAACCCAGCGACCGTCGGTACGCGGCGTTCCAGACGACGCTACTCAACAATTGCTTCGCGCCGCCAGCTCCATACCACATTGTTGTCACTCAAATGAACTATGAACTATGTGTTTAATGTACTAACATGAGAAGTGTTTAATGGACACGAAAAGACGTGATAAACATTTTTTTGTTGTTATCCAACACAAACTCAAAATATTCATGGATTTAGTGATGTATCGATCTAATATGTTTTCGTCATGTTGATGAAGGATACTCGCACGAAGGCTAGACATTTTAAACCAACTGTCGCGAGTAAATGCAAGGACGATTCATTATACTATTGTAAAGATGTGTAATAAGTGACTTACATTACAATCCAGAACACAAGTATTATGTTGATAACAAAGAGACTAAAAGTGTAGCATACTATCACAAATAGCCTTTGTTATATGTGAACATTGAATAGAGTTTGAACTTTTGGTGAGATGACCATGGCTCCGGCGCAGTTTTCCCAGGTTTTCTGATCGCACGTAGCCCGAATGGGGGAGCCAAATAAATGTAATGACCCTGGGACTAGGTTGACGGTCACCTCGCAAAGTGTAAGAACAGTATACAAAGTGTAATTAAACCTACAGTGTAAAAGAACTGAGTAGTGTAAAGTGAATGTTCCAACAGAAGTAACAGACAATAACTAAACAGACGTTAGTGGCAGCATATTGCCGAACATTTTCAACGTTAGTCAATTGCTGCCAGGGGGCATTGTAACGTCTAGTAATAAACAAAGACAATATATTGTGTAATAATGAGAATATTAGATGTGTCATATTGTGTCATTGTGTAAAATTATGTATTTTTTCCTTATTATTTATTTCTGAGAACGTCTGCGTCGGCGAGTAATAAGACCGACACAGAAGATAAATGTTGTACAGAGATCACAAAATGAATTAGTATATAATGCATGATGTAAAGTAAAGTCTTTGTCTTCTTAATCTGGAAGCTGTGAGAGAAAGATCTCCTGTTGTTGTCGTAGAGAGCGAGAAGGTAGCATTCTTTTGTCGAGATTGGGAATTGTACGCCATTACGTGTGCATTTACACAGGTCTGTAATTGTTGAGATATTTAGATGTTTCAATAGAGTTGTTTAAATGAAAACGTGTATTATTTAATTGTTAAAGCTTGCTTGCCTATTATCCCATCCTGTTAAGATATTTTTCAGTTATATAAAAAAAATTATTATCTGTGGAGCTGAGCTGTGTGGAGAAAGAAGAGCCGCTGCCGCGGCGTATTTAAACGACTTACAATATCGTCGAGTATACCGCAAGGAAGCGGTAAAATAATAGTAGAATAATATTATTTCTTTTAGCTCCCAGACTGGCAGTGAAGATCAGCAGATTTTATGATGTGTGGCAGGTTGACGCGGGCTGCTGATAGGATATAAATTACAGTGCAAATAATTTAATGTACTTACCGAATCTGATAGGAATCTTGCTGTGCTCCGTTCTGATCTGGCTAAATTTTATAGTGATAACGTAATTTTCTTTAATGAGAGTCTCATGTTCTTGGGCTAGTCGTGGTATGAAACAGCATTCTAGTAAGAAATAAAATCCACTGCAAACTTGTGTTTTTGAACGATTGTACGAACTGTAACATCAGTGATCATAAAACAGTAATTTCAACTTTGAATAACTATGAAGTAGGAAAGATATATTGATCCTTAGCATGAGTTGCAGTTACTAAAAATCGTTCTTTAAATTGGAGGCCAGATCCAGAACAATAAGACTTCCATAGAATCATTTTATTTTACTAAAAGGTAACGATGATAAAGAAATTAAAGGCACAGCATTGTTAAAAGAATTTCTCGTCACTCTTTCCATATATGCGTTGTTACGCTAATAATAATAATTAAAAAATAAATAAATAGATGAACCAAAGAGACTAACAATTTATAAAAACAATTAACGAAAGAGTAGTCAGGACGGGAAAAGGGCTGCATCAGCGCATCAGGGATTCCATGCGACGGAGGGTGGATGCATGTATCCTCGCTAACGGAGGTCATTTTGAACATTTCCTGAAACAAAGTGTCTGAAGTCACGCTGGTACGTTCTATTGCTATGTGTTTCCATTCCATCATTAATGTGGTTTGAAGAGAAGTAATAAAATGAGCTATAACATGGAAAGTAAGCGTTTTCGGACACATGTCCACATAACATATTTTCTTTCTTTGTGTGTGAGGAATGTTTCCTGAAAGTTTGGCCGTACCTTTTTGTAACACCCTGTATACATTCGTAGAGAGCCATTTACTTGCAAAAAATGTCAAGGTAATTAATAAAAGAAATTTTTCATTCCTGAATGTCATATACATTGATTTGATGGCTTATGCTGGAAGATTATAAAACAGTATGATGGAAGATTAGAGTATAATAATTCAATCAGGGAACTTGTTAATCTTTTAACAGTGGTAATTACATTATTAGACTTCTGAATGCATGCTGAATGAAATAAACAAAAGAATACAAGTGGAGTTTAACTGATTAAGAAGCAGAAAGTCTTATTCAAAAGTAATTTCCATTCAAGTCTGAAACGAAAAATCGCCATGAATATTGGAGGCCAAATAAATTTTGTATTGTCTTTATTTTTAAAGCATGGTACAGTGAAGAATTGCCTAGTTTCTCATCATTACAGTTGTTTTTCAGCCTCCATCCGTAACACATATCTCAAACGTTTCTATTCTTCCCGTTTCCACTCCATTATTAACTTCCATATAATGCTGCAGTTGAAATATTTTCAAAAGTTTCTTTCTCCACTTAAGGCCTACATCTGATGTGCTTCCCTTAGAGGGATGCTCTCCTTGTCTGAGCTGGTTTCCTTTTTACTCCCTCTATGCCTCGTCCGTCATAATTTATTCTGCTTCGTCTACCACATAGATCCCAATTTTCATCTTAAGTTTTTCGATCATTTTATTTCCACCACTCCCGAAGACTCTCGCGGTTCTTCGTTTTGGACTCACTGAAATGTGTGAGTTCACCAAGCTGTTCATTCCATTAAATATGTTCCGTTATTATTACTGACATTCACAAAGGATAGCATTCATCAACAAATGCTTGCATCCTGAATTTTAGTTCCACTTCAGAAGATTTATTTTATTTCCTTAATTGCTTTTCCGATTTGCACATAGAACAGTAGAGGAGAAAGACTATTCTTGAGTACTGCTCGAGTGTTTGGGATCCGTACCAGGTGGGATTGAAGGAAGACATCAATTCAGAGACGGGCTGCTAGATTTGTCATCGGTAGGTTCGAACAACACGTAACTGTTACGGAGTTGCTGCGGGAACTCAAATGGAAATCCCTGGAGGAAAGGCGACGTTCTTTTCGAAAAATACTCTCGAGGAAATTTAGAGAACTGGCATTTGAAGCTTACTGCCAAACGATTCTACTGCCGCCAACATACAACGCGCGTAAGGACCACGAAGATGAGATACGAGAAATTAGGGCTCATAAGGAGGCACACAGATAGTCGTTTTTCCCTCCCTCTATTTGCTAGTGAAACAGGAAAGGAAATGACTCGTAGTGATACAGGGTAGCCTCTGCCACGCACCGTACTGTGGCTTTTGGAGTATCGATGTAGATGTGGATGCAGGTGTAACTCCTTTCTGATCCGAAAGTTCTTATTCTTCCCTCTTGGTCGTTGTACATATATTACTCTTTTTCCCCTATAGCTTTTACGTTTCGATAGTGCCGTAGTTCCCACATCTGTAGATTAAGTTGTGTGTAGTCGTCTCATTTGATTCAACTCTCCAAGAAATTCTGTTCTGTGCCAGCCTGTTCATCGCCGAGTAACTACTGAAAGCAACGTCCGTTTGAATCACCTTACATTATTCATCCCTTGGTCACCCTCCACAATTTCTACTCCCAAAATTTCCCTACATTTTCAGACAGATTTATTCGTCAGTATGCGTTCTAATGACACTTGTAAGGTGAATCTGTAGCACAATCTAAGATACATTTTTTCAAAACATGAAGGCAGAGTATAACGTTCCTTCGTTTTTTTGTTAATTTCATTTAACAGTACAGTTTGAGGTACTGTGATGTTTGCACCAATGTTCAAAAATGGTTCAAATGGCTCTGAGCACTATGGGACTTAACTTCTGAGGTCATCAGTCCCCTAGAACTTACAACTACTCAAACCTAACTAACCTAAGGACATCACATACATCCATGCCCGAGGCAGGATTCGAACCTGCGACCGTAGCGGTCGCGCGGTTCCACACTGTAGCGCCTAGAACAACTCGCCCACTCCGGCTGCCCACCAATGTTCTATAAATGTAACAAGCAAGACCATCTGTTGGTATAAACATTATCATTTTGTAATTGCAAATATGATTACTTACTTGATACATTTTATATGAAATTAAACAATATAAAAACAATAAAATGTGTAGTAAAAAGAGTATAAACATTTTAATACGTCTATGAGAGAACTGCATTGGTTAATCAGAGACTTTATTGGTTATAACTGCATCCTCAGTGAACACCATCGAGTATTTTGAGTCTGCGGTCGGCCGACAATGTGGTGAAATATGTCCATGAAGTGCAGTCACAGTCTAACATACGTCTTAGACTGAGGTGTAATGCTATGAAAACGTTCTGTCTGAAAGGAAAGAGTGTTTCCTCAGAATCGCAGAAAGAAGTTAATTGTTCTGTGTGATGAGATGTAGAAGGGCCACGACGGCGACAGCAACAATCCAGGTATGTTCGACATTTTGTTTGTAAAGTGCAGTTTCTCGATGACTCTTTTCGTACTTAGTTTGACTATGAGTAAGTAAAAGGACAATGTAATGAACTCGCTTTCTTTTGTTCTGTACCTATCACCGTAAAGCAGTGGCGAGTTTGGTACTTTAAGACGAATAAGGTCACTTCAAGAGAACCCTTTAGCCACTGCAGCCTTCATTACCTGCACAGTATCTTTCAATGTACTAACAGCGTTGTCTGTGCATGATTATTAGTATTGTTATTACCATTATTATTTGATATGTGATTAAATTTTGTCATTTTGTCATGCTTTGAGGTAGGAACGTGTATCAGAGATATTGCCTTCATCGGCCTTCTGTTCGACATATCAGAAAAAAAATTCTCCCTTGTTTCAAATTTCAAGTACAGAATTTTGCAAACAGGCGAAAGTAAGATTCTATAACTGTGTGTTCTTGCAGCCATTTCACTATAACACGGCGTGAGGAGTACGATGTATTCGTGATCACATCTCTTAATTAAAGAGGATGATTAAATAATAACTCCTGACGATCGTGTCATTGTGTTCTACCAACCAGTTCCTACTTTTAGTCAAATTGTGCAATAAATTTATATTTTCCTGGATTCGATTCAGTACCTCTTTATTTGTTATTAAATTAACCTTTCCAATCAGCAACATTCTTCTGTAGCATCACATTTCAAAAGCTTTTGTCCGCTTCTTGGCTGAACTGCTTATTGTCCACTTTTGACTTCCGTACAAGGCTACATTCCAGACAAATACCTACAGAAAAAAAACTTTCTTACACTTAAATTTATAGTATATATTAAAAATTCCTCTTTTTAAAATTTCTTTTCGTGTTATATCCGGAGTACTTGGACGAAAATCAGTTATTTTGCTGCACAAATAGCACAATTCGTCTATTACTTTTAATGTCTCATTTCCTTGTCTAATTTCCTCAGTATCAGCTGACTTAATTCGACGCCGGCCGCGGTGGTCTAGCGGTTCTGGCGCTGCAGTCCGGAACCGCGGGACTGCTACGGTCGCAGGTTCGAATCCTGCCTCGGGCATGGGTGTGTGTGATGTCCTTAGGTTAGTTAGGTTTAAGTAGTTCTAAGTTCTAGGGGACTTATGACCTAAGATGTTGAGTCCCATAGTGCTCAGAGCCATTTGAACCATTTGAACTTAATTCGACGACATTCCATTACCTTTTTTATTTTCAATTATGTCCATCTTATAAACTCGAGACACTATGCATTCCATTTAACTGTACTTTTCTGTCTCTGGCAGTGATAAAATGTCATCGGCAAACCTCATAGATTTTACTTCTTCTCCCTCAGCTTTCAATCCTTCTGCAAATATGTCGCTGGTTTCCTTTACTGCTTACTCTATGTGCAGATTGAATAAAGTCGGGAATGGGCTACAACGCTGTCTTACTCATTTCTCAACCATTGATTCCTTTTTATGTCCTTCGACTCTTACACTGCAATCTGGTTTCTGTACAAGTGGTAAATAACCTATCGAACCATGCATTTTATCAATGATGTCTTCAGCATTGTATTCCAATCAACGTTGTCCATAGCTTTCCCTACATCTACAAAAGCTATAAACGTAGATTTGTTTTCTTCAGTCTGTCTTCTAAGATAAGTCGTATGGTCTGTTTTATATTTCTCCGGAACACAAATTCATCTCCCCCGACGTCAGATTCTGTCAGTTTTTTCCATTGTTCTGTAAATAATTCGTGTCAATATTTTTGCGAACTCTACTTATTAGACTGTCACACCTATCTTATACATCAGGTGGAATAGTTCTGTCATGGCTGGATCTCAGAAGGACTTCAATGATTCTAAGGGAATATCTTCTATTCCAAGGGTGCTTGTTTCAATTTAGGTCTTTCAGTGCTCTGTCATATTCTTTTGGCAGTATCATATTTCCGAACACAACTTCATCTATTTACTCTTCTTTTTCTGTAGTATTGTTTCAGGTTCGTATCTCTTGTACAGCATTCCTACATATTCCTTTAATCTTTCAGCTCTCCCGTCTTTACTTAATAGTGGTTTACCACTTGTGTTCTCGATTTTCATACATCTGCTGCTGTTTCCTCAAAAGTTTCTTCGATTTGTCAACAGGCGGCATTTTTTCCCCAGACATGCATGCCTCTACCTCCTGGCATTTTTCGGCTACACACACCCACTGTTCCATTTTGCACTTCTTGTCAATCTCGTTTTTTAGACGTCTGTATTCCCTCTGGTTCATTTGCTGTTTTTTTTTATATGTACTGCTTTAGTCGTTTAAATTCAATATGTCGTGCGTTATGCAGGGATTTCTCCTGGGCCTTGTGTTTTTATCTGTTTGATCCTTTGCTGCCTTCACTGTTTCATCTTTAAAAAGCTACACATTCATCTTCTGTAGTACTGCTTTCCACTCTTTAAGTCAGTTGTCTAATGCTCCTTAGAAACTATCAAGTATGGTTCTCTCAATTTGTGCAGGTCCAGTCGCCTCAATTTCCTACTTTTTTGCACTCTCTTCAGTATTAACCTGCAGCTCGTAATCAATAAATAGTGGTCAGAGTTCACATCTGCCTCTAGAAAAGTTTTGTAGTTTAAAATCTGGTTTATAAATTTCTGTCTTACCATTACGTAATCAATCTGAAACGTTCCTTCCTTCAGGTCTCCTCCACGTGTACAACTTTTTCGTCATATTTGAATCAAGTATTAACGATGCGGATAATATTGTTCCCCAAATCCGAAGGTGTGTCTCCATTCTCATACACTACAATTAACTTGAATAACTCAATAATGCTGTTTCCTGCGGTGGCTTCAGAAATTTAGAAGGAACGAAATCAAGCCCTTCTGCGATGTTTATCTCTTCTGCCTTTACTGACAGCAAATCTTCTCAAGTTCAGTGATATTCTGAACCTAATACTGGATTTCCTACGTCCTCCAAATTCACATCCACATCCCCTTCTTTCGAATTAGCAGTAAGTTCTTCCCCCTCGTAGAGGTGTTCCTCTCTCTTTTCTGTCCATGACTGGAACTGCCGTATATCATTCCCCGTTCTATTTCTTCGTCTTCTTCTGCAGCCATTTCGCTTTAGGTTCTTTGCATTTTCTGTTGATTTCAACTCTATGTCATTTATATTACTATGTTCGTCTCTTTACCGGAATAATTTCTACATACCTTCATTCGTCCATCAAGTAGTTGATCTATCATTCGCCATTATGTCCAATATTTGTTGATGTTTTGACACCTCTCTTTAACTCAACTATCTAGTGTGATATCCATTATCAGATAAATCGTGTCATCGTATTCAACATATCTCTGATGGGAGACGAGTTTTTCAGAAGTCTGGTCTCAGCCCTGACAGCCTACGAGGGCAAAAAGAAGCAAACACTGGGAAACATAGGTTTCCATTCTCCAAAGAACTCAGTGTTGTTTGTCCCCCTTTTAGGATTGTGAAGTAGTAGTCCACGCACACTATGCACAAAAGGGACATAGAATTGCTAAACCCTTATGACCAATCTACGGCCGGAGTTCAAACTGAAGAAACAAGTAATGATTGCGAATGTTATGCAACTGCTGTATGACAATGCATTCGCACACACTACTACAGAATAATGTTGCAGACTTTTTGTTCACTCAAGGCTACAAAATCGTGCTGCATTCGTGTCATTCACCGGACCTTGCACTCAGTAACTTCTGCCTCTCTTGAAAATTTTAGAAGCCAGTGCTTGAACAAATTTCACCATGATGACAACATACTGCTGCGGGACCATCCATTTGTACAGACCAAGCCCTTCGCCATACGTTAGACTGCAGTGAATAATAGCAACACCTAGCAACACCTCGAACGAGTCACTGGACTGCCTACGGCAGGTGTGCACCCTCAAGAGTTTCCAGCCCACGCCCGTTCCTGGCACATATCTACATATGTAGAACGACTGTAATGAAATAAGACACACTTTGTTCAGTGTTGAAAAACCAGAATATGGATGAATTTAGTTACTGTCTTCTTTTTCCAGTTTTTATGTTCATGCTAATACAGGAATGTTCTGGTTGAATCCAGAACCATCTTTTCGTCACTCTTGAAGTTAGGTCTTCTCTCCCAGTGCTTGTAGCGTAAGGCTTCCTTTGGGATTCTAGCCTTCTCTTATTTTTGATCCGTCCTATTATTTTTGTTCTGTGCAACTTTCTCTTTTCAATATGTTCACCTGATTTTACACTTATTTTGATTTTAGCTTTTTTTCTGCATCCTTTTAGAAATCTGAATATTCATGTTATGTATCCAGTTACCCAAGATCTTTCTTTTTTGGAGTGATATTCTGCTTTTGACAATAAAATGGGGCCTTTTATTGTTATAAAACATCGTTAGAAATTCTTTCCTTATTTTCACTTTGATGATTTTGCAGTTGTCTTACATTTCCTTTGTCACGTGTTTGTTTCTTTTTTTTTCAGCTGTCTTACGTAGTCCTTTTTCCCCATTACTTTCCGCTATTTTCAACTGCACTATCAAATGTTTCTTTTTAATACATTAACCCAGCCTTGTCTCCATGTTAATTACTCGTCGTTTTACTGTCTGTTTTATTGTAAAATATGAACCGAACTTTTCGAATAACTTTGTTGTCCTATAAAAATTCATGGAATGGATTTTGTTCGTTAGGCAAAGAAAATTCAGTGAGTAGCAGGATCGCACAACACGTCTCATCGCTACCATCGCTAAAGGCCAGAGAGATCAGTCGACATGATTTAATTAGTAGTGAAACGCATGCAGCATGAAACAATACTTTTTTATGATTGGGCATAGTAAAAACTTAAGTATAGCATAGTAAAACCTTAAGTTCGACTATACAGTCACAGGCTCTCTATCGCCGAACAAGGAAGGACATTTTGTTTCCTTTATTGTTAATACATATAGTTTATAAGCTACGTTGAAGAGACTTTGAGTCTTTCAAATTACTGGGATTATTTCTTCTTCTAAATTTTGGATTCAGCAAAGTTATGATCAGTTCCGAGATTTCTTTCCCTGTAGACATCTTTGAACGCCACTCTTGCTTCTACTTCCTCGTTCGCATTATCGCAGTTAATAGCAAATGGATGACTTGTTGCATGGAAATTAACTGTCTCTCTCTGCATAATTCAGATAGCCTTGTCCATAGACATCTGTTAGTTCAGCAATAGGTTGTTTAGTTCACCTGCTAAAATTATGTAATGTTTGTTGTTTTAATTGGAAAAGTATTTCAGTTGTTCGCAGTATTCCTCAGCATCTCCGGTTTCGTCTTCATCTGGTGCATCAGTATATCTATGATTGTGAGGTAGCCCTGTCAAATCTGAAGCCTTCTGTTATCGCTCATTCATTTACCAAAAGTATTTTCTCTAACATGATTCGCCATTTCTGGTCTCTCAAAATTACAACACCTCGGCTTATCCTTTACATATTGTCCACCTTACTGTAAATTATTGCACAATTTGATACTTTTTAGGTCCTTGCGTATATTTGTTATGGTGGATAATTACATCCGTACGTGTACTGCGAAGGTCCGCCATGTATTAGGGGTTCTTCTCATCCCAGTTGGTTATCGACGTTGTAACAGTCTAATCTAGTATGCGTGGTTCCTCTGCGAGCGATTCGTGGGGAGGTGTGGTGTGTTACAGGATTCGTTAACAAATGTTCCTGAATCTTTGTATGTAGGTTTTCCCCTGAACGACTGACATCTATCGTCTACCTCACGACCGTTACAGTTTTTTAGTATTTCTGTGATTTTTCTTCTGTGAGTCATTCAAACTTGTGACTATTCGTGCTACCCTTTGTACACTGACTGAGGTTTCCATTTATCCAGCCTATAAATCAATATCTGTCACGCTCTTTATCTATTGTGACGCTGTGTGATCATTACATTTCGTACCTCTAAAAAGTGTTACACCCGGATATTTGTAGAAGTTGATGATTCCATACGGCCGGCCGAAGTGGCCGTGCGGTTAAAGGCGCTGCAGTCTGGAACCGCAAGACCGCTACGGTCGCAGGTTCGAATCCTGCCTCGGGCATGGATGTTTGTGATGTCCTTAGGTTAGTTAGGTTTAACTAGTTCTAAGTTCTAGGGGACTAATGACCTCAGCAGTTGAGTCCCATAGTGCTCAGAGCCATTGATTCCATACGGGACTCATTGCTGTCGCAGGTTATACAGGGATTGGAGAAACAAATGGATGCTAGCTAAGACTGCAGGGTGCCACTGCTACGGTCGCAGGTTCGAATCCTGCCTCGGGCATGGATGTGTGTGATGTCCTTAGGTTAGTTAGGTTTAAGTAGTTCTAAGTTCTAGGGGACTGATGACCACAGCAGTTGAGTCCCATAGTGCTCAGAGCCATTTGAACCATTTAAGACTGCAGGATGCACTTTGTATTTTACCACGAAAGTCATTTGTGCAATGTCCTCAACAAGTTGTGTCAGTCGTGGTAAGAACAGTGTTCTGTATACTTGTAAGTGCATTATGTCAGAGCTAAGTGAATTCGAACTTGGGCAAATTGTTGGTGTTTGTATGGTGGGTTCTTCCGTGACATAGATAGCCGAACTGTTCGGTTTTCCAAGAGGCGCCTTATTGAAGATTCACACCGCATATTGGGAATCGGAGAAACATCAACCACTAAGTCACAACGCGGACGAAAGCGTGTGTTGAGTGGTCTTGTCGGGCGGTTATTGAAGAGGATTGTGGCGAAAAATAAGAGGACGACAGGTTCAAAAGTCGCTGAAGAACAGAATGTCACACTGGCGAATCCTATCAGTGCCAAAACAACAAGAAGGGAGGTTAATACGCAGGAATTGATGGGCGACCTGAAATTCCAAAACCACTCACCAGTAATGCAAGTACCGTCGAAGCCATAAAACCTCCACAAGGGAGCAATGGAAGAAAGTCATTTTATTGGATGGGTCTCGTTTAACACCGCTTTCACCTTCTGGCTGGGTTTAGAGTCCAAAGAGCGAAACATGGTGAGGGTTCGGCGATGATTTGAACAGCCATATCGCGCTACTGCATGAGCCACACACATACTCTGCAAGACCGACTTACTGACAACGATTATGTGACCATTTTTGCTGGTCAGGTGCATCGTGTGATAGAATGTTTGTTCCTCAATGGTGATGCTGTGTTGTAAGACGACAGCACCGCTGTCCACGCAACATTCACCATTCAGCACGAGGATGAATTGTCGCATGTCCGTTGCCCACAACAGGCACCAGATCTCAATGTTTTGTGGTCTCCTTTGGAGAGAAGATCCCGTTCTATCATCACTCGTCACTACTTTGCAGCAAGAATGGTATAAGATTCCCCTGAAAACCGTACAGGATCTGTACGTACCCATTCCACGACGACTGGAAGCTGGTTTGAATGCCAACTTTTTCCTACAACGTATTAGGCACGGTAATGTGTTGTTTGCAAAAACAGACATAATGTCTGATGGGATAGCCGCAATCAGTCATTTTACAATGTTACTTATAATCCGTCTTGATTGCAAAATGTTAATCATATGACTGGTTTCGGTTCATCTAGAACCATCTTCAGACCTGTAACAATAATGATACTAATTTACTATTTCACGAATGCAAATCTTTTTCATCCTATCTAATCAACATCAAATGTACCAGAACGTACCTGATATTTCGGTTACAGGAGTAACCCGTCAAAATCCAGCAACTTTCACATGCCGCGTCACATAAAATTGGTTGGCTGAATGCACGTCATTTATATTAATTATAACACTATTACCGACAGGTGGCGTCTGGTACATTTGTTACATTACATATGCACATACTGTATTCAGTAGATTTTTCTGATTAACGTTTACCTAGAAAAATACTTAATTAAAATTTGTAGATGTCAAGGTTAAATGCTGCAGTTATCAAAATTAAAAAACACCGTAAAATTATCATTTTTATATACACCCACAAAAAGAAAGATCCGGATTTAATACTCAACGAGCAAAGCGAGTTCAATCATAACGCCTATTTTAGTATTTATGACGACTTACTAAGATGACAAGTGATGCGTGTGAAGGTCCAGGTCGAGGGATGAGAGATGGTGCGCGGTGGAGAAGCTGGAGGATGCGTGCAGCGCCTGGCGTCGTTGACGGGGCCCTGCTGCGCGGCCTCTTGCCCACGGCGGTGGACGTCAGACAACTTGCGGGTACTACGGAAGCAGACCACGGAGGAAAACAAGTCTACACCAGCGCCATAGATATAGAAAACGCACTTTATTTTTAGATCGTATAAAAATGACAATTTTACTATGTTTTTTTTATTTTGATAAGTACAGATTTTAACCTTGACATCTACAGATTTTAATTAAGTGTTTTTGGAGATAAAAGTTAATCACAAAAATCTACTGAATTCAGTATGTGCATATGTAATGTAACAAATGTACCAGACGCCACCTGTCGGTAATGGTTCAAATGGCTCTGAGTACTATGAGACTTAACATCTGAGGTCATCAGTCCCCTAGAACTTAGAACTAGTTAAACCTAACTAACCTAAGGACATCACACACATCCATGCTCGAGGCAGGATTCGAACCTGCGACCGTAGCAGTCGCGCGGTTCCAGACTGAAGCACTTAGAACCGCTCGGCCACGGCGGCCGGCTTGTCGGTAATAGTGTTATAATTAATATAAATGACGTGCATTCTGCCAACCAGTTTTATGTGACGTAGCATGTGAAAGTTGCTGGAATTGAAAGGGTTACTCCTGTAACCGAAATATCAGGTACGTTATGGTACATTTGATGTTGACTGGATAGGATGAAAAAGATTTGCATTCGTGAAATAGTAAATTAGTATCATTATTGTTACAAATCTGAAGATGGTTCTACAAAAACCGAAACCGGTCATATGAATAAACATTTTGCAATAAAGACGGATTATAAGTAGCATTGTAATGTGTTGTGTTGTATTTCTTTGCTGTTTCCATATTTTTGTCCACCTCCTGTACGATATGTTTACGTTTTTGCGTTTTCTGAAATGTGCAATTTCATGTTTTGGAATAACCTTTCCACCATTTTGAAATCTTTTCATCATGTGTGCTTGATTTCATTTCTAAAGCAATCGATGGCTAGAATTTTTTGGAACATTGTTCCAGGAAACAGGGATCTAAATTTATAATTTATTCAGGAAACACAGTCGAGGTAACGTATAAGTTGTTCTTTTTATTTTCAGATGACCAGTTTCTATCTGCTACAGAGACCGTCATCAGATCTGCTAGATAATCGGACAGTTACCTTAGAAAATTTAAAAACGGAAGTCGATATGTTGAAGTTAGATGTAGTGGAAAATAGTGAAGCTCAGTGGCAAGAGGAAAAGCACTTCTGGTCAGGTGTGTACAGGGTTATAAATACAAAATCAAATGTGGGTATTTCAGGAGTAGGTCTAATAACTAATAAGAAAATAGGAATGCAGATTATAGATAACTGTTTCATCTGCAAATTATGTCAGGTTGCTATTAATTTTAATAGTCTCTATGGGAGGGGGATAGGGAGAGGCATTTCGTCAGGTCTTACGCTAATACTTCGCTGTCTCTTACATAAATCTTAATAACAAGTGTGTACCACACTGACCTGCAATCTGAGTAGCGGCCTCTGATGGTTAGTCACCCCTTAGTTATTTAGAGGATCTCGTAGTTCTCAGCCCTATGGCAAGGCAATGAAGTCGCAGGCTAGCTTCTCACAGAATGTTCAGGGTCTCTGATTGAAGTCTTCCATTCTATTCCGAACCGGGGAATAACGCCACAGAATGTGAGCTTCGTAGAAATTTCGTGAGGAATACTTGTACTGTCAGTTGTCTCTGCCAGTTAATGCAGTGATCCAGGAGGGATTTCAGTGCCAGGCGACAGGTACAATCACTGCACGTCCTGATCCTCTTTCTGCAATTTCCATAAGGGCTACCATTATTCACCAGTTCCGAACTATTGACGATTCAGTTACCATATTCCTCTGCTCTCGCTTTCGTCAGACATGGGACATAACAAATTCTTAACAAGCGAAGTGTGACGAGCTCTTTCAATTTCAGTGGGAGACAGAGCTCTGAAGTTGTCGGTTTGGAGGATGGCTGTAGTAAACTTGGTTCTCTCTGATTGCTATCTTCCCTGCACAGGGCTCCTAGACCTCCGAAAGACGCGTCACTCACAGTCAAGTCGACAAGTGCGTTTAAGTCCCAGTTTTCCTGGTGGAGATAATAATTGAGGTACGTTTGATACCTCTAGTAGGCATCTCGCAGCAGTTTCTAATCGCTTAACATCAGACATAGCGATTTATAGCTGCTTACTAGCAGCAACTGGCTCGCCCAGTGCTAGAGAAAAGCATTCACAGCGGAGCTGCTTCGCGGTTGGTGCGATGTTTCTCTGTACAGTAGGCAAAAAACTTCAATTTATACTGTTTCTCTTTTAATTGCTGGATCTACATCTACATCTACATCCATATTCGGCAAGCCACCTGACGGTGTGTGGCGGAGGGTACCTTGAGTACCTCTATTGGTTCACCCTGCTATTCCAGTCTCGTATTGTTCGTGGAAAGAAATGTTGTCGGTATGCCTCTGTGTGGGCTCTAATCTGTCTGATTTTATCCTCATGGTCTCTTCGCGAGATATACGTAGGAGAGAGCAATATACTGCTTGACTCCTCGGTGAAGGTATGTTCTCGAAACTTCAACAAAAGCCCGTACCGAGCAACTGAGCGTCTCTCTTGCAGAGTCTTCCACTGGAGTTTATCTACTATCATCTCCATAACGCTTTCGCGATTATTAAATGATCCTGTAACGAAGCGCGCTGCTCTCCGTTGGATCTTCTCTATCCCTTCTATCAACCCTATCTGGTACGGATCCCACACCGGTGAGCAGTATTCAAGCAATGGGCGAACAAGTGTACTGTAACCTACTTCCTTTGTTTTCGGGCTGCATTTACTTAGGATTCTTTCAATGAATCTCAGTCTGGCCTCTGCTTTACCGACGCTTAATTTTATATGGTCATTCCATTTTAAATCACTCCTAATGCCTACGCCGAGATATTTTATGGAATTGACTGCTTCCAGTCTGCTGCGCTATTAGAACTAAAACAGCCGTTTAAGAATTAAAGCTAATAAAATCTGTAAAATTTTTAGTGTAAAATCTTCTTAGTTTGTAGGCCGTGTGACATTCGCCTTAAGAATGTGACGCGGACTAGCAACACAGATTTTACTCTCGATGAAGTCGTCCGCAAAACTCTAAAGTCTTATATAAGTGATTTTCTTGTTATAATAGGAGAACGGCCTTGAATAAGAGGCTAGTTGGACTTTGTCTCTCGAAGTTTCGGCTATGTTCACTAAAAAGCTCTACAAATGAGAACAACATACACAATTTGATCAAAAGTTCCCGGACACCCCCATGTAATGACGAACTGGCCACCAGATGTCCCGTGAGCTGGATTCCAGCATAAAAGGAATGGAGTGTTGTTACTGGAGAATCAATAACAGCAGAACGGCTCGCTCAGGAGAGCTCAGTGATTTCAAAAGCGACCTAATCAAGTGGCCTAATCATTGCGTGTCATCTGAGAAACAAATCCACCAGCAACATTTTAACCCTTTTAAAGCTGGCCAAGTCGACTGTTGGTGATAAGATTGTGAAGTAGAAATGCGAAGGAACTGCCACAACCAAATAAAGGCCAGGCAGATCTCATGTGCTGACGAACAGGGACCGTCCAGCATTGCAGAGAGTGATTGTAAATCGCTTGAAATCAGCAGTAAGTTTCACTTGTGAGTTCCCAATTACTGCCAGCAGTGCAACTAACACAATAATTGTGACTAGGGATGCATAGTAATTTATTACTTCACTATCACTTAAACACAGAGGGGTCCAAAAAAATGTATCCACTGTTTAAAAGTCCATAACTGGCAAACTAATTGACGGAGTTGTCTCATCTTTGGTAGTGTAATAGTTTGTAGTTCCGGCAATCGCCTTGCGAGCGTTGTATTGCGTTGTTTTGTTTTGTCAGATGACAGTCGCCAGAGAGTCAGTGTTTTGTTCTGTGTTGCACCTAGTTATTCGAATAAACATGGCTGGCGCAAGGCTTACATTCGATGAAAGGAAGTCAGTTTGGAAGTGGTATTTTAAGTATGAAAACATTAATGAGGTTCAACGGCAATGGCGAAATGAGTATCAAACAGAGCTACCGACACGTTTATAGATTCGTCGCATTCGAGACAAATTTGAAGGCGAAGGCTGTGTTAAAGGTGTACACAAACAACGATCTGGACGACCTGTAACAGTAACAAGTCCAACTAACTCCCATCGTGTGTTACAACACCTAACTCGCTCACCACAGAAGTCTGTGCTCGTGAAACTGGAGTGAACCGCTCAAGTGTTCGACGAATTTTGAAGACAGCAAAGTGGAAGTGCTACATCCCACGATTGCTACACGCAATGAACGAGGACGACCCAGATCGTAGAATGGAGTACTGCGAGTAGTTTACTGACATGGTGCGCAACGATGAAGAGTTTGCAGAGATGATTGTGTGGTCTGATGAGGCACAGTTCAAACTCAATTGTACAGTAAATCAACACAATAGCATCTACTGGGCCGCCGAAAATCCGACCGTCAATGTAGACAAAGCCGTGAATTTTCACGAGTAAATGTGCGGTGTGGGTTGTCTTACCAGGGCTTGATTGGGCCATTCTTCTTTGACGGCACAGTTACCGGTGAGATGTACCTTCAGAAGCCTCAGACATCCATTTTACCTGCCATCCGAGACTTGTATGGAGACGGAAGAGTTTACTTTCAACAAGATGGTGCCACAACCCACTACGAAAATCGTGTTAGGGCGTATCTCGACGAAAATCTACCAGGAAGACGGATAGGCCGTAGAGGTGCTGTGGACATGGGCGTATCCAGCAAGGGGCAGGGGGTGGCAGCTGCCCCCCCCCCCCTAGAAGATATTCGAACTCGTTCGCGCAGAACCGGGAGTAATTTTTTCGTCTTCGGCACGTTACCGTCGGCAGGGAAGTTTATAGAAATAATAAATTTAGCGATAAGCAATCAGCTCTGCTATTCGCAGGCATGTTACGTCGCCAAGGAACAGCGTATTCACTTGTAGGCAGTAAGGGATCATGACTATGTGAAGTTTCTAACGAACATCGTTTCTCCTGCCATATTTAAATGTAAAATGCTTTCCTGCTCCTAAACTATTAATTTTTTAGTTACAGCTGACGCTAACTGTAGATTAATAGCAGTTGACGTGCAGGTTATGACAAGCAGTAGATGGCGAGACATTTAGTGCAAGTGATTTATAAAATAATTATAAAAAACATGTGTAGCGATGTCATTAAGGAGAATATAATCACTGACATTAAAAAAGCGACTTTTTATGCAGTCGTGGCTGATGAAACAGCTGACATAGCTGGGAAGGAACAGCTATCAATACGTGTGCGGTTCTACGACGAAAGAAAAGTGAAAATCCAGGAAGAATTTGTAGGTTTTAAAGAACTGAAGTCACAAAATACCTCTTCAATCGCCGGAGCAATTGACAGTTTCTTGATCAGTAATAATCTTCCAGCAGAAGACTGTGTAGGATTTGGCTTCGATGGCTATTCTACAGTGGCAGGTAGAGAGAGTGGTGTACAAGCCACTTTAATAAAGAAATATTATCGAGCATCATACGTCCATTGCTCAAGCCACAAACTCAACCTTGTGGTGAACGATGCAAACGCAGTGCCGGAAATTAGTAATACTGTTGCCACTGTGAAAGACACTGTAAACCTTTTTAAAGAATCGAGTACACGTCGGAAATACGCTCCCAATTTAACAAGAATGTGTGAGACGAGATAGTCTGAAAGATATAAATCCATCAGACTATTTTCTCGAAATTTCCCAGAGGTTGTGAGAGCTCTAGAAAAATTGTCTACTGAGGGAAATTATGCAACGAGGAAACCTGCGTATCAGTTGCATTCAGGCCGCGGTTGTCTAGCGGTTCTGGCGCTGCAGTCCGGAACCGCGGGACTGCTACGGTCGCAGGTTCGAATCCTGCCTCGGGCATGGGTGTGTGTGATGTCTTTAGGTTAGTTAGGTTTAAGTAGTTCTAAGTTCTAGGGGACTTATGACCTAAGATGTTGAGTCCCATAGTGCTCAGAGCCATTTGAACCAGTTGCATTCAGCCATTACCAAACCAGTGTTCGTCTTATCTTTACAAACAATAGCCAAATACTCAGCAGTTTTGGATCCAGTAGCTAATGTCCTGCAGTCTAAGTCTGTAGGTATGATCGCAGTGAGGGAAGACATCAGACGTGCTCAGTAATGATCGAAAGGAAGCAGACAGAGTAACTAGCGTATTACTTGCAAAAGCACAAGTTAGCAGAGGAACTGGAAATAGAAATTACTGTTCCACGTTATGCTTGCAAGCAAAAATTCAGAAACAATCCACCGTCCCAAAATACCATACATCGAATCATTCATGTCATCATTAAATATACGATTTTCACCAGAAAATACAACAGCTTTTGCTCTAAATAAGCTACATCCCTTGAATATGAGCAATTCTAGTGTAACAGACTTCCTTAAAAGTGCAGAATTGTTTAAAACATTTTATAGATTGGATGATATTGCCGGAGAACTGGAACTATGGTACAATTTATGGAGGAAAAAGAATATAACTGAAGCTAAATTAAAGGATATGGAGGATATGGAAGTCGTTGACCTGTTTAACGAGACCAATATTTTTTTTCCCTAGCATGAAAAGAGCACTAAAAATATTGAGCACTATCCCATGCACAGCAGCGACTGTGGAACGATCCTTCAGCACACTTCGAAGAGTGAAAACGTGGCTCAGAAGCACTATGGGAGAAGAAAGAAAGGCTCACAGGATTGTGCCTGATGAGCGTACACCGCAATTATGTAAAAGAAAACTGCGAGATGATGGAGAAGAAAGTAATTGAGAAATTTGCGGCAAATCCTAGAAGATTATTACTGAATTAAAAAGTTGTATTTTTAAACAAGTGCATTCTTATACTTAAAATGTTTATTGAAAGCAGTTTTTCGCTAGTGTACTGTTTTATTTAATAAGAAAGGCTGTATGCTTTCTCGGATTGTACAAATGCATTCTTGTATTTAAAATGTTTATTAAAAGCAGTTTTTCACTGGTTTACTGTTTTATTTAATAAGAAGGGCTGTATGTTGTCTCGAGTCCTTGTTTCCTGAGACTAGTATGACCTGCCCCCCCCCCCCTCCCCTAGTTCAGATCCTGGGTACGCCCTTGGCTGTGGAGTAGCCACCACGTTCCCAAAACCTCACTCCTCTGGACTCTTACCTGTGGGGAACACTCAAGGACGTCGTTTATCGACAAAAGCCACGCACATTTGATGAACTTCGAGAATCCATCGTACATTCATGTGCAAATATCCAACTGAACACGTTGCACTCAGTAGTTCATCCTGCAGTTCGGCGGCATCGTTTGTGTGTGGATGTTAATGGTGACCATTTCGAACACCTACAGTGATATCTTTAAGTTGGACTTTAAGCTACACTTTCACCAAAAATGAGACAACTCCGTCAACTAGTTTGCAAGTTATGGACTTTTAAACAGTGGATACATTTTTTTGGACCCCTCTGTATATAAAAAAACGTTACCGATACCGGTTTCGGCAAGTAGTTGCCATTTTCAGATATGCTCAATCGATTAAAAACCTTCGTACAGATACATAAATAAACATAGTTGGTCACTTTAGACGTTTTGAAGATATATAAAACATTTCAATGAATGTACATCATATCGTGACGGAAGTGTTCAGCGACACTTGAGATTATGTAAAGGGCGACACCACTGAACAGTGAATGACCCGAAATAAGTGATTGGGAATGATAAATCATGATATACCCCTTGGGAATCCGATGGAAAAGTTTGTGTTTAACGAATGTCTGCGTAACGTTGCTTGACCTCACGTTTAGTGCCAACAATGAAGTAATGAGGAGGTGTTGTTATGGTATGGTTTTTTTTTCGTGGTTAAGATGTGGTCCCCTTGTTGCGCTTAAGACAACCCTAAATGCAGAAAGATATGAACATATTTTACAGCACTGTGTACTGCATGTTGTAGACGAGCAACAGTTCGGGGACAATTACTGTATCAGCAAGACAATGCACCCTATCGTAGAGCAAGCAATATGTGTGAAGCAATGGTTGTAGGCAGTAACTTTCCTGAAATAAGCGGTCTGAAGCCAATGGAACATCTTTCGGATACGTTAGAACGTCGATTTCGCTCCATACGCTAGTGTACTACAGCACTACATTCGCTGGTTTCGGCTCTTGGGGATTAATGGGGTGCATTTCGTCCACAGACATTCAGACACCTCATTGAAAGTGTCCCCAGCAGAGTTCAACCCGTCATGAAGACGACGATGGGCACATTCCATATTAATGTTCAGTAGTAGGTGTCAGGATTATTTTAATCAGATGGAGTACACTGCTGGTAAAGGGACAGGCTAACTGCAATACGACAAGACATTTATAATATACACAGGATACAATACTTTATTACGCAGCAACAGTCATCTCACGTGAGATGTGTTAATGTTGCGATCGCAAGATTTTGCATACTTTCTTAGCTCAATTAGTCAACGAGTGACAAAATGGCAATATTGCACTAAGTACGCAATTATCTAAGCTGGAATTAAGGGGAACAATTTTCTGAACTAGATATTATTGTCAAAGTTTGTAAATGCACAACTGTATCTCACAACAGCAGCTTCACTAATGAATGCTTGATGCACAACATCATTATTCTTGGGCCTTTGTCCCATTTCAACTAGGGGTCGGTCTTGTTACTATGAATTTGGCAATGTTAGTGTTAGAGGATGGCCGGTTGCCCTTCCTGTCGCTATCCCGTACACCCCCCCCCCCCCCCTCCCCCGTGATGGAACTAGTGTACCCCAACTCTCTGCGTCTAGTGGTAAGCGCAAACGTTTACAAATGTCTGCGAGGCGTGTAACTGAGGCGAGACACGGCGACCACATCACCTAGTGGGATGTGGAAAACCGCCTTAAAACCACATCCAGGCTTGCCAGCACACCGGCCCTCGTCGTTAATCCACCAGGCGGATTCGATCCGGGGCCAGCGCTCCTACCCGAGTCCAGGAAGCAGCTCATTAGCGTTCTCGGCTTACCTGGCGGGTGAATCCTCGATGAACAATATTCTCAACATTACGAAAATTCTCAAAAATATACTTTTTTCATGTAAACATGCACCGAAATTGTAAAAAATGCACGGATGTTTCACTGAGATTATTTAACGACACTTTCTAGATTAGTGTGCCAAAGATGAACAGTAGCTCAGTACCTAACACAGTAACTCAATTTATCCCACAGAAAAGGAACTACAACGTACACTTTGTTTCTATTAAGACTGTTACTTAACTCCCATTCTAACTAACGTTCCGTAGAATATGTGTAATGCGTCTGTAGTAAATTGTTATGCGTAGCTGTATGGCTACGTCCAAATTCTAATAAAATGTAGTGAAAAAAAACTCATGTTTCCGAAAGAATTGCGGAAAAACCATATATTTATAAGCCGAAATCCCAAGGAAATTTCTTCCTTACGACCCATGTTCTATATATTTGTATTAGAATCACAATTTGTATAAGCATTTTCACGCATTTCTCTACTGCGCTACGACACATTTGTATCTCAGTGACAAGAAAGCTACATATTGTGGTGTGACTGAGGGGTCACTGCGGTGTAAGAGTAAGTGAAGTTTCTGACACTCGCAACGTTCTGTTTGGCGCAACAGCAGCCTTTCATTCACCTAGCTTTGTTGGATTCAATGTTTCATTGTATGCCTCCTAATGCGCTGACACGCACTTTCATTACAAAGTCTTTTCTGATAGTAGGTCATTAAGCGACTACGAAGTACGTTAAGTCCAACGCGAAGAGAAATTCGCTGCCGGAATATGTTACAGTGTGAGGAAATTCATGACAACTCTCCTCATTACAAATTGATTGTATACTACTGAAGGTAGTTTTTTGTTCACACTAAAAAAGACGCAGCAGGATCGACTATTCAGACTTTCTGCAGAACTTGCAGCCGTACTAGAAGGAAAGAAATTCGTTGAAAACACAGATGACGACATAATTCCATTCATGTCAGATTCGCGTTATGTGTTGATGACATTAAAGTACCATGTAGTCAATAACTCCAACAATTTACTGGTGTTTCAAACAGCAGAATGAATGGCAGAATTATATAGTCGTCAGAAAAAGAAATATCGCGTGGTTGTGGAATCGCTGTAGTGTAAGAGGAAGCTAAGTTTCCTGAGTCCTTGCGAAGGAGGAAGTGCAGAATGCAACAAAGGAAAACTACCAAGTTCTGTTCATAGGTCCACTCCACCGTTTGCCATTGAAAATTACGAGTAGAGCCAGCTGGCATAACAGCATGTTCATAACAACATAAGAGACGGCACTATACTAAAATAATCACAAACAATTCTTAACGACAGTGAATGTATTACCTGTTGTTTCCCATGACGATTTATCGCCTCTGCTTTAATGAAAAAAGGATTAGACAGCACCTTCAACCGCTAAAATGGTCAGTCACCGCTGTTTTGAGTGCGGAGCAGAGAACTCTAACTACAGCATTATCGGCAGCAATCTACGATCTCAAGAAACGAATGTTCATTGCAGAGGTTGTGAAACATCGATAAGAATTATCCACTAGCGTGAGAGTTTGTTAGCAACAAATGTCATGATGATATTTAGACAAAACTAACACATATAATTTCTCTTTCAGCCGCTGGGAAAATAATGATGTCACGTTTAGTGTGTGTGTGTGTGTGTGTGTGTGTGTGTGTGTGTGGGGCGGGGGGGATGGGTTGCCCTTTCACTTGTGATAAGGTGTAGTATTTACATTATACTTCAATTTGCATCAGATACTGTTTCCGTTATTCATTTATGAGAAGTACAGAACAGATGATGATTTTGAGACGACCAAAACTAAAAATAAAGTTACGTATTGTTTTTGCTAATACTTCCTCCGACATTATTAATTCACTCGAACATCTGTGTCTTACAAACATATTACAATTTTTATATTCTCGTCCTCTGGAACAACGATAATCCCGGAAGTTTGTTCCTTAACGTGCAATCATTAAAGACAACCTTACTTTCTAAGTGCAAGTGATGTATTATTATTTATAAATAATCAGTTAAACCAAGCTCTACATATACATAGCTTTCTGGTGGTATATACTGTGATTGAACAAAACAGAAGTACACGTATCAGTTTTCGAACAAACGTTTCTGTGCTTTCCTCAGGAGAGTTGAGAAATGATCGAAGGGAGAAAAGGTTTTCAAAGATGTCTAAGATGACATATGGCTTAAAGAATAAGGAACTTTAAGCTCGCGAAGTAAGAATATAGTGAGATTGTTGGAATGATTGCTGTCCATTATAGACGAAACACTAATATATTTATTGTTGTTTACATCTTCTCTATTACTTTTCTGTTCATTTAAAGTAATTATTGCAATTTTCAGACATTCGAAGTGAGCTTCTTAAGCTGGCGGCAATTCTATCTGCAATAATATCTCAACTTTGAACGTTGAGCAATTACGTATAGTTTCGACTTTGTACGTAGATTATAGTTAATTATTGTGTAAATAATGTTCACCGTTAAATGAGAGTAGTCAGTACTAACAGAATTAAACCCTTGCGGTCAAATAACACTTTCTCAGCTCCTAGAGCAGACAAACTGTTGCGTGGCGCCTCAGTCTTCCTTATCTCAAGAGTTGAAAGCTGTCGGTTGGAGTGGTCTCCATTTGCTCCCACTGTGATGTTAACTGTACGTCGTTTTCTGTTGCCTTGTGTGCTGCAGGACAGTGCTCTGTTGTCTTGACACCTTCATCGAATCGAAAGAAGAAAACTCCTTACACAGCCAGCCTGTACGCACTATGTTGACAGAAAAAGATTGAAGAAGACTATCCTGTCCCCAATGCATTATTTGCAAGGATTTTCATGTGCGAACGCTGAAATTCGCGATGAACGCCATCCATCAAACATCAGTGAAGCTTACTAATGCAACAGCAGGGACAGCTGAAAATTCACCAGACAAACTCTTAATCACCTCCTTTAAAAAGCAGACTGGTCACATAGAATTATAGTTAGTAAAGTAATTCCGAATCCAATTATAAATTAGTTAATGTTAAATAGGTGAAATCATTTTGCTAATCCTGATACTAGGACTATTGCTCCTATTGTGTATGTGCTAGTCGGTTGAACGAAATCAGCACAAGAAGATGATTCGACATGTGGCCGTAGCAGAATGGCAGAAAGGGGCCACAGGGTTTCGACGTGGCCATAACCACATAGTGAATGCATTTGCCCAATTTGTTGGTGTGTCAAAGCCTCTACATATATGTTGTATCATTCTCATCCATGAACCGTGGCTACGAAGTTTCACACATTGTCAGTGATAATCGGTTTCAAATCCAACAGGAATTACTGCAGTCAGTGAATGTAGATCTATTTCAAAGCGTTTACTGGCGAATATTGCGAGGGCGACTGTAAGACATGGATATCTGGACTTTAGTACTTCGAAAAAGGCCATTGCTCACAGCAGCATATGAAGTTGCACAACTTCAGCAATTCATTAGACCAAACAACACATAAACTGGACAGTAACTGACTGAAAGCATACAGTGAGGTCGGATGAGTAGCGTTCTTTTTCTTCCCCCAAATGACACAAGACGTCAAGTTTTAAGCGTCTAACAAGCAGTGTGCGGAGGGTGTAGTTTGGGTTTTAGGTCGTTGTCCCGTGTTTTGGGGGTATTTCTTGTACCATGACTAGGGCCCACTCATTAAGAGTACCGTGAACAAGAACCAGGCTGTTATTTCAACATTACCCTTCCTTGAACCCCTTCATGACGAACACGCTGCGGGCACTTCCGCCTTCCAAGATGACAACAACTCTTCACAGGGCTGCTCGAGTACGTTCATGATTTGACAAACACTAATCGACCCTACCGCACCGCGATTGGTCCTTTAAATCACCCCGCAATTTGGTCTGGCATTGAGCGTTGGAATCTTGGTGACAGGTATCTTGTGAACACGCCCATCTTCCAAGGTGGCAACAGCCGTGGGCAAAGAGCTGCACGCGGGACAATCCTGGACAGACACTCAGGCACCCTGCTGCAACTCGATTGGCCGGCTAAATCACCTGATATTAACCCCATACAATATATATATATATATATATATATATATATATATATATATATATATATATATATATAACTTTTTACTTACGCAATAATATCATATATGCTGCTTTTCAAATAGGATGTACTTTTGTATTGTTATTTTTGTACATGGACGTTATATTATCGACCTATATGTCAAATTTTTATCAAAGATACAAAATTATAACCAAACCTATCTATACACATAGCTCGATAGTATAACGGTATGTACAAATATAACAAAACAAAAGTACATCCTTTCTGAAAAATAACATTTACAACATTATTAAGTAAGTAAAATATTGCGGTACAACTAAGTATTACACACACACACACACACACACACAATTTCAGAAACCAAGACGTTAATTCACAACGTGGAAAACGCCCAAAAACATATGGGGAGAATTCCAAATGGACACGTTGCCATACCAAGTAAAAATACAAGTGAAATTGTAAATGTGAGAACTCGCAAAGGAGTCCGGCCATCACTTGCTACAAGTAAAGATTACGCCAATTACAAGGTATAGAAAGACAACACAGAACAAAATTATAAGACCAGATACAGGCTACATAAATATAAAGAAAGACAAATTCATTACAGAAATTAATCAGAATACAACAGAGAATTGGACAGACCAGGCGAAGACAATTCATAATTCAATGCGTTGGGGTCAGCCTCCCAAGAAACGCAAACATAGATGGTGGAATGCGCCTTGTGATCAGGCAGTTGAACGAAGAGTTAACGCATGGAAGAAGTTTAGCAGTAACAGAACAGTAGAAACATGGCAGGATTTCCACGAAATCCGAACACAGTCCTCGAAAGATATTAGAGCAGTGAAAAGGGCATACGACAAAAATTGGTTCAAAAATGGCTCTGAGCACTATGGGACTCAACTGCTGAGGTCATTAGTCCCCTAGAACTTAGAACTAGTTAAACCTAACTAACCTAAGGACATCACAAACATCCATGCCCGAGGCAGGATTCGAACCTGCCACCGTAGCGGTCTTGCGGTTCCAGACTGCAGCGCCTTTAACCGCACGGCCACTTCGGCCGGCAAAAATTGACTAAATGAAATCGAGGAAGACTTGAAGAAAAATTTCTACAGAGTATCTGCTTCACAAGAAAAAAATGGATCTCTAGGAACAAACACTAAAGAAAATTCCAGTATTCTTAAAGGATACTTTGATACACTCCTCAACTCTGAGGAGCCCAAAGAAGAATTACACTTCACGAAAACACTACCAAACCCAGACTCGAAGCCACCTACAATCACAGAGATAGATAATGGTATAAAACTACTAAAGAACAACAGATCCCCAGGAGAAGATGGCATTATCGCCGAGGTATGGAAATTCACGGACCAAAATATTACAATGAAAATTCATGAAATTCTCTCGGAAAATGGAGTACAAAGAAAATTCCACGGGAATGGAAATGCGCACTCTACAAAAAAGGGAGACAGGATAGACCTTAATAATTACAGAGGGATCTCATTATTACCGGTCACTTGCAAAATTCTGTCCAAGGTGTTACTGAACAGTTTGTACCACAAGTGGATACAAATATAGGTGAATACCAGGCAGGGTTCAGGAAGGGAAGATCCTGCATTGAACAAATTTTGAATCTGCAAACACTCTTGACGGTTTAACAGGCGAACAACACTGTAGTTATATTGGTGGACTTTAAGAAGGCCTATGACTCCACTGACAGGCAGACTCTCTTTCACACGCTAGATAGAAAAACTAGGACACTGATAGAACAGATGCTCACAGACACCACATCAAAATTAAAATGTATGGGAGAAATCTCAGAGCATTTCAGATACATACAGAGATCAGACAAGGAGATGATCTCTTGCCATTTCTATTCAACATAGTTCTGGACAAAATTGTCAAGTATTGGGAAGAAAAAGTAAAACGAATTCCGGTAGGAAGAACTCGTACAAACAAGACCATCATAAAATACCTAGCATTTTCAGGTGACTTGGCATTACTCAGCAACAACAGAGAAGAAGCTCAAGAAGCCCTGGAATATTTACATGAAGTCTCTGCTAAAACGCTGTTACAAATATCATACGAGAAAACACAATATGTGGAGATAAAGAACAACAATACCTAATTCATACACACAAAATACGGACTGGTTAACAGAGTGAAAAAATGCAAGTATCTTGGAGAATACATAGAAATAGGAAGATCAAAAAAGGAATCCAATACAGAACGGACAGAAAAACTTCAGAAAGCGTACAAACTCACATGGATGCACTACAATAAAAGAAGCATCTCAAGACAGGCGAAATCATGGCACTACAATACAGTTGTAGCACCAGAAGCCCTCTATGCATCAGAAACGACCACAATCGGGGCATCAGACATCACAGATACAGAAAGGATAGAACTTAAAATCCTTCGAAAAGTTTTTGGAGCAGTACATGGAGATGGTATACGGATGAAGAGGCCAACCAAAGAACTATACGAACATACAGACAGACTCACAGACAGCATCAGAAAAAGTTGATTAACATTCTTTGGGCACATACACGGAATGAACAACACCAGACTCACAAAGAGGATTTTTGATGTAGTTAACAGCTCAATCAAAAAAACCAACTGGTTTCATGAAATACAAGAAGACCTAAGACAAGCAGGAATCTATAAAGAAATGATGGACGAAAGAAACAGAGTCAGAAACAAAATTATGAACACGAAATTTGAAGTAAAAGAAAGGAAGATACCAGAGAAAATATGGACAGAACAAAGGAAACACGAACACGGTCAAAGAATGAACAGGTGTTGGGAAGAGAAAAAGAAGGAAAAAAAATGAAAAAAGGAGAAAATTGAATAATCACGTAACATTCAAGTTCAATCACTGTCTTAAATGGCAGCTCTACGGGTTGTAATATCAACGAGTGGATTTAGCTGAATGTTGCATACCTGAAGAAACTTGTAGATTAGCTTTCTTGCTGAATTCAAGCCATTATCAAGGATAGCGGCGGAGCCATTACAGCACTACGGTCGTTGCAAAACTAATGCCTTCCATTATTCCATGACAAAAGTAAACAATAGAATGAAATATACTGACGCTTTGACTTCATAAAATCACGTTTTAGTGTAGTCAACAAAACGCATTGGGTTCTTTCGTTCTTGTATGACTGTTCTGATAGCTACATCGACATACCTAGCGAGGTAGTGCAGTGGTCGGCAAACTGCTCTCCGTTCGGGAGGACGCGGTCCAAATCCGCGTCCGGCCATATAGATTAGGTCTTCCGTGATTTCCCTAAATCGCTCCAGGCAAATGCCGGGGCGGTTCCTTCGAAAGGGCTTGGTCGATTTCCTTCCCCATCATTCAAACATTCCGAGCTTGTGCTCTGACTCACTGAAAATGTCAACGGGACGTTACATCGTAATCTGCCTTCAGCTACTGCGACAGCGTTATCTTCTGTGAAGGATCGCACACGTAATTCACGTCTCAAAGCGCTTTACTAATGGCAATCATGATTCCGAACTGTACGGTTAATATGATAGGAGCGTCATGTCACATTTTGAGGTACGATAAAACTTTTGTATGACGTTGTTTTGTCTTTCTCCAAAGCCAAAATTTTCCAATTCAATGTCCTTGCTCTAGAAATTTTGCTTTTCAGTTATTTGGTGGTTTTATTATATTATTCCGAAATGGTAATGTATCCAGGGTGCATAATGTTACACCTCAATGGCGCATTTTCGACCTGTAGTTACGTAGCTAACATTCCTGCTCCCCTCTCGTGCTCTGACCTTAATGTCAAGTATTTTCGGAACCCTACAGGGAATGGACAAAAATGTGGAAACACAAAAAACGCGACACACTACAATGCTAAACGTGGTGCAGGAAGCGCTTCTAGTCGTGTCGTAATGGATAAATACTCGTACAGGTCCTGTGTGGCTTTCAACGGGTCTCATACCAATACACCTTCAAAATAGCGGCTCGTTAGGTAACGATAATGGATGAGGTTAGCGATCACACAGCCTTCTCTCAAACGCACACCAGACAGGCTCAATAATATTCATATCTGGTGAGTGTGATGGCCAGGGAGAAGTGACAATTCGTCCTAGTGCTCACAAATGCAGTCCTGGACGATTCCAACTGTGTGTGAACGGGGGCCCTGTCCTCTCGTGACAGATTCACCATTGGGGAACAGTCATTGCACCATGTGATGGGCCTGATCAGCCAAAATGGTCAAATAAATATTGACAGTAATGCATCCTTGCAGAATGGAATACCACGACATGGCTGCCCAATTCATCACTGAACCACCCCCATGCTTCACTCTTGGGAAGTAAACACGGTCAGAAGTTGGAAACAGTGTGCAACAAGCCTCCTCCGACCAAATTACTTGCTTTCGTTGTTCCATAGACTAGGTTATATGGCTTCGGCAATACGTTTTTTCTGTTACGGACATTCGCACCACTGATAAGTTGTTTTCGAATTCCAGCTCGCCCTGTAATTCTCTGTTTATGGAGCACTCTTCGTGATTTTGTGCTGATAATACGATTCGCAAATGTAAAATTTGGTTCTGCAGTGACTTTTGCAGTAGTCGTCCTCTTATTTCTAGTCACAATCCTCTTCAATGAACTTCCGTCAAGATTAGTCAACACACGATTTCGTCCACGTTGTGACTCAGCGGATGATGTTTTTCCGCTTTCCTTGTACGCGGTTTAAATCTTCGACACGGTGCGTCTTGTAACACCAAATACACTACTGGCCATTAAAATTGCTATATCAAGAAGAAATGCAGATGATAAACGGGTATTCATTGAACAAACATATTATACTAGAACTGACATGTGATTACATTTTCACGCAATTTGGGTGCATAGATCCTGAAAAATCAGTATCCAGAACAACAACCTCTGGCCGTAATAATGGCCTTGATACGCCTGGGCATTGAGTCAAACAGAGCTTGGATGGCGTGCACAGGTACAGCTGCCCATGCAGCTTCAACACGATACCACAGTTCATCAAGAGTAGTGACTGGCGTATTGTGACGAGCCAGTTGCTCGGCCACCATTGACCAGACGTTTTCAATTTGTGAGAGATCTGGAGAATGTGCTGGCCAGGGCAGCAGTCGAACATTATCTGTATCCAGAAAGGCCCGTACAGGACCTGCAACATGCGGTCGTGCATTATCCTGCTGAAATGTAGGGTTTCGCAATGTAACGTCCACTGTTCAAAGTGCCGTCAATGCGAACAATAGGTGACCGAGACGTATAACCAATGGCACCCCATACCATCACGCCGGTTGATATGCCAGTATGGCGATGACGAATACACGCTTCCAATGTGCGTTCACCGCGATGTCGCCAAACACGGATGCGACCATCATGATGCTGTAAACAGAACCTGGATTCATCCGAAAAAATGACGTTTTGCCATTCGTACATCCAGGTTCGTCGTTGAGTTCATCATCGCAGGCGCTCCTGTCTGTGATGCAGCGTCAAGGGTAACCGCAGCCATGGTCTCCGAGCTGATAGTCCATGCTGCTGCAAACCTTCCTCATGTCAGCACGTTGTAGGCGCCAACCTTGTGTGAATGCTCTGAAAAGCTAATCATTTGCATATCACAGCATCTTCTTCCTGTCGGTTAAATTTCGTGTCTGTAGCACGTCATCTTCGTGGTGTAGCCATTTTAATAGCCAGTAGTGTATTTCGGCTCCCGTGATTATGGAACACCCACCATACGACCATCAACAATTTTCACGCGTTTGAATTCACTTAGCCCCGACATAATGCACTCTCAACTACACGGAACGTTGTTCTGACCACGACTCAAACTTGTAACGTATTGATAACACTGAACAGGTGCCGGACGTGGTCAATTACAACAGCGCAACCTGCAGGATTGGCTATTCTGTTTTTCAAGCATGCATCTCTCACGGTGTTTCTATATTTTTATATACCTCTGGTGTATGGGGCAGTAGGTTTCACGTAATGGAATCAATTTAACGTCACATAATATTAGTACTCGAGACAGATTCTATTCCATTGGGAGCAGTTGTTGATTACTTTTGAGCCACATGCAAGATGGCTGACAACTCTTATGTCTACTAGAGCTTTTGCCTTCTCTGGGCAAAGTTAAGAAGAAAAGCAGTCTGTAGTAAACTCTGTAAAACATGACTCATGTGAATGAGGTACCGGTGTGGGTGGCAGTCCCAGTGGTCAGAGCGGTAAGTGCCTGGTGGGCGACGGGGGAGCGCTGCACCGGCTGTAGAAGGTGGGGTCCGCACGTGTCAAGGACCCGGATGCCTGGCGGGGGTTCCCCGCGAACGGCGGACAGCGGTCATCGACTGCAGCGCTCCCAGAGGGCAGCAGCAGCGCCAGCGGCATCGGCGGACTAATCTACTCGACGCCCATCGTCCACCGTCAGACCCTGACCCCTCGGTATTTCGTGTGGGGTACGCTTTTTCTGCGCTCTGTGACCGTCTTCCTCGGCCAGGAGAACCAGTTTATCGGCTCCACTCTTCTTGTTGCATCTTACGTTTGCAGTAATTTCTGTTTTGCGTCATTATAGCTGACAGTCGAGCGAAATCACTTTCCGAATACTGTTCCAATTGGCCCCATGATTTCTCATAGCACTGATACAAGTAGACACACTCTGTAAACGAACCAGCTACGAACAAAACGAAATTAACATGAAGAAGAAATACGTGAAATCGTTAGCTTTCATATAATCTTGGAATTTTTCCTTCATAATTAGTGTTTCTAGCCTACGTTTACCGTCACACACAAGACAATACACGAAAGTCGCGTAACACTTCAACGTCTAATTCGTCATTCTCAGCCATAGCTAAACACGGGACATTCCAAGGATTATTCTGGTAAGAAAATCTTGGCTATCGTGGGACTGTTCTTAGATTCTATTATTTGGGAATCTGTAGATGTAAGAGCATATTAATGGGGATTGCTTCTTGCAATTGTAATGTGCAGCTCTCGGTCATTTGATCAACCGAATCAAGGCTCTTCTTAGAACAGACATCCTCGTAAACGCTTTCCGTAGTTTCTATGAGACAGTGTAAATGAATATCATCACTTTTAATGAGACAACGGCGGATTTCTTCTGCTGCCATCGTGCTACACAACCACTGTTTCATATCCAATGATGCTGGATATGACGGAAGTTCAAGAAGAACTTCCTTTTAGTACTGCTTCCAATAGTACAAGTGATGCTAGTTCTATTCATCAATCGATAATTTTTGCAAGAATATTGGATATGTCACAGTATTACAGATTATAAGAAACATTTTTATAAATACAAGCATTTACATACTTGGCCAACGGCCTTGCCGCAGTGAAAGCAACGGTTCCCGTCAGATCGCCGAACCGCTGTCGGGCTGAGCTAGCACTTGGATGGGTGACCATCCGGCCTGCCGAGTGTTATTGGCCAGCGGGGTGCAGTCAGTCCTTGTGAGGCAAACTGAGGAGGTGCTTGACTGAGAAGTAGCGGCTCCGGTCTCGGAAACTGACATACGGCCGGGAAAGGAAAGCGGTGTGCTGACCACATGCCCCTCCATACCCGTATCCAGTGACGTCTGTGGGCTGAGGATGACACGGCGGCCGGTCGGTACCATTGGGCCTTCGTGGCCTGTTCGGGCCCAGTTTAGTTTAGTTTTATTTACATACTTACAGGTCGAGTTTTACACGTATGGCATAGGTAATCGGCCGTGACCTCATAACAGGGAATATCCGAGTTTGTTTGATTTAGCGACACCATAGAACTTCCAAATCAGAATGACCAGATTGGGAATAAGCGCCCATTCTTCCTTATACTAGTCCAACAGCGCAATCTCTTTCAGTTTGTTCCCAGTTAACAATGTTATTTTGTTTATACATTCTTGAAAGGAAGTTATTTTATAAAACAAAAATTAGTGTTGCAATATGCACTCATTTGTCAGCAACAACCATTGGACACCTTTACACACATTATAAACGTACCATCAGCTGCCGTCATGACAACGACGAAGATGTATGATTTGCATTTTTTGTACCACAACTTCCTTTTGCTTACGTGAAAATTTGATTCAGCATCCCTCCAAGTGAATTATTCGTTGAGAACTTTGGTGTAAGGATTCCCAGAAAAAAAAAATTATAGTGGAAATGTGTGTTGCGAATGTGTGCTTTCAAATGATCGATAGTCATTAATTTCATCCAATTTACCGTAATGCAGAGTTAACTGTCCATCCTTCAGTTGTCACTTGTTTAGACTAATTTAATCTAGTTTTCAAATCCTCTCTATCCTTTGCTAAAATCTTCCTACTTTCTTGATGCTACTTTGCCTATAAAATTGTCAACCCCTACGGCGTCTTCTCTTCCACAACGTGAATTCCATAACTCGTTTGTTAATATTTCCCATGCAAGACAAGCAAGTAAGGTAAACAACGCGTTGGTCCAAGGATCAGTTGTCTCGTTATTACTGTTCAAGAAGTGTCCGATCTACCTGAAACTTCGTCCAGAAAATTCTGCTATGCCAACGACCTGGCTGTAGCCGTACAGAACCAGAAAATAGAGACAACAGAAGAGATGTTGACCAAGACTTGTCAATGCTGGACAATAACTTCAAAATATGAGGCCTTTAACTCAGTGTGAGTAAAATGGAGGTGTCTTGCTTCCATTTAAATAACCGTTTGGCGAACATGAATGTGAATGTAAGTTTCAGAGGCAGGGACCGTTACGGCGTAAAGCAAGCGCCGGAACGCCAGTCAGGAACGTCAGAAAAGAGAGGGCTGTGAAGAAGACATCAGCCAATTGCACGCTGTCCGACCTCTCTCCAGGAGGACAACGCGACGGCAGCGCCCTCTACGCGAAAAGAACATAATCCTTGCACCGGACTGGCCGCAACCAGTTCTCCCAGTTCTGTAGAAGCGTCAAGACCAGCGGCCTCGACAGAAGCATCTACTGTATTACTTCACTTGTACTGGAATCATTACACTGAAGGACACTGATTATATTGCATGTGCCCTTTCCTTGCGACACATCTATGTATTTCTCAAAGTTAAATATTGTTAAGATTCATTTCGTAATAAAACTATTTAATTCGATTTGCTTGAATTGTCCAAAGATCCGAGGAACAGGTTTCCTAGACACCCCATCTTTGACGCTAGGCAGGATACAACAGAAATCATCGTGATGATAGGAACTAAAATATATTGGTGTCATTTTGGACCATATACTATCCATCAAACAGCCGCTTCTGAACCTGGCTCAAAAGTTGAAGACTCGAAACAACATCCTCTATAAGCTAAGCGAAACTATTTTAGCAACCACCCTGCGATCTACATCTACATGGATACTCTGAAAATCACATTTAAGTGCCTGGCAGAAGGTTCATCGAACCACGTTCACAATTCTCTATTATTCCAAACTCGTATAGCGCTCGGAAAGAGCGAACATCTATATCTTTCCGTACGAGCTCTAATTTTCTTTTTTTATCGTGGTGATCGTCTCTCCCTATGTAGGTCGGTGTCAACAAAATATTTTCGCATTCGGAGGAGAAAGTTGGTGATCGGAATTTCGTGAGAAGAGTCCGTCTCAACGAAAAACGCCTTTCTTTTAACGATGCCCAGCCCAAATATTGCATCATTTCAGTGACACTCTCTCCCATATTTCGAGATAACGCAAAACGTGCAGCCCTTCTTTGAACTTTTTCGATGTACTCCGTCAATCCTATCTGATAAGGATCCCACACCGCGCAACAGTATTCTAAAAGAGGACGGACAAGTGTAGTGTAGGCAGTCTCCTTAGTAGATCTGTTACATTTTCTAAGTGTCCTGCCAATAAAACGCAGTCTTTGGTTGCCCTTCCCCACAACATTTTCTGTGTGTTCCTTCCATTTTAAGTTGTTCGTAATTGTAATTCCTAGGTATTTAGCTGCATTTACGGCCTTTAGGTTTGACTGATTTATCCTTTAACCGACGTTTAACGAATTCCTTTTAGCACTCATGTGGTTGGCCTCACACTTTTCTTTATTTAGAGTCAATTGCCAATTTTCACACCATTCAGATAAATTTTTTAAATCGTTTTGCAATTTGGTTTAATCTTCTAATGACTTTATTAGTCGATAAACGACAGCGTCATCTGCGAACAACCTAAGACGGCTGCTCAGATTGTTTCCAAAATCGTTTATATAGATAAGTAACAGCAAAGGGCCTACAGCACTACCTTGGGGAACGCCAGCAATCACTTCTGTTTTACTCGATGACTTTCCGTCAATTACTACGAATTGTGACCTATCTGACAGGAAATCACAAATCCAATCACATAGCTGAGACGATATTCCATAAGCATGCAATTTCACTATAAGCCGCTTGTGTGGTACAGTGTCAAAAGCCTTCCGGAAATCCAGAAATACGGAATCGATCTGAAATCCTTTGTCAATAGCACTCAACACTTCATGCGAATAAAGAGCTAGTTGTGTTTCACAAGAACGATGTTTTCTAAACCGATGTTGAATGTGTGTCAATAGATCATTTTCTTCGAGGTAATTCATAATGTTCGAATACAATATATGTTCCAAAATCCTGCTGCATGTCGACGTTAATTATATGGACCTGTATTTAAGTGTATTACTCCTACTACCTTTCTTGAATATCGGTGCAACTTTCCAGTGTTTGGGTACGCATCTTCCGCCAAACGAACGGTTGTATATGATTGTTATGTATGGAGCTAATGCATCAGCATACTCTGAAGGGAACCTAATTGGTATATAGTCTGGACCAGAAGACTTGCCATTATTAACTATTTTAAGTTACTTCACCACTCCGAGGATACTTACTTCTACGTTACTCATGTTGACAGCTGTTCTTGATTCGAAGTCCAGGATATCTGCTTCTTCTTCTTTTGTGAAGGCATTTCGGAAGTCTGTGTTTAGTAACTACGCTTTAGCAGCACTGTCTTACATAGTATCTCCATTGCTATCACGCAGAGAATGCATTGACTGTTTCTTGCCGCTAACATACTTCACATACGATTAGAATCTCTTTGGACTTTCTGCCAGGTACCGAGACAAAGTTTCGTTCTGGAAACTGTTATAAGCATCTCACATTGAAGTCCGCGCTAAATTTCGACCTTCTGTAAAAGAAGGCCAATCATGGGAATTTTGCGTCTGTTTAAATTTGGCATGTTTGTTTCTTTGTTTCTGCAACAGTGTTCTGACCCGTTTTACGTACCAAGGAGGATCAGCTCCGTCGTTTGTTAATTTATTTGATATATATCTCTCAATTGCTGCCGATATTATTTCTTTGGATTGAAGCCACATCTGGTTTACACGTATATTATTAATTTGGAAGGAGTGGAGATTGTCTCTCAGGAAGGCATCAAGTGAATTTTTTCTGCTTTTTTGAATAGGTATATTTTTCGTTTATTTTTGGAGGATTTGGGGGTTACAATATTCAGTCTAGCTACGACAACCCTGTGTTCACTAATTCCTGTATCCGTTTTGATGCTCGTTATTAACTCAGGATTAATTGTTGCTAAAAGGTCAAGTGTGTTTTCACAACCGTTTACTATTCGCGTGGGCTCATGAACTAACTGCTCTAGATAATTTTCGGAGAATGCGTTTATCACAATTTCGGATGATGTTTTATGCGTACCTCCGCAATTAAACATGTATTTTCGCCAACTTATCGAGGGCAAATTAAAGTCGCCACAAATTATAATCATATGAGTCGGGTACGTGTTTGAAATCAAACTCAAGTTTTCTTTCAACGTTTCAGCAGCTGTATCATCTGAAATGGAAAGTCGGTAAAAGGATCCAATAATTATTTTATTCTGGCTGCCAACAATGACCTCTGCCCATAATAACTCACAGGAACTATCTACTTCAGTTTCGTGAAAAGATAAATTACTTCCAACAGCAACAAACAACCCTGCGGCAACCGTATGTAGCCTATCCTTTCGGAACACCGTTAAGTTCATCGCAAAAATTTCGGCTGAGCCAGCTTTCACTGCCTATAACCATTTGAGCATCAGTGTTTTCTATTAGCGCTTGGAGCTCTGGTACTTTCCCAACACAGCTACGACAATTTACAACTGTTATATCGATGGTTCCTGGATCTATATTCTTCCTTTGTTCGGTCTGCACCCTTTGTGACTGAAGCCCTTCTTATGTTTTCCCGAGACCCTCTAACCTAAAAAACCGCCCAGTCCACGCCACACAGCCCCTGCTACCCGTGTAGCCGCCTCCTGCGTGCAGTGGACACCTGACCTCTTCAGCGGAACCCGAAACCCAACCACCCTTTGGCGCAAGTCGATGAATCTGCAGCCTACACGGTCGCAGAGCCTCTGATTCAGACCCTCCACTCGGCTTTGTAAAATAGGTCCGCAATCGGTTCTGTCGACTATGCTGCAAATGGTCAGCTGTGCTTTCATCTTGAAAGCAACACTGGCAGCCTTTATCATTTCTGTTACCCGTTCGAAACCAGAGAGAATCTCTTCTGATCCAAAGTGGCACACATCATTGGTACGGACGTGAGCAATCACCTGCAGTTGGCTGCACCCTGTGCTCTTCATGGCATCCGGGAGGACCCTTTCCACATCTGGAATGACTCCATCCGGTATGCTCACGGAGTGCACATTGGTTTTCATTCCCTTCTTGACAGCCATGTCCCTAAGAGGCCCCATAACGCGCTTAACTTTGGAGCTCCCGGCTATCAATAATCCCACCCTCTGTGATTATCCGCATCTTGCAGGCTGAAAGGTTTCCTCTGAAACAGGACAGGCGACAGTATCTGGCTGAGCGAAAGTGTCAGCCACAAACAGTACCTGGAACCTGTTGTCAGACAGACCGGGAAAGACTGTGCGGCTGGTCCCGGCGGAGGTTCGTGGCATGGGTGTACGTGTTTGTCCTTATGATAATTTAGGTAGTAGTGTGTAAGCTTAGGGACTGATGACCTTAGCAGTTAAGTCCCATAAGATTTCACACACATTTGAACAAACCGGCAAGCCCACACGTGCGGCCGCCTGGAAAGTCTTTTGTCGCCTGCTACGCCGCAGGGCGACCTCCCACTCGACCACAGGTGAGGGGTCAGTCCCGGTGCGAGCAGTAACTGGGCTGTCCACCGGTGAGGACCGATCGGAGGACTCGGACGTGCTGGACGTCGTTGGATCACCACGGCCGGTCCACAACAGTGGTACCCATGCACTGTAGTGTCAAGCTGTGTAACCGAAGCCAAGACCTCATCAACCTACGCTTTTCGATGCTGTTGCGCATGGTCATACATAAAAATGTCAGGGCATCACAGCCTGAAGCTGAGAGCAAGTGTCACCAACTAGGCAGGAAAACGCAGGAACTGTGTCTAATAAATTAGATTAATGCGCAGAGATTCAAAAACCTAAGTACCGAAGCACTCAGGGGAAACTAAATACACTCCTGGAAATTGAAATATGAACACCGTGAATTCATTGTCCCAGGAAGGGGAAACTTTACTGACACATTCCTGGGGTCAGATACATCACATGATCACACTGACAGAACCACAGGCACATAGACACAGGCAACAGAGCATGCACAATGTCGGCACTAGTACAGTGTATATCCACCTTTCGCAGCAATGCAGGCTGCTATTCTCCCATGGAGACGATCGTAGAGATGCTGGATGTAGTCCTGTGGAACGGCTTGCCATGCCATTTCCACCTGGCGCCTCAGTTGGACCAGCGTTCGTGCTGGACGTGCAGACCGCGTGAGACGACGCTTCATCCAGTCCCAAACATGCTCAATGGGGGACAGATCCGGAGATCTTGCTGGCCAGGGTAGTTGACTTACACCTTCTAGAGCACGGGATACATGCGGACGTGCATTGTCCTGTTGGAACAGCAAGTTCCCTTGCCGGTCTAGGAATGGTAGAACGATGGGTTCGATGACGGTTTGGATGTACCGTGCACTATTCAGTGTCCCCTCGACGATCACCAGTGGTGTACGGCCAGTGTAGGAGATCGCTCCCCACACCATGATGCCGGGTGTTGGCCCTGTGTGCCTCGGTCGTATGCAGTCCTGATTGTGGCGCTCACCTGCACGGCGCCAAACACGCATACGACCATCATTGGCACCAAGGCAGAAGCGACTCTCATCGCTGAAGACGACACGTCTCCATTCGTCCCTCCATTCACGCCCGTCGCGACACCACTGGAGGCGGGCTGCACGATGTTGGGGCGTGAGCGGAAGACGGCCTAACGGTGTGCGGGACCGTAGCCCAGCTTCATGGAGACGGTTGCGAATGGTCCTCGCCGATACCCCAGGAGCAACAGTGTCCCTAATTTGCTGGGAAGTGGCGGTGCGGTCCCCTACGGCACTGCGTAGGATCCTACGGTCTTGGCGTGCATCCGTGCGTCGCTGCGGTCCGGTCCCAGGTCGACGGGCACGTACACCTTCCGCCGACCACTGGCGACAACATCGATGTACTGTGGAGACCTCACGCCCCACGTGTTGAGCAATTCGGCGGTACGTCCACCCGGCCTCCCGCATGCCCACTATACGCCCTCGCTCAAAGTCCGTCAACTGCACATACGGTTCACGTCCACGCTGTCGCGGCATGCTACCAGTGTTAAAGACTGCGATGGAGCTCCGTATGCCACGGCAAACTGGCTGACACTGACGGCGGCGGTGCACAAATGCTGCGCAGCTAGCGCCATTCGACGGCCAACACCGCGGTTCCTGGTGTGTCCGCTGTGCCGTGCGTGTGATCATTGCTTGTACAGCCCTCTCGCAGTGTCCGGAGCAAGTATGGTGGGTCTGACACACCGGTGTCAATGTGTTCTTTTTTCCATTTCCAGGAGTGTAATTCGCCCCTGGTTAAGAACTTGTAATATGTCACAAAATCGGTTTACTTTCCGACGTAGACGATAACGCGAGAACTGTGGCTAAAAGATATTAAATTAACACCCGGAATCATCAAGAAACTAAACTATTAAAGCACACAGATAATATTACAAAATTCGCTCCTAGTTTGGAACTCGTAAAAGTCATAATATCGCCTTGGGTTTGGTGTAGTCAAGTGCTGAGTCTTGTGCATCTGGGCGCTACAGTCTGGAACCGCGCGACCGCTACTGTCGCAGGTTCGAATCCTGCCTCGGGCATGGATGTGTGTGATGTCCTTAGGTTGGTTAGGTTTAAGTAGTTCTAAGTTCTAGGGGACTGATGACCTCAGCAGTTAAGTCCCATAGTGTTCAAAGCCATTTGAACCATTTTTGTGCGCCTGTTTGGATGAATGGTCGTCATACAAGCTTGTTCAAAAATGGTTCAAATGGCTCTGAGCACTATGGGACTCAACTGCTGAGGTCATTAGTCCCCTAGAACTTAGAACTAGTTAAACCTAACTAACCTAAGGACATCACAAACATCCATGCCCGAGGCAGGATTCGAACCTGCGACCGTAGCGGTCTTGCGGTTCCAGACTGCAGCGCCTTTAACCGCACGGCCACTTCGGCCGGCTTACAAGCTTGTTGACACACAGCTAAATACTACAATGAGCGTAATGGCTGGCGCAATCGGATCTACTCCGATTCACAGGCTTCCACTGTTAACCGGTATAATGCGTCCTGATCTACGCTGATCTACTGCCCTTATGAAGAAATACACAACATCTCCAATAATCCTAGTCTACCGGTGCATAGCCACCTGCCACTTTTGAATCTCAAAAGACTACAGTCGCGCCGCCGATCTTTGCGTGATCCTGCTGACATGGATGCCAAGGATTTTAAACCCCTTGATTAATGGACTGCCCTGAACAGAATCAGAACCCGTCATGTTCTCCACAAGTGGAAAAAGCTGCCTAATTCATACTGTAACAGCGGAGTTCAACACCTGACTATTCATCACATTGTCGGTGACAGCAAGATTCGAGCCTGTCACGGTGATGAAGAGGAGTTCTTGCTGGCAACTCCAGATGCTGCGCGCTGGATTGAAGGACTCGATATCTAGTTGCGAAGCGCAGACATTACTAAGGTTCTCATCCGTAAATAGGTATATGTATACATTTATACGTAATCATTGATATGTGTGCACTAGCCATGCGCTGAATAATAAATAAATTTGTCATTTTTTTAGCAGAGAACAACAATGTTCAAGGAAAGGGTTAATTGCTGTACAGATTTTGGCTGACTAGCTATTATCAACAGCCCATAAATGCTTGTTAGCATCTGTTTGTGTCGGAGTGTGCTAGGAATCAATGTATCCGTGAGGCTTCTAGTAGGACTTCTCCACTAGGAGTAGGACTGCTCTTTTAGCAGCCTCGTGGAAATGACTCCTAGAGCGCTCTGACACAGACATCGGCTGCCAAGTGTTTGTGAGCATCTGATAATGACTAGCCATTAACAATTTACATCACAACTAATTGAAATAAAGAAACGTTTTAGTCCACAGTTAGCACAGCGTTGGATGTAATACAAGGTGACACAGAAAAACGGGAACATTTCCACAATCCAATAAGACTAGAAGTGACGAAGGAAAGAAATTACTTTCAAAGTAACTGAAATCTTACAACTTTGACATTTACGACACACTGGTGGCATTTGTCATTTTTTTAAAAATTACGTCCTTTAGATGGCGTCCTCCTGTACGAATACATTCGTGAAATCTGCTGTTGAGATTCCTCATTGACCACTGCAACATCTCAGCTGGGATACTGTGAATTACATCCCGATTTTCTATTTTAACTCATCCAGGGTTCTTGGTCGAATCGTGTAGACTTTGCTCTTGAGGTAGCCACACAAAAAAAAAAAATCACATATGGATAAATCTGGCGATCTAGGAGGCAGGGAATGTTACCGAATCGTGAGCTCACACGGTTGCCAAACATTTCTCGCACATATGCCAATCATTGCCGTGCAGAGTGTGATGACGCTCCGTCCTGTTGAAACCAGGCTTCTTGAACGTTTGGAGAGTTGTTCAGTGCAGATGTAACGAAAATTCGTAACATCTCCACGTAACGATCGGCATTGACAGGTATTGTGTTTCCCTGTTCACTTGCGAAAAATGCGGTCCGATAATCCCATGTCATGAAACACTTCACCACTCTGTCACTTGTAAAGGGCGCTCATGAACGTCATTAGAATTTGTGTTAGCCCAGTAACGGTAGTTCTATTTATTCACTTAGCCTGTGAGATGAAAATGTGCCTCATCAGACATTCACAACTTGTTTAGAAATTCTTTGTCATTGTTTATTTTTGTTATCATTTGTTGACAGAATCCTAACCGTAGCCCCTAATCTTTTTGCTTCAGTTGCATTACCATCTATAGTTTGTACGGAGGAAATTTTAAACCAAGATGAAGAATTCTGCGAACACTCTCCCGTGACATTCCAACCAATGCTGGCTGCTTATGAACTGAACGCCGTGGGTTACGTAAGACAGACTCGCCTACAACATCAATGTTTGTAGGAGAACGCAAACTTCTTGGTGGTCCTGTTGGTTTCTTCCTGAGGGCAGATCCAGTCTCTTCAAAGCTATTAATCCAACATTTTATCGCGTGTTTCGACGGAACGGCATCATTGGGTCCTAAATTATAAAAAGATCGAAACTCCCTCTGCGACGCTGCCAAACTATCACTGTTTTTGCAAAACATTTTTATGGCTAACGCACGCTATTGACCGTTCCACTGATGTATGGTTACTGAAATGGCGGACTGTTTACTCGTTGTCACAAACCGGCAGTGCTGCCACCTGCCCATGGCTGCCACTACTAATTTCAGACTTCCCTTTATTCTGTGTCACCCTGTATTACGTCTTATATTATTAGTTGCCTGTTTATGGGTCAAAGTTCCTATTGATAGTAAGAATTTGTGTAACAATAAACACAGTCTATGTTTAAGTTATAGTAAACAGGCTAGAATGTACCAAATAAATAAACAGGGAAACATATACAAATCACTGTCAGGAACAGGAATGACAACTCATTCATCTACATTATGTTTTACATGTAAGTATTAATAAATATAAGGAATAGCGTTGGTACTGATATTTACACTGAAACAATTAGTTAGTCACGTGAAATAAACTTGGATTGTTCTGAAATGATACGATCGTGTGTCCAGTTGGGCAAACTTCACTGCAAAATCGGTTGATTACAGCAGTGTTGTACATTTCCTATGAATGCGTATACGATCCGATTACGTAATTTTGTATTATGCCTAATGATGCAAATATTCCCTGCAATTAGTGAGTTTAGCATGTCTGTGCACTCTGCTAAGTAATTTTGAAGGAATATTCCAAACACTGAACTGAAAGAACCAGAGGTTGTAGAGAGTTTCAGGGAGAGCATAAGGGAACAATTGACAGGAATGGGAGAAAGAAATACAGTAGAAGAACAATGGGTAGCTCTGAGGGATGAAGTAGTGAAGGCAGCAGAGGATCAAGTAGGTAAAAAGACGAGGGCTAATAGAAATCCCTGGGTAACAGAAGAAATATTGAATTTAATTGATGAAAGGAGAAAATATAAAAATGCAGTAAATGAAGCAGGCAAAAAGGAATACAAACGTCTCAAAAATGAGATCGACAGGAAGTGCAAAATGGCTAAGCAGGGATGGCTAGAGGACAAATGTAAGGATGTAGAGGCTTGTCTCACTAGGGGTAAGATAGATACTGCCTAAAGGAAAATTAAAGAGACCATTGGAGAGAATAGAACCACTTGTATGAATATCAAGAGCTCAGATGGCAACCCAGTTCTAAGCAAAGAAGGGAAGGCAGAAAGGTGGAAGGAGTATATAGAGGGTTTATACAAGGGCGATGTACTTGAGGACAATATTATGGAAATGGAAGAGAATGTAGATGAAGATGAAATGGGAGATAAGATACTGCGTGAAGAGTTTGACAGAGCACTGAAAGACCTGAGTCGAAACAAGGCCCTGGGAGTAGACAACATTCCATTAGAACTACTGATGGCCTTGGGAGAGCCAGTCATGACAAAACTCTACCATCTGGTGAGCAAGATGTATGAGACAGGCGAAATACCCACAGACTTCAAGAAGAATATAATAATTCCAATCCCAAAGAAAGCAGATGTTGACAGATGTGAAAATTACCGAACTATCAGTTTAATAAGTCACAGCTGCAAAATACTAACGCGAATTCTTTACAGACGAATGGAAAAACTGGTAGAAGCGGACCTCGGGGAAGATCAGTTTGGATTCCGTAGAAACACTGGAACACGTGAGGCAATACTAACCTTACGACTTATCTTAGAAGAAAGATTAAGAAAAGGCAAACCTACGTTTCTAGCATTTGTAGACTTAGAGAAAGCTTTTGACAATGTTAACTGGAATACTCTCATTCAAATTCTGAAGGTGGCAGGGGTAAAATACAGGGAGCGAAAGGCTATTTACAATTTGTACAGAAACCAGATGGCAGTTATAAGAGTCGAGGGACATGAAAGGGAAGCAGTGGTTGGGAAAGGAGTGAGACAGGGTTGTAGCCTCTCCCCGATGTTATTCAATCTGTATATTGAGCAAGCAGTAAAGGAAACAAAAGAAAAATTCGGAGTAGGTATTAAAATTCATGGAGAAGAAGTAAAAACTTTGAGGTTCGCCGATGACATTGTAATTCTGTCAGAGACAGCAAAGGACTTGCAAGAGCAGTTGAACGGAATGGACAGTGTCTTGAAAGGAGGATATAAGATGAACATCAACAAAAGCAAAACGAGGATAATGGAATGTAGTCAAATTAAATCGGGTGATGCTGAGGGGATTAGATTAGGAAATGAGACACTTAAAGTAGTAAAGGAGTTTTGCTATTTAGGGAGTAAAATAACTGATGATGGTCGAAGTAGAGAGGATATAAAATGTAGACTGGTAATGGCAAGGAAATCGTTTCTGAAGAAGAGAAATTTGTTAACATCGGGTATAGATTTAAGTATCAGGAAGTCGTTTCTGAAAGTATTTGTATGGAGTGTAGCCATGTATGGAAGTGAAACATGGACGATAACCAGTTTGGACAAGAAGAGAATAGAAGCTTTTGAAATGTGGTGCTACAGAAGAATGCTGAAGATAAGGTGGGTAGATCACGTAACTAATGGGGAGGTATTGAATAGCATTGGGGAGAAGAGAAGTTTGTGGCACAACTTGACTAGAAGAAGGGATCGGTTGGTAGGACATGTTTTGAGGCATCAAGGGAACACAAATTTAGCATTGGAGGGCAGCGTGGAGGGTAAAAATCGTAGAGGGAGACCAAGAGATGAATACACTAAGCAGATTCAGAAGGATGTAGGTTGCAGTAGGTACTGGGAGATGATGAAGCCTGCACAGGAAAGAGTAGCATGGAGAGCTGCATCAAACCAATCACAGGACTGAAGACCTCAACAACATTCCAAACACAACAAGTAGTACTGTGACTACTGTTAACATACACTCCTGGAAATGGAAAAAAGAACACATTGACACCGGTGTGTCAGACCCACCATACTTGCTCCGGACACTGCGAGAGGGCTGTACAAGCAATGATCACACGCACGGCACAGCGGACGCACCAGGAACCGCGGTGTTGGCCGTCGAATGGCGCTAGCTGCGCAGCATTTGTGCACCGCCGCCGTCAGTGTCAGCCAGTTTGCCGTGGCATACGGAGCTCCATCGCAGTCTTTAACACTGGTAGCATGCCGCGACAGCGTGGACGTGAACCGTATGTGCAGTTGACGGACTTTGAGCGAGGGCGTATAGTGGGCATGCGGGAGGCCGGGTGGACGTACCGCCGAATTGCTCAACACGTGGGGCGTGAGGTCTCCACAGTACATCGATGTTGTCGCCAGTGGTCGGCGGAAGGTGCACGTGCCCGTCGACCTGGGACCGGACCGCAGCGACGCACGGATGCACGCCAAGACCGTAGGATCCTACGCAGTGCCGTAGGGGACCGCACCGCCACTTCCCAGCAAATTAGGGACACTGTTGCTCCTGGGGTATCGGCGAGGACCATTCGCAACCGTCGCCATGAAGCTGGGCTACGGTCCCGCACACCGTTAGGCCGTCTTCCGCTCACGCCCCAACATCGTGCAGCCCGCCTCCAGTGGTGTCGCGACAGGCGTGAATGGAGGGACGAATGGAGACGTGTCGTCTTCAGCGATGAGAGTCGCTTCTGCCTTGGTGCCAATGATGGTCGTATGCGTGTTTGGCGCCGTGCAGGTGAGCGCCACAATCAGGACTGCATACGACCGAGGCACACAGGGCCAACACCCGGCATCATGGTGTGGGGAGCGATCTCCTACACTGGCCGTACACCACTGGTGATCGTCGAGGGGACACTGAATAGTGCACGGTACATCCAAACCGTCATCGAACCCATCGTTCTACCATTCCTAGACCGGCAAGGGAACTTGCTGTTCCAACAGGACAATGCACGTCCGCATGTATCCCGTGCTCTAGAAGGTGTAAGTCAACTACCCTGGCCAGCAAGATCTCCGGATCTGTCCCCCATTGAGCATGTTTGGGACTGGATGAAGCGTCGTCTCACGCGGTCTGCACGTCCAGCACGAACGCTGGTCCAACTGAGGCGCCAGGTGGAAATGGCATGGCAAGCCGTTCCACAGGACTACATCCAGCATCTCTACGATCGTCTCCATGGGAGAATAGCAGCCTGCATTGCTGCGAAAGGTGGATATACACTGTACTAGTGCCGACATTGTGCATGCTCTGTTGCCTGTGTCTATGTGCCTGTGGTTCTGTCAGTGTGATCATGTGATGTATCTGACCCCAGGAATGTGTCAATAAAGTTTCCCCTTCCTGGGACAATGAATTCACGGTGTTCTTATTTCAATTTCCAGGAGTGTAGAATGACTTTGAACACAAGAATTCATAGACGTCGCAGCAAGCTAACACTTATATTGACAGATTTATTTTTAGATGAAATAAGTCAAATAGAAAAATAAGACTTTCAACAAAAATGTCTCTGAGCACTATGGGACAACTGCTGAGGTCATTAGTCCCCTAGAACTTAGAACTAGTTAAACCTAACTAACCTAAGGACATCACAAACATCCATGCCCGAGGCAGGATTCGAACCTGCGACCGTAGCGGTCTTGCGGTTCCAGACTGCAGCGCATAAGACTTTCAAAACACTGAAAATCACTGTGAACTATCTACCGTTGGAACAATATTTTAATAATAGACGAAGCGATCAAACCACAATATTATTCAAGCAAAGGCAATTTTCTTTTAATATTTAACTAGTCTAGAGCCAAAACTCAAATTTAATTAGATAATTACTTTCGATTAAAAAAATACAATGAAGGTCTGTTATTGTACAAACAGGCTGTTAGCTAATTTAAATTTACTCGTGAATTTTTCAAAAGAACAAAATTTGATACGTGTTGTTACTAATTCTTGCCAACAGGAATCTTGGAATCAGGAAACTGTCCCACTAAAAAATGACATTAGTCAATAATATGATCTACCACACAAATTACTTTGATGTAAAACACACTACTTTGAAACAAAACACTATATAATGGAAAAATTATTGTTTTCAAAAGAGTCACGAGGATTCACAGTTCAAGTTACTGGTCATTCTAAGCTTCAGGCTTACAGTCTCGTGATGCTGGTGTCGTCGAATGCCACGATCTTGTGGAGAGATTGGTCGGTGCAAGAATTGACGAGAACGACTTCATTTTCAAAGTTTGCGACGACTCTTTGATGCTGCACAGTGGCATAAACTGTTGTCAAAGTTCTCTCCTCCGACCGCAGCAATCATTAGTGTCGGGCTTGCGAGAAAGTCACACGCTTTAACTCGCGCCTCTCAAAAAGCACGTGAACACCACCGTTTATGAGCCCGCCTCGAGGCCCATCCTCTGCTGACAACGCGAGCAGCAGCGGAATTTCCCCTCTGTGAACATCGCGCCTACCCACGAACCCCAACTCATTAAGGCGCGGTTGACACTGGGGCGATAAGATATGCGATAATACACGCGATGCAGCCTCCTTTACGACCTGTAGCAAGACAGTACGAATCGTGTTTCCGGCTCAGTTGCAATCACAAGCTCTTCTAAAGAGGATGTTATTGTGGCTTATCAATATTTAAGGCTCAAACAACTGAAAGATAAAAGAAGTAGTGTATGAACTCGTGCTGTGCTGTGGTTTCTCGTGAGCTCTCTCAACAAGGACACTATTCCCACAAATTGTACAGGATGAGTCCCGACAGTTTCCACTTTTAGAGCAACTAGTATCAGATCCTCTGAAAAATCAGGACATAAATTTTCGGCTTGCAGTTTCTCAGTAAGACACATGGTGTGACACTTTATTCAATGAAGTAAGTATATAAATAATGAATACAATTTAAAAAGCTTCAACTGTTTAGTATGTTACGGTAGAATATGATTCAGATTCAGATGTATCTCATGTATGGGGAAGCGCTGCTGGATCTGTTGAACAACTTTTTGACTATACGCTGCACAGCAAGTAATGCACAGGCCAAGACGTCTTTCTGCTTTGAAAGCACACGTGCTAGTGAGTGCTTCGGCTTGTATCGGCAGCAACACGAGACAGCTGCGTAGCGCGGTGCGCTGTCGTAATGCCGAATGTGACGCGTCGTAGCTCATCGCGACCAAATGTCAGAATATATCGCGTATTTACTCCTTCCTTCTAGCGTCAGAAACAATTTACTATAAATAACCTTATAGGTTGGGCAACCACAGCTAAAAACTTGTACATAATGTGCAGGACAATCAAACAATTTAAAATCACATACGGTAAAATAGCCTCTATTAAAACTGAGTGAAAGTCCAAATGTACAATAGCTGTTTATCGTGTTTTCACTGTATGACGAACGTTTTGTACCCTGGAGGTATATCATTAGGTCATATCTGCATACAGAATAAAACTACATGAGTAAAACCGCTAGTAGTCAACATAACCTACCGAACAAAGTAGACAGTAAAGCGATGTATTCACAAAACTAATAGTTGTGTTTCTTATACTGGATTGTTATTTAAAACTGAGATCCACTTTTTTACTACGATTCCCAATCTGCGTGTTCCTTCAATCTGGCTTCTAACGCTGGATGACGCGATCTTCAACTCGCGTGGGGGTGGTGCGTGCTTGGCTCCACAGTATTGAGTGTGGGGGTAGCGCTGTAACGTGTAGTTGTAGTTGACGTATGCCCGCATATTTTAGTATGTTGGTTTCCAAGGATTGTGTAGCTTTTAATTCTTTGTTTCTCCCGCTTATTTTGATGATGATAGGTTTCTTCTCTTATACACTCTACCGACACCTCGAGCAGTACTTTATTACGCTCATTCTGCAATGCTTTGTGTTCATAGGTCTTACTATGTCACACGTTGATTGTCATGTGCTGTGTGGGCTCGACTTTTGACTGTGTTTTGGAGATGATCACGCATGGTTCAGATCGGATGCCCATCTGACATTTCATCCTAGGTTTTCCAGTGTACCTTGGAATCCGTGGTACATCAAGTATTAGTTTTCTGAGTACATCACTTTTCCGTCTACTTTGTTCTGTAAGTTATGTTGACTACTACTGCTTTTACTTATGTAACTTTATTCTATATGCAGATATGACCTGCAAGTATGTATACCTCCAGCGTACGAAACCGGTCGTCATACAGTGAAAACAAAATAAAGAGCTATTGCGGATTTGGACTTTATTCAGTTTTAATATAGACTATTTTATAGTCTCTGATTTTAAATAAAAATCAAATTACAGTATCAAAAACAATTTAGACACGTTAGATACATTTCTTACACGAGAATATACGCCGCAGACAACACCAAACGTAAACTGGTCAGCGACTAAATGTTTCAGTGCAAGCTTTTTAAAATATGTGCGGCCCTAAACTTTACTCTGAAGCATCACAATAACTACGGGCAACAACGAAAAGAAAACCACTTCATTGTCAAGCTGTGATGTGTGACTATAAGACGCGGATTTTTTTTTTTCGAATTGTTTCCTCAAACCGAAAGAGAAAGTATGCGAATCCAAAAAGTGTGGTTACTACATTTTTATGCGAAAAGTAAATGTTTTGCAGACAAACTAGCTACAGTGATGGATGTAGCTTTGCTTCATCATTTTCTAAGAAAATCGGATGACTTTAAATTTCGCTACACCCATACTGTACGATACAAGTTAGGTGGAGAGACCATCACTCGGTGTTGCGCCGGATGATACGACACAGACACCCGTCGGTGTAGCTAGAGTAGCTAAATATCGCAAATTGTAAAAATGAAGGGCCGAAGTTTCTTTGACAGATTGAGTTTGCGTCCAGCTACATTATACGACTTGTACGATAGTAAAAAAACTATTTTTCGTCAACGAAATGACCGAGAAAATGATGTGCTTGGTAAAACTGCTGCCTACCCTCTAAAACGAAAGATAAGGAGGGTGGCCTGTGTTCGATTGTAAAAAAGGAACGGATTGGCTCGGTATGCTCGCTCTCCACCCTACCGGGTCACTGAACCGTATCATCATCACGCAAACATGATCTATGAAATGACAATCTATTCACTTAGGCAGACTGAATTAAACAACGCACATTCAGTACATACTGAAAGAGTTTGTAATGAAGATGTAATGCTTTGTAAAGCTCATGTTTTCTCTGAATTTTCAGATTTTATAGGCCTAGGGCACCTCTTCCAGATATCGTACTGAGCCCAAATTTTACATAGCTCTTTTTTTAAAAAATAGAATGAAACCAAACCGACTGGTAGCCCAAGAAGAAATACACATAACTTAAAAAAGAACCAAACAGGAGGTATCTACTGGATCTTGGCAGCATCCCCGTTTTCAAGAAGGGTCATATGACGGACCCACAGATGTGACAGATGCACAGAGCTATAGGACCACGTCACTAGCATCAAACTGTTGTATGATACGAACGACGTTTAGGGTTTATTGCCCAGTAGGCGAAGAGGTCATTAGAGGCGGATCCTTAGCACAGAGAGCACTAAAAAGAGGAAAGAAATCAATCCGACGTTTTTCGAAGGAATCATCCAGAGATTTGCCTTAATCGATTTACAGAGAGAACGGGGCACTACAAATTATGAGAGAAGTCGAGGGTTTACAAACCACTTCCGTCATGTGCGATTTTTAAAATTTATTTCATTTCTTTATTTATTTCCTTATTTCAACTACATTAAGATTCGCTTTCATTTTAATCCTACACTGTGATAGACTGGAAAGGGGGGCTGAGTGGGGGGAATGGGTTCAAATGGGTCTAACAAGGGAACCTCCCCATCGCACCCCCCTCAGATTTAGTTATAACTTGGCACAGTGGATAGGCCTTGATAAACTGAACACAAATCAATTGAGAAAACAGGAAGAAGTTGTGCGGAACTGTGAAAAAATAAGCAAAACATACAAACTGAGTAGTCCATGGGCCACATAGGCAACATCAAGAAGAACGTGAGCTTAGGAGCGCCGTGGTCCCGTGGTAGCGAGAGCAGCTGCAGAAGGAGGGGTCCTTGGTTCAAGCCTTCCCTCGAGTGAAAATTTTACTTTCTTTATTTTTCCATAGTTATTATCTGTCCGTTCGTTCATTGACGTCTCTGTTCACTGTAATGAGTTTAGTATCTGTGTTTTGCGACCGCATCGCAAAACCGTGCGATTAGTAGACGAAAGGACGTCCCTCTCCAATCGGAACCGAAAACGTTTGATCGCAAGGTCATAGGTCAACCTATTCCTCCACAGGAAAACACATCTGATATATTCTATACGACACTGGTGACAGGAATATGTTGTCGACCCATCTAAATTGTACACTTGGCGAATGGGTAAAAAGATTCTTCTACCTTGCCCGATTTAGGTTTTCTAGTGGATGTGATAATCACTCCCAAAAAAGTGATGAAAACATAATAGTTTGTCACATAAACTGAAAATAAAAAATTAAACTTTTCACTCGATGGAAGATTTGAACCAAGGACCTCTCGTTGCGCAGCTGCTCAAGTTACCACGAGACCACGGCTCTCCTATGTTGCTTATCTTTCCATGAACCACTCAGTTTGTATATTTTGCTTATTTTTTCACAGTTCCACACAACTTCTTCCTGTTTTCTCAATTGATCTGTGTTCAGTTTTTCAAGACCTATCCACTGTGCCAACTTATAACTAAATCTGAGGGGGGTGCGATGGGGAGGTTCCCTTGTAAGCACTATGGGACTTAACATCTGAGGTCATCAGTCCCCTAGACTTAGAACTATTAAACCTAACTAACTTAAGGACATCACACACAGCCATGCCCGAGGCAGGATGCGAACCTGCGACCGTAGCAGCAGAGCGGTTCCAGACTGAAGCGCCTAGAACCGCTCGGCCACAGCGGCCGACGGAGGAAAGGGGAGGGCGGGCAGTGAGGAGGCGGCTTTGCGGGGGGGGGGGGGGAGGGGAGGGTTCGGCTTGGATAGTCAAGTGATGATGAGGTAAAGGTAGAGTGGCTTCAGCACAAAAATGGTTCAAATGGCTCTGAGCACCATGGGACTTAACATCTTAGGTCATCAGCCCCCTAGAACTTAGAACTACTTAAACCGAACTAACCTAAGGACATCACACACATCCATGCCCGAGGCAGGATTCGAACCTCCGACCGTAGCAGTCCCGCGGTTCCGGACTGCAGCGCCTAGAACCGCACCGCTACCGCGACCGGCGGCTTCATCACAAATGTAAACGAGTACGCCAGAATGCCCAACGTAAACTGTGCCAGACAACATTATTAATTACAATCCAATGTCTGATCCTGGAATGCCTTTTTGATGGTGGTGCAATCCAGCTGAAATCCATCCGTCAGACCGGGCTTTTTTCGCGCGTATTCCTGACGTTGTTTTTGAATAGTATATCCGATTTTAGTAGGTGAAATTTATTGCAAAATATTTTTCTTTAAAATTTTCTACGACTGAGTCCATATTTTCCCGTAACTGTATCTTCTGGTCCTCTTACTACTACAGCGTTCCAGTTACCCATGATTATTAGAATTTCACCGCCAACTGTATATTTAATTACACGTTTAATATCATCATATTCTTTATCTTCTTATCTTCTGCTTGTGATGTCGGCATGTATACCTGAAGTAATAATATTGGCTCGTTTTGCTGTCGATGCTGAAGAGAATAATTATGTCTCTGTATCGATCACAGTAACTCACTCTCTGCCCCACCTTCCAATTCATGACGAATCCTACTCCAGTTACATCATTGTCTGCTGCTGTTCATATTACCCCAAATCTGTCCGACCAGAAATACCTCTCCTCTTCCCATTTCACTTCGCTGACCTCGTTATATCTATACGGAACCGCTCTATTTCGCTTTTCAGATTTTTTAGCTTCCTACCGCACTCAGACCAATCTTCTGACATTCCACGCTCGATATCGTAGAATGTTATCCTTTCTTTAGTTTTTCGACTTTTTCTCATTGTCACTTCCTTTGGCAGTCCCTCCTGTAATTCAGAGTGAGAAAATAACCCGAAATTTTTTGTCTGTGGAGAAATCATCGTGTCACCGTGACAGGCTACATGTCCTGACGATACACAGTATGTGTCATTAATTCAGCGCCTTGTGTATTCTCATGTCGCTGATCATTGCTGATTATTTTACCTTTCAGGGGAAGTTTCCCATCACATGCTCAAAATGTTGCCCCAAACGTCTGTCCGTACCTCCTCACTCTTTTTGACAAGGCTGTTGGTAGAATGAGAATGACACCTTATATCGAGAGTCTTCGGTCGCCAGTGCTGATGAGTTTTATCACATATTTATGCAGCTACTGGGGCTGAACCTGCGCCCAGAACGCTTATGTTACTAGGTACCATACAGGGCCTTTATTTTCGTTTCCATTCTCCTCTGGTTCCAATGGTTCTGAGCACTATGGGACTTAACATCTGAGGTCAGCAGTCCCCTAGACTTAGAACTTCTTAAATCTAACTAACCCAAGCACATCACACACATCCATGCCCGAGGCAGGATTCGAACCTGCGACCCTAGCAGCAGAGCGGATCCGGACTGAAGCGCCTAGAACCGCCTGGCCACAGCGGCCGGCCATTCTCCTCTGTATTAATCTTGTCAGCAACTCGGATTGATTATCTATAAAGCTGATTGTGTAGTAATTCTCGCACTTAAATACGTAATTTTTCCTGTTGTGCGAATGACGTTTTTCCGCAGGCCTGATGTTATGCCTCCAATCTCATGTCATGTACATTCTACACACTCACATGAATAGTTTGGTTGGCACTTCCGTCAGTGAATGTGAAATTCCGAAACAATCAGCATACAAGCATCTATGCTCTCTCTACGTTTAACAGCAGAACTCCTCTTGGATTCTCAATGTCGAAGCTTTTTGCGTTAAGCACCATTCTATATGCTCATATATGCTCCCGATGGCCATTCCTAATTCGATTTCTCCAGATTTTTGCTGAGCCAATTTCTCTTTCACGCACTTTCCGTCTGTTTAATTCCTCAGCGATTTATATTTCTGTACTCCTGTCTTTTTCTCAACATTTCTGTATTTCGTTCTCGACTGCAGTATTCTTTTTTGTTGCCCAAGTTGCTTTCGCAGCTACCTTCCTAGTATATATATTTGCGTGTCCAATTTTTGCATTTGTGGCGATGCCCATTCGTCCTCAATTGAACTATCATACGTGATATTCATTATCTGCACGCTTAGAGAACTCAGACGTCCAACATCTTTCGCCAATACTTCAATGTCCCCTTTCTTTTCACATTCTTCCGGACGATTCTCTTAAACTTCAACCTGCTCTTCATCAGTGCTAAATGCTTCACTTCAGAATATTACGAAGTGTTTCCCCTCTGCAGAAATTCACAAGCATTCCACAGTAAGGGATCTTTTGGAATTCAAGCCTCTCCGTTTGTCCAAGAGGTTCAGGGTCTCCTAGAAAACAGCAGATGCCGTATTCTTTGACTTCTGGCAGGAGTTCCTAACAGCTTGCCTTGTCCACTACCCACAGCGTTAGCAAATATTTATCTTAGCTTCCTAGCAGGTACGACCCAGCACATAGTTCTTAGGGTATTTTCAGGTCGCGAGATTTCAAAAAAACTTTTTTTGCGTATTTTTACTCCTTATATTCTTAATATGTAATTAAAAAGTGTTTTTGTTGGGAAATTATTCTTTACACCTGAAAATCGCGTTTTAATGGACGCGCGCATACGCTCACTCTAGCCGGTCTCGGAGCTTGGGCCATTTGCGACAACGGTCGATGTCTCTATCCAATTAAAGGTATTGTTAACATTCTGAACCAAGAAAATATCGATATAGGTGTTGTACTTGTCAAGCAGATGTTCAGGTATGTGCCTTCGACAAAAGTCAGAGGAAAAAAGCGGTTATGATAGTACTTTGTCACAGGAGTTTAACGAATGGACAATCCGCAGCACGATTGCTGGTCTGAAAGTTGATATAAACGGAACCAAGCTGAGATGAACTGACCAATGGATACTTTTGATCATAAGCCACCACTGACGAGTGAACTATCACTGATGTGTACAGACATCTGACTCATGACAATTTGATGGAGAGATGCCTTTAAGCCTATACGCAGAACAACAATGAAGAACTGATTCGTTAAACTATACGCAGAACAACAATGAAGAACTGAACTCATTAATGTTGAGTTACAAGTTTCTTGTAAAAGTCGTTGAAATTGCCAAAAATCCGTTGTGCGTCATTTCTAGTGACGGATCAAGGTTGTACTGCGTCATTGGACTCGTTACCACGGCTTGTTCATTCTCTACAAAAAAGGACGAGAAACGCGTCGGTGTTCGTGACAGAACAGCGTAGAAGCTACAACTGCGGCTAGAGGACACGCGCTTTAGATAATAAGATCTTCGAAGAAGAGGGAGGTTTACTGTATGGCCGAAGTATAGCAGAAGTTGAAATGTTTGACGTTATGTACACAAAAACCGAACTCAAACCTTTAAATGCGTATTTCTCGAACCAACGTTTTTTAAACCTGTTCGAACGTTCAAGAAAAAACGAGAATATGACTCTGTTAAAACTGGATGGCGTTTTGGATTTAATAAGCTTGTAATTGTGGTGTAGTTCTCAAAAAAAAATGAGTGTCAGTACCTACGCCTTTAAGTGGTCGCCGTTTTTAAATGCATTACAGGAAATTTTATTTTCGTGGTTCACGCCATACAGAATTTAATTCGATAATGCACATATGTTTAATTATGATTACAAACCTATAAACTTCACCCTCAATCTCGCAAACCGTTTAGTTGCGTAGTCCGCGCAGAGGTATTTTGGCCGCCATTTTGTGCTGCATAGGCTCGTCAATTTCCCGGGTAAAATTATTTACATAGTACTTAAGATATACACTTTTGTTTATTAAGATTTGTATGAAAAATATTTTTTTGCAGAAAAAAGATTGAACGTGACCATAAAATAAGGCCCCGAGACCGGAAATCCCCGCAAAGGGAAAGCTGCCAGGTAACTGTCTCTTTCACGACTTACAGTCATACACATACGTAACATCAAATATTGTAGGGCGAGTAAGGCAAGTAATGCGATACCATACTGAGCGCAGAGAACTGTAAGGTAATAAAAAACTGTAGACATTGCAGTAATGACTCCATAATATCGGAACCATGCACTCAACATTGCAAACAGTGGTGCAACGAGCGGGTGGGCGGGTGGTTACGAAGCAGTACTGCGTGTACCACGTACTCGGCGGCTTTCCCAGAGCCTTACCGCTCGCCACTCACACCTTGAGCGATGCCACGTTGTGATGAGGGGGACAGGACGGCAGACAAGGCCCGCACCGCCGTGACGGCTGCCAACTCATCACCGACAATGAGGCATCCCCGTCTCTCCAGTTCGCGCCTTCTCTCAAATAGCCTGGTCACTGCCGCAACACGCTGAGTCTCCAAAGATTCACGCTGTGAGGTTCACGGTCAGCGAACGATTCCAAGGACGCGTACGTCAGGACTCATAAACGCCTTTCTCTCTGTTGAAATTCCATCTGTTCAAACGGGTAGCAACAAAAGTTGCTTATTCCATCAAACGGCTGAAGTTTCAGAGATTTTTAGTGGCTAAACGTATTCACTTTAGGTTTAAGGGGGGTAGGACGTCAAACTTGGATAAGGAGAGTCACCTCAGGACATTCTAATTTCTACTGTCTATACTTTTACAAATAAATTCATAAAACTTTGTCACCATGACCAGGAAGGATTGAGGACTCACACTCATCGCAGGGGAAGTTCAAAAACGTAGCAAAACACCTTTTCTTTACAGGAGAAATTTCATCATTTTTTCACTTATTACTGGCTGCATTTGTTGCTGTAGGTACACTTTTCTTCCTAAGTAAGAGAGATTCTTCGATGAATTTTTCATAGCATACAAACAGTAGTTACAGGTGTATGAAACTCTAGAATTTTCCAGATCTATTAAAAAACTGTGGAAAAAAATTGAGATAATTAACTATAAAATTTGAATCTTTTCTAAACATGAAGTTTAAAATGTAACAATTCATTCATTTTTTCATAAATTAAATAACTTCTAGAGTTTCATACACCTGTAACTATGGTTTGTATGCTGTGCAAAAGTCATCGAAGAATCTCCCTTACTTAGGAAGAAAAGTGTGCCTATTGCAACAAATGCAGCCAGTAGTAAATGAAAAAATGATGAAATTTCAAATGTAACAAAAATGTGTTTTGTTACGTTTTTGAGCTTCCACTGCTATGAGTGTCACTCCTGAATCCTTCCTTGTCATGCTGTTAAAGTTTTATGAATTTAGTTGTAAAAGTATAGACAGTGGAAATTAAAATGGCCTGTGGTGCCCCTCCTGCTCCATGTCGGCCAGTTTGACGTCCTACCCCTCTTAACATTTCTTCCGTAATCGAGGTGGGAGAAATGTAATTTGGAGAGGTCTTTTTGTTATGCTTCTAACAGTAATAAAGAGTTGTGCAACATAATTAGCATAGCATATACGGCAAGCGAACTTTATTTATACACTGTGAGGTAAAGAAAACAACGCACCACGAAGAAATTATCCGAATGGGACAGAAATCGGTAGATGAGATGTACTTGTGCAGGAAAACAAAAATTTACAGTTTTGAAAGATTGGTTCATTTATTGAAGAGAAAGAGCTTCACAAACTGAGGAAGTCAATAACGTGTTGGTCCACCTGTGGCCCTTACGTATAGAGTTATTCGGCTTGGCATTGATTGACAGAGTTGTTGGATGTCCTTCTGAGGTATATCATGCCAAATTCTGTCCAATTGGTGCGTTAGATCTTTAAAATCCCGACTTGGTTGGAGGGCCCTGCCCTTAATGCTCCAAACGTTCTCAATTGGGGAGAGATCCAGAGACCTTGCTGGCCAAGGTGGGGTTTGGTAAGCACCAAGACAAGCAGAATGCGGGCCGGCATTATTTTCCTGAAATGTAAGGCCAGTATGGCTTGCCACGATGGACACAAAATTGGGCGTAGAATATCGTTGACGAGCCCATGTGTTGCATGGGTGACAACTAAAGGAGTCCCAATACATGACACTCCAGACCATCACTCTTGGTCGTCGGGCCGCATGGCCGGCCACAGTAAGTTTCGTAACCCACTACTGTCCGTGGCATGTCTAGACCCGTGTCCGTTCTGGAATCTCACTGACTGGCGTAGATTTTTCTTCAGTGATGATTCCCGCTTTGAACTGAGCAACCATGACCAGTGAAGACGTGTATAGTGACGCCACGGACAGCGGTGGAACACCATCCTGAGTCTCGTCCGACATACGGCCCAACGAGGAGCGATGATCCGGTGTGCTATTTATTTATCTTTTTTTTATAGCAGAACCTCTTTTGTTGTCATTCACATAAACCTTACAGCAGAATGGTTTCATTTCTTGGGAGCGTGGGGGAGAGGGGGGGGGGGGAGCGTCATCATACTTCCGAGTGATTTTATGCGGTCCACCACGAATTCCTCTCCTGTGCCAACCTCTTCATCTCAAAGCAGCACTTGCAAACTACGTCCTCAGTTATTTACTGGATGTCGGAATGTATTCCAATCTCTGTCTTTCTCTACAGTTTTTACCCTCTACAGCCCCCTCTAGTACCATGGAAGTCATTCCCCCACGTCTTAACAGATGCCAAAATGTCCAATCATCCTGTCCTTATCAGTATTTTCCACATATTATTTTACTGTCCGATTCGGTGCAGAATCCCCTAAACCTAATTTCAGCTGTCTGTAGCACCACATCTCAAATGCTTGTATTCCATACGTACATTCTTAGAAATTTCTTCCTCAAATAAAGGCCTGCGTTAGATACTAGTAGACTTTTCTTGGACACGAATGCTCTTTCTGCCATTGCTAGTCTGCTTTTCAATGTAACTTTTAATCCGTCTTGATTGCAAAATATTTATTCATATGACCGGTTTCGGTTCCTTTAGAACCATCTTCAGATCTGATATTTCGGTTACAGAAATAACCCGTCCAAATACAGCATGCGTGACGCAGCATGTGAAAGTTGCTGTATTTGGACGGGTTACTTCTGCAACCGAAATATTAGATCTGAAGATGGTTCTACAGGAACCGAAACCGGTCATATGAATGAATATTTTGCAATCAAGACGGATTAAAAGTTACATTCTAAAATCATTGATTGCGGCTATCCTTTCAGACATTATGTCTGTTTTAGCAAAGTCTGTTTTTCATCTCCTCCTTGCTCCGCCCATCATTGGTTATTTTACTGCCTAGGTAGCAGAATTCCTAAACTTCATCTACTTTGTGACCGTCTCCTGTTCTCATTTCTGCTACTTCTCATTGCTTTAGTCTTTCAACGATTTACTCTCTGTCCGTATTCTGTGCTCATTAGATTGTTCTTTCCATTAAACAGATCATGTAATTCTTCTTCACTTTCACTAAGGATAGCAATGTCATCAGCGTATCGTATCATTGATATCCTTTCACCTTGAATTTTAATTCCACTCCTGAATCTTCCTTTTATTTCTATCATTGCTTCTTCGATGTACACATTGAACAGTAGAGGCGAAAGACTACATCCCTGTCTTACACCTTTTTGAAATCCGAGCACTTCGTTCTTGGTCTTCCACTCTTATTATTCCCTCTTCACTCTTCTATATATTGCATATTACCCACCTCTCACTACAGTTTACCGTATTTTTCTCAGAATTTCTAATACCTTGCACCTTTTTACTTTATCGAACAGTTTCTCCAGGTCGACAAGTCCTATGAACGTGTATTGATTTTTCTTTAGTCTTGCTGCCATTATCAAGCACAACTGCCTCTGTGGTGCCTTTACCTTTTCAAAAGCCAAACTGATCGTCATCTAGCACATCTCCAGTTTTCTTTTCCGTTCTTCTGTATATTACACTTGTCAGCAACGTGGATGCATGAGCTGTTAAGCTGATTGTGTGATAATTCTCGAACTTGTCAGCTCTTGCAGTACTCAGAATTGTGGGGACGATATTTTTCCGAAAGTCAGATGATATGTCGCCTGACTCATACATTCTACACACCAACGTGAATAGTTGTTTTGTTGCCACTTCCCCCAATGATTATAGAAATTCTGATGGAATGTTACCTACACTGTCTTCCTTATTCGATTTTAAGCCCTCCAAAGCTCTTTTAAATTCTGATTCTAGTACTGGGTCCCCTATCTCTTCTAAGTCGACTCCTGTTTCTTCTTCTATCACATCAGACAAAACTTCCCCCTCATAGAGGCTTTCAATGTATTCTTTCTACCTACCCGCTCTCTCCTGTGCATTTAACATCTGAATTCCCACTGCACTCTTAATGTTAACACCCTTGCTTTTAATGTCACTGAAGGTTGTTTTGACTTTCCTGTATGCTGCGTCTGTCCTTCCGACAAACATTTCTTTTTCGATTTCTTGACAGTTTTCATGCAGCCATTTCGTCTTAGCTTCCCTGTACTTCCTATTTATTTCACTCCTCAGAGACTTGTATTTCTGTATTCCTGAGTTTGGTTCAAATGGCTCTGAGTACTATGCGACTTAACTTCTGAGATCATCATCGCCTAGAACTTAGAACTAATTAAACCTAACTAACCTAAGGACATCACACACATCCATGGCCGAGGCAGGATTCGAACCTGCGACCGTAACGGTCGCCCGGTTCCATACTGTACCTAGAACCGCACGGTCACTCCGGCCAGCTCCTGAGTTTACAGTAACATTTTTGTACTCCCTCCTTTCCTTGATGAACTGAAGTATTTTTTTTTTCTGCTACCCACAGTTTCTTCGCAGTTACCTTTTTTGTACCTATGTTTTTCTTTTCAACTTCTGTGGTGGTCCTTTTTAGAGATGTCCATTCCTCTTCAACTGCAGTGCCTACTTAGCTATTCCTTATTGTTACATCTATAGCCTTAGAGAACTTGAAGCGTAGCTCGTCATTCCTTAGTACTTCCGTATCCAACGTCTTTGGGTATTGATTCTTCCTGAGTAATGTCTTAAACTTCAGCCTACTCCGCATCGCTACTGTATTGTGATTTGAGTTTATATCTGCTCCTGGGTACGCCTTACAATCCAGTATCTGATTTTGGAATCTCTGCCTGACCATGATATAATCTAACTGAAATCTTCCAGTGTCTCCCAGTCTTTTCAAGTATACCTCTTCCTCTCGTCGCTCTTGAACAGAGTATTCACTATTACTAGCTGAAATTAATTACAGAACTCAGCTAGTCTTTTTCCTCTCTCATTCCTTGCCCCAAGCCCATATCCTCTTGTCGCCATTTCTTTTACTTCTTCCCCTACAACTGCATTCCAGTCCCCCATGACTATTAGATTTTCATCTCCCTTTAAATACTGTATTACCCTTTCAATATCCTTCTGTCTCTTCGTCCTCAGCTTGCGACGTAAGCATGTATACCTGAACTATCGTTGTCGGTGTTGGTTTGCTTTCGATTCTAATAAGAACAACCCTATCACTGAACTGTTCACAGTAACACACTCTCTGCCCTACCTTCTTATTCGTAACGAATCCTATTCATGTAATACCATTTTCTGCTGCTGTTGATATTACGCTATACTCATCTGGCCAGAAATCCTTGTTTTCTTTCCATTTCACTTCACTGACCCGTACTATATCTAGACTGAGCCTTTGCATTTCCCTTTTCAGATTTTCTAGTTTCCCTCCCACGTTCAAGCTTCTGGCATTCCACGCCCCGACTCGTAGAACGTTACCCTTTCATTGATTGTTCCATATTTTTCTCATGGTTATCTCCCCCCTTGGCAGTCGCCTCACGGGATCCGAATGGGGAACTATTCCGGAATCTTTTGCCAATGGAGAGACCGTCACGACACTTTGTCAATTACAAGCCACAAGTCCTGAGGATACACGTTATGTCTCTTTAATGCACTGGTTTCCAGTACTTTCTGCATCTTCATGCCATTGATCATTGCTGATTCTTCCGGCTTTAGGGGCAGTTTCCAAACCCCAAGGACAAGAGAGTGCCCTGAACCTCTGTCTCTCTTTCGCCCTCTTTGACAAGGCCGTTGGTAGAATGAAGGTGACTTCTTATCCCGGATGTCTTCGGCCGCCAATGCTGATTATTGATCAAAATTTAAACAATGGCGGATTTCAAACCCTGGATCGAGGACGTCCCGATTACTAATCAAAGACGCTAGCCGACCACTGGTACCACAGTGATACGTCGACGACATTCTACGGCGCGTTTTGTTGTCCTTCTTGGCAAGCCATTTTGGGCTTACATTTCAACAAGAGATTTTACTGCTTGTCTTCGTGCTTGTCGAACTCTGCCTATGTAAGCAAAGTCGCCGGATCTCATTATGGGCAGGACCCCACCAACTAACTGCGAATTTTGACCACCAAACACGCCAATTGAACAGTATTTGACACGATATCGTTAGGAGGACACCCAAATACTTTTTAGATTACGTTACACGTACCACCACCATCAACTCCACTACTACCATTATCGTCATCGTCATCATCATTATAATCTGACAACCACATCTCGAAAAAGACTGACTCCAATCTTCTGCATACATTATGGACATCAGCTACATTTTTACACGTTGTTTCCGCGGTTTTTCTAACGCCACCTACACATCATCCATTAAATCGTCGTCTAAGTCCTTTCTAAGTCGCTCTCAGTAATTCCCAACAATCGATCGATGAGAAACTTCAGATTTCCGAGGATTTACTTTAAAGTGCTATGTGCTGCTGCTATACAGTGAAACTGGATCTCCACAGTGAATGTCGATCTTCCGTTGCGGACACATCACTTTGTTCCGTTGTAATTGCAGTGCGTTCGGAAACTCGCAGTCCACTCGACTACGGACCACGGATGCAGCCTGCGTTGAGAAATCTGGTTTGCAACACCACATAAAGCGATTAGGCATGCTGATGTCCTTAGGCCCATGCCCGAGGCAGGATTCGAACCTGCGACCGTGGTGGTCGCGCGGTTCCAGACTGAAGCGCCTAGAACCGCTCGGCCACAACGACCGGCACGCTGCGAGAAGTGCTGGAAGACAGTCTGTGGGTTCTGGAAGGTACCGACAGGGATGTGGAACTATGCCGACTCGAGTGCCGTCACCAGCTGAGCTAGGTTTCTCGGTTGAGGATTCGTGGCGTGAACATCCCAATCTAGGGTGTCTCACACATTCTCGATTGCGTTTTAATCCTGGGAGTTTGGTAATTACGGGAGTTCGATAAACTCAACCTGGCGCTCTTCGAACCACGCATCTACACTGAAAGCTGTGTGACACGTTTCATTCTTCCACTGGTGTATCCCATCGTGTCGAAGAAAAAAATCTGCATGCAGGGTGGTATTGGTCCCTAAGGATAGATGCATACTTGTGTTGATACACTGCGCCTTCAGGAATGATGAGATAACCCAGGAATAGCCCTCGGGCCTGGACCCTTCCTACTGTTATTGCAGGGTGTTTGCTATGTAGACGTTTCACACCGTAAACGCCAACGGCCATCTGTCTGATGGAGCATGAAACGTGATTCATCTGAAAGTCCATCTGCCGCCAAACAGTGTTATTGGCGTGCAAATTGCAGCCTTCATCCCCGATGAACAGCAGTCGGCACGGTTGCGTGAAGCAGGCCGTCCCTCGTGGAGGCCCACACGTAGCAATGTTCCCGGAAGGGTCGTTGAGGAAATCCCTTGGTTCATTCTGGACGGTCAGTTGATCAACAGTTGCATGTCTATTCGCCGGGACAAATCTCCGCAATGTTCACCCCTGTCATCTATGGCCCGTGGTGCACTATAGTTGCCTCGACGCCGGTTTTGGGTAGCGCCATTTTGCCATCCACGGAATACCTTAACCACGGCGGCATGCGAACAGTTTACGTTTCGTGAATGCTTCCACTCTTGGCCTGAGAGCCAATGATCATGCCCTATTGGACGTCAGATAAATCGCTTCTATTCCTCGTTCCGACTATTTTTTTTCTGTTTTTTGCGTCCCTCCGGTCACGCTTTATATACACTCCACTGCTAGTGCTGCCACCTGGTGTATGTGAGTGGTTGCTGCATACTGACATCGGAATAGGCGGTGGTCACATTAATATGACTGGACCGTGCATAATACACTGAAGCGGCGAAGAAACTGGTATAGGTATGCATATCCAAATACAGAGATATGTAAACAGGGAGAATACGGCGCTCTGTCGTCGGCAACGCCTATATTGGACAACAGGTGTCTGGCGCAGTTCTTAAATGGTTCAAATGGCTCTGAGCACTATGGGACTCAACTGCTGAGGTCATTAGTCCCCTAGAACTTAGAACTAGTTAAACCTAACTAACCTAAGGACATCACAAACATCCATGCCCGAGGCAGGATTCGAACCTGCGACCGTAGCGGTCTCGCGGTTCCAGACTGCAGCGCCTTTAACCGCACGGCCACTTCGGCCGGCCGCAGTTCTTAGATCGGTTACTGCCGCTGAGTTTGAACCTTGTCTTATTCTCGGCGCACAAGCGATGGGATACAGCATCTCCGAGGTAGAGCTGAAGTGAGGATTTTCCAGTACGACCATCTCAGGAATGTACCGTGGATATCGGGAATCCGGTAAAGCATCAAATCTCCGACATCGCTGCGACCGGAAAAAGATTCTGCAAGAACGGAACCAACGACGACTGAAGAGAATAGTTCAACGTAACAGAAGCCCAACCCTTCCTCATATTGCTGCAGATTTCAGTGCTGTGCAATCAACAAATGTCAGAGTGCGAACCGTTCAACGAAACACCATCAACATGGGCTTTCGGAGCCGAATGCCCACTCGTTTACACTTGATACTGCACAACACAAAGCTTTACGCCCCGCCTGGGCCCGTCAAACCCAACATTGGACTGTTGATGACTGGAAACAGGTTGCCCGGTCGGAAGAGTCTCTTTTCAAATTGTATCGAGTGGATAGACGTGTATGGGGGAGACAACCTCATGAACCCGTGAACCCTGCATGTCAGCAGGGGACTGTTCAACCTGGTGGATCCTCCGTAATGGTGTGGGGCGTGTGCAGTTGTAGTGATATGGAATCCCTGAAGCGTCTAGATACGACTCTGATAGATGACACGTACATAAGCATCCTGTTTCACCACCTTCATCCATTCATGTCCATTGTGCATTCCGATGGACTTGGGCAATTCCAGCTGAGCAGTGAGACATTCCACACGTCCAGAATTGCTACAGAGCGGCTCCAGGAGCAATCTTCTGAGTTTAAACAATTCCGCTGGCCACCAAACTCCCCAGACATGAACATTATTGAGCATATCGGGGATGCCTTGCAACACGCTGTTCAGAAGAGATCTCCACCTCCTCGTAGTCTTACTGATTTACGGACACCCCTGCAGAATTCATGGTGTCATTTTCTTCCAGAAATACTTCAGACAGTATTAGAATCCATGCAGCGTCGTGTTTCGGCACTTCTGCGTGCTCGCGAGGGAACTACACGATATTAGGCAGATGTACCACTTTCTAGTAGATATTGTCCACGGTGCAATAAATGGAGTATCCCTATTCTAGGCGAGTAGAGTTTCAAAAGTGGGGACGTGGAAAATGTATAAAACTGATAATTTCGCCCCAAAAAATTGTTGCTAGTAATACTGTACATTAATAAGTAAACATTTAGTTACCTATGCTTCTATTACGTGGAAGACTTCTTCAGGAAGTACTTTATTGATGCTGATTACTTATGCAATACACAAAGTTGATTTCCGAATACACTTTTCGCTATCGCAGTATCTGAGATATGAATCCCATCTATATTGCTTCAATGAAATACGTCCTTGCATGAACAGACGATAACCACCGATATCCTGCCATACTGTTGAACCTTCTAGGTAAAATCAAACTTATGCAAAACCTTCTTCTTTCTTTGTTTTTGTCACTTTTGGTTGCCACACTTAACGGTATGTTGTAAAACGATACCCAATTCTTCGACATATTCTATGACTCAGCGAAACAAATTAGGCCTCACTACCCGGCGGCAGTAAAATTAGTTTTTTGCCGTCAGTGTACCCTTGGAAAAGTTTCAAAAAAGGCTCCCTACGGCCGTTGGATGGTTGATGATCGTCGATATTTACAATTTACAAAAATTACTTATTTTAAATATAATACCAGTACGTCAATAAAAAAATTGAAATTTTTCGGTGATACTGTAACTCTGTCAGTGACAGAAAAGGGCTTGGAAGTGCAGCTGAATGGAATGGGCAGCAGCTTGACAGCAGATTATGAGAATAACAGTAAAAAAAGCGAAACACGGGTAATGGAATGTAGTTGAATTACATCAGGCGATGTTGAGGAAGACACTAAAAGTAGTCATATCCGCTATCCTCGATGTTATTCAAACTGTACATTGAGTAAAGGAAACAAAAGAGAAACATGGAGTAGGAATTAAAAGCCATGGAGAAGAAATAAAAACTTTGAGATTTGCCGGTGACATTGTAATTCTAACAGAGACAGCAAAGGACTTGGAAGAGCAGTTGAACAGAGTAAATAGTGTCTTGAAATGAGTATATGAGATGAAAATCAACAAAAGCAAAACGAGGCTAATGGAATCTAGCCGAATTAAATCAGGTGATCCTAAGGGAATTAGATTCGGAAATGAGACACTTAAAGTGGTACATGAGGTTTGCTATTCGGGGAGCAAAATAACTGGTAATGGTCGGTGTAGAGAGGGTATAAAATGTAGACTGGCAGTGACAGGAAAAGTGCTTCTGAGGAAAAGAAATTTGTTAGTACCAAATTAAATTCAAGTGCTAGGACGTTATCTCTGAAGGCGTTTGGAGTGTAGCCATGTAAGGAAGTGTAACATGGATGATAAACAGTTCGTACCGGTAGGTAATAGAAGCTTTTGAAATATGGCGCTACAAAAGAATGCTGAAGGTTAGATAGGTAGTCGCGTAACTAACGAACAGGTACTGAAAAGAACTGGGGAAAAGGAAAATTGTGACATAACTTGTCTAAAGGTAGGATTGTTTGACGGGACACATTCTGAGACGTCAAGGAATTGTTAACACGCTATTGGAGGGAAATTTAAGGGGCAAAAATTGCAGAGAGATACCAAGATTAGGATCGAATGGGAGTAGGTTGCAGTAATTATTCGAAGTGGCTTGCAGAGTATAGAGTAGCGTGGAGAGGTTCATCAGTTCAGTCTTCGGACTGAAGACCACAACAGCAGTAACAACAGTGGATATCTAAAGACAGTATATCTACTTTGCCAGTGCTAACACAACTGGTGACATACCTTATATGATCTGATCAGATTTATCCAAACACGTACTAATGGACATCAACGTCGGGTGTGTCGCCGTCCGTCTTTATGAAGGGTTGGACGCCGTTGGAGACATTTTAAATGAAGTTTATGAATGTCTATGGATGAATGGCTGCCCATTCTTCCTAAAGAGCCGAAACCAGAGAAGGTAGTAACATTGCATGCTGGGACCTGGAGCGAAGCCGGCGCAACACTCTGGGTGGAACTCTTATGTCTGAACTACTCAGTAATTTTCGCATATTTTGTCTATCCTTCTACTTGCACTTGCAAAGGAAGCTTCTAATTACGATTACTGTGTTATCTTTAAGCTGTGTATACTGTGACATGAACATAACGTGACTCAGTAACTTTTTGAATATGAAACGTGATTGTGTAACAGTATGAATATAGAATACTACAGAGATTTCCTAAAATCAGTATTCCAAAATGCAATAGCAAGTGTAAACTAGGATCTGTGAGTGGTAACTTCTCAAGATCCTGATATTATCTGACGTGTAGAACGACCATGTGCAGTTACTGACACTCATCTCAACATATACGGAGATAGATACTGTCTCTTAAAGGCACCAAATAATGTCTTATTACGGTCATAACATTAATTCTTAGCTGTATAACAAGGTAACGAAGCTCAGCTCTGCTCTGCCTCCCTAACTGTCATGTAACTACCTACAGCAAGATTGTCTGAAAGAAATCACGCGACTTTTACTAAAAGCGTTTAAATGGAACGTGCGATGTGCAAGGCGTGTGTGCATGTTAGTACTCACAGATTTTCAATTGACAAACAGAAGGATGTAGTTCCGAGATTAGTTAAATCAGAAACCGGTTTCAGTTTAGTTCCTGCACTGTAATTGAGAAAGCAAAGACGGTTAAAATAGTAGTATTCCAAAATGTAACTTGTCTCTTAAACACTGTTGAACTAACAACAGCCATGACAAAAGCACTGAAATATATAGCTGTTTTAGTAAATTAAACAATTTCAGTAAGATCAGTTTCTGTATTAAGCGCACTTAGAAGGTGGTGCAGCGATGAAACTTTACCCTGGGAATCTGCATGATAAACACGAAGCAGCTGCCCAGTTATGGTCTCTTCACCAAGAATCGAATTACTGTGTTACACGAATAACTCACGAATGAAAATATTCCTCGGACAAAAAGTTCAAATATTTCTAATCGCAGCAAACGCAAATGCATTGGCAGATATTATCCATTCAGCTTACTCCAAGATGAGCAGAGCGACATACCGAAAGTAAAATTTTCACACTATCGCTTCCAACAGCACATAACGAAGTCAAACCCACGCCCGATAAGAAATAAGGCAGCTGCCAGTCCATCGTCATATACTCGAAACAATATTAATTCTGGCAGATCAATGAGATCTCCTCCGTATGTACTGAGGAACCAAAATCCATGTGACAAAGATTACAAAACGACTGCCACTTCTTCTTGTACAGCCACCTTAAAACTTCCGTCCACTTCGGGAATATTGACCACAAACAACTGCCACATAGATGCCGCTTTATGACAGTGTGAATTGTAATAATTTATACAATCATCGTCTCCGAGCCGTTCCTCTACGGTATGCAGGACACAATATTGTAAAATGTCTTCGTAGCCTTCCGCGTTAGCACGTCCTTGAGAGTAATAAGGGGACTACGCCCTAACCACTAAAATCACCCCCCCCCTCCCCATACCGTAACACCACAGTCTCTGTACACCACTATTGGTACTACACACGACGGCAGTTAACGTTTTCCAGGCTTTCGCCAAATTCAAACCCTTTCATCGGATTGCGACAGGGTACAGCGTGTTTCGTCAGTCCCAACCACTCGTTTCCAATCATCCACTGCCCATAGGCGTCACTCTTCACGCCACCTCAAGCATCTTTTACGATTGACTACATAAATGTGCCCTCCCCCCCCCCCCCCCCCCTCCCTCCATGAACCATGGACCTTGCCGTTAGTGGGAAGGCTTGCGTGCCTCGACGATACAGATAGCCGTACCGTAGGTGCAACCAAAACGGAGGGGTATCTGTTGAGAGGCCAGACAAACGTGTGCTTCCTGAAGAGGGGCAGCAGCATTTTCTGTAGTTGCAGGGGCAACAGTCTGGATGATTGACTGATCTGGCCCTGTAACACTAACCAAAACGGCCTTGCTGTTGTGGTACTGTATGATTAAATGATGATGGCGTCGTCTTGGGTAAAATATTCCGGAGGAAGCAGTAAACGAAACAAAAGAAAAGTTCGGAGTAGGTATTAAAATCCATGGAGAAGAAATAAAAACTTTGAGGTTCGGCGATGACATTGTAATTCTGTCAGAGACAGTGAAGGATTTGGAAGAGCAGTTGAACGGAATGGACAGTGTCTTGAAAGGAGGGTATAAAATGAACATCAACAAAAGCAAAACGAGGATAATGGAATGTAGTCGAATTAAGTCGGGTGATGCTGAGGGAATTAGATTAGGAAATGAGACACTTAAAGTGTTTTGCTATTTGGGGAGCAAAATAACTGATGATGGTCGAAGTAGAGAGGATATAAAATGTAGACTGGCAATGGCAAGGAAAGCGTTTCTGAAGAAGAGAAATTTGTTAACATCGAGTATTGATTTAAGTGTCAGGAAATCGTTTCTGAAAGTATTTGTGTAGAGTGTAGCCATGTATGGAAGTGAAATATGGACTATAAATAGTTTAGACAAGAAGAAAATAGAAGCTTTCGAAATGTGGTGCTACAGAAGAATGCTGACGATTAAATGGGTAGATCACATAACTAATGAGGGGGTATTGAATAGAATCGGGGAGAAGATGAGTTTGTGGCACAACTTGACAAGAAGAAGGGATCGGTTGGTAGGCATCAAGGGATCACCAATTTAGTACTGGAGGGCAGTGTGGAGGGTAAAAATCGTAGAGGGAGACAAAGAGATGAATACACTAAGCAGATTCAGAAGGATGTAGGCTGCAGTAGGTACTGGGAGATGAAGAAGCTTGCACAGGATAGAGTAGTATGGAGAGCTGCATCAAACCAGCCTCAGGACTGAAGACCACAGAACAAACAACCGAGATGTGCGGCCCATGAGCAGCAACTTGACCATTATACGAATATTGTGCTAGCTGAACTACCTGTAGAATTCTCCTTTTGCTAATTTCATGTGATTTTTTACAACCACCCTCCGCCATACTTGACGATCCCTGTCCATCAGTACGTGTGGTCTGGCTGGTCTTGGCTTAGCTATGGTTGTCCCTTCACATCATCAATAGTCGACTTGCAACATTTGGCAGGGATGGGAGGTGTCCCAGATGGATTTGCTCCTCAGTTGACAACCAGTGAACAGACCGCATTCGAAGTCACTGAGCTCTTCTGAGCGAGCCGGCCGAAGTGGCCGTGTGGTTCTAGGCGCTGCAGTCTGGAACCGCGAGACCGCTCCGGTCGCAGGTTCGAATCCTGCCTCGGGCATGGATGTGTGTGATGTCCTTAGGTTAGTTAGGTTTAACTAGTTCTAAGTTCTAGGGGACTAATGACCTCAGAAGTTGAGTCCCATAGTGCTCAGAGCCATTTGAACCATCTTCTGAGCGACAGATTCCGCTGTTACTGCTCCTCTACTGGCGACACAGTACTCCCCACCTCCTTTTATACCGGCGGATCTGCCTCTGAGACATTTGACATTTAGTGGTGAATTCCGTATAACATATGTGTGTGCGGATAATTTTGATCAGGTAGTGTAGATACTATGCTATCACCTGTATAAGTACCGCCCAGGAGGAAACTTGATCTAGACTGTGTTAAAGGCTGCATAGCGTAGTCGAGGAGTGGACACAGTAAACCAGACCTATACATCTTTTCCTGGCTAGGTAAACCATTTTTGAACTTCGTTCACTAACAGGCAAGCAGTGAGCTACAAAGAATCTAACGTTCGGTTCAGGTTGAAATACTTATTTCCGTAAAAACCATCACACTTTGGCAGAATGACAGAAGCGTTGAGTACAAGTCATACTGAACATAAGTCGCGAGGGTAAATCGAGTGTGTTCAGTGGTTAGAAAGTAAAGTTCCATTTATCAACTGATGAAAAAAATCTACGTTTCAGTCATGAAGAAAGTCAGTTAAATAGACGAAATCCACACATATTACCTCTCAGAGAACCTTGTTGGAACGGAAAAGGAATCTACCGTCGCTTAAATCTTATTTTTCGCCTTTTTGATGATGCAGAGCCTTCTAAATTTTTGTAATCTTTTCAGTTCGCCATACGTGCGTAATACTTCTTAAACCGTTTGGGCTAGTTCGTCAACATATATTTTCAACGTGTCTACAGCAGTTCAGTCTTCTCGTTGTGTCTTATTACTTCTCATACACCGTATTAATCTTCTGTCTTTTTTCCAATATGGGTAGTACTGGGTCCGGATTGGCGATGAATTTCTCAGAACTGAGTAGGACATTAACATTTTCGCAGGGTGGTAAGGTCTGAAAGAATAGCAGAGGGTGTTAGCAGTTTTCCTTGATTCTCGTTTCCAGTGTTTCATCTAGACGTCTGAAATACAGGCTGGGAGCATTATAATTTTCACATTCCTTTATAAATTTGTTTTAGAGGCTCATTGTGTTATTTCTTGTGAGGACTTGGCAATTTCCTTTATCTGTTGTGTTAGTTACGTCCTCTGATGATTTCCAGGTCTTTTATTTTGAGGAGTTCACAGAAACTGATTTTTTTTACTTGTAAATGTTCCATAGTAACCACACTTTTTGTGGATTGCCCATGTCTTGAAATGCATGGCGAACTCGGGTTTTGAAGTCACCTAAATCTTCTAGTAAATGTGTTGCTATAACTTTAGCTTAAAGGTATGGCCGAAGTCAAACTACATTTTGTCTTTGTGTTTGTTCTTGTATGTCTTCAACGACTGTAGAATTTCTCATGTAGCACGTTACCTGTAAACAAACGTAAATACGAATTATTGTTGAATTACATTATTCACAACTAGTCACCAGATCACTAGTCCGTCCCTGGTAGCTCAGTGGTCAGCGCGACAGAATGTCAATCCTAAGAGCCCGGGTTCGATTCCCGGCTGGGTCGGAGATTTTCTCCGCTCAGGGACTGGGTGTTGCGTTGTCCTAATCATCATCATTTCATCGCCCAAGTGGCGTCAAATCGAAAGAATTGTACCCGGCGAACGGTCTACCCGACGGGAGGCCCTAGTCACACGCCGTTTATATATTTACCAGATCACTAGATAACTACTGATTTAAAGTGGAACTGCCATTTGAATTAGTTGAAGGAAAAAGAGATGCCAGTCAAAGACTAAAAGAGTCATAAACATATGTGAAGGTGAACCTTACTAAACCGTTGTTCGCCTGGTTCTTGAGTATTTTTCCTTAGTCCTCGTACCCTCAGCAGGTGAAATTTATCCCAAGAAGAGCAGCGCTTATCTTTAAGAGTCCGCTGGTTGTGACGGATACGCTCATTTGACTGCAGTGCTATGCGCTACAGGTGAGAGGTTGCGCATCAGGAAGAGGTTTACTGTTAAAATTACTTGACCGTGCATTTCTAGATATCAAGTGCAGTATACCTTCCTCTCGTGTGTATCTCACTAAATGATCACTAACTGCAGCCAATTGCGGAGACTTACCGACAGAAATTCTTCCCGCGAACCCTTCGCGAATGCATTACTAAAGGCGTAAAATGATAGTTGTGCATGAAATACCATTCTTCACACGCTGTAAAGTAGCTTGTGCACGGCAGACATATGTGTAGACTTTGTATTATGTCGAGTGTCTGCTGTCAGACATTGCAGCGAATGGTACTTACCCCTTCCTGCCCTAAGTGAATGGGCCTTTCAGTATACAAATGCGAAGTTCCCAGATGGAATTCCTTGAGTATCATTTGATTTAATCTCGCTATAAAAACTATCGTCCGCAGGACCAACGACCTCTGACTTGTCACTGTTGCCAAATATCTAGAAACTTTCGGTTGGAAAAATGTATTGTGTTCATTGAAGCAGTAAGAACTCACAAGCAACCAATATAACAAGCTTCACTTGTCTTGGTTGTGATTTATTTTTTAACGACGATGACAAAATGAGGAAAAAGCTTCATCGATTTCAATATATGTGTGCAACGATATGGCGAACATTGAAGCGAAAAGTATAAGAAGGAACTCAAACTTCATGACTTTGGTCGTGCTAACACTGACGTATCGAAGCAAGACGTGGGCGAATAAAACAAACTATCGAAACGAAATACAGTCGTCTGAAATTCTGTTCCTCAGTTCAGTGAAAGGGAATCCCCTAACAGACAAAACATAAAATAAAGAGGTACGGCGGCAGATAAGTATATTCAAGCTGAATGACATAATTTTCCAAAACAAGAGAAATTGGGAAAGCGACATTTTTAAAATGGAGGCCTATACAATTCCGAAGGTTGCCCTCAGACAATCTACGCAAGAAGAATTGTTGCTGATCCTATGAAGAGGTGGCAGGTAAACCGGGGCCGGAACTAGCTAATAGACTATTCCCAGGAGAGAAGCAAGTGCAGCTGCAATGCCAGTCATAGACTGTGTAAGTAGGTTGTTTAGGTTTTTATGTTGGTAACGCCACGTAGCGCTCTGTATGCAAATCACTGACTATGCTGTGGGCAGTCTGTGGCAGGTTGGCATTGTTGGAATATTCACTATTGTAGTGTTGGGCAGTTGGATGTGAACAGCGCGTAGCGCAGCGTTGCCGACCATACGATAAATTATCGCGATATACGATAATTACAACGTGAACACGATATACGATAGTACATTGCTGATAATTGCGGAATCTACGATAATTTTTGTGAAGATTTAAAATGAAAATAAATTGATACTTGTAGTAGTTTCATACGTTAATAATCTGTTTTCATATATTTAAGTCCATACTCCATTCAATATAAGCAATTTCCTCTTTTTCTCTCGTCCACTCCCCGCAACAGTCCAACGACTCTTAACACTGTATATTCGCTTCCGGGGAATAGACTTACCGCCTAACAAATATTGTTTCACAACAATATGGGCTATTAGGGCTAGGCCATCGTCATCAGTTGCTGGTGAAATTGGGACTTGAATGCACGGGTAGTTGTCTTTGTGCTCTTAAAAGAATATTAGTCTTTTGTTCATAATGGAAATTAAAGTGTGGTGTTCTTTAAATAAATACTCTAGTAGTGTATTCAAATATAAATAATGGAAAGTGACAACAGTGATGTAGATTCTCCGCGGACCCCACAGAAGAAATTGAGGCTGCATGGTGAGTTGAAATTAAAACGTTTGAAACAAAAGTTCAGAAAGGAATGGTTGACTGATTTATCTTTCAAGGATTGGCTACAACCTGTTAGTGATGATGCATATAAAGCTCGGTGTAAAGTTTGTAGATGTGAATTCAGTGCTGAGTTGACTGTAGTGAAAAATCACGCTAAAGGGAAAAACACTTAAGTGCCGTAAAATGTGTCGGGCCTCTATGAAAGAAACTTGACTTTTCATCACAATCAAAATCGTCTGATACGTTTGATAAGCAGGGCAAGAGGGCTGAAATATTGCTATGTGGATTTTTGGCAGAACATAACATCTCTATTAATACAGCCAATCACTTAACAGATGTAATTAAAAGTGCCTTTCCCGATTCTAAAATAGTTGAGAACTTGCAGTCTGGTAGAACAAAAGCCACAGGGGTGATAAAGAATGTCATAGGTAAATGTCATTCGGATGAACTGAATGAAGTTTTACGGACACAAAAGTTCAGTTTCATAATTGATGAATCTACCGACATTTCCGCTACGAAAAACTTGTGTATTTGTGTGCGGTATTTTGATGAAGATAGCTCCAAAATACATACTAAATTTTGGCAGTTGTTACAGCTGTTTGACGAGAAAAATGCAGAGGCCGCTCATGAAGGTGCCACTGCTAATCATTTGTACGATCTCGTACGTAAAGCCTTGTCAGTACATAATATTCCTCGTGAAAATTTAGTAGGATTTGCTTCGGATGGGTGCAACACAATGATGTGGAAAGAAAATTCTGTTGCTAGTCGAATAATTAGAGATTTTCCTGGTATTTTTATACAGAAATGTATATGTCATTCATTGCACCTATGTGCAAGTGAGGCTTGCAAACAATTACCAAGACTATGTGAAGACACAGCAAGGGATACATATACATTCTTTAAGCATAGTTCAAAAAGAATAGCCCAGTTTGTGGAATTCCAACAGTTTTATAATGTCGAACCTCACAAGATACTGCATCCGTCTCAAACGAGATGGTTATCTTTGTTAACTTTTGTTTCACGTATTCTAGAATAATGGAATGCATTGTAATTATTTTTCACTTGCAAGTGGGAAGAAGAAAGATTGTATGCAGCTGAACAGTTGGCGAAGGCATTCAGGGACAACTTTGTACGTGTATTTTTTATATTTCTCGAGTGGATTCTATCGAAATTTGTGTCTCTGAATCAATATTTTCAAAGCGAGAAATTAGTAATTTGCTCTTTGCATGATAGAATGTGCAAAACGTACAAAGAAATCCTTCTCTGCTATATGTCTCCTGATTATATCAATAAAACTGATTTGACAGACATAGATCCAGCAAACCCAGCCCAACTTGTGCCTTATACGCAAATGTATTTAGGTGTAGGTGTGATGGATTTCATGACCCAATCTGAAAACATCTCACAGAAATCTAAAGTGACTGATTTCTACTACAGAGTGCAACAGTTTCTTATAGTATCTTGTTGTGAGATAAAAAAGCGGTACGATTTCAAAAATTCTTTTCTAAAAATGTTGAGTTGGTTAACACCAGAAATAGCATTGTCAAAAAGTGCTGCAAGGCCGTCAACGCTTGTTCCACTTATAAACTCGGTTCAGAGGATTTCTCCAAACGACAAAAGGCTTATGCAAATGATTGATGATCAGTGGAGAGCATTTCCACATGCAGAATTTCCCGAAAATCTACGGTCTAAAGAGGTGGACGAATTTTGGGTGTTCATAAAAAACGCTAGGGACCTTCATGGTAACCAAGAGTTCCTCCAAATAGGAATCTTTGTGCTAGATATATTAATTTTACCACATTCTAGTGCTGATTGTGAGCGGGTCTTTTCAAAAATGAATCTAGTGAAGACACCATTGAGAAATAAGTTACATTCGGGTACAGTCAGCGCAGTAATGCTCACTTCCCAGCGTGTGAAGAATTGTGTACAGTTAGAACCAACCAGTGCAATGATTACATCAATGAACACGTCGAACATTTATGCTAAGAAGAAGGAATCTCATCGGGATAGTGACACCGATTTCGCCGATGTGGAGTTCGACAACGATGCTTATTAGGGTGAGTTTAATTATATTCAAATTTTTAGTTATATTACGTACACAGTGCTACTTTTCGATCGGGGTTAGCGAATTTTCCTTGCATAAAATCTGTGATGCATTGGACACTTCCGAGTTTATCTGGTTCTGAACGTATTTTTAGTACTTAGCATCGCGATTAGACACGTTTTGGTTCGTAATTAGGTTTTATGGATAAAAATTTTAAAAGATGAGAAGACTTTGCCATTCGCGATTGAAAACAAATATTGTGTACGTCATATTATCAGCTTTATTGTTTTTGTTTTTTTAAGATTACCAATATACCATAATTTTAGATAAAAAACGATAATTTTAAATACAAAATGCCATAATTTTATCTTCTGGGGTTGGCGTAGCGTTGCGCAGTTGGAGGTGATCCGCCAGCAGTGGTGGATGTTGGGAGAGAGATGGCAGAGTTTTGAGAGCGGACGATCAGGACGTGTGTCCGTCAGAAAAAGGAAATTTGTAAGACTGGATGTCATAAACTGATATATATATAATGACTTTTGAACACTATTAAGGTAAATACATTGTTTGTTCTCCCTCAAAATCTCTAATTTGCTAACTATGCCTATCAGTAGTTAGTGCCATCAGTAGTTAGAATCTTTTATTTAGCTGGCAGTATTGGCGCTCGCTGTATTGCAGTAGTTTGAGTAACGAAGATTTTTGTGAGGTAAGTGATTCATGAAAGGTATAGATTATTGTTAGTCAGGGCCATTCTTTTGTGGGGATTATTGAAAGTCAGACTGCGTTGCGCTAGAAATATTGTGTGTCAGTTTAGCAATGATCAGAATAAGTAAAGAGAAAACTGTTTGAGTACGTTGAGTTTTGCTCAGCTGTTTGAAAATCAAATAACATAGAAGTTTACTAGCACAGTAATTTATAATTTTCCAAAGGGGATGTTTCAACTGGTGTATTGCACACCTTCCAGAACTGCTCTTTCGGAAAGGACTCTGCCCCATAGAAGAGCGTTGGACGAAATTCACTGATCTAAAATGGACACTTTGGAAATATAAGTCAATTTTTAATCCTAAGAAACATGAGTATTACCGTTTCTCCTCTTTTTGCCTGCGCCTTATGACTTCTGTACCTTTTTATATCGTACATATAGCTTTCACAGTCCACGTTATTACTAATATTTCTCCACAGTTTAGGGAAACTGGTATAATTCAGAATCCCTACAAGGATAAACTACGAGGGATGTCCAGAAGTAAATTCCGATTGGTCACGAAATAGAGACTGCAGTAAAAGTCAGAAATGTTTTATATGCAACAGTTAGCTACATAAGTTAAAATCTTTTGGGTTGTTAGGCTGCGTCATATACCCTTTTCAAATAAGAAAATACGACGCGGCCTAACAACCGAGAAGATTTTACCTTTAATGAGAACAGCCACGAAAGCCTTCAGACTTACACAGTTAGCTACATCCTCCAGCTACTTCTCTACATAATCGCCACTCCTACATCGACATATGTCATAGCGTTGTACCAACTTTCCAATATCCTCGTCGTAGAAGGCAGCCGCCTGTGCTTTCGGCTCAGCCCCTGTGCTAGTGTGCAGCTCGTTGTCTGTGCGAAAGCGATTCATGTGAGCAGAGACGAAAATCAAAGGCAACCTCGTACGAGCTGTATGGTGGATGATCAAACACTTCCCATCGAAAACGCTGCAGGAGCTTGTTCATTACCGCTGCAGTGTGCGACCGAAAATTGTCATGAAGAAGGAAAAATGCATGACAGTTACGTCAGACAGGCGAAATATCTTGGCAGACACCCATACGTGGGGAGAGATACTACTTTCTAGGCATCTTTACTTCCTCAATGTGCGCTCGGTGCTGCAAATAGCAATGTGACGCAATCGATAGGTATAGTAGAGACAAAGGGCCACACACCTGTGCTAAGCTTCACCGGCTTTTGACTGTGGTTTCCATTTCGAAACAGATCAAAAGTTACTTTCTGGACAGCCCTCGTGATATGTGGTCTTTCTAGGTTGTCGGCGAACCGTATCAGCAAGGGGCTTCGTGACCAACTGTGCCCTCCCTTCCACAGCACGTGGACGGTAGTGGCCACACATGATGGAACACACGAGCTCGCCTTCCGCCCCAAGGACGCCTACTACGCATCTTCTCTCCCCTCTCTGGGAAGGCCAGCAGGTGTGTGGAGGCGGTGTCGGTGTCGGTCACCTCCAAGGTTGCTCCCGCGGGTTGCACCGGGAGGTCAGAAGCCGCCGCCGCCGCCTTGCCCGCTGCAAGAGGACGGCCATCCTGTCAACAACTTATTCATCTGCCGCCGCCGCCGCAACCGTCGTTACTCTATAAGGCAGTTCTTCTCCGTCAGCATTCTACCATTCAACGACTTCATGGTCGCGCACCATATTCTGACGCATACACACAACATATATACATACAAACACATACACAAAATTATAATTTTTGTCTCGAGCCGTATGAACAACTTTAACCCCCAAATAAATTAAAATAATTCGAATTTCCCAGTTCCGAGCACGGTTTCCGGGAGGTTTCCTTTCGTCATCAGGTGAAATCAAGTGCTCTCCTAAATATTTGCAGCCTGGAATCCCTCTCCCCGGCTCCCAGCGTTCCGCGATATTTAGCTGTTTCTGCAACACTTTCTGCTAGTTATGAGTGGTTACCTCACCTCTTTCAACTCGTAAATGAAACAACCTTTACTTCCTGCAGTCCCACAGATCCGTTTCACCTTTTAAATTAAAGTTTTCTTTGGTGGATTTCGTTTTATTTTAGATAACATAGAATTTTTTTTGCGTATGTAGCTTATAAATGTGAAACTGTTCGTGCCATAACTTTAACAAAACAAATGTTACTTAGTGGTACTTGTGCCTACCCTAACAATTTCTCTGCGCTTCCATTTCATTTAAGAAAACTAGCTTCAACGTATTCAGTTATATTCTTTTTCACACTGTTCAGACATCTAATGTACACTCCTGGAAATGGAAAAAAGAACACATTGACACCGGTGTGTCAGACCCACCATACTTGCTCCGGACACTGCGAGAGGGCTCTACAAGCAATGATCACACGCACGGCACAGCGGACACACCAGGAACCGCGGTGTTGGCCGTCGAATGGCGCTAGCTGCGCAGCATTTGTGCACCGCCGCCGTCAGTGTCAGCCAGTTTGCCGTGGCATACGGAGCTCCATCGCAGTCTTTAACACTGGTAGCATGCCGCGACAGCGTGGACGTGAACCGTATGTGCAGTTGACGGACTTTGAGCGAGGGCGTATAGTGGGCATGCGGGAGGCCGGGTGGACGTACCGCCGAATTGCTCAACACGTGGGGCGTGAGGTCTCCACAGTACATCGATGTTGTCGCCAGTGGTCGGCGGAAGGTGCACGTGCCCGTAGACCTGGGACCGGACCGCAGCGACGCACGGATGCACGCCAAGACCGTAGGATCCTACGCAGTGCCGTAGGGGACCGCACCGCCACTTCCCAGCAAATTAGGGACACTGTTGCTCCTGGGGTATCAGCGAGGACCATTCGCAACCGTCTCCATGAAGCTGGGCTACGGTCCCGCACACCGTTAGGCCGTCTTCCGCTCACGCCCCAACATCGTGCAGCCCGCCTCCAGTGGTGCCGCGACAGGCGTGAATGGAGGGACGAGTGGAGACGTGTCGTCTTCAGCGATGAGAGTCGCTTCTGCCTTGGTGCCAATGATGGTCGTATGCGTGTTTGGCGCCGTGCAGGTGAGCGCCACAATCAGGACTGCATACGACCGAGGCACACAGGGCCAACACCCGGCATCATGGTGTGGGGAGCGATCTCCTACACTGGCCGTACACCACTGGTGATCGTCGAGGGGACACTGAATAGTGCACGGTACATCCAAACCGTCATCGAACCCACCGTTCTACCATTCCTAGACCGGCAAGGGAACTTGCTGTTCCAACAGGACAATGCACGTCCGCATGTATCCCGTGCCACTCAACGTGCTCTAGAAGGTGTAAGTCAACTACCCTGGCCAGCAAGATCTCCGGATCTGTCCCCCATTGAGCATGTTTGGGACTGGATGAAGCGTCGTCTCACGCGGTCTGCACGTCCAGCACGAACGCTGGTCCACCTGAGGCGCCAGGTGGAAATGGCATGGCAAGCCGTTCCACAGGACTACATCCAGCATCTCTACGATCGTCTCCATGGGAGAATAGCAGCCTGCATTGCTGCGAAAGGTGGATATACACTGTACTAGTGCCGACATTGTGCATGCTCTGTTGCCTGTGTCTATGTGCCTGTGGTTCTGTCAGTGTGATCATGTGATGTATCTGACCCCAGGAATGTGTCAATAAAGTTTCCCCTTCCTGGGACATGGATTCACGGTGTTCTTATTTCAATTTCCAGGAGTGTAGATCAGTCAACTACAGTACTTCACCATACATTGCCGGATTTTTAGATGAATAGGGTTCTCGAAGGTCTTACTAAAATAATTTTAGGTTGACCTTGTGGTCTTTAAAATTCTCTATCACCGTTCAGTGTTGTGTTGTGTTGTGTTGTGTTGTGTAATCAGTTAAACTTACGCTGTTGACGCTGAATACTCTGTCTATCCTAGCATCGTTCTGATGATTAATGAAATCAACAATAGCATTGTCGTCATCATCACGTAATTTTACCGAGAGCTGTCCAAGACATCCAGTAACTGGCTTAAAGTGTTCTCTTAGTCTTTGATCCCACTCCACATGTCCTAACTTTAGCAGCCATAATTACTCTTGAACAGCCTTCCGTGCCTCAATGACTTTATGCTTAGTCGACATCTTGTTATATATTAAGCAGAGCTGTATGTGGGGTACACCTTACATACTCTTTTTTTATACTGTGGTGACATCTACATTTGAGTCGTTTACTTTCTTTTTGATTACATTAACACTATCATTTAATATAGTCATTGATCTCATAAGGGTCTGACAATATGTCAGTAGTTCCCTGCCTATACTCCCAACGTTGTGGTTGAGAGCCTGAATTTTTCCATCCCTTTACAAGCGACTGTTCTGTCTAGGTACACTCATCCTCACAGGTTGATTAAATGGTCAACATGCATGCAACTTGTCCATGGTGCGATGAATACTGATCTAGTTACCTCTTTACAGAGCTATACGTATAGAAACTCTTCACAGTATCGTCTATACCTATCATCATTAAGTTTTCTTGTTTCATGAATAACAGGAAACCCATACTTTGTGTGATCACAGCAATCTCAACGTATCTTTACAATCTCATTGTATGGTGTATCAGTTCCTACATGTGCTGTGTAAAAGCTCTTTAAATTTAAATGTCTTGTTTGAAGGCCATAATGAGGTTTGTATTGTTCCTCACCAACTTTTTTGGGGTTTTGGAACATATCTGACACAAATAACCCACGTCAACACCCATGTGGCAACCAAAGAGAAATATCTTCGAATTTGACCCCGGTTTTCGACAGCAACATCGTCGAATATGAACAAAGTGTTTGGCTTTACATCTTCTGGTGAGGGATGTAACTCTCATGTTGAGCATGTTACGTCATCAGTACCTTGTAACATCTCCTGTAGTAATTGGTATTTGGATTGAAACAGTGTTTTTGAGGACACATATGCATGCTCAAGGTGGACTTCATCTGGGGTTGTTAGTAGTGACATAAGAACATTTGCCCATCCACAGCTGGTTGGACCAACAATTATCGCTCATATATTATCAGAAAGGAGTATCCCATTCTTCTTTGGGAGGACGCCGGAACAATCCCGCTTCCGGTCATCCTGATTTAGGTTTTCCGTGATTTCCCTAAATCGGTCCAGGCAAATGCAGGGATTGTTCCTTTGAAATGGCATGGCCGATTTCCTTCCCCATCCTTCCCGAATCCGATGAGACCGATGGCCTCGCTGTCTGGTCTCCTTCCGCAAAAATAACCCAACCCAACCCCATTCTTCTTCTGCATCTTCTTCTGGTCTCCCATACCTCCACAGGACCAGTTGCTTACAAGAAAGTCCTTGTGATGAGTATGCTTCACCCACCCTGCAATGATACCGACTACATCAGATATTGAGGTGCACTACATACATCAGAAATGGTATATAGGATGCATTACATCAACAAAAAAACCACTGGTTCGTTTTTCACAGTGTTTTCTGAATATCCTGATACCGGTTTCGAGTCCCGATTTGGCATTCATTTTTCACTTGTCGCAACTGATTCGGCATTTATTCCTGATGCACTGCAGCTGATATCAATAGTTCCTTCCCTTTGCCTTCCTTTCTCCCCTCTACTCCTTCAAGTTACATAATATATATCACAACTGTGGATTTCGCGTGGGATTCGTTCTTTTGAACATGTCCAAAAGAACAGACACAATGCATTCATATAACAGTAAAAATACTACAAATTAATTAATGTATAGCAAAGACAATGATGAACAAGGCTGTAGAACTATCAACTGCCGAAGAGGTTTTTGTTTTATCCAATATTTGTATCCAATTTTCGCACTTAATGCAGCCATGCAGTAATAAACACATGGCGTTAGTTCTGTTTGGTCAACTGAATGCATATACCGTAACCATTGCTGCAAACGTTTGATATCTTAACGTAATTAACAATCGTGGTTTTGAACTACAACATGCCATTTGGCTTAGACTACAGTACGATGTGCAGCCAAGTATATTTTCCACAAAAGAATGACTCTGTGGCTACCCTTAATAGCGTAACAACAAGTTACAAGTGAGATACGGACAATCAATTATTTACCCAAAAACTGTGGAGGAGGGGGGGGGGAGAGGAGGGAGGCAGATATTTAAGGTCCGCTTGTCTGTTCACTCGCCATTGCACAAGATATTCAGCACACAAATCAGTCAGAGATTCAGTTTCTGGGATATATCTCTCTGAGGCAGATTTTGGGGAGTTGTGTTTCAGGGAAAAAAACTTGGAAGCAACATTTTTTCTAAGTAATCACTTTTTTGCCTTATGATTCAGCACGGTGACATCAACGTCACCACCACCACCTTAATAACCAACTTTCGCAGGGCAGACCCAGAAAGATGTCCAAGAAGAAAGTCACTGAGGTTCTGGAAGGTGCCAACAGGGATACGGATACATGCTGACCCCAGTGACATAGCCAGATGTGCTAGGTATGTCAGCTGAGGATCCATGGCGCCTACAGCCTGACCAAATTGACCCCAAAGATTCTCAGTGGGTTTACGTCTGGGGAATCTGATGACCAGGGCACTACAGTAAACTCGTCCTGGTGCTCTCCAAACCATGAACGTACTCCGCGAGCTGTTTCACTTGTTGCATTGCTTGCTGTTAGATGTCATCACGTTGAGGAAAAAAAAACTGCATGTAGAGGTGGACATGACCTCCAAGGATAGATGCATACTTGTGTTGATCCATTGTGCTTTACAGAGTGATGAAATCACCCATGAAGTGCTTGCTTTCACACGTTTCACGCTGTACAAGAGCATAAAACGGGATTTATCTAAAAGGCTGCATGTCACCACTCAGTGGACGTCCAGTTGCGATATCGGTGTGCAAATTCCAGCCTTCGTTGCCAATGACCAGAAATCAGCGTGGATGCACGAGTCACGCAACTGTTGCACAGGCCCATATGCAGCAACATTCGCTGGACGGTCGTTGAGGAGGTACTTTTGGTATCCCCTTGGTTCATCTGGGCAGTCAGCTGCTCAGCTGCGAGCCTATTTGCTAATACACATTCCCACAGCCATTGTTCATGCCTGACCTCTATGGCCCGTGGTGCACATCAGTTTCCTCAGCGCCGGTTTTGGATAGCGTCATTTTGCTGTGCATGGTATGCTTTAACCATGGCAGCACGCAAACAGTTTACAAACTTAGCCATTTCTAAAATGCTTCCACCTTTCGTCTGGTAAACCTTCCGGGATGCTTCCACCTTTGGTCCGAAAGTCAATGATCACATTCTGTTGGACGTCTGATAAATCGCTCCATTTCTGCATTGCGATAATGACTGCACTGTTCTCCACAACCTCTAACAAGCTTTATATACCCTCCATTGCTAGTGCTGCCACCTGCCGTCTGTGAGCAGTTATTGCGCTTTGACATCGAATGTAGGCAGTCATCACTTTGATGTGACTGGATCATGTATAAAAGCTGGAAGACTTGATGCTGTAGCTCAGTCATTGATTTTGCACTGTGAGAAATGCAACCACCATCATTATCATTGTAGTTGCTGCCTTCACGAAAATGTAAGTACAACATGCACTATTTCTGTTATTAATAGAATCTGTATAATGGGTTTCCCAGAGATGTTCCAGCAAACTTCTAGTGGAAGTGGGACACATTGCAAGAACTGAGAACTTCATAGCAACCCATGGCCACAAACTTCGTCGTATGCTGCTAAATGGTGCAATACATGAGAATACTGGAGAGCAATATGAGGATAATCTCAGTCGAGTGCTAACCAGCATATGAGGAGCATAGGACAGTATCCAAATGGTGAATTTTTTAAATGAGCACATAATGTTTGGAATAGTTGAGTGCAATGTAGGAGTTACTGTATGCACTTATCGAGAATACTTCCCAGACAGACATCAGCCGCACCACATTTTGTTTTCACTTATGCACTGAAATTTGTGCGAGGATGGGTCATTAAGAAGTGTCAGGGATAGTGAGGGCAGACTACGATTGGTGCAGTTGGTCGTTAAGGAAGAAAGTGTATTTTATGCTGTGGAGACTAATCGAAGCACCAGCATACATGCTGATGCCTTGGATGTAAGAATGTCACTTAGTGGTGTCAAGTGTGCTTTGAACACTGAGTCCTTACATGCCTTTTATCTCCAAAGGGTACAGTTCCAACTGATGATCATCCTGCATGTGTGGGTCTCACACATTGGTTTCTACTACAAAGTGACTGAGATATGTGTATTTTTAGCTGCTGTGTTCTTTACTGATGAGGTCACTTTCGCTAGGGATGGCGTGTTCAGTCACCACAAAATGGTTCAAATGACTCTGAGCACTATGGGACTTAACTTCTGAGATCATCAGTCCCCTATAACTTAGAACTACTTAAACCTAACTAACCTAAGGACATCACACACATCCATGCCCGAGGCAGGATTCGAACCTGCCAACGTAGCGGTCGCACGGTTCCAGACTGTAGCTCCTAGAACCGCTCGTCCACACCGGCCGGCCTCAGTCACAACAATGAGCATTTGTGAGCACCAGAAAATCCCTACAGTGTGTGGCACTACATGGCACAACATCACTTTACAGTTAATGTGTGTGTGGCTTTGGTTGGCGACTGCTTAGTTGGGCTGTACCTGATACTATGTGATCCCAACTACACATAGACCCTAGGTTTTACTTTCTCTTCAAGCCACAGCTGCGTGCATGGTCAGTTGTCGAAATAGGTCAACTGCATAAGGTGTTCACTTTTTGTGTCAACTGCACGTGAAGGAAGGCACAAGTTGGCACTACAACATTTTCCTCCCTATTTCCAGAGACTTAAGACTTTCTATGAGTGCTGAGCTGGGCCTGTCGTAACAGACCCACTGAGGTTGATCCTGTTGGAGATCAGTACTTGCTGTATGAACTGAATGCTAATCTGTATTACTTGATGAAACATAGTGGAGATATTCCCATAGTTGTTTGTCTGCTGCTGGCAAGAGTTGTTGTGGTGGTACACTTGTTCTAAACCGATCATTTTCATTTATTTAACGCACCTGCGCCTGGTAAGTTAATGAACATTTGTCACTGAATAATGTTTTTATGTATTCTTGTTTTCACATAGCAAAAGAACAAAAAATAATTAACCTTATCTCTAAGTTTTAACTAAGGAGCTAAAACAGATAGTGTTATAAAAGTTTAATTTTCTTCAGTGTATTAGATTTGTTATATAATTGCGTTTTTTGTCTTTCTTAAAGCTATAACTAAAAAATGGGACCAAAACGCGAACATGGTCATTCCCAGATTCAAAGTCTCTTTGCCGGTGGAATATCTGACACCAAATACGCTCAAACATTGTGTGTTGATGCACAACCCGTTGGACTTTGACAGAAACAGAGTTGAAAGAGCAACAAATCTTACAAATGGTAAAGTATAAAATTGGTATCGGTACTCGGGCTGTTGCCAACCGTCTGAATTTCCCAGATGACTATCGGTAAAGAATGAAAACCATTGGGAGGGCAGCTGTAAAAGATTAAGTACAACAAGAAAGTCCATCCTGTCAGAGGAAAAGAACTTGTTACATATCCTGGCATATTAAAACGAGTGCCGGACCAAGACTTGAACTCGGGACCTTTGCCCAATACCGTCAAGAGCTCTACCGACTAAGCTACCCAAGCATGACTCACGATGCGTCCTCACATCTTTACTCCCGCCAGCTCCTCATCTCCTACCTTCCAAATTTCACAGAAGCTCTCCTGCGAAACTTGCCAGACTAGCGCTACTGGAAGAATGGGCATAGCGGAGACATGATGAAGCCACAACCTGGAGGATGTTTCTAGAATGAAATTTTAATTCTGCAGCGGAGTGTGTACTGTTATGAAACTTCCTGGCAGATTAAAACTGTGTGCCAGACCGAGACTCGAATTAGGAATCTTTTCCTTTCGCAGGCAAGAGCTCCACCAACTGAGGTATCTAAGGGCGATTCACGATCAGCCGTCATTCTGGAAACATCCGGCAGGCTGTGGCCATATCTCCACAATATCCTCTCTTCCAGAAGCGCTAGTCCTGCAAGTTTCGCAGGAGAACTTCTGTGAAGTTTGGAAAGTAGTGTAGTGTAACGACGTAAGTTTTGTATAAATGATTTTCTTTTGACATATGACCATGTGCAGACTTCGTCACCAACGTCAGTTAGAAAACACTTCAAAATTATTTAAAGTCTTTTTAAAGTTGTCTCTGAATGGTTCTTGCACGAAACTGTAATTATATCATCATCCTTTGAGTCATATGCGTAGAATGACGTCACTCAGTCCAATTGGTTTGCGCAAACTCTTTTCAATTTAGATGTCGTTTGTTTCTTCTCAGAAATTATATTAATGCAAGTTATCTGCTTTAATAAATATTAAAGCCACATGGAATAAACTTTTAAGACTCAAACTCGCGATGAATGTTGTAAAAAATTAATAATCTTGTCAAATAAATCAGTAATCCTTCTTCCTTAATATAATTCTTCATAAATAAATTCTCGGAACACGTATTTAAACTTTTTTTAGTATACACTAGTTTATTATCTTCCTATATACTACATATAGACGTGAACCTGAGTCTTGACAAGATAGGACTGAACATTTACAACATGATTAAACTTTCTATGACGTCATTGTTGTAGAAACATTACAAATTCTTATTTTTTCAGTTTTTAGAAGCACGACGCAACAACTCGGTTTCAGGATCTTCTGTTGCTCTTTGGCTGTCGACCCGCGACGTATAGTGGCCAGCAATTTTCTCTCTGGTCCCGGCAGTGAAGATGCTGTCTCCGTTCGTTGCGCCGCCCTCTCCGTACATGAAACATAAAAATAAATGCAAAACTTAAGATAATTCACAAACATACAAATATTACAAAATACATAAACAAAACACTAAATTAAACTTATAATCACCCGCAAACTGGGCTGACAGTGGTGGATGGGTGGCGCTTCAATTTCACGTCCCACTACAGTAGGAGATGAGGTACTGCCAGAAGTAAAGGTGTAAGGGCAAGGGGTGAGTCGTACTTGGGAAGTTCAATTGATAGAGCTATAGCCTCCGAAAGGCTAAGTTCCCGAGTTCAAGTCTCAGTCTGGCACAAAATTTTAATTCGCTAGTAAGCTTCATTTAGCGCACACTCCGCTGCAAAGTGAAAATTTCTTCCTAAAATTATTGTTCATGATCAGGCATTTTGTGAAAGAATAATGTCAGGTGGTTCCTGTGATGCCAACCCAGAAAGAAAGAGGCCTGGAAACAGTCCATACCTAATAAACTCCACAAAAAGCATGTGGGCCAAAATACAGGATTCAGTCTTCAAAAAACCTCCTCCACGTAACAAAGACCAAAAGACCAGCATGTGTTGAGGAAGAGTGGAACTCGGTCACCTTGAACAGAGAGCAGTGCTTGTGTAGACTTTTCGAAGACGAGTTGAGGAATGTCTTCCTAATCAGGGAATCCATACAAAATACCGAAAAACTGAACAGATGGCTGTCCAAATCATTAATTGAAAATAGTCATGTGTTTTTGTAAAAAAAAAAAAATTGTTGAACTGATAATGAAAGGAATGGGGCGGTTCTGTGCAGGATCGGAGAGGAAATAATATGTGGAAAACACTGACAATAAGAAGGGTCAGTATGATAGGACATCTGCTAAGACATCAGGGAATGACTTACATGGTACTAGAGGGAGCTGTAGAGGGTAAAAACTGTGGAGGAAGACAGAGATTGGAATATATCCAGCAAATAATGGAGGACGTAGGTTGAAAGTGCTAGTCTGAGATGAAGCGGTTGGCACAGGAGAGGAATTCGTGATGAGTGCCATCAAACCAGTTAGAATACTGATGACTCAAAAAAAAATTTTCAAATGAACGACTCTCTTGTTTCTTTTCAATCTTCGACTTCTGCTACAACCTATCGCTGATTTGCAGCCGTAGGTAGCTATGCACTCGTCAATCCTTATGATGTGCGCCCCCCCTCTCCCTCCCCTACTGGTTTATCGCAACATTTATGGGGCATCGTGCGTCATATGTTTATCAATTACTTGTTGTACTACATAGAATCAAGGATTCCATGGTACAGAATTGAAGAATCTGGAAAGACAATAAGCACTGGAAGACGGTCAACGTTGGAAAAGGGATGGCGCCATCCGATATTGAGTGCAAGACCCATCAATATTAAATTTGGAATAATGGTACATATTCATCTGAACGAGTATATGGTACATGTGCTGTCAAGTTTCTCGACCATCAGTTGTGACGATCTTGATTTTCTCAACAGCGGTGCAGCTTGCATAGTATATTTTGGAAGCTGTACACGGTCGACTTCTAAACTATTTATAGATCTTTTTTGTGAAAAAATTTTTCTTTCTATTCGAAAATCATTACGCTGTGAAATAATACGAGATATTAATATTATACCTCCAAAAGAAGACTGTTATGGCTTGTTTAATTCGCAAGAGAGTTTAGACCTCACATACAAAGTCATTGGTGATCTAAACGCTTTTACAGAAGTGAATGAGATAACAACACACATCAAAAAAAGTTTTGCATCACTCCAGTTTCCAAAACTCTTGAAGATACACGTTGACTGTGGACATTATAGCACAGACATAGTCCCTTTGTCTGTTCAGATATGTCACTAAACCCGCCCAAAGATATAAACAACCAAGCATGAGCAGCGCCTATTAAACAGAGGGGGTCCGACAGCCGATCAGTTCCAGTCATTCCACCACGAAGGAGGTACACAGCTCCTGTTGTCTGTAGTCCAACCATGCCTAGACGATAAATACCGCAGTTAGATCGCTCCGCATTGTTACTTTGTGCCAGTAAGGGCTCTCGACAAGGGAAGCGTTCAGGCGTGTCGGAGGGAACCAAAGCGATGTTGTTCGGACATGAAGGTGATACAGAGAGACAGGAACTGTCGATTACATGCCTCGCTCAGGCCGCCCAAGGGCTACTACTGCAGTGGATGACCGCTACCTTCGGATTATGGCTCGTAGGAACCCTCACAGCAACGCCACCATGTTGAATAACGCTTTGCCTGCAGCCACAGGACGTCGTGTTACGACTCAAACTGTGCGCAATAGACTGAATGATGCACAACTTCACTCGCGAAGTCCATGGCGAGGTCCATTATTTGCAACCACGACATCATGCAGCGCCGTACGTACAGATGGGCCCAACAACATTCCGAATGGACCGCTCAGGACTGGCATCACGTTCTCTTCACCGATGAGTGTCGCATATGCCTTCAACCAGACAATCGTCGGAGACGTGTTTGGAGGCAATCCGGTCAGGCTTAACGCCTTAGACACATTGTCCAAAGAGTGCAGCAAGGTGGAGGTTTCCAGTTGTTTTGGGGTGGCGTTATGTGAGGTGACGTACCCGCTGGTGGTCATGGAAGGCGCCATAACGGCTGTACGATCCGTGAATGCCATCCTCCCATCAATAGTGAAACCATATCGCCAGCATCTAGGCGAGGCATTCTGTTTATGGACGACGTTACCCACCAAACACTCTGAGGGATCTACGCCGAATCGCCATTGAGAAGTGGGACAATCTGGACCAACAGTGCCTAGATGATAGTATGCCACGACGAATACAGGCATGCATCAGTGCAAGAGGACGTGCTACTGGGTATTGGAGGTACCAGAGTGTACAGCAGTCTGGAAGGTATCGCTGTATGGTGATACAACATGTAATGTGTGGTTTTCATGAGCAATAAATAGAGCAGAAATGATGTTTATGTTGACCTCTATTCTAATTTGCTGTACAGGTTCCGGAACTCTCAGAACCGAGGTGATGCGAAACTTTTTTGATGTGTGTACAGTTACTTACAGATTCTAAACACTTCGTTACGTAGCGAATGATAGACATGCTTGTATTTATTACACAGGACTGCTTCTGTTCAGGTATGACAAACTGGTTGATTGTTTCAGCAAGGAGACATTATTCACACTGTACACAGATTGCCTCCAAAATGCAGTTCAACGTCATTTTGACTTTACTAACGAAGACACATCCGTCAAATCTCGGTTGTGTCATGGAGTTGTCTCAAATATTTACTCAAATTCTGACAGCTTACTATTTGCAATATATGATATTGCAAGAAATATGAAGACTATTTAGAATCGATTTAGAATGCACATTAAATTCGTGCGTTTCCACTGCGTGTAACAGTATAAATTATTGAAGATCAAAGCGAAAGCTTTGTGTAATAAAATCATGTTTATATATTTTGTTTTCCATAATATCCTTCGCCTTTGTCTTGGATTCAGCGACGACGCGTCTTGGCATGGAAGCAATGAGGTCTTGATAGGTCGCTGGAGGGAGTTGGCACCACATCTGCACACACAAATCACCCAATACCCGTAAAGTCCAGGGGCGAGGGGAAAAGAGATCTGACGCCACGTTCAGTGACATCCTTAATGTCATATTGTAACACTGCAGGTGTGGAAAAAAATGGTTCAGATGGCTCTGAGCACTATGGGACTTAACAGCTATGGTCATCAGTCCCCTAGAACTTAGAACTACTTTAACCTAACTAACCTAAGGACATCAGACAACACCCAGTCATCACGACGCAGAGAAAATCCCTGACCCCGCCGGGAATCGAACCTGGGAACCCGGGCGCGGGAAGCGAGAACGCTACCGCACGACCACGAGCTGCGGACGCAGGTGTAGAGAAGTAGAACGAGAGAGACCATCTATAAAGCATAAAAGGTGTCCATACAGGGCCCAAACAACTTCTTTCTTCTGTTTATCACCAACACTCAAACTGGTTGTCCAGCTGAGCTTCTAGGCTACCACTTTAGTTAGATTAACAAAGAGAACAACCACTTTAGAACTAATCATTTCTTTTAATCAAGGGCCATTTAGTATAACTCACAATATAAACCACGTTTGTAATCCAGCTATCCTGTAACAAATAAATTACTACTTAAAAAATTCAGAAAAAATTACAACACCGAAAGATAATGGAGAAAATGTGGAAAAATTAAGTAGTGACCTGAAATCTTGTTATGTACTGCTTAATTTAGATAACACCAGTCAGCGCCGTCAAATCCAGGCAAGAGGTTTCCATACCGCCAGTTTAATAGTCAAAAATACACAAAATTAGAGCAAATACGGAGACTTACAAGCAGTCGTTCTTCCCACGCACAATTCGTGAATGGAACAGGGAAGGGGGGATCAGATAGTGGCACAATAAGTACCCTCCGCCACACACCGTAAGGTGGCTCGCGGAGTATAGATGTAGATGTAGATGTAGATGTAAAATGACTTGAATGACATCACATCAAAGTTTCACAAAAACTGCTTTACAGACGGTGATGGATAACCAGGGTGGCAAATAAGAGATTACGCGTAATGTATAACGGCTGTAACTGTAATTGAATGCTCATCATAATTCCCAGGAAGTAGGAAAATAGGTTAACAACTACGCGATCAATGGCTGCAATCAGCTGAGCATATCCACCACTCACCGTCGTGTTCAGTCCTTTCGAACTGGCTGACAGGAAACCATCCCGGCACCACAGTGGACATAGGTTTCTTTGGAATAATCTAAATCCAAGTACAAGTAAGTGCTCAAGCAACACACCAAAGTAACTTCTGTGTTGGACAATGTCCGCTGTTCCAGCCGACGCATGACATCACCTAACCGGCTCTGATTAACATTCCAAATGCAGCAGTGAGCCAAGGATCTTAACGGCCATGACTTCATGGCCACTTGACACCCGATTACTGGGAGAGAGCAGCTATCAGCAGGGTCACGCTTAAATCGACCTAATAGTCACTTCTCTCTGGCGGCGATGGATCGCTCTGACACTACCACTGATGCTACCAACCAAAGGGATCTATCGACCCACATATATACACACAAACACACATACACACACACACATCACGCATTTGATGAATGAAATATACACTGATCAGCCAGAACATTATGACCACCGACTTAATAGCTGATATCTCCATCTTTGTCTTGGATACAGCGACGACGCGTCTTGGCATGGAAGCTATGAGGTGTTGATAGGTCGCTGGAGGGAGCTGGGACCACATCTGCACACACAAATCACCCAATACCCGTAAAGTACAGGGGCGGGGGGAGAAGAGATCTGACGCCACGTTCAGTGACCTTCATACCTGTCTGGTTGGCGGGAGGGGGGGAGGGGGGGGGTGCGGGTAGCATATAAGTTATAACTCGCCACAGTGTTCCTTGAACACGCCATCACACTCTTGATCTTTTGTCATGGCGCATTATCGTGTTGAAAAATGCCACTGCTGTCGGGGAACAAAGGGATGTACTGGTCTGCAACCAGTGAGTGTACAATGCTCCTTGGCTACCATGGTGATATTCACGAACCCCACTGGACCCATGAATGCCCTCGTGAATGTTTCCCGGAACATAATGGTGCCGTCGCCAGCTTGTCTCCATCCACCGCCTTCACCTGAAGACGATGGATCCGCGTCCTTCCATCAGCGTTATGAAAAAGGTATTGGGATTCATCAGACCATGCAGTGCTCCCTCTACGCCAGCTTCCAGTATCGATGGTCACGTGCCCATTTCAGTTGTAGTTGCCAATGTTGTGGTGTTAACACTGGCACAAGCAGGCTCGTCGTTATGAGTGTCCAGTGCACTGCGTGCTCAGACGTGTCTCTACTCCGCCCAGCACTAAAGTTTGAACTTAGTTCAGCCACAGTTCGCCGCCTGACCTGTTTTACCAATCCGCCCAGACTACGACGTCCGGCATCTGTAATGAGGGGTGGTGGTCCAAACCCACTATGTCTGGAGGTCGTTTCACCTTGGTTTCGCCACATGTTGAAGACACTCACCATATCACTCCCCGAACATTTGATAAGACGTGCAGTTTCCGAAATGTGCATACCGAGCCTCTGGGCCATCACAATCTGCCTTTGGTCAGACTCAAATAGATCACGCGCCTTCTCCATTCTTCACACGGGCAGCACACTCACTGATACAACACATACCGTGTGTCTTTATGACTAGCAGTCATTCCTCGGCAGGTGAGGCTGCTGTCGCCTGGACAGGTTTAAATCGATAGTAGGTCAGTGGTCATAATGTTACTGCTGATCAGTGTGTGTGTGTGAGAGAGAGAGAGAGAGAGAGAGAGAGCGAGAGAGAGGGAGGGAGGGAGGGAGGGAGGAAGGGAGGGAGGGAGGGAGTGCGCGCGCGAGTGTGTGTGTGCCGTGCGGGTACATCGTGAGACGATTAAATATCCATAGGTCTTCCTGGTTAGAGGCATTACTGGCGGTGTAGTGTGAGAACGATTTTCAGCCGCCAGAGGTAAGTGCAGTGACTATTAGGTCGAATTAAGAGTCAGTAGTGGCGCTGGTAGTACTCAAAGAAAGGTGACTGACGCCCGAACAACATGGAACTGACGTCCATCGAGACACGAAAATAGTGCATTGATAATGGCTAGGCACTAGCCGAAATTTGGATTATCCAAATAAAACCACCAAAAAAGGACCACTGATTTTTGTGCTCTATCATTTATAAAACAGGTTTAATGTCAAGATATCATAATATTTTTCTTAAGATTCTTATATATTTCCTTAAATGTTATATCACAGGTTTTGTAAATTCTACCACCAGTTGCCTTACATCCAAAAGAAAAAGTCAGTAGTAAATTAAATTCTGTTTGTAGTTGCTGAGATCTCTTTAGATTTTTTTGATGAGACAATAAATTGCTTCATTTAAAAAAAAATCGTATCACTCAATACCATCTCCCTACCGCAGTTCAATAGCATTTTACGTAAATAATGCACATCTTTGAACGTGAAACCTTCCCGTCTCCTACATATCTCTTTTGTTACGCAACCTGCCATTCTACAGTAACCTATGAAACCTTCCCTTAGGATTTCTTTCTCTCGATTTATAATAACAAATGAAATCTTCCCTTTGAAATTAATTCACTTTTTCAATTTTCGCATACAAATTTAAATGCTACTTATTAAAAGTGATCTGATTATTTCGACGAAACACAGAATGTGTCGTCGTCGTGGCCTTAGTCGTTACCTGCAATAACCCAAAACTGTTCCTTACCTTTTTTACTCTTACTGGATCGCCATCTAACTGCTACATTGAACTGCGACATGAATATACTTACTCTATTGTACTATTCTCTATTAACTGCTGGTGGGCTGTCATAGTAAGTGGCTGTATTTATTACCAAAGCTGACGTTATTGTTTTGTAGCAAAGCTGACGTTATTCTTTAATTAATTTGACTGAAGTTACGTAATTCATAGTTAAACTTTTTCTTGACAACAATAAAGTTTTGCAAAGTTTTACGTTGATGGTTTTTGGAATGGATTATAATCAGTAATGCAATATTTCTGGCAAAAATTAATTATATTCTGAATGAAATGGTTTTCCATACGTTCGAATGGGACCTACTTTTTACAATAATCTTACAATTAGCATTGCGGAAACATACCTTCACTAGTCTTGAGTTTCTCAAAAAAATAATTCAATAATATTAGTTCCTCTTATGATAATAGTTAGCTGATGTCTCTGTACATCCGTTTATAATGTCTTGTAAATCATAGCTGGTGGCTGGCAGGCACACCGCTCCTCTCAACCTCCCGCTTCAGATCTGCTACCGACTCGCTTCACATTTCGCTTACTACTGACTTCCTACGAACGCTAAAGTGCGGTCTCTCCCGCCAACAATGTTTTCTGGTGCAGACAATCCCTGCTACCATTACAAAATGTATCAATGCGCGGTCTTTCCGGCTCTTTTCTTAAAATCTATACATACGTGGTTTCTCCCGCCCTTTTTAAAATTATATCAATGTGCAGCCTCTCCTGCCAACAATACTTTGGTGCAGACATTCCCTGCTACCACAATTATTTCCAACATGACAAATATTGACATCTCGTGGAAATCGGGTTTTCTGCCGGATATCAGCGTCTTCCAAACAAGATATTTCGACGTCATTACGACGTGGTCTCAGGGAACACCTGATGAAGATGTCAAGTAATGACGTCGAAATATCGTGTTTGGAAGACGCTGATATGCGGCAGAAAACCCGATTTCCACGAGGTGTCATCAAATCGCCGGGAAAGTCTAAGAAATTATATGACAAATATTAATTATTCCTACTTAATCCGATTAATAAAATATAAACATCTTTCATAAATTGTGGTTTGACAATACACAATAGAAATATACACGTCTTACAATCGTGATGCCATTTCTATGTATAATTTTAATGTTATGCCTGACGTATGTATGTGTATGTTATTATGTTTCATTTTCAAGTGAAGTAATGCAACTTAGTGCTAGTTTTATGGATTTTTCTAATATTATGCTGTAGATATATGCGTGTAAGCAATTTTACATAGACTTATGGAATTAATGTATGTCTTCGATTTTGATGCCATTTTTACACATTTTTAATATTGTCTCAGAGGTATTTAAATATCTCTGATGTTCAAGGAAATAATAAATTCCTTTGACTTTCTCAGAAATAATGTAAATCCTTAACTCTTAAGTGGAGGTTAGGTAATTTTTATTGCTTATCTGGCACCATTTTCATGCGTGATTTAATACCACACTATGAGTGGCTGGCGAGGAGGGGATGGGAAGCGCAGGGTACAAAGTACAACTAAGCTATTTGGATTACTTCAGATTTATTTTATTTATTTGTTGAAACTATATTCTGACTGGCTCTCTCCTTTTAGTAGTTTACTGTGAATGGCTGGAGTGGGGGAGGAGGTTTCATATTTCCCACTACAACAATTTGGCTGTGCCCACCAGCTTGATATTCCATTTTAATACTGCATTGTGATTAGCTGGAGATAGCAGAGAGGAGAGAGAAAAGGGTATGGCTTGATGATGTCGTTAATAAGCATGATAACATCACTGATAAGAATGATGATATCACTGATAAGAGTGATGATCTCACTGACGTTGAGAATAGGGCTTTATGAGGCCATTGCACCTTTCGGGCTTGCCTGACCCAACCGGACCGGACGGGATCAAACAGCGACCCCCCAGTATAGACAATGGTGGTGACAGTGTGCCTGCAGAGGGCAGTGCACAGTGACAGTATTTGTCCACTTAGGTCGTGAGAGCTGGGCCTAGGTGGCTAAGACGCAAATCCCAGTCCACTATGGTATGCGACCAACAGCAGATAACGATGACCCAGCAGGTGACCTGCTGGTGGAATAGGACCAAGTCGGCAGCATCTACACTTAGGCAGTGGCCTGAAGTTAGTGACGCTGAAGTCTGACGTAACGCACATCCCATGAAGTTTCAGGATTCCAACCAGATGACGTTGACTTCTTGCCACTATATCTGGCCGTCTTCAGGTGAGTGTTTTGCGTTGGAGACTGCTAGACCACATCGCTAACTTTATACCAAAAATACGAGCAGAGACGCATGCACGAAGGCAGCCGGTGCACGAACGACTTTCGTCGAGTTTCGCGCACTCTTCGAATACTGCTTCATATATGATGAGTTAGCGCAATCATGAAGGTGATACTATATGGACGCACTCTACCGAAATGCGGACTAGTGCAGTTCAAATTTAGATGTATCATTTTAAAAATGTCATTAGTCATAAAATGTTTTCTTTCTGAACATATTAAAGAAACAAACGGTTATCACGCCTTATGCAGCTGAAAGCCGCCATCATGTTTAGTAAGATCTTTCGCAAAACATATTTCCACTGATTCCTTAATAAGAGAATCCCACATGGGTCTGCTCTAGGGTAGGACTGCCTTACCGCAAATTCATGGACTGTCCTGTGGAGATACGATGCTCCGCTATGGTTGCTTTACTGGGTTGCGAAAGGTGAAAGTGGCTCACTGTGCGCTTCTTCTGCGCATTGGGAAAGTATTCTATGGATTCAATAGTGAATATTTTGAACAAATTGACGGCGTTGCCGTGGATAGTCTCCTCTCCCCTTTAATAGAGAACTTTTTCATTGAAGATTTTGAGGAGAGAGCACTTGATTCGGCAGAACTTAACCCAAACGTTTTCTGGCGATATGCAGATGATACTTCTGTAGTGTGGTCCCAGAGGAACTGTCGTGGTTTTTGCAGCATCTGAACTCAGTCCGGGGACTTATGACCACAGCAGTTGAGTCCCATAGTGCTCAGAGCCATTTGAACCATTTTTTTTTTTTTTAACTCAGTCCACGAGAATATCAAACTTGGGATAGGTGTGGAGAAAAACGGCCGCCTGACGTTTCTGTACGTCTTGGTCAGACGGAAAGTGGGTGGACCATTGGAGCATTCAGATTATCATAATCCCGTACATACACACCTGCATTTTCAGGCTTCTAGCTGTAACTACCCATCACAAACTATGGACATCCCTCGGACGTCGGTGCATTGGTCACATGTGTTTGACGAAGACAGCCACGCAAAGGAGCTGGAACACCTACAGTTTGTGGTCAGAGGCAATGGATATCCTCCACATCAGATCAGAACAACATTAAGGAAGAAGAAGCGTGACGACGCGCAAGGTCAAGAGGAGAAAGAACGGTTCAAGTCCAGGGCGTTCCTCCCATTTTCCGGCAATGTTTCGTCGAAGTTAGGCAGAACCTTAAGGAAATATTATGCCAAAGCAATTTCCCACCCCATACAAACAAAGACTTGTGCTCTTCTCGGTTCGGCAAAGGACGATCTGGGTTGCGGAGGGCTGCAGTCTACAGAATACCTACATTAGAAAACACGCAAATGGCGTGAAAGATGCGTCGTACGTGCAAGCCACACTCGCCTTTCGCAACCCAGTAATTCAGTCAAATGGAGCTTTGTATCTCCACAGGTCATACCATGGAGTATTCTGCCACGAAAATCTTGGCTTCGGCGAGTTCCTTCTGGTATTCAGTTATTAAAGAATCGGGGAAAATACGTTTAGCGGAAGATCTTATTAATGGTGACGGTGGCTTTCAACTGCATAAAGCTAGCACGTGATTTCCTTAATATCTTCAGTAAGAAAACATTTCATTAATAATGAAAGATCTAGCGACATTTAATTTTCATTAATTTTAAATCTGAAATTAAACTCTACGTGCCCGCATTCCGGTGGCGAGGGGGGGGGGGGAGGGGGGGGGGGGAGGAGCTCGCGCATGTAATATCACCATTACGCATCCATCCGCGCGCCATACACGGAGCAATATTCGAAGAGGGTGCGAACCTCGACCGAGCTCGCTCATGTACCAATTGTCTTTGTGCACGCGTCTCCGCTAGTATTTTTGGTAGCGATGTGAACTAGTAATCTCCAATGCAAAAAAACTCACCTGAAGGTGGTTGAATGGTTGTCAGCCGAAATATCGTGGCAAGAGGTCGACGTCATCCGGCTGCAATCCCCAAAATTCATGGAAAACACGTTTCATGCTTCTGCAATATATTCCATTTCTCCTTTTTATAAATACAACGTGAATCACATTGTCCATTGACTGCTCCTGAAATTAATTACTCTTTTCTAAGATTGACCGAGTGTAGTGGGAATGGATGCTTTGGGAGCTCAAGCGGTCAGTCAGATTTCGACCTAAAGTAGATATAGATTACACAAAGTAGAGTCGAAACCACAGCGATAACGAAAATCGAGACAGTGATTCTCATGACATTACTGCGCCGTTCCTCGCGGTATTGGTATACATGCTGGAGCATCTGTTCCAAGTTCCTTTCGTGTTGCCAATAGTTCGTCCAGTGATCTGAGAAGGTCAGGTACCAAGGTGTCGTTTAGGTAGGTTATGTTCTGGGCTGGAGGCCCCGCCAGTGCTGGCCAGTACAACAAGAGTTGTATACCGTTAGCAGAGCCTGTTCTGTTGACGGTGCGAATGGAGCCGTCTACTGCTTATCACAGCTGGGTCCCCAGTTGACAGTAACTGCCAGAAGAAAGACTGCTCCTGCACTGCAGAAGCTGTGCCATTAATCAGTAACCCACTAATTCGTAGTTCTGTTCTCATCACCCTTATAGGCTGATCACGTTCATAGCAGTTTGTAGTAACCGTCTCTGGTTTGTGAATAGTATATTCAATGCGTGTTGGCTCTGTGAAGGTAGGGGTGCGGCGTCAGGTCATCCCGAGGCAGTTCTCGAGCTCCTGCTTTTACTAAAAACAATTCTACGTGACATACATCAGAGTCGCTGTGGATCACTAAGGTCGGGCATGCCGTGATCTGCTCTCTCTGACAGTGACAGTGTTTGTCCTCAAACATTGACACATAACTCTCCCTTTCTTTAGAATGTGAATGTACGAGGTTTAGAACTTAAATAGTGGCAACTATTTATTCACAACCGATACAAAAGAGTTACATTTTTGCACCTGTTATTGTGCTTCAAAGCAGTCACCAGCGTTGTGTAGAACCCGTTGCCAGCGATGTGGAAGGCGTAGTATACCGTTAGCAGAGCCTGTTCTGTTGATGGTGCGAATGGAGCGGTCTACTGCCTATCGTCTCTCTGGAACAGCTCTGAAGCGAATGCCACGAAGTGGTTCCTTCATTTTCGGAATCAAATCAAAGTCACAAGGACTTAAGTTCGGGGAGTATGGTGGATGGTACAGTACTTCCCAGCCCCATCGACCGAACAGAGCAGCAACAGCTTGCGCTGTTGGCGCCCGAGCATTGTCGTGCAAAATGATGGGTGGATTGCGCAGAAAGTGTCGCCGCTTCTTTCGCAAAGCTGGTCGCAGGTGATGCTCCAAAAACGAACAGTAATACTGTGCATTGACGTAATGCGTTAGGGTAACACCATCACAGTCGTACACGAGAATCACCATAACTTTCACCATACTGGGGCTCTGAGGCACTTTCGACTTTCGCGGCGACCCATAATGACGCCATTCGTTGGATTGGCGTTGCAGTTTTGGCTCGTACGATGTGGCCCATGTCTCATCCAGTGTTACGATACGGCGTAAGATTCGACAGGCAGTAGACCGCTCCATTCGCACCATCAACAAAACAGGTTCTGCTAACGGTATACTACGCCTCCCACATCGCTGGCAACGGGTTCTACACAACTCTGGTGACTACTCTGAAGGACATTAACAGGTGAAAACATATAACTCATTTGTATCGGTTGTGAATAAGTAGTTGCCACTATTTAAGTTCTATCCCTCGTATTTGGTGTTTATAATTAATGTGTAGCTACTCACGGAGGTCCAGAGTGGAATGCAATTATCATATGACAGCGAAACTTGGTAGATAAGCTGATGTGTTAATGTGGAACCGATTTACGCTGGGAAGAATTAGTCCCAATTTTGGCCACCAGGTGGAAATCTGGCGTTGTAGATTGTTCGTGTGACGGGACGACATCCACTCTGTCATTTGGTAAACCATAACGCGAATGAACAGCATGGTCATCAAGAAGAGAGACCGTGCACTGTTAGTGAAACGCCGGCCGCTGGTGGCCAGGCGGTTCTAGGTGCTTCAGTCTGGAACCGCGCGACCGCTACGGTCGCAGGTTCGAATCGTGCCTCGGGCATGGATGTGTGTGATGTCCTTAGGTTAGTTAGGTTTAAGTAGTTCTAAGTTCTAGGGGACTGATGACCTGAGATGTTAAGTCCCATAGTGCTCAGAGCCATTTGAACCATTTTTTTGTTAGTGAAACTGTTTTATGTGAACGGAAGCAATTACAATGCTGTACTGAGAGAATATCACCGACTGAAATTCTGAGGAGAGGCCAGATGTCATTAAATAGTTTAAACAAGATGATAATGAAATTCGTAAACAAGGGGAAGCTTGGTGTGGCACCTGTAAGACGAGGTGTCGTATCCGTGTGTTAGTTACTGACGAGAATGCTGTTGCTGTAACTGACCAGGCAGCATGTGCTCGGGTAGAGCTAGAGCTTGTGAAGTGTCACGAGAATTGTGCATCCCCTGGTCAATAGTGCAGAAAGTTTTTCGGTCTATATTACACTAATGTCCTCACAAGATCCTGATGGTGCAGCCGGAACCTCAGGGTCCGTATCAACGTTCTGAATCTTCCCTTTGGTTTCTGGTACAGATCAAAGTTGATGACATGTGGCCGGGCAGTATACTGTGAAGCAATGAGACGCATAACGAGGCAGTGGCTACACAGGACTGTCGAATTTGGAGTACTGTTAAACCGCGTTTTGTGCACTAAGAGCCATTGCACTCGCTGTATGCGGCTGTGTGTTGAGGATTCACAAATACATTTATTCTCGGCCTGTTCTTCTTTGAAGAGAACACACACAGAGAGCGTGTCAGGTGTACCGTGACATCTGCATGCTATCGAGACCTCCTTGTACAGCATGTGATTCCTGCTTTGAACGAGCGCAACTTTGTGAAAACCATTGTTTACCTATAAGATGGGGGAATATCTCAGGTCGCTCGCCCAGTGAAAGATCGGATTAATGCAATCTCCCAGAGTTTTTCCAGCTGCATGGCCCGCAAGATCACCTGGTTTGAATCCATGTAAATTTTGGCTCTTGGGACATTCAAAAGAACTTGTTTACAGGGAGCACGTTGCTCAGATCCCACCGGAGCTGCGGCAAGTAACTGTTGATTACGTCGTTTTACGGATACAGCATATCATCTGCTTCTTCAGTGCTTATATTGAATAAACTGTGTGAACAGCAGTTAATAATGAAATCAACATTATGCTTTACTCATTTGTTTGAACTTTTCTGCCCATGTCCCATTCCTAATCCGTTACATATGGAAACACCGCCAGATTTGCACCTGGTGGCCAAAATTGCAACTAATTTTTTCCAGCGTAAATGGTTTTGCATTAATGCATTAGGATATCTACCAAGTTTCGCCGCCATACGATAATTACAGCCCACACTGGACCTTTGTAAGTAGCTGCAATCTAATTATAACCATACGATGCTTCCACAGTCATTACCACTTTACTGTGTAAGTGTGGACAGTGAAACATTCGTGACAGAATAACTACAATCTCTGCCCATTTGCTGTAACTATGTATTTTAGTCGGTTCCTTATGGCTTGTCCATAGAACAGTCAAGAATTGTTCGGTGGTCAAAAGTGTAGGGCTCTACTGCCCATATACTGCATGCTGTGTTGCCTCCACTCCAACTTCTCCTATGCTGTCAACAAGTGACCGAAGGAGTTTTGTCACAGATTCTCTAGTATCTAACAGATATAGTCCTAAGATCACATTTAATAGCCTACCACATGTTTCCAACCATCCTGTCTTACAACACAGCAGCATGTGTGATATCAGATCTATTGGTCGGCATAACGGCTACCGTAATCACCCATAGGAGAAGTGTAGTCCACGGTACTCTCACCGTACTTTCTCCAACATTCCCCTCTTCTCGGCCTCAAGGTGTAAGCGAATGTCTTCTCCAATGTTCGTATGTCGTTCCTCACTTACCTCTCCCTCCGGTTGCTGATTCTGCAACACGCCTGTTCCTTCCGCACAAGTGAGGCGTAATTCTGCCAGAATTATGAAATGCATCATGGTCGTCCTTCACAGTAATACCATCTGGGGAAAGGAAGCCATAATCACACTCGCTCCCCCCTCTTGGAAAGACCAGATACTCGTGATCCATCCACAAACATTATGAATGGTATAAATTCTTCCATTATGTTAACACATCTTCATCTTAGTTCATTGCTTACAAATTAAACACTATGTCGCTTCTATTGCTACAAAGATAAACTCTATGTTATCCATATAGCTACAAAATACATTAAATAAATCCTGATAATAACAAACAATATCACAAGAAAAATAAGGAAAATTTCACGAACAAGAAATAACCTTCCACAATGTTTCCCGTGGGTCCTTTATTCGTATATAATCAAAAACCATGAACACCTTCAAGATTCGCATGGTAACCTAAATATCTATTTTTGCAACCTCATTGTGTATGGGTTGATATATGCCCTCCCCCCTCCCCCTCCCCGGCCTTCTTCCCAAGTGGTGGTGCTAGTATCAGTGGCAAACCATCTGGAGCACCTTTAAAAGGATGAAAGGATCCCAAGTGGACAATAGTTGTCCATGTTGGCAAATGCAATTTAACATTTGCCAGCGACACCTCTACTACAACTTGGTATGGCCCCTGATGCCATGTGATAAACTTCTCCATCTTACTCTTCAGGATGTACAGGTTAGTTAACATCACCCACTGCCCAGTCCAATGCTCAGGTAATTTACCACTTCACCATCCAGTTTTCTCCTGATGATCGATTGTCATAGCGTTCATCTGCTGGACTCGCTTCCACACATCCTTCAGCGTTCTAGCAAAGCTCCATATAGCTTCCCCATTTTTCTCCATCTTTGATTTAAAAACGCAGCTGGTGAAGGCATTTTCCTTCCATGCAACATGTTGAACGATGTGGGATCAATGCAGTCACGCAGCTTAGAATTTCACTCTACCAAAATGTATGGTAAATAAACATCCCAATCATTATAGGTACTATTGATGTAATATCTCAGCATTTTACCAATTGTTGGGTGAATGCATTCAGTCCCATCAAAAGGCTCTGGATGCAGTGGGATAGTTCTTAGTTTACAAGTCTATAACAGGTAACGCATCTGTTTCATAAGATCAAAATAAAGTCAGTGCCTTCATCCATGATCATCCTCTCAAAGACACCAAACTTCAACAACCAGTTTTTTACCATTGCTTGCTTTGCTGTGCAAGCTTGCTGATCATTGCAGCTTAACACAGGAAATTACGTACACAAACCAGAGTGTACCAGTTTCCCATGGTGTCTGGTTAAATGGACTTACGACATCCATTCCACTCATCTCGAATGGCTTGGATGCCTCTGGTGACCTCTGAAGGGTCACACACAGTGGTCCACATCCCCATGTCCTCCTTTTAAGGCTAACTCTTGTTGTGCAGCAGGCACTACAATGTATGCCTGAAAAATCGATTTTGATACATAACAATCTACCATGAATGGCGAACTGCAGCTATATTTGGCATAGCTTGCAGTATGCGTCAGTAATTTGAGCCTTCTGCCATTCAGTAAGTTTTCCATCAAGTGTCTGCATGACACAGAGGATCTGCTGGCGTTTACAGGTAACATATGTAGAAGCAGTCACATGGCCGCATTTCCGGATAGATCAAAAGCTATAACAAATGAACAAATTTTGGTTAACCGGTGAAGCAAAGACATAAAGGATGTATCACAAGGACATGATAACTGCATGTACATTACAGTAGACAAAGGAATATGTGATGCATCGCGAGGACTTGAGGAATACATGTACATTTCAGTAGCTTAAGGAACGTCTCGTGCAGCACTATAAGAAACAGAATAGTGTGAGGTTCTTTCACGAGCAGCTGCGTGGTTGCAGAAGTGATATGAATCAGCGGACAAGTTTTATTGACAAGATAAAAAAGATAAATGTTAATAGTTATGAGCAGATGGGGAATGAAGTAATGAACAATTTTCAGGAAACAGAACATACAGCCATGGTTGCTTTCCTAAGGGGGATATGTCACATTGTATACAAGAAATACACTAAGTGACAGGGTTTCTAAACAAAAGGGGTGTTTTCTCCAGATTTAAAATGTTATAGATGTGGGCACACGGGCCACATTCAGGTGAAATCTCGCTAACCACATTGCAACAAATGTGGAGTAGTAGGGCACCAGGAACAGAATTATAGAAGCAAAGAGTGAAATGAGCAAGAGCGAGGGAATCAGTCGTTAAATAGCAATAGAAATGCCATATCCCAATAAGTTTAAAAAGATGAATGCAGTGTATGCAAGTGAAGAATATTGCTTAGTTGGCGTAACAGATGGTACAGAGAGTAAGCTATTATTGGACACAGGTCTGGATCTATTGGGTAAAAGGTGGTTGAGCCTCCAAATTATAGTTAATGTGGGATAAGTTCATGATTCTAGGTTTTCACATTGGAGCAAAACAGTTCCGAGAGAGTATGTAAGTTTTTCCCCATGTAGATGAAGAGTACTGCACAATCCTCTGGTTGGATTTCTTAAATAGACATCATACAAAAATTGGTCTCTTACAGTATATAGTGGAACTCAGTTGTACATTGTTCTGGCTGGGAGAGACTGTTGCCACTGACGCCGTACTGTCGCATGGTTATCACGTGTGAAAAAACTAAAAAGTGTACAAAGTCATTGACAGGGCACAGAGCACAAGAAAATTGTTTTGAGTGAGCTTAGGCACAGAACTGCTGACCAGTGTCTTATCTGTGGTAGAGAAATGAGAGGAATATGAGAAATTAGATGCTTCACGATGTTTTGTATGCAGGAGTGTTTTACACGTACAAGAAGTAGATGGTGAACATTTTCTTTCTATCTGCGTGGATAATTTCAAAACCAATGAAATGACTTTGGCAAAAAGATTGCTAGTTGCCAGTTTGGGTGTAATGGATGAGAATAATTTCGACATGCCAAGCGTGGAGCTTAGCGGTAAGTGAACAGCCAGTATGGCAGCATAAGGTGTGAAGGTCGATCATTTGAAAGAAAAGTATTGAAGATCCATGGAGATGGTATTAGTAGAGTTCAGGGACATTGCCAACAACACCCGTAACACAGCATAGGATTCTCACAGGGGACAAATCGTGTTTACCAGAAACTGTACAGAATGTCCTATCACTTACAGCCAATAATGGAAGATTTATTAACCAGTAACTGAACGATGGAATGCCGGCCGCGGTGGTCTAGCGGTTCTGGCGCTGCAGTCCGGAACCGCGGGACTGCTACGGTCGCAGGTTCGAATCCTGCCTCGGGCATGGGTGTGTGTGATGTCCTTAGGTTAGTTAGGTTTAAGTAGTTCTAAGTTCTAGGGGACTTATGACCTAAGATGTTGAGTCCCATAGTGCTCAGAGCCATTTGAATTTTGAACGATGGAATAACAGAAGAAAGTAATAACCCCGCGGGAACACAAGTCGTTATTGCACCGAAAAAGTCTTCTGATGATAAAGTACAAGTTTTTTAAAAAATTATTGCTATTGGGACAAAAAATGGTAATAGGTCCTTATACGATACCAAATATTGCAGAGACCCTCGACAATTTGGGTCAGCGCAAGTACTTTTCCGCAATGGATGTAAAGAGTGGTTACCATCAGTTGGAAGTAGTGTTAGAGGACCGACCAAAGACTGTTTACACTCCCTTGGGGCCTTTACCAGTATCGGCAAATGTTGTTTGGCCCATTTTAATGGCATCTGCATGAACTGTTAAGGGGTTTAAAGATGCATGAATATGTTATGCACCTTAATTCCATTATTGTGTTTTCGAAGGATATGAAGGAACATGCACAAAAACAGAAAGAAAATTTCAGTTTGCGATCTACATGCCTTACGCCATTTTGTGTTAGGAGAAGTGAAACAACTGGGACACATGATCAGCGACGAAGATCTGAGATTGGTGCATCATAGTGCATAGTTCCCTGGGATCATAGATAAGGAGCTACAGTTATTTTTGGAATTAGCTAATTACTGTAGGAAATTTGTAATGGGATTTGCAGATATTGCATGACTACTGTAGAAGAGGTGTGTAAAATTACAATGGATCGTTAACTGTCAAGCAGCATTTAAAAAACTGAAGAACACACTAACAGCTAAGCCAGTGTTGGTATCTCTGAATCACGAAAAGGAATTTGTTTTGTCCTGTGACGGAAGCAACTAGGTGACATGGTGAGTTCTAAGCCAAGAAACGCAGGGTAAAGAACACCCAGTGGCTTATACATCAAAACTGAGTAAGGCTGAGAGGAGTCACTCGGCCACTGGAAAGGAAATGTTAACTTCGATATACAGTGTCACATATATTAGATGTTATGTATGCAACGAGAAATTCAAAGTGTTAACAGACCACCCATCATTAAAATGGTTGTTAGGTTTCAGGGATCCATCAAGAATGCTGACTTGGTGGACATTGACTCCAAGTGGATTTAACTTTCAAGTAATTTACAAACCACATAAAATACATGGGAATGCAGGTGGACCGAGCATGTGACATTTAACTGGTGCTAACTAGTCACATGGCATGCTGTGACTCAATAGGCTGCACTGTGTCCGCTTCCCTGGCTGCATGCAAGCAAAATCTTTCCTAGTATTTCCTCTGAACTGTGAAAGATCAGCAATTCCATAAATCTTCACAAGCTCTGCATTGAAGTTGCTATTACGGTCAGTTTTCCCAATCATTTTCTTTGCACATGACGAGGAAAGAGAAAAATAATAAGCCTACTTTCACCACAATGTATTGTTGAAGCTGCGAACTTGAGATGGCGATGATGTTCAAGATATAGCCACCTGTATCAGCCAAAAACTTCTGACACCACCTGTAGCAGCTACAGTTTCAGGATGTATGCAGTTCACTAACCAGGCCATGGTTGCAGTCGTTTGGAAGCAGCTGTCAAGCGGTGATCCGTCATAAAATTATTTTTGAATAATCCCTTTGCTTCAAAACAGGCTCCAGCAGCAAAAACAGCACAGAGAAGGCGGCCAGTGGCCTGTGTTTGTGTCAGCAGTGATCCAACGGACAGTGAGTGCGTGGTGTCTTCCTTCAGGTGATGCCATCGGCTGCGGTGTTGATTCAACAATGAAGCCAAGTGGCGTCCATGGAACATCTAGTGCTCACCACTAAGTGCATGAGGCCAAATTCAAACTGCTACCCACAGAATGGATGATGATGGTGACATCTGCAGACACAAGGCGATGAACAAGAGCAGTATTCTCCTACCAGGGCGGTGACGGCTGGGCAGCTAGGTGTCCAATGCTCAAACCCTGGTCCACCAGGTAGGCAACTAACAGCAGATGCCAGTCACCCACAGGATGGCTCACCAGTGGCAAGGCACCAAGTAGGCAGCATGCTGACTTATCACAGGCAGTGGCATGCTGCTAGAGAAGATGGTGACAAATAGGTGACTCGTCTGGTGTCGAAGACTCGAGTGGACTTACTCTCCCCCCACCTATGTCTGAGATTTGATAACTAAATATTACAGTGTATCTACACATCAAAAAAGTTTTACATCATCCCGGTTCCCAGAACTCCATAAGATAGACATTGATTGTGAATATTGTATCACAGACACAGTCCCTTCGGTTGTGCACAGATGTCATTAAAACTGCCCAAAGATCTAAACAACCATGCATGAGCAGAGCGTATTAGACGGAGGGGGTCAGACAGCCGATCAGTCCCAGTCATTCCACCACGAAGGAGGTACACGGCTCGTGTTGTCTGTAGTTCAACCATGCCTAGACGCTCACTACAGCGGTTCGATCGCGTCCACATTGTTACTTTGTGCCAGGAAGGGTTCTCGACAAGGGAAGTGTCCAGGCGTCTCGGAGTGAACCAAAGGAATGGTGTCCGGACATGGAGGAGATACAGAGAGACAGGAACTGTAGATGAAATGCCTCGCTCAAGTAGCCCGAGGGCTACTACGGCAGTGAATGACCGCTACCTACGGATTATGGCTCGGAGCAACCCTCACAGTAACGCCACCATGTTGAATAGTACTTTTCGCGCAGCCACAGAACGTCGTGTTACGACTCAAACTGTGCGAAATAGGTTGCATGATGCGCAACTTCACACCAGACGTCCATGGCGAGGTCCATCTTTGCAACCACGACACCATGCAGCACCGTACAGATGGGCCCAACAACAAGACGAATGGACCACTCAGGACTGGCATCACGTTCTCATCACCGATGAGTATCGCATGTGCCTTCAACCACACAATCGTCGGAGACGTGTTTGTAGGCAACCCGGTCAGGCTAAACACCTAAGACACACTGTCCAGCGAGTGCAGCAAGGTGGTTCCCAGATGTTTTGGGGTGGCATTATGTGGGGCCGACGTACGCCGCTGGTGGTCTTGAAAACTGCTTTAACGTCTATACGATACTTGAATGCCATCCTCCGACCGATATGGCAACCATATCAGCAGCATATTGGTGAGGCATTCGTCTTCATGGACGACAATCCGCGCCCCCATGGTGCACATCTTGTGAATGACCTCCTTCAGGATAGCGACATCACTCGACTAGAGTGGCCAGCATGTTCTCGAGACATGAAAAGGTCTGTTTATGGACGACGTGACGCACCAACCACTCTGATGGATCTAGGCCGAATCGCCGTAGAGGAGTGGGACAATCTGGACCAACAGTACCTTGGTGGACTTGTGGCTAGTATGCCACGACGAATACAGGTATGCATTAATGTAAGAGGACGTACCGGTGTGAACCGCAATTTAGACCACCACCTCTGAAGGTATCGCTGTATGGTGGTACATCATGCCATGTGTGGTTTTCATAAGCAATAAAAAGGGCGGAAATGATGTTTATGTTGATCTCTATTCCAATTTTCTGTACAGGTTCCGGAACTCTCGGAACCGAGGTGATGCAAAACTTTTTTTGATGTGTGTATGTAAGCCTGGTCCGTTATCGTTTCTGAAAAGGCAGAGGTTTTGCCCTCCAATTCGAGCCACAAGGCCCAGCTGTTAAGCAACCATGACATCAGAGAAGACTGACTTTGTCAGGATGGAGACGGTGGTCTTAATGTAATTTATTAAATAAAAACATTTTATTGTAAAAAGCAATTTCCAGTGTACAATTACTGCACAGTGATTAGTTTCGTGTGCTTTTACAATCAACTTCAGATCGTTCAAATCATAAAAAATCGGCAAATATGCGTTGAAAAACTTCATCATTAACCGTAGTCATGCAGCGAAATGCTTTCGCATTGTGGGACAAGAAGACTATGTCAGTATGTACACTCCTGGAAATTGAAATACGAACACCGTGAATTCATTGTCCCAGGAAGGGGAAACTTTATTGACACATTCCTGGGGTCAGATACATCACATGATCACACTGACAGAACCACAGGCACATAGACACAGGCAACAGAGCATGCACAATGTCGGCACTAGTACAGTGTATATCCACCTTTCGCAGCAATGCAGGCTGCTATTCTCCCATGGAGACGATCGTAGAGATGCTGGATGTAGTCCTGTGGAACGGCTTGCCATGCCATTTCCACCTGGCGCCTCAGTTGGACCAGCGTTCGTGCTGGACGTGCAGACCGCGTGAGACGACGCTTCATCCAGTACCACACATGCTCAATGGGGGACAGATCCGGAGATCTTGCTGGCCAGGGTAGTTGACTTACACCTTCTAGAGCACGTTGGGTGGCACGGGATACATGCGGACGTGCATTGTCCTGTTGGAACAGCAAGTTCCCTTGCCGGTCTAGGAATGGTAGAACGATGGCTTTGATGACGGTTTGGATGTACCGTGCACTATTCAGTGTCCCCTCGACGATCACCAGTGGTGTACGGCCAGTGTAGGAGATCGCTCCCCACACCATGATGCCGGGTGTTGGCCCTGTGTGCCTCGGTCGTATGCAGTCCTGATTGTGGCGCTCACCTGCACGGCGCCAAACACGCATACGACCATCATTGGCACCAAGGCAGAAGCGACTCTCATCGCTGAAGACGACACGTCTCCATTCGTCCCTCCATTCACGCCTGTCGCGACACCACTGGAGGCGGGCTGCACGATGTTGGGGCGTGAGCGGAAGACGGCCTAACGGTGTGCGGGATCGTAGCCCAGCTTCATGGAGACGGTTGCGAATGGTCCTCGCCGATACCCCAGGAGCAACAGTGTCCCTAATTTGCTGGGAAGTGGCGGTGCGGTCCCCTACGGCACTGCGTAGGATCCTACGGTCTTGGCGTGCATCCGTGCGTCGCTGCGGTCCGGTCCCAGGTCGACGGGCACGTTCACCTTCCGCCGACCACTGGCGACAACATCGATGTACTATGGAGACCTCACGCCCCACGTGTTGAGCAATTCGGCGGTACGTCCACCCGGCCTCCCGCATGCCCACTATACGCCCTCGCTCAAAGTGCGTCAACTGCACATACGGTTCACGTCCACGCTGTCGCGGCATGCTACCAGTGTTAAAGACTGCGATGGAGCTCCGTATGCCACGGCAAACTGGCTGACACTGACGGCGGCGGTGCACAAATGCTGCGCAGCTAGCGCCATTCGACGGCCAACACCGCGGTTCCTGGTGTGTCCGCTGTGCCGTGCGTGTGATCATTGCTTGTACAGCCCTCTCGCAGTGTCCGGAGCAAGTATGGTGGGTCTGAAACACCGGTGTCAATGTGTTCTTTTTTCCATTTCCAGGAGTGTATTTAAAAACTACATCATGAGCGAGCCAGGTTGTAAACCATAGTCTCGCAAAATAACGGTAATAAGAAGGAAAATTGCTAGTTGCTTTAGTACAACTTGCACTGCAAGCCCGTGATTTGCGATTGTACAGCAGGTATTATACTGAGAGCAATATATGAAATGGTACAAGTTCAAATGGTTCAAATGGCTCTGAGCACTATGGGACTTAACATCTGTGGTCATCAGTCCCCTAGATCTTAGAACTACTTAAACCTAACTAACCTAAGGACATCACACATATACATGCCCGAGGCAGGATTCGAACCTGCGACCCTAGCAGTTCCGGACTGCGCGCCTAGAACCGCTAGACCACCGCGGCCGGCTAGTACAAGTACTGTCAGCTGTTTTGTCTTGTACCGTTTCACATACTGCTCCAGCTATTATACCTGCTACACAATTGCAGACCACTGGCATCTAACGCTAGTTTTGCTAATGCAACTAGCATTTTTCCCTCTTTATTACCGTCATCTTGCGAGATTGTAGTGTAGAACCTGGCTCGCTCGTGATAACGTTTATAACTACGAATTGGCATAAAGTTGTTGGCTCAAAATACGAATGCATTCTAACGTTTTACAGTACATATTCATCGCTTTTTTACGATTTCAACGGTCCGAAGATAGCTGTAGAAAGAAACCGAAACTAGTCATCGTGCTGTAATTGCGTACTGAACATTGTGGTTTAGGCATAAAAAGTTTTTTACAATAAGAGAGATTTATTCTATACACCACTCCACCAGTGTTATTGCCTTATCAGCAACTCCACAGTCCTCGCGGTACTGCCAATGGCGTCTCAACTTCTCCTTTCAGAAGCCCTGGTTTCGACTTCCACAATGTCAGCATACTCAATGTGTGTTCTTCGCTGTGCCTCTAGATACTGAGGTGCCTTGTGACACCCTCCGTATGACGACGTACTGCTGAATCAGTCACAAGAGCCGTATGTTTCGTCAGGCAGAACCGTGGCGCAACAAAAGATACATCTGTGCACAAACACATCTCTTCTTTGAGAGTCACTACCAAGTTCGAGGCAGAGGGTAATTTTTGTTTTGCCACATGTTAAGGTCTTTCCTGTGACATTTACAGTAGAATATAGGCAGAATTACTCCATTATTTTCTGTATGCAGTGTACCGTACCGTTAATTTAAAGACGTGCTTGCACCAAGCATATTATTTCTTGATTTTTACTTTTATTTACCGAATTTTACACGAGTGGCCAATTTCTCAAGCGCTTTAGGTATCAAAGCACGACGGCATTTGTCAAACTCGTGTCATAGCTACCAATATCGCACAAGGTAGGTGGAAATCCGTACAATTTTTCCTATTTTAAGTAACACACGCACGGTCGTTTCGAAACCGGATATACTGGTGAAACCGTCAAATTTAAGACGGAAAGATAGTTACTGAAATAGTATAACGCACATTGTTGACGATGTTAGCGCTTTGTTAAAGTTTTTGTGTTCATATTCGTACTGACGAAGAAACTGTCAGTGTTCTATTTTCTAATAAAACCAACAACAGAATTTTGTATCTCTCGCGTCAAAATTAACCACCAGGAAGGTAGTAACTACTGAACGAATCATTCATTAAAATTTTCATATGGTACAGTTAAAATAACATTCCCGCTAGAGGAAGCTAACGGATAGCAGGGAGACCATACTGCTGATATGACTCTCTTCTTATCTAAGTCAGGTATACATACAGAATATTTGCTCAGATGTGTTGTGCAGTCTATTCAAATGACTGCAACTCTAGTTTATTCCAGCCTTTTATGCTAACAAGAGACGTTTGACAAATAACACCACGAAAAATTAAAATCGGAAATAAAAAGTGCTACGTTTTATGTGCTGCATCTAAGTGAACAAACACAATAGGTTACTTGCTGTTTCGACCTATGCTTTGCAAACTTCACAATATTCGCTTTTCAGTTGGGTTGAGCAGCAGTTATAAGTAAGAGGCGCTGACCTTCTTACGTCGTGCACTTAAAAATACTTCTGAATGTATGTCACTGTGGAGCACGGGACTTAACAAGGGCTTTTGCAATTCTTACGTGGAACGAGTCCAGTAAGACGTTCTGTCAATAAAAGTCTTACGTCTGTCCGGCATGCTACTCCTACATATGAAAAATCCAATCACGTCATCACCTCCTACGGTAACTTCTTGTATTTCTAAGCTTCACGGTTGTCATTGCGAAATGAGGAGAATAACGATTTCCTGTTGTGAGCTGTGACGTCCTTGTCTTAAACTTGTCTACTAAGGCACCTCGTGGCACTAGGCAAGCACATTTGACATGCCTCACTCACCTACGTTAGGTAATCCTCAGGCAGGGTTAGAATTTGCATGTCTTTCAAGTGTTGGAAATTCCTCTAGGCTTGTCCGAAATAAGTCGATAGTACTTCGTTCTTTTAACAACCGTGTGAAATAATTACACGGTGATGCTTCTTGCAGTGTCTCGATAAATAAACTTCACATTAGCACGGAATTTTTTCAAAGAGTTTAACAAACCAGTATCCATACAATGCAGTTGACGTAAAATAACGTTTTGTTATTCAGTAATGTATATTGCGAGCATAACAACAGCTTATAAGTTACCAAATTTTTCGAGTATGTTCCCTATCTATCTTCATCGGTGAAATATATGTGCCTAACTTGAAGTGTTTGTATTTGTACCCTTTAAGTTTCTGAACGCAAGATCATGACGACTGATCTTGTTATTGCTCGTTTTTCTCTGGAAAGGGAAATTAATTCGTCTCAGACTCTATAACTCACTTACCACATTCCTCACTGACAAAAGTTTTGCTTCATGTAGATCTAGCAACTGCATCTCTCATTTACTAATGTTTAAGAAAAGGAAGAGTAAGGACTGTGCAAGTACAGTGATAAGTTGCAGGAATTGTCTGAAATATTTTTATGCGTAACAACACGCTGCCTTAAAGATATTTGTCAGCTTCCATTGTTTTTTTCATTTTTAATTTGAATACGATCCTTGAATATTTTACCTCATAATGGACCAGTTAGTATCCGTTGAAAATTCAAGAAGTCTGTTGTCTTAGCGTTCGACACTTGTCAACTGACACGTGTAACACGATTTTCTTCTTTTTTCTGCCTGAATTATCCACTCCTACCAATGAAACTGGTAGGACGTATCTATCTGAGCTTTCAAAAACTACCTTTGAGTAGCGTTTCCTCTGATCTCAGTTCCTTCGACGTCTTTTCTAGATGTTAACATTATGCATTCTGAAGAGTACAAGCTCAATGGTCAAAGTTTGTCAAAATTTTCTCGTTGTACTCTTTCATCAATTCCGTCCTCGTAAACTGACATAAGGATCCGAGAGCAGTGTGCTGACCACATGTCTTACATATCCGCATCCAGTGACACCTGTGGGCTGAGGATGACACGGCGGCCGGTCGGTTCCTTTGGGCCCTCATGGCCTGTTCGGGCGGAGTTTAGTTTAGTTTGTCCTTTCATCATTAGCTGAAATGCCAACTCAGTTTTTCTTGTGACTGGTGAGTTTATCAAATTCATTTCCTTACATGATATATAATTTTTTGTTCCTGTCTTGATATGTGTTCATGTTCACACAAAATTTTACTAGTCGACGTATAACATTGGTTGAAGACTTTTCATTGATGCCGCCAGATCGCGATGAAAGAGCTTTGTTGTTGTTCGTATACATTTCTCCCACCTCACCTGATTTGGGAAGACAAATTTTCAGATACATGAGACATTTGGAACTTCCTGGCAAATTAAAACTGTGTGCCGGTTCGAGACTCGAACTCAGGGCCTTTGCCTTTAGCAGACAAGTGCTCCACCAATGGAGCTACCCAAGCTACCCGTTACGGCTTTACTTCCGCCAGCACCTCGTCTCCTACGTTCCAAACTTCACAGAAACTCTCTTGCGAAACTTGCTGGACTAGTACTTCTGAAAGAAAGAATATTGCGCAGATACGGCTTAGCCTCTACCTGGAGGATGTCTCCAGAGTGAGTGTTGGTCCTGAGTCGTGCTTAAGTATCTCACTTGTTAGGGCACTTGTCCGTGAAAGGCGAAGGTCCCGAGTTAGTCTCCATCCGCCACACAGTTTTAATCTGCCAGGGTGTGTCATATCAGTATACACTCCCCTGCAGAGTGAAATATTTATTAAATGAGACAGTTATCTTAAGCGGTTGGTCGGCGGCCGCGTCCAGGTAGGTTGACTAAGGCCGATGATCGGCAATAAAACAGAGTATGGGCCCTTGTTAGGCAGAAAGCGGATGAAACGGCTGAGAGTTTCTGCGAATTCTGTGGGACATGGCAGTGGCGCCCAAACATCCAGACTATGCTACAAAACGCATTTGCGAAAGCACAAGGCTTTTAGTGAGTTTATGGCCGTTCTTTGGAAATTTCGAAATGGTCACAACAGGGGAGATAACGATCTTTTTATGGAGGGCTGTGGTTCCATCCAAGTCACGCTTTTAGCAAAGACATGGTGTAAACGCGTGGGAAAGAGGCCGGGAAGCTGAATATTTTTCCCTTTCTCCCAATTAATTTTTAAGGTCGATGGTTGGTCAACTCTGTGTATACAGAGCAGGGGGCGGTCTCCCAGCTTCGAATGCCGAGCTCCAGCTCGTGATTGGCTTGTGCGAAAGTGGGTGTGGTCTAAACCTTCAAATGTGCTATGCTACCGAGGTGTGGAAGAAAGCTGTAGATAAAGAGAAGGACACTCTTGTACTGGCGCTTCGCTAGTAACGACAGGTCTTTACCTACACGGTGATTCTTGTGTCCTTTGCTAGTGTGCCACTTAGAGCCTGTGCCAGTCACAATCTGAACTGTCAGAGGTACTGGTTCTTGTATCACGTACACAACGAGTTATGCATGGGTGTACTTATTTGTTTTGAGTTGGCCGTCTAAACGCTTGACATATTCCATCATGCATAGTCGTGTCATGGAGTCAAACTGGTTTGCAGACCAGCAAATGGGTCCACCTGCACACTGGAATTCACTGGCGTTTCAGAGCCTTATAGGGAAGTATCTGCATTCTGAACCAGCCGAATGCAAGACCGTGTACTTGCACATATTTCCGGGGGGGGGGGGGGGGGGGGCGTTCAGTTACTGACAGATTTCCGGTGTCCGTGACTACAGTCAGTGAGCGTAGTGCTGTGCCGCCCTCACCTGCAGAAGGGTAAAATATTCGCTGCTACAGCGTAGGGCTACAATATAGGCTTGTCAGCACCCTGTTCTTTGGAACCATACTTTTCTTTATGGAATAGTAGAGTATACATCCCTGATAGTAGCGTAGTTTTCGGGCCATGCCATGGATTCACATTTATGAAGTCAGATATAGCGATTACTTCTGGTTAGTGTGGTGTGCTGATCCACAGCTGATCGTTTTGTTAACCACAGACTGCATGTTATTGACAGCGTTTGTCAAATAAAAATGTTTGTGTGACGTTTCTTTAGCCATCTTTTGTCATGTGATGTTAAGAATAAATAAATCAATTGTTATTTAGACCACAATCCTCCCAGTGTTCTGATTAACATTACGTTTTCCATTTTATTAAAGTCTTGGTTGTAAATAAAAGAGTCACAAGCTTGCAACCTATCAAGCATGTTCGAGCTCGCAAAGCAGGCATAATATTCCATCTCATTCACGCACATATCAAACTGCCTAGATTATATCACAAGGTAGCTTTCAGAGGATGTATGTGTAAGGACTTAGTTGCATGTAGACAAGTGAAGAATATGCCTGTTCCAACCTCCATGACAGATAACATCAACACTAGTTGAGAATGATGTCCGTGTTGTAGGGAACCACATGATTGGCTGTTTTATATTTATAGCAGTAAAATATTGAGCTGTTATTGGGAGAGCTAAATATGCATAAAAAACTGACTTAGAAGTTTTCTGATTTTGCTATTTTCAAGAGAGGGGCGTTGCTTCAGCAGGAGTTGAGACAGAACAGACTGAGCAATGATTGGGAGAGCTTAGTGTATTTGTTGACTTACAAGCTCTCTGACTGGCCTATTTCTAAGGAAGGTGTGCCATAAGAAGAAGCTCAGAATCCTGAGCTCTTATGTAGCTATTTATACACTCCTGGAAATGGAAAAAAGAACACATTGACACCGGTGTGTCAGACCCACCATACTTGCTCCGGACACTGCGAGAGGGCTGTACAAGCAATGATCACACGCACGGCACAGCGGACACACCAGGAACCGCGGTGTTGGCCGTCGAATGGCGCTAGCTGCGCAGCATTTGTGCACCGCCGCCGTCAGTGTCAGCCAGTTTGCCGTGGCATACGGAGCTCCATCGCAGTCTTTAACACTGGTAGCATGCCGCGACAGCGTGGACGTGAACCGTATGTGCAGTTGACGGACTTTGAGCGAGGGCGTATAGTGGGCATGCGGGAGGCCGGGTGGACGTACCGCCGAATTGCTCAACACGTGGGGCGTGAGGTCTCCACAGTACATCGATGTTGTCGCCAGTGGTCGGCGGAAGGTGCACGTGCCCGTCGACCTGGGACCGGACCGCAGCGACGCACGGATGCACGCCAAGACCGTAGGATCCTACGCAGTGCCGTAGGGGACCGCACCGCCACTTCCCAGCAAATTAGGGACACTGTTGCTCCTGGGGTATCGGCGAGGACCATTCGCAACCGTCTCCATGAAGCTGGGCTACGGTCCCGCACACCTTTAGGCCGTCTTCCGCTCACGCCCCAACATCGTGCAGCCCGCCTCCAGTGGTGTCGCGACAGGCGTGAATGGAGGGACGAATAGAGACGTGTCGTCTTCAGCGATGAGAGTCGCTTCTGCCTTGGTGCCAATGATGGTCGTATGCGTGTTTGGCGCCGTGCAGGTGAGCGCCACAATCAGGACTGCATACGACCGAGGCACACAGGGCCAACACCCGGCATCATGGTGTGGGGAGCGATCTCCTACACTGGCCGTACACCACTGGTGATCGTCGAGGGGACACTGAATAGTGCACAGTACATCCAAACCGTCATCGAACCCATCGTTCTACCATTCCTAGACCGGCAAGGGAACTTGCTGTTCCAACAGGACAATGCACGTCCTCATGTATCCCGTGCCACCCAACGTGCTCTAGAAGGTGTAAGTCAACTACCCTGGCCAGCAAGATCTCCGGATCTGTCCCCCATTGAGCATGTTTGGGACTGGATGAAGCGTCGTCTCACGCGATCTGCACGTCCAGCACGAACGCTGGTCCAACTGAGGCGCCAGCTGGAAATGGCATGGCAAGCCGTTCCACAGGACTACATCCAGCATCTCTACGATCGTCTCCATGGGAGAATAGCAGCCTGCATTGCTGCGAAAGGTGGATATACACTGTACTAGTGCCGACATTGTGCATGCTCTGTTGCCTGTGTCTATGTGCCTGTGGTTCTGTCAGTGTGATCATGTGATGTATCTGACCCCAGGAATGTGTCAATAAAGTTTCCCCTTCCTGGGACAATGAATTCACGGTGTTCTTATTTCAATTTCCAGGAGTGTATGTGTTGGCTTAGTTCTCTAGTTGACCTATTCCCAAAAAAAAGGTGTGGCTTAAATAAGGGAATGGGAGGGAATTGATGTGGATTGGGAATTGGGAGAGAAGTGATGGGTGGGAATGGTATGGAGGGTAGGGAAGGTGAAGTGTTACATGCCTTTTAGGCAAATGACATTTCACACTCATTGTGTAGTACATAGAAAGATGATCAAAACAGTATAATATTAAGTAGGGAGTAGGTCACAGAAAGTATACTGTGCATGGATGTTTGCTGTCCCATGTGAAGACATTAAATGGGAGATATGACAACAAGTAAAAGGAACCACACTGCCCAAGAACAAAAACAAAAGACAAGACGGTTTTTTGACAAATAAAATATATTGTTATCTTGAAGGTCATGTTGAGACTACGAAGTGTATGTCGTATGAAACGTTGTGTTCTACTCTAATTCACGAGTCACTCTAATGACCTGTACACCCATTAAAGGAAATATATGTTTGTAAAAAAAAAAGTGGACGTGTTTCATCATGCTGTGAGTAGAAGTTATCTTCTTTTGCTCCAATAACAGCTGCAGAACGTGAAGAAATCAAGACTGTCCTTGGCTACACATGGGATTTCAGTGACACTGATTAACAGGACCTCTACTTCGAGAAAATCAACTATAGCGACTGTATTTAAAAAAAAAGAAGGTAAATACGTCATATAGTATGTCCCGTGACAGATCTCATGAAGTGTTCTGGCTCAGCTTCAACTACAAGAGCGAGTCAGCAAGGACATAAAACCCTAAACCAAAAAGAAAAACGCATCGAAGGGGAGGAGCGAAACAGAATGGGCGTGACTTAGCAAGGAGGCATGGATTAGAAGATGGACTAAGAGGGCCTTCTTAGACGTTAGTCATATGGATTTGATCCAGAGAGTACTTTGCTCTGCTACTGTAGTGAGATATGTACTTTTAATGTAAAAATCATTCGTACATTGAGAGTTCCTGAGTGGGGAAAAAGATAGACGCTAATTAATAATCACTGGAGAAACAGAAGAAGGTAATTTAAAAAGCGAAATGGTCAGGAAAGGGGCTGTAATGCAGTAATCAATGAGTTTAATGAAAATTAATTCCCGATGATACAGACATATAACTGAGCACATAGATCAATATATCAAGGAAGAACTTCACTAGATTCAAGGCGACACGAAAGGACTCAAACACTGTCCAAAAGGAAGGTTGCAAAAGACATGCAAGAGCAACATCTCTGTGTGTTGTTGTTGATAGCAGTCAATGGAGAGGTCTACACGACGCCTTTATGAAGCAATGGACGTCAAATGTCTGATGATAATAATAATCAAATGCGTTCCTCAGTAAATGGTCGTCATAATTCCCAAATTACATCCTAAATCAGAAGCTTGTTCCAGTCTTTAAGTTTCACAGTGGTCTGAAGTAATGAAGTGACAAAGCAGTCTCTTTTGGCGCCCACCTGCTTTCCGCAGTCGTTAAATTCGTTTTCATGCAATGAATCTGCGAACCATGACGCTCGTGTCTTCTCAGAAAATTATGCTTCTGAATGCTAGCAAGCGGCAAAACTCTTTTCCCATGGGGAGAGCAGCGCCCTTGGTCATTAAGTCATTACCTTCTCGTTACAGTCGTTAACCGGTTTTCGTGAGACACCTTAATAAGAAAAGTATCGCACGCACCGGACGCTGTAGAATTTAAATGAGGCCCTGTAGTTTGATTTTGTAATTATGGCATTTATCCTTCCCTGCTTTGGTTCTTCACTGCAGGTTTTGCAAACTTGCATCGATAGGCCCTTCATACCATCTTCATTTTTCCGCGCTAGAAACAACTGAAAAGATGTTAAATCCCAAGAACACATTAGTAGATTAAGTTGCTGGTAAAAGAGGACAAAGGACCAAAACTTCCTCATTTCACGGGAGTTTTTGAGGACATACTTGAGAACGAACATCGATTTATGCATGGCTAATTCTTGCCAAATTATGAATTCTATGATGTAATTCAACACGTCTCAAATAGCGAAGAATCCACAGCGCTCTGCTAGCTATCAACGCAATCGTGTTGATAAGTGTGTAATGTTCGTATGTTTGATCACATCAGAACTTGCAATAATGAGTTAGTGTGGATGTGGCCGGAGAGGCGATGTGACCTCCACCTCTGCTTTCTCCGTCGATTCCTTAGTGACTCGTGTCATCAGATGTCATTCCAGAACGGATTTGTGCAGCATCTTGGTTGTATGTCTGCATTATTACCAAACATTTCTCTATCTCATTCTCCGTTTGAAAGATATGACTCTGAACCAAAGTATCCTATTATTCACTAGTAGTCTCTTTCAAACGGAGATTAAAAGCTCTATTTGTTATCATCTGCATAGTTTAGCTCTCGGCATTTCCCAGGTTTCCTTCTGTCCAACGGAGAATCGGTATGTCTGTTTCATTGTAATATGGCCCTTTACTTCTTATTCTTTCTACTAAAAGGTAATTCCATTTTCCACTAAGATCACAGTCATTTATTTTCACATTTTTCGCTGATTTCAGCGTATGTTCTTAATTTTACAAGGACACACCATGTGACTGTGTAAAGTGTACGATTGTTATTTTCATGTATAGATCTTTCGCAACATATATGAACGTTCTGTACTCGCCAACCATTTGGAAAACGCTACTACCGAATGACAGATCCTCGAAATCTTGACTGGGATCATAATACAGTCAAAGTGGAAAATGAAATTGCCGTTTAATAAATTTCTGGCTATGGCACCCAATACGAAAAAAGATTTTCATCTCTACCTGTTCAAGTTTTCTTTCTTACATATCTTCTCCTAATATTACCTTGCTATTTCTCTCTCTCACTCTGAACAGTCCACTTGATTCCTTCTGTGCTGCTACCCCACATTTCTGTTATATGTAAAACTCACATTTGAACATCTTAGTGAGGAAACTGCCCAATAAAATGTTAATATGACACATTTCTTTAAACTCCATTTAGTCATTACTATATACATTAAAATTATTATTACTATTACAGTTGTTATTATCATTATATGTGCATTCCTTTGTGAGTATATTTGAAAACAGTTTCCCTAAGGAAACAGTGAAACATGATTGTAAGAAACCATCTAAAAAGCCATGGCTCACTAAAGGGATAAGAATATCCTGTAAAAACAAAAGAGAGATGTATCTTATAGCTAGAAGGTGTAATGAACCACACACAGTCAAACACTACAAAACCTACTGCACTGCATTAAGAAAAGTTTTTAAAAATTCCAGAGGCATGTGCATTATGTCTGTGATTAGCACATCTGATAATAAAACAAACTGGTGTATTGTTAAAAGGGAAACAGGGCAACAAAGAGCATAAGAAGATTGTATTTCCTTGAAACTCAATGAAACGTTTGAGAAAAACATCATAAGTAAAAAAAAATTGGTAATCATTTTAAGTGTTGTAGAGAAAATAGGATCCAGCTGATCATTAGAAAATGCAAGGTTGTATATGGAAGAGGCAATACCTATGCAATTTGATAAAATTGAAATTGAACCATCTCTCCTACTGGAATTTGGAAAACAATAAATTCTCTCAAAAGTAAAAACTTGATTGGAATTGATAGCTTTTCCAACAGAGTCCTGAAAGCTTATTTCCGAAAGATATGTAGGATTCTCAGCAACTTGTATAGAAGCTCACTGAAACAGGACGTTTTTCCAGACAGACTGAAATATGCTGTTGTTAAACCATTGCATAAAAAGGGGGATAGCTATGATGATAACAGCTACAGCCCAATCTCACATCTGACAGTTTTATCCAAAATTCTGGAAAAAGTGATTTATTCATGAGTAATTACTATTAAAAACAGTCTTGATCACAATTTATTTAACAAGGTGACCGGTTTCAACCACTACTGTGGTCATCTTCAGACCATTGAGTAGGAACCTCTTTCCTTGAAGAAAGTAGTGATTCTTCAAGGAAAGAGGTTCCTACTCAATGGTCTGAAGATGACCACAGTAGTGGTTGAAACCGGTCACCTTGTTAAATAAATTGTGATCAAGACTGTTTTTAATAGTAATTATTTATAAGACATTGATCACTGTTGTGCCCATAATGTATTCAAAAGTAATTTATTCATGAGTAGTTTTACTTACTTGTAAAAATGAAATACTAACAAAATTTCAGGTTGGTTTTCACAAAGGCTTTTCGATAGAAAATGATATATATGCTTACACTGATCAAATATTAAATTCTCTGAATCGTTGTACATCACCCACAGTGATTTTTTGTGATCTCTAAAAGGATTTTGACTGTGTGAATCATGAAATTCTTTTATTTAAGCTTCAGTATTGTGGTAACAGTGAGACAGTGCACAAATGTTTTAATTCACATTCAACTGGAAGAATGCAGAAGGTTGAAATTAGCAGTATTCTGCATAAATCACAAGAGTCCCCTAACTGGGGAGATAACAAGAATGGTGTCCCACTGGGTTCACTCTTGGGTACCTTATTGTTCTTTATTTGTATTAACGACTTGCCACTATCACTACTTCTTTTTACTGATGACACAAGTATGGTAATCACACCCAACAAACAAGAGTTATCCAAGAAAATTGTGAATAATGTTTTCAGAAAATTATTAGGTGGTTCTCTGAAATGGACTCTTGCTGAATTTTCAGAAAACACATTACAGTAAATGGCATAACACCATTGATAAACATAAACTTTGAACAGAAGCCTGTTGCTAAGGCAGAATATTGAAAATTTCTGTGTGTGTACACTCCTGTCAAAGTGCATTGGAAGAAACACGCTGATGAGCTGCAGAAATGTTTGAATTCGTCTGCTTATGCTGTTAGGGTGATTGTAAATTCAGTAATAATTGTATCAATAAATTAGATACTATGCCTATTTTCATTCATTGCTTTCACATGACATCATATTTTGTGGTAATTCACCATTAAGAGAAAAATTATTCATTGAACAAAGGCGTGCCATCAGAATAACAGTTGGAGTCCACAAAAGATCATCTTACAAACGTTGATTTAAGGAACTAGGGATATTCACAGTACCTTCAAAATACATACATTCACTTATGAAAATTGTTATGAATATCCCAATTCAAAAATAATAGCTAAGTGCACAACTACAACACTAGAAGAAAGGTTGATCTTCACTGACTTCACCACAGGAAGGGGCGAATTATGCTGATAAAAAAATCTTTGGTCATTTACCAAATAGCATTAAAAGTGTGACACAAAGCCATGCAGCATTTAAAATAAAAAAAACGAATTAAAAGAAATTCTGAATGACAATTCCTTCTACTCAACAGATGAATTTTGAGCTATGGAGCAGTAATTAAAAAGCTTAATTACATCACGTAAAGAAGCCTTATATTAAACTTACATGTTCCACATCATTACGAAATGTCGTATACATGATCTGTGGAACAAGTATTAATGTAAGGTAATGCTGATTCACTAAGGCTCTCTGTTGAGAGGTAAGAGATGGACTGAAGATGGGTGAAATAAGTGTACAAGTATATGAGTGAGGCAGCTAATACCTAAAGAATTTCTTAACCTTGCTCATGACCTCGCGGAAAAATTGAAGTTGTCGGTATAATAGGAGGATGTTATTCAAAAATTCAATTTTAAGCACAATTTTACTATGGTTGACCATTATTATATGGAACTCTCTTACATTATCTCTGTGTCTTTGAGCATTAATAATAGTCTTCTGAACACCAGCGGAGACATGAAGAGCCACATGTACTCATTCCACGACGTTCCTGCTATTTTACTGGTTACAGTTTTTTTCCAGCTGAAATTACGACGATAGACGGCGACAGTTCCCACAGGCGGAGTTGTTTACAATGCAATAAAATCCAGCTATCAATTGTAAAAATCGCCTTCATGATACACTAAACTATGACACTTAAGTTAGTAAAAAAGCGAAACTGCCTGGCCGAGCTTTCCATTCAAAGCACGATGACATCACCTCGCCAACACTTCAGGGATGAGGTCCGACATTTCACACAACTTCAAACCAAATGCTATACTGAAGACGGCATCGGCGTGGATGGTGGGCAGTAGTTGATTCACTCATGGGTCAGTTGCATACTGCTGATTCCAGAACAAACAGACACCTTTTTGGACTACTATAGTTTGTACACGCTTCTACTTCTTCATCTACATCTACATCCCAGAAACCGACATGATGTGCAGTGGAGGGTACGTTATACGTTAGTCTCATTCTGTCCCCTACCCGTTCCATTCGAAGTTGGTTAACTGGAATTATGCGAAATGTATGCTGCTAGAAGTAATGCACTTCTTGAATCAATTTCGATCGTGAGTTCTCGGAATTTGGTGAATAAAATTTTCTGCAATGTAAATCGTCTTTCTTAGAATATTTCTCTCTTGTTTGATACCATTGAGCTGATTAAACAAACCTGTGACGAATCATGCAGTTCTTTTTTAAAACATTTCTATTCCTTCCTTTACTCCAACTTGTTAAGGGTCCCAGAATCGCGAACAATAGTCGAGGACTGGTTGACTTTGTGCAATGCTGACTCTCGACCTATAGTCTGACGGGAAACTACAGCTACTGAGGCACCTGTGTGTTCAGTAGACTTTCATGTTACTGACTTCGTTATACTTACTCGTCGGCAAGTAGTACTTATCACAGTATGTTTTCAACATCGTAACCTAATCTTAAGTGTGCATTCTGTATATCTGAGATCGGCTCCAAAGCCTTGACAGATATTTAAAATTTTAATAAATGTTCTTTAAAATGTTCTTTCAATGGAGAGTGAACAGCGAGCGGTGCAAAATATTAAAATCCCGTAAAGCAGTCTCAGTCGCAACAGATGTTTATTTTGATTGGCAACAAGTTTCATTATATAATTTAAACCATCTTCGGCTGAAGAACTGCAGTAAAACAGTAATACATATTCAGAAGAATTTCTGTACACAGAAATAGTAACATGGCTAAAAATATTTAAAATAAAGTCTATAATAACAAGGAAATAAGATGTTATGTCCATGATGGCGGCTGGTGGTGGTGACGGAGCTACATGCATAAGAACACGGACGTCAACTGCTGAAGAAGGCAACGTTACTCGTGAATATATACTTAAGCCGCACCCATCGTCTATGACACTACATCATTGATAACCAATCATATATTCATTACGTGACGTATGTAACATTAAATGGTATGGTTGAAAATTAAAAGAAAAATAGACATACAAAGTATATAAAAATTACATACATAGTGGTTGACAAGAAATCGTATCATAACCTATTTAAAACAAATAAACACAACAACAGACATGATTTGATCGGTTTTGTGTGTAGACTGTCATCTATGGGCATTTCTATGAACGTGTTGAAAGTAGTCGAAGTAGAGATGGCTCTGTTAGTTACCATGGCAGGGAGTTGCCAGTATCGATAGTTTCGCTCCAGCGAGGCTAACCCAGACATCGTGGCAGAGGACGGAACGCTGAGGGTTATCCGATGGCCTGGAAGTCGATCGACGCATTTCAGGTTTGATAGGTGATGGTAGCGAGGAAACTGACTGCCAAAATTCGACCTCCAGTGGTCAGAGGAACCAACTGAAGCGATCTCTCGGAAGAACTGCGCACTACTGTCAAACAACTTGGTTGTACAAGTAAAACTTTGACAGGTGCTAGCTTCAAAATCTCTAAGTGCTAATAAGCACTACATGAAATTTTTCCTATAATATAATAGCATAATGACCTTATAATAAATTCTTTGTGAGATAATGAAAGCAAGGTCCTCCAAAAATGTAAAATTGTCAGCACATTTAATGGCGACAAAAATAGTGTAATAAAGGAAGCATACTTAGTATACCTAAAACAGGCGCGAGTTACATTAATAAAAGAATGGATGGCTGCTATAGCAAACAGTTTGTCAAACCATGTAGTACTTATATTAAAATTATTAAAAACCTAAAATATTTACTTAAAAAAAGAGGGATAATTTAAGTGGCCATCCATGGGTATAATTATAGTACGATAATACGTACATCAGTCATATTCTGAACAGTATCGTTGATTCCAATGGTAACTGGTTATGAATGGAGCTCTTGAGTTTTTTATTATAAAAGTATAAGAGGAAGGCTGCAGCAGTGTTACAGTAAATCATTAAAAATGTTGTGCCACTTTAAACGCTGCTGGGGCCTTAGTCTAGACGGCTTCAGGAGATACACAAATTGTGGATCTAATGCATTGATTTCCATTACTTTTGAATCACATGTGTGCTTCAAGAAGGAAACTGTGTGAGCTGGTGAAGTGGTAAGTCACTTGTCTCACATTCGAGAGATACATGTTCAAAGCCCCGACCAGACATTCAGATAAATATTTTTCTCAGTAGCATATCGCCAATGGGCCATTTGGAACGGCACTGGCGATATCCTTTCCCATTTATCCGCAATCCGAACTTTTTGTGCCCGCTCTCTAATGATCTCGTCGTCTATGAGACGTTAAACCTTAATCTTTCCTATCTTCCCTTCAAAGAAGTAAGCGCTTGTTCGATATTCATAGAGCAGATTTACGGTCTGAGGATAAATTACTGACATCTTCTTTTTCGAGTTGACATTATAGTCTACTCTCAGTATTGTAGACGGACAATTTAACCCGACGAGCCAAACTACTGATGTTCTAAATTATTCGTTGTAAATTTAATGAGTGCTGTTAATACTTTTATTGGCTGCCATGGTACATTGGACAATCATACAGTTAATTTGACCGTGTGAATGATCCAGATGTTTAATTCTGGGATCTCAAGCAGCACGTCCTAGTTTTGCGATGCACTTGGCGTTTACCATTCGTGAGACCGCAGTAACCACATCATGCTGCGGGCGACGTTAAATGTCTTGGGAAAGCCACAGGTAGGCCATTTTGCCCGTCTCCGTCTCTCTTTATTTTCTTCTGTCGCTTTTCGCTGCCAGTCTTTGTCAACCGATGACCCGGCAGTGTTGCCGCTTCTGCATCTACATCTCTGCTCCGGAAGCCACCGCTGTGTGGCGAAAGGTATTTGTTCTAAACTCCTCCCCCCCCCCCCCCCTACCTGTCCCATTCCCAAATGGTGCGTGGGGAGAATCACTGGCATTAGGCATCTATATGAGCTCTAATTACTTTTAATTTCACGTAGCAATCATTTCGCGAGACGTTTGTGGGAACGAGTAAAATGTTGCCAGTCTGTTCTTGGAACACTGTAAACGTGTCGGTAATGTACATTGCCTCTCTTGTATGTCTGCCACTGGGGCTTATATAACATCTCTGTAAACCACTCGCGCGAACTGAACGTTCGCTACACCGTATGTGCAGCTCTTCATTGTAATGCAACTTGATAATGGTTCCAGAATGATGATCAGTACTCAGCAATGGGTTGGTTTTGTAATCTACATTTTTCATGGATTTACTACATTTCCTACAGATTCTCCAGATAACTCAACATTTGCTTTTTCTGCAAGTAGTGTTATGTTGTAAGGCTACTTCAGATCAGTCGCAACATCTTACGTATTTTACCGTTGTTACTACACGATCCACTCTTATTAATGTGCCAAGCGGCTATGTTCGACATCAACGTGAAATAACCACTTACAGCCGGCAGATGATAGCACTAGCAATGGAGGGTATATAAGGTCTGTCGGCTGGACGCAGAAACCAGTGCAGTCGCGTAATGCGGAAACGAAACGATTTACCTGACGTCCAAAATGGCATGATCATTGGGGTTGGGTTGTTTGGGGAGGAGAGCAAACAGCGAGGTCATCGGTCTCATCGGATTAGGAAAGGAAGTCGTCCATGCCCTTTAAAAGGAACCATGCCGGCATTTGCCAGGGGCGATTTAGGGAACTCACGGAAAACCTAAATCAGGATGGACCGACGCGAGACTGAACCGTCGTCCTCCCGAATGCAAATCCAGTGTGCTAACCACTGCGCCAGCTCGCTCCATCCAAGATCATTGGCTTTCGGACCAAGTGTGCAAGCAATTTGGAAATAGCTAAGTTTGCAAACTGTTCGTGCCGCCGTTGTTAAAGCATACCGTTGTCGCGTAATCCCCACCGCACACCCTCTTTACTTTACATGCAGTTTATATGGCATAATATTTTAATTAATTTTATATTGCTTGTTGTTGAGAGCACGACAGATAAAATACGATTTTCACTATTAGTTTCTGCAGTTGCAAATATTTTAACTTTATGCACTTTGACCTATTACGTGGCGATACGCACAACACTGATAGATTTCCTGCTATGGACGTACGATCTTTAATTTGCAAACTATTTTTATATAACACTGATCTGGCTTGTTAGTTATGGAACATGGTACCATTACTGTAAATAATTATGGAAAAAAATGCCCTTCGCTACTTTCATCTCTTGAAAGCACTGAAAATTACTCCTATTACCTGTACGGAAGTTACAGTATTTTATGTTCACTAAACGTAAAAGCTGCAGTGGATTTTTTTGTAATATATGAAGAATATTAACCGCCACGACTGACATGAGAGCATGAAACTAAAAAAAAATGAAATTTGATTTTTATGTTATCAGCCAGAACAGGTTTTGCACACACAAGTAAAATTTTATCACACATGAATTATTTACGTAACTGATAACATAATAGCAGCTGCCCATGTCCACCTGAAAATGACATAATAAAATCCACAATTTCCCTCTGAAGTCTCCAGGAAGCTGAAAGAGATAATCCTACCCGCTATATTTCGGGAAAACTGCTGTCATTCAATTTAATTTGAATTTGCCGCGGCAGCGGTTCCCATGATCGCCGCACGGCTCTGCGTCATGACAAATTCCTAATATGCTAAAAACGGCTAAGAATTTGGAATGAAATCTTGGGCAAGCTAGCAATAAATTATTACAGGGAATAATTTTAACAATTTCTATATTCAAAAAATCAACATAAATTGAAAGAACACACCTTTTACAAATATCAACCTCCAATGGCGTCTTTCTCGATCAAAGGACAAACGAAGGCTACCTAAGCTTTCAAGCGAGAGTCACGGCTCTTACAACTTCAACGGCTACAAGAAGACAGAGAGAGTAATGTTTTAACCTCCACCATTTATAGGCAATTTAATAAGCATCTTTGTAATTATTTTTCATTATCTGCTTTGATACATACATTCGCCGACCACAGACGTTATTTGTGAAATATAGATACATAAATATTGCACAAACACAAAAATGAAAAATAGCTATTTCCTTTTATACATAATCTACAACCATTCATACAGTAATGAAATAATAATGATAATACAGATAAATGTTTATTTTTATTATTTTTTATATATTGTAAGATGGGGCTGGACGTTTTAGCTGTTAGTGACATTCGGGTAAGGGGTGAGAAAGAAGAGGAAGTGGGAGAATACAAGGTCTACCTGTCAGGAGTCAAAGCAGGAATAGCACAATGGGGTGTAGGGCTTTACATCAGGAAAGAAATGGAACCCAGCGTAGTTGCAATAAGGTATGTAAACGAACGACTGATGTGGAGAGATTTGACAGTGTCTAGCAAGAAAATTAGGATTGTGTCAGTATATTCGCATTGTGAAGGGACAGATCAAGATAAGATGGATAGTTTTTATGAGGCACTCAGTGATGTAGTTGTTAGAGTAAAGGACAAGGACAGTGTTCTGCTCATGGGTGATTTTAACGCCAGGATTGGAAATCGAACAGAAGGGTATGAAAAGGTTATGGGTAAATTTGGAGAGGATATGGAGGCCAACAGGAACGGGAAACAACTCTTGGATTTCTGTGCCAGTATGGGCTTAGTAATCACAAACTCCTTTTTTAAACATAAGAACATTCACCGGTATACTTGGGAAGGCAGGGGAACCAGATCTGTCATTGACTATATATTAACAGATCAGGAATTCAGGAAGGATGTGAGGGACACACGTGTATTCAGGGGATTCTTCGATGACACTGATCATTATTTAATCTGCAGTGAAATTGGGATTGTGAGGCCGAAAGTGCAGGTCAGGTCCATATGTAGGAGGATAAGAGTGGAGAAACTTCAGGATAAGGAAATCAGGCACAAGTACATAACAGCGATCTCAGAAAGGTACCAGTTAGTTGAATGTAGTCAATTACAGTCATTGGAAAAGGAATGGACAAGGTACAGGGACACAGTACTAGAAGTGGCTAAAGAATGTCTTGGAACAATAGTGTGTAAAAGTAGGATGAAGCAAACAGCTTGGTGGACTGATACAGTCAAGGCAGCCTGTAAAAGGAAAAAGAAGGCGTATCAAAAATGGCTACATACCAGAACCCAGGTAGACAGAGAAAGTTATGTTGAAGAAAGAAACAAAGCCAAACAGATAATTGCAGCATCCAAGAAGAAATCGTGGGAAGACTTTGGAAATAGGTTGGAGACTATGGGTCAAGCTGCTGGAAAACCATTCTGGAGTGTAATTAGCAGTCTTCGAAAGGGAGGTAAGAAGGAAATGACAAGTATTTTGGACAGGTCAGGAAAACTGCTGGTGAATTCTGTGGATGCCTTGGGCAGATGGAGGGAATATTTTGAAGAGCTGCTCAATGTAGGTGAAAATGCGATCAGTAATGTTTCAGATTTCGAGGTAGAATGGGATAGGAATGATGATGGAAATAGGATCACATTTGAGGAAGTGGAAAAAATGTTCAATAGATTGCAGTGCAATAAAGCGGCTGGGGTGGATGAAATTAAGTCGGAACTCATCAAATACAGTGGAATGTCAGGTCTTAAATGGCTACACAGGACTGGACAAAAGCAGTAATCACACCAATCTTTAAACATGGAAACAGAAAAGATTGTAACAACTACAGAGGTATCTCTTTAATCAGCGTTGTGGGTAAAATCTTCTCAGGTATTGTTGAAAGGAAAGTGCGAGTATTAGTTGAGGACCAATTGGATGAAAATCAGTGTGGGTTTAGGCCTCTTAGAGGTTGTCAGGACCAGATCTTTAGCTTACGGCAAATAATGGAGAAGTGTTATGAGTGGAACAGGGAATTGTATCTATGCTTTATAGATCTAGAAAAGGCATATGACCGGGTTCCTAGGAGGAAGTTATTGTCTGTTCTACAAGATTATGTAATAGGAGGCATACCTTTGCAAGCAATTAAAGGTCTTTACATGGATAGTCAGGCAGCAGTTAGAGTTGACGGTAAATTGAGTTCATGGTTCAGAGTAGTTTCAGGGGTAAGACAAGGCTGCAACCAGTCTCCACTGTTGTTCATATTATTTATGGATCATATGTTGAAAACAATAGACTGGCTGGGTGAGATTAAGATATGTGAACACAAAATAAGCAGTCTTGCATATGAGGATGACTTAGTTGTGATGGCAGATTCGATTGAAAGTTTGCAAAATAATATTTCAGAGCTAGATCAGAAATGTAAGGACTATGGTACGAAGATTAGCATCTCCAAAACGAAAGTAATGTCAGTGGGAAAGAAATATAAACGGATTGAGTGCCAAATAGGAGGAACAAAGTTAGAACAGGTGGACGGTTTCAATTACTTAGGATGCATATTCTCACAGGATGGCAACATAGTGGAAGAACTGGGAGCGAGGTGTAGCAAAGCTAATGCAGTGAGCGCTCAGCTACGATCTACTCTCTTCTGCAAGAAGGAAGTCAGTACCAAGACTAAGTTATCTGTGCACCGTTCAATCTTTCGACCAACTTTGCTGTATGGGAGCGAAAGCTGGGTGGATTCAGGTTACCTTATCAATAAGGTTGAGGTTACGGATATGAAAGTAGCTAGGATGATTGCAGGTACTAGTAGATGGGAACAATGGCAGGAGGGTGTCCACAATGAGGAAATCAAAGAAAAACTGGGAATGAACTCTATAGATGTAGCAGTCAGGGCGAACAGGCTTAGATGGTGGGGTCATGTTACACGCATGGGAGAAGCAAGGTTACCCAAGAGACTCATGGATTCAGCAGTAGAGGGTAGGAGGAGTCGGGGCAGACCGAGGAGAAGGTACCTGGATTCGGTTAAGAATGATTTTGAAGTAATAGGTTTAACATCAGAAGAGGCACCAATGTTAGCACTGAATAGGGGATCATGGAGGAACTGTATAAGGGGGGCTATGCTCCAGACTGAACGCTGAAAGGCATAATCAGTCTTAAATGATGATGATGATGATGATGATGATGATGTAACGATTTAGTAAATGTCTTGCCAGGAGACGTCACACCGTGCATCGCGAAATGCCGCTATCCAAATCCATGGTGCACCATGGGTCATGGATGACAGGAGTGAACGACGGCTACAGTAATGTGTATGGCGAACAGACGTACAGTTGTTGAGCAGCTTAACGCGCAAATGGACGAAGGGGCTACTAACAGTGTATCCTCAACGTTCGTTCAGCTAACTTTTCTATGTATGGAACCCCGCAACAGGTGCCTGGTTCAAGCACCCGTGCTGCCTGCTCTCCATTGGCGATGAATGCTGGAATTCGCGCGCCATTACTGCAACTAGACGTGTACTGAATGACGATAGGCAGCCTTTTCAGATGAACCACGTTTTATGCTCTTTTTGACAGATGGCCGTTGATGTTTAGGGCGTGAAAGTACTGAAACAAACACCCTGCAACAATCGTCGGAAGGGTCCAAACTGTATGAGGGAGCAATACTGTTGGGGGAATGTTTTAGTGCCATTCCTGGGCGATCTTATCATTCTGAAAGGCTCAATGGATCAACACGGACTTCAATACGAGATGCTTGTAACAGTTTCCACAACGAAACTTTGTCTCGAAACCTGGCAGAAAATCCAAAGAGAATCTGGTGAAGTATGATAGCGGCAAGAAACAGTCAATGCCTTCTCTGCGCGATAGCAATGGAGATACTATCGAAGACAGTGCTGCCCAAGCAGAGTTACTAAACACAGCCTTCCGAAATGCCTTCACAAAAGAAGACGAAGTAAATATTCCAGATTTCGAATTGAGAACAGCTGCCAACATGAGTAACGTCAAAGTAAATATCCTCGGAGTAGTGAAGCAACTTAAATCACTCAATAAAAGCAAATCTTCTGGTCCAGACTGCATACCAAGTAGGTTACTTTCGGAGTATGCTGATGCATTAGCTCCATACTTAACAATTATATGCAACCGGTCGCTCGACGTACCCAAAGACTGGAAAGTTGCACGTGTCAAACCAATATTCTAGAAAGGTAGTAGGAGTAATCCACTAAATTACAGGCTCATATCGTTAACGTCGATATGCAGCAGCATTTTGGAACATATATTGTGTTCGAACATCATTAATTACCTCGAAGAAGCGGTCTATTGACACACAGTCAACATGGGTTTAGAAAACATCGTTCCTGTGAAACACAACTAGCTATTTATTCATATGAAGTGTTGAGTGCTATTGACAAAGGATTCCAGATCGATTTCGTATTTCTGGATTTCCGGAAGGCTTTTGACACTGTACCACACAAGCGGCTCGTAGTGAAATTGAGTGCTTATGGTTCAAATGGCTCTGAGTACTATGGGACTTAACATCTATGGTCATCAGTCCCCTAGAACTTAAAACTACTTAAACCTAACTAACCTAAGGACATCACACAACAACCAGTCATCACGAGGCAGAGAAAATCCCTGACCCCGCCGGGAATCGAACCCGGGAACCCGGGCGTGGGAAGCGAGAACGCTACCGCACGACCACGAGCTGCGGACAGTGCTTATGGAATATCGTCTCAGTGATGTGGCAGGATTTGTGATTTCCTGTCAGAGAGGCCACAGTTCGTAGTAACTGACGAAAAGTCATGGAGTAAAACAGAAGTGATTTCTGGCGTTCCCCAAGGTAGTGTTATAGGCCCTTTGCTGTTCCTTATCTATATAAACGATTTGGGAGGCAATCTGAGCAGCCTTCTTCGGTTGCTTCCAGATGACGCTGTCGTTTATCGACTAATAAAGTCATCAGAAGATCAAAACAAACTGCAAAACCATTTACAAAAGATATCTAAATGGTTCGAAAAGTGGCAGTTGATCCTAAATAACGAAAAGTGTGAGGTCATCCTCATGAGTACTAAAAGGAACTCGATAAACTTCGGTTACACGATAAATCAGTCTAATCTAAAAGTCGTGAAATCAGCTAAATACGTAGATATTACAATTACGAACAACTTAGGAAAGAACACCTAGAAAATGTGTGGGGAAGGCTAACCAAAGGCTGCGTTTTATTGGCAGGACAGACCTACTAAGGAGACTGCCTACACTACGCTTGTCCGTCCGCTTTTAGAATTCTGCTGCGTGGTGTGCGATCCTTACCAGATAGGACTGACGGAGTACATCGAAAAAGTTGAAAGAAAGGCAGCAGGTTTTGTATTATCGCGAAATATGGGAGAGAGTGCCATAGCAATGATACAGGATTTGGGCTGGAAATTATTAAAAGGAAGGCGTTTTTAGTTGCGACGGAATCTTCTCACGAAATTCCAATCACCAACTTCTCCTCCAAATGCCAAAATATTTTGTTGACACCGACCTACATAGGGAGGAACGTTCATGACGATAAAAATAAGGGAAATCAGAGCTCGTTCGGAAAGATATAGGTGTTCATTCCTGCCGCGCGCTATACGAGATTGGAATAATAGAAAATTGTGAAGGTGGTTCGATGAACCCTCTGCTAGGCACTTAAATGTGATTTGCAGAGTATCCATATAGATGTAGATGTAGTGGACTCTTCGCGTGCTACTGTCGTGAGCATCCGTGACAAGTGGTAGAAAGACGGCGAAGCCTCGAGCAGGCGACAAGAATGTTACACGTCCAAGCGTCAGCACAGAACGTGGACGTCGGAGGTTTGTTAGCACCTTAAAGCGGAATAGACAGTGATCTATGGCAATCATGACGTTACAGTACGATTATCGTGCAGGCACAAGTGTCTCAGAAGACGCCGTACAGCGCACCTTGTTGAAAACGGGGCTCCGCAGCAGACGATCCGTAAGCGTTGAACCCAATGACGTCGTCAATTACATTTATAGTGGACACGAGACCATCGAGACTGGACATTGTATTAATGGAAATGTCTCATCTGGTCGGATGAATCAAGTAACTTGCTACATGTAGTAGACAGTCGAGTAGTCATCAAAGTGAAGAGTTTCTTGAAACATACACGACGCCATGGATTGAGGCTGGTGGGGGCATTATTATCTTATGGGAGACATTTATAAGGGCTTCCATTGAATGTGCGTTAATAATCGAAGACTACATCGTCTGTGAACTTTCCTTTGTGTCATCAGTCTTCCGACTAGTTTCATGTGGCCCTCGACGCATTCCTCTGCTGTGACAATCACTTCTCTGAGTAGCATTTACTACCAAACGTCCTCAGTTATCATCCTACATTTATTCTTTATAATCCGAGAACTTCGTTCTTGGTCTTGCATTCTTATTGTTCCCCTATTGCTCCATCTTTCTATAGAGCTTACAACTAATTTCTTAAGAGTTTCGAACATCTTGCACTCTTTTAGTCTATCGAACACTTTTTCTGGGCCAACAAATACTATGAACGTGGCTTGATTTCTTTTAAATATCACTTCCATTATAAAGCACAACGTGCGAACTACCTCTCTGGTGCCTTACCTTTCCTAAAGCCAAACAGATCGTCACCTAAGGGAGCCTCATTTTTCTTTTCCATTTTCCTTTATATTCCTCTTTTCAGCAACTAGAATACCTCAGCTGTTATATTGAGTCTGCGATAGACCTCACACTTACCTGCCCTTGCTATCTTCGGAATTGTGTGGATGGTTCTAGGCGCTTCAGTCTAGGCGCTACGGTCGCAGGTTCGAATCCGGCCTCGGGCATGGATGAGTGTGACGTCCTTGGGTTAGTTAGGTTTAAGTAGTTCTAAGTTCTAGGGGACTGATGACCTCAGATGTTAAGTGCCATAGTGCTCAGAGCCATTTATTTGTGAACGGGATTTTTCCGTTAGTCTAATGATATGTCCTAAGAATCATGGATTCTGCAAGCTAACTTGAATAGTCATTTGGTTGTCATTTACCGCACTGATTTTAGAGATTCCGAAGAATGTTATCTACGACCGTAAGAGTTCCAAACTATCGTTAAACATTATTTCTCGATCCCATAAGTCTTCTACATCGACTGCCACTTCTTTTTCTATCAAGTGATCAAACAGGACCCTCGGAGTACGTAAACATTACTGCGGATCACCTGTTGCCCATCATGCTTGATGTCTTTCCCAACCGTGATGGCATCTCCTGTACGACAACTATCCATGTCATAAGATCATAATCACGATCCTGATATCTTGGCCACCGAAACCGCATGGTACGAAAACTGTGTAACATACTTACGACGTTATCGAGAGCCAGCTGCGAGTCTCACACAACAGGCTCGTAATTTACGGGAGCTGCGTGACACGTCAGTAGACATCTGAAACTACGCATCTCCATAAACCTACCAAGGATTTGTCGAATCCATGCCGAATGTAATCGCTGGTGTATTGCGCTCTATTGGTGGACTAACACACTGTTAAGTACCTGGTCATTATGTTTCAAGTGGACACTGTGTGTGTTATACACAATGTGAAGGCGCTACAACGCTGCCTTGGGATACCCACACAATTATCTTTACATCTATCGACATGGTCTCATCGAGAACGACATGGTAAGTTCTGATTGCAAGGAAGTCCCGAATACAGTCACAAATAGTCCGGTACACGATAAGCTCTTATTATTATTCACTAAACGTTCAAAATGGCTCTGAGCACTATGAGACTTAACATCTATGGTCATCAGTCCCCTAGAACTTAGAACTACTTAAACCTAACTAACCTAAGGACAGCACACAACACCCAGCCATCACGAGGCAGAGAAAATCCCTGACCCCGCCGGGAACCGAACCCGGGAACCCGGGCGTGGGAAGCGAGAACGCTACCGCACGACCACGAGATGCGGGCTCACTAAACGTGATTTCATATCTGTATCGAATCAAGAAGCACGGCGTCGACATGGGTGCCGTTGTCTCTATAGAATGTTACAGTTATGTCATTCTATCAAGATGCTTTTCCACTGCTAAGCCATTTTTGTTTTTAATTAATTTATTTATTTTATTTTTCAGTCATTTATCACATCATCTGCCATTTCCACTTCCTTATTGTGACTGGAAACAGGAAAGATACTACGATAATACACTGTGAAACATAATACTTCGGTTATGTCATCTTGCTCGTTGTTAATATGCACACTTAACAAATGAATGGACAATGTCAGTCCGCTTACTGATTTTTAGGTATGACTAAAAATCTTATAATTTTTCGACAGATTGGTTGAACCCTTCTCACAAAGCCTTCCTTGGGCTCATTGTGACTTCTTGAACTTCTGAGTTCACTTAAATCAGTGACAAATCTCTCTCTTTTTTGAACGTACAGGTCTAAGGTGTACTGTATAATCCATTGGACTCCTATTCATTTGTGTTCCATGACTTCTTGTCCAGAGACGAAGTATTCTGAGTTGACTGCTTATATATCGTTGCTCTATCCAAACTGAAGTATTTTCGCATTCAACCAATCGTTGCATCTCTTGAAATCTTTGATATTATAACTGGTTTATGATCATTAACTCCTTTCTCTGCGTTAAGTATTTCGAAAAGTTCGAGTCTGTTAGTTACTGGCAGCTCTAACACGTTGCCCTTCCTTAATGATTCTCTAAGTAAACAACTGCTACAAGTGTTTCTTAGAAAAAATCCACAATACCATAATCAGGAAACATGCGTTCATCTCAAAGTTTTCTCTGAAGTGCTCTGACGCTATGGTTCTTGAGGAAGGTGGTCTATGAAGATATCGGACTACAATGTGTGGCCTACCTGAGATCCCACCGAGGTTATTTCAGTCGGAATCTGTAATGACCTTACTGCATTCTATGAGGGCCGTATTCTTATTTTTCAATCTTCGATAGGCTATAAACAAAAGACAAGTTGATAGAAAACAATTATTTTATTACCAAAAGTTCTGTACACTTATGGTTACTTTTCAACATAAGCACTGATGACATTTATCGTACCTGTGGATAAGCTTTGCAATACCCTCTTCAAATAATGTTGCTGCCAATGATTTCAAATGAGCATTGACGTTGTTTTGAAGATCTTCATTGGTTTGAAAGTGCTGCCCTCCTAGCCATGTCTTCAGTTCAGGGAAAAGGTGAAAGTCGCTGGGTGAGAGGTCAGCAATGTACGGCGGATGATCGAAAAGGTCCCACTGAAATTGTTCAAGGAGCCGTTGGGTTGTGCCAGCAGTGTGTGGACGAGAGTTTTCATGGATCAACACAATTCCTGAAGTCAGCATTCCTCTTCGTTTGTTTTGAATGGCTCTCCACAAACGTCGTAAAGTTTCACAATAAGCAGCTGTATTGATAGTGGCTCCGGGTTGCATAAACTCTACAAGCAACACACCTTTATGATCCCAAAACACGGTAGCCATAACCTTTCTATTGTTGAATGTTTGTTTGAATTTTTTCGGTTTGTTTGTTGAATTTTGATGGATCCATTGTTGTGATTGTCTTTTTGTTTCCGATGAGTCGTATTGGATCCAAGTGTCATCTCCAGTAATTGACTTCTAAAAGTTCTCTCCTTCATCGTGATAACGGTCGAGGAAATTCAAAGCTGACGCCATTCGGTGACTTTTATGGGCGTCCGTTAATATTTTTGGAACCCAACGAGCACGAAGTTTTTTGTAGCCTGAATGTTCAGTAACGATAAAGTGTACGACAGATTTTGAAACTTTCGCAATTTCCATAAACAAAGCGGTTACTGTGAACCTACGATTTTATCTAACCATTCTGTCAACTCGTTCAACAAGGTCGGCTGTAACGACAGTCTTGCGTCATTGGCCCCCTTCAGCATGCACGCCGTTTCGGCCATCTTTAAACTTTCGGCACCATTCACGCACAAAACCATCAGTCATGAAGTTACCATCGTACACTAGGCTCATTCTTCAATGAATTTCTGCTGCACTATTCCCTTCTGCAGACAGAAACCGAATTAACCTTCGTAATTCACGCATGGTGGGAGCAACAATGACGGCAGCCATGTTTACGTGGCTGTCGTGCAGCGCTGACTGATGCCTTGAGGTCGTCTGTGGCGGAGTGTGTAGTGTGAGAGATGCACAGTAGCCTAAAGCGCATGTCGAATTTCTGCCTCTTACGTAGCTTCTTTACTAAGCGATGAGAGGTTGAAAAAAGGAGGCCTTCGTATATTCTTTCTGACGTACACAAGTAATTGTTGACGTTTATACCTGCCTTCGTATGTTCTTTCTGACGTACACAAGTAACTGTTGACGTTTATACCTGCCGATTTATGACTCAGACTTAAAAGTTTTTTGACATATGAGCGCAAATGATTGATAACATTACTGCAAATCACTCTCTTTCTGTCACGAGAAGAGATTTTACAAACGTCTACACTACAGTACCAAAGCATCTATCAATGTGCAAAATCAACATCTTGAGCATTTATGACGATACTTATAACAATCAACACACAAATCGTAGCTGAGTTACGTGTTCGTCTACATGTGGTAAGCTAGGGCTGACGTTTGTGGGACCTCTTCTGGGCCAGTGCTTTGTGGTGCTGTTAACTGGTTACTGCCTGGCCAAGTTCCACACATTCCTCCATCACAAAATAAATTTTATTGATAAATTAAAAAAAAGAGAGAGAACAAGGTCAGTGTCATAAATCGACAACAATAACGAGAAAAGTTACTCGTGTACGTCATAATGTAAGGAAAAGAATGTATTCTAATTTCTGTGTACTCGCCAGTTTTCACCCTCTACACCTCCCTTCAGTACCGTGGAAGTTACTCCCCTGTCTCTTAACAGGTGTGCTACGATCCTGTCCCTGCGTCATGTCAGCGCTTACATACACCGGTGTCCAAATTTAAAGCAACAAAAAGAAATTTTGAAAATTTGCGTTTATTTTGCCTCAAAATAGTATAAACAGGTGATAGTAATGTAGAACAACAGTAAAGAATACAAAACGTTAGCAACTACAACATGGCGTAAAGGTAGACAAAATTTTTCTCTGTTTTTTCCAATTTAACGGATTTAGACACACATTCCGACAACTGGTTAACGTGCTCAGTATGGGGTGTGACCACCTCTGGCAGCAGTATAGGCCTCACAACGATGGGGCATAGTGTAAATGATGTCATCAAGCTCATGTTGAGGAAATAACGCCCATTCTTCCTGCAGGCCTGCTCGCAAGTCTTGGAGAGTGGCTTTTGGATGCTAACGTGATGCAACCCGTGTCCCTGTTGCATCGACGACTTGCTGTATGGGATTCAAATCTGGCAAGCTAGCAGGCCACGCTATGGGTGCAAATTCTTCCGTTTCCAAGAAAATATCAACCACTCGTGCTCTATGAGGTCGGCATTATCGTCCACCAACACGAACTCTGTGGCCACAGCACCTCGCAACAACCACACATGAGGTCCCGAGATCTCGTCACGATACCTGAGAACAATTAAACCTTACCAGTCCAACTATACAAGTTCGGGAAGAAACGTTCGATTGGTCAACATAATCCCTGCTCTCATCATTAGGGACAATCCTCTTTCCACAATGTTTGGGTCCCGAAATAGTGTTTCACCTTCCCTCCAGATGCGAATTGGCCGATACCAAATCTCCAGACTGCATTGGGACTCATCTGTGGAAAGAACATTCGCCCCCGTTCGACTGTCCAGTTGGCATCTTGACGACTCCACTCTCAACGTTCCCTTCTGTGAACATGTGGCAGAGGTACACATACAGCAGGTCTCCGACAATAATGGCCGCTCTGCCGAAGCCATCTGTACACCGTTTGCCTCGATACAACACGTCCAGTGGATGCTGCGAGGTCAGACGCCAGCTGCCGTGGAGTACTAAGGCGGTACCGTCGTCCCCTTGACACCAAATAACGGTCCTCTCTATCGTCACGCATGATCGGCCCTGCTCTGGTCTTCGGGATACAGTTCCGGTTCCTGTAGACTGTCGCCACATCGAAACAACAGAACGATTCACGGTAGCAATCGGGCCACATCAGTTTGCGACTGTCCTTCCATTCTTCCTATGTCATTTCACCGCAGAGAATCTGGCAGGCGTCTTCACGATGCCATACAGCATCGTCTATGACTGAGTACACCGCGATTGTGGATTTGGAGTACCCAGAAAACACTGCCCCATTTGATAGGTACCATCACGTCCTCGTTGGCGTGGTTGTTCGTTGGCCAGAATGCTATCTTCCGTGCATAATGCGGACGTACGGACATCTGTTGACAGTTTGTATAATTATATCATGAATTAACACAGTACGCGGAGATAGTGGTTTGTCGTTTTAATTTTGGACACCAGTGTATATTCCTTTTCTCGCCGATTCTTCAGAGAACCTCCTTATTCCTTCCTTTACAGTCCACCTAATTTTCAACATACTTCAGTAACACCACATTTTAAATGCTTCGATTATCTTCTGTGTTGATTTTTCCACAGTCCACATCTCCCTACCGTACAATACTGTGCTCCAAACGCATGTTCTCAGAAATCTCTTCCTCAAAGTAACATCGATGTTTGATACTAGTAGACTTCTCTTGTCCAGGAATGCCCTTTTTGCCAGTGCTAGTCTGCTTTTTCTGTCCTCCTTGGTCCGCCCGTCATTGGTCATTTTGCTGCTTGGGAACCAGAATTCCTTACCTTCATCTACTTCGTCATCACCAGTCCTGATGTTAAGTTTGTCGCTGTTCTCATTTCTGCTACTTCTTGTTACTTTCGTCTTGCTTCGATTTACTCTTAATCCATATTCAGTACTCATTAGACTGTTCATTCCATTCAGTAAATTCTTTAATTCTTTTTCACTTTCAATGAGTATAGCAATGTCATCGGCGAATCTTATCATTGATATTCTTCCACCTTGAATTTTAATTCCACTCTCGAACCTTTCTTTTCTTATCTTCATTGCTTCTTCGATGTATAGATTAAACAGTAACGGTAAAACACTACGTATCTATCGTGTACCCTTTTTAATTCAAGCACTTCGTTCTTGGTCTTCCATTCTTATTGTTCCGTTGTGGTGCCTGTATCTGCCTCACCTCAACTTTTCTCAGAATTTCGAACATCGTTCTCCATTCCACACTGTCAGACTTTTTCAAAGTCGAGAGATCCTATGAGAATGTCTTTATTTTTCTTCATTCTTGATTCCATTATAAACTGCAATAGACTCTCTGGTGCCTTTACTTTTCCTGAAGCCCAACTGATCTTCATCTAACTCATCCTCAATTTCTTTCCCATTCTTCTGTATATTATTCCCGTCAGCAACTTGGATGCGTCAGCTGTTAAGTTGATTATGCGATAATTATCGCACTTGTCGGCCCTTGAAGTCTTAAGAAATCGCCAGGCTCCTACATTCCACATACTAACGTGAATAGTCACTTTCTTCCCTCTTCCATCAATGGTTTTAGAAATTGTGATGGAATGCTGTCTACCCCTTCCGCTTTATTCGATTCAAAGTCCTCAAAAGCTTCTCTAAATTCTGATTCTAATACTGGGTTCCCTGTCTATTCCCTGTCGAATTCTGTTTCTACTTCCATCACCTCATCAGACAAGTCCTTCCGCTCACTGAGGCCTTTAATGTACTCTTCCCACCTATCTCACTCTCCTCTGTCTTTGGCAGTGTAATTCTCTTTGCACTCTTAATACTGTTACTACCCTCGCTTTTAATTTCACCGAAGGTTCTTTTGGATTTCCTATATCCTGAGTTACTCCTTCCAATAATCATTTTTTTTTTTAATTTCTTCACATTTTTCACCAAGCCATTTCACCTAAGCGTCCCTGCACTTCCTATTTATCTCACGGTTAATGGATTTGTATTTCTGTATTCCTGAATTTCCGTGGACATTTTTGTATTGCCTTCTTTCATCGATCAACTGAAGTATTTCTTCTGATTCTCATGGTTTCTCCGCGGTTTCCTTCCTCGTACCAATGTTCCTCTTCGAACTTCTGATGTTGCCTTCTTTAGAAATGCCCATTCCTCTTCAACTGTACTGCCTACTGACCTATTCCTTGTCGCAGTATCTGTAGCCTCGGAGAACTTCAAGCGAATCTCTTCATCCTTAGTGTTTCCATATCCTACTTATTTTCTCATTGATTCTGCCTAACTAGTCTCTTAAACTTGAGCCTATTCTTTGTCAGTGCTTTATTGTGATCTGAGTCGGCAACTGCTCCTGGGTATGTCTTACAATCCAATACCTGATTTCAGCATCTCTGTCTGACACTGCGATGTAATTTGACTGAAATCTTCCCACATCTCCCGGCGTTTTCCAAGTTTACATCCCACTCTTGTGATTCTTGGACAGAGTATTCGCTGTTATCAGCTGAAGTTTATTTCAGAAATCAATCGCTGTAACCAACTGAAGTTTATTTCAGAACTCAATCAGTCTTTCTCCATTCTCATTCCTAGTACCAATCCAATGTTCGCCCTTACCCTTTCTTCCACTCCTTCCCCTACAATTGCACTCCAATCCCCAATGACTATTAGCCCTTTACGTACTGAATTACCCGTTCAATGTCGTCGCATACTCTTCCTATCTCTTCATCTTCGGCTTGCGACGTCGGCATATATAGCCGAGTTACCGTTGTCGGTGCTGGTTTGTTTTAGATTCTGATCAGAATAATCCGATCACTGAACTGGTCACAGTTACTCTCTCCCTCTCTTTCTGTCCTACCTTCCTATTCATAACGGATACTACTCCCGTTTGCCATTTTCTGCTGATGTTGATATTACCCTGTATTCATCTGACCAGAAATCTTGTCTTCTTTCCAGTTCACTTCAGTGACCCTCACTATATCTAGATTGAGATTTAGCATTTCCCTTGTCAGATTTTCTAGCTTTGCTACCACGTTCAAACTTCTGACATTCCGCGTCCTGACTCGTAGAACGTTATCCTTTATTTTGAGAGGCACCCACTTGCCTTACTCATACTGTGGCATCAAGCAGTCAGGCCTGCAAGATGAGTGGTTTGCCAAGCGAGTGGATTCTTCCTTAATTTATCGAGCAACATGAATTCTCGTATCTTACTATTTAGTTACAAATTATCCTCCTGTATGAATAATACGCAACGGAAACACGCATCTGACTATCAGTGATTTATAGAACTCTGACTGTACACTACGCACTGGCAATACCACATTTACTTTTTGTCTTTTATTTAACGGCTTTTATATAAATTCGGAACATTATGACAACATACAATTTAATGAAAAAGGCCACCAATCTCTTTCTTTTCACTAGCTGATTTATTCCTAAATACACAAATTCTACAACCTACAACAATATCACATGAGAAATTCCGCCCAGTGGGCATGGCTTTACATTAGTGAATCTCTATATTATGGTCTCGTAATTTATTTACCGCAACAGTGCACTTTCTGGACAGGATGGTGGATCTTTTATTATATCTCACGCTTCGACTCTCACAATCATCCTCACGAAACTTTCCTCCAGATCGAGCGATACCGAAGGAACAAGCATAACCCACAAATCTTTTGAAACTACCTTGCTACTCCCCCATGCAAACCACACATACCCAAATTACATGACATACACCACACAACAATATGAAATACTACATAAAGAATGGTTACAACATTATCACTTTCCGCTTTCCCACTTCAATTAATATTGATCCCAGTTTCACACGACACTGCCCCACTTTGTAATTCTACTTTCCTACTGTGAACTCTGGAGATAAACGCACGTCTTCCTGTGCAATGCAAGCCAAGTGGCGTTGCTGGATAGACGGCCGACTCACCTTGATTCTCTCTCAGAGTTTAAATCTAGCGTCACACGGAATGATATTTCTTAAATATTTCAACTTATGATACACACGCTATTTCTTAAATATTTCAGCTTATTGTACACACGCTAGTAATTCAGCTTATCTTAAGCACACGGAAGTATCTCAACTTATAACTACACGTGGTTTCATTGTGACCGTTGTTTTACTACAATCCCCTTAATATTACCTGCCTGACACTTAATTCTCCCCACAAAAGTTCCTGAGATAGAGAAATTATTAATTCAAACCACTCTTAAATATTCCACATCCATACCATGCCTCCACTCTTTCATCATTACGGAGCACTACAAAACACGTCTTAACAGCAGAAGATCCAGCGGCAGAGTGCTGAAACATGGCCGTATTCCGGTTCTCTCGCACCTCTGTTGAAGTGGGAGAAGCACCTTGCTACCTTATTGGTCAGCCACATTTCAGGCGCTCAAAGCTCTGGTAAAATTTTCATCTCTTTGGTCTCACCAAATGTAGCCAAAGGATCGACTCAAAGATGATCATATATTCCCATTCACTATCTGTGGTTAGCAGACGACCATACATTCATTCATTTCACAGATCTCACCAAACTGGATGTAGGGATTTATTGTGAGGGAGTGCACATGTGATCAATTAAATAAATAAATTGTCATTCTTTCCCACACTGGTATCCGGCTTCGCTGTATTAATTGAAATTGAGTTACTTTACAAAAAAAATGTGTTGTTCTGACAAAAATAATGAAGTATTTCGTACCTATTTTCAATGTCGGGCGGTACTGTACCCTTTCACCACCGGCTACCCATGCAGAAAAAAATGGCACGGTACTATCCTTGCAATGCGAGGGTAGTTCCGAACATTTTTTTAAGAAAACTGTATTAGAACAAACGTAGCAAGTTATCAAAATAACCAGGAGGAGACCTTAGCCCCTGGTGACCTCAAATTGACGACCAAATGTTGTTACTTTACCAAATTATTGACAGTTGTTGCATTATTGTACTCTCCACAATCCGGAGTAACGTACACATACAAATTTACAACAATCCACATGACAAATAAAACATTATATCATACAAATAAAAAAATAATGTTGAGATAAAAATTTGCTTAGTTACTGGGATCTTCGTTATTTTTATGAGTAATCCACATTTCAATAATTCTAAAACAAATAAAAAAATACTAATTGTACTCATGAAATTTTAAATAGCTCACCGTCCAAACACAGAACAAGTAATCTGACATTCATAAATTGCGTTGTAATAATCTTTACACGGCAATGTCTAAATACAAAACAAAATCAACAAAAGAAAAAAAATTTCGTACACTAGTTACACGTAGAATGTCAGGCTCCATACCATTACTCTAAAATATACCTCAAACCTACAGAGAAATAAAACTGAGAAGAAACACAATGAAATATACCACAAGTTACATACTGGTTACGTAATATAGTTCGTCTAAGACATCATGTCATACCTCATTAACTATCATTACCTAAGCAATTGCCACAACTACTCGACAGTGAGTTTAACCTTATCCTTATCCACCAGTACAAATACCTGCTGCTGAGCCAGTCAGTCCATCAACTTTGATCAATACACGCAGTAAATAGTTTAGCAATAAGTGCTTGAATCCACCAGTAGCTCTCTTATCTTACTCTACTGCTTATTTCTCTGTTGTCACACATATAGACGACAAGAACTTGCATTTCGACTAGCCTTCGTTACACTTTAATGTGAAATGTCACCACTGTGATAATAAAAATAAGTGGCTTCAGTCAAAACACCAACAAGATTATTACTATGCACGACATCAAAATGCATCAATTAATTCCGATATTTGTTGTGCAATGCCAACCCTTGTCCCCTGTGACAACCTTACTGATCAATGCTACAAGAGCCGGTACGTTAGTATTACGCCACTGGCTAATAATTAAAGCATTTCTAATAAACATGCTACGTGAACCTGATAACCCAGAACAAACAAACAAAAAAAACACTAACTATTCTAAACACAAATGTTAATGAAATACAATTACACTTGCTGTCCCTTCAGGAATGAAACATATAAAGAATTTACACAATTACAAATACATTATTCCCTATCTTGCGAGTCACACGGAAACATTTCATTCTGTGATTTTCTTGGGTCTAAAAAGTTGCTGATAGTTTTCCTAGAAACACTGTCTCGGTGTCAAAGCTCTCCCATGGTTACCCGGACGAAAGTCTTCGAGTCACTCAAATCGGCATTTTGAACACACACTGAACAGTAAACTGTATCTCACATTAAACACAAATGTCATAGTCACTCTCAGAGTACCATCCACACGAATCTGTTCGTCCAAAAAATGACCCTACAACTACTATTACCCACGGTTCTGTCCTTTCAGTTCATGGTGTAATTAAAAGTCGTAAGTTCCAACAAACAGCACTTATTCCCGCACCAGTTCAAGAAATGTCTCCTACTACAGACGCAAATGTCAATGTCCCACTCTAGTTTCTTGCGTAATTACAATAATTAGTCACCAAACGACAACTGTCCTCTTCAAGAATACCAAGTGTCCCACATGCAATTCACAAAGCCCACTTAACAAGTCACTGTCAAAAGTTTATGGATCCCACCGTTCAGTGGTCAAGACAAAACAAAACGATCGTCCTGTCTGCTAAAGACAAAATCTTTTCCACCACTCACAACGTGGAAACACCAGTCCTTCACTTTCCACCTTATGGAGACATACGAGCATTCATCTTGTTTCACGGCTCCACAGTCCAGTACTAAAGTGCGCGTCATATACCTTGGCGGCCGAGTTTAGGTTCGTTCTGCGCATCTGACGTCAAAACATACAGTCAGCCAATGAACAGAGAACGACGTTGCCAGATCTCGACTGTAGTACAGAGCACGGACGAGTGTCTTCAGTTTTAGAAACGTTCAGTCATAAATAAAGTAATAGAACAGCAATGTCTTGATAGCAGACTTTGTTTTTTGAAAGTTTGGAAAAACCATTCTTTATGCCAATTGCTTCATTTTCTATTAATTAATTAAACCAAACAAGCAATAAGACTCTTAATTCAGGCGATAGCAAGAAAAGGTGTTTGTATCAATTTCACGAACCGCTTTTTCGCAATAAAGAACAGCGGTAATTGTTTATTTCCTATTGTACTTCGACGAAGTGCGAGTAATTCATAGGCATACCAACAGTGTTTGTCAGAATTTTGCGTGACGGGTTAGAGTCCTTATGGAGAGATAAAGCAGCACGGGCTGCGTTATCGTAATGGTTAAGGCATTGGATTAGCAGGCGGTAGGTAACGAGTTCAAACCTTGTGCAACGCTAAATATTTTTTTTATTTTAAAACAATATCGAAGTGTCTTACTTCACGAATTTTATTCGTTTGAATGCAGTTTTTTGAAATTTCTAGTGCTTTGTCTCTTCATTAACCCTTTCGCTGCTGCAGTCACGTGCTCCCCGCATTCTGCACTGTGCGCGATTTTGTCATCACTGCACTGCTCGCCTGTGCAGACACATGGTGTTTCCACTGCTTTGACACACTTATCATTCGATTTCACAAAAACTATTTGGCCCAAAAATTAGATTTTTACACATCTTCTTGACTGATACCTTCCCCCCATAAATGACTTAATTTTGTTTCGATGTTCAACCCAGTTATTGTGCAGCATTAAATGTAGTAAAGCATTGCACGAAATTTTAAAGAGTTTGCAGAGGTAAAAGTCCATAGCTTATACTTTCTGTATGGTCGATTTTAGTTGCCACAATGTTGAGAATGAAATGTGGACAAGGTACCTAAATTTCATATAAAATTTACTGTATAACAATATCTCATTTAATTTAAGTACCACATAGGTGTCGTATGTAATATTGAGAAATATTCCGTCTTTCGCGACTGTAATAAAAGTTTTATTTACACCGGGCGCGTTTGGCTTTATTTTAAAGCACTTCAGTCAGTCAAAGGAAGTGGGGGGAAGGTATCAGTCAAGAAGATGTGTAAAAATCTAATTTTTGGGCCAAATAGTTGTTGTGGAATCGAATGATAAGTGTGTCAAAGCAGTCGGAAACACCATGTGTCAGCACAGGCGATCAGTGCAGTGACAAAATCGCGCACAGCGCGGAATGCGGAGAGCACGTCTCTGTAGCAGCGAAAGGGTTAATGCGGCCGTGGTGGCTTTACTTCATAAACTGCGCGCTCCCCCCTAAATGTAAGCTTGCGAACTATACTGTACTATGGCGCTGTTTCTCTTGGCGCGTGCGTCGTGTGCAACTGGAAACGCAGCAATCTCCCGCGTCTGGGCGGGCATGCGCGAGCCGCCAAGATAAAAGAATTCAACTATAGTTACTAGTTGCTGGTAACAAATGCCCGCCGGGCTCTGCCGCGCGTCGTCCATCCTGCCGTGGCGCCGCTGCGCGCGCCGTTGAGCAGAAGAAACCACCCGCTGTTGCCTCCGCGGGATACCTTCCCTAGTCGTAAGGGTGGCGGAACTTATGAATGGCCAGTGGTACGCACGTGTCGCCCCAGGCCGTTGACCTGCTGTAGCGGGCGCGTGGAGTGTACCTCGACCGACAGTGGAGTGGGGAGTGCCGCGGCTCTGTCGCCCGTCGCCATGGCAACGTCAGCTCGGCCCGCTAGCGGTATGGGCGTTACGACACCCAATCAGTCAGAGCCTTCCATGCATCTCGCAACATTACAGACAAAAGGATATTCTTACATTATTTAAATACTCATTGATTACATGCATGATCTATTAGATACATTGATAATAAAAGAATCTTTGTTCTAAAAAACATAAAATTATACACCCTAGTTTTCTACCCATACAACATCAACACTTATCCATCCCTTTTTTATAGACAGCCCACACTCGTGCTATTCATTGTAACTGTCGTCCCTCATACAAAACATGAAAGTGTAAAGAAAACAAAAGGAATAATAAGCAATCTATACTGCTCATAATTACAATATCAAATAACATCCTATCACAGTGAAAATATTAGAAACTTTAGTCTAAAACTACAATATACAATGAACTTTTGTGCTTGTGACAGACTGAAATTAAAACCCCGTGAAAGTGTTCTAACAAAAAAATAAGAAATAATCTACACAGCTCACAATTACCTACCACATGTTATTAAATAGTAAATTACTTTAACATCCTAACACAACAAACATTTTAGAAACTGATGACTCTAAATCTACAACATACAATGCACCTTTGTGCTTGTGACAGACTGAAATTAGTATCTTTCTATATATTTTACCTTTTTATTATATATAACAACATTTCTAGGACATGTATGAACCATTCACATGATGTCAGATCCTGACCTGCCATCGAGGTTCATCCCAATCAAACAATACATAATAATGTTTTAGTTACAGATCGGTAGCATCCCCTTTACAGGAGTGTGCGCATTGATCACACTACTCTACGACTCTCACTCACCAGACATCACATTTTCCTTCTCATTCATTCCATTAATACACTAACAGAATAGGTCTAGAAGTCAGCTAACCTTAACACCACCACACTCACTACAACATACCATACCTTTGCTCCCTTATACTCAACCACATAACACATGAAGCTGCTTCGGAGATAGCTTTCCAGTCTCCGAATTCGTCCTTTCACTCTGGCACCTCTCTCCATCGGCTTACCTCCGCATTCGCTTTACCCATTAATCATTCTGCTAAACACCAACTTAGAATTGCGACATTTCATCTAAGAACAAAAAATACACAAATTAATCAACCTGCAAAATAACTGTACACATTCTTGGTACCGTTTTGATTAGTTATACTGGTACCAGGCTCCAACAACAACAAAAAATATTATTTTTGCCAAATCGCAAATGTTGTGCTAAGAATTAGATCTACACTTATATTACATCTTACGTCAGTATTCCACAACGTTCACCATCTGGATCTCATACTCCCTTTATGTCCTTTCACATTGTGCAGTTGTCCTCATCTCTTCATTCGTATTTCGGCTCTCCGTCCGTCCATTACTCCATCATTTCCCGGTCTTCCTTCGCCATTGGCATCAATCTCTATTGCAGCATACACAGGCCTCTCTCTAACATACATCTAAGACATCTCCACATTATTCAATTCTACTCACCTTTATTTACCACTGTTTCATCACGTCGAATCTCTCTTTATTAATCACACTGCTTCACGTCGCTTTTCTCCTCATATACCACCTTTATCCACTACTATTTATCACGTCGCTTCTCTATCTACCATCTTTAACAACTCATTAATCATCACGTCGTTTCTGCTTGATCCTTATTCATATGACAAAAAATACGTACATACACCACTCTGTCGACTCCTGTTCATGACTCATTCGACCAGTCTATTCCGTCACACTTCCTGACATCCCGCCTGAAAATTCTTATGTTCGATTTGACCCTGCACAACGTTACACACCACAAATAAATACACTGACTATCTACCATAAATTGCCTACCTTAGATCTATCCTTAACTTTTCCATAATTTGATCTTAAAAATGTGATGAAGCCCACGAGATTGTTTTCCCTTGATCGTCTCAATCAGTACAGCATTTTCATGGACAATCCGCCTCACTCTGAATGGTCCACTATACACAGTAAAGAATTTGCTAGCTAGGAATCTGTACTTCTTTGATAATCGATGAGTTTTAATTAGAACCTTGTCTCCTACTGCCAATTCGACCTTACGGATCTTTCCTTTCTGCTTCTCCCGCCTATCCTTAGCTGCTTTCTTAATACGCTCTATCGCAACCTTGACAATTTCTGTGTGCCTCTGCTTTCCTGATCGCGGAAAATCTACCAGCTCCCTGACTCGATCTGGTGGTGGTTCATTCTTTAGTACCGTAATTGGTGATAAACCAGTTGCTCCATGTGGTAGCTCATTGAGGATGTCCTGAAAATCTTTGAGAAAAATACTCCAACTTCTGTATTGCCTATGGCAATAGATCTTACACAATTTTCCCAGTTCCTTTACTACTCTTTCACTGGGGTTACTTGCAGCATGGTATCGGGATATGAACACCGGTTTTATCCTTCTTCTCTTCAGTGTGTTTAGCCATTGTCTGGATCTATATTGCGGTCCATTGTCAGCAATGAACTTTTCTACAGTCCCTACTTCTCGCAAAAAGTTTTTTGCGATCGCTGCTGCTACTGTCCTTCCCGTCGCACGTTTCAATGCGGTAAAAGTCACATACTTTGACACCAATTCCACTGCTACTAAAACATATCTGTATCCTTGCACTGACTTAGGTAGTGGGCCAAACAAATCTGTTGCCCCGAATTCCCTCAATCTACCTGGCACTATCGGAAAAAGCGGTGCTTTGCATGAGATAGTTAACGATTTTGCCTTCTGGCACAATTTGCAACTACCAAGCACGTTCTTGATCCTCCTCTCCATACTAATGAAATAAACTGATTCCCTTAACTTCTTACAGCATTTCCTTGCCCCGTAATGCCCGTAACTTAGGTGAGTGTACCAGATCAGCTTGTTGACTATTTCATTTGGTATACACAACACCCAGTCCTGTGTGTTCGGATTTCTACGGTAGAAAAGGACCCCGTTCTGAATTGTATAAAAGCGCGCTATATTGGCATCTAAGTTCGCTCTAACTCTGTCCTTCACCATTCTCCATGACGCGTCTTTATCCTGTTCTTTCGCGATATTTGTGAGTACCGAACCTATGTATTTCTCGAACGGCACGCCCTGCATATACAATATGTCATATCTGTTCTCGTTTACCTCCTCATCAAAGCACTGACCGTGACCTACTGGATTCCTTGACAACGCATCTGCCACTATATTCTGTGGCCCAGGAATATACATGACCGAAAACTGAAACTCCTGTAAATAGAGTGCCCACCTAGCGAGTCGTCTATGGTTAAGTTTGGCCGACATCAGAAACTGTAGTGACTTGTGGTCAGTATAGATTTTAGTATGCCTTCCATACAAATAGTATCTAAACTTACTAAAACCCCATACTATGGCCAAAGCTTCAAGCTCAGTTACCGTGTAATTTCTCTCAGCTTTGCTAAGCACTCGGCTCGCAAATGCAATAGGTTGTTGTATTACTTCTCCTCCTTGCTCTTGCTCTTGGAACAATGTTACTCCAAGTCCACTACGGGAACTGTCCGTGGCCATACAAAACTCTTTCCCTAGGTCTGGATGCCCGAGAAGAGGTGCCGATAGCAGTGCCTTCTTTATCGCCTCATATTCTTCCTGCGCGACAGGGTCCCAATTCCATACCGTTTTCTTTCCAGTCAGCTGACATAGTCTGGGTGTCGCTGCACCCCCAATCTTAATGAACCTCCTGTAAAAATTGATTAATCCTAAATAACCCCGTAGCTGACGTTTTGTTCTTGGCACCGGAAAATCTCTGATTGCTTCGAGTTTGTCTGGATTTGGTCTTATCCCCTCTGGTGTCACAATGTGACCTAGAAACTCGATTTCTTTTCGTCCAAATTCTGACTTTCCCAAATTCACGGTCACCCCATGTCTCTCCAGTGCACCGAGCAATATGCCTAACGTTCTATTGTGGTCTTCCCAGTTTCTTTCTGCTATCAGGACATCATCCACGTACTGTGTTACCTTGTCTTTTATTTCATTAGGAATGACAGTATTTAGCGCTCTGATAAATGCCGCGGATGATACATTTAACCCAAATGGTAGTTTCCGGAATTGATACGATTTCCCGTAGCACAAGAAAGCAGTGTATTTTCTACACCCCCTGTCTAACTCCACCTGCCAGAAACTCATTCTCAAATCGACTGAGCTGAGAACTCTGATCCCGTGGAACTTTTGTAGCAATTCGTCAAGTGTCAGCGGCCGATCTGTCTCTGGCTCTATTATCTTATTAATCCTTCTTGCGTCCAAAACTAATCTAATTGACCCATCCCTTTTTTCAACACAAACTAAAGGGCTGTTGTACGGACTGGATGCTGGTTCGATAATCCCTTGTTGTAGCATGCTTTCGATCTCAGCTTCCACTATTTCTTTGTACACAACAGGTATCGGGTACACTTGGGCCCTAAACTGTTTATGTGGCTTGACCTTGAATCTATACACAAAATTTCTTATTGTACCCGCAGCATGTTTAAATACCTTTCTATTCTCGTATAAAATTTTCTGCAATTCCCCGTAGACCGTGGTCCCTCGTAAATGCCAGATTTTCTCCCTGATCTCCTCCTCCAAACACTTATGAATTTCCTTCTTCTCTTGTTCGAACCCCGTATCCTGTGCCTGTCTACCGGACTTTACCGCCAGACATAATGCTAAGTGTGCGTTTTCTTTACCATGTAAGCAATCGTCGAATCTTAATGTAATTTCCTCCGAATCTCGTTTCAACTCCATCGAACCATTTCTCATGTTAACGACTGCTTTATATTGGTTCAAAAAATTAACGCCTAATATCCCTTCAACAGTGAGAGATGACACAATCATGAACACTGTACTAAACCTCTTCGCCTGGCACACAAAGTCTACCTGCGCTTGTAACTTCACCTCAATTCCCTTTCCTGTAATTGCCCCTCTCACTGTTGTCCTTTGCAGTGGCAACGTTGGCCATGGTTTTGTAAGACTACAACACTTAAACACATCTTCCCTCAAAACACTCATTACACTGCCTGTGTCGATGACACAAGGTACGATTATATTATTTATTTCTCCGCTAATTATTGGGTGGACTTCACTCCCCACATCTCCTACCTCCTCTAACAGATTCTCCCTTAGTTTTCCGTAATCGATATACCTAATATTTACATAATTAATAGTCCTGGTTTGTACCCGTCTATCAAGTAGTCACCTTCTTGTCCCTCCGTCATTGTGACAATGATTGTCCTGTCGTGAACCCAATAACTGCCTATCCTCTCTTCGCCCATCATTTTCATTTTCCCTTCTTCTTCCATCTCTGTCCCATCTTCTATTTTCCCGGTTTGCTGGTCGATATCCCCATGAATTCTGCCCCCTATTTCCTCGCCATCTTCCATTTCCGTCATTCCTCTGATTCCATGCTCTCCTGTCATTCTGATAGTTTCTACCGTTCCTATCCTCAACTCTGTCTGACCTATGAGTCATGTCGCCGTTCACAATGTTGCTCTCATTACCCAGTTCCTGTAAGAAGTGCTGAAATGACGCAGAATCGTTCAAGCCTCTGCCTGCTATCACTATATCTCTGCGCAATCTCACTGGCAACTTCGTTATACAGATCCTAATGAGCTCCCCAGTTTCGTATGGCACATCCAAATACCTGTTTCGTCTCAGCATTTCCTGATAGCACGACACTGGATCTCTTATACCACCTTCTTTACAATTTGGCATCATCAATATGCTTTGCTTAACCTGGTCCTGCTTACTTTTCGACCAGAATTCATTTAAAAATTTGTCACAAAACATCTTGTAGCTACTACAGTCTTTAATAACTTCCTGCATTTTCGCTCTAGCCTCGTCCCTAAAAAATGGTTACACACAAACTTCATTTTGAGGAGCGGTCCCCACGATGAAGGTAATGAATCTTGAAACTGAGACAGCCACAGGCATGGATATTGGTAATTATCAGGATCCGGAAAACAAGTGTACGTTTGTACCGACACGAAGTGTCTCCTACATTCTTCTTCCGCATTTATGTTTTCCGACCTTGGGCTATACCCAGTTGGGTTTGCCACCTGTTTTATCCGACACAACCGTTCTTCTAACTCTCTGAGTTCGTTTTCCTCTTTCTGCCTATTTTCGTTTTTTGAATTTATCTCACTCTCCCTCTGCAGTCTACCTGGTGGTGTTTCACCTTCGCTTCTGCACGCTAATTGCAACTGTGCTAGTTCTTCCCTATGTTTCCTATTTGTTTCTAATTGTGCCTCTTTAAACTGTAATAGTGATTGTATCTCCTCCTGGTCGGCATAAACCTCTCGCTGCATACTGTCAGAGCCCGTTTCGCCTCTTATACTGATCTTTTCTACATCTGCGCTAATCGTATTCATTCTGGCCACTACCTCCGTAACTTCATCCCTGTGTTTATTTAGCGCCATTTCCTGCCGTGTGACTTGAGCTTCCACGCTGTCTAATGCCCCTTGTTTATCTGCAAGTAAGTCCTCCACTATCTCTTTGACTCGCTCATCCGGCCACATGCCCCTATGTTCTGTAATATCGCTCTCTATTGCACTTATTCGTACCTCCAAATTATTGGCTTTTTCTTTCACGGCATCACATACTTGCTTTACCGCACCCAAATTCTTCTCCCCCTCATCTATCCGATTATTAACTGCGGACAGACGCTCATCGATAACTGTGTGTAGCTTCTTCATTGCCTCTTTATTTCCCTTATCCATTGCCTCCAATTTTTCCTTATTTGCTTCCAATTTTTCCTTAGTTGCTTCAAATCGTTCCTTATTCTCCCTATCTCTCTCCTTATTATCTCTATTGATTGCTTCTAATCTTTCGTTATTTGCTTCCAATCCTTTCTTCATCGCTTCTAATCTTTCGTTATTTGCTTCCAATCCTTTCTTAGTCTCCCTATTCATCGCTTGTAAAAACTGTAGTATTACATCGTTATTTGTTACTTTCGACGCGCTCACCTCGTTCGCCTGAGAAACCATAGCTTCGCTAAGGGTGGCTGCACTTTTTCTGCATACCTGACCTAGTCCCTGCTCGCCCGCGTCGTCGGGAAAAGCCCGTGTTTGTGGACAAAGCCCGCCGCACAAAGCATCACCCAGCAGCGGTCCACTGAACAATTCAGCCCCTTCGGAGTGTTTGTCTTTCTCGCTCATTAACCCATGGTCAGCTGCTACTTCCTGCTGCACTGCTACGTTCACGCCAGAATCGCTATTCTCCATTGTGGCTACGTTTTTCGACTGCGACCTAGTTACTACGGACATTACGCAAAAAAATTATACCACGATCTTCCAGCCTTGGACGATATAGCAATTAATTACATAAAAAATAAATAAAAGATCCTCACCAATCCAGAAAGAAATTGCAAACAGAAAAAATTTTACTTCTTAGCGCTATCACAAAACATTCCATAAAAAAAATCTTAACAGCAAAATAATCCTGGCAAAGATATCCTGGCCAAATCATCCTGGCAACAAATTCAATATCCTGGTAACAAAATTATCATGGCAAAAAAACTGAATCCTGGCAGGGTCGAAATTATGAGAGGCACCCACTTGCCTTACTCATACTGTGGCATCAAGCAGTCAGGCCTGCAAGATGAGTGGTTTGCCAAGCGAGTGGATTCTTCCTTAATTTATCGAGCAACATGAATTCTCGTATCTTACTATTTAGTTACAAATTATCCTCCTGTATGAATAATATGCAACGGAAACACGCATCTGACTATCAGTGATTTATAGAACTCTGACTGTACACTACGCACTGGCAATACCACATTTACTTTTTGTCTTTTATTTAACGGCTTTTATATAAATTCGGAACATTATGACAACATACAATTTAATGAAAAAGGCCACCAATCTCTTTCTTTTCACTAGCTGATTTATTCCTAAACACACAAATTCTACAACCTACAACAATATCACATGAGAAATTCCGCCCAGTGGGCATGGCTTTACATTAGTGAATCTCTATATTATGGTCTCGTAATTTATTTACCACAACAGTGCACTTTCTGGACAGGATGGTGGATCTTTTATTATATCTCACGCTTCGACTCTCACAATCATCCTCACGAAACTTTCCTCCAGATCGAGCGATACCGAAGGAACAAGCATAACCCACAAATCTTTTGAAACTACCTTGCTACTCCCCCATGCAAACCACACATACCCAAATTACATGACATACACCACACAACAATATGAAATACTACACAAAGAATGGTTACAACATTATCACTTTCCGCTTTCCCACTTCAATTAATATTGATCCCAGTTTCACACGACACTGCCCCACTTTGTAATTCTACTTTCCTACTGTGAACTCTGGAGATAAACGCACGTCTTCCTGTGCAATGCAAGCCAAGTGGCGTTGCTGGATAGACGGCCGACTCACCTTGATTCTCTCTCAGAGTTTAAATCTAGCGTCACACGGAATGATATTTCTTAAATATTTCAACTTACGATACACACGCTATTTCTTAAATATTTCAGCTTATTGTACACACGCTAGTAATTCAGCTTATCTTAAGCACACGGAAGTATCTCAACTTATAACTACACGTGGTTTCATTGTGACCGTTGTTTTACTACAATCCCCTTAATATTACCTGCCTGACACTTAATTCTCCCCACAAAAGTTCCTGAGATAGAGAAATTATTAATTCAAACTACTCTTAAATATTCCACATCCATACCATGCCTCCACTCTTTCATCATTACGGAGCACTACAAAACACGTCTTAACAGCAGAAGATCCAGCGGCAGAGTGCTGAAACATGGCCGTATTCTGGTTCTCTCGCACCTCTGTCGAAGTGGGAGAAGCACCTTGCTACCTTATTGGTCAGCCACATTTCAGGCGCTCAAAGCTCTGGTAAAATTTTCATCTCTTTGGTCTCACCAAAGGTAGCCAAAGGATATTCCCATTCACTATCTGTGGTTAGCAGACGACCATACATTCATTCATTTCACAGATCTCACCAAACTGGATGTAGGGATTTATTGTGAGGGAGTGCACATGTGATCAATTAAATAAATAAATTGTCATTCTTTCCCACACTGGTATCCGGCTTCGCTGTATTAATTGAAATTGAGTTACTTTACAAAAAAATATGTTGTTCTGACAAAAATAATGAAGTATTTCGTACCTATTTTCAATGTCGGGCGGTACTGTACCCTTTCAATTTGATTATTCAGTCTTTTTCTCATGGTCATCTCCACTTGGCAGTCCCTCCCGGAGATCCGAATGGGGGACTATTCAGGAATATTTTGCCAATGGCGAGAGTACCATGACGCTTTTTCAATAACAGGCCACACACATTATTTGTCTTTAATGCAGTGATTTCCGTTGCAGTCTGCATCCTTATGCCATTCATCACTGAAATTCTTCTGCATTTTAGAGGCAGTTCCCTATCCCAAGGCCAAGAGAATACCCAGAACCTCTGTTCGCTCTTCCGCACACTACGTTCAGTACGTAGTCAGACACATTTGAGTAAGAACATATAGAAATAACGAAATTCTAACTACATTAACAGCTAATTGCACTGTACAACGTAATACAGAGACGATGTACTTAAAAAATCACCGGATATGAATAGTGAATTCAAAAAAGAGGTATAACAACCCAACGAAGTCGACGACCGTTTGACAGCGATGTCAGCTACTACGAAACCTGCAAACAGCTATCTCGTTCGCCACAGGATACAGAAGGCATAAATCTCCGTTACAACTACGGTGATTTCGTGTCGAAGCGCTATGGCGGCGCGTGTATTCACACGAGTGAACTCACACCAGGAGCAATTGGCGCTCCTCGTGGCGTTGCGTACCGAGACTGGTGATCTGGCTGGCCTTGACCCAGGGTCAGCCGAGGCTAGGGGAGTCCCCGGTGAAGCGTGCACTGCATACGGGAGCGTCGGCCGCTGATGTGAACGCAGGTTTTTGCGCCCTAGGGCCCGTGCCTTCAGCACACCTGCACCACAGTCAGACCTAAACAGTAGTAGATGCTTGCATATAAATCTTACATTATGTAACAAATTATGTGGCACGGCCAGTTTCACTACGTATCTTATTTTCTAAGAACATAAATGGATTTCTTGCATCTTTGTTCACTCTAGAACAGGGTTATTCAACGTTTTAGTTAACGTTGGCCACATTGGAAAAAGATGAATATTTTTGTGCTGCAGATAATATACTTAACACCAACAATAACCACTGAAAAAAATTTAAAAAATGGATGGTCGGCGGCATACATACTTAACCACGAGTCAACGCACTGGAGCCAACGTTGGTGGCGATAATTTGTGGATCATTGCAATAGCATTGGAACTAACATTGGTCCTAATGTTGGTACGACTTCGTTGCTTGTCGGCGTTTGAGAGACGCTGGACCAATATCGATGTAATGACCACACATTCGCGTCAACATTGTTTGTTTTCTGTCCTTGCCATTTGGAAACAGAATTTCTTTGTTCGTTTGTCGTCATCGTATTAATTTACAATATGAGTTTTTCGAAATGCCACAGAAACAGTGGAGGCTTTTTTTGACGTTCAAAACAGTGCAAATAACCCGGCGCGATCCGTCCATCAGACATCTTTACCTGGACTATATACAAATTCAACCGGATGTTGGCTCCAATGTGTGGGTGCTATCTCATAAACATTGGCTAATGTTGGCGCCGTCGTTGATCCCAATCTCTGGACGAAGGTAACACTTACCATCGTGTGGGGAGAGTTTCAAATTTAATTTATTCAGTTTATCATAACTTTACATAAACGAAATTTTATCGATGCGGCCCACGGTCCATGGGTTGGACATCCTTACTCTAGAAGTTTCTCGACAATCTACAGTGTTCTGTTTCTTCTGATCTACTAGACTTTGAGTCTATCAACAAATAACCCTACTGACACGTAAAGTCATGGCCTCAGTAGTACAGTCAGTTGTCTTGAATTAATCTTATACATCACTAACTTCTCATTTATCATTCATGTCCATATTGATGCTGTGTGCGTCCTGCATCCACATTTTCATCTCACAGATAAAAATCACGTGTGCATCAAGTTTGGTGGTTATTGGTTCACTCACGCTAGAATCATGCTTATCTTTACAATCCATGCCATCCAACCCCAGCTCTGGATGTCCCACAGCACACTATTCCAGTTATGATATCACATTTGTACTAAGCCAGGTTCAAAATTGCTCCTGATGTTCCAAAGCTACACTGTCTTGCACACGTTATCCCCTCTCCTCCCATCCCCCCACTTTTTTTCATACAGTGATACTTGTAACTAGTTTCGCTGAAACTGTTCTATGAATTCCAGAGTTCCTTTCCCAGTCTTGATCACAACATACACCCTGTTTAAGTAGTAAATCAAATTTATACCACATTTGGTTCAAATCACTGCACTTCGGAGTCAAGCTGAAATATAGACACGAATTTACATCCAAATATATCTGTACAATTATTATTTTATAAACCACACAGCACAAGATCATTAAAAGTTGAGTCAATATTCTGGCAATTTCCACAAAATTCTTCTGTGTTCAAATAATATTCTAAAATCATGAGCCAACGTTTCGTCAAATATTTCAGGTACCCATCAAAACGTTATGTAGTTCTGTGAGGGCAAGTATATACTACCTCTTGTTCATTTTCCGTGCGATCCATCTCCATGTCATCAAGTTTTTGTCCGATATGGTGTTAATTTGTTATTTCCTTTTCCCAAACTACTACGTTGAAAATTCTAAATTATTTTGAAGAAACCTCAGTTATGATCGAAACTTTGTTTTTGTTCAGCACGCTAAAAATGAGATACAGTACTCATATGTAGTCTAAACAGAGATAGTGAGATTATGAGAGTGCAATTACGATCGTTTTGACACCTAAATTACAAAATTTTCGGTCTGCAGTATTATTTCTATTTTCCAAATTCTTACTAGTCCACTTAATTATATCTCTTCACCCAAGTATTTACGTGGTACCTACTACCTGTCTGATTCTTTTATTATTTTCAGGTAATATGCGTGGACTTTCTTTAATATCAAACACCGCTTTCATTTTTTAAAATATTTACAAACCTTACTACTTTGCTACTTTCTTCAAGGCGCTGATGCAGTTACACTGGTTCTGTCATACCCGAACGAAGTGGCGCAGTGGTTAGCACACGGGACTCACATTCGGGACGACAGCGGTTCAAAACCCGGTCTCGCCATCCAGATTTAAGTTTTCCGCGTTTTCCATAAATCGCCCCAGGCAAATGCCGGGATAGTTCCTTTGAAAAGGGCACGACCAATTTCGTCCCAATCCTTTTGCAGTCCGAGCTTATGTTGCGTCTCTGAAGACCGCACTGTCGACGAATCGTTAAACTCTAACATACCTCCCTTCCTTCTGTCATCAGGTCTGTATCACGTAGAAACGCTATGCAAGTTATTTCCATTCCAACGTCATTCTTACGTACCATTTCGCAACCTGCAGTTTAACAATGACAACCCCACAGTTGAACTCCTGCATATATGGATCTTAAAGCCCACAAAGAAGCATTCTTTGTAATTTCACTTTGGACTTTATATTCTCAGAATTGCCCTTATTTTTATTAAAACATGTCTACTCTCATTTCTAAATGAATACTAAATTACGCAACGCATTTAGATAGTTGCACGTTTAATTATGTTGTTCACTATAGCTGATATAACCGTCTTCAGATCTTCAGCAAACTGTAATTATATTTAAGATAATTCTTATTTATTGTTCCATGTGATATGCACATTTTAATTAGATTATCCTACATGTGGGTAGATCACGTAACTAATGAGGAGGTATTGAATAGGATTGGGGAGAAGAGAAGTTTGTGGCACAACTTGACTAGAAGAAGGGATCGGTTGGTAGGACATGTTTTGAGGCATCAAGGGATCACAAATTTAGCATTGGAGGGCAGCGTGGAGGGTAAAAATCGTAGAGGGAGACCAAGAGATCAATACACTAAGCAGATTCAGAAGGATGTAGGTTGCAGTAGGTACTGGGAGATGAAGAAGCTTGCACAGGATAGAGTAGCATGGAGAGCTGCATCAAACCAGTCTCAGGACTGAAGACCGCAACAACAACAACAACAACAACAACATGTTTCGATAACTCTGGTTCATTTTCAGATCAAAGTAGTTACGTCAGAAATCCGTGCTTGCTACTGAGAACCACATTTCAGAGAACTGTACTCTGATTTACTGTAGTATACTGTCCAATAGTCTGGTATGTGGTTCTGAGTAAACAAGCCAGTTTGCTGACACAACTACTTAGATCTGAAAATGATCCAGAGTGATCGAAACATGTAGGCTAATCTAATTAGAAAGGTGAAACTCATACGGAACAATAAATGAGAATTATATTAATGTTGTTGCGATTTATGAAGCTTCCACCAGCACTTGAAGAGAACGACTACAGCATTCAGCGAAAATTTGTCCAGAAAAAAGGAACTGTCAATTCTGATGGTCACTGTGAGTGCTATTACTGTATCACAGCAATTCAAATGTTTCTGTGTCATTTATGCATTAAGTTATAATCATAATCGTAGCTGTTCCTATCTAGGAAGATGGAAGGTGGTATTTTAATGAGTCGTAGACAGTCATGATCATTGTAAATGGAGTAATACTACTACTGAATACGGATTGGGTAGAAAATTTGTCTTTAATGTTTCGTAAAAATTATTTCAGCATATGTTGATCCTGCTGAGTATCGCATTATTGTCAGATGTTACTGTCGGGTAACATGGACAGTTTAACGTTTTCACATTATCGTGCGGTGACAGAAAAAAAAAGAACATGCAATTTGTCCTCTCAAAATGAAAGAATTTTTTGTTAAAGAATCATTCATATTACCCTTTTACCAAAGAAGTGAAGAAAACGAAACGATGATGATTTTTGACACTGACGCTTCTCTAAATTTCTGAATATTGTGTTCAGTTCATGGCCATTACTTCCCGTATTTTCCTATCTTCTGTAAAGTTTGGCACTAGATTCTCACATCGAGTAATTCAGTAGCATTAATAATGTCGAACATGGCGATTTTCTTCGTTTACTACAAATAATTTGGCACTCACATAAAGTAATGTTACCTTTATGACTGCAAACTATTGAAACCTATTAAAGACAAATGATTTCATATAGAAACTTACATGATCTGATATCACAGATAAATGAAGATATTGTGTAGGTTACGATTTTTCGCTCCTCTTAAAGATTTTGCAGTTTTATCAGGGGTTTCGTCTTCCGATTTATCATTACATCTTACAGGATATCTTTGTTAGATTTAACACACTTCACGGAATTTATGGTGTTATGACTTTGTTTAGTGATCGGATAATAACTAAGAAGCTTGTGTTTCTCAGGAGTTGGAAGTTTCCAATTGAAGTGTTTCGTTTCTCGGTCATTTCAGTGACTTCTGATATATTTCGTCATCCTTTTTACTTTTTCTTCGTAAAAAAAAGTGAAAGGTTGCTGTTACAGTTGTCAACGTCTAATTTATCATGTTTTACGCATCTGTGTAGTCACTCCTCTCTTGACTATGGTGATTTGTCCTAACTGTGGTATCTGGGGCGAGCAGTGGCTCAGCCAGTGAGAACTCTAGGCAGTCAGAGCAGACAGCATGGCCTGTGGGTTTGAACAAGGACACAGCATCAGTTCTGCTCGGTTCCTGTGTATGTGAGTTACCGTGGTAAGAAACGTGGCTGCTGTGAAACATATATTGAAAGAGTGTTGTGTGACTGGAGCCTGGATTTGTATGTGTGAAATTATAATAAGAATTGCGAACAGCATTCCTCTGTGGATAAGTGCAGGAGAACAAGGTGATATTTGTTGGAAAAGTGTGCTTGGCGAGTCACATTGAAGCGAGGTGCTATTGTAGGTACCTGGCCATTGTGAGTAGTACGGTGGGACTTGCATTGTCAGCCACGTGGTCTAGGGTCGTCCTGTCACGGTTCGCGCGGCTCCTCCCGTCGGAGGTTCGAGTCCTCCATCGGGCATGGGTGTGTGTGTTGTCCTCAGCGTAAGTTAGTTTAAGTTAGATTAAGCAGTGAGTAAGCTTAGGGACCGATGACCTCAGCACTTTGGTCCCTTAAGACCTTACCAGAAAAAAAATTGTATTTTCAATTTGTTTTGCTAATTCATCCTTTTTCTTCATACGGTATGTGTGATTCGTAACTGAGATGAGTAACTACATTTTTCGTTCATCTAACATTTTTCCTCGTTTTCGTTGGTTTCACGAATACTTTGCAAACGAAGTCTTTGTCTTGGGGCGTTATAACCACCACGTCATTACTGTAACACTAATTATGGTATTTCATGTCAATTAACTGCATCTTATGGAGTCCAATAATCATCAAGTGACACCGTGATCTCTTGCATGTATTCACACACCACCCCATAATTAAACTGAGCATGTTTATTTATACGAAATTTATGTTCAAGGAGTCATGTGGCCATGGACTTAAACATTACTCATCAACAGGATCCACGTGAGATCTTGTCCTTAGCGCAGTTATCTGTTAAATGAGAATTTCTTTTAAAATGGTACACAAAGTCAGAGAGCGTGAGATTGTTTGAAATATCGGCAATAGATTTTTTTCCACGTCCGAGGGGGTAAGTTTCCGTCGAGATCTTTGGATCAGCATCTATTGTACTATTTTCCGTGCAGTTATCTGTGAAAATTTAATATTATCAAGTTCTTTGTAGAAAATTGTTCCGATTTATAGGAGCGTGCCAAGCATACTCAATGCGTATGTTTTTCGTATAAGCTGGAACATATGAAACTCTTGCAAGATCAGATGGCAATTATTTTGAAACGAACCTCAATGATTAACGAGGATTAAACAGTCCAGATGGCTGAGTTAACCGTTCAGGGACGTAAGTTTGTCTGTCTTAAGTTATTCATGAAATGAAGTAAGATTGCGTTACAATGCACTGACGGAAAAAGAAATCCCAACACCAGGAAATGAGTAATAAAGGGTAATGTAATTTCAGGAATACATTTATGTAAGTAACATATTTAAATGATTAACGTCACCGAGCAGTCTAAGGCGCTGAAGTCATGGACTGAGCGGCTGATCCCGGCGGAGGTTCGAGTCCTCCCTCGGGCATCGGTGTATGTGTTTGTCCTTAGGATAATTTAGGTTAAGTAGTGTGTAAGCTTAGGAACTGATGACCTTAGCAGTTAAGTCCCATAAGATTTCACACACATTTGATTAACGTTGCAAGTTCACAGGTTAATTTAGAGCTATTGCAAATATGAAAAGCTGGTACATGAATAACAGTTGTAACCGCCAAAGTGTTGAACGCAAGCATGGAAACGTGCATACATTGTACAGTACAGGTGCCGGATGTCAATTTGTGGGATGAAGTTCGAAGCATGTTACCGTAGTCGGTCAATACAAGGACGATTAATGCTGGGTCCGATGTCCTCTACATACTCTATTCGAGACAGATCTGCAGAACGAGCAGGCCAACACAACATGTTGACACTCTGTAGAGTATGTTGGATTGCAACAGCGGCATATGGGTGGGCGTTATCCTGTTGGAGAACACCTCCTGGAATCCTGTTCATAAATGGCAGCACAAAAGGTCGAATCACCAGAATGACATACAAATTTGCAGTCAGAGTGCGTGGGATTACCCCGGAGTACTCCTGGTGTCATACGAAATCGCACCCCGGACCAAAACTCCAAGTGCAGGTGCAGTGTGTCTAGAACGCATACAGGTTGGTTGCAGGCGCTCAAGCGGCCTCTCTCTAACCAACACACGGGCATCACTGGGACTGAGGCAGAACAGACTTTCATGACAAAACACAACAGACCTCCACACCGCCCTCCTATGAGCTCTCAGAAGTAGCAGACGGTGGTTGTTTGGAACAGTTGCATCCACGCTAAAGGGCGTCGGGGTCGTAGTGAGCGATCTGTAACAGATGGTTGAGTCACTGTGGTGCCAACTGATGCTAGAATTTTTGCTGCAGACGCAGCACGATGCACCACAGCCATGCGCCGAACACGTCGGTCTTCCCTTTCGGTACTGCCGCGTGGCTGTCAGGAACCCAGTCTTCTTGAGACCGTACCTTTCCGTGGTCACCGTTACCAGAAATCATGTATAGTAGTAGTTACATTCCTCCAAAGCCTTTCTGCAATATCGCGGAAGGAACATCCAGCTTCTCGTAGCGCTGTTACACGAGTGCGTAACTCAGTAAGCTGCTGATAAGGGCGTCTTCGTCTTCTTAAAGGCATTCTTGACTTACTTACTTCTTACAATATCAAAGGTAAAAGCCTGTTTTAAAGCAAACCTGATTTGCATCTTTCTAGTGGCGCTATTAGCGCCCGTTCAAATGTGATTGGAGTGAAATTTTAATAGATGTTATGTCTCAGACGTTGAAACACGCCTATCAGCATTCGTTTATGTTGCACAACTCCTTGGTGTTGGGATTTTTTTTCCGCAGTGCAGTACTTTTATGGGTCAATATTCACAGAGCACAAAGGGCATTTTAATCAAGGCAATTTTCTGTGGGTATTTGAATATCCATTCAGTTCATTTATAAAACACAAGGAACTTACAAGTGATAACCTGAAATTTTGTTACAGATTAAACAAACTGTACTGTATCAACAGATATTACGTTAACTATAGGGAAAACAAGATCTCTCCTTTTCGTAATCGACTCTTAGCTTTCTGCTACTTGACCACGCTTCATGAAACAACGATAAGCTGACTGTTTTAATGTCAGAAACATTCATAGCGGTACATGCTCCGCTGGAGAGGGAAACATTCATTCTTGACTCCATTCCCTGACGTAATGATCTGCCGACCCCTATGAAAATAGGAAATTCGTAGTTGGCAGTAATGAATTTTCTGTTGTAAAACATTTCTAGTCGTAGCCTATAGTGGCTCTTAAAACTCTCGTTTTTTTATGAAGAAAGACATCGCTTCAGATATGCTGTAGTATCGCCTATGGTCGAAAGTTGACCACCTGAGTCGGTGGACCTGATCTCTGATAAAAACTGTTATCTTTCTTAAAGTGATAAATTCCATGGTAAAACTGTGAAATGTTAGCCTCAGAACTGACCATGCAGAGCAAATGCTGCATTGTGGCTACGAGAATTCTTGAAACAGTTCTTTGATTTCTCTTTAATTGTTTCGTCATTTGAAGTGAGTTCTTGCTACTGCGCGTTGAAAAATAAATTTTGTGTGAATTTCGAAAAAATGACTTGGGACAACACAATGTGAATGCCGTTGTATCGCGCAAAGTAACTACAGATGTAAAATGATGTGCATTACAAAATCTGGTCTGTAAATCCATCAGACTGCAATTATAACTCTCAAAATTATTTGGAGTTAAGTTTAGTGCATATTTAAATATATCTTTCAAAACAACAGTAGGCGTCTACATTATTCTTGTTACTTTGTCTACGCAAAAATTGTCTCTCTAGCTCTTAGTCTTTCAGTCCGACCCGTTACCGTGCAGTAAGGGAGGTCGTAGCAATTCAGATTTCGTGTTGATGGCGAAAAACGAACACAAAGTTAGTTCTGTTTATTGTTAGACGAAAGTAACGAAAAAAACAACACTAATAAACAGTGATGGATACAAAAAAACCTCCAGGAGGGGGCTCTAAAGATATCTTAAGCTGCCTTTACTTTTACCAGAAGAAAAATTACTATGAACTACTATGATTAATACTTCACAATCAACTGATCACTCTCAATCTTGCCTAATCTTCACACTTGCACTTGCTACAACTAGGACTTTTTCTTTATTCATTCTTCAGTCTTAATATTTCTGTGAATAGTCCGTATTTATAACGCTAAATATCGAACGTTCTCTGTACAAGAAAACAGTACAATATTCGCTACGTTTCTCGAACAAATGCCAGACAGAATAACGTATCGAGGTTACTAGAATGGCGGCGCTTTTCTCATAGGTATGTGTTAACTATCTGTGTGCCAGACAGAAACGTATAAAATACGATGACGCGGACGCGCATGCTACATAGGAAAGTATAACTACTCGATAACTCTATTCTGTCAACTCGACTGACGAAAGAAATGAACGAATAGCGTTCGAGCTGATTGACGGGGGCGGCGCGGGTAGAATGCGGAGGGCCCCGCAAGGGGGGAGAGGGCGGGGGGGGGGCACCCCTCTCGCCCCCCAAATGTATCCACCACTGCTAATAAACAACGTTCGTTATCCCCGACTATTTCGTTGCTAAATTTCGTTTCCCAGTGCTGACATCTACGAGGCAGCAGTTGTGGCATTGTACTTGCCCTTTATGCGTGTGTTTCTGCAAATGAACAATGTGCAACATAAAAACATGAGAATCCCTAGAATGCTATTTCACGAGACGTTGTTACTTTCGTGCGTCATTTGTACCATAGCAGCTGCCTGGTACGTGTGACTGAAGTTGGTAGCATGTGAGAGACAGAGGAAAACTTTTCTCATGTGTCTACATCCTTTTACCTCTCTTAATGACTATGAAAAAATGGTTCAAATGGCTCTGAGCACTATGGGACTCAACTGCTGAGGTCATTAGTCCCCTAGAACTTAGAACTAGTTAAACCTAACTAACCTAAGAACATCACAAACATCCATGCCCGAGGCAGGATTCGAACCTGCGACCGTAGCGGTCTTGCGGTTCCAGACTGCAGCGCCTTTAACCGCACGGCCACTTCGGCCGGCTATGACTATGAACTCATATGACTGTTCTGTTCACATCTATGCCAAAGCACCTTTCGAATTACATGCATTTCATTGGGCTCCTTGTATCATTAAGTTTAAAAATCTGTTCTTTAGTTCTGGAAGTTCACGTATTAATATTATGATCGTTCAATAAAACGATGAATTATCATTGTGAATGCCCCCGTTATTCTTCTTTTCTCTATGCAAAAATTGTGTCTGAGTATCTCCCTCTTTCATTCCGACCTGTTAACGTTCTCCTCTTAGTCATAGCTTAAAACGAACGTAGCTTCCGTATAATGAGGTAACACGGAAGTCATTCAGAATGGCTTCAAATTTTCTGGTAGTGGCGGCCAATAACCACAACGTTACTCTCACAGAGAAGTAAGCCAAATAACGACGCGAATATACAACGTTATTTACAGACTTACTTACTACGATATTTTGATTTCCATTGCTGACGACATCAAAGACCTAGCACCTGCCGCACTGTAGCTGCCCGGTAGATGTGTGCTATTCCAAATGAACTAAATACACATGAACGTCACTAGAACGTGATTTCCCGAAAAGCTGTTACTATCGTGTATTATTTCTACCATAGCACGTGATCGTAAGCAGGGCAGAAGTTGGGATCATTTCAGTTGGCGAAGATCACGCATTGCAGATTTAAACGCGTGATACAGAATAATCAAAAGTATGCGGACACCCCGAGAAACTTACGTTTTTCATACTAGGTGCATTGTGCTGCCACCTACTGCCAGGTGCTCCATATTATCGGCCTCAATAGTCATCAGACACCGTGAGAGACCAGAACGGGGCGCTCCGCGGAACTCACGGACATCGAACATGGTCAGGTGGCTGGGTGTCACTTGTGTTATACGTCTGTACGCAAGATTTCCACACTCCTAAACATCCCTAGGTCCTCTGTTTCCGATGTGATAGTGAAATGGAGACGTGAAGGAACACGTACAGCACAAAAGCGTACAGTCCGACCTCGTCTGTTGACTGACAGAGACCGCCGACAGTTGAAGAGGATCGTAATGTGTAATAGGCACACATCTATCCAGACCATCACACACGAGTTACAAACTGCATCAGGATCCACTGCAAGTACTATGACAGTTAGGCGGAAGGTGAGAAAACTTGGATTTCATGGTCGAGCGGCTGCTCACAAGCCACACATCACGCCGGTAAATGCCAAACGACGCCTCGCTTGCTGTAAGGAGTGTAAACATTGGACGATTGAATAGTGGAAAAACGTTGTGTGGAGTGACGAATCATGGTACGCAATGTGGCGATCCGATGGCAGGGTGTGCGTATAGCGAATGCCCGGTGAATGTCATCTGGCAGCGTGTGTAGTGCCAACAGTAAAATTCGAAGGCGGTGGTGTTATGGTGTGGTCATGTTTTTCACGGAGGCGTCTTGCAACCCTTAATGTTTTGCGTGGCACTATCACAGCACAGGCCTACATTGATGTTTTAAGCACCTTCCACCTGTTGAAGAGCAATTCGGGGATGGCGATTGCATCTTTCAACGCGATCGAACACCTGTTCATAATGCACGGTCTGTGGCGGAATGGTTACACGATAGTAACGTCCCTGTAATGGACTGGCCTGCACAGATTTCTGACCTGAATCCCTTAGAACACCTTTGAGATGTTTTGGAACGCCGACTTCGTGTCAGGCCTTACCGACCGACATCGATACCTCTCCTCAGTGCAGCACTCCGTGAAGAAGGGGTGTCATTCCCCAAGAAACCTTCCAGCCCCTGATTGAACGTATGCCTGCTAGAGTGGAAGCTGTCATCAAGGCTAAGGGTGGAGGGTGGACCAACAGCATATTAAATGCCAGCATTACCGATGGAGGGCGCCACGAACTTGTTAGTCATTTTCAGCCAGGTGTCCGGATACTTGTAATCACATAGTGTATCATCAGACTTATGAACACAGTAACATCTACTTCCTTTTATCACTCTTAACGGCTACGTTTGCACATCATTATGACTTTGTGCACCTCTATGCCAAAGTACCTTCCGAATTATATTAAATTTCATTGGCCTCCTACTATAACTAATATTAAAAATCGGTACTTCAATTTTCTTGTTCACTTATAAATATTAGGATGATCTTTATTTACGACTTTCGGCTACTGTCGCCAGACAAAAATATAGAACTGATCAAACAACGCTCAGTGTCAATTTAAGTAGAACCTGTTCCTGAGCTTGATGCAGTAGCCGAATCGTCGTTATAAATAAAGAAATATATTGTGTGATCATTCACAAAAGTCTACAGTTATCACCGACTCATTTAGGAACATTTTTAATAAAAATTTACATTACTTTACTTTTTGAGCGTCGCATCTATTTTTTATCTCAGTGGATAACCCCCCATGACAATAGATTAATTTGTTTAGTACTGTCCGCCATAAGTGAGTCCCGGCCACTTAACTGACAATCTGCGGAAGGAAAATGAATCGAACTTCGTAAAAAGACGTGGTGACTGCCTGCAACATTTCCCGCTGTTCCGTGTACAACAGTGGAACAATCAATAAGTGCTTACAAAACCCACTGTACCGCGGTAAACGGAATTCTGTAGGACGAACCTTGGACAGTGGTAGCCAGTAAGATATGTAGCCGGTGTTGGCCTTCATCGTGAAGTATCCTTGGAACCGGTGCGACTGCCTATAGAAATGGGCGTTTCAGGGAGACTCCCGTACTCACTGATGTCATCAGGTGACGTCAGCTGGTCAGCATAACACACCACGAAAGCAGACCAGCTCACGCTAGTGAATCAGTAGTCATTTACTGTGTCGTCTGATCACCAGACAGGTAATAAATCTTCTAGTTCGTGTAGAAATTGCTGCTTTGCTCTGAAACTGCAGTTCTTATATTTTTCTTGAAGGCACCAGCGAGGAATACCTTTCAAATTTTAAGCATCTTTTGGAAATAATATTGAAGAGCAACAGTACGAGACGATAACTGCTCAATAGAACCCAGAGAGCTTCAAACGTCTTCGAGCAAAATGATAAAATAGTTTCTAAGGTACAAGAAAATAACAGAAGATTCAAAATGAACAAAGGTTCACACCCACTTTCCTCCAATACTTATTTATTTGATAGAAACTTGTTCTCTCAGATCTAGAGGAAGAAAGGAAAATCGAGGAAAGTGAAATGATCACCAGAATCATGAACGCAAATAAAATCAGAATAATACCAAAAACATTGATGCACTAGCTGTAGTAGATTCTACAGGCACCCATAATTTCCAGTCAAATAGCTGTATAATGAGAATAAAGAATTTGGAAAGCAACAAAAGTATACCTTTGAAGGAAAATAAAAGGAGGAAGAAAATGTCTGGTGAAAACAGTGAAGAGAGAAGTCAGGACAAGTGTCATGAGGTTGGATGAAGTGTAGGCGCAACAAATGTGAGATGACAGAAAGAAGTGATGAACTACAGTGTACCACATGCACGTAAGTCAAAGTCACAGATACTCATATAAAGCAGAGTCCTTTTAAAAATGTGTATCATCTTTTGCGGCGCAGTTATTACTATCCCTGTCGACTATTACATTCTGCACATTTCTAATTCCTTTATTTACTCAGAGGATAATTGGAGCTTAAACACCGTTTCTGTGTATAAAAAATATCACTATGTCGCTAATGAGTAGTATCTATAATCTTCGTTGTAAAACATAATTTAATCTGAAATTATCTCAACTGCTCACAAATACCGGTTTTACCCACTTCTGTAAAGGTAAAAATTATTTGGTTCGTCTTCTCCGTTTAAAGCAGTAATATATCTTTTACCCTCAGACATTTTCTAATTTCAAATTGAAGCTACAGTTTCATGTTGAATCAATTCTACTATGGAGCGACTACAGCTCTCAATTATTTCTGCCAAGAGGTTCGTATTTAGGAAACACAGCGGATCTGGTCTTACCTTATGAGCTCTCCTGGGCAAGCGACGTAGTTAGAAGGGTATTTTACAAAAAAGAGAGTTCTAGTGGAGTGGATGGTTGTGAGTCGTGACCTGCTGAACATAATGCAGAGGAAGATATTTACGCTGTTGTCTTCTCACTGGGGAACTCGCCATGGAGCCTTGTATGGACGTATGGGGGGCACACTCGCCATAGTATTTCATTCAGTCGTGCTGGAATGTAACTCATTATGCACTCAAGTACAGCCCTATTGGTACTCTGAGTAGTTTGCTGACATGCTGTGCTGAGCTCATTGACTGCATGTGTGCTCTGCCACAGTGCAACTAGCATTTGGAATACACCGTCCGTCTAAAACGTCCCGAGATTGATTTTGTTTCTGACTTATAAGCGACGGCAATTCAGTAACTACCGTAGCAGCTTGAACTAACAACTGTAGATAACAGATGTGCTTTCGCCCAAATTGTTTCGAATAGGCAGTGTGTCAATGTAGTTCACAAGTCGCAATGGACACGTGGACACCTACTGTAACTTGAATGAAATACAAAACGCGGACAATTCTTTTCTAGAGTACATCATCATGGGTGGCGAGACTGTCCCCATGAATCTACCACAAAGTGACAAAGTACAGCAATACACAGATGGGTGAGGACATAACTGACATTCAAGCCACCATGATGCGCGAGTTGATCAACGGCCCATAGAAGGACTTTTCTGAGAGTTCACATAGTTGTATGAACATTCTACTAGTTGTACTGAAGTTTTAGGAGACTATGTAGAACATCCGAAACATTAAAACCACTGGCTGACGTTTCACTTTATTTTATTAAACCATTCTCGAAAATTTTTGGGCCGTTTCATCAGAGGAAAGCGATGATAGATGAGAAAGAGATAACAGGTGAGGCAATATCAGAATACTAGCCAGAATTGTGTAATAAGTGGAAACGACAGAATACACTAGAATAGTTCATAATCTGTTCATAGAGTACAAGCTATTATAAATGTTTCTCTCTATAACCAAATATAATATATTCGTCGATTAAAATAGCGTTTGTATTGTCAGAGAGAAGAAAAGTATGCTGAAGTATAGAATGTGAAAGTCCATTCGTTGTGATTCGTCGAATGCAGCTCACGTCTATTTCGTCTTCGCTTTCTGCCACAGTGCCGGAAACTCTCCCTCTGAGATTTCTGGTCAGCAAGTCGTCGTACACTAGCCAGATCCAAATCCGTCAAACGACATCCTCCTCAGTTTCCTCAACCGACATCCGACTTGCTCGTCGCCATCACCTTCTCATATTGTCAGAGATGTCAGGAGAGAGACCACAAGTCGGAGCCCCGACGTACTCGTCAGCTAACTGCATCCATTGATCAGATTTAGTTTGAAAATACTTTTCCTTGTAGGATATCAGCAGGTACCAGTTCCCAAGCACACTTCCAGTCATCACTCCCTTGTGCGTGGAGTCCTGACCTCAAGTAGAGCCTTTTGTATCATGAATGGGACCTTACAACATAATCGCTTCCCTAAGAAGTGTCTTATCTCTAAAGTACATTTTTACAGACAGTAATTTACGGTGTATAAAGTCTGGTTGAAATAGGTCTGTGTTCCAGAGTTACGCTGACGTACCAGCACTTTCCCACCTCCCGTTCCGCCAATTATCTCTATGGTAATTGTCTCCTAGTACACTCATACGTGTACCAAGTTTGGATGGCCATTTATCATCTACTGCTGCATTTACACTCCTCTTCGAGACTTCTTTATACATTAACGATCGTCATCCAAGTTTGTGCTACTTGTTTCTATTGCAGACAATGCATTTGTCATTAGATTTTTCAAAAAGTACTTTCTTTGCATGAGGAACGCAGCACAGAATTACTTTCACTTATTGTCCATTGATGTGTCTTATTATATGCCTCGCCAAACTCTGTTTCAGTTTAATAACCTTCATCATCACTACAAACGCTTGGACACAGGATATAATGGATACAAGTGTAGTTTTCTTTATGAATCCTTAATACGTGCAGACATCAGAGTGCTGGTTGTTTCTTTTTCTGCATCAAACAGTCTTCCCACGAACACATCACATAATTGAATATCTGATGTTTTCTGCACGGTCATAACTGCACCACTGAGTTACGCCTGTCAGTACAGACTAAACTTTTGCATCCATGGGACCACACATCAACACCTGACCTGCTGCACAGACGAAAACAGCATTAATGGCTTGCTCTTGCCAGGCATACATGGGTGTACTAACCAACCCAAAAGAAATCAGCGTGCAACAGTTATAATTGTTGGCCTGCAAATGATGTAAATACTAATATAATTTTGTTCAGTACATTGTCCTCAGTCACCAATACGAATATGTGCACATATACCTGTTACATCCTTTATATGTAGTTTATCAACGTAGCACTAATATACAGTTAATGTAACAGACACTCCTATTCTGTGAGCATATTTACAAGTATCTTAATATACATAGCTTGGAACATGTCATTCACACTCCATGTTGCCTGCAGTTGCGTTTGTATTACTGAAACCTGTTTTTGGACACATTCAAAGAAGCAGATGAGCATTTGCGCAATACACTATGGCAAACTAGACAGGAAATAAAGTAATTTGTGTCTCTCGTGCTTAAGCTAGATATTTTAATACAGCCTTTAAATATTATATTTTTTGTTATCTCAGTAACACACAAAAATCTGATGCAGCAAACCTCAAGATAAAATTTACCTACTTCTTCATATTTTCAGTTCAAGTCTGTCTAAAAGTTCCTCTTGACTTCTGAAGTCAATGACACACATAACAGTCGTTAAATCTGTACTATACAGTCATCACTTTAACCATAATATTACCACATTATGTATACCCACATATTAAAGTCATCTACAGGATTAACACTAATGAATTAACATCCCAAGGTAATGTATGAACCAGTTTATATTGGCAGGATCTTGTAACTCTATATAACACATCTGAGTTTATCGAAGCACACTGTACCAGCAAGCATCCTGCACCAATACAAATGGCCATCTGCCTGTCAAATAATTACCTTCAAGCAATAAATATTTTTACCAGTACCCACCATCTGAAACTAATCTACTCTGTGCTCATTGTACCTTTGTCATGTACGCTTTTCTCACGTAGGCAGCAGCCATGCCACCAACACATTCCTCCTGAAGAAAATTTTCTAGATCCCCTTGTTCTTTTAGTATTGTTGTGTCTCTCATTAATACACGAGTATATCTATTTTCAGTACATGGAATGAAACGTACCATGGATAACAGACCGTGGTCTAGCCGACTCTAGTCATAAGCCTACGATTTTTAATAGAATGCGGGACTGTTGTTAGATGCAATGTAGCATACCGAGGATATTTATCCATACGTTGTTAACGAACTGAGTTCAAGTATGTAACAAAACTCGTGAGAATGAACGTCATAAAAAATCGTTATCTCCTGTATATCGGGTGGTTCCACGTGGTGTAACACGTTTATCACACATTTATCAACAGTCATAAAAAATTTACTACTGAGAAAGTAATTTGGCACATTTTATTGTATTCAATTTTCCCCATAATTTCATCTTCTCAATCATATATTATAACGAAATACATAAAAGAGAACAAGCTTTTTTAAAAAACAAATCCTGCATAGTCTAATTTGCGGTAATAGATGCCACAGTCACGAGGGATGTCGCAATGATATACTTCTAAAAAAAGCTTATTGTAAAAGTCTCCGTTGTAAAGTGTCACAAGTGAAAATCATATTCGACCCTTTAATGATCATCTTCAAATTTTATCAATCACAGTTCTGAAAATTTTGGACGTTTCACAACTCTTGATTAACCAGATCGGAAGACAATCATTAAGCGATGGAAACTACTTGTCATTTGTGAAAGTTTGTATCTGAGACTGTTACAATAAGCATTTTTAAAGCTCTAGTTATTGTTACTGTTAATGTTGGAATCCTTGCCCTTGTATGATCAAGCAGTCACTTTTGCATAACTGAATACTTGATGAGCGAAAATACTTCAAGAAACTGCAAATAAATACGTGACGACGAAAAAGTTATAGGCAAAATATCTACGTGTGCATCTAAATAAATACTCAGCAAGCCACCTGACGGTGTATGGTGGGGGGGGGGGGGGGGGGGGGTACTTCTGGTACCACTAACTGATCCCCCCTACCTAGCGAAATTCGCAAACAGCGCGTGGGAAAAATAGTTGTCTGTATTAGCTATAATTTCTACAATTTTCTTGTTCTGGTCATTACGCGAGATGTACGTCGTAGAAAGTAATGCGTTGTCCGACGCTTTCCGGAAAGTACAGTCTCGAAATTTCAATAGTAAACCTCTCCGTGATGTACAAGGACTCTCTTGTAGCGTCTGCCACCGGAGTTTGTCGACCCTGTGTGCTACACTCTCGCACGGCTAAACGATCCCGTGACAAAACGTGCCGCTCTTCTTGGATCTTCTCTATCTCTTCCGTCAGTCATACCAGGTAAGGGTCCCAGATCAATGAACCATACTCAAGAATCGATCTTATGAGTGCCTTGCAAGTCACTTCTTTAGTGGACGAATTAGATTTCCTTAAGATTCTTCTCATGACTCTGGCACCTCCTTTTCCTACTGTTTGTTTTCTGTGGTCATTGCACTTAAGGTCGCCTCTCCTGATAGAAATTCCAAGATGTTATAACGGTATATACCGTTTCCAGAAGTTTCCCATCAGTAGTGCAGTTGTATAGTAATGGCATTCTTTTCGTACGTATGCGCTATATGTTACATTTATTTACGGTCAGGGTCAACTGCCAGAGCCTGCACCATCCATTAATTCTCTGGCGGTTATTCTGGAAATCGCCACTATCCTCTGGCGTCGCTAGTTTGTCATAACAACCACATCATCTGCAAACAGCCTCAAAGAGCTTCCGGCTCTACTATATATATATATATATATATATATATATATATATATATATATATATATATATATTAAACAGTAACGCTTCTAACACACTTCCTTAGCACTTAGCATACCACCTAAATTATCTTTACATCTGTCGATTTTGTTCCGTTAAGACCAATCTGTTGAGGCCTGCGTGCAAGGCAAATCTGGTCGGGTGCTCGGTAAGTTTGTATTTCTTTCAATAAATGGTAGTGTGGGACAGTGTCAAATACCTTCATGAAGTTAAGCGACACGGCATCAACCTGAGCGTCGACGTCTACGACACTTTGCATCTCGTGGAGGAGCAGAGAAAGTTGAATCTCGCGAGATCTCTGTTCGCGGAATCCATATTGATTTTTATAGAGGAGATTTTCGTTCTCCAAAAACGTCATAATACATGAGCATCGATCATGTTCCATAATTATACAACACATCGACGTCAGCGTTATAGGCCTGTAATTATATGCGTCTGTTCTACGATCCTTCTCAAAAATAGGAGTGACTGCGTTTATTTCCAGCCTTCGTTGCTACAGCGACCTTCGATAAATTGCTTCTAGAAGGGGAGCAGCTTATTTGCCATGATCTCTATAGAATCTGGCAGGTATCACATCTGGTCCTGATGCCTTTCCACCACAAAGCGATTGCACTTTTTTTTCTATTCCGCGATCATTTCTCTTAATATGTACCTTTTCTAAGTTCGTACCGTGGTTGAAAGGAGGAAGCACATTACGATCTTCTGCGGTGAAACAGTTTCGGAAGATCTAATTCAGTACTTCGGCCTTCTCTCTGTCATTATCCATTTCGGTACCGTTATGGTCACTGAGTGACTGACTAGATAATTTCAAACCGCTTAGTGATTTTTTGTAATAAAATTTTAAATAAGAAACGATTTTTTGACAAATGTTGATGGTGTTAGGACAATAACCAGCCACAAATTTACTTTGAGTTCCTTTATTCAAAGGAAACCGTTACCGGTTTCGAATCGTTGCGATTCATCATCAGACGGTTTACCCGCTTTCTTTCTCACATTTGGTGTGTTTTTATAGATTAATTGTCGTGAAGCGTCGGTTTCGAGTGATTGTTTTCATAACGTTCATCCAAATGATGTAAAGGCATTCCCACTGCATCCTCGTTGTTGCACACGTAATAGTTCTCACTGTACACTTTAGATTTGTCGCTGACATCATTCCAACCACGCACCACATGTTTTGGTACATACAAAGAGCTGTTTTTGATGTTTTGCAGATCACCAGGAAAGTGGTTCCCATTTAAAATTGTTGTCATACTCTGTTAAACACCAACGAGAAATTCAGGTAATGCTAAATATTTGTCGGAAGAGAGATAAATTGATTTATTTCTCCTCATACTGATCTATCTGAATCCAAAACACATTCGTTTAATTTTTAACCTAGAAAATGCCCTGCAACCTCGACATACGTCTCGCATCATTCATCGTATTGGAAAACAGGCATGGCATTGTTACAACTATCGCCGATCACTTGACTTACTTTCTTAGTCGTTCTTGTATTTACTAGACTTTCACGGAGAACATTCTATGTCATAGTAGATTGTTCTATACCGGGTCACACATTCACAAAACAAATCTGAAAGTAAAGCGATAAAAGGTAGGCTAGCGCATGAAATTCTCGCAATAGTTTTATTTTTCTAAATTGTTCGATAAGATAACTACGTAGCCTTTGAAGTTCTGATTTCACTTGCTCTTGGAGAAATAAAGGAAATGAAACAAAAGACCCATGATTTCCTGTCTCTTAACAGTCGTCCACTGCTTGATCACACAAGTAGAATAGTTGTAGCATCCATAGATAAACAAAAGAACTTCATGAATGGCTTATTTCCGGCAGTTGGAAGATTGGTTAACACACGAATACCAGGGGAAGAACACAGAGCTAACTGAACTTCTGGAATGGACACTGAAGGACAGCGTTAAACATTTGCGTCGTGTTTGAAAGCCGCTGGCCTTCAACTTTTATTTCGCTGAAGGAATGCGCCGGACGACGCCTGTGTCGAAATAATAATAATGTTTGGCTCACAGTCAACCGTAACTTTCTTATTGCAAATACTGGGAAATACTCTTTTTGAACGTAAGGCTACCAGACGAGTTTATCAAGAACCGTTTGATTATTAGAATAAGAAAATTGCTCATCCAGCTGAAGTTTCAATTCATACGAGAACCTTCAGGCATGATTGTTTCACAACCCATGCCCACAATTTTCGTTTCGTGAGTGAGCAATGAACAGAGCCAGATACAACCAGAATGTGATTCAGCCTTTCCTACAACATTTATCTTTTACAATGAAGTACCACTTGTTACAACAGTTGGAAGTACCCTGAAACACTGAACCCCTAAAGATGAACAGTGGAAATGTGGCGTAGACGAAATTTATATTACTTGAAGCCGGCCGCGGTGGTCTAGCGGTTCTAGGCGCTCAGTCCGGAACCGCGCGACTGCTATGGTCGCAGGTTCGAATCCTGCCTCGGGCATGGATGTGTGTGATGTCCTTAGGTTAGTTAGGTTTAAGTAGTTCTAAGTTCTAGGGGACTGATGACCACAGATGTTAAGTCCCATAGTGCTCAGAGCCATTTCAACCATTTATTACTTGAAAATACAGTTTTTCGGTTGCACAGGTAAAAGTTGAAAATTTTTTACCTGTGCAACCAAAGAGCTGTATTTTCAAGTAATATTATAAATTTCGTCTACGGTTGCTGCATTATCGGCCATGTTCAAAATTGTATGATTTCTGCATGCTCAGGCATCAAAGGCCGTTTCCAAATATAAGGACCTTAGAAAGAGAATCGTCAGTACATGTATGGCTATTAATTTTAGTAAAGAATGTGAAAAAATGGGGCTCGTGCCTAGTTATGTGAAACCTAATCTGAACATTAATCGGTGCAAAAAAGATAAGAAAACTTTTAGTGTGCTAGTGAAAAATATTATAGCTAATCTCATCAGCTCTCTTTATACCAAAAAAGACGCGTTAAATGAAGAAGCGTACTATTTGTACTTAGAACTTACCAAAATGTTTCGCAACCATTATAACTTTCAAATTGATGACTTTTAGTGTAATATTAACGAGAGTATAGAAGTGCATAGGCAAGTCGTTTATAACAGACATAAGAAAAATTGGATAAACTTCTTCGCCTTTTACATGTAAACAAGGCACAGTGCACTGATAATGTTGAAAAAAGTGATATAAGGTTTTTAATAGGATTTTAAATAAAACTGACATAATTTTTACTAAAGATGAAATCTCTTTGTTAAGAAAAGGTTTAAAATACAATGTCAAACCAAACTTATCTGATCAGCATGTAATAGAAAATATCATTGTTGAACTTAAAACTGGTCTGGACAGTGTAAAAATCGAAAGATCATAACGGACCAGAATTGCTCATGATGTATGTAATTTGCTTAGTAGAAATGTAGTTCGCCCTGAAAATGTCAATTATGACAAAAAATTAATCAACTCTATTAATGTTAAACTTAGAGATAATGATGCTCTCATAACAAAATCAGATAAAGGTAATTCTCTTATTATTGCTACAAAAGATGAATATGTAGCAAAAACTTTAGAATTTTTTGAGGAAAACAATATTTCTGAGCTACAGGTAGATCCTACCCCAATTTTACAAAAAGAAATTAGATCCGCGGTCAATGATGCAAATTCCTTACTTAAGCCATTCCAGAAAAAACAGCTAATTAACATGAACCCCCAGCCGCCTAAGCTTCGGTCCCAGTTTAAGGTCCACAAAATAAATCACCCTATTCGGCCTATTTCTAATAGTATGAACAGCGCTTACCACAATCTAGCAAAATTCCTTCATGATAAATTAAAGAGGCCTTATGTTTTTCGAAATAATTACTCTATAGCTAATAGTCAGAGCCTTATCAACAAAATAAAAGACATACACTGCGACGAAAACACACAGATGTTCTCATTTGATATTAAAAACCTTTATACCAATGTACCTGTACTAACGACTTTAGATATCATAGAGAATAACTTACGCTTGTTCAAAAAAGAGCTCTCTGATGAACAGATCACTGATTTCATTAACCTAATGCAGATCGTAAGTTCAATTATTTCGAATTCAATGGACAGCTGTACCAACAACCTGATGGTCTTGCTATTGGCAATCACTTAGCTGGCATCCTAGCAGACATTTTTATCAACTCTCTAGAAGAGACATTATTCAAAAATGTTTCCACTACCACCTTAGGAATTGTTTCATATTCTAGGTACGTCGATGACATTTTAATCGTCTATAACGGGACGAACGATGACATTAACCACCTGTTCGAGATCTTTAACAAACTACATGAAAAAATCACCTGCACATGTGAACTTTAAAACAGCTCCCGTCAGTTAAATTATTTAGACTTAACTTTGACAATAGTGAATGACAAAATCTCTTTCAATATTTTTCGTAAGGATTCTTTTTCTGACAAAATTGTGCCAGCCTGTTCCACACACCCATGATCTCACAAAAAAGCATTTTTTCACTCTGCTGTTCATAGAGCAATCTCTACCCCTTTGTCCTCTGAAAATTTAAAAACCGAATTGAATCTAATTAAAACCATTGCAGTTAATAATGGTTACGAACCAAATATAGTAGATGATGTCTTCAGACAGAAAACCAATAACAGAATTACCACGCTTGGGCCCACTATTGACGAGCCTAGCGATTTGAAGAAATACTTCTCTTTACCGTATGTAGGGCCAATAACCTACAGATTGCAACGTCTCCTTAAAAATAAATATGGCTGCAACATAGTTTCCTCTACCAACAACTCTCTCAAAAATAATCTTATCCATAATTTAAAACCAAGACGGTCGCCTCTGCAAAACTCAGGCGTTTATAAAATCACCTGTGACACTTGCTCAGCTTATTATATAGGACAGACTGGACGAGCTTTTTCGATTAGATATAAAGAGCATCTATTAGGGAAAAAAGGTACGAACGTACATAATTCGTCATTCGCTGACCACCTTCTTATCACAGGAAACAAACGTAAAGATGTTCATGATATTAGTATCTTACATACGGAAAAGAAAGGCTTCAGACTTGATATTCTTGAACAGTTGGAAATTTTCAAACATTTTTCCCGTAACGACCATTTAATCCTCAATGAGCAATTACAATTACGTGATAAAAATTTCTTTGATGGTGTAAAGCCCTTGCTTAAAATCACTTAACGCGGAATATTGCTATTATGCTTCCCGTACTGTAGCCTTAAATATTGCTCTCTCTCCCTGTTTCACAGTATAATATTTTGTTCAACTTTTGATCTGTCACATACTATCTGACATAATGTAATCAGCACATTACGTGCACTCCTGTTCCAATGCTTCTGACAGCTGTTGTCACTGTAAATTACAAGCATTCAATACTAGATGGCGCGATACAAGGTGTCGACTTGCTAACATCGACGGCGCGCGCGCCTGTCAGTCTGATGCTGCTTACAGTGCCGGCCGCACACGCGACCCTTAGCGGCGCGTCTTAATCAAGTTGTGCATTCCTAGGAAAATTTTATAATGTACAAATATATTTTTATCTTTAACGTGAGCACTGTTGCTCTAAACCGTTTCGTAACTATTTACTCTATGTAAGTATGCTTTCTTTGTCTACTGTACCGTAGCAGTTAGCTATGATGTAATTTTATTCCATATGTTTAATTTAATAATTTTTATATTATTCCAAAACTCTGTTATAGGTAATGTAAAAATTTTTTACTTCTGATGAAGGCTGCCTTAGAGCAGTTGAAACCTAGGTAAAGTTGAAAATTTTTTACCTGTACAACCGAAGAGCTGTATTTTCAAGTAATATTATAAAGTTTAAGTAGTTCTAAGTTCTAGGGGACTGATGACCTTAGATGTTAGGTCCCATAGTGCTCAGGGCCATTTGAACCATTTTTTTGTCCTGTTCTTGTCCTTTCATTTGGTCACATTTCTGCACCGTATGTAACTATGTTCTCAATGATACTATGAAATATCCTTTTTTGTCTGTTGAGTGACTTCATTGCTCCACATCAATATATCTAGGGATTTCGTCGCTCATTTACCTGTTGATATTTTTGTCTCAGTATCATTGTCATACGTGCCGTCACATTATACAATAGGAGCTAAGAACATAAAATATTCACTTTTTTTTACTTTTTTACTCTTCGAGAAATTAACCCGTTCCTTGTTCACCAATATGTCTGTAGTCTATCTTAACGAAATTAATTTTGTAACCCCGTCTTGTGTATTCCTTCTACAATTAACCAGCATGTGTTTCATGTCTTGTCTGCTGTTTGTGAAAATTATGTGATTATTTTTACATGAGAATAACAAAATTAAATTCAATAAAAAAATTCACCTAGTACTGATTTCTGATTTTTACGCAATTCCTTTCTTGGGATCAAATGTTGGAAAGTTTGTTGTAAAATTCCCTGTGCTGTTGAGGAAGATACGGCAACTTTGTCAACAGGTATTTCTGTTTTACAGCTGGTAACCATGGGTGATCTTTCAGATGAAGCACACCATGGCGTATATCTGTCATGCCATTCCCGGTTTGCATACATTTTCCGCTCTTCTGTTTCAGAATAAAAAGTTTAATAACTATTTGAGATGGATGAGTGTGAGACACTTTGATCTTATTGAATTTTTAGATCTTACACGTATGGATTAACTATAAGCAGCATCTTTAAAATCAAAGAAGTTAGTTTTAGGCATTGTAATTACATGGAATATGTTCACGCTTTAGCTGACGGAACTCCTGAGTGAAACCATTCTTGTCACAAAGACTATGCACGCCGGCCTTTGTGGCCGAGCGGTTCTAGGCGCTTCAGTCTGGAGCCATGCCTCGGGCATAGACGTGTGTGATGTCCTTAGGTTGGTTAGGTTTAAGTAGTTCTAAGTTCTACGGGACTGATGGCCTCAGATGTTAAGTCCCTTAGTGCTCAGAGCCATTTTTTAGACCATGCGCCTTCCAGTAATGAATGTTTAAAACATTTTCTCCTGAATTTCATACTTGGAGCAAGTCTAAGAACATGAGACGGAGTACCTAGAACACAACAGCACTGATAATGCGTTTTGTGAATGAATGCCACCAGAACGTAATCCATTTCCACTCTTCAAGTCAAGTAACTACATTCTGAGGCATGAGGATGCTATTTGATACACTGAAATGGTTTTACAATGTCCTTAACTGTATTACTCATTGATCATATGAATAAAATATAAATAAATCTTCATCTGGGATAAGAGCTACAGGGCAAATGTTTTCCGCTTTCGTGGTTCAAATGGTTTAAATGGCTCTGAGCACTATGGGACTTAACTTCTGAGGTCATCAGTCCCCTAGAACTTAGAACTACTTATATCTAACTAACCTACGGACATCACACACATCCGTGCCCGAGGCAGGATTCGAACCTGCGACGTAGCGGTCGCGCGGTTCCAGACTGTAGCGCCTAGAACCGCTCAGCCACCCCGGCCGGCCCACTATATGGTGGTATACTTGTTCGCTTAATTTTTTCTAATTGTACCAATTGATTTTTCTCATATATTTTCTTTAATCTAGAGTAAACAATGTCATGGTGTTGAATAGTAATATTATGCAATATGAAAGGCGACCCACGTAATGTTTTGACCAGTTTCTTATCCACTATGTAATATCAGATCTTTTCATGAATATTCTACTCACTTTTCCTTTCACGAATAGTGACCAGGGGCTCATGAAAAAAGTGCGAACAAGTTTTCGCACCTTCGTCAATTGTGTAGGTGACAACAGATTACAAATGTACACTCTAAGACAAAAAAAAAAAAAAAAAAAAAAATGACGCGTCAGGAAGGAACTATCCGAAGTGGACGGAAATCAGTGGAAGTGACTTTCATGTACAAACAAACAAAAAACTGGATGATTTATTCAAGAGAAAATGCTTCACATATTGAGGAAGTCGGTAACATGTTGGTCCACCTTTGGTCCTTATGCAAGCAGTTATTCGGCTTGGCATTGATTGATTGAGTTGTTGGATGCCCTCTTGAGGGTTTTCGTGTCAAGTTCTATCCAACTGGTGTATCAACGTCAAAATCCCGGACTAGTTGGAGGCCCTGCCCATAATGTTCCACACGTTCTCAATTGGGGGGGGAGGGGGGGGGCGCGACTTTGGCAAGCACGAAGACGAGCAGTTGAAACTCTCGCCGTGAGCCGGTGGACATTATCTTGCTGAAATATAAGTACAGGGCCACTCGCCATGAAGGACAACAAAACATGGCGTAGAATATCGTCGACGTACTGCTGTGCTTCACGGGTAACGCGCATGGATGATAACCAAAGGAGTCCTACTATGAAATGAAATAGCACTCCAGACCATAACTCGTGCCGGACCACATGGCGGGTGACAGTCACACTGGTATCCCACTGCTTTCCGAGATGGCTTCAGATACTTCTTCGCTGGTCATTTGAGCTCAGTTCGAATTGGGAAGACAATTAGATTCCACTCCGTTTTGTCTGTACATCACATCTACCGAATTCCATCCCATTCGGATAGTTCGTTAGTGGCACGTCACTTTCTTAGAGTATATGCAACGAATAAAAAAAAATGGCGTGTGACGAGGGCCTCCCGTCGCGTATCGAACCCGGGCCCTTCCGATGGACAGTCTGTCACGCTGACCACTTTTTTTTATATTTTTATCGTTGTGTTTGCTTGTTGCGGACGTCACATGACATCCGGTCATGTTCGTTTGCCGATCCTTCCACTCAGTTTTACAACCGGCGCTCTGACCGAACACGCCGAGCTACCGTGCAGGCGCCACTCAGCTACGAATGAGATCTTACTAGAGGTGAATAAATTACGTGATTCGCCCTGCAGAGCAATATTAGTGCCGCCACCGGCACACGACGAAGGATTTTGCATAACCTACACAATAACATATTAAATTTTTACACTCACACATATGTCTCGACTCACAACTTGAGACGCGACTAAGTGGTTGAGCACCCACTCGCCTTTCGAAACGCTACTACCTGCGCCAAGAACGTCCAGCGCTCGTGTGACCACGTTTTACTTGCAGAAACGCCGCCTTTCGTCTTGTGAGCGGCTCGCTCAGAATGAGTGTTTGGATATCTCACGGTCCATATCCGCCCAGTGGCCTCGCAGCCCCGTCGTCAGTGTCCTCCGCCAGACATCTGCTACACCGTGACCAACAGCCAAGAGCAGGTCGCGTGTGCCAGCAGCGTCGTATCCTTGAAAAACAAACAAAGCGGCAGAGGCGCAGGAGGGAAGGTCCTCCGCCGTGCTTCACATTTACATTCCGGCCTCACGCGCGTCTTATTGCGTAACCTGCTTTTACAAAAGTAGGATTCCTGACTAAAGTTATTCACTGTCCTTCAAAACAAATGTTTGCTGGCCAGCCAGATAGCTTGTTATAGGATTCATCTTCTTTCCTTTCGTTTCACCTCTGTGTGTGTCTGGGCGGAAGCATCATGTTTTTACAAAAAATGGTTCAAATGGCTCTGAGCACTATGGGATTTAACATCTGAGGTCATCAGTCCCCTAGAACTTAGAACTATTTAAACCCAACTAACCTAAGGACATCACACACATCCATGCCCGAGGCAGGATTCGAACCGGCGACCGTAGTGGTCGCGTGGTTCCGGACTGAAGCGCCTAGAACCGCTCGGCCACAGCGGCCGGCATGTTTTTACAGTTATCAGCGTTCTTGAGAATGTAGCTTATTTTAAGATTCAAATAAATACACTACTGGCCATTAAAATTGCTACACCACGAAGATGACGTGCTACAGACGCCAAATTTAACCAACAGGGAGAAGATTCTGTGAAATGCAAATGATTAGCTTTTCAGAGCATTCACACAAGGTTAGCGCCGGTGGCTACACCTACAACGTGCTGACGTGAGGAAAGTTTCCAACCGATTCCTCATACACAAACAGCAGTTGACCGGCGTTGCCTGGTGAAACGCTGTTGTGATGCCTCGTGTAACGAGGTTCTGCGTACCATCACGTTTCCGACTTTGATAAAGGTCGGATTGTAGCCTATCGCGATTGCGGTTTATCGTATCGCGACATTGCTGCTCGCGTTGGTCGAGATACAATGACTGTTAGCAGAATATGGAATCGGTGGGTTCAGGAGGGTAATACGGAACGCCGTGCTGGATCCCAACGGCCTCGTATCACTAGCACTCGAGATGACAGGCATCTTATCCGCATGGCTGTAACGGATCGTGCAGCTACGTCTCGATCCCTGAGTCAACAGATGAGGACGTTTGCGAGACAACAACCATCTGCACGAACAGTTCGACGACGTTTGCAGCAGCGTGGACTATCAGCTCGGAGACCATGGCTGCGATTGCCCTTGACGCTGCATCACAGACAGGAGCGCTTGCGATGGTGTACACAACGACGAACCTGGGTGCACGAATGGCAAAACGTCATTTTTTCGGATGAATGCAGGTTCTGTTTACAGCATCATGATGGTCGCATCCGTGTTTGACGACATCGCGGTGAACGCACATTGGAAGCGTGTATTCGTCATCGCCATACTGGCGTATCATCCGGTGTGATGGTATGGGGTGCCATTGGTTACACGTCTCGGTCACCTCTTGATCGCATTCCAAACCAATAGTACGCGTGCCTAACTTTTTAAACTCTTTTCTACAAGATGATTGTGAGTGGGCACAACATGTTGTTTCACAGCGATTTTTGAGCAATGAAAACGTTCTTTCTTAAAGATGAGTTACCCCATAACATCATTCCAAACGATATTATTCAATGAAAATGCACAAAATATGTTAACTTTCTGATCTGTCTGTCCTCAACATTCGAAGTGCAAATGTGGCTGAAAGGAGTTGTGTTATTTCAAAACCAAATTTTTTTCAGTTCAAATTCTCATCAATATGTATACTCAAACATTTTTTAGTTTCCCCCGTGGTTACTATTTCCTCACCAGGTGTTTCATGTATCATTTATCACAGTACCTACAGATGAGTCAGATGACTAGAACTGAGCGCCTTGTTTTTTCCTTTCTTTTTTTTAAAAAAAGCTGTAAGTGAGACCAATTGCAGTAAACCACTCATTAATAGGTTTAAGGATATTAATTACCACTTCTGATTTTGTATGTATGTCCGGATTAATTGCAGTGCTAGTGCAATCTGCAAAAAGGACTAATAGTGCTTGTAGCATATTAGTTAATTCGTTTACTTATATTAGAAACAATAATAGACATTAGAATGAGCCTTACAGAACTCCATACGTAATTTCTCTCCTACTCTTACATTAGTTGAATTGTTAGGTACAAATGTCTGCATTCTTCTGGTTGGATACGACGTTATCGATCGGTTGCTACACCATTATTTCCATAAAACATCCCTTTATGTAGGAGGATACTGTGATTCACACAGTCAGATGTCTTGAATACGTCACAGATGATACCAACCAAAGTTATTTTGTTACAGCACTTGAAAATTTTGGTGAGTAAATATGTAAATGTTATTCTCAGTTCAGCAACTATTCTGAAACCGAATATTTTATTATTAGTTTGTGATGTATTACATACTTAAGAAAAGACAGTACTTATTATGTGGGAACAATTCTTAGCACTCTATTAGAAACCTCGTCAGATAGAGATGATCTTTTATTTTTCGGAGAATATATTTCTTAATTTCAGTAGGAGGGGTGGGAGGACATCTTATGACTGACTTTTGTGAGACTTGATTTTTCAGTATATTGTTTCGACATTTTTCGTGAACTGCTTGTTCCAATATTTTCTAACATACCTAAGAAATAATTATTAAATATACCTACTACCTGTGACTAATCATTTAACGATCTTACGTTTACGTTAATAGAGATAATATCCTTTTCTGTGATGTGTAGTCCCGTCTTTCATTCCACTACATTCCATACGGAATAATGTTTGTTGTCAGATTATTGATTTCAGACGTAACATGACTGTTCAATGATTTTAGCTACTTTTTGTTGTGTGCAGCTACTGCAGGAATTTTATTTGTGATTGCCAACTGACAATTCCCTTTTCTTTCACGAGAAACGGAACACAGCAAGTCGTCATCAACAGAGGCAAATCTTCATTGATAAAAATAGCTTTGCACATACCCCAAAAGAACGTTGTAGGACCATTCCTTTTCACGATGTAAATAAATTACCTACTGGATAACGTTGGAAGTTCTATGAGGATTTTCGTGAATGGTGCTGTTGTATACAGAGAATTGTCTAAACGTCAGCCTGTGTAAGGCCACCTTTTGAAGTTAATTTCTGATTGATCTAAATGAACTGATAGTGAACATTAATCCTTTGGTTGAACCATATGCTCATCACCGAGAACTCTTTCCTTTGCAGTCTCCTTCATTCATTAATCTATTCATATACTTGTATTGTTTTATACGATTTTCACTGATTGACTGCTAAATGTGCCTTATGAGTAATCAGTGAATCTATAAAAGCTTAAAGCAACAGTACATGACCGAACTCCTGGTATGAAGATAAGCCATACACAAATTAAAGGTCATATACTCTCCCTCTGGTGATTAGGTAGCAACCAAATGATCTCAGATGGTGATTATTTTCACAACATTTATCAGTTACCAAACCCCACTCCCATAGTGAAGTTTCAATTGGGCTGACTTTGTCTAGCATAGGAATGCAGTTGCAATTCATATAAAGGTATATTTTGGGATCGAATATCTCAAAAATGTGGAGTTCCCTTAGCAATAGACAGTTACTATGAGGGCTCTGAGATTTAGACAGTGTAGTACCAGCAGCAGCAGGAGAAGTGCAATCATCGTGTGTGGGAACACCTTTGATGTAGCAGTAGGCAGTAGTATACGCAATGCTGCAGAGTATCTCTATCGACTCTGTACCACCAAGTTTCTGTGCCACAAGTTCTGCGTCATAAGCTACATGCTACAGCATGTTCACAACATAGTCTTCACAGGGTCACTGCGTCGGATCCGCCACCTGTCTACTCCAGAGTTATCATAGGGTCGATGTGTTCATATCACCTGCCCACACTGCAATCTTCACAGTGCAGTGTCTCTGCACTGCACTCAAAAACATCACAACCTGGCGCCATAATGCGTCTTCACACTGTCCACGGCCTCTGCGGCAAATCTGCGCTGGCACATCACAGCGTCATTGTGCCTGCTCACGCTCCCTTGTGGCCACACTGCAGCCATCTCAGAACCACCCTGTCTGCGCCAATGTCTGTCCATGTGGCAGCAGCTCAGTGCCATCATACCCAACTGCACTGCCGCCTGACCATACCACAGCTGTCACAGGTCTGTTGCAGAGCATCTTCGCTGCGCTGACTCCATGTCGTAGCATCTCTGTCACCCTCTCCACGTCTCCAATAATCATTTTTTAAATGTTCTAGAGAAGATAGGATCTAAATGTTCATTAGAAGAAGCAAGGCAGTTAATGGAAGAGGCCTTACCCACGCCATTTGGTACAACTGAAATTCCACCCACCTCTCCTTCTGAAATTAGAAAGATAATAAACTCTCTCTAGAATAAAAGCTCACATGGAATTGATGGCATTTCCAGCAGGATAATAAAAGCTTGTTCCCAAGAAATACGTGGGATTCTTAGCCACATATGTAATAGCTCTCTGAAGCAGGGTATTTTCCCAGATAGACTGAAACATGCCATTGTTCAACCACTGCATAAAAAAGGGAATACGTCTGATGTCAACAACCACCGCCCAATCTCTCTTCTGACTGCCTTATCCAAAATTCTTGAAAAAGTAATCTATTGTAGAGTAGCTTCACACCTTTGTAAAAATAAAGTTTTAACAAAATGTCAGTTTGGTTTCCAGAAGGGTTTTTCAACGGAAAATGCTATATGTACTTTCACAAATGAAATATTAAATGCTCTGAATAACTGCAAGTCACCCGTTGGGATTTTTTGTGATCTATCAAAGGCTTTTGACTGTGTAAATTATGGAATACTTCTAGATAAGCTCAAGTACTGTGGTATGAATGGGACAGTGCTCAAATGCTTTAAATCATACCTAACTGGAAGAGTGCAGAAAGTTGAAATAAGCAGTTCACATGATAAGCAAAAAACTGGTGATTTCTCAAACTGGGGAACAATCAACAATGGGGTGCCGCAAGGTTCAGTCTTGGGTCCTCTTCTGTTTTTAATATATATTAATGACTTGCCATTCTATATTCACGAAGATGCAAAGCTGGTAATTTTTGCCGATGATACAAGTATAGCTATCACACCCGACAGACAAGAGTTAACTGGTGAAATTGTAAACGATGTTTTTCAGAAAATCATTAAGTGGTTCTCTGTAAATGGGCTCTCATTAAACTTTGACAAAACACAGTATATACAGTTACACACAGTGAATGGAATGACACCATTAATAAATATAGACTTCGATCAGAAATCGGCAGCTAAGTTAGAATATTCAAAATTTCTAGGTGTATGCGTTGATGAGGGGTTGAACTGGAAAAAACACACTGAGGATCTGCTGAAACGTTTGAGTTCAGCTACTTATGCTATTAGGGTCATTGCAAATTTTGGCGATATATATCTCAGTAAATTAGCTTACCACGCATATTTTCATTCTCTGCTTTCGTATGGCGTCATATTCTGGGGTAACTCATCATTGAGTAAAAGAATGTTCATTGCACAAAGGCGTGTAATCAGAACAATTGCTGGAGCTCATCCGAGATCATCCTGCAGATACTTATTTAAAGAGCTAGAGATCTTCACTGTAGCCTCACAATACATATATTCACTTATGAAATTTGTTATTAACAATCCGAATGAATTCAAAAGTAATAGCAGTGTACATGGCTACAACACTAGGAGAAAGGATGATCTTCACTACTCAAGGTTAAATCTAACTTTGGCTCAGAAGGTGGTGAATTATGCTGCCACAAAAGTCTTTCGTCACTTACCTAATAGCATCAAAAGTCTGACAGATAGCCATATAGCATTTAAAAGGAAATTAAAAGAATTTCTTAATGGCAATTCCTTCTACTCATTATATGAATATTTGGATATAGTAAGTGGGTAACTTCCCCAACCCCCACAAAAAAATTAAAATATTAAGTGTCATGCAATATTTTGTGAAATGTAATATCTTGATAGACACCTTTTATTAACCTGACACGTTCCACATCATTACGAAGTGTCGTATTCCTGATCTAATCTAATCTTCAGTGCTGCGTCCGCGCTGCAGGGCCTCCCCACCACTGGCTCTGTGCCACAGCATCTCCGTGCCACCATCTCCATGCTGCAGTGTCTCCATCCCAGCACTTCAATGCCGCAGCGTCTCTGCATCACAGCCTCCTTACCGGAATATGCCTGTGATGATGCCTCCATTCTGCATTGTCTCTAGAGTAGAAAAAACTCTTTCTCATTTAAAAGTTCAACTATTCAATGAAAGTCCCCCTGGAGATCATATAATCACCTATCATCAATCACGGAACTTGAGCACTTCTGTGGAGCATGGTAGCAATTTGTAGGTTAATCCACTCGTCCAGGGATAGTATGACTTTTTTATCACTATATTGAGTCGTTTTGAAAGCCACCACAGGGTACAACTGATGTTCTGACATCATTTCAAGACTGATGTGTTTCCTGTCACTGCTGTTTAAACTATGTGTTGAATTAAATAGCTTTATTGTCATGTGGATATCTTTGCATCACTTGCACAGAAAAAAATAAATGATAATGCGTTCCACTTATATGTTTAGCCACATTCCATTATCATCACTACTAATACTTCCATGACGGCTGCATATAGGTGGAGGGGAGCTGTGCTGTTGCTGCACGTTTGAATGTGTTGACACTTTGAGAGTTGTTATATGACAGGAAGAATGCTTTATCATCCACTGCTACTATTTGCAACAGTGTTTGCAAGCTTAAAGCATGAAGACGTTTCAGGTATGAAAGAAGTAAGTATTTATCTCCAGAGGGTGCATCACTCATGATACAAAAAAATTAATAAGGTTATGATCATCGACGCCAAATCTGATAAACACAGAACAATAGTACTAGTTGTGATTCTTGAGTTTCTCCCGGCATATTTGATAATCAAAATATCCACGGGTGTGCTGCCGGTCTATAGTGTCCAACGGGCACGGGTGTGCCCGTTGGACACTATAGACCGGCAGCACACCCGTGGATATTTTGATTAATAGTACTAGTTATTAATTTAATTGATGGTGAGGAGTGTAGACTGCAAGTTCTGAAGAATGAAGCATCAGTCATTATTTGCCCATTAAACTGCCGCTGAAAGAAAATGATGACTGGAGGATGTCGGTGTTTTCGAGATCTGCTAAGCCCAGATGTCTTAAATGTCCTGGAACAAATTAATCCCCAATACATCACAATGCTGCAAGTGCTTGTTACTTGTTTGAATGGCTTGAATTTAAAAATTTGTGTGAACTACTTCTTGAAATTTATAAAGCAATTGATAGAGAATTGTCATAGTTTGAACGCAACTATTATTTGTTTCCCAAACAACTGATGCCACTGTTATGTGATATTTCACACTGACTTTACAGGTTACCTCAAATGTTTCAAACTGAAGCTCTTATTTTTAAGTATGAACATTGTTATTACCATTATAATTTGAATTCATGATGTCAGACTGATGGCCCTTCTCCTATTAAACTTAACTGTGAGAGTTTTAAAAAGAGGAGCAGAAAAAGTGATTTTTTTCAATTTAATATGTGTTTTTCTTTGTAAAAAATATGCAGTGATTGTAGCCTAGCAAGCTGGTGGTAGGTGGATGGTAATGGGGCTACTCTATTCTTTTGTATAAACATCTGTTTTAGAAATAGCTACCTTACTTAGTGAACTGCAATGACTTCACATTTTTATAAATCTTTAACATGATAAGTATAAAAACGGTCTATTCCTTAGTTTTTCTCTATGTTAATATTTATTTATAATCTTTTTAGGTAATTTTGGGTTTTCTGGTAGTAACACCCATAGTTGGTGTTAATACCTGACAAAAGTATGATTTCGTTGCAACCAGTTGGCTGTTTTATTCTTATCATGTATTGTATGGATACTGTCTTACAGCCATCACAGGATGAGGTGGGGGAAATTAAAATACAATATTTCCTACAACTTTTTGTTACTGGCAATAGTTAAAAATACAGTCATTTATTTTTGTAATATTTCTCAAATAATTGTTTTCGTATGGATTAAATTCACATTTTATTCCATTCAAACCAATAACAGCAACAAAAAATAGGTGTTCCGTCCATACATTCTGCTTCTATGAATTTAATGCTTACGGGGGCAAGAGTAGTACAATTTGGAATTGTGTGAATACATGCATTTAAACACTGTTTAAATCACTCACATGTTGACTATCCTCAAGCAGATAGCTTACAAAATCACAGAATAGTGCCCTGACATATGGCCACCAGCGACTCAGCCTGTCTGTCATGTTCAATAATGTACTGAATATGTCACACAAGTTCACAACGCATAAGTGACGTAGAGAAAGCTAAGAATCTCTAGATGTTAACCTGAGCGTTTCATTTCAGTAAATATCGATAAAGGGCACCTTGCAGTCAAATACATGGATCGTGACACGAGTGTGAGAAGGGTCATACTCATTCACTACCTTAGTATAGATGTATTTCATCATGCTACACACGTAGTCCCACTCGGACCATTTGTGCTCCACTTAAGCCACACATTGAACATGCTCGATTTCAATTATTATGATATAAACACAATTTTCTGCTAAACTTACTTTCACATGTTTCAATCACATCACATGACACACTATGTTATCAAAATTATTCGGACACCCCCAAAAATATACGTTTTTCATATAAGGTGCATTTTGCTGCCACCTACTGCCAGGTACTCCATATCAGCGACCTCAGTAGTCATTAGACATCGTGAGAGAGCAGAATAGTGCACTCTGCTAAACTCACGGACTTCGAACGTGGTCAGGTGACTGGGTGTCAATAGTGTCATACGTCTGTACGCGAGATTTCCGCACTCCTAAACATCCCTAGGTCAACTGTTTCCGATGTGAGAGTAAAGTGGAAACGTGAGAGGACACGTACAGCACAAAAGCGTACAGACCGACCTCGTCTGTTGACTGACAGAGAGCGCCGACAGTTGAAGAGGGTCGTAACATGTAATAGGCAGACATCTATCCAGACCATCACACAGGAATTACAAACTGCATCAGGATCCATTGCAAGTGCTATGACAGTTAGGTGGGAGGTGAGAAAACTTGGAGCCGGCCGCGGTGGTCTCGCGGTTCTAGGCGCGCAGTCCGGAACCGTGCGACTGCTACGGTCGCAGGTTCGAATCCTGCCTCGGGCATGGATGTGTGTGATGTCCTTAGGTTAGTTAGGTTTAATTAGTTCTAAGTTCTAGGGGACTTATGACCACAGCAGTTGAGTCCCATAGTGCTCAGAGCCATTTTGAGAAAACTTGGATTTCATGGTCGAGCGGCTGCTCATATGCCACACATCACATCGGTAAATGCCAAACGGCGCCTCGCTTGGTGTAAGGAGCGTAAACATTCGACAACTGAACAGTGGAAAAACGTTGTGTGGAGTGATGAATCACGGTAAATAATGTGGCCATCCGATGGCAGGGTGTGGGTATGGCGAAGGCCCGGTGAACATTATCTGGCAGCGTGTGTAGTGCCAACAGTAAAATTCGGAGGCCGTGGTGTTATGGTGTGGTCATGTTTTTCATGGAGGGGGCTTGCACCCATTATTGTTTTGCATGGCACTATCACAGCACAGGCCTACATTGATGTTTTAAACACCTTCTTGCTTCCCACTGTTAAGAGCAATTCGAGGATGGCGACTGCATCTTTCAACACGATCGAGCACATGTTCATGATGCATGGCCTGTGGCGGAGTGGTTACACGACAATAACATTCCTGTAATGGAGTGGCCTGCACAGAGTCGTGACCTGAATCCTATAGAACACCTTTGGAATGTTATGGGACGCTGACTTCGTGCCAGAATGGTTTGCCATTTCCCAAGAAACCTTCCAGCACCTGATTGAACGGGTATCCGCGAGAGTGAAAGCTGTCATGAAGGCTAAGGGTGAACCAACACCATATTGAATTCCAACATTACCGATGTAGGGCGCCACGAACTTTTAAATCATTTTCGTGCCTGGTGTCCGGATACTTTTGATCACATCGTGTATGTGTTAGTGAAGAGCACTTAAGTGCAGCTCGGCAGGTTCAGGACATCGTGGAAACTCAGATGGCTGCTCCTAAATGTCAGAATGGCTGCTCCAGAATGTCAGGGAAAGTCAGAACCGATAAATAAGGTTGGTTGACTGTGTGCAGTGATGGTGGTGTAGACCAGCAGTTGCAGCATGTAGCCGCTGTACCTTCTCTTCACGTATTGTGACTGTTTTATAAATAAAAGTGTTATCATTTACAATTATTATAATTTCAGGCCTAAACGTAAATCCGAGTAAAAATGATGACCGAACGAAACGCCTGCCACAATGAAAGAAAATCGTCACCTGTGCACCACCAGAGCCAGCAGGTGTAGCAAGATGAGTAATTGAGCAATCACAACGCTGTACAAAACTAACAGTTCCTTTGTTTTGAATTTCGGCAAGTGTGAGGGTCCTTTTTATTATTTAACACATTTGAGTTCACAAAGCTAACAATTGTGTATACAACACAACAATACTTTTATTGATGCAGCGTTTACTCTGTGTTGAGCGCTTAATAATTTTCACTGCTACAAAATCTGTTGAATAAGAAATTTTGTGGTTTCAGGAAGGTATCTGTATGATGAAAATTTTTGCAGACCCTCTGTCGCGTCATATTGAGGATGTACTGAGTAATTTACAGACGAATGTGACTTATCTTGGGGCTGATACTCAAAACGTTTCTGTAGAATCAGTGACCTTGTTAAATTTTACAGCATTTTGTCGTCTCATTTTGGAGAATTGAATTTCCTCAGGAAACAATTGTAATTTTTGGCTGCATTTATATGAATAAAATTATTAAGTCTTCAACTACAGAAAAATAAGTATTGTTCTCACCTCTCAGACGAGTGTCTGAATGCCATGTTGGAAATTTTTATGACAGAAATGAAAATACACAAACAACCAGCCAAACACATCCTCAAAAATGATATTAAATTTTTACTCGGCTCATATGTATATTTATTTCGAAGATCTCATTTATTTTTTCTGTTTCTCTCACATTCTTTCTGTCATTGTTCCTACACACTAATAACATGATTAAGTGTAAAATGTAAAAGTAAATATTTGTGTTTTTGCATCTTTTATATCATTGGTATAGTTGTATGCATACAAAATTAGTGCAGCCTGCCTTTATTTCATTTTTCCACTGTATTGTCCTTGCCTGCTAAAAGGCTGCTGAGCACTGACGTAGAGAGCGTAAATTCAGAGTCTGGGAACAGTTCCTTCATTGTATCATCAGCAACTCATAGTGCTGTGGGAAAAATTGTAATAAATAAAAACACAAGCAATGACTGACAATAATAACAATAGTATTAATAATGAGAGAGAGGACTGGATTAGTAGTACTGTGTGATCAAAAAGTCAGTATAAATTTGAAAACTGAATAAATCACGGAATAATGTAGATAGAGAGGTACAAATTGACACACATGCTTGGAATTTTACCTCTCTATCTACATTATTCCGTGGTTTATTAAGTTTTCAAATTTATACTGACTTTTTGATCACCCGGTATTTAATACAAATGTGATATTCTTCTTGTTATTTTCCCTTGGGGTGGTGGCTGATCTCTGCTGCTGAAACATGTTATTCAACCAATGTACAGAGAATGAATGATGAGATAATCTCATGAGGGCTACCATGCCCCAGATGAGTCACTAGGGAGACTGGTGGTGGGTGTCAAACTCCACCAATGTGGTAACTTCCTGCCATTTTTTCCCACCAGTATGAAAAGAGAAGTTAGGAGTGGTGGAGGGGAGGGCTAGGAAGAAAGTTCAAAGTTTGAGAGTGGACAAGTTACACTCTCACCTATTTTTCGCATACAGAAAATTATTGAAGATTTTATTACAACCTGACGCACCTTGAGCGAGACTCGAGAAAGTTAACAGCCAAAGCAGACGTCGATGGAGCCTGGTAGGGCGCTAAAAGCATGAAGTACTTTTATGATTCTTAGCTCATAGAAACGGCATGTTGGGTGTTGAAAGCAATTGGCGGCGAGCCCATCCCTTAGTAAATCTTGCCGGACAGGTCCACAGATGTACAGGCAAGACAGGGAAACCCCTTAATGAGACAGGTCTCCAGCAGAACAATACCGCCCTACCTGCCACAGCGCCAGCAGAAGCCTGGGCTGGGGCGACGGTCTGAAGGAACACGTCTACACAGTGGAGTCGTAAACCAGTCATTGTGTGCAGAGCCACATGTAATAAAAATTCACCTGTTTTTGTGTTTGCTGTTAGTGCAAATAGGCCAGTGAACCACTTTCCCCAGCTGCCTCGGTTGTATAAGAAAAATCTGGCGTCTGAGAAATGTTTTGAGATAGAATCTTTATTACACCTCATACCTAGGGCCAACAAGCCAACAGGCGATTTAAATAAAGATTTTTGAGATTGTATCTGTTTGCCTGTTGTCATGGGAAGAGACATGACTTCGGAAAAAATCACCTCCCCCCTCTACGAAAACTTAAAAAAGCCAGTAATTGGCGTTTTCTTTTTTTTTTCAGAGACGCAGGTTTCTTAATTCTTCCCCTGTTTTGACATGAGTTTGCGCTGGCGTATGGGAGGGGAGATTTATCTACCCTAAAGCCTTGTGATTGGCTCAAGATGGGGTGAAGGCGGTCTCATTCATGCACTCTTCAGGAAAACGAATCTTTTTTTTTTTTTTTTAGAGTGGTGCGAACCACTTCGGTGCGGGACTCTGGTCTGGTAAGCACTTCTGGCCGAATCTCTGACATGTTTGGTTGGTACTTGGGACCTGTACTGAGACTGACTTCACTTGTGAGTAGTTTAGACTGGGGAGCCTGTGGTGAAGTTCTCACTGTACCGACAATGTGACTTCAAATGTCTGAGACTATTCGTTTGCCGAGGGTACACTTCGTGGCCGCGATCGACTCACAAGCGCTGCCTCCACGTCTCACGTCCGACGCACACATCTCGCCAGCTGCAAGTTACATCGCCGCACGAAGCAAACAGAGTAACGTACTGCCGCTCCGGTATTGTCAAGGCGTACAGATCTCAATCGCCACTTGTCTGCTCAGCGTCAGATCAATTCAGATTGCGTTATCCACATTTTTAGGGCCAGAGTACTTGACTCACTCCACTAGTTAAATCACCTGTTAGTTGTTTATGGTATTCAATCAGTAACTTGTTTAGCATAATTTGTGACTTGTTTTGGGAAAATAAATGTTGTTAGTACACTAACCTTTGCATACATTCTCACCCATTTAAATAGTCCCAGTAGGATTAACTTTCAAGTTTAGATGCATAAACATCTGCTATTTAAATAAATAAATGATAAGAGTGCAAGTGGCCATTTTCTTTACATAAGTGATATTTTTTGCATTAGGAAGAGCACGTCTGATTGACAATTTATATTTCAGCTAATACTGAATATATGGAAAGAGACTCTGTGAGCTTGTTTCTAGCATGAAATTTTCCTTGTTTCTAAATTCTAAAATGTTAACGGCCGAGATGAGACAACAGTAATTGTATTTAAATTCATACAAGAGAACATGGCAATAAATTCCATCAGCGCCTTGACAAGGTAGTTCAAGGAGTTTTACCTATACAGAAGTGAACTGTAGTAAAATATTGCAAGCCGGTTTTTTTTCCTTTTTTTTTATCAACAGTCATCTGGCTGTTTTGATGTAGTCCGCCACGAATTCCACTCCTGTGCCGACCTCTTCACCCCCAGCACTTGCAACCTACGTCCTCAATTATTTTCTAGATGTATTCCAATCTCTGTCTTCCTCTACAGTTTTTGACCTCTACGGCTCCCTGTAGTACCAAGCTGGTCATTTTCTGATGTCTTAACAGATGTCCTATCATCCTGTACCTCCTCCTTGTCAGTGTTTTTCACATTTTTATTTTCTCTCCGATTGTGTGCAGAACCTCCTCTTTCCTTATCAGTCTATCTAATTTTCAACATTCATCTCTAACACCACACCTCAAATGCTTCATTTCTCTTCTGTTCCGGTTTTCCCACATTCCAAACGTTCAGTCTCAGAAATTTCCTCCTCAGATTAAGGTCAATATTAGATACTAGCAGACTTCTCTTGACCAGTGCTAGTCTGCTTTTGATATCCTCCTTGCTCCATCCGTCATTGGTTATTTTCCTGCCTAGGCAGTAGAATTCCTTAACTCCAACTTCGCGATCATCTGTCCTGATGTTAAGTTTCTCATTGTTCTCGTTTCTGCTACTTATCATTACTTTCGTCATTCTTCGATTTCCTCTCAATCCATATCCTGCACTCGTTAGACTGTTCATTCCATTCAGCAGATCATTCTTCTTCACTTTTACTCAGGATAGCAATATCATCAGCGAATCGTATCATTGATATCCTTTCACCTTAATTCCACTCCTGAATCTTTCTTTTATTTCCATCATTGGTTCTCCGATGTACAGATTGCACAGTTGAGGTGGAAGACTACATCCTTTGAATCCGAGCACTGCATGCTTGGTCGTCCACTCTTATTATTCCCTCTTGGCATATGTTCATATTGTATATTACTCGACACTGCCTATAGCTTACCCTTATTTTCCTCAGAATTTCGAACATTTTGCACCATTTTACATTGTCGAAGGCTTTTGCAATGTTGACAAATCCTGTGAACGTGTCTTGATTTTTATTTACTCTTGCTTCTATTATCAACCGCAATATTAGAATTCCCTCTCTGATGCCTTTATCTTTCCTAAAGCCAATCTGATCGTCATCTAACATAGCCTCAATTTTTTTCCATTCTTCTTTATATTATTCATGTCAGCAACTTGAATTCTTGAGCTGTTAAGCTGATTGTGCGGCAAAACTTGCATTTGTGAGGCTCTTGCAGTCTTAGCAATTGTGTGGATGATGTGTTTCCGAAAATCAGATGGTACGTCGCCAGACTCATACATTTTACACTCCAACGTAAGTAGTCTTTTTGTTGCCATTTTCCCGAATGATTTTAGAAATTCTAATGGAATGCTATCTATCCCCTCTGCCTTATTTCACCTTAAGTCCTCCGAAGCTCTCTTAAATTCAAATTCTACTTCTGGATCCCTATCTCTTCTAAATCGACTCCTGTTACTTCTTCTGTCACATCAAGCAAATCTTCCCCCTAATAGAGACATTCAGTTTACTTTCTCCGTTTATCTACTGTCTCCTCTGACCTTAACAGTGGAATTCCTGCTGCACTGTTAATGTTACCACCCACGCTCTTAATTTCACCGAAGGTTATTTTGAGTTTTCTATATGCTGAGTCAGACCTTCCGCCATTATTTCTTTTCCGATATCTTCACATTTTTCATGCAGCCATTTCGTCTTAACTTCCCTGCATTTCCTATTTATTTCATACCTCAACAGCTTGTGTTTCTGTATTCCCGAATTTCCCTGAATATTTTTGTACTTCCTCCCTTCCTCGAGCAACTGAAGTATTTATTCTGTTAGCCATTGTTTCTTCGCAGTTACCTTCTTTGCACCTATGTTTTTCTTTCCAACTCCTGTGATTGCCCTTTTTAGAGATGTTCATCCTTCTTCAACTGTACAGCCTATTGAGATATTCCTTATAGCTGTGTCTATAGCCTCAGAGAACTTCAAGAAAATCTCGTCATTCCTTAGTACTTCCGTATCCCACTTCTTCGTCTACTGATTCTTCCTGACTAATCTCTTAAACTTCGGCCTACTCTTCATCACTACTAGATTGTGATCTGAGTCTATATCTGCCCCTGGGAACGCTTTGCAATCCAGTATCTGATTTCGGAATCTCTGTCTGACCATGACGTAATCTAATGGAAATCTTCCCGTATCACCTGGCCTTTTCGAAGTATACGTCCCCCTATTGTGATTCTTAAATAAAATATTTTCTATTACTAGCTGAAATTAGTTACAGAACTCAGTTATTCTTTCTCCTCCCTCATTCTTTCTCTCAAGCTCCTATTCTCTTGCAACCTTTTCTTCTACTCCTTCCCCTACAACTGCATTCCAGTCCCCCATAAGAATTAGATTTTCATCTCCCTTTAAGTACTGTATTACCCGTTCAATATCCTCAGATACTTGCTGTATCTCTTCATCTTCAGCTTGCGACGTCGGCACGTATACCTGATCTATCGTTCTCGGTGTTAATTTGGTGTCGATTCTGATATGGACAACCCTATCGATAAACTGTTTACAGGAACACATTCTCTGCCCTACTTCCTATTCATAACGAATCCTATTCCCGTTGTACCATTTTCTTCTGCTGCTGTTGATAGTACTCTATACTCATCTGACCAGAATTCCTTGTCTTCTTTCCATTTCACTTCACGGAGCCCTACTATATATAGATTGAGCCTTTGCAATTTACTTTTCAGATATTCTAGCTTCCCTACAACGTTCAAGCTTCTGACATGCCATGTCACGACTCGTAGAGCGTTGTCCTTGCTTTGGTTATTCAGTCTTTTTCTCATGGGCACCTTCCCTTTGGCAGTCCCCTCCTAGAGATCTGAATGGGGGACTATTCCGGAAGTTCTTCCCATTGGAGAGATCATCATGAAATTTTTGTCATTTACAGGCCACATGTCCTGTGGATGCACGTTAAGTGTCTTTAATGCGGTGGTTTCCGTTGCCTTCTGCATCCTCGTCACGTTGGTCATTGCTGATTCTTGCGCATTTATGGGCAGTTTGACATCCCTGAACCTCTGTCCACTCTTCCGCCCTCTTCGACAAAGCCGTTGGCAGAATGAGGGTGACTTCTTATGCCGGCAGTCTTCGGCCGCCCATATTGATTATTAATCAACGTTTAAGCTATGACGGGTTTAGAACCCGGGACCGAGGACGTTTTAATACTAACCAAAGACGCTACCCTTGACCACGTGTGCGTCCCTAAGTACTTATATGATGAATAAGCAAGTACCGTGCTTTACTAACTGGTTAGCTGAGAACAGTATTGACTTGGTGGAAGCGCCACTCAAAAGAAGATTCTAGTTACTAGTTTCATGAATTAATTAACAAAATGTGGCTCAAACAGTTAATCTGAGAGGAGAGCTGTAAGGGCAAAAGTAATGAATAGTGGTAGCAGAGCGTGGTTATGTTTTTGTTCTTGACATTCCAGTTACTGTCAGTTTCAATTTTATTTCTGTTCTGTGGCACCATATTGTTTTGGTTGTTGATTGTTTCAGGTGTATTGTAATGGCGGTCAGACAGTGTCCGGGGATGAGCCTGCTCAGGAAGGACCATCTTGTTTACGAGTTGGCAATAAGGCGCCAACCTATTGAGGGCAGTGCTCCGGATTTAGTGGCCCGTTTGCATGCTGGCATTCTTCAGCCGGTTGACGTCACGCCGGCGGTGGTGGGTGAGACAGGAGCGGCCATTGAATTTTTGTTTAAGGCTGTTAGGGGCCTTGAGGACACTATCTGGGTTTTGGAAGGCACTCAACCTAGTGACAGTCAATACGATAGGGTGTGGGCTCAGTTAATGCATTTAACTAATCGGATAGCGGATTTGGGCATGTTAGCTTTGGAAGATCATCATAAAAAATTAACTGTCGAATTGGGATCTTTGGTTAGTGCATTTCAGTTTAAGCCTACGTGTTTAGAGTTGGAGGGGAAGAGGACTGAAGAGCGGGACTTGCTGTGTCAGGGAGAGGGCGAGAGCCTGCCCGGGGGTGGTACTGTTACATCCTCTGTGAAGTTAGACGCAATATTTGCCAGGTTGCCTAATCCTCTGGCGTATTTCTTCCGAGATGTTACTGAATTAGTTGTGGAGCGACTTGAACAGGTCGAGAAATTATTATGGTTGTTGGTTCGCCTTAAAACACACGCGGCTGCCTGTCGCGTTCCGCGCCAAGTAATTTTGTCACTGTTGTACCTGCTGGCTGGAGGTGAGTTGCATAACCTCCTCTAAGGGTTCTACTTACAGCAATTGCGGGAGCTCGTGGTTAGGCAGAGGTTGACCACCGGAGTTCGAAAACAGATTGAGTGTCGTTACATTTGGGAAATGCAGCGGGATAAAGTGCAGTTACATCAGTATGTGGACAGAGTTCAGACGGCCTCCTTGGCCTTGTCAATCGATTTGCCTGAACAAGAGTTGGTGTCTATTGTTCTTAGGGGAACGCGCCTTCAACTTGGGAAGAGCTCCATGCCGCGGTTGTAGCGATATCGGCATTGCCGCTTGGGAACGATGTATGTCATGAAGTTAAGGGGCAGGCCACCGGCGCTGGCAAGGGAAATTTCTAAATGTCTACATCCGCTGAAGCTGCAAAAAGGGAACCGCGGCATTGTTTCAGGTGCGGTAGCACGGCTCATTTGGGGTGCTCTTGCGTTCAGCATCGCGCACGCAGAGCCAATAAATGACGTCGGGCTGGGCAGCTACCTCGGCAACGAGCCTTTAGACCCTGGCGTACCCGTGTTGTCGCTCCCTCATCACCGCCCTTGCCTTATGTTTGTTCTCGAGTAGGTGGGGAACCGATTTGTGCTCTATTGGATTCTGGTAGCTTCCAGTGGTTTTTGGAATTTGGTCATCTTACGAAACTTCTGCCGGTCCATTCTCCGGCGCAGAGATGTCGGGTGGCCAATGGCCAAGTGTTGCCTCTGTGTGGTTGGGTCCGAGGGAGAATATCGCTGGGGGATTTCTCCTGGTCCTTGTCATTAGCCTTGGTCAAGGAACTGCTGGTCGATCTAATTTTGGGGTGTGATTTCATCAATAGGACTGGGTTAGTCTTGGATTATTCTCGGCACACCTTTTTCCTTAAGTTCGCTCCTGTGGAGGAGTTTGATTTGTGTGAGTGCGCTAAACGTATTGTGCATCGAAATGCAGACGCATTGGCCGTTGAGGCTGTGGCTAATGAGTTTGATCTTACCCTTCTCTCGCCCATCAGGCTTCTCAATTACGGGATTTGTTACAGAGTTCTGCTGAGTTTCTTAGTGATAACTTGGGTGTCACTAATGTTCTTAATTACCATATCCATCTATCCGACGATATTCCTGTCAGGCGGTTCCCATATCGCCTCTCACCCCCTAAGGTGAAGATACTGAAGGTGAAAATATCACAAATGCTCCAACAAGGAGTTATTAGGCCTTCTACATATGCTTATGCTTCCCCCATATTCCTTGTTCCTAAGGATCAGGGGCGCAATATCAGACCTGTGGTTGACTACCGGCGCTTGAACGCTAAAGTTGTCCTCGAATCTGTGCCTCTGCCTGGTTTGCCTGTGCTAATTTGTTTACTGTTCTTGGTTTGAACCAAGCCTATTATCAGAGTCCATTAGCTGAAGACCGTAAACATGTTACCGCATTTTGTACTGATTGTAATCTCTCTGATTTTAACAGAGTTCCCTTTGGCTTGGCAACTGGTGCGGCTGTTCTTACTCGTTTGCTGGATAATATCCTTGGGGACTTGAAATTAATGGTTCAAATGGCTCTGAGCACTATGGGACTCAACTGCTGTGGTCATTAGTTAAACCTAACTAACCTAAGGACATCACACACATCCATGCCCGAGGCAGGATTCGAACCTGCGACCGTAGCAGTCGCACGGTTCCGGACTTGAAATTAGTGTGTGTGTATAATTATTTCGACGACTTAGTCATCTATAGCCGTTCGTTTCAGGACCATTTGGATCATATCCAGCAAGTTCTTTTGAGGTTGCAGGGAGCCATGCTGACTGTTAAACCCAGTAAGATGACGTTAGCCAGGCAGCAGGTGTCCTTCTTAGGTCACCTAGTGTCAGGTCAGAGTATTCGCATCGACCAAGAGCGAACTAAGGGCTTACGGGCTTTGCCTCCGCCTACTGATAAACGTGGAATTGCTAGGTTCATAGGCATGGCGAACTATTTTAGGCGTTTTGTCCCTAATTTTGCTCAGCTGACGGCGCCATTGAACGAATTGCACCGGAAGGGAGTTCGTTTAGAATGGGGACCTGCCCAGGAGGCCGCGTTTGAGCATATTGAGGCAGCTATAGCCAGTCCTCCGGTTCTCGGAGTACCAGACTTTAATAAAAGGTTTATTGTCCAAACTGACGCATCTAATGCTGGTATTTCAGATGTCCTCCTCCAGGAGTTCGAAGGTCAGAGGCATCCATTAGCTTACGCGTCTCGTCGGTTAACTGGTGCCGAACTTAAGCACTCCGTCTACGAGTGTGAGGCGTTGGCCGTTTTGTTTTCATTAGAGAAGTACCGCTTCTACCTTGAGCATCGGGTATTTCAGAAACCGAAAATCAGGCTTTGAGCTGGGTATTGGCTAGGCCCCCTAAAACTGGCCGTATTGCCAGATGGGCTGTACGCATTTCAATTTGAAGTTAAACACGTGAGAGGCACTGAAAATGTCCTTGCGGATGTCCTCAGCCGGATGTTCGCCGAATCTACACCTAGTGAGGAGGAGGAGGAGATTAGTATTTAACGTCCCGTCGACAACGAGGTCATTAGAGACGGAGCGCAAGCTCGGGTGAGGGAAGGATGGGGAAGGAAATCGGCCGTGCCCTTTCAAAGGAACCATCCCGGCATTTGCCTGAAGCGATTTAGGGAAATCACGGAAAACCTAAATCAGGATGGCCGGAGACGGGATTGAACTGTCGTCCTCCCGAATGCGAGTCCAGTGTCCACTGCGCCACCTCGCTCGGTACACCTAGTGAGGGAACCCGGGAGACAGATGGTCTTAGTTGTATCGTGTTGGGTGAAATTCCTCTTTTGTTTGATGGTGTCGCTCAGCATCAGGACCCTATTTGGGAGCCGATTAAGCAACGCCTTTAAGCTGGGGAATTGTCGGATGAATATATTATTAAGAGTGGCATTCTGTGTAAAAGGGTGGGGCATGTAAAGCAGTTCAAGATCTGTTTGACAATAGCTCTGATGCGCCCGGTTTTCGCTACTTTCATGGTTCGTTGGCGGGTGGTCACTTAGGTTACCGCCATAACGTTGCTAACCGCGCGGTGTGGCGCAGTGGTTAGACACTGGACTCGCATTCGGAAGGACAACGGTTCAATCCCGCGTCCGGCCATCCTGATTTAGGTTTTCCGTGATTTCCCTGAATCGCTCCAGGCAAATACCGGGATGGTTCCTTTGAAAGGGCACGGCCGACTTCCTTCCCCATCCTTCCCCAGTCCGATGAGACCGATGACCTCGCTGTCTGGTCTCTTTCCCCAAACAAACCAACCAACCAACCATAACGTTGCTGTCTTCTCTCCGTGAGTGGCAACAGCAGCGTGTATCGATACTGCCACTGCTATACTACCTTTGGTGTGGCGGATATATTTTCCAGCTAGGCTGTGTGTGGCAGTCGGTCGGTTGGGGCGGAACAGCGAGGAAGTCTCCGTGGCGCGTAGTCAGGCTGGAGCCGCTGGTGGCGTGCACGCGCGTTTGGAGTTGTGAGATGCTTCTTGCGAGCTTTACGAATTTCGTCGCCCACCGATCCTGGACACGAAAGTTGAGTGCTCACTTAACCTACTTCAGATCACTATTCAGTAATATTGAAAAGTAGTCCGAAATTTAAGAGAATAGGCCAAAATAATCGGTGTGGAAGGAAGTGAATGACTGCGGCATGAGAAGACAAGTCTGAAATTTGATAAGGGTGTGGTCACAGCGATAAGAAACATCATAGTAGGCTGTTCAGTTGAATAGGAGTGGACATATCTAACAAGAGCAGTTACAAATGTTGGACAGTCATATATGGGTACAAGAAAAGAAACAGAAGGACATACAAAAACGTTCAGGGAAACACAGGAATACAGCAACATAAATCCATTAGGAATGAAATAAGTAGGAAGTTCAGGGCGGCCTAAACAAAATGGCTTCTGGAAAAATGCGGAAGAAATCGAAAAAATAGTGATCGTCGGAAGGACTGACTCAGCATACAGAAATTCGGTGAAATTAAAAGCAAGTTTGGTGACGTAAGAGTCCAATGGGAACTGCGCCGTTAAATGCAGAAGAGAGAGAGAGAGTGGACAGATGGATAGAGTAAATTGAAGGCATTTATGAGGTAGAGGACTTGCCTGATGACTTGGTTAGAAGAAGAAAATAGAGTCGATATGGATGACGTAGGCCGTAGCGGGTCCAGTACTAGATTCAGAATGTAAAAGAGCTCTGGAAGACACGAGATCAAATAAGGTAGAAGGGATAGACAACATTCCTTCAGAATTTCTAAAATCATTGGGACCTGCGGCAACCAAACGACTGTTCAACTAGAGTGTAGAATCTATGAGACTGGCGACGTATTATCAGACTTTTGAAAAGTTTCATCCACACAGTTCCGATGATTACAAGAGCTGACAAGTGCGAGAATTATCACACAGTCAGCTTATCTGATCATGCATCCTAGTTGGTCACAGGAATGATATTCAGAAGAACGGAAAGAAAATTGTGGATCAGTTGCATAACGACCAGATCAGTTTCGCTTTAGGTAAAGCAAGACACCTGATAGGCAGTTCTGACGTTACGCTCCATAATAATGGAAACAAGGCTGAAGAAAAATCAAGAAACGCGCATAGGATTCGTCGACCTAGAAAAAGCGTTCGACAATGTAAAATGGTGCAAGATGTTCGAAATTCTGCAAAAGTACAGTAGGACTAAGCTACAGGGAAACACGGATGATATACAATATGTACAAGAATCAAGAGGGAACAATAAGACTAGAAGACCAATAACGAAGTACTCCGGTTAAAATGGGTGTAGACGGGGATGTAGTCTTTCGCTCCTACAATTCAGTCTGCACATGGAAGAAACAACGACGGAAATGAAAGAAAGGTTCAACAGGGGGGCTGAAATTCAGGGTGAAAGAACGGCATTAATAAGATTCGCTGATGAGATTTCTATCCTGAGTGAACATGAAGAAGATTTACAGAGTCTGATGAACAGAAAGAACAATCTAATGAGTACAGAATGTGGATTGAGAGTAAACCGGGAAAAGAGAAAGGTTATGAGATGTAGCAGATGGCGAGAAAGTTAAGAGCAAAATTGGTGATCACAAAGCAGACGAATTTATGGAATTCAAATACCTTGGAAGCAAAGTTACCCACGAAGGACGAAGCAAGAAGAACATAAAAAATCAGACAAGCACAGGCAAAGAGAGGATCCCTGGAAAGTCTACCACTATCTAATATACGCCTTAATTTGACTTTTGGAGCACAACATTGTATAATAATGAATCATAGACAGTGGGAAAACAGGATCAGAAGAGAATCGAAGCGTTTGAACCCTTGTGCTACAATAGAATGTTGAAAACTAGGTTGACTGACAAGATAAAGAGTTTGGGCGTTCTCCGCAGAATCACGAGAAAATGAACATATGTAAAACACTGACAAGAAAAAGGGACATGTGTTACGACATCGGGGAGTAACCTCTGAGGTACTAGCGGGAGATGTAGAGGTTAAGAACTGTAGGGGAAGACAGAGATTTGAATACATCCAACAAACAATTGACGACGTACTATGCAAGTGAAACTTCGAGATGGACAGGTTAACGCAGGACAGGAATTCAGGGCGGGTCGCATCAAACCAGCCAGAAGACTGATGACTCAAAATAATAACAATAATAATTTTTTATTTACAATCTTTCTTCAAATACATCTAACGGCTTTTGTTATCTCCTTTGCTCCGGAGGGAAATCTCCTGAAGCCACCGAACTTGACATTTCCATCCAACAGACGGGTCCTAATTGTCTGTGTTACATGCCCTAATATTATACTTGAGACAATAGTGTGAATAATGGCGTTTAGGAACCGCTGTAGCTCTATGCTTCTCCTTCTGACTCATTATCATCATTTCCTTGGGCCTTTGTCTCATTTCAACAGGGTGTCGGCCTTGTTGCTATGGATGTGGCGATGTTAGCGTCAGAGGGTGACAGGATGCCCTTCCTGTCGCCACCCTGTACCCCCCAGGGCGGAATTAGTGTGCCCCAGCTGTCTGCATATAGTGTAAGCCATGAAACAGTGCGAAGGTTTTCAAATGTCTGCGAGGCGTGTAACTGAGGTGGGACGTGGGGACCAGCCTGGTATTCACCTATGGGGATGTGGAAAACCACCTAAAAACCACATCAAGGCTGGCCGGCACATCGTTAATCCGCTGGGCGGATTCGATCCATGGGCGGGGCGCCTACCTGCGTCCAGGAAGCAGCGCATTAGCGCTCTCGGCTATCTGTCCATTTTTAAGTAGTTAAAAGCGTAACGTGTATGACAAAGTCAACAAGGAATGTACGAGAAAGCATCATCACTTCCAGCAACAATCCTTGTTTATCTATGGTACAAGATGCCCCATTATCTGTGGTGCACATTACGCTTTCAGATACGTGGTAATGACAATAACTTTCAATTTCAGTTTCGGGCATATAATTTGTCGGCAGCTATAAACGGAAATTGTCATTTTGTATTGTTGTATACAGGATATGAATCTAATCTGCATCAAACAGTTCTGAGCTTGTTACCTCAACACTGTCAGTTAAGTTCTTCTCGTCAGAACTCTTTAACAGCAGCTTCTGCAGTGAACAGGAAGACTGCAATTGGAAAAAGAAAAAGTAAGACAACTTCAGATTTTAATAAATATTTGTAAACCCTTGATACCAAAGGAACTAGATGTCTCAATTCCTCAGTTGCAGAGTGTTTCAGACGCCATCTCCATTGCCCATCTCAATATCGCGTTCTTACTGTCGGTGTCAAGCGGTAGCCACCTGTCTTCACGAGCGATCGGGATGGGAACCAACGGAGCGGGCGAGGAGAACATGTGCACATCTTCTCGGAAAGTCCCTCTGCCGCAAAAGAAACAGCGAGACCACAGTAATGGCGATAATGACGCAACCACCGCTCCGACAGAAATTTGTGGGAGCTTCTACGTGAGCAAAAAGTGCACCACTGCCAGTGTGGAGGCAATGGGTGGTAGGGGTGGTGTCAAAGGGGGAGGAGGTGGGAGGGGACGCTGACTCCGCTGACTCTACAGCCTGCAGAGTCCGCTCAAGGAACGGGTTGGACAGTGGTCCAGCACATCTTCGTCATCTACAAGAACGGTCGTACCAGTGCAAGCTAGGGCGGTGGCTAAGGCACTGGACTGACATCTGGAGGGACTCAAATCTCCGTCCTAACAGAGTCACATTTTCGGTACTTTCGCTAAACCGTTTAGATAGTTGCCTTAATAATGCAGAAGGTTTCATTTCCTTTCCCGAACTTCGCCAATCATAGCTTGTAAGGTGAAGGCGGGACACACGCTGCAAATTTCTCAAATTAATTTCTATTAATATATAAACATTTAAATCCCAATAAGTTTAGGCAAGATTTGTGGTTAGAACATTGTATATTGTTAAAGAAACTGTCGTATTACAAAAGACTTTACAACAAAAGAACATCTTTACGATATACAGTGGCTTGTAAATTTCAAAAAAATATTAAATGGCGGGCAAGATGTTGCAGTAAGGAGGGGCTGAAAATAACATTCACTTTGATTTTTTTTTCAAGTTTATTTTTAAATCGTCCACACAAGCAAACAACACATCTTCTCAGAGAGAGCGCATGATTCATGAATCCATCTAGAACATACTACACACTGACTCCAATCTGAGGTAGACGACATTTCTTGATAAAGTTTAAGGCATTCTACACATTCGTTTTCTTCAAAATCCATCGGAGGAATTATTGTATGAGCAAATACCATCATCTTCTTCTTCTTAAATTGTCTCTTCAAACAGACGTTTCTTTGGCTGGTTTTCTCCTCTGATTTTGTGGATTTGATTACATTTTGCTGCTACACTTTTTTTGTGCACAGGCTTTTCCTTTCTTCTTTCCTTGAGTGATATTCTTTCTTTTTGTTGCTATAAACTCGTTGCTATAAATTCGTCGATTGTTACGTCTATTGCTAACTCTTTTCTTTTGGATTTACTTCCCTGAGATAGTGCAGAAATAGGTGAAATCTGTTCCTGCAATTTACATTGCTGTTTTCGTGTGCAGGTAGTCGGACAGTAACCAAATTAAGGCAATATTTGCAATTATAACCGTGGCATGTAAACAAATTTGTTTCAGTTGTCGGTGTTGTGCCGGCCGGCGTGGCCGTGCGGTTCTTGGCGCTACAGTCTGAAACCGAGCGACTGCTACGGTCGCTGGTTCGAATCCTGCCTCGGGCATGGATGTGTGTGATGTCCTTAGGTTAGTTAGGTTTAATTAGTTCTAAGTTCTAGGCGACTGATGACCTCAGAAGTTAAGTCGCATAGTGCTCAGAGCCATCTGAGCCATTCGGTGTTGGTGACTGACCTGGAGTCAACTCGTTAGCAACTTTTCAGTAGTTGGGAGTTCAGTCTCAGTATTATTAACGTCAGAAAAAAGTTGTTAGGAATTCCTTCTCTATCAGGCAGAGTAATTCCAGTAGCTCTAAATCTACATACACCAATCTGGACAGTTGATGCACGAGTCCACGGTTTGAAGAGCAACTGTCCAAACTGCTGCCGTATAATACTTCTGTCTTCGGTTGCAGTAGCTACAATCTATGAATGACAAGCCTCTTTCAAATAAGATTTCAGCTGATTGAAAAATGATCCGTCTAGTGATTGTAAAAAGTTTCGTATGATTAGACCAACAAGCTATCGGCACTTCTTTTTCAACATCTAGATCCAAAATACTGACAGAAATCATATAAGTGGCATGAACATCTAGCAGAAGCAGTGCAAGATCAGGTGCGCTTCTAAGAAGGAAATCGTTTTTGAACCAATCCGTGAAAATACCAGTGTTGACATAAGTGGATACTCTTCTCATAACAGCTGATCCTGGAGGCATGTTATCTTCAACGTCTTGTTTCTTATTTACCCCTTTGTAAACGCAGTGAAGTGGTGAGGAATTTCCCTTGCCGTTATAGCAAGCAGTAACTATTACTGTCTTTATTTTTTCAGCAGAAGTAATAACACGGATGTGTCTGCTTCCATGCTCATTGCTTAGCTGTAGACCAATTTCGTCTACGTTGAATGCCAGTCGGATTTGCTATTATAGTATTTTGTATCCTTCTAGTCTACTCACACTGTCCACTATATGCATACTGTAACTCTGTTCCAACATAGGGGCCAATGTTGACTACGTGGGTTAAGACAAAGACAGGTTAGTACAAAGTTTAGAACAGTCAGGAACAATAATTACAGCACAGCTTGAAACGCCTAATGGTAATTGTAAATGAACGTACACGGCTACAATTACTCTTTATTGTACAGCCACAGTCACTCCTAACGTTATATTACGTGTTAGTGCCCTTCGGCCGACAGCCGTTTAACGGTTTCTCTGTACATTGGCCAGTGCCACTTGTTTTAAGGTGGTGGACGTCAGTAAAACAAAAGAAGAATCGTCAGTCGAAGAGCCTGAAATCAGCGATAACAGACAACAAGGCAAGTGACAGCAAGAGGAACGTCTTTGGCTCGTAAGAGCCGCAAGATACTCATATTATCGTGCTTGAATGTATGGTAGCAGCACATACGAGAGCGAGCTTTTCCCTTCCGTTAGGCACTGCAGACCAACCTCATCATATCATTACATCCCTGGCTTCCAGAAAAACGTTACATGACCATGCCACTAATCAAACTCCTGAGACAGAATAGAAACCACCTACCGTTTATGGCATGACCATCGAAACAAGTCGCGGATGTACATAAGCAGCGACTACGATTTCTTTGATAGCAATCAATCCTGTTCGAAAATCAACAAATTTTGTACGAAATAATAGCGCACGTTTTCGTACATGTGCTCCGTTACTTCGGACATAAGGATGCCACATTTGTCAACCTCTTGAGTCTTCTGCGTAAAATCAACGAAATTAATATCTTTTTTAATGACATCCCGCCATCTCTGTTTAGATTCTCCACGTGCTGGTCTGTTACTCGTTTCCAAGAGGTACGCGTGCTTAGGCCCTGTAGGAAACCTTTCGGGACGTATTCAGGCCTGAAAAGAGGGGCTTAGTCTTGTTTTTCTATAATGTGAGAAATGCCACCTCTGTCACATGTTGGCCGTCCGCTGTGGCCGAGCGGTTTTATGCGCTTCAGTCCGGAACCGTGCGACCGCTACGGTCGCAGGTTCGAATCCTGCCTCGGGCATGATTGTGTGTCATGTCCTTAGGTTAGTTAGGTTTAAGTAGCCCTAAGTTCTAGGGGACTGATGACCTCAGATGTTAAGTCCCATAGTGCTCAGAGACATTTGAACTTGTCACATGTTGTCGCTTGTGACATGAGAAGTACGGAAATGTCCATTATCTAACTAAACACATTGAATTACATAGCATGAAACCGTGTCCATGGCCAGTGTTATTGCACTATACTCATATAACCTGGCATTCACGGATATTGGTAATTACGGCGTTTATGAGAGATTTGTATTCGAAACTGGGACTCAGATGGATCCATGTATCATGGGATCACTTTTTGTCTCATAGACTCAATGACAGTCGCTTGTTTTCCCTGCACGTCCTCCAAGCCCTTCTCACGTTGGTTGTACCTGTCACACAGCATCCTGATGAACTGTTGCCATCATAACATAGGACACATCACTACTGACACTGCCATCACTTCGTGGATAAAACTCAAGGTAGCCACCTTCTTGAGATTATGTTAGTTGACTTTGAAAGTACTAGGATTGGAACTTGCTTCTAAGGACTCAGGTTTTCAGAACTTAAACAAATTGTAGTTGACTGTGGTGGTCATGCATGGACGTGCCCCTAGAACCCAATCTTGTGAAAACAACATTCGTGACATCATCGTGCGAAAAAAAAAATCTCAACAGACAGAACATTAGTCATCCATTTAAAAGAGTGCACTGACCATTTTAGAGCTGATAGTAGGCTATCATGTGACCGCACTACTGACATACATAATAACAGTGAAGTTCTGTGTATACTGCATCGGTTGTATGCAATTAGCTTAGGAAGGTGGGTCTATCCAAGTCGTTTGTGCTTTAACTTTGCAGATATATTTACCATTTTATCCATCCACTTTCAGATAAGGTTAACTTGAAGTTGGCAAGAGCTGTAGAGGGGGTAATCCAGTAGTGGAGCTGCCACTTCACTGCTCTGGGGCCAGCAGGATGTTTTATCAGGGTTTAGTTAAGGCCCCCATACACAGGCCTACTCGACAGTTGACTCCCTGCCAGGTGGGTCTGCCCTGATTCTTTCACTTTTGTGTGAGCTATTTCATAGTGATCAGCTCCGTGGCCCTTGTGTGTCGTTTTGCTGGTTGGCCTGACTTCTACCGACCAACCCACACTCAGTCGTTGCAGGCAGGTATGGTCTGGTATACAGTCACAGTGTGCCCACATACAGTCAGACGGGTTGGCGACCTGCTCATTGTGGGGTGGGGGTGGGGAGAAGGGTTGGCTGATCTGTTGGATGTGAAGGGCAGCTTTCAGGATCCTGGCTTCGCTATGCTTCTAGAGTCGTCCCTGCCCTACACTGTGCGACAAACTTCTTGTGGCTCCTGTGTTAAGGCCTATACAGACTGGATGGCGGCTAGTTACACTAACGCCAGCACAGCTATCGACTTCATCGAAGTGCACGAACCTTCCAGCCCTGCACTGAAGCTGCTTTCGACAAGGTTGTGTCCCACAGCAGGGCTATATGAAAGTGAAAACTGGATTATGTAGAACACACTGTTGCCTCCAAGAAGCTGAGATGAGAATTAGGAGATAATAACAAGAAAAAAAAAACAGATTAAAATTAAACCATCCATAAGTATGTAGGAAATTACAACTTAAATGAAAACCTAAGCAATACTTAAAAGATAAAACGAATGAATGATGAACCTATTCTAAAACAAATGCTGCAGTACATCCCTTAAGGAAGAGGGAACATTGATAGATACAGGAGAAGATGGTTGGATCAAAATTGGGGTTACTGGTCTGATACTTGAGAGAAGAAGAAGAGGAAGAAGAAGAAGAAGACTGGTCGACATGGAGATGTGTCAGAGAAGTTATCGCCGGCCGCTGTGGCCAGGCGCTTCAGTCTGGAACCGTGCTGCTGCTACGGTCGCAGGTTCGAATCCTGCCTCGGGCATGGATGTGTGTGATGTCCTTAGGTTAGTTGGGTTTAAGTAGTTCTAAGTCTAGGGGACTGATGTCCTCAGATGTTAAGTCCCATAGTGCTTAGAGCCATTCGAAGAGAAATTATCGTGGCTAGACATACCTATGACCACACCGTGAATGAAGTCACCCAATTTGTTGGTGTATTAATGCTGACAGCCCAACGTGTGTACTAGGGACGTTGTGGCTATCGTTCTCAGTCGTGTATAATGACGCAAGAGCAATAATGGTCATTAAAAGATTCCAACCGATAGGGATCGTAGACGAGCGTCGCACCTTGCCAGTGTTGCTTGTTTCCCAGCGAACATAGCGATGGAAACTGCATGCAGTGGACACTTGAAGTCCAACATCTTACCAAAGGTTGTCACAACGGCACATAAGACTGCACATCTTCAGTTAATCAAACAATGCAGAGACTAGGCAATAGCTGTCTGGGGGCGTGAAGTGGTCGACGGGTCGCGATTTTTCCTGTTATCAAACTATGCAGGACGTTGAGTGCACAGCACTACAGCTGGCAGCTACACTAAAACAGAACAGTACCGAGTATCCTTTGCAGGTAAAATATTGTCAGAGCCTCATTACAGAACGCATTTGAAAGCAGATTTCCTTGTTGCTTACTGTGAAATAAATTAGACGCGAACGCAGTCTCGACACGCAATGCATAGCCAGTGTGAGTCAGCATTTCCGCGACGTGTTTAGTTTCATTTAATTAGATACTTTCCACAATTTCTCATCATTAAATATTTTTCATGTTGTACTGGATATCTAGAATTTGAATAATATGCTCATTCACAATAATTACTTTCTAGTCTGTAATTGAAAAATTTTAAAAGCATGTAAAACTTTACTAAATATTTTTCACAGGCCACAGTACCAACCTTTCTTTTTAAGAACGTGAAAAAATCTTCATTGCCATTGCCAATAAAGATCTTGAAAAATTCTTGTGTTGTAGGTAGGGTGTTATGAAAGTTTCATGTTAGGAGAAAGCCACCTACTTTGCATGATATAGGAATATTTTGTAGATCAATTTGACTTGTATCATAGAAGAATCTTAGGGAAACACCTTGTCTACCACTTATATCATTAAGAAATTTTATTTGCAAAAAATAATTTGTTGACTGTATTTGTAATGTATCAATATACTGCACTGTATCGATTTATAAAGACATAATTTTCCATAGCACGAGTTTATCAGTCACTTTTGTAACAGAATGACTGCAAAGACTTTAACTTCCGTAGATACATTTATAAAGTTTTGACACGTGAAAGAATTCACTGTCTTTGAGTAGTATGAAAACCATTAGTGAGAATATAGCATACGATACGCCCAACATTGATAGCAGGGAGAGTGAGTCGTAGTCGAGCCTTGGGGAGGTGTGATAATAATCTACTGGCTTATCTGAGGAACTCTGAGTCAGGAAAGTGGTTCTCTTTTGAAGATGACAAATTTTGAGAAGTGGAGAACAGCTAAGCATTGAATATTATTTGAAGAAAGATTTTTGGAATTTGATTTTGATGCAGAAACGAATCAGCAACCAAAAGATATTTGCCTCATTGTTTTGTGTGCATTTAGCGATTATTTTAGTTTGCTAATTTTCACTGTTCAGCGATTTCGAGTGTTAGGTAAATGATACGAATTATCTGTCATATATCCAAGATGTTAGCTAGTTCTATCGACTTCTGTTAGTTAAAAGAAGACTTTGATTTAATAATTTAAAAGTAAAAGTAATAGCAATTTTGTACTTCAGTAATACTTGGCGTCTGTGATAACGTTCAAAATAATGAATAATTTTATTAACAAGAGTTTAAATGTTAGATTTGTAGTTTTGAGAAAATTTGATAAGTTGTGATTTCATTTTATTTCTAATTTATTATCATCTTCTCCGTTTTCTTAGACTAAATACATTTTGAATACAATGATAACTTGAACATTGTCAGAAAATGAACAGAACGACGAGTGGATAGGGTGTTGTCTTTCTTGACAACTGATAAAAGACAGTATGGAACGCAGCGCTTTTCTCTTTCAGCTTATTATGTTGCAACGCTGATACTGAGCCGAACCGAGCGTCCGTTGCTGGTAAGAAATTATCAGCCCCTAATTACAGAACTCATTTGGAAGGAGATTTCCCTGTGTGCTGTGAAAAAAAACTGGGCGTGAACACATTCTCGACACATAATGTATAGCCACTGTGAGGGAGCAATTCTGCGACAAGGTTCGTTTCATTTAACACTGTCAGTGTTCAAAGCCCCTTACATTAGAAATTTCCAAACAAAATAATTCTCGTTTTATTAGGTACTTTCCGCAATTTTCCATCATTAAATATTTTTCATTAGATGCTTTCTCCGCTAATTTGGCACACTCGCTCAGGCACCACGAACATGAACCATGATGCCTCTCGCAACATTCTTGATTATTAAGTGTCACATTTCCTTCTACACCTTCATGATGTGTATGCACAAATACTACTGTCTTAAAAGATGACAACGATCTTGTTCACAGAGCTGCAAGCATACTATATTGTATTAATCCAACAGAAAAATATGTGACTATTTAGAACAGCGGGTATAAGAGAAATCAACATATTTGAAATTTGGGAAATATACTTGATCGAATCATGAAAGAATGCATCCAGCAAGATATGCTATGCCTGTAAAAACGGTTCTGCACTCTCTTTCTCGCTGAATTGAGATTTATCAAGACTAAACACGGTGTTGCATGTTATTAGGGATTCCCGGCGGGGTCAGGGATTTTCTCTGCCTCGTGATGACTGGGTGTTGTGTGATGTCCTTAGGTTAGTTAGTTTTAAGTAGTTGTAAGTTCTAGGGGACTAATGACCATAGATGTTAAGTCCCATAGTGCTCAGAGCCATTTTTTTTGTTATTAGGGTAAAGTCCCCAGAATATATACGTTCTTTTGTAGGTCTTGTGTAATGTCATAACTGAACTACAAGCTCAATAATTGTCGCAATGCATCCAAGCTGTCACTGGGACCTGTTGGATAGGTCAGCTGTTAACGAATTGCTTGTCACAGTCTGACAACGGATTATACGTTCAATCGCCTACGACATGGGGAAAAATTCTATTGTAGACATTTCTTGGCATTGAGGACAGAGGCTTCCTGACGTTATTCTAATGCCGTTCCAAAATTCATAATTCTTTTTCTTGATAGTGACACTTAGCAAGGGGTGGGGGAGGGGTTTCCGAGCAGTTGCGTAAAGTTTCTTTCCTCATACAGATAACTGCAGTTTCCGTGTGTCTACTTTCTCGTTCAGCGAAATATATTCTCCTGCGTATAAACGTCAGCTTTTCCCTAGAACAACGTAAGAAACAGCACACGAAGTCAAGTCCAGACACAACAATGTAGTTTAAAAATATGTGACCCTGGCCAGTTGGCAAATGATCTGAATACACTGTTCGACATGGGATCTATTTCTGATATTAAAGTATGTGCTTCTAGACCATTTTACAGTGGGAAATTCAAATATGTAAACAAAATATCGTTGTCAGGGATACTTTTTATGTAATACGTATATATATGTATATTCACAATTCATGGCAAACACAGAGACGTTATAGAAAAATACGGTTATGTTGCCGCATCCAATAGTGATAGAACGTGATAATTTCTTGTGCAACAGCAGGTGGGAAGAATCAGACATCATTAGGTTACCGCTGCCACACCTATGTCATTAAGACCACCTGAAACATCTCATTAACTCGAACGGCGACAGCCAGTCGCTGCCTCGGCAGTAAAGCTTCACGCCTCCTAGGGGCAGTTGCATCGAGTTTACAACAGTGGTGTTAGCCGCAATTTGTGCCAGTCTTAACAAGTGGGTGTTTTGTGACTGTCTGTCATATTTCTGAGCACGGTTGAATTTTTTAGTTCCTGTGTGTAAACTGATTGAGCCTGGTGCTGAAGGTAAAACGACTGCTTGTTTTTACACATCAGCGTTCCTCTAGTTCCCTACTATTAATTTAATACAAGTGTATTACCAAAGTGGTATTTTTAAATTTGCAGAAATGCCACGTCATCGTGGATGTCGATATAAGCCGGAAAACTTCTGCTACATCTGTGGGAAGTTCACTTTTGCCAGAAATAGGAAGAAAATTTCTTCAGTCATAAAGAAAGCATACAAACATTACTTTGGAGTAGAGGTAGGAGACCAAGATAAAGAATGCGCACCACATTTTTGTTGTGCTACATGTTACTGCAAACTAATTCAGTGGTGGAAAGGTAAAGAGAATGTGGCGTTGTTTGCTGTTCCCATGGTGTGGAGGGAGCCTAAGGACCATGTTACTGATTGTTATTTCTGTCTAACAAAACTTCAGGGTTTTACAAGCAAAAAGTCGAAGAGGCACATTGTTTACCCAGATCTGCCTTCAGCGAGAATGCCAGTTCAGCATTCCGACAACCTTCCAGTACCTTCAAGAGCTCGAGGTCAACTTCTGAGTGACAATGAAATAAGTAGTACTGAAGAAATCACAGATGATGATTCTTTATATCACTGCACAAGTGAGTCATCGCCACGTTTGTTAACACAGGCAGATTCAAATGATTTAGTACGTGATCTAGGACTAAGTAAACAAAAGGCGTAGCTGCTTGGTTCAAGATTACAAGAGTATAATCTACTGTACCAAAGTACTAATTTCAGTGTGTTCAGGCACAGAGAACATGCCTTTATTTCTTATTTTTCAACTGACGAAGCACTGACGTTTTGCAATGACGTTGCTGGCCTGATGAAAGTGCTGAACTTCACTTATATTTCACTGGAGTGGAGACTTTTCATAGATGCATCAAAAACAAGTCTGAAGGGTGTTTTGCTCCATAACTGAAATAAAATACCCTCTGTTCCAGTATCTTACGCTAGTTTGACAAAAGAGAATTACGAATTCGTACAAAGGATGCTAAATTCATTAAAATACAATGAACACAAATGGAAAATATGTGCAGATTTCAAGGTAATTGCTATGGAACTGGGAATGCAACAAGGCTACAGAAAGTATGCCTGTTTTCTTTGCGAGTGGGATAGTCGAGACCAAAATTCTCACTACGTGAAAAAGAAATGGCCTAGGCGAAGAGGGAAAGTTGGCGACAAGAATGTACAACGTGAAAGTCTGGTAGCTCCTGAATATATACTACTTCCACCGCTTCACATCAAACTTGGCCTGATGAAACAATTCGTGAAGGCCATGGATCCAACAGGCTGTGGGTTTGCATATCTAGCTACCAAATTACCCCGTCTTTCAGCTGCAAAAATAAAGGAAGGTGTATTTGTGGACCCACAAATCAGAGAGCTGCAGAAAGATGCAAATTTTGAAGCATGTTTAACTGATAAAGAAAAAACCGCATGGGACTGTTTCAAGATGATGTCGGAAAACTTCCTCGGAAGAAGAAGAGCTACTAACTACAAAGCAATGGTGAAGGATATGATCAAAGCATATCAGGATTTGGGGTGCAATATGTCTTTGAAAGGTACATATGATGGACTCTCATCTGGACTACTTCACAGAGAGTTGTAGTGACGCATCGGATGAATATGCGGAAAGATTCCATAAAGACATTTCTACCATAGAAAGGCACTATGAAGGGAAGTGGGTACCTTCTATGTTAGCAGATTATTGCTGGAATATCATTCGAGAGAAGAAAGATTCACAATACAAGAGAAAAAAGTGATGTGGATTACAAGGCAGTGGCTCTTTGTTTGTCCATTTTCTGTAATTTCTCATGTCAAATAAATGCTTCAAAGTGTATACACAAAGGTTACTGTGTTATATGTTAGATCCCACCCTCCATTAATGTGATGAACTTATAACATCATAAAGATGTGCATTTGTTTGTCGAATTTCACCTCACGTTTGCTGCACTATATCAGAAACTGAAAAGAGAAATAAAATTGCGATTACTCATAAACTATCCCTGACAGAAAAAAACCAAAAACAGTTTTCAATTCAGCACTCAAATTACAACTAGGATCACAATACTTTTTATCAGAAATAGAAAAAAAGGTTTTTTTTGTAGAACAGTGATATTTGTTTCATTTACTGCCTGCACATGATTTAGCACTGTCACGCTTTTGGTTGCACTTCATAACGAGCATCGCACATTCGAAAGAACTCGATTCAGTGTGAGAGTACAAGCATCCACCACTGGAACCACACAGTGTCCAATCACATTCAACAGCGTTTCCGGGATCTCCGCCAAGAAGACTGTAGAAAAGGTCAGAGGCCGAGTGAAACAAAAACGTGCTACACGTAGGTTCACGGTGTCGTTCTCGAAAACTAATGAATCTGCACGAAGTTCCAATGACGTTTTACGCCCGTCTGACGGAAGTGATATTATTTGTCAAACTGAACGCTACTGTGCCCTTGCCATAACGAAATACAGCTAACGACGTTGTTTAGGCAGAGACTCTCCAGACGTTTTAATATGGCTAAAGGCGCGCACACTCTGTCCTTGTGTAGAGCTGTTTACCTTGTATGTGGATTCTTCTCTGGTCACGAAATTTCCGCTACTGAGTCGTCACAAAATGACGAAACTCAAGAAACACAACCATATCGAAGAGCTGATGTAATCAAACTGTGATGGACCAGCAACAAGTTTTTTTTTTTTTTAATAGAGTCGCCAACTTTTAATTAGTATTTCTGTTCAGTGTCACGTTCCAGGTACGAAACTGTAGGAAAAGCTTATCGAATCCAATGATGATGTTCAATACCACTAGACCACTAGCTTTGCACACCCTGACCAGCTAGCTTTTCACATATTACTTCCTTACTTTTCTAATGAGCTGAATTCTTCCACTCCGACTACGAGGGTAAACCTTCCTTTCTTTCGTCGTTAGGTCTCTGTGCCTGTGAACTTTGGTATTCGTGTCCGATTTTCATTCAGATTTTACTATTTTGTATACAGTGTGATTTTGCTATATGGAGACAAACTGCAGGAGACAATCCCTGAAGGTATAAGAAGTAACGCAGATTTTATTGATGGGAGTGCGCTTTTTAGGGCGGTACCTACACACTTGAAGGGGTGGTAAATCTTTGACAGTGACACAGTATCAGGCAGATAATTCGCGAGCGTGGGGTAAGCCAGACTACCGTGATTAAAATTCTACACAATAGCCACGATCCGTATCTCCTACAACGCGCACAGTCTTATTACCTATGAGCTTGCCTCCGAGGAGAAGGTTTTGAGACCACCACTCTGCTGGGGATTCTGTCATCTATCCTATTCACAGATGACGATACTGCTACAAGGGGCCTTCACTACATCCCTCACCGACCTGCGGGTTACAGAGAATCCCCATGGTATGGTGGCAGCGAACCTTTAGCACTGGTCCAGCTTCAATGTGTGTGTGTGTGTGTGTGTGTGTGTGTGTGTGTGTGTGTGTGTGTGTGTGTGTGTATGTGTGTGTGTGTGTGTCGGGGGAGGGGGGGGGGGGGGCAGGGCGGCGGCTGTTATCGATCAGTAGATCAGTCACCCTTCCAAAATCACCCATCCAAAATGCCACTTAGTTTGGATGTATTTACACTTCATGTGGGAAGCTGTCCGAAGAATAATGTGCTCCAGCTAACTTGCGAGCTAAAACATTAGTACAGTAGTACAGACTGAACATTCCCACCCACCTGGTGTTTTCTCACGTGTACTTTTCATCACTGAAACCTACCCTGTCAAATATCTTTTATTTTCACCTTCAAGTGGTACACCTCCTTCTCAACGCATTTCCAGCCATACGTCCGTATGGCCTTTTTTCTCCGTTATGCTCTCAGGGATCATTCCCTGTAGTTCGACCCCATTCAGCAAGTAACTCTTTAAACTGACATTCATATCTGAAGGCAAACTTAAGTAAGGAGCTTGGTGTAGCTGGCCAGTGTACCAAACTAGAGTCAGTTCACGTTAGCACCAATCATGTGTACATATTCTGTAAACTGGTTCATCCCATGTCATTTCTATAAAAGAATCTTTCAACTCATCTATGGAGCTTGAAACAAACTTGTTTCAAATAACACCTGTAAACCGAAGAATAAAGGATCTTTTTTATACCTTATCACTGTGTTACCAGTCTCGATGTACAGCAGTGAGGTGTCGAATTTTCATTCGTAACCACAAATTAGGACCATCGGAGAGCAATGGAAATACGCATTTCCGGAATTTCTAGAACAGCCAAGAAGAGAAAAATATGGACTAGGCACAGACCAGAACGTTGTGCTTTTTTACGGCTGCAACGAAACAGAAATGTTTGTGAGCACGATAAACGTCTTGGCGGATAGGTGATAGACGAAGGAACTTGTGTGGTCTAATTGAAGAGATAAAAAGTATGGAGGCTACGGGCTAGTGGAAGGTGCGTAGATAACATCAAAAACGTGCAGAAACAAAGTTGATGGTAATAACTGAAGATAGCAATGCATGAAAAGTGTAGAAACGGCCTTTATCCAGCAGTTTATGTCAAACGGATAATTTGACAATGTTGTACAACGGATAAACTAAATTGATCTATAAATGCATAACAAGCAAGGTCTTTATGTACGAGAGCGTTCAATAAGTGATGCAATACTTTTTTTTCTGAAAGCAGATTCGCTTTATTCAGGATCCCAGTACATCATATTATTCCCCACTCTTTTGGGTGCAAAACCCTATTTTCCAACGTAGTCAATGCGACGTCCTTACGCCATCTTGATGGGAGTGCTTATATGCCCGCAATGTACCACTCTACTCGTTGACGTCGGATCCAGCATCTTGCTGCATCAATAAATTCCCCGCTGCCCATGTACTGCTTCCCATAGAGTACATCCTTCCGAGCAGATGGAAGTCGTAAGGTGCGCAGGGCTGATGAGGAAGAGCAGTTCAGTGGAGTTTTGTGAGCCCGTCTAGGGTACACAAACTTTTTGAAGCCTTGCATTGTCATGGGAAAGGAGAAGTTCGTTTGCATTTGTGTGACGACGAACAAGCTGAAGTCGTTACTTCAGAGTTGATCGCTGTACCATGACGGAGGACATCAAACAGAATGACCCCTTCAGAATCCCAGAAGACAGTCGCCATGACGTTACCGGCTGAGAATGCAGCTATGAACTTTTTCTGTAGAGGAGAGATGGTGTGGTGCCGCTCCGTAGATTGTCATTTTTTTCCGGTTCAAAGTGATGAACCCCTATTTCACCGTCTGTGACGATGTTCGACAATTGTCACGATCAGCCTCGTAACGTGCAAGCGACTCCGTACAGATGGTCCTTCGTTGCTCTTTATGGTCTTTGTTTGGCGGCAAGGAATCCATCGGGCACACACCATCGAGTACCGTAACTGGTGAAGGAATGTGTCAGCACTACCAACAGAGACGTCCAGTTGTGTAGTAATATGTTTGTTGTGATTAACCTATCACCTCGAATGAGAGTGTCCGCACGTTCCAACATTGCAGGAGTCACAGCTGTGTGCAGCGGGCCGGCAAGCGGGAGAGCGGACAGGTTCGCGAGACCTTCTTTCGATGACGACAGACGCCTCACCCAACGACTCACCGTGCCTTTGTTCACTGCCAGCGCCTATGAATATCTGCGAGACTCTGGCTTTCCGCCAAAAGAAACTCAGTGACAGCTCTCTGCTGTGGACGCAACTCCGTTAAGCTTCGACACACGGGACGAATTAGCTAACGTCGACTAGACGGGATACGAATTTTGTGACGCCACTTCGTGCTATATCGCGTCGAAGAGTCATTTCGTCACCTGAAACACAAAATTAGTTCTGTGATTTTTCGGCAACGTGCCACGTAATGTAGAAAAATAGGAAACGAGAACGCTCCCTATGTCACAAGCAGAAAGGAAGACGTCATACTGTATGGTTCGTGTTCAGTAGAAGCCCATATTCAGTAGGTTTTATTTTATATGTTAGCCCTTCGATTATATGCTGTTCGTAAGCGCCAGCGTAAGCGTTATTGCTACTGTAAGTATTTGTTGTAATAAGATGACGGCAAACGCCAGCACATTGAATGTCTCGAACGAATCGTTATTGGTTGTAATAAAGTGACGGGAAACGCCATATTGGTGGTTAAGAAATTTGCACATTAAATTTTTTTTCGCGTTATATCTCGCTAGTTATAAGACAAAATCATTTTAAGAAACGGCCCATTGAAGACTCGTCGTTCTTGTTATGATTTGTTATAATTAAATGTAACGAACTGTTTGGCAATTAAAGCATTTAGAATACTGTAATATAAAACACGAGATGGACCGCAAGTGTGTTTCTGCATAGCGTAATGGGTTGAGGCAGTGCTTTATGGAACTGAGGATGGCTTGGAAAAAGATTCGTGTCGTGCTGTGTCCAATTTTTCTTTTCCATCTCCGTGTTTTATAAAAAGTTATGGGAGTTTCCTATGAAAATACAGAAATAATTCTGTAATATTTGGTGTCATGTCATTGTCAAGTGCGCTCTGTGTCAGGAGTAAGTCTGTGCCATTTGGTGAAGTTTTGTAAGCTGATGTCCTTCATGACTGGACATGTATCTTTCATTTATGTCTTATTGCATATCCACAGTTATTGTAGTTTTTATTTATGTATACCACAAACAGAAAAATGCGACTAGTATACGGTCAAGAAAGGTAACATGCGTTTTAATAGAGACAACGTAGGTATTCTACGTACGTCCATTTTCGTGAACAAACTGTATGGCTTGCGAGCCAAATAAAGCTGACAACTGCCGCTGGAGTTATGTCGACAGCGCAAAATCGCGTTAACTTGCTCGCGGCGTGTGTCGACGGGCTGTCTCTCGTGATGTAGGATATCCCATCTGAGTGTACGTCAACGTCATCTGCGTCGTTCCGTGTACAGCGGCTTTACGGACGCCATTTTGAAGGCTATGTGAAACGGTGCCACCAATCGAAACTTCATGAAACGATAGGGACTGAAGCGGGTATGTTCCACTATGTCCCAAAACAAATTCCGTATTTATTTTCTAACCGGAAACTACTGAGAAAAAAATATGTTGCATTAGTTATTGAACGCGCCATCGTTATGAGGGCTTCTCAAAATAACATACAGAATGACCTCATCGATTCCACTGCTGAAGTCATTCGTACAGAAATGTCGGACGTTATTGTGGATGGAACGGTAAATGTTTCAAGCCAGTCCCAACTTTAAATTATTTTGCGATGTTTTGTCAACTGGTAAAGTGTGTGAGAGAATTTTGGGATTTGTTGCTGTCAGTGATGACCGAAATGCTGTTAGCTAAGCGGAGCATCTGTTTGGCTGCATAAGTGCATCTGATCATGGAAGAAAACTTATAGCTCAGACGCAAGTTGGCTGTGCTATCATGACTGTGCAACATAATGAAGTACAAGAAGTTGTTCAAAAATGGTTCAAATGGCTCTGAGCACTATGGGACTGAACTTCTAAGGTCATCAATCCCCTAGACTTAGAACTACTTAAACCTAACCAACCTAAGGACATCACACACATCCATGCCCGAGGCAGAAATCGAACCTGCGACCGTAGCGGTCGCGCGTTTCCAGACTGTAGCGCTTAGAACCGCTCAGCCACCCCAAGAATTTGTGAGAGGCAAATATCCCTCAGTTCTCTTAGTGCATTTCAACGCTCATAAGGTGAATTTATTACTGAAACAGTCTGTTGAACATACACTCCTGGAAATGGAAAAAAGAACACATTGACACCGGTGTGTCAGACCCACCATACTTGCTCCGGACACTGCGAGAGGGCTGTACAAGCAATGATCACACGCACGGCACAGCGGACACACCAGGAACCGCGGTGTTGGCCGTCGAATGGCGCTAGCTGCGCAGCATTTGTGCACCGCCGCCGTCAGTGTCAGCCAGTTTGCCGTGGCATACGGAGCTCCATCGCAGTCTTTAACACTGGTAGCATGCCGCGACAGCGTGGACGTGAACCGTATGTGCAGTTGACGGACTTTGAGCGAGGGCGTATAGTGGGCATACGGGAGGCCGGGTGGACGTACCGCCGAATTGCTCAACACGTGGGGCGTGAGGTCTCCACAGTACATCGATGTTGTCGCCAGTGGTCGGCGGAAGGTGCACGTGCCCGTCGACCTGGGACCGGACCGCAGCGACGCACGGATGCACGCCAAGACCGTAGGATCCTACGCAGTGCCGTAGGGGACCGCACCGCCACTTCCCAGCAAATTAGGGACACTGTTGCTCCTGGGGTATCGGCGAGGACCATTCGCAACCGTCTCCATGAAGCTGGGCTACGGTCCCGCACACCGTTAGGCCGTCTTCCATTCACGCCCCAACATCGTGCAGCCCGCCTCCATTGGTGTCGCGACAGGCGTGAATGGAGGGACGAATGGAGACGTGTCGTCTTCAGCGATGAGAGTCGCTTCTGCCTTGGTGCCAATGATGGTCGTATGCATGTTTGGCGCCGTGCAGGTGAGCGCCACAATCAGGACTGCATACGACCGAGGCACACAGGGCCAACACCCGGCATCATGGTGTGGGGAGCGATCTCCTACACTGGCCGTACACCACTGGTGATCGTCGAGGGGACACTGAATAGTGCACGGTACATCCAAACCGTCATCGAACCCATCGTTCTACCATTCCTAGACCGGCAAGGGAACTTGCTGTTCCAACAGGACAATGCACGTCCGCATGTATCCCGTGCCACCCAACGTGCTCTAGAAGGTGTAAGTCAACTACCCTGGCCAGCAAGATCTCCGGATCCGTCCCCCATTGAGCATGTTTGGGACTGGATGAAGCGTCGTCTCACGCGGTCTGCACGTCCAGCACGAACGCTGGTCCAACTGAGGCGCCAGGTGGAAATGGCAAGCCGTTCCACAGGACTACATCCAGCATCTCTACGATCGTCTCCATGGGAGAATAGCAGCCTGCATTGCTGCGAAAGGTGGATATACACTGTACTAGTGCCGACATTGTGCATGCTCTGTTGCCTGTGTCTATGTGCCTGTGGTTCTGTCAGTGTGATCATGTGATGTATCTGACCCCAGGAATGTGTCAATAAAGTTTCCCCTTCCTGGGACAATGAATTCACGGTGTTCTTATTTCAATTTCCAGGAGTGTATATGGGAGGGCAATTTTTTTCATACAGTTTCCGGTTTTGTTTTTCTTCTCCAAATCGTCTAAAAGGTCTATTGCTTTGGATGAATCGATTAAATCACGTTTACCTGCATTATCCAACACCATATAGTTATATGAGCAGATAAATCGAGCTAGTGGCGAACTATAAGATTGAACTCTAAAAGCTTTTCAAGTTTATGAAAGATGCGTGGGACGGCGAAACGAGGGCCTTTTATCTGACACTTAAGCAATTTGTTTTCAGTTCATTGCCTAATGTTTTTTAGTGTGTGCTTCCCAAGTCAGCAGCTCTTTCAAAATACTGCAAACTAAACTCTTTGTTGTCGACTATTGCTTCAAGAAAGTCGGTCAGTTTAAGACTGAGTTACACGAACTAGGTGGTAAATCTGAAGAAGAGTGATCTAAAACCGAGCCAGAAGAAAGTGCTAGTGAGCTTCCAAAAAGAAGCAACGGTGTGGCGTCACTGACAGAGAAACGCCGAACCGTGCTTTGTTCTGCGAAATTGTTGATACTGTCTTGTGTCAGTTGAGTGGCAGGAATGCTGACTTGGATAATTTGGAGTTTGTTTCACGTATGAATTATGAAAAGTATAGCCAATATACAGATAACTTCCCTTGGGCAGCATTTAATTCCTGGAAAGCATCCTACGGTAGACATTTTGATATCCTTCGACTAAGGACGGAACTGTTTGTGTTATAGTCTTCAGACGAATGCCGGAACTAGCCAGTATTTACGCAAAGTCAGTTTCTCACCTCCTGGAGTACCTGAAGCATCAAAACAACTGAAATTAATTTTAACAATTCTTGCAACCAGTGCTTCGGCAGAAAGATCTTTTTCGGGCTTAAGAGAATCAAAACTTGCCTTCGAAATACACAGCCGCAAACTGGACTTTCTCACCTTGCTATTTTGTCCACTTTAAAACGATTGCTCAAGTACGTGAACAACAAGTATCATTCTAGGGTCCGTGACTGAAATTTTTGGCAAGAAGGATCGCCGAATTGACATCAAATAAATAAATGTCTGAGAAACGGAACTTTTAATATCATCCTTATTCAGGTAGACAAAGTGACAGGTATTTTCTCAGTGTCAGGCATCGCTCAGCCGGCCAACTCTTTACACGAGGTTGGACCACCTTGTACTTTAATGGACTGGATTGAACATTTTTCAGAGCAGTACTAGGGCGTGATAGGATGCAATAATGGATAATCGCAAACAATAACATATTAATAATAGCAATGACGACAATAATAATAATAGTTACAACAAACAAAACGTCGACTTTTTTAAAAAGTTGTTACAGTTGCGAATACCTCACGCCTCACCACTGAACTGCATCATCTATAAATAGCCTGTTTTTACCGTAAATATCCTCCACAAGTTCACTAACAAACAAGAACAACAAGAGTCCCAAAGCACTTCCCTGGGGAACACCCGAAGTTATTCCTAGATCTGGCGACGACTCTCCCTCCAATATAACGTACTGCGTCCTCCCTACCAAAAAAATCGTCAACCTAGTCACAAATTTCGCTTGATACCGCATTTGATTGTACTTTTGACAATTAGCGTAGATGTGACACAGGGTCAAATGCTTTTCGAAAATCAAGAAACACTGTATTTACCTGACTGCCTTGATCCAAAACATTCAGTACGTCACGTGAGAAATGTGTGAGTTGTGTTTCCCATGGTCGAAGTTTTCGGAATCCACGCTGGCTGGCATTGAGAATGCCACCCTGTTCGAGGTACTTCATTATATTTGAACTAGGAATACGTTCTAAGATTATAGAACAATTCGATGTTGTGGGTATTGGGGCGCTAGTTTAGTGTATCACTTCCACTTCTTGCTTCTAAACGGGTGTGACCTATTCATTCTTCCAACTACTGGGAACGGTTTTTTATTCGAGGGATCTACAATAGGATAGAGGCTCTCTCTGCTGCAGATTTATTATAGATTCTGATAGGGGTTCCACCGGGCCCTGGAGCTTTGTTCAGTTTTTACAATTTCAGCTCTGCCTCAGAACATCGTTTCAGTGCTATTAGGCTTAAATTGGGTTTTCTGTTATAAAGGTCAATAGCAAACCGTTAAATTCCGTCTACGTATTGAAGTCGGGTGGAACCACTCCAGGCACTGAATATGTCACATGACGTCTTTCACATTGCCATGCCACGCAGGTTCTGGAGCTGGAGAACGTTGCACAATGTTTTCAACGGCGGTCGGGTGTGAGTCAGACGGGCATGCTGGCAGCTCTGCCTTCCTCCGGACGAGCCCTTTCTGCCCGGGGCAGAGTGAAGGAGACCGACAGCCGGAGTTCAAGGTCCCGGCAACAGCCTCTGCTGCGGTCCCTCCCCCGGGCGTTTCTGGGAGGGGGGCTCGAGGCTAAGTCCCGGCTTTTCTTCCACCCCTCCTTTTGTCTGTACCTGCGTGTATCTGTAGGCACGGTGTGGGAGGAGCTAAGCTCTTGCACGCTTCCAAAGCGACCGCAATGACTGCCCCATGACGGCACCCCGGCAACGTATTTAAGGTTCCGCGGTTCGCTGCTGGAGGCAGAGCGTGTGGCGCTACACCACACCACACTAGCAGCTTGACCTGAAGCAGACGACAGACTACGCCATGTTCCGCCTGTCGGTGAGTGCCGTGCAAACTCCTGCCTAACTCATCTACATCTACATTTACAGCCATACTCCGCAAGCCACCTGACGGTGTGTGGCAGAGGGTACTTTGAGTAGCTCTATCGGTTCTCCATTCTATTCCAGTCTCATATTGTTCGTGGAAAGAAAGATTGTCGGTATGTCTCTGTGGGGGCTCTAATCTCTCTGATTTTATTCACACCTTAATAGTGGGTCACGTTGACATTGTGTTCCATTCATTCTCTCATAGAACGCGTCTGATTGATATATTTCGTACACAAATCTTCTTCTTACACTGCGATGTGTTTGACTACATAATTGTTGTCCATATTCCTCTATTATCCGCAGGTAACAAATTTTCCTATTTTTCTTTACCGCCCGTTTCTATACCTCCATTCCTCTAGTCATTAGTTAGTAGTACAGAAATATAAGGAGACTTTTTCCGCAAATTTTCATTCGCACTCTGAAAATGTTCACTATTCTCATGTTTTCGTTCGGACCGTACATCTTATCATCTTCAAATATTCACAGTAATTCTACGAAGTAAATGGATATTAAACGGTGGTAACTCATAGGGCAACCAAATAACTAACACATGGCCTATTCTATAGAGAAATCGATCTTATATTCACAGATTACATATACAGAATGTTCGCTCTTACTTCACAGAAGTTTCATGCAGAATGCACAAACCACTTTCAAATATATTTTGATCCCGTCATCCCTATAGTGAAAAAATTTGAAAACGAATTTCCTAGAGCGAAATATTCCAAAACTATTTCTCCTCGAAAGGAATAGCAGTTTTCAGTACATATCGTAAATGTGACTGGGATTTTTGATGGCCTCGATGTTTCCCCGAAAAAAAGGAAAAAAGAAGTCGTAGTTGTCGCCTCGTACTTTTGTTTATATTTCAGACCGAAACTAAAAGTTTGCTGTGTTTATCACGTTCTTACAGCGAATCTATCTGAAGGAGAATTTTATAAGTCCAAATATGGGATATAGAAAAATATTTTTCCTTTACCTGTGAAGCAGTTTTCTGTGCATCTCCACAATCTGACTGGTACTTACTTGCAGTATGAGGCTTGTTCAAGTCTAATAATGCTTCCATAAAGTGTACTTTTTACCCAAAGCCTTTGTGCTGATTCAGTTGAGACTGCAACTTTTCTCACTTTTCAACTGACATTTTGTTTGTCTATTCTGAAAAATACGTATCTTATACAACCGTCTCTACCTGTGTAATAAGTTTCTCAACTTAAACCTTGGGACTTAGTTTCCCGTTATTTACAAGATATCTTCGGGCACTACATGTCTCTGAGAGTAATTTTTTATGTTGTATCCTAAGAAGTACATGTGCCTGTGAAGATGTTTTCAAATTCTAATGCACTGAAATGAAGGTAATTTGTTACACAATGAATGATGTTACAATAAACCTCATTGTTCGTTAACATTATGAGCAGTGTATTCCATTCAGAGTCTGAATGCATTTCACGTAGATCGCGCAACAGTTCCTTGCATGCTAAAAATTGATGAACTAGAATATTGAGTATGTACTGCATTTTTATTTCAGTTCTGGTACGTCCTTTGTGATTTATCGTTTAGCTGCACATATAGGACAAAAGATATCTTCAAATTACTGTCGTCACTTTTAGGATACAGGTATTCAAAATATATGGAGAGGTGATAGATGAATCTGAAATAGGTTCTTTCCAACATCATTCAAGTCAAAGTTAGTAGCTAACATTCAAATCAATTTTATTACCTTTGTCTCTCTCGATGTATCTTGTAAACAAACAATGAGGCTCTAAAAGTGCAAACGGAAAATCTGTAGTTAAGTCCCCAGATTCGCCATCTATAATCACATTTACAGTTACATAGCTATATCAGTTATAGAAATGGTTGTTTCACCAATCTCAAGACTGATTTCCGCTCGTCTTATTCCAGTCTGAGCAAGTACACAGAAAACTAAATGAGGATGTCAACTCGTATACTCAACTTCTATGCTGCATTGTGTTATTAGGTACAGAGTTTTTCCTTTCATCGTAGTTGTTTTTCTCTTTTTTGTATGTAGTTTTCTAATGAAAATGAGACACCCAACTATTCTATCAAGAGAGGCTACTCGTAACAAGTGATCGAGCGAGGTGGTACCGTGGCTGAAGCAACTTAAATTTTCAAGGATCCGGAATAAAATTCCTATCCGCCCCCCGGCGACTTGTATTTTACATTGGTAATAATATTGTAAATGTGGCCAAAACGGACTGCATAATTCTTGCAGTGAACACCGATTTACCCTTAGGTAACACACGTTAACACGTTCATGCGCTCTATTGTACAGGGTGCATTCTCAACACGCTTCCAACGGAAATTAAAGCTGTGAATGATGCAGCATATATTTTCAAATAATGGTTAAAAGGTTTCCTTGTACTACACCTTTTATATTCTGATCCTCGTATTAATGTCGAATCATTTACGTTATGTAGTACTCAGACCTTTACGGTTCCTTAAAGTTTTGTTCCGTTCTGTAACTTAAAAATTTGTACATCAACCATCGTCGGTTTTGGTGTTAAAAGAAGTAGATAAATAAAATAAATAAAAATATACCGAACAGTGTGCAAATTAGAATAATGCAGCTGCAGCTGACTATTCGCTTAATGTTGACCACAATGACAGAGGAATGTTACTATTGTATCTTCGTCTGATCATCTTGATTTGGTCACAGACTTGCAAACACAGTTACACGTCTCGCAGTGTATTTGCAGCAGAGTTACCTTATGCCATTTACGAGATAAATGATTTCAGTCTGCACAACCGTTTTTAGATCTGGAGATGGTCGAGTAGATTGAAAGTGCCCATCTTGTTATTGACGTGTGCAATCGGGACTGCAAGTGAAGAGTGATTGTTGGTAAGGCTCTGTATTAGCCTCAATGTCTCTAATTTTCTCGTGTGGTCATACGTCCCTCAAAATGACCACCACAAGAAAGTTAGAGAAATTAGAATTATTACAGAGTTTCACCGACGATCATTCTTCCCACGTGTCATTCGCAAGTGGAACAGTTAAGGGGAAGGAGGGGTCAGTTTGTGGTACCAGAAGTTGCCGGCGCCACCCATAGCCATAGGTGACTTGCAGAGTAGATATAGATACACCAAAGGCTGCTGAATCTCTATGTGCAATACCGTTACATGGCCCCTAATCAGGATTTAGATTTCCATCGATGTCGATAAACCTTTGCAGGAAAAGGTAGAGAGAGCTACGGACGATTCTCCAATCCCTCTTTGTTCCAGTGAAGGCACTGTTCATTGTCTAACCACTTAAACGTCAAAGAGGCATTTGAGCCAAATCTTCCCACAGGGGGAGACTGAATAGCCATTCACAACCACTAGTAGCCCTTCAATTATTTATCCATTAGTTTCAGAACCACCGAACATAAACGGCATTGCTTGTTGGAATACATAAACAGGCTGTGGAAGAGTACGCACTGTCAATGATCTATAGTTTCTCGCTGTTGGGTACCTCCACGTCAGTTTACTCACGGAAGCCCGCGAAATTCGTAGGTACAACAATATTTTCAACAAGAAAAAGGGGGCAATACAGTGACCGCGGGCTCAAGTCTAGTCTGACACTGGCTACTGTCGGACAGAAATCCGGTGACGTCCAAGAACAGGCAACGCGTCACTTTTTTTTATTTGTTCTCATTTCGAGAGATTCAATCAGTTATATCACTAGGGTCGTTAGGATAGATGGTTGCAAATTATATGGAATTATGCAGTGCAACTGAACGAACATTTTTGTATGTTACGATCATCAACAAATCTCCACGTTTCTAAACGAACTACAACCCTTCATGAAGTGTGTATGCGAAGCACTCAAGCTCTTTACTAACAGTAAGCGTATGGTGCTTGGAGCGCGATCAGTTACGTTATGGGCAGGTGACTAAAGTGGTGACAAGTGCCTGTAGTTACTGTCTCGTGTAATAGACAAGGCAGTAAAAATGTAAACAAATGAAGAGCAAGAATGCAGCTGCAGCAGGTAGCTGCCCTGTGAGCACCGGTTCTCCAGGTGACGTGGCGACAGACAGACCTCTTTTGTTTTTATGAGAGTGTTAAAAGGATACCTGGGCTGTTGCGGTGGGGGGCGGGGGGGAGGGGGGCGTCAGTAGGGGGTAGGGGTCAGCCCACGGCTCGTCAAGGCGTCCTTGGGTGTACGACCTCGTACATGATTCACTGCGGCTGCCTCCAGAGCAGCTATGGAACGCAGCTGCAGGTGCGTCTTCTGCCGGCACGGCAGCCCTGCCCCTACGCGCGCCAATACTTTGCTGGTTTCCCCCGATGAGCTCTCGATGTGCGAAATACTATCAGGCCCACGTTCACCAAGCATTCAGCTGTGTTTTGAAACTACAGGTCACAGTCGAGCGAGCTGGTGCTGGGGTTCAGTGGACACGCACTGGGGAGGACGTTCTCCTATCGCTATATTTTCACACTATCACTTGAAACTGAAAGAGGCAAATGTGAAGTAGCATTTCACATAAGCCATGGTGACCGCAGCGGTCGCGCAGTTCCAGACTGTAGCGCCTAGAAACGCTCGGCCACACCGGCCGGCGGGATTTTTGTGTTTAGTGCGCTCTTAATGTTCTTTCTGCGATATAAGTATGGTTAAATAATTTAAAGTCTTCATCCTCAGTGCATATTACAACATGTGACATTAATCCAAAGTGTCTCATAGTAAACAATATTGGTTACCATAGAGCATACAGAGGTCTAACGTGAACCTGTTTTTCGTGACTGATTGCTGTTCTTGACCCCATTGTCCATGCTCCATTGTATAAAAATGTCTTGTTTAAACCATGTATAAATGAAAAGACGATAGTCAAACGTACAAAACAATGAATGTGGTAAGTACAGTTCATTAGTGACTGATGAGGAAATATGAACACATCCCGCTCGTAACTAACAGTTTGAGCAGGTATACAAATAATACAAACAGTTTAGCATCTCACATTCAACTCAACTCATTTTTTCTTCAGGTAGACGAAGTGATATCTTTAATAAATAAATGGAACTGGATGACAAATAAAAAAATATGAAGAAATATTTGAATGACATGCTTTACGTCTTTTAAATTTTCCTTATGACTTCATTAGCATTATTACCCATGCAGATCCGTAACACGTGATTACTTGAATACGAGGACGAAGGTAACATCATAAAAATAAAAAATCTCTCGCAGTATCAGTTGTCGATTACTGTGCAGACACCACAAACTCTGAACAGTATTAACTGAACAAAGAATAAGAAGAGCTTAATCTTTTTACCCTTGTAATAACTCGACGATGCAATTTTAATATGTCTGAAAGCTCAAGTAGTAAATCAACGATCCTATATCTGATATTCTTCGGTACAATAAAATGGAAATTTCAGAAGTAGCAGCCAGGACTCGTACCATTCTCTCTAAATTGAATAACGAAATTAAAAGGAAAGCCGGAACATGGACTGGCATCAGCAAAGTAATATCTTTGTCTGCACGTCTCGCGATGTTATTTAAATAGCTATAATTTTCTAATAAAATATCGATTAATAAACTAACGTGTGTCGAAATGGATACTGCAAGGGCAAATTAAGCCTCTCTTTGCTGAAAATAGAATATAGTTAAATACGATATGGAGCATGGTATCTGGCATGTCTCAAGCAACGTAAACAGGTACTTGTTTTCCCTGGGGGCGACCAGTGCCGCAACTGCTATCCATCTGAGTGACTAGAAATACGCCCCCTTTGCTCTTTTACTGGGCTGCATCTGGTGTCACTTGGCGCGTAGTATCTCCATCTGCTTATTTTCCCACTTACACGCGACTCTCTTCATGATTGACGGAACACCATTTCGCCACATTCTTATCGGCGGTGCTGAAGCATGAGCTTGCTTATTCCCATTTTTTCCCGAGAGTGCTCGTAGCCAGTAGGACAACACATCGTTCCCTTGACTCTGCGGCAGGACAACGTTATCGTGCAAGCTGTGGGCCATTTTTTGTTTGCTGGGTAAATCTGCTGAATATTCTGTAGGTGGTTCTGCTTTCGAATTCCAGTATACAATTTAAATTTGTCAAATGTTATTCTAGCAAAGCTTACACAAGGCTCAAGCTCACGTTATCACCTTTCCAGAACTCTCCAAATTTAAGTTCGTGCGTCTTCCATGAAACTGATTTAATGCTTTCATCCTACCTTATGTCTCTTCGCAGCTTTAGCTCGGCAACGTCTCACAGGAAGACAACATAGGTGCTAGATGCGTCGGTACTGTACGTGAGAGCTGTGCATGTGAAAGGAGTTCATGTGAAGAGAAAACAGTGCACGATGCTCAATGGGAAGCATCACTTGTAAGAATCCGCAGATACGCAAGGAGTTCAGTACCCTGCAAGAGGTGCGTTGCGCTACGGGTCGTGGGACTTTCTGTGCTAAATCAACGCCCCTTTGAACAAAGGCTGCAATTTGCGGTAATCGCCGAGTAATGCCACTTAAGCTTGCGGCTGTCTTCTCGCCTGTCTGTATAGGGATGACTAACCGCGACGCGTGCCACGTAATAAACGTAACTGCTGTTTTTTGCAGCGACTGTAATTCTGTCTGCAGTAATAGCTGGAGTTCCGAAGTCACGGTACTTGATCTCTCACTCTCACTATTACATTACTTAAATCCGAGTACCCTTGTTGTCTTCCAACAGTCTGAGTTAGTTGGTACAAAAGCCAACGTAAATTCTGTTGCGAACTACATACTGAAGGACTACAGAGTAGTTGTAGTCTGGTAGTAACGCGCAGTCGCGATACTTTTTTTCCTGATTTATACAGCGGCATGAGATCTCTCAGTTTGTTCACAGACAACACTGTAATGTACACAAAAAAAACCGTGACGGGGTAAGTAAAAGATTTTGCCGAGAGACGTGGTATTAGCAACAGGTATAATGAATGAAAGCCCCCATCAAATGTGTGAATTCGTTTATTCAATCCACACACCATGTTCTGCGTACCCCACCGTGGAGGAGAGTTTCCAGAGATGTGAAACAAGAAGAAGTGGGCACAGCAGGCTACTTCAGCTGAGCAGACTAACAACAAAATTATTAGCAGAGTTAGGTATGAGTTTCTGAGTCGCTCTATGTTGTCCTAGATGGCGAAAGCGACCACCCAAAAGTAAACGTGTTTTGTGTCGCGTCAGAAGGACGCTCTTCGGAAATATATATGACATGACAGAACATGCCACAATTCACTATCTGAGATACCTCGCTGAGATACCTCTCATACGCTCGAATTCTTTTCCTAACCTATAGGATCATCATTAGTCTGTTAATGCATTGCTCGGTATCGTTACCTCTTTTCACCAGTTTCTTACGTGGTTTAATCTTGGACTACACGTCTCCACTCGCAATTATGTTTATCTCTTTTAACATAACGTCAAGAGGCAGATTGGTAGTATTGTTAGCTTGATCCAACCATCTACTGGCTGCTGTTCCTAGTTGTCATCTGCTTTCGATTTTTCCTTGCTAGATGGTCTTTTCTAAATTGTCGACTTCTCTTCTCACAATGTATCCACATATCCGGAAGTATCTTCGGATGGCACAGATATTTTAACTTTTAACTCGTTTCCGAAGTGTTTGACTTCCTCACCAGAACAGATAACGGCGTAGATAGAAGGAATTCAGAGGTGTGCCGCTAGATCTGTAGCCGGCAGTCCAACCAGGACCAATCATAAGAAATGTTTAGGAATCCGACAGGGGAACTCTGAGAAATAAAAAGCGACGTTAATTTCATCAAACACTGTTCGACATAGTTAATATTACATACCAACAGAATAACGGCTCTGTTAGGCATACATACAAGGTGTCTACAAAAGGTCAAAACTGTAAAGATGGATTTTTTCGTCAGTCTTTTCTGGTTTGATCTGAGCCACCACTCATTAGTTTCCTCTTCTAATCTCTTCACCTCAGATTGACACTTACACTCAACGTCTTTCTCTGTTTGTTTTGTAAATTTTAGTATCTGTCTTCCTTACAGCTTTTTCTCTCTGCGGCTCACTTTAGTACATTGGAAGATATTCTTCGATATCTTAGCAAACGAAATGGCCCATTGGTCAGCAAATTATACTCGCAATTGGGAGAACGCCGGTTCAGATCCCCATTTGGTCATCTACATTTAAGTTTTCAGTGATTTCCATAAATCACTTAAGGTGAATGCCAGGATGCTTCCTTTGAACGAGCACGGCCGATTTTCTTCCCAATTCCGAGTTTGTGCTCCGTCTCTAATGACCTCGTCGTCGACAGGACGACACACTAATCTTCCGTTTCTTTCTTCCTTGATGTCTCAACGCTTGTAATAACATTCTAGGCCTTCTTACGGTTGTGTTTCCCATATACTCCTTTCTTCGCCGTCTCCCTACAGATGATGATAGACGATCCCTAACAGATGGATTTGGTATAAAAAATAAATGATCAGAAATTAACATCTATTCGTAGGCCTAACCTACTCCTTACAGCAACGACTTATAGCATCTGTTCAAGTGACGGCGGGTAGTGGGACTGACGTTATTCGTTGACAGAAATAGCCCAGTTGTTAGCTCACGTTGCTTATGGCTGTGGCATAGCTTCTGCTCCAGTAGGACCGTCATGACTGTGTTTCATGTTAAAGTTGACGAATCTTCTCTTAGACGATCTGTCTGTATTTGAACGTAACTTGTGAATATCTGACATCATTCGGGAACATGCTCATAGTTTCGCCAATCTGCAAACAAGGATCAAATATTTTAGCGAAACTCACGACATCTTTATCATGCCAGAATTAGGTAGAAACAATACCTCCGTCTCCAGGAATGATTGTAATTGCCCCGGCGTTGCAGATCAACTCAGAGTACCGCAGCTGGAGATAAAGTGACGTAATCCAGTGGTAGATCGTCTCCGCGAGCCGCATTTAGGAACCTCGATCAGGAGTGTAGTTTCAAGAGTGTAGTTTGTAGACGATTTCTCACATTCTGAGCAACCGCCATGGTAATTTCTGATCGCAGCCTTGGAAAGAGAGCGAATATACATTAAAATACGTACACACACAAAGACAGGACAAAGTATTGGCATTCGTAAAAATTTGGCGGACACGATTTTCGTATCTTAGGCTAGAAGATTTTGGTGCAGACAGAAAAGATATTATCTTACCTGATCACACGCGTAATAAAAAAGTGGTCATGGCTGGACGATTATCATCAGTAGCGGACTGTCTCTCGCGGTACAAACGGTGAAAGATCAGAGGAAGATGATACACTTGTCATATTTATGTTTTAATTTGTTGTACTCAGTTAATCAAGCTTAACACCCATACTCTACGTCTTCAGTACTGTTGACTTCATTGCTATGTATCTGAAGCGTTATATGTACAAGGCACGCATCAATATCATGTACATTTCGCACTCACACATTAGGTATCAACAAATATATGAGCACAAGTTGACGAAATGCCCACAGATCAAAAAAATTGTTTGTCACTGAAAGAAAAGAAAGACGAGTTACGTTTTGCGCAAGAGATACCATTATTAGATATATATTACATGACTCATTTCTATATTTATGTTACGAAAAATGTTCGTATGCAGTGTTATAGGAGCCTTCTTCTAGCCACAGAGCACTTTGCTCTCCGGAAGCTAGTGTGGTACCTACCGCACCAGACATTCTGATTTACCTTTACCAAAATGTTTCCTTCAATAAGTCAAGTCAGTTCTAGACGATGTATTACTTGTTTCTTCCCTATCTTTGTTAAGTGTGTTACATTATTGTTACTGAGACGTAAAGCGCAAGGTAAGACTACAGGAAATCTTTTACAGAATAAAATACTCAATAGCGTATTTTATTGTGTAGTAGCCTAACCCAGGCTGATTTTGTCAATACGACAATACTTCGGCCACCAGAGACGTATTTCCCGAAAGTTATCTACAGTTATTTTTACCTCAGTTTTTGCGTCTGACGTCGGAGGTACTCTTTCCGTAGCTCCCAAGGTCTCTTCCTCTTTAAAGCAACGCCACCGCTGCGTCAGAAGGTTGTGCGCCGCTTTGAAGAGCCCAGAGACACTCGCCCACTAATGGAAACGTCGGCTTTCGTATGGTAATGAGGATCCAAGTCCATTCAGCGTGAATGCGGGGCCGCAGAGACTCGCGTCATTTGCAGTCAGTGCGATGGTGCAAGTCAGCGCCGCGTTCATCCGCGTGCAAAACACTGGTCGGCTCTCCAAGGTTTACTCACTGATGACTTGCCATCAACAACAGAAAGTCCTCATTTCAGCCAAATGCGCAGATTTTGTTCCCAGTGATAGAGGAAGGAATTTACACCTACTACCATACTGTAACGGGAACATAATATATTACTGGCCTCCTCCTTACTCCATTCACGTGTGGATAACTGGAAAAAACTATCTCTACACTTCCAAAGATGCTCATTTTTTTCAAATATTGGCTTCACTGGCGGCTGTTTTAAGGTATAGGGAACGAAATAATACTATCCTTCAGTTCTGGGATCTGCGTTCCTAGATATAAATCGTTTGACTGACTGATTTGGCTCAGCTATTCATTGATACACCCATTTTACATACGATTCAACCGGGAATGTACAGTGTCTGAATTTGATTTCTGTATGCGTAGTTTTGATCCTACAGAATTTTGTTTCAGGTGATATACTTAATCTGTTCCGATTCCAGTCGGCCGCGGTGGCCGAACGGTTCTAAGCGTTTCAGTCCGGAACGGCGCGACTGCTACGGTCGCAGGTTAGAATCCTGCCTCGGGCATGGATGGGTGTGATGTCCTTAGGTTAGTTAAGTTTAAGTAGTTCTAAGTTCTAGGGGATTGATGACCTCAGAAGTTAAGTCGAATAGTGCTCAGAGCCATTTGAACCATTTGTTCCGATTCCAATAGTAACTCTCGCTAATATTACTCATTCTGATGGATTATTTTACTCAGATACTGAATTGACCAATTTGCTGGTCTCATAATTAATTATCAACTAACCTATCACAGAAATTTCTTCAGTGAAGGGAAAATTGAAACCTAATATTTTCATCTAATTCATTCATCTGTCTTATCTTGCTTGCTGTCGTAGTGATCACCCTAGTGAAGAAGGATACAGCATCCGTAAGGGCCACGCAGTCAATATACATCTCTTTGAGCAACAGAGATAACCTGAAGTGGACATCTTTTTCTTCTTCTTTGAGCAAGTTATTGAATGAAGGTTCCCGTACTATCAATTCCAATTTCTTTCTTTTTATGGATAAATTCTTCAGTTTTCAGTAAGGACCACAATAGTCACACAATAGTAGCTGTCCACTTCACAGGCGATTACAGCTTAAACTCAGTCACCAACCCTAAGGCTAGATTAGATATCACTGTTGTTTATTGGGCAGTGTACTACAATGATGACATGGCCCTGGCTTGTTCTGATTTGAAAATCGACTCTTCCATCATGCCAGGAAGAACATGCTTTCTGAAGTGGAATCCTTCATGGAGCAATTATCTAGTTTTTGTTCAGTTTTGATGTATACAAGAAATTCAAAAACATGAAATTCATACTGTAGACGCTATTAGAATACACGTTAAATGACAGGACATATTCCATACGTGGTAACTCTGATGTCCCGTCGGTTGATCACGCTGCAGCAGATGCATAGTGACGCAAATATTTTTCTAATATACTATATAGAGCATACGAATTACTATTTTCCAGGACTAACTGAGCAAGAATTACTTCACTGGTGGAAACTGATTTTTCCATGCGTCTTTATTCACCAGCTGTAGACTGCCCAAAATAAATCTGAATTTCCGACACTTCAGGATAGAGCTCAGTGCTCTGTTGGATATGATTTAGGGCGTACTAAGAGTTTCCTACCGAGTTAAAAATTCCATTTTTTTGCACAATATTACGACAAGTGACTCAGTCGTCTTCGTGAGATGTTTGGAGCTGTATGGACTCCAACAGAACTGTGCACAAAAATAAAATTATCAATTCGAATGGTTCAAATGGCTCTGAGCACTATGGGACAACATCTGAGGTCATCAGTTCCCTAGACTTAGAACTACTTAAATCTAACTAACCTAAGGACATCACACGCATCCATGCCCGCAGCAGGATTCCACCTGCGACCGTAGCAGTCTCGCGGTTCCACACTGTAGCGCCTAGGACTGCTCGGCCACAGCGGCTGGCTTATCAATTCGCCTGGTAGCCTGAAAATATGTCATCTACCAGTCACCCCTAGAACACATCGGAAAAGTTCTGGACGTATTTCTATTGCGTCTGTGTAGTGAGAGAGAGGGCAGCAGATACACTTTTGACATTTCAGTGTTATAACCTGATCTTTGATTACGAAACTTTAGGAGCATGCTACGGCACTACTGATATCATAGAACCCAGACGCATTCACCATTGAGTCCCAGTGTCAACTCTACAGTGTGTATAAGATTACCATATCCACTCTCATTCACACCATATGATGTCCTGCCACCGAAAGTCTTACTTTTTATCTTTTTTTTTCAGATGCATTACAGAAACTAAATTTCGATTGTAAGAACTTCGTAGTAGAAGACATTATAAACAGTACCTTGTACTGAATTTCGGAAGTTTGTTGGCTGGTTAAGAGCTTGTTTGGCATCAGAGTATCACAATATAAATCCCGAACGTCCAAGACATAACATAATATTAGAAGAGAACCCAGCACATTACACTTACGAACCTTTGCAGTTTAAGATAATTTAAAGACTACGAGGTCCTGAAGGCTTGCTAGTATTTATTAGGTAATTACAGGCTGAACACATCACATCTGGAAAAAGAACACTGGGGAAAATACCAGTTAAGGGGGTTCATATCATACTGAAATCCATCTGAAGTGGTTTCTAGTAGAAAGAAATGGAACGGTTTAAGTAGAACAAGTACTCGTCCTTCCAGATGCGGAACTAAGATGGACATGTCTGTGGTCTGGAAGCGAACCGTGATCTCTGCATGCTTCCCAAGTCAGGCTGCAGATATTTGCTTCAACACTGGCGCCAGGAGGTGTTCTAAGATTCGTGCTTTGTGTTTCAGTTGCTGGTGCTAGCGATGGCGGTGACGGTCGCCTTCTGCATCCCCGCAGACGTCGATCCACAGCCAGAGGATGCGCAGGAGACGCTGGGAACCGCCGAGTCTGCGTGGGGCGGCCGCGGCTGGGGCGGCGGCTGGGGGGGCCGCGGCTGGGGAGGCAGAGGCTGGGGAGGCGGCTACGGGGGCAGAGGTTGGGGGGGCGGCTACGGGGGCAGAGGCTGGGGCGGCGGCTGGGGCGGCGGCGGCTGGGGAGGCCGCGGCTGGCACTACGGCTGAAGCTGAAGCCTCACCTGCCACTGTTACTCACTCACTGTTGCTGCCAATAAACTGCTCTCTGCTTCCACTCTAATTTGTGTTTGAATTTTGTATCACATCTCCCTCACTTGTTTCCACCGCCTACAGCCTCTAAAGATACGTTATACTCTCAAAATAAGTATACCTATATCTCATTACGTGCTGACTGTTTAGTGTCATGATGTTTTTATGTGGCTGGAATTTAATTAATTTATTTTATTTTATTTATTCACGCATTTATTTTACCTGGCAAGATTAGGACCTTCAGGCCCTCTCTTACACCTAACCAGGCATACTCAAATTGAACGAATTTCAGTTTGTACAGAACATTATGGACATACTACGTGTTATACAGTATTAATGTTAAAGAAAAAAACAGAGATTATAACAGTAGTACAAGGATAATTATAACAACCAAAAAATAATTATAACAATCAATAATAATAATTGTAATGACTACGTATATGAAGTAAACATATTTTTCTTTTATGAATGTCAGTCCTATTGCTAGTTGGGAATTTTCCCGTTATGTTCTTGCAGCGTGTGAGTTATTCACATCGAGCAGAGACATAAGACGATAGAACAGGGTGAAAGAGATATAGAAGAGGTAGCTAGGTTAGAGGAAGAGAAATAGAATGGTAAAATTCGAAGCTATGATGGAGAGGAGAAAGAAAGAGATGAGAGGGGCACAACAATGGTGGCTATACCGTCCCTAATGTGTAAGTTTTGAGTTCCCTCTTGAATGTTGAGTGGTTCAGGATAAGACGCAGATCACAGGGGAGCGCGTTCCATAGTCGTATGGCTGAGATGGAGAATGACACGGAGAAAGGTTTTGTGTTATGTAGAGGTACAGCCGAGACGCTAGATGTATCCGATCTGTATTACGGTTGTGGAATGATGATAGGTGTTTAGTGTGAAAGGTAAGTATTGGGGGCACCAGTGACTAAGATATCGATGAAGTAAGCACATCGTGTGGAGATCGCGTACCTTATGTGGGCGTATCCAACCTAGTTGAGAGTATGAAGGACTGATATGATCATACAACCGTATATTGCACACAGCTCTAATGCAAGCATTCTTCACTAGCTCGAGGCATCTCGAATTTTTACTATTTGTGCCGTGTTGAACTACATCACAGTAGTATAGATTAGGCAAGACTAGTGTTTGGACTAATTTTTGTTTAACATGGGTTGGAAAAATTTTTCTAAATTTTTGGATTGCTCGTAGGGAGGCGAACGATTTCCGGCAAGCTGTGACTGTTTGTTCTTCCCAGTGTAGGTGTTCATCCAAGATTATTCCAAGGTCTTTTACTGTTTTTTGATATGGTAGCTGGGTATCATTGAGGAGTATTTGAGGGACTGTTTCGCGAAAGTACCGGCTGATTAACTTTGGTTGAGATATAAGAATGAGCTGGGATTTCTTGGGGTTTAGTTTCAGACCTAGGTTCTGTGCCCATCGAGAAACAGTGCAAAAATCTGTGTTCATACCCGCTAGTGCGTCAGAAATATTCTTGGGGCTTGCATTTATATTCAGTTGGATGTCGTCGGCATATAGATGGTAGTTGCAGGAGTGAATCACTGAAGAAATATCATTAATGTACAGTGAGAAAAGTAATGGACCAAGGACGGAGCCTTGGGGAACTCTAGAGCGCAGATTTTTTCCATGATGACTTCTCCGACCTACAAATGACTTGTTGACTTCTGTTTTTGAGGTAGCTCTCGAACTAGTGTATTGCGCTGTTTCACAAATTCAGCTGTTTCATTTTAATTAGTAATATATCAAAGTCAACTGTCTCAAAAGCCTTGCTACTAAATTTACTCGTATGACATACAATAAAGAGGAGCATAAGCTAATAACTCAATAAGTACTATAACAAAGCACCGCACGAATATATTCTACACATTCCTTTAGCTTATACAGCAAAAACAAACTGCAAGGTCTTGGTACACTTTAAGTTGTCTTACGTGATACAAATAGTCACTTCTCAAGTATGCCATCATAAAGTTCATGATCAATTTATGCAACAAGTACGTACATTTTATAACATACTTTTAACGAACTATTGATCGACTTCCTCCTATACAAGTCACATCGTCGATACTAGGCAGGCAGAGCCACTCCCAAACATAAACAGTGTATGGATTAATAGTTGTAGTGGACTGAGAATTCTTTGTTGTACCGCGTAGTATGCAAATTACCAATGAGATTTCCCTATCCTAGGAGTCAATAATACAGTGACAGTAATAATTTAGTGAACTCAAACAGCAAAAGGTTATGAGAATAGGGTACCGATGTACGAATGGGATACTTTAGTTATAGTAATAAAACGTGATATGTTTGCATTTACTGCAATGCCTTTTACAGAAAAAGGAAATTACAAATCTCAGAGCCGATATGACTAGGTGCGGACACGACTCAGTTATTAAGGGACGGTCATTCATAGTGTGGTGATGTCAGCGGCGGACGGTGTGTCGGTACGGCGCATCACTAATTAGTGGCAGCAGCGAATCGGCAGCTGTCTTCGGCGACCCGTGGCTTTATGGCGAGGCGGCGTGGTCCAGGTACAGTCTCTGCATTGACAGCTCGTTGTGTGTTGAGTGGCCAAAGCTGCGATGTCATGATGTTGGGAGGCGAGTATAGGCAACGGATCGAAGAGCTCCCATGTCCTCTTGGCTTCCGTATTGTCTCACCGACTATCTGATCATCCATCTTACTTTGCTAAACTCAATAGCTCCTCGAAATTTTTTTGTTCTCGACATTTTCATTGGCGGACTAAATTTGCAGTGCCGCCCAATGACTAATCACTGTTTCACTACAAAACCTTCCAGTGCAGGGAAATTTTCTATCTTCTGTGGGTTGGTGTGTGACTCGAAAATTTGCATCTTTCTCACGACTTCACTGTCAAGGCTGCTCAAAGCGTTGGTCACACACTGTTCCATTGTTTGCTGCGAAAGCAGTCACACAACACTTATCTGTAACAGTTATCTCTGTCTGAGACCTGGACAGTCTCAAGTTAATGTCTCTTTTAAGAGTATTCTGTTGTTTTTATTTATAATCAAGCTCCTTACTGTCCAAAAAACATTTTTTAAGCAGGCTGACTTCTTCCACAGTTTTTTAGTTTCACACACCTCCACTAGTGCATTCTTGACACTTTTGTGTCTATGCTTTTTCTAAGTCAATGCATGAGTCCCCCAATTATCAGCACTTTCCACGTCGTTCACCAGGCTCTACGCAAGGTGCCCACTCTTAAGCGAGGCAAAGCCATCCACTGGGTTACCCCCTGCATGGCTGCCGAAAGCCCCCATGCCCACGTCCTTCCCGGCCCCTGAAGGAGGACCGACTTTCCCCCTTATCCTGGCCCACTGGCGCGGTGAGTCGTCGAAAGCGGCCACCAATGAAGATACTACGTAGTAATAATTTAGGTGAGATGTCTTTTTTTTTGAACTCATCAGTTCTTATTGGTTCTATCAGTACCGTATGCTTAGAACTGCTTCCCTCAATAACAGAGAAAGAAGACCTTCACTCTGATTTTTACCATTTGTTTCATCAAAGAAAGTCACCGACAAGACTTTCTCTCGATAAAAATTACCCAGATGGCTGAGTGACCGAACGTAACTCTCAACGATAATTAAATAAATTGTACTAAACAGCGTATAGTAATAAAAACAGTATCCAGTCGGTTCCTGCCGCTGAGGAAAAAGGTGAGTGAGACATTACAATTTCTTCGAATCGCCCGGAAGCAGTTGAAGAAAATATGTTCAAAGCTTTTAACGCAAACAGTGAAGAAGATGAGTGTTAACCAGTTAAGATTCATTTTACAAGTCATGAGGAAACAGTTTATAGGCCATGGTATTTCTCTATGGTAAACTCTAATGTAACACACACACAAATACACATAAATGGCTGTAGTACTCTAATAATTTGTTCCTTTCCGTGATACGGATTAAATCTCTTCTGTACATTTCGTATGTTTTTTGTTGTTGAGTTGCTTTGGAACATGTTCATCTTCCAGAAACTGTAATAATTTGTTTCTGTTTGTTATGCGTTTCCAGTTTAAATTCTCTGTGTTTTTCTGTTAGAAATTTCAATGATAAATAGCCAACAAAGCATGATCATCATTTTCGTAAGTCATTTTGCTCCTCATCCATGTTAGGTTCATAGTGTCTATACAGTTTATTTTTGACGATGTTGGGATAAATTTTGCATGCCAAGTTCAATACACTTATTCCTCGATAATCACAATCGGTTAGTATCCTTTTTTGTAGACTGGAGTGACAATTGTCTTAGTCCAGCTGTCAGTTATATCATCTCCCGATCAAATCACATGTAACAAGTTTAGGAATCTGTATATAAATGACACGATTGCATATTTAAATATATCTGGATATCACCTCCTCTTGGGGCTTTATTCACTTTATCTTACATGTGGAAGCGGCCTTTTCGACCATACACTTGCTCAACGAGCTTCTTCCATTTCTTTCTGTCGAATGCACTGTCTTTAGATTCGGTGATGATGTTCATTCTAGCTGTGTCCTCGCGGATGTTGTCTCGCCACCTAGTTCTGGGTCTTTCTCTCGTTCCATCTACTGTCCTGTCGAATGTTATTTTAGATTGCATATTCTTGTTATATGGCCTGCCCAGTTCAACCTTCCCTTCTTTAGTACTTCGACTATATTAGGTTGTTTGTACAGTTCTCTTAATTCTTCATTTCTTCTTGTCTCCCATTCCATTTTATTTTCAACATACACCGGTCCAAAAAATTTTCTTCATGTTTTTCTTTCATATAAACATGAAATGTAGTAAAGGAAACGAAAGAGAATGCATGGTTGGGAAATCGTGACGGCTGGCCGCAGAGGACGTTGTGGTAATGTCAAAAGTTGAAAATTTTTGCCAGATCGCAACTTGAACCCGGATATATCGCTTCTCATGAGCGGTTGCCTCCTATCGAATACTGACCTTTTTTCTTTATCTTTGTTTCTAAATATAAATACTTCACACCTGTATGTTACGGGTATAATGGTCGACTGATACAAGCGGGCTTTGAAGTTAGTTTTAAATGATCTTTTCTTTAAGATTTTTATAAAACTAAAAAGAGTTTTCTTTGCTGTTGCTACCCTTATATTGTTGTTATTAAAATGACTCCCTAATTACTTAAGGCAGTCAGCTGTTTTGAAAGTGAATCCATCTACAATCTGGATTTTCCAATTTATGACCAGATACTCCGTCTTTTCTTCACTAACGCGTAATCCTGTTTTCTCAGCGATTTTCTAATAGTTTTGTATCATTCTGATTGATTCTGTTTTGGAATTGTTTATTAACGCTACATTATTTGCGTAGGTAGGTCTAGTAATGTTCACCTCCTGCATTGGAATCGCATGTGGATTAGTTTTACTAAATTCTCTATCGATCTTCTGTATGATGAGGATAAATAAAGCAGGTGAAATGGTGTTACCTAGTCTCAGTCCAGCGAACATCTTAAAATTTGCCGTTTCTTCTACAGGTTTCTTTACGCGACATAAAGTTTCATCTATACTCATTTTAAGTAAGCTGATTTGGTATTTCAGATTCCCTTATTATATTTAGGAGCGTCTGCCCGTGTATGCTAGCTTAAACTTTTTTGAAATTTAGGAATAATATATGGACATCAAAACTGAGTTCACACATCTTCTCAGCCATTTTGTATTAGAATGAATAAATGCTGTAATGTGGATCTGTTTTTGTGGAAACTGCAATGGTAGTCACCAGTTAGTTCTTCAGTTACTGAGATCAGTCCGTTTAATAAGCAAATCGATAGAATTTTACAATTGACAAGCAGTAAAGCAATTCCTCTGTAGTTATTGCATAAAAGGGTATCATTATTCTTAAGTACTGTGTATATAATTGTGGTTTTTCAGACAGCAGGCATATTGTCTTTGAAATACTTTCTATTAAAGACAGTAATTTCAATTCCGGTTGTGGTTCTCCATTGTTTGGTAACTCAGTCTATATCTGAGCATTAAGGCAAGTCTTGTTATTATTTAAGTTCTTTATCATTTGTTACATTTCATCTACTGATGGTGTGGTGACTTGTACATCAACTGTATGAGGTTCTTCAAATTGCAAGTAAAACTATGGATCGTTGCATTTGAGTAGCTGGGAAAAGAACGTCTTCCATCTTTTTTGTATGACACTCTTGTGTTGGTCAGTATTTTCCGACTCTGATTCTTTATAAACTGTTTCATTTTAGTAAATTTACCAAAAGATTTTCTTCTATTTTGATAGATGTGCCTTGTCCTGTGATACTTGGATCACCCTCACTTTCTCTCATCATATTGTTGTTTGTATTCTCTTAGACTTCATTGTGTTTTCTGGCGGAGTTTATAGTATATTTCCTTCAGTTCCTTTATTGAATCCACCATTTCCTTTCATTTCTTCACTCTGACACTTTTTTCTTGGCATTTTATGTTAAACTAAATTTTATTAATTCATACTCTTTTTCCTACAAATTTGGGAATTATTTCATGAATATTGTTGTTTGTGTCTCTATCTTCTTTCAAGATCTTCTTGTTTCCTATTGGCCAGTCTAGTTTTTGTTAGGTTACTTTCGATTCCTTTTATAAATTTTTTTTGTATTTTCTTCTACCAGATTTCCTATGTTGTATCTAGTAATTTTCAATTTCGACTTAGTTTCCTTTTGAGTTTTATTTTCATTTTTTTATATGATTAACATACTTATACGGTCTGTGTCACAATCTGCACCCTTAAAAGTTCTAACGTCTTTAATATTGTTCTGGATTTTTTTATAGCTACGTGGTGCATCTGATTCACCACTTCACCATCTTGTTATATCCATGTCCCTAAATGAATCGTTTGTATTGAAATTTTGTGGTGCTTTGCGTGAGATCATTTACCATCGCAAAGGTTTATAAGTTGAACCCCATTATCTGAACTTTCCTTCTGCTAGCTGAAATTGCCAATAATTGATTTGTAAATCTCCCCCTTTCGTACTTTGGCATTAAAATCTCCTAACAATACATTTACATTAATTCGACTTAGTTGTACTTGTGTTCCACTTGACTATAGAATTCTGATGTTCGAGACAATATATTCGGAAACTACTGCATCAGTTTACGTAAAAGGATAGGATTCACATGCGCTTTGTCTTCTGTGTCACTGTTTAGCTTTTTAAAAATTTTGAACGTCTGTGGTTGGAATATGTATATATCATGTTCTCAACTGCCAGAAAATTCTTCCAAACTCTGTCGTATTTCTCTTTTAGCAACTTCTTTTCAAAAATGAAGAATGAGCACATACAGATAATAAATTCAACGTGCACTATCTTAGAACAGATGTGATTCGGCAATGTTTGCTAAATTTCAGTTAGTAACTGTTTAGGATGGCGATAAAATTAACTGGTGCCAGAAAGCATCTTGAAAGGGCGACGCCACACACAAAATGCATCGTTGGTTCCCAAAGAGTGCTAACGTCAACGGTCCCTTAGTGATGTAAGAAAGGGAAGCTTCTAAGTCAAAGCAATCAAAAGATACGGCTATTTATCTCACATATTTTCATACTCGCAAACTCACTCGTTAAAACCTACATGGTACCTCCTCATGAAGTAGAATCACGACGTTAGGCAAGAAGTAAGGTTTCACACTACAAGTAGAGAAAAAAAATCGTAAAATTGTTAATCTGCAATTATATCACACGAAAAACTATTTCTTTTGTCATTAGTTATTCGACTTCAAACATGAAATGAAAACATTCTCGAAAGTCTTTGAATGCCTGGGACCGATGCCTTGCCAGTACCAATGTCGATAACAGACAAAAATCGTCATGAACCTCGATTCAAAGAATGGATAAACTACATATGCACATAATTAAGTTTGCTTGGAGCGCTAGTGACTGAGTGCTACTCGCACCTGGCCGATACTTTGCATATTCGAGACAGTGATGAATCTGCGTTCTCATAGTGGTGAAAGCTATAGCTGAATGTAATGTACCATGGAAAACATCGCTCATGAGCTCATCCTGTGTCAAAGTGTTCAAAATTTGTTATGATGGACGATTTGAGTCATATAGGTATTTTTCTTTAACATAAATGTACACAGCAGGACTTATATCTCTTTAAGTTGCGTGGTGACTTGCTGCTGCTCGCTATAGGTGCTGGAAGTGGTAGAACATATTATCACCAGAATGTTTCCAACGAAAATATGGCAGGAACCTCTCACATTGGTATTAATGTCTGAACTTAAAATGACAGTAGTGCATTACCCAATATTAGAATCCAAACACAAATTTCTGTTTACCGGCTTAGGGCACAAAGAAAGAAAATATTTACATCAGCTCTAGTTTCTTTATGATAATATGATATGAAGATCTAAGAATCTCCTCAGTAAGCTCGCAACAAAAACCAGCACTGAAACATTGAAAGTGCTATTGTTGGCATTTAATAGCAAAGATATTAGAAGATAAGTACATCTGAATAACACTCTAGCACTGTTATCTTATTTTCAACGATGTATTTCCAAAATCTATTTTCACTGAGCAGTGGACTTCGCTCTGTTTTGAAACTTCTTGGCAGATTAAAATTATGTGTACAACCGGGACTTCAACCTGGGACCTTTGCCTAAACCGGAGAAGTGCTCTACCGACTAAGAGGCTCTCTGACGGGCAGCTGGACACCCACAGGCACAGCTGGGCACTGGTGGACATTTTCATTTCATTTCATTTATACCACATTTAAAGACCTGCTGATTGATATTTTAAAAGCAGGTCACACATTTTAAAATTTCACTTGTAATAATATACCAGCGGAAAAAGGCGGATATGCTCCTGTTTAATAAAATACTCTTACTGGTCAGTTGGCTTAAAGCTGCCTTATTCTGCCTTCCGCAGGACCTTTAAAAATTTTCCTAAAAATTTTGGTGTGCCAAAATATTCGGGTTCTTATTAAATTGCAAACTCACCTCTCACTCCCACAAACTTTCCTAAATGAAACTCGCTTATACTCGCTAGTCCACCGCTGTAAGTTGCTCATACCCATCCACTCCCATATACCCATTCTCACTCACTCATTCATCCCAGTTCCTCGTGATTATCTATTTGTGTGTCTCTAACTGTGACTGTCTTCTGTCTCACAGCCACGACCTTTTTCGTTCTGCTCTACTACTACGTCTCCTGTCGCTGTCTCCCTCTTGCTCTCTCCTACTATTAACAGCTCATTCATTCCTTCACACTGCTGCTGTCTCTTCGCATTGTCGAGTACGTTCCACTGCCATGGTGACCCTCTCTTTCTCTTACACAGCCATTGTCTCCTTCGCTCACTCTATACCACAACTAGTGTCTACTATCTTCCAGTATTTATTACTTTCCCACTCTTTCAGACTGCCAGTGTTTCCTTCTCTCTCAACATAAAAAACGGGAATATACATGCCAAACTTTTTGGGAAAATATTTAAAGGTGTAAGTAGGCTGTTTAGGTTTTTTTTTGGTAACGCCACCTCTGTATGAAAATCACTGGCTGTGCTGTGTGCAGTCTGTGGCTGCTTTGCATTGTTGTAATACTCGCCATTGTAGTGTTAGGCAGCTGGCTGTGAACAGCGCGTAGCGTTGCGCAGTGGTGGATGTGGGGAGAGAGATGGCGGAGTTTTGAAATTTGTCATGAACTGCTATATATATATATATATATATATATATATATATATATATATATATATATATATATATATATATATATATACATGATATCAAGGTAAATACATTGTTTGTTCTCTATTAATATCTTTCATTTGCTAACTATCCCTATCAGTAGTTAGTGCCTTCCATAGTTTGAATCTTTTATTTAGCTGGCAGTAGTGGCGCTTGCTGTATTGCAGTAGTGGGAGTAACCAAGATTTTTGTGAGGTAAGTGATTTGTGAAAAGTACAGGTTAATGTTAGTCAGGGCCATTCTCTTGTAGAGATTATTTAAAGTCAGATTGCGTTGCGCTAAAAATATTGTGTGTCAGTTTAAGCACAGTCTTGTATAAATTGTTCAAAGGGGACGTTTCATATGTCGACCCTTAGCCGAGGATACCTCACTGGAATCTTCTGATTTTTTCTTGTAGTTTGTGTAATTAGTGTAGCTTTTGTTTATTGCTAGCGCGTAATTGTAGAGAAAATCTCCTTTGTAGTTGAAATCTTTCATTGTTGTACAGTAAAACAGTTGTGGCGTGCATGTAGATTTGCACCAAGTATTTCGCAGCTGCAATTAACTAGATATTATTTTCAGTGTTATGTTAATGTGTTCTCTTATTTTAGCTCTTCAAATTGTGTTTTTCTGTGTTGTCGTGTGAAATACTGTGACAATAATGGCGTGTGAAAAACGTAACACTAGGCTCCAAAGTAAACTGAGAAATGACAGCGAAGACGAAAGCAGTATGTTAGTGCCGCAGAGTAATGAATTAACTAATGTTCAAAGTAGTAATTTGGTAATTGCGCATAGGGAAATGGAGCGGGTTGCAAACAATGGCGTGGACAGTGAAACAATTAGTGAAGAGGGAAGCATTATCGATCGATCGGTCGGCAACAGCTCGCCTCAGGAATCCGAAATGACAGGACACAATTTTGCAAATACTGTAGATTCGGGTTTTGCGTCCTCACCGTTTTCTCAAATGAGTCAAGACACATTTTCCGCTTGTCAAAATGTGAATGTTGCCAGTGCAAATTCACTGCCGAAAAGCACTGAGGAACATGTTTCAGACACCAGTGCATTGTTATTACTATTAATGCAACAAATGGGACAAAAGCTTGAAAAGTTAGACACAATGGAACAAAATCAGAGACAAACACAGCAAAAGCTACAAAAGTTAGACAGAATGGAACAAAATCTTCAAAAGTTACACACAATGGAACAACACCAGAGACAAACACAGCAACAGTTAGACACAATGGAACAACACCAGAGACAAACACAGCAACAGTTAGACACAATGGAACAAAATCAGAGACAAACACAGCAAAAGCTTCAAAAGTTAGACACCACACTTGAACAAACACGTGAAGATTTAACTAGTGAGTTACATAACATTGAATCGAAATGTCAAAAAGTCTGTAATGACGTAAAAACACAAATTTGTGAGCATTTTCAACCCATTTTTTCGCGGCATGAAAATGCATTACAGAATCACGAAGCAGCCATAAAAGAACTGCAAACCATTGTTCATGAAAATCACGACATCTTGCAAGCTAAAATTGACTCAGTTGCATCTACCGATTCGGTTACGCAACTTGCAAAAACTCAGGAAAACTTAAAGGACACAGTAGATACTCTGATACTTGGTTCAGAAAAACACACTGAGGAAATAAGTACACTATCGGAGAAAGTAGCCGAACTTTCGGATCAGTTCACTAACTTATCTACAAAGGTAGATGAGTATCTGAATGACACAAGACCTGTAGCCATCACTGACACAGAAGACTATGAACCAATTAAGAAATTCAAACAAAATCAGAATCAAATTAATACGCAATACAAAAGAGAAATCCGGGAAGTACAAGATCAGTTGGCGCAAGTAATACAAAAATTTCATATTTCAGAGGACACTCGCGCTCCAACACGGGAAGAGGGACTTAGAAATACGGAACACCCACAAAATAGTAACACAGGACACTTCGGAAATTATGAAAGAAATTGGCAAGGTACACCGAATTATGAGATGGAACCGCCGAAACGACGTAACAATGACCGCTATGCGTCTCGCCGACATGATGATTTTGACTATAAGCTGTTCATTACTACACGTAAATTTAAAACATTTAAGAATTCTGCCAACGACATTCATCCACAAGCATGGCTCCATCAATTCTCTCATTGTTTTCCTCCCAACTGGTCGTTAGAACACAGATTAGAATTTATGTGCGGCTACTTAGAGAATGAACCAGCTGTAAGAATGCGATCGGTCATTCACGATTGCCACAGTGAAGGAGAATTTTACCATGCCTTCCTCTCAGCATATTGGTCTCAAGCCACACAAGACCGAGTAAAACACGGCATCATAATGATGAAACATTTCGAACAATCTGAATTCTCCAGTCTTGTGAAATATTTTGAAGACATGTTGCACAAAAATCAGTATCTGTCAAACCCATACAGCCCCTCAGAACTCATCCGCATTTGCTTAATCAAATTACCTGAACATTTACGACATATTATTTTGGCAGGACGTTGCAAAGACGACATTGAAGCTTTTCAGGGACTGTTACAAGAACTGGAAATTGACACTGACAATCGCGGAACGCAGGAGCACAACAATTACAGATCACATCCGTCGCAATTCCGCGATGAAAGAAATAATAACTGGACGCGACAAGGCTATTCTCACAACACAAATCGTGACCGAAACAGACACCACCCGTATAACAACCGTTGGCAAAGTAGTAATAATTACAGGGAAAGATCACCTCTCCGCGGTAATGACTATCACAGAGACAATCAGAGAAACAGACAATATGGGAACCAGAACAATTATTATTACGAGAGACAGAATAACTTTAGACGCAACGGTCCAGCGCGCAGTTACGATTCAGGGAGAAATTCTCCACCACTTAACCGACAAGAAAGAAACCACAGGAACTACCGACATGACGATAGACGATATGATCGTAACGACAGACCTGAATTGCATCAGAACTGGCGGGATTTAAACAGGGCAGGGCCCTCTCGTCACGGTGAATTTGTAGAAGTTAGGTCTCCAAATCCCAATAACGACGCGCTAACGACGCAGCTGCCGTAGCTAGTAATTACGTAAAAATGGAAGACATTAGGGACATCTTACTCCAAGAACACGACGTAAAACATAACAACATTGCATATCCTGTGATTCACATTACAGTAAATGACGTAAAATTTACGGCAGTACTTGACTCTGGCAGTCCCATTTCAGTAATCAGTGAAACAGCCTTTAGCAAATGCAACAAATCGAACGATTGCCCCACACTTCCGTTACGTAAGATTAAATTACAAGGTGCAATCTTTGGAAAAAGTGTAGATGTACGCCAACAAACCAATTTAGAATTCTTTTGTCAAAGCCACAGCTTCTCTGTGAACTTTCTCATTGTTCCATTATTGTCGACGGAAATTATATTGGGAGTAGACTTTTTGAATGAATACAAAGCAATCTTAAACTTTCACGATGCTGAAATAAGTTTAGAGAAAGAAGGTAAGTCAATAGCTTTGAAATTTGAAGATTGGCTCTCAAACCATGACGAGGAAATTAATCGGCTTTACCTTCTGTTAGACAACAGTTCGGAATTTTCTACGGAACTAGACACTACCAATCACTCTGCAAGTACTGACAGGGATGATATCGACGGCATATTTGAAACTAATGAGTTAATTCAGAATAAAATTCAAACAATTTTGAATTGTAATGACACTGATAGGCAGGACCTTTTTGAGATTTTACAAGCACATTCCACAGTTTTTACTCACAAAACAGGAACAATCAAGGGATTTCAATACCAATTTCGTGTTTGTGAGCATACTAAATTTTGTGTTAGACCATATGTAATTCCAGCACATTATAGGGACCGTGTTAGAACAGAAATACAATCTATGCTTGACGAGGGCATTATTGAGCCTGCAGTAAGCTCATACAACAATCCATTACATGTTGTTGAGAAGAAAAATGGATCGATCAGGCTTGTCTTAGATTCGAGACAAATCAATACTATCATCATTCCTGAAACAGACAGGCCGCAAACGTTAGAAGAGCTTCTTCAAAATTTTAATGGTGTAAAAGTGTTGTCTTCCATTGATCTCAGATCCAGCTTTTATCAGATCGAACTTCATCCAGAATGTAGAAAATACACAGCTTTCCTTTGTTTCGGCGTTTGTTATCAGTTTCGGAAACTTCCCTTTGGTTTGAACATTTCTTCAGCAGCATTCATTCGCGGGCTAAATTCCATATTACCTGAGTTCTTAAAACGTCACATCACCTTATATGTGGACGATATTCTAATAGCAGAAGCTTCATGGGAACAACATAATCGCATCCTCAACAGTTTGTTACGTATTTTTGCAGAATCTGGAATTACAGTTAACTTGGAAAAGTCTGAATTCGGTAGGTCAAAGGTGAGGTTTTTGGGACATATTATTTCTTCTGAAGGCATTCAGCCGGATCCTGAAAAGTTAGAAGCAATCAGAGCCATTCCAGTTCCATCCACAAAAAGACAAGTCCGCAGTTTTCTGGGTCTCGTAAATTTTTACCGGCGTTTTCTGAATATGCAAATTCTTGTTACACCAAAACTTTGTTCTCTCACTGGAAAAAACACTATTTGGAACTGGGACGAACAAGCACAATTGGAATTCAATTCTTTGAAAGAATCGCTACTTAACGCGCCAATACTAGCTCATCCAGATCTGTCACAAGATTTCTGCCTTAGCACGGATTCTTCTAAAGTCGGACTTGGTGCCCATTTATTTCAAGAAGCCATAGAAAATGACGCTACTGTTCAGAAAACCATTGCTTTTGCTAGCCGAGTGCTAGCAAAATCTGAAAAAAATTATTCCGTTACTGAATTAGAAGCTTTAGCTATCGTTTGGGCATTTAACAAATTCCGTTTCTTTCTTTCTGGTAAGCACGTAAAAGTATACAGTGATCATCGTGCATTACAATTTCTTATGTCTTCAAAATTAAATCATGACAGGTTAAAACGTTGGGCATTGTTTCTGCAAGAATTCCGCTTCACAATAGTCTACATTCCCGGCAAGGAGAACATTGTTGCGGATGCACTGTCACGCGCACCGGCTGGGCTTGAGAAAAGTAACACAGAAGGCAACCTCGAGAAAAATTTCAGTATTCTTTACATTCAGAAAGTCGCCTTTGAAAACTTCATCACCACATCTTTAAAGGACATTGCTCATGAACAAGATGAAGATCCGATTTGGAAAGACATCTAAAGCAAATGGCATGAAAAGAAACACACACAGATTCGGCATTATTATCTGGTTAGAAACAACATACTGTTCAAACGCTGCACTGTTGATGACAAGCTATGGGTACTTTGCATTCCTGACGATTTTGTTAATAAGCTCATTTGGTACATTCATTTCAGCTACGCACATTTTGGTCCACGAAAATGTTATCATATTCTTCGAACGACTTGTTATTTTAACAATATGGAAAAGAGAATTCGAAGAGTCCTGTCTATTTGTAAACTTTGTCAAAAGGCGAAACCATCTACTGTCTCACATCGTGCTCCGTTGTTTCCTATTATTCCTTCTAAATTAAAAGAATTTGCTGCTGTTGATCTCTTGGGACCGCTTGTCAGAACATCTAATGGATTTTCGTACGTTCTAGTCGCTGTTGAACTTACTTCAAAATTTGTTTCTTTCACTCCGTTACGTAAAGCCACTGGACGGTCTGTATCCAACGCCTTTGTTAAAAATTTCTTACGTGAAGTTGGACACGTTAGTAAAGTCATTTCAGATAACGGACCGCAATTCAGATCTACTGTTTGGTCACGCATGCTTCACAACCATAAAATCAAACCTGTTTTTATTTCATTGTACTCACCACATTGTAACCCCTCCGAACGGATTATGAAAGAAATCAATAAGCTTTGCAGACTTTATTGTCACAGAAAGCATCAGCATTGGGACAGATATTTACACTTATTTCAAAACGTGCTGAATGAAATGCCTCATGATTCCACTGCTTTACCACCTACTCTTGTACTGAAGAATGAAAAACCACCAAACAGAATCAGAGAGCTTGTACCTTTCCCGAATACACGTAAACTTCGACACAAAGACATAATTGATTTGGCTATTAAAAATATAAAATCTGCAGCAGACAAAAGGAGAAAACTACACGGTAAAGCAAATGTAAAGAAATTATATATTGGTCAGAAAGTTCTCATTAAAGCTCATTCATTGTCACATAAGAAGAAACACTTGAGTCACAAATTCTTTCTAGTTTACAATGGACCTTACAGAATCCGACGTATACCATATGATAATTGCGTTGAAGTTGAAACTCTGCGTACTAGGAAGAGTAAAGGTTCACATCACATTTCACATGTAAAACCGTTTATTGAAAGATAATCTGCTTTTTAACTTTGTCTTTGCCATATAACTTTTCACTTTACATTGCTAGTAAGCTTTGTCAGACTTAGAATCTGTTAACATACAACAATGTTTGAAGTCAAATATCCAGTCTAGAACCTAGGGAACATTTTTAAACAGAAATTACGAATGCATTGTTATTGTGAACATACGACACAGTGTTATTGTGTGTGTGCATTCTTGCTTGTTTGTTGCACGATTACGTAACGACTATAAGGCTCACATACTTAGAACATTTACCAGTACTGTTAATGAGATTTTAATGCTACATTTTGGTTTATTTTAAAATACATTCTGAAATTAAAGTGCTTTCTGAGAGATACCAGATGACACAGAGGTTAGTTTATGTGACAGCTACACGATTTTATCACGACGCTACTAATGAGTGACAATTTACAATGTTGCTTTTGCGGTGTATCTGTTTTATATCTGCACAGTTTTCTGAATTCTTCTGGAAAGAAAAACATGTTTTAGTAGTAACTTTTGTGGTATAGCAACAATGAGACAGCCTTTTTCGTGGCACAACAATACGTTACAGTACAGTACTTTCTTCATCACAACAATAAGCGTAACAACTACGATATCTATACACAAAGCATTTCATTTTTGTTTATCATGAGGTAAGTACATTGACTTCTGCAGAACTTAGCTTTCGGAGGACGATAACTACGAGACTTCCACAGAGGTTATCTTACAACATGACGCACAGTTTAGCGCTACAGTACACGTATTTGAGTGATTAATTTCGCACTTAAAAACATTTATTTTTTTAAGATATTTGAAGTACAATGATACAAGGGTTTTCTGTGAAATATTTCATTCCATTGCTGTAATCTGTAACACCTGAGAGTATAATTACATTAATCCTCAGGGGGGTACACGCCTACTTTGTGTACCATGTGTTTGGCAAGCACAAGGAGCCCTAGCTAATATGGTATTTGCTTATACAACTTTACACGTCGGTACCATATTTCTCCAACACAGAATTACACAGCTATCTGATTATTTAACAGAGAAACAAAAATTTTTTTTCTGTCAGTGACACATGTTTACGTAATTTCACAGTTGGATAACTTCACACTTATGAAATTGTATTTTGTCAGTACTTTGTGAACTCTTCATATTTTTTTGGAACCATTGTGATACTATGAGAGCTTTGAATGAGGTATTTGGTATGGGATCATGATTTTTAAAATACGTTTGAGGTAGATGACACTATTGAAATGAGCAGAGAATTTTTTTTAGGTTTTGGCATTATTGCAGAAAGCCACGACGTTTTTCAGATTTGACTGAGGTGTTTTGATGTTATTTTTACGACGATGATGTGTATTATGCTGTTGAGGTATGTTTATGATTAATAAGCTGATGTTATATGAAGAATTTGATTATGCTATGCATTTGTTAAGATGAAATATTGAAGAAGTGTCGATGAATATGTATATGTGTAAGAAAGTAAGGAGTAATGAACAGTGGTTAGGGTCTCTGATACGCGAAAAAGGATGTTGGAAACCAAGAATCGTACTTTAAGAGTTATGAAATGTGTGTAAATGCGTGAATGTATCACAATGCCGGCGAAAAATTTTTGGACACTGTTATATTTATAGGATTTTGTTTCTACACATTTGCAACGCAAATTCTTGACCTGTGAAATATTTTTATATGAGACTGTCACTGTAGCGGAAACTGGTGTCGTAAATATTTCGGTAAGAAAGTTCAGTGACCACCTGCACGTAATGCGTCATGGGCACCCAGCTGAGTGGCCAGGTGTGTCAGACGCCTGGAGAAAAAGCCATTATTGCGAGCCCTTTTCAGCGGCACAGGTAGAAAAAAAAGGGTGGCCATTATCCTCGCTATTGACGTTCCTTTGTAGAAAGCATCGCAAAAACGACACGGTCGAACTTTGAAACATATGATTACACTGTGGAGCTCTTAATTTATGATTTCCTAAAATGCCTAATGAAACGATGAGAAACATTTCACAGCTATTGTCTTGCTATTGCTTTATGTATTTTTTTACTCATTTTGTTTAATATCTAATTTCTAGCTGCACTGCAGCATTGGTTAAAATAAAATTTTATAGATGTACTAATACAAATATTTTCTGTCTACAGATCAAGTAAACAATAATTTTTTTCAAAAAACGAGGGCACATAAATAGACATTTCCCTTCACAGGAATTGCATAAATAATTTCTTTACGATTTGGTAACTTATCTGCTAGTGTAAGTTCTCGTGATGCATCACTCTAGTGTTAAGATGTGACATAGGTATTAGACATGGCCATTTTTAGTGTAATACTTTTTCTGTTTGAACTTTGTCATGTTTAGGTATAAGTTATGCTGTTTGCCAGGAATAGTGCTACTGAATTTTAATTTGTGTTACTCTTCTAAGCCAGTTTTACTACTGATTTATTTTTCTTGTTTGCTGCTCATTGCCTTATATTAGTTGTAATTTATGCTGCTTGCTTCGCCATTTGTATTTTTGATCATTGCTGTTTGTGTTAATTGTTTTGTGCTGCTGCATTTCCTCGTCCCTTAGTTTAGCATCTGAGCTCAGTACATTTAAGTTAGCTTAAGAGGGGGTAGACTATATAAGAAACTAACTATGATGAATTGGAAGAATGCTTTGAAAGTTATATGAAAACGATTTGGGCCTAAATGAGTATTGTACATTGAGCCATATTTATTTTGAAAGAAATATGCTTAGAATACAGAAAAGAGGTACAGATAGGACTTTTAGGGAATAATGATGAATGAAGGGAGATCTCCAAGAACAAAAAAGGTTCTGTTCGCAAAATACTCCAGTACCAAATGTTACACTGAAAACAAACCCTGTCCTTTCCTCCTGTGTTATTCTGGTATGTGTTTATGTACCCTTGTGTATTTGTCTTTTTCCTGTCTTTATGTGTTTAGCTAATAAGATTTATGTTGTAGAATTTTTCAAATACTATGTTATTTTCTTTGTAAAGATGTTTAGACATTATTTATTCTGTTTTATTTTAATGCTCATGTGTGAAGTTATTGTTTCAAAAGTTATTCTGATCTTTTATGTATGTACTTATGTCATAATTCTTGTAACACTGATGTATATGTTTATTTCTATTCTTTTGTAAAGCCTGTACTACTACAAATTTATCTGTATTGTTATGTTCTTTAATGATGTATTTTGTACCCTTGTTATTGTATTCTTATGTTATAAAATTGTAATTGACACCAGTTCATCAAATTAAGCAACTTGTAAGTTACATTTAACTGCACACGTTTCTGTTGGTCATAGTATATGGACAATATGTGAGAAGTAGGGACTGTTAGTGTTTGCATGTGTGTTAATAATTCAGCAAGGGACTGGATAACAGCATTGCTGGTTCTAAGGACAATTAAAAAAAAAAAACTTTGTGAGTGCACAAGTGGTGGTTTATGGACTTGCTGTATTGTCCGCAAGACTCTTCGATGGTGATTGTGCACCTGCACATTTGCAACAGATGGCTGCTGGCCATCTCTACAAGGACTACAGTGGGTCTACATCTTTGATGATCCATCAATACCATTATTTCTACAAGGACTGCAGTGGGTCTGCACCTCTGGTGGCCCACCAATACCATAATCTCTACCAGGACTACAGTGGGTTTGCTCTGTGATGACCTACCCACCAATACTCTTCAAAACTTCGAATGACTCCGCTGTGGGTTTGCTCTGTTGTGGCCCATTACCTGTCAGCATGTCAAGAGTCAGCACTGTCTTTCCGTTGGAAGGACAACACTACTTCTTCAAGACTGCATGGAAATCCACTACTTCTGTGTGCAATTTCTTTTACTAATGAGACTTTGAGAAAAACACCACTATTTTACCGTGATGAATGATTAAGACTGTCTTTATGAACTGTGAGAAAATTTTAGCTTTTGACCAACATTGTATCAATAAGTGTGTGCATTTGATTTCTTTGTTATTGTAATTATGAAAATTTTTTTTCAAATCTGTATTGGCCACTGCCCAAACCAATTTCTAAAATTTTTTTGTGGGGAGCATGGGGGCTATGTAAGTAGGCTGTTTAGGTTTTTTTTTTGGTAATGCCGCCTCTGTATGAAAATCACTGGCTGTGCTGTGTACAGTCTGTGGCTGCTTTGCATTGTTGTAATACTCGCCATTGTAGTGTTAGGCAGCTGGCTGTGAACAGCGCGTAGCATTGCGCAGTTGGAGGTGAGCCGCCAGCAGTGGTGGATGTGGGGAGAGAGATGGCGGAGTTTTGAAATTTGTCATGAACTGCTATATATATATATATATATATATATATATATATATATATATATATATATACACTCCTGGAAATGGAAAAAAGAACACATTGACACCGGTGTGTCAGACCCACCATACTTGCTCCCGACACTGCGAGAGGGCTGTACAAGCAATGATCACACGCACGGCACAGCGGACACACCAGGAACCGCGGTGTTGGCCGTCGAATGGCGCTAGCTGCCCAGCATTTGTGCACCGCCGCCGTCAGTGTCAGCCAGTTTGCCGTGGCATATGGAGCTCCATCGCAGTCTTTAACACTGGTAGCATGCCGCGACAGCGTGGACGTGAACCGTATGTGCAGTTGACGGACTTTGAGCGAGGGCGTATAGTGGGCATGCGGGAGGCCGGGTGGACGTACCGCCGAATTGCTCAACACGTGGGGCGTGAGGTCTCCACAGTACATCGATGTTGTCGCCAGTGGTCGGCGGAAGGTGCACGTGCCCGTCGACCTGGGACCGGACCGCAGCGACGCACGGATGCACGCCAAGACCGTAGGATCCTACGCAGTGCCGTAGGGGACCGCACCGCCGCTTCCCAGCAAATTAGGGACACTGTTGCTCCTGGGGTATCGGCGAGGACCATTCGCAACCGTCTCCATGAAGCTGGGCTACGGTCCCGCACACCGTTAGGCCGTCTTCCGCTCACGCCCCAACATCGTGCAGCCCGCCTCCAGTGGTGTCGCGACAGGCGTGAATGGAGGGACGAATGGAGACGTGTCGTCTTCAGCGATGAGAGTCGCTTCTGCCTTGGTGCCAATGATGGTCGTATGCGTGTTTGGCGCCGTGCAGGTGAGCGCCACAATCAGGACTGCATACGACCGAGGCACACAGGGCCAACACCCGGCATCATGGTGTGGGGAGCGATCTCCTACACTGGCCGTACACCACTGGTGATCGTCGAGGGGACACTGAATAGTGCACGGTACATCCAAACCGTCATCGAACCCATCGTTCTACCATTCCTAGACCGGCAAGGGAACTTGCTGTTCCAACAGGACAATGCACGTCCGCATGTATCCCGTGCCACCCAACGTGCTCTAGAAGGTGTAAGTCAACTACCCTGGCCAGCAAGATCTCCGGATCTGTCCCCCATTGAGCATGTTTGGGACTGGATGAAGCGTCGTCTCACGCGGTCTGCACGTCCAGCACGAACGCTGGTCCAACTGAGGCGCCAGGTGGAAATGGCATGGCAAGCCGTTCCACAGGACTACATCCAGCATCTCTACGATCGTCTCCATGGGAGAATAGCAGCCTGCATTGCTGCGAAAGGTGGATATACACTGTACTAGTGCCGACATTATGCATGCTCTGTTGCCTGTGTCTATGTGCCTGTGGTTCTGTCAGTGTGATCATGTGATGTATCTGACCCCAGGAATGTGTCAATAAAGTTTCCCCTTCCTGGGACAATGAATTCACAGTGTTCTTATTTTAATTTCCAGGAGAGTATATATATATATATATATATATATATATATATATATATATATATATATATATATGATATCAAGGTAAATACATTGTTTGTTCTCTATTAATATCTTTCATTTGCTAACTATCCCTATCAGTAGTTAGTGCCTTCCATAGTTTGAATCTTTTATTTAGCTGGCAGTAGTGGCGCCTGCTGTATTGCAGTAGTGGGAGTAACCAAGATTTTTGTGAGGTAAGTGATTTGTGAAAAGTACAGGTTAATGTTAGTCAGGGCCATTCTCTTGTAGAGATTATTTAAAGTCAGATTGCGTTGCGCTAAAAATATTGTGTGTCAGTTTAAGCACAGTCTTGTATAAATTGTTCAAAGGGGACGTTTCAAAGGTTCTGAAGAAGCCAGAATGAGGCACCTGGTACCCCACAGTTTAAAAGTAGTATATTTGCCTTTTTTGCTCCGACAGGAGCACTTTTCCTCTGTTTCCCTTCTTTTGCTCGTTACAGCTGGGCTGGTAACACATACGAAAAGAACCTTATGGATCAGCAAAATTTTGGTACTTACTTAAGTGAAACGGAAATAATGCAAAACTAATTTTACACCTCAGATCAAATTTTAGAAGCACAAAAATTTTGCACATCCTTCAGTACTAAATGATGCGGTTTCCAGAACCCTTCTCACGATAATGGAAATGCTTTACAGAATATTCCTCGGTTCTATGTCACTTTATAAACTTCATTTACGCGTCACACGCGAGTATAAGTGCGTATTTTAGTTCTACAAGTAGAGCTAATTTTGAACATCTGTATTTCGGAAACATATACGGAGATAAAGAAATTTTCAGATCGGACTGTTAGGAATATATCGTAAAAATGTCAGCCACTTGCTGTACATAGCCGTCATTGAATCCTCAGGTCGGTTTTAGTACACAAAAAACACTTTTTCGGGTTTTCTCGTGAATTCTGCTAGAACTAAATCGTGTCTTCATGAGCCCCTTAAGGGGCACCATAGACCACATTTAAATCAAAATCCGATTTGCTCCATTTGTCTAATTTGGAGGAAGTGTGTAACATCCAAACTTTAATGCTGTACTGTAGGATAAAGTAAGACAATTCTTCTGTTGCTTATACAAATGGTCCCTAAACCCAAGGTCTATCCAAAGCAGTTGGCCTGCCTTCCTATCACCAATGGAAACGGAAAAATCCAGATTTCAGGAGTGGTGTTTTGTAATATGTTAGGTACTGCCTGTGTACCGATTGTACCAAATTACAAGCAAAAGATTGTTTGAGAAATAAAATCAAGATTATTAGCGATGAGTAAGACATAAAATTAAATTAGCTGAAGGAAAATGAAGGTATAATAAAATAAATATCAGTAATTTAGGAGAAAATAATAGAAAGGTAGGCAATGGACGATCTACTGTTACTGTTAAAACGAAATATGACATGTAAATTGTGGTTTGTGAGCAAACAGCTGACATGTGGGCAGTCTTGCTGCCAGGCGGTAGAGTGCACAATTGTGCTACACCAGCCAGGTACCTGCAAGTAGGTGTGGCCAAGTGGCTAGCGCATGCACAGAATGTGTGCAATATGGCACATGTCGGGTAGCCTATACAAGCTGACTCTATGGGGCAGCTTTGGATAAGCCTCACTAAGCTACCCAAGCACAAATCATGACCCACCCTCACAGCTTTGGATGGTAGAGAGTTATTGGCGGAAACAATTTTGGTGATCTTTTCCCATGTTCCGATGGCAACTATCCTATACGCTTGCTAAGCCTTGTACACTGATGAAGTGAGGTTAAGTCGTGGGACGTTGCCTTTTGCAACCCATAGTCAGGAGATGATACTGTTTATAGATTGCATGATTACTCGCCGATTGTTTTGCCCATATTTGAACTGGCAAATTATTTGCCACTTTGTGGTCTTCTTCCTGCTGTTACCATCTGTGACAGTCGATGGTACCCTCGTCATAAATACGTTGATCGCCGTGGCAGCTGACTCTGGCAGTCGCCTATCAATCCAAATCTAGATACTCATCATACGCGGTTTTACTTACTGGCATGCAAAACGAAGTGTTAGCGAGACCTCAGTGATAGGTCCATAAATCAGGTGGACTCCCGTCCTTGTCGTGCTGAAATGTGCAGATTTCATGCACCTTTGTCATTCTACACACAACTGTCCACGGACAGCGAATACAAATTCCGTAGACGTCTGAATAACGTAATGTAATACCATACTTGGGAATCTAACAGCACATAGTAACTTTCTGTTAAGAACTAATTGTAAGACACTTGCATATAAATCCATCACTTCAAACAGTCTTTTACCATTTACCACTGACTGACTTTTCAATTGTTCAACAGCCTGGCTGTAAAAGCAAATACTAAACTCGGTCGCCTTTATTCAATACAGGTATTCGACTATGAAGTATGCTGTAGTTAGACCACTTTACTTATTCAGCATCCGTTCCTTTGCATATGACCATGTAAGATTCAAAGCACTCTCGATTAAATTCCACAAAACCACAGATAATAATGTTTTATTACTATAGTTTTTACGAAACTTTGAGAGTTAACTCTAACCACTTTGCAGTTCTCATTCTGATTATTACAATCGGCTGACGTGGAAGTGTGAATGAGGCAGTATATGAATAATTACTTGTCGTAGTCTCCAGTACCAGTCCCGTCCTTGCAGCATCAGACTGATATCTGTGCAATCACATCTACATTTGTGTGTGGTTGGTTGACAATACAATCCCTACTTTTTTCTGTTAACCCAGATAATTTGATATTGATCACAATGGCACTTTTAATTAATAAAGAGACAGAAACATCTAGCCAAAGTATTGTAGGCGCCCCAGTGGTCCTGGTCGCCTACGGTAGATTGGAAGCCGAGCGGTGACCTCTCCAGTTGTCAGGATGCTAGGAAATGACTGTGGACGCATCAGAAACGCCAAATAAACATTATTAATTCATGACACCTTTATTCCTGCCGAGTACAATGTGGCCCGCGTAACACAGGCTGGCTGAGCTTGGTGATATCAACGACCTTCCCCGAGTCCTCGCTGACTCGGAGCGATGACACCAGCTCCGGGCCGCACCAGTCTTGCTATCGCAGAGCCGCATGCTGTGACGTAATGGTGGAATGCCCTTACTTCGGCCGCACGTGGCCGGCGGCGCTAGGCTGGCTGGCTGGCTCATTGGTAGACAGCAGGTCGCTGAGCGTAGGAAGCTCCGGGTTGTAGTCCCGGCACTGTCGGCACGAGAAGCATTCTCGTAGTGCGGAGTGTACTCTATCCCACCCGTTTTCTTCCTTGCTCCTCCTGGTGGCTCGTCAGCAGTGGACGGGCGGAATGGGCTGCAGTCCCCCAGCATCGTCGGCTCACCCGGTTGTGACGGCAGATGCACAGGGCCTAGGCCCCGCACGATCTCGACGACGGCTCACTGATATGGTCAGCATTGGCGGCAAGCGAGTCTGCCGTGATGTCTGCTAATCCTGGGTTGATGATTGACAGCGGCAGCAGAGAGGACCAGAGCTGGTACTGTCCCCTCACGTCTGCTGCTGGATGAGCCGCCCTTACTGCAACATCTCCTTAATAAAGATTAACATGTCGATCACCGAGCTGAGCGCTATGCAGCGACCCAGTACAGATCTAACTGCAAGTCTAACTGCGAGTGCCCTGTTGCTATCAAAGCTGGCGTATTTAAAGGAAGCAAGAGCGACGTCGTGACGTCATGCTCGTTTGTAATGAACGCATTCGTTCCACTTATACTGCTGATTTATCTGTCGTACTCGCCCCTTAGGTGTTCTTCTGACAGAGCTATGTGTTGTTACGGCAGACTTACACGAAGTTATGAAATGCAGTACAGCTGACGCTATACCTCTGTCTTACACTCTACGAAAGTCTCCGTCTAACACAAACCCTGTTGTGTGTAACCAGGCCACTGCCCCTGCGTGACGACACATTCCGATACATGTGCAATCCTCTTACCTCTTGGCTAACCTACTGCCTCTGGCTCTCGGCATAGGCAACGAAACTTCGACAATATTCCACGTTTCCAACTCTTGACTATTCCGCGACACTACAGTATTACTTTTCTTCTCATGTCAGAAACATACAGGTACATGTACACACATTTTATACAGTTATGATTAAATTACTTTTGACCAAAACTTGGCCACTTGCAGTGCATTTTCTGTTGCTTGTTGAAGATCATCTTCTGTACAGGAGACTGGACACAATCGACACTGAGGCATGTGCCGAATTGTCTGTTCTTCTCCACAGTCACACCGAATATCATTTGGATCAGTGTATCCCCATCTTTCCAAGTTAACTTTTGATCTTCCAACTCTGGATCTCAGTCTATTCAGGGACTTCCAAGTTGTCAATTCCCCATCATGGCCTGGAATAAAAGCTTCAACAACTCTTTTCCAACCAGGGCCAAGGCAGGTCGTAGCCCTCCATAGCTGTAACTTGGCTTTTAGTAGTGGTACTCAGTTCCTTCAATGTCCTGTGGAAACTCTTCCTTGACTTTAGTCATTGCGGATGCGGTTCATGGCCATACAGCGGATGGGTAATTTCCTGTTCCACTATCTTTATATCCTTGTTTGCAACTATCTCTCTTCGAACAAGTGGTGGTGTTATTCCCGTGAGGTGGTAAAACCATTCGACTAGAGTGGATTTCAAGCAACCTGTTATAATTCTGCAGGTTTCGTTGAGAGCTGTATCCACCCGTTTAGCATGAGTTGAATTATACCAAAAGGACAGGCATACTTTGCCACAGAATAGCATAGTGCCTTCGCAAATGTTCGTATTGTTTCAGGTTGACTACCCCACTGTGATCCGGCCAGTTTCCGTAAGAGATTGTTCCTGATGGAAACTTTCAATTTGCATTTCATGCATTGCTTTTTGAAAGTGAGAGTTCTGTCAAGTGTCTCTCCTAGGTATTTTGGAGTCTCTTAGTGTTCCAATTCGACCCCCGACCATACTATTTATAAAAATAGCACTAAAAATATTATTTGTAAAACACAGTGCATGACAAATATCAGGGCTGAAACAACACAATATATAAAGAAAATTATTCTGAATGCACAGGAGAGTGGATAACGAGCAATATAACAGAGGAGATTGGAATAGATAATGGAGTACATACAACGGAAAGGGCCCACTCTATGACAAAAGATATAACAAAAAATCCTTGTCGTGAGATACGAAACTAAATTTTTTTAAAAATATTGGTGGCACACAGCTGTATGAATCAGTGTATCTTGTCGCAGTAAATAAGAAACTCAAATCCACCGAAATAGAAATTGAAGCTGCATGTCAGATTCTTTGGGCAAGACTCAGTATCAGGGGTGGGCATTAAAATGATAATTGATCCTTCGCCCACCACACTCATCTCGCGATGTAACCGAAAACTTTAGAAAAAACCTCAATTCATTTTCACGTAAGTTCTCAAATCATATTATAATCATTGGTGGAGACTTTAATCATCCAACGATTAACTGGGAAAATTACAGTTTTGCCAGCGTCGGGCATAGTAAGACATTGTGTGAAAGATTGCTTCTCTGGAAACTTACTAAAGCTAAACTCCACCTGAACAGGTCTCGGAAGACACTAACTGTAGTGATGGGATGTCCTCTCATCCCCCCGCCCCAGCCATTATCAGTTTTCGTCACCGGGGCCGCTACTTCTCAGTCAAGTGGCTTCTCACTTTGTTCCACAAGGGCTGAGTGCACCAGGCTTGCCAACAGTACCTAGCAGACCGGAGGGTCATCTATCCAAGTTCTAGCCAAGCCCGACAGCACTCAGGGTTACCAGTGCGACAAAGCCGTTGACTCTGGAAACTGACTAGAACAAATAACAGAAACCCCTTTCATGATGGAAATATGTTGGATCTAATGGAGTACATAGTGTCTTCCGAGACCTGTTCAGGTGGAGTTTAGCTTTAGTAAGTTTCCAGAGAAGCAATCTTTCACACAATGTCTTACTATGCCCGACGCTGGCAAAACTGTAATTTTCCCAGTTAATCGTTGGATGATTAAAGTCTTTGAAGAAGAACATATCGAAATTGGGATCAGTGACCACGACGCGGTTGTGGCAACAAAGATTACCAAAGTACGGAAGGCAATTAAAACAAGCAGGAAGACATACTAAATGTTCTGTAAACTAAATAAAAAATCGGTAGTGTCATATCTCAATGAGGAACATTAAACTTTCAGCACAGGGCAGGAGTATGTAGAGGAACTCTGGCTGAAGTTTAAAAGAATAGTTGACCACACACTGGATAGATATTTATCCAGTAGATCAGTTCATAATGTGAGGGAATCTTCATGATATACAGTCACTGTAAAGAAACTTCTAAAGAAGCAGATCGTCCTGCATAATAGATGTAAAACGGAACGTAGAGCTATAGATGGAGACATTCTGAATGAAACCCGTTTTGCTTTCAAGAGAGGAATACGTGAAGCCTTCAGTCACTACCGTAGCAAAATATTGTCAAACGATATTTCACAAAACCCAAGGAAATTCAGGTTGTATGTAAGGCTGTTAGTGGCTTCAAAGTTAGTGACCAGTCCCTAGAGAATGCTATAGGAACTGAAGCTGAGGTTAACAAAACAAAAGTTGAAATGCTTAACTCCGTTTTCAAATGTTTCTCTACAAAGGAAAATCCAAGACAACTGCTCCAATTAAATCCTAGTATCACTGAAAAGATGAATGAAATAAGTATTAGCGTGAGTGATGTTCGAAACAGCTGAAATCATTAAAACTGAACAGAGCTCCAGGTTCAAATGGTTCAAATGGCTCTGAGCACTATGGGACTTAACATCTATGGTGATCAGTCCCCTAGAACTTAGAACTACTTAAACCTAACTAACCTAAGGACAACACACAACACCCAGTCATCACGAGGCAGAGCTCTAGGGCCAGATGGAATTCCTATCAGATTCTATACTGAATTTGCAGCTAAGTTAGCGCCTCTTCTAACTATAATCTATCGTAGATCACTCGAAAAAACGCACAGGTCACACCCGTGTGCAAGAAGGGTAATAGAAGTGATCCACAAAACTACTGTTCAGTATTGCTGACATCGATGTGTTGTAGGATTTTAGAACATTTTCTGAGCTCAAACATTAATCAGTATGGATTTTGAAAACATCGATCATGTGAAACCCACCTCACATTTTTCTCACATGACGTACCGAAAGCTTTGGATCAAAGCAGTCAGACAGATGCAGTATTTCTTGATTTCCCAAAAGCGTTTGACTCAGTACCACACATACGCTTATTGTGAAGAGTACGATCACATAGGGTCTCAAGTGAAATTTTTGACTAGGATCATGACCTCCTCGTTGGAAGGACGTAGCATGTTATCTTGGATGGAGAGTCATCGTCAGATGTAGAAGTAACTTCGGGTGTGCCCCAATGAAATGTTTAGGACCCTACCTATTGATGTTGTATATTAATGACCTTGCAGACATTGTTAATAGTAAGCCTCAGAATTTTTGCACATGATGCAGTTATCTATAATGAAGCAGTATCTGAAAGATGCTGCATAAATATTTAGTAAGAGCTTGATAAGATTTCAGAGTGATGCAAAAGCTGTCAACTTGCTTTAAATATTCAGAAATATAAAATTGTGCACTTCACAAAAACAAAAAAAACGTAGTATCGTATCGCTATAATATCAATGAGCCACTTTTGGAATCGGCCAACTCGTACAGATACATCGATGTAACACTATACCATATTGCCTAAGTGTGTGGGACCTGTACCAAATAGGACTAACAGGGGATACTGAACGTATACACAGAAGGGCAGCATGAATCGTCACAGGTTAGTCTGATCCGCGGGAGAGTGCCACAGAGATACTGAATAAACTGAACTGGAAGACCCTTGATGATAGACAGAAACTATCCCAAGAAAGTCTATTAACAAAATTTCAAGAAATGGCTTTAAATGATGACTCTACGAATATACTGCAATCATCTAAGCATCACTCACAGAGAAATCGTGAGGACAAGATTAGATTAATTACTTCATGCACAGAAGCATTCAAACAATCATTCTTCCCGCATTCCATGTGTGAGTGGAATGGGAACAAATCCTAACAACTGGTGCAAGGGAACCTACCCTGTGCCACGCATCTCACGATGGTTTGTAGAGTATAGATGTAGATGTAGATGTGTGCTCTACGAATTTCAGCAAAGCTTTCGGAACACAAAAATCAAAACCTTTCTTTAAGTGTTGTACAATGGTCCACTCATACTTTACATCCCGCCAACACTGTGTAATAATCTAAACAGAGAGGTCACAATGGAGGAATGTAGTATAAGGGGCCCCATCAGGATCAGTACTGGACCTTCTACTTTTATCATTATATACCTGAGTGCAAGGCCAACAAATCTGCGCAGTCATCCAGCACATTTATGCTGACTTACTTCCCTAATCTCTTCCATGCTAAACAGCATGGAAATAATCTTTCCTTCTTCTGCAAAGAACTTGGAGAGAATTCTGGACCTTCACTTAGGCTGAACTGAAAACACAGCTGCAATCTGTAAGGAGTCAGCATCACTTCATTCACTGCAGAAATATAAAGCAGCATTTCCTCTCAAGTTTAAAAAGATACTCATAGAGTCACTAATGCTCCCCATCCTTGAGTATGGCGATACTACTCCCCTAGAACTTTCGTGTGAGAGCTCACACCAGCTGGAATTGGTCATGAACGTTTGTGTGTGATACTTTTGTGACATAAACTGTTTTTACCATCTAATTTCTGCCTACAAACAGTTACCATGGCTACAAGCTAATAAGGAGAGAGAGCATCGTAAACTGTGTTTGCTCTACCGTCTTCTCAATCGTTGCACTCCCTGTTATTTATCTTCGACCATTACATTACTGTCTGAAAGAACAGCAGAAATACTCACACTCAACTAAGTACGCTCTGTGTACCATTACAGAACACTGCCATTTTCTAGGTTGCCACTTTCTCTGAATCATTTTCTGTAGCAGGTATCCAACTTTGGAACAATGTTGCTCAAAATATTATAGAAATCAAAGTCGTTTCAAGCTTCAGAAGACAGCTGATGCCCTATTTTATATCACAATAGCTATTTCTTCTGTATACCTGCCTGCAGCTCACTCATGTCAACCCTCTCTCCCCCCACCTCTTTTCCCTCCCCCTCTTCTACAAAGACCTCTAATGAAATTCTCTTATTTCCTAACAGCCATTGTCATTTTCAATTTTCTCCTCTTTTATTGTCCACTCCACCTCTTCTAATACCAATCAAGGTGTAAATAAGTAATATCCTGACATTAACACATGGTAAGTTAAGGTATCAGAATACAACATTTCAAACTCCTGTAGCACTACTATTGACACTATATTGACTATCCTTACCACTCAACAGTGCAAAGTACAAAAATGATTAGCCCTGTAAGAACAACATATTTAAAATATCAATTTTTTTCAATCTCTTACTGCATGAATAAGAATTCTACTGTGGATTTTGAGCATAAGGCAATAATATCTCACAGAAAAAGTTAACTATCAGAGTTACATATACTGTATATATTCTGTTCCCACAAATGTTATCACTGTGAATTCAGTGTTTATCACAAGAAAGGTTCCATTCAATCTGTATGTTTTGAATATAGTACACCATTGTAAAATGAGAACATATTTGTACAACTTCAAAAGTTATTGGCGTAAACCACAAATTGTTATACAGCATTCAAATATTTCTAAGACATGCATGATTCAAACCCTTTATTTGAGAGGTGATATACAGTGAAAATATATAATAAGGTTTTCACTCAATTCAACCACAATAAATGCTATATTCACTGCATAATAAGTGCTTTAGCTACGTATTATATTTCTTGGTACAGTGAGGTCACACAGATTCCTAATCCAAACCTGTAGCAAGATGAAAATCCAAGCCTAAATTGAGGTTTCATTCCTTACAGTCTAATAAGTGTGCATTATGAAAAATATTAGAGTCTTTCTATTTTTTATGAGTTAGGAATTAAATTCTGTGAAACCTGAGGCTATGGTGATGATATTAAATGTTTTTTTTAATGTGTGGTGATAATATTGTATAGTAGGTTTCAGTATCAGGTTCATGTAGATCTATGTATATCCTGTAGCATCAACAATTACACTGTTTGCATTTAGCTTTAACATTAACCAGTAACACTTTATTAAGCATCAGAGTTACACAATATATGTACATCCTGTAACATTTGCAGTGGCACTTTACTTCAGCTTAATCACTGGACAGTCTAACATTATAATGCATATTATGAATGTAATAAATCATAGTGCAATGGAAAACATATTCCTTAGGTTCAGTGCTGATTGAGTAATGCCACCAATTTTCGTGCATTATTTCAAGATTTCTGAGATACAAAAGAACAAAGTAGTTATATACTATTACAACAGCTGATGTGGATGGCACATGAGTGACTTACAGAAAAGAAATTTTGTGTCATATCAGAGGAGCTTGAATAGATCCTTAATCCAAACTGGCAGTTGGATAAAATACAAACAATAAGGTAAGGTTACATTCATTATGTTATGACTGATCTACCTTATGACACCACTAACATACAATACACTATCAATGGAGACAGTGACTTACACCATCTATTCCAATTATTACTGTTCAAAATCAAGGATGACACAAGCATCAAAAGAAGAGCATAAAGGAATGTAGGTGTAGGCATATATATGTGCTTAATAGTTGAAAAGGTCACAACAGATGACATAATTTTAAAGGAGATCTATTGTATTGACGGATATAACTTATTATCAATCAAGAACATTAAAAAAGTAACACACTGACGATTTTTGGATCATTCACAGCTAACATGACATGTTACACTAGCTAACCTGAGGTAATTAAGATTTCAGCAAACCTGTCTAGGTAGTTTCACATTCTTAACATCTGTCTGTTCAGACAGCATATTATTAGGGCTGAATTTCATATGTGTGAAAATATATTCTAAAATATCCATATACTCTCCATTCGTCATCATAATTAAAAAATTTATGTCCTCTTCCATAGTGGCAGCATTGTATGTAAGCTGTTTTAAATGTCCCTCAAATATAGACTGTTTATATTGACTTAAATGATCATGATACTTTATTTAATCTTTTGTGCCCCTCTGCCCTATATTCCTGACTCTATACAGGTGGAAATCTTGTGAACTATGGGTGTAAGTTTACTTGTAGTCTCACTGCTTGTCTGGAACGCAACCTGAACGTTACTGTGGTATTTCTAAAACGTTGTCTAGTTTCTCTCACAATTTCCTAATGTAAGACAAGGTTTCAAACCTAGTTTTATTTTCTTGCTTTATATTTTCAAACTTTATTTCTCTAAACTGTTTCTTTTATTTTATTTTTACGAAAGGTAAAAATTAAAAAGAACATGATCAACAACAGAAGGATTACGCCCATTTCTGCTGGCAGTGTACCAAAGTGTGTTAAGTTCATCAGTAATATGTTCTCTGTCTCAGAATTCTGTCAGTCACAGAATCGAAGGTTGCTTGTATCTGAAATGGTGGCATGAAAACTAAGACACTATCAGACAGCGGTAAGATCCAAAACACCACACGCCGCAGAAACAGCGAAACTAACAAGAGTTGTAGATCTTGAAAAACGGTAAATAACTGAAAGAAAATTTTAAAGACAAAAGCAATAATATTAATACTAAATACAAATTAAGAGCAAACAGTGACATCTGTTTCAAAATGGAAAAAATGATGTAATGAGTAAATGAGGGCTCAGGAAGTAGATCTTCCACATACTAAACAGATGCAAATTCAAAGCCATAAGGTTCACTGAAAGTTACAAAAATACGAATAATGCTGAAATTACATCGGAAATGGTAGACTACAGAACAATTTTTAAAGAGGTAAGACAACAGGCAGGAACTCAGGAAAGAAAGACGTCAGCATGTGGAAAGAAATGGACCCCAAGAAGCAAAGAAAAGACGCTCTCGTGGAGTGAAGGAAGTTTGGAAGAAAAGAAAATCTAACACAAAGTAGCGTAGCCATAGTTAAGTTACTCCAAAAGTTTATTCGAAACAATAAATATTAAAGAGACTTTCGCTGAGAATTTAACTAATTTCTGTGAGATATTTTGCGTATAATATAAATTAGAAAACATTTAATTCGCGGTCCACAGCCATCACATCGCCACGTTTAGAGCTTGTCCGTTCCAACGCTTGATCGCACGCTGACTCAGCTGTCTGCCCCTGTAGCACGCATGCATCTTTAAATTAATCTTTTCTGATGTACTGAAGGCGACTTATTCCAATGCAAATAAAATTAAGTAACAGGGAAAGAAAGTTCGGGTTCTGAAGAAAATGTCAGGTGACACGCCAGATTTTTCTATTCGCCCTTGTTATATGGAGTTCCTGTGATGACGATATACACTTTCAAGGATGGTGTAGAATGGTGAATATATCAAGCTGAGGTAAGGTGGAGGTTATAAAGCTAAATGTGAAGGTGACTATCTCTGTTAGTGAAACACAACAATTTACCAGTCGTTCTCTACGCACTGTAATAAACTTCTTTATTCGCTCATGAATTATTTCATCCGGCAACGTTAGGGGTTTCAATCCCTTCCTGTGTTCTAATCACACGTACTTCGTAAGTTAATGTTACAGAATGCGCAGTACAAGAGAAGTACATAACGAAAATAAATCATATAGTAAACATTAAACGTTAGCCTTATTAACGCTGTGTAAAACGATTTCCTCATTAATTTCTTATCGAATAGAACTAATGATACGAAACAGAAATGTATGTCCGTAAAACAGAGGAACTTAAAAGTAACTAGGAATTTAAATGACCAGGAGAAAAGCGAGAAATTATAGGGCAATGTTAGCAGACGAGGTGGAAGGAAGGAAACAGGAAAAGGCAGTGATGAGAAAAGCGTGGCTAGAGTGCACAGAGTGATAGAAATACTACTTCACTGAAGGAAGAAAGCTCGTGAATGCCGAGAGAAAAGCACAGCTGATGACAACAGCTATAGACTTCATCTTCCTTCGATGCAGAGTAGTTTCGGATAAGATGCAGATTACTAATTTGTTCCAGAGTCGTATGGCTGAAACGGGGAAGGCAATGGAGAAAGTTTTGTGTTATGCGTCGAAACATCCAATATTGTGGACGTATCAGATCTTATACCGTAGTTATGGAATAATGATAGTTATTTAATATGCGACGTGTAATATAGAGGGCAACAGTAACTAACAAACCGAACAAGGAAACAGTGAGTCAGAAAATCAGGTCGCCTATCAGATCTCATCCAGCCTAACTGAGCATATAAAGGACTGACGTGATCAACAGCATGTTGATCATATATTGTACGTAGGTGTTCACGGTTAGTTTGACTATTCTTGAGTTTCCAATTAGTTTCGTGATGAACTACGTCATTGTAGCTAAGATCCTGCAGGACTAAAGACTGAACTAGTTCTTTGATTGTTTTTGTTTATTTTTCTTTGTGAGTTTCCTAAATTCAGTGACACTTTATTCTTCCTGATTCAGATACTCATGCAAGTATACTCCCATGCAATTTCTTTTGTTGGTAGGCAGCTCAGTACCGTCAAAGGCTACAACGGGAAGTATTTCACGAAACTGGTGATGTGTGACTTCTCTGTGCTTATTTTAAGATTGGAATCGTAAGGTAAGCATCCTAGTTTCGCGTCATTCAAGTCTTGGCACGTTTGTTGTACAGGTCGATTAGGTAGCTCTTTTGAGTTGTTGTGTGTAACTGTCTCATGCGAAAGATCGTAAAATATTTTCAATCTCATGAAAGTAGAAAAGCAAGAAGAGACTAATTTCTACTCTGACAGTGTAACAGCATGGAAGGTAAAATGATGTAAAACAACCCGCTTCTGTATTTGGAGGAATAGAATAGTGTTGGTCAGTTATATAGAACTGATGCCGCTATCAGATACTACTTAATTAATCGACTGCTTTAAACGAGACAGCTTCTGTGGACACCTCTACCAAGAGAAATTTTAACATCCCACCACTATTAAAAAACGTCAAATTATTTATATATTGATTTGGAGTGCTGGGCACTGGTGTTAAAAGACTCATCAAGATACTGAACTAAGGCAGTCATTCATACTTGATCCGGCAACAACAATTATCTGAGTGCTGGTGCTTGGGTACAACATCATTGTCATTCGTATTTGTAGAAACTATTTTTCCAAATATGTCTATATGGTTTTTTACTACCGTAAAGACAAACACGGTAAATTAGAAATTTACGTTTACCACCAAATTGACACATTTGTCCTTCTACATAGTACCCAGAAATTGTATCGCCATTACGGAAGCATGAAACTCTTTGGTCATACGGTATATCATTTCCTGCAGCTCTTCAGCTTAATAGCGTTTTGCACTGACAACTTGTATGTCTCATCTTGAAGTTAAAGATCTTCGGCGTATTTTACAGTACTATTGTATACGAATTCTCAGAACAGTAAAATCAACTCTCTCTCTTAGCTTGTGACATATACTTCTTCTGATGTATGGTGTGAGTGTATAGATGTTGATCATTAATAACATCTACAGGGTGGTCTATTGATCGTGGCCGGGCCAAATATCTCACGAAATAAGCGTCAAACGAAAAAACTACAAAGACGAAACTTGTCTAGCTTGAAGCGGGAAACCAGATGGCGCTATGGTTGGTCCGCTAGATGGCGCTGCCATAGGTAAAACGGGTATCAACTGCGTTTTTTTTAATAGGAACCCCCATTTTTTATTACATGTTCGTGTGGTACGTAAAGAAATATGAATGTTGTAGTTGGACCACTTTTTTCGCTTTGTGATAGATGGCGCTGTAATAGTCACAAACATATGGCTCACAATTTTAGACGAACAGTTGGTAAAGGGTAGGTTTTTTAAATTAAAATACTGAACGTAGGTACGTTTGAACATTTTATTTCGCTTGTTCCAGTGTGATACCTTTGTGAACTTATCATTTCTGGGAACGGATGCTGTTACAGAGTGATTACCTGTAAATACCGCATTAATGCAATGAATGCTCAAAATGATGTCCGTCAAACTCAATGCATTTGGCAATACGTGTAACGACATTCCTCTCAACAGCGTGTAGCTCGCCTTCCGTTATGTTCGCACATGCATTGACAATATGCTGACGCATGTTTGTCAGACGTTGTCGGTGGATCACGATAGCAAATATCCTTCAACTTCCCCCACAGAAAGAAATCCGGGGACGTCAGATCCGGTGAACGTGCGGGCCATGGTATGGTGCTTCGACGACCAATCCACCTGTCACGAAATATGATATTCAATACCGCTTCAACCGAACGCGAGCTATGTGCCGGACATCCATCATGTTGGAAGTACATCGCCATTCTGTCATGCAGTGAAACATCTTGTAGTAACATCGGTAGATCATTACGTAGGAAATCAGCATACATTGCACCATTTAGATTGCCATCGAAAAAATGTGGGACAATTATCCTTCCTCCCATAATATCACACCCTACTTTAACCCGCCAAGGTCGCTGATGTTCCACCTGTCGCAGCCATCGTGGATTTTCCGTTGCCCAATGGTGCATATTATGCCGGTTTACGTTACCGCTGTTGGTGAATGACGCATCGTCGCTAAATAGAACGCGTGCAAAAAATCTGTTATCGTCCCGTAATTTCTCTTGTGCTCAGTGGCAGAACTGTACACGATGTTCAAATTCGTCGCCATGCAATTCCGGGTGCATAGAAATATGTTACGGGTGCAATTGATGTTGATGTAGCATTCTCAACAGATTGAGATTCCCGATTCTCGCGCAATTTGTCTGATACTGATGTGCGGATTAGCCGCGACAGCAGCTAAAACACCTACTTGGGCATCATCATTTGTTGCAGGTCGTGGTTGACGTTTCACATATGGCTAAACAATTCCTGTTTCCTTAAATAACGTAACTATCCGGCGAACGGTCCGGACACTATGATGATGTCATCCAGGATACCGAGCAGCGTAAAAAAAATGTTCAAATGTGTGTGAAATCTTATGGGACTTAACTGCTAAGGCCATCAGTCCCTAAGCTTACACACTACTTAACCTAAATTATCGTAAGGACAAACACACACACCCATGCCCGAGGGAGGACTCGAACCTCCGCCGGGTCCAGCCGCACAGTCCATGACCGATCGGCATACATAGCACACGCCCGTTGGGCATTTTGATCACAATAGCCATACATCAACACGATATCGACCTTTTCCGCAATTGGTAAACGGTGCATTTAACACGGGTATTGTGTCACGAAGCAAATACCGTCCGCACTGGCGGAATGTTACGAGATACCACGTACTTATACGTTTGTGACTATTACAGCGCCATCTATCACAAAGCGAAAAAAGTGGTCCAACTAAAACATTCATATTTCTTTACGTACTACACGATTATGTAGTAAAAAATGGGGGTTCCTATTAAAAAAACGCAGTTGATATCCGTTTGACTTATGGCAGCGCCATCTAGCGGGCCAACCATAGCTCCATCTGGTTCAAAATGGTTCAAACGGCTTTGAGCACTATGGGACTTAACATCTGTGGTCATCAGTCCCCCAGAACTTAAAACTACTTAAACCTAACGAATCTGAGGACATCACACACATCCATGCCCGAGGCAGGATGCGAACCTGTGACCGTAGCAGTCGCGCGGTTCCGGACTGAGCGCCTAGAACCGCTAGACCACCGCGGCCGGCTGCTCCATTTGGTTTCCCCCTTCAAGCTAGACGAGTCTCGTTCTTTGTAGTTTTTTCGTTTGACGCTTATTTCCTGAGGTATTTGGCCCGGTCACGATCAATGGACCACCCTGTATATATTTCAGCTATGTGAACTTTTGAACGATGTTGTTTATATTACGCTTGTGGATTTAAATAACTACTGGAATGATGGTTAAAATTGGTCCATAGTTAGGGAACATAGGGTTGAATGTAAAAGATTTAGGGATGACCCGCACCTACGGAAGTAGCCTCGCAGAGTGGAAAAGGTGTGGTTGGCGCGCAAGTGGCAACTCGACCTTTGTGACGGTTAAGGAGTTTGGACTGAGCAGTGCTGTGGTTAACACCTCGCTAGCAGTAGCGGATCATATGGCTCACATTCCTGGAGTTTGAGGCCAGAAGAGCTTAAGGGCAGTATTTATGGGCCTCGGATGCTGCATTTGGTGATACCATTATCATGGCTAGGTTTTTGGCCCTATAAAAATATAATTCCGACGCCAAGAAGATACCTAACAGCGAGAGGCCAGAGTATTGCTATGATTGCATCGCCGCCAGGTTAATAGCGACTGCAAGTTGCGCCACCAGTGCCACCAGCCTACCACTAAATTGTTTATATTTGGTACCTTGTAACTGGACCAGATATTTGTGAAATTGGGTTGATTTTAATAATAATCGTGGTGTTATTAAAACCACTATCTTACACCTGTGATTATCCCAAATCACAAACCTGGACAGGAATCCCATACTAATGAATTTAATTCATAGTTCCGTTATTTATTATGAAAAGACTTATTAGGCAGATATAAAAATAGTTGTGATTGTTTCCTAATGTGTGGAGATACAGTTTTTAAAGTTCAGTTATTTGAGAAATACTCCACTTCCAGTACAATTTTAAATCAATCTGCAGTTACTTTCTTAAACAGTGTGCCTCACTTGAAAAGCTGCCTGAAAAAGATTATTAATTGTTGCATTTATGCACTTTGATCAGACTCCCTTCATTTTATGAACAAGTGGCTGAACTTGAATTTAATGCTGTGTTCGTATTTGCACAGCCAAGGTTAAAAGACTGCTTATCAAAGCACATTTGTAACTTAAAGAGATATAGTTTGTTGTACTTTACTTAATTAATAATGTATGATGAGAATACTTACCATTTCTCAAACATACTGTTGTAGTTTTGTTAATGAGCATGGTTCTTCAAGTCATGAAAATTTAAGGGACTTCATGTACAAGGCTACTTAGGTAATGGTTTAGTTGCTTCAAACCAGGTTTAAGAAATAACTATTGACTGTGTTATTTATTCTAACGCAAGTTGGTTAATACACTGAGCAATGAAGTTATAGAGTATGATCATTAGCAGACTCCCTGATTTAAATTCAGAATCATTTCAAGCTTTTCCCTATTCAGTATTGCTGCTAGTTTCATGTGTGTCAGTAACTGGTTTTACAAACTGTTGCACCTACTTCATTTGACGTACGTGTTGTTGGGAGGAATATGTTGTTGTTTACTGTCTAATTGGCCATTTGTTTGTTAGTAGCACATTTATCTGCAAGGTTAGGTTACTGTGTTCTAGTACGAACAGATATAAGGAAAGAGTTTAGTGTGTGTGTGTGTGTGTGTGTGTGTGTGTGTGTGTGTGTGTGTGTGTCAAAGAAGGTTAGGTTAGCCTTAGCACTGCCTTCTGTTGTATCATTTTGCTTGACACAAGAATGCCTAACTAGGATGGCGATCAGTTTTAATATGTACCGTTACAACTTGGTTTTGTGCTGAGAGAACGTCTATTCCCGACCCACCGTTTGTTATTACTGTTATAACTGTTTCTTATACTCTGCTGGAGTGTTTTGGAAAAGAATCTCAGTTTGATTGTTCTGTTTCCATTAGGTCATCTCATGGACAACTCTCTCAAAAATTCCTAGCAGAGGTATTACGTTAGTATCGAATGCCGGTTTGAGTTGACCGATGTTATCGTTACAAGCAACCTGAAGTCTATCTCTATAGAGGGTTCTTCAGGTAACTAAGGCATACACTAAGGTTAGCTGCATAATAATTGTAAAGAGTGGTCGTAGTGTGAACTGAAATACTGACATGTATAATCTAGTAGGTGCCATTTCTATAGACAAGCCATTATTTGTAATACTGGTACCAAGCTTTGTTCTTGTTGTTGTTGTGGTCTTCAGTCCTGAGACTGGTTTGATGCAGCTCTCCATGCTACTCTATCTTGTGCAAGCTTCTTCATCTCTCAGTACCTACTGCAACCTGCATCCTTCTGAATCTGCTTAGTGTATTCATCTCTTGGTCTCCCTCTACGATTTTTACCCTCCACGCTGCCCTCCAATGCTAAATTTGTGATCCCTTGATGCCTCAGAACATGTCCTACCAATCGATCCCTTCTTCTAGTCAAGTTGTGCCACATACTTCTCTTCTCCCCAATCCTATTCAATACCTCCTTATTAGTTATGTGATATACCCATCTAATCTTCAGCATTCTTCTGTAGCACCACATTTCGAAAGCTTCTTGTCCAAATTAGTTATCGTCCATGTTTTACTTCCATACATGGCTGCGCTCCATACAAATGCTTATACAATTATAATATATACAATTATAATATGTTCTGATTCATACACGTGCCTTATTGTAATGTATTGTTATTTGTTTTCAGCACTGATGAGATCCTCATAGTGGTTGAACACTAGATCTGCAACAAATAGCTTATCTACGACTAACTACTGTACATTTCCTTATTTTTAAATAAACACAGTCGCTAAGCATACCCGTTCCATGCGGAATCGAAATCAACGAGCACTGCGTAGGACGTGGCCGAAAATAGGTTATTACTCATAAATACTAGTAACGGGGGAGGGGGATGGGGAGGGAGGGCCAGTGCTGTTAATTGGTTGTTACAACACAGTCCGAAACTTACGGCAGCGCGCTGAAGTCAAGTTCTGGCTCATTTAGCATCCACAGCTAGGCGTCTAATTACTTAGTACAACACATTCTGGAATGTGAGAAGCTGTTAAAGGCTTCGTTTAGACCAGTGTTCGTCAAACTGACCTGCGGGCCGCATGTGGCCAGAATCAAGTACTCATGTGTCTCGCCGTTCTCAGCCCTATTTTACAATCTACATCTACATCTACATTTATACTCCGCAAGCCACCCAATGGTGTGTGGCGGAGGGCACTTTACGTGTCACTGTCATTACCTCCCTTTCCTGTTCCAGTCGCGTATGGTTCGCGGGAAGAACGACTGTCTGAAAGCCTCCGTGCGCGCTCTAATCTCTCTAATTTTACATTCGTGATCTCCTCGGGAGGTATAAGTAGGGGGAAGCAATATATTCGATACCTCATCCAGAAACGCACCCTCTCGAAACCTGGCGAGCAAGCTACACCGCGATGCAGAGCGCCTCTCTTGCAGAGTCTGCCACTTGAGTTTATTAAACATCTCCGTAACGCTATCACGGTTACCAAATAACCCAGTGACGAAACGCGCCGCTCTTCTTTGGATCTTCTCTATCTCCTCCGTCAACCCGATCTGGTACGGATCCCACACTGATGAGCAATACTCAAGTATAGGTCGAACGAGTGTTTTGTAAGCCACCTCCTTTGTTGATGGACTACATTTTCTAAGCACTCTCCCAATGAATCTCAACCTAGTACCCGCCTTACCAACAATTAATTTTATATGATCATTCCACTTCAAATCGTTCCGCACGCATACTCCCAGATATTTTACAGAAGTAACTGCTACCAGTGTTTGTTCCGCTATCATATAATCATACAATAAAGGATCCTTCTTTCTATGTATTCGCAATACATTACATTACAATAATATGCATCTAGCAACCGACATTCGAATCCAAAACTTCAAGTAACGTTAAGATTTCGTTAAGAGTGTAGTTTTCCTGCCCACTGCAGAAACAAAAATACTTGCTTGGTTTCCTTATACGGGTACCATTTTTGTACGGACACTATGATCCACGTGTAGATACTTACGGGCTCTTTCTGGATTAATGAATTTGTTATTGTCTTGTACATATTGCTCTTGTATTTTTAGGGATACAGTAATATGCTGCAAGCATCTAATTATTTTTTAATCTCGCTAATAGTGCGATAATTATCAGTATGTACCATATTTTTGTCATAATACTTTTAATCTTTTATTTCTTAAATTGTACTTATTCGTGATATATCTTTCTGTACAGTCTTTTGAAGACGATGCCTGAAACCACAAAAGATTTTTTTTTTTTTTTTTTTTTTTTTTTTTTTTTTTTTTTTTTTTTTTTGCAGCTGGTCTCTGACTTTCTCAGCAAATAGAAATACTATTGCCGAAGAAAGTATCAAAATTACAGAGGCTTAATATTTTAAGATGGGCTTAATTTTAATTGACGCTGGTGAATTTAGCCGCTTACCTTACGTGCGTAGCAAAAGCAGCGCGGATACTGCTGACTTATAGGACGTGAGAGGAGTGAATGTTTTAATTTTTTACTTACAGTACTGAAAAATCACGGGCGTAACAATCAGCTGTTATGGTATCAATTTCAAACGGAAATGACGTGGATTCGTGAGTGCACTTCATAGAGACAGTCATCTTCAAATGCAGTACATACAGAGTGATGGCGCGATGAAGTTACAGAGTTTCAGAGATGATGGAGTAAGTTACCTACCCTACAGTCTTAGCAACAACAGTCTCGTTATGCAAGTATTCCACTGTTAACGAGCATCAGAAGATTTTCGCTTGTAAATCTCGACTTGGTCGTATCTGGACCAGGGTTCGTAACCACAAAACGATACATCTACCCTTCTCCAAAATCGCTTCAGGCAAATGCCGCGACGGTTCCTTGGAAAAGGCACGGCCGACTTCCCTTCCTAATCTGATGGGTCCGATGACCTCGCCATTTGATCCCCTCCCCCAAATCAACCAACCAGCCAACCAACCAGCCAACCAGTCAGCCAACCAACCAGCCAACCAACCAGCCAACCAACCAACTAACCATTATCCTTCTCCATCATCGCTGACAGTTTGTAATATCATGACGGAATCACGCTGAATTTGTAGCAAGGAATATTTATTTTCTCTTACTCTCCTGGTCTCAGAAACCAAAGTCGGTCTTTGGCCTCGTCAGATATCCTCCTCCACAGCATTCTGTCCTTGACATCTCCTTCCCTTGCTACAGGTATCTGAAGAACCTTGGCCATCTGGTCTCTCCACCTTATTTTCGGCCTGCCTAAAGGTCATCGCCCTTCAGGTTTTTTCTCCAACACTTCTCTCAGTCTTGATCCCTCCTCTCTTCTATGGACGTGCCCGACCCGACTCAACCTACTTGTCTCCGCTTCCGCAACAATATCTGGTTCATTATACACCTCCCTGAGCTCCCAGTGTTTCCTTCTTCGTCATTCTCCTCCCTTGTAAATTTGTCCAAATATCTTCTAATACTGGTCTGATTATGGTTTTATATATCCTTATTTTGGTTCCTCTTGATAAAATTTCGGATGATACTAGTTTGTTGAATGAATATGAAGCTCTGGATGCCACAAGCAATATGAAATCAATTGAATGCACTTGTAGTACAGTCCGCTTCCGTAGCTGAGCGGTCAACGCGGCTATCTACCATGCGAAAGACCTGAGTTCGATTCCCGGTATTGCCAGGGATTTTTCTCTCGAAAGTCTGCAAAATAGCTGGAATAGCGGTGTGCTGTCTACATGCCCTCCCTACTGCATCCACATGACGCCGCAATGCGGAGGATGCTAGGCAGCTTGAAGATATCCTATGGGCCCTCACTACCTCTAAGAGTAAAGAAAAATTACGGTCAAAACATTTACTAATCATTTGAGGTCCTGTCTCATATTGCACACTGCACTGAAATATAAGTTGTTAATCAGTTAATCATCCGCTCTCACGAACAATAAAGACCTCATCAATTTCGATCAGAACAGTCTAAACGAAGGGTTCCTAATGGTGTCGACTTTAAACAATGCGGGCCGGCGGCAAAATATCACGCCTTTATTAGGGGCTCATAACGTACTAATTTATGTATGTTACCGATTCATAATAAAGTCGGTACACTGCGGACCAAGGTACTGTCCCACAACGTCAATATTTGCCCTTGAGCAAATAAGTCTGACGAACACTGGTTTATACTGTAAAATGTGAAAATTTGGGGGAATATGGGCCTTGAGAAAGAGCTGAGTGAAGACTACAGGATACGTTTTATTATTTAAGCTAGCAACAAAGCCTTCTTATGACCTATTTTATTCAGTTGTGAAATGCAAAAGACATTAAACTAAGTCTCATTCAGATGATTTTATAATACACAGCTGGAGTCAGCCGAAACAAATACTATGCATCAGGCCTCCGATGCGTCGACGGAAAGCGTTGGTTTGTTTCCTATTACAAATAGATTTTGTGAGCAGTATTTCTTTGTGCTGAGTCCAGTTACACATTTCAAAAATGAAATTGCAAGTATCTGCCGAAACACCAGAGAAAAGGCGCCTGATGACTCGGAGTTAAAATTCATTCTGGGTGGCATCTCGGCATCCGCTTAGTTAATTTAGGAAAATCAAGTAAAAACTAGATCTGGATGGAGAGATAGCTCTGTGAACACCCCTCTTCCCCATCAAGAGACTTGTGTCTTAGCACTGTGCCATCTCCTTCAGTTATATTAAGGCAGCAATAACTCAGAAACGTGTGTAGTGGTGCTGATTTGTATTGCTTATTTTAAACAATTGTAAGGTAATGTTGGTCTAGTTCCTCTTTGGTCAGTTGTCTTAACCTCCATGTTATGCCGAGGGCATTTTAATTCATTTACATAGTTTTTGCTCAAAGACAACAGCTTATTAGTAACAGTTAATGATTACAGACCACCAGAATATTACGGTGTGCAACTTGAATACTGAAACAAGTTGACAATTATCGACAGGTAAGGCAATCCGGCGGTGATCTGTTAACTTCCACCTCAGATCAAATAAATCATGTCTACGTTCCATTTTTATTTTTTTTCGTTTCTTTTCCTTGATGCCTGTGGACAATTTGTTAAGGAGTATGGCTGGCGAAAGCATCAGAAAAATCTTCGTAAAACCTCTTGAGAATGAAGTCTTGATAAAAATCAATTTTCTGCCACGTATATTGTTTGTGTTCCTCATGTTTATTTTTAAAACCATTCTTGTAGGCACGCACAAATATCTATAGGAACTAAATATTTTTGAAAGCATTTTAAGAATTGAAAGATCTTCAAAGAAATATGACTTCCGCATCGTACAAAATTTACTAACTGTCGTTACATTAGTACAAAACATAATTACATAGGACAACAGAAAATAATGAAGATGCAAAACCGCATAGAGTTCCTGTTCTCAGCTGTTCTCAATGACATACACTACTAAGAGTTAAACAATCTGAACTAAGCTACTTAAGCAGCTTTTCAAAGAGCAATTTTGGAATATCAACAGAAGTGAAGCCAAACTGAACTCACAACCGGAAATGAGGGTATCATTTTATGTGACGGTCCGGACATATCGGTTATATTTAATTAGAATATTCAGAGTTCACCAGGAATCGGCATTTTGGAATAAGAAATTATAAATATAGCTGAAACGGGGCAATCAGTGTCCGAAACTGGGGCTAGTTCTTATATTAATGGAGGTTGTAAAGTGTTACGGAAAGATTAGTGTAACCTATGGATCGACGCTGTAGCTAAACCTCAGCGCACTGCGTAGCTGATCAGTAGCAGCGGGCAGTCGACGGCCGGAATGTGATGAGCAGCCACCAAAGAATCCCGGCGCAGAAAAATATTTACAAAAAAAAATATTACGTCAAATTATCACTCTATTGTAATACATGTGTGCATTGCTACTGATGTATTCCGCGCCTAATAGACTCGATCGGTTTTTGTGAAGGTACTGAATCATCACAAACACTCCTTAGTGACTATAAATAGCGCTTGTCTGTATAAGTTATGGGAAAGCATTGTTGTTGCAAGGGATTTAGTATTTTGGTTTTTACTGGTTTATATTGTGGAACGATAGAGAGGACTTATCATTGACTGTTGGACTGATTACTCTTCTGGGCGGAGAGTAAGTGGTGTACTTTCGTAAAAAAAAGCAATTCTTCTACGCGACACAGGAAGACTTTACACCATACTTGGAACATTCACGTTCGCCATCAGCAATTCTGCATAGTCAGATATCTTGGCAAGGAAGACTGTGTACTTTTTCAGTTCTACTTGCTTCCTGCGTCGCAGTCCATAATGTGTTCTCATTAGGCTGTTCATTCCATTTATCTGATATCCTTTCATTCTGAATTTTGAATCCACTCTTGAACCTTACTTTTATTTTTATACCCTTCCTAATCCGAGCACTCCGTCCTTATCTTCCTTAGAACATATTACATATTCGAATACTGACGTGGACGGATCCTATCCACGTGGTTTGATTTTCCTTGAATCTTGATTCCATTATTAATCGCAACGTCAGAACAGCCTCTCTGGTGCCCTTACCCTTCCGAAACGCAAACTGATTTTCATCTGATAGATGTGCAGTATCCTTTTTCATCCTTCTGTATATACTTCTGTCAGCAACTTCGACGCATGAGCTGTTAACCTGATTGTGTCGTAATTCTCTCACTTATCTGCCCTTGCTGTCTTTCTGATTGTGTGAATGATATTTTTTCAGAAGTATGAAGGCTTGTTTCCAGAATCATAGATTCTACACACCAACTTGAATAGTCGATTGGTTGCCACTTCCCCCAACGATTTCCGAAATGAAACCTTTTCTTCTGCCCTAACTGTTCACAGATCTTCCAAAACTCTGTTAAATACTGACTCCAATACTGAATCTCCTATGTCTTCCATATTCACATTTCTTCTCCTACCACATCAGAGGCATTTAATGTACTCCCTTACCTACCTGTTTGTTTCTCTGCATTTAACAGTGGCATTCTTCTTGCAGTCTCTCCTTTTAATATCACCGATGGTTGTCTTGACTTTTCCATGTGCTGAGTCTAACAACCATTTCTTTTATATTTCTTCGCATTTTTCCTGTAGCCGCTTCTCCTTGTCTTCAGTGCTCATCATATTTTTATTGTTAAGTGACTTGTAGAACTTTATTCATGAAAGTTTTATGTACTTCTTTCCTCCGTTGATGAATTCAAGTATTTCTTCTGTCACACAAGAGATGTCTGTTCCTCTTTAATTGTACTGATTAATAACGGTATTCTTTATTGCAGCATCTACAGATTTAGATAAATGCAGCTCATCATTCCCCAATGTTTCGGTATCTCACTTTTTTCCAAGGCCATTCTTCTAAAGGATCAACAAGTTTGTCCTCTTTTTTTCTTCATTTTTTGAGTCGCTGGTTGAGAAAGCCTGCCGGGAATTTCTCTCTTCTACCAACATCTTCAGCTCAGGTTATTACTTTCCCATACGTTCTCAATTATTTGTTGGATGTATTCCAACCTGTCCCTCCCCTACATTTTTTACCTTTCTCGGAAGCCTCTACTACCATGGAAGTAGTTTACTGATGTCGCAGTATATGTCATACTGTTCTGTTCCTTTTCCTCGTCAGTGTTTTCCGTATTTGCCTTTCTTCCCTGATACTACCGAGAACCTCTTTTTCAAAAATGGCTCTGAGCACTAAGGGACTTAACTGCTGTAGCATCAGTCCCCTAGAACTTAGAACTACTTAAATCTAACTAACCTAAGGACATCACACACATCCATGCCCGAGGCAGAATTCGAACCTGCGACCGTAGCGGTCACGTGGCTCCAGACTGTAGCGCCTAGAACCGCACGGCCACTCCGGCCGGCACCTCTTTTTCCTTAATCTTATCAGTCTACATTATTTTCAACTTTGTATTTTCAACTTTGTTATATAGCGTTGCGTAACATACAGATTCTTAGATTCTCTTATTTTCTGGTTTCCCACAGCCCACAGATCGCTATCATACAACGCCGTGCTGAAAACATACATTTGAAATACATCTGCTATAGACACTTTTCTTACTATGTATTCGTACATATATCGATAAGCAGTTGCATGTCTCAAAGAACATATAGTCTTCCATCTGTTAGAGTAGCTTCATCTTTGGTTGACAAACTCAAAGACATGTTTTAAGCAAGCTACTTAAACTCTGAGATTAGACATCCAATAGTATTGCTCGCCACAGAGAGCGTTTAGTGAGGCCTCAAATGCCTATTGGACAATGGGGACACATCCTTCGCTTCTGCCGCAGTCCTGAAAACGTTCTGGACATTATGGCGGAGCTCTTGTCCATGATAGGTTTATGTATTATCTTTTATCCATGACTTATGGTTTTAATGCAGATTTAGAAGTAATATTTGTTTTAGTTTTTAATGCAAAACCTAAATTGCAACATAAATGTAAATATAAACAAATCCAATATAACTTATAAATATATACGCTTGTTGTATTACATCTGTTATCATATGTAACATTCCATGTAATATCAGCTGTAAGAAGAAAGTGCTAAGGTCCGGTAGGCTGCAACTTTACCTTTGCAATTTTATTGATACGCAGGAGACAGTTGACAAGAGTCTGACGCGAAAAGATGGGCAAATAGGACAGGACAGGACGATTTGTATGAGGAGAAATATGCATTATTTCGTTTAAGGGACGTTGTTTATTTGTGGTAATGTTCGGATAGAAAAGTAGGGAGAGGAGAGTCGAAGTATTAAGCAGGTGAGGGGCAGTTTTGGAAGTTTTGCGATGAGAGGAAAGTAGAAGTTGCTAGAGGATGGTTGGTGGAGTCATTGTGTAACGAGGCATGGAATTTTTACGACGAAACATCGCGGTTTTAAAGTTTCTATGGGGAAGAAGACCTGACGAAGGAGAAGATGGAAGAGAGAAGATGGAAGAACTAATAATTATTAGGGCAGAAAGTCTATCAGGAGTTGGCACAGAAGAACTTCAAGTGCGAAGAATTCAAGGCACCGGAAGAACTTGAATTGTATTTCTTCTTCAAAGGAAATTGAGTGTATAGAAATACAACAATGACTGTGCGTGGAGAATATAGCTACTGTTTCTTTTGACCAGAAGACAAACATCACCAACTAGACCCCATACTTTAAGGAGAAAAAAGTACAATTGCAAAATATCATACGCATCAATTCATTTGGACAATAATTCTGATAGTACGAAGTTACAACCTTCTGAAACCATATTTTTAAACATTCGTGTGCATCGCCTGGTTCTCAATTGCTCCATCCATTGCCTGAGCGCAAAGTACTGTAGAGTATAGGTGTACGAAGTTTGTGGAATACCGTTTCGACCTTGGTAACATGCTTTTTTCATTGTGTCGAAGTCCACAGTTTCTAACCTGTACCTGATGCCAGAGATATCTTTGCTTTGAGCATTTTTACGTTGCGATTCACAAATGCAGCGTAGTGGATTAAATGAATTAGTGTGCCGTTAAAAAAGTAGAGCACGGATAATTACTTATTAAATTATCAACATCGCTGTTCTTTGGATTTTAAAGATGGGGCTGTTAAAGTGAAGTAGATTTGCATGAGATCCGTTACTCTTCAACGTGATTGGCATGCTTGAATAAAATACGAAAATCATTAACATCATTTCATATTCATTTTTCAGCTACTTAGTTTTATAAATTTTGGTTTTGAGACTTGCATATAGTTGCAGAATTCCAGTACGAAACTTTTGTTAGAATGGTATTGAATATACATGCATGTAAGGTTGAAGTATTAAATATTCATATTATTTACTATTTCTTGCGTAGAATAATGTGATCGTTTCTGAATAAGATCTCAGAACATGTTGGGCAGAAGAGTCGACCTTTCTCCTCCTCTTCCCTAGCCTTCAACACCCCACAAATAGGCAGATACTTGTTGTCACTTCGCCGTGTAGTACTTCGTGCTCGGGCATCAGGCGTCTGCTATGGGGGTGAGCGAGTGACGAACAAGCGGTCTACGTGAAAGCTTGTTAGCCTGTTTTTTTCTCCTTAAAATATAAGGTTGAGTTGCTGATATTTGCTTGTACGAGACGTGCAGGGACGGCAAACGTTAATGGAGAAGTGGACTGAGTAATCAAAAGTGACTCTTACGGAAATATTTCGTGGTGAGCAACTGACTTGGAATGATCACAGCATTTATTGTGGGAGCCTAGCACTACTTTAGTTTGAAAGTAAAAACGTTCAGTCAACTTTCATCTCGTTTCATAAATAAATTGTTGCGATAGTGTCAATTGTTGTGAATATAAACAGCTTGATTCGTGAATTAACCCTGTGGATCCCATTTAAATATTCCATCGCAAATATTTTTTTAAAAAATTTAGATTACTATATAAGATGATGGAGTTGCAGTTGAGTTATTAAATATTTTCAGATAATTTGTTCAATTACGAAACTGATCGCCATCATATTGTCAGCTTCTAGGAACAGCGCCATGGATAATCAGTGATCTGCAACTGGCGCCATTGCTACAATCACGCGAGGAAAGAAGTTGTACATCCCTTGAGGCAGCCATTTTCACAAAAAAACAGAAGAATGCTTATATGTAAACTCAATAACACGCTACATACAGTATTTAAATACAGATAACAACAAAGGTTTTATAACAATATCAGCTATTCCGAACTGTAATAAAAAATCCAAATACTTATCGGCGGTAAAATTAAGATGTTACTCGCATTCAGATCTCTTGCAACTTTCGAGTAGTGTATCATTGTTTACATGGAAGAAGAGTGTTAAATTCAGCTTTTACGTTTTCAGTATTTATCTGATAATATAACTTTGCTTAAACATTAATTCAGCTTTGTCATTATGTTAACATATTAATGAAAGACCACACTTCGCATATATGACTATATATGCAAACCTACGTGCATGTAAAATGGTATTCTGATCCAGAAAATCAATTAAGAGCATGACACGCCTTGAAGACCCTAGCTGTATTTAGTGCGCACAACTTTAATGGCTAATGTTATTGATTTACGGCTCTATCTGTGGATCCTAAAGTGGAGGAATGCAACCAACTTTTTTAGTTGGGTGGAAGATGTTAACGGAAAGAATCTTTGGATTAACACAATGATTTATTCTGTTAAAAAGAAAATTAATCCCATCAGATCGTGAAAGAACATAACATGTTTTACAAACTTGTTATGTAAAGTCTAACTAGTGGATTTAGAAGTCTTCAGCATTATTTGAACCAACATGACACAGCCCCTCTGACGCAACTGAAGCTCTGAAAATTGTTCTCAAACTCTTTAACCAAACGGAAAACAGTTACTGTTGTCCTGATAGATGTATTAAGAGACTCACAGAGCCACCAGAGCAATGCTGGACCTGAGACAGGTGATAGCAATGAATTGAGCGATTGTGGACCAAGAAATGCTCTGTCATGCCAGTGCAGGTAATTATACTCACCTTAATTGTTCGCCAACAGACGTGCAGAGCGTCGCCGTCACAAGGGTGGTTTTGTGGTAGAAGACGAGGGTCAAGCTGCCGCTGTAACAACTGTGGAACCAGCTCTTCTGCTAACAAGTCCCTCGAGATGCACAACGCTATCTGTCTCCAAATATACACGGCTGATATGCACAAGATGCTCACAACTCCAGATCTCCGAACGAATTTTAAAAAAGTGCCCAGATGCACACACTTCCTTATCGCCGGCCCTTGTGGCCGGGCGGATCTAGGCGCTTCAGTTTGGAACCGCGAGACCGCTACGGTTGCAGGTTCGAATCCTGCCCCGGGCATGGATGTGTGTGCTGTCCTTAGCTTAGTTAGGTTTAAGTAGTTCTAAGTTCCGGGGGACTGATGACCTCAGAAGTTAAGTCCCATAGTGCTCAGAGCCATTTGAACTTGAACTTCCTTATCTCTACAGCAACTCCTCAGACATCTCTCCCAGAGATGTGCTCGCTTTCCAATCTCTGCACGAACTATGACTTTACTAACTAAATCTTACGTCCTTCTATTTATTCCTGCCAAACGGGACACAGCTTCCAATAGCCGAACGTGCATATTCAGGCGGGAAATAGCGAGGTTGCTTCAAGCAAACAAAATCTTGCAGAGACAACGCGTCATGATAAAAACGCATGACATTACAGTACGCCCTCCTACTTCTGCAAAAAAAAAAAAAAAAAAAAAAAAAAAAAAATTGCCGTTTCGGCCCACATTCTACTACAACTCTATTCCTTCCCCTACTTCACCATTCCAGTCATCCATGAATATTAGATTTTTCATCTCCTTTTACATAATGAATTACACGATCAATACCATAATGTATTGTCCCTATCTCTTCATCGTATGCTTGTTACCTCGACATGTACACCTGAACTATTATTGTTGGCATTGGTTTTCTGTCAATCCTGATGAGTGTAATACTCATATCTTCACAGTAACTCACTCTCTGCCCTGCCTTCCTATTCATAACGAGTCCTACTGCAGTTAAACCATTTTGTGCTCCTTCTGATAGACATTATACTGTGTGATCAGAAATCCTTGTCCTCTTTCCATTTCGTTTCAGTGGCCCCCCACTGTATTTAGACTAAGCGTTTCCATTTCTCCTTTTCAGATTTTATAACTTCCCTAACACATCCATACTTGTGACATTCCTGTTCCGTTGGTCATTCAGTTCTTTCTTCTTCTTTTTTTTTTTCTCATGAACACCTCGCCCTTGGCAGTCACCTCCCAGAGTTCCAAATGGCTAACTAATCCGGAATCATTTACCAATTGAAAGACCATCACGATAATTTTTCAAATACAGGTTGTAACAGAACATATTAAAGGCTTTACTTAACCGAAGTATGCGATACCCTCCAAATTCAACCAGTTTAACGAGTATTTATGATTATAGAAAAGTTATTGTGTATGTTAACAATGATTGCATAACATGTCTACATAAACAGTCAACCCATTAAATTATACTGAATAACTGACCCACACAAATGTTAATATCACTTGATCACTAATACAGCAAATGTCATCATGTAAAAACACTAAGTTCATCTTAAATAATTAATATGAAGTACGAAAAATAGTGACCAACTTAGGTATTTTGGATCTCCTTAAATAAAAATCACCCAGTGAAACCTATTTGTTCACTAGGAGCGTTTTCACTCAGTATTCAAGTAATCAATCCTATTTTAGACGAAAACCAATGTAATTCTTAATCATTCATGTTATTTACTTATTTATGCAAATTAGAGAAGTCAATTGACAAACTTCTACAAAACGGCCTTTTCGTAACACACAATTATTCTGGCAAGTCAACAAATCTGTCTGTCATTTTAATAACATTTTAAATTATGTCACTCGATGCAAATTAATAACTTTTCTGCACAAATTATGATAACAGATGTACATGTGACTTATAAACTATATCTCTTTTTAGTAGTTCTTTGACAATGTTGTAAATACAAGCAGCAAGAAGGGTCGGGGCGCAGTCGGAATGTCACTTTGGTAAAGTGTGTTTGTGTGTTATTGTTTGAGGTGGATAAACAATGAAAAGAACATGTAAAGGAAGTACTACTTTGTGATGTGTCATGGTCTTTGGTGGACAGTGGAATTAAGATGGCCACCAGAGTAATAAATATTTGATGTTTACATATTTGTTGGTTTCGCTCGTTCTTTATCATCAACAGCACATAAAAAAACACGGAACCTCACGTTTTTAACCCTAGACAACCATATTTAGAGCCAGCATCAGCATCGAGACACAGCATCGATCCAGCAAGCAGCAGCGATTATCACAATGCATTTTAATGGTGCCAACCTAACATCAAGTGCTAACAAGCTCCGTAAATGGGAGTGAAATAGTGCGATTATAGCAATTAGCAATATCTACGACTAGGCGACCATTACAAAAGTGTGGGCTCGTCCGGGATCTTTAAGTGCATCGATGATAATAGTGCAGCGATAAATTTCGTAAGTGCTTAGCACTCCAAAAAAAGTTTATTTGTGCAGTGTGGCAACAGTGAAAATATGTCAAAGTAAAAAAAAACATGTTTATGTGCGACTAGTGACTTAGAAAAACTGTCATCACACAGCTCGGAAGATTAACGTCTGGATTATGTCAATGGAATTCATCAATCAAGACTTCAGCTTCGAGAAAACCGAATAAAAGTGAAGAAAGCCAACAAGAACACCGACCAACACATCATAGCATAGCTACATAAAGCAAAGTATTTTGTTGTTGTTGTCATTTTAAAAAAAATTAATAGTTAACATGTCTCTACCTGAGAGTGATGAGATCGTAGGAAATGTAAAAATTAAACCTGGGGATGGTGAACAATTAAACTTAACAGAGTGTCTAGCAGAGTTTGCAACTCAAATAAGCTCACAACTTAAACAATCGAGTGAACAAGTAAGTTTGAAACTTAAAGAAAACACAGATAGACTGGATAAGTTAAGTTTGAATTTTGATCTATTAAGTACTCATCTCAATGAGAAGTGTGAGGAAATTAAAACTACCCTCAGTAAGGACACTAGAGAGCAGTTGATACACTTCAGAAAAGAATTTAAGTTAAAGTTGAAAGCTTAAATGAAAACATACAAGCTAACACAGACAGCATTGCTGTCATCTACAACAGAGTAGATACTGAAGTTGAAAGATTAGATCAGAGAATAGACAAAACATCACAAAACTTTAAACAAGAATACAACCTGTATACCACTAATGTAGATACAAAAGTAGAAACTATATACTAAATATACACAATTGGACGACGCATTGATGTCCAAACACACGATTTACAATCAAAATACAATGTATCGGCACATCCAAGTGAAATGCTTTCCTGGTGAAAATCTGCACCCTATTGACTTTATTCGTCAATGTAAGGATATGTTTGTTGTAGGAATGTCAGATAACATAAAAATTAAGATAGTAAAACGGTTTCTAGAAGGGGAGGCCCGATCCTGGGCAAATGAGAATAATGATTCTTGGAATACTTTTGAAGAGTTTGAAGCTAAATTTATTTGTAAATTTTGGTCACAATCCATACAAGCCAGATTAAAGTCAGAATTTCTAAATGGACCAGTGTATAGAGGGAAAGTAGGGGGAATGCAAAAATTTTGCAGAGATCAATTGAAAAAACTTGCTCACTTGAATGACTCTTTTGATATTATGACACAAATTGATGTTTTAAAAAGAAGGTTACCAGAGAGACTTCAGTGGGAATTGGTCCATGGACCAGATGATTCAATGGAAGAGTTCCTGAAATTTGTAGATAGATTAGATAGGGCCTTGGAAAGAGAAAATAATCAAAGTTTTGGCTCTGGCAACAACCAGTATTGGGGGGTGGAACAGGAATGTAAATAGAGATTATTGTGGGAGGAGAGACTTTTAAAATTCTGGAAATAATGCTCCAAATAGGGGAGATAGGAGATATGAAAATGATTTCAGAAACAATATACAGGAGTGAGGATGGAGGAGAGATAACAGGAGTGATAGAAATAGGTATTGGGGAAGAGAACAAGATAGAAGGGGGTTTGTTGAAACTAGTGAACAAAACGACAACTACAAACGGACATACCAAGGGAACCAGCCGGGAAACGGTGGACAGTCCCACTAGATGTCCGTAGTTTTGGGGTTAGACAATATTATGGCAGGACAACACATAACCGAAACTGGAAAAGAGAGGATACAATGTAAAGAGTAAGTACCATGAAAATACTGATGTTGTTAGAATGAATAAATTAGAATTTAATAAAAGATTTTGGGATACTATGAGTAAAAGTGATACAGTTAATAAAAACAGTGTTCAAGCACAGGTAGTTGGTGAAAGTGCAGAAGTTGAAGGTATTGCAGAGTTCCATAGTTGGGCTGAAAAAGATACTGGTGTTAATAACAAGTCAGACACACCACAAATAGAATCTATTTTGTGGGGTTTATTTGATAAGAAGGGGGATGACAAAGTGTTTAATGGAGACAAAGACTCAATTGCTGAGATTCAGATACATAGGGGGAAGCTGAAGATGGGGTTGTTGTGGAGAAGGAGGAAGAAGTAATAGAGGGACATTTAAATAATGATCCTAAATCAAGTGATGATATTGATGTGAGTGTGGAGGAAGAAATAAAAGTATTTGTAGAATTGAAAAGTGATTATGTGGTGAAGGTAAGTGATGTGACAAATATGGGTAATAATGAGGTTAATTTAAGTGAAATGCAGACTAGGGAATGTGTATCTGATGACAAGCTATTGCCTGTTGGGAACTATGAAACACTAATCTATGAGAATGGTAATAATAATAATATTAAAGAAAATTAAAGGGATGGAATGTAAATGTGTGTTTTCAAGAAAAAGGGGAAAAGTTTTTAGAAGTTTTGTGGAACAACTATGGAAACTGTATAAACAAAGATGCCTTTTGGAAAGAATTAGCAAAGGTAAGTGCAACCTTGTATCCTACATGGTGGATAAGAATCCGTAGTGGACTTTATAAAAAATGGGGTGAAAACAGTAGTTTGTTAAGTGGCAACACAGTGTTCAGAGGAACAGATGAAAACAAAGGTTTAAGTTTAAATGTCAACGCTTTTCAAACAGAGAGGGATGTGTCTAAGTGTAGGAAAGAGACATTAGACTTAGGAACTAAAGAAATTGAAAATGATCTATTGTTTGAAAATACTGAAATAGACAAAGATGTTGAGCTAGGTTGTCTATATGTTAAAGTTAACACTGACATTTGTCCATTTGAAATAAAAGAAAGCCCGCATCCTAATGCATATCGACTTATCTTTCCCAGATCAAGAAGGTTATTTGGATTAAGAAACATCACTGAATTGAAACCATATAAACATAATTAAGCACATTTCCCTTTTTGAATACAGTTATTTACCCATTTTCCGTAAAGCATTTTACCAGCAAAGATTTTTACTGGATGTGTCAGATAGCAACTACCACTCATGCTATAGACCCTGGAAAAGTTCCAGATCTCTGAGACAATGATTTTATATTTTTATTGTCACTATTGAATATTAAATTTAGAGACATCTTCTTTACTTGCAAGGAGCAAGTTTAACCATGCACCCAAAGAGGTGACAAACATTTATTACTTTCTGTTTGTATTGTTGAATATGGGACATACTTGCACCAAATATAAAAGACAATGTAAAATTGTTGAGAAAGACCCATCATTTTGTTACTATTCTTTTCTTAAGCATAAGATTTGTGAACAATTTTCTACAGCTAATCAGATGTTCACCAAGTTTGATGTTTGTGTTATGTTGTGACCAATTTAAGTGTGCAATTTTGGTATTCATATGTTCTTGTACTATCTTGACTATGTGTCTCAATGGGAGACAATATTTTTAAAAAAAACTTTTCTTTTTTTCAAATGCATATTATATTCATACATGTGACTTCTCTAGTGTTAGTGTTTATATATCATGTCCATACTTATAATTATGTTCTTTGTTTTCATTTCCTTTATGTGGCCCAAAAAGAGCACACAGTTGCAATATTTTCCAATGGACATCTGACCTGTCCATCTATGTAATATATTTATGTTCCTTCTATTACCTTGATTATTCTGTGACTCAATGAGAGCTGACTTTGAAATAATTTACATATATTTTTTATATATCTTAAAATCGCATGTGATATATTTGTATCTGTTTTTGATCATTTTCTATGTGGCTCAGTGGAAGCAAAGATTAACAATTTTTTTACTTTCATATATTACTAAATATTTTTATTATCCTGTCATACTGAGAGCCATAACACAAAGTGCATTGGAAACAACACAACTAAAATATTTGCAGGAAAAATTCATTTTGAAACGGTGTAACGGTCATTGTATACATACACATTATGCATAGTAAAACAAAAAAAATCATTAAAGTAGTACTTTTCCAAATTTTAACTATTTGACACATTTGTCCTAGTCGGCTAATATCATTAACATTCTGTAAATGATATTACCCGATGGGGGTATTGTAATGGAACATATTAAAGGCTTTACTTTACCGAAGTATGCGATACCCTCCAAATTCAACCAGTTTAACGAGTATTTATGATTATAGAAAAGTTATTGTGTATGTTAACAATGATTGCATAACAACATGTCTCCATAAACAGTCAACCCATTAAATTATACTGAATAACTGACCCTCACAAATGTTAATATCACTTGATCACTAATACAGCAAATGTCATCATGTAAAAACACTAAGTTCATCTTAAATAATTAATATGAAGTACGAAAAATAGTGACCAACTTAGGTATTTTGGATCTCCTTAAATAAAAATCACCCAGTGAAACCTATTTGTTCACTAGGAGCGTTTTCACTCAGTATTCAAGTAATCAATCCTATTTTAGACGAAAACCAATGTAATTCTTAATCATTCATGTTATTTACTTATTTATGCAAATTAGAGAAGTCAATTGACAAACTTCTATAAAACGGCCTTTTCGTAACACACAATTATTCTGGCAAGTCAACAAATCTGTCTGTCATTTTAATAACATTTTAAATTATGTCACTCGATGCAAATTAATAACTTTTCTGCACAAATTATGATAACAGATGTACATGTGACTTATAAACTATATCTCTTTTTAGTAGTTCTTTGACAATGTTGTAAATACAAGCAACAAGAAGGGTCGGGGCGCAGTCGGAATGTCACTTTGGTAAAGTGTGTTTTTGTGTTATTGTTTGAGGTGGATAAACAATGCAAAGAACATGTAAAGGAAGTATTACTTTGTGTTGTGTCATGGTCTTTGGTGGACAGTGGAATTAAGATGGCCACCAGAGTAATAAATATTTGATGTTTACATATTTGTTGGTTTCGCTCGTTCTTTATCATCAACAGCACATAAAAAAACACGGGACCTCATGTTTTTAACCCTAGACAACCAGATTTAGAGCCAGCATCAGCATCGAGACACAGCATCGATCCAGCAAGCAGCAGCGATTATCACAATGCATTTTAATGGTGCCAACCTAACATCAAGTGCTAACAAGCTCCGTAAATGGAGTGAAATAGTGCGATTATAGCAATTAGCAATATCTACGACTAGGCGACCATTACAAGGTCACATGCTCAGTGGAGGATAAACGTTATGTTTCTTTACTGCAGTGATATAGTTTGCATAACCATCCCGTTGATCATTGCTACTGCTTTTTAAGGGCAGTTTTCCAGTCCTAAGGCTAGGATGCCCTCCGCTCTCTTTCATAAGGTCACTGGCTAAATGAGGGAGCCTCCTTATGCTGGAAGTATTCAGTGCCATTGTTGATGGCCTTTTACTCAATCTTTAAGCAGTGGTTGGAACCAAGGACATTTTGATTACCAGCCAAAGACGCTGCATCAGATCATGGTAAAATTTTAATTTATCTGAAAGAAATTTTAAGAAAATTTGTCATCTATTACACTACAATAAGCTCGAGCTGTACAGCACACTACGGTCGCAGGTTCGAATCCTGCCTCGGGCATGGATGTTTGTGATGTCCGTAGGTTAGTCAGGTTTAAGTAGTTGTAAGTTCTAGGGGACTGATGACCTCAGATGTTAAGTCCCATAGTGCTTAGAGCCATTTGAACCATTTTTGTACAGCACATCAGATATCGACAAGCAATCACTGACCAAAAAAGGATTCCGAGTATTCAGCACAGGCACAGGTGCGAAACTCGGACTGTGCTAATGCGTCATACTGGGGCTAAAATGGGAGAGTATCGCAGAAATAGAAATTCCAAATAGTCGGACAACTGTGTACCATCGGCTGATAACCGGACAAAACAAATTTCGTGCCTGTGAAAATTAAGATCAGAAAACAATGCATCCAGAGGTTCAGAAAAATATTAAAAAGTAAAGACAACGGCAGCAGTAATTTTCAAGGACGTGCATACTTGTGCCTATCTATCATCACGTACACTGCTGGCAGTGTATACTTGACAAGAACACTGACGACCGAGCGAGGTGGCGCAGTGGTTAGCACACTGGACTCGCATTCGGGAGGACGACGGTTCAATCCCGTCTCCAGCCATCCTGATTTAGGTTTTCCGTGATTTCCCTAAATCGTTTCAGGCAAATGCCGGGATGGTTCCTTTGAAAGGGCACGGCCGATGTCCTTCCCCATCCTTCCCTAACCCGAGCTTGCGCTCCGTCTCTAATGACCTCGTTGTCGACGGGATGTTAAACAACACTAAACTAACCTAAGAACACTGACATCACTGACATCACTGTGACTATGTGATGAACAACTTCGACAGGAATAAGAGAACTAATAATGATTCGTCATACGTTACAATCTCTCAATGTTGTACTTGCCCAGAAAACCAGATGGTAGAGGACTTCTGTAACTTAGTCAACCAGTAGAAACAACTATTACACCAGGAGACTGTGAGAAAGAAATCGAGGAAACTGCTTTTTTATAGAAGATAACCACAAGAAGATACTAAAGTGTAACAAACGAAAAATCAGTACTGACTAACAATACCAAATGCGGATGGACATTTGATGCCATGAAGCACAAAACGGCTAATTCTTGTAGAAGATCGAATGTAAAGTAGACTGGGAAATTGAAAATACACGATTTCCTTGACGTATGGAAGTCTAAAAAAATGAAAGACTTACTATTGCAGCGCAGGAAGCACCAACCAAAACGAATGTTGTCAACCAGAAATGGGTAATCAGCGAAGTCCCGTTTTGCTGACTTGGTAAATCGTTGATTTAACAGTCGATTACATCCTGGGTAATAAATAAAACGATTTGCCACGTGGGAATGAGTATTCGCTATTTAAATTAGGCAGTGGATAACACTGAATGAACATTTAAATTTTGGCTCACATAACACAGTCTTATAGTTCATGAATTTAAATAAGAGTATGGTGGAGATTTGTAAGGCACAACAGCTTAGCTTCTTATGTCTGTTAATAAGTAAAAGCACATCTTGTTGAAGAAAGAGGGCCGGCCGCGGTGGGCGTGCGGTTCTGGCGCTGCTGTCGGGAACCGCGGGGCTGCTACGGTCGCAGGTTCGAATCCTGCCTCGGGCATGGGTGTGTGTGATGTCCTTAGGTTAGTTAGGTTTAAGTAGTTCTAAGTTCTAGGGGACTTATGACCTAAGATGTTGAGTCCCATAGTGCTCAGAGCCATTTGAACCATTTTTTGAAGAAAGAGGCCATATACTCAGACAAGTAAAACTGTCCCATTTGTGACAAATACAGTGAAGCCTGGTATGCGTGAATGTTCACAGTAATGTACCGTATTAGGAACGTTGGAAAAATGTACATGGTTATACATGGGATCAGTATTCAAAGAGAAACAAACATACATTCACTCGTTCAATAAATCACGATAGCAAACGATATACTCCACTACAAACAGTATCTACAAAAATTATTGCGTACTCGGTAGAGAAGTGGGACCTCAATCGTGGACACGTGACAACCGACGAAAAACACTTTAAATTGAAAATTAAGAAAACAAATAAAATTTGTTCACACATATAAGTATTCTTTCGACGTAGAAAAGTATTATTCATTCACTAAAGAGAATACCAGCTCATGTGCAACCAGAGAAGCACAAGAAAGTACATGATAGTTGCCTAGACAAGAAAAACCCGTCTTTTCCACCATAGAAGAAAATTTTAATTCAGAAATCCACACATATACTGCGTGGACACAGAAAGCACCAATCTTTATTACGGATCTAAACTCTACTACCGCTCCATGGGACAAGTGGCACAAGAAAGGACAAATTTTCCCACTAATTGCTAAAAATAAATATTTAATACCACGTCAAGCACAAATACTTCCCTTGAATTTACTTGATACATTGTCTATGAATTTACTTCAAAAGGATGTGGTTTCTTTGTACTGTCACTGCACATGAAATACTTCCCACTGAAGTTGTAATTATCTGTCCAAACATAAAATTTTACCCGAAATGTCTAGCATAATTGTCCACTAACGTTTAAAAACAGAAAAAAATTATTTAACACAATCATAGCTCACTTATGAAACATTACAATACCTGTACCCAAACCTGATAGAATTATTACAAAATACATCCATCCTTTAACGTAGTCTCGTTGACAGAGTGCCGGACAAAAGGACGTTGTCCAGTAGTCCGGCTTCGAAAGCATGGCGGGAGAAATTATCCAGAAAGGATAGAAGCACCCCTCGCCAACTAAACGTCAAGCCCCTGTCGAACATCCTGCCTGTCGATATGGCGAAACCTCTCTGCCTTTCTGCTGACAGCACTCGAAGTTCCCAAAATTGTTGTAGCAGGCTACAGATTTCAGTCACCCACAATAAATGCATATTCAGATCGAACACAACGATACACTCTGCTTTTTATCTCAGGATTAGGATAAAGGGAACACAAAATGAGGATGTAATGGCTGTGAACAATGATTCATCTCATTTCCATCGCTAACAGGCAGTCAGTGGCAACGAAACACAGAAATAATTTGGAAATTTGTGGTAAGATATTATGGGACCAAACTGCTGAGGTCATCGGTCCCTAAGCTTGCACACTACTTAATCTAACTTAAACTAACTTACGCTAAGGACAACACACACACCCATGCCCGAGGGAGGACTCGAACCTCCGACGGAGGGAGCCGCGCGGACCGTGACAAGGCCCCTAGATCGCGCGGTTACCCCGCGCGACTAAAACACAAAAATAATTTAACATCGAGACTTAATTGTGTGAAGTGGATCTAACTGCAGTACCACAAGATCTCAATAGGCATTTAAGAACCACTCTCATCAGTAAAATATTAATCTCCCAACTATAAAGTTACTTCCCTGGAAGCTGCAAGCTTTATCCCACGGTACACCACATAGCTCTATATCCTTCGGAGGTATTTCTTTAATCGTATGGTGATTTTGTACAATATACAGTTGATATAAGACAAGTGATTTTATACATTATATATATATGATAGAAAATAAGATTTAACCTTAAAGTCTGTGTTTTTCAACCAATTTATTAAGCTGGGCGTGAGAGTGAACAAGTCGTCGGGAATTTCAGGGTATGAATGAAGTGGACAGCTTTGGACTAGATGTTCAATAGTCTGTTCTTCTTGATTACATTCACACATTGGTGAACTGATCCAGCCCCATTTGTACCTGAAGTAGCTACAACAATCATGTCCAGTCCTTAACCTGTTGAGGCGGCACCAGAGGTTCCTCGGTAGGTCAAAACCTTTTGGCTTCTTTGTGGGATCAAGGTGATGGGCTCTTGTTCCCAATGTTTTTGTTGACCATTCATGCTTCCAGCTTTCATTTAGATTCCGCGATGAGCTGTCCTGCAGTAAGACTTGCTGGTCTTCTTGATCGCAATCGTTGCTGTGGCGGATGACAGAATTCCTGGTGCAGTGGTAGAGAGGGTGATGCAGAGATTTTCTTGGCCTCCCTCAGTAGAGCTTGTTTCCGACTTAAGTGAGATGGAGGGATGTGACTCAATACAGGTAACCAGTGGCATGTGGTTGATTTTATGGAACCAGTAAAGCAGCGCATTGTGCCGTTCAGTTTTGTGTCTACCTCCTTCACATGTACACCTTCGAACCAGACTGGTGCACTGTATTCGGCAGCAGTGTATACAAGACTGATGCCAGTTAAACGCAAACAGTCAGCAGAGGTTCCCCAAGTGGTACCACTGAGCTTATGTAGTATGCTGTTCCTTGCAGCAACGTTATGAGAAAGATTGGTGATGTGCTTTTTGTAGCTCAGGGTTCTATATAGGTTCCGAGATATTTTGGGAAGGATTGTTCCTCAACATTTGTCCATTGAGTAGAACTCTAGGTTTGTAGTTCGCAGCAAGATTCGCTAGATGGAAACAAGAGACTTCGGAGGTGTCCGACTGGTGATAATTGCGAAATCCGGAATATTGATTGTGTTTTCTGTGTTTATTGTTACCTTTTAGGCTGTTATATCAGGTTTATACTATGCTAGATAGAAAGAGAAAAGGAAGTTGTCTGTCGAGCTTGGAGAACTTACTTAGAAATGGAAGAAAGGAAAAATCTGGCCTCTGATAAGACTTGTTTCCTTCAGAATGGTAACGAACTTGTATTGAAGGTTAAGAAGAAGGATTGCGGCTCTTAAATTCAGTATATTACGTTGAAAACTCGCCCTTCTCTTACTCAACTATCTTTGCTTTACTCCCTCATGCCACCTTCCTTGCCTGTTGCATTGGCGAGTACGATGAAATCACAACGAAACACTGCCCAAAGAACGGTTAAACAGATTTCGCGCAATAGAAAATGGTTGTGGAAAGTGTCCTGACAGAGTGCATACGGGATTCGTACCTATTTCACATAATTCAGTTTCGACGTGGATGAACACTGAAAAGACATCACTATGCAGCGCCACTTACTCTTTCTCATTAGACAAATTGCAGTATGAGAAAGGTCACGGAAATCCCCGGGATTATTTACGTAAACGTTGGAATGGCTCTGTAATTTTCAATGAAAACTTTTTATTTTCCTTTCTTAGAACAAAGACAAACGGTTCAACTCGTCTTTACATTAAATATCGGAACATTCACAGTAACCATCAAGAGCGCCCCTAATCACAATGGTCTAGACTTTCAAGGGAACCTCCCCATCGCACCCCCCTCAGATTTAGTTATAAGTTGGCACAGTGAATAGGCCTTGAAAATCTGAACACAGATCAATCGAGAAAACAGGAAGAAGTTGTGTGGAACTATGAAAAAAATAAGCAAAATATGCAAACTGAGTAGTCCATGCGCAGGATATGCAACAACAAGGAGTGTCTGAGCTCAGCAGCGCCGTGGTCCCGTGGTTAGCGTGAGCAGCTGCGGAGCAAGAGGTTCTTGGTTCAAGTCTTCCCTCGAGTGAAATTTTTTATTTTCAGACCATTATCAAAGTTCAGGCACTCACACATTATCAACTTCGCTCTCCAAAATTCCAGGACATGTTCAGATTTGCTTGAACATATGCAGATTTGACGGTCTACACACGGAAAAATTTGAAAACGTTAAAAACATATGTTTTCACAGGGCGCAGGGTAAACTGTGCGACTGTGCAACTGTTGCATTCATTTGTTGCAGTTTACGTGACAATCTCTTATGTTTTCATCACTTTTTTGAGAGTGATTATCACATCCACAAGAGAACCTAAATCGGGCAAGGTAGAAGAATCTTTTTACCCATTCGCCAAGTGTGGATTCACAACATATTCCTGTCATGTGACGCACATGCCGTCACCAGTGTCGTATAGAATATATCAGACGTGTTTTCCTGTGGAGGAATCGGTTGACCTATGACCTTGCGATCAAATGTTTTCGGTTCCCATTGGAGAGGCACGTCCTTTCGCCTACTAATCGCACCGTTTTGCGGTGCGGTCGCAAAACACAGACACTAAACTTATTACAGTCAACAGAGACGTCAATGAACGAACGGACAGATCATAACTTTGCGAAAATAAACTTTTCAGTCGAGGGAAGACTTGAACCACGGACCTTTCGTTCCGCAGCTGCTCACGCTAACCACGGGACCACGGCGCTGCTGAGCTCACACTCTCCTTGTTGTTGCATATCCTGCTCATGGACTACTCAGATTGCATATTTTGCTTATTTTTTTTTCATAGTTCCACACAACTTCTTCCTGTTTTCTCGATTGATCTGTGTTCAGTTTTTCAAGGCCTGTCCACTGTGCCAACTTATAACTAAATCTGAGGGGGGTGCGATGGGGAGGTTGAAACGTCCCCTTTGAACAATTTATACATGACTGTGCTTAAACTTACATACAATATTTTTAGCGCAACGCAATCTGACTTTCAGAAATCCCTACAAAAGAATGGCCCTGACTAACATTAACCTATGCGTTTCACAAATCGCTTACCTCACAAAAATCTTGGTTACTCGAACTACTGCAATACAGCGAGCACCACTACTGCCAGCTAAATAAAAGATTCAAACTACGGAAGGCACTAACTACTGATAGGCATAGTTAGCAAAATGAAAGATTTTGATAGAGAATAACCAATGTATTTACCTCAATAGTCATAATATATATAGCAGTTCATGACAAATTTCGAAACTCCGCCATCTCTCTCCCCACATCCACCACTGCTGGCGGCTCACCTCCAACTGCGCAACGCTACGCGCTGTTAACATCCAGCTGCCGCTGCCCAACACTATAATGGCAGACAACAATGCAAACTGGCCACAGACTGCACACAGCACAGCCAGTGATTTTCATACAGAGCGCTACGTAACGTTGCCAATAAGAAAACATAAACAGCCTACTTACATAGCCCCCATGCTCCCCACAAAAAATTTTACAATTTGGTTTGGGCAGTGGCCAATACAGATTTGCAAAAATTTTTCATAATTACAATAACAACGAAATCAAATGCACACACTTATTGATACAATGTTGGTCAAAAGCTAAAATTTTCTCACAGTCCATAAAGACAGTCCTGATCATTCATCACAGTAAAACTGCCGTTTCTTTTCTCAAAGTCTGAGCAGTAAAAGACAATGCACACGGAAGTAGTGGATTTCCATGCAATATTGAAGAAGTAGTGTTGTCCTAACGGAAAGACAGTGCTGACTCTTGACATGCAGACAGGTATTGGTCCACAACAGAGCAAACCCACAGCAGAGTCAGTCGAAATTTTGAAGAATATTGGTAGGTAGGTCATCACAGAGCAGACCCAGTGTAGACCTGGTAGAGATTACGGTATTGGTGGGTCACCAGAGATGCAGACCCACTGCAGTCCTTGTAGAAATAATGGTACTGGTGAGTCAGCAAAGACGCAGACCCACTGTAGTCCTTGTAGAGACGGCCAGCAGCCATCTCTTGCAAATGTGCAGGTGCACAATCACCATCGAAGAGTCTTGCGGACAATATAGCAAGTCCATAAACCACCACTTGTGCACTCACAAAGTTTCTGGAATTGTCCTTAGAACCAGCAATGCTGTTATCCAGTCCCTTGCTGAATCATTAACACACGTGCAAACACTAACAGTCCCTACTTCTCACATATTGTGCATATATTATGACCAACAAAAACGTGTGCAGTGAAATGATACTTAATTTGAAGAACTGGTGTCTATACAATTATAAATTTACAACATAAGAATACAATTACAAAGGTACAAAATACATCATTAAAGAACATAATGATACAGATAACATTTGTGGTACAGGCTTTACAAAAGAATCGAACTAACATATACATCAGTGTTACAGGAATGATGACATAAGTACATACATAAAAGATCAGAATAATTATTCAAACATCGACTTCACACATGAGCATTAAAACAGAACAGAATACATAATGTCTAAACATCTTTACAAAGAAAATAACATATTATCAGAAAAATTCTACAACATAGCTCTCATCAGCTAAACACATAAAGACAGGAAAAAGACAAATAAACAAGGGTACATAAACACATAGTGGGATAACACAAGGAAAGGACAGGGTTTGTTGTACTGCAGTATTTTGCAAACAAAACTTTCTTTACTTCTCGGAGATCTCCCTTCATTCGTCATTATTCCCAAAAAGTCCTATCTATACCTCTTTTTTGTATTCCAACCATATTTCTTTCAAAATAATTATTTCTGATTGTACAATACTCATTTTGGCCCAAATCTTTTTCATATAACTTCACAATGCATTCTTTACCTATTCCCCATAGTCAGTTTCTTATATAGTCTACCCCTCTTATGCTAACTTAAATCTACTGAACTCAAATGCTAAACTAAGGGACGAGGCAATGCAGCAGCACAAAACAATTAACACAAACATCAATGACAAAAAATGCAGATTTGCGAAGCGTGCAGCATTATAGAAATTAGCAAAGCAATTGCAATATTACAACTAATATAAGGCAATGTGCAGCAAACAAGTAAAATAAATCTGGCTTAGCAGAGTAATACAAAGTCAAATTCAGTAACACTATGCCTGGCAAACAGCAGAAGCAAAGGTAATAAATTGTATCTAAACATGACAAAGTTCAAGCAGAAAAATCTTACATTAAAAATGGCCATGTCTAATACCTATGTCACATCTTAACACTAGAGTGATGCATCACGAGAACTTACACTAGCAGATAAGTTACCAAATCGTAAAGAAATTATTTATGCAATTCCTGTGAAGGGAAATGTCTATTTATGTGCCCTCGTTTTCTTGGAAGTAGATCATGTTATTTTTCTCTGAGCCAGCCGGCGCAGGTGGCTGCCTGCGGTGCGAGTCATTGTCTGTTCCTTTATTGGCGCGCGTCGTTATTGGGATTAGGAGACCTAGCTTCTACAAATTCACGTTGTCGAAAGTGCCCTGCTCTGTTTGAATCCCGCCAGTTCTGATGAAATTCAGGTCTGTCGTTATGATTATCTCGTCTGTCGTCATGTCGGTAGATTTCATAATTTCTTTCTTGTCGGTCATGTGGTGGAGAATTTCTTCCTGAATCGTAACTGCGCGCTGAACTGTTGCGTCTGAAGTTATTCTGTCTCCCTTGATAATAATTGTTTTGGTACCCATATTGTCTGTTTCTATGGTTATCTCTGTCATATTCATTACTACGGAAATACGATCTTTCTCTGTAACTATTGTTACTCTGCCAGTGGTTGTCATATGGGTGGTGTCTGTTTTGTTCACGCTTTGCGTTGTAAGAATAGCCTTGTCGTGTCCAGTTATTGTTTCTGTCGTCATGGAATTGTGACGGATGTGATCTGTAATTGTTGTGCTCCTGGTTTTCGCGTTCCGCGATTGTCAGTGTCAATTTCTAGTTCTTGTAACAGTCCCTGAAAAGCTTCAATGTCTTCTTTGCAACGTCCTGCTAAAATAATATGTCGTAAATGTTCAGGTAATTTGATTAAGCAAATGCGGATGAGTTCTGAGGGGCTGTATGTGTTTGACAGGTACTGATTCTTGTGCAACATGTCTTAAGTAGGCTGTTTATGTTTTCTTATTGGCAACGTTACGTAGCGCTCTGTATGAAAATCACTGGCTGTGCTGTGTGCAGTCTGTGGCCAGTTTGCATTGTTGTCTAACTATTGAAGATTTTGTTCCATTGTGTCTAATTTTTGTAGCCTTTGTCCCATTTGTTGCATTAACTGTAATAACAATGCACTGGTGTCTGAAACATGTTCCTCAGTGCTTTTCGGCAGTGAAGTTGCACCGGCAACATTCACATTTTGACAAGCAGAAAATGTTTCTTGACTCATTTGAGAAAACGGTGAGAACCCAAAACCTGAGTCTACAGTATTTGCAATATTGTGTTCTGTCATTCCCGATTCCTGAGGCGAGCTGTTGCCGACTGATCGATCGATAATGCTTCCCTGTTCACTACCTGTTTCACTGTCTACACCATTATTTGACGCCCGCTCCATTTCCCTATGCACAGTTACCAAATTACTACTTTGAATGTCTGTTAATTCATTACACAGCGGTGCTGGTAAGCTACACTCGTCGTCACTATTATTTCTCAGTTTACTTTGGAGCCTAGTATTACGTTTTTCACACGCCATAATCGTCACAATATTTCACACGATAACACAGAAAAACACAATTTGAAGAGCAAAATAAAATAACATAGCAATGGAAGTAATGTCTACTTAATTGCAAGCGCAGCTGCGAAATACTTGGTGCAAATCTACATGCGTGCCACAACTGTTTAACTGTACAACAATGAAAAACTACAACTACAAAGGAAATTCTCTCTATGATTACGCACTAGCAATAAACAATAGCTACACTAATTACACAAACTACAAGAAAAAAATCAGAAGATTCCAGTGAGGTATCCTGGCAGGGTCGCCATATGAAATGTCCCCTTTGAACAATTTATACATGACTGTGCTTAAACTTACATACAATATTTTTAGCGCAACGCAATCTGACTTTCAGAAATCCCTACAAAAGAATGGCCCTGACTAACATTAACCTATGCGTTTCACAAATCGCTTACCTCACAAAAATCTTGGTTACTCGAACTACTGCAATACAGCGAGCACCACTACTGCCAGCTAAATAAAAGATTCAAACTACGGAAGGCACTAACTACTGATAGGCATAGTTAGCAAAATGAAAGATTTTGATAGAGAACAACCAATGTATTTACCTCAATAGTCATAATATATATAGCAGTTCATGACAAATTTCGAGACTCCGCCATCTCTCTCCCCACATCCACCACTGCTGGCAGCTCACCTCCAACTGCGCAACGCTACGCGCTGTTAACATCCAGCTGCCGCTGCCCAACACTACAATGGCAGACAACAATGCAAACTAGCCACAGACTGCACACAGCACAGCCAGTGATTTTCATACAGAGCGCTACGTAACGTTGCCAATAAGAAAACATAAACAGCCTACTTACAAGGTTCCCTTGATAGTAGTACGGTAATATAAAATGAATGGAAATGCACTCATCATCAAGAGATTGAGGTAATCATTTGTGATAAAGGAAAGGTGTCTTATCCTCTGTCTTTTACTTAACAAACACAGGGAGAGCATGCTGCACTGTTATTTACTGTTCAGTACAGCAGATTTTAATCTGCCAGGAAGTTTCATATGGTGTTAGAGATTCAGGCAAGAGTTCACTTTTATTGGGATACAGTGAGATGTGAGGATTGTATTTGGACATTATATATAGGACTGTCGGAGATATTTCAGATTTTTGACGAGACTTGGGAACTCTAGCAGCTGGTATCTCATATGGACAGAGGAGAGAACTGTATATGGATTCCGAGGCGGAGGCATTTCGTGGAAGTAGTAACTTTTGCGTGGGGAAGGATAGGTCTGGTGAGATTGGTTCATATGACAGTCGAGGGATTTATCCCCGTATTAGGCCGGTTAATTTAGTTAACTATGGGCTTTCGTTTGAATCTGCAGCCATGACCGATACAGAATCGACGGTGCCTCTGGTTGAGACCCTAAACTTGGCTCCAAACCGAAAGGCCTCAATCGATTCTAGGTAAGATGATGCAAATTGTAAACTCTGCTAGCACTCCACGAGCGATGCCAGCAGTCTTAAACACTTCTGCCAGCCATCCATAGCGTCAAGTGGGCTGCTTCTGTGTTGGCAGCGCTGTGTAGCTCTTTGCATTGGATCTCTGACTGCGCTTTCTTTGTAAGAGACTCTGGGGCTGGTTGGACTCGTTCTTGGAAGTTAATCGCCAGTAGTGTTGGGCAGTTGGAAGTTAGTCGCCAGCAGTGATAGAAGTACTGTTGGGCAGTTGGAGGTGAACAGCCACCAGTGATGGATGTTAAATGTGAGAAGTTAGCATTGATGGAGGGTAGAAGTCTGAAGTGTTAGCGTAGGCTAACGATTTGGAAATATCCTACTTGGAGATTGAAAATTATTCATGATTATGTATCTTTGTACTGGACGTCAATGACGATTTATATTCTTGTTTGAACTGGATGACCCATTATTAAGGTAAAAAATACATTATTTGGTTTGCAACAAAATCTTTCCTTTGCTAACAACATGCCTATTAGTATTTAGTGGCTTTAGTAGTGAAAGGGTCCTGTAGCCATCTTTCATTAGTCCGGTAGCCTATTTTCACTAGCATTTCTCTTTCTTTTCCTTTTTTCTCTTTTCTCATAACTCTCATAGTGGTGTGATTGAATGAATGTGGTTGTGTGTCACGTTGCTAGACAGTGGCGTAGTCTGCTGCAGAAAGTCTGCGATAGTCGTACAGATTCAGCAGCAGTTGTAGAGAATAGCCAACTCTCCTAGTAGGCAAAGAGGTTTGCGCTACTTGTGAGAAATCCACCTGCGTTAGGTTAGTGGCGGAAATGGCATTTTTGGGTTTTCCGGGCCACGCGGAGCGTGGAAGAGGCTGGAGAAGAAAAAGGGAGGCAGTCTGCCGCCGATACGGGAAGCGTCCACAGCTGTGCTCCAGTCGAAGAAGGGTGAGTTAGACTGACCGCGTGGCGCGGTGTTACTTGGCGAGAGGAGAGCTGTTAGCTTTTGGTCTCGCTTTTCAACTCTGAAAGATTGCTTTGCCTTGTCGCGGCAAGGAATGCAAAACTTTGGCACATTTTTCTTTTAGTAAATTTCTGTAGCGTACTTGGATCCGCCGGAAGAGCGGCACACAAAGCTGTCGATAAGAAGTGAGCATTCGCTTCTGTATGAATGTCTGTTTGCCTTAAGCTGTGCCTGTATAAGCTTTCATCTTTCTAAATATTAATAGCTTTTCCTTCTCGTAAATTTTCCTCGCTTTATGTATCTTTCGTCCGTGGGGAGCCAAACACGTGGTTGAACATTAGAGTTTGTTGGGCTGTCCGATCTCATGTTTGTTTTAAAGAATGTTAACTGTTCATGATTGTGTGATGTGATATTGTTGCAACTTGGCCACGATACCTAGAAATTGCGTCTCCACAAACCACGTGGGCACGCTGGTGTATTGCGAAACGTGTACCGTTTCACGAGTTATTGCGATCAGTTATAGGCAACAGCAATTGTGTAAATGACTCATAACAATGATTTTAGGTGTACATTATAACGGTGAATGTATCGATGCTTTTCTTTAATGTTTTCGGAATTAGTGTTATCGGGAATTGTGTACATGCCTCACATCCATATCTTAGGAATAAATGATTTTATCCACAATTTTGTCTTGTATTCCGAGGTTACGTTTTTGTACCTAAGTCACTCACCTCGTAGCTTTCCCGTTAGCACATCCAACGCGTTTCCTTACGCATTGGTCCAGTGTTTAGTTTCCCCTTTTATTTTAAAACAGATGCTTTAGATTAAGTCTTATTTTCAGGTGTGTTGCTGGGAGCTGATCTTATGCACAGTGTTCATGCATTTTCTATTTTTTTTTTTAATGTTTGATTCTCGTGAACAGTGCGCGGTCAAGGCTATTAATTACATCGCATCCCCTATGAGCGATATCATAACGTATGCATTTTTATGAGTTTTTGGTCTGTGATCAAATTAATTTATTTTTGTGAGGTAAGTGCTTAATGAAAAGTATGGGTTATTGTTAAGATTTCTTTTTAGTCAGGGCGATTTTTTTGAATTAATTATTTGAAGTCAGGTTGTAAATTTTTTTTTTTTTGTTTTTTTTTTTTTTTTTTTTGAGTGTTCAGATTGCGTTGCGCTAGAATATTGTGGGTCAGTGTTGAGATAATAAGAAAAAGTAAAGAGAAAGAAGGCTCAGTACGTTCAGTTTTCCTCAGCTGTTTCAGAATCAAATAACGTAGAAGTTTCATCTTCTCAGTCATTCAGCAATTTAAGTACAGGGGCACTCATTTTAAAAAAGAAGTTTCAATAGGAATTGAGGATGTCCTCAGAACCAAAGCGACAGGCATCATTGGTGCCCACGTGAGCCAAAACTTGCAGACGACTGCACCTTGCACCTTCGACCGCCGCAGGCAGAGGCCCTCCACATCTCGGATGAGGCAACCGACAACACACCGAGTGCACAATGGAATTCCTTCACGACTCAGGCGCTATTATCCAAAGGGGCTCCGTATCGCGCCTAACACTGGAGCTGCCGATAACTACTAAAACCCTCTTCCCGTGTACCTATTCGGACTCTGTGAAGGAGTGGCCACATATCCACTCAGGGAATAAATGGGTGAGGCCAAACGCTCAGCCTCCACTTTGCCTCTCCGCCTGGATCGACGCCGCGTAGCAACCCGACACTCACCCTGCAGTGAGAGCGCAGCCCCAGTGTTAGAAACACTCGGAGGTGGCCCGCCAGCACAGACCATAGGCGGAGCAAGTGACACCTGAGGTGTCTCGCGCGATGCGGCGGTTTCTTTTCTGCCGCCACACGCTGAGGCAGCAGCCTGCAGCCGGCCGAGCGTCGCCGTACGAGGCCTGTTCAGAAAGTAAGCTCCGATTGATTGCCAAATTGAAACCACAGTGAACATCAGAAATGTTTTACTTGTAACAATTAGCTACACCTTTCAGCTACTTCTCTACGTAGTCGCCGTTCTGACTTAGACTTTTGTCATAGCGTTGTACCAACTTTTCAATAGCCTCATCATAGAAGGCAGCCGCCAGTGCTTTCCGCCAATTCTCCACGCTGGCCTACACCTCGTTGTCTGTGTCAAAATGTTGTCTTCAAAGACAGCGGTTCATGTGACCAGAGATGAAACTCAGGGGGAGACAATTGCGGACTGTATTGTGGGTAATCTAACATTTCCATTTGAAAACTATGCAGGAGCATCTTCATTGCCCCTGCAGAATGCGGCTGAGAATTGTCTTGAAGAAGAAACAGCACGACAGTTATGTAATGTTAGCTGCATAGCTTCAGGCGAAATTTCTCACCAGGCCCTCGTACTTGGCGGCAGACACTATTTTCTAGACATCTTTACGCACTCACTGCGAGCTCAGAAATGAGAAGAGCGACGTGATGCTAACTGGGGTTATACTAGAGACACTACCCAACACATCTGTGCAAAGCTTTATCGGATTTTCATAGTCGTTTCCATTTCGCGACCGATCGGAGCTTACTTTCTGAACGCCCCTCGTAAATGTCTTCAGCTTTCGGCAACTGCAGCCAGCTCCTCGTGCTTCCGCGCACAGCCAGCACGCACATCCCCTTTTCGGAGACTAGCAGCTGACTGAGCTGTGGTCGATGGTTACTGACCGTCCAAAAAAAAAAAAAAAAAAAAAAAAAACCATTGCGTGAATGTACTCGTTACCATTCCTAAAATGCGTTACTATACCCATGAAATACGAAAATAGACAGTGAACCTGATTTAAAAAGACAGTAATAGTGGTAATGTCCTATCACCTTCTTCTTGTCTATTAATAGGACGTGCTTATGTAGAGTTTGTATTTCGTGTGTGAGATGCAGTTTTTGGTGGAGCGGTGAGAGCCGAAAAAGTAGCGGTAGGCTTCATAACGATATGTTTACGTAATGTGTATACATAAACATACAGTTATAAATGTCCCCGTTCGTAGTCGCTAATTATAACAATATGTTTACTTTTTTGCTGTAACATATAGCTATAATCAGCTATTTGGGAACGCCGACCGTGTGCGGCTGTTTCTTGTTGGATCGTCTGATCAGTCGGAAGCTGCATTGCAGAGGAGAGTAAATGCCTATTCAAAATATAATTATTTTTGGATAGCTCAACATGAATTTCCTAAGGGACCGTAGTTTATCATGCATTTACTAGTAGAATATGGCGCGGAGAAAATATTTCGCCGCATACAACTTCCGTCCGATTTCGACGAAAGAATTCGTGACTGTGAACTCTCTATTTGGCAGAAACATAAAGAAAATTAAATAACTTCATGAAGGAGTGAGACATAGATTCTATGTTAAATAAATAGTCCATACACCAGTTCCATTCAACTCTGAATTTATGGCAATTAATAGATGAACTTACACTGCAATGAAGGAATTAACATGGATGCCGTTTTGACTGGCACTTCTTTTCTCGTAACGAAAATAATTCCTTTGACGTTTTCACATACACGTCGCACAATAAATTTACTGCTATGCAGTATTGCACTTTTAGTATTGCACTTTTACTTTACACTAAAATAATATTATTTTTAACGATAATAATACGGCGGCAAGACATGCGCGTCCGGCACAAGTTACAAGAGACATTTCGTACATCAAAAGAATGTGTAAAAGTGTTCTTCTTCTGTCCATTTTTCGCGCCGCGGTTTTCAAAGTCAATAACTCACTGCATCTCTGACGGCGCTCCGACAATAAACACGTTACGTCTCAGGTCGTTCACCTTTTACATTCTCACAACATTATTTGCTAACTGTAGCTGTTGCCGAGCGACTGCTCGATTAGTGAATGATTTAAAATGAAAAGGCAATCACATAATGTTACAGCTTCCAGAGTGCGGATGCACCATGGGAAGGATGCACAGCATGAGGGCGAGTTGACCGTCCGCAGAGGCCAGTGACTCCGCCAAACCATAGGTAGCTGCCCAGCAAATGTATTCCGGTGTGACATCACTGTGTGGCTTGGGCCAGCTTTCGCAAGTAAATAACAACAATAGCAGACTCGTCCCCCATTAAAAAGGCACAGGAGCGTATCATCCCAGCAGAGGAGCGATTACCTTTACTGTTCGGCTCTTCTACGAAAACACCTTTGTTGAACGTTTGACGAATTCGCAGAAGACGGGATTAGGGGGACCCATTTCTTCATATATCTACCTTTTCTTCCAGACTGAAAGCCAGTAAAACATTCCGACAGGTTTCTTGTGTGTCGCTTTAACCACCAGGTGTAGAAGCGACAGAAGTGACACGACAGTGGGATAGGGGGAATTTTGCCACTTACATACAGAAAGAAACGTCCTGAAACTCTAGAAAAACAAAATGCAGTTTTCAGCACTTTTACTTGCGGAACGACCAATCATTGGCTGGGCAGAAAACACGCGTTCACGACGGAGGCTCAAGGCCCAGAACTTTCACAACAGATCAGGCTGACAGACACTGGATTGGAAGCTGTGTTTTGCTGAATCCATGGTGGGAGTAAAACTACAAACTAACAACTATACGAGGGGCGTTCAATAAGTAATGCAACGCATTTTTTTCTCGGCCAATTTCGGTTGAAAAAATGCGGAACTTGTTGTGGGTCATCTTAAAATATTTCCGCTTCAGCCGTTACAGTTTAGGAAGTTCAGACAGATGGTGGCGCTGTACGTAGCCTTCAAAATGCTTCTACACCTGGTGGTCAAAACGACACACTAGAAACCTGTCGAAATGTGCGTTCCAAGCAGAGCGCTTCCACTGAGGTCCTCCTTTTTTTCGGAAAACCAGAGTATCGCACATATTCAAAGACGCTTGCAGAATGTCTACAGAGAACTGGTAGTAAATAAAAGCACGGTAAGTCATTAGGCGAGCCGTTTGTCACCATCGCTACAAGGTCGTGCAAACCTTCCTCATACACTCTATGGACTGAATTTCACTGCTTCGATTTCCACCTGTTCGGACCAATGAAGGATGCACTCTGCGGGAAGCAGTGCGTGTATTATGGGGAGGTTATTGATACAGCAAGACGTTGGCTCCAACGTCGACCAGTAGTGTGGTACCGAGATGGCGTGAGACACTGAACGAAGATTATGTTGAAAAATATGATTTTGTAGCCAAAAAAGTAGAGAATAACATGGTGTATTGGCCAGCCGAAGTGGCCGCGCGGTTCTGGCGCTGCAGTCTGGAACCGCGAGACTGCTACGGTCTCAGGTTCGAATCCTGCCTCGGGCATGGATGTGTGTGATGTCTGTAGGTTAGTTAGGTTTAACTAGTTCTAAGTTCTAGGGGACTAATGACCTCAGCAGTTGAGTCCCATAGTGCTCAGAGCCATTTGAACATGGTGTATTGGAAGTCTGAGTAAAACCAACCTGCTCACAGAGAAAAACGTGTTGCATTACTTGTTGAAAGCCCCTCGTACTAATGGCAGAATCTTGCCTTTCGCATACATAGCTTCTTAGCACGATATCCCGCGCAGAGCAGATGCTGGGACGGTGGTAGACTTAACTTCACCTTCTGGTACAGTTCAGGACATTCGACTAGAGGCCGGCCGCGATGGCCGTGCGGTTCTAGGCGCTGCAGTCCGGAACCGCGGGACTGGTACGGTTGCAGGTTCGAATCCTGCCTCGGGCATGGATGTGTGTGATGTCTGTAGGTTAGTTAGGTTTAACTAGTTCTAAGTTCTAGGGGACTAATGACCTCAGCAGCTGAGTCCCATAGTGCTCAGAGCCTTTTGAACATGGTGTATTGGAAGTCTGAGTAAAACCAACCTGCTCACAGAGAAAAACGTGTTGCATTACTTATTGAAAGCCCCTCGTACTAATGGCAGAATCTTGCCTTTCGCATACATAGCTTCTTAGCACGATATCCCGCGCAGAGCAGATGCTGGGAGGGCGGTAGACTTAACTTCACTTTCTGGTACAGTTCAGGACATTCGACTTGAGGCCGGCAGAGATGGCCGTGCGGTTCTAGGCGCTGCAGTCCGGAACCGCGGGACTGGTACGGTTGCAGGTTCGAATCCTGCCTCGGGCATGGATGTGTGTGATGTCTGTAGGTTAGTTAGGTTTAACTAGTTCTAAGTTCTAGGGGACTAATGACCTCAGCAGTTGAGTCCCATAGCGCTCAGAGCCATTTGAACATGGTGTATTGGAAGTCTGAGTAAAACCAACCTGCTCACAGAGAAAAACGTGTTGCATTACTTGTTGAAAGCCCCTCGTACTAATGGCAGAATCTTGCCTTTCGCATACATAGCTTCTTAGCACGATATCCCGCGCAGAGCAGATGCTGGGAGGGTGGTAGACTGAACTTCACTTTCTGGTACAGTTCAGGACATTCGACTAGAGGCCGGCCGCGATGGCCGTGCGGTTCTAGGCGCTGCAGTCCGGAACCGCGGGACTGGTACGGTTGCAGGTTCGAATCCTGCCTCGGGCATGGATGTGTGTGATGTCTGTAGGTTAGTTAGGTTTAACTAGTTCTAAGTTCTAGGGGACTAATGACCTCAGCAGTTGAGTCCCATAGTGCTCAGAGCCTTTTGAACATGGTGTATTGGAAGTCTGAGTAAAACCAACCTGCTCACAGAGAAAAACGTGTTGCATTACTTATTGAAAGCCCCTCGTACTAATGGCAGAATCTTGCCTTTCGCATACATAGCTTCTTAGCACGATATCCCGCGCAGAGCAGATGCTGGGAGGGCGGTAGACTTAACTTCACTTTCTGGTACAGTTCAGGACATTCGACTTGAGGCCGGCAGAGATGGCCGTGCGGTTCTAGGCGCTGCAGTCCGGAACCGCGGGACTGGTACGGTTGCAGGTTCGAATCCTGCCTCGGGCATGGATGTGTGTGATGTCTGTAGGTTAGTTAGGTTTAACTAGTTCTAAGTTCTAGGGGACTAATGACCTCAGCAGTTGAGTCCCATAGTGCTCAGAGCCATTTGAACATGGTGTATTGGAAGTCTGAGTAAAACCAACCTGCTCACAGAGAAAAACGTGTTGCATTACTTATTGAAAGCCCCTCGTACTAATGGCAGAATCTTGCCTTTCGCATACATAGCTTCTTAGCACGATATCCCGCGCAGAGCAGATGCTGGGAGGGCGGTAGACTTAACTTCACTTTCTGGTACAGTTCAGGACATTCGACTTGAGGCCGGCCGCGATGGCCGTGCGGTTCTAGGCGCTGCAGTCCGGAACCGCGGGACTGGTACGGTTGCAGGTTCGAATCCTGCCTCGGGCATGGATGTGTGTGATGTCTGTAGGTTAGTTAGGTTTAAGAAGTTCTAAGTTCTAGGGGACTGATGACCTAAGATGTTAAGTCCCTTAGTGCTCAGAGCCATTTGAACCATTCGACTTGAGAAGCAGACAGCGCGGTGTTCATTGCACTCCATTTGCAGGGCAGTCTTGGACTTAGAAATGGAGAAATGCAAGGTGATATCTGGAATTGCACTGGTAACAGTCTGAATTCTGGTGACCTCTGCCTACACGTCTCTAGCCATAACGTCTGTTCACAGTTACGGCAAGACCGTACATCAGCTTCGGCAAATTACGTCGCAATAAAGTTTGGCTCTTGCTAATCTCAAGTAAATTCATGCAGGCTGTAACATCCCCTTTTATTTTTATTTTATTGTTCCCGCTCGTTCGGGATCTTAATAGCAGCCCAAAATTAGATAATTAATTAATGTGACCGTGTACCTAATGGGCTGGCAATCGGATTGGACTGCTCAGGAGATGTTACATTCCGTATTGTCCTTCGCAAACTGTAATACGTACTGTTTGGTGGTAAGAAGGACCCAACACAGTTTCACAAACAAGATCTATATTCTTAGCAAAAGCACAAAATAAGGAGACAGCCACTGCCTTCGTCAATACACTGTTAATGACGGCTAATCTCAGCACAGGTTTCTTTATTTATTCTTAATCGTCACACGCAACATCCAATCACTGTAATCCAAGTAATGCCGGCGCGGTAGACGCGGAAGTTCAGTAACGGCACTTAATATCACTGAAATCACTCTGTAATTAAACTTTCTCACTTTCCCGTATAATACTAACACAAGGGGTTAAACCGCGGCGATGGCCACTCCCTTTGTCGATACTTTGCATTAATTCAACTGCTGGCTTCTGCACAGCTCTGCCCGCCTCGCGGGAACCTACCACACCCTTACTCGGCACTCTCCACACTAACTGCTCTCCGCCCAGTTCTTCCCGCCTCGCGGGAATCTACCCAAGCAGCACTCGGCACTCCGGTGAACCCCCTTTCGCTCTCGCGACCTGCACGCACTAATCGATAGTTGCCCTACCGACCTGTGTGAGTGTAAACTTAGTAGTAAGGGCCTGCGGACCCCTTACATCCCCGCCCTCAAAAACTTCTTTTGAACCGCAGGCGAAAAAGAATCGGCAAGGGATTAAAAACATGGTTACATTTGAACAAAACATGCAATACAAATCATTAATGAAATTACAAATTCATCAAATAATCCTGGACTCCGGTAGTGGGCTGTCTCCACAATAATTTTTTACAAAAGGTTATTACATCGCATAAATGGCATTGTCCAAAATTTACAATTTTTCATCTCAACCAGCAATAGTCCTCTCTGGTCCAATATCAGATGACAACACACAACATATATACTAAAAAATTCTTACCTAAACACAGAACATATGAATTCTACACTACCATTTAGCTATTACAGGTTTTATATCCATCCTTAGATAATCTTTGACATGAAATATGCAACTCTAATTGTAATACATCACAAAACACCATGTAAATAAACACTTCCCTTTTTCAAAAGTCCATTTTACAACTAAATGTTCTAACCCTGTCCTATGCCACTACTTCAAGGAGCTTAGACACTCTCAGTTCATTCATTTGCCCTAGTCGAGTTCCTCTTCCTCATCTGGGTTATTTCTGCTCTCGTGGGAGTAGTACCTTTTTATGTTTTCCACATGCTCTTTACCGTGCACTCTCTTTGTCCGTGCATATTCCAACTCCACAGTGTTAGGATGACCAATTTTTATAATTCTGTATGGTCCTTTATAAACGTGGTTAAACTTATGTATTTCAGAGTTTATTTTCTTTGATCTAGCATGAACGTTTACTAATACCAGATCTCCCACTCGGTAAGTTATTGGTTTCACTAGTTTGTCGTGTCTTTCCTGTCTTTTCCTAGCCTTCTCCTTCATACTTAATTCCACCAGCTCCAATTTCCTTTCCCAGGTCAATGAACTTCCTGGTGGGTAGACTACCAACTCACGAAAAATACTCTCGGGTTCCTGATTAAGCAATACCTCACATGGTGCAAACCCTGTAGAATCATGTGGGAGGTGATTCCTAACCCGCTCAAATTCTTCCAGATATTCCTTCCATGAACCATGCTTCCTATGACAGTAGGTTCGGCATAAACGGTTCAATTCCTTCATTGTTCGTTCCGCTGGGTTAGAAGCTGGCCTATACCTAGAAATGGCAATTTGCTCTATTCCGTGCTCCCTTAGCATCTCTGTCCATTCCTTTGACCTGAACTGTGACCCATTATCACTCAATATTCGCTTAGGTATACACACCTTTTGGAAATAGTCTTTCTCAAATTGGTTAATGATGACTCTACTAGTAGCTTTCTTCAACGGGTAAAATTTTATGTATTTGGAAACCAGTTCTTACGCTACTAAGATTTGTGTGTAATTCCCTCGTGAGGCAGGAAGTGGCCCAAATAGATCCACTGCAACTATGTCTTTAATTGCTGTTGGTACAATTGGATGCATATATCCTTTGTGCTGTACTGTGGCCGTTTTAGATTTCTGACAGGTGTCACATGTACTCAGTATTTTACGTATACGCCTTCCCATGTTGTTGAAAGCACAATCCAATTTCAACTTTTCCAGACACTTCTTCGGTCCATAATGCGCATTACTATAGTGCGTATACCAAATTAATTTTTCTACCACATGCTCAGGCACACAAAGTTTCCAGTTCTCCTCACTCTCCTTGTTTCTTTTATAAAGTATCCCATTGTGAATATAATAAAATGTGCGAATTCTTTCCTCTCCTGCACACCTGTATTTGTTTTTAATTGTCTTTAATTTCTCGTCCTCGTTCTGTTCCCTACGCACATTCCTTAGGAACTTCCTTATGAATTCTTCATACTGTACTCCCCTCATCAGGTTAATTCTAACTCCTTCTCCTTCCGGCCTGTCCACCAACATTCCTCTTGAGTCAGCTGGTAATCTTGACAACGCATCAGGTATTATATGTGTTGCTCCTGGTTCATAAATTATCTCGAAGTCATAGTCTTGTAATGCTGGGGCCCATCGCGTTAGTCTGCTATGCCTCAATTTACTTGTAGTCAGAAATGTCAGGGCCTTATGGTCAGTCACGACTTTCACATGTCTCCCAGCCAAATAATACCGGAAACGCTTAAAGCCCCACACAATTGCCAATGCTTCCCTTTCCGTAATCGAGTATTTCCTCTCCCAAGCATTTAAACTTCTGCTACCAAATGCTATTGTTCTCACACTCTCACCATTTCCGCTCCTCTCTATTTGGTACAAATGTATTCCTAGTCCATAGTCAGAGCTGTCTGCCCCTAAATAAAACTCCTTGGAAAAATCTGGGTGGTACAATATATCTGCATTATATAGTGCTTCCTTAATATTCTCAAACTCGGTTTGGCACTCTGCACTCCAATGCCACGGCATCCTCGTCTTGGTCAATTCCCTCATATTCGGGGCATTAAGCATAGGTCCTTTGACAAACTTTCTATAAAACTCGCAAACCCCAAAGAATGCTCGCAACTGCTTCTTACTATGGGGAGCCGGAAAATTTTTAATAGCCTCCATTTTACTAGGATCAGGATAGATACCCTCCTCGGATATTATATGGCCCAGAAATTTTATCTTTGATTTGCCAAATTCCGACTTGTCCAGATTTACAGTTACCCCTGCGGTTTCAAAAGCTGCCAAGATTGCATCCAGTCTATCCAAATGCTCTTCCCACGATTCGCTTGCTATCAAGAGGTCATCCACGTAGACAGTGACTTTCTTAAGTAACTCCTCGCCTAGTATCTTATCCATTGCTCTTATAAACTCAGACACTGACACATTAAGTCCAAATGGCAACACCCTAAATTGATAGCACCTTCCTCCATAAGTAAATGCTGTATACTGGCGAGACTCTGTGGCCAACGGTATCTGCCAGTACCCAGCAGTCAAATCGATACTACTAAGCACCTTTGCTCCTCGGAATTTTTGAATCAGTTCTTCTATAGTTTCTGGTTTGTCCCTCTCCGGTTCGATGATTTTGTTCACCGTCCGGGCATCCAAAACTATCCTTACTTTTCCATCCTTCTTATCAACAACAAATAGGGGGTTGTTGTATCGACTATTGGCCCGCTCTATAACCCCAAGGTCCATCATCCTCTGTATTTCTTCATCTACTGCTCTTCGTTTCGCCTGGGGAATGGGATACTGTTTTATATTGAACGGTTTATGGTTCTTTATCTTTAACTTACACTCCACTCCTTGCATGATACCTGGCCGTTGAGAAAATACTTTACAGCGCCTGTATAATACTGTAGCTAATTTCTTCTTAGTCCTCTCATCTAGTTGCGTCATCTCCTCCAATTTTTTTCTGATGTTGTCCTCTTTATGTCTATCCTCTCGTGCTAGTCCCTCAAGGTATATCAACACTTCTGCTCCTGGTTCCTCTTCCCCGTATCCCGTGGTGGGTTCCTCTTCGTGACACAAATTTATTCTTCTGAATTCTTTCTCTTCTTCGATTGCACTCCCCTCAGCAAATTTCAACCTCTTCTCTTCTCCCTTTCTTAATTTGACTTTGATAGTACCTTCATCAAAATTCACTACTGCATCAACTTCGTTCAACCAATCTATCCCTAAAATAATCGATGTGTTCAATCCATCCACCACCAAAAATGTTGCTTCGTATTCTTCTTCCTCTATCTCGAATGTAATTAACACTTGTTCTTTAATAGGTTTACTCCTTGCACCCAACGCGTTCACAATTCTCACTCCACTCACTGGAAAACTAGGCAAGCTAACATTCGCTTTTAGTATCTGTTCATATAATCTTTTGGATATTGCACATGCTTCACTTCCTGTATCGACTAATGCCTCGATATTCAGTCCACATAACTTGATCCCTATCATGGGTAGCCTGGGTTCTCTGGGAATCCCACTTCTTTCCTCCAGTAGATCTTCTCTGAGGTCTCCACCATTGTCGTGTCTTAGTAGGTTTATTCTGGTCCTCGTAGCTCTCACTCCCGATCGGACCTCATCTGGAGTGTCATTCAGTTTTCCGGTCTCTCCTCCTCTTCTATATGCACCGTGTCATTCATTCGCCTATCCCATCTTCTCTCATGATCTCTTGGTTCTTCATTCCTTCTCCAATCATTTCTCCATTGACGTTCACCACCATGGTTCCTGTATCCATGACCGCCACCTCTTCCTCTATAATTAGATGAATTACCAAAATGATTCCTTGGGTCATTACCTCCCCCTCGGTTTTGATCATTAGGTTGGTTATGTCCCTGCGATCGAACAGATTCCAACTGTTCCAGTATTTTCATCAAGGCCTCCCTATCTTCAATTAGGCTCCCGGATATAGTTTCTTGCATTTTCTGATTCAATCTTCTTTTTATCGCAGATATCATTACGTCATCACTCAGGGGTTGTTCCAGGGTTTCGTTCAATTCCCACAAATGTTCAGCAAACTCTCTCAACGTTCCCCTCCATGTACTAAGTGACTTGCGATGGAGTAGGTCCTCAATTGCTGCACATTGATGGCTTTTGGACCAGTATTTCTTCAAGAATTCCTCTTCAAATTGGTCATAACTCGTAGTCCCTTCCTTCTTCCTGACTCCCCAAGTGAAAGCCTCACCTTCCATTCTATCTATTGCAAATTGAATCTTGTCTGAGTCCTTAAGATGTGCTGGGAAAACTCCTTTTAGCCATTTCATAAATATCATTGGGTGCAATCCTCCTTTCGGTCTAAATTTCTGCCCTGTATTACTTTGGATGCACCGATTATCACTGCTCATCAATGTAACGACCTTACCTTCCCCAACGGCTAAGGTGGCATTGCTAATTCGTCTATCAATTTCTTCTGTTTTGCTTTCCAATTGCTGCACTCTCTTGTTATCCTCTTCTCGTTGCACGGCTATAGCATTTCTCAGATTGACTAATTGGTTCTGCCTATCTCCTATCCCCGTAACCGCCTCATTGCATTGTTTCTGCATCTGCGTCACCTTGGCGATTCGATGATTGCAATTTGTTTCCACTTCGTTGATTCTTTCTCCCAATTCGGCTTTCGTTACTTCAATACCATCTTCTACCCTTTTTGTTAATTTTCCTTCCACCTTCTCCACATCTCCCTGGACTTGGTCTATGCTCTTCTGTAGCATCTTCTCTTTCTCGTTGATGTCCATCTTCAGTCGTTCCTGTAATTCCTGCATCTCCTTCTTCAGATTATATTCTATCTTCATTTGCGATGTTTAGATCTCTTGGGCTATAGTTTCCTTAAATGACTCCAGGCTTTCTTTGGTTTCTTGTGAACTCTTTTCTAATGATGCGTTACTTTCTTGTAAACGCTTCTCTAATGATTCTCTTGTTTCTTGTGAATTCTTCTCTAATGATTCTTGTAAATCTTCCTTTAGTGATTTTCTCGTTTCTTGTGAATTCCTCTCTAACGATGCGTTAGTTTCTTGTAAACGCTTCTCTAATAATCCTCGGAATATTTCTTCCCTTTTTCTAGCTTCTTGCGAACTCCTCTCTAGTGATGTGTTAGTTTCTTGCGAACTCTTCTTTATCAAGTCTACCAACATCGACCACATATCGGCATCTTCTGAAACTGACTTATTTCTCGTCGTTTGTTCCGGTGTCTCAGGATAATTAGTTGAATGGGCTAGTGGGCTATCTAATGACACTCTATAATCACTGAATCCTGAATCATCTCTATCTTCCTGTCCTATCCCTTTCCTTTCAACTACTGCCTCACAGATCTGCTTATCTTCAGAAGACATGTTTGGTATATATTTAATGCCCAGGCAAGTAATACAAAATAATCTCTAATAACCCAAAACACTCCTAATTACCAGGAAACTAATCAAACAGTACCTGCAATCCTTTCAGTTAATTCCCAAATTGATACAACATGCCTGAGTACTGAACATAACAGCTCCCAAAAACCAAAATTTCCAATACCATTTTCACATACACAATTCATGTAAAAAATGTTTCACAACAAGATAATCACAACACTCATAAATCTATAAATGCAAAATTACCCAAAACAATTATCATTTATCCAGTGCAGTGTGCATAAGTAAGCATGCTAGACTTCAGAGTATGTTTCGCAACTTTTTTGAAATTACTGCAATTAAGCACTTTTCCTAATGTAAATACCAGTTAAAAACTGTTTATTTATCGCGAATACTGCACACTGCAATTTACTGTTATGTTAACCCGTCGTCTTCACTCACCAACCGACGTTACCGCGAGTCGCGATGTTTTGACGTTTGAGGTGGGTGTGGCTGTGCCGCTGCTGGAGCTCGCGTGAAGTTGAAGATCAGCTGCAAGGCGACGTAGTTCCCCATCGGCCGCTCCGTGGCGCTGCAGGCGGGCGTAGTTCGTAGTTCGGCCGCTAGATGCCGGAACTGCGCTCGTTGTCTCGAAGTTGCGTCGCTCCGTGGCGCTGTAGGCGGGCGTAGTTTGGGTTCGGCCGCTAGATGTCGGGATTGCGCTCGGTATCTCGAAGTCGCGTCGCTCGCCGTGGTGTCGTGTGAAATCACCTCGCGGATCGAAGCTCTTTGGTGCAACTGCTACACGGCTCTGCGTGACGTCACTCATTAATTGCGTCGCCACAATACATAATCGTCAGCATACCAGTTTACGGGTCCACATTAAACTGTCCGATTTTCACCGTTCAAAAAATAATTTCCGTCAACATGTTATCACTAAACACCTTTCTAACAACTTGTATGACGAAATCTTGGCTCGTTTTGCTATTTTACTGTTCACACGTGTCTTTCTTTAGCGTCCACTTTTCACAGTTTTTCGCGCGGATTTTCGCATTTGCACTTTACAACACAGTTTATTGACGCCATTTGGCTATTTAATATGGCAAGAAAAACAGTTTAGTCACAATCGTGCGATATTATTACTTCGTATTGTTCAAAAAATGCACTGTTCCTTATCGCGATTTTAACGTTCATGCACTGTCCCGATTCCACATTGAAAAATTAGTACGACTCGTCCGAAAATTGCACTTGTCCTTTCACGGTAAGCCAAGGGTGTAACATCCCCTTTTATTTTTATTTTATTGTTCCCGCTCGTTCGGGATCTGAATAGCAGCCCAAAATTAGATAATTAATTAATGTGACCGTGTACCTAATGGGCTGGCAATCGGATTGGACTGCTCAGGAGATGTTACATTCCGTATTGTCCTTCGCAAACTGTAATACGTACTGTTTGGTGGTAAGAAGAACCCAACACAGGGTCACAAACAAGATCTATATTCTTAGCAAAAGCACAAAATAAGGAGACAGCCACTGCCTTCGTCAATACACTGTTAATGACGGCTAATCTCAGCACAGGTTTCTTTAGTTATTCTTAATCGTCACACGCAACATCCAATCACTGTAATCCAAGTAATGCCGGCGCGGTAGACGCGGAAGTTCAATAACGGCACTTAATATCACTGAAATCACTCTGTAATTAAACTGTCTCACTTTCCCGTATAATACTAACACAAGGGGTTAAACCGCGGCGATGGCCACTCCCTTTGTCGATACTTTGCATTAATTCAACTGCTGGCTTCTGCACAGCTCTGCCCGCCTCGCGGGAACCTACCACACCCTTACTCGGCACTCTCCACACTAACTGCTCTCCGCCCAGTTCTCCCCGCCTCGCGGGAATCTACCCAAGCAGCACTCGGCACTCCGGTGAACCCCCTTTCGCTCTCGCGACCTGCACGCACTAATCGATAGTTGCCCTACCGACCTGTGTGAGTGTAAACTTAGTAGTAAGGGCCTGCGGACCCGTTACAAGGCTGAGCATTATCTGAGTTCACAGCTTCAGCGCACACATATTTCTTCTTCTTTCCCTCGATCATGCAGTTACTGTATTCACCCGGCTTCCATTACGTTTAATGAATCTGTTAGGATGTGGTCTATTATTGCCGTAAGTAGCCCCATCAGATAACCTTCCCAGACCATAAGTGTTCTTTCTCTTGCAATCGATTTCATGTGCCAATTAAATGTGCTTTAAGTGGGTAACTAAATGTTTTTTTAAGATGGCTGTCAATCAGCGACTGTTGTACGAGGTGCATTCAAGTTCTAAGGCCTCCGATTTTTTTTCTCCGGACTGGAAAGAGATAGAAACATGAGCATTGTTTTAAAATGAGGCCGCGTTCATTGTCAATACGTCCCAGAGATGGCAGCACTGTACGGCAGATGGAATTTTACCGCCAGCGGCGAGAATGAGAACTGTTTTAAATACTTAAAATGGCGACGTTTTTCTTACTTGAACAGCGTGCAATCACTCGTTTTCTGAATTTGCGCGGTGTGAAACGAATTGAAATTCATCGACAGTTGAAGGAGACATGTGGTGATGGAGTTATGGATGTGTCAAAAGTGCGTTCGTGGGTGCGACAGTTTAATGAAGGCTGAACATCATGTGACAACAAACCGAAACAACCTCGGGCTCGCACAAGCCGGTCTGACGACATGATCGAGAAAGTGGAGAGAATTGTTTTGGGGGATCGCCGAATGACTATTGAACAGATCGCCTCCAGAGTTGGCATTTCTGTTGGTTCTGTGCACACAATCCTGCATGACGACCTGAAAATGCGAAAAGTGTCATCCAGGCGGGTGCTACGAATGCTGACGGACGACCACACGGCTGCCCGTGTGGCATGTTGCCGAGCAATGTTGACGCGCAACGACAGCATGAATGGGACTTTCTTCTCGTCGGTTGTGAGAATGGATGAGACGTGGATGCCATTTTTCAATCCAGAAACAAAGCGCCAGTCAGCTCAATGGAAGCACACAGATTCACCGCCACCAAAAACATTTCGGGTAACCGCCAGTGCTGAAAAAATGACGGTGTCCATGTTCTGGGACAGCGAGGGCGTAATCCTTACCCATTGCATTCCAAAGGGCACTACGGTAACAGGTGCATCCTACGAAAATGTTTTGAAGAACAAATTCCTTCCTGCACTGCAACAAAAACGTCCGGGAAGGGCTGCACGTGTGCTGTTTCACCGAGACAACGCACCCGCACATCGAGCTAACGTTACGCGACAGTTTCTTCGTGATAACAACTTTGAAGTGATTCCTCATGCTCCCTACTCACCTGACCTGGCTCCTAGTGACTTTTGGCTTTTTCCAACAATGAAAGACACTCTTCGTGGCCACACATTCACCAGCCGTGCTGCTGTTGCCTCAGCGATTTTCCAGTGGTCAAAACAGACTCCTAAAGAAGCCTTCGCCGCTGCCATGGAATCATGGCGTCAACGTTGTGAAAAATGTGTACGTCTGCAGGGCGATTACGTCGAGAAGTAACGCCAGTTTCATCGATTTCGGGAGAGTAGTTAATTAGAAAAAAAATCGGAGGCCTTACAACTTGAATGCACCTCGTATAATGCAAAATTTTGAAAAACACAGCCCTCAGTCGCGAACACAATTAATTTGTGACCTAGGTTTCGGTGTCACCAGGGACACCTTCTTCGGACAAAATTAAAACTAAGTGTTATAGCATAACGAACCAAAAAATACTTAAGCTGCGGTCATACCTGACAGCGTCAGATAGAAATAAAGTAAAATGCAACCGAGGTGCAAGCCACTAGGGGCTGTCATGTGTCCCCTGCTACAGTAGCTCTTATGAAAACAATCAGTACAAAAATAAATTGCAGAATTGTCAGTAATTGGAATTCAGTGCTACAGCCACAGTATTAGTAAACTGTGTTAAATTTAATTCCGTTCTGTAAATTAATTAGGCATTTAGATTTCAAGGTCCTACCTGCCTCTCAGTAGGTCCAGTATACTCAAATCTGACGCACTCACACACGACATTTCGCAGACTGCATTATGTTTCTATGCAAAAGTCGCTTTTATGTCCTACGCTGCGTTATGTGTGTTTAATTCTGTTCGTGGTGTTGAGAGCAAGTGTTGGAAACTAGAATCAAGGATAGCAGCAGATTTGTCTGTGCGTTCATGGAAGCATGAGCCCAAATTGTTTTATATCTTATTTGGATCTTATGTCGGATCTCGTCTTTAGAGAATGATCATATTACTGTTGTAACAATTAATTTACGTGAAATACAGGATAAACCCCTCTCTGCTGTTAGCATTCTGCTCCGTATGTCTCATATTTCAACACATGCTCTCGCAAAAGCTCACATGTTGCGAGACGAAGTACTCAAAGAGCTGCTAACTAACTGTACCGCAACCTGGTGACGGCGAAAAACAAGATGGGGAATCCAGACCACCCCTGATGACGACATAACCATATTAACGTTTCCGTGAGTATTTCCAACATCTCAGGCGGTAAGCAGTTCTAATCGGTCCGCGTCAGTCTATTAGACCCTAAGAAACAACAGTTTGCACAATTGGAGCTACAGGCCGTTGCATTTCTTTGAATAGACCTCCATATCCCGTCTTGTAAGAGCAAACACCTTCCCACCTACGATTTATTTATAAGAGCTTCAGAGAGTCTCACATGGTGACAACAGCTAGATGCAGTTTAAAATCGTTAATAGGTGGCCACTACTACTACAAACGGCTCTAAATCATTAAGAAAATTTCGCATTCAGGAAATATTTTACCGTACTCACATAGTAATGAGTTCTTCGAGCTAAAACGGTGAAAGAAGTGGAAATGCGGTGTAATGGTACCCTCCCTATTCAATCATCTTCATTTCCGCGCAATTAATTGTTTGCTATGATGCTGTAAAATTATTGTTATGGCTTTTCCTTAAGTCTAGCCGCCAGCTCCCTTCCATCATACAAACAGTAATATTATTAAATTGATGGAAGAGGTTGAATTGTGCTTTTGCAGTAACACAACAGTGGGCATAGCTCTGCATTCATTACATACGAAGAAGAGCGAACTAGTTTGCTGAGCCTTCACATTCTTTTTTAATTAGGTTTGTATTTAAATACTTTATTTGTGCGGATCACACAAAAAAAATTGTGATTCGTAATCACCAAATACTTTTGCTCTTTGCACGAGTCACAGATGCTCTATTTTTATTGTATTCCATTGTACTATTGTAATATAATTTCATCTAACTAACTCAGACGAAGAGTAATGTTCACGTATTTTTTTAATCGTGTCTCTTAATGGTGCTTTATTTCGTCATTAAGGTTATTTGTGTAATGCTAGTCTGAAATGTGACTATAGATCCACCTAAAAACCATTTGTTCTTGTCTGTCACAATGTTCAGTTGATCAAATAGCTTAGAACTGCCTAGCAAGCTTTTAAGAAGTACAGGGTGGTTACAGTTAAACTTTCACTACCTGAGAGGACCTCCATAAAAACGAATGATCGTAGAACAAAGAAACTTGGAGGAAACATTTGCAAGGACATGCGGAAGAGAAATAACGAATGAACCATTCAAGGAAACACATTTTAATTGCCACATGAGAGGGTAACGTTTGTTAATTGAGTCTACGTTTACGGTTGAGGTTACAAATGGTGCTTCCACAACAACTTGGAAGTTCGTATGGATACCTCTTCACATCTGTTTGCAGCACTTTTCGAATGGTAGACAACAGAATATTTAGATATCGTGACACACCTCGTACACTGATTCAAGGTCGCACATTGCGTCCAAGATTCTAAGCCAAGGCAACAGTAACTTCTTCAACAACCTGGAGCACCGTTCTCTGTCAGTCTCTCCCAAGAGCAATTACTAATCGCCTGTTAATTCGTACTACCGTATCATGTTCTTCAATACCGGTGCGTAAATAGGACCTCTCTGTATTCCTTTAATGCGTCGATTTTCGCACACGCACTCGAGGTCTAAGAGTAATAAAAAGGCTGAGTGAAAAGCTCAACGATAAACTTGAACAGGTTTCATGTGACGTCCGTCGCGACCAAATGCAACGAACAACAGCGAATAAAGTGAAAAGACGAAAAGGGGGTGGGGACTGCCAAGGGACAGGTGACCACGAGAAAAATGTTGAATAACCAACGAAAGGAAAGCTTTCTACGTGTCGACGTGAAATGTCAGAAGTTTAAACATGGTGGGGAAGTATAAAATCTTAAAAGGGAAATGTTAAGCCCCAGTCTAGATATAGTGGGGTCCAGTGAAGTGAAATGGAAAGAATAAAAGGATTTCGGGTCAGATGACTATAGGATAATATCTACACCAACAGAAAATGGTTTAATGGAAGCACGATTCGCTACGAACGGGAAGGTAGGGCAGAGAATTGGGTACTGTGTACACTTAAGTGATAAGAGGTGTTCTCATCAAAATCGACAGCAAAACAACACCGACAACGATAGTTCAGGCATACATGCCGATGTCGCAAGCAGAAGATGGAGGAATGGAGAAATTGTATGAGGGTATTGAATGAAGAGAGATGAAAATCTAATAGTCGTGACATATTGGAATGCGGTTGCAAGGGAAGGAATAGAAGAAAGGGTTAGGGGTGAATTTGGAATTGATAGTAGGAATGAGAGAGGAGGAATACTGATTGAGCTCTGCAATAAATTTCAAATGGTAACAGATCCTGTTCGAGGATCACAAAAAGAGGAGATGTACACGGAAAAGGTCGGTGTATACAAAAACATCACAGTTAGACTACGTCGTGGTCAGGCACAGATCCTGAAGCCAGATATTAGATAGCAAGGCAGGTGCAGTTATAGACTCAGACCACCATTAATTAATTATGAAGATTAAGGGAATCGTCAGAAGGAATCAGTGTGGAAGGAAACGGTTTACTCAAGTACTGAGGAATGAAGAGACACGTTTGAAGTTCGCTAAGGATATAATTATTGCAGTAAGGAACAGTAGAGTAGGCAGCTCAGTTGAAGAGTAGTGGACGTCTCTCCAAAGGGCAATCGTAGACGCTGGAGAGACAAACGTAGGTACCAGAAAGGTAACTGCGAAGAAACATTGGGTAATAGATGAAATACTTCAGGTGATCGACAACAGAAGGAAGTACAAAAATGTTCGGGGAAAGACAAGAATGTAGCTACATAAATCGCTTAGGAATTAAATAAATACAAAATTCAGGGCAGCCAAGGCGAAATGCCTGCAGGCAAGATGTGAAGACGAAAAAGAAATGGTCGTCTGGAGGGATAATTCAGCACATAGAAAAGTCAAAACAATCTTCGGTGAAATTAAAGGCAAGGGCGGTAAAATTAAGAGTGTAATGGAAATTCCACTGTTACACGCAGAGGAAATAACAGATGGGTGGAAAGAGTACACTGAAGGCTTCCATGAGGGGGAGGGCATGTCTGACCATGTGTTAGAAGAAGAATTTGGAGCCCGTAATGATGACGTAGGGAATCCAGTATTAAAGCCAGAATTTAAGAGAGGTCTCGAAGACTTGGGATCGGAAAACACCTAAGGGATTGATAGTTCTCCATCGGAATTTCTAAAATCAGCGGGGAAATGGTAGACAAGCGACTAGTGAAGTTGGTGTATAGAATCTGTTAGTCTCGAGGCATACGATAAGACTTGCGGGAAATTATCATCGATTTACTGCCGAAAACAGCAAGGACAGATAAGTGGAAAACCATCGACCAAACAGCTTAACAGCTGATGCATCCAAGCGGCTGACAAGAATGATAGACAGAAAAATTGAAAAGGAAATCCAGGATTAGGTAGTTGACGATCTGTTTGACTTAAGGAAAAGTAAAGGCATCAGAGAGGCGGTCCTCACATCGCGCTTGATAATGGAAGCAAGGTTGAGGAAAAATTAAGACGCGGTGATACCAATCGTCAACAATGAAAAAGCTTTCAACAATGTAGAATGGTGCAAGATGTTCGAAATTTTGGAAATACGAGTAACCTATAGGGGAAGACGAGCAATATACAGTATAACTGCGTAGGCTTCCGTGGCTACAGTCAGTTGACATGTTGTATAAAACTACTGCTGGAGAAAACCAACGTTTCAGTCAAGTTTGCAGCGACCTTCTTCTGGATCTACTGAAGCGTTCTAGCTATGCAGTGTCCCTTATATTTTGTTATTACTGTTCACTGCTCATGCCATTACGCCATAATTTTAAAAAGATAGTTCATTTCAGTGGTCACTTAAGATCAGAGCCCAAAGACTGCACTGTCAACACGAGACGCGAGCACTACCGGCGAGTAACTGCCGCCGCGCGGCCGACGTCTAGCATTTGGTAAAGAGGAGCCAACTTCTCTTCCGCTGGTGACCACCAATCATGGCACATAATACAACAGCCAATAGACAACAAAGGTTACTCTCTCCCTCCACGGCAGTAACCATTTAAATGAAGTTCCTTCTTGTGATCAATGAAATGAACCACCTTTTTAAAATTCTGACGTAATGACATGCGCAGTTAACAGTAATAACAAAACATAAGGGACACTGCATAGATAGAACGCGTCAGTAGACCCAGAAGAAGGTCGCTGCAGCCGTGGCCGAAACGTTGGTTTTCTCCAGCAGTAGTTTTATACAATATGATGCGTACCATACCCAGAAAACTTAGTCGATTATACAATATGTACAAGAACCAAGAGGGAACACTAGGACTGGAAGACCAAGAACGAACAGCTAGCTACTCACACTCATCCAGTATAACACAAACGACGTATATGTAGAGATCCCACGGTAATGGCAACTCATCTAGGCAAACAACTTCGGTATACAAATCACTGCTGCTTTTTAAGCGAGTGGGACAGAAAAACCACTACTACGGGGAAAATGGGCTGCCCGAATGAACTACTGCCTAGATAAAAGAATACGGCGAAAATTCCTGTTGTATCTACTCCGCTGTTCACGAAATTGATTCTCGTCAGAAACTTAGTGAAATCCGGAGTAAGCTTTTCGCTGATTCACTTAGTCGCCAGATGCTTTGTCAAAGATCAGTGAAGCAAAAATAAAAGAAGGGAGAATATTTCTAGGACCGCACACTAACGAAATATTGTCTAATTAACATTTCTTTTTTCGTTGAGTGAGGATGCCATGGCTGTCTTTCAGTTAGTTATTTAGTTAGTTTTATATTCCACAGATCATTTCTACGATTAATTGTAATGATGTGAAACGAGTAATTTTACATTCATATTACACATTCATACGCAGATGTGGCCACATGCTGACCATTTACAAAAGTAAGTCAACAATAGGTCAGATAAATGTCGCAGTATTGTACAAGAATTACTGAGCCCATACAATCTGAGACCGTACAATCTAATGGCAGTTGAACTACCTTTCTTGAACGATCATTCGGACTTCTTCTCATTTACACTCGGCGCTGTTAGTGACGGAGATCGAGAACGTACCTCCACGACATATCTCGGATGGAAAAGCGTTGTCAAGGGAAACGGAGCACATTTTCTTTCCTCTTATCTTAATCATCATTTGGTTACTTTGTGTTCTGACAGATTGTTTTTCCGTTTGCATTTGCAAGACCGTGTCATTTTGTCAGATACATATAACACATAAGCTTTTAAAAATACGATTAATACAAGGAAACTGAGGCTCATATCTTTGTAAATTTCGTTGCGCACAATAACTTTTGCCAAGCAATTAAACAGATGAAACAGCAGCCACATCTCAAATTCAGTAACTTCTATCCTCTTCATGTTTGTAGGTTGTCCTCATTGCACTTCCATACAAGGCCTCATTCCAGACAAATGCTTTCAGAATAGACTCCTCACACCAAAATTATATGTTCATATATTTCTCTTTTTTTAGAAAGGTGTTTCTTGTTACTGCCGGACTGTGTTTTATACCTTCATCACTTCATCCATCGCCTGTTATTTTGTTAGGCAAGTAGCAAAACTTCTCTACTGTTTTCAGCGCCTCATTTCGTAATCTGATTCCCTTACCGTAGCGTCATTTAATTCGAATGCTGTCCATCACTATTCTGTTACTTATTTTGATTTTCATCTTATAAACTATTTTCAATATTCCATTACATGGGAACTGATGTGCCGTCTCAGACACAGCATCATCGGAAGACCTTAAAAGTTTTAATATCATCTCGCTGAACTTTCATTCCCTTTCCTAATACCTCATTGGCTTTCTTCATAGTTTGTGTAATATATAGATAGATTAAATGGGGGATAGGCAACAACCATGCCTCACTGCTCATTTATTGTCTCCTTTCATGTCCTTCGACAATCTGTAACTGCAGACTGGTTTCTGTTCAAATTATAGGTAACCTTTCAAAATGGCTCTGAGCACTATGGGTCTTAACATCTGTTTGTCATCAGTTCCCTAGACTTAGAACTACTTAAACCAAAAGGCATTACACACATCCATGCCCGAGGCAGGATTCGAACCTGCGACCGTAGCAGTCGCGCGGTTCCGGACTGAAGCTCCTAGAACCGCTCGGCCACAGCGGTCGGCGGTAACCTTTCACTCCAAGTCTTTTAACCCCCGCTCCCTTCAGAATTTCAGTGTGTATTCCAGTTACTATTGTCAAAAGTTAACACTAACTCTACAAACGTAGTTTTGCCTTTCATAAGTAAAGATAGGATCAGTATTATTTTACTCTTGTTAATCTGAGCCACATTCAACCTGATCGCCCATAACTGATAATACGTCTATTTAGCTGCATCATTAACACTAACCGCATATTGCTGGGTGTGTGAAGTGTTGAAATGTTTGCAAAACTGAAGAATTTCACGAATTTGTTATGAGCTGGTATGACGGCTGTGCAGCTCCGGGACATCTGTGCCTGCACCAGTATAGTACTCTGTAGTCAGGTCTGCCACAGGTCGCCGTCTGTCATGGCTTACAGAGTGGGCAAGCCTCCACACTCCACGTTCTGTGATGAGATATGGACTCCAATACTTCGTCTCCCACTAGTGGTTTCACAGTCTTTCAACCAGTTTCCATATATGCTCACGACAACAGCACGCTACCAGCCTACCAGTATCGGTGTTTCCGAGATGCTCACCCCCAGGCACTGGCAACAATAGCTTGACATGTGCATATATGTAACTCATTTACCGTAAATTATCACTCTGTCAACCTGTGTTTACAATAATCACATATCATACGCACAGTTTGAACATGTATTATTATGTTCTGTGAAGAAGGTATTGACATCAGCTAAACCAATACTAAGTAAGTTCCTGTAATGCACTTCTTACATGTTTATATGAATCTAACGTTTATATTATGCCTAATTTTTTACGCTTGTGAAGATGACAAATTAACTTGTTGAAACCGGTAAAGCGAAATAAAATATCTGTGCAACTTTTGATCTGATGGAATTACATTTTCCTGGAGTCTAATGAGTATCAACTTCATCTTCGATCCTTATCTGTGTAACTGACGACTAAATTTTACTCTGAAATATATATTATAGTTGCTAAACAAACTTACGAATTAAGTATAATTTATTCCCCGAACCCGTCTCTGTAACAACCTGTGTGTTGTTGAACCCTGATAGTGGAATATTTTCATATTTTCAGTGCCGTATTTGACCAGAAAGTGGAGGAGAGGTGGTGATGGTTCAAATGGTTCAAACGGATCTGAGTACTAAGGGACTTAACTTCTGAGGTCATCAGTCCCCCAGAACTTAGAACTACTTAAACCTAAGAACATCACACACATCCATGCCCGAGGCAGGATTCGGACCTGCGACCGTAGCGGTCGCGCGGTTCCAGACTGTAGCGCCTAGAGGTGGTGACGTGAAGTTCCTGATCACCAGTCTTTGCGCTGGTGTCTTGGTTCTAATGGCTCTGAGCACTATGGGATTTAACATCTGTGGTCATCTGTCCCCTATAACTTAGAACTACTGAAACCTAAATAACCTAAGGACATCACACACATCCATGCCCGAGGCAGCATTCGAACCTGCGACCGTAGCGCTGGTATCTTGGATTAAATTCCAAACCTCTCTGCAGTGTCTCATGAAGTGAGGGCTTGTGGTACTCAGTCTGTTGTATGGAGACATTAAGCGAACCCTTTGGTGGTGGGCAGTGAATTAGCGGTTCAGGACAAACTTGAAGTCCCACTCCATTGCTGGGTACGTCCCCGCCGTACCAGAGAATGTGCAAAACTGCAAAATAGATGAGCCCAACGCCACGGTGAGGCCAAGATCGGCCGTGGGTATCAGCGAAAACTGGTCTTGTATGGGGATGTTCTGGCGACTAAGGTGTTACTTATTTGTTCTGCAGAGAATAGCTTGTCCATGATTTTTAAATAAGTTTCACTCATAGCAAAGATACAGATCGAACAAAAAAGGAAGGATCATACGTAATAACTAAGCTTATCTCGGAAGACAATCAGGCCTTACCTTTTCCATTTGTTTGCATAAAGAAAGGATATTTCCTGTTTCTTGGAGCCAGTGCAGGCATCTCACAACAGGAGATATTTTGAAAGCTACATAATACCTTTCTAAAATGATTTCGACATCATTATGTGTTTGAGGGATGCAAAAATGAATTCGACATACATACAGAGCGACTGAAGCAGAAAATCGATTTTATTTATACATACCACACCGTTCGGAAAATTCTGACTACTAGTTAACAAACTCGGACTGTCTGGCTATTCATGATGCCAATTTTCTATTAGAAACGAAAATAAAAAATGGCCTGTATTTGTAGTGTAATATCTCGGACACTTTCTGTACGCTGGGCACTGCTGCTTCGCATCTCTACAACGCGATTTTGAAAAGGTCTCTATGGCGACGTCTCTTCGTAGCTCTATACACGACGACTGTTTTCGCCTACAGCCGTTTGTCTTTCGCAATTTAAAGCTGTTAAAGCGCTGCAAGGTGTCAGGGATTTCCTTAGACTCGACTGTAGGAGTGTTTAAGTGGTAAAGAATAAATGTATTAAAACCTCATGCATGATGCGGCATTTTTTCACGCACCTCTGTGTTTACCGCGCCATATCTCTTGAAATACGTGTCGTTCAATTACATATTTTCTATAGATTTGATCAGCAGCATATGTGGATGCTATATGCAGAATGTGTTACGAATACAGTTAGTAGCACAAAAAAATGGTTCAAATGGCTCTGAGCACTATGGGACTTAACTTCGGAGGTCATCAGTCCCCTAGAACTTAGAACTACTTAAACCTAACTAACCTAAGGACATCACACACATCCATGCCCGAGGCAGGATTCGAACCTGCGACCGTAGCGGTCACGCGGTTCCAAACTGAAGCGCTTAGAACCGCACGGCCACACCGGCCGGCTTAGTAGCACAGAAGTAATAAATTTAAACATGTATGATGTGGCAGTTTTAACACATCTCACTGTTTATGACGTCATATCCATCTACTATGATAGGTAGGTGGCTCTTACCCCAAGAGCAATCGCTACCGGATAACAAGGGATATGTGTACCAAGTTTGGTTCAAATCAGTCCAGTGGTTTAGGATATGTAGAACATTCACACACACACACACACACACACACACACACACACACACACACACACGAGCGGGTCCGCGCACTCACACACATATATACATATATTTTACAATATGTGTGGATGCACTTCTGTGAACTCTAGCCCAGTTTCTCTCCAGATACCCGCATTTTCCTCTACGTCTATTGGCTTGATACTAAGGTATTTTAGAACTAGAGTTATAAAACTTTCAGCATGCACACACACTACCACAAGTTACATGCAGTCGAGTGCGTCTATAGAAAGGTCCCAGAACTACTCTCATTAATAAACGGTCACAATGCCCACATAGTACTAGGGACAGAAATTTGGGTGAAACCAGATGTAAACAGTAATGAATTTCTTAACTCAGATTGGAATGTATACCGCAGAGACAAGCTGGATAGTGAAGGAGGAGGCGTGTTTATAGCGATAAAAAGTGCAATAGTATGGAAGGAAATTGACGGAGATCCGAAATGTGAGAGGTTATAACAATGGAAAATCGTGCTGAAATGCAGGAGGTTCTGCAACGAAATGACGCATAGTGCAGGGAATGGCAATTGAATTTCAATGTAGACAAGTGTAATGTGCTGCGAATACATAGAAAGAAAGATCCTTTAACATTTAGCTACAATATAGCAGGTCAGCAACTGGAAGCAGTTAATTCCATAAATTATCTGGGAGTAGGCATTAGGAGTGATTTAAAATGGACTGACCATATAAAATTAATCGTCGGTAAAGCAGATGCCACACTGAGATTCATTGGAAGAATCCTAAGGAAATGCAATCCGAAAACAAAGGAGTTAGGTTACAGTACACTTGTTCGCCCACTGCTTGAATATTGCTCACCGGTGTGGGATCTGTACCAGATAGGGTTGATAGAAGAGATAGAGAAGATCCAACGGAGAGCAGCGCGCTTCGTTACAGGTTCGTTTAGTAATCACGAAAGCGTTACGAAGATGATAAACTCCAGTGGAAGGCTCTGCAGGAGAGACGCTCAGTAGCTCGGTACGGGCTTTTGTTGAAGTTTCGAGAACATACCTTCACCGAGGAGTCAAGCAGTATATTGCTCCCTCCTACGTATATCTCGCGAGGAGATCATGAGGATAAAATCAGAAGATTAGAGCCCACACAGAGGCATACCGACAACCTTTCTTTCCACGAACAATACAAGACTGGAATAGAAGGGAGAACCGATAGAGGTACTCAAAGTACCCTCCGCCACACACCGTCAGGTGGCTTGCGGAGTATGGATGTAGATGTAGATGTAGAAGGAAGAGTACCGAAGTTTTTAAAAGTTTCATAAGAGGTGGCAACGCGGTTTTTCCCGTGCGGTGACTTCTCAAAGTCTTGACAAAGCTGTTCTCTGCGTGAATATGCTGCGTCAGCCGCCTCTAACAGCCGCTGATCTGTACCGCTCACATTCCTCGGAACTGCTGGTCACTGCGAGGATGCGCACTTTCTGGGTGGACGGCGGCAGTTGAGCCACCTCGGCCAGGTTCAAGGCCACAGCCAGTGACTTCTGCCGGGACCAGGTGGGAGAGAGGGAGACACTCGAGTGTCCACTCTGCGCTGGGCGCTTCTGTCACTGGTGTGTGTGTGTGTGTGTGTGTGGAGGGACGCAGTGGGCGGAGCCAAGGGTCCAGTCATTCTGAACGCAATCGCCCGCCGCGTCCTGGTCGCCAGAGTATTTAAGGCCCCTCGATGCGATGTCGGCGACAGACTTGTGGAGACCACCAGTGACGCCACAAGAGCCGAAGCTGCGGGAACGACCACAATGCTGCGCTTATCGGTGAGTGCCTCATCTGCTCCTGAGCGCGCAGCGCAAAATTAACGTCGGCCTTAATGTACTTTATACCACTAAATTTACATCTATACCTTTTTAGACATCGCGTAGTGTGTGGCACAGGACACGATTTAGAATGACGTGTATGAAAACATACTTCTGTTCCGATCACTAGTGTAGTGTGAACAGAAAGGCGGATTATTTGTCACTGTGGGGGCTGCTGTTTAGTCTAATCTTATCTGCACATTCCCCAGGGAAGCCATATATCGAGGCTTAAGTGAAATTTCTGACGATATGCCAGTGGCAAGACGCAATCAATACCTTCACTGCACGATGAAGTCACTGATGACAGTGCCACTAAAGCAGAGTTATTAAACACGGTTTTCCGAAACTCCTTCACCAAAGAAGACGAAGTAAATGTTCCTGAATTCCAATCAAGAACAACTGCAAGATGAGAAACATAGAAGTAGATATCCTCTGAGTAACGAAGCACCATAAATCACTTAATAAAGGCAAGGCCTCCGGTCCAGATTGTATACCAGTCAGGTTCCCCTCAGAGTATGCTGATAAAACAGCTCCATATTTAGCAATTATATACAACCACTCGCTCACAAAAAGATCCGTACCTAAAGACTGTAAAATTGCTCAAGTCACACCAATACCCAAAAAGGGAAGTAGGAGTAAATCGCTGAATTACAGCCCTATATCACTAACGTCGATTTGCAGTAGGGTTTTGGAACATTATGAAGTACCTCGAAGAAAACGATTTATTGACACATAGTCAGCACGGTTTCAGAAAATGTCGTTCATGTGAAACACAATGAGCTCTTTATACTCATGAAATAATAAGTGCTATCGACAGGGGATGTCAAATTGATTCCATATTTTTAGATTTCCAGAAGGCTTTCGACATCGTTCCTCACAAGCGTCTTCTAACCAAACTGCGTGCCTACGGAGTATCGCCTCAGTTGTGTAACTGGATTCGTGATTTCCTGTCAGACCTTTCCTGTCAGAAAGGTCAGAGTTCGTAATAATAGACGGAAAGTCATCGAGCAAAACAGAAGTAATATCCGGCGTTTCCCAAGGAAGTGTTACAGGCTCTCCATTGTTCCTGATCTATGTTAACGACATAGGAGACAATCTGAGTAGCCGTCTTAGATTGTTTGCAGATGATGCTCTCATTTACCGTCTTGTAAAGTCATCAGATGATCAAAACGACTTGCAAAATGATTTAGATAAGATATCTGTATGGTGTGAAAAGTGGCAATTGACCCTGAAAAAGGAGAGGTCTGAAGTTATTCACATGAGAGTACTAAAGGAATTCAGCTAAATTTCGATTACGCGATAAGTCCCGCAAATCTGAAGGCTGTAATTTCAACTAAATACTTAGGGATTACAATTACAAATAACCTAAACTGGAACGATCACATAGATAATATTGTGGGTAGAGCAAACCAAAGACTGCGATTCATTGGCAGAACACCTAGAAGGTGCACCAGGTCTACTAAAGAGACTGCTCACATCACGCTTGTCCGCCCAATTCTGGAATATTGACCGAGCGAGGTGGCGCAGTGGTTAGCACACTGGACTCGCATTCGGGAGGACGACGGTTCAATCCCGTCTCCGGCCATCCTGATTTAGGTTTTCCATGATTTCCCTAAATCGCTTCAGGCAAATGCCTGGAAACAAAGTCGTTTTTCGTTGCGACGGGATCTTCTCATGAAATTTCAATCACCAGTTTTCTCCTAAGATTGCGAAAAAATTCTGTTGGCACCCGTCTACATAGGGAGAAATGATTATCACGATAAAATAAGAGAAATCAGGGCTCACACAGAAAAATTTAAGTGCTCGTTTTTCCCGCGTGCCGTTCGAGAGTGGAACGGTAGAGAGATAGCTTGAAGGTGGTCCATTGCACCCTCTGCCAGGCACTTTATTGTGAATAGCAGAGTAATCACGTAGATGAAGATGTAGATAAGGTTCTTCGTATAGTTCAATTCGCGCTCCCGCCAATGTTCGCTTGTACTCCCCTGTTAGCCCAACAGTACACGTTCACCCGCACATCAGCGATATGCCTAAGTAAGACAAGGAAGAGTTTGATACGTAAGGAAGGACAAATATTTTCCACATCGATTCACAATCTTAGAGCGTAATTCATTACATACATTGATTTACAGAGCGTTTAGAACATTGAATGTTTCTCTCTATAAATTTATTGGGATATACACCATTTATGTAAACATTTAATAATAACAATACAGTGACGCTCAAGCCTTTCAATTGGACGCCACTTCGGCGACTGAGTGTCCCGACCCAACCACGTAATCCGACCGGGGAGAGAGGACCTACAGTTCAACTTGGAATCCGTACCACACGTCTTTTCTGGCGAATCTTCACATCGTTGAGAGTTGGAGACTAAGTTAAAGGCAGAATGAAGTATTCCGTGCTCCGACCGGAATTCGATCCCGCGACTATCCGGCTTCCAGAAACACGTTTTACCGCTAGACCAGCAGGCCACAGCATTTTAAGTAACAACGGACTGGCAACTAAGCTAAAAACGAACGACCAACCAACAGTTCATTTGAACTTGGTTGCTATTTTTCTAGTTTTAAACTTATTTTTCAGTATTTCTTAGCCTGCTTCATAGCATGAAGTGTTATAAAACACCTCGCAGACAAAATTGTAAGTAACGTTTGAACATCGTTACTGGCGTGGAAAATATATGAAGTCGTTATCAAGCTGGAACTTTCTGGTGGATTAAAACCGTGTGCCGGACCGAGACTCGAACTCGGGATGTTTGCTTTTCGCAGGCAAGTACTCTACCAACTGAGCTAACCAATCACGGTTCACGACTCGTCCTCACACCTTTCCTTCCGCCAGTACCTCGTCTCCCACGTTCCTCCCGCGAAAGACAGAAGTCCCAAGTTTGAGTCTCGGTCCGGCACTCAGTTTTAATTCGCCAGGAAGTTTAATATTAGCGCACACTCTGCTGCAGAGTGAAAATCTCATTCCATTAACAAGCTATTTGTCAGAATACATCTCTAGATCGGTAAAAGAATCCTTATCACTCTTATATCCCTCGTAAGAAGAATATTACTTTCCGTTTGCAGCTGAACAGGCAGCAAGGTATAACTGATGGCCACACTTTTAACACGAAGAGCCAAGACATCGGAATACTCCAACAGCAATATCAAAGGGAAAACTAGCGCGCTACGTCTCAGGTGGCCAACAAGATTTCTAGAGACAAATTTCGGACTAGAGAGTGGAAAGATAGAATATTGTTCAAGGGAAACGTATAGGCTCTCGCCTAAAACGATTGCCGGAAATCTTGATGACTGAGGTCTTACCCAGCCTAAACTACAACTACACGTGCAGTTTATTTGGAAACTCTTACTAATTTTTGGAGATACTGCCAACGAATTTCATCAAAAAGGTTCTTTCTTTCTTTATGGTTGTGAGCATGTCTGTAGTATTTACCCACTTCGATGTTTCAGGGCCTTACTCCCTTCACAAAGAAAAAGTGAAATTTCTGCGGATAATATAATGTGAAAGGTACCTAAATACTTTAGAAAGCTTCTTTGAAGCCTGATCCTGTTAGATACAGCAAACTTTCGACCTGTCAGTCAGCGAACAAGCTCAAACGAATGTGATAACTAAAATGTTCTTCGCATTAGACTATGTCTGCGCTCGACCTCTGACGCGGTGGGTTTAAAGTAAGTTTACCGAGCGAGGTGGCGCAGTGGTTAGACACTGGGCTCGCATTCGGGAGGACGACGGTTCAATCCCGTCTCCAGCCATCCTGATTTAGGTTTTCCGTGATTTCCCTAAATCGTTTCAGGCAAATGCCGAGATGGTTCCTTTCAAAGGGCACGGCCGATTTCCTTCCCCATCCTTCCCTAACCCGAGCTAGCGCTCCGTCTCTAATGACCTCGTTGTCGACGTTAAACAGCACTAACCTAACCTAACCTAAAGTAAGTTTACTAAAGATCCAGCAAAGATATTCTTCATATTCTGATCTCCATGGTGCTTTGTTACGGAAATTAATGATTCACAAGCGAACAAGTTCTATTGGTCACATTATTGTAGGTACTACGAGGGCAGTTCAATAAGTAATGCAACACATTTTTTTTCTCGGCCAATTTTGGTTGAAAAAACCGGAAATTTCTTGTGGAATATTTTCAAACATTCCCGCTTCGTCTCGTATAGTTTCATTGACTTCCGACAGGTGGCAGCGCTGTACGGAGCTGTTAAAATGGCGTCTGTAACGGATGTGCGTTGCAAACAACGGGCAGTGATCGAGTTTCTTTTGGCGGAAAACCAGGGCATCTCAGATATTCGTAGGCGCTTGCAGAATGTCTACGGTGATCTGGCAGTGGACAAAAGCACGGTGAGTCGTTGGGCAAAGCGTGTGTCATCATCGCCGCAAGGTCAAGCAAGACTGTCTGATCTCCCGCGTGCGGGCCGGCCGTGCACAGCTGTGACTCCTGCAATGGCGGAGCGTGCGAACACACTCGTTCGAGATGATCGACGGATCACCATCAAACAACTCAGTGCTCAACTTGACATCTCTGTTGGTAGTGCTGTCACAATTGTTCACCAGTTGGGATATTCAAAGGTTTGTTCCCGCTGGGTCCCTCGTTGTCTAACCGAACACCATAAAGAGCAAAGGAGAACCATCTGTGCGGAATTGCTTGCTCGTCATGTGGCTGAGGGTGACAATTTCTTGTCAAAGATTGTTACAGGCGATGAAACATGGGTTCATCACTTCGAACCTGAAACAAAACGGCAATCAATGGAGTGGCGCCACACCCACTCCCCTACCAAGAAAAAGTTTAAAGCCATACCCTCAGCCGGTAAAGTCATGGTTACAGTCTTCTGGGACGCTGAAGGGGTTATTCTGTTCGATGTCCTTCCCCAAGGTCAAACGATCAACTCTGAAGTGTATTGTGCTACTCTTCAGAAATTGAAGAAACGACTTCAGCGTGTTCGTAGGCACAAAAATCTGAACGAACTTCTCCTTCTTCATGACAACGCAAGACCTCACACAAGTCTTCGCACCCGAGAGGAGCTCACAAAACTTCACAGTGGACTGTTCTTCCTCATGCACCCTACAGCCCCGATCTCGCACCGTCGGATTTCCATATGTTTGGCCCAATGAAGGACGCTCCGACATCGACCAGTGGAATGGTACCGTGCAGGCATACAGGCCCTCATTTAAGGTGGCGTAAGGCCGTAACATTGAATGGAGATTACGTTGAAAAATAGTGTTGTGTAGCTAAAAGATTGGGGAATAACCTGGTGTATTTCAATGCTGAATAAAACAACCCCTGTTTCAGAAAAAAAAGTGTTGCATTACTTATTGAACTGCCCTCGTATTTCAAACGCTTGAGCTGTCTCTAGGAAAAAATGTTGAACAATTTTTAAATCATTAACATTCGAACAGAGGAAGAAATCAAACACTGATTTTTCTCGAGCTGAAGGTATCAGCGTGATAGCGTTACGGAGATGTTTAGCAAACTCAAGTGGCAGACTCTTCAAGGCAGGCGCTCTGCATCGCGGTGTAGCTTGCTGTCCGGGTTTCGAGAGGGTGCGTTTATGGATGAGGTATCGAATATATTGCTTCCCCCTACTTATACCTCCCGAGGAGATCACGAATGTAAAATTAGAGAGATTCGAGCGCGCACGGAGGCTTTCCGGCAGTCGTTCTCCCGCGAGCCATAAGCGTGTGGAACAGGAAAGGGAGGTTCAAAAATGGTAAAAATGGTTCAAATGGCTCTGAGCACTATGGGACTTAACATCTATGGTCAGCAGGCCCCTAGAACTTAGAACTACTTGAACCTAACTAACCTAAGGACATCACACACATCCATGCCCGAGGCAGGATTCGAACCTGCGACCGTAGCAGTCGCGCGGCTCCGGATTGAGCGCCTAGAACCGCGAGACCACCGCGGCCGGCGAAAGGGAGGTAATGACATTTGCACGTAAAGTGCCCTCCGCCACACACCGTTGGGTGGCTGCGGAGTATAAATGTAGATGAAGATGTAGATGTAGTGGTGAAATTCTTACGACTGGCAGGTTTAATGTTTAAATGTGTGCAACACAAAGTGATTGTGGGGACAGTTCTCCCATAATAATCTGCCAGAACACAGTTACTAGTTAGTAACAGTAACAGACAGTGAAAATTTCCTAGCAACTCATATGTAGGCGTTTGCTGAAAGTCCTGAGTACGAACCAAAAACTGCATGGAAGTTAACGAATTATTTTAAAAGGCTGACATATTTATACAGGAAATTACAGAGGTAGACAAAAATGAGGAGACATCAGAAACGCAGGATATTGCCATGCCTAATACGATGTAGGAAAACCATTGGCATTCAGAACAGCTTCTAGTCATCTCAGAATAGATTAATACGGATCCTGTATGATTTTCAAAGGATCATACTACTCTTCTTGTAAAACAGTGGCCAGTTCAGGTAAGCCGGCCGTGTTGGCCGAGCGGTTCTAGGCGCTTCAGTCCGGAACCGCGTGACTGCTGCGCTCGCAGGTTCGAATCCTGCCTCGGGCATGGATGTGTGTGATGTCCTTAGGTTAGATAGGTTTAAGTAGTTCTAAGTTCTAGGGGACTGATGACCTCAGATGTTAAGTCCCATAGTGCTCAGAACCATTTGAGCCATTTTTGAATTCAGGTAATGATGATGGAGTTGGATAGCGAACACGCACCCTTCGCTCCAAAGTAGGTTACGAAGGCTCATAATATTGTGTTTGTGGAGGCCAGGGGAGATGTGGGAATTCATCCTCGTGCTAATAAAACCACTTCTGGACGATGCGAACTATGTGAACAGGGTCTTTGTCGTCTTGGAACAAGTGTCACCATTGGGGACCAAACTCTGTGCAATGGGATGGACTGGATCATCTAAAATGGTCACATAATCCTTGGCAATAATGCGGCCGTGAAGAGTAGCCATGGTACCCGTGGAATACCACGATATGCTTGCCCAAATCAACACCGAAGTCTTGGGACGTAAACTCGGCCACAAGTTGGAAGCAGTTAGAGTTCAATTGGATCCTACCCAGTGCACTAAAAACTAAACAGAATAGTGTTCTGGCCACGACTGACACCTGTAACGTTTTGAGGACATTGTATAGGTGAAACTTCTTGGCAGATTAAAACTGTGTGCCGGACCGAGACTCGAACTCGGGACCTTTGCCTTTCGCGGGCAAGTGCTCTACCATGCACAGATGCCGTTCGTGGTCAAATACAACAGTGCAACGTGTAGGCTCGGCTAGCATCTGCATTTATGTTCAAACACGCATTTACCTGTGTAATTTCAAGAAACTGCTTTCTGTCGTACACAATGAAACTGGTCTGGAGTAAATATATGTAACACTCGATGACGTATCAACAGACTGCACTGACTTATGGAATTGTTAATTACATTGCTGAAGTTCAGGCAGTCACTAAGTTACTAAAAATAGAGTATTTTCTTTGAAAATCATTACTCCATTATTAAACAGAAACCCAGTTAAAACGGCAGGACAGCGCGAACTCGAGCAATATCGTAACTACTGCAGGAGCCGCGTGTTACGTTGTTAGACGCAACGTTAGGCCAGAGGCGCGTCAACAGTTGTGTGTCCAGGTGAAAGCTCTGTCCTTGGAAGGCCAGAGACCCAGCAGAGGTTTCCGGCGCCGTCTTTGCCTCCATTGTAAATACAGCGTCATGCCAACACTGCTCAAAGCCTTTTCTGCGCGCGCTCATTACGTATGTGGCTGGCGTGTGCCTATACTAACAACGTTTCTTTCCAGAACAGCACGGGACCTCTCCGCGCTCTTTTGAAAAGATCCGATGTACATATATGATCCGAAGGTGTCCTGTAGCCCTATATATACATGCTAAACTTACGCATTTTTCTCTGAGCGATGGACAGGAGCTACTTCGTTTGATTCAGCTACAGTTGCAAGCCGCGTTAGGCAGCGTTAAATGTAATTTGCATTTATAAAACTTAGTTCCAGCGAGGGTCTTATTCCCGACATCATGCTGCTAAAATATAAACCATTTGAATTCATCTTAGTTGCAGAAGGTCAGAGGGTATGCCTACAACGTTCGGTACCTGGTTTCGATACTTATTACTGTCACGCAGTATTCATTTGCAGAAATGGCAGCGAACGCGCAGCTGTAGGAATTAAACTGTTGAATTGCCTAATAGTGAAGTAGTGGTTTCGCTTTCGGTATCACATTAACGGCCTTAGAGAAGACGACATAGCCGCCAACAATATTGTTTCTTGAAACCTTAGACTCAGGATAACACGCTGATCCGTCTGCAGGTTTTTTTCTCTTACAAGACTAAGGTGTTTAATTCTGTAATCTGATTTACACGTTGGTGGTTCATATCATGTAAATCTTGCCTCATTTTTGCTTTTCAAAACCGCATCATGATTTCAGTTTCGCATATTTTAATGCAAATATTGTTCCACTGACACTTTAGTTGTATAAGACTTACATCGCGTTCGGCTTACAATGGCATATCTTGCTGACAATACTTTCAATCTTTTCAGCTGCTTATCGATATTCAGCATTTGCAAAAGTATCGATAATTATTGTGAATCGGTATATCAGGTTTCGAAGTCGAATGTTTTCTGCGGCCGTTTATAAACCAAATCGTGCACAATTTAACAGTAGTGATTCATGTTGCGTTACAGAGAATGAGCATGATGCAAAGAGAATCAGCAGTTCAGCGATTTAAAACATTTGGTGAAAAACAATATTAACAATTATTCCCATGGGTCTCTTCATTGAACGTCGCTCTGCAAATTAGAACTGCCATTTACATGATATCTCCACATTTATAATCATTTTCCCCGATTCCTTTTTTTCTTTTTAAGAACAGCTGTAATTCCTCTCATCCTCTCATGCTTTATCAGACGTGTAAACGGTGACTACCCACACAAAATTGGATTGGATTGGATTGTTTGGGGGAAGAGACCAAACAGCGAGGTCATCGGTCTCATCGGATTAGGGAAGGAAGTCGGCCGTGCCCTTTCAAAGGAACCACCCCGGCATTTGCCTAGAGCGATTCAGGGAAATCACGGAAAACCTAAATCAGGATGGCCGGACGCGGGATTGAACCGTCGTCCTCCCGAATTTGAGTCCAGTGTAAGGTAAGGCGCGCCAGTCCATGCTGCCACGTAGCTCGCTGTCAAGTACATCGATCACGGTATACTTACAGCACCTTTACCATTACATTCCGTCCCGTGAAGCGAGATATTTGAAAATAATCCGATTTTAGCACTTACTTTATACTCAAACGGTATGTTTTTTGGACAAGGGTTTCTTATCAAAATCGTATCTACTAAATTCCTTCTACAACCCCTAGAAATCTGTAATGAAATTTGTGAAACAACCTCTGTATGTTCCTGGTAAATCCTACATCAGCTAGGGGTGAGTTCAGTGCCTGGTGTCGTTCTTCCTCAGAGGTGAAATAATCTATTGTATTCTGTCTCATTGGGTTACTGATGTTATCGTGCGGTGGAATACTGCAACCCAGTACGACAACTACATAGATTCACGATAGCAAAAGCTTCATTATAGGAACCAGGCCTATTGAACCATGCTTTCACGCTGTTGTTGTTGTTGTGGTCTTCAGCCCAGAGACTGGTTTGATGCAGCTCTCCACTATGCAACGTAAAACTTAAAACAAAGCATCGCACTAAATGTCCATCACATATTGCTTTTCCTTCAAACAAGTCTTCAAGGTCGCCAATACTTTCATAGCACTACCTCTGTATATTACAAAGTTGTTTGTTTCTTTGACACGTAGCACTATCAAAATATTACGCACTTTCATTTTAACTACCGGTGTAAATAAAGACGTCCGATCTTAAGACGTCACACTTTGACAGCAGTTGTAGTCTTCTAACAATCGGGAAATTTCCTGCTGTCGCAGTTTACTGCTGGAGTCACGTACAGGAGCAAAAGTATTCCGATGGACAATGAATCCCAATGGTTATTTCCCTAGCGCCTGAGGTGGCTCTTGCACAATCGTCTCATTAGTGCCTCTCCAGTCACAAAGTGTGGAATGACTCCCCGTCGTGAATAGAGTCGCTTACATTAATGGCACATCTAACCGTTTTCCCTGTGGTTCTTACACTTCTTGCATCCACTACTCACACCGTTGAAACTATGTTTCTAAGTGCAATTTAATTTTGTACATGTAATTATCACCTCATTTGGGAATATTACAGAATTTTCCCGTATTTACTCCTGGAGACAGGAGAAACAGTCACTTGAAAAAGAAGTAATATTTTAATTCATGAGGCAGAACAACAAACACAAACCTGAGAATAATTAAGGAAGTAGAATACGGAGGCTAACGGCATGATTTTACCAGACATTCCACAGTTTTAGATGGAAAAAATGCTGCGTCCATATTTACACACTAGACCACTGAACCCTTCCAAAATGTACGTTGCAGGATCATATTCTAAGCTGAAACATTACTCCATGCCTAAGAAAAGAATTCTCTCCAACAAACTAGTAACATGTCAGAAAAGAAATATTGGTATGAACCACTCATTCTTTTTAGTAGCAGTATGTTTCAGTGGGCGATGTAGGGGAACAAGAAGACAGCAGGATCTCCCTAGAATTAGAAAAGCGTTCGAAGGATTTTTGACCGATGGAGCCAACAGTGTTATGCTGTACAGAGAATGTTCATCAAAAGCGAACGAAACACCGGGTGTGCTGCAACGAAACTTAATAGGATCTCCGTTGTTCTCACTGTACATAAATTTATCAGGGAGAGTTAGCGGCTAAGTCATGACGCTGTTTAACATCGTTTAAATATCTATAAATAACACTGTTCGATGAAACAAATTGAGACGAACATGCGAAATCACTTGTAGTGGAGGAGAAACGAACCCTGATTTCTCGAAAGGATCATAGGAAAGTAAGGTTCACCTCTAAAGGAAACGTTCCTACGACCCATATTCTAAAGTTTGACGCTTTCGCAGTACGCTGTTTAAGCGCTTCAGCACTTTTCTACACTGATACAGGTGAATTACGTAATGGTCACTCTTTCTTAAACAGTTGAAAACAGCGCTCAAGACGTCTGAGTTTAAGGTATACACACTTTTCATTTCATGTGATAAGGTTAAGCCATAAATTCACGCTTATCTCTCTTTCTAACGAGTGGCACATTAAAATTAATTTTAGATGCTCCATGTAAGTAATAAGCACATAAATACGTCTTAATAGTTCATTGACGTAATTGCAGTTCATGCAGCTTTAAATCGCTAGAAACGAGTGAAATTACTTACTCTCGCATGTATTAACGTTGTAAGTAATTGACGATGTAAAGTGCAACATTTTTTCCACATCTTTACATCTAGAATACGTAAAAGATAGAGTGACTCCAAAAAATTTATTTTTTCACAAAGAACAGTTGCACCATTTAAATTTGAAATAGATCACATTACGACAAAGATGTAACTGCATAAATGCACTTAATAACTAACTAAGTGTTGAACGCATCAAGCCCCAACTAAAATGTAAAATACAGCTGCTTGTTGTATTTCTCAGATGATTTAATCTGAAAGTATAATGTTCGCCAACATTATAGTGGATAAAATATTACTATGAACGCGTGCTGTAGATGCTGTTCTAGTGCATTCATTTCTGCATGCTACTAAATATTACGATTTCGGGTGCCATAAGGTACCGTTTATAATACATCCTGATTGAGATTGAAGGAATTAATAAAACTGACCAATAAAAGAGACCAGCTTTTTACTCAGTAAGCTCTTATCAAGTCCCTACGCAAAACTCAAGGTCAGATTACTGAACTGTTCGTTCATGAAATGTGTCCCTCCTCATTTCGCTTGCCTGAAGCTTACCCTTCAAAAGTATTATTTTACTTCCCATATGTGTGCCTTGCATGTGTGTGTGTGTGTGTGTTAGTGTGTGTATGTTTGTGTGTGTGTGTGTGTGTGTATGTGTGTGTGTATGTGTGTGTCGATATCGAGGTCTTAACGCACAGAGAGAGAGGGAGACATAACAGGACTCTTTTCTATTGGTTTGGCCTACCAAGAACAACATGAAATAAGTTATGTCTTCCTTATTTTCTCCTCTCTTTTTTCTTTAGTTTATCATTCTTTCCATATGTTTTTCTCTTCTTTCTTCTGTCTATAGCGCGCCTGCCTTTTTCTTTATTTTCTTCTGGAACCTCTAGAAACGTTTTACTTTTGCGTTAAACTTCTATCTTTCTCCTATTTCTTCCTCCGTTATTTCTATTCTCTTAGGTCTACTTTAGCTTCTTTGATCTAAGTTACCGATTTTTGGGGTTCTCTCAAAGAAGTTAAAAATTCTTTTTGTCATCCTATTTTCACCTAGCCATTTTAGGTGTCCGCAGAATACAACTCTCCTCCTCATTGCGTCTGATGTTGGCTTGGTTCCATTTTTTTTATAAATTTCTTTATTACTTCTTAGTTTCCATTTCCCGTTCTCTTATTTTGGTCCCAAGTCTTTCCTGGTTGTTTTCCTTCCCATCTTTTCTTAAACTGTTTGGCTGTATATAACGAAAGGCATTCTGACTTAATGGCTGTGTTGTAGTGCCGGAGTTTCGCCTTAGTGGAAATTGATTTCTTGTTACATAGATTTTTAATAGTTGAAAAGCCGTCTTCATTTTCCTCGTCCTTGCTAAATGAGCTTCTTTGTCCAAAGCATCTGATTGTATCATTTCAGCTAGATGTTTAAATTTTGTAGTCTTTATTATTCTTCCATAATCAGTTTCCATATATTTCTGTGCCTCCTTCTCATCTGTCACGTACTCTGTTTTTTTTTTTTTTCAAAGATATACGTAGACTTGGACTTTATTTATTCTTGTTTCTTTCTTCTGCAACATAACAACTCTGTTACATGATTATGATCACACACGGGCCCTTTAGTGTCATTTTATTCAGCTGTAATGGTAATTCCTCCGTTTATTGGCGTTTCTTTAGATCTGCTGGTACAGCTTAACTCGCAGTATGTTAGCTTGAGAAACTATGAGGAGAGCCTGATGTGTATCGAATCTGTGCGGTGTTAGTTTAGAACAATGGACAGCTTGAGTGACTTTTGCTGACGGTTACACATTTTCTTTCTTCCAAACTCTGGTCTTCTTCCCAATCTCTGCCTCAGCAAAAACAATACACAATCAGCTAAAATACGACACAAAACGCACGACAAATTTAACATCATTCACAGAGATGACGTGCACGACCTCCCTCGCTCATGATTAACGACTGTGACTACAAGAAGTACATCCGACCACATAGCTAAAATAAAAACAAATTTGCCACCCACGGAGAGGAGAAGACATCGTTCGACGGGATAAACGCTAGGAAAGAGAGCGAGAGAAGTGTTTGCTACCCCTGCAAGACCGCCGCAGTTGCCTCACACACTGTTTTGGAGCAGAGAGGCGTACTCTGCCAACGGGCCTTGGCTTTCCTGTTGCGAAAGCAAACATTCAGATGTAAATGCGCCACAACACTGATCTGTATGCGAGGGAAGCTAAAAGTCACTTACTCACTTTGTTTGCACCGGCCAATCGCGTGTAAAATCGCTGATCATTGTCGCCGCAATGTCAGCGATATGTCTTTCGTGTCTGCAGTGACCGCTACAAGGTCTTCCGTTGGAATGTGGCCAGTTTCTGCGCTAGGAACCGCGAGAAATTGCGTCGCGTCAGAACAAACTTCATTTCGTCTATCACCGTGGATAAGCACTCCTTTATTATCAATGACTCGAAGTTTATGTGCACCGCAGCAAACATTTGAAGCTACTCATGGTTTATATAATAATCATCATCAAAGTTCTTATTTTTTTCTACCCCTCTCATAAATTACATGAGACCACTTAAGCCATGCCAGAGATACTTTGTCCAGTAATGAATTATTCATAGAAAGTGCACAAAATTCCATTTAACAGGATGCAGCTTGCGTCAAAACTCTAAACAGTTCAAATTAAAAGTATCATAAAAAGATGTAACCAATCAATAGAGCTTTTTTATCTGCACATGGCAGTGTTCAGTTAGCAACTGCCTTTATCATTTCTCTTTCCTTGCTATGAACATGGCTGCCCATGCATATGTGTAATTTGATTATCATTAGTTTTAATAATAACAGTAATAATAATAATAATTATTATTATTATTATAACAGTTACTACCAGTATGGATTAACGCACTAACAAGACAGTACAACTGTAATAAGTACAGACGAGTGTAACGATTAATTAACATCAAGATTGCCAAACCTTGTAGAACAGCCAAACGAAGGGCTGTGTTTTCTATCGGTTCTAAAACCAATTATTGTTAAAATAAACGAAATGGTGAATGAATACAAAGAAATTAATACCTGAAATACTAAAGAAATATTAGAAAGTGCTCGTAAAAACTGGCCTCATTCAGCTAAAAATATTGTCGTCCTTAACAAAAGAAAAAAACAGGAGGCACTACTTGACAGGAGTATCAAACAATGACGACAGTAAAACTGAAAAAGGAGTCGCATCAGGCACAGCAATTTTCGTCAACAAAAAGCAGACATAGCTGACGAAATATAAACTGGCAACTGAATGTTTAACTAATCAGTCAGTTTAAAGGCCACTTTAAAGGCTCTCGAAAAGCTAAACGCGTTAGATGCCTTACAACCAACAGCAGTGAACAGACCGATAGTAAAACAATATTACATTCTTTGGGGAATCCAAACCATCACAATACAAAATTTAAGAAACAGGAAATAGGACAAAAATGATGAAAAAGAATAACTGAGTTATCTACTTTCCATGGACTAAAGCACACACAGGAAATGAACTTGCAGACCATCTGACAAAAGAGGCATCCGTATCACAACAGAAACTTAGCTATATCAAAAGTCAAAACATTCGCTTAACAAATGTCACGAAAAGCATCTCTGAAAGAAAGGGAGAAAGAATGGCAAACACACTACAATAGGAATCATTACCAAAGAATATTTTCTAGCGGTGCACCAAAGACTGGCGATCAGACTACCGATCTCTTCCAATTTCACAGCGGTGCTAACAGGACACAGAAAGTTGAAGGCTTACTAGTATCGTTTCGGAGTAACAAACGACGCTGTGTGGCCATGCACTGGAGGTAATGAAACCGTTGATCAAATGTTACTGGAATGTAGCAACTTGAGCAGGCAGAGAAACGTACTAATGGAAACTGTAATGATGAAAGGCGGAAACTGGCCAGCTAGCAAACCTGAACTAACACAACATTTCTTAAGAGACATTCTATAAGTTCTGTAATTCAATAGAATTTCCAGATGTTTGATTTTCAGAGACCAGCTGCAAAACAAACTCTATACAAATTTAAGGGCAGTAACCAGTGTAAGGCAAATTATGCAACATTTAAAATATCTTTTCATATCTACAATAAAAGTCGTAATTAAATAAATCAACACATGTATCACTCTGTGCACTGTGTCCTGTTAATAATAATAGTAGCAACAACCACAACCACAACAATAACAACACTAATAATAATAGCAACAGTACCTGGTATTGCAGAATTTGACTACTCACAACGTCTCACTACTGGATTTTAAGAACATGGAGAGAAACATATCCACTTACTGGTGCCCATTTCCTTTGTTTCCTAATTGGTGATCATTTTATAGTCGCAAAAATGAACGATAATGGCTTGAACTTGTCTTGGAATTTTCCTTGACACGCTATTTTAGCCCCTAATCCCCAAGAGGAGTGTATTTTTTGTAGCTAAAAGCAGGGAGAAACGAAGTCAATGTGGCAACTGCTGGCTTGGCCCGGAGGGGCGTTGCAGCCTACACCACACTTGAATGTGAAAGTGATCGAGCGACGTAGCGCTGTGTTAATACATTCGGTCGCATTCTGACGCTCTCTGGCCAGATTTATGGTTCCCACGGTTTCCTTAAACCAATCGAGACAGTTGCGAGGACGTATTCTTTCAAAATGAACCGATTGTTTTCCTTTCTCGACCCTTCCCCAGTGTGAGTTGGTGCTCCGTCTCTGATCACCTCGTTAGCGACGGAACATTAACTCCTAATCATCTTTCCTTCCTTCCTTCCTTGAATGTAAAAGAATCGAAATATGCGATGCAGCTCGCAAGTGTCCTCATTCAGTGCCCTCAATGCTTACATTTAACTCCCTCACGCATCCTATCCCATCCGAAAACGCTAATTTCACTTTCCCAATGTTTTCTCCTCATTTCCAACTCTAGAATCCTGCTGCACCTAGAGAGATATATTACAAACGACTCCTACTCATAAATAATGATATCTACCCGAACCCCTGACATGTACCCAAATATTTATCCGCTGTATGAGTTCTAATTCTCCTCCTCCCCTGTACTATACCACAAGCTCCTTCTCCACTTTATGTCTTCCTTTCCTCTTCGTGACATGACCCTGACCGCAGTCTAGCCCCCTACTCCATTCCTGTCTCCTACCATCACCTCTGCACACCTATCCTGATGTCTGTATTATAAGCTTCTTGACCATTTACTTATTCCTACACTATGATGTATGCACCCATGAAACTAACCTCCCCTCGCCTAATGGTACATCTTACTTGTGATAGTCCCAATAATTTTAAAAAATGTATAGTGCTTATTTTAAAAGCAGCTTTATTTTTCTGCACCATGATTTTATTTTTATTTCTGTTTTATTTATACTCTTTTAAATTTAAAGAATTGACAGTTTTTTTTACACCATTACTAAGTTTATCGAGTTCTCATAAAAGTTATATGGGTATGATGCCACTTAATTTGCAAAGTAACTGGGACTGCATAGTCTGGCATTTCACTCACGGTTACAGAGGCCTTTCTCTAGGTCTTCTCATGCATTGTTTCAAAGTTATAAATGTTACACCCATTTAGCTGAAGAGTGGGATGCATGTAGTAATGCTGACAGTCCACCCTCAGTCGATGTGGGGCTAGGGGACAAAAACAAAAATAAATTATAATGAATTAAACTATCCAACGATGGATGAAAAATTGATGACGATGAGGATATTACTTCTTACGAGTTTCAGATTGTAGCTACTTGAGATGGGGGTTGGATAGGAAGGATAATGTATGTGTGACAGTGCTATCTGAACAATCCATGTGTAAGCTAAATGTTTAAATATAAGACTAAATTTGACAAATCCAGCATGCAGTAATATGATGTGTTTATTGTTCCAGCTGTTGCTGCTAGGACTGCTAGCGGTGGTAGCCATGTGTGCTCCACCTCTTGACATGGCGCCTGCTGACGCACCACCACAGCCAGAAGGGAATGGAGAGTCCCTGAACACCGCCGAATCTGCATGGGGCGGCTGGGGAGGCGGCTGGGGGGGTCGCTGGGGAGGCGGCTGGGGAGGCTGGGGCGGCCGCGGCTGGGGAGGCGGATGGGGCGGCGGCCGCTGGGGGGGCGGCTGGGGCGGTCGCTGGGGTGGCGGCTGGGGACACTGGGGCTGAGTCGTCTCTTCCCGTCCTCACTCCTGCTGCACCGTGACGTCACCGCCTGTAACCTGCCATGCTTCTTATCTCAATAAAGTTCTCATCATATAAACTACTTCAGTGTTTTTATTTGCCTTTTTTCTGTCTTCTCCTCATGACAAGTAAATGGAATGATGTTTTTTATTTGTATCAGAAGCATCAAAATACACACACACACAAGTACAGAATATATATAACAAGTAAGTTAAAATGTTTCGGTGCATGGAAGATTACATCATGTATCGACAAACTGGGCAACCTCAAGAGCATTTGAAGGTGCTCAGAGAAGGTCTTCGTCAGTGCAGGTTGCAGGGTATAGTTAGTAGCAAAGCAAGTGGTCCATGGTAGTTGGTAGCGATGTCTATAAATCCCCGTTTGTGGAGATTTTCCAGCCCCAGGGTGTAGGCGACTGAGAGTATACCATGTATTCCACTTCTCTTGGTGGGCAGGAGGGGTATTTTTGAGATGCTTAAGGCCAGTGAGGATCCATCATAATTTGTGTTTCCCACATTTCCATTCTTGTTATGGAGTCGTTTGCAAAATGCTGTTAGTTTTCACAGAGCTTTTTTTGGCCCTCTATCTCTGGAAACTTCGTATATGATAACATAATGGATTGCTTGCATTGGTGACAAGGCTCTTTCCACACTGACATCAACTTCATGGTGCAAATGGTCTAGACTGCAGACATCTATCAATAATCCTAAATGTCTCATTCAGTACCTTTTCGATTTGTTTGGCGTGGCCTGATCTGCACCAGATGGGCATATGTATACCACCGTGGAGTGGAAGCCTGAAATTACCACCATCCCATACTTGTAGCTGAGGACTCCATATCCCCATGATTATCCTCTTTAAGATGTTGTAACTATGAGTATAATGCAGTTACGGCTAACATTGGTACAGCAAGTGATCTACAAGCTTCTGCACACACACACACACACACACACACACACATATATATATATATATATATATATATATATATATATATATATCGCAGTACTCACCACTGTTAATGCAAGTAATAAAAACGCATGTTCCGTCACCTTCTTCTCTCTGCAGCACTCATTCACTACATTCCAAACCATTAGCAGTCTGCGCTGTACTGTGACCCTTCAAATAAAACAAATACTCCATTTTCTGTTACATGAAAATTCTTGCCCTATCACTGAACTCATATAGGTACCATGATTTTTGCATGCTCTCAAGTAAATCCCATCCTTCTTGACTCTTTCTTTATGCACTACGATACCCAAAAGAACAGAACTCAATCTTTTATTAGCCGGTCGTTGTGGCAGAACTGTTCTAGGCGAACCGCTACAGTCGCAGGTTCGAATCCTGCCTCAGGCATGGATGTGTGTGATGTCCTTAGGTTCGTTAGGTTTAAGTAGTTCTGAGTTCTAGGGGACTGATGACCTCAGATGTTAAGTCCCGTAGTGCTCAGAGCCATTTGAACCACCATTCTTTTATTGATTTTCGAAATTTTTCATTATTTACCTCAGGTATGACACCAATCAACAAGGATCCTTGTAACTTGTCATATACAAGACGACAAGCAACTGCATCAGAATAAAACAAACATGGAGATCTGCTGGAATAGGCTATGACCGCCATAAATAAGAATTTACTGCTCAGTGGTCACTTGTAAAAGGATGTGCACAAAGGAACTACATTAAAGATTTAAGTATTTAATAAACTAAAATTAATATAATTCTTTTTGAGAATCAGTTTACCTTAGGGGACCCAGAATACTTCATATAAGTTAAAAGGAATATAAAAAAAGGGAGGAAGGTTTATCTGTTTAGCAAGAGTAATAGAAGGCAGATTTCAGACTACCTAACAGATCAAAACGAAAATTTCTGTCCCGACACTGACAATGTTGAGTGTTTATGGAAAAAGTTCAAGGCAATCGTAAAATGCGTTTTAGACAGGTACGTGCCGAGTAAAACTGTGAGGGACGGGAAAAACCCATCGTGGTTCAACAACAAAATTAGGAAACTACTGCGAAAGCAAAGAGAGCTTCACTCCAAGTTTAAACGCAGCCCAAACCTCTCAAACAGAAGCTAAACGATGTCAAAGTTAGCGTAAGGAGGGCTATGCGTGAAGCGTTCAGTGAATTCGAAAATAAAATTCTATGCACCAACTTGACAGAAAATCCTAGGAAGTTCTGGTCTTACGTTAAATCAGCAAGTGGCTCGAAACAGCATGTCCAGACACTCCGGGATAATGATGGCATTGAAACAGAGGATGACACGCGTAAAGCTGAAATACTAAACACCTTTTTCCAAAGCTGTTTCACAGAGGAAGACCGCACTGCTGTTCCTTCTCTAAATCCTCGCACAAACGAAAAAGTGGCTGACATCGAAATAAGTGTCCAAGGAATAGAAAAGCAACTGGAATCACTCAACAGAGGAAAGTCCACTGGACCTGACGGGATTCCAATTCGATTCTACACAGAGTACGCGAAAGAACTTGCCCCCCTTCTAACAGCCGTGTACCGCAAGTCTATAGAGGAACGGAAGGTTCCAAATGACTGGAAAAGAGCACAGGTAGTCCCAGTCTTCAAGAAGGGTCGTCGAGCAGATGCGCAAAACTATAGCCCTATATCTCTGACGTCGATCTGTTGTAGAACATATTTTTTGCTCGCGTATCATGTCGTTTTTGGAAACCCAGAATCTACTCTGTAGGAATCAACATGGATTCCGGGAACAGCGAACGTGTGAGACCCAACTCGCTTTATTTGTTCATGAGACCCAGAAAAAATTAGATACAGGCTCCCAGGTAGATGCTATTTTCCTTGACTTCCGGAAGGCGTTCGATACAGTTCCGCACTGTCGCCTGATAAACAAAGTAAGAGCCTATGGAATATCAGACCAGCTGTGTGGCTGGATTGAAGAGTTCTTAGCAAACAGAACACAGCATGTTGTTATCAATGGAGAGACGTCTACAGACGTTAAGGTAACCTCTGGCGTGCTGTAGGGGAGTGTTATGGGACCATTGCTTTTCACAATATATATAAATGACCTAGTAGATAGTGTCGGAAGTTCCATGCGGCTTTTCGCGGATGATGCTGTAGTATACAGAGAAGTTGCAGCATTAGAAAATTGTAGCGAAACGCAGGAAGATGTGCAGCGGATAGGCACTTGGTGAAGGGAGTGGCAACTGACCCTTAACATAGATAAATGTAATGTATTGCGAATACATAGAAAGAAGGATCCTTTATTGTATGATTATATGATAGCGGAACAAACACTCGTAGCAGTTACTTCTGTAAAATATCTGGGAGTATGCGTGCGGAACGATTTGAAGTGGAATGATCACATAAAATTAATTGTTGGTAAGGTGGGTACCAGGTTGAGATTCATTGGGAGAGTCCTTAGAAAATGTAGTCCATCAACAAAGGAGGTGGCTTACAAAACACTCGTTCGACCTATACTTGAGTATTGCTCATCAGTGTGGGATCTGTACCAGATCGGGTTGACGAACGAGAACCATACGCGACTGGAACAGAAAAGGGAGGTAATGACAGTGGCACGTAAAGTGCCCTCCGCCACACACCGTTGGGTGGCTTGCGGAGTATAAATGTAGATGTAGATGTAGATATCTGCTATGTTCAACTTAAGCAACATTTTCCTTGCCATCACATACACTATGAAAATTACTGTTTGGAGTAATATCATGGGTATGTTAGTCATCTTTTGTTCTTAGAATGAAACAATTTTAATCACTGGGAAACTTAAAACGACTTTTTTCCCAACTTCTGTAGACACAAAATTTTTAGTTTTTGACCTATTTTGAAAAAGATATGAAAGCAATATCCTATAAAAACATTGAGAATTTAAGTTTTTTGTCTCCAATAGTTCTCTCGAAAATATTGCTCATTTTTCAAAAAAGCACGTTGTCAATCAATGGTACTTGAAGTTTAAACAACAGTTTAATGAGGCCCCAGACCCTAGGAACGATTTTCTAAGTCGCTAGGCGTTTTTTCAGCCATGTGTCTTTTAGAAGCTTTTATCCTTTGTGTAGTTGCCTCTTCAGACCCTTTTTGATTCTTCACAGCATTCCTCCTCCTCTCATTTTATATGAATGACATAGCACTGATCTGATATTTTCCAGACTATACGTCACTTAATAGTTCTTCTTATGTTGTATGTGGAAATAGCATCATATACTCCAAAGAGTAAAGTGTAACATAGCCAGCTCACAGATCTTGACCTTTACATGGATTAAGTCCAACACACATAACCACAGTCTATAAAAAGCTGTCAGAGATATTTTAAAGCAAATTTTCAGAGATCTGTCCGATACTGAGTTATTGAAGAAATGTATTTTACTGTACACGGAATTTGTTGAGGCCAGCAACTACTTCGCATTCGTTTTTTGATGTATCGCAGTCTCTGTCCTCCCCTTCAGTTTTTATCATATGTAGCTTCCTCTAGCACAATGAAAATTATTCCCTACTGTCAGAACACATGTCATATCATTCCATCCATTCTTCTTGTCAGAATTCTCTGTAGGTTCCTTTCTTCGTTGATACCGCAGAGAACATCTTCATCCCTTATGTTATCAGCTGTAACGAAACAGCAGCCTGTCTAATATTACTTCTACTAGAAATGACAGTGTTCACACAAAAGATTTAAGAATAAAAACAATCAATCTTTCAAACTGGAGCGGAGTTTGTCCCAAAGAATATGTTTGTAGCGCAATGAGTATAAAATCTCTAGCACGTATCTTGAAATAATTAGAGACATAAAATTTCGACTGTTCCCAGAATTCACCGAGTATTGCATTCATACTGAAAAAATTACTGATATTCACTACAATAGGTAAGAAGATCCTCAAAATGGCTTTGGAATACTATAGTATGAAGAGTTCTGAAATATAAACAAACCGGCAGACATTAAAAAATGCTTCACCAATGAAACGCCATCTGTTTTTTCCTAACTGATCGTAGCCAACTGATATAATGGTGGGCATGATTTGATGCTCATGTTTTTACTAGCACATTACGTTAATCAGCACTTAAGTCGACTCACAATATGGATAAACATCCAAAAAGGATGGAGCAACACCCACGAACAGTGCAAAAACACAGTTATATGTAGTAAAAGATGAAGAAAATATAATATGAAGAAAAATTCTGTATCATTAAAGGTGGGACACATAAATACTACAATAATGAAAGGAAAGTCAATAGAGAGACTATTCGCAAATATGTAATAATTTATTATCAAATATTATTTAATAAACGAAATTAATACGTGTTTATTCTTTGTGAGTTATTGAAAATATGAAGTTACTGGGATTTAAGTAACTTGAAACAGATAGAAAGAGTAAGTACTTCAGCAAAATATTATATGTTTATAAAATACGTCTTTTTCAGACATTTTCGAGAAAAAGGCTTTGTGACGGTCGTAATGTCCGACGAAGAAACACTTAGCTACGGGTAACGGCTTGCCATAGTCCCATGTGGGCAGTCCATAATCTATATTAGTGAACTCCTTATGGAGAAATGCTGCTGTAATTGTCCTCTTGAAAGTGACCGTTTGTAAAGAGATGCGGTAATACGTGAGTTACTTAGTCTCCTTTTTGATTGAAGTATCTGTCGTTGGCGACGCAGACCAAACGTGCACCATATATACAGTTCCCGCATGTGCTCACAATCAGTGCTAAAAACAGTCCACCTTGTAAAGATGTTACCGCACTGTACCTGCATCGTAGCTTTCGAATTACTTAGTTAAATATGAGCCCATGGGAAGAAGAGTAATTGCACTTTAACCTCCATGTGCATTAAAACCAGTCCACTTGGTAAACCTGTCTCTTTTCTCTTTCGATTTTATAGTTTTCAGATTACTTTTACGACAGGAAAAACTTTAATTTATTAATGCTTTAAGTTCACAGTCTGCAACATGAATCGGAAATAGTTCACAAGGTAAACACGTTGCTCCAGTGTCCAATCAATGTAAGTTTCAATTTATTTTGTTACATGTTAGTCCACAACAGTAAGCATTTTAATGTATTTGTCCTTTAAGGTCACCGTCTGTGCGACCGTTGTGGCCGAGCGGTTCTAGGCGCTACAGTCTGGAACAGCGTGACCGCTACGGTCGCAGGTTCGAATCCTGCCTCGGGCATGGATGTGTGTGATGTCCTTAGGTTAGTTAGGTTTAAGTAGTTCTAAGTTCTAGGGGACTGATGAGCTTAGCAATTAAGTCCCATAGTGCTCAGAGACATTTGAACCATTTTTGAACTACTACTCATTGTTGCTACCTACTGCACGAGACTTAAATCCCAGTAACTTTAATTCATATTTTCACTAACTGAAAAAGATTAAATAGGTATTTGTTTTTTTTATTAAATGGTGTTTTCGTAGCAAATTATTACATATTTGCGAATACTCTCTCTTCAGACATTGCTTTCATCGTTGTAGCATTTGTGTGTGCTACGGAGTCATCTGCAATGATACGTACTTTTTCATTTCATGTTTTCTTTATCTTTTACTACAAAATAGTGTATTTTTGCAGCGTTTGTGAGAGTATTTCTTTTCCTTTGAATGTTTAAGTGTCGTGTTATACACTGAAAAAAGAAGTTTGAAAACTGCTGCTATAAACATTCCATGCTCTCGCTTATTCGCGAATAATCAGTCTTTCCCTTCTCTTCAGACTCCCTGTTGTAGCTACACATGCTGACATATTGATTACATTTTAGAGCTCAAGTCTCTATCTTGACATATTACATTAATTACAATTATAAACAAATATACAATTTATTATGCTTATCCATTACGGATATTTTAGAACCGTCACTGTATATTAATGTAAATATGTTATACACAACTGCAACCAGTCACTTTTTTCAATAATAATGCTTTATTACATTAACCGGTTTTCGAACCCTTTCAGGTTCATCTTCAGATGATTTCGGGAGGATCCGGGAAGTAACATCATTACTGGTAGTAGCATAATGCTGGGTGCTGGTTCTATGGCAGAAAGATGGGTCGCACTTTAATGTATCGCCATGACTATAGCTTATCTGTCGATATGTTTACATCCATATCGACAGATAAGCTATAGTCATGGCGATACATTAAAGTGTGACCCATCTTTCTGCCATAGAACCAGCACCCAGCATTATGCTACTACCAGTAATGATGTAACTTCCCGGATCCTCCCGAAATCATCTGAAGATGAACCTGAAAGGGTTCGAAAACCGGTTAATGTAATAAAGCATTATTATTGAAAAAAGTGACTGGTTGCAGTTGTGTATAACTTATTTACATAAATATACAATTTTATGCATGCAGAAATATTCTAAGAACACATTAGCAAACACGTAACCACATAACAGAAGATGAAAAATAACGATGCCATAGATGGCAGTTACAGAATATATGTAGAAAGAAACAGAAAGCCTGCTCTATGGCAATTCTAGATTTGACGTGAAAATAAAATTAAAAATAACGAATAAATTCTATCGGATATTAGTAGTATCTTCACATGTGCCCCTTATTTTGTCATATTTTCTCTTGAACCTCTCATGTTTAAATGTGTCAAACACAAACGAATTATGTTGGTTTCATGTGTTCATGTGATCCGACATAACTTGGACCCTATAGTTAGACAGGGCTAAATAAGAGATTACATTTTTGAACATATTTTACACAACAAAATTTATAATAATAACACGCTCATTTCTTCTAAATCCCTAAATAGGTTTATTAACAATACAACTAAACTGGTCTAGACTGTGAAATCAAAAGTGACACAGAATGAACTAAATTACACTAGCGTACAGCAAATAATAATATGATTATGAGTTTAGATATAGTCATAATGTTCACTTTCTCCTTTTTGTTTTTAGTCCTTGCATATAAGTTTTTTTCCTACTTCAGTTCTTCTTCCTGCAATCCTCATAGACAGATTTTAACTTTCTACATGGTCATATCTGCATCATAAAACAAAAACTACAGGCAGCTTCTCAGCCTATTCCTTATCACAAACTTATACGATTAATTCCGTATTACAGATTTTACAAGTCCTAGCTTCATCCAAAATAACCACTACTGGCGATTAAAATTGCTACACCAAGAAGAAATGCAGATGATAAACGGTATTCATTGGACAAATATATTATACTAGAACTTACATGTGATTACATTTTCACGCAATTTGGGTGCATAGATCCTGAGAAATCAGTACCCAGATCAACCACCTCTGGCCGTAATAACGGCCTTGATACGCCTGGGCATTGAGTCAAACAGAGCTTGGATGGCGTGTACAGGTACAGCTGCCCATACAGCTTCAACACGATACCACAGTTCATCAAGAGTAGTGACTGGCGTATTGTGACGAGCCAGTTGCTCGGCCACCATTGACCAGACGTTTTCAATTGGTAAGAGATCTGGAGAATCTGGTGGCCAGGGCAGCAGTCGAACATTTTCTGTATCCAGAAACCTGGATTCATCCGAAAAAATGACGTTTTGCCATTCGTGCACCCAGGTCCGTCGTTGAGTACACCATCACAGGCGATCCTGTCTGTGATGCAGCGTCAAGGGTAACCGCAGCCATGGTCTCCGAGCTGATAGGTTATGCTACTGCAAACGTCGTCGAACTGTTCGTGCAGATGGTTGTTGTCTTGCAGACGTCCCCATCTGTTGACTCAGGGATCGAGGCGTGGCTGCACGATCCGTTACAGCCATGCGGATAAGATGCCTGTCATTTCGACTGCTAGTGATACGAGGCCTTTCTCATCCAGCACGGCGTTCCGTATTACTCCACTGAACCCACTGATTCCATATTCTGCTAACAGTCATTGGATCTCGACCAACGCGAGCAGCAATGTCGCAATACGATAAGCCGCAATCGCGATACGCTACCATCCGACCTTTATCAAAGTCGGAAACGTGATGGTACGCATTTCTCCTCTTTACACGAGGCATCACAACAACGTTTCACCAGGCAATGCCGATCAACTGCTGTTTGTGTATGAGAAATCGGTTGGAAACTTTCCTCATGTCAGCACGTTGTAGGTGTCGCCAACGCCGCCAACCTTTTGTGAATGCTCTGAAAAGCTTATCATTTGCATATCACAGCATCTTCTTCCTGTCGGTTTAATTTCGCGTCTGTAGCACGTCATCTTCGTAGTGTTCCAATTGTAATCCCCAGTAGTGTAACTGATTTTTTTTACTGCTACTTTTCCAGCACTACTCATCCATTTGCACATTTAAAAAAAAAATGAAGAATTTGAAATAGTAATACATTAAACGTCTATGATACTGTAAGGCATCAGCAGCCTTGAGGAACCTAGTAAACATTACTTCAAAAATTACACAATTACATCTTCAAAAACAAACATACGCACTCTATCGCAGTTCCTATCTCCTCCTGGATCCCAATTTTTACAATCGACCTTCACCCCACTCATCAACTTCACAACCTTTGCTATTTTCATTCTCGCCTTACGTTGCTTGAAAGGTATCACATTCCTAAAATTGATTCGAAGATCAAACCTGCGGTATGCCAGTATATGTCTTCTTACCATACAGACTTCGCATAAGCTTTCATACACTGGAGTAAGGGTGGAAGGCTACGACGATGTGAGTGATACCACAGAAGCGTTAATAAATGCTTGAGGCCTAAGCGTCAATAGTGGGGAGACAGTCACGTCAAAAGGAATTTGCGGAAGCAACCGTGGGCTTTGACTTGTAACATCCAGCCGAAGGCTGCTCTGACGTCACTTCTTGGTTTGCATTCTGAATTGTATTTCTTTATAGCTCAATTTTTCAACATATTTTCATTGCTTTCTAGATAAAATATGTTTTTATTCTCGTGGTGAATGAAGAAAAATATTGTCTTTCCTTTTTCGGTGGGAATATATATATATATATATATATATATATATATATATATATATATATATATATATATATATATATATATGGTGGTCCATTGATAGTCACCGGACCAAATATCTCACGAAATAAGCCTATCGAGACGAATCCAATGATATGTAACACTAAGGTCTTTGAAGGTCAACGAAGGTCACAGAAGTGTCATGAACGTCCATTAACAGAAGGTGTTCAAAGTGTTGACCATTGGTATCAATGCAGTGCTGCAATCTTCTTATCATGGATTGAGTAGTATTCCTTATCACATCGCCGGCCGAAGTGGCCGTGCGGTTATAGGCGCTGCAGTCTGGAACCGCGAGACCGCTACGGTCGCAGGTTCGAATCCTGCCTCGGGCATGGATGTGTGTGATGTCCTTAGGTTAGTTAGGTTTAACTAGTTCTAAGTTCTAGGGGACTAATGACCTCAGAAGTTGAGTCCCATAGTGCTCAGAGCCATTTGAACCAACCTTATCACATCCTTTAGGAACAAGGAACAGAAAGTGGTAACAACACGATGGATGCCATGCACATTTTTCTCTGATGGCTAGAAAAGACGTGCAGACATTTTGGAAAGTGTTAGTTTCAGAATATGAACTCTGGAAAGTTTTAGAATTGGATCTGAATTCTGCAAAATGTTTCCAAAAGTATTATCTGAACTTCGATAGGCAGGACCTCTCGCAAATGTTAAATGTGAGATCTATTCAGTACTGAATATTAGATTTCTTTAATAGTTGTGAAAGTACAATTGTAAATCTCACAGTTAACGACATTCTGTGATCTAGGTCGCAAGTCTGCGGCAGTTTAGGCAGTTTGCGTGGGGGCTCTGAGCTACGAATTTTGCAACAGTTGTGTGCACCGTGTTTTAGCAGTGGTTAGGAGTGATAAAAAAGTAACGCGGAAGAACAGGCCACATCGAAAGCACGTGGTTCCAGCCAGCAGCGGCATCTTCCACGGTGATTCATCGTACAGCGGTGGTTGAAGTACCACAGCAGAGGCTACGAGATGTTCAGCGCCGGCTTCAACTGCAATAACAGCGTCTTGAAATGCATCGTGTTTCCGCCAAGTGCGTCCCACAGCTCATCAGTTAAGAGCAGAAATACTTCCTCCTCGCAATCTGGGAAGAACTTTTTGATCGCGCAAATGAGAGCGAGATGTTCCTTAAGAGAACGTGTGTGGAACGTGGGTCTACGACTATGATGTTGAAATCACCGTTCAGTCTTCATAATGCGTCGGGAAACGTTCTTCAAGGACAAAAAGAGCTCGTCAGGTCAGGTCAAATGTCAAAGCCATTCTGATAGTTTTATTTGACTTTGAAGGGTTAGTTTATCATGAATTCATACCACAGGGACAAACTGTTAATCGATGGTACTATCGGGACGTGTTGCAATTCTTGCGAAAAACCGTAAGAAGGAAATGGCATGAAATGAGGCGAGACAAGTCATGGCTCTTGCATCACGATGGCGCACCCGCACGATCATCCCTGTTGGTGCGTGACTATTGCACAAAAAGAGAAATAACTGCGCTGCCTCATCCTCCGTGCTCTCCAGACATGGCTCCTGCGGACTTGTTTTTATTTCTAAAGTTGAAAATGCCGTTGGAAGAACGAAGATTCGTAACGATAGACGAGATAAAAGAAAATTCGCAGACGGCGCTTCACACGATCCAGCAAGAGGCGTGCCAAGACGGGTTCCGGACGTGTAAACGGCGTTTAGAGCGATGTATCGGTTGTGGAGGAGTGTATTTCAAAGGATACCATGCACAATAAGTGACAAGTAAGCGTAGAAAAATTTTGTGGAGAAAATCAGATAGCCCCAGTCCAGCTGCTACTGCTGGAGACTGTCTTGTAGAGTCAAACGCCTTACGAGGCTGTCTTGAAGAGTGAGTGTAGAGGTCTACATCTACAGCTACATCTACATGATTACTCTGCAGTTCACAATTAAGTGCCTCGCAGGAGTTTCACCGAACCACCTTCAAGCTATTTCTCTACCGTTCCACGAGATTCCTTATTTGAACTTTTTCTATGTCCTCCGTCAGTACTGTTTGATGGGGATCCCACACCGCGCAGCAGTACTCAAGAGGACGCACAAGCATAGTCTAGGCAGTGTCTTTAGTAGACTTGTTGCATCTTCCAAGTTTTCTACCAATAAACCGCAGCCGCGTGGGATTAGCCGAGCAGGCTAAGGCGCTGCCGTCATGGACTGTGCGGCTGGTCCCGGCGGAGGTTCGAGTCCTCCCTCGGGCATGGGTGTGTGTATGTTTGTCCTTAGGATAATTTAGGTTAAGTAGCGTGTAAGCTTAGGGACTGATGACCATAGCGGTTAAGTCCCATAAGATTAAAAAAAAAGCCGCAGTCTATGGCTCGGTTTCCCCCCAACATTATCTATGTGATCGTTCCAGTTTAAGTTATTTGTAATTGTAAACCCTAAGCATTTAGTTAAATTCTCAGCCTTTAGATTTATGATTTATCGAGTAATCGAAATTCAGCGGATTCTTTTCTAGTACTCATGTGAGTGACCTCATTTTTTCATTATTTAGAATCAAGTTTTCGGACCATACAGCTAATTTCTCTAAATCACTTTTCAACTGGTTTTGATCATCTGATGAATTTACAAAACGATAAATGACAGCATCATCTTGCAAACACTATGGAAGTTGCTCAGATTGTCTCCTAAATCGTTTACATACATCAGGAACAGCAGAGGGTCTGTAACACTACCTTGGGGAACGTCAAATATTACTTCTGTTTTACAAGATGACTTTCCGCCAATTTCTTCGGACTGTGATCTTTGTGACAGGTATTCGCGAATCCAGTCGCACAGCTGAGACGATACTCCATAGGCCCGCAATTTGATTAGAAGTCACTTGTGACGAACGGTGACATGAGCCATCTGGTAATCTAGAAGGCGGCCGCGGTGGCCGAGCGGTTCTAGGCGCTTCGGTCCGGAACCGCACGACTGCTATGGTCGCAGGTTCGAACCTGCCTCTGGCATGGATGTGTGTCATGTCCTTAGGTTAGTTAGGTTTAAGTTGTTCTAAGTTCTAGGGGACTGATGACCTCAGATGCTAAGTCCCATAGTGCTCAGAGCCATTCGAACCATTTCGAAATCTAGAAATATGGAATTAGTTTGAAATCACCTTTTGATAGCAATCATTACTTCATTAGAATAAAGAGCTAGCTGTGTTGCACAAAAACGATATTTTCTTAATCCGTGTTGGCTATTTTTCAATATATCGTTTTCTGCGAAGTGATACATAATGTCTCAACACAGTATAAGTTCCAAAACCTTACTGTAAATCGCCGTTAGTGATATGTGTGTGTTTTTCAGCGTATTAGTCATTTTCCTTTCTTTGGTAATGGTGTGACCCGTTCAACTTTCCACTCTGCAGTTACGGATCTTTCGTTGAGCGAGCGGCTGTACGTAATTATTCAGTACGGAGCTATTATATCAGCACACTTTGAAAGGAATTTAACTGGTATACAGACTGGACAAGAGGTCTGGACTTTATTAAGTGATTTAAGCTGTTTCGCTACAACGACGATTTCTAAGTGAATCAGGTCGGATGTTCTCCTTGATTTGAAGTCTGGAATACTTCGTCTTCTTTGGTGAAGGAACTTCGGAAAATAGTGTTTAGTAACTCTGCTTTAGTGGCACTGTGATCAGTAACGTTATAATTGCTGTCATGTAGTGAAAGAATTCATTGCGTCAGAATACACTCTTCCAGCTCTTCGCAACTCAGGAGAAACCATGAGGCTAATGAAGATAGACATTCGAGTCGCACAGTCTAAGCAAGATTGCTCTCTGAATTGCAATGTCAGAACTGCGATGACATTTTCCATAACAAGTGGATGGGTATGGATGGATCAGTTCCATCTCCCAGACCTTATATTTCTATCCATGGGAACATTAATAGTCCTCCCGTATACAAACACGAGTGACTGTGAAAGAAACTTCTGGATTGATCATAATAGCACCCGAAATCATTCGCTACCAACTTGCAAGTTTTGAAGTTTTTTTTTCAGAAACAGTATATTCACACACTCTTAGCTTAATTTTTAATCATATTAAAACCTTATCTTTGATAAACTAATCAACCATGGAAAAGGGAAAGGCTGATATTAGGGCAGTAACAGTAGGAAATGCATTGAAAGCCAATTTATTGACACGCCACAAAAATACCTAGGAGGGATAGTCATAACGTTTTAATATCATCTCGAAAAAATAAAGTACTTTATTAGTTTGTTTGTTTGCTGTTACATGTTTCTAGTCCAGCTACACACTGATATACCCGCGCCACAATGCCGTAGCTACAGGAGCCAAAAAGAAAATGGCGCAACCAATTGATTTAGTGACATGGGGTAATTCGTGTTCTGTAGTTGAAGGGGAAAATCGCAGCCCTTGCTGAATTGGTGGAAGTATAGAGCAACAGTTCACCACCGTTATGACATAGTGGTCAGGTACACAGACCGTTTCACTGTAATCAGTCATGTCTGAACAATGAACGGAGAAGTGACACTCTACCACTCTGCGAAGAACTGATGGTATAGATGTGGAGGAGCTGTTGCTCATAGACCGGTGTATCGCAATCAATGCGATAATGGATGAAGTGAAAATTCAGTCACTCGCCGTCTTGCCTCACAGCAGAATAAATGTATTAACAGATACGGCGATTACTTTTTAAATCTGTTTTGTTTCCATTTGTCTGAATCTTATCCATTTCACGTAAGGACCACTAAGGTAGGATAAGAGAAATATTAAGCCTAGTATGGGGACATGTAGACAGAAGTTTTCTCCTCGCTCTATTTGCGACCGGAAAAGGAAAAGAAATGACTGAGGTTTAGGCTTTAAGTGAATATCATAGTTGGTAGGTGATGGGGGCGGCTTTCAGTTTGCAGCTTACCTCGGGAACGGCGAATGCACCAGCCTCTGATATTTTATGTTTCATGGTTTGAGTTGACAATGCACGTGTGCAGCTTGTTTTTAAGTTGTGGCGAAGCCTAAGGGAATACAAAATCTTTTAAGGTAGGTTATGACTTCGGACGTCTATAATCCCTATATGTCCGTCTGTATAAGGAGGATTGTTTCACCTGTTTTCCAGGTTTTTCGCACTTCAAAATAGGATATTGCTGTCCCTAAATATGTTGTGGCAATAAGCACACGATTGACAACTGGGTTAAATATCCTCAATATTGCTTGAATAACAGTTGTATGAAAGCTTCACATCAGTAATAAAAATGCACTGGGTAAGATACATTGGCGATTAACAAGTTTTATTTATTATACCACATTTTGTAAGTGCAATGGTCCCCCAGATTAAATACTTTCACATCTAAATTGTCTGTATCCCTTATGGAAATACACGCAGTTCACTTACTGGTGCAACTGAAATAAATTGTGAGGTAGGTGACGAGCATATTTTGATCTTTCTTTCATGCATTAAAGAATCAAAAATACATAAAAATTTGTTCCATAACACTCAAAAACACACATGCTGATATAACTTACAGTTTAATGTGCACTTATTGAGAAAATTTGTTTGAGCTTTGTACCACAGTAAACAATGTTGTTCCCAGCTCTAAATTAGACAAAAGTTCGTATTGGTCCAGCTAAAATTGATATCAAAGTCAGCCAAACCTAGGGTATTAACTTCATCTCACTCTACGAAATGTTTGTCACCTTATGCTGTCACACTATGGAAACTACATGACATTTTGATGAAATGCATACTCAATAGTTGGAATACATACTTGTAAAGGTAAAAATATGGTTGCTATGCTTTCACCTAGCCACTTTCAAAAGAAGCCAAACCTTATTGTGGCCCCATATAGGGTATTGACTTTTACTTGCCGTTAAAAATATTTGTCATTTTCTGCTATTGCATTGTGGAGACAACATGACACTTCACCCCATACATCGCCATTTTCCAGGAAAATTGTGACATATTATCCTGTACATCATGAAGTTACAGGAAAATTGTAACATACTGCCCTATACATCGACATATTACAAAGAAAGTGTAACAAATTCCCCACATTATAACAAAAATGTAGCAAAATGCGCCTGCCGGTGTGGCCGAACGGCTCTAGGCGCTTCAGTCTGGAACAGCGCGACCGCTACGGTTGCAGGTTCGAATCCTGCCTCGGGCATGGATGTGTGTGATGTCCTTAGGTTAGTTAGGTTTAAGTAGTTCTAAGTTCTAGGGGACTGATGACCTCAGATGTTGAGTCCCATAGTGCTCAGAGCCATTTGAACAATTTTTTAACAAAATGCTGCATACTTAATGATATTACAGGAAAATTGTAACTAATTGCTCCATGTAGCAAAAATATAACAAATTTATGCATTTCGCAGCAAAAATGAAATAAATTGTACCACGTTGCAGCAAAAACTGTAAAAATTGTCCCATAAATCAACATGTTACAGTAAAACGGTAACAAACTGCCAGATGCTACGGCAAAATCGAAATAAATTCAGCCATGTTACAGCAAAACTGTAGTAAATTGTCCTTCATGCTGCAGCTTAAAAGGAACAAATTGCGCCTCTTACAGCAAGATGCTAACAAATTGCCACATAAATCAGCTTATTGTAGCAAAATTGTAACATATTACCATGTATATCATCATGCTACATTTTTCAGGCTTACCACCATTACTCCCTGGTCAATGCTATTCAGTTATCATCGTGACCAACACTATCGCTGGGGGGGGGGGGGGGGGGGACAATAATGCTCCATTCACAGGTGACCACCATTATCCCTGGGGACAATGATGGCCAATTTACAAAGAGACCAGGGGGGCAATGATGGTGAGTTTGAAATGTTACCAGCAACGCCACCGATAATTATTGTCAGTTACAAGGTGACCAGTACTGCCGTGACAATTATCACAGGGGACACTGATGGCCAATTTACGTGGATACTCCCTTTACCCCTGGGGACAATGATGATCAATTTGCAGGGTGGGGTAACTACTGTTAATTTACAAGGTGGCAACCATTACTACTGGCGCAATTAGAATCAATTTAGAGGGTGTCAACCATCAACTTCAACAAATTATCCAGTTATGTAGCAAAAATTGTAACAAATTGCTCTATGTTACAGCAAAATTGTAGCAAATGCCTAGTTTGCAGCAAAAATTGTAAAAAATGGGCCTCTATTACAGTGAAAATTGTAAGAAATTGTTGCATGTTACAACAAAAATCGTAACAAATTGTAACAAGTTTTAGTACAGCTACTGACAGTGTCAGCTACTGCGGGTGTAAGCTACTGGGGAGTGTCAACTACTAGTGGTGTCAGCTACTGGGTAGAGGCTGGCTATGGCAAGAAAAATGTTTCTAAGAAGAGAAATTTGTTAACAGCGAGTACAGATTTGAGTGCCAGAAAGTCTTTTCTGAAAGTATTTGTATGGATTATAGCCATGTATGGAACTAAAACATGGATGATAAACTGTTTAGACAAGAAGAGCATAGAAGCTTTTGAAAAATGGTGCTACAGAAGAATGCTAAATATTAGGTGGGTGGATCACGTAACTAATGAGGAAGTACTGAATAGAATTGGGGACAAAAGGAATTAGTGAATTTGTTGCACAACTTGCCTAGAAGAAGGTATCGGTTGATAGGGCAATTTCTGAGGCATCAAGGGATCACCAGTTTAGTATTGGAGGGAAGCCTGGCGGGTAAAAATTGTAGAGGGAGACCAAGAGATGAATACACTAAGTAGATTCAGAAGGATGTAGGTTGCAATAGCTACTCGGAGATGAAGAAGCTTGCACAGGGTAGAGTAGCATGGAAAGCTGCATCAAACCAGACTCTGGACTGAAGACCACAACAACAACACGATGACGAAAAATGAAAAGCAGAACGATACTTGATACAATATGTCCCGTCTTGTGAAAACTAGAATGCTTTTTTCTGACTGGTTTGATGCCGACTGCCAGGAATTTCTTTCCTGTTCCAACATTTTCATCTCAGAGAAGCACTTTTACGTACATTATTAATTATCTTCTTGCTGGACGTATCCAAATCTAATTGTTCCTTTACAGTTTTTCCCCTCTGAAGTTCCCACTAGTACCATGGAAGTTATTCCCTGATGATTTAACAGGTGTCCTATTATTCTGTCCTTCTTCTTGTCAGTGTTTTCCACATGTTACTTTCCGCGCCGATTCTTTGGAGAAGTTCCTCAGTCCTTACCATATCAGTCTATAAAATGTTCAACAGTCTTATAAAACACCACGTCTGAAATGCTTCGATTCTCTTTTGTTCCGGATTTCTCATAATCCATGTCTCATAACCATAGAATGCTGTGCTCCATGATTTAACATCTGGCCAGGGATTCGAGGGTTCATGACTGAGCAAACTTTCTCATTTGTACGGGGTTTTCGTATGTCTTTCTGGCATGATCAGGCTAATCACTGTACACCCGCCCATGGTTATGTATTTTGGAGAACGAGAAGATGATCACTCCCATTGAACTTGTTCCTTGCGGACTTTGCCAAACAGTCTACCTCTAATTCAAGTGCATTTCAATATTCATAGCTGGTAGTTCCTCGCACTCTGTAATTTATTGCTTACGTTAATGTGTAATTACTGCTTCCTAAATTGTACTTGCATATGTACTTCGAGCAATGGCAGTGATAAATTGTTGTTAAATTAGGCGAAGACTTTTAATTCAGTAGTTAGTTTAAACCTCTTTACATTATTAAATCTTTAAAGCTCGTAAGATTAAACAACCAGGACTTATTTAGGAGGGCTATTCTATTTATATCGTTCAGTTCGTTGTGTGACCATATCACTTACGTACCTGAGTTCGTGGAAGGCGATTTGTGTCTCACTCGATCCATCCAGTGTAGATCATTACAGCAGCCAAAAGGCTTGCTGCCTTGGTTGTCTTCTTATACCGTTCATAATGTACTAATACAGCATCCTGCTGAAAAACCAAAGGCGACAGTGCAATAAAAATTAGCATACATATTAATATTCACAAGATATGTTACGACATAACAAAACGTCATAGACAACACAAGTCGCAGCACATGAAATGGCTATTTCTAGCTTGAATTTTGCTTAAAATTTAATAACTTTTTTAAACAAGTGTGCACCAATTAGCTAGATAAGCATGCGAAAATAAAAAATTTCATCTTCATCAGGTATATTATAAAATTCAGCAATGTAGATATGAGAGACATAAATTTCAGGCACGGTAAATATGCGTAATGTATCAGCAGCATGCTATTGAAGAGAGTCCAAATCTTAATTATAGTATATTCGAAATAAAGGATAAAGAACATCCAAATTCGAAATCTCATAGTTGCTTTCTGACACCAAATGCTATGCAAACTAAGTGTCACAGTCTGTTATGATACCAGTTCACTCGATACGTACGTCTCTATTGTCAGCAGCCTAACTACCAGGAAAGCACAAAGGACAGCACGTTGGCGAGCAGTCATTTGCACTTAGGTGATTCACGTCGAAAAGTTTTCGTCGTTATTCTGGCCGCACGAAAGGATTAATAGACTTTGAACGCGAAATGGTAGTTGGAGCTAGACACATGGGACATTCCGTTTCGTAAATCGTTAGGAAATTCAGTATTCTGAGATCCACAGGGCAAGATTGTACCGAGAATATCAAATTTCAAACATTACCTCTCGCCACGGTAAAAGTAGTGGCGGATAGCCTTCACTGAACGACAAACATCATCAGTGTTTGCGTAGAGTTATCAGTGCTAACAAATAAGCAACATTGAGGAAATAATCGTCGAAATCAATGTGGGGCGTACGATGAACGTATCCGTTAAGACTGAGGCGAAATTTGGCGTTAATGGACTATGGCAGCAGGTGGCCGACGCGAGTGCCTTTGCTAACAGCGCGAAATAGCCTGTAGCACCTTTACTGGTCTCGTGACGATGTCGGTTGGACCCAAGGCGACTGGCAAATCGTGTCCTGGTCAGAAGAGTCTCGATTCCAGTTGATGAGAGCGGATGATAGAGTTCCGATGTGGTGCAGACCCCACGAAGCGATGGCTCAAAGTTGTCAACAAGGCTAGTCGCGGCTCCATATGTTGTGGGCTGAGTTTATATGGAATGAATTGGGTCCCCTGGTCCAGCTGAACCGATCATTGACTAACTGGTAATGTTCGGCTACTTGGAGACCCTCTGCAGCCATTCATGGACTTCACGTTCCCAAACAACTGTGCGCACATGTCACCGGGCCACAATTGTTCACGATTGGTTTGAAGAACATTCTGGACAGTTCGAGCGGATGATTTGGTCATCCACATCGCCCGACATGAATCCCATCGAACTTTTATGGGACATAATCGAGAGATCAGTTCCTGCAAAACATTCTGCACCGGCAACACTTACGCAATTGTGGACAGCTAAAGAGGCAGCATTACTCAATATTTCTGCAGAGGACTTCCTACCACTCGTCGAGTTCCGACGTGATATTGGGAAGTATCCCACGACTTTTATCAACTCTGTGTATTTGTCCCATACCCAAAAATGTTATTTCTGAGTTAGCTGTAAACATTGGAGCATATTACGAAGTAGGGCTTTTCTATTGCATTTGGCTGTTGTTTCCTACCACGTAAATATCCTGAGCAATATCAGGATGTGAACTCGCTTTTTCATGTATGTAGGGGTTTGTAACCCTGAGATGTGTGGTAACACATCTTGTTAAAATTTACCCGTATGCCAAATTTGCTTGATTTATCACATCAGTTCTTCTACTGATCTTTGATTAACACTTTTCAAATAAGGTAACTTTGGACTTCCTAATTCCTTCCAAGATGACTTTGGATCCTATATTACCCTATTTATTTTCCGAAGGTATCTCCTCATGGTAATGCGCAATAAATATGCATATAGAAGATAGTCTTACTACTGTACTTCTTGTTGGTGACGCTGATGAGGAAACGGCGTGGTTTAGAATTTGTGGTATACCACCTTCATATTTTGTCAATACGCCATTTTGTTAATATACCATTACGGCACCAACACCAAGGAATAAGAAAGTTGTGTACATCACCCAACCTTTAACTTTAGTAGATCTTAACTACACGATTAAGGAACCAGAAATATATACTGTCGAATTAAAAATATCTAGGAGTAATGCTGAATGTAGCTGCAGCAAAACACAGTTATTGCAATGTTTGCATTTTACAATGTCTGTTTAGCTCGATGCAAATGTCCTCCAGATGTGCATTCATGTCTGAAGGAACAGACACCGCTGACGATCTACGCACACATTAAATTTATGAAACGTATACAAAAATTGCAAATAAGATTATACATTAGCTGTACAGCTTACTAAAAACACATGAAACGTTTATGCCGGCCATGGAGGGGCACATGAACCACAGGAGTGGTTAAGGCGACTAGTCGCGATAAGCGGGAAATCCGAATTCCAGTCCTGATTCGGCACAAACTCTCATAATTTTTCTAGAAAATTTTACAGCTTATGTACACTGAAGGACAAAAGAAACTGATATAGGCAAGCGTATTCAAATACAGAGATATGTAAACAAGCAGAATACGGCGCTGCACTTGGCAGCGCCTATGTAAGACAAGTGCCCAGCGCAGTTGCAAGATCGGTAACTGCTGCTACAATGGCAGGTTATCAAGATTTAAGTGAGTTTGAACGTGGTGTAACAGTCGGTGCACAGGCACTGGGACACTGCATCTCCGAGGTAGAATGAAGTGGGGATTTTCCCGTACGACCATTTCAAGAGTGTACCTTGAATATCAGGAAACCGGTAAAACTTCAAATCTCCGACATCGCTGCGGCTAGAAAAAGATCCTGCAACAAAGGGACCAACGACGACTGAAGAGATTCGTTCAACGTTACAGAAGTGCAACCTTTCCGCAAATTGCTGCAGATTTCAATACTGAGCCACCAACAAGTGTCAGGGTGCGAACCATTCAACGAAACGTCATCGATATCGGCTTTCGGAGCCGAAAGCCCATTCGTGTACCCTTGATGACTGCACGACACAAAGCTTTACGCCTCACCTGGGCCCGTCAACACCAACATTAGACTGTTGATGACTGGAGACATGTTGCCTGGTCGGACGAGTCTCGTTTCAAATTCTATTGAGCGGAAGGACGTGTGTGGTGATGGACAAAATCTCGTGAATCCATGGACCCTGCCTGTCAGATCACCTGCACCTATTCATGTCCATTGTGCGTTCCGATGGACTTAGGCAACTCCAGCAGGGCACTGCGACTCCCCACACATCCAGAATTGCTACAGAGTGGCTCCAGGAACACTCTTCTGAGTTTAGACACTTCTGTTGACCAGCAGACTCCCCAGAAAGGAACATTATTGAGCCTATCTGGGATGCCTTGCACGTGCTGTTCAGAAGAGATCTCCACCCCCTCGCACTCTTACGATTTATGGACAGCCCTGCAGGATTTATGGTGTCAATTCCCTCTGGCACTACTTCAGCCATTAGTCGAGTCCATGCCACGTCGTGTTGCAGCACTTCTGCGTGCTCGCGGGGACCCTACACGATATTAGGCAGGTGTACCAGTTTCTTTGGCTCTTCAGTGTATAACCGTATTCACAACTTGAGAATACATTTCATAAAGATATGACAAAAATTAGTCAATTATTTAGACATGCCACTATTGTGATATAGTTCAATGCTGCTCAAACACAAGAAACTCCAGACGACTTGCACTACTCACGATGACTGCTTAAATCTGTGGGTCACTTTCAGTTGCTTTATCATGTCAATCCTTCCTATGCTCAGTCAGGGTGAATGCGACCGGACAAGTCATGTTATTTTCAAACATTCTGTCTCCTGCGTCGGTTTATTAGTGACTGGTCTCTTCAATATCTGTTCCCACATCTCAGATACTTCCCACAACTACAAAGGTTATCTCTAGCATCTGGACCGAACATACGCCTAACACTAAATATTTCTACATCTCCTTCTTCATTTAATTCATAGACAAACTGTCCTGCAAACTGTGTATCATCCAAATACGTGCATCGTTCAATTGTAGATTAAAGATTTATCTGTTATCATAGGCGTATATCTCTCGATATATTCCTGCTGTTTACTTTCTGTCTAATATTCAACCAGAGATGTCACATCGTCAACACTAATCATACTTGTCTCATTCCTATCTGTCTCCGCTTGTCTCATTCCTATCTATTTCTGCTTGAGTCATTGTATCTCACCTACTAAACGTATTCTACTTTTTCTCGTCCCCCCTCTGATCAGTCATTTGATTCCACCTTTACTGATGCCGTAAATTTATGGCACATGCCTTAATTAACATTCTGCAGGAAATTTATGAAGTAATTGCTTAACACAATATTCTGTAATAAGATTGACATATATTCATCAGTATAGCTTTTGACATTGTTATTACAGGAATAATGTTATCATTATTATTATCATTGTTTCAGGTCCTATTCATGTGGTAAATTTCACTCACAAAAGATTTATGGTTAAAGGCAAGAGAGAATTTGAAGACTCTAACCTGTCAGGTGAAATAAATTCAAAAATAAATAAATGTTATATCGGCTAATAGTGAACCTTATTCTTGCGATAAGACGATATTTAACTAATCTTTGAAATTGGTCGTAACTGTAGAAAATCTTGAATCTGGAATCTTTTCATTACTTTTTACTTCATACTGAATTTCACGTTGGGTTGAACGGACATTTTTAAATACTTTTGTGGTTTCAGATTTTGACAAAAACTTCGGTACATATACATGCGTTTTGTGCATGGTGGTTGATTATTTACTTTGTATAATGTTTTTAGGTTTTTCACTGCATACATCTTGGTTGTCTGCCTCAATCAGAACTGAGTTCCATCTAATTTTACATTGAGTAAATATTCACGGTGCAAATAATACTCTTTGCAAGTGAAAGTCTCCGGTGTGGTCTGTGGACGCTTCATCTGACCATTATTTACCTCGAAGCCTCTAGCTACTCCAACTTGACTTGAAAAGGCCACATGAGAGTAATGTTCTTGTAACATCTTCGCAAGCGACTTCTCTTGTATACTACCAATAAACCAAAGATCATCTTTTGTTTTATATATTTGCTGAACTTATGCAATCATTCGATATTATGCATCAATAATTCCACGTATTATTTTGACACAGCTGTATGTCCTTGTGACTCATCAGTTGTGTAGTGTAAGATTAATACGTTGTTATGTTTAGAGAAGCACAGAACTTTAAAATTCCATAATTTCATGCTAAATTGTTCTGATTTTCATCATGTTCAGATTTTGAGAAAATGCTATTACATTATACTGCGGTTTTTATCTATTACCATTTCCTCTTAACTAACCGTATAAGGAGTGATTCATTATTATATGATATGCCGCAGTGATTAGATAACTCGAGACAAATAAATGGGTAAAAATATGTCAATAAGGGATGCGAATGATTTGGTTTGACTTAGGCGTCTATAAGGATGTTGATTTGAAATATGTCATTCAAACATAAATGGGGAAACAGCCTGTGATGAATCAAAGAATGACGGCTTACTGGCTAGCGTCCAAAAAATACATTGCTTCACATCTTTCATGCTCTACATGAGAGTTTGTACCTGACATTGCTTTGAAATTTGTAACCAGGAATGAACTACACACTACGTGTCAGTCAATCAAATAGGCCACCCTCGTAGTAACCGGTTATCATCACAGCTGACGCAGATATCACGTTCTTAACTCGAATGCGAATAGATGGTCGCCTGGGAAGAAGGCAGCCCACAGTACTTACGTGCATGACGTGAACGAAGATTACGACAGTCCGTGAGTCTGAATGTTCTAGATACATAATTAATCAAAAGTGTTGTTAGCTTTTGATCCAAATGCACATACGTTTTCTCTTGCGCATGGTGCTCAAAAATAACTTTCAGGACTCTATTGTGAACATTCTATTCATGAAGTTGGTGGAATATTCATTTAGGGTCTGGTAGAAGAATTCCATAATTAATGTTGAAAATACAAAGTGCTGACTGCACATATGTGGAACGTCGTTATGTTCAGCACGATGAATGTACACAAGATGATTAATCCTGCCCGAATGGCTATCTTTCGGTCGCAAAGTGAATACTTTAGACTTGTTTGATGGTGAAATTGGGAATAACTTTATATTCAAGTTTCGTAATATCATTTACAGCTCTTTTCTTCTCATTATGAATTTGTACAGGAACAGCATTGAAAATACTCTCTATTTCATGATAGTCCATACACTCAGAAGACATTGTAACGAAATGTTAATAACGAACCCATCTAATCTTCAGCATTCTTCTGTAGCACCATATTTCAAAAGCTTCTATTCTCTTCTTGTCAAAACTGTTTATCGTCCTTGTTTCACTTTCACACATGGCTACATTCCATACAAATACTTTCAGAAAAGCCTTCCAGACACTTAAATCTATATGCGACGTTAACAAATTTCTCTTCTTCAGAAACGCTTTTGCTGCCATTGTCAGTCTACATTTTATATCCTCTCTACTCCAGCCATGATCAGATATTTTGCTGTCCAAATGGCAAAACTCATCAACTACAATAAATATCTAGTTTCCTAATCTAATTCCCTCAGCATCACCTGATTTAATTCGACTACATTCCATTATCCTTGTTTCGCTTTTGTTGGCGCACAATTTGTTACGATGACGTAAAAATAAAACATTCTATTGGCCAAAAACATTACTCATCATTACAAAGGCTTGAAAAAATTGTATTGGCTTGGTTGGACGAGAATCCTTCTCCCCCACATCGTATCTTTTCAATACTAGCGCTTCCTTTTATTTTAAAAAGTCGTAAAGAACAAAAGCTTCGCTGCTTGTAATGTTTCGTACCATCTGTTTCCTGACGCTGAGGTAAAAAGCCCTTGGCAGCGCCTGGTTGGACCCGTTCATCTGTCCTAGTAAACCAGTCGAGGAACGGTAGGACCGAAATGTCAGCTGCACACCCCACCCTAAATATTTACCCCCTACTGGTCAAATTTAAAGTCAACTAGCAATTCTATGATGTCATACTTTTTTTAGTGCCCCACTTTTAAACAAATGTATGAACTCAGCGAGATTTTGAAGATATGGAGAGATGTACTGGCAGGCACTTTGAAGCTGTGATCTGAGGTTTTAGATGTGCTAGGATGATTCAGATGGGATCTATTATTTCCACGGAAACGAATGTTTCAAGTCGAGTGCTGATCTGTCCCGGTCTTTCTCTCAGATATGGTGATGTCCAAATATTCTACAGCCTGTGTGCATTCCCCTATTATACAGAACAATGAATGGTTAAACATTACATTGTAACAGTCAGAACAGCGATATCCATACATATCATAAAAATGGATGTACATATATATGTATGCGTGCATGTTCTACGTCTCTTAAACCACTGAACAAATTTCCACTTACCGTCTGGAAAGAATCGCTGTGGAGGTAAGAACCACCTATCACAGGGATGGAGGTGGAGGATAATAGCACTATACGGCTCACGAGTAGCCTTACTTTAGTCATCCATTATTTGAGAATGTGAGCAATTACTGACTACCAACAAACTTTGCACATAATATCAAACATTAACGAAACTTTTTCTCTCTGACAACAGCCACAAAATGATGAAAGGAAAACAGTTTATTACTTACTACGTTTCTGGTGTTCATGCAGTAAAACTGCCACGTAAAGCATGACCTTTTAATTTATTATATCTTTATTCACGGCACATTTTGCAGACGGTATACACACATGATGCTGAATATACCTGCTGTGCAGGAAACATGGCATCATAAACACGGAGCTGAGTGAAAATCAGTCACATCATGCATGACTTTTAATTTAACCGGCAGACACTAGCGGAAAGACTCCGTCCGTCTCATGAAAATCTGCTCACAAAACTTGAGGAACCCCACTTCCAGAGCATAAACTATCAGAACTGTTCAGCCCTTTGTGCATCTACTTCGTAGGGGCTGAACACTTTCAATCACGAAAGTAGGAGCTCACATAGAGGGATACAAGATTCCCCACGTTCCGAACAAGAGTGGAACGGCAAAAATAATTAATAAATATTACGACTGAAAGTACACTTCACATTAATTAGTAGCGTATAGATGAGGAAGTTTGTTCGAAAACTTCTCTTTATTATTAGTGTTCCGCCACAAGTGAGGAATATTAAAGCCGCCTGCATGGCAGCTTTGAAATCACTCAATCCCTCTCTGAACAACCACACTCTAACGAAATGCATGCTTTCCACATCAGCTGCCGTATTATGTAAGGATACCGTGGTCGACACCCTTGCCTAGTAGCAGGCAGTAGCTGGCGAGCCTTAGTTTCTAGAACTTTCTGTAGTCATCCATCTTCTCCAGTAGACAAGGCACTGTCGTGTTGCGTCGACAAAGCGAATTAATAGCAGGTGCACAAAGACAGTAGTGGAGAGGGGTCGGCCAAGTGAATATGTAATAAAAATGTCATGAATGAGAAATACGCTAAGGTTAATTATTATAATGTGTTTAATAGTGCGCCGAGGGAAATATTTCGTTGTATTACGAATGTTGAATTGTCCGTGGCTTTTCAGTGTGAATTTTGGAAATTGTGAGTTTCAAAATGATTCATATTGCTCTAAGCACTATGAGACTTAACATCTGAAGTCATCAGTGCCCTAGACTTAGAACTACTTAAACCTAACTAACCTAAGGACATCACATACATCCATGCCCGAGGCAGGATTCGAACCTGCGACCGTAGCAGCAGCGCGGTTCCGGACTGAAGCGCCTAGAACCGCTTGGTCACAACGGCCGGCATGTGAATTTCATAGAAGTGAACAAGTGTGATACTGTTCAGCGTGTTTTCTACTGCTGGGTAGTTAAATGAACTGATTAAAGGATAGTATCTTTTAATTCAGAAGAATCATGTCAAAATTTCGGATAAATTTTGGAGTAAACGATAAATATAGTGAAATGCAGTTATGCTACAGTTTAGTTTCCTATTTTATCGTTGCTGAAGTAAGCCTCTCTCCCGACAGTGCGATATTCAGCCATTAGGATTGTGGTCAAAGCACTTGAAAGCTCATTTCAGAGGTTACAGTCAGAAAAGGTTACCAATAGAAAGGAACAAAAACAACATAAAAGTTTAAAAATTGATAAGTATTAGTCAGATACGTTTTCTAAGACCTCATTGCTCTTACACTGTCATGATTTCTCTATCCTAACTTTTAATTTAATTTCCTCCTCTGCGACTGAGACGATCTGACAATATTTTTAACGTTTTGAAACAAAATCTTATTTTGGGTCAATTATCATCTGCAGAATTTTATTCCATCGCAGTGAACAAATACGAACAATACGTAAATAGTGCCCCGTAATGTACAATAGTGCACATAATTTCATAAGTCCCTTTCTAGTAAATTTCATGCTGCAGCTTTTACCTGAATACCAACATTGTGGATGAAACTTAACCAGTTCTCACAACAGACGTACAAAGAGACTTAGTGTAAATATTGGATTACACAAAAACGGCCACTGAGACGCATTTGTGAATTAAAATGGAAAACTCGTCTGCTGTAGCTATACATATCTGTTTTTAGTAACTCAAAGCACGGTACCAAACTCTCCACGTAGTCGCTGTTCTGTTACTCAGTACACTAGTATTTGGAAATTGAAAAACAAGTGAAGGTGTATAAATATTATACAAAATATGAAAGCATTTTGAAGATAGTGACGATCATTGTCAAAGAAATTTATTGTTAATTTGTTGCCAGATATCTTAAGTATATAAATACAGGACCGATACATAAATATAGTTCATATAGTTGCAATTCCTCAATATTTCGGCTGTTTGTATACTTTTTCAATAAGGGATTTTGATTAAGTTACATTTCGCAGTTAAGATGCCTGTTTAGTTCATCAAACCGTTATTAAATGCTGTATATATAGTGTAGTTGCAATTGTGATCTGTAATTTTATACATTTTCATTACAAAGCCGAAGGGGATGCCGCTGCTGATTTTATGAGTTGCACAGGCGTGCGGTTTTGTACAGTAATTGTAGAAAAGTTGGTTGCTGCTGTTAAGGAGCTGTGCCGCCTGCTTCACTTGGCGTGTCCGCTTTGGTACTGCACCCTGTGACCGGGGCTGCCCCACCGCCCGCCGCTTCCGTAGCCGCTGCCTCCGCCGCCGCCGCCACCGCCATACTTGCTGGGGCCCCTGTAGCCGCCGCTGCCGCCTCCACCGCCCCCGGCAGGCCAGGAGCCTCCCCAGCCGCCCCCAGCGCCGCCCCTGGGGTTGCTGCCGCCCCAATACCCTCCACCTCCCAGCAGCGTTCTGCCCTCTGCCGTCTCGTACTCCTCGGCGAGCACCGCAGCTATGGCGAACGTCAGCAGCAGTGCAATCTGAGGACAGCAAAAGGCAAATAAACATCCACGACTTTTCTAAGCACAGTAATATACTAAGTAAGTCAACTAAGAGACGTACCTCTGCACTGAAGAACATGTTAAGTGTTCAACAAAACCCCAGTCTCGTAACAAATTTTCGCAGCGGATGGATTTGTTACGTATTTCACCCTCCCCTCCCCCCTCCTCCTGATCACCACCGCTATATTCTGTCCTCTCCACTCCCTCCCCCCACTCCCGCCTAATTCCACCGCCTAAAGGTTGTATAAATGGAAGAAGCCTACGGATACTAGAAGGTTCCGATAGATTCTATAATGGTAAGACAGAGATTCAGGAACCAGGTTTTCAAAAAATGGCCGTGAGCACTATGGGACTTAACTTCTGAGGTCATCAGTCCCCTAGAACTTAAAACTACTTAAACCTAACTAACATAATGACATCACACACATCCATGCCCGAGGCAGGATTCGAACCTGCGACCGTAGCGGTCGCGCGGTTCCAGACTGCAGAGCCTAGAACCGCTCGGCCACCCCGGTCGGCAAACCAGGTTTTAAATTGTAAGACATTTCCAGGGGCAGATGTGGACTCTGATCACAATCTATTGGTTATGAACTGTAGATTAAAACTGAAGAAACTGCAAAAAGGTGGGAATTTGAGGAGATGGGACCTTGATAAACTGAAAGAACCAGAGGTTGTAGAGAGTTTCAAAAGGAAAGGTAAACCTACGTTTCTAGCAATTGTAGCCTTAGAGAAAGCTTTTGACAATGTTAACTGGAATACTCTCTTTCAAATTCTGAAGGTGGCAGGGGTAAAATACAGGGAGCGAAAGGCTATTTACAATTTGTACAGAAACCAGAAGGCAGTTAAAAGAGTCGACGGGCATGAAAGGAAAGCAGTGGTTGGGAAGGGAGTGAGACAGGGTTATAGCCTATCCCCGATGTTATTCAATCTGTATATTGAGCAAGCAGTAAAGGAAACAAAAGAAAAATTCGGAATAGGAATTAAAATCGATGGAGAAGAAATAAAAACTTTGACGTTCGCCGATGACATTGTAATTCTGTCAGAGACAGCAAAGGACCTGGAAGAGCAGTTTAACGGAATGGACAGTGTCTTGAAAGGAAGATATGAGATGAACATCAACAAAGGCAAAACGAGGATAATGGAATGTAATCAAATTAAAACGGGTGATGCTGCGGGAATCAGATTAGGAAATCAGACACTTAAAGTAGTAAATGAGGTTTGCTATTTGGGGAGCAAAATAACTGATGATGGTCGAAGTAGAGAGGATGTAAAATGTAGACTGGCAATGGCAAGAAAGCGTTCCTAAAGGAGAGAAATTTGTTAACATCGAGTATAGATTTAAGTATCAGGAAGTCGTTTCTGAAAGTATTTGTATGGAGTGTAGCCATGTATGGAAGTGAAACGTGGAAGATAAATAGTTTAGACAAGAAGAGAATAGAAGCTTTCGAAATGTGGTGCTACAGAAGAATGCTGAAAATTAGATGGGTAGATCCATAACTAATGAGGAGGTATTGAACAGAATTTGAGAGAAGAGAAATTTGTGGCACAACTTGACTAGCAGAAGGGATCGGTTGGTAGGGCATATTCTGAGGCATCAAGGGATCACCAAGTTAGTATTGGAGGGCAGCGTGGAGGGTAAAAATCGTAGAGAGAGACCAAGAGATGAATACACTAAACAGATTCAGAAGGATGTAGGTTGCAGTAGGTACTGGGAGATGAAGAAGCTTGCACAGGATAGAGTAGCATGGAAAGCTGCATCAAATCAGTCTCTGGACTGAAGACCACAACGACAACAACATGTCAGTATGCGATTAACTTCTCATTGCTGGGGTTCACACTCACGTGGAATTTTTGAAAAGACGTCATATTCGCAGTTGAGTCTAGAGATTATTTCTGTTAAAACTGCAATTCCGGCCTCGGGAAGGTACCACTTGATAACAGCCTTAAGGCCGAAACTGCAATTGTAAAATAAATAATCCCTACATTCAACGGCAAATACATATGAGGTCCTTCAAGAACACTCAGCTTGTGTTTCTAGAAGTCAAGAGTTCTGTGGTCGTTGTCATCATGTGTTAAAATAAAATCGTTGCACAGTTGGCTTGGTCACCCTGGCTCTAAAGGTTTCCTTTCTTCACATACGTTGGCAACATTACTCCACAAAACTTAATCAGATTTTACTAATAGAATACTTTATACTTTATATCAATTTAAATCAAATGGAACTACATGCTTCCACAAACCTTTTCAAGTCTGAAACATCTATGATGTCCATAGGCAGACATAAGTGACGAACGAAAATTTTTACCAAGGGCAGGAGTCCAACCGTCGTCTCCTGCTCACTAGGCAGATCGTTAACCCCTAAATCCACCTCGCAAATTTTTCATTCGTCTCTGCAGTCTGCATATATGCATAATAGCTGTTTGAGACGTAGAAATGTCTCTGGACCATATAGTTGTACGAGGGTGGTTCAGAAAGTAACCTCCGATTGGTCACAGTGCGGGTTGTGGGGGGAGTAGCGACGCCATCTGTGCGTTCACGCACTCAACAGGTCAGTAGGCATCAAGCCGTGGTCGAGTGAACGTCGTACCTGCGCTAGTTTAGTTTTTGTGGCAGTTTGAAATGTGTGCTGCAATAGAAAACCCCGCCAAATGTGAAGTGCGTGCTGTCATAAGGTTTTTTACAGGCAAAGGATATTCTGCAGCAGCTATTCATCGTGAGCTTTGTGCCGTGTACAGACCAAGAGTTATGAGTGAAGGAGTTGTCCGTGAATGGGTACGTTTATTTAAAAGTGGACGAGAAAACGTTCATGATGAAGAGAGGAGTGGTAGACCATCATTGGTGACTGACGAACTCGTTCAGACAGTTGATGCAAAAGTTCGTGAAAATCGACGTTTCTCAATGTCGGAGTTGTCTACTGGTTTTCCACAGATTTATAAGACTCTCTTGTACGAGATGGTGACAGCAAGATTGGGTTACCGTAAGTTCTGTGCACGATGGGTGCCCAAAATTCTTACCGACCACCACAAAACTCAAAGAATGGCCTCTGCATTAGACTTTCTGTCACGTTATGAGGACGAAGGAGAACCATTGTTAAACAGAATCGTGACCGGTGACGAAACCTGGATTAAGTACGTGAACCCTGAGACAAAAGAACAATCAAAGATGTGGGCACATTCAAATTCCCCTACCAAACCAAGAAAAGCCTCGCAAGATTTTTCTGCCAGAAAACTGATGGCAACGGTGTTTTGGGATGCCAAAGGGGTGTTGTTGGTTGAATTCATGGAACGTGGTACGACCATTAATCAAGACGTGTACTGTGAAACAATAAAAAAGTTACGACGGGCTATACAGAACAAACGCCGTGGTATGCTGACTTCCGGTATCGTTTTTTTGCACGATAACGCCCGTCCTCACTCTGCTCTCAGAACAACGGCCCTTCTTGAGTCCTTCAAGTGGGACGTTATCAACCATCCACCTTACAGCCCAGACCTGGCGCCAAGTGATTATCACCTCTTCATGCATTTGAAGAAATGGCTCGGGTCACAGCGGTTTGATGATGACGAAGAGCTCAAAGATGCGGTCACAGGCTGGCTCCAGGCACAAGCGGGTGATTTTTATGCAGAAGGAATTTCAAAGCTTGTGAAGAGATACGATAAGTGCCTCAATCGCTATGGAGACTATGTAGAAAAATAGTGCAAAGACGTAGTTGTAAGATGTATATATTAAAATATTTTTATTTAACTTGGTGTATTTTTTTAAATCAACCGGAGGTTACTTTCTGAACGGCCCTCGTATTTGATCAGAAGCACCTATGCCTGTGTTTCAGGCGGGTTCCCCCGTTTCGTTCGATGCTGAGGAGCCATTCCAATACCGTGGAGTTGTGCAAAGAAACTGTGCCAGGGTGGCGTAGTGGTCAGCGCATCTGCCTAGTGAGTAGGAGACCTAGGTTCGTATCGTGGCCTTGGTACAAATTTTCTTTCTTCGCTTCAGGATATTAATTTATTTTATTATTACATTTACTCGTTTGGCATTTACAAAGGTAAACCGCCACATAATGTATTAACTACCTTATTCTTAAAACTCTACAGCGAATTACACTCTTCTCTATATGTGTTGTTATAAACAAATATTCTTGGGCATCCTGTGCCTTTCATTTCAGTCTTAACGGAAGGAAAAATACACTACTGGCCATTAAAATTGCTACACCAAGAAGAAATGCAGATGATAAACGGGTATTCATTGGACAAATATATTATACTAGAACTTACATGTGATTACATTTTCACGCAATTTGGGTGCATAGATCCTGAGAAATCAGTACCCAGAACAACCACCTCTGGCCGTAATAACGCCCTTGATACGCCTGGGCATTGAGTCAAACAGAGCTTGGATGGCGTGTGCAGGTACAGCTGCCCATGCAGCTTCAACACGATATCAAAGTTCATCCAGAGTAGTGAATGGCCTATTGTGACGAGTCAGTTGCTCGGCCACCATTGACCAGAGGATTTCAATTGGTGAGAGATCTGAAGAATGTGCTGGTCAGGGCAGCAGTCGAACATTTTCTGTATCCAGAAAGGCCCATACAGGACCTGCAACATGCGGTCGTGCATTATCCTGTTGAAACGTAGGGTTTCGCAAGGATCGAATGAAGGGTAGATGGTTCAAATGGCTCTGAGCACTATGGGACTTAACATCTGAGGTCATCAGTCCCCTAGAACTTAGAACTACTTAAACCTAACTAACCTAAGGACATCACATACATCCATGCTCCAGGCAGGATTCGAACCTGCGAGCGTAGCGATCGCGCGGTTCCAGACTGAAGCGCTTAGAACCTCTCGGCCACACCGGTCGGCGAATGAAGGGTAGAGCCACAGGTCGTAACACATCTGAATTGTAACGTCCACTGTTCAAAGTGCCATCAATGCGAAAAAGAGGTGACCGAGACATGTAACCAATGGCATCCCATACCATCACGCCGGATGATACGACAGTATGGCGATGACGAATACACGCTTCCAATGTGCGTTCTGTGCGTTCACCGCGATGTCGCCAAATACTGATGCGACCATCATGATGCTGTAAACAGAACCTGGATTCATCCGAAAAAATGACGTTTTGCCATTCGTGCACCCAGGTTCGTCGTTGAGTACACCGTCGCAGGCGCTACTGTCTGTGATGCAGCGTCAAGGGTAACCGCAGCCATGGTCTCCGAGCTGACAGTCCGTGCTGCTGCAAACGTCGTCGAATTGTTCGTGCAGATGTTTGTTGTCTTGCAAACGTCCCCATCTATTGACTCAGGGATCGAGACGTGACTGCACGATCCGTTACAGTCATGCCGATAAGATGCCTGTCATCTCGACTGCTAGTGATACGAGGCCGTTGGGATCCAGCACGGCGTTCCGTATTACCCTCCTGAACCAACCGATTCCATATTCTGCTAACAGTCATTGGATGTCGACCAATGTCGCGGTACGATAAACCGCAGTCGCGATAGGCTTCAATCCGACATTTATCGAAGTCGGAAACGTGATGTTACGCATTTCCCCTCCTTACACGAGGCATCACAACAAAGTTTCACCAGGCAACGCCGGTCAACTGCTGTTTGTGTATGAGAAATCGGTTGGAAACTTTCCTCACGTCAGCACGTTCTAGGTGTCGCCACCGGCGCCCACCTTGTGTGAACTCTATGAAAAGCTAATCATTTGCATATCACTGCATCTTCTTCCTGTCGGTTAAATTTCGAGTCTGTAGCACGTAATCTTCGTGGTGTAGCAATGTTAATGGCCAGTAGTGTATATTGTTCGAATCGTTAAACACCAATCGTTGTTGTTGCTTAAAGCTTAACCGCTCTAGTAATCTAGTTTGTCTTGCAGAAATTATAGGTATTTTGATGTCAATTTTCAGAAATCGGACGTATCTTTACTTCCACGAATACCTAAACAAATTCATCTTCCAGTTCGAAACTGCGTGTGTAAAATCCCCAAAAGTTTCTTTTCTTTCTCGTTGGTGTACAAAACGCAAATCAAAATCTGCAAATTGCAATTTATTCAGAAATGACTATAGAGGTGAGAAATATACTGAAATGGTTCTGACGCACTCAATGAGTGTGATGAAGTTGTAAGAACTAACAGGGAGACATGTGAGTGTTTCTAGACTCAAACATAATCAACAGAAAACTTGCTTTATGATTATAAAATGTTTCGAAAAAATTTTATATTTTTCCGAGCAACTTGTTTCACACAAACACGGAATGTTTTCAAATTGTTTCATGCTTAGAGTATCCTTAACAAAAAGAGCAATTGCTTTATCGCTCCAGTTTTACCGATTTCTGGTTCATTAATGAGTACATTATCGACATCATTGACCACTAAATGCAATTGGTGGAAAGAAGAATGAAAATATGGTGCTTTAGGAAATTTATGTTGTTCTTTTATTGAACACGAGCTATTAAAGAGCCTTCGTTAAACTTTAATCCAAAAAGCTCTGTCATTTTAAATTCTAACAAATTCAAAAGCAGAAAGAAGTCTTATTTTTTTGCATCCAATTTAACAAACTTGGGAAAACATACGAATTCATCTTTCATTGTGCAGCCAGCAAAACTAATGTGTCTAATATACAGTAATTTATGCCAACAGATAGTTGCTTCTAATGTCAGCAGGTTCATCAGCCAACAATGAAAATGTTTCCCTTTTATCGACCTCTTCTAAGATCCTCGATTATCCGAAAATCAATCAAGCCACTCATAGATTACCCGAAAGCGTTACAAGTGGCAAGCGCGTGTGCCCCGCGGAAGTTCCGCTTGCGCCGAGCCGGCCATATTTACTAACCATCATTGTTGTGATAGCCCAGGTTTTCTCGGCACGATTGCTTAATGTCGTGTGCTGCAGAACACCCAGAAGGAGTATTAACCGTCAATGCTGCTTTTCTGTGTTCAAGTCTGAACATTAGCTTTTGACACATCGTGCAGTTGTTTGTATGCTGTTGGCAATGACGACTAGAGCTAAACATATCGTTCTTAATATTAACAACAAATTTAAAACAATACACAAGTGGAAGGAATCTGTATCAGGCTTATCTTGTAAATGCAGAGTTACAATACGTGCACCATCTTATATGCTTTCCCCATTCCATAGTCGGTAGGAGTTACATTTGTAAAATTTTTAATAAAATGTGAAGTGATAATTCAGTGATTAACGTCGACTTGAGATAATGTTAGCCACAGGTAAGATATTGACGGAACGCTCCCTATCTTCTTATGTTTTCACCTTTTTGGTAGGACAAGACTAAGTGTTCTAACTATGAGTTTTGAGTTAAAAAATGGTTCAAATGCCTCTGAGCACTATGGGACTTAACTTCTGAGGTCATCAGCCCCCACTAGAACTTAGAACTACTTAAACCTAACTAACCTAAGGACATCTCACACATCCATGCCCGAAACAGGATTCGAACCTGCGACCGTAGCGGTCGCGCGGTTCCAGACTGTAGCACCTAGAACCGCTCGGGTCTTGAGTTATTTGTCTTCATTAACAGTACATAGAGAGTGAGTGTGTAGGGAGAGTACTAAGGCCTCCGCCAATCAAGCCTTATCCATTCAATAGCACACGGTAGCATTAACGAGAAGTGGGATCTTACGAAATATACGACATTAAAGGGAACAGTGGTGCCATTACAAAAGTTGTGAGTGCATCTGAAAGTACTTGACAGCCTGCCGGAAAAAAGCAGTAAAATAGCAAAAACTACAGTTTAGACAATTCTGGTGCATACCGTTATGTAGCCAAAGACTGGTGATAAATAGCCTTTTGACGTGTGAAAAATCCCTTTAGATGAACGGGAAACAAGGGGGTGCCACTGATTTCGAGGTGATTACCGGGTGGCTTATCTTTTCAAATGTGTGCATAGAAATAGGGTATTGTACATCCAGGGTGAAAAACTGCCGACTGGTACTGAAGCGACTGGAAATTATAAAATGCCTTTTAAAAATACGATTGATTGGGAACGTTACAAAGCAAACGAATGTCTACAATTAGGACTAAACTGGTTTGTACTGGAATAAAATGCCAACAAAATCCCTAGGTTTTAATAATTAAACTGTATGCCTACTTTAATGGCCATTTTGAACTTTTCAGATTTGGCTGTGGTGTCAGATCGCTGCCTTAGAAAGGGCAACTTTTCCGCCTATTCTGTTATCAAACAAATATTTTCACGTTCGCGATTTCGGCCTGCACTGCCATTGTCAAGTGGTAGCTCACTGCAGGTTTCGATATTTCGTGTGTATAATAAGTCAAAAAAAGTTCACGTTGTGTAGTAGCTCCCGGTAGAGATAGTTACGAGAAGTGCTACGTCATTTTATATAAATGACGGCGACTGTCTTTTATGCACATGGAATACGTAAACACGGCAGAGGCGAGAACAGTGTCCCCTTACAAGGAACGATATACATGACGCTCTTATTAGCAAAAAAATGGCTCTGAACACTATGGGACTTAACTTCTGAAGTCATCAGTCCCTTAGAACTTAGAACTACTTAAACCTAACTAACCCAAGGACATCACACACATCCATGCCCCAGGCAGGATTCGAACCTGCGACCGTAGCGGTCGCGCGGTTCCAGATTGTAACGCCTAGAATCGCTCGGCCACTCCGGCCGGCGCACTTATTAGCGATCAGCCATTTGATAATGGTACAATAGCAAAATCGTGATCGTGAAGAAATACATTTAATAAGCCTACTCCAGAAACGTTGTTCTTCATGAAATATTACAGAACTATGAACTCAGTTACATAGTAAATAATCCCTTACCTGCGTTATCTGTAATACATGTCATACAAAACGCGTATATATGTCTGTATAGTTTCATGTTTAATTCAGTGTTTTGATTTCCTTTTTGTTCATATGATCACTGATATAAGTGAGTAAGTGAATGGATATCCAAAAAATCATTCGAACAGCCACCCCCACCCTCCAGTCCCAAACTGTTGCGGATAATCGATGTTGTACTGCATGGGTAGGCAACCTGTGGTACGCGAGCTGGGATAGGCCTGTGATTCGTTTCAATCCGGCGCGCGGAAGATATTCGTGTGTGTGTGTGTGTGTGTGTGTGTGTGAAAGAGAGAGAGCACGAGTGAGAGAAGCCGTTGGACGTATTACTAGTACATTGCAACTGTTGAAACTGAGTGTAATTTATAATGAATTACCTGCAACCAGTTGCCTTTATAGGGTTTTATTTTTCGATGAGATGTTGGCATGCAATCTTCACATATTTACGTTTATTTATGTGTTGTGAACATTTTTTCTTCACTAACAGCATTGCAGAATTCTGCAACGGAAGTTCTTATGTCACGTGCTGTAAAACGTTATAAATAAAGAAGTAATGTTCACGACAGGTAATTAAATATAAACACATGAAGATGGAGTTAAAATGAAATGAATGACTCAAAACCGTAAGACGGAGTTAAAATAAAATGAATGACTCTCAAAACCACGTGTTTTGAGGCATAATTAGCTGGTGCTGACTATCGGAAAGCGAGTACCATTCATATCGGTGCGTTACCGCAAAAACATTAAAACACGATCTTACAAACTTTTGACTTTATACACGAGGAGCGCTGGAGTCATGTCACGTTAACATCACCTTGAGGTATGACAGACGCTTTCTCAGTTCCTAACCAACAACGTGTTGAGTTCTGCCTGCCAGAAAATCTTCAGTCCAATCATATCTCTGTTCATACATTCCGAATCGGCGTATTTTCTTTACTACGTGATGGAGTGGGAATATAGCGAAGGCTTTCCAAAGGTCAAGAAAGACGACGTCAAGTTCCGCACTGCCTTATGGAATAAGCGAATAGTATAGGAAGGAGACGAAATGACATACTATGTCATATTTACTTACAACTACATACATATTTAGCACGCCATTTCAGAGTGCGTGGCAGAGGGAACATCGTATCAGCAGTATCGATTTTTTCCGACTCTCTTCGCTTATTGAGTGATGGAACAATGACTGTGTATATGGCTCTGCATCTTTCTCTTACGTTGCTATCATAGTCCCTAAAATAGATATATGTTGTTGCCAGCATAGTGGTCGCGCAGTCTTCTTCGAATACGGATTCTGTAAAATTACCCAACAGGTTTCTGTGAGGACTACGTCTTCTTCCAGGTATTCCTATTTAGTTACCCCAGCAGTTCTATTATACTGTCGTATGGGCATTTCCGTTTGTTACAATCCTACAAATGCGTTTCCGAATTGACTGGGTACCTGTTATGCCTACCTGCTAAAGTTTCCAAATAATATTTGCAAACATTGTCGGAGAAAGTCCGTAACCTCTGGCTGTAAAATAGAGTTTTCGTCCGTCTTGGCTGCATTAATCTGTTAAAATGACCCGGTTCGGTTCAACACTAACCACCCTCAAACCTGATTGTAACTGTGACAGGTGTAACCCAACCAACTACCAGCAAAATTTACATACTATGTCATTTTATTTTATCCTATGATATAGCATGTAAATTTTGCTGATAGCTGGACGGGATACTCTCGTAACAGTTACAATCAGATCCGAAGACGGTTCATGTCGAACCGAAACCGGTCATTTAAAAAACTTAATGCTTTTAAGGCGTACTATTACTCTCATAATATTCTACATTTGGTGTCACTGGTGTCTTGTATGCTACTTCCTTTATAGATACGTTGCGTTTTCCCAGCACCCTTCTAACAATATAAGTCTTCAGTTCGCCTTCCCTAATACTGACTTTACGTGTTAGTCTCACTTATGATCGCTTCTTAGCGTTTTCATAGTACTATCCTCAAATGTTAATACTTATGACGTGGTCAAGATGTTAACCACTATTCTTGCTAACGGGTACTGTCGAGTTCTTTCTCTTTGTTGCAGGCAATACCTTACAAAAAAATGGCTCTGAGGACTATGGGACTTAACAGCTGTGGTCATCAGTCCCCTAGAACTTAGAACTACTTAAACCTAACTAACCTAAGGACATCACACATATCCATGCCCGAGGCAGGATTCGAACCTGCGATCGTAGCAGTCGCGAATATCTTACATTTATGTAGACTTAAAGAGAGCTGTCATTCATTACACCAACCGGAAATTTTGTCAAAATATTAGTGCGTTTCCGTACGATCGCCCAACTATGATGAGTCCATGTAGCTAATACAACAGCATCTTGGGCGAACAAATGGTTCAAATGGTTCAAATGGCTCTGAGCACTATGGGACTTAACATCTGAGGTCATCAGTCCCCTAGAATTTAGAACTACTTAACCCCAACTAACCTAAGGACATCACACACATCCATGCCCGAGGCAGGATTCCAACCTGCGACCGTAGCAGTCGCGCGGTTGCGGACTGAAGCGCCTAGAACCGCTCGACCACCGCGGCCGGCTTTGGGCGAACAAAGCTGATACTGATAAATCATTTATGTATACTGAGGTTCTGTGGGCTGAGGATGACACGGTGGCCGGTCGGTACCGTTGGATCTTAATGGTCTGTTCGGGAGGAGTTTAGTTTAGTTTTATTAGCCTCCCTTGGGGCACGGCCGTTGTTATATTCGTTACTGTGAAACATTCGCCGTTCGTTAAAATGTACTTGATTCTGTTGTTCAAATATTCATCGTGCTAATCACATACAGGCGATGTTGTTCAGTAGTCGATGATGGGAAATAGTGTCGAACGCCCTTCGGAAATCGAGGAAGACGGAATCTACCTGTTCACTTGAAGCTATTGTTCCCGAGATGATCAAATGTCTGCATAGTAAGTACGGATGCAGGTATAAATATTTAAAAAAAACGAACCTGTGCGTGTAGAACTCGCGCTCTGGGGTTATATACAAACTTAAAAAGTTCAACAATAGATTTTGATAAGTGAGTTTTCGAAAATAAAAAAATATGACATAAATGACTGTATCTTTTGATTGCATTGAGTTAGAAGCTTAAATGTTTTATACGCCAAAGGGCCGTAGACCTTAGTATTTGACATAAATTTCAACTTGAAATCTCTACTCGTACCTGATAGAAAGGGCTATTAACAGACGGACAGACACACAGAAAAGTTATCCTGTAAGGATTCTATTTTTACCGACTGAGGTGCAGAACCCCAAAGATTGAAATACTTAGAAACTAAATTCTTATATCGAAATAAATTCATTGCCTGCGAATATCTTTGCATCAGCTGTGTTACGTACAGATATACTACCTGTTAGTGACATATGCAGATTCGTGTCTGACCGGGACTCGAGCCAGGATTTCCTGCTTATCGCGAGCGGTCGCCCTTGATCACTTCGGCTATCCGTGCACGCCTCCTGGACCGATCCAGCCTTCCTTCTACATCCTTATAACCGCCTGAGTCCCCGTCCAACACAAATATGCGTATGTCATTGATAGGTAGCATGTCTACACCTACCACTGCTGGTGTCAGGATATTCGCAGTCAGTGAAATTATTTCGAAACAATTTCGGACTTCGTTAGTCGCCATTAACGTCTGTTCATCAAGACGAGTAAGTAACTAAATTCGTATGTTCTAACGTGAACAATGCGACTCTGCCACTTACCGATACGGGCCTCATGTTGGAGCGATCTAAGATGTCCGCTCCTGGAGCAGCCGTCCCTGTTATATACGCCGCCAGAGCCAATAACTCACCCCTAGCTGCCGATCAGAGCCGCCCATAGTTCCCACGCGGCGGCGACGCGCCGCTCCGCAGAGACCAGGTCGGCGACACTCGCAGCCCCGACTTAAATGGACTAATCCCCGGCTGCGTCATCCGCGCGAAGCGCCCATTGAATTCTAAACTGGCGCGCCAGAGGCCGAAGAAAAACCCGATGCTGTGCTACTGGCGGCCGGTCGCAGATAAATCTTTCCCGCCTGCCCTGTGAAACGCCACTTCTTCCGACCGCGACACGGCGTTCACAGCCTTTCCGGATCGGCCACGTCCGATTCCAGGGATGATGCATCCAACCGCAGGTAGCGGACGAGATCGCCGGATGGTGCTGTCCTGTGTAATGGAACAGCAGGAAAATTCATTCCTCTTCTTCTGTCATTTCCTCTTCCCAGAAGCGGTAAGCTCTCTGTTGGCACCGCAAGTGTTGGCAGCCGAGACGTGTTCTTCCTTCAACTTTGCGGTAATTCCGTCTGTTGCGTCCTACGTTTTACTTGAAGAAACGGAACGTACAAAGATAGCAGTGTACACGGTGTTTTAAAAGAAAAATCACATATTTCTACAAGACGTATTGCTGATCAAAACTCGAACAAAAGTTCCTATATTTACTCGTACATGGGTGGAAAGTAGTACACGCTGAGATATGCGCCGTTTCACTTCTGACAAACAATGTGTAGGATCCCATTGTATAGGCAAGATTCACTAGAGATGTCATTGTACGAGCGCTATATTTTCTCTTCTTCAGCCACTCATCGGCCGCAAAATAGAAATCACATTGAGAATCAGAACCTTCCAGCAACTCCCGTGCATAGTCGTCGCTAGGACTTGGACATTTTTCGTACTGTGGTATCTACTTTTCAATACAATCGTCATAGAAGGCAGCCGTCTGTGATCTCTGCAAATTCCCTACACTGGTCTGCAACTCGCTGTCTGTGCCTAAACGATGTTTTTATAGCCAGTGATTTATGTGAACGAAGATATAAAATCTGAGGGCTCAATCGTGGTTGGCTGATGAAACATTTCCATCGAAAACGCTACAGGCTCTTCGTTGCCCCTATCGTGTGCAGTCTAGAATTGTAATGAAGAAGGGAACACATGACAGTTATGTTATGTGCACCTCACAGTTGGCGGGAGACGCTATTTTCTAGGCATCTTTACGTGCCTACTATGCACTCTGAACTGAAAAGTGCATACTAGACACATGTGCGGCACATCTGTGAGAAGCTTCACCTGATTTTCACAGTGGTTTTAATTTCGCGACCGATCGAAAGTTGACAAAAAAAACATAGCCCTCGTAAATTATCACAATATGCAATCATGGAGGTGGGGCGTCAGGATCGTTATAGTATTCATGTCTTTTTTTTCATTCATCAGTCTTATGACTAGTTTGAAATGTCCCGCCACGAATTCCTCTCTTGTGCCAACCTCTTCTTCTCAGTGTAGCTGAATGTATTCCAATTTCTGTCTTCCTCTACGGTTTTTATCCTCTCCAGCTCCCTCTAGTACCATTGACATTTTCCCCTGATGTCTTAATTCACATCCTACAAGCCTGCCCCTTCTTCTTATCAGAGTTTTCCATATCTACATCTATTTATATCATATTCCGTAAGCCAACTAACGGCATGTGTGACAGGGTACTTCTGTTACCATTCATTGATTCCCCTTCCCTGTTTCTCTCGCGAATACGCATAGGAAGAATGATTGCCGGTAAGCCTCTGCATTATCTCTAAGTTTTCGAATTTTGTCGTCTTACTAGGTTATCCAGTTCTCCGTAGAACCTCCTCATTCCTTACCCAATCAGACCACCTAAATTTGAACACATGTCTGTAGCACCATATCTCAAATGCGTCGATTCTCTTCTGTTTCGCTTTTTCACAGTTCATGTTTCATTATTATAGAATTCTGTGCTTTAAACGTACATTCTCAGAAATTCCTACCTCAAATTAAGGCGTATGTTTGATGCGATTATACTTCTCGAGGCCAAGAATGCCCTCTTTGCTTGTGCTAAACTTAACTATACTCCGTCCGAACAGGCCTCTAAGGCTCAACGGTATCGATCACCTGCCATGTTATCCTCAGCCACAGGCGTCACCGAATGTTGATATGGAGGTGGCATATGGTCAGCACGTCGCTCTCATGGCTGCTGTCAGTTTTCGTGACTCTTTGTTTGTGCTAGTCTGCTTTTTACGTCCTTGCTTCGTCTGTCATGGGGTACACAACTTCCAAGGTTGCAGACTCCTATTCTCATTCCTGCTACTTTTCATTATTTTTGTCTTTCATCGGCTTACCCTCAATCCGATTCGTTACTCATTAGAGTGTTCGTTTCATTCACTAGCTCCATTAACTCTTCTTCACATTCATTGAGGATAGCAATGGCATCAGTGAATCTTATCTTTGGTACCTTGATTGTAACTCGACCCCTGAACATTTCTGTTATTTCCGCCATTGCTTCTTCGATGTATAGCTTGAATAATAGGGGCGAAAAACTGCATCCCTATCTTACATCCTTTTCAATCCGAGCACTTCGTTTTTGGTCTTCCAATCATATTGTTCCCTCTTCATTCTTGTATATGTTGTTTATTACTCGTTTTTTTCCCTATAGCTTACTCCTGTTTTTCTCAGAATATCGAACATTTTGAGCATTTTAGATTGTCTGACACCTTTTTCATTTCGACAAATCCTATGAAACATGTCTCGATTTTTCTTCAGCCTTGCTTCCACTATCAAACGCAACGTTAGAACTACCTCTCTGAGGCCTTATCTTTCCTAAAGGTAAAATGCTCATCATTAGCAGATCATAAGTTTCTATTGTTCTGCGTATTATTCTTGTCAGGAACTTGGGTCCGTCAGCTGTTAAGGTGACCTGTACGTTAGTTTTCTGACTTATCTGCACTTGCTATCTTCTTAACTGCATGGATCATATTTTTCCGAAAGTCTGATGGTATGTCGCCAGTCTAACAGTTTGTCTTTTGTCTTTTTAAGTGGGAACGTTGGTACATAGTTTCAGTACCTTTATAACAAGTAATTACGGCATCTCACTGATGTACATTCATAAAAAAGAATATTTAGTACAGTAATTCCATGGGCCAACCTACCCCATTCACAGGATAAGTTGGCCCAGAAATTGGAGCAGGTTGGTCCATATGATTTTATCATTTAATTAGGTTCGACATTAGTTGTTTAACTGAAAATATATCGCCTTTAATAATCACAAGTGATTTTAATATAAATTTCTACAGTTTTATGACAAAAAATACAGTCATAAATTGTATCATTGTTATAATAGCAGTTTGACAGAAAATCATGTCCATAACTTTTATCAGTCTTCGCAGTTCAAACAGCCGTAAAAAATCCTTTCGCATCATTTTCTACACATGAAACATGTGCCCACCGCTTGCACTACGTGCATTGAATCTATTCATCACCTGTATTGCTATGAGAAAACGGTTTGAGACACCTAAGACACCGAGCGAGGTGGCGCAGTGGTTAGCACACTGGACTCGCATTCGGGAGGACGACGGTTCAATCCCGTCTCCGGCCATCCTGATTTAGGTTTTCCGTGATTTCCCTAAATCGTTTCAGGTAAATGCCGGGATGGTTCCTTTGAAAGGGCACAGCCGATTTCCTTCCCACTCCATCCCTAACCCGAGCTTGCGCTCCGTCTCTAATGACCTCGTTGTCGACGGGACGTTAAACACTAACCACTACCACCACACCTAAAACACAGGGAATCCTCATCCTCATCCTTCATCTTCATCTTGAAGAACCTTCTTACGAATGCCTACTTTCTTCCGCGCTTTATTTGAGGAGCTTTATCATGATCACAACCACTTTTACACAGTATTTCACTTTAAAGTGTTGTCTTTTCTCTGTTTGGACGCTTGTTGTTAGCGTTGTAACGCATCTTTCACTGGAGTATGTTTAAGTATTGCTGAAGCACTTCTTCTTTTCTTTTCTGTCTTTTTTTTCCTTGGTTATGACTTCTTAAATGGCGTTACTTCTTCAGGCTATCAAGCTTGGCTGTTGACGCGATATGATATTTAACCTAACAGGCGTTGTTACTGACAAAATAGACTTACCACTGTTTACTGCAGAAGTTGAAGGGCCAGTTTCAGCAATCAAACCGCAACCAATAACATTAGGACCTCGTCTATTTCTTGTGCACGAAGACAGAAAGTCATTATCGGCGAAAACGTCCCTGCTTAAGAGGGAAATGCCTGTCGCTCTGAATGCAACCAGTATGTTTCTGGGCGTCATTCCATTTGGTAGTGCAGATTTCACAATGCTTGGGAGATCGTATATTGTTATTGTTCGTTTGCTTCTTGTGACCCATGCATGACACGCCGAGTTTACAAACTTCTCAAAGGCGCTGTGAACACTTCGGTTGAAGAAATACAGTTTGTGACTACAGTGGACTGGAAAAGACAGAGGAGTGACACCATTTTCCTTGCAAAATCTAAGACTTCAGCTGATAAATGGGAACTGTGGTTGTGAATTATTACCAAGCAAGGTGCTCTTTGGAGTATACAAAATGTTACATGCATTTCAAGAAGCTAGTTTCTGTCATCCACCCTGGGGAATGGACACTATCATTGTTCTCAACAGGACCGTCTCAGATAAAATGAGGTTTAGAGTTAACCCTAAGGAATATGAAAAAATGGACGGACGCTGCACCCTGCTGCACTAACGGCTAAAACCGTAATGACTAGTGAAGCTCTTTCAGCAGAGGTTACCCGCCCTATTTGACGTAATCCCTTTCGAGCTACTAGTCTTTCAGACCTTTGGACTGTAGTGATTTATGATTTCATCTACATTCCAGATGTCACCAGGCTTCGGTCTCTGTCTCGTCAAAACATTGTTCAGGTTGTCAGAAACAAGGTTGTCTTGTGCATGGTGAAGCTACTACACTGCCAAACTAGATGCCTGAGGAGTCCGAATGGAGGGTTTTGGATGTAGTTTCAGAAATTCTGAAAACCAGTCAGGTACCGTCATTCCAAAATCAGTCCAATATTATGGTATTTTGCGTTGACGGGCAGTTGCGTAGGTGTAAGCAAACCGTCGAGCTTCTTTCAGTGGAAGGCCAAAGTGTATGTCACTAGCTTTAGTAAGATACTCGTCAAGCAATGTTTCCTGTTCATGTTCACATACCTTGAAACACCGATTTGTTTTAGCTACGTAGCCCCTATTTAAATAATCCTTGAATAAACAAAGACTTCAGAAAATTATCACCGAACTTAGTTTTATACACTACTTCCATTATATTTGATGTTGTAACTAAAATCTTAAGTACAACACTACAAAAAAATATATGTTACCTGAAATCTTTTTGCGAAGGCAAATCTATCCCAGAATTCTGTTGGCGTTTCAGAAGCTTCTAAATCTTTCAATATGTTACAGTACCTCTGTGATGTTTTCTAGGTATGTTTAACTCTCTGCTCAGTTCCCTAACGGATTTTTCTTTTCGTTTTACTTTTATAACTGCTAATCTCATTGTTGCTTTAGAAACATTGCCTCTTTCTGTTTTCTACCTTAGAACGATTCTAGATACAAAAAGGTAGAATGACAAAGATTAAAAACATGACTACATTTGAAGATATATGTGGATTTGAGACTTCAAAATAAATATCCTCCATTGTCACATAAGTAATAATTTCCACTTTATATTACAGTCGTTTTAGTTGAATACTTGAAGACAGTCATTGATTTTAGAAGGGGAAAAAAATAAATGATCAAATGTTACCTCTTTAAACTCAGTTCAGGACTCAATTTTCTTGCATAAAACTGCATTAAATTTGATCTGGGCTAAGTTGGACCTATTAAAGTTAATAAGAGTAATCACTTAGAAAAAGACAGTGGGGTGGGTTGGCCAGGTGGGCCAACGTGGGGCTATTGTGACCCACAGCCCTACTGGAATTATGTTAATTCGTTTATGAAAACGCTTTGATCATTTATCACCGTATACACTGTCAAAATAATCATTAATCTTTGGACTTTAATCGTCGTGCTTACTTCTTTCGTGAGAGTGTTACTTTGGAATACACAACAAAATATCTTGAGCAAGTAAAATTTACTTTCACTAACAAGAAAACAAAAAATGTGCACCCTACCTCACTCGACAATGTAATTGCACTAGCGCGTTTGTGGAAAGAACATGACAGTGTCGCCACCAACCTCCTAGGTCGGTGGCCCATTCTAACGGAAGTTTAACGAAATAATACCATCTAGCCATCGTGCCCCTATTGCCAACGTGCCCCAGTCTCTCACATATCAGTCAATGTGGTTTCGTGGAGTCTCTCCATCATCGAATCTAGGTGTTCGTAGGGAAATACCTCCTTCTTTCTCAAATGCTGAAACTTTTCATCATCATGATATGCTGCTCTGGTGGTATGCATATCCTCCCAATGCACTGTCTCAGCAAGTTTCTGAAAAGATGGGAGCGTGAACTGAAATGAATCCAGGAAGTGGAGCGCTATTCTTGAAGTGATTCATTTGGAGAATGTGAGAGGTGGCATGAGCCCCCTCTCACATTTCTATCTTACGATTCTCCTCTCTAGTTGCATGCGGTGGAGGGTTGCTATTCCTTCACACGCGGACTTCCCATGCAGCGTCTCTCCTCACCCGGGTGGTCCAGTGACTTTGAAAGGGTAGGCCGACAGGCGTCGGGGGTCGAGTGAATGCTTTCCGGACGCCGGCATTGTCAGGAGACGCGCCCGTTTGGGGCCGGAAATGGCGGCTGGGCTGGAGGTTCCGTTGCTTCGCAGAAGCTTAGCGAAAACACTTTCTGGCGGGCTACCAGCGAGGCGTGGGAATGACTTATGTACCCAGGCAGCTGTGGCGGGAAAATTCCCGCGCTTTCTGCAAAATAGTAACTGGGATTGGCTTGCTCAGGGCATAGCTCCGTGACGTAGCAAAATCAGCACAGAAATTGGTGCCAAGAATCTCCATTGGTGTGTGTGTGTGTGTGTGTTATCTTTCCTGCTTCTGTCGGAGAACCGAGGTATTAAATTTGCATGTACGCCGCCTGTCCGTTGCAGTTTGCCTTGAAAATGGCGGGGTGTTCTCCCGCCGAAATATCGGCGGTTGCTGAAAGTGTTACCTGGCTGAATTCCCGGAAGTTATTTGAAAGTTGTATACGCCAGGAGAAACTCAGGTCTCACAAATGTTCTCATGTCACTACTAACTCACCCGGATGGAGTCCGCTTTGAGCATGTACGTGTATTTTCAAAAACGCTGTTTCAACCCCAGTACCTGCTACTGCAAAAGATACTGCAGGGTGTAAATGGTGTAACATATACGACATTCAGTGAGAGCAATTAAATCACCCCGCCAGAAAGAGTAAAGGCAAACACTGTGTTCGTATTTGGCGATGTTGCTGTGGAAAACCAGGATCAAATTCTATGATATCTCTGTTTTGGTCGTTATATGGGTGTGGACGTATTTTATTTGACTCAGACATACTCAAGATTCCTGAAACAGTTGGTGAGAGATAATACAAATCTCATTATAGATTTCAAACAAGACAATTTGAATCTAAAACACTTTTACTAAGTGCATCCAGGAACCATCATGTCATTCAATGATTTTGTAAAGATATGTGCAGATAATACAAGGGCGTACCCAGGATCTGAACTGGGGGGGGGGGGGGGGGGGGGCGGCAGGTCATACTAGTCTCAGGAAACAAGGACTCGAGACAACATACAGCACTTCTTATTAAATAAAACAGTAAACCAGTGAAACACTGCTTTTAATAAACATTTTAAATACAAGAAAGCACTTGTACAATCCGAGAAAACATGCAGCATTTCTTATTAAATAAAACAGTAAACTAGTGAAAAACTGCGAATATCTTCTGGGGGGGGAAGGCTACCCCCCCCCTTTGCCCCTCGCTGGGTACCCCCATGTGCAGATTGTTGGACTCGCACACAGTACAGGATTCTCGTTATTGATAAATCAAGAAAACTGAATGGTGGTAGGTGGTAGGAGCAGACGGAACTTCCAGGAGTATTAAGTAAATGAATATGTTAGTATACACTGTACGATGAACAAATTTGCGCGTATGTCGGCACTCAGCTCGAGAGGATAGCTGTGTACAGGGAGGGAATGCGTCTGTACGCAGATGTAAAATGTCAGTCTCTTGAACGTAAGGTTAAGGAGATAGAGACGTATGCCCAGACCCTTCTAAGACTGATCAACGAACTAGATGCTATGGTTAGAGACATACACCCTCGTCATTCCGAGAAAGAATGTGGATAAACGAAGCTGCGAACGTTGATGGAATTGAAAACAAAGTACATGAGTTAACTACAAAGGTTGACCGAAACTTATACAAGGTGTAGCCTGTGAAGCAGCCCGCTTAGTATATAGCAAGATGTTGACTAAGCATAAGGTCATCATTGCACTAAAGGCTGTTCGAGAGAAGCTATGGCTCCTAAGGTTAGGACATATGGAATGAGAGCAGACCCCGAGAGAAACCTTTCAACCAGTTTCTGAATCTCTCGACTAATTCTCAGCGAAATTACACAGCGATGACGATGATGCTATTGCTAGTTTCATTAACTGTCACAGCAATGCTAGGATAGACAAAACATTCGGTGTCAGTGATGAAAAATCATGCGTCTTTTGCAAGTAACTTATACGTTCAAATGAAAAACCAATACAGATAGGCAATAGGGAATTTCAAGGAACAACAGGTTTACTGAACCTCAGATTCCCAAAACGCTCAAAAACAGTAAAATTTTCACCCAAAGATCTGGAGATGTATGGTGAAATAATAAAGTTGTCCACAGTAGACAGAAAACTAGGAAACCAACGCAGTGCAAAATACAGAGACGTTGTAAAACCATAATTATTAGACGGTCGTATTGACATTCAGTCCCCCCCCCCTTGAACCATGGACCTTGCCGTTGGTGGGGAGGCTTGCGTGCCTCAGCGATACAGTTAGCCGTACCGTAGGTGCAACCACAACGGAGGGGTATCTGTTGAGAGGCCAGACAAACGTGTGGTTCCTGAAGAGGGGCAGCAGCCTTTTCAGTAGTTGCAGGGGAAACAGTCGGGATGATTGACTGACCTGGCCTTGTAACAAGAACCAAAACGGCCTTGCTGTGCTGGTACTGCGAACGGCTGAAAGCAAGAGGAAACTACAGACGTAATTTTTCCCGAGGGCATGTAGCTTTACTGTATGGTTTAATGATGATGGCGTCCTCTTGGCTAAAATATTCCGAAGGTAAAATAGTCCCCCATTCGGATCTCCGGGCGGGGACTACTCAAGAGGACGTCGTTATCGGGAGAAAGAAAACTGGCGTTCTACGGATCGGAGCGTGGAATGTCAGATCCCTTAATCGGGCAGGTATGTTAGAAAATTTAAAAAGGGAAATGGATAGGTTAAAGTTAGATATAGTGGGAATTTGTGAAGTTCGGTGACAGGAGGAACAACACTTTTGGTCAGGTGAAAACAGGGTCATAAATACAAAATCAAATAGGGGTAATGCAGGAGTAGGTTTAATAATGAATAAAAAAAATAGATGTACGGGTAAGCTACTACAAACAGCATAGTGAACGCATTATTGTGGCCAAGATAGACACAAAGCCCATGCCTACTACAGTACTACAAGTTTATATGCCAACTAGCTCTGCAGATGATGAAGAAATTGATGAAATGTATGATGAGATAAAAGAAATTATTCAGTTAGTGAAGGGAGACGATGGGTGACTGGAATTCGACAGTACGAAAAGGAAGAGAAGGAAACGTAGTAGGTGAATATGGATTGGGGCTAAGAAATGAAAGAGGAAGCCGCCTGGTAGTTTTTTGCACAGAGCATAACTTAATCATAGCTAACACTTGGTTCAAGAATCATGAAAGCAGGTTGTGTACATGGAAGAACCCTGGAGATACTAGGTTTCAGGTAGATTATATAATGGTAAGACAGAGATTTATGAACCAGATTTTAAATTGTAAGACATTTCCAGGGGCAGATGTGGACTCTGACCACAATCTATTGGTTATTAACTGTACATTAAAACTGAAGAAACTGCAAAAAGGTGGGAATTTAAGGAGATGAGATATGGATAAACTGAAAGAACCAGAGGTTGTACAGAGTTTCAGGGAGAGCATAAGGGAACAATTGACAGGAATGGAGGAAAGAAATACAGTAGAAGAAGAATGGGTAGCTTTGAGGGATGAAATAGTGAAGGCAGCAGAGGATAAAGTGGGTAAAAAGACGAGGGCTAGTAGAAATCCTTGGGTAACAGAAGCAGTACTGAATTTAATTGATGAAAGGAGAAAATACAAAAACGCAGTAAGTGAAGCATGCAAAAAGGAATACAAACGTCACAAAAATGAGACCGACAGGAAGTGCAAAATGGCTAAGCAGGGATGGCTCGAGGACAAATGTAAGGATGTAGAGGCTTTTCTCACGAGGGGTAAGATAGATACTGCCTACAGGAAAATTAAAGAGACCTTTGGAGAAAAGAGAACTACTTGTATGAATATCAAGAGCTCAGATGGAAACCCAGTTCTAAGCAAAGAAGGGAAAGCAGAAAGGTGGAAGGAGTATATAGAGGGTCTATACAGGGGCGATGTTCTTGAGGACAATATTATGGAAATGGAAGAGGAGGTAGATGAAGATGAAATGCGAGATATGATACTGCGTGAAGAGTTTGACATAGGACTGAACGACGTAAGTCGAAGCAAGGCCCCGGGAGTAGACAACATTCCATTAGAACTACTGCTAGCCTTGGGAGAGCCAGTCCTGACAAAACTCTACCGTCTGGTGAGCAAGATGTATGAGACAGGCGAAATTCCCTCAGACTTCAAGAAGAATATAATAATTCCAATCACAAAGAAAGCAGGTGTTGACAGATGTGAAAATTACGGAACTATCAGTTTAATAAGTCACAGCTGCAAAATAGTAACGCGAATTCTTTACAGACGAATGGAAAAACTGGTAGAAGCCGACCTCGGGGAAGATCAGTTTGGATTCCGTAGAAATGTTGGAACACGTGAGGCAATACTGAACCTACGACTTATCTTAGAAGGAATATTAAGGAAAGGCAAACCTACGTTTCTAGCATTTGTAGACTTAGAGAAAGCTTTTAACAATGTTGACTTGAATACTCTCTTTCAAATTCTGAAGGTGGCAGGGGTAAAATACAGGGAGCGAAAGGCTATTTACAATTTGTACAGAAACCAGATGGCAGTTATAAGAGTAGAGGAACATGAAAGGGGAGCAGTGGTTGGGAAGGGAGTGAGACAGGGTTGTAGCCTATCCCCGATGCTGTTCAATCTGTATATTGAGCAAGCAATAAAGGAAACAAAAGAAAAGTTCGGAGTAGGTATTAAAATCCATGGAGAAGAAATAAAAACTTTGAGGTTCGCCGATGACATTGTAATTCTGTCAGAGACAGTAAAGGACTTGGAAGAGCAGTTGAACGGAATGGACAGTGTCTTGAAAGGAGGGTATAAGATGAACATCAACAAAAGCAAAACAAGGATAATGGAATGTAGTCGAATTAAGTCGGGTGATGCTGAGGGAATTAGATTAGGAAATGAGACACTTAAAGTACTAAAGGAGTTTTGCTATTTGGGGAGCAAAATAACTGATTATGGTCGAAGTAGAGAGGATATAAAATGTAGATTGGTAATGGCAAGGAAAGCGTTTCTAAAGAAGAGAAATTTGTTAACATCGAGTATAGATTTAAGTGTCAGGAAGTCGTTTCTGAAAGTATTTGTGTGGAGTGTAGCCATGTACGGAAGTGAAACATGGACGATAAATAGTTTAGACAATAAGAGAAGCTTTCGAAATGTGGTGCTGGCCGTGCGGTTAAAGGCGCTGCAGTCTGGAACCGCAAGACCGCTACGGTCGCAGGTTCGAATCCTGCCTCGGGCATGGATGTTTGTGATGTCCTTAGGTTAGTTAGGTTTAACTAGTTCTAAGTTCTAGGGGACTAATGACCTCAGCAGTTGAGTCCCATAGTGCTCAGAGCCATTTGAACCATTTTTTTGAAATGTGGTGCTACACAAGAATTCTGAAGATTAGATGGGTAGATCACATAACTAATGAGGAGGTATTTAATAGAATTGAGGAGAAGAGGAGTTTGTGGCACAACTTGACTAGAAGAAGGGATCGATTGTTAGGACATGTTCTGAGGCATCATGGGATCACCAATTTAGTACTGGAGGGCAGCGTGGAGGGTAATAATCGTAGCGGAAGACCAAGATATGAATACACTAAGTGGTAGCGTTCTCGCTTCCCACGCCTGGGTTCCCGGGTTCGATTCCCGGCGGGGTCAGAGATTTTCTCTGCCTCGTGATGGCTGGGTGTTGTGTGCTGTCCTTAGGTTAGTTAGGTTTAAGTAGTTCTAAGTTCTAGGGGACTTATGACCACAGCAGTTGAGTCCCATAGTGCTCAGAGCCATTTGAATACACTAAGCAGATTCAGAAGGATGTAGGCTGCAGTAGGTATTGGGAGATGAAGAAGCTTGCACAGGATAGAGTAGCATGGAGAGCTGCATCAAACCAGTCTCAGGACTGAAGACCACAACAACAACAACATTGACATTCAGTATAAAAGAGTCAGCAGTCAGCCCCCTCAGTATATACAGTATAACAACACCAATGAGATAATAGATCGACTACGACTGCTCATGAACTTAGCTACTGCAGGCAATACCGCTAGTTAGAATGAGCTTGTCTCACTAATTTGAGAGCTGAGAGAGATATATATAATCTAATGAGTATGGAGACAATAGTTTGAGAACTGCACAAAGCAGCATGCAAAACATATTCTCGTAGGCATGTTATGATTAAAGGTTTGGATGACTTATGGCTGGTTGAGCTTGTCGATATGCAGCAATACTCATATGAGAATACCGGATTCAAATATACATGGTGGGTCACTAACTATTACCACTAACAATAACTCCGAAAGTATGATAGGAGCTGAAAAGTTTGTGGGAAAAAGTTGCATGGGACAATGGGGGCCATAATATGACGTTGGTTTTTTGTTGCTAGGTGGGGTCGCTTCAGAGCCATGAAGGTCAACTTTGTTTATTTTAAATGGGATGCTGTAGTTTGGTACTTAATTTTCTGATAGCGGCCATCGAGACGAATCCAATGATGTGTAACAGTAAGGTCTTTGAAGTTCAACGAAGGTCACAAAGGTGGCATGAACGTCCATTTACAGAAGGTGTTCGAAGTGATAATCATTGGTACCAATGCAGTGCTGCAATCTTCTTATCATGGACTGAGTGGTATTCCTTGTCACATCAGCACTTATCGAAGCACATGCTCTGACAATTCTCTCTCGCATATCTTCAGGTTTAGTTGGAATGTCTTTATAAACAATGTCTTTTACGAATCCCTACAAGAAAAAAAAAACAGAGGCTTCAAATCTGGCGGAAGAGCCGGTCACGACACATCTCCTCCGCAACGATCTGGGTATTGTCTCTGCAACTCATTTCTAGCCATCAGCGAAAAATGTGCCGGACACCAGTCGTATTGATACCTCATTCTTTTCCTTGTTCCTAAATGTATTTCTTCCAATAACAGATCTAATGTTTCTTCCAGGAATGTGGTGTACTTCCTACCATTAAGATTTCATTCGATGAAACAGGAGCCTCTCATTCTGCTGACCAGATCCCACACCATACGTTCACCGACCACAGTTTTTGGCGTGCAACTTGCCGCAGCCAAAATGGATTTTGAGCTGCCCAATAATGTATATTAACATTTCCATGGTTCGTGAATGTAGTCTCGTCAGTAAATAAAATAAAATTAATAAATGTGTCATCCCTCTGAATCTAAAGTTGAGCCCATCGGCAGGATTCAATGCGACGCATACAGTCCGTAACCGTTAATTCTTGGCGGAGACGGATATGGTAGGGATGATATTTATGGTGATGCAGAACACGAACAACATTACCCCGGCTCATGCCAGATTCCCTTGCGATTTGACGCGAACTCACACAAGGCTCTCGAACCACAGTGGTAAGAGTACCAATTTCCGTTTCCTCGTTAGTAACTTGCCTTTGCCGGATATGTTTCCGATGCGTTAAAGATCCAGTTGTTCTCAATTTATCATACACATATTTAAATGTACGACGTGTAGGGTAAGTATGTTGAAGATATACACTCCAGGAAATGGAAAAAAGAACACATTGACACCGGTGTGTCAGACCCACCATACTTGCTCCGGACACTGCGAGAGGGCTGTACAAGCAATGATCACACGCACGGCACAGCGGACACACCAGGAACCGCGGTGTTGGCCGTCGAATGGCGCTAGCTGCGCAGCATTTGTGCACCGCCGCCGTCAGTGTCAGCCAGTTTGCCGTGGCATACGGAGCTCCATCGCAGTCTTTAACACTGGTAGCATGCCGCGACAGCGTGGACGTGAACCGTATGTGCAGTTGACGGACTTTGAGCGAGGGCGTATAGTGGGCATGCGGGAGGCCGGGTGGGCGTACCGCCGAATTGCTCAACACGTGGGGCGTGAGGCCTCCACAGTACATCGATGTTGTCGCCAGTGGTCGGCGGAAGGTGCACGTGCCCGTCGACCTGGGACCGGACCGCAGCGACGCACGGATGCACGCCAAGACCGTAGGATCCTACGCAGTGCCGTAGGGGACCGCACCGCCACTTCCCAGCAAATTAGGGACACTGTTGCTCCTGGGGTATCGGCGAGGACCATTCGCAACCGTCTCCATGAAGCTGGGCTACGGTCCCGCACACCGTTAGGCCGTCTTCCGCTCACGCCCCAACATCGTGCAGCCCGCCTCCAGTGGTGTCGCGACAGGCGTGAATGGAGGGACGAATGGAGACGTGTCGTCTTCAGCGATGAGAGTCGCTTCTGCCTTGGTGCCAATGATGGTCGTATGCGTGTTTGGCGCCGTGCAGGTGAGCGCCACAATCAGGACTGCATACGACCGAGGCACACAGGGCCAACACCCAGCATCATGGTGTGGGGAGCGATCTCCTACACTGGCCGTACACCACTGGTGATCGTCGAGGGGACACTGAATAGTGCACGGTACATCCAAACCGTCATCGAACCCATCGTTCTAAAGGGAACTTGCTGTTCCAACAGGACAATGCACGTCCGCATGTATCCCGTGCCACCCAACGTGCTCTAGAAGGTGTAAGTCAACTACCCTGGCCAGCAAGATCTCCGGATCTGTCCCCCACTGAGCATGTTTGGGACTGGATGAAGCGTCGTCTCACGCGGTCTGCACGTCCAGCACGAACGCTGGTCCAACTGAGGCGCCAGGTGGAAATGGCATGGCAAGCCGTTCCACAGGACTACATCCAGCATCTCTACGATCGTCTCCATGGGAGAATAGCAGCCTGCATTGCTGCGAAAGGTGGATATACACTGTACTAGTGCCGACATTGTGCATGCTCTGTTGCCTGTGTCTATGTGCCTGTGGTTCTGTCAGTGTGATCATGTGATGTATCTGACCCCAGGAATGTGTCAATAAAGTTTCCCCTTCCTGGGACAATGAATTCACGGTGTTCTTATTTCAATTATCAGGACTGTATTTCAGCATATAAGTCTTCCCATTGAATTTCACATTTCAGGATATAATTAATGCGGACCTAGAACAAAACTTCAGAAATATTTGGCTCATAGAGATAACGGGATTAACCTGCTTGACGAGGCGTGTTTGGAACACGATATTGTATACGCAAATCATAAAGAACTACCAGGATGCCACGCTGCAGATCGAATTTTAGCCAAAAAAGCCAAGGTAATACATGCGATAAAGGGTACTGCTATACAACAGTGTACTGCAGCATTTGTAGTTGATAAAACCATGCATGTTAAAACTAAATTGGGCTTGGATGTGAATTCCAAGCAAGGTACGAACGCTGCACGACATGCACTGAAGAAGAATAAGAAGACAACGATGAAGAGGAAGAAGAAGAAGAAGAAGCCAGGTCAGGAGTATTTAAAAAACTGCATCCTGACAGCGATGTATGCACCTAAAAGTGCTCTGAAGCATTAAGGACCCGTTAAAGCACTCAGGGTTCTGCCGATACCCATGGCATTAGGTGGAATTATCCCCCTTCCTCATTCCATTTCCCGCAGGTCTCTCAGCGATATGTTCACTGCCTGGTGGTGCTGCAGCTATTGCCAGAACAGTCAAGAACGCAGAGAACTTCCAGGAGCAGCTAGAGGAAGCAAGAAGACGTAACTGCATGATGGAAGCAGCAGGCATCGGAAAAGGACTATAGCTGAAACCATACAAGAAAGGACTAGATCTCTTCATAAATAAAAACAGCCCGTTAGCTATCCTACCGGATATATGGCTTACAAATACATACCTGCACAAATTTGTTAGGAAAAATTCAGCATTCCAAGATTCCGTGATGTGTTTGTGAGGGATACATTACCAAAGACTATGTTGAAATCTGGAGAATGTGTAACTATGAATTTAGATGTTGCTGAGGGACCAGGAACCCACATCGTGCCGTACGTTAAGAAAAATGCAAAGAATGTCTACTATTACGACTCATTTGGAGACTTGCAGCCGCCAGAAGAGTTACAACTATATTTAAACAACAGAATACGTGTGTCCTATAATTTTCGTCGCTAACAAGACTTTAATACCTACTTACGCGGGCATCTGTGCATCATGTGCCTCCTAACGTTTCAGGAGAAGCATACATATAAGGAGCCGCATGAAGCACGCACCTGTCAGTTGATTTTCAGATGCAATGTCATATACTCTGACTTTAAAAGAACGATCGTTATTACTACGCGCGAATTACTTCCCACTGATTGATTTAAGCAACATGGAGTGTAATATTGTGCTGACTGAACTGGAGACTTCCAACAACATTCCGAATATCACGAAAGCTAATAATAAACTTCATCTGGAAATCAATGGTGGAAAAGAAATTGTGGAAATAGTACCTGGTGCATACGATACTGAAATAAAGTTTCAAAACGGTCTGCAAAAGGGACTGTGCTGCGTGCAAATATCAATACACTTAAATCTGAAATAAAGAAAAGGGGTGCAACGTTTCACTTTGTAACAGGACCGGGAGGAAAGAGGGTAGATATGCAGTGCTAATAAAAGCTAGCCTTTAGGACTCGAGACTGTACAACACTCCCTAGACACAGGAACTGGGCTGGATATTTAACTACCGTGTGCCTAAAACCACGTACGTGGTCCTTCCTGCGCTGGTTGATCTGCTTCTCTCAGCACTGCCTGCTATGCTGTGTCCTGTAACAACTATTGCCTAGCAGGGAGAAGAGCCACTCACTCCAACAATTCCAATCTGGTAGAATGCACTGTGTTCTGTTAAACACTCGCACAGGGTGGGGCTGCGCTGTTCACAATTAACATTATTCCACAATGGACGTGATCAGTATTTGTACTCCAGGTACGTGTCCGTTGTGACGTATAAGGTTGCTGTCTAAATGATGGCATCCAATGCAAAAACACGGTGCATAGAACAAAATAATCACTGTTCAACGGATGTTTTATCAGTCGACGATTGGCACATTTCTTCCAACAGTACTAACCAGTTCAATAGCTTATAACACGAGCGTCCGCGTGAATCGTGACACGGATGGTCCATAAAATTTCGGGTACGATAAACAAACGAGAAAGTACCTGCGCTCGTGATATTCAGCCAGTCAAAGCGATGTGTGTTTCTCTCGCTTAGAACTTGCAGTTAGGATCATACCAGTCCACATTATTTTTTCTGTAACCGTCGCGACGCGGTTGATTGTTGTTCTCCCAACACGACACACGAAACCGAGAAACATCCCCTTTTGGATAAACGTTGATATTGCGTCGTGAACACTAAAATTAAACGCAAAACTTGCGTGGCAAACATTTTTAATTACTTCACCATAACTTGTAAGGTAAGCGCTGCAGCCACGGCATCAACTCAACACTCTGTCCACGCTCCACGAAAGCTACGCCACGACTCCCCACTGTTGCTCTGCGCTTGGCAGAGAGGCGACTGTCGATGGTCAACGATACAATCTATACTTACATTCTCGCACAGAAAAGTTTTCGAATTGTAGTAGAGAATTGGGAAAAACAAATAATGAAACCCCTCTGGTGGTGACAATTTGGGGGGGGGGGGGGGGGTTGTGGAACATTTCGTCCCACGAATAGTGTCACAGTCAACTGATTACCGCAAAGCCATACTATGACAAACGCTTACAAACCTACCTACAGTGCAGCCCGCTACAGAAAAGCATAATTACAATCATAAGATAAAGAAAAATACAAAATCAAAATACAATATCATTTAAGTTCCTGAAAAAAAGGTATAGATGCATAAACGCTACATAAACGCAGTGATTTTAAATACACCGTCGGAACAAGAAAAAAAATTTTTTTGCACTTACACGTCAGCACTTGGTCGTCCACACACACACAAAATTCATTACTCACAGCACTGCACCTCTAAGGCGTTAATTCCACGAAAAAGTGGAGAACGGGTTAGTCTGTTACAGCGCTGACAGCTCGCACCCAGATTACACGACCGCTGACACAGCAATACTGTACTCGAACAACCAGACATCAGATCCCCACCCTCGTCTTGAGGTAATCCCTCCAAGGTGTACATGAAACAAACTTAACAGTCCCTCTTCAGTGTTGACCTGCTCTTAACCTACGTATCATATCTTCAGCTTATATCTATTCAGAGTAGCCCTTAAAGTTTGCTCAACTAGCTTTAACAGGAATACGAGAATTAAAGTAATATCTACAAAACTTTAAATGAGCCTGCGCGACCTGAAAATATAGATTTTCGTGCCTAAGCACGATAGCAGCTAGTCTCCATGTTGGAGCGAGGAAAACAAAATTCTGCAACTTACCCACATATTAAGAATCATATCGACAATTTGGAACACGCCCATCTCGCTTTTTCATAAAGAAAAATACACATATGGAACAAGCACTAAAAATACTCAAAACATGAACATAATGCCAGACCACTTAGCATGTTAACACTTATCAGTACCACCCAAAAATATCATTATCACCACTCAGCTCTAAGCACACAAGAAAGTCTCAGTAAATACTCCCATAAGAAACAAACACTTATTTATACTGTTCAAAAGTTGTCAGTCTACATAAACAATTAACTATGTAATCACGCACTCAGCAGAATTATTTTACCATACATTTTTACTGCTCATAATATGGTTTAATGTTTTCCACATGATGTTTGCCCTCACCTCCACCAGAATTTATGGCTTCCAACTCGACAGTATTTGGACACTCGATACCTATAATACGATACGGACTCTTGTAGACATGATTGAACTTCTGTAACTCTATGTTTACCTTGCTTGAACGCATATGAGTCTTAATTAACACAAGATCTCCTACCTCATAGCTTATGGGCCGCACTATTCTATCGTGCTTCTCCATTCTCTGCTGAGCGTTCTCACATAATCGTTCCATGGCTAACTCTATCTTCTCATCCCACCTTCGATCTGTGGCTGGGGAGTTAACCAAAGTGTCAGAAAACATACTTTCAGATGGCTGGTTAAGCAGAACTTCGCATGGTGCTAATCCCATCAAGGTATGAGGCATATTGTTGATTACTCTTTCGAAGACCTCTAAACAATCCTTCCATTTACCTTGCTTGCGGTTGCAATAAATACGACAGATGCGGTTCACTTTCTTCATAATTCTCTTTGCCAGATTAGAAGCCAGTCTGTATTTTTCTGTTAAGACTTGTTCGACGTTGTTCCTCTCTAGCATCTCCTTCCACTCTCTTGAAACAAACTGTGGACCATTTTCTGTCAAAATTTGCTTGGGTTTGCACACATTTACAAAGTAGTGGTTCTCCAGTTTACTGGACATTACCTTACCATTTGCGCTCCTTAGTGGGTAGAACTTCACATACTTCGAACACACCTCTAATATTACCATACGTTGTGTACAATTGCCACGGGATTTCGGCAGAGGACCGAGTAAATCGACAGCCACAATATAATTGCTACCTTTTGGAATTACGGGATGCATAGAGCCTTGATGTCTGACAGTTGTCGTCTTCGCCTGACATACATCACATGTTCATAGAATCTTGCAAATCTTGGTATTCATACCCAAAAATATACACTCTTTCTTGAGTTACTCGAGTCTTGTGATGACTCATCCATATGCCGATACAGAATTTGTTGCTGAATCAAATAATACCTTCTCAATTTCTCTTCCTTGCACATCCATACTTCACTTTGACACTCTTCAGTGTAGGATCCCGATTTTGTTCCCTTCCAATGTTCGTTAGCAACTTGGTCACAAAGGATTCATATTGCACGCCTTTTATCAAATTAATGCTCAATTCCATCCCTTGCAGACTACTCACATTGACGTCTTCAACACCCGGTAGCGTCCTCGAAAGTGCATCTGGTATGATATTTTGGTTTCCAAGTCGGTATATAACGCTAAACTGATATTCTTGCAAGGCGAGTGCCCATTAGCGAGGCGTCTATGATATAGCTTTCACTCAATCAGGAAAGACAATGCCTTATGGTCCGTTACAACCTTAGTGACTCTGCCTGCCAAATAGTATCCGAATTTGGTAAATCCCCATAGGACTACAAGTGCCTCTCTCTCTTTTATAGTGTATTGTCTCTCCCATTTTGTAAAGGCCCAGCTTGCAAATGCAATGGTCTTAATGTTTTCAGGATCAGCCTCGTCCACTTGGTACAAATGCACACCCAATCCAAAAACCGAACTAATACAGGCCAGGTAAAATTCTTTATTCAAATCCAAGTGTGAAAGTAATTGCAGATCACATAGCTGTTGCTTAATCTCCTCAAATGCCTGCTGGCACTTCTCAGTTCATTCCCACAACACTTGGTTCTTGAACAAGTTCAAGAGATGTGAGTTGTTAAGCGACTGCCAACTAACGAACTGCCTATCCCAACTGCATAACCCAAGGAATCCTCTTAGCTGCTTTTCTCAATGCGGAGCTGGAAAATCTTCAACTGCTTGCAATTTTGTGTCATCAGGCTTGATTCCTTGCCGAATTCTGACATCTCTAAGTTTGCTATGATACCTGCCCTTTCAAAGGCTATTAGCACCTCTTAGATTATCCTCACACGTTCTTCCCAAGTTCTGCTTGCAATTCAAATATCATCAACATACACATTCACCTTTTTAAATTAAATGTTCACCAAGAACCTTGTCCAGTGATCTCACAATAGCGGAGGTAGAAGTATTCAGACCGAACAGCAGCACACTGTATTGGTAGCTCCATCCTCCATACAGGAATGCCTTGTGTCGCCTAGTGTCCGTGTGTAGGGGTATCTGCCAATACCCTGATCTCAGATCAATACTACTAAACACCTTTGCCCCATGAAATCTCTGGAGCAACTCGTCTAAGTTCTTGGGTGTATCCAATTTTGGAATTATTATCTTGTTTTCTGGGTGTGCATCCAGTACAATTCTGACATCACCATTACGTTTCTCTACCACAAATAGCGGGTTATTATACTGACTGGTCGACCGTTCGATAACCTTCATCCTTAGCATCTTCTGGATCTCCTCCTACACTGCCTCACACTTTGACATATGGTCGTACAAAAAATGGCTCATGTTCCCTCACCTGCAGTTGACATTCTGCCGTCTTTATCACCCCTGGATCAATCAAAAAAACTCGCCTGTGCCTCGTCAGGATCTTTATCACCCTTTCCACCTGGTTTTGTCGTTCTAGGGACTGGAGTTTCTGCTCAATAAGTGCCTGCCTTGCCTTCTCATCTCCACTGCTTCTTGCATAATGCTGCTGAGTCTCCTCTTGTATTACTCTGTGGTGCTAATTGCAAATCAGCTAAACAGCATAACTCCCTCGTTCCTACCACCTCCCTAACACTGATTCTCCCTTTAAAGTCAATGATAGCTTCCTTTCCTTTCCTTTGCACTTCAACATAACCTCTCCCAAAATTCAGACGAGCCTTCTCCTCTATTAATCAGTCAACACCCAAATTTATAGGTAATGCTAACCTGGCACCACAAGTGCTGCTACACCACAATCCTTATCATTAAGCGTCATTGTGATTAAGGTTTGCTCCTTAATTACTTTGATTTTCACACTCACAGCACCTGTAATACATATACCATGCACTGGAAAGTTTGGTATGTTTCTTCCCTGCTCTAATCATTTTGTATATATCTTTTGGCACACAGCATTAACTTGGCTACCTGAGTCAACTAAAACATCTATTCATGTTCCAAAAACATTCGCTTTTACTACAGGTTGTACCATCTCATCTCCATCAAGTCATCGATTACACTATTTGTATCTCCTATCTTGCATATCGACATATTTCCTGGCCCTATGTCATTTGTCCCTGACTGGGCCGCATCAGGAACTTCTTCTAGTTTTCCACTCCTATCACACCGTAACATGTCGTAGTCGTTGTCCACATTCCACCTCCTGCCATCTGACTCAACTTCCTGAATTGACATACACTCTGTATTGTGGTGGTGTCTGTACCCACCTTGTTGTCCTCTGTAACCTCCACGACCTCGAAAACTACATTCAAATCTACTGTCTTCCTCTTGATTCCAATGTTGACCACTACACCCTCTATCATTACATGGTCGCGTACCAGCATTCTTCTCGCTGTTCCCTGGCACACCTCTATTATATCCACCTTCATCAGTTCCTCGTTCTTCATACAGTCTATGTAACTGTCCCAAAGCTGACTTAATCGCTTCTGCGTCGTCCTTAGGAATCGCTAGCAACTTCGCTTGAACTGCTACTGGTAGTTTACATATGATCACGGATACCATTGCCTCCATCTTGAGTGGCTCATCTAAATACAGGTTTCTTTCATAATAATCTTGGAAAAACTTCTTAAAGTTCCGGTCGCGACCTCTATCAAATCTTATGCCTTGGTATAAGCTGTTTCGCACATCATTCTGCTTTTGCAGAGAGGAATATTGTTTTAAAAACTCCCTCTCAAACTCCACATACGTCTCGCATTTTTGTGCTATTTTCATTCCCCAAGTACCAGCTTCGCCCTCAATTCTTGATACAACAAAGTGTATCTTCCGCTGTCCCATAGTGCAGGTAGCACACCCTTAGATTGGTCTAAATAGTCCCTCAGCTGCCACTTTCCGTTTGGATCAAAATTCCTAAAATTCCCAACACTGAGAAAGATCTCGTCATTTCATATGCCAAGTATGGTGCCTCCTGTTACGCCTCCATTGCACAATAACGATTTTAATTCATTTTTAACCTGTTGACCCACAAGGGACTGGGTCTTGGATACTTCATTGCACACCTGCTCTACATGGCGTACGTAAGCATCTTGATTCAGCACAATAGCTTTCACCTTGTGTTTACACTTCTGCACCTCCCCATCCAGTATTTCAAATTCTTTATCATAGACCTCAACCTTTTTGCTGAGTTCCTCTTTTACCTCAATAACTTCAGCTTCAACCTTGGTAAAACGTTTAGCCTGCTCTAAGACGGTTTGATCTACATCTGCATCTACATCCATACTCCGCAAGCCACCTGACGGTTCTATCGGTTCTTCCTTCTATTCCAGTCTCGTATTGTTCGTGGAAAGAATTGTCGGTATGCTTCTGTGTGGGCTCTAATCTCTCTGATTTTATCCTCATGGTCTCTTCGCGAGATATACGTAGGAGGGAGCAATATACTGCTTGACTCTTCGGTGAAGGTGTGTTCTCGATACTTTAACAAAAGCCCGTACCGAGCTACTGAGCGTCTCTCCTGCAGAGTCTTCCACTGGAGTTTATCTATCATCTCCGTAACGCTTTCGCGTTTACTAAATTATCCTGTAACGAAGCACGTTGCTCTCCGTTGGATCTTCTCTATCTCTTCTATCAACTCTATCTGGTACGGATCCAGTATTCAAGCAGAGGGCGAACAAGCGTACTGTAACCTACTTCCTTTGTTTTCGGACTGCATTTCCTTAGGATTCTTCCAATGAATCTCAGTCTGGCATCTGCTTTACCAACGATCAACTTTATATGATCATTCCATTTTAAATCACTCCTAATGCGTACTCCCAGATAATTTATGGAATTAACTGCTTCCAGTTGCTGACCTGCTATTTTGTAGCTAAATGATAAGGGATCTATCTTTCTATGTATTCGCAGCACGTTACACTTTTCTACATTGAGATTCAATTGCCATTCCCTGCACCATGCGTCAATTCGCTGCAGATCCTCCTGCATTTCAGTACAATTTTCCATTGTTACAACCTCTCGTACACCACAGCATCATGTGCAAAAAGCCTCAGTGAACTTCCGATGTCATCCACAAGGTCATTTATGTATATTGTGAATAGCAACGGTCCTATGACACTCCCCTGTGGTACACCTGAAATCACTCTTACTTCGGAAGACTTCTCTCCATTGAGAGTGACATGTTGCGTTCTGTTATCTAGGAACCCTTCAATCCAATCACACAATTGGCCTGATAGCCCATATGCTCTTACTTTGTTCATTAAACGACTGTGGGGAACTGTATCGAACGCCTTGCGGAAGTCAAGAAAAACGGCATCTACCTGTGAACCCGTGTCTATGGCCATCTGAGTCTCGTGGACGAATAGCGCGAGCTGGGTTTCACACGACCGTCTTTTTCGAAACCCATGCTGATTCCTACAGAGTAGATTTCTGGTCTCCAGAAAAGTCATTATACTCGAACACAATACGTGTTCCAAAATTCTACAACTGATCGACGTTAGAGATATAGGTCTGTAGATCTGCACATCTGTTCGACGTCCCTTCTTGAAAACGGGGATGACCTGTGCCCTTTTCCAATCTTTTGGAACGCTACGCTCTTCTAGAGACCTACGGTGCACCGCTGCAAGAAGGGGGACAAGTTCCTTCGCGTACTCTATGTAAAATCGAACTGGTATCCCATCAGTTCCAGCGGCCTTTCCTCTTTTGAGCCATTTTAATTGTTTCTCTATCACTCTGTCGTCTATTTCGATATCTACCATTTTGTCATCTGTACGAGAATCTAGAGAAGGAACTACAGTGCAGGCTTCCTCTGTGAAACAGCTTTGGAAAAAAGACATTTAGTATTTCGGCCTTTAGTCTGTCTGTAACAACAACAACGCTGTACTATTGTACATATAATTTTTTTTTCTTCTGATTTTCGATAAATTAGTGTAATCGATATTCTGATTTCATTTCTTTTTTTGTTTCATGTCATTATGTTAAGGAAACTATAAACAACTTTCAATGCAAATATTAATATTTATGTCAAATTTCAAGCAATGTTATAACAGAATTGAAATGTAAGAAACGTTGAAACTATTGTAGGATGTCGAAGTTGTAATTGTGCGTCTGGTCCATACGTAGGCAATGTATTGGGATATGTAGAATGCAAAACCTCTGGTGAATACCCTGTCTGTAGGGGAGCGGTAAAAGGTGGATGGCAGGCGAGCGCGGGAAAATGCACACGGGCGCTGCACGGCATAACGGGCTCAGCAGTAGTAGTCGGAGTTGGGCATCGGTCTGAGCCACACGTTCTGGATCGAGGAGGCTCTCCTGGAAGACGTAGTTTCATTGAGCCTCGGATGTGCCGTCCCGAGGCCTATACAGCATGGCAAAATTCCATAGGCACTAAATGGAAAAGAATTGCGACGCTAAGAAGAAGCAAAGTGCCGATACATCAAAAGCCATTGCTGTGGTTGTATGTGTGCCCTGTGCCTCGCCATCTCGCTGCCTGCCGACCGCCGCATCGATACGAACAGGTTGAAACTTTTAGTGCTGTATTCGTGTGGACCAGTGTTACTTTTGTTCCATACTGTTCAATAACAACTTAAATTTTACCAGAACTGTCCTATCTTTTAATTATCCTCACAACCAACCTAGACAGGGTCCTTTCCACATGTTGTGCAATCCGAGTGTCCCGAGATGAAGATTTAAAGTTTATGTTAATAATAATTACTTGCAGACCTAGCTATGTTAGAATGATGTTTAAAGAACTGTTTTGTTAATGAATCTATAGGTAAATAACAAAGGTCTGACAAAGTGGGGAGATAATTTTGAAATGGGTTTAGTAATGAAGTTTAATTATTTTGAGGCAGATATAATGGTAATTAAATGAGCAGGAAATAAGCTAAAAAGAGTAGTAACTCATATAGTGGAAATTTTGAGTGCTTAATGATTTCAATAAATTAATTGTTTTAATACAGTGATCGTAACAGTTTCAGGGTCACCCCCCCCCCTTTCTTATTCATTTGAATTCTGAAGTGTTCTAAACTGATTAGACCAGTAAAGTTAAAGCCAAATTAAAACCCAAAATTTATCAGTGTTTTACATTTATCAAAATTGACATTGTGTGTGTGTTTCGAAAGTGCTATTTCTAGGGTAACCTATGCCTGATTTTGATCAGATCAATGGACAGTACGAAGTTTTGTAGTAAACATTATAGTGTAATGTTATGTATTTATGGTTTATCCATATTGTTACAGAAAGTGAAATTATCAGTTCAGTAGATTTTCTGGTTCTAAAATTTACCATATTATGCAGTGTTACTACGTGCTGTTATGCTCGAACGTACATCAACTTGTACAGGGAAGAAACTCAGTTAATGCCTAATTAGGCTGGCGACCGTATTATTAACAAATTGGTAACATCTTATGTGTTGTTTCTTGTCCGTCCTGACGTGTAGTTGCATTTCGGACTTGCTTGACGTATCATTGTTATTACTGAGTGGGTGTAAGTCTGATTTGCCTCCATTCAGGTACACGCGGTCAATGTCTATACAAAAATCCTTTCTCTTAAGGTGAAGCCCGTCAACTTACTATAGTACAGGCTTTAAGGAGTACCGAGCGCACGAGCGTAGTGTTACATGTCATCCTCTGTTTCACTACCATTTTGGTCACAGAGTGTCTGGACATTTTGTTTTGATCCACCTACCGCTTTGACATAAGACCAAAATTTCTTAGGATTTTCTGCCAAGTCAGTACATAGAACTTTCCTTTCGAATTCATTGAACGCCTCTCGCATAGCCCTCATCACACTTCATTTCGCTTCGCGTAATTTTTGTTTGTCTGCAAGGCTTTGGCTATGTTTATGTTTGCTGTGAAGTTCCCTTTGCTTCCGCAGCAGTTTTCTAACTCGGTTGTTGTACCGCGGTGGCTCTTTTCCATCTCTTACGAACTTGCTTGGCACATACTCATCTAACGTATATTGTACGATGGTTTTGAACTTTGTCCACTGATCCTCAACACTATCTGTACTTGAGACAAAACTTTTGTGTTGAGCCGTCAGGTACTCTGTAATCGTCCGCAGCTCGTGGTCGTGCGGTAGCGTTCTCGCTTCCCACGCCCGGGTTCCCGGGTTCGATTCCCGGTGGCGTCAGGGATTTTCTCTGCCTCGTGATGACTGGGTGTTGTGTGATGTCCTTAGGTTAGTTAGGTTTAAGTAGTTCTAAGTTCTAGGGGACTGATGACCATAGATGTTAAGTCCCATAGTGCTCAGAGCCATTTGAACCATACTCTGTAATCTGCTTTGATCTAATCGAAGCATAAGTGTGTCTACCTTTTTATTACACTTGTCCCCCAATTTCTTTATGGCTGCCTCCAGTCGATCGTTGTCATCCTTCATTTGCTTATTAGTTTCTTCTGTCTGCCTATTGGTTTGGTCAAGCTGCCTAGTAGTTTGATCAAGCTGCCTATCAGTTTCCTCGAATCCCTTCTTCAGCATACTCGTTAATGCTGTGAACATGTCAGAGTCAGGCCTACACTCCTCTCGTCTGGATGTAGACACGACTGGTGATGACACAGCACCAGAGCTTCCCATTTCAACCGACAAACTACAGTATCCCATACCAGAATCTCTTGATATTTCAGTACTACTATCTTGAACCTTCCTCTCTATCGGACTACTTTCACCTGACGAATCTCAGTCTACATTCCTGACCATCACTGCTGCATTGATCTCATTAGCTGACATCATGAATTACTTACGTCACACCAGCAAGAAAATGGAAAAGGAGAGAAAAGAAAAAAATATAAAGACTAAATCACAGTAACCCTTCTGCATAGTACACAAACAAACCATAAGTCAATTGGCAACGCCGTATCTCTTCAACGCTGTGTTTCGTGATAATAAGCACACCAGACACACATAGAATCAATGTCACAAAAGTACACTTATATTTACACAAAAGATTCACTGTTGCTACAGCATTTCATTAGCATATTGCATGGACTATTGCGGCAGGACTGGGCAATGACATTTAAGTTTACTGCACTAATTGACCAGTGTCAAAGTGTATTGCCAATGTGATAAGTTGCCTCCACTGCATTATATCAACACTGGCTGCATTCCCTGAGATTATCTAAATAAGTCTGCATTGTGATCTATTACCCATCATGCCAGTTTTACAAGTTGTTTCCACTGTAATCATTTAATACTATTTTCATGAAATTCTGTAGACAAAGTCTGCACTGCTAGTCAGTTAGACTACAGCATTCTTTGAATGCGCGAGGAACCGCAGCGCTGCGTGAGACTTCCGTTGTTGACTGCCCATCGGCGTGAGTGGACATGACTTCGCACCAGCTCCAGGTGCCGCTGTGTCGATCAGCACTGCCACCAATTGGGCGGTGGGTGAAATGCATCAATGTTATGGTTGTAGTTGTTGGCTTTGCTCATAGGTGCTCCCCGCATAGTAGATGATGTGGCATGCAATAGCAGAATTGCTCTCCAACACAGGATCTTTGCACTGCACTCCATAAAAGAGAAGTAGAATCACTGTAACTTAAAACTCCTCGGTCCGCAGCGCGCACAGTCTTTCTGACGTCACACAACAATCCAAAATACGCTCAATGTTTCTATACATTATTTATGTTTTCATCTTCGAATAAATCGGCACCCTATCACCTAAGCTTACAAGTCCTGGAAACGCACGTCGCCATGTAATACGCCCGGGAGGAAATGGGGTAGATATGCAGTACTAATAAAAGCTAGGCTTTAGCACTCGAGACTGTACAACACTCCCTAGACACAGGAACTGGGCTGGATATTTAAAGACCGTGTGCCTAAACCCACGTCCCTGGTCCTTCCCGCGGTGGTTGATCTGCTTCTCTCAGCACTGCCTGCTATAATATGTTCTGTAATAACTATTGCCTAGCAGGGAGAGGAGTCACTCACACCAACAATACAAAGTTGATCTTGTAGAATTCACTGTGTTCTGTTAAACATTCACACAGGGTGGGGCTGCACTGTTCATAATTAACATTATTCCACAATGGACGTGATCAGTATTTGTACTCCAAGTACGTGTCTGTTGTGACGTATAAAGTTGCTGTCTAAATGATGGCATCCAATGCAAAACCATGGTGTGTAGAACACAAAATAATCACTGCTCAACGGATGTTTCATCATTCGACGATTGGCACAGTTCTTCCAACAGCACTAACCAGTTCAATAGCTTATACACGAGCGTGCGCGATCGAATCGCGACGCGGATGCTTTAAAAAATTTCGGGTACGATATACGAACGAGACGGTACCTGCGCTCGTGATATTCAGCCAGTCAAAACGCTATGCGCTTCTTTCACTTAGAACTTGGAATTAGGATCACACCAGTCCACAGTATTTTTCCGTAACCGTCGCGACGTGGTTGATTGTTGTTCTCCCAACACTACACACGAAACCGAGAAACATCACCTTTTTGATAACCGTTGAATTGCGTCGTGAACACTGAAATTAAACGCAAAACTTGTGTGGCAAACATTTTCAGTTACTCCACCATTTTATAAAATACTCGCTGCAGTCACGGCATCACCACAACACTCCGCCCACGCTCCACGAAAGCTGCGCCACGACTCCCCACTGTTGCTCTGCGCTCGGCAGAGACGACTATCGATAGTCAGTGATACAGTTCTATGTTTACAACTTTAAGCAGAAATATTCAATAGGACGACTACTGTGTTTCACAAAAGGGCGGGTTTTGAAGGAGGGTCCTATAAATTCTATAGATCCGACCAGTCAGTAGATATACTTTCTGTGAGTACAATCCACGCCAAGTGGAACATTATGGGAAACTCTTACCTCAACAACAGACTGATTCATACAATTTGCGGACTCTTCCTATACCATAAAACAGGGTATAAGATGATTGAGACCCCTACCAAAGCTATTTACCTCCCAGTAACAGTTCAGGCATTGGACTATCTGGAGCTGCCTATTGTGGACCAGGATAATCAACTTTTCAATTTTCGTGGCGGGGAAATCACTGTACAGCATACATCTAAAATGGAAGCACAAGTGACATTGAACGTGCTGAGACCCAGAAGACCTGTTGAAGACAGAAGCGACGACCTTTAACTTGCAGGACCGGAAGCCTTGGCAGCGAGCTTCCACCGGTCAAGATCGCAGCGTCCCCATATTGTCAATGAAGACAGAATGGCCAAAAGGTATAAAACCAAACTGCACAAGGCCAGCGTGGCTCTTCACAACAGAACAATAAGATGAAAACACATGCAAACTGTAAGTTTCTGGACGTCATTCTATATAACTAGCCCAGTGGAATATGTTGAGTGTATTATACACCAGAAATACTTCTAGCATAAACCTTATACATCAACCACATTTAACAAGAACAATGAAATAAGGATTTTCATCCAGCATTAAAATGCTTTAACCCTCCCATGCTACAGTTTCGTATATCTTGAGGAATCATTTACAAAAAGCGATGGTTCTGCTACAGTGCCATCGAACCTCACACATAACGCTTTAGTGTTCCTGTTTCATGGGATATGGTATGGGATATGGTATGAACTGAACAAGGTCGAGTTTAGGCATAATATCAACTCTTAAAACGTATGTCTCTGTTTCTCTCCCAGATTTGAAAGATTTAGAAAATGCAGGACGGTTCATAGATGAGCTATTGGATAGAATAGTGGAAGACTACAAGAGATTTACTGCATGTATATCTTCAAAATTTCTCATGGGATACTTTGAGGACATGTGGCGAATAGTTCTGAATACTAAACAGGAACTTATTCTGATATGGATGCAGCACATAACAACTCATATACTCAAGGAACTCAAGAAGACAACGAAATCGCCATCAATAAAATAATATTCAATAAAGATCAGGTGTTGACAAAAAACGGTGAGCTTGGTTTTCAAATACTTTGATTTATTTCTGAATCTGGAGGCACAGTTTACACAAGAAGTCACTTGACCAAAGAGATTCTAAAACCGCCTAAGAGTAAAAGTGCGAATGTTGTGACTCAAAATAAAAAACAGAGATAAACAAAACATTATGCCCATATATGATGTTGATTATTAATTTAACACAAAACTTCTTTTTAAATACATTAAGTTAAAAAATGTACTTTAACACTTTTCCTTGTTAAATAGAAATCAACAAACACGCAAACCCACAAAACAAAACAAAACTGAGTTTTACAACAGTCCCGTTTGACTACCCAGTATCTTCATACATGTCTTCGGTAGAGCTTTGATCATGATGTCCTCTACCTGCTCTTCAGATGGGATTTGATGAACTCTAACTCTTCCTTCATCAAGTCTTTCACGAATAAAGAAATGCTTGATGGCTATATGTTTGGTTCTATGATGAAATTCTGGATTCTCTGCCAACTTCACTACTGCCGAATTGTCAATACGGAGAAGTAGAATTTCAGATAATCTTATTGTTTCTCCAAATAGACAAGTTAACCAAATAACCTCCTTGACAGCTTCATTTGCGGCAACTAGTTCAGCTTCAGTTGTAGATGTTGCTACCATAGTTTGTCATTGACTTAGCCATGATATCGCCCCTCCTGCGTAGTTGATGACTACTCCGAATGTTGATCTGCCTGTTTTTGAGCTGCCTCCAAAATCTGTATCACTGTAGCATTCCAGAGTTGTGCTCTTTCCTCTTGATTTGTATGTGATTTCATATTCAGTCGTTCCTGATACATAACTGAAAACCATTTTTACTCTTAATATGTCTTCTTTGGTGGGACTCTCGAGAGATCTTGACAGAACACTTACACTGAAGGCTAGGTCTGGTCTTGTGCCAAGCATGAGATATATTAATGCTCCAACTACTTCTCTATTCCAAAAAGACTGTTCTACCGTGTCATCTTTCCCTGACTGTGAAATATCTGTAACTTTCAACATTGGGGTAGAAACTACTTTACATTCTGCAAAGTTGAAACATTTTAAAATTCGTTGTGCATAAGCCTTCTGGTGAATCTTGATACAGTCACCCTTTCCATGTTTAATTTGCAGACCTAAATAATAGTTTTCAGATGCCATTGTGATCTTGAACTCCTTTTGAAATTGTTGAAAGAAAATGTTCAAATCATTTGAATCAGTGGCAGCTACCAACCCGTCGTCAACATACAAAAAAAATTACCAGAACTTCTTTGCCATTTCTATTTTGAATGTACTTGCATGGATCTGCTTGGCTTACTCTGGAATTTAGACTGACCAAAAATTATCTGATTCGCTTGTTCCAGCATCTTGGTGCTTGTTTTAAACCATACAGGCTTTTCTTCAACCTGCAAGCTCTGTTGGTACCATCTTCAAAACCTATTGGTTGCGCCTTATAAATGATTTCCTCAGGTTTTCCATACAGGAAGGCCGTTGACACATCAAACTGTCCGAGATGCATTCTTTTAGTTGCAGCAACACTCAGAATAGACCGAATCGTTGTCATTTTTGCAACTGGATTAAAAGTTTGATTGTAATCTAGACACTCTCGTTGACTGAAACCCTTGGCAACCAGTCGAGCCTTAAATTTTTCGATCTGCCCCCTCCATTTGTTTTCAGTCGAAACACCCATTTACATGGTATTGCCTTGGCACCCATCGGTAAGTCTTCAAGCTCCCAGGTTTCATTTTCGATCAGAGATTCCATTGCTTCCTTTCATTTTATGCTGTCTTCATGTCTAAGCGTATCCTCATAGGTTTCAGGAACCTCAGTTGTGACAAAGAAATCTTCTGTTATCATTGCATAATCATTTACGTATTTTAGTCGCTATAATGATGAACGATCTCTTAACTTCACTCCTGTTTCCTGTTTGCAAGTTTCCAGAACGTCATCATAAGATTCTGGGTCTGAACTAGTTTCATGCCCCAAACTATCTTTTGATTGTGTATTTTCCTCACTCTCTGATTGAGTTTTAATGTAATCTGGACCTGCAATGAGCTTTTCAACATCTTGAAATGGTAGTGTAACTTGTTCAGTACAGCATCTCAGTTTTTCTTCAAACTGCACATCTCTGGACAGCACAATTGAATTACTTTCTTTTATCCAAATCCTGAAGCGAACATTACCATCAAACGAATGATATGTCCTTTCACAGCTTTCTTATCCATTTTCCTTCGTTTTTCACTTGGAATATGTCCACCCCCGGTAGCTGAGTAGTCAGCGCGACAGGGTGTCAATCCTAAGGGTCCGGGTTCGATTCCCGGCTGGGTCGGAGATTTACTCCGTGCAGGGACTGGGTGTTGTGTTCTCGTAATCATCATCATTTCATCCCCATTGACGCGCAAGTCTCCAAAGTGGCGTCAAATCGAAAGACTTGCAACCGGCGAACGGTCTACCCAACGAGAGGCCCTTGTCACACGACATGTACTTGGAATGTGTGCATAACATGTTGAGCCAGTAATCCTAATATGTTTAGTTCAAGGCTTTTTCCGTTCCCACAACTTATAAGGACTGTCACCTTCTACAGATGACTTCCCTGTCCTATTCAAAATGTAAATTGCTGTGTTAGCCAGTTCAGCCCATATCTGTTTTGGATAAGTGACATCTGGATGTGAATACTCAAGTGTCCTGGCCATCTCAACAACTGTCCTAGTATCCCTCTCACAAATACCATTTTGCTCAGGAGTATAGGGAGCAGTCAATCGCTGTGTTATACCATTTGAACTTAAGATGGATCTAATCTCTTTGTTATCAAACTCCTCGCCATAGTCACTCAGCATCTCTTTAACAGAGTACGTTGAACAAAATCTTTGAGAATTTTACTCAACTCTGGTTTTTCATCATCAAAATAATCATAACTTGGTGTAATTGTCTTTGAAGAAAACGAGGTAGCGTTTCTTCGGGAATGACTCATGAAAAGGTCCACACAGATCAGCTGTTATCAACTCAGCAGGCCTTGTTGACTTTTCTCTAGTTCCAAATGGTAGACGATGCGCTTTCCCAAATTTGCATGGTTCACAAATCTCTACCCCTTCCTTAATATCAATGTTAAATTCCTTTTTGAGTTTTGTTTTAACATGACGCTTATCTTGATGACCCCATCTCTCATGATACAGTTGAAGTACATTAAATCTATCTACCACTGAAAGATTCACAGTTGCACCCATCTCTGGCACTAAGGGTTCAATTTCTGCTTTGTATAAAGTGCCACCAACTTCACGATTTCCACACAGTCTCACTCTACCACCAATTGTCAAAGAGCAATATGTAGTACTTGACTGAAATATACTGTTTTTGTTACGATCTTGGGCAGCTAAAACAGAAATAAGGTTTTTGGAAATTTGTAGTACATATCAGACATCAGTCAGGGTCAGCTCTTCACGTCTGCTGCCAACTTTTGACAGAATCCGAATTGATCCTCCTGTTGCTTCTAGAGACTCCTTTCCAGCGGCCTTTATACAGCAGGGATTGTTGAACATTTCCAAGTTGACAAAGTAATCAGGACTATTTGTCATATGCTTCGTTGCACCATTGTCAATCCACCAGTTGTATACGTCCACTTCTAATGAACAAGCCTCGCCATAAATAGTAAACAATGCTACATTCGTTACTACAGTTTTGTCCATGTTTTTCTGCACAATTCTATTTTTAGCTGGTCTTCCGTCAGCAATCCACTTCTTACAATATTTGATCTAATGGCCCGGTTCTTTGCAATATTTACATTTTCCTTTAACTCTGAATTTGCTAGTTTTTATTTTGTTTTGTACACCTGATTTGACTACTAATGACTCTTGTTCGATTTTGTCGCTACTCTTTGTGAAATTTCTCTCAAACACGCACAATTGTTCCTTTAATTCATAAAACATTTTCTTATTATCTTTCGTTAATAACATCCAACTCGATTTAAAGGAATCAAAGCTTGCAGGTAGAATATGTAAAACTTTACATACCAATAGCACAGTTTCTCCCTTTGCTTCAAGTCCTTTGTTGAGTTTATTCCACAGACTTAACTTTGCTATGTGTGTGGAGGTGTCTTCTCCCTGTGTCCAACTGAATGCGAAGAAATCTGAACAAATCTTGAACACCTGGTCCTTTGATGATGCTTCGAAATTCTGCTTCAATGCCTCCAATGCTTCATGAGCCGCTTCTTTGTCCATGATCTTCTGATACACAGTGTCTGTAACTGAACTTGTAATCATCGACTAGGTATAACTGTTTGCCTTATGGTAAAAATTTGACTTGACTTTATGATCCTTTATTGCTGCATCATTAGCACCTTCAGACAGTGGCTCAGGTTTTACCGACTTGCCATCAGTTATGTCTAAAGCTCCTTCATGATGGTTAATTAGATCTAGTATTTTTCTCTTCCACACTGGACAATCAGTTTCGCTATTCAGCGGATTGATATGTTTTACCACATCCTTTTAAACTCTAAAACCAAAAACACATTCTCAAATACGAGTTTAAAGAAAACTGTATCTGTCACTTTTTGAACACATTTTTATTCATGTAACTCGGATCCATAACCTATTGTATTTTGTTGAGAAAAAAAACTTATTTATTCTCAATAAAGATCAGGTGCTGACAAAAAGTGGTGAATTTGGTTTTCAAATACTTAGATTCATTTCAGAATCTGCAGGCACTGTTTACACAAGAAGTCACTTCACCAAAGAGCTTCTAAAAACACCCAAGAGTAAAAGTGCGAGTGTTGTGACTAAAAACTAAAAACAGAGATAAACAAAATATTATGCGCATATATGATGTTGATTAATAATTTAACACAAAAATTCTTTTTAAATACGTTACTAAAAAGAATTTACTTTAACAGAAAATGACTCACATGACTGTATCAGACGAACAGCATTTGAAGCTTTCAGAATTTTTAATGCTATTCTATTTCTACCATTCTCTTTCTGTTCATGGGAGGTTTTCGAGTACCCAGTGTATTAAAACGTCTACTTAACTGGAGATGCCCAGGTTGCATTTCAGACCAATAGGAAAGGGAATATAGCAAACGGTTCCACCAAATTTGATAATTGCATGTTACCTGATGCCAGAATCTACTTGAACTGGGAATTTTGCCCATATGATAATTCACAACTGCAGTGAGACGAAAACGAATACAGTTTAGCAGATGACATGTACACGAGGTTCTGTGCTTTGTACTATGAAAAGGAGGGCTGTCTACTCAGTCCATAGAAATCCAAGGAGCTGGCGCCAATCATCGTAATAGGCTGCTCAAAACAGATCGACGTCATTAAATCGAGGCCTATAGACGTGAGAAGTAAATTTACGTCTTCTGAAAACTTTCCCGAGCACACAGTCATGTATTCTCTAGTTCTACATGACTGTGTGATTAACTATTGCCCACACACTGGCGTCATGCAGCAAGCTGTACAAGTGAACAAGTGCTGCATTTCACAATGGCATCTCGTGGTGTGAATGATCATTGCAGATGGTCAGGGTTTCTACAGGGTGTTTCAAAAATGACCGGTATATTTGAAACGGCAATAAAAACTAAACGAGCAGCGATAGAAATACACCGTTTGTTGCAATATGCTTGGGACAACAGTACATTTTCAGGCGGACAAACTTTCGAAATTACAGTAGTTACAATTTTCGACAACAGATGGCGCTGCAAGTGATGTGAAAGATATAGAAGACAACGCAGTCTGTGGGTGCGCCATTCTGTACGTCGTCTTTCTGCTGTAAGCGTGTGCTGTTCACAACGTGCAAGTGTGCTGTAGACAACATAGTTTATTCCTTAGAACAGAGGATTTTTCTGGTGTTGGAATTCCACCGCCTAGAACACAGTGTTGTTGCAACAAGACGAAGTTTTCAACAAGACGAAGTTTTCAACGGAGGTTTAATGTAACCAAAGGACCGAAAAGCGATACAATAAAGGATCTGTTTGAAAAATTTCAACGGACTGGGAACGTGACGGATGAACGTGCTGGAAAGGTAGGGCGACTGCGCACGGCAACCACAGAGGGCAACGCGCAGCTAGTGCAGCAGGTGATCCAACAGCGGCCTCGGGTTTCCGTTCGCCGTGTTGCAGCTGCGGTCCAAATGACGCCAACGTCCACGTATCGTCTCATGCGCCAGAGTTTACACCTCTATCCATACAAAATTCAAACGCGGCAACCCCTCAGCACCGCTACCATTGCTGCACGAGAGACATTCGCTAACGATATAGTGCACAGGACTGATGACGGCGATATGCATGTGGGAAGCATTTGGTTTACTGACGAAGCTTATTTTTACCTGGACGGCTTCGTCAATAAACAGAACTGGCGCATATGGGGAACCGAAAAGCCCCATGTTGCAGTCCCATCGTCCCTGCATCCTCAAAAAGTACTGGTCTGGGCCGCCATTTCTTCCAGAGGAATCATTGGCCCGTTTTTCAGATCCGAAACGATTACTGCATCACGCTATCTGGACATTCTTCGTGAATTTGTGGCGGTACAAACTGCCTTAGACGACACTGCGAACACCTCGTGGTTTATGCAAGATGGTGCCCGGCCACATCGCACGGCCGACGACTTTAATTTCCTGAATGAATATTTCGATGATCGTGTGATTGCTTTGGGCTATCCGAAACATACAGGAGGCGGCGTGGATTGGCCTCCCTATTCGCCAGACATGAACCCCTGTAACTTCTTTCTGTGGGGACACTTGAAAGACCAGTTGTACCGCCAGAATCCAGAAACAATTGAACAGCTGAAGCAGTACATCTCATCTGCATGTGAAGCCATTCCGCCAGACACGTTGGCAAAGGTTTCGGGTAATTTCATCCAGAGACTACGCCATGGTGGATATGTGGAAAATATCGTACTATAGAGTTTCCCAGACCGCAGCGCCATCTGTTGTTGAAAATTGTAACTACTGTAATTTCGAAAGTTTGTCTGCCTGAAAATGTACTGTTGTCCCAAGCATATTGCAACAAACGGTGTATTTCTATCGCTGCTCGTTTAGTTTTTATTGCCGTTTCAAATATACCGGTCATTTTTGAAACACCCTGTATGATGATGAGTGCAGACATTTCATATTTAGGGATGATGCAATTGTAGCATACAAAGAAGAAACAGGTATAATAGGAACACTCCCAGTAAGCACTGCATTATCGAGATCTTTCAAGTATGTGAAGTGTGCTAAAACATGGAGGAGTGAAAAGTGGTTAACACATTTGTACCAAGGAATTAACTGGGATGATCCTGGTATACCCAATAAAGAAATGGTGGCGTCGCTTCGATTATTCGACCACACAGATAGCATCTACATCAAGGAGAAGGGCATCACAAGGATGCATCGAATCTTCAAATATGTTGCTATTCAAGACCTGGAATTCTACAGGTGCCCTGCTCTCCGCTAACTCAGGAAAAATAATATTATGTATGAAAACATTGTTCTGTATCTGCTTATGAAAACGTCAAATTTTGTCTTTAAGTTGGATGAGAAATAAATGATTTCCTTTAACCTTATATTCTGTGTACTCTTTTTTAATCCTTTCACCCTGTACCACTTTGCTAGTTTTATACTATGCATCTTTAGCCAAATACTATCTCTGTGGTTTTCTTCAAGCACAGGAGATTTAATTTTAGACATGTCTACTGAATGTCAGTGGAAGTGGTCATGGTCACATGCCACATGCTCTCACAGTGAAACACATGCAGTATGATATTCAAAATCCCATGCAAACATTACAATTTTTTTTTATTTTCCATCTTAAGACTTCACTGACTTAACAGCACTAATGTTCAAAACTAGTATCATTTGTGTCTTGATCACCCTTTGCACACATACACACAAATATATATATATATATATATATATATATATATATATATATATATATATATATGTGTGTGTGTGTGTGTGTGTGTGTGTGTGTGTGTGTGTTGTTGTTGTTGTTGTTGTTGTTGTCTACAGTCCAGAGACTGGTTTGATGCAGTTCTCCATGCTAGTCTATCCTGTGCAGGCTTCTTCATCACCAAGTAACTACTGCAACCTACATCCTTCTGAATCTCTTGGTCTCCCTCTACAGCTTTTACCCTCCACACTGCCCTCCAATACTAAATTGTTGATCCCTTGTTCCCTCAGAACATATCCTAGCAACTAATCCCTTCTTACAGTCAAATTGTGCCAAACGTTCCTCTTCTCCCCAGTCTGATTCAGTACCTCCACAGCAGTTATGTGTTCTACCCATCTAATCTTCAGCATTCTTCTGTAGCACCACATTTCGAAAGCTTCTGTTCTCTTCTTGTCTAAACTACCTATGGCCCCTGTTTCACTTCCATACATACCTACATTCCATACAAATACTTTCACAAAAGACTTCCTGACACTTAAATCTATACTTGATGTCAACAAATTTCTCTTCTTCAGAAACGCTTTCCTTGCCATCGCCAGTGTACATTTTATATCCTCTCTACTTTGACCATCATCAGATATTTTGCTCCCCAAAAAGCAAGTGCCTCATTGCCTAATCTAATTCCCTCAGCATCACCTGATTTAATTCGACTACATTCCATTATCCTCGTTTTGCTTTTGTTCATTTTCATCTTATATCCTCCTTACAACACACTGTCCATGCCCTTCAGCTGCTCTTCCAGGTCCTTTGCTGTCTCTGACAGAATTACAATGTCATCGGCAAACTTCAAAGATTTATTTCTACTCCATGAATTTTAATTTCTACTAATTTTTTTTCTTCTGTTTCCTGTACTTCTTGCTCAATATACCGACTGAATAACATCGGGGATAGGCTACAACCATGTCTAGCTCCCTTCCCAACCACTGATTTCTTTTCATGCCCCTCGACTCTTGTAACTGCCATCTGGTTTATGTACATATAGTAAATAGCCCTTCGTCCCGCGTATTTGACCCCGCCACCTTCACGATCTGAAAGAGAGTATTCCAGTCAACATTGTCAAAAGCTTTCTCTAAGCCTACAAATGCTAGAAACGTACGTTTGCCTTTCCTTAATCTTTCTTCTAAGGTAAGTCGTAAGGTCAGTATTGCCTCACGTGTTCCAGTATTTCTACGGAATCCAAACTGATCTTCCCCGAGGTCGGCTTCTACCAGTTTTTCCATTCGTCTGTAAAGAATTCGTGTTAGTATTTTGCAGCTGTGGCTTATTAAACTGATTGTTCGGTAATTTTCACATCTGTCAACACCTGCTTTCTTTGGGATTGGAATTATTATATTCTTCTTGAAGTCTGAGGGAATTTCGCCTGTCTCATACATCTTGCTCGCCAGGTGGTAGAGTTGTGTCGGGGCTGGCTTTCCCAAGGTTATCAGCAGTTCTAATGGAATGTTGTCTACTCCCAGGGCCTTGTTTAGGCTTACGTCTTTCAGTACTCTGTCAAATTCTTCACGCAGTATCATATCTCCCATTTCATCTTCATCGACTTCTTCTTCTGTTTCCATAATATTGTCCTCAAGTATATTGCCCTTGTAGAGACCCTCTGTATACTCCTCCCACCTTTCTGCTTTCCCTTATTTGCTTAGAACTGGGTTTCCATCTGAGCTCTTGATATTCTTACAAGTGGCTCTCTTTCTCCAAAGGTCTCTTTAATTTGCCTGTAGGCAGTGTCTATCTCACCCCTGGTAATATATGCCTCTACATCCTTACACTTGACCTGTAGCCGTCCCTGCTTAGCCATTTTGCACTTCCTGTCGATCTCATTTTTGAGACGTTTGTATTCCTTTATGCCTGCTTCATTTACTGCATTTTTATATTTTCTCTTTTCATCAGTCAAACTCAATATCTCTCCCATCACCCAAGGATTTCTACTAGCCCTCGTCTTTTTACTGACTTGATCCTCTGCTGCCTTCACAATTTCATCTCTAGAATCGACCCCTTCTTCTTCTACTGTATCTTTTTACCCCATTCTTGTCAATCATTCCCTTATGCTCTCTCTGAAACCCTCTACAACCTCTGGCTCTCTCAGTTTATCCAGGTCCCATCGCCTTAAATTCCTGCCTTTTTGCAGCTTCTTCAGTTTTAATCTACAGATCATAACCAATAGATTGTGGTCAGAGTCCACATCTGCCCCCTGGAAATGTCTTAAAATTTAAAACCTGGTTCCCAAATCACTGTCTTACCATTATATAATCTATCTGAAACCTTCCAGTGTCTCCAGACCTCTTCCACATATACAGCCTTCTTTCGTGATTCGTAAACCAATTGTTAGCAATGATAATATTATCCTCTGTGCAAAATTATACCAGACAGCTTCCTCTGTCAATCCGTACTCCCACTCCATATTCACCTATTATTTTTCCTTCTCTTCCTTTTCTACTATCGAATTGCAGTCCCCCATGACTATTAAATTCTCGTCTCCCTTCACTATCTGAATAATTTAGTTTATCTCATCACAGATTTCTTCAATCTCTTCGTCATCTGCAGAGCTAGTTGGCATATAAACTTATACTACTGTGGTAGGCATGGGCTTCGTGTCTATCTTGGCTAAAATAATGCGTTCACTATGCAGTTCATAGTAGCTTCCACACACTCCTATTTTTATGGATTATTAAACCTATTCCTGCATTACCTCTATCTGATCTTGCATTTGTCCTCAAGTATATTGCCCTTGTAGAGACCCTCTGTATACTCCTCCCACCTTTCTGATCAAAGTCTTGTTCCTCCAGCCACCGGATTTCACTTATTCCCACTATATCTAATTTTAACCTATGCATTTGCCTTTTTAAATTTTCTAACCTACCTACCTAATGAAGGGAACTGACATTCTACACTATGATCTGTAGAATGCCAGTTTTCTTTCTCCTGATAACGACGTCCTCCTGAGTAGTCCCTGTCCCAAGATCCAAAAGGGGGACTATTTTACCTCCAGAATATTTTACCCAAGAGATCGCCAGCATCATGCTCTCACGAAAATTACGGCTGTAGTTTCCCCTTGCTTTCAGCTGTTCGCAGTACCAGCACAGTAAGGGCGTTTTGGCTTATGTTACAAGGCCAGATCAGTCAATTATCCAGACTGTTGTCCCTGTACCTACGGAAAAGGCTGCTGCCCTCTTCAGAAACCATATATTTGTCTGGTCACTCAATACATACCCCTCCATTGTGGTTGCACCTACGGTACAGTTCTCTGTTCACTGAGGCACACAATCCTCCCCACCAATGGCAAGGTACATGACTCATGGGGAGAGGATATTTGTATGGATGTAATGCAACTAGGTGTAGATTTTCTGTAAACAACAACAATGAAGGCATATGGTAAAGATTTTTTTTCATTTGTTCAGTTCTTGAGATACAATTTGGTTCTTCAGATACAATTCAGTTCTTGAGATTACAATTCAGTTCTCGACAATACAATTTGAATCTTTTTCACATAATACTTTTTTGACAGTAACATGTAAAAAATTCACGGGTTGAAATATTTACAATTTTCAGACATATATAAATCTTCGCTAAAAACAAATGTTGAGATACTTTTAATCTTACATTTCAACAGTCTCACTAGTCGCAGCTACATGGATGAACAACAATAATTCTTATCGACTGTGAGCTATGTACACTTAAAAACTAGTCAGAATTGGACACCTGGCAGCAGATTAAACTTAAAAATTATTCTATCTACAAATTTTCATGGTACACACACACACAATACAAGATTTATTATAAATAAATATTTACACACACACACACACACAGTTACTTACATTATGATAACTATGATAAAAGGATCATATTATTCTGCAGCATTTAGACCCAGTCTCATTCTCGATTTCTTACTCAATCAGAGTCCCCCACCCCATCTCTCTCAACAAGTGAATGCTGTGAGTATGGGAGAGATTCAGTCCTGTCATCATGTATGACCCTTTTATCATCATGAGGCGACAGGCTGATTTTAGAGCACAGCACAGTGTACATCTTCTGTCCTCTCGATCAAATATTAATTTGCCGAACCTTGCTGCAGCTGTGGCAGTGTACCACAAACACCACTCTACAGGCACTGCAAATCGTCTTCGATTGAGAGGGCTCTCGATGCCACACAGTACACACCCTTAGCCCTCCTCTGGGTGGCACCTTCCAAAGTGTGATATGCGTACATTTTTTCTCATAGACCTGCAAACTCGCCTCATCTTTCATAAGGCCAATGACCTTCTCATTCCATGGAATAATACCATAAGAATCATTGGCCATGTATGAGGACATGTCAAATTCATCGCTATGATACCTCATTACTTCATACAGATCACAGTTCTTCCCCTAATAAATGAAGCTACCTGTATCCACATTAAGTAATTTAGGGTCAGTGAAATGAGTTTTCGAAAACTCATGAAAACGGTAAATATGGAGTTTTGATAGTCCTAATATGCACATCCCCACATAGACAGGTTTCGTGAACTCTACTGCAGCCTTTTCTATCTCCACAGCAAGCATTGCTGTGCAGCAGCACAGCAATATTCTTATTGAATATTGTGACCCATTTAAAACATAGTCTGGCAACACATTCAGTTCTAATCAAAATTCCATGCTGATGCCTTAAATTCTCCATTGTTTTATCGAAAATTGAATTATTCATCAATTTAAAAAATCAAAGTCACATGTCAGCAGAAGCTCTCAGCATCCTATTCAAATCACTATACTACTTCAACCAGGGGGTATTGCTTGAAGGAAATAGCCCGGGTGATTTTAACCAACTCCATCGTCAATCTGAGACACTGCTGAATATTATGATAATCAATAATGTATATCCGCTTATCCCCCGGCATTGTCATCACTTTTGGTGTGGAGCCTTCTCGCAGAACTACTTGCTCCAGACACAGCATCAAATCGATGTGCACATCTTGCAAACTAGTAGGGTATGTGAGTTCTACCTCCACCACATATCAGGATCAACCTCCACACCCTGGATTTCCACCTAATCCCTTGCAATCGGTTTCAGGAATTAATCCCCAGTTAGCAATAATTGTTGCATGGTGTGCCCATATAATTTATTGCCACCCAAGTATGTGATGTAACTCAAATCAAGGGATGCGTTGAACCAGTCATCCATACATGCGTTATTTGCCTTGTGTGCCTGTGGATCCCTCCCTGAAAGAAAAGAAGCATTTTAACATCAGCCAATAACATAATGCTGCGATTCGTTTTCTTGAACATAGTGTCCCAGAACAACTCAAATGATGTCTAGTAAAAGGTGGGATACAGAGAACATGTTGTTAAGCATAAACTCTGGAATTTCTCGAAAACACCTGCAGGCAAGTTCACGTCTGTGTCCATGTAAAGCTGTGTGTACTCTCCTAAAGTGGAAATATTGAATGCCCAGCAGAAATCACAGCATTTCCATACTCTGCATCCGTTACGGCAGTGCCTGCAACACCCCCCCCCCCCCCCCTCCACCCCGTTACTGGAGAATGCAGTTACGTCGGATAGCCTGGTTTCGTTGAGTTTCGCCATACTATCCACTTACTTGCATAGGTAAACCCCATTCTTATCCACAAACTGAAATTTTTCCTCATGACAAATGCAGTTGGAGTGATGCACAAATCCTCCCTGGGTAGAGTTTCAACGAGCTTCTGGAGTGGTGCCTGCATGAAACAGAGTGAGTCAAGGAAGCGGGACGTAATTCTTGGCGTCGCTCGTTTAGAGAACGAAATATTTTTCCGAAAACTCTCAAGCAAGACACTCCATACCGAAATTACTCAAGTGCTCAACAAGAAAGTGAGTGTCTTACCTGCTCAAATTACGGAAGAAAATGGGTATGTGTCTTGGAAACTGGTACTTCAAGTTGCATGCATTGTGAGCTGTACCACAGAACTTCCACGTAAGATGATAGTGATCCCTACAAGCAGTTTCCCCTTCCCAATCTAATTGTAAGCCACAAGTATTACAGGCAACCACGTTTTTGTACAAATCTTCTTCTCCTTCGATCTGGTCATAGGAATCTTGGTGCTCAGTAGCAGCCAAACCACAGGGTTATTCCTGACAAAAGATTTGTAGCAGTGTAAGTAGGCTGTTTATGTTTTCTTATTGGCAACGTTACGTAGCGCTCTGTATGAAAATCACTGGCTGTGCTGTGTGCAGTCTGTGGCTAGTTTGCATTGTTGTCTGCCATTGTAGTGTTGGGCAGCTGGATGTGAACAGCGCGTAGCGTTGCGCAGTTGGAGGTGAGCCGCCAGCAGTGGTGGATGTGGGGAGAGAAATGGCGGAGATTTGAAATTTGTAAGACTGGATGGCATGAACTGCTATATATATTATGATTATTAAGGTAAATACATTGTTTGTTCTCTATTAAAATCTTTCATTTGCTAACTATGCCTATCAGTAGTTAGTGCCTTCAGTAGTTTGAATCTTTTATTTAGCTGGCAGTAGTGGCGCTCGCTGTATTGCAGTAGTTCGAGTAACGAAGATTTTTGGTGAGGTAAGTGATTTGTGAAAGGTATAGGTTAATGTTAGTCAGGGCCATTCTTTTGTAGGGATTTTTGAAAGTCAGATTGCGTTGCGCTAAAAATATAGTGTCAGTTTAAGCACAGTCTTGTATAATTGTTCTAAGGGGACGTTTCATATGTCGACCCTTAGCCAAGGATACCTCACTGGAATCTTCTGATTTTTGCTTGTATTTTGTGTAATTAGTGTAGCTTTTGTTTATTGCTAGCGCGTAATTATAGAGAGAATTTCCTTTGTAGTTGTAGTTTTTCATTGTTGTACACAGTTGTGGCATGCATGTAGATTTGCACCAAGTATTTCGCAGCTGCGCTTGCAATTAACGAGATATTATTTTCAATGCTATATTAATGTGTTTTCTTATTTTGCTCTTCAAATTGTGCTTTTCTGTGTTGTCGTGTGAAATATTGTGACAATAATGGCGTGTGAAAAACGTAATACTAGGCTTCAAAGTAAACTGAGAAATGACAGTGGAGACGAAAGCAGTGCGTTAGCGCCGCAGAGTAATGAATTAACTAATGTTCGAAGTAGTAATTTGGTAATTGTGCATAGGGAAATGGAGCGGGCGGCAAATAATGGTGTAGACAGTGAAACAGGTAGTGAACAGGGAAGCATTATCGATCGATCGGTCGGCAACAGCTCGCCTCAGGAATCCGAAATGACAGGACACAATTTCGCAAATACTGTAGATTCAGGTTTTGGGTCCTCACCGTTTTCTCAAATAAGTCAAGACACATTTTCTGCTTGTCAAAATGTGAATGTTGCCGGTGCAAATTCACTGCCGAAAAGCACTGAGGAACATGTTTCAGACACCAGTGCACTGTTATTACAGTTAATGCAACAAATGGGACAAAGGCTTCAAAAGTTAGACACAATGGAACAACACCAGAGACAAACACAGCAACAGTTAGACACAATGGAACAAAATCTTCAAAAGTTAGACACAGTGGAACAAAATCTTAAAAAGTTAGACACAGTGGAACAAACTCTTAAAAAGTTAATGGAACAAAATCTTCAAAAGTTAGACACCACGCTTGAACAAACACGCGAAGATTTAACTACTGAGTTACATAACATCGAATCGAAATGTCAAAAAGTCTGTAATGACGTAAAAACACAAATTTGTGAGCATTTCCAACCTATTTTTTCGCGTCATGAAAATGCATTACAGAATCACGAAGCAGCCATGAAAGAACTGCAAACTATTGTTCATGAAAATCACGACACCTTGAAAGCTAAAATTGACTCAGTTGCATCTACCGATTCGGTTACGCAACTTGCAAAAACTCAAGAAAATTAAAGGACACAGTAGATACAGTTTCAACACAAATGGACACTCTGAAACTTGGTTCAGAAAAACACACTGAGGAAATAAGTACACTATCGGAGAAAGTAGCCGAACTTTCGGATCAGTTCACTAACTTATCTGCAAAGGTAGATGATGATCTGAATGGCACAAGACCCGTAGCCATCACTGACACAGAAGAGTATGAACAAATTAAGAAATTCAAACAAAATAAGAATCAAATTAATACGCAATACAAAAGAGAAATCCGGGAAGTACAAGATCAGTTGGCACAAGTAATACAAAAATTTCATATTTCAGAGGCCACTCGCGCTCCAACACGGGAAGAGGAACTTAGAAATACGGAAAAGCCACAAAATAATAACACAGGGCATTTCGGAAATTATGAAAGAAATTGGCAAGGTGCACCGAATTTTGAGATGGAACCGCCGACACGACGTAACAATGACCGATATGCTACTCGCCGACACGATGATTTTGACTATAAGCTGTTCATTACTACACGTAAATTCAAAACGTTTAAGAATTCTGCCAACGACATTCATCCACAAGCGTGGCTCCATCAATTCTCTCATTGTTTTCCTCCCAACTAGTCATTGGAGCACAGGTTAGAATTTATGTGTGGCTACTTGGAGAATGAACCAGCTGTAAGAATGCGATCGGTCATTCACGATTGTCACAGTGAAGGAGATTTTTATCATGCCTTCCTCTCAGCACATTGGTCTCAAGCTACACAAGACCGAGTAAAACATAGCATCATAATGATGAAACATTTCGAACAATCTGAATTTTCCAGTCTTGTGAAATATTTTGAAGACATGTTGCACAAGAATCAGTACCTGTCAAACCCATACAGCCCCTCAGAACTCATCCGCATTTGCTTAATCAAACTGCCTGAACATTTACGACATATTATTTTAGCAGGACGTTGCAATGACGACATTGAAGCTTTTCAGGGACTGTTACAAGAACTGGAAATTGACACTGACAATCGCGGAATGCGAAAACAGGAGCACAACAATTACAGATCACATCCGTCACAATTCCGCGATGACAGAAATAATACACGACAAGGCTATTCTTTTAACGTAAATCGTGACCATAACAGACACCACCCGTATGACAACCGTTGGCAGAGTAGTAATAATTACAGGGAAAGATCCCCCCTCCGCGGTAATGACTATCACAGAGACAATCAGAGAAACAGACAATATGGGAACCAAAATAATTATTATCAAGGGAGACAGAATAACTTCAGATGCAACGGTCCAGCGCGCAGTTATGATTCAGGGAGAAATTCTCCACCACGTGACCGACAAGAAAGAAACTATGGAATCTACCGACATGACGACAGACGATATGATCGTAACGACAGACCTGAATTGCATCAGAACTGGCGGGATTCGAACAGAGCAGGGCCCTCTCGACAAGGTGAATTTGTAGAAGTTAGGTCTCCAAATCCCAATAACGACGCGCGCCAACAAAGACACAATAGGCAATGACTCATACCGCTGGCAGCCACAAAATGTACTTATGAAACTGACGACGCAGCTGCCGTAGCTAGTAATTACGTAAAAATGGAAGACATTAGGGACATCTTACTCCAGGAACACGATGTAAAACATAACAACATTGCATATCCTGTGATTCACATTACTGTAAATGACGTAAAATTTACGGCAGTACTTGACTCTGGCAGTCCCATTTCAGTAATTAGTGAAACAGCTTTTAGCAAATGCAACAAATCGAACGATTGCCCCACACTTCCGTTACGTAAGATTAAATTACACGGTGCAATCTTTGGAAAAAGTGTAGATGTACGCCAACAAACCAATTTAGAATTCTTTTGCCAAAGCCACAGCTTCTCTATGAACTTTCTTATTGTTCCATTATTGTCGACGGAAATTATATTGGGAGTAGACTTTTTGAATTAATACAAAACAATCTTAAACTTTCACGATGCTGAAATAAGTTTAGAGAAGGAAGGTAAGTCATTAGCTTTGAAATTTGAAGATTGGCTCTCAAACCATGACGAGGAAATTAATCGGCTTTACCTTCTGTTAGACAACAGTTCGGAATTTTCTACGAAACTAGACACTAACAATCACTCTGCAAGTACTGACAGGGATGATATCGACGGCAAATTGGAAATTAATGAGTTAATTCAGAATAAAATTCAAACAATTGAGAATTGTAATGACACTGATAGGCAGGACCTTTTTGAGATTTTACAAGCACATTCAACAGTTTTTACTCACAAAACAGGAACAATCAAGGGATTTCAATACCAATTTCGTGTTCGTGAGCATACTAAATTTTGTGTTAGACCATACGTAATTCCAGCACGTTATAGGGACCGTCTTAGAACAGAAATACAATCTATGCTTGACGAGGGCATTATTGAGCCTGCAGTAAGCTCATACAACAATCCATTACATGTTGTTGAGAAGAAAAATGGATCGATCAGGCTTGTCTTAGATTCGAGACAAATCAATACTATCATTATTCCTGAAACAGACAGGCCGCAAACGTTGGAAGAACTTCTTCAAAATTTTAATGGTGTAAAAGTGTTGTCTTCCATTGATCTCAGATCCAGCTTTTATCAGATCGAACTTCATCCAGAATGTAGAAAATACACAGCTTTCCTTTGTTTCGGCGTTTGTTACCAGTTTCGGAAACTTCCTTTTGGTTTGAACATTTCTTCAGCAGCATTCATTCGCGGGCTAAATTCCATATTACCTGATTTCTTAAAACGTCACATCACCTTATATGTGGACGATATTCTAATAGTAGAAGCTTCATGGGAACAACATAATCGCATCCTCAACAGTTTGTTACGTATTTTTGCAGAATCTGGAATTACAGTTAACTTGGAAAAGTCTGAATTCGGTAGGTCAAAGGTGAGGTTTTTGGGACATATTATTTCTTCTGAAGGCATTCAGCCGGATCCTGAAAAGTTAGAGGCAATCAGAGCCATTCCAGTTCCATCCACAAAAAAACAAGTCCGCAGTTTTCTAGGTCTCGTAAATTTTTACCGTCGTTTTCTGAATATGCAAATTCTTGTTACACCAAAACGTTGTTCTCTCACTGGAAAAAATACTATTTGGAACTGGGACGAACAAGCACAGTTGGAATTCAGTTCTTTGAAAGAATCGCTACTTAACGCGCCAATACTAGCTCATCCAGATCTGTCTCAAGATTTCTGCCTTAGCACGGATTCTTCTAAAGTCGGTCTTGGTGCCCATTTATTTCAAGAAGCCATAGAAAATGACACTACCATTCAGAAAACCATTGCTTTTGCTAGCCGAGTGCTAACAAAATCTGAAAAAAATTATTCCGTTACTGAATTAGAAGCTTTAGCTATCGTTTGAGCATTTAACAAATTCCGTTTCTTTCTTTCTGGTAAGCACGTAAAAGTATACAGTGATCATCGTGCATTACAATTTCTCATGTCTTCAAAATTAAATAATGACAGGTTAAAACGTTGAGCATTGTTTCTGCAAGAATTACACTTCACAATGGTCTACATTCCCGGCAAGGAGAACATTGTTGCGGACGCATTGTCACGCGCACCGGCTGGGCTTGAGAAAAGTAACACAGAAGGCAACCTCGAGAAAAATTTCAGTATTCTTTACATTCAGAAAGTCGCCTTTGAAAACTTCATCACCACGTCTTTAAAGGACATTGCTCATGAACAAGATAAAGATCCGATTTGGAAAGACATCAAGGGCAAATGGCATGAAAAAACACACACACAGATTCGGCATTATTATCTGGTTAGAAACAACATACTGTTCAAACGCTGCACTGTTGATGACAAGCTATGGGTACTTTGCATTCCTGACGATTTTGTTAATAAGCTCATTTGGTACATTCATTTCAGCTATGCACATTTTGGCCCACGAAAATGTTATGATATTCTTCGAACGACTTGTTATTTTAACAATATGGAAAAGAGAATTCGAAGAGTCTTGTCTATTTGTAAACTTTGTGAAAAGGCGAAACCATCTACTATCTCCCATCGTGCTCCGCTGTTTCCTATCATTCCTTCTAAATTAAAAGAATTTGCTGCTGTTGCTCTCTTGGGACCGCTTGTCAGAACATCTAATGGATTTTCGTACGTTCTAGTCGCTGTTTAACTTACTTCAAAATTTGTTTCTTTCACACCGTTACGTAAAGCCACCGAACGGTCTGTATCCAAGGCCTTTGTTAAAAATTTCTTACGTGAAGTTGGACACGTTAGTAACGTCATTTCAGATAACGGACCGCAATTCAGATCTGCTGTTTGGTCACACATGCTTCGGAATCATAAAATCAAACCTGTTTTTATTTCATTGTACTCACCACATTTTAACCCCTCCGAACGGATTATGAAAGAAATCAATAAGCTTTGCAGACTTTATTGTCACAGAAAGCATCAGCATTGGGACAGATATTTACACTTATTTCAAAATGTGCTGAATGAAATGCCTCATGACTCCACTGCTTTACCACCTACTCTTGTACTGAAGAATGAAGAACCACCGAACAGAATCAGAGAGCTTGTTATCTTTCCCGAATACACGTAAACTTCGACACAAAGACATAATTGATTTGGCTATTAAAAATATAAAATCTGCAGCAGACAAAAGGAGAAAACTACACGGTAAAGCAAATGCATAGAAATTATATATTGGTCAGAAAGTTCTCATTAAAGCTCATTCATTGTCACATAAGAAGAAACACTTGAGTCACAAATTCTTTCTAGTTTACAATGGACCTTACAGAATCCGACGTATACCACATGATAATTGCGTTGAAGTTGAAACTCTGCGTACTAGGAAGAGTAAAGGTTTACACAACATTTCACATGTAAAACCGTTTATTGAAAGATAATCTGCTTTTTAACTTTGTCTTTGCCATATAACTTTTCGCTTTACATTGCTAGTAGGCTTTGTCAGACTTAGAATCTGTTAATATGCAACAATGTTTGAAGTTAAATATCCAGTCAAGAACCAAGAGAACTTATTTCAACAGAAATTATGAATGCATTGTTATGGTGAACAGACGACACAATGTTGTTACTTGTACATTCTTGCTTGTTAGTTGCACGATTACGTAACGACTATAAGGCTCACATACTTAGAACATTTACCAGTACTGCTAATGAGATTTTAATGCAACATTTTGGTTTACTTCAAAATACTTTCTGGATTTAAAGTACTTTCTGTGAAATACCAGATGCCACAGTGGTTAGTTTATGTGACAGCTACACGATTTTATCACGACGCTACTAATGAGTGACAATTTACAATGTTGCTTTTGCGGTGTATCTGTTTTATATCTGCACAGTTTTTCTGAATTCTTCTGTAAAGTAAAACATGTTTTAGTAGTAACTTTTGTGCTATAGCTACAAGGAGACAGCCTTTTTCGTAGGACAACAATACGTTACAGCACAGTACTTTCCTCATCACGGCAATAAGCGTAATAACTAAGATATCTATACGCAAAGCATTTCACTTTTGTGTATCATGAGGTAAGTACATTGACTTCTGCAGAACTTAGCTTTCGGAGGACGATACCTATGACACTTCCACAGAGATTATCTTACAACAAGACGCACAGTTTAGCGCTACAGTACACGTATTTGAGTGATTAAGTTTGTACTTAAAACATTTATTTTTAAAGATATTTGAAGTACAAGATACAAAGGTTTTCCATGATACATTTCATTCCATTGCTGTAATCTGTAACACCTGAGGGTATAATTACATTAATCCTCAGGGGGGTACACACTTATTTTGTGTACCATGTGTTTGGCAAGCACAAGGGGCCCTATCTAATATGGTATTTTCTTATACAACTTTAAACATCGGTACCATACTTCTCTAACACATAAATTACGCAGCTATCTGATTATTTAACTGAGATAAACATTTTTTTTACTACATCAGTGACACATGTTTACGCAGTTACACAGTTGGATAACTTCACACTTATGAAATTGTATTTTGTCTGTACTTTGTGAACTGTTCATATTTTTTTGGAACCATTGTGATACTATGAGAGCTTTGAATGATATATTTGATATGGGATCATGATTTTTATAGTCCGTTTGAGGTAGATGACACTATTTAAATGAACAGAGAATTTTTTTTTAGGCTTTGAAATTATTGCAGAAAGCTACGACGTTTTTGAGACTTGACTGAGGTGTTATGATGTTATTTTTACGACGACGATGTGTATTATGCTGGTGAGGTATGTTTATGAATAATAAGCTGATGCTATATGAGAAATTTGATTATGCTACGTATTTATTATGATGAAATATTGAAGAAGTGTCGACGAATATGTATACGTGTAATAAGGTAAGGAATAATGAGTAGTGGTTAGGGACTCTGACTTGTGAAAAAGGATGTTGGAAACCAAGAATCGTACTTTAAGAGTTATGAAATGTGTGTATATGCGTAATGTATTACAATGCCAGCAAAAAGTTTTTGGACGCTGTTATATTTATAGGATTTTGTTTCTACACATTCATAACGCAAATTCCCGACCTCTGAAATTTTTTTTTGTATGAGACTGTCACTGTAGCGCAAACTGCTGTCGTAAATATTTCGGTAAGGAAGCTAAGTGACCCAGGTGGCGCCCAGGTGTGCCAGTCGCCTGGAGAAAAAGCCATTAGTGTGTGCCTTTCAGAGGCACAGGTGGAGAAAAAAAGGAGGCCATTATCCTCGCTATTGACATTCCTTTGTAGAAAGCATCGCAAATACGACACGCTCATTACTTGCAAAGATACTTACATCTGCACACCTGATTATGACAAGCATCTTTCTACGAAAGTTGAGAGAATTTCTACTAACTTATGAAATGTCACATGACTATTGAATGATATTTTTATGCTTTGGTTTGCGTAATTGCTTATTTCATCTGATATCTGGTTTCCAGCTATGTTGCAGCATTGGTTTTATAAAATTAAATTAAATGCATTTGCTAATGTGAATGCTTTCTGTCAACAGATCTATTAAATAATTATTTTATTACCCACATTCTTCGAAAAAGGAGCTGTTGGAATGGAAAGAACAATAAGAAGGGACTAATAACAGTAACTGCATACATAATTTTCTTTTCAAGTACTTGGTAATTTCTTTTGTAGAAATAGTTGTGGTGCACCACTTTAATTACATAGACATTAAGATGTGATTATACATTTCCTTTATCTGCATTGTTGTCTTTAGTGTACTATTTTTTCTGCTTGAGCTTTGTCATGCTTAGGTATAAGTTATAGCATTTACTGCTGCTGTTTGCCAGGCATAGTGCTACTAAATTCCACTTTGTATTGCTCTGTTAAGCCAGTTTTACTATGGATTTATTTTTCTTGTTTGCTGCACATTGCCTTATATTAGTTGTAATATTGCATTTGCTTTGCTAATTTATGCTGCTTGCTTCGCCATTTGTATTTTTTATCATTGCTGTTTGTGTTAATTGTTTTGTGCTGCTGCATTGCCTCGTTCCTTAGTTTAGCATCTGAGCTCAGTAGATTTAAGTTAGCTTAAAATGGGGTAGGCTACATAAGAGAACGAGTTGTGATGACTTGGAAGAAACGCATTGAGAAGCTATAAGAAAATGGTTTGGCCAAAAAAGTATTTTGAAAGAGGGTATGAACAAAAAAGTAGGGTTTAGGGACAACAAGTTTAGGTAGGATTTTCTTGGAAATAATGATGAGGTAAAATAATGGAAAATAAATAATGAGGTAAGACATATGTGAACATATAAATACAGAAATCATGCTTGGATAGGATTTGTTTTTTTTGGTGGAAACAAATGTTGAAATAAGAGTAATGATCTACAGAACGAAGTTTTGGGTTGGACTGCAGTACCAAATGTCACACTGAAAACAAACCCTGTCCTTTCCCCCTGTGTTATTCTGCTATGTGTTTGTGTACTCTTGTATATTTGTGTTTTTCCTGTCTTTATGTGTTTAGGTAATAGGAGTTATGTTGTAGAATTTTTCTGATAATATGTTATTTCCTTTGTAAAGATGTTTAGACATTATTTATTCTGTTCTGTTTTAATGCTCATGTATGAAGTTGATGTTTCGAAAGTTATTCTGATCTTTTATGTATTTACTTATGTCATAATTCCTGCATCACTGATGTATATGTTTATTTCTATTCTTTTGTAAAGCCCCTATTACTACAAATGTTATCTGTATTGTTATGTTCTTTAATGATGTATTCTGTATCTTTGTAATTGTATTCTTATGTTATAAAATTGTAATGGACACCAGTTCATCAGATTAAGTAACTCGTAAGTTACATATCACTGCACACGTTTCTGTTGGTCATAGTATATGGACAGTATGTGAGAAGTCGGGACTGTTAGTGTTTGCACGTGTGTTAATAATTCATCAAGGGACTGGTTAACAGCATTGCTGGTTCTAAGGACATTTCAAACAATTTTTTTGTGAGTGGACAAGTGGTGGTTTATGGATTTGCTACATTCTCCGCAAGACTCTTCGATGGTGATTGTGTACCTGCACAGTCGCAACAGATGGTTGCTAGCCGTCTCCACAAGGACTACAGTGGGTCTGCATCTTTGATGGCCCACCAATACCACTATCTCTACAAGGACTATAGTAGGTCTGCATCTTTGATGGCCCACCAATACTCTAACCTCTACCAGGACTACAGTGGATCTGCTCTGTGACGACCTACCAACCAATATTCTTCAAAACTTCGACTGCCTCTGTGGTGGGTTTGTCTGTCAGGAAGGACAACACTACTTCTTCAAGACTGCATGGAAATCCACTACTTCCGTGTGCATTTTCTTTGACTGCTCAGCCTTTGAGAAAAACACTGCAATTTTACTGTGATGAATGACCAGGGCTGTCTTTATGGACTGTGAGAAAATTTTAGCTGTTGAACAACATTGTATCAATAAGTGTGTGCATTTGATATCTTTGTTATTGTAATTATGAAAAATTTTATCAAATCATTATTGGCCACTGCCCAAAAGAATTTGTAAAAATTTTTGTGGGGAGCATGGGGGCTATGTAAGTAGGCTGTTTATGTTTTCTTATTGGCAACGTTACGTAGCGCTCTGTATGAAAATCACTGGCTGTGCTGTGTGCAGTCTGTGGCTAGTTTGCATTGTTGTCTGCCATTGTAGTGTTGGGCAGCTGGATGTGAACAGCGCGTAGCGTTGCGCAGTTGGAGGTGAGCCGCCAGCAGTGGTGGATGTGGGGAGAGAAATGGCGGAGATTTGAAATTTGTAAGACTGGATGGCATGAACTGCTATATATATTATGATTATTAAGGTAAATACATTGTTTGTTCTCCATTAAAATCTTTCATTTGCTAACTATGCCTATCAGTAGTTAGTGCCTTCAGTAGTTTGAATCTTTTATTTAGCTGGCAGTAGTGGCGCTCGCTGTATTGCAGTAGTTCGAGTAACGAAGGTTTTTGGTGAGGTAAGTGATTTGTGAAAGGTATAGGTTAATGTTAGTCAGGGCCATTCTTTTGTAGGGATTTTTGAAAGTCAGATTGCGTTGCGCTAAAAATATAGTGTGTCAGTTTAAGCAGTCATGTATAATTTTTCTAAGGGGACGTTTCAGCAGTTAGGACTGAAACCATAGGACGATAGTATCTGGTATGCTGTCACATATGGTACATAGTTTTCTGTGGAGGTAGTATGTGAGGCTGTGGAGTCACCTTCACAGTGGGTCAAAGGAAGCGAGGACGGATTCAAACATGGCATACACCACAAAAGTGCGTCACTTCTGATGATGAGCATGTAACATTCTCAAGACTGATGTACCACTTCGTAACATCCCCTCTATGGAATGACAAACCCTAACTTATAACGTACTGGACCCCTTGGACTGTCTGGTACGGTAAGTGGTAGATTTACAGGGGTGCGTGGCAGGTCCCTATTGCGACTTACCTGCACGGTCGCAGCATAGTGAGTCTCCACACTTTCTCACCCTGTAATCTTACCTGTCCTTACCTGCAGTTCAGACCCTCGTACGTTATTCGGCACCCTGTGGATTCTGGACTTAGTAAATACGTAGAACTAAGATTTTGGAGAGGAATTCCGGTGCTACTAAATAATGCAACGCAGCTCTAATAAAAGCAGTTGTATTCTAGAGACTCGTTGGCCTCACGATACTTTGATACAATTTATTACAAACAACTTGCAAAATCGTAGTTTGCACGCCAGAATCCTGCCAGATAGCGGTCAGACGAATATGCCCCTCTAAGTGGGTTTAAGACCACACTTGGATACCGACTGCATTTGGTTGTTTTCTCAATCAGGCTAATCCCAATTGTGATCGTATTAACATAATTCACTCAGCTGCCATGCGGGTCTTTTAGTGCACAAGGCCAGGATCTTGTATTGCTGGAGGCCACAGAATTCAGTCTTTACTTACACTTGATACCCCACATAGAAATAAGCCTGATCATAATCATAATGATCATTGTCAGAAAACAAAAACAGAATTGCAACAGCAGGAGTGAGCACAGCAGCTGTCTTACCATGTTCAATGACTGTCATGTTGTTGCATTCACTAAGCTTTGCTCAATTAACTATTTGCGTCTATACCTCAGTAATTGTTACATATTAAGATAAACATTCGTTCACAGCCAAAATAAATTCACCACTTACGCGAACATTACTTTGTCATGGTCTTATGCAGATTTAGCCAAAAAGCAGAGCTTTTGCGGTAATCTTGCGGGAGCACAACTGCTGGCCATCTGTACTGCTCCCCGGTCTCACCACTAGTCCTCAACAATGGCGAGCTGTGCGCTCCTTCTCCCCCACTAAACTGCTTGCGACGTCAGCCACAATCTCTGCTCTTAAAACAGACACATTTTACCTTATACACTCCCTGTGGCTTTCTGCGCAAATACACTTATGATTTACAATCTTCTGCAAATTTTACTCTGGCACTCTGTTCTAATTTAAAGTTTTTTCAAGCGAACTGCTTTTTTGCCCTTCGGCAGCCTCTGGTCGGACCAGTCCACCTTCTCCATCCCCAAGGCGTGTCCACCTGTGGATGCTACGTCGTATTTCTAAGCTATCCCTGGTTTTTCCGTGTCCTTATGTCTTCACAACCTCAGCTCTGGCAGTCCGTCTGTCTGCCATCCCACTGCATTCTAATCGGTGTTTCCTTAATTAAAATGGCTAGAACTTTAGTTAAATTATTATTATTATTATTAAAAGTATTGCTTATCTGAAGCATGGTCATTCATACACAGCAGTAGAATGTGTAGCATAAATATTAGTTCTACAAAGTTTATGCAGTAAATAATAATACAATCGAAAGTAACAGTTTTTAAAAGTTAATGTAATAATTTGGCAAATGAAAGTATTCTTTAATACTATAAAAAGAGTGATCTGTTAACCAGTTGTACCACTTATGTTTAAAACTAATTATATCCATGGTCTGAGCAAGGACTGGTAACTTATTGAAAATTCTGAGTGGGTTTACTTTGTGAGAATTTCCAGTCATTGTTAACCTGTGCCTAGGTGTATCTAACTTTGACTTAGCCCTAATATTGTGGTCATGAACTTCCCTCCTGACAACAAGTTCTGTCATATTATTTTTAATGTGAAGTCCTGCAACATATGTATATAGATTTAAACAGTAAGTATTTTGAGCCTGGTGAAGAGTGGACAACAATGTTCCAAATGACCTGTATTACAAATTAAATGCAAAACTTTCTTTTGTATTTTTAAAATGTTATCAAGATGGGGAGAATGTCCCCATATGATAAGGCCATATGATATATGTGATTGGAAAAGTCCAAAGTACGTCATCTGAAGGTAATCCATGCTCATCATGCCCCTTAGTTCCAAAAAGAGGTATGATACTCAAGATATGTTTTTGCAGATGTGATTGATATGTTCTTGCCAGTTAAGTTTGGAGTCAATGTGAATACCTAGAAGTTTTACTGACGTAGTTTCTATATCCTTTGCCTTGCCTAGTATAAGCTGTTGTGTTTTATAACGATTACATATGAGTTTATTAGCAGTAAACCAGTCCAAAGCTGTGTCAAGAGATTCTTTTGTTATGTGATTGAGTTCAGAGATGTTCTGATGAGAGGTAAACAGTGTAGTATCATTTGCGTAACATATCACAGGATGTGGTATGTTGTGAGGCAGGTCATTGATTGCAACAATGAAAGAGAAGGGTCTGAGGATATATCCTTGGGGAACACCTGTGTCTATCTCGAGCATGGAAGAATGCATATTCCTGAATGAAACGAATTGTTTCCTGTTGTTCAAGTAAGAAGTTTTGATGGCTAGAGTTTTCTCTTGCAACCCATAGTATTCCAATTTCTTTAGTAGGATGTCAACAGGAATGCAATTAAATGGCTTGCTTAAGTCACATAATACAAGTGATACTTAGTTTTTGCTTTCAATAGCAGATAATGTTCGATCAATGATTTCTAAAACAGCAGCAGTCATGTTTTCTCCCTTGCGAAATCCAAACTGAAAGTTACAAAGTAAGCCATGATCTTCAAAGTACACATTTAGCTGGTTGTGCATTAGTGCCTCATATATTTTTGACAATATAGGCACAATTGAAATTGGTCAATAGATTTCAGGTAGTATTTTATTCCCATTTTTATAAACTGGGATGACTTTAGATATCTTGAGTGTATTAGGAAAATCTCCAAATTCTAAGCATTTATTGAAAATACTGGCTAATGATGAGCATTTAGTGTATTGTTTATTTTAATAATGTAATTGGACAACCAGTTGCAATCTATACTTTTTGAATTTGAAAATTTGTCAACATTTTTTAAAATGTCAGTGGGTGTGATAGGAGTCCAGTGAAATACATGTTCATTGGGCAGAGAGGTAGCCTAAAGGTCCATTGTGGAAGAACTTGTTTCTTTAATACTGTTAATTACTTCCTTAACTGAATTAATAAAAAAAGTTATTTAGTACCTCAGGATCCATCAAAGGCACTTGAGTGTGTTTGGGAGTGAGACCTTGATTTATAATTTGCCATGCTGCCTTGCATTTATTGGGAGGACTTTCTATGTACTTTACAGATGCTAGTTTTTTTTTGCGAGGAGGAGCGTAGTTCTCTAGAATTTTTTGGATTTAGCATACAAGTTACAAATTTCTCTCTCTGCTTAGCCCTGTGAATACAGAGTCATGCTCGTATATCTGGTGTAATGTGTGCAAGTTTTCCCTAATTTCAGAAAGTTCTTCAGTAAAACAGTTAAGCATTTTATTTTTAGGTTTCCTTGTAGTTCTAGCTTTTGTTAATGGAGAACAAGAATATCATAGTTCTATAAATTTCTCAAAAAAGTTATCAAAGGCTATTTCTGTTCCCAATTTCCCTGGTTGACATTTGTATACCCAGCTCCACTTTTCCTTACTTATCAACAAACAGTGTAATTTACTCCTCTTTTTGTCCTCTCAGCAGTAAAGAGTCAGGTTCAGTAGTTTTAATTGCCTGTCTCTTATAAAGTGTCAGGAGCAAAGGATCATGATCTGCAAAGTGTCCTCCTGCAAATGTGACTCTAAAATCTTCCTCCCTGAAATTAACTGTAATGTTGTCCAAGCACGCATCCATATGAGTGGGACGCTTTTTTGTACAGTATAAGTTTAATGATCTTAGTACAGTCAAAAATATTTTTGTGACTTGTTTGTCTGTTAGCCATTTCATTGTTGAAATCTCCACAGACAGCAGTTCTCGTCTTAAATTTCAAATTTTTTAAAAATAATAATTCAAATTTGTCAATAAATACATTAATATCACCATCTGGGGATCTATATAGGCTAAATACTATTATGTTTTTATCCAGCAGCTTAACATAACTGAACTCTGTATGTAATTCTGAGCTATAAGTTGGTACATCAATTTTAGAAAATTTCACTCCTTCTCTTACAAAAGTACCTGCACCACCATTCCTTCTCTGCTTTCTACACATGGTATCAGCCACAACATACCCCTTTGTGGCTTGTTAACATGTAAGAAGATGATGTAGTACTTGCCTGAGCATTGATCTTCACTGTCTCTTTTAAATGGTGTTGCAGCAAGTCTGATCCCACCAAAAATCCTGTCTTCTCTGCAATGGCTTCTTTCTGTGTCTTGATCCACCGAAACAGCATGTTGAAGTTTTCTTTGCACATGCTTGATTCCTATTTATTCTTCTTTCTGACATCTGGATTGACTGCTTGTAGGAAGTTTTCTTTTCATCTATACATACTGCAGGTTTATCTAGTGTGCATATTTGTGTTTCCATTTCCAAAGGATTCTTAGGGATATTTTTTTCTTTAGTTGATATCTGTATTGGCTGCTTGTGGGACATCTTCTTTTCAGCTGCACATGATGCTGGTTTATTTGCTGAAGCTACAGTCATTAGTCCATTATTTGCAGTTTTGTCCTTCCATTTGAATTCAATCACTGGTTTGTTATCATTATTCTTCATGTTCACTAACTCTAGAATCCTTTTTGCCATAAGTTCCTTGCCTGTTGCATTCAAATGATGCCCATGTGAGGTATATAGCTCCTTGCTATTAAGTGTATTAATGAATTTTGCGTTTTAAGAGCATAGGATTATTTTTTTAATTTTTTGTTCGTGCTGTTGATTTCTAGGTTTACACAAGATCAATCAGCCAGGACATGTCTGTGAGGAATGCTCACCACTATCACATTTGTATTTAATAGGTCCGACAGTACTTTTTGCAGTGAATGACGTACCATGTTGGCTTCATTTTTTGCTCCATCATTAGCACCAGCCCAGATAACAGCATAGTCTTCTTTATTCAGTTTATGTAAGTCACTGCACTGTTTTAAGTATCTCACTCATTGGGTCTCCAGGCTTACCTTTCCTTCGATTTCGTAATTATTTCTAGGTAGATTTGCCACGTTTTCAGCACATCTTCTGCCATGGCTATCAGAGGCACTGTATATTTTCGGTTTTCGTCTTAGTGACTTTTTTTCTGCGACCATGTATTGCTTTTCCAAGAAGGCATTTGTAGACTTGCTTTCATTTGTGATTGTGGTTACCGGTATCCGTTGTCCAGCGTTATGCACTCTGTGTAGAAGATCGTATTTTAGTACAGACACTTCTAGTTTGTTGTTTATGCTCACTTGTCCCTTTTCTACACTATTGTGAACATGTTTAATACACGATTCTAGCCTCTCTAAGTCATTAGTTAGTGTACAAATCACTGATTTCACCTTCATAAGTTCCTCTCGCACAGTTTTGAGCACCTTCTTTAATTTTTCGCATTCATAGTCACAAATTTTCATAGGATACGGATCGTGATATGCACTGCGAAAACACTGAATGCATTTCCAATTTTTCACCCTATTTATAGTATTAGTATACGAATAATGGAATTCCCTCTTACACTTTATACAGCTTACGCCTTTTCTTGCTATTTTGTTGCAGTAACAGGGTTCATTCAATGTTTGTTCACATACTTCGAGAAAAGTACTCGATTTTTCATTACTGCATGAGTTGTTAATAAAACGATACATTTCCATATTCCGATGTACTGTTGTATATCACATTTAGTGTTCACAGATTTAACTTCTGAAACTGTCACATTATCAATATTATCTATACTATGAAATGAATCGAATGTATCTTGAAACTGGTCGGCTTTATTGTCCACAGGCGATACAGCCTGTTAAGTGGTTACGGTTCACTATGTTGAAACTGTTTCTACTTCCTCCTTTCCTCTATTTTTGTGATAATATGACGCACAATACACTTAGGAGCGCTGTAAAAACCGCGAAATCTGTATATTACACATTTTTTTCACTCTTTATGTTTATATTCGACGCACTAACACACTCGCGATTTGTAGTGTCCTACATATTAAACCTGTATTACCTCTGTAGTGCTTTAAAATTATGGCTTTGTGATTACCCAATTTCAATCTTTCACTCCTTTGTTTCTCGATAGATACACCATCAATCTGCCTTTTCGATGATTAAGCTTTTTTATTTTTATTTTATTTTATTTTATTTTTTTTAATTTGCCTAGCTATGGACCGCATGCGACTTTAAGACTTATGGTGTTTCTTTTTCTTCCTTTCTCCCCAGTACTTCTTCATTTTCTCTCCAACTGCTCATCTCTGCTCATCTGTCCACACTCGCTTGCGTTGGGGTTTTGGCTCATCTTCTTCACAGTTTGCGTTTTCTATCAGACATTTTTTTGTAATCCGTGTTTCTTCCATTCTTTTTAAATGTCCATAAAATTTTAGCCGTCTCTTCCTCATTGTATCTGTGATCTTTTCTGTATTTTTGTATAAATCTTCATTTCTCCTTTTAATCCACCTATTTTCATTGTTTTTGTCAGGACCTAGACTTTTTCTTAGTATTTTTCTCTCTCTTTTTGCTAGTTCTCATAATTCGCCTTTCTTATTAAATGTTAGGCACTCTGATCCATATGTTGCTTGTGTCCTAATAACTGAATTACAATGTCTAACCCTTTGCTTGTATGGATACTGATTTCTTATTGTAGTTCTTTTGTGTTGATTTATATGATAATTCTAACGTTTTTATTCTTTCTTTATTCGTTGTGTTACCCAGACCATTGGCTTGGATCCACTGCCCCAGGTATTTGAATTTACCAACTCTTTCAATTTTTCCATACTTTGTTTTCATAAACTTTTCTATATTATATTTGGGTTCTATGCACTCGATTTTTTCATACGATATTTTTAGACCAGTCTTTTCAGCAGTCTCATGTAACAGATCAAGCATAACTGTCGGTTTTCAGTTATCAATGCCATATCATCCACAAAGGCTAACCATTTCGCTTCAATTTTTTTCTTTCCTTGGCCCGTGCTTACACCTTTTGAGCTTCTATTTTTTAATGTGCTTCCCATGTTTTTACTACTTTATCTAAAACCAAGTTAAAGAGAATTGGGAACAGTCCACCTCTGTGTCGAACTCCTGTTTTGATTTTGAATGGTTCAGAAATTTTGACTTGAAACTTAATCATTGATGTTGTATCTGTGAGCATTTGTTCAGCAAGTCTTCTGGTGTTTTCATCTATCCCTGATTCATAAAGTATCTGGAATAGCATTTGTCTGTCAACTGAGTCGTAGGCCTCCTTGTAGTTTTCGAAAGTAACTAGGTCTACTGTATTTTGATTTTGTATAGCTCTCACTCTCAAAATTGTTTTTAAATTAATAATCTGTTCTGCAGATGATCTACCTTTTCTAAATCCTGCTTAATAATCTCCTATATTAGGTCCTGCTTGTTCCTTTAATCTATTTAAAACGCTTTAGACAGTATTTTGTATGTTACTGGCAACAAGGATCTACCCCTCTAGTTTTTGGTGTCTGTTTTATCTCCTTTTTTATGGAGTAGATGGATGATTAAGCTTAATACTACTGATTCTCATTTCTCCTCCCAACACACCAATTTCCATCCCACTTAATACTATTGTCACTTAAATACTAAACACCAATAACTTCCATATTAGATATACAGACAATAATACTACACAGACAGTAACTTTGCACTATGACTACTATCACTTCAAGATTCCAGTTTCTAATTATTATCTTTGGTCGCCTATCACACTAACTGTGAACTTACAAACCTACTGATTTGAGGCTTCGGCATCATTCATGCAACCTCTTACTCTTCTTTTTCTGTTTGCTTATATTTTTTACTTTATCTTATATAATACCCCTTTATTCACAACCTTCTCACTGACATACTACTTTTGTATGTCTTGTGGCACAACTTGACTAAAAGAAGGGATCGGTTGGTAGGACATATTCTGAGGCGTCAAGGGATCACCAATTTAGTATTGAAGGGCAGCGTGGAGGGTAAAAATCGTAGAGGGAGACCAAGAGAGGAATACACTAAACAGATTCGGAAGGATGTAGGTTGCAGTAGGTACTGGGAGATGAAGAAGCTTGCACAGGATAGAGTAGCATGGAGAACTGCATCAAACCACTCTCTGCACTGAAGACCACAACAACATGTGTACCAGAACCGCACTTTAAGCTACTCTCTTGTGCTCTTAAATTTTTGAATCACTTTAGTATACCTAATATATGTACAAGACTATTCTAATGTGTATCTGGCGATCATGGCTGCTCAGTCCATCCCACACTTCTTACAGGATTCTCCTTTCACATCTAACAAATACGTCATAGTGTCTTGTTCCCTTAACTACTACTACAGAAAAACTTAAACGTAATGCTTCTTTAATATTTAGTGCTTTCTATGGGCTCTGATCCTTATTCCTCATCTTTGCTCTCTACTTTCAATTCATCTCACATTACAGTAGTGCCTCGCATATAGTAGTAGACTCCTTCCTTCATCCTAAAAATTAAACTTTTTCTTCAACTTTAAATACCTCTTTACTGCATGTAATTGCATTTCCACAACTACTTCTGAGCACTCGGACTATTCTCCTCCCTCCTTTTACACCCCCATGAAAGAGAATGAAGCACAGAAAGGAAGAGTTGCTTCAGACTGCTGAGGTGTGCACAGTCTGTGAGGTCTCTCCAAGACTGAGAGATTCCCTACGTTTAATTATCACTCTCTCCACTCACGTACCTCTTCAATTTTGTTACATTCCTTAGTCTAAAAACTCGTTTGGAACCAGGGCAGACGAGTTAATAGGCATTAATACGTGGTGAACTCTCCACCAAAAATGGGCCATACACAGCAACAGAAATTTCTTTATCTCTTGCGACACTGCGGTGGCCAGGTGTAATGTTAAGCTCTCTCTATACAGCTTAAGCGCTTTCGTGGACTTACTTTTTGAAGAATGCCTGTTCTGATTTCTTGCAGCGCCGATGTCTTCTGCTAGCACCGGACCCTTCTCCGAAGATTTCACTGCTAGGAAGGGGAAATTTTCACTCTCTCGCTCTCTCTCTTCTTATTTAAAAAATACGCTCCTCTTGGAATATCATTCAATACACCAGAAAATATTTATTTCCACTTTGTACAAAAAAAACTAAACTTTATTACGTAAGCCCACACATTACCTGGCACCCAGAATCAGTTAATTACACATTTTTGAACACAATTAATACATAAGCTTTTACGTGGCTGACTATCCACGTCCAGTCCACGTACTCTCAACAGCAGTTCAACGTCTAATAAACACTGTTTCGAGTCTCGCCATTTGTTTTTTACAATACAACGCTACATTACTCTTTGCGGCCGGTCACGGAGCTTCCGGGCCGTATTTGCTTATTCTTGGCAGGTCGCGCTGAACACTTGCCAGCGCCGACGAATTATCTCCCTTCCAGTTTTGCCTGCACAAACAATAAATGGGTGCAGTATCCCATGCTCATCCTTACGCCCTGCTTTAAAATAACGCGTGTTCGAAACGGCTGGACCACAAGTGTCTCCAGACTTCTGGGGGCACTACAACACCTTCTTCGATCACTCTTTGGTCTTAACTTGTACCAAATCCCCTGATTTAAACACAGTTACCTGAGTCCTAGCATCATGTCTTCTCTTTCTTTCAGCTGCCCATCAACGTATTCTTTCTCTGTCCAACTTTTCTATTTCATCTTTAGTTAGAACTCTGCTCACCAGAAAAACTACTTCACCCCCAATAACATTCATTGGTTTATGAACAAACAATTCACATGGCGCAAAACCTGTAGCTTCATGCCATACATTATTGATTATCTCTTCAAAATTTACAATAAAGTTTGCACAAGTTGTGTTTCTCCTGTGACAATAAGTCCTACATAACCGGTTCAACTCCTTCATGACCTGTTCACTGGGATTCCCTTGACAGAATGGGCGAAATTCTGACATGTCTCAGTCCATGTTGCTCCAACATTTCTGTAAACTTGTGGGCTGTAAACTAAGGGCCATTGTCTAACAATAAAGCAGCTGGCTTCCCCACCTGCATAAAATAATCTTTCTCCAATTTTTCAGTAAGTATCCTGGCATTCACCCTCCTGATGTGGCACAACTTTGTGTGTTTCGCAAACACATCTAACACTACAAAAATATATGTACAACCACCCCTGGATACTGGGAGAGGTCCAAACAAGTCCACTGCAATCAATTCTCTAGGTTCTTCTACTTGCACATTCTGTCGCAAACTTTGAATGGGAACCATAACTGCTCTCACCTTTTGACATTGATCACAAGCTTGGACTCGTCCCTGCATCCTTCGCAACATGTTGTCAAATATTAACACTTCTTGTAACTTTGCAATGAACTTTCGTGACCCATAATATCCATAATTTTCGTGCACTAAGTCTATTAATTTATCTACATGTTGCTGCGAACAACACAGTTTCCACTCCTCCTGATCCTCTCTCCTCCTCCTCCTCCTCCTCCTCCTAAACAACACCCTTCGATGAATTTTATAAAATATTTTCACTCTGCGATGTTGCTTTGATCCTAAAATTTGCTTAACATATCTTAAATGTTCGTTCTGATTCTGCTGTCTTCTTATATCCTTACATACTCACCTAATTATGGACTCATGCTTCGATCCCCTCATCACCAACACCCGCACACCACCCAAGTTTCCCTTTTCCTCATGCACTGTTCCCCCTACCAGCATTCTGGACAATTCATCTGCAATAACGTCATCCCGTCCTTTAATGTATCTAATTTCCATATCAAACTGCTATAGATACCCAACATCCCAGTCTAGTATTACGCAAACGACATCTCTTCATAAAGCTTAACGACCGATGGTCAGTAAGCACAATTGTGGGATGACCCAACAAATAATCCCCAAACTTCTGAAACCCATACAATATGGCCAGGGCTTCCTGTTCTGCGACACAGTAGTTCCTTTCAGCTACCGTAAGCGCTCTGCTAGCGAATGCAATGGTTTGATGGCAGGGTTCTTCCTCCTGAAATATTTCTACGCCGATGCTATAGCCATAAGCATCGGAAGACATGTATAAAGGTCTACTGAAATCTGGATGATACAGAATTTTGCTACTTAATAGTTGCGTCTTCAGTTCCTGAAAAGCCACCTCACATTCCTCTGACCACTTCCAGGGCACATTCTATTTCAATGCTGCGTTAGTAAATGCCTGTGATGACACAAAACGCTGATAGAACCTAAGCAGTTCATACATAGCCCTCAAATATTTCTTCTTCTTTGGCCGAGGAAACTTGTAGATGGCACTAAGTTTTCCTCTCTATGGTTGTATAACTGCCCAAATAAATCTATGACTACTAATTCTGACTTACCTTTTGGAATAATATTAGGCATAAAACCTTTGTGTTTTTGATCAGTAACCTACACTCTCTGCCATATGTCGCATGTTGCTAAGTATTTCCTAACTCTCCTGGAAATGTTGTTGAAATAAACATTCTCCTGAATCTTTTGAATACCAAAATGTCCAAACTTTAGTGTGTGTACGAGGGGCGTTTAAAACGTCTGTGCAAAGTCTGAGAGATTGCACCACCGGCGCATATCGAGGTCATGTTTAGGTAGTAGCATCTTTGGAAAGAACGCACACCAAGTTTCAGCCATATTGGTCTATTTTGTTTTGTACAGCATTCGTGTGAATCAAGGAAGTCGAGTGACAGTCAAAAAATGGACAAAGGAGAACTTCGTGTGGTGCTTAAACATTACTTTATCAAAGGAAAACGCCTCAGGCGACTAAAGAGAAGCTTGATGAACATTACGTTGACTCTGCACCTTCGATTAGACCAGTTTATAAGTGGTTTCAAATTTTTTGGAGTGGCCATATGTGCACAAGTGATGCTAAACGTTCTGGACGCCCTGTGGAGGTTTCCAGAAATCATTGATAAAATCCATGATATGGTGATGGATCACAGAAGAGTTAAGGTGCGTGAGATTGCTAATGCTGCGGGCATCTCGAATGACTGGGTACATAATATTTTGCAGAAACATTTGGACATGGAGAAAGCTATCCGCAAGATGGGTTCCACGATTGCTCACGCTTGACCAAAAATGGAATCGTGTGTAGTGTTGCAAGGATGGTTTGCAGCTGTTCAGGAAGAATCTACAGGACTTTAAGCGTCGTTTCGTCACTGTGGATGGAACATGGATACATTACTATACTCCTGAGTCCAAACAACAATCTAAACAATGGGTTACCAATGGAGAATCTGCATCAAAAGACGCGAAGACCAGTCCTTCGGCCAGAAAGGTTATGGCGACTGTCTTCTGGGATTCACAAGGGATAATCCTCACTGACTATCTGGGAAAGGGTAAAACTATTACAGGTGCATATTATTCATCATTATTGAACCATTTGAAAACCGAGCTGCAAGAAAAACGCCGGCAACTGGACCGCAAAAAAGTCCTTTTCCATCACGACAATGCACTAGCACACACCTCAGCAGTTTTTGTCGCAAAATTAATGGAAATAGGATTCCAACTCGTTTCACATCCCCCCTATTTTCCAGACTTGGCTCCCTCGGACTACAATTTGTTCCCCAATTTGAAGAAATGACTGACGGGACAAAGATTTTTTCAAACAAGGAGGTGATTGCAGCAGCTAATAGCTTTTTTACAGACTTGGGCAATTCCTATTATTCAGAAGGGATCAACAAATTAGAACAGCATTGGACAAAGTCTATAAGTCTAAAAGTAGACTACATCAAAAAAATAAAAAAGGTTTACCTGAAACACGTAAGTAGTTTTTATTTTTGCACGGACTTTTCGAGCACCCCTCATATATAATCAAAATGTAGATGTGTTGCTCAGGCCAACAGAGCTTCCAGATACCGTATCTAAACTGTGTCTTCAAAATAAAATTCTTTTATAAATCAGCTAATATTGTTTTACTTTGTCACGACCTTTATTTCCTAAATAACTTTTTACCAACATCCACTCATCATCTTGGTTCTGATTTCATATTAACTGTTCACAAATTTTTATAATTTACCTTTGTCCCTCAATTCTCTCAAAATACATTAACTGATACTTTTGTTGTCCTGAATGTTCTCATTTTCATGTTCACCCTCTACTGGTAATCTAGATAAAGCACCCACTATGACGTTTTGATCACCTTTTATTTACTGGCTGGTATAATCAAACTGTTATACAAATAACCATCCACCCAGTAATTCTGCTGTGGTACAAGTTGTACTCTTGCATATAACACAACACTTTGTGGTCATTGTAAACCATTACTTTGTGTCCTACTAGGTAGTTCTTGAAGTTCTTAAAACCTCAAACAATCGCTAATAGGTCTTCTTAGTAACATGTTTTAGTAACCCCTACTAGCAAAACTAATTGAGTGGTGTTCTGTCTTTCCATTAATTTCTCTCTCTCTTGAAACAAGTGTGCACCTAAGGCATAATCACTTCCATCAGTCATTAAACAAAATGGCAGTAACAAATCAGGTCTGCACAGTATTTACTCTAGCGGTTTCTTAATTTCATCAAATGCTTCCTGACACTCCTTAGTTCATTCCCAGATACTATTTTTCTTTAACAGCTCAAGACGAAATGGTGCATTTAGTGTCTTTGGTTTTGGAAATACTGCAATGGCCAAAAGTTTGCTTTTATCAGCCAAAATTCTCTCTTCACTTTTTTAATTTTAAGGCCGTGTCTCCCTGGCAACTTTCCTGCAACTTCCCTCAGAATTTCTGTGTTTTCCCTAGTTTTACTGGTAACCAAAATTTCATCAACATTAATGATCAGTTTCAAAAGTAAATCACTATGTAACACTATGTCCAAAGCACATGCTTTAGTATAAATTTGCATATGCATCTTTTTTTATTTGTAATTTTGCATATGGACCTGCAGATGGGACACAGGTTCTGAAATGAGGTTGTGATTTCATTTTACAAAATAAAAAATTTTGCAGTGTAGCAGATCTTATTACTGGTGATGAATATCAGCAGCAGCGGATGTCCTGTCAAAAAAACATCTGTCAAATATCATCCTCAGATACAAAACCTTTATCTGAAATAGCCTTAATTTTATCATAATAACTGCTTATTTTCTCCGTTACATATTGCTTACCAACTAGTTAACTTCTTAAATCTCTTACATTCCTAGAACACCTCTGGAATCTTACACACTGCATAAACATGACCATCAAAATCCCACTATCCCCACACTCCTCAATGAAACTGTACCACTGTGTACCTCTGGCAGCACATACATCCTTTTTTCACTTCGTCACACTTGACATTGTGTCCCAAAATAACTTCACCAATCCCTGACACTTCATTAAAAATTTTGTGCAGAAATCCATTCTCTTGCAAGTTATAGTCACTTACTTTCCTAACTTTCCATAAATCAAGCCTCTGTTTACCATCCCTTCATATACTACTCCAATAGACACAATTCTGTAACAGAAAATGTGATTCCCTTCACCATTCTCTCACAAAACATAAATCAAGCTCTTGATACTGGTATTACTATTACCGGCATTGTACATTCATCTCATTGTGAACATTGCCATATACGAGGGAGGGCTCAAAAAGTTTCCAGCCTAACAAATAAAGAATGACAGAAATTTCATAATACCAATTCATTTTTCAATATAATACCCATGTACACTAATACACTTGCAGGCATGCTCAGTTAACTCCTGCAAACCATTCAAATATAAGGTCTTTGATTTCGAGTCCAACTAAGCGCTCACAACATCAGTCACTTGTATCATCATTGTCAAATTGTCCTTTGAGGTCTTTTTTTGGGGGGGGGGGGGGTTTGAGGAAAGGAAAAAAATTTGATGAAGCCAAATCGGGGAAATATGGTAGATGACATAACAATTCAAGCCTGTAGTCATGCAGAGTTTCCAGTGTTGCGAGGGCTTTGTGCCAGATGACTGGTACCATCACCTTACTGGCTGATTTTTGCACTTGAAATTTTGTTGGGTTAGAGGATGAAGGATGTTTCCATTGTTGTGACTGTTGTTTTGTTTCAGGATCAAAGCCGTCAACCCACGTTTTGCCCATTGTCACATACCTTGCAAGAAAGCTGTCTTCATCGGCAGATGATTTCTTCACAACACTGCACACGCTCCGGTCTCTGATCTGCATTCAAGTCTTTTGGGAGCCACCGAGATTATGCTTTCCACATTCCCAAAATATCCACAACAATTTCATGAGCTCACCCATTCCAAATGTTGTTTCAAAGTGCTGCAACATTATTCGACGATCCTGCAAAATCGTATCATGAACTGCAGTCTTTGTTTCATCAGTGACAACAGTAACAGGCCTTCTGCTTCTTGGCGCGTCTTCCACACTCATTCTTCCATGTTTGAAGTCAGACACCCAGTTTTTCACTGTCATAAGACAGAGCACTGTCCTTAAGTGTATTCTGCCTGTCCTCCACAATTTCCTTGGGAGTCATTCCCTTCAAATGAAGCACAGTATGGTTCTTGATTCTCTCAATATTTGCCAATTTGCTTACACTATGGTAAATGACACATTCTAGTGGCAAAACTAATTAAGCTGGAGCTGTGAAATTTGACTTGCATACCCACAAAGGGTCACCATAAAAGTAGGTGGTGGTGTTTGTGGGAGACATTACGGTAACTATTTCTAGCTAGAAACTTTTCGACTGCCGCTCGTACATCAACAAAATTTATTAATCTTCTATTCCAATTTCTCTAAATATTATGAACATTCCAATAAGTTTTAAAATTCCATGTAGGCTGAAACTGCCTTAATGGTAACTGGCAGCCCTCCCCATCTTGATGAGAGATAATGAAATGGAAAATAGAGATAAACACAACATCTTGTACATACCTTGTAGTCTGAGACCAAAATCAATTTTTCCAGTGTGCTGAATTGCATAGGAGACAAGCCACAGCTACCATGTGGCCCAGCAGCTCTTTAAGATTCTCAGCAATACAGGGATAGGGGGAGAAAGCCGCTGATGCCATCAGAGCCGACAAATTACAAGTGCAATTTCCAACACTAAATGAAGTATATATACAGGGTGGCCCAAAAAAACACTGACAAGCATTAGAGACAGTTTCCTATCACCAAAACAAGAAAAAACTATAATAACCATGGACTCTAAAATGCATATCTTAGAGCAAACAACACCTGTTCATCTTTACTAGTGTGAAACACATCCCTTCTACTGAACAAATGCCCATAGCTCTTAAGGTATGTATTTTAGAGCACGTCTATTAACATATTTTGCTTGTTACGGTCCGTACTACCAACTCCCAAAATATGGAAAGCAAAGAGCTTGAAGTAGAATAATGTACCGCACAGTGTCAAATATGAACAAGTACTCATAGCCCTTAAGGTATGCATTTTAGAGCCATGGGGAGGGGGGGGGGGAGGGGGAAGACATACTGTGTACTTTAATAATTATTTAAGTGGCTCTTAAGATACTAACATATCTGATCCTTTATTCTGCGTCCTGACACTTTGCTGCTGGTAGGTACTTCCTACATCAACATCCATATTGGAATCATTCAGACAGTATACTGAAGTGTCAGCTGCTAAATCTCTTCACTCTCTGAGGAGTTACTGACATACTAGCCTCCCATTTGCGATGTCAAAGGTCTCTGACAGGCCGTACCATAGGTATCTGCTTAGTCACATGGAATTCAAATGCTTGATCCAAGTGAAGCTATTTATTTTCAAGAAAGGAAATACCACAACCAAGCAGCTTCTGAGACTCGTAGGGGAAGTAATGATGGCAACTAAGCATTGGAAACACTTCAGACAATGTTCCTGGACATCTCAAGTGCATTCAGCTCTGTGTGGAATGGTGTTTTCTTGTACAATCTCTTTTTGTAGAGCAGATTTTAATGCTAATGTGCATTGGAGGACAGAACCTTTCACAGGATGGCCTGTCCTCGTACACCAGGTCCTAATAAGAGTCCTTCTGTGGTTCCATGCTTAGATCCAGTCATACACTTTGTTCACAACTGAACTGCCAACCTGTCCGTGTGCTCATCCAAATATGACATGAACTTATACATGCACAGCATGGACATCTAGTTCATACAGCACATAATGCTGGATGCCTGTGACAACTTGGTGTCAAGAACAGCAAAATGGAAGTTGGCTTTCATTGCAGCAATGAGCCAACACACGTCATGACACAATGGTCACTCCATGTGGACTTGCAACAAGTCATCTTGTTGCAGGGGGTAATAGGGAAGTACGGCTAACAAGGGAAACTCCCCTCAGGTTTAGTGTTAAGAGGGCCCAGGGAACAGCCTGTCAAAAACTGAATGCAGAGCAAGCATGAAAACAGGAAGAACGTGCACTGAACTGTGAAAAAAAAGCAAAACAGAACCAATGAATGGTCCAAGAACAAGAAGTGCAACATACAGCAGCCAGAAATAACAACATCATCTTAGTTAAGTAGTCACGGTGCTGGACTTCCAAGTGGTTGAGCTGTGTTCAGTTCTCCCTCATCCCAATTGTTTTTTTTATTTATTTATTTCACCTGTTCACTGCATTCAAATTTGTAATGTTTGATTGCAACAGTGAGGCGTAAGGTAGGGAACCTACAATGCCAGTTGATTCTGCGCAACTACTCAATTGGCAGTCAAAAGGAAGTAGCTATTGAATGGGAACCACAAACACTTGATGACAAGGCAGCACATCAACTGAATCTTCCACTGGAAGACACATCTGGTGTGTCATACATGGCATTATAGTGACAGTATGTGTGTCATATGGTAGGAATCTCTTATCAACACACCTAATTTTTACACCTCTTAAGTGAGTGAGACATGCCTCCTTGTCCGATTTAGGTGTTGGTATGAATGTGAATGTGATCACTCCCAGGGAAATGATGAAAACATAATAGTTTGTCACATCAGCTGCAACAAATGAACGCAACAGTTTCACAATCACACAATTTCTCTGTGCTCTGTCAAAACATAAAATTTCAAATTTTTTGAAGTTTTGTTTTATTTGGAAAGTTTTTACTCCTGAGTTCCTTTGTTGTAACATGGTTCATACCTGTTTATTTGTTGTTTTCATTTCTGTGAGACATCTATGTGGTATCTTGCCTGCTCTCATTATTCATCACATTTACTTGCAATGGTAACATATTCTTTCCACATGATTCATTTTCTATAACTAATGTATAGTACGACAACTGCCAAGACTACAAAGAGAGAAAAAACATTTCAGTGACCGGATGGACAGTTCATATTATTGTGGGAGGGGGAAAAAAAAAACTGGCACTAGGGAGTTTGGAACACAGCTCTTTTGGTTTGCAGTCCAACACCATGGCTACTTAACCACAACTCCATGAATGTTTCTCAATATTGCACTTGTTAAGCTTGGACCATTCACTGTTCTTATTTTGCTTTCTTTTTTCACAGTTCAGTACACCTTCTTCCTGTTTTCATGCTTGATCTGTGTTCAGTTTTTGAAGGGCTATCCACTGGGCCATCTTACCACTAAATCTGAGGGAGGGGGGGGGGGGGGGGGTTCACGCAGGTGCAGGTTGCGATGGGGAGCTTCCCTTGTAAGTACCTAGGTGTTACTTGCAACAGACACCTACCTTGGTTTCAACATGGCAAAGAACTGAGGGCCAAAATAATGGAAACCCTGGCCTGCTCTACTCACTGCTAAATACATCACCACTCCAACATGATCTTTAAGTTGTTCTGTGCAAGATGCACTGCTACATCCAGTTTTGGAGTACATGGCAGAAGTCTGGGGAAACCACAACCACAGCTCTGTCTCCATTGACAACTGACCATAGGGGATGAAAAATGGAACTCTTAAACTCACTTTTGAGCTACTACAGGATTTTTCACAGACATAATTTCATCTGGTAGCTGGACCAGTTGAGGTGAGCAGCCGGTGTCTTCTAGAGGAAATGTATAACATCCCAGAATCAGTATTTTCACAACCTGGGCATCAGGGTGCAGTGCCGCAATGGCACTAGGTGGCCATGGAGACATGAATTCCTAGCAAAATAAATCTAGAGTTTAGGAGCCAGAATACACATTATACTTCTTAAATCTTCATAACTGTGCCCATCTTTACGTGAAAAAGAAAACTTCGTGTTCTGCCTTACGGCAGGTCTTGTCATGGGGGATCCTCGTAAGAGAGGTCCATCACACGAACGTCTTGGGAAGTGGTTCCAGTGGTGGTTTCCCATTGCCTTCCACTGATGATAATGAAATGATAATGAGGACAACACAACACCCAGTCCCTGAGTGGAGAAAGTCTCCGACCCAGCCGGGAATCGAACCTGGGCCCCTTCGCGTGACAAGCCGCCGCACTGACCACTCGGCTATCAGGGCGGAAACTCACGTACAGTAACAGGATACTTACTGGATGTCTCTTCCAAATTTATCTCTTGTGGGAATGGTGTTGGGCCAGTAAGAGCAGCTGGTCATCGAAGTGTTGTCAGCTGTCACCAGTCATTTCTAAGTCAAATCAAAGAGCCTTATAATGATCAGATGTGTCAGTAACATTAAAATTATGCTGTTCATGAGTGAGATCAGAAGTTAAAACGTACTGACATTTTAAGACAAATAAGATACTAAATCAGTGTCACTGTAATAGTCAGTAGTATAATATGGCAAATCATCTGCTAAGTAAATAATCTGAGAAACTAATGCATACATATGTTATTTACTGATTAATGTAAAACATCTCTAAAATTAATTCTGATCATTGCAAATACTGTTCAACATTAACTATGTGTTGTACACTGAGGACGTTCCTAGAACTGTACACTGTTATTTCTTCCAGAGATTTACTTTTGAAATGTGTGTTCAGTATGGAGAGAAAAGGTTGCAATAGGTTTCTTTTTAAACTGTCCTCAAATTATCCAAAATGCCTTTTTGTGCAAGAACTATGCAATACAGTAGGACTCTTAAATGCATATTTTGCCCATAAAGGGAAACATGGGGCCTTTGACTATTGATAAATACAAATAAAACCATTTTCTGTATCAGTCACTTATTTATTTTGTCATGGTGTATTATGATGCCTCATACCACTATCTTCAGGTGGAGAATAGTTTAGTCACACAGCTGGTGTTAGTGAAGAGCACAGATGCCTTTCCACAGCAGCATACCATGGACAATGTAGGTTATGTTGCATCTTATGCTGATGATAAAAACTGCTTAGAAAAAGCACTTTTAAAGTTAAAAAACATTAATTTGTGAGAGTAAATTGTACTTACAGGAGAAGTAATGTCATGAAAAGTATGCATAATGCTACTGTTTATGTCCTCTCCATTGTGCATTATATTTACATTTTACACTGTCACTTCAAAGATGTTATACATGTTAGAGATGTGCTTGCTTTATGTGATGCATGGTGTGAAACATCAAAAGTGCAGGGGCAAAATAAATAAGTGACTGAAATGAAAACTATTTCATTTATACTTTGAATGAATATCCTTTATTATGTGAAATATTTTGTCTTTCAACAGCAATACAGATACAAATGTAATTAAATGACTGAACTACAAACAACAGAAAGGAAAGATCATGATACTGTTATACAAATGATTTTTATTAAATTTTTCTTGTGGAGATATGCTTCTTTGTTTACTGGGATACAACCACACCACAACAGTTGACTGAGTTAAAGTTTAAATGACACCATTTTTTACATCATAAAGGCAATGTCACGAAAACTGATAACCATATCAGAACTTTAGAAGATTGTGGTTAAGTAAACTGTAACTTTTAATGAGCCATAAATTAGTGAATAACTTTTTCATACTTGTTTATGAACTCCATCACCCACCCTTAAGGCACTATGAGATGCCTTGAAAGAATTTCCCAGTGGATGGGTTGTACCAGCATCGATATACGTGTATCCTCCAACGGGACGAGGTTTCATTTTCTGTAGCTCTACTGCAAATGCGTCCTTTTCCATCTGAAATCTCTTCAATAGAGAATGCAAATCTTTGCGTGGGTTCCCCACTCGACGAGCAATGTCAAGAGCTGCAATTTGTTGCAGAATATCTTCAGTAGTTTGTTGCTGTTTAGAGACTAATCCTAACCTGAAAGAAATTAAACATTATCACTGAATAGTAAGAAGAAATACAGCATGTACACTCAACTTGATAAAGATATCAGCATATAGGTATATCAGGCTCACATATCAAGCTCTTCTTAGCAGTATGGAAATCCAGAGCCATTGAAAGAGGATCTCAGTTAACTCTAAACCGCACAGCACATTCAAAGCTATTCTCTCTCATTACAGATATTGTTTAATCTCTTATCTCTCACATTTCAGATACAGATGTACAACTACTGCCAAAATGGTTGCAGGTTTCAACATGCATTTTTGTATTGTCAAGGGAACTCAAAGCCTTCCCAAAGTTGTCCAAGAAACTCAAAGCATTCACAAATAAGGAAAGGCAGAGTACCCACAAGAGACCTGCTCACCAATAACAAAACATAAGAAATTCCAGGCATAATTTGGAAACATTCTGTCTGATACAAAGGCCATTAAGTGCAGTATGATGAGTACAAAAACACAGGATTAGTAACTGTCTTACTGAGAACTTGCCAACCATAAATTTGACAAAAATAAGGTAAACAACGAAATAGCCTGTTGCATGAGTTTCTACACACCAGTTTCCATGTACTCACAAAAGCCACAAATGGCCAAAAATTATTATATTCACACAAAAGTTCACAATTTAATCTACATAGTGTAAGTTTTTCAAATCTGGTTGACCAGTAAATTCAAATTTCAGCACAGTTTTCAAGTTTAGGTGTTATGATGTGCTCAGGATGATATTCACTACCTGAAACATATTGATTTTCCTGATGAAATACCTTCTCTGTCAGTTATGAAGTAAATGTCACAATGCACACATTTCAAGTTTGGAGCCCCATTGTGATATAATAACAATGCTACAGAGGCAATCCTGTTACACTATTATTTTCTCTGAGAATCTGTCACTTCTCCAATTTTTTGCTGTTCCTCAGTTGCTCGAGTCTACCTAGATATTTTCAGTAAAAGGCAGTCTGTATTTAGCTTTTTACATGGTCTTCAGTTTATTCTGAAAACTCCACAATATTTGTTATTATGAGCTCTTGTACCAGGACCTGAAACTCTCAAAGCAAGAAAATGTGGGTTTAATGAAACTATGTTGGCTAATATATAGATTGAAACATAATTCTGACTTTGTGTGTTGAATGCTACTGAGAATTGTGTCAGCTTTATTAGAGTGTTCTGCTGGTGGCCATTAAACTTAGCTAAGTACACAACATTCTGACACTAGCTTTGTCTCCATCAAGGTTATGGCAAAAATATATTGCATTTCTAATTGGGTAAAGACTTTTTCAGGCAGCATCCATTACTACCCATAAGAATTACTTTGAATAAACAACACAACGGTAAAACTAAATACACTTCAGCAAAGAAGTAAATACACATAAATCTCTGATGAAACTATCAGTACATAGCTTGGGTAAGACCAAATAACACTCTCTTCTCTGGGGAGAATTTCAAATATGGGTTCACTGATTAAGAACTGGAAGAAAAAGGAAGGAGTGTTAATATTTAACATCCCATAACAATGTGATCACTGGAATCAGAGAACAAACTCAGGTTGGGGAAGAAAACTGGCCATGTCTTTCTCAAAGGAACCATTTCGACACTTGCCTTAAATCATTTACAGACAGCACAGAAAACCATAACCTAGATGGTGATGAAATTTGAATGTGTTACCCACTGTACCACAATGCTCGGTTTAAGATGCTGGAGTCATATTTGGCAAGTGTGCCATTCAAATTCCTGATCCAATTTAAACATTGAAGTTTACACTGACTTCCATGAATCAGTACTGGTGAACACTGTGATGATATCTTTAAAAAGTCTACTGTCATACCTGTGTCTTGTCTTTCTCCAATATTTGTACACTGTATCTACAAGATCCAATCAATAAATAACAGGAAAAATGGGATAAAAACACAAAACTTTGACAAAGTTCATGCATCTTTGTTAGTTTTTTGGTGGTGTACTAAAACTGTTATCAGACTGGGCTGGCACTGCTCTGCCTCATCAAAGGGATGCTGGGAATTAATGAAATAACATGACGGTACCCTTGCAGCTTTGTACCAACATGCTGCAGCAGAGTGTCATCAGATTCCTGTTAGCTGAAGGGTTGAAACCAATCAAAATTCACTGTCAGATGGCAATGCAATATGCTGAAAGTTGTATGAGTGAAATGCAACTGTATGAATAGGCACTTAAGTTCATACAGAATGTATAAATTGTTAGAGATTTGCCATGCCTTGGACACTCTGTCTGTGCTGTCACGGAGAACGACATTGCAAGAGTTGATGAGATGATGTGGGAAAACAGTCATATTATGGTCAGTGATATTGCAACAACAATGAACAGTAGTGTTGAATCAGCCCACCATACTGTTCATGACACACTGATGTTCAAGAAAGAGAGAGAGAGAGAGAGAGAGAGAGAATGTGTGTGTGTGTGTGTATGTATGTATGTATGTATATATGTGTGTGTGTGTGTGTGTGTGTGTTTGCAAGGTGTGCTTCAAAACATTTGACATCAGAAATAAAAGGAAGATGCATGGATGTGTGTAGGAAGACCTGAAGGCTGTCTACTATCCCTCCAGCCCCGTCTCCCATCCACCATCCCCCATCCCACCACCATATTTCCCAGATCTGGCACCTTCAGGTTATTCCATTTTTAACCCACTGAAAGGAGATCACAGTAGCTCACGGTTTACTAATGATGAAGAAGTCCAGGCAGCAGTGCATAACTGGTTATGCACATGCTCCAAGAATTCTTTGCACTTCGAACTGAGAAGCATGTCCAATGCCGGCATAAGCACATGGAACTTGAGGGGGATTACACTGAAAAATAAGTACTGTATTCCACTCTCCTCATAGATTCTTTTAAAAAATACCAGTTTTCTATTGAATGACACTCGTACTTGTCACATAACATGCTACCTACATATGTGCACCACTGTAGCTCCAATTTCACAGCAAATCAGAACCTTGCAAGTCAAAGTGTTTCCATACTGCAATTACAGATATCCACTAAGCATCAATTGTTAAGGCATATATCACTTAACCAGTCTAGCTACAATTTAAGATTTTTATAAAAAATGTTATATGGTTCAATTATAATTCACTGTGGCCAACATAATATGAAAGTACTGTCACCTCATTGAAATTTTGTTTATTCCCCAAGCTGCTGACCAAAATCAGTGATAAACAAGCTTTAGATAATTTTATTTTTCATACCAGGTTTATTTTCTGTGGAACACTATTTGTATGGAATTTCACATGACCCTCCACTTCTCCAATACCAGCAGTACTGACAAAATATGCAGTCAATAAAGAAATGCAAGGCAGTAGTCTTTGATCTCCTTCCATTAACATGCTGACTACCAGCCTGCTAAAGCTATTCATCCGATAAATTACACTAAATTTTGTGACCTCATGCCGGAACTGGCACTAAAAAAAGGTCAAGCAGAACTGCTCAACTCAGGTCTTAAACAGTTTAATCTGCTTGTATTGGTACAGCTAGTACACATTTTTGGCATAGGATCATAGAATTTGTGCTGCTCTTTGAAAATAATGGTATATTTACTACTGCACAGATGTTCTAATACTTGGATCAAGCCTCTGGGTGGAACAGTGTTGAAGCATGTTGACTTAATTGATTCATCTAGGTCAGTATTATTATACAATGGAAGATATGAAATACTGCCCCCCCCCCCCCACCCCCAAAAAAAATAAACAAATAAATAAAATAAATAAATAAAAAAAAGGTCGCTACCTTGGAAAACATACACTACCATGAGCACATCTGTCATACCTGCAATGTTTTGAAACTAAATACTCTCAAGGGACAGACAGGGCCACCAACAAGGGGAGCAAACCCAACAAATATGGGGGAGCCTGCTATATGTATTTCTGTTCTTTATTCAATTGTAATTTTCACTATGCTGTCTGTACTGGACGATCATACAAGCACATGCGGTCACTGTTGCTAGTGAGACTTGTGCTACTTTACAAATTCAAAACAACAGAAAATAAATTGATTTAACAAAAAGATTTTATAGCTTGTCCAGCTTCTCTTGGAGCAACGTCCCCTAGTACTGCTTGGCACTTGTCAACAGAATTCATAAGTATTTATGACTCTTGTCACTGCACTTGTCGCTGCTGCCAATCTATGCATGCTGCCAATGAGTGGAGCTGCAGTAGCTATTACTCAACACTGCTTATTGTTTGACCTTGATCTGTGGCTTTAATTTAATGTCATGTCACTTTAATAGCTATATGTAAATACCAAATGTACAAATGAACATCACTTTAACAATCTATCATGAAATCTGGTTACTTCCATGCATCATTTCCCTTGCAGCAAGTTGTCAGAATGTGGTGCAAGCTGCAAATGTTGTCATCATTGCTGGATATGCTCCCAGAAAAACATTCCTTGGCCCACAGCCACCATACTGATTACTCCTTCATTCCCCAAGTTAGCCTCTGACACAACTCAGGATAAGTTGGACAATCTATAGCCTTTTAATTATCAAAATCAATTTTAGAAACATATTGATAATTGATTCTGAACACCATTATCTCTAAATTAAATGATAAATCTCCAAATCTAGCATTGTTATTCCACTCATAACAGTTACATAGGAATTTACACTCTAGCATTGTGACTTGGCTATTTTCATGAAAATGTCATTAGAAATAATACTGACTACCATTGTTTCCCTGTTTGACTCAGTGTGCTGGTGTTTTACAAGCAGAGTGTTTCAGATTTAAGTTCTGTGTTTACTTTCATTCATTCAATGAACAACAGGAGTGACATCAGTGTGCAAGTTGTTGTTTTCATGAAAATTAGGCTTATTGTGCAGGTACTCTCTACTACAGGTACATGTGAAACTATCAGGCAGTTCTCTTTATACTGTTTTTCATCTGAGGTGGATTACAAAATTTTAAAGATAATTTAGTACTACTGTTTTCACTGTTATTTAAAGTTTAATGTAAATACAATGACAAGTTTGTGAAAGAGCTACAGAAAATTAAAAAAAGAAAACAATAAGTAGTTACATTTTGTCAAAAGATAATACAGAGTAGAGTAATAACACTTCTGTGTGAGCAGAAGCAGAAACCTGTTCTGAGCAAAAACCTAAACTAATGCAACTGATGAAGCAGACTTGAGCAAACAAAAGTCTGAGTCTGATGGATCTGAGTTGAATCCAAAGTGATCCTAGGCAATGGCCATATCCACTTAATAACAGTAATAGAGACAGAATTTTAAAAAGGGCATTTCAAATATTGATCTTTAACCAGTTCAACAATTTGTAGACAAGCAAACCAGAAAAATTACCACTCACAACTTACATTCCAAATGCTTTAATAACAAATCTGAAGTACAAAGATACTGTTTAGTGTGGAGTGACACCCACAAAAAAAGAAAAAATCTTCTGTTGGCCATGTTTATGATTTATTTTATTTATTTATTTATCCATCTGTATACAATAAATATTGTATGGATGTTGTCCAACAGTACATGTAAATTTATGGGAAACAATCTGTGCAAAAGGAACATACAAAATTTTACATTAAGTAGTGCAAAGAACAATACATACAAAATTGTACAAAAAAATGAACAAGGAATAATACTTGTTCATACAAGACACAGTAATACAACTTTTCAGAATGACCAAAACAGCCTTTTGGATCTATCTAAACCAAATGAAGGATTTGATGAGAATAGTTTCTTGCATAAAAATAATTATTTGGCATAGATATGTTATAAACAAAGCCTGGTAGATAGCACTGTGTATTCAATATTCCATAAATTATTGCTGATAAAAAGAGACTTTATACATGAGCTGTTAAAACAAACTAGATGTTACTACCTTTTTGCCTTACAAAATATACCTTTTATGGGAAGCAGTCACCATTGAGGAGAGCCATATAATGGTAACTTCTTGGGTTACATGAGTTGTCTAAACATGGTCCATTTTAAGGGAATATACAATTTACATCAAAAGCTGTCAAAAGAAACTTGAAAAGACAGCAAACTGTTTATCTAGGCAAGCACAGAATGAGCTTTTATCTTTGTGTAGGGACTATATATTTGAGAAAATTTTAGAAGAAAAGCATACTTCTGAATCTACTTACTGTACTCATCTCTTTGACTCCCTCTACAATGTTTACCCCCCACACTTCCCTCCAGTAATAAATTGGTGATCCCTTGATGTCTCACTGTGCTATTACCAGATCTTTTCTTCTAGCAGGTTGTGCCACAAATTTCTTTTCTCCCAAGTTCTATTCAGTACCTCCTCATTAGTTACATGATTCACCCATCCAATCTTCAGCATTCTCCTGTAGCACCATATTTCAAAATCTTCTATTTCTTCATGTCTAAACAGTTTATCATCTGTGTTTCACATCCATACATGGTTACACTTCATTCAAATGCTTTTAGAAAAGATTTCTTAACACTTAAATCAATTTTTGATGTTAACAAATTTCTCTTCTTCAGAAACACTTTCCTTGCCATTGCCAGTCTACATTTTATATACTCCCTATTTCAGCCATCATCACAGGGATAGGCTACAATATTGTCTCGCTCTCTTCTTAACCACAGCTTCACTTTCATAACTGTCGACTCTTAACTGCTGTCTGGTTCCTGTACAAGTTGTAAATAGCCTTTCCACTTCAGTACTTTACCCCTATTACCTTCAGTACTTCAATGAGAATATTCCAAACACCACTATCAAAAGCTCTCTCTACATCTACAAATGTGATAAAAGTAGGTTTGCCTTTCCCTAACGTACCTTCTAAGAGCAGTTGGAGGGACAGTATTGTCTCACCTATTCCTACATTTCTCTGGAATCCAAACTGATCTTCTCCAAGGTTGACTTCTACCAGTTTTTCCATTCTACTGTAAAGAATTCATGTTAGTATTTTGAAGCATCCATGTTAGTATTTCGCAGCGCAATGACTTATTAGACTCATAGCTCAGTGTATTCACACCTGTCAGCACCTGCTTTCTTTGGAATTGGAATTATTATATTATTCCTGAAGTTTAAGGTATTTTGCCTGTCTGATACATTTTGCTCATCACACGGAAGAGTTTTGTCATGGCTAGATCTCCCAAAGCTATCAGTAGTTCTGAAAGAATGTTGTCTACTCCCAGGACCTCGTTTCGACTAGGTTCTTCAGCACTCAGTCAAATTCTTCTCACAGTAACATATCTCCATACACAGAATAGGATCAAATAGTTAAAAACACAAGGCCTATTAGCAATCCTTTCTTACCACAGGAGGTATTTAAATAACTGATGAAAGAAAAATACATATATCCCCCTGACTCCCTCCTCAATGCTACTCCACATGTGTCTAAGACGAACCACAGTATTCTGATTTTAAGGTATGGCCTTGGATCAAAAATGGCTGGACAAATAAAAGGCGTACAAGCAAAAATTAGTGACATTTACCTGCTGGCAACATCTTCTACTTGTGCAGCTCATACTCTGAGTTTAGTAAGATTGCATGCTACAAGAAGTAATGAAGTAGTAGGCACATCTTTCAGCTGTCTGAACCAGCTGTAAACTTTCCTCACTGCAACCCACAGAGATGACAAGGATTATTAAAATACACTGGCCATTGATCTCTTCATGGCCTGTCTGACATAAAATGGAGCACGAGAATTGAGGCAGTGAAGCCTATACCAGAAAAATTACCAGAAGTAATAGAGGCTTTAAAATACACAAGAAGCCCATAAGTTTGTCTCATTAGGGTATAGCAAAAGTAAATGGGCTGATGAATTATTTCTCCAATTTTGAAACATGGATTCTCTTGAATGTTTAGAGGGACATTTTATACCATATAAATGTAAGAACTTTAATTCTGCAGTCAAAAGATATTTCCCCGATACTGAAATGAAAAATATTAAATACCTTACAGTTACCCTTAGGTAAGGATCTAACAGCTTGCTGGCCTGAATTCTACTAGTGGCTACTGAAATTGGGACTGAGGCCTTTTTTTCAAAAAGGAGAGGAAGGAGAATGGGATGATTCTTTGATGAATCTTATTGGGGTAGTAGTGGAGCACCTGACACACTCCCAGATGAAACTGAAGAACAATAATTTCAAAAAGAGGTTTATGATGTAATCATAGGCAAGATTGTTCCTCATATGGATTTTTGGTATGAATAAATGAGAAAAATATTTGTATAACTTTTGAAGCCATTCTCAGAATAAATAAAACTTTAGATGACAGTGATACAATTAATAAATTAATTACAACTTATCCTGTTTATCCGAGTGATAATCTTATCAGAGAAATATGAACATTTAAGTCAGTGAGTATAGCTACTTTCACGAATTTGAAAACCAAAGGGATTCCATTTCTTCTTCTAAATGAAATTTATGCATTGAAGTTACAACTTGTGTTTCCTGAACTTTGCATTGTACTTGGGATTTTCATTACCCTACATGTAGTAACACTGTTCACGTTACGTCGCACTTCACTTAGCGTAGACCGGGACTGTGTCCTAGGCATGCCCGATGTTAACTGACTGGGCACGGCCCGTGCTGCCGGAGTTGTTGTTGTTGTTGTTATGCCGGCAGAGGTCGCGTCCAAATTCTCGCGTGCCCTCTGGTGGACGGGACTCTACTTGCAGCAACTACCGTCCGTGATGCGCCGTGCCGATGTGCGCCTCCCGCGATCTTTCTGGTGGCTACTGCACTCCTCCTTCGGGGGGTGAAGCCACTGTGATCCACTGCGTCGGAAGGTGGAGCGTCGGGCAGGAGCGATGACCTCCACATCCATTGGATGGCCGGAGTCGAGGGGATCTGCCAGCCCTCGAGACGGAACCTTCGAATACGGCTGGAAGTGACCCACACGAAGAGGGCCCCATCGTCCCACAACCGGAGCCCGGGACAGAACGGGCGACAAGCTGTCGAACTCCGTGTCCTGTTCCACCTCGGGAGGGGCAAGACCCAGTGGCGGGGACGAAGGCGAAGGGATGACCACAGGTGAACCAGCCTCCTGAGAAACCGGGCCTACGAGGGAGGCCAGCTCTCGCTGGGGCATCTCAAACGATGGCGATGCCGGTGCTGGAGCTACTGGAGGCTGCCAAGGCTGAGAACCATCGCAGTGCGGCAGAGTCACAGCGGGGAGAGAAGCTAACGTCCCCTGTGAAACCAACACAGGTGCCGGCAATGGGGAAGCCGGTGTCCGAGAGGTCGGAGGGTGGGTGCCCGAACGTGGATGTAGCTGATTTTGGTGACGACGTACGACCCGGTCGCCCGCCTGCAAGGTATAGAGCCGGCGGCCATTTCGGCGCAGGATCACCGCCGGTATCCAACGTGGATTGCGACCAAACCCACGTGCCCAGACCGACATACCCAGTGGAAAGCCAGGTACTCCGTTTTACAAAGACTGGCGAGGACCAGGCCGGAGGAGGTGCAGCAGAGTCCTAGGTTGACGCCCACGGAGGAGATCTGCGGGGCTGCGTTCTCCCATTGGTGTGGTCTGGTATGCCATCAAGAAAAACGTCAATGTTTCCTCCGCAGGAAATTCGTGCACATACTTTTTCATCTGCGTCTTAAATGTGCGCACCATGCGCTCGGCTTCCCCATTTGATTGTGGATGGAAGGGGGGAGAGCAAACGTGCCGAATACTGAAGCGCCTACAAAAATCCTGGAAGGTCTGCGAAATAAACTGCGGTCCATTGTCCGAGACCAGGGTGATTGGCAGACCTTCCACAGAAAAGATTTTTGCTAGTGCCTGGATTGCAACTTCTGAAGTGGTTGAGGAGCAGCGAACCACATAAGGGAATCGGGACTAAGCATCAATGACAATGAGCCAAAAGCCATTGAGAAACAGGTCCGCAAAATCGATGTGAACACGTTCCCATGCTTGGGTTGCCGGTGGCCATGAAGAGAACGCTGCCCTGGGAGATGCTTGTTGGCTCGCACACTGGGAACAGGCGGCCACCAAGTGCTCAATTTCTCTGTCAATACCGGGCCAGTACACATGTCTGCGAGCCAAGGTTTTAGTACGGGAAACACCCCAGTGCCCCGCATGTAATAACGTGAGGACCTCCCTTCGTAAACTTGCAGGAACAACCACGCGAGGAGCTGTATCATCGGTAGCCAGAAGGAGAACTCCTTCCAAGACCGAGAGGCGGTCTCGTAGAAGAAAATAATTACGAAGAGGGTCCAAGGCCCGGCCCGGAGGGCGGGATGACCACCCCTGCTGAATGAGGCGAACTACTTGCCGGAGAACCGGGTCAGCTGCCGTTTCCCTGGCGACTCGAGAACTAGTTATCGGGAAGCCATCAACTGCTTGGCGGGACACCACATCCAAATGAAAACACATAATCTCCTCTCGATCGAACGTAGGATCCGGGCCCACTGGAAGACGGGAAAGAGCGTCGGCATTGGCATGCTGTCCTGTAGGGTGAAAATGAATGTCATAATGGTACTTAGAGAGGAACAAGGCCCAGCGCTGTAGTCTGTGGGCCGCCCTATCCGGAATCTGAGAGGCGGGGCCAAATAACGATATTAACGGCTTATGGTCAGTGATTAACTGAAACTTCGTGCCATACAAGAAAGGGTGAAACTTGGTAACAGCGTAGACAATGGCCAAAGCCTCTTTTTCCACCTGGGAGTAATGGGCCTGCGCGGGACTAAGCGTTTTAGACGCAAACGCCAGTGGTTACTCAGAACCATCTGCGTTGCGATGGGCCAGGACCACCCCCACCCCATACTGCGAAGCATCTGTAGCCAGGACCAACGGCTTACGGGGATCAAAAGTAGCCAAACAAGGGGCTGACGTGAGGAGGCCCTTCAACGAGTCGAACGCTTGCTCTCATACAGGCGACCAATCAAAAGGAACACCCTTGTGCAGAAGGCAGTACAGGGGGTGGGCTATAGTGGAAGCCCTCGGAATGAACCGGTGGTAATAGGCTATCTTGCCTGAAAAAGCTTGTAACTCTTTCAGCGAAGCGGGCCGCGGTAGGTTGACGATACCTTGGACCAAACTTCCTAGTGGCTGGATGCCGTGCCGAGATATGGGATAGCCCACATATTCAATGGACGGTTGGATGAAGGTTGACTTACGCAGGTTGCAACGCAAGCCCACAGACCTGAATTTGAGAAAGAGGGTGCAAAGGTTGTGCAAGTGTTCCTTCGTGCTGCAGCCTGTGACAATTATGTCATCCAGGTAATTAATACAATGAGGGATTGTCAACGTGACATGCTCAAGATAACGCTGGAATATCGCCGGGGCACTGGATATTCCAAAGGCCAACTGCTGGTATTGGTAAAGTCCAAACGGGGTGTTGACGACCACCAGCCGTTTGGAGTCCTCATCAAGTGGTATCTGATGATAAGCCTCCGACAGATCGATTTTCGAAAAATATTGGCCTCCCGCCACGGCGGAGAACAATTCATCAGCACGAGGCAAAGGATAGGTGTCCACCACCAATTGTGAATTAATGGTGGCCTTGAAATCGCCACAAAGACGTAATTTTCCCGAGGGCTTCCTTACAATAACGAGGGGCGAAGCCCACTCACTGGAAGAAATGGGAAGAACGACCCCTAGGGCTGTCAGCCGATCTAGCTCTTCCTTTACCTGAGGGCGGAGAGCCAAGGGGATCTGCCTCGCGCGTAGAAAACGCGGGCAAGCCGACGCCTTCAACGTTAAGTGAGCTTCAAAATCTGAAACACGCCCCAGGCCCTCCTCAAAAATATCTGGAAAGTCTGAGATCAAAGATTCCAATGATTGATAGGGAACGTCTTCGGAGACCAACTGTATGGTGTCAGCGATAGAAAAACCGAAAGCTTGAAAGGCATCCAGGCCAAAAAGGGTAGTGGAGCTCGCATCACTGACAACAATAAAATTAAGAGGCCAAGTGACTGATTTGTAAGTCACGTCGGTAGTGAATTGACCCAGTAGGGGAATGAACTGTTTACCATAACTGCGTAGACGCCGGTAAACTGGCACCAATGGGGGCGATCCAAGGTCGGAATAAGTTTGCGCATTCAACAACGAAACTGCCGTGCCCGTATCTACTTGCAGTTGTAACCGGCGCGACCGAACCGACACCTCGATAAAGAGTTTGCATGCCGATGCGTCTGGAGCCTGGCCCGATGAAACTTCCTGAATGTCAACGTCCATGTCCTCTGTACCTGCTTCCTTCGATTCTTTTGAGGCTGAGCGGCAAACTTTAGCAATGTGACCTTTTTTATTACATTTGCGACAAACGGCCCAATGCTGGGGGCACTCTGATCGATCATGATGTATATAGCACGACGCACAGGATGGCAACAGGGGCCGGCGGCCAGAATTCTGTTTACGCGCCGTGCGGGAGCGGCCGTAACGGCTGGATTGTACCGCTCGCACGTCGTCCACCCCGGACACAGTGGACGCGGCCGCGCCACCCTGAACCTACGCGACGTCGCACCATGCTTCCAGCTGTTGACCTGCTGCGTGAGAGACTTCATACGATTGAGCAATGGACAGGACTTCCTCGAGGGAAGGGTCTTCTAACTGCAGGGCCCGTTGCCGGACCTCCCTATCCGGGGCCGAACGAACAATGACGTCGTGTACCATAACGTGGGCATACGACTCTCGCGACTGCTCCGTGACAAAATGACACTTGCGACTAAGACCGTGCAGGGTAGTGGCCCACCCCCGGTAAGACTGATGGGGCTGTTTCTTGCATTGATAGAACTCGACCCTAGCCGCCACAACATGCGTGCGGCGGCAATAATATAAAGACAGCAATGAACACAATGCATCAAAAGACAAGGACGAGGGTTCCTGCAACGGCGCTAGCTGCCGCAAAACTTGATACAGCGAGGGAGATATCCAAGACAAGAAGAGAGCACGACATACCTCCGCATCGGCAACATGAAACGCCTGGAAATGCTGCCGAAGGCGATGTTCATACGCGTCCCAATCCTCCGCCCTCTCGTCATATGGGGGAAAGGGAGGAGGGAACTGCGCCGGAGCAGACGGCGTGGAGAGCAATGCCGGAAGCACTTGTTTCATGGTGGCCATGAGCTCCGTCTGCTGCGCCACCAAAACCCGCACCAAATCCTCCATGCCGTGGAGAAGCTGCGAAACCGGAACAACGACGCAACACGCGAAAGAACGATCCCATCCTCGTCACCAGTTGTGTAGTAACACTGTTCACGTTACGTCGCACTTCACTTAGCGTAGACCGGGACTGTGTCCTAGGCATGCCCGATGTTAACTGACTGGGCACGGCCCATGCTGCCGGAGTTGTTGTTGTTGTTGTTGTTGTTATGCCGGCAGAGGTCGCGTCCGAATTCTCGCGTGCCCTCTGGTGGACGGGACTCTACTTGCAGCAACTACCGTCCGTGATGCGCCGTGCCGATGTGCGCCTCCCGCGATCTTTCTGGTGGCTACTGCACTACAAGTGACTATTGTTTCAAGTGAGAGAATATTTAGTAAATCATCATCAATCAAAAATCATTTAGTCCAAGACAAACTTTAATCGCTGACCATTTTTATCAATTGAGCATGAAATTGCTTCTAAAATGAACTACAGTGATGTACTGGACAACTTCAGCAGCAGTAAGAATATAAGATTTAGTGTTTCATCTACAGTTGTCCAGAATTTTTGAGTTGACACTGACAGTTTCAACCAGACTTTTTCAATCAGTATAATGAAGTATGCGCCAAAGTAAAACCATCCTTAGTGTTCCAGTGATTGAGCATGACAAAGCTGCTACTGCACCACTTCAAATAAAGTTGGTTGTTCGTGAACTTCAAAAATGCATTAGACAAAGTCTCAGATGCTGTTAGAACCTGGGTTATAATCTTCCAGAGTTGACTTACGTGAAAGTGGAAGAACATGTATACATAAGTCTACAAATAAAGATGATCATTGCTGACACTCACTTCCAAGACTTAGTGAAAGACCTGCAGTGTGGCATACAAGTCAGTTGCAGCCAATTTTCTCATAATTTATAAATCAGGAGACTATGTGAGTATTTTGCAGAAGTTTACTAGTGCATAGAGACAGCTTTGCTGCAACAAGTTCCTCAAAATTCATCTCCTCCACCTCCACTTCTTCCCTGTCACATTTCTTGCAAGCAGTGGGTAAGAGAGACAAACAGATGGCATTTCAAGAATCAACATGTTTCAGTTTTCTTGCAAACAGTTTTGAATACCAAAATATTCACTGAATTTCCCCCCCCCCCCCCACACACATACACTGAAATACGCCTCTGGCCATACACATTCAATGAGAACATATAGTAGGTAGATTGGTGGATGAATAATGTGCTGCCTGCTGCATGCCACTGAGGAATGCCAGTGCTTCTTGAAGATCTCTCTTGCACCAAACAGACAAGTTTCTTTCCCAACTCCTATATAGACCTACATTTCTAAGTAAACTATCTCTTGACCCAGGAAAGACTCGTTCTTGATCTCTTAGATTTTTTGGGCATTTCTGATTTATCCTGTACAGAATAAACACAATATGTTCAGATAAAGACTTCAACTTCTTTATTAACACCCATAAAGATTCCCAAACCTAGTCTATGCAGACTAGGATCATTCTGTGCTTGCACATGACATACACTTTTAAAAGAACACATGGTGTCTGTTCTTTTGGACATGTCCAAAAGAACAGACACCACACAGAATCTGGAGCCATGATGCATATTATGTAAATTGAAGGTATAGGAGGCAGAAAGGAAAGGAAAGGGAAGTAATTATTGATGTCAGCTGCATCAGGACTTCAAGCGGGATAAGTGGGAATGAGTGAAAATGTGTGTCAGACTGGGGTTCGAACCTGGGACCTCCTGCTTACTATGCATTCCACCATCCAGACACAGTGTTTATTGCAACTGCGCAGACTATTTTGGCATGCCTCCCAACTGACCCACACTCCCACCACCTATCCACAGTTCCTGTCCATATCCTCCATGCTCACTACTTTGAGATTCCCACACGAGGTCAAACGTAACTGTGTATCCACACTGACGGTAGTAAATTCATAGCCTATCATTTATATGAATGTATCGTGTCTGTTCTTTTGGGCGTGTCATTTGGACATTGCCATTAACATCAGGATAGAGCAGAGATTGTGAAAGACTTCTTGAAGAATTCAATAGAATCCAAAAATATGGCTGAGAGCAGCACTGTCAAGCAAATGTTTGATTCATTGGATGCTAACAGAATGAGGTGTAGGATGGATTTCATTCATTTCAATAGGAATGTGTGGACCCTCATCCAAAACCTGACACTGATACATTTAGGCTAACCTACAGTTTCTTGTAACTCCATAGCGCAAATTTATTTAGTTTTCAAAGCACAGAGTGACATGACAAGAAAGATCATATGGTCCCTATAGTTAGAGAAGATGAGTCTGAATTCAGGCCGTGACTTGCCCATTCCCTTCAAATTGACTGAGCTTAAAATACATGAATGTATAACACATGTAGAAACATTACTGGGACTTACAACATCTATCCGGAATTCCTGCTATACTTCAAACCAGATGCTAAAAAAAGTATTTTCAGATGTTCTCAATAAATACTTGAAATTGAATCTTTTTGATAAGCCCTTTAAGGAATTTGAAGGACAGAACAGTTCCATTTTAGATTACTACCTTTCCAGTGTGTCACTTACAAGCCCATTCAGAGATGCTGCATCTTCACATGCATGACAAAATCATTATAATTGTCATCAAAGAACAGCCTGGATTTAGACGTGGAGAGGCTGATGTACATAATAGTAATAATAACAACAATAATAATATACAAATAAAAAAGTGCTGTAACTAGTGACTCAAAATAAAAGAAATTTCCAGAAAAAATAAAAATATTTGGCATTCCGCTCCTTTTTTCTTTTATTCTCCAATTGACTAGGTAGTCTACATAGAATGCACAACATAAGCCATTGGTAACACTGTTCAATGGCTTACCTCAAGGTGCTTTTGGTGCTGCTTCCTTCATTACCTACAACTACACATCATGTGTATACCAAGTTTTCAAAATATTGATGATTTTTGTCATTACTTTCAAAAACTGCAGCCTTGAAATATCTGAAGAGAAACTAATCAAGTTCCATTAAATTTGACCAATAGTTAGAAAATGGTAATTTATGCTGAAAACAAAATCATCTTGCTTTCAACATCCAACCAATAAGCATTTTTTTAGAAAAACAGCCACAGTTTGAAAACAGAACTGATCAGTTACCCTAAATTCAAAACAATTCACAGCTACTCTGTGCTGAATATTAACATGCTAAAACCATTGGCATCCCTTGTTCCAGCCAGTCATCTAACAGTCACCAAATTACATCAGAGCTGCCCATATGGAAATCTGAGAGTTTGAGATCAGCAGTAACTTCTGGCAAAGTCTACATTTACACATAAGGCACACTTTCTGCTCCACTCAGATGTTTAGGAACTATCTCACTGTCACCTGATATCAAGACGTCTTCCTTACCTTAAGGAGGATAAGCTAATTAACATCTCTGCCTTGAAGGAGAAGTGCAGAAACATCTGAAGTGAAGTTGTCTGAATAAATCATGAAACATTTCAAGATCCAACAGTCTGATTATGATATTTCCTGGCACAGAGGAAGCTGTGGACCAAGCTTACTGGTTTAACAGCTAGCCACACATTAAAGTTTGTAGGACCCAGGCTGAGATCCATTGAATGAATAGGATATTGAACACTACCATAAACATTCATGAACAGTGTAATGCTCTGACAGAAAACTGACATGGGCCTGGATTCTACACACTAGTATTATGATGTTCACGTGCAAAAGTTTCAGTTTCTCAACAGTGCTGTTTGGTAAGCCTGTATTCTAATGAACTTCCTATTTTTTGTTTTTGTGAATTTATGTTTTTATGGTACCTATTCTTCTTTATTCTTTCTGCACACTTTTTATTCTTGTCACTGGTGCATTCAATAAATGAAATTCTTTTATGATCTCTGTGCTACTGTTATCTCAGAGTTGCTTTACATTTTACAAGACATTATTAGTGGAAATTTATTAAGTGCTGCCTTGGCAGACTGTGGTCATGTGTGTGTGAGCTTCATTTGCATGTGTGTGTATATATGATTGTTGTCTAGTTCTGATGAAGACATTTTTGGCCGAAAGCTTATTTGTTTGACAGTCTTTTTGCTGAACATATCTGCGACTCAGCATCTCTGCTATTTGGTGGGTAGCAACATGTCCTTTTCATAATACTGTCATTATTCCATCCTAGATTTTCCATTATATATTCTGTAACAAACACAAAGTTTTTAGGGATGAACACTGATTGTCAGCTAACACAGGCTGAGCACACGAAGGTGCTGAAAAAAGAAAACCATCAGCATGTTATGCTCCTAGGATTTTAGCATCAGTTTCTAATAACCAGTATCTTGTGGTGATGTGCTATGCCTACATACCCTAGTGTAGTAGTTGAGTTCATTGTAAAGAGCTCTTTAAAAAGCTGGGTATCATTAGTCCAGCAATTAAGTGGCCCTTATCAGAGAAAACATTACTATTTCACTAAGGCTTGATACATATGAGTAATTTATTATTGAGAGCTCACAGCATCATTTCCCCAAGCATTTCAGCACTGCATGTGAAACTATGCAGCCACACACAACACAGTAGTGACACTGTGAACTCACCGAAAGAATGCAGTGAGAGAACTGTGCTCACCAGCTACTGCTCCATAGCAGCAGTCTCACCAGTTGCCATGAAGCAGCAGTCATTGTAGGTGAATGGGGCAGTGCACACAATTGCAACCCCAGCAAAATCTGCTGTCACCCTGCCATGGACGTAGCCAGTTTTTACGTGGAACTGTTCATTAAAGAGGAGAAAAAATACCCAGAGATATGGAACACTTATTATAAGAAGTATGATGATTGAATTGAGAAGAGAGTCACTTCACTTCAAGTGTGTGAAAATTTCTGTAAGGGTTTCGCTGAGAAACTGGATCAGAAAAAAAATTAAGAGCTAAATATCACGGTTAAACTATTTCGTGTTTATAATCTATTGGTGGTATTTTCATTTGAATGTGATGATTCAAAACTGGAAATAGCGCTAAGCAGCAAACACTCTGGTCCTTGGTGAAAACCATTTCATCTGAATGAACAAATTTTCAGTTAACAATAACAGTTTAAAATAAAATCCGGTACATCATCTGATTCAATGCAGTCAACATTTTATTGTATTTCTAGCCACAAAATACATAACTATGCACATTTCAGTAGTGGTATAAATCAAATAGTGTTTCATGTTTGGCAATAAATTGATTCAGTGTTCACTAATATTGGTATCAACCAGACTTAGATACATTTGTCTTATTGTGGTACTTTTCCAGCATTGCCTACAAAATAATCAGTAAAGAGATTTCTTCTGCCTTTAAGTGAACTCCCTTGTTGGGTAGATGTGATTTCATCATCCAGATCACATAGCCCCGTATACTTCAAGTGTCTTCAGTGTTAAAGCCATCTCAGTGACAGCAGTAGTTGTGAAGGACACAGCAACATTTGTTAATGCTAACACTAAGTTTAACTTAACAATGATATGACTGGGAAATTCTCCATTTATTCATCAGAATTCCAAATGTGCACACCACATATTTCCAGGCACAACTTAAATGGTAGTTAAATATCCATTGTTTGTAGGAGAAGAAAGTTCTGGTGTATGGTCTCATTACAAAATTACACAGACAAAATGCTTCACCACCCAATAAAGTAAAGGACACAGAAGGTTCAGTAGCTCCCAATAGAGGGAGTCCTTTCATTAGGTTTGGTTCACCACTTCCTAACATTTTATGTAGTTTCAAGTTTTTGAAGATAGCGCTACCGGATTCTCTATAACACAATCCAACTTCCACATAGATGAACAAATAGTCTGCATCTGCAACCACAAACAGAACTACAGAGTGGAATTACTAACAATGGAATCTCCAAGTAGGAATATCAACAATACAGGAAAAGATAGACTGCTGCATACCATAAAGAAGACATGTTAAGTTGCAGACAGTCACAATTAAAAGACAATTACACAAAGCTTTTGGCCACAGCCTTCATTAACAAAAGAGAAACCCACACTATTCATACACACAAGCAAGCATACCTCATGCACATATGGATGCCACCTCTGGTGGCTTGGGTCAGAATGCCTGTATAGTTACTAAATTGAAAATATTTTGAAGAAATTATGTTATTTTTGCTTTTCTGGGCTTTTCTGTATAATGGGAATGTCTGTATATGACTTTTCAAATATTACAACTGCTATAATATATTTGTGGAGATTTGAATCTGTTGGTGGGTTGATTCGGGCAGGGGACCAAAGAGCAAGGTGATCAGTCTCATCAGATTAGGGAAGGATGGAGAAGGAAATCAGCCATGCCCTTTCAAAGGAACCATAACGGCATTTGCCTGAAGCAATTTACAATTCGAGAAACTATTAAGATGTACTGTGATTGATAATGGATTGAATAATGATACACTGGTAAAGATTTTTGCTTTAATATAAAGCTGTTCTGTTGAGAATTATGTTAAAGTAGGATCTTTATGAGATATTGAGAACATGTTGATGGTAGAGAATATATGCTGATGAGGTGGCTATTATTGATGAAATAATTATGTTTCACAATGTTGAAATGATATTGTTGATGTTGATGAGATAGAGGATGAAGATAGTCATGGTTAGGGAAATGTATTCTGAAGTGTCTCAAGTTCATTTATGTCAACAAGTGGATGTTTCTGTTTGGAAATATTCTGAAGGTTCATGATAAATCTACTGGCGTTCTGATGGATGAGAGGAAAGTAAATCAAGAATTTCTAAGAATTTCTGTAGTGAAATACATATCATATGGTGAAAGCAATAATGAAAATAGAAAATGTTAGTTGTGGAAACACTTGTAATGTTGAGATGTTACTGACTACTAATTTATTCTACCAGAGTGTAGTAGTCTATTTAAAAAGAGTGAGGTGTAAACAAAACTGAAGAAAGATATATGAAACTAACTCCTAAATTTTGCAAAACGAGTAAAAAAATCTGTGAACCTTCTCCCTTTATATATACTTTTTTACTATGAGACTTTGGCTAAAACATACATTGAAATGGAAATGAAAAATTATGATGTTTTATATGCTGTTTAAAATTTTGCTTTTGTGTTTGCCAATGAACAATTTTATGCCAGTTTTGTATTATTCCACTATGAAATACTTTTCTGTATAATAATTAGAGTCAGTTATTTTTTATCCAGTTACCTGCTGCAGTAAATGCACAGCTAATTAGTAACATTATTTTGTATTTTTATGTAATTTTCATGGTAATGTAGCCTTTTGACATTTTTGTACATAAATTTGTCAGATATGATTTCTGATCTAATTGATACAGTTGTTGAATATAATACTCTGTTACTTTTGAAGGTTCATGAAAGTTGCTTTATCGATTTAAATTTTGTTTATGTTGATCATTACATGGTTCAATGGAAATGCTTGTACATGATGTTCTGATATGATATATACATTTGTAATGAGCTAACTAAAGCAAATTTTATTCATTATACCAATTCAAATTTATGCTGATCATGTTAGTTATGTGTTACTACAAAAATATCATTTTCACACAATACAAACAGTACATATATTTGTTTCACAAAAAATTAATTACTGTATTTGTCAAAACACAACATTCAACAGTTCTATTATTTTGGTATCAGAATTCTGTTCACCTGTGCATGCTTACAAACTTCTTGGTGGGCTACTGTAATGGAACTGCTCAGCACAAGTCGTTTTTCATGAAATATGATAAACTAAAGTAATCATTTTCCTGATACATTGTTCATATAATACTTATTGTTTCCTGTAAAATTAAAAAGATAAAATTGATAAAAAGATGTTTTTCTTAAAGGAATGTTAAATGTGCCTTTATCTCTTTAGAGGAGACTTTGATTATATTAATATTGTATGGATATCTTAGTATGTGAAGTTTTGCAATGTCACTGCATTTGTGAACAAACAGTTAGAGGCTGTTGACCATTGTACAGTTATGAAGTAAAGTGTAATCACGAGGTGCTGGACTGAAAATTCATTTTTGTAAATGATTTTATTGAAACATGAACAAGTATTTTAATTAATGTGCAGTGAAAAATTTAACATCAATTAAAAAGTTGATATGATGACAACATCCTGGTTCATAATATCATTTTGCAGTACTTATATCCAAGCAACAGCCTAATCCTTTTGCAGCAATTAGAATCATTGATCTACACAAACAGCAAATCAAGAACCTCTACATCAATGAGAACAAAGTTAAGTAACTAATAGTGCATGAATTCCACTTGCTCATAGTAATCTCACAATTATCAAGCAAATGGACACGTCGTTTATAAATGCCTAGTATTGCTAATGTTGTTGGTTCTTTGATTATTGAAGCCAACAGAGCCTGGCAAGTGGGGAGGCGGGTTAAAACTTCCACCAGTCTTTTAATTCATCCTGAAACAATTCATGTTAGTGTTTTGTAACTATGACATATTAAAACTGACGATTTGATAATATTCACACCTGACAGCCCTAGGAGTGTCATAGCTCCCATCTCATTTTCATTCACATCCTCTCCTCTTTCTATAATATTGTCTTCAAGTTTATTTCCCTTGTATAGCCCATGTATACATTTCTAAAATATTCTCTTGAAGTTCATCACTACAGTATAGCCCTTCTATACATTCCTCCCACCTTTCAACTTTTTCTTCTTTGCTTAGAATCAGATTCCCATCTGAGTTCTTGATATTTATGCAGCTGCTTCTCCTTTCACCAAAGGTCTCTTTAATTTTCCTATAAGCAGCGTCTACCTATTTAAGAAGGGAAATGGATAGGTAAAGTTAGATATAATGGGAATTAGTGAAGTTTGGTGGCAGAAGGAATAGGACTTCTGGTCAGGTGAATATAGGGTTAAAAACAAAGTAAAATATTGGTAATGCAGGAGTAGTTTTAATAATGAATAAAAAAAATTGGAACACAGATAAGCTACTATGAACAGCATATTGAACACATTATTGTAGCCAAGACAGACACAACGCCCACAACCACCACAGTAGTACAAGTATAAATGCCAACTAGCTCCGCAGATTAGGAGATGGAAGAAATGTATTATGACATAAAAGAAATTATTGAGATAGTTAAGGGAGATGAAAATTTAATAGTCATGAGACACTGGTATTCAAGAGCAGGAAAAGGAAGAAAAGTAAAAGTAGTGAGTGGATATGGACTGGGAGAAAGGAATGAAAGAGGAAGCCACCTGGTAGAATTTTGCACAGAGCATAATATAATCATAGCTAACACTTGGTTTAAGAATAGTGAAAGAAGGTTGTATACATGGAAGAGACCTGGAGACATCAAAAGGTTTCAGATAGATTATATTACGGTAAGACAGATTTTTCAGAACCAGGTTTTAAATTGTAAGACATTTCTGGTGGCAGATGTGGACTCTGACCACAATTTATTGGTTATGAACTGCGGATTAACTCTGAAGAAACTGCAAAAAGGAAAGAATTTAAGGAGATGGGACCTGGATAAACTGAAAGAATCAGAGGATAGAAAGAGAGTTTCAAAGACAGCATTAGGAATCAGTTGACAGGAACAGGGGAAAGGAATACACTAGAAGAAGAATGAGTAGTTTTGAGAGATGAAATTGTGAAGGCAGCAGAGGATCACGTAGATAAAAAGATGAGGGCTAGTAGACATCCTTGGATAACACAAGAGATATCGAATTTAATTTAAAATGCAATAAATAAGCAGGTAAAAGGGAATACAAAAGTCTAAAAAATTAGATCAACAGGAAGTGCAAAATGGCTAAGCAAGAATGGCTAGAGGACTAATGTAAGGATGTAGGCGCATATATCACTAGGGGTAATATAGATGCTGCCTACAGGAAACTTAAAGAGACCTTTGGATAATAGGGAACTACCTGAATGAATATCAAGAGCTGAGATGGAAAACCAGTCCTAAGCAAAGAAAGGAAAGCAGAAATGTGAAAGGAGTACATAGAGAGTCTATACAAGGGCATTATTATTGAAATGGAAGAGGACATAGATGAAGATGAGAAGGGAGATATAATACTGCGTGAAAAATTTGACAAAGCACTGAAAGACCTAAGTCAAAACAAGACCCCGGGCGTAAACAATATTCTGCTAGATCTACTGATAGCCTTGAGAGAGCCAGCTATGACAGGACTCTTCCATCTGGTGAGCAAGATGTATGAAATAGGCAAAATACCCTGAGACTTCAAGAAGAGTGTAATAATTCCAGGTCCAAAGAAAGTAGTTGCTGACATGTTTGAAAATTACCGAACTATCAGTCATGGTTGCAAAATATTAACATTAATCCTTAACAGAAGAATGGAAAAACTGGTAGAAGTTGACCTCAGGGAAGATCAATTTGGATTTCGGAGGAATGTAGGAACACACAAGGCAATACTGACTCTATGACTTCTCATAGAAGATAGGTTAAGGAAAGTAAAACCTACATTATACATTTGTGGACCTAGAGAAAGCTTTTGACAATGCTGAGTGAAATACTCTCTTTCAAATTCTAAAGGTGGCAGGGGTAAAATACAGGGAGCGAAAGGTTATTTACAATTTGTACAGAAACCAGTTGGCAGTTATAAGAGTCGAGGGGCATGAAAGGGAAGCAGTGGTTGAGAAGAGAATGAGGCAGGGATGCAGCATATCCCTGATGTTATTCACTCTGTGTACTAAGCAAGCAGTACAGGAAATTAAAGAAAAATTTGGAGTAGGAATTAAAGTCCATGGAGAAGAAATAAAAGCTTTGAGGTTTGCTGATGCCATTGTAATTCTGTCAGAGACAGTAAAGGACTTGGAAGAGCAGCTGAACAGAATGGACAGGGTCTTGAAAGGAGGATATAAGATAAATGTTGTGTCTAGCTCATACAGCATAGACACAATGAGGTAGCTAGGTGCACGCTAAACTAACGCAGACGGGCATGAAGTTCTGGAACATGAGACTTATTAATGAATAAGAAGAAAAGTACGTATATGTTTGTTACTTAACTTTAATGAGTCCCTGGAATACATCTCTCTTGAATATTAGTAAGCTATAAGCACTGATACAAATGGCGCCTTGCTAGGTAGTAGCTATGGACTAAGCTGAAGGCTATTCTATCTGTCTCTCGGCAAATGAGAGGAAAGCTTCGTACGTCTGGTCGCAAGCTATGTCGTCCGTACAACTGGGGCGAGGTCTAGTCCGTGTCTTGTGACCTGCCATGTGGTGGCGCTAGGATTGCGATTACACAGTGGCGACACGCGGGTCCGACATGTACTACAGGACCGCGGCCGATTTAAGTTACCACCTAGCAAGTGTGGTGTCTAGCGGTGACACCACAATAAACATAAACAAAAGTAAAATGAAGATAATGGAATGTAGCCTACTAAACCAGGTGATGCCAAGGAAATTAGATTAGGCAATGAGATACTTAATGCAGTAGATGAGTTTTGCTATTTGGGAAGCAAAATAACTAATGACGGTTGAAGTTTGGAGGATATAGGATGTAGACTGGCAATGACAAGAAAAGCATTTCTGAAGAAGAGAAAATTGTTAATATCAAGTATAGATTAAAGTGTCAGAAAGTACTTTCTGAAAATATTTCTATGGAGTGTAGCCATGTATGGAAGTGAAACATGGACAGTAAATAGTTTAGAAAAGAAGAGAACAGAATCGTTTGAAATGTGGCACTACAGAAGAATGCTGAAGATTAGGTGGATAGAAAATGTAACTAATGATGAAGTACTGAACAGAATTGGGAAGAAGAGTAATTTGTGGTGTCATGAGAAGAAGGGATAAGTTGGTAGGACAGATTCTGAGGCATCAAGGGATCACCAATTTAATACTGTAGGAAAGCAGGGGGTAAAAGTCACAGATGGAGACCAAGAGATGAATTCACTAAGCATATCCAGAAGGATGTAGTTGCAGTAGATACTTGAAGATGAAGAGGCTTGCACAGGACATAGTAGTATGGAGAGCTGCATCAAACCATTCTTTGGACTGAAGACCATAACAATAACAGCATATTTTATCTACAGATTCCTATTGGGCTTTGATATTTTACCAGAGTGCTCCTCTGCTGCTTTCAGTATTTCATCTCTTGCAGCTAGCCAGTCATCTTCTATCACATTCTTTCATCTATTTCAGTCAGTCATTGCTTAAAGCTACCTTTAAAACTCTGGACAACACCTAGTAGTTTCCTTGTCTCCAAGTTTCATCTCCTTAATTTACAAACTTTCTGTGGTTTCAGTCAGCAGTTCATACTAAAAAATAATGTCATTTTCCACATATGCCCCTGGAAATGTTTTGCACTTTAAAATATGGTTTTTAAATCACTGTCTTACCATTATATAACCGCATGAAACCTTCCAGTGATTACATGTCTCTTCCAAGTGCACAACCTTCCTCCACGATTCTTAAACAAAATGTTAGCAGTGATAACATTGTGAAAATTCTAGCAAGTAACTTCCTCTTTAATTCCTTCTATGCATTCCATTACTCCTAGTATTTTTCCTTCTTTCTTTTTCCCACCATTGAATCCCAATCTTCATCACAATTAAATTTTATCTCCTTTAACACACTGAATAATTTCTTTGATCTTACCATACATTCTTTCGATTTCTTTATCTCCAGAACTGGAAGGGATACATTCTTGCACTACTGATGTGGGTCTTGGCTTTTTTCTATCTTGTTTACGATTCTGTGTACAATATGCCGCTCATAGTAACTGACCCTTACCCCTATTTTCTTATTCATTTTTAAACCCACTCCTGCAGTACCCCTATTCAATTTTCTATTTGTAATTCTGCACTCATCTCACACAAAGTCCTGTTCTTCGTGCCACCACACTTCGCTAATTCCCAGTATATCTAATTTCATCCTATCCATTTCTCTTATCAAGTCCGCAGACTTACCTACACACATTGACGCATAGGAGGCTGATTCTTTTGCTATGACAAGTGTCAATGTATCTCAGAAACGTACCTAAAATATGGAAACTTTTGTATTTTTCCAAAAAATGTTCTTACTATGAAACTTGACATGTCTCTTAGGCATCAAACCTATTGATCTGAAAATGGTCTGTAACAACATGAATAAATCACATTTCAGATTCCTACACTGCGAAAAATTTTCTACATGTCACTATATAGCATATGGCGGACCAGGATTCAAACCTGAAAACTTGCCTTTTGCGGGTAACGCTCTTACAGATGCAACTATACAGGCAAAACTCACGATCCACTTTACTACAAATAATACCTCTCCCCTACCTCCCAAACTTCACAGAAGTTTTCCTGTATACCTTGTCTGACTATCATTGCTGGAAGAAAGGATATCAAAGAGATATGGCTTATCCACAGCCTAACAGATTATTTCCAGACTAATCTTTCACTCTGCAACTGAGTGAGAGCAGTACAAAGTACCGCATGTGAATCTTGAGGGAAAACCATGTGGGCATCGACACTGTTGGTGGTCGTATGAGCTGGTAGACGCACGACTTGGACCTCCACCCTGACTGGGGCGGGGTGCGGAGGTGGAGCAATGGGAGGCAGGTCCACCTCGAAGTCATTGAGCCAGCGAGGATGGACGATGCAGTGGTCAGCCCAAGAGCAGGCAGGCTGAACAGCGGATGGCGGGGTGTAGGTGTGGCAGGCCCGCATGCTAATTGAGCCGCACGGTGAGATGAAGGCGTGAATTGTCGTCGGGTCACACTCATAAGGGAGGGTGAGACTATGTGCAACACTGACGCTTAACTGGTCATTGGGTGGCGGGGCCGCGGTGTCTGGGAGTAGAATGAGAACTCAGTCATCAAGAGTGATGATTGAAATGTCGTCCACATGGTGTGGGGGTATGTTGCAGAGCAGGGTGACTATGGGAGAGGGTGTCTCCGTACTCGATGAGATAGCAGCGAAACCCAAACATTATGTGACTGAGAAACCTGTGAAAGGCGATGGGGAGGCGTCGGGTGAACAAAACGGTGTGGTGGCCCGAAGAGAAACATTGTCAGACTCCACGGCGGGAGGGAGACTGGTGGGAGAGTCGTTAGGAGAATCAGACTGAGCCAGCAGAGGGACGTTGGGGTCGGGGTCCACGAATGCTGGTTTGAGTCGGTGTAATGAAACAGTTTGCAGATTGTCTTTGACAATGATGACGAAAGTTGTATTGCCCCACTGGAGGGCTTTAAATGGGCCGAGATACAGTGGTTGCAGAGGTTGTCGGACTGAATCATCTCTCAGTATTACATGGGAACAAGTGTTGAGAGCAGTTGGCACATTAAGTGTCTAGTGGGGAGTGGCTGACAGGTGGGTGAAGGCATGCATGTTTGAAGTGGGTGTGCATGCAACTTATGAAATCCGGGGAGGGGGCTGAAGTCTTCAGGTACTTGAGCTTGAATGAGTTCCCCTGATAGGACAGGGTTCTCCCCGAAAACGAATTCTGAGATAGTTCCCTGTAAGTCAGGCTTGAAAGTTGAACGGAGGCCGAGCAATACCCATGGAAGTGCTTCAGACCAGAGGCAGTCATGGCACCTGAACACCGTTTTTAGAGTAAGGTGCCACCTTTCCACTAACCCATTGCTTTGTGGGTGGTAGGCTATGGTGTGAATTTTCTTTATGCTGCAGACATAAAATGGTGATCAGGGAAGACTCAAACTGCCGACCCTGGTCGGTGATGATGGTGGTCGGACAACCAAACCTAGCAATCCATGAGGAGATAAAATCCTTGGCCACGGTCTCAGCAATGATGTTAGGTAAGGGGACTCCCTCTACCCAGTGGGACGTGTGGTCAATTGAGGATAGAATGTATCTGTGGCCCTCCAACAGTGGAAAAGGACTGATAAGATCGATATGTACATGACAAAATCGTCCTGGAGGGATGTCAAACTTGCCCAGTGGTGAGGTCTGCCAGCGCAGGGGGATAGGATAACGGGCGTAAGGTGCCGGTAGAAGAGTCGCACCACACCTCGTCCACAATGCCGGGGAATTTAGCTTTACTAAACACAAGGGATGTCTGAGGGTGCGTGAGGAGAGCTTGAGATTTCTCATCGGAGGCTTGTAAGGCATGATGTGTGAAATAGTACTGATTTGCAAAAAAAATTCTGTGGCGATGTTGTCTGTGCCTTTGATGTAGCGAACGTCAGTTGTGCATTGGGAGACTAGATCGAAGTGACGGAAACGCCGAGGGGGTGGATCCTCGGGGGGGTCGGGTTGCAGAAACTGTCTGCGAGTGGTTTGTGATCCATGAGGATGAAGAACGAGCGACCCTCTGAATCGGGGCGGAAGTGTTTGATGGCCTCGTAGACCGAAAGGAGTTCTCTATCGAAAGCAGAGTATTTCTTCTGAGCTGTTGATAGTCGTCGAGTGTCACGGCATGAGCTAAAGAAATCTTTAATGCATTGAGAGCCTACAGCAAATGGGTTTGAGTCCTGAAGTCTGTTTACCCAACTGTGAGTCTGTCAGCGGGGCATGCACAGCAGCGGCAGAAGGCAAGTGACGACGGTAGTAATTTATTGTGCCCAGGAAATGTCGCAGTTCTTTGTAAGTAGCCATGGTTGGCAGTGAAGTGATGGTGTGCACGTAGGATTTGGGAGGCAGTATTCCATTGGTGGAGATGGTGCAACCCAAGAAAGTGACGCAAAGCTGACGTACCTGGAATTTTTCTTTGTTGACCTCAATGCCATTGGAGTTCAAGGTCTGGAGGACCATGGATAAATAATTTTCATGTTCCTCAGCTGACTCGCTGAAAATGAGTATGCCATCCAGATATGCAAAGCAAAACTCAAATAGTCGTAGGATAGAGTCAATGAAACGCTCCCACATTTGCAACGCATTTTTTAGGCTGAATGGCATGAAGTTGTATTGGAACAAACCAAGTAGTGTGATAATAGCTGTTTTAGGGATGTCATCCGGCGCTACAGGAATCTGGTGGGAGGCACGTATACAGTCAAAAACACTGAAGATTGTAGCGCCCAATAACATATGAGTGAAATCATTTATGTTGGGCACGGGGTAATTGTCCATGACCGTACGAGTATTTAAATGTTTCTAGTCACCAAACATTCGGAAAGAATCATCATGTTTGAGGACGATGTGGATCGGTGAAGACCAGTTGCTGTCTGATTGTTGCAGGATACCTGCCTCCAAAAGTTCGTTAATTTGCTGCCGGGCTGTGCACAACTTAATAGGGTTGAGACGTCTACCTTGTGCCTAATAGGAGTGCCAGCAGTGGTAACTATCTTGTGTGTCATTCTGTCAGTGACAGAAGGAACTGAGAACTACACACAAGACTGATCAATGTCCTGACACCAAGTTTTTGGATGGGTAGGGCACAACGAGGCTTAGCCATTAGTGTGAGTGGGAAAATGGCAGCGCAAAAGTCACATGTCTAGTACATGAGCACGACGTGCACTTGTTTGGAGAGGCCGGCTGTGCACGCAATGCAGAGCATGTTGGAATTCATGACGACTGTCTGCTGTCAACCTTGCACTTGGTACCCAGCGCAGGAGAGAGCGGCGTTCGCATCGCGCGTGGAACAGCGATGGCCACCGAGTCACGTAGCTGGCGCACAAGAAGAGAGGGGGAATGTTTACCAACACACGGGGCAGCTGCCCACACAGTGGGCACAACTGTTATTAGAAGCACTGTCTGACAAGTATGGAAGTGAACATGGTGAGCGCGTTGGGGATGCGGAGTCTACCAGATGTGAATCGTCACATGCAATTAATGTTTTTGGACTAACCTGATGAGTGTCCAAGCTGGTGTCTGCTGGAGAAACACAACTAGGTGGCGGGACTGTGGACTGCAGTTTCAGCAGTGAGGTACAAGCCGCGACGAGCTCGTTATAAGTGTGTGCTATTCATTGTTTCAGCTCATCGGTTTCCCGGCAGAGTTTTTGCCGCTGAGTCATATTCTGACAGTAGGTTAGTGTCGCAGGTCACAATGTCGCCTGTGAGGGTGGAGCACTCGCGTACCAACTCACATGTCAAGAGAGAAACAAAGCGTGGAGCATAAGTGCGGGAGCACAGTATGTGAGTGTTAGTGGGATGGTGTAGCACTGTGCCCTGAACGATGTTTGGAGAGAGTTTGTAATGGGATAAAAAATCCTTACCGAGAATTGGTTCATCGATGTTAGCAACACAGAAAGTCCACGGAAAACACAGAGAAGGAGATAGGTGCACCACAACTTTGACAGAGCCTGAGGTTTGTAACGTTGATGTGTTGACAGCTCGAAGAAGTGACTTCATTAGTGAAAAGTGGGGGGAGCCATTGATGTAGGTATGATAGACACGTCATCACCCGTGTTGACTAGGAAAACAAGCCATGACAAAATGTCAGTCACATACAAACGACCACTTGGCTGGGCAGACGAGTGGACAGAGTGCAATGTATGAGGACGCCTATGAGGTTCCCCCCAGGACTCTGCATCTTTTAGGTCTTGCAGTCAGCGTTTGGGTGTTGGCAAAGTAATCAGCACTTCTTGGCATTATCGCCAAAAATCTTGTGGTACCAGCAGTATGGATGAGGCAGATGCGGTGGTGGTGGTGACTGCGGCAGCAGAGGAGGCTTGTCCTCGTTGATTTGTTCTGGCACGTATACCGGCACGTATTGTGCGTGGGCGATCCTGGAGTGCTTGGACGGTGGAGAGAGTGAACGGATACTGCCAGGTGATGTAGAAGGTGCAGACGCGGAGTGAGCCCTGCCTCTGCCAGCAGATGGCCGGTAAGCAGGACTAGTTGTGCCAACTAGCAGTGTGTGGTGAGCTGGTTGGTGTTGTCGTAGCAATGAATACAGTTGGTCTGTGATGCAGAGATGAGAGCCAATTGACTCGAAGGAGTGCGGTAGCAGGTGCATCTGTAGGTCAGCAGGCAATTTGGTAGACCCACCACCCACAGAGTGATGCCCAGCGTGGTATGCTCACTCACAAGTAACCGAAGGTGGCACCAGAGTCGTGATGGAGTTCGATCCCCTAAGTGGAGTTCGGTCCCCCAAGATCTCTATGATTAATTCTTGTGGCGAGCAGGCGAGTCGTTCCTTGATCGTCTTCTTCGTGAACTCGTACTTCAGTGGAGGCAGTGGTGAGAGCAGTAGATCGCAAATTAAGTCCAAGTGATCATGGAAGTGCCTGACGAGACACAGGAATTTAAGAGTTGTCTTCAGACACATGATGCAACTCAAAAAGATGCCCGAAAAGCACAAACCATGTTACAGGGTTGTCTTCGTATAAAAGTGGCAGCTTCAGCATACGACCTGGGGGAGGGGACAAAAGCGGCTTCCAAATCTTCGAACAAATCGTTGGGTGAGGTGGTCATGGCGGTGTGCGCATAACTTGTTGATTTACAACACCCGGTGCAGAAATCGCGGAAGATGTAGAAACTTCGGGGTCACCAGTATGGGATCAGGATACAAATAGCAGTATACGAATAAACTGTCCCCATTAACACCTGCACATACAAATATTTTGGAAATTATCATACGCGTGCACACAGTACAAAGTATAAGAGCAGACTGAGTTAACATGGCGGCTTGGATAAGCGACCTGAGTCCCAAAGATTAATGTTGTCTGAGGTCGATATGACCTATAGATGCCACAACTTAATCAACCAGCTGGAGTGTGTTTCAACTTAGGTGCGTATGTGTACATGTTTAAAATCCTGAATCCTTAAATGGACAATTTTAAATATCAATGCAGAGTCCACATGAACTTGAGCTTACAGATTATTTTGTTTCGATTTGTGCTGACATCAAACTCCGCAAATGAGATTATTCAATAATAGTGACATTCTACACTACACATCACATGGTCAACTTCTGTTGGCTATCAGCTAACACTTTCACATTGTACCCACTTGAAATTTTCGACAAAAGCACCACAGAAATAATTATCTATGTCAGCAATCATGTAGTTTAACAATATTTAACTCATCAATCTATCCACATAAACAATCATTTTTCATCTCTGTTCAGAACCAATATGAATGATGCAACTCATTTTCCAACCGCAACTGGTCACAAAGCACCCTGACTCTTCTGCCAACTGCTATTATTACCTCACTCAACCTATTGAAAAGTGACAGTCTGACATGGAATGTAAGGAAAAACTACACACTTTTTAGTTTAAATGGAAAACAAATAAAATAAGTGATAACATGTTGTTTCTGCCCTTTTTTAAAATAAGCATACAGAACAGTGTAAAACAATGAAGCATACAGCTTCCCAACCAGATAAAGATTTATCACTAAATTTGCAAGTGATGTATGCAAGTTTTAACTGGCAGTTTAATCTCTGATATCACCATAATAAGATATCTCAAAAAGATTGGCTTTCAGCAATCACCTGGAATACATTGGTCATACAAAACACAACTCTCCTTTTCTCACTTGACATCCTGAAAACCATGGATCAATGTAAACAGGAAGATTTGGTATTTCTTGACTTCTAAAAAGTATCCGAGTCAGTTCCACACAAAGGCGTATTAATAAAAGCACAATCCTATGGGATATCAAATACAATTTATGACTGGTAGAGAAGTGTTTACTTCTTATATTCGATGGAGAGTCATGGAGAGATACAGAACTACCTTTAAACATGCCAAAGGGAAATGTGTTGGAACCTTGTTATTCATGCTGTATATTAATGATCTGACAGACAATATTAACAGTAACCTAACTTTTCCAAATAATACGGTTACCTATAATGAAGTAGTCTGAAAAAAGCTACACAATTAGATTTTGATAAGGTTTCACAGTTGTGCAAAGATTGGAACTTGTTTTAAGTGTTCAGAAATGTGAAACTGTACATTCTACAAAAATTAAAACTTAGATTATTATTACCATAATGTCAATGAGTTAGAACTGGAACTAGTTAAGTCATTCAAATACCTGCATGTAATAAGTTGTAAGGATATGAAATGGAATTATTACATATGCTCTGTGAGTAAAGCAAGTGGCAGACTTTATTTCATTTATAGGATACTATGGAAAAATGCCATAATCTACAAAGGAGATTTCTCTCAAGTATATGAGAACCATACCAAAAAGTGCTAACAGGGAATATTGAACATATACAAAAAATGGCACTTTAGTCACATGAGGATCAACCAATAAGTTACGAACAAACAATTGACTATAAGTGTGTGAAATATTTTTGTATTGTTATCTTTGTGCAGCTGGGAAGCACGCATTTCTATTTTGTACCTAGCTACCACAAAGCATAAAAAAAAGTTAATTACAAGTGCATATCCACAATTGTGTGTGCCTATTCAGTTAGTGTTTTGTCTGCATGGCTATACTGACAAAAATCCTACATTGGTAACCTCAAGCAAGAACATGAAGTACGAAGAACCTAAATAAGAGCAACAGCATCAAACAAAATGATGCAAATCAGAACAGAAGCCATTACCACTTGCAGCAACAGGTACTTTGACAGTACAGCTTCCCACACAACCAGCACCTCCAACACAAAATGGGACAGCACATCATGTTGAACTACCAGACTACAAGACCTGAGCTGTGGTATCCTCAAGCTGAAAGGTTTTCAGCCAACATGACATTAACAATGATACAGATCAGTTCTGCTACGTTATTGCTCATCTGAATTAAACTCGGGTTGTTCAGGCAGAGAAAGTCTTGTGCACACAGTTATGCCACTTTAAAAACACGCCTTATCTAATATTTGATATCAACATCTGAAGCAAGGCTATAATGGTTTCTAACAGATGATCAATTGGGGAACAGGTTCCTTCCCCCGAGCAACTATAAAAAGAGCTTCAGTAATCAGCAAATTTCAATCTGTTGCCATAAAATTCATTACAGACACTGTTGTGAACTGTTGTTAAAAAGGCTTCCAACAAATAGACAGATTGTTCTGGCTGCAGATACAGAGCTGTGTCCACAGCAATAACAGATAAGGTGGAAGCCTCTGTAAGTTGCATGCAGTTTAATGTTGGCAACACTACAGCTGGAGTGGACTTGGCAGATGGCTTCAAACCACACACACTAAGGGCAGAGTCAAACAAAGGCCATGGGTCAAGCATTCTGAGAAGCACATCAGTGACAGCTACAGATCAGCTGACAGAGAGTGTCAAAGGGCTCAGCACACAAATTGCACCACCACAGAACACTCCAATGACAAAAAGTAAAGCAGAACGCATCATACGTTTAACAGTCAACAGGACAACAAATACCAATGAATCTGAGCTGTGTCATGAGTCAACAGGTCATGTCCAGCTTGAGAGTGGACATATCTTTACCCAGATGATGCACACACATAGTGAACTGAGGCTCATGTGAACTCACTCTCTCAAAGCTGAATCGGCAAGAAAGAGGTGGTGGTAACAGGAAGCCAGCAGTTTAGTGCGCCTGTGGCTAATATGTGTTGCGGGGTCATGTTGGCCCTTCGAGAAGTTCATCACTGCATTGGTCTGTTGGACACACATGGTGTGTTTTGGCTGAATTTGGATGAAAGCAAGTTAAAGGATCGGTTTGGCATGACCACTTGGAGCAGGGAGATGACTGCTGTGGCCTGAGGGTCATATTCTGTAGTGGGTCTCTACTGCCAGGGGCTACAGACTTGACATCTTGGGGTCAGACACAGTCTCCTGAGAAGTCTCCATTACAGACAATGAGTGAGCAACTTTTGGAATGCTTAACTAGAATCCTGCTGTCCTGCGGTGTCTTTCCCAGTGCGGTTTGCACATCATGCAATTCCGCCTGAGCGGTTCTGGCAGTGTGTTTGCCTCGAGCATGCTTGTTTGCTTATCATGTGACTGTAACCTTTCATCTTGTTTTGGCTTAGCTCAGTCTCCCATGAGAAAAATCCCCTATGTGTTTATTGTCGTTTGTTTATTGCCTTCACCTTGATATATGTACTTATTAAAGTATTGGGTGCTTTATAAAGTTAATGAGGATTACACTATTTATTGCAGCATGTAGTGGAATACACCCGCACCTTTCACTGTTTGATGTGGGCCACAGGACACTGTGTGAAACATTTTCCTAGGTGCACGGTGGTGCACATCAGAACGTAAAAAATGAAAGTGGTGTTTTTTATAATCTGACAACTGTACATGATAGACTGATATGAGAACTACCTTCAGACACTTTTTTTAATTCAATGGAGATTTTGTGCTATTGAAATAGAGAAATATTTAAGCTCTAAGAAAAGTTGGTTTTTTGTGCTCTTCAATATTTATCACATCATATCTCCTGAACTACGTTTGTACAACCATTTAATCTTATGGCTGGCTTTGGTAGTACACAACAATAATGTGCACAAACTTTCTGGCCAATAGAGTCAGTAATGGTGAAGTAATAAATTAAAATATCATGAGTGATATGAAATTTTCAGGAAACCAATATCCGAAATGTAGTAAGCAACAAACTTTTTCCCTTCACACATTTTGTGGGTGCTCAAAGTGCAAAAATATTTCAGAAAGGTTTGAATTTATTTTTAGTTTGTTGGAAGTCAGTGGGTGCTGTAGTTTTCCCCTAGATGAGAGCAGTATTTTAGGGTTCATTGGTGCAACGCAAGTTCCAGAGCACTAAAAGAAATGTTTTGCTACTACACAATGAAAAATTCAGGATGAAATAATAACAGTATTAAAAAAGAATAGATTGCTACTCACCTTATAGTGGAAATGTTGATTTGCAGACAGGCACAACAAAAAGAGTGCTAAACAAGTAAGCTTTCAGCCAAAAAGCCTTCTTTTGAATTATACAACACACACACACATTTATGCAAATGCAACTCTCACACATGTGACCACTGGCATCACAGTGACTCAGTGACTAACCTAAACACCTCTTAACTTTGACACTCTGATATAACATGGAAGTTATGCAAGAGGAGAAAGACTGTACATTATTGGGAAGAGCACTCAGGAAGTGCAAAGCAGTGGCACAAATGTTCTTTCATCGTGATGAAGAATGAGTGTGTAAAATTTTATAAAAAAAACAGTTGCTCGATACTGTGGAGGAATACTGGTTCCCACTGCCTTATAATGCAGATGTATCAGAAATTAATGAACTACCGAAGGCCAACATGATACCCTTGGTACGTGTTGATGGCTACGCTACAAAGCTGAGGGATTCAGTGTGAGGAGCAGATTCACTGGGTAGTTCAATAGGCCAAATTTTAATCGTTGTTTGCAGAACTGATCACAATAACAATGAACTGCCTAAAAACAACATGATACCCACGGTAAGTGTCCGCACTTATGCCAAAGCTGAGAGATTCACTGTGAGGAGCAGATGCACTGATTACTTCACCAGGCCAAATTTTGATCATTACAGTACTGATCATGATAACACAACATATAACTCATTATAACTGTGGTTAAATGCTTAGTACAAATACACACATAAAAAAAAGTTTTGCAACACCCCAGTTCCCAGAACTCCTGAAGATAGACATTGACTGTGGATATTGTATCACAGACACAGTCCCTTCAACTGTTCAGAGATGTCACTAAACCTGACCAAAGATGTACACAACCATGCATGAGCAGCGCCTATTAAACAGAGGGGGCTGACAGCCAATCAGTTCCAGTCATTCCACCAGGAAAGAGGTACACAGCTCATGTTGTCTGTAGTTCAACCATGCCTAAATGATCAATACCACGGTTTGATTGCATCCGCATTGTTACTTTGTGCAGACACAGAATGTTGTATTATGACTCAAACTGTGCGCAGTAGGCGGCTCAATGCACAACTTCACTCCCATTTTCCATGGAGAGGTCCATCTTTGCAACCATGACACCATGCAGTGTGGTACAGATGGGCACAACAACATGCCGAATGGACCGCTCAGGATTGGCATCACATTCTATTCACTGATGAGTGTCGCATATGCCTTCAACCAGACAATCATCGGAGACATGTTTGGAGGCAACCCAGTCAGGCTGAATGCCTTAGACACACAGTCTGGCGAGTCCAGCGAGGGGGAGATTCCCTGCTGTTTTGGGGTGGCATTATGTGGGGTCGATATACACCGCTGGTGGTCATGGAAGGCGCCATAACAGCTGTACAATATGTGAATGCCTTCTCCGACCAATAGTGCAACCATATTGGCAGCATACTGGTGAGGCATTCATCTTCATGGATGACAATTCGCACCCCCATCATGCACATCTTGTGAATAACTTCCTTCAGGATAATGACATCGCTCGACTAGAGGGCCAGCATGTTCTCCAGACATGAACCTGATCGAACATGCCAGGATGGATTGAAAAGGGTTGTTTATGGACAACGTGACCCACCAACCGCTCTGAGGGATCTATGCCAAATCACCATTGACGAGTGGGACAATATGGTCCAACAGTGCCTTGATGAACTTGTGAATAGTATGCCATGATGAATACAGATTTGCATCAATGCAAGAGGACATGCTACTGGGTATTAGAGGTACCAATGTGTACAGCAATGTTGACCACCACCTCTGAAGGTCTCACTGTATGGTGGTACAACATGCAATGTGTAGTTATCATGAGTGATAAAAAGGGCAAAAATGATTCTTATGTTGAGCTCTATTCCAATTTTCTATACAGGTTCCTGAACTCTCGGAACTGAGGTGATGCAAAACTTTTTTTTATGTGTGTATATTTACAAATATATTACACTGAACATAAGCAAGGACATTTCATCTTATATGTTTCATTCATTTTTCTTCCAATTTCTCCCCAAATTAATTCCTTTTGCATTTAGTTTTCCAACTCATCCATGCTCCAAAAAATATGCTGTTTGGATACTAGACAGGTAAGCTGCTCATCCTCTGAGGCAGAGAAGCAGTCAGGTGACATTACTGGTGAATGTTTCAATAACTATATTGGAAGAATTAACTTCTCTGACACTGCCCGTGCACACAAAACAAATTCTGCGGCTGTTGCCTAGAAGTTTGCTGCTGCTCAGTTTGACTTACCCAATCCTCCATCCAAGTAAATCACTGTGATGAGTAGGACAGACTCCTCCCAAAGCATGCAGGCTTTTCCCACAGGTAGAGCCTGCAGCGGTACTGCATTGCCCATACCCTAGGAAAATGGTCTGGTATGTTGGAATTGTGTGAGTGGGAAGCACAGTCTCACATGTGTTTTATGCAGCACTTTGTGGTAAACTCCTGCAGCTAGGAAAACATAGCTTTATTGACAGCCCTTGTGCCTAGCTTTGCTTGCTTGTGCAGGAAGTGTTTATTGAGTAATTGGCAGTAGCCATTAGTTGCTGAGTGAACTTCCTGGTGCCAAATTGTCATTATTTCTACTATAACCCATTGTCCAGTTTTGGCTAATTTCAGTCTCCCATGAGGAATGTCCTTCTGATATATTTACTTATGTTTGTTTAATGCCTTCATCTTGATATATGTATTTGTTACTGTATTTGGTGGTTTAAAATTTTAGTGAGTGGCACTGATGGCCTTGCACCTAGTTTTGTGTTTCACTACTTGCTTGTGTCTGCCCATACACTCAGTGTTTACTGAGTAATTGCCAGTAGCAGTTACCTGCCCTCATATGGGAAGTGTTCTGTTTGTGACTGTTACTTAGTATACACACTGTTCCCATTGCTTGAAATATCATGGGACAGATACTGTAGATCCCTTTACTTAACCTTTGGGGAACTGGAGTTGGAACACTGCTGTTACATGATTATGTATACTTCTTCTCTTGTTCTTAAAACTGTATTTTATGTGTTTTTAGAGGCATTACATAATTATGTGTGCTTTTTCTCTTGTTTTTGAAACTGTATTTTATGTGTGTTTTAGAGGCAGCTAATTAGAATTGCTCGGGTGGGCTATCGAGAGGCATCCCACAACATGGTGACATCAGAGTCGAAGTTACAATGTTGTTGAAGCATGATGACTTTCTCTGGGAATTTAATGCCCAATTGTATGTAATTTACTAATTCTGAAGTCTAAATTCAAGTTATTTGTTATTAATCATTGTGTAATCTGTTTCACATCTTCCTGAGATTACCTAATTTATTAATCAGCCTTTGCTGCTTCTGAGATTTACTTTTCAGTTGAAATTTAACTGGCTGCTCCTGTAATCTTATTGTCTTAATCAAAATACTTGTTCTTATTTTAGCCAAAAAGGAAATTATCATATTGAATCTTACATGTTTTGGGTTTTAAGTAAATTTATATTTGGAAGCACAGGTTCCTATAATGAATGACATTCAATTCCCACTCACCCACTCCTTCCTTGTCAAAACTCAGTAAGTGCGCAGTGGCAGGCAACAAAATCCTATTGGTGCTGGTACACCAACACTTCAGAGTTAGGGCACAAAAGTGTGTGGCGTCAGTGACTGTTGTCCCACTCATAAATGTTGCCCATTCTCTCATTTCCCTGCTGTGTCTACCCTTGTACAGTGATAATTGAAACTTTAAATGCCTGCAGCATGCACTTAGACACATAATGCTGGAAGGTTACCACAAATGGCTCATCACTCAAGTTCCCTTCTGCAGAACATCTGCAACAAACCAACTTGAATCACAGACATGTCTAACTTCAACATTCACTGATGAAATCTCAAACTTAACTGCAGCACAAGCAAGAGCATCAGGTTTCTTCTCAAGTAAGATACAGCCCACAGATGCTTGACAAAGTTCCCACCCATGCCAGGTGCTGGTATGATAAAAATGAGATGCCACAGCATAAACTTCATGCCAGGTTGTGATGATCTGAGCTTCAAGAGGATTCGCCTGGAATTCCAGATGAATGCAGGCTCCCCACACACGTGGTACCAACAACTGCAGAGAAAAGGAAGAACAAAGATTGGGTTTAACATCCTGTTACCATTTAGGTCATTAGAGACAGAGTACGAACTTGAATTGTGTCAAATATGGGGAAGGGAACTGGTCATGCCCTTTCATAGGAACCATCCTGACATTTGCCTTGAGCAATTTAGGGAAATCATGGAAAACCTAAATCTGCATGGCTGGACATGGGTTTGAATCAACATCCTCTGGATTGTGAGTCCACTGTGCTGACCACTGCACCACCTCGCTCAGTAACTGCAGAGAATAGGTTTTATGAAATCATTCAAAAAATTTGAAAAGGTTTTTTTTGTGGTTGACAAGGTATCAGAAGTCCATCATTTTGGTTGACACTGGTTCTAACCTTAGTGTGCTACCAGGACACTGTTTTGAAGCAATTGATGCTGTGAGATTGCAAACATTAATGGCTGTCAATAACTCAGTTATCAAGACATATGGAAAAAAGGAAATGCTATTGGATACCAGTTTGAATAGACAGTTTCTGTAGAGATTCATTGTTGTAAATATTATTGACCCTGTTTTGGGGCCAGATTTCTTGCACCACTTCCTATTGGTGGTTGACATGCATAGTGGCACACTTCTGCCCGTAGCAAAATTGACTGTCAATGCAGTAGTATGGTAACATGGACATCATTCTCAATAGATTTCCTGATGTTATGTCTGTGAAACAAGCAAAGGACAAGGAGAGTCAGAAAATGATGCACTTCATTTGCACATTGCCTAGGCCTATGGTGGTGGCTAAACCATGATGCCTAATGCCAGAAAAGTTCTCTGTGGTTAGAGAGGGTATCAACAGCCATATTCAAGGTGTAGTAATGGCACCTTCAAAGAGCCTGTGGGCATCGCCTTTATTCATGGTATGGAAGTGCAACAACACTTGGCACCTATGTGAAGACCACCAAGTACTGATTGCCATGCCAGGACAGTACTGGATGGGTCCCCTATACCTCACATGATGGGTTCAACTATTCAAACATCCTTGCCTATACAGAGTGGCCATAAACAGGGAGAAATCTTTATTGGGTAAAAGCTGTGTCAAATTTCTAGCATTTGAGTTGTCCTCTAATGGCATCGTCACTTTGTCAGAAAGGGTAGATAACATTTGTAATGGTCCACTACCAAAAACTTACTAAGCCTTGCAGTGTTTCCTTGGATGCTCAGGGATGCCACCTCCAAAAGCTGCAGTACTACTGATGCCACTCATGGAATTAATAAAAGGAAAGTATATTGCAGGAAACAGGAAAGTGAGATGGAGTCCAGAGCAGCTGACGGTCTTCAACTCTGCCAAAGACTACACAGCATGGGCAGTGCTACTCACTCATCCAAGTCTTAGCATTCCTACAGCCCTAATGGCGAACACAAGCCAAGCTGCTGTAGGAGCCATTGTGCAATAATTAGTCAACAGGCCATGGCAGCCTTTGACATTTTTTTCTCACTCACTAATGATGACAGCAAAAAGAGAGTGCCATTTACAGAGAATTGTATGCTATATATGAGTCAAGAAAACATTTCAGAGACAAAATGGAAGGTAAACACTTCATCGTTTACACAGATCATGCTCCTCTCACATCCATCTTCTCCAAGGATACCACTCATGCATCATTGAGACAGTGCAGGCACACTGAATACATTTCACAGTTCATGACAGATGTACTTCACATCAGCAGAAAAAGTAATGCAGTGGCCAACTTCCTCTCTCGATGCTGTGCTAGTGTAAAAGCGGTCCCATGGGAGAGCATCACTGAATATCTGTGTTAAGGACTCAGAACTATGTTCAATGCTGGAGCAGGTGCAGTACAGCCCTGTGCTGTCACAAATACATGCACTAGAGCTGAATGCTTCATTATGGTGTGAAACATCTCACAACATGGTGCAAGTTTCCTTAACACAAAAATTTTGGCAGCCAGTTTTTTAAGCTTTTCATAATTTATCTCACCCTTGTGTACTGGCCACAGTCAGGTTGTTAACAAAACAGATGATCTGGCCAGGAATGAAGAAAGACTGCCAACTATGCAAGAATGGCAGGCATGTGTCTACACCCCTCAGCAAAATAGTTACACCTATGTCTCTCACATGTGCATGTGGAACTGGTGGGCCAGCTGTCTTACTCGAATAGTTATTTTTATTTGCTAATCACAGTGGAGCATTTTACATGAGGATCAGAGGATTTTCCAATTACAGATATTGCAGGAATAACAGATGCCCATGCATTGATTAAAGGCTAATTTCCTGATTCAGTGTTCCCCAAACAATTTCTGCAGACTAGAAGCAGTTTGAGTCATTACTATGTCACAAACTACTGTGATTCTGTGGTTGCTTGCACATTGGGACTACCAATTACCAGCCCATAAGCAACAGGGTGGTGGTGCAGCTAGCACTGGACATTGAAGATGGCACTCCAGTGCAGAGGTAAGCATTGGTCTGAGGCTTTACCTCTGGTGCTTCTTCATTTATGGACTTCACTGAATTACACTCATTACACACTGCAGTCCAGCTGGTCTATAGTGAAAATTTAAGGCTGTCACCTGAATTACTTTCAGAAAAGCCTCAGTTGTTACCACAGAAAGAATAACTTACAGATTTTGGGAAATATCTACGAAATAATATGCCCTGTTCTGCCCTTATACACCTAAACCTGTTTTCATCCACAAGAATTTGAACAAACTTTGCATGTTTAGTTGAGGTATGATACTGTCTGCCTATCATTAAAGCCGACATATATAGGACCATTCAAAGTTGTCCACAGGGGAACAAACACCTTCAAGATATTGTGCTACAACTGAGAGAAAACAGTATCTATTAAGCATCTGAAGCAGGCACACCTTGAAGAGAATTCAATGGAGTAGGACTCTCTGGGCTCTCCGGCTACACCTTTAGGCTCCTCCTCCCACACAAATACACTACAGCATCCAGTGACAGTAACACAAGCAGGGAGATCAGTCAAACACAGGTTCCCCAATATCCCTGGAGCTTCAGTGTTCAAAAGGATGGGAGAGGGAGGGGGGGGGATGGAGACTGGTGTAGTGACCTGACTGATACCTGATCAGTTGTGAACACCCAAGTGACTGAGAGTATGTGACATATTTTTGTATTGTTATGTTTGTTCAGTTAAGAAGTGTGCATTCATGCTGAGTCCTAGCTATCACAAGGTGTAAAAATAAAGTGAATTGAAAGTGTATATCCACAAACAAGTGTGCCTACTCAATTAATGTTTTGATTGCATGGCTATACCAACAAAACTCCTACAGCACCATGAGTTGTCATAGGTTTGTTTGACATACAGAGGAGCATTACTGAGTTTCTGAGAAACCTGGACTGGCAGACACTTGCTGACAGATGGAAACTATCCCAGGACAGTGTCCTTATAAAGTTTTATGAACCAGGTTTAATTGAGGGATCTAGGAATATACCACAGTCCCCATAGGGATGACAAAGACAAGATTCAACTAATTGTGCCTAGCACAGAGCAGTTAAGGAATCCATTTTTCACATGGTCCATGTACGAATGATACTGAAAAATTCCCTAGTAAGTGACGCTATTGGAAGTAGCCTCCGACATGTATTTCTTAGTAGTTTACAGTGTACAGACATTGATGTAGGTACACCTTTACCAACTTTGGCTGGATTTCTGTTGACAACAGACCCCTAAAATTAGGAATTTTACAATGAGAAGGCCATACAATTAATCTATTAATAAGAAACACACAGCTATTTCGTGTATACTGCCCAACATGAAGCAACATTAAAAAAATATCATTGACAGCGGTGCCATCTATGTGCCAGGCTGTGAAACCTTCTCACATTCCAGGGTGAACAAAACACCATACAGAGGAAGATAATGAATGTACTGTAAGCTAAAGCTGTAGCAAGGGCAGAGTTGGCTAAAACAAAGCCCATGCTAGGAAAATGTATGTCTTCTATGCATTTGGTTCTGATATCCTAGAGTCAAGTAAAGGATTAAGTAACAAGTTCCTTGTTAAATGATGTCCTGTAACAGGTTTAAAGAAACTACAAGTTTTTAAACAGTGCACACTTCATTGCAGAGTAAAATACTCATTCTGAAAACAACTGTCAGGCTGTAGCTATGCCATTGCTTCCAGGAGTGCTAGTCTAGCAAGATATTTGCAGGAGAGCTCCTGTGAAGATTGAAAAGCTGCAGAGAGATACAAACAGAACTAAAGCTATGAGAGTGGGTCATGAGCCATACATGGATAGCTCAGTCAGTAAGAGCACTGCTTATAAATGAGAAAGTACTGAGTTTAAGACCCAGTCCAGCACACAGATTTAATCAGCCAGGAAATTTAAAAACACTCCATATGCACCTATTGAGTGAAAGGTTCATTCTGGAAATCTTAAAGTGTTTACATATACTTGCTTAGGTATAAGAAAATATGTACAAATGTTTCACCTAAACTAATCAGCTGTGGTAACAGTAACATTCTGCTACATGTTTACTAGTAAAATCAAGTGAATATCCAGTAGCAGATCTACAGGTAGATTCAACAAGAACTGTTCACATTAAGGTCACTTATGATTAATCAACAGGCATACAGAGCCTTGAAAATGTACACTTATGAAGTGTTCTTCAAAAGAGCACATTTTAATGTAACAAACAATTATCAAGCATATAAATTATATTACTTGGAACACTCACTTATGACTCTTCATTTCATATTGCTCTTTGTCCATCTTCTGTTGATTATAATCTGAACAACTCCTGAAAAAGACATAACTATAAGTTCTGGGAATTTTAAGATTTTGTTAACAAGGTGCTTACACTGAACACTTTACCTTTTTATTGCTTGAACAGAGCATTTTACTGCACCTCTTTGGGATGAAATTTCATTTTTTTTCGAGCTCTTTGATCCTATAGAAGACCCCGAAGGACTAGATTTTAGTCTCTGGGAAGATGCAGAATTCTCAATGGACTTTGCAAGTGATATCCAACAATACTGAAAATATAAAAGCACATCTAAGTTTATGAGCAAAAGAAAATGATGGGAAATATTATACTTGATAGCATAACATGAGTTTGTGTCACACTGGTGTCAACATGAGAACAACAATGATGTCCTCGTATTTTGAAAGCTATTTGTCAATATAAGGATTACAAAATAGATTCTGACTCATATATGAACTGTCAATAAGGTTAATGAATCAATATTCTCTAGAACATTCATTATTAAATAAATAAAAATGAGGAAAAACAACCAGTCATCTGTAACTGGCTACTGGGTCATAATTAACAGTTCATAATTAACTAATTATATAATTAACAGGGTAGAGAATTGTTCTAGTACTGTTTTAGGCCAAGGAGAGTGCAACAAAAATTCAGGAAGGAGCAGAAGGATAGTTCTCACCTCTCCATTACAGCAGAGCTGGTATTGAGAAAGGGGAGGGCATCTTAGTTATAAGGAAGAAACTTTTACATTTGGTACAGATAACAACAACATAGATGAACAGTGGTGGCATATTTGACTAGAACATAGGTTTTTTGGTGTCATGGGAAAGATGATTAACATGCAGGAAGATAGCTTAATGAGCTGAGAAAGACAAGTGTAGCAGATTCGGGAAAAGATGCCATTTTGCAGGAAAAACAATAGAGATTGCCCTTGATCATGGGTGCAGCTCATGAGATTACTCAGGTAAAAGGGTTTTAAATGGATATTACATTTTCAGAAACTGCTGGAAGCCATATTGGACTTCTGGAATGGGATCACAGTGGTAAGTTTTGTTAGTAAAGGTATCAGAAAGCTGTCAGATGAATCCAGCAATGTAGACATGCAGTCCATGAACACAGTGGTGGAGCCCTTATCTGATTCTTCTCAAGCTGTGTGATTTATTTTGGGTCAAACTAAATCATGGAACAAGTCACCATAATATAATCCACAGCAACCCAATTAATATTTAAAACTTAAACAAAAATGTTTACCGGTAATAGTATTATAAATTACCCAGCATTGTTCCTGATAAAGTTATGACTGACTACCTGTCCCATCCTTGTCAAACTGTACCTATAACGATGTGAATGCCTGATAAATGAATTAAGTTTTTTTGTGCTTAATCTTTATGATCATAGCCTGTTCAATATTCACGCATAAGATGAGTTAATAATGAAAGGCTCTGAACTACTGTATGGAACAACTGCACAAGACAAACTGAGTGAGACACAATGAAGCTTTTCAACTTAAGATTTGAAAAATTGCAGATGAACTAATAATAGTGTGCATACTGATTGCTATTGGTTGTGTCCATTATTACTGGAAAATTATCTTTCAGACTTCAAGACAGGTGAAATCATTGGCACCAGGAAAATAGCAAAGTAAACACAGACAGATCACATAAGACAGCTAGCTGTCTCGAGAGTAATGACTGCAGAATGAATGGTGACAAGGTGGACTCAGGATAACAGTGTGGCAAGAAGAGTGGTATGTTTCTTACCAGAAGAACTACAGCATGAGAAGATCACTGGATTTCTCAACTGGCTCTGATGAATAGATAGATGACAACAGCAGCAATCCAGGTAGAGGTCACAGCCAGTGTCACAGCAAACCGTTGGGAAAAGATTACTGGAAGCTCGGTTGAGATTCCAAGTTACCATACATTGTTTACTATTGACACGATACCACAGACAACAGGAGCTTGCAAGGTGTAGTGCTTGAGGCAACTGGGACATGAGTAACATTCTGTGGAATTTGACAGTGATTCAGATGTCTATTTGTGGCAGTGAAATCAATGTCAACATTTCTGTACACAAACTGGTGAGAGGTCACAGTAAGCAGTTCTTGGGACTCATACCTATCCAACTCCTGGAATCATTGTGTGGGGAGTTATTGGTTATGACAACAGGACTGATTCACTAATTGTTGAAAGGAGGCTGAATAACCAGCAGTTTGTCAAGAGAATTGTATGCCCTGCTGTCATACCCTTTATGACTAGGGTACCAAAAGGTATATTACAGGAGGATAAATCAAAATCCCCCAACACTGCAGTTACACCACAAATGCCTTCAGGAATGTATTGATCTTTGTATGCTCTGCCCGGTCACTTGTTTTGTCATTTGTCGAGCATGTCTGAGATGTAACAGGAAGATTTATACTTTCATATCAGCCTCCACTTAGCCATCTTCATAAAATGACCAATTACATGTTTCAGGCACAGCAAGAAATGCCTCAACATAACATTCAGAGGTTGTTTGTATACATGTCATAATGAATACAAGAGTGAATTTATGCACATGTGAGACACACCTCATATGATAGACAACAGTTTCAAATGGAACCAACATCTAATCATCTAAAGCTCATTAAATGATGAACTTCTATATCTGTTACTGAACTAGTATTTCACTGTGTTACACTTCCATTCCTGTTAGTATACAATGATTAAGGAAGTGTTACTCGAGTGCAGATAATTTTTTTCTGTTGAGTGTTAACTGAGTGAATATTGGAATTCATGTTGAATGAGTCTGTATTATTAAATATAAATTCCATGATGGACTATATGTACAGGGACAGCAGAGTTTCGAGGTTGGAATATCGACATTAGGAAAAGGAAAGATTGTTATTCAATGCAAAAATGACCAGGCAATTTGCAGATAGGCACAACAAAAAGACTATCACACATTATAGCTTTTGGCCAAAGCCTTCTACAGCAAAGAAAACACACGCATTCAGACAAGCAAGCATACCTCATTCATGCATGACTACAACCACCAGCATCTCTGAGTGAGTTGAAATTCATGGATATTTGAATGACTGCCTGCAGGATGATTCTAACCACCCTTTCATTGGTTATAAATATTCTTTGTCAATGTACAGAGTTGCCACAAAATATAATACCACTGGAGATAATAGAATGAAAGTATCCAAAATAAACAACCTACAAAATTCAGTGACACTGTCACTGGAGATTATTCTTTTAGTGATGGTAGCACCATTTAGTTTCTGCATAAGGTCCTAAGTGCGAAACACCAAAGAAAGCCCATTCATCAACCTTCACCCCTTAGAATTTAACCTATTTAACTTCACTAATTATTTGAGCACCCTGAGATAATAACAATTTTACTTTTAGAGGAGTCCCATGTCAATAACTGTATGCATTTTCTTTTTTTGCAGTTAAGTGGCAATCTGTATTTTGTGAATCATGATCCAACATTAGCCACTACCCTATTTATTAAATAATGTATATGACATAACACATCTATCATATGCAAGAATGAATCCTTTATCATGTTTCGTGTCAGATAATCAGCTAGCACTCAAGCTTATTTTAAGGTGGATATTGAGTTAAGGTTCAGTTGAAAATTCAAGATTGAAAAATCAACCTGTTACACAGCTTATTTCAAGGTGGATATTGAGTTTAGGTTCATCAAGCTGTAAAAATTTAGCTTGAATTAAAATAATTTTCCCAAGCTTGAAATAAACTGTAATTTCCCTGGAAAGCTGTACAGCAGATGCGCACACGCAGCATAGCTTCCATAGACGTCCACGGGAAGCACCACAAGCGTTTATAAGCCTTGCAGTTGCACTGACTCTGCTAGGTTTATGACCATTTTATTTTTGTGACGTGCGTTAATGATTGTTGACTGTTGTGAAGTTTGTTTTATACTGGAAAATATTTCGGAAAATGTGTGGCGTCCCCTGCCTTACTTCTACACCGGGTCTGAAGAAGATACATAGTGTATTACAGGTACGCTGGTGCATTTTTTCTCTAGTAGTACATTAATATTACAAATGTTAAATATTATTACGTAACGTAAAGAAATATCGTATTCTTTTATGTAGAAAAATTGAACCTGGATGAAAGTGAAATGGACTACCAGCTAAGAAAACATATTACAAGTTGTTCGGCAAAAAGAGGTCGTTTTAAACTAGCTCTCTAGTACGTGGCACCAATAAATTAAAACTCAATGTTATTTTACCTTTTTAAAATCTCGCCTTTTTATATATATTGCCCTATTACATTTGTTTACTTGTAAATACTTGCGTGTGTCACACCATGAATGAATAATCATGAAGTGTGAAAAGTTTCTTTGCTAATACAAATAGTAATGACATGGTGAACGGGAAAAGTGCATCAAGAACCAGTCACTACATAGGTGTCAGTCTTTTTTATTTACGTAGCTTTGACTGGTCTTCAATTGCTCTTAATTTTGTTGTTCCCTAGGTGAAATAATACTGCAAGGCCTACTGGTACTTCTTACTTTTATTGTTATTTGTAATGTGGCTGAAATCCAATAAAAGGCAATATTAAAATATGACAAGGAGAACATTTTTTGTTCTTTTACATTTCAGTTCCACTGAACTGGTAATTTCTTAAATTCATTTCGATTTCATCTTGATTCAGTTTTACTCACCAAAATATAATTGTGGATAGAATAAAACGTCTACATTTTTCTAAACGGTAGTTTCCTTATAAGCTTACGGTATGAGGTGTATATGATTTCAAGAAATTGTTTCTTTATAATTCAGATTAAATTGTCCTGAAACTGTTAGAAATAGTGATGTGTGGCTTTTTCATGAAGCCATCGCAAAATTACCCAAATGTCATCTTTACTTTCAAAATTTCAAACAAAAAATTATTTCAAATTACTTTAAAAACTGTTTGGAATGAAGTCACCAAAAGCAGCTGCTTACTCAGTGACGTTTATACTAGTTAATGATTCTTACTACATCAGTGAGTTTGAAGTTATTTTGCTAATCTGGGGCATAAATTATATTTATGTTGATCAGTTTCAACTTTTTACATTTTTTATGTTTAGGTATGACTAACATTTTCTTTTACCTGTTACAGGATCATTATACCAGCAGAAGTCAGCGATATTTGATCCTGCTCTGGTCTGTGTGCTGGGGCCGGAGGGGCTTCAGAATAATTAAATTTTAAATTAAAACAATTTTAAACACTTTGAAAATAAAATTTTTTAAACATACATGTCTTGATAATTTTTTTCACACCATTTCCATTCTGATATTTATTTAATTAATTGGGTTCAATAAATTCAGATTAATAATTATGTAGCTTAAAACAAGCTGTAAATACCAGGCTGTATTCCACGTGTGTAGATACAGCTGGAGCCAAACTTGGTAAGTCAAGCTTGAAATATAGCTTGAACTCTGCCAACTTTGATGTTTGTTTCAAGCTTGAATCCAACTAACAGGCCTGAATATTCCAGCTTTGATCAAGCTTATATACTTGAACTTTACATGAAACAAGTTTGAAACCGGCTTACTGTGCTATCTGGTTATGTGTATCATGAAAAATGACAAGGGCAAAAGTATATAATAACAGAAGCAAAAAATGTTCTGTAAACATGCATCAACAAATGAATTGCTTGTGAGAAAATTAAGCATGCATTACAAGCCACCACTGACTTCATTATGAAGTATCATCCTAGGTAATATAAATGTATTTGAAATGTAAACTTTTTGATTAAGTCTCCATTCAACTATGCTCCAACTTTACCCTTGGTTAGGGAATATGGTACATACATGACGGGACACTGACATATTATGGAAAAAAAATGATGGGTGAAAAGATACTAGAAGAAATAAGCCGCATAACAGTAGAAAAGTTCCCTAAAATCCCACTCCAAATGAGGGCAGAAGCAGAAGAAATGAAAACCTTAACAAGAGCAACATTTGCTGAAGCACTAAAAACATAATCATCTACTATTGTAAATATTAAAATGTCATCAGCTGCCACGGCTAGTATAAACAATCAATCAGCATCATCCATTTCAAGTAAGAAAAGCAACAGAAACAAGAAACCTGTGATACAACAGGATTTTTGGTATCCAGCCGTAATGAAAACTCCAAGATAACAGTGTTAAACGAAAGGAGAAATACCACCAGTGCTCACTCCCCTGTTCTAAAGATTATGACTCTAAATGTGCAGTGCCTCAAGAACAAATATTGTGAACTTGAAATAGCAGTAAGCAACACCCAACCTGATGTTTTGTGTATTACTGAACATTGGTGTAAGGACCAAGAAATTAGTAGTATTCATATTAATCCATTTAAACTGGCAAATAATTCTAGTAGGAAAATTGTAAAAGGTGGTGGAGTCGGTATTTACCTTAGACAAGAGTTAGAATTTAAAAAGAGATGTGAAGCAGAGAACTTAATTATTGAAAAGTTTTTTGAAGCAGGTGCTGTCCAGCTACATGGCCTGATGAAAAAAGTCATAGTCATAACAGTGAATAGGTCACCATGTGGAAACATAGAAGTCTTTTTTGATAAATTAGAATTGTTGCTAAATACTATTTACAAAAAAGAAACTGTGATTATTCTTTGTGGTGATTTCAATATTAATCTTCTAGTTGAAAGTCAACAAAAAAGGCAATTTTTGGACATATTAAAGAGTTTCAACATGTCACCACACATAAACAATTCAACTAGAATAACAAACACCTCCAATAGCCTCATAGATAACATTTTCTCAAATATGTCAGAAACTGACATAGAGGTAACAAACATAGATTTAGGATTGTCTGACCACAATGCTCTCACCATTGAAATCCTTTTAAGGTCAAAGGAAGATGAAGGTGTAAATAATATTTGCAAAAGAAACTTCTCTGTGGACAGCTGTCATCAGTTCATAAGTATCTTAGAAAATGAAAATTGGTTAGATGTTATGAAACAGTCAAGTACAGATGACGCATATAGTGTATTTGCATCGATTTATATGATGAACTTTGAGATGTGTTTTCCAAAGAAACTGACCAGAATCAAGTCTACTGGATACGTAAAGTAAAGTTCTTGGATGACTCTTGGAATTAAGAAATCATGTGAAAACATGAAAAAACTGAATTCAGAGTTGAGGGAGTGTACAAATATTGATTTTATAGAATATGTAAAGAGGTATAGGAAAATATACCGCAGAGTAATTGCAAATGCAAAGTTATTAAGTAATAATATGGAAATAAAACAGTCCAGAAATAAAACTAAAATAGCATGGGAAATTGTGAGAAAAGAAACCGGGATACCTACCAAAGACAAGGAAATTATTCTAAAAGATGAGAAGAATAAAATGGTAGATAAATATGCCATGCCTAATTATATAAATAATTACTTTTTAAATGTACCCCAGACATAAAGCAGGAATCTTGAGGAGCAGATTAAGATGGAAGCACCCAAGGCAGCCAGCAGTATGATGGCAGTTCCAACAAACGAAAAGGAAGTTTTAAAAGTGATTAAAAGTCTGAAGTCCAAGATGTCAGCTGGAGTAGATGAGGTGCCAATAATATTAGTAAAGAAAACAGCTAATCAGATAGCAAAACCATTGGCACACATAGCAAACTTGTCAATGGCTGAGGGCGTGTTTCCACAAAAACTGAAAATTTCTAAAGTCATTCCCCTGTTGAAAAAGGGTGATAAACTTAAAATAGAAAACTACAGACCTGTCTCACTCCTCCCAACTTTCTCTAAAGTTTTAGAGATACTAATGAAATATAGAGTCACACATTATCTTAATATGCACAATCTGATAAACAGTAATCAGCATGGATTTCAAGCTGGGAGAAGTACCGAAACAGCTGTACTAGAATACACAAAAGAAATAATCACTAAATTGGAAGAGGGAAATAGTGTAGTTGGGATAAATCTAGATTTGTCAAAAGCCTTTGACACTGTTGACCACAGCATACTTTTGAAAAAGCTTGAAGCTATAGGTATCAGAGGACCGGTAAAAAGTGGTTTGAGTCTTATCTGGAAAAGAGGATGCAGATGGTTGAAATTACAGCACCAAATATTAATCAAAAAATTAAACTAAGATCAGATTGAAGGGAGGTCACAGTAGGAGTACCCCAAGGAAGTGTATTAGGCCCCTTGCTGTTCCTCATTTACATTAATGATATTCAGGTGTCAGAGAGAAAAGCTAGAATCATGTTATTTGCTGATGATACTAGTTTAATAGTTAGTGATATGAAGCAGTCATTGCACAGTACTGTGGACCATGTCCTACAAGATATACAAAAATGGTTTAGTGCTAACAAGCTAACACTGAATGCAAAAAAAAAACTAATTATGTGCAATATGGAAAAATAAGTGAACAGGACGACCTAAATCCCACCATGGAGGGCAAAATTCCTGGGTATGCACATTGATGAGAAGATTAATTGGAAGGACCATGTGGTGAACGTAGCACTAAAACTAAATTCAGCATGTTTTGTGCTTAGAATAATTTCAAGAGTTTGTAGTAATGACTGTACCAGATTAGTATATTTTGGCTACTTTCAGTCCATTGCATCCTATGGGATAGTATTCTGGGGAAAAACAAATTGTCGTCCAAATGAGATTTTCAAATTACAAAAACGTGCTATTCGGATAATGACCCACATCCCACCTCAAACACATTGTAGGCCCCTTTTTAAAGCATTGAAAATTTTAACAATTCCATCATTATACATTCTGAAATGTCTGTTGGTGATCAAAAGAAATCAGAACAAAATGTGATCATTGGGATGATAATAAATAAAAAATAAATAAATATGCTGCTAATGTAAGGTGACACCTTATATGACAATACAGCCCAAGATACATAGTTCGAGTGCTCCAAGATAAGCTGACTTCAGTCCTCAGATTTTTCTCTCTGAGGTCATCTTGAAAGTACTGTACATAGCACTCCAACTAATACGTTTGAACAACTGGAGCAGCAAACTGTAGTCTTGTCAGTATTTATGAGATGATTTGGGAGATGTTTTGAAAATAGGGTAGCATTGCACCCAAATGTAAAGTGGGCACATGGAACACCTGCTTCAACATGTATAACAGTGGAGTAAGTTGTAACAGGTAGCATGCTGGAGTAGAATGGAATTTCTTGTTAAAGTAGGCCATGGGTGATATTTGAAACTAATTAGATGGAGACTTCATCAAGAAGTTAACATTTGAATTACATTTGTACTAACTAGGACAATCTTTCATACTGAAGTCAGTGGAACCATACATTTGCAATCATCTCCCAAATGACTTCTTTGTGGGCCCATGTTTCCTTTGGCTGTTTTTGCTGCTGTTATCACATACTTTCACCAGTATCAGTTTTTACTACTAATTATGATACATCTTGTATATGGCTATTGTACTCTTCTGTCTGAAGACTTGTTTGATATAGCTCTCCACACTACTCTTTCCTGTGTAGCTCTTTTCACCTTTGCCTAACAACTGAAACCCACTGTTTATTAAATTTAAGTCTTGATCTCCCTATACAATTTTTACCCTGACAGTTCCACTTGCTACCAAATTTTTACCCCCAACACTTCCATTCATAAAAAATTAATTATTCTTTTATGACCTAGAATGTGTTCAATCAACCTATATCTTCTTTTGTAAGATTTTTCACCTACATCTACATGACTCTCTGCAATTCACAATTAAGTGCCTGACAGAGGATTCATCGAACCACCTTCAAGCTATTTCTCTGGTGATCCACTCTCGAACAGCATGTGGGAGAAATGAATGCTTAAATCTTTCTGTGCAAGCACTGATTCCTCCCATTTTATCACGATGATTATTTCTCTATATGTGGTTGGGCTCCAACAAAATACTTTCACACTCTGAAGAGGAAGTTATTCGTTGACATTTCATGAGAAGATGCTGCCACAATGAAAATCACCTTTGTTTTAATGATTTCCAACCCAATTTGTGTGTTACATCTGTGGCACTCTCTCCCCTATTTTGTGATAACACAAAATGAGCTGCCCTTCTTTGAACTATTTTGATGTCCTCTGCCAATCTTATCTGATGCGGATTCCACAGCACATGGCAGTACTCTAGATGAGGGCAGACAAGCATAGTGTAAGCAGTCTCTTTATCAGACTTGCTGCATTTTCTAAATCACAGTCTTTGGTTTGCATTCCCCACAACATTACCCATGTGAACATCCCACTTTGACTTATTTGTAACTGCAATCCCTAAATATTTAGTTGAATTTACAGCATTTAGATTTGTGAGATTTATCATGTAACTGAAATCTAGCACTTTCAGTGCTCATTCCATTCTTTTGAGTCAATTGCCACTTTTTGCATCATACAGATATCTTATCTAAATCATTTTGCAAGTCGTTTTGATCATCTGATGACTTTACAAGACGGTAAATGAAAGTATCATCTGCAAACTAACAGGACTGTTCAAATTGTCTCCCAAATCATTTGCGTAGATAAGGAACAGCAGAGAGCCTATAATGCTTCCTTGGGGAAGGCTAGATATTACTTATGTTTTACTCAATGACTTTCCATCAATTCCTATGAACTGTGACCTTTCTGACAGGAAATCGTGAATCCACTCACACAACTGAGATGATACTCCATATGCATGCAATTTGATTAGAAGTTGCTTGTGAGGAATGGTGCCAAAAGCCTTCTGCAAATCTAACAATATGGAATCAATGTGACATCTCCTGTTGATAGCAGTCATTGCCTAGCAAGAATAAGAGCTAGTTGTGTTCACAAGAACAATATTTTCGAAACCTGTGTTGGCTCTTTGTCAATAAATCGTTTTCTTCAAGGTAACTTATAATGTTCAAACACAGTATGTGTTCCAAAATCCTACTGCAAATTGGAATTAGTGGTATGGCTCTGTAATTTAGCAAATTATTCCTATTTTCTTTTTTTGGTATTGGTGTGACTTGTGCAACTTTTAAGTCTTTAGGTATGTATCTTATGATGAGCGAGTGGTTGTATGATTGCTAAGTATGGAGCTACTGTATCAGCATACTCTGAAAGGAACCTTGTTGGTACACAATCTGGACTGGAGGCCTTGCCTTTACTGAGAGATTTAAGCTCTTTTTGCTACTACTTCTAAGTTACTCATGTTCTTCATCTGAATTTTGAAAAATTTTCTTCATCTTCATTGGTGAAGGAATTTTGGAAAACAGTGTTTAGTAATTCTGCTTTAATGCACTGACATCAATAAAATCACCACTGTTATTGTGCCGTGAAGGTATTGATTGTCTTGCTGCTGGTGTCCTTTATATTGACTACAATCTCTTTGGGTTTTATGCTGGATTTTTAGTCAGAATTTTGCTGCAGAAACTAGTAAAAGTATTTAGTAATGAGGTTTGTGCTAAATTTTGACCTTGTGTAAAACTTTGCAAATCTTGTGGATTTTGCATTCTTTTAAATTTGACAAGCCTTTTTTATTGTTTCTGCAACAGTGATCTGACCTGTTTTGTATATCATTGAGGATCAATATCATCCCTCTTTTTATTTATTTGGTATATATCTCTCAATTGCCATTAATACTACTTCTTTGAATCTAAGCCACATCTGATCTATGCTTACATGCCAGATTGGAAGCTACTGTTAATTGTTAATAAAGAAAGGTACCCAATCATTGACTATCTGATATACTAACCCAATGTTCAGCATTCTTTTGCAAAATCACATTTCAAAAGCTTTGCTTCTCTCATTTTCTTTACTGTTTATTGTCTGCATTTCACTTGAATATAGTGCTACACTTCAGATGAATACTTTCAGGAATGATTTCCTGTGATTTTTATCCCTACCTGATACATATAAAATGAACCTTTGATGAGCTGTCCTACTCATTCCATATCACTCAGACATATGCAAAAGTGTTTAAAGATCAGTACAATCAAAGGTTATTGTTAATGGGAAGAACATAACTACTCATTTTATTTAGCCCCGTAAGTTCCTCACAAATAAAACAATAAATAGGATTTTGTGTTGAATGTCCACTCTGAACCCAAACTGCAAGTATGACAACAAATTACGTTTACTGAGATGGTTTACAGCTCCCTTCTGCATTGCCTTCTCAGACACATTTGAAAATATTGGTAGCAAAGAAGTTGTAAATATCTACATTATAGCTTTTTGTCTTTTCATAAATAGGTCTTTCTAATCCATGGAAATGTATGCACCCAGCAAAATCATACAATTAAAAGTTACACAAGGGGCCAGATATGTATAACAGTGCATATATCTATGAGCAGCTGTATACAGATCTTCAGATGAAATTATCATTTTAAAACTATGGCTACTTATTAGTGGCTGAAAAAGTAATCAAGTTTAAAACAAGTTATGCTACCTTTGACCAGTTAATCAGCTAAATGGAAAACTGTTAGGAAGAAGTCTTATTTTTCTGTCACATATTGTGGTTGTTTTAAGTCACAGTTCATCGGAAACTGGATTCCATTAATAGAGGCAAATACCACTGAAGAGTAAATGTAGTGAGTAGTGATTGTACAGATTTCAAGATCTTTGTAAATGCATCAGCAAGAAGTGTAGTTATCATTTCTACACAATACTTTCTTACTTGGTTTTGCTGAATAAGTGCCAACAGGTATGCTGTTAACTCCAGAATATTTTAGTTTCACAAATAGTATTTTACTCTCCATACAATCACTTTCTTCTGACTGTGCTTTATTACTTTATTACTATATCTTCGTCGTTTACCAGCCATGGCTGGACAGACTGCATCACAAATACAATGTTTATCAACTAACATTTATACAACACCATATACAAAATTTATATTACAAATGAAAGAAAATATTTATGCAGTGCACAAAAACACATAGAACATAGAGAAAATGAAATATAACTAAGCAGGAAAGTAAAACTTCATAGCAGCAAATGAAAATACCATAAAGCAAAATGTTTACAAAACCATGTAGATCACACACATAAAGTTTCGTTTTGGCAAAATATGTACTTTAAGTAAAACATAAAATTAAATGTGCAGTTAACTGAGAACATAAAAAGAAGATTAAATTTAGGCAAAAATATATATATAAAACATAACAATATTTATTATTTTGTCCATTCACTAGAACCACTGTTAAAAACTCTTCCAAGGAATATAGTGGATGTTGTTTCAAGTCCTGAGCAATTTCTTTCCGAAATAATTCAGGTGGCAGGGATTTCACTTCTGGAGGCAGTTGACTGTACATTTTTAGGGCAACTGTTGGAAAGCTGTCTTGTGTGGGTACAACAGCCTATGAATTGCCTTATACAATTTAATATGTATAAATGTAAGGGCGACTGTTGGAAAGCTGTCTTGTGTGGGTACAACAGCCTATGAATTGCCTTATACAGTTTAATATGTATAAATGTAAGTTTTTCACTTGTATGACTATATTGTACTCAGCTGCTTTGCAATTACTGAAGGTATTTTAATTCTATCTTTGCAACTACAAGAAAATGCATGCTTTTGTAATCAAATGTGCTTCATTTTATTGGAATAAAACATCCTCAGTGGTCTGTAATGAAAGATATTTAAAATTTGGCTTGCTTTCAAGATTGAAACACAGTTTGTCACAAAAGATATACATTTTACTTATAGTACACGGTGTTTCAAATTGAATACATGGGTTGTAAGCTTTGTAGCATTTATTACATTCAACTTACAATCATAAATAATACATCAAATAAAAGAACAACTCAGGCAGTTTTGTTCGTTTACCTGTGCACAAACAGATGAGTTAGGAATGACTACGAGTGACTGCAGAATGTGTTGTACGAGTGAAGGCCTTACATGTGTAGCCCCATAAAATCAGTTCAGAAGGCTAGTCATGAATTAGCAATTCCAGTGACATCTCTTTGGAGACTTTTAAGGAGCCACTTACAACTACATCCTTATTGTTTGCAGTTGTTACAAGCTCTAAAGCCCACAGACTAGGGTTTACTTGACAAATTTGAAAATGAAATGTTGCTGCATGACGATAAAGATTTTAAGGATTGTGTTGTCTTCAGTGATGAACTGGCATTTCACTTATGTGAAAATGTGAACACAAGTAATGTGCAATCTGATGGTCAGCAAATCCCCACAAGATGGTACAGCTGCCATGAGACTCCCATAAATTGAATGTTTTTTTGTGCATATCCTGGTGGAATGTTGTAGCGGTTTTACCTGCTTTATTTCCTAGTTTGTTGATTGTCCTCGGTGTCGACGTACTGTGTTGCTACACTAACTGAAAAATGGGGTTTGTAATTTGGACACCTACTACAGGAAATAATGTAGCTGACAGATGCACAGTTACATTTCACAGTAGTTTAATTTCACTGTTCATAACCCCCAAACAATACGCAGTTACACTCCTGGAAATGGAAAAAAGAACACATTGACACCGGTGTATCAGACCCACCATACTTGCTCCGGACACTGCGAGAGGGCTGTACAAGCAATGATCACACGCACGGCACAGCGGACACACCAGGAACCGCGGTGTTGGCCGTCGAATGGCGCTAGCTGCGCAGCATTTTTGCACCGCCGCCGTCAGTGTCAGCCAGTTTGCCGTGGCATACGGAGCTCCATAGCAGTCTTTAACACTGGTAGCATGCCGCGACAGCGTGGACGTGAACCGTATGTGCAGTTGACGGACTTTGAGCGAGGGCGTATAGTGGGCATGCGGGAGGCCGGGTGGACGTACCGCCGAATTGCTCAACACATGGGGCGTGAGGTCTCCACAGTACATCGATGTTGTCGCCAGTGGTCGGCGGAAGGTGCACGTGCCCGTCGACCTGGGACCGGACCGCAGCGATGCACGGATGCACGCCAAGACCGTAGGATCCTACGCAGTGCCGTAGGGGACCGCACCGCCACTTCCCAGCAAATTAGGGACACTGTTGCTCCTGGGGTATCGGCGAGGACCATTCGCAACCGTCTCCATGAAGCTGGGCTACGGTCCCGCACACCGTTAGGCCGTCTTCCGCTCACGCCCCAACATCGTGCAGCCCGCCTCCAGTGGTGTCGCGACAGGCATGAATGGAGGGACGAATGGAGACGTGTCGTCTTCAGCGATGAGAGTCGCTTCTGCCTTGGTGCCAATGATGGTCGTATGCGTGTTTGGCGCCGTGCAGGTGAGCGCCACAATCAGGACTGCATACGACCGAGGCACACAGGGCCAACACCCGGCATCATGGTGTGGGGAGCGATCTCCTACACTGGCCGTACACCACTGGTGATCGTCGAGGGGACACTGAATAGTGCACGGTACATCCAAACCGTCATCGAACCCATCGTTCTACCATTCCTAGACCGGAAAGGGAACTTGCTGTTCCAACAGGACAATGCACGTCCGCATGTATCCCGTGCCACCCAACGTGCTCTAGAAGGTGTAAGTCAACTACCCTGGCCAGCAAGATCTCTGGATCTGTCCCCCACTGAGCATGTTTGGGACTGGATGAAGCGTCGTCTCACGCGGTCTGCACGTCCAGCACGAACGCTGGTCCAACTGAGGCGCCAGGTGGAAATGGCATGGCAAGCCGTTCCACAGGACTACATCCAGCATCTCTAGAATCGTCTCCATGGGAGAATAGCAGCCTGCATTGCTGCGAAAGGTGGATATACACTGTACTAGTGCCGACATTGTGCATGCTCTGTTGCCTGTGTCTATGTGCCTGTGGTTCTGTCAGTGTGATCATGTGATGTATCTGACCCCAGGAATGTGTCAATAAAGTTTCCCCTTCCTGGGACAATGAATTCACAGTGTTCTTATTTCAATTTCCAGGAGTGTATTTGGCCAGTGCAATATTAATTACCTAACTTTCCATAAACCTCATTAATAGTTAGCAGGCGAACCTCCACATACTGCTACAATAGTTTACTGAATACATGCTGATTATGCTCACGTATTTTAATGGTAACTATTTAAAAAAAAATATTTTAAGTAACAAAATGAATTTAAGGAGGCAAATGGCAAAACAAGAGGGGAATTAAAATATCCCAGCTTGCTTCGACACAATGTTTACGGGCCTTTCCTTTACAGTGAACCAATTGAAACTGGTGTTCCTCATTTATAGATCTATGGCTCTTTTCTGTATTGGAAGAAGCTGAATTATTTGGCAGTAAGATGGTGTGCGACATGACCGACATAATTCAGTATGTGACTGGTTAAAAGACGATGTACCCAACAGCATGATTAGTTGCAAAGGGCCAGGTGACAGGTTGTTTTGTGTGACCACCACGTTCAAACACACAGTCTGATAGCATATTCTATTCATCTTTGGGGGCTCATAAAAGGTCATTTGTTTGTGCCTCCACTACCAGCTGATCTACTCAACTGTATAAACAGCATTTTTGGAACAATTACTCCAGAGACACTAAACTAGGTCTGAGAAGAACTTGCCTATCAATTCGATTTGTGTTGCTCGCATTTAACACTAGTAAGAATAACTGCTTGAGTTCCTCTTCCATTTGGTGGACTATTTATAATTGTAAGCTGAATGTAATAAATGCTAAAAAGCCATACAACATGTATATTCATTTTGAAACACCGTGTATTTTGCACTTGGTTTTCATTCACATAAGGCAATACCATCTGCTGGCATGTTTTTGAAATATTCCTTCATGTGGCACTGTTCATTCTGGCCTAATTTTGTTGTGTTTTGCTCCAAGAAATGCAAAGTTCTGGTAAGCAATGTGGGATTAGGCCAGAATCAACCGTGCCAAATAGCACAATACTTCAAAAATGTGCATGCAGATAGCATTTCATGATGCAAAGAGAAAAAAGGCATAAAATATCATAAGTCAAAATCAAACAATGGAAACCCCAGGCAGGAATATCAACAATATATGAAAAGACAGGTTGCTACTTACTGTAAAGAAGACATGTTAAGTTGCAGACACAAAATTAAAAGACACTTAACAGAGCTTTCAGCCGCAGCCTTCATCAGCAAAGAGATACACACATACTATTCACATACACAAGCAACCACACCTCACGCACACACGATTGCCAGCTCCAGCGTCTCAGGCCAAAATGTCAGCATTCTGGCCCGAGATGGTCATGTGTGCGTAAGATGTGCTTGCTTGAGATAGTGTATAGTATGTGTGTCTCTCTTTACTGATGAAGGCTGTGGCCGAAAGCTCTATGTAAGTGTCTTTTAATTGTGCCTGTCTGCAACTTAATGTGTCTCCTGTATGGCAAATAGCAATCTGTCTTTTCATACATTGTTGATAAGTAAAAATCAGTATCTTCTGTAATGAACTGTTTTTTTGATTTATAAGGCAAGCCAAATTGTAAATATCTTTCACTGATGTTTTATTTCAATAACATTAAGTGCTTTTAGAGACAAAATAAACGTTTTCTTGTAGTTGCAAAGACAAAATAAAAATACCATCAATAAATGTAAGTATTTGTACATTTACATGTTTGTGACAATTTTAGTATTACATCAATGGTCCTCAAGTTTAATTTAGGAATGTGCTATAAATTGTAGGCCGTTTAGGTTTACTTATTTATATTTAGCACAGTTACTCAGGCCAGATCTTACACAATAAACTCATTGAATGGACAGTGACTACAATGGACAACATTATACACATTAATTTGTGACTAAACATGCTCATGTAATTGCATTTCCAGCACACTAGCTTACAAGGCACATCTACATCTACATCCATACTCCGCAAGCCACCTGGCAGTGTGTGGCGGAGGGTACCCTGAGTACCTCTATCGGTTCTCCCTTCTATTCCAGTCTCGTATTGTTCGTGGAAAGAAGGATTGTCGGTATGCTTCTGTGTGGGCTCTAATCTCTCTGATTTTATCCTCATGGTCTCTTCGCGAGATATACGTAGGAGGGAGCAATATACTGCTTGACTCTTCTGTGAGGGTGTGTTCTCGAAACTTTAACAAAAGCCCGTACCGAGCTACTGAGCGTCTCTCCTGCAGAGTCTTCCACTGGAGTTTATCTATCATCTCCGTAACGCTTTCGCGTTTACTAAATTATCCTGTAACGAAGCACGTTGCTCTCCGTTGGATCTTCTCTATCTCTTCTATCAACTCTATCTGGTACGGATCCAGTATTCAAGTAGAGGGCGAACAAGCGTACTGTAACCTACTTCCTTTGTTTTCGGACTGCATTTCCTTAGGATTCTTCCAATGAATCTCAGTCTGGCATCTGCTTTACCAACGATCAACTTTATATGATCATTCCATTTTAAATCACTCCTAATGCGTACTCCCAGATAATTTATGGAATTAACTGCTTACAGTTGCTGACCTGCTATTTTGTAGCTAAATGATAAGGGATCTATCTTTCTATTTATTCGCAGCACATTACACTTGTCTACATTGAGATTCAATTGCCATTCCCTGCACCATGCGTCAATTCACTGCAAATCCTCCTGCATTTCAGTACAATTTTCCATTGTTACAACCTCTCGATACACCACAGCATCATCTGCAAAAAGCCTCAGTGAACTACCGATGTCATCCACTAGGTCATTTATGTATATTGTGAACAGCAACGGTCCCATGACACTCCCCTGTGGCACACCTGAAATCACTCTTACTTCGGAAGACTTCTCTCCATTGAGAATGACATGCTGCGTTCTGTTATCTAGGAACTCTTAAATCCAATCACACAATTGGTCTGATAGTCCATATGCTCTTACTTTGTTCATTAAACGACTGTGGGGAACTGTATCGAACGCCTTGCGGAAGTCAAGAAACACGGCATCTACCTGCGAACCCGTGTCTATGGCCCTCTGAGTCTCGTGGACGAATAGCGCAAGCTGGGTTTCACATGACCGTCTTTTTCGAAACCCATGCTGATTCCTACAGAGTAGATTTCTAGTCTCCAGAAAAGTCATTATACTCGAATATAATACGCGTTCCGAAATTCTACAACTGATCGACGTTAGAGATATAGGTCTATAGTTCTGCACATCTGTTCGACGTCGCTTCTTGAAAACGGGGATGACCTGTGCCCTTTTCCAATCCTTTGGAACGCTACGCACAGAGATGAGTCAGAGTCATATAAAGTGTGAAGGATTAATGACAGACTAATAACCTATGGTCTGGTAAACCAGCCAATCTGAGGGTGGGTTTTAGCCATTTTCCCCACTGGTCTATGCAAATGTAGCATTGGGTCCCCATCTACAAGTCAGAAATTAGAGACAAACAGTTGACATACGGGTACAACCAGAACTAAGTTAAGGTCATTCACACTCCTTAGGATAACTGATAGTTGTGGTGACTGGAAGGACATTCTTCCACAACATTAATATAATTTCCTTATTACAGATGGGCACTTTTCCACTGTTAATGGACCCTGACACATCAGGACAAATGCTGAAGCAAAAGAAGGTAACATTTCTACAGAATTGCAATTGTTATACAATTTCTTTTTCCTACCTCCTTTGATTCATCTAAATTCTGCATGTTGTTTCTGGCCAGTGTTTTCATTATCTCATTTTCAATGTAACTGCTGATGTAACGATTGTTTCTTATGTCCACCACAAGTAATACATTATTGATTTCCAACATCTGAAGTATGCTAAATGCACCGTGGTCAGTTATTCCACAATTCTGAAGATCTATGGCTGCAAGAGGAATAGATGAGAAGTTATGAAAAGTGAAATAACATATACATTATCATAACTGAAACATTCTATACTGTAGTTTTGTTTAATTGGCAGCATTTCAGGAAACACAACTCACTGTAAATGGCTTCAGAATATATGTCACAGCAAAAAGTCTGTTACAAGCATATATTAAATAGATATCAAATACACTGAAGCGCCAAAGAAACTGTTATGGGCATTCATATTCAAATACAGAGATGTGTAAATAGGCAGAATACAGCATTGCGGGCTACAACACTTATATAGGATGTGGCACAGTTGTTAGGTTGGTTACTACTGCAACAATGACAGATTATCAAGATTTTAGTGAGCTTGAATGTCACGTTATAGTTGGTGCACAAGCAATGGGACACAGCATCTCCAAGATAGCAATGAAGTGGGGATTTTCCCATATGACCATTTCACGAGTGTAGTGTAAATATCAGGGATTCAATAAAACATCAAATCTCCAGCATCTCTGCAGCTGGAGAAAGATCCTGCAAGAACGGGACCAACGATAACTGGAGAATTGTTCAACGTGACAGAAATGTAACCCTTCTGCAAATTGCTGCAGATTCCAATGATGGGCGATCAACAAGTGTCAGCATGTGAACCATTTAATGAAACATCATCGATATGGGCTTTTGGAGCTGAAGGACAACTCACATACACTCGATGACTGCACGAGACAAAGCTTTACACCTTTCCTGGACCTGTCAACACCAATACTGGACTGTTGATGACTGAAAACATGTTGGCTGGTCGGATGAGTCTCATTTCAAATTGTATCAAGTGGATAGATGTGTACGAGTATGGAGACAACCTCATGAATCCATGGACCCTGCATGTCATCAGGGGATTGTTCAAGCTGGTGGAGGCTCTGTAATGGTGTGGGGTGTGTGCAGTTGGAGTGATACTGGACCCCTGATATGTCTAGATAAAACTCTGGTAAGTGACACATACATAATCATCCTGTCTGATCACTTGCATCCATTGAAGTCCATTGTGCAGTCTGATGGACATGGGCAATTCCAGCAGGACAATGCGACACCCCACACATCCAGAACAGCTATATAGTGGCTCCAGGAACATTCTTCTGAGTTTAAACACTTCTGCTGGCCATCAAACTCCCCAGACATGAACATTATTGAGTGTATCTGGGATGCCTTGCAACGTGCTGTTCAGAAAAGATCTCCATCCCCTCGTACTCTTACAGATTTATGGACAGTCGTGCAGGATTCATGGCATCAATTCCCTCCAGCACTATGTCAGACATTATTCAAGTCCATGCCACATCATGTTGCAGCACTCCTGCGTGCTCACTAGGGCCTTATACAATATTACGCAGGTGTATCAGCTTCTTTGACTCTTCAGTGTATATTAAACCTGTGTTCAACATTACACAGCAAGGTAACTTCTACATATACAATAGGATAGATTTCCTAAATCATAGCTTGAACTATAATGTGGGATTCTGATGTAGGATTTAAAGATTTCTCTGCTGACAAGCCTGATGACACAATAGGGAAGCTGAATATTAGACACTAGTTTTGTGTGTTCATGGAGGAACACTGTTTGTGGAAAAAACATGAGCTTGTTGGTTAGATTCTTTTGTTTCTTGCAGACCAGATTAGCATTAAAGCTTGTAACTGGGAGACTAATAAATGGACAGAACCATTTTTCCTAAAAGTTCTGGAGGCCTGTCCAGGATCAACTGAGTAACTGGCAATGCAGTTGTGCCACCTAACCTACAAAGTTTACAACAAAACTTTCTGAGCCTGCAAAATCATAGCAATATGTAATTGTGTTGATTCTGAATCTACAATGAGGATTCACATTTTAACGGTGATCAGCAGTAGCAGAGTAATGCAAGAAAACATTTTAAAAGTGACGAAAGGAGAAATACCCAACACAATAAAAAACATCTTGAAATGGCAACTTAAGGTGAAATCATAAAAATAAATAAAAATATGACCTGTGCCGGTTAAAATCATCAAATCTCTGCATAAGTAAATTTTGGATGACAGAAGAAACTGAAACCGTTTGTGAGAATTTCCTGGTTTTACTTTTCAAGCAGTAGCTAGCGAACTTGTAACTCAGAAGTTATTCATTGAGCCAGAAAATGAAATGACTTCCAAAATTCATTATTATTTATCCAATATTGACAAAGTTTCAGTGAAAATTAATGATGAGACAGAATGTGAAGAGGATGGTGATGATGCTGATGATGAAAAAGAGGATGCAATCCAAATGGGTAGCAATAAAATATTGAATTTACTTGAAAATAAGACATAAAAACATTAAGATTCAGAAAGAACCCATGAAATCGAAATACCATTCTCACGACATTCAAAAGATCAACGTAAATTTTCTCTGTCATTTCACGACGTTGAGGGTGCTCAAAAAAAAAAAAAAAAAAAAAAAAAAAGTCACTTGAAGGTCTGGCTAAGATTTTTATTCATGGTGAGAAGGGTCTTACATCATAAACTACACTGAAGAAAGCTTTGGAGGAAGAATTCAACATGAAATATGAAATATGTGCTGCAAAGATCCACCACCTGCTGTCTTGAAGAGAGAAGAAACTGGAGTCTCTTCAAGAATATTTTCTCGTAATGAGGGAAATTGTCAGCGATGCTTGTATTGATTATGAATCACTATTTCAGTAGGTGAATGATGGCCCAGAAGATGACTCAGACACAAAACTTCTATTTCATGATGCTGGAAGTGTGAAAGGGCTTAATAAAAAAAAAAAAAAAATAGGCATTACAAAATAGCTGTGAAAACACTGCCAAAGAGAAATGACAGAAGCTATATAACAATGAAAATTTAAACTCTAGTAACCATATTATGAAAAAGAAAGTTGCTACTCGCCACATAGTGGAGATGCTGAGTTGCAGATAGGCACAACAAAAAGATTTGTCACAAATAAAGCTTTGGCCAGTAAGGCCTTTCTCAAGAATAGATCACACACACAAACACACACACACAACTCACACACACATGACTGCAGTCTCAGGCAACTGTAGCAACTCTGTACTCTATACTCTAGTAAGAAATATGCTAAAGATTCAAGTAACAGAAATACTAAGAGTGCAGCTTGGGAACCAAACAAAAAGTGTTTCAGTTGCAGTGCCAGTGATCACAGGTCAAGTGACTGCAACCACAAGAACAAGGAGAGAGATGCTTCAATTGCAACAAGTTTAGCCACATCTCATCTGAATGTATAAAGAGGAAGAATAATTAAAAGGCAACAAGGAAGGGAAACACTATATGAAGAGTATTAAAAGCTCTAAAATCAAAAAGATATGAATAAGTAACCAAGATGTGAAGGTGTTAATTGACTATGGCAATCAATTTAATTTATTATGACAAGATGGTAATGAAATTATGAATGCTCCAAGCTAGCAAGAAACAGATATAGTATTGACAGGATTGGGAAAAAATTTCTCTCTCCACAAATGTATTTTATAGGAATTACTGAGGTTGATAATGTGAAAACTGAAACAGATATTGGTATTTACATGGTTTCCAGAGGCACTATGAATTTAGAAATGGCACTTGAGAACAATCTTCTAGAACGAACTGAAGATTTAATAAACAAGGGCAGAGTTACTATAAGAAGCCTGAAGGGGAAGCTTGTCTTATGTGTATCCATACAGCAGACAAACCAGAATTAGATACTGAAAGCGTTCTTAGTGATGAAACAAAGGAACACATCAAATGTTTAGTGACTAATTACACACCAACAAAGAAATAAATCCATTGATGTTAGAATGAAGATTATTGTCAGAAAAGAGGAACCGATATACAGTAGAGCCAAAAGATTGTCACCAGGAGAGAACGAAATTGTTGACAACCCTGTCCAGATGTGCCTTGATCAAGAAATTATAGAACTAAGTTCATTTGAATATGCAGGCCAGGTTGCAGTTGAGAGAAAGAAAAATACAGAATATCACATCTGTATATACTACAGAAAACTAAACAGGATCGCAGTGAGAGATGTTATCCACTGCCCCCGATAGAAGATTTTTTAGACAAAATACAAATGCCCATGTGTTTTCCACACCAGACCTCAAGAATGGGTTCCATATTGATCTCAAAGAGAAATGCTCAAGGTATACCTCATTAGAGACACAATCACAGCACAGGAGAGTTCCATTTGGGTTATCAACTTCACCTGTATGTTTGCATCATTTTACAAATACTGTTTTTGAGCATTGGCTTGAGAGAACATAGTATTTATTTCCATGGACAATATTAATACAAATGAAAATTGATGATGAGGCACTTCGACCTCTTGCTTTAGTGTTAAAAGCTGCAGCAGAATATGGCTTGCAAATTAATTTTACAAAATGCCAGTTCTCGAAGAGAACTGTTGAGCTTCTTGGGTATGTTATACAGTGTAGACAAATCTGACCTTCTTCTGAGAAGACAACAGGTGTTCAAAACTTTCCAGAACTGAAATTTATTGCAACGGTATGAAATTTCCTAGGTCTAAGAAGATACTCTAGGAGGTTTACCACATATTACTCTGCAATTGCCAAACCTTTGGGCAATTTGCTGAGCAATAATTGAGTAAGTTTAAAGAAGAGCACAGGCAAGCATTCAAGGTGCTCAAAGCTATTCTTTTATCAGATCCAGTTCTCAAAATCTGAAACTCTGTCTGCAAATTATGACAAACATAAATGGGGACACAGGATTTCTGGACAACCTGTGGATGCCAAATGATGCCCATTTTCATCTTGAAGGTAACATGAATAAGCAGAACTGCCATTACTGTGGAAACAGCACCCCTAATGAAGTTAATGAAGAGTGGATCGAGTGACTGTCACTTTGGACTGGTACGTTGAGACGTTGCAATCTTTTGTTCTATCTACACTGAACAAACTTCCATAACTTCAGAAAATCTGGTCTTAACAAGATAGTGCAACATCACACACTAGAAGGCAATCAATGGCAGGTATGTGAGAATTGTTCAGTAACCGTGTCATATCAAGATTCAGTGACATTCCCTGGCTTCCAAGATCCCCAGATTTGTCCATTTGTGATTTTTTCTCTTGGGGAAACCTTAAAAGCACAGGATGAATTGAAACATGGAATTTAATATGAAATTTGTGGTATCCCAGCTGAGATGTTGCAGCACTCAATGAGGAACTTCAAGAGCAGATTGGAAGAATGCATATGTGTCTACAGGAGGATGCCATCTACAGGACATAATTTTCAAACACTGATAATTCGAATTACTGTCTCTTTATAATGTTAATTTGTAGTGGTTCAATTGCAGACAATTAATTTGTTTGTTGGACTTTTCCTTATTTTTATTGGAAATTTCAAAAACTCCCATTTTTGTGTGTCACCCTGTATTATGTTGGTAGAAAAAACACAAACTGTAACAGCTTCTTGCATATTAACAGATGTAGAAAGTATTGTTAAGCTTAAAAATGTATTATATAAAGTGTAAAGTTAAACATTCTTGCCTGATGCATTCAAAAGAATAATCTGTACTATGTCCTGAGATTGTGTTACTCTAGGGACCATACTGATTATTTGATTGTGAAGAAATTTTATTATTATTATTGTTATTATTAACAAATCTAACAACATGCTTTTGAATTGCTTTAATGTCTTTCTTTAATACAACCTGTTGGGGATCCAAAGAACTTGAGTAGTGCTCCAGAATCTGTACACAGCCTTCCTGTGTGTGGCTTTCTTTATAGCTGCACTACACTTACCCATCAATCTCCCAGTAAACTGTGGTCAGCCATTCAACTTCCATACACGTAACCTTACACAGTTGTTAGATTTCATGTTGTTTCATAATGTTGCACTTAATTGGTTGGCATGACTGAGTCAAGCAGCATGTCATTAATACTATATTAAAACATTACATGAATGTTTCTGCTTGAAAAGTCTTTTAGACAATCCAATATTTCAGAGTTTATCCATACGGTTAATACGGTTAGTCTTCTGTTAATGACCTACAGCAAGGTACTGTATTGGATACAATCCTGATGTCTCAAAATATAGATTATCCTTGTTGGCCCTCATCCAAGAACTTGTTTCATATGAGCAATGCTTTCTAAACCCAAGCTGATTTATGGATAGAAGTCTTCCTCTCTCTCCAATAATCATCATTAAGATCCGACCAAAATTTCAGTTTCAGTTTCAGCCAGTTTTGTCCAAGTATATTGCTTTTGGCTGCAGATTGAAATTTGCTGAATCAACAGACATTACCAACCAATCGCAGCTCTTAGCATTTGTCCATTTCATTAATCAAGATCAAATAGTAAATCAGTTTCTATTTTGTAAATAATTAAGTGTGTCTACTAAAGTTGAGGACGTTTTCAACATTTTAAATGATTATCTTAATAAGTGCTACTTAACATGAAATTTGTGTGTAGGCATTTGTACAGATGACACCCCTTCAACGGTAAGCTGTGTTAAGGGCCTTATTTCTTTTAGAAAAAAAAAAAAAAGAAAGGAAGAAGAAGAAGATGTTATTGTAACTCACTGCTTTCTTCATAGGGATGCCTTAAAAGAAAAAACATTGGGAGAAAAATTGAGAGGAGTCTTAGAGCAAGTTGTCCAGATGGTAAGTTTTATTAAAACAAGACCTGTCAAAATCCATTTATTTGAAAAAATTTGTGTTGATATGGAGTAAAATACAGATGGTTGCTTTTACACAAAGAAGTCAGGCAGTTGTCAAGGAGGAAAGTACTTATCTGTGTGCATAAGCTACAACAAGAACTTCTCGTGTTTTTCGAAGAAGTGAAACATTTACATTTTTGCAATCTTCTTCAGAGTGATTTTGGATTGCCACATTGCAGTATTTGGCCGATATATTTCAGCAGTTCAATATTTTGAACACTAGCATGCAAGGGAAAGAAGAAAATATCCTCACATCCACCAACAAAATTAAAGTGTTTCACAGAAAACTACAAGTATAGGGAAAAAAAGCTGTTCAAGGTAACTTGGAAATGTTCCCATTGATAAGGAGCACGTGCATACATGAAATACTTTCAATAGTAGTAGCTCATTTAATAAGTTTTGAAGAGCAACTGAGTACATATTTTGCATCCCTCAACACTGAACAGTATGACTGGATTTGAAAAACATTCATGGCAACTTCAGCTGATTTTGACTTAACATTAACAGAAGAAGAACTGGCAGCTATATCTACTGATCATGGACTGCTGATTAAGCATAAGGAATTGTCTTTTGAAGCCTTTTGTATTTCTATAAAACAAGAAATGTGTTGTTATCTAAAAAGGCTTTGAACATTTTACTTCAATTTCTGATGTCATATTTATGTGAATTAGGATTTTCTGCCCTTACGACAATTAAATGTACAAAGAGAGGAACTCTTCATTCAATGTATTGACAAGGAAATGAGAGTTTTTCTTTCAAATATATGTCCAAATATTGAAGAAACTGTGAGGACACATCAGGCTCATGTTTCTCATAAACACTAGAAAGAGTAAACGTTACGTACGTTTCATCTGTATCGCATTACTACTTTACTCTATAATGTGAATTAATCATTAGTTTTATTGTATTATTTCATTTCAATACGTTTCGCTTAATAGTTTCTCTTGTCTTTCGTCTTGGCAGGGTAGGAGCCAACACGGCACTCAGCCATCGCATTTGGGTGACATCATGCTTCATTTTGTTATACAAAAATTATTTGCTCATATTGTGATAATGTATGTTTTTTAGTAATATAAGTTGTATTTTCTGTTGTCTGGACACGAAATTCAAAATGAAATGACTTAATTGTTATTTATTTCCTGTATTGACTGTTGTAAAATATTCCTCAGAAACGTGTACAGTGACTCACAAAAGTATTCGGCCACCAATGTTATGTTTTATTTTTACTTCATTATATACAGGCATCACATATTACAGTAGTAGTCTCGGCACAAAATGGTATAGGAGTATGTAATAAATAACAGAACAGCATTTTCTTATTTGCAAACTTAACTCAAACAACATAAACAATAATAAATAAAGAAACATGCCCCCAATAATAAATAAAGAAACATGCCCACTACCACAGCTACAGAAGTTTTCAGGCGACAATTATAACAATCACAACCTTGTACATTTTAATACATTGTATGTAGTCCTTTTTGCTTAATCCCTTGTTCCAAGCATTTAGGCATGCTGCGAACGAGCTTTTGTCTATAATCTGGACTTATTTGTCGACATTCTTCCAGTATTTGTTCCTTTAAAGCTTGTTTTGATGTCACTGGCGTGTGTCATATTTTTCACTTCAATTCACTCCAAATATTTTCTATTGGGTTCAAGTCTGGACTCTGGGGAGGGGTATCCAGAATCTTAGAGCAATTATACAGTGTCCATCGTCTTACAATATCCACTTTATGCTTCGGATCATTGTCTTGATACAATATGAACGTCCTCAATAGCCCAAAATTTGTAGCACTTTGCGGTAAGTTCTCCTTTAGGATGTTCAGATACTTAATGCTTGTCCATTGTACCTTCAATGAAAGCTAATTTACCTATACCAGATGCTGACATGGGACCTCCACCACCGTGTTTAACTGTGGGTTTCAGGTGCTTTGACTGAAATTCTTCACGTGTTTTTCTCCAAGTCATACATCTTCCATTTGAGGAGAACATCTGCACTTGACATTCATTGACAAAAATGACTTCATCCCACCAACTGACACTTTTGTTTACATGCTGCTTTGCGAAGTCCAGTCATTTCTTTCTATTCCTCTCATTTATCATACGCTTCTTCCTGCTTACTCGACCATTACTCCGATAATTTGTCAGACTGTTTCAGTGTGCATGTCCTTCCCATATTCCTGCTGCACTGTTGCAGCAATTTTCGTTGCCGACAACCTCGGATTTGTTTTAATTTTTCTTATTACTCCGATTTCCTCCCTTCTACTCAGCTTCTTTGGTAGCCCTGATTTTGGTTTATCTTCAATTCTATCTTCTCTGATGTATCTTCATAAAATCTCGCCTACAGTACTCTCACTCATTTGTAACAATGCGGCAATCTGTCTTTCGGAAGTCCTTTAGTGTGATGGAAAATAACAAGTTGCCTCTTTTCAAATGACGAATTGTTTCCTTTCTGCCCCATCGTACTGTGCACCACGCGTGTTAACAACATGGAAACGTAGCACAGAATGAGCCTGCTCGGTCTACAGCCAGCGCCACCTATACGACATGTGCCCAAATAATAAAGTGACTGCATGCTGTGGTGTTTTATAATGGAAATATACATTGCACATTATATTATACAGCGACCTGCTTGTGGTACATTGTCAGACAATATTCACACTACACAATGGACCGGCAATTGCTTCTCGTGGGCCTCAAATGTTCAAAGAGAACTTCACTTTCCTAGAACAATGAGGGTGATCGCATACTTTTGTGATGCACTTTATATAGTGTGCCCACAATAATTTGTGCCTTTTAAATGCACCCAAAGCTCAAAAAGTTTGAGAACCACTGGCCTAGAGGTATGGATGAAATTGGAAGAATGGAAGGAATGCAGTAAGTGTGAGGAAGAATGTGTCATGGAGGTCATTACATCAACATGTATACTCTGCAAACCAACATGAGGTGCATGGCAGAGGGTACATCCCATTGTACCAGTTATTAGGGTTTCTTTCTGTTCCATTCATGTGTGTAGCATGGGAAGAATGATTGTTTGAATTCATTATTCAACATGATATATTTTACATTATCAAAATCATGAAACATGTGAAGTATTGGAAGAGATCTGTCACAGGAAGCCAAGTATGAAACTTGCTTCTATGTTAGATTATGTGAAATTTGTCTTGTGAGCTGATTACAGTCAAATACCTCTTTATCAAGAATGTTAATACAAGTAAGGCATCAGTGTGACAAAAAATATAAAAGTAATCAATCTTAAAATCTGTGTTTGATTCGTAACTGATGACTTTTAAGAACTACCATTTATTACATAGGTAATGAGAATCATATTACTGACAGAGGTGAATCCAAGAATAAACTGCAATAATGTACTGTTGATAAGTTAATGTTTTTCCATAATATTTATAACAACAGGGCCTCTGCAGGTGTCATACCCCACATTTTACTGTACAATGAACAGAGCCAACAATATCTATAAACAATCAAGGTGAGTACATTTACTGACTGATAATTACTGCTGGAATCAACTTCTTAGGAACAGTGTGTTTACAATTCCATTTACCTACTTAAAACATCATATATATATTATGTCAGTTGATGCTGACAGATATGTAAATAAAAATCAATTACCTATATTTTATTATCTGCCTGATTATTCAACAGAAGAAAGAATACTGTTAGATGGTTAGAATTAAACTTTTCTTATGTGAAAGGGCCACCCATAAAAACAAGTGAGTCTAGGGCAATGAAACTTTGAAGAAACATTTGTAAGGACGTGTTGAAGAGAAATTATGAACAAACAATTGAAAGAAACACAATTTTAATTTTCACATGAGAGGGTAATATTTGTTAATTGTGTACCATGCTTAAATTCCAAATTACAAACATTGCTCAACATGACAACCATCTGCCTATGACAGCCTGGAACAGCACCACAGATTGATCTCCTGCTACCTCCCTCACTATTCTCATCTTTAACCTCTAATGTGTTACTGTCCCCACTCATGAACCCTGGGCTTCAAATAACCCCCCCCCCCCCCCGCCAGAAATCACAAGGGGTCAAATCTGGTGATCTTGTTGGCCATGCAGTTTGGAACAATCTCCCAATTAATCAGTTTTCTCCAGGTGTGTTACAAAGTAACTGAGCGAGCTCACAAGCAGCATTTGGTGGAGCTCCATTGTGTGTCAAAATAGTTTAGTCTGAAGCACCTATCTCCCATAAAGCAGGGTTCACATGCTGGCAAAGTAAATCACAGCAACATGTGCCTTTCATACTGCGTGTTCATGGTCCCTGGGGACTGAGTTTCTCCATCCTACTTCACTGTACTAGTATTGGCATCTAATGAGAACACATGATATTAATACTACAAAAAATACAATCCAGCACAGAGTCTGAACATAATTCCTGTAAAGTAGGGTACACATATGGTGAACAGTTTTCCATCTACACAGGCTCAAGTAGTGAAAGTTTAATTATAACTACCCTGTACATTTTTCAGGAAATTTTTATTGTCATGATCTGAAGATATATACTAGAAAGTAGAAAGAATGTGGTGATGTGGCTGTAGAATTTCCAGGCAGTGAAAAGATCATGTCAAAATGTACATAGCTCTGTTTGAGGAGTGAAGAGATATTAACATGGACAATTGATACAACTCTCCCAAATCGTTCACTGAATCACTAGACATATGCATTTATGCTCCTGGGACTGTAATACCAAAAAGGAAAAATGTGTGACCTTATTTCAGTGTAATTACACTGACAAACAGGGAACTAACATTTGTACCAGCCAATAACATTTTCATAATATTCTTCCTGTAAAATGGGCTGATAAGCAATTACACTTCTCATCAGTACTTAATAATGGAACAGATTGTCTGGAAGTGTATAAAATTGGAAGAACAAGGCCTAGACTGAATTTTTTTATTGATCGGAATCATGAAATGGATGGAGTCAACATATATGGTCAGCATCTGAGAAGATATGTCAAGGAGCACAGGAAGATATATTTCTACCACCTGGATGCAAGTTTCATATGCAATATACTGAACCTAATATGAAGGGGATGAAGTCCGTTAAGTTCCAGCTCAGTGTGGCAAAGCAGCTCTTGAAGAATGTGACCATCCCTGAAAACGTTCAAACAGGACAACCATACAAAACAATACTTCCACTAAGGCTTCAAGACAGGACACTTTCCAGTGAAAGTAATCACAACTGAGAAGAAAATTCCTCCCTCTATAAAATTAAGATATACGAGTATAATGACCATGGACAACATGAAGAAACATGATTTGAATGTAAAAGATGTGAAGCTGCCATTCATGGGGACAGATGCTTTGTAGAATCTAAAAAATAAGCTACTACTGTTGAAGCACCTTGCCAAAGTAAACAATTCTAATGAAATTAAGGATCTCGAAAAAACCACTAAGAAACTGTATAAGGAAGAGTTACAATTAGCGAAACAAAGATACAGCACAAATCTCATAAAAAATAGTAAAAATCAATGCAAAACAGCCTGGTCAGTAATTAATACTGTTAAAAGTGAAGTCAGGAACTTTGACAAGACAGTCCCAATACCAGCAGATACATTCAATAAATATTTTGTAAACTGTGCTGATGATATCAAAAGTTAATCAGTAAACCCAATGTAACATGTATACATTATCTTAAAAGTGCAAACCTAAATCATAATAGGGCCCAATCATCATTGAAACACTTTAAAGAGGTACACCAACATGAAGTTCTTAAAATAGTAAAAGAAATGAAAAATTCATACAGTACAGATATTTTTAATATGTCAAACAATCTATTGAAAGAAATCATACATCACATTGCAGCACCATTAACATATTCTATAAACCTGTGTCTCATAGAAGGGTTTTTTCCTGATCCTCTCAAACTATCCAAGGTAACTCCAGTCTTTAAGAAGAGTATCAAATCAGATCCTGCAAACTAAATACCAATTTTACTAATTCCAGTACTAGGAAAAGTCTTTGAAGGCATAATATATCAGCAGATGTATGAGTACCTAGAACTAAATGGTACGTTAAGTGCATCACAGTTTGGTTACAGAAAAGGAAGGTCAGATATACATGCCATAGAGCTCTTAGAGACATTTTAGTAGCATTCGAGGACCATGCTCACACACAGGTAACTTTATGTGATCTGAGCAAATCTTTTGACTGTGTTGACCACTCACTTTTGCTCCCTAAACTTGAGTACTATGGAATATGTGATAAAAGTTTAAAACTCATCAAATCATACCTCAATAAAAGGAAACAGGTGGTGAGTTCAGGAAGTCAACTGTCAGACACACTCAAGGTTCAACATGGAGTGCCACAGGGATCTAAATTGGGACCACTTATTTTTCTTGTACACATAAATGACTTACCAAGAAATATGGATGTAAAGACATACATGTATGCAGATGATACAACTTTTCTATCTGTAAACCATGTACTTGATAACCTTGTAAGTGATATGAAATTGGCAAAAGAAAATGCAACATCATGGTTTAATGCAAATGGTCTACTATTAAATGAGGAAAAGACCCAGAATATGTGGTTCAGTCTATCAAAGACTACAAAAATAGAAAAACAAAAGGTGAAGCTTTTAGGTATCATACTTGACAACAGTCTAACATGGAACTCTCATGTTGATCACATAGTGGTTAAGTTGCCAAGAGTTATAAATTTGTTGAAGAGACTGATGTGTTGTGTGACATTTAAGTACATAAGGACAGCGTACTTTGCCTTCTTTCAATCTGTTTTACGGTATGGGTTAATACTCTGGAGAAACAGCAGAAAAATAAATGAAATTATGGTGATCCAGAAGAAAGCAATCAGAGTAATGGCTAAGGTAGATAATAGAACACATTGTAAACCATTGTTCATTAAATATAGAATTTTAATAGTTATTTATTTATATATTCTTGACAGTGTTAACAACATACTTGCTGAACTACCTAATTTAAGTGTAACAAATCAAAGGCATGACTACTATACAAAAACCTGTACTTCTCTGCTGTTGCCACAAAATAGATTAGCTAAAACTAACAATAGTCATAAGTATATGGCAATTAAAATATATAACAAATTGTCTAAAAATGTGTCAATCAAGCCTGACAAATTATTTAAAGAAAATGTACATAACTTCTTGTTAACTAATCCATTCTATTCATTAGAAAAAATTTTAGAAATGCCCTTTATCAACTTAAATATGTAAAAATTTATTTTATAAAATTAATAGGTTAAGTGAACTGATGAAGCCTATTTCATGTAATAATGCTGAATGACCAATAAAGAATCTGAATCTGAATCTGGTGTACCATACATAAATGAACCATGTACAAATATTTGTGATATTCTAATGGCTGAGAACAAATGTATTTGTTTGGGTTTTGCAAATAATCAAGTTTATGTGAAACATAGAAATATAAAACAAAAATAATTATTATCATATGACAAATTTTACTTCAAGAAATCATGAGTGAATAGATTAACTCATTTAGAGATTTCTCAAGGGAATTAATAGTTTTATTCTTTACTGCTCTCTATTTTAATCTGACTTACCACAGCATCTCACAAGCTTATATAAGGGTATAAAACGTGGCATCAGCTTGATAAATGTGGTAGACCACCTATTATATACAATCCCATAAATCATTTACTTAGAAGTTGATACTGTTACACCAGTAATATTCAAAATCTTGGAGCACAGCAATGTATTGTTCACAACCAACACCCAGCTACAATTAACAACAATTGGCCAGTACAAACCTAGGCATCAACGTGATAAATGAGGTAGATCAGCTGTTGTGTCATAAGCTATAAATCATTTAGAAGTTGATAGTGGTATACTGGTAATTCTCAGAGTCTCGCAGCACTGCTGTATATTGTTCACAACTGACACCCATGTGCAGTGACAGCAAGTGGTGCGGGACACCTGACAACAATTGTTTATAAGTCAGAAGAGAACCTCTACATATGACCATGAAACATCCAATACTTACAAGTCACTGAATGATCTCTTGGCCCATTTTTAATATTAACCGTTGTGTGTGCTTGTAACGAAATTTACCGGTCACTGAAGAAGGATCAGAGTGAGCACTTCTATTTCATGTATTCCCTATGTGCATACATGATTTAGTTGAAGGTGAAAGTGTTAGTATACGTACAGAAAAGAACTATTTATTCTATATATGTAAGGAAAGTTAACTTCAAGTACTAATGTTTTACTGGATGTGAAGGATTGACACAAAAGTAACTGCAATGAAGTGAAACGGCCAATGCAAAATACATGGATGTAAAATAATATGAATAGAAGAGAAAGAGAAGTCATGTAAATAGTATTCCATTACAAAAAATATTAAAAAGCATGATCCCTCACACACATTTCAGATTGGCTGGAAAATGTCTACAAGCTGTTTGTATTGCTCTCTGGTGACCAGCAAAGTGCAGTCTTTTACAAAACATGATATTTTGACAGCATATTTTGCCATTATCTTCAGATGATACCTATAAAATAAACATCTTTGATAAAGTATGCCTCCTTTATATTCTCATTGCTCCCCACTTATTCTCTCATTTCCCAGCCACAAACCACATTAAGTGGAGTGGGAGAGAGATGTAGTTGTCAAATGCTGGGCAGAAACTCTGGTCTTTCAGTTGCTCTGCCACTCCTGTCAGATGCAGAAGTCACTCTCGTCTGACACTGTATTTTCAGTTGGCCCAGTGCCAGGTCCCACATATTACTGAGAGTGAAGCCACGGTCTCTATTGATCAGACCATCAACGACTGGTATTTCAACAGCCTTCTTCAGAACAAAATCCCAAAATGATCAAGTATAGAGCATATTTAATTCCACCCTCCACAGTGACAATGTGGAAGAGACAAGTCAGAAAACATACTGCGTGCTTGCCAGAGCTGACCCACCAAAGACCAACATCCTGTATACAGAAAGAGCTGCAATCCATGAACTATGAAATGATCCTGAAATAGACATTTTTCTGTAGACAAGAGAAATGGCTCCATACTACTTCCACTGTCAGAATACCATCACAAAATGTACAACTTACTCGAAGACCTTGCACATTTGAAATTAAAAGAAGATATGACCAAAAGAGTAAAAAGGATGACTGCTGAACTTCCATTCCAGTCCCTGCAGCAGGAAATCATCAAAAAGCTCTGACCACAAGCTGTTGCATCGTCATGGCTCTACAGCTTAGCAAAAACTCACAAAAAAGACATTCCTCTATGGCCTGTTGCAAGCAACACAGGTGCACCTACATACCAGATGGTGAATCTCTAAAAGCAACATTAAGCCCCTATACTGGTAAATGTTAGATCCACATCACAGACTCTGTACATTTCATTCAACAACTGAAATAACTATGCCTTCATAACCAAGACCTCATGGTGAGCTTTGATATGGTCCCCCTCTCCACTGCAGTGCCACTTTTGGACTCTCTGAAGCTGATGAAATAGAAATTCATCCCTATACTGACTAATCTTTTCAAATCTGTCCTCACATGTACATTCCCTCTCTTCAGTGGCAACTATTATGGACAAATGGATGGCACTGGCATGGGATGCCCTCTGTCACAGGTTGAGATGAACTTACTCACGGAGAATTTCAACGACAAAGTTCTGGAAAAAAGTTGCACTGAAGCCCATATGCTTTTTCAGATTTGTTGATGGCGCATTTATGGTTGTGCCCCTTGGCAATGAGGATTCAGGAGTTTCTCCAACATCTAAACTCTCTGCATGAGACACACCAAACTGAAGCAACCAACAAAATCTGCAATTGCAAAACACTGCATAGTCATGAAGGACTCCTGAAATATGAATAAATTGAAGTGCTACAACAGACCTCATCACTTAGGGATTGTGTTCAAAATGGAGCTGCTGAAATATGATTGGTCAATGGTCTGATCTATAGAAGCATTGGCTTCACTCTCAGTCCAGCATGGGATCCAGCAATCAGCTGACTGAAATTACAGCATTGGCCAAGAGTGACACTACATCCCAACAGTGACTGCAGAAGCACTGAGGGACTGAAGTTCACACACAACAGCATTGGCAATCATATCAAAGAGTATAAACAAGGTGCAAGTAACACCCAAGAGAAGTATAATCAGTTGATTTCCCAGGAAAGTTTAATATCACACATTAGAATCCACTATGGAGAAAAGACATATCAGAGACTTAGACAGTGGGATAAGCTTCCTGACAGAAAAGAGCATCCTCTTAGATCTCTCACCTTCTTGAGGAGATGCCATGACCGTGGCGTAGCCTCAATATGTGTGACGATCACCCATCATGTAAATACCACAGCCACCCACTGCATCACAAGATATGCAAGTCTGGCCCTTCTAAGAGAAAGGATCCAGAACACATGTCTAATGAATTGTTTGTACTCCATGTAGAGATGGCTTTTTCACTCTTGCCTAGTTCTTGGGACTGGATTTATGCTGTGTCTTGGGCTTCGGTCAATCGATCTCAAAGCAGACTCCAAATTCGAACACCTAGGCAGCAAAACAACAACAGCTGCAAGACTAGCAATGACTAACTGTGCTTAATGTCTTGGGAAAAGGGATCAACAACACAGCAAAATCAGTTCTGGGAAAGCAACTCAATTTTTCATCAGCACTGACTGCTACACCTCTTCCAGATTTTGTAAGTGTTACAGAACAAGCAATTTCAAACTTCCTCATTCACTATGTGGAAGAAATACGTCAGGGAACATGCTGCGTGGTCAAAAGATCCATCAGATATAAACATCCTGAAACAGAAAGAACTGTCATTTGAGAAGAACAGAATGATAATTGTTATTTTATATGTGGACAAAGAAAATGTCACTGAACTACTTCTACTGTCAGATTACAATTCTGAAATGCATAACTTACTTGAGTATCCAGCACACAGGAAATTAAATGGAGACCCGATCAACAGAGTAGAAAGGAAGATGGTCTAGGTTCTACATTAGTTCCTGCTGAAGGAACTCATCAAAAAGCTTTGACCATAGGCTACTGCACTGCCAAGATTCTATGGCCTACCAGAAATTCACAAACAAAACACTCCTATATGGCCTGTTGTAAACAATGTAGGTGCCTCTGTGTACCAGCTGGCCACACATCTAATGGCAGTATTAAGCCCCCATATTGATACATTTCAGTACCACATCACAAACTCTGTTCATGCAATTCAAAAGCTACAGGAACTATGCCTCCAAAGCCAATACCTTATGGTGAACTTTGATGTTGCCTCCCTTGTCATCAGAGTGCTGCTTTCTAATTCCCTTAAGCTGAGCAAAGAGAATTTCAACTCCACAGTACCTAACATCCTAGATTTGTCCTAAAATCTACATTCTTTCTCTTCAATGGCTTCTAGAAAAAAAGGATAACATTGCTGTGGGGTGCCCACTGCCACCAGTTATGGCAAACTTGTTCACAAAGGGTTTTGAAGAGACTGCTTTGGAAAAGCCACCCTGAAGCTCACTTACTTTTGCAGATCTGTTGAGGACGCATTTGTGGTGTGGTCACATGGGAGTGAAATATTTCAAGAGCTTCTCCACCATCTGAACTCTCTGCACCCTAGCATCAAATTCACTATGGAGATGGAAGAGATTGGTGAACTCTCTCGACGTTCTAGACAAGTGCAGAGTGGGTGGAATTTTGGGACACACTTTGGAATTGCATGCTAAACAAGGCTGTTGAAATATGAGTAGCCAACAGTTTGATTATAGAGACAGTGGCTTCACTTTCAGTAAATTGTGAGATCCAGTGCTCAATGAACTGAAGTCAAAATATCAGACAAGAATGGCTTCTGTGCCCAATGGGACAGAAGAATCAATGAAGGTCTAGAGTTCATGACCAGCATTCAGTGACCCCCCCCCCCCCTTATGCCAGCAAATGCAGCATGCTGCTGGTTAGTGTGGGAAAGATGGGATGCAGCAAATATGTTCATTCTACAGGTACCACATGAAGGTGATGGCGAGGTAGACTGTCAAAATCTCATGTTTCATAGACAGCTGCACCCAGCTGGACATATGAGAATAAACAAACAATTGATATTCTGGGAAAGCTTATGATCACACATCCACAAGCTGATGAAAAATGCCCATGATTCCATTTTTGATCACTAGGATGCTTTCAACAGTTTCCATATAACCAAATTTTTGTGCAGCATATTAAATACCTAGTCACTTGAGATGTTTACAGTTTTCACTTTCTACATATCTTTGACCAGCAACTTTAAATGGCGATTATACTGGGTTTATACTGAGTACAGATAATATTTTTTTCTGTTTTCTTCTATTATCTTCCATCTATAAAGGTATGTCAACAAGGTGCCTTTTTCTCATATGTAATCACTGATTCATGGAAATGAAACTGCATGTACAAAAATTAGTATAAAGTACACATGTCTGCATGCATGTTCTCATGTCCACATGTTGCCCTCCTCATTGTTCAAGCAGTCTGCTATGGATCCATTTCTTTGCTAAGCAATCTGTGCAGTATTTAATGCAATGAAAGGCAACAGGAAAAGAAAACAAACACAAGTATCTAAATAAGAGAGGTATGAGAAATACAAAGTTACAGTGACATTTTTCTGCAAATTTTGGATGTTAGCTGCTGCAAGATTTAAGATTTTCTGCTTGGGAAACTGCAGCAATTAAGTCTGGCAATAACATTTCATTAGCTGACAACTGATAGCAAAGCTTTTCATGTCACTTGGAGGGGGCTTTCCTGGGATCCATAAGCCTCCAGTCCCTGATTAGATTTAGGTAAGTTGATGACTTTTTGCCATCATGTTGAGGCTCACCTATTGAAATTTTTGGAACCTCTAAATAAAGTCTCCCAGTTAAATTTTATATGGTTCTATTCTAAATCTCAGGCCATTTTCGTTGATGCTGACCCAACCCTCATTGAGCATCAGCCACACACTTCTGTTCACATTGAGGCAGGTATGGAGAAGATTTCAGTTCATGAGCTGTGCTCTGGCTGAAGTGCCATAGTGTTCAGCATGGTTGCACATTCCCCCACTGCCACAACATGCTGTCTCCGTGTGAGGATGGGGGAAACTGCAAAAGGACCACATTTAAATGACAACGCAGTGACACTGCATATAACTTGACTTTATATATCACATTTCTCAACAACACAGATAAAAGATCAGTAGTATTTAATTATTTTTGGTGGACTGAAGGCACAATATAATTTTTATCTGGTACAAACTGTTACCATACAAACAGACACTGAATATTTTGTAGTTTTCACACTCAGGTTGCCAGATAATCATCACTTATTTAGCTTCATAATTTAAAACAAGGTGTTTCACACGTATATGTTGACTGAAATATTGTTGCCCTTTTACAACCCATTAAGGAGATGAGCAAACTCTGCCTGAGGAAAATAATGCAGACATCCTGAAAGGTTTTAATGTAAAATGATCTGTCTTTAAAATGGAAATTATACTGCAGATAAATCAGTTTCATCTGCATATGTGCAGGGTGCCTTCAACTGAAATAGAAAACAGTCTCCATGACAGCTTGGAAACAAATGTAACATTGGCAGTGTCCTCAAAACATTTAGAAAACTATCCTTGTAATTGTCTGTTGCTCATGGTCTCGTGGTAGCATTCTCGCTTCCTGAGCACGGGGTCCCGGGTTCAATTCCTGGTGGGGTCAGGGATTTTCACCTGCCTTGAGATGACTGGGTGTTGTGTCGTCTTCATCATCATTATTCATCCCCATTATTGTTGGAGGAATGTAATGGTAAACCACATCCATTAGGACCTTGCCTAGTATGGCGGTGCGGGTCTCCCGCATCATTCCCCATGTTCTGCCAAGAAGCATGAGACTTCATTTCCATTTCCATCCTTGTAATTGTTTCAAGGCCATAACAAATTCTACAAACCTCACATTTTCCTTAATGCCTGTGAGCTTATGGAACTGGACTGTGTTTGTCAGAATTTGTCCCTTCTACAATGTGATTTTCTTTTTAAATGCATCCCCATCAAATCGGAAATAAGTTCTTTCTCACCATGCAATGTCTTACTTTTGGCACTGAACCAGTCAAGTGCAATTAAAATGTGAGGACTACAGTCCATTACAGATGTTATAATTTTCATTCCCACAATTCTTTTTCTTTCATAAATTCAACAAAAGTCAGTTTTAAATCAAAAAACAGTTACAGCCACATCCCTTGACTTAACCCGTGTACTTTGCAGTAAATATAAAGTCTCCAAACTCATGATTCAGTTCCATCAAAAACTACTGCTACTAACAGTGGAATAATGCCTGCAACTTCAACTTCAGAAATTTTACTATTCACACCAGCAGTTTCTTCAGGTGCTCCATGTCTGTAAATTTAGCACAAACTACTTCTTGATGTAAACAACACTGCATCCTGTCTCTTGATCACTGTAATTTTTTGCACGTTCGTTGTCAGCTTAATCTTTAAATTCTTTCTGCATGGTACGGTAGTATTGTTTCATAGAAAATTTCCAGAACCCATCGATTATGCAACTGAATAATTGATATTGTGAATTCTCATTTCTCTCTACTGTCATTCCCATTCAGTTTTAAAGGCTTGTGGTAATAGATCCTCCTTGTGCGAACAGCCACTGGACCTTTGAACGTCCTTCATACCACGAACAAATAGTGAAGGGTAAACAGCATTGACACCACAATTCTGCCAAAACTAAGAGAGTTGAGGTGACCATAAAGTTCCACACTGAATTACTAAATGAAATGTTGTGCCATAGTGGGTACTTCCAAAAAGGACTGAGCAAAACCAAGACAGGCCGAGCCATAGCCATCACGCAGACCATACATCCAGCTCATGTGACATTTGGCACACCATGGCCAAGTCTGCATTAAAGTCACAAGCAATGGTACTGATATTCTGACAGTTGCCATCCTTTTCATGTGAAACATTCCATCCTGCACAGCTTTGGCACTGGAGGAAAATGTATTTGTTCAGATGCAGACTCTTTACAGTAATACACTACCATTCTCACCACAGCCTTCACTGCATGTAATTATCCACCAGCCTGGTTCAAAATCATATTTCCTGGACCATCACATCAATACTGGTATTGTAGATCTCTCCAAAAAAAGTTGAGGAAGTCACCTCTTGTCACTCAGTACTCTCCTGTCTTGAATGTATTAATCAGCTACTTCTACTTCCTAAAATCATGCCTTGAAATGAGGTCTCTTCTGTCTCATGTTTTGTCCACACCATTTAGAACAGCTTTCCAACTCCACCCGCCGCATCACCAAATCTCAATATCTTGGTCAGACCCAACGCTCTTCCTGCACCCATTTCCCTACCCTATAGTTTCTATCTCTGCAACTGTTCCCACTGTAAGGCTTGCTTGATGCTCCCTTCTAATGCCGTCCAACCAGCCTTGTAACCAACAAAACATGTCATGTACCAGCTACTGTGTAAACACTGTTCAGCTTCTGATGACTACCACTACATTATCAGTTATGATGGGTGGACATAAATAGAGGGTGTATACTGGAAACGCACAATATCCTGTTGCAGGGCACACTCTACAACATGACAGTTATGATGTTGGTACCTGTTCCACCACACGTGCCATATGGATTCTTCCTCCTGACCCCAGTTTCTCAGAACTATGCACGTGGGAGCTGACTTTACAATATATGCTTGACTCTAGCTACCCATATAGCTTACATTTACATTAATATCTGTGAACTCAGCATTTCTTTTTCAGTAAGAACTGACTTTACAACATGTGCTTGACTCTAGCTACCCAATTTGTCTAAATTTCTGTGATCTCAAAAATTTCTTTTCAAATAACTATTTCTGTTCTTCACTCCCTTTTTATTTTTCTATATTTTTTTTTATTTTTTTCTGACCTGTTTTTTTACCCACCCATATCACCTGCCTACCTTGCATAGTGCGCTTAGTTTTTCACTCTTACTGTCTCTTTCATTACGTTTTTTTCAGTGATCTCTGTCGTGCTTGTTACCCTATCTTGCACCTTTACAGTCTCAGGTTTTCAAATCCTGTCCAGTACAAGCACTGACAATCAGTCTTTCTCTCATCCTGCTCAGTAAGTCTCCCCTGACTGGTGTTCTGGGCAACTTTTCCATAACTCTTCACATTTCCTAAACCGCATAAGTGCTTTTCCATCATCACTCTTCTTTCCCTTCAGCCCTTCTGCCAGGAGGAGGAGCTACTGGTTCTGGAAGCTCACATGTTGCCAGATATCTTGTGTGTTTATCCTATCACTGCTTTAACAGTAGATTTTTTTATCTATCTACAATATATTTTCAATCAAGTCTTTTCAATAATGTATAATTTGGTTTAGATACCCCATTTCTGATATCTCATAATTAGTTTTTTGACTGACAAGATGGTGGCTAGTGTAAATCACAAGTATGATATTCCAGCTACTAAACAAATAAATTGTGAGAAAAAGTGTCTAAAATGCAAACAGTTCAGTGTTTACACTGAAAATGTGTGCTTGGTGTGTCATACTACAACAAAACTAACTGAAATAAAAGATAAGGACAAGAAAAAAAAACATGATAAACAGACTGTTTGCATAGCAACAACATCTCGCAACCTCGATTCCAGATATTGCTACTTATAAGTGAGCTTATAAAGGTATAACATGTGTTAAATGTAGAACAATATTCCATTTTCAATGTCCAAATGCAACTACACAGTGGAAATTTGGTTGTGTGCAAGATGTGACGTGAACAAATTGAACAATAAACTTAAAAAGGACTGCAAAAAAGAAATTATTATTGCACTAATAGAGGAAAAATATTTTTTTAAATGTAAGTCTAATAACCTTGTGCATATTAGAACAGAAAATCAGAGCACAATATGTAGTGAAAAAATAGTAGGTCTCATGAAATTTCATCTCTTTGTAAAAGGTGCAAAAAAAAAGTGTAAAGTAGCGTCAAGTGCATTGAGTGCTGTATATTATTTCACTTTCAATGTGAAAAAGTGGACCTGTCCCTGATAGAAGACATGAAATTGTTAATGAACTGGAACTGTAAATGTGAGGAATGTAGGAGAAGAGCCAATATTGTGAGTCAACACAAAGTTTACTGTACTGATTCTACAATAGAAATAGGCAAGAGAACCAATGGGAAGCCATCCAATTCCACAAGGCAATCATATTCCCACAAAAGCAGCACAGGATGTATTATTCCTCAACAACCTCATAAGAAAACAAACAGCACAAATGTGAGTAGTTGCTCTAAAACTAATTTTTGTACAATTCCTGAACATGAGAATGGATATTATGATAGTGATCACAAAATGCCAGTACAAAGAGGACAAATTACAAATAAAACTGTGATAAGCAAACAAGCTCTATTATTCAATATTTAAACATTTCAAAAATGTAATGACAAATGTTGGATTTGGTAACAACAATTTGAAGGGATTAGTAAAGAAAATTTAGTAGAAGAAGCAATAAGTATTCCTCCAGTACCAAAAATGATTTAATATTGTTACATGTTAATGTACAATCCCTAAGACGTAGGCTTAATGAATTACAGTACAGGTCAGATAAAATTAACTGCAGCATACTATATATTAATGAACACTGACTGTAAAACTTAGAAATAGATTTACGTGTACCAAATGGCTACATAGTAGGCACAAATTATTGTAGAACTAATATTGCTTATGATGGAGTGATATTTACTTACAAATAAACTGTATGCATTAGTCAAAAACTTCACTAAACACTAAAACCACAAATTTTTACTGCAGGAGACTTTAACATAGACATAACAGAAAGTAGAAAAATTAAACAATGGAAAATCCAGGATGGAATGTAACAATACGAGAGAAGGAAAGTTGCTACTCACCATGTAGCAGAGATGCTGAGTCGCGATAGGCACAATAAAAAGATTCACACAATCATAGCTTTTGTCCATTAAGGCCTTTGTCAGCATTAGACACACACACACACACACACACACACACACACACACACACACACACACACACTCACTCACGCAAGTGCAACTTGTACACACGTCGGCAGTCTCAGAGAGCTGAAACTACACTTTCTGTGTGTGTGTGTGTGTGTGTGTGTGTGTGTGTGTGTGTGTGTGTGTGTGTGTGTGTGTGTCTACTGCTGACAAAGGCCTTAATGGACGAAAGCTATGATTGTGTGAATCTTTTTATTGTGCCTATCGTGACTCAGCATCTCCACTATATGGTCAGTAGCAACTTTCCCCCTCTTGTATTGTTAGAAAGTAGAAAAAAATGTAAATAGTGTGATTAACTGTATAAAAGCACTAAATCACTATTGTATAAATTACAAACCTACTAGATTAGATGCATACCTTGATAATGTAATTAGTAATGTAAATAGGGGTCAACTAGAGTATGGTGTGATTAAGCTGGAATCATCTGATCATGATGGGATATGGGTCAGAATAGGCAGTACAAAACACAAGAGTACTAATCAGTTAGTCATTTACAGAATATTAAGTGAGAGCAATATTGAGCAACTGAAATGTGAACTTGAGGTAATTGACTGGCTACATATACTGCATAATGTAAAAAATCTTTATGAACACTTCTCTGTTTTTTATCTATAATTATAAATGCAAGAGACAATAATCAGCAGGGGTGGCCAAGTATATCATACATGCAACAGATTATGATTGGTGTAGGATGTAACACATACATGGAAATGAAGAGGATGGCAGACAGTAGAGAGGAATGGCACTCTGCTGCAAAAAATTATCTTGGTCAAAAATCACTTCAAGTAATGTCCTAAAATCTATAAATAAACTTTAAAACTCAAAAATAGAGGATTACTATAGGGTTAGTAACAGTACTATTACACAATATCCTTTTCAGTCATGATACCACCAACATATCTGGCAAATCATATTCTCGATGAAGGTGTGTTCCCTAAATGTCTGAAAATGAAATTTACACTTAAACTCTGTAAGAAAAGCAAAAGAAAATTTCCAAATAATTATAGACCCATAGCAATAGTTCCCACAGAAAACAGTATACATATGTAAATTTACAATTATTTTGAAAGTAATAAATTGCTGAGTAATAGATGGTTGGGCTTTTGATCTCAGCTATCAACAAGAAAAGTAGTACAGTGTTGCCTCATTAATGTATATGAAGGATTTGAGAACAAGAAACACTTTTGTACAAAATTGTTAGATTTAAGAGAAGCCTTTGAATCTGTCACACATCTACACCTATATGATTAGTCTGCAAGTCACAATTAGGTACCTTGCAGAGTGCTTATCGAACCACCTTTAAGCTACTTCTCTGTCACTCCACTCTCAAATACCACCGGAAAAAAAGAACATCTAAATCTTTCCACATGAGCTCTGATTTGCCTTATTTCATTACGATCATCATTTCTCCCTATGTAGGTGGTAACCATTAAAATATTTTCACGCTCTGAGGGTAAAACTGATGACTGAAATTTTATGAGAAGGTTTTGCCACATCAAAAAACACCTTTGTTTTAATGACTGCCACTCAATTCATGTATCACACCTGTGGCACTCCCTCCCCTATTTCACAATTATACAAAACAAACTGCCCTTCTTTGAACTTTTCTGATGTCCTCCATTAATCCTATATGATGTGGATCCCACACCACACTGCAATACTTCAGAAGAGGGCAGACAAGCATAGTGTAAACAGTCTCTTTAGTATTTTAAGTGTTCAGCCAATAAATTGCAGTCTTTGGTTTGCATTCCCAATAACATTATCTATGTGATCATTCCACTTTATGTTACTCAACTGTAATCTCAAAGTATTTAGTTGAGTTTACAGCATTTAGATTTGGGTAATTTACCATGTAACTGAAATTTAGCAGATTCTTTTCAGTGCTCATGTGGATGACTACATACTTTTCATTATTTAGGGCCAATTGCCACCTTCTGCACCATACCAATGTTGTTGTTGTTGTGGTCTTCAGTCCTGAGACTGGTTTGATGCAGCTCTCCATGCTACTCTATCCTGTGCAAGCTTCTTCATCTCCCAGTAACTACTGCAACCTACATCCTTCTGAATCTGCTTAGTGTATTCATCTCTTGGTCTCCCTGTACGATTTTTACCTTCTACACTGCCTTCCATTACTAAATTGGTGATCCCTTGATGCCTCAGAACGTGTCCTACCAACCAATCCCTTCTTCTAGTCAAGTTACCATACCAATATCCTGACTAAATCAATTTGAAAATTCATTTTGATCATCTGACGACATTACATCATGGTAGAAGACAGCATCATCCGTAAACATTCTAAGAGGACTGCTCAGATTGTCTCTTCAATTGTTTATGTGGATCAGGTACAGCAGAGGACCTATAATAATTCTTTGGGGAGCACCACAAATTACTTCTGTTTTACTCGATGACTTCCCATCAATTATTACAAACTGTGACCTTTCTGGCACAAAATCACAAATCCAGTCACACAACTGATACAATATCCCATAGGCAGGCAATTTAATTAGAAGTTGCTTGTGAGGAATGGAGTAAAAAGCCTTGTGAAAGTCTAACAACATGGAATCAATGTGACATCCCATGTGACAGCACTCATTACTTTGTGAGAATAAAGAGCTAGTTTTGTTTCAGAACTATATTTTCTGAATCCATGTTGGCTATTTGCCAATAAATCAATTTGTTTGAGATGATTCACAATGTTCAAGCATCCTGTCTGTTCATCTGCATCCATTCATGTCCACTGTGCATTCCAACAAAATTGGGCAATTCCAGCAGGACAATGCAACACCCCACATGTTGCGAATTGCTACAGAGTTGCTCCAAGAACACTCTTCTGAGTTTAAATAATTCCACTGGCCACCAAACTCTGCAGACATGAACATCCTGTTCTTTGTGTACATATTATTACATGACGTGACAGTGTACTGTATGCTGGTCGCATGACACTAATGACAGATGGATAAAATATGAAAGATGTCTTAGAATACAATGAAGTAGTAACTGAAATGAATGGTGACTAGTGCAGGGCCAATCTTTTGTCTACAAATAAAATGAAAACTGGAGAAATTTACTTCGTCCTAAAGATATTTAGAGACGATACATAAAGCATTAAATTACTGGGGTTGCATTTCAATCAAAAACTAACATGGGACAAGCATACAGCTTTGTGGCAAACTTGCTTGTACTTTCTTCCTTCTGCACAAGCTGAGACACATTATTAGTAAAGATTTATTAATTCCAGCATACTTAGCTTTCTTTCAACCACAACTGCAGTATGGAGTACTACTTTGGGGTAGTTTAGTGAGTTCAAGCCCTGTCTTCAAGTGGCAGAAGAAAGCAATTAGGTGTATATTAGGTCTATCAAGAAGACAAAGCTGCAAAAAACACTTTAAAGAACTCAAGATAAAGACATTGCCTACTATGTATGTCTACAACTGTTTAATATATGCTAAAGAAAACATAAGGAATTTTAACTTTAGATCCCAAGTCCCTGTCCATAAGACTCAAAATAACAGGAACCTAGAACTTCCATATTTAAGACTGAAACTAACACTTAAAAGCCACAAGTGCCTATGTTTGAAATTCTATAGCAAACTCCCAAAGGCACTGAACAATCTACCAATGAATAGCCTTACGCATACCATAGAAGTGTTGTTCAAATGTATACTGTAAGCAGCTGATAACTACATTCTGAAGTATGACTATATGTGTGTGACAGTAATGTACAAGCAACTCTTTGCCTTTACATATGTCTGCGTGTGTCTGTATATGTGCGGATGGATATGTGTGTGTGCGCGAGTGTATATCTGTCCTTTTTTCCCCCTAAGGTAAGTCTTTCCGCTCCCGGGATTGGAATGACTCCTTACCTACTCCCTTAAAACCAATATCCTTTCGTCTTTCCCTCTTCTTCCCTCTTGCCTGATAAAGCAACCGTGGGTTGCAAAAGCTTGAATTTTGTGTGTGTGTTTGTGTTTGTTAGTGTCTTTATCAACATACCAACGCTTTCGTTTGGTAAGTTACAGCATCTTTGTTTTTAGATATATTTTTCCCATGTGGAATGTTTCCCTCTATTATATTCATTTATACGTTTCCCCACATGTTACTTAAGATTAAAAAGTTTAAATATGATACTGTCATATAGTATGTGATTAACATAATGTATTATTATTATTATTATTATTATATTATATTAACACTGTAAGGTGCCACTGTATGTATGATTATTTTATCACCACCATTATTTTAGCATATGTATCTACTTGTTTTGTACATGCATATTTGTGTTGTTGTGTTGTGGTCTTCAGTCCTGAGACTGGTTTGTTGCAGCTCTCCATGCACATGCATATTTATGCAATTATATTATATTATTTTTTCCCTCCCATGAACCATGGACCTTGCCGTTGGTGGGGAGGCTTGCGTGCCTCAGCGATACAGATGGCCGTACTGTAGGTGCAACAACAACGGAGGGGTATCTGTTGAGAGGCCAGACAAATGTGTGGTTCCTGAATAGGGGCAGCAGCCTTTTCAGTAGTTGCAGGGGCAACAGTCTGGATGATTGACTGATCTGGCCTTGTAACACTAACCAAAACAGCCTTGCTGTGCTGGTACTGCAAACAGCTGAAAGCAAGGGGAAACTATGGCCGTAATTTTTCCTGAGGGCATGCAGCTTTACTGCATGGTTAAATGATGATGGCATCCTCTTGGGTAAAATATTCCAGATGTAAAATAGTCCCCCATTCGGATCTCCAGGCAGAGACTACTCAAGAGGATGTCGTTATCAGGAGAAAGAAAATTGGCATTCTATGGATTGGAGCATGGAATGTCAGATCCCTTAATCAGGCAGGTAGGTTAGAAAATTTAAAAAGGGAAATGGATAGGTTAAAGTTAGATATAGTGAAGTTCGGTGGCAGGAGGAACGAGGCTTTTGGTCAGGTAAATACAGGGTGACAAATACAAAATAAAGTAGGGGTAATGCAGGAGTAGGTTTAATAATGAATAAAAAAATAGGAGTGCGGGTAAGCTACTACAAACAGCATAGTGAATGCATTATTGTGCCCAAGATAGACACGAAGCCCATGCCTACTACAGTAATACAAGTTTATATGCCAACTAGCTCTGCAGATGATGAAGAAATTAATGAAATGTATGATGAGATAAAAGAAATTATTCAGGTAGTGAAGGGAGATGAAAATTTAATAGTCATGGGTGACTGGAATTCGAGAGTAGGAAAAGGGAGAGAAGGAAACATAGTAGGTGAATATGGATTGGGGGTAAGAAATGAAAGAGGAAGCCATCTGGCAGAATTTTGCACAGAGCATAACTTAATCATAGCTAACACTTGGTTCAAGAATCATAAAAGAAGGTTGTATACATGGAAGAATCCTGGAGATACTAGAAGGTATCAGATAGATTATATAATGGTAAGACAGAGATTTAGGAACCAGTTTTTAAATTGTAAGACATTTCCAGGGGCAGATGTGGACTCTGACACAATCTATTGGTTATGAACTGTAGATTAAAACTGAAGAATCTGCAAAAAGGTGGGAATTTAAGGAGATGGGTCATGGATAAACTGACTAAACCATAGGTTGTACAGAGTTTCAGGGAGAGCATAAGGGAACAATTGACGGGAATGGGGGAAAGAAATACAGGAGAAGAAGAATGGGTAGCTTTGAGGGATGAAGTAGTGAAGGCAGCAGAGGATCAAGTAGGTAAAAAGATGAGGGCTAGTAAAAATCCTTGGGTAACAGAAGAAATATTGAATTTAATTGATGAAAGGAGAAAATATAAAAATGCAATAAATGAAGCAGGCAAAAAGGAATACAAACGTCTCAAAAATGAGATCGACAGGAAGTGCAAAATGGCTAAGCAGGGATGGCTACAGGTCAAGTGTAAGGATGTAGAGGCATATATTACCAGGGGTAAGATAGACACTGCCTACAGGCAAATTAAAGAGACCTTTGGAGAAAGGGAGCCACTTGTATTAATATTAAGAGCTCAGATGGAAACCCAGTTCTAAGCAAAGAAGGGAAAGCAGAAAGGTGGAAGGAGTATATAGAGGGTTTATACAAGGGCGATGTACTTGAGGACAATATGATGGAAATGGAAGAGGATGTAGATGAAGATGAAATGGGAGATGCGATACTGCGTGAAGAGTTTAACAGAGCACTGAAAGACCTGAGTCGAAACAAGGCCCTGGGAGTAGACAACATTCCATTAGAACTACTGACAGCCTTGGGAGAGCCAGTCCTGACAAAACTCTACCATCTGGTGAGCAAGATGTACGAGACAGGCGAAATACCCTCAGACTTCAAGAAGAATATAATAATTCCAATCCCAAAGAAAGCAGGTGTTGACAGATGTGAAAATTACTGAACTATCAGTTTAATTAGTCAAAATACTAACATGAATTCTTTACAAACGAATGGAAAAACTGGTAGAAGCGGACCTCGGGGAAGATCAGTTTGGATTCCGTAGAAATGTTGGAACACATGAGGCAATACTGACCTTACGACTTACCTTAGAAGAAAGATTAAGGAAAGGCAAACCTACATTTCTAGCATTTGTAGACTTAGAGAAAGCTTTTGACAATGTTGACTGGAATACTCTCTTTCAAATTCTAAAGGTGGCAGGGCTAAAATACAGGGAGTGAAAGGCTATTTACAATTTGTACAGAAAGCAGATGGCAGTTATAAGAGTCGAGGGGCATGAAAGGGAAGCAGTGGTTCGGAAGGGAGTCAGACAGCGTTGTAGCCTCTCCCCGATGTTATTCAATCTATATATTGAGCAAGCAGTAAAGGAAACAAAAGAAAAGTTGAGAGTAGGTATTAAAATCCATGGAGAAGAAATAAAAACTTTGAGGTTCGCCGATGACATTGTAATTCTGTCAGAGACAGCAAAGGACTTGGAAGAGCAGTTGAATGAAATGGACAGTGTCTTGAATGGAGGATATAAGATGAACATCAACAAAAGCAAAACAAGGATAATGGAATGTAGTCGAATTAAGTCAGGTGATGCTCAGGGAATTAGATTAGGAAATGAGACACTTAAAGTAGTAAAGGAGTTTTGATATTTGGGGAGCAAAATAACTGATGGTGGTCGAAATAGAGAGGATATAAAATGTAGACTGGCAATGGCAAGGAAAGCGTTTCTGAAGAAGAGAAATTTGTTAACATCGAGTATAGGTTTAAGTGTCAGGAAGTCGTTTCTGAAAGTATTTGCATGGAGTGTAGCCATGTATGGAAGTGAAACATGGACGGTAAATAGTTTGGCCAAGAAGAGAATAGAAGCTTTCGAAATGTGGTGCTACAGAAGAATGCTGAAGATTAGATGGGTAGATCACATAACTAATGAGGAGGTATTGAATAGAATTGGGGAGGAGTTTGTGGCACAACTTGGCAAGAAGAAGGGACCGGTGGGTAGGACATGTTCTGAGGCATCAAGGGATCACAAATTTAGCATTGGAGGGCAGCATGGAGGGTAAAAATCATAGAGGGAGACCAAGAGATGAGTACACTAAGCAGATTCAGAAGGATGTAGGTTGCAGTAAGTACTGGGAGATGAAGAAGCTTGCACAGGATAGAGTAGCATGGAGAGCTGCATCAAGCCAGTCTCAGGTCTGAATACCACAACAACAACAACATTTTATTGTTCTATGTATTCAAAACACTGATGCAGCCAATTGCATAGAAAATGTACCAAGAGGCAAATAATGGTTCTACTCCATTGTATATGCAGTTTTATATGTCCTGTTGTCTCTCTTGAACTTTGGTTTTGGAAAATATTCCAGAAATGATTCTGATTTTCCTGTGCTAACAAATTCCTGGTTCCAACATCTGTTTATCTTTAATAACTAAATCTATACATTTCTCTCTTCCCCACTTCCCTACACTTCATTCTTTTTTTAATGATTTTATTAGCCTTATTTTGAATATTTTTTCCTCAATCTCATCCTCTGTTTTCCTCTCATAGTTTCTACTTTACCACATCTTAATTGTATGGATTATCTCTTCTGTTTTTCAGTTACTTTTTCTCATGTGCATCTTGTTACCCAAATTTTACTACAGTTTCATGATATTTTCAACAATGTTTCATGTTCTCCCCATGTGTATTCCCTCTGGCATGAACTAAGTTTCACATTTTTTAGTTTCTTATGCCTGTAGCTTAGTTCTATGAGGAGCATTTGATATATCAGTGACTCCAGCATGAGTTCAAAGTCATATTTCATAGAGATTTCCCTGTGAAAGGGTCCACAGAGGAAGAAGCCATCCTGGTTCCTATGGCTGTACTTTTGATTTATTTGTATGTCTGCACCTCAAAGGCAAAGTAATTAAGTAGTTGTCGGTAAGTGTAAGTTGGTTAACATTGGTGGGAAGGATGTCCTGGGTTTGGACTCAGGCGAGCACTGACTGAGGTAATGTTCAACTTCTGAAACACCATGTACATGGATAATGTTGGTATAAGGTTTTCACATCTTGTCCATTACGGGCACCAACAATAAGTCTACCCCTCTCATTCACCCCTCACCTGGGGTTTTGGGTGAACTATCCATAACACTTCCCAGCTCATAAATCCCACCAGTTCTCCTCCTCGATCTGTCTTTCTTTCCCCTCAAGTCTTCTGCTAGAAGAAGGAGCTACTTTTCCTTTTGTGGTTTCTACTGCTGCCACTTTATGAGTAGACATTTTATGTATCCAAAAGTTACGCAATGTTTTATTCAAAGTTAACAGATCGTATCACTACTCAGAGAACAGAGAAAAAATTTTATAAGTCATACAACTTTGCTTCCGCCATTTGCCGATAGGTCGCAACAACGGTAACTAGTGGTCGAAAGAAACAGATCGCAGACATCAGGCAGTTAGCTTGGACCTCAGTCAACATAATCTCCTTCAAACATTAGTCAACTTGTGTCTGCATCATAAAGTGGTTCTTGATTGAAAATGTCAGTTTACGAGCCTAATTCTCGTCATTTGTGGGAGGTGTTACTGTTTTGTTTCAATATGAAGAAAACAGCGGCTGAGTCTCATCAAATGCTCTCATGTGTGTATGGTAAAAATGCTATTAGTGAAAGAACGTGTTGTGAGTGGTTTCACCGCTTCAAGAATGGTGATTTTAATGCCGTACACCAGCATAGTGGTGGGAGAGAGAATGTTTTCGAAGATGCAGAATTGGAGACATTGCTGAGTGAAGACTCATGTCAGACTCAAGACGAATTGGCACGATTAGTGAGAGTGACACAGCAAGCCATTTCAAAATGTCTCAAGACTATGGGCATGATTCAGAAAGAAGGAACTTAGGTCCCATGTGAGATGAAATCAAGAGACGTTGAACAGCATTTGTGTGTTTTTTAACAGTTGCTTCAGAGGCAAAAAAGAAAGGGATTTCTGCATCACATTGTGACTGGGGACAAAAAATGGGTTCATTATGATAGCCCTAAACACAAAAAATCATGGAGATATCCCAGCCATGCTTCCACGTCGACGGCCAAACCGAATATTCACAGTTCCAAGATCATGCTCTGCATTTGGTGGGATCAGCTTGGCATCATGTACTATGAGATGTTAAAACCAAGTGAAACAATCACAGGTGCTCATTATTGAATGCAATTAATGCGTTTGAGCAGAACATTAAAAGACAAATGGCTGCAATACAGTGAGAGGCATGATAAGGTGATTTTGCAGCATGACAATGCTCAACCCCACATTGCAAAAGAGAATGTACTTGGAAACGTTAAAATGGGAAGTCCTACCCCACCCGCCATATTCTCCAGACATTGCTCCCTCTGACTATCACCTGTTTAGATCAATGGCGCATAGCTTGGCTGACCAACACATCCGATCTCATGAAGAAGTCACAAATTGGATCGATCCGTGGATCACTTCAAAAGATGAACAATTTTTTTTACGCGGGATTCGTACACTGCCTGAAAGATGGGAGAAAGTAGTGGCCAGCGATGGAAAATACTTTGAATGATAAATGTGTAACCAATTTATTTCACTAAAGCCTCAAATGTTGGGGGAAAAATGGCAGAAGCAAAGTTGTACACCTTGTAATATTGGCATGCAATTGACTTGCAACAGGGAAAGTCCATGAGCCAGATTCTAGATAATGAAATATAAATGTTGTTACACTGAAGTCCACCTACAAGAGGAGATATTCATTTTATATCATTAATTTTTACCTTTCAGCCAAAAATCATCCTTCAGGATCTCAATAAAATGAGCAATTCCTGCATCTCCCAATTCTTTGTTGTCATTCAATGTTATGCGCCTCACACCTCCCAGCATGGCACCATCAATTGCTCGATAGCGTAGGGACTGTACCCAAGATTCATTATACCTTTCCATCTGCTGATGCTAGAGGGGAAGAATGCCAATCTTTAATTTACAAAAAAATAAATCAGAATGCAAGTATTACCTGAAACAATATTTAAAATTGTAATTTTCTTTTATAAGGGGAATGGACACTGAGCCTTCAAATTATCCATGTATAGTTCAGATCCTCTAGACTTCACATTACTTAAGTACACAGTGAATCCAGTTAGGGCCCACTGTTCAGCTGTAAGCATAACTTGTTACAGACATTACAAAACAATCTCATTAAAATCCTACACAGTTTGGTTTCACATCATCATTAAAAAACTTAAACTCCAAAACTGAAAAATAACTGAAATGAAGCTTTATTGCACAAATAAATAGTTAAAGGTCCAAAATGAAAACTCAGTTTTCTTTTGTGTTAGAGCCAGGGTTGCATAACAGTGAAGTTCTCATACAGTGATACGTATAATTACATAAAAACAAATTAAATGAAAATAAACTAATGAAAATAATATGGGAGTAACAAAATATCTAAATAGTTAAAATTAAAAGTTGACAAAAGCTATTTAAACACATAAAATGAACTATGAAACAAGTTTAAAACTTTTCAAAAGCAGCCTATGCAAACATATTTATATTATACTTGCAGATCAAGGAGATTTTCCTGAATGGACTGGACTGATTTCACTGGTGCACTGATGAGGTAAACAAAGCATTTCTTAGCACAGATGTGTCTGTCTTTTCTAGAGTCCTCAAGATATTATGTGCTTCCACATCACAAACACTAAGTTCTTCAGTAATCAGATTGTGAAGGCATGACCAGAATAAACAGAGCAGCCAATATTGTCCCTTTGCTTAGGTCAATCATTGTTAACTAGTATCTAATTATATTGCAGAAATTATGTGGCGTGAAAACTTGTTTTAAGAAAATAAATCTGTGGTACTTTCCAGCAACTTTTAACTACTGGATCCTTGGAGTACAGAGTAGGGAATGGAATCTGGGATATAGCAAGTGCTACTGCATTTGCTGCCATCAAGGTCCCAAATCACTTCGCTGTTCATAAGTAATTGTCATTTCCATCAATGGGCAGTCAGCCTTGTAGAATGTTGTTGGTTGGGGATTAGGCAACAATCCATATCCTTGTTGCCTTTTCAGCAGGTACCACCAGATAGAGAATGGAGCCTCATTAGCCATAGCACAGAGACTTGTTACTGGGATGGTCCTAAAGACAACTGTGATCAGTGTTACTCCTTCATGATGGATACCATCTATGACTCCTATGCAAAGGTCTTGCTGAACCTTCTACCTGACACACACACAATGTAATTATAAGTGCAAGAAAATCTAATCCAGCTGGAGCAGATATTCTCTCTCTGTTCCCTAAGGTGTGTGCCTAAGACATTTTAAAAATCTTAGTGCCTTAAAGGATCATGTATTTAAGATCCTTATGTGTGGTAACCACATGAGTTTACAATCAATCACTCATTACTACTGTGATGAATTAAAATCAATGTACACTACTTTCCATGCCTATAATTTGAAATCTCTATGTAGTACCCATCCCTCCAACCTCTTTCACTTAAGTTGCAGCGGACATGTTGCTGTTCAAAGGTTGGAGAAGCAGTGAAAAATGGCACAATCATCCACAGATAAGAACCACTGTGATGGCTTCTTCTTAAAATTATGTTACAAATGGCGATGGCAAAGACAGTGATATTCTTCCTTGTAGGACACTAATCTGTTCAAAATAATTTGGTCGAACCTGACTTTGTATCTAAAATACTGCCTACGAAGAACCGTATAAAGATGGCTAAATCTCAATGGAAATCCAACCGACTGAGTTATCTGAGGCCTTCTTAGGATTGAAATAAACACCTATGAAGCATTGCTTTCTCAGGAAAGCCTGTTGTAGCACTGCCTCCAGAAAAGTCAAGTTATGATTTGTGGAATCGTATCTCCTGGATCCACAATATAAGTGACAAAGGAGCTGTAAGGATTTTAATATTAAGTCTAGGGATTCATGTCAACCACTATTTAGGTACCTAATTATTGTACCTACTTCATGTATTTATATTTATGAACTGTTTATCTTTATATGTAACAATCCAGAAACATTCATAGAAAATGATTTCCAACACATTTGTGATATGAGAAATGAAGATGATTTCTTGTTACCATCTCACAGAATTAAATTCCACTTGCAGACACCTCAATACATGGATAACAAATACTTATAATAAACTAAAAGTGAAAAACTTTCACAGTACAGGTTTGGTGAAAATGTTATCCTTGTGCAAAAATGTTATTACTCAACAACAATACTTTTAAATGATGACAAAGCTTTATTTGTTGAGAAGTGTAATAAAACTTGTACAGATGGTTGAAAAGTAAGATTAATTTTAGGTCTTTTTGAGACACTGTATGTGCCCTAATTATATAACTTATATTGGAAAGTCTCCTGTACATTAAATCAATGATTTATGTATGAATGTTATGAGGTATTAAAATTCTGATTCTGAATATCCATGGTTTACTGCCAGGCTCCAAGATCTTTTCCTCACAATCTTTGAGCACAACACTGGCATATCCACTGGGCATATATGACCCTTTCTTGGTTTTGAATGAAGAATAAGGATGACCTTCTCCACACATCAAGGATTTTGGGAAGGCTGATGGGATTTCTTTTGCACTATCAGTCAGGTGCTATAGTTAGTAGCTGCAGGAAATTATATGGCCAAGTGCTGTCTCATGGGCCATAGTACACTCAAACACAGCTTCCACTAAGGTAACTGGTTAGCTGAGTTCAAAGTCTCAACTGTCCCTCTAGTGACAGCTTTGTGATGACACAAAGCTGAACTCTACTGGTAATAGCAGGCATTTCTGTGAAATGGTTCACCACTACTTGGGGTGTTTATCTTGATCTGGTCTGACAAGTTCCACAGCACACTACCCCTGCAACAGGACATCACACACCTCACCCAAAAATCCTGTTGATGATCCCCCATACTGAAGCTGTCTTACTGGAATAATTCATATGTTCATGAATTCTTGCCATGAACTCCTCTTGCTCTCATTTACAATGCAATGGCATTTTATTTTGTTACCCAAAAAGTGCAATGTTGTCTACACTTGATCAGCAACCATTGCAGCATCACAAACCTCAACCTGATTGAAGTGGCACTCCTCAACCCACCAGAGGATCACTGATCTTCACAGATGTCATTAAAATTGATTGGGTGCAAGCACTGACTTGATGAATCAAAATTGTAATGTAGTCCACATATTCCAGGATGCTCTGAAAATATTCAAAGATAATCAGTTGCCTGTACACTCTGCAACTAGTCTTGTTGAGCATTGATTTCAGTTATTGCCTTTTGTTTACTGTTCAATTGGTTAGGTGAATGCTTAACAGGAATTAGCCACTGGAGTGCAAATTGTCAAGCCCTTTCCACATAACACATCAGCAAAGGTGATGACCATAGAGGTCAATGACAGAAAATGATACCCTAGTAATGTTGAAGTACATGTGGTGCCTCATGTTCAGCAGACATGTTTCTGAATATATGAAGCTGAGACATCCTGATTCCCAAAATGTGTAGGTGGTTGATTCACAGAGCATGTTCTCCGCAAAAGCAGAATGGACAGTGAAATGGTGCAATAAGGTCTATAAATGCCTTGCTGTCTAAATGATCATTAGCAGGTAGGTACAGAGAACATATCGCTACTGTGTGTGACACTTGCACTATTGCAACAACTGCTTACAGAGTTAAATTGGTGTAAAGAGGCAGAAACAAGGCATGTGTACACTGTATTTAACCCTCTTCTTACTGAGGCCTTTCTAAGGAGGCACCAACCACTCTATACAAGGGACTCATATGTCTTTGGAATTTGTCTCCTAGAGACAAATACACTGGCCTCATCAGTGTTATGAGTTTCAGTTCTTCCACATAATCTTGATCCCATCTTCGTTTCACTGAAATAGGAAACCATGTTAAGGGATTTTTCTCTTTCTCTTTATGGAATGGTAAGCCAACATAGATAGGGGGATGTGCTTGTAGACTGAGGGGGCCCCTTTGAGCTAACTTCATATTCCATCTGTTCCAAAAGTGGATTGTTATTTGACCCATCAGACAAAATAAGTTTTCGATTTTCTTTGTTTTCTGCTTCTCCCTTTTTGGGATGTAGGTGGTTTTGCAAATGACAGTAACTTTCTGCACTTATATTTCTACTACATTTTTATATTGTCATGAGAGTGCCACACTAAACAACTATTGCTGCTTTTTATCAGACTGCAAGGAAATTCAAGAGGAGCACATTAACAAATACAAGTGTTTATTCTACTCTTGGTGGTCTCTGCATTGTTAAGATTCACTTGAAGCAGTAAAGACTAAATATTATTCTGTATTTCTTCAGTTTCTTAGTTTACCATAATGTAGAATGCAGCAACCTCTTCTCCTTCTGATGAAATAACTGCTGAAAGGCAATGGTTTACAACAGTTTTTACTTTTCTCCAATAAATATACTGTCAGTTCTCATACACATTTTCTGTGTTTTCCTCAAACCATTACAGTAATCATAAATCAATCCTTCAAAACTGTTTGCTTCCCTGACTATCTGAAGCATGCCAAAATTTTACCAGTTCACAAGAAAGGTGATGTAGAAAACGTTGAGAACTACAGACCAATAGCCCTATTGTCATGCTTTTCCAAAGTGATAGAAACAATAATGAAAAACGAGCTATCTAAGTAAATTCAACCTCCTCTGCAATGACCAGCATGTTTCAGGCCTGGTAAAGGTACAGAATCTGCAATAGCACAATTAACAAAAACAGTTTTAGAAGCACTAGATGAGAACAGCTATGTAACTGGCCTTTTCCTAGACCTGTCTAAGGCATTTGATACAGTTGACCACCAGAAACTGTTGCGTAAATTAGAGGCACTAGGAGTAAGGGGAGTGGTTCTCAAATGGTTTCATTCATAACTAGAAAACAGAGTACAGTCAGTAGAGATCACACTTGTCTCCAGTGGATCAAAGTACATTGAGAAACATATATCTGATCCACAATATATCAATATTGGCGTCCCTCAAGGAAGTGTACTAGGCCCTGTATTATTTCTGGTGCATATAAATGATTTCCCGCAACATATCAGCCATGGAGAGAAGATACTGTTTGCAGATGACAGCAACATAGTAATCACCAGTAAGACACCAGCACAAATGTTGGAAAATTCTACTGAAGTGTTGAGGGATGTTCACAGATGGTCTCAGGGAAACAAAATAACTCTCAACGTAAAGAAAACAAATACAATATGCTTTAGAATGAACAGAAAACAGAGTCCCTTAAATTTAAAACTGGATAACATCTCCATAGATGATCTACCTACAACAAAATTCTTAGGGTTGCGCATTGACAGCCAAATGAAGTGGAATGAACATGCTATGAAACTCTCGAAAAAGATATCCACAACATGTTATGCACGTAGAGTCCTTGTATCCGCATGCAGTGGTGAACGTTTGAGAACTGTATACTTTAGTTATGTTCATTCAGTAATCAGTTATTGTATTATTTTCTGGGGAAACACTGCTCAAAATTTACAAACGGTATTTAAAATGCACAAGAGAGCAGTAAGAATTACAACAAAAAGCAGTAAGCAGGCCCATTGCAGAGAACTTTTCAAAATGTTAGAAATTCTAACTGTTCCTTGTGAATTTATATTCCAAACCATAGTGTACATCAAGAAAATTATAGCACAAATAGCAGTTTTCATAACTATAGTACAAGAACAAGTCACTGTCTTCACCTAGACAGGAAGAATAAACATGAGACTCAAAATAGCTTCTTGTATGAAGGTGTAAAACTGTATAATAGACTGCTGCAGAAAATAAAAGAACCATATAACATGTACCACTTTAGAAAAAATCTTAAATTGTTTTTGCAGGAACACTGCTTTTACACTATAAGTGAATTCCTTAGTACAAAATGATTGTAAATAGCTTATGTTTCACAATATTTAGATAAGGAGCAAAAATGATTGTAAATAACTTATATGTCACAATGTTTAACTACATGTAACAACAAACTGTATAAATATATGAATGTACACAACTGACAACATCCATACATTTTAAAATGTCCACGGATGGCTAAATAAATAAATAAATAAATAAACATATGAGAAGCACTTCAATCTTCACATCAAACTGAGAACACCACTTAATTTCAGAATTAAGAAACCAAATCGACAGTTCCAAGTGGCATATAAGAAAGAACAATTAACTAATTTGTTTCATACAGAATACAGTTATAGTGCCCCCCCACCCCGCCTTCCACTTATTCTTGTACAAAATGCTACTCAACGTAGCACTGTAGGCCAGTGATTCATGGAATGTGTGTGTTGCAGTTGCGTAGTTTCTCTTATGAAGTTACTGCAACATTGTCCCATCTTTCATGGTCCCTTGTGCTAGTTTTCACATGAAAATCAATAATTAATTCACACAGGAGCTGTGCTCTTCTAAATCACAATTTGTTACCATTTTTTCATTTGTATCATTAATTGGTAATGAATACAAAAGGACACACTTCACACTTACAGACTGACATGTCACACAGCATACTTCTCGCTTAGACAAATGATCTTGTGATATGTTCAGCTACTATACTTAACTCATACGTCAAATTATGTAAATAATTAATGACTTTCACAATTGCAATCAATCCCTTATGTAAAGATCTCACATAAAAATAGATTATAAAGTTAATATTTTCCTTTCATGGATACAGAACTGGAATTCTTAGTTTTCTTTGCTGGATGTCTTGCTATGTTCCCTTACACAACTATACACCAGTAACGTGTTTCTGTCTCTGCACACCATTTTTCTTAATAAGACTAATGTCAAACCTTAATTACAGTTAGTTACTTGTTCCCTATGTCAAACATAGAATGCTGATCTGCTATGGTATAGAACAAGTTCTTAAAGGAGATATCTCTTTAAACCAAAGCTGAAAACACTTCTGCTACCTGTCAGGCATTTTATTTCCATCTGTAGATTCTCAAAGAGTTTTAAAGCTGAATATTTTAGCTCTTTCTGAGCCAAAGTTATATTTAGTAAAGGATAATGCAGATCATTTTTCCTTCAGGTATTGTGAATGTCTTTGTTTCCCTCAAACTTAGAAGGATTGTTGATAGCAAATTTCATAAGTGAATAAATGTACTGTGAGGCTGTGTGTAACATTCCCAGCTACTTAAAAAGAAGATGTACATTTATGAATTATGCACATAACTCTAATTACTTTCTTTTGTGCAATGAATACCTTTTACCTAAGTGAGGAGTTACCTCAAAACTTTATCCCGTAAAACATCAATGAATGAAAATATGCAAAATAACTTAACTTACTGACTTTTGTATCCCAAATGTTGACAATAATTCTTACAGTAAAAGTAACTGAAACTAGATGTTTTAGCAGATGTACTATATGGTTTTTCCAGTTTAAGTTTTCACCAATTTGCATACCTACGAATTTACAATTTTCTACACTGTTTATTATTTCTTGTTGACAATACAAAAATGGATGACTTGCATTTTTTTCTGAAGTATAAGGTTAGTCCATTTGTGCAAAACCATTCACTAACTTTCATATAAACATCATTTACTATTTTCTCTGTTGATGCTCCTATTCCCAGCTTCGCAACAACACTTGTATCATCTGTAAATGAGTAATTCTGTCTCCTGATTCCAATAACATGGCACATCATTAACATAAAGCAAGAACAGTAGTCATTCTATAATTGTAATTTCTTCTCACACAGATGATGTGGTGTCCCTCTTTGTACTACCTGAACAGCCTAGTGTAACTTTCTGCATTCTGTTTCTGAAATAAGAACCAAACCAAGCATTTGCTGAGCTATGTATTACACAAAAACTTAACTTCTCTAATAGAATATTGTGACTACCACAGTCAAAAGCCTTCAGTAAGTCACAGGAGATTCCAACCAGTAGTATTTTAACGTTAAAAGATTTTATTATTTGCTCATAAATGTATAAATAGCCAATTCAGTTGACTGTTCCTTTTGAAATTCAAACAGTGGTTGGCTAAATATCCTTTTACTAAATGGCTGGGAGACAAACCTGAAGTACATTACCTTCTAAAAATTTTGAAAATGATGTAAGGAATGACGATGGGTGATAGTTATTGAAATCTATGGAGTCACACTTTTTACAGAGTCCTAATAACGACATTTTTTCAATCTTTTTGAAAAAACACACTGAGTTACAGATGCATTAAATAAATGACTAATAGTATTACATACTATAGGCCACAACTAAGTAATGTCTTATTGGAGATATTATCTGCTTCGTATCAGGAGAAAGAAAACTGGCACTCTACGGATCGGAGTGTGAAATGTCAGAGCCCTTAATCGGGCAGGTAGGTTAGAAAATTTAAAAAGGGAAATGGATAGGTTATAGCTAGATATAGCGGGAATTAGTGAAGTTTGGTGGCAGGAGGAACAAGACTTTTGGTCAGGTGAATACAGGGTTACAAATACAAGATCAGATAGAGGTAATGCAGGAATAGGTTTAATAATGAATAAAAAAATAGGAGTGTGGGTAAGTTACTATGAACTGCATAGTGAACACGTTATTGTAGCCAAGATAGACACTTCTGGTTAGGTGAATACAGGGTTATAAATACAAAATCAAATAGGGCTAATGCAGGAGTAGATTTAGTAATTAATAAAAAAAAATAGGAGCTGGATAAGCTACTACGAACAGCATAGTGAATGCATTATTGTAGTGATTTTTAATATATTCTCTTGTTTCTTCAGTGATACCATTTAAACTTATTTCTGCTGCTACATTTAGAAACCTGTGAATTACCATTCACAACATTGTCATTCAGTTTAGCTGTTACAGTATCCTGTGCACTGACTGGCTGTCCTGACAACTGCTTGACAATATTCTTTACGGTTTTAATCTTATTATCCACATTATTAATTTCTGTCAGGACAAACATACTTCTTGGCATTTTACAGATTTCCCTGAAAGTATTACAGTATTTTTTGTAGTATGCAAGTCAAGTCAGTTATTGACTTATTCTGGCCTTAATATAAACTTCCCTCTCCCTCTTATATGATATTTTAATGTCGTTAGTTATCCACTACTTACATGTTTTTTGAATGATCTTCTACATAACTTTTACGAAAAGTAACCCTTTTTTGCACCAAACTTGATTATTATCTTTTATTCAATATTTATAAGAAATTTAACTAAAGCATGTATAATAATACAAGATGGGGAAAGTTGTACAGAAAATGAAATGTGAAGAAATACAATTTACTTGGGATCTTATAGTTGTCCATCCAGAAATTCACAAAGTGTGAATCCCCTCAGGACATTCTTTTAAGTTACAAATCTTTTAATCACATCAATGACAATAGTATGAAAAGTTACCCAAAGGATAGATTGCTAACCACGGTAAAGATGACACATTAAGTTGCAGACAGGTACAAAGAAAAGACATTAAGTTTTCAGCCAAAACATTCATCAGAAAAGAAATACACACACATGGCCACTATTTCTGGCTGCTCAGCCAAACTGAAACTGAAATGTGCCAAGCACGAGTAACAATTTTTAGTGGAGTGGGGAGGGGGGGGGGGATAGCAGGGTACAGGGGGAGGCAGATCATGCAGGGACTAGGGGTGGCTGACTAGGCTACCTGGTGCAGCATCAGGAGGCTGTGGGGAAGAGAGGGAAGCCAAAAAATTGAATGGAAAGGAGAGGAGCAGAGAAGTGGGAAAGATGTGTGGGTGCACTGCAGAGAACAGTGCACACCTCACAACGCTATACTGCAGATAAATACACTCAGAGAAGACTTTCTAACACCCAAATTTATATTTAATGTTAAAATATTTCTCTTGCTCAGAGATCAAATCATTGAAACTTGGAATAGAATAACAATAACAAGAAAAGGACAGATTGCTGCTCACCATACAGAGGAGCCATTGAATTGGCAGCCACTGAGCTATCAAAGCTAGATAGTTATAAAAAGTTAACTGTCCTGTGTGTACCACTCACCTAGTGGTAATGTGGACACTTACTTCAACAAATTAACTTAAGTCCTGAAAAGAGCTTCAGCCCACAAAATTAACATAATTATATGTGGAGGGATGAATATTAGCACAAGTTGTGAGTGAGAAACTAGTAATAACTTCCTAAACATTTTGAACACTTTCAGCGTGGTACAAATGATGAACAATCCAATGAGGGTATCAAAAAGTTCAATTTCAGTTTTAGACCACATACTTACAGCTCTTGATGGAGAATATTGTTAAGTATTTATAAGAGATCTTGGCCTTTAGATCATTATTGTCAGATAATAAAGCTAAAGACAGGCTTGGAATATCAAAGGATAGATTGTTACTCACTGTAAAGATGACACATTGAGTTGCAGACAGGTACAATGAAAAAATTGTTACATATGAGCTTTTGGCCAAACCCTTCCTTCGAAAAGAAAAATGTGCATACATTCACACACACACACACACACACACACATGATGACTATGTCCTGCCACTCCAAACAGAATGCAACTGAAATGCATCATATGAAAGCAACAATCTGGATAGGGGCAGGGAAGGGGAAGAGAGAGCAGGGTAACAGTTGGGGAAGAAGAATCCGTGCAGCCTGGCGGAGCATGCAGGAAGTAGAGGTAGCTGGAGGAGACTGCCAGGTGCAGAGTTTGGTGGCTGTGGGGGAAGAAGGGGGGGAGGGGGGTTGGAAAGGAGAAGGGCAGGGAAAGGCGAAGAGACCAGTGAGTGCATTGGCAGAGAGCAGCACACACTGAGGACTGGTAGGAGGTGATATGAGGAAAGGCAGCAGAGCCAGTTAGGTGGGGTGTGTGTAGACAGTAAGTTACTGCAGGTTGAGTCCAGGATGATTTTGGGAGTGGAGAATGTGTTTAAGCGCAGAACCCATCTGCACAGTTCAGAAAAGCTGGTCCTGGAGGGGAGGATCCGGATAGGTCAGATTGTCAAGCAGTGATAGAAATCAAGCATGTTATGCTCAGTTGTATGTTATGCCACAGGGTCATCTACTCTGCTCTTGGCCACAGTTAGGCAGTGGCTTTTCATCTTGGTGGACACCTGGTTGCTAGTCATAACAATATCAATTACTGAGCAATGGTTGTAGCAGAGTAGGTATATAACATAGCTATCTTAACAGGTGACCTGGCCTCTGATGGGACAGGATAAGCTTAGACTGGAATACAGACTGCTGAGTGGGTGGACTGGGCAGGTCCTGCACCTGGGTCTTCCCCAGGGATATGGTACCTGCAGCAAGAGTTGGGGTTGGAAGTGGCAACGGGATGGACTAGGATGATGTGGAGGTTCAGTGGATGACTGAACACCACTTTAGGAGGGAGAGGAAGGATCTTGGGTAGGATGTCCCTAATTTCAGGGCTTGATGATAGCTAATCAAAGCCCTGACAAAGGATGTGTGTGTGTGGGGGGGGAGGGGGGGGGGGTGCTCCTTTCTAGCTGGTTGCTCCAGGTGGTGGGAGGATTTGGTGTATGTGGGAATTTGGCATGGGAGATCTGTTTGCAGACTAGGCCTGTCCGTGAAGGCCTCTGTGAGACCTTCACCATATTGGGCAAGGGAATTTCTGTCACTGCAGATATACTGTTCCTGGATGATTAGGCTGTATGGGAGGGGATATTTTTTTTTTTTTTTGGGGGGGGGGGGGGGGAGAGGATATGGCAACTGTTGAAATTCAGATACTGTTAGTGGTGGGTGAGTTTAATTTGGACAGAGGTGTGGATGCAGCCCTCAGAGAGGAGGACTTCAGTGTCCAGGAAGGTGGCATGCTGGATTCGGAAAGACCAAGTGAAGTGAAAGGGAGAGAAGGTGCTGAGGTTGTGAAGGAATGAGTTTAGTGTGTGCTGGCTCTGTGTCCAGATCTTGAAGATATCATCGATAAACATAAACTAGATCAGCAGTTTGGGGTTGTAGGAGGCTAGGAAGGTTTCCCCTAAATGGCTAATGAAGAGCTTGGCATAGGAGGGTGCCATGTGGGTGTCCATGGCTGTGCTGTAGATTTGTTTGTATACTTCCTTTCAAAGAAATAGTTGTGTTAGGATATAGTTAGTGAGGTATATGAAGAATGAGGTAGTGGGTTTGGAGCCTGAAGGGTGTTGGGAGAGGTAGTGTTCAACAGTGCCAAGACCATGGACAGGAGGGATGTTGGTGTGCACGGAAGTGGTATTAACAGTGACAAGTGTTGGGGTGGGGATGGTGGAGAGTTGGTAAAGGAAATGGTTGGTATGTCTGACACGAGAGGCTAGATTTTGGACAATAGTTTGGATGTGCTGGTAAATGAGGACCAAAATTATTTCACTGAGAGCATAATAACCAGCTACAGTGGGGTGTCCAGGATTTTTGGTTTGTGGATTCTGGGGAGCATGTAGATGGTGCGAGTTGGGGGTGGGGGGATAGGGGTGAGGATGGCGATAGATATTCAGGGAAGAGGTTTTGGGAAAGTCCTACGGCTTTAAGCAGAGACTAGAGGTCATGTTGGACTTCTGAGATGGGATTGCTCTGGCAGAGTTAATAGGTGGAGGAGTCAATTGGAGGAGGCCTTCCACCACATACTCACTGTGATTCATAATGACAGCGGTGGAATCTTCATCTGCAGGTAGGATCATTAGGTCAGGATCTGTTTTGAAATTGTGCATGGTTGTCCTCTCTGCTGAAATTTTATCCACATACCACCTACCCAATATATTCCGCCCCCTCTGTCCTATCACCTACTTCCAATTCATGTTCCCTCACCATCATTGTGCTCTGCCCTCTGTCAATGCAATCGCAAATTTTGTTCCCTTCTCTGCTCCTCCCCTTTCTGCTCCCTTTTCTTTCCTTCCCTTCCTCTCCTACAGCCTCACAACACTACACCAGGTAGCTTTGTCTACCACCACTAGTCCCTGCATGCTCCACCAGGCAGCATTGTTTCCTCTTCCCCCATCCATACTCTGTTATCCCTCCCCCTTCCCCTCCCCACTACAATTGTTGCTCCCATTTGATATGTTTCAGTTTCAGTCTGGCCTGAGCAGCCAGAAATAATGGCCATGTGAGGGTGTTGGGCGTGCTTGCTTGTATGAATGTGTGTGTGTGTTTTTCTTTTCTGATGACGGCTTTGGCCAAATGCTTAATTTGTACCAGTCTTTTCATTGTGGCTGTCTGCAACTCAACATGTACTCTTTACAGTGAGTAGCGATCTATTCTTTCCATAATAGTTGATATTCCAACCTGGATTTTCTGTTGTTTAAATTACAAAAAGGATAGATTGGTACTCACCATATTGAGCATAAAATGAGTAACAGACAGGCACAACAAAAAGACATAGATAAATTTGAACTTTCAGCCAAAAGCCCTTCTTCTAAGGTAGAAAATACATGCACATTCACACAAGCACATCTCACACACATGTGACCACTGCCTCTATTGTTGAGGGCAGACTGCCTAATCACATCTATTTCATAGAAGCCTTTATCCTTACCACTAAACAGATTAACCAGATATACTGCTTTTCGATGTGGAATGTCTACTATTTTTAAGGGCCTTCATATTTATGAAAAATATGTATTAGTCTCCTCCATTATATTTGAACATGGATGATATGTCTTGACCAACACTGTATCATCTACCCTAAAATGATGCATTCTAGCCTTATGATCATGCTCTTTTATTTTATTTTTGGGCCTTTTATTTAATTCTTCTTTCACACATTCACGAACATCATCCTTCTATTGAGTTATACCTTCTGGCCATTTCAATAATGTGCCTCCAATATAAATTCACTGTTTAACACCTCTGGAGAAAATCTAGGAGATACATTGAGGTAATTCATTTAAAATAAATTGAAACATAGGTATCATCTGAGCCAAGGCAGTACGTCAACCACAACAATATGTACAACCAAGTCTTCAAATTTCAAACAATGGAAAATCCAGGATGGAATGTATCAAAACCAGAGAAGGAAAGTTGCTACTCACCATATAGCGGAGATGCTGAGTCACGATAGGCACAACAAAAAGAATCACACAATTATAGCTTTCAGCCATTAAGGCCTTTGTCAGCAGTAGACACACATACATACATGCACAAACACACTCACGCAAACGCAACTTGCACACACATCTGCAGTCTCAGAGAACTGAAACCAAACTGCGAGCAGCAGCACCAGTGCATCATGGGAGTGGTGACTGGGTGGAGATAAGGAGGAGGCTAGGGCGAGGAGGGTGAGGGATAGTGTGGTGGGAGTGGCGGACAGTGAAGTGTTGCAGTTTAGACAGAGGGCAGGAGAGAAGGTGCAGAGGAGGCAGGGGGTAAGTAGCGGAAACAAGAGAAATAAAAAGAAATTAAAAGACTGGGTGTGGTGGTGAAATGATGGCTGTGTAGTGCTGGAATGGGAACAAGGAGGGGGCTGGATTGGTGAGGACAGTGACTAACGAAGGTTGAGGCCAGGAGGGTTACGGGAATGTAGGATGTATTGCAGGGAAAGTTCCCACCACAATTCAGAAAAGCTGGTGTTGGTGGGAAGGATCCATATGGCACAGGCTGTGAAGTAGTCATTGAGATGAGGGATATCATGTTTGGCAGTGTGTTCAGCAACAGGGTGGTCCACTTGTTGTTTGGCCACAGTTTGTCAGTGGCCATTCATGTGGACAGACAGTTTGTTGGTTGTCATGCCTACATAGAATGCAGCACAGTGGTTGCAGCTTAACTTGTAAATCACATGACTGGTTTCACAGATAGCTCTGCCTTTGATGGGATGGATGATGTTAGTGGCCAGACTGGAGTAGGTGGTGGTAGGAGGATGTAAGGGACAGGTCTTGCATCTAGGTCTATTACAGGGGTATGAGTCATGAGGTAAGAGATTGGGAGCAGAGGTTGTGGGGGTTGTGTAAGGATGGACCTACACAATATACTCGTCCATCCTTACACAACATAATTATAGCATGGCATTAATTTCAAATGTGATTATAATTTCGAATTAAATTGGAAGTACAAAAAATAATTATGTTCTCTGAAGAATAAATCTTATGTCAGTTTTGGGTTTTTTGGGTTTCATCTCTGTTTATAAAAATATACGACTAAGTTATATATCAGCATTAGAATAAATACTAAGTTATGATTTGATTCTGTTGCCTCATTTCCTTCTCTTTCTGATCCCTGATTACTGTACGCCATACACGTATACTATTTTTTATTGGGTAAGTCTTTTTTGTGGCCTTCAATATGCTTAACGAATGTACAGCATAAGCCTGTTTCCTATATTGGGGTCCACGAGGTCCACCCAGTTCATTTTATGTAATTGTAAAATTGTCCTCTCTTACTAAGAGTTGCATGTTTTCATTTTATCTTATGACTATGGCACATTACAGTACTGTGGAGCTATCTGTGCCCTCACTAATTAAAATTTACCTGTCTTTCATGATGTAAAGTGTGTCTCATATCTTATCTAATGTAAGCCTCGATTAGTTGTCGACTGTTGATTAGCAGTTTTAAATTGACCCCACTTTTAATGTGTCCTTTTAATGCTATTACTGCTAGCTATTAATTGGCATACTACTTTCTGACAGTATAAACTGTAAGGTTTCATTACTTTCCTTGTTGATCAGTAACAAGAGCTTGTAAATATGAGTGGCGCATGTGCATTTTCTTTTAACAGATGACTGTTGCGCATTGTTCCACGTTGCCACTTACATATCCCCACTAAATTTAAAACTGTTTGCCACTCATGTAAAAGGAAAGTTTCATTGCACTCTATGGTTTATATAATAATCTTATATTGCACCTTCCACTCAGTTTTATCACAGTTCTGGACCGACCTGCTCAATACGCTCCTTTACTACACATAATGCACTTTTAACTTATATCATGGAATTTTTATGTAGTTTTTTTGTTGTTGTTGTTTTCTTCATTTTAAATGTAAACCACTAAATTCAAATTGTGAATGGCCGGGCTAGTGGGCCTACGTTCTTCTCTCCATCAATGGATGGCAGCACTTTTGCCACTCTGATATACCAATTTGCCTCCTTGTTCGCATCCACTACTCCCTGTTCTGCGCTCAAAGGCAGAACACTGTGCTTGGTACACGCGGTGCTCGGGGACCACAGGACAGCATAAGTGTCGAGCTATCATTTGTGTATATTCCCTACCCAGGCAGTCATCCATAGTATTGTCTGGTGCTACTTGCACACTGACATAGGTTTGACAGCACCTAGCCCAACCAGCAGTTTTGAAATGTTTTTTAAAAGTTTTTAAAACTTTTTACAAGAAAAATTGTTTTTAGTTTTTTATGTCTGTTGTGGCATGTGGAAATTATCTCCCGTCTTTTGCTATTTCCAGTATGACACCTGAGGATGGGCTTATAACAGTGGTCATTTGAAAATAAAGTAATTCACAACTGAAGCGATATTTTCAACCTCTGCTATAATGCTCAGTTGCAGATGTTCTTCCAAAAGGGTTGTTTGTAACAGTGGATTATTATAAACACCAATCCAACATTCTACAATGTCATTTTCAACTATCTATTTTATTTTTTCTCTCGCATCAGTTTGAAGGTTCATAGGTATAAGATAGGATTTACAAAAGAAGGGTTTATTTTCCTTTACTATAAACTTAATTAAACCCATTCATCAGAAAATATGTTCTTATATTTTAGGTAAAATATCTTCTAATTGACTCTTCTGTTCATCTGTAAATATATCCAATTCTTGTGATTTTAATTTAATTTTTTCTAATAGTTCTTCTTTAATTTGTTCTTGTTCCTCTACAACAATGATGTCAGTAGAAGCTGCTAAGTGGATATGCTTCACCAACTGTCATACATCTTTGAATTCTAGTTTTTTTTAAGTTTTTTATGTTGAAATCTAATAACTCCTTGGCCAATCTAACCCTAATGGTATGTCCACTTTAAATGATTCTATTAGCAGTGCTTGGTAGAAAATCAACATTTGAATTGTTTTTCCTTTAGTTGTTTTTCTTTATTACCAGAACACATATGTATCAGGTATTGGTAGTACAGGGCACAAATACTTTTTGCTCCTTAACGACAACAGCTCCTGTGATATTAACAATAATACTTAGCTACCACAAGCTAAATGAACAACAATTTTGTCTGAAGAATATCATCAGCTACAATGGTTTTACTTTTTCTTTCCCTGGTTTCGTTCCATCTTCTTTGAGTAACCACTCAAAAGTATATATTGTCCACATGAATGCTACTACCTTTTCTAGATGAGGGCCTACTGTTCCACTGTTATGTCTGGGAGCATTGTCCATGCTCCAAAACATTCATTGTCTTTGGTAACTGGTTAGGAAAATGCTTGTCTGTTGGTCTAATTCAGCATGCACTGCTCGCACTGTTTGAGTCAACACATGACTCCTATTATGATCTTGATTATTCATTCTATTTGTGCCATCATAAGACATCACTCAGCCACAGTAATTTGAAAAACTGTGCCACCACAGTTGCAGTCAGAGCAGTGTGACATCTGGAAAGCTATCTGCAAGTGCAGTGTGACACAAATGCTGGCATGAATTGGCACACTAGACTGGCTGCACAGAAAAGAGGAGAATGGGGGTGGTTCACAAAGTTATCAACATCAGAAGAAGCCCAGAAGCATCACCAAACAACGAAGCATGATGGATTTTACTGCATGTCTGGGTGGCCATGGTCGAGGTGGCAGCCAATAAGAAGAGTGAACTATCACAGTACAGCATGTCTGATGCTGTTTGCTATAGGGCTGTCTGTCCTGGAAGGCACAATTTGGGGCAGCATCTTGATCTGCATGAGTTTGTTGTCATACAATGCTCCCCCAAAATCCTGGTGCAAGTGGTTGTTAACTATCTCATAATACAATTGGTAGTGTGCTTACCAAGGAGAGCAGATTTATTTATGCATCCACACACTTTTAGTCAGTGCTAGAGCACCTGCTGATTATTGCAGGCATGCCAAGTTTCAGTATAAAATCACTACGGTTCTGAGTGTGGTGTAGTTATTGCAACTTAGTTGTGCCGTAGTACTGACTGAACCGAGTTGTGTTGTACCTGCTGCCAGGTGACATGAGCACTTATAACTGAAGCAAATCATGGCCATATTTGTTCTAGAGTTTTTGTATTACTGCTCTGATTCCATTTTGTACGACTATGTGGAAATATTGCTTTCTTACCAATGTTCCTGCCATACATCTGCTTTGAATACAGGGTTTAAACTATTTTGAGAAGTTCTTGAAAGTATTTGATCAGTTTGTGGTAATTTCTAACTGTCTCAATTTTTTTTATGCTTGGTAATCTTGATGGTCAATTGTAGCTGTGTTCTCTGCCAGACTGAGTGCCCCATTACTGAGAGCAAGGTTTCATGTAAGAGTTTTCACAGTTATAGCAAGCTTGTATGTGGTGGTCTGGCCTGGGTACAGTAAGTTTGAGTCTGCTATGCATTCCAGAATTTTTCTAATTGTACTTATTTTGGTGGGCAGCCTCAGTGAAATTTTCCTACTTCATTGTTTTATCACGATGTTTGGTATCCTTGGGGGTCTCTTGCCTGTTTTTGAATTTTTAAATATTTACTGTAAGGCTTTGTCATTTTGGCTAGCCTTACACTCTGGTATAAAATATTTCTTTTATATTATCACTAAGTATTGGAATTTAACACAGTGCCATTTTGAGTTATTGAAGCTGATTGTAAAATTATGTTTGATATGTTATTAAATTGAAGCTTTAAGGCTTGCAGATCACTCAAAGCTCAACTCTGTCCTATTAATCCCTGTTATATCACACTATATTAATTGTCATGTAGGCTTTGTCTCCATTGAGACAGGACTGAGGCTGCAGTTTCATACTCTGGTGAAAAGGTGTTCAACAAGCTCCCTTCTGTGCTGTGAATTGAATTCCCTCCCTGTCTAGCATGCACCACAGCACAGCTCTTGTGTTCCTGACACCACTTGGGGTGGGGGCTTGTGTCTCTGTTAGTTTGTGGATGCAGCTCCACACTAAGGTGAGATGTGGTCAAGAGGGACATCAGTGGTCAGTCTGGTGACTAGAACTCTTAGCAAGAACAAGATCTTGGAGCCAGTACTTGGGGACCATGGACAACTGCGAACAAGTAGTTAGTGTGGCACCAGGGTCATCCATAGTGAACTGGTCAAGCAAGTCTGTGTATCAGCACCGCTTCCTAGGAAGTTAGCGGTGTCAGCAGGGCTCCATGCAGATGCAGGACAGAACAGCCGCTGTCACCAGTTAGGAACAGTCAGTGAAAAAGAACACGAGAACAGACACATAGAAGAGATAATGGATGTAGTGTGGGGCAGAACAGCAAGGCAGCCTGGTACTCAGGCATCAGATGTTGACACTGGTTTGTTGTCAACACAGGACACTGTTCCAGCTGGAGCACCAGATGGTGCTTGGCTTTGCAGATCCAAGAAACACAGCATAGCTGGGAGTGAAGAGTTGGCTGTTGTCTTGTGTTTTGCAATACGACAGTTAGAGGAGAGTGTGTTTGGTGTGACCGGTGCTATCTTGTATTCCATATGATGTGTTACATATGACGGAGTCAGGGTTGGCCAACTTAAGTCGCCAACTGATTATATTTGTGAAACACAGTGAGGCTACTGTTGGGCCTAGTGTATTTAGCTAAAATTCTATTTGGTCAAAGTGTATTGGATTTTGTTGTTTTACTGTTCTTATCTTCTGTGTGTAGCAGAGTGTACATACAGTCAGGTTTACTGTGGATTTTGTCTCTCTTGTATTGCCTATCTAGTATTAAGTAAGATGCCAGCTTTGATTAGGTACATTTTAGGATCTGATTTTGTTGTGATATCTTTTATTGGATATTCTCATATTCTAATATTGTATGTTGTTATTTGTGTATACAAATTCATGCCCCTTTTACTGTAAGTCTGAATGAATTCAGAGGGCCTCATTTATTGATACTCCATTCTACCGCATTAGTTACTAGTGTATTGTTATTTTGGCATATTAATCTGTGCCTGATTTACTGTAAGGTTGATTGATTCCAGTCCAGCAAGTTATTTATAGTGCACTATCTTGAATTAGGCCTTTAGTGTTATTCTGTTCATTTGAGCTCTGAGCTCCTCCATTGTTTCAGTGTCTCTATGTGCTCTGGGTTGTTTATACGTATTACTAAATTAAATTACATTTGATTAAGAGTTTATGTCCATACAAACCACAGCTACTTCCCATTCCCATGGTTTTGTGCATCACATATCTAACATAATGTAAAAAATTAAGACATCCCAACCAGTTCATTCAAAAATTATAAACTTACCCATCAGCCACACTTTCTACAAATTATGAGTATCATCTAGATTTGTGAACTGGAAAGTTGTTTTGGCAAGTAGCAGTGTTCCTTACAAAACTGCATACAAGCCATAACATACTATACATAGGAATCAGTGTTTAGAGATGTATGTAACTATTTACTTTGAAAAATAGCAAAGTAATCCAGGAGTTTAACAGCAGCAATTTAGTATTACTGAGGAAGCATCAGCTTTTAGCTAAGTACAAGCTTTCTTTTAATTTCAAACGAACTTACTTCACTTTTCCACATAATTTCCGCCCATTTCTAGGCACTTTATGTTGCACTCATTCATTCAACCTCTCTGCAAAAAGCTCTCCACCTGTGAACTAAACCAGACAACAATGGCAACAGTGATTACCTCCATCATCTTCAATCTGTTGTCCACAATGTCACTATTTAAAGTGCAATCCAAAAAATTTCACTTATTTGACAGTCTCTCTCTCTCTCTCTCTCTCTCTCTCTCTCTCTCTCTCTCTCTAGAGTGTGTGTGTGTGTGTGTGTGTGTGTGTGTGTGTGTGTGTGTGGGCGCGCGCGCGCGCGCGCGTGCGCTGGTCAGTAAATATGTTTGGCACCCACACTGTGCACCATTTGAGACATTCAGTGTTTTCCATGACAATTATGTAAACAGTGGTGCGTCCAACATAAGCAAATTCATTGGCCAGAACCTCATTTGGCAACTGTCAATAAGTTTCCTGCCCACTTGCTGCACTATTTCATTCATCTGGATACTGAACTTGCTATTCTGTTCTTCATCACATACACTTGTACGACCACTTTTGAAGTCTCTTTCATCACTCATTACTGTAGACTCACAAACTATACACAACTCATAAATCTGAGCAGCCATAGATATTTCTGCACCAAATCAAATTTCAGCATACACTTTACAACTGGTAGGAGCATCAATTTTCAAAGCCATTGTTGTTTGCTTTCACCCACAACTGCTGGATCAAAACTCTGACTTCTGTCACTTTGTAAACAATCAACAGCTTGTGTCGCATTTGTACAACTTTGTTCTGACTGCAAACATTTAAATATAAGCACACACCCATTACTTTTCACACACACCTCAGATTCTGAATTCATCATTTCTATCACTGATAAAAAATTTCACATGCACTGCTATGTTATCACAACATCAAGAGTGGTAGCATTACCAGTAAGTAAATCTGGACCATAAGCAATACGGACAAGAGGAGAACTGAAGCTTTAGAAATGCTGAGTTAACGAAGAGTTCTGGAAAAGATATATTTAGATCAAATAACTAACAAATAGGCACTGAAATGAAATGGGAGTGAAAAGAGATTTATGGAACAACTTGACTAAAAGAAGGGATAGGTTGATACGACACATTCTGAGGCATCAAAGAAATTAATTTAATAATGGGCAGAAGTTTAAGAGGTAAAAAATTGTAAACAGAGGCAGTAAGCTGATTAAAATGGAAATAGGGCTCAGCAGTCATACCAAGATGAAGAAACTTGCACATCATAGATTTATTTGGAAAGCCAGAGCATTATAATATCATTTGCTTTCTGGCAAAGGGATTTTCATGCTTCCCTAATACTACCCATAAAACACGTTTGGATTAGTTGCATGGGAATAGGATCAGTAATCGGGATATAGAAAACATAATTCCCATATATGTCGTAGCTCATATATATTTACACTTGACACTCGTGCGCATAGGCAGGCGCATCACAGGTACTTCCATCTCGAATGAGGTGGGTTGTGCAGGTGGAGCAGTGAGAGGCAGGTCCACTTCGTAGTCAGTCAGCCACCGTGGCCAGATGAGACGGCGTCCAGCCTGGGAGTAAGCTGGCAGGGCGGTCGATGGTGTAGTGGAGGCGTGTGTGGCCCTTAAGTGGATCGAGCCGTCTGTAGAAATAAAAGCATGTAGAGATTCTTGGTCACACTCGCGCAGGAGTGTGAGGTTGTGTGCAGTGTTGACGTGTAAGGGACCGTCTGATGGCGGGACCTTGGTATCTGTCAAAAGAATGAGCACTCGGTCATTGAACGCAACTATAGAAACATCGTTCACTCAGTGCGGCGGCACGCTGCAGGACAAACTGATAGTAGGTGTGTGTGTGTCTGACATTGGAGGTGAGGGCATGAAACCTGTGCAGGGTGAAACAGGGGGCGAGGTCGGGAAACCAGCGAATGGTGGCAAACAGTCTCCGGCGGAAGAGGTGTCCAGTGAGGTTGATGGGAGCACGTCTTCGTTCTCGATCAAGGATGGGTCATCTGCAGAGTCTGACTGCGGTGGTGTGAGACCATGAGGATCAACAAAAGCCGGTTTCAGGCAATGCAGAGAAACTGTCTGTGTGCGGTCTTTAATCATGATATCAAAAGCCATGTCCCCTCGCCACAGGACCTCGTAGGGGCCAAGACAAGGACGATCAAGAGTCTGCCTAACCGCATTATCACGTAGCATTACATGGGAGCAGTCAGAAAGTGCAGTGGGAATATAAGCCTCGGGCGGTGAGTGACTGATGGGCGGGTGCAAATGCGTTTGTTGAAAATGCGTGCGCATCCGGGTAATGAAATCTGGCGAGGGGGAAAGATCCTCGCTAACCTGGGGAAGCATAAGTTCCCCCTGTAGGACCAGATTATCACCGAAAACAAATTCGGATATAGTCCCCTGTAGGTCAGGTTTATATGTCCAGTGCAGACCAAGTAGCATCCACAGGAGAGCTTCCGAACAGAGACAATCATGACATCGAAGGGCCATCTTGAGGGTGTGGTGCCATCTCTCCACCAACCCATTGCTTTGTGGGTGATAGGTGGTAGTGTGTATTTTTTTAATACCACACTTATTACAGAGGATGGTGAAAAGGGAGGATTCGAACTGTTGACCCGGATCGGTGGGGATAGTGATCAGGCACCCGAAACGAGTGATCCATGAGCCAATGAAAGCCTTGACTACCATCTTGGCAGTACTGTTAGGGAGATGGATAGCATTGACCCAGCGAGACAAACGGTTGATAGTTGATAAGACATATCTATGGCCCTCTGAAGGAGGAAGAGGCCCAATCAGATCAATATGTACATGACGGAATCGTCCTGCGGGAATGTCGAACTTGCCCAGAGGCGGGGAGATGTGGCGGCTGATCTTGTTGCACTGGCAAGCGATGCAGCTGTGTGCCCAGGTTCGACAGTCCTGTTTGATGTTCTTCCAAATAAAACATTCTGACACGAGATGTGTGGTGGCTCAAACGCTTGGGTGGGCTAGGTTATGCAGGGCGTCGAAAACCTGTCGGCGCAGCCCGGGTGGGTGCAAAGGGCATAGGGTGCTGGTCGAAGAATCACACCACACCTCATCAGAAACGCCAGGACATTTAGCCTTTGTGAAAACAAGTGATGTTTGTGGGTCTCGTAGGAGAGCCTGAGAATCTTCATCAGAAGCTTGGAGGGAAACCAGATCAGAAAGATCAACGATGTGGAAAACAGTACTGATCCGCGAGAAGAAATCCGCAGCAACGTTATCTGCGGAGGATGCTAAGTTCACCGGACTTGGATACGATGTGATGTCATTATGACGTATACACGCTATATCGAAAATGATAGAAACCGTATATTGACTATTCGACCTTTGTGAACTTTCGAGAGATTGTGACAGGGTAGCGCTGTGCTCTGCGCCATTCGTTTAAATGTGTTTTGCGTTCCTTTCGTTTAAATCGTGTATTGTACTGTGTTTGTGTCCTGTGTGTTGTTTTTCGTTTGCTCGTCTCTAATTATGTGTTCAGCAGTCGAGAGACTAATGAGAGGAAAGCTTACCACCATGGAATGCTTTGACACTATCATACCACCATTGAATGCTTTGACACTGCATTCAATCATTTCATACGTCAATCAGTACTAGACACTAACCTTTGGTTAAGATTACATTGAGAAATCCACTTCCCCTCATATTTCATCTCCGGTCGACGATTTTTCTTCAACAATGCCTCATATTTTTCTTTTTTAAGTTCGAAATTCAATCATTCTACACATCAGTCATTACTGGACACTAAGGTACCTGTCTCTGCGGTCCGAGTGTAAAATTACTTGGAATTATGGTTGATAAAAGACTATCTTGGGATGGACATATAAATTACTTAGCTAACAAACTTGCACGAGTTCTCTTTCAGCTATATAAATTAGGAAAAAAAGTCAGCAAGAGTATGCTGCTACAATCTAATATGTACTGACAAGACCACTTGTATGAAACCATACTAAAATATTATTTTCGGCGTAAGCGTTCAATACAACAATCACACAATCTAATCTGGTCGGGACATAAGAAGACTTCACTTTTTTACGTGGTGTTTTCAAGGCCACGGTCAGGAATATTCCTATTAGTATCCAGCTCTTTTATTTTGGCGAAATACATATACGCTGCCACACTGAGCTGTTTTCAGAATCGCACGTGTCAAAACAAACCACTAGCTGATGACAGTTTAGAATCTCGAACGTTCGTAAAAGTCGATAGGTGTGTTAATCGACTAAAGCATATATATGTCATAATGACGTTACATCATATCCAGGTTGGGTGAACTTAGCATCCTCCGTTATCTGCACCCTTGATGTAACAGACGTCCATTGTGAATTGAGAAACCAGGTCACAGTGGTGGTAACGCCGAGAGGATGGGTCCTAAGGTGGGTTGCAGAACACTTCTGCCAGTAGTTTGTGGACGGTGAGGACAAAAATTAACATCCCTCAACGTCGGGGAGGAAATGTTTGATTGCCTCGTAAACAGCAAGGAGCTCTCTATCGAATGCAGAATATTTTCTCTGAGCAGTAGATATTTTCTTGGAGAAGAAATGAAGGGGAGAAACCGTGTCGCCCTTGCGTTGTTGCAACACTGCCCCCACTGCGATGTCGCTGGCGTCCGTAGTGATGAATAACTCAGCCAGGGGTCGAGGTGGGCGAGAGTCACAGTGTGAGCTAAAGAAGTCTTCAGAGCCTTGAAGGCCTCTAGCATTGGAGCAGTCCAAGAGACCAGTTTGATACTGGAAATTTGTTTGCCTGATAGTGTGTCTGTCAGAGGTGCCTGAACAGCGGTGGCGGAAGGCAGATGGCGATGATAGTAATTGATGGTGCCGAAGAAACGGCATAGCTCTTTGTAAGTAGCTGGGGGTGGCAGAGACATGATAGCCTGCACACGAGATTTGGGAGGCTGTATTCCGTCAGCAGAGATGGTGTAACCTAGGAACAAGACTGACGCCTGGCGCACCTGAAACTTGTCTTTGTTTACCTCGACTCCGTACGAGCATTTAAGCGTCTGTAATCGCCGCACATTCGAAAAGATCCATTGTGTTTGGGGATGAGGTGGACTGGCGAAGACCAGTTGCTGTCTGAAGGTTGCAGAACACCTGCCGTCAAAAGTTCATTAATCTGCTGCAGGGCCACACACAACTTGATGGGGTTGAGACGTCGGACCTTATGCCTAATAGGAAGGCAGCCAGTGGTAACTATCTTGTGTGCCATTCCATCGGTGATGAAAGAAACTGAGAACTGCATATAAGATTGGTGAACGTCCTGAGTAGGGCGCGATGAGGCGCAGCCGTTAGTGCGAGTGGGGAAAGGTAGCACGAAAGTCACATGTCTCTTACGGGAGCGCGGCATGCGCTTGTGTGAAGGGGGTGGGTGCATGTGCAGTGCCGAGCGAAGGCGAATGGGCAACGACTGTCCACTGTTAACCTTGCACTGGACAACCGGCATGGGCTAGAGCAGCGCTGGTGTCACACGTGGAGCCACAATGGCTGCCGGGTCATGTGGCCGGTGACGCACGGTAGCGATCCAAGAGGTTGGCGTGGTCGCAATGTGCACATGACTGTCATTAGCAGCACTGTTTGAAGAAACACACAGCACTGGATGAGGTGGGGAGGGGGGGGGGGGTTGGAATGTCAGCTTCTCGTTGTCTTGGCGGAGTTGCATAGCTGAGTCGTATTGTGACAGTAGGTCGGTAATGCGGGTCACAATGTTGCCCACGAGGGCAGAGCACTCATGTATGATATCGAATGTTGCGGTGGAAACAGAGCGTTGGACATAGGTGTGGGTGCACAGTATGTGAGTGTTCATAGGATGGTGGAGCACTGAACCCCGTACGACATTCAGAGATAGTTTGTAATGAGACAAAAATCCATAACAAGGATTGGTTCATCGATGTTGGCAATGTAGAATGTCCACGGAAAATGTAGAGAAGGAGATGGGGTCACCCTAACCTTTACTGAGCCTGAGGTAGGTAACGTCTTTGCATTGACAGCTCGCAGAAGTGACTTTGTCTGTGAAGAAGCGGGTGGAGCCATCGAAGTAGGTACGATCAACACGTCAGCACCAGTGTCAACCAGAAAAGCTAGACCTGATGCAATGTCAGTCACACAGAGACGACCAATTGGCCGGCCAGATGAGTGAATGGAGTGTAATGTAAGAGGACGCCAGTTAGGTTCCCCGCAGGACTTGGCGTCTCTTAGTTCCTGCGGTTGGCGCCTGGGTGTTGGTATGGCAATCTGCACTTCTTGGCGCCATCGCTGAACACTTTGTGGTACCAGCAGAAAGGGTGAGCACGGTGAGGAGGAGGTGGAGACTGCGACAGCAGGGGCAGCTTGTCCTCGTTGATTTGTTCTGGTAAATAGACCGGTACGTAAGGTGCGTGGGCAATCCTGGAGTGCTCAGACAGCGGAGAGAGTGAGCCGACACTGCCAGGAGAAGCAGATGAGGTGACGGCGGAGTGAGCCCTGCCTCTGCCAGCCGAAGGTCGGTATGCGGGGGTGGCTGTGCCAACGAATGTTGTGGAATGAACTGGCTGATGTTGCCACAGCAGCGAATACAACTAGTCAGTGATGCATAGGTGGGAGCCAATGGACTCGAACGAGTGTGGTAACATGGATCTGTAGATCGGTAGGTAGTTTGGAAGACCACACAGCCCTTAGCATGGCATCAGGGATGGTATGTTCATTCACAAGCAATCGAAGGTGGTGCCAGAGTTGTGAGGGGGTGCATTCCCCCAGGTGCTCCTCATACAGAATCTTGATTATTAACTCTTGTGGCGAGCAGGCAAGTCATTCCATTATAGTCTTCTTTGCAAACTTGTATTTTGGTGCAGGCGGTGGCGGAAGGAGCAGGTCACAAATCAAATCCAAGTGGTTGTGGAGGTGTGTGATGAGGCAGAAAAGCTTTGAGTTGTCATCAGACACATGATGTAACTCGAACAGATGCTCTATGAGCGAGAACCACGATGCCGGGTTGTCCTCGTATAAGGGCAGTAGCTTCGGCAGGCAGCCAGGAGTGGGTGACAACGGCATCTTCAGTGTCTCCTGGGGTAGTGGCTGAACTGAGGTGAAGTCAGAGGCCAGCACGGTAGGCCCAGATTTAAACCAGGCGAGCGAATCCATAGCAGCAGCAGCTGGCATAGTTGATTGTGTGTCACGAAAACAAGGCACGGCAGGCATGGACCATACCCTGGAAACGAGCGGATGGGTGGCACACAGGGGTGGGGGGGTGGGGGGGGGGGCCTGGAAACTGGACCGTGAGTGATAAGTGCGGGATGGAAACAACCCGCTTCCAGAACGGGGTGAGAGACCGGCGCGGCAGACACAGACGGTGCTGTGGGAGCGGTAGGCGGTTGAGCAACCGAAAACGGGGACACACACAAGTGGGGAAGGGGGGGGGGGGCAGAAGGGGTTAAGAACGCCACCCACATGGAAACTATCTGATGCATAACATGCCTGTAGTACATGTGGTGGACCACTGAGGCGAGGTAAGGGGTCCATGTTACGCGAAACACTGAATTGTGCATGTAAATTGGACACAACTGGACCACTACATGCGTGGAACGGATCTGGCGTGGTTTGTAGTAATGGTGGCGTTGCACAAGGCCCGACAGTAACTGATATAGCATGCCGGTGGATGGCTAAACACGTGTTCAAATGGAAATCACTTTGTTCCTGAAACACTCGATTTGAAGAGAGACAATTTGAAATATTGTTCTGTTCACATTTCACTGTCAGATGGGCATAATCCAGTGACGCGAAGCCTGAGTCCATTAATCACTCTAACAGCGTAGTTGTCGACCGTTGAAAACTAATGAGGTTAGCACACGGCGTTGGTTGAGAACACAAATCACTGTGCGTAAATGATGAATACATCATAGGCGAAGAAACAACAAAACTCGGTGAGCGGAGTTCTGCTGCCACATTTTTGGACAAGGCATCGCTTGGCATGGTCATTGCGTAGTGCATATAACCTGTTGCATAAACACAGGCAATGAAGACGTGAAACACGAATGAACTGCGGGGTCACTACTATGGGAACAGGATCGGTAATCAGGATACAGAAAACTTAATTCCCATATATGTCGTAACTCGTATATATTTACACTTGACACTGCACCCATACAGAATGAAGTATAACAAACAACTGACTAAAGTAAAGTTTAGATGGAGGCCCGACAGAGCACAGAGTTCACAGATATTAAGTTTCGTGGTCGGTGCGAACTATCGGCGCCACAGTTGGATTCAGATTTCTTCTGCTGTGGAACATCACAAACAGTTTTCACAATACTTTATTTGCTTCAAAACAAAACTTCAAATGAGAGGAATTATAATTTATTGTTGTTTAAAGTCAAAACTGTGAAACCAAGAAAACCGTCTGTAATGAATATTTATTTATTTCCAGATAGGTCTACAAATAAATATTAATTATTTCATGATGCCATTCTTCAAACACACTAAAGCTGCGCAGCAATATCAATAGATTGAGATTTGTTGTTTGAAGATTGCTGGTGTCATGGAAAACAATGAGCCGTGTGTGGCTCGCGTTGATGCTTTTCATAGCTTGGCATCTTGTAATAGCGATAGTGGCGTCTCGTTTTCTTAGTGTGTTCACTGGCGCCACTACATTTGCTCACTTTGTCTGTCTGTGAGTGGCAGCAGCAGCACTTATCAATAGCACATACTGTAGTACCATCTTTGGAGTGGCCTCTAGTATTTCCGGGTCGTCGTGTGTCGAGAAAGTGAGTCGGGATGGAACAGCAGTGAGGTCCGGACAGCCAGTACTTTACCGACCGCTGGGAACACATATGCTCTGTCCGACGGAAGGATGTGGTCGCAAGAGTACATGACCATGTCAAGGACCAGATTCAGCGAGTTTTAGTTGAATGGACCGTGATATTTGAGTAGTGCAACTTTCGCTTGTGTGTGCACATCCGTCCATCGAAGTGACCTCATGGCAATAAGATGTCAGTCGACAATTTATACTGGGATCTTTCCCGTGCATGACTTGAGTGGGATGACCAATGGTTGGTCGTTCGGTCCGTCATCACAGCAGACGATGTGCATTTGGTCTTCTGACCGTTTCTTGCTTCTCTGTGTTTGTGCAGACTTATAATTTGTCCGTATTGTTTCACAGTGGCTGGTTTTAGTATTGTGAGTTGTTGGTGGAACTGTTTTCTCAGATCTCTGTGTAACTTGTGGTTTTGAATGAGCAATTATTTTAATGCTGTCTGCGTACTGGATTTGTGGAGGAGTTGCAGATGGACATCAGGTCGGTTGGGGGCGCAGCAGCCAGCAGGTACATGCAGCGCGAGGGTAAGCTGGCATCGCAGGCGGCATGCTGCCACTGCCAGATCGAGGAGGGGTAGCTGCGAGAGTGATGACTTTGTTGCACACCGAGCCCTGGAAGTTTAAGTCGAGTGAAGAGTTAACTGCTAATCCAACCTCGACTATTCTGAGATCTCGACTTTGGTCAGTGGGTTGCTGCTCCCAGGGCCACTGAGCCTGGCGACAACAAGTGAAGTGTTTCAAGGTGGTGAAATTTTGCAGCTGTCTTTCTCTATTTAATATTCATCACTGAATTTAGTATTGTTCTTATTAGTGAAGTGCAACCGGCGGTATTTTCTGCCTTGTGGCCGCTAACACCCCAGTTACCTGCCCTGGAGGTTAGCGTACTTTTCCAGCAGTGTACCTTTCCTCATCATCTTGATGCTGTCTGACACGGCATGTAATTCAGCAGCCTCTTGTGTTGTACTTTGCATAATTTTTTGGGAGGTCTAGCTTGGTTCTAGTGTTTCCTTCGACCTTGGGTGTTTTCTGGAAACATAGTGCTGTCTGCTTCTTCGCTCTTGCCCTAATTTGAGTTGCCATCCTGTTATGTGAGTACAACTCTTGGCTGCCTGTCTCACCTTACCTTATGTTTGAGTTACCTTCCCAGGCCAACCGTTGGATCACTTGCTGAGAACTGCTTGTCCTGATTAATTTGATTGTGATGTTTGTTTTGAGGATATTTGTAATTTTCTAATTATTGTTGGTGTGGCCTTCAGTCAAGCAATTTTTTCACTTCTTTCGTGGTAAGGCCTTAAGCCGTGTTACAGTAAGTTTTTTTAAGCAAACTTGTTTTAAAAGCAAGGTATTTATTTTAAAAGTGCTATTTGGAATTGTTTTCCTGACTTCTAATTCCGGCGTTCAGCCGTTTGTTACTCGAAATTGTTTGTGGCCTTCAGTCGAGCAATAATTTCACTTCTTTTATAATAAGGCCTTCAGCCTTGTTACAGTTTGATTTAAAACGAAGTATTTACCTTAATATGTGCTAGTTGGAATTGTTCTTCTGACTTCTAATTCAGGCCTTCAGCCATTTGTGATTTGAAGTTGTGTGTGGCCTTCAGCCGAGCAATAATTTCACCTTATCACTTCTTTTATAATAAGGCCTTCAGCCATGTTACAGTTTGTTTTAAAACGAAGTATTTATCTTAATATGTGCTATTTGGAATTGTTCTTCTGACTTCTAATTCAGGCCATCAGTCATTTGTTGTTTGAGGTTATTGTTGGTGGCCTTTGGCCTTAAAATAGTGGAATTTTTTTTCTGTGATAAGGCCTTCGGCCGTCGTACAGTCAATTGTGTTTTTTTTTTAAGAGATTGTTTTAAAATTTTAATTTCTTTAAATAAAGTTTATCTATTTGTTGTGCAACCGAGAGTAACTGATTACAGCCCCATCCTCAATCGTAACCTTATCTTGCCCCATCCTGAGAAACCAGCTCTCACACAACACAAATGAACATTGTTTTTTTATAACTTGTTTATGGGTAGGCTGCAGCACCTGATGGCATAATGTAGAATAACATGAAACTGCACCTAGGCAATACAATGTCAGTAGTGTAACAACATCCAAATCTTGAGAGCTGCATGATATGTAACATCTGACAGCAAGGCATAGAGGCTCATGTTAGCCTGCATATAGACAAGTGTAGACATCACTGATGTTGATGGTGCTAGATTTAAGATGGTGTGTGCAGCCGGGGTTGTAGACTCACACTGGAGGCCTACAGTGGAGGTTCTGGTGTCAATCCCCGCATGAGCAGCTAGCGAACCTTAGCTCAGTGCATTGAAGTGCATCTGTGGTGTGATGGTGCAGTCAACTACATGTGCAGCTGGCACAACATACAGAGTGAAAGGTAGTGGTAACTGTGGGTTTACCACAGTTCACAGATTGGTTTAAATATGAAACTTCCTGGCAGATTAAAATTGTGTGCCCGACCGAGACTCGAACTCGGGACCTTTGCCTTTCGCGGGCAAGTGCTCTACCATCTGAGCTACCGAAGCACGACTCACGACCGGTCCTCACAGCTTTACTTCTGCCAGTACCTCGTCTCCTACCTTCCAAACTTTACAGAAGCTCTCCTGCGAACCATGCAGAACTAGCACTCCTGAAAGAAAGGATACTGCGGAGACATGGCTTAGCCACAGCCTGGGGGATGTTTCCAGAATGAGATTTTCACTCTGCAGCGGAGTGTGCGCTGATATGAAACTTCCTGGCAGATTAAAACTGTGTGCCCGACCGAGACTCGAACTCGGGACCTTTGCCTTTCGCGGGCAAGTGCTCTACCATCTGAGCTACCGAAGCACGACTCACGACCGGTCCTCACAGCTTTACTTCTGCCAGTACCTCGTCTCCTACCTTCCAAACTTTACAGAAGCTCTCCTGCGAACCATGCAGAACTAGCACTCCAGAAAGAAAGGATACTGCGGAGACATGGCTTAGCCACAGCCTAGGGGATGTTTCCAGAATGAGATTTTCACTCTGCAGCAGAGTGTGCGCTGATATGAAACTTCCTGGCAGATTAAAACTGTGTGCCCGACCGAGACTCGAACTCGGGACCTTTGCCTTTCGCGGGCAAGTGCTCTACCATCTGAGCTACCGAAGCACGACTCACGACCGGTCCTCACAGCTTTACTTCTGCCAGTACCTCGTCTCCTACCTTCCAAACTTTAAAGAAGCTCTCCTGCGAACCATGCAGAACTAGCACTCCTGAAAGAAAGGATACTGCGGAGACATGGGTTAGCCACAGCCTGGGGGATGTTTCCAGAATGAGATTTTCACTCTGCAGAGGAGTGTGCGCTGATATGAAACTTCCTGGCAGATTAAAACTGTGTGCCCGACCGAGACTCGAACTCGGGACCTTTGCCTTTCGCGGGCAAGTGCTCTACCATCTGAGCTACCGAAGCACGACTCACGACCGGTCCTCACAGCTTTACTTCTGCCAGTACCTCGTCTCCTACCTTCCAAACTTTACAGAAGCTCTCCTGCGAACCATGCAGAACTAGCACTCCTGAAAGAAAGGATACTGCGGAGACATGGCTTAGCCACAGCCTGAGGGATGTTTCCAGAATGAGATTTTCACTCTGCAGCGGAGTGTGCCCTGATATGAAACTTCCTGGCAGATTAAAACTGTGTGCCCGACCGAGACTCGAACTCGGGACCTTTGTCTTTCGCGGGCAAGTGCTCTACCATCTGAGCTACTGAAGCACGACTCACGACCGGTCCTCACAGCTTTACTTCTGCCAGTACCTCGTCTCCTACCTTCCAAACTTTACAGAAGCTCTCCTGCGAACCATGCAGAACTAGCACTCCTGAAAGAAAGGATACTGCGGAGACATGGCTTAGCCACAGCCTGGGGGATGTTTCCAGAATGAGATTTTCACTCTGCAGCGGAGTGTGCGCTGATATGAAACTTCCTGGCAGATTAAAACTGTGTGCCCGACCGAGACTCGAACTCGGGACCTTTGCCTTTCGCGGGCAAGTGCTCTACCATCTGAGCTACCGAAGCACGACTCACGACCGGTCCTCACAGCTTTACTTCTGCCAGTACCTCGTCTCCTACCTTCCAAACTTTACAGAAGCTCTCCTGCGAACCATGCAGAACTAGCACTCCTGAAAGAAAGGATACTGCGGAGACATGGCTTAGCCACAGCCTGGGGGATGTTTCCAGAATGAGATTTTCACTCTGCAGCGGAGTGTGCGCTGATATGAAACTTCCTGGCAGATTAAAACTGTGTGCCCGACCGAGACTCGAACTCGGGACCTTTGCCTTTCGCGGGCAAGTGCTCTACCATCTGAGCTACCGAAGCACGACTCACGACCGGTCCTCACAGCTTTACTTCTGCCAGTACCTCGTCTCCTACCTTCCAAACTTTACAGAAGCTCTCCTGCGAACCATGCAGAACTAGCACTCCTGAAAGAAAGGATACTGCGGAGACATGGCTTAGCCACAGCCTGGGGGATGTTTCCAGAATGAGATTTTCACTCTGCAGCGGAGTGTGCGCTGATATGAAACTTCCTGGCAGATTAAAACTGTGTGCCCGACCGAGACTCGAACTCGGGACCTTTGCCTTTCGCGGGCAAGTGCTCTACCATCTGAGCTACCGAAGCACGACTCACGACCGGTCCTCACAGCTTTACTTCTGCCAGTACCTCGTCTCCTACCTTCCAAACTTTACAGAAGCTCTCCTGCGAACCATGCAGATATAGCACTCCTGAAAGAAAGGATACTGCGGAGACATGGCTTAGCCACAGCGTGGGGATGATTCCAGAATGAGATTTTCACTCTGCAGCGGAGTGTGCGCTGATATGAAACTTCCTGGCAGATTAAAACTGTGTGCCCGACCGAGACTCGAACTCGGGACCTTTGCCTTTCGCGGGCAAGTGCTCTACCATCTGAGCTACCGAAGCATGACTCACGACCGGTCCTCACAGCTTTACTTCTGCCAGTACCTCGTCTCCTACCTTCCAAACTTTACAGAAGCTCTCCTGCGAACCATGCAGAACTAGCACTCCTGAAAGAAAGGATACTGCGGAGACATGGGGTAGCCACAGCCTGGGGGATGTTTCCAGAATGAGATTTTCACTCTGCAGCGGAGTGTGCGCTGATATGAAACTTCCTGGCAGATTAAAACTGTGTGCCCGACCGAGACTCGAACTCGAGGACCGGTCGTGAGTCGTGCTTCGGTAGCTCAGATGGTAGAGCACTTGCCCGCGAAAGGCAAAGGTCCCGAGTTCGAGTCTCGGTCGGGCACACAGTTTTAATCTGCCAGGAAGTTTCATATCAGCGCACACTCCGCTGCAGAGTGAAAATCTCATTCTGGAAACATCCCCAGGCTGTGGCTAAGCCATGTCTCCGCAGTATCCTTTCTTTCAGGAGTGCTAGTTCTGCATGGTTCGCAGGAGAGCTTCTGTAAAGTTTGGAAGGTAGGAGACGAGGTACTGGCAGAAGTAAAGCTGTGAGGACCGGTCGTGAGTCGTGCTTCGGTAGCTCAGATGGTAGAGCACTTGCCCGCGAAAGGCAAAGGTCCCGAGTTCGAGTCTCGGTCGGGCACACAGTTTTAATCTGCCAGGAAGTTTCATATCAGCGCACACTCCGCTGCAGAGTGAAAATCTCATTCTGGAAACATCCCTCAGGCTGTGGCTAAGCCATGTCTCCGCAGTATCCTTTCTTTCAGGAGTGCTAGTTCTGCATGGTTCGCAGGAGAGCTTCTGTAAAGTTTGGAAGGTAGGAGACGAGGTACTGGCAGAAGTAAAGCTGTGAGGACCGGTCGTGAGTCGTGCTTCGGTAGCTCAGATGGTAGAGCACTTGCCCGCGAAAGGCAAAGGTCCCGAGTTCGGGTCTCGGTCGGGCACACAGTTTTAATCTGCCAGGAAGTTTCATATCAGCGCACACTCCGCTGCAGAGTGAAAATCTCGTTCTGGTTTAAATATGTTCATATCAGAATAGTACAACAAGTGTTTGTAGCATATCATTTCTTCAAACATGATTGTAAGAAGTTGGATATTTGTTACACTAAATATGACGTTCATACTCTTTTTTCCACTACCAGAACTTTGGAAAAAGTAGGGAAGATCTTACCCTCCAATGACTGAATTAGGCTGGCCAACTTGTAATGCAATAATAATTTTTGACTGAACAAATGCTCTCCCTATTGCAACACTATGAATTACTGAACAAGCTGCAAACCAGTTGGTTTATTTTCTAGTTTTTATCTCGGTCTCTTGAATGATGTGTTCTTTAATCTGGTTTCAAAAAAACTTATCAGTCTCAGAGCAACATTTTACACTGTGAAAGATGAAGAGTTCCCTACTCATAGAAACCTCAGATTTGAACACCTCACCTCATTATAATTTTCATTGTACTCAAGCATCCGATGTTCAAATATATGATTTTCCTGCAACATTTATACAATTAGAAATTTGTTTTCCTATTCCTTTTTTCCAAATTTTTCACTTACGCAACTATTTGTCTTTGGCTCTGGGCATTTATGGCATTTTGTATAAAGAAAAAACAGTGTGCTTTATTTTCCACCTGATTCTGAAACTAACGTATCATGGAAATCTACTCTACTAAAAAAATTAATTTCATTATAACTTTGATCAGTACTAGAATTTCCCAGGACTGGACAATAATTCTGAACAAACACTGCTAAAATTACAAGTCTCTAAACAAATCCCATATAAGATAAGCAGTTTACCTTTAGTAAGAGGTAGAGGTGATATGCTCCTTTTTCACTTATATTGCATCCAGACATTCCTATTGTCCGTATGTTAGGTGAGTTCTTAATAGTGTTGCATATCATTTCACAGCCAGCATCACCTAAGCAACATCGATGAAATGAAATGTTTTGCAGGGAGCAGCACTTCGAAATGCCCTGAAAAAGCACAAAACATTGGAAGCAAATTGCCATTGAGACCAAAATCAATGTAACTACTTTTCCAACTAATATTTTGAAGACCAGCCACTTAGAAGAATGTCAGGCCTAGAAAACCAGCCATTTACATCATTGTTTAAAGCATTATGGCACATATGTAATTGATCTGTCTTGAAGCGTACCACACACTACCATGTTACAAGATTTATTTTTCATATTTACTTTAGTTCTTTGATAGATTACAAATTTTAAAATAATGATGACAGAAAGTATAAATGAGGCATCCAAAAGCAAAATGCAGTGAACACATCAGAACATTTTTTTTTTTTCAGGAAACATGAAAAACTTCTTACTTCCTTTGTAGGACAGATATTCCAAATTCCTTTGCATTGTAGGTTTATGTTTACCTAAGGAGTATATTTCTGACAATCCCTGAAATTTTCAGCTTTCCTTTTACTACTTACAACCTAAAATAATTTGGATTCACCAAGTTTTGTATCCATTCCCAAGGATCTACAGAGTTTCACTAACATAGAGATGAGTGTGCACATACTATCATAACAAAATAGTAAGAAGATACCTTAATAATGGTACAAAGGAGAGGAAAAAATGATTTAATAGTGCATATATTAACATAATATAACTGCAAAAAGACTCCTTAATGCTGGTACAAAGAAAAGAAGAAAATGATTTAATGATTTCATCTGACTGTGATTACAAAGTATGTGACATTTAACAAAAGTTTGGAAGTAGTTAAAACGTCCTCCTCTACATTGTTCACAGCACAGATTATATTCCTGTAGAAACAAAGATTTTTGTTTACTTCCCAGGTCTGTCCAAAATGATTTTTTAGCAGGAAATCAATGTCCCTCACTTTTGCTTCCTTGAAAGCTCTTCAAATTTGGATAACATTTGCCTCATCTGCATGTCCCTCTTCCTTCACCAGTGTCCATTCTGTAGGTCACTTCACCTCTTAATAATATGTTTCCAAGTTTACTTCTGGCTATCACAATACTTTCCATAGGGGCAAACCTGAAGTGCCACTAGCTAGGTCGTTTTATGGCATCAGCAACTGCATCTTACCAACACTGATTGTGAGACCTATTCCTAGCTGGAAAACTATTCTGTGATTGTTGAACATTTAAATGCACTCAGTTGGTATGGTAACTGTGACTTTAGACCTGACAACCTTTTCCATTCAACCAAAACTTCTGGCCACCGAAGTGACCACCATCACCCCAGTCACCAACTGGGATCAACCACCAGCAGCAGAGGCTGGCTATGTAAGTGGTGGAAGCAAATGCATAGAAGACATGGCAAGCTCCAATCCGACAATCCCTGCCAGGCAGTCTGAGCTTTGACTTCCTCCCAGCATCATGCAGGCTAAGGACTACAAAGGATTCCTGGAGTGCCTCAAACAGTGGACTGCAGCTGTTTTCACTGTGAGGGAAGCAGGAAACGACAATGTGCGAGTCCACCTCTCAAATATTGAAGATTTCAGGAAGGTCACAGGTGAGGCAGCAGAGCTGTCACTTCCATTCTACACTTATGCTGTCCCAGACAATCTTATCAAGGCAGCCTTCAAGGGTTTCCAAAGAGTGTAGATCTAGACCTCCCAGAAGAAGCATTGGATGACATTGGATTTGGTGTATGTTCAATGATGTGCATCAAATCCATCTATTCACAGAGACAGTCACCATCACTCCTGGTGATCGCTAACGAGAATGAGGAGAACAAGACGATCTCTTCGGTGAAGAGGGTGGCCGACACTCAGGCCACCATCAAACACCCATGGATCAAGAGTGGCTTGCCCCACTGCTTCCAGTGCCAAGGGCTGTAACATGTGGCACACCATTGTAACTTCCCTGAGGCATGTGTGAAATGCCCGCTACCAAAGATGCACACTCCCAAGTGCAAGAACTGTGGTGACCCACACATCATGAGCTATCACAGTCGTGAAGTGTTTAAGGCTGAGACAGGTCTCCAGTGCAGAGTCCCACTCAAGAAGAAGGCCAACCAGCCTGTCCAATGTCCATGCCCAGATGCTTGCCAGGTTGACCAACTCCTGATGAAAGTAACAAATTGCAGCATAAATAAATGTTTACAGATATGCTGATAATGAAGTTCTTATTATTTCCTTGTAGAGAAATAGCACAAAATATGAGGATTGATGTTTGAATCTTACCTCATGCACTTTGTTTTGTTCCTCTTGCAGTCAGAAGGATTTGCTGATCTTTTATGGGCTTTACCTTTTGTACCTGGTTATACACGCATTCCGTAATTAACATCCATGATTATGGAGGAATTGATAAAGCACTCTTGATATTTTACTTGCTATTTTATCCAATGATAATATATAAACATTCTCCATGCACTTACAAACAAATCAAGCCAAGAATAATGCACCAATACGGCTAGCTAACTGGCAATATCTTAATGCTTTTTGTTTCGTGGTGGCATTCAGTTGGGACAACTTAATGAAACTGCCACACATAGGCTCAAAACTAAAGTTCTTGAAGCAATAAGCCGGAAAAGCAGCATTATTCAGACAAAATACATAATGTGTACAAAGTGAGTTTTGCATCTTCATACAATGGCATCTTCATACAATGGCATTTGCTAAGGATTCACCAGGTTCTGCCACTTCATCACACAATGGATTCACTCAATTTTGCTTTACAACCAGAAGTGGATAAACTGACTTTTGTAACTACAGGATTTTTTGCAGGTACGTTTTTGGGTAGAAACAAAATGGTGGCACCAACTCATTTTAAAGAAAATGTGGATTTGGTGCAGTTTGCTTTTGGACACCTCAATTACCCTACCAAAAAAAGGTGTGAGGTGAATTACTCAGCAATTCTTCTTCTTGAGCTTCCAAAAGTTCTTGCTCACTAAACAAGTGTGACATATTTATAACAGAATTACAGCAAACTGTGAAACCTACACAGCACAAAATTGCATAACCACACTCACAAACTGAGGAGGAGGAGGAGGAGATTAGTGTTTAACGTCCCATCGACAACGAGGTCATTAGAGACGGAGCACAAGCTCAGGTTAGGGAAGGATGGGGAAAGAAATCGGCCGTGCCCTTTCAAAGGAACCAACTCGGCATTCGCCTGAAACGATTTAGGGAAATCACGGAAAACCTAAATCAGGATGGCCGGAGACGGGATTGAACCGTCGTCCTCCCGAATGCGAGTACAGTGTGCTAACCACTGCGCCACCTCGCTCGGTACTCACAAACTGAATCAGCCTTTCATAACAGCAGCTGTTACATTCACTAATGTTTCTAAAGGATGGTTAGAATTAAACCTTTCCTACTTGAGCCACTCTAGATGGAAAACTATTTACCACATGGATACCCAATTTTATAGGAGTGATGTTCAGCTGTGAGTTGCAGGTTTGTGTTGTTAGCAGTGTTAGTGTCATCAGACAGCGGTACTGGCACAGTAACATGGATTGAAACACAAGCTTCAGTGTGCATTACAGTTGCAGACAATCAACGTGGGTCTGAACAAAGTGAGCAGGGCTTTAATCATAAAGCTGTTGTATCAAAACAACAGCAATAATGCTACTGCTCTTCATGTGTATCAGTGCATTAAAGGACTACAGAGAGGTCGTCTTTCTGCGCCAGGACTGAAGAACATGATAAGAAAGTCCGTTGTTCCTGTGACAGGCCGCCAACCAATTGCACCACAAATTGTTGAAGAAATTACTTTTTCCATGGCTGAGAATGCTGGATGCAACATGCAATCTTCAATCAGTGCACGGGTTATGTCATTATGGCTGAACATTCCATGGTCCACTGTTGGAAAAGTGCTGCCAACAATTGTGAAATGGTATCCATACTAACTTCATACTACTCACCAATTTTTGATGTATGATGTAGACATTTGAGTAGACTTTGCTCTTACATTTCTTGCAAGGGTTGAAGGCCATGTGGCCTTGGAACACTTTGTGGAGTGGTGAAGCAAACTTTATGCTCACTGGGGCAGTGAACACTCACAATTGTTGCATTTGGGGATTGTCACTAAACTTTCATGAAGTTCCCCTCTAAAGTGAACACGTCATGTGTGATGTGGCTTCATAGCACACTTCATGGTTGCTCCGTTTTTCTTTGAGGAACTCAGACCCTAAGGACCAAGACCATGCAACATGAATGTCACATGTTAATGCTTAAAAATGTGGTTTAAAAAGTTCCTCTTTCTGCTATCATTGGTGCTGTGAGTTGATCTGCTTCCACTGTTATGCAAAGGATAATTGATCTCTTGGTGATATGACCACTGCCCAAGCAGTTAATTACATGCCATTTATTTATGCTACACACGTTGTTTTTATAGTTTCCAGAATGTTTTATTCATATCTTGAGATTGTTACAATAGAACAAAGAAAAGCCATCACACCACCGTGCAGCCGTTATACCCCCACATCAAACAAAGCAGAAAGTCTTCCACTGCCACCTCCAAAGATCTCCATCAAAGAGAGAGTGTCTCGTTATTTTTACTAAACTCATTTGTGTGGTGGTCACTTAGAAATCTCTCGACAAACTGGCGTAAGTCAGTGACTTTGCAGAATCTATATACACATTTTTCAATAACATCATTCATTTTTCTCCTTAACTCAATAAATTAACGAAATACATTTGATTTTGACAGTATCAATTGCAAAATATAGTGCCGCCACATAGCAGATCAATTTAAACTTGAAATAGCCTTCTTCATAGTAAATTAACAAAACAGACATATATATAATATTTCTCAGATTCAATGTTTCACATGACCTACTGATTATACTTATCAGTTTGGAATTATCATAACAACACTGCAAGTACAATTTTAATTTAAAATGGGTGTTATGTCTCAGGTTGTTGGTCTATTACATTAGAAAAGCTGCAACAAGACACTACACAGAAAAGTGGAAGCTATTTCACAACAGAATACAAAGACAGAAGAACTGAGAAAGCACTTATGCCAAACTTTAAGGAACATGAATTATTTTTATTTCTTTAACTTGATCTGATTTGGCCATCAGACCCTCTCTTATATCAGACCTGGGCTTCACAAACACAGTACATATTTCACCATAAGGGGAGTTACCTAAGAAAATAATCATTTTAATATGACAACTAGTATTACAATGACTTGAGGGTCTGAAATGATGGTGCAGCAAATTATACTAACTATGAACTAACAAAGTTAATTGTTACTTGTTCTACTGCAGCTGGAGCCACCAACAGTGATAACAGTAACAATAATAATAATAAATACATAATAATAATAGTAATGATGACAATTGTGACATTAATAACAATAATGATAGTGGCAGATAAAAGAAATAACAATTACGCATTAGTCAGGTTGTACATTTGTCAAACCTCGTAAGCACATAATCAGTCCCTTTTGTTGGCTGAGGAGCCCAGGTAACAATGAAAATGTGACACAAATATATCCTTTTTTAATTTATATTAGGGACTGAAAACCAATGAAGTTCAGATCACACGTGAAAACTTCTTTAGTTGGATAGTTCATTAGCTTTGGCTAACGATCTAGTCATCTTCAGATCTTCAGATCATAAAACATTCTTGATCAGTGTTGGTGCCATTATGGCTTCACACAGCTGTTACAAAATGATGTAAATACTGACTGTGTCAGTTACTACATTGTAACAACAGAATGCCTTTGTTTTATGACTATGATTCAATTACACTGGCCACAAATGATGAAACACCATTTTTAATTATGTCATGTGTGGATGTTGTCATTTTAAGAAAGATTTTAATGATGTGTGTACTGTAATAGTACCAACAATAATCAAGAATGTTTTATGATCTGAAGATGGATAGACTGCTAGACAAAACTAGTAATCCACCTAAATACAGCAAATTTCATGAATGATCTTGACTTCACATCTGAGTCTTCAGTCCATAACAAAAATTATAAAATTTACAGCAGATTGTGTATCTTCTGGTTACAAATCAACAAACTTGAGAAATGCATCACCTTATAATGATGTCACATGAAAGTGAGCTTTAGCAGTAAATAAATTTTTAAGTAATTGATTTATGCCATAGCTGTGGGTGCTATGTTACATCTCCCTGACTGCAACATAAAACGATCAATTCAATTGTGTAGTGACTGTAATGTTGGTCAATTCAATGCTGCACATAATGTGACACCATTAATCAGCAGTCTGTGCTTCCCTGCCATGACAGCTGACCAAACACAACCATTTGCATTGCGGTGCTAATGGCGGCCTATGCATGGGACAACAATTTCCTAGTCTGGCTGCTGCTAGTCCCCGACTAACAGTGTGGGATGATGCAGAATGTTGCTAGGAGCCCATTCCATGTTTTTGGAGAGTAAGCACAGATGTGAAGTGGCACACAGCACACCAATCCTTGCTTGTAGTGCTCTAATGGGATTGACTGGAACCTTGACAATAAGTATGCTGCCCTCACATTCCCATATCCTGATGTCCAACATCAGGCCACTGTCACATCCAACTGCCCCACAAATCTGGCCATTGCACTGGTGCAACATACTCATCCCATCCAGTAAGTCTCTACTGACCCAAGTTCTGTGCAACTTTTACATAACTCTCCCCTTTTCCTAAACCTCCCTCTTCCTCACCTCTCAATCCTTCTGCCAGAAGAACGAGCCACGGGCACTGAAAGCTTGCACACCTAGTAGTAGTAGTAATAGTAGTAGTAGCTTTATTCATCCGTAGATCTCTTTTTACAAGGATATAGGACATGTCAAAGTATTTACAAGTTTAGACCAATTTAAAATAAGCTAATTCGTATACACATACATTTACAGACTACTAGTTAGAGACAATCCCCCTCTTAGATTGACTCCTAGTATACAATACTTTTTTTTACAAATGACTTTTTAAATAATGTAATGCCACACTGTTCACTCATATCTCACTATCAGTCACTGCACACCTATCCTGAAAAACTGAGTCAGCATCCCTCTATAATGAGTGAGATGTTGAGCTCAGAAAGAGGAGGAGCTATGCATAGCTTGCGGTTAAGTTTTTCTAGAAAAAAAAAAAAGAAGGAAAAAATCACAGTGTGTAGGTGTTATGTGGAATGTTGGATGTTTTGTAATCATCATTATTACTTATTTGTACAACATTTTTTTTTTTTTTCCAAACCCCTACTCTGTTTTATCCAAGTAATCCTTCAATGTATAAAATGGTATTGAAAAACAGGTACTTTTTAGCTGCCTTTTTAAATAAGTGTATTTTTGCAATTGTTTTAATCTCTTTTGGTAATTTATTGTACAGTTTTATTCCTTGGTAGAAAATGCTGGTTTGAGTTTTATGTTTATTTTTTCTTGGCAAATGTAAGTTGAGTCTAGCTCTTCTTCCAAGGTCAAGGACAGAACTGTTTGTGCAGTAATTACCAATTTTATTTTTGATGTGTACAACTGACTGGTAAGTGTATTCACACGGAGCAGTTAAAATCCCCAGTGTTTTGGACAGATCTTTAAAATGAGTTCAACTACCATTTTTGGTTAAGATTCTTATGGCTCTTTTCTGGAGTTTGAAAATTGTGTTCATATTTTGTGCATTTGTTCCCCAAAAAAGAATTCCATAGCTAAGAAATGAGTGTACACATGAATAGTATGTAACTAAAAGACACTGGTGATAGGATTCTAAGAGCATAACATGCTGATGACATTCTGTTTGCAGGTACCTTTGTGTGTTCACACCACTTCAACAGAGAATCAATATTCATTCCTAGAAATTTTGCATTTCTTACACAATCTATAGAGGTGCTATCTACATTTAATTTAACATTGCCATTTTCCCTCTTTAAACTGAAATTCATGTCATTAGTTTTCTTTACGTTCAGTGTCACTTTATTGCTTACTGACCAATCGTAAACTTCCTTGAGAGCTTCATTTGCTTTCACTGCAAGGAGTTCTCGAGAGCTTCATTTGCTTTCTCTGCAAGGAGTTCTCTTGTTTTCTCTGTGACTATAATATTGCTGTCATCAGTGAAGAGAATTTTTTCACCATGAATAATACTGGGAAGGTCATTGATGTATATCAGGAATTGGATTGGTCCTAATATGCTACCTTGCGGAACCCCTATATTGATGTATTTTGGTTCTTCTGATAAGTGTTTTACTAAATGTTTAGATCTATTTGAAGTATGTGTTATCTCTACTCTCTGTACCCTATCTGCTAGGTATGATCGAAACCAGTCATTAGCTACCCCTCTTATTCCTAATGCTTCTAATTTATCTACTAGAATCTTGTGGTCAACTGTATCAAACGCCTTAGAAATATCCAAAAATATGCCTGAGACACACTTATCTTTGTCAAGAGCATCAAGCATAACCTTTGTGAATTCTACAATGGCTGACTCCGTATTTTTGACACTTCAGAAACCAAACTGTCATTTGCTTAAAAGATTGTATTTATTCAGGTAATTCATTAACCTGTCTTTCATAATTACTTCTATTATTTTTGAGAATGGTGAGAGCAGGGAAATGGGCCGGTAATTTTCTATGTTTTTTGCATTACGTTTCTTAAGCAAAGGTACAACTCTTACCTGTTTTAACTGCTCTGGAAATGTCCCTAATGTGAAGGATTCACAGGGTGTATACATGGACAAGGATAAAAAATCCCCGGATTTTTCGCAGATTTCCTGGTTGAATACACACTTTCTCCCGGGTGAAAATACATTTTTCCCCGTGTTATGTGAGAGTATACTTTTCCTCAGCACTGTAAAACTTATGTCTTTTGAATGTTGATGGTTTTATACACCGTCGTAGAATTTCCTGGCACTTCAGAAAACGAAACGGGGGGGGGGGGGGGGGGGGGGGGCACGTTTTGGAAAGATCTTTGATGTGCAGCAGCAAGATGTACGCTGCATATTTTCGTGTTACGAAGATATAAATTCGAATTCCACCAAACAACACATGTTACTTTCCAAAGCATTGAAATCGAGATTGTGACGCGCTTTTGTAAGCCAGTCATAGCTCATGTCATCTGATCTCGCCAGCTGATGACAGCATAGGACATGTGATGTAGTCAGCCAGTAGCAAGATCACTCTTAAGTAGCGCGAACACGCAACTAAGAAAAGTTGATGGTTTAAATTAATATACATAGTGTTGCTACAAGAAAAACAGAGGTTTCACATATAATCATAGTCTCGAAGATTAATAAGCTGCAAGAGGAGCTAAGCTTCCACATATAATGTTGATCTTTTTTGCGCGTGTTACACTTTAAGATATATCACACAAATGTGCCAGTAAAATTTTTAATAACGACGTAAATGTCTGATCTTATGGGCTCAAAATTCTTCTAAATGGTCGTCCTCAAAGAGTTGATTTTTAACTGAGAGTCAAACGCTCTGTGATTTAAGAAATTCATCGTACATTCTCGCATATAGTTCATCTTGTGTAAAAGGAAATTTACTTGAAAAGTAACGCTTTTCAAACCACCATCCGCAATGTTTTCCCGTGACCTGTTAGAAACTGATTCGTTTCAGCAGTTGCCAGAGAGCACCAGATAACAGGTGCCACCGCTCTTGCGCAGCTACGATGACACAGGAAGGCCGTATGTCACAAAAGAAACAAGACAACAGAGGACACTTCTAGTTCATAGGAATTTCATGAACCATACTAAAATGCATAATTGGGCTTATAGTGAACATTCATATGTCCAGATTCGGATGTAATTTTTCTTGAGTACCAGTACTGTATTATCTCATGTTTGGTTCTCTATTATGGTATAATGCCATGCGAGCTAGAAGATGGAAAACGTGCAGTGAACAGTTGAAACTAGCCAACAGTGTGGAATTAAACACTTCGTTTCAAATAAATTGACTGCCTCAGCCCAAAAGATTAATAAAAGCCAAATCTCTTTGGCAAAGCGACAAAAATAACTTCACTGTTCTGAAAGTCAATTAATGCTTGACTGACAGAAAGGTGGAAATAAAACCTGAAAATAATAACATATTTTAGCCTTCCGCAATTATGTGAACGTATTTTAATTCATTTGATAGCTCCCGGGCACAGAAATCCGTTTTGTTTTCATTTGATGTGAGAGTAATAAATGAAGAGGAAATTGCAAAATCACTAAACGTAAACACAGGTCACGTGAAGACTACCCACCTCCACACCACAACTCAGACTGCTCTGTGCATCAGCCCCTGATCTACGATATTTCCGAACTGGGGCAATACTAGATAGAGGCGCCCAGCCACACATCCGTAGCCAGAAGCGGGAGAAGGTATTACCCATACACGACTCAACTGCGCATGCACAAGAGTCCGCCCACAACTGCTCAAACGACCCACAACTGCTCAAACGAATCTAATGTCAGCTGCCGTCACGCCACACTCATCGGAGGCAATTTGTCGTTATGAATCATTGCATAGTCTTTCTAAAGCCTTTGACACACTTTGCTGTTGGCAGACGCTTGTATGACCACTATGTTTTGTTGTTGTATATGGCGGATTTCCTTTGCGACTTAAGTTTTATTTTCTTTTTTTCCTCGTCTTGTTAATGTTTTGTTGCTGCAGTATTATCCTGCAGACGCGGGATACAGTAATATCCTTTGTTGGAGTATTGGTTCTTACCAATCAAAATCACAAAAATTTAACTCGAAACTAAAACAACGAAACATTCCTGGAATTCTAAAAAATTCTCGGGTTTTTTCCGGTTTTCTCCCGGATGAAAAAATTCCCGGGTTTTTCCCAGATCTCCCAGTTGTCCCGGGTCGTATACACCCTGATTCATTTATTATATTTGTTAAGGTGCCTTGTATAATCTCTATGCATTGTCTCAGTACACACATTGGTACTTCATCTAAGCCTACTGACCTTTTTATTTTTTAGTTTTTCAACAGTTTTATTGACTTCAACCTCTGTGGTTGGAAGTAACATCATTGTATTTAGTGCAACATTATTTACAGGTGTTATATTTGTTTTGGGCAATTTTTGCTGTAACATCTGTGCAATACTTGAAAAATGCTCATTTACATAGTTTGCTAAGGGTTGAGTATCATTTATTACCTTATCCCCATCCCTTAGCAGTATGTTATTCTGCATTTGTTTGCCTCTCCCATTTCCTTTTTTACAACATCACAGACTGATTTGTTTTTATTCTCTGAATTAAATATTATTTTGTCATTAAACGACTCTTTTGCAGCAATAAGCACCTTCTTATAGATCTTTTTGTATCTATGATAGAAATTTAAGAATTCTGCATCACTGCAACTCATTCTCATGGAACTGAGGTACCTATTTAAATGTTTTGGAGTACTTCTTAATACCTGCTGTTATCCGTCTGTTTTTGTGAGATCTTGATGCAAACATGCATACTTTTGGGAACGTCTTTTCAAAGTTCAATTTAAATAATGTGGAGAATTTAGAGAATTTCATGTGTGGCCCAAGATCCACCCCCTATACTTTCATGAATCAGCTGTAGCAATCTTCCCTTCCCAGTCCTGTTTGGGAGTAGGCCATGCCTAGTGAAACCCCATCTGTTGATAGTTCCGACAGGCACAAGGGGAAAATAAGCAAAGTTGGCTGCCGTCAGAGCCATCCCTAACCCCACATTGATTGGCCTCACAGCTCCATCAATGTGGCCAATCATGACACCGGAACAGCTCAATAAAGTGTACGTTGGTGCCATGAGTCAGGGAAGCTATCTTGTCCAGGTCACCAACTATGTCATACGCCCCATCCCTGTCCAAACTGTTTTCTGCACCATCCACTGTCACCACATGGTCCTCTTTAATAAAGTCCTCACATAAAGACCGTAAGTCCTCTGCCATATTACTTAGCCCTGCATTTGGCTTGAAGATACTGATGGCCTGGTATGCTGTCCCTAAACTTTCCTGTAACTGAGAGAATACATCTCGCCCATGGCTACTACCTAGCAGCAGCACTTTCTTCTTCCTAACACTTTGTACATACCTACACTTTGTGGTCTCGGTTGAAGTGTGCGCACATTTCCTGCTCCTTGTTCTACCTGAGGCTCTTCTCCACTTAAGTCTGGAAGTGGTAGATACCTGTTTTTGGTGTTAATGATAAAACTGTCAGATTTTGTTCTCTTTCTTCCTATCCTCCTACCAGCTGCCAGTTCCCAACCATCTTCCTGTCCCCTATCTCCCTTGATCCTTATCAGTTCCTTCCTTGATTCCTTCAAATGTGCCTGAAGGCACAGATTTTCCTTCCCTGTTCCCCAATCAAAATGTTCCTACTGTATACTCTGCAGTTCCAGGAGATAGCCAACATTGTCCCCACTGCATCCCCCCTAGTGAAAATATTTCCTACAAGATTGACAACAAATCCCTCTACTCACTACCTTTAGCTTTCATATGCATTTCCTCCTGCTGCTACTTGGTGGGTAGAATTTTTTATCTATCCAGTTATATCATATCGTATACTTTAATATTTACAACCAGTTATGGAGGATTTCTTTTACCAGCAGTTAGCTGATGAAATAATAGAGGAGGGTACTAGTCCTTAGGGGGCAGGGGGAAGCAGCTGTCAGTTTAGTGCCCAAAATTTCAGCAAATACTTCTAAAAAATATAGTGCTATGACTATCAACATCTTATTTGTTAAGATGATAAGCGATGCTTACCCCACACGATATCACTACGATCACTGATAATTTGAGAGAATGCCAATACTTCTCTACTGTGGATTTAAGGGGTGGGTATCATTAGTTATAAGTAATGCCAGAGAATCAGCAGAACACAGAATTTTCAGTTACCTGAGGTCATTATCAATATTGGAGGATGCCATTCAGACTAAAGAATGTGCCAGCAACATTTCAGCAATTGCTGGAGGGCTGAAACCTCAGCAATGCTTAATATACCTTGACGATATAACTGTATTCTAAAGGAATATGAAAGAGCACATACAATGGTTGAAAGAGGTCCTGAACAGGTTACATGCCATGCAACCTACATTAAGTACAGAAAAATATCATTTTGCCTTAGAGAAGATACGGTACTTAGGGCACATGAACAGCAGAGAAGGGGCGAGAACAGACATGAGGTTGGTACAAGCAGTTCAGAATTTTTTGGTTCCTAGTGTAATGGGGCTGGTCAGGGCATCTTTCTTCATCACATATTATAGAATAAGATACAGATAAATTTACAAGATGATCCGAGAATATACAAATTACAATTATGTGTTTAGTGAATTTTGGCAATATAACCAAAATGGTCTTATATTTTCATAAACAGAAATAAAAGAAGGAATTAACACAAGATTTATTTCTCAGAAAACATAATTATTTTTTATATTTCCAATTTAATTCAAAATTGTAATCACTTTTGAAATTATGAATGTCATGCTATAATTTATTCTGAGTAATAATTTGATATATTTGTAAAAAAACTAGTTAACTGTGTACAATTGTCTTTGAATGTAAAAGATAGATATTTTGTAAGATCCCTGAGCTGAGGCTGCCTGTATTACGTTTGATCTTCTTGGAGTAAACTTGTTGTCATGGCATGATTAAGTTGTTGTCTCTTCAGGATGAGAGTTGTTTACTGTCTGTAGCAGCATAGAGACTGATTTTCGATGTGATGTGCATATTCAAAATGAATAAAATAAAAATAATGGCTGGAAGAAACAGAAAACAGCATGGTTCAGATTTGAAGTAACATACCTGTTCACACCACTTAGATGTAAAAATTATTTTTTTCACCAAGCCTTGTTTCTAATGAGCCTCATTTTTCATTAAGAGCTACAAGAAACAGAGGAGTAAACTATGTGTTTTATTTATTATTTGATCTTCCTTCTTGCTAAAGATTGTGGCACAATACTAAAGTTTGTATACCTAAAAAGGTGCACATGAATATGTTTTTTCACAGTAATACAGGGGAAGTTCACAACAATGTGGGTGCTCCTGTCTGGGATAATTTAAAAGACAAATATGGATTTATGTTTTTGTAATGGATTTATGTTTTTGTAGATCAAGAAAGAGAACTACGAGGTGTGGCTAGAAAAAAACCGGACTAGTACTGGTGAAACAATAAAACGAATGCAATAAGGCTGAAAGTCGCGTGGCCTGTCACGTGACTCTCGCTCCGCCTACTGCTCGAGTTTCATCTGCCTCCTGCACTCAGTCTGCCCGTGGCGTCTGTTTTAAGTAGTTGACGTTTTGTCTGTGCGTCGGAAAATGTTGAGTGTATGGGAATAGCGTTGTAGGGTTGCCGATTCCAATGATGCACGCTACACCACATGTAATAAACACTGTTTTTATTTCTCGTAAGCACACATATACAGTTGTTTACATTCTAAATTCTCCGTACACGTCCATACACTTTCGCGCGCGACCACAGACTAGGCAAAGAGCTTGCCAAAAACAAAGATATTAACCGCGACTTGGTCGATAGTCGCCACATTAGCCCCCCCCCCCTAGAGTGTGGAGCACAAACATAAATATTGGGGCATACATGTAAAGGGAACACCCAGGGGGGAGGGAGAGGGTGTTTAATCAGAAACCATACCTTACATTACATTACGTTAGTAATTGAAGTCTTCAAGCCAGCGAGGGGGGCGGATGGTCCTGCCTGACCGGGTGAATCCTCGTACAGCAGTTGAGGGATCTGGGGAGGGGATGGTGGGTTGTGAGGGGCCAGGATAGCGGATCTGAATGCCTGTGGCGGTACGTAGGACTTTGACCGTTGATGGGTCAGTACCAACAGGCAAGGGGACAGACTGGAGGAGATGAATGTGAGTTAAGTTGTCACTGGGGAAGCTGGCTTGTTCGTAGAAGATGTACACATTACCCGGCTGTATAACAAAAAACACATTAGAGCTGCAAATAAGATCAGTGTTGACATTCACTACCACTTCCTGATACGGGTTGACAGAATCTCCACACGAGTCGTCATCGGTGACATCACACGCTCTGAGGCTGGTCCCTGATACATCACTGAATCCTAACAGGGGAGAGGCGAGGGGCTGCCTGTAGGAGGGTAAGTCATCACACGCATCACTCTGCATAGGAATGTCACACGCACCTGTAGCACTGTCACACGACTGGGAGTGGGGAACGTCACACGTGTGGGAATGGGCGTCGCTCATCCATGGACTGTCGGTAGATGCCTCATGTGAGGTGGGTGCAGCAGGGGATGGGGTCTGACTGGGTGGGGTATCGGGCAGTTCTCCCAGAGTCCATGCAGGTTTGAGGCGGCAGACGGATACCGTTTGAGGCGTGCTGTTAATGAGCACTTCGAACGTGTTGGTACGCCGTGATATGACTCTGTGCGGGCCCGTATATGGAGGTCTGAGTGCCGGTCGGATGGTGTCATCTCGCACCATGACATGAGTGCACGACACCAAGTCCTTATGCAGAAATACGGGAGGGGGCGTGTGTGGTCGAGGAGGCGGCACGCGGATGTTAGCAATTAGCTCCTTGACCTGCCCGACGAATGTCGAGTCGCAGATTTGATCTGGAGGAAGTGAAGGCTCGACTAACTCTGCTGGGAGTGTGAGGGGTTCTCCATACAGTACCTCTGCCAGGGATGCGCCGAGGTCCTCTTTGTATGCAGCCCGAACGCCTAACATTACCCATGGTAAGGCATCGGCCCACTCACCTCCGTGGCACATCAGGGAAGCTTTAAGCGTTCGGTGCCAGCGTTCCACAAGCCCATTGCTCTGGGGGTGGTATGCTGTAGTCCTAAATCGTTTCACCCCACACAGTTCACAAAGCTGTCGGAAGAGGGCAGACTCGAACTGGCGGCCCTGGTCGGTGGTGACAGAGACTGGGCAGCCGAAGCGCGAGATCCACATTAACAGCAGGGCTCGGGCCACTGCATCGGCTGTGATATTAGTGAGAGGAATAACCTCTACCCAGCGGGTAAACCTGTCAATTGCGGACAGTATGTAACGGAAGGGGCCTGAGGGGGGTAAGGGCCCGACGATATCGATGTGTATGTGCTGGAATCTTCTTTTTGCCACATCGAACGTACCCATGGGGGGCTGTGCATGACGTCCTACTTTTGCGCGCTGACAAGCCACACATGCTCGTGCCCAACTGCGACACTGTTTTATCACCCCGGGCCAAACAAAACGTTCAGATACCAGACGTGCGGAGGCGCGAATGCCAGGGTGTGCCAAGTCGTGGATACTATTAAATATGTCCCGGCGGAGAGGTGCAGGAATCACCGGGCGTATGCGTCCTGTTGAAATGTCGCACCAGATGGGTGATGAAAACCCAGGAAGTGTCCGTAACTCTAGTTTGAGTCCTGTTTTGATATCGGAACGCAATGCTGCGAGTTCAGTATCCTCTGTCTGCAATTTAGGGAGCTCACTGAGGTCCAGTTGTGAAGATAAAACCGACACCCGAGACAGAAAATCAGCGACGACATTGTCTGCGCCTCTGACGTAACGTATGTCATTCATAAACTGACATATAAGGTCCATATGCCTAAAACGTCTCGGGGATGAGTCCTTACCTGGGTTACGGAAAGCGTAAACCAATGGCTCGTGGTCGGTAAATACCACGAGATGGCGACCTTCGATATCGTCTTGGAAATATTTGATAGCAGCGTAAATAGCAAACAGTTCCCGGTCGAAGGTCGACCATTTACGTTGGGAAGCGGTCAGTTTGTGGGAGAAAAATCTGAGCGGCTGTACAACAGAACCCACGGATTGCTGGAGTACTGCCCCCACTGCTGTATCACTTGCGTCTGTAGTAAGCGAGATGGGAGCATCAGGAATGGGGTGAGCAAGCGTAACAGCTGTCTGTAAGGCTGACTTTAGATTATCAAATGCGCGACGCATATCTGGAGTCCACGTGACCGCCCGAGACCCTGATGTGTTTTTTCCTGCGAGGGCATCCGTCAGTGGGGCTTGTATGTCGGCGGCGCGGGGAATATGTTTACGGTAGTAATTTACCGTTCCAAGGAAGCGGCGGAGACCCTGAAAATCTTTGGGCAAAGGCACTGTACTAATGGCCTCCACCCGTTCAGTTAGGGGGCGGATGCCGTCGCCAGAAACTCTGTGGCCCAGAAAAGTGACACTGGTGCGGCGGAGTTGTGACTTAGTATTGTTCACTGCGATACCGTTTGCTTTTAATAGTTGGAGCACTGTATTTAAATGTTGTTCATGTTCCTCGAGGGAGGAAGAAAAAATTAACAAGTCGTCCAGGTACGCATATGCAAAGTCCAGTTTTCCAACCAGCGAGTCGATGAACCGTTGCCACGTCTGTGCAGCATTTTTAAGGCCGAATGGCATAAACAAATACTCGAACAACCCGAACGGGGTGATGATAGCGGTCTTTTCAACGTCCTCAGGTGCCATTGGCAGTTGGTGGTACGCCTTATGACAATCGACTACACTGAAAATTTGTGCCCCATGCAGCTGGGAAGCAAAGTCTTGAATATTTGGGACGGGATAATTATCTAAAATTGTTCTGGTGTTAAGCGCCTGATAGTCACCGCAGAGGCGGAAAGTGTCATCTTTCTTAGGCACCAAATGAATGGGTGACGACCAACAACTAGAAGAAGGGCGGATAGTCTTATTATCTAAAAGTTCCTGAACAATAGCTTTAGCGTGTTTAAGTTTTTCCGGATTTAAACGCCTAGCCTTTGCACGTACCGGTGGGCCTTCTGTGGTATTTATTCTGTGGACAGTACCGTTATTGATCGCGAACACCGATGGGGATGCTGGACCAGCACCCGTTGCACTGTGACTAACCTGTAATGCACACGTGTGTGTGTCCAAGGCCGGCAGTTCAGCAGCGGTGGCGGTGATCCACTGGTAGTCCTTGTCGAAGAGCTCGGTGGGGTACCTGGTAGCGTCGCGGGTACAGCTTCCGTCCGGCAGTAGAAATGTCACGCGGCGTCGGCTGCCGGTGCGAGGAAGTGGTGCGGGGGTTGGGGGCGTGGCCGTGTGCGACAGCTGGGCGGTCCGCTTACGCGTGTCCGTGAGCTTGGCTTGCACGGCGGCGATGCGTAAGCGGAGGGCCCCATTGCTGTCCCGAAGTTCGTCGTTGTGTGATCTAAGAGAAAGCACTGTAACAGCAGTTTCCGCTAGCTCACACAGCAGAATGGCGCTTTCGGATGAGAGGGGTAAGATATCTGAACCGGTGGTACGGTCTCCCGAGTTAAAGGTTAGTGTACCTCGTTGTAGGTCGGGTGACAGTGCGTGGGCTAAGAGAAAATCTACCCCAAGCACGGGTTCATCCACATCCGCGATAACGAAAGTCCACTGTAAGGGCGTATTAATGTCCTGCAGTTTAAGGCTTAAATTCGTTATTCCATGAGAGCGGATCAGGGAATTATTGGCGGCTCGAAGCGGGGGGCAAGGCTGAAGCTCGAATTTAATACCTGCGGACAAAGGTATCACACTAACCTCGGCCCCCGTGTCGACTAGAAATGAAAGGCAAGACACTGCATCTTTCACGTACAAGCGTCCTGGCGCGTGAGGAGAAGAAGTATTTAGTGATAGGCGTCTGTGCGGTTCAACGCGGCCCGTAGCGCCTGAATTGGGTCGCGTTATTAGTTTGGGAACGCACATGGAGAACGACAGTTCTTAGCCGCGTCGCCAAAGCGGGAGTGGAAATAACACCAAGCGGGGCGGCGCGTGGCGTCGCCCGTCGTGCTGGTTGAGGTCGAAGCGGCAGTGGAGGGGGACTTGTTTGTAGTTCCCTCCGATGGCGACGCTGCAGTAGTGCTGGTAGGAGAGGAGTTACTGCGGCGGTTGCCAGGCGGCGTTGGCTCCGCGCGCATGCGTGGAGCGAGTCGTGCGCACTCTGTACTGCAGAATGGGAACTTCCGCGCAGGTGTGCCAACCCCTGAAGCCTGAGGGCACCCTGGGGGGGTATGCGGGGGTCTGCGATCTTCAGTTTGGCATCTAGTGGGGCCGAAGTTACATGTAGAAGGTGAAGTTGAACTTGCTGGGGAAGTTTCAGCAACCAGATGGTCCAAAGCATAATGTCCGGCATGTGATGCGTGTCAATCATAGCGCGGAGATGACGCCAGAGTTGCGACGGGGACCTGGATCCCAGCAATTCCTGACTGATGAGGCGGATAGCTTCCTCTGGCGATGTGGATAGTCGCTCGAGGATGGTGCGTCGGGCGAACGCATATTTGTCCGTAGCGGGGGGCGAAGCCACAATGTCGCAGATCAGATCCAGTTCGTCATGGAGGTGACACAGTAAGCATAGGAACTTCAAAATTGTCGTCGGCGACGCCGTGTAGCTGCAGGACGTGGTCGACCAAGGCAAACCATGTGCATGGGTGATCCTTGCGAAGGGGTGGTAGCTTCGGCCAACGGGTGGGAAAGTCTTGACGTAAATGTTTATCAGAAACTGTCTCTCCCTGTCCATAGTTCTGCAACGTAATTGTCTCGGGTGCAGTAGCGGCGCACCAGCTTCCGCCACTGTCAGTGGCACGCGGCACGGTAGGCGCGGCTGGCTCGACCTTGGTCGAGAAATCAACGAATCGGGCGGTCGATGGAGTAACGCCGACGGGCGTAGAATGGACCGGCGCGGTAGAATCGACCGTAGTCGACCGATGTGCGGCGAACGACGGAATACAGTTTCCGGGCCCCTCCCCTACAGGTGCATTAAAATAGTTAAAATCACCTAATGTTTGTGGAACACACGCGGCAGGAACGGCGTGTGCCGTCGGAAACACTCGTAAAGCGGACGCTGGTGGTGTAGGGGGGGTTGGTGCAAAATCCGGAGTTCCGGCAGAAATATGAACTCTCCTGTCTTGAGCGTCCGGCTCGATTTGTACCGTCACTGATTCGGGTGGAAAATTCACTCTTGCACTTGGGAAACCTGTAAACATAGTCACTGGGGTTTGAGCACATTGTGTTGGCTGTTGAGCACTCGGAACACGTGGCTGTGGAATTGTATAAACACTGTCCTGTTGAGTACAGCTAGTAGAACTATTGCGGACGCCCGGTGGATAATTGTAAAACCATGCCGAAGCGTCCGTTGGAACACTTAGTTGGCACGTGGTCGGTGTAGCAGGCGGCAAGCGCTCCATTGTGTACTGTTCGACGGTATAAGATTTCGATGTAGCACTCGCGAACAAAATTCGGGGTCACCAGTATGGGAATAGCGTTGTAGGGTTGCCGATTCCAATGATGCACGCTACACCACATGTAATAAACACTGTTTTTATTTCTCGTAAGCACACATATACAGTTGTTTACATTCTAAATTCTCCGTACACGTCCGTACACTTTCGCGTGCGACCACAGACTAGGCAAAGAGCTTGCCAAAAACAAAGATATTAACCGCGACTTGGTCGATAGTCGCCACAAGTGTACAGAAAGAACAGCGTGTTAACATCAAATTTTGTTTCAAACTAGGAAAATCTGCAAGTGAAACGTTTGTAATGTTACAACAAGTGTACGGCGATGATTGTTTATCGCGAACACAAGTGTTTGAGTGGTTTAAACGATTTAAAGATGGCCGCGAAGACACCAGTGATGACACTCGCACTGGCAGACCATTGTCAGCAAAAACTGATGCAAACATTGAAAAAATCGGTAAACTTGTTCGACACTTTCCTTGTCAACTCCTGTTAACTCAGACACTGCTCTGATTGTTAAACGGCGATCTTGTCGAACAAGTTTACCGATTTTTTCAATGTTTGCATCAGTTTTTGCTGACAATGGTCTGCCAGTGCGAGTGTCATCACTGGTGTCTTCGCGGCCATCTTTAAATCGTTTAAACCACTCAAACACTTGTGTTCGCGATAAACAATCATCGCCGTACACTTGTTGTAACATTACAAACGTTTCACTTGCAGATTTTCCTAGTTTGAAACAAAATTTGATGTTAACACGCTGTTCTTTCTGTACACTCAACATTTTCCGACACACAGACACAACGTCAACTACTTAAAACAGACGCCACGGGCAGACTGAGTGCAGGAGGCAGATGAAACTCGAGCAGTAGGCGGAGCGAGAGTCATGTGACAGGCCACGCGACTTTCAGCCTTATTGCATTCGTTTTATTGTTTCACCAGTACTAGTCCGGTTTTTTTCTAGCCACACCTCGTACATGTGGATTTATTTAAAAATCACTGTCAATGAAATTATTATGTATAAATTGAGGTACAAATAAAACAACCATTAGTGGTTGATGATAATTACAATGAACAATAATAAACCTTGCACTTGGTCATCAATGGCAGTGAAATGGATACATCAAGATAAGTAGAAAATTTGTACACTTTCTACTTATCTTGATGTGTCCATATGTACTGCCATTGTTGAGCAAGTCACATGTTGATTGTGGTTCATCTTACCTATCATCTATCATTTGAACAATCATGTTTAGAAAATGAAACTCCAGAACAATCACCTGTTTCAAACCTCCAGAAAAGAAATAGACGGTTTTCAATGCGATAGGGTCTGCAGCTGTGATGATTTTTTTGAATGATATCTTGAAGCCTTCAGCTGCCATTTTCTTTATTTCCTGTATGATTGGACAATTTCGGCCTTAGGCCATTTTCAAGTATTTTATGTATGATTTTTTGGTAACAGATTATGTCATATACATCGTTGCTCCTATGACATCATGTCATGCTCACAAATTAGTTCGAGGTGTTTATGAGTATAACATGATGTCATAGCAGCAACGACTTATATGACATAATCTGTTAACAAAAAATCATCCATAAAATACTTGAAAATGGCCTAAGGCTGTACAGGAAATAAAGAAAATGGCAGCTGAAGGCTTCAAGAAATCAGCCAAGAAATAGAGGGTATCTCACTGAAAAACAACTTTATTTCTGCTGAGAGTAGAAACTTTTTTAACTGTCAGTAACTGAGGGTTGGGAGATTTTGACAAAGGGGACATCAACAATAGACAATAATGAAGCAACTGTTCACATTGAGAATATAGTCAAAAACATACCTGAACAAGAATCTATTTTGTTAGCTGAACCAACCATATAGCTTGTACTGAAAACTGTAATGTGTCTAAAACAGTCAACAAAGAGTAAAACATAAATAATTTATTTAATGATTTATAAACTGTGTATGCGAGTGAAGAGGACAATTTAAATGAAAGTGTTGCAAATACAGTAAATGATTTTGGTATAGAAACATACTGCTTACCTGCTGTAAATGATGAATCATTACTTGAACTGGCTACAGGAAATGAACTTTTTACATTAGTTACCAAAAATAATTTTGAACCTCCCATTTACAAATGAGTTGTATGAAAAGAAGTTCCTGAATTTTTTAAAGGTTTATCAGTTTTCAAAAATTATTATGATTGTGTAGTAAACTACAGGTTAATTGGGGAATGATGTATCAAAACAAATTTTGAAGTTTTTAGAAATAGTAGCAAGCATGTTTGTAATGTTTACAACATCTAACTCTTATACAAGATTCTGAAAAAGAAAGTTGTTACTCACCATACAGCAGAGATGCTGAGTCACAGATAGGCACAACAAAAAGACTGTCACAAATATACAAATAAAGCTTTCAGCCAGAAAGGCCTTCGTCAAAAGTAGGCAACAGACACACACACACACACACACACACACACACACACATACACGTAAACACAACTCACACACCAATGACTGCAGTCTCAGGCAATTGAAGCCACACCAGTGCATGATGGGAGTGGTGACTGAATGGGGTTAAGGAGGAGGCTGGGGCGGGGAATGGGAGGGATAGTACGGTAGGGGTGGCGGACAGTGAAGTGCTGCTGGGGAGCACATAGGGACAAGGTGAAGAGACAGTAGGGCAGCTACGTGCTGTCGGCAGATTAGACGGAAGGTGGAAGCTTGGGGGAGGGGGGAGGGGGGGCAGAGGTGCGGGGAAGGGGGGAGGAGGGTAGCAGAAAAGGAGAGAAATAAAAAGATTGTGTGCAATGGTGGAATGAGGGCTGTGTAGTGCTGGAATTGGAATAGGGAATAGGCTGGATGGGTGAGGACAATGACCAACGAAGGTTGAGGCAAGGAGTGTTATGGAAACATACAATATATTGCAGGGAAAGTTTCAATCTCCACAATTCAGAAAAGCTGGTGTTGGTGGGAAGGATCCATATGGCCAAGCTGTGATGCAGTCATTGAAATGAAGGGTGTCATGTGTGGCAGCGTGCTCAGCAACAGGGTCATCCATTTGTTTCTTGGCCATTCATGCAGACAGACAGCTTGTTGGTTGTCATGCCCACACAGAGTGCAGCACAGTGGTTGCAGCTTAATTTGTAGATCACATGACTGGTCTCACAGGTAGCCCTGCCTTTGATGGGATAGTTGATGTTTGTGACCGGACTGGAGTAGGTGGTGGTGGGAGGATGTATGGACAGGTCTTGCATCTAATTCTATTACAGGGGTATTTTATTTTATTTTTTTTATTTGGTATGCGTATTCCATAGATCCGTACATGCGAGTGATTCGCCTGGATGTGGAATGTGTCAATACAATTGTACAAATACAATTAATGCTACAGAATAGTAATATAATACAATGATATAGATATTATAAGTATCTCATTTACAAACTGTCATTAAACTAGTATAGCAATTCTCAGTATAACATTATAACATTAACACTATGACATTAACATAATATTGTATCATCCATCTAATAACTAAGAGACTAAATACATCTATTATTAAGGGAGGGCATTACTTCTGGAAAATAATTCATCTAACGAGTACAGTGGATGGTCGAGCAGGTATTTTTTTAACATACCTTTGAACAGCGTTTCATTTTCTATTGTGCATTTAATATAATTAGGCAATGCATTAAAAGTCTTTATAGCAGCATACTTTACTCCCTTCTGTACAAGTGTTAAATTTTTTAGTTCAACATGTAGATCATCTTTACCTCTAGTATTGTAGTTATGATATGAACAATTGGTTTCATACTGAGCATAGTCTTTATTAACTACATTCATCAGAGAGTATATGTACTGACATGTTGTGGTCAGAATACCTAACTGTGGAAAAAGTTTTCTACATGAGGTTCGTGGAGGAACCCCACACATGATTCTGACTGCTCTCTTCTGAGCAGTGAAGATTTTTTTTGAGGCTGGTGAATTACCCCAGAATATTATTCCGTAACTCATTAATGAGTGGAAGTACCCAAAGTAAGATGATTTTAAAATGTTGATGTCCCCAAAATGAGTAATTATTCTTAGAGCAAAAGTTGCTGATGAAAGCCTTTTTAGAGTAAGGGACACATGCTGTTCCCAGTTGAGCCTACTGTCAATGTGAACCCCCAGGAATTTAGTGGATTGCACCTGTTCTAGTTCCTGGTTGTCATGGGCAATTACTATATTTTCTAGAGTTTTATTTTTTGTGTGGAACTGTATAAAATTAGTTTTTTTAATATTAACTGAAAGAGAATTAATTGAAAACCAAGCTGTAACTTCTCTGAGTATATCATTAACATCAGTCTCCAGATCAGCAGTAGACTTACCATCTACGACAATGCTTGTATCATCAGCAAACATTGTGAATTCACAACTTTTACTAATGGACAGGGGTAAATCATTAACATATATTAAAAACAGCAAGGGCCCAAGGACAGATCCCTGGGGAACTCCATGCTGAATTTTGCCCCATTCAGAATCCACTAGATTAGGAGATCCTTTGTTGCAGCCATTTAGAACCACCTTTTGTTTCCTGTCTTCAAGATATGATTTTAGCCAGTTACCTATAGGCCCTTTGATTCCGTAATGATAGGCCTTCTCCAAGAGTATCTTGTGGTTTACACAATCAAAGGCCTTGGAAATGTCACAGAAGACACCAACTGGTGACTTCTTACTATTAATAGACTCCAAGACATCATTTGTGAGTGAATATATGGCACGCTCTGTGGAAACGCCTTTTTGAAAACCAAACTGTCTATGGTTAATAATATTAAGTTTATCTAGATGTGCCACAATCCTGTTATACACTGCCTTTTCAAGAACCTTTGAAAATGTTGTTAAGAGAGAGACAGGACGATAATTTTTTACATCTGTAGCATCGCCAGACTTGAAAAGAGGTCTCACAATGGCATATTTCATTCTCTCTGGAACAACTCCCTCATAAAGAGACGTGTTGCAAATGTGAGCAAGTACTACACTTACATCATTACTGCAGGCTTTCAACAGTTTATTAGAGATGTTATCTATACCTGAAGATCCTTTACTTTTCAATGAGTGAATTATTTTTTTAATTTCATTAACAGTTATGGGTGTTACATTTATATCATTAAAACATTGTGGGAGGTTAAGTTTCAGAATATCTAAAGCTTCCCCAAGGGCACCATTGCAACCTATTTGAGAGGTGACACTTAGAAAGTGGTTGTTAAATGTGTCTGCCATCTGTTTACTATCAGTTATTTCCAAATCATTAATTTTTAGGACAGCTGTTTTTTCATTGTCAGATGGTGCAGTACCTGTTTCCCTCTTTATTACATTCCAAATCGTTCTGATTTTATTGTTTGAACAGTTAATTTCAGATTGCATGCACATACTTTTAGATTTTTTAATGACTTTATTTAAGATTTTGCAGTATGTCCTATAATATTTCATCTGCAGGGGATTATTGGATTGTCTAGATATTATATACAGTTCCCTTTTTCTCTGGCATGATATTTTTATGCCCTTGGTGAGCCATGGTTTTTTGCTTGATTGCCTGTTCTGTAGTCTACAGACCTTTTTTGGAAAGACATGTTCAAATATACCTGATAATTCATCAGTAAATAAATTATATTTTGTATTAACATCATTTGCAAGATAAACATACCTCCAGTCAGTCTCCCAAATGCATAATTTGAATTTTTGGATATTTTCCTCATTCATGTTTCTAATGGTTTTCCACTGTGCACTAGCTTTGTTCTGATTTGTATTAAAGTTGTCAATTGTGAGTATTTGCCCATCATGATCAGAGAGACCATTTATGACTTTTTCAACTTTGATGTGATTAGTTTTACTCATATCTACAAAGATATTGTCTATTAGAGTGCTGGAAGTGGCAGTAGTTCTTGTGGGAAAACTGACAGTGGAGACAAGGTTGTAGGTATGCATTAAATTTGCAAACTCTGTCTTAGAAGATGAGCTTTCTAGGAAATCTATATTAAAATCTCCAGTCACTATAATGTCCCTATTTTTTCTTGTTAGATACAATAGCACAGAATCTAATTGTTTCATGAATACTTTAAAATTACCAGATGGAGCCCTGTATACTGCTACGATTGCCAGTTTCTTGTTAGCTTCTACTATTTCTGTGACACATGCCTCAAAGTCTTTCTCTACACAATATTTCTCTACATCTATTGTATTAAAAGACAGGCTGTTTTTCACATAAATAACTGCCCCACCTTTGCACATATGCTTTCTACAAAATGAGGTAGCTAAAACATAGTTTGGTATATTGAGCATTTCGATGCCAAAAGTGATATGGTGTTCTGTCAGACAGAGAATATGAGCACAATTTGCGCCTGTTGGTTCATCAATATTTACAATAAATTGGTCTAACTTACAGAGCAGGCTTTGAATATTTTGGTGAAAAATTTTGAGCTTATTTTTAATTACATGATTGGTTGTGGTGCTGCCATTGTTGGGACTGAGTTTTATTTCTTTTGACATACTAGTATTACAGGAACAGTTTTCTGCAGGGAGGAGGGAGCTGTTGTGCTGGTAACACCCACATTTGTTGTTATTAACTACATTACTTACATTCTGATTGGAACCTTCCCCCTTCTGCCCCAGTACCATAAAAAATCCCCATTTGCAGCTGAGGACTTTCTTGATCTCAGGCACATCCTATGTGGAGCAGCTGCAGACACTAGTGTGCTCCTTTCTGCCATAGAGGGCGGATCTCCTGTTGGCGAGGTTTCTACACTGTCAGCTTGTACACTTGATCCTGTGGGGGTTGGTGTTGCTGTTGTAGTTGCATAGTATGTAGCTGCATCTGCTGAAGCTGCTTTGGAAACTTCTGCCCTAGTTGAATCATTTATCTCAGCTGTTTTTGAAGAAAGTGGAGATTCTAGTCCTGGACCTGTTGTCAGTGATTCAGTTTCATTTCCTTGTTGGAAATTTTCAGTTGCTGTGTTTGGTGGTGGAAGTGGTATGGTCGTGCTATTCTTGTCCTTAACTGCCTTCACTGCATTAAGGATTTCTCGACTAATGAATGATTTTCCGAGTTTATTTCTGTGAAGCCCATGCCTTGTAAAATGACTTCTCTCTGCGGATGGTACGTCCACATATGTGGCATTTGGGAGGCTTCGGCAGATTTTCTCAAATTTCCTATTAGTAACTGTGATTTCTTTGTTGACACAGGATTCTTCTATAAGATCATGTCTTTGTGGGATACTGGCAATGAAGAAGTTAACATCTGTAATTTTCTGTAATGTACTTCTTAGAGCTCTTGTGGCGAGTTTGCCCTCGTTCCTATAAACATCATTAGCACCTCCTATTATTAGACAGTTGCTTCCCAGCTTCAAAGAATGTTCACAGTCTTTTAAAACTTCGCGCAAAGGGGCACCCGGTTTCGTTATTCCACTAACCTTGAATATAGTTTGCATGTTACACAAAATGTCGGCTATGCCCTTTCCATGACTGTCTGAAAGTATGAAAATATCTTCTTTTTTCTTCTTACCTGTATTGGTAGATATCTTGTTTGCGCGATAAGTATGTTCCATGTATTTTCTGGTATTTTCTTTCTTGTTATTACAGGACTTCGTAGGCCTACTGAAATGATTTGTGGTCGCTGCATTTGATGAAAGTACTTCCTTTCTTTGGCTCTTTTCACATATTTCATATTCATCACACGTTAAAAATTCAAACTTATTTGCTTGTGGGAGACGAAAGTTGTTTTCGTTACGATTAACACGACAAAACTTTTTAGGCCTAATAAAGTTACCGTTTTGTTCGTTTACAACCGTTTCACTACCCTTTGAATGGTCTATCACTTCTTCCAGCTTCTGTACACTATCTATCACTGATTCAAGCTTCTCTACATATAGTTTAGCTAACATAAGATCATATTTTAATGAAGAAGTCGTGCATTCTTCTTCGCATTCCGTTTGTAAACACACGATATAACGATAGTTACAGTGCACATTTCCACAGTCACAGGTCATGTTTTTTTCCTCTAAGACATTTAAACATTGACGATGGATCCATTTCTGTGACCACGAACATAATTTAACACCATATTTCACCTTCTTACTGCATTTTACACACACAGGATTTAAAAACTCGTAATTTTCCGCGGATCGGTTTATTAGTACGTCTACACGCGCCGCCATCTTAAACGGCATGAGGTAAGGGTTTGGGAGAAGGCTTTTGTAGGGTTAGATGAGTATATTGTGTAGGTTCGGTAGACAGCAGAATACCACTGTAGGAGAGGTGGGAAGGATATTGGGCAGGACATTTCTCATTTAGGGCATGATGAGAGGTTAATGAAACCCTGGTAGAGAATGTAATTCAGTTGCTCCCATCATAGGTGGTACTGAGTTACAAGGGGAATGCTCCACTGTGGACAGACGGTGGGACTCTGGGAGGTGGTGGGAGACTGGAAAGATAAGGCTTGGGAGATTTGTTTTTGTACAAGGTTGGGAGGATAATTATAATCTGGGAAGGTTTTAGTGAGACCCTCGGTATATTTTGGGAGGGACCGCTCATCTCTGTAGGTGCAATGACCATGGTTGTCTGTGCTGTATGGAAGGGACTTCTTGGTATGGAACGGGTGGCAGTATGTCGAAGTGGAGGTATTGCTGGTGGTTAGTGGGTTTGATATGAATGGAGATACTGGTGTAGCCATCTTTGAGGTGGAGGTCAACAGCTAGGCAGGTGGCTTGTTGGGTTGTGTAGTATCAGGTGAAGCAAATGGGGGAGAAGTTGTTCAGGTTCTGGAGGAATGTGGATAGGGTGTCATCATCCTTGATCCAGATCGCAACGATGTCATCAATGAATCTGAACCAGGTGATGCGTTTAGGAATCTGAGTGTCTAGGAAGGATTACTCTAGATGGCCCATGTATAGGTTGGCACAGGATGGTGCCATGTGGGTGCCCATAGCTATACTCTAGATTTGTTTCTAGGTAAAGCCTTCAAAGGAGAAGTAATTGTGGGTGAGGATATAGTTGGTCATGGCGACTAGGTAGGAGGTTGTAGGTTTGGAATCCATTGGGCATTGGGAATGTTAGTGTAAGGCCAGGGGCATTAGGAATGTTAGTGTACAGGGAGGTGGCATCAATAGTGACGACCATGGTACCTTGTGGTAAAGGGACATGAACTGTGGAGAGTCGGTGGAGGAAATGGTTGACATCTTTTATATAGGAGAATAGGTTCTGGGTAGTAGGTTGAAGGTATTCCACTGTAGGGACCAGAAGAAGGAGAGGTCTTCAACAAGTCCTGCATGACTGAATTTGGGAGTGGGGCAAAAGGTGAGGCCTTGGGAAAGGACTGGTATTTCTGTGGGACCAAGGCTTTTGGAGGATAGGTTCATGACTGTGTTTTGGATCTGTTGAGGTTCTGGGTTCTGTGTGGTGATGGGAGGGAGTTTTAGAGGGTGGGGTAAATGTAGTAGGTCTGCGAGACAGGGTTTGTCAGCTCTGAGTAGACATGGGAGAGGTTTGGAGGTTGTTGTAGAGGTGGTAGACAGTGGTACTCCAAGGCAGGAGTGGGAAGTGAGTAGGGTGGAGAGCTTTTGGAGGCAGTGTTGTGCACGTTGCTCTAGTTCCTGGATGGCAAGAGTTACAATGTGTGCTATGGGTACCAGGAATTTGGGATTGCACAGCAGTAGAATTTTGTGGATGGAGAGAAGGTACTACACCGAGGTTCAGACTTGGTTGACATGGTTGTGCAGGACTGTGTTGGTGAGGGCTAAGGACTGGGAGAATCTGAACAGATCGAGGTCGTTGTGGAAGGAGAGGTGGCAGCCGGAAATGGATAATTTGATGGTAAGACCTTTTGGGGGATTCCATGAGCCAAGCAACAACGCAGAAAGAGTATGTGGGGCTGGGATCTGGCTACGTATAAGGAAACTTTTCTGTATTGACTCAGATGGAAGGAGCAAGGATCCGTGGCCGTGGAAAAAATGCGAAAAATTACATAAATAACGTACAATTACATCTGAAAAAATTGGCAAAAAAGCACCCAAATACATGTGAAAAATCACGAGAAGGATTAAATGGATGGAATAGCTGGAAACAAAATGAAATCTGAGGGAGTCAACAATAGTGAAAGGCGAAAACTCACGGAAATTGGCCAAATCACCTCCTGTTAACTTTCCAGAATTTCTTAGATACCTAGATGTTAACCTCCACATCAAAGATTAGGTCAGAAACTCTGTCCATATCAAACATAACCACCAGCAATACCTCCACTTCGACAGCTTCCACCTGTTCCATACCAAGAAGTCCCCTCCATACAGCTTAGCCACTTGTGGTTGTCGCATCTACAGACACGAGCGATCCCTCTTGAAATATACTGATGGTCTCACTAAAGCCTTCACAGGTTAATTATCCACCCAACCTTGTACAAAAACAAATCTCCCATGCCTTATCTTTCCAGTCTCCCACCACCTCCCAAAGTCCCACAGTCCAGCCTCAGAGGAGCATTCCCCTTGTAACTCAATACCTTCCAGGACTGGAGCAACTGAATTACATTCTCTGCGAGGGTTTTGATTACCTCTCATTGTACCCTGAAATGAGAAATGTCCTGCCCACTATCCTTTCCACCCCTCCCACAGTGGTATTCCGCTGTCCACCAAACCTACACAATATACTCATCCAACTCTATATAACCCCTGCTCCCAACCACTTACTTCATGGCTCATACCCCTGTAACAGACCTAGATGCAAGACCTTTCCATACATCCTCTCACCACCACCTAATCCAGTCCGGTCACAAACATCACCTATCCCTTCAAAGGCCCGTGAAACCTGCCATGTGAATTACAAGCTAGACTGCAACCACTGTGTTGCATTTTATGTGGGCACAACAACCAACAAGCTGTCTGTCCGCATAAATGGCCACTGACAAACTGTGGCCAAGAAACACCTGGACCACCCTGTTGCTGAGCACACTGCCCAACATGACATCCTTCATTTCAATGACTGCTTCACAGCCCATGCCATATGGGTCCTTCCTGCCAACACCAGCTTTTCTGAATTGCACAGGTGGGGACTTTCCCTGAATATATCCTACATTTCTGTAACCATCCTGGCCTCAACCTTTGTTAGTCATTGTCCTCACCCATTCAGCCTCCTCCCTGTTCTCATTCCAGCACTACACAGCCCTCATTCCACCATTGCACCCAGTCGTTATACTTCTCTCCTTTTCTGCTATCCCGTCCCCCTCCCCACCACTCCCCTGCTTTCCGTATAACCTCTCGACCGCACATAGCTGCCCTACCCTCTCTCCACCTCATCCCTGTGTGCTCCCCAACAGCACTTCACTGACTGCTACCCCTACCCTACTATCCCTCCCCCTCCCTGCCCCTGCCACAGCTTCCTCCTTACCCCCACCCAGTTGCCACTCCCTTAATGCATTGGTGCTGCTGTTCGCAGTGTGGCTTCATTTGGCTGAGACTGCAGTCATGTGTGTGAGTTGTGTTTGCATGAGTGTGGATGTGTATATGTCTGTCATCTATTTTTGATGAAGCCCTTACTGGCTGAAATCTTTATTTGCAACAGTCTTTTTGTTGTGCTATGTATGACTCGGCATCCCCACTCTATGGTGAGTAGCAACTTTCCTTTTCATAATATTGTTACATTCCATCCTGGATTTTCCAGTGTTTGATACAAGATTTTGTTACTTTAACTTGAAAATTGCAATGACTGGTCAGAAATCATGCAAAAATGTTTTGAAACAACACAGTAACAATGCTAATGATATAACATATTTGCATGCTGCGTTTAATTCAGTAAAAAATTGCTGTATTTTTGAGCTGACACTTGTTCAGAGGAAAAAATTGTAATTTATAAAAGTAGAGTTACACTATGTGATCAAAAGTATTCAGACACATGTCTGAAAATGACTTACAAGTTCGTGGCACCCTCCATCAGTAATGCTGGAATTCAATATGGTAAGGCCCACCCTTAGCCTTGGTGACAGCTGCCACTCTCACAGGCATATGTTCAGTCAGGTGCTCGAAGGTTTCTTGAGGAATGACAGCCCATTCTTCATGGAGTGCTGCACTGAGGATAGGTATTGATGTCAGTGAGGCCTGGCACGAAGTCGGTGTTCCAAAACATCCCAAAGGTGTTCTATAGGATTCAGGTCAGGACTACATGCATGCCAGTCCATTACAGGAATGTTATTGTCGTGTACCCACTCTGCCAAAGGCCGTGTGTTATGAACAGGTGCTCGGTCGCGATGAAAGATGCAATCACCATCCCCGAATTGCTCTTCAACAGCAGGAAGCAAGAAGCTGCTTAAAACATCAATGTAAGCCTGTGCTGTGATAGTGCCATGCAAAACAACAAGGGGTGGAAGTCCCATCCATGAAAAAACACAACCATATCATAACACCACCGTCTCCGAATTTTACTGTTGGCACTACACACGCTGGTAGACGACGTACACTGGGTTTTCGCCATACCCACACTCTGCCATCGGATCACCACATTGTGTACCATGATTTGTCACACCACACAACATTTTTCCACTGTTCAGTCATCCAATGTTTATGCTCCTTACACTGAGTGAGGTATTGTTTGGCATTTACCAGCGTGATGTGTGGCTTATGAGCAGCTGCTCGACCATGAAATCCAAGTCTTCTCACTGTCGTAGTACTTGCAATGGATCCTGATGATGTCTGGAATTCCTGTGTGATGGTCTGGATAAACGTCTGCCGATTACACACTATGACCCTCTTCAACTGTCAGCGGTCTCTGTCAGTCAACAGACGAGGTCGGCCTGTAAGCTTATGTGCTGTACGTGTCCTTTCACATTTCCACTTCACTACCAAATTGGGAACAGTGGACATAGGGATGTTTTGGAGTGTGAAAATCTCACATACAGACGTATGACACAAGTGACATCCAATCACCTGACCACGTTCGAAGTCCCTGAGTTCCGCAGAGTGCCCCAGTCTGCTCTCTCACGAGGTCTAATGTCTAATGAGGTTGCTGATATGGAGTACCTGGCAGTAGGTGGCAGCAAAATGCACCTAATATGAAAAATATATGTTTTTCAGGGTGTCTGGATAGTTTTGATCACATAGTGTATGTCAAATTATAATCAAGTAATCTACTTTTAATGGTTCCACAAATTTAAAGAGAAGATTAACAGCAGAATACATAAGTATCACAGTGTGTGATGGTCAAGAGACCAAAGAGACCTCCTGACAAATACAGCACTGCAGCATAGTAATGCATGCAAATTATGTTCATGAGAGAAAAAATTATTTTCTTGTCTTATTTTACTTGTAATATGAACTTTGATTTTTGATTGTGATGTGGATAACATCAGAATGTATGTTAGCTTGTGCACTACCATCTTGGTGTTTCTGTAAGGTAAGCTTACTGCTTTTAATAAGGTTTTGAAATGACTTGTAAAGTAAGAAGAATATTTTGTCAGAGGTGATGATTAATCACGATGTGTTAGGGCTTGATGATGATGATGATGATGTCCATAATTACATTGATTTATAGGGAGAAATATGATGATGATGAGGAGGAGGAAGCAGGTGGTTATGAACTTAGTGTCATGTATGGTAGTAAATAATGTTCATGAAATCATATGGTGTGAAGTCATGATGAAGTATTTATAACTGGAAAAATGATCTGTTGCCATGTTTGTTTGAGTCAATAAGAGATTTTGTAGTCTAGAAATACTTAATATTTTTCTTTCTTTAGCTATACAGTGTGATTTTCAAATAACGCATGTAGTGACCTGCAGGCAAAAGTTGTAATTATTTGAGGTATCATGCATAAAATACGTTCATTACTGAAAAGATTATGGAAAATCAGGATAATTAGTTGTGTTTCTAATGGTATGCTATAGTAACAAAGTTAATGATTAATGGAAGAATACAGAAATTATTAAAGTTAGTATTGGAGGCAGAGAAATGCTTGTCATGAATAACAACTATTTTCAATCATTCCACATATAATATGAAATACTTGTCACTCATTGGCAACAACACAGCTTTACGAAAAATTACAGTAATTAACTTAATATAAATGTAGTAAGAAAAAAGCACATGTCCTGATCCTTGTGAAGTAGGTGATGTTGAGAGTATAATAATGATGCTGCTGGAATTGTTATCTGTAGTGAGGTAATGAAGAAGTGAATGTTGTACTACTCTCTTGATGTTTCTGTGACATGAGTTTATTACTTTTAATAACATTTTGAAGTAACTTGTAAGGCCAGAAGAATATATTGTGAGAGAAGAGGATTAATAGCAATGTGTTAGGGCTTTATGATGATGATGTCAGTCATTATGCTGATGTATACGGAGATGTGATGTTGATGGAGGAAACAGTTGGTTAGGAACTCAGTGTCATGTAAGATAGTAAATTTTGTTATGAAATCATATGGTATGAAGAGTTGTGGTATGAAGCCATGTTTTCAATGAGCCTCATTTTCGACATGAACTTTGTATTTTATTTATTATTTGATCTTCCTTCTCATTTAAAGTAGTTGCACTTACTAGAGTTAGTAGACCTAAAAAAGTGCATAAGAATATGGTTTTTCATGATAATAGAGGGGAAGATCATAATACTAGGATGGGTACAGAGCTACAATCTTTTTTAAGGGTGTCCAATTATTATATCAAATTTGTATAGGGCTTCACAGATATTGCATGGTCACTCATGCAACTGTCGAGAAAAGGTGTAAAATTCGAGTTGAAGGAGTGCCAACAGGCTCTGAGGGACTGACAACAAGCTCAGAGTTGATTTTCCCAGACTATGAGAAGGAGTTTGTGCTATCATGTGATTTCTCCAGTCAGGCATTAAGGCTTGTTTTGAGTCAGGTGGTATATGGTGAGCAACATCCTATGGCTTAGCTTTTCAACAACTAAGTAAAGTGGAAAAGAACTATTTAATGAGAGAATAAAATGCTCAGCTTAATAACTAGTCACATATTTTCACTGTTACTTTTATAGGAATAAATTCAAAGTAGTAGGACCATGCAGCTATAAAGTGGTTTTTGTGGTTGAAGGACCCTTCTAGCAGGCTCACAAGGTGGTTTCTGGGGTTGACGGACCGCTGTATCAGGCTCACAATGTGATTGTAAAGACTGAATGAATTTGATTATGAAGTTGTGGACAAGCTGGGTAAAATGCAGGGAAAAGTGGATGGGTTGGGCACAGAAAAGCAGCAATCATGCAGGCAGTGGGACAGAGCCTTTCTGGATGGTATGCAGAGCATACCACTGCTGTCAAATGCAATAAGCTGTACATGATGCAGCCACAGTTTAGGATGTGTGATGGTCTTTATGATAGGGCCACACTTGGTGGTGCCAGCTAAGCTCAGGGATGAAGCATTAATGCAAACACAAGACAATATGCTAACTGGGCATGAAGATTAAATGGCAATGAACTGCAGAGTGCCGGAATGGTACTGATGGAAGGAGAGGAAGAAAGACAAAAACCAATATTTACAGAACTGTGTGCAATGTGCCAGGTTTGTGAAGATGAGTTGTAAGGAAATACCATTACGGAGGAAAGCAATAAAACCATTTGAAATCATAGGAATGGATGTCCTAGGCCATTTAACCAAACTCCAGCAGGAAACTGTTTCATATCAACAATTACTGAGCACTTTTCGCAGTACGTGTAAATGGTCACCATCCCAAATCAATAAGCAGCTATGGTGACCCAGGCCATTGTTAACAATTGGCTGCTAAAGTTTGCTGCACCTAAGCTGGTAATCACAGATCAATGGGTAAATTTCATGTTGGGCTTGATGAAACAACTCTGTCACTTGTTACAGATTTAGAAATTAAGAACTGGTCCGCTGCTCCTGCAAACTAATGGTAAAATAAAGCACAGCATTGTATGACAGGTAAGACGCTGAGCTACTATGTAAACTTTCACCACAATGACTGGGATACATTCCTATCATTTGTAGTGACAGTGAACAACTCTCAGGTTCACTCTGGAACTAGGCTGTCGGCTTATGGGGTGGCATATGGGAAAAAGATTCCCTCACTGTTTCAAGTGATCAGACCAAGGACTGCCTGTGCAGGAAGTGCCATACAAGTTGAACACCAAGGAAATGGGATGTGATTTTGAAGATATTTTGTATTGTGTGTTGTGTAATTACAGATTAGGACAGCATTACCCTGTGAATGGTGTGATTTTCGAAAACAGGAAGGTGTAATGGAGAGGGTGTGTGGAATATATTTTGGTGTGCTTTGTTTGTTATAATTTTGTCTACCATGTATCATTAACGTTGGTGTGAGGAGTGTGTTGAGGTACAGCAGACCTTCAAAAAGGTGGGAGGGGGAGTAATTATGGCTGCCTGTTCTCAGGTTGCTATACACCAGGGATGCGGACGAAGTGGATCCTAGTCTGGCAGTGCTTCAACTCTTCACCAAGGGTGGAGTAGCAGCACTGCTATGTCAGCATCTGAACAGCAGTGTTGTTTAACAGGCAAGATGATGTGCTTCTCACCAGCCACCAGTGGATGTTGAGGCTAGTTTTCAATGCACAGGAGATAAGAAATTAGGCAAGGCAATTGAAGGATGTGTTTGTAGGATTGTGGCGCAAAGCAGAGAAGAAATGTGTTTTCAAAGAATTATGGGGGAGAGTATGAAATGTAGTACAAATCGTACAAGCAACTATGGGAACAGATGCTGCACACACCTTGCAGTGACACATGAGAGGTTGGTTGGATGCTGGAGAAGGGACATTGAAAAAGCTGTTCAAAACTGCAAATGAAAATGACTCCAGAGAGATAAATGGCATCATGGAAAGAGTAAAGGAAATGGCAAATGGGACCAAGGCAGAGGTGGAAAGGCATAACCGCACAGTTGACAAGTATGCAGTGGGAGGTGCGGAACAATACAAGTGCATTACAGAAACTGGCAACTGAGGTGATAGGATACGTGAAGTCTTCAGTTGACACAGTGAATCAGGTTATAAGAATTATGCAGACTAGACTGGACGTGTTGGCCATGGGGGTAACAATCATGAGACTGCTAAAATGTTTGGCTAATGGTATCAGGGATGCGCAAAATGGCATTGGAAAGAGAGCAGGAAGCCATTCATCAATGACATCTTAGTTCAGCCTTGTTAGCAGCAGATTAGTAACTGGTTCAGTTGCAGAAAGTGCAGAAGTTGACATATAAGCTGGAATTTGCTGCAGAGCTGCACGAGCAACATTTACTCCTGCACTATCATGTAGCAACAGTAGAGGAGAGGTGTCATGTTTGTATGACTTAAGAGTAAGGTGACAAAAGGAGTTATAAGATCTGTTGTAAAAATTTTCATGATTAACAGTCTATCTGTTGAGAGTGAGAATGGAAGTCTAATAATTATAAAGGAAGACTTGAGATGATTGTGCAGTATATATAAATGAGTAGCTGAGTGTTAAACCTACAGAATAAACTCATAGCCTCTGAAACTTCTGGTTCAAGCCACCTAGCACATAAGAGAAAAACTTGTAATTATTGTAGATTGTTGCCCTTGTATATTGAGTTCTGTTGCAGACCAGTCTTGGATAGAGACTCAGGACCAGGTCTTCCAAAGAGTTGAGGTAATTTAACGCCAATACTATTTTTTGGACATTACTGCAGACTCTCACAGTTCAGCCCCAGCAGTGGAAGGCAGCCAATGGACACCAATATGCCTCCACACCAGTAGCAGCATCAGGGCTTTTTAGACAGCACAAGCTGGACTAGGTTAAGTACTGAAATATTGTAACCTCAGCAGTACAACAGAGCTCTTGCAGGTCAAGGCAAGCTGTTTACACACTCCCAGCCCACGAATTTGTTGTACTGGGCATGACTGGAAACAGCATGTTGTCACAACTACTGAACCACGAATGAGTATAAATAACTATTACTTTGAGCACAGGCATCAGCAATCCAGCAGCACCTACGGAGACGGTAAGGCCACGCCAAACAACCAGCTGATGTGGGACAGTATGTAGCTGCTACAAGTTTGGGCTTCCATTACTGCACCTCCTGTTGGATCCAAGTCCTCCTTGGAGTTGTACTTCTCCACTGGTGGGCAGCTTCCTGGCCTACTCCAGCAGCAACCAGACTCTTATCCTGGAGGGCAGCAGAATGGACCTAGGCAGTACGGCTGCCCACCCAGGCACCTAGGCACCATATGCTGTAACTTGCTGGAGCAACTTCCATCACCAGAGGCTGGCAAGCAACTTGCAACTTGCAAGCAACTTGCAAATCTTCAGCAGGGCTTGTTCCAAGTGTGAACAGCCTTGTCAAACTAATGGGGCCACATGTTGCTTGATATTCTGGAGTCAGAATTCCTGGGTGCCAATGTCACAGCACAGTGGCCATCAGTATGTCACAAACACATGCCTTCCTCACTACATACTGCATGGTAGCTTGGCCACTGCCTCCACCAAGATGCTAGTAAAATGTTTTCACTTTTGATGCTGACTGTCTCAGCTACCAACAGCCTGTTTCCGTGACTTTGCCACACTGCTGTTACCCATCCCAACACACTAGTAGTGCTACACCCCAGGACTGCTACAAAATGTAGGAAAGTTAAAATGTAACACTTATCTCCATTCTGATTTTCTTATTTGTTATTAGACCTATCTACTGCTGTATCTCTATTTGATACTGTACAGGGAGCTCCATAATGATGTCCTCAACTATTTGCTGGATGTATTCCAATCTCTGTCTTCCTCTTCAGTTTTTGCCTTCTACAGCTCCTCCTATACCATGGAAGTCACTCATTGATGGTTTAAATGATGCCCTATCATCCTGTCCCTTCTCCGTGTCAGTGTCTTCAACATATCCCTTTCCTCTCCCATTCTGCACAGAATCTCCTCACTCCTTACCTTATCAGTCTGCCTAATTTTCAACATTCATCTGCAGCAGCACATCTCAAATGCTCTGATTCTGTTCTGTTGCAGTTTTCCCACAGTCCATGTTTCTCTGCCATACAATACTGTGCTCCAATTGTACATTCTCAGAAATTTCTTCCTCAAATTACGGCCTATATTTGATACTAGTAGACTTCCCTTGGCCAGGAATGATCTTTTTGCCAGTGCTAGTCTGCTTTTGATGTCCTCCTTGCTCCGTCCATCACTGGTTATTTTGCTGCCTAGGAAGTAGAATTCCTTAAATTCATCTACTTCGTGAACATCAATCCTGATGCTAAGTTTCTGCTGTTCTCATTTCTGCTACTTCTCATTATTTTCATCTTTCTTTGATTTAATCTCAATTCAAATTCTGTAGTCATTAAACTGTTCATTCTGTGGCGGCAGCACCGTCCAACGCACGAAGGGCTGAATTACGGCACTGCCGACACAAGTAGGGGCAGCTGTACCGTTACACAGAATTTCGGCAACGGTGCGTCGCACACCAGACCACACGGGGACAAAAGCAGTAGGACAGTGCGAGCTAGTCGACGCGACGCGACACACGTCTCTCAGTTCTCCCGCCGCGGACCACGTGCGTCAAGTCAACGTGACTCCGCCGTAAATGCGTACGCGCGGTCGTAAACGCAGTCGCCATTAAAGTGTCTTTCACTCCTTCGCGGACGTTACGGCGCCTCCGGTCGCACCAGGAGCAGAACATTCTGTGACGCGGCCTTTTGTCTCGCTCAGTCCACACGGTCGCGCCACGGCTCGTCACTGGAGTGTATACCCTGCGGGATTGGTGATCGAGCCGTGCCGCCAGTGCAACGCACCGATATGGACGGACATTAGCGACGAATGGTGTTTATCATTTATTGTAACGGTAGGAAGAATAAATGTGTCCTGTCCCGAAACTGCTTAGTCGTTTTTGTCACCAAGCCTCTCCCTTGAGCATAGTGCGTGGGCGCGGCGATAAAGCCAGTTCACTGCACGTGAGTGACTGTAAGCGGAGACACAACACGTTCCCACTTCACTGGTGACCCCGACGTGATCTGAGGCTAAAAAAAAAAAAAACACGTGGTGACGAACGTTCGTCGGTACGAGAGACGTGGAACCGCGAGTAGACTTGCCCGTATACACCCGTGCCGAACAGTGCTCCGTAGCAATTTTTTTTTTCAACTAACTCTTTTTTTTGTGTTGTTTTTGAGCGCGTATGTTTTGATTGCGGACTGCTTAGTGTTATTCTTTTTTTCGTGTGTTTCCCTCGTCGTGTTATTTTCACTGTGTACTTTCCTCTTGTATGAGGATTCGACTCTGAACTAAGATGGCGACATTAGAGGAGTTGCAAAAGATAGTTGAAGAACTGCTCGCACGCAACACGAGGCTAGAGAGTGAGCTACAGGCACGGACCACATGCGCGGACACCGCGCAGCCACAGACAGCTCAAGAGAATGTTGGTGCGCAAATCCCCGCCACACCGACGCCTCCTATGACCGCCGGAATGCCGACGAGCACTGGACGGGCACTGATCAGGCTGCCTCCATTTTGGCCGCGCGACCCTGTAATGTGGTTCAGCCAAGTTGAGGCGGTATTTATGAGCAACTATGTGACCTGCGACCTGGCGAAATTTGGGCACGTAGTGAGCCAGCTGGACCAGAACTATGCAGCCGAAGTGCGGGATAAAATCACTGCCCCGCCGACGCAGTCAAGCTACAAATGGTTCAAGGAAGAGCTGATCCGGCAGATTTGGTCGTCCGAGGAACAACGGGTGCACCAACTACTGCGGCAAGAGGAATGCGGCGATCGAAGGCCCTCGCAGTTCCTGCGCCACTTGCGGAGCCTCGCGACGTCCGATATGGTGCCAGATTCGCTGTTACGCACTATCTGGGTGCGCAGCCTCCCAGCTCAGGTGCAGGCAGTGGTAGCCGCACAGACGGAGATGCAGCTGGACGCTGTCACTAACTTGGCCGACAGGGTGCACGACGTGCTGACAACGGTGCCTAGCACCACGACTGCGGCAGCTTACGACTCCGTCCCCCCACCTCCGTGGCGGCACGTGCCTCCCGCACCTGCATCGGATGCCGACCTGCCCCAGCTAGCGCAAAACTTGACCGCACAGGTGGCAGCTCTCTCCACGCAAGTCGACCAGTTGGCGCGCTCGCAGCAAGAGGGCAGCACGTGCCACAGCAGCAGCAGACCAGGCGACAGGCGGCGCGGATCGCGCAGCCGACAACGCAGCAACAGCCGCTCCAATGGTACCCCACAGACGTCAGAGCACGCACAAAGCGGCTATTGCTGGTACCATGCCCGATTCGGCAACGATGCAACCTGGTGCCGCGCTCATAGCTCGCAACCAAACGCCAGCTGCGACCCGACCTAGGCGCACCCGGCTGCAATGTGATATCGAAGCATCTGTTTGTTGCGGAATGGGGGGCAGGCGTGAGGTACCTCGTCGACATGGGTTCGGACCTCTCGATATTCCCCCGTTCTATGTTACGAGATCGCAAGCGGGCCGAGGCACTCTGCCTTACAGCGGCGAACAACTCCGCTATTAAAACTTACGGCACACACAGCCGCAATATAGATCTAGGCCTATGGTGCACGTTCTCGTGGACTTTTACCGTGGCCGACGTCAATGAGCCGATCCTGGGCGCAGACTTTCTTGGCCACTACAGGCTGCTAGCCGACATCGCAAACGGCCAGCTCATCGACGCGACAACGAAATTAAAGATAGCGGGACAGCACCGGCAGGCCGCATTGTACAGGGTTAAATCCGTGAAGTGTCCCGGACCGTACACTGACATTCTTGAACAATTCCCCGACCTCACCCGCCCAGCCGGTGCACCGAGAGACATCAAACATTCAACGGTGCACCACATAATAACCACAACCGGACCCCCCACATCGTGTTGCCCACGTCGACTCACGCCTGACAGACTTGCAGCAGCAAAGGCAGAGTTCGAGGCCATGCTGCGGCAAGGCATCGTGCGACCATCGAGCAGCCCATGGTCATCGGCATTGCATTTAGTGCCCAAAAAAGACAATTCGTGGTGCCCGTGTGGGGACTATCGCGCCCTTAATTCACGAACGGTGCCGGACCGATACCCAGTCCCACACCTTCAAGACTTCAGCTACGCCTTGGCGGGCTGCGCGGTGCTCAGCAAGATAGACTGCGCAAAGGCGTACACCCAAATTCCGGTGGCGCCCGAAGACATTGAAAAAACAGCTAACGTAACGCCCTTTGGGCTTTTCGAAAGCCTGTTTATGACTTTCGGTCTTCGGAATGCTGCCCAGACTTGGCAGCGGTTCCTGGACGGCGTCTTGCGAGGCTTGCCATTTTGCTTCGCGTACCTCGACGACATCCTGGTGTATTCCAAGTCACCCAAACTCCACCGCCGCTACTTAACGACCGTCTTTCAGCGCCTGAGTGAAGCCGACATCGTTATTAACCCGCTAAATGCGAGTTCGGTGTGACGGAAATCGAGTTCCTCGGCCATTTAATTACGCCCACCGGATCGACACCGCTACCGGAGAAAGTGAAAGCAATACTGAACATGCCACGTCCACAGATGCACAAAGAATTACGACGTTACCTTGGAATGTTGAACTTTTATCGTCGACACCTGCCCAACGCCGCAGCCGTGCAAGAGTCGCTGACTAAGGCGTTACAAGGTCCTACCTCAAAATGAATGACCCTCGTGAATTGGACAGACGCAATGGAGCAGAGCTTCACGGACTCAAAAAGGAATCTCGTGGAAGCGACGCTGCTCGCGCACCTGGTACATGACGTGGACTTAGCTGTAGTCGTGGACACTTCCCAGGCCGCCATCGGCGCGGCGTTACAACAACGCGTCGGCGGGAGTTGGCAGCCTCTCGGTTTTTTCTCTAAAAAGCTTTCTGATTCGCAACGTGCTTGGAGCGCTTATGGCCGAGAGTTGTTTGCGGTGTACGCGGCGGTGAAATACTTCCGACCGTCCATAGAAGCCTGACAATTCGTCATTTTCACCGACCACAAACCCATTACCCACGCGTTCGAGAACAACCACACTAAATGTTCACCGCACCAACTCCAGGAGTTAGAGTACGTGTCGCAATTCACGACTGACATCCGACACATTTCGGCGATAGACAATATCGTCGCCGATTGTTTGTCCCGAGCGTGTGCCGTTATTTCACCCCCTGTGAACTTTGAGGACGTGGCCCAAGTACAGGAGAGTGACGAAGAACTGCACCGCTTCCGTCACGACACTTCCAGCTGCCTGCAACTGGAGCTGGTGCCTGTTCCCAGCTCTGCACGGAATATTTGGTGTGACACCTCAACCGGCACGCACCGACCGTTCCTCCCGGAGAAATTCTGGCGCAGTGCCTTCGACCGTGTCCATGGACTGTCACACCCCGGCACCAACACCACTGCGATGTTCGTGCCTGCACGTTTCGTCTGGCCCGGGCTTCAGAAGGACTGTCGCGAATGGGAGCGCACTTGCATCGCATGTCAGCGCGCCAAAGTCGGGAGGCACACCCACGCACCCGTGGGCACCTTCCCGGACGTGACACGCCGATTTGTACACGTTCACGTGGACCTCGTCGGCCCGCTTCCTCTCTCACAAGGCAAGCGGTATCTCCAAACTATGGTGGACCGCTTCACTCGCTGGCCGGAAGCAACGCCCGTTGCGGATATCACAGCCGAGACTGCCGCCACCGCATTCATCGACACCTGGGTGGCACGCTTCGGATGTCCCAGTCACGTGACAACTGACCACAGCTGCCAGTTTGACTGCGTGTTGTTTACGCACGTCGCGAGACTGTGTGGCACCCGGTTACACAGGACAACCAGCTACCATCCAGCGTCGAATGGCATTGTGGAACGGTTCCACAGGACTCTCAAAGCCGGTCTAACCTGCAACAACACCTCATGGCCAGTGGCGCTCCCACTGGTGCTGCTCGGCCTGCGAGTCACGCCAAAGGAGGAGGTCGGCGCGTCACCTGCCGACCTCGGTACGGGCAATCTCTGACAATCCCGGGCGATTTTGTCGAAGATGTAAGACTCCCACACGACGCCGTGGCACCCACTCTGGCAGAACGTCTGCGCATTCACATGGCCGGCCTCCGAGCGCACACACCGACGCGGCACGGCACCGGGAAGATATTCGTCCACGCCGACCTGCAGCGCTGCACGCACGTCATGTTGCGTACCGACGCAGTACAGCCACCACTCCGACCGCCCTACAGTGGACCGCACCGCATGATCACCCGAGGAGACAAAACGCTGGTCATCGAGTGCAACGGGAAGCCGTCGACAGTGTCAGTCGACCGCATCAAACCAGCCAACGTCTTGCCCGCTCCATCAGCCATGCATTTCTTCGACCCGGCAGATCTGATCACGGACGACACTCCGTCTGCCAGTGGTCAGACGGGACCCGCACCTGTAGCCGCCGGTGACGCACAGCTGCAACCTGCTGTCATCGCGCTGCCACATGCGCCTCCCACCACCACGCCCAGGCAGCTGGTACAGCCGCCCGGACCGCGCCCACCACAGGCGCACTGGTGGCCCCCACCGCAGCCTCCAGCGGACTACGTCACGTGTGCCGGCCGCCGTGTCCGATTCAAACGGCCGTGCTGCGACGCCAGCACGCCATGACACCCACACCTGCAATCACGTGCCCGAGCCGCCGAACGCCATCACAATCCAGCGCCCACGAGCCGCCGTCTGCTGTAGAGACCCGGCGTCCAGCTGCAAGTGCCTTCGGCCGGTAACTCCAGTTGAGCCCCGGACACAGTCTCCTGCGTTCGTCACAGCTCCTGGACCCTCGTTCGCGTCACTTTGCCTCCGCCGCGTCGGGCGTTGAGTCCGGATCGGCATCCGCGCCAGTTTACCGCATTCGCTTCGCCGTCGAGCTTGTCCGTAGCAGCACCCAGACCCACGTTCGAGTTCCGACGGTACCGCACTCGCCCAAGTGCCTTCGAGACGTCACCACCAATGACCTGCAATGCGTGCCTTCACACGCATTGAAACGGACAGTTACAGCCAGTGCCTGCTGCCGCTGTCACTAGCCGACAGCACGAGGACACGCCTGCCGCACGCTCGTCGGTCCGGTGCACTGACGTCACGGGCCGCCGCCCTTCCAACACCGACCGACCCACACCAACGCTGCCGCACTGCCATCACGCAGTGTGCCAACTTTAAACATACACGCCCCACCGAACAATCGCCGCGTTTTCGCAGCTAGAACGATCGCCACATTTTCGCAGCTAGAACGATCGCCACATTTTCGCAGCTACGGAGCTCCGCTCTCCAAGGGGGGATCTGTGTGGCGGCAGCACCGTCCAACGCATGAAGGGCTGAATTACGGCACTGCCGGCACAAGTAGGGGCAGCTGTACCGTTACGCAGAATTTCGCCAACGGTGTGTCGCACACCAGACCACACGGGGGCAAAAGCAGTAGGACAGTGCGAGCTAGTCGACGTGACGCAACACATGTCTCTCAGTTCTCCCGCCGCGGACCACATGCGTCAAGTCAACGTGACTCCGCCGTAAATGCGTACGCGCGGTCGTAAACGCAGTCACCGTTAAAGTGTCTTTCACTCCTTCGCGGACGTTACGGCGCCTCCGGTCGCGCCAGGAGCAGAACATTCTGTGACGCGGCCTTTTGTCTCGCTCGGTCCACGCGGTCGCGCCACGGCTCGTCACTGGAGTATATACGTTCCGGGATCAGTGATCGAGCTGTGCCGCCAGTGCAACGCACCGGTATGGACGGACATTAGCGACGAATGGTGTTTATCGTTTATTGTAACAGTAGGAAGAATAAATGTGTCCTGTCCCGAAACTGCTTAGTCGTTTTTGTCACCAAGCCTCTCCCTTGAGCATAGTGCATGGGCGCGGCAATAAAGCCGGTTCACTGCACGTGAGTGACTGTAAGCGGAGACACAACACATTCCCGCTTCAATTCCATTCAGCAGATTGTGTAATTCTTCTTTTCTTTCATTAAGGATAGCAATGTCATTAGCGAATCTTTTCATTGATATCCTTTCACCTTGAACTTTAAATCCACTCCTGAACGTTTCTTTTATTTCCACCATTGCTTCTTTGATGTACAGATTGAACAGTTGAGGTGGAAGACTACATCCTTGTCTCACACTCTTTTTAACCCTAGCATTACCAACGGGGGGGCCTCATAGGCCCACTGACTCAGTTTTTCTATGTTGTATCCACACCCTTTGATATATGAACTTGAAAGCAAAGGTAATTGTTCGTTATTGAATGTACTATTGAGTCATTACAGAATTTCGGAATAAAAATGTAATTAAAAGTCATTTACTTGATTTAATTCTCTGTGGGCCTTAGAAGCCCACCCGTTGGTAATAGCAAGGAAAGATTTATGAGGTTGAGTCTCTCGTTTCAAATTCTTACCATGAAACGAATTTTGGCATTGTTGCCTTCAGACATATTATTATGAAGCGGACCATTGTTATTTTCAGTGTTTCTGCTGCTGTTGAACCAGCAACATGAGTAGACATCGTTTACGTGATAGTTCCATTGAAAGAGTGCTAGAAGAAGTTTTGAACGAATCAGATTTAGAGGAAAGTGAAGTGGATGATGATGTGGAAGAAATTAGAACTGATTCATCGTCTGAGAATGAAGATGAGGTTGAAGCCAATCCACCAGATGATAATGATACGGAATGTGATAAATTCATTGCAAAAAGTGGACGAAAGTATATTACGAAGCCATCTCGACAATATCGGCGTTCTGTACAAAATATAGTGCGAGAAAGAATGGGGCTAGGACAACAAGGAAGAATTGCGTCTCTGAAAGAGGCTATAGAGCTCTTTTTTACACCTCAAATTATGAATCTAATAAAACTACACTCAAATGAAGAGGCTTCTCGACTAGGTATTCAGCACACAGATGAAGATGAGTTATTTTGTTATATAGGACTCTTGCTAATCATGGGTTCAAATCATGACAATAAGATACCTGTCCAAGATTTATGGTCTTTGCTTCAGGGCCGACAAGTGTACTATGGATCAATGAGTCGGACCTGATTTTTCGAATTGACTAAAATATTGAGGTTTGATGATAAGAACACAAGAGAAATTCGTCGCCAGACTGACAAGTTTGCTCCAATGAGGGAAATTTTTGAAAGCTTCAATTCTTCACTTCAATTGTATTTCATTCCTGGTCTACATACAACAGTGGATGAGATGTTGTCTTTGTTCCGTGGTCGCTGTCCATTCAAGGTGTTTCTAAAAGAAAAACCTGGAAAATACGGCATTCTAATTCGAATGCTGTCTGATTCTGAGACTAGATATGTGATCAGCATGGACATCTATACAGGCAAGTCAGGAAATACACAGCATTCAAATGGACCGATGGAAATTGTAAAGAGACTAATAAAACCTATTGAAAAATCAGGCCGTAATGTTACCACAGATCGGTACTATACTTCAGTGGAGCTTGCTGAGACTCTATGGAATGATTTTCACCTCACACTTGTTGGCATCCTACAGTCTAACAGACGACACATACCTGAAGAGCTGAAGACTACAACTGGCCGCAGTTTACACTCTTCCATCTTTGCTTATACTGACCCTCAGACACAGAGGCCACCAGTTACTCTTGCATCAACGCTAGTCCGCGAGAAGCCAAAACGACTGCTGCTGATGCTTTCAACTTATCACTCAGAAGGGGTGTTGAATGAAGACTCAAAAAAGACTAACATAAATCTTTTTTATAATTCTACAAAGGGAGGCGTGGACACCATAGACCAGATGGCAAGACACTACAGCACAAAGAGAGGAACAAGAAGATGGTCTTTGTCCCTCTTCTACACACTCATTGACATAGCAGCAATAAATGCATATTCACTCTTCCTCCTCAACTTTCCGAATTGGAAAAAGAATTTGCTAAACCGCAGAAGAGTTTTTATCACTAACTTAGGTCTCGAACTAATAAGATCTCAAGTAGATAAACGGGCACAAAATTTGTATGGACTTCAGAAGCCAGTAATAATGGCAATGGAAAGCATCACACAACAGAAGCTCAGCTGCTCTGTAGAACCATCATCCTCAACAGCAGAACCAGGAACACGTGGACGGTGCCACCTATGCTGCCAAGAAGCTGCATCTAAAAAGATCAAGTACAACAAGCTGGGAAAGTCAACTGTTACCTGCTCTCAGTGCCACAAACACGTCTGTGGGAAAGACTGCAGGAAGACAGTGTTGTGTGAAAAATGCGTTGCAGAATGAGACAGTAAATTTTGTTTGCTTCATGTAGTGTATCGAATTAAAAAAGTCGTTTTTATAAGAAAACACTATTTTGAAACATTATTCCAAAAAATATATAAACTGAATCTCGTGATTTGTTCATTTTATTCCTATTATAATAACATCTTTTATTATCCAGTATACAAAAACAATGTCTAAGCATTTTGAATTGTTATTAGAGGTATCAGAAGTAAATAAACTTGATTTATGATAAAATAAATTGTGGTATTCTTTATGGGCCTTTGAGGCCCCCCCGTTGGTATTACATGTAACAAAAAATATGTTGGTAATGCTAGGGTTAATCCCATTGTTGGTTGTCCACTTTTATTATTCCCTCTTGGCTCTTGTACACATTGTATATTACCTGTCTCTCCCTATAGCTTACCCCTGTTTTTTTTTTCAAAATTTAAACATCTTGCACCATTTTACATCATCTAACACTTTTTCAGGTCAACAAATACAATGAACATTTCCTGATTTCTCTTTAGTCTTGCTTCCATTATCAACTGCAACATCAGAATTGTCTCTCTGGTGCCTTCACCTTTCATCTAACACATCCACAATTTTCTTTTCCATTTTTCTGTGTTATTCTTGTAAGCAACTTGGATGCATGAGCTGTTAAGTTGATTGTGCGATAATTCTTGCACTTGTTGGCTCTTGCAGTCTTTGGAATTGTGTGGATGATATTTTTCCAAAAGTCAGATGATACGTTGCCAGATAAACATTCTACACACCAATTTGAACAGTCATTTTGTTGCCACTTCCCCCAATGATTTTAGAAATTCTGAAGGAATGTTATCTCTCACTTCTGCCTTATTTGATCTAAAGTCCTCCAAAGCTCTCTTAAATTCTATTCTAATACTGGATCCTGTATCTCTTCTATATCGACTCCTGTTTCTTCCTCTATCACATCAGACAAATCTTCCCCTCCACAGAGGCCTTCAAATGTACTCTTTCCACCTATCTGCTCTCTCCTCTGCATTTAACAGTAGAATTCCTATTGCACTCTAAATGTTACTACCCTTGCTTTTAATGTCACCGAAGATTGTTTTGACTTTCTTATATGAGTCAGTCCTTCCAACAATCATTTCTTTTTCAGTTTCTTCACATTTTTCAGGCAGCCACTTCATCTTAGCTTCCCTGCACTTCCTATTTATTTTTTCCCCAGCAAGTTTTATTTCTGAATTCCTAAATTTCCCTGAACTAGTTTGTACTTTTATCTTTCATTGATCAACTGAAGTATTTCTTCTGTTACCCAAGGCTTCTTTGCTGTTACCTTCTTTGAACCTAAGTTTTTTGTTCCAACTCCTGTGATTGCCCTTTTTGGAGATGTACATTCCTCTTCAACTGAACTGCCTACTGGGCCATTCTTTATTGCTCTATCTACAGCTTTAGAGAACTTCAAGAGTATCTCGTCATTCCTTAGTACTTCCGTATCCCACTTCTTTGCGTACTGATTCTTACTGACTAATCTCTTAAACTTCAGCCTACTCTTCATCACTACTATATTGTGATCTGAGTCTATATCTGCTCCAGGACAGGCTGGTTTTAGTACTCATTTAAAAGAGTTCAATGTGTGCACAATCTGTATCGTGCTGGATACCTAAACAATATTCTAGTTCCTTCCCTGTCCAACCTAACGTGTGCATTTGCTGCTCTGATGTGGGTTCCCAGTTCCTACTGGTCCTGCACTGCGGTCAAGTAGACAGCATCCTAAACAAAGCCCCAAAGAAAAAAGTCTAATGGAGTTATGTCTGGAGACCTTAAGGGCCAGAAAATCGGTCCTTCACTGTTAATCTAGTGACGCGTAAATGTTTTGTCCAAAGCCCTCCTAATGATTGAGGTCCAATGAGGAGGGTCACCATCCTGCTTCAGTGTGATGTCAGGTTGCAGTTTTTCAATCTGTGGAAATGCAATCTCTTCCAACATGTGCAGATAAATATTTGAGCTTACTGATGCCCTTGCAAAGAAAAACAGTTCCACTACATGATCTTCAAACAGACAAAACCACACATTTACCTCTGAACTGCCATGCACAATTTCCATGCTAAAGCAGGGGTTCTCAGAGCACCTGAACTTCACATTGTGTCAGTTTACCTTACATGTGAAAGCTTTGTCCATGAACATCACCTTTTCAATATAGTCTGCGTCCTTGTTGATGTGACTCAGAATCTCTATTGCAAAAACAAGTACTTTGCACTTTGGCCTGTTATCAGGCTCAAGTGTATGCAGCAGCTGCACCTAGTAGGAATGAAGCTTCAGTTTCTTGTGTACCAGCCTTGGCACTATGGTTTGTGTAGCTGCAACTTGTCAAGGTGCTTGACGAATTGATTTGGTTGGGCTCCGGATAAAACTCTGTTTCACCCATTCCAGATCTGCATCACTCATGTTCAGATGCCCACAACATACCCCTTTCATGATACTTTCAGATTCCTTGAACCTCGTGTTCCCTTGTCTGATGGTCGGACATGATGGGGGTTTGCTCCTCTGACCTGCCAATAAGTTCCACTGGATCTGGGTGTCAGATATGGTTGCTATCAATCATTCTACATACTGTTGCGTCTGCCGGGGGAGGGGTGGGGGTGAGGGGGGACGTGGAGGCATGTTCATCAGTAACCAACCTGCAAAAACCAAAAACTTTAGGTGTGCATGAACATTTACATCACAAACCACATGTTTCTGACCATCCCCGTTTCTGAAATATAGGTGATCAAAGTTGTGAAGATTATTTTGGAACATCCTGTATTTATAACCCTATGCTCACCTGACCAGAAGTCCTTTTTTTCCTTCCACACTTCACTAATTCTCACCACATCCAACTCCAGCCTATCCATTTCTGACTTTGAATTCTCTAACCTGCCTACCCAGCTAAGGGATCTAACATTCCACATTATGTGCCATAGAATGTCAGTTTTGTTTTTCTTGAAGATCACGTCCTCCTGAGTAGTCCCCAGCTAGAGAACCAAATGAGGAACTATTTTATCTCTGGAATATTTTGCCCATGAGGTCCTTATCATCATTAACCCACACAGCTTCCTACCAGCATGACAAGGCCATGTTGGTTGAAGTTATAAAGCCATATCAATTGTCCAGACTGCTGCCCCTGCTACTACTAGAAAAGCCTCTGTCCTTCAGGTTTAGTCAGATATCCCTCGATTGTGGTCGCACCTACAGTACAGCTATCTGTATCACTGAGGCATGCAAGCCACTCCATCTCAGCAAGGTCCATTATTCCTGGAGATATCAGGGGTTAGTAGCAATGAAATCACTGCTCTACTCTCTGCACAAGTATTATTTTAAATATATGGGACACATTTCTGAGAGAGGAGTGGATTGTCATGCAAGCAATAAATATGATTCCATCCTACGGATGGCCTTTTGTGTAGCACACTTGGGGAATGCTAAATCTGAAATGACATGGAGCTGTACAAACAACAACATTGCCTTGGCATCACAGCTGAGAAAACAAAATTTTCATGAGGTGTAGATAAGATGCAAAGAAATTCAGCTACATCACTAATATGGTCACTTAGAAAAAGTAACCCTGACACTATTCCACAAAGTACAAGGTGGATCATCATAAGCAAATTGCCAGATGACATAGTGCTCTTAGTGGAACAGTTTCACGATAATGAGGACTTGGACAGAAATCCAATGTTTCAGGCAATGGTATATCAGCACACACACTAAAGTGATCAGACAGTGAAAATATCTCATTGAACCGCAACTAACAAGGCAGAATTGATAGAGAATGGGTGGAGAGTAATGCATGAAGCCGCTGCTAAAAATATCTGTCAATATTTACACAAACAAATGAACTCAATTCATGTAAAATCAAACAACTGAAACTCCTGGTTGGAATTTCAACAATACGAGAAAAAGATACATTGTTACTCACTGTAAAGACAACACAGTGGGTTGCAGACAGGTGCAACATAAAGACACTTATACAATAGCTTTTGGCCAAAGCATACAAGTCCGATCTGAGAGATGGTAGTTAAGTGTGTGTGAGGGTGTGCTTGCTTGTTTGAATGAGTGTATGTGTTTTTCATTTCCTGATGAAGGCTTTGGCTGAAAGCTAATGTGTAAGCATCTTTTCATTGTGCCTTTCTGTAATTCAACTTGTCCTCTTTACAGGAGTGTCACTTTATCTTCTCAATTCATACAAAGCACTTTACTCTTGGGAGAAAAACCCACATGTTTACATCAACACACAATACAAACCAGCTGAATGACAAATACAACATATTTCTACAAAGCTTCATTTTTTCTTTGACGCTTGTTGTCCATCAAGAAATTTCTGGTAGAAGCACAGTATCAATAAGCAATCAGTTGGGATAACTAAAGCCATCAGAGCATCATGCCGGAGGAAATGGGACCAGTACTGTAATGAGGACAGTTACATCCCAGTTACAGAATTTCTCTACAGACAATACTGCAAAGGCCTGATGAATGTCACCAGTTAGGCTAAAACAGTGTACACCATGAGAATTGAAATCTCTCAGAACAAAACTCATACAATGTGGTAAGTTGTTACGGAAGTATCAGTGCAGAATGTGGATGATGAACATATCACATCTCTTGTGTGGGAGAATTATCCTACTAGTGACTTACAGAGTTGTGCAAAATATTTAATAACCATTTCCTGTCAATAGTTGGCAAATTAAGTCAGTTTTCTTGACCAAGCAAATGTGTACAAGATTTCCAAATATATGGATTTTTCAGCTGAATTAACATTGTCATTTTCTTTAGATGATATTGTACATACTTTCCTAGCTGTTTTTGGCAGGTGTTGAGAGCAGATATGGTTGCTCACTGCTGCAAATAGCACATGATGAATACAAGTAAGGAAGTTGTTGAAAAACCCAGCACAGAAAAAGACAATATCAACATGGTTGGAAACCCACAAACCCGGAAATCATCAGTTTCACTGAGAAACTGTAAAAGACCACAAGCATGTGGCACTTTTAAAAGCTGATATTCTAAGCAAATTATGTCACATGCAGCTACAGAAAACAAATTATGAGGAAACTGAGTCAATTACTAAATCACTGAAGAGTAAATACTCAGCTAAGTACGCTGAAGTGTCAAGTAAACTTTTCAAAGATCGTGCAGCATCCAGAATGAAATTTTCACTCTGCAGCAGAGTGTGTGCTGATGAAGACTGAGACTCAAACTTGAGTTCGAATCTCAGCCCAGCACACAGTTTTAATCTGCCAGGAAGTTCCATATCAGTGGCCCATATCATAGTTCCCTACTAAAATCATTCCCATAACAAGTTTTCCGGTGTGGCTAGTTTTGAGACAGATTACAATACTTGTTACTAAAATTACTTAATAAAAAGAAATAAAAAGTTTATATAAACAAATGCATGACAAATTCCCTGTTACCAGTGTTTTCAAATATCTTTAGTAATGCAATGTATAAATAGTACTACAAGAAAAAATTCAATTTACTCTTTTGTGTATGAGACACTTGCAAGATCAAATAATGAGGTGAGGGCAGGAGCTTTGCTTTAGAGAAATCATTTTATGTGTGCATAACCTGCAACTGACTGTAATTACTGAATCTTAAAAGGTTAATGAAGTATCTGTGTTAGCAAAAGAGAAATGCAGAAAACACAAGTACAAAAACAATTTACTGGACTCACCAAAACAAAACAATATTATAATCCCCAAAACAACAACAGACTTGATCCCAACTGTGGGCCGTCACCAGTATCAAAAAACAAATAATAATAGAAAATACCTGCCCCTTCATGAGGGGAGATCACAATAAAACAATTCTACAATGTCAAGATGTTTGTTGACTATACCAAGTCCATCTGCAAGGGATTGGCCAGCTAGAAGAGGTGTCTGGCTGTGGCTGCCAGGGTGGCAGCTCTGTATACTTTTATTTTTTATTTATTTATTTCTTACACCATGGATCCAACTGTGACAATTTCACATGGATGTAGTGTGTGTCAATTTTTACATTGTCAATGACAAGTACTTGTACACTATGTTTACAGGTAAAGAATATAAAATTACTTAACCACTACAATGATCCATAACACAATATAATGGAATGAGAATCCTTAGACCTACAGATTACAGGTATAAAACAAAGTAAATTAAACCTGAAAAGGTCATATAACCCAGACTGTTAAATATAAGCAATTAACACTAAAAGAGTTACATATGTGACAAGAATGTTCAGCTTAATGTTCAATTTATATGATAATACATCTTATTTTAAGGCCGTTTCTCACTGTGTTTCATAAACTCTTCCAAACTGTAAAATGACATGGCTAAAAGAAATTGCCTCAGAAGCTCTTTAAATGTAGATTTGTTGGCAATTTCACATTTGATTTCTGGAGGAAGAGCATTAAATATCTTTATACCAGAGGACTGTACACCCTTCTGCACAATCTTCAAATTTTTACCTTCTGTGTGGAAATCATGTTTCCTCCTTGTGTTATACTGATGGTATTCACTGTTACATTTGTATAAATCAGTGTTTTTACTTATGAAACACATAAGTGAGTATATATATTGAGAAGTAGTTGTAAGAATTCCCAGATTCCGGAATAGGCTTCTGCAGCTGCATCTAGGATCTACACCAGACATCACTCTTACAACACGCTTCTGAGCAATGAATATTTTCTTTGCAAGAGGTTGATTTCCCCAGAAAATAATTCCATATGCCATCAAAGAATGGAAGTAACCATAGTATGCAGCTTTTTTAATGCTTAAGTTTGCACTGACAGAGATGATTCGCATTGCAAAAACTGAAGAGCTGAGTCTCTTGTAAAGATCTAAAATGTGATGGGACCAGTTTACTCTACAGTCAATCTTCACGCCTAGAAACTTTGTTACTTCCACTCTTTCTATGACCTGTGTGGCATATTTAACAGTCATTTCTTCCTCAGTTTTGGCAGTTGGGGTGAACTGAATATAATTAGTCTTACTCAGGTTAAGTGAAAGACCATTTGCAGTAAACCATTTCATTAAATCTATAAGAATAGTATTAACAGACTCTTGAACATTTTCACATTTAAGACCATTAACCATTATGTTAGTATCATCTGCAAAGATGGTAAAATTGCACTGAATCATTGAAGAATAAGGTAAATCATTTATAAATAACAGGAACAGTAAAGGACCAAGAATAGAGCCCTGTGGAACTCCACAATTTATGTCTCTCCATTCCGATGAAATCATTCCACCACACAAATTGTCTGACTTATCTAAGACTACTTTCTGTTTCCTCTCTGTCAGGTATGACTGAAGCCAGTTATTTGCTACACCACTTATTCCTAGATGGTCTGCCTTCAGTAACAGTATTTGGTGGTTCACAGTGTCAAAGGCTTTACATAAATCACAAAATAACCCTGTTGTCACCATTTTCTCATTTAGAGATTCCAAAACCTTATCTATAAAAGCATATATTGCTTGTTCAGTTGACAGACCTTTCCGGAAACCAAACTGATGTTTGCTGAGAATTCTAGAATACATGAGCTTTTCTAGTACCTTTGAAAACACAGACAGGAGAGATATTGGTCTTAAATTTTTAACATCAGTTTTCTCCCCTTTCTTAAAGAGAGGCTTCACGATAGCATAGTTTAGTCTATCAGGAACAATTCCTTGCTGCAAAGAGGCATTGAAAATATGACACAGTATATTGCTTACAGAAGTACAACACTGCTTTAACAATTTGCTAGAAATATTGTCTACTCCACAGGAGTTCTTGGTTTTCATGGAGGCAATTGTTCTTTCAATTTCTGATACTGTAACAGGTCTAATATGCATTTGGATGATTTTGTTAGGGAAAGCATTTCGCAAAAAGGTCAGGGCATCATTCACAGAACCCTTGCAGCCTATTTGCTCAGACACTGACAGGAAGTGTTTATTAAAGATTTCAGCTATGATCTCAGGATTTTGCACAAGATTCCCTTCATGTTTGATTATGAAGTTTTCTACAGCTCTTTTTTTATTGTTCCCTGTCTCCTTGTTAACTATTTGCCAGACAGTCTTCATTTTATTATTGGAGTTATCAATTTCTTTTACATAATACAGTGCTTTTGATGTCTGATTAACTTTCTTTAGGATTTTACAATACATGTTATAATGGCTGATTAATTCTCTGTCCCTTGACCCTCTGGTTGCAACATAAAGTTCTCTCTTATATTTACATGACACTCGAATACCCTTTGTGATCCATGGCTTCTTTAAGGACGAGAAAATATTGTTCCTAACAAACTTTTTAGGAAAAGCTTCTTCAAAGTGGGATAGGAATTCATTTATGAATATGTTGAACTTTGTATCAACATCATCTACTCTGCGAACTGAATTCCAATCTTCATGCTGCAGCTTATGGTTAAAAAATTCCAGGGTCTCTTTGTTCATAAGTCTGATTGCCTTCCAAGATGGGACTGCTTTCTTGACAGGTCTGTAGTCATGTAGAGTGAGGAGCTGTCCATCATGGTCTGATATGCCATTTACTATTGCAGTGACAGTGAAGTTCTGGTATAAATTTACATCTAAAAATATATTGTCTATCAGAGATTGACAGTCAGGTGTGATCCTAGTAGGAAAGTCAACCACTGATGTAAGATTGTAGGAACTCAGCAAATTCTGGAGCTCTACTTTGTTGTTGCATTCCATTGCGAAGTTGACATTAAAGTCCCCAAGTAAGATAATGTCATTATTTTTAGAAAATAAGGTTGATAGTAACAATTCTAACTGAACCATAAAGACTGTGAAATTGGTTCCTGGTGCCCTGTACACTGTAACTACTATTAATTTGGAACTGTTTAATGTCACTTCTCATGCTATCTCTACAGTAGTAGGTGGCAAGGCTATAACTGTCTATATGTAACATTTCAATTCCTTCTGTAATATGGTGTTCTGAGAAACATAAGATCTGAGCATTGTTCATAAAGTTTTTGTTATTTATGTTAACTTCTAATTGATCTAGTTTGCTTCTTATTCCCCTTATGTTTTGATGAAAAATGGAGAAGTTGTTTGGATTATTACCTATTTTGGTGGTTTCTTCTTTCTCGTGCCTGTGGTTAAAAAATCCTTCAGATGAGGAGGACACACAACTTTACGTTTACCTCCTGTTCTCTGTGATGATGTCGATTTTTCTTCAGTAGATGCTTCCTTCTTTACTGAAGATGATGAAACTGATGACTTGCTTGTTGATTTACCTTGAGCTGATGCTGTCAATTCCCTTGGAGATGATGAAGCTATTGACTTGCTTGCAGGTGGGGATAAGATTGCTGTTGCTGTAGGCTCCAGGGGTTGTACTGCTGTTGCAGCTGGTGTTTCTGCTGGCAGTGATATTTTTGACGAACTGCATGTAGGCAGGTGCACAAGTGGTGTTGCTGTAGGTTCACAGAGTGGAAATGCTGCCTTTTCTTCTTCTGCAGTACATGTAACCATTGAGTTATCTCTGTTTGGTGAAGAAACAGAATCATCTGAGCATCTAGGTACTGAAACTCCTGATCCATTCATTTTCTTCGTTTTTGTTATTTAGCATACTGGCAGAGGGATTACAGCACGACCTTCCACTGTGTTGCAGTTAATAGAATTTAACAATTGTTTGCACATAGCTTCCTTTCCCTGTGTGTTCCTGTGCATACCATGCTTTGTAAAGTGAGCTCTCTCCATGCTGTTTGCGTCAATAAAGGTAGCCTGTGGGAAACTGCAGCAGAGTTTTCTTATTTTCCTGTTGACTTTGTTAATTTCTAGGTTAACACACGAGCTACTTATTAAGTCATGCCTATGTGGAACACTAAGCACGAAAACTTTTATATGTGCGAGTTTTTCCAAAGTTTCTTTGAGTGCTCTTGTTGCATGATGGCTTTCATTACAATAAACATCGTTTGCACCACCTATTATGACACAGACAGAGGAATTTTTTGTTAGCTTTTCACAGTTTTTCACAATCTCGCCAAGAGGTGCACCTGATTTCACAACACTAGTAATTTTGTAGCGAGATTGCATAGCTATCATTATACTGGCTACTCCTTTGGCATGGCTATCTCCTAATATACATATTTCACTTTTATTTGGCACTGGATTGACATTAAGTTTCTTCCCTGTAGATATACAAGTTAAACTCACTTTTTTGAGGTTGCTGTTTTCATCATTGGCAGACTTAAACATCACACTCGCAGCATTTAATTGTTCAGTAGCCCTGTATAATAACAGCTTGCTGCACTTGTTAGTATTTGCCGAGAATAATGTTAACATAGGTTCATGATGTTTTGAATGGATCGTTTCTATAGGATTAGGGAAACGATTACAAATAACACTTTCTTCCGAGTTTCTTCTTTTTTCAAAAGAACTTACCACTTTTTCAATGTCGAGGACGTATTTTCTTGCATTCTGTAAATCCTGTTTCAAACAATCTTCAACGGATTCATTGTGACCATTTAAAAATTTCGTGAGAGCAGTTACTTGTGGATCACACTGCGCCTGGCCACAACAACATGAGTGATCTGTCGTATTTATTTTACACAAACACTATGAGTGAATCCACTTATTAATCACTGGACACAATCTGATACCTTCTATAACCTCTTCATTGCACAATACGCAATTTATATCAATAATACTACTAAATTTCGCGGAGCAGTTTACTATAACGTCTATACTCGCCGCCATCTTCTTTACTTCAAAGCGGTGCATCAAACTGACCTTTGCTGGCAGTGCGCTGCCCTATAAAGCCGTTTGGCAGATGTATCTGCCGGAACCATTTGCAATCATATGCCTGGTGTATCAAAGCAGTTCCTGGGCTAGCTGCGACCTCTGGTGAAGCTGTTCTGCAGACTCCGCAAACAGGTAGTGGTCCCTGGCAGCCGTTGGTGGAGACCTGGTGTCGTGTTGTGGTCGCCAGTAAATATTTGTCTTGACAACACATGACGTAAGCTTTCCTGGTAAATATACGGCCTATGATGCAGGCATCCTGTGTTGGTTGGACGTGAAGTGAGATACCGATGCAGTAGGTGCTACGATGTATGAAGTGGGCGGCCACACCAGACACCTGCTCCTACCCCCCCCCCCTCCCTGCCCCCCTGGGGTGAGTGGTAGGCTCATCTCAACATCAGGCCCCGGGTCCGTAGGTGACAGGAGACCAGAGGTGATCGCATGTGCAGGATCCACCTCCATGGGAATAGGGACCTCTGCCGCGGAGGGTCTGCCTGGGGTGTGGCCGTCAGCAATGGTGGAGGCGGCGGTCGGGTGGGGAGAAGAGCACCACCATCCCCGAAGGCCGACAGCCATAAAGATGGCAGAGGAGCCAGGTGCGGACCACAACAGGGGCGAAGCTGGTTGGTGTGCTTCCAGCACACCATGCTGTCGACGGGGGTGACTGCCGCCATAGCACAGCCAATGAGCAACAAGATTCTGGCGGGGAACCACTGGGGATGATTCCATGTGAAAACATTGCCCAGACCAGATCCTGCAGAGAAAAATGGGGCTGTGCCGAATGCGGAGGAGCTGGGCAGGGAGAAGACGGAAACAGGAGAGACAAGGGGTACCGATGAGGGCAGCCATGAAGTTTTTCAAATGGGGATGACCCATCCTGAACAGTGGACCAGTAGGAGGAAAGAAAGATGGTAAGGGTGTCGTCCAGGGAGTGTTGGGGGTGCAATTTCGACATCTGGACTTTGAATGTACAGACAGACCATTCGGCTAATCCGTTAGATGAAGGACGAAAGGGAGCGGTATGAATCAACTGGATGCCCAGGATGGTGCAGAAGAAGGTAAATTCAGCAGATGTAGATTGAGGGCCGTTGTTGGTCACCAATGTCTCCAGAAGGCCCTCAATGGCAAAGATGCAGCAAAGAGTTTGGATGGTATGGGTGGATGTCGTGGAGGACCTGTGGAAGACATAAGGAAACCCACTGCCTGTGTCCACAAGGATAAGCCAGGAGGAGCCGAGGAACAGGCCCGCAAACTCCAAGTGCAAACTGGCCCAAGGAGAAGGAGCAGGAGGCCACAGGAACAAGCGTTGAGGGGGCGCCAACTGGTGCCGTTGACTAGAGCGAAATGAGGTCACCATGCGGGTGATGGTGGCGTCCAACCCCCTCCAGTAGACATGCTGGTGGGCAAGCCGTTTCGTCAGGACAATCCCATAATGACCAATGTGCAGGAGCTCCAAGGCCTGGTGGTGGAGGGAAGGTGGAAGCACAACCCACCAACGATCATTATCACCCAAGATGAGAAGTGTCCCATCTCTGACAGACAGGTCCTGGCAGCACTGCCAGTAGTGCCAGACCTCTGGCTGCGGCAGCTGATGGTCTGACGGCCACCCATGCTGAATGTGGTGAATCAGTGCCTGGAGGGTCGGGTTGTCTGCCCTGTGATGTGCAATTAGCATCCAGTGGCAAATCAGCTACTGCCTCAGCAGCAGCGTCATCCAGGTGGAAACAGGCAACCAGGTCAGCATCGAACTCAGGGTTGGCGCCCAGCAGGAGATGAGAGAGAAGATCTGCATTCGCACGGAGAGCTGTGGCCCAAAAACGGATGTTGTAGGAATATTCCACGAGGAACAATGCCTAGCACTGGAGGCGGCGAGCAGTCCTCGAGGGGCTAGTGGATGTAGCACTGAACAATGAGACCAGAGGTTTGTGACTGGTGTATAAGGTGAAGTGATGGCCGTAGATGAAATCATGGAATTTCTTAAACCCAAAGATGATGGCCAAGGCCTCCTCCTCAATTTGGCTGTATTTACGCTGAGCCAGGGATACTATTTTGGAGATGAAGACCACTGGGCGCTTGACTCTGTCGATGACATGACACAAGACGGCCCCCACACCGTAGTCTCACGCATTGGCAGCCAAGGTGAGAGGCTTGGTGGGGTCGTAAGGAACAAGGCAAGACAGCGTCAGGAGAGAAGACTTCAGACAGTGGAACACCCTATGACAAGCTGGTGACCTGTCCAATGTAACACTCTTACAGAGGAGGCAGTGAAGGGTTCAGCCAGAGCTGCAGCATGTCAGATAAAACGGCGGTAGTAACTGAGTTGACCCAGGACTGACATGAGCTGGAAGATGTTCTTCAGGGGTGGCAGCTGCTGAATAGCCTTGACATACTGGGGTGTCAGTTGAATGCCATTAGTGCTCGAAACATGGCCAAGGTAGGTAACCTGAGGAACAAAAAAAGACATTTCTCCCTGTTGCAATGTAAGCCAGCACCCGAAGAACAAGGAAGAGGTGCCAGAGGTTCCAGGCCAAGTCCAGGGTGGAGATGCCAGCGGCTAAGATGTCATCAAGGTAGTTAGCCAACCCCGGAATGTCTCTTCTCAGTGTTTCCAAATAGCACTGGAAGATGGCTGGAGCACTGGCGACCCCGAACGGGAGGCGGTTGTAACAGAAGAGCAGAAAAGGGATATTGATGACCAAGATCATTTTCAATGACTCATCCAAAGGCAACTGGAGGTAGGCATCCTGCAGCTCAATTTAGGCAAACACCTTGCCGCTAGCCAACCTGGACAGGATGTCATCAAACTTGAGTATGGGATAGGAGTCAATAACAGACTGAGAACTGACATTGGCCTTAAAATCCCCACAAACGTCAAGAGATCCATTCGGCTTCTCAAGGACAATGATGGGTGTAGCCCAACGACTATGGTGGATGGGGGTCAGGATGCCCTCAGCCTCTAGGAGATGAAGCTCCTGCTGTAGTTTGTTACGGAGGGCGAACGGTACTGAGAAAGCCTTCTGGAACTTCAGGACTGCTGAGGGGAGGAGTTTGATATGGGCTTCAAACCCAGAGACCCCCAGAGTTGTGGCAGACAACACATCTAGGATGTCATCCAGAAGCTGCTGCAAGCGATTGTCTGCCGACAACTGGTTGGCCAGGCCTGAGTCATGTATCTCGAGGCCCAGTAAGGGAAAAAAATCCATTCCCAATAAGTTGGTGGGCTTGGGGGGTGGCAATTACCAAAACCCGGGCCGTGACATTGTGAGTGAGGTAGTGTACCCGAGCCAAGAACCACCACTGTAGTTGGATGATGTCGTTGCTGTAGCTCTTCAGAATAGTATGGAATGGACGAAGTGGCCATGAACCCAACTGACAGTGGGAATCCCCATCGATGATGGTGGTGGACGATCCTGTATCCACTTGAAAAGGGAGAGGAGTGCCATCCAACCACACAGTCAGAGTGGTCACAGCCGTCATGTGCGGAAAAACTGACTTCACGATGGAAATTGGCGGCAGTGGGTCCAGCTCATCCCCCACAGAGTTGGAGGCGTCCAAAACAGTGTGGTCCATGGCCATCAACTATGACGATCGACAGACCTCGGCTTTGTGACCCTGCTTTCTGCAGGCTGAACAAGCCACCCTCCGGAAGTGGCAATCTTGCCTCTGATGTATGACAAAGCATTGACCACAGGAGGGCAACCGCTGTCGCTGCTGCTGCTGTGGCCACCATTGGTGTAGGTGGGGACCAGTGCCCTGGTCCTGGAGGGCGGGTGCTGCCTCAGGAGGGGGCTCCGGCACTGCTGCGGCAGCTGCAGTTATGTGAACCGGTGTCATGGGGGCAGGTAGCGAAGACCTGCACTGGGGACTGCAGCGTGGAAGTAGAGCGAAAGGACTGCTCATGAGCACGAATAATGGAGAAACAGGTGTCTAAAGAGGGATCTTGGATAAACAGGTGTATAAAGAGGGATCTTTCAGCTTCAGAAGATCAGTCCATAAGGTATCAACTGGGGCATGGACAAGAATCATATCACGAATGAGTGCCGAACCATAAGACTGCTTGCAATGGGGGTTGCCACAGAAAAAACGACAGTCACGGGAGAGACCTTGCAGAGTAGCAATCCATTCCCTGTATGACTGTGTGGGAAGCTTGTGACGTGCCACCACCACGTAGACCTGAGAGTCAAAATAATCCAATAGGCTAGAAGTCAACGCCTCGTAGGAGAGAGCATGAGGTTCTGCATCGGGATGCAACTATTGCACAAGGTGATAAGCTTCCGGACCCACATAGGCGAGAAAAAATGTGCGACACATCTGTACATGTGCTGAATTCCTACCTTATGCCTGCGCAAGACATCAACACAGTATCGCCAACTCACCAAGAAATGCAGTGAGTAAATTCACAACATAGTATGGAAACAAGGTTTGCAGCTGCAAGATAGGACAACAAAACATCTCATTTGAATCTGGAAGGTAGTGAGGCCCCTGTTCAGCATTTGCCTGACATTTACGCTAATCCCAAGAGCTTTTGATGGAGAGATGAACAAGCATTTGAACTAACGCCAAGCCATAGTCATAGTGCGCTATGAAAATTTGTTAAAACTAGAATTGTGGGTGCAGCTCAAAGTAAACTAGTCATATGCAATATTACAGCAACTGGGGCAGATGTGAAAGGCCTTTTATTGAAGAACTATGAGTCAAAAAGGGCTTTGCATTACCATATGTGTTTATTATTATCCAGTAGGCAGAAAATGCCTCAAATTATGGCCAAATGGATGAGCTGCCTTGGCACACTGCAACACCAATTTCAAGAAGCTGTCCATGGACTGGTGAGGTCATCAGATGTCTCTGGTAGCCATGCTCCAATTGGGAAGCTGGCACAAGCAGTGTTCATACAGGGAATCAGACATGAGAGGATTAAAACAGTAGTGGCAGCAAGAGGAGATGATTTAACATTAGTACAACCAGTGGATAGAAGAAGCCTCTTGCAAAGAAAAGTTCAGTGAATCAACTCACCCGAGAGATTGCTATTTTAGCTGTAAGAGAAGGAGACATCTTGTAAGGAATTGAAATATGTAGAAACATGTCATGAAAATAGCTGCCATGCAGCCAAACTGTAGCAGAGTAGAGAAAAAATGGAACATTACCCTGCACTACAACCAAGAAGCACAGAGGAAACACTATGCACATGTCATCACAGGGAAATAGGGAGCAAGTGGCTGAACATAAGTTGTCGATGAGATCTTCAAGGACAGCCAGGGCCATATGATCAGGCCAGTCTCATGATACATTGTGTTTGTAAGGAACTAGAACACTTGGCCTGACAGTGTAATGCTGATGCTAAGTTAGTGAATAAAAATAGGCCTACTTAGAAACTGGGAAACAAAAGAAAGGCATCAGTATGCAGTCAACCCATTCCACAAACTTGCACTCTGTAAACTGCAAGGGCAGAAATGATTTTGAAAATACACTGATAAAAAAATTGCAATACCAAAAAAATAATTAATGTAAAGAAACTTGAGGAATATGTTTGATACATTTGTCTAGGTAACATATTTAAGTGATTTACAATGCAAGATCACAGGTTAATGTAAGTGTGAGATAAGTCACTGCAAATGCGAAATCCTGATACATTAGTAACAGGTTATAACCAACGGAATGTTGAATGCAAGCATGCAAATGTGTATGCTTATGTTGCACAGGTGCCAGATGGCAGTTTGTGGGATGGAGTTCCATGCATGTTGCACTTGGTCAGTCACTAAAGGTATGTTTAATGCTGTTTGTGGATGATGCTGGAGTTATCGTCCAATGATGTGCCATATGTCCTCGATTGGAGGCAGGCCTGGTAATCAAGCAGGCCAAAGCAACAAGGCAACACTCTGTAGAGCATGTTGGGTTACAACAGTGGTGTGTGGGTGAGTGTTATCCTGTTGGAAAAACCCCTGGGATGCTGTTCATGAATGGCAGCACAACAGGTTGAATCACCAGACTGATGTACAAATTTTCAGTCAGGATGCATGGGTAACCAAGAGTGTGCTCCTGTTGTCACAAAATAAAAAAATACATCACACCCCAGACCATAACTTTATCAGTTGGTCCAGTGCACAGACAGGTTGGTTGCAGAGCCGCAACTGGCCTCCTTGTAACCAACACATGGCCGTTACTGGCACCAAGGCAGAACCAGAGAAGACTGGAAAGACATCCTGTGAGATGATACATGAACAGGCCCACAAGAAGACAAGATTTTAAGGATTAATGTGTAGGACACATATCTGACAGAAGGAATAGAGGAGAAGCAGCCTTGGTGATTGTCAAGAGAGACACATTTTGAACACCACAAAAGGCCATATTGGAATGAAAACTTCCTGGCAGATTAAAACTGTGTACCGGACCGAGACTCGAACTCTGTGCCACCACACAGTTTTAATTTGCCAGGAAGTTTTCATATCAGCACACACTCCACTGCAGAGTGAAAATCTCATTCTGCGTACTGGAATGTTCCAAACTGAAAACAGAAGCAGTACCTGACATGAGAAAGTGAGGAATGCCATATACATAGTACAGTTTCAGTGGACCAAAAGACATGGTCATGTATTATTAAAGGAAATGGTACAAGTGAATCACTTAAACAAAGAGAAAGGACTTCAATTATTGAATTATGTATTGTGTATCATGAAGTATTTCGCCATCCTCGAGATAGATGAATGTCTACTGGGGCGGTGAAGCATGAGATTAAGTTGAAACCAGAGGTGCAAGGTACAGTGATAAAGGGAGGATATCATTATGATGAGCACAAGTGGGTGAAATTATCCATTATTGATGATTTCGAAGAAGAAGGAAGGCTCAGAAAAATGAAAGTGGAGAACAGTTATGGACTACCAGAGATTAAAATGACATCTCCATTAGTGCTGTATTTTCTCTTCTCATACTGATGAGATTTTATATAGCTTAGACTGTGCAAAGGATTACCACCAGATACTGTTGGATGAGGATGATAAAAGATAACCTTCTCCACTTCAGAAGGGCATTACGAATACGAAAGATTGCTGATGGGAATAATACATAGTGGGGACACTTTTCAGAGACTGATGAACATGGTACTAATTGGACTTCAGGGACAAAAGATGTTTGTATATTTAGATAACGTGGTCATCTTCAGAGCTACATTAGAAGAGCATAATGCCAGACTTGGAGAAGTGTTTGAGGGCTTCTGATTCCACAATTTAAAACTGGAGGTTGACAAGTATGAGTTCCTATGGAAGAGGTAACTTACTTGGGGCATGTAATTACAACAGAAGGGTTAAAACCACATAAGGTAAGCATGATATAATATATCCAAACCCAGTACCACAAAGTAATTGAAGAGCTTTCTATGGGTAGTGTCCTTTATCATTATACAGCAAAACCATTACTTGAATTCCTGAAGAAAGGAGAAAACTGCAAGTGGTCAGCTCAGCAGAAAGCAGCCTTCCAGGAACTGAAAGAGAAAATAGTTAGCCCCTTGATCTTACAGTGTCCCGATTTTACAAAGCAGTTCATAATTACAATAGACACTAGCAAGCAATTGATTGGCACCCTCTTGAGTCAAGGAGAATTAGGGCATGATTTTCCACTTGCCATTGTGTCCAGAATGCTGAACCATGCCGAGAGATGGTATATGATGATCGAGCGACAGCACTACCAACTTTATGTGAATGGAAAAAAATTCATTGTATGTACTGATTGCAAACCTTTGAAATGCTTGGTGCATGTAAATGATCTGTCGTCAAGAGTAATGAAATCCAGGATTAAACTGGCAGAATACAAATTCGAAATAACATATAAAAAGAGATTGCAAAACACAGTAGCAGATGGATTGTCATGGATACCAGATGACCCAACTGCAGTCACTGGGAATGTGGTATAATAATGGCGTGTGACGAGGGCCTCCCGTCAGGTAAACCGCTCGCCAGGTGCAAGTTTTTCGATTTGACGCCACTTCAGCAACTTGCACATCGATGGGGATGAAATGGTGATGATTAGGACAACACAACACCCAGTCCCTGAGGAGAGAAAATCTCCGACCCAGCCGGGAATCGAACCCAGGCCCTTAGGATTGACAGTCCGTCGTGCTGACCACTCAGCTACCGGGGGCGGACTGGGAATGTGGTGGACATCAACAAGTCAGAACAAGAAAACCAGTGCTTATTGAAGAGGAAAGGCAAGCAATTCTGAAGCAATTTTACAATTCGCCAATAGGTGGACACCACTGAATCAGTCACACATATTATCATATTAAAATGTATAGATCATGGAGAGGTATGAAGGAAGATGTAGAAGACTACATTCAGAATTGCGATTTTTGTGAGAAGAACAAGATTACACAGAATAAATGAAGGTGCCCTTACTGCTGACTGAAATAACTAACCAGGTATTCACTCACTGTGATATCAACATAGGTGCACCACTTCAGATAATAGAAGGTGGGAATAGATACAGCATTACATTTCAGGATGCCCTCATGAAATTCACTGTAGCAGAAGCAATAGCACAACAGGATGCTGACATAGTAGCTTCAGTCTTAGTGCAGAGTATAATTTGCACTTATGATATACCATTAGTATTACTGAGTGACCAAGGAATAAACTTCCTAAGTGACATATTAGAGAGGATTTGTTATTTGCTGAAGATCTAGAATATTCAGTTTGTGCATACCATCTGGAAACAAATGAACAATCAAAATGATGCATTGTATACTAACACAATACCTGTGCCATTATATGGGAACAAAGTAGGAAAACTGAGGTGAATGGATGCCTTTTTCCCCTTTTGTATATAACACTATAGTGCACCCATCAACTGGGTTCACTACATTTGAGTTATTTTTCAGGAGTATATGCAACATACTAAACATCTTATCATAGGATCTGGCCAAAGTACAATGCAGTTATGATGATTACATAATGGACCTAAAGGAAGGAATGTGCCAGATGCATCAGGTAGCAAGGAGTTTTAATTATGAATGTAAAGAGGAGAGTAAGGAGTACTGTGATTGCACTCAAAACCCCAAGAAATTCAAGGCAGGAGAAAAGATATTAATATATGACAAATGTTGAGATGAGGATGGTGAAAGAAGTTAACAAGCCTGTGGAGAGGACCTTCTTGTGTTGTAAGGACTCAAGGCTCTTATGTAATACTCCAATTAACGAATAAGAAATTCATGACAGTACACATGAACAGATTATAGCAATTCTTTTAACTTTGAGATTGTGATCAAGTTCACTGATGTGTTCTGAAACATAAATGAGAAAGGATAGGCTCAATTCTACCTTAAAACTGATTAAAGAGGAAAGTCAAAAGGTAGAGTTAATGGAGACACTGTGATGGGTCTTCGGAGACATGCTGACCACCAGTTACTATCCTCCCGTTAACCCTGGCAGCACTAGTAAACAGGAAGGAAGGACAGAGATGGAATACATTAGTGAGAAGTATAAAGTTGAAAGTTTAGACATCCAGAGTGTAAGGGAAACCTCTCTAACATTACTGATGACCAAAAGATGTTGCTGCTGGGTGGCTTTTGATGAGTGGGTGAACAACAGTGACTTCAATTCAGTATGAACCAGTTGCCTACTGGGTGCAGGAGTTCAACACCACCAGAGAGGTATATTACAATGCAGAAGGGAAAATCAAGATCATTAGCATCGTGTGGGAAATTGTGACATACATCAGTTTATGGAAGTTAAAAGAAAATGCTGACGAGACGATAAGCAAGGTACAAGCTGCCATAGCTCATTGGCATAGATACTATAATACAACACACCATAGGGGAAATGGTGGAAGGGCTGAAAGACAACAGAAAAGAATCACAGGCACTAAATTAAGCAGCTGGCATGTCGTGAACAATGGCTTCAGTAAGGACTTTCTCCACATCGTAGGATCAGCCAGTATGCTTTTATTTGGTACGTTAAACAAACAGGACACCAAGTACTTTGAGACAAGAAAAAAGCAAGTGGAAAAGGAACAGAAGCAACTATTGCACTTAAGCCAGGAGGAAATGGTGATAGTGAAACGCACAACAACCAACTTCAAGAACGCAAAAGAAAGTTGGCAAAGGTTGTCTGATATCCTGCAGACCAATATGAACAAAATTAAGAAACAAGCATCTAAATTTCAGAATGAAACAGACCAGAGATCGCAGTGGCTAACCTTAGAGACAGAATTTAATGAGCAGATGATGCAAATGATAGTAATATTCCAAAAAATTCAGAGGAGAATACAAATGGCTACCGGCAGCCATTGTGAATGTACAGAAAGAGATATTAGCATTCCTTATCATCAACCACACACAAGTGATAGAATACCTCCAGTTAATGAGGGATGACATCGGCAACAAGAAGTTTCCACTAACCTTGAAGAAGAGAATGAATATAGGTTCCTCCAAATAACAGAAACCTATATGTTCCTAACGGACACAAGGTTACCATGTATTGAAAGTACCCCTAGCATAGAAGCAAACTTTCAATTTGATACAGGATACTGCCACTATCTGTAAGGAGAAAGGAGGATCAGTAGGTATATTTGGCTCCAGAAATGGACTATCTTTTAATAGGCGACGCTAAACAACAACTGCCATATACCTGCATCAGCTACACTATATGATCAAAAGTATACGGACACCCCCAAAAACATATGTTTTTCATATTAGGTGCATTGTGCTGCCACCTACTGCCAGGTACTCCATATCAGCAACCTCAGTAGTCATTAAACATCGTGAGAGAGCAGAATGGGGTGCTCCGCGGGACTCACGGACTTCGAACGTGGCCTAGTGATTGGGTGTCACTTGCATCATACGTCTGTATGTGAGATTTCTACACTCCTTACATCCCTAGGTCCACTGTCTCTGATGTGATAGTGAAGTGGAAATGTGAAGGGACACATACACAACGGAAGCGTAAAGGCCGACCTCATCTGTTGACTGACAGAGAGAGACTGCCGACAGTTGAAGAGGGTCATAATGTGTAATAGGCAGACATCTATCCAGACCATCACACAGGAATTCCAAACTGCATCAGGATCCACTGCAAGTACTATGACAGTTAGGCATGAGGTGGGAAAACTTGGATTTCCTGGTCTAGTGGCTGTTCATAAGCCACACAACACGCCACTAAATGCCAAACGATGCCACGCTTGGTGTAAGGAGCGTAAACATTGGTCAATTGAACAGTGGAAAAATGTTTTGTGGAGTGATGAATCATGGTACTCAATGTGGTGATCCAATGGTGGGGTGTGGGTATGGTGAATGCCCGGTGATCGTTATGTGCTGGCATGTGAAGTGCCAACACCAAAATTCGGAGGCAGTGGTGTTACGGTGTGGTAGTGTTTTTCATGGAGGGGATGTGCATCCCTTGTTGTTCTGCATGGCACTATCACAGAACAGCACCTTCTTGCTTCCCACTGTTGTAGAGCAATTCGGGGATGGCGGTTTCATCTTTCAACATGATCGAGCATCTGTTCATAATGCACGGACTGTGGTGCAGTGGTTACACGACAATAACATCCCTGTAACGGACTGGCCTGCACATAGTCCTGACCTTATAAGCTCCCTTCTCCTTGGAGACTATATGGATTAATTAATGACTATTATGTTACAATCCTCTTGTTGTAGTTGACCGTGTATATCGAGACTTCGTTCATTGTTAAATGCAATCGTGTGGTACTAACTGATGGAGACGCATTAAAAACTGATAAAATTTAATTTATTTCCTTTATCACACTGCACAAACATAAACACACTATTATTCAAACTGTGTGCCACTACTATTAAACATAGAGATAAATCCTTCGCTACGCAACCGCCTTTGGCTCACGCAGCCTACACCTTCCACAGTCTCTCAACAACTGCCTCTGCTTGCGACTCTCTGGGCCACTGTTCCAAAGAACAACCACTTACAGATACTACACACCAATACCCTCATAACCTGAATCCTACAGAACATCTTTGGGATGCTTTGGAATGCTGACTTCGTTCCAGGCCTCACCGACCAACATCGATACCTCTCCTTAGTGCAGCAATCTGTGAAGAATGGGCTGCCATTCCCCAAGAAAACCTTCCAGCACCTGATTGAATGTATGCCAGCGAGAGTGGAAGCTGTCATCAGGGCTAAGGGTGGGCCAACACCGTATCGAATTCCAGCATTACCGATGGAGAGCGCCATGAACTTTTAAGTCATTTTCAGCCATATGTCCGGATGCTTCTGATCACATAGTGTATATCGCAAAGCATTAGCACAAGCCCAAAAGATGCACAAGCCCACATCTGCAATTAAAAACAATAAGAGCACAACCTCTGTGAGATAGATCTGTTGAAACAACCATGCAAGAGTTTCGAAGTAACTATATCAAGGGTGGGCCAACACCGTATCGAATTCCAGCATTACCGATGGAGAGCGCCATGAACTTGTAAGTCATTTTCAGCCATATGTCCGGATGCTTCTGATCACATAGTGTATATCGCAAAGCATTAGCACAAGCCCAAAAGATGCACAAGCCCACATCTGCAATTAAAAACAATAAGAGCACAACCTCTGTAAGATAGATCTGTTGAAACAACCATGCAAGAGTTTCGAAGTAACTATATCAAGAAAATAGTATCAATCACAAATAGCATTTGGATAACCCCGGAACCAAATGAATGGACCTACATGGCCCACAAAGCGGAAGATTAACACTGTTATATGATGGTCATGAATCAATAGATATAATAGTGAAAGGAACAGGTAAACTAACATTCTTGGGAAAGTGTACAGTATATAGTGAGCAGACTACTACACACCCAGCAGACAATACAAACTGAGTGAACCTTCTGGACAAACTATCTAATGTTAACTTATCCATGAAAGAGGTCCCATTTGAAATAAAATAAAGGCAGATAGTGATGAAGATAGAGAAATAGGCTTCCCCACACCTGCAGACATACGAGGGTGAGTCAAATGAAAACCTTAAATTTGTAATAACAAATCGAAATTTCACACCATTATCCTGTAAGCTGGTAAGCATGCTACAAACAGCATGCAGAATGGCCTGTAGGTGGCAGCATAGTGCAGATGCACACATACCATCGCAGTATCAGTATAAAGATGGCCGCCCCACTTGCGACTTGCACCAGGGAAGAGCAGCATTCTGTTATTCGGTTTTTGCATAGTGAAGGTGTGAAACCTATTGAAATTCATCGATGAATGAAGGTTCAGTACGGTGATGCTTGTTTGACACAGCAGCAAGTCTACGAATGGAGTAGGAAGTTCACAAATGGTGTGACTTCAGTGGAAGATGCTCCTCATCCAGGTCAGGCACAACGAGTTGTGACTCCACAGAACATCGCAGCAGTTGAAACCATAGTGAAGAAAAACCGCTGAGTGACACTGAATGACACTGCAGCATGTTTACAGATTAGTCATTGGTCAGCACACCACATTGTGCATGATGTGCTCCAGTTTCCCAAAGTGTCTGCAAGGTGGGTGCCATGGCAGCTGATTACTGAAATGAGAGAACGATGTGTTGATGCTTGTGAAGAACTTCTTCGACGCTTTGAATGAGAAGGTGATGGCTTCCTTGCAACAATCATTACTGGGGACGAAACCTGGGTTCACTTCTGCCAACTGGAAACGGAGAGAGCAAGCAAGGAATGGCGCCATTCCTCATCACCAAAACCAAAGAAGTTTCGAATAGAACCATCAGCAGGGAAGGTAATGCTGACTCTCTTCTGGGACGAAAAAGGTGTCATTTTGGAGCATTACATGCCTAGAGGGACCACTGTCACCAGTGCATCATACACAGATCTCCTAAAAAATCATCTACAGCCTGCAATCAAATCAAAGCAACATGGATCGCTGTCAGCAGGTGTCCTTTTGCAACATGACAATGCAAGGCCCCACACTGCCCTTACAACAGTTGCAACAATCACAGACCTGCATTTTGAGTGTCTTCCTCATCCACCATACTCACCTGACCTTGCCCCAAGTTACTTCCATATGTTTGAAGCACTCAAAGATGCAATGGGAGGAAAGAAGTTCCGTTCTGATGAAGAGGTACGCCACGCGGTGCATGAGTGGTTGCGCGGGTTACCAAAAGAATTTTTTTCTAAAGGAATTTATGCATTTTGTAAGTGCTGGAGGACTTGCATTGAGTGTGGGGGAGATTATCTTGAAAAGCGATACAGCTTTGTACCACTTCTGCACAATAAATAATATTTAAAAAAATATTTAAGGTTTTCATTTGACTCACCCTCATACATCACTTGCTGGACCTGAAAGGTATAGGGCGGCGGATGCATGATTTAGAAAATAGGTTAGGGTTACATAAAAGGTAACATAAACAGTGATCCAACTGGAAAACATAGATTTTCTTTTATATGTTAGTGATCACCAACACCCTCGTAACTACAGGAGTTATGCTTAAACTTCTCAGATGCAGCATTCAGTGTTGAAAGTGGCCAGAAGAGAAGTGTTAGGACCATGTGTGTGTTAACTGAGAACCAGCTCATGGTAAAATCTCACTTGCATCCTCCCCCCCCCCCCCCCCCAAGTGAAGTTATTCCCAACCAGAGTGCTATGTCACCAAATACACAAGAGCACAGATGAAGAATGTGGAAGACGGGATTACTTATTGATCACACTTGTGTTATGGGGATGTCTTATCAAGGGAAAAATCTAATCTACATATGTACACTTATATAGAAAAAGAAAAGAGAAATCTGTGTATTTATGTATATAAAATGTAACTCGTGTAAGAAAGAAGTGTAAAATTAATGTCTAAGATTTGAGGGCGAATCTTTCCCCAGTAAGGAAGGTGTAATGACTGAAACATGAAGGGCTGCCACAAAAAAGAGAAAAATCATCTAAAGGTGAATATTAGCTGTAAGCCTGATAACTTAGGTTGACAAGCATTGGGAAACTGCTGATTTCATGCTTACTGATTGCTAATTGGCAGTAAAAAGGGATGCAGTCACATATCTTGTACAAGCATAATGCCTAAAACGTCATATATAGAGTTTCTCAAACATCAAGCGAGTTTGGCAGAGTTCAGCTAAATTCAAGTGTTCCAGCTAATAACAGCGGCTTTGGATGAACAAGCCTACAGCAGATAATATGTAAGTGAGCAGTCAGACTCAATTAACTCTGTGCACTAAGGACTTGCAAAGCTTGCTGTTAGTCCATTATATACCCCTGGGCTACATATTTGTCTACAAGAACCTATGTCTGTATGTCATTTACACTGCGGTGAACACTTGAACCTAAGAGTTCCATTACAGCAATAGAACCCACCACTTTCATGGTTTGTCATATGTAGTACCATATTATACTGTGCATATGCAAATCTTAACAAAGTTCTAGGCCACGGTGGGCATTTATTCTGGTAACTGGTTGGAGAATCTAGTATAAAACAGTCTCTGCACCCTTCATACCTGACACACGAAGAAGCAATAAAAAGGAGACCAGTAGCCAACCCAGATTCTCATTTCACTATCATTTACCATATGTTCCTCCTTTAGCCTGATATCCAAGTCTATCTGTACTGTCTGTACCTGCAAAATCTCAGCTTGACCCCATCACTGCTTCACTCCTGTACAAAGCCACTCGTGTACCAAGAAAAGGATGACCTAAACATCCCACATCACCTCTGATCTGAGAGTGAGCTTCTAAACTATGTATGTCACAACCCACGTCAGGTTACAAGACTGAAGACTGGTTTGATGCAGCTTTCCACACTAGTCTACCCTGTGCAGGCCACTGCATCTCTGGATACTACTGCAACTGACATCTATTTAAACCTTCTTATTATATTCAAGCCTTGGTCTTCAACTACAATTTTGACCTTCCACATTACCCTCCATTACCACACTGAGAATTCCTTGAATCTTGAGGATATGTCCTATCAATCAGTCCCAGTGTACCAGCATCAAAAATGCAAAGTCAATTTCATCTTTCAATAGGATTCCTCTTCCCAATTTTAATTTCCCTGGAAAGTGAAAAACAAAAACTTTTGAATACTTTTCAATCAACTGAATGAAAAATACATAAAGGGGACTTGGATTGCGAAACAGAAAATACTCATTTTCATCAGGACAATGCAGTTGCCACAAATGGAATCAGTTGATTCATCTTTCAAGATACCCAGTTAATCCCATTATGATGGAAAACCTCCAGGAATGTGGATTAATTAATCTCTCACTATTCCACATCTAATAACATTCTGCACATTAAAAATAGTTATAATCTCTTTTTATGTTGACAGGTAGTGACCAAAGACTCATAAAGCAAATATCAATCTTCTACTGCAACATCGTTAATAGAGGCATTTTTTTTCTGAATGGTGCCATTTGTTGCCTCAGAATAGAAGATCTGTATGAAAAAATTTCAGAGATATAGTTCTTTTGTAGGTCGGACAAGGAATTGTAGAGTAAAAATACACTGAACATGGGGATTTTGTGTTGTTGTTGCAGCCACTTGAATGGTGCACCACCTGTAAGTTTACTCACTCTCCATGGACACTAGTGCCACAAAGGAAAGTGATACAACATTCAACAGAGAGTGGAGCAAATTTCAAGGTAGTTATACACAATTGATAACTTGTGGTTTCACAATGAGACAAACTGACAATGTTTCTGAGAAAAATGAGTCAATGATAAATAAGCTTTCCATGATTTTAATGATTTAAAGGTAAACTCACTTTTCATTCAGAGAAAGTGAGTGGTCACTTTTTCTGGTCGTGCATTAGTGAGACATTGAACTTGATAGAAGATAAAGCCAACATATAAACTGTAAACAGGAACAAAATAGGCTTATCAATGAAATGTGATGCAATTACAATGAGGCAGTAAATGTGCAATTGCTCTTAATAGGGACAAAAATATGTCACTTGACTTACTGAACACATGAAAATATACTGCTTTCATTTATCATTCTGTTAAGTTATCTGCTTTCATCATATTGTCTGCTTTAAATGTTTCAAGGATAATACATTTTTTCCAGTTCCATTCCTTTCAAAACTTCACCACACTGAACCATTCACCATGCTGAAAAGAGTGCTCTCCCTCTCCAAGACAGCATCTATCTCCAGCTCAAATGTTCATGAGGGTATTTTCTTATGACATTCTTGATTATGGAATTAAATGAATCAAACATTGCTTATTTACAGCGTCTGCCATACTCATTTTCATTTATACAGTGATCATGAGCATTACTGTTTAAATATCATCAAACATCTCTTAGATAATACTTACAGCACACAACAAAGATAAGTATTCTTCTGTCAGAGCAAGACCTTCCAGTACTAGACATGTTAGATGTGTAGATCTGGAAATACAGTTATGAAGAGCTCTGAGAAGAAGATCCATCACAAACTTTGTTTGTATAGCTGGCCTCCCAGTTGCTTTACTGGCTCTCTCTCGTGTATTAAACTCTTCTATATCTGTTGAAACAGAAAAGCAACAACTGTATCTTGATGCCTTGAATAATCTTTAAGTTTAGAATTTTTCCTATTGTTATTATTCCGATGTGGTGGGCCCAACACGTCAGGACAATGAAACTGACATGATTGTTCTACCATGGATGAAATGTTAGCCATGATTTGATTTTTGCAAGCAAAAAATATATGGCTCCATCAAACAACGTAAAATCCAGGATAGCATGTAACAATATTACAGAAGGAAAGTTGCTACTCACCATATAGTGGAGATGCTCAGTCGCGATAGGCACAACTGAAAGATTCACACAATTATAGCTTTCGGCCATTAAGGCTTTTGTCAGCAATAAACACACACACACACATGCACACACACTCACGCAAATGCAACTTGCACACATCTGCAGTCTCAGACAACTGAAACCACACTGCGAGCATCAGCACCATTGCATGATGGGAGTGGCGACTGGATGGGGGTAAGGAGGAGGCAGGGATGGGGAGGGCAAGGGATAGTATGGTGGGGGTGGTGGACAGTGAAGTGCTGCAGTTTAGATGGGAAACATTCCACGTGGGAAAACCCACATCCTTTCGTCTTTCCCTCTCCTTCCCTCTTTCCTGATGAGGCAAACAGTTTGTTGCGAAAGCTTGAATTTTGTGTATATATATATATATATATATATATATATATATATATATATATATATATATATATATATAGACACACACACTCCTGGAAATTGAAATAAGAACACCGTGAATTCATTGTCCCAGGAAGGGGAAACTTTATTGACACATTCCTGGGGTCAGATACATCACATGATCACACTGACAGAACCACAGGCACATAGACACAGGCAACAGAGCATGCACAATGTCGGCACTAGTACAGTGTATATCCACCTTTCGCAGCAATGCAGGCTGCTATTCTCCCATGGAGACGATCGTAGAGATGCTGGATGTAGTCCTGTGGAACGGCTTGCCATGCCATTTCCACCTGGCGCCTCAGTTGGACCAGCGTTCGTGCTGGACGTGCAGACCGCGTGAGACGACGCTTCATCCAGTCCCAAACATGCTCAATGGGGGACAGATCCGGAGATCTTGCTGGCCAGGGTAGTTGACTTACACCTTCTAGAGCACGCTGAGTGGCACGGGATACATGCCGACGTGCATTGTCCTGTTGGAACAGCAAGTTCCCTTGCCGGTCTAGGACTGGTAGAACGATGGGTTCGATGACGGTTTGGATGTACCGTGCACTATTCAGTGTCCCCTCGACGATCACCAGTGGTGTACGGCCAGTGTAGGAGATCGCTCCCCACACCATGATGCCGGGTGTTGGCCCTGTGTGCCTCGGTCGTATGCAGTCCTGATTGTGGCGCTCACCTGCACGGCGCCAAACACACATACGAACATCATTGGCACCAAGGCAGAAGCGACTCTCATCGCTGAAGACGACACGTCTCCATTCGTCCCTCCATTCACGCCTGTCGCGACACCACTGGAGGCGGGCTGCACGATGTTGGGGCGTGAGCGGAAGACGGCCTAACGGTGTGCGGGACCGTAGCCCAGCTTCATGGAGACGGTTGCGAATGGTCCTCGCCGATACCCCAGGAGCAACAGTGTCCCTAATTTGCTGGGAAGTGGCGGTGCGGTCCCCTACGGCACTGCGTAGGATCCTACGGTCTTGGGGTGCATCCGTGCGTCGCTGCGGTCCGGTCCCAGGTCGACGGGCACGTGCACCTTCCGCCGACCACTGGCGACAACATCGATGTACTGTGGAGACCTCACGCCCCACGTGTTGAGCAATTCGGCGGTACGTCCACCCGGCCTCCCGCATGCCCACTATACACCCTCGCTCAAAGTCCGTCAACTGCACATACGGTTCACGTCCACGTTGCCGCGGCATGCTACCAGTGTTAAAGACTGTGATGGAGCTCCGTATGCCACGGCAAACTGGCTGACACTGACGGCGGCGGTGCACAAATGCTGCGCAGCTAGCGCCATTCGACGGCCAACACCGCAGTTCCTGGTGTGTTCGCTGTGCCGTGCGTGTGATCATTGCTTGTACAGCCCTCTCGCAGTGCCCGGAGCAAATATGGTGGGTCTGACACACCGGTGTCAATGTGTTCTTTTTTCCATTTCCAGGAGTGTATATATATATATATATATATATATATGTCTGCTTGTGTCTGTATATGTGTGGATGGATATGTGTGTGTGTGCGAATGTATACCTGTCCTTTTTTTCCTTTTTTCTCCCTAAGGTAAGTCTTTCCGCTCCTGGGATTGGAATGACTCCTTACCCTCTCCCTTAAAACCCACATCCTTTCGTCTTTCCCTCTCCTTCCCTCTTTCCTGATGAGGCAACAGTTTGTTGCGAAAGCTTGAATTTTGTGTGTGTGTTTGTGTTTGTGTGTCTATCGACCTGCCAGTGCTTTCGTTCGGTAAGTCACATCATCTTTGTGTGTGTCTATATATATATATATATATATAATAGAGGGAAACATTCCACATAGGAAAAATATATCTAAAAACAAAGATGATGTGACTTACCAAATGAAAGTGCTGGCAGGTCGACAGACACACAAACAAACACAAACATACACACAAAATTCAAGCTTTCGCAACAAACTGTTGCCTCATCAGGAAAGAGGGAAGGAGAGGGAAAGACGAAAGGATGTGGGTTTTAAGATATGTGTGGATTGATATGTGTGTGTGTGCGAGTGTATACCTGTCCTTTTTTCCCCCTAAGGTAAGTCTTTCCGCTCCCGGGATTGGAATGACTCCTTACTCTCTCCCTTAAAACCCACATCCTTTCGTCCTTCCCTCTTCTTCCCTCTTTCCTGATGAGGCAACAGTTTGTTTCGAAAGCTTGAATTTTGTGTGTATGTTTGTGTGTCTATCGACGTGCCAGCGCTTTTGTTTGGTAAGTCACATCATCTTCGTTTTAAGATATATTTTTCCCATGTGGAATGTTTCCCTCTATTAATTCATATATAGAGGGAAACATTCCACGTGGGAAAAATATATATCTAAAAACAAAGATGATGTGACTTACCGAACGAAAGCACTGGCAGGTCGATAGACACACAAACAAACACAAACACACACACAAAATTCAAGCTTTCGCAACAAACTGTTGCCTCATCAGGAAAGAGGGGAAGGAGAGGGAAAGACGAAAGGATGTGGGTTTTAAGGGAGAGGGTAAGGAGTCATTCCAATCCCGGGAGCGGGAAGACTTACCTTAGGGGGAAAAAAGGACAGGTATACACTCGCACACACACACATTTCCATCCACACATATACAGACACAAGCAGACATATTTAAAGTTTGGGCAGAGATCAAGGCGACGATATTATTTTCTTCCGCATTAGGAGGAATGTTGAAGGTGTGCAGGAGTGTGACATGATGCGTGGAGTCATCGAGCGTACAAGGAGGTGAGTGAAGCACAACGAGAGTACTGTCACATAACTGCAAGAAGATGTCATCGACCAACGGAGAACAGATGTCAATATAGAAGTGTGGAATGTAGGAGAGAGTGGGAAATGTGGAAAGCTAAAGAAAAGTGCTTGTGGAGACCATGTTGGGGGAAAAACTGTCAAATGCAGTACCCAAAGCACTCAGAACACATGAATCACATGGATCAAATGTGAGAGGTAGACAGCAAGGAGGGAGCAGGAGCAAACTCATCAGTCAGGTATTGGTAGTGGAAAGATCATCATGAAGCATCCAAACTGGCTTGAATATGTTGATGGAAATGTTTTGCAGCTTATCATGAACTAGGATGTCAAAGTTTCAGGTGGAGCAACAGAGCACTTTGTGAGGGCCCGAATAAGGCAGTTGGAGAGCTGACTGCATGGTGTCATCAAGGAGTATTACATAGTCACAGTGCTCTAACATTTTATGAATAAAGACACATGTGGCAGTGTGGGCACACAGAGATGGGATGCAGATGTGAGCAAAGTGAGTGAGCGCAGTCACACTCGACCAAAGTTGAGAGCTCAGAACAGAGTGGAGGCTCAGAGTCTTTGACAAATTCAGCAGGCAAGCTCAAGGGATATCCATAAGTCCACCCTAAATGCCATTCCAAGCAGGATCCAGAAGAGAGCATAGGACCAGGGAATAGAATGACATGAGCGCTGCCTAAAGGATCGGGTGCCAGAACTTAACCAGCCCATTAGTCTGCAGGACCCAGGCTCCCAGCTGCTAGTGAAGTGATTGCTTTTGCTGACATATTTTGCAACAATGACTGCTCTCATATGGAAAGAGAGAGCATGTGATGCTACTGAAAACTCATGTGCAAGCATTTTCTTTGACAGTAGTGTGAATTTATTGGCACTGCACAAGTTGCACAGCCTGGTGAAAAGGATAGATCCAAACTGTCATCCCTGATAAGTAGTAACAGAAGAGGGGAAACTGAAGTAAGGAATCCAAAAGGTGACAAATGCCTGAGCAACAGTATCTCCAATAATTACCAGGCTTGAAACAGCTTTGACCCACCTGGTGACACAGTCAATAATGGACAGAATGTATCAGCAACCCACTGGGGAGGGAGAGGACCAATGAGGTTGAGATAATGTGTCAAAACTGCCCTTTACGGATACCGAACTGACCCACAGAAGGATGGGCATGGCGTCTGACTTTACTGCGTTGGAATAGAAGGCATGCGCATGTCCAGATGAGACACTTTGACTTAATGCCCATCTAAACTAAACATTCGGTAACAATGCATGCAATAGACTTAATACCTGGATGCGCGATGTTGTGGATCACCGAGAAGACTTTCTGGTGTAGGGGGATGGGGATGAGGGGGTGGAGACTACCTGTGGAAGTGTCACATAGCACCATGTTTGAAGAGCCAGATGGACATCGTAGCTCAATAACCAATGAGATATCATCATCTCATAGTAAATGATCTATACTGGGATCATCCTATTGGAGCCATGCAAGTTAGTCCAAGTCCAGCAGTGAAGATATAGTGTTGAAGAGATAGTGTGTACACGAGACATGTAGTCAGTGACAACATTCTTGGTTCCTTTTGTATAGCAGAAATCAGTGGTTTACTGGCAAATGAGATATGTGACGAAAGCAGTGGGGCAGCAAGCCAATCATTAGCAGAATTATGGATGGTAACAGCGAGTGGTTTGTGATCTGTATGTATAGTTACATACCAGCCTTCTATGTTCTTGCAGAAGGGGTGGACCACCTCGTATATTGCCAAAAGTTCCCTATCAAGGGCTCACCACTTATGTTGTGAGGTAGAAAGTTTCTTGGGAAAGAAAAGAAGAGGGTGTGTCGAGGCATTCATGTGCTGTTGCAGGATGGCACTAATCGAAGACTCGCTCACATCTGTATTGATAGAAATGTGCATGTCACTAATGGAGTGTATGAGTGTGGCAGTATTGGCCAGTGCTCTTTTAAGTGCGCTGCGTCTCATCAGACCATAGCGCTTTACCGGCGCTGGAAGTGTATTTGCCTGCCAAGACACATGTCAGAGGGGCTTGAGGGACACAGCATGAGGAATGTGCCACTGGAAAAAACTGATTATTCCTAGCAAATGATGGAGGTCATGAAATATTTTGGGTAACTGCAAATCTAAAGGAACGTGATGCGATTGGACTCAGGGTGAATATCATCAGTGGAGATGGTATGGCCCAGGAAAGCGACATTGGTAGCACAAAACTGACATTTATCATGGTTTATCTTAAAGCCATTGTTGGCGAATGTTTTGAGAACTCGAGATAAATCGAAATCATTTTCTTCAGCAGAAGGGATGGATGAGAATATCTTCAGGGCGAGCATAGTAGAAAGGGAAAGGGAACAAGACTGAGTCAATAAATCGTTGCTACATCTGTGTGCCATTTTTAAGACCTTAAGGCTTGTAGCCGTATTCAAATAATCCAAACGATGTAATAATAGTGGTTTTAGATATATTGTGCATAGGGGGTTGACGATAACCCTTTCAGCAGTCAATAACACTGAAAATCTGCGCACTTTGCAGATGTTGGGCAAAATCCTGGATGTGTGGAATCGGATAATTGTCAAGGATTGTCTAAGCATTGAGTTTGCGGTAGGCCCCACACAAGCAGAAAGAACCATCTTTTTTAGGCATAAGATGTATAAGAGACGACTTATTACAGTTCAAAGGACACCCAATCCCAGAATCAAGCATGTCCTGTGTTGCAGCCTTAGTGTGTGCAGTTTGGTGGCGCAGAGGGGGCGAGCCTTATACTGAACAGGGAGAGGAAAGGGGCCTCAGTACTAACTAGCCTATGGAGGGTACCACTAGTAATATTACCTATAATGGAATGTGTACAAATGTAACAACACTCGTCGACAAAGGTAAGATAGTTAAGGTGGAGGCAGAGGCGGGTCAGGAGCCTCAGTGACGTATGTGGCTGTAATGTGGTGAGGTCGGTGACCATGTGGATAGATGCATTGGAAATCAGATGATGCAGGTTGTTGTTGTTGTTGTTGTTGGCATGGAGGTCAGAAATCTGTGGGCGGTAAGTAGAAAGCTGGGTCAGCAAATTGACTAGATCCGCTGTCAAACATGAGTACTTCGAGGTAGCACAGACAAGTGCAAAGTTCTGAGAGGGGGTGGAAAGGGCAAGATGACAAAGGTACCTGGAATGCAAGAGGTGCATGGAGAAGCAGAGTAGTTGATTGGAGGTCCGGCAAGAGGCTGAAATGTTTGAGGAAGTTGATCCTGAGAATGGGGCAGTCGCCGTTAGTGATCTGGGAGGTCCAACAGAATACCAAATCCAGGATGCATTGGAGACGAATATCTGCTGAGCCACAGACAAGTATGTTGGAGTTGTTGGCTGCATGGAGGAACAGCAATGCAGGAAGAAGACTTGAAGGAGTGCATGATGGTGGAATGATGCTGGTATCAGCCCTGGTGTCGATAACAAAGTGGAGAGTGCAGGCAGGGTCATTCACTGTATTGGATGACTAAGCAGACAGGCAACACGCCGCGAGTCGTGGCCCCTAAATGGACTCGCAACCAGAGTTTGGGTATGCACATGGTGGATGACAAGACCATGCAGTATCAATGAAAGTCACATGGTACCAACATAATGGGTATGCAGGATGTGGCTCTGCTTTGTATCACCCGAGCTGTTTGATGCACTGTGTACTCATTCAGCCTAAGGAGAAGAGTGGGAAGCAGGCACTGGAGGCACATATGGTGCCAGAAGTTGACTGCAAGCTGGCACTGGACATAGCTGCTGAGAGTGTGTGCTGCACGCATGGCCATTGCAAGGTAAGGAAGCATCTGGACTGAGGCAAGAGGACTACGACCTCTGAATCCATGGGGGAGCTGCCGGAGGGAACAATCTTTCGATGCTGGCTAATACTGTCTGCAAGATGGAGTTTCTCTTCTGAAACAGCAGACTTGTGAGACAGGAGACGTAGCTGAAGATTGGACGGCAATTTAACAAGCCAAGGACTCAAAAAGCACAATGTCTAGCGCTTCTCAGATGTGGCTTGGGAGCACAGATGGTGCCACAATTGAGACAGGGTCTGCTCCTGCAGATGTTAAGTCATTAATGGTGTAATGAGTAGCTTTGGCAAGAGGGCAGATAGACGTTCAATAATGCAGGACCATGGTGTAGCATATTGAGATGGTGGATCTAACAGCAGGTCACTGATGAGGTCTGGTTCTACATATAAGCGGCTAACCAGGCACATGAATCACACACCGTCACTCAGAATTTGTGAATATCCAACAAGTTATTGACCAAGGAGAACCATGTTTTGGAGTTCTCCTTCTGCAGGCAAGATAGTTTCAGGAGACATCCAACAATCACCTGCTGCACCAGCGCAGGAAGAGGTGAGCAGCAGTTTTGCGACCGCGATGGTGGCATGGACCCAGAAAGTGGCACCTCATCTGAAGTCTGGGTGGGGGGGGGGGGGGGGGGTGGTAGTGACGTTCTGTCCGCACTTGGTACAAGACGCAGTTGTCACAGATGAGCATGCAGTTGATGCATCCATGGTCAGTACATATATCTGCTGCAGCAGCACTGGGAAAGCTGAAGACATCTCTTGCCTGATTTGGCATGGGATGATATTGGGGTATTGGGCACACTGTGGAAGCAGACACATTATCCTGCATGTGGTTCCTGCCAAAGTTCCTGTGACCCAGAGAGGTTAGAGTTCACATTCACAGATGGATGAGAGCTGCTAGGCACACAAGAGTGCAGGATCGTGGGAAAGCTGAAGGCATCTCTTGCTTGATTTTGTGTGGGATGAAATTGGGTTTTGTGGACACTTTGGAAGTGGACACATTGTCCTGCTTGTGGTTCCCACCAAAGTGTCTGTGACCCAGAGAGGTTAGAGTTTACATTTACAGATGGATGCGAGCTGGTAGGCATACACAAGTGCAGGATCGGTATAGGATGAACAGAAGGAGTATCACTATCAAAAAACACTCTCTGTGTGTCCATGGTAGGCTTTGGGTCACAAAACTGTTGCCACTCCATTGTGTAAGTTTAGGCACAAAACAATAAATGCATATCACAAAAACATGATTGAATGGAAGGCATCTGGGGTCAACAGTGTGGCAATTCCTATTTCCACAGGGAATCTCTGGACAGAAGAGATCACCAACACACAACTGAACGTAGCACTTTTTACTATAAATGACATACACCATTCCAAGTGAACACATGCAATGGATGTTCATACCAGACTAAGTCAAAGATTGCAGATCAGGATTAAAAGTAGCCCTTCTCAAAGTTGATGAACGCGTGTTCAATGCTGGTGGTTGGCACAAGTTTTTAATTCGTAAACTGGCATATTACAAAGAATAACCTGTAAGATGTCCTGAAATTGTAAAAACTACTTTTTTTAAATATCATTTGGGTTTACCCATACTATAGAATATATTCAGACAGGTATACACACTGAAAAATAATTTAAATTGATATGGACCAAATACACTTAGTCTATATCTTCTCCTCTGTATTTTCAGCACCACCCTTTCTTTTACTTTCCCTTTGTTCAGTAAATTTGCTTCCACATGAAAAGGGAATGGTTTTACACCATTTCTAATTTTACATTTACATCTGTCTTATGGATTTGCTTACAAGTACTGCTTCACCTTATACCGCCATCCACATATGATATGTTCCTTCAGTTTTCGTTTATGCTCTTTATGCTAAGGGACACTGTTATAAAATAAGCCTCCTGCATCTGTAGAGTGCCTATCTGTCATTTTCAATCTTTTGCTCCAGATTTGGTAATTTTCTCCAATTCTTGTGTTGTGGTCATGAACATCTCTGTTAAAAGATGTTTTGCAGCTTACCAGCAAAAGAAGTATTGTCTCAAATATATACACTCTTGGCACAATTAATATTTTATATTCTTTGAATTTGTTTGTGCAGGATTCGCATTAGTTTCGCTATGCATCTAATGCTTCCTTTTGAAGTTTTAAAATTCGCTGAATGTGCAATCTGCTGCTCCTCCCCATATTGGTACACAGTACAAAATGTGTGGGAAGATAAGTCCATAGTACATTTCAGCAAGGTTTCTATCTTCGCCATATAGTAATTTTCTTTCTTTTTTTTTTTTTTTAATTAAGAACATATTTGTACTTGCATTTGAACTGATCTTATCACTGTGGTTTTACCATGTCAGAAATTTGTCCATCTTTATTTCCAGAAACCTACTACAGTTCACTTCTTGTAAGTCTACATCCTCAATGCTCAGAATAAAGTCATCTGGGATATTTGTTTCAAATTTTGCACACACTGTTTTCTTCCTGCTGATAAATAAATTATTTTCTCTAAAATACGCCATATGCATGTAATCAGTATCTCTCCTTTCCACATATTTTACTGAGTCACTACAAATTAATAAAGTTGTATCACCAGTTTACATAATCATATTTCCATTTACTGCGGTCTGTATATCACTTATAAAAAAGATAAGGAACAGAGGTTCTAGTGCTGAACCCTGAGCTACTCCACATTTTATCTGCAGAAAATCATGGTAGACTTCTTTTCATCACACTAGTGTCTGATTTCAAGAAATGTTTTTATGATATGTGCAGCTTTTCCTCTTTAGCCATAGCAGTCCAGTTTTTCTACAAGAATTGTAAGACACACATAATAAACAGCCTTTAAAAGGTTTAAGTACACGCTAGATACTTCCATTTGATGACCCAGGGCCTCAATGATATTGTAGTCTTAATGGATCTTCCTTTTCTAAATCTTTGTGTTCCATTTATGATGTTTTGTTTCTATATGAAGTTTATAATTCTATCTTTAATCACTGCTTCTACTATATTAGACAGAACAGTTGAGATTCTTACAGGTATTTAGTTTCCTTGAGCCCCTCCCCCCCTCCCTCCCCCTTGAAATAGTGGCATTGCCTCATTCCTTTTTAAACATTTTGGGAGTACTCCTTCCTTTGTTACTAAATTTATCAGGAATGTCAGAGGCTTTGCAAGATATCTAGCACAGCGTTTTACCATTTTTGCTGATATGCCATCCAGTCCCTGTATATTTTATTTTTTAGTGTGCCAATTATTTTTGAAACTTTCAATATCACTAGTGTAAGATGGCTACTGTTATGATTAGATTAAATGATAATGACAATCAGTGATATAAGTTGTCTCTAAGTACAAGCATTCAGATGCAGAACATGCTGTGTAAGTTGCAAACACGTGAGGGACAGTGTATCAGTCACATCCATTTATCTCCTGAACGTTTGCACTAATCAGAAATTGATACAATCCTCATACTAGTGTGAGACTTCTAGTTAGAAGTGTGCCTCACTTGATTAGTTACATAACTGAGACTGTGGCAACTAATGCCTACACTCTAGATAATTATGATGTGATCAACAGAAGGACGAACTACCATTCACAAAACATTTCACCCCAGAGGTTATCATATCAGTCAATCAGTGAAGAATTACATCTTTATTGTGTCTGTGGAAATTTTAGAAAGAGCTCGTGACATAATTTAGAACCAGACAAAATGAAAAAAAGGAAGAAAACAGAAAAAAAGAAATGAAGTGAAAGGGCAGGATTCAGAAAAATAAATACAAGGGCTGGGTCGACTGAAGCGTCCGGTCCCACCCGTCGGCTTTGACCCATGACGTAAGGCTGTTGTGGTGTGTGACATCACGACGGCGCGCAATTTAGTTTGTGAGAGTGGCGTGTTTGTAGGTGTCATTTTGATGCGATCGGTGGTGCTCTCTGGTGGTGTGTTAGGTGGTGATTTTGGTTTAGTTTGCGAGTGTGGTGTCGTGTGTGAATTTTTGTACATTGCTTTTTTTATGTCTTTGGTAGGTATGGATATGAATGACAGGGTCAACAGTTTTCGGTTGTCGGCTATGATGGGGGACAGTGCGTTGTCTCTACTAAAATTTCTTCAACTATTCGGATTTTTTGATGAAGTCGTGAAGTGTTCAGTATGTCTTGAAGAAATGAGGCTTACTTAAAGTTCCGGCGTCGCGGACCAGGGACAGCTGTATGTGGAGATGTCGTAAGGATAACAGGTCAAGGGAAGTGTTCGATCCCAATGTGTGGCTGTGAATGTTGGTATTGGTATCGGGAGAGGCCTAGGTCAAGGGAAGTCTTAGGTCCTAATTTATGTGAGCGGGAGCTGCTGTTGAGCTATATAGGTGAAGGGAAGTGTCCGATTCCAGATGATAATGTGTTTAGTGGTATTTGGGGAGTTTTGTGATGTCGGTTTGTTTCGTCGTTTTGCGTGGTTTTGTATGGGGGTGGGTGTCTAAATTTGTCTATATTTAGTTTGTCCCCACCCAAAAACCCCTATTTCCCGCGCTTGTCCCGTTAGTGTCATTAGGCTTTTTGTGGAACGTGTGTGTGTTTGTTTTTCGATGTATTTTCATCCTCATAATGTGTACGTAACGACTATATATGCGCCATATTGGAATCGTGGTTTATGGTCGTTTCCGCCATTTTTGTGACGTCTTGGGTCAAAGCAGACGGGCGGGATCGGACGCTTCCGTATTTCCCGAGGGCTGTATAAGTTAACACAACTCATATATTTTATCCCATTATGAAATAACTTCAGCAATTGAAAATGTGGTATGAGAAAACCACAATTGTGAACACTAAATTCCTGAAAGATAAAGCTTTTTAAGTCATATAAAATTAAAGTGAATATTTATTCCAACAGATACATACCTCCCTTTTTCTCATAACGACTTCTTATAGCAACATAATGCAATGACCGGTCAGTGGAAATTGCCTCTATAATAGGAATCCATTCATCACACTTTATTCGATCAGTATAAAAATCAATGCTCTTTCTCCATGCATGTTCCTTAACATTACGAAGTGGCATCATCTTTCTCTTTCTACAGAGCTCATCATAAACAGAGAAGAAGTTTGAAGTACAAATTTTTTTATCTGGGGCAGGGCCAACCATTTTCTGCATAGAAAAGAAAAAACAAAAAATATGATTGTTGAAGTACTATGATTAATTTATTTTTAAAACGTGTAACATGGAGACGAAAGTCTGGGTAAGAAATGTTGAAACCAGTAAGCTAACATCACTGAAGTAGGTACATGCAATACAGTAGGCTATTTATTTCTATGCTCGTATTTTTTCAGTGGAATACACTGAAGAACTGATTTCATGCATTTCATTCATGATTGAAGTGGAATGATATCAGTGTGGTTGGGTACAAAGAAATGTTAAAGTAAAATACTTCCAAAATAAATCCATATAACAGTGGACATACTGGTACACATAAACAAAATATGGTAAAAATGCTCGTTTCAGAAAATGTAACGATTTTTTAAATGGCAACAGGAAGACAAATTTTGAGAAAAAAAGAAACTGTTTACAGATACGTCGGTACGGTATCGTAGGGCACAGAGTGAAGGTATGGCGATTTGGCCAATGGCTGCTCTCAGATTTTGGCATATACGGCTGGGGGTATCTGTGCACATTTTTACACGATTTAGAACGAATGTCAGGCAGACACAATATGCAATTATTGGAGGCTTCCACTTTGTACACACAACTGACCACTACACAGATGAAATGTCAAAATCACTACAGCTTAATATACTGGTCTGTTACAAGGAGCGTCTTATAACAACAACGGTACTGTCTATGTTGCTGATCCATCATTGAAAATGTAAACGAACCGTAGTCTTGTTTTTACATATTCCACATCCTTGAGAGTCATCTCATTAATGATCCAAAAATATATTTATCATTCACATTAAAATTTCCGTCCGACCATCGATTACTGTTCTAGAGGAAATATTTTGCCCTGTCCTAAGAGGCACCGTATTTTGTTGTAACTAATGGTCGTCATAAAGAGTGAGACTCAAAACTACTCGCATCTAAATAAGATGAATCAATAGACAGCAACTTCAGATGTATCTTCACATAGGTTTTTGAATCATAGTTAGCCAAATTAAAAATTATTATTACTACTTTATTTTTATTTATTTATTGTTTCACTCTTTTTAGATTTCATTGCGACAATTGTACTCTCTTGCTTGTATCATCGGTACAGCACCGCGCCTTTCTTTGCAGTTACTTGTCAACAGCTGCAATTCCTTTAACAATTCACAACGGCGAGGACTCAAGTCTCAGAATTTGTGCTTAGACCTAGTTTTCAGTTTTTAGAACCCATAGACCAGTTGATTCTCACAGTGCTCAATTAACTATATTTTCATCACGGTATAAATTCGTGGGAGTGAAAATGCAGAGATCAGGAGAAACTTTTGGTAACTGATATCAACGTATTACGTAACCTAAAACCTGTGTGTCGATAAGAAAATCATAAAATAGCACTAGCAAATCGACTTCGCTTTGAACGGTATCGGTACTTTCGAATAATTTTCGAACATAGTACTTGTATGGCGTCAAATATAAAAAGGGAAGCCGTTGGCCCTTTACAACGCGAATACGTTTTGATGAGTGAAATGTTAGCAAATCAGAAAAAAGGGGTTAAGCAGTACGTCAAATTCTTGACCATTTTGCGCAGAGCTGGCTTCGATTTTAACACGTCAGTGTCTGATGACATTGGTGTGGCACGACTCTCGGTCGTAAGAAACTCCCCCTTTTTTTGTCCATCATATTATAATACAGCTAAGAACAAATTTAATTTTTTCCCCTCTTTCTCAGGGAGCGACTCGTTGAATAAGTACCCGCTGAGTGACGACAGATGACACTGTTAGTAGGCCTACCGTAATGGAATAGTTCGCAGAATATTTATGTAGAGTTCAATCTTCTCCTTTTTTAGTATGCAGTGAAATATGCTTAAAGAATTTAAAAACCGACACGTGCAGCTTCTTCTCATAACGGAAAACGGAGATATATCCCGCAGTTCTTCAACACAGTGCATATGTAAGTACAAAGGATTAACTCATCGAATGTTTGTATGGAAGAGAGGAGACTGTGCTAAGAAACTGCATTAGAATCTTGTACTTTATACCAATTGTGTGCACACTTACCTGGAAATAACACTCAATTGCACTGTTGTTGGCAGGTTAGTGAATGGATCAATTGACGACTGGCCCTTTCTCGCCACCAGAAATATGGATGGCATGAAACATTTATTGTTTTGTTCGTACAACGAGGTACTAAATAAATGATCCTAATACAGTTACAATATCCCACCCCACAAATTAAAATGGGCTTAAACGCGCCATGTACTAATTTCTGTTATTCCCCTGTGGCTGAATTCTACCGGATGTGGATAACTACGTAGTTTCAAAGAGAAGACAACTAGAAATAGCACTTTGATTTTTATACTGCTATTTCGTACAGAAACCACAAAGAAGTTCTATTTCCCTACAGGTTGCAATTAATATGAAGATTTACGTTTCATATTTGTTGCAGTTATCTCATTCCTGGAAGCAACGGAGCGAAATTTTTGTTCGCTGACACGTCCGACTTTCCACGGCACAAGATACCGGTACAGTTTAGCAGCCATGAGAAACAGCAGTTGAATTGTAAAAAAATTCACATGTTTCACGGGTGATTTTGGTAGGTGTTTTAGTCATCCTGGATTTTCTTAAGTGCTGATTCATACAACTACCCAATGTATTGTGTACGAATTAAAAAGACATGCCATGAATAATGCCGTATGTTAATTGTTCTCCTGATACATACGGTAGCTGATTTTCTTTTTGTGAAGTGCAGAATATTGCTTTGGGAAAGCGACAAACGTCTGCAGTCTTCGTTGGCAGCATTAATTCAGCGATCGCAGTAGGAAGTAGCTACACTATATAGGAGATGGGAACTGTAATAAGTGTATAGGCGACGTTTTATTCGAAGCAAAACAAGTGAAATTTTTCGGGACCTTATCAACAACACTGCACTGACTACACACAAGTGGCGGATCATTAGGCTAAAATTGTGGGGAGACTAGGGGGCACGTACTAGAAAATTCCTTTTCCTTCCCTTTTAATGAACATATATCTAGCATTACTAACAACCACCACCACAACTATAGTGACGCAGAATAACATGGCCGATGTACGTGCAATCTGTTAGGCATGCGTGGGGAGAGTGGCTGTGGTGGGGGCTGCGGGCAGGCGCTGTAGGGGAAATGCCGAGTGCTGGAGGGCAAGTGCCGTTTTAAACTCAAACCTAAGCTAACGTTTTTCTCTACATATTAAGTGAAGCCCCTCTATGCCCACATTTGCTTGGTGACCATTCAGAAAGATCTACTGTCGCCTCTGCTTTGCTTAGTATCTAGAAAGAATTGTGCTGAAAATGCAAAAAGTGGCGATTTATTTTCGCCTGGCTTATTACCATTCGTAGGTTTCAGGGATGCGTCATGAACGGCGAATTTTGAGTAAAACCTACATTTATCTTGTTACCATATTAAAATTTGCTTCTTTTGCGCGGAGTTTACATAGTTTCACCACATCAACGTGTTACGCGGACGCAATTACGAGAGAATTCTGAAACCATAGTTTATTCAGTTTATTAAGTGAGGAACTGAGGAGAAAGTAAGGCCAATAGCTTATGAAAACGCACACGCTCGGTACAAAATTAAACGTGTAATGGCTTCACTTACGCTGTTCCAAAACCCACAGCATTTCTCGTTTAACCAGCTATTAATGACTCTTAAAAATTATATTCTTTCATAGAAAAAGTGCGTAGTTAGTGGAATTATATGGTAGATAATGAAGTTTTAATGTAATAATCACATGGCAAGATTCTCCTCTTTGCGCGCCATCATTTGCCAAAACTCATTTCGATATTTCATACTGTTTACGAGATACGAGAGATTTATGAATGTTTCATTCTGGCTTTATTGGGAGAGCGGTGTGCGACCACATGCCCCTCCGTATCCACGTCCAGTGACGCCTGTGGGTTGAGGATGAAACGGCGGCCGGTCGCTCCCGTTGGGCCTTCAAAGGCCTGTTTACTTTTAGTTTCTGGCTTTATTGCTGGCGTGCGCGATCGTAAATGTGTATGCTACATTAGATAAATTTTCTCCAGATTGGTGACAGAAACCTCCACCCAAGATTTCATATTTCAGCTAAATTTTACACGCAGCGACATATTATGTAATATGCATCAAGCCCAAAATCATAGCGATCCCTGTTTTTCATTGCAAACTTTTTCGAATTTCTGGCAGTCTTGTTTAAAAACAAATATCACAATAACTATGACCATTAACGAATTGATGGGCACATTTATCATGAAACTGACAATAAAGCTATAAGTAACCCAACAGTGAATTTTTTTACCGAATAATTTTTGTAAAATCGTTTGAGGAAGACTGCAGGGTATGCGCCTCGAGGCTATCATGGCAGCGCGTAGCCGACCAGCCGAATGCGGACAATGTCGGCCACTCCTTTCGAACAAACGAGTGAATTCATCCAGAGCTTTGGACGAAAACTGATCACTGTGCCTCGACCGCAATATCCTGCGCGGTTTCTATAATTACCACGAAGGCTAGGTGTCCAATGTATGCGTAAATATGCAAAAGACAGTCGTACGTTGCCGTGTCTCACGTTATCGCGTGAGAACACCGCGTCCTTTGCTCACGGTGTCGTCTGACCAGTCGACTTTTTGGTGAGTGAGGTTGTCATGTATTTTTCCGATTTACTTTTTATAGACTCACTGGACATAGCATATGTAGCAGGATAACAAAAATTAATTATAACAACGTTCACTCTGAGAGGCCGATCTCTCTCTCTCTCTCTCTCTCTCTCTCTCTCTCTCTTGTGTAAAAAGGACAGTTTCTTATTTTCAGTTTCAAGTTGTTTCTTATCGTAATTTATCTTCTGAATCTTACTTCTACATGGGCACCTGAAACTCTGTTCTTGTGATGCAGGCATTGCCTGGATTTCAGATCGTGAACATTGTCTCTGAATATCATCTGTACCATCTAAAATCTAAATGATCTCCGTTATTGGTAAACTGCTCTTCACTACGATAGATTTCATTCGAGTCAACCTCATTATTCCTTATCTTCGTCATCAGAAGCAGAGCTTTGCGTTTTATCGTTAATGCTGCTTGGAGGGTAGTCTGTATTGAAGGTGTCCATCAGGAAGAACACCTCAGTAAAGAAAGGCCACTGTTCAGATGTACAGTATCTTTGTCAGTTGTATTGTCGTTAGATTTTCCCTTTCTCTACAGAAACAATACTTCAGCCTTCGCCTTCTTTTCTTCAGTTCAGCAGCTGCGACAAAACGTTTATACCATTGTGCTGTCTGGTACTTACGTCGCAGTGCATGTACCTTGCAATCGGTTCGTCATTCAGAATTGTCGTTATTCATACCTTCTGTCCAATATTACAGTTGGAAGAATCACTCACGAAACGTGCCTTGTGATAGTTTATCTGCATCTACATCTGTACTATGCAAACCACTGGAGGCGCAAGGCAGAGGTTACGTCCTGTTTTAGGAGTTTATAGGATTCCTTCCTATCCTATTCACGAATGGAGCGCAGAAAGAATGACTGTTTGAATGTCTCTGTGCATGCAGTAATTATTCTAATCTTAGCCTCACGATCCCTATTAGTGTGATACGTGGAGGATGGTAGTATATTCCTAGTCATCGTTTAAAAATGGTTCTTGAAACTTTGTTAATAGGCTTTCTCCAGATAGATTATATCTACCGTCAACAGTCTTCCAGTTCAGTATGTCAGTGACACTCTCCCACAGATCAAACAAACCTATGATTATTTGTGCTGCCCTTCTCTGTATAATTTCCATATGCCCCATTAGTCCTACTTCATATGGGTCCCACTCACTTTACCCATGACTGAACCTATGTGATTATTCCATTTCATATCCTTACAAAGTGTTGCGCCTAGGTATTTATATGAATTGGCCGATTCCAACAGTGACTCATTTCTGAACATTTAAAACAGGTTGCCAATCTTTGCACCACTTATCAAGGTCTGATTCAATATTTATGTAGCTTCTTTCATATATACACTCATGCTCATAAATTAAGGGTAATGCTGATGCGTGGTGAAACAACGGTCTGGTGGGCGGTTTGCTGGTTTAAATCACCTCAGGGTATGGCCATGCAGTGTATTTGACCTGCGGTCATCGCACGGTGGTGCTGGCAGCAGTCCACATACGCAGACGTGTGTTGGTGTATGTCAGAGTACGGTGAAGCGAGTAAGTGTGCAGACGTTTTCAGACGTGCTAATGGTGACTGTGTGTTGAAAATGTCTCAAAGAACACATATTGATGACGTTATGAGGGGTAAAATACTAGGGCGACTGGAGGCTGGTCAAACACAGCAGGTCGTAGCACGGGCCCTCAAAATATGGTTCATATGGCTCTGAGCACTATGGGACGTAACATCTGAGGTCATCAGTCCCCTAGACTTAGAACTACTTAAACCTAACTAACCTAACGACATCACACACATCCATGCCCGAGGCAGGATTCAAACCTGCGATCGTAGCGGTCGCGCGGTACCAGACTGTGGCGCCTAGAACCGCTCGGCCACTACGGCCGGCCAGGCGCTACAGTACGGGACGTTCAGAGTGTACAACACCACAAGAAGACCGATATCTCACCATCAGTGCCCGCAGATGGCCACGGAGTATTGCAGGTAGCCTCGCTCGGGACCTTACCGCAGCCACTGGAACAGTTGTCTCCAGACACACAGTCTACAGACGACTGAACAGACATGTTTTTTCGCCTGGATACCTGCAAGGTGCATTCCACTGACCCCTGGTCACAGGATAACCCTTAAAGCCTGGTGTCAAGAACACAGTACATGGTCATTGGAACAGTGGTTCCAGATTATGTTCACGGACGAGTCCAGGTATTGTCTGAACAGTGATTCTCGCCGGGTTTTCATCTGGCGTGAACCAGTAACCAGATACCAACCCCTTAATGTCCTTGAAAGAGACCTGTATGGAGGTCGTGGTTTAATGCTGTGGGTTGGGATTATGATTGGTACACGTACACCCCTGCATGTCGTTGACAGAGGAACTGTAACAGGTCAGGTGAATCGGGACGTCATTTGCACCAGTATGTCCGCCTTTTCAGGGGCGGGGTCCCACCTTCCTCCTGATGGATGATAACACTTGGCCCCACTGAGTTGCCATAGTGGAGGAGTACCTTGAAACAGAAGATATCAGGCGAATGGAGTGGCCTGCCTGTTCTCCAGACCTAAACCCCACCGAACACGTCTGGGATGTTCTCGGTCGACGTGAAAATTAAATATGCTTTTAGCTGTCACTTTGCTTTTCGCCATACTAGGTCAAATATAGTGTTCACTCTTTGTAATGAGAGGCGTTCTCCTCTAGTTGTAGTACAAGCGCCAGGGCCTAATTCCACACAATATCTCAAAATGACTGGCAAATTCGTCATTAAACTGCCAGATACAGTCTCCAGCTTTGCTAGAAGAAAAATTATTAAATAGTCTACGCTGGTGGTAACGCACGTGTGGAACAATAATGTAAATTTTAAATAAACCACGTAATGGCGGCGGATTGCAGGGTTCCAGCAATGCTGTTTTTTTTTTTTTTTTTTTTTTTTTTTTTCCCCCTCCGCTGCAGACAATGCTGTAATTCTGTAAACTGGGATTATTTGACATAGGTTTAACACTTCTATAAATAAAATTCAACTCATTTAGTATCTATTTGACATCAGCCCAATAAATCACATTACATTACGTTACAGACCTGGATAAGCAGTGTTCGTAATATCTCATGAGGAGACAACCAGAGCACGCACGCGCGTGAGAGAGAGAGAACTTTTACATGTACAGGTTGAAGACTAAAGATGAACACTTATCAGTATAACGATAACGTTTATTTTTCAGATAGATCATTATTCTCTTTGTCTTTTAAACTGTTTATTTTCGTAATTGTTCGCATTTCATAATCACACGATCTTTTTTTGTAGTTTTTGTATGTCTCACTTCACTTGCAAAAATATTATTATTACATATTGGTATTGGGTACGCTATAGTCTGGTGGGCGATAGAAGGATCTAATTATCATTTCATCCCCATACTGAGTCTTGCCCAAACAATCTCACATGCAGCTTCAGTTTCTGTATTGATGGATTTGCATTTCTTGTCTACTGCGATAAATATATCACCTCCATTTCCCATTTGCCTATCCTTTTGATGTACACTTAAATTTTCCCAAATTTTCTCTAATGTGTTCCAGCTCACGATCGTCATTTTGTGCTCGCCGCATATCTTTGCACACCGCATGAATTCCTTTCTCCCCCGTTACCCCCTTCATATACAGTAGCTTAAATTCGTTTGGCTCCTCCCTTCCATCATCTTCCGCCCCCACTGGTAATCTGGACAGAACATCGGCAACACAATTTTCTGTACCCTTGATGTAGCGGATTTCTTATTCGAATTGCCGCATGAACATTGCCCAACGCATTAAGCGATCATTCAGCATCCTGCAGATAACTCAGCGCCTTGTGGTCCAACAACACTGTCACTTTTCTGCCCTCTAAATATATGCGGAATTTCTTAAATCCGTGCACGATCACAAGCATCTCCTTCTCCGAAATGCTGTATCCCCGTTCGTGCTTATTTAGCATGCAGCTGGAGAATGCCACACTATGGTGTTCAATTTTTCCATCAACTACCTTTTTCTGAAATAGCTCACAACCTATTCCATAGTCTGAACTGTACGGTGCTAAACAGAAAGGGAGATTCATATCTGGGTAGTACAATATCTTACTATTGCACAATTTATCTTTTATACCCTGGAATTCCGTTCCGCATTCCTCGGTCAACCTCCAAGTTGCATTTTTCTTCAACAATTTGCATAAATTCGGAATATTCATTTCTCCCTGCCCCAAGATTTTTCTGTAGAAATCGCACAAGCCCAAGTGTGACTTCAGTTGTTTCCTACTTTTGGGTCTATCACAGCCGCCAATGACCTTTAATTTTTTGGAACTAGGTAAAATTCCTTCCAAAGTAAGGATATTCCACAGGAATTGAATTTTTGCCCAAACAAACACACATTTTGCGAGCTTTAAAGTCATTACACCTCGTCTCAGAGTGATGAGTACCTCCTCCAAAACTCGACAATGCTCATTCCACGTTTCTGTAGCGATCAATATACCATCTACGTATATCACGAGTTTGCTCATTAGACCCTTCCCCAGGACATTCCTCAATGCTCTTACAAAAACTGCCATAGGAATTGTAAGTCCGAATGGTACTACCCTGAACCAGCACCTTCACCCTTCAAAAAGGAAAGACGTGTACCTTCTGCTTTCCTCTGCCAACAGGATCTGCCAAATCCTGAGGTCAGATAAACACTGGACATTAAATTGTGTAAAATTGTTTTTTTCCTGCTGAAAGTCTCGTCTGCAGAAAGAAAGAAAAGGCAGATGGTGCTTCCACACCGGTCCCATCAGTCATTCGGAGGGTAAATTCGATAAGAGCCATGCTTCCACACTGGTCGCATCAGTAATTTGGAGGGTAAATTCAATAAGAGCCAATCATAATGCTTTATTCATTCACAATACATTCTTTTGTGCTTGGAACATACAAGAGCGCCCTCTGGTGGCAGTACTGTGTACTAGGTCAGTTGGAGTGCGGACCTCATGGCGAAAACACTGGATGGTGGTGCTGTCTCTGATTATTTAAATAAAGACTGGTGCATGATTTCGACAGTTGACAATTAGCAAGCATGTTTGCAGAGTCTTTTAGATTTATTATTATTTTGACAATTTACGAGTTGTTTGGCTCTATGGACGTAAATGTATCGCATTATTTACAAGTGGTTTGCAATTCTGTAGGCTGTGCAATGCGTTATTTTAACAATTTACAATAGCAAATGCGTTTGTAGAGCATTATACATGAGTTATTTAGGAGTAGTTTGCAGGTGCGTATGATGTGTGACATGTCAGAGCGTGTGTTCTGTATCGCTGCGATAAATATACTCCATCCCTAAATAAAATGTTCCAAAATAAATAAAGTACACTCCTTCCTCACTCCAGCAGCCCAGTGCAAGCTGAGACCTTTTCCACCAAGCCCTAGGAAGAGGTGGCGGTCGTTAGTCCAAATGCTCTTTCTTTCCCAGCATTTTCTTAGGTTAGTAGATATAGCCCAATTGACCTTTCTTTCCCAGCATTTTCTTAGGTTAGTAGAGATAGCCCAATTGACCTTTCTTTACCACCAAAATTCAAACTTGGCGCCAGTTCCTAGGAAGAGGTGGTGGTTGGATGACTTGGGTTAGTGGAGGTAGCCTAAGTGACCTTTTCTCCCACCATTTTGTTAGGTGTGTTGCATTGTCCTGTTGGAATTTGAACTTCCCGCCATTTTCTCGGGGAGGGGGGGTTAGGTTAGTGGAGGTAGCCCAACTGCCCTTCTTCCCGCCAAAATTCAAACTTCCCGCCAAAATCCGCCATCTTTAATAACATCATGCGCTATTGTCAAATCTACATGCCGCCATCTTGGATGACGTCATCTACGCCATCTTAGATACATCTGGCAACAATGCAGAGTGTCTCAGAACGAACTTTGCCCTGATGCTACTAAGTATCCAAGCCCCTAGACAACGAAACCCACTCAAATCTTATAATATTTCAACTTTGAATCTGAGGGTACGTAGTTGAGGGCCACAACACCTCATTTCATTTTTTCTATTTGAATGTCTGCAGTTTGAGTTTTCTCATCTGGGATTTTAATAGACTATGTCCATTTAAGTCACGGACATTACGGGGCCGAAAATTGCACCGAAATCATCGATGAATACACCTACGTACAGAAACTGGCCAGACAGGTCTGCTCGCAGCTGGTGGCGTGCGACCGTTGCCAATAGGTCAAATACCGTACGACCACTCAACAGGGAGAAATGCAAAGCATTATACTTACTAAAGTGGGCAAGTTTCTGGCTACAGACAGTTTTGACCCACTACCCACAGGACGCGGCGGCATGAAGTACATCTTTGCTGTGGTGGACGTGTTCTCTAAGTTCATTAAACTGTATCCAAAACGGAAAGTGAATACTAAAACTCTGATCGCCAAACTGGAGAAGGATTTCTTCAAGAATATTGTAAAACCAGTAAGGCTGTTGCCTGACAATGGATCACAGTTATACTTCGAACAATTGGAACACATTCATGAACGACCAGGGTGTGCAACATATCTCTATATCCATCTACCATCCAGCGAGCAACCAGTGTGAATGGTGTATGCAGGAAATAGGACGTTTATGTAGGATGTATGCCAGCAATCGTCATTCCAAGTGGGTGGAGTATGTGAGCGCTTTTGAGGATGTACTCAACAGCGTAAAAAGCAAGGCTACGGGGTACTCACCTTTGGTAGTCATGACCAGGGTGAAACCAAAGTTCCCACTCACAGAAACGGTAGAATTCCCGCTGCAAAAAGCTGAATTGGCTCCTGAATGAGAGAAGGCAGTAATGGCCCACATGAAGAGAAGTTAGCCGCTGAAAGGAAAAGGCGACACGATGGGCGATACAAGCCGATGAAGTACAAAGTGAGGGACAAAGTGCTTGTACGCACCAAAGAGCATTCCAGCGAAGTGGATGGGGAGATTAAGAAAGTATTCGTGTTATACTATGGACCATTTGTTGTGGCAGAGTTCCGTCACCCAAATGCATACCGTTTAAAATACCCTGTCTCAGGAAAACCTTTGGGTCTAAGAAACGTGACCAAGTTGAGACTGTATATAGAGAAAAGGGAGAAATGAAAAGTTGTTCTAATTTGTAATTAGTGGTATTAATTTTGGAGGGATAATTTGATGTTTATTTGGGGGTTCATTAGTAATTTGTTAGTTTATTGCGCACTGTATGTGTGCAAAAGGGGGATGTTTGGGCACTGAGGGTGCGTGGAGGTCAGTGACCTTTTGGATTTAAGTAAAATATGTATTAAAAAAATGGTTCAAATTGCTCTGAGCACTATGCGACTTAACTTCTGAGGTCATCAGTCGCCTAGAACTTAGAACTAATTAAACCTAACGAACCTAAGGACACCACACACATCCATGCCCGAGGCAGGATTCGAACCAGCGACCTTAGCGGTCGTTCGGCTCCAGACTGTAGCGCCTAGAACCGCACGGCCACTCCGGCCGGCAAAATATGTATTTATTTATGCTTTGTATAAGAGTGTGGCAAAAAATTTAGTGGTCAGTTTGAAGCGTATTAAAATTGTAATTGTATGTGCACGCAATTTTGGTGAGTGGAGGTAGGAAGGATTGATTAATATCAATTAAATAGAACTTATGGGGATTTGAACTTACCGTGATTCAGTAGTTTGCCATGTGACTTTGCTCCTAAAGTATCGTTTTCCACTAGAGGGACTCTTTAGCGAGGATCCTGGTAGGTTTTGGGAAATGGTTTGTTGAGGGGTTTCTTCTTTTGGTTTTCTTTATAGACAAATTTGTCACGATAAACGGAAGAGCTCGGAATTCAGAGGCAGACACGATTTCTGTGGGGCACTTGGTCTAAAGACTGATGTGAGTTGATCAGTACTTCATGCTAAAATCCGTGTGAGCGTGTGTAGTGCAACGGAAAGAATTAGTGCATGAAGGAGCCTTAGCGCTGACTGAGTGGCACAAGAAGTGCTTACAAAATCGCACATAAGTAAAAGTGCATTTAAAAATTTTATTTCTTGTCCAAAAAATTATTTATGCATAACTGAAATGCAGGCATTTATTTAATATGCTGTATCGTTCATAATTTGTGTTAGTTTATTTCGAAATTCATGCTTCTTTATGCATAACTGAAATGCAGGCATTTATTTTAATATGCTGTTTTGTTCATAATCTGTGTTAGTTTAAGATATTTCGAAATTCATGATGCTCCCATACCAGTACAAAAAATATGTAAACACTATTGGCCTCGCATTTTAATCGTTCAGTTCTGTTCTTTGTAATTTGTTTTAAATGTACGTGTATGATCTGAAGGGTGCTACTTCTGAACATTCTGGCAAGCCAGAATGATAAGAAGTGGAGGTGTGTGAGGTAGCGGGCGAGTTGTGGCGCCCTGAAAATATTCATAGTTCGGAGTTGGCGTGGCCGCGCTGGGGCCTCTAGGCGGGCCGCAACTCGTCGGTGGCCGCGTGGTGCTGAACGTTAGCCGGGTTCCAGGGGCCCTATTCTGTATCGTTCATACCAATCAGTGTAATAGGTTAGTCTCGGTAGTGACGTCAGTTTCGGTCCTTTATCCAAATAACCTATTCAGTAAGCTTCTGAAACCTGTTACCGAACGGTCCGCCCACCGATTTTACGACAATTGTACCGAGAGGTTTTGGATTTCGGTGTCGCCCTGTCGATCGGTGAGCTGTGGTTTATGTACACCTATAATTTGTTATTTTAAACGTATTTAGCGGTTTTAGCTTTGGATGTAGTGCTTGTGTTACTAAAGAATCACCAGAGGACGCATCCAGTTGGAAAGTGACTTCATAATAGACTATTTTCCTTTGTTAGAAATATGGTTAGGTTAGGTTGTTACTGTGAATGATAACATCCAAAAAACTTTTTCGGTCAATATTCTCTCAAAATACGTGTTATTTTTATGCAAATAAGAGTTTAAAGATAATTAAATATCAAGACATCGGCTCTGCTTACGTATATTACATGAGTGTGAACTGACGTTACTAGTGACTTTGTGTACTTTTTCCCACAAATGGTTTAGTTAGTAATTATCGAAACGCGTTTACAACTTTCAAGTAAGAATGGAAAGCAATTATGTGAAATCTGATATTGGAAACCTTCCAAACTATCACGCATTTATGACTTACGCAGCACCGTTTGGCAACGAAGTCAGCCTACGTTCCTCTACGCAAATAGTAGGAGAATTGAGCGCTATGTTTCTGTTATTTGGCTTGAGTATCTCTGCTTGGCAACGTAAAACAGAGATCGCAGTTTGGTTCGCATTGCGAAATAATTTAAAAATATAGTTGTATTATAGACAGTTGTACTTTGAGCGGTGTCCATTATCGTTCATAGCATTTCGACAAGTGATTACACAAAAGTTTCGTTTGTCTGGGACCAGAATAGTGGCTTTTGCGGCCGTCCTGAGCGGGCGCGCTGTGGCGCTTCTGTTTGGATTTTACGACTTCATATACCGGTACAGTATCTGCGTTACAGTGTTGGGTAAAATTGTGATTGTGGTGATGCAGCATTTTAGTTTCCTTTGTAGGCGACTTGCCTACAACAAATAATTGCATAGCCGTCCGGTATAATGTGTTAACGAAAAAATATTTATTCGCAAAAACTCACAATGAGAAGAAACTAAAAAAAAACAACAGAGAAGTAACAAAAGCTAGGAGACTCTATAGACTTACGGAAAAGATAAAAAACAACACATGACCAGAAAAAAAACTCTCGAGCACTTTTGATATCACTTTGCACCAGACATGAAAAATATCACTGCCACACAGCCCCCCTTAAAGTGCGGAGCCCCAGGGATATCTTTATACTTGAATTTTATTCAACGTCCAGCTCTGGTGTGCGTCGGGTGTCTCGGGGGCGGTGACGTTGTTTGTGGTGGTGATTCACCTGTCTCAGACAATGTACTGAACGGTGTTTCGGTATGCTCTGCGTCCATCATGTGTTGATGCACAGGCGTGGTATCAGAGGTCGGAGAGGGTAAAACCCATGCTGGCTTGGCACGTTCAATCGATACCTTTGTCGGAACACCATTGTACATTATGTCCACGGTACGCTTATTTCTACTCAGCACCTGAAATGGGCCCGTGTATGGTGGTTGCAAAGGCGATTTTACTGAGTCTGTTCGCAACATTACGTGAGAGCAATCGTATAAGTATTTGTGTACAAACACCTTACGGTTGCCATGCGAGAAGGTGGCGGGCAACGTATATTTGTGCAGTGACGTTTTAGCTGCTGCACCCAGTGTGTGAGGCCCTCTGATCCAGGTTGTGAGGTTGGTACTAAATAATCTGCAGGAATCCGTAGCGGCTCGCCGTAAACCATCTCGGCAACTAATGCACCAATATCGGGTTTGTGAGCTGTCCGCAGGCCTAACAACACAAATGGTAATGCTTTCGTCCATCTCTCTTGATGACACATCAATGCTGCTTTGGGGGTTCTGTGCCATCGTTCGACCATACCATTACTGGCAGGGTGATAGGTAGTCGTGTGGTGGCGTTGGAAACCGCACATTTTGGATAGCTCGAGGTACAACGTAGATTCGAACTGACATCCCTGGTCAGTTGTGACATGAAGGGGGCATCCAAAACGGGCAACCCACGTACACAGAAACGTCTTCGTCGTAGTTTCGGCTGAAATATCGACTATTGGAGTTGCTTCTGTCCATCTTGTGCACCTATCTATGGCCGTAAACAAATATCTGTAACCCTCTGACTGTGGGAGAGGTCCAACCAGGTCCACGTGAACGTGTGCGAATCTAGCAGAGGTACCTTGAAAATCTCCAATATCAGCATGCACATGTCGTCCTACTTTACTTTGTTGACAAGGAATGCAGGAACGTACCCCAAGGCGCGCGTCTCTTTTCATAGAAGGCCACACATTGCGGTCTGTCAGCAGCTTGATTGTAGCGTTGGCTCCTGGGTGCGATAGTGTGTGGATACTGTCGAATGCCTTCTTGCGCAATATTTCTGAAATGAATGGTCTTGGTCTGCCTTGAGAAAAGTCGCACCACAGCTTCCGCTTGGAGTTAGGCACCAGAATTTGCTCGAACTTCAGACATGTAGACGGGTCGTTTAACAGCTGTCGTTGCTCTGCATCCTTGGTCTGTTCCCCTGCAAGTTTATCGTAGTCTATAATTTCTGAAATCCCGCAAATACGTGAAAAATAATCAGACACTAAATTTTCTGCGCCTCTTAAATGGCGTATATCTGTCGTGAACTGACTTATGAACTCAATATAAAGGAACTGTCTTGGTGAGCACTTATCACTAGTGTTTTTAAAAGCCGATGTTATGGGTTTGTGGTCTGTAAACACAGTCACTGGTCTAGCCTCTATTTGTGGGCGGAAGTATCGAATTGCTTCGTAGATCGCGAACAATTCTCTGTCATACGCGCTCCACTTCTGTTGTGCAGTCTGTAACTTTTTAGAGAAAATCCGTAGTGGTTGCCATTGCCCTTCTACACGCTGGTGCAGCGCCGCCCCTATTGCTGACTGGCTCGCGTCTACAACAATAGCTAGCTGTGCGTGGTGAACTGGGTGAGTGAGCAACACTGCTTTGCTGAGGCTTGCTTGAAGATCATTAAATGCTTTGTCCATTTCTTGTGTCCACTTAATTATTCGTCGACCTTTGGCGTCGCGTCCCTTGAGTGCATCAGTGAGTGGTGCTTGCACCGTAGCCGTTGCTGGCAGATGACGTCTATAAAAATTTATTACTCCCGTGTACCGTCGTAGCTCTTGGTAGTTTGTCGGTTTCGGAAGGGCCTGTATCGCCGCGATCTTCTCTGGCAGAGGCAATATACCTTCTGATGGCACAGTATGGCCGAGGAAAGTGACTTGGTTCTTGTGCATGACGCACTTATTTTCGTTTAAAACGACTCCGTAGTCAGATAGACGCTTGCGAAGTTGACACAGATGCTGTTCATGTGTTTGACTATCCGGAGAGAAAACCAAGATGTCATCAAGATAAGCAAAGCAAAATGTTAATCCCTTTATCACTTCGTCGATAAAACGCTGCCAAGTCTGTGCTGCGTTCTTAAGGCCAAAAGGCATAAATAAAAACTCGAATAATGCAAATGATGTAATCACTGCTGTCTTCTGAACATCTCTTGGAGCCACCGGTATCTGGTTGTATGCTTTCTTGCAATCGAGGACGCTAAAAATTTTCGCGCCGGCCAAAGCACATGTGAAGTCCTGTATATTAGGTACTGGGTATCTATCTGGAATGGTTCTTGAGTTTAAAGCTCGGTAATCCCCACACGGTCTCCATGATCCATCTTTCTTACATACTAAGTGTAGGGGTGAAGACCACGGACTGTCTGACCGGCGAATTATTCCCGACTGTAAGATTTCCTCGAATATCGCCTTTTTTTCTGTCGATCTCTCTGGTGTTATTCTACGTGCTCGTCGTGAAACTGGTTGTCCTGGCGTGGTACGAATATAGTGAACCGTACTATGTTTAACTTCTTTTGTCTGTCTGTCAGAACATCTCCGATTCTTCTCTTCGTCGTGTAGCTCTTCGGCTACAGAGTTGCCAATCGCCTGTAGCTTCTCACAAGTTGTATGCCCTTTAGTGCTTGATATTGCACTGTTGTCTGTCAGATTTAACAAACGTTTTACTTGTAAGTCGACCGCCAATTCGGAATGCGCCAGAAAATCAGCGCCCAAAATAGGTTCTGATATACCAGCTATCACAAAAGACCAGGTAAACTGTTTGGAAAAACCCGCATCAATCTTGCACACTTTACATCCGTACGTGTTAATTACCGAGTTATTCACTGCCTTCAAACGTGGCTGTATGCCTTTTTCGTTGTGTGGCGCATGGCTGACACGAAGCGAACTAATGTCTGACCCGGTATCCACCAAAAACCTTGTGCCCGTAAGTACGCCTGATACATACAACCTTTTCGAAGGAGGGGCGTGTGGTCAGCACACCGCTCTCCCGGTCGTTATGATGGTTTTCTTTGACCGGAGCCGCTACTATTCGGTCGAGTAGCTCCTCAATTGGCATCACGAGGCTGAGTGCACCCCGAAAAATGGCAACAGCGCATGGCGGCTGGATGGTCACCCATCCAAGTGCCGCCCACGCCCGACTGCGCTTAACTTCGGTGATCTCACGGGAACCGGTGTATTCACTAACGAAAGCGTAATTTATTTACTGAGAAAAACCACCTCCAACTTATAATAGGGGGAGATTTTAATTGTGTATTGAGTCGAAAGGATCAAATCCCCAACTTCAATTACTCAACTGACTTGAGACGCCTTGTTGATTTAAAATTAAAATATGCGTGGGAAATAAAATACCCAACAATGGTGAACTTCACTCATATTGTTGCGAATTCCTGTAGTAGAATTGACAGAATTTACGTATTGGAAAATTTAGCAGATAAAGAACTGAAAACAGAAACTGTTCCCGTTAGTTTTTCCGATCACAGTGCGTTGTTGACCTGCGTAAATTTAACACCACAACCTACCAGAAGAGTAAGAAGCCAGTGGAATCTAAATATGTCGTTATTATCAGAAGAAGACTTAGAAGATGCCCTAACCAGAGCTTGGGAAATGTGTCTCTGCTCACTGAACAACTTTCCAAGTGTGATAGAATGGTGGACCCAACGAGCGAAACCGAAGCTAAGGAAAGTTTTGATATCTTTTAGTACAGATATGGCCAGAGAAAGGAAACAGATTGTAGAATTCTACTACAGCGTGCAAAGGGACCTCTACGATCAGACAGATGCAATTCCTACAAGATTAAAAGACATCAAGCAAATAAAAGCAAAATTAATAAGTCTGAAACGTAAGGAACTGGAGGGACTTAAAATAAAATCCCAAACAAAGTCAGGCACTGAAGATGAGACTGCTGCATTGTACCACCTTGTCAGACACGCCAAGAATAGAAGAAGAAGTTTCATGGATGAACTTCAAATCGATGATGGTACCATAATCACCACCCAGAAGAAAATAATTAAAGGGATCTCAGCGTACTATGAACGTATGTATGCGTCAGGGGAAACAAACGAAGAAGAATACGATGAGCTCTTTGGTACATCTCTTCCACGAATATCGCGAGATGATGATGAGAACATTTCTTCGGACATCACCAAGGAAGATGTATTAGAAATCCTGTGCAGCTCCCTCGCTAGGAAATGTCCAGGACCTGACGGACTGCCCATTGAATTCTATAGGAGAAGAGTTCACCGATATTGTCAATGAAGTCTTACAGGGAAAGCCAGTGTCTGCAGAGTTCAAACAATGCAAAATCGTGTTGATCCTGAAGAACAGAGGCTGCAAAAAAATAAACAACCTACGGCCGATTTCGCTTTTAAATTCGGATTATAAAACTATAGCTCGAATAATTAACAAGCACCGAGCGAGGTGGCGCAGTGGTTAGACACTGGACTCGCATTCGGGAGGACGACGGTTCAATCCCGCGTCTGGCCATCCTGATTTAGGTTTTCCGTGATTTCCCTAAATCACTCCAGGCAAATGCCAGGATGGTTCCTCTGAAAGGGCACGGCCGACTTCCTTTCCCATCCTTCCCTAATCCGATGAGACCGATGACCACGCTGTCTGGTCTCCTTCCCCAAAACCAACCAACCAACCAATTAACAAGCGCTTTACACCAGGCACCGCTGACATCATAGGCCAGCAGCAGACTTGTGCTTTTAGAAGGACGATTTTGCAAACTGCGGCTTTGCATCGCGATGTCATTGCGCTAACACAGGCAAGTAATATAAAAATGTGGACTGAGTTCATAGACTTCCATAAGGCATTTGATCAAATTATTCACAAATACCTGATAGAGACAATGCGCCGAATGGACTTTCTGCCAAAAACCATCGACATCATCAAGAACATGGCAATGGGTGTTACTGCACATATCTCCGTTAACTGTCAACTGACAAAAAAAATTGAAATAAAAAGGGGTGTTACCCAAGGAAGCCCCTTATCCATGCTCCTGTTCGTTATATCGCTGGAACCTTTCCTAAGACAGCTACAGCACAGGCTGACAGGCATTACCATTCAAGGAACCAAGACCGTGGTAGGTGCTTACGCGGACGATGCAGGCGTAATCATCAGAGCCCAAGCAGATGAGACACAACTAGAGATGGTACTTGCAAAATACTGATCAGCATCAGGTGCGTGGATAAATGAAAACAAAAGTAAATTTCTATATATAAAGCGGCTTGCTAACTTGCGCATTGAGTAGGCGAACCTTGTTAATGAACACAAAGCTCTTGGAATAGCACTGACAACTTCCCTTTTAAAAATGATAGCAATAAATTGGCGGGAGGTGGCAAGAAAAATCAAGGGAGCTTTGATTGAAAACTGTCAACGTAGCATAGACCAGTTCCAGAGAATACTGTTTATCAACACGTATGTTTTATCCAAGGCCTACTACATAGCACAGGTTCTCCCCATTCCATCAATGGTAGCGAAGACGGTCATGTCGACCTTAGCCTGTATTTTGTGGAAAGGGGAATTGTTTCGAGAGCCAGTGAAGTCAGCAGTTTTGGGTCCAAGCAATGGAGGAATGGGACTAACCGACATCAACTCTAAAGCGATGGCATTGTATGTCAAACGAACATGGAGCATAATGTGTAACGATCCAGGGTGCATTACAGCAAAAACCATACATTGTCAGGCCAGAAAGTGTAGAGCCGCCGATAAATATACAAAAAATAAGTTTTAAACTAAAACATATTACAGAGTATTATCTTGAACCTATCTCAGCATAACGCTTTTAAACTCCCAAAACGTTACAGCGAAGGCGATTTTAGCTGAAAGACGGAAACATGAAAGGAAAAATAACATAGAAACTAAATATGCTGGAATAGCATGGAATGTGGTCCGGAAAAACATCAGTAGTGATGTTCTTTCGTCTGACGTGAGAACAGCGTGGTACAAGGTAGTCAATAAAATAATCAGCACAAATGAGCGTCTCTTTGCCATCGGTTAAAGTGACACTAACCTCTGCAGAAAATGCAACCCGTTGATAGTCTGCCTCATCGTTACACATGTGGAGATCGGATTATCAACTGGAGGTGGACCAGTGAGAAAATTGCTCAAGTAAGAAGAACTGCAGCTAACAATGTACCGACTAACATTTTCTTCAGATCAGAAGACAGTTACTACCCTGAGGCAAAAAATAACGCTGTGATTTGGTTAATGGGCAAATATACAAGTTACATTTTTAGTAATGTTGGGAGCGATGAACATATTGAATATAAGATGTATATGGAAAATGAATTCGATAAAACACTAAAGTATCAGAATCACAATAAGAAATATGGTAACATGCTTCGAATTGTCTTCAACAGAATGGTTACCAGTTAGGAACTGGATTCCTTGTGGAGAGGGGATGGGTTGTGTCACGTTCCCGACTCTAACCTCACGTGTAAGTCACACGTGAAAAATAAATCAGTAGTACAGCAGAATACAAGAATATGACGGCAAACATCTGGTGTCTGTTTTTATAAGATCTTGAACTCCCTAAGGATGCATTTAGAAGGCTGGAACTGACAAAAATAACAAGGCAGTGAAGGACTTTGCGATGTCACTGTTCGGGACTGCTCTTCCGTCCACGTAACCTACCCTTGAAGGAACACACATCAAGGATTTACTGACTGATTAATTTGGGTGTGGGAAATGATGATGAGGAACCTCAGGCTGCAGTAGAAGAAAATGTGCATGATGAACTGCCACCAGTTGAAGTTGACGGTGGAGGTGCCAAATGTGTGCTACTGCTAAAGACTGCATATCATTCCTCATTCTCTGAATGCTGTAATTTATGACTGCAATTATCTTTCACCTTATTTATGTCATTTCATTGTAAGCTAGCCACTTTTTTGTTATTTTTTTGTGGAATAAAATAAAAGTGGTTAGCGTGCGGGAATGCGATATGAGAGGACATGGGTTCGCACATGGATAGAGGCAAAAATTTTTTTTCCTCTTCACGTATGCAACACGCCCTGAGACATTGTTATTCGTGTAAGTTAAAATTTTTCTGCAATATTCGTTATTACTTACATGTAAGAGCGCACTTCCTCAGTAATGATTTCGTGATTTCTGTTTGTTTAAAATACGAAATATGAAATTTCTGAAGATGAAATTGCTGTGAGTGAAACAGCCGACAGTGACCTTTATATTTTTTCTTGTCAGAAATAATTCACCATTTTTTCCGAATATGTAGAGATTTCCGAGTATGCGGTTAGAGAGGAATTTAAGAGCACAACTTAAATTACTGGGATTGTAACTAGCAGCAGTCATCTTCATAATCTTGTTTGTCACAAGTATTTATCTGCGATCGAATCCTCAGCAACAGTAGACAGAGATGAAAGATCTCCGCCGTAATATTTTTAGACTGTAGCACGGTATACGAAACACTTTCATTCATGAGGTGCATGTTATAAACTTCGACGAACTGCAGGAGCTCTAGAAATTGCGTTTTTTCAATTTTGTTTTTAAGAACCAAATCAGTGACGTATCGTATAGGGAAGTGGGCTACTTAATCATTTGGATCTCTAGGAGCGCGCTATAACCACATTCTGTTTATCTTTTTATTCTTTGAAACTCTCAAAATCAATTTTTCGAGTGTTTTATAGAAGTATTAGTACAATATGGTAGTACACACAATTCCTAACTCATTTTCTGAAACTTAAAATCCAAAACACGATGTCAGTGTGAATGATAATAAGATGACATAATGCGGCATTTACGACAATCTGTAGAATACAGTCAAATACGCTATCGTTATTATGCATGTATGGAAACATGAGGTGAGGGAAACTGTAAAAATTTCTACGCATTTCAGCTGATAATCATGGAAATGGATATACTGTGCCTGATACTGTTAAGGAGGAGGCAAGAGCGATGAAAGTGGGCACGTGAGCTCGATGGAATGCGGCGTCATGCGTTACGGCAACGTAAAAGCACTTTACGGTACTTCGAAGAATAGCGCGCCTGTGTCGTCTGCTAGCCGCTTTGTGTTCGTGGCGCTGTGCGCCCTGCAGTGTGCATGCGCGGATCTGCGGCCGCTTGCTTTAGATTGGCTTGCGCGACACGAACTGACAACAGCACTTGGTTTCGCTAGACCCGAACGGTATCGCTTCCAAAATGCATACTGAATAATGCAGGAGCTCTAATTCGAGTACTAGACCATTCGGTGCTCTTTAGTACCGAAACGATCGGCATAATGGCGGAAAGATACAGAATACGCACGCAGGCCGACAACATGGCTGGGAATTCCTTGGTGACGCTCTGTCGATGAAGGAGACATCCCAGGAGTGCCAAAGATGGCAGATTTTGTGAAACATTATTGGCAGACATTTCACAGTTCGTATAGAAATTAATAGTAGCCAGATGAATCATGATACCTCAGAAAGATACATGTACATTACTATTATTTGCATGACGATTCTGATGGTTGAGCACTTTTTAAATATCTTTATTAGTTTAAATTTTAGTATCTGACGATAAATTATACAAGTAACACCCAACAACGAATTTCCAAAATCTAAATGGTTCATCCGATTTTGTCGATCGATGTGTCTTCAGAAAGCTATTAGTGTAAACCTAAATTGGTATAAATTACAGGCATGTGACTTGAATAGCACATGAGTTATTGGAGGTCAAAGTGGTCGATTGCTATTACTTGAGTCAGACCATAAGTACTCCACAGTTACACGAAAAAACGGTAGCAGCATGCTTATAAATATATTTCTTCGTCTATGTCTTTGTTTATATCATGAAGAAATTGGTCAAATATTTACTGCTTTTTAGAAAGTACAGAGCCGGCAGGTGTGGCCCAGCGGTTAAAGGTGCTACAGTCTGGAACCGCGTGACCGCTACGGTCGCAGGTTCGAATCCTGCCTCGGGCATGGATGTGTGATGACCTTATGTTAGTTAGGTTTAAGTAGTTCTAAGTTCTAGGGGACTGATGACCTTAGAAGTTAAGTCCCATAGTGCTCAGAGCCATTTGAACCATTTTAGAAAGTACAGAGACATTAGGCTACTGGCCTACTTTTGCTTGCTATTCCTTTGATATACACTCCTGGAAATGGAAAAAAGAACACATTGACACCGGTGTGTCAGATCCACCATACTTGCTCCGGACACTGCGAGAGGGCTGTACAAGCAATGATCACACGCACGGCACAGCGGACACACCAGGAACCGCGGTGTTGGCCGTCGAATGGCGCTAGCTGCGCAGCATTTGTGCACCGCCGCCGTCAGTGTCAGCCAGTTTGCCGTGGCATACGGAGCTCCATCGCAGTCTTTAACACTGGTAGCATGCCGCGACAGCGTGGACGTGAACCGTATGTGCAGTTGACGGACTTTGAGCGAGGGCGTATAGTGGGCACGCGGGAGGCCGGGTGGACGTACCGCCGAATTGCTCAACACGTGGGGCGTGAGGTCTCCACAGTACATCGATGTGGTCTAGCGGTTCTGGCGCTGCAGTCCGGAACCGCGGGACTGCTACGGTCGCAGGTTCGAATCCTGCCTCGGGCATGGGTGTGTGTGATGTCCTTAGGTTAATTAGGTTTAAGTAGTTCTAAGTTCTAGGGGACTTATGACCTAAGATGTTGAGTCCCATAGTGCTCAGAGCCATTTGAACCATTTGAGTACATCGATGTTGTCGCCAGTGGTCGGCGGAAGGTGCACGTGCCCGTCGACCTGGGACCGGACCGCAGCGACGCACGGATGCACGCCAAGACCGTAGGATCCTACGCAGTGCCGTAGGGGACCGCACTGCCACTTCCCAGCAAATTAGGGACACTGTTGCTCCTGGGGTATCGGCGAGGACCATTCGCAACCGTCTCCATGAAGCTGGGCTACGGTCCCGCACACCGTTAGGCCGTCTTCCGCTCACGCCCCAACATCGTGCAGCCCGCCTCCAGTGGTGTCGCGACAGGCGTGAATGGAGGGACGAATGGAGACGTGTCGTCTTCAGCGATGAGAGTCGCTTCTGCCTTGGTGCCAATGATGGTCGTATGCGTGTTTGGCGCCGTGCAGGTGAGCGCCACAATCAGGACTGCATACGACCGAGGCACACAGGGCCAACACCCGGCATCATGGTGTGGGGAGCGATCTCCTACACTGGCCGTACACCACTGGTGATCGTCGAGGGGACACTGAATAGTGCACGGTACATCCAAACCGTCATCGAACCCATCGTTCTACCATTCCTAGACCGGCAAGGGAACTTGCTGTTCCAACAGGACAATGCACGTCCGCATGTATCCCGTGCCACCCAACGTGCTCTAGAAGGTGTAAGTCAACTACCCTGGCCAGCAAGATCTCCGGATCTGTCCCCCATTGAGCATGTTTGGGACTGGATGAAGCGTCGTCTCACGCGGTCTGCACGTCCAGCACGAACGCTGGTCCAACTGAGGCGCCAGGTGGAAATGGCATGGCAAGCCGTTCCACAGGACTACATCCAGCATCTCTACGATCGTCTCCATGGGAGAATAGCAGCCTGCATTGCTGCGAAAGGTGGATATACACTGTACTAGTGCCGACATTGTGCATGCTCTGTTGCCTGTGTCTATGTGCCTGTGGTTCTGTCAGTGTGATCATGTGATGTATCTGACCCCAGGAATGTGTCAATAAAGTTTCCCCTTCCTGGGACAATGAATTCACGGTGTTCTTATTTCAATTTCCAGGAGTGTATGTTTATTTGATTTGTTTATGTATTTAATAATGTGTGTTAGAGCGTGTTTATGGTCCAGCCGTAGGAATATTTATTTAATTTCAAGTTATTTAAATGTAAATCAAGTATTTCTAACAAGTTTCATTATGTCTGTGAGTGTGTGTTGGCTTGGAGACAGGGCAGGAGCGCCCTAGCCAATCACATTGATCGTTCCAAAAAGGACACGTGGAGAGATGTATGGAGGTTGAGGGAGGAGCATCATTTCACGAGAGGACACATGGCAGTCCTGGACAGGGCAGCGTGAGGGACAGTCGTAGAGGACACACAGTCCTGGACATAACGCGCGACGGACGCGCAGTTGCGGGAAAGTCTTGGAGAGCAGGGCAGGTTGCGCATGGTCACGAAAGATAGAAATATTTCGTAGTGGCGACTTGTGCACTTGTGAGATTTCCATGGCTTCTGCAGTGAAGACGTAGTATGTGTTTAGAAGTGAATATCTCGCGAGCTATGGTGTTGTTCCTAACTAATTACTTGTAGTAGGAATCTATAGTTACCCTGTTATTCAACTTATATTTTATTTAATTGCTTGACCATAGACACCAATAAGTGTTTTACAGTAATAAAGGACAATCTTAAAGGTACTTCTGCTATCGTACCCATCATTTAAAGTCGTTAAAATAGTATCAGCAGAATTTACTTAATTGCAATCTTCCATTTATAAATTCCTATATAACATTCAAAATTCGCAATTGCCAAGTGACAGGAACGTTCAACGATTCGATTCATGTGTATATTAATATTTATACTGTAGACTCAGCAGTATTTGGCTTGTAATGCAGCAACTACGTATCTCAGCCTCTAGACAACGAAACCAGCCAAATCTTTTAGTATTTCAACTTTGAGACTGAGGGTACATAGTTGAGGGCCACACACCATTACATCATTTATTATTTGAAGGCCCACAGGTGGAAAAGCCTGCACAGGCGTGTTTGTCCTGCTTGACACCATAAGTAGCCAAGACAGACGGTCGGGGCACCTGAGCGCTGAAGCACAATACAGTGGCGTCCAGCCGGTGTTGTAGCTAGGCCAGAAGGATAACCAGATAATACTTCAGAAACTCTGAAGATCTTGGACGCAGCACAGAGGAATGAGGAAGCTTTACCTCGGAAACCACGCAGTCTGGGTTATTTCCTAAGATTTTTACTCTGAGAAGCATACCACTGTATGAATTCCTAATTTATGGGGATAGGATTTCCTCGCAAACTTTCCGCGCTGGACGACAAAAGACTAAAATATGGTTGGTCGGCGTTCGGAAGTATCTGTAGAGAGGGAGAATATTCCGTGGTTTCGGGAATATGATTCGCCTTCTGCAGTTACGAGGGAGGGGAGCCGAGCTTTGCTGGGAAGCCAGCAGTGGAGAGAATGAAGTCTTCCGTTTTGACCACCCGTTTCTGACAGTCACTCAGTAACAGCTTTGTTGCTGCAGACAGACTTGCTGTCTTTGCTCTCACTAGATTTTATAGTTAGGACGTTTAGGCGCTGTACTGTTGCGAACTTATACGATTGTGGACTTCGCCTCCTGGTAGGGAGTTGTCGTTGAGTACGCAGCGTTCAGTGATTGAGAGCACTTCTTCTGCCTATACTCACATTGAGACGTTATCTTAACTCCGTCCTTGTGGCTGGGAGTTCACGTTTCTCATCTGCAGAACACAGAGAGGAGAAGGCAGTATTAGATTATACTAGTCAGAGGACCATCTTCTGCCGTCCTAGAGTTTGACTGAGTTGTTTTTTATATTTTTTGGCTGGAGTTCTTCCGTAGTTGGAGACGTGTACGAGAACCATCACAACGCTGCCCCAGACACAGTACATACGGTGATATTGCTAATTGCTTCGGCTTCTCAGGAGTATAAAGCTAAACACCTCTGATCACGTAACTTGTATTTCCACTGAGGTCGAACACCACTGTAGATCATCTTTGAAAAATAGTGTCGTCTAGTGTTCGGTACGTAGATAATGTCAGTCATTTCGTGTTATTTATATAAGATCGCGTAGCCACAAAAAGGGACAGATTTGGGCAGTTGATCACTAATATTAGTTAGGAAATTCATTTGTGTCTCTTTATGTCCATTGGACATTGATATATAAACATTTGTAATATATAAAGGGGTTTTAATCCACAATAAATATATAAGAAGAAACAGCATTTATCATTTTGTAGATACTAGGTCCCTTAATAATTTATTTATGTTTATTTTGTAATACACTCCTGGAAATTGAAATAAGAACACCGTGAATTCATTGTCCCAGGAAGGGGAAACTTTATTGACACATTCCTGGGGTCAGATACATCACATGATCACACTGACAGAACCACAGGCACATAGACACAGGCAACAGAGCATGCACAATGTCGGCACTAGTACAGTGTATATCCACCTTTCGCAGCAATGCAGGCTGCTATTCTCCCATGGAGACGATCGTAGAGATGCTGGATGTAGTCCTGTGGAACGGCTTGCCATGCCATTTCCACCTGGCGCCTCAGTTGGACCAGCGTTCGTGCTGGACGTGCAGACCGCGTGAGACGACGCTTCATCCAGTCCCAAACATGCTCAATGGGGGACAGATCCGGAGATCTTGCTGGCCAGGGTAGTTGACGTACACCTTCTAGAGCACGTTGGGTGGCACGGGATACATGCGGACGTGCATTGTCCTGTTGGAACAGCAAGTTCCCTTGCCGGTCTAGGAATGGTAGAACGATGGGTTCGATGACGGTTTGGATGTACCGTGCACTATTCAGTGTCCTCTCGACGATCACCAGTGGTGTACGGCCAGTGTAGGAGATCGCTCCCCACACCATGATGCCGGGTGTTGGCCCTGTGTGCCTCGGTCGTATGCAGTCCTGATTGTGGCGCTCACCTGCACGGCGCCAAACACGCATACGACCATCATTGGCACCAAGGCAGAAGCGACTCTCATCGCTGAAGACGACACGTCTCCATTCGTCCCTCCATTCACGCCTGTCGCGACACCACTGGAGGCGGGCTGCACGATGTTGGGGCGTGAGCGGAAGACGGCCTAACGGTGTGCGGGACCGTAGCCCAGCTTCATGGAGACGGTTGCGAATGGTCCTCGCCGATACCCCAGGAGCAACAGTGTCCCTAATTTGCTGGGAAGTGGCGGTGCTGTCCCCTACGGCACTGCGTAGGATCCTACGGTCTTGGCGTGCATCCGTGCGTCGCTGCGGTCCGGTCCCAGGTCGACGGGCACGTGCACCTTCCGCCGACCACTGGCGACAACATCGATGTACTGTGGAGACCTCACGCCCCACGTGTTGAGCAATTCGGCGGTACGTCCACCCGGCCTCCCGCATGCCCACTATACGCCCTCGCTCAAAGTCCGTCAACTGCACATACGGTTCACGTCCACGCTGTCGCGGCATGCTACCAGTGTTAAAGACTGCGATGGAGCTCCGTATGCCACGGCAAACTGGCTGACACTGACGGCGGCGGTGCACAAATGCTGCGCAGCTAGCGCCATTCGACGGCCAACACCGCGGTTCCTGGTGTGTCCGCTGTGCCGTGCGTGTGATCATTGCTTGTACAGCCCTCTCGCAGTGTCCGGAGCAAGTATGGATGTTAAAAAGCAAGAAGGAGGAGATAATATCACCAGTAGGAGATCCTAATATCTGCTTCAAGGGGTAGTCAGACAGGGCCAAATCTTCATTTTTGCATTCAGTATTTTCCATCGCGCACTTTCATTTTACTCCCGCTTGGAGTAGCATCTTGAAATTTTGCTCCGCAAATAGCAAATCTTATCCACTACTTTAAGTGTCTCATTTCCTAATCTGATTCGCTCAACATCACCTGATTTAATTCGACTACATTCCATTATCTTGATTTTGCTTTTGTTGATGTGTATCTTATATCCAACTTTCAAGACACTGTCCATTCCGATCAACTGCTGGTCCAGGTCCTTTGCTGTCTCTGACATAGTTAGAATGTCATCGGCAAACCTCAAAGTTTTTATTTCTTCTCTATGCAATTTAATCCCTACTCCAAACTTTTCTTTTGTTTCTTTTATTGCTTGCTCAATATACAGATTGAATAACATCGGGGATGGGCTACAATAGTGTCTCATTCCCTTCACAACCACTGCTTCCCTTTCATGCCCCTCGACTCTTATAAATGCCATCTGGTTTCTGTACAAATTGTAAATAGCCTTTCGCTCCCTGCCACCTTCAGAATTTGAAAGAGAGTGTTCCAGTCAACATTGTCAAAAACTTTCTCTAAGTCTACAACTGCAAGAAACGTTTGCATTAATCTATCTTCTAAGATAAGTCATAGGGCCAGTATTGCCTCCCGTGTTCCCACATTTCAATGGAATCCAAAGTGATCTTCCCCGAGGTCGGCTTTTACCAGTTCTTCCATTCTTCTGTAAAGAATTCGTGTTAGTATTGTGCAGCCGTGACTTATTAAACTGATAGTTCGGTAATTTTCACACCTGTCAACACTTGCTTTCTTTGGGATTGGAATTATTATAATCTTCTTGAAGTCTGGTGCTATTTTGCCTGTCCCATACATCTTGCTCACCAGATGGTAGAGGTTTGTCAGGGCTGGCTCTCCCAAGGCTATCAGTAGTTCTAATGGAATGTTGTCTACTCCCGGGGCCTTGTTTCGACCTACGTTTTTAATTGATTTGTCAAATTCTTCACATAGTATCATATCTCCCATTTCATCTTCATCTACATCCTTTTCCATTTCCATAATATTGTCCTCACATACACTGCCCGTGTATAGACCCTCTATATACTCCTTCCACCTCCTGCTTTCCCTTCTGTGCTTAGAACTGGTTTTCCATCTGAGCTCTTGATATTCATACAAGACGTTCTCTTTTGTCCAAACGTCTCTTTAATTTTCCTGTAGGCAGTATCTATCTTACCCCTAGTGATATATGCCTCTATGTTATTACATTTGTCCTCTAGCCATCCCTGCTTAGCCATTTTGCACTTCCTGTCGATCTCATTTCTCAGATGTTTGTATTCCTTTTTGCCTGCTTCACCTATGCGTTTTTAAATTTTCTCTTTTCATCAATTAAATTCAATATCTCTTCTGTTACCCAAGGATTTCTACCAGCTGTCGTCTTTTTACCTTCTTGATCCTCTGCTGCCTTCACTATTTCTACCCATTCTTCTTCTACTGTACTTCTTTCCCCCATTCTTAACAATTGTTTGCGAATGCTCTTTCTGAAACCCTCTACAACCTCTGGTTCTTTCAGTTTATCCATGTCCTATCTCCTTAAATTCCCACATTTTTGCAGTTTCTTCAGTTTATAACCAACAGGTTGTGGTCAGAGTCTACATCTGCCACTGGAAATGTCTTAAAATAAAAAACACGGTTCCTAAATCTCTGTCTTACCATTATATAATCTGTATGAAGCTTTCCAGTGAGCCAAGCCTCTTCCACGAATACAACCTTCTTTCATGATTCTTAAACCAAGTGTTAGCTATGATTAAGTTATAATTTGTGCAAAATTCTACCAGGCGGCTTCCTCTTTGATTACTTACCCCAATTCCATATTCGCCTATTACTTTTCCTTCTCTTTATTTTCCTACTATCGAATTCCAGTCCCCCATGACTAAATTTTCGTCTCCCTTCACCATCTGAATAATTTCTTTTATCTCATCATACATTTCTTCAATTTCTTCGCCATCTGCGGAGCTAGTTGGCATATAAACTTGACTACTGTGTAGGCGTGAGCTTCATGTCTATCTTGGCTACAATAGTGCGTTAACTGTGCTATTTGTAGTAGCTTACCTGTTCTCCTATTTGTTTATTCATTATTAAAACTACTACTGCATTAGCTGTATTTGATTTTGTATTTATAACTCTGTATTCATCTAACCAGAAGTCTTGTTCTTCCTATATCTAACTTTAACGAATCCATTTCCCTTTTTAAATTTTCTAACCCATCTACCTGATTAAGGGATCTGACATTCCATGCTCCGATTCGTAGAACGCCAGTTTTGTTTCTCCTGATAACAACGTCCTCATGGGTAGTCCCCACTCGGAGATCCGAATGGGGGACTATTTTACCTCCAGAATATTTTATCCAACAGGACGCCATCATCATTTAACCGTACAGTAAAACTGCATACCCTTAGGAAAAATTATGGCTGTAGTTTCCCCTTGCTTTCAGCCGTTCGCAGTACCAGCCCAGCAACGTCGTTTTGGTTGACATTACAAGGCGAGATCAGTCAATCATCCAGACTGTTGCCCTTGCAACAGTAAAAGGCTGCTGCCCCTCTTCAGGAACCACACGTTTGGCTGGCCTCTCAACAGATACCCTTCTGTTGTGGTTGCATCTACTGTACGGCTATCTGTATCGCTGAAGCACGCAAGCCTCCCCACCAACGGCGAGGTCCATGGTTCCACGTAAATATCGTAATAACTATGACCTTTAACGAAATGATAGGCACTTCATCATGATTCTGACATATAAAGTTACAAGTAAGCAAAAACGATTGTTTTATGGAATAGTTTCTGTAAAATCATTTGAGAAAGATTGCAGGGCGTGCGTCCCGATTCTGACATTGCTGACTGGCCGAATGGTGGAAAACACTTGTCAGCCTCCCCTTCCGAGCAAACGAATGAACTCAACCAGCGCTCTGGACGAAAGCTGGTCACTGCACACCAGCCACCGTATCCTGCATGGGCTATACCATATGCACTGGCATACACAAAGTATACACGTATGCAGCCAAACAATACAGTGGCAGTATCAGATGGTACCTCCTGACTGTCTACTCTTCTAGCTGACGAAAGATAACTCCGCCCTAAGCAGTTTCCGATTTTTACTACATAGGGTAAAAGAACGAACCTCGTGGTAATCCTCATAGCTTTCTGTAATGTGTTATCATGCAATGGTGTGAGGCACCGAAGATTAGGTTCGTTGTGGGTACACCCAAAGCGATGCTTTATTATGGGCAACCGGTATGGTCGAGTGGTGCCATATTATACACAGATTCAGCATACAGTCTTTGACAAATTCTGGTCCATAAAAGTCCAAGAGAGGCTAGGCGAAGGGTATTTAACCCAGCTCCATTCAGTAGTAAACATGGAGGACTACAGAAGTCTTTTGAAAAATACCAGAACAAAACAAGGTACTGGGCAAATCTAGTCTGTCACATGGATGTACTAAAAATACCAAAAGTTGCTTATCAGTACATATCATGGGAAAATTGATCACAATACCCGAGAAAGATGTAGAATACTTTTTACCCATTCTGGACTTGATTGACCTGATTTATGAAGAAGTTCAGTCCCAATCCCAGAACAATAATGTGGAAAGTGAACCTCTACGAAATAGTGATCCTTAAAGTAGTAATGGCGGAAGCAATCAACACAGTGCGCACCTCTACCACCCACATAATAATAATCACACAAAAGGTAACTATGATAACTGTGGTAACCAAGGACACAAACGAGGTTTTAAAGCAAATTGCAACCCTAATTACAATGGACCAGAGTATACCAAACGCCGCGCGCGATTAGCTGAGCGGTCTAAGGCGCTGCAGTCATGGACTGTGCGGCTGGTTCGAGTCCTCCATCGGGCATGGGTGTGTGTGTTTGTCCTTAGGATAATTTAGGTTAAGCAGTGTGTAAGCTTAGGGACTGATGACCTTAGCAGTTAAGTCCCATAAGATTTCATACACATTTGAACATTTTTTGAACAGTATACCAAACAGAGGGGTTTCGGACAACAGATTCAAAATATAACCACAGCAGATGGTAATAGCCAGTATAATGATTGGCAAGGGTCGACCGGTTGTAGACTGCGAGGCAGTCCTCCTCGTGTTAGCTACAACTATAGTTGAATTCTTTTATCTTGGCGGCTCGCGCATGCCCGCCCAGACGCGGGAGATTGCTGCGTTGCCAGTTGCACACGACGCACGCGCCGAGAGAAGCAGCGCCATAGTACAGTATAGTTCGCAAGCTTACGTTTAGGGGGGAGCGCGCAGTTTATGAAGTAAAGCCACCACGGCCGCATTAACTCTTTCGCTGCTACAGAGACGTGCTCCCCGCATTCCGCGCTGTGCGCGATTTTGTCACTGCACTGATCGCCTGTGCTGACACATGGTGTTTCTGACTGCTTTGACACACTTATCGTTCGATTCCACAACAACTATTTGGCCCAAAAATTAGATTTTTACACATCTTCTTGACTGATACCTTCCCCCCACTTCCTTTGACTGACTGAAGTGCTTTAAAATAAAGCCAAAAGCGCCCGGTGTAAATAAAACTTTTATTACAGTCGCGAAAGACGGAATATTTCTCAATATTACATACGACACCTATGTGGTACTTAAATTAAATGAGATATTGTTATACAGTAAATTTTATATGAAATTTAGGTACCTTGTCCACATTTCATTCTCAACATTGTGGCAACTAAAATCGACCATACGGAAAGTATACGCTATGGACTTTTACCTCTGCAAACTCTTCAAAATTTCGTGCAATGGTTTACTACATTTAATGCTGCACAATAACTGGGTTGAACATCGAAACAAAATTAAGTCATTTATGGGGGGAAGGTATCAGTCAAGAAGATGTGTAAAAATCTAATTTTTGGGCCAAATAGTTTTTGTGAAATCGAATGATAAGTGTGTCAAAGCAGTGGAAACACCATGTGTCTGCACAGGCGGGCAGTGCAGTGATGACAAAATCGCGCTCAGCGCGGAATGCGGGGAGCACGTGACTATAGCACTAGAAATTTCAAAAAACTGCATTCAAACGAATAAAATTCGTGAAGTAAGACACTTCGATATTGTTTTAAAATAAAAAAAATATTTTGCAGCGCACAAGGTTTGAACTCGTTACACCACCGCCTTCTATTCTAACGCCTTAACCATTACGCTAACGCAGCTCGTCCTGCAATGTCTCTCCATCAGGAGTGTAACACGTCACGCAAAATTCTGACAAACACTGTTGGTATGCCTATGAATTACTCGCACTTCGTCGAAGTACAATAGGAAATAAACAATTACCGCTGTTCTTTATTGCGAAAAAGCGGTTCGTGAAATTGATACAAACACCTTTCGTTGCTATCGCCTGAATTAAGAGTCTTATTGCTTGTTTGGTTTAATTAATTAATAGAAAATGAAGCAATTGGCATAAAGAATGGTTTTTCCAAACTTTCAAAAAACAAAGTCTGCTATCAAGACATTGCTTTTGTTCTATTACTTTATTTATGACTGAACGTTTCTAAAACTGAAGACACTCGTCCGTGCTCTGTACTACAGTCAAGATCTGGCAACGTCGTTCTCTGTTCATTGGCTAACTGTATGTTTTGACGTCAGATGCGCAGAACGAACCTAAACTCGGCCGCCAAGATATATGACGCGCACTTTAGTGGAACAATTACATACCGGGTGGTGGTCAAGATCAAAGAGAATTTAATTTATGGACATTGCAGGACACTGTTTGGGGGAGTCAAGACCACACTGTACATATAGCGGAGGTTAGCGAGAATGAAGAGATTATCCCCCCCCCCTCCCCCCTTGCTCTGTCTAATCTGGAAAATCAAAACAGGTCGCGATAGGCCCCGACTGCAGACCAGGGGAGGGGATAGGGGCATACGCTTAATTTCTAATTATTTTCTGAGGTATGATAAAGAAGAGACAGCAAGAAGGACCTGTGTCAGGAAAATGTGGACAATTTGGACAAGAACGGAAGGGAAACTGTACAGGCCTTAATAAATGCCAGGACAGCTGATTTAGATATGCACTTTGTACTGCGTATTGGTCCAATGACAAATTTAATCTCACAACGTTTATTTAAAGAGTTACAAATGTGAACACTCATACCAACATCTCCTGTGCATAAATATCGAATCCTGACTGCAGTAGGGAGCAAATCTAAAGGGGTGAAACTTCAAGCTTTAATACGCATTACTACTGAAAAAGTTTCTTTAAAATGCATTTTTCAAGTGGGTGAAAAACTTGTAGTTAGTTGTCTTATTGGTATGGATAAGTTCTGACAGTATAAGGTACAGATTGAAAGGGTTTATGACTGACGAACAAAGCTTATCGGTAGATTTGATCAGAACAAGTATAATTAAAAACAAACCTCTGCCAGATACAGACATTAGAGTACAATTGTCTTATTCAGACGTATTTTTCCGTGATGCGCCAAAAAGACGAACAGCTACATGAAAGAAGTATGGATCTAGCACCAGTGCAAGCAAAGGTAAGTGAACCAGTTTGTTTGTCGAAAGACCAGAAAGGGGAGCTAGAGAAATTAATACTTCGGTATCTGCCTGTATTTGAAAAGCGCCCAGGAGTAATAAAAGGTTACACGTATAAAAGGGACGTTTACCTACACAAAACGTTCTGTTGTTCATCATACCACATATCTTGGTCGAAGAAAGAGCCAGTAAGGAAGAAAATTGTGAAGATAGTACATTGGGATGTCATACAAGACTATCATTCACCGTATTGTAGTTTTAGCTGTCGCCAAACCCGACGGTAGCGGCAGGCTTGTACTCGACACCCGAATATAAACAAGATCATTTTTCTTGTTAGGACACGTCCCGACAACTTAGAAGAAGAGTTACTAACGTTCCATCAAGTCAAATACCCTAACATAATTGATTTAAAGCAATCTTATTGGCAGATAGATCTCCACGAAGACCGTAGAAAGTACACAGCCTTTGTATGTGAGGGCAGAAGCTATGAATTTTGTGCCTTGCCTCTCGGCTTAAACATGAATGCAGGTATCTTCATTTCCGTGGTAGACAAAGTTTTAGGCCCAGAACTACTTAATAAAGTCACTTTCTACGTAGATGATTTACTAATAGCAACGCCTACATGGGAAGTGCATTTTCGATTTTTGGGACAAGTACTATACTGATTCTCAGAATACTGTATTACAACAAATTTAATGACGTCTGAATTTTGGAAGGAAAGGTCATATTCCTAGGATATATAATATCGCTTCAAGGTATTTTGACAAATCCGGAGGAACAAGATGGAATCATTTTCCCCCCATCCCAGAACAAAAAACAACTCAAAGCTTACCTGAGCTTAGTTTCTTTCTTTAGAGATTTTATTCCTGACCAGTAGCTGAACAGCGATGTCTTGTTAAACTTGTTACGGAAGAATAACCCATGGATATGGACCAATCAACATCGTACCAGCTTTGAAACCATAAAAGAAGCTACACTCAATGGAAATATATTGCATCACCCAGACATGTCACAAGAGGTTTGTTTAACCACTGATGCATATTTGCAGGGTCTGGGGGCATGTCTGGTCCAAATCACCGATACAGATAAACAACAAACCCCCAAAACAATTAGTTTTGTAAGCAGAATTCTCACCGAATGTTAGCGATCATATTCAGTAACAAAACTCGAACCTCCCTCTCTATAGTGTGGGCTTTTAAGAATTTCGAATATTATTTGTGGGGAAAACACACCAAAGTCTACTGTGACCACTACACCCTTTCTTTTCTCTTGATGTGCAAACCGCTGCACAGAAGAATAGCCAGATGATGTCTTTAGTTGCATGAATTCAGTTTCGAGGTAGTGTACAACAAAGGTAAACAAAACGTAACTTCTGACGCCTTGTCGCAGCTACCCCAACGGTTAAATGAATTTAAGAACTCACAGAACAGAATTTTGGAATCCGCTTTCTACTTATGAGACAAAACACATCAACCGTATTATGTAAAAATGTGCAATAGCCTGAAGTAATTGCAAGATGAAAATCCATGCTGGAAACAGGAAAGACTCAAACTATGTGAAGGAGATAATAAAAACTTTAAAAATTTTATAGTATTTGTAAATGAGTGCCGTTTCATCACTTACACCTAACCAAGAATGTTGGTGCGTATGTTTACCTGAAAAGTTTGTAGATGGATTCATTCTTTACATTCAGAACGTATGGAGACATTATGGCATTTCTAAATGCACCAAGAAGATAAAGACATAGTGCTACTTCCCCAATATGATGCACACAGCACAATCGATCTTGTCTCAACTAAATAAAGGTGCGAAATGTACAGAAGCAGTAAACTGAACAATTTACAAGGGAGGGAATAACGGCCGAGCGCAAACACACGTACCTATTCAGTCTTCTCAGATTTCCACGTGATCATGAAAGCTATCCAAAACATACTAAATATTAGTTCGCTATTCGGTCGTCTAGAGGACAACACGGTTGATTCAACTACGTTCCTACACTCCAACAGGCCTCCCCATTCTGACAGCTCCTACCATTATTGGGAAATGTGAATCATTCCCGTCACTGGCGCTGCAGGCCAAGCACGCACAGGTAGAATCATCATCCTAACAAGGGAACCTCCCCATCGCACCCCTCTCAGGTTTAGTTAGAAGTTGGCACAGTGGATAGGCCTTGAAAAACTGAACACAGATCAATCGAGATAACAGGAAGAAGTTGTGTGGAACTATGAAAAAAAAAAAGCAAAATATACAAACTGAGTAGTCCATGCGCAGGATAGGCAAACAAGGGATATTGTGAGCTCAGGAGCGCCGTGGTCCCGTGGTTAGCGTGAGCAGCTGCGGAACGAGAGGTCCTTCGTTCAAGTCTACCCTCGAGTGAAAAGTTTAATTTTTGTTTTCAGACAATTATCAAAGTTCAGGCACTCACACATAATCAACTTCGCTCTCCAAAATTCCAGGACATGTTCAGATTTGCTTGGACATTTGCAGGATTTGACGGTCTACACAAGGAAAAATTTGAAAACGTTGAAAACATATGTTTTGACAGAGCACAGGAAAAACTGTGCGACTGTGAAACTGTTGCATTCATTTGCTGCAGTTTATGTGACAAACTCGTATGTTTTCATCAATTTTTTGGAAGTGATTATCACATCCACAAGAAAACCTAAATCGGGAAAGGTAGAAGAATCTTATTACCCATTCGCCAAGTGTACAAGTTAGGTGGGTCGACAACATATTCCTGTCATGTGGACCACATGCCGTCACCAGTGTCGTATAGAATATATCAGACGTGTTTTTCTGTGGAGGAATCGGTTGACCTATGACCTTGCGATCAAATGTTTTCGGTTCCCATTGGAAAGGCACGTCCTTTCGTCTACTAATCGCACGGTTTTGCGGTGCGGTCGCAAAACACAGACACTAAACTTATTACAGTGAACAGAGACGTCAATGAATGAACGGACAGATCATAACTTTGCGAAAATAAAGAAATTAAAACTTCCACTTGAGGGAAGACTTGAACCAAGGACCTCTCGTTCCCCAGGTGCTCACGCTAACCACGGGACCACGGCGCTCCTGAGCTCACAATATCCTTGATTTGCCTATCCTGCGCGTGGACTACTCAGTTTTATATATTTTGCTTATTTTTTCCGTAGTTCCACACAACTTCTTCCTGTTATCTCGATTGATCTGTGTTCAGTTTTACAAGGCCTATCCACTGTGCCAACTTATAACTAAATCTGAGGGGGGTGCGATGGGGAGGTTCCCTTGTAAGAAATTAATCATATATATATATTTTATCCCCGTACTTACAACTAAATGTTACAATTGCGATATTAGTTGAATGACATTCGACAATGAGCGAAGTATCGGAAATACACCCTGTTGATGGCTGTGGCTCTGAAAGTAGAAATGTCAGTACCATTCTTATTACATGATATACTCTTCCCTTTGCTATGACATTACTCGACGTCAAATCCATGCCTTCCTTTGCACATGGCAGAACACAAACACATACTTTATAAGCCAGATGCCCAAAGAGAACCTATAACACATCCCCTACTACTAAGTATAATATTTCGTCAATAACTGTTTGCCAGAGATACGAAATAATACTGACCGAAAATCAACCATTGGTGGGTATGTCTCATACGTTTTTCTTGCGAGTGCTACCACTGTGTCTTAGAAAGATAGGTGTAATCGTCTTACAAACTGCCAGATGTTAAATGAAAACTGATCCCAACTACTACTGCGATTGCAAAACTACTGTATGTTACTGTCACAAGCGGTCTTGGTTCTACAGGTGCACACAATGTAAGAGGTATGCGCTGCCTGCAATAGGCAAAGGATAGGAGAGTCTCTGACCAGAGAGCAGTATGTAGTTAGTTGTTGCTTGTCGCTAGTCTGCAGTAGTCTGCGTGTGTCTGTACTAGTCTGCAGTCTGCTCTGGTCGGGACTGTGGAGGCTGAGTATTATTGTATAAGGTAAAGAAGCAGCCTTGCGCATATCTAGTAATGTATGTGAACTGTCATCCAATTTTTTTTAAATGCCCTAATAATAATTTTTATCATATAAAGTAATTTTTTTAAAGAGCATTCATTTCAATTTAAAGAATTTATCCAATGCATGATCATTCCTTTCACGAATCACAAATGTATAGGCCAGCATTGCACGGAGCTGTGCCGAAAATTTTTTAGGTAAGAGCAGATATATTCGCCGTTTTTATTGAGGTAAGAATTTTTGCTTTTTTATTCAGGATACGGGGCCGTGGCGCAGCGCTGCTGTCGTCCTAAACTTTACCAGGTTACTGAATTTTTTTTATTATTTTGGGGTTTAGGAATTTTTCTGTTTCGAACTTAACATTAAATGAGAAAAGAATTTTGTGGGTACATCAAATGTGAATGCATTTCTGCACGGAGATAATAAGTGGGGAGGTTACACTTGGCGACATCCGGCCAGGATCGTATTTCTTTGTGAATCTTCTGATAAGTAGTCATATATCTGCTCTTATTTACTTAAACGTAGTTTGCATCTGGCGTAACGCATTTACTAATTTGTCACTCTTGCTTTCACAGATCATCGGCAATTTATTGCTCTTTGTTGTAATTGTTTGTTCCATTTTTTTGCTTTGTCTTTGTTTCATTTTGTGCTTAATTTTGATTAGTGAAAATGCCGCGAAAAACTGTTAACAGTATATCGCGATGTACAATGAGTGAAATAGCCGACTCGAATAGTTTGACCGATAATACTTGCAACACTCTGTGTAATAATAATGATAATCCTCCATTTACAGACAATCAGTGCGTACCGACCACTAGTAATGATTTTGATCCTAATGATGAACAAATTAATGCAGTTGTGTCCTCTGTCAATTTAACGACAATTGATGACGCGGCACGTTCTGTTACAATGAACGCTGCCCAGTTTAACACACCTGATTTGCAAAATTTACGTAGCGAACAGATAATTGTTTCTAACGAAGGTCAACAATGTACTCAAAGTACGTCAGATTTATTTGATTCCGAGGTAGTGACTAACAGTGCACATCCAAGTGGCGAAGCTTTTCAAGAATCAGAGAATGACCAACTGATTACACAAAACGCGACAAAAGCAGATACATCATCACATAGCACAGAGAATACAGTAGCTAATTTTGGCATGGATCGAGTTATAGCATTAATGATACAACTTAACGAAAATCTCAAACAACAAATTAATGAAAGTCTTAAACAATCGAATGATAAGCAAGATAACAATTTCAAACAACTTAATGAAAAACATGACAGCCTTAATGAAAAACTAGACAACAATTCCAAACAGTTGAATGAAAAATTAGACAACAATTCCAGACAGCATAGTGAACAGATTACAGCCGTTGCCGCGCAATGTCATGATACTACAGAACAATTACGTGAGGAAATTAATGCTTGTGCTAGGAGCAGTAGTGAAGAAATTAGATCTGTGGCACAAGAATTAAATAATACACATGCAACTACAACTAAATTACTTAGAGACGAAATTAGTGCAGTCGCTAAACAATGCTCTGAAAACGCAACACAGTAACGCGACGAGTTTAAATTAAAGTCACCAGAACTTTCACACACTCTGGATACGGAAGTCGATAAGAAATTTGAACAACAGATCAACCAAATTGACGAATGTTTTAAAGTGACAGAAATGAAAATTGTTTCAGTCACTACCACGTCACAACATACGCCACATTCCGAACATTTGTCACACTCACACAGCCAGTGTAACTTAGGTCATTTATAGAGAGTAGGTGAGTTAGATTCCGAACAGTCACAGACAAATAGATTCTCATACAATCCTGAACCTGTTCACACATTCAGAGACGATAACGTTGATTATAAGCAATTTTTATCCGTAAAAAAATCTAAAGTATTTAAAAATGACAGAGCACAGGTACACGCTTTGAACTGGATACGTCAATTTATTTTTGTACTTTCACCAGCTTGGCCATTAATGCAGAAACTAGAATTGGCATGGATACAGCAATTTGCTTTTGAATTTTCACCGGCATTCCCTGTAACGCAGAAACTAAAATTTATTTGTAGCGCGTAATAGACCTCAGGGGATTCATTACGCTTTAATGAATATGTGCCGTAGCGTGCACAGGGCACCGAGCCGTATTAGTTCTGTTTCATCTTTAGTTTTCTGCACTGCTGCCTTCTCTTCTACTATCCTTTATATCTATCAAAACAGCTCTTCAACTATCGATCTATTTATAATTATGAAAGAGTAAAGAAAACCTGATACGACAAGTTTTATCTGAAAGTGACATTTACCATTAGACGCTCCAGAAACGACAACCACCAGAATTTTAATAACAGACAAAATTTTAATTATCAGTATCGTCAAAATTATCAGCAACAGGAACCACATTTTGGTAACAATAGACGTTTTTCACCGCAACAGCATGAAAGCCAGCCGGTTAGCATACCTAACCAACAATGTAGTCTGCAAGGTCAAGCAAGCTTTAATGTTTCGCCGCCTACACGTATAGTGTCAGCTCCAACAAATAGTAACGCACAGCAACAAGGGAATCAGTACGTACAGAAAACACACCATTTCAATTCCTATCGCAATGCACCGTATAGAAATGACTATCATGACAGACGTAAAAGTAATGAGCACAATTTTCAGCGTACCTTTAATAACAGTCGGTCTTACCAACAACAAAATCATCCGCAACAACAAATTATCATGAATGAACCAGACAGTAGATATCATCCCAAACGTAATACGTCAGGAAGAAATAACAGAACAGTTCAAATAGTGGAAATGCCACAGCATCCTCCCAAAAATAATAGCACGTTCGATAGAATTTGACTAGATACAGTACAGGTTGCATCTTCCAGTAACGCAAGCAATACTTTTGACACGCAGAATCTTGTTCACGAAAATGTTATTACTTTTGACGACATCCGAGGCACTCTTTTGCAGGAAAGACCAGTTATTCAAAAAACCATTTCACGCCCTGTCACTGAAGTAAAAATTGGATCATCCAAATTTTCAGCAGTAATCGATTCTGGATCTCCTATGTCAGTCATAAATGAAGAAACTTTCAACGAATGTAACAAAGAGAATACCTATCCTACGTTACCATTAGGCAAAACTAAAGTAAAAGGAGCAGTATCTGGTAAAGGAGTAGATGTAAAATTACAGACACATTTATCATTTTGTATTGCAGGTCATACATTTCACTCAAATTTTTGGATTGTTCCCTTATTGACGACAGACGTTATTTTAGGTACGAATTTTCTGGTACAACACGACGCAATTATTGACTTTCAAAACTCCTATTTAATGTTAAAGGATGAAAATGTACAACTGGCTTTAGAATTTCAGCACTCTTTATCTGCAGAAGAACAAACAATTAATCGTACAGAGGTCATTTCCGCATCACATAACATAGACTGTCATTCTACATTGGTAACAAATACGTACGTACACAACTACAATACTCCAGACGAAGCCGACTATGACGTTATACAGATGATTTCTGATAAAGTTAAACAGAGCAGTGCAAATACAGACGACGAACGCATGCAACTACGCAAAATTCTTTTACAGCAAGCTCCAGGTTTTGACAACGTTCCTGGTACTATGTCCAGTTGTATGTATGAATTTCAAGTTAAGCACGACACATTTAAAGCCAAACATTATCCCATTCCGTATATTCACAGAGAACAAGTTAAGAAAGAATTGCAAGCTATGCTTGACCAAGGAATTATTGAACCGGCAGTTAGTCCGTACATAAACCCGCTCCGTATTGTTAAGAAAAAGGATGGTTCACTTCGCCTCGTACTTGATTCTCGTCACACAATGACATTATTATTAATGAAACAGATCGCCCACAGACACTAGAAGAACTTCTACAGAAATTTCATGGTACTGCTATTTATTCCACATTAGATTTGAAATCGGGATTTTGGCAAATTCAACTCCATTCGGACTGCAGAAAGTACACGGCCTTTCTCAGTTTTGGTGACTGTTTTGTGAATTACCGTTCGGTTTAACTATTTCTTCAGCAGCATTTATTCGCGGTTTGAATACAATACTTCCGACAGAACTTAAAGACAGAATCACAACGTATGTAGACGACATTCTTATTGCAGAAGCTAACTGGTCTGAACACAATCTGATTCTTGAACAACTGTTACGAACTTTTCGTGCACAAGGACTCACTGTTAATCTCAGTAAATCGCACTTTGGCAAAACTTCTATAAAATTTCTTGGACATGTAATTTCAGCAGAGGGCATTGCGCCTGACCCGGAAAAACTTCAAGCTTTACGTGACATTACTGTTCCTACGACGAAGAAACAACTACGCAGCTTTTTGGGTTTAATTAACTTTTTTCGTAAATTTATTCATTATTCTGCTTTAGACACCCCTAGATTATGTCAATTGACAGGTAAAAACTCTATTTGGTCCTGGGATAGCCAAGCACATTCTGAATTTATGAACTTGAAAGAAGCTTTGTTGAATGCACCACTTTTATCACATCCAGATCTTACTAGAAATTTTTCCATTGCCACAGACAGTTCTAACACCGCTTTAGGCGTACACATTTTTCAGGAAATTGAAGAAGATGGTTGTACAGTAATTAAAAACATCGCTTTTGCATGTCGCATTCTGTCACCTGCTGAACGAAATTATTCTGTTACAGAACTTGAAACATTATGTGTTGTATGGGCATTTACGAGACTTCGGCATTTTCTTTATGGAAGACATACGACCGTTTACACAGATCATAGAGCTATACAGTTTTTACTTTCCGCTAAATTTACACACGACAGATTAAGTAGATGGAAACTTTATTTGCAGGAATTTAATTTTACAATTGTTCACATTCCCGGTACACAAAATATTGTAGCAGACGCACTATCCCGTTCTCTCAGCAACAATCAGCAAGACATCGCAACCAACTTCTGCAAAGCAAATTTCAGCGTCATGTACATTCAACAAGTTGCATTTGAGAATTTCATTTCGTCGTCATTACGAGACATAGCGCAAGAGCAGAGTAAAGACAACGTGTGGAAAGAAATTAAACACCTTTGGCAAGATAGGAATAATGTTACCATTAGAAACCATTACACTGTACGCAATAACATTCTGCTTCGCTGCTCTCACCCTGACAGCAACAATTGGTTATTATGCATTCCTGACGATTTGTTAACAAATTAATTTGGTATACTCATTTAAGTTACGCACATTACGGAGCCAGAAAATGTTTTCTTACACTGAGACAGAACTGTTATTTTACCAACATGGAGAAACGTATTCGACGAGTTTTAGCGTCATGTAAAATCTGCCAGAAAGCTAAGTCAGATACGACTTCACATATTCCTCCATTACATCCCATTGTACCTGTTAAATTGAGACACATGGCCGCTGTAGACATTTTTGGTCCGATTCCCAGAACTAATAGAGGTTTTTGGTACATCTTTATCGCTGTTGAACTCACTTCGAAATTTGTTACCTTCACTCCGTTACGCAAAGCTACTGCTAAAACTGTTTCGAAAGCATTTGTAAAACATTTTCTATTTCATGTAGGGCATGTATAGAAAGTAATTTCCGACAATGGATCACAGTTTCGATCTGCTATATGGACACGTATGTTACGAGCTAGAAACATTTCTCCGATCTATATATCCAGGTACCATGCTTCTTCGAACCCTTGTGGACGATTAATGAAAGAAATTGGTAAACTGTGCAGAATATACTGCCATAAAAAACATATTGATTGGGACACACACATACTCTCATTCCAGGATGTAATTAATTCCATCCAAAATTAATCTACTATGCTATCTCCGACTGTTATACTGAAAAATGTTGAACCACCTAACAAAATTAAAGAATTAGTAACCTTTCCTACATCTCGTCGACTACGACACCACGAAATAATTGACATTACGCTGAACAACATCAAACGTGCCGCAGAGCGCCGGAGAAGACAGCAAAAACAGGTTTGTACACGCCTTCACTTTCACATTGGACAGAAGACATTAGTACGTACACACTATTTATCTAACAGAGGAAAAAGTAGATGTAGTAAATTTGAGCTTCTATACGCAGGTCCATATCGAATTCGCAGCATTCCTCACCCCAATGTAGTACACGTCGAAACTCTGAGAACCAGAAAAAGTAAAGGCAATCACCATGTCTCCAATATTAAACCCTTTATTGAATGAACATACTTTATGATTTATCACACTGTAATGCCATTTCCTGATTTTTTATATAACCACTTATGCAATTATATTTATATGAACACTTACTGATTATTATCGTATTTTTTTTGACAAGTGCCCGGCAAGGTAAGGTTAGCAGGTCGCTTTTCTTGTCGTTACACATCAGACCATGCACATTTTTCCAGATGAACGTACACATTTTATGACCACTTATGCAATTATATCTATGTGATTACTTACTGATGATTATCGTATTTTTTTCTTGGCAAGTGCCCGACAAGGTAAGGTTAACAGGTCGCTTTTCTTGTAGTTACACATCAGACCGTGCACATTTTCCATTTTTTGTGTATGTATGATTGTTTTCCTGTTTTGTTTGTATGCACTATGAAATATTTAAGATGTAACAAACACCAGTTGACTTTGACATTTTGCCTTATGATATCTCAACATCGTGACTATTTTACATTTTTTTTTTTTTTTGCTGCTACATTGTGATACTCTGTGTACATTTTTACACCAGTTATGTTTTTGACATATTACGTTTTCTGTCATGCTATGCTGTATGCTTAATTATATCACTAGAAACCAGTTTTTATTTAATGGGTATATGATTTAAATGCAAGACATTAATCATTGTTCATCATTTTCAGAAAGCAATAACGTGTCAAAGAAATAAATTAAACAAACCACAGTAGATTACTGTGAAATGGGAATTTCACCTTCGGAATGAACGAAAGAAGATGCAATACCTCGTCACGAAGAGTAAATGGATCAGAATTAACAAGCATTAACAAGAATATACTATACACATCGTATGATAGCAGTCTTAACTAATTTTTTCTTTCAGAATACGAGGCGATTGATGCAGGCTGTCAGACAGAACTACACATCTTAGTTTTAGTGATGAAATATGCTAGAAATAAGAAACTCTATACTATGAATAGTTGTATAATGAATAATGAAGTGACTTTTTTGCAGATGATAATGAATGGTGATATGAATAATGAAGTGTTTGTTTACAGGTGTTGATACTGATAAACTTTATATGGCCACTAAACGCACCACTTTTAAGTTTTTCTTTGCAGATGAGGATAATGTTGAAGTTTATGTATTTATGGTATGTAGTTATTTAAGTATTTGTTGCAGTTCGTCTTGACAGTATGTCTTCGCATGGTATGATGACTGAAGGTTTTGGAAAGGACAGATAGAGAACATATATATTTAATACACATTTCATTACCTGTTAATTTGAAGTTCGCTACTTTTCAGCATAATATGCGTTTCTTCTTTCAGCTTAATAGTCCATTTTGTATTTTTTTCCCCAGGAGAAGCTATTCATGAAATTAATGTGCTATAAGCAGTTGGTCATTAAACCTGTTCTGGTACTTGCATTTTTTTTACCCATTTGTGTGTGTCATTCATGAATGTGATCATATATACTCTATTTGTTTCATAACCTTGCTACAGCTTACTCATGACGAATGACGTTACCTATCCTCATTTGCAGCAATAAGTCAAAAGCAAATATTGTTATGCCCCAGCAATTAATTATCGATCCCCACGCAATGAATTGCTAGCACAAAAAAATGTGTATTACCAAGCCCAAAAATAATGCTACCAGTTTAAGAGAGTTATGAGTAATACTGAATGATGTTTTCCAACCACAGACTTGAGTAATAGTTACAGTATGTTATATTTTAAATATGTCTTATGTCATTTGAATGATGAGGTCTGAGTAATAGTGAATGATATTTTGTAATAATGCATGCATGCTCTACACTCTTTAACTCCTGTTTTGAAGGATGACTTCTGATGTTTTGTAACAGGCCAATGAGTGCCAATAATTATTTTTAAATATGTCACTTGAATGAGGAAAAATGTTTTGTAATATTCAATACTTGCTGGCCAATGAATGCCACTGTTTCTTATATTTTAAATTTATATTATGTCACTTACATGCTATATATGTGAATACCAGTAGCTCGATGCTACACTCATTAGCTCCTGTTTTGAATGATGACTTCTGATGGTTTGTAACTGGTCAATGAGTGCCAATGTTCACTGTAAAGAGATGACTTATGAACATTATTCTGTAATATTTCATACATGGTACAGATATGTTCAGTAACTGGGCGATGAGTGCCACCAATTACTCAAATCAGTTGATAGACCAGTGTAATTCTTAATAATGACTGGCATAAGACTTAATGTCCTTCACCTTCTGACCTAATTACCAGAAATTACTGCAATATCCGTTTGTCCTGTCTATCCTCATGATCATGGAGCACTATATTTGGTTTTTGCACTAATTCTACGTTGGTGTACCTTACAAGAACGTGGTGTTGACACGACATGCTGTTCACCACCTTGAGCGATGGAGATGTTATTATGGTCCCACTGTTTGGTGTACCTAATGTACTACCAAAATGATAACATGGAATATTAATACGACATTTCAGTGTCTTGGCTACACTGATTAATACTTCAGGGAAAAGAACTTCAGATTGTCTCACTCGGTGTTTTGCTTCTGTAGAAAGATATGGACTTTCAGTGCAGCTGCGTGCAACCTAATGTGCTACAACCATGATGCAATCCTTCCCTTTACTATCCTAGTTCTTGTAAAATAGTAAAAAAAAACTACAGTGCGTGTGCACTTTATGTCATTTGTTAATATGATTTGTGACTCATTGCGTATACATTTTGTGATTTCCTGATATGTTCTGTACTACAGTGCGTGTGCACTTTTGTCATTTGTTAATATGTTTTGTACTCATTGCGTATACATTTTGTCATTGCTTGATATGTTCTGTACTACAGTGCGTGTGCACTTTTGTCATCTGTTAATATGATTTGTACTCATTGCGAATACATTTTGTGATTTCCTGATATGTTCTGTACTACAGTGCGTGTGCACTTTTATCATTTGTTAATATGTTTTGTACTCATTGCGTATACATTTTGTCATTGCTTGATATGTTCTGTAATCAGTGCATGTGCACTATATTTTATTTCATGTTCTGCACTTATAGATATGTATATATTCTGTGATTGTAAACTTAGTTAATTAAGAAAAATTTGTTGCTCATGGCAAGTCCAATTGACTCACCATCACTGCCAAATTTTGCCCCCCCCCCCCCCCCCCAGTGGAGGGTTATGTAAGAGGTATGCGCTACCTGCAATAGTAGGCAAAGGATAGGGGAGTCTCTGACCAGAGAGCAGTATGTAGTTAGTTGTTGCTTGTCGCTAGTCTGCAGTAGTCTGCGCGTGTCTTCAGTTGTCTGCAGTAGTCTGCGTGTGTCTGTACTAGTCTGCAGTAGTCTGCGCGTGTCTGCAGTCTGCTCTGGTCGGGACTCTGGAGGCTGAGTATTATTGTATAAGGTAAAGAAGCAGCCTTGCGCATATCTAGTAATGTATGTGAACTGTCATCCAATTTTTTTTAAAAAATGCCCTAATAATAATTTTTATAATATAAAGTAATTTTTTTAAAGAGCATTCATTTCAATTTAAAGAATTTATTCAATGCATGATCATTCCTTTCACAAATCACAAATGTATAGGCCAGCATTGTACGGAGCTGTGCCGAAAATTTTTTAGGTAAGAGCAGATATATTCGCCGTTTTTATTGAGGTAAGAATTTTTGCTTTTTTATTCAGGATACGGGGCCGTGGCGCAGCGCTGCTGTCGTCCTAAAATTTACCAGGTTACTGAATTTTTTTAATTGTTTTGGGGTTTAGGAATTTTTCTGTTTCGAACTTAACATTAAATGAGAAAAGAATTTTGTGGGTACATCAAATGTGAATGCATTTCTGCACGGAGATAATAAATGGGAACCAATTTTGTTCAGAGGTTACATTAAATTAGAATCACATTCATTATTCATATTTAAATTTATTTAATTATTATTTTTGTGGGGAGGTTACACTTGGCGACATCCGGCCAGGATCGTATCCATGTTAAATGCTATACTGGCTATATAAATCGAGGTACGACATTACCTCTGGATGAGTGGTTTTTCTGGACAAGACTGTGATCATAAGAATCAGACCAGCCTTCCAGTTACATGTAGCCCACGATGCAACCTCGTGATAAAATCGCTTAATTTTGAAAGTGATTCGGCTAAGGAACGTGGTATGTAATCAGTATTTGCGACTCCCTCAAGCCGCCCCAGCTAGATATTTCTATAGTACTTGTAACGTATTCTGTCTCGATACTATGTCAGAGGTCCTGCGATATATCCACTGAGTTATAGGCGATGACTGATTGAGAAGGATCACAAACAGTAATAGATGATGCGCTGATTGAGCTCGTAAGAAAATGTACCCTAGCTTTTCAGTTCTCTAGTGTTACGCTATCTGCTAGGAATGATGTCTGTGATTTGGAATCAGGTCTTTCCATTCAAGCACATACCTGCATTGGATCCTATTGGCAATTCCTTCAATGTTTACAACCATTACTCAATCATATTTCTGGTACTCTCATATCTCGAAACGAGTCACCTTTCTCGAACCTGTCTGCTACAGTAAAATTGCAACCTAATTTTAGTCAGCCCCTACACATCTTGCAACTGCTCCGATTTTTACAGCTTTGGGACGGTGATAGTTCCAATTCAAGTAGTAACTTAATAGAAGTCGGAGAAATCCATATGCACCACCTTCTGCAACCCATGTAGAAACAGAAAGATCTGAGTAAGTGCAACAGGACCACGTTCTGACTATTCGGTGGAAATGTGCGCATTGCGGTGTATCTCCAAACCAGATTCAGATACATCAGATTGAAGCAGATCCGTGTCCATTCACATCTATCAGCCCAACATGCTATCATCGTTATTCTGTACCATCCAACAGAGAAAAATTACGAACTATTAAAGCTCCACTAACTTCATTCGATATAGAACTCACCTAGGCACCTATGCTGGGATGATGATGCATAGCTACGGGTGGGCGTCCAGTGCGGAGAGAGAGAGAGATGTAATGTTCCCCAGAATAGCATAAGGTGCATTCCTAAGGTGCATTCCTCATAGTATTCCTAACGGAACAGCCGGCCCATCACTGAATTCACCCATCAAATTGCTGCTAATGCTGCCCGTCTGGGACGATCCTATTAAATATACAGGTATTGATCCACTGCAGAGGCCAGTTTTAAGTTTCATCACCTGTACTGTAGGAGGATGATCGTATCCCATGGACTACACTGTAAATCGCAAGAGACACTCCCTGTGCAGATCCACATTCGAAAGTTAACTTGTGTTTACTACGAGTCCTGGGTGGCTTCTGCGACACTTGCATATACACAGGAATACAGAAAACAGAGCAAACGCTCTCCAAATGTGGAGGTGATTGGATACAATCGAGTACAGTGCTATATTAGGCCTCCCAATCAGTGCACTTGGGCTAGGTATTGGCAGCTGTGCTACATTTACAAGCAGTTTTAGAATACAGAACGAGAGGTTATCATAGCATGAATAGAACTGACATAAAAAAATCGATGGTATTGTGAAAAATTATGGTGAATTGGTTTAAATTGACCGAATATACACCAAAATGAAGGGAAATTGAGAAAGTACTTGCATATCTTCTGGTTCGCGCAGAACAGTTTGTACACTGGGACAAGGATGTGGCAGCAATAGGAATACGAGAAAACTTCGACATGGAAGAGGAGGGAAGCAGGCGATTTTTTCTCTGTCGAGGCAGCATTATGCTGTATGTCTACTGGGGTGCCAGTGGTACGGGCGAGCTGACTACTGTATTTGACGCTTTTCAGGAAGGCAGAGAACCGTCTGCCCCTAAGCTTACATGCATCTGTGTTAAAAGGATAACAGAGAGTGGACATGGTGATAGATTGAGATAGAGCTGTAACAAAGTACGATTTAATGGTAGACTGATGATGCATTCTAGAGAGGGGGAAATTGCTGCATGTCAATTTTTCCACTGTTCTGTCAGGATGCATCAGTCGTGTGACATAGCTTGCATTCGACTCGTATACAGCCCATGTTCTGTATGTGGTTTAAAGCACTGTCTACCTGCAATCGTTAAAGATACCCCTGTCGGTCATCAGAGGACTTCCATCTCATGTGTGATGAAACATGGCACATTCCTCTAACCGAAGTATGATTTATCCGATGTACTCCATCCCCCTGTCGCATCTTGGGTGTAAAATCAATACTTCAGCTTTATAACTAAGTTAGCGATAGGTGCTTGTGAGGCGGTGCAATCCCCCTGTATACAATTGCCCAACAGATGTGCTGTTTACAAAGTTAGTGGCGGAATAACTTGTAATTTTCACATGTTGGATGCTGCTGCTATGTGTTTATCTGTATCCTTGAAACAGGTATTCACTGTTACTAACGATCATTTTATATAGGGCTCATGCAGGCAGCGTATAATTTCCAAACCGTAATCGGATGTGACCAATGGGCACTATACATATCTGGAAAGCTATATTGTACTCGTATCACACAGAGACAATGTTTTAAGAAAGTAGTTTTTTCGTTTTACAGTTCGATAATATAGTTTTATCATAGAGAAACTGGGAAGAAGGATGTATGTCATCCGCTTGAAATATATTTCTTACATTGGAATATTAACAACGCTACATTCCATACAGTTGATAGGTCAGAAATGCAAGCGATCTAGAATTATAGCCCATTTTAAGTGCGGAACGTTGTAGCCTTCGGAGTGCATGTGTTTACGTTCTCTCTTACCAATACCTTCCAGCTACTGATGCTAGACTCTAGAAAATACTTTTAGAGTTGATAGCTTGGTTGATTTACGTAAAAATGCGTCGCTCTCCATCCATCTTGAGCTCCATTGCACATAAAAATCATTCGTTTGTTGTTCATCTTAACCATCTGCTATTACATCACGACATTTTGAAATCTGTTATGATACATTGATAAGGAGTGCTAACCTACTCGACATGGGTGCATCTTGAGAAAACTTGTGCACTTGGATGGGCGAGGACTCAGAAAACTCCATTCATTCACGAGGCATGGATTGTAGTGGTCTACTTATGGTCGGTTTCATGTTAAATCGGTATCGGTGCTGCAGGGCGGGTTGGTCAATGGCTGTGTGAGGAGGGTCTTTCAGTCTCTAATCTTACCCTAAGACAGCGCGAATACTCTGTGACTCCCATACGCAGACAGATAGATCATAAATTAAGCACTATCCTCGAGGAGTTAGAAATATGTAGAGTGCTGTCTGACCTACTTTGATGGTGTATGTGTTCGAGAATTAACAATGAATGGACGTACTGCACAGTCATCTATCCACGTTAGTAATGATACACTGAAAGTGGAGAAGGGGTGGTTTAGCTACGATGCTGGAATTGGTAAACATGTTGATGCATCATTGGTCGGTGTTGAAATTACTGTAATATTCCAGAATGAGATTTTCATTCTGCAGCGGAGTGTGCGCTGATATGAAACTTCCTGGCAGATTAAAACAGTGTGCCCGACCGAGACTCGAACTCGGGACCTTTGCCTTTCGCGGGCAAGTGCTCTACCATCTGAGCTACCGAAGCACGACTCACGCCCGGTACTCACAGCTTTACTTCTGCCAGTATCTCGTCTCCTACCTTCCAAACTTTACAGAAGCTCTCCTGCGAACCTTGCAGAACTAGCACTCCTGAAAGAAAGGATATAACGGAGACATGGCTTAGCCACAGCCTGGGGGATGTTTCCAGAATGAGATTTTCACTCTGCAGCGGAGTGTGCGCTGATATGAAACTTCCTGGCAGGCTGTGGCTAAGCCATGTCTCCGCTATATCCTTTCTTTCAGGAGTGCTAGTTCTGCAAGGTTCGCAGGAGAGCTTCTGTAAAGTTTGGGAGGTAGGAAACGAGATACTGGCAGATGTAAAGCTGTGAGTACCGGGCGTGAGTCGTACTTCGGTTGCTCAGATACTGTAATATTGCTGAAATTGTTCACACTATCAACTGTGATGCTTATTATTAGAGTATATCGATAGTATCTTTTCCATACCATCCATCCACTGGCATGCTGTTGGTTACCAGATAATGATTGACTGACATCGCTTGTTTGAGTTGGAGAAAGAGTTTTGGTGGATGGTCAACACCTTCTGGGGTGGATAGCACCAACACAGTGATCGCGTACATGACTGCAATATGATTCATCAGTCAAAACAGAATGTAAACTGTGTTTTATTTAAAATCATCCAGTATGTGTGGCGTGTCATGGTAACCGCAGTAACAATATGTTTTAAACTATGTGACGTCTAGTTTTCTGATAGAGGCCATGGATCAGAATGTATTAAAGTCAGTTTTTAACCTGACACAGAACTCGAAGTCATGGCAGAAAAAAAAAGTATGGTGGTGGACAAAGCGTGCCACAGCAGAAAACAAAACATGATGTTTCAAACAACGAGACATGGCCACAGGGAGCGTCTCTTGTGATTTACTGAATAGTTCACGAGATACGACCATCCTCCTGCAGTACAAGAAACTTTAAACTGGCCTCTGCAGTGGATCAATACCTGTATATTTAATAGGATCGTCGCACACGGGCAGCAGCAGCAGCAATTTGATGGGTGAATTCAGTGATGGATGGGCTGTTCTGTTAGGAATGCTACGAGTAATGCGCCTTATGCTATTCTGGGGAGCATTACGACATCTCTCTGTCTCCGCACTGGACCCCTACCGTAACTATGCATCATCGCGCCAGTATCGGTGCCTAGGTGAGTTCTCTATCGGATGAAGTTAGTGGAGCTTTTATAGTTCGTAATTTTTCTCTGTTGGATGATAATAACGATGATAGCACGTTGGGCTGATAGACGTGAATGGACGCGGATGTGGTTGGGTCTGTAGTATCTGAATCTGGTTTGGAGATACACCACAATGCGCGCATTTCCACTGAATAGTCAAAACATGGTCCTGTTGCACTAAATCAGATCTTTCTGTTTCTATATGGTTTGCAGAAGGTGGTGGATACGGATTTCTCCGACTTCTGTTCAGTTCCTGCTTGAATTGGAACTATCACCCATGCAAAGCTGTACAAAAAGGGAGCAGTTGCAAGATGTGTAGGGGCTGACTAAAACTAGGTTGCAATTTTACTGTAGAAGAGAGGTTTGAGAAAGGTGACTCGTTTCGATATATGAGACTGCCAGAAATATGATTGAGTAGTGGTTGTAATCATTGAAGGAATTGTCAATAGGATCCAACACAGGTATGTGCTTAAATGGAAAGACCTGATTCCAAATCATAGACACCATTTCTAGCAATAGCGTAACACTACTAACACATAGCTAGTGTATATTTTCTTACGAGCTCAATCAGTACAGCATCTACTACGTTTCCCGATAATGGTAGGAGCTGTCAGAATGGGGAGGCCTGTTGGAGTGTAGGAATGTAGATGAATTAACCATGTTGTCCTCTAGACGACCGAATAGCGAACTAATACTTAGTATGTGTTGGCGTGATCGCGTAGGAAATTTGAGAAGTTTGAATAGGTACATGTGTTTGCACTCGGCTGTTATTCCCTCCCATATAAATTGTTTGGTTGACTGCTTCTGCACATTTCGCGCCTTTATTAGTTGAGAGAAGGTCAATTGTGCTGTGTGCATCTAGCATGTGGAAGACACGTTTGCCGGTTCTCTAGACATGAGAAACACCTTAGCTGACCTTGTAACTTATAGGGATGATTTGGAATCTGTTACATCACTGACATCGGTATTCGAGAGTGGAAGTATCAGTTTCCTCTACTTGTTTCGAGTTCTCACGTAAAGGTCCTTGCAAGCAGGACAAGCGAAAAAGTTTCGTGTTTGTAGAGAAATAATTTCCAGTCAATATCTTTGGAATTACGATCGGTAGGATGCTGCTGTGTGCTTGACATCTAGAAGTACTGCGAGTTGGTATACTATTAAGGCAAACCATGCGAAAATACATACGTTCTTGTAATCCCAGAGTCTGGAGATGTGTGTAGAAAAGCGAACAGGAAAGCAGGTCCGGACCAGAAACAGTAAAGCGTTTGTGTCGAGATGAAACAAGCCCAAATTTGTAGAACAGTTCTGAGAGTGACTTCGGCCCACTGAAGGCACTCTGGTCACGCGTCGGGAGTGGATGCCCATCGACCTCACAGGGAAATATCTAGTGCCGTGAGTACATCTACTGTTCTGTCCGTCATCTCGGTATATGTGTTAATGATGTAAAAGGGGTGATTTTTGTATGGCGTAGGACACGAACTGTATGTTAACTACATCGACACAGTGCACGGTGATATATTGATGGACTGTAGATCTGTTTCATGCTATAATATTCAAGTTCCTGTCCTCAGTGGGTGAGCAGTGTAATTGAGTATGAGTTTTTCAGTATTTGACAATATGTAGGGGCGCTGTGCAGGGTTTAATTTTTGGTGCAATAGGGCGACGATCTGTGTAAAATAGTTTTTTTTTTTTTTTTACCAATGAAAGCCTTGTCTGCAGAAGGAAAGAAAACGGAGGACAGTGCTTCCACACCGGCGACATCAGAAATTCTGCGGGTAAATTCGAAAAGAGACAATCGTAATGCCCAATTCATTCACAAGACATCCTTTGTGCTGGGATATAGGAGTCTCTACATAGCGGTGTCGGGAATTAAGTGAAGTTCGGTGGCAGGAGGAACAAGACTTTTGGTCAGGTGAATATAGGGCTATAAATACAAAATCAAATAGGGGTAATGCAGGAGTAGGTTTAATAATGAATAAAAAAAGTAGGAGTACGGGAAAGCTACTACAAACAGCACAGTGAACGCATTATTGTGGCCAAGATAGATACGAAGCCCACGCCTACCACAGTAGTACAAGTTTATACGCCAACTAGTTCCGCAGATGACGAAGACATTGATGAAATGTATGATGAGATGGAAGAAATTATTCAGGTAGTGAAGGGAGACGAAAATTTAATAGTCAAGGGTGGCTGGAATTCGAGAGTAGGAAAAGGGAGAGAAGGAAACATAGTAGGTGAATATGGATTGGGGCTAAGAAATAAAAGAGGGGGCCGCCTGGTAGAATTTTGCGCAGAGCATAATTTAATCATAGGTAACACTTGGTTCAAGAATCATGAAAGAAGGTTGTATACATGGAAGAACCCTGGAGATACTAGCAGATATCAAATAGATTATATAATGGTAAGACAGAGATTTAGGAACAAGGTTTAAATTGTAAGACATTTCCAGGGGCAGATGTGGACTCTGGCCACAATCTATTGGTTATGAACTGTAGATTAAAACTGAAGAAACTGCAAAAAGGTGGGAATTTAAGGAGATGGGACCTGGATAAACTGACAAAACCATAGGTTGTACAGAGTTTCAGGGAGAGCATAAGGGAACAATTGACAGGAATGGGGGAAAGAAATACAGTAGAAGAAGAATGGGTAGCTTTGAGGGATGAAATAGTGAAGGCAGCAGAGTATCAAATAGGTAAAACGACGAGGGCTAGTAGAAACCCTTCAGTAACAGAAGAAATATTGAATTTAATTGATGAAAGGAGAAAATATAAAAATGCAATAATTGAAGCAGGCAAAAAGGAATACAAACGTCTCAAAAATGATATCGACAGGAAGTGCAAAATGGCTAAGCAGGGATGGACAAATGTAAGGATGTAAAGGCTTATCTCACTAGGGGTAAGATAGATACTGCCTACAGGAAAACTGAAGAGACCTTTGGGGAAAAGAGAACCACATGCATGAATATCAAGGGCTTTGATGGAAACCCAGTTCTAAGCAAAGAAGGGAAAGCAGAAAGGTGGGAGGAGTATATAGAGAGTCTATACAAGGGCGATGTACTTGAGGACAATATTATGGAAATGGAAGAGGATGTAGATGAAGATGAAATGGGAGATATGATACTGCGTGAAGAGTTTGACAGAGCACTGAAAGACCTGAGTCGAAACAATGCCCCCGGAGTAGACAACATTCCATTAGAACTACTGACAGCCTTGGGAGAGCCAGTCCTGACAAAACTCTACCATCTGGTGAGCAAGATGTATGAGACGGCGAAATACCCTCAGATTTCAAGAAGAATATAATAGCCGGCCGAAGTGGCCGTGCGGTTAAAGGCGCTGCAGTCTGAAACCGCACGACCGCTACGGTCGCAGGTTCGAATCCTGCCTCGGGCATGGATGTTTGTGATGTCCTTAGGTTAGTTAGGTTTAACTAGTTCTAAGTTCTAGGGGACTAATGACCTCAGCAGTTGAGTCCCATAGTGCTCAGAGCCATTTGAACCAAGAATATAATAATCCCGATCCCAAAGAAAGCAGGTGTTGACAGATGTGAAAATTACCGAACTATCAGTTTAATAAGTCACAGCTGCAAAATACTAACGCGAATTCTTTACAGACGAATGGAAAAACTGGTAGAAGCCGACCTAGGGGAAGATCAGTTTGGATTCTGTAGAAATTTTGGAATACGTGAGGCAATACTGACCTACGACTTATCTTAGAAGAAAGATTAAGGAAAGGCAAACCTACATTTCTAGCACTTGTAGACTTAGATAAAGCTTTTGACAATGTTGATTGGAATTCTCTCTTTCAAATTCTAAAGGTGGCAGGGGTAAAATACAGAGAGCGGAAGGCTATCTACAATTTGTACAGAAAGCAGATGGCTGTTATAAGAGTCGAGGGGTATGAAAGGGAAGCAGTCGTTGGGAAGGGAGTGAGACAGGGTTGTAGCCTCTCCCCGATGTTATTCAATCTGTATATTGAGCAATAGGAAACAAAAGAAAAGTTCGGAGCAGGTATTAAAATCCATGGAGAAGAAATAAAAACCTTGAGGTTCGCCGATGATATTGTAATTCTGTCAGAGACAGCAAAGGACTTGGAAGAGCAGTTGAACGGAATGGACAGTGTCTTGAAAGGAGGATATAAGATGAACATCAACAAAAGCACAACGAGGATAATGGAATGTAGTCGAATTAAGTCGGGTGATGCTGAGGGAATTAGATTAGGAAATGAGATATTTAAAGTAGTAAAGGAGTTTTGCTATTTGGGGAGCAAAATAACTGATGATGGTCGAAGTAGAGAGGGTATAAAATGTAGACGGGCAATGGCAAGGTAAGCGTTTCTGAAGAAGAAAAATTTGTTAACATCGAGTATAGATTTAAGTGTCAGGAAGTCGTTTCTGAAAGTGTTTGTATGGAGTGTAGCCATGTATGGAAGTGAAACATGGACCATAAATAGTTTAGACAAGAAGAGAATAGAAGCTTTCGAAATGTGGTGCTACAGAAGAATGCTGAAGATTAGATGGGTAGATCACATAACTAATGAGGAGGTATTGAATAGAATTGGGGAGAAGAGGAGCTTGTGGCACAACTTGACAAGAAGAAGGGATCGGTTGGTAGGACATGTTCTGAGCCATCAAGGGATCACCAATTTAGTATTGTAGGGCAGCGTGGAGGGTAAAAATCGTAGAGGGAGACCAAGAGATGAATACACTAAGCAGATTCAGAAGGATGTAGGCTGCAGTAGGTACTGGGAGATGAAGAAGCTTGCACAGGATAGAGTAGCATGGAGAGCTGCATCAAACCAGTCTCAGGACTGAATACCACAACAACAACAACACATAGCGGTGAGAACGTTTGCGTATGTTGAAAGCAGGAAGGGTAAACGTGATGGATGGGCTGTCACATTAGCACTGTGAGGAAGAATGCATTCTAGGTTATTTGCACTATTTTCGTAAAGAAGTTCTGCTAGTGCAAGAATTTCCATGCATACAAGCCGAGACATCACGAAAACTCCTACAAGAGCACACTTTAAGTATTTCTCGGATACATTGGTAGATGCACTTCACGATGCATGTAGCTATGCAAGGCGATGCATCAGCCACATGTCATGCATGGTCTGTTAGAATCGCTAGGGATAAAGCAGCCTGTGCTATTCTAGAATGGATTTCTGTAGCATCACTCGGCAATTAGCTCTTCACCAGATCACAGGTAGAGGGAGGGTTGACAACAGCAGTGGCGAACACATGCGCGCGCCACCCACCTTGGAGTGTCTGCGCTCTGCAAATAGAATTTCCCACCCATCCGGTTGCGCCTAGGTGATCACATATTTTGAGAGGAATTTCTCAGGTGTCAAGTATGATGGGGATACTGCAGCCTCATCCTTGAGGTACCCAAATGGGCACCTATGCATGGCTTGGCAGTGGACAGGGGGTGGCGAGCAGTGCCTGCATATGTTGCTTGCATGTCTTTGCATTAGTTTGTGTGCAGGTTTGTAGGCTGTGCTATGTGTTATTTGAACAGTTTAAGAGCTGATTTTATTTGTGCACATCTGTGTACTGTATTATTTATAAGGAGTTTGCATGTTTGTACTGAAATTAATTTGGTAATTTAGGAGTTGTTTGTGTGTCTGCAGAGCGTTATTTAGGAGTAGTTTACAGTCTGTGGGCTGTGTGGCGTGACCCTAAGCATGTCAGAGCATGTGTTTTGCATCAGTGTGATAAATATACTGTCTCAAATCGGTCCCTAACTAAATTCTTCCAAAATAAATAAACTACACCCCTCATGAGCACAGGCTGAGTCATGTCCCCCTCCAGAGTCATCTTGGGTTATGTCACAGAATGGTGACAGTACTATGTAAAATGTCCAGACCTCTTGGTGACCACACTGTTTCCCGTCATTTTCCCACCATCTTGGCTTACGTCACGGAATGGGCGACAGCACTCTCTGGTGGCAGTACTGTGTACTAGGTCCAGACCTTTTGGTGAACATACTGTTTCCCCCACCTTGGATAATGGTACTTGTGTCATCAGGTGACGTCATGGCTGCCATCTTGGGTTATGTCACAGAATGGATGACAGTGCCCTCTGGTGTTGGTAGTATGTACTAGGTCAGTTGGACTCTGGACCCCATGGCGAACACACTGGATGGTGATAATGCCTCAAATTGTTTACATAAAGACTGGGGCATGATTTTGACAGTTGATGATTAGCAAGCATGTTTGCAGAGTTTTTTAGATGGATTCTTTCCCACCGTTTTCTTAGGTTAGTAGAGATAGCGCAATTGACCTATCTTCCGGACAAATTGAAAGTTCCCACCAGTTCATAGGAGGTGGCGGTCGGGTGACTTAGGTTAGTGGAGGTAGTCCAAGTGACCTATCTTCCCGCCATTTTCTTAGGTTAGTAGAGGTAACTGTGGTGTGATGCACTATCCTGATGGAATTTGAACTTCGCGCCATTTTCTGAGGAAGAGGAGGGAGGTTAGGTTAGTGGAGGTAGCCCAATTAACCTATCTTCCCACCAAAATTCAAAATTCCCGTCATCGTGGATGAGGTCATCGGCTCCATCTTGGATGATGTCATGTGCTGTTGCCAAGCCTACACGCTGCCATCATGCATGACGTCATCGCCACCATCTTGGATACACCTGGCAGCAATGGTAACAGCTTTGTCCCAATACTAGTATCTGGACAGCAATTGGAATATACACAAAAGATTGTGAATATAAATTGATTACTAAAATAAATACCGAGGTCTACACTATAAGAATAACACTAGTATAAGAAAAGATAACTAAGATAAGAAAACTTTTAAATGGAAGGAAAGAAAAGGAACTAACTGTGGGAAGATATCTGAACACTGGTTACTATTTACAATATATTCACAAAAATCTACATTATGGCTATATGCAAATAAACTAAGCGCTATAGTATGAGAAATCTGTATCTACTATGAAAGAATGAACAACTCTAGGGATATGTTCACACTCTGAATAAGCTACGAGAGGGGGTAATGATACTGTGCCTCATCTAATAAGATACCTATTAGTTTCACGTAACTCAATGTATGAATATGGAAGAGGCAGAGAAGCTGAAGCGACAAACTTGCTGTTAATATCTGCGCTCTCACAAAAAGGCGTTGAATTCTGAGAATGAATCAGAAAATAATGCACTAAAAACATTTTCATATAAGTTAATATTAAGATTTTTACAAAGAACGATGCAAGAACATGACCCAGTAATGAGATGAATGAAAATGTAGTTAGCAGGTACCAAAAGAAACGGGCCACACTGTAATATAAGTAATTATTTGTAGGGACCGATAAACAATCTGTTTAGTCCCTTACCTCCCTAACCAACCAGCCAAGCAATTATTTATAAAAAAATATTCTATGAATGGGACAGTGTGAATGTTATGTGTGAATATAAAGAAGTTTAGTACGTAAAATGATGTGAAATGATGTCCAGGTCCCCTATTACCAAAGGATATAAAAAAAGGGGGATGACTTCGGACCATACATTGAAGTATGCAAGTAACTGATATGTACGCCGAATACAAGTGTTCAAGCTACAATTACACGTGATCACGGCTTATCTGAATGTCCTTCCAAAGAAACGGCGTAGAGTTTTCTTGTTTGGGAAAGCAAATAAAAGTGTCTTTAATGAATATCTTCATAGTCAGCTCTAAGCCTTCGTTGCGGGCCACAAAGATATTGAGCATCTTTGGTCGGTATTTAAAAGCATTGACCACCACCTGCTAGAGAAATATGTGCCTAGCAAAAATATATGGGAGGTTCAATAAACATATTAGGAAGTTTCTGAGAAAGCAGAGGATTTTGCACAGTCGTTTTAAACGTAGTCACTGCCCCGCTGACAAACAGAAATAATGCGAAATGAAAGCAGCTGTCAAGAGGTCAATGAGAGATTCTTTTAACGAATTTGAAAGCAATATTTTATCTGCAGATTCTAAAAATAACTCCACAAAATTTTGGTCGTACGTAAATAATTCAATACCTTCTCTTGCTGTTAGTACGGGTAATGTAACAGATGATAATAAACAGAAGGCCGAAATTCTAAACCTAGTTTTCACAAACTCGTTTACGGTAGAGGACTGCAGCACCGTTCCTCCTTTCAATTATCGAACAAACGAAGGATGGCCGACGTAGTGTTTAGTGTGTCTGGGATTGTAAAACAGTTAAAATCGTTAGACGCCAGGAAGACAATTGGCGCAGACAGTATCTCCGTAAGATTTTATGTTGACTATGCTACAAATATAGCACCATTCTTATCCATCATCTATCAGCGATCATTGGAACATCGGAAAGTTCCACGGGACTGGAAGAAGGCCCACGTCATAGCAATCTATAAAAAGGGTAGAAAATCGGATGCACATAATTACCGGCCAATTTCCCTGATATCGATTTGTAGTTGAATCATGGAACGTATTTTGAGTTCAGACATAATGACATTTCTAGACTCTTTGAAGCTCATCTGCAGAAACCAGCACGGTTTTAGGAAACAGCAGTCATGCGAGACACACTTGGCCCTATTTTGCTTGATATACAACAGGCTGTAGATACCGGCTCCCAGGTTGATCCCATATTCCTCGACTTTCGCAAAGTGTTCGACTCGGTTCCGCACTGTCGCTTGCTCCATAAAGTGCGCGCTTACGGTCTATCCAGTGACATATGCGGTTGGATAGAAAGTTTTCTAATAGACAGATATAGGTATGTAGTCCTGAATGGAGGGACCTCAACAGAAGCAAGCGTAACATCAGGTCTGCCCCAGGGCAGCGTAATAGGTCCTCTGCTTTTTACGATTTACATATACGATCTGACTTACGGTATTGACAGCGGCATTAGAATGTTTGCCGACGATGCTGTAGTCCACAGGAAACTAGTATCACACGAAAGTTGTGAACAAATCAATGAGGATTTGTAGAAAATAAATGCGTGATGTAATGTCTGGCAGTTATCTCTCAATGTTAGTAAGTGTAGCCTACAGCGTATAACAAAGCGAATATCCCCATTGATGTACGAGTACAAAAGAAATGCCCAGTCTTTGGAAGCGGTAACATCCATCAAGTATCTAGGTGTGAATATTCGAAATGATCTCAGATGGAACGATTAGATTACGCAAAGTAACGGGTAAGGCGAACTCTAAATTGCGGTTTATTGGTAGAAACATGAAGCGATGCAGTCCTTCAACAAAGGAAATTGCTTACAATACGTTAGTTCGTCCAGTCTTAGAGTATTGTTCGTCTGTATGGGACCCTTACCAGTTGGGTCTGAGTCATGAGATTGAGAAGGTTCAAAGAAGAGCGGCAGGATTCGTGACTGGTACATTTAGCCATCGAGAGAGTGTTACAAAACACACTTGCAAATAGACAACGCGCTAAAAGGGAAGGGGCTGCTCACGAAATTCCAAAATCCTATCTTCACCGAGTATGTAGAGCATATATTATTACCACCAACTTCCAAATTGCGCAATGATCACCATTCAAAGATAAGGGAAACTAGAGCTCGTACTGAGGCGGCCAGACAGTCGTTTTTCCCTCGCGTGATCCGCAAGTGGAACAGAGGGGGGGGGGGGGGGGGGGGGGGGGGGAAATATGACTTTCGCGCGAATAGTGCCCTTCGCCACACACCACTTGGTGGTTAGCGGAGTAGATATGTAGATGTACAACACTTCTTTTGACACAACTTTAGATATATACATATTATAATACTCAGGAGCTATATCATTTAGTGAAAAGTATAAATTAAGTACACTGAAGTACAATCATTACAATTACTTTTAAGCAAATCACATTAATAAACTTGTATGACACAATGATGTTAGAATTTTATCTATTGTGCTGCAAACAGTGAGTAAATATGAAACTTCCTGGCAGATTAAAACTGTGTGCCCGACCGCGACTCGAACTCGGGACCTTTGCCTTTCCCGGGCAAGTGCTCTACCATCTGAGCTACCGAAGCACGACTCACGCCCAGTCTCACAGCTTCACTTCTGCCAGTATCTCGTCTCCTACCTTCCAAACTTTATAGAAGCTCTCCTGTTCGAGTCTCGGTCGGGCACACAGTTTTAATCTGCCAGGAAGTTTTATATCAGCGCACACTCCGCTGCAGAGTGAAAATCTCATTCTGGAGTGAGTAAATAGTTTGTCGCAAAACACAAAGAAGCGTGCACAGAGAATTTGCTCTATTATTGTGTGATGTGTAAACGATGGATTTCAGCAGGAGATGATAAATGTTTCTGTCCATTCCTTATCATTATCTTCCTGTAGCATCGTAGACTACCTCCTGATAGATTTGAGAGAGGTGTGGCTAAGTGTAGGCATGCTTGCTTGTGTTGGAAACGCGAGGGTGAAGTTCTTTATTCCTTTCGTTAGCAATTTGGATTTACAAACACTTGAGTTGATTGACATGATAGTAGTAGCTCATGCATATCATCAGATTGCATATATGTATATTGTTTTTTCAGTTCTGCCATGTAACATGTTTTGCAAATTAGTCATATAAACAAAGATCATGTCATGAGTTTAAAAGTTAAAAGGAGTACTTGCTCATCATAAAAGTTGTAAACATAAATGATTTATTAATGATGAGAATTCATATGGAATAACTTTTATTGGAAATCTTGCCTTATTAACTTGGAAGGCGAAAAACGACTTCTTAAATGTTACTCACTTGTATTTAAATATTGTTGTTTGGTTGATGTGACAAATTCATGTGTAAACTAGTATATAAGTAAAATGTCTTAGACCTGGTGTCTCAGCTAATATTAAAATGACATTTATGTGTAGTTATAAGGAGCAAATTTACGTCATGTTTTCATTTCTTTTTGTAAGTCATGTAAAATTTTACGCGCTTGTACAAAGACATGTAAGGAAAACCTTATATGGAAAGGATGTTTAACATATGTGAAATGAAAAGGGACTTCAAGAAAAACTGTCCACATATCTTATATTTTGCATTTATTAAATGAGGAATACACACTCGTGTTAAGTAGTGATTAAACTTGCGTGTGCCTACAATGACAAAAACGTTTTAAGTGCCCTTTGTAGTGGCGTTAAACGACGAACTTTACTACGAAGGAGGAGTTAAAGCAACTAATTTATGGAATTACCTGGAATATGATCAACTCTCGTCGTGATGCCGAAGGTACGGGATGGTCTTTTGAACACTGAAGTATATGATGGACGACGTGGTCTATATAACCATGGTTGGAACTTAATGGCTTCGACCTTTTTAACCAAACACACATCAACGTACACTTATCCTACGAAGCTATCCTCTGAACACTATAGCGACGTGAAATTCGTCATCGTCTACAAAGTTATAGACCCGACGCTGAACTGCTCTACATAGTTGCACCATTGGTACCACAAGAAACCCGCACAACGAACACCACTTAATGTGTGGAGATTTGGCCACTACAGCTCAATAACAGAGCAAAAGACTTTAATTCAAATATCTTTAAAGTTTTGCAAATTAATCGTAATATACAGGGCTATTACAAATGATTGAAGCGATTTCATAAATTCACTGTAGCTCCATTCATTGACATATGGTCTCGACACACTAGAGATACGTAGAAAAACTCATAAAGTTTTGTTCAGCTGAAACCGCACTTCAGGTTTCTGCCGCCAGAGCGCTCGAGAGCGCAGTGAGACAAAATGGCGACAGGAGCCGAGAAAGCGTATGTCGTGCTTGAAATGCACTCACATCAGTCAGTCATAACAGTGCAACGACACTTCAGGACGAAGTTCAACAAAGATCCACCAACTGCTAACTCCATTCGGCGATGGTATGCGCAGTTTAAAGCTTCTGGATGCCTCTGTAAGGGGAAATCAACGGGTCGGCCTGCAGTGAGCGAAGAAACGGTTGAACGCGTGCGGGCAAGTTTCACGCGTAGCCCGCGGAAGTCGACGAATAAAGCAAGCAGGGAGCTAAACGTACCACAGCCGACGGTTTGGAAAATCTTACGGAAAAGGCTAAAGCAGAAGCCTTACCGTTTACAATTGCTACAAGCCCTGACACCCGATGACAAAGTCAAACACTTTGAATTTTCGGCATGGTTGCAACAGCTCATGGAAGAGGATGCGTTCAGTGCGAAACTTGTTTTCAGTGGTCAAGCAACATTTTTTCTTAATGGTGAAGTGAACAGACACAATGTGCGAATCTGGGCGGTAGAGAATCCTCACGCATTCGGCAGAAAATTCGCAATTCACCAAAAGTTAACGTGTTTTGTGCAATCTCACGGTTTAAAGTTTACGGCCCCTTTTTTTCTGCGAAAAAAACGTTACAGGACACGTGTATCTGGACATGTTGGAAAATTGGCTCATGCCACAACTGGGGACCGACAGCGCCGACTTCATCTTTCAACAGTATGGTGCTCCACCGCACTTCCATCATGATGTTCGGCATTTCTTAAACAGGAGATTGGAAAACCGATGGATCGGTCGTGGTGGAGATCATGATCAGCAATTCATGTCATGGCTCTCCCGACTTAACCCCATGCGATTTCTTTCTGTGGGGTTATGTGAAAGATTCAGTGTTTAAACCTCCTCTATCAAGAAACGGCCAGAACTGCGAGCTCGCATCAACGATGCTTTCGAACTCATTGATGGGGACATGCTGCGCCGAGTGCGGGAGGAACTTGATTATCGGCTTGATGTCTGCCGAATCACTAAAGGGGCACATATCGAACATTTGTGAATGCCTAAAAAAACTTTTTGAGTTTTTGTATGTGTGTGCAAAGCATTGTGAAAATATCTCAAATAATAAAGTTATTGTAGAGCTGTGAAATCGCTTCAATCATTTGTAATAACCCTGTACATAAAGCTGACTTATGCAGGGGATGAATAAGATATAAACTTGGCCACAAATAAAGGGATTTGATCCCCAGCCAGGCCAAAAAGTAGGTTAGGTGATACTTCCTTATGAAATATGGTTATTTATGTTATGTATATTTGTGAAAAGCCCCGCTATTGTATGACAGCCTTGCTGCAGTGGATACATTGGTTCCCGTGAGATCACCGAAGTTAAGCGCTGTCGGGCGTGGCCGGCACATGGATGGGTGACCATCCAGGCTGCCATGTGCTGTTGCCATTTGCTGGGGTGCACTCAGCCTCGTGATGCCAATTGAGAAGCTACTCGACCGAATAGTAGAGGCTCCGGTCACAGAAAACCATCATAACGACTGGGAGAGTGGTGTGCTGACCACACACCCCTCCTATCCCCATCCTCAACTGAGAATTACACGGCGGTCGGATGGTCCCGATGGGCCACTTGTGGCCTGACGACGGAGTGTGCTGTGCCACTATTGTATACTGTCGTCCAGTAATCATGGATAACGCCAGTATACAGTGCTGGAGCAGTTGTGACAGATCTTATTTTGGTTAGCCATAAAGCATATGTCATTTAATAAGTATCGGAACACTGTACAGGGTAAAGATGCAATACAAACATGCCCGCGGCAAAAAGATACATGTACGAAAAGAAAGACGAACATATATATCTGTGTTATAGTGTTTCCTTAAGCCGAAATCAACTATTTTTCACTCTTCAACTATCTGTCTCTTCCTGTCCACGATTCTGGGCGGACGTATTGCGTGTATGTCAGCAAACAATATATGTTTGTGTTAAAGTTTTTACTATATCTTTTCTAGAAAGGGAGGCAGTTTCTTTCATATCAGAATTGCTTCATCCTGAAAACGATACCCAGGTACATAGTAAACTGCAAACTTCGGAACACACCGGACTTTATTTATGATTGTATTATACTGCATTCTTATAACAGAACTTAACGTTGCATCTTCTTCTTCATGAAAGAAGAGGTAAATATCACTCTGTTTAGTGGAGGTTAATATATCAATCAATTTAGACTGTTACAGTGGTAATAGGAGCGAGAGACTGTGGAGGTGCGAAATTAGACGCCTGAATTGCTGCTGGTGAAAGTATACGCCAGACATACACCTCAAAATAATCCACATTATTCACACCTCCTTACGGCCCCAGTACTTAAGTTACCAGTATAATACACAGAACAAATCGTGACGTAAACAAGGGCGTTTATCGTGAGAGCCATCGCTTGCAGTGTTGTGATTAAGGACACGTGTGAAGGATGGAATGCGTCCATGGTGAACACCGCTATCCCACGTTTCGCCCTTTTACCAGTAAGATCATATTTCCTTTGGAGATATATCCTCCAAGAACGAACGCGTCAATATTTTTAAATGAATCTCTTGGAGACATTGGCAAAAATTTCTGACCTGCACAAGGAGTCTCAGTTCCTCCGCATGTGTCCTTTATCGATTCATACCCTACTGAAGCATGAAAGATATTCCAGCGTCGTGGTTCTAATTTACTCCCATCTTTGTGAAGGAATGGCGAGGCACTGATAGAGGGAGGTAATTGGGTACCTAACTCCATTATGTCATCCTCGTCAGTCAACCATGTCTGTATATCTAACTCCATCCAGGACAGCTTTAGACCCGAACATTGTACTCCTTTCCCTGCCCCTTTCCCCTTCAGGGTGATGAGGAAAGGGAACGTTGAGAGGCACACTTTTGTGGAGTGCCTACGCCACACACAGTGCTATAGTATTCGTTTCTCTTGCGTCGTGGCTGCCTGGATCGCTGTATCTTTATCCAGGTTGCATTTGCAGGTACATGAACAGGTAAGCAGGTACAGATATTGTGGTGGATTCTGTTTCCCTAGACTTTGTTGCCTCTAAACATCTACTTTAGTGACTGGTTTCTTCACTAGGGAAGCGTAAGAAGTGGCAAAGTCCAGTGGCTTCGCCATCTTATATTCTTTCTTAGCTTCCGCATAACAGATTCCTTTTGTCACTTTTACTTCTTGAATTTTTTGTTCTTTTGCGAGTATTAGGCGGTCTCTGCCCCAGATTGGGTGGTTCCCAGGTCAGTTGATGCACGTAGCTGGAGACGGGCAGTCAGTGCTGTATTCATGGACTGCCCTCAGAATTTCCCACAACTTAATGTTGTTTGGCCAAATCGCTGACATTTGTAACACTTCATAGGTTTATTTATGTAAAATCTAAACCTGAGCTGGAGGGACCCTGCCATGATATGCTCTGCTATGGTGGAGAACTGAGGGTCATAATGAAGCTTGTGGTCCTCTCTATCTTTTCATTACTTCTTCAGATTTTTTGTATCATATCGACTCATGCCTGTGACGACCACTGCTTTTTATGTTCCGTGCCCTCCATGTCCATAATATCATGGCATGTGGCCGCACCCGTTCTTGCATTTTCCATCTCAACAACTATGCCAAATTCACCTAAATGCCAGCCGGAGTGGGTTTTAGGCGCTGCAGTCTGGAGCCGAGCGACCGCTATGGTCGCAGGTTCCAATCCTGCCTCGGGCATGGATGTGTTGGATGTCCTTAGGTTAGTTAGGTTTAAGTAGTTCTAAGTTCTAGGGGACTGATGAAAAAAATGGCTCTGAGCACTATGGGACTTAACATCTGAGGTCATCAGTCCCCTAGAACTTAGAACTACTTAAACCTAACTAACCTAAGGACATCACACACATCCACGCCCGAGGCAGGATTCGAACCTGCGACCGTAGCAGTCGCGCGGTTCCGGACTGAAGCGCCTAGAACCGCTCGGCCACCATCGGCCGGCGGGACTGATGACCTCAGAAGTTAAGTCCCATAGTGCTCAGAGCCATTTGAACCATTTTTGACCTAAATGTTTAGATATCCTTAGAAGTACCACCTGCTTTGATGTTTTCGTTTCAACCAGCAAGGAACCCGTTTTCAATCTTTCGATGTTTTTTCAAGTATCAGCAAGCCTTTCTAAACCTTTATGAATACAGAAAGGGGACATTTCTTCAACCTACCCCTCCTTCAAAAATGGTTCAAATGGCTCTAAGCACTATGGGAGTTAACATCTGAGGTCATCAGTCCCCTAGACTTAGAACTACTTAAACCTAACTAACCTAAGGACATCACACACATCCATGCCCGAGGCAGGATTCGAACCTGCGACTGTAGCAGCCGCGTGGTTCCGGACTCAAGCGCCTAGAACCGCTCGGTCACTGCGCCCGGCTCCCCTCCTGTCCATTGATCACTAGAAGCACATTCTGATTCATTATTTCTTAAGCACCAGTACTAAATACAATCATTATCAGGAGGATTAGCCTCCGACAGTCCTTTGGGCGAGTGGGTGTAAAAATTCGCATGTACTACACAGATTGCTTTGGGAGTGTTGTTGAGTATTTGATTCGTCATGGTGTTCCCTCGAGTTGTTAGGGTTATAAAGGTCCACGTAGTCAGGCACCCGCTTTCTTGGGGGAGCTTTATAAAACAGATGTGTAGTCGAGTCCCCGAAGGTTTCCTGATTACGATATTTTAGTCTCAACAGCCTTGTTTCTATTGGTGTGCAGCTCACCTAGAGGTTGTGGCGTTTCTTTATAAAGGTTTTTACCATCCTCGCGATACAGGCAGTAAAAGCGAGATCCCCATTTCCTGTGACACACGTTGTTCCATCGGCGCATTGTGCAACGGTCGCCGGAGCATGTCCGCTTACAGTTACAGAGGACTGGTGGCGCTCAGGAACCCCGGGATTGCCAACCTGTAGCCAGTCAGTAAAGACTAAATTACCTGAGATGGTAGCCATTTGGCAAGACCAGGAGGCAAATAAGGCTTAATGAATGCCATGGAGATGGATATGGTGAGTATAACCCCCTCCCTCCCCGCCCCCAGCTGTAACAATTTGGTGTGGATAATGAATTCTTCATTGAGTCATAACTGGGTTAATGCATTATTTTCTTTCAGCGTCTCTTGTGATGATCAGCTTCAGATTCCGCAGCACGCTTGCGTATTTTAATGTGTTGTGTATGCTGGTACGGTGACATAATCTGCATATAACCTGCACTTTTTTCATTTGATATGTTGACTTCACACATGTGATAAAGCACATACAGGTTAAGACCATACGAACTGTGGCTATGTTGGACTCTTATTGGATCGCTTTTTTCCTCTCAAGTTGTCATATTACCAAAGCCATAGGTAAGCACAACTGCGGCACACGGCCTCATTGTGTAACACAGGAGCCAAAAGTATTTCTACTAACATCCGTATACATGCAATTTTACATTTTACTTGAAAATTACTAAACAGCAGGCGTTGTTTACTAAGAAGCTCCCAAATATTACAGATTTCACCAGGGGGCGTGGTGAGCACAGGATGCAGGCGACAACCACAGATTATTCCAAAGACATGATTTTCAGCATTGTTGAAGCTGCAACAACTTTTCGTGACGCTACTGCTGGATTTGAAGACATTAGGCAGTTATTAATAAGAAAAGACACCGTCTACATTTGAATGTACAGAACTCAGTTTCAACAAACCACAAACACATCAAATAGACAACTTGAGTACTTTTGCAGTACATCACTTGCCTCCAGAATGAATTTTCACTCTGTAGCGGAGTAAGCACTTTTATGAAATTCCTACTAGATTTAAGCTGTGTGTCTGACTGGGAATCGAACCCAGGAACTTTGAATTTTGCAGGCAAGTGCTCTACCAACTGAACTACTTAAGCATTACTCACAGCCCGTTATGACATCTTTACTTCTGCCAGTACCTCATCTTCTACCTCCCAAAATTCAAAGAAATTTTCCTGCGAAATTTGCCGGACTACCACTCTTGGAAGAAGTGATAGTTCCGCAAGTTTCGTGGGAGAACTTCCGTGAAAATTCAGTCTGAAAACTGTCTACCAGGCTGTGGCTAAGCCATGTCTCCGCAACATCCTTTCTTCGAGGAATGGTAGTCCTGCAAGAGAACTTCAGTGAAGTTTCGGAAACTAGGAGATGAGGAACTGGCGGAAGTAAAGCTTAGAGGACAGGTCGTGAGTCGTGCTCAGGTAGCTCAGTTGGAAGTAAAATTGAGTTTAACTTCCCGTCGATTGCGAGATCATTAGAGACGGAGTACAAGCTCGGATGGTGTCCACGCTGGGGAAGAAATAGACCATTCCTTTACGAAGGAACCATCCTGGCATTTGCCTGGAGCGATTAAGGGAAATCATGGAAAACCTAAATCTGGATGGCCAGACAAGGGTTTGAACAGGCGTTTTCCCGGTTGGTAGATCACATGTCTGCAAAAGGTTAAGTCCCGGGTTCGAGTCCCAGTCATCATACACTTTTAATCTCTCAAGAAGTTTCATCACTTACCTGTAATTAGTTTCGTAAAAGAAGTCTTGAGTGTTTTTCAACAAAACAAAAGAGTGTATCTCTGTGCCTCTTCCATGCATCTGTTTTATTTGAAAAAATTGTTTTTGACATTATCTAGGTGTAGACTTGGACCAGTTTATGGTCCAAGTGACACAAGTGGCCGCTTGGGGTGTCAGTATGGAAGGGATGCCATAGCCACCCACGTGCAACATTTGTAACATGATATATAATAATTTAGCAACAACTGACAAAGCATACGATAATGGAGCAAATGGTTATGTTGAACTTTTATTACTTCGCTTTGACACTTTTTGTGTGATGTAGCTTGATAATGCCCAGTGGGGTAAAATTAATTAATTATGAACAATTAAACGTTTATTTCAAAACAAAATGCAGTAAATACTTGGAAATTACTGGAAGTGCAGTAATTGTAGCTGATATAAAAATAAAATGTAACAGGCAGTTACTGTTTATTTTTCCAGCAAACATGGGTTTTCTAACAACCCGTTTGTGAAATAAATGTGAATTTGTGGTTACGAGTTGCCACTAGCCTTAGTATCAAATACTATCTTAGTTAATATACATGTATTTGAAATGCAATCTTTTCGATTAAGTCCCGATCTAACTACGTTAAAATTTTACCCAAGACCTATCTTAACAAGAAATACAATACTACTTCAGCACGTTACATCATAGGGTTACCAGATTTCTGAATGCCAAAAAGAGGACACTTTCCATATTTTAGGATGAAAAAAGAGGACACTTTCTATTTCTTAAATTTATTATATAAGAAAAAAAACATTACACACATCTCACACACCTACCTATTTTCCATTTGACTGAATCTTTCTTAAAAGTTCCTTTTCTTGACAAATATTTAAAAAAGTTATTGCAGTTCAAATTTCTAAAATTAAATTTCACCATTGCAATCCCCTTTACAGTGTCAATAGTGAGTCTATTTCTCTCCTTTGTCCACTGTGCCTCTATTAAGGAGAACAACCTCTCCACACAAGCATTATGGGCTGGCAATGCAAAGAAGAATTGTGCAATTTTAGTTAACTCGCTAAACTGTTCCTCACTGCTACACGACTCAACATAATTGCACCACTTCTTATGGGCCAGTTCTGATTTTCCATCATATGTGGCTATGATTTTTTTAAAACTGGAAAACTGATCAAAGCACTTTTCATCGTCAACTTTAATATATTTATTCAACAAAAAATTGATTGATTCTTACACGTAAGACCACGATATATCTGAAAAATCGAGCCACTTAAAACAAGAAAATTCACAAAATGGTTCCATCCACATATTCAGGTACTCCAAACATATGTCATAGAGGGTACCAACATGGCACTTAAAATCCTTCACCTTCAAAGCATAACCACCATTTTCCATTTGAAACAATCTTTCTTTCACACTCAAAGGTATAAATTTTTCATCTTTTCTGTGCTGAAGAACACCAGGAAGGGAATACAGTACATTCATGACATCGATAAGGGAGTTTTCTTCCTTTTCTAAGATACTAATATAATTATGAAAAATGCCAACTAAAGACTGGATATGCCATAGATATAACTCATTGATAGGGTCCATAAAAAATTCTTTAGGACTGTTGGAGGTTTGTTTTGTGACAGAAAGAAGGATTTCAGAGCGGGAAACATCTCTGTAAGTCTCTGAATGGCTGGAAATAGTGACAGCCATTGAGTGTTGCTATGGCTGAGAAACTGTTGGTACTCTATTTCGACAAAATCACAAAATTTCTTTAGTGAGTCTACACGGACAGAGTATATCGAAAAATGATTCTATATTTTCATTATTAATGCTTGTAAGTCAATTTCAAGGAGGTCAGTTCTGTGCTGAATGCAGTTATAAGAACATGAGCAGGACATCCCACTCCAACCAATACTTTGTTAAATACCCTCTTTAGATTAGCAAATACATTATTTCCATCACCTCTTTTAATGCTGCCAAACATTGTGTTGCAATTATCAGCACTAAACGCCACACATTTGTCCTTAATTGTAAGCTTGTGAAGCGTATCAGTGATATATGTTGAAATAGTTTCTGCCGTTTCATTTGGTCTACTTCCCATATTTAGAAGTTTAATTTGCAGTCCTCCATTCCTGTGATCAAAGTAATGAACTATAATGGGGATCATTTTAATATTCCCAGCACTTACTTTGGTGTCCAGCACAGGGTTTTGTAAAAAAATTACTCACTTTGCCTGACGACCTTGCACCTATAACACAATTCATATATTTTTCTGTTTTCATGTGCACTTCCAAATCGCTGGTGCCGTGATTTGCTATAGATACATACGTCCTTGGGCAACAAATGATACATTCTGCTTCCCATTGAACTGTACCAGGGCGAAAGCTCAGATATTTTTCTCGGAGTTTATCAGTAAATACACATTTCCTCTTTGGTATGATGAGAAATTATCTTAAACAAAAGTTAAACAAAGAACGATCAAAACGTGAGTAGTAGGGCATGGCCGGCACCACCCCACTCTCCGTTGTTGCCAAATTTATTCAAGATGACGGCGATGACGTCATCCAAGATGGTGGCATGTAGACTTGGCAACATCGCATGACGTCATCCAAGATGGCAGCTTTTGGTGGGAAAATAGGCCAATTGTGCTATGTCTACTAACCTAACCTCCCGAAAAAATGGCAGCAATTTTGAATTTTGGCGGGAAAGTAGACCAGTACGGCTATGTCCACTAACCTAAGCCTCCAGAAGAACAAATGGCAGGAAGTTTGAATCCCAACAGGATAATGCATGCAAAAACCGTACTTATCTTTATTATTATTATGGATTATCATTCATTATCATTTATTATTATTTATTGTCAGTTATTATTATTTATTATCATTTATTATTATTTATTATTATTGACCTGCCTCCACTAGAAAATTCCCTCCAAAATCAAATTCCAACACGATAATGGCTGCAAAACCTTACTTTTGTTTATTATTATTCATTATTATTCATTATCATTTATTAACATTCATTATCATTCATTGTCATTTATTATCATTCATTATAATTTATTATCATTCATTATCATTTATTATTATTATTATTATTATTTATTATTATAGGCCTACCTCCACTAGAAAATTGCGCCAAATTCAAATTCCAACATGATAATGTCTTGAAAACTGTACTTCTATTTATTATTGTCATTTATTATTTATTCAAGATGTACGATTTTCTCGGCAAGAAAGCCATTTTCCTTACATCCATAACAAAAATCTATCACAAGTTCAACTCCCAACACCATAATTGATCACACGTACGAACTTTCTCCGTCACTTATCTTTTTTCACTGGTAGCCTATCATAATCGCATCAGATAATAAACTGCTCTTATAGTAACGTAAGTCACGTCCTTTGATTTTGCAGGGGGGAAGGGACTGATGAGTTTATTTCAAGCAGTGCGGTCATCACTTGTTCTCAAACACAGTCGGCACACACATCTTTGATGCCGCAGTGCAGTCACCACGACGTCCGCGCTCCAACCGAATTAGTTCAAATCCTCGCCACCCTTGGCCAGCGCGGAGACACTGCTGACGCCTCTCACGTGAGGCGGCCGCCCACGCTGAACTGCCGGGGGCGAGCCCAGCGATTGCTCCCACGTCGTAAACATGTTTTCGCTGGACGCGCTGGAACTAGCTGAGTTTGACGTCACAGCGGTCCCTTGTCCGCTCACCACGTGTATTCGTCGCCTCTGCACGTTTCCCGCCAAAATTGTTTGCCTCGGAGCTGAATCACACAACGGTCGGCTGTTCCCTGCCACACTTTTGGCGCCAAAGTTGTTTTCCTGGGCACGTTCAAACCTGTCGATGCCGACCGCTCACCGTCCACCATGTGTCCCTGTACGAGCGAGAATGCAGTGCTACACTTTTGGCGGCAAAGTTTGCTCGACAGTGGAATCCGCCATGACTATATAACAGCACATTTGGACCGCACTAGAACGCTCGCTAATTGACTCTCTCTCACGCGTGCGTAATAACTCTACAATCGCTGCGCAGCCGCCCCGCTTACGTCACACACCCTCCATACACGCGACGGACCTAGTCTTCTGCAAATACCTAAGTACTTAATTCCATTTCGTTTTTAATCATATTAAATAATTCAATTTACAATTTCATATACGTGTGCAAAGGTGTTCAACTACCTAATTTCAACTACTTTTCGAACACCAGACAGCCACCTCTTCCTAGGAACCAGCACCGAGTTTGAATTTGGCAGTAAAGAAAGGTCACTTCTGCTTTCTCTACCAACCTAACAAAATTGTTGTAAATAAAGGGCACTTGTACTAACCTCAGCAACCCAACCGCCATGTCCTCCTAGGAACCAGCGCCAAGTTTGAAATCTGCCATTAAACAAAGCTCACTGGCGCTTCCGCCACCAGCCTAAGAAAATTGTTGCAAACCAAGTTCATCACCGCTAAAATAAGCCACCAGCAATCAACCTCTTCGTATACACTTCGGGTAAAAGGACTCACCCTGCACTTGGTCTGTGGATGGAGTAACCAATTTACTTTATTTAGGAATGGAGTGTATGTATCACACCGACATGTTCCACACCATACAGATCAGCAAAACACTCCTACATAACTCATTTAACGCTTGCTAATTGTAAACAGTTAAAAATAACTCATAGCCCTGCCTACAGACATGCAAACCGCTCATAAATAATGCAAAACATTTACGTCCAAATAGCCAAACAACTGCTAATTTTCGGAAATAATTTCAGTGCATAGGCTAATGGAAATAGGAACGAGTGTACTTTATTTATCTGCGACATAACTTTTTGAAACTTTTACTTCTCATAGGTTTCGATATGTAAGGCTGACAAGGCAGTTTCTGAACTCCAGTAGTGCACTACACTTGGCAACACAACCACACCCATCAAGATATTCATTCCAATCCAGACCTGTAACTCCTCTACAGATAAATTTGTCCAGTTATTTGTCTACTCACTGACATTCTGACCAGATTGCCGTTATTGCGCAAAAACAGCTCAGACTGCGCTGTGCTGCTCGGGGAAGTAAGGAAGCACTGCACTCCAATTATTTCAAGCCCTTTTATTTAGTAGAGGAGTATATTTGTCACAAAACACCCTCATTGATCTGACTGTGGTCATCTGACACAGCACACAAACACGTAAACAGCTTCTAATTTCACCATACAATAGCAAACAGCTCTTAAATAATGCAGTAAACAATATCAGCAGACGAGCTCTGTACTCTTAAACTCTCCAAATAAAGCACAGCACAGTGCACAAACACGCTCGCAAAACAGTGCAACAGATGCGCCCAAACACCCACAGCTGCCAAAGCGACCAAAAGTCTCTGCTCGCTCCCGCCCCCCCCCCTCCCCAAACATGACCTCAACACAGTCGCATTCGCGCCTAACACCGGAGAAATTGATATCGCCTATGCGCCTTAGATTACGCTCCAAGGCATGCCCAGGCCGCGCGCACACGTGCATGCAGTCGGCTGCGAGAGGGCGTTCCAGAGCCCTCACCAAGTTCAACTTCCGAGCGCTCGTGACAGTCGACCACAGCCTTCACGTCTATTGTCAGAATAGCTCATAGCTCATTGATACACACGATTAACGCGGCCGGGAAAACATTTACTACTCGCATGCAACCGAGATTGTGACGAAAAACCAATCACTCTGATCTGCGCTGTAGGCGCGTGTAATCATTGAGAACACTCTATTTATTTTTTCGTGCAACTTATTTAACCATACAGTATATCTACCACACCTCGCGGAAGGCTCCCAGGACCGGTGGTAGAGTAGGGTTAACGTTCGAATGTGGATTTGCCGCGAGTTATATCGAGAGCGGTGTTCAGATGCGGATCCACAATACGCAGCGCACGGTGTAGTGTTTTAAGATGGATCCGCCTCGCACAAGGTAGGAAGCTGTATTCGAATGCAAATCCACAGTATACAATACCCGAGTTAGCGTTCGATTGTGGATCTGCTGCGTACTATATATCCAGAGCTGTGTCCGAGAGGTGGATCCACCATATGCAGCATCCGTGATAGGGTTCGCGGGTGGACCAAGCACGCGTGACGTCTGGAGAAGTATTCTATGCTCGAAGTTTGGTCCACGAGCCGATGGGACCGCGTCCTGGAAGCCGTCCGCGTGGCGTGCATGTACATAGAGATACATAAAAACAGAGCAAGCGCTCTCTGAATGTGGAGGTGACTGGATACGCCTTGGTTACATTTAGAGGCAATTTTAGAACACAGAGCGATAACTTATGTCGCGCTCGCATCGATGGATCTGACATAAAATCGAAAGAAATGCGAAAACTAACCTAATATACACTGAAATTCAGTGAAAATGAGAACGTACTTGTTTATCTTCTGGTTCACATGGGGCAATTTGTGCATGGTTCAAGTATGTGGCAACAAGAAGAATGCAGCAAAACGATGACATCGAAGCGAGCGGAATAAGGAAGGTAGTCAATTTTTTCTCGTTGAGTTCGTATTATAGTGTATGTCTACTGAGGTAGCAGTGATACACGCGAGTTGAATACTGTATTTGATGCTTTTCAGGAGGACCAAGAATAATTCACGTCTAAACTTACTCATATCTGTGTTAAATGATACCAGAGGGTGTACGGGATGATTGATTGAGACAAAGCTGCAACTAGGTACGATTCAAACGTTGACTGATTTATTCTAGAGGAGGACAAGTTGGTGCAGGTAGATTTTTTTTCGCAGTATTCTATTTGGATGCTTTAGTCACGTGATATAGCCAGCGTTCTAGTCGTATGTGGCTACGTGTTCGGTATGTGGTTTAAACAACTGTCTTCTTGTGATTGTTAACCGTGAACCTGTCGGTCATCAGAGGACTTCCATCTCATGTGTGATGAAAGTTGATACATTCCTCTAAACACACTTTGATTTACGCGATCCCCACCCTCTCGCATGCTTGGTGTAAAATCGAGACTTCAGCGTCATAACTAAGTTAGCTGTGGGTACTTGTGATGGGCTGTAATCATTGTGTACATACTTACCCGACAGATGGGTGTTTACAGAGTTGGTGACAGGATGACTTGTAATTTTCACATGTTCAACGCTGCTGTTATGCGTATCTGTTTGCTTGTAGGATGTACCGGCTGCTAATAACTATCAATTTTATATAGACCTGATGGAGTAATAGTATTATTTCCGACTCACGATCTGGTGTGATCATTGGCCACTAGACGTGTCCGCTGGGCTATATTGGGCTCGTATCATAGAAAGGAAAAGTTTTAGGATTGGGGTAGAGATAGCTCAGCGTAGGGTGAGCGGGGAGAAGGATGTATGTCTGACAGGACGGAAAAGTAAGCGATCTAAGATTATTGCCCGTTTTTAAGTGCTGAACGTTCTAGTCTTAGGAGTGTGTGTGTGTGTTTATGGTCTCTCTCCCTCTCTCTCTCCTACCTGAACCTTCGATGCACCGATCATGGACTCTAGAACAATACTTTACACATGATAGATTGGATGATTTACTTAAAAATGTATCGAACTACATTGTGCATAAATATCGCTCCGTTCTTGTTCTTCTTATCTGTATGCTATTAAATTAAGGCACTTTGAGGTCTGTTACTATAGATCGATATGGTGTGCTAAGCTCCAAGACTTGGTTACATTTCGAGAAATGTGGTGCACTTGGAGGGTTTAGGACTAGGAAAGCTCTATTCAGTCAAGAGACGTGGAGTGTAGCTGTATTCATCTGCTCAGTTGAGGAATAATTGGGTAGCGATGTTGTGGGCTAGGTTGGTCGATGCCGAGGTGACGATGATCTTTTAACGTAAGAGGACTAGATAGCTCTGTGACCGCCATACGCAGAGAGATTGATCGAATACTATGCGCGAGGTCTTAGAAATATGTATAGCGTTGTCTGGTATAATTTGATCATCCTAATGTGTTCGAGAATTAAGTTTGAATGGACATGCTGAGCAGTCATCTATGAATGTTCGTAATGATACTTGCAAAGTAGAGGATGTATGGTTTAGCTATGATACTGAAATTAAGAAAACAAGCTGTAACATGATTGGCCAGTGTTGGACTTACAGTAAAATTTTTCGCGATATCAGGTGTGATGGATAATATTACAGTAGATTGGTGGTGTTTTATCCATCGTGTCTGTACATTGGGTACGACATAATGATTGACTGACAATGCTTGCTTGAGTTGGGGAACAAATTTTGGTTGATGGAGCGCAACTTCCGGGGTTGCTCGCACCGAAAATGGTGATCCCGTACTTGTGTGCAAAAATGACCAATCACCAGAAATGGAATGCAGAGTTATAAACTATTCAGTCACTGTGACACATGAGTTTAAATGTAGAGGTGGTCAATCACTTTCGAGGGAAGTCGCTACAACGCCAGCAGGCTCTTCTAGTTTCCTTGTGTTGTGGCTATCCTTTATTTAAAATCATTCAATGTTATGCTATCGACAGTAAGAATATGATTTACAAGGTGCAAGGTATAGTTTCCTGTGAGAGGCTGTGCATCAGTCTGTGTTAATGTCTGTTTAGAATCAGACACTGACTTCGAAGTCGCGGCAGAAAGACGAAATGTTCAGCAGTGTGCAAAAGTGTGTTAGAAAACATTGTTTGAACAAGGGCCAGAGGCAGCTTCTCATTCCCTTAGAGTATGGGCGATCAAACTTTAAAGGGGTCTCTGCAGCGTGTGTATATTTAACATGATATTGTTCATATAGGCAACTGTAGTTTGAGGTGTCGGAGCTGTTAGGAATTCTTGGATGGTCGCACTCTGAGTTATTCGGGGGGGCGGGGGGGGGGGGGGGGGAGTATTGTGAATTCCGTTTGACCGTGCCTTCGTGACTTTTTCACTGTTTGATGGTAGAGGATAAAGATGGTAGGGTGTTGAGGATCTGTTGTACTTGTACCTAGTTTGAGGCGTACAACATTGCACGCATTTCCGAATGGTCAAAACAAGGTCCTGTTGTAGTAACTGAGATCGTTCTGTTTATAGAAAGGTTGGACAAGGTAATAGATATGTCTTTCTCCGACTTAAATTGCAGAGATCAGATGGGTGAAGATAAATGAATACTAATCTACGCTTAGAAAGGGAGAATGCTTTTTTATTGTTAAGTGAGTTTTGACAGGAGTGAATATGATTTTATATATGCGAGTGTTTCAGTGAAGGGTGAATGACGTCGGGTTTGCTGGCTGGGGGAGACACTGTTTACATGTCCTGTTGGAGATGCAAGGGGGAGATAGAGATCTGTGCTATTCAGGAATCCATTTGTGCACTGTATGTCGTTAGACAATAGCTGGAGAGCAGGTATAGGATGAGCCCACTTCAGCATTCTGGTCCTGGGGGCTGAGTGGAGGGCTGTTTAGATGGACAGCTAAGTGGCTTTGACATGCCGCCGGCGGCACTCGGAGACTCGCTTTGTAAGGCGCTATGGGATTATTTTGAGCATTTTGTATTTGTATCGGTGGTTATTGGATTAAGAACTGTAATATTGAAGGTCATGTCCTCAGCGGGACTGCTGTGTAATTGAGTAAGTGTGTTTAGGTATTTGAAGATATGTTTCGCGAATGGTGATGTTAAGTTGATGGCGTAATTTAGCCACCACTGTAAAAAAAATAGCTGTCTGCTGCTGAAAGAAAGAAAGAAAGAAAGAAAGGGGTGACCTTGCCCCCAGACCTCATGGATGAGTTATTAGATAAGAGCAAGTGATAGTTGAATGATGCTATGTGTTCGGATATAGGATTCTCTAAACGGCGGGGCGAGATTTTTTTTTATGTGGAAATTTATGCAATCTATAGATAGCGATATTCGACTGCTTGACAACAGTTAAGAGCGGAAAAATAAGTACAAATCGAGCGCTGGAAGAATGTTGCGGCAATGGTAATAATATTTAATTCAAGGTGGAGGTTATAAATATGAACCAGGCTTTGAATGTTGATGGGAGTATGGTATGTGCTTGATGCTCTGTATAAACATTTGACTCTATAATTGCGTTTGGTATTTCTGGGTGTGTGTAAAATTAATTTTACTGTTGAAAGTGCGAGAAAGATGAGTTGATTGGTGTTTAGATAGAGGCTACATTTGTAATTCGAAAGCAGGGGATGAGAATGGTAAACTGATTGATGGACATGGTTTTTGGGGTGATATATGAGTGTCAAGATAGGGTTGAGGACGTTTGTGTATGTTGATGGTGGGACGGGTGTGAGGTTAGGTGCGGTGGGAGGTGTAAATTAGATCTTATTTTTTTAAAAAAAAAAGTTGTAAAGTAAGAATAATATTGAGAAGGTTTTAGATGCCTGGTCACACGACGAGGCGAGAGCAGGAATGTGTAGTTATGTTTAGTTAAAGGGCCGTGTAATGTCGTGTGAGGAGCAATGCACAGTGTGCAACAGTGTCATAGGAGATAAAGACATGTTGCTGCTATGATGTGTCTAGTGTATGGAGGCTGTGCTTTGGAAATATGCTACGTTGATATAAAGTTGACTTTCACCCGCGTTCAGTGGTCGCGGCTCGGGATTGTGACGGATCGCGGTCCTGGGCGGACATATGTATGTGCTTTGACCGCTGCCAAGCGCGTTGACCGTGCCAACTCACGCTTGGGGAAGCCGAGCAGGGGCTGTGCGAAGTCTGAAATCAGACGGATGGGTGACTTCACGATCCTATGGGCAGGGTGCCGAGTGAAGGTGTACCTGCACACGCCTGCTGAGTTATTTTGCGAGCGGATCTGCAGGCTCTGCTATGCGTTATTAGGATAGTTTATGAGTACTGAGCGTATCTACACATCTGTGTGAGGAATTATTTAGTAGCAGTTTGCTATAGTGTGTACTGAAATTATGATTGGGTGCCTGTCTGTGGGCTGTGCAACATGGCCCAGGACATACCTGGGTGGGTTTTTCGTGATAGCGTGATAGATATACTGTATGGTTAAATAAGTTGCACGAAAAAATAAATAGAGTGTTCTCAATGATTACACGCGCCTGCAGCGCAGATCAGAGTGATTGGTTTTCCGTCACCATCTCGGTTGCATGCGAGTAGTAAATATTTTCCTGGCCGCGTTAATCATGTATGTCAACGAGCTATGAGCTATTCTGACAATAGACGTGAAGGCAGGTGCAGACCTGAGACGCCGGCGGTATACATGAGAAGAACAATGCAGCTTACACGTGTGTGAGGGGTGGTGAGGGGGGAGGGTGGCCTTTGTTGCAGGCTGTCACGAGCGCTCGGAAGCTGACCTTGAGTGAAGGCTCTGGAACGCCCTCCCACAGCCGACTGCATGCACGTGTGCGCGCGGCCTGGGCATGCCTTGGAGCGTAATCTAAGGTGCATAGGCGATATCAATTTCTCCGGTGTTGGGCGCGAATGCGACTGTGTTGAGGTCATGTTTGGGGAGGGGGGGGGGGGCGAGCAGAGGCTTTTGGTCGCTTTGGCAGCTGTGGGTGTTTGGGCGCATCTGTTGCACTGTTTTGCGAGCATGTTTGTGCACTGTGCTGTGCTTTATTTGGAGATTTTAAGAGTACAGAGCTCGTCTGCTGATATTGTTTACTGCATTATTTAAGAGCTGTTTGCTATTGTATGGTGAAATTAGGAGCTATTTACGTGTTTGTGTGCTGTGTCAGAAGACCACAGTCGTATCAATGAGGGTGTTTTGTGAGAAATATACTCCTCTACTAAATAAAAGGGCTTGAAATAATTGGAGTGCAGTGCTTCCTTACTTCCCCGAGCAGCACAGCGCAGTCTGAGCTGTTTTTGCGCAACAACGGCAATCTGGTCAGAATGTCAGTGAGTAGACAAACAACTGGACAAATTTATTTGTAGAGGAGTTACATGTCTGGATTTGAATGAATATCTTGATGGGTGTGGTTGTGTTGCCAAGTGTAGTGCACTACTGGAGTTCAGAAACTGCCTTATGTCAGCCATACATGTCGAAACCTATGAGAAGTAAAAGTTTCAAAAAGATATGTCGCAAATAAATAAAGTACACTCGTTCCTCCTGCGATCAGCCTATGCAATGTAATTATTTCCGAAAATTAGCAGTTGTTTGGCTATTTGGACGTTAATGCTTTGCATTATTTACGAGCGGTTTGCATGTCTGCAGGCAGGGCTATGAGTTATTTTTAACTGTTTACAATTAGCAAGCGTTAAATGAGTTATGTAGGAGTGTTTTGCTGATCTGTATGGTGTGGAACATGTCGGTGTGATACATATACTCCATTCTTAAATAATGGTTCCTCCATCCATGGGCCTAGTGCAGGGTGAGTCCTTTTACCCGAAGCGTATACGAAGAGGTTGAGTGCTGGTGGCTTATTTTAGCGGTGATGAGCTTGGTTTGCAACAATTTTCTTAGGTTGGTAGAGAAAGCAGAAGTGACCTTTCTTTACTGCCAAATTCAAACTCGGTGCTGGTTCCTAGGAAGAGGTGGCTGTCTGGTCCTCGAAAAGTAGTTGAAATTAGGTAGTTGAACACCTTTGCATACGTATATGAAACTGTAAATTGAATTATTTAATATGATTAAAAACGAAATGGAATTAAGTACTTAGGTATTTGCAGAAGACTAGGTCCGTCGCGTGTATGGAGGGTGTGTGACGTAAGCGGGGCGGCTGCGCAGCGATTGTACAGTTATTACGCACGCGCGAGAGAGAGTCAATTAGCGAGCGTTCTAGTGCGGTCCAAATGTGCTGTTATGTAGTCATGGCGGATTCCACTGTCGAGCAAACTTTGCCGCCAAAAGTGTAGCACTGCATTCTCGCTCGCACAGGGACACGTGGTGGACGGTGAGCGGTCGGCATCGACAGGTTTGAACGTGCCCAGGAAAACAACTTTGGCGCCAAAAGTTGTTATCTGATGCGATTATGATAGGCTACCAGTGAAAAAAGATAAGTGACGGAGAAAGTTCGTACGTGTGATCAATTATGGTGTTGGGAGTTGAACTTGTGATAGATTTTTGTTATGGATGTAAGGAAAATGGCTCTCTTGCCGAGAAAATCGTGCATCTTGAATAAATAATAAATGACAATAATAAATAGAAGTACAGTTTCCAAGACATTATCATGTTGGAATTTGAATTTGGCGCAATTTTCTAGTGGAGGTAGGCCTATAATAAATAATAATAATAATAATAATAAATGATAATGAATGATAATAAATTATAATGAATGTTGATAAATGATAATGAACAATAATAAACAAAAGTAAGGTTTTGCAGCCATTATCGTGTTGGAATTTGATTTTGGAGGGAATTTTCTAGTGGAGGCAGGTCAATAATAATAAATAATGATAAATGACAATAAATAATAATAAATGATAATGAATGATAATCAATAATAATAATAAAGATAAGTACGGTGTTTGCATGCATTATCCTGTTGGAATTCAAACTTTCCGCCATTTTTTCTTCTGGAGGCTTAGGCTAGTGGACATAGCACAATTGGCCTATTTTCCCGCCAAAAGCCGCCATCTTGGATGACGTCATGCGATGTAACCAAGTCTACATGCCGCCATCTTGGATGACGTCATCGCCGCCATCTTGAATAAATGTAGCAACAACGGAGAGTGGGGTGACGCCGGCCTTGCCCTACTACTAACGTGCTGTTCAGCTAAACCATGAAAAAGTCTTCACTTACAAAACTTAACTATAGTTCTGTGCCATAAGCTACACTCCTGGAAATGGAAAAAAGAACACATTGACACCGGTGTGTCAGACCCACCATACTTGCTCCAGACACTGCGAGAGGGCTGTACAAGCAATGATCACACGCACGGCACAGCGGACACACCAGGAACCGCGGTGTTGGCCGTCGAATGGCGCTAGCTGCGCAGCATTTGTGCACCGCCGCCGTCAGTGTCAGCCAGTTTGCCGTGGCATACGGAGCTCCATCGCAGTCTTTAACACTGGTAGCATGCCGCGACAGCGTGGACGTGAACCGTATGTGCAGTTGACGAACTTTGAGCGAGGGCGTATAGTGGGCATGCGGGAGGCCGGGTGGACGTACCGCCGAATTGCTCAACACGTGGGGCGTGAGGTCTCCACAGTACATCGATGTTGTCGCCAGTGGTCGGCGGAAGGTGCACGTGCCCGTCGACCTGGGACCGGACCGCAGCGACGCACGGATGCACGCCAAGGCCGTAGGATCCTACGCAGTGCCGTAGGGGACCGCACCGCCACTTCCCAGCAAATTAGGGACACTGTTGCTCCTTGGGTATCGGCGAGGACCATTCGCAACCGTCTCCATGAAGCTGGGCTACGGTCCCGCACACCGTTAGGCCGTCTTCCGCTCACGCCCCAACATCGTGCAGCCCGCCTCCAGTGGTGTCTCGACAGGCGTGAATGGAGGGACGAATGGAGACGTGTCGTCTTCAGCGATGAGAGTCGCTTCTGCCTTGGTGCCAATGATGGTCGTATGCGTGTTTGGCGCCGTGCAGGTGAGCGCCACAATCAGGACTGCATACGACCGAGGCACACAGGGTCAACACCCGGCATCATGGTGTGGGGAGCGATCTCCTACACTGGCCGTACACCACTGGTGATCGTCGAGGGGACACTGAATAGTGCACGGTACATCCAAACCGTCATCGAACCCATCGTTCTACCATTCCTAGACCGGCAAGGGAACTTGCTGTTCCAACAGGACAATGCACGTCCGCATGTATCCCGTGCCACTCAACGTGCTCTAGAAGGTGTAAGTCAACTACCCTGGCCAGCAAGATCTCCGGATCTGTCCCCCATTGAGCATGTTTGGGACTGGATGAAGCGTCGTCTCACGCGGTCTGCACGTCCAGCACGAACGCTGGTCCAATTGAGGCGCCAGGTGGAAATGGCATGGCAAGCCGTTCCACAGGACTACATCCAGCATCTCTACGATCGTCTCCATGGGAGAATAGCAGCCTGCATTGCTGCGAAAGGTGGATATACACTGTACTAGTGCCGACATTGTGCATGCTCTGTTGCCTGTGTCTATGTGCCTGTGGTTCTGTCAGTGTGATCATGTGATGTATCTGACCCCAGGAATGTGTCAATAAAGTTTCCCCTTCCTGGGACAATGAATTCACGGTGTTCTTATTTCAATTTCCAGGAGTGTATTTTTTGAAATTCACGAAACTTACGCAATAAGATGAATACGGAAAGTAAAGATGCAGCTGGATGATCAACAAGTTCGCTAAAAACATGTGTGTCACACAAAATCAAACAGCACGTAGACAATCACAGCTTTGCTTTGACCATAGATACTAACTATGATGGTTGAAGTAGCTATCTCGAAGGTGAAAGATACATAATTTGTATGCAAAACAAATCTATATTTTCGATTTTGTGAGTGTAACAGATCGAATTTAAGCTAAATACAAATGATGTAATTCAATTACCGTAGTAAAAAATAAGTAAATTGTTGACGATTACGACATGAAAACAAAAATCAAAAGATCTTCATTCGCAAAATCAAAAAATGCGGACGTTAACAGAAATCGTAAAAATGTATGAGGACGCTACATTTCACGTCGAAAATGAGGACATGTCCGCGTAAATGCGGACGTCTGGTAACCCTAGTTACAATTTACTGTACACGCATACCTGTTAACCTCCTCAGTCCACATAATTTAAAAAAGTAACTTTAACATTTTTTCAGAAAATTGATCTTTATCTTCACAGTAAGCATGGAATACAAGAAGAAAGTAAAAGAAGTAAACAAACAATTGTTTTATGGAGATTGTTACAATTTAGAACGTGAAGTTCAAATTTTTGACGAAATCAACCATTATTATCATAATAAGCAACGAATACAAGGTAAACTTGAGAAAAAGTAAACAGTCAATTATTTTGAGGAGCTGGTTTCTCTTTGGAAGCAATGCAACACACAATTTTCAACCACCCTTAACCTCATGAGGTACTTTTGTAATTTCACATTTTTCCTAGACCTGATCCCACAACTCGAAACTTCCATGAGCTTATAATGCCCTAACAAACAATAGTCCAAAATAAAATGCAAAAATAGGAGTAAAATTTAATAAGTTTCTATCAAAAGTACATACTGCGTCAGTGGTTTCATTTCATTTAGATATAAATATCCAAAAGACTGAAGTCGGATAAGATGTGTTCAACAACATGACTTGGACCGTACTGAGTCATTAGATGTCTCAGATGGCTCGAGTACACATAAACATTCGCTCAAAATTCGCCACTCGTCAGCTGTAAGGTTCTCTACACCTGAATACAAAGATGATAAACAGGCTGCAATGCATTCCTTTTGCTCCACTAGACGTTGTAGGATATAAAACGTACTGTTCCATCGTGTTTCGGTTTCCTGAATCAATTTGTGAATAGGTGTTTTCATTACATCCTGGATCTCATGGAGTTTTCATTAGCATTGCAACTTGTTTTAAAATAGCTAACAATTTTTCTGGCCTTTTCCCGCATTATGCAGAGCTCACTGTTGCTGTTGAAAGAAGTTTTCACAACTAAATTGATGGTGTGTGCTAAACAAGGCACATGTTGCATATCTATGTTGCCACTGTAAGTAAGTTGTACGGCTGCCGTCATGTTACTGGCGTTGTCAGTTATGATGCTTACAACTTTGTTTTCAATGTTCCATTTTAAAATCACGTTATCTAACGCCTCACTAATATTTAGCGCTGTATGCTTTTCTGGGAAACGGAATGTCTCGAGAGCTAAAGCTTTCAGGCACCAATTAGTGTTACTGAAATGACCAGTTACAGCAATATATACCTCACTACTGAGTGAGGTCCAAATATCGGTCGTTAAAGAAACACAAGTAGAGTCTTCCACGGCCAAGTTTGCAGCCTCTATCTGTTGATGGTAATCGTCCTCAGTCATGAGGCGCAACTTTTTTCGATTTGGTATCGTGTATTGTGGGTCCAACAGTGAAACAAAACGTCGAAAACCAGTGTCCTCGACGATTGAAAGCGGTTGAAAATCGTCTGTAATCATGGCCACTAGTGCTTCATCTAGCTGTTGTTGCCGTTTACTTCCCTCTATGAAGAGAAACGTAAGATTTAGATCAGTGCTCCTGCGAGGGGATACGTTATGCTCGACAACTAGTCCAATAAAATTACATATCGTATCGTGCAAAAGCTAGGATAGTATAGGTTTGATTATGGGGTATGTTGTATGTTATCGGAGTACGATTAAAACATCATGTTTTTAAAGCGTGGCAGACCACTTCGGACACTATCCGAACTTTTGCACGGAATTCACCTTTTGTACTACAGGGTGTTACAAAAAGGTACGGCCAAACTTTCAGAAAAAATTCCTCACACACAAAGAAAGAAAATATGTTATATGGACATGTGTCCGGAAACGCTTACTTTCCATGTTAGGGCTCATTTTATTACTTCTCTTCAAATCACATTAATCATGGAATGGAAACACACAGCAACAGAACGTAGCAGCGTGACTTCAAACACTTTGTTACAGGAAATGTTCAAAATATCCTCCGTTAGCGAGGATACATGCATCCACCCTCCGTCGCATGGAATCCCTGATGCGCTGATGCAGCCATGGGGAATGGCGTATTGTATCACAGCCGTCCACAATACGAGCACGAAGAGTCTCTACATTTGGTACCGGAGTTGAGTAGACAAGAGCTTTCAAATGCCCCCATAAATGAAAGTCAAGAGGGTGAGGTCAGGAGAGCGTGGAGGCCATGGAATTGGTCCGCCTCTACCAATCCATCGGACACCGAATCTGTTGTTGAGAAGCGTACGAACACTTCGACTGAAATGTGCAGGAGCTCCATCGTGCATGAACCACATGTTGTGTCGTACTTGTAAAGGCACATGTTCTAGCAGCACAGGTAGAGTATCCCGTATGAAATCATGATAACGTGCTCCATTGAGCGTAGGTGGAAGAACATGGGGCCCAATAAAGACATCACCAACTATGCCTGCCCAAACGTTCATAGAAAATCTGTGTTGATGACGTGATTGCACAACTGCAACATTACCTTCCTTCAATTGGGCCAACTGGCGGTGATTCGAGGAAATACAGTACATACTGACGAAACTAAAATGAGCTCTAACATGGAAATTAAGCGTTACCGGATACATTTCCACATAACATCTTTTCTTTATTTGTGTGAGGAATGTTTCCTGAAAGTTTGGCCGTACCTTTTTGTAACACCCTGTATACGTACCTGGATATTCTGTCTGCCTCGCACTATTGGAAGAATGAGCCTCTATATCCAAGGACGTCGCTGTTTTATTGCTCGATAAATTGTGCAGTTTAAGATGTCTAATCATGCCCGTTGTATTTTTTGATACATTACGGAGATTTTTACAACAAATGTTGCAAGTAACGTTATCTCCATCCTCCGTAAAGTATTGCCAGCACCATGACGTTCGTTTTCGAGTGTCCATATTGATTTGAATAACAACTTTACTCGAATGAAACCTCAGACATACTAGTTTCGAGCACAGCGAGCGTGTTTGTCTAGCGGCGACATTCAATTCATAAAACAACAGCGGCACACGCCGCCGAGCCATTTCTCGTGAGCTTCTCGAGAATTGCTTGAGAACTAGTTGTTGTTGTTGTCTTCAGTCCTGAGACTAGTTTGATGCAGCTCTCCATGCTACTCTATCCTGTGCACGCTTCTTCATCTCCCAGTACCTACTGCAGCCTACATCCTTCTGAATTTGCTTAGTGTATTCGTCTCTTGGTCTCCCTCTATGATTTTTACCCTCCACGCTGCCCTCCAATGCTAAATTTGTGATCCCTTGATACCTCAGAACCTTTACTACCAACCGGACCCTTCTTCTTGTCAACTTGTGCCACAAACTCCTGTTCTCCCCAATTCTATTCAGTATCTCCTCGTTAGTTATGTGATCTACCCATGTAATATTCAGCATTCTTCTGTAGCACCACATTTCGAAAGCTTCTATTCTCTTCTTGTCTAAACTATTTATCGTCCATGTTTCACTTCCATACATGGCTACACTCCATACAAATACTTTCAGAAATGGCTTCCTGACACTAATACTCGATGTTCGCAAATTTCTCTTCTTCAGAAAAGCTTTCCTTGCCATTGCCAGTGTACATTTTATATCCTCTCTACTGCGACCATCATCAGTTATTTTGCTCCCCAAATAGCAAAACTCCTTTACTACGTTAAGTGTCTCGTTTCCTAACCTAATTCCCTCAGCATCACCCGACTTAATTCGACTACATTCCATTATCCTCGTTTTGCTTTTGCTGATGTTGATCTTATACCCTCCTTGCAAGACACCGTCCATTCCGTTCAACGGCTCTTCCAAGTCCTTTGCTGTCTCTGACAGAATTACGATGTCATCGGCGAACCTCAAGGTTTTTATTTCTTCTCCTTGGATTTTAATACCTACTCCGAACTTTTCTTTTGTTTCCTTTATTGCTCGCTCAATATACAGATTGAATAACATGCTACAACCCTGTCTCACTCCCTTCCCAACCACTGCTTCCCTTTCATGTCTCTCAACTCTTATGACTGCCATCTGGTTTCTGTACAAATTGTAAATAGCCTTTCGCTCCCTGTATTTTACCCCTGCCACCTTTAGAATTTGAAAGAGAGTATTCCAGTCAACATTGTCGAAAGCTTTCTATAAGTCTACAAATGCTAGAAACATAGGTTTGCCTTTCCTTAATCTTTCTTCTAAGCTAAGTCGTAGGGTTAGTATTGCTTCACGTGTTCCAACATTTCTACGGAATCCAAACTGATCTTCCCCGAGGTCGGCTTCTACCAGTTTTTCCATTTGTCTGTAAGGAATTCGCGTTAGTATTTTGCAACTGTGACTTAATAAACTGATAGTTCGGTAATTTTCACATCTGTCAACACCTGCTTTCTTTGGGATTGGAATTATTATATTCTTCTTGAAGTCTGAGGGAATTTCGCCTGTCTCATACATCTTGCTCACCAGATGGTAGAGTTTTGTCAGGACTGGCTCTCCCAAGACTGTCAGTAGTTCTAATGGAATGTTATCTACTCCCGGAGCCTTGTTTCGACTTAGGTCTTTCAGTGCTCTGTCAAACTCTTCACGCAGTATCATATCTCCCATTCCATCTTCATCTACCTCCTCTTCCATTTCCATAATATTGTCCTCAAGAACATCGCCCCTGTATAGACCCTCTATATACTCCTTCCACCTTTCTGCTTTCCCTTCTTTGCTTAGAACTGGGTTTCCATCTGAGCTCTTGATATTCATGCAAGTGGTTTTCTTTTCTCCAAAGGTCTCTTTAAGTTTCCTGTAGGCAGTATGTATCTTACCCCTCGTGATATACGCCGCTACATCCTTACATTTGTCCTCTAGCCATCCCTGCTTAGCCATTTTGCTCTTCCTGTCGATCTCATTTTTGAGATGTTTGTATTCTTTTTTGCCTGCTTCACTTACTGCATTTTTGTATATTCTCCTTTCATCAATTAAATTCAGCATCACTTCTGTTACCCAAGGATTTCTACTAGCCCTCGTCTTTTTACCTTCTTCATCCTCTGCTGCCTTCACTAGTTTATCCCTCAGAGGTACCCATTCTTCTTCTACTGTATTTCTTTCTCCCATTCCTGTCAATTGTTCCCTTATGCTCTCCCTAAAACTCTGTACAACCTATGGTTTTGTCAGTTCATCCAGGTCCCATCTCCTTAAATTCCCACCTTTTTGCAATTTCTTCAGTTTTAATCTACAGTTCATAACCAATAGATTGTGGTCAGTGTCCACATCTGCCCCTGGAAATGTCTTACAATTCAAAACCTGGTTCCTAAATCTCTGTCTTACCATTATATAATCTATCTGATACCTTTTAGTGTCTCCAGGATTCTTCCATGTATACAACCTTCTTTTATGATTCTTGAACCAAGTGTTAGCTATGATTAAGTTATACTCTGTGCAAAATTCTACCAGACGGCTTCCTCTTTCATTTCTTACCCCCAATCCATATTCACCTACTATGTTTCCTTCTCTCCCTTTTCCTACTACCGAATTCCAGTCACCCATGACTATTAAATTTTCGTCTCCCTTCACTACCTGAATTATTTCTTTTATATCATCATACATTTCATCAATTTCTTCATCTGCAGAGCTAGTTGGCATATAAACTTGTACTACTGTTTAGGCGTGGGCTTCGTGTCTATCTTGGCCACAATAATGCGTTCACTATGCTGTTTGTAGTAGCTTACCCGCACTCCTATTTTTTTATTCATTATTAAACCTACTCCTGCATTACCCAGAGGCTCGAGAAATTCTCGGTGCGCTCGAGTCGCCGCGCCTCGCCATCCCATCACTGGATTATATTAGATTAGATGTACTTTTCGTTCCAATTGACCCGTAATGAGGAGATCCTGTGGGATGTGGAACATGTCAGAAAACATGAATACACAATATGGAACACTGTATATGGTGGGGGAGTCTCAGCACATCAATCTCCCGGCCGTTGTCGACTTTGTACACTTTGGAGCCATTACTTCTCATTCAACTCACAACTCATTCATGTAGTTCTTCAGTTGACATTATGAGGACTAGTGAAAAATCCCTAGCACTTCCAGGAACTGAACCCAGGTCCTCTAAATGACAGTCAGACACGTTGATCACTCACTCACAAAGACAGACATGACTCATACCAGCTGCTAAATGTAACTGTCTCCCATCACGTATGTGCTACATTACCTGATGTCGCGCAAAGTAACGTAGGCCATGGGTGAAATTTGAGCCCAATTAAATTGTGACTTGACCGAAGTACATTTATACTTAATAGGGCAATACTTCAGACTGAAGTTAAGTGGAGGCTCATAACCACAACTCACAAACAGCCGTTTCTGTTTCTGTTACTATATATTGTTACACGTGTCCGTTTTCACTTTTAATAATGTCCACTTGATATACATAATGAGAAAATTTTCTGCATAATGTTATACATAAATAATTAATAAATCTCCTGTGGCTCACAGCTTGGTGCAAATATTTTCATCTGTAGCAATTTCAGTGACGAACGTGTCAGTGAACACTGTTGACGTATCAAATAATCGAACCCAGGCCCACTGCACGAAAAACGTCAACCCTACGATTCAGCTGTGGAGGAGAGTTATTATTATTAAACAAAAAGGACGCAGCACGAAGGTATTATCCAAATGGGATGGAAATAGGCAGATGTGATAAAAATGTACAGGCCAACAAAAGAGTACAATTTCAGAAAAATTGAATGATTTATTGAAGAGAAAGAGCTTCACAATTTCAGCAAGTCTAGGCATTGGTCCACCTCTGGCCCTTCCACAAGCAGTTATTCGGCTTGGCATTGATTGATAGAGTTGTTGGATGCCCTCCTAAGGGATATCATGCCAAATTATGTCGAAGTGGCGGGTAAGATCGTTAAAATCCCAGATGGTTGGAGGGCCTACGCCTCGTTTTATTACCCTTCATGGAGAGCCATCCTGAGCTTACATTTCAGCAAGATAGTGTCTACCTGCACATGGCGAGAGTTTTTCCTGCTGTATTCGTGCCTGCCGAAACCTACCTTGGCCAGCAAGACCGCCGGATCTCTCCCCAATTGGGAACGTTTGGAGCATTATGAACAGAGCCCTTCAAACAGCTCGGGATTTTGATGATGTAAAGTGCCAACTGGACAGAATTTGGCATGATACCCCTCAGGAGAACAGCAAACATCTCTGTCAACCAGTGCCAAGCCGAAGAACTGCTTGCAAAAGGGCCAGAGGTGGACCAATGCATAATTGGTTTGCTCTTTCTCTTGAATAAATTATTCAATTTTTCTGAAATGGTAATCATTTGTTTGTCATTTACATCACATCTACCTATTACCGTCCCATTCGGATAATTCCTCTTTTTCTCTACGAGTGTATTTATGAAATGAGTAAAAGGAGTAAAAGCCCAAGGAAAGACAACTAATGTTCGACGGAGGGTGAGGGGAGAGGCAAACATGATATGTCGCTTGTGTGGAAAAATGTTCTAAAACCCTGTATAGACTTTACAAACTATCCAAACAAAATGTCTGACACAGCAGTGGTATGCATTCGGGTGTACAGCCAATTTGTTTATTTCATTTCATACACAATGTTTTGAGGACCGAGTTTTCTTCTGGCGTTGCGAGCTGCGTTGTCATGTATACTCGCTGACTGGGCTCCAATCGTAAAATGGAGTCAACAACTTGGTTGTAAACGCGAAAGTACGTCATTAATCAACCAAGCAGAGAAAACTTGAAATCTCGCGTCTGGAATATCACTTAAGAAATTTGTGGTAAGGGTGCTGACTTCAAATCTTTTACCTTAATACTGACATGTCTCTTCGCATGCTGTACGCGAATTTTTTCCCTTTGCACGCTCTTCGTAAAATTAGATTCTTTCCAGATACAGTGAGGCAGGCAGGATAAATTTGCCTGTTTAGCAGGAGTGTTTTCAGTTATTTATTTAACTTGTTAGCTTTTAGTGACTGAAGAAAATGTATTTAGTAATCAGAGCAATCATCTACGGAATTTAAAACAGTATTTGTCAAGCGGATAATAATATTCGTTATTTTTTGTGCTATACATATACACAGTGTTTTATCGTTCTAAAGAAGAGGAAATACATAAAAATGTACACCATTGCAACAATTGTCGGTCTTGGTATTAGTACAGCTGTCGAATGAAATAAGTATAACTGTAAAGGAAAGGAAGCTTGTCTAAAATGAAGTACGGTATCCAGCTCCATCTTTTTCTTCGTCGCCGTGCAACGCGACAGTTCGCGCAACAGTAACGTCTCACTCATCTCAGGCATGCTTATGGTCTCTTGAACTCGCCCATTTGCTACGTGACTTATATTCATCATACAGTACAACGGCAAAGGCACTCCCTAAGCTGGATAAGATGTTTGGCACTACGCCTCCGAATAATGCGCTAATTCCCCCAGTTCTGTAGACTTTATTCCAACAGTCGAGAGCGTTCTTGTAAATAACATCGTCGCCTTTCCGTCCAGACTGCATCATCATCATAGATCGCACGGTGTCCAGTGGGTGAGATACAACAGTAGATAATGACGTTACTACCTGAAACGAATAGATTCTGCTTAGTTCTGAATGTATTTTTTGTGCGAAATTTACTAGCCAGTACGTAAATATACTACACTTAAAACTACATTTCCTAAATTTTAGCGAAGCGAGTAACAACTATCACATTTCTCCTTCTCTTTTCAGGTTTATAGGGTTAGAAGAATGACTGCTTGCAAGCCACTATTCGAATGATGATGAGTCTAAATTTATTAGCAGGGCTCTATAGGAGGGATATTGTTAGAATAAAAAGCGTTTCTAAAACCTGTCATGAATTACTGGAATTTTTTGAGTAGGTCATCGTGAGGTATTAGGTGTCCTTCCTTTGGTATCTGCGAGTACAGATTCTGTAATTTTTCATTCTACCCCGACCCCGTCTTGAGCTCTTCGGCCAGTCGTACAACCCTTTTATTAGCAAATTAACTTCTCAGTACCCCACTACACTTATACGGGTTCTTGTAATTTGGTTTAACTACAATACACGTTGCTGCTCTAATAGAGTAGACTGATATTAGTAACCAGTGCTGTGACTAATTACTTGTACGTGCGAAGTCACCAGCTAGTGGTTCTGTGGTTAGCGTTGCAAACTATCGATCACGGGGCTAAGGATTCGTTACCTGTCGCGTCGGGGATATTCTCCACTCGGGACTCTGTGGTGTGTGTGTATATTGATTTCACCATCATTTTCTCATCATCGACTCACATATCGCCGAAGTGCCATCAAATAAAAGAACTTTGCTCAGGGCGACCGATCACTCCAGAAGCGAACTCTCGGCGAAGAATGCGTTACGCACATTTCATTTTCATTTTTTGTTCGCGAAGGTAACAACACTTTCACATTATTTGAAGCCTGCAGCTCTACATTTCTCCAGATGAGCAGATACTTACTAAGTTCGGAATCAGGCTCCATTTTATTGTCAAGAATTGATTCCATTTTTTCATAATTTCTGTAGAATAGCACTTTCTCAGCACCAAGTGAGTGATTTGCGAGAAGTCCGAGATTCTCAGCGACAAGTGATGATTTATGAAAAGTCCGAGGTTGCAACAAACACTAACCACTAAGTCTGACTACTAACACTCATCGCTCGAAGAGTAATGTCCATGTCAGTCTTCCCAGGCGTTCATCGTAAATTACTTCTGTGAATATGAATAGCTCTGTGCCTCTGACAGGTTAAGGTGTTGTAATCTAATTCCGTTTGCGAGCACTGGGAGCATCAAGTGTTACAGTTTTTGTTGTAGATGTAGTTGTGAAGCTATGGCGATAATATCTGTTTAAGGTACTCTCCATTTTAGACATTTGTAGTTGTGAGACAAATAGATGGTCTTCCCTATGGTGACACTCTTGCTACGAAGCTTGCGCCCAACACGCCCGCTCCCCTGGTGGCCCGTCTGTGGACAGCCAAGCCCTGCACAGTTGGCGATCTTCTTATCTCTTGCTGAGGATTCATACCAAGCCCATCTCTAAAGACTCTTATATTCCTCTGTTCCAGAATCGACAGGTCTGACAATATTGAAGTCTTACCGCAGAGTCATCTCACAGTCCATTTCAAGGCAGTTTTCTGCCACAGCTGATTTGCTTCGCTGTAATAGCTTTGTATATCTTTCGTGTTCTATTCGTTGACTGCAAATTGTCCTAGTTGTATGTATAGCATATGTCACGTCCCCTTCGAACCGAATGCGGTAAATTTCATTTTTTCAACCCCAATTACCCTTGATATTGCGCTTATGGTGAATGGTCTCTGTAGGTCGATATGGCATACATTTGATCCCATGCTTCTTCAGTGCCTATTGTTCTTGGTGGAAGGAAGAAAGATTATAATTTAACGTCCCATCAACAACGAGGTCATTAGAGTCAGGGAATAAGCTCATATCTCAGAAGAATGGGGAATAAAGTGGGCCGTACCGTTTGCGAGAGAATCACTCCAGCATTTGCCAGAGCGATTACAGAAACTATGGTAAACAGACATCTAGGCAGCAGGATGAAGATTTTAAATGTCATTCTCCTGGACGCGAGTTTAGCATGTTGGAGGACACTGTGCGTGTGTATCACACGTAAGCAACACCTATGAGTTCCTGTGCTCTGGCATGCTGTTGCTCTCCAGATAGCACATTCGACCGACTAGTTGGAGTATGGATTGTCTCTGATCACATACTCTAATAGATGCGACGATTCAACAGTCACGCTATGGTTGTCTGTTAGGGTGTGCGTCCTAAGAACCACAAAATACTTAATACACAACACCTGTGCCCTGTTTAATGATAACTTGTACCATGAACGCAACAGTCGGTGTGTGTAGCTTTCAGCAGGTGCAGTTTGTGAGAGAACCATTTGATTTCTGTTCCAGTTCCACGGTGAAATTAATGTTATGATGCTACAAACTGAGGTGTTCCAGACACCCCATACGTCTCTCCATTTCATGCGAATAGTTCAAAAATGTTTCATTCACATTTTGAAAGAAAAAATAGATTTCCATGCATTATCAGTGGTGGGACTGAAAACATTTTAAATACGTAAACCTTTCAACTCTTTCGACCACTAGAGAAAACAGTTTCCGTTCATAATAAGACTTTTTAAAAGCTCCTTACAATACGAAGAGGGACTAGTATACGTTCCTAGTACTCATCCCCAGTGATCTTGTGGCCGATACTTGAATGGCTTCAGTTTTCTGACTTCTTTACGACTATGTAAACGCTAATGACATAAATAGTTCATCATAATTTCAAAAGAATAATAATATCCACCGCTATTACTAAAACCTACCTCATTGATCATGACTTCAGATGTTAGTGTCTCAGAAAGATACGTACATCTTTTTTACAAAGAGCACCAGAGTCATAAATTTCTTGAATGTAGCGACATTTGTCCTCAGAGACTTTAATATTTAACAAATAGTTTTCTTATTTAAACAACGAGTTTCAGCCATTATCGGTGCTTACCCAGAGCAAGGTGGCATAGACATCAAAATGGCAGCGAATTCACACGACGTTCCTATGTTTGAGACTGTCTACAGACTGTACTAGAAATGTTACTGTCGTGATGGTCTACAGACAGTCGGTTAGTCAGATCGCCATATTCATATCAATAAACATTTTGCCCCGGATTGTTGCGGCCGTAAGTCCGAATACTGGTTTGATGCACCTCTCAACGCCCCTGTGTGTGCCTCTCCATCTCTGCATAACAATTGCGGTCTTCATCCTCTTGAACTTGCTTACTGAAATCAAGACTTGGTCTCCCTCTGCAACTTTTATCCCCTACACATCCATCCATTACCAAACTGACGAACTCTTGATGCCTGAGAATGTGTCCCACCAACCGCTCGTTTCTTTTAGTCAAGTTGTGCCATCAGTTTCTTTTCTCCCCAATTCGAGTCGATGCGTCTTCATTATTCTACCTACAGATCTAATCTTCAGAATTCTTCCGTAGTACCACATTTCAAAAGGCTTCATTCTCTTTTTGTTTGTGCTGTTTGTAGTCCAAGATATATTTCCATACAAAGCTACATTCCAGGTAAATATTTGAAAATGACTATGTAAGTCGAAAATATTTGTGTAACCAAGTGGATAAATGTAGCCTTCGTACTGAAAGGTGTTCAATAAGCAGCCACAAAAAACTGATTACTCAGCTAATAACATAAACAGACCTGATAGATAGCAAAGTAGTTTATTAAGGACATATCCTTTTTTAAACTGCAAAGTAGTAGCAAGCTACGTAAAGATGACATATGTTTACTTTTAATGTTAAATTTGAACATGTTTCACTACCAATATGAGTAGCGAAAAAACCTAATATGCACATTTTTATTGCATTATAACAACTATTCTATTCTGTAAAGTGTAAATGGTCAACATGAAGCCATACAGGCTAACAAATAATATACATGCAGCCCTGTAAACTGACAAGTTCCACCTCATTTGGACAGAAGTTGTGCACGTCATCCATGTAATGTGGAATTACACTACTGGCCATTAAAATTGCTACACCACGAAGGTGACGTGCTACAGACGCGAAATTTAACCGACAGGAAGAAGATGCTGTGATATGCAACTGATTAGCTTTTCAGAGCATTCACACAAGGATGTCGCCGGTGGCGACACCTGCAACGTGCTGACATGAGGAAAGTTTCCAACCGACTTCTCATACACAAACAGCAGTTGACCGGCGTTGCCTGGTGAAACGTTGTTGTGATGCCTTGCGTAAGGGGGAGAAATGCGTACCATCACGTTTCTGACTTGATAAAGGTCGGATTGTAGCCTATCGTGATTGCGGTTTATCGTATCGCGACACTGCTGGTCGCGTTGGTCGAGATCCAGTGACTGTTGGCAGAATATGGAATCGGTGGGTTCAGGAGGGTAATACGGGACGCCATGCTGGATCCGAACGGCCTCGTATCACTAGCAGTCGAAATGACAGGTATCTTATCCGTACGTCTCGATCCCTGAGTCAACAGATGGGGACGTTTGCAAGACAATAACCATCCAGACGAACAGTTCGACGACGTTTGCAGCAGCGTGGACTATCAGCTCGGAGACCATGGCTGTGGTTCCCCTGGACGCTGCATCACAGACAGGAGCGCCTGCGATGGTGTACTCAACGACGAACCTGGGTACACGGATGGATCCAGGTTCTGTTTACAGCATCATGATGGTCGCATCCGTGTTTGGCGACATCGCCGTGAACCCTCATTGGAAGCGTGTATTCGTCATCGCCATACTGGCGTATCACCCGGCATGATGGTATGGGGTGCCATTGTTTACACGTCTCGATCAGCTCTTGTTCGCATTTACGGCACATTGAACAGTGGAGGTTACTTTTCAGATGTGTTACGACGCGTGGCTCTACCCTTAATTCGATCCCTGCGAAACGCTACATTTCAGCAGGATAATGCACCACCGCATGTTGCAGGTCCTGTACGGGCCTTTCTGGATACAGAAAATTAACGATTGCTACCCTGGCCAGCACATTCACTAGATCTCTCACCAACTGAAAACGTCTGGTCAATGGTGACCGAGCAACTGGCTCGTCACAATACGCCAGTCACTACTCTTGATGAACTGTGGTATCGTGTTGAAGCTGCATGGGCAGCTGTACCTGTACACGCCATCCAAGCTCTGTTTGACTCAATGCCCAGAAGTATCAAGGCCGTTATCACGGCCAGAGGTGGTTGTTCTGGGTACTGATTTCTCAGGATCTATGTACCCAAATTGCGTGAAAATGTAATCACATGTCAGTTCTAGTATAATATATTTGTCCAATGAATACCCGTTTATCATCTGCATTTCTTCTTGGTGTAGCAATTTTAATGGCTAGTAGTGTAACTAACTTATTACATGAATAATACATTTCTGATTTGGTTCCATGGAATGGAGAAAATGAAAGAATTTCTGAGCTAATGTTCAACACGGAACAAGAGCAGAGAAGCCAGCTACAGACATTCTGGTCAAACAGAAAACTAATGTGTCGCTCGGATATACTAACGAAATCGTGCAAACCAACATCTGCCTGCGTCATTCATATTACCAAGGGCAAAGGGGTGGTGCCTCAACGTCTTTGGTTCATAATAAGACTAACAGAGTGACTTTGGATTTACTATATTAACAGTAAGTCATAATCGGTGACTGTGGATACTCCCTTCAGAATACTGTACAAGCAGTCTAGAGGGACAACGCACAACCAACAGAACATCCAGAAGCAAGAGAATCCAGTATCATATTTCTTGCAAACGTGACACGCTTTATATAAGATAGACAGCCGGGACGGTTGAGATCCGACGTCCAGAATACCAAAGGTACGCGAAACTAATGCGTCATAGCAAATCAGCTGTAGCAGAACACTGTTTTCCTCTGCAGTTTGAGATGGAGTATCGTAGTCGAATTCTGCTCTCAGACATGTCGATTCTGGGACATCGTGATAAAGTTGTTCAAAAATATCGGATTGGCAGAAAACTTCAACTCAGCAAAGACCGCAAAGAAAACATCAGTTGTCTTATGGTATGGTCGATATATGGGAAAATGGCGGGAGACTGCTAGTGGACCAGGGACGGAAGGCACAGATAGACAAGCCTGATTATAACGTCTCAGTAGCATCAATTGCAGTGATGGTAGTGACGAGCTACATGACTGAAATACTACGGTGCATGACACACACGATTGCAAACTGAATTGGCTAAAACACCAGTAAAACCTAAGGAGACAAAGTACCCTTGTTCCGGACAGATGATTATGTTTGGGCTCTGCGATTGTTCTGTAATTTTGTTACAGTGAGCCTTAAATGACTTAGGTCGGCAATATTGTAAAGCTATTCTTTGGCTGGTTTGTACATGAATGTGACTTGTACTCGTTTTCAGTTACTCCGAATAATTTTCTTCACATTTCACCAGCTGCGAATTGAGGTTAGAAGTGGAGCTCATTCCATAGAGAACCCGTATTGAAGATCACAGTGGTGTATGAAGCAGTAGGTCCGTGTTGAGTACTGGTGAATTTAAACGTTCGTCACTGTCATTTACACTGATATCTACACCAACCATCTTCGCAACTATGGGGCAGACGAATGGTGACAGCATTTCTTGATTTTTCTAGGGATATGAAAGTTTGAAAACAAAATTTAGTATTCTGCCTTTCGTTATTTTCTATCGTCCTTCAATTATGTGTTATCAGCTATTCAAATAGCTCATCATTTCTTGGTTAATATGCCTACCTGCCGTTTTATCCTTTGCTTCGAACGTATTAAGCCACATCCTCTGTTTCTTAAGTCGTTTCCCGATGTGACGTTATGGATTTCTTTTCTTTGTTGGGAATGAGGCATCTGTTGTACGAGACACCCAACAGACACACCCCAGGCGCTGATAACCCGCATCGTAAAAGCTGCAGGGAGTGTTCATGAGACCCTTGATCATTTTCAAAGCGCTACTAAACTAGACAGTCTGAGCACCGACGTTTATATATCATTCTGTCTTCGACGGAATAGAACGAGCTGTTTGATATCCGACACTTCACAGAGTCGCGCGTCTTTCCAGCCAGTTACCAGGAAGATATGGAACAGAGTCTCCAATTTGGAATAACTGGGAGATGATTACCAATTACGGCATTTTCCAGACAACGAAAGAAAACTTCCCAAAAACGTTCTTCGCAACCGGGGCATTGAAACTATTTTAAATTTATTTTTATATGTGGAGCATGTGCAACTGTTCGGCAACATGTTCATGATAAATCCGCCAGAGTTGCAAAATATTTTTATTGGCCGAAGTCTTGCACGACTTAAGTTACTACACACTATCACTGCTTTGGGGTCTTAGCCCCTTCGGAAGGTGTACCTAAAACCTCTACAGATAAAAGGCAATGTCCCGACTGACTGACTCTCTGGCTCATCAGAGCCCAGCCCAAATCACTACGGATAGAACCTTGAAATTTGCAGCGGATGTTGATCTGATACGGTAGGCATTGTTTGAGAACGGTTATTTCGATATTCCTTCCGTAACAGGGTGAAATAGGGGATGAAAGGGTTTGTGAAAATATGGCACTGTTGAGGCAATTTCTAAGCTAGAGCTACGAAAATTGGTATTTGTTTTCTTGGTCAGAAATAAAAAAAGACATTTATTTCGCCATTTCTGTAAATTCAACCACTAAGGGGTTAAATAGGAGTTGAAAGAATGAGATTTTCACTCTGCAGCGGAGTGTGCGCTGATATGAAACTTCCTGGCAGATTAAAACTGTGTGCCGGACCGAGACTCGAACTCGGGACCGAGTTCGAGTCTCGGTCCGGCACACAGTTTTAATCTGCCAGGAAGTTTCAGGGGATGAAAGATTTTTTGAAAATAAATCATTAGTAAAGAGCAATTAAAGTATTTTTAAAGCTGTATCTATGAAATTTGATATTTGACTCCCCAGTTACAAATAAAAAACATGTGTTTCGAGGTTCTGGAAATTCAAACCCTAATAGGATCAAACAGGGGATGAACCGTTTTATGAAAATATTTCATTACGAAAGAATTTTTTAAGCTAAATCTATGAAAATTTTAATTTCGATTCTCAGTTAGAAATAAACAATACTTGTTCGCCTGGGTTTGGAAATTCAACCCCTGTGAGGATGACATAGAGGTTGAAAAGTTTCATGAAATTATTTCATTATGAAATCATTTTCAAAGCTAAATTTATGAAAATTTGTATTTTGCTTCTCTGTTGGGAGTAAAAAATATGTGCTTCACTGTTTTTGGAAATTCAACCCCTAAGGCGTCAGATAGGGGATGAAAATTTTTAAGAAGTTATTTCGTTATATTAAAAAATTATTGACGCTAAATCTATGAAAATTGTTATTTCGCATCTCGGTTAAATATAAAGAAATATGTGTTAGGGGATGAAGGTTTCTATGGAAATATCACCACAAGAACACTAAAGGTGTGATTAACAAAAGCTGTGGACACCAAATACCAGAATCGCCTTTTCGTCAGAAGCACATTCGGAAAAGGCCATGCTTCTGTGGTCCTATTCGGCGTGAAAAGTTTAGAAGATGTTGCAATTCGTAAACAATTCGATTACAGAAATTCGTAAACAATTCGATTACATAAAAACAAAAGAAACTGGTGAATACCATACAGTCTGCGCGAGCGAAGCAGCGGGTGCTTAGCTATATAAAAGGCAGTTACCCGACTAACTGACTCACTCACTGACTCATCATCGCCCAGCCCAAACCACTAACAATAGAAACTTGAAATTTGCAGAGCGTGTTCATCTTATACTGCAGGCGTCGTTTAAGAAGAAATTGTTCTATATTCAGCTCCTACGGGGTTGAAATAGGGGATGAAATGTTTTTATAAAATATGTCGCTATTAAGGCAATTTCGAAGCTAGACTTGAGAAAATCGGTATTTGGTTTGACGGTCAGAAATAAAGAAATACATGTTTCATAGTTTTTCGAACTTTAACCCCTATAGGAGCGAAATAGTGGATGTCAGTTTTTTTTTTAAATTATTAAACAACTATTAAGCCCAGATCGCTAAGGATAGACAATTGAACTTTGGAGAAGGTGTCGATCTTATACTGTAGGTGTCGTTTAAGAAAGGGTTATTCGAAATTCCACACAGAAGGGGTGAAATAGGTCATGATAGGATATTTGAAAACATGTCGCAGTTAGGCAATGTTCAGGTTAGAACTACGAAAACTGGTTTCTCAGTCGGAAACGGAAAAAAAAAAAAAAATGTGTTTCAGCACGTTTGGAAATTCAACCACTAAGGGGGTAAAATAGTGGGTGAAAGTTTTTTGAAAATAAGTCATTATTAAAGAACTGCTAAAACATTTTTAAAGCTATACCTTTGAAAACTGGTATTTGATTTTTCGATTAGAAATTTAAAAAAAAGTTATCCAGCGTTTTTGGAAAATCCATCTACTACAGAAGTGAATTAGAGGACAAAAAGTTTTATGAAATTACTTCATCATGAAAGCATTTTCAAAGCTAAATCTATGAAAATTTGTATTTCGATTCTCTGTTACAAATTAGAGAAATACGTGTTTTAATGTTTTTGGAAATTCAAGTCCCTGTGGGGTAAAATAGGGGATGAATGTTTTTAAGAAAACATTTCGTTGTATTAAAAAAAATTTGAAGACTAAATCTATGAAAGTTGGAATTTCGCTTCGCGATTAGATACAAAGAAATATGTTATGGGATGAAAGGTTCAAAGTAACGTTGCCGCAAGAACGCAAAAGGCATGATTAACAAAAACCTTCGACTCCAGCTACAACAATCGCGTTTCCGTCAGGAGTACGTAGCGAAAGACCGTGCTTCTGTGACCTTAATTAGCGTAAAAAGTTTAGAAGCTGTTGAAATTTGTGAACATAAAAATTCGATTAAAGAAAAAAAAATCTGTGCAGACCATACAGCCCAAGTGATTAAAGCAGCGGGTGTAAAGCTAGTCTGAAGTAAAACAGCATTTGTAACCTACTCCATTAAACAATTAAGAAATTTTAGAGAATTAAAGATTAACATTTACAAATTGAAAAATCAGATGAAATGATTAAAAAATAGCCTACCTAGCAGCAGTAGGATGTCATGTTCATGCCCAAACTACTACACTAGGGTCCAAAATTAAAGCAACAAACGGAAATTTTTCAAGTTTACGTTTATTTTGGCACCTATAAAGAGGTAATAGTAAAGTAGAAAAATGTAAAGAATACAGAATGTAAACAAGTGCAACACGCATAGAGGTAGACAATTACGTTCTTCGTTTTTCCAACTTAACGGATTTGCACCGCATTCCGACAACTGGTTTAATGTACTCAGATGGGGTGTGACCACCTCTGGCATCAGTAGAGGCCTGACAACGACAGGGCATGTTGTAAATGAAGTCATTAAGCTCATGTTGAGGCAATAACGCCAGCTTTTCCTGCAGAGCTGCTAGCAAGTCTTGGAGAGGTTGGTGGATGCCTATGTGATGCAACGCGTCTCCCTAGTGCATGCCAGACATGCTCTACGGGATTCAAATCGTAAGAGCGAGCAGGCCACGCCACCGTACTTTCCAAGCAAACATCATCCACATGTGTTCTATGAGGTCCAGCATTAACATCCATCAGTACTAAGTCTGGGCCCACCGCTCCTCGCAACAACCGTACATAAGGTCCCAAGATCTTGTCACGACACCTGACAGCAGTTAAACCTTGCCGATTCACCCATACAGTTTCATGAAGAGGTGTTCGAATTGTCAACATAGCACCTGCACACACCTTTAGGGATCCTCCAATCCCCAATGTTTGGGTCCTGCAATCGTGTTCCACGTTCCATACAGATGTGAACCCGTCGAGAATCACTCTCCAGATCAACACCACTCCGCCGAAGCCTTCTGTACACATTTTGCCTCGATACATGTTCAGTGGATGCTGCGAGGTCAGATGCTAGTTACCGTGCAGCACTAAGGTGGTACCGTCGTGCCCTTACAGCCAAATAACGGTCCTCTCTTCTGAAGTCACACGTGGTTGGCCCTGTCCTGGTCTTCGGGATACGGTTGTGGCCTCTATAAGCTGTCGCAACATCCGAAAAGCAACAGTATGATTCACATTAAGCCATCGGGCCAATTCAGTTTTGACTGTCCCAGTTCCATTCTTCCTACGGCCCTCCACCGCAGAAAGCCTGGTAGGGGCCTTCTCTGTGCCGTACTGCACCGTCTGCGGCTGTGTACACGGTGATTGTGGATGTGGGACTACCCGGCAAACACTACCCCGTTTGAGAGGTGCCCTGACGCTACCGTTGGCATGGTTGTCCGTTCACCGGAATGCCATCTTCTGAGCAGAACATAATCGTACGGACATCTGTAGATAGTTTGTATGATTATATCGTGAATTAATCACAGAATGGGGAAATATAGATTTGTTGCTTTAATTGTGGACACCAGTATAGTGGGCCCTCATATAATATTCCAAACTGTAGCTGCAGAAAACCCCCAACTTTCAGTCGCAGAATTGCCACCGGAAAGCATGCAGCCTACAAAAATAAAGTCACCATACGACATTAGACATTAGCCCAATGTTAAAGAAGTTACAATCCTGCGCTGCAGAAACCGCAAATCAGTTTACACCGGGATGTGGTGAACCACAAGGAAACGCCTACATTCGAGTCCAGCTAATACAACGCACCCGGGTGACCCGTGCGCCTACGGGGAGCGGACTGAGCAGTAACGCTGCGGACCGTATTCGTGTTAAACACCGTGATTTTATCTTTTAATTTACAAACTATAATCTTTAATTCTTTAAAATTTCTAATTGTTTTATGGAGTAGGTTACAACTGTTGTTTTGCTTCAGATAAAGATTTCAGATACACCTGATGATGGGGTTAACACCCTGAAACCGTGGTGGTGTATACCGACATCTGTCATCAAAACTTCGGTCAATAAAAGTATTTTACAACTGTGGCGGATTTGTTTACCACGAACATATTTTTAATTTATTTCTGGAACAATGTTATCGATTATCCCAGACAAAAATTTAAAAATCGGTGTGTGTGTGTGTTTGTGTTTACACCGCTCCGACGTAGAACATCATTTACCAACCGTGTAGCTTCGTAAACCGATATCTGCAAGTGTTTTGTCACAAAACATAAGTGCATCTCTTTCCTCTTATTTCAATGTTGGATGATTGTAAACTAATTTTACAACCTGCCTAGCTATAGACTTTATGTAGACACTACCTAATATGATTGAAAATGGTCGAGAAGTTTTCTGTCATTTTAATACTGAGATTTCTGTTTACATTGGTTGTTGTATATGAAATTATTTCATTAGTGTTGTGATATTTGATTCCTTTCACAATGAAAGGACAATTGAAAAACTAAATCTTTGCAATTGTTATTATGTCCCAGTGGGTTTCTGAACTTCCTTAGCACTCAAGTATTATAAAAACGATTTAGAAAAGGTAGGAAGGTAGCAACCACTTGGAAAGTTTCCGGCTTTATTAGTTCAGAAATTAAAAGTTGGTACCCTGTATACTGTACACATTCGGTGTTTTACCACCGAAAAAACTACAACATAATGGGTGAAAGACATATGCGTTCAGCGTCGGTCCTGGCACTGGTTTACACATGAAGCAATAAGGTAAACTATGCACAACTAGAAATAAACATAAACTTGTATAAAAAGAAGATGAATGGATGAATTTCTGTTCTCATAACTCAGTCGCTCAGACCCAAGTGTTGATGCTACTGGGTCGTTCGCCGTAGCTCTGATATACCGGGACTGTGCTCGTGGTCTCTTCATTTTTTCGTGGCGTCAAGAGGGCACGCGTCTGCTAAGGTTTCCGTAAGAACGTTTCTTGAATTCATCATACAGTACAATGGTTATGGCACCCCCAATGCCCCGTAGGACGTTGGGAAGTGCACCTCTGAAGAAAGCGCGGGCTCCCTCCAATCTGTAGACCTTAGCCCAACATTGGAGAGCGTTCTTGTACATGACGTCGCTGCCCTTCCGTCCAGATTGCATCATCATCCGACGGCGTACCGTGTCGAAAGGGTGCGACATTGCGGTAGCAAGCGACATTACTCCCTGTAACGAATGGATTCCATTTAGCTTTGAAGCAGTTACTGAGGTTAATTTACCACTCTTATACAGAATATGTAAGTACAATACATCTACATCCACATCTAATTTCTCCATATCACTGCAAAATGAATAGCAGAGGGTAATTTGCGATATGCTATGTAGTAAGGATTCCATTAGAGTCATTCATGGACGAAGCGTGAGAGGTGTGGCTGCTTATTTTCCATTGTGTCGACTATGATTGGTCTAATTATGTACTCATGGTCATCATGTATTCGATATGCAGAAGGATAGCAACAGCCGCCATTCATCCCTGAAAAATAGTTCTAGGAATTTTAAACCAGATTTCCGCTCTGTTTCGAGTTTTGATATTTTGCAGTCTTTCTGTTACACTCTCGTGCCAAAAGAACCTGTGATCATTCGTGTTGCCCTTCTTTGCATACGTTCGATATTCTGTTATTCCAACATCACGTGGACTTCTCACACTTCAGATATATTCCAGTACAGGCTGTCCTACTTTTTCTTTTATAAACTCCCACGATTTACAACAAATAGTCTTCCGTAGATTCCTGCCAAGAAGGAGTTGTGACTCGTCCGTTGTATAGCAGAAGCTCACTAATTTTTTTTCGATTTACCACAAGAGGTGTTCGATAAGTAATGCAACACACTTTTTTTCTGAAAGTTGATTGGTTTTATTCAGGATTCCATTACACCGTATTATTCACACTCTTTTGGCTACAAAACCCTACTTTTCAAAATAAACTCTGTTCAACGCGACTGTCGTACGTCACCACGCATGGCAGCATGGGACAATGTAATGGTCGATTTGGAGCCAACATCTTGCTGCGTTAATAATCTCCCCATCATTCGCGTACTACTTCCCGCGGAGTGCATCTTTCATTGGGCCAAACAGATGGAAGCCGGCTGTAGTGTGGATGAGGACGAATAGTCCAGTGAAGTTTAGTGAGCTCCTCTTGGGTGCGCAGACTTGTGTGAGGCCTTGCGGTTTCGTGGAGAAGGGGAAGATCGTTTGCTTTTTTTTTTTTTTTTTTTTTTTTTTTGTGGAGACGAACATGCTGAAGTCGTTTTTTCAATTTTCTGATGGTGGCACAATACACTTCCGAATTGATTGTTGCACCATGAGGGAGGACATCAAACAGAATAACCCCTTCAGATTCCCAGAAGACCGCCACCATAACTTTATCGGCTGATGGTGCAGCTTTTAACTTTTTGTGAGTATTAGGGAGATTAGGGGTGGTGTGGCGCCACTCCATGCATTGACGTTTTATTCCCGATTCGAAGTGATGAACCACTGTTCGGCAAAAAATTGTCACTCCGAGCCTCGTAAAGCGCAAGCAATTCCGAATAGACAGTCCTTCTTTGCTCTTTGTGGACTTATGTTAGGCAGGGAGGAACCCACCTCTGAGTACCCATACTACTGGACGAGTTCGTCAGCACTACCAACAGAGACTTACAGCATAGCAGTGAAGTGTTTGATTGTGATTCGTAGATAACCGAGTGTCTGATTGTGATCGGTTAGTAACCTCGAAAGAGTATGGCCGCACGGTCCAACATTGAAGGAATCATAGTTGTGTGCGGCCGGCCGGCACGCGGGTGATCGGACAGATTTGCGTGACTTCGTTGCAAGGATGACAGACGCCTCGCCCAACGGCTCAACGTGCTTTTATTCACTGCCAGATCTCCGTAGACATTGTGCAAGAGACGATGAATAAATGCGTTGCTCTGGTTTTCCGCCAAATGACAGTTCTTTGCTTGGATCGCATCTTTGTTGCAGCAGCCAATTTGAAGGCTATGTATGGTATCGCCACCTACAAGAAAGTCATGAAACTATAGGGACTGAAGTAGGAATATTGCGCCATGACACTAACGGGGAAAAAAATGTGTTACGTTACTCATCGAACGTCTCTCGTACATTTTTCTTTTCCTTTTTTTCGTTTTGTGAAGTACATAGCCTTACATTTCTCTACATTACGAGAGAGTTGTCAGTTTTACACTGCTCTGATATTTGGTCAACATGTAACTGGACATTTCTACAAATTCTGTTAGATAACGTTTTGCCATAGACGGGTTCAACAGAGAAAGGTCTGAGTTGCGACCAGTAATATACACTACATACATGGCGTGTAACGCCGACAGTAATAATACTGCTAAAATTTCCAGCGGTGCACCTTACATTAGTTTTGTGTCTTTGAGTGGTTCTCTCTTCAGGATAAGTTGCTGTATTTGTGACGTTTAAGCCAACCTGCGTAAAATCTCTGAACGTAAGTGCTCTCTCCGTGGCTACGTGCTTCAGAAGCTCTCTAGCCTCCAGTCCGTATAAGACGAATTGAACAAAGGCCCAGTTTTTAGTCAGCCAGGAGGTTTGCTGCGAATTCTAGGCGTGGCGTTCTGTTGCCAGTTAAATTGTAATAAGTGAATTTCCATTGTTTCATGGAAGAACTTATACAAATATGTGGCCAACAGAGAATAAGACAGAAGAGAAAGGGGGACAGAAATGCTAGTCTCTATGCAAAATGGTATGAAACTGAGCTGAACTACATGAAATATGAAGCACTGAAGAAGATTGGAAGCCAGTAGTAAACAACAAAGGGAAGGCAGGAAGATAGAAGAAACAAACGGGGTGATTGAGCTGCCCCTGCCTACGAGCCTTATGCAATCCCCAATGCCTTCTAAAACAAAGCGCGAAATTTTCATATTCTCTTGCTTGCTATGCACAAGCTGTTAATACAACAGAAAAAATTAACAAGACCTTTTTGTAGGAAATTTGATGTAGTTAAATTTTGTAACGGGATACGTATTTTCTGGACGCCACGGTTTTCGAGTTATTAAAAAAACCGTTTGTAGGTCACTTCTGTACGTTTTTATTGAATTATTGGAACACTACAGCCCCTAGCGAAAACATACCCTAGTACAAAATTTCCTACTAAAAGGTCCTGTTCATTTTTTTCTGTAGGACTAGTAGTTTGCACATAGCGACCAAGAGAATATCAAAATCTCACGCGTGGTTTTTGAAGGCATTACGAATTGCGTAAAACCCATAGGAAGGCACCTGAATCATTCTGTACAGAAGTGCTATATAAGGGAAGACAACATTACGGAATGGGAAGAGGAAGGACACGAAGATGAAATGGGAGGTATGACATCGCAAAAAGTATTTGATAGAGTACCGAAAGACCTAAGTCGAAACAAGGTCCCTGGAATAGATAATATTCCCTCGGAATTACTGAGATCCTTGAGAAAGCCAGTCATGACAAAACTACTCCATCTCGTATTCAAGATGTGTGAGACAGACGAAATACCCTCAGACGTAAAAAGGATGTAATAATTCTAGTTCCAAGGAAAGGACGTGCTGACAGGTGTTAATATTAATAAACCATTGGTTAAATACGCCGTGGACGTAAAATATTGACACGAATAACTCACAGCACAAAGTGAAGACAGAAAGAAGCCGACGTCAGGGAAAGCAGGTTGGATTCGGGAGAATTGCAGGGACATGCGATGTAATACTGACCCTACGATTTATCTTAAAATACAGGTTGAAGAAAAGCAACCCTGTATTTATAGTATTTATAGAGCACTGTTGACTGAAACACATTCTCTGTAATTCTAAAGGTGTAAGCGATGAAATAAGACAGCGAAAGGTTATTTACTATTTTTACAGAAACTAAATTATAATTATAAGTCGAAGATATTAAAGGGAAGCAGTAGTTAAGAAGGGAGTCAAGACAGGGTTGTAGCCCATCCCTGTTGTCAGGTGTCACACATTCTATACATCAAGCAAACTGTGAAAGAAGCTAAGGAAAAATTGGAAAGAGAGATTTAAAATTCGAGGAGAAGAAATTAAACTTCTGTGTTTTGTCAGTACCACCGTAATTCTTTATGAGACAGCAAATAACTTGAAAGATTATTTGAATGGGATGGATAGGTCTTGAAAAGTGATTGTAAGCTATAAGATGGACACCAACGAAATTAAAACAAGGGTAATGTAATAACATCGCAATCTGTCGGGCGATGCTGTAGGAATTAGATTAGCAAATGCGATCCTAAAAGAAGTAAATGCGCTGACGGCCCCCCAGTTTAAACCGACTCACACATACACACACACACACACACACAAAGAGCAGTCCTGTTGTGTAGGTGTTAACAACTGAACTAAATTTGCAAGCAGCTTTATAACACGTTCAGTTATGGAACTGAAGAACTGATTTATGAACAAAATGTGGCAGGGGAAACTGAGTACTTCGCATTCATCTTCGTTCGTCTAGAGGAGAATGGTGAAATAGGTTTTCCATTGGTTTTGTGGCATGATTTCATCAGACATGCGTTGGGAGTCCTCTGTTGTTAGCTGACACCACATGGTTGTGATTGGTAGAGAGTACAGAGAGGCACATTGTAAATTCCGTTTCTTAGAGTTTAAAACACTTAAACAGTCTTGCTCAGGATCAGTTCGTTCGGTAGGTGTATACTGTAGTCCCCAAGCTGGTAATACAGTGCTCTTTAGCTAAGGAGTATGTAAAGATTGTCATAGTCATATGTCCGGACACTTTATTAAAATCTATTAGGTAGTGCTGATAACTTTAGGGTCACACCTGGGTTTGTGTTCCAACATATATAAATTTACTAGCTGCTGTACCCGACTTCGCTCAGGGAGCTGATATGAGACTGTGTGGTAGTTGGAATAAAAGGACAAACTTTAAAGTATAAGAGCTAAAAACAATTTATTGGAAACATATTCTAACTATTTACAATAATTTTTTACAAACAACGTTTTTCATTTTGTTATCCGGAATAGACTATATAAGTACAGATTTTACGAATTTCCTACGTGAGAGCAAGCTAGGTATAGTCGACTATGAGAGAAACAGGGAGTCTTTGATGTTGATGTCGCAATATTTTAAAGTTTGTCCTTGCACTTCGTTAATTGTAAAACTGTAGGCTAATTTGATTGGAAATTGCAGTCTTTTGAATTGGTATGGCAGTTCAGTGGAGGTCATTGGTAGTCTGGAGATAAATAGTGTGTGTCCTTCGTACTTTCCAGTCATAAGTTCGGCTTCGATGAAGTTATTTGATAGCTGTTTGACGATCATCGGTGTTCCATTACATAGTTTTCGTGAGTTGAGATTTCTGAGTAGTATGATCGGAGATCCAATTTTGAGTCGAAGGCAGTGTAATGCAATTCCTGGAACTTGCAAAGAGTGAAGAAATTCTGTAGGGAAGTTTATACTATCTTGTCGAACGATTTATATATTCTCACTTCACAGGGAATTTTTAGTTTCAAAAATTGCCCTTTCAAATAGCCAATCCGAATTGGTATTATTGTGAACAATGTTTGGATAAATTTGAGCGATGACTTCGTTTTCAGTAGTGGTTATGTTGCAGAAATTACTCTTGAGTTTAATGAGGCCGGTCATTTGGTCAGTAGGATATGTGCCTTCACCTATTTGTAAAAGTTGTTGAGCAAAATGTGCTGTTGTTTCGTCTTTCGATAGTTCAACTCTTATACTTTTTTTCGATAGTTCAACTCATACTTTTTGTTTTTCTCAGTATTTGTATGTGTGGCCAGAGATGTGATTCTTATAAGCGTGCATTGATCTCGTCTGCTGGTGTTGACGTGGGGATAACTGGAAGTGTTTGTCGAAAATCCCCTGAGATTATGAATACCGCTCCTCCCATTACTTCAGAGTTTCCTCGCAAGTCTTGTAATGTTCTGTCCAAGGCTTTGAATGATTTTTTATGTGCCATTCTGCATTCGCCCCAGAAGATAATTTTAGCTTGTTTTAGAAGTTCACCCCGTCCAGATGCTCTGGAGACTTTATGTACCGGAAATTGTTCTTTGGCTATATTCAGCGGTAGTTGTAGGCCGGAATGGGCAGTTCGTCCTCCTTCCATAAAAGCATCTTTTCTTGGTGCTTGTATCCCAAGTTGTGGTAACGTCTGATTGTTTATTGCTACACATTTATCTTCTAGGCGAATGAGTGTTTCATTGAAGACATCGTAGTTGAATTCGATGGTCAGGTCTGGATGAGCTTTTCGGGCTTCGTACTGTATGTCATCACTTGTACCCTCTTTGAAGGAGTCCCATAGCTATTTTGGATTCGGTGGGTTATATGTTGTTAGAACTGTGGAGAATAAAGTCTCTCATTTGTTCAACTGAGGCTGTGAGTTACGCTTCTTGTGGTGTTAATTCCTACTGGTTGTCGTTTTCCAGTAGTCCTAGGCGTTGGTACGCTTCCCTGTACGTCTGACGTAGGTAATAGTCAACAGTCTTGAGATCTGTGAAACTTGTTGGTCCCCGTATTTCGAGTAGCAACATCCAGAGATAAAAACATTCGGCGTTGTTCGGATGTGCGGTTTATACTCGGCCTAGTGGGCTGGTTTTCATGATTCCTGGACCATCTTCTACTGGAATTCCTTGTTTTCGTCGTTGAAAGATTTTTCTTGTTGTGTTCCACGTATAATAGATACAGATGTCGACATATAGTAATGTTTTCGCGAATGGATCCATTTGGCACAGTTGGTAAAAAGCTGTTACTGTTGTGTTATGTGATGGTGGTTCGCTCGAAATTTTACTGAAGGCGTCTTTTGTGAAGTAAAGTCTCTGTCCGTTTTCCAAATGTAGTGCTAAATGTTGCACAGTTGGTCCGTATTCGCATATGGGAGAACCGAAAATCCGTCACGCTGCTTCGTTACTGTTGATATATCTTACCATTTGGTACATGAGTATCTCATCGTTTCTGTTTTGTTGTGCACTGTCTTTGACTATTTAAAATACTTCATGTCGCTGCCTTTGTTCACATACTTAGATACGTATGTGATGTTGTTGTTGTTGTGGACTTCAGTCTTGACACTGGTTTGATGCAGCTCTACATGTTACTCTATTCTGTGCAAGATTCTTCATCTCCCAGTACCTACTGCAGCCTACATCCTTCTGAATCTGCTTAGTGTATTCATCTCTTGGTCTCCCTCTATGATTTTTACCCTCCACACTGCCCTCCAATGCTAAATTTGTGATCCCTTGATGCCCCAGAACATGTCCTACCAACTGGTCCCCCCTTCTTGTCAAGTTGTGCCACAAACTCCTCTTCTCCCCAATTCTATTCAATACCTCCTCATTAGTTATGTGATCTACCCATATAATCTTCAGCATTCTTCTGTAGCACCACATTTCGAAAGCTTCTATTCTCTTCATGTCTAAACTATTTATCGTCCATGTTTCACTTCCATACATGGCTACACTCCATACAAATACTTTCAGAAACGACTTCCTGACACTTAAATCTATACTCGATGTTAACAAATTTCTCTTCTTCAGAAACGCTTTCCTTGCCATTGCCAGTCTACATTTTATATCCTCTCTACTTCGACCATCATCAGTAATTTTGCTCCCCAAATAGCAAAACTCCTTTACTACTTTAAGTGTCTCATTTCCCAATCTAATTCCCTCAGCATCACCCGACTTAATTCGACTACATTCCATTATCCTCGTTTTGCTTTTGTTGATGTTGATCTTATACCCTCTTTTCGAGACACTGTCCATTCCGTTCAACTGCTCTTCCAAGTCCTTTGCTGTCTCTGACAAAATTACAATGTCATCGCCGAACCTCAAAGTTTTTATTTCTTCTCCATGGATTTTAATACCTACTCCGAACTTTTCTTTTGTTTCCTTTATTGCTTGCTCAATATACAGATTGAATAACATCGGGGATAGGCTACAACCCTGTCTCATTCCCTTCCTAACCACTGCTTCCCTTTCATACCCTTCGACTCTTATAACTGCCATTTGGTTTCTGTACAAATTGTAAATAGCGTTTCGCTCCCTGTATTTTACCCCTGCCACCTTCAGAATTTGAAAGAGAGTATTCCAATCAACATTGTCAAAAGCTTTCTCTAAGTCTACAAATGCTAGAAACGTAGGTTTGTCTTTCCTTAATCTTTCTTCTAAGATACGTCGTAGGGTCAGTATTCCCTCACGTGTTCCAACATTTCTACGGAATCCAAATTGATCTTCCCAGAGGTTGGCCTCTATCAGTTTTTCCATTCGTCTGTAAAGAATTCATGTTAGTATTTTGCAGCTGTGACTAATTAAACTGATAGTTCGGTAATTTTCACATCTGTCTACACCTGCTTTCTTTGGGATCGGGATTATTATATTCTTCTTGAAATCTGAGGGTATTTCGCCTGTCTCATACATCTTGCTCACCAGATGGTAGAGTTTTGTCAGGACTGGCTCTCCCAAGGCTGTCAGTAGTTCTAATGGAATGTTGTCTACTCCGGGGGCCTAGTTTTGACTCAGGTCTTTCAGTGCTCTGTCAAACTCTTTCCGCAGTATCATATCTCCCATTTCATCTTCATCTACATCCTCTTCCATTTCCATAATATTGTCCTCAAGTACATCGCCCTTGTATAGACCCTCTATATACGCCTTCCACCTTTCTGCTTTCCCTTCTTTGCTTAGAATTGGGTTTCCATCTGAGCTCTTGATATTCATGCAAGTGGTTCTCCTTTCTCCAAAGGTCTCTTTAATTTTCCTGTAGGCAGTATCTATCTTACCCCTAGTGAGATAAGCCTCTACATCCTTACATTTGTCCTCTAGCCATGCTTGCTTAACCATTTTGCACTTCATGTCGATATCATTTTTGAGACGTTTGTATTCCTTTTTGTCTGCTTCATTTACTGCATTTTTGTATTTTCTCCTTTCATCAATTAAATTCAATATTTCTTCTGTTACCCAAGGGTTTCTACCAGCCCTCGTCTTTTTACCTATTTGATCCTCCGCTGCCTTCACTATTTCATCCCTCAAAGCGACCCATTCCTCTTCTACTGTATTTCTTTCCGACATTCCTGTCAATTTTTCTCTTATGCTCTCCCTGAAACTCTGTACAACCTCTGGTTCTTTCAGTTTATCCAGGTCCCATCTCCTTAAATTCCCACCTTTTCGTAGTTTCTTCAGTTTTAATCTACAGTTCATAACCAATAGATGGTGTCAGAGTCCACATCTGCCCCTGGAAATGTCTTACAATTTAAAACCTGGTTCCTAAATCTCTGTCTTACCATTATATAATCTATCTGATACCTTTTAGTATCGCCAGGGTTCTTCCATGTATACAACCTTCTTTCATGTTTCTTGAACCCGTTTTTGCCATTCGATTGTGTATATCCAGCATCTAACGGTTCCAAAATTTTGTATTTTGTGATGAACTCAATAAATTTCATTTGTTTTTGTTGGAAAATTCCGGCCATTATGTTGTGTCTGTAACATTATGTGATTGCCTTATCATTTTAAATCATTCACTAATCGAGCAGTCGCTCGGCAACAGCTACAGTTAGCAAATAATGTTGCGAGAATGTAAAAGGTGAACGACCTGTGACGTAACTTGTTTATTGTCGAAGCGCCGTCAGAGATGCTGTGAGTTATTGACTTTGAAAACCGCGGCGCGAAAAACGGACAGAAGAAGAACATTTTTTTACACATTTTTTTTTATGTACGAGATATTCTCGATGAACAGTTACTCATTCTTCTCTTGTCTCCTGTAACTTGTGTCGGACGCGCATGTCTTGCCGCCGTATTATTATCGTTAAAATTAATATTGTTCTAGTGTAAAGTAAATGTGTAATACTAAAAGTGCCTAGCAGTAGATTTATTGTGCGACGTGTATGTGAAAACGTCAAAGGAATTGTTTTCATTACGAGAACTGCCAGTCAAAACGGCATCCATGTTAAATCCTTCATTGCAGTGTAAGTTCGTCTATTAATTGCCATAAATTCAGATTTAAATCGAACTGGTGTATGGACTATTCATTTAATATAAATCTATGTCTCACTTCTTCATGAAATTATTTAATTTTCTCTATGTTTCTGCCAAATAGAGAGTTCACAGTCACGAATTCTTTCGTCGAAATCGGACGGAAGTTGTATGCGGCGAAATATTTTCTCCGCGCCATATTCTATTGGTAAATGCATGATAAACTGCGGTCCCTTAGGAAATTCATGTTGAGCTATCCAAAAAATAATTATATTTTGAATAGGCATTTACTCTCTTCCGCAATGCAACTTCCGACTGATCAGACGATCCAGCAAGAAACAGCCGCACACGGTCGGCGTTCGCAAATATGTTTCCACCGCTGATTATAGCTATATGTTACAGCACAAAAGTAAACATATTGTTATAATTAGCGGCTACGAACGGGGACATTTATAATGGTATGTTTATGTATACACATTACGTAAACATATCGTTATAATTGGCGCCCGAACAGGGACCCGAATTAAAAAAAAAAAAAACTTAAAGGAATAAAAATTTATGTAAGATAGGCATTGTGGAAATATTCATAAATAATTGTAGCTAATCTTGTGCTTTTTATTTGTTACATGACATCAAACGCCATCCAATAGAATTTCCATTGAGCGAAAGAAACGAGATATTCAGAGAAAATTACGGAAGAGAGATTTTTTTTTTTTTGGAACCGAATTTGTGCGAAAATCTAGTTGCAACGCCCAAGGCAGTCATCAACAACGTAAGTTAAAATTTCGTTAGCCATAGCCAAGCTTCCTTAATTTCATCCGACATTAATCAATTTGTGACGATCTTTAGTAGTTGCAGTAAAAATTTGCTTTGAATTCAGTAGATTGCATTTAGTAGAGTAGAAATTTCTTCAAGTATTGTTTAAATTACATTGTTGTGTATTGCATATCAATTGTTTTTAAATGTCCGCTGCCTGTTCACGGAGCTGACCAGCCTTAGTTTTCATTTATTTTGACCAGTGTGCAGCCATACTTTCTTTACGGTCCAGAATAGTCTCTTGTTCTCGTGACCTGCAACTCCCGACATTCCGAACTTGGACGTAGCAGTGACAACCGACTCGCAACCGATAAATTACATCTCTGTCGACAGCTGACGGCCGTAGCTCAAACGAACTTCATTGACTTACTGTTTGTAAATAAGTGAGCTATGGCAGACGATAAAATGTCATCACTTGATTCAAATGAACAGAATGAAACGAGTGAAGTGTCGCGTCGCTTACGGTCCCGCACGATAATTAGTAGGGCTGAGACACCAATCGAAACAATTGTAGGAAGTGAAGTGGGAAATCTTACGGACTTTGATGCCTCACACCATAATGTTACTGGTACTGAACTAGACAATGCCAGCATAGTTTCTGCCACTAGTACTCGTAGCCATATACCGGTTACAAGGGAGGCAGGTGAAAGCAATTCAGGGGTAGTGACAGACGATGTATTCAAACAGCTACTGAGTCAAATGATGCAGGACGGAAATCGCCAAATGTTAGCCTCGCTTGAAGGTAAACTGTCTACAGTAAGCGAAGAAATAAAAACTGTTAGAGAAAACGTAGCCAAAGAAGTAGCAAAGCAAGTTAAGGATGCTGTTTCTCAAATGCGAAGTGGAATAATTATCGAACTGAATGACACTTTAGCTACCATGCAAAGCGAGACAGCTGACATCCGAAACGCAACCAAGAATCTTGATTCCACCGAAACCACGGTTAATCACAGATTAGACAGAGTAACTACGCAGGTACAAAAACTAACCGAGGGAATGTCAAACTTGACTCTGGAAACTGAAACGAAAGTAAAGGAGAGGCTAGATAGTCATGAGAGAGAATTTAGAGAAAAGTATGAGAACTGGATTGCTGGAAAGGACAAATTTGTCGAAGATAAAATTAACAAAGACCTAGTAGAGACTGTGAAAGCAACCACTCTTGGTATCTTGTCAGCTCCTGGAAGCTCCGGAGATACCGTAATGTCTGAACTCGGTAGCATTAGGCGTACCCTTCAGCAAGAATTACCAAATTGGAAGCAAGAGGTAACGGAACAGCTAAATAACCTGAAGGCACAAGTGAGTAGTAGTTCCCGAATACAGAGACCGAATTATACTAACTCTTTAGCCTCAGAGGAAGAAGATGAATTATTTCGGCAATTCCGAATACCTGTTGTATCTAATGAACACACTTCACCACCACATATTCCAGTTAGTCACCGAAACCAAGAATCTGACTCAGTAGTAAAAATGATGAAGGAAGAAAGCATGATAAAGCATCGAGTTTTTCAAACCTTTAACCCGGAAAAACGAAATATCCACCCAATTGTTTTTCTTCGTGGATTCTCCGGCATTTTTCCAAATTCGTGGACTGATAGACAGCGTATCCAATTTGTTACCGGATATATAGGTGGCGAATCGGCAATATGGGGAACAGAAATGGTTGATAAGTGTCGAACATATGAGGAGTTTGAGCACTGTTTCCTCAGCAAATTTTGGAGCGAAGGTGTTCAGAAGCGCCTTCGTAAAGAAGTCTATAATGCAGAACAATTTGACCCCAGGAATAGTAGCCTGAGAAAGTACTTCGAAAAATATCTTGGCAAAATTAGGTATTGGGATAACCCTATCAATAGTAAAGATGTAATTATGATTCTCGTGTCTAAATTACCCATTTCGATTCGTGAAAAGCTGATAGCCATACCAGATGATGATCCAGATACCTTTCTGTCGATATTAGATTCCCTAGACCTGATCTATGAGGACATGAGAGCTAACAAACCGCGGAATACTCCGCACCATTCTTGGCCACAACATTACGACAGTAACGGCTATGAAAAGCCAGGGAACGGTTACAAAAATAGTAACGATTGGCAAAACGGAAATAAAGGCAATGGGTATCCGCACAAAAGGAATAGACATAATCAACACAACCGATTCAATCCCGTGTATAACACGACTGGTAACCAGTACGGCAATCAATCGTACAAGCAGAAGTTTGGAAACGTTTTCAGTCAAAAAGGTTGGCAACAGCAGAGCGGATCGCAATGGAATGCACCGTACTCGCGCAGCCAACACTCAGATTACGGGCAGCAACAAACAGCTGATAACGCCCACTCATACCAATACAACTCCGCGCCTAGTAAAAATCAAGCGCAGGGAATGTACAGAAACACACAGTTTAACGGCAAACCACAGTGTGAAGGTGGATTTCACAGTAACAATTCCGGAAATCATAATAGTAATAAAAATCATCAGACCCCGCGAAGGCATTACAATCCCCCTGTATTTTTCGCAAACGCGGAAGATAGTAACACGTATTGGACACCAGAACAAACGCAGCAACATTTTGACACGAGGTTTGTGCATAACAGTAATTTTGTTCCTCAGTGTTCTCATAATGTCAGATTGGTCGAACTTTCTAATGATGAAGGCCAATCAAAACCACACAAACAGGAAAACTAAGTTCAGCATATGAAAGCTCCCTAAGTGATGCTGTGAGACAGAATGGGGGCGACCACTTCGACGGAGAGACTAACCATGACGTACTTGTACTGAGATACAATGACGGGATTGACATGAGACAAGAATTATTACAAGAGAAAGAGACGACTGACGGTGATGAACCGATAGATGACCAAGTGCAAGCTATGACAAAACTTCCTATAGCCGGAATTTTGACGACTGTAATCCTAGATACAGGTGCAAATATTAATGCTATGTCCTTATGTTTCTATAAGCAAATTAGTACATTAATTACAATTCCAACATTACCCGTCCAAGGATGTTCAATAACAGGAGCCATCGGCTCCCAGACACAAAAGGTCAGTATACAAGCTTGGGTACCACTGGAGATTCAATCAATACCCATAAAATGTATTTTCCTCGTTGTCAAGAATTTGGCAGTGCCATGTCTCTTGGGAATGGATTTTCTACGACGATATAGAGCCCGAATAGATCTTTATATAGGCATTTGCACACTGTTAGTACAGCAAACAGAAGTTGCACTGGAGTTAGTGAAAGAAAGAGTAAAAAACTTTGGCACTTGTAATAGCATTAGATTACAAAGGATAGGCAGAAAACTTCCTTGTCGTAATCATTTCAATTTGTTTTATGGTAACTGTGATACATTTAATGATACAATAACAGTCAGTGACTTACCCTCTCAGCAGGAAATAACCAATAAGACTACAGAATCAACAGAGTTATCCGAACCTCAGCGACAGGAATTATTCAATTTGTTATCACACTATATCAACGTGTTTTCAAAACGACCCGGTATTATAAAAGACTATGAATATACTATGGAAGTGGTGCCGCACCAAACTTTCTGTCGCACGACATATCCCATACCGTATGCAAGAAGGGAAGCAGTTCGTAATGAAATTAAGAAAATGTTGAACTGGAAAGTCATAGAGTATTCTAATTCACCATATAGTAGCCCGTTGTTGACGATTTTGAAACATGATAACACCGTACGACTCGTACTTGACGCACGAAACATAAATAAAATTGTTGTGCCAGTACGAACGAGACCTGAAGCGATTGAAGAACACCTCCAGAGATTTTATGGAATTAAATATTTGAGTAGCATAGATTTGAAAATGTCATTTTGGCAAGTGAGACTAAATCCTAACTCACGAAAATATAGGCTACGGCATTTATCTTCGCCGGCAGATCCTATCAATTTCAGGTCATGCCTTTTGGATTGAATGTTAGTTCTGGAGTATTCATCTCTGCCTTAGATCATGTTCTTGGTCCAGATCTTATTGATGAAGTCACTCTCTACGTTGATGATCTTTTAATTGCCACTAAAACCTGGGAAGGCCACGTTGAACTAATACAGAAAGTGTTTCAGCGATTCCTGGAATACGGAGTCACTGCCAACTTGCAAAAGTCACACTTTTGCCGAGCCGAAGTCAAATTCTTAGGACACGTCATTTCATCTGACGGAATCCGTCCTGATCCGGCTAAGCTAAGTGCAATTAAAAATTTTCCTATCCCATCTTCAAAACGACAACTTAAAGGTTATCTTGGACTCGCTTCATTCTTCAGAAGATTTTTACCAAAGCAAGTAATGAACAACCCTGATTTATTGAAATTGTTAAAGAAAAATACTCAGTGGAATTGGACTGACGACTGTCAAAAGGCAAAACCTTTTAATCTTTCGAATATACTGCCTTTGAATCCTATTATCACAGAGAAACCTAGACAAACCCTAGGCATAGATTTGGCAGGACCCCTCCCACGAGGTCGTGGAGGACTAAGGTGCCTTGTAGCTGTCATTGATCTATTTACCAAACATTTGAGATTGTACGCTATGAGATCTGCAAATACTCAACTAATCATCAATCGTTTAGAACGTGACTACTTTCCTAGATTCGGAAAACCTGAATCAATTCTCTCAGACAATGGGTCTAACTTTGTCTGCAAAAGATGGAGACTTTTCCTTGCTAGTCATCAAATGAGGCAAATCCTTATCTCCAAGTTTACCGCAGTCGAACCCGACTGAGCGGGTGTTCAAGGAGTTTAATCGTTTTATTCGTACTTATATACCAAATCAGCAGACTCGCTGGGTTGACTTTGTGTCACCTTTCGAGGAAATTGTGAATAATCTACCACACCTGTCTACTGGTTTCACTCCGAATGAGTTGATGTCTTCTGACCAAGAAAAAAAATGAATGGGTCAATTCAATTCCTAAGTGTAACAACACAAGTGCTAGTTTAGACGCCAGAATAAGACAAGCTCTAACAACGTTGACCACCCAAGCCAATTTACGCAAGAAGGCGTATGACAAACATATTAATAAGGTGTTAACTTATAAAGTAGGCGAAAAGGTCTTGCTAAAAACACACTTTAAACCATCGTTGCTCTTACACAAAAATCGAAAATGGCAAAGTCTTTTTGAGGGACCTTACGAGATCCTTCGTATACCGCATACAGGTTGTTATCTGATTTCTGATCCCGCAAATGGAAAAATAAAAGGGTTATACCATCACTCTGATCTTAAAAAATATCATGCTACAGAATAAATCAAAAGAAAGCTTTATAATGGCAAGAGAAGGTTAGCCGCTAGTGACTAAGTGACAACTGATTTGACTTCGTTAAAAAAATGCTTAGAATATATTACACGACAGTGAGTCTATCTTGCTATACAGCAGACAATTTAAAATATGTTATCTTGAGCCATAATTTAAGTACAGACAAGCTGATAAATAAAAAAAATTCTTGTTTAACAAAGAAAGTGATCAACTCCAAGAACTCTAGTTTTAAGATTTAGTTTTAAGGAGATAATATTTAAGAGAGAAAAATGAAATATAAAGCGAAGGATGTGCCTAACAAGCCGGCTTCTGCGATATGAAATGCTAAAGAAGTGAAAATAAAACATAGTATGTAAGAATTTTTTTTTTAAGTTCAAGGAGCAATGATCCAGAAACGAAATTTATTTTCGTCAAGGACAAGGTTCGCTTGACAATTATTGGTTCCTGATCCCACTAAGAAGGAAAACAAGTAACTAGTTTCTAAGTCAGCTATGTCTAGAGTAAGTTCCAATGTACATAGAAATCTGGAACAGGTTCATCTCTGCATTAAAATAACGTAATGTTTACGAAGCATGTGAGTTACTTGTAAGTACCAACATGACCACGAAAGCGCTATCCTTCAGCTAGATAAACAAAGTAGCATTAATTGTAATTGCAATACTCAGGTCAGATACATTCAAAGCCATAAATGAAATGAATAAAAAGTATAAGAGCGTAAGTGGCAAGGACAAAGCAATGATGACTTAAGGTCATATATAGAGGTCAATGCAGTGTAGCGCAAGCAGGCGTCAAGGCGAGAATAAAATGACAATGAAACAGCAGGCAAAACAACGCAACTAGTTCTTAATTGGAGCGCGTACGCAGACGTACGGCGCAAAGGGAAATTAATTTCTAAGTCATAAGGAACAAGGAGTTGTTTGCTAGATTTCTTCTTCTATGTATTATTATACCTATGTCTTTCTTCTGAATTTGTTTAAATATCCTAACCCGCCTAAACCCGTCCCGTAGACTTGACGTCACATATTGAGAAATGCGGTTGACGTGGAAGGCTGGTTTGGCATACGATTTTCAAAAGGAAACGCGTGAACGAAATCGGGAAAAGCTAGTTTTAAAATGTCTTTATTTTTTCTTTTAAAGTCAATCCGAGACGGAAACCGAGATCGCGATAAGGAATTTGAATATTTTCTTGAATGGTGTTCTGTTCTCATGTGAGAGGGCGATCAAATGTGACTGATTGATCCTCACATCTAGTAAAAAGAGAATTTTTGTTGAAATGACAGTGATAACTTTAATGAATCTAATAAATAGAAAGAACGGTTGAAATGAATTAAAATAATAATAATTGCTAACAGATCGGAGAAACTAATGTATTGTGACTGTGAACTAAAAGCATAATTAGTCTTAGAGAAAGATGAGGAACAATGTAAAGCGAAATGTTAAAGATAGTTACCAACAAAGTAACAGAAATTGAAATGGACATGATAATCGAAGCTCTCAATTAGCAGGCTTCAAAGTGAGACAAACTATTTGATTATAAACTGTAAAAAAATTGTGTACATAGTAGTGTATAAGTGAAGGCTTAAAATGGTGTGGAAGTCTGCCACAGACACGATGAAGATAAAAAGTGTTAAACGTGCAGATAGGCTGACGGACAATGATAGTCCGGTTGTGTAACCGAAGGCGGTGATGTGATTACGTGCAGTGCATCAGAAACCAAGTGTGTTAGCTGCTTTGCAAAGTGCGAGCGCTAGCCTACCTTAAAATCTTCAAAATCGGCTGGAAAATGTGGAGACAGGGATGGTTTCAATGGAGTCTCTGTCCCTGGTAATCCTCGTCCCTCCGCACCAGCTCAGCAAACCACAACACCATCGACGCAACGTGTTCACTGAACCGTGCGCGGAAAAGCTGAAGTACCGCGTGGAGGCTGGTGAGCGCCTCGAGTTGCGATTCAGCTCTAACAATCAGCCTGTGTCAACGTCCATCGAAGCAACAAACGCGTTAAATTTAAAGTGATGTACTTGCACAGCACTCCCGCTGCAGTTCGACGAAACGGACTTTCCATGAAAGCCGCTCCCAAAATAAAAGACTCTTATATGAGTTCACAACATATCACATACTATGCTAATGTTATATCCCGTGGATGAAATGCGAACAGCCAAACCACAAGCGAATAGTGACAAAGTCAAATTCCTATGAATCCCAAGTCCTAAAATTAGATTTAAGCTTAGTTCTTAGACTAATGGGTATTTATATTTTTTGTTACATGTAACGTGTGTACGTAACGTGCGAGTGAGACTCGCCCGCCAGAGCTGATGAAAAGTTTTCTACTCGGAGACCGCAAAGAAGCGATCCAACTTCTCAAGGGATAAGCTTCACCTGGAGAAGAATCAAATTTTAACTTTCCTGTCAATACACAAACAATGAAAGCGTAAAAATTATAACAACTAGTGAGCAATGGAAAATGGACACGTGTGAGAAATACCATGTGTGAGAAGTATATGTGTCTAAAAATGGACACGTGTGAGAAATTCCATGTGTGAGAATTGTGTGAGAATTATGTGTGTATAAAAAGATGAATCCTATGTGTTTTCTTTCAGGAGCAAAGAGCCTATGAGCTCTGGACAATAACTTGAGGCCACAAAGATGGTCGGTATGAACTCTGTAAAAAAAGGACTGTAATGAGTATAATGTATAATGTCCATTGTAAACTTCGTAGATTTACTGTCTTAGTTTTTAAATTTTTTTGTGTATTTTTACCTTAAGAACTGACTTTGTCTATGAATGAGAGATCACCATATTTGTGTAATCCTAATAATCAAATGACAGGAATACTGTCTTTGATCAATGTAAATCTGTAAAGTACTCAATCCCATAATGTTAACGGCGACATGTGAATCTTGGTAATCTCCTTGATTTCCAAGATTCCCAAGGAAGGCAATGTAACGTTACGTGATTGCCTTATCATTTTAAATCATTCACTAATCGAGCAGTCGCTCGGCAACAGCTACAGTTAGCAAATAATGTTGCGAGAATGTAAAAGGTGAACGACCTGTGACGTAACTTGTTTATTGTCGAAGCGCCGTCAGAGATGCTGTGAGTTATTGACTTTGAAAACCGCGGCGCGAAAAACGGACAGAAGAAGAACATTTTCTTACACATTTTTTTTTATGTACGAGATATTCTCGATGAACAGTTACTCATTCTTCTCTTGTCTCCTGTAACTTGTGTCGGACGCGCATGTCTTGCCGCCGTATTATTATCGTTAAAATTAATATTGTTCTAGTGTAAAGTAAATGTGTAATACTAAAAGTGCCTAGCAGTAGATTTATTGTGCGACGTGTATGTGAAAACGTCAAAGGAATTGTTTTCATTACGAGAACTGCCAGTCAAAACGGCATCCATGTTAAATCCTTCATTGCAGTGTAAGTTCGTCTATTAATTGCCATAAATTCAGATTTAAATCGAACTGGTGTATGGACTATTCATTTAATATAAATCTATGTCTCACTTCTTCATGAAATTATTTAATTTTCTCTATGTTTCTGCCAAATAGAGAGTTCACAGTCACGAATTCTTTCGTCGAAATCGGACGGAAGTTGTATGCGGCGAAATATTTTCTCCGCGCCATATTCTATTGGTAAATGCATGATAAACTACGGTCCCTTAGGAAATTCATGTTGAGCTATCCAAAAAATAATTATATTTTGAATAGGCATTTACTCTCTTCCGCAATGCAACTTCCGACTGATCAGACGATCCAGCAAGAAACAGCCGCACACGGTCGGCGTTCGCAAATATGTTTCCACCGCTGATTATAGCTATATGTTACAGCACAAAAGTAAACATATTGTTAAAATTAGCGGCTACGAACGGGGACATTTATAACTGTATGTTTATGTATACACATTACGTAAACATATCGTTATATGTCGATGCTTGGGGGCTTGTCTGTATCTTAGTTGTTCTTTGATTTCTGGCCACGACGAGTTGATTGTGAATGTTATCAAGAGGTCAGGTCATCCATATTTTCTTATGTAGATCATGGCATCTTGAGAGTATTCGTGTATGTGTCTCGGACTTCCTATGTGTGATGAGGGTAAAGATTAACATTGTTCCAATATCGTGAATGTTTCCGTCATTTATGATTGCTTGTCGAAGGTGCATGTATTCTTCCATGCGAAGTTTCTTCTGATTCAGTCTTGTGTAAAGCATCCGTTCCGCTTCTATTTTTGCATACATATCTATCAGGCGAGTGTTGAGCATGTGATAATGCTTCATTGTCTCTGGTCATGAAGTGGTAAGCATAGAACTCCTCGGAAGCGACTTTTGTCTTTGTTTCTACGCCTGTTTCAGGTTGGCTTTGTTTCACATTAAAATGACATCCGTCTTCTCCGTGCAGAAATATTAATGGATATTTGAGGGCATCATAATATGAATGGCGTGTCTCTGCAGTACGTTGTAGTTTTGTTCTTCGTTGTACAATTATGTCACAGCTTGCGTTTTCATTGTCTACTATTATGATGGCGACTTCGTCTATCTGAGGCGCATTAAATCGACGTTCTCCATTCACCATTGCTCGAATTATAGCCTTATCGTCATCAGTAATCATTCGGTCTTGTGCTGTTTTGAATATGTGAATCAGTTGATTGTGTTCGTGTAAGATCCTCTACATCTCTGACTACTTCTCGTCTCAATCCACTGATATCTGTGCATTGTTGATCGATTTATGTTTCTTCATTTCCGATGAAATATACTTGCAGACATTTTTAGACTTCATTGGGTAGTGGCATTGATGACCCATGTTGTGATTGGTTTGTTCTTGGATGGAAAAAAACGTAAACGATTTCATCTCTGGTAGCATTGACCGCAGTGACACCGAAAGAAGTCATCTGGAAGCAGGTGTTGTTCGCTTTTATATTTTGAAGAAAAAGTTTTGACTCCGGAGTTGCCCCGGCCATGTAATGTAAAAATTCCTGCGGATGTGCTTCCAGTGGTGGTAATCGATTTTTTGCACTCATGCTTCTGTACCGAATTTTTTCGCATTGCAAAATTGGCAGATTTTATCCATTGTTCCGATTATGACGTGTTTGTTACGTTCTTTCATTGGGTCGTTGAGGAATGCTTCATTTGTTAGGCTGTACTATTTATTCGTCCTAGTCCGCGCCTCTCGTAGGATAACACGTTATTTTCACGGCTGGCTTGAGTTCACAGTCTTTTATTATAAAATTGTTTCGCAATTCTTGATTCTTCATTTCACTGATTTTCGGTTTCTCTGCTTCTCTCCGTGCTCATTCTCATTCTTTTGGAACTTAAATGTGCTTCGAGCTCTTCGTCTGTTTCGCTTTTTCGCTGTTCTTTTCGTTTTCGTCGGTTTGCTTGAGAACTGGCAAGACCTCCTCCTTTTTTACTTTTTGGCATTGTCTAAAATATAAATCAAATTAACTTTTTATCAACAAATACACTAAATACACTGTACACACTTTATTTTCGATTTATATTCAGTCACTGTATCACTTTGACTACTTACACTTCACTGTTTGTTTTTATTCACTCACTGCACTACTTTGTCGTTTCCACCCTTCGTCACTGATAAGAAACTGACGTTCGAAACCACGACGGGTCTTCCTTTATATTCCCCCATCATTGGGTAGCCCCGCCATTCTGGAATCTTCCCTAATATTCCAGACTATTCCCGAAATTCCGGAACATCCCGGAGCACTGAGGAACATTCCAGAACATTCCGGAATGTTGTAGAATGCTTTCGATTACCCTCGAATGTTCTGGAATGTTCTCTAATACACTGGAATGCTCTAGAAACTTCTATAGTGCGAAACTTCCCAGCCCTTGTAGCTTCAATAGCACGCCCTTCAGGTAAAAACTGGAACCTTCTTCATGAATGGGGAATAGAGGGATACCATACCATGTAACTCCCTTGATCGTACTGGCACTCGTTTCTGAGTTTTAGCGGTACTCACATTGTACATTTAACTTTTATAATATACAGCATTTTGATTACTCTACATTTGGTGGTCATCGACCTTAAACAATCTATTCCAGCCGTCTTATCGGTGTACACGAAAAATTAATGTTTCCCTGGTTCCCAGTGCTTCCATTTCGACACTCTCTCCTATTCCTCTTGCTATCACATACTCGTTAGCATCTACAAGAATTTCCGTGCACAAAGCAGAAATGTAAGTACTCTCTCATTCTCCCTCAATTTCCCCACATTTTACGTATTTTCCTTCAATTTATACGTATTCTCCTTCTATTTTCGTAATTTTACCGATTTTGTCTCACTTATGGTAGTGTATGCTAAAATTGCATATATAAGTGGTACAATTGTTAACACCTAACGCAACTGTTCTATTTTTCTATGTCTGTGTGTGTGTGTGTGTGTGTTTGGGGGGGGGGGTCCACATGGCACATGCTAGGTTCGGTATAGAGCTCATAGATGTGGATTCACCACACAGCCAGGCATAGGGTTCGAAAGTGGTGGATCCATCACATGTTACGGTCGGATTAGGGTTCGAAGATGTATCCACCATGCATTATGGCTGGGATAAGATTTGGAGCTGGATCCACTCTATGTTACGGCCTGGATATGGTTCAAAAGAGGATCCACCACGGATTATGAGCAGGACAGGGTTCGGAGGTCGCTCCACCACACATTACAGCCAGGATGGTGTTCGAAGGCTAATCCACCTGTGATATGGCCAGGGCGGAGTCTGAAGCTGGATTCACTGGCGGTAGTTTTCTGAGTATGGGCTGGGAGGTGGCGGCATGTGAAACCGTCTCTCTCTCTCTCTCTCTCTCTCTCTCTCTCTCTCTCTCACACACACACACACACACACATACACACATACATACATACAAAATACGTGGTCAGAAGTGAGATCATGATCACATGAGCAGGAGTGATATACCGTAAAATAGGTAAAATTACGAAAATTGACGGAAAATTCGTATAAATTGAGGGGAAATACGCCAAAATGTGAGGATATTGAGGGAGAATGAGGGAGTACTTACATGTCTGCTTGGTGCAGGAAAATTCTTGTACATGGGAACGAGTTTGTGACAGCAAGAGGAATACAGGAAAAGTCGACATGGAAGCACTGGGAACCAGGGAAACAGTAATTTTTCATAGAAAGATATAAGACGTCTGGAATATATTGTTTAACTTAGGTGACCGCCAAATGTGGAGTAATAAATTTATATATGTCGGATCACACGCCCAGGTGTTACCCCAAAGTTATTGGCACCACCTTATAGATTTTTATAAAGTGTCTGGACATATGATTACGAAAAATTTTACGTTGTCCTTAGCTAAAGAGCATTGTGTGACCAGTTTGGAGATTGCAATATACAGCTACAGAATGGATCGCGTGTTTGACCCTGTGCAAGATTGTTTAGGTGTTTTAAACTCTAACAAACAGTATTTACAGTATCCGGACACGTGGCTCTGATAAACTTTACGTCCTCCTTAGTTAAAGAGCATTGTATTACCAGCTTGGAGACTACAACATACAACTACAGAATGAATCGTGTGTTTGATCATGTGCAAAACTGTCTAAGTATTTTAAACTCCAGCAAACAGAATTTACAATGTGCCTCTCTGTACACTCCACCAATCACAACCATAAGGCGTCATCTAACAAATACCTTACAGAAAAGTTGCTGCATGGTTTCTTTAACGTCATTCTCCTGTATGTCTACGAGGTAATAGCAATACATACAAGCTGACTGCTCTGTTGGATGCATTCCTAATAAAGAGAACCATCTGCCTCTAAATTTACATGAATCTGCGTTAAAGGATGATAGAAAGTAGATAGAGTAATTGGTTGAGAGTGGTTGTAACGAGGAATACTTTAATGGTAGACTGATGACGCATTCTAGAGAGAGGGAGATGTTGTGGTAGGTCATTTATCACAAAATTAACCACTTTCTTCCAGTTGTTCTCTTGGACTGTATCAGTTGTGTGGTATGACCTGCTTTCGACTGGTATACAATTGTGTGTTCTGTGTGCAATATAGAGTTCTATCTACATGCAATCGTTAACAGCAAACCTCCCCATACCAGAGTCAGTAGGAGACTTCCAATACATGTCTGATGACTCATGTCCACCAAAGCAATGGAAAACCTATTTCACCATCCTCCTTTAGATGAACAAAGATGGATGCGAAGTACTCCATTTCCCTGACACATCTTAGACATAAATCGAGTCTTCAGTATTATAGCTGCAGTGATTCTAAGTCAGTGACAGTGGTTTGAGAGGTACTGCAATCCCTGTGTATACATTTGCCTGAGAGATGTTGTGTGTGGAAGAGACTGTGTTCTGTTCACCGAGTTAGTGCACCACAATGTGTAACTTCATAAGTCAAACATTGCTGCTATACATTTTTCTATTTCCTCATAGCATGTCGTTGTTTCATGCATTTTCCATTGCTGATGATCACTTTATAGGACTAATGCGAGCATAGCATAATTTTGGAACCGTAACTGGGTGGGAACAGTGGGCGCCATACACCTCCAGAAAGCTATACAGTACACGTACCACAGAGAATCGATTTTTTCACTGGTGAATGACGCAACCAGCCACAAAAGACTTTTTGAATGTTTTATTTTACTACAATAACTGGTTTCAGGCTACCATGTCCGTCTTTAGATGGATAACATTTTTCGTTACGTAGATGATTTAGTTAACAGCATGTCGTCTGCTGCACAATACGTTCCAGTAGATAACGGTTCGTTTTGTTATGATCCTAGTTGTTTTCTAGCGGGATGTGTATGTCCTTGAATTCCACCACAACACACATATTGTAAAAATGTTATTGCAGCACAGTTCGTAACATTGTTAAAACGCATGTTGAGCTTTGCACATGTGGAATGAAATTTTCACTCTGCAGTGGAGTGTGCGCTGATATGAAACTTCCTGGAAGATTAAAACTGTCTGCCGGACTGAGACTCAAACTCGGGACCTTTGCCTTTCGCGGGCAAGGGCTCTATCAACTGAGCTACCCATGCTCGAGTCAGGACCAGTCCTCACAGCTTTACTTCTGCCAGTACCTCGTCTCCTACCTTCAAACTTCACAGAAGCTCTCCTGCCTAACTTCCAGAACTAGCGCTCCTGGAAGAAAGGATATTGCGGAGACATGGCTTTGCCACAGCCTGGGGGATATTTCCAGAGTGAAATTTTCACTCTGTGGCGGAGTGTGCGCTGATATGAATCTTCCTGCCAGATTAAAACTGAGTGCTGGATCGAGACTCGAACTCGGGAGCTTTGCCTTCCGCGGGCAAGTGCTCTACCATCTGAGCTACCCAAGAACGACTCACGCCCCGCCCTCACAGCTTTACTTCTGCCAGTATCTCGGCTCTTACCTTTCAAACTTCAATGTCTGTGCTTGGGAAAGGCCTGAACTCCGTCCCTATGCCGAAAACCCTGCCTCTGATTTTATTAGTGCTGTTGAGGAAGCTGTTAGACCTCTTCCTAGCGATGCAGCAGAAGAAAGAAGACGTAAAACATGTCTTGCACTGACGAAAGCTCCACCTCAGAAGAGCAACATTTCTGCCATGGAAAGGGCCGAACTACGAAAGCTACGAGAAGATCCTCACGCGGATAAGGGAAACGCCACAATGCTGTTGCCAAGTGAGGTTCATAGATAGAAGATTTATAACTTTCTGAGTGAACCAATGTATCGGAAGATTGACAAAGATCCCACAGCGAAAGTGGAAAGGAAAACATCTGCTGAATTCTTCCTCTATTCCGCAAGAAGTGGCCAAAAGACTAAGACCTCATAGTTGTGTGCCACCCAGGTTATATGAACTTCCAAAGATCCCTAAAAAAGAGGTTCCGTTAAGGCCGATCGTCAGTAATATCGGTGCTCCCACGTATGTTTTGGCAATACATCTCGCCTCTCTACTGAGACCTTTTGTGGGGAAGTGCGCGCATCATGTTAGGTACTCGGCTGACTTTATCAATAGACTGAAGTCACTTCAACTCAGTGAAACTAACATATTAGTGAGCTTCGATGTCATCTCACTCTTCACTAAGCTTCCTCTTATGGACTCTTTATCGTTCATCAGCAATAAGTTCACGGCCGATATAACAGCACTTTTCCATCATGTCCTTTCCTCAGCCTAATTTTTATTTAACAACGAATATTTTGAGCTGACTGGCGGTGTTGTTATGGGCAGTTCTCTCTCGCCTTTGGTAGCAAACTTTTTTACGGAAGTCTTTGAGGAAAGGGCACTTGATTCGGCAGAACTTAAGCCGAGAGTCTTCTGGCGGTATGTAGATGACACTTTTGTAGTGTAGGCCCATGGTGAAAACATCTGAATGCAATCCACAAGACCATCCAGTTTAGGATGAAGATAGAGAAGGATGGTTGCTTGCCGTTTTTGGACGTCTTGGTTACTAGGAGAGTGGATGGGTCATGAGGGCATTCTGTCTACCGTAAACCCACACATACGGACCTTTACCTGCAAGCGTCGAGTTGCCATTACCCTTCACAAACTTCCTTAGAACGTTGGTGCACCGTGCTCGTATTGTTTCTGATGGAGACAGCCTTACAAAGGAGCTAGAATATCTACAGCCGGTGTTAAGAGGTAATAGTTACTCTCCACATCAAATTAGCACAGCGCGAAGAAGGAAGAAACGTGACCACCCACATCATCAAAAAGATAAAGAGCTGTTCAAGTCCAGAGCGTTCCTTCCCTACGTCGGCAACCTTTGATCTAAAGTAGGCAGGATCCTAAGGAAACATCAAGTTAATCTTACGGCCACCTGCGAAGATAAGTGCCCTTCTCGGTTCAGTGAAAGACGAGCTGGGCCTGCGGAAGGCCGGAATCAACAAAATTTCATGCCAGTGTGGCAATGTTTACATCGGTCAGACGACACGCAAAATACATGAATGGTGCGTTGAACATGAGCACCACATTCGCCTTTCGCAGCTCAGTAAGTCGGCTGTAGCTGAGCACTGTATTATCACAGGACACGCTATGGATTTTTCTGCCACGAAAATCTTGGCCCCAGCGAGAACTTTTTGGGATTGAGTAATTAAAGAATCTTTGGAAATAGGCCTAGCACAAAATCTTATAAATGGTGACAGCGGGTTCCAACTGGACAAGGCTTGCGACCCGGTGATCTCTCTAATTTCTTCTGAGAGAAGACAGTTTATTCATAATGACTTAAAGTCTCACCTGAAGATGGCTGGGCAGTTGCCAGCCGAAAAATCGTGGTAAGAAGTCAACATGATCCGGCTGCAATCCCGAAACCTCATCGAACATTCAGTACGCCCGGAAAACTTCAAGAATCACAACTTCTAGTCGAATTGCGTACCTAAGGAGTATCATCTCAGTTGTATGACTGGATTCGTTGTTTCCTCAGAATAGTCACAGTTCGAAGTAACTGACGTAAAGTCATCAAGTCAAACAGAAGAGTTATCTGGTTTTCCCCAAGGAAGTGTTTAGGACCTCTGCTGTTCTTAATCTATGTAAACGATTTACTAGACAATCTGAGCAGCCTTCTTAGATTGTTTGCAGATGATGCTGTCATTTACCATCTCGTTAAGTCATCAGGTGATCAAAACCAACTGCAAAATGATTTAGACCAGCTATGTGTATGGTGTGAAAAGTGGCAATGGACTCTGTATAATGAAAAGCGTGAATTCTTCCACATGAGTATCACAAGACATTCGGATGATTTCAGTTACACGATAAATGGCACAAATCTAAAGGCTTTGAATTCAACTAAATACTTAGGGAACTGTCATATAGAAAATGTTTTGGGGAAAGCTAACAAATGACTGTGATTTATTGGCGGAATATTTAGAAGATGCAACAGGTCTAATAATTAGACTGCCTACACTGCGCTTGTCCGTCCTCTGAGTACTGCAGCGCGATGTGGGTTCCGTATTAGACAGTATTGACGGAGGACACCGAAAAAATACAGAGAAGTCAGCTTGTTTTGTATTACCGCAAAATAGGTGTGAGAGTGTCACGGATATGACAGGCGAATTGACGAGGCAATAATTAAAATAGAGATGTTTGTTGTTGCGACTGGATCTCCTCATGAAACTTCAGTCACCAACTTTCTCCTCCAAATAAGAAAATATTTTGTTGGCGTCCACCTATACGGGGAGAATGACCCTTGTAATAAAATATGAGAAATCAGAGCTCGCACGGAAAGAGTTAAGTGTTCATTTCTCCCGCGCGCTGTTCGAGAATAGAACGGTAGAGAAACGCAGTAGATTGAAGGTGGTTCGGTGAACCTTCTACCAGGCACTTAATTGTGAATTGCAAAATAGTTATGTAAATGTACGTGTGGAATCCGCACAAACCGCGCAGTATTCGAGGACTTTCTTTTCATACCGAAAAAAGTGACCAAGCCATCTTGATATTGCGGCGAAAAATTCCAGACCCTGCAGGACGTTGTGCAAAGTGTACTTTAATATTATACGCAGACAATACAAAAAATTTCTTGACACTCCCAAGGGTCGCAGAATTTTCTATGTAAGTAGCAGTAAACTAACTCAACTCTTTTGTTACAAAATGTTTTCATTCGTAGTTAGGTTCAATTACAGTAAAGTTGCGACATCGATTTCGTTCTTAGTAAATATCACTAATGACAGTGATCGGCTACTGGTATTACTTTATAATGAAAATTAACCTAAATGTTATAAAGGTTTCTACACTAAACTATTTTATTTTCATTAATATCTTTGTTTTATATATCTTTATGTATCTTTACAATCGTATCGTGTTTTCAGTTGTATGTTAGATAAAAAATCTAAAAATTAATGTGTTCAAAAAGTAGACGTTACTATGTAGACGTGGACCTAGTAATGGTCTGTATATCTGCACAAAATAGCGTACAGGACGGTTTTCTGTAAAATATGACACTGTTCTTCCTGGCTAATCACGTTCTTGAGCATGTCCAAAAAGGTAGTATGATCCTCATGTAATATCCGTAACGCTGCATAGCTGAATGGTTAATATAAGCACGTGTAAGATTTGGACTGGCGACCATCTATTTACTCTAACCGTCTCAAAGACGAATTGCCAAACTGTGGCATGAGGAGATCTATGTTGGCACTTACTTGACTAGAGAGCAGTTTAATGTCTTATCCACAGCTTAAGTGAAACATTCACAGTCAACACAACCTTTATTCCATGCGACACAGTTAACATTAAACATGTCTCCCTTATGCCTAGACAGAACGATTGGTAGTATTATATGGCTCTTAGAAGTCTACACTGATGTTGTTAAGCAGGTAGGAAGCATGTACCAACCGAAAAACCAAGAAAATTATATACGCAGAATATTGAGTATCGGCCATATTGCGCTGTAGGAGCCATGTGACCGAATGAGGTGACGCAGTAGTAAGACGCTGGGCTGCCTTTTTTAGGGCAGCGATTCAAATCCTCGCACGGTCATCCAAATTTAGGTTCCCTGACTTCCCAAAATCGCTTAAGGGGAATGCTAGGATGGTTCCCTCGAAAAGGGGACTGCGGATTTCCCTTCTCTACTCGAGCTTTTTCTCCATCTCTAGTGACCACGGAGTCGATGGGGCGTTAAAGCGAACCTTCCTTCAACAGTTATTGGCCCAACAGAGTGTGATGTCCAAAGTCAGCAGGGCCTAACTCTTGCTCTCCCTCTGAATGATAGTGGTCTAGCTGCTGTTCCCAATGCGTTACTTGCAAGACAGTGGTGCCTGCTCACGGTGTTAGCTACATACGCAATAAATCAAATAATTACATCGTATAAACGGTTCATTTCTTCTCGTATTCCACTGGCACAGTTATTACACAACACATTTAACTTCAATGCTTTCGAGCCCGTTCCCTTACTGCAAAACGGCACATTTCCTCCTATGCATCATTCCTTAAGATACGTTGATCACTGGAATACTCTGTGCAGAAAAGCAGAATGACTAAATAAGAGGCCACACAACAGCTGAAACTATTCAGCACGTTTATCAGTGTCATCACTAAACTCTTATGGCTGATTTAGATGTAAAATGTGGTTGAATCAAACCAGAAATGGCTGACATTCGATAAAATTCCTACAAAATGATGCAGCTAAACATTGCAACACGTTTCCTACACCATTTTTTCACCTACAGTAATTTGCCTTTGTTTTCTTTTTATTTCGTTTATTTGCTGCTTTTGCTCCGAAACCTGTATAAGCTTTATTCTATCTTCCAAAGGTTTTTCTCAGATGCCGCTAAAATTCTCGTATGTATATATTTCATCTTGTTTCTACTAATTATTTTCAGATCCTGCAGTAAATTGCTTCATGATAGGGCACAGACGTCTTTCACAGGGGCTCCTTGCTCAAACATCCTCTTGGCGTTCAAGCTGCATCAGATTTATTCAGTAACTAACGTTTTCGAACATTTCCATTGCCTGCATTGGCAGAAGGTGACTGAAAGATGGGGAAGTTATATGATGGATTCTTCATTAATCTACCTTAAAATTTCCCGTTATAACTGAAATGTTATCAATATAAAGAAGTTATCGTCGTTTGTTAAGCAAATCATACTTTTTTATGATATTTTTTGCTTCGCGCTTGAGTTTTCCTGAGATAAGAAAATTGCTCAAATGTTTTTGCAGTTTCTACAAGTTGGAGGGTTTTCAAATACTTTACGTAACTTCTTTGAGATATGTAACACGTTATCTAAATTATACGCAATAAATACATATAATGCTTGTAATCTCATTTATAAATAGTACCTATTGACAGAGACAAATGTAAATTGTATTTTCACGTGTACATACCAAAGCAATACACAATGATGTACCCATAGAATCTTGTTTTGATTCAGGTAGTAGTGCCTTTATTGTGTCGAAACCTCCAAGCGCAACTGCTCTATAGATGATGACACCAGGTAAGGATATCCAAAAACCTCTGTAGAGCCCAACAATACCATCTGACTTGAATGTTTTCACCAAGCAATCTGTCATACCACGGAACTGTCTATCAACGGAAGTCCTGCCAGTGTCTGCGGCCAGTCTGCAATCAGAAAAGAGACTTATAATATTAACTGCATTAGAATTATATCTGACTGTAGATACTACTGACAAAATATTCGTTCAAATTGACAACATACAGCTAAAAGAAATTAGACAATATTTTCTTCTGAAGATGCTGGATAGTAAAATTTCATAAAATCACCTGCTATTCTGAGGATATTTTCCTATATTTCGTTATTTAATAACCCTTAGTTGTCTTATGTTACATTGTAAGTTTAGCAAAAGTACAAAATATAAGAAACTTTTTCAATAAGTTCTGTATCTATGACAAATGAAACCAATAAAAGTATAAGAGGTAAATTATGTGCAGTTTTCACAAAGACAGAGAATTACAGAAGCAAAGAAGCAACTTTGATCTACAGTGACATTGCAGTCTTATCTCGTGTACATCGTTCGTGCAAAATTAGTCATGTCCTCATAGCCTGTAGTTACCTTGTTCGAGCAAAATCCAGTGGGTATACAACGGTAAGAGATGTTGCACTCGCTGCTCCACCAGATGCCAAATTTCCAAGAAAAAGTCTCCAAAAACTTGCGTTACGTTCATCTTTAAGAAATATTTCCTTGTACCTGTCTTTGAGTGAAAAATTCAAGGCCTGTAAGGGAACAACTCGTATGATGTTAGCAAGGTTTCCTCGCCAATAACTGAGAAAGCCTTCTTCCTTGAAGATTCTAACGAAGCAATCCACTACACCTAGAAATGACATGGTCACTGACAATTAATCCTGAATTACTAATCAAATATTACTGGCAAATAAATTTCCAAAATTTAATCAGCTTTTCGTTAAATACATCTGATTAACCAATAATTATGTTAAATCTAATGTCAGTTGTAGTTAGATAAATATAATTTCTGCCACAAGTAAATTATTTTGTTATTGCTTAATAGATCTTTGTTGTAACGATATTATTGTTTATTCTGTTTGCTTGTATTTTTATGCAGATCAAATGAACATAAAACAAAACAATGAAATCTGCAGGTCTGACATACCTTCTGTCAAATAGCGTGAAGCAAATGTTCATAAATTCGAAGGTAACATGGTGCTAGTCACAATTTAGTTATTTCTCCTTTTTTAAACTAAAACAAAGTATTTGTTGTTGCAAAATTCTGTGGTACCTAGTAACTCCAAGATTTATGACACTAACTACTAATGGTTGCACAGGGGAGTAAAAGCTGATTTTTTTTAAAAAAAAAACTATCAGCAGTAAAACACCACAATTGTGGAAATAAATTTCTTCATATGTAACGTCATCGCGAATTCTGTGACTGGGTGCAAACAAGATCTGGGTGCTTCCACAAATGCACAGAGAATGAAGGCAGCCACATGTGGTCTCCACGAGACACCCTTCCTCACAACTGGCTGCGCGGATCCAGCTGGCTGCCGTGCAATCCAGCTTATTCTAATGGCTGCTGCAGCCAGGAAACCATCGCTGTCTAATGCTGTCTAATGGCTACAATGAAACGTCATTGTTTTATTGGCTGCCGCAGCCAGCTTGTCTAGTGCGTTGTAGTCCTACGTGTACTGACTGGTATTGTTGAGGGTAGGTGACTTTCGGAGGTGGCAGTATGGAGCAAACAAGAAAAAAGTCTGATAAACTTTGGATCTAAAATGCGAACCTTAAGGCCTATGAGCACTTGTACAATGAACATATTTCTCAACATATTCATTTTAGAGCCTCTGTTTACTGGACTTGATTGTTTTGGTCCACACACCACGTCCGAAAGTTGCCTGTCCTACAAAAAAATGGTTCAAATAGCTCTGAGCACTATGCGACTTATCTTCTGAGGTCATCAGTTGCCTAGAACTTAGAGCTAATTAAATCTAACTAACCTAAGGACATCACACACAGCCATGCCCGAGGCAGGATTCGAACCTGCGACCGTAGCGGTCGCTCGGCTCCAGACTGTAGCGCCTAGAAGCGCACGGCCACTCCGGCCGGCGTCTGTCCTACAGTCTTAACAATAATAGTATCAGTACACGTATTCTATCGTCAGAGGTATTCAGAAAGATTGACACTTATAACCGGACCACGGATTTTTAGGTCGTAAAAAAGTGTGTTTTAGGCACCTAAAATAGGCTCCTTCAGTAGTTCATTTAGGCTATATAAAACCTAAAATAAGCTCTAATAAAAATGATGCAGAGAAAATAAAAATAAATTAAAATACACTAACTAAACTGAATACCGTTAGTTCTATAGGACCTAAAATTGCGTATTTCGACGTTGACGCCTAATTTTGCCTATTTCGGCATCAAAATCCTAAAAAGTACCTATTTCGTTAATCTGACATAGAGTTCTTGTTTTTTCAAAGATTAGAAAAAGGAAGTAAACTTTGGGCTTTACGTCTCGTCGAAGGCGAAGGTCGTTTGAGACTGTTTACAATTCGTTTGCTTGCCTTACTACCAACAGCACTCGGCACGGTTGAATGGTCATCCATCCAAGTACGCGCCGAGCGCGACAGTTCTTAACTTCTGTGAGCGAATGGGAACCGGTCAAAGATTTGAGTTACACATTAGAATTGAACGTGGGAGTACTAAATGTTATATTTGAAAATATTTCGTTCGTAGGATTCTGGCCAGCTGTGTATTTTCGCAAAGAAACGGTTTCATAGGCCTTAAGCTGAGCACGGATTAAAAAATCACAATGTTAATCGTAGACGCCCTCTATAGCTAAATTATTGCATTTTCTCGCTGCTGTCTACAGGCAGTCCTATCAAACTACTCTGTCTCGTGAAAGGTATTATACGTGAATTTTCCGGTTCGAAAAATAATTTGCCAGTAGTAAGATGTTTTCATCTGAAGCACCGGTAGATTCCATTCGCTTGTCCAGCAACGAGTACGGTACTTCCCCTACCGCTCCCATGCACCGCAGTAAAAGGAAAATTAAAAACAGGTCATCGTTCACTTTTTCCCAGCGAAAACAAATCTGGTATTAACAGGGATAGAGATATAAGAAAATAAAAAAAAGACCGAAGTGTTAGGCAAATACGAAGCAAGCGCGCATATCAACTAGCCACCTTGCTGCACGCTGAACAGAAAATATTTTTTCCCATCTGTCGTATAGTATGGAAAATGTTGGAGCCACTGTCTTATATGATGAAATAGGCACTTTTTAGGATATTAAAGCCGAAATAGGCACTGACGTCGAAATAGGCTTTTTTAGGTCCTATATAATTAACGCTATTAAGTGTAAATAGTCATGAAACGCATAAGTACAATTTTTTTCCAAATAGGAACTCAGGAACAAAATAGGTTTTTACCTAAAATCCGCGGTCTACTTATAACCTACGATTTGGTCGTTTCTGGACCAGGGTCCCTTACCTCAATCTGACACATTTACCCTTTACAGTCATCACAGAATCACGTTCTATGTAACGCAAAGCGCTATTTAATGGAACATATACATTTACATGCAAAGGTTGTACTATTTTACTAAAAGAAACAAATTAAACATGAACACAAAGTAAAAATCAAAAACAAAAACAGCAAATTACTTCGTATTATAAGGAACAAAACATTCAGCAAACAGTCCCACACTACATTCCTTACACTTGGTACACGCTGATGTCATCAGCACATCGTCTTCTTTTGAGCTCCTGTATATTCACAATCAGATGGTTCATTAAATCAAACTCGAGCTCATCTATTACTACAGTACAGGAGTGCTGGGCTTGTCCGGATCCTTTCAGTGGCGTACCTCACCGGCTCAAGTACACGTTCACAAATTCTATTCTAAAATTTACATGAGAAAAGGTATTTCCATTGCCATCCACGCATTGCGTACACTGTACAGACACACCCAATAACCAACTGAAAAGAGTCCATTACCATTTCCTGTTGCGGAAATTTATCCTGTACTCACGTTTTGATCCATTCAATCAGTTCCAGCCACGTGCTTGTATACAATTAGAATGGAGGGTCGAGAAACTTCAATGTGTTTCCTTGACCACTGAGAATATCTTTTAGCATTAGTTTCTCGCATTCCACCAGTTTTATTTGATACTGAAGAGAAAACCAGGTTATCATGCCGTTTACACAGAAACGGCCCAAATTTCCTTTTGTGCGGAAAAATGTATAGTACCTCTTTCATCTTTATCTATTTTCTTCTTATTTGTAAGAGAGCAGTTTCTGGGGATACAATTTTCTCTCGCAGTCCCAATGGCCCCAAAACTTCGTTCTCTAATAAAAATAACAAACGAAAATTACGAGGGCATGCTGAAAAGTAATGTACCCGAATTTTTTATGTGAAAGCTTTAAATGAAGCAAAGTTATTAAAGTGCGCGTCATTTACGACGGCGGCCGAGTTTAGGTTCGTTCTGCGCATCTGACGTCACAAAAAACAGACGCCACAAAACACAGTCAGACAATGAACAGAGAACGACGTTGCCAGAGCTCGACTGGAGTGCAGAGCACGAACGAGTGTCTCCAGTTTTAGAAACTTTCAGTCATAAATAAAGTAACTGAACAAAAGCAATGTCTTGATAGCAGACTTTCTTGTATAGAAAGTTTGGAAAAAGCATTCTTTATACTAATTGCTTCATATTATATTAATTAATTAAACCACACAAGCAATAAGCCTCCTAATTCAGGCGATAGCGAGGAAAGGTGTCTGTATCATTCTCACTAATCGCTTTTTCGCAATAAGGAACAGCGCTAATTGTTTATTTCCTATTGTACTTCGACGAAACGTGAGTAATTCATTGTCATACGAACAGTGTTTGTATTTTGCGTGATGTTTTAAAGTCCTCCAGGAAGTCTGTCGAATGACGAATTGCATTAGCGTAATGGTTAAAGTGTTTGGTTGCTAAGCGAAAAGTTTTGAGTGCAAACCTTTATTTAAAACAATATCGAAATGTCCTACTTCATGAATTTTTTGAAATTTTTAGTGGCAACTAAAAATGACCATACGGAAAGTATACGCTATGGACTTTTACCTCCGCAAACTCTTCAAAATTTCTTGCAATGGTTTACTACATTTAATGCTGCACAATAACTACGTTGAACATCGAAACAAAATTAAGTCATTTATGGGGGAAGGTATCAGTCAAGAAGACGTGTAAAAATCAAATTTTTGGGCCAAGTAGTTTTTGTGAAATCGAATAATAAGTGTGTCAAAGCAGTCGGAACACCATGTGTCTGTACAGGCGAGCAGTGCAGTGATGACAAAATCGCGCACAGCGCGGAATGCGGGGGGCACGTCTCTGTAGCAGGGAAAGGGTTAATGCGGCCGTGGTGGCTTTACTTCATAAACTGCGCGCTTCCCCCTAAACGTAGTTTGCGAACTATACTGTACTATGGCGCTGCTTCTCTTGGCGCGTGCAACTGGCAACGCAGCAATCTCCCGCGTCTGGGCGGGCATGCGCGAGCCGCCAAGATAAAAGAATTGAACTGTAGCATTCCACATCTTTATTCTTCATGTCTACATATTTGCAGCCTTCTGCCACTAGAGGCCCCCAAATTATAGCGTGTTACATGGCGGCGAGGAACGTTAACTATGTCGGTGTGTGAGAAGAGAAACAGCGTGCAGTAATAAGTCCCGAATTCGAAGAGTTCGTTCACGCGTGGAGCACCCTCTCCATCAGCATGACGACACCAGATCATACATGAGTGCTGCGACTTCTGCAACAATCCGACACTTTGCGTGAACTGTCATCGATCATCCTCCGTACAGTCCCGACTTGCCGCCAACCGATTTTCATTTGTTTCCAAAACTTAAAGAAAACCTTCGAATTCTTCACATTGATAGTGAGGAAGAAGCGGTGCAACCAGAGATTAGGTTGTGGCTCCATCTACCAAATCAAACATTCCACAGTGGCGGTATCAACAAACTGGTCTCTCGTTGCGAGAAATGTGCTCTTCACCAGGGTAATTGTGTTGAGAAAGGGTGATTATGTTGAGGAAAAAATATGTAAACATGAAGAAAAAGATATAGAATGTTTATTTTATTTAAAAAACTTCAAAGAGTTTTCACATAAAAAAAATTCGAAGGCATTACTTTTCGGCTGGCCTCGTGTTAAAATTCTTACTTACACACAGGGTGAGTCAGGAGGAAAGGGACATGCTTTGAAGGGTGATAGTATTAGGCCGTGTCCTACATGAGTGACAGAAGCGAGCGACAGCAAGCGACTTCTGGATACGCAACACTCCAGTGACAAGCAGCAGCATCAGGCGACAACCTTGGGTCTCCTGCGTGCGAGCGGCCATGTAGCGCTACAAGATGGCTGCTTAGAGCCAACCAGCTGTTTCTATAAAATGGCGTCCTTAACCTGTAGAATACTGTAGCTGGAGAGTAAGGCTACAGAATTAGGTTTACTTAAGAAAATAAAGCAAAAAGGAATGCTGTGCATAAAATGTACAAAGGGAGGAATCTCCATGGAGAATTTCATAAGTATTGTCAACTAGAAGATCACCAGACAAATGCTTCGAATACACGTGAATGAGCAGAGGAGCATCCGACTATCTCATCAATAAATTAAATGCGAATTTTTTTTTTACATGATCAATACCTTTTAACAGCCAATATATGCTGAGGTATGACTATCACATGACTAAGTACACTAAATACAAACATAAGTACACAGATTGTTACCACTGAAAAACAGCTAGCTGTAATGTAGGGGTAGCGAGTATATCACACACATTTAATTCCTAATGAATTACAATGAACCATGAAATTTTACAGATATTTGATGTTTCGAACGTAATTCATCAGCAGTCAGTGTTCAGGCCAAGCGTTTCAGTTACTCTAAAAAGCCTGTAAAAGTAAAGCTCCCAAAATTTTTTAAAAGAAAGTCAAACATTTTGTTTGACGATTTGTCTCAAATTATGAAAAAAAATATAAGGGAACGTAAGGCGCACTTCATTTTCTATTCATGATTTCGAGCATCATTCAAAGGCACATAGAACGTTTGTCTGATCCACTTATTTCTATTACACAAACCATTTCATAAAATATTTGACTGATTTCTTCCATTTCTGAATTTAAAGTTTTATTCAGAAAACATGATCTCAGTGACTTCTCGTTTGCCTTCCTAATGTACTTGATTCAAATGAAGCCTTTTTGACATTTAAATACCGCTCCAATGTATCTTTTTAAGTGCAAAATAGCTGGGTCTTGAACAGATGAAATTTTTGACACCCCATTTACAGCAGCTTTTCGTGAAATATTTCAATTTTTCCTCGGCTTATTATTTAAGTTTTCGTACCTTACCCTTTTTACTTTCAAGCAGTTAAATATTTTCATGCCGAACTAGACCTCATACTGGTCACTTTGATACCCCGTTTACCTGTTTCTCTCCCTTTGTTTGGCTATGAAAATTTGGACAAACACTCATGGTGTAAGATACAGGGAGTCTTGTTTTCGCTCTCTTCACGCGTTAGCAAAAACGTATCGACTGTTAATCATACGAGGGCTATCCACAAAGTACATTACGTTTTCGTTTGTGTCCGTTAGGGGCGGGGCTAGCGCGGCCATCTTGGTGTCATGGCATTCCGCCGCTCACTCGGCATCCTGCCGTGCTAGTGAGAGGTTCGTGCTGTACTCCATTGAGTTACTGTGACAGTTTGAAATGGCAGAGTTCATTGAAAATGCCGCGAAGTGTGAAGTGCGTACTATAATAAGGTTTCTGACTGCAAAAAACTGTACACCGATAGAAATCTATCGGCAGCTTTGTGAAGTGTATGGGGACAACATAATCACTGAAGGTGGAGTGCGTCAATGGGTCATAAAATTTGAAAACGGCCGAACTAACGTTCACGACGAAGAGCGAAGTGGAAGACCCAGCAAAGTGACTGCCGAACTTGTCGAAAAAGTCGATGCCGCGGTCCGTGAAAACCGTAATTTCACAATAACGGAACTCTCTATGAGTTTTCCATAAATTTCACGAAGTTTGTCGCACGAAATCATTACCGAAAAGCTTGGTTACCACAAGTTTTGTGCAAGATGGATACCAAAAATCTTGACAGAGATTCACAAAAATCAGCGAGTGGCTGCAGGGTTAACGTTTTTGGACGCTTACGAGAAAGATGGCGACTCATTACTCGATCGCATCGTTACTGGTGACGAAACATGGGTTAAGCATGTGAACTGCGAGACAAAATTGCAGTCAATGCAGTGGGAGCACACAAATTCCCCCCAAAAACCCAAGAAATGCATGCAGGCAATGTCGGCAAGGAAGGTGATGGCGACTGTCTTTTGGGACAGAAAAGGTGTGATTTTTGTGGATTTCCTGGAAAGAGGCACTACAATAAACTCTCAAAGGTATTGCCAAACTCTGCACAACCTCAGAAGAGCAATACAAAACAAGCGCAGGGGAACATTGGGCTCAAAGATCTTGCTGATTCACGACAACACCCGGGCCCACACGTCAAATGTCACTCGTGAAGTTCTCGAATCTTTTAAGTGGGAGTTGTTTCCTCATCCGCCGTACAGTCCCGACCTGGCACCGAGCGACTTCCACTTATTCCCAGCAATGAAGAAATGGTTGGCTATGCAGCGTTTTGATGACGACGCACAGCTTCAAGAAGAGGTAACCACATGGTTGAAGGCGCAGGCGGCCGAATTTTACGACGAAGGAATTTCCAAGCTCGTCCATCGCTACGATAAGTGCCTTAATTTAAATGGCAACTATGTAGAAAAGTAGTATTTAAGTGTGGCTTTCATCTGTATATAATAAAAAAATTCCAATACTTTATTTATTTTTAATTCCAAAACGTAATGTACTTTGTGAATAGCCCTCGTATGATAAAATAGTCCTTTCTGCGTGCTGTCATTTCCAAAATTCGTCGTTTCGATATATTGAACCTTTTATGAGATACTTCGATTTTTACTACCACAAGATTCCCGAAGCGCAGGAACGGTTCGGACGCGCCGCGAGCGACCCGTCCGCGGAAATACACTACTGGAAATTAAAATTGCTACACCAAGAAGAAATGCAGATGATAAACGGTTAATTATTGGACAAATATATTATACTAGAACTGACATGTGATTACATTTTTACGCAATTTGGGTGCATAGATCCTGAGAAATCAGTACCCAGAACAACCACCTCTGGTCGTAATAACGGCCTTGATACGCCTGGGCATTGAGTCAAAAAGAGCTTGGATGGCGTGTACTGGTACAGCTGCCCATGCAGCTTCAACACGATACCACAGTTCACCAAGAGTAGTGACTGGCGTATTGTGACGAGCCAGTTGCTCGGCACCATTGACCAGACGTTTTCAATTGGTGAAAGATCTGGAGAATGTGCTGGCCAGGGCAGCAGTCGAACATTTTCTTTAACCACATAGGCCCGTACAGGAACTGCAACAGGCGGTCGCGCATCATCCTGCTGAAATGTAGGGTTTCGCAGGGATCGAATGAAGGGTAGAGCCACAGGTCGTAACACATTTTAAATGTAACGTCCACTGTTCAAAGTGCCGTCAATACGAACAAGAGGTGACCGAGACGTGTCTTGCAAACGTCCCCATCTGTTGACTCAGGGATCGAGACGTGCCTGCATGATCCGTTACAGCCATGCGGATAAGATGCCTTTCATCTCGACTGCTAGTGATACGAGGCCGTTGGGATCCAGCACCGCGTTCCGTATTACCCTCCTGAACCCACCGATTCCATATCCTGCTAACAGTCATTGGATCTCGAACAACGCGAGCAGCAATGTCGCGATACGATAAACTGCAATCGCGATAGGCTACAATCCGACCTTTATCAAGTCGGAAACGTGATGGTACGCATTTCTCCTCCTTACACAAGGCATCACAACAACGCTTCACCAGGCAACGCCGGTCATCTGCTGTTTGTGTATGAGAAATCGGTTGGAAACTTTCCTCATGTCAGCACGTTGTAGGTGTCGCCACTGGCGCCAACTTTGTGTGAATGCTCTGAAAAGCTAATCATGTGCATATCACAGCATCTTCTTCCTGTCAGTTAAATTTCGCGTCTGTAGTACGTCAACTTCGTGGTGTAGCAATTTTAATGGCCAGTAGTGTAACAAACAATACCTCAAGAATGAAAAGAGATATCATTCCGGTCTCAATTTTAAATACAAGTTAGATATATTGGTTACATTTCATACGCAATAATGTATGGCCTTAAATGAACTATACGTACACATCGTGATTTTACCTCTGCAAATTCTTAAAAATTTCGTGCAGCTGTGTACTCAGTTTCGTGCAGCACAGTAAGTATGACGAATAACGAAAATAAACTCTGACCTTTATCATTTAAGGATATCAAGCTATAGGTTACATGTTACGGTGGTTAAATTATAAGCGGTTAAATTATAAGTTTGGTTACATATTTGTTAAAGTAAAGTTCCCCATCTAAGTCAGGCTATTTAGATCATTACATTAATCACTGTGTTGTCGTGTTACCCTGTAAATTGCTGTTATTTGCCACACTAAATGTCACTTGGTAGGTACAATTTATGAACAAAGCAGATGTGTAAACTACAATGGGCCTGACAATCTTAAATTCCGTTCTTTTCCTTCGTAATTTAACGAATATTTCACGTTGTTGACATGACAGCTGTCTTGTTCATATCATCCCTCCATACATCTAAGGGACACCAAAGGAAATAAGTTAAGTTTCTTGCAAACTTGAACACTGAAAATTTGCATTGACTTGAAAATGCAACGAATACAAATAGGTGCCTTTAAACTATCAATCATTGCTTTTGGAGTTTTGCTTTATCAATTATCGACACAAACACAATGAAAGTGATTAGAAATGGGTTAAGAAAGCACGATTTTCATAGCACATACTTCTCATCTCTGTTATTCGAAGTGTATAAACAAAAAGGAATTACTGTACTGAGGCCAGAAGCGTCATATTTGCGTGTCGCATTACTGTATGGAGTACGCATTTAAGGCCAGTTGCGTTCCTTATGCTGTGTTGTTCACTAAAACAGTGTAACATTTACTATATAAAATAAATATCGCGTGCACAAGACAGAAACAACGAACAAGAAGCAATTGTAAACACTCGTCTGTTAATGTTTTGTGGGATCCAAGATGGCGGCACGCCCCGCCCACTGGCTTCAAAACAACTTACGGCGTAAGTCTGTAGCGCCATCTCCCCTTATTCTACCTCCATGGATTGTGTTTTGTCGCCTGAAGCTGTCGCTCGCTTCCGTCGCTCACGTAGGACACGGCCAATGCTGTAAATACAGCACGTGTCTCACCGATACAAATAGTGTTGCAGAAACTTAAATAAATGGCTTGTGATTGTTGGTTTATTAAGGAACTATTAACAGCTTTCGAACCTGAATGATAAAACTTTTTAATTGCTATACCTAGAGTAAATAATGGGAGTGATGAGATTCAGGCTGTAGAAAAAATGTTTCAGTTGCCAATTTTTCCCAATAGTGGACTCAGGCCCACAACTACTAGCACAGGAATGAAAGAACAGGTATTCAACAATCCATAAATAAGCATAACCAGATTACAGGAGTTCACTGTTGTCCAAACAATCAGTAAAGTTCCGCCCTGTCACGCTACACTAATTAACGCTGACCACTAGTAACACTATTACGCGATACAATGGGAAAAATCCTCTATCATGTATTTCACAGTGGTATGCAGATTAAGGATGATTAAGGATATAAATGTCAAGAGCGCTGTGATAAATGAATGCTGCTGCCATTGAAATGGTCCTTTACCTGTATTATGCCCACGTCTCCTTTTTTCCGATCCTAGAACTAACTTACCGAATTCAACGTGGAATCCGTCTTTATTATAAACAGATACTTATTTACAACTCTGAAAACTTATTGTTACTTTTCGGAATGCATGACGAGTATGATGTTCGCAAGTTCTTTCACAGAAAAAAGGTAGAAATAGCTTCCAGAATTGAAATGAATATACTAATTGAAGATACAATGAGCTGTTGCATTAATTTATCTGCTAGAATGGCTACCGCAGTTTAGGATCACGTGGTTGTGAGACCAGAGACATCTAATGGTGCCTTCAGTAGTCCAGCGCCTCGAACGATCATAAAAATCGATACACGGATTCCACTCTCTTTCAGATTCTGAAGGTGGCAGGGGTAAAATACAGAGAGCGAAACGCTATTTACAATTTGTACAGAAACCAAATGGCAGTTATTAGAGTTGAGGGGCATGAAAGGGAAGCATTGGTTGGGAAGGGAGTGAGACAGGGTTGTAGCCTCTCCCCGATGTTATTCAATCTGTATATTGAGCAAGCAGTGAAGGAAACAAAAGAAAAATTTGGAGTAGGTATTAAAATCCATGGAGAAGGAATAAAAACCTTGAGGTTCGCCGATGACATTGTAATTCTGTCAGAGACAGCAAAGGACTTGGAAGAGCAGTTGAACGGAATGGATAGCGTCTTGAAAGGAGGATATAAGATGAACATCAACAAAAGCAAAACGAGGATAATGGAATGTAGTCGAACTAAGTCGGGAGATGCTGAGGGAATTAGATTAGGAAATGAGACACTTAAAGTAGTAAAGGAGTTTTGCTATTTGGGGAGCAAAATAACTGACGATGGTCGAAGTAGAGAGGATATAAAATGTAGACTGGCAATAGCAAGGAAAGCGTTTTTGAAGAAGAGAAATTTGTTAACATCGAGTATAGATTTAAGTGTCAGGAAGTCATTACTGAAAGTATTTGTATGGAGTGTAGCCATGTATAGAAGTGAAACATGGACGATAAATAGTTTGGACAAGAAGAGAATAGAAGCTTTCGAAATGTGGTGCTACAGAAGAACGCTGAAGATTAGATGGGTAGATCACATAACTAATGAGGAGGTATCGAATAGAATTGGGGAGAAGAGGAGCTTGTGGCACAACTTGACTAGAAGAAGGGATCGATTGGTAGGACATGTTCTGAGGCATCAAAGGATCGCCAATTTAGCATTGGAGGGCAGCGTGGGGGGTAAAAATCGTAGAGGGAGTCCAAGAGATGAATACACCAAGCAGATTCAGAAGGATGTAGGTTGCAGTAGGTACTGGGAGATGAAGAAGCTTGCACAGGATAGAGTAGCATGGAGCAGCTGCATCAAACCAGTCTCAGGGCTGAAGATCACAACAACAAAAATCTAGCTGGCAATGAGGCGGCTGATGTTTCACGCTAGAACTTCACTCGTCTGAGCAAGCGCTCAAACCACTTTCCTCTTACTGTGCCTCTGGCCTCTCTGATAGCGGATATCTCGTAACGTGATCATGAACCTATACCCCATAGCTCCCAGATTGTCCTATAGAAGTGTGAGGAACTCTCCACATACGCGAAGCATCCTCCAGGTGACCTGACGCGCTGAACACATTTGTGTCGCCACAGAGCGTGATTTGTGGTCTCACGAAAGGTCGACAACAATGCCACAAGGGACAGAAAACAATCTTGGAAAGGCTAAAGATAGGTAAGGAAATGGGATATGTCCTTTTGAAGGTAACCATTCTGACAAGAGTCTGAATCGATTTAAGAAAACGGCGGAGAACAATCTGCATGGGCGTCCGGGCATTTGAACCGGTATCCGGTGTTTTTAATCACTGCGCCATCTCACTCGGTTCTCAACTTCGATCAAACTCCTTGATTTGCGTGTGTTGGCTGAGTGGTCATGGATTAGGGTAGCTGCTTACATGCTTTCGATGTCTTGTGAATCCATGCCATGACGCACCGCCGCCATCACCAGGGACCGGGTTTTACAGTCTACGCTTCTGCAGGATAGGTTCTCCAATTTATCTGGTCAGAATCGTGCACTCCTTGAAGACTCTAACGCAATGACTGATAAGATTTATTGCATCGATAAAAAACAGAAGGTACTCGGCCATCACTGACAGCTTTACGTCTGTTTCATCCTAGGCTAAAGTTATTAGCTAGCAGCACTGTGCTCTGTGTTTAGTGTGTCGACTGCTTTTGGGTACGAAGGCAGATGTGACACGTGTAGATAAAACGATAAACGAAGTAAAAATTGTGAACAGCGAAAACAAAACAAAATAGCAATCAAAAATCCCATTGTACACTGCATTGGATGCTACGTTATGAGTTTCAATCGTAACTGGATTTGGGGTACTTCTTTTCATTCCATTATTTAATTTATTTACCGTTTCTGTATAGCAGCGTTGTCCGTGCTCGCCAAAATTTTCTTCGGCTTTACTCAGTTACGAAAAAAATTCACAAACATTGTGAGGCAAAAATGGCTTAATTTTCTCTATCTAAATGAAGTTGAGGAGCTGAAACTTGAGAAATTGCTTTTCTTGTAACAGTTTTAATCATTTTATTGATGCTGTTAAGAAGAATAAATAAAGCTGTTTTTAGGTGGAAAGGAAGTTAACTGTTATGAAGGTTTTCCAGATGGTTACCCAACATACGTTCGTCAACGGAACGGAGAAAATCGAGCTGTTTTCAGTAGTCAATATTAACTTTGTCTTCTCTAACCAGGAATTTGATATTTTCGAAAGTTCTTCATGTATACTGATGTCAGGTAGATGTTATATACCTAACTCTGGTGAAGTGTTTAGTGTACAAAATGGAAAATTTGTCTGCGACTCACAAAGTCCTCAATTGTAAATTCATGATGCACAGGAAGGTAATACACGAAATGAAATGATTTTATGGCATTGTTGGCCGGGAAGCCCCATGCGGGCAAGTTCGGCCGCCGTATTGCAAGTCCTTTTTAGTTCGCCACTTCGGCGACTTGCGAGTCAATGATGACAAAGAACACACAACAACCAGTCATCACGAGGCAGAGAAAATCCCTGACCCCCGCCGGGAATTGAACCCGGGACCCCGTGTGCGGGAAGCGAGAACGCTACCGCAAGACCAGGAGCTGCGGACACAAAATATGTTTAGATGACAATATCCAAATCATTTTTTCAATAATTCACTTTTGGCAATAATTTCTGGAGTAAATACTGATTGTTAAAAATCTTATATTTAATGTATATAGAATATAACAATTTGGAAAGAACATTATGGATATAGCCTAAGTTTTGTTTCTTTACGAAAACTTGACTATTTGTCGACTGCTATCAGAAGATAATCAAGCGCTGTTGTTTTTAAACTAACGAAAGTCACAACTTTCGTTAGTTTAAAAATTGGATCAAGATGGGAACGACATTTGTTCTCGTGAATTCTCGAAAATTTTCAAGAAAACATTTACAGTGCTGAGCTCTCGGGACGTAAGTGCAAACAGCTGTACAAATATCGAGATGATGTGTGCTTTAAATTAAGTGTGACATGCTGCTGAATTTTCCGTACATTTACCCAATTTATCACCGTGAATGAGAAATATAACAAATCCTTTGCCATTTTTGAATTTTCGAGTTTTGGAGGATGATTCACGTAAGGTCATGATCACTGACAGTAGTGATCATCCGCTCCTTTCTTATCAGAGAGATACAAAAATAATAAAAATTCTTCTTACAAGGTCTGCTTTGTTTTAAAAATAGTTCCTATATGCCTTGACGTTTTAGTTGCTTCGCTAGAGGATCTTGCACGTATATATTTTCTGCACATGTCGATATTCCTATACTCAAAAAGGTATACAGTTGTAAGCAGCAAATCATACTGATGGTGTTTTTCACATCAAAGTTCATTAAGGGAAAAATTGCGATAAAAAGTTATCTCAATATTACGCGGTGAACTGCCAAATTAATCATTTTAATTTTTGAATACTCGCAGTGTATTTAGGATAGCGGAATTTAAAAGGCACTAAACACTTCCATTCAGATTCAGTAGCAGAAGTAGAAGGCAAAATCTCGGTAAGCAAAGTCACTTTTTAAAAATTCGAAAATGCTCGATACCATTCCACAACAGGCGATCACCAAGTTTCTACTTCACATTGAACACAGTGAGGCATTTATTCCATTTGACGAAACTGTTATCTCAGTGCTTTTCTCATGAGCTGAAATGAGAATTTGACTCTTGAGAAATGCCTACGGTGCTCGAGCTTCCATGGCTCGTCTTCCAAATCTAGTTAAGGAATTCGAACCTGTTCGGCAGTTTCATTAATGAAAGACATAAGAGCTAATTCTGTTCCTAGTTATCGAAAAAAAGACTGGAAAAAACTTTGTCAAGTAAATGGGCAGAATATCATTAGTATTTTGTATGAACTAGAGAATAGTCACTAAGTCTGGAACTTTTACGTTGATTATTCAGGTCTGTGTTGTCCTACTGTACCTGGAACCGTTCCTATGAACTTAGCGATATTCTCACTAGATCATATCCATCAACAATAAATGAAAAAAGAAAGTTACATAAACAGATTCACTTCTCACATAAAAAGTTCTTGATCTTTTATATACAAGCATATTTCCTTCATTACGAAGTTTGGCACAGATAAACAAAAACAAGTGTTATTATTTCTATACGAAGGCACGTGACATATAATCCATAAGGAATATGTCACTTGTAAGAAATATACCCACAAGACAAGTATACAATATAGTGTCGTTACGGTATGTAAATATTCTATCATGGTCCTGTACCCATGAATTCTGCAGCACTTGTCATAAATTATATTGCATGCTAGTTACAAGCTTATTCTTCTTTAACAGCATTTGTGACAAATAACAAAATTTATTTATTTTATTAACTATGAGCCACGATTCAAGACAATTTTTCACATTGATGTTACGTCTTTGACTGACGCCGGCAAATGGCAGTAACTTGTGGCACGTATATAATAGCTGATTAGGGTACCGTAATCGAAAAAGTAACAACTTTCTTTGATGTTAACTGGGCCGCTGTGGACATGTAATATTTCGAAACACCTCATATCGTTAACAGGGAATTACCAATAGTCTGGATTGAGAACGCACAGAGAGAACTATAACTTATTAGAATCAGTGGTTGTTCATTCATTCATTCATTGTAAAACACAGACACACACACAGAGAGAGAGAGAGAGAGAGAGAGAGAGAAGCCATTTATGATGTGATAGTTGCTTCTGTCTATTGCGTATTCTTTTTCTTCTTCTGAAGCCCATTTCTCGTACGGGAAGAATTTGCATCACACATTCCCTGTGTATGTGTGTGTTGACACTAAAACTAGAAAAAAAGTGAGGAGACAAACTGAGAAAAAAAACCTTCTCACTGCACCCTGCAGAATACTAACCTCTGTAATTTGCCTTGTTTTCAATTTTCTTCAATTTGGTCTGCACTTGTAACAGCAGTTTAACTCGTTCCATAGGCGCCATTATGGTTTTTGAAATTGCAGATGCTGTGCCACCAGCAAGCATGTCCAGGAGAAGGGACTGACGACTCGACTTAGATTCCTTAGACGACTCATCTTCCGGCATTCAGAGCAATACACAGTTTAAATGTGAGACTTAATTCAGGGAAACATTTTCCCTTTCATAACTCTCAGGAAGGAAATATGTGATTCATGATAAAGAATTATAAAACTCTACTACTGATTTAAAAATTTCTGTGAAATGCATAATAGTAACTCTTTGGTTTCTTTTATCGTTCACTTTCTCTGGATCCACGATGAGTTAGTTATGATTAAATTGCTTTTTTTAACCAGACAAACTAATTAACATGACTATAATAAATAATGAATTGCGTGAAAAGCATTTTCTTTGTTTTATTGATAAAAGAGGGAAAAACATAAGAAATTTTATTTTCGACTGTAAAAGTTTTGATCCCACATTTCCAAAGCATTTCATAGCAATTTCTACGAAACGTAATGCGCATTTCTTCTCATCGCAAGAGCACAAGATGAGACCCGACTGTAATGAGAACGTTACATTACATGTGAAACACCTACACGCAAGGAAATAGGCGGTGTCAGTTAGCAAATAATAGTGCTCCAGCACCTATTGTTTAGAAACAGTTTTGTGAAGTTATTTCCATTATTTTCATCTCTTACGTAATTATAGTAATTGAAGGGAAACATGGAATATCAGAGAGAAATGAGACACCAGCAGCACTTGTATAGGAGCGACTTCGAATTGTTTAAGCTGAGAAAATTGCTTATTTTGCATGTCGCTCTCTGCTTTCGACGCATCTGTATAATACAAAGTTATCTGTAAATTTCATTTCGTAATAAAACTCATTAATACGATTTGCTTGAACTGTTGCCTAGCGATCCGAGGAAGCAGGTTTTCTGGACTCCCATCTTTGACGACTAGGCAGGATTCATTATTTGACGACGAGGCCCAAATGTAACTAATTTTGCTTTAGAAGCGAAAGTGTTGCAGGTCTTTGACGATTGTGGCTCAGATGTAGCAACAATATGACTTTTGACGTGTTATTAACACGCCTATGAAGTTTTCTCTTTGGCTACAGTTTTGGTAGCTTACTTGGTAGATTACATAATGTAGGAGTGAATTCCATACAAGTTTCCTGCGTTCCACATTCACTGATTTGACTGGTAGTGTAGTGAACAAAATTTCGTGTTTTTGAATAAATACACAAAGTCTTTCTGCAAAAACTCACGTCTTCTACTGTTTCATACCTCCCAGAGTTCTTAGAAAACTAAAGAAAGCCAAATGTGTTATTATTTTTTAGTTTTCAGTGTTTGTGGCACTACATAAGCTCTCCATTGCAAAACCTATGTTACAGATCAATATAAACAACACTATTCGCACTCATCCGATATCGTATTCAAAGGTGTTTCTCGCTGGCCACTTGGTGCGCTGCTGTCGCAGAGTGTGATAAAAATGGACAGGAGTGTTGCGACTGTTTATTTAAGACTGTGGCATAAATCTTGTAGCAGACTACTCGTGGTACAGTGGAGGTGAATTGTTAGTGGAAGTACAAATTCAAAATGTTTATATCTCCTGTAACAGAAACTAAAAGATTTCACTGAAAATTTTAGCGAAACATATTCTTTTTTGTGCATGCGCTTTATACGCCATCCTACAGCCACCCCACGACTCGTGCCTTGTGGCTACATTTCGAAACACAATGGATTTCCTTTCATCATTGTATTAGCTTCCTAGAAAGACGTTGTTGATCATCCTAATGTGTAGGAGAGTGTGTTGCACCTTCAAGCAGTTTTCACACTTTCGTTACTAGCTGGTTATATAATAAAAGTTTAATATATTTTCTTATTTCATTTTTAAATAATAGCATTAAGTGCTGCGGTCTTCCTCTGAAATTATAAAAATTACTTCGGAAATTTAATGTTTTTCCAAACGTGAAAAGACATGTTACAAGGCTAGGTTCGCCATGATTCTCTCCCAAAAAAACGGGACAAATGCATATTAGCTATTAAGTATAGGGCGAACGTTTATAAAACCGACAAACTGCGGGGCGGATTCCTGACAGGAAGTGGAGGAAAAAAGGACTTGTGAGCATGTGTCCGGAAATGCATCGTTGCCACAGTAAATGACGCTGACGAATGACCGTTCTGGCCAGGAGCCGTGTGTTCCTTGCGTGCTGCAGGCTCCATGATTGACGCAGCTCACTGTAAGCAGCAGAATGGTCTGGTATTCATGTCGGGAACAAGCCGAGATGATGTTTGTGTACGGCAAAGCAGATGGAGACAGTTGATATGCAGTACGACTATACCAAAACAAGTACCCTCACAGACACCAACCACATCACACAACATTTCAAGAGAAAGTGGTTTTTGGGTGTTTGTGTGATCATGGGTAGTTTCAGACAGACGATTGTACATAGAGATGGCTGACAGTGCGTACATCAGATCTGGAGCTTGTAGTAGGGTTCGTCCCAGTATCATGTAGAACCCAGTCCTCCAAAACCGATGTACGTGCAGTCCGCCACCTATACTTCCACAGTATTCAAAATAAAAGGTCAAAACAAGATCTGTTCTTTCAATTATTAACTCGTTGAAACAGTAAACCAAGAACATTTAACACTCTGTTGTTTTGCGTGTATATAAAAAAATGTTTTTTACAAGTCAATTTTTTCTCGTAGTAATTGAAAACATATGACATCCTCTAGCTTACAATATTTCATACATTACTGAATAATGTGGTTCACTGCGTAAGCAAGCACTATCTTGTATGCAAAATTTTGCTATCGTAGGTTTAATATTGAATGAGATAATGGGACCTAAGTATGCAAGAACGTTGACTACCGGAAAATGAAACAAAAGATTAGCATGTCATTTTCTTCTCAGTGATAAAATGTCGAAACATTCAATCTCCATAACTTTGTTGATTCTGAATGTCATTTTCATCTTCTTTAGTTTTCTTTCTTTTCTTTGTTATACTGGCCTATTTTTTCGGGCTTCAAGCAGTTTTTCCAACTACAGTGACACATTACCTGACCACACCTAGCACCCCACTTTTCATGTTGTCCCATGTTCTGATGCCTAGACTGCTCATTGTTTTTAATCTACCTTTTACGCCATCATCAAAACAGTTTATGGCGTCCATCAAACCAATCTGAAAAGCTGACATGTCAACAGAAACATAAACGCTGGCGAAAAAATATTATTAAACTCAAGTAATCTACTTGTATCGACAGCTGATCCGGCAAAAAAGGACTGTAAATCTTGTTACCTTAGGCGAGTCCCGTACATGTTCGATTATATGACTTAGTTACTGCTCAGCCCACATCCAAACATTGCGCCGATTCACTTTATCAGAGATACGGAGGGTGGGTTCGTCACTGAAAGCGCTTTTATTGAGAAAATCATCTTCAGTCTGCACTTTGTTTAAACATTTCTTCACAAAACTTGGCTCCCTTTTCGTCGCCACTTTTGTAGGATTTAAATGACAGGCGTTTCGGTAGTACCACTTACACTGTGACAGTAGGTGTATTCAATTCTGACCTGGCACGTCTCGTTGATTTACCCGCACTATGAACGACAGTGTAAGAACAGACTGAAAACAAGTAGTCTGGCGTACCGACTCGCTGCACTGTCCAAGGCAGCTGTACGCGCCTTCAGCTGCACAAAGAGAACGCTGGTTAGCCTGCTAGCCAAGCTGCAGCAGTGCCATAACAGGTCGAGAACGTCATGCCTGCTCCGTTAAGTCAGTAGTCTCACACGCTTTTACAAAAGCTATCCATAAAAAAATTATTTTTACTTTGTCTATAGCTTAGTATGTCAGCTTCATGATAAAGTGTTCATCTCCTCGCTAATGGTCATACTTATTGTGGCATTTGCACTTAAGATACTGTGCGAAATTCGGAAAAGTCTGCAATGAAAAATGTGAATCACTATGATTTTGCGACTGGTACATATTACACCATGTGTTGCTGCAAACGAAATGTAGCTAAGATATTGAATTTTTCTTTAGGCATGGGAGGAGCACTACCTGTCTCCAGTCTCGAGAAAATGGAATTTATGTATGGAGCTTACTTCCAATTGCAAGCGCGTGAGATTGAAATATTCGTAGCGTAACTCATATCACCTAAAACGTTCGAGATATCGAAACGAGATTTTGGCAAATGCTAGCACACGGAGAGTGTTTTGCCACGAGGTTAACGTGCAGAACTTAACCTACGATGATATAGCTGAATCTACATTTTCATTTAATTTTCTTTTTTCTATCAAATACTGTACTTTTTAAAAGAGCATTGCTTGTACGAAAATAAACGTGAAATTTTTTCTCCCACATTACAGCAAATCGACACAAGAATTTTTCCCATAAGGTGTTGATCTCCCTTGTCACCTATAGCTTATTAAATAAGACGCACTGTTTCAAGATCCTGTCGCAATAGCTATTTCAAGGTGAGTTTGCGCAGTTTATACATTTTGACAAAAAGCAATATTTAACTTGGCAATTAGATAAATGTATGCGCTACCCAAACCTGCTACTGATGGAGCTTCTCTGAAGTGAAAAAGTGGAACAATTTGGATGAAAATAAATCGTCAATTCTGTTGCAATTTCAGGGAATCCTGTATCCCAGTGTCTAATAATGAGTAGCTGGGGCGGAAACTTACCAAAGTATTTTCTTCCTGCACCTCAGTTATATTTGACATAGAGTACGAGTTTCCATTCCTCTTACTGTGCAGCGTGAGGGAATGAATGTTCTTGCTACAGATACCTTTTAATTCATCAGTGGTACTGACTTTGACGAATAGTTGACAAGGTTCTGCTAGTCGTCAGTACGTGCACAGCTACACAGTTAACGAGAATTTTGTTGAGTCACTTCTATTCTGCAGTAAAAATGCAGTATTGTCCTTATAGAAATAACAAAGGACAGCTGCCAACATGAGTAACTTAGAAATACACTCCTGGAAATTGAAATAAGAACACCGTGAATTCATTGTCCCAGGAAGGGGAAACTTTATTGACACATTCCTGGGGTCAGATACATCACATGATCACACTGACAGAACCACAGGCACATAGACACAGGCAACAGAGCATGCACAATGTCGGCACTAGTACAGTGTATATCCACCTTTCGCAGCAATGCAGGCTGCTATTCTCCCATGGAGACGATCGTAGAGATGCTGGATGTAGTCCTGTGGAACGGCTTGCCATGCCATTTCCACCTGGCGCCTCAGTTGGACCAGCGTTCGTGCTGGACGTGCAGACCGCGTGAGACGACGCTTCATCCAGTCCCAAACATGCTCAATGGGGGACAGATCCGGAGATCTTGCTGGCCAGGGTAGTGACTTACACCTTCTAGAGCACGTTGGGTGGCACGGGATACATGCGGACGTGCATTGTCCTGTTGGAACAGCAAGTTCCCTTGCCGGTCTAGGAATGGTAGAACGATGGGTTCGATGACGGTTTGGATGTACCGTGCACTATTCAGTGTCCCCTCGACGATCACCAGTGGTGTACGGCCAGTGTAGGAGATCGCTCCCCACACCATGATGCCGGGTGTTGGCCCTGTGTGCCTCGGTCGTATGCAGTCCTGATTGTGGCGCTCACCTGCACGGCGCCAAACACGCATACGACCATCATTGGCACCAAGGCAGAAGCGACTCTCAACGATGAAGACGACACGTCTCCATTCGTCCCTCCATTCACGCCTGTCGCGACACCACTGGAGGCGGGCTGCACGATGTTGGGGCGTGAGCGGAAGACGGCCTAACGGTGTGCGGGACCGTAGCCCAGCTTCATGGAGACGGTTGCGAATGGTCCTCGCCGATACCCCAGGAGCAACAGTGTCCCTAATTTGCTGGGAAGTGGCGGTGCGGTCCCCTACGGCACTGCGTAGGATCCTACGGTCTTGGCGTGCATCCGTGCGTCGCTGCGGTCCGGTCCCAGGTCGACGGGCACGTGCACCTTCCGCCGACCACTGGCGACAACATCGATGTACTGTGGAGACCTCACGCCCCACGTGTTGAGCAATTCGGCGGTACGTCCACCCGGCCTCCCGCATGCCCACTATACGCCCTCGCTCAAAGTCCGTCAACTGCACATACGGTTCACGTCCACGCTGTCGCGGCATGCTACCAGTGTTAAAGACTGCGATGGAGCTCCGTATGCCACGGCAAACTGGCTTGACACTGACGGCGGCGGTGCACAAATGCTGCGCAGCTAGCGCCATTCGACGACCAACACCGCGGTTCCTGGTGTGTCCGCTGTGCCGTGCGTGTGATCATTGCTTGTACAGCCCTCTCGCAGTGTCCGGAGCAAGTATGGTGGGTCTGACACACCGGCGTCAATGTGTTCTTTTTTCCATTTCCAGGAGTGTAGATATCTCTGAGTACTGAAGCAGCTAAACAAAAGCAAGTCCTCCGGTCCAGATTGTATACCAATTACGTTCGTTTCAGAGTATGCTGATGCAATAGCCCCGTTCTTAACCATCATATACAACCGCTCGCTCGACGAAAGATCCATACCCAAAGATTGGAAAGTCGCACAGATCATACCAATATTCAAGAAAGGCAATAGGAGTAATCCACCAAATTACAGGTGTAACGTCCCCTTAGAAAAATTATAAATGACTGTGCTTAAACTGACACACGATATTTTTAGCGCAACGCAATCTGATTTTCAATAATACCTACAAATAATGGCCCTGACTAACATTAACCTATACCTTTCACAAATCACTTACCACACAAAAACCTTCGTTACTCGAACTACTGCAACACAGCGAGCGCCACTACTGCCAGCTAAATAAAGGATTCAAACTACAAGGCACTGATAGGCATAGTTAGCAAATGAAAGATTTTGATAGAGAACAAACAATGTATTTACCTTAATAGTGTTCAAAAGTCATTATATATCCGCTCTCAAAACTCCGCCATCTTACTCCCCATTTCCACCACTGCTGGAGGCTCACCACCAATTGCGCAACGCCGCGCGCTGTTAACAGCCAACTGCCCAACACTACAATGGCGAATAATACTCCAACAATGCAAACCAACCACAGCCTTCACACAGCACAGTCAGTGATTTTCAAATAGAGCGCTACATGGCGTTATCAACATAAAAACCTATACAGCCTACTTACACAGGCTCTTACCATTAATTTCGATATGCAGCAGGATTTTGGAACATACATTGTGTTCAAACTTCGTGAATTACCTCGAAGAGAACGGTCTATTGACACACAGTCCACACAGATTTAGAAAATATTGATCTTGTGAAACACAGCAAGCTCTTCACTCACACGAAGTGTTGGATGCTATCGACAAGGGATTTCAAATTTATTCCGTATTTCTAGATTTTCAGAAGGCTTTTGACACCGTACCTCGCAAACGGGTTGTAAAGAAATTGAGTTATGTAACTGGATTCGTGATTTCCTATCAGAAAAATCACAGTTCGTAATAACTGACGGAAAGTCATCGGAAAGACAGAAGTTATTTTCCCAAGGCAGTATTATAGGCCCTCTGCTGTTCCTTACCTATATGAACGATTTAGGAGGCAATCTGAGCAGCCGTCTTAGGCTGTTTGCAGTTGATGCTGTCGCTTATCGTCTAGTAAAGTCATCAGAAGATCAAATCAAATTGCAAAACGATTTAGAAAAGATATCTACGTGGTACGAAAATTGGTAATTGATCCTCAATGAAGAAAAGTGTGAGGTCATCCACTTGTGTGCTAAAGGTATCCGTTAAACTTCCGTTGCACGATAAATCAATCAAATCGAAAGGTCGTAAATTCAGCTAAATACCTAGGAATTGCAATCACGAACAACTTAATTTGGAAAGAACACATAAAAACTTTTATGGGAAAAGCGACGCAAAAACTGTGTTGTATTGGCAGAACATTTAGAACATGCAACAGCTCTACTCAAGAGACTGCCTACACTACGCTTGTCCATCCTCTCTTGGAGTACTGCTGTGAGGTATGGAATCCTTTTCAGACAGCATTAACAGAGAACATCGAGAAAGTTTTGTATTTTCAAGAAATAGGGGAGAGGTCGCGCACATCAAACAGGATTTGAGACGGACATCATTAAAATAAAGGCTTTCTCGTTGCAGCGGGATCTTCTCCCGAAATTTCAGTCATTAACGTTCTCCTCTGAATACGAAACTGTTTTATTGACACCGATCTACATAGCAAGAAACGATCATCACAATAAAACAAGGGAAATTAGAGCTCTTACAGAAATAAGTAGGTGTTCGTTTTCTCCACGCACTGTTCGGATGTGGAATAACAAAATTATTGTGAAGGCGGTTCGATGAACACTCTTCCAGGCACTTAAATGTGACGTGCAGAGTAGCCATGAAGATATAAATGTGGAATTGGTGCCTATCTCTTCTATCAGTCCTACCTAGTAAGGATTCCAGACTGATGGAAATACTCAGGAATCGGTCGAACAAGTACCTTGTGAGCCACTTCCTTCATGGACGAGTTACCTTTGCTTAAGATTCTTCCTATGAATCTCAGTCTGACATCTGCTTTTCCTACTACTTGTTTTATGGTCGTTACAGTTAAGGTCGCTCTGGACAGTTAGTCCTAGATATTTTAAGGTGTATGCTGTTTCCAGCAATTTCTCATCAATCGTGTGGTTACACAGGAGTAGCTTTCCTTTCCTATGTGCTACTTCCAAATAAACTGAGTTTCGTTAGTGTTTCAATATTTTTTTATGCTTGAAAATTGAAATTTGTACTAGCTTCCAGTAGTTACTGTTTCAAAAATAAACTTTTAACTGGTTTTTGATAATACGTCTGCTTAATTTGATTTCACTTACTGTTTATTGATATGAGTAGGATAATGCTGTAGCAGACAGAGGACTAAGTATAGTACATGACGAAAGTTTCCAACCGGTTTCTCATACACAAACAGCAGTTGACCGGCGTTGCCTGGTGAACCGTTGTTGTGATGCCTCGATTAAGGAGGAGAAATGCGTACCATCACGTTTCCGACTTTGATAAAGGTCGGATTGTAGCCTATCGCGATTGCGGTTTATCGTATCGCGACACTGCTGCTCGCGTTGGTCGAGATCCAATGAGAGTTAGCAGAATATGGAATCGGTGGGTTCAGTGGGGTAATACGGAACGCCGTGCTGCTTCCCAACGGCCTCGTATCACTAGCAGTCGAGATGACAGCCATCTTATCCGCATGACTGTAACGGATCGTGCAGCCACGTCTCGATCCCTGAGTCAACAGATGGGGACGTTTGCAAGACAACAACCAACTGCACGAACAGTACGACGACGTTTGCAGCAGCATGGACTATCAGCTCGGAGACCATGGCTGCAGTTATCCTTGACGCTGCATCACAGGCAGGAGCGCCTGCGATGGTGTACTCAACGACGAACCTGGGTGCACGAATGGAAAAACGTCATTTATTCGGATGAATCCAGGTTCTGTTTACAGCATCATGATGTCGGATCCGTGTTTGCGTCATCGCGGTGAACGCACATTGGAAGCGTGTATTCGTCATCGCCATATTCGCGTATCACCCAGCGTGATGGTATGGGGTACCATTGCTTACACGTCTCGGTCACCTCTTGTTCGCATTGACGGCACTTCGAACAGTGGTCGTTACATTTCTTATGTGTTACGACCCGTGGCTCTACCCTTAATTCGATCCCTGCGAAACCTTACATTTCAGCAGGATAATGCACGGCCGCATGTTGCAGTTTCTGTAGAGGCCTTTCTGGATACAGAAAATGTTCGACTGCTCCCCTGGCCAGCACATTCTCCAGATCTCTAACCAACTGAAAACGTCTGGTCAATGGGGTCGAGCAACTGGCTCGTCACAATACGCCAGTCACTACTCTTGATGAACTGTGGTATCGTGTTGAAGCTGCATGGGCAGCTGTACCAGTACACGCCATCCAAGCTCTGTTTGACTCAATGCCCAGGCGTATCAAGGCCGTTACTACGGCCAGAAGTGGTTGTCCTGGGTACTGATTTCTCAGGATCTATGCACCCAAATTGCGTGAAAATGTAATCACACGTTAGTTCTAGTATAATATATGTGTCCAATGAATACGCTTTTATCATCTGCATTTCTTCTTGGTGTAGCAATTTTAATGGCCAGTAGTTCAAATGGCTCTGAGCACTATGGGACTCAACAGCTATGGTCATCAGTCCCCTAGAACTTAGAAATACTTAAACCCAACTAACCTAAGGACATCACACAACACCCAGTCATCAGGAGGCAGAGAAAATCCCTGACCCCGCCAGGAATCAAACCCGGGAACCCGGGCGCGGGAAGCGAGATAATGGCCCGTAGTGTAAATGTTTGTGAATCACGTAACTGATACGGGACTTGGGCAACAGCTCGGTAAGCACGTAGCGCGGTGTGATAAACCGCACAAAAACCACATCTAGGCTGGCCAGCACGATGACCCTCGTCCTTAATCCACCCGGCGGATTTGATCCGGGGCCAGTGCACCTGCCCGTCTTGGAAGCGGCGCTATAACAGGCGCAGCAATCAGTCCTCACTAAAATATACGACGGCATGCTGAAAAATAATGTCTCTGAGTTTTTTTTATTCTGTTTTCAATATCGGTTGAGATATTAGACGTAATGCTTATTACTCAGTCTACCTACCCGCTTCACTGTTGCAAGCTGCAACCCTCCACCGCTAAAGGACTACGAATTGTAGCATTTATTCGCCAGTACATGAGAAACAGCGTGCTATAATCGAGTTTCTAAGCGCAGAAAACATGCCTGCAATTGAAATCCACAAGAGAATGGAAGCTGTCTACGGCAGTGATTGTACCGACGTCAGTAATGTGCGACATCTACGACAATCCGATGCCTTGGGTTCACTGTCATAGGCCATCCTTCGTATAGTCCTGACTTGGCCCCAACTGGTTTTTATCTGTTTCCAAAACTTAAAAAAGATCTTCAAGGACTTCACTTCAATGCATATAGTGATGAAGAGATTTAAGCAGAGGTGAGATTGTGGCTTCGTCAACAAAGTCAAACATTCTACAGTGACAGTATCAACAAACTGGTCTCTCCTTGGGAGAAATGTGTTAGCCGCCAGGGTGACTATGTTGAGAAATAAATATGTAGACATGAAGAATAAAGATGTAAAATGACAAATAAGTTTGTTTTATTTAAAAATAATCAATAATTTTCACATAAAAAACTCGGAGGCATTACTTTTCAGCACGGCCTCGTAGTATAACACAGCCATTCAAGACCAGCTACTGCTCGATGGTGTCACCAATCACATGGCCGTACCTGACAATACTCCTAGTCAATGACCTCGTCGTTGATATGTCATTAAACCCTAATCTTCACTTCCCTACTTACTACCTAAAGTAATTATTTGTGAACTACAAAGACAAACAGGTTTTTTTTAGTGAAAATCTGTATTTACGAGGGTTGCCCAGAAAGTAAGGAACCGCATTTTTTTTTCAGCCGAAAACAATGCTTTGAACGCGAAACATTATGTATGTACAGGGTGTTTCAAAAATGACCGGTATATTTGAAACGGCATTAAAAACTAAATGAGCAGCGATAGAAATACACCGTTTGTTGCAATATGCTTGGGACAACAGTACATTTTCAGGCGGACAAACTTTCGAAATTACAGTAGTTACAATTTTCAACAACAGATGGCGCTGCAAGTGATGTGAAAGCTATAGACGACAACACAGTCTGTGGGTGCGCCATTCTGTACGTCGTCTTTCTGCTGTAAGCGTGTGCTGTTCATAACGTGCAAGTGTGCTGTAGACAACATGGTTTATTCCTTAGAACAGAGGATTTTTCTGGTGTTGGAATTCCACCGCCTAGAACACAATGTTGTTGCAACAAGACGAAGTTTTCAACGGAGGTTTAATGTAACCAAAGGACCGAAAAGCGATACAATAAAGGATCTGTTTGAAAAATTTCAACGGACTGGGAACGTGACGGATGAACGTGCTGGAAAGGTAGGGCGACCGCGTACGGCAACCACAGAGGGCAACGCGCAGCTAGTGCAGCAGGTGATCCAACAGCGGCCTCGGGTTTCCGTTCGCCGTGTTGCAGCTGCGGTCCAAATGACGCCAACGTCCACGTATCGTCTCATGCGCCAGAGTTTACACCTCTATCCATACAAAATTCAAACGCGGCAACCCCTCAGCGCCGCTACCATTGCTGCACGAGAGACATTCGCTAACGATATAGTGCACAGGAGTGATGACGGCGATATGCATGTGGGCAGCATTTGGTTTACTGACGAAGCTTATTTTTACCTGGACGGCTTCGTCAATAAACAGAACTGGCGCATATGGGGAACCGAAAAGCCCCATGTTGCAGTCCCATCGTCCCTGCATCCTCAAAAGGTACTGGTCTGGGCCGCCATGTCTTCCAAACGAATCATTGGCCCATTTTTCAGATCCGAAACGATTACTGCATCATGCTATCTGGACATTCTTCGTGAATTTGTGGCGGTACAAACTGCCTTAGACGACACTGCGAACACCTCGTGGTTTATGCAAGATGGTGCCCGGCCACATCGCACGGCCGACGTCTTTAATTTCCTGAATGAATATTTCGATGATCGTGTGATTGCTTTGGGCTATCCGAAACATACAGGAGGCGGCGTGGATTGGCCTCCCTATTCGCCAGATATGAACCCCTGTGACTTCTTTCTGTGGGGACACTTGAAAGACCAGGTGTACCGTCAGAATCCAGAAACAATTGAACAGCTGAAGCAGTACATCTCATCTGCATGTGAAGCCATTCCGCCAGACACGTTGTCAAAGGTTTCGGGTAATTTCATTCAGAGACTACGTCATATTATTGCTACGCATGGTGGATATGTGGAAAATATCGTACTATAGAGTTTCCCAGACCGTAGCGCCATCTGTTGTTGAAAATTGTAACTACTGTAATTTCGAAAGTTTGTCTGCCTGAAAATGTACTGTTGTCCCAAGCATATTGCAACAAACGGTGTATTTCTATCGCTGCTCGTTTAGTTTTTATTGCCGTTTCAAATATACCTGTCATTTTTGAAACACCCTGTATCATCTGAAGTCTCCCGAGTGAGCGCGCCAAGTTTCCGTCACTTCCGACATATAGTACAGCTGCAGGACAGTTTCAAAATGGCGTCTGTAGGTGATGTACGTTACAAGCATCGTGCTGTCATTGAATTTCTCACTGCAGAGAAAGAAAACGTGGGGAGTGTTCACAAACGCTTGTGCAAAGTCTATGGAGCACCTGCTGTCTACAGAAGTGCCGTTATTCGCTGGGCACGGAGGGTGAGGTCATCAGAAGGCGGTTCGGCGGAGCTCCACGATCTGCAGCGGTCGGGGAGACTATACGTGGGTGACATGTTGCAGCGAGCTGATATCTTTCACGAGGACAGACGCATTACGACTCGGCAGTTGGTGCTGCATCTGTCAATCAGCAAAGCAAATGTGGACGCAATTATCCGCACTTATGGATATTCAAAAGTGTGTGCAAGGTGGGTCCTGCGGTGTCTAGCGGTGGATCACAAATCGCACCGTGTTCTGGGACTGTGAAGGTGTGATTCTCATTCATGTGATGCCAAGAGACGGTACAATTAATTCAAAAGCGTGTGTCAACACATTAACAAAACTCAAGACGCGCTTTTGGCGACTTCAGCGCCACAGCAACCCAGGAGATGTTTTTTGCTGCAACACGGTAAAGCTCGGCCCCACATAAGTGCTGAACACATTACAAGACAGGGTTGGACAGTGTTACTCCTTCCAGCTTACGGCCCTGACCTAGCCCCATATAGCCTCCACTTGTTTGGGTCATTAAAGGATGCTATTCATTGAAGACATTTTGAGGACGATGTGGAGGCGATTCACACAATGAAGCACTGGCTCCTTCACCAGGACAAGGATTGATACCGACAGGGCACATACACCCTTGTTTTTCACTGGAGGAGGGCCATAGAACGGCATGGAGTTTACATGGAAAAAGAGAGCGTGTAGATAAAACACCATTCTTTCGTTTGTGTAATTCTCATTATATTCAGTAAAGAATTGTTGAAGAAAAAGATGCGGTGTATTACTTTCTGGGCAACCCACGTAATTTGTAAGAGAACCTTCCTGTATTCAGAATAAATACATTATAAGTTGAAACGTCCCCTTAGAAAAATTATACATGACTGTGCTTAAACTGACACACAATATTTTTTTTAGCGCAACGCAATCTGACTTTCAATAATCCCTACAAAAGAATGGCCCTGACTAACATTAACCAATACCTTTCACAAATCACTTACCTCACAAAAATCTTCGTTACTCGAACTACTGCAATACAGCGAGTGCCACTACTGCCAGCTAAATAAAAGATTCAAACTACGGAAGGCACTAACTACTGATAGGCATAGTTAGCAAATGAAAGATTTTGATAGAGAACAAACAATGTATTTACCTTAATAGTCATAATATATATAGCAGTTCATGACATCCAGTCTTACAAATTTCAAAACTCCGTCATCTCTCTCCCCACATCCACCACTGCTGGCGGCTCACCTCCAACTGCGCAACGCTACGAGCTGTTCACATCCAGCTGCCCAACACTACAATGGCAGACAACAAGGCAAACTAGCCACAGACTGCACACAGCGCAGCCAGTGATTTTCATACATAACGTTGCCAATAAGAAAACATAAACATCCAACTTACAAAGTCAATCAATTACAACAGAGAATAATATTACAAGAAAGATAAATAGCATATAATAAAGCATGGTTTTAAAACGAAACAGAATCTTAAAGTTAATTTGAAAGAAGTAAATTGCAAGGCAGCAATATTTTGCCTCCATACATGTAATATTATACCAGTTTGTTTGCGTATTTTATTCAGTATGAGATTGCGATTGATGATGGGAAATCCGATAACTGATTAAAAAAAAAACATTTTTCTCTAATGCTGATGCCTGACAATTAATTTGAGCTGCACGCTAACAACAAGGAGTGGTGAAGGTTACACATTCATGAGGAGGCGGTGATCGGTACAAAAGAAGTTTGCAAATGTAGACGCCTCTTGTTCGACCGAGAGATATGTTTTCACTGCTCATAGAAAACAGAGTTGGAACAGCGGTTTTATAGGCTTATGGGACGGAGTGGCCGAGCGGCTCTAGGCGCTTCAGTCTGGAACCGCGCTATTGCTACGGTCGCAGGTTCGAATCCTGCCTCAGGCATGGATGTGTGTGATGTCCTTAGGTTAGTTAGGTTTAAGTAGTTCTAAGTTCTAGGGAACTGATGACCTCCGCTGTTAAGTTCCATAGTGCTCAGAGCCATTTGAGCCATTTATAGGCCTATGGGGAGTGGCCCTGCAGCGTGGCCGGTTAATTGAGTCTAGATGCACTGCTGCCGTTAAAAAAAAAAACAGCCAGAGGCTGGCACCCGGGATGACGAGCAATAACATCTTACAAGAGAAAAAGGCATCCTTTAAATATGGAGGAATACGCGGGGGCCACAAACACTGGATGCGAGTTGATCTTTCGCAGAACTTCTCACGAGAAACGGGGAGCGACGTTTCCCATGAATAAGCCGAGAAGTGAATTTGATTGGCGGTGTCCGTAGTCGTAGATGAAGTTCTAGAACAGTGCCCTATACAGAGTATGAATTGCAGGCGATTGGCTCGTGGCTTTGTGACCTGTGTAGAGGGAGGTACAGTTGTAACGGGTGCAAGGATTCGTTGCAGGAGAGTACGACCCTTACTGGAAACCGGCGTACGACATGTAAGGTCTCTCCTGCAGCTGTCGAAAGAGGACACATCGCGCTGGAGCAACTTAAAACTTCGCTGACTAGAGCGTCAGTGAAGAGTTAGAATTTGCAAAGTGTGGATTTCGCCACTGGAAGCGAGTTAAGTCGTTTCTCTGTAAGCAGAGTGACGAATCTTTGCTGCTCTGTGGGGTCTGAGGCACACTGATGCGCGTTTTTATGAACGAATACTTGAGTTTCTGTGCCTGGCTTATGAGTAAACAGATATCTCGACTTGTGTTCTGTGCCTTACTGAAGTAGTTTCAGTTCTAGGAGTTTGCGGAAGGTATATTACGTCCACTGTCTAGACGAAATTTATTGGTACGCAACGTCCATCCTCTGCACGGCGACCAACAGTACAGAGCAGATCGATGCTGCAGAACCTCGTCTCCCAGTACTGTAATCAGTGACGGCTCGGCAGATATGGAAACGATCACAGTAAATGTGTTTTGTTCCATTTGCTTGTTCTCTGAGCTATTTACTGTCAGTGCCAGTCGCAGTGGTCGTTTGCAGTTTCACAGGACTAATCAGTATCAACCAACTTAATCTAGTAGCTGGGGGGGGGGGGGGGGGGCAAGATTTTAATAATGTTCTCCCAATCTCAAATCTAGGTTAAGAGTAGAATTTAACATTCTGTATTGATTTTATACATTTATCTCATTTCTCTGTTGTCCGAAAATAAATAATTGTATGGTATCCAGTTATATTCATTCTAGTAGGATATCTATTGAACATTAACGATTTCCTAATTATGCTACAACAGAATACCATCACGACTAGATATATCATCTAATGTATTCCTCTGCATGTAGGTGTCAATGGCAGGGGTGTTTTTAATTCATTTGTAGGCGTGATATTACCATTGCATACACAACACTGGCGATCATTCTTAATGTTGCCATATGTACGCCAGGGATTTACAAAAGATAATGGCGACCCTGATTCAGGAATTTCTGGGAGTAGTCAGTATCAGTCTTACTCGTAGGAACGGGGAATTTTGTTAAAATTCAGTAAAGGCACAGTTGGGCGATGAAGTTGTAACCTCCCCCTCACTTATCGACCTTAATGACAGTGAAAAATTAAACTGCGTGTACCTAATGGAAATTTGGGAAAAGCAATAGTCACCGAAGTTAATCTGTCCGTAAAGAGGGAGGAAAGGGTTACATCTAAATGAAGGGAAAAATGCAAATGAAACTGGTGGAAATTAATTTTGAAAAGGGGTAAAGTTAATAAAGAAAGTAAATGTGCGACCGTTACGTTAACAATTAACTAGCGGTAATTAGGTATTTGAAATTTGGGGGAAATTACGATCGCCAGTCCTATGGACAATTACTATAGTAACTGAAAAAGAAAGGTTATTACACATATAATTAGCACTAGAATCGTGGCAACTGAAGGTTGACACGTGTAGTGTGAAAACTGAAAGTTTGTCAGAAGTAATAAATTTCGCTACACTCTGACTTAATTTAGCAAAAGAATTAATAAAACCGGAAAATCGAAAGTTAATTTAGTGACTGAAGTTCATAGTGAGCTTTCTTTCTGAAGCACATCGAAATTCAGTAAAATACGGTTAGTCTTGGACTACCTCAACAATCATTTCAAAGCTACTTGAATCTACGCAATTTAGAAATACGAGATTTAACTTTGAACTTGAATTAAATGATTCTGAACAATTAACAATAGTAAAATTTAGTACGTACCAAGCTGAGCTGCAGTCACAGGTAAGCTAAACTATGCTAACAAAACTCGCACTCTTAATTTGTGCCTGTGTAATCTAAATATTGTAGCCAGCTATGAATACTTTAACTGAACTTTGAAATTAAAGCAGTGAAATCGAATGCTATTACTTTAATGCTGGCGTTTGAATTTCAACGACACTCGGGTTCATTCCGGAAAAGGAGCGGACCCTGCTTGGTAATGCAATTGGGACAATGAGCAACAAAGGTTCATGTTACGTTGCTGTAATTTAGTTATGAAAATGGAAGTTTGAAAAGCTGAGGTCTGCCATACAGTTCTAAAACTTTACGTGTTTCCAGTCTTCCTTGTTGGTTGATTGAAGGTTTGAAGCCGTCGATCGAGGAGGTGGCGACAGTCACTCATTGTCGGCCGTCGCTTTTGCAGAAGCTGGATGTTGGCGCGCCTTCTTCTCGACACGGTCACCAGGCGAAACGGGCTCTTGATGTGCGCCAGCTAATGCTTCCCGTCCGCGACACCATGTCAGAAACTATCATAGCAAGTCGAGCGCAATTACATGCTGCCCAGCCCCGAAAGCGCGGCAACTCGCGGGAGCGTCACACAACACACCTGCTCCACTGCACTACTCCAGCCAGACTCTCTCTGCCCGCGCTCCACGCGACAGAGCTAACACTACCAAAGATCCTAAACGCTTTGGTTCTCCAACGACCTATCGATGTATTCGTTCGATAGTACAGTTTTCCCTAGGCCAGACCCAGCGTATAAATACAAATAATATTCACAAAACAAACCAATTATACATCGACATAAATGCATATATACACTCCTGGAAATGGAAAAAAGAACACATTGACACCGGTGTGTCAGACCCACCATACTTGCTCCGGACACTGCGAGAGGGCTGTACAAGCAATGATCACACGCACGGCACAGCGGACACACCAGGCACCGCGGTGTTGGCCGTCGAATGGCGCTAGCTGCGCAGCATTTGTGCACCGCCGCCGTCAGTGTCAAGCCAGTTTGCCGTGGCATACGGAGCTCCATCGCAGTCTTTAACACTGGTAGCATGCCGCGACAGCGTGGACGTGAACCGTATGTGCAGTTGACGGACTTTGAGCGAGGGCGTATAGTGGGCATGCGGGAGGCCGGGTGGACGTACCGCCGAATTGCTCAACACGTGGGGCGTGAGGTCTCCACAGTACATCGATGTTGTCGCCAGTGGTCGGCGGAAGGTGCACGTGCCCGTCGACCTGGGACCGGACCGCAGCGACGCACGGATGCACGCCAAGACCGTAGGATGCTACGCAGTGCCGTAGGGGACCGCACCGCCACTTCCCAGCAAATTAGGGACACTGTTGCTCCTGGGGTATCGGCGAGGACCATTCGCAACCGTCTCCTTGAAGCTGGGCTACGGTCCCGCACACCGTTAGGCCGTCTTCCGCTCACGCCCCAACATCGTGCAGCCCGCCTCCAGTGGTGTCGCGACAGGCGTGAATGGAGGGACGAATGGAGACGTGTCGTCTTCAGCGATGAGAGTCGCTTCTGCCTTGGTGCCAATGATGGTCGTATGCGTGTTTGGCGCCGTGCAGGTGAGCGCCACAATCAGGACTGCATACGACCGAGGCACACAGGGCCAACACCCGGCATCATGGTGTGGGGAGCGATCTCCTACACTGGCCGTACAACACTGGTGATCGTCGAGGGGACACTGAATAGTGCACGGTACATCCAAACCGTCATCGAACCCATCGTTCTACCATTCCTAGACCGGCAAGGGAACTTGCTGTTCCAACAGGACAATGCACGTCCGCATGTTTCCCGTGCCACTGAAACACGTATGTTGTGCGGCAGCGATGCTGAGACATTGTAGAATCTCTGACCAGAGCAGTTGCGCTCGACTCGCAGTAGCGAGCAGTCAGTCAGTCTGCAGTAGTCAGTCCTCAGTAGTGCTTGGAGTCGGTTGCTAGCAGTAGCGGAGAGCAGTCGGCGGGCGTCGGCATCGCAATGGTCGAGATTCAGGACGAGGTATAATTTATTTAAATAAATAATCATGCAGCTTTGCGCTCATCAGATAATGTAACGAACACTCATTGTAATTTAATTTTCAAAAAAAATCGCCCCCAATAATAATTTTGATTTAAAAGCAATTTTAGAGACAATCATTCAAATTTCCTTCCATTTCCTTTTAACAAAGATTTTCAAAAGGTACTTCCAATGCTTTTCGTGCAAGCGCCAGAGAACAATAAGAGCAGAATTTTGACATGCAGTTTCACTAAGGTAAGAAATTTATTCTCGTTTCGCACAGGGCAAACACCGACTTTTCGGTTGAATTGAGTTTAGGTTATCATTACAGTTTCATTATCATGGGATTAGCGTTCATTATTTAATGGGAACTTGTACTTGAGTCAGATAGCGAGCTTTCATTTAATTGTCTTTGCCATTAATATTCTTGTGGGGAGTTTATGCTTAGCTAAGGCACCATTTCTAATAAATATTGTTTTTAAAATTTCTGTGGGAGTTCACACTTAGCTGTGGCTCCATTACTAATAAATATAGTCTTTTTAAAATTTCTGTGGGGAGGTTACACTTGGCGACACCCGGTCCAGGATCGTATTTCGTGAGAATCTTTTGAAAAACAGTCAGATATCTGCTCTTATTTCTTAGATATAATTATAATTTGGCGCAACGCTTTTACTAATCTGTGACTTTCTTTCTACAGGTCAACGGCAATTCGTTGCTCTGTTGTATTTGTGTGTTGCTTTTGCATTGTGTTTATTTGTTTTGTGATTAATTGTGACTATTGTGAAAATGCCGCGAAAGACAGTGAATAGTGTATCGCGAGGCATTATGAACGAAATTGCAGACTTAAACAACGTGACCAATAGTACTAGTGACACGCAGTGCAATGATAACAATCCTGCGTTCACTGACAATCAATGCGTTCCAACCACTAATGATGACTTCTGTCTTAATGATGAACAAACGAACTCGGTTATGTCCTCTGTTGATTTGACGACAATCAATGACGCGGGACGCTCTATTGTAATGAGCGCTGCCCAGCCTAACACAACCGGTTTACTAAATTCACGTGACGAACACACAAATTTGTCTAATGAAAATGAACAGGATACACAAAGTACGACGGATTTATTTAATTCCGAAATAATGTCTGACAGCGTACATCCGACTGACAAACCTTTTTGTAAATCTCAGAATAACCAATTGGTTACAGAAAGCGAGACAATTCCAGATCGACCATTAAACAGCACAGAGAATAGAAATGTTAATTTTGGCTCGGATCAAATTATGGCACTATTGCTGCAACGAGTTAACCAAATTATTGAAAACCAAGACGACCTTAAAGAAGATAACAAACAACTTAGTGAACAGGTCAAACAACAGAGTGAAAAACAAGACAAACTTAGTGAACAGGTCAGACAACAGAGTGAAAAATTAGACAACAATTCCAGGCAGCTTAGTGAACAAATTAGAGCCGTTGCCGCGCAATGTCATGACACTAAGGAACAGTTACGCGAGGAAATTGAGGGTTGTTCAAGAAAAAGTAGCGAAGAAATTAGGTCTGTTGCTCATGAATTAAGGGAAATGCAAACAGCCACAACAGAAACACTTAGAGCGGAAATCAGTACAGTCGCTAAACAATGCTCTGAAAAAGCTACACAATTACGCGACGAATTTAAAGCAATGACAGCAGAACTTTCGCGCACAATGGATGAAAAGATTGACGCGAAATTCGAACAACAGAACACACAAATTAACGAACGTCTTAGTCTTCACATACAGAACAGTGATACGCGTTTCCGCAAATTTATTGATGATCAAAATAAAGTCAAACGTCAAGTCATGGAAACAATCACTGCACAGAGACAAGAAGACAAACGTAAGATGTTTGCGAAAGCAAAATCATACGTGGACAACAATATTGCTACAGTGTCCGACAAAATTAATACCATCGAACAGTCAAACACAGAATTACGTGACGAAATTTCTGATCTGAAATCGAAAACAGACACATACACAACCGATTTTCAAACAGTGACCGACAGACTCGAACAATTAGAACTAACACAGGATTTCGATGTCGTGAAAGCTGATGTTAGAAAACTGAACGAAACTACACGTAAATTGCAAAACCAGATTAATGCCACTGACACTAAAACCGATGATCAGGTTAAAATACTGACTGAAAAATGTGATGAATTGGCCAGTCGTATTGATGTGATCGAAAGTACTAGTGACAACAAATCAGACGATGCTTCACCGGTTTCATTTAACCAAACACCGGAATTTCAAAATCTACAGCAGACTATTAATGAGATAGATTCATCTAATAACACATTGCGTCGAAAACTGTCAAGTTTACAGCAGGAAGTAACAGAGTTGAAAAATATTTCGGTTAATAACGCATCACAGCAGACGCCACTTTGCGAACATTTGTCAGATTCGCGCAACGCGTGCAATTTGGGTAATCTACAAAGAGCACCCGACTTTGATTCCGAACAATCACAGTTCAACAGATTCTCTTACAACCATGAACCTGTTCCATCACACAGAGACGATAATTTCGATTACAAACATTTTCTGTCAGTGAGAAAGTTTAAAATATTTAAAAACGACAGAACACAGATTCACCCGCTAGATTGGATACAACAGTTTAGCTTTGCTTTTCCACCGACTTGGCCCGTTACGCACAAACTGGAATTTATTTGCAGCTTTTTGGAAGGCGAACCGGCAACTCGTATGAGGCCGATCGCGAGACAATGTTATTCAGTAGAGGAATTTCAGAATGCTTTTCTGTCAGCGTACTGGTCGAAGACGACACAGCGCGGAATTAAAGATCAGTTAATTAGCTTACCAAATTATGAGAACTCCAATTTTCCCAGTGTCACTCAATTCTTTGAACACATGGTGCAACAAAATCAGTATTTAAGTGAACCCTATAGTGAATCTGCACTCATTCAATTATGTATCTCTAAATTGCCACGATCATTAAGAGTGTCACTTTTAACAGGTCAACAAAAAGAAAATATTTCGGCATTCAGGGATCTGCTGCAGCTTTTAGAAGTGCAGCAATCAGATTATTCTTTCGTAAACAAAAATTTTTCATATAACAACCAAGGCCAACAGACGTACAGCAATTATGATCAGACACGTAATTTTAATAGGAAAAGTAACAGACGTTTTAGGAATGAAAACCACGAAAGCTTTAATAACAGACAAAATTCTAATTATCAATATCGTCAAAATTTTGAGCAACAGGAATCACATTTTGGTAACAATAGACGTTTTCCACCACAACAGCATGAAAGTCAACCGGTTAACATGCCTAACCAACAATGGAATGCACAAGGTCAACCAGGCTTTAATGTTTTGCCGCGTGCACGTATAGTCCCTGATACAACAAATAGTAACGCACGGCAGCAAGGAAATAACTACGTACAGAGAAGACAGTTTTTCAATTCCAATCGCAATGCACCGTATAGGAATGACTATTACGATAGACGTAAAAATAATGAGGACAATTTTCAGCGTACATCTAACAACAGTCGGTCCTACCAGCAGCAAAATGATCAGCAACAACATATTCTTGTGAATGAACCCGACAGTAGGTATCATCCAGAGCGTAATACGTCTGGAAGAAGTAATAGGACAGTTCAAATTGTAGAAATGCCACAACATCCTCGTGATAATAGTAACACGTCAGATAGAATTTGACTAGATACTGTAAAAATCGCATCTTCCAATAATACAAGCACTACTTTTAACACGCAGAATGTTGTTCATGAAAATGTAATTACTTTTGACGACATCAGAGACACACTTTTGCAGGAAAGACCAGTTGTTCAGAAAATTATTTCACATCCTGTCATCGAAATTAAAATAGGTTCATCGAAATTTTCAGCAGTAATTGATTCTGGCTCACCTATGTCAGTCATTAATGAGGAAACTTTCAACGAGTGTAACAAAGAGAATATTTATCCTACATTTCCTTTAGGCAAAACGAAAGTGAAAGGAGCAGTATCGAGTAAAGGAGTGGATGTGAAATTACAGACGCATTTATCATTTTGTATTGGAGGTCATATTTTTCACTCAAATTTTTGGATTGTTCCTTTATTGACAACAGACGTAATTTTAGGTACTAATTTTCTCGTACAACACGACGCAGTGGTTGATTTCCAAAATTCTTATTTAATGTTAAAAGATGAAAATGTGCAATTAGCTTTAGAATTTCAACATTCACTATCTGCAGAAGAACAATCAATTAACTGCACAGAGGTCATTTCCGCAACACGTAACATAAACTGTAATTCCGCATTGTTCACCGACACGTACGTACATAACTATAACACTCCAGACGAAACTGACTACGACGTAATGCAAATGATTTCTGATAAAGTTAAACAAAGCAGTGCGAATACAGACGACGAACGAACGCAATTACACAAAATTCTTTTACAGCAAGCTCCAGTTTTCGATAACATTCCTGGTACTATGTCCGGTTTTATGTATGAATTTCAAGTCAAACAGCACGACACATTTAAAGCAAAGCATTATCCCATTCCATATATCCACAGAGAACAAGTTAAAAAAGAATTGCAGGATATGCTCGATCAAGGAATTATTGAACCAGCAGTTAGCCCGTACATAAACCCGCTGCATATTGTTAAGAAAAAAGATGGGTCACTTCGCCTTGTACTTGATTCACGCCACATTAATGACATTATTATTAATGAAACAGATCGACCACAGACCTTAGAAGAACTTTTACAGAAATTTCACGGTACAGCTATTTATTCCACATTAGATTTGAAATCGGGATTTTGGCAAATACAACTTCATCCGAATTGCAGAAAGTATACAGCTTTTCTCTGTTTTGGTGACTGTTATCAATTTTGTAAATTACCGTTCGGCCTAACTATTTCTTCTGCTGCTTTTATTCGCGGTTTGAACACAATACTTCCGACAGAACTTAAAGACAGAATTACGACGTACGTAGACGACATTCTTATTGCAGAAGCTAACTGGTCTGAACATAATCTGATTTTAGAACGACTATTGCAAACTTTCCATGCACAAGGACTTACAGTTAACCTCAGTAAATCGCATTTTGGTAAAACTTCTATAAAATTTCTTGGACACGTAATTTCAGCAGAAGGCATTGCGCCTGATCCAGAAAAACTTCAAGCTCTACGTGACATTACTGTTCCTACAACAAAGAAACAATTACGCAGTTTTTTGGGCTTAATTAACTTTTTTCGTAAATTTATTCATCACTCTGCTTTAGACACGCCTAGATTATGCCAATTAACAGGTAAAAATACTATTTGGTCATGGGATAAGCAAGCACATTCTGAATTCGTGAACCTGAAACATGCTTTGTTGAATGCTCCACTTTTATCGCACCCAGACCTTACCAGAAATTTTTCTATTGCCACCGACAGTTCTAACACAGCTTTAGGCGTACACATTTTTCAGGAAATTGAAGAAGATGGCTCTACAGTAATTAAAAACATCGCATTTGCAAGCCGCATTCTGTCACCTGCTGAACGAAATTATTCCGTCACAGAATTGGAAACGTTATGTGTTGTATGGGCTTTTACGAGATTTCGGCACTTTCTTTATGGCAGACACACGACCGTTTACACAGATCACAGAGCTATACAATTTTTACTTTCAGCTAAATTTACTCACGACAGATTAAGCAGATGGAAACTGTATTTACAGGAATTTAATTTTACGATAGTTCACATTCCGGGCACACAAAATGTTATAGCAGATGCACTTTCTCGTTCTCTCAGCAACAATCAGCAAGACGTAGCAACCAACTTCTGCAAAGCAAATTTCAGTGTCATGTACATTCAGCAAGTAGCATTTGAAAATTTTATTTCCTCGTCATTACAGGACATAGCACGAGAGCAAAGTAAAGACAATGTGTGGAAAGAAATTAAACACCTTTGGCAAGATAAGAATAATGTTACGATTAGGAACCACTACACTGTACGCAATGACATTCTGTTTCGCCGCTCTCATCCAGACAGCAACAATTGGTTATTATGCATTCCTGACGAACTGGTTAACAAATTAATATGGTACACGCATTTAAGCTACGCACATTACGGAGCAAGAAAATGTTTTCTTATACTGAGACAGAACTGTTATTTTTCAAACATGGAAAAACGTATACGACGAGTTTTAGCGTCATGCAAAATTTGCCAGAAAGCTAAGTCTGACACCACTTCACATATTCCTCCATTATACCCCATTGTACCTGTTAAATTAAGACATATGGCCGCAGTAGACATTTTTGGTCCAATTCCGAGAACTAATAGAGGTTTTTGCTACATCTTTGTCGCTGTTGAACTCACTTCAAAATTTGTTACTTTCACTCCGTTACGCAAAGCTTCTGCCAAAACTGTTTCGAAAGCATTTGTAAAGCATTTTCTATTTCATGTAGGGCATGTGATGAAAGTAATTTCTGACAATGGATCACAATTTCGTTCTGCTATATGGACACGCATGTTACGAGCTAGAAACATTTCTCCGATTTATATATCCAAGTACCACGCTTCTTCGAACCCTTGTGAACGATTAATGAAAGAAATTGGTAAACTGTGTAGAATATATTGCCACAAAAGACATGTTAATTGGGACACACACATGCACTCATTCGAAGATGTAATTAATTCCATTCCAAATGAATCCACTATGCTACCTCCGTCTGTTATACTGAAAAACGTTGAACCACCAAACAAAATCAAAGAATTAGTAACATTTCCTACATCTCGTCGATTACGACACCACGAAATAATTGACATTGCGCTGAACAACATCAAACGTGCCGCAGAGCGCCGGAGAAGACAGCAAAAACAGGTTTGTAGACACCGAGACTTTCACGTTGGACAGAAGATATTAGTACGTACACATTATTTATCCAGCAAATTAAAAGGTAAGTGCAGTAAATTTGAACTTCTATATGCAGGTCCATATCGGATTCGCAGCATTCCTCATCCCAATGTTGTACACGTCGAAACTTTGAGAACCAGGAAAAGTAAGGGGAACCATCATGTGTCAAACATTAAACCCTTTATAGAATGAAACCACTTTACGATGTAACATGTTATGAGGCCGTTTACACATTTTATGACTACTTATGCAATTATATTCACATGACTAATTACTGATGATTATCGTATTTTTTTTTTGGCAAGTGCCCGGCAAGGTAAGGTTAGCAGGTCGCTTTTCTTGTCGTTACACATCAGACCGTGCACATTTTTTCAGATGAACTTACACATTTTATGACCACTTATGCAATTATATTGACATTACTAATTACTGATGATTATCGTATTTTTTCTTGGCAAGTGCCCGGCAAGGTAAGGTTAGCAGGTCGCTCTTCTTGTCGTTACACACTAGACCGTGCATTTTTTCAGATGAACTTACGCATTTTATGAATAATTATGCAATTCTCTATAATGACGCATTAATTTTATCAAATTCTCTCTCCATTGAAGTCTTTAATTATCGCTTCTATTAACTACACTACATATAAGCTGAACACAACGAATGTCACATTTTGTCTTTCTTATGTATGTACGATTGTTTTCATGTTTTGTTTGTATGCACTGTGAACTAGTTAAGGTATAACACACACCATTTGACTTTGACATTTTGCCTTGTGATATCTCAACATCGTGACTGTTTTTACATTTTCCTTTTTTGCTGCTGCATTACGATATTCTCTGTACACTTTTTGCCTTTAAACACTGTCTGTGCTTTGAGATGTTACGTTTTCTGTCATGTTATGTTGTATGCTTAATTGAGTCACCATTAACCAGTCACTATTTAATGGGTATATGATTTAAATGCAAGACATTAATCTTTGTTCATCAATTTCAGAAATAAATGATGCGTACAGGAAATGAATTAAACAGAAGTGGGAATTTCACCTATGGAATAAACGAAAGAAGATGCAATAAGCTAATGAGGACGAGTAAATGGATCAGAATTAACAAGCATTAACCAGAATATATTATACACATCGCAGAATAGCAGTCTTAACTAATTTTTTCTTTCAGAATACAAAGCGATTGATGCAAGCTGTCAGACAGAACTACACATTTTAGTTTTAAGTGATGAAATATGCTAGGGATTAGGAATAGTTGTATGATGAATAATGAAATGATTTTTGCAGATGATAATGAATGCTGATAATGAACAATGATGAAGAATATGGTACTATGAATAATGAAGTTTTTGTTTACAGGTGATGATAATGATGGAGTTATGATGATATGAATAATGAAGTTTTTCTTTACAGATGAGGATAATGTTGAAGTTATGTATTTATGCTATGTAGTTATTTAAGTATTTGTTGCAGTTTACTTTGACAGCAGGTGTTATATTGCGTAGTAGGATGACTGAAGGTTTTGGAAGGGACAGCTATGGAACACATTTTTTATACACATTTCACTACCTGTTAATTCGAAGTTCACTACTTTTCAGCATAGTCTGCGTTTCTTCTTTCAGCTCAATAATCCATTTTGTATTTTTCTTTCAGGAGAAGCTTTTTATGATACTTACTAAACTTGTTACCTATTATACCTGTTCTAGTACTTGCATTTTTTTTTTACCCACTTGTGTCTATCATTTATAAATGTGATAACCTTGCTACAGCTGACTCATGACGAATGACGTTACACAATCTTTTCATTTATAGGAACAACCTAGAAGCAATTTTTTCTCTTATTTCTTCTTGCTTTCCCTTATAATTACCCAAAGCAATGCATTGCTAGCAGAAAAAACAAAATGTATTAACAGTCCCAGATAATGTCACTAGTTTATGATAATTCTGAATAACACTGATCAGCTCTGAATAGTATGTCACTTGAATAATGACTTCTTAATGATACCAAAACATAATTGCCACTATCTATTGTAATGAGAGTACTTATTATGCCCATGCTTATTAATGCTACTAATGTTTTATACTATTCAATACTTGCTGGCCACTGAGTGCCCATAATTAATGTAATTACTTATTATGCCCATGATTATTAAGGCTATGACTGTAATTAACTGATTTTTAATAATGATTTCTTAATGATATGAAGAATACTGAATGATGAATAATGTTTTATACTATTCAATACTTGCTGGCCACTGAGTGCCCATAATTAATGTAACTTATAATGCCCATGCTTATTAATGCTATGACTGTAGTTAACTGATTTTTCTAATAATGATTTCTTAATGATATGAAGAATACTGAATGATGAATAATGTTTTATACTATTCAATACTTGCTGGCCACTGAGTGCCCATAATTAATGTAACTTATAATGCCCATGCTTATTAATGCTACTAATGTTTTGTACTATTCAATACTTGCTGGCCACTGAGTGCCCATAATTAATGTAATTACTTATTATGCCCATGATTATTAAGGCTATGACTGTAATTAACTGATTTTTAATAATGATTTCCTAATGATATGAAGAATACTGAATGATGAATAATGTTTTATACTATTCAATACTTGCTGGCCACAGAGTGCCAATAATTAATGTAACTTAACGTTTTGTTAGTGTTTTCAATAATGACTTCCCATATTAATACTGAATGATGATAAATATTTTGTACTAATCGAAAGTTGCTAGGCCACTGAGTGTTAATAGTTACTTGTAAATATGTCATTTGAATGAGGAAAAATGTTTTGTAATACTCAATACTTGATGGCGATTGATTACCACTCTTGTCTTTAAATTAATTAATGAACATTTTTCTGTAATACTACATTCATGGTACAGAAATGTTCAATGACTAGAGTATGGATACCGCAAACTACTTATGTAATCACTAATCAAGACTTGTGTGTTAGTTAATGTCCTTCACCTTCTGACCTAACTACCTGAAATTATTGTAACATCCATTTGTCTTGTCCATCCTCATTATCATGGAGCACTATTTGGTTTTTGCACTAATTCTACGTTGGTGTGCCGCCTCTTAAAAGCGTGGTGTTGACACGACATGCTGTCCACCACTGTAGGCGAAGAAACTACTTATGTAATCACTAATCAAGACTTTGTTATGGAGCACTGTGTGCCGCCTCTTAAGAGCGTGGTGTTGACACGACATGCTGTCCACCACCGTAAGCGATGAAGACGTTATTCTGGTCCCACTGTTTGGTGTACCTGGTATACTGCCAAATGATAGTATGGAATACTACTACGACGTTTCACTGTCTTGATACGCTGATAAATACTTCTGGGAACGGAACTGCAGATTGTATCACTTAGTTGTGATTCTGTGGAAAGATATGGACTTTCAGTGCAGCTATGTGCGAACTAAAGTGCTACAACCATGATGCAATCCTTCCTTTCCTATCCTAATAGTGAAAATCATTTTTTTACTAACACCATTTATGTTCATGGCCTATACATTTTTTTCTCGATTTGTTGAACTCTAGTGCGAGTACACTTGTGTCACTTGTCGACATGATTTTTGCCATTTGTTGTCAAAATACTAAAGACATTTTCGATTTGTTTTGAAGTGCAGTAGGTGTGCACTCTTGTCATCTATATTGTATATACTTTTTGTGATTTGATGATTTTTTCTACTCTTGCGTTTATTTGTTATAAAAATGTTCAAAAGTTTTCAGTGCATGTGCACTTATGTGAATATGTTTTCAACTGAACTACAGTGCCTGTGCACTCTTCTCAATTCTCGATATGATTTGTGTTCATTCTGTATACCTTTTATGATTTATGTCATTTGTTACTCTTGTATATACATTTCGTCTTTTACTGATATGTTCTCCACTGCAGTGCATGTGCACTCATGACACTTGTCAACATGATTTTTTTTTGCCTGTTATGAAACTGCTAAAGAATTTTTTAGTGTGTGTACACTTTGTTATCTGTCAAATAATTTGTATATACATTTTTCCTGATTTGTTTTGTACTTATATTTTGTCTTGTCTGTAATGTTTTGTAATCGGTGCATGCGCACAACATTTAATTCATGTGATACATCTAAATATTTTGTTAATTAAAAGAAAAATTTGTTACGATGGCAAGTCCAAATGACTCACCATCGCTGCCAAATTTTTGCCCCCCCAGTGGAGGGTTATGAAACACGTATGTTGTGCGGCAGCGATGCTGAGACATTGTAGAATCTCTGACCAGAGCAGTTGCGCTCGACTCGCAGTAGCGAGCAGTCAGTCAGTCTGCAGTAGTCAGTCCTCAGTAGTGCTTGGAGTCGGTTGCTAGCAGTAGCGGAGAGCAGTCGGCGGGCGTCGGCATCGCAATGGTCGAGATTCAGGACGAGGTATAATTTATTTAAATAAATAATCATGCAGCTTTGCGCTCATCAGATAATGTAACGAACACTCATTGTAATTTAATTTTCAAAAAAAATCGCCCCCAATAATAATTTTGATTTAAAAGCAATTTTAGAGACAATCATTCAAATTTCCTTCCATTTCCTTTTAACAAAGATTTTCAAAAGGTACTTCCAATGCTTTTCGTGCAAGCGCCAGAGAACAATAAGAGCAGAATTTTGACATGCAGTTTCACTAAGGTAAGAAATTTATTCTCGTTTCGCACAGGGCAAACACCGACTTTTCGGTTGAATTGAGTTTAGGTTATCATTACAGTTTCATTATCATGGGATTAGCGTTCATTATTTAATGGGAACTTGTACTTGAGTCAGATAGCGAGCTTTCATTTAATTGTCTTTGCCATTAATATTCTTGTGGGGAGTTTATGCTTAGCTAAGGCACCATTTCTAATAAATATTGTTTTTAAAATTTCTGTGGGAGTTCACACTTAGCTGTGGCTCCATTACTAATAAATATAGTCTTTTTAAAATTTCTGTGGGGAGGTTACACCACCCAACGTGCTCTAGAAGGTGTTAAGTCAACTACCCTGGCCAGCAAGATCTCCGGATCTGTCCCCCATTGAGCATGTTTGGGACTGGATGAAGCGTCGTCTCACGCGGTCTGCACGTCCAGCACGAACGCTGGTCCAACTGAGGCGCCAGGTGGAAATGGCATGGCAAGCCGTTCCACAGGACTACATCCAGCATCTCTACGATCGTCTCCATGGGAGAATAGCAGCCTGCATTGCTGCGAAAGGTGGATATACACTGTACTAGTGCCGACATTGTGCATGCTCTGTTGCCTGTGTCTATGTGCCTGTGGTTCTGTCAGTGTGATCATGTGATGTATCTGACCCCAGGAATGTGTCAATAAAGTTTCCCCTTCCTGGGACAATGAATTCACGGTGTTCTTATTTCAATTTCCAGGAGTGTATATATATACAAATACAAATACAATATATACAAAACAATTACAATATACAGACACAGAAATGTTATATCTTCAGGTAACAAAATAAGGAAAAAAATTTGCAGTCCAATAGATGGAAATAGGAGGATATGCATTTCCGGCGTAACAAAGTCTGGGGCCGCTGGCAGTGTGTGGTAATAGTCGGCACCTGCAGTGGCGTATTGCATGTACTATTTGTTTGGGCTGAAGCTACAGCAAGGCAGGTTATTGCGATGTACGAGGCGAGGCAGTAGGCCAGAGCCAGGAATGGCGATGTGTAAGTGGCTGACGTATGGGAATTTACCCCTGCCATAGTCCCAGTCTCTCTCTGACACTACGTCAGAAGTGAGGGGAAAAGCAGTATAAATAGTCAGGCACTTTTAGATTGAGGTGTGTGCCAGGTCAGTCGAGAGTCAAGTCGGACCTGTGCTGTTCTATGCTTATATGGGCCAGTCTGGCAGCGATGTTGTAAATACTGTGTGTAATCCTGTACTTCGTTTCTATATACTTGTTCAGGCTGAATTTCGCCTCTGGGGACTCAACACGGGGGCGGGACGGAACGGCAGCCGGTACTTAGGGATTGCAAGGTCTGCCTGAAGGAGGGCAGTGACAGCGGTCTGCAGTGGGTCCAGGAAGGGCCACGTTTGCTTCCCACCAGGCGTACGCTGTGGGAGGCGTAGCAGCTCTGAAACAGCGTCAGGGACTGTGGCGGGTGTTGCCATCTAGCAAGACCCACTAGTGGCAAGTTGCAGAATTGCGTCCAGGAGTGCATGGGTTCGAGTCCAGTCCTGTCCTGGGAGCAGCAGTGGCCGAGGGCCACCGGTGACCAGTACAACCACCTTGGTCCCATGGTCGGACAGAGCAGGCCAAACGGAGTGGAGGGAGGCTAGGACCAGGGACTGTAGCAGTCTCCAGATGCGACGCCTCAGCAGGCAGCGACCAGGAGAGCGCGGCTGGTTTCCGTTGTCGGGCGGCCTTGATGACCGCAGCAGTGGTGTCGGCAGTCCAGGAGTGCTGAGACGGCGGGACTCGCGGAACAGCACACGGACGGCGCGCCGACATTACACTTCTGTAAACTGGCTGAATAAAGGAGTACTTCCGAATACTGCTGCTTCACTCTGCACTGCCCCATGATGCTATTGAACTTGCTCGGGCTCCTGGCGAGAAACGGCGTGGTGGGCCCTGGCTTCAGCTCTGCCAGCTGGAGTCACAGGTTCGACCATCGACGGTGTGCAACAATGTACATGGTCAGCACATAATTTTATTATACACTTAGTTGGTAAGAAGACCGGCCACGAGCTCAGTAATTTGGACTCTAATTACACGACACAGCAACTAGTTTTCATTGTAATTTTTGTATTGTATTTTTTTTTTTTTTTAGAATTCTTTCAGTGCGGTTGGCTCTCACCCCACACATTTTTTGGTCAACCTTGTGTCTTGTTGTTGTATTTTTGTGATTACCAACGAATTTTTTAAAGTCAGTTATGATGCTGTTTTCTGCCAGTAACGATTAAGTACGGTCAGTTATATTTCAGATCTAGTTAGTTCGTTGTAATTTTATATGTTTTCTTGTACATTATTTTTCATTTTGTAGGGAGTGTAGAGAACAAAGTTACTGTTGACACAAAGTAAACCATCTAATGCTAGCGAACAGAGTAGGTTAGAAAGTGGAGAGAAATAGAGCAAAAGCGTTATTTATGCAAAAATATTTTGGATGAGGCGCATACTACCATTCCGGATGGACAAGCAGATCCTGACAACGAATTACCATATTTGGGTGATACTAGTTATGATGGTGTAGTGGGAGGTCACTCAGATGACGAGGAAGGAGGGGGTCACGTTGAGGCTGTAGTAACAGTTCGGAACTACCCTATCTATGTCAGACAAACCGAGAAAAAATATTAGTGGGCTGCCGTCACTTGGATCGGGGGATGGCTGTTCCATAGAAACACGCGGATGTGAAATTTTTGATCGAGAACAGACAGGATCATGAGATGGCAGACTCTCACCTGTCATCTGAGATGCAGGTAGAGAAAGATGAGTAATTAGGTATGAAATGTCCCGTTAGAAAAATTATTGAATTACTGTGCTGATAAATCTCTTACATTATTTGATTTTCAAACAGCTGAGCAAAACTGAACTTATTCAGACATTTCGCTCTTTACCTATTCTGATCAACACTAAACTGACACACAATATTTTTAGAGCGACGCAATCTGACTTTCAATAATCCCTACAAAAGAATGGCCCTGACTAACATTAACCTATACCTTTCACAAATCACTTACCTCACAAAAATCTTCGTTACTCGAACTACTGCAATACAGCGAGCGCCACTACTGCCAACTAAATAAAAATTCAAACTACTGAAGGCACTAACTACTGATAGGCATAGTTAGCAAATGAAAGATTTTGATAGAGAACAAACAATGTATTTACCTTAATAGTGTCAAAAGTCATAATATATATAGCAGTTCATGACATCCATTCTTACAAATGTACTGTTTCTGATGGACATACGTCCAGATCATCCGCTTTCAAAAATCCGCCATCTCACTTCCCCACATCCACCACTGCTGGCGGCTCACCTCCTCTTTTAAATAACCTTGCTCACCTCCAACTGCGCAACGCTACGCGCTGTTAACAGCCAACTGCCCAACACTACAATAGCGAACAACAATGCAAACCAGCCACAGACTGCACACAGAACAGCCAGTGATTTTCATACAGAGCGCTACGTGGCGTTACCAATAATAAACCCTAAACAGCCTACTTACAGGTATCATGCATACTCAATTACTTAGAAGAGTTGAGACAAGACAGAGAAGCAAATGCGAAAATTTTACAAGAGGAAATTGATAAGACACAGAAACAGGTACAGACAGAGGTCGGTAAGAGAAGAGAACAGGTACAGAAACTGGAAGAAGAAACCGAAAGACAAATTACACAGCTGGAAAACAAAATCGTGGTATTCTGTGCTGAATTAAAACAGGTTCAAAGGGCTCTGAGCACTATGGGACTTAACTTATGAGGTCATCAGTCCCCTAGAACTTAGAACTACTTAAACCTAACTAACCTAAGGAACCCCTCGGCCACTCCAGCCGGCAATTAAAACAGGAATTCGAGAAGGAGAAAGAGGCGAAGGATGCGAGAATTATATTGCAAGCTGTGCTAACAGAATTGCACAAGAAAGACGTGTGGAAATTCGAAGTACCGCGAAAGCAGGGAAAACGGTTCCAAACAAAAGCCATAGTCGGATAAAGAAATTAGAACAAGAAAAAGGACGGCACTCAGACCGCGTGACGGCTGAAGCTCAAGATGCAAAGTACAAACGCATAGAGAAAGTTTTAGAACAGTGGCAACTTTTGAAAAAAGTATGTAAAGCACAGGAAACGAAAACACACAGACACGGTGCCATGAATTCAGATACGAATAGCGCATCTTCGCGACTGAGCGAGCGTTTGGGTGATAGCAACTACGCTCGGCCATCAGAAACACCAAAATCAGAAATACCAAAATGGCCAGAATCTCACGCACAGAATTCAACTCCGGTGTCATTAGACCACCAAGGCACGGAACTGGTGCGAGAGATTACTTCAAATCAGGAATCGTAGCAGTACAATGACTGCATTCCATTAAGAATATGAGACATTCATATTATGGATATGATTGCGTCACGTCACCAGGTGAAAGTAGCACAACAGGAAAACAGGCCTCATTGCACGGGGTACCGTAATTGAACGGAATAGAGGGGGAATTGATGTGGCATTTTCTACGAAAGTTATCTTTCAGAAAATTCCAGCACTAGAAGGAAGAAGGGAATACTCTACATCACTGTAGTTCCATAGAACAGTTTGCAGAAGCCATACCTCCGTAGTGAGAGCACAAAAACGTAGATTATATCTGCGCGCATCTAGAAGGTGTGGTCGCCAAAACGACGCGAAAAATGACTAAATCATGCACCTGATGAAGAATTTTAAGACGCGTTCTTGCCTCGCTACTGGTCGCGGGCCACTCAACATAGAATAAAACGTGGGCTCACGATGCAGAGATATATGGGGTCGTCTGGATTTAAAAGCCCAGTAAAATTTTTTGAACAGAATGCCACGAAAAATCAGTACTTCGATGTATCATATAGCGACACAGAAATCATTCGGGTGTGTTTCGCAGAATTGCAGATGCCGTATCAGCAATTACTGATAGACTGATGTGGAGATGATGTTGAAGAAGTCAGAGAAATTTTGCTGGAAGGAGAATTTGTGATGAATGAGGAACAGGCACGTTACTAAACAAGTCAGAGGGAAACTTTGAGCAGCCGCGTATGAACAATAACAAAGGGAATTTTAAGAAACCAAAAAACTGACAAGGTAGCGGATACAGAACACACCATAACGATTCGCAGTTCCGAAATCAGAATGATAACTGGCGGACCTGGAATGGTGGACCATGGAATGATTTGTTACATTATCAGCGAAATGAAACTGTGGAAAACGAGACGCAACCGAGGTTTCAGATGATTGAGATAGGTCCACCGAACCCAGGGCGTGTCGTAGTTGCAGATGGCGCCAAAATTGACAATAGAGAGCGTAATGTGTAGAACTTGTAAGTAAAGCAGAGTAGAATGTGTAAAAATGTAAAAGTAATTGAAAAACACAGAATAAATTGCAGATAATATATAAAAATAAAAATGTAATTGTGAAACATAAAATTAGAAAAGGTAAGTAGAAACGTTTTTAAACTGACAAAATTCAGCAGAAATGTTGAAATAAAACTGTACTCTTAAGACATAATCCGAAAATTAGAATAAGGTTGTGTTTCTTTTTATAATGAGGAGTCATTCCTTGAAATTCCAACATGAGTTTGATGGGCGGGACTGTTCTATCGTTTGAACGACGAATATTTGGTAGGGAGATGTGAAGAAACACGGCAAATAGAAGGCAAAATAATCTGAAAATACCTTCGATATGTTGAAATCTTCATCGGAAATCAGAGCGTGGAGGTACGTATCCTGAGTATTGTGTTCAGGAAGACGAGAATACGATTTTCCGAGTAGGGTGACGAACGGCTTCAGGTGTTTCCCGAACAAGCCAGTGTGACTTGATTATTATTGTGGTATTTCTCACTGTCAGACCGATTTGGAAAGTCAATTATTTGGATGCTTGGTGGGTTGATCGCAGAACCGAGAGCGATGATTAACGTTGAGATTTTAAAAGGGCTTCACTCTGCGCGTGAGCAGACTTTCTGTGAAGAAACACGTGACGGTAGGCAAATGAAATAGGAAAATATTTTCATAATGTTGCGACCAAGAATGGTACGGAAATGTCTGTGCGAAATGAAAGAAACCAGGAGGTACACAGGGTGAATGACCTACAAACATTCACCGCAAACATCGATGTGCTGCTTTCACAGAACAGATTGGTACTCAGGGGCTAGTATTGTTAGTCAATCAACAGATTGTAATAATACTTAGAAATTACATTTTTCTTGCAAACATGCACGTTCTTAAACGTAACAATGCCTACTGACATTAATAAACTAAAAGTAGGGTGAATTAGAATGTCAGTGGTGTCTGTTGCAGGATTCTAGTGCGAATCGTTTACGGGATATCGTATTTAAAAAGTACCATCACCGACACTTATATAACACCTATGGTAGCATACATTAAAGAAAAACACAAGTGCATACACTAGTTGTGGAAATTCTGAACGGTAACGATACAGACTGCATTCAAAATGACCACCAGCAGGGGCAATACACGCTTCCAGTCTGGCGCGGAATGACTGCTGCACAAGTGCTAGCAATTCAACAGTGATGTCCAAGCAGGTGTAGCTGGTATGTCCTTGTAGACAGCGTCTTTCAGCTTTCCTCACAGAAAAAAGTCTACAGGTATCAAATCCGGGAATGGGCCAGCCAAGGTACAGGACCTCTGAGTCCAATCCAACGATTTGGAAACAATTCATGAAGATAAGCTGTAGTACTTCGTGCGCTATGAGCTGGGCAGTCATCATGTTCACACCACAGGGTCCTCCTAGTCTACAGTTTAACGTCATCTATCATCTGTGGAAGGTGGTCTGTTAACAGGCTGCGATACTTGTGTGCATTCAGTGTTCTGTCTCTTAAAAATGGACGTATGATGTGATGGTTCACCATCCCACACCACAGGTTTACACTCCGTAAGCCAACGGGGTTTCTCGGCAGAACAACAGTGCATGTTTCGACAGTTTACCTAGCCACGACTGGTAAATGTTGTTTCATCACTTAACAACATACATGGTACATATAAGAAAATGTACCACCACAGCTGTGACTTGAGAATGTCTTTATTATATCACATGACTAGTTTCGGCGGCACATTACAGCCACCCTCAGGCCCCATCACTGCCAAAAGAGTATTTGATTTCCTCAGCGCATTTACTACGGGATCCTTGTTACTCGCACACATGGGGTAGCTTCCATCAGGAGTATATACTCGACACCGTGCTGTCTCCAATACAATCACATGCACCTAATGTGTCCACCTTATGGCACACTGTACGCTAGCTCTGCTTGAAGTTAAACAACTGCCATGCCAAGATTGTCGAGATGTGGCATGTACTCTACAGATGGTGCATTAGCTCCTCTGGGAGTTGTGCAAACGCATGCACCACAAGTGGTCAAGACCCACGCCCTGTCTCTTTCCAGTGTCATGCCCCGACAAACAAATTATTTACTTCTGCCCCAAGTGAACTTCATAATTCTCTGATGTGAATGCCTGTGCAACAAAATAGTAGTCCCCATAAGTCCGCTGCAGACGCTAAAAACAATATTATTTTTAGTATTACTTGTAACTCTTATGCTTGCGTTTGTTTTCTTTTTTGTTGTTGTTTCTGTTAAGTTAATATATGTATCGGTCACGTATTTTGTCTGTTTAAATGTCTGTATGCGCATTTATACTAATTATTATGTTAGAGTAAGCACTTGTCCAACATTAGAGCCCAACAAAACCATTTTAAGTTTTTAATTTAAGAGTGACTACAGATCACCAATAACTTATTATTTTTTATGCAGACACTCTCAAACGTCGGTCATGCTTGGTTTTGATTGATGTCATATTTTTTTTTAAATTTAAAGGCAAATGCAGATCACCAATAACTTCTCTTTTTGTTACGCAGACATTCTCAAACTGTGGTCATGCTTCTTGTTTAATTTAACTGTACATGCAGATCACCAGTAGCTTCTAATGGTAGTTGCATTAACTTTCTCTGAAGGTGATCATGCTTGCTCGTTCATGAAATTCATGTTAATATTTAAATGTGACTGCAGATCGCCATTAACTTCTCATTTGGCTATATCACGTTTGACGGAAATATCCGTAAGGTTTTCGAATGTGAGTGTTCGTGGATGGATGTCTGTGGTAGGCTTTGTAAGCTGAGTTGCATCAGTGTACTCAAAGATAGTTTGGAGGCTGTCATTGTAAAAACAGACGGTCTAGAAACGATGTCAATGTTAATACCGATCTGTTGTAAATTTGTTTTATGTCGCTGGTCATTCTGCTGTTTGAATTGTTATTGCTGATTCACCAAACCAAGATTCTTGCTCCCAGAGATACCAGGTAGGGTCTAATTAATGTCCAGATCATTAAAAGTACGCAGTCTCCATACAAAATGGTGTGAGAGAGGTTGGGATAATTTAGAGCAGGTCTTGTCTTATGAACACATAGAAGTCACTTTTCTGCTGGATCAAGTAACACCACAACTGTTCCATGATCATACCATATCGTTTGCGTATTTAATTCTCTGAGAAGAGAAGAAGGCATGCTTGTAATATGGAGTAATGCGCGGGGGTCCTAAACAGGGGATGGAGTTGACCCTTCGCAGATCTTCACACGAGAAATAGCGAGCGACGTTTCCCGCCAAATAGCACAGAAGTGAATTTGATTGGTGGTGTCCTTAGTCGCAGGCCGAGTTTTAAAATACTCTAAAACAGTGTTCTATATGAAGTATGAACTGAAGGAGATTGGCTGGCAGCTTAATGACCTGTGTAGTGGGAGGCACTGGGTTAGTAAAGAGTGTGTGAATTCGTTGCAAGGACAGTATACACGGACATCGCGACCTTTGCTGGAATCCGGGGTTCGACATGTAAGGACTCTCCTGTGGGTGTCGGAACACGACACATCGCACGGGGGCAATTTAGAATCTTCGCTGACAAGGGTGGCAGTGAAGAGTCTCACTGTTAGAACTTGAAAAGTGTCAATTTCGCCATCAGGAGCGAGTTAAAGTCATTACTCTGTAGGCAGAGTGATGATTCTTTGCTTCTCTTCCTGGCTTACGAGCAAACAGAAATCTCGACTTGTGTCCTATGCCGTACTGAAGTAGTTTAAGCTCTAGGAGTTAGCGGACAGTATGTTACGTCGACTGAGTAGGTAAAATTTATTGTTACGCAACGTACATTATGTGGTCAAAGTATCCGGACACCCCCCAGTTTTCATATTAGGTGCATTGTGCTGCCACCTACTGCCAGATCCTCCATATCAGCGACCTCAATAGTCATTAGACATCGTGAGAGAGCAGAATGGGGCGATCCGGGGAACTCACGGACTTCGAACGTGATCAGGTGAGTGGGTGTCACTTGCGTCATTAGTCTGTACGCTAGATTCCCACGCTCCTAAACATCCTTAGGTCCAATGTTTCCGACGTGACAGTGAAGTGGAAACGTAAAGGAACACGTGCAGCACAAAAGCGTACAGGCCGACCTCGTCTGTTCACTGACAGAGACCGCCGACAGTTGAAGAGGGTCGTCATGTGCAGACATCTATCCAGACCACACATAGAAATTCCAAACTGCATCAGGATCCACTGCAAGTACTATGACAGTTAGGCGGGAGGTGAGAAAACTTGGGTTTCATGGTCGAGCGGCTGTTCATAAGCCACACATCACGCCGTTAAATGCCAAACGACGAAGCGTCGCTTCGTGTAAGAAGTGTAAACATTGGACGAGTGAACAGTGGTAAAACGTTGAGTGGAGTGATGAATCGCGGTACACAACGTGGCGATCCAACCCCAGGGTGTGGATATGGCGAGCCTGTGAACATCATCTGCCAGTGTGTGAAGTGCCAACAGTAAAATTCGGAGGCCGTGGTGTTATGGTGTGGCCGTGTTTTTCGTGGAGTGGCTTGCACCTCTTGTTGTTTCGCGTGACACGATCACAGCACCTTCATGCTTCCCACTGTTGAAGAGTAATTCAGAGATGGCGACTGCATCTTTCAACACGATCGAGCACCTGTTCATAACGCACGGCCTGTGGCGGAGTGGTTACACGACAATAACATCCCTGTAATGGACTGTCCTGGACAGAGTCCTGACCTGAATCCTATAGAACACCTTTGGGCCGTTTTGGAACGCCGACTTCGTGCTAGGCCTCACCGACCGACATCGATACCTCTCCTCAGTGCAGCACCCCGTGAAGAATGGGCTGCCGTTCCCCAAGAAACCTTCCAACACCTGATTGAACCAATGCCTGCGAGAGTGGAAGCTATCATCAAGGCTAAGGGTGGGCCAACACCATACTGGATTCCAGCATTACCGATGGAGGGCGCCACCAACTTGTAACTCATTTTCAGCCAGGTGTCCGGATACTTTAGGTCACATAGTGTATATCCTCTGCACGGCGACAAACGGCACCTAGCAGTCCGATGCTGCAGAACCTCGACCCCCAGCATTGCAATCGGTGATATGCCAACCTTGGTGCGGCAGATAGGGAAACAGTCACATTAAATGTCTTGCGTTCCATTTGCTTGTTCTCTGAGCTCTTTACTGTCAGTACCAGTCAGGGAGGAGATCGTCGGTTTCACAGGGGTAATCAGTATCAACCAAACAGTGTTCTTCCAGTCTCAAATCTGTCTTGAGTTAAATAATTTTTCGCTATCTAATTGTTTTCATTCAAGTAAGATATTTATTCAACATTATCGATTTCCTAGTTAATCTGGAATAGAATATTATCACGATTAATTCATTTTTAGGCATGATGCTCCCGTTGCATGCCCAGCATTAGCAACCACTCATACACACACTGTGTGTGCACTCTAACAACGGAGGTTTACAAAATAAGTCTCAATACCCACATTATAATAAAATCTGCTGATGAAATGTACGTTCTCAGCAACCGAAATTTCTGGATAATGAGATTTTCTTCTTCTTATTTTGTAGCTGCAAAATAATCTATTCGTTTAAAATAAACCATTTTTTCGTGCTGATCCCTTTCTGGCCATAGTACTGCCACATCAGATAATCGTTCGTGTCACACTGTGGAACGTAACTAGATTTTATTGAGTTTAGCTTGGAAAAAGAACGCTCAGTTTTAGTAACAATCACAGGTAGTGTTAACATCAAGACCACTGTGCGTATGTCTGGTAACTCGATATCTGCGAACTATGTTTCACCATATCAGCTCCAAATTTTGTGTACCAGATTTGATGTTTATACCTAAAATGGAATTGTCATCAGCTCAGCTGTGCAGGAAGCAGAAGAGAAACAGCATCAGAAAATACCTTTGCAAACTTATGTGCCTCATAGACATGTGGTGTCTTTTCTGTCGGACATGTCTGACAGAACGGTCACCAATGGTGGTACAGTGGCTGTAAATAAACTGTATGACGAGAAATCAGGACTTCAGCCTCACACAGGCATTGAAATAAATCAATGGTGAAGGGTCAACATTTGTGCCAGACCAGGACTAGAACCTGGATGCTCCGCTTCTCTAGAACGGTTGCCTTAGGCGCCTTGACCATCTGCACATGCTTTCCATCCACCCCAAACTCTCAACTTGCCATGCGCGAGTAGCGCCCCCATCCATTAACCCCACTGGTTGTAGCATTCACTGAGACCCTCAGGGGTTCGTAAGATATGGTACATGCACAATGAAAACACTTATACCCATATTCGCTCATATATATGAGGTGCGACGATAAAGTTATGAGACTGATGTGAAAAAAAATATTGCTTACCGTTTTTGTCAAGTTTAGTGTTGTCTCCTTCAAAGTAGTTCCATTCTGATTGCACATACTTTTTCCAGCGCTTCTGCCATTGATGGTAACATTTCTGGAACTCATCTTCTGTAATATCCTCCAAAACCCTCGTCACAGCTTTTTGGACATCTTGTGTTGTTTGAAAATGGTGTCTCTTGACCCCCGTTTTGACTCATGAAAATAGAAAAAAGTCGCATGGAGCGATGTCTGGTGAATAAGGTGGCTGTGGTAGTACTGAAATTTGTTTTGAGGTTAAAAATTGCTGTACTGACAGAACAGTGTGGTATGGCGCATTATCGTGATGTAGAATCCAATTATCAGCAATGCTGGCACGGACACGAAGAACTCTTTTACGAAGTCTTTCCAAAATTTCTTTGTAGTAATATTGGTTAACTGTTTGTCCAGGAGGCATCCACTCTTTATGAACAATTCACTTGGAATCAAAGAAGCACACAAGCATGCATTTCACTTTTGACTTTGACATGCGAGCTTGTTTTCGTCTGGGTGATCCCTTTGAGTACCATTGCGAACTTTGGCGTTTTGTCTCTGGATCGTACTGAAAAAACCAACTTTCATCACCAGTGATAAAACGGCTCAACAATTCTGTATTGATTTACGTTTGCTCTAACAAATTGGCTGCCACATTTTACCGTGTTTCTTGCTGTTGTGGTGTCAGATTTTTGGGGACCATTTTTGCACAAATCGTTCTCATACCAAGATCTTCATTTTTTACTAGACAAACCGTTTCTCGATTGATGTTCAGTTATTCTGCAATCATTTTCACGGATAATCTTCGATCAGATCGTACAAGTTCACGCACCCTGGCCAAGTTGACATCTGTCCGTGAGGTTGATGGTCGTCCACTGTAGTCTTCATCTTCAATGTTCGTTTTGCCTTCACTAAACATTTTATGACAACGAAAAACTTGAGATCTTCACATAACCTCCTCTCCGAAAGCCTTCGGAAGCTTACCGTAAGTTGTCGTCGCATTTTCAGCCAATCTAACGCAAAAAAGAAATGGCATAGCGTTGCGCAATATTATGCGGTTCCATTTCCGTGACGAGAGACACAAGCACATGTTAACTTATTACAGCACAACTGACGACAGAGCAGTTGCTTCGACGTGCCACTTCGACTAGAAGCAGCTTATAGACCACGGTCAAAGATATAGTGCCTACGCAAGCCTGCAGGGTTGCTACATCTTGCAAAGAAAATCAGTCTCATTACATTATTGTCGCACCTCGTATATATATACACTAATGGCCATTAAAATTGCTACACCAAGAAGAAATGCAGATGATAAACGGGTATTCATTGGACAAATATATTATACTAGAACTGACATGTGATTACATTTTCACGCAATTTGGGTGCATAGATCCTGAGAAATCAGTACCCAGAACAACCACCTCTGGTCGTAATAACGCCCTTGATACGCCTGGGCGTTGAGTCAAACAGAGCTTGAATGGCATGTACAGGTACAGCTGCCCATGCAGCTTCAACACGATACCACATTTCATCAAGAGTAGTGGCTGGCGTATTGTAACGAGCCAGTTGCTCGGCCACCATTCACCAGACGTTTTCAATTGGTGAAAGATCTGGAGAATGTGCTGGCCAGGGTAGCAGTCGAACATTTTCTGTATCCAGAAAGGCCCGTACAGGACCTGCAACATGTGGTCGTGCATTATCCTGCTGAAATGTAGGGTTTCACAGGGATCGAATGAAGGGTAAAGCCACGGGTCGTAACAGATCTGAAATGTACCGTCCACTGTTCAAAGTGCCGTCAGTGCGAACAAGAGGTGACCGAGACGTGTAACCAGTGGCACCCCATACCATCACGCCAGCTGATACGCCAGTATGGCGATTACGAATACACGCTTCCAATGTGCATTCACCGCGATGTCGCCAAACACGGGTGCGACCATCATGATGCTGTAAACCGAACCTGGATTCATCCGACAAAATGACATTTTGCCATTCGTGCACCCAGGTTCGTTGTTGAGTACACCATCGCAGGCGGTCCTGTCTGTGATGCAGCGTCAAGGGTAATCACAGCCATGGTCTCCGAGTAGATAGTCCATGCTGCTGCAAAAGTCGTCGAACTGTTCGTGCAGATGGTTGTCTTGCAAACGTCCCCATCTGTTGACTCAGGGATCGAGACGCGGCTGCACGATCCGTTACAGCCATGCTGATAAGATACCTTTCATCTCGACTGCTAGTGATATGAGGCCGTTGGGATCCAGCACGGCGTTCCGTAATACCCTCCTGAACCCACTGATTCCATATTCTGCTAACAGTCATTGAATCTCGACCAACGCGAGCAGCAATGTCGGGATACTATAAACCGCAATCGCGATAGGCTACAATCCGACCTTTATCAAAGTCGGAAATCTGATGGTACGCATTTCTCCTCCTTAATCGAGGCATGACAACAACGTTTCACCAGGCAACGCCGGTCAACTGCTCTTTGTATATGAGAAATCGGTTGGAAACTTTCCTCATGTCAGCACGTTGTAGGTGTCGCCACCGGCGCCAACCTTGTGTGAATGCTCTGAAAAGCTAATCATTTGCATATCACAGCATCTTCTTCCTGTCGGTTAAATTTCGCGTCTGTAGCACGTCATCTTCGTGGTGTAGCAATTTTAATGGCCAGTAGTATATATATATATATATATATATATATATATATATATATATATATATATATATATATATATATATATGTGTGTGTGTGTGTGTGTGTGTGTGTGTGTGTGTGTGTGTGTGGCTGTCCTGTCAGATTGGGGGGGGGGGGCTACTTGCACGTGACAGGTTGAGAATCTAGGCTGGAAGGGAAGTATGTCCAGATAGCTAAGGAGCAATGTGGGACTATTGCTCTTGCCAATGCAGCACCTACTAGTCTGCCTTTTCATGGTGGTTACTCTACACCAAGCCTGCTGTCTGGAAGAGCTTGATTGGCTATGGTAGAGACCTGACTGCATGGAGGCGACTTTCTATGGAATTCTTTTACAGTGTTCTACCGGAATGTTCCTTATTGCCACACTCACCACCATGGCAGACGATGGTGAGTCGTTCCAAAGCCCATATAATAACACTCACACGCTGCCACCTGGAAGCGGCGATTGTCAGGGCATACACTCAAGACAGAGTGGCTCATGTTGGATCGTCTATGTATCATATCGTTGCAGAAAGACAATGCCAGCGACGAGCCTTGATCTTCATTACCATGATAGATGATTGATGGCACCTAGATACTCAGCGTGATATAGGAAACGCCCTTCATGCCGATTACACTAAGCTGTATTCAGAGCAATGTCATCCCCAGAGGCGATCACAGAGATCTCACAGCTAACTTTTGGCATGATTCTAATGGCTGTGGCAATGGATTTGATTGAAGATCTAACGGAGACAGAGGTCCTTGAAGAGATACAGATGGGATCCACTCATAAGTCGACAGGGCCAAACGGCCTCCTTCTGGAGTTCTACTGGGCTTTCAAACAATTGCTGGCGCTGCCCTGGAGCGTCATCTGCCATGATCTACTGTCTCCCATAGTGTTGCTCCTGGGGCCTTCCTTGAAGGATTGTTGTACCCATACATAAACCATGAGACAGTTCCAGGATCTGCATTTATCACCCCTTGACCTTACATAACAGTGACATGATCAGTTTCGCTTTACTGCTGGCAGCACGTCTCAACTGGACAGTTCTTGTGTCATTTCACAGTACCAGGCATCGTTAGGAGGTAATAACAACCACACTGCACTCCATCGGTATCGTGATATGATTGCCCCCTCCAAGGCTCGCCAAATGCCTGGCATCTTGGCCTTCCTCGACTTCAGCCAGACCTTTAATAGGATGGAGCACGCGTTTTTGACGGCGTTACTACGACAAACTGGGGCCTCTGACACCATTGTAGAGATCGTGATGAGTCTTCTTTGTTGGGCAATGTCGATGGTGTTGTGTAACAGGTATGTCATGCAGCCGATCCTGATCCAGCACTCGGTGAGACAGGGCTGGCTGCGATATTGTACGCCTTCACTTTGCAGCCGCTGCTCTCTGGCCTCCAATGGCCTCCAACAGCGCTTGGCGTGGATAAAAATCGACGCACACACTTTTTGTTTCACTGCCTCTGTACCCTTCTTTCATGGCGGCGATGATGTCCGTGCAGCATTGGCTTGGGTGGTGACCGATGGCGCGCCATCGGGCATAGTCCAAAAATCGCATGCTCCGTGTATGTGCATTGCCCATATTGTACAGAAGCTTCCGATGCCGCCATTTCTGGCTTCCCGCAAGCTGGTGGCTTGGGGATCCTTTGTTAGTATGAGCATACTGTTTAAGATCCGCAACGAATCCCTCACCCTCCTGAGGTACAGGGGAGAAGGGGGGGGGGGGTGGCTTAGGCCTTTTTCTTGTTCAGGACAGAGCGAAGGCACTATTTATAAGCTGTCACAAGAAGATGTGGCTATAATGTCCGACAGGTCATCCACAGGCTTGCTGCTGGAGACTTTAGTGCCAATCTCTGTCTCACTCTTCCTCAGTGCTGCTTTTGTACATCCCAGCGTCGCAGCGTTGCATTCTTCTCGCAGTATCATACCTCCTATCTCATCTTCATCTCCATCCTCTTCCACTTCTATAATAATGCTTCATGTTCATCTCCCTTGTATAGACCCTCTACATACTCCTTCCAGCTTTCACTTTCTTTTCTTTTCTCAGAACTAGTTTTCCATCTGTGCTCTTGATATTTACATAACTGCTCCTCTTTTCTCCAAAGGCCTTTTTAATTTTCCTGTAGGCGCCATCTATATTTTCCCTACTGAACTTTGGTTCAAAATCCTTACACTTGTCCTCTATCCATTCTTGCTTAACCATTTTGCACATCCTAACAATCTTAATTTTTTAGACGTTTGTATTCCCTTTTGTCTGCTTCATTTGCTGCATTATTATATTTTCTCTTTCACTAGGTAAATTCAATGTGTCCTGTGTTATCCAAGGATTCCTGTTAGGCCTTGTCTTTTTAGCTATTTCATCCTCCGCTGCCTTTACTATTTTATCTCTCAAAGCTATCCATTCGCCTCCTCCTGCACTTCTTTCCCCTTTTCTAGTCAATTGTTGCCTAATGCTCCCTCTGAAAGTTCTTTCAACCTATCCACGTTCAATATCCTTAATTTTCTACTTTTTTGCAATGTCTTTTGTTTTAATCTACAGCTCACTACCAGTAAACTGTGGCCAGAGTCCATACCTGTCCCTGAAAATGTCTTATAATTTAAAATCTGGTTCCAAAATCTCTGTCTTACCATTATATAATCAATCTGAAACCTTCCAGTGTCTTCAGGTCTCTTCCACGTATTCCGACATCTTTCTTGATTCTTAAACCATGTGTGATTAAATTATGCTGTGTGCAAAAGTCTACCACGTGGCATTCTCTTTCATTCCTTTCCCCCAGTCCATCTTCACCTACATTTTTTCCTTCTCGTCCATTACCTACTATCGAATTCCAGTCACCAAATTAACATTTCGTCTCCCTTAACCATCTTAATAATTTCTTTTGCCTCATCATACATTTCTTCTATCTATTCGTCATCATTTAACCATACAGTGGAGCTGCAAGCTCTCGGAATAAGTTATGGCTGTTATTTTCCATTGCTTTCAGCCAATCACAGCACCAGCTCAGTAAAGCCGTTTTGGTTGATATTACAAGGCCAGATCAGTCAGTTACCCAGACTGTTGCCCCTGCAATTACTGAAAAGGATGCAGCCCCTCTTCAGGAACCACATGTTTGTCTGGCCTCTCAACAGATATCCCTCCATCGTATTTGATCCTGCAGAACAGCTATCTGTGTAGCTGTGATATGCAAGCCACCCTACTAATGGCAAGGTCCTTGGTTCATGGAGGGTTCGAAGTTTTAAAAACGTTAATTATCCTATAAAATTACATCTGCCTCTTTCATCAGTAACTGGCAGATATTTAAGCATTTAACATTATTTAGAAACCAAACCTTCATTACAAAATTATACACAAGATTATTTAATTAAGTTATTACTATAAAATTTGCTTATGTCTTGAACCATATTTGTCCCGCAAATGTCTATTTAAGCTTTCTGTAAGTCTTTGTTGCTCACTCATTGCACCACTGAGTCATGCTATCTTTGTTTACTGTGTGACTATAGCAGTCTTTGGTGAGTCCTGGTAGAGGGTACAGGTGGTAAAGAAAGTCTGCAGCTTGCTGTCATGTAAGATGGATGTAACTTTTATTTTGTGAACTGAATAATGTCAAAAGGTTTATATTTCCAGTTTTAACTCATTTACTTCATCAACTACGTGAAACATCTTGGAAAACAGTGTTTATTTTCAAAAGTTAACCATCTGCATCCAGTTTATTATACAATAACAATGTGAAATGAATTATTGTCTGTGAAGAAGCTATAAGAAAAGCTATGACAATTTATTCTTTAACAACTTAATATCTTTTTTAGAAACTTGCCCAGGCTTGGACCTCAAATGGATCATGCCCCACCAAATTAGTGGATGACTATCTGAATCACATGTTCTACAAGAAAATCTTGATGAGTACCTCCATTGTTTTATACTTCACATAAGAACCATTTTAAACTGAATCTCTGCAGTGTCGTTACCCATCAAATGTCATACATTTATGTGTCACATTGTACTAACAAACATATGTTACAAAAGTTATACTTCGTGATTTTTATTATCTGACTGTTAATTAGATCAGTGGGATGGGGTGTATAAATGTGTGATGTTGTGCAGGAAACCCTTTGTTTTTGTGAAAGCACTAACGCCATTTTGTATCAGATAATAAGAAAAAAATTTATTGTAAAGTTGAATTTACTAAAAAAGTAGATTCCACCATGAAAACACGTAAAATCTCTCAACTGGAAGTACATTATTGTATAAAATGCTGGTTTCAAGAATAATGGATAATGATGAGCGAAAAAAAGGATAACAGAGGACTTGCAAACAATGAACTGGAACAGAAACTAAAATAAATATACTAAAATCAAAAGATTTCAGTGATGGGTCAAATAGTTTGCGATTATATTACCAAAAATCATAAAAAGTGAACTGTCGAATCCAATTTCATCTCCATTAGATGACATAAAGAGTACATTGAAACTAACCGAGTTTCAATGTACTCTTTATGTCATCTAATGGAGATGACTGTTTAGAAGATAGTTTGTAGACGTTAGAATCGACAGTGAAAGCCAACAGTGACACTTTAAAATTGGAATTGAATTAGAATCTTGAATAGTAGTCAGTTATGACTCTAAGATATGAGATGAAAAAGTGTAGTGCGCTAACAAGCACCAACTAACAGAAACAATAGTTCTTTGAATAGGATAACAGAAGGGACTAATTCTAAAATCAGTCCTGTCATACAAGAGGAACATGTGATTGAAACATACAGTAGTACTTTTGCTGTATAGGAATTCTGTGTGAACATAATCCCATTATTGATGAGTGTACACATTGTTGAATGTAATAAATCTTTATGCCATAAATCTTTATGCCATAATTATAAATTAAGGAAAAGGAGCAAAATCAGAGGGAAAGGTGAAGTAAAAGCATAACTGTGTTTGGCAAATGTTAGATTTCATCTAAAGCAGGTTACTGTGAGAATTTTGAGTTGGATAATATTTGGAGAAACTTGAAAGTTGGAAAATAGGATGGTGTATATATTGCCAGTGCTGTTAATAATATGATTTACTATACATTTGGAACAAATGCTGAAAGAAGAAAGCTTAAGTTTTGTTATAGGCAACATGTGATCAAAGTATTTAACAGTAATGTGATGCAAAAAGGGCTTGCAAATGAATCAGTGACAGTATTTGAAACAAAAGGGAACCAGGAAATACCTGATGTAGACCTGAAGCAATGACACTCCCAATGTGTCACAAGCTATTTTTGTCACATAGGGACAACATATCCACGACTTCATTGCTTGTGCAGAATTATTTCTGAAGTTATGTTTTCCAGACGGCATGTTTTCCTCCAACGCATCTATTTTTCACAATTATCTTCCACTGTCATCCTATTTTCTTCTATTTTGTAGAAAAATTACGTTATGAATGCTTAGATGTCTTAGGATACAAATAAAGATAATCTTACGGTACCAGAAAATCCTATTTTACAATACAGACGCTAAAACCAAAAACATTTTCCTGTTATAGTGAAAGAAACAACATTTATTACTTTTAATGTTAGAAATTATTTTCATCCATGTACAGCCACGCTGACTTCTGTGACGTCACTGGTGCCTGATCCATCGTTATGTAAGGCAATGCTTTCATTGCGCGCCTGCCACGCCCACTTCAATCTTCTGTCGGCCAGGTCCCAAGCCATGCTTACCCGTCTTCAGGGCTCCAACAATTCGGCAACTCATGAGGCCTGTGAAAAACAATGTAGACCTCAGAACGCCAATAGTATATAGAATACCAGATGTTGTGGACAGTTTTATGTCGGACAGACTGTGTCTACTATCGAACAGCACTTTGTAGAACAGGAGAGATGCTTTCGCCTTCAGTACTCTGAGAAAACAGTGGTAGCGGAGTATACTCTAGAAAAAAGGACACTGTATTGCTTTCGAAGAGACATCAGTTATTATGTGGACTCGTAGTTTCTGGGATAGCATAATTAAAGAAGAGATTGAGACAAAAATTTGTGACAACACCCTCAATAAAAGACGGTGGCCTACAGCTAAGCATTGCTTGAGACACAGCCATCACAAGGTTGAAGTGGACGCGCAAGTGGCGTCACAGATTGCAGTGCGACTATGTAAGGATGGGAGCAATAACCAAAAAATAGTCACCACTTGACAATGGCCGAGGAGTGCTCGGCCCAAAGCTCATGAATTTTAAACCACTTGACACAGCTGGAAGATCAAGAGAATTTTATCAGAGTTTACTTTTGATCAGTGCTATTAAAACAAAGTTATAGTGTGCTGTATTTTTGCTCTCTTCAAAGATTAAAGATAAGTAGGTAAGAAATATCAATATTTCGGGAATGGGAAGTCAGACTCGAAAATTATTTTGCCTGTTGTATAGTAATTATACCCAGCAGCTGTTACCAATAATATTACAATATCAGAAGTTCTAGTGAGTGGAAGATGATGGTGGGAAATGAAAATACTGAAACTACACTACTGGCCATTAAAATCGCTACACCACGCAGATGACGTGCTACAGACGCGATATTTAACAGACAGGAAGAAGATGCTGTGATATGCAAATGATTAGCTTTTCAGAGCATTCACACAAGGTTGGCGCCAGTGGCAACACCTACAACGTGCTGACAAGAGGAAAGTTTCCAACCGATTTCTCATACACAAACAGCAGTTGACCGGCGTTGCCTGGTGAAACGTTGTTGTGATGCCTCGTGTAAGGAGTAGAAATGCGTACCATCACGTTTCCGACATTGATAAAGATCGAATTGTAGCCTATCGCGATTGCGGTTTATCGTATCGCGACAGTGCTGCTCGCGTTGGTCGAGATTCAATGACTGTTAGCAGAATATGGAATCGGTGGGTTCAGGAGGGTAATAAGGAACGCCGTGCTGGATCCCAACGGCCTCGTATCACTAACAGTTGAGATGACAGGCATCTTATCCGCATTGCTGTAACGAATCGTGCAGCCACGTCTCGATCCCTGAGTCAACAGATGGGGACGTTTGCAAGACAAAAACCATCTGCACGAACAGTTCGACGTCGTTTGCAGCAGTATGGACTATCAGCTCGGAGACCATGGCTGCGGTTATCCTTGACGCAGCATCACAGACAAGAACGCCTGCGATGGTATACTCAACGACGAACCTAGGTGCACGAATGGCAAAACGTCATTTTTTCGGATGAATCCAGGTTCTGTATGCAGCATCATGATGGTCGCATTCGTGTTTGGCGACATCGTGGTGAACGCACATTGGAAGCGTGTATCTGTCATCGCCATACTGGCGTATCACCCGGCGTGATGGTACGGGGTGCCATTGGTTACACGTCTCGGTCACCTCCTGTTCGCATTGACGGTATGTTGAACAGTGGACGTTACTTTTCAGATGTGTTACGACCCGTGGCTCTACCCTTCATTCGATCCCTGCGAAACGCTACATTTCAGAAGGATAATGCACCACCTGCAGGTCCTGTACGGGCCTTTCTGGATACAGAAAATGTTCGATTGCTGCCCTGGCCAGCACATTCTCCAGATCTCTCACCAATTGAGAACGTCTGGTGAAAGGTGGCCGAGCAACTGGCTCGTCACAATACGCCAGTCACTACTCTTGATGAACTGTGGTATCGTGTTGAAGCTGCATGGGCAGCTGTACCTGTACACGCCATCCAAGCTCTGTTTGACTCAATGCCCATGCGTATCAAGGGCGTTATTACGGCCAGAGGTGGTTGTTCTGGGCATTGATTTCTCAGGATCTATGCACCCAAATTGCGTGAAAGTGTAATCACATGTCAGTTCTAACATAATATATTTGTCCAATGAATACCCGTATATCATCCGCATTTCTTCTTGGTGTGTCAGTTTTAATGGTCAGTAGTGTATTTTCCCAAAACATATCCATTGTGCGCCTATTTACATCATTGAGATAGAAAAATGTTACTTGTGAAGAAGGTTTTGTGAGATCATAAGAGCAAAATGAATTATGAAATCTGGAAGTTATATAATATATTGCTTGATAGGTCAGTTACTATGTACGTTGTCTCTTGGTTCGGAACATATACTGTTTTTCGTGGGTGAGGTATATGAATTATATTCAGAGTCAATTTTTAATTATGGGTAATGCAATGATCTTTAGGGTACTGTGGAGATATTTTGAAGTATTTTGTGTTACATATATGGTATTGTGATGAAACTAATGAAGTTTACTACTGTAGTGAATTCGTGAAATTATTTTGTGACATCAGATACTGGTCGCCCCACGTTGGGCGCCAAAAATGTAGTGATCAACTCTGGAAATTATTTTGTAGTAGTAGTAGTAGTAGTAGTAGCTTTATTCATTCGTAGATTTCTTTTTGCAAGGGTATAGGACATGTAAAAATATTTACACATTTAGATCAATTTAAAATAAGCTGACTCGTATACACATATATTTACAGACTTCTAGTTAGAATCAATCATTAGATTTACTCCTGGTATAGGTCAGATAATGTGACATCAGATACCGGTCGCCCCATGTTCGGCGCCGAAACTGTAGTGAATTCGAGAAATTAAATGAAATCAAACACAAAGGGTGCAAAATTAAGGGGTTCCTGTTCGATTAGAAGAGATTGCTTATATGTTCAAAACATGAAAGAAATGCTGTTTACATATAACAAATGTTCAAATGTGTGTGAAATCCTATGGGACTCAACTGCGAAGGTCATCAGTCCCTAAGCTTACATACTACTTAACCTAAATTATCATAAGGACAAACACACACACCCATGCCCGAGGGAGGACTCGAACCTCTGCCGGGACCAGCCGCACAGTCCATGACTGCAGCCCCATAGACCGCTTACATATAACAGAACAAAATTATAAATCTCAGGGCTGATTTGTCTGGGCGTGGACACGACTCAGTTATTAAGGGGAAGGAGGAGGGAACGGATCGTCTCACCATTCTTGTAATCGTCCATCGTTACTGCTGTCGGCGGCAGGTGCTGCGTTGGTGCGGCGCGACGCGTCGGAGATATGCTGCACGGGTTGGCTACCATCAGCAATCGCGGCTTTGCGGCGGGGCCCAGGTACGATCTCTGCGTTGTCTGCCCACTGTCGGTTGCGTGGCCGAAGGTGTGCTGTTACGGTGTCGGAAGGCGGATGTTCGCGCTGTGTGGAAGAGCGCCCATGTCCTCTCGCTTCCGCGGTGTCTCCACCAGTCTCCCTTTCACTTCTCATCCATCTCGCAGCTCAGCTCCTCTTCGAAACATTATTCCTTTCGGCGTTCTCATTGGCGGACGAAATTTTCAATGTAGCCCAATGACAGATCGCCATTTCATCACCACGCCTCTCCATGCAGGGTGAAATTTTCTATCTGGCGTGCGCCTCGTGAATTGGCATCTTTCTCACGATTTCACCATTCTTAAGATGTTTTCCTGCATTCCGAGGCTATTGGGAGAGCAGCTACACAACACTTCTTTATCATCACTCTCTCTGCGTGAGCCCTGGACACACTCGTGTTTTGGCTCCATTTCAAAATCTGCCGGCGTCCGTCATTTCCAAGGAATGTGCTCATTGTCGAGGAAAACATCTTCTTAAGAATGCTAGCTTCTTTCACACGCCCACTTGCGCCGATTCCCCGCGCTTTTCTTCACGCTGCTCCCTGTGTCCGTGGGGTGCTGGAATTGTCGGCACATCCCTGTTTTCTAGAGCAGGTACAATGAATGCCGCAATGCCAGAAGAACTCAGATGCTTTTGCGCGTGCATTCTTGGCGTTCCGTCCTAATAGCTGCAGATGTCCATCAGCTCTCGGCACGCTTCTTGTTGTCAGACGGGCCCTTCGCATCGTGTCCCTTCTTGAGTGAGGCGAGGATGTGGGCCCAGCTTCCCGCTGTGTCCTTGCAGAATGACTGCACCCGGTGGCTCGCCCCAAGGAGTCCGGCCCCTTCGTCCTCCACTGCCGCTCACTGTGACTTGGCGAAAGCGGCTGCGGTATTACACTAGAGATATTAAGATGAAGTTTTGTGAAGTATTCTGTAATGATTATATTGATGTTACGAAGGAGATATTTAGAGGACTTATTTGTGTCTGGTATGTAGTTTATTTTACTCTTGTTTATGCCATTATGCAGTGTATGGTTTTGAGAAAAGGGTAAAGTGAGTTTATACCATCTGTTGAAGTAATTTTTGATCTATGATCATGTTGAGGAATTATTGAAAAGCTTGCTGTGGGTCTGACGTACTTGTGGTACGTAAAGTTTGAATGCTAACCTTATTGTGTTGGCATAATTTAAAATGATGGAAATAACTAGAATGATTCGTATGAGCTGAACATAATGGGTAGCTGACTATAAAAAATTAACACCAAAGGATAAACTTTAGACTCTGTCAGACTTATTAAATGTACAACTGAAAATAAATAAAAATTAAGTGTTTTGGGGTATTCAAGTTCAAATGGTTCAAATGGCTCTGAGCACTATGGGACTTAACATCTGAGGTCATCAGTCCCCTAGAACTTAGAACTACTTAAACCTAACTAACCTAAGAACATCACACACATCCATGCCCGAGGCAGGATTCGAAACTGCGACCGTAGCAGTCGCGCGGGTGCAGACTGAAGCGCCTAGAACCGCTTGGCCACCACGGCCGGTGGTATTCAAGTACTACACGCAATTGATGTGTAACAGAAATACTACAGCTTTGCATAAACAAGTTTTCTTAACGATAGATTACAGAACAGAGTAAACAGCATGGACATACTAAGCCAGTCAAGAAAGAATTGTCCAAAGACAGCCAACCTCTGAGAGATCACTCGAGTTAGCGACGTAGATGGTCGATCCACTGTCGATTGCAGCCAGAGTGTCTCTCCCCCCCTCCCTTCCCCCAGTAGCGCAGAGCACATGGGAAAGGATGTGTACAACTGGGGCCAGAGTGAGGCCACATATGTCGTAGTGGCAGTGGGATGGCGTCGACGAGGTGGCGAGGCATGTTTGCCTGACCAGCCGTGACTCCTTCAGAAGGCACAAAAAAGAAATGATCGAATGGCATTGCTGGCGGGAGGCTCCATCCTGGGAAGTTCGGCTGCCGAGTGTGAGTCTTTCTGCAGTCCACAAGCGGGGAAAATCTCCAACCCGCCCAGGAATTGAACCTGGGGCCGCTGCGTGGCAGGCAAGTGCATTACCATTCAACTAAGTAGACGGACTCAGAAGGCACAGCTGGACCACTTCTCGATACATCAGTGTGCTGGTAGCTGTAACCCGTCATGCTGAGACTGGCACTTGCTTGAGATATGACTGGACGATTTCTCAGAGACTGGAGGTTGTCTGATGTGTGTATATTCGCCAGGACAAAATCATGCAGCCAGACAGGTGGGCATAAACGTTGGCCCACGCGAGAGCATGAGAGGCCCATCGAGGTACTTCATGTCTGTGCAGTAGCCCATGATGGAACGGTGACATGAAGGTGGCTGTCCTTAGTGAAGTGGGCTGCGATGCTACCATCATCCTGGTATTTAGGAAGCCAGCGGTAGTCAATGGTCTAAAGGCACTTGTGCAGCTGCACACCCTGGAGGGGGGTGTCACTCTTAGAGGCGATCTCGACTCATGCACCAGAAAGGGTATCACTAGTAGAGTAGTGACACACAAGTTCGCATTGTCATTGGCCATCCCCTCCAGAGCAGTGTCTGTGCCTAGAGGCCGTTCATTATCCAATGTCCATGAAAGTTTAATTCTACTGAGTGAGATAGTTTGACGCTTTCTGTTTAGAAGAATGTTTAAGGTGTTGGCTGAACGGCTGAGAACCTTGTAGAGACCTGAATAGGGAGGTTGTAGGACCAACTGAATGGTGTCGTCGCAAAACATAATGTATTCGCAATGCACTAAGTCACTGTGGGTGAACACTCATGTGAACATTTGTGCATGTTGAGCTGAGGTCCCTATGTTTGAAATGCGAGAACAATTGCATTTGACTAGCTCAGGATGGGCATCTTCAGGTAGTATAGGCGTCTCGTAGACGAATTCGGTGGGAAAAACTACCCGCCATAGACTACTTAGGCGAGAAAAGCCTTTAAATCATCTTTATGGTCTGCGCGAATTCCCATTAGGACTCAGGGCAAACCCTCTAACCATGACCCTCTGTGGCACTTTAGGGCTCCTTTAAGTGTAAAATGCCGTTTTACAACTAGCCTGTTGCTTTGTTGGTGGTAAGCCATGGTATGGAATCTGTCCACGCCACATGAAGTGCACAACATGGAGAACAGTAGAGATTCAAATTGATGGCCTTTGTTCCATCGTAATGGAAGAGGGACAGCCAAAGTGTGCAATCCACACAGAAACTAAGTCTGCAGGAATGTCAGCCAGAGGAGCTGCTTCAACACACCTGGCAGTATGATCAATCACTAACAGAATATATTTTTACCCATCTGAAAGGGGAAGGGGCCTCATTAAATCGAAGTACACGTTTTGTAGGCAGCCCTTCGTGATGTGAAAAGCATCCTATGGTGGTTTTATGTGTAGTCTGACATGACTATGTTGGCATGGAATGCAAGCTCTAGCCCAAAACCGACAGTCCTTCTGTACTCCAGGCCAAACAAAATGTTTGGCAACCAGATGTGTAGTGGCCTTGAAGTCCGGGTGTGCAAGGTCATGTAGGGCTAAGCAACAGTCTGGCATAGGGAGCTGGGACGAATGAGTGGAGTTTATCAGTGGAGGAATTGCACCAAACAGGGGAGGGAGAACCGGGAAGCTGACGAGACACGAAGTGTAATACTGAATTGGCAAATCGGCTCAAATTTTGAAGTTCGGCATCGTCAGCTTGTAATTTAGCCAACTCGTCCAGGTCGAGTGAGCTAGTGATTGCATTTATCCTGGAGAGATAATCCGCTACCACGTTGGCTGCCCCACATATATGTTTGACGTCCGTAGAGTATTGAGAGATAAGGTCTATAGGGCAAAAATTTCCTTAGAGGAAGGTCCTGCACTGAGTTTTCGATTGCATTGACGAGTGACTTATGATCTGTATAAATCGTAACAGCATGTCCCTCAATATCATCGCTGACGTATACCACTGATTCATATACTGCAAGTGATTCTCTGCCAAATGCTGACTACTTACGTTGATAGGAGGTAAGTTTCTCCGAAAATAACCTAAAGGGTTAAGTAGAGTCTCCCACATGTTGTCCAAGTACAGCGCTGATCGACATGTCGCTCACGTCGGCTGTGATGGAAATGATGCAACTCGTATTCAGTGTGCAAGCATGATGGTGTTTGCTAGTACCATTTTCAGGCTGTCTAATGCCTGAACAGTTTCCTCTGACTGTAGAACCTTACACTTCTTGAAGTGTTCTGGCCCACCTGAATGGAGACAGTGAGTGGTAGGTGTTTACTACGTCAAATCTGAGATTTGTCAGTGTTTATTTCGTCGCTGTTGGCAGATAGGGCAGCTCGTTTCTGATTGACATGTTGTTTATGATCGCAACTGAGGAAGAAACTGTAAGGATGTCATCAAGATATGCTAACAATGCGACTATCCCAACAAGATGGAATCAATGAAGTGTTGCCAGGTTTGAGCCACATTCTTGAGACCGTGTGGCATAAAACAGAATTCAGTAGGCCCGAGTAGAGTAATGATTGCTGTTTTGGGAATGTCATTGCTAAACATGGAGATCTGTAAGTAAACCTTCCGACAATGCAGTACGCTGCACACTTGTTCCCCGTCAAGGAGATCTATGAAATCCTGAATTTGAGAGATAGAATAATTGGGAAGGATAGTGTGGGCATTCAACTGGCAATAGACCACACACAAATGGAATGAATCATCTTACTTAGGCATAAGTGAATAGGCGAAGACCAGTTACTGTTTAATGGTTGCACAATCCCAGCAGATATTAAAACTGTTAACAATAACTTTTGGGGGGAGCAACGTGTGGGGTGTAAGGCGGCGAGCCGTGTGATGCACAGGAGGACCCTCCATAGTGTTTATCCTATGGTAGGTACCGTTAGTGATCGCTCCTACCTATAAATCCATCACACACATGGAGCAATACAAGTGTTTTCGCTAGGGGCCACCTACCGATCAGACAGGGAAGTGGGAGAGGAAGTGTCACAAACCTTTGTGTCCGGTAGCTGAGGTTCCATCGCTGTGCGTAAATAGTAGTCAGTGTGGCGATGCCATGTGTGGAGGGTGAGTCATTGAGATTGCATACTGTGCGGCACCCCTATGCCAGGTTAACCGTCATGGTGTTGATCATCTGTGTGAGTTCGCCGATTTGAGCTCACAGGGTGTAGACCTCCAGTTTCTCACGGGAGAGATTGACAAGTAGGAAACCCAAGCAATGATTCAAAGAGTGCACTCAGAAAGCACAGACAGGAATGTGTCACAAAGGGAAGGAACAGTTTTTGAAGGGTGGCCGAAGGATCCAGTATACAGAAACTAGTATCATGGTATAGTAAAGTAACAGTGTATAGGTCTGATGACGGACCAAAGTTTTTAAGTAATTCGATGCCTATGACCAGTTCTTTAATGTTGGCCACATGGAATGTCTGCTGAAACACTTTGTCAAGAGTGAAGCAACACGAAGCCCAATAGCGCAAAGCACGTTGATGAGGGACATATCGGCAGCGCATAATAACAATTTAGTGGGGAGAGGTTGTGAGGGTGCAAGATGAGGTAGAATAACATTTGCATCTGCTTCAGACTGATGACCACAACAGTTAAGTCCCATAGTGCTCAGAGCCATTTGAACCATTTGAACCATCTGCTTCAGTATCAATGAGGGAGTGCCTACTAGATGCAAGGTCTTGAGAAAAACGTCGTCCAGTGGGTGTGATGGATCCATTAGCTGACTGTTAATGACGATGGTGCTATGAGGAGTGTGGATTGTACCTGCAGTATTGTCCTCCTCACATCTCCTAGCAGTCATGACACTTTTGGGTGTCTGCTCGTGTGGAGTCAGTGGCAGTCAGGGTTCTGGTGCTGGTAGCGCGAGCTGGTGGCCACCAAGTGGCAGCACGCTGTGTTGTTGTTGTGCAGCTGACCTTACAAGAGTCCTGCTGCTGAACCAAGGAAGTAGAGGGTCAGGATGCACATCGTTACCAACCATGTTCCCACCCCTGAAGCGATAGCCAGTAGAAGCTGCCTGTGTCTTATAATTCTCAGGGCCTGGTCAGTCAAGCAGAGCTTTTCTCGTCAGGTTCGAATGCATGTGATAAGAGCTGGAGCTGCAGCTCATGAGAGATCTTAAAACCACAAAGCTCACAGGGCTATGTCTGGTATGTGTTCAGGATCAATGAGGGAATGGAGGTGTCACCGAAGTTTGGATCCGAGGCGCTCGTTGTGGATGATATGGTTGATGGCTTCAGCCAGAGGCGCAACACCAAGGAAGAACTGTGCGTCATAAACCAAAGTTGGTAGGCGTGTTTCTACATCTGAAACATGATATCTATTAAACTTTCACCCCAGCCGCACAAGAGTGAGTGGCGCTAATAGAGCATAAGAATGAGTGGCGCTAATAGCGCCAGTATGAGGATGCAAATCAGGTTTGCTTAGAAAACATGCTGTAACGGTCGTGAGCGTTTGTTACCTTTGAGGATGGAAGTGGTGAGTTGATGGTAATCAAGAATGACTTTAAGACGGCAAAGATGTCATTGTCAATACCTCACGGAGTTTGAATGTGGTCTTGTAATAGGGCTACAAGAAGCTGGATGTTCCTTCTGCTATACTGCAGAAAGACTTGGCAGGAATGTAACCACTGTACGTCACTGCTGGCAGCAGTGGTCCGAGAATGTACTGTTGCAAGAAGACCGGGCTCTGGACGGCCATGTGGCACTACCAAGATTGAAGACCACCGTGTTTGGCATATGGCTCTGGCACATCATACTGCATCTACAGCAGCAATTTGAGCAGCAGTTGGCAGCACAGAGACACAACGAACTATTACAAATCCGTTACTTCCAGGACAGATTCGAGCTAGTCACCCTGTAGCATGTATTCCGCTGGCCCCAAACCACCGCCATTTGCGACTTCAATGGTGTCATGCGAGAACTCATTGGAGAGCAAGGTGGAGGGCTGTTGTGTTTTCTGGTGAAAGCCAGTTCTGGCTCGGTGCCGGTAATGGCTGTATGTTGGTTTGATTTTGTACGACAGCAGGAGCACTCTCGTGCTTATGCCATGCACACTGACTGTAAATTTGTACTCCAGTCTGGTGATTCGACCTGTTGTGTTGCCATTCACGAACAGTGTTTCAGGCAGTGTTTTCCAACAGCATAACTCGCCCACATACCGCTGTTGAAACCCAACACGCTCCACAGAGTATCGATACGTTGCTTTGACCTGCTTGATCATTAGATCTGTCTCCATTCGAGCACGTATAGGACATCATTGGTCGAAACTCCAATGTCATTCACAAACAGCATTAACCATTCCTGTACTGATCGACCAAGTGCAAGAAGCATGGAACTCCATCCTACAATCTGACATCCAGCAACTGTACAACACATGCTCATCTGCATGGATGCGTTCAACATTCTGGCAGTTACATTGGTTATTAGTGTACCAGCACTTCTCAATTGCAAAAGTTCATTTCGCACTTACATTAACCTGTGATCTTGCAATATTAATCACTTCAATATGTTACCAAGACAAATGTAATCCCGAAATTTCATTACTCTACTTTAATTATTTTTTGTTGCGATTTTTTTTCCTCATTTTATATAGCTTCTAACTTGTTTTACTTGGCCTTTATACTTTGGTAACGATTTTTGCCACAACCATCTCACAGTCGCTGATATGAGGGACGTTTGAAAAGTCCGTGCAAAAATAAAAACTACTTATGTGTTTGGGGTAAACATTTTTTTTATTTTTGACATAGTCTCCTTTTAGACTTATACACTTCGTCCAACGCTGTTCTAATTTGTTGATCCCTTCCGAATAATAGGAATCGTCCAAGTGTGCAAAATAGCTATTAGTTGCTGCAATCACCTCCTCGTTCAAATAAAATATTTGTCCCGCCAGCCATTTCTTCAAATTGGGAAACAAATAGTAGCCTGAGGGAGCCAAGTCTGAAGAATAGGAGGGATGTGAAACGAGTTGGAACCCTATTTCCATTAATTTTGCGACCACAACTGCTGAGGTGTGTGCTGGTGCGTTGTTGTGATGGAAAAGGACAATTTTGCGGTCCAATCGCCGGTGTTTTTCTTGCAACTCGGTTTTCAAACGGTCCAATAACGACGAATAAAGGCACCTATAATAGTTTTACCCTTTCCCAGATAGTCAATGAGGATTATCCCTTGCGAATACCAAAAGACAGTCGCCATAACCTTTCCTGGCAAAGGAATGGTCTTCGCCTTTTTTGGTGCAGATTCTCCCTTGGTAACCCATTGTTAAGACTGTTCTTTGGTCTCAGGAGTATAGTAATGTATCCATGTTTCATCCACAGTGACGAAACGACGCTTAAAGTCCTGCGGATTCTTCCTGAACAGCTGCAAACCATCCTTGCAACACTTCACACGATTCGTTTTTGGTCAAGCGTGAGCAATAGCGGAACCCCACTTGCGGATAGCTTTCTCATGTCCAAATGTTTCTGCAAAATATTATGTAATTGGTCATTCGAGATGCCCACAGCACTAGCAATCTCACACACGTTAACTCTTCTGTTATCCATCACCATATCATGGATTTTATCAATGATATCTGGAGTCGTAACCTCCACAGGGCGTCCAGAATGTTCAGCATCACTTGTGCCCATATGGCCACTCCGAAAATTTTGAAACCACTTATAAACTGTTCTAACCGAAGGTGCAAAGTCACCGTAATGTTTATCAAGCTTCTCTTTAGTCTCCTGAGGCGTTTTGCCTTTCATAAAGTAATGTTTAATCACCACACGAAATTCTTTTTCGTCCGTTTTTTTGACAATCACTCGACCTCTTTGATTCCCGCGAATGCCAAACGCAAAGAAATAGACCAATATTGCTGAAACTTCGAGTGTGTTCTTTCCAAAGATGCTACTAACTAAACATGACCTCGATACGCACCGGTGATGCCATCTCTCGGACTTTGCACGGACTTTTTAAACGCCCCTCGTACAAGTTTTGAAGATGACATCCTCAAAGAGGTCAGGTCTGTATGTTGCCATTAGATCTAATACACTGAGATGAGAAAAGTCATAGGAAACCTCCAAAAAAATATCGTGTCCGACCTCCTTTTCCTCTCACATAGTGCAGCAACTTGAAGTGCCATGGGCTCAACAAGTCGTCCCCTGCAGAAATATTGAGCCACGCAGTCCCTGTAACTGTCCATAACTGTGAAAGTGTGTTACCAGTGCAGGATTTTGTACATGAACTGATCTCTCTATTACATTCAATAAAAGTTCGATGGGATTCATGTTGGGTGATCTGAGTAGTCAAATCATTCACTCTAATTTTCAGAATGTTCTTCAAACCAGTTGTGAACAATTGTGACCCATGACATAGCACATTCTCCTCCACAAAAATTTCATTGTTGTTTCGAAACCTGAAGTCCGTTAATGGCCACAAATGATCTCCAAGCAGCCGAAATTCAAATGGTTCAAATGGCTCTGAGCACTATGGGACTCAACTGTTGTGGTCATCAGTCCCCTAGAACTTAGAACTAATTAAACCTAACTAACCTAAGGACATCACACACATCCATGCCCGAGGCAGGATTCGAACCTGCGACCGTAGCAGCAGCGCGGCTCCGGACTGGAGCGCCTAGAACCGCACGACCACCGCGGCCGGCTCCAAGCAGCCGAACGTAGCCAGTCAATGATCGGTTCATTTGGACCAGAGGACCCTGTCCAGTTCATGTCAACACAGCCCACACCATTATGGAGCCATCGCTAGATTGCACAGTTCCTACTTGACAACTTGGCTCCATGGCTTCATGGGTTCTGTGCCACACTCGAACACTAACATCAGCTCTTGCCAAATGAAATTGGAACTCATCGGACCCGACCATGGTTTTCCGGTCGTCTATGGTTAAACCATTATGGTCACGAACCCAGGAGAGGCGCTGCAGGGGATACCATGCTGTTACCAAAGGCACTCTCTTCAGTCGTCTGCTGCCATAGCCCATTAACGCCAAATTTCGCCACACTGTCCTAACAGATACTTTCGTCGTATGTCCCACATTGATTTATTCGGTTATTTCACGCAGTTTTTCTAGTATGTGAGCACTGACAACTCTACACAAACGCTGCTGCTCTCGGTCGTTAAGTGAATGGGGTCGTGGTGAGAAGTAATGCCTGAAGTGTGGTATTCTCGGCACAGTATTGACAAATTGGATCTCGGAATGTTGCATTCCCTCACGATATCTGAACTGGAAAGTCCCATGCGTCTGGCTCTAACTACCACTTTCTTTTCAAAGTCTGTTAATTATCGTTGTGCGATCATAATCACGTCGACAACCTTTTCACATGACTCACCTGAGTAAGTTTATACACTGAAGAGCCAAAGAAACTGGTACACCTGCCTAATATCGTGTAGGGCCATGTGAGCATGCAGAAGTGCCTCAACACGAGATGACGTGGACTCGACCAATATCTGAAGTAGTGCTGGAGGGAACTGACACCATGAATCCTGCAGGGTTGTCCGTAAATCCATGAGTACGAAGGCATGGAGACCTCTTCTGAACAGCACATTCAAGGCATCCAATTTAAGCTCGATAATTTTCGTGTCTGGGGATTGGGTGGCCAGCGGAAGTGTTTAAACTCAGAAGAGTGTTCCTGGAGCTACTCTGTAGCAATTTTGGGCGTGTTAGGTGTCGCATTGTCCTGCTGGAATTGCCCAAGTCCATCGGAATGCACAAAGGACATGAACGGATGCAAGTGATCAGACAGGATGCTTACGTTCATGTTATCTGTCAGAGTCGTATCTAGAGGTATCAGGGATCCCAAATCACCCCAATTGCACGTACCCAACACCATTACAGAGCCTCCTCCAGCCTGAATAGTACCCTACTGACATGCAGCGTCCATGGATTCAGGAAGTTGTCTCGATACCCGTACACGTCCATCCGCTCGATACAATTTGAAACGACTCTCGTCTGACTAGGCAACATGTTTCTGTCATCAACAGCCCAATGTCGGTGTTGACGGGCCCAGGCCGGCGTAAAGGTTTGTGTCGTGCAGTCATCAAGGGTACATGAGTGGGCCTTTGGCTCCGAAAGCACATGTCGATAATATTTTGTTGAATGCTTCACATGCTGACACTTCTTGATGGACCAGCATTGAAATCTGCAGCAAGTTGCGGAAGGATTGCACTTCTGTCACGTTGAACGAATCTCTTCAGCCGTCGTTGGTCCCATTCTTGCAGGATCTTTTTACAGCTGCAGCGATATCGGAGATTGTATGTTTTACCGGATTCCTGATATTCACCGTGCACTCATGAAATGGTGGTACGGGAAAATCCCCACTTCATCCCTACCTCAGAGATGCTGTGTCCCATCGCTCGTGCGCCAACTATAACACTACAATCAAACTCACTTAAACCTTGATATCCTGCCATTATACCAGCAGTAACCGATCTAACAACTGCGCCAGACACTTGTTGTCTTGCCGACCGCAGCGCCGTATATTGCCTGTTTACACAACTCTGTATCTGAATACGCATGCCTATACCAGTTTCCTTGGGGTTTCAGTGTATATTTCCATCATAAGTGGGTTTCGAACTATCTGTTCTACGTGGTTCTCAGAGAAGGCGCTTAGTAATGTTTAACATGATGTTTTGTCACAGTCTACCACTAAACACTAGGAACAGAAAGCTGGTTAAAACCTGAAGCTGATAGCAGTGAGAATTTTGGGAACATTTTAAGTGTATATCAAATGGACATGCTAATGGGAAATTGAGGTGATGTATTTTTCACAGTAGACAAGAAACTCAAATTCACTGATATAGAAATTGAAGCTGCATATGAGTTTGTTTGGGCAAGACTTGGTACCAAGAGTGGGCATAAAATTCTAATTGGCTCCTTCTACCAACCACTAGACACACCTACTGATGTAACTTCTTCATAAGGTACAGTATGATTGTGACATACTGTAATCACTCAATAATAAATTGGGACAGTTACTGTTTTGTTAAGTCGGGTTTCCACTAGCTTGAATTCCTTACACATACATCCTCCCACCGCTAGCATTTCGACATTTCGAAGTTCGAAGCACTACTTACGCGGCATTCGATATGGCGACAAGCGAAATTATTGGTGCAGTAATTTAGCAAAAGGGAGTTATCTGCCGAGGACGAGTAAAAGCAATTTTGAAATCTTTTTGAGCCATATTTTTGGCTCTGTGCAAAAGTCTAATACACTTATGAAAGATGCCATGCCAACTCAGATTAATTTACAAGTAACATTAAAATATCTAGTAACTTGAGTCAAAGTAATATATATAATGCATACTGAAGACCATGGCTCCTAGATTTTTTTTTTGTACAATACACTGAAGGTACATAAAAGTAAGGTTTTTGTCTGAACAGTTTGGTTTTTATTTCTGGGTTAGTCCAAGTTTTGACAGGTCACAGGTGTTGGAAATATAGGTTTGTTTCACCGGTGCATTACTTAATTTTGTAACCAAGCTTCATACTACTGTGTAGAACAGTCATTACTTAATGACAGCGCCAATATGAACACTATTATATTTGCATAGGACTTCAATGAGGATGAAGACTAGTTTTAAATCTCTGAAGTCACAAATAAATTTTCATTTCTACATGATTTACACACTCGATGACTAAAGAAAAAAATAATTATCATTATACTGAAATTAAAAATTACCTTTACAGTATTGACTATTCTGCAGTATTATGAAACTCAGTAAGTTCATAATCTCAGTTACAATGATTTCTAATCCATTTCATCAGTTCAAATAGTGTTGTGATATTGTGTTAGGAATGAGTGATTATAAAGAGTTGCTTAATGTAAGAAAGATGTTCCTAACGCATTGTTTAGGGACACTTTGCCACTTTGGAAAGTATTTATTTACTTAGTTGAAGACTAAAGCCAGGTTCACACACTCAACAAAAGTGTCACCACGACTAGTGGCATATTGCAGTTGCATTGCACTTGCATGTGTTGTAACTTAGTAAAATTAAAATAACCTACTATTATGCTACTTCTTAAATGTCTTGTGCAGTGGGAGACTGTAGATATTTTATTTAGTTACATCAATTTCCTGTGGCTAGGCAGGAATCTAAGAGTACAGCTTAAATTGCTGTCAGTGAACTAGCAACAATGAAGTTTATGAGGGAAACTGCCCAAAAGCGGACACCTGTTTCGTTTTGATTTTTTAGAAAATAGAAAATAGTAAAATATTATGTTTTAAAAGTATGTAATACTTACTTTATAATGTTATGTACCACTTATTCTTTTATGTGTAAATATGATCTCTGGGTATCCTAAAACTGACAAGAGCAGATACAACATGGGATCTAGTAGTATCCCCACCACACTGTCTGAGCTCTAACCAAGCGATCAATGAAAAGTCAGAACTGTAAGACAAATCGAAAAGCGCCATATTTCGTCAGGATGCAGGTTTATATTCATTCTATTACTAAAGCTGTTTTTGTAACACTGAAGTTTTATCACAGATGTGTCACACTTGGTAGGATTTCTTACAGTTAAATATGACTTGACAATACATCGGTGGTAAAAGTCATCAGGAGATCCTAGCATGAACAACAACTTTCTTACAATCCCACACTGTTCGATGTGGCCATGTGGTTAAAAGAATCATATTTCCATGTCAAAAGAAACAGGTTGAAGGTTACAGGCTCATACTTTATTTTTTGATTTTCACATTAGTGACAGAGTCTGAGACTAGCAATGATTTTTGTATTGTCACAAATATTTGAAGGCTTTTTCCTACTATGTCGAGATTTCTGTGGGTGTGGCGAGGGAAGAACCTAAGAGTAGTGCTTAAATTACTGTGAGTGAACGAGCAGCAATTAAATTTATGAAGGAAAGTGCCTAAAAGCAGACGCCTATTTCGTTTTTTTAAATAGGAAATTGTAAAATAGTACGTTTTAAAAGCATGTAATTTTACTTTATAATGTCATGCACCATTTATATTTTAGTAAAAGAAAATCAGAGGAAACATTGTCTAGTTTCAAAGTATGTATAATACAACATCTACCAGAAGGTTATAGAATTCCTCTACATTTCTTTCCTGAACCGGGGAGCCCTGCTACATGCTGAGACCAAGAGTTCTGCTGTGTGATGCTCCTGTAAAAGTCCTTCCTGACGTTCTGGTTTTGTAACTGATGCAAATTTTCCCAGTAATTTCGTCTTCTGAAGGGAGTTCTGTCATTTCTCTCTTCTGAGTCATTGCGAGTAAGCATAAAGAAAGAAGCTTCCATAGCATGACAATACCAAACAAACTCTTCTTCACGATCTTCCCCCAAAGTTGAAGGAGTCTCCCTTTTTGTTGTTGCTGCTTGCTCAGGTGTGCTGTACTTCATATTGGACACCCTTACAAGAGTTGATTTTGGGACATTAAACTGTTCATTGACCTCCTTCCAACTTACCTGTGTTTGAACTGCATCAACAGCTTTAGTCATTTTAAATAGACTCCACTTTCTTTGATCGATTCTACCTGTTTTCTTCTTGAAATCAGCAAGAGAATTCCGAGAGAATAAGAGTGTGCACCAATACCAGCAGACTTTAAACATGAAAAATTAATGGATCCAATTTAAACAATTTCAGGGGGGGTCAAGTTTATGTGACTGAAGCCTACATTTTCTAACGGAATAAATACTAAACCAAACATCTACATCAAATGGCTTAGTCATAATCATTAAACATAGACCTTACTGTTAAAGGATAGATATATGCTGAAATGTTTAACCATTAGTATCTAGTAGAAACGGCGAGAAACGTAGAATATTGAAAAACTTTTCCATAGACAGAATGTGCACTGGCGAACTGATAAGCACAGCTTAAATGACATTTATATTCTTCTTTGTCACAAATATTTAGCTGTTTGTTGCAGATATCTTGTGTTTCACGAGATCCACTCATTCAAGTTGTTTCACTCTTTTATTCATCCACAATGTTATCACTAAAAATAATCAAGCTGAATTAGCTGGGAGACACAACAGGAAAAATCAAAGAGAGAATACAAAGCTTGTGTAACTTAGTTTAAAATATAAACCTGTAAGTGAGTGAAGTATGCGTTTTCGATGGCCTTCCCACTCTGACTTTTCATTGGTCACTTGGTTAGAGCTCTGACAGTATGGTGGAGATACTGCTAAACCCTGTGTTTAATGGAATAAAAATACCTCACAGTTCTGAACAGAAATCATTGTTTTCACACTGTATTTCTATACACAGAATTATGAAAGTTATTGACTTTTATTCCTAATAGATCCACCCCAAGCTAAAGTTGAGGAAACTTGGTATGTGGTATTTCTTTGAAATTATCGAATATACAATCACGGTGTCTCCTGCACTAAAACTATGGGACTTTTTTAATGTCATTTCGAAGAGATGCAGATCCTGTTTTGCTGATAAAATTCACTCACTGATTGTTGGTGAAGCCAACTACAACTTTCTACTACATCAACTTCAATTATTCCTGAAGATCATTTTTACTAATTATTTGAAAATGTGACATGACTCAGGATATCCAAATAATGCACATGACTCTTATTAACATTTTGCTTTGAAATTATATCTTCAACTTCAATATACTTACATGAACCAGCAATGAGCAATAAAAATAGCAATCTCAGTAGGAACTGAAAGAGGAATGGATGTTTTTAGTTGTTATGTTGTTATCACATTTACACTTTTACAAATTAAACCATTTGCACCTGTTGTGACATATTCTGTGTCAAGACCCCAGTTAACTTACAGTTCTTTGCTCTGTAACTTTACTATCTCATGCACATTACCCCTTCATTAATTATGATTTCTTCTTCATAGGAAAGTAAACATGAATAAAAATACAAAAAACAACAAATCTAGAAAAGAGACGCCACACAGCCCCCTTGAATGATGAAAGCACGAGAGTGAAACACCTTGCTTTCAACATTCTTAATCCAAAATTAATTATGTACTGCATTTTTTAAGATTACTAATCAAAAGTTATTTAAAATTGGATGACTAAGGTTGTTTAAGTTTGGTAATTATTGTCTTTCCATATAAATTATGTTTTGCTACATAATGTTCAGTTTCTTTAATCAAATGATGCATTAAGTTCTAAAGATTTGTGTTGCAAACTGTTTTATTTAATAACCTGCATGACATTTAAATATCCCTGTCTTACCACACTATCGCCACAATAAAAGTGTTTATTATCATTGTATTTAAATATCCCTGTCTTACCACACAATCGCCACAATAAAAGTGTTTATTATCATTGTAAAGCGTTAATATGTAGACTTTTAATAACTCAGTGTTTTTGAACGAAGGAAAACTTGTTTTGTTCCTCAATAATCAAACAGGTTATGGGCCCAGTGTGCTATTGCGTAATTTAAAGTGAACTGAAGAAACGCAAGTAGTAAATTTCATATATAAACGAAGTATAAATTTTGAAATTAGCGTATTGTGACTTTTGTATGTTGGACTAACTTTTAGATTCAGTTTGTGAATTTCGACTATGGAACTGACAAAAATGTTAAAGATTGGTTTAATGGTCGAAATACAAAGTAAATAGTGCTTGATGTTATTGAAGGTAGGTTGGTTAAACCTTTAGAAACTGTGGAAGATGCTACTGTTTGAGTAAAAGAGGCATATATGATCAAACTAAATAATTATCTTAAGGCTGACAGCAAAGCTTTAATTGTATTGAATACAATCACAGAGTAAACTTGCAGAGAGTAGTTCATATTCATACAGCATGAGAAGTATGGGCAGAATAGCACAAATTATTTTACAGCTTTTCTGTAGATAAAGGTTATAAGCCTTTGTTTAAGATTTTTAGATTTGTGAAATAATCTACTATTAAAGCAAGAAATGGCCAAAGAGGGAGAAAATAAACCAAAATTCCCCAAATTATTTTTAATTTGTAAAATTTTAGGTCACTACCAGATGGGTATTTTTCATTCAAATCAAGTTGAATGCTTATGTCAAAAAGTGATAGGATTGTTGATAACTTGACAACTCAACTTTGTGCCTATGAGAAAGCTTTGTCGAGTAAAGGAGGAGATTCTACATCTTAAGAGGCACTTGTAAGTAACTCATTTATTAACCACAGTGGAGAAATAAAATTGTTGTCATTATTGTAAGAAGCCAAATCATGTGATCAAGAAATGCCGAATGTGGATTGTGAAGCCTCAGAAAAGTGGTGTGCTGGAAGCTGCTGAAATTCCAGATATGGAAATAGTTCTCTTTGCTAAAATGTTGGTTGCTTTGTCATCTGAGTGTGATACTGGCAGTTGCTTTGTAGGTAATGGTGCAACGAGTCACATCACTATACTAACTTTTTTTCAAGACATTTGAACCATTTTCTTCAACACATACAGTTATATCAGCAGATGCTGATAGTGTTGAGACTGTTGGCAAGGGCACTTTAGAAATCGAAGCAGAAGCAAACGGAAAGTTGCACAAAATCACTTTGAGGGACATATGGAATGTACCAAAAATTAAAAAGAATCTATTTTCTGTTTTAGTGGCACAAGATAAAAACCCACAAAGTACAATTTTATCCACAACAGAAAGGGGTTATTTTAAAAATGGTGAAGCCACAAAACTAGCTGCAGTCTTGATCGTTATGGAAGACTATATAAATTGAGGATGAGAATCATCAAACCTCCTGTTCCTGCTGAAGCAGATGAAATCAGTCGAGAAAACTTAACTAAAGCTGTATCATGAAATATTTGCACATCAAAGTAACAGACATGTCAAGATGTTAATCTACAAGATCTTAGGCATAAACCTGGAATTGTAACCTGAACACTCTGAAGGCTACACGATCATAAAGCACATCAACTTCTATTTGGCACCTGGAAGAGAGCTTCTGAACTGGGAGAGCTGATTCATTCAGATGTCTGTGGTCGTTTTGAAAGTCTAAGTCAGGATATCGTTGCTTTGTTTTATTCAAAGATGGTTACAGTAAATTTCGAGATGTTTACTTAATCATGGAAAAGTCAGAAGTTCTTAATAAAATAAGTCAATTTATAATCAAAATAAGGACTGCTGGGCGTGTAACTACAAGTGTCTTAAGCAAAAATGGAGGATAGCTCAATAATAAACAGAAAAGGACGGTACTACAGAAGGAGGGCATAAAAAATCCAGCATTTCACTATGTCATACACTCTGCAGTCAAATGGATGGAATGAAAGAGAAACTCACACTCTTGTTGAAACAGCCAGAGCTATGTTTCTTGCTCACAGGAACATTTCTCAGTGGTTTTGGGCTGAAATGATAAATTCTGCAGTATACATCCCGAATCGAACGGGCCCTCTCAGTATTGTAGGGATATGTACATACAAATTATGGTATTGAAATGAAGCTGGCGTGAAGCATCTATGCATAATAGGATCTAAATGTTATGTTCACGTACCAAAACAATTAAGGGTAGAAATGGACAGAAAAGCAGTAAAAAGGATTCTCATTGACTATGACCATGATGATGGTTATCGGATCTAGTGTGAAGAAATCGTCAGTTAGTGAGATCACAGAATATTATGTTTGAAGAGAAAATTACACGAAAGGAAAGTCCAATAGTTCCTGTGATCTTGATCTCCCTCCTTGGAAGTCTCAAGAGTCGTCAGACAAAATTGAGTGCAAAGTGATATTTAATTTTCCAGAAAAAATGAGTTCTATAGTTATGATGATTTACAGGATGAAACTGAAGAGAAATTAGAACAGTCTGATGATGACAGGACTGATCCATAGCTGTGTGGACATTAGACACTAAAACATCCAAAAGGACTTTGAAGCTAATGACATTTGAGGAATCAGAATCTTACTGTGACCCCATGAATATGAGTTAATGAGATGACTGGAAAGCAGCAATGGTCTAAGAAATCGTGGCATATCAAGAAAATGGAACTTGGACTCATCGCCTGGAAAAAGGGGAATTGACATGCGCAGAAAAATGGGCTAACCCTCTAATGTAAAAACTTAAGGATAAGGGCTGCCATCTTTTGCTGGATACAGGAACTATCAAAACCGACATTGGGCTCACTCCTAAATATAACATTAGGGTGTAACATAGTGCAGAGAATTTCTTACGTTTCGCTAGATATGATTTCTGTAATGTCCAAAACCGGCTAACCTTCCACTGTACTCTGGCTTCCCTTCAGTGGAAAGAACCTGAATAGCTGAGAAGCAGGATGGCCAGTACTGCGCCATATAATAAATGGGCAACAGATAATTGACTGTAATATGAAAAGGTTTGGGGGCTGAGGTAGATTATATTGGAATTAATAAAAGTGTAAACACAAAATATAATCCTTCTCTAATATGTAATATTAATCACTTATGAAGCTAGTTTAGAGTTTTTGGACTGTTCAGTTGGCTCATTCAGTACAGAATACAAATACTGGTAATGAAAATTGTGCATATAGAAATGGGAAACGTTGATGAAGGTGTGAAAAATAAACGGAAATTATCGAAAGAGGAAGCATAATCCACAGAACTGGTCCAAAGAAGTTAAGATAAAGAAGCAAACAATGATAAAGAATAAACTTATTATAAGGGTATAGCGGAAAAGGCTAAATCACAAGGTTCAGATTAAACCTATACGAGAAAAGGCTTCGATATTGTACTTACTAGTACATGGGAGAAGTTATGTTGTGATTTCCTAAATCTAAATAACAATCATCTTGAAAATTCTTATATATTTGGATGTAGAAATATGAATCGAGTCAAGCTGAGATATACTGAAGACCCAGAGAAGTGTAGATGGCATACAATCAACATCTACAATGTTACTGTAGGTGAAGCAGACGTTCAGATTTGTATGAAATCTTGTCTAGCAGTCTTCAGTACAAGCAACACAGAAAGTCACTACTCCAGGAAGAAGAATCCCAACATGACGTATCTGTGTGCAGATCGAAACATTAGCAAGATGTACGGTCTTTATCAAGATAAGTGCAAAGACAGCAACAGGGTACCTCTTAGTGTTGGCATGTATTTAAAATATTTTATCACTTTTTCATTATTGGCTTTATAGAACCACATAGTGGCAGAGACTCAAATTTCATGTGAGAAAAACGAACAGAAAAAGAAAGAACTAGAAGAAAAACTGAACTTCCATTTTATGCAGGCTATCACTGCCTATGAAAATCTGAAAATAGAATATTTAAAAACTTGTAATTCTGTTATAGTCATTGCTTTCATCAATGGGTGCCATTTTTTGTGACATCAGACTGTGATAGTTGCCATTGGCTCGATCTTCTTCAGCCATTAGAGAGGTTTTATCGCAAATTTTCCCTCTTACAGGACACTTTACTACAGTGGCTGTGGATGCTTGATAAGGTACAAAACAAATCTTCACATATTATTGTTCTTCATTGTTAATTATTATTTTTCATATTTCTTTCTAATATAAAGGATGTGACAGATTAGAAACAGTAACTGGTCCACACTATAGAATTTCCGTTAAAAAGTAGGAATAAAATAGTTTGGTATATTTTTTCTAGCCTCATTTACACAATCCCATTTTTCTCCATTTCTAAATATTGTGGGTCAGCCAGTTTTTCCGCAAATGTCTTCAATTTTGCATAAGTGGATCTACAAATTGAAGAGAATGCTGGTGAATTGGTTGACAGATTCAAATAAAGTTTAATCATCAAAGAATTTGCTCCAAAGAAAGGAATTGATTACAAACAAACTTTCAGCTCTATGGCGAAGATGTCGACTATTCAGACATTACTCATCATTGGCACCAAGGAGAAGATGAACATTGCACAAACTGATGTGACTACTGCTTTTATTTATGGTGTCCTGAAGGAAACGATATTATGACACAGTCCATACGTTATAATGACGGCTCTAGGAAAGCATGTCGATTAATGAAAAACTTATATGGCCTGCAACAGGCACCCCATTGCTGGAATGAGAGATTCACTAATTACATCATGGAATTATGATTTTAGAGAAGTGAAGCTGATCCCTTACATTTTATGAGACAGAAAAAATTTATTTAAGATCTTGAAAGAGAACTCAAAATGAAAACAAACTTGGCATTATATTTCCTAGGATTGAAAACTGATAGAAAAGAAGATGGATCCATTCAAATCAGTCAGAGTCACTACACAAAGAAGATTTTGAGGCACTTTGGCATGAGTAATTTTGGAACAGTTATAAATGCAATGATCAAAGATAATGGCATGGAATAAATCACTATCAACAATGAATATCCTTACAGTGACCAGCTGGATTCCTGACATGCTCCACACATACAAGAATCATCTCATTTTTGGGTCTATGGAACGAAAATTGAATGTAATCTACCTGATATCTGGGACAAGACCAGACATAGCATACACTGTTGTAGTAGAACGTAAAAGTCTTGAGAATCTGCAGAGCATGATTTTATAAGAGTAAAAAGAATCTTTCACAATGGGGCATATAAGGCTATGGACTTCTTTTGCAAAAGTGGCGAAGACAAAGGCATTCTTGAATGTTATAGTGGTGTCAGTCTTATAGGTGATTTAGGAACTGGATGATCTACCTCCACTATACTCTGGTTCCCCTGTCAGTAGGACAGTGGCTGGTGAAGCAGCACAAGAAATTGATTGGATCAAGAGACTAGTGACAGAACTTTACCAACTATGGGATTCAAAACCTTGCCTAGGTGTGGACAATGAAATTGCTGTTTGACTCACACAAAATCCTAAATTTCACCAGCGGACAAAATATATTGAGGGTTAGTTATAGTAGGTGAAATTACTATTTCAAGTCTAAGTATAGAGAATCAGTTTGTCTATATATTAACAAAACCATTATTTGCTGCCTGCCTATGACAGCTGTGCAATAACATGAGAGTATTTAAGTTATTAAATAAGGGAGAGTACTAAAATTTTGTGTTGTGAACTGTTTTATTTAATAACTTGAGTACCATTTAAATGTCTCTGACTTACCAGTCACAGATTGTCTTAAGCTCTTTGCCACAATACTAATGTTGTATTGTATTGAATTGTATTTATTGTTCCAGGCAATCATAGTACTGTACAGTTGTACATATGATATTGGACAGGTCAAGTTAGCATATTTACAAGTAATTTTTACAAATTGATTTTTACATTATTTTGTAGCAAAGAAATTATCTATCTTAAACAAAACAGTCAATAAAAATCATAGAATTGTACATATGATATTGCACAGGTCAAGAGAACTGTAGGTGCCCTGGTGGTCCTGGTCGCCTACGGTGGACTGGATGCCCGAGTGGTGACCTCTCCAGTTGTCAGGATGCTAGGAAATGACTCAAGATGCGTCAGAAACGCCAAAGAAACATTATTAATTCATAACACCCTTATTCCTGCCGAGTACAATGTGGCCCGTGTAACACAGGCTGGCTGAGCTTGTTGATATCAACGACCTTCCCCGAGTCCTCGCTGACTCGTACCTATGACACCAGCTCCGGGCCGCACAGTCTTGCTAGCGCAGCGTCGCGTGCTGTGACGTAGTGAAGGAATGCCCTTACTTTGTACTTCGGCCGTGCGTGGCTGGTGGCACCCAGCTGGCCAGCCGGCTCGGCTGCTGCACGTGGGAAGCTCCAGGTTGGAGTCCCGGCGCTGTCGGCACGAGAGGCGTTCTCATAGTGCGGAGTGTACTCTATCCCACCCCGGCTTCTTCCCTGCTCGTCCTGGTGGCTCGTCCACGGTGGACGGGGCAGAACGGGCTGCAGTCCCCCAGTGTCGTCGGCTCACCCGGTTGTGACGGTGGATGCACAGGGCCTAGGCCCCGCACAATCTCGACGACGTCTCACTGATGTGGTCAGCATGGTGGCGAGCGAGTCTGCCGCGATGTCTGCTAATCCTGGGTTGATGATTGACAGTGGCAGCAGAGAGGACCTGAGCTGGTACTGTCCTCTCACGTCTGCTGCTGGATGGGCTGCCCCTACTACAACATCTCCTTAATAAAGATTAACATGTCGATCACCGAGCTGAGCGCTACGCAGCGACCCAGTACACATCTAATTGCAAGTCTAACTGCGAGTGCCTTGTTGCTAATAAAGCTGGCGTATTTAAAGGAAGTATGAGCGACGTCCTGACGTCATGCTCGTTTGTAATGAACGCATTTGTTCCACTTATACTGCTGATTCGTCTGTCGTACTCGCCCCTTAGGTGTCCTTGCGACAGAGTTACGTGTTGTTACGACAGACTTACGCGAAGTTGTGAAATGCAGTACAGCTGACGCTATACCTCTGTCTTACACTCTACGAAAGTCTCTGTCTAACAGAAACTCACGTGCTAAGCAATTCCCTCTCGCCTGCTGTGTGTAACCAGGTCATTGCCCCTGCGTCACGACACATTCCATACATGTGCAATCATCTTACCTCTTAGCTAACCTACTGCCTCTGGCTCTCGGCATAGGCAACGAAACTTTGACAAGATTCCACGTTTCCAACTCTGTACTGTTCCGTGACACTACAGAAAATATTTGCAAGTAATTTTTAATAAATTGATTTTACATTTTTTGTAATGAGGAAATTACCTATCTTTAACAAAACAGTAAATACAAATGTTATATAGAAAAATACAAACAGCCAATACAAATGTAATATTAAAATAAACCAGTATATTTCATGGACATGCACAATATATAATAATCCAGTATATTTCATAGACATGCACAGTATATAATTTTCAGACCTAATTGAACATTTATTATAAAATTGTCTACAATTTTAAACCCTTTCAAAAAAAATGATCAGCTGCATAAAAGGATTGGTCCAAGAGATATTTTTTTAACTGATGTGTGAAGGCTCTTGGGGTCTTTGTTGCTTTGATTTCATTTGTTAATTATTATATATTTGTATCCCAACATTTAAAACACTTTTTTGGCAGCAGGTAGTCCTGGACTGAATCATATGTAGGTCAGATTGCCGCCTTGTTGCATAGTTATGAATATCTCCATTGAATTTTAATGTGCAGTCATTGTTTAACAGGTATGACTTGACAAATGACACGATATTATAAATGTAAGCTGAGGGCAGTGATATAATGCCATTTGTTTTGAAATTCGTTACGTCTTAGATTACATATTATGCATATTGCCTTTTTTTGCATTTTGAAAATAAGTCTACCCCCAGGTGAGTTCGCCCAAAATATGATTCCATACTGTAAATGCAGCTTCACTGTATGATTAAATGATGATGGCGTCCTCTTGGGTAAAATATTCCGGAGGTAAAATAGTCCCCCATTCGGATCTCCGGGCGGGGACTACTCAAGAGGACTTCGTTATCAGGAGAAAGAAAACTGGCGTTCTACGGATCGGAGCGTGGAATGTCAGATCCCTTAATCAGGCAGGTAGGTTAGAAAATTTAAAAAGGGAAATGGATAGGTTAAAGTTAGATATAGTGGGAATTAGTGAAGTTCGGTGGCAGGAGGTACAAGACTTTTGGTCAGGTGAATACAGGGTTATAAATACAAAATCAAATAGGGGTAATGCAGGAGTAGGTTTAATAATGAATAAAAAAATAGGAGTGCGGGTTAGCTACTACAAACAACATAGTGAACGCATTATTGTGGCCAAGATAGACACAAAGCCCATGCCTACTACAGTAGTACAAGTTTATATGCCAACTAGCTCTGCAGATGATGAAGAAATAGATGAAATGTATGACGAGATAAAAGAAATTATTCAGGTAGTGAAGGGAGACGAAAATTTAATAGTCATTGGTGACTGGAATTCGTCAGTAGGAAAAGGGAGAGAAGGAAACATAGTAGGAGAATATGGATTGGGGGGAAGAAATGAAAGAAGAAGCCGCCTTGTAGAATTTTGCACAGAGCATGACTTAATCATAGCTAACACTTGGTTCAAGAATCATAAAAGAAGGTTGTATACCTGGAAGAATCCTGGAGATACTAAAAGGTATCAGATAGATTATGTAATGGTAAGACAGAGATTTAGGAACCAGGTTTTAAATTGTAAGACATTTCCAGGGGCAGATGTGGATTCTGACCACAATCTATTGGTTATGAACTGCAGATTGAAACTGAAGAAACTGCAAAAAGGTGGGAATTTCAGGAGTTGGGACCTGGATAAACTGAAAGAACCAGAGGTTGTAGAGAGCTTCAGGGTGAGCATAAGGGAACAATTGACAGGAATGGGGGAAAGAAATACAGTAGAAGAGGAATGGGTAGCTCTGAGGGATGAAGTAGTGAAGGCAGCAGACGAACAAGTAGGTAAAAAGACGAGGGCTAATAGAAATCCTTGGGTAACAGAAGAAATATTGAATTTCATTGATGAAAGGAGAAAATATAAAAATGCAGTATATGAAGCAGGCAAAAAGGAATACAAACGTCTCAAAAATGAGATCGACAGCAAGTGCAAAATGGCTAAGCAGGGATGGCTAGAAGACAAATGTGAGGATGTAGAGGCTTGTCTCACTAGGGGTAAGATAGATACTGCCTACAGGAAAATTAAAGAGACCTTTGGAGAGAAGAGAACCACTTGTATGAATATCAAGAACTCAGATGGCAACCCAGTTCTAAGCAAAGAAGGGAAGGCAGAAAGGTGGAAGGAGTATATAGAGGGTTTATACAAGGGCGATGTGCTTGAGGACAATATTATGGAAATGGAAGAGGATGTAGATGAAGACAAAATGGGAGATAAGATACTGCGTGACGAGTTTGACAGAGCACTGAAAGACCTGAGTCGAAACAAGGCCCCGGGAGTAGACAACATTCCATTAGAACTACTGACGGCCTTGGGAGAGCCAGTCATGACAAAACTCTACCATCTGGTGAGCAAGATGTATGAGACAGGCGAAATACCCTCAGACTTCAAGAGAAATATAATAATTCCAATCCCAAAGAAAGCAGGTGTTGACAGATGTGAAAATTACCGAACTATCAGTTTAATAAGTCACAGCTGCAAAATACTAACGCGAATTCTTTACAGACGAATGGAAAAACTGGTAGAAGCGGACCTCGGGGAAGATCAGTTTGGATTCCGTAGAAATTTTGGAACACGTGAGGCAATACTAACCCTACGACTTATCTTAGAAGAAAGATTAAGAAAAGGCAAACCTACGTTTCTAGCATTTGTAGACTTAGAGAAAGCTTTTGACAATGTTAACTGGAATACTCTCTTTTAAATTCTGAAGGTGGTAGGGGTAAAATACACGGAGCGAAGGCTATTTACAATTTGTACAGAAACCAGATGGCAGTTATAAGAGTCGAGGGGCATGAAAGGGAAGCAGTGGTTGGGAAAGGAGTGAGACAGGGTTGTAGCCTCTCCCCGATGTTATTCAATCTGTATATTGAGCAAGCAGTAAAGGAAGCAAAAGAAAAATTCGGAGTAGGTATTAAAATTCACGGAGAAGAAGTAAAAACTTTGAGGTTCGCCGATGACATTGTAATTCTGTCAGAGACAGCAAAGGACTTGGAAGAGCAGTTGAACGGAATGGACAGTGTCTTGAAAAGAGGATATAAGATGAACATCAACAAAAGCAAAACGAGGATAATGGAATGTAGTCAAATTAAATCGGGTGATGCCGAGGGAATTAGATTAGGAAATGAGACACTTAAAGCAGTAAAGGAGGTTGCTATTTAGGGAGTAAAATAACTGATGATGGGCGAAATAGAGAGGATATAAAATGTAGACTGGCAATGGCAAGGAAATCGTTTCTGAAGAAGAGAAATTTGTTAACATCGAGTATAGATTTAAGTGTCAGGAAGTCATTTCTGAAAGTATTTGTGTGGAGTGTAGCCATGTATGGAAGTGAAACATGGACGATAAATAGTTTGGACAAGAAGAGAATAGAAGCTTTCGAAATGTGGTGCTACAGAAGAATGCTGAAGATTAGATGGGTAGATCACATAACTAATGAGGAGGTATTGAATAGGATTGGGGAGAAGAGAAGTTTGTGGCACAACTTGACTAGAAGAAGGGATCGGTTGGTAGGACATGTTTTGAGGCATCAAGGGATCACAAATTTAGCGTTGGAGGGCAGCGTGGAGGGTAAAAATCGTAGAGGAAGGCCAAGAGATGAATACACTAAGCAGATTCAGAAGGATGTAGGTTGCAGTAGGTACTGGGAGATGAAGAAGCTTGCAAAGGATAGAGTAGCATGGAGAGCTGCATCAAACCAGTCTCAGGACTGAAGACCACAACAACAACAACTGTAATGTAGAGTGGAAGTAAGCGTAATATACATGTATGAGAACAGATTTTGTGACAGATTTTTTGAGTATCCTTAAAATGTGTATAATCGTTGTTAAGTGTTAATGTGTAGGCTTTTAATTAGCCAATGTTTTTGAATGAATAGTAGTTTGTGTTATACCTAAATAACTGAACATTATCTATGCATAATTAACATAAGTGTCAAAAGCACCATATGAACTTTTAATAGAACAACATAACCAGAAACTAAAAGAAAATAGAATTATGCTTATAGACTTTCATGGAAAAAATCTCATTTTATGCAATTTAATGAAAATTCAATTAAAATGTAATACAAAGTGAATTTTCTTGATATAGTATTCTCTTTTAAACAGAACTTTTCTGAAAATAAAAATTTCAATGAATAACTGATTATGTATGTCATTGTAAAGTAAATGTGAACTGTAAGTCTTGCAACTCTGTCCAGGTCTTTAGCTCAGGTTTCTTCAGGAACCTTTCCCCTTTCGATCGATTTTCCCCCTACCCTTCAAGATACATAGTGCAATGTAGCCAAACATAGAAGTATAAATATCATAAGGGGTATTTACCCATCTAAAAGTTTTTTGGAAGTCAAGGGGTACATATCTGAACAAACATTGAACTTTGAAACAAAGTGAACTAGTGAACTGAATCCATAAGCTAAACTTTACCAGAGGATGCTGCAGACAAAACCGGTTCACAACAATGTACAATAACATCTTGATGCATAACAAAAGCTGACTATTCATGCAAGTGTATAATAGTAAATATCACGTAATTAAGAGAAACTGAACATTAAGTTGGGTGCACACATGCAACTAATGTGACATTACAGCTTGTGGCTATCTGTAGAGGCACCATGAACCAACTTCCACACAGGACGCCACAAATTCTACATTGTTGCACAGCTTTCAGCATGGTGTCAACTGGTCAGCTGAAATCATATGGGCAGGTAAAGTGCAGGTTATGGTATTAGAGCCGTGACAAGAGTAAAATACCAGGGAAACGAAACTAAAATGTTAGATTCGAAAATAGATTTCACTCAGGGATAAATCGGGGATCAGAAACACATTTACAAAAGAAATAACGCTCGAAGACGAAAATGCTGTCTGCTATGGCAGATTAACCAACAGCTAACACGTAAATCTAATCTACAGACAAGCCACTCTTATAAGATTTTAGAATCTTATTGTATTCTTTGCTCTAGGCGTTTCGAATAACTAATTCTTAGTTTAACAGCTGTCACAACATAGTCGAGGGCTGTTTACCCCATTTAATCAACAATTTATATAGTGCTTGGTTCACATCTCACCAAGTTTTACGAGTCGCTTTTTTAGTTACTTATTAAGTATATTTATGTATTTATCCAAAAATGTTTCAAGATTGTGGGGTGGGCCTACATCATCAGGTTGCAAATATTGGGCACACACAGACACACACAAACACTGTTACAGAAAATTAAACACTGGTTCTAGAGTGTCTTTCTTGCCGTTCCAGAAGCTGCGAAAGTGTATGTTTTGATCTTCTCAGTAATAAAATGAAAACACATACTAATCAAGTAGATACAGCAGCTATTGCACCAACATAACTGAGACAGAATACTCGTGTTTCGACATACAGCTACTAGGGAGGAGTCGAGGATGGAAAACGGCGTAATAAAGTACAGCCAAGTTGCACTTTTAGCGACATGACAGAAATTGCGTTTCGTGATTTGCGCCACTGAACACTGGGAGTTCACACATGCAACTGCAGCATGCAATTAACTGTAGGTGACACTTTAGTTGCGTGTATGAACTCGACTTTACGACCAAATATCATGGGACCATAATATGTTTGTGGGAAGGCAGTCATTGATGAAACTTAGAAAAATTTTATTCATCAAGTTTTAAATAATTAACCTTTAGCACTTTTGAACTTTAGCAACGCAAACTGTGTATTTACTTTTTTACCATTTTATTTGGCCCTCGTACGCACTTCCGTATTTACTGAATCACATCGGAATGTAAAATCTTTGTATATGGCTTTTATCAAAGATTAGAACAAGGAGTAGACTGACTTCTTTCGCGCCAAATTGGAGTTGAGAAATCGGACCATAAACAAAGTGAATTACGTCAAACAGTATCCTTATAATATGTAATAATATTTACGACGTGGTGTCTTGTGCAGCAGTACATGTGAATTGCTGATATATTCTGCAGGTAACTGTAGACCTTGTTAATTTTATGACATCTAGGGCTAATGTAGTAGTACTGCCAGAAGTTCTTAAGGTAATTGTTTTGCAGTTTTTTTTTTTCTGTGGTGTTCCGTGTGAGTCTTTAATTTTACACTTGAAATATTTGACTTGTTCTTCATAATGACGTCGTTGCCTCTAATATCCCATTGTGTATAGCACTTCTGTTACTGTAGTCGAGTCCCCCTGAACTAATGTTTTGATAACGACATTGCAGCATCACAAACGAATCTGGAGAAAGTCGATGTATGACCGCCGTAAATTATAGATATAATAAATTGTCTATTGGGAGAAATCAGAATAAGACTGAAAATTATAATTTTGTGGCACAATTAGTAGTTTTAAAAAATCTGTTAGTACGCTAATGTAAAGTTTGCGACTACACATTGATATCACGTGCGATCAGATACAACATTCGTGTTACAATACGACAGACATAGACACAAAACATCAATAAGGATTCATTGTGCCATTATTGTTTGTTTACATACTATCTAGTTGTGGCACATCAGTACCTTTCTTGACGTCGTTCGTAAGATCCCACTGAATGGGAGAGTAAGTAATTACCATCGTCGATTGAACTCGTGGCACTTTTATGGCGATTGAGAATATACTGGAACAAATGTTTTTGAGTTGTACAGAAATGTATAACTTGCAACATTTTGCAGCATAGATGGAAGAAGTGAAGTTAAGTTAGGATGCATTTAGGCATTACCGTATAGGAAATAGCTACTGTACGGAAACAAGGAATAATTAGTAAAGAGCAAAGAAGTATGGAGTGAGAAATTAGTGTTATAAAGGCATTTTTATCCTTCCAGCATTATCCCGGAATCTACCATAGTGTGTGGCAACTACATTTAGTAGCTTAAGTTTTGTGATAGACATAAGTATTGATGACTGTAAAATGAACTATGTAATAATAGTTTTTATTTGTGAAAGGATGCAGAAATGCTACCATAACGAAGTAAATCTGCAAAACTGAAGAATAGTTGTAAGTTGTATAACAACAAAAGGAATTTTTTAGTGGTACTTCCACTGGTACAGTGTTCCTTAATAAACACAAGCTAAAAATCTCATTACAAGCAAACTAGTATTTTATGAGTTCAGTATCAGTGACAGAAAACTTACTATTCATAGCATCTGTTAAGTACTTTCAGTCTTGCTACAGTTCACACGTGACTGTTAATTACTGGTAGGTGGGAACAGTAGAAATTTGATTCGAAATGCTGTAAGACTTGCAGGTGATCAGTGTTTGGTGCATAGAACGACAGGTGACACTCAGTGCAAGCAAATGTAAGGGTGTTTAAAAGAAGAATTGTGCAAAAAAAAATCTGTTTTGTAAAAAGGGATAGGTTAGCCATGAAATTCAGCATATACAAGGGAAAGACAGTGAAATGTATTCATTCTCAGGATACCCTGATGATAAGGATATATGAGAGGATGTCCAAAAAAAAAAAAAAAAAAAAAAAAAAAAGGAGGACTATTATTGGACCAGAAGAGCCAGCAGAGATCAATATAGTATGTTGGGTGACAGTAGCAAAATGAAAGAGAAAAGCAAAGAACAGGTATAGAAGCAGATTATTGAGGAATCCAAGGCCCATCAAGGGCTACAATGGCAAAGAAGAATATGGTCCACATAATTATGATTTATTACATGTTGTTATTGTCAGTCACATTACGTGAGTGAGTATTGATTACTTCAGAGGTTACTGATAATCCAAAAGAATTTGACTGTTTTTATGTTTTGCAGAAATTTCTAGTATCACAAATAATAATTTTACTCGAATAATTTTGATAAGTCATTATCTTAAAAATTGTTGTAGATATAGTTTAAATGAGTATTAGTTTAATATATCGTAATATTCTTACATTTATTTAGTGTTATACTGTTAGGCCTGTACCTTCCGTAGATAATGGTAGTGATGCTTATTGCTGTGCTATGCATAGTGCTGTGGAATGTGGAAAATACTGCAAATTGGCGTTCATAAGAAGAAGAACAACACCAAAAATGCAACAGGAGCGTAATATGTAAGAAACTGTCCACGCAACCTGCCACTGACGATGCCTTGCAGAAAATAAAGGCGAAACGCGTATGGCACTAAAATTGTGTTTTATTCAGTTGCTGTCAGACGGTCCATAAGTAAAAATTATCAATATACCGTAATAACTGTCTTCCCATTTGCCTGGAGCAATTGAAGGAAATCACGGAGAATCTAAATTGGTACGACTGAACAAAGATTTGAACCATCATTCACCCCAATGTGAGTCCAGTCTGCTACCCACTTCACCACATTGTACGGAGGGAGACTGACAGAGATATATATCAATACACATGCAACTCGCGTGCGCGCACACACACACACACACACACACACACACACGGCATGGAGTATAACATTATTGGAAAAGAGGGGCAGGTGATATTTTGTTGACAGTTGGCAAAGCTAACGAATGTGAATGTTATAAATAAAGGTTGTGGTAATAGACTGACCTGTTGCATGGCTTAATTTGTGGGTGGGCACGCCATATTTAAACACACTGTGCATCACGAAAAATGAAGCATCAAGGTAAATTCGGAAAACATAAAATACTCTAGTATTTCGATGTGTGTTATGTACGTGTATTTCCCATAAACTACATAAAATGCAAGGAGTTCCACTACATAACTTTTATGAATTCATGTGACTACGTAACTTTAACGAATTCACGTGACCTTATTTAAGGGAATTACACAAGACCTAATCAACACAGTTAATTTCGGTTATATTTGAACCATGCTCCTAACAAATGAGGCTGTGCCATGGCAAGACCCTGCCTTCACATTTGAGTGTATGGTAGTTCTAAATGTAATCTAATCCCCATCCTTCCATCCACATTTAGGTTTTCTCTGATATTCCTAAATCATTTAAAGTGGATGATGAAATAATTCTTTAGTCAGGCCATGACTGAGGTCCTCACAAATCCTAAAATATTATTATTTTCTGGTTGATTTTAATTTAAAGTATTGGTATGTTTAGCATACTTTTTGTGTTAAGACTGCCTATACCAGTACCACCGTCATGGAAGTCCCAATTCTCACTCTCTGTTTCTCTATCAGGTCACCCTTCTGTTTCTAAGAGACCATATGTGCCAAATGTGCAGCTTTCATTGTGAGGCGAATCACTACTCTGTTCATAGAATGCTTATCAGAGGTGTTAGGAACAAATAGGAATTTTCGGAAAAAGTATGGATAGTGGATAAAAGGGATGACATACATACATAAATAAGTAATGCCTTATGATGAAAACATCAAAACTGTGTGTTTAGAGGTTCTATACAAAATAGGAGGACAGTCTTAAAGAGATAGTTTTCAGTTCACACCAAAAGATCTAGTTTCAGTCACTCATGTTTTTCTGTTTTATTGAAAACCCATTGTAAATGGATGCTGCTGAATTGTGCACACTTTACTTTACAAAACTTAAGGAAGTGTTTACCAAATGCAGTTTTTTTGTCTAGTGTTCACTGAATAAATGCTGCTGTTTCCGTCTGTATAATTCCATATCATTAAACACAAGTCCAGTGGGGAAAATATGGTCTCAGGGATGCAGATTTAAATATGAAGGTTTTGAGAACAACTGGCAAGTTCATGAACGGCCACCAATATCTTTCGGATCCACTATTTTGTGAGCTAAGTGTATTGTTAGTGAATATAATGAGTTGCCCCATGATGCTTTAGGACAGAAGAGAGTGGAAATAAGCAAAGTACAAAAGTTTTCATGATTCTGTAATAGAGGAGCCCTGCGCAGTACCACCCATTTTTTGAGTATGGTCCTGAATATGCACTTGCAAAATATTTTTCATTTACTTTCTGCTTAAAGAATTTAAATTTTCTAATTATTGTTTGATAATTCTACAGTAATCTAATTTCAGTTTTGTGGGAATTTGGTGAAAGAAATTGTATGCACTGTTTTATGTTGCAGCAAATTCACAGATTATATCTATTAGTAATTTATTCATCAAAGTATAATTTTATAACAGTATATGATTTTTCAGCTTATTACAAGGAAAACTATGTCATATAAGATGTGTCCAAAACGTCAATCCTGTTTTGCGAAAATACCTCATAAAACCAAAATTTCTGAAACCGCTAGTAGGCGACAAAGTGTCCATACCTCACCACAGAATGTGGATGTCAGAGGCCTACCTATTCTGGAAAGCAAGAAAGATTGTAATCTGATGTGACCAAATCCATAATACGCAGAAATGTTGGTATACTGCATTCCAAAGATGAATCATGTGATTAAACCGACGGTCTTAATATACCCTGACAAAATAAAATGATGCACCGTGAAGGAATTTATCCAAATTGTATTGAAATCTGTAGGTGTAACTTACATGCTCAGGCACAGACAAACAAATGATTTCAGTTTCAGAAAAATTGGATGATTTATTCAAGTGAAAGAGCTTTATGAATTGAGCAATTCAATAACGTGTTGGTCCACCTCTGGTCCTTACGCAGGCAGTCGTCTAGCTTGGCACTGATTGACAGAGTTGTTGGATGTTCTCCTGAGGGATATTGTGCCAAATTTTGTCCAACTGGCGCATCAGAACATCAAAATCCCAAGGTGGTTAAGGGACTTGCCCATAATGCTCTAAACATTCTCAATGGGGAAAGCTCTGGCAACCTTGCTGGCCAAGGTAGGGTTTTGCAAGCACAAAGGGAAGCAGTAGAAACTCTTACCTTTTGTGTGCAGGCATTATCTTGCTGAAATATAAGCCCAGAATGGCTTGCCATGAGGATCAACAAAACGAGGCATAGAATATCGTTGAAGTGCCACTGTCCGCACATCTTGGCTCATCATCAGGGCCTGGAATCTCATTTACAGGAGTGGAATTGTCTTCAGGGACGAGTCCCACTTCGAACCGAGCAACAAAGACATGTCGAGACAACCATAGGCAACAGTGGACTGTTATCCCCCTTGTGACCTGACAACGAGGAGTGATGATCTGGGGTGCCATTTCAGTTCATAGTAGGACCCCTTTGGTTGTCAAACACGGCACCCATACAGCACAGCAGTAAGTTGACATTATTCTACACCCCATTTTGTTCCCCCTTGTGGCCCCAGGGGTTAGAATAGGTCTAAGGTATTCCTGCCTGTTGTAAGAGGTGACTAAAAGGAGTCTCATACCTTTCGGTCTTTATGTGTTGGTCCCCTGTTGGGTTTGACCTCCATCTTTGTAAATTTTCCCAAAGAACGAGCCAATTGACGAAGGGCACCTTACATGGTGCATCGTGTCCATCGTGCATTGAGATCTTTAGCCCACTTTCTCGTCATCGCATTGCAGTCCCGCTCATTCTACATATCTTGGGTAAGGACACCTTCCTGGGTGTGTTTTCCGCCATTCACTATGCAATGTCGCTTTCTGCGCCAGTGATGACCATGGACTTCTCAGCACCTCATGTCCAGCACGGTAGCCAGTCCGTTGTTGTGGGGCTGCCATGTACCCTGTTGGTTGTAGCCCCCTGACAACACAGGGATCACTCTGCTGATGCCTGTGCCATTAACTCCCCACGTATTCCATGGAGTAGATGCCCATCTCCCTGGGGCATCGGGACTCCCGGCAATGGCCATCCTGCCAGGTGACGCTTGCTGAGTCTGGGTGTCACCCGTGGGGGGGTTCCTGGTCAGAGTGGGTGGCATCAGGGCAGATGACACGCCCGAAGCAAAGTGCATCATATCTTACTGGTGGTCCACCGGGGAAAAACCCTGGAATTTTTAAGACTTCTGGGGAATTTTTCGTTGTTTTAGCTTTCAGTTAAATTTTTGTAGTTTTGACTGGTAAGAACTGAGATCTAACAAAGAATTTTACTTTAGCCCATTACTGCAATGTAATATTGCAGCAATAAAACATAAACAAGGAAATAAAATAAAATTTAAGTTGTAAAGGAAATGAGTCATTTACAGCAACAATACACAGCGCGTGCACAAGCATCTACCAACAGCAAAATGTGTCGGAGGGTTTAGGGCGAAGAATATGCAATACTTCATAACAACAAACTGCTTCCGATGGGCGTCACGTCACAACGGTTAACATTAGGTTCGTTTGAGCAGTTGCCAGTTGGCTTACGTGCATTCGCAGTTGAGTCGTGTGTGAGCAATACCTCTCCCACTTCAGGCTACTTGAAGTGCGGCTTTTAGCTGTATCCTAGGTAACTAGACACGAGCTGTATGAGCAGTAGCTACAAGCAGCCGGGTCCTACTCAGAAACATTTTTCTGGTGCACCCAAGGTGCCAGATTCGTGTGTGCGCAGAGTAGAGAGAGTTCTAGTGGGATGAGGGGTAGTCTCCACGTGAACTGTGCTTACGTTTAGTAATTTTGCTGCCTCTCAAGAACAAAACTTATTTCTGTCGCTGGGAGCTATAAAGTGAATCAAAATATTATATAATTATGGAAAGCTAAAATATGTAATTAGTCTCAGTTTTCTGATTTTATTTTATTTCCAGGTTTTTTTGGCAGTCGGGTATTAATTGCCTTGCTGGACAATGAAGTCACTTTTGTCGATTTGCTAAAAAAATTTGGCTACAGGTAATCTTTTCTGCAGAGGTAGTCAATTTGAAACACTATTGGCTAGTATCAACTATTTGCGGTATTTCAAGTGCATGTTGTTATCTTTTGCGATGTATGGCATGGAACTAAACATGAGATAATACGGTACTGGTACTTCAAGAAAATTTACATTACGAAAACCACACTGAAAAGTTTAATATCTGCTTGGTGCCTACTTCTTTATAAATCTGGACATACGAATGTGCTCTTTAAGTCAAATTATGGATTTTAATATGGTTTATGAAATTCCCATGCTCTTGGAGTATTCTCTGATGTCCTGTTTCGTTTATGACATAATGTAAGATCTCTTAATACCATATACGTACGAACATACGGGCTACCTATGTCATTGGGGCTGCGCAGGCACACTAACGCCGTCTTCTGGCGCTCTCTGACAACTGCGGAAATGAGTTCTAACAGGTCACAGGAAAATATTGCAGTTGGTCGTTTGAAAAGTGTTACTTTCAAAGTACATTTCATTTTACACAATATGAGTTATGTTAAGTGTGCGAACGAGCTTTGAATTTCTTAAATCGCAGTGCATTTGATTTTCATTTAAAGCTTAACATTTGAGGGCCAGCCACTTAGAAGAATTAATTAAAATTTTACCAGTACATTTGTGTGATGTATCAAAGTGTAACACATGCAAAAAAGACAAATATTATATGAATGAATGATGAATATCTGCTATCATCGGCTCCCGATATCATGTGGCATGAGCCTAGACTGGATTACAAAAGCGCATCGTGATCTTAATTTCAGTGCTTTGGAAACCAACGTTCTGTGTTCGGTGGTTCGACTCTGTACTTAAGTAATACGAAAATATGCAGCATACATGTTGCTGCAAATCAAAGATCCTTCCAAAACAATGCTGGCCTTTTTTTTTTTTTTTTTTTTTTTTTTCCCCCCCCTGGGGTTCGTGGCGGGAGGCTCTACGTCGGTGTACATAATCTTAACCATTCAAAGGATTGATAAGTTTTACAATCCCGAGGGAAAGTATACTGTCACTTAACAAGGAAAAAACATATTTTCCCCTTTGAGAAAGCGTATTTTTTTACCCGGGAAATTTGGGAGAAACCCGGGATTTTTTTCCTTGTTCGCGTATAAACCCAGAGTCTCTAAGTGGGCAAACTCTAAATTCAGTGCTAAGAAATATGACCCCAAATCATTCCCCTCCCTGGCCACACAATGGGAGGAACGCCAGGCTAAGGATGGCAGTGAAGCTTATTCGCCCCGGTACCTCGTATGTAGGAGAGTTGATGGGGAATCTTTCATGCCCATGAAGCCTCAGTTTTTTGTGGGGCATTTAGAAGACAAGTTTGGGGAGGCGGAGGGCATGTCCAAAAGGCGCTCTGGGTCAGTCTTGATGAAAACAGCCCAGTCACGGGGATTACTCATTGTGACACATTGGGGGATGTTTCTGTTACCATCACGCCCCATAAGAGCTTAATATAGTCCAGGGTATTATATTCCACAGGGACCTTCTTTTGCAGTCCGACAACGAGCTGCATGCCAATTTAGAGCAGTGAGGTGTTCGTTTCATCCGGCGCATCCATCGGGGTCCGAGGGATAAGCAGGTTGCCACTGGTGCATTCATCTGCGCCTTCGAGGGTGACACATTGCTCGAGAAGGTCAAGGTGATGGTCTACCGCTGTGAGGTCAAGGCATATATATATCTCTCCAGTGTGGTGCTTTAAGTGCTGGAAGTTCGGCCATATGTCTTCCCGCTGTACTTCCAGCATCAATGTTGAGATTGTGGACGTCCATCACATCCCGATAATCCATGTGCCCTGCCTCCCATCTGTTTCAGCTGCGGAGAGCATCATTCACCCTGCTTGCCAGACAGCAGGATTTTACAGAAAGAGAGAAAAATCATGTAATATAAGACCCTGGACCAACTGACCTGCACTGAGGCTAAGAGGAAATTTGAGCACCTACATCCTGTGGCTATGACCTCCTCTTACGCTGCCGCTATGAGAACAGTTGTCGCCCCATCAGTTCCTCCCATTCCTGTCGCCTCTCAGAACCAGCAGACCACACCTGCCCCCTTGATGGTGGGGACACTTCGTCCCTGTTGCTCCCGCACCATCTATTTCAGGAGCATAAACCCCCCCCCCCCCAACCATCGGGGATATCAGTCCCCACTTCTTAGCCGGAGAAGCATAAGTCTTCTTTGGCTCCTCTCACTAGAAAGGGGTCCCTTGAGTCATTCCGCCAGTGGCTGAAGAGCCCAAAAGCAGCTGGTCATAGGGCTTCACGCTCATCCTCAGTCCCAGAGACTGAATCAGTAAAGTCCTCCCAGCCGGGGAATCCAGGGACCAGCAAGAGAAATCCAAAAAGAAAGTCCCCAAGACCAAGGGAATTGTGGTGGCACCCACACCACTGCTACCTACAAGCTCTTCATCTGTGGATGAGGTGGAGATTCTGGTGTCCACTGAGGACCTAGAGCTCACCAGACCCTCAGACAATGGATATAGACTGCTCAGGCAGTAAGTCGGTGGCAGCAGGTGACCCCGAGGCGTTAACTGCCTCATTGAATGTTCCATGCCTTCCCAGCCTTACGATGACGTCATCCTCCAGTGGAATTAGCCTGACTGAGCTAAGGCAACTGTTAAAGCTTTACATCTGCTTTCTGCATTGCTATCCAGGAAACCTGGTTCCTGACTATGTCCTAAACTCAGTCTGTAGTGAAACTGAACCCCTTCCAACCCCTCTTGAAGCTGTGTCTGTCAGAATAAGGATGACACAGGAAATAACTGTCTGCAATGTGTATCTTCCTCCAAATGGTGCAGTAACCCTGAATGTATTAACTGCACTGATTGATCAACACCCTAAACCTTTCCAACTTTTGGGAGATTTTAAAGCCCATGACCCCATGTGGGGTGGCATTGTGCTTACTGGCCGAGGCAGATATGTTGAAACTTTCCTGTCTCAGGTCGACCTCTGCCTCTTAAATATTGGGACTGCCACACATTTCAGTGTGGCTCATGCTAGTTACTCGGCCATTGATTTATCAGTTTGCAACCTAGGACATCTCCCATCTATCCACCGGAGAGCACGTGGTAGTGACCACTTCCCCATCTTCCTGCACAGCTCCGGCGTCAGGCCCACGGATGCCTGCCCAGGCGGGGTTTAAAGAAGGTGGATTGGGAAACTTTCACCTCTACTATCAGTGTTGAATCTCCCCCAGGTGGCAACATTGATGTGATGGTTGAGCAGGTGACTACAGAAATCGTTTCTGTGGCAGAAAACAGGATCCCTCGCTCTTTAGGGTGCCCCCGGTGAAAGGCAGTCCCTTGGTGGTCGCCGGAAGTTGCTGAAGCAATTAAGGAGTGTCGGTGATCTCTACAGTGGCATAAGTGGCACCCTTCCCTGGTGCACATCATAGCCTGTAAAAGGCTCTGTGCTTGTGTTCACCAACTTATCAAATGACGGAAGCAGGAGTGTTGGTCGAGATATGTCTCGACCATTGGGTGCTTAATGTCACCTTCCCAAGTCTGGGCAAAGATCAAACGTGTTTTCGGGTACCAGACCTCAACAGGTGTTCCTGGTGTTAATATAAATGGCGTGTTATGTACCAATGCAAACTTGATTGCCGAGCAATTTGCTGAACACTATGCTTGAGCCTCTGCATCGGAGAATTACCCCCAGCCTTTCGTACACTCAAATGGCGGCTGGAAGGGAAAGTCCTCTCGTTCACTATACGCCACAGTGACTCCTGTAACGCCCCATTTACAGAGTGAGAGTTCCTCAGTGCCCTTGCACATTGCCCTGACATAGCTCCTGGTCCAGATTGGATCGACAGTAAGATGATTAAACATCTCTCATCTGACTACAAGCAACATCATCGTCTTCAACTGGGTATGGTGTGATGGTGTCTTTCCATCGCAGTGGCAGGAGAGCACCATCATTCTGGTACTCAAACCCGGTAAAAACCCGCTTGATGTGGATAGCTATCGACCCATCAGCCTCACCAAATTTCTTTATAAGCTGCTGGAACATATGGTGTGTCGGTGGTTGGGTTGGGTCCTGGAGTCCGTGGCCTACTGGCTCCATGTCAGGCGGCTTCCGCCAGGGTCGCTCTACCACTGATAAGCTTGTTTCCCTCGAGTCTGCCATCCGAACAGCTTTTTCCAGACACCAACACCTGGTTGCCATCTTTTTTGATTTACTAAAAGCGTGTGACATGACTTAGCGCCATCATATCCTTGCCAAATTATACGGGTGGGGTCTCTGAGGCCCTCTCCTGATTTTTATCCAAAATTTCCTGTTGTTTCGTACTTTCCATGTCCAAGTAGGTGCCTCCTGTAGTTCCCACCATATACAGGAGAATGGGGTCCCGCACAGCTCTGCATTGGTTGTATCTCTATTCTTAGTGGCTATTAATGGTCTAGCAGCAGCTGTAGGGCCGTCCGTGTCACCTTCTCTGTATGCAGACGACTTCTGCATTTCATACTGCTGCACCAGTACTAGTGTTTCTGAGCGGCGCCTACAAGGAGCCACCAACAAGGCCCAGTCATGGGCTCTAGTCCATGGTTTCCAGTTTTCGGCTGCAAAGTCGTGTTATGCATTTCTGTCGGCTTCCTACTGTTCATCCAGAACCAGACTTTACCTTAATGACGATCCACTCACTGTAGTGGAGACATATTGATTATTAGGATTGGTTTTTGACACCCAATTGACTTGGCTTCCTCACCTTCGTGGGCTTAAGCAGAAGTGCTGGCAGAACCTCAATGCCCTCCGCTGCCTGAGCAACACCAACTGGGCTGCAGATCACTCTACACTGCTGCTGATCTACAGAGCCCTTGTTCAATCCCGCCTTTACTATGGGTGTCTGGTTTATGGTTTGGTGGCACCCTCAGTGTTGTGTTTACTCGACCCATTGCACCAATGTGGTGATCGCCTAGCAACAGGAGCTTTTGGAACAAGTCCGGTGACAGTATCCTTGTGGAGGCCGGAGTCCGTCAATTGCAGGTTAGGCGTGCACAAATGCTGCACAGCTACGTTGCACACGTTCATAGTTCTCCTGCGCATCCGAATCACCGTCTCCTTTTCCCACACAAGGCAGTTCATCTTCCACATCGGCGACACAGGTCTGGGCTTCCAGTTGCAGTTCGTATCCGATCCCTTCTTCCCAAACTGGAGACCTTGACTTTACCACCTATACTGGAGGTCCATTCATGTACACCTCCATGGTGTAAATCTACGCAGCCTCGCCTGGACCTTTCACATGGCCCTAGGGACTCAGGTAACCCCAAGGCTTTACACTGCCACTTTGTCTCGAATTTTGACATGTACCGAGGCCACATAGTGGTGTGCACCTATGGCTCGATGGCTGGTGGTCACATTGGCTTTGCGTATGTCCATGGAGGATATATTGAACAGCATTCCTTGCGCGCTGGCTGCAGTATTTTCACTGTTAAGCTGGTGGCTATTTCTTATGCTCCTGAGCACATCCGTTCATGCCCTGGGGTCATTTCTTCAGTGTATTACTGACCCCATGAGCAGCCTACAAGCTATCGACCAGTGCTACCCTTGTCATCCTTTGGTAGCGACCATCCAGGAGTCCATCTATGCCCTGGAATGGTCCAGTCGTTCAGTGGTATTTGTCAGGATCCCAGGTAACGTTGAAATCCCAAGTAATGAACATGCCGACAGGCTACGCTGAAACCACTTATGGAGATTGGCTTCTCTGCAACTGTCCTGCATTCAGTACTACGCCACAGAGATTTTCAGCTTTGGGAGACGAAATGACATAACCTCAGCACACACAACAAGCTGCATGCCATTAAGGAGACTGCAAATTTGTGGCAGTCATCCATGCGGGCCTCTTGCAGGGACTCTGTGGTTCTCTGATGGCTCTGCATTGGCCACACTTGGGTGTCACACGGCTATGATGACCCACCTCAGTGTAGGTACGGCACCTGGCTGGCAGTGGCCCATATCTTGGTGAGATGTCCTTCTTTGTGTGCCCTGCGATGGACTCCTCAGTTACTGGACTCGTTGCCATTCAATTTAGCTGACAACACGTCATTGGCTAATTTAGTTTTACATTTTATATGTGATTGTGGGTTTTATCAAGTTTTAGCGCATGTCCTTTGTCCCTTTGTGTTCTCCACTCTAATTCTTTTAGGGGGGATATTTTAATGTGTCGCAGAGTGGCTGGCTTTTCCTTTTTATTCTCGTGGTCATCTGCTCTCTTGGTTTTACCCTTCTACCTGTTACATGCTTCTCTCTGTGGTTTTCTTTTCCTGTTTTGTCCATAGTATTGTTGGTTGTCCTTCTGTCATTCTTCTGGTTCTTCCATTTTCCTTTTTTTCTCTTTTTCTCTTTTTCCCTGCGGATGATTACTTTACTGGGAACAAGGCACCAATGACTTCGCAGTTTGGTCCCTTCCCCCACCCTCTTTATACCAACCAACCCATATTGTTGGCCTTCTTGCCAAGACATCTCGAGTTCTAATTTCTGCAAAATAATGCCCACCTGCACATTGTGAGGGTTTCTATTGCTTGTCTTCGTGCTTGTGAAACCCCACCTTAGCCAGCCAGCAACATTGCCGGTATTCTCCCCAACTGAGAATGTTTAGAGCATTATTGGCAGGTCCCTCCAACTATCTTAGGATTTTGACGATCTGACGCACCAATTGGACAGAATTTGGCATGTTATCCCTCAGGAGGACATCCAACTCTATCAATTGGTGTGAAGCTGGATACTGCTTGCATAAAGGCCAGAGGTAGACCAACACATTATTGACTTGCTCGATTTGTGAAGCATTTTCTCTTGAATAAATCATCCAATTTTTCTGAAATCGTAATCATTTGTTTGTCTTTACGTGTATGTCACATCTACCAATTTACATCCTGTTCAGATAATTCCTCCGTGGTGCATCGCTTTTTTGTCTTAGAGCATATTTGGCTCATCAGTGCACGAGTATAATGTGCAAAGGACAGGATACTTAATTGTTTACCTATACAAAATCCTTTCAGTAAAATTGAAACTGCTGGCGGTATGGAAATTTACCAATAATTGTCCAAACTCTATAAATTTCTCTTATAAAGTAGTTTTACATTTTGCTATTTTCTAATTTGTCTGTAAACAGTTCACTTTGAAGAATACATTGTACATGTGACAGTGCAGAAGTTATTCGTAAGTATATTCGGAGGACAAGGCTATTAGGAAGAGCCAAATTAATATTGGTTTGTATATCAGTTGTATTACACTGCTCTGGTGGTACTTGACTAATAATTATATTTACCCTCAAAAGTAGACACATTTAGTTCCTGGAAGTTACAACAAAAAAATTGTTACAAACTGAGCTTTCGGCCAGAATCAGTCTCAGAAAAGAAAGGAACCCTATCTTGCTGCTCAGGAAACTGTTGACTCCTCACATGTTTCACCCAACAGTTTCTGCCCACTCTTTTCTCTCACCTCCTCCCATTTCACATCCCCTCACTCTCATTGTGCACTGCTCTCTGCCACACACCCACCAGTCTTTTCCCCTCTCTGCTCCTCTCCTTCCCTGCTCCCTCCCCCCCTGCTCCCTCCCCCCTCTGCCCCTCTCCCCCAACACCTGCCGACACTGCGCCTGGCAGGCTTCTCCTGCCTCCCAGTTCCTGCACGCTCTGCCAGACGTTGCTCTTCTCCCCACCCATACCCTGGTATCTCTGCCCCTTCCCTGCCCTACTCAGGATTTCGCAGCCCGGCCAGAAGAGCAGGAGATAGGGATTACTTTCTTTTCTGAGGAATGCATTGGCCGAAAGTGTAGTGTGAACAGTCTACAACTCACTGTGTCATTTTTATAGTGACTAGCAAATGTTGATATTCCAACCAAGACTTTCCATTGTTTGATTTTACCCACAAAAAGAGAGGTGTGTGGAACAGTAACTTTCTACACTGATACATCTTTCACAACTGACAACATAGCTTAGTGGAAGGTTATTTACAACTTTTACGGAAACCAGACTGCAGTTATAACAATCAAAACACTTAAAAGGGAAGAAGAAGTTGAGAAGAAAGGGCCACAGTTTTGTTGCCTATACCCAGTGTTGTTCAATCTGTACATTGAACAAGCTGTGGAGAAAAACGTCGAGAAATTAGGAAAGGGAATTGAAATATAGGGACATTGTTATTGTTAGAGAAGACAAACTTAATAGAGCAGCTGAATGGAATGGAAATTATCTTGAAAAGAGGCTACAAGATGAACATCAACAATAGTAATGAAATGTTGTGGAATTAAATATGGCACTGATTAAGGAATTAAGAATAGGAAATGGGAGACACTGAAAGTGATAGATGAGTTTTGCTGTTTGGACAGCAAAGTAGCTGATGATGCTCAAACTAGAGGGGACAGCACTTCTGAAAAAGAGGAATTTCAAACATTTAATATAAATTTAGGGGTTAGAAATCGTTTTCTGAAGTTATTTGTCTGGAGTAAGGCCTTGTACAGAAGTGGAACATGGACGACATTTCAAATAAGTAGGGAATATAATCTTTGTGGAACTACAGAAGAATGCTGAATGTGAGATGGTTAGATCAAGTAATGAATGAGGGTGCATTAAATCAAATTGGGATAAAATGAAATTTATGGCACAGATTGACTTAAGAGAAGGGTACGTTGGTAGGACACCTCTTGAGGTGCAATGGAATCGTATTGGTAATGGAGGGAAGTGTTCAGAGTAAAAATAGTGGGGAGAGGTCAAGGGGTGATTACGGTAAGCAGTTTCAAGTGGAAGTAGGTTACAGTTGTTAACCAGAGATGAAGGCTTGCACGTGACCCAGAAGAAGAGTTGCATCAAACCAGTCTTTGAACTCTAGACCACAGCAACCACAGTAATACAGCATTTACCATATTGGGACATGACTGATGTTATTCCTGATGTTATTCTTTCCCATTAACATTTGTGCCTCATGATCTGGCAAATAATTGCTAATTTTTTCTCTATATGCACATCACCTTAAAAAAAAACTTTCTTGTGCATCTCTTTGGGTGATCCCAGTAGCTGCCTTTCCTGTTCTTCTTATGTTTGTTTTTAAATTAGATTTATATGTTAAACTAATTGTGTTTATCTCATAGTGTATATGTTGTTTTTAACATGTAAGTTGTGGAACGTAATATTGCATTTTTCACAGTTTTATTGATTCTAAGCAACTGAATATCCTTTCACATTTGTTACCCATTTAATCCATTAATGGAAGCACTTTTTTGACAGCAGAAAGTTTTTTCAAAGTCTGAAATATTTACTATGTGTAGTGTAATGCTATGATGGTACGTAAAGGATAATCATTTTACAGGATTTAGTGCAGTGCTCTAAAAAGTAATCATCTGATGTGTATGATTACAGAGTCGAGTGGAATAATTGAAATCGAGAACAGAACAGCTGTTAGACTAGGATGGTGAAAGGGTGTTACTTGGCTGTTTAGTAAAAATATTGGTATAGTTAAAATTTTGGTGTTATTGTGCTGTTTTATTTAATCTACAGCAGGTATGAAAAGAACAGATAAAAGTTCTCACAATTTTTGTGAAGATATTTTTTACCCTCAGGATAGTGTATTGGGTCTACTTCCATTCTTAATATATGTCAATGACTTTCCAGGGAGTTATAATAAACAGGGGAAAGTTCTTTTTACTGATGACAGTAACACCATAGTCACTGATAAAATACCAAAACTCCTGTGAGGAAAAGCAAATGAAACCCTCAAGGATGTTCACGATGGGCAGCATGTAATAAATTAACATTGAACACTAAGAAAACAAATCGTATGCACTTTGGCATGAAAAGGGAAAACAGTTCTACTGCAATAGGCATACATGATAAACCTCTAGGTTGTGTGACAAACATAAAGTTTTTAAATATTAAATGAATATTATCAGTTAATAAGGAATGAACAAACAAATGTACTGGCAAAAATAATGTCATCAGTGTGTTTTGCTCCTAGCATTCTATCATAAGTTTGTAATAACCAATATTCCTACATACACTCAGTTCTAAGTTTGTGAAAGTCTCTTCCGGGCACTGAAGGCACAAAACATACACACTATTTTCTAATGACACAAACGCGCAATAAAAACGTCAGTTGACTCTTGTCAAGTTATAACAACAGCTCCACTCACTGCCACTGCCTGCCATCGTGGTATGAGATCTGAAGAATTTCAAAAACTGACCGAAGCTGGTTACCACAAAGTGAATATTTTTTGTGGCCGAGACTGTCCTCATTTTTAATTTACTTTTTGCCAGGCTGTTGTTTTCCACAAGAAGTGTTCTCAAAAATTTCTTACAATAAACTGCTCAAGAAGATGAAAAAAGTTACTAGAATACATGTGTTTAGAAAGGCGACTAAAATATTCTTCGTAAGTAATGCATACTACAAAGTTCAAGATTACTTAGAGGACTCAGAGTATTAGTTAGTAATGAAAGGATATAACTACAACACCTTGTCACATTATGCTTTATGATCACTGTTTACTGCTTTCACAAGAAAATCATGTGCCATGATCAATAGTGCATGATAGTAATCCCTTGTAGTTCTCCTGAGTTCACCGTCTCTCTCATCAGGGGGATGCTGACTCAAACATTCAGATGGATGGAGGGGAGGACGTGAACACGTGCAGAGGGATGGAATCAGTTTTCTAAGCAGAGTAGAATTAGTTCATGTGGCATAGCAGCATGTTCATGTCTTAGGATTCGCCCGTGGGTGTTCGGTAATGAAGAACAAAATTGTGTTTCATGTTATAAGTTATCTCGAGCAGGTTGTGTGTAAATCAAAGAACATTGTACTGTAGATTCCTATCAAATGAAGCAATGACTTCATATTTGTGAGGTTGGCATTTGCACTGTCTGGCCATCCTGATTTAGGTTTTCTGTGGTTTTCATAAATCATGCCAGACAAATGCTAGGGCAGTTCCATCATAAAGGCCGACCATCTGTCCTATCTTTACAAAGCATATTTATATATACTGTATGTATGCATGTTCTTCAGTTATTAATTTTCATTGTATTACAGTGTCAAATCCAGTATCATTGTAAGATGATCCCTGAATGAATAAATAAGCAAATGGGAATAGCATGTCATTATTCAGTACTTAATATGTCATTTAACGGTCTTCAACTTAAATAAAGTCACTCTTTTTTTTGCCATTTGGTGGGCAATTGGGATGAAATTCCATAGATCTTCTCAGGATTATGTCATCGGGTCTTGTTATTATTCTTGCACCATCTATTTATCTTGACCCATTCATTTTCAGTGGGATAAAAAAAATAGGGCTAGAGTGCAGTTTGTTGCCATTCTTTTCAGTTTTGGTACATTTCTTAGATATTTTTGCAGAAAGTTCCAACACCAACATGAACAAGTTATAATCACTTTGATCATCTTTTATAAGAGATTGAGTGCTTTAATGTAGTATATTGATTGATTTAAATATATATATATATATATATATATATATATATATATATATATATATATATATATATATATACTTTGATATCACAGTTGATTCAAGAGTTTAAATGGTTAAATAGCAACAAAATTACATGCCCTTCTGCATACTATCATTTGCCAAAAAACCTTGCTTTGATATCTTGCACTGTTAGTGAACTGGAAGAGGTGTTGAGTCTTACTTGACTCACTATCTATGCACACATTTAATACTGATCCACTCATTTTGGAAATTAGTTGAAATAACTGCTGTATAACCAAATAATCATCACCACATATGCTGTGTGATGTTAATTGGATGTCATCCTATCCAGTGGTTGTGTTTGATGCAGATGTGTAAGAACATCATAGATGTGCAGTTGTGTAATCAGAAGGAAGTTTATCTTTCTACACAAAAAGGGATGAGAGGTACTGTAACCTGTAGTCAAGATGGCACTATCGAAAGCTTGGATGTTGAACATACAGCTGTGGGCCACTAGCAACAGACAAATTACCACACACACTTTCTGCCTCAGTTTAGTATCTGTAGAATAGTGACAGGCCAATTTTGTGTAATATTCAAGAATTATTACCTCTTCTTGGTGCCCCATTGTAACTTTTGCTGTATTGGACTGGACTTCAATTGGGGCAGCAGTATCTGGCCAATTTTTGTGGCATTAAGTGTACTTTTGACAGTATCTGTCACATGGTCTGGGAGATTGCTGAAGTTAAATAAAAATTTGATATTCATTTACCACATAAGTTACTTTTTAAAATAACAACACTCACCTACATGTTAATAGCTGTAATTGTGTTTCATTTTAAGATACATTGGGAGATAAGTTTTCCTGATAGTATGTATTGTGATCATTATGGACTTTTTAAAGTCTTTATCATTCTACCTGCTCAGTCTGTAATGAAAGTATTGTTTTATGCTTGAAGAATTTTGATTTATCTTTCTTTTCAGAAACAGTCATTCACCTCCAAAAATGGCTAAAGAATACATTACAGGCAAAAGCTGGGTTGAGTTAATGGAGGAAGAGGAAGAAACCTCAGGAGAAGAACTACAATCTCGGGATAAAGAATTAGCCGAGGAAGAGAGGCTTCTAGCTGAGGACGACTTGGATACCATGGGAGAAAGGCTAGAAGTTAAAAAAGAAAATTTTGATGCTGATGAGGTGACTAAGAAAAGTGAAGAACAAAAGCTGCATGAAGAAAGCTGTTTGGATGTACAAGAGCATTCCAGAACTGAATTGAAGGGAAAACTTGAAGTTTCTGATATTAAAGTGAAAACAGAAATGGAAGCTTCTTCAACCCATGAGTTGTCTACAAAAGCTATTTTGCCAAATGATAAAATCAAGACTGAGGCAGGCACTCACATTAGATGTAATGGGGATGCTTCAGTTGTTGGTATCAAGCAAGAGACAAATGTGTGTACTATAAAGATAAAAAGTGAAGTTGAGGAAATTGATGATGATAATGATCGAATTTCAAAAGAACTGGATCTCATGGAAAATGAGTTGTTTAATGTACAAGAGGAAAACAGTGATTCCGTAAAAGACAGGGTTAGCGATTTTGTAAAAGTTGGCATTAGTGATTCTGTAAAAGATAATGTTATGAAATGTAAAGACAGTCTCATTGTAGAGAGCAGTGCAAATAGTGTCACTAAGGAAACTGAAACACACACATTTGTACACCCAGAAACAATGGTTAATGGTGATCATAAAGCTTCTGATAAGATGGATGATACGAGACATGTTTCAACTAGCACACAGACTTCACCAAGGAAAAATAGAAATACCCGTAAAAGGAAAAGTTCGTCCAATGTAGGAAACAACAGGAGGAAATATTCTTGCAGGTTGGTGGTAATAATTTCTTTGGTTTAATTTAGTTACTTTTATTAATAATTTCCTGTTAAATCTGTTCCACATCCATATATTATGCTAAAAACTATTCAAAAGTAACAGCACCATTTACGTACAAAAAAAAAAAGTTTAAGGCATTAGTGCCTAAAAGGTTTTGAGTGCTTTCAAATACTTTTCAGTTATGACTGACCGTGTGTAACACATTAAGTAAAATTTTTGAACACTTACTAATAAGGAACACAGATACCTCTTCATCATGCTATAGTCCATTTCCAGTATTGGGGAGGCCCTGAAATATTTCATGATTCTGGCTGTAAAAATTTAATACTAAGAACAGTTGGTAGAGCCCTTCTCTTCAGGCCCCAATTACCCATAAGGTAATCAGTTTGTAGCACTGCTTAGTGAGGAATAAATATAGATGGACTGCTCATTAATCAACCATATAGATCATAGTGTGGTGAGTCAGTGTCTGCAACATTTTAAGCATGATATGCTGACACACTGCTAAGTGACAGTATTAACAGAGGTCTGTGCTATCATGTGATAAACAAGAAAATTGATAGTATCGATCCTATGCTGTGACATTTACAAGAATTCGTTTTTGATAGAGATTGCTGTGAGCTTAGCCCAGACAGGGTTTAGTGCTGTTCACATTTCTCACCAAACACTTGGAACCATGGTAGAGAAGTGCATCTTGGATAGGCTTGTCGTTGGCCCTCCTTCCATTTGCTAGTTACTGTGAAATTTGGATTCCAGCCCAAGAGAAAATTTATTGAGATTCGGAGACTGAAACATCAGTAGTGCCTTAGAAGCCGTTAGGCACACCCAACAATTACCACACCCTCCTCACTGTTCTTAAGTTTGGCTGAATAAACAATAACTTGACTCCTAGAAACTCACCTTGTTCTCTTAGGATTTGAAGATGTGTTACTTGAATTGAGAGAGTAGTAAGATAATATCAAAAGGAATGTAGTATAGCTATAATTATGGAGGGAAAAGTAGAGCAGAATGTAGTTAAAATTACACCTTTTTTATTACAAAAGAACTGAACAAGGAGGAAACTAATGTGCAGGCTATATTGTATTTGAAGAAAACTAAAATTAATGTTACATATATGGAAGGAATCTTCATCATAACAACAGGACTTGTTTGAAGACTGAATAAATGATATTCTAGGGAATTAATTCAGGTCAGTGCAACAAGATGTTATAATTCTGATAATGTAGTTACAGGAACTGGTAAATAACAGCCAATCTCATTGCAAGACAATAAAGGGATTTTCGAATACAGTAACGGAACAAAAACTAAAGAATGATTCCTCATTGGAAAAAAAGGTGTGAAAACAGAAATGATGCTATTTTCCCAAGATCACAGAATTTGCCATGAAGAGCATTTTTTACTTTAACAAACAAGAGAGTCTCACTGACATGATACATAATTTGGGGTTGACATCATTTTTCATTCAGGCAGAATCTTCTCACGAAATTTCAGTCATCGTCTTTCTCCTCTGAATGTGAAAATATTTTGTTGACGCCGACCTACACAGGGAGAAGCGATCATCATAATAAAATAAGGAAAATTGGAACTTACACAGAAAGATACAGGTGTTCGTTTTATCCATGTGCTGTTCGAGATTGAAATAATTGAGAATTACTGTGAAGCTTTTTCAATGAACATTCTTCCAGGCACCTAAGTGTGATTTGCAGAGTATCCATGTAGATATAGAAATTGTTCTAGAAGAAAAAAAAAAATAGACTTGGCAAACACAGGCACCTAAATAAGAAACTGATTTTATCATACAATAAAGAAGTATTACAGGATGGTCCTAAACTTCTTTGAAATTGCAGATGATCACTGACAAGTAACAGACAGAAAGAAAGATATAAAGTTGGGAAAGGAATGAATTTGTGAGACCAGAATTCATATATGTTAATTGTAAGACTTTAGTAAATAGTTAGGGAGATTTATAGATACTTGTATATACAAAAACATCACATGATTGGAAATCTCCATTGAGTTAGGTAACTATTAAAGAAGTGAGGAGAGTTTTCATCAAAACAGAACAGGGTCATAATTGAAATTGTTGAATTGAACAAAACTATTCATAATTGTCTGTTGGAGGATATAAGAAGATAAAATGAAGATTTTTTAGAAAAACAGTTGAAAAATAAATAGGTGCTACAGCATTATTCCTTTGTCTCTTTAGCTGGTGCATTGCAGTAATAAAGAATGTGTGTTCAGATTCGACATTGGCTACAAGCTTATTCTGGAAGACCAGTTTTAAAGATTATCATAACAAATGCGTCAGACCAGACAATAAAATAGCCCAAAAAATTGGCACTTGAGAGAATTGCCACAAAGTACGACTGGAAAATATGAAACCTTAACACTTGTGTCACATTCTGCAGTACTGTGCAAAGATAACACTACAGTGTTGCAGTTTTTTCCACGCAGCCCCCCTGCGGGCCCTGAGGTTAGAATAGGCCCAAGGTATTCCTGGCTGTCGTAAGAGGCGACTAAAAGGAGTGTCACGCCTTTCGGCCATTATGTGATGGTCCCCTGTGGGGTTTGATTTCCTTGTTTCAAAATTTTCCCAAAGAACGAGCCAATTGGGGAAGGGTGCCTTACATAGTGCTTTGTGTCCGTCATGCATTGAGATCTTTACCCCAATTTCTCATTGAGGCATTGCAGTTCTGCTCATCCTCGCATCTCATGCGCAAGGACACCTTCCTGGGTGTGTTTTCCTCCACCCACTATCCAGTGCCTTTTCTGCTCTGACGATGGCCGTGGAATTCTTTGCACCTCATATCCAGCATGGTAGCCAGTCCGTTACGGTGGGGCCGCCATGTATCCTGTTGGTTGTAGCTGCCTGACTACACAGGGATCGCTCTGCTGATGCCTGCACCGTTAACTCCCACATATGCTATGGAGTAGATGCCCGTCACCCTGGGGCATCGATACTCCCGGCAATGGCCATCCTGCCAGGTGGCCTTTGCTGCAGCTGGGTGGTGCCCGTGGAGAGGGCCCCTGGTCGGAATGGGTGGCATCAGGCAGATGACACGGCATGAAGTGTAGTACGTCATCTCTTGCTAGTGGTCCGGTGCCAGCAGTCTCTAAGCGGGCAAAGTCTTAACTTCAATGCTAAGAAATATGACCCAAAATCGTTCACCTCCCTGGCCACACCATGGGAGGAGCGCCAGCCTAAGGATGGTAGTGAAGCTTATTCACCCCGGTATCTCGTATGTATGAGAGTTGATGGGGAATGTTTCCTGTCCATGAAGCCTCAGTTTTTTGTGGAGCATTTAGAAGACAAGTTTGGGGAGGTGGAGGGCTTGTCCAAAATGCGCTCTGGGTCAGTCTTGATAAAAATAACATCCTCTGCCCAGTCACGGGCATTACTCGCTTGTGACAAGTTGGGGGATGTTTCTGTTACCATCACGCCCCATAAGGACTTAAATATGGTCCAGGGTATTATATTCCACAGGGACCTTCTTTTGGTCGAGCTGCGCGCCAATTTAGAGCAGTGAGGTGTTCATTTCATTCGGTGTGTCCATCGGGGTCTGAGGGGTAATAAGGTTGCCACTGGTGCCTTCATCTTGGCCTTCGAGGGTGACACATTGTCCAAGAAGGTCAAGGTGATGGTCTACTGCTGTGACGTCAAGTCATATATACCTCCCCCGATGCGGTGCTTTAAGTGTTGGAAGTTCGGCCATGTGTCTTCCCGCTGTACTTCCAGCTTCACATGTCGAGATTGTGGACGTCCATCACATCCCAATACTCCATGTGCGCCACCTCCCAGCTGTGTTATGTGCGGAGAGCATCATTCACATTGTTCACCAGACTGCAGGATTTTACAGAAAGAGAGGAAAATCATGGAATATAAGATTGTGGACCAACTGACCTACACTGAGACTAAGAGGAAATTTGAGCACCTACATCCTGTGGCTATGACCACCTCTTACACTGCCGCTACGAGAACAGTTGTCACCCCTTCGGTTCCTCGTATTCCTGTCTCCTCTCAGAACCAGAAGACATACACCCGCCCCCTTGTTGGTGGGTGGCACTTCCCTCCCTGTTGCTCCCGCACCAACTACATCAGGAGCAAATCCCCCCCCCCCCCCCAACTATCAGGGATATCAGTCCCCACTTCTGAGCCGGAGAAGTGTAAGTCTTCTTTGGCTCCTCTCGCTAGAAATGGGTCCCTTAAGTCATTCCCTTCCCTGGTTTCTGCTAGTGGGAGAGATGACACCCGCCAGTGACTGAAGAGCCCAAAAGCAGCTGGTCATAGGGCTTCACGGTCATCCTCAGTCCCAGAGACTGAATCAGTGAAGTCCTCCCAGCCAGGGAAACCCAGGGAGCAGCAAGAGAAATCCAAAAAGAAGGTCCCCAAGACCAAAGCAATTGCACTGGCACCCACACCACCGCTACCTACAAGCTCTTCATCTGCAGATGAGGTGGAGATTCTGGCGTCCGCTTAGGACTTGGATGTCTCCCGACCCTCAGACACAATGGATATATACTGTTCAGGCAACAAGTCGGTGGCAGCAGGTGACCCTAAGGTGTAAACTGCCACATTGAATGTTCCATGCCTTCCCAGTCACACGATTACGTCATCCTCCAGTGGAATTTGCGACACTGATTGATCAACACCCTAAACCTTTCCAACTTTAGGGAGATTTTAATGCCCATAACCCCCTTGTGGGGTGGCACCGTGCTTACTGGCTGAGGCAGAGATGTTGAAACTTTACTGTCCCAGTTCGACCTCTGCCTCTTAAATACTGGGGCCACCAAACATTTCAGTATGGCTCATGGTAGTTACTTGGCCACTCATTTATCAGTTTGCAGCCCAGGACTTCTCCCATCTATCCACCGGAGAGCACGTGATGACCTGTGTGGTAGTGACCACTTCCCCATCTTCCTGTCACTGCCCACAGATGCCTGCCCAGATGGGCTTTAAACAAGGCAGACTGGGAAACTTTCACCTCTGCTGTCACTGTTGAATGTCCCCCACTTCGTAACATTGATGTGATGGTTGATCAGGTGACTACAACAATTGTTTCTGTGGCAGAAAACACGATCCCTTGCTCTTTAGGGTGCCCCCCGGTGAAAGGCAGTCCCATGGTAGTCGCTGGAAGTCGCTGAATCAATTAAGGAGTGTCGGTGAGCACTACAGTGGCACCCTTTACTGGAGCACCTCATAGCCTTTAAACGGCTCTGTGCCCGCGTTCATCAACTTCTCAAACATCAGAAGCAGGAGCGTTGGGAGAGAGATGTGTTGACCATTTTGTGCCATACATCACCTTCCCAAGCCTGGGCAAAGATCAGACGTGTTTTTGGGTACCAGACCCAAACAGGTGTTCCCAGTGTTAACATAAATGGCGTGTTATGTACCGATGCCAAAGCAGTTGCCAAGCACTTTTCTGAGCACCAACATTCTTGGTAAGCTGCTGGAACGTATGGTGTGTCGGCGGTTGGGTTTGGTCCTGGAGTCACGTGGCTTACTGGCTCCAGGTCAGGGCGGCTTCCACCAGGGTTGCTCTACCAGCAATAATCTTGTGTCCCTTGAGTGTGTCATCCGAACAGCCTTTTCCAGATGCCAACACCTGGTTGCTGTCTTTTTTTATTTATGAAAAGGATATGACACGACCTGGCGACATTATACGAGTGGGGTCTCCAAGGCCCGCTTCCGATTTTTATCCAAAATTTCCTGTTGCTTCGTACTTTCCGTGTACAAGTTGGTGCCTCCCATAGTTCCTACCATAACCAGGAGAATGGCGTCCCGCAAGTCTCTGTATTGGTTGTATCTCTATTCTTAGTGGCTATTAATGGTCTAGCAACAGCTGCAGGGCCTTCCGTCTCACCTTCTCTGTGTGCAGACAACTTCTGCATTTCGTACTGCTCCACCAGTACTGGTGTTGCTGAGCAGCACCTATAGAGAGCCATCCACAAGGTGCAGTCATGCGCTCTAGCCCGTAGTTCCCAGTTTTCGGCCGCAAAGTCGTGTGTTATGTACTTCTGTTGGCATCTTACGTTCATCCAGAACCAGAACTTTACCTTAATGATGATCCACTCACTGTAGTGGAGATTTATCGATTTTTAGGACAGGTTTTCGACACATGATTGACTTTGCTTCCTCACCTTCGTCAGCTTAAGCGAAAGTGCTGGCAGCACCTCAATGCCCTCCATTGCCTAAGCAACACCAACTGGGGTACAGATCGCTCTATGCTGCTGCAGCTGTGCAGGGCACTTGTTCAATCACACCTTGACTATGGGAGCCAAGTTTATGGTTAGGCGACGCCCTCAGCATTGAGTTTACTCAGCCCAGTGAACCACTGTGGTGTTCACCTAGCAGCAGGAGCTTTTGGGATAAGTCTGGTGAACAGCGGCCTTGTGGAGGCCGGAGTTCCTCTGTTGCAGGTTATGCGTGCACAAATGCTGACCAGTTATGTTGCTCATGTTTGTAGTTCTCCTGTGCATCCGAATCACCGTCTCCTTTTCCCACACCAGGCAGTTCATCCTCGGCATTGGCGACCCAGGTCTGGGCTTCCAAATTCAGTTCGTGTCCGATCCCTTTTTTCCGAACTGGAGACCTTGACTTTACCAACTATACTTGAGGTCCATTCACGTACACCTCCATGGTGTACATCTAGACCATGGCTTCGCCTGGACCTTTCACATGGCCCTAAGGAATCAGTTAACTCCAAGGTTCTCCGCTGCCACTTCCTCCCGATTCTTGACATGTACCAAGGCCACAAAGTGGTTTACACCAATGGGAAGACGTCTGATGCTCACGTCAGCTTCGTGTATGTCCATGGAGGACATATTAAACAGCATTCCTTGCCCACTGGCTGCAGTGTTTTCATTGCCAAGCTGGTGGATATATCTCATGCTCTTGAGCACATCCATTCATGCCCTGGGGAGTCATTTCTTCTGTATACTGACTCCTTGAGCAGCCTACAAGCTATCGACCAGTGCTACCCTCGTCATCCTTTGGTAGCGACCATCCAGGAGTCCATCTATGCCCTGAAACGGTCCAGTCGTTCAGTGGTGTTTGTCTGTACCCCAGGTAACATTGGAATCCAGCCAATGTACTTGCCGACAGGCTGGCCAAACAGGCTACACGGAAACCGCTTGTGGAGATCGGCTTCTCTGCAATTGACCTGCGTTCAGCACTATGCTGCAGGGTTTTGTGGCTTTGGGAGACAAAGTGGCATAATCTCAGCACGCACAACAAACTGCGTGCCATTAAGGAGACTGCAAATTTGTGGCAGTCCTCCATGCGGGCCTCTTGCAGGGATGCTGTGGTTCTCTGCTGGCTCTGCATTGGCCACACTTGGGTGACACATGGCTATGATGACCCACCTCAGTGTTGGTACGGCACCTGGCTGACAGTGGCCCATATTTTGGCGAGTTGTCCCCCTTTGTCTGCCCTGCGGCGGACTCTTCAGTTACGGGACTCGTTGCCATTAATTTTAGCTGACAAAGCCTCATCGGCTATTTTAGTTGTATGTTTTATACGTGACGGTGGGTTTTATCATTCTATATAAGTTTTAGTTCATGTCCTTTGTCCCTTTGTGTTCTCCACTCTAATTCTTTTAGGGGGGATATTTTAATGTGTCGCAGAGTGGCTGGCTTTTCCTTTTTATTCTCGTGGTCTGCCAGCCATGGTCATCTGCTCTCTTGTTTTTACCCCTTCTACCTGTTTCTTGCTTTTCTCTGTGGTTTTCTTTTCCTGTGTATTGTCCATAGAATTGTTGGTTGTCCTTCTGTCATTCTTCTGGTTCTTCCTTTCTCCTGTTATTGTACTGTACGTCTCCTTCTTTTCTCTTCTTTCCCTTGTGTAATTATTTTACTGGGAACAAGAGACTGATGACCTTGCAGTTTAGTCCCCCCCCCCCCCCCCCTTCCGCTCTTTTAACCCGACCAATCCCCACCGTATATGTTGCGAGACTTTCCCAACTGAGACAAACAGCAATTGTAGGACTGTAAGTACACATACAGAAATTGTTGTAAATGGAAGGTGGGCCTTTTGGCATATTACTTCCTGTATTTGGTGGGAATGTGTTTCATTGTTTAGCAGATGACAGGCTGCTGGTGGGCATGTGTGTTTCATTGTGTTCTATGTTGTTATATTTTAAGGTGCCTTATGTGCAATGATGGCTGGTGGCTCTTAAAGAAAGTACATTGAAATTCAGAGGTGGCTAGTGACCTGCCCTGACTTCACAGGGGTAGCACGATTTGTTTGTAATAAGTGGTGATATACATAAACCTTCCTTATGAATCAGTCTATCTGTTAATGAAAACCATATCAAAATCCCTACAGTAATACCTGAGGTTATTCATAATTTGGAAACAGAAAATGAGGTGGGGGCTTTAATTTACTCTACTGGCCATTAAAATTGCTACACCAAGAAGAAATGCAGATGATAAACGGATATTCATTGGATAAATATATTATACTATAACTGACGTGTGATTACATTTTCATGCAATTTGGGTGCTTAGATCCTGAGAAATCAGTACCTTGATACACCTGGGCAGTGAGTCAAACAGAGCTTGGATGGCGTGTATAGGTACAGCTGCCCATGCAGCTTCAACACGATACCACAGTTCACCAAGAGTAGTGACTGGCGTATTGTGACGAGCCAGTTGCTCGGCCACCACTGACCAGACGTTTTCAATTGGTGAGAGATCTGGAGAATGTGCTGGCCAGGGCAGCAGTCGAACATTTTCTGTATCCAGAAAGGCCCGTACAGGACCTGCAACATGTGGTCGTGCATTATCCTGCTGAAATGTAGGGTTTCACAGGGATCGAATGAAGGGTAGAGCCACAGGTCGTAACACGTCTAAAATGTAACGTCCACTGTTCAAAGTGCAGTCAATGCGAACAAGAGGTGCCCGAGACGTATAACCAGTGGCACCCCATACCATCATGCCGGATGATATGCGAGTATGGCGATGACGAATACACGCTTCCAATGTGTGTTTACCGCGATATCGCCAAACACAGATGCGACCATCATGATGCTGTAAACAGAACCTGGATTCATCTGAAAAAATGACGTTTTGCCATCCGTTCACCCATGTTCGTCGTCGAGTACACCATCGCAGGCGCTCCTGTCTGGATGCAGTGTCAAGGGTAACCGCAGCCATGGTCTCTGAGCTGATAGTCCATGCTTCTGCAAATGTCATCGAACTGTTCGTGCAGATGGTTGTTGTCTTGCGAACGCCCCCATCTGTTGACTCAGGGATTGAGACGTGGTTGCACGATCCGTTACAGCCATGCGGATTAGATGCCTGTCATCTTGACTGCTAGTGATACGAGGCCGTTGGGATCCAGCACGGCGTTCTGTATTACCCTCCTTAACCCACCGATTCCATATTCTGCTGACAGTCATTGGATCTCGACCAATACGAGCAGCAGTGTCGCGATACGATAAACAGCAATCGCGATAGGCTACAATCCAACCTTTATCAAAGTCGGTAATGTGATGGTACGCATTTCTCTTCTTTACACAAGGCATGACAACAACGTTTCACCAGACAATGCCGGTCAACTGCTGTTTGTGTATGAGAAATCGGTTGGGAACTTTCGTCATGTCAGCACATTGTAGGTGTCGCCACTGGCGCCAACTTTGTGTGAATGCTCTGAAAAGCTAATCATTTGCATATCACAGCATCTTCTTCCTGTCGGTTAAATTTCGCGTCTGTAGCACGTCATCTTCGTGGTGTAGCAGTTTTAATGGCCAGTAGTGTATAACATGTACAGATAACAGAAAAGAAAAGTAATATGGAAGTCTGCTTTCAAAGATTATTTGAACAATAATTTGAGATGCAGTGGCTTGAGTTCTAACTATGTGCTTGACTTAATAGAAACTAAGAATAAAAAGTCTCTGCAAAGTATTACAAAGAATAAAATAAGGCTCGAAGGAGACTACCAGAAGAAACAGCCTACAAATTTATGTAAAGTGCATGTAAAAACTGTGGACAAATATTCGTGCTTTGCTGACTTACAGCATAATAGTTGAGGAGTCTGCCATCAGAACAACTGAAAAAGATGACACAGGTGGAACAGCTCAACAGACTATTAGAAATTGAAATGGAGGAGGAAGCAAAATATTCACATTTGATAGCAAGACATCATTTGTAGTGGTTTCTGCCATTCCCGAATTTGTCATGTCCGTGGATGTTAATCTATTATCATTTTTTGTTGAAGTTTTGAAAACAATTTTTTGTCTAAAATAAAATTATGCAGAGAAAGCCATTCAACCTTCAAATGCCTGTTTAAGAACATTCCTTAAGTATTTTGCAGCTTCAGGAATAATCACTGAAATGCATTTGTTTTAAAATGTGAAATAAATAGCTGACATGGGTATGACAGTTGCTGGTTATTAGATAACAGAATATTATTGCCTGCCTTGTAGCTGCAGACAATACATTAAGCATAGCAGTCTTGCATAACAATCAAACAGAGATACTCTCACTGTTTTCCAAGCAAAAAGTCAAAATCTTGCTACAATATTCTTCTGAAATTTGCAAATAAAACATTGCTGTCACTTTATATTTCTCGCACATAGTACCTCTTTTATTGAGAAACTATTTTATTCACAGCCACTTCGTCTTTTTCTGTCACATTTCATCACAATCAACACAGCACAAATTGCCAAACAAAGAAGTGGTTGCATAGCAGACTGTGTGAACAGTGAGGCAATGTGTTCACAGGTGCTGTTGTTCCCATGGGTTTATGCTTGCATACGAGGAAGAAGGCATCATATAGATATACTTGAAATGGAAGAGATAGACAGTGCGAGAAATTATAAGAGAAGTGACTTGATTTTATTCCCTAAAAACAAAACATTTACACAAGTATAAAGCTTGCGTAAGCAATGTCTATAAATGCACATGCAAAAATAAACAATAAATACATATATCATTAATCTAACAATATTTTGAAAAAGATAGACTGCAACTCATGACATAGAGGAGACATTGAGTCACCCAACGGAAAGGCTGCTGTACATTTAAGCTTTCGGCCAAAAGGCCTCCTTCTGAAGTAGAACACACACACAGACATATGCAGCGGTCAGACACAGTGCACGTATGAACGTGAGTGGTGCTTGTGTGAATTTGTGTATTTTCTATTTCAGAAGAAGGCCTTTTGGCCAAAAGCTTAAATATGTAGCAATCTTTCCGTTGTGACTGTCTGCAACTTGTCTCCTCTACATGGTGGGTATCAATCTATCTATAATACACATTGTTGTATTTCATCCTGGCTTCCAGTTGTGGCAAAGATTGCATCAACAAGTCATACCAGTGTTGGGTTTGTGTCGGTTCTGGAGCGCCATGACCGACATCATTTGAGCTGTTCTGTCAGGAGAGTTAATTTGGAGTTGGAATGGCTACTTGGATCTGGTGCAGGGTCACACATTGGTGTGGTTCTTGTTGATTCACTCTGTAGGTGGGACTATACTAGACATGGCCAACACCTCAACAAGAAAGGGAAGGGTAAACTGGCTGGGCTGATAGCAGGATATTTAAAGGGGGGAGGAACTACATCTCATGGTGGAAACTCTTTTTTAGTGTAAGATCAGTGTCCAGTGGGAAACTCAGCCAGGCAAGTACTAAAGATGTTAAAAAAGTTCAAGATACTCACAAAAGTAAAGTGAAAAATAATGTTAGTATATTTCATCAAAATATTGGGGGATTGAAGAATAAAACTGATGAGCTTCTGCTTTGTTTAGAAGATATAGAAACTGAGAATGTAATAGATGTACTATGCCTGTCTGAGCATCACATTGTCACTGATATGCAAAAGGTTAGCATCAATGGGTACAAATTAGCTGCACATGTAAGTAGAGATAATATGATGAGAGGAGGAGTTGCCATATATGTCAAAAGCTTCCACAGTGTAAAAAATTTAGAAACTAAAAAAAAATTGTGTAGAGCAACGTATGGAAGCATGTGCCACTGAACTAAAACTAAATGATGGCACTTTCATAATTGTAACAGTGTATAGGTCCCCCTCAGGGAATTTCCAGCTATTTCTAGAAAACTTGGATGCTTTGTTGTGCTATCTGTCAGACAGGGGGAAGCAAATTATCATTTGTGGGGTTTCAATGTTGATTCCCTGAAAGAGTGTAATAGGAAGAATGACCTTGTAGTATTACTCAGTTCTTTCAATTTGAGCTCCGTCATTGATTTTCCTACTCGGATAACAAAGAACAGCATGACATTGATAGATAACTTTTTTATAGACCAAGATAAGTTTAAGGACATAAATGCTTATCCTGTTGAGAATGGTCTTTCAGATCATGGTGCACAGCTAGTTACAGTACATGACATAGCTCCATGCAGTATATCAAATCAGAATTTCAAAGCAGTGCGTTCAATTAACAATATAAATATTGCAAACTTTAGGGAAAGCCTACAGCAGCTAGACTGGGATGAAGTGTATAAGGAACCCGATGCAAACTTGAAATATAACTTATTTCACGATACATTTTTAAGGGTATTTGAAAATTGTTTTCCCAAGAAAATAGTTAAACATGATTCCAAGAAAACATATAAAAAACCTTGGCTAACTAAAGGAATAAGAATATCTTACAACCGTAAAAGAGAACTGTACCTAACAGCAAGAGGGAGTACTGACCCCGAAATTGTTCAATATTATAAAAACTATTTGCGGTACTAAGAAAAGTTATTAAAAAGTTCAGAAGCATGTGTATCATGTCTGAGATCAGTAACTCTGATAATAAAATCAAAGCAATTTGGAATATTATTGACAGGGAAACAGGGCAACCAAGAGCACAGGAAGACTTTAGTGCCATAAAACTGAATGACAAGTGTACTAACAAACAATCAGAAATTGAAAATATTTTCAATAATCATTTTTTAAATGTTGTGGAGAAAATAGGATCTAGATCTTCACTAGAAGAGGCAAGGCTACTAATAGAAGAGGCCATACCTGTGCAGTTTGAAACAACTGTATTTCCACCAACCTCTCCCTCTGAAATCAGTAAAATAATAAACTCACTGAAAAGTAAAAGCTCTTACGAAATTGATGGCATTTCCAGCAAGGTACTTAAAGCTTGTTCCCCACAGACAAGTAGGATTCTCAGCCACGTATGTAATAGCTCTTTGGAGCAGGGTGTTTTCCCTGATAGACTGAAATATGCCATTGTAAAACCATTGCATAAAAAGGGGGATACGTCGGATGTCAACAACTACCGCCCAATCTCTCTTCTGACAGCTCTATCAAAAATTTTTGAGAAAGTAATGTATTCAAGAGTAGCCTCACATATTTGTAAAAATAAAGTACTAACAAAATGTCAGTTTGGTTTTCAGAAAGGCTTTTCAACAGAAAATGCTATATACGCTTTCACTGATCAAATATTAAATGCTCTGAATAACCGGACATCACCCATTGGCATTTTTTGTGATCTCTCAAAGGCCTTTGATTTTGTAAATCATGGACTTCTTTTAGATAAGCTAAATCATTGTGGTTTGAGGGGGGGCAGTGCACAAATGGATTAATTCATACTTAACTGGAAGAATGCAGAAAGTTGAAATAAGTGGTTCACGTAATGTTAAAACAACAGCTGATTCCTCAAACTGGGGGGCTATCAGGTACGGGGTCCCACCATTCCACATTGATGAAGATGCAAAGTTAGTTCTTTTTGCTGATGATACAAGTATAGTAATAACATCCAAAAACTAAGAACTAAGTGATGTAATTGTAAATGATGTTTTTCACAAAATTATTAAGTTGTTCTCAGCAAACGGACTCTCTTTAAATTTTGATAAAACACAGTATATACAGTTCCATACAGTAAATGGCACAACTCCAGTAATAAATATAGATTTTGAACAGAAGTCTGTAGCTAAGGTAGAATTTTCAAAATTTTTAGGTGTGTCCATTGATGAGAGGTTAAACTGGAAGCAACACATTGATGGTATGCTGAAACGTCTGAGTTCAGCTACGTATGCTATTAGGGTTATTGCAAATTTTAGTGATAAGAATCTCAGTAAATTAGCTTACTATGCCTACTTTCATTCACCGCTTTCGTATGACATCATATTCTGGGGTAATTCATCGTTGAGTAGAAAAGTATTCATTCCTCAAAAACGTGTAATCAGAATAATTGCTGGTGCTCACCCACAGTCATCCTGCAGACATCTATTTAAGGATCTAGGGATCCTCACAGTACTCTCACAGTATATATATTCACTTATGAAATTTGTTGTTAATAATCCAACCCAGTTCAAAAGTAATAGCAGTGTGCATAGCTATAACACTAGGAGAAAGGATGATCTTCACTATGCAGGGTTAAATATGACTTTGGCAGAGAAAGGGGTAAATTATGCTGCCACAGAAGTCTATGGTCACCTACCAAACAGCATCAAAAGCCTGACAGATAGCCAACCAACATTTAAAAATAAATTAAAAGAATTTCTAGATGACAACTTCTACTCATTGGCTGAATTTTTAGATATAAATTAAGGGGGGGGGGGAGGGGGGAAACAACTTAAACATTAGTGTCCTGCAATATTTTGTGTAATGTAATATCTTGTACAGACATCTTTTATTAACCTGACGCGTTCCACATCATTACGAAGTGTCGTATTCATTATCTATGGAACAAGTATTAATCTAATCTAATCTCTAATCTATAATTAATCTGTAATTAAAAACTATGTTTACAGAAGACTTCCAGGATACAAAATCAGTTTTGGATTAATGAATTCCTTACACATTTCCTAAAATTTTTCAGCTCCATACTCTTAACTGAGTGTGACACATCTATTTTATAATAATAATAATAATAATAATAATAATAGTAATAATATTTATTTAACATCGAATAATCAAATACAATCCCTAGAAATAATACAGTTTCAGGACATCATACAGATTATTCTTCTGAATAGGTTTTGCATTTCAACAAGGCTTGGATATTTCCCTTAAATGTGAAAGTTGCAAGGGGTAAAGAATCAAGGTCAACATTTTAACATTTTCTAGCAGTGTCATGTGTTATTGGGTCCTGTTAATTAACAGTGAAAAGTCAAGGCAAGCATTTGTCAAGGCACACATGTTTGTAAACAAAACAACCACAGTCTATTTACTTTATAGAATGTATTACATTATACATAGCTATTTGTCGTAGAAAAATGTAAACACCACCAATAACGTAGGGCTCCTGGGAGCCATTGTAAGTGCTGTGACTGTTGTGGTTCTAGAAAAAGTTCTGGCAACTACCATTTCTCATATTTGTCTTACCTTCATTGGACATTTCTTTCTATATTCTTTACTTGAACCTCTCTTGGAAATATTCGATAACATTGTAGGGGCTTGGTTTTACGCAGCATCTTTTCATTTGCTCATTCCAGTTGCTGGTTGATTAAATGTGAGCTTCCTGATTTATGAAACCCATATCTTTGTCCCATTCCATGTACTGTGCCCTCCAGTGGGAAAGGTACTTTGACTGATTCAGATCTGTTGTAGTTATGAACCATAGCATGGATGAGGTGAATAATCACAATTTTTATTCTGGCAAGGGTAAGAAGAAGCAAATGTTGAACTGAAGAGCCCAGAATATAAAAGCAGAAGTCAAACAACACTTCGTCAGCTCCGTTTTTGGCTATGGTCTCATCATAGGTATAAAAGTATACTTCTCTGGAAGTGAAAACACGCACATTAAATGTGTAAAAAAAGACAGTTGTCACTTGCAGTATACATCATTATAGGTAATATTAGGTACCGGAAGATTTTTCATGAAAGCTATTCATATTGCCCCATTTTCATCATTTTGCCTAGATTTAATTTTGGCTTCACGTTTTCCTTGGTAAAAAACTTAAAGCTTTTTCTTATGTAATAAATCAAGAGCTTACAGCCACTTAGTTTCTTCATTAACGTCTTTTGCACTACTGCTACACTAGGTGATGAAAAGTATCCGGACACCTGGCTGAAAATGACTTAAGACTTCATGACGCCCTCCATCGGTAATGCTGGAATTCAATAAGGTGTTGGCCCACCCTTAGCCTTGAAGACAGCTTCCACTCTTGCAGTCATACGTTCAGTCAGGTGCTGGAATGTTTCTTGGGGAATGGCAGCCTATTCTACACAGAGTGCTGCACTGAAGAGAAGTATCGATGTTGGTCGGTGAGGCCTGGCACGAAGTCGGCGTTCCAAAACATCTCAAAGGTGTTCTATAGGGTTCAGGTCAGGACTCTGTGCAGGCCAGTCCATTACAGGGATGTTATTGTCGTGTAACCACTCCACCACAGGCTGTGCATTATGCACAGGTGCTTGATCGTGTTGAAAGATGCAATTGCCATCCCTGAACTGCTTTTCAACATTGGGAAACAAGAAGGTGCTTAAAACATCAATGTAAGCCTGTGCTGTGATAGTGCCATGCAAAACAACAAGGTGTGCAAGCCCCCTGCTTGAAAAACACGACCACACCATAACACCACCGTCACTGAGTTTTACTGTTGGCACTACGCACTCTGGCAGATGATGTTCATGGGCATTCGCCGTACCCACACCCTTCCATGGTATCGCTGCATTGTGTATCATGATTCATCACTCTACACAATGTTTTTCCACTGTTCAATCGTCCAATATTTATGCTCTTTACACCCTTACATGGTATCGCTGCATTGTGTATCATGATTCATCACTCTACACAATGTTTTTCCACTGTTCAATCGTCCAATATTTATGCTCTTTACACCCTTCCATGGTATCGCTGCATTGTGTATCATGATTCATCACTCTACACAATGTTTTTCCACTGTTCAATCGTCCAATATTTATGCTCTTTACACGAAGCAAGGCATCGTTCGGCATTTACTGGCATAACATGTGGCTTATGAGCAGCCAATCGACCATGAAATCCAAGTTTTCTCACCTCCCTCCTAACTGTCATAGTACTTGCAGTGGATCCTGATGCAATTTGGAATTGCCGTTTGATGGTCTGTATATTACACATTATGACCCTCTTCAACTGTCGGCGGTCTCGTGTCAGTCAACAGACGAGGTCCGCCTGTACAGTTTTGCGCTGTACGTGCCCCCTCACGTTTTCACTTCACTTCACTATCACATTGGAAACATTGGACCTAAGAATTAGTGTGGGAATCTCACATACAGGCGTATGACGCAAGTGACTCCCAATCACCTGACCATGTTAGAAGTCCGTGAGTTCTGCGGAGTGCCCCATTCTGCTCTCTCACTTTGTCTAATGACTACTGAGGTCGCTGATATGGATTACCCAGCAGTTGGTGGCAGCACAATGCACCTAATATGAAAAACGTTTGTTTTTGGGGGTGTCCGGCTACTTTTGATCACACAGTGTATTTAAGTTTCCTTGCAAGAAGAAACTGCTTTTTTTACTTTGAATTCATTGCAAGCAGAGCAAGTATCTGACGTGAGTTACCCAAAAGCAATATTAAATTTTGTCTGAAATATATCCTGATAAGGCAAAATCAAAAAGCAAAAAATCCAGGAATAATGACAATACCCAGAGATTGTGTGTGTGTGTGTGTGTGTGTGTGTGTGTGTGTGTGTGTGTGTTGTCTAATTCAGAAGTGATGGTGAGTAGCACTCTTTTATCATAATATTGTCACGTATTCTGATAAAATTCTTAAGAAATGAGAAAATACCGGAAATGTCTCTTGGTGCAATATTATAATGTTTAATTTTTCAGGTAGATAAATTTTAAATACATCATGAGGGCCGTAGGGCGAAGGATAGCCTTGCAGCGAACTGATATGGTTCGTTAAATTTTCAGCAGCCTCAGGTGTCGTTTCTCATGGATTAAGTAGAATGTGCCTCACCAGTCAGTATGAGCATAACCATTAGTAGAAAGATATTTCTTGATTGTTAACATATTCTGGTTTTTTAACCTGTGAACACTCATGGAGGCAATGTAACAACAGGGTGTATACCACCCGGGAGATCCGGGAAAAACCCGGGACTTTTTTCATCCGGGAGAAAACCGGGAAAAACCCGGGAATTTTTCATTGTTTTAGGTTTCAGTCAAATTTTTGTAACTTTCACTGGTAAGAACCAATACTCTACCAAAGAATATTACTGTATGTCGCCACTGCAGAATAATGCTGCAGCAATAAAAAACGAACGAGAGAAAAATAAACGAAAATATAATTTAAGTTGCAAAGGAAATTCACCATATTCAACAACAAACACAGTGCTCTTACAAGCATCTGCCAACAGCAAAATGTATCAACGCTTTAGGAAGACTATGCAATGTTTCATAACAACAAATTGCCTCCGATGGGCGTGACGTCACAGCTTTACATTAGATTCGTTTGAGCGGTTGCGAGCGAGTTTATCCGCATGTGCAGTTGAGTCTGGTATGAGTAGTACCTTCTCCTGCTTCTGGCTACAGAAGTGTGGCAGTTAGCTGTATAAGCAATAGCAGCAAGCAGATGCTATCCGGAAAAATTTTACTGGTGCGCCTAAGCTGCCAGATTCACCTATGCGCAACAGGCCCGGAACTAGGGGGCGGGGGCAAACCGGGTTATCTGATCCGAGCGATAGTTTCGGGGGGGAATAACCTTGTTTCACAAAGCCCCTAGCACCACCCAGCACGTTGGTCTATCGATTTCTCAAATGATTTTCAACGCATCCCTGTTGGTTTTTGAACAAATTATAAGTCGATTTCTGACCGAATCGTAAGTTGATTTTTGAATGTGTGCATAGTGTACGTGATGTCTCTGCCAGGGGAATCCCAGTCGCATCTAGAAATAAACTTTCCTGCAGACAAATGGGGACGGGTCTATACGAGCTGAGCGGAATAAAGCCGAACGGATGAATACCAGTCGCTGTTTATGTGGTTGACTGGGTTTCCAAATGATCAGCGTTGATATGACTACTAACGAATTCAATAGATTCAGACTACCAGAGTGGAAAAAAACGACTAACAGGAATAACAGGCAACAAAGATTGCGTATTGTCTCCTCCGTGTATCCAAGAAAATGAAATTTTGACAGAAAATTTTTGGCCAGACAGCTACACTGCTAAAGGCCAGTTACACAGTCCCCGCCTAGGAGCCGCTAAAGTTCTATTCTGGGAGTAGCGTGGAAAACGCGTTGTACGAACACGTAATAACGCCCAACCGGATAACTAAACCGGTGTCGAAATTAACCGGAGAATAAATTTTGACACTGGCATGAATAGTTAGATAATTAGTGATAAGATTGTTTGTTAGAACGAGGAAGGAGAAGAAACGGGGACTCACAGAAATTACGGGAGAATATGACGATTCGAAATTTATTTAAAAATTTAGTACTACTACTTTTCGATCTCATGCTTCAGAAGCTAGAGAGTATGAATGAAATGTGAAACTATTTCCTAACACAAAACTTTGCTTGTAGGAGGCCTAACAGGCATTTGATATTGGTACTTCATGAATTATATTCCGTCGTGTTGTGCCAAAACAGTCTCCATTATTTGGTGTGTGTAACAACTGCTGCAATACTGGGCAGGCCTATTTCGTTTTATATAGCAGTGACAAAATACACGTAATCAGATCGAGAAATCACATCAGTCTTGGGTACAATTTGTATTAACAGCTTTCCTAGTATTAGACAACGACATTTCGCTTTTTCATGTAGCAAAACGTTGACGAACTTTGATGAGGTAGTAGATTCTTTCCCAGAAAGGAAAGTAAGCCATATAAAGCTGTGGCAAGATTAGAAAGAAATGAAGCTGGGACTTAATAATTCCAAGCAGTATTAATTCCGAGATTTTTTTTAAAGAGGAGCCGGATGTCAAACCGGCCGACTGGGAGCAGGAGAGGCACCACAGAACTTTTAATTTCCACTGGCGTGAATATAGTTTGATGCCACCCATTCCATTACAAAACATTACGTCTTTGAATTCCACACAGCGAAATACAAGAGACGTGCGATGGAATAATGCTGTGTGGAGAGGCGTGGAACTGCGATTTGCCACACTTAAGACCAAATAACATGCCTTACATTCCCTCGAATATATATGTTTTATGTATCAGACTCTTCAGAAAAATGTGTGCTACAAAATGAAGATATTTTTGAAAAGTCCATTTTTAAATTTTTGGCGTCCTACCTCAAATGCCCAAGGGAGGGGGGAGCGCCACTATCTAATATCGCCCCGGTTCGGAAATATCCTAGATCCGGACCTGATTCACAGAGCAGTCTGAGTTGTAGTGGGAGGTTGTAGTCTCCACGTGACCCGTGTTTACTTTAAGTGATTTTGCTGTTTCCTCTTAGTTTATTGCTCTCACTTCAAATGAAAATAAAACGGATTTCTGTGGCCGGGAGCTATCAAGTGAATTAAAATACATTCACATAATTACGGAAGGCTAAAATATGTAATTAGTTTCAGATTTTATTTTGTTTCCGCCTTTCTGACAGTCAAGCGTTAATCGCCTTGCAGAACAATGAAGTTATTTTTGTCTGTTTGTTAAAGAAATTTGACTATTACTAATATTTTCTGCTGAGGCAGTCAATTTATTTGAAACTAAGTGTTTAATTCCACACTATTGGCTAGTTTCAACTGTTCGCTGCATTTCAAGTTAACGTTTTCATCTTCTAGCACGTATGGCATTATGCCTTAATAAAGAACCAAACATTAGACAGTACAGTACAGGTACTCCAAGAAAATATACATCTGAATCTGAACATACGAATGAGCACTTTCAGCCGAATGATGCATTTTAGTATAGTTCACAAAATTCCCATGCTCTTGGAGTGTCTTCTAATGTCTTGTTTCTTTTATGACATAATGTAAGATCTTTTAATGTTTTACACGTACGAACGTACGGGCTTCCTGCGTGATCGTAGCTGCGCAAGCGCTGCGACACCTGTTATTTGGCGCGCTCTGGCAACTGCTGAAACGAATCATTTCTAACAGGTCGCGGGAAAATATTGCGAATGGTTGTTTGGAAAGCGTTACTTTCAAAGTAAATTTCCTTTTACGCAAGATAAACTCTGTGTGCGCGAATGTCCGGTGAATTTCTTAAGTCACAGAGTATTTGACTCTCATTGAAAAATCAAGTCTTTGAGGGCGACCAATTAGAATATTTTCGAGCCCAGAAGATCAGACATTTATGTCGTTGTTAAAAAAATTTACCGGCACATTTTTGTGATGTATCTTTAAAGTGTAACGCGCTCAAAAATGATCTTTGTGTGTTAAGGCTTAGCTTCTCTTGCAACTTATTAATCTTAGTGACCAATATTAAACGTAAAAGCTTTTCTTTTCTTGTAGCAACCCTATGTATATATGTACCGTATTTACTCGAATCTAAGCCGCACTTTTTTTCCGGTTTTTGTAATCCAAAAAACCGCCTGCGTCTTAGAATCGAGTGCAAAGCAAGCGGAAGTTCTGAAAAATGTTGATAGGTGCCGCCACAACTAACTTCTGCCGTCGAATATATGTAGCGCTACACAAGTATGCTTTGTGGGCACAAAGATAAATACTGGCGCCAAAGCCTCTGCATCAGTAAATAAATTTAGAAAAAAGGTAGAAGACGAGCTATTTTTTTTTCTCCGCCCCGAGTTTCGACCACTGCATTTTCATACATTATCCAACGAAGTTAATACAAATTCCGTATTGTTCATCTTCGAATGTAGCAGAATTTCAATGTACTACGAAAATCCGACTGGCAAGACTGTTACGGATGTTTGTCAATATGGCCAAGTCTACGTTCCGAGTTTTTTCCTACCTGTGAGAAGAGATGGTTAGACGGTTGCTAATAGGAACCTGATGAAATGTGAATCACATGCAGTATTCTCTTCACCATAAGAATAATACGAATATAAACATTTTGCCATGTATTCTTTCGTGTTTGCTGTTATCTCATTTAAATCCTGTCTGCCTAATAAACTACGAAACTAGAGTGAGACAACAGCAAATGCGGAAGAATATACGTATCGTGTCATGTTTATATTCGTATTATTCTTATGCCTAATAGTGATACAGTCAGAAATGAAGCACGGCAACTGACTAGATTTTAAATGTAAGATGACTAATTTCTGTGCAGAATTTGATGTACTAAAGAAGCGGCCGCAAAGATTTTCAAACGGAGAAAAATTTTCGCTAAACACTCGTTCAGAACATCTTCTATCATCAGCGGTCTATTATTTGGTTCTTGTTGATCATTATCAAAGAAATCAGCAGTGTAAGTAACAACAAATAGCAGTCTCTTGCCATTGTTTCGCTAATGAGACGATTCCTCTTTTTTTTTTTTTTTTTTTTTTTAAGCGGCGGTAGCGGGCACAAAAGCCAAGTCATGCCGCGAGCGGCGACAGGCCGTAAACACGCACTATCAAAATGCGACAAACAATGCATGACACAGTACAGTAATGCATTTTCAGCTTAGAGTGACGTAAACACCTATAACAAAGAAAACAGCACTTATCAGATCAAAGCAAAATAAGCAATCGATTCAAACCAGACGAAGCACGTGAAAAAGGAAGGGTACCCGTATAAATACGGACGGAGCGCCTGACGCATAGCAATGGCTACCTGGTAAAGCTTAACTGCTAAGCTTATGACTCGAACCAACCTACTGTAGCTGTATCGTCTTTCATTCGACCTAAATTGTGTCTCATATTACAATGGACCAACTTTGTTTCGATTTGTAGGTGCGGCCTAAAACTTTTCTCCCCCCTTGAATTTCGAGTCTCAAATTTCAGGTGCGGCTTAGATTCGGGAATTTTTTTTCCCTTTATTTCGAGTCTCATTTTTCAGGTGCGGCTTAGATTCGAGTGCGGCTTAGATTCGAGTAAATACGGTATATTAATTTAAACCATTACCTTTTCATATTTGTGTGTTCGCGCTACTTTGGAGTGATGTTGCTATTGGCTGACTACATGACGTGTCCTATGATCTGAATATCCTCTGTCATCGGCTTGCGAGATCGCTTGACATGAGCTACAACTGGCTCACAAAAGCAGATTGCAATCTCGATTTCAATCCTTCGGAAAGTAACATGCGGTGTTTGGTGGAATTCGAATTTATACTTTCATAATATGAAAATATGCAGTGTACATGTTGCTGCACATCAGACATCTTTCCAAAACGTGTTTTTCCCCCTGAGTTTCGTTTTCTAAAGTGCCGGGAAATTCTACGCTGGCGTATAAAAGCACAATCATTTAAAGGATTGATAAGTTTACAGTTTCGAGGAAAAGTATACTGTTACTTAACACGGAAAAAATGTATTTTCATCCGGAGAAAGTGTATTTTTAACCGGGAAATCCGGGAATTTTTTTTCGTCGTCCACGTATACACCCTGAACAAACTAGAATTTAAGTAACTTTTTGTCCTTCTGTTAATGTACCTCACAGGAATAAGAGTGATCTCTGAGGTTACTATCTTCTTCTGGTTCCCGTGGTCTTCCTCATTTCACAGGCAAATACTTCATTGAACAATAATGCAGTTTGCTACATTAATGCATAGGTATGTAACAAATTCAAAAAAACCCAAGCTGACCGACATTTAAAACAATAAACTGTCCTGAAATAGTACAGAATTACTCTCATTTAAAATGCGTGTGGACTCTGTTTCCACTCCTCGGAGTACTTGTTTTTCCCCCAGATACTTTTTTTAAAGCTGATTTCTTAAGGGCTATGTGTGGTTTTTTCCTCGTATGAAGCTTCATGAATGTAGTGCTACAAGCTTGGAATCCATTGCTACCAGGATCTCATATTTCACCAAAAGTAAACTTTGATTGCTTTTCCCCTATACCCTTCATGTGTATTGATCCAGGATTTCTGTTTAACAGCTGATACAGTTTGTTGCATGTTGTACTGTAATAATATCAATCTTTCCTCATTTCCAGGGATCCATCTGCAAGCAGTAGTAGCAGTGGTCGCAGCAGCAATGCTACAACACCTCGTAAAGAGAAGAAGCCAGTTGAGTATGAAAATGACCCTGAAATTCTAGCTAGGAGGCAGAAACAAATTGATTATGGGAAGAATACAATAGGCTATGATCGCTACAGGCAGCTAATACCGAAGTAAGTACTTCATAGGCAATACAATATACACAGGATTTGAACATAATGGGTAACATTTTTTAAATATCTGTAAAACTAGTCATATTTGTGTGCCAAGTGACATAAGACTTTCAGGGGAGTATTTCTTTTTCAGACCCAGAATCTATTTCTCTGACACAGTATCAGAGTTTATACAAACGTTCCTTTACATTTTAAATGAAGAGGCATGTTATTGTTAGTCTCCCTGCAGTTGTGTTGACTTCCTTTCTTCCAGGGTTTTTTTTTTTTTTTTTTTTTTCCCAGGTATGGGAAGTCCTATTCGTACAGATGACTTAAAAAGTTCTGAGTATTTATGGAAAACTTATCTGTACACATTGATAGAAAGCCATAGCAGTTTAATAAGGCATAGTTGTAAAACACTTACACACATTTTTTTGCAGTAGAGTGGAAAAATTTGTAGAAGTCAACCTGTGGAACGATCATTTTGGCTTTGGGGATTGTTTCGAAACACTGAACGCATTACTGACACTGCAACATGTCATAAGAGATAGTTTGAAGAAAGGCAAACCAACATTTATATAATTTTAGATTTAAAGTAAGCTTTCGACAGTGTTGACTGGACTACGCACTTTGAAGTTTTGTAGGTAGCAGGTATAAAATACAGTGGGTGAAAAGTTTTTTACAGTTGGCAGACTACAATTATACGAGTTGAAGTACGTGAAAAGCAAGCAGAAGTGGAGAAGTGAGACCGGGTTGTAGCCTATCTTTGATGTTATTTAGTCTGTACGTTGAGAAAGCTGTGAAGGAAAGCACAAAGAAATTTGGAAATGAAATGAAAATTCAGGGAGAGATATAAAAACTGTGTGGTTTATGTGTGACATTGTAATTCTGTCAGAGATAGCAAAGACAGGGTGTATACGATCCGGGAAAAACCCAGGAATTTTTTAGTCCTGGAGAAAACCGGGAAAAACTCGGGAATTTTCATTGTTTTAGTTACCAGTTAAATTTTTGTGATTTTGACTGGTAAGAACCAATACTCTAACAAAGGATATTACTGTATCCCACTTCTGCAGAATAATACTGCAGCAACAAAACATGAACGAGAGAAAAAAAAAATGAAAATAAAACTTACGTCACAAAGGAAATGCGCCATATACAACAATAAAACAAGGTGCTCATACAAGCGTCTACCAACCAAAATGTGTCGAAGGCTTTAGGAAGAATATGCAGTGCTTCCTGACAACAAATTGCCTCTGATGAGCGTGACGTGACAGCTGTTTACATTAGATTGATTTGAGCAGTTGCGGGCGGGCTCTTGCGCATGCGCAGTTGAGTCACGCATGAGTAGTACCTTCTCCCGCTTCTGGCTACAGATGTGTGGCTGGGTGCTCCGGTTCGGAAATATCGTAGATCTGGACCTGATGCACAGAGCAGTCTGAGTTGTAGTGGGGAGGTGGGTAGTCTCCAGTGATTTTGCTGTTTCCTCTTCGTTTATTTCTCTCACATTAAATGAAAACAAAACGGATTTCTGTGGCCGGGAGCTACCAAATGAATTAAAATACGTTCGCATAATCACAGAAGGCTAAAATATGTTGTTACTTTCAGGCTTTATTTCCACCTTTCTGACAGTCGAGCATTAATCGCCTTGCATAACAATGAAGTTATTTTTGTCGGTTTGCTAAAGAGATTTGGCTTTTATTAATCTTTTGTGCAGAGGCAGTCAATTTATTTGAAACGAAGTGTTTAATTTCACACTGTTGGCTAGTTTCAACTGTTCGCTGCATTTCAAGTGCACGTTTTCCATCTTCTAGTTTGTATGGCATTATGCCATAATAAAGAACCAAACATGAAATGCAGTACTGGTACTCAAGAAAATTTACATCCGAATCTGGACATAGGATTGTGCACTTTAAGCCGAATTATGCATTTTAGTATGGTTCACAAAATTCCGATGCTCTTGAAGTGTCTTTTGATGTGTTGTTTCTTTTACGACATAATAAAAGATCTTTTTATGTTTTACACATATGAACATGCGGGCTTCCTGCATCATCGTAGCTGTGCAGGCGCAGTGACGCCTGTTATTTGGCGCTCTCTGGCAACTGCTGAAATGAACCAATTTGTAACAGGTCACGGGAAAATATTGTGAATGGTGGTTTGAAAAATGTTACTTTAAAAGTAAATTTCCTTTTACGCAAGATGAACTAAGTGCGAGAATGTACGATGAATTTCTTAAATCACAGAGCGTTTGACTCTCATTTAAAAATCAACTCTTTGAGGATGACCATCTAGAAGAATTTCGAGCCCAGAAGATCAGACATATACGTCGTTAGTAAAAATTTTACTGGCACATTTGTGTGATGTATCTTAAAGTGTAACATTTGCAAAAATTTCAGCATTATATGTGGAAGCTTAGCTTCTCTTGCAGCTTATTAATCTTAGAGACCAATATTATTTTTGAAGTCTTTGTTGTAGCAGCACTATGTATATTAATTTAAACCATTAACTTTTCTTTTTTGTGCGTTCGCACTATTTAAGAGTAATCTTGCTATTGGTTGACTAAATCACATGTCCTATGCTGTCATCAGCTGGAGAGATCACGTGACATGAGCTATGACTGGCTTTCAAAAGCCCGTCGCAATCTCGATTTCATTGCTTCAGAAAGTAACATGCAGTGTTTGGTGGAAATCGAATTTATACCTCTGTAACACGAAAAAATGCAGCGTACATGTTGCTGCACATCAAAGATCTTTCCAAAAAGTGTTCCCCCACCCCCCGAGTTTTGTTTTCCAAAGTGCCGGCAAATTCTACGTCTGTGTGGAAAACCATAAACATTCTAAGAATTGGTAAGTTTTTACAGTGCCGAGGAAAAGTGTAGTGTCACTTAAGACAGAAAAAGTGTATTTTCACTCCGGAGAAAGTGTATTTCAACCGGGAAATCTGGGAAAAATCGGGGAATTTTTTTTCCTTGTCCATGTATACACCCTGAAAGAGCTTGGGAGAGCAGTTGAACAGAATGGATAGGGCCTTGAAAGGAGCTTATTAGATGATCATCAACAAAAGCAAAATGATATCAATAGAATATAGTCGGATTAAATCATGCTATGCTTGGGGAATTGGATTAGGAAATGAGGCTTCAAAGTAGTCAATGGATTTTGGTGGTAATGGATGAAGTAGAGAAGCTATAAAGTAGTGTGAAAGTGTTTGTGGAAAAGAGGAATTTGTTAACACTGGATAGCATTAGAACATCTTTCCTGACATTATTTGTTTGGTGTGTAGCCGTGTACAGAGCTGAAATATGGACGATAAACAGTTCAGACAAGAAGAGAATAGAAGCTATTGAAATGCAGTGCTATATGAGAATGCTGATAATTAGATGGTTAGATTTAATAATAGTTGAGGAAGTACTGAACTGAATTGAGGAAAAGAGAAATTTATGACATAATGTGACTAAAAGAAGGGCTCAGTTGATACGTCATGTTCAGAGTCATCAAGAGACAGTCACTTTGGTGATGGAAGGGGAAGCGGTGGAGGGTAACCTGTAGAGGAAGATGTAGGCATGAATACAATAAGCAGGTTCAAATGGATGTAGGGTGCAGTATATATTCAGAAATGAAGAGGTTTGTGCAGTATAGAGTAGCATGGAGAGCTTCATCAAACCACCACCACCACAACAGCAGTACCAGAGTAAAACTGTATTCTTCTAAATATTACTATGATGAGGTAAAGGTGCAACCATAATAACGTTGAATAAGTAGAACAAAATTGGACAAATCTGCTAGACAGTTTTTCATTAGGTTGAGCAGGCATCAGTGTCAGTGTTTAAAATTAGCATCTTTTTTAATGATTTCTAACGAAAGTGAATTGTAATTCTATTTTGCGCAATTTGGCAAAGATAATTAAACAGTGATATTTCATGAACCTAAAATATTTGTGTACCATTGTTTTAAGAAGTTTATGGAAGTGGTATTAGCTAAATCACAATGAGTTGCACACACACACACACACACACACACACACACACACACACACACACACACTTGGAGCCATCTGGATGAAGTTGTCAGCAGTTATTTTAACTAGTGTAACATTTCAGATACTGAACATTTCTGTCTGCTTAAAAACCACACACACATGAGCATAATGAAAGCTAATGCTGTTTATCTTGGTTTGTATTACTGTATGATATTTGCACGTTTTTTTGCACCTGTTCCATACTGAAACAGAATCAGGAAATAAAATAGGTAAATATATGGTTGCAAAAGGGAAAAAAGCTCCAGTCCTATCACAAAAGAAAAATCACTGGCTGTTTTGGAAATTGAACCCTCCTCAGTTACAGAAGCAGACATTCAAATCCTACAATATTATTGATAAATAGGTCAAGGAAGATAAATAAATGTAGGAAACCTAAGGGACGTAAAGCAGGAGAAAAAATGAGAGATAAGAGGTGCGAGGGAGTGAAAGAAGAAAGGTGATGGGGGAAATATAATTTGGAAGTGATAAATATTATTGAGAGAGACTGGTTGGGAGCAAAAGAAATACAGTGCAAAACGTAAATAGAGATGGAAGTAAGGAAGGTCGTGGAACAGGATTGATACACTGAGGGGAAGAAAATGGTAGATATAATGATTTGTTGGGTGGTGAGAGTCAAGTGCATGCTGGAGAATCATCCCAGGAGTTCAGAAGCTCGTCTTGGAATTAATGAATCACAGTAAATGGAATGTTTGTACATATTTGTGTTACTTTTGTTTCCAGTTTCAGTGATTATTAAATTGTACATGCCAACAGAAACAGAAAAAGTGTTCAAGTCTTATAATCCAGTTGCAGAACAAATTGGATAACATTGCAGGAAAGAAATACTTGGTTGGCCAAACAGATTTTTAAGGCAAATGTTAGGATGCAAGCAGAGAAGAAGCAGTTGCCAATTTCCTATTCTTGTCCAGTCTCATTAAAGACCATTGAGGATTGGACATGCTGCTATAATCTTCTTTCCTTCCCCAAATGCAGCTTCTAAATTTATGAAAGCGTGTGTATCTATATCAGTTTTCACTCTGCAGTAGTGTGTACACCAATTTGAATCTTCGTGGCAGATTGAAACTGTGTGTCAGGCAGGGACTCAATCCTGTTCAGAAAGTAGGAGAGAGGTATTGGTTGAAGTAAAGCTGTGAGTTGTGATGGGACAACCAACTGGTTTTAACAAACAATTGGTTAGTTGATTGCTTTTTCGTTCAGTCAGTTTTTTTGATTGAATGAAAGGACTCTGTAGCCCTGCCAGCAATATGAGTGTTAACACTCATTCTCTTGAGTTGAGTGGTTCCACGTACACATTTTGTAGTCTTCATTGTTATATATGAACTGTGGCTAGGTTGCCATCTTTATTAGAGACAAGTATCATATCTTATTTCAAGGAGAGGTAACTAAAAAGTATGTTTCTAAATGTATTAGTTTGTTGGCAGAAAATGTCATTTTACATTTTACAGGAACTCTAGGTAGACAACTATTGGATACTGTAAGAGCTGTGAACACCAACAGATATGTTGAGAGCCGTGTCGTATGAGAAGGAGGTTACATAATAAACCACTCACCCTTTCCCATTCCCCCTTTTCTGGCAATTTGCACGCATGTCGTGCCAAACGGAGTGCATGGCCGTTTGGTCATCCAGAAGAGCAAGCAAACATAGGAGGTAGTGAGTGCCTGCCGCTAACAGGCAGCAGACAAAACACACAACTTCTTCACTGCCATGGTCAGTGACATAGCGCGTCTCTGTCAGCAGTCCAGAGATGTGCAAGCATGGTGTCAAAATTTTAAATTAAAGGACCGATATATGAATATGAATGAATGGTACCTGTACTTTTTAATACCTGTGAAATACTGTTCCTGGTATTTTCCAAACACTGCAAAATGTAAATAGGTTTGTGTGCATGAGTGTAATTTGTATATATGTAACCAGTAGCATAATTTTCTGCATGAAGTATTTTCCTTCCACACAAACAAATTGTTGAATAACTGGTTGAAGACTACTTTCAAATGGATTTTAATTAATGGACACCATCACACCTCTTCAGGAAAACAGAGTGCAAACAGTCACTAAAGTCAGACGCTGTTGTTTTCTTCTTCACATACCATATTTGCGTGAATATAGGCTGCATGGTAATATAGGCCATACCTAAATTTTTTACACGAGATTATAATAAAAAATAAATCTCGAATATAAGCCACACTAATGAATTTACGTAAAAGTTCAATTAAATAGTACTTTCTCCCACCCTTCTTCATGTCCCACATAACTAACGGTGAGTCATTACTAAAAGGACAGATTTCAATAGTAAGTTCAAATAGAAAAGAGTCGAGGCACTGAACCATAAGGACCCAAAGCATAGACATGAATTTTTGAGGAAAAGAACTGTTTGTGAAAAAAGTTTGTAGACAAACCACCTGCCTCATACGTCTTTTTTTTTTTTTTTTTTTTTTTTTAAGCCTAGTGTCAGCTTCCTTTGTTTGCTATGAAAAAATAAAGTAACCACTTCATGTTATGAAATTATTAATTAATATTTAGTATTATATTTATTATTATTCTTAATTCACAATATTTCCATATAAAGGCTAGTGACTGTAGCGTGTTTTGACAGTTGTAAAGTTTGTAATTAATGAGAAACTAGAATCAGAACATAAAGAACAGATACTAAACATACCAGACACTCAGTTATGACCTATTCCAACACTTCATGGTCCTCATTATAATTTTTACCAAGCACATTCCGTCGCTTGATATCGGATAAAACTGACAGTATACCTCCAATTACGAAGTACTGCTACAACTAACGTGATGCAGACACTTAATTTTGTTGGCAATCCTCCATAACAGTTGAACAATGCAGACCAACAACATTATGCTTTGTGCCTTGACCCATGAGAAAATGAGTATCAGAGAAATTGGTGAGACAGATTTTCATGAATGTTCGTATATACAACGTGGACCAACAGTATAAACTAGGTTCGTTCACGTTAAGATTCACCAACATCAGGAGCATGCATACATGCTACAATCTCAAAAACAATAACAGTGTGCTTTAGGCCCTTATGGTTCTCAGGGCCTGTCTATCTCCCTCCCCTCCCCTCCCTTCACCTACCTTATAACAGAGGATGACTCATCATCAGCAGGACAGGTTTTGCATGTGGGTAGGTCTGGTGACATGATTAATTTGAGAGACAGTATAAGTTGAGGGTGAGAGAAAAGTTAATCATTTGGCTCTTTGATTGCCAGTTACACAGCAAAATTTCATAAAGATATCAGCTATGTGAAAGAACATGGAAAGCGTGGAGCTGAATGCAGGTTTCATGTTGATGAAGAAAATATTCACTGAGGTGTGCAAGTGAATAGAAACGTGTAAATAATTCAAAAAGTCGAAGTTCATTTCAATGGCAAAAATGCAGGTAGCCAGATGTGGGAAAAGATTTGCTGGATTTTGTATTTCAAAACAGAAAATGTGGATATGCTGTGACAGCTGAAATAATTCAGATTGAAGGCTGCAAAATAGGACATAGTAACATTTCACCAGTGGAATTCAAAGTTTCATTTGGGTGTTTCAGAAATTTATGCAATGAAATAATCTGTTTGTCACAGAATTACTGTTGTGCAAAAACTGCCTCAAGTTCGCGCTAACAGCTTGATATCTTTTCAAACAATGGAAAATCCAGGATGGAATGTAACAATATTATGAGAAGGAAAGTTGCTACTCACCATCTAGCGAAGATGCTGAGTTGCAGATAGGCACAACAAAAAGATTTTCACACTTAAACCTTTTGGCCAATGGCCTTTGTCAACATTTGCGTGCGCGCGCGCCCTCACACACACACACACACACACACACACACACACAGGCTCACGAAAATGCAACTCACATGCACGACTGCAGTCTCAAGCAACTGAAACCACACTGCGAGCAGCAGCACCAGTGCATGATGGGAGAGGAGGCTGGGGGAGGGGGGGGGATGTTTGTGGTGGGGATGGTGGACATTGAGGTGCTGCAGGTTGGGTGGCAGGCAGTGGATTGGTGGTGGTGGGGGGGGGCAACAGAAAAGGAGAGAAATAAATAAATATAAAAGAGACTGGGTGTGGTGGTGGAATGACTGCTGTGTAGTGCTGGAATGGGACCAGGCAAGAGGCTGGATGGGTGAGGACAGTGACTAACGTAGAGGGTTATGGGAACGTAGGATGTATTGCAGGGAAGTTCCCACCTGCGCAGTTCAGAAAAGCTGGTGTTTGGGAGGATGATCGTGCCCTCAAATGAGAAATGCCCTGCCCACTATCCTTCCTACCCCCTCCTACAGTGGTATTCTGCTGCCCACCAACCCTACACAATATACTGGTCCAGCCTTACATAATCCCTGCCCCCAATCCCTTGCGTCATATCACATATCCCTGTAATAGACCTAGATGCAAGACCTGTCCCATACATCCTCCCACCACCACCTACTCCAGTCTGATCACTGACATCACCTATCCCATCAGAGGCAGGGCTACCTGTGAAACCAGTCACGTGGTCTACAAGCTAAGCAGCAGCCACTGTGCTGCATTCTATGTAGGCATGACAACCAACAAGCTATCTGTCAGCATGAATACCACTGACAAACGTACCCATCCAGCTCCTTCCCTGCTCCCATTCCAGCACTACACAGCCGTCATTCCACCACCACACCCAGTCTTTTTTTTTTATTTCTCTCCTTTTCCATTATCCACCCCCACCACCACCACCACTCCACTGCCCACCTCCCAACCTGCAGCACTGCACTCTCCGCCATCCCCAACACACATCCCTCTCCCCTCCCTACCCCAGGCTCCTCCTTTCCCCCACCCAGTCGCCACTCCCATTATGCACTGGTGCTGCTGCTCGCAGTGTGGTTTCAGTTGCCTGAGACTGCAGTCGTGTGTGTGAGTTGTGTTTGCGTGCGTGCGTGTGTGTCCATTGTTGACAAAGGCCATTGGCCAAAAGCTTTAAGCGTGAAAATCTTTTTGTTGTGCCTATTTGCGACTCAGCATCTCCACTATATGATATCTTTTCAGCTTCATGTGATCCAACTTTGATGCAAAAATGTTTATTAACATTCTCAAATAGGAAATGCAGACGAAACACTGGTCTATTTTGATTTGCTGAACAATGTTACAGTAAATTATGTAGGGGAACATTGTGTGCAAATACATACATGCGGTGATGCAAACCAACAGTGCACAGTAATTCTGAGCATGACAGCTGATGGGCGAAAATTGCCCTGTACATGGTTTCTAGTTGGAAAACCTTTCCCAAGAGAGAAAGCTTCCCAGCTTGTATTCTGCAAGAGTTCGTGACAGTAGGTGGATAACAAAGGAACTAATACTAGACTGGATTTCAGCAGAGTGGAATAGTGGCTAGAAGATCTTCATCACTCAAAAATCAATGCTTTTGTTGATACTTGTAGTGGGCCCACAGGTGTTCAAGTGAAACAAAAAAATCAAAGAAGGAAACTGTACCTAGTGATATTTCCTGGCAGCATGACATGGATGTTGTAGCCTTTGGATGCGTGTATCGTCATCCATTCAAAGCTGATGTAAGACAATTCTATAGAAATTACATCATGAACAAAACTACTTAAATGCCAGGTGCATCTGTGTCAAAGTGTGCTGTTGGAGTTTGACTGGCGGGGCACTATCAAAGGAGCTAGTCATGAAAAGCTATTAAAAAAAAAAAAACTGGAGTTTCCAAGAATCTTGATGGGATTGAAGATGACTGCCTTTGTGACAGTGACTCGAGCAGCACTGTGGATCATCTAGTGAGGGTGAAGAATTGGATGCTGATGGGTCATTTGGGTAGGAACAAACAAGCTGATGTGGTTTTGCGAAACAAAGTTGCTTTTATTTTTCAAAAAAAGCTGCTGTATTTGTGAACAAGGTGTAAGTGTTTCTGCTTTTTTCTTCTTAAGTCTTTGATGGTTTACAAAAGTAACTGCAGTAACTTCTAATGGCATTAATTTCAACCCACAAGATACGTGTAATGGTCATTTTGAAATTGACGATTTATGATCTGACAGGAAAAATCTCAATTATATGGCGCACCATAGTTTTAAAATCCAAAACTAACAAACAAGTCTGGCCTATGCTTACACAAATACAATACTCCTAAGGGAACTTTAATGTTCAGCATTGCAGCCCCAATGACACATTGGCTTAATTAACTACATCTGATACAACTACAGCAATACATTAACCAGTTTTAAATGATGAAAAGAAGAATTAGTCCATTCAGTAAATAATTAAATAAATGTGTGTAATATATATTTTAACTTTGGCATGCTCCCAGATGTAGGGCTACCTTCCGGGGGTATGTGTACCTCGGTTGTATGCCACTGCTTTAGTTAAAACTAATAAAAGTTCTAAGACTATTTCACTCAGAAGAATGAGTGAATAGCTCATTCAGCTGAAACCCTAAAGCGGGGTTTCAGTTTAAAGGAACAAATATGTGGTTCAACCGACAGAAAAACTTAAGATTGGTTTCACTTGAAAAAGAAGGAATCAATAATTCAGTACCTATGCAAAAGTACAACAAATGTATCAGCTGTTTTCATTCAGTTACACCCATATGCTGGGTTCACTCAAAAGAAGTGAATGAATAATAATTGGAACACTAGGTAAAACAACAACTCACGTGATTGTTTTCATTTGCTTGCTCCCACAGACTGAGTTCTCTCAAAATAATGAATTAATAATTCAATCGATACATAATACTGCAGCCAAGAGATCATGTCGTGATCCTCAGGTAATTCAGTGAGCCATCCCCCTACATGTTATCGATGGAAATGTGAGTGGATGAAGTGGCAGACAGTAAGCTGTGTCTTGGTCCACAGTGTGGCTGTGGCATTTCTCCAGCCAGCCATGCAGGTGGGATGATGTCCTCCTTACTTGTCGTCACATAGGCCAGAGCACTATGTCGCACAGCTTCGTCCTCTGATGAGAGGACCCACTAAGGTGTGGTGCTTGTGGCATACAGATTACTGTGCGCCACTTTTACTAAACTGTGTTTTGTTTTCAGACCAGTGAGAATTGGAAGATTTGTCAACAGATCTACCCACTATTTTAAGTGACATTCGAATGAATGTGATATGCCCAGCATGTTTCCCAAGATTTTAGGGAGGTGCTCTTAATGTGGTAACGGCGTGACTGGCTCAGTTAAGTTTTTTTTTATTTTTGGTCAGCCACTCACATTTCCCTATGCTGTTATTTTAACACTCTTGTCATTTTTTATGTCTTTATACCAAGAAAAGCACCTGACACCATTTCTCTATTGTAGCGCGCGCGCCCACACACACACACACACACACACACACACACACACACACACCTGCAACAGAATGAGTTGAGTGTGTTCCAGGTACCAACTGGATCAGTTGATCTCATTCCCATCATTAGCTGTGAGTTCGCAATTTAAGTTGTGCCTGGGTGGCTCAGTCGGTACACTAATCGAGACAGGCAAACTCATTTGTAATTGGGAACTAGTTCATTGGTTTCTGGTCCCTTTTGGGACTTATTCATTTTCACTCAGTGTTCCTTCAATTTTCTAATTATGTAATAGTGTATGTCTGCATCAAGTTTTAATTTACTTTCATATGACCAGTAATTAAAAATAAAGAGGCATTACTTGTATTAAAAATTTGCAATTCAATATTTGTAAATTAAGGTTTCCATTTGTTAATAGATATGGAATTTAAATGAAACTAAGAAACCTTGCTAATAGTGAGATTCAAAACAATGGTTACATAATCATAACCATTGAAATGAAGGTGTTCTATTGACATTCATTTACTTTCATGAAACATAATAATGTTAGTTGTTCATAGAATTTACACTTAACAGAATAATTCATTTAAAATTTGTGACTTTTGTCGCGATACTGTCCCCTTCTCCGAGGATCAGCACTTCTTCCTTGCTTGTGGGTTGACCTTATGAGAGCACTTCTTCTTTCTGTTCTGGTAGGTACGCATGCCCCTTACAAAACATCTCTATTTTTTAGGCCACAGATCATCCTATCTCCACATAGGTACGTCTGCCCTTTATATTTAGTGAATGCCAGGTACGCCCCCCTTATCCTTTCTGAGTAGGTCTCACTGTTCATTACCCTAGTATACATTTCTATGTATACCATAATTAATTATTTTCTGGTAAAGCTATAAATCTATCTTAAACTTCGCATTCATTCTTTAATATATCATTTACTCCCTACAGTCCTCCTCTACTTATCTACTTCTTATCTACTTATCTACTTCTTATCTACTTCTACACTTTCAATATATATATATAGGGAGGGAGGGAAACATTCCATGTAGGAAAAATATATCTAAAAACAAAGATGATGTGACTTACCGAATGAAAGTGCTGGCAGGTCGACAGACACACAAACATACACACAAAATTCAAGCTTTCGCAACAAACTGTTGCCTCATCAGGAATGAGGGAAGGAGAGGGAAAGACGAAATGATGTGGGTTTTAAGGGAGAGGGTAAGGAGTCATTCCAATTCCAGGAGCGGAAAGACTTACCTTAGGGGGAAAAAAGGACGGGTATACACTCGCGCGCACACACACACACATATCCATCCACACATATACAGACACAAGCAGACATATTTAAAGACCGTCTGCTTGTGTCTGTATATGTGTGGATGGATATGTGTGTGTGTGTGCAAGTGTATACCCGTCCTTTTTTCCCCCTAAGGTAAGTCTTTCCGCTCCTGGAATTGGAATGACTCCTTACCCTCTCCCTTAAAACCCACATCCTTTCGTCTTTCCCTCTCCTTCCCTCTTTCCTGATGAGGCTACAGTTTGTTGCGAAAGCTTGAATTTTGTGTGTATGTTTGTGTTTGTTTGTGAGTCTATCGACGTGCCAGCGCTTTCGTTTGGTAAGTCACATCATCTTTGTTTTTAGATATATTTTTCCCACGTGGAATGTTTCCCTAATATGTCTGGTTGTGTCTGTATATGTGTGGATGGATGTGTGTGTGTGTGTGTGTGTGTGTGTGCGTGTGGGTGTGGGTGTGGGTGTGGGTGTGCGTGTGCGTGTGGGTGTGGGTGCGCGCGCGCACCCGTCCTTTTTTCCCCCAAGGTAAGTCTTTCCGCTCCCGGGATTGGAATGACTCCTTACCCTCTCCCTTAAAACCCACATCCTTTCGTCTTTCCCTCTCCTTCCCTCTTTCCTGGCGAGGCAACCGTTGGTTGCGAAAGCTAGAATTTTGTGTGTATGTTTGTGTTTGTTTGTGTGTCTATCGACCTGCCAGCATTTTCATTTGGTAAGTCACATCATCTTTGTATATATATATATATATATATATATATATATATATATATATATATATATATATATATATATATACAAAGTTGATGTGACTTACCCAACGAAAGTGCTGGCAGGTCGATAGACACACAAACATACACACAAAATTCTAGCTTTTGCAACCAACGGTTGCTTCGTCAGGAAAGAGGGAAGGAGAGGGAAAGACGAAAGGATGTGGGTTTAAAGGGAGAGGGTAAGGAGTCATTCCAATCCCAGGAGCGGAAAGACTTACCTTAGGGGGAAAAAATGACGGCTATACACTCTCGCACACACAAACATATCCATCCGCACATACACAGACACAAGCAGACATTTGTAAAGACAAAGAGTTTGGGCAGAGATGTCAGTCGAGACGGAAGTAAAGAGGCAAAGATGTTGTTGAATGACAGGTGAGGTATGATTGGCGGCAAGTTGAAATTAGCGGAGATTGAGGCCTGGTGGGTGACGGGAAGAGAGGATATATTGAAGAGCAAGTTCCCATCTCCGGAGTTCGGATAGGTTAATGTTGGTGGGAAGTATCCAGATAACCCGGACGGTGTAGCACTGTGCCAAGATGTGCTGGCCGTGCACCAAGGCATGTTTAGCCACAGGGTGATCCTCATTACCATCAAACACTGTCTGCCTGTGTCCATTCATGCGAATGGACAGTTTGTTGCTGGTCATTCCCACATAGAATGCATCACAGTGTAGGCAGGTCAGTTGGCAAATCACGTGGGTGCTTTCACACGTGGCTCTGCCTTTGATCGTGTACACCTTCCGGGTTACAGGACTGGAGTAGGTGGTGGTGGGAGGGTGCATGGGACAGGTTTTACACCAGGGGCGGTTACAAGGATAGGAGCCAGAGGGTAGGGAAGGTGGTTTGGGGATTTCATAGGGATGAACTAACAGTGGAGAGCCACATTCAGAGTCTGGTCCAGTCCCGGAAAGTATCCTGTCACAAGTGGGGCACTTTTGTGGTCCTTCTGTGGGAGGTTCTGGGTTTGAGGGGATGAGGAAGTGGCTGTGGTTATTTGCTTCTGTACCAGGTCGGGAGGGTAGTTGCGGGATGCGAAAGCTGTTGTTGGTGTAATGGTTCAGGGATTCCGGACTGGAGCAGATTCGTTTGCCACGAAGACCTAGGCTGTAGGGAAGAGACCGTTTGATGTGGAATGGGTGGCAGCTGTCATAATGGAGGTACTGTTGCTTGTTGGTGGGTTTGATGTGGACGGACGTGTGAAGCTGGCCATTGGACAGATGGAGGTCAACGTCAAGGAAAGTGGCGTGGGATTTGGAGTAGGACCAGGTGAATCTGATGGAACGAAAGTAGTTGAGGTTGGAGAGGAAATTCTGGATTTCTTCTTCACTGTGAGTCCAGATCATGAAGATGTCATCAATAAATCTGTACCAAACTTTGGGTTGGCAGGCCCGGGTAACCGAGAAGGCTTCCTCTAAGCGACCCATGAATAGGTTGGCGTACAAGGGGGCCATCCTGGTACCCATTGCTGTTCCCTTTAATTGTTGGTATGTCTGGCCTTCAAAAGTGAAGAAGTTGTGGGTCAGGATGAAGGTAATGAGGAAAGAGGTTTTAGGTAGGCTGGCAGGTGATTGGTGTGAAAGGAAATGCTCCATCGCAGCGAGGCCCTGGACGTGCGGAATATTTGTGTATAAGGAACTGGCATCAATGGTTACAAGGATGGTTTCCGGGGGTAACAGATTGGGTAAGGATTCCAGGCGTTCGAGAAAGTGGTTGGTGTCTTTGATGAAGGATGGGAGACTGCATGTAATGGGTTTAAGGTGTTGATCTACGTAGGCAGAGATACGTTCTGTGGGGGCTTGGTAACCAGCTACAATGGGGCGGCCGGGATGATTAGGTTTGTGAATTTTAGGAAGAAGGTAGAAGGTAGGGGTGCGGGGTGTTGGTGGGGTCAGGAGGTTGATGGAGTCAGGTGAAAGGTTTTGGACGGGGCCTAAGGTTCTGAGGATTCCTTGAAGCTCCGCCTGGACATCGGGAATGGGATTACCTTGGCAAACTTTGTATGTGGTGTTGTCTGAAAGCTGACGCAGTCCCTCAGCCACATACTCCCGACGATCAAGTACCACGGTCGTGGAACCCTTGTCCGCCGGAAGAATGACGATGGATCGGTCATCCTTCAGATCACGGATAGCCTGGGCTTCAGCAGTGGTGATGTTGGGAGTACGATTAAGGTTTTTTAAGAAGGATTGAGAGGCAAGGCTGGAAGTCAGAAATTCCTGGAAGGTTTGGAGAGGGTGATTTTGAGGAAGAGGAGGACGGAACTGTTCCAGGCAGGGTTCAATCTGGATAGTGTCTTGGGGAGTTGGATCATTAGGAGTAGGATTAGGATCATTTTTCTTCGTGGCCAAGTGATATTTCCAGCAGAGAGTACGAGTGTAGGACAGTAAATCTTTGACGAGGGCTGTTTGGTTGAATCTGGGAGTGGGGCTGAAGGTGAGGCCTTTGGATAGGACAGAGGTTTCGGATTGGGAGAGAGGTTTGGAGGAAAGGTTAACTACTGAATTAGGGTGTTGTGGTTCCAGATTGTGTTGATTGGAATGTTGAGGTTTTGGAGGGAGTGGAGCTGGAAGTGGGAGATTGAGTAGATGGGAGAGACTGGGTTTGTGTGCAATGAGAGGAGGTTGAGGTTTGCTGGAAAGGTTGTGAAGGGTGAGTGAGTTCCCTTTCCGGAGGTGGGAAACCAGGAGATTGGATAGTATTTTGAGGTGGAGGGTGGCATGCTGTTCTAATTTGCGGTTGGCCTGTAGGAGGATGCTCTGAACAGCCGGTGTGGATGTGGGAGAGGAAAGATTAAGGACTTTTATTAAGGATAGGAGTTGACGGGTGTGTTCATTGGCTGAGTTGATGTGTAGGTGAAGGATTAGGTGGGTGAGGGCAATGGATTGTTCAGTTTGGAACTGGTATAGGGACTGATGGAAAGAAGGGTTGCAGCCAGAGATGGGAACTTTAAGTGTGAGGCCTTTGGGGGTAATGCCAAATGTCAGACAAGCCTGAGAAAATAGAATATGGGAGCGTAATCTGGCTAGGGCGAAGGCATGTTTGCGGAGGGAATGTAAATAAAACTTAATGGGGTCGTTGTGGGGGTGTTGTGAGGATGACATGGTATTAGAAGGTGGAAAGTGTAACATGAGGCTGAAATGAAAATGAAAATAAAAATAAATGTGAACTGGAAAGTAACTGGAGATCTGGTGTGAAAAAAGGCGAAACGGTGTTGGTTACAGCTGGGCTATGTTGGACTTGGGTTGGTAGACAACGATGTGCACAAAGGTTAGGTGGTTGTGTTGCTGCCAAAACACGTTAAAGGACGGAGAAATTCGGGAAAATTTCGAAAAAACTGCGTGTAATGTATTAAAAGGAGTGGTTTTGTGGTGGCAGATTATGAAAATGAGGTTAACAATTGTCTGACGAAGAAATAATGACGTTAAAAGCTGTGGGAAGCGGCTAAAAATTATCAGTGATGTGGGAAAAACGGAAATGGAAATAAAACGAAAGTTATTAGAACTAGCCGAAATGGTTGTTTAATAGGTGAAAGGAACTGTTTGTGAACTAGAAACGGTGGATTTTATAGCAGCGGTAGTGTTGAGAGCGGCAAAAAAATTTTTTTGGTTATGGTTTGGAAATGGGTTACATATTATTGAGTATATATAGGCGGGATAAAATTGTATAGCAGATTACGGTAAAAAGGAGAAGGTGAATACAAAGTGAAACTACTGGCAAAAATAGAAGGAGAAAATAAGACGGCAGAAAAGATTTCGAAATGTAACAGTGACAATAACAAACGTAATTGTTGGGTTCAAATTAATGATATGAATATAATAGAGGGAAACATTCCACGTGGGAAAAATATATCTAAAAACAAAGTTGATGTGACTTACCCAACGAAAGCGCTGGCAGGTCGATAGACACACAAACAAACACAAACATACACACAAAATTCTAGCTTTCGCAACCAACGGTTACTTCGTCAGGAAAGAGGGAAGGAGAGGGAAAGACAAAAGGATGTGGGTTTTAAGGGAGAGGGTAAGGAGTCATTCCAATCCCGGGAACGGAAAGACTTACCTTAGGGGGAAAAAAGTGACGGGTATACACTCGCACACGCGCGCGCGCGCGCGCGCGCACACACACACACACACACACACACACACACACACACACACACACACACAAGCAGACATATTTAAAGACAAAGAGTTTGGGCAGAGATGTCAGTCAAGGCGGAAGTGCAGAGGCAAAGATGTTGTTGAATGACAGGTGCGATATATATATATATACTACTGACATCCCACTATCCTCCAATTCATCAGAGATTTTATGGCACTGATATTGCTCATGCCTTTTTCTTATTTATCCATTACTCATTACTATTTTATAGTTATTCGTTATGTATGTGTTATGTATATTCGATGTAGAACCATCACAACTCCCCATATATTTGTGCATAATTCCCTATGTACACACCTTTTCCCCTACAACACCTGGCGGTTCTTACATTGTGACTGGCGTTGTCTTTTATAATTTAATGTTTGCGTAGAAGTGTATATTTGTGTATATGTGGATGTGTTTTTGTGTAGTCTGGTTCTTCGGCCTTCGTATCTAAAGATAAGATGCAGGTTATTCGTAACCACGGAAATAAGGAAGGACTTCAGTGATAGAAGTTTATGAATATGGAAAGAGGGAAAAGATATACAGGTCCTCAAGATGAGAAGTAAGAAAGGAAAAAAAGATATGTATGCTAGGATCGAAGAAGAGAAAGAAGATAGCCCCAGAGACAGGAAACCCTTCCCACCCCCCTTCCCCTGGATCCCTACCTCTCAGGTACTTGAGTGAGATGCCGGAGGAGGTTTGGTGTTAAATCGTCTCCTACAGAATGGACTTGTCCCACCTTCACCCTTTGAGGGTCCATGAAGGAAATCACGCTTTTAGCTACAATACCCACCCCTTTCAAAAGTTATACAAACCCTACCATCTATATCAAATCTCATAAAAGTTATAAAATACTCTACACAAAGTACACAAAATAGAAAATCTATACAGTTGTTCAGCTAGTTGCATCTTATTAGATTTTGTTCTCTATTTTGTAGTCTTATCTGGTTTTCCGAGCAATAAGATTACAGGATAGTTCTAGATTTTAAAGTAATTCACTGCAGTAAACTGTTTTGAAAAACACCGAACAACTCGGGATCCAACGGTCATCACTCCGCCCATTAACTCAGAGTGTTAACATCCCTGGGGGATAGATGACTCTGCCCAAGTCAATGGATCTGATATTAACATTTCTTGTACACTGGCAGACCAGTACCTTTCTTTAAATTTCTTTTGAGAGTCTTCCCAAGAGGAAAAATTCTCAATATTTACTGTTCCCCATTCTGAGGCCTCCCCTAAAATGTACCCCACAGCAAATTCAATCTTCTTGGAATCTTCCCAATTTTTTTATAAAGCATGATTAAATCTTTTTAAAAAAATGGGTCAGATGTACATCTCAGTCTGGCTTGAATTTAGGGAATTGTCTAGATAACCCTGAATTAGCTCCCCATTATAAATCAGTCACAGCTTCACTAGTTAATACAACATTAGGTAAAGATACCCTTTTTTCTACTTTATCTTGGATAAGCTTAACCTCTTTCCACAGGTCATCCATACCCTTCCTGGTATCATTAACTTCAGAAGAAGGAATAGGTGGTACATTCCCAGATGTTATTCTCTCGGTAACTTTCCGATCTACAATTTCCCCAAATTGTTCCTCAAAACTAATTACATTTACAATATCAGAGTTAGCTATTTTCTCTTTGAAATTCCTTTCTACATTGTCTACCCGTGTATTGACACCTGTAATTTGCGATTGAATGATTGGCATTAACTCATTCTGCTTATCTACACTCTCTTGCAAGGTGTACATCATTATACTTAATATTGTACACATTTTCGAAAGATCCTAACTGTTCAATAAGTTCTGATTCTACATTATTACATTTGTTCTCAATGTTAAGTTATAACCTTTTTGATAAATCCTGAAAGGTATCATTCTGATTCTGACTAAGGTCAACAGACCTGGTTCTTTACTTAGTCGCATTCTGAGCATTTAGCTGAGAATTTACCGAACTTAAGAGTCGAACTCTGAGCTTTGATTAAATTTACCAACTCAGCCGAGTCAGGTATTTCTTTGCTGACTTTCATTGTCATAGCTGGGTCTTGAGTTTCTCCAACCAGTTGTATATTTTCCATACTCTTGTATGCTTTAGCCCTTGTAAGCCTTTAAAACTAACTTTAAATACTATAATCACACAATAAACTTTCACTCAACAGTATGTACCGCTTCATACTAAAGTAATAAAGTTTTGTTTTACGCTCACCCGGCGTAGAATTCTCATTGTGCTGGTGAGCGGATGTGGAGGCAGGTCAGCACCAGTGAACAGCGGCTGGTGCCGGCGGCGTCGGATGTAGGTCGGTTTCCGTGTCCGCTTCCCCGCAATGTGTGTGAGAGCTGTATACTCACCACACTGGATCGTTTTGGTTGAAGTGTTCTAGTCGAACTTCTTCTTAGACAAATACGTCAAAATCTTCTTTGCTGTTTTTATTGTTGTGAATTTTTCATGTCTTCACCATTTTACATTCAAATTTTGCTCTATAGGATACTTGAACATATTCCAATGTCTCAGAGTAAGTCCCTTGCCTTATTGTGTTTGGTTGCTATGGCAACACACAACTACTTTTTTTCTTGTTTTCAACTGAAAATTCCTGTTCTTTTGGTCCTTTCACACAGGTCGCCACGTTCTAATGCTTTGACGACTTAAAGTGTGAAAGTAGACATATAAACTTTACTTTTCGTCAGTCAACGATGCATTTGACTTTCAAGCACAATAACAAATTCTCACTTTCAACAAAATATGTAACTTACAGCAAGTCTCTCGTACAGTTGTACTTTAGAAACAAATTGTTTACATTCAAAAGCAAGTATACTTGGACACCATGACTTTCAGAAAAAGAGTCTGAAAATACATCTTGCCTGTAACAAGGCTGAGTCAAGAGTCTACAAGAGTACTATTCTTGTTTCACGTAACAATAGTCAGTGACACAATATGCACAGAGTTGCATATAAACTCCATGGTTCTTCCGTACACAATCACTAACACATTTATGGATTGCCCAACAGCTACTTGTTGGTGCCGTTCGACAGCCGCGTCTACTTTCTTCCGCGACTGATTGTAAACCTGCACACACAAACATGTGATGTACAGTAGGTAGGATTCTACCATCCCACACTTATATCTAGAATATCGTGTGTTCGAGACGGTAGAAGGCTGAGTGGTTCTAGAACTTACACAGAAATTCCCGAATCTCTACAAAGTCTTTTTGAGAACTCCACCATACTTCGAAAAAATATCAAGAATTTTCCAGAGGGCTAGTCCGTAAAGCTCCCGTGTTAAGTAAACATTGTATATATGTGAAACTCAAGTGGTATTAGAAATTCGGACTAAAATTTGTGAGTTGAATGATGGACTCTAAGTAGTCTGACTACCCTGTAATCCCTTGAAAGGATTACCTAAATTTGTGTGTGTGTGTGTGTGTTAATTTTAATACGATGTGTAAGTACAGCAAAGTTATAAATTACCAGCCATTGATGCTGAAGAGGATATGCAATGAATTAATAGTCTTTGGTGTGATGTCACGTGTGCTGCACTGCTGTTGAAATAGCTCGTTAATATTTTATAAATTTTAGACTTCATTTACTTATTTTAAAGTTTATTTGTGTATATATTTGCCGTAAAAGTAACTTATTAGTGGATTTTCATTAATCTCAGTCTTTCTTCCTGTGTTATTGACTCGAGTGGTCTATTATTTGTGAGTGTGCTTTCGTCGTTCGTCTAAGCCTCGCACCTCAGTAGTGTGTTTACATTTTGCGGCGTGCACTTAATAAACTTTTGTAATCACTTGCTGTGTTTTTTAGAATTTTCATTGTGTTGAAGTCGTTTAGTAAATTTTGTGCTTTAGTTTTCAACTAACATTTATTATTCTTTCTAGTAAAATATTTCAGTAAAATTTTCATTCGGTGTTTTAACTTCACTTAGTGTTACAGTGGTCGTTTTAACTTTTTGGTTTTGGCTAATAATTTTGTGAATTTTTGCTGGTATTGGTATTGGCTGTGTCGTAGTAGTATTAATACAAGTAGCTGCTTTCTGAGTAGGCAGAGAATTTCGAGACCATTATTGTTAGTTCTTAAATAGTTCTACTGGTGTAACTGAACTTTGGTAACGTAGACTATAGTTTTTTTTTTCAGTAACTGTAAAATTTTACCCTGAATGAAAAGTGTGAGCTCTGTCATAGGTTTGTGAGTAGTGGATTACGGTGTGTGATTTGTTCAAAGTATTTTCATTGGGGGAATGCAGTGGGGAAGCCAGTGGTCGTTTTAGGGAGATCCTCTCCTGGGAATGTAGAATCTGTAGTAGAAACAAGTTAATAGAGGAGCAGGAGCGTAAGATCTGTGCCATTCAGGTGCAGTTAAAATGCGCAAAGGAGGAACTAGATTGGCTGAGGAGGGTGAAGGGTGGTGGGGAATGGGAACTGGCAGTTGGCAAGAAGGTAGCTAGGAAGAGGAGGTATTCGGACAGTTTTACTTTGCATACATGCAATAGATACGACCAACTGTCAGAGTTGAGTGGAGAGGAGCCTCATGTAGCTGTAGATGTAGGGAACTTGCAGCAGTCCTCAGCAATTAGGAGGCCTAGGTTAGTTGTAAAGTCTAGCAGAAAGAAGGTTCTGCTGCTAGGTAGTTCCCACGGTAGAGTTGTGGGCCAGCAGTTGCAGGAATTGTTGGGGAGTGAGTACCAGGTCACCAGCATTATGAAGCCTAGTGCAGGGTTGGCTCAGGTGACTGAAAGCATAGGGGAGTTATGTAAGAATTTTACGAAGGAGGATCAGGTAGTGATAGTGGGTGGAGCAGGGAACAGTCTCGATAGGGACGGGGAATATGATGGCAGTGGTGACTTGGTTAAGATAGCTACTTAAACTGCTGGCACTAATGTGCATTTCGTGCAACTGTTTCAGCGTAATGATCGGCCTCACCTTAATGCGGCTGTTAGGCGTGTTAATGTGGGGCTGGGAAGGGCACTGATGGCGGAGGGCATGGATCACATCTCAGTGGTGCCAGTTGGGTCTATCAGTAGATGGGGTTTCACTAGGCATGGCCTGCACCTCAATAGGTATGGGAAGGGGAGGCTGGCTAAGCTTATAGGTGACAGTGTAGTGGGTGGTGGTGGTGGTGGTGGTGGTGGTGGTGGTGGTGGTGGTGGTAGTGGTGTCACTCATGGAAAAATTCCTGTCGTAGTTGGTGTTAGAGCTGCACCTTTTTTAGATTGAAGTCAGCTGATAGGTATACCTGCTTAAAGGAAGTTCCTCTAACAAAGGGCTCACCTTCAGAGGATGTAATGTTTCCAAGTAGAGAAGGAATTAGCATATTTCATCAAAATATAAGAGTATTAGAGATAAAGATAGTGAACTGCTAATGTATGTTAACTCTGAAGTTATTGGTGTATCAGAGCACCACTTAAATAATTTGATAATTCAGAGGCTTCCTTTACCAGACTACAGATTAGCTGGCTGTTTCTCAAGCAGTTCCTTGTGGGGTGGGGGAGTGGCTCTGTACGTAAAAAACAGTATTTCATTTGAGTCCATAGACATATCACGACACTGCACTGAACAGATATTTGAAAGTTGTGCAGCATTAGTTGAATTTAGTGAAACTAAACTTCTAATTGTTGTTGTTTGTAGGTCCCCTAACTCCGACTTCAGAGCATTTTTGCTTAAGCTAGAGAGAGTTCTTGATTGACTTTGTAGGAAGTACCAGAAAGTAGTTATATGTGGTGACTTCAATATTAATTTTGTATATGGTTGTGCAAGGAAAAGGATGTTGGCAGATCTCCTAAATTCATATGATCTGATGCAAACTGTGTTTTTTCCAACTAGGGTGCAGGGCAACAGTAGCATAGTCATAGACAATATTTTTATTCATTCTTCATTACTAGATGGGGTGCACTCAGCCTTGTGATGCCAATTGGAAAGCTACTCGACCGAATAGTAGCGGCTCCGGTCAAAGAAAACCATCATAACGACCGGGAGAGCGGTGTGCTGACCACACGCCCCTCCTATCCGCATCCTCAGCTAAGGATGATACGACGGTCGGATGGTCCCGATGGGCCACTTGTGGCCAGAAGACGGAGAGTACTTCATTACTAGATGGGCATTCTGTTAGTAAAAGGGTGAATGGCCTTTCAGACCATGATGCACAAATTTTAACACTAAAAGACTTTTGTACTCAAATCAATGTCTTATTCAATTACAAACTATGTAGGAAAGTTAATCCACAGCAATAGAGAGTTTTTTAAAATTTGTCAAGGAACAAGAGTGGCAAGATGTTTATAGTGCCGATAATATAGATGATAAATACAATGCTTTCCATAACACATTTCTCATGCTCTTTGAGAGTTGCTTTCCATTAGAACATTCTAAATGGGGTACTAGCAGTAATGGACAGCCTAGTTGGCTGACTAGTGGGACAAGGATATAATGTAGAACAAAGTGGGAATTATATCAAAATGTTAGAAGTAGTCACAATCAAGCTACAGTAGCCCATTACAAACAATATTGTAAGGTGCTTAAAAATGTTATTAGCAAGGCAAAGAGTATGTGTATGCAAATAGAATAGCTAATTCACAGGATAAAATTAAAGCCATATGGTCAGTTGTGAAGGAAGTGTCTGGTCAGCAGCACAAGGTCGATGATATAAAGTCAGTTCACAGTAATAACATTTCTGTTACTGATAAATCAGATATATGTACAGTATTTAAAATCATTTTTTGAGCATTGCTGGTGAATTAAATGAAAATTTAGTTTCTACAGGAAATCATATAAATTTCTTAGCAAATGCCATTCCGAGATTGATGTCTGAAATACTCCTCTGTGATACAGACAAGATGGAGATTAAGTCAATAATTAAATCACTGAAGATTAAGGACTCTCATTGTTATGATGGAGTGTCTAGCAGAATATTAAAGTCTTGTGCTGCACATGTTAGCGCTGTATTTAGCCATATTTGTAATTTTTCCTTTAGGAATGGTCAGTTTCCTGAGCGATTAAAGTACTCAGTAGTAAAGCAGCTTTATAAAAAGGTAGAAAGAGATACTGTAGGTAATTTTAGACCTATTTCTATGCCATCAGTGTTTGCAAAAGTTATCGAAAAGGCTGTGTATGTAAGGTTAACTGATAATTTTATATCACACTATTTGCTATCAAATGTACAGTTCGGCATTAGAAGTGGTTTAACAACTGAAAACGCGATATTCTCTTTTCTCTGTGAGGTACTGGATGGGCTAAACAAAAAGTTTCGAATGCTTGGCGTATTTTTTGATTTGACTAAGGCATTTGACTGTGTTGATCTCACAATATTGCTCCAGAAGTTGGACCATTACGGAATAAGGGGAGTAGCTCACAATTGGTTCACCTCTTACTTTAGCAACAGGCAGCAAGAGGTCATTTTTCCGTGATTTCCCTAAAATCGTTTCAGGCAAATGCCGGGATGGTTCCTTTGAAAGGGCGCGGCCGATTTCCTTCCCAATCCTTCCCTAACCCGAGCTTGCGCTCCGTCTCTAATGACCTCGTTGTCGACGGGACGTTAAACACTAACCACCACCACCACCACCAAGAGGTCATTATTTACAATGTTGGTAACAGCTGTGATGTGGGATCTGAGGGGGGCACTGTCAAGTGGGGGGTGCCTCAGGGATCAGTATTGGGGCCGCTCCTGTTCCTTATTTATATAAATGATATGCCCTCTAGTATTATGGGTAACTCTAAAACATTTCTGTTTGGTGATGACACTAGCTTGGTAGTAAAGGATGTTGTGTGTAACATTGACTCGGTTTCAAATAGTGCAGTACATGACCTCAGTTCATGGCTTGTAGAAAATAAACTAACGTTAAATCACAGTAAGACTCAGTTTTTTCAGTTTCTAACACACAATTCAACAAAACCTGATGTTTTAATCTCACGGAACGGGCATTTGATTAGTGAAACTGAGCAGTTCAAATTTCTAGTTGTTCAGATAGATAGTAAGCTGTCATGGAAAGCCCATGTTCAGGATCTTGTTCAAAGACTTAATACTGCCATTTTTACTATTCGAACGGTATCAAAAGTGAATGATACTTCGACGAGTAAATTAGTCTACTTTGCTTATTTTCATTCACTTATGTCGTATGGTATTATGTTTTGGGATAACTCTTCCCATTCTAGAAGGATATTTTTGGCTCAGAAACGGGCAGTTCGGGCAATAAGTGGAGTAAGTTCACGAACCTCTTGTCGACCTCTGTTCACAAGGCTGGGTATTTTGACATTGGCCTCTCAATATGTATATTCCTTATTGTCATTTCTTGTTACCAATATTAGTTTATTCCCAAGAATAAGCAGCTTTCACTCGGTTAATTCTCGGCAGAAATCAAACCTCCATGTGGATCGGACTTTCTTAACTCTTGTGCAAAAAGGTGTGCAGTATACTGCTGCGTCCATTTTCAATAAGCTGCCACTCGAATTGAAAAATCTTAGCAGTAATCCACTCGCTTTCAAACCGAAACTGAAGAGTTTCCTCATGGGTCACTCCTATTCTGTCGAGGAGTTACTTGAAAAATTAAGCTGATTCTTATTGTATTTCTGATAGTGTTTACTTAAACTTATGGACAACTTTTTTCAGGTTCGTGAACATTTATTTTTATGTGTTATTACTTTTATGTTGTAAGTTCATGTACTGACACGTTCCATGACCTTGGAGATTTGCTCCTCAATTTGGTCGTATGGAACTTGATGAGTAAATAAAAAATAAAATAAAATTAAACAAGAAAGGGTGAACACAGTGAGTGAAACACAGCTTGGTGGAATAATGTCCTCTACAAATAAATGAAGAACAGTAAACTCTGAATGAGGAATGAGTGACCACACAGAAAAGAACGAGATTGAGGCAAGAATGGTCGAACTGGAGTGAGACCGACCTGAAGGGAACAGTGAATGACCATTTCTTAGACATCATTTCTCTGTTCTTCCACTCCATTTATCAGACCGTTCCTTTGATCCCTTGCCTTTGCAAATGATTTTCCCTTGTAGAGCATGTGACTGTGAAAGACGTGTGTCCCAGATTCAAGTTCTGGTCAGACACACAGTTTTAATCTGCCAGGAAGTTTCACTTCATAGCAGTTAATGAAAGCGCATCCTTGAGCGTTGATTCTGTTTCTTTGTTCTCTTTAGGGAGAAGCGTACCAACAGGGATCCACGGACTCCACCTAAGCACATAAAATATAGCCGACGTGCCTGGGACGGCATGGTGAGAATCTGGAGACAACAGTTACATGCTTGGGACCCTACTCCTGATGACAAGTAAGTTTCAGATAGCACTTGTAATATTTGTATAAGCTGTGCTCCCAGAGTTTTAAGTTTCGAAAAATGATTGAGCAATGTTCTTCACTAAACATTTTACATGTTAGGTTAAGGATGGTATGTTTTTTTTTCTAAAGCTGTATATTTCTCATCTCAGGCTTTTAACTATCATTTAAGATTAATTTTTAAATAATTTTTTCCCTATTTTTGACAAATATCACATTTAAAAGCAATGTATTGCCAAATTGTCAGTGTGAACAGCTGTACAGGTTACAGCTGTTTCAGAACTAATCATAACTGAAATGTGTTGTCATTTAGGTACCCTGCAAATGCTAGGTCTCAGGCAGCCTTGCAGGGGACTATCAGAGAATCTCGTGTCTCTGTGAGGAACTCTGATTCCTATTTTCCCATAAATACACAGGAAGACCACTGATTTTTCTTAAGTGCCCCGCAAACAAGCAGCAGATGGCAGCGAACCGTCACATGTGACGTATTTCAGCCAATATTACAAATGACACTGTGTTGAAAAGATCTGCTATGAAAAGGAACTGCTATGTTTAGCAGCAGTCACAGTGTATCACTGTATCCCTAAAAAAAACTTAGATTTGAACTAGTTTCGAAATACTTGTTTTGGGAATTGTAGGTTACTTTACTGAATAATTTATCACTGACGGCGAGTGTATTGTGTACCGTATTTACTCGAATCTAAGCCGCACTCGATTCTAAGCCGCACCTGAAAAATGAGACTCGAAATTCAAGGGGAGAGAAAAGTTTTAGGCCGCACCTCCAAATCGAAACAAAGTTGGTCCATTGTAATATGAGACACAATTTAGGTCGAATGAATGACTATACAGCTACAGTAGTTTGGTTCGAGACGTAAGCTTAGCAGTTAAGCTTTACCAGGTAGCCATTGCTATGTGTCAGGTGCTCCGTCCGTATTTATATGGGTACCTTTCCTTTTTCACGTGCTTCGTCTGGTTTGAATCGATTGCTTATTTTGCTTTGATCTGATAAGTGCCGTTCTCTTTGTTATACGTGTATACGTTACTCTAAGCTGAAGATGCATTACTGTAATGTGTCATGCATTGTTTGTCGCATTCTGATAATGAGTGTTTACGGCCTGTCGCCGCTCGCGGCATGGCTTGCTTTTGTGCGTGCTACCGCCGCTTTTTTTCTTTTTTTTTTTTTTTTTTTTTTATACAGAGAGAGAGGAATCATCTCATTAGCGAAACAATGGCAAGAAACTGCTATTTGTTGTTACTTACACTGCTGCTTTCTTTGATAATGATCAACAAGAACCAAATAATAGACTGCGTATGATAGAAGATGCTCCGAACGAGAGTTTAGCGAAAAATTTTCTCCGTTTGAAAATATTTGCAGGCGCCTCTTTAGTACATTACATTCTGCACGTAAATTAGAGTCATCTTAGATTTAAAAATCTAGTCAATTGCCGTGCTTCATTTCTGACTGTATCAGTACTACGCATAAGAATAATAGGAATATAAACATGATATGTATATTCTTCCGCGTTTGCTGTTGTCTCACTCTAGTTTCGTAGTTTATTAGGCAGACAGAATTTAAATGAGATAGTAGCAAACACGAAAGAATACGTGGCAAAATGTTTATATTCGTATTACTCTTTATGGTGAAGAGAATACTGCATGTGATTCACAATTCATAAAAGTTCCTATTAGCAACCATCTCTTCTCGCAGGTAGGAAAAAATTCAGAACGTAGTAGCGGTACATTGAAACGCTGCAACATTCGAAGATGAACAATACGGAATTTGTATTAACTTCGTTGGATAATGTATGAAAATGCAGTGGTCGAAACTCGGGGCGGAGGAAAAAAAGCTCGTCTTCCACCTTTTTTTTAAATTTATTTACTGACGCAGAGGTTTTGGCGCCAGTATTTATCTTTATGCCTGCAAAGCATGCCTGTGTAGCGCTACATATATTCGACGGCAGAAATTAGTTGTGGCGGCAGCTACCAACATTTTTTCAGAACTTCCGCTTACTTTGCACTCGATTCTAAGCCGCAGGTGGTTTTTTGGATTACAAAAACCGGAAAAAAGTGCGGCTTAGATTCGAGTAAATACGGTACATCTTTTCACTGTGTTAATACAGTTCATATTTCTTTTATTAACCGTAAATTCATTTTTCATTCATTAATCTTACAGTTTAACTTAAAGTATGTACACAGTTTTGTTTACCAATCTTGATGTGTCTATAGGAATGTTGTCAGTAGCTGCAGTACTTATCATCAAAAATCTTGTTATAATCTGTATGAAGGAGGGTCAGATTATATGAAAAGATAAGGGGCATATTGAATATTATTTTGTTTCGAAATTAAAAACTTTAATAATGAATGTGACTGTTTGATGAATAACAGTAACTATTCAACCTTTGTGTGACATTTCCTTTCAGCAGGCAGATTCATAAGTTGGGTCTCTAATTAAAAGCAACAAAAATCAAAGTGGCGACTATTACTGCATTCTTCTTGAAAGTCACTGTTCATTCATTGAGTATTCATGTGCAATATTGTTAGTAGTGACAAACTATGATGCCTTAATATAAAAGTTTTTTTTGGAAAAAATGGCCGAACTCTAACAAAAGACATCTTCCCAAGCAAAGGGCAATGTTTGCAGATAATATAATCTGCATTTGGTGGCTCAAGAAAGGGTTTTGTGCACCACAAACTCCTCCCCAGGTGTATATCCACAGCAGCTGGTATTTATTGCCAACAGCTGAGACCTTTTTCATTTGCTGTGTAAGAAAAATGACTTAACAAAACTGCAGCAGGTGTTGTTGCTTTATGACAATGCACTGTGCTGGTTTCAAAAACAAAAGTATCCAGGAGTTCGTTTGGGAAGTCATCCCTTAAACACTTATTCTCCTGATCTTATGCCCTCAAATGCTAGCCTTTCCTTATCGATTAACCACCAAGAAGTCCTCTTTCTGGGGGGCCTTAAAATTTGTCTCGATGAAATTTTTAATTCAGAACCAATATGTTCCTGCAAGCATGGAGTTGGTTAACTACCTGAGCATAATGAGACTGTTTTAGACAGTGTTGGAGAATAAACTGTTGATGATTAACTTCTCTTTTACATGTTATGTTCAATAAACTCCTGCAAAAATGCTTCAATTTCTGTGTGGAATGATCTTACTGGAATCAAAATCATAAACTGATAACCTTATGTCAGATTTTCAGTGAAAATCACTCATATTATTCAGACAATATAATATCAAGTGAATTTCGCATGATAATTATGTGCCATCTGAGAAGTAACTCAATGATCACACAGTTGCCAAACACATTCTGTGTTATTGGCAAGCTTCAGTTCAGCACATTCCTGGTTTGTTTGTGTTGTACCCTGCCAAGTATGGTGTGGATTTCCCTTTCATCACCTGTATTGTCTTCATCATCTCATCATTCGAGACATGGCGAGACTGGAAATGGAAATATTGGGAACTTGTATGGGCACTGATGACCATGTTGTTGAGTGCCGCCCCACAAACAACCACCACCACCACCATCACCACCATCATCATCTTTGATCACCTATAGGCAAACTGATAACACTGGCAGCTGTTGATCAAGAACTGCATCGGTAATGATCTAAATATGTAACCCACCTTCCTATGATTGCCTTAAGCATCCACTCAGAAAATACTGTGTTTTGTATGTATATATTTTTAACCATATTTAACTTGATTCACACATGATTTAATTGTAGATTTTTCACAGTAACAAGAGATAGCTGTCATTCAACTACAGTTCCTTTCTTTTTTACATTTGTGTTAAGTTGTTGTTCAGCAACAGTTACTGGCTCACAGTTTTGCACTATTCAGTTTCCTGGTCTTAAGTTTATGTATATTGCTGTATGCACAAGAGTGTAAAATAAAGTATGTATGTATCACCTAATCTACTTCTTAAAATAGTAACAAATTGCTGTGGGTCATTCCCTGTATTAACTTAGGCTGTGGGTAGAAATCGTTTTTTTAAGAAATGAGTTTTGAAACTCAGTGTGAGATTATTTCCATGTGCAATAAACATTTGATGATTACAGTGTTTGACAATCATCTGAGAGGATCTATATTTACGACCTGTTTTTCCCAATCTCAGCTGCAGTTATCCCTGCACAACAATTTGTGTACTGATTATTCATATTTTGCTTTGTCCTTATGAATTGCCTGGAAATAACATTTTGATATTGACTTCCCCAACCTGTTCAGTTGACTTTGCTGGTTACAACTTTGTAACTTTGGCAAAGTTCAGTAGCTGTGTTTTTTCAAGCTGATGTAGTGAGCAGCGAATTAACAGTTTAGTCGAAGACTCCATTACGTTTTTGTTTAAATTTAAATCTGCTCAAGGAAGATTATTCGTTTCCCTTCCTGAAAAGAATGCTGCTGTTGAACTCGATGTGGTTTTCAAATTCTTGTTTTATTTTGTAGGGTATCTTGAAATGATTCTTATTATCTGTCTCAATACAAAAAGGATAACCTTAAAAAATCTCTTAAAATGCTAAATGCTGTTAATGGATGCCTGTATTATTGTTTTGGGGTTTCTGTTGCAAAATTATCTTATTAACTTTGAGGAAGATTAAATATCAGGCTCTCAGTGCACAACATTAATCAAAGATCATGTAGTAGAAGAGATCACATACTCAACATTCACTTCAAGGAGCAACCACTGTGATGGTATGAGTCTGTTAAATCCAGTTGCCAGTTTAACAGTATACTCCTTCCCATTGTTACGACGTTTTTGACAAGCAAATAATTTTAAGCTGCATATAAAATATTTATTCCTCAACTAGTGTTTGGAAGTATACAGTGGCATTAATTACATCCAAGTAGACAATTTACACACTGCTTAGTACTGGTTAACATTACTTTTGTCGGAGGTAACTTGAAAATAACCAGGTACAAACAAGCAAACTAGTTAGCAGCACAAGAGGGAACAAAAACTCTTGTTGCTCTCCATAAGACGATCGGTTGAATGGAAATAGATTCCAATGCTCCACTGTTGATGCTATTCCCACAGCCAACTAGTGAACACACACCTCAACCACTTCTTAGAGATTAAGGTTCCGTAGGTCATTAAATCTGAGTGGTTACAATAATTTGATTTCAGTTGAGCAGATGGTATCCTTTTGGATTTTCTGAAAGCCAGACTATTCCTTGTTTGGACACAATACTCAATGACTGACTTGTTATTTCTGTAGTGCTACAAGTAATTCAACAATCGAAGCAGAAAGCGCGCACAAAACTACCACTAAAAAAACTTGAAGAAAGTGGTTTGGTTACTCGTCAAAAAGTTGCATACAAATATGAAATGGTCAGTTTGGTGGTATACGTGGAAACGTACCATCAATGAGTCGGGTGCTGAAAAAATTTCTGAAATCACTTTGAGAGCTCTTCAACACTATATTGCTAACCAGTAGAGTCTGGGACTTGACTTCACTTTTTGTGTACAATGCCACTTCCACATTTACTGTTTCTAAAGTAGGATATTAACTTGCCATCATATGTATGTACCTGTTAAATTCAATCATTTCTGTGTAATGTTCTCATAAAGACATGTTTTGACCTTCCTTTTACCATTTAGTTTTCCATTATTGGTATTCAAATTTTGTCCTTTATATTTGAGGATTCTTACTTCTTCATGGTAAAAATTAAATGAGTGTTCTTTAATGTCAGTGGTTTTACCAATCTGCGTTGTGTTACTTTTCTATATGCTTTATCTGTATACATCACATTTGCAACAGATCACAGTACATTTTAATGGTTTTAGTTACGGAGATTTTGTGTTATCCAGCTAATGGTGTTACAGGGCCTTTCCATGTGACGGTATGGGACATTTGGATGGTTTTGTTCATTCTGTATTGTTACAAAAATAACACTTAAAACACATTATAAGTGTTTTATTCTTAACAGATAACTTCAATCCTAAGGCTGATGCAAGAAGTGTAAAAGGTAAAATATCTTGTTAACTGAACTAAAAATTTGAAGTACTTCTGCGACGGAAAGGGAGTCATACAAAATGAAATTTTCGTCTGAGTTACAACATCTCTGAAGTTCTATGAAACTATAGAAATGCGCTGTCTCATGATTTCAGTAATTAATAGCTACATATGAAGTATTAATGTGAGTATGGAGAATTATATGGAAATCATTGTTTTTTTGTTATCATTTTTTGTTTGTGTGGTGGAAAGTGACAGTTTGTGTGACAGAAAGGGACAGATACCAAATGAAAACTTATATAAAATAATTATATTACTGGTGTCACAGTGTCAGTATTCTTTATCGGAACTCACATTATGATGTATAAGTGATGTCTACACCAGGAAGTGAAGATCTCTGGCGATTATCAATACCAGGAACCAGAAGTACTTTCATTGTGTTAAAGTGGAACCGATGACATTCATTTGCTTTTGAGTGCAAATTTGAGATCAGAGTTGTTTTTCTCATAAAACGGATTTCACATTCAGTATTTTCAAGTTTTAAGGTTTGTCCTATGACATTTTTAGCTGTCTTTTTGTCATAAACTCCATCACTATAAAAGCACATACTTGAACGTTCAAATGTAGTTCCAGTGTTTCAATCTGGACACATTTGCCTATCATAAAATTAAAGTTGTAACATGTTTTTGGACAAAGCATGCTCTTTGTAAATCACATTATATGGGGATACAATTTCAGTGCAGTGTTTAGAGTGAGTGCAGGTATCACTTTAATGTCTTTAACGTTGGCATCAAGTTGTGGTTTCTGTTGATCCATTTCATCTTTAGAACAAAATATCTCCAGTGATTTTGACACTTTCTTGACATATTAGTAAAATGAATCTGCATCGGTAACGAGATGTCTTCCACTTAATACTGAATGCTTACTAATCTCTTCAGTTCCTCGCCAACACCATCAACACTGTCCTTCCCATGACCTGTAGCTAGAAAGTTCCATCTTAACAGAACTTCAAATTCTTCCTGAAGGTGAGTTAAATTACAGAGAGAATAACACTGTTTAAAGTAGCTTGCAGCACTGTCCAAAAAAAAATGTTTTTTGTTGATGCATCTGGGGAAGTTTCCCTGATCACAGAAATCAGTCTTTGAAGGAATGTGCAGTCAGCCTATTTATCATGTGATATTTCGTAACCAACAGTTGCATAGCTTTGTACCATTTCAGGACTTATCCAGACAACTGATCTGAAGATTTGTAAACTGTTGAGAGTTCCAGTATGCAGATTGAATTTTGATTTGAAATCTGGCAGTGTAGTTTTTGGCGAAATCAATCTGTACTAAGATTGATTTACCATCTACAGCACCTTTATTTTCTTGAAGATATGTACCCTGAGTTTTTACCAAGAAGCAATGTTTTAAGAACTGCGGTATTTTTTTCAACAAGTTCTTCAAATACTTCAGAGACAGTGTTTTCCTTCAGAACTTTTCAGTTTTTCCAGTAACAGTTTTCCAAACAAACCGTGCTAAGTCATTTGTATCAACTGTTAAGGAATTAAGGTGACAGCAGATTTCTGATACCACAACTATCACATGTGTTTGACATGGAGATATGATTTTCAGGATTGCATACTAATGTAGGGTTAGTCCTGATGACATTTTAGGAAAATCCTTCTTATATCCACATAGAACAGTCAAGAGCAAATTGATGTTGTCATGATAGCGACACAAGCAACTGTGGTGAGGTATTTCACTGATTCGAAGGACAAGTTTTGGTCACAGTGAAAAGGATTTTTACTTCTCCAGTCTCTTGTCAGGGTTTTCCTTTTTAAATATTTCATATGCCTCTGAAATAGTCTTGTACATAAATCTCTCCTAAAATTTTTCTCTATTCTTCATTTGCTCTTATTGTCACAGTATCCTTCTTCCCAGGAGCCTTTGATAAAACTGCTTGACTAAATCATTAATCTCACACAGGACGTTGCTATTCTGTAATCATTGTCACCGTGCAGTAATATAACAATAATAAATATGTAACAGTGTTTCCACATGTTGTTCGTACAATTTCACAGAGTTAGGTCCATTTTACTTCAAATTTGACACATACTGACCTTCACTTACAGAAAGAAAATTCCTTCTTGGTTTAAGTTTTCAAGAAATGGCCCTACAGCGAACACTGATTAGGGAAGGTACATTTGAGGTATTGTCTTACACTCATGGGAGAATGTGGAAGAGCTTGATCTTGTTGGAGGTTCAGTGCAGCATTCCGTATGGCTACTGAACGTCGCTAGCTGTTCAGTTAAAAATAGGAATAAAATAACTGTGTATGGACTATCTTAAAACCATTACGTACAGAGCATATTTTTGACTTCCTTCATGGACAACCTCCGTATACTTATCGAGTGAAGAAAATGTTTACATTTAAATTAATTTTACAGGGAGTCCACAACGCTGCCCGAATTGAATGTGTCCGTGGATGTGAGTTCTATGCCATACAAGAGGAGAATACATTCTTGTACTGCATCCTCTGCCTCTGGAAGCACAGAAGATGTTGGAGCTGATGATTTTATCTCACTTGACTATGAGGATGGTGATTTAGAATGATTGTCAATTGTGTTTGTACTGTGTAGTGAAGACACAACTCTCAGTTCAAGCCTGATGCTGTTTTTTTATTGCTGAAATGACTCTGCGTACTGCAGAGATGTTTTTGTGCTTCAGTTATTTTGTCTGTACTTGCATGTATTATAAATTTTAGTAGCTTATTTTTGTACGATAGCTAGGTAATAAATAGCTGTAAGCCAGATGAAGGCAAGTTGCAATGTATTCGACTGTAAATAGCTCTTTTGTTTGTGTGACTTTAATGTAACCTGGAGTTTTAACGTATCTCCATGACTGAGATGAAAAATATAATATGCATTGGGAGTTGCTTGTAAAGCCAGGCTGTGCCATGGTCTTATGTATACTCCTCTCCATTGAGAAACTGACATTACCAATTTGTGTAGAAAAATACTGACACATGTTTTAGTTGTTAGTTTCAAAAGATCACAAATGCCATATCTTCAGATTTGTGCACCTTAAGACATTGGCGCTAAAATGACAAAGTAAAAAAAAAAATTTTTTTTTCATAATTCTTGGAGCATATTTGATCTGTTTTTATTTAAGATGAATGAAAATGATTCATTGGCTCTGTTTGTTATAAAATTTGTACATGTTGATTTAAGTAGAATTTTCTTTTATAATTTAGGAATTATTTTGTAATACAATTGCATCAGAAAAACTTTATATAAGGATCTATTTATTCATGTATTCGATTATCGTAGTAAAAAGATATCAGCTTCTGGAACCAGTCATACATGACAGTGCCTTGATATTTTGTTGAGTAAATTATTTAAGTGTATGAGTATTAAAACTGTTAACAAAAGACCAATTTATAGAGACTACATATTTTACAAATGTGTGCAATAGCCTACAGTTAGAAATATCAAGTTGCTGGTTGAAATTTCTGAAAGTGATAGAAGATATAACTACAGAAAGTGTAGACGTAAATGTGTAAATATGAACTTGTGTGTCTTGCACTTTCTGTATGCATTAATAGTGCATGTTGCAGAATTATAAATGTCATGTTGTAAAACAGTTCAAGAATTGTAATCGTTCGATGTGGGAGTCAGTTCTAATGAGAGTTTTACGGGACTGTCCATCAAAGGTAACAGGTAATGACACGCTTCCTACATATTGCTTTATGTTTTATTATTTATTATCTAATATTTTTGTTAAAAGGGCATGTCAATAAAAACTGATAAAAAACTTTCCTTGGTTTTTATTGCAGTGCTGATACTATAATGAATGTTGTGTGAAAACAGTCATGGGCTTGAGAGCAAACTACAACCTACAGCTGTTGACCATATGAGAAGAAGATTCTTGACGAGTTGGCTGATGGTAATAGTTGAATCAGTGAAAATTGACTGACATAAGTTGGTAATCAGTACCAGCGCACTCTGCTTGATGCCAAACTGAATCAACAGACAAACTGTTTTTAGTGGCTTTGCATTTGTGAAAACAGAAGTGACATGTTAAATAAATGACTGCTGAATGTTATTTGTAATTTATTTCAAAATAGTTTTATTTATTGATGTTCTAGGTGCATAATACTCGGTGTTGTATGCCAACTGAAGTTGATAGTGGCTGGCAAGCATTTGGAGACAGTCAACTAATTTCAGTTTCTAGTGATTCTGCTACTCCCATATGCCACCTCAGCAATACGTTTCTCTGAGTGAACATATAGTACTGTGGCTACCATCTCAGACAGGAGTTATTTTCATCTGCTTGTTTTACAAACTAAGTACAAAAATCTTCAAAACTTCTAAAAAATGAACTGAAAATACTCATTCACTAATTAGTTGGTAAATGAATGGCAGTTCTGCACCATTGGGGATCTGTGGTATCTGTGAACTGGCATTACCATTCCTAATTTCCTTTAAATTTTGAACCTGTTCTATGCTCCACTCAGTCTACATCCAGAACTCACATTGTAAATAACATAAGTCTATTAAGCTCGTTCAAAGTAAATGAATCAGTATGATTAAATATGGACCAAGAACATCATACATATCCGCGTATTTTGTGGGAAGTGTTATACCCCAGCTGATTTGTGTAGTCTGCTTCATTAAGGCTAACTGATTAGTGGCATTGCCAGGTTATTATTTTTTTTTAACCCAGTCTTATATCGGATAGGAAAAGGAATGAAGTAAGTCTTGTTGTTATAGTCTTAAGTTAGAAGACTGGTTTGAAGCAGCCCTCTACCCTGGAGTATCTTATAAAAGTCTTTTGGTCTCTGCAGAACTACTGCAACCTAAATCAGTTTGAACCTTCTTACTACATTCAAACCTTGATCTCTCTTTACAAAAATTGCCCCCACCCACCCACCCAACACACACACACACACGCGCACACACACACACACACACACACACACACACACACACACACACACACACCATATGTTAACTGTAACTTGATATGTCAGGATGCATCCTGTAGACCTGTCCCCTCTTCTAGCCATATTGTGGTAATTTCATTAGTTATCGTATCCTATCTACCCACCTAATTTTCAGCATTCTTCCGTAATCCCCCACATTTCCAAACATCTCATCTCCTCGTATTTGTACTTTTTATCATCCACATTTCAGTTCCATATGGGGCTACTCTTCAAGACAAATACATCCAGGAAAGACTACCTATTATTTAAATTACACTCTTGAGGTAAAATCGTTACAACCACTGCTCAATGGGAGAATGGCTGCTGCCTGGGGGCAGTGCATGCAACTGGCAGTAAGGTAAGTACATAAGTGGAGCAGAGATGAATGGTGATAATGTTACTGGTAATAATACCGTACACAAGCAGAGAAATACAGTGACATAAGTGACCAGCAGATGAACCCTATATTTTTCCATGTCCGCCCAATGATTTTGTGAGTTAAGATTGCAGTGGGCATGGGATCATCAAGATCAGACTGATTAATAGAAATGTATTGCCTGGTCAGATGTATCACATTTCATCTACATCTGTACTCTACAAATCACTCTGAAGTTCATGGTGGAGGGTATGCCCCATTGTACCAGTTATTAAGGTTTCGTCCTTTGTGTATGACACATGGAAAGAATGATTGTTTAAGCGCCTTTGTGCGTGCTATAATGAATCTAATCTCCTCACAATTCATGTATGAGTGATATATAGGGGGTTGTAGTACTAATATATACATAGAGTCTGTAACTAAAGGTGGTTCTTGAAACTTTGCAAGTAACGTTTCTCAGTATAGTTTGTCTACCTTCAAAAACCTGTCAGTTCAGTTTTTTTCAGCATCTTTGTGACACATTCCCACTGGTGAAACAAATTTATGACCATTTGCGCTGCCCTTCTCTGTTTATGTTCAATATCACCTGTTAGTCCCATTTGGTACAAGTCCTACACTCTTGAGCAGTATTGTAAAATGGGTTGCATGAGTCACTCTCCTTTTTAGCCCAAATGCATTTCCCAAGTATCCTGTGAATAAACTGAAATCTACCACCTGCTTTTCCTACAACTGAGCCTATGTGATCTTTCTGTCTCATGAATGAAATTTTCACTCTGCAGTGGAGTGTGTGCTGGTATGAAACTTCCTGGCAGATTAAAACTGTGTGCCGAACCAAGACTCAAACTCGGAACTTTGCCTTTCGCAGGCAAGAGCACTTGCCCGCAAAAGGCAGATGTCCCGAGTTTGAGTCTAGGTCCGGCACACAGTTTTCATTCGCTAGGAAGTTTTCATTCTGTTTCATATCTGTACAAAGTGTTCCAACCAGGTATTTATATGCGTTGACAGACTTAAACTGTGATTCATTGATATTAAATCATAGGATACTATATTTTTTTCATTAACATTTAAAGCAAGTTGCCAATCTTGGCACCACTCTAAAATCTTATCAAGATCTGACTGAATATTTATGCAGCTTCTGTTTGGCAGTACTTCATCATAGATAACTGTATCATCTGAAAAAATCTGAGGTTACTGTATTCCACAAGATCACTTAATATACATTATGAACAGCAAGGGACCCAACACACTTCCCTGGGGCACACTTGAAGTTACATCTACATATGACGATGACTCTCCATCCGAGATAACTTTTATGTCCTCCCTACCAAAAACTCCTCAGTCCAGTCACAGATTTGTCTTGCTTCACCATTTTATCGTACTTTCAACAGTAAGTGTAGATATACTGAGTGAAATGCTTTTCAGAAATCAAGAAATAATGCATATACTTGACCACCTTGATCCAAAGCTTTTATTCAAAGTTCCTCATTCAGACATGATACTACTGCTTTTTTATCTAATGTACTGAACATATATATCTTTCTGCTTTTTCTAGTTGTACTTTGGTAATCATTGTTGCCACAACTGTGCTGTGGTCAGTGATTACATTTTCGATGTGGATATTCTGAAAGAGGTCAGGTCTATTTGTTGCCATTAGATTTTTTTTTCTCCAACAGTGTATTTCCATCATGAGTGGGTTTCTGAACTATCTGTTCTAGGTAGTTTTCAAAGAAAGCATTTGGAAATGTTTCACGGGATATCTTGTCATATCACAAAACTGTTAATTTTTCCAGTTGAGTGGTGGATGATTAACGTCACCACTGTTGATTACATTGGCTGGGGAATGTGCCTACAAGTACCTGAGATTTTCTGTAAGGTTTTTGGTTGTATCAGAAGATGAATCTGCTTGGTTTGTTACACCAGGTCAGTGGTCATGTCCACGTAATCCTTCATCTAGGAAAACGGTGATTTGAAACGTGGAACCATGCAATGGACAGAAGTGCGTGCTTGCAGTAATATGCTGTAAGGGACATTCTGCTGTGCTTCCATGGGATCTGTGATAGTAATCAAAGGCACCATAACAGCTACGTACTACATGAACATTATTGCAGACCACCTACATCTCTTCAGGCTTATTGTCTTCCTTGACAGAGACTGCATTGTATAGCATGGTAACTGTCTGTGTCGCAAGGTGAGAACTGTGCTACACTGGCTGAAGCCGCAGGAAAGTGAATATTAATGGCATTCCGACCAAGTTCCCGTGATCTGAACCTGATGGCACACTATTGGGTGCCAGCTCTGCACCCACAAATGACTGGCCATAATTTACAGGAATTGTGTGACCTGTACATGTACATCTGGTGCCACAGACCTCTCCAAACCTACCAAGGACTTCCCGAATCAATGTCATCAGGATTTATTGCTGTATTGCATTCAAAATGTTGACCAACACACTGTTGAGCAGATGGTCACAATGCTGGGGCTTGTCATTGTATTTCCAATGTTGATATAGTTCTCTTTTTTTTTTCAGAAAAGCCTTTCTTGCTATTGCCAATCTTCATTTTATGTACTGTTCTGTTATATGCAGTTAATTTGCTACCCAAATAGCAAAAAGTATGCACTACTTTTTGTGTTCTGTTTACTAGTCTATTTTCTTAGTATTATAAAATTTAATTCGACCACACTTGGCCCTTGTTTTAATTTTGTTGGTGTCACGGTATAACCTCCTTTCAAGAAACCATCAGTTCCACATACACTCCTGGAAATGGAAAAAAGAACACATTGACACCGGTGTGTCAGACCCACCATACTTGCTCCGGACACTGCGAGAGGGCTGTACAAGCAATGATCACACGCACGGCACAGCGGACACACCAGGAACCGCGGTGTTGGCCGTCGAATGGCGCTAGCTGCGCAGCATTTGTGCACCGCCGCCATCAGTGTCAGCCAGTTTGCCGTGGCATACGGAGCTCCATCGCAGTCTTTAACACTGGTAGCATGCCGCGACAGCGTGGACGTGAACCGTATGTGCAGTTGACGGACTTTGAGCGGGGGCGTATAGTGGGCATGCGGGAGGCCGGGTGGACGTACCGCTGAATTGCTCAACACGTGGGGCGTGAGGTCTCCACAGTACATCGATGTTGTCGCCAGTGGTCGGCGGAAGGTGCACGTGCCCGTCGACCTGGGACCGGACCGCAGCGACGCACGGATGCACGCCAAGACCGTAGGATCCTACGCAGTGCCGTAGGGGACTGCACCGCCACTTCCCAGCGAATTAGGGACACTGTTGCTCCTGGGGTATCGGCGAGGACCATTCGCAACCGTCTCCATGAAGCTGGGCTACGGTCCCGCACACCGTTAGGCCGTCTTCCGCTCACGCCCCAACATCGTGCAGCCCGCCTCCAGTGGTGTCGCGACAGGCGTGAATGGAGGGACGAATGGAGACGTGTCGTCTTCAGCGATGAGAGTCGCTTCTGCCTTGGTGCCAATGATGGTCGTATGCGTGTTTGGCGCCGTGCAGGTGAGCGCCACAATCAGGACTGCATACGACCGAGGCACACAGGGCCAACACCCGGCATCATGGTGTGGGGAGCGATCTCCTACACTGGCCGTACACCACTGGTGATCGTCGAGGGGACACTGAATAGTGCACGGTACATCCAAACCGTCATCGAACCCATCGTTCTACCATTCCTAGACCGGCAAGGGAACTTGCTGTTCCAACAGGACAATGCACGTCCGCATGTATCCCGTGCCACCCAACGTGCTCTAGAAGGTGTAAGTCAACTACCCTGGCCAGCAAGATCTCCGGATCTGTCCCCCATTGAGCATGTTTGGGACTGGATGAAGCGTCGTCTCACGCGGTCTGCACGTCCAGCACGAACGCTGGTCCAACTGAGGCGCCAGGTGGAAATGGCATGGCAAGCCGTTCCACAGGACTACATCCAGCATCTCTACGATCGTCTCCATGGGAGAATAGCAGCCTGCATTGCTGCGAAAGGTGGATATACACTGTACTAGTGCCGACATTGTGCATGCTCTGTTGCCTGTGTCTATGTGCCTGTGGTTCTGTCAGTGTGATCATGTGATGTATCTGACCCCAGGAATGTGTCAATAAAGTTTCCCCTGCCTGGGACAATGAATTCACGGTGTTCTTATTTCAATTTCCAGGAGTGTATATTTAAAGTCCATTGTTATTCTGACTGCTATATCATCATCAGCAAACCTCAAAGTTTTTATTTCTGCTCCCTGAACATTAATTCCCTTTCCAAATTTCTGCGAGGTATCTGTAATTGTTTGCACAATGGAAAAATTGAGTAACACAGGCCTTCTCAACTACAGACTTCCTTTCACGTCCTATGACTCGTTTACTGTGAATTATCTCCTAAGATAAGTCATATAGCCAGTGTGCCTCATGTTTTTACATTGCTCCAGAAGCCAAACTGATCTAGGTTGCTTTCTACCATCCTGTAGTAAATAACTGATGTTACTATTTTGCAAACATGACATTATACTGATGGTTTGGTAATACAATTGTCAGCACCTGCTGTCTTCGGTATTGCAATTATTGCATTCATTAGTGTATCTCATATATATCACCAAATTCTTTTGCCAGGATCTCATCTTCATCCATGTCCTCACCCCTTTCTACGATATTGTCTTCTAGTTCCTTTGCTTTATGTAGCACTTGTATACATTCATTCCATCTTCCAGCCTTTTCTTCGTTGGTGGTGGTGGTGGTGGTGGTGGTACTACTACTACTACTACTACTACTACTAGTAGTAGTAGTAGTAGTACTGACTCGTCATCTTAGCTCTTGATGTTTGTAAAGCTACTTCTCTTTGCTCCTTTAATTTTCCTGCATTTGGGATCTCTCTTTCACATAGTAATGTATGCACCTAGAGCTTTGTAAAGCTCTAGGCAAATGGTAAAGCAACATAGGCAAATGATAATTTGGAGAGTATGAGATTGTCGATGATTCATTCTTCACCTTGTTAATAAAACTGGTTGCATTTACCTACAGCTGACATCTAAAGAAGATATTGCATGGTTCTCATGTCACAAAATGCCAAGTTTAGTTGTAGCGATATGGCAGTTTACCAGCACATGGAAATTATATTCATATCCACATTGTTCAGGTGTTGTCTGATAAACTTTACTCATCCTAATGCCTGACTTGCATAATCTAGAATTTGTGGTTAGATTTGTAGCAGATTTTACACCCCTTTGCCACCAACAAAATAAAAGTTCGTACTGCATGTTAAATGTGTAGTTTTGATAGCAGATTTTACACCCCTTTGCCACCAACAAAATAAAAGTTCGTACTGCATGTTAAATGTGTAGTTTTGATAGCCATACGTGTTTAGTCAGCATTCTGTTAAGAAACAACCACATCAAAATAACTGTAGATATGTACAAAATAGCACTTTTATGCAGAGAGTATTGTAATAATTTGTTCAGAACAACAAAAAAGGGCAAAGATAGATTGGTATCGTAACATTAAGAAGATAGAAACTACTAACCTCTTGCACAAGGCAAAATAGCTTTCAAAATGCATTGAGTTAGATTTTATGACGTTCAGCAATATGTGATTATTCATATGGAAGTCTTTTAAATGTTAAAGGATCAGTGTGAATTTCTAGAGAGGTTAAAAAGGCTGAGTAACCTTGTGGCACATAGTGTCCGCTACAGTAGACAGCTATTAATGGTCATTTCTTTGGTGTTTTCAATCAGTCATGAGGTGTAAATGCACACAATCCACTGCAGTAAGCACTTTGTACTGGTGGTGTACCCTGCACGCATTTGGAGCCTCATGGCTGAATGGAAACACCAGAGATGTGACCATTAAAAACTGTCCACTGCAGTGGAATTCATGCACCACAGGGTTAAGCAACTAGTGAATGAAATTTTGCACCCTCCCAATTACAAATGTGATGCTCAAGATAGCTAAAAGACTGCTTGAATCCATCCCTGCTTTTTACTCAATGTAGAACAAAGATGTGTTGTTCTAGGAAAGAAAAGCCAGCAAATAATTATGCAGGCATTGCAGATAACTGAGAAAATGCTGCAGTGATAAGTAAAAGTTTACTTCCACTTTCCGTAAGCCTTGTTAGGTGAGAAACCAGATATTCAAGGGTGACATGAACCGAAGGTGATGTGGCAAAGCAAAAGCAGAATTGCTGAACTCAGTTGTGAGAGAGAGTGTGTGAGTGAGTGAATGAGTGGGGACAGGGCGAGTGTAAGCCACAAGTGCATTCTTTTGGATGTACTTACGCATTAGTTCAAATCACAACAGATACTGGAGCAAATACTACTGAAAAAACTATAATGTTCAAATCAAAAATTAATATTTACTGCAATCACAGATTTCGCAGGCCAAAAAAAATTGCACGAGTTATTCTGAACCCATTTTTATTCAATATATGCTCAAGACATTGTACATGACATACTGAAAGCTGTGGATCAAGGCAATCAGATAGATACAGCATTTCTTGATCTCCAAAAAGCATTTGACTCAGTATAACATCCACACTTATCGTCAAAAATTCAATCATATGTGATATCAAGTAGAATTTGTGACTGGACTGAGGACTTTTTAGAAGGGAGGACACAGCATGTTATCTTGGATGGAGAACCATCGTCAGATATAGAAGTAATTTTAGGTGTATCCCAAGGAGGTGCATTGGGGCCCTTGTTGTTCATGTTGTATATTAATGGCCTTGCATACAGTATTATTAATAATAATATTAGGCTCTTTGCAGGTGATGCAGTTATTTATAATAAAGTACTATCTGAAAGAAGCTGCATAAATATTCAGTCAGATGTTAATAAGATTTCAATGTAATGCAAAGCCTGGCAACTAGCTTTAAATGTCCAGAAATGTAAAACTTGGCACTTCACAGAACAAAAAAAAACATGATATCCTATGACTGTAATATCAATGAGTCACTGCTGGAATTGCCCAACTCATACAAATATCTGGGTGTAACACTATGTAGGGGTATGAAATGGAATGATCACATATGCTCAGTCATGGGTAAAGCAGGTGATAGATCTCTGATTGCTGGTAGAATACCAGGGACGTGCAATATGTCTACAAAGGAGATTTCTTACAAATCACATGTGCAACCCATCCTAGAATATTGCTGAAGTGTGTGGAACCCATGCCAAATACGACTTAAAGGGGACATTGAACATTTATAGCACAAATGGGCACAGTTGTTTGATCCGTGGGAGAGTGTCATGGAAATACTGGAGGAACTGAACTAAAAGACAGACAAAAACAACCCTAAGAAAGCATCCTAACAAAGCTTTAAATGGTGACTAGGAATATACCACAATCCCCTATGTATCGCCCACACAGTTATCATGAGAATAAGATTAGAATAATTACTGCACACAAAGAGGCATTCAGTATGTGAATGGAACAGGAAGAAACCCTAATAACTGGTACAATGGGACAAAGTCTCTGCCATGTACGTCATTGTGGTTTGCAGAATATAGATGTTGATGTAGATATAGACTTAGTTACAGAGTGATGAAAAGAGAACAGCAAAGAAACTCTTGTGATCTCTGCCACATAACTATTTATATTTCTTAAATAATCAGTATAAATATTCAGATTATTGTGAAATATATCTCGGTGCTTTACACCCTCAGCAGTCACATGTCCTCATCTCCAGAAGGCAACCTACATATTTACCTTTCTTGTGTTCTTCTATTAGTATATTTCACGCATGTTTTTCTATTTGACAGGTTTAGTCACACATTTTTAATTGGAAGTGTAAATTCAGGCAGAATGTAGCACACCATAGGTGTTACTTATTTCACCCATTGCCTTTGCTCCCAAAGCACCTCCTAGTGTACCGACACATTGAATTTGACCTCACTGCAGGGTGAGTGGCAGGTGGTAATGTATTTACATCCCTCCAAGTGCAGGGCCACAGTTGGCCGTTTCTTCAGCAGGGCCTGAACAGGCACAAGTGGGTGGGGCTTTGCTAGGAATTTGGAGCTCCAATGTTAGGTGTGTTACAGACCCCCTTAGGAAGATAGCACTCAGGGCTGGAAGGAAAGCCAATGTGCACTCGGTATGTCTGCTTGGGGGGGAGGGGGATTTCATCCGAGATGTGGAGGCAGTCTGGCCTGTGGCTATCGAGTGTGCAGGGTGCAGTAGTCTGCAAATTGTGGCTCGTGTCGGCACTGACACGTGTCACGTGGGTTCAGAGGCCATCCTCAGTTCATTATGGCACTGGCAGAGGTGGTACAGGTTGATGGTCTCTTGTGTGGGGTGCAAGCACATCTCATAATTTACAGCATTGTTCCCAGAGTTGATCAGCCTCATTTGGTTTGGAGCCAAGTGGAGGGTCTTGACCAAAGGTTTTGTCAACTGTGTGACAGTCTTGGCTGCTGATGTCTGGACCTGCGTTATTGGATGGAGAATTGTAGGACTCCCCTTGATAGGTCAGGAGTGCACAATGCAAAGGAAGCAGCTATTTGGGTAGTGGGGTACTTGTGGAGTGCACATGGTGGTATTTTAGGCTAGGTGGTAGTTTAAATTCCTCTGATGAACACTCATTGGTTGATGTGCAGTTAGTGAAATCAGACCATGTTCAACGTAAAGACACCTTTTGACTGTCATAATTTTATTGGTAAATTGTCAAATTATTCATAACAAACTTTCTGAATTTACTGCGCTCCAGGAAAGTTCACATGTTCAAATTGTTCTTGGGGCCGTGAGCTAGCTGAAACCCAACATAGAAAGCTCCAAGATGCTTAGCGAGACATGGAACGTATGTCGAAAAGACATATTATGATCCATAGGAGGGGGAGTGTTCACTGCAACTGACAAAAATATTGAAATTGTGTCTGACAGAGAAGTCATCTGGTTGCATATAAGAGGTCTAGGTGAAACCAAGTTAAGTATTGGATGTTTTTACCAGTGACCTGATCCACTGTGACAGTTCTAGAGCCATTCAAAGAAAGTCTATGGTTAGTAGTGCGTAAAAGCCCAGATCTAGCAATACTAGTTGGAAACAAGTTTAACCTCAAAGTATGGACTGGGGCGTCTATGAATTCATTGCAGGGGGTACAGACAGACACTCTTGCGAAGTACTTTTGAACACATTTTTGATAAATAGTCTTGAGCAGCTAGTTTGGCAGCTTACATGCAATGGACAGATCTTAGACCTTGTAGCTACAACCAGGCCAAACCTTATCAATGGCATCAGTATAGAGATGGAGATTAGTGTTCATGATGTCATCATACCAAGTATTGGGTACAAAAGTTAATAAATCATCAAGAAGGCTAGGAGACTGTTTGCGCTGGAAGGAGTAGATAAGTAGTTGTTAACATCTCACTCAGCCAATGAATTGACATCCTTTAGTTCTGGTACAATTGATGTGGAGGAATTGTGGGCAACGTTTAAATAGATTGTAAATCATGCTCTAGAGAATTATGTGCCTAGTTAGTGGATTAAGGATGGAAAAGACCCACTGCAGTTTAACAATGAAATTTGGAAAATGCTGAGGAAGCAAAGGATGTTGCACTTCTGGTTCAAAAGAAAAAGTTCGGATGAAGACAGGCACAGATTAGTAGAGATTCACGCATCTGTGAAAAGATCTATGCTTTAAGCATACAGCAACTACCAGTGTCATACCTTAACAAAAGACCTGGCCAATACCCTGAGAAAATTCTGGTTCCATGTAAAATCAGGAAGCAAGTCTACAGCTTCCATCCAGTGACCAGTCTGGTATAGCAGTAGAAGATAGCAAAACAAAAGCCGAAGTTTTAAATTTTGTGTTTAAGAAATTGTTCATGTAACAGTTGTTTGACCATCGCACAGAGTCCTGTATGGGTGACATAGTAATAAGCATTCCTGACAGAGAGAAATAACCGAAAGAGTTGAAAACAAGTAAGTCATCAGGTCTGGATGGCATACCAGTTTGATTTTACAAAGTGTTCTCTATGGCATTGGCCTCGTACTTAGCTTGCATTTATTGCCAATCTCTCGCCCAGCGCAAATTCCCAAGTGGCTGGAAAAAAGTGCAAGTGGCTCCAGTACAGGATGAAAATTATTTAAACCAACAAACTCTGAGAGATTGGATGGGTCACTGAAACGCATATTTCTCTCTAATATCATATCTTCCTGTGAGGATTTTTTAAACTGTTAGAGGAAGTTTTCTCTAGGAGAAAATTAAACTAACATATTCTGGGAGGGTACATGGGACAATGAAAATACTTTTTCTAGTGTGTTTTGTCTGTGAGGACAAAAAGTAACACAAACAAGTTTGGACAAAAGCATTAACATAACATAATTACTTCAATTGCAGTAGAGGTTCAAAAGATGACTCCACTGACTTTTAAACAGAGGTTACTCGAGTGGGTCATGTTCTGTCTAACACATTCAAAGAGTGCATGAGTCTCCTTAATTCATACTGCTACTGCTACTGTTTTGCCAACCAGACCGTCTTCTGATTCAACAAGGGTTTTTGAATCAGGTTGCACACCTCTCAGCACACAAAAAAGTCAAGAACAGTCAAATCAGGGAATGTAGTAGGCCATGGTACAAGACCATAACTGTCACCACTTTTCTGGAATTTCTTTTCAAGAATCAGTGCACAGGACAACTGAAATGTGCCAGTGCCCCATCATGCTGGAACCATTTGCCCTGTCTTGTAGTGAGTGGCACATCATCCAGCAACTCTGGTGAGGAAATTGTAATGATGCCTGTCATAATGGCCTAAGTAGGGGATGTGGCCCAATTAAACTGTCACCAATAACATTTGCCAACACGTTCCCATAGAACCACAAGTGATTAGCACAAGTAAATGTGGCATGTGGGTTTATCTCACTCAAAACATGCAAATTGTGAATGTTGAAGACCCCATCATGCCACAATGTTGCTTCATATGTAAACAGCACAGAGGATGGAAATGTAGGTTGCATTTGACACTGTCCCAGGTACCACTGCAAAAACTGTGCTCTGCATGGATAAACATCCGATTACAGATTGTGCACACACTGTAAGTGAAATGGATTAACTATTGCTCATGAAAGACATTTCTAATATTCATCTGATTCGCCCCCATGTTATGCTCAATTGATCCAATTGCGAGTGCCAAGAGCAATTATGCCTCTACCATATTACAAAATTCTCACAAGTAATTATGATATTAGAGAAAAACTTTTGTTTTGGTGTCCCATGCAACCTCCCAGAGTTTGTCAGTTTAAATAATTGCGAAACTTGGACACTCAAGGCCACAGACAAACAGCGCATTGATGCGTTTGAGCTGTGGTGCTGGTGTAGGATGCTACACATAAAATGGAGCGAAATAAGAACAAATATGTCCATTATGGAACAACTTGATATCTCCAGATGCCTTTCTTCTTGAGTCACCGAAAAAATTCTCCAATTCTTTGGCATATTGTGAGAAGAGATGGAGAAAATCTTGCAAGGAAAGATTGAGGGAATGAAACTAAGAGGAAGAGCAGCGAATAGATGGATAGATCAAATCAAGAAGATCTCCGGTCTACCTCTTCAGCAGACACTAAGAGAAGCTGGCAACCGCCCGAGATGGAGACGCTTGGCTCACGGGGTCACGATTCTCAGCAATGAGTACAACTTATGATGATGATGATGATGATGATGAAGGGCAAAAGAATGGGCTGGCAAAATTACCGACCAAAATCCTTAGTATTGGTTTGCTTCAGAGTATTTTATCTTAAGTTTCCCTGATGCCAAAAACCTTATGTCCATGAATCAGCATAGTTTTAGAAAACTCTGCTCCTGTGAAACTCAAGTTGCCTTCTTCTCACATGATATGCTGCAAACTGTGGATGAAGGGCAACAGGCAGATTCCATGCTTCTAGATTTCGAAAAAGCACCTCACATGATGCTCCACTGCAGACTGTTGATGAAGGGACGAGCACAGCATTAGTAGTGTCCTGCTTGGCACCATCATGTCATTTAAATATCTGGGTGTAATGTGGCAAAGTGATACGAACTTGAATGAACATGTGGGGATTGTGGTAGGGAAGGCAAATGGTCGACTTTGGTTTATTGGGAGAATTTTGGGAAAGTTTGGTTTATCTGCAAAGGAGACTACATACAGGACACTAGTGCAACCTATTCTTGAGTATGGCTTGAGTGTTTCGGATCTGCAGCACCAAATTTGACTTAAAGGAAGACATCGAAGTAATTCAGAGGTGGGCTGCTATATTTGATACCAGCTTGTTCAAACAAAATGCAAGTACTATGGATATGCTTCGGGAACAAATGGGAAACCCTGGAGGGAAGGCAACCTTGTTTTTGAGGAACACTATTGAGAAAATTTCATAGAACCAGCATTTGAAGCTGAGTGATGAACATTTCTCCTCCATGCACGTAATTTCTCATAAGGAGCATAAAGATATGACACGAGCAATTAGGGCTCATTTGGAGGCATAAAGACAGTTATTTTTCCCTCACTCTATTTGCAAGGGGAACAGGAAAGGAAATGACCCTCTCCCATAAACTGCATGGTGGCTTGTGGAGTGTGCACATAGATGTGGCTGACAAAAATATGACTATTGTATACTTCCCCTAACCACTATATCATATACCAGTACTATATAATTCCCTTGATTAGTCAGTTATCTTTTACTCTGCAACGAAGAATTATGTAGACATTAGTGTCAGTGCCATTGAGAAACTGCTGAAAATCAAACAAGGTTCCACAGCCCAATGTCATTCCAGTCAGATTTATACATCATTTAAGCTGAGTACACTGTATATCCCTTGAAAAAACTGCTGTTCCCAGTGGTTGGAAGAGAGCACAGGTCACAACAGTATTACAAGAAGATTAGCAGAAAAGAAAACTCAAGATAGTTACAGGTACAGGGGAGTAAAACTATTTAACATATTACCAATAGAGGCACATAATGTGTCACTGAATGAGTTTAAAAGTGTCACAAAGAAATGGCTTAGAGAAAAAGCTTTTTATACAATAGAAGAGTTTATAATGTGCACTAAAGATGATCTTAAGTACCAGTACTAATATAGTTTCACTTAGATTAAACTTACACATGTAAATATAATGCAAATAACTTGTGCAGCATCAAGGACAAATTTTTGTATCTTATTAGACAATAATTATCTACAGTATATTACACCATTTCTGTTAGTTATGTAAACTGTATTTGTACACAAATGATGACATCAAATGCATTTTTTAATGCCTAAAGATTGATAATAAAATAAATAAATAGATCCACAAAACTATCAATCATTATCATTGACTTTCATCTGTTCTAGAACCTTTGAATATATTCTGAACTCAAACATTTCAAGTTATCCCAAACAGAATGGCCTGAACACATTGATTCTAGAATAGAATAATTTTATTGTCATTAGGCCATTAAGGCAATAGATAAAGGTATACATATAAAATAATATAATGCATGTTGCAATTAGAACAATAGGTTTGTGATTACAGTGTAATATTACAATTGATGAAATCCTACAAAGTCATACTTATAACACAATATAATTCCTGCTGAAAAAGAGCAATAGATTTGTTATTACAGTATAATATTACAATTGACAAGGTCACACACATGATACAATATAATCCATGTTGCAAAAGAACAATAGGTTTGTTATTACATGGTTATATTACGATTGATGAAATCCTACAAAGTCATACTTATATTACTATATAATTCCTTTGGCAAAAGAGTAATCGGTTTGTTATTACAGTATAATTTTTACAATTGATAAAATCCTTTATGTTGTAGAATGGGTGGGCAACTAACCAGTCATACAGTGCTTGTTTGAATGGTTGCTCTGGTAAATCTTGCATAGCTAGTGGAAGTTTATTAAATAATTTGTGCCCCATTAGTTCATAACTGCTCAGTGATTTTGAGAGTCTGTGGAATGGAGTATATATACATCTATTCATCCTAGTGTTGTAGCAATGTATATTTTCTCTGTGTTTAGCTTTGGGTAGCTTCTTTTTCATATATCTATATATACTACTGTCATAATTTTTTGCTCAGAAAACAAAGGTTTACAGTGTGCCTTATATGATGAGCCTGTAATTACCCTAATAGCTTTCTTCTGCAGTAGAAGGATGTCACACACACAACTGGAGTTGTGCCTCCTGCGCACAACATAACAGGCACCCCCCCCCCCCCCCCCCCCCAGTGCTCCATTCTGTCTGGGAACGACCGGATAACTGTGGACGACTTTATATTAAAGACATTTCGTCGGGATACTTTTTCCTAGTGGACACAGGCGCCAATGTTTCGCTGCTGCCTGCGTCCTTAGTGTCGTTGAACATCCGCCCTCATCATACTTCACTGCAAGCCGTGAATTCAACTAAACTACAATGCTCGGCTTCAACTTCCCACGTCGTCTCACTCTCGGCAAACTGCAAACTCGAGTGGACTATTTTAGTGTGCGAAATTGACGAACCTATACTAGGCATTGACTTCTTGCGACACCACAAACTTTCACCAGACCTAGTGCTGCTTGCTGTCCCAGCAATCGAGCCTCCGTGTGCTTACCTCCCGCTACCCCTCGCAACTGTGCTATCAAGTCTGCCATAACATGTACTGACAGTTCCATAGGGCCACACACCCCTAATACGGCAGTGTTTGACACTTGGCTGGACACAAGTGTGCATGCGCGACGAGCGTCACATGTTCCCGAACTGATGGCTCCTACCCCGCCCCTCGCGGACAGCACCTCAGACTATGCAACTTCGGCTCCTGTGTGCCGCCGTGCGACTGCCACTGATAACACAAACAGTGCACTCACGCCAAGCGCTTCGCCCACAACCGTGCTGCCACAGGCCACACCCTCGAACAATGGGCTCACTAACAGCTCACGAGCTCACCTAACCTTGGTGCCACTGCTTTGGGCCGGCGGCCATCTTGTCACGTTGACTCCTGGGACACTTTGCCGCCTCGGCTCTCGTCACGACCAGGCCTCGCCTGCCCCGCCCACCACACATTGTAAAGAAACTGCCTCCTGCACAGCCGGCAACATTTCCGTTGTCACCAACGGCACAGTTCACAAGCTTTGCCTCACGCTAGGTCCCCGGTCTCCAGTAAACCATGTCGACTTTGTCCCGAGTGCCTCTCCGACCTTAAAAATCAGATTTCTGAACTACTAAGCTCCGGCGTCATTGAACCCTCTGCCAGTAGCTGATCCACGCCCATACATATGACACCCAAGAAAGATGGGTCCTGGTGCATGTGCGGAGACTACCATTGTCTAAACGCACGAACAATTATGGACACCTACCCCATACCCAACATTGCCGACTTACCAGTTCCCTCGCAGGTGCGACCACGTTCTCTGTCACTGATTGCAAACTGGCTTACCATCAGATCCCCATGGCACCTGAAGACATAGAAAAGACAGCAATCACCACCCTGATTGGGTTATTTCAGTTTCGATTCATGCCCTTCGGTCTGAAAAATGCAACCCAGACCTCGCAACGCTTCATCAACGAAGTGCTATTCGACCTAAAATTCTGCTTTGCATATCTGGATGACATTCTTGTATTCAGCTCCTCCGTCGAGGACAACATTCGACATGTGCAAACTGTTATGAACACTCTTGAGGCAGCAGGCATTGAGACCAACCAGGACAAATTGCAGCTACATCAACCTGCTTTTCAGGTCTCTGCCGATGGCATTTCACTGCCCCCTGAGAAAGTACAAACAATACTAAACCTACCCAGACCTTCGTCATTCAAAGAGCTCCGGCGCTTTCTGGGGACGGTTAATTATTATCGCCGACATCTACCTCAGGCTGCGGAGATTCAGGCTCCACTGACGGACGCCTCGGCAGGCACCAACACTTCTGGATCTCGGCCCATTCCATGGACCCCTGCTATGACTGGCTCTTTCACTGCCCTCAAAAATCTTCTTGCCGAGGCCTGCACCATCGCGCATCCTCATCCAAATGGGCAGCTTTTCATCACCACAGATGCAAGCGATACTGCCATCGGCGCTGTTCTTAGCCAGACAATTGACGGCCAAACTTCGCCTCTGCAGTTCTTCTCACGCAAGCTCACCAATGCACAACGGAAATATTCAGTGTTTGACAGGGAGTTGCTCGCTATCTACGAAGCAATCAAGCATTTTAAGATTGACGTTGAGGGACACCATTTCTATGTTTTAACGGACCACAAACCCCTGGCTGCGGCCATTGCAAACCCGCCAGCTGACCCGCCTCCTTGCCGCTTCAGATACATGGACTTCATATCCCAGTTCATCACTGATGTCAGACACATAAAGGGTGTTGACAATATAGTTGCTGATTTCCTTTCACGAGTCGACGCTGTCCATTCGCTGTTAGACCTCTCTGAACTGCCTAACCTCCAACCTGCCGATGAGGTAACACAAAACCTGATTTCAGACTCTACCTCTTCAGTACACTTTGTCTGCACCACCTCCCCTGGCATTTCTGGTGAGATCTGGTGCGATGGCAGTACGGGCACGTTATGCCCCCTCATTCCAACCACGCTCCGTCGAGCTGTCTTCAACGCATTGCGTAATTTAGCCCACCCCGGTGTTCGTGCGTCCGCCCACCTCATAGCAGAGCTCTCTGTGTGGAGAAATGTCAACAAGGACTGCCAGCAATGGGCACGCTCTTGCATCGCGTGCTAACGCTGTAAAGTACACAAGCACACTTCACTCCCCATCGGCGCCTTTTCGATCCCTCCTGGGCGTTTCCAGCATATTCATATTGACATTGTCGGCCCTCTCCCACCCTCTAACAGCTTTTGTTATGTCCTCCCGTCTATCGACCGAACAACTCACTGGGTCGAGGCTGCCACCTCCCCAATATTACGACAGTAACTGTTGCTCGAGCTTTTGTTGAGTTATGGGTATCGCGTTTTGGATGTCCAGCTATCATCATGATTGACCAGGGTAGACAATTTAAGTTGGCCCTTTTCAATGAGATTTGTAACATTTGCAGCATCTGGCCCATCCATACCACAGCATTTCACCCGCAAAGTAACGGGCTAGTTGCGCTCTGGCACCGCACTTTAAAGGCGGCTCTTTGATGCCAGGACTCTCTATGGACGGAGGCCCTTCCCCTTGTGCTACTCGGCATTCGTGCAATCTATAAAAAAGACCTCAAAGCCACAATAGCTGAGTTCGTATATGGCCAGAACATTGTTCTCCCTGGCGAACTCGTGAGCCATTCCGCTTCTCTCCCTCAGTCTGACTTACCTTCCCTCATGGACCGCGTCAGACGCCACTTCATCAACCTCCACATCCCTCCGGCCGCCAGCCATTCCCGCCCTAAGGTTCAAGTCCCGAAATCTCTGGACAATAGTGAGTATGTCATGCTCTGAGATGACACTGTCCATGCTCCCCTCCAACCTCCATATACCGGCCCGTACTGAGTTCTCTGGCGCTCAGCCAACACCTATGACATCCAGATGAAAGATTCAGCTGTCACAGTCTCTCTCAACAGACTTAAGCCTGCTCATGTTGGGCCTTCTTCTACCCCCCTTCAGGCCACAACCACGCCACTCACTGTCATGGCTCACACCGCTCCGTCCACCCCTCCACGTCGGACTTACACACTCAATCGAGTGACTTCCAGCTCCAATTGTCGAGCTCTCCTCCGACCTTGCCCCCTACTCCAGTCTCACACACTCCATCGAGTGACCACCTCCTCCCCACATCGAGCTTACCTACGATCACGCCCTCACTGCCAGGCCCTTCGCCGGTCCCTTCGACCTCTCCCCCGTCGCCTGCCTTGCCCTGTCAAGGTTTCTCACGCTCCACCATCTTGAATGTGCCTTCACTCGAGGTGTTTGTGCCTTTCCCTCTGGACATAATCCACGACATTTCAATAATATTACGCGATTATACACTGTTTGTCGTGTGTTTCCCTTCATCCAGTGCTCATGACACAACCTCCGCCATTCCCTGCCACCTGGTTAAATGTGTTCCCATCTCGCCCGACATCGACCTGGACATGCTTCGTGTGTTCGCCACACCCACCAGAGACATCATCGTCGTCGCTCCATTACACCCGCAAACTGCCAACCTACATGTCACCTCACGACCAGCACGCCTAGTACGACACCCGGCTCACTTCAACGACTTCCAGGTTCGGTGGCCGAACATTCCTTCACGACATCTACCCACACACCTCCCCAATGACGCTGTCGAGCTGACCGTGGTCCAGCTCCCGCGAACCACCCTGCCGACGCCATAGTCACTCCCCCCCCCCCCCCCCCGGACCTCTCAAGAGAACTCCGTACTGCGGGGGGCGGCAGGGGGGGGTGTCTATTTGGCACTGATGAGTTCGACACCAGCATCAATCTGAGTATCATCTTTGAACTAAGCTAAGCATTATCTTTGGGCAGTTCCAATCAAGTCAGACACGGCTTTCCATCAGGATGAGTTGCTTTGTTTCTACTTAGAGACTGAGAACTAGAGCATGATAGATGGTTTACCCATCACTAGTGCCATGATAGCAATGGCTTTTCACATGGCTCGTGTATTTAGTCAGGTCCTCTCTTTTGTGCAGCACAGTTGAGCAGAAAAAGCCTCGGCCTGTGCCTCAGATGTGTTGTTTAATTACTTCTCTCTCCAATACTGTGTGACGAAGTAAGTTGAGATCTCTTTAGAACCTCTCTTTAAATTCATTTTATTTTCATATTAGCCCAATAACCATTAACATGTGTGAGTATTATCTGCATTTCCATAAAAGAGAAAGGTTGGCCCTCAGTCTTAAGGAATATAGCACCACCTCTAATTTTGTGCTTAGTTTTGCGTATGTAATTAATTTCATAATTTATTTTGACCATTCCTACCTAGTTAATACTTTCGTTATAGGGAGAAATCGGTATTGTTTCAGGATTTTGATTCTATTGTTGACTTAGAAGCAAATATAAATTCTGTACTAATTAGAAACATTTAGTTAGTATCTTTGATGTGGGATACTGGCTTTTGGGCAGTCATTTGTAGGTGTTGGTCAACAAGAGTGGAAATTCTTCCAATGGGAACTCAAAAGGCAGCTACAATGGGATGTCCAAGATTTTTGGATTTGTGGATTTTGGGGAGCATGTAGAAGATAGGTGTGCTGAATGTTTCGGGTTGAGGAGGAGAAGGACTTTGGGGAGAGCTTCTGGGAAGGTTCTAAGGATTTCAGTCTGGATTTCAGGTTATGTTGGAGTTCTGGAATGGGATCATTACAGGAGAGCTTGCAGATGGATGAGTCAGACAGTTGGCAGAAGCATTCTGCCAGGTAGTCATTACAGTACATTACAACAGTAGTGGAGCTTAGAAATCCAATTATGAAAGCATAGCTCTGTCAAGATCGTTCATCTATAAAATGCTTATTTTAGTGATCTTGGCTTGTGAAAATTTTTCTTCAGTTACCATATATCCCCCCATGAACCATGGACCTTGCCGTTGGTGGGGAGGCTTGCGTGCCTCAACGATACAGATAGCCGTACCGTAGGTGCAACCACAACGGAGGGGTATCTGTTGAGAGGCCAGACAAACTTGTGGTTCCTGAAGAGGGGCAGCAGCCTTTTCAGTAGTTGCAGGGGCAACAGTCTGGATGATTGACTGATCTGGCCTTGTAACACTAACCAAAACGGCCTTGCTGTACTGGTACTTGCCTGAGGGCATGCAGCTATACTGTATGGTTAAATGATGATGGCGTCCTCTTGGGAAAAATATTCCGGAGGTAAAATAGTCCCCCATTCGGATCTCCGGGTAGTCCCCCATTTGGATATCCGGGCGGGGACTACTCAAGAGGAAGTCGTTATCAGGAGAAAGAAAACTGGCATTCTACGGATCGGAGCGTGGAATGTAAGATCCCTTAATCGGGCAGGTAGTTTAGATAATTTAAAAAGGGAAATGGATAGGTTAAAGTTAGATATAGTGGGAATTAGTGAAGTTCGGTGGCAGGAGGAACAAGAATTCTGGTCAGGTGAATACAGGGTTATAAATGCAAAATCAAATAGGGGTAATGCAGGAGTAGGTTTAATAATGAATAAAAAAATAGGAGTGTGGGTAAGGTACTACAAACAGCATAGTGAACGCATTATTGTGGCCAAGATAGACACGAAGCCCATGCCTACTACAGTAGTACAAGTTTATATGCCAAATAGCTCTGCAGATGATGAAGAAATGTATGATGAGATAAAAGAAATTATTCAGGTAGTGAAGGTAGATGAAAATATAATACTCATGGGTGACTGGAATTCGAGAGTAGGAAAAGGGAGAGAAGGAAACATAGTAGGTGAATATGGGTTGGGGGTAAGAAATGAAAGAGGAAGCCGTCTGGTAGAATTTTGCACAGAGCATAACTTAATCATCGGTAAGACAGAGATTTAGGAACCAGGTTTTAAATTGTAAGACATTTACAGGGGCAGATGTGGACTCTGAACACAATCTATTGGTTATGAACTGTAGATTAAAACTGAAGAAATTGCAAAAAGGTGGGAATTTAAGGAGATGGAACCTGGATAAACTGACTAAACCAGAGGTTCTACAGAGCTTAAGGGAGAGCATATGGGAACAATTGACAGGAATGGGCGAAAGAAATAGAGTAGAAGAAGAATGGGTAGCTCTGAGGCGTGAAGTAGTGAAGGCAGCAGAGGATCAAGTAGGTAAAAAGACGAGGGCTAGTAGAAATCCTTGGGTAACAGAAGAAATATTGAATTTAATTGATGAAAGGCGAAAATATAAAAATGCAGTAAATGAAGCAGGCAAAAAGGAATACAAACATCTCAAAAATGAGATCAACAGGAGGAGCAAAATGGCTAAGCAGGGATGGCTAGAGGACAAATGTAAGGATGTAGAGGTTTATCTCACTAGGGGTAAGGTAGATACTGCCTACAGGAAAATTAAAGAGACCTTTGGAGAAAAGAGAGCCACTTGTATGAATATCAAGAGCTCAGATGGAAACCCAGTTCTAAGCAAAGAAGGGAAAGCAGAAAGGTGGAAGGAGTATGCAGAAGGTCTATACAAGGGCGATGTACTTGAGGACAATATTATGGAAATGAAAGAGGATGTAGATGAAGACTTCAAGAAGAATATAATAATTCCAATCCCAAAGCAAGCAGGTATTGACAGATGTGAAAATTACCGAACTATCAGTTTAATAAGTTACAGCTGCAAAATTCTAACGCGAATTATTTACAGACGAATGGAAAAACTGGTAAAGCCGACCTCGGGGAAGATCAGTTTGGTTCCGTAGAAATGTTGGAACACGTGAGGCAATACTGACCTTATGACTTATCTTAGAAGAAAGATTAAGGAAAGGCAAACCTACGTTTCTAGCATTTGTAGACTTACAGAAAGCTTTTGACAATGTTTACTAGAATACTCTCTTTCAAATTCTAAAGGTGGCAGGGGTAAAATACGGGGAGCGAAAGGCAATTTACAATTTGTACAGAAACCAGATGGCAGTTATAAGAGTCGAGGGGCATGAAAGGGAAGCAGTGGTTGGGAAGGGAGTGAGACAGGGTTGTAGCCTCTCCCCAATCTTATTCAATCTGTATATTGAGCAAGCAGTAAAGGAAACAAAAGAAAAGTTCAGAGTAGGTATTAAAATCCATGGAGAAGAAATAAAAACTTTGAGGTTTGCCGATGACATTGTAATTCTGTCAGAGACAGCAAAGGACTTGGAAGAGCAGTTGAACAGAATGGACAGTGTCTTGAAAGGAGGATATAAGATGAACATCTACATCTAAATCTACATGATTACTCTGCAATTCACATTTAAGTGCTTGGCAGAGGGTTCATCGAACCACAATCATACTATCTCTCTACCATTCCACTCCCGAACAGCACGCGGGAAAAATGAACACCTAAACCTTTCTGTTCGAGCTCTGATATCTCTTATTTTATTTTGATGATTATTCCTACCTATGTAGGTTGGGCTCAACAAAATATTTTCGCATGCGAAAGAGAAAGTTGATGACTGAAATTTCGTAAATAGATCTCGCCACGACGAAAAACGTCTTTGCTTTAATGACTTCCATCCCAACTCGCGTATCATATCTGCCACTCTCTCTCCCCTATTACGTGATAATACAAAACGAGCTGCCCTTTTTTGCACCCTTTCGATGTCCTCCGTCAATCCCACCTGGTAAGGATCCCACACCGCGCAGCAATATTCTAACAGAGGACGAACGAGTGTAGTGTAAGCCGTCTCTTTAGTGGACTTGTTGCATCTTCTAAGTGTCCTGCCAATGAAACGCAACCTTTGGCTTGCCTTCCCCACAATATTATCTATGTGGTCTTTCCAACTGAAGTTGTTCGTAATTTTAACACCCAGGTACTTAGTTGAATTGACAGCCTTGAGAATTGTACTATTTGTCGAGTAATCGAATTCCAACGGATTTCTTTTGGAACTCGTGTGGATCACCTCACACTTTTCGTTATTTAGCGTCAACTGCCACCTGCCACAACATACAGCAATCTTTTCTAAATCGCTTTGCAGCTGATACTGGTCTTCGGATGACCTTACTAGACGGTAAATTACAACATCTGCGAACAACCTAAGAGAACTGCTCAGATTGCCACCCAGGTCATTTATATAGATCAGGAACAGCGGAGGTCCCAGAACACTTCCCTGGGGAACACCTGATATCACTTCAGTTTTACTCGACGATTTGCCGTCTATTACTACGAACTGCAACCTTACTGAAAGGAAATCACGAATCCAGTTGCACAACTGAGACGATACCCCATAGGCCCGCAGCTTGATTAGAAGTCGCTTGTGAGGAACAGTGTCAAAAGCTTTCTGGAAATCTACAAATATGGAATCAACTTGAGATTCCCTGTCGATAGCGGCCATTACTTCATGAGAATAAAGAGCTAGCTGCGTTGCACAAGAACGATGTTTTCTGAAACCATGCCGATTACGTATCAATAGATCATTCCCTTCGAGGTGATTCATAATGTTTGAATACAGTATATGCTCCAAAACCCTACTGCAAACCGACGTCAATGATATAGGTCTGTAGTCGATGGATTACTCCTACTACCCCTCTTAAACACTGGTGCGACCTGCGCAATTTTCCAATCTGTAGGCACAGATCTGTCGGTGAGCGAGCGGTTGTATATGATTGCTAAGAAGGGAGCTATTTTATCAGCGTAATCTGAAAGGAACCTAATCGGTATACAATCTGGACCTGAAGACTTGCCCGTATCAAGCGATTTGAGTTGCTTCGCAACCCCTAAGGTATCTACTTCTAAGAAACTCATGCTAGCAGCTGTTCATGTTTCAAATTCTGGAATATTCCATTTGTCTTCCCTGGTGAAGGAATTTCGGAAAACTGCGTTCATAACTCCGCTATAGCGGCACAGTCGTCAGTAACAGTACTATCGGCACTGCGCAGCGAAGGTATTGACTGCGTCTTGCCGCTTGTGTACTTTACATATGACCAGAATATCTTCGCATTTTCTACCAAATTTCGAGACAATGTTTCATTGTGGAACCTATTAAAGACATCTCGCATTGAAGTCCGTGCCAAATTTCGCGCGTCTGTAAATTTTAGTCAATCTTCGGGATTTCGCGTTCTTCTGAACTTCGCATGCTTTTTCCGTTGCCTCTGCAACAGCGTTTGGACCTGTTTTGTGTACCATGGGGGATCAGTTCCATCTCTTACCAATTTATGAGGTATGAATCTCTCAATTGCTGTTGCTACTATATCTTTGAATTTGAGCCACATCTCGTCTACATTTGCATAGTCAGTTCGGAAGGAATGGAGATTGTCTCTTAGGAAGGCTTCTAGTGACACTTTATCCGCTTTTTTAAATAAAATTATTTTGCATTTGTTTCTGGTGGATTTGGAAGAAACGGTATTGAGCCTAGCTACAACGACCTTGTGATCACTAATCCCTGTATCAGTCATAATGCTCTCTATTAGCTCTGGATTGTTTGTGGCTAAGAGGTCAAGTGTGTTTTCGCAACCTTTTACAATTCGCGTGGGTTTGTGGACTAACTGCTCAAAATAATTTTCGGAGAAAGCATTTAGGACAATCTCGGAAGATGTTTTCTGCCTACCGCCGGTTTTGAACAAGTATTTTTGCCAACATATCGAGGCAAGGTTGAAGTCCCCACCAACTATAACCGTATGAGTGGGGTATTTATTTGTTACGAGACTCAAATTTTCTCTGAACTGTTCAGCAACTATATCATCAGAGTCTGGGAGTCGGTAGAAGGAGCCAATTATTAACTTAGTTCGGCTGTTAAGTATAACCTCCACCCATACCAATTCGCATGAAGTATCTACTTCCACTTCACTACAAGATAAACCACTACTGACAGACACAAACACTCCACCACCAAATCTGCCTAATCTATCTTTCCTGAACACCGTCTGAGACTTCGTAAAAATTTCTGCAGAACTTATTTCAGGCTTTAGCCAGCTTTCTGTACCTATAACGATTTCCGCTTCTGTGCTTTCTATTAGCGCTTGAAGCTCAGGGACTTTCCCAGTACAACTACAACAATTTACAACTACAATTCCGACTGTTCCTTGATCCAAGCACGTCCCTTATTTGCCATGCACCCTTTGAGATTGCAGCCCACCCCGTACTTTCCTGAGGCCTTCTAACCTAAAAAACCGCCCAATCCACGCCACACAGCCTCCGCTACCCGTGTAGCTGCCAGCTGAGTGTAGTGAACTCCTGACCTATTCAGCAGAACCCGAAACCCCACCACCCTATGGCGCAACTCAAGGAATCTGCAGCCAACATGGTTGCAAAACCTCTGATTCAGACCCTCCACCCGGCTCTGCACCAAAGGTCCACAGTCGGTTTTGTCAACGATGCTGCAGATGGTGAGCTCTGCCTTCATCTCGTAAGCAAGACCGGCAGCCTTCACCAGATCAAATAGCCGCTGGAATCCAGAGAGAATTTCCTCAGATCCAAAGCGACACACGTCATTAGTGCCGACATGTGCCACCACCTGCAGCTGGCTGCACCCTGTGCTCTTCGTGGCATCCGGAAGGACCCTTTCTACATCAGGAATGACTCCACCCGCCCGTAATGTACACAGAGTGCACACTGGATTTCTTCCCCTCCTTAGCCGCCATATCCCTAAGGGGCCCCATTACGCGCCTAACATTGGAGCTCCCAACTACCAATAAGCCCACCCTCTGCAATTGCCCGGACCTTGAAGGCTGAGAATCATCCTCTGAAACAGGGCAGGCAGCTGCATCTGGCCCAGCCAGAGACAGTACCTGAAAGCTGTTCGTCAGACGCACCGGGGAGGCTTTCTGATCAGCCTCCGGGGACGTCTTTCGCTGCCTGCCACGCCTTGGAATGACCTCCCAATCAACCACAGGCGAGGGCTCAGCCCCACTGCGGGCAGCAACCAGGGCAACCACAGCAGCAGACCGATCTGGGGACAGACGGGACGAGGTTGACATCCCCGTGATACCCAGGTCCGGATCCCCACAGTGGTGCCCATTGGCAACAGCCTCAAGCTGCGCGACCGAAGTCAGCGCCGCCTGCAGCTGTGAGCGAAGATCGCCAACTCAGCCCTCATCCGAAAACAGCAATCACAGTCCCTGTCCATTCTAATCGATGTTGAACAACAGTTACTGAAACACGAGTCTGTACCTAGATAACGCGAGGGAAACACGCAAAGAATGTATGAACTAACCTGTACAAATGCCTAACGACTGCGCTACAATCTGTCTGAATTTATGATTACAGTAACTAAAACTCCAAATTACACCTCCTACACGAAACTCACACGCCATTTAAGTAAGAATCTACGAAGTAAACACAGAAAAGAAGCTATATACGTATCTTTCTGCACTGTCGATGTGCACCAACTGGGAGCTCAGGCCACACTGAGCGAATTTACACTATTCAGGTACTAAAGTGCGATGCTGCAACTCTCAAATATTATAATACGACCGAAATTTATGAATTAAACAATGCAAGTACCCAAATACGCAAAAAGAAATTAAGAATTAAACTATGTAACAAATAAGTGAGCTAGGAGTATACGACTTTCTGCTGGCAGCTGCTTATCCAACGGCGGCAGGGAGCTCACTGGCTATGACCAACCGACACTGGCCGTTCAAAACATCAACAAAAGCAAAACGAGGACAATAGAATGTAGTCAAATTAAGTCAGGTGATGCTGAGGGAATTGGATTAGGAAATGAGACACTTAAAGTAGTAAAGGAGTTTTGCTATTTGGGGAGCAAAATAACTGATGACGGTTGAAGTAGAGAGGATATAAAATGTAGACTGGCAATAGTAAGGGAAGCTTTTCTGAAGAAGAGAAATTTGTTAACATCAAGAATAGATTTAAGTGTTAGGAAGTCATTTCTGAAAGTATTTGTATGAGTGTAGCCATGTATGGAAGTGAAACATGGACAATAAATAGTTTGGACAAGAAAAGAATAGAAGCTTTCGAAATGTGGTGGTACAGAAAAATGTTGAAGATTAGGTGGGTAGATCACGTAACTAATGAGGAGGTATTGAATAGGATTGGGGAGAAGAGAAGTTTGTGGCACAACTTGACTAGAAGAAGGGATCGGTTGGTAGGACATGTTCTGAGGCAACAAGGGATCAAAAATTTAGCATTGGAGGGTAAAAATCGTAGAGGGAGACCAAGAGATGAATACATGTAGTGTAACGACGTAAGTTTCTTATAAATGATTTTCTTTCGACATATGACCATGTGCAGACTTCGTCACCTACGTCAGTTACAACACACTTCAAAATTATTTAAACTCTTTTTAAATTGTCCCAGAATGGTTCTTGAATGAAACTGTAAAACATCATTTGAGTCGTATGCACCGAATTACGTCACTCAGTCCAATTTTAGATGTCGTTTGTTTCTCCTCAGAAATTATATTGATACACGTTATCTGATTTAATCGATATTAGAACCACATTGAATAAACTTTTTGAGATTCTAAGTCGCGATAAACGCTGTCAAAATTCAATAATCTTGTCAAATATATTATTACTTCATTCACATAATTCTTCATAAATAAATCCTCGGAACACGTATTTCAACTTTAGTAGCATCCACTAGTTTATTATCTTCCTACATACAGACGTGAACCTGAGGCTTGACGAGACAAAACTAACATTATCAATAAGATTAAACTCTCTACGACGTCATTGTTGTACAAAACATTACAAATTATTCATTTTCAATTTTTAGAAGCACGACGCAACAAATCGGTTTCAGAATCTTCTGTCACTCTTTGGCTGTCGACCCGCGACGTATAGTGGCCAGCAATTTTCTCTCTGGTCCCGGCACTGAAGATGCTGTCTCCATTCGTTGTGCCGTCCTCTCCGTACATGAAACATAAAAAATAAATACAAAACTTTAGACAATTCACAAAAATTACATAAACAAAACTAAATTAAACTTATATTCACCTGCAAACTGGGCTGACACTGGTGGATGGGTGACGCTTCAATTTCGCGTCCCACTACATACCCCACCCACAAGCTCAGTTTGTCAGGTTTTAACCGAAAATAAAACTTTTTTCTATGTACAATATTTAACTGTTAATACATTTTCCTCACATTTTACGTAATCTAGAGTTCTTGCTCTTAGATAGATTTAATCCTTTTACTACGATATTGTTGTGACTATTTGTCATTTACTCTTAATTGTGCTGCTATGGTAATTCATAACCGAATATATGGAGATTACTCCTTTTCATTTAATAGTTGCTAGTAAATACTAATTTAGAACGTTCTTTAACGTTGTTACATTAGGACAGAGCGTTCAAATTGTGATAGATTAGTTTCAGTTTTATTCATTTACTAGAGTCATTCTTTCCAAAAATGTATATCACTAATACGTTTCTCACAATAACTAATAGTACTATTTACTTTACGCCATTCTTTTCCCTAATGCTTTATTTATGCCTGAGGTCAAGAAGAAATCAAGCAAAACTTTCTTTAGAATCTTGGCACGGCTTTCTTTACCTTCGGACACCCTGTTGGGTAATGGCAATTTATTTAGGAGAAACAAGCGAGAGAGCCCCGTTTGGTGTGTTCTATATTAACACTATTACAAATCTCTATTAAAGGCACTCTGCTATGTTCTCGTGAGCCATATAGCTCTGGACGCCCATGGTCCCTAAAATGATTAACCATCCCCTTTGGTTCCTACTATCCAAGTAAATATAAAATATACAAAATTCCTTCTGACCTAATAACAAGATTTCTTCCATATAAATCCCCTTTTATTTATCTTTCTCCTGTTGAAGTACCGGTAGATTATTGTAGAACACTTGTTTAAACTTCCTGTCATTTCTTTAAAATAACACGTAACTATCACGAAAAACTTCACATGAATAAACTATGAACGCTCTTCCATGTGTAACATATACTAAATATTAACTTATTTAGGAATGAAGGGTTTCATTTCATCAACACTATATAATCCTTTAATTACACCTGATGAAGGTTCCATAAGAAGTAACGCTTTGGGATGTACAATCTTATCTACAACATATGGACCTTCAAAGATAAAGAAGAATTTTCTACATTCCTTATTGATCTTCGAACTTTTAGGATGAGATCATACTAATACAAGATCTCCTACCTGAAATGAGGGTTCTATAGCATGTTGATTATAACTTTTAATTCTCCGTTCAGCATTTTTAACAATCTGTTCGCAAACTTTTTCGTCTGGGATGCACTGTTGGATCTCATTTACTGGTGGCCAAGGTAGAGCAGCTAGCAAAGGCTCACCTATAATTCGTTTGCCTGAAATTTCTATAGGTGATAATCCCGTCGTTTGGTGAGGCAATTCATTTAATATCTTTTCGAATTCAGGCATTAGTTTGGCCCACCGAGTATGTATATGTGCACAATAAGTTCTACATAATCGTCCTAATTCTTTCATGACTCTTTCTACTAAATTACTTTGAGGGTGATATTTCGAAATTAAGACATGTTTGATTCCATATTGTTTTATCATATCTTGAAACTTTTGGCTAATAAAGGCACCACCGTTGTCAGACATAAGTCGTTTAGGAATGCCCCAGTTAACAAAGTAATTTCGGGTGAGGCAGCGTATAACGCTTGCTGTATTCGCTCGTTTCAAAGTATATAGCTTCACATGTTTGGACCAACATTCCATTACAACAAACACATTGGCATTATCTAGTCTCTTGGTTAAGTCAGTAATATCATTTCGCATGTGAGCTTTTTCCTCACGCGATTCCTGGATATGTTCTTCTAACCTTTTACAATTATCAACAATCTTATTACTAAGTCCTACTAGTTTTTCCTGCATTTCAACTTTAGAAGCCTCTATTTTATCACTTAATTCTCGACTGGTTTCATTAAGATGTTCCTGTAACCTGTCTGTAGATTTTTTTAGCTCCCCTTTTAATCTAGCAGTAGATTCCTCGTTAGACTGTTTTAATTCCTGATTTAGTTCCTCTTTTAATCTAGCAGTAGATTCTTCGTTAAACTGTTTTAATCAAGCAGTAGATTCTTCGTTAAACTGTTTTAATTCCTGTTTCAGTTCCTCTTTCAATCTAGCAGTAGATTCTTCGTTAGATTGTTTCAATTTAGCGATCGCCCTAAAAAGGGATCTCATGCTCCTATCGGACATAGATTGCTCTTCGTCTGACATTTCACTTCCCGACATTATTGTAGGATATTAAGTAGTTACACATGCAGACTTGTAATCAACAATCCTGTAAAAGCACACTCCCTACATACAACACTCCACTTCCAACTTAAAACAGACTCACCGGACACTAATATTGTAATTTGTAGTTCTCGATGATCAGTGTGCTGCTATGAGATGCAGATGTAACAGCCGTCAATGCAGCTGCCGAGATGCTGCGACCCCGCTTCCGCAACCGGCAGGACGCCGAGTCGAACGCCGGAGACGTCACTGGCTGCAACCATGCCCGGCCCCACCGTCGACAGGCGAAGCCCTCAGCAACACCTCTAATACCAGCCGGAGGAACGCCCCCAGCTGACGCACTGGGCCTGTTAGTTTAGGGAGAAAAAGGTTGTCGGGGTTTGCAGTGTTCAGCTGCTGCCCAACAGATGCGCCTTCTCGTGGAATAACTGCGTGACCGTACTGCTTGGCTACGCTCCGTCAGATGCCCACACCCGCGAAGTCGCCGCTGGCTGGTGAAGGCTCCACGAAAACTCGCGTTGACTTCCGAAGGACTCTTGATGTTTTGTTTCGTACCTGTGTATCTTAGTTGCACACAAGTCCTGTTTCTAAGGTCGCCACGGTGTAGTGTAACGACGTAAGTTTCTTATAAATGATTTTCTTTCGACATATGACCATGTGCAGACTTCGTCACCTACGTCAGTTACAACACACTTCAAAATTATTTAAACTCTTTTTAAATTGTCCCAGAATGGTTCTTGAACGAAACTGTAAAACATCATTTGAGTCGTATGCACAGAATTACGTCACTCAGTCCAATTTTAGATGTTGTTTGTTTCTCCTCAAAAATTATATTGATACACGTTATCTGATTTAATCGATATTAGAACCACATTGAATAAACTTTTTGAGATTCTAAGTCGCGATAAACGCTGTCAAAATTCAATAATCTTGTCAAATATATTATTACTTCATTCACATAATTCTTCATAAATAAATCCTCGGAACACGTATTTCAACTTTAGTAGCATCCACTAGTTTATTATCTTCCTACATACAGACGTGAACCTGAGGCTTGACGGGACAAAACTAACATTATCAATAGGATTAAACTCTCTACGACATCATTGTTGTACAAAACATTACAAATTATTCATTTTCAATTTTTAGAAGCACGACGCAACAAATCGGTTTCAGAATCTTCTGTCACTCTTTGGCTGTCGACCCGCGATGTATAGTGGCCAGCAATTTTCTCTCTGGTCCCGGCACCGAAGATGCTGTCTCCGTTCGTTGCGCCGCCCTCTCCGTACATGAAACATAAAAAATAAATACAAAACTTTAGACAATTCACAAATATTACAAAAATTACATAACAAAACTAAATTAAACTTATATTCACCTGCAAACTGGGCTGACACTGGTGGATGGGTGACGCTTCAATTTCGCGTCCCACTACATACACTAAGCAGATTCAAAAGGATGTAGGTTGCAGTAGGTACTGGGAGATGAAGGAGCTTGCACAGGATAGAGTAGCATGGAGAGCTGCATCAAACCAGTCTCAGGACTGAAGACCACAACAACAACATACCATATATCACAGATTGCCCCTAGACTGGCCATGTCAGAAATGTATATTAGTGGAGCTTTTGTTTGCAAGAAAGATGATAAGGTCAGGATCTGTTTTGAGGTTGAGTATGGCTGTGCTTTCTTCTGCTGAAAGGTTAGTGTTCTTAGGCAGGGATCTGGAAAAGGATGTTGAGGTGAAGTAGAAGGTATCGAATTCCTGGAAGGTGACCAGGGGGTAGTTAGGTTGGAGGAAGGGGGGTCACAGTTGGATGGTGGTATGAACTGGGGGAGACAAATTTCAGTGTTGAGATTAGTTTGGTTTTAGTTGGAGGGATTGGTTGCAAGGAATCTACACCTGTATGGACATGCATTCTCTGAAATCATGCATGTCATGAGTGGAGGTACATCACTCCTCGCTTCTAGAGGTTGGTAAAACCACATACATACATAAAAACACTGTTGTTGTTGTTGTTGTGGTCTTCAGTCCTGAGACTGGTTTGATGCTGCTGTCCATTCTACTGTATCCTGTGAAAGCTTCTTCATCTCCCAGTACCTACTGCAGCCTACATCCTTCTGAATCTGCTTAGTGTATTCATCTCTTGGTCTCCCTCTACGATTTTTACCCTCCACACTGCCCTCCAATACTAAATTGGTGATCCCTCAATGTCTCAGAACATGTCCTACCAACCGATCCCTTCTTCTAGTCAAGCTGTGCCACAAGCTCCTCTTCTCCCCAATTCTATTCAATACCTCCTCATTAGTTATGTGATCTACCCATCTAATCTTCAGCATTCTTCCGTAGCACCACATTTCGAAAGCTTCTATTCTCTTCTTGTCTAAACAATTCATCGTCCACGTTTCACCTCCATACATGGCTACACTCCACACAAATACGTTCAGAAACGACTTCCTGACATTTAAATCTATACTCAATGTTAACAAATTTCTCTTCTTCAGAAACGCTTTCCTTGCCATTGCCAGTCTACATTTTATATCCTCTCTACTTCGACCATCATCAGTTATTTTACTCCCTAAATAGCAAAACTCCTTTACTACTTTAAGTGTCTCATTTCCTAATCTAATACCCTCAGCATCTCCCGACTTAATTCGACTACTTTCCATTATCCTCGTTTTGCTTTTTGTTGATGTTCATCTTATATCCTCCTTTCAAGACACTATCCATTCCATTCAACTGCTCTTCCAAGTCCTTTGCTGTCTCTGACAGAATTACAATGTCATTGGCAAACCTAAGGGTTTTTATTTCTTCTCGGTGGATTTTAATGCCTACTCCAAATTTTTCTTTTGTTTCTGTCACTGCTTGCTCAATATACAGACTGAATAACATCGGGGAGAGGCTACAACCCTGTCTCACTCCCTTCCCAACCACTGCTTCCCTTTCATGTCCCTCAACTCTTATAACTGCCATTTGGTTTCTGTACAAATTGTAAATAGCCTTTCGTTCCCTGTATTTTACCCCTGCCACCTTCAGAATCTGAAAGGGAGTATTCCAGTCAACATTGTCAAAAGTTTTCTCTAAGTCTACAAATGCTAGAAACGTAGGTTTGCCTTTCCTTAATCTAGCTTCCAAGATAAGTAGTAGGGTCAGTATTGCCTCACGTGTTCCAACATTTCTACGGAATCCAAACTGATCTTCCCCGAGGTCGGCTTCTACCAGTTTTTCCATTTGTCTGTAAAGAATTCGTGTTAGTATTTTGCAGCTGTGACTTATTAAACTGATAGTTTGGTAATTTTCACATCCGTCAACACCTGCTTTCTTTGGGATTGGAATTATTATATTCTTCTTGAAGACTGAGGGAATTTTGCCTGTCTCATACATCTTGCTCACCAGATGGTAGAGTTTTGTCAGGACTGGCTCTCCCAAGGCTATCAGTAGTTCTAATGGAATGTTGTCTACTCCGGGGGCCTTGTTCCGACTCAGGTCTTTCAGTGCTCTGTCACGCACTATCATATCTCCCATTTCATCTTCATCTACATCCTCTTCCATTTCCATAATATTGTCCTCAAGTACATCGCCCTTGTATAGACCTTCTATATACTCCTTCCACCTATCTGCTTTCCCTTCTTTGCTTAGAACTGGGTTTCCATCTGAGCTCTTGATATTCATGCAAGTGGTTCTCCTTTCTCCAAAGGTCTCTTTAATTTTCCTGTGGGCAGTATCTATCTTACCCCTAGTGAGATAAGCCTCTACATCCTTACATTTGTCCTCTAGCCATCCCTGCTTAGCCATTTTGCACTTCCTGTCGATATCATTTTTGAGACATTTATATTCCTTTTTGCTTGCTTCATTTACTGCATTTTTATATTTTCTCCTTTCACCAATTAAATTCAATATTTCTTCTGTTACCCAAGGGTTTCTACTAGCCCTCGTCTTTTTACCTATTTGATCCTCTGCTGCCTTCACTATTTCATCCCTCAAAGCTACCCATTCTTCTTCTACTGTATTTCTTTCCCCAATTCCTGTCAGTTGTTCCCTTATGCTCTCCCTGAAACTCTGTACAACCTCTGGTTCTTTCAGTTTATCCAGGTCCCATCTCCTTAAATTCCCACCTTTTTGCAGTTTCTTCAGTTTTAATCTACAGTTCATAACCAATAGATTGTGGTCAGAGTCCACATCTGCCCCTGGAAATGTCTTGCAATTTAAACTGGTTCCTAAATCTCTAAACACTAGGGACAGACAAATAAAAGGTACAGAAAAAAAATGCATGGTACCAGAGAAGCACTGGTACCAAAAAAGCAATGGTACCATGAAAAAAAGCACTCATCTCACAAGGCACTGAGATTACTAGTCACAGAAAACACCAATGATGGCGCTGGCATTCATTTTGTTGCCTGACAATGGCAGCTGCTGAAACATGTGGCAGGCATATACCTGTGGTTAGAGATGAGGGGATGGTTTGGCGTGCTGTCCCATCATGAGGGGCCATAGGGCAGGACTGGGGATGTCATCACAGTAGCAACGTCCTCGTCGAGGTAAGCAGTCAGCACTGGATGTGCAGCGGAGCATTGGAGATGACGGCTGCACCGGACCCAACAGAGGAGGAGGCAGCAGCTGCAGCATCAGTGCGACGGGGGCTGCACTGGTGACTGCAGTCAAGGAGTGCAGGCAGAGACAGGGACCCCAACAGTGATCCACCAGGCAGTGATCCCAAAGAAGCCTGGCCACTTGTCAGCTGTCGGACCCAGTCCATCTAATAGGTGCTCTTCATGCATGGTTGTTTACATCTTTGGGCAGATTTAGTGACGCCTCTGAACAGTCAAAGGGACTGTGTCTGTGATACAATATCTACAGTCAACATCTATCGTCAGGAGTTCTGGGAACCAGGGTGACGCAAAACTTTTTTTGATGTGTGTATGATCATGTCCTGAAATGAGGGGATAACTACCCATGATGCTTCCCACCCCTCCTAAAGTGGTATTCTGTTGCTAATCCAACCTACCCAACATCCTTGTCCTACCATATGCCACTCCAACTCCTAACCCCTTGCCACAAGGATCATATCCCTGTAGAAGGCCCAGGTGGAAGACCTGTGCAGTCCATCTAACCCACACTTCCTACTCTAGTCTTGTCACAGGCTTATCTCATCCCATCAAAGGCCAGAACACCTGTGAAAGCCGCCATGACATGTACCAGCTCTCCTGCAGGCACTGTACAGCTTCTTATTGGTACAACAACCGACCAACTGTCACCCAGCTGAATGGTCACCACCAAACTGTTGCCAAGAACAAAGTTGACCACCTCATGGCAGGACATGCAGCTAAGTGCAAACATACTCAATTTCAGCAGCTTTATTATGACCTGGGCCATCTGGATCTTTCCTTCCACAGCCATCTTCTCTGAATTAAGCAGGTGGAAGTCATCCTTGCCACACAACCTTCACTTTCATAATCATCCTGGCCTCAGTCTTTGGTAACTCACTGACACCATACCCCCCACCCAACAGTTTTCCCTTCTCAATTCACGTCCCCATGTTGGATTAAGTGTGCGCTGCTCACCGCCAGCTCTGATATCTGTACATCACATGTATACATGGCCTGTGCACTTGTCACCCATCCCTTCTGCATCCCTAGCTTGCAAAGCGGCTGCCTCCCTCTAAGCTGCTAGCCACCCATCCCCAACCCAATTCCTCCCTCCTCTCTCTCTCTCTCTCTCTCTCTCTCTCTCTCTCTCTCTCTCTCTCCATCTACCCACCCCATACTAACACTGCCCACATGCTGAACTGCAGAACTGGCATTATGCGTCCAGCCACACTGGCATTATGCGTCCAGTCAGTGCCATGTAGGTACAGAAAATGTTGCATCTCTAATAATTACGAGAAAATTTCTGAATTTAAGCCAGCCAGATTCTGTGCCCTCATATGAGTGCACTATTCTACAGTTCTAAATGTATACGGCAAGTTGCAAATATTTCCACTATTTTGCAATCTTATCAGGATTTATATAGATATTTGTGGAGATATTCCCAGATAGTGGTTCACTATAGATAATTGTGTTATCCTGTAATTGTGAACAACAATAGCAAGCAGAACAATTTCTTTAAAAAGAGAGAAAAGGTGAACCAGATAGATAATTTATTTTTTTAGGTAAGCTGTGTTTTCACAGACAACAAAAACTTGCACTTGCATCCCCCCACTACCACACCAACCAGTAAACTGATCTGTGGAAACATCCTACTGGCTCACTATCCTGGCAGCTGGCTTGATAGTCAGAAAAGTTAAAATCTGTTTAACTTACTGGCCACATATATGTTCTGCTACTACCAATTAAGAGCTTCAGAAACTGTCTCTATGCAGATCTGCCGTCATTCTGCTTTCAATCATTTGACACCACAGGTCTGGAACTGTACACGTGTGTGTGTCAATAGTTAGCCTTATGGCAAAAAATTGGCTTTTGTCTTTAACCGAGTAAATTAACATTTTGTAAAGTGGCAAAATGTTATTAAACCTTGTAATAGGAGTCTCATTTCAGCCTTCAGCAACTCATTAAGTTGGAACGGCTGCTTGGGTCGGGTGCAGGGGCTCATATTGGTGTGGTTACTGTTGATTATCTCATTACATGGGACTATACCAGGCACGGCCTACATCTCAACAGGAAAGGGAAGGGGAAACTGGCTGGGGTAATAGCTGGAAATTTAAGGGGGGGGGGTGTAACCTCCCCCTCACTTATCGACCTTAATGACAGTGAAAAATTAAACCGCGTGTACCTAATGGAAATTTGGGAAAGCAATCGTCACCGAAGTTAATCTGTCGGTAAAGAGGGAGGAAAGGGTTACATCTTAATGAAAGGAAAGTTGCAAATGAAACTGGTGGAAATTAATTTTGAAAAGGGGTAAAGTTAATAAAGAAAGTAAATGTGCGGCCATTACGTTAACAATTAACTAGCAGTAATTAGGTATTTGAGATTTGGGGGAAATTACGGTCGCCAGTCCTAAGGACAATTACTATAGTAACTGAAAAAGAAAGGTTATTACACATATAATTAGCACTAGAAGCGTGGCAACTGAAGGTTGACACGTGTAGTGTGAAAACTGAAAGTTTGTCAGAAGTAATAAATTTCGCTACACTCTGACTTAATTTAGCAAAAGAATTAATAAAACCGGAAAATTGAAAGTTAATTTAGTGACTGAAATTAATAAGAAGCTTTCTTTCTTAAGCACATCGAAATTCAGTGAAATACGGTTAGTCTTGGACTACCTCAACAATCATTTCAAAAGCTACTTGAATCTACGCAATTTAGAAATAAGAGATTTAGCTTTGAACTTGAATTAAATGATTCTGAACAATTAACAATAGTAAAATTTAGTACGTACCAAGCTGAGCTGCAGTCACAGGTAAGCTAAAATACGGTAACAAAACTCGCACTCTTAATTTGTGCTTGTGTAATCTAAATATTGTAGCCAGCTATGAATACTAAAACTGAACTTTGAAATTAAAGCAGTGAAATGGAATGATTGTACTTTAATGCTGGCGTCTGAATTTCAACGACACTCGGGTTCATTTTGGAAAAGGAAGGGACCCTGCTTGGTAATGCAATTGGGACAACGAGCAACAAAGGTTCATGCTAAGTTGCTGTAATTTTGCGAGGCAAATGGAACAGTTTAAAAAGCTGAGGTCTGCCATACAGTTCTGAAACTTTACGTGCTTTTAGTCTTCCTTGTTGGTTGATTGAAGGTTTGAAGTCATCGATCGAGGAGGTGGCGACAGTCACTCATTGTCGGCCGTCGCTGTTGCAGAAGCTGGATGCTGGCGCGCCTTCTTCTCGACACGGTCACCAGACGAAACGGGCTCTTGATGTGCGCCAGCTAATGCTTCCCGTCCGCGACACCATGTCAGAAACTATCATAGCAAGTCGAGCGCAATTACATGCTGCCAAACCCCGAAAGCGCGGCAACTCGCGGGAGCTTCACACAACACACCTGCTCCACTGCACTATCCCGGCCAGACTCTCCGTCTTGCTCTGCCCGCACTCCACACGGCAGAGTTAACACTACCAAAGATCCTACACACTTTGATTCTTCACACGACCTATCGATGTAATCGTTCGATAGCAGTTTTCCCTAGGCAAGACCCAGCGTAAAAATACAAATAATATTTACGAAACAAACCAATTATACATCGAAATAAATGCATAAATATATATATATATATATACAAATAGTAAAACAATTACAATATGTAAAGACACAGAAATGTCATATATTCAGGTAACAAAAATAGGAAAAAATTATAGTACAATAGATGGAAATAGGAGGATATGCATTTCCGGCGTTACAGGGGGAGGCACTGCCATGAATGGTAAAATACCAGTGGTTACAGGTGTTGGAGCAGCACCTTTTTTAGGATAGGTAAGACAGAAAGATGTCTAGTTCTACGAGAGGTCAGGATTGAATCAAATCTTCAGTTTAGGAAAGAAATTAAACAGCACAATTCTAGCACATTGGATCACCAATCACAGCTGTCAATTATAAATTTTCACCAATCACCAGAAATTTTATCTCCACCAAGTTGTATCTCAGTCCTAGGTAATTGCATTGATGAATTAAAGTCCCCCAACCCAGTTGACATAATCTGCCTCTCTGAACACCATGTGACCACTGGTATAGGAACTAGGCCTAAGCACAATGAGAAACTCAGACAGGAGAGTACTGCAAATGTTAGAATAAGGAAAGGTTCTCATAAAAGTATAATTAAAAATAATGTAAGTATATTTCATCAAAATATTGGGAGTTTAAAGAATAAAGTAGATGAGCTTCTGGTTTGTTTAGAAGATTTAGAAGCTGAGAATGAAATAGATGTACTATGCCTGTCTGAGCATCACATTGTTCCTGATATGGATAAGGTAAATGTAAGTGGATATAAGCTCTCTGCACATGTAATGAGAGAAAATATGGAGAAAGGAGGAGTTGCCATATATGTCAAAAGTTATCATTGTGCAAAAAGTATAGAAACAAAAAAGTTTTGTGTAGAGAAACATATAGAAGCATGTGCCTGTGAGCTTAAATTAAATAAAGGCACATTTATAATTGTAACTGTATATAGGTCCCCATCAGGAAATTTTCATCTATTTCTGAAAAATTTGGACTCCTTGTTGTGCTATCTGTCAGACAGGGGGAAGCAAATTATTATTTGTGGGGACTTCAATGTAGATTCTCTGAAAGAGGGTAATAGGAAAAATGACCTTTAAGTATTACTCGGTTCTTTCAATTTGACACCCGTTATTGATTTTCCTACTCGGGTGGTAAAGGATAGCAGCTCACTGATAGATAACTTCTTTATAGACCAAGATAAGTTTAACCAGATAAATGCTCAGCCTGTTGAGAATGGTCTTTCTGATCATGGTGCACAGCTAGTTACAATATATGACATAGCTCCATTCAGCAATACTAAACAGTCCTCCAAAGTAGTATGTTCAGTCAACGATTTAACAATTGCAAATTTCAGGGAAAGCCTACAGCAGTTAGACTGGGATGAGGTGTACCGTGAACCTGATGCCAATTTAAAATATAATTTATTTCATGACATTTTTGTAAATGCATTTGAAAACTGCTTCCCCAAGAAAATAGTTAAATATACTCATAAGAAACCTTGTAACAAACCATGGCTTACTAAGGGTATAAAAATATCTTGTAACCGGAAAAGGGAAATGTATCTGACAGCAAGAAAGAGTAGTGACCCAGAAACTATCAAACATTATAAAAACTACTGTGTTATATTAAGAAAAGTTATTAAAAAATCCAGGAGTATGTGTATCATGTCTGAAATCAGCAACTCTGATAATAAAATTAAAACAATTTTGAATATTATTAAAAGAGAAACAGGTCAACCAAGAGCAGAGGAAGACAGTATTACCATCAAATTGAATGAAAACTTTACGAACAAAAAAAAGTCAGAAGTTGAAAATATTTTTAATAATCATTTTCTAAATGTTGTGGATATAGTAGGATCCAGGTGTTCATTAGAAGATGCTAGGCTGTTAATGGAAGAGGCCATACCTCTGCAATTTGATACAATTGAAGTCTCACCCACCACTCCCTTTGAAATTAGGAAAATAATAAACTTGCTTAAAAGCAAAAACTCACATGGAACTGATGGCATTTCCAGCAAAATACTAAAATCTTGTTCTCAACAGATAAGTAAGATTCTCAGCCACCTGTGTAATAGCTCTCTGGAACAGGGCATTTTCCCTGATAGACTGAAATATGCTATTGTTATACCTTTGCATAAAAAGGGGGATAGATCTGATGTCAACAATTACCGTCCAATCTCCCTTCTAACAGCTTTATCCAAAATTTTTGAGAAAGTAATGTATTTAACAGTAGCTTCACATATCTGTAAAAATGAAGTACTAACAAAATGTCAGTTTGGTTTACAGAAAGGTTTTTCAACAGAAAATGCCATATATGCTTTCACCAGTCAAATTTTGAATGATCTGAATAACCGAACACCACCCATTGGGATTTTTTGTGATCTCTCAAAGGCTTTTGATTGTGTAAATCATGAAATTCTGCTAGACAAGCTCAAGTATTGTGGCATGAGTGGGACAGTGCACAAATGGTTTAATTCGTACCTAATTGGAAGAGTGCAGAAAGTTGAAATAAGTAGTTCTCATAACATGCAAAGATCAGCACATTCCTCAAACTGGGGAACTATCAAGAATGGGGTTCCACAAGGGCCAGTCTTGGGTCCTTTGTTGTTCTTATTATATATTAATGACTTGCCATTCTACATTCATGAAGAGGCAAAGTTAGTTCTCTTTGCTGATGATACAAGTATAGTAATCACACCTGACAAACAAGAATTAACTGATGAAATTTTCAATACTGTCTTTCAGAAAATTACTAAGTGGTTCCTTGTAAACGGACTCTCACTGAATTTTGATAAGACACAGTACATACAGTTCCGTACAGTGAATGGTATGACGCCATTAATAAATATAGACCTTAATCAGAAGCATATAGCTAAGGTAGAATATTCCAAATTTTTAGGTGTGTCCATTGATGAGAGATTAAATTGGAAGAAACACATTGATGATCTGCTGAAACGTTTGAGTTCAGCTACTTATGCAATAAGGGTCATTGCAAATTTTGGTGATAAACATCTTAGTAAATTAGCTTACTACGCCTATTTTCACTCATTGCTTTCATATGGCATCATATTTTGGGGTAATTCATCACTGAGGAATAAAGTATTTATTTCACAAAAGCGTGTAATCAGAATAATAGCTGGAGTCCACCCAAGATCATCCTGCAGACATTTATTTAAGGATCTAGGGATATTCACAGTAGCTTCTCAGTATATATACTCTCTTATGAAATTTGTTATGAACAACCAAACCCAATTCAAAAGTAATAGCAGTGTGCATAACTACAATACTAGGAGAAAGGATGATCTTCACTATTCAAGATTAAATCTAACTTTGGCACAGAAAGGGGTGAATTATACTGGCACTAAAGTCTTTGGTCACTTACCAAATAGTATCAAAAATCTGACAGATAACCAACAAGTATTTAAGAAGAAATTAAAAGAATTTCTGAATGACAACTCCTTCTACTCCATAGAGGAATTTTTAGATATAAATTAAGAAAAAAAAGAAAAAAAAAACAAAACAAAAATATTTTTAAAAAATATAAAAAAAATAAAAATAAAAAATAAAGAAAAACAAAAAACACACAAAAAATAAAGTTGTTATATTAACTTAAGTATGTTGTTAAATTAACATAATTATGTCTTGTATTGGAAAATTCGACTCGTTCCACATCATTACGAAATATCGTATTCATGATCCATGGAACTAGTATTAATCTAATCTAATCTAATCTAATCTAATCTTATTTGTAAGTGTCACCTGAAGTGATGCTACATATTCCAAGAGTATTATAACTGAGGCTGTGGACATGCTAAGGTTCATATTACTGCCAATATTGTAAAGGTATTCTGATTTCATTATACTGTAACGATAATATGTTTTTGCTTGAGTCATTGAGTGTAAATATTACAATGAAATGACAATAGAAAATGTATTTGTGCTTTCAGATATTTAAAGCTGCTCCTTGCATAAATAAAATCTCATGTAACTACCAGAGGGTTCCTATTGGCACAATCACTGGGTGATGACTGGTTCTGCACGTTAGCATATGGTTTGTTTACATAGTTAAGTAAGCAAATGGCACTGAGCACTTGCAGACAGCTCTGAAGATGAATTCACTCCCACCCACATGGGCAAAGACCTTCATCCAGCCAAAACAAACAGACGGCCAACCAACAACAACACTCTGCTCATTGGCAAAAATACACACCCACACCTCTGCTGGTTTCATACATGTTTCAATGATAAAGATCACAATTGCACCACTTCCTGCTATTACCCAAATGGTAAGGACCAGCTGCAATAGGCACACCAGACTGTCACCTCAAGTCATGTCATCTACCACCTTGACACATGAGTCAATCTCACTACACACAGTCTTTGTATGGCAGACTCTATGTCTTGGACCACACTTCCAATCAACATTTTCTCATTGCTATGATGTCTGAGGTGAGTGTTACTTCAGGTGATCCACCACAAGCAGGAAACACTCCATCTGCCTTCCAATTCCTGCAGCGAATTATTCACACATCACAGTGTATGATACTATACTTCAAACATCAAACTTCTGTTTGGAAGGCAAGTTTTCTTGGAAATTTTTCATCTCTGATTTCAATGAACTAGCATTGGCAGCTGCTGACTTTTTAAGAGTTTTTACTTCTTTTTGACTTGTCTCTTGGAGCTCTTTTGTATCACAGTAGTCAACGTTCCATCAGTGGACTTGGCAGTCCACCACCTCTCACGCAACCAATGACTGTAAGGACTGTGGACACTTCTCACAAACCATCAATTCAGTTGACACATAGAAGGGTCACTCCAAAAGAAATGCACACTATTTTTTTTATCCATCTTTTATTCTACATGTTTGAAAGTTTTACAGTGTGTATATACATCCTTTAGGAACAATATTTTCATTTCTCCACATAATTTTCATCCCTCTCAATTGCCTTACGCCAGCTTGGATCCAGCACCTGTATACCCGCACAGTAAAATTCTGGACCAACCTGTTGGAGCAACTGTTTGGCAGCGTGCACAAAGGAGTCATCATCTTCAAACCTTGTTCTACGAAGAGAGTCTTTCAGTTTCCCAAAGAGATGATAGTCACATGGAGCCAGGTCAGGACTGTAAGGCAGGTGTTTCAGTGTTGTCCATCCGAGTTTTGTGATCGCCTCCATGGTTTTTTGACTGACATGTGGCCGTGCATTGTCATGCAACAGCAAAACATCCTGCTTCTGCCAATGTGGTCAAACACAACTCAGTCGAGCTTGAAGTTTCTTCATTGTCATCACATGCATCAAAATTCATGGTGGTTCCACTTGGCATGATGTCCACAAGCAAGAGCCCTTCGGAATTGAAAAACACTGTAGCCATAACTTTTCCAGCAGAAGGTGTATTTTTGAATTTTTTTTTCTTGGGTGAATTTGCATGATGCCACTCCATTGATAGCCTCTTTGTCTCTGGTGAAAAATGATGGGACCATGTTTCATCACCTGTCACAATTCTTCCAAGAAATTCATCTCCACCATTCTCATACTGTTCCCAAAGATCACTGCATACCGTTTTTCTTGTTTCTTTGTGAGCCACTGTCAACATCCTGGGAACCCACCTGACACAAACCTTTTTTAATGCCAACACTTTCAGTATTCTGCAAACACTTCCTTCCCCTATCCCAATGTAGCGTAACGATTCGTTCACTATGATGCGTCTGTCAGCAGTCACCAATTCGTTAATTCTCTGCACATTGTCTATAGTGTGTGCAGTACAAGGGCTGCTGCTGCGAGGACAATCCTCAATATTGCCGTGCCCGCTTTCATCACGCAACCTGCTTGCCCATGGACTAACTGTACTGCGATCGACAGCAGCGTCTCCATACACCTTTTTCAACCTCTTGTGGATGTTTCCCACTGTCTCGTTTTCACAGCACAGGAATTCTATGACAGCATGTTGCTTCTGATGAACATCAAGTGTAGCAGCCATCTTGAAGACATGCTGTGACAGCGCCACTCACAGGAACAGGTTGAACTAAGATTGAAAACAAGCGGGAAGGATGTATCTACACACTGTAAAACTTTCACACAGGCAGAATGAAAACTGTATTTTTACAAAAATAGTGTGCATTTCTTTTGGAGTGACCCTCGTACAAATACTGTCAACAGATAATTAAATATTTCCTCTCATTGATGCTGGACTTACAAAATACTACCCAGCAATACTCTGACATATGACGGGAAACACTACCTGTGTGAAGAAAACCTCACAATAAGTGACAAAATTTACTTATCAGCAGATGAGCTCACTACAGCATGTACATATGTGGGCCTCATCATCCCACTTCCCTCCTCATGAACAAGTCTGTGGATGTGGCACAGGCTGCAGCAGATACTAACACACCACTGGAGCAGCTTGCAATAGATTCATCAGCACTTATATAGGTCAGACAAGTGCCTTCTTCTTCTACTACCTGTGCACCTGCTATGTGTGCTTTCCCGACCCCACCTTATTCCCGTTTTCAGTTCCAACAGTGTGGTATCAGTAACAGTCCAGTTCATACAAGGGTGGTTTGAAAAGTTCTTGGAATGGAATAGAAAAAAAGGACTTACATCACTGAAACTTTTTTTACTTTTCAATGTAGTTTCCTTGTAGATTAATACACTTGGTCCAATGATGTTCCAATGCCTTGATCCCATCTCGAAAATGAGTTTCCTCCAGGCCTGTAAAATACTTGTGAACTCCAGCTATCAATTCTTCATTTGAAGCGAATCTTCATCCACCAAGAAAAATTTTAAGTTTTGGGAAGAGATGGAAGTCTGACGGAGCCATATCAGGTGAATAAGGTGGACGTGGCAACAACTCATTCCTTAGTTTGTGTAATTTTGCCATGGTAATGGCATGTTTTTGATCCAGTGTCAAGAGTTGCAGCACCCACCTTGCAGACAATTTTTTCATTTCTAATTCTTCAGTTAAAATGTGATATACCCTCCCAGATGACATCTGGTAAGCGTGAGCAGTTTCACACACTTTCAATCGGCGATCCTCCACAACCATTTTGTGCACTTTTGCTATGATTTCTGGAATAGTGACACATTTTGGCCAATCACTGCAAGGATCATCATCTAAGCTCTCCCGACCAAATTTAAATTCATTTACCCACTTGCCAACAGTTTAATATGAAGGAGCAGAGTCCCCCAGTGTATTCTGGAAATCAGCATGAATGTCATACCTTTCTTTACGAATTACTTAATCCTTGCTCGAATCTCAATTTTTTCCACCTTCGCAAATCCCTACACTGGAACAACAACAGAGCCACATCACTGCCACAGCTCTCTTCCAAGAGCACTGATGTGGCATGTATTTACAGGCAACAGTCCAATGAATATCACGTGAACAACTCGTTGCACTAGTGCTGACCTCTCATGGTGATTCTGAGAACTTTTCAAACCATCCTCATAAAATAAATTCCACTTTGGGTCTGTAAATCTGACACAAGGCATGTAGATGTGCCACTTAAGGACTCCACATGACCAAACTGGTTATAGAGGAATTATTGCGAGTTGGGACTGTTAGAAAATCTGATAGTCCTTGGGCCTCTCCCATCCATTTAATATACCCAGATACTTTTAGATCATGTGGTGACTATCTGGGCTCAACTCCCACACAATACAGGACAAGTATCGTGTCCCAGGTATTCAGGACAGATTCCTATGAACCCCAGTGACATTCTGAAGAAAGTTATCACCACCCCTTTTGAACTGTATGAATTTCTTTGTAGGCCACACAGACTTAAAATGCAGCACAAACCTGGCAAAGATTTACTTTTTAGATTCTCCTGCTATGCTTATTTGGATGACATTTAAGTTTTCTCTACTTCCTAAGAGGAGCACAAAGAGTATGTCAAAGTAGTTTTCGATACTTTACACAAACTTGGAATCATCAGTTATTATAAACTTCAGCTGAGGCAGTCTCAAGTTACCTTTCTTGATCATTTGGTTTGCAACACTAGCAAATGGAATGATCAGGTTACACAAGTAACAGGTATGGCGAACTCCAGATTGCAGTCTAATGGTAGAATCCTAAAGCGATACAGTCCTTCAACAAAGGAAATTGCTTATAATACTTAAGTTCATCCAGTCTTGGAGTATTGTTCATCTGTATGGGACCCTTACCAGTTGGGTCTGATTCAAGAGATTGCGAAGGTCCAAAGAAGAGTGGCAAGATTCGTGACTGGTACATTTAGCCATCACGAGAGCATTACAGATCTCATAGAAAGTTTGAACTGGGACACACTTGCAGATAGATAATGCGCTAAATGGAAGGGGCTGCTTACTAGATTCCAAAATCCGATCTTTGCTGAGGATGTAGAGCATAGAGTATTACCACCAACTTTCAAATTATGCAATGATCACCATTCAAAGATAAGGGAAATTAGAGCTCGTATTGAGGTTCAAATGGTTCAAATGGCTCTGAGCACTATGCGACTTAACTTCTGAGATCATCAGTCACCTAGAACTTAGAACTAATTAAACCTAACTAACCTAAGGACATCACACACATCCATGCCCGAGGCAGGATTCGAACCTGCGACCGTAGCGGTCATGCAGTTCCAGACTGAAGCGCCTTTAACCGCACGGCCACACCGGCCGGCCGTATTGAGGTGTTCAGACACTTGTTTTTCCCTTGCACGATCTGCAAGTAGAACAGATGGGGGGAAATATGACTTTGGCGCAAATAGTGCCCTCCACCACACATGCTCAGTGGCTAGCAGAGTATATATGTAGATGTAGATGACCTACATCTCAAAGTGTTGAACTCATTCATCATTTTCCGTGACTATGGACCTTTCATGAATTACACCAATTCCTCAGTGTGATAAATTTTTATTGTAGACACCTGCCAAGTGCAGTAGCTACACAGACACCTTTTACAGATGTGCTATTCAGAAAGGACATTCAGGTTAAAAGACTACTGATTGGACTTCACAGATGCAATAAGTGTTTGACAAAATTGAATACTGCCTTTCCCAGGCTACAACCCTAGCTCACCCACCACCCATTGCCCAACTCACTACTACCACAGACCTGGGTGATCTTGCAATTTACACTGTCCTCCATCAATCAGCAACAGGTCCATAACAACCACGGTGTTTCTTTTCCAAAGAGCTGACAGACTCACAACATAAGTTGTTAACCTATGACAGAGATCTGTTGGTGGTGTATGAAGCAATATGGTACTTTAAAGATGATACTGAGGGCAGACTTATGGATATACGGATACATTTTTACACGTGTTTATACAGATCATCACCTCCTAGCAGATTGTATTCGAAATCCCACAAAAAATTGTAGTCCTCAGTGCTTCCACCACTTGGACTTCATCACACAATTCACAATAGCTGTCTCACATCTCTACGGTACAGCCAAAGTTGTAGTTTATTTGCTTTAATGGATATACCCTCTTTCAGTAGATACTGATTTTGATAAACTTGCAACAGTGCAACTAGCAGACCCACAGTTATGGGAACTTCTGCACTACAACACAATGGGATGGTGCATCAAAATCCACAACATCCACAGTTCTTCAAAACTAGTACTATGTGATGTCTCCCAAAACCACCTTAGTCTGTTGGTACCATGCGCCACAAGATGAGCGATTTTCAATAAACTGCTTGGAATTTCATATTCCAGGACTTTCCCAACAACAAAGCTTGTCACTGACCACTTCATCTGGCTCAGTGTCATGAAAGATGGTAAATCTTGGATGCAAGCTTGTACAGCCTGCCAGTGTTCCAAAATAGGACAACAAGCACAACCACAACCCAGCCATTATGCTATTCCTAAGGGTTGTTTTCAGCATGTCCATTTAGATCTCACTGGACCTCTTCCCATTACAAATGGGTATTGGGATTTTCTTTCAATGATTGAATGATATTGTTGATTGAGGCTACACCTGTCTTGGATATCACAGCTAAACCAAGTGCAAAAGCATTTGTCAGCCAACAAATTTCTCATTTTGGTTGCCCTGCCACAGTGACAACGGACCAATGTAGACAATTCAAGTCAGCACCTTTATTGTGAATTCTGTCAAGAATGTGGTATCCAACACTTTTCAACAACAGTTTACCATTCGCAAAGTAATTGTCTCATACAAGCCTGGCACTGCATCCTAAAAACTGCACTCATGTACCATGGAGGGGAATAGACAGATGCCTTCCTATGGACTTTCTGTATATGCATATGACTTATAAAGAAGATCTTCATGCATCTTTCATGGACCTCTTTTTATGGAGCAACCCACACTCTGTAGCTTTACCTTACTTACATGTACTATTAAACCTTTGGTAGCTGTGGCTGTGTCAAATATCGCTGAAAAGTAATTGGTGAAAGTAGGCTATTTCAAGTGATGTTGTCCACACTGGGTTTACAGTTCAAAACACTTTAATTTCACTTTGACATTAAATAACCTACTGTTTATGGCCAGACTGAGTCTCATTTACTATAATTTAGGCACAGATAAAGCGTAAGCCATATACTACACCCTGGTGATGTCCTGTTTTGTGATTGTTCAAGTGCAGCAATTTAACACTGAAGTGACGCAAAAGTTTACGTGTGGCAAGTATATCTTTAACATGCTCCCTAATTGCATTGTCCTTGCAAGTAGATAGTTATATCAAAATCAAAATGATGTGCACAGCACATATCATTTGGAATCAACATAATCCACAGCCCAGTCCCATCGTGACACTAAGCGTCACCCAAGACCAACACATTTCATAAATCCAACTGGGGTTCATAGTCAATCATTGAAAAATAGTTGCTGTATAAGCTCTCAGATGTGAAATTTAAGTAAAACTCTGCATCTTTTATAGTACATTGTGCAGTACTTTCAGGTATTGATTTCGGTCATATCGTAACATCCTGCAGACTGACTAAAATGGCTCCCAAAATGTTCCTTTTATAAGTTTGCAATAATCAAAACTACTCTCAGTTATTGTTGTCCACTGTCTTTTTTACAAGCCACAATTAAAGATTTCTATTTCTGAATAACTGAACAGTGGAGTAAGATTTGTTTGACTAAGGACTTTTAGATAAAACAATAATTGCTATTGGATTGTGCTGTCTAGTTTTCCAAAATATGGGATTTTAATTCAGTAAAAATGTTTTAGATAAGAATGATAATTACTCTGAAACTAAATGAGTACAAAAGTTACTATCTTATTTTCAGCATTAGCTGTATAGATACTTCACTTACATATACACATGAAGTCAATGCTCGGGTCAGTTACACCAAACAACACCTTAGAATCAGGAGTGCATTTATTCACCTCTTTACACAAGTAAGGCTTACAAAGAACTAACATGGCGGAACTGCACAAAGATAATGTTTAGCTTAGTTCAAAGACGATACTCAGATCGATACTGGTGTCAACTTCATTGGCGCCACAGAGCCCCTCCCCCGCAGTATGGAGTACACCTTAGAGGCTGGAGGGGGGGGGGGTGACTATGGCGTCATCAGGGTGGTCCACGGGAGCTGGACCACGGTAAGCTCAACAGCGTCGTCGGGGAGCTGTATTGGTAGATGTCATGAAGGAAGGTTTGGCCACCGAACCTGGAAGTCATTGAAGTGACCCGGGCGTTGTACTGAGCGCGCTGGTCGTGCGGTGACAGGTGGGCCGGCAGTTTGCGGGTGGAACAGAGCGACAACGACGATGTCTCCGGTGGACGTGGCAAACACACGAAGCATGTCCAGGTCGACGTGGGGCAAGAGGGGAACATAAAATAACAGTATTCAATATATTTGCAAAAAAGTTGGGGGGGGGGGGGGGGGGAAGAAAAATGTAACCAGAGGAAAGCATCCAACTGCTTTGTTACAACTCTTTAGCAGACTTTTCAGAACTACTGTAATTTACTACAGATAAAGAATAACCACAGATTGTCTGCAAAATCAAGCAACACATGGCTCAAGTAAAAATACCACCACTGCAAGTGCATGGACTCCAGAAAATCTTCATGCATAAAGCTCTGCAGGACTGTGACCATGTACTGCTGTTCAGCCAGCATTACACGTATCTTACTCAGGACCTCATAAAGTAGTTAGATGGGGTGATAATACACTTGCCATTTTGTTGCATGGTAAACTGACCACTGTTACAGTTAACTGACGAGGACCCTGCATGACACCATCAGTACACCTAGGAATGCCAGCAATCACATAGAGAATATTACACATTTTAACCTAGATGAAAACATAGTTATAACATGAGTGGGCTTACACCAGCTGCGACCTTAAGAGATCTCAGTCAGACTAATCAATGGCCTTGTTGTCATGGAAGGACAAGAAGGTGAGCAATGCGTCCACAATGGCACACCACCAGAAACATACTCCCAACAATACTGTCTCTCATGGGAGGCTGATTTGGAATCCATCACTTCCACATTTTTGACAGATGGGTTTCTCAGTCACAGATGCTAAAAGACACCTGCAACCTCAACTGTCAAAGTTAGAACACGACACATCAGCCTCACTGTCCCCTCAACTCAGCCACCACCACTCACCAACCCCAATCTCCACTTTCATTTTGGATAACCTCTGTGGTTACCACCTCATCTTGAGCAGTACCACCTCTTTTGACTGCTACCTGCCATACCCGCTGCACCTTCTTATTGCAGCAAGAAGTGGTCCACTCATTTCTCTGCTTATGCACAGGTGGTCACACATACCTGTGCAAAACTGAGCAGCAGTATCCTCCACCCCACCCCTGTCTGTGCTCTGCACTCCCAGCAGAGGGGGGAGCTCCGTGTTAACCTAGCAGGGAAGGACAAGAAGGTGAGCAATGCGTCCACAATGGCACACCACCAGAAACATACTCCCAACAATACTGTCTCTCATGGGAGGCTGATTTGGATTCCATCACTTCCACATTTTTGCCAGATGGGTTTCTCAGTCACAGATGCTAAAAGACACCTGCAACCTCAACTGTCATAGTTAGAACACGACACATCAACCTCACTGTCCCCTCAACTCAGCCACCACCACTCACCAACCCCAATCTCCACTTTCATTTTGGATAACCTCTGTGGTTACCACCTCATCTTGAGCAGTACCACCTCTTTTGACTGCTACCTGCCACACCCGCTGCACCTTCTTATTGCAGCAAGAAGTGGTCCACTCATTTCTCTGCTTATGCACAGGTGGTCACACATACCTGTGCAAAACTGAGCAGCAGTATCCTCCACCCCACCCCTCTCTGTGCTCTGCACTCCCAGCAGAGGGGGGAGCTCCGTGTTAACCTAGCAGGGATCGAGTACCCCATTGAGGAAATTATTTTGGACAGCACTGCTGCTTTGCTGTAACAACAATGTCTCATTCAGTCAGCTCTAGACTTGCATGTGTATGCATGCATTTTTCATGTCTCCATCTCTTAATTATGTGTAGATGTTTTGTATTTATGGTCTCCTTTATTCCATCTGCCATACCTATACCTTTGTCTACACAAAATATTCAATTTTTGAGAGTTTTAGTTCAATGAGCTTGGGTAACATATCAAATTGCTCACAAAACATGCAAAAATAACTGAAGAAATGGTTTTCATATGGCCACAGTTCCTTGCAAAGGCAATGAAATTCACCATAGTCTTTTTGTTTATGGTTGATATGATAAACCCATTCTCTAAGTTTCATCAAAGCAACTGCAAGTGAAAGCAACAGCTGGTTATCATCAGAACTACTACCATAAAGCTGTGTTACTTTGTTACACTATCGGATAGTTTTTTAAACAAAATCATGTAATGCATAGTAATTTTGTAAAATAAATTTTGAAAATGAGGTTAGTCTATTCTAAAACAATGTAAAAACTGTCTATTAACACACAAAGACATCAAAGATTTATTTATTTATTATTATTTTTATTATACACATTGTAGACCCTTTGTGGATCACATGAAGCTTCTACAGTTCTTCCTGCAGTTTTTCCATGAGACCCTCATTTTCTCGCTCATGCCTTTCTTTCTTTCATCAATCCACTTTGTACCGGTCATTTTGGCTCTTGTCTCTGGCTGGACTACCCACTTGCCTATTTTGCTTCTGTAAATGTTACAGTCTGCAGTGTCCTGAATGGTGAGTTGAGCATCAGTAAGGTCTCTTCGTACTTATTCGGCCCATGTCATACCTTTAAGGTTTTCAGAGGCTGTGAGTATCTGGCGTATGAGTCTATAGACAGGGAGTCTGTGTACGTGTAAATAGAATTTAAGGTGTCTTTTTCTAATGTCAGCAGCAGTATTTGAAATTTCCTCTGTAGTTTTGTTGGTTTGCAGTCTATATCCAGCTTCAGTTTTTCGTGGTCCAAGGATTTTCCTAATGATCTTCCATTCTTCTTTTTGTAGATTTTGTAATAGCATCTTATTATGGAGTGACAAGGTTTCTGCTGCGTATAGCACCTTGGATTTAATGACAGTGCTGTAGTGCCTGATTTTTGCATGCATGGACATGCAGTTTTTGTTGTAAAGTTGGTGTGTTCGACCGTAGGCTCTCTTTAGTTTCTTTGCTTGAGTTTCTTGAGATTTTTTTTCTTGTCAGTGGGTTCCAAAATTTCCCGCAGATATTTAAAATGTGGAACTCTATTTATTCGTCCATATTTTGTGGTGAGATTCTGTATGTTTAAGAGTGTACGCATAAATTCCGTTTTCTCAAAAGAAATTTGCAAGCCAACCTTCACGGCGCATTCCTTGAGTATTTCTATTTGATGTATTGCATTTTGTTCACTGTCTGTCAAAATTGCAAGGTCATCAGCAAAGGCTAAGCAGGTGACCACAGTTTTCCTTCCAATCTTCATTGGTTTCCATAGGCCACGTTTTCTAAGCTCACTATCCCATTACCTTATGACCTTGTCCAAAACGATATTGAACAGAATTGGAGATAGTACGTCTCCTTGTCTCACTCCAGTTCTGATCTCAAAACATTCTGAAATTTCACCCATGAATTTTACTTTAGAGGCTGTGTTGGAGAGTGTCTGTTCAATGAGCTTACATATTTTCTGGTCAAGTCCGAGTTCTATTAGAGTGTTGACAAGGGATTTACGGCCGACTGAGTCATACGCCTTCTTGAAGTTGATGAATGTAAGCTTATGTCTAATAGCTCTGTATTTCAACATTGTTTTTATATTAAAAATTTGTTCAGGCCAGGAACGTCCGGGTTGGAAACCCGCTTGATAATCCTCAACCTTGTGTTAAATTTGTCCCTGTGTTCTCTGAAATAGGCATGAAGAGAAGATCTTGTAGGTGACTGGTAGTAGTGAAATGCCTTGGTAAGTGTTGACACATGCACAATTCCAATCGCCGTGTAATTCTTTTGTTGTCCAAATTTCTTTGATAATTTCCGTGAGCTCCTCAAGTGATTTAGGGCCTAAATTTTTCAGTAGTTCTGTTACTATGTTGTCTTCACCATCCGCTTTGTTTTTTGTGAGATGTCGGATGTGCTTGAGGATTTCTTCTTTTGAGGGTGGTATTGATTCTTGGTTGGTGTGTGTGGGTTCAATAAGTGGGAATCTTTCTGTGGGTTCTGGACAATTGGTGAAATAAACTGCGATTTCTTTGCAGTTTTCTTCATTAGTAAGTGCTTATTTTCCATTTTGTTTTTTAAAACAGAGATTCTATGGTGTGTATCCTTGTATCCTATTTGCAAATGTCCTGTAGAAATCTCTTTTATTGTACTTCTGAAAGTCACTCTCCAGTTGTTCCAGTTGTTCGTTTAGGTATCTTCTCTTGGTTTGTCTGATGGTTCTGAGTGTTTCTTTCCGTACTTTGAAGAAATTTTGTTGTGATTCTGGCATTTTCTTGCTGCTGTATTTCTGGAAGGCCAATTTGTGTGCTTTAAGGTTGTCTTCACAATTGTCGCTCCATCAAGCATGTTTTTTTTTTCATTTTTCTCAGTGGTAGTAGTTCCTGTGCTTTACGTATAATCTTGTTTTTGAACTCTTCCCATGTGTTTGCTTCCTCTTTCTCCCATGCGTCCTTTATGTTTGTTTTGTGGAGACTGTTTACGTCGAATCTTCGCAGGTGTGATTTCTTGGGGTTGTACTTTCATGGAGTGAATTTTACTTTGACTCGTGTAAGGTAGTGGTCTGAGTCAATATTGGCACCTCTTTGGACTTGTAAATCATGAATTTCTTGTTGCTATGTGTGAGTGATTGCTATATCTGGAATTTTCCAAGTTCTTGAATAGGAGATGGCCAAGTTTTTTGCTTTCTGGGGTGCTTTCATAAAGATGTCGACATTATCTTCAGGTTGAATTGTCGGCAGAGATCAACTAGTCGCCTTCCATTTCTGTTGGTAAATCTGCGTGCAAGATATTTGCCTATAGTCTTCCTGTGTTCTTTCTCTCTGCCCAGTTGTGCATTAAAGTGCCCAGGGAGTAAGATGGGGTCGTTCTTGGGGATCTTCGCCATAGTCTCCTCCAGTTGGTTCCAGAAATTCTTCACTTCGGTAGGGTTTTTCTTGTTGTCTATGTGGTCCAGAAATTCTCCACTTCAGTAGGGTTTCTCTTGTTGTCTATGTTGGTTGGGGCATGAGCGTTGACAAGTGTATAATTTCTGTTGGTGCACTGTATACATGCTGTCATGAGTCTGTTGTTGACAGGAGTGACTTCATTGACGGAGTTTATGATCTTCTTGTGCGCAAGTATCGCCATTCCCTTTGCCAATTTGTCTATCAGTTTTGCTTTTGAATATGCGATAGTTACCATAATCGATGGTATCATCATCAGTATATTGTGTTTCCTGAAGTGCTAGTATTATTATTAATTATTTATTATTATTATTATTATTTATTTTTATTTATTTATTTATTTATTATTATTATTATTTATTTACTTTTTTTTTTTGAGTCAACAGTCTTCTGATGTGCCAACCTCTTCATCTCAGAGTAGCACTTGCAACCAATGTCTTCAATTATTTGCTGGATGTATTCCAATCTCTGTCTTCCTCTACAGTTTTTACCCTCTACAGCTTCCTCTACTACCATGGACATTTTCCCCTGATGTCTTAGCAGATGTCCTATCATCCTGTCCGTTCTTCTTGTCAGTGTTTTCGATATATTCCTTTCCTCTCTGAGTCAGCACAGAACCTCCTCATTCCTTAAATTATCAGTCGCACGTAATTTTCAACATTCAGACGTAGCACCGCACCTCAAATGCTTTGATTCTCATCTGTTCCAATTTCCCCACAGTCCATTTTTCGCAACCATACAATGCTGTGTTCCAAACTTATGTCTCAGAAATTTCTTCCTCAAATTATGGCTTGTGTCTGATACTAGTAGAATTCTTTTGGCCAGGAATTTTTTTTTGCCATTGCTAGTCTGCTTTTGATGTCCTCCTTGCCCTGTCCATCATTGGTATTTTGCTTCCTAGGTAGCAGAATTTCTTAACTTCTTCTGTTTCATGACCTTCAATCCTGAAAATTTATAATGTTTTAAAAACTGGAGCAAAATAGCTCCTTGAGTGTATTACTTTGTTTCACTTAATTTAAACATTATTTTAGGACAGGATAACAGCCTGGGGAAATTTTACTCTATTTAAAATTTATTGGGTTATCCTACAGGATCATAGTAAATTGACATTATTGTACTTTTTAGTATTAAAGGGACAAAAATAATAAGCATTCAGGGTGTGAGAGCATTGATCTTGGTACAGTCTCCAGAGACATTCTGCCATGAGAAGGAAATGGTCTTTGGACTGTGCAGAGAGAGGATAGTGTGATCTGAGTCTTGGTCTAAGGTAGTTGCATGCATTTATGTTGGCTAATAAAGTTGCTGAAAGCAAGGGGAAACAATAGCCGTAATTTTTCCCCAGGGCATGCAGCTTTACTGTATGGGGGAAAAAAAGGTATGAACGTGGATAAGCTACTATGAACAGCATAGTGAACACATTATTGTAGGCAAGATAGACATGAAGCCCACGCCTACCACAGTAATACAAGTTTATACACCAACTAGCTCTGAAGATGATAAGAGATTGAAGAAATGTATGATGTGGTAAGAGAAATTATTCAGATAGTTAAGGGAGATGAAAATTTAGTAGTCGTGGGGGCTGGAATGCAACTGTAGGAAAAGGAAGAAAAGGAAATAGGTGAATATGTAGTGGGGGTAAGAAATGAAAGGGGAAGCCACCTGGTAGAATTTTGCACAGAGCATAACTTAATCAAAGCTAACACTTGGTTTAAGAATCATGAAAGAAGGTTGTATACATGGAAGAGGCCTGGACAACTGGAAGGTTTCAGATAGATTATACACACATCAAAAAGTTTTGCACACTTGACTTATGTACCCCAACAAGTCGGCAGTCGCAGAGCACTGTCTGACCATAAATCATGAAATGGACTACCAACATACCAACGTCTTGGCACAGACATCTAAATACTGGGACAGCATCATTAGAGAGGCTATCAAAATTCATACCAGGGATGGACTCATCAACCGAGATTGTGGCTATAACCTCAGCATGGCATGGGAACCAGCACTGAGTCTAATTAAAAAGATGTTCAGCAGAGAAAATGAATGGGCAACCAGGGCAGATGAGGCAATTACACTGAAGCCACCACTAACGCCGATGCCAGCATTTCAGTGACCGCCGACATGTGGCTGCAGGCGCAGACCACAGAGAGAATGCCTCGCAGGGGGAGGGGAATTAAGATGGCTGCCCACACTCAGGAGCTCTGTTTGTCAGTACATCTGATGATGGTGACATATCTGATCACCAAAATATTGTGCTCGTTGGACACTATGGACTGGCAGTACACCCATGGACTGTTCGAGCAAGAAATACACCGGGATAAACTAAAGAATCAATGTTTATTTTGATCTCTATTCCAATTTTCTGTACCGGTTCCGGAACACTCGGAACAGAGGTGGTGCAAAACTAAGACAGAGACTCAATGTTCAAATGTGTGTGAATTCCTATGGGACCAAACTGCTGAGGCCATCGATCCCTAGACTTAAACACTACTTAAACTAACTTATGGTAAGAACAACACACACGCCCATGCCAAAGGGAGGACTCAAACCTCCGGCAAGAGGGGCCATGCAATCAGTGACATGGCGCTTCTAACCATGCGGCCACTCCGCACAGCGGTAAGACAGAGACTTAGGAACCAGGTTTTAAATTGTAAGATATTTCCAGGGGCAGATGTGGACTCTGACCACGATTTATTGGTTATGAACTGTAGATTAAAACTGAAGAAACTGCAAAAAGATAGGAATTTAAGGAGATGCTACCTGGATAAACTGAAAGGACCAGAGGTTGTAGACGTTTCATAGAGAATATTAGGAAGCGATTGACAAGAACAGGGGAAAGAAATGCAGTAGAAGAAGAATGGGTATCTCTGAGAGATGAAAAAGTGAAGGCAGCAGAGGATCAAGTAGGTAAAAAGACAAGGCCTATTAGAAATCCTTGGGTAACATAAGATATATTGAATTGACTAGAGGACAAATGTAAGGATGTAGAAGCATGTATCGCTAGGGTATGAGAGATACTGCTTACAGGAAAATTAAAGAGACCTTTGGAAAAAAGAGAACCACCTGTATGAATATCAAGAGCTCAGATGGGAAACCAGTCCTAAGCAAAGAAGGGATAGTGGAAAGGTGGAAGGAGTACACAGAGGGTCTACACAAGGACGATGTGCTTGAGGGCAATATTATGCAAATGGAAGAGGGCATAGATGAAGATGAAATGGGAGATAGGATACTGCATAAAGAATTTGACAGAGCACTGAAAGACCTGAGTCGAAACAAGGCCCCGGGAGTAGACAACATTCCATTAGAACTACTGACAGCCTTGGAAGAGCCAGTCCTGACAAAGTGCTTCCATCCCATGAGCAGATGTATGAGACAGGCAAAAACCCTCAGACTTCAAGAAGAATATAATAATTCCAATCACAAAGAAAGCAGGTGTTGACAGGTGCGAAAATTACCTAACTATCAGTTTAATAAGTCATGGTTGCAAAATACTAACACAAATACTTTACAGACAAATGGAAAAACTTGTAAAGGGACACCCTCCTGTAGCATTACTTTCCTCAACAGAAGTAGTCGATACCAGAACTAATTTTCGAATTTTGGACAGGTCAATATTATCTCAACTGTTTATCTGAAAAATTTCATACAATCTTATACGCAATATGTTATATTTCAAGCCAAAAAACTATGAAATTGAATTACTTTGTTTTCGTTATTACAATAAATATGTGCTAGCTCTGTATGTACAGTTAAAATTAGTTTTCTTAGAAACATTTGAAATTATGAAATATTTGGCACACTTAAAATTTCTATTATTAGTTATGCAATTTGGTACTGTTTATTATGTTTGTATCTGGATTCATTTATAAATTAACAGAAATTCATTTGTCAAGAAAATTTCTGAACCCTTTGGAATATTGTTATTACCGCAGAATGAGGAAGTAGTAGAGGGCATGCCTCTGATGTGATCAGACTTGTTTTTGTATTTTGAAAGAACAATGTAATTTTGGCTTTGTTAATGTGAAAATTCAAAAGACAGTGTGATATAGTAAAATGTGAAACAAATAAACACAAAAAAATCTGCACGGTCATTCATTGACATTATTTATTTCAATTGGAACATGGGAATCTAAAATGGGAAATTTTCAGCTTCAAGAACCAGACCCCTAGACATGAAGAACTGGAGCCAACTACAAGAAAAGACGATAGGTAAAAAGTTTATTGTAAATCCCACTACTCTCGAAACTTATTAAAGGAATTGGTTAGTTGATTTGTGAGGGTTGAAGGTACCAGACTACAAAGGCCATCGGTCCCTTGCTCCATGGCCATAAAATCCTACAAAAACAAGCAATTGAGATGACAAGGGACTACACAGAACCAGAAAGACACGGGCACAGACAAAGACCTGACAAAAGGAATTAAAAGTATACAGAGTGTTACAGTGGTTGGCCAACCATGAAAACAAAAAAGGAAACGCCAACCACTAAGAAACACACTAAAAACCACAATCTAAAACTATAGGCCGAAGGCCAGACTCAACACAAAAAAGGACACAAACCCTCAGATCAAATGATAAAAGCCCCCTGCATGAATAAAACTCAAAATTAAGTCTGCCATTGCAGCGTCATCCAATAAAAGTGCAGGGAGTCATCCAATAAAAGTGCAGGGAGCAGTGCAAAAATCTGCCTGAGCGCAGTTAAAAGTGGACAGACCAACAAAATGTGGACCACTGTCAAAGCTGACCTGCAGCAACATAAAGGTGGGTCCTCATGGCGCAATAAATAACCGTGCATCGTCCAGGTGTGGCCAATGCGCAGCCAGCAGAGGACAACAGTGTCCTTGTGAGAAACCCAAAAGGAGGAACACCATGCACCAGTAGTCCCCTTGACGACCTGAAGTTTGTTGGGTGAAGTCAGGGTACACCATTCATCACCCCAGGTATGAAGTACCTTCCACCACAAAACTGACCTGAGATCACACTTCAAAAGGCCAATCTCCAAGGCCGGTGAACTGACAGCCTGTTTGGCCAGTGCGTCAAGATGTTCATTACTTGGGATGCCGACATGACTCGGGGTCCACAGAAAAACGACGGAGCGGCTGCAATGGGCTAGAGTATGGATGGACTCCTGAATAGCCATTACCAGATGAGTGTGAGGAAAACATTGGTCGATAGCTCGTAAACCGCACAAGGAGTCACTACAGATAATGAAGGTCTCACTTGAGCAGAAGAGGATATGCTCTAGTGCACGAGAGATGGCGACCAGCTCTGCAGTGAAAACATGGCAACCAGCCGGCAATGAGCATTGTTCATAATGATCCCCTAGAGTAAGAGCATAACCAACTCGACCAGCAACCATTGAACCGTTGGTATAGACCACATCAGAGCCTTGAAACACGGCAAGGATTGAAAGAAAGTGGTGGTGGAGGGTCTCAGGAGGGACTGAATCCCTTGGGCCCTGTGCCAAATCAAGCCAAAAGCATGGGTGGGGTACACACCATGGGGGTATATGTAGAGGGACCCGGAAAAGAGGCAGAAGAGGGAAAATCTCAAGCCCAGAGAGAAGAGCCCAGACACGAACCGCGATCGTACACCCTGATTGGGGCCACCGTTCTGGAAGATGGACGACCGGGTTGGGGAACAGCAGACAGTAATTGGGATGCCCGCGCAAGCTACAAACATGTGCAGCATAAGCAGCAAGTAGTTGGTGGCCCCTGATCCACACTTGAGGGACACCACCCTCCACAAGTATGCTGTTGACAGAGCTTGTGTGGAAAGCTCTAGTGGCAAGTCGGATCCTGCTGTGAAGGATGGGGTCAAGCAACCGCAGCATGGAAAGGGATGCCGAACCATAAACCAGGCTCCCATAATCTAGATGGGACTGAATTAAAGCCTGGTACAGTTGTAGAAGGGTAGACCGATCGGCACCCCAGCTGGTGTGACTCAAGCAACGAAGAGTGTTAAGATGCCACCAGCAGGTTTGTTTAAGCTGCTGAATATGAGGGAGACAAGTTAACCAGGTATCAAAAACCAATCCCAAAAACCAATGCATCTTCACCACAGCAAGAGGTTCGCCGTCAAGATAAAGCCATGGCTCAGGGTAAACAGTGCGACGCTGGCACAGTGCATAACACAGGTCTTCGCAGCCGAAAACTGGAAGCCACGTGCTACAGCCCAAGACTGCACCTTGCGGATAGTGCCCTGCAGCTGCCATTCAGCAGCTGCAATGCCAGTGGAGCTATAGCATAGGCAGAAGTCATCAGCATACAAGGAAGCTGAGACAGATGTTCCCACCGCTGCAGTGAGCCCATTAATTGCAACTAAAAAGAGACATACATTCAAGACAGATCCTTGTGGGACCCCATTTTCCTGAACTCAGGAGGAACTATGGGAGGCCGCAACTTGTATGCGGAAGGTACAAAGCAACAGAAAATTTTGTACAAAAATTGGGAGTGGGCCCTGAAGACACCACCCATCAAGCATGGTGAGGATGTGATATCACCATGTCGTATCGTACGCCTTCCGCCTGTCAAAAAAGATGGCAACCAGATGCCGACGGCGGGCAAAGGCCGTACGGATGGCAGACTCTAGGCAGACCAGATTATTGGTGCTAGAGCGGCCCTTATGAAACCCATCCTGAGACAGAGCCAGAGGGCCCTGAGACTCAAGTATCCAACTCAACCTCTGGCTCACCATGCATTCGAGCAACTTGCAAAGAACATTGGTGAGGCTAATGGGGAAGTTGCTGTCCACCTCCAGTGGGTTCTTGCTAGGTTTCGACACGGGGATTATGATGCTTTCCCGCCATTGCTACAGGACCTCACCCTCAACCCAGATACGGTTGAAAAGGTCTAGGAGGCGTCACTGGCAGTCCACCGAGAGGTGTTTGAGCATCTGACAGTGGATGTGATCTGGTCCAGGAGCCGTATCAAGGCAAGCGGCTAGGGCACTTTGGAATTCCCACTCACTGAGCAGAGCGTCATACGATTCAGGGTGGCGTGTGTGGAATGAAAGACTACAACATTCCAACTGCTCTTTCAGGGAGTGGGAGGCCAGCAGGTAATTTGCAGAAGCAGAACTCTGAACAAAATGCTCTGCTAAGCAGTTTTCAATCATGTCAGTGTCAGTACAGACTGCACCACTCAGTGAAAGCCCAGGTACACTGACGGGGGTCCGTTAGCCATAGAGTTGCCTAATCTTGGCCCAAACCTACAATGGAGAGGTACGGAGGCCAATGGTGGCAACGTACCTTTCCCAGCACTCCTGCTTGCGTCAGAAAATGAGGCGGCAGGCTCGCCCACGGAGCCGTTTAAAGGCGATGAGGTGTTCCAATGATGGATGCTGTTTATAACGCTGGAGGGCCCACCTGCAATCTCTAATTGCCTCAGTGATCTCGGGTGACCACCAAGTCACAGTCCGCGCCGAGGGGACCCAGAAGAACAGGGAATTGCAGATTCTGCAGCAGTAACAATGCCAGTGGCGATCGAGTGAACCACCGCATCAATGGCGTCATTGGAAAGAGGCTCAATAGTGGCAATGGAGATGAACAAGTCCCAGTCAGCCTTATTCATAGCCCATCTGCAGGGGCACCCAGAAGAGTGACGCTGTGGCAGTGACAGAAAGATCGGAAAGTGGTCACTACTGCGCAAGTCGTCATGCACACTCCATTGGACAGATGGTAAAAGGCCAGGGCTGCAGATCGAAAGGTTGATGGCTGAGTATGCGCCATGTGCCACACTGAAATGTGTGAAGGCACCATTATTTAAGAGGGAAAGGTCAAGCTGTGCCCACACTTGCTCAATGACAGTGCCTTGGCCTGTTGACACCGATCCACCCCCCAGAGGGTTATGGGCTTTGAAGTCGCCCAGTAACAGAAAAGATGGCAGCAATTGGGCTATCAACGCATCCAATACTTGCTGCGGGACAACTCCATCTGGTGAAAGATAGAGACTGCAGACAGTAACAGTCTGAAGCGTCCACACCCGAACAGCGACAGACTCTAAAGGTATTTGAAGAGGGACACACTCGCTGTAAAGAGAGTTAAGGACATAAATGCAGACGCCACCAGATACCCTCTCATAAACCACCAGTTCCTATAATAACCACGACAGCCATGGAGGGCGGGGGTTCGCATCACCGGAAACCAAGTTTCCTGGAGAGCAGCGCAGAAGAAAGGGCGAAGGCTGATAAGTTGCCGGAGCTCAGCAAGGTGGTGGAAAAAACCACTGCAATTCCACTGGAGAATGACATTGTCCACAGTTGAAATAGGTGTGAAGGGACCGAGGAGGCAGATTATACCACTGGGTCACCTGCTGCCATCGATTGAGTTCCTGTGTGAGCTACATCCATTGTGTCTGAGGGTCTGGCGAGATCTAGGTCCTCAGCTGATGCCAGAATCTCCACCTCACCCTGAGATGCAGAGCTTGTAGGTAGTGGTGGAGTGGGTGCCACTGCAATTTCCCTGGTCTTAGGGGTCTTTGATTTCGATTTCTCGTGCTGTTCCTTTGGTTGCCCTAGCTAGGAGGGCTTCATTGATTCAGTCTCTGGGACTGAAGAGGACCGCGAAGCCCTATGTCCAGTGACCTGTGGCTTCTTCAGCCACTAGCGGGTGTTGGCTGTGCCGGTGGTAGGAAACAGGGAAGGGAGTGACCAAAGGGATCCCTTCCCAGTGAGAGAAGCCAAAGAAGACTCATGCTTCTCCGGCTTAGGAGTGGGGACTGGTGTCCCTGATGGTTGGGGGGGTGCTACTCCCAAGGTAGGTGGTGCGGTAGCAACTGGGAGGGAAGTGTCCCCCCACGATCAAGGGGCAGGAGTGGTTTTACGACTCTGAGAGCTGACTACAATTGGTTCAACGGATGGGGCTGTAACAGTAGTGACAGTAGCGGCATAATATGTTGTCATGCGTACAGGATGGAGCCTTTCAAATTTCCTTTTAGCCTCAGTGTAGGTCAGTCAGTCCAGGATCTTGTATTCCATGATTTTCCTTTCCTTCTGTAGAATCGTGCAGTCCGGCGAGCAAGGGGGATGTTGCTCTCCACAGTTAACACAGATAGGAGGCGAGGCACATGGAGTATTGGGATGGGATGGACGACCACAATCTCGACATATGAGGCTGGAAACACAGCAGGAAGACATATGGATGAACTTCCAACTCTTAAAGCACCGCATCGGGGGAGGGATATATGGTTTGACATCACAGCAGTTGACCATCACCTTCACCTTCTCGGGTAATGTGTCACCCTCGAAGGCCAAGATGAAGGCACCGGTGGCAACCTGATTATCCCTCGGACCCCGGTGGACGCGCCGGATGAAAAGGACACCTTGTTGCTCTAAGTTGGCGTACAGCTCGTCATCGGACTGTAAAAGAAGATCCCTGTGGAAGATAATGCCCTGGACCATATTTAAGCTTTTATGGGGCATGATAGTAACAGAAATATCCCCCATCTTCTTACAAGCAAGTAATGCCCGTGACTGGGCAGAGGATGCTGTCTTTATCAAGATTGACCCAGACCGCATTTTTGACAAGCCCTCCACCTCCCCAAACTTGTCCTCTAAATGCTCTACAAAGAACTGAGGCTTCATGGACACAAAGGATTCCCCATCAACTCTCGTACATACTAGATACCGGAGCGAATAAGTCTCGCTATCAGTCTTAGCCTTTCGTTCCTCCCATGGTGTGGCCAGGGGAGGGGGGGGGGGGACGATTTGGGGTCACACGTATTTGCATTAAATTGAGCCCTCAAACACTTTGAGGACTCCAGAATGAGATTTTCACTCTGCAGCGGAGTGTGCACTGATATGAAACTTCCTGGCAGTATCTCGTCTCCTACCTTCCAAACTTTACAGAAGCTCTCCTGCGAACCTTGCAGAACTAGCACTCCTGAAAGAAAGGATATTGCGGAGACATGGCTTAGCCACAGCCTGGGAGATGTTTCCAGAATGAGACTGGTAGAAGTAAAGCTGTGAGACCGGGCGTGAGTCGTGCTTCGGTAGCTCAGTCGGTATAGCACTTGCCCGTGAAAGGCAAGGGTCCCGAGTTCGAGTCTCGGTCGGGCACACAGTTTTAATCTGCCAGGAAGTTTCACTTTGAGGACTGCTGATGGCTGGTCACCAGCAAGAGATGATGTACCATGCTTCATTGCCGGTCATCCGCCCTGATGCCACCCACTCCAACCAAGGGCCCTCCCCACGGACGAAGGCCCACCTGGCAGGATGGCCATGCCGGGAGTCCCGATGCCCCAGGGAGATGGGCATCTACTCCAGGGAATAGGTGCAGAGTTAACGGCACAGGCATCAGCAGAGCAATCCCTGTGTTGTCAGGGGGCTACAACCAACAGGGTACATGGCAGCCCCACCACAATGCACTGGCTACCGTGCTGGATATTAGGTGCAAGGCAGGCCATGGTCGTAGACTCCGCAGAAAGTGACACTGCGCAGTGCGTGGCGGAAAACCCACCCAGGAATGTATCCTCACCCAAGAGATGGAGAACAAGTGGGATGACGAGAAAGCAGGTGAAAGATCCGAATGCATTATGGAAATAATGCACCATGTAAGGCACACTTCCCCAATTGGCTCGCTCTTCGGAAAAATTTCGAAATATGGAGGTCAAACCTGAGAGGGGACCATCACATAGAGGCTGAAACATTTGAGACTCCTTTTAGTCACCTCTTACAACAGGTAGGAATACCGTGGGCCTATTCTAACCCCCGAACCCACAGGGGGGATTAAAAGAATTAACAATAAAGACAGTTGTGATGACAAAAGGAGGGAGGGATAGATTACAAACTGGTAGAAGCTGACTTTTGTGAAGATCAGTATCAGCTTGGATTCCATAGAAATGTTGGAACACACAAGGCAATTCTGTCCCTACAACTTATCTTAGAAGATAGGTTAAGGAAGGGCAAACCTATGTGTCTAGCATTTGCAGACTTAGAGAAAGCTTTTGACAACATTGTCTGGAATACTCTCTTTCCATTTCTAAACGTGGCAGAGGTCAAATACAGGGAGTGAAAGGCTATTTACAATTTGTACAGAAACCAGATGGCAGTTATAAGAGTCGAGGGACATGAAAGGGAAGTAGTGGTTGAGAAAGGAGTGAGACAGGGTTGTAGCCTATCCCCGATGTTATTCAATTTGTCTATTGAGCAAGCAGTAAAGGAAACAAAAGACAAATCTGGAGTAGTAATTAAAATCTTTGGAGAAGAAATAAAAACTTTGAGGTTTGCTGACAACATTATAATTCTGTCAGAGACAGCAAAAGACCTGGAAGAGCAGCTGAATGGAATGGACAGTGTCTTGAAAGGAGGATATAAGATGAACAAACAACAGCAAAATGAGGATAATGGAATGTAGTCGAATTAAATCAGGTGACGCTGAGGATATTAGATTAGGAAATGAGACACTTATAGTAGTAAAGGAGTTTTGCTATTTGGGGAGCAAAATAACTTATGATGGTCAAAGTAGAGTGGATATAAAATGCAGACTGGCTATGGCAAGGGAAGCGTTTCTGAAGAAGAGAAATTTGTTAACATCGAGTATAGATTTAAGTGTCACGAAGTCTTTTCTGAAAGTATTTGTATGGAGTGTAGCTTTGTATAGAAGTGAAACAATGGATGACAAACTGTTTAGACAAGAAGAGAATAGAAGCTTTTGAAGGTGGTGCTACAGAAGAATGCTGAAGATTAGATAGGTAGATCCCATAACTAATGAGGAGGCACTGAATAGAATTAAGAAAAAGAGGTATTTGTGGCACAACTTGACTAGAAGAAGGGATCGGTTGGTAGGGCACATTGTGAGGTATCAAGGGATCACTAATTTAGTACTAGAGGCAAGCGTGGAGGGTAAAAATCATACAGGGAGACCAAGAACTGAATACGCTAAGCAGATTCAGAAGGATGTAGGTTTCAGCAGTTATTCGGAGATGAAGGGGCTTGCATAGAAGAGAGCAGCATGGAGAGCTGCATCAGACCAGTCTCTGGACTGAAGATCATAACAACAACAACAACAACAACAACAACAACAACAACAACAACGACAATAAAGTTTATGCAGATGTATCCACTGCATTTGTTATTTATAGTAGTCATAAATACCAGCCCGTACTATGATTTACTTACATCTGTGACCCCTCACATCAGTCGTGAAATGAACAATTCTTTTAATTTTTGCCATTTTTCTTTGTGACGGTATGGCTCTCACATAACAGTCCAGCCAGCATGCCACTTCTGGATTGCATTGATGACACGATTGCAGGGCAGGATGTGAAGTGTTCTCAGTGTGCACAAACAGCATTGAAAACTGGGTGCATCAATGACTTGAGACTCATCCCTGCCAACATCATCAAACCTTTGGCATATCAGCAATATCTACCACTTATGAATCCATCCTCACACCATGAGTACAACTCCACTGATAATAGTATTACCAGTGTGCAATGATCCCAAAGTGTTTGTAGAAACATTTTCATGTCATCTACACCTTTCGTGTCACTTGTGCTATATGAACATTCACATACCACCTCTCAGCAACTATTCGTGTGTCATGAACAATTGATGGCCGTGTTGCCTCACACTATGGGCCTCCATTTAGATTTAGAGGATGGTGCTTTTGTGGGCAATGTTCAAAACTGAGTGCAACCTATGTGTGATGCAAGTTGTGTGTCTCCTGCATCTTCGACATCAACAATGCCAACATCCGGTTCGTTGCCATTTCACCACAGCAAACTGGACTTCATGGACAATTGCCAGACACCTTGCCTGCCACAAGAGGCAATGCTGCAAACTTGCCCTTCACTTCATGTCTGAAGCTTAGTACTCACTTCAAATTGCTACTTTTATATGTCACCAACCTCTCCTTGTGGTGCACGATGGCTGACAATATTTTTATAGCAACAGGAGTCCTCAATGACAAGGCTAGATCCATCAGTTTACTCTGCAATCTAGAAGTCAAGCAGATGTCAACAGTGATGACATATTGTTACCACCTAAAATGAACAAATGCGACACAGTGAAAATTAGACTCCTACAATGCCTCTCAAGAACCCCTCAACAACAAGTGCAGGAGGCTTTGTATGAGCAACAGCTACACTATAACAATCCATTACACCTCTGGTGGCATCTCCACGCAAACGTTGAGCATGCCCTCATGCTAGACATGGTACTATGGACACTGCGGGTGTTAAACTACCAATGGAACTACAACTAACGATGATTATGCATGAGTCTGAATCTCTTGACAAATGACTCATATTAACTGACCGTATGTTCTCCATCATCCTTTACTGTCAATTAATAAACAACCAGGATGATGACACCCCAGGCAGCACATGGGTGTTATCATCTTCAAGGCCACCACTGCTAGCCATACCAGCTCGATGCAACCTGAGTGCGACGTCATACCACACTATCCAGCTCCAACAAGCTGTAGCAAGAACACGCCATCCCTGCCATGTGACAAGGACACATCCAGCAACATGACCTCATCATGATAGTTCTGCTACTTTCATACAACCTTCAGGCACACAGCTCCAAAATGTAGAAAACCGTGTGAGTTCCCAAATGTCTTCAGCGAACTGAAGTTTGAGCTTCAGCCCACTCATCACAATATAGTCACCTATCACCCTCGCATGTTGCACAGACTCACTTCATGTCTATGGCACCTATGGACAGATGCCTCTTCATTCAAGAACTAACTACAAAACAATTCTTTCTTATGAATATGGGCTCTGTCAGTTCCCTGCCCTTTGACGGCATGGCCACTTTCAAGCCATCATTGATTATTATTCTACACACAGGAGCTGATTCAGGAATCGCCATCCATGACACCCTTCGTGCACTGTTCAGCTTACACTGGATTTACAATGCACCTGGACATTTTAGAGCATGGACATGTGTGAACCTATAATCGAAATGGGCTTCCTATGTAACCATAAACTTTTGCCTGATGTAGGGCACACAGCATTAATGTTCCACATTAGTGGGGCTCAGGTTCAAGGACGATTCTCTAAGACTATTCTCACTACACCTCGTTCTACCAGACCCATTTCTACTCATGAGTCTATGACAGAAACAGCCCACCAGTGCATCACTATGATTGAAAGCATTCTCTCCACTCAACAGCAATACATTGGCTCCTTCACAGCAGCATGATTACTTTGTATCGAAAATTCTGACCTCTACCACCGCATAAACATCTTGGAAGCCAAAGATACAACAGCATGCACACAAAAATGTGAGCTTCCTTCAAAATGGCTAGCTATGACAAACAGGATGCCACCCCATGCTCCACACCCCCTTGCAACCATGGCACAGACTTCATAGGCATTCCGCTGTGCCACATGCCAATGCTAGATGTCAACAATCACTTCGAACCAGCCACTGCAGACGAGGTGCCCCCCTGTTCCTCATCACCTGTCTACACACCAGTGTTGGTACAGCACTCACTGCAACGACTGGGGCCATCAATCAACAACATCACACACTTCAAGGCCAGTATGCTGCTACCTGCAGTGTTAGTAAACAGTGCACTGGCCCCAGCAACTGCCCACATTCAGCCTTGTCTCTGTGCAGTATGTGATGTTGCAATGGGCAGGACTGACTACAGATGGTCCTCCCATCAGATACAAACCTTGTCGCCTGTGTCCAGCAGATTTACCAACAGCTAAAAATACCATTCACAGACTCATACAAGCAGGTATTTTCCACCCATCTGTCAGCCCCTTGGCATCATGAATTAAATATATTGCCAAGAAAGATGGTAGTACAACAAGACTTCATGGCAACTGGAGAGTTCTTAACTCTAGAACAACCCATGACAACTACCCTGTCCTGAATCTCCAGGATTCCTCATGCGCTCACATGCCAACAATCTTCAATGTCAATGACCGCTAGCATGTATTCCTACACATTCAGATGCATCCTGATGATAAAAGGACATCTTAACACCATTCAGACTTTATGAATACCTCTTAATGCCTTATGGCTTAACAAAATGCTGCACAAGTGTAGCAGTGGTTCACTGATGGCCTACTCTGCTGGGTAATGTTTATTTTCACACCGTCTAGTCACAAACACATCAGTCTACTTGCTAGAGGTGGCAAAAAATAACGTAACTGACAGAAATAACCGGTTACTGAGAAGTAACGGTTACTGCGATAACCGTTCCTCTGATGCAGGCAGTTATTTCAATAACTGTCTAATGTCAACAGTACCTCGCGTCATCTGTTGGCCGAAGATCGTCAACTTATCGGAGATCTGGCTAGGAAAGAAGGAGAGGGTAGACCATTTGGAAGGCGTTCTATAGGCCATGGGAATAACGGTGAGACTGCGCGCCATCTGTTGATAAGAACTGTGTACTATATCGTTACTTTTAGCACAAACAATTAAATAAAGTTAATGTCCGAGCAGTGGCTGATAGGAGCTGCAGTACAGGCATTAACAAGTACGGTCTTTCCCTTAAGCCACCGCCTCATACGTCAATTTAGCTTGGACGGGTAGTATAAAGAGAGGTACCATAAGGAATTCGAGCGACTATGGGAATAACTGTCAGAGATCTGTATTTTCCTCTGGCAGTTATATTTATTGGCTCACAGTTCTCGCTCTCTGGGGAGTGTCTCCCGACAATAGTGATGTGCTAACTGCGATTTTCCTATATCAGTGATTTCTGTGAATGCTACTTTTCAGTATCTGTTATTCTTAACTGCGATTTGTCGCAGTTAAGAGTCGCAGTTAAGGAACCTACGTCGTGAATCTCTCCGCCACTGTTATTTCTGCAACTTCTGCTACTTCCGAGATTTCTGCGATTTCTGCTACTTCTGCGATTTCCGTGACTTCTGCTACTTCTGCGATTTCTGTGACTTCTGCTACTTCTGCGATTTCTGCGACTTACCACCGTATGAAAAAGTTACATCTGTCCACAGAGAAAATTGCATCTCAACAAACGTGTCATTGGTAAGTATGTTTTACGTTTGTTGTTCCGTTGGCTTTAATTTTGTATCAAAGAAACAACTGTGAAAATATTAATAGTGTAATTAATATGTAAGTAGCCATACAGTACCGTAATAGTTCGTGTTTAGAAAATGAATTCTAACATATTGTTATGTTCACAGGTACCCGAACTACATTTCAGTCACTCAGTAAAGTGATAACTCAAAATATCATTGTCAACAGATCTGGAGTAATTGCCACTGCGTCTTTAGACCGTTTTCGTCAGACGAGAGGTTAGTTTCTAAGTGTTTTGATGAACTTAATTACTTCAGTGAGATCGTTCTTGCAAATGTGAAATATACCCCATTGAGTGGCTTTCATTACAGCAAATATTAGCAATCTACTCTGTCAATTATATTGCTTGTAATTAGTGACAGCAAAAATTGTCTAATAATCCTTGTGATTTTGCAGACACAGTTCTGACTCTGATTATTGGTTGCTCTGCGTATCTATCCACATCAAGACTGTTGAAGGAGACTCGTGAAGATTCAAGACAGCTCTTAGAGGATTTGCAATTTAAAAGTGACATAATTGTGAAATAAGTGTGCAGATGAGTGATTAAACTGTGTGTTATTGAAGTTGTTGTGCGATTTTAAAGGAATAATAAATGTTAAATACAGTGAGTGAATAATGAAAATCTCATTTTCCTCATGTTAAGCCGCCCAATACCCGTAATTTTCCGCCACTTATTTATTGGTAAACACTTGTTGGAGAGTGACATGCCGCCCCCCCCCCCCTTTCTCCACAATCTTGGTGTGACACTGACCTGTAACATATCCCGAAGTCTACAATATGCATTTTGAAGCTGTTGATATGAAAGTGGGAAGTACAGATCTTCCAGTTAAATCAGGAATAGCTTAAGTGCATTACTTGAAAGTAACACAGGAAAAGCTTACTTATGTAGGAGGAAGTAGTGTCGGCAAAAAGTTCTTGTGTGTGAAGTTGCCATGTAGAACACCAGATGTAAAACTTTTCTCCCGAGTCTTGAACTATGTCTGAACAAAAGTGAGGCATTCATATGATTGGTTCAAAAATGGTTCAAATGGCTCTGAGCACTATGGGACTCAACTGCTGAGGTCATTAGTCCCCTAGAACTTAGAACTAGTTAAACCTAACTAACCTAAGGACATCACAAACATCCATGCCCGAGGCAGGATTCGAACCTGCGACCGTAGCGGTCTTGCGGTTCCAGACTGCAGCGCCTTTAACCGCACGGCCACTTCGGCCGGCCATTCATATGATTCAATAATACTGTTTTCATTTCACTACTATTATACAGATGTGTGAGTTCTGCTGTGTTAACATTGCAAAGTCCTGTAGGCATGTGGAGTATTAACCAAAACTGTCATATTGGAAGCAGAATCAAGCACATTTGTTACGTTACTTGATATTTTCAGGTGAAAAAGGCAATGTTGCATCTTATTAATGTAATATATTCAGAGTCACAGCTGTGTTTGACCAACCATAACTGGTGCTGAATGTGCATGTCGTCATATAATGTGAAGGGCTTATTGCAATAGTGGTACAAGTCCATTACCTCCACTTTTCTGTCCATAATGCTTCTGAAATTAATGATCCAAATAAACAGAAATAACGGTTCATCTCTAGCAAGAAGCCATATGTTTGAATATTTCTGGTATCTCAAATGCAGATTTTTCAGCGCTCATTTAACTTTACGACTCTGTATCTCAAAATGAACAAAAATGGACGTGTACCAGTATTGAAATGAACCCTTCATATGCACACACAGCACGTCTATCTCGTGAGGCACAAGGCTCTCATAACGAAGTATGTACGTCGGTCAACAGATGGCACTAGGAAAAGAATGTTAACTGCGCTTTTTAGTTGCTACTTGCGACTCTTAGTTGCGATTTGTCACGGAAATCGCAGTTTGACTCGGTAGCGAATACCGTAGTATGAACTTTGCTTGACATATGGCACTGCTAACTGCGCTTTTTAGTTTCTACTTGCGACTCTTAGTTGCGATTTGTCACAGAAATCGCAGTTAGATAGGTAGCGAATAGCGTAGTATGAACTTTGCTCGACAGATGGCACTGCTAACTGCGCTTTTTAGCTGCTACTTGCGACTTGTCACAGAAATCGCAGTTGGGCTCGATAGCGTGTCGCAGAGGAGCGTAGTACGAACTTTGGCCAATAGATGGCAGTTTTAACTGTGCTTTTTAGTTGCTACTTGCGACTCTTAGTTGCGACTTGTCACTGAAATCGCAGTTGGACTCGATAGCGTGTCGCAGAGATGAGCGTAGTACGAACTTTGGCCAACAGATGGCACTGTTAACTGCGCTTTTTAGTTGCTACTTGCGACTTCTAGCCGCGACTTGTCACTGAAATCGCAGAAAGCAGTACGGAATTCGGCCAACAGATAGCTCATGGCGTTGAATGTGAAATGCCACTTGTGACTGCTAACTGTGACTGAAATCGCAGTTAGATTTTGTAAAGTTGTTATTGTGATATCTGTGACTTCTCAATCACTGTGATTTCTAACAGATACGCGATTTCTTGCCCACCACTACCCGACAGTACGCACTTGGCTGTTTTGACGTTTGGCTGTCGGAAGTCACGGACTGTCCCTTCAGTAAACACTTTGCTCATTGCTGCGAGGACGGTTTTCATGCAATTGCATCAGTATGGAGATCACTGAGTTGCACACGTGAATACTGTAGGAATTAGTTAAGCACAAAGTAATTTCCATCTTATGTTTTAGTCCTTCATGTTCAATAAACAGAATAGTGTAAAAGTTCCGCAGTTGGCCCATACTGAAATTTACGTAATTGATATATGTGCGTACAGATACGCCGAAATATTCTGCCGATTAGTGTCAGTTTTTTTTTTCTTTCTGTGGATCTCAGTTGTTATAACGAAATGTGCGTAAAATATGGAAAATAAATGTGGTTAAAAAGTTAACACAAGGCTATACTGCTCATAAGTCTGCTACCTCAGTTTATTTCGCATTCACATGTAGGGGGACCAAACTGGGGAATATGAAGTACCCTGAGCTTAGATATAATGTAATGGATAATGCTAAATGGCCCAAAAATATTGAGATGTATCGTTTTTTTTTATTCCAGAGTGTCGCCAATACTCCTGCAAAATAATCTTTTCTGTGACAAACAGGCCGCATCTCGTGGTCGTGCGGTAACGTTCTCGCTTCCCACGCTCGGGTTCCCGGGTTCGATTCCCGGCGGGGTCAGGGATTTTCTCTGCCTCGTGATGGCTGGGTGTTGCGTGCTGTCCTTAGGTTAGTTAGGTTTAAGTAGTTCTAAGTTCTAGGGGACTTATGACCACAGCAGTTGAGTCCCATAGTGCTCAGAGCCATTTGAACCATTTGTGACAAACAGAAAGAAGAATTAAGTGTAAACGGGTCACATACTGCTCAGAAAGTTACTCCCATAATGCCTGTGTCTTAGAACTAAACTTAATGTGTTATCACTTTTTATAGAAGTGAAGCCAGTTTTACTGTGTCTGTGTAAACATTGGTTATCAGCACAAGAAGCAGGGTAGTATAACTGAATTGAATGCCTAAATTCAATAAGTGCATGGTGCAGAACACCTGCTTCCTTCGGTGGTGTATCTAAATATACCAACAGAAAATCTAGTGTTAAAGAAATTGACTTAAAAAGCTACTGCTTTGGACTTATTAAATCTTATTATAATAATTGTTGTCTAGTATACCATTCTCCAGATGGCAACTTTGAAAATTTTCTCATCTAAATAGAATCTTGGCTGTGCTATTTTATGCACTTGAAATCAGAAATTGCACTGGGTGTTCATTTCAATGTACGCTTTTGCAAGGAGAGATCTAAGGAGGAAAATTTATGAATCTATTAACAATTTATGGACTATTTGTAGCATGTCATTCACCAACCAGAGGTGATGCCTGCCTTGACACTGTTATCCCAAATCTAAATACATGGGACTATGAGATGACTTTAGTTGACCCAATGACGTCTGCCAACAGAGCACTAGTCATGGGACTTTGTACAAAGAGAACTAATAATCAACCAGCTGTTTCCTAGCATTCTTATTATGTATTCACAAAAAGGATCATTAACAAGGAAACATTAAACTCTTTTCAAACAGCACTATCTGCAGTAGACTCACAGGTGGGATTACAAGGGGTCGACAGAAGCGACCGATCCCACGCGTCGGCTTTGACCCGTGACGTAAGGGTGTTGTCGTGTGTGACGTCATGACGGAGTGGAATTTGGTTTGAGTGTGGCTGTCTCCAGTTCTGTTTTATCCTACTTTATTTACTTTTCTGATCAGTTCGTTCTATCCCGTGAGATTTTTTTTTAAAAAGACAAAAAACACTAATCAGCTACTGACGCATCTTTATCTTCTATGGGTTGCAGGGGTTACGACCCCTGGGGAGGTGGGTGGGTATACATGCATGGCTGTCTTCACTTACAAGTTGTAGCTACGCAAGGTGTCTAAATTTGTTTATAATTAGTTTGCCCCCTACCCAAAACACCCCATTTCCCGCGCTTGTCCCGTTAGTGTCATTAGGCTTCTTGTGGAAAGTGTGTGTGTTTCTTTTTGTTTCCGCCATATTTGTGACGTCATGGGTCAAAGCAGACGGGCGGGATCGGACGCTTCCGTATTTCCATTACAAGAAATGGCTGTGATTAATGCATTCAAAGAGTTATTTCAGACCATCAAAACCAAATTTGATTATAGCTATCCACAGAAGACCAAAAAATGTCGCAACACAGGCAAACTCTGTGTGTGGTAAAGTATTTTGTCTTAACAGACATGACATTTAAGCATTTTTGAGAATTTCAGCCAGTTTTCTTTTACATAGAAACTAAGACTTGCTGTAGCGTGACACTAAATCCTTGATTTATGTGCTCAAACACAGTAGTAAAATCATGACAAATTCCATTACTTTCTTTGTTGTCTTTTGGTAACTCAAATCCTTTACCAAACACTGATACAGACCAATTATGTTTCATTGTTCAATACAGTTTTATTTACACAATTAGATATCACTGAATTATAGAATACAGTTTGAATGAGCCAAGATGGTGGGAGAGCATTATTTTAGTATACCATGATTAACAAAACTCAAAAAATGCACAAGTAAATTTAAATTTTTATTCACCTTCAACTACATGGACTCTCTCTCTCTCTCTCTCTCTCTCTCTCACTCACTCTCACTCTCACTCTCTCTCTCTCTCTCTCTCTCTCACACACACACACACACACAAATTGCCATAATGTACAAGACCACCTTTATGTGCATTAACAATATTAGGAAAAGGATAGTTTGTTATTCACTGTAAAGGTGACATATTGAGTTGCAAACAGGCACAATGTAAAGACTGTTACACATTTAGCTTTTGGCCAAAGCCTTCTTCAGAAAAGAAAACACAAAAAGATTTACACACACAAGCACACTCCCTGCACACATCTCCACTATCTGCAGTGGGAGATATTGGTCATGTGTGCTTGCTAGTGTTAATCTGTTTGTGTTTTGTTTTCTGAAGAAGCCTTTGGCCAAAAACTAAATGTATAACATTCTTTACATTGTGCCTGTCTGCAACTCAACATGTCACCTTTACAGTGAGTGGCAAACTTATTTTTTTCCTAATATTGTTGATATTCCAACCTGGAGTTTCCTTTTTGTTTTAACACTTAATCACTTAATCACTAATCTAGCCTGAGATTCAATCTTGGCATTCACATTTACTGTGTTTTCTTGTGAGAAAGAAAAATCTCTATTAAGATTGCCAATGATCTTCTTCAGATCCTTCAATACTTTGGCCTTAGTCTCCTGTCCACACTGTGTTCCTTTGCTGAGTGCAACTATAGTTTCACAGTGAGACATCACATCCTGTTCAAATGTGTGAGCAGATTTTTCTGAATTGCCAGAAAGCAATGCTGACACATATTCATTGTCTGCACTAGAGGGCAAGGAACACTGTTCACTCTCCTGGACAGCACCAGACAATGATTTGGCACAAGCATGTATATGCTTACATATGTTAAAATTTAAAATGTTGTCTAAACAGCTGCATTTATATGAATGCACACATATGTTGCAGATGTTACACTTAAGTGAACATTTTCTTTCACATATCAGTTCTGAATTTTTTACAACAACATACACTTCACAACCAGTGGAAGAAAGCACTTCCCACAACCCTTCACCCCAGCATAAAATCATCTCATTTGTTATATCTGAGCTATCGTTGTGGCTTGCTTTCGCTCTTGACGTCCTAGAGCACTGTTTACGTTCTGAGAGCTTCACTAAGCCCTCACATACTTTGTATCTCACTAAACACAACAAAGCATTTAATGACTTGTCCAGCCTTCTGCACTTTTCCCCTTCTAGATAACTGTATTTAACAACTTTATGTAGGGACTCCAAGTAATTGTTTGTATTAATGCCCAATCGGTGCCTGGAACAATATGCCCACTTTTCCACTCGCTGGCAGTACATGTTAAGAAAGTACCTGCCAAATTCTGCAGTATCCGGATCATTCAATAAGTCTTCCACCACTTTCTCCAGACTACAAGTAAAAACATCCATATCCAGTTCAGTCTGAAGTCGCTTTAGTGAACTAAACACTGCTGATTTTTTCTCACTACCCCCAGAAATTCTCCTTAAATTCTGAGACCAGATCCGTTGTATATGCCAAGAACACAGCAACTGGTTTGCCACAGGTCCCATTACTGCTGACCATGCATTATAAAATGCTGGTGCATCGTCAGACATAAACACATTGGTCTTTACAGTGCCCACCCTTTCTCTCACACATTTGAAATAAAAAGACACTAAGCACATGTCTCCCCTATTTGAAAAACAAAATGCAACTGGCATTCCAGCACCATATCTATCAACAACGACAATAGTAAAAAGTTGAAAATCGTTTGCAGTCATGCCATGAGTGCCATCCACACATATTTTATCTTCTCCATACTTTAGAAGTTGTTCGGCCTGAAAGTCTGTCTTTATAATAAGAATGAAGTCTTCATCTTGAAAATTAGGATCCACTTGTTTTTGCTGCTTGAAATACAGTACTGGGTTGTCACTTTGTCTCTTCATTTCTTCAACCCACAATTTCACACTCACTGCATCATTTTCATGCTTCTTCGTTGCATAACCAATATCAAAATCTCTTTTTATATAATGCAAATCTTTTTTCTCAAGGAGATGGATTCTCTCCACACTTTGGTGTACTTCGGACATCTTGTAGAACTCGTCCAACAGGAACACCCTATGACAGCCGTCCTGAAAAAAGAAAAAAAAGGAAATAAAAATGAAGTACATTGATAGACCCTACGTCTGTTCACACAAATAAATTTGATAATTTCATATATCATGTACATAAGTGTAACATAATCCATTTAACCTGCCAACTCTGCCCTCTCGTTCCTATGCAGAAATGTTCTTCCAACATCTTGGGTGTGTCCCATATGCTTTGGAAAAAATTTTAAGCAGCATTTGTCCTCTGTTATTGTCATTTGCATGTTGGATGGACAAGTACTGCCTATTTTATTCGTGCCCATACTATTGACACACCTGGCACCTGTTCCTTTAGAATTGAAATTGAAAGAGCGATGGCAGTGGTAATATCGAACACGTTTTTCCAGTCGCTCCTGCTCTGAACAATTCCTTACATAATGAACATGGTTTACTTTTTCGTAAGAAATTTTCCACCCTTCAAAGTCTGAAAAAAATGTTAAGGCAGTATTTTTAAGTCATTTACTTGGGACCAACAAAATTTACTAAAACGTGACTAACACAATAAATATAAAAAACAAACCTGCAAGACAACCAAATTCTATCTCCTGACACTCATAACTAACGTCATGGTTCTCTTGAATATGTGTTCTCAGTGTGTCATAGGTGAGAAACGAGAGAGAGCACTGTGGGAAAATAATGCGGCATTTCCGACTGTTTTCCTCCGACTTCATGCCATGCACAGTTATTCGATGACGTTTTAATGAACTGCATCTCATAAATGCAATTCCACACTAGGGACACAATTCACTGCCTTTTCCAAAAGACACATGGATATCAAGTTCATGAACTTTCCTCATATGGGCGTCGTGGTTCTTTCGCATTTTAAACTCTGAACTGCATTCCTCACACTTATAGAGCGTTTCGTGGGAATCACTCATGTTTACTAAAACAAACTAAACAATAACAAGAAACAATAACAAAACGGAACAGCAGCAACGAAAATAACAAGAAGCAGCAACAAACAACGAAAGCAGTTAAATGGAGCACATGGCAGACATCAACATGAATGGCGTCTTCGAACAGGATGCCTCGTCACGTGAAACCAACTTCCTGTCAGTAAACGTCAAAACAGCCAAGTGCGTACTGTCAGGAGACACTCCCTTGCTCTCTAGCAGTTATCGGGCTACCATTACAGGTAACCTGGTAGTTGGTAACGGAATAACTGTGTGTCTGTGTTCCTGACACAGTGTCTCCAGTCTTAGACCCCGGTGATATTTCAGAGTTACTGGAGTGAACAAATATTCTTCGGAAATAGCCGCTGGCCATCGCGAATGACAAATAACATGTCAGAAAGTATAACACAATAAGTTGAATATAATAATTATCCTAATCATTTGTCAGGAGATTGTCAAAATATGTGAATATATTACAGTAACTGCTAATATTTACAGAATTGATACACTGTCAGAATAAAACACAGTTACGCACTTTTAATAAATTTTTTCATACACAGAATACCCAATCTTGACTGTTGCAACCAAGTGCTGTCAAAACTGAAATATAGCAGAATTTTTACCTAAGATGGTCTATCAGTGTGTTACGATATTCATCTAAAGAGTAGAAGGAGGGTCAATAGAAGCGTCCGATTCCACCCGTCTGCTTCGACGTAAAGGTGTTGCGATGTGTGAATGTCATTATGGCACGGTGTTTATGAGTTGGTTTTTGTATGTGTGTGTGTGGGGGGGGGGGGCTGGCCGATCTAGTTTGCAGTGCCGGAATTTGCTGGTGGCAATTAATTTTTTTTTCTAGCTGTGATGTTTTGTGTATTTATGGAGTATTGAATGTGATTTAATTTATGTAGGGATGATTTATTTGTGGACTTGTGGGATTGTGGTTTTATTTTTCGCAGTTGTAGGTGTTGGTTTTTTGGCAGTAGCTGTGGTGGACCTATATAGGTCACCGGAAATGACCGATTCCAATTTTCATAGTTTTACATGTTGATGTTTTTGTATCGTCATCTGAGGTTGACCTATGCAGGTCAAGGGAAATGTCCTATTCCAATTTTCGTGCTTTTAGTTGTGGGTATTGGTGTTTTGGTATGGTCACCTATGGTGACCTATAGTGTTCAAGGGAAGTGTCCGATTCCTGCAGATTTTTGTTGGTGTAGCAGAATGCTGTATTTTTTTCTTTTAGTTCTTCATTTTGTGTTTTGGGATCTTGGTGTGTTTTTTTTTTACTAGCTTGTCCTCACCCTAAAACCCCCAACTTCCTGCAGTTGTCTAGTTGGTTTGATTGTATTTTTGGTGGGAGATGTTATTGTATTATTTATATGTATCTTCGTGTTTGTTGCCATGTGTATGTAGTGACGTCATAGACACACTTAAAATAGCCATTTCTGGCATATTGATGATGGGTGGAATCACTCACTTCTGTATCATAAAGTCTTTCAAACACACTGTAAACCGTGCTTTATCTGAACCAAGTTTTTAATGGTTGCTGACTTGCTGGCAGTTTATTGAAAATGTATGTTCCTGAATATTGGACCCATTTTTGACCAAGGTAAGTGATTTTAGGTCTTTATGTAGATTGCTGTTCCTATTTCTAGTACTGATATTATGTATTGAGCTATTGGTTGGAAATACTTGTAACAAATTTCATTAAGGAATAAGTATACTAGGAAGCAGTGATTAGAATACAAAGTTCCTTGCACAGGTTCCTACATGATGTTCTTGAATTTATACCACAAACTATTTTTATTACACGCTTTTACATGCGAAAAACTTTTGCTACGTTTTATGAGTTACGACAGAATATGCTCCCTTATGAAATAATAGTGGAAAAAATGTGGTATGCCCTTCCCAACTGAATTTACTATCGAGTTGTAGTCCCAGAAATGTAACACTGTCAACCTTTTCGATCTGCATATCCTCATATGTTATAAACATGCTGTAGCTGGAGAAATCGAGCAGTTTCCAAATCTCACATAAAACTAGGATTAGCGTATTCACACTTTCCCCAATAGGAATATCTTTTACAGCACAGGAGTAAACGAATCTGACACATTACGTATATTTTTTTGTTGTTGTATTACAAGGCTGTACACTTTATTCTATTATGTGAGCAGCACAATAAATTAAGCTTCGAATTTAACCTACAATACTCAGTTTACATATTACTTCATACTTAAAAACGCACGTTGTTAACATTTTACTTAAACAGTGCTGTGGCGAAGTTCCGCGTACTTTCTGTTGCAGCTGCGAAGATAATATTTCTAATAGCGACCGATAACCTACAAACATATAATATGAAACGCTAATAATCGTTCTAACATCAACTAAAATGTACCCGGAGTTAATAAGGTAAGGTTACGACACGATTCATACGACATTCCTGCCATTTCACACTACTCGCAGTTATACTGATAACTAAACTGATGGATTCCAACTATGTCGTTATTTAACTGTAGGCCCTCGGAGTGTTCGGTTTCGGTATTCGCTAGCGAAAAATAACTTTGCAGTTATTAATAACCGTTAACAATAACGGTTATCAAACAATAACGGGAACTGTGATAATGGTTACTCCAGAATAACCGTTTGGCCCACCTCTACTAGTTTCTCCTGTGGTTTTGATAGGCTCTCTTCGTCCTTTATAGATGCTGCTATCACTTCCAATCAATTTCTTCTGTATGTTTCCCAATCTTTGTCCAGACTTTCATCGAGTATTTGTTCTTCTGATTGGTCTTCATCAATACAATAATCCAAGCACTGTCTGAATTTTTATCTTCTTAAGTTGCTTACTAGTACCAGGCAGCGGTTTTAAAGCATTTTATGGCATTTCAAGTAAGTGTTCCATTGCTTATGAGTTCCAGGCATTCTTTCAGATTTTCAGTGTTGTAAACTGCATGTTGGTAACCCAGATAGCACAGTAAGCCGGTTTCAAACTTGTTTCCAGATGTAAAGTTCAAGTATATAAGCTTGATCAAAGCTGGAATATTCAAGCTTGAAACAAACATCAAAGTTGGCAGAGTTCAAGCTATATTTCAAGCTTGACTTATCAAGGTTGGCTCCAGCTGTATCTACACATGTGGAATACAGCCTGGTATTTACAGTTTGTTTTAAGCTACATAATTATTAATCTGAATTTATTGAACCTAATTAATTAAATAAATATCAGAATGGAAATGGTGTGAGAAAAAAATTCTCAAGACATGTATGTTTAAATTTTTCTATTTTCAAAGCGTTTAAAATTTCCTGGCAGATTAAAACTGAGTACCCGACCGAGACTCGAACTCGATAATCTGCCAGGAAGTTTCATATCAGCGCACACTCCGCTGCAGAGTGAAAATCTCATTCTGTTTAAAATTGTTTTATTTTAAAATTTAATTATTCTGAAGCACCTCCGGCCCTAGCACACAGACCAGAGCAAGATCAAATATCGCTGACTTCTGCTGGTATAATGATCCTGTAACAGGTAAAAGAAAATGTTAGCCATACCTAAACATAAAAAAATGTAAAAAGTTGAAACTGATCTACCTAAATATAATTTATGCCCCAGATTAGCAAAATAACTTCAAACTCACTGATGTAGTAAGAATCATTAACTAGTATAAATGTCACTGAGTAAGCAGCTGCTTCTGGTGACTTCATTCCAAAGAGTTTAAAAGTAATTTGAAATAACTTCTTGCTTGAAATTTTTAAAGTAAAGATGACATTTGGGTAATTTTGCGATGGCTTCATGAAGAAGCCACACATTACTATTTCTAACAGTTTCAGGGCCATTTAATCTGAATTATACAGAAACTACTGTTTAGAAAAATGTAGACGTTTTATTCTATCCACAATTATTTTTTGGTGAGTAAACCTGAATCAAAATGAAATAAAAGATGAAATCGAAATGAATTTAAGAAATTACCAGTTCAGTGGAACTTAAATGTAAAACAACAAAAAAAGGCGAGATTTTAAAAAGGTAAAATAACATTAAGTTTTAATTTATTGGTGCCACGTACTAGAGAGCTAGTTTAAAATGACCTCTTTTTGCTGATCAACTTGTAATATGTATTATTAGCTGGTAATCCATTTCACTTTCATCCAGGCTCAATTTTTCTATGTAAAAGAATATGATATTTCTTTACATTACGTAATAATATTTAACATTTGTAATATTAGCGTACCACTAGAGAAAAATGCACCAACGTACCTGTAATACACTAATATCCTCTTCAGACCCGGTGTAGCAGTAAGGCAGGAGGCACCACACACTTAACGAACTATTTTCCAGTATAAAACAAACTCCACAACAGTCAACAATCATTAACGCTGTACAGCCTCCCAGGGAAATTACAGTTTATTTCAAGCTTGGGAAAATTATTTTAATTCAAGCTAAATTTTTACAGCTTGATGTAAACTGTGTAACAGGTTGATTTTTCAATCTTGAATTTTCAACTGAACCTAAACTCAATATCCACCTTGAAATAAGCTTGAGTGCTAGCTGGGAAGGTCCTAGCTCCTGTTTACACTTGTTGCACACTATAAAATCGTTACTCTCTTAGTATTACTAATTTTTTAACGTAATGAAATTCATCCTAAGCTGTGTAAAGTCTAAAACAAAGTAATGAAAAGGCTTTGGAGCTACTTTGATTCATTTTATGAGTAATTAGTGCAAAGTTGCCCCACTTCTCCCAGAAAATTCACTTCATGGTTGCTTTCGATAGTACAGTGACAAATAATGTGTTGACTACAATTTTTAGGGTATGCTTTTGACAATAACTAATTTCTACAAATAAAAGAATCTCATTTGCCTTCTGTTTCGCCGCCCGCGGTGGTCTAGCGGTTCTAGGCGCGCAGTCCGGAACCGCGCGACTGCTACGGTCGCAGGTTCGAATCCTGCCTCGGGCTTGGATGTGTGTGATGTCCTTAGGTTAGTTAGGTTTAAGTAGTTCTAAGTTCTAGGGGACTGATGACCACAGATGTTAAGTCCCATAGTGCTCAGAACCATTTGAACCTTCTGTTTCCTGGTAGCAAAATACCACTTTTTCTTGACGAAAATTACCTAAAAAGTAGCGATATAGTTAACAGAAAATATGCAAAATAGCGAGTGGCAGAATAACTCAAACATTCTAGCTAGTAGAAACTGACAACTGTTGGAAAGAATCAAAATCGTTCCGAAGCTTTTATTAGAATAGGTGCTTGGCAGGATTGAATCTTTTTTCACAGTTGGAGCAAAGTTACCCCCCAAGGGGCAAAGTAGCTCAGCTTTACGGTACTTATTTTTACTACACGGCAGCTGACGCACTCGCAAAGAGATCCTTTCATCAATTGGATTGCTGAACCCTGTCCGCGCTCTGAAGAAGACCTTTTGCGCTAGACAACAGCGCGCTCAGCCCTCTCTCTGACTGAGCATTCAACGTCGTCAAGCCGTCTGCATCACGATTTTCATACAGCACAATATTTAATATTCTGTACCTATCCGTAGTGCACTGAAACGGTACATGACGATGGCAGCTGAGAGCGTTTTGGCGCCAGTATCTAGAAGTGAACTGTCGAACGACTTTGATCTTTGGCTGGTGTTATCTGTCTTATCATTTTGTTTGGATCTATGGTGTTACGCGACAGCTTGGGAGGTGTGCTTGATATTGTGGATTGAATAAATGAATTGAAAATGTCGATGTTTACGAGATCTGTTTTGGAATTGTTTTCGTTTCCTCGGTATGTGTTACTCAACAGACAGTTAAGAGATTCTCGTGAGTGTGAACTTCAGTTTCTTAAGTAGATTAGCAGAGAAAGCTGTATAATTAGCGACCGGTTAATCATAACCTCAAACTGTAATGTGGTTTTGTCATTTATTGATGATTAACAACTCGATTAAACAAAATGTTAACAATATTCTCCATGTTTGTTTTTGTAAGACACTCGAGAAAGATGAGAGGACAATATTCAATAGACAGGTGTACATTTAAGTAAGTACCGGTCATAATAGCAGACATCCCACAAATATTGTGAAAGTAGCTGTGTTCACCTAGGTAACCTATAAGTAAACTAGCTGCCACGCACCCGCCTTATACTCCCCTGTATTGGTGAGTGAATTCGATTTCTCGAGATACCAAGTTGCGTAGCAACATACATACGTGCACGATCAGATGAAGCGACATTTGAATATATTTCGGTGTGATCCCGTTAATCTTCAAGGACATTTAATATGACTTCATTTTAAAAAAACTCCAACGTTCGCTCAGTCTCAACACATTTACCCGTGGATAACACTTACGGGACAGTGGCTTCTGTATCAAGAGTGACTTGCTACATATAGCATCCGCATCAGCCGTATAAATATTTAGTTCCGTATTTGTTTTGAGACGTTGTGGCAGGCTCAACCTGACCAGCTCCTTGAGTAGGGTCAAGATTGGGGTAGCGCAGTGATAAGCATGCTGGACTTGCATTTTGGGAGAAAGTTCAAACTTGCGTGTGGCTACCCTGATTTAGGTTTTCCATTATTTTCTTAAGTTGCTTAAGGCAAATGCCAGGATGTTTCCTTCCAGAGGGCATGGCTGCTTTCCTTCACCAACCTTCCCTAATTGGAGATTGTGCTAAGTCTCTAATGACCTCATTGTCTACAGATCATTAAATACTAAACTACCACTCCTTGAGTTGGGCCAACATGGAGATAAATCAAATGCTTCTGTCAAGTACTGGGTCACAAATAAGTTGGGTTTCTGTTTGTGCTATTAACAGTAAGGGTGTACAAGGCATACCTTACATATTAACACGGGTGGGAAAGGGTTATTGGCTGGTGTGGCAGCAGAATTTGTAAGGGTGAGACGTAACAAGTACACTCAGGCTATCTTTATCCACGGAAGTAAACCTTTTGTATCAAGAGTGCTAGAGGATTAAAAAATACCACTAAATTTATGAATTCTTTGGATGACCTGCAGCTTTAAAATCATGTATTTGCAATATGTGTTTCTGAACATCATTTGATGACCTGTGTATGAATGTTGAATATGGATGGATGTAACCTAACATTCAGTTACTGTTTGTCAAATACAGAGAAAAGAGGAGTCGCCACTTACATTAGGCAGGGATACAAATGTAAATTCATTGATAGACACAGATTTTGCAGTTGAAGCTTGTCCTGCAGAGCTAGATTTTCGTGAAAAGTCAATTATAATAACAATATAGAAGCTTCATTTTGTGATTTTCAATTATTTAAGAAACAACTTAATATATTATTACACTTCTTGACTTTTGAGCTGAAGGCGATGACATTAAGTGTAGATTTTAATTTAAATTTTTAAGAGCATACCTATTCCATATATAGATTAAAATAACTTTGTGATTGATGTTTCAGAAAGCCAAGTGGATAGGGTCTATGAGTGCCACGTGCTCAGAGTTGCCTGTGCTGTAGGTGAACACAGAGCCTTGTTAAGCATTGCTGGTTGCACATCGACTGCACCCCCCCCCCCCCGTCCCCCCGTCCCCCAACAACCACCACCACCACCATTGCAATTGGAAATACGGAAGCATCCGATCCCACCCGTCTGCTTTGACCCATGACGTCACAAATATGGCGAAAACGACCATAAACCACAAATTCAATATGGCGCATATAAAGTCTTTACGTAAACATTATAAAGAATAAAATACATTGAAAAACACACACACATTCCACAAAAAGCCTAATGACACTGATGGGACAAGCGCAGGAAATTGGGGGTTTTTGGGTGGGGACAAGCTAAATATAAACAAATTTAGACACCCAGCCCCATATAAAACCATACAAAATGACGAAAAAAAACGACAACACAAAACTCCCCAAATTCCACTAAAAACAATATCATATGGAATCGGACACTTCCCTTGACCTATAAGCTCAGCAGCAGCTCCCGATACCACACGTTAGAATCTATCACTTCCCTTGACCTATATAGCTCAACAGCAGCTCCTGATCCCATAAATTGGGATCTAAAACTACCGTGACCTATATAGCTGTTTCAGATTTGGATAGATTCAGCCATCAGCGACCTATATGTATAGGAAATTGAGGTCCATCTTCCCCCCCCCCCCCCCCCCCCCCCATGAACCATGGACCTTGCCGTTGGTGGGGAGGCTTGCGTGCCTCAGCGATACAGATAGCCGTACCGTAGGTACAACCACAACGGAGGGGTATCTGTTGAGAGGCCAGACAAACGTGTGGTTCCTGAAGAGGGGCAGCAGCCTTTTCAGTAGTTGCAAGGGCAACAGTCTGGATGATTGACTGATCTGGCCTTGTAACAATAACCAAAACGGCCTTGCTGTGCTGGTACTGCGAACGGCTGAAAGCAAGGGGAAACTACGGCCGTAATTTTTCCCGAGGGCATGCAGCTTTACTGTATGATTAAATGATGATGGCGTCCTCTTGGGTAAAATATTCCGGAGGTAAAATAGTCCCCCATTCGGATCTCCGGGCGGGGACTACTCAAGAGGATGTCGTTATCAGGAGAAAGAAAACTGGCGTCGTACGGATCGGAGCGTGGAATGTCAGGTCCCTTAATCGGGCAGGTAGGTTAGAAAATTTGAAAAGGGAAATGGATAGGTTAAAGTTAGATATAGTGGGAATTAGTGAAGTTCGGTGGAAGGAGGAACAAGACTTCTGGTCAGGTGACTACAGGGTTATAAACACAAAGTCAAATAGGGGTAATGCAGGAGTAGGTTTAATAATGAATAGGAAAATAGGAACGCGGGTAAGCTACTACAAACAGCTTAGTGAACGCATTATTGTGGCCAAGATAGATACGAAGCCCACACCTACTACAGTAGTACAAGTTTATATGCCAACTAGCTCTGCAGATGACAAAGAAATTGAAGAAATGTATGATGAAATAAAAGAAATTATTCAGATAGTGAAGGGAGACGAAAATTTAATAGTCATGGGTGACTGGAATTCGAGTGTAGGGAAAGGGAGAGAAGGAAACATAGTAGGTGAATATGGATTGGGGCTAAGAAATGAAAGAGGAAGCCGCCTGGTAGAATTTTGCACAGAGCACAACTTAATCATAGCTAATACTTGGTTTAAGAATCATGATAGAAGGTTGTATACATGGAAGAACCCTGGAGATACTAAAAGGTATCAGATAGATTATATAATGGTAAGACAGAGATTTAGGAACCAGGTTTTAAATTGCAAGACATTTCCAGGGGCAGATGTGGACTCTGACCACAATCTATTGGTTATGACCTGTAGATTAAAACTGAAGAAACTGCAAAAAGGTGGGAATTTAAGGAGATGGGACCTGGATAAACTGAAAGAACCAGAGGTTGTACAGAGTTTCAGGGAGAGCATAAGGGAACAATTGACGGGAATGGGGGAAAGAAATACAGTAGAAGAAGAATGGGTAGCTTTGAGGGATGAAGTAGTGAAGGCAGCAGAGGATCAAGTAGGTAAAAAGACGAGGGCTAGTAGAAATCCTTGGGTAACAGAAGAAATATTGAATTTAATTGATGAAAGGAGAAAATATAAAAATGCAGTAAATGAAGCAGGCAAAAAGGAATACAAACGTCTCAAAAATGAGATCGACAGAAAGTGCAAAATCGCTAAGCAGGGATGGCTAAAGGACAAATGTAAGGATGTAGAGGCTTATCTCACTAGGGGTAAGATAGATACTGCCTACAGGAAAATTAAAGAGACCTTTGGAGATAAGAGAACCACTTGTATGAACATCAAGAGCTCAGATGGAAACCCAGTTCTAAGCAAAGAAGGGAAAGCAGAAAGGTGGAAGGAGTATATAGAGGGTCTATACAAGGGCGATGTACTTGAGGACAATATTATGGAAGTGGAAGAGGATGTAGATGAAGATGAAATGGGAGATACGATACTGCGTGAAGAATTTGACAGAGCACTGAAAGACCTGAGTCGAAACAAGGCCCCCGGAGTAGACAACATTCCATTGGAACTACTGACGGCTTTGGGAGAGCCAGCCCTGACGAAACTCTACCATCTGGTAAGCAAGATGTATGAGACAGGCGAAATACCCTCAGACTTCAAGAAGAATATAATAATTCCAATTCCAAAGAAAGCAGGTGTTGACAGATGTGAGAATTACCGGACAATCAGTTTAATAAGCCACAGCTGCAAAATACTAACAGAATTCTTTACAGACGAATGGAAAAACTAGTAGAAGCCGACCTCGGGGGAGATCAGTTTGGATTCCGTAGAAATACTGGAACACGTGAGGCAATACTGACCTTACGACTTATCTTAGAAGAAAGATTAAGGAAAGGCAAACCTACGTTTCTAGCATTTGTAGACTTAGAGAAAGCTTTTGACAATTTTGACTGGAATACTCTCTTTCAAATTCTAAAGGTGGCAGGGGTAAAATACAGGGAGCGAAAGGCTATTTACAATTTGTACAGGAACCAGATGGCAGTTATAAGAGTCAAGGGACATGAAAGGGAAGCAGTGGTTGGGAAGGGAGTAAGACAGGGTTGTAGCCTCTCCCCGATGTTATTCAATCTGTATATTGAGCAAGCAGTAAAGGAAACAAAAGAAAAATTCGGAGTAGGTATTAAAATCCATGGAGAAGAAATAAAAACTTTGAGGTTCGCCGATGACATTGTAATTCTGTCAGAGACAGCAAAGGACTTGGAAGAGCAGTTGAACGGAATGGACAGTGTCTTGAAAGGAGGGTATAAGATGAACATCAACAAAAGCAAAACGAGGATAATGGAATGTAGTCGAATTAAGTCGGGTGATGTTGAAGGTATTAGATTAGGAAATGAGACACTTAAAGTAGTAAAGGAGTTTTGCTATTTGGGGAGCAAAATAACTGATGATGGTCGAAGTAGAGAGGATATAAAATGTAGACTGGCAATGGCAAGGAAAGCGTTTCTGAATAAGAGAAATTTGTTAACATCGAGTATAGATTTAAGTGTCAGGAAGTCTTTTCTGAAAGTATTTGTATGGAGTGTAGCCATGTATGGAAGTGAAACATGGACGATAAATAGTTTGGACAAGAAGAGAATAGAAGCTTTCGAAATGTGGTGCTACAGAAGAATGCTGAAGATTAGATGGGTAGATCACATAACTAATGAGGAGGTACTGAATAGGATTGGGGAGAAGAGGAGTTTGTGGCACAACTTGACCAGAAGAAGGGATCGGTTGGTAGGACATGTTCTGAGGCATCAAGAGATCACCAATATAGTACTGGAGGGCAGCGTGGAGGGTAAAAATCCTAGAGGGAGACCAAGAGATGAATGCACTAAGCAGATTCAGAAGGATGTAGGTTGCAGTAGGTACTGGGAGATGAAGAAGCTTGCACAGGATAGAGTAGCATGGAGAGCTGCATCAAACCAGTCTCAGGACTGAAGACCACAACAACAACAGGTCCATCTTGGATCAGTTTTGAGTGCATCCTCTTTGCCATTGCAGTCAACGGTCTCATGACCGCAGTGGGACTCATGATCTCACCATTATTTTGTGTAGAAGATCTGTGCATGTATTACAGCTCTACATTGATGCGCATCTCTGGGTTTCAACTGCTGGGGACATACAGAAGTACAGAGCTGGGCCATGAACCATGGATATCAATTTTCTCCTGTAAAAACTCATTTGGTGCACTTTTGTAGACTCAGCATTGCATCAGGACCTAGACTTTACCTTGAAGTCTTTGAAACTTTCAAATTCTTAGTCCTCTTATTGAACAATAAGTCAACATAGTTAAAACAATTAAGGCAGCTAGAAACTTAATGCCCTCATATATCTCAGTAGACCTTTCTAAGTTGCAGATCACACAGTTCTTTTGTGACTCTTAAAGTGACTTTTATTTTTTATCCTGTCTCAATGTATTGCTTACGGGTTGGTAGCACCAATGGTACTAAGCTTGTAAGAACTTGTCCACCACAGTGGTGTGCGGTTGGCAGCTGAAGCTATCTGCACAAGCCCTTTAGACAGTTTACTGGTTGAAGGTGGTATCTCATCACAGAGGGTTAGACACCAGCAACTCCTGGTGAACTATGTGGTCACAATCTGTCAGATGCCAACCTGTTTGTGTTACTGAATTCTTTTTCAAAACAAACAATTCAGACTGCTTACGAATCACCCAAAAATGGATAGACCAGTGGTATACGATTCGAAGCTCTATCCAGGGACCTCCATTTGGCCCCTCTTGTCTGTGTTAATAGAGTTCTCTCAGCATCCCTCCCTCCCCTCCCCCTCCCCCCTTCCTCTGTGGTACATATCCAGTCTTATGATTCAGATGGCCCTAAGAAAATGCTGATGTCACCATTCTCTGATGCTTGTTCCCTTTGGTTCCCTATGGCTACCCATATTCGACATCCATCTACATGGGTGGATCCAAAGTCAGTGACAGAATCAACTTGCTTTTGACATGCAATGAGACACGAAAAGTGTCCACTGCCTAGTGCATGGTGTATATGTGGCTTAGTTGGTCACCATATTGAGGGTTCTGTAGTACGTTAAAACCCTCACTACAGAAAACTTGGTGGTTTGAAGTGACACCATGAGCTACTTAGAAGGTGTGTCTCAGTGTTGCCACAAAAACCTTGTGGTCGCTATCATCCAAGGTCTATTAGTTGACTATTATGGCTCCAGTACAATGGCAACATTCATCTGGACACCGAGGGACGTGGGTATTCTGGAGAATGAAGTCACTGACAAATTAGCTGAAGAAGCAACCACGGGAGACAAACTCAGATTTGAATTACTGGGCACAGATTTAATATTGCGACTGTGACATTAAATCTAGAAAACCTGGGATATGGAAAGGCAGGCTACCATAGCCTTCAGCAAACAGAGCAATCAAGGGCACCACCAAGGCATGGCATACTTCTCTTCAGGCCCTTTGAAAAGATGCCATTGGACTTTGCCAACTGTTATTGCCGACACCAGACTTGTCAACAAGTTCTTTTAACATCAAGATGACTCTGTTGAAAACAAGTGTGGAAGTCCTCTCACGATTCCCCAAATTCTCGGGGAGTGTGCCTGGGTTAACGGAAACATCCGATTCCACCGGTCTGCTTTGACCAGTGACGTCACCAATATGTCTGAAATGACCATTCACAACTACTCCCATATAGCGACTATGATGTCATAATGTAAACAAGACAACAAACCCAAAAATAGATTGAAAAACCATCAAATACATAATCCTCCAAAAAGATATTGAAACTAACAGGACAAGTGAGGGAAATTGGGTTTTGGGTGGGGGCAAACAAAAAATAAACCAACGCCGCTAAACCAAATGATAAAATAAAATGACCTCGGCCTTCCCAAAATCAGCTAAAAACAATATCAACTGGAATCGAACACTTCCCTTGACCTATATAGGTCAACAGAAACTACCGATACCAAATCATGAAACCCAAAACTACAACCACGTCCACAATCATCACTACCTCAAAAAACACAACAAACCAACAAAATTGGACTAGAAAATCAAAATTAGAATCGAACACTTCCCTTGACCTGTTGTCCTTACAACATCTCCACATATAGCCATCCCTGATCCGAGACGCCGTAACTTTAGTAAGCCTCATTTCTTCACGACACATTGAACACTTCACGACTTCAGCCGACAGGCTGAATAGCTGAAGAAATTTTATTAGAGACAGCACACTGTCCCCCGTCATCATCGACAATTGAAAACTGTTGACCTTGTCAGTCATATCCACACCTACCAAAGACATAACCAAAGCGATTTACCAAAATTCACACACAACGAGCAGAAAAAAAACAATGACATTGACATAACAAAACCAAAATCGTTAACTCGCTGAAAAATATTCCGCTGAATGAGAGTCACCACTGATACCACACACGTGCAATGCTACCACTCAGTTGAACCCCATACACCACATAACACGCTAACCATAAACACACCACCAGAGAGAACCACCAAACACAACAGTACGTCACCTATGAACACACCACACATGCAAACTGAACCAAAAACATCACCTAACACACAAACACACCACCAGAGAGCACCACCGATCATATCAAAATGACACCTACAAACACGCCACTCTCACACTCACAAACTAAATTCTGCGCTGTCGTGACTTCACACACAACAGCCTTATGTCACGGGTCAAGGCCGACGGGTGGAATCGGACGCTTCGGTTAACCCGTGTGCCCTTTTGGCTGATCTGAGATCAGGCATCAACCTGTCTTCCTCATTACTTCAGATACTTATAAACGATGAGTTAGCAGTTACCAAAGGCCTATGTTTCCTGTGGGATAGCGGATTTTATAAAAAAAAAATTTAAAGCACGTCCATATTCAGAGTCTGGGATGGTTGTGGGCGGAGTACCTCTCACTACAACATGTACACGAATGCCCTCAGGCTACTTTATCCCTGTGCACATTTTTGTGTGTGTATTTTATTGATCTAATTGTTTAAGCTAATTTGCTGCCAAGTTCTTACAGTCTGCATTTCCTTGTGCCATTTAGTTTCTCACCCCATTTTAGTTATACTGACTGTGATGATTCTTGGTGTAACCCTCAGTAACCAGCTACAGTTTTTAGCTGCTTGAGTTGTATCTCACTTTTAACTATCTCAACCACGATGGCATGCTCACATACACTGCATCTGACAGTTCTTTCTCATTTCATATCTTTTTCCGTCATTTTCCTGTGCATCAAGGAACTGATAACCAAGTGTTTTAGCCCCTTGAACCCGTAATCATCATCATCACAATCAGTGTTTCTAAGTTCTGAAAGTTATTTTAGTATTTGGGTTATAATACTTTTTCTGTTCCACAGGCATTCGAACACTATACTCTGCAGCTGCACTGGGACTAGACAACTACAGCAAAACAAGAGAGAGGGTACAAAACCAGTTTACAAATATGGCTGACAGATTTCGATCAAAGATGGAAGAAATTTCTCATCCAGAGTCAAAAAATTTAGTTTTCACTGAAGACCTGAAAAACATGGTCCACTTAGCTGGTGAAAATGATGTGGAATTGGTGCTGAAAATGCTCAAAAGGTATTGTCTCTTGCATTTATGTTAAATTTTCTTAAAATGAGCAACTCCGTGTTGTTGAATCCTATTTTGTCTGCAGGTGATTTATTTAGGATACTGTGGTTCAAAATAAATTGTAAAACAGTTTTCAGCCACTGAATTTATGAGATGTTTCAGTCATATGTTTGTTCCTTGCAATTACCAATTTTAAATAAAATGTTCATCATGAGATGTCTGTAGTACATTAATGAGATGATTTACTTATTGTGTGTTACATGGCATTGACTGTTATTGTGCCAGTGAAGTCTTCCTTCCACATAGCACAAAATATGCGGTTTGGCTTTCTATGTATCATTTCCTTGAGCAGGATAATAACAAAATGTGTAAGTCTAAAATATGGAGTGAGGCAACACTTGCACATGGAACTGAACAACATGCTCTTTTAACTTCGTGATTTATTTTTATTTGAAGTGATGAACTCTCTTCTGTGCCAAATTGTATCAAGATATCAAGAGTAATGACATGTTAAAGTTCGCAGAGTTATCCATTGATATATGTTGAAACAAGAAATACCCTCCCCCTCCCCCACCCACCCCATCTTCTGAAGACAAACAGCAGAATTGTGAAAGACTTCAAGAAAGTTAAAAATACAAGCTTGAGAGAAATTTTTGCACAAGAAATGTCAAGGATAAGAAAACTGCAAACGGCAAGACTAATTCATAATTTAATATTTAGTTGTACGTCCAGGTGTAGCAGTAAGGACTATGATAGATCCAGAGTGACTGAACTTAGCAGAAAGGCAAAGTGTGAAAGGAGGGAGAGGATTTGCTGCAGAGCGGTGAAGAAATTGAAAGATGTAATAAGCTGTGCAGATGAATGTGTGCGAGGGGTGAGGCGAGAAGCAGAATAACAGTTATTTCTCACACTCATTTCTGCCACATGACTGCTTATGGTGTGTGTTATTGACTGTCCATCCAAAATGGCTAATTCAGTGAGCTGAATCAGTAGCCAGTGAGATAATTTCTTCAGCGTCTGGTTAGCACACGGCACTCACAATCGGGAGGATGACGGTTCAAACCTGCGTCCGACCATCCTGATATGGGTTTTCCATGATTTCCCGAAATTGCTTTAGGCAAATGCCGGGATGGTTCCTTTGAAAGGGCGCAGCCGACTTTGTTCCACATCCCTCCAAAATCCGATGGGACCAATAACCTCGCTATTTGGTCCCCTCCCCTAAATCAACCAACCAATCTTCTGCATCTACAATGTCCACAGATTACAGTTGATGATTGGGGTAATGATATTAAAGAGATATTATAAAGTCATGTGATAAGGAAATGTTTAATATCTAGTGAACAGAAGGCGTCTACATTGTGTCAGTTTCACTGATATTTCTGTAAGAACAATTATGAACATTTGAATGGAGGAATGTTTTACTTCAATAACTTCGACAGGACTGTAGTAAGATATATTATACGGTATTTCTTCTCAGTGGTGAACACAGTTTCATACAGTTGGGTTCAAAAATGGTTGTACGCAATTGGTTTCAAGTGGGGGAGGTGTGCTAGCAAGAAGAAGATTTTAATTAAACAACAAATATTGTATTTTAGCATGTAAGATGTTTCAGGGTCATCAAAGCTTTTCAATATCAGAACATGTACAATGTTACGCATGTAACCACAAGTACCAGTTTACCGAAAAGATTTACACGTTTTCATCCAGGAGCGAATTTTTCAATGAAGCAGAACTAATTTTTAAAGCTCGAAAAGCCACTGGACATTATCGTAGGAAAATGAATGCTACTAATTGATCAAAGTGGGTACAAGAATTTTTTGCTCTCCATTCTGACCAAGGGTAAAATCATAATTGTTGGTAATGTTCCCCCTTTACCAATCAAGAAATGAAGTTCCTTGGCATAGTGTCATCAATATGATTAATTGGTTGCAATAAACGGTGTGCAATACAGCAAAAAAAAAGGAAGATATTTGAATGATTAGACCAGATTCAAAAGTCCTGGAAAAAGGTACCAGTTAGATGAATTGTAAACATTAATGTGCACACAGTTCTCTGGTGACCTCCATTTATTTATTTATCATATGGCGAGCATCACATCGCACAAGGAAACATTTTTTCCTTTACAACACGTATACAGTCAGTTAGCACATAGAAAGGAACATTATGATTATAAGTTGATTAAATTTACAAATTACAGGTTACAGGATTATCTCCAACTGCTGACTATACACAATTGATGCCTTGGTTGCTAACAGGAACTCCTCCGGATCACCAGGAAAGGATCAATTTGGGCATGTACGTATGATGTGCTGAACAGTTTGTCATTCTGTACCGCAGTCACAGCTGGGCGATGTTGTTAATCCCCGTTTGTACATTGAGTCAGCACATCTTCCACTATTTGTCCTTATTCTATTGAAAGCAGGCCAGATATTGTGATGCTCTTCATACCCCGAAGGTTTAGTCGCGATGCATGGCATCTTCAGCTGTACTGGGGTAGCGTTCTGCCAATATTTCTGTCCATTAGTCTGTTGTTGTTCTGTTGTCCAACAGAGATTTTGCTCTTTGTAGAGGTGGGTGACGGGTGCGAAGTCTGTTTTTATCAAGGACAGGAATGTTCTCATGTATAGGGAGGTAAGGATCATCAGCTATTTTTGTTAACTCACACTTTAATATGGCTGAGAATAGGCAGCCAGAAAGTTGGGGGTATTTTGGATTGTCCCTGTGATGATACGCATAGTGTGGTTGAGCTGTGTGTTGCTGAGTCTGGTGTATGAGCTGTTCATCCAGACTGCAGTGCAGTATTTTGCAACAGGGTTTACCAGTCCAAAAGCAGATGTCCTTAGTGTTGGAGCTAATGATCTCCACGTTGTGCCACGGAGTTTCTGGAAGACACCCTGGTAGAAAGAAAGAAAAAAAATAAATAAAATAAAAAGTAAAAATGAGAATGGCATAAGAAAAATGAGAGGTTGCTTTGCAATAGAGAAGCTCCAGGAGGCAACAGAATATAATTCCATCCATGACTGCAGTTGTCGTGTAGAAGTTTGTTAAACATACCATAGAAACAAGGAATTTGTTTTGGGTAAAAGATGGATTAGTGGATGACAAGATAGACAAAATTGTAATAAACTTAGGTGGAATAATTTCGTGACATCAGTGATAAAGACAGCTGTGATTTCATTCCATGTTGCCAAGCATTGCAAAGTGCTTCCTACAGGTGACAATGAGTAATGTTATATTACCACTGAGGTAAGACGATGTCGCAGTCAGGAGGAGAGCTTCCATTACTACAAATGGCAATGTATCCAGAGGAAGACTAAATCCCATTGGCTGCCAGTGTTTAGTGGAGATGGGTGTGCAGAATGGTTCAAAACTAGAGCACTTTCCTTCATGATGGTGTAGTGCTGTATGTACAGTGACTAAAATGCATTGCTTCAAAACCATATATGTTGCATTATATTCACTCAAAACATTACCATTGGTGGCATTTTATTCTGTTTCTTGCTTACAAGTGGATGTATTGCCTGTCTGCATGTTTTGCATTAATTTTAACTTAGACACTGCTTTTGTTGTTCACTTTTTATGCACAACAACAGTGCAAAAGTTTAAAATTCTTGTGAAACATCTTTGTAGATGTCACACCTCATTGTAAGAAACAGATGAGTAATTCAGTAATTGAGTAATTTGGGGCATCCAGTGATTCAGATAAAAGATGTAAAACTAACAGTTGTATGACAGTTGTGAAGAAAGTTACATGTCTGCAAAGTTTTGAAATTGTATGAAACTTACATGCATGTGTATCAACATAAATGACTATAATTCTTATACAAATCCGTATGCAGCAGAGAAACTTAACATCACTGAGAAGCTAACGAGTAGAGCTTTACATTGATATGCAACATCACAGGTTTCTAAGAATTTGTTTGTTCCTTTACGAAATAGAGTAGACAAGAAGCAAAATTCACAGGTTTGTCACTCCCTGTGAGGCAAAGAAGTACCTTGGGAATGTTTGGAGCCTTTGTTATCACAATGTTTTAAATGGAAGCTTGACTCCCTAAAATAAATATCACACCGACAGCAGTGACGCAGATTAAAACATTAGTCTATCATTTCTCAATATCACACCAGCAACAATAACGATGACAACAGGATTCATTATCTGACGTTGAAAAACTTTCTTGTCAGCAAATTACCTGTGCTGAAATGCATACAAAAGGGTTGTGGGGAGGGAAGGGAGAAAGAAATCATGATTCTTTGTACGTGGAAGACATGAGTGTATGTAGGAGGCAGCAGTCAGTAGTAAATGTGGATGCGGCAGGGGGATCATCAGATACAAATTCCCCACCACATTCATTGAAAGTGTGAGTGACATTGAGGCTGAAGTAGTTTTCTTTATTGAAAATGATAATTTGGATTAATCATTAATTTCATTTCAATTTTCTAGCATCTGCATTTTGATAGTGTACTGATGCCGACAAATTTTTGGGCGTGATACCCTTGGTGGACCATCTTGGTAGTTATATTTATAGTAAATAAAAATATTGGACATTTAGTTTCTACAGTTAGCAGAGTAGGTTTATACCTTCTGTTCACTTGTTAAAACAGTAACAAAATGAAAATGACAAATGAGAGTCATTCCATGTCAAGTCATCCAGGCCATGATACCCATTATCTAGTTGTGGACTGAGATTTTGTGTACTGCTTTTGTATCTAATATCATGGAATTTGCCAATTTTTATTGCTTTATATATATATACTGTTGGTAGCAATTGCGGAAAGTTTAATGCAATGCGTTATTTCAAAGCAGACTGTAAAAATTTGAAAATTGGCTGCAGTTTTTAAACAAAAAATGGTATTCTGACAGTTTTTTCCCTGAATATCCTTTCAGATGTAGTTTCTGAAAACGTGTTAGAATTACCCAATTAAACTTCTGTAATTTAATTTTATTGTTAACTTAGAAAAAAATATTTTGGACAATTGCGCTCCCCCCCCCCTCCCCCCCCCTCAAATCTACAAATAATAAAGTTTCATCACACAAAAAAATCAGTTTTGAGAAATGAATGGCTATATATATAAAAACACTTTCTTCTTTACATAGCATTTTGTTTATAATATTCAAGCATTTTGTCAAAAGCCAATATTGCCAACACTGCACAAAGTGCTGGTGCTGCATTCAAGTTGGTTCGGAACTACTCATGTGACGAAGCACTTTAATGCTTCGATAATATTTTTTTGTATGAGAACCACTTTTCTTGCAGCAGCCTTGTGGACTCTTTGATCAGAGAATAACTACGGCCTGTTGCTGTGATGATATCAACTTCACACAGAATATGAGAGAGAGAAATATCACAATCATCATTATCAGGCCAATAGGACGACAGGGATGGTCCATGAGGGTGCTTGCACCTTACTGTAACATCTGCTTCTTCACAATTTACCTTCGCAACAATTCCCATATACCAAGAAGAGTCATATGCACATGCAACATAGCAGGTGGGCTGCACAGTGCATTCTGGTATTAGTGGCAGAAGTGTATCTGAGAAATCATGCACAATACTAAAATATGCAAACTTGTTTTTGTGACAAGTCTTTTAACAGTGCCACCAATACCATCTCAGGGAGATTTGTCGTGGCTGGTGCAAAAAAGGACCAGCTGCACTTTATGTTGGAAGTCATGTTCATGGTAGCAGATATTTCTGAAATTCTTACAATTTTTATATTGTGCAGCACAACTGTCAGTGAAATATTCAACATACGCAAGATGAATTTCTGGAAATTCACACTTAAAAAAACTCAGTACAGTCTTCTGAATCTGGTACACCAAGGCAACATCATGTTCTAGATCATCAGAAACAATACAAATACTTTATGCATGCGACTGTTTGTTGTAATATAGACAGTGTGAAGGGTGCAGCTGCCATTGTTCCAATGGTACCCCTGTACTTCATCTTGAACAACAAAATTGAGATTTTCACTGAAATCCATTAAAATTAACACTGATCCTCCATCAAGTGTTTCCTTCTTCATTTTCAGATCATCAGATTGTGATTGAGAAATAAGAGTGTGGAGTAAGTTTTTCAATTTTCTTAATTAGTGTGTCACAGAATTTCTGATAGAGAAGTGATTTGAACACTTAGTCATTCCATCAGTTGAAATCCATCAACTGTACTGAACTATGTCATTAGGATCGTAGTCTTATATTTCATTTTCCATGAACCATGGACCTTGCCGTTGGTGGGGAGGCTTGCGTGCCTCAGCGATACAGATGGCCGTGCCATAGGTGCAACCACAACATAGGGGTATCTGTTGAGAGACCAGACAAACGTGTGGTTCCTGAAGAGGGGCAGCAGCCTTTTCAGTAGTTGCAGGGGCAACAGTCTGGATGATTGACTGATCTGGCCTTGTAACATTAACCACAACGGCGTTGGTGTGCTGGTACTGCGAACGGCATAAAGCAAGGGGAAACTACAGCCGTAATTTTTCCCGAGGGCATGCAGCTTTACTGTATGGTTAAATGATGATGGCGTCCTCCTGGGTAAAATATTCTGGAGGTAAAATAGTCCCCCATTCGGATCTCCGGACGGGGACTACTCAAGAGGACATCATTATCAGGAGAAAGAAAACTGGCGTTCTGCGGATCGGAGCGTGGAACGTCAGATCCCTTAATCGGGCAGGTATGTTAGAAAACTTAAAAAGGGAAATGGATAGGTTAAAGTTAGATATAGTGGAAATTAGTGAAGTTTGGTGGCAGGAGGAACAAGACTTTTGGTCAGGTGAATACAGGGTTATAAATACAAAATCAAATAGGGGTAATGCAGGAGTAGCTTTAATAATGAATAGGAAAATAGGAGTGCGGGTAAGTTACTACAAACATCATAGTGAACGCATTATTGTGGCCAAGAGAGACACGAAGCCCACACCTACTAAAATAGTACAAGTTTATATGCCAACTAGCTCTGCAGATGATGAACAAATTGATGAAATGTATGATGAGATAAAAGAAATTATTCAGGTAGTGAAGGGAGACGAAAATTTAATAGTCATGGGTGACTGGAATGCGAGAGTAGGAAAAGGGAGAGAAGGAAGCATAGTAGGTGAATATGGATTGGGGGAAAGAAATGAAAGAGGAAGCCGTCTGGTAGAATTTTGCACAGAGCACAACTTAATCATAGCTAACACTTGGTTCAAGAATCATAAAAGAAGGTTGTACACATGTAAGAATCCTGGAAATGCTAGAAGGTATCAGATAGATTATATAATGGTAAGACAGAGATTTTGGAACCAGGTATTAAATTGTAAGACATTTCCAGGGGCAGATGTGGACTCTGACCACAATCTATTGGTTATGAGCTGTAGATTAAAACTGAAGAAACTGCAAAAAGGTGGGAATTTAAGGAGATGGGACCTGGATAAACTGAAAGAACGAGAGGTTGTAGAGAGTTTCAGGGAGAGCATAAGGGAACAATTGACAGGAATGGGGGAAAGAAATACAGTAGAAGAAGAATGGGTAGCTCTGAGGGATGAAGTACTGAAGGCAGCAGAGAATCAAGTAGGTAAAAAGACGAGGGCTAATAGAAATCCTTGGGTAACAGAAGAAATATTGAATTTAATTGATGAAAGGAGAAAATATAGAAATGCAGTAAATGAAGCAGGCAAAAAGGAATACAAACGTCTCAAAAATGAGATCGACAGGAAGTGCAAAATGGCTAAGCAGGGATGGCTAGAGGACAAATGTAAGGATGTAGAGGCTTATCTCACTAGGAGTACAATAGATACTGCCTACAGGAAAATTAAAGAGACCTTTGGAGAAAAGAGAATGACTTGTATGAATATGAAGAGCTGAGATGGAAACCCAGTTCTAAGCAAAGAAGGGAAAGCAGAAAGGTGGAAGGAGTATATAGAAGGTCTATACAAGGGCGATGTACTTGAGGACAATATTTTGGAAATGGAAGAGGATGTAGATGAAGATGAAATGGGAGATACGATACTGCGTGAAGAGTTTGACAGAGCACTGAAAGACCTGAGTCGAAACAAGGCCCCCGGAGTAGACAACATTCCATTGGAACTACTGACGGCCTTCGGAGAGCCAGTCCTGACTAAACTCTACCATCTGGTGAGCAAGATGTATGAAACAGGCGAAATACCCTCAGACTTCAAGAAGAATATAATAATTCCAATCCCAAAGAAAGCAGGTGTTGACAGATGTGAAAATTACCGAACAATCAGTTTAATAAGCCACAGCTGCAAGATAATAACACGAATTCTTTACAGACGAATGGAAAAACTAGTAGAAGCCGACCTCGGGGGAGATCAGTTTGGATTCCGTAGAAATACTGGAACACGTGAGGCAATACTGACCTTACGACTTACCTTAGAAGAAAGAATAAGGAAAGGCAAACGTACATTTCTAGCATTTGTAGATTTAGAGAAAGCTTTTGACAATGTTGACTGGAATACTCTCTTTCAAATTCTAAAGGTGGCAGGGGTAAAATACAGGGAGCGAAAGGCTATTTACAATTTGTACAGAAAGCAGATGGCAGTTATAAGAGTCAAGGGACATGAAAGGGAAGCAGTGGTTGGGAAGGGAGTAAGACAGGGTTGTAGCCTCTCCCCGATGTTATTCAATCTGTATATTGAGCAAGCAGTAAAGGAAACAAAAGAAAAATTCGGATCAGGTATTAAAATCCATGGAGAAGAAATAAAAACTTTGAGGTTAGCCGATGACATTGTAATTCTGTCAGAGACAGCAATGGACTTGGAAGAGCAGTTGAATGGAATGGACAGTGTCTTGAAAGGAACATATAAGATGAACATCAACAAAAGCAAAACGAGGATAATGGAATGTAGTCGAATTAAGTCGGGTGATGCTGAGGGAATTAGATTAGGAAATGAGGCACTTAAAGTAGTAAAGGAGTTTTGCTATTTGGGGAGCAAAATAACTGATGATGGTCTAAGTAGAGAAGATAGAAAATGTAGACTAGCAATGGCAAGGAAAGCGTTTCTGAAGAAGAGAAATTTGTTAACATCGAGTATAGATTTAAGTGTCAGGAAGTCGTTTCTGAAAGTATTTGTATGGAGTGTAGCCATGTATGGAAGTGAAACATCGACGATGAATTGTTTAGACAATAAGAGAATAGAAGCTTTCGAAATGTGGTGCTACAGAAGAATGCTGAAGATTAGATGGGTAGATCACATAACTAATGAGGAAGTATTGAATAGGATTGGGGAGAAGAGAAGTTTGTGGCACAACTTGACCAGAAGAAGGGATCGGTTGGTAGGACATGTTCTGAGGCATCAAGGGATCACCAATTTAGTATTGGAGGGCAGCGTGGAGGGTAAAAATCGTAGAGGGAGACCAAGAGATGAATACACTAAGCAGATTCAGAAGGATGTAGGTTGCAGTAGGTACTGGGATATGAAGCAGCTTGCACAGGATAGAGTAGCATGGAGAGCTGCATCAAACCAGTCTCAGGACTGAAGACCACCACAACAACAAGTGGGTTTGAAGCAATGAGGTGGTGGGGCATTTTTCACACAGACGAAGCATACAGGCTCAGTTATTTATATCATATGTTGTTATTTTAATTAGATCTTGGTATGTTTCTTTAATAGAAATGGAATTTAGAAGCAACTTAACGTTTTGGTGGTAAATGCACACACATACGGTATATGTTCCAGATGATCCTGCAACTATACACTGTTTTGGTCGAAGAGAAGGATACTTTTTTTTTATACATAGAGAGAATACAGTTCAGTTAAATTACTTAAAACAAGATGCTTTTGTTCATAGGTATTTTTGCTGGTGCTCTCTTTCTCTTTTTTCCCAGACATTATTCTTGTGTTTTCATCATCCAAATAAAAACTCTTTACTTTTTGCACTGTATCATGTGGCATTGTCTTTCCTCTTTTCTGCTCAGCCAACGATAAAATACCCTTCTCCATTAAAAGACCTCTTGCTTGTCGTACCAAATATTCAGAAACCTGAAATTTGGAACTGACTTTCTGTCGAGACCAAGTTGGTGGCACAAGAGTAAGTAACTGAATTTTTTCGCAATTATTTGCATGTTCAATTTTCTGTTTGATTTTGTCCATGAGTTCATCATGGTGCTTTGCCTTTTCTTCCAGTTCTGTTGAATCACTGTCAGGGATAGTGCTTGCATCAGCAGCCAGCTCAACTTAATGTGTGTATGAAATTTTAGTTTTCAGAGCCCCAGCTGCTGATTCCAATTTTTGTTTGGCTGCTGCATACCGACTATACCGAGCAATTAAATGCAGCTTTGCAGGAGATCCTCCTAAGCTAGTTGAGCTAGTATTGAGCACAGATTTTTCAGGAGTCTGCACCTTCACATTACTGTCATTTATATAGTCTGGTGATGAGTCATCACTTGCTTGCTTTTCATTAATAAGTTTGATACATGTTGGGGGGCACATTTTCTCCCCAGGAATAACGCCTAAGCCTCTCATTTTGAAGGTATTTGTCCTTTTTAAACTAATTTCACGCAGTTCTGATGAAACAGATCATTTATGGTGCTTGAAGGGATCACAGCAAATTTTTTTATGTAAAGAGAATCTTTCTTTGTGTGTGTGCGCGCGCGCGCACACACACACACACACACACACACACACACACACACACACACACATATGAAACACTTAAATCACAGTATGAATGACTGTTACTTTGCCATAATAAAAGGTCTTGTTCTTCACTTGTCAGTTCATTCACACAAGTCAGGGCATTATCACATGTATCTTGCCGATACCATACAAGAAAACACTGCCTACTTGTACTTCCCATACTGCTTCAGTCTTAAAACCAATATTTGTTGTAAATAATTCAAAAGATGATTGGTGTAACCTAGAAAGTAATTAAATAATGAATAATTATTGTATCCCAGTGTTTCATTACAAAAGTATTTCACATTATTATTGTGACATTAGGGGAGTTACTTTTGTTTTGGAATGAATAGTTAAAAACTGCAACAATTGAATTTTAACCAATAATTGACTCTGGATACAACTCACAAGGGGAGGCCGCCAATTGTGAAATTCAGATTCGATTCATACTGTGCATAATAAAAGCTCATGGCCAGAGGTGTAATGTGGCAAAGCACCAAGATGCACTTCTCAGCCGTTGTTGAGAAAATCTACAGCTAAAAGAAACCGTTGCGGTGAAATACTCTCTACGATTAACAATTTTCTACAGATCGTGGCGCAGCGGTAAGCGCTCGGGTTCGTAATCCGAAGGTCGCCGTATCGAATCTCGCGCCATGCCACTTTTTAATTATTATTTGTTTTTTGTAATTGAAATGCACACACACACACACACACACACACACACACACACACACATATATATATATATATATATATATATATATATATATAACCAGCACATCTTGGCACAGTGTTACACCGTCCGGGTTATCTGGATACTTCCCACTAACACCAAGCTATCCGAACTCCGGAGATGGGAACTTGCTCTTCAATATATCCTCTCTTCCCGTTATCCACCAGGCCTCAATCTCCGCTAATTTCAAGTTGCCGCCACTCATTCCTCACCTGTCATTCAACAACATCTTTGCCTCTTTACTTCCGCCTCGACTGACATCTCTGCCCAAACTCTTTGCCTCTGTATATGTCTGCTTGTGTCTGTATATGTGTGGATGGATGTGTGTGTGTGTGTGTGTGTGTGTGTGTGTGTGTGTGTGTGTGTGTGTGTGTGCGAGTGTATACCCGTCCTTTTTTCCCCCTAAGGTAAGTCTTTCCGCTCCCGGGATTGGAATGACTCCTTACCCTCTCCCTTAAAACCCAAATCCTTTCGTCTTTCCCTCTCCTTCCCTCTTTCCTGGCGAGGCAACCGTTGGTTGCGAAAGCTAGAATTTTGTGTGTATGTTTGTGTTTGTTTGTGTGTCGTCGATCTGCCAGCACTTTCATTTGGTAAGGGAAACATTCCATGTAGGAAAAATATATCTAAAAACAAAGATGATGTGACTTACCAAATGAAAGTGCTGGCAGGTCGACAGACACACAAACAAACACAAACATACACATAAAATTCAAGCTTTCGCAACAAACTGTTGCCTCATCAGGAAAGAGGGGAAGGAGAGGGAAAGACAAAAGGATGTGGGTTTTAAGGGAGAGGGTAAGGAGTCATTCCAATCCCGGGAGCGGAAAGACTTACCTTAGGGGGAAAAAAGGACAGGTATACACTCGCGCACACACACACATATCCATCCACACATATACAGACACAAGCAGACATATTTAAAGACAAAGAGTTTGGGCAGAGATATATATAAAAACAAAGATGATGTGACTTACCGAACGAAAGCGCTGGCAGGTCGATAGACCCTCTCCCTTAAAACCCACATCCTTTCATCTTTCCCTCTCCTTCCTTCTTTCCTGACGAAGCAACCGTTGGTTGCGAAATCTAGAATTTCGTGTGTATGTTTGTGTGTCTGTCGACCTGCCAGCACTTTCATTTGGTAAGTCACATCATCATCACACACACCTGTCGTATATATATATATATATATATATATATATATATATATATATATATATATATATATATACACACACACACAAAGATGATGTGACTTACCAAATGAAAGTGCTGGCAGGTCGACAGACACACAAACAAACACAAACGTACAGACAAAATTCAAGCTTTTGCAACAAACTGTTGCCTCATCAGGAAAGAGGGGAAGGAGAGGGAAAGACGAAAGGTGTGGGTTTTAAGGGAGAGGGTAAGGAGTCATTCCAATCCCGGGAGCGGAAAGACTTACCTTAGTGGGAAAAAAGGACAAGTATACATTCGCACACACACACATATCCATCCACACATATACAGACACAAGCAGACATATTTAAAGACAAAGAGTTTGGGCAGAGATGTCAGTCGAGGCAGAAGTGCAGAGGCAAAGATGTTGTTGAACGACAGGTGAGGTATGAGTGGCGGCAACTTGAAATTAGCGGAGATTGAGGCCTGGTGGATAACGGGACGAGAGGATGTATTGAAGAGCAAGTTCCCATCTCCGGAGTTTGGATAGGTTGGTGTTAGTGGGAAGTATCCAGATAACCCGGACGGTGTAACACTGTGCCAAGATGTGCTGGCCGTGCACCAAGACATGTTTAGCCACAGGGTGATCCTCATTACCAACAAACACTGTCTGCCTGTGTCCAGTCATGCGAATGGACAGTTTGTTGCTGGTCATTCCCACATAGAATGCATCACAGTGTAGGCAGGTCAGTTGGTAGATCACGTGGGTGCTTTCACACGTGGCTCTGCCTTTGATCGTGTACACCTTCTGGGTTACAGGACTGGAGTAGGTGGTGGTGGGAGGGTGCATGGGACAGGTTTTACACCGGGGGCGGTTACAAGGGTAGGAGCCAGAGGGTAGGGAAGGTGGTTTGGGGATTTCATAGGGATGAACTAAGAGGTTACGAAGGTTAGGTGGACGGCGGAAAGACACTCTTGGTGGAGTGGGGAGGATTTCATGAAGGATGGATCTCATTTCAGGGCAGGATTTGAGGAAGTTGTATCCCTGCTGGAGAGCCACATTCAGAATCTGATCCAGTCCCGGAAAGTATCCTGTCACAAGTGGGGCACTTTTGTGGTTCTTCTGTGGGAGGTTCTGGGTTTGAGAGGATGAGGAAGTGGCTCTGGTTATTTGCTTCTGTACCAGGTCAGGAGGGTAGTTGCGGGATGCGAAAGCTGTTGTCGGGTTGTTGGTGTAATGGTTCAGGGATTCCGGACTGGAGCAGATTCGTTTGCCACGAAGACCTAGGCTGTAGGGAAGGGACCGTTTGATGTGGAATGGGTGGCAGCTGTCGCAATGGAGGTACTGTTGCTTGTTGGTGGGTTTGATGTGGACGGACGTGTGTAGCTGGCCATTGGACAGGTGGAGGTCAACATCAAGGAAAGTGGCATGGGATTTGGAGTAGGACCAGGTGAATCTGATGGAACCAACGGAGTTGAGGTTGGAGAGGAAATTCTGGAGTTCTTCTTCACTGTGAGTCCAGATCATGAAGATGTCATCAATAAATCTGTACCAAACTTTGGGTTGGCAGGCCTGGGTAACCAAGAAGGCTTCCTCTAAGCAACCCATGAATAGGTTAGCGTACGAAGGGGCCATCCTGGTACCCATAGCTGTTCCCTTTAATTGTTGGTATGTCTGGTCTTCAAAAGTGAAGAAGTTGTGGGTCAGGATGAAGCTGGCTAAGGGAATGAGGAAAGAGGTTTTAGGTAGGGTGGCAGGTGATTGTCGTGAAAGGAAATGCTCCATCGCAGCGAGGCCCTGGACGTGCGGGATATTTGTGTATAAGGAAGTGGCATCAATGGTTACAAGGATGGTTTCTGGGGGTAACTGATTGGGTAAGGATTCCAGGCGTTCGAGAAAGTGGTTGGTGTCTTTGATGAAGGATGGGAGACTGCATGTAATGGGTTGAAGGTGTTGATCTACGTAGGCAGAGATACGTTCTGTGGGGGCTTGGTAACCAGCTACAATGGGGCGGCCGGGATGATTGGGTTTGTGAATTTTAGGAAGAAGGTAGGGGTGCGGGGTGTCGGTGGGGTCAGGAGGGTGATGGAGTCAGGTGAAAGGTTTTGTAGGGGGCCTAAGGTTCTGAGGATTCATTGAAGCTCCACCTGGACGTCAGGAATGGGATTACCTTGGCAAACTTTGTATGTGGTGTTGTCTGAAAGCTGGCGCAGTCCCTCGGCCACATACTCCCGACGATCAAGTACCACGGTCGTGGAACCCTTGTCCGCCGGAAGAATGACGATGGACCGGTCAGCCTTCAGATCACGGATAGCCTGCGCTTCAGCAGTGGTGATGTTGGGAGTAGGATTAAGGTTTTTTAAGAAGGATTGAGAGGCAAGGCTGGAAGTCAGAAATTCCTGGAAGGTTTGGAGAGGGTGATTTTGAGGAAGAGGAGGTGGGTCCCGCTGTGACGGAGGACGGAACTGTTCCAGGCAGGGAAATTGCACGGCCAGCACATCTTGGCACAGTGTTACACCGTCCGGGTTATCTGGATACTTCCCACTAACACCAACCTATCCGAACTCCGGAGATGGGAACTTGCTCTTCAATATATCCTCTCGTCCCGTTATCCACCAGGCCTCAATCTCCGCTAATTTCAAGTTGCCGCCACTCATACCTCACCTGTCATTCAACAACATCTTTGCCTCTGCACTTCTGCCTCGACTGACATCTCTGCCCAAACTCTTTGTCTTTAAATATGTCTGCTTGTGTCTGTATATGTGTGGATGGATATGTGTGTGTGTGCGAATGTATACCTGTCCTTTTTTCCCACTAAGGTAAGTCTTTCCGCTCCTGGGATTGGAATGACTCCTTACCCTCTCCCTTGAAACCCATACCTTTCGTCTTTCCCTCTCCTTCCCTATTTCCTGATGAAGCAACCGTTGGTTGCGAAAGCTTGAATTTTGTGTGTATGTTTGTGTTTGTTTGTGTGTCTATCAACATGCCAACACTTTCGTTTGGTATGTTACATCATCTTTGTTTTTAGATATATTTTTCCCACATGGAATGTTTCCCTCTATTATACACATCCCCGGCAATCAGTTGCAACAATTATGCATATAATAAGTTGTTGAAAGTCGTTTGTCGTGGAAAAATAATACTTGAAATAAAACACAATATCACAAATAATATTCAAGTGGATACAATATATTGAATAGTTCAGTATACACTCGCACATAATTAACAATTAGTGACCAGAAGTAGCTGGAGTATCGCACGAACCAGAGTGATAGTTATCATAGAAACATGGAAAGCAGAAAACAGCACGACATCGAGCACATCTGATAAACAATGCGTTTTTACAAGAACAATTGTTTTTTAAATTATCTTTTGGGAAACACACCTGATTGACATTCTGAATAATTGTTCTATCATTCGTCAGGTTTTATGCATACCACGTGTATCATATCATATCCCCAAAAATCAGAGAAGACAGTTGGTGGTGGACGATGGATTGGATTTTTATAAAATTGTTTCTGGAGTTGATGTCACGGTTTTGCTCGATTAAAAAAGCACAATTTTGATGGCGCTTGATCAAATGTTTTACCTGCCGGTAAAAATACACTCACACGGTTGGACGAGAGGAGTGCACTTTGGAGAAATGACTTTTATAATGCACGTTGGTAACTTCTTATCATCCTGGAACATCTCATCGTATAACGCCGGGTTCGTTTGCCCACCCCAAGAGTCGATCAGAAGGAGAAATTCTTTCATTTGTACGTATGGTTGCAAAGCATTACGCAAGAAGTCCATGAACAAACCCGTTGTTAGTTTACTGGATTTGGAGGATGTAATAACAACCTTGGTATACTTCTTGGTGTACTCGTCGACTGTCTTCTGTACTCTGGGTCCAAAACTACCTGTGGACTCTTCGAGGCATACGAAAACAAGGGGCAAGACTCGTCCAGACGTCGTGATTGAATATTGTGCCGTATACGAATGCGTCACCTTGTTCATGTCGTGTCGGGTTACCAGGGCAGCCTTTGATCCATTTTCGGCGAGAGTTCTGTTGAACGTGGACTGGTACTGGCACCCTGATAAACAAATATTGTTTATATAAGAAATATACGAAATCTGTCTTGTCTATCATATATAAGATATATCATATATAAGATATATCATCATGTCATATGACATTTGTGAACAGCTCTTTACGTACCTGTTTGATCAGTATTAATTATGAAATCTTTGTCGAAGTTAGTTATCAATGTTCACGTCTGGATCCGAAATGTGTCCGCTGCGGCCAAAATTTCGTCTTGGGTAGCCATCTCTTCCCGGGAAACAAATTTTGTGATTTTCCGTTGCCGAATACCATGCTTCTTTTTAAATTCGGTGACCCATGTTTTTGAAGCTTTGAAGTTGAAATCTGGGAACTGACTTGCAGCCCCAAGGCCCACTGCTGCAGGTTTCTGGTAGTAACTTGCTGGAAGTTTTGTCGAGCTTCTACGAAGCGATCATGCACCCATGAATAATCGATGGTACAATATTTATCAAATTTGCTACCGCCACGTTTGATTTGTTCTTCCCACCTGGATAAATAGCCCATATTTGTCAAACGAGAGCACCCCTTTTTTTGTAGAGTTTTGGGATTCTATCCTGGATGTTCTTTGGCCAGATTGACAGCTCTAATTTTGTAATCCAGAGAAATATAGTCATACCCTTTTTTTTCTTCTCATCCGGCTCGTATTCGTCTGATGATTCGTTGGCAATGGGACTCGTTTCAACGTTTTCGTAGGCATTATTATCGTCTATTTCATTAATGTCTATCAGTTCCTCATCATGAACGAGGGTTTTTTCGGCGAGCATTTGCAGCGTATTCTGGAACATTTCTTCCCCAATTACCATGGCTTCTTCGTTGATTGATGATGACGGTTCTGCTGCAATGCAATTACTGTTACAAAGGAGGCTTTCAAAATACACCAACGCATCTTTCAATTGTTGTTTCGCCACTTCACTGTGTATAGAATCTTCTTCGATCACATCACTTTCATGCGAAGGGTCCGGATCGCTCTCCAATTGTACCACCTCCATTTTTTCCGTTTGTTTTAACAGGATGTACCAAAGCTGTCACGTACGCACTGATTTTCGACGATGTTGTAAGTTGCGCTAGGGACCGCATCTACCTTCTTTCAAAGTTAGCAGGCAACTATGCTGTTATGCGGCAGCTCGTTTCGGCCCATTCAACATCTGTCTTTCAAGTGTAACGAGCAAGTAACGGAGTTTATATTTCATACCTGCCACAGCAAATTTGTGTTCGTGGGGTCTCTATTCTAATTCAAACGTTTGACTTACACTATACATATTCGTTTCGGAATATCGTTTCTACGTCTTCCGTTAACTATAAGTGGTAAACATTGTGAAGATAATTAATAACATTTGTGAAATACAACTTTGTTTGTGGAAAACATAATGATGTTCGAAGTCGCCAGTTTTTCCACGACAAACGACTTTAACAACTTATTATATGCATAAATACTAAAAAAAAGGTTGCATGGCGTGAGATTCTATCCGGCGACCTTCGGATTACGAACCTGAGCGCTTACCGCTGCACCACGATGCTGTAGAAAATTATTAATCGTAGAGAGTATATCATCACAACGGTTTCTTTTAACTGTCAATTTTCACAACAACGGCTGAGAAGTGCATCTTGGTGCTTTGCCACATTACACCTCTGGCCATGAGCTTTTATTATGCGCAGTATGAATCGAATCTGAATTTCACAATTGGTGGCCTCCCCTTGTCAGTACAAGAGCTCAGAACTGCATGCTCAGTGAGCACGACTCAAAACAAAGGAACTGGATGACGCAATACATGTAGTGGCAATAAAACAGTGTTGTCAGATATGATTTGTTCCTAGGGAAATCCAGTGTAGCCAACTTCAGCAATTTAGTGGTGACGTGGTAGTCATGAATTAGCAACTTCAATATTTCTTTTACAATAACTTTGTTTTTTCACACTTCCCATTATTTCTACAAACTGATTCTTTTTGTGTACCATACTGGAATATTTATAATAAAATTGTAAATTTTTCAAAGGTATCTATGAGGGGGCAATAACTTAAAAAAATTATAATGTCCGTGCATGGATTTTGTTTAAAAGAAATTATTTACAATTTTTTATGAGATGTAGATGGTGGATATTCACTACAAGAAGCATGACTATAAAAATATAAACCTCCCACTTTAACTAAAAAAGAGAACTTCAAGCTTCCATTGCAAAAATTGTAGGAACTATTGCATTTTTAAATTATAAAGGAGCTCGTCTATGAAAGCCTGAATTCCTGAATCTATACAACTTCTTTTTATCATAAGTGAAAAAGTAATTGGCCTGCAACATTTACATTTTGGAAATGTGAATATATCTAGGTAAACTTCCACTACCCAAAATTTCAAGGATTTGCGTGACGATGGGTGTCATTTCCTAAAATTTCTGGATGATTTGACATGGAATGACACACACACTAAAATATCTTGTATGAAAGTGTGGTATAAATCAGTGTCCGTACTGTAATATGCGTTCTGAATTGTAGTACTGCAGTGACACACAGATGATTTGCAATTGACTGTTCAAAACATGAGATCACATGGTTAAAAATGTTCTGATCTAAAGCAGGACAAAAAATCTGTAATGAGCTTTTTCTTAGGAACCAACAACTTCAATTTAGCCACGATGTTCTGCTATTATCCATCCACAAAATGTCTTTCAGGTACACACAGAGCTTTGTTAGATGTATTAAAAGGCTATGTTGTTGTTGTGGTCTTCAGTCCTGAGACTGGTTTGACGCAGTTCTCCATGCTACTCTATCCTGTGCAAGCTGCTTCATATCCCAGTACCTACTGCAACCTACATCCTTCTGAATCTGCTTAGTGTATTCATCTCTTGGTCTCCCTCTACGATTTTTACCCTCCACGCTGCCCTCCAATACTAAATTGGTGATCCCTTGATGCCTCAGAACATGTCCTACCAACCGATCCCTTCTTCTGGTCAAGTTGTGCCACAAACTTCTCTTCTCCCCAATCCTATTCAATACTTCCTCATTAGTTATGTGATCTACCCATCTAATCTTCAGCATTCTTCTGTAGCACCACATTTCGAAAGCTTCTATTCTCTTCTTGTCCAAACTATTTATCGTCCATGTTTCACTTCCATACATGGCTACACTCCATACAAATACTTTCAAAAATGACTTCCTGACACTTAAATCTATACTCGATGTTAACAAATTTCTCTTCTTCAGAAACGCTTTCCTTGCAATTGCTAGTCTACATTTTCTATCTTCTCAACTTAGACCATCATCAGTTATTTTGCTCCCCAAATAGCAAAACTCCTTTACTACTTTAAGTGCCTCATTTCCTAATCTAATTCCCTCAGCATCACCCGACTTAATTCGACTACATTCCATTATCCTCGTTTTGCTTTTGTTGATGTTCATCTTATATGTTCCTTTCAAGACACTGTCCATTCCATTCAACTGCTCTTCCAAGTCCATTGCTGTCTCTGACAGAATTACAATGTCATCGGCTAACCTCAAAGTTTTTATTTCTTCTCCATGGATTTTAATACCTGATCCGAATTTTTCTTTTGTTTCCTTTACTGCTTGCTCAATATACAGATTGAATAACATCGGGGAGAGGCTACAACCCTGTCTTACTCCCTTCCCAACCACTGCTTCCCTTTCATGTCCCTTGACTCTTATAACTGCCATCTGCTTTCTGTACAAATTGTAAATAGCCTTTCGCTCCCTGTATTTTACCCCTGCCACCTTTAGAATTTGAAAGAGAGTATTCCAGTCAACATTGTCAAAAGCTTTCTCTAAGTCTACAAATGCTAGAAACGTAAGTTTGCTTTTCCTTAATCTTTCTTCTAAGGTAAGTCGTAAGGTCAGTATTGCCTCACGTGTTCCAGTATTTCTACGGAATCCAAACTGATCTCCCCCGAGGTCGGCTTCTACTAGTTTTTCCATTCGTCTGTAAAGAATTCGTGTTATTATCTTGCAGCTGTGGCTTATTAAACTGATTGTTTGGTAATTTTCACATCTGTCAACACCTGCTTTCTTTGGGATTGGAATTATTATATTCTTCTTGAAGTCTGAGGGTATTTCGCCTGTTTCATACATCTTGCTCACCAGATGGTAGAGTTTAGTCAGGACTGGCTCTCCGAAGGCCGTCAGTAGTTCCAATGGAATGTTGTCTACTCCGGGGGCCTTGTTTCGACTCAGGTCTTTCAGTGCTCTGTCAAACTCTTCACGCAGTATCGTATCTCCCATTTCATCTTCATCTACATCCTCTTCCATTTCCATAATATTGTCCTCAAGTACATCACCCTTGTATAGACCTTCTATATACTCCTTCCACCTTTCTGCTTTCCCTTCTTTGCTTAGAACTGGGTTTCCATCTGAGCTCTTCATTTTCATACAAGTCATTCTCTTTTCTCCAAAGGTCTCTTTAATTTTCCTGTAGGCAGTATCTATCTTACCCCTAGTGAGATAAGCCTCTACATCCTTACATTTGTCCTCTAGCCATCCCTGCTTAGCCATTTTGCACTTCCTGTCGATCTCATTTTTGAGACGTTTGTATTCCTTTTTGCCTGCTTCATTTACTGCATTTTTATATTTTCTCCTTTCATCAATTAAATTCAATATTTCTTCTGTTACGCAAGGATTTCTACTAGCCCTCGTCTTTTTACCTACTAGATCCTCTGCTGCCTTCACTACTTCATCCCTCAAAGTTACCCATTCTTCTTCTACTGTATTTCTTTCCCCCATTGCTGTCAATTGTTCCCTTATGCTCTCCCTGAAACTCTGTACAACCTCTCGTTCTTTCAGTTTATCCAGGTCCCACCTCCTTAAATTCCCACCTTTTTGCAGTTTCTTCAGTTCTAATCTACAGGTCATAACCAATAGATTGTGGTCAGAGTCCACATCTGCCCCTGGAAATGTCTTACAATTTAATACCTGGTTCCTAAATCTCTGTCTTACCATTATATAATCTATCTGATACCTTCTGGTATTTCCAGGATTCTTCCATGTATGCAACCTTCTTTCGTGAGTCTTAAACCAAGTGTTAGCTATGATTAAGTTGTGCTCTGTGCAAAATTCTACCAGACGGCTTCCTCTTTCATTTCTTAGCCCCAATCCATATTCACCTACTACGTTTCCTTCTCTCCCTTTTCCTACACCCGAATTCCATTCACCCAGCACTATTAAATTTTCGTCTCCCTTCACTACCTGAATAATTTCTTTTATTTCATCATACGTTTCTTCAATTTCTGCGTCATCTGCAGAGCTAGTTGGCATATAAACTTGTACTACTGAAGTAGGTGTGGGTTTTGTATCTATCTTGGCCACAATAATGCGTTCACTATGCTGTTTGTAGTAGCTTATCCGCATTCCTATTTTCCTATTCATTATTAAACCTACTCCTACATTACCCCTATTTGATTTTGTGTTTATAACCCTGTAGTCACATGACCAAAAGTCTTGTTCCTCCTGCCACCGAACTTCACTAATTCCCACTATATCTAACTTTAACCTATCCATTTCCCTTCACATGCAATTTTACCATATATGTGTGATGCTCGAGCCATTGGTTCGTTGTCTTCATTGGTGTCATCACCATTCTCATTCTCATGAGTTCTTCAGTGTCAGTAATTTGATCATCGGTTAATTCTTCTACCATTGTGTAGTAATGTCAGCTATACTGATCCACTCACTCATACCACTGGGTCCAATGTCCAGTTGTATGTAATGTGTACAAATGCCTCAAAATCGCAGGAGTGTCTACTACGTCATGACTTTCATTGCTTGTTTCATGGTCTGTTTCATCTTGATTCTCCTCACTTGTTTCTTTTGATGTTTCATCTTTAAATTCCTTGATTTTTGGCCATAGTTTGTGTCAAGATTTTTCAACCATAGATGCTGGCAAATCTTCCCACACTTTGGCAACTGTACAGATCACATCTTTTATATTTATTGATTTCATTGCTCGAAACAAGGTGCTAACTCTTTGTGTCCCCTCTAAAATTGATCAAATGCATTTTTGACGATATGACTTCTTTAGCCACTCACTGATCCCATGGTGCATGGGTTGGATTATACATGTTATATTAGCAGGACGGAATAAAGCTTTTATTTCACCTTTTAAAGTTCATCTTCAGATGGATGAGTTATCGCATTATCAAGTATCAATATGGCATGTTTAGGGAGTCTGTTTCCTTGTAGTTATTTTGTGATGGCAGGGACTAATTGGTCATAATACCATTCCTTAAAGATGCTGTATCATCCGTGTTGACTTTTGGCTACGATAAAATACAGGTTGCGTGCGATATTAATGTTTTTGAATGCCTTTTCCTGCCATCATAAACAAAGGCATCTCATGACCGCCATTAGCAGTGCTACAGAGAGCAATAGTAATTCTGTCTTTGGCAAGCTTTGTACGTGGTGCCGATGGATTCTGTGTAGCAAGAATTCTTGCAGGGAGCATTATGTAGGTCAAGCCAGGCTCATCAATGTTATACACCTACTCAGGGGTTTCAGATTTTGGAACAAACTCATTGGTAGCTGATTCGTCATCCGACAGCTTCTTGCTCAAGATAATTACATTTTGAATGCCACATCATTTTTGCCAACAGTCTAGCTAGTTTTGGCACACTGTAAATTTTTAATTTTTGTGTAAATTTTCATACAAAATTGGTGCCTTTTCTTTTACGATTGGGTCCAGACAATGGAGTTCATCTTCTGTTCGAACCACACCCACAAAGCATTGTCTAGAATTTTACTTATAGGCTTCTTCAAAGTCTGGTGTATTTTGAGTTCAACTGCATCACCGATCATCATTGTATGACTTGTATGAGTGTTAAAAATAAAAAGTCCACAATGGAATGTAACAATATTATGAAAATAATAGTTGCTATTCACCATATAGCAAAGGTGCTGAGTCACAGATAGGCACAAGAAGAAGACTGCCACACAATAACTTTCAACCAATAAGGCCTATGTCAAAGATAGACAAAATATACACACAGTTCGTGTGTGTGTGTGTGTGTGTGTGTGTGTGTGTGTGTGTTTTACAAAGGCCTATATGGTGAGTAGCAACTATCCTTTTCATAATACATAATACTGTTTCATGAGTTTTAGTGTCCCCCCCCCCCCACTTGTTAAAAGCTGCTGTCATGCCAACACCTATCTCAAGTGCAATGCTTTGAAGAGATTCTCTTTCCCCAACCTTTCAAGCCCTTTCAGTTTCTACACTAAAGTCATCATCACATGCTTAGATTTAGTTGATGCCATGATTTAGTTTTAAATACTTAAATGTTTGAGAACAACATTGTCTTCAGCTGCCAGAGGCTGCAGTCATTGTATGAGTTGCGTATGCGCGCACTGCACTCGTGTGTGTGTGTGTGTGTGTGTGTGTGTGTCTATTTTCAACAAAGGCTTCGATGGCCGAAAGCTTACATTGTGACAGTCTTTTTATTGTGCCTATCTGCGATTCAGCCTCTCCACTAAATGGTGAGTAGCATTTTTCCTTTTCATAATATTGTTACATTCCATCCTGCATTTTCCATTATTTGATTTTTGGTTTTTCTGTTATTTGAATGTTGCCTAACAACATTGTTACTAACTTATAAAACAAATGACTGTACAGTAAATTTATTGATCAAGGTCAAAGCAAATTATTTCATACTAAATCTGATCGAACTACTGCACCTATGAGTGGTTATCTGCCTACTGATTCAGACCCGTATTGCAGGTGATGACTCACTGACAAGTCCTAACAGACATTGGGATTGGGGTAGTTGGACTAAGCAAGGATTTGTACCTTCCAGGGGCATATTAATAAACTCTCTCTCTCTCGCTCTCTCTCTATCAGTGAGCAATATACTGAACAATGTGTTAAGAACATTGGGTGGGAAACACAAGGAATGTGTCAGTTGTTTAGATATGATACCTGTAGTTTCTTTTCAGTATGTATAAATATTGGGATTTTGGTTGCAGATTCAACAATCAGAGTAAGGACCTAAGATTTGGAACTTTTGTCTTTGGACCAGTTGTTATGAGAATGTTTTACTACCTGAATAAGCCAGATGAAGCATTGAATGTAAGTACATCTGTAACAAAACATATTTCATCATTTACACCTGATTTGAAAATAAGTTTTAAGTATTTTTATTCAGTTTAATACCTGGAAAAAATGTGACTTCTTGTTTCTCCAGTTAACATTCTTTACCGTCCACTAATATATGTCACTATTGATGGGATCATACACTTTGGAACAAAAAAAGAGACAAACCACGAAGGAATTATCTGTATGGAATGGGAATCGGTAGATCTGATGTTCATGTACATACAAACAAATGATTAAAATTAAAAACAATGGATTAGTTATTCCAGAGTAACAGCTACACAAACTGAGCAAGTAAATAATGTGTTGGTCCTTCTCCGGTCCTTATGCCAAACAGTTATTAGGCCTGGCATTGATTGACAGAGTTGTTGGGTATCCTCCTGAGGGATATCGTGTCAAATTCTGTCCAGTTGGTGTATCATACCCTACCCATACTGCTCCAAACGCTCTCGTTTGGGGGGAGATGTGGTGACATAGCTGGCCAAGGTAGGATTTGGCAAGCACGAAGATAAGCAGTAGAAACTCTCGCGATGTAAAGGGCTGACATTATCTTGCTGAAATATAAGCCCTGGGATGGCTTGCCATGAAGAGCAACTAAATGGTGAGTAGAATATTGTTGACATACCGCTGTGCTGTAAGGATGCTGTGAGTGACAACCAAAGGGGTCCTGCTATGAAAAGAAGCGGCGCCCCATTCCATTACTCCTGTTGTGTTGGCCTGTATGGCGAGTGACAGTGAGATTGGTATACCACTGCTGTCTGGGGTGTCACCGGACATGTCTTCATTCTGGACTCTTATTGACTGGAGCAGAATTGTCTTCAGTGACAAGTCCCACTTTGAACTGAGCCACAATTAGTTATCCTACTAGAAAGAACTCTGTACACCCACCTTTTATTTGCTCCCTAAATTGCACAAACTCAGCTTCGCTTATTTCCCAACTGGTCACTTAGTCAAGGCTCATAACATTGTTCTCACAAGAAGATCCTTCACTCTTCTTCGCTGCCATCCTCAACAAACTATCCACAATCTTCTGTTATGGATGTGAGACACTAATCACTTCCGTTACCACCTTTCCTCTGTTTATGTCGTCGTAGATGTAATACCCCTTTACACCAAAAACCCTATGGATGTGGCTTTGCTGCAATGGAATCTTTCCCAATGATGTCCTTCCTAATCTGCATGATCAGCCAAATTCTTATTCATCATTATTTCTCCTTTGCAAGAAACAAATCCCTGAAACTGCCATGAATAAATGTGTGACACCTCCTGAATCAACCTGCTCACAGGCCACTTAGAGAAGTCTTTAAACACCTTCAAACCTTTGTCTACAGTCTTTGGTCTCTCCTGTAGAGCGACACTGCCTATCCCCAATCCTCTTCATCTGGCTTTTCTCAGGTACCTTCTTGGATGTTGGTGTCCACCTCTTTAGTTACTACATAAATACCCTTGTCCATATCAGGCGCACTGACCACCAACAGTTCGTCCACTTTGAGATGCTGTCACCCATTACATATGAAAAGTCCCTCCTCTGTAGTCATGGCATCTTCAGACATTGCATCTCCAAAGGGAAGCAGGACTTATCCAAATATGCAGTTAACCTTACCAGATGCTTTACAGGCAGATGGTGCTGCGCTCACTTAATTCAGAAACAGTTTACTGAACTATACCAACAAACCAATGGTCCCGGTGGATGAGGTACTGATTCCATTTCACCCAGTGAAACATGTGCCTTGGAAAACTCTGGTCACATCCTTTGCCCAAGTTCTGTCTTCAGGATTCTTATAAATCAATGTAGTGACCCCAAAAACTAGATATTCATTTCTGATATTGCTCATTTTTTAAAAATTATTGTTAAATGTTTCCACCTTCTCACAACGACCACTGTCCTTTAGTGTGTGAAGAGTGTTCAACCCCCTTCTACACACTGTAAGGCATACGTGTAAGTATGTTGGCAATTTATTTGGATATTTCGCCATTATACTTATTTCTACATGTCACTCGTTCCCACCACCCACCCCTCATCTCAACCCATACAGTGTGTATTTTCACTACAGTATATTTTTCTGGAGATAGTAAAGCATATATATACATCAAATTCAATTGAAATTTCTTGAAACATTTCAAAGTTACACTGGAACCTACAGGTCCCTATCTTACGATTGGTTCTGCATTGTGACCATTTCTGTTGCAGTACCAGCAATTATAACGGTAAATATTTACTTAAATATTTATTGTGAGTTGAGAGGAGTGCACTCAGATTTCTGGCTTATGCTTAGGTTTAATTTTACTAATCTGCTTTGTTACCCTGTAACCAAGCGGAACCACATTTTTTAGGAGTTGGAGTAAAATACCCACTCAGTCATCTAGATTTAAGTTTCCCATGATTTCCCTAAATCACTTAAGGCTGATTCCTTTGAAAAGCACATGGTCAATTCAATTTCCTTTGTGTTACATCTCTAATGGGCTCCTTCCTGTTCTAATGTCTTTATATAGGTTTATAACACTTATCACCCTCCCCCTCCAACTCCCAAAAAAAGGGCAGCTTTAAACTTTCTAAATGCGTGCACATCTTCTTATCCTCCTGGTCAGCTGTTCCATTGTGCTCCCCTGCCTTCATAGTCACATTGACATGATATCACACTAATGAATAAAATTCAGAAAGTCGCACATACTTTATTCACTCCTTCAAAGGGATAATAAAGCAAAACACTTAAGTCTAGAAATGGTAATCATTTTCCATAACCTGGTACGTAAGTGATAAACAGTGATTACCAGCAGGAATCATTTTAAACTGATTGTCTTGTCAGGATTCATACTATTTTTTATTGCATGTAAATCTCATAATCATAATACAGGGTGATTCAAAAGTCCCTTGACATTTTTGGTGAACAAACGTTTATTCACAAAATGGAAATAATAGCTTCATTACACACCACATGGAGAACGTACATCCATACATCTGAATGTGGTGACCCTGCAAATGTTCATATAGCTTCCGTCTCTTTGTGTGGCACGAAACAGTCTACATCTACACCTACATCGATACTCTGCAAATCTCATTTAAGTGCCTGGCGGAGGGTTCATCGAACCACCTTCACAATTTTCTATTACTCCAAACTCATATAGCGCGCGGAAAGAACGAACACCTGTATCTTTCCGTAAGAGCTCTGATTTCCCTTATTTTATCTTGGTGATCATTCCTCATTATGTAGGCCGGTGTCAACAAAATATTTTCACATTCGGAGGAGAAAGTTGGTGATTGGAATTTCCTGAGAAGATTCTGTCGCAACGAAAAACGCCTTTCTTTTAATGATGTCCAGCCCAGAACCTGTATCATTTCTGTGACACTCTCTCCCATATTTTGCGATAATACAAAACGTGCTGCCTTTCTTTGAATTTTTTCGATTTTTCGATGTACTCGTGTCAGCCCTGTCTGGTAAGGATCCCACACCGCGCAGCAGTATTCTAAAAGAGGACAGACAAGCATAGTGTAGGCAGTCTCCTTAGTAGGTATGTTACATTTTCTAAGTGTCCTACCAACAAAACTCAGTCTTTGGTTAGCCTTCCCCACAACATTTTCTGTGTGCTCCTTCCAATTTAAGTGGTTTGTTATTGTAATACCTAGGTATTTAGTTGAATTTACAGCTTTTAGATTAGACTGATTTATCATGTAACCGAAATTTAACGAGTTCCTTTTAGCACTCATGTGGATGACCTCGCACTTTTCGTTATTTAGGGTCAACTGCCACTTTTTGCACCATTCAGATATCTTTTCTAAATCATTTTGCAGTTTGTTTTGGTCTTCTGATGACTTTATTAGTCAATAAACGACAGCGTCATCTGCAAACAACCGAAGACGGCAGCTCAGATTGTCTCCAAAATCATTTATATAAATAAGGAACAGCAAAGGGCCTATAACACTACTTTGGGGAATGCCAGAAATCACTTCTGTTTTACTCTATGACTTTCAGTCAGTTACTTTGAACTGTGAACTCTCTGACAGGAAATCACAAATCCAGTCACATAACTGAGACAATATTCCATAAGCACGCAATTTCACTATGAGCCGCTTCTGTGGTACAGTGTCAAAAGCCTTCCAGAAATCCAGAATCGATCTGAAATCCCTTGTCAATGGCACTCAACACTTCATGTGAGTAAAGAGATAGTTGTGTTTCACATGAACGACATTTTGTAAACCCATGTTGACTGTGTGTCAATAGCCAGTTTTCTTCAAGGTAATTCATAATGTTCGAACACAATATATGTTCTAAAATCCTGCTGCATATCAATGTTAATGATATGGGCCTGTAATTTAGTGGATTACTCCTACTACCTTTCTTGAATATTTGTGTGACCTGTGCAACTTTCCAGTCTTTGGGTACGGATTTTTCGTCGAGCGAACGGTTGTATATGATTGTTAAGTATGCAGCTAATGCATCAGCACACTCCAAAAGGAACCTAATTGTTATACAGTCTGGCCCAGAAGACTTGCTTTTATTAAGTGATTTAAGTTGCTTCACTCTTCCGAGGATATTTACTTGTACGTTTCTCATGTTGGCAGCTGTTCTCGATTTCAATTCTGGAATATTTGCTTTGTCTTCTTTTGTGAAGGCATTTCGGAAGGCTCTGTTTAGTAACTCTGCTTTGGCAGCACTGTCTTCGATAGTATCTCCATTGCTATTGTGCAGAGAAGGCATTGATTGTTTCTTGCCGCTAACATACTTCACATACGACCAGAATCTCTTTGGATTTTCTGCCAGGTTTCGAGACAAAGTTTTGTTGTGGAAACTGTTATAGCTCCACGCTAAATTTCGAGCTTCTGTAAAAGATCGCCAATGTTGAGGATTTTGCGTCTGTTTAAATTTGGCATGTTTGTTTCGTTGTTTCTCAACATTGTTCTAACCCGTTTTGTGTACCAAGGAGGATCAGCTCCATCGTTTGTTATTTTATTTGGTACAAGTCTCTCAATTGCTGCTGATACTATTTCTTTGAATTTAAGCCACATCTAGTCTGCACTTATAATATAAATTTGGAATGAGTGGAGATTCTCTCTCAGGAAGGCTTCAAGTGAATTTTTATCTGCTTCTTTGAATAGGTATATTTTTTGCTTATTTTTCGAGGATTTGGGGATTACAGTATTCAATTGGGAGGTCGGTAAAATGATCCAATTATTATTTTATTCCGGTTGCCGACAATGACCTCTGCCCATACTAACTCACAGGAAGTATCTACTTCAATTTCGCGACAAGTTAAACTACTTCGGATAACAATAAACATGCCACCGCCAACCGTGTTTAGCCTATCCTTTTGGAACACCATTAGGTTCTTCGCAAAAATTTCAGCTCAGCTTATATCCGGCTTTAGCCAGCTTTCAGTGCCTATAATGATTTGAACATCAGTGCTTTCTATTAGCGCTTGGAGCTTTGGTACTTTCCCAACACAACTATGACAATTTACTATTGTTATACCAATGGTTCCTGTATCTACGTTTTTTCTGTGTTCAGCCCGCACCCTTTGTGACTGAAGTCCTTCTTGTGTTTTCCCAAGACCCTCTAACCTAAAAAACTGCCCAGTCCACGCCACACGGCCCCTGCTACGTGTGTAGCCACCTCCTGCATATAGTGGACACCTGACCTATTCAGCGGAACCCAAAACCCAACCACCCTTTGGCGCAAATCGAGGAATCTACAGCCTAGACGGTCGCAGAACCGTCTGAGCCCCTGATTCATACCCTTCACTGGGCTCTCTACCAGAGGTCTGCAATCGGTACTGTCTACTATGCTGAAAATGGTCAGCTCTGCTTTCATCTTGCAAGCAAGACTAGCAGCCTTTACCACTTCTGTTAGCCGCTCGAAACCAGAGAGAATCTCTTCTGATCCAAAGTGACACACATCATTGGTACTGACGTGAGCCACCACCTACAGTTGGCTGCACCCTGTGCTCTTCATGGCATCCAGGAAGACCCTTTCCACATCTGGAATGACTCCAACTGGTATGCACGTGGAGTGCACATTGGATTTCTTACCTTCCTTGTCAGTCAAGTCCCTAAGGGGCCCCATAACGTGCCTAACGGTGGAGCTCCCAACTACCAATAATCCTAGCCTCTGTGATTGCCCGGATCTTGCAGGCTGAGTGGTTTCCTCTGAAACAGGACAGGGGACAGCATCCGGCTCAATGACAGTTTCAGCCACAGAGAGCACCTGGAACCTGTCTGCCAGACAAACTGGCTCCCTGGTTTGTCTGACCAACAGGTTCCAGGTGCTCTCTGTGGCTGACACTGTCGCTGAGCCGGATGCTGTCGCCTTATGTGCGGCTGCCTGGGAAGTCTTTCGTTGCCTGGGGCGACCTCCCACTCGACCACAGGTGAAGGGTCAGCCTCAGTGTGAGCAGTAACTGGGTTGGCCACCAGTGAGGACCTATCGGAGGACTCTGATGCGTTGGACGTCCGTTGGATCCCCACGGCCAGCCCACAATAGTGGTGCCCATCCACTGCAGCTTCAAGTTGTGTAACCGAAGCCATCACAGCCTGAAGCTGAGAGCGAAGTGTCACCAATTCGGCTCACATCCACACACAACAATCGTAGTCCCTGTCCTATCCTGTTCAAGTTGTGGTTCCAGATATGAGTTCTGTTCAAAAAATTCTGGAACTTTGTCCACAAAATTTTTCTACGCTTACCTTTTACTTATTATGCAAGGTCTCCTTCAAAATACTCTCCTCCACAATTGATATACCACTTCCAATGTCATTCCCACTTCTGAAAGTATTGCTGGTATGCCTTCTGTTGGATCATGTGAAGTACCATCTGTGAATCTTCTTTTTCTCATCTGTTGTTGCAAATCTTAGCCATTTCAACAGGTTTTTCAACTTTGGAAATAACAGAAAGTCCACAGGGGCCAGGTGTGGAGAGTATATAGGATGAGGCAGCAGAGTGATTTTGTTTTTTGTGCAATAGTCATGCGTCAACAGGGATGTATGTGCAGGTGCATTATCGTGATGCAAGAGCCATGAATTGTCTTGCCACATTTCAGGCCATTTCCTTGTTGCATTTTCTCACAAGTGTCGTAACGCGTCCCGATAGTAACTTCAATTAACAGTTTGTCCTTGTGGTACGAATTCAAGCTGAACTAATCCTTCAAAGTCAAAGGAAACACTATCAGCATGGCTTTGACATTTGACCTGACCTGACGACCTTTTTTTGGTCTTGGAGAACATTTCCCGACCCATTGTGAAGATTGAACATTGCTCTCAACATCATAACATCATAACCTTAGACCCATGTCTCACCACCCATGAAAAGGAACATCTCATTCTCATTTGCCTGATCCAAAAGCTCTTCACAGATTGTGAGGTGAGGTTTTTTTGGTCTTCACTCATGAGCCATGGGACGAACTTGGCAGCAACACAGTGCATTCTATGATGCTATGTCAGGATTCATGACATGATCCAACTGAAATGTTACAGTCTTCTGCAATCTTTTGGACACTTGGTCTTCGATTGGCAAGCACCATTTAGTTGATGTTTTGTGACATGAGTGTCGAAGGGTGTCCTGAACGGTGATCATCTTTCACTTCTGTCAGGCCATTTTTAAACTGTGTGAACCATTCGTAACACTGAGTATAGCTTAAGCACTCATCACTGTAGGCTTCCTGCATCATTTGGTGTGCCTGTGTAAGGTTTTCTTGAGTATCACGCAAAATTTAAAGCAGATGTGTTGTCCCTCTTAACTCTGCCATCTCGAAATTCGCAAAATATGCAACTCAACGTTCTACTCAGTGTAGCACTGAACAGTAAGTAACAGACATACAACAATGAAACTTCCAGCAGTTACATGTTAAACACAGGCATGTGCAGGGATGCCAACCGCATTTTGCTCCAACACACCATTGGCGCAAAATTATGAATGTTCCATAATTTTTTGAACAGACTTCTTACTGTTGAAGCATATCTAGGTAAATTGTGTCTGTTATTGTACGCCCAAATGTGACAGTTGTGCCTATTCACCTTGCCACATGTGTGCATTGTGGACTCATCACTGAACAGAAAGTTTTCCATGAGATTTTCGTCCTCTGTGATTGTAGAAGGTCTCTCGCCATAAATGGCAACACGAGCAGCAGTGTCTTTATGGTCAAGGTGGTGCATAGTTTGGATGTTGAACGCCTGTTTATTCAACGTGAATCTCAGTGTCTGTCACACAGTTGTTTGCAGGACATTTAGCTTCCCACTGAGCCATCATGTTGGGGCGGTTGGACTGCAGTTAGTAGCATTCTGTGCGATGTCTATAGGCTCTAGTGATGTTACTGGCCACCTGGAATTTACTCCATCAGCAACACTTCCCATTCTTTTGAACTTTTTTACCAAATCCCTGATAGCTTGCTCAGATGGACCTGTCTTTCTAAACTTCCTAAGGAAATCCTGTCGGACCTCTTGGTAAGTCATCCCCCTCAGTCGAGCAGAAACAGTGGCTGTACTTTCTTTAGTGATTTCAAGGAAATATCAAGGGATTTTTGAATCATCCTCCACAACATGAAATAGTTCAGCACTGGGATTCATTTGATAGTTTATCTTGTGTGTGATACTCAATACCCGTGATCAGCTTGGCAACAAAAAATTTCAAAACTTGCTAGAACTTAAATGCAATATTAATGGAAATTCTTGGCTATTTTAAATGTAAAATTATGCCCTGTTAAAAGTGCTCCTGTGAATAATATTGTCCATGTCATAGTACAAGGGGCTGTGATCTCACAAAGTTCCGTGACATTTAGTTCATGGCATCTGCATTGGACAGTAGTGTCTGATGTCTCTCTCATTCCTACAAATATAACTCATTAAGACACTAATTGATTTATATGCACATACTTTACAATTTGTAAAATTTACAAGTTTTTAACTTCAGTTTTAGAAGAGAGGAGTAGCCAGTGACCATACTTCTTTGTATTTGATGTTACTTGTTTTTCTTAAAATAAAGTTAGTCTTTCCCTGTGTCTTTTAATTTTTCTGTTTGTTTCTAGGCATTCACAGATTCTGCTCTTGATGGGATTTTTGATCAGTTAATATCATATCAGTTACTTTTGGACCTCCTCTACAAGAATGAGAAGTACCAAGATATGCTAACTGTATTTGAAATGATTAAAGACAAACAAATTCAGAATGCAAGATTTCCAAAAAATGTTGTTGTATTAACTATGGCAGCTTGCTACAAATTGGTGAGCTAATTTTATGTTTTGAAGGACAAATTTTTACAGTGCATTTTTCAATGTGTTAGTGTGTTTTATAAGTATTCAATTTACACTTGGTATCATGACTGACAAGAGTAAGTACTTTGTACTGAGTGGTTTGATGCAGCTCTCTGTGCTAGTCTACCCTGTGCAAGCCTGTCCATCTCGGTGTCTGTGTGACTACTGCAGCCTACATCAGTTCGATTCTGCTTACTACAGTGTACAGTCTCATTAATGTGATCACCTGTTGAAAGCCTAAATAACCACCTTTTCATGTAGGGACTGCGGCAGGGCATGCAGGAAGATTGCAAGTGAGATACTGGAAGGTACCAACTGGGATGTGGATCCATGTCAACTCTAATGCCATGGCCAGCTGTGCTAGGATTCTTGGTTGTGGATCTATGGTGTTGACAGCCCACTCGAGGTGATCCCACAGGATTCTCAATTAAGTTTAAATGCAGAGAGTTTGGTGGCCACGGGAGTGTGGTAAACTCATCCTGGTGCTCTTCAAATGATGCATGTACACTGTGAACTGTGTGACACATTGCATTGTCCTGCTGGTAGATGTCATGGTGCCGAGGATAAACAAACTGCATCTAGGGGTGGTCATGGTCCCCAGCGATAGATGCGTACTTGTGTTGATCCATTGTGTCTTCCAGAATGACAAGGTCATCCAGGGTATGCCACAAAAACATTCCTCATGCCATAATGCATGCTCTGCCAGCCTGGGTGTTTGCTTTCAGACGTTTCACGCATTACACACCAGTAGCAGTCTGATGGAGCATAAAATGTCATTATATGAGGTGGTCACCTGTTGTCATTCAGTGGGCATCCAGTTGCGATATGGGCATGCAAATTCCAATGACCAGAAGTCAGCAAAACCAGTGATCATGCCCTTTTGGACGTCAGATAAATCATTCTGTTTACACCCTTCTATGCCCCCTGACATGCTTTAAACACCCTCCACTACTAGTGCTGCTGCCTGCTCTCTGTGAGTGATTATTGTACGTTGTCATCATACATAGGCAATGGTCACATTAATATGAACGATCGATGTATATTCAAACCTCAGCTTCCCTTTGCACACACATTTCCTTCCATGACTGTTCCCTTATGTTTCAGGATTTGTCCTAACCACCGATCCCGTCTCTGAGTCAGGTTGTGGCACAAATTTATTTTTTCCTCCCAATTCAATTCAGTATTGCTTCATTAGTTATTTGATCCACCCATGTAATTTTAAACATTGTTCAGTTGCATCACATTTTAAAATCTTCCATTCTCTTCTTCTCCAAACTGCTTATTGTCCTCATTTTGTTTCCATATAAGGCTACAGTTCATGCAAATACCTTCAGAAAAACATCCCAACACTCAAATTTATATTCTGTGTTAATGAAGTTCTCTTTTTTTATATAAATGCTCTTCTTGCTATTGCCAGTCTGCTTTTTGTCATCTCAATTTTGTTTACCACCACTTGTTTTGCTGCCCAAATAGCAAATCTCGTCAATTACTTTGTGCCTTGTTTCCTGATCTAATTCTGTCTGTATCATCATAATTTGATTGCATTCCATTACCATTGTTTTACTTCTGTTGATGTTCATCTTGGCCTTTTTTAAAACACTATCCATTCTTGTTGTATTGCTTTCAGTTGTCCAGGCAGGGACATCATTTAGATAACACAATGTTTTGAAGCATACCTCAGGTGATACACATATAACATCTGTCTGTTACATCGCACCTCCTTTCTACTCTTATCGCTCCTCACCCCCTTCTCCCATTACCAGGCTGCTCACTGTGTCATGCGGAGTGGTGAGGGTGGGGGGGAATCGCAAACTGCTGGATGCCAACTACAATCCCTCAGTGCTTCTGCTGCAACTGTCATGTGTGGAAGTAAATCTCGGCTGACAGTGTGATCTCAGGTGGCTTAGTTCTGGGTCCCATGGTTTTTTGAGAAGTGACAAGATCTGCCCTTGCACTTCCATTTGTTCATATTTCATTCAGACCCCTATAGCTACACAGTGTTCTACAACTGCAGATTTTGAGTGTTGATTGAGGTTGGTGTGTGTTCTGCACTCTTGGCACCTCTCGTTATCGGTCTGCACTGAAATGTCTGAATCATGCAAGGTCGCCAGGAAAAAAAGAAAAAAATCTAAGTATGAATATTAATTGTAAGCCTGTAACTTAGGTAGGGATGTGTAGTGCAAGCCACTTTCACCAGTCCATTGAGAAACCACTGCTTGATTTCACACTCACAGATTGCGAATTAAAGATAAAAAGCAATGGAATCACAACCCATCTGCAAGCAAACATCTCCAAATGTCATATGTAGACACACTCAAACACCATCCAAGGCAGAGATCGAGTCCAGTGATCAAAAGACTTTCAGCCTCAGATGAACAACAGCCTATACAGAAGACATCTTGTGAGTTAAGCTTCCACACTAAGAAGGACTTGTAAAGTGTGCCTGTAAGTACCTCTGGACTGGGTTATTGGTTTCCATCATACATTTGTCTACATGTACCTATCTGTATGTCACTTCCACTTTAACGTATACTTAAAACTAAGGGTTCGATTAAAGCAACAGATTCTGGCACTTTCACGGTTCGTGGTCTTTAGTGCCATCCAGTATGTTACTGTTTATCTTAACAAACTTATACGCTGGGGTGTCCATTTGCTCTGCCAGCTGACTGGAGACTCTAACAAGCCTCATCTACATTTTTATAAACTAGTGTCTGTGCTCTTCTGCATGTTCATTGATAACATGTGAAGAAGTAGTGAAAAGGAGATCAGTAAGCCAACCCAGAGTCTCATTTCACTATCACCATATGTTCATACTTAGCCTAATACCGAAGTCTTTCTGTACTGTCTCCAACCTCAGAGACCTGAAAAATCTCAGCTGTTTCACTCCTGCGCACAGGCTCCATATACCAAGAAATGGATGACCTTAAATCCCATATCACCTCTGATGTGAGTGTGAGCATATAATTATGTTGCAACCCACACTGGGTTACAAGAACACAGTCTGCTCATTGTATTACTGCATTTCCATGAGATATAGTACACACACATTTTACAGAGTCACACATCATCTGACACAATAGCTAATAGTGGAAAATGCATTAAATATTACAGTGAGTCAAGTATGGCAGGTACTCCAATGTCTTTAACTCCTCATAGTGCTCAATTTGCTGGACCTGCACCTTCTGCATGAACACACATTGAATTTGCCTTGTGCTGTATCTGTTCTCCTTGAATATATCCTTAAAATGCTCAAGCTCCCTCAGTATACTTTCTTCGGAGTGACTTGAAGTTAAAGTGGCCAATGGGCTGATCAATAGCGACAGTGGCTTCACTGTCAGGAAAGGTTGGGACCCAGTGCTCAGCCAGCTGAAGAGCCAGCTGAGAGCTACTTCTGCACCTGATAGAGTTGACAAGAACATAGAGAAACTGCAGTGCATGCCCAATATTCAGCAATTGCATCTGCCTATCACTTTACCGCACGTGTTGCGTGGCCAGCTAGTAAGGGAAGGTGTGGGGAGTGATGAAGAGTATAAAGGAAGTGTGATGGAGCAAAGACACCCATTCTTTTGGTATCTCCTGAAGATGATAGCAAGCTACACCTTTGAAATATTGTGTTTAATTGACAACTGCACCTGGCTGGACACTAGAGAGCAATACAAACATTTGATACACCGGGAAAGCTTTAAGATCTCACAATATTAATTCCAGTTGCTTGCTGTTATAAGTCCTTTGCCATCTCGGATAGAATTGTCATCAGCAAACAGTGTGGAAATGGTCAATGACAAGGAAGGCAGCTTTGGTTCTGGAAAAGGATCAGGTGATTTTGAATTGAGAAAATGAATTAAACTGTTGCTGGATGTGGAGGATTTCTTCTTATCATGAGTACAAACCACAAAGATGTCATTAATAAGTCCGTATCAAGCCAGGTGGTCAGCTTCCAGGCCTTGAGAACTGCCTCTTGCATGGCATGGAAAGGTTGACATAGGACGGGACCATTGTGGTTCCTAGGACATGCTCCTTGATTTATTTGTAGTCCTGGCACTCGAAAGTAAAGTAATTATGGGTACAGATGAAGTTGGTTAGGGTGACAATAGACAGTGTTTTTTTGTAGACTTTTTGGTTCTCTTTAGGAGAGGTGATGTTATTGGGCTGAGAGGCCATGTGCAATATCTGCTTGGAGAGAGGTCAGGCTGGCGGTAACAAGGACGGTTCCAGATGGAAGAGGAATGAAATGGATTTGAGATGCTCAAGGAAGTGATCAAACATGTCTGTGATACTTTTGATTGGGGGCTTGAAAGCTAGCTGATATGGGACAGCCAGTATGGTTATTAATATATTTTAGGATGTAGATAGGAATGGGAGGTGCATGCTTCAGGAAGAGTGGCAAGAAGTTCTATAGAACCAGTTGGCGGTAGAAGAAGTAGTAAGTGACAGCTTTGGACGATTTTCAGAAAATCCCTATGTGACATATATAGAACTATTCTAAGAAGGGAAGTACCCCAGTTCGAATGAGTAAAACTGATAGAAAACTTGTGTTAAATGTAATGTTGTACCCTTCTGAATAGCTATCAACGTCATTCATGTATATAACTACGTGTGTAGCCACCAGCGCCATCTGAAGGTCAGAGTAGTAGCCCCACTGTGCCGTAGCTGTGAAGACAGTATGAACATTAATGTTGCAGTGTCATGGTGAAACACATGTACGGATGTCAAACATGAACAAGCTGCAGGCTGTTAATCGTGTGAATGTTGTGAACCTGATGCTTATAAAGGTATGTCGAGCTTACGCTTCGGATAATGAGTATGTAATTGTAGTGGAGGATCAGCAATGTTCCTACACGTTAAGTGACATTATAATGAAAAAATACTATGGGGTTTAACAGATACATACCGACACATTGGATCGGAATAGTGATTGAGTCTGACAGTGACGAAGAAACTGCCCACGGGTATGATAGTCTCAACAGTTCTGGAATGTTCTCACCATTAAATAAAGTCGTGGATACGCACCTTCAAACCCAAAAATATCATGAAGCAGTGTGCTACAGTGTATTGATGAAAGAACATTGGACAATATTTGTGAGAATTATTTTAATAAAGGTTGACTTTCTTACAGAAAACTTATGAACTGTTATAGTCACATCAGTTCAGAATCTAAGTGTGAGATAATTTTAAATTATGCGATGCAGAAAAAACATGACCCAGGCAACTTCAAGAGAAACAAACTTCAAAACTGAAGGCTTTAAATGAATCTGTCAGAGTGCAGTTTGACAAAGCCGAAGACTGTGGATCAGTAGACCACTATTGGCACATTCAAGTGCAGATTGTGGGAGCTGTTGGACCATTGCTCTGGACAATTTTAAAACTTCTTTGCATTTCATCAGTGACCTCAAAGAAGTAGATAACAATCATCCAGGCATATCACTACAGTCATGGCAAACAAAGAAATTAAAAGTACCATATTATTAGAAAGAGAGGAGAAACATTTGAGGCAGATGTAAACATGTTTGTTGAAGACAAAAAAGGTTGTTAAGCACATGTGTGCAATATCGCCCAGACACTATCACACAGATGCAAAAAATCAACAGCTGGTGTGGTAAAATCTGTTCATAGTGCCACACACAGTTGCCAAATGGATGTGGCTGTATTGATAGATGGTAGATTAACTAACAAGCTTTAACTTTACATTTGTTTGCAGAAAACACAGGGGCCATTTGGCCCACAGGTTGCAAAGAAACTAGCAGAAATGTGTCCACAGAACTTCTGTACTGAAGTGAGTAAAAATGGAAAAATGACCAGAGAGCACATGAAAAGTTTTTTCAGGTTGGTCCTTTGTGAACATGTTGGTGAGAATGGTCTATTACTTTGTGATTCATAGTAAAGGCACAAAGACTACAGTCTGATAAAATAATGTTTTCCTAACAAGAATATTATGCTACAGATACTGCCACCAAAGCCAGCCAAATGCTACCAACCTCTGGAGGTATATTTATTTAGACAGTACAAACTCTATTGCATGGATCTTGTTGAGTTTGTATTTTTGCAAATTGGCAAACCCAGGTCACATTACATGACTGATGTTTCATCATCTGCTTTCACTGTTATCTATAACCAACTTTATGAAACAAGGTATAGACCAATGTTAACATATTTATGGCAAAGGTCTGGATACAACATTGATATTCCCGTCACATCATGTGTGATAGTGTGGTCACTGTGGCTTTCGATATTGGATCACTGCAGTGGAGATACACTGAAGACAGTGTAGCATATCCACATGTTGACATTGTCAAGTATGCATACTGTAGTAACACTGTTCACGTTACGTCGCACTTCACTTAGCGTAGACTGGGACTGTGCCCTAGGCATGCCCGATGTTAACTGACTGGGCACGGCCCGTGCTGCCGGAGTTGTTGTTGTTCTTGTTGTTACGCCGGCAGAGGTCGCGTCCGAATTCTCGCGTGCCCTCTGGTGGACGGGACTCTACTTGCGGCAACTACCGTCCGTGACGCGCCGTGCCAATGTGCGCCTCCTGCGATCTTTCTGGTGGCTACTACACTCCTCCTCCTTCGGGGGGTGAAGCCACTGTGATCCACTGCGTCGGAAGGTGGAGCGTCGGGCAGGAGCGATGACCTCCACTTCCATTGGATGGTCAGAGTCGAGAGGATCTGCCAACCCTCGAGCCGGAACCTTCGAATACGGCTGGAAGTGACCCACACGAAGAGGCCCCCGTCGTCCCACAACCGGAGCCCGGGACAGAACGGGCGACAAGCTGTCGAACTCCGGATCCTGTTCCACCTCGGGAGGGGCAAGACCCGGTGGCAGGGACGAAGAGGAAGGGACGACCACAGGTGAACTAGACTCCCGCGAAACCGGGCCTGCTAGGGGGTCCGGCTCTCGCTGGGGCATCTCGAATGATGGCGATGCCGGTGCTGGAGCTACTGGAGGCTGCCAAGGCTGAGAACCATCACCGTGCGGCAGAGTCACAGCGGGGAGAGGAGGTAACGTCCCCTGTGAAACCAAGACAGGAGCCGGCAATGGGGAAGCCGGTGTCCGAGAGGTCGGAGGGTGGGTGCCCGAATGTGGACGGAGCTGATTTTGGTGACGACGTACCACCCGGTCCCCCGCCTGCAAGGTATAGAGCCGGCGGCCATTTTGGCGCAGGACCACCGCCGGTATCCAACGTGGATTGCGACCAAACCCACGGGCCCAGACCGACATACCCAGTGGAAAGCCAGGTACTCCGTTTTGTGAAGACTGGCGAGGACCAGGCCGGAGGAGGTGCAGCAGAGTCCTATGTTGACGCCCATGGAGGAGCTCTGCGGGGCTGCGTTCTTGGTGTGGTCCGGTATGCCGTCAAGAAAAACGTCAATGCTTCCTCTGCAGGAAATTCGTGCACATACTTTTTCATCTGCGTCTTAAATGTGCGCACCATGCGCTCGGCTTCCCCATTCGATTGTGGATGGAAGGGGGGAGAGCAAACATGCCGAATACCGAAGCGCCTACAAAAATCCTGTAAGGTCTGCGAAATAAACTGCGGTCCATTGTCTGAGACCAGGGTGATTGGCAGACCTTCCACAGAAAAGATTTTTGCTAGTGCCTGGATTGCAACTTCGGAAGTGGTTGAGGAGCAGCGAACCACATATGGGAATCGGGAATAAGCATCAATGACAATGAGCCAAAAGCCATTGAGAAACGGGCCCGCAAAATCTATGTGAACACGTTCCCATGCTTGGGTTGCCGGCGGCCATGAAGAGAACGCTGCCCTAGGAGATGCTTGTTGGCTCGCACACTGGGAACAGGCGGCCACCAAGTGCTCAATTTCTCTGTCAATACTGGGCCAGTACACATGTCTGCGAGCCAAGGTTTTAGTACGGGAAACACCCCAGTGCCCCGCATGTAATAACGTGAGGACCTCCCTTCGTAAACCTGCAGGAACAACCACGCGAGGAGCTGTATCATCGGTAGCCAGAAGGAGAACTCCTTCCAAGACCGAGAGGCGGTCTCGTAGAAGAAAATAATTACGAAGAGGGTCCGAGGCCCGGCCCGGAGGGCGGGAGGACCACCCCTGCTGAATGAGGCGAACTACTTGCTGGAGAACCGGGTCAGCCGCCGTTTCCCTGGCGACTCGAGAACTAGTGATCGGGAAGCCATCAACTGCTTGGCGGGACGCCACATCCAAATGAAAACACATAATCTCCTCTCGATCGAACGTAGGATCCGGGCCCACCGGAAGACGGGAAAGAGCGTCGGCGTTGGCATGCTGTCCTGTACGGCGAAAATGAATGTCATAATGGTACTTAGAGAGGAACAAGGCCCAGCGCTGTAGTCTGTGGGCCGCCCTATCCGGAATCTGAGAGGCGGGGCCATGTAATGATATTAACGGCTTATGGTCAGTGATTAACTGAAACTTTGTGCCATACAAGAAAGGGTGAAACTTGGTAACAGCGTAGACAATGGCCAAAGCCTCTTTTTCCACCTGGGAGTAATGGGCCTGCGCGGGACTAAGCGTTTTAGATGCAGACGCCAGTGGTTGCTCGGAACCATCTGCGTTGCGATGGGCCAGGACCGCCCCCACCCCATACTGCGAAGCGTCTGTAGCCAGGACCAATGGCTTGTGGGGATCAAAAGTAGCCAAACAAGGGGCTGACGTGAGGAGGCCCTTCAACGAGGTGAACGCTCGCTCGCATGCAGGCGACCAATCAAAAGGAACACCCTTGTGCAGAAGGCAGTACAGGGGGTGGGCTATAGTGGAAGCCCTGGGAATGAACCGGTGGTAATAGGCTATCTTGCCCAAAAAAGCTTGTAACTCTTTCAGCGAAGTGGGCCGAGGAAGGTTGACGATACCTTGGACCAAACTTCCTAGTGGCTGGATGCCGTGCCGAGATATGGTGTAGCCCACATACTCAATGGATGGTTGGAAGAAGGTTGACTTACGCAGGTTGCAACGCAAGCCCACAGACCGGAATTTGAGAAAGAGGGTGCGAAGGTTGTGCAAGTGTTCCTTCGTGCTGCGACCTGTGACAATGATGTCATCCAGGTAATTAATACAATGAGGGATTGTCAACGTGACATGCTCAAGATAACGCTGGAATATCGCCGGGGCACTGGATATTCCAAAGGCCAACCGCTGGTATTGGTAAAGGCAAATCGGGGTGTTGACGACCGCCAGCCGTTTGGAGTCCTCATCAAGTGGTATCTGATGATAAGCCTCCGACAGATCGATTTTCGAAAAATATTGGCCTCCCGCCACGGCGGAGCACAATTCATCAGCACGAGGCAAAGGATAGGTGTCCACCACCAATTGGGAATTAATGGTGGCCTTGAAATCGCCACAAAGACGTAACTTTCCCAAGGGCTTCTTGACAATAACGAGGGGCGAAGCCCACTCACTGGTGGAAATGGGAAGAACGACCCCTAGTGCTGTCAGCTGGTCTAGCTCTTCCTTTACCTGAGGGCGGAGAGCCAAAGGGATTTGCCTCGCGCGTAGAAAACGCGGGCGGGCCGACGCCTTCAACGTTAAGTGAGCTTCAAAATCTGAAACACGCCCCAGGCCCTCCTCAAAAATATCCGGAAAGTCTGAGACCAAAGATTTCAATGAGTGATAGGGAACGTCTTCGGAGACCAACTGTATGGTGTCAGCGATAGAAAAACCGAAAGCTTGAAAGGCATCCAGGCCAAAAAGGTTAGCGGAGCTCGCATCACTGACAACAATAGAAGTAATAGGCCGAGTGACTGATTTGTAAGTCACGTCGGTAGTGAATTGACCCAGTAGGGGAATGAACTGTTTACCATAACCTCGTAGACGCCGGTAAACGGGCGCCAACGGGGGCGATCCAAGGTCGGAATAAGTTTGTGCATTCAACAACGAAACTGCCGCGCCCGTATCTACTTGCAGTTGTAACCGGCGCGACCGAACCGACACCTCGATAAAGAGTTTGCGTGCCAATGCGTCGGGAGCCTGGCCCGATGAAACTTCCTGAATGTCAACGTCCATGTCCGCTGTACTTGCTTCCTTCGATTCTTTTGAGGCTGCGCGGCAAACTTTAGCAATGTGACCTTTTTTATTACATTTGCGACAAACGGCCCAACGCTGGGGGCACTCAGATCGATCGTGATGTATATAGCACGACGCACAGGACGGCAACAGGGGCCGGCGGCCGGACTTCTGTTTACGCGTCGCGCGGGAGCGGCCGTAACGGCCGGATTGTACCGCTTGCACGTCGTCCACCCCGGACACAGTGGACGCGGCCGCGCCGCCCTGAACCTCCGCGACGTCTTACCACGCTTCCAGCTGTTGACCTGCTGTGTGAGAGACTTCATACGATTGAGCAATGGACAGGACTTCCTCGAGGGAAGGGTCTTCTAACTGCAGGGCCCGTTGCCGGACCTCCCTATCTGGGGCCGAACGAACAATGACGTCGCGTACCATAACGTGGGCATACGACTCTCGCGACTGCTCCGTGACAAAATGATACTTGCGACTAAGACCGTGCAGGTTAGCGGTCCACACCCGGTAAGACTGATGGGGCTGTTTCTTGCATTGATAGAACTCGACCCTAGCCGCCACAACATGCGTGCGGCGGCGATAATATGAAGACAGCAATGAACACAATGTGTCAAAAGACAAGGACGAGGGTTCCTGCAACGGCGCGAGCTGCCGCAAAACTTGATACAGTGAGGGAGATATCCAAGACAAGAAGAGAGCACGACATACCTCCGCATCGGCAACATGAAACGCCTGGAAATGCTGCCGAAGGCGATGTTCATATGCGTCCCAATCCTCCGCCGTCTCGTCATACGGGGGAAAGGGAGGAGGGAACTGCTCCGGAGCAGACGGCGTGGAGAGCAACGCCGGAAGCACTTGTTTCATGGTGGCCATGAGCTCCGTCTGCTGCGCAACCAAAACCCGCACCAAATCCTCCATGCCGTGGAGAAACTGCGAAACCGGAACGACGACGCAACACGCGAAAGAACGACCCTACTCGTCGCCAATTGTGTAGTAACACTGTTCATGTTACGTTGCACTTCACTTAGCGTAGACCGGGACTGTGCCCTAGGCATGCCCGATGTTAACTGACTGGGCACGGCCCATGCTGCTGGAGTTGTTGTTGTTCTTGTTGTTACGCCGGCAGAGGTCGCGTCCGAATTCTCGCGTGCCCTCTGGTGAATGGGACTCTACTTGCGGCAACTACCGTCCATGACGCGCCGTGCCAATGTGCGCCTCCTGCGATCTTTCTGGTGGCTACTACACATACTGTTCCATTCAATTGTGTTTTAATTACTTCATTGAAACTCCACCTTTGCACTTCAATGATGAATAAAAGAAGAAAATTCCACAACACAGCACCTACTGGTTTGGAAAATATGGACAGGAACATACTGCATTTGTTTGTAGCAAAAATCGTATAGCTTTTTTCTGGATAATACCTCATTTTGTCTTTTGTGGACCTGCTGGCTGTAACTGTCTGTTACATAGTATTATTTCATCAGTGACTTGTGCTTTTAAAGAATTTATATTTGTTATCCTTCAAACATTGATTATACAGAACTTGGAGTGTTACAGATAAATAAGCCTGATGGGTGGTAGAACAGGCACAGCTTCATAATGAAAATGCATTTGTACTCTGTTTTAGCCATTCAATCTGATACAGTTCCCTTGTAAATAAGGGGAACATGCCACATTATGCAACTGCTTGTGTTGCTTCAGAAAGACTATCTTTTTAAATTAAGGAAATTTTCAAAGCATAAAGTGCTGAAAAGACATGGGCTTCACCTACTCATTTATAAATGGACATAAAACAGTAATGGAAAGGACAGATTTTGCATAGTGGTTTCAATTTCTGCTGAGAAGCAAGAGTGAGATATTCAAAAATATTGTTTGGCTAGGTGACACGTCCAGTCATTCATTATTTAGGGGTTAGCTTGAGGGAACCTCGAAGGAGACAGTGGCAGTGCCTGTTGGAAAAGGTGGAGAAACTATTTTACATGCAGGAACACTGCTCTCTCTCTCTCTCTCTCTCTCTCTCTCTCTCTCTCTCTCTCTCTCTCCCTCTCTCCCTCTCCCTCCCTCCCCTCTGTCCCTCCCTCCCTCCCCCCCCCCCCACTCTCCTTTCCTCCTCCCTTTTTTTCCAAACTATTTGTTAATCTTTCATTCGGAAAAAAATGGATTATTGTCATTAAGGGAGTTTATAATGTAGATACCCCGCACGTGGTTTGGAACATCACTTATGACAAATCTCACAAGGCAGTCGGGCAATATTATGGATAATGCCCTGTATCATTCAGTTGTTCTTGGTAAAACACCAATTATGACAAGAAGGAAAGATGAAATTATTCAGCTGTTCAAAAGATGAATTGTAGGTCTGAGAGATTAGTTGAAGAAGGCTGAAGCACTCAAAATTGTAGCACAAATGAAACCATAATTTCCAACACACATCATTGATGAAATTGCTAAAAGACAAGAACATGAAATCGTTCAGCTTCGTCTGTACCATTCTCAGTGCAATGCTGCTGGAGGTCTGTGGGCACAAATATTAAAATAAGCTGTTGCTAGCAACAAACAGTTCACCATCTCTGTAAAGTTGAGACTCATGTTTTGGAAGCTGTTAGTAAAACAATGGGAGAGGCCCGGGAGAAAGTAGTGAGCAACACTGTAAGTGTCATCACAGAGGCAACCAAGGCTTTTTGGAAGATAGTGTAGAAAATTTAATTATGCGTCTGAGAGAGAGCAGTGATAGCTCAAGCATTACGGAAGAAAATAATTCAAAATTAGGTTCTGACAGTGATGTGAGTGGTGTTTTTTCCATTACTGTAACTACAACACACTTGGGAATTTAAGACGATAGCAAATCATCAGCTGAATATCACAATGTGTGTACTTTTTCAGATTGTGTCTACAAATGTAGTGATAAATTATTCTGTCACCCATTGTGTAACAAGTTATTAATGAAAATATTTAACAGTGAAAACAATAACTGCCAGTGTTTTACAACATTGCAACTGCCAATGTTTTACAATGTTACAAAAATATTTTGCATCTCTGTTGTGAAATATAACAACTTTTAAGGTTTTTAGCATAGGGGATATTGAACTGTTCTTTTCAATTTTTTAAGTTTATATATTAGAACTAATAACTGTAAATAAATTTATGCATATAAGTACAACCTACATATTGTCATCTTTTTTGTTTTTTTCCACAAGAGTATGTGATAGTAGCGAACTGGGTGCTGCACGCCTCATCCGGTAACATTGCTACATGCCCACATAAGCTGTCAATACCAATCATTTGTGTCACATACTATAATTTGGCTTGTAGCTATCTAGACAGCTTGTCATGGGAGGTGATAGTTGCTTTGATAGTGGCCACAGTGCACTAGTGGAAGTGCAAAATATTCTCATTTGCCTCAAATTACCTAAGTTACAGTGTTATTTGTATGAAGCACACTCTGCTCGTACTATGTTTTGGAATTGTGAGACCACGTTATGTAAGACAGATGTGCACTGCCCAACAACCAACAGGCTGTCTGCATTGGTCTATGTGGCATTAGTTGTGACTCAATACTGCTTCGGTCATACTGTTTGTGACTGAGAATAACTTACTAGAATTGAAAAATTCATAGAGCTGCTAGGAATTTGTTATTTTTGTATATTGTGTATTATCAACTTGTAAACATGATTCTAAAATAAATGTTATATCATATCTGTATGCAGAATTCAGAGGACAGCTTAAAGTATGCAAGTGATTTATGGAAAAATTTACAAGAAGTGGGTCATCAGCCGACAAGAAGAGCTGCTACATTTATTGCGGCTCTTGCTCTCAATCAAAATGCACCCCACATTACAGCAGAGATCATATCGAATGTTGGTGCACAGAACTATATCACGATAAGGAACCTCAAGGTATTATTCTACAATTAAAAATGTGTGTTAGAAGTGATTATTATGTAAATACTTTCCGTCATCAAAAAAAAAAAAAATGCAGTTGTAATAATACATGATGACATGTAACAGGCAGCTGCACTTGCAGATCTGAACAGACTTGAAGATGCTGTGGCTGTGTTGAGGCGAGCCGTACAAGTAGATAATCCCAACCAAGCAAAGGTTTCCTTCACTAAAGATGTCGTAAGTACTTACTGTTCCTTATCTGTGTCATTGTTCCTTTTGATATACGTGAATAATTTTGAAAGCAGTATTGGACCTACACCAAATTGGACGCAAATGGCTCTGAGCACTATGGGACTTAACGTCCGAGGTCATCAGTCCCATAGAACTTAGAACTACTTAAACCTAACTAACCTAAGGACATCACACACATCCATGCCCGAGGCACGATTCGAACCGCTCGGCCACTCCGGCCGGCAAATTAGATTCCATAGTATGCTCATGATATCTGATGATATACGTAAATAATTAATTTCACTTTAGTTTAAGTCATGACTACATTATCAAACAATGGAATGTAATAATATTATGAAAAGGAAAGTTGCTACTCACCATATAGCAGAGATGCTGAGTCACAGATAGGCACAACAAAAAAACTGTTACAAACAAAGATTTCGGCCAGTAAGGCCTTCGACAAAAATAGACCACACACACACACACACACACACACACACACACACACTTCAATTTCATGTGTGAATCAAATTCCTGATTAGTTTTGTGGATCTGTCATTTAATGAATTTGTTACAATTGACATTCATTAAGGACTCAGTTTAACTAGATTTTTCAATATATTTTATTTTCTTATCGTGCACACTGAGATACTTTAATTACAATTAGCATAGAATAACAATTTTTTTTTTTTTAATTCCAAAGAATAATAATGTTATCATACCCACAGTATTGTGACAAACACTTTTCAAATATATTAAAAATACAAACAGTAATTTGTCATGTTCCCACATCACTCCCTTCTCAGTAGCATAGTCAGTTTAGGACTTCAACTAATCATGCTGGTAATCGAATTTTACGACCAGATCATGTTGTTCTTCTTGGTTTTTCACCTTCTGTAGAGTTGGTTGTTGGTCCTGTGCTGACAACTCAGAGTGCCATCAGGGTGTTTATTATTCTCATTCATCAGGTAGGCAGGCTTTAATTGATCAGTGGAAATATTTTTTATCTGGTCTTTCACTTTAAGTGCAAAAATTTTTGAGTTCCTTTCGATCACTTCATACAGGCCTTCATATGGAGGCTCTAATGCCTTCCTTACATGTGAATGGTTTTTGTTTGCTTTGTGGGGATGTTGGACAGGTTTTAGACAATTCATATACTGATTCAGTTGTGACACAAATTGGGGTAAGTGTGAATCCCTTTTTGTGCCATTCTCTTGAGAAAAATCACTTGGTATCCTGACTGGCGAGCCATAAACCATTTTCACAATTGTAGCATTAGTGTTTTTTCTAATTGAGCATTGAAGACCAAGAAGGATCATACATATTACTTGAGTACATTTAACAGTTGCATCGGCAAGGATGGCTGCTTTAAACATCCAGTGAAATCTGTCCGGCAACTAAAAGGAGTCTCTCACGTTTCGGCCTTTATGTGATGGTCCCCTGTCGGGTTTGACCTCCAGCTTTATAAATTTATCCGGAGAGCGAGCCAATTGCGAAAGGGTGCCATACATCGTGTCCATCGTGCATTGAGGTCTTTAGCCCACTTTCTTGTCGTCGCATTGCAGCCCCGCTTATTCTCCATCTCTTGGGTGAGGACACCTTCCTGGATGCATTTTCCACCATGCACTATGCAGTGTCGCTTTCTGCGCCGACGATGACCATGGACTTCTTAGCACCTCATATCCAGCATGATAGCCAGTCCATTGTGGTAGGGCTGCCTTGTACCCTGTTGGTTGTGGCACCCTGACAACACAGTGATCGCTCTGCTGATGCCTGCACCGTTAACTCCCCACGTATGCCATGGAGTAGTTGCCCATCTCCCTGGGGCATTGGGACTCCCGGCAATGGCCATCCTGCCAGGTGGCTCATGCTGAGGCTGGGTGGCACCCGTGGGGAGGACCTCTGGTCGGAATGGGTGGCATCAGGGTGGATGACACACCATGAAGTGTAGTACGTCACCTCTTGCTGGTGGTCTGTCACCAGCAGTCTCTAAGTGGGCAAAGTCTAACTTCAATGCTAAGAAATATGACCCCAAATCGTTACCCTCTCTGGCCACACCATGGAAGGAATGCCAGGCTAAGGATGATAGTGAAGCTTATTCACCCCGGTACCTTGTATGTAAGAGAGTTGATGGGGAATCTTTCATGTCCATGAAGCCTCAGTTTTTTGTGGAGAATTTGGAGGAAAAGTTTGGGGAGGTGGAGTTGTTGTTGTTGTGGTCTTCAGTCCTGAGACTGGTTTGATGCAGCTCTCCATGCTACTCTATCCCGTGCAAGCTTCTTCATATCCCAGTACCTACTGCAACCTACATCCTTCTGAATCTCCTTAGTGTATTCATCTCTTGGTCTCCCTCTACGATTTTTACCCTCCACGCTGCCCTCCAATACTAAATTGGTGATCCCTTGATGCCTCAGAACATGTCCTGCCAACCGATCCCTTCTTCTAGTCAAGTTGTGCCACAAACTTCTCTTCTCCCCAATCCTATTCAATACTTCCTCATTAGTTATGTGATCTACCCATCTAATCTTCAGCATTCTTCTGTAGCACCACATTTCAAAAGCTTCTATTCTCTTCTTGTCCAAACTATTTATCGTCCATGTTTCACTTCCATACATGGCTACACTCCATACAAATACTTTCAAAAATGACTTCCTGACACTTAAATCTATACTCGATGTTAACAAATTTCTCTTCTTCAGAAACGCTTTCCTTGGGAGGGCTTGTCCAAAATATGCTCTCGGCTGTCTTGATAAAAACAGCATCCTCTGCCCAGTCATGGGCATTACTTGCTTATGACAAGTTGGGGGAAGTTTCTGTTACCACCATGCCCCCATAAGAGCTTAAATATGGTCCACGATATTATATTCCACATTGACCTTCTTCAGCAGTCTAATGACGAGCTGCGCACCAATTTAGAGTGCTGAGGTGTTCATTTCATCCGGCGCAGCCATGGGGGTCCGAGGGATAATCAGGTTGCCACCGGTGCCTTCATCTTGGCCTTCGAGGATGTCACATTACCCGAGAAGGTCAAGGTGATGGTCTACTGCTGTGATGCCATGTATCCTTCCCCCATGTGGTGCTGTAAGAGCTGGAAGTTCGGCCATATTTCTTCCCGCCATAATTCCAGCATCACATGCCGAGATTGTGGACGTCCATCACATCCCAATACTCCATGTGCCCCGCCTCGTATATGTGTCAAGTGTGGAGAGCATCATTCACCTTGCTCGCCAAACTGCAGGATTTTACAGAAAGAGAGGAAAATTGTGGAATATAAGATCCTGGACCGACTGACCTACACCGAGGCTAAGAGGAAATTTGAGCACCTACATCCTGTGGCTATGACCTCGTCTTATGCCGCCACTACGAGTTCCGTTTTTGCCCCATCAGTTCCTCACATTCCTGTCACCTCTCAGATCCAGAACCTGCCCCGTTGATGGTGGGGGAATCATTTCCCTCCTTGTTGCTCCGGCGCTATCTACTTCGGGAGCAACAACCCCCCCCCCCCCCCCAACCATCGGGGATATCAGTACCCAATTCTGAGCCAGAGAAGTGTAAGTCTTCTTTGGCTGCTCTCGCTAGGAAGGGGTCCTTTGGGTCACTCCCTTCCCAGGTTTCTGCTAGTGGGAAAGATGACACCCACCACTGGCTGAAGAGCCCAAAAGCAGCTGGTTGTAGGGCTTCATGCTCATCCTCAGTCCCAGGGACTGAATCAGTGAAGTCCTCCAAGCTAGGGAAACCCAAGGAGTAGCAAGAGAAATCCAAAAAGAAAGTCCCCAAGACCAAGGGAAGTGTGGTGACACCCACACCACCGCTACATACAAGCTCTGCGTCTGCGGTTGAGGTGGAGATTCTGGCGGCCGCTGAGGACCTAGATCTCGCCGGACCCTCAGACACAATGGATATAGACTGCTCAGGCAAAAAGTTGGTGGCAGCAGGTGACCTTGAGGCGTAAACTGCCTCATTGAATGTTCCATCTCTAACACCACCATCCCTACCAGTTCTGCATCTGAGGATGTGGTGGAGATCTTAACGTCCCCTGCGGACCTAGATCTCACTGATGCCTCATCCACCATAGAAATGGCTACAAATACTCAATCGGTGGCATCAGGTGACCCTGAGGCATAACTTACCTAATTGTGTGCTTCATGCCTTCCCAATCTATCGATAACATCATCCTCCAGTGGAATTGCGGCGGTTTTTTCCACCGCCTGGCTGAGCTACAGCAACTCTTAAGCGTTACACCTGCTTTCTGCATTGCCCTCCAGCAAAACCTGGTTCTCAGCAATGCGGACGCCTGCCCTCCATGGCTATAGGGGATATTACAAGAAACACAGTGACTATAATAGTGTATCAGGTGGAGTTTGTGTCTGTCCTGAACTCAGTATGCAGTGAACTTTGCCCCTTCAAACCCCTCTTGAAGCTATGGCTGTCAGGACACAGGAAATAATTGTCTGCAACGTATATCTTCCTCCAGATAGTGCAGTACCCCTGAATGCATTAGCTGCACTGATTGATCAACTCCCTAAACCTTTCCTGCTTTTGGGAGATTTTAATGCTCATAACCCCTTATGGGGTGGCACCGTGCTTACTGACCGAGGCAGAGATGTCGAAAATTAGCTGTCACAACTCGACCTCTGCCTCTTAAATACAGGTGCCCCCACACATTTCAGTATGGCACATGGCACATATTCGGCCATTGATCTCTCAGTCTGCAGTCCTGGCTTTCTCCCATCTAGCCCTGCAGAGCGCACGATGACCTGTGTGGTAGTGACCACTTCCCCATCTTCCTGTCACTGCCCCGGCATCAGGCCCACGGACAACTGCCCAGATGGGCTTTAAAAAAGGCAGACTGGGATGCCTTCTCCTCTGCTGTCACCATTGAATCTCCCCCACATGGTAACATCGATGAGGTGGTTGAGCAGGTAACTACAGCGATCGTTTCTGCGTTGGAAAACACGATCTCTCGTTCTTTAAGGTGGCCCCAGCGAAAGACATTCTTTTGGTGGTCCCCAGTAGTCACTGAGGCAATTAAGGAGTGTCGGCAAGCTCTACAGCAGCATAAGCGGCACCCTTCCTGGAGCATCTCATAGCCTTTAAACGGCTCCGTGCCCACGTTTGCCAGCATATCAAAAGGCGAAAACTGGAGTGTTGGGAAGGATACATCTCAACCTTTGGGTGCCATACGTCACCTTCCCAAGTCTGGGCAAAGATCAAACAAGGTTTTGGGTACCTGACCCCAACAGGTGTCGCCGGCTTTAACATAAAAGGCGTGTTATCTACTGACGCAAACGTGATTGCCGAGCACTTTGATGAGCACTATGCTCTCGCCTCTGTATTGGAGAATTACCACCAGCCTTTTGCACTCTCAAATGGCGGATGGAAGGGGAAGTCCTCTCATTCAGTACATGCCACAGTGAACCCTATAATGCCCCATTGACAGAGTGGGAGCTCCTCAGTGCCCTTGCACATTGCCCCGACACAGCTCCTGGGCCAGATCGGATTCACAGTCAGATGATTAAACATCTCTCATCTGACAACAAGCGACACCATCTCGTGATGTTCAACCGGATCTGATGCGATAGTGTCTTTCCATTGCACTGGCAGGAGAGCACCATCATACCAGTGCTAAAACCCATCAAAAACTCGCTTCATGTGGATAGCTATTGGGCCATCAGGCTCATGAACGTTCTTTGCAAGCTGCTGGAACATATGGTGTGTCGGCAGTTGGGTTGGGTCCTGGAGTCACGTGGTCTACTGGCTCTGTACCAAGGCAGTTTCCGCCTGGGTCGCTCTACCACTGATAATCTTGTGTTCCTTGAGTCTGCCATCCAAACAGCCTTTTCCAGATGCCAATACCTTGTTTCCTTTTTTTTTTTTTTTATTTACAAAAAGCGAGTGACACCACCTGGCGACATCATATCCTTGCCACATTATACGAGTAGTCTCAGAGGTCCGCTCCTGATTTTTATCCAGAAATTCCTGTTGCTACGTACTTTTCGTGTCCAAGTTGGTGCCTCCGATAGTTCCCCTCATATCCAGAGGAATGGGGTCCTACAACGCTCTGTATTGAGTGTATCTCTAATTTTAGTGGCCATTAATGGTCTAGCAGCAGCTGTAGGGCCTTCCGTCTCACCCTCTCAGTATGCAGATGACTTCTGCATTTCGTACAACTCCACCAGTACTGGTGTTGCTGAGCAGTGGTTACAGGGAGCCATCTACAAGGCAGTCATGGTCTCTAGCCCACGGCTTCCAGTTTTCGGCTGCAAAGTTGTGTGTTATGCACTTCTGTCGGCATCGTACCGTTCATCCAGAACCAGAACTGTACCTTACTGACGATCCCCTCAGTGTAGTGGAAACATATCGATTTTTAGGACCGGTTTTTGATGCCCGATTGATTTGGCTTCCTCTCCTTCGTCAGCTTAAGTGGAACTGCTGGCAGCAACTCAATGCCCTCTGCTGCCTGAGCAACACCAACTGGGGTGCAGATTGCTGTACACTGCTGCAGCTGTACAGAACCCTTGTTCAATCCCGCCTTGACTATGGGAGCCTGGTTTATGGTTTGGTGGCGCTCTCAGTGTTGCGTTTACTCAAACCGGTGCACCACTGCGGCGTTCGCCTAGTGACAGGAGCTTTTGGGACCAGTCCGGTGACCAGCGTCCTTGTGGAGGCCGGAGTCCCTCCATTGCAGGTTAGATGTGCACAATTGCTGGCCAGTTACATTGCACACGTTCGTAGTTCTCCTGCGCATCTGAATCACCGTCTCCTTTTCCCACCCATGGCGATTCATCTCCCGCATCAGAGGCCCAGGTCAGGGCTCCAATTGCAGTTCGTGTCCAATCCCTTCATTCCGAACTGGAGTCCTTGCCTTTACCACCTATACTCGAGGTCCATTCACGTACACCGCCATGGTGTACACCTTGGCTACAGCTTCTCCTGGACCGTTCACATGGCCCTAAGGACTCAGTTAATCCCGCGGCTCTCCACTGCCACTTCTCTCAATTCTTGACATGTACCGAGACCATGCAGTGGTTTACACTGACGGCTCAACGGCTGATGCTCACTTCGGCTTCACGTATGTCCATGGAGGACATACTGAACAGCATTCCTTGCCCAATGGCTTCAGTGTTTTCACTGCCTAGGTGGTGGCTTTATCTCGTGCTCTTGAACACATCAGTTCATGCCCTGGGGAGTTGTTTCTTCTGTGTACTGACTCCTTGAGCAGCCTACAAGCTATCAGCCAGTGCAACCCTCATCATCCCGTGGTAGCAACCATCCAGGAGTCCACCTATGCCCTAGAACGGTCCAGTCATTCAGTGGTGTTTGTGTGGACCCCAGGTTATGTTGCCTGACCTGCGTTCAGTACTATGCCGCAAGGTTTTGTGGCTTTGGGAGCTGAAATGGCATAATCTCAGCATGCACAACAAACTGTGTGCCATTAAGGAGACTACAAATGTGTGGCAGTCTTTCATGCGGGCCTCTCGCAGGGACACTGTGGTTCTCTGCCGGCTCCGCATTGGTCATGCTTCGGTGAGACACGGCTGCCTCTTGTGACGTGATGACCCACCTCAGTGTTGGTGTGGCGCCTAGCTGACAGTGTCCCATATCTTGGTGAGCTGTCCTTCTTTTGCTGCCCTACTACGGACTCTTCAGTTACTGGACTCAGTGCCATTAATTTTAGCTGACAACGCCTCATCAGCTAATTTAATTTTACGTTTTGTATGTGACAATGCGTATTATCATTCTATATAAGTTTTAGCACATGTCCTTTGTCCCTTTGTGTTCTCCACTCTAATGCTTTTAGGGTGGATGTTTTAATGTGTTGCAGAGTAGGTGGCATTTTCTTTTTATTCTCTTGGTCGGCCAGCTACGGTCATCAGCTCTGTTGTTTTTACCCCTTGTACCTGTTTCTTGCTACTCTCTGTGGTTTTCTTTTCCTGTTTTGTCCATGGTAATGTTGGTTGTCCTTCTGTTGTTCTTCTGGTTTTCCCTTTGTCCTGTTGTTGTGCTGTATGTCTCCTTTCTTTTTTCCCCCTTGTGTAATTATTTTACTGGGAACAAGGGACCAATGATCGCGCAGTTTGGTCCCCCCTCCCTTTAAACCAACAAACCAACCAACCCTCTTCAGATTATGAAATTTGATAATATGCTTTAGTGGGTTAATCTTTGAGAATATATTTTTATTTTGAAAGACAAAATTTACATCATCAACTCATGGAATTAGCTACCAGTCTGGGAGAGTCCTATCACTCAGATGGCGATAATTTTTGCAGTCTTTCCACTGGCCATTTTGCTTCATAACAAGGTGTAGTGGACTAGCCCATTGTGATTGCGACAGACGTATAATACTATTATTTATAGCAGTGTAATGCTGTTCTTTGTGCTTCAACACTTTTGGTACTAAGGATGGTTTTGTGTTTAGGAAATATCTCCATAAGTTTAGTAAACTGGCATGTAGCATAGAGTGAGCTTACTGAGTCTTTAATATTCACAGTGGTTACTTCTGCTGAAGTGTCTAATTTGGTGACATTGTCTATCAACTTCTTATTTTTGAGATCAATGAGTAAACCATAATGATGAAGTAAATTAGCCCCCAATATACCTTTTGATACATCTGCTACAATGAATGGCCATTCACAATTGCGTGTAAGCCCTGAATCAATGGTTAACATCTTGGAAGTGTAAGTTTCTATCTCTCAACCATTTGCAGCATAAAAACTGAAGTCAGAGTGTGGAAATTTGTCTTTCAAAACTGGTATGATATGCACCACTATCTATCAGAAAATATCTTCCCCTAGTCTGATCTTTAACAAACAGATGATGTTGGTGGCTTGATGTCGATACTGAAGTAGAACTCTCAGCCAGTGTTGTGTCTATCGTCTTTAGTTTTTCCTTTTTTCCTTGTTTGGCCACTGACAGATTTTTCAGGTTTACAGCATGTGCAAAATTTAAAGTGATAATAGCAGTATTTTTCGCTTTTATTGAATATTGCTCTGCTTCTCCTTGTACTGCGTGGTCTTTGCCTACTTGATTTTCAAAGCATTTTATTTCATTTTCCAATTCTTCAATCCTTACAAGATTTTGGACTGACGTATGATAAGGTTGATGGAATGGATTGAACTGATGCAATTTGGACGTCCTCGACAGAGTGCATTTCAATCGTACGATCTGCCATATCCACTGCTTCATCAGATATAACTAAAATTTTAGAATGTTACCCGGAAGTTTGTCAAGCCAAAGTGTTTTCAAGATCTCGTCCGACACATTAATACTGGCGTAGCCCTGCATTTTTCTTAATAATTTGGGAGGCTTAGTAGCACCCAGTTCCAAACAATTTTGGTCAAAAGTCATTCTTCTGCAAGAGAATATTTATTATTCTCATCACTTGTAACTAGATCCTAGATATTTTCAACAAATTTTGGCTCCAGCTGAGCAACCTAATAGTTAAATTTAGTTGCTCAGTCTCTATACCAGCGATCATAAATTGTGCTTGAGCATACAAAACCAGATATCTGGCTTTTCTGTCCAAAACTGGCAGTTTAATCCTTACCTTATCAATTTCCAGCTGCATTCATGATTATCATCTTCAGGTTCATTCAGCTCTTGACATTTCGCCTAACACAGTATGTGACGAATTCAATTTAAAAAAATACGTGAAAGTTTTGCCGCAATTACTTTGCCGATGTCATCATCTCGCCGATCACGTAGAGGTCGTCAATTTGTAGCTCTTTATGTTCATTAAGGGCTCAGTTTAAGTAGATTTTTCAATTTTATTTTCTTATCACACACACCAAAAATCTTTAATTACAATCACCATGGTGTAACAAACTTCTTTTATTATGTTTTATTCCAAAGAATAATAATATTATTATGTCAACATTGGCATTGTCACAGCAAACACATTTCAAACACATTAAAAACAAAAATAATAATTTGTGATGTTCCCACAAATTATATCAGGAAAATGTGAAATTCCATGGGCATCTTCCATTAATTGGTGTGTGCAGCACACACACATGTAACATTGCTTAAGAATTAGCTAGCAAAGGGCAGCTCACCCGCAAGCTAGTGAATTGTTTGTGATGTTACATGTGTGTATGTGAGACACCTTAATCAGCTGCTGGTAAATGTTTGCTTTTCGTCATTTTAATGAATAATTTCCTTATTGATTAATGATATTCTATTTCCAGGTTGAAAAAGTGAAGGCAGCAAGTGAGAGGGAAGAACGTAAAGAAATTGCTCATGAAGCTCAAGCTTTGCTTAAACGTCTTAGTGAGAACGGTCACACAATAGACCAGGTAAGCAAATCATTGAAGGTTGTGCGGGTGAAAATTTCTTAGCATATATTTGCAAGAGCCCCCAAAAAAAGCAATCTCAAGGAGATGATCAACTATTTGTAGAATTAATTTTGTAATACTTTGCTTAGAATAATTTTAAAAATCTGTATCTTTATTGTTAGTAATAATCGCAGAACTCCCCCAGTCACTAAGCTGAAAACTGACATGTTGTTCTCAAGAACCTGTTTAATGGTGCGTACAGCCATCATAGTTCAGTGTATTACAGTATGATGGTGGGTACTACTCTTACATGGCTCTAATTGTATATTTGTGAGCTCAGTGAATGACAGTACGCCTGACCCCTATGAAGCAGAAATTGCTAGTATTTGGTGTTTTTTAATCAAGTGGTTTTAATGAGTCTTTTAAAGGTGCAAGCTACTATATTGCATGTGATACATGATCAAGTTATGAAAACAGTAGCATTTTGGGTGTCAGACAAAGTGGAAGTACACAACAAAGCACAGTGACCTAAGAAACTTGTGCCAATGTGACAGCAGTGTGTGTTGTACACTGTGATTCCTTGGGACTGGAAACAATGTAGCTAATCATCCTAAAACTAGTATTTGCACTGTGACATCTAAAATAGAAGTAACTGTTCTACAGCATCTGGGACAATGTCCTATAGAACTTCAAGTAGTAATGGAATTTCTAACAACACTGTTTTTTTTTTTAATCCATTGAAAGAGAAACAAACTGTTACGTAACATAAACACTGGCTGCCAATTCAAGAAGTGACAACAAATGCTGGTTTCCTGTAATAGTTGGTGAACTGAGGGTGCACTTTGCTCGCTGCATCCCCATGTAACAGTTATCGGTACCTCCTATAGAAGACAGTGGGTCAAAAATAAAAAGTAATTGCGACTCCAGTGTTCTGGCTCACTGTGGCAGAGCAGCTCTTCAAGAATGTAACTCTCCTTGTGTACACTTGGAAGGGACAACCAAGCAGAAGAACCACTAAGGCTTCAAGCCAGAACCTGGGAACATTTTCCAGTGCAAAAAATGCCGAAGGAGAAACCAACTGCTCCCTCTAGAAGATGGGTAGTTTGTTATGATCAAGGGCATCATAGGGAAACCTGTTTTGAATGTAACACTTGTAAAGTTGTCATTCATGTGGACAAATGTTTCACAATATACCATGTTCAGCTCTACTATTTATGGCAAATGAGAAGTGATTCATGGTGTACAATAGCTTATATCTGGTTATAATTTTAGACCTTTTTTGCTAAGATTGATTTTCTTTCTGGATCTATGTACATATTACAAGTTTTTCACTGAATTTCTTACTGTAGTCTCACTTATTCTTTCTTATGTATTCTGAAAGTAATTAGTAAACTATGTGAGATATGATGTGGCAATGTGCTAATAAAAGATGAATGATTTGGTAGACAGTATGTTTTTAAATGATGAAATATCTTTTGTTGTATCACCCAGAACACAAGAAGTGAGGCTATGTAAACCACTGTGAAGTTCATGACATCAACGTTGTTGAACATGTTATAGTTTCTTCCCATTCCAACTGCATATGAGTCTAGGAAGAAAGACTGCTTAAATGCCTCTGTGTAAACAGTAGTTAGTCTGAACTTGTCTTCACTGTCCGTATGGGACTTATATGTAGTGGGCTGAAGTATGTTTGTAGATTCTTTTCTCAATACTCCAGGGTGTGTACAAACTCCTTATACACCTTACAAGGGAACCTCCCAATCGCACTCCCCTCAGATTTAGTTATAAGTTGGCACAGTGGATAGGCCTTGAAGAACTGAACACAGATCAATCAAGAAAACAGGAAGAAGTTGTGTGGAACTATGAAAAAAATTAGTAAAATATGCAAACGTAGTAGTCCATGCGCAAGATAGGTAACATCAAGGAACATGTAAGCACCGGAGCGTCGTGGTCCCATGGTTAGTGTGAGTAGCTGCGAAACGAGAGGTCCCTGGTTCAAGTCGTCCCTCGATAAAAATTTTACTTTCTTTATTTTCGCAAAGTTATGATCTGTCCGTTCGTTCATTGACGTCTCTGTTCACTGTAATAAGTTTAGTGTCTGTGTTTTGCAAAACCGTGCGATTTGTAGACGAAAGGACGTGCCTCTCCAATGGGAACCGAAAACATTTGATCGCAAGGTCATAGGTCAACCGATTCCTCCACAGGAAAACACATCTGATATATTCTATATGACACTTGTGACGGCATGTGCGTCACATGACAGGAATATGTTGTCAACAACCCACCTAACTTGTACACTTAGCGAATGGGTAAAAAGATTCTTCTACCTTGCCCGATTTAGGTTTTCTTGTGGATGTGATAATCTTTCCCAAAAAAGTGATGAAAACATAAGAGTTTGTCACATAAACTGAAAATAAAAAATTAAACTTTTCACAGGAGGGAAGATTTGATCCAACGACCTCTCGTTCCGCAGCTACTCACGCTAACCACGGGAGCACGGCGCTCCTGCGCTCGCACTATTCTTGATGTTGCCTATCTTACGCATGGACTACTCAGTTTGTATATTTTACTAATTTTTTTCATAGTTCCACACAACTTCTTCCTGTTTTCTCGATTGATCTGTGTTCAGTTTTTCAAGGCCTATCCACTGTGCCAACTTATAACTAAATCTGAGGGGGGTGCGATGGGGAGGTTCCCTTGTTAGAAACATCTGAGTTGTGAAAAAATTTCCAAGTAGTGCTTGGAAATCCTTATATGAGCATAATACTACTCATGTTATCATGATGTAAAAGTAACACAGATTCAGACACATGTATTATCACTACTCTCAGCATGTGGTTCAGCTCAAGCACAGTGGTGATTGACTCAAATCATCCTAATAACCACATGTATTCTTTGACAGACAGAAGAGACAGACAGTTCCGTGAGAGATTTCCTTCCTTCCCCCTCCCTCTCTACCGAAGCTACAAAAAGTGGTTAGCAGCAGTGTTGCTAGATTGTGGGTAATTATCCAGAATTCAGGTATTTTAAGAGCTTGGGGGCTATATATGAGTTACAGATTACATCACTAGATGGCGTTACATAATTTTAAACTTGTGGGTATTTCAAAGGTGTTTTTGTCAGAGTTGAACTTAACTTTTTTTTTAAGTTCGCAACACTATTTAGCAGTGTTGTTTTGTTATTCTGTTATTTCCCTTGTCATCTTTATGGTGATATAATTACACTTCATTGGTTTTTTGTTGGTAAAGAAAGAAGTAAGTTCGTTTTTTTCTCTTTTATATTTTTAATAAACACAGTAAATCTCTTTTAAGTTGCTAATGTTTAATGCTCCTTGTAAAATGCGTTATTCTAAGCTTAGTATATGATGTGTCTGATCACTACTCCCCCAATATTAATATTAATTAACTTTTTTTATTTTGGCTCACATTTAAAAAAAAAATCCTGTTTTATTTTTTTTTTATTACCGGGCCTCGAGTATTTTTACATAAATAAATTGTAATGCCATATATTTCTGATAATAACCTGTGAAAGAATAGAGGAGTTATGTCTATCTACATCCATTATCATGGTGCAACAACTCTTTAAAAATGGGTGTATTCATATGGAATGACCCATATTTGGGCCTGCATCTCGTGGTCGTGCGGTAGCGTTCTCGCTTCCCACGCCCGGGTTCCCAGGTTCGATTCCCGGCGGGGTCAGGGATTTTCTCTGCCTCGTGATGGCTGGGTGTTGTGTGCTGTCCTTAGGTTAGTTAGGTTTAATTAGTTCTAAGTTCTAGGGGACTTTGACCACAGCAGTTGAGTCCCATAGTGCTCAGAGCCATTTGAACCATTTTTTGACCCATATTTGACATTATACATGGTCCAGTCACATCAATGTGACCACCACCTCTGTCCAATGTCAGTGACCACTCACGGATGGCAGGTGGCAGCACTAGCAGTGGAGTGTATATAAAGTGTGTTGAAGGACACAAAAAACAGTGCAGTCCATGTCGTAATGGGAAAACAGCAATTTATTTTAGGTCGTAAAGGGCATGATCATAGGCTTTTGGGCCAAAGGTGGAAGCATTTCCAAACTGGCTAAGTTTATAAACTGTTTGCTTGCTGCCTTGGTTAAATCCTACCGTTTGTGACAAAATGGCACTATCTAAAACCAGCACTGAGGCAACTGTGGTTCACCAAGGACCAAAGTTGCCACGGTGAACTATGCCTGCAGAGATTTTTGTAGGTGAATGGACATCCAATTGTTGAGTAACTGACCACCCAGATGAACAAAGGAGCTACCTGCAGTGTCTGCTGAATGACTATTCAGTGAACGTTGCTGCATCTGGGCTTCCACTGCAGGCGCCTGGTCCACGCACTCATGCTGACTGCTGTTCATTGGCGACAAAGGCTAGAATTTGCACACCAGTATTGCAACTGGACATTCACTGAGTGGCAACAGGTGGCCTTTTCAGATGCATCACATTTTATGCTCTTATCAGACAGATGGCTGTTGACACACATGGTGTGAAACATCTGAAAGATAACTTCCAGGCCAGAGGAGGGAGTGTTATTGTCTGTGCACTGTTTTTGTGGCATTCCCTAGGTGATCTCGTCATTGTGAAAGGCACAGTGGATCAGCACAAGTATGCATCTGTCCTTCGGGACCATGTCCACTCCTGTATGTGGTTTATTTTTCCTGAGCACCATGGCATCTACCAACAGGACAATGCAATGTGTCACACAGCTCACAGTGTGCGTGCATGGCTTGAAGAGCACAAAGATAAGTTCACTATATGCACCTGGCCACCAAACACTCTGAACTTAAACCTAATTGAGAATGTGAGGGAACACCTCGATTAGGCTGTTTGTGCCATGGACCCTTAACCGAGAAACCTAATGTAGCTGGCCACAGCTCTGCAGTTGGCATGGCTCCACATCCTTTTTGGTATGTTGTTGCTGCGCACCTCACGACATTCATCACTGCTAAAGGTGGTTATTCAGGCTCTTGACAGATGGTCACATTAATGTGACTGGGCTGTGTGTTATCTGCTAATGTTTATAGATTTTTTCCCAGAAAAACTACCTTCTCAAAACATCTTTGTAACATCAATTTTCCATGGCCACACTACTGCAAATGACATGTTTGAAAATCTGCCAAGTTCAGTTTTGCCCATATCATTTTAAAATGTCTATGGATGGTCCAAACACCAACTTAGAAGTTACATAAACCAATAGAACAACACATTCTTAATGATTATAATAATCAGTCAGCTGATAAATATTGAGGCTTGTGCAATACACATCATTCACAATGCTTTCAGACAAGGGTTTGAATCATTAGTTTGGAACATTGATAATTATTCCTTTCTTTTTTTTCTTTAGTGTTTACTGATTAGTCAAATATTCTCCAACTATAAGAGAGGGTTTTAGTACTGTTAATGGGGCAAGCTTTGAAATTTGTTTCTCACCGATTGTTTGAAAATGTGTCTGTATGCAAGAGAGTACTAGAAATTTTGCCCGCATTGAAAACATGGTTTAAACAGATAGAGAAGGGGAAATTTAAGAAGACACCACCCAAATCATATCAAAATATTGAGAACAGTGCCAAAGATGGTTGAAATAGAGAGGATATAAAATGTAGACTGGAAATGGTGAAAAAAGCGTTTCTGAAGAAGAGAAATATGTTAACTTTGAATACAGACTTAAGTGTTAGGAAATCTTTTCTGAAGGTATTTGTCTGGAGCATAGACATGTATGGAAGTTAAACATGGACAGTAAACAGCTTAGACAAGAAAAGAATAGAAGTTTTTGAAATGTGGTGCTACAGAAGAATGCTGAAGATTAGATAGGTAGATCAGACAACTAATGAGGAGGTACTGAATAGAATTGGAGAGACAAGCAATTTGTGGCACAACTTGACTAAAAGAAGGGGTCATTTGATAGGAAACATTCTGAGACATCAAGGGATCACCAATTTAGTATTGGAGGGAAGTTTGGGGAGTTAAAATCGTAGAGGGAGTCAAAGAGGAGATGACAGTAAGCATATTCCGAAGGATGTAGGTTGCAGTAGTTATTTGGAGATAAAGAGGCTTGCACAGGATAGAGTAGTGTGGAGAGCTGTATTAAACCAGTCTCCAGACTGAAGATGACAACGATGACGACTACAACAACAAAATCAAAAATCATTTTCCTGTAAAACTTAACACTTTGCAATACTTAAACATTATGCAGCCTTTCCTTAACACATATCAGACTGATAAACCCATGCTCTTGTACATAACGGACAATATTAAAAAATCAATTCTTGCATTAATACAGGGAAACCAAAACTGTTGAATAATTTAACTGTTGTTGATGAAGTAAAAGTTGAATTCAATAACCCTAAGAACCATCTTCCTAGAGAAAAATTTGACCTCAGGGCTTTTTTTTTCTTTTTTGTGTGTGTGAAAAACAAATTCAAGAACTACATTCTTTTAGAAAGGTTTCAGAGGGGGGGACATACTGATTTTACATGGGGACGTAAAATATGTGTTAATTAAAGTTGTATCAGTTATAATTTCGAAATCACCAGCAGCTTTCAGCATTGTAAGAAATTTATCATGTTTAATATCAGTATATGTAGTGCAAGAGAAACGAAATTGTATGAGGGAGAGTAAATGTCCTCTAAGTAGCTTATTAGATTTGAAGATTGTGGTGACATTCATGCAGATTGTGTCAATGAAACTGTTATGAAAACACTGAAGAATTTTTAAATTTGGAGAAAGAAACTATAAGTTTGGATGATTTCATTTAAAAATGAAACACATACAAGTTTGATCATGTATCCAGAAGCTTTTTCTATTAAGTGACGGCCAAACAACTGCAGAAAGAGTTTTTAGAGTAACAAAAAATATGAAGTCGGAAATCTTAAAAGAAGAATTGCATGTAGCTTTGAGACTCATTTGTGATCATGTAAATATCTTAAGTGCAGATGTAATAATAGTTGTTTATTAATAAAGATTTGTGTGACTCTCCATATTAAGACATGATTATAATCAATATCTGGAAGAGGTATAAAACACAGAAAATGCTAAAAAAGAAAGGAAGGCAGATCAATGATCATAAAATATTAATTTTCACAGCCAAAAATGTCACAGTTAACAAAATGTTCTGGGCTATTATGTCCTGATCAGAGTTGAAATCCGTTCAACCACAGCATAATAGCAGCCAGAGAAACAACAGGCTGTAATGGTGTTAAATAAATCGAATAATTTGAGAAGTCTGCAAAAGAAAAAATAAATGAAATGCAGAAATTAGAAGAAAGAAATTTCAAAATGACAAATTAGCTTTAATACATTCTTTCATGTAGCATATACTTCTGCCCTCAAACTGAGTGAGGTGGCACCGTGGTTAGCACAATGGACTCCCATTCAGGATGGCACCGTTCAAACCCATGTCCAGCCAGCCAGATTTAGGTTTTCTGTGATTTTCCTAAATCCTCCAGGCAAATGCCAGGATGGTTCCATTGAAAGGACATTGCTGATTTCCTTCCACATCCTTACAACAATCCGAGCTTGTGCTCTGTCTCCAGTGACCTTGATGTTGACAGCACAATAAACCGTAAGCCTCCTTCCTTCTGCCCTCAAAATTGTTTTAAAGAAGTTTTCCAATATTTTTTTCTTTTTATTTAGATGTTACTTTTGCATGTCATTTATTCTAAATTTTAAAGCTGTAGATCAGAAAGATAATTTTCCTTGTGTTATTTTTGATCTTTGATTTATATTTTGTGTGCAAACAAGGTTTAATTGATACATTCAAGAGTAGAAAATGAACGTAGACTCGTATCTTATGCGAATAAAAGTAGTGCTGCCTTTTTAAAAATTTTTGCTAGGTGAGTATGAAATGAACAACATTCACCAATTTATAGAAAGTGAAATAAAAATATGATCCTTATATAAAAAAAATTTAAAAAAATCCACACACAGCTTCAAGTGATTACTGTTATTCCGAAATAACATTTAGAAATTAAGTTAGCATATTTTTTCATGTGTGCAGTGATTTCTCCCTTTTAACTAGTTTGTCATTGTCATTGCACTGTTTCATGTTCTGGTTTGACAGTGATATTTCATTTTACCATAAGGACACACTTTCTCCATAAGCATCACACTACAAACCGATGTGAATAACCATATAGGCCTCCAACTCTTTGTGCATATGGTGTGCACATTCTTGATCAAACATACAATATTTAATTTTTATGTGTAGAAAAGAACCTACAAATGTGTAGATTAATTTCAGTATCTCATGAGATTGTGTAAGTGTCATATCTGTTGCTTTTGTAGTATTAAAACTGCAGAAATAAGCTCATTAAGTTCCTTGAAAATATTGATCTGATAATCTCATTACAGATTCTGGATGACATGGTGTGTACGGAAATTGCAGTGACCGACTTGCATGGCCCACGAAATCGTGAACGAAGGTACATAGCAGCAACATTTGAACGTACAGAGAGAAGAGACCCTCCAAGAAGCTACCAAAGACCTGGTCTTAGAGATCTTTTGTGAAGTAAAATTTATTGTTAGTGTAATGGTGGATCCATCCCACCTCGGTGCCTGTCAATACATAGCGATGCACAGAGAACTCGAGTAAAAGTTCTTTTCCAATACCATGCTGTAGTAGTTTGTCACTGTACCTGATTTCCATTCTTATTACAATCCTCACAACCTGCAGATTCCTGGTTACTTATTATTAGTGTATTTACACTAATAAGTAAAATTGTCGTACTGTGTGTGTTAAATTATCAGTAGACAGTATGAAAATGAAAAGCTATGAAGCAAAACAAAATATGTATAAGTGCGACTGTTAAACTGTGTCAACAAGAACAATGCAGGGAAGGAAATTGCAAAATACCTTTTTAAATGGGAACTGAGAAGGTTGTAGCACTTTCAAACTGCAAGAACATACATGGTGTCCCTTTCACAGATTTATTTTACAGCCTGCCCATTGACGAAGATGAAACACCTGTTTATAGTTAATATTTTGTATAGCTTGAGTGCCATCATCTCAAAACTTTCAGTGAATGTGACTCATTCATAAATGACATTTTTCAATCAACAGAACAGGAAGGGAGTGCAGGAGATTTCCATTTCTAAAAGAAGATAGAGTCTTAAATATAGGTCTGAATGGCTCAAATATGATGCCTTTTATAATGTCCAAACAACATCCTGGCACATCGTGAGCTTTTGAAGAGTGTACAGTGAGGTGCAGAGGTGCTCAGCAAGGTGCAATTTGTTACATGGACACCCATATTTAGACTTCTTATCTGTGCTTCAGGCAAATGTTGATTCTGCTTTGAACAACTGGAATGTGAACTAGCTATCAACTTGAAAATTGGTTTGAACACCGAAGTGCTGAACCCCACTCTTGGGGAATTATGTTCCCTTGTTTCCGTCCACCCCTCAGGTGGACTTACCCAGCTGGTTGTAGGGTAACATGCATCTTGGCCTTTCTGACATACATAACCAATTCTAAAAGGTGGAGTCTGTATGTGTGTGTGTGAATCCTGGAACCCTAATATTTATAGTCCAATAGTTACTGATATAGCAAAGTAATCTGTCAACAGCACATTAAATCACAAGAGCCCTATTATCTACGTGGAAATGTACAGATGGAAGATATGTTGCTTTTTTGTTCACTGAACAATGTTATTGCAAAGTATCTGCAAAAATGAACAGTTGTGTTGAATTTATTTTTTATGGCAGAACATTATGCATTAACAGACATTATATACCAAATATAATACAGAATGATTGTCTTCTACACCCATATTATTTAGCAATAGTATTGATAGTTACAGAATATAGAAACTCTGTTTACTGTAAAATATAGATGGGTAAGCAGATAACTGATTGGTACATTGGTTTCCAGATGACTAGAAATACAAGTAAATGGAATACACGTCATATGCTTTAATGAAAGTCTCCAATATTATTTAGCCATATCATGATTTGAGTACTAAAATCAACTTCTGTTCTCATATTTCTGGAATTTGAAAATATAAATTTCAGATACCAAGACTTAAGTGTACAAGATCCTCATTTATTCATTTGCTCGCTTCAGTTTATTCTAGAGTACTGGAAGCATTATACTGCTGCCAGGTAAGAATGATACAGTACTAAACAAGTTGCAGTGGTCTTCTTTATCAGTCAGCTTAAGTGGAATTCATTACAAACATTAACTTGTCCTTATGGAAAAACTAAACGAAGTCATACAAACTTTGAGGCAGACAGGCAATTCTATGATCTGTCCATCAATTTAATTTCGGGGGGCAATTTATGATGATTCTGGGACTGTGTATCCTCCATTTGTAAAAGCAAGAACAGATGAAGGCAAGACTTAATCATTTATTAGTGTGGTATGCACGTGCTAAGTCAGTTGCCTGGTACGCCATAGAGCAGAGGAGGGGTGGGGGGGGATTCGTCATCACTGTCCAACACCATATAGTCCAGCTGTTCTCTCTCGTGGCAACTGTCTGCATTGATGTACACAACACACAACAGGGTGGCATTATTTTTGGTTCCAGTTTCCGTTTGAAAAATAATATACACACAGTGTTGTTTGTTGTTAACACAATATTTGTTATGTTCTTTCTATTATAAAGAACTGCTGCTATCACAAAACACCACTATCTGCTCCTGTAAGCAAACAGTAATCCAAACAAAATTGTTTCATAGTATCCACATCTCTTCTTGCTGTTTGACTAATCAACATATCTTCCCCTTCGGGTGGGGATAAAGCATCAGTTAACACTCACTTTTTCATAGACACTTATGTGCCTGCACTGTGAGGCAGTTCCTAAGGACTATCTTTTATAGAATAAATGTGAGTAATAAATAAATTAGCTAGTGGTGGAAAACAGATCAGATTGCAACTGTGAACCATCAGAACCAGTGTGGACAATTTTAAATTTATTATTTTGTCACTGGAAAACTTTATACGGAACATGCCTCCATGCACATTGCTTGTTACTCACTGCTCCTGATAACAGCATGTTCGAGAAAGTAAAAGATAATGCTGCCATTTTATAACAGGGAACAAAAAACACAACCTTGTGATTATTAATTTTGCCTACTATTGTCTGATAAGAACAGTCATCGCCAATCTCTGCTTCAAATGAGATAGGCCACACATACAGTTTGCTATGGCTGAAATATTTTGTTAGTGCATTGTGCATAAGTTTTTAGTGATTTTACTGGCTGCACGTTTTAGTTTCTGTAAAAAAAAAAAATCTACTCACCAAGCAGCAGCATGAGAACACACATGTAAAGGAACTGAAATTTGCAAGCTTTCAGTGCCAGTGGCTCCTTCTGGCAGAAGGGTTGAAGGGGAAGGAAGAGGGATGAATGAAAAGGACTGGTGAGGTTTAGGAAATAGGGGAGAGTTTGGAAAAAATCACCCAAAACTCCGGGTTGGAAGAAGTCCCTAAATCTCTTCCAGTGCTCTCCCCTAGTCGGCTAAAATGTGGAAGATAGTGTAATACCCAAGGCTGACAAAACACCAGGCAAGAGTTAGGTTGAGTTCAGTAGCATGAATAGGCATAGGCAGAGGGTGCTTACCAGCAACACACAATATCCTGTTGCAGAGCAGGTTCTACAGCTTGACAGTCATGACCTCAGTGCCCATTTCACCACATATGCTGTCTCGATTCTTTCCCCCTCTCACCAGTTTCTCAGAACTCTGGGTGGGAATTGGTCTTACATGTTGGTGGTTCTCACCACCCACCTGGTCTTAATTTACATTAATTTCTTTGGTCTCAGCATTTCTTCTCAGTAATTATTCCTTCCATTGTCATGTCCCTTGTCATGCCATAAGACAACTTACTTCCTGTACCGTAATGAACCTAAATCTGGATGGCTGGACATGGATTTGAACCGCCATTGTCCAGAAAGAGTCCAATGTACTAACCACTGCACTACCTTACTCAGTGCTTCCTTCAGTATGTTGACAACACTTCCTTAATATGGTCTACAGCTGAAAGTGCAAAACAGCAGTTCACAGCATACATGAATGGTGTCCATCTTAACCTTGAGGAGGGAACTAGCATTTTTTGATGTGTTAAGCAAAAAGAAGTATGGCCAGTTTCATCATTATATGCCTAGGAAACCAAAACCACAGTGACTGCTATCTGAATGCAAATAGTTTACATTATCCTTTGCATGAAGAGCAGCCTTAACACATTGAGGCACAGAACAATGTAATTTCTTATGGTGAACATCAGCAGTATGAACTTCAGCACCTGAGACACTGTGAATGTGGCAGTATCTACAAAACCCATACAATGTGCACTACTGCTGATGGTTGGTTGGTTTTAAAGAGGGGTAGAAGGGATCAAACTGCTAGGTCATAGGTCCCTTGTTCCAAATAAAACAATGCCACAAGGGCGAGAATAAAACAAGCGAGACTGACAACACAAAACGGAGAGAAAGAAAAAGCCACAAGAATGAGAGAAGGGCAACCAACACTTAAATGGACAAAAGGGGACAAGAAAACCACAGAAATGCAAGGAACAGGTAGAATAGATTAAAACGACAAAACAGGTTACCATGGCTGGCTGACCATGAGAATAAAGAGGAGGAGGAGGACACAGAGGGACAAAAGACATGCGCTAAAACTTAGATCAAATGATAAAACCCACTGTCACAAATAAAAAGTAAAACTAAGTCAGCCGTTGAGGTGTTGTCAGGTAAAATTAATGGCAACGAATCTGGTAACCGAAGATTTCATCACAGGGCATTCAAAGTGGGACAGTGCACCAGGATATAGGGCACTGTCAACTGGGCACTATACCGACACTGAGGCAGGTCTTGGCGGTGCAGGAGGTAGCCCTGGGTCGCGCAACCCGTAGTCTCCTTAATTACACACAGTCTGTTGTGTGTACTGAGACTATGCCATTTCGTCTCCCAAAGCCGAAAAACCTGCTGGTGTAAAAATGAATGCAGGTCAGTTATTGGAATGCTGATCTCTATAAGCAGTTTCCGTGTAGCCTGTTCGGCCAGCCTACAGCAAGTTTGTTGCCTGGGATTCCAACGAGTCCTGGGGTCTACAAAAACACCACTGAATGACCGGACCGTTCCAGGGCATAGATGTTCTCCTGGATGGTCACTACCACAGGATGATGAGAGTAGCACTGGTCGATGGCTTGTAGGCTGCTCAAGGAATCAGTGCACAGAAGAAACAACTCCCCAGGGCATGAACGGATGTGTTCAAGAGCATGAGATATAGCCACCAGCTGTGCAGTGAAACACTGCAGTCATCAGGCAATGAATGCTGTTCAGTATGTCCTCCATGGACATACACGAAGCCGACGCAACCATCAGCCATTGAGCTGTCAGTGTAAACCACTTCATGGCCTCGGTACATGTCAAGAATTGAGAGGAAGTGACAATGGAGAGCCGTCAGGTGAACTGAGCCCTTTGGGCCATGTGAAAGGTCCAGGCGAAGCCGCAGCCTAGGTGTACACCGGGTCGGACGTAAACTGCAAATGTAAGCCCTGACCTGGGCCGCTGATGCGGGAGAGGAACCACTGCGGCTACAAAAAGGAGAGGGTAATTCAGATGCGCAGGAGAACTACGAACATGTGCAACATAACTGGCAAGCAGCTGTGCACGCCTGATCTGCAATGGAGGGAGTTCAGCCTCCACAAGGACGCTGGTCACTGGACTCGTCCTAAAAGCTCCTGTTGCTAGTCAAATGCCACAATGGTGCACTGGTTCGAGTAAATGCAATGCTGAGGGTACCGCCAAAACATAAACCAGACTCCCATAGTCAAGGAGGCATTGTACAAGGGCTCTGTAGAGCTACAGCAGCGTAAAGCGATCTGCACCCCAGTTGGTGTTGCTCAGGCAGCAGAGGGCATTGAGTTGCTGCCAGCACTTCCACTTAAGCTGACGAAGGAGAGGAAGCCAAATCAATCGGGCATCAAAAACCGGTCCTAAAAATCGATATGTCTCCACTACACTGAGGGGATCGTCAGTAAGGTATAGTTCTGGTTCCGGATGAACGGTACGATGCCGACAGAAGTGCATAACGCACGACTTTGCAGCCGAAAACCGGAAGCCGTGGGCTAGAGACCATGACTGTGCCTTGTAGGTGGCTCCCTGTAACCACTGCTCAGCAACACCAGTACTGGTGGAGTTGTACGAAATGCAGAATTCATCTGCATACTGAGAGACGGAAGGCCCTACAGCTGCTGCTAGACCATTAATGGCCACTAAAATTAGAGATACACTCAATACAGAGCGTTGCAGGACCCCATTCCTCTGGATATGGGGGGAACTATCGGAGGCACCAACTTGGACACGAAAAGTACGTAGCAACAGGAATTTCTGGATAAAAATCAGGAGCGGACCTCTGAGACTACTCGTATAATGTGGCAAGGATATGATGTTGCCAGGTGGTGTCACTCGCTTTTTGTAAATAAAAAAAGACGGAAACAAGATATTGGCGTCTGGAAAAGGCTGTTCGGATAGCAGACTCAAGGAACACAAGATTATCAGTGGTAGAGTGATCCAGGCGGAAACTGCCTTGGTACAGAGCCAGTAGAACACGTGACTCCAGGACCCAACCCAACCGCCGACACACCATACGTTCCAGCAGCTTGCAAAGAACATTCGTGAGGCTGATGGCCCAATAGCTATCCACATGAAGCGAGTTTTTGATTGGTTTTAGCACTGGTATGATGGTGCTCTCCTGCCAGTGCAATGGAAAGACACTATCACATCAGATCCGATTGAACATCACGAGGTGGTGTCGCTTGTTGTAGAATGAGAGATGTTTTCGCCTTTTGATATGCTGGCAAACGTGGGCACGGAGCCGTTTAAAGGCTATGAGATGCTCCAGGAAGGGTGCCGCTGTAGAGCTTGCCGACACTCCTTAATTGCCTCAGTGACTACTGGGGACCACCAAAAGAATGTCTTTCGCTGGGGCCACCCTAAAGAACGAGAGAGCGTGTTTTCCACCGCAGAAACGATTGCTGTAGTTACCTGCTCAACCCCCACATCGATATTACCATGTGGGGGAGATTCAATGGTGACAGCAGAGGTGAAGGTGTCCCAGTCTGCCTTGTTTAAAGCCCATCTGGGCAGGTGCCCATGGGCCTGATGCCGGGGCAGTCACAGGAAGATGGTTAAGTGGTCACTACCACACAGGTCATCGTGCGCTCTGCAGGGATAGATGGGAGAAGGCCAGGACTGCAGACTGAGAGATCAATGGGCGAATATGTGCCATGTGTGCCACACTGAAATGTGTGGGGGCACCTGTATTTAAGAGGCAGAGGTCAAGTTGTGACAGCTAATTTTCGACATCTCTGCCTCGGTCAGTAAGCACGGTGCCACCCCATAAGGGGTTATGAGCATTAAAATCTCCCAAAAGCAGGAAAGGTTTAGGGAGTAGATCAATCAGTGCAGCCAATGTATTCAGGGGTACTGCATTATCTGGGGGAAGAAGATATACGTTGCAGACAATTATTTCCTGTGTCCTGACAGCCACAGCTTCAAGAGGGGTTTGAAGGGGCAAAGTTCACTGCATACTGAGTTCAGGACAGACACAAACTCCACCTGATACACTATTATAGTCACTGTGTTTCTTGTAATATCCCCTATAGCCATGGAGGGCAGGCGTCCGCATTGCTGAGAACCAGGTTTTGCTGGAGGGCAATGCAGAAAGCAGGTGTAACGCTTAAGAGTTGCTGTAGCTCAGCCAGGCGGTGGAAAAAACCACCGCAATTCCACTGGAGGATGATGTTATCGAGAGATTGGGAAGGCATGAAGCACGCAATTAGTATTTGTAGCCATTTCTATGGTGGATGAGGCAACAGTGAGATCCAGGTCCGCAGGGGACGTTAAGATCTCCACCACATCCTCAGATGCAGAATTGGTAGGGGTGGTGGTGGTGGTGGTGGTGGTAGAGACACCAGAGGGTCCTCATTCTTAGCAGACTACTACTTAGTTTGTTTGCTCTCTCGCTTCTCTTTAGGGACTTGCTGGTAATATTTCTCCAAAGAAGCTTCAGGCACGGAGGAAGCTCTTTGTCCAGCAGCTTTTGGCTCCTTGAGCTACTGGCGAGTGGTCGCCATGGCATTAGAGAAGACCTTGGGAGAGAGGGCCCCAAGGGACCCCTTCCGCATGAGAGAAGCCAGAGGAGGCTGTTGCTTCTCCGGCAGGGGTAAGGGACCGATGTCCCCTGCGTTTGTGGGGGCCTTGCTCCCGAACTAGGTGCTTTGGGTGCAATGGAGGAAGATTTTTCCCCTACCACCAACAGAGCGGATGTATTCTGATGGCTCGGAGGGCCCACTGTTCTTGGCACAGAGTGAGGAACTGTTGGCACTTGGGACGGCGTTGGTGACGTAGCTGAAGCGTATGTCGACGTCAACTGAATGGGATGTAATCTTTCAAATTTAAGTTCAGCCTCTGTGTAAGTCAACTGGTCCAGGGTCTTGCACTCCATGATTTTCCGCTCCTTTTGGGGTACTGGGCATTCTGGCGTGCAGGGAGAGTGGTACTCTCCATAGTTGATACAAGTCGGAGGAGGTGCACATGGAATATCTGGGTGCAGTAGACATCTGCAGTCTCGACATGTGGCGCTGGAAATGCAGCGGGAGGACATGTGCCTTAACTTCCAGCACTAAAAGCACCGCATAGGGAGAGGGATGTATGGTTAACGTCACAGCAGTAAGCCATCACCTTGACCTTTTCAGGCAATGAATCACCCTCAAAGGCCAAGATGAAGGCACCTTTAGCAACCCTGTTGTCTTTGGGTCCCCTGTAAATGCGACGAATGAAATGAACACCCTGCCATTCTAAATTCGTGTGGAGCTCATAGTCAAACTGCAAGAGGAGATAGCAAAGGAAAATGATCCTCTGGACCATGTTGAGGCTTTTATGGGGAGTGACGGAAACAGGAATATCACCCAGCTCTTTCACAGGCAAGTAACACTCAGGATTGGGCTGGGGATGCTATCTGAATCAAGACTGTGCCGTTTTGCATCTTGGACAGCAGTCACTTCTCCAAACTTATTCTCAGGGTGTTCAATGAAAAATTGAGGCTTTGTAGGTATAAAGGAGTCCACATCAGTTCTGCTATAGCCTAAAAACCGAGGCAAATATGCCCCTCTCCGTTCTGTAGCCCCACGTGCGTCCCATGATGTAGCGAGGGAGGGAAACAATTTAGGGTCATACCTGTCAGCATTGTATTCGATCTTGCCCTTCTTAGAGACTCCTGGCGCCGTACGGTCACCAGCAAGAGATGACTAAGGGGCTCTCCCCACAGGCGCCACCCAGCCACAGCAAAGGTCACCTGGCATGATGGCTGTGTCCGGGAGTCCTGATGCCCCAGGAAGACAGGCATCTACTCCTTGGCATACATGGGCGAGTTTACAGCTCAGGCATCAGCAATGCGATCCCTATGTTGTCTGGGGGGGGCTACCACCAAATGGGTACATGACAGCCCTACCACAACGGACTGGCTACCGTAATGGATACTGGGCACAGAGAAATCCAACGTTGTCGTGGGGGCGAAACAGGACAGGAGACAACGGAAGAAGATGACATACCCCGCAAAGTGTCCTCATCCAAATAGTTGAATTGCAGGTGGGGATGCAAAGTCATGACAAGAGATTCAGGAGATCGAATCTAAGGGCACTATGGATAACTCGTGCACCACGTAAGGCATCCTTACCCATATGTCCCGCACTCCTGTAGAATTTTGAAAGTGGAAGGTCAAACCATAGAATGGAACCTGAACTCATACGGCCAAAAAGCGAGACTCCTTTTAGTCACCTCTTACGAGAGGCAGGAATACCTTGGGCATATTCCAACCCTCGGACCCGCAGGGGGGCACTATCGCTGAGAATTGTGTCCAGCTTACACAGCTCGTAAAGCAAAGGCAGCAATGGAATGGAGCTGCTTAACTCTACTTCCCATGCCTATGACTTTCCAGCCTTCCACTGGGAGGTTTCAGACACTGGACCATGTATATGAGAGGCAGCAGTCACATTAAGTGACGACTGGCATTTTTTGACGTCTATGTGCATTAACCCCTCACAGATGGCACCACTAGCAGTGGAGGATATATAAATCTTGTCAAGGGATGCAGAAAACATTGCAGTCCTTGTCGTGATGCGGAAACAGAGTAATTTGTTTGATATCCAAAGGGGCAACGCTGGAAGCATGGCTGGCTCTGTCAACTGTTCTCATGCCATCGTGGCTAAAGTATACCGTGCATAGCAAAATGGTGCTATCCCAAACCAGCACCGAGGCACCTGTGTTGCACCATGGGCCATAGATGACAATGGTGTGGGTGAACAGACGTGCAACTGTTGACCAACTGAAGTCCAGATGAACCAAGTAACTGCCAACACTGTCTCCTCAGTACCATTCAAGCAAATGCTACGTATGGGGCTCCACCACAGTGGCCTGGTTCATATATCTATTCTGACGGCTGTTCACCAGCATCAAAGGCTGGAATTTTCACACCAAGACGTCTGGAGAGGGGCAATAGGTAGGTTTTTTCAGATGAAGCACATTTTATGCTCCATCAGGTTGAAGGCAAACACGCTGCAACAATTGAGGGGCCCAGTGGAAAAGGGGCACATGCCACCAGAGTATGTTGTTGGGAAATGGGAATTAAGGAAATATGATTTTGTATAGTAATGTGAACTGCTGTGATACCAACAGTAGATGGTGTTTTGCAAACATTTAAATATTAGGTCACTTTATTACAATTTAAAGTACAGAAAATGAAATCCTTGAGACGTAGTCACATTACACAGCATGTCATTAATAGTCAAACTCCTCATCAATGTTTTCCTGTTCCATTGTATCGTTACTACCATCACTTATCAATGACTGATAAAAGCTTGAATATATTGGAGGCACTAATTGCAGTAATCTTTGAAGGTCCTTGAACTTTGCTGCCTTAATTTGATGTCCATTTGGATACTTAGGAACTAACTGGCAGTCTGCAAGCTTCATAAATTGCCCACGACACTTCTGTAAAAACTAACTCGCACAGGTTTCTCAGTTTGACTCTGAATATTTGATATATACAGAATGTTCACCACTCACTAATCTTAACACCATTGCGTTTCTCATGTCTGCAAGCTTTTTGTCAACAGTAACGTTGTGTTTGACTATACTGTTCATTATAGACGACAAAGACACGAAGTCGACTTTCTTCATTTCAACCACAATGAATGAGTTTTTTTGCTTGCTCTTTCTTATAAGTTCAGCCCATTTTGCTGGAGTGTACACAGCCTGTATCTTTTCAGTTACTCAATAACTCAAAAATCCCTGTCACATGGCAGGAAAGTGTGACCAGGGGGGAGAAATTTGTGCTCAACATCAAAACATTTTTTAATTAGGAGGTACAACCACAGACCGAGGATAATACAGTTTTTAATTTGTCCAACACGAATCAGAATAAATGATGAGCCTTTGATGGCATTCATCATATCTAAAGCCTTTAAAATGCAGCTAGCTACTTCATTGGCCGCTCTAGATGCAACATTCTAGGACCAGACATACATCACTACAACGGTGAATACAGAAATCATATGTCCAAACTCATCTCTTGTAAAAACTGTTTCCGTCAAAATATATGGTGTTGGCAATGCTTGTTGTTAAGTCCATGCATAAAACAAGTGCATCACTACCATATTGTTTTGGCTCATTTGAGTCACTTTTCAGAGCACTACATCCAGATTCAGGTTTCTCAATGTGTACTTTGATGTCTGGATTCGGTGTTGTGCCTTAGCAGAATCACAAATACGACATATCACTCGACGGCAATTTAAAACCAATATTATATTCATTGTTGAAAATGGGGGTCACACTTGTTTTACTGGGACTTCATCTGAATTTTTAAGATCTTAACAGTACAAACAATACATTCCAGCAACCGAGTTAACAGAGGTTATGTAGGACTTGTTCAGATTCTGTGTTTTACTATAATATGATGTGTACCATGGAAACATTTTGATGTTTTTCTCTCGTCTGTTGAATGCTTACCTCTTCTATCCTGTCGAGGTTTATGTACAGAAACATGTTTTTTAGATTCACGATTGTGTGTCACATTCTTCATTGCTATGGACAGTCCTCAAATGTTTAACAGAAATAGCATGAACAGCCAAAAATGAAGTCCTACACACTTCAACCTCAGTAACAGGTGTGTATGAAATAAGATACCTGAAAGGCACTTTCCTCTTCTTTGGCTACACTTTTTTTGCACTTATTAGGCCGAACTACTACAAATAAAGCATTTTGCTTATTATGATCTCCCAATCAACAAAACTCAAATATTGCCTCCACCTGTTTTTCATTCAATGTTTTGTATTTGCAGAAACTAGTTTTGGAGCACGGATCTCTGGCACTAAGAAACATTTTCTCGGGAACAATTTTTTTTCCTGGGATTTATATTTTTTTCCATTGTTTCTTAACCTCTTCCTTTCATTATCTATCCACTCATTTTCTTTACGAATTTTTTTTTTTTTACATGTACTGTTGCATTTTCTTTATGAGTAACTTTAATAGCAACATCTTTTGCCGCCATCTTTGAAATATATGAACCACATTTGAGAAACTCTTTCTGGTTGGCTTTCCGAAACCAAGTCAACCAATGAGACGAATCGACTCATGAGACAGAGATACTATTGGTATGGGCCACTTTCCACTGGGAATGTGTCAGTCCTGAATAACAGCAAATATGATATGCTCTCTTTAAAGGAACAGGCACTGTGCTAGAAGTTCCCACCTACAATACTAGATGGTATCGGCTGTCTTCCTGTACCAAAATCTCTGTGCATGTGCTCCTTTTCCACTGGGTCCCTCATCTATCGGAGAAGGGTCAAGGCCATAGGAGGGAGCATTACAGGCTGGGGAATGTTTGGCGTTCCCTGGGTGAACGTCATTTTAGAAGTCTATCCTTGGGAACCACATGCACCCCTATATGCTGTTTGTTTCTCCTCAACACTGGTGGAGTCAACAAGTAGTACAATGGAAGGTGTCACATGGCTCGCAGGGTATGTGCATCGTTCAAGGAGTACCAGGATGAGTTTGCTGTACTCTTAGGACCATCTCAATAAGACTGTTCGCACCACGGAGTCTCAACCAAGAAAGCTTGCATACCTGGACAAGACACTGGATTTGGCATGGCTTCACATCCTTTCCAGAACTCCAGTGACTCTTTCCCTGCATGTCCTGCAGTGGTCCGCACTGCAAAAGGTGGTTATGCAGGCTTTTTACTGTGACTGGACAGTGTATAAATGGAACACCATGCCAGCCCTAGCAGTTTGTGAAGATTTTATTCAAGTTTGCCATTGCAAAAGACTGAGGACCAATAAAATGATCAATATTCTTAACCCATTGTTCAATGAAAAAGTTTGCCTGTTTAGTGCTTTGTGCACAGCATGAACGACGATACTTGGATCGGTCCACTGGTCTGAGACATGCTAGTTGTGTTTTACTGTAGTCAGAAAGCAGTATTTCAGTAACAGAGTAGGCAGATATCCATTTCCCATGTGGTAGGAGTAATGGGAAGTCTCACATTTGCAAACAGGAGCAAATCCTGATTGAAGACAGTTTTATATCCCATTACTGATGAGGTCATTACATACTGGGCAGAATCACATGTTAGAGAAAGAAATTGACGAAGGTCTTTCGAAGGAACCATCCCCAAAATTCCCTTAGATGACTTAAGTAGATCACAAAACCTAAATCTGGATGACCATCCTCCTGAACAAAGTATCTTACTAATGTGCCACCTCAGTTCGTGGAAGGCTAAGAGTTTGTACATTGATTAGGTACGGGAGTTACATGCGCGTACCAAAGCAGCAGTTTCGCCTGTATAAATTACATTTAAAGTTAAAAATACTAGACCACTCTCCCAAATTCTAGCTGAAGAGACATACAATTCTCTCTCAAAAAGCTAATTTGTAAAACCATGTTTACGATGACACACTCTTAGCATTGTGTACTGTCAGGCGTGACAATCTGTGCCATTAAGACAACCTGATTTTGTGTGATCAAATCATTATGATATAATACATACCCATAAAAATAAAGCTTTGAAGTATTAAAGAGTATAAATGTCAGTTTTGTATTTTTAAACACTTTAATCTCTACATCAAGTTCTGTTATGTTACCACTAAACTTAACATGGCTGGTATTTAATTATGCTGTTTTCACTCTTAACAGTATGTCTGAAGGATATTAACATTGTTGCAATTTCTGACAAAAACTGGATGCTCTGTTTATAAAAAAATCTTTATTCTCCACTTGTAGAAACAGACACAAAAGTTCAAAGTTATACAAAGATCATTTATCAAACATTTCTGGAATGACCTGCCCACTGAGTTCACTGTAACTTCTGCTTCTGTGATGTTCTTTCACCTCAAGTTCTACTTACACATCTTCATTCGATCGCTTCTTCCTTAGCCACTGAAAAGGGTTCAGACACAGTTTCTGCACCAGAGTCTGCTATAACAACATCTTGGTTTGGCCTGTCTCTTGCATCAGTAGGTGTGGATTCAATCTTCCTGACAACATCCTGCAATCAAATTTAATACAGTGTGATGCATCAGGAGCAAACAACAGCAACAGTCTGTCCACAAGGGAATGAAGATAACATTTTACACTATTGCTAAGCAAGCAGAGGGGGAATAAGGAATGCCAACTTCTGGTATTCAATATCTTCTAAATTACAGAAAAAATTAAAAACTGGTAGTGTAATAACCTAACAAGTAACAATATTCTCTGGGACTGGCCACCCTGTGCAATGGTTGGCAAATACTGAAGTCCTATGAGGTGAGAAATCAGTCTTCCAAAATAAGGACATTGGTGATTAAGAGCCACCAGTGTCAAAGTGGGTATCTATTATGAAAATGAACAGTGGAATGTATGATACATGTTTACCAGGAGCCATCCACATTCTAACCTCTAAGTGTCTTAGTAACACCTGTCACGAGCAGTCGTGGAAAGTAGAGGTGACTGAACAGCTGATTCATACAGTTAATTACTTTATGATGTTTCCATTAAAAATATTAACATTTTAATGTTAACAATGACCTTCCATTGCTAGGTTCTAGAGAGCAATCAAACTGCCTTTTCCGAGGAGAACATTGTTTTCAGGAGCAAATATACAAGAACATGCAAGGAACAATTTAACATTGAATTTTCATTAATTGCTGTTGGCATATCTTGTATGTCTTACTTTACTGCAGAAATCTAGATGCAAGTAAACAAAAAATGAGGGAAAATGAAACTATCAGCAGACAAGCTGACCTAGACCTCTAGCTACACTACAGAGCAATCTGTCAATTCAACCAAGATTCCACCTTTACATTCATTGTCTTCATAAACAGGCAACCAAACTGTCACTTCCAACCTAACCTAGATCTCTGGCTATGCTACTTATCAGTCAGTCACCACATAGATTCTGCCTTTGAGACAAAAATCAGTAGTCATATTTCGTAACTATAGAAGCGTCTGATTCCACCCGCCTGCTTTGACCTGTGACATGAATACAGCAGAAATGGCCATTCTCAGCATCTCCAATATGGCACCTATGATATTACTTCATACACATGGCAACAAACATGAAAATACATATACAAAGACAATAACATCTCCCTCCAATAATACAATCAACTAACAGGATAACCATAGGAAATTGGGGGTTTTAGGGTGGGGACAAGCTAAATATAACAGTAAAAAAATGATGCCAAAACACACAAAATGATTGGCAAATAAAAAGCAATTTACCAAATTCTGCTATACCAACCAAATCCACAGTAATCTGACACTTCCCTTGACCTTTATAGGTCAACCATAGCTGATTATACCAAACACTAACACCTACAAAAATAGGAATCTGACATTCCCCTTGACCTACGTAGGTCAACCACAACTATAAATACCAAAAAACCAACACCTACAACTACTAAAAATAAAACCAGACTCAACACCTCAAAAACCCAAAAATCAAAGATCCCAACAGCAACTGAAACAATCAATACAGACCACCAACAAACTCAGCACTGCAAACTAGGTTGGCCACCCCAAACACACACACACACACACACACACACACACACACACACACACACCAGAGGGCACCATCAAAGACTACAGGGTGACATCTACAAACACAACTGACTTGTAAACTCCGCACCATAATGACATCACACACAACACCACACTTACGTCACGCTTCAAGGCAGACTGGTGGGATTGGACGCTTTTGCTGACATTTCAAAAAGACAGTGCAAAAGCATTGTATAGATCAATAAAATAAACTTTTATAAACAGCAAAAGCATAAAACTAAGAAAGAGCCATCCAGACAATGCAAGCTATCAAAGCAGAATGTGAAGGAAAGGCTGTCCACATAAAATGATTAATTCATAAATTAACAGCCTGAAAAAGTAGGTAGATAACAACTGCCCACTGGTTACCACATAATATACTCCCACTGGCTGCTTCAAACTTTACACAGAAACCTGTTGCCAAGATGTACCTTATACTGTCGACAAGTGCAACCCACAAGAGATTTTGTATGACGTTAGGCAAAAGCATGGTCACTGTTTTACAGAAATCATAGTGTATGTATGTGTTTTAGTTATACTTTGAAGACCAGAACAGAAATATAGAGTGAAGTACATAAATACAGAGAGAAATGTAGGCAGCCCTCTCAGCCCACACCTGGTACTGATGGATGTAAAGCATGTATGGGAGTTAAGTTTTAACAGCATTCTTTGATTTAACGATCTTACTGAAATGTGTACACTTGGTACATGTTTATATTGAGAAGTTGGTACCAAAACCATTTCTGAAACTTCCTGGCAAATTAGAACCTTTTGCCAGACCATGACTCAAACCCAGGACCTTGCCTTTCACAGACAATGCTCTTATCGAGTTTGCTATCTATGCAAGACCCAACTTTATTTCTGCCAGTGTTTTACTCCTGCCTCCCAGACTTCACAGAAGTTCTCCAGCATACATGTGGTATTAGCACTCCTGGAAGAGACGACAGTTCAGAGAAATGGCTCGATTACAACCTTCACTGCTGGAAGAAAAGATAGTGGGGAAATACATGGCTTGGCCACAGCCTTGGGAAATTTTTACAAAATGAATGTTCATATTGCATCAGAGTCCACTGTTCTGAAACATCCTGGAAGATCAGAACTATGTGCAGGACCAAGACTCAAAGCTTGACTTGGTACGCTCTTACCTAATGAGCTATGAAATTTGGAAAGTGGGAGAGCAGTACTGCCAGAAGTGAAACTGAGAAAGTAGGTCACAAGTGCTGTCAGAATAGCTCAGTTAGCAAGACCAATACCCACAGAAGGCACAGTCCCATGTTCAAATCCTGGTCTGGCACACAAAATCTGCCAGGAATTGTCAATAATAGTGCACACTCCACAGCAGTATGAAATATTCCTTCCAAAAACTAATGGTACTGAACACTCGAAAACAGGAAGACAGAGGCGCATTCAGCTGAATATTAAGAAATTTAGAATGGCTGTAGAATGAAGATGTATAGATAAATAAATAAATGCCGTGCAACTAGGGCCTCATGTCGGGTAGACCGTTCCCCGGGTGCAAATATTTCGATTTGATGCCACTTCGGCGACTTGTGCGTCGATGGGGATGAAATAATGAGGATTAGGACAACACTACACCCAGTCCCTGAGTGGAGAAAATCTCCGACCCAACCGGGAATCGAACCCGGGCCCTTGGGATTGACATTATGTTGCTCTGACCACTCAGCTACCAGAGGTGGACATTGAGATTAATGGTGTACTGTCACACAAAGGCTGGCAACACAACACAGTACTTATGCATAGCCAATGAGAGTAGTTTTACACAGCCACTGAGAGGCAGAAAAGAACCAGAGATGTGTGTGCCACTCCAAAGTCTAAGACTTTGAATACTGCTCGACACTTTTTTTTACTATAAAGATCCTACTGAAAACACTGATGCTGATGCCACCAATTTGCTTTGATCCATGACATCACCAAAATGGTGAACATAAACCAACCATCAATATGTGTACAATATGCACCATAATAAAAGTTGCAATTAGTGTCAGGGCATATTGGTTTCATCAATTCTCAACCAAACTCTCACCTTCCAACTTAACATAGATCTCGTGCAGAGCTACAGGTCAGTATCACCATAACCTACTGGTTCTCTAACTACACAACCATAACATCATATACCATAATTATCATGGGTCAAAGATGACTGCCGATATCAGTTATATATTGGCTATGTTCAATCCACTTTTGCAAATCAAGGTAACGTTGGGATATGAAAATGTTGTTAAACTGCTACTGCCATACTCATTGTGTTACAGTTCTGAATTAGCTCCTGTATGTTCCAGAGCAGGTGTGACTCATAGCTGAAGGCTCTGAAGTGGAAGTACCCAAAAATATACAGAGTGTTTATAAATGAATATCAGGGTTTTAACACTTTATAATATTTATTATATTAAACTTACAGTTATAAATGATATGTCAAATGAAAGAGCAACTCAAAAAATGTTCATTGTAAGCACCATTTGTCGCACTGCACACATCAAGTCTATAGCCGAGTTCTTCCCAAACGTTGATAAGTGTGTCTTCAGTGATTGTAGCAACAGCTGCTTCAATCCAGTTTCTTAATTCAGGGAGGACTGCTGGTAGCAGAGGCACACACACGATCCTTGATGAAGCCCCAAAGGAAAAAAATCTCATAGCGTTGGTCGGATGAATGTGGAGGCCATGCAAAGCAAGCCCTGTCATTGGGCCCTTTGCGACCTATCCAGTGCTTGGGTACAGTGAAGTTCAACCAATCGCGTACTTCGCTATACCAGTGAGGTGGCACTGGTGCCAAACAACTGAGTTGCTCTTTCGTTTGACATATCATTTATATGTAAGTTTAATGTAATAAATATTGTAAAGCATTAAAACCCCGATATTCATTTATAAACACCCTGTATATTAAAATACATATATCTGTGTTGGATTACAGGATTTTAATTATCAAGACATTTCAAATATTTTTCCAACATGAATTTATGTAATGACAGTCATGATTTTTGGAACAGCTGATATCTGATGTCAAGTAGCTTAAGGTTGCACTTTGAAATGTCACACAGCTTTACACAGCAGAGGTTTGAGGGTGTGGCTTCTGCAGAGCATGGCTAACACAGGCCTGATGAAGGCTCAGACCCTTCAACCAAGCTGTCCTATTTCACAAGCAGAACTTTAGAGATGCCATATTGGATTTTGTCTTAGCCCATAATTGGTGCATTTTATAATATAACTTGCATCCTATGAAGATTTACTACTTCGAAGCACCAGCATATTAAGGATGTCTCAAAAAAGTGTCATTATTGGCACAACTTTTAAGAAAAGGATGGAAACATCATACTGGTGGTTAAAGACTGTTCATATTGTGTTTTAGAATTTTAACTTGTGTTTTATGAATGTATGCTGTTTCAAGACCATTGCGCACTGAAGATATATCAAAACACATCATTCTTGGTACAATTTTTCATAATGAAATGTCAGTTAATTACGACACATCAGTGATAACTGCCTCCAAGTGATCATATAATATAAGACAAAAAGTGCAGAAGTATACAGCAGCTTAGTGCATAAAGATGCAAACTAATGAATGAAAGGAAAAATGATTTGCATCCCATTTTCCCAAAAAATTTTTTATTCACCTTTGTGTTTTCTGAAATATTCTGGAACTGTCTTAGTGACTTGTTAGAAGTAAGTTCTGCAATATCAGGTGTTATGTACATATAAGAGCCCCCCCCCCCCCCCCCATCCCAACTTCATTGCAAATCCTGCTGTACTACCATTTGCAGAAAAAATTTAGGACACTTTAGTAACAGCACTATCCTATTCTCAGCTACATTTTAAAGTACTTAATTGCCCTTGAAGCTGAACTTTATACTTAGATGGTACCGAAATAAGTTTGGAGAATATAACATTACTCTACGGATAGAATAATTTGACGGAACAATGGCAAACATGTGTCAAGGATATCTCAATGCCAAGAAAAACAAATGCTGGAGACCCATGAATTTCTGTACACATAGCTAAAAATTAAACCTGTAATATAATGGAAAGGGAAGACTAATACCTTTTTTTTAGAAAACAAACTTTACTGCTTCTCCTTGGCCCAAGACATCATTGACTTGAAAAAAAACCTTATTTCAAGTATCACAGCAATACTTACTATAATTCTTGGGGAACACTATCCCTGCTACTTCTTACTCAGGTAAAATTTACCTTTGAAATCTTACTAAAGATTTTTCATGGATAAGACAGACAGATGTGCTTTCTGAAGTGGTTATGGAAAATATACAACTTGTGTCCAAACTAGTGACTCACCGAGTACAGTGTGGCCACGTGAAACCTCCCCCAATTTCAATTCAAAAAACCTGAGACGCAAGGAAGGATACTTGCAGTTTGCAATGTGATGTAACGCAACTCAATTGCTTAAGTTTTTATCCAAACTATTCTTAGTTATCAGAAATGATTACCTCAAGGGAGAGTCCAATCTGCAGTATGTGAAAGGGGCATTAAGGGGTGTCTACAGAAATTTCTACCTTTGATTTCAAAGGGAGCTACCAGACATTAAGACAATTAAGACTTTGTATAACAAGTTCCTAGCCACTAGAAGTGTAAAAAGGGCAGATTCTGGCAGAAAATTCACATCTGCTGAAATGGTGGAGACAGTTTTTCAAACCTCAGTTTACGAAGTATCAAGAGATCTGAACATCTCTAGCCCAGCAGTTCACAAAGTGTCGTATAAACTTCACTCAAATGCTTAGAAGTTCCTGATAGGATCAGATACAACCCTAGATGTCTCATATCGTTCTCTCTGATGAAGCAACCTTAAACAGATGTGGGAAGGTGAATGTGTGATGAAAGCATATTTGGACAATTTTCTTCATTGAACCAACAGTAACATGAGCTGTTTATATGGATGTGCTTTGGCACTTTGTTGACCTTCAGCCAGATGTGATCTTCCAGCAGGATGGTGACCACTGCACTGGAGTTTATACATTATCAATTTCCTAGACTGAACATATCCACAATGTACAGGACATGACAGTGTGCCTCACCTGTACCACACCTTTGTGATCTCCACAAAAGAACTATGGATGCAACAGGCTCTATCTACTCCAACATGCTTGTGCACACTGATGTATACTACCATCTAGACATTTTGTGGGTTACGAAAAGATCCCTGTAGAAGACAATTTTTTGTACAAAACTGAGTTACTTCATAAGATGCAACAAACTGCAAGCAGCTGCTTTCTACTTTTTAACAGCATTTGAAAATTACGAAGGCTTCCTGTGGATGGTTAAAGTGCACTAACAGTGTCAGCAGGTCTACTGCTGTGCACTGCTCTTAGCAATTTGTTGGTCATAGACAGCAAGAGACTGAAGAACATTGATCTATTATGGGATTATAAAATTGGTTACTGGGTTTTACATGTATTTCTTGTACTGCATTGTATGTTTCTTGGAATATGGCACGATTTCTTGGGCGTTGTTTCATAATCCAATTCTATAGTTTGCTTATCAGTTGGCAAAGACTATAAATTTGACAGGAAGAAAACTGCCTGTGGTAACAGATTAACCTGTGGCGAAGCCAGAGGTCTGTTAGGCTGAAATGAGTCAGTTTGGTTGAGAGTTGGTGAAGCAAACGAATGTCACTTGAGGAAAACTGGCTGTGGTAAAGGACTAATCTATCATTCAGACCAATGATAATTTAAAAAATTGTGGGTAGGCTATTTCCAAAATATCAGTTTCCTAGGTTGTAGTTATGCAGAAGCCTATCAATACAGTTAAAATTTTACAGAACATTCTGTTTTACACGACAACATTCTGCACAATATATTCCATTATGCACCATGTAATCTCATACACTCCACATCATTATGTTTATCGAATATTTTCTTTTTCTTTCTGCCATTGTCTGATCATTCACAGCAGTTAGTGTTATCAACTGCAGCACACAATACAAAAGCCACCAACACCATCAGTGTACTTTTAGGCTATACATATAGACAGCCTGTATATGCAACACTTGTCTTCAGATGTTTACCAAACACTCATACAAAAATGCATTCTAAATAAATTACAGCTTACCATTCCCTTCAACACTTTTCCAAATACAACATGCCTCCCATCAAGCCATGGTGTTTGTTTTGTAGTGATGAAGAACTGAGAGCCATTTGTGTCCTTTCCTGCATTGGCCATTGAGAGCCAACCTGCTCCATAGTGCTTTAGCTTGAAATTTTCATCAGCAAACTTGTCTCCATAGATGCTTCGACCTGGTTGTAAGAAAATACAATTACTTTAAACAATTTTGAGAAAACAGTGGCCACCAAGCGTCACTGCACAGCATTTTGCTAAGTTTGTTTGGGCAATTTAATAGCTCTATAAAACTGTCCAAACAAACTAACCGAAATGCTGTTTCAGAAAGTCAAGTAGAGTCTGTACTGCTCAGTATATACGTTATAGTATGATAATCAATTCTATCTTTACAATTTCTCTGTATGTATGAATGAGTCAAGAAGCTACCCACCTCCAGTTCCATCACCCCTGGTAAAATCACCTCCTTGTATCATGAAGTCTTTAATCACTCTATGAAACTTACTTCCCTTGTAACCTTCACCTGCAGGCTTTTGTGCGAGCTCAACAAAATTCTTAACTGTCTTTGGAACGGTTTTACCGAACAGACCAATCTCTATTCTGCCCACATTCTCCTCTCCGATCTTTATGTCAAACCATACCTGAAACAAATATCAATATTACATGTCAAAACTAGCAAGTACTGTTAAAAATATGCGAATTCTGTGGTATTTACACCGAACTTCTATGTACTTAAAATTATTACAGTAGTTTTCAATCCAGCGGTTCTTCGTAAATATCAATGGCTTGATGTGACATGAAGCTAGACTATGTTGCTGACGTTTGCACTTAGTATTATTTCTGAAATAATGTTACTTCTAAAATATTTTTCCAATACCTTATCTGTTACTTTAGGGCCTTTCTTTTGATCACCCTCCGCAGCAACAACGTAGCATACTAAAAACAGAAAAACTGGCACCAGAACTTGCCAACGAGCCATTGTAGAACTTTACATGCATCAAAGGCACTTAATCAACACCACCACCACGCTGTCACTGAACTCCCGACCTCTCCAATCTCTAGTTTTCTCTCGCCACTGTAGGTGTGAAAAATCTGAAGGTATGCGTTGTCCAATCAGAATTCGACAGCTCACTGCCTTCGAAATCCAAAGATTCCGATAATACTGGATCTCTCGTCCTGCTATCGCCTGCAATGAAATAAAATAGTACGAAAAAATTTACCTAAGTTCTAATAACGTCGATGTACTGCACTTATTGTACACTGTATTCTGCGCATAATTTATCATCAATAAGATCGATTAACACTGAACGATACGGACAGTAACTGTACGGAACTTCATAAAAATCCACGATGCATTACGAAAGCGCACAGGCCGTCAATGAAACGTAACAGGTCGCTTACGCCAAGCTTTCTCGAAAGGTGTTAACCTTTACCAAGAGTGGGAGAGAGGGAATATAATCGGTTTATTTCATTAATTTGCCTTGTTTCCCCACAATGTTCCAATATAATTTGAACATTTTTTTGATGAGTGTTCTCCCACAAGAGATGGCAGATATCAGAAAGCAAAAAAAAGGTTTAGGTTTTACAATGTCTGGACAAAGAAAAAATTGATGAAGCAATTTTCATTATTGACATTTTTAAACGGTGACAGAGCCGCTCCATTTAAGGACAAAATACAGTATTTTGACATTTGGTACTTAGAAACAAGCAAAAAAAAAAAAAATACAATGAATAAGATACAAAGGACTCGTGTATTGCCTTATGAACATTTTTTGATGTGTTTGTATGCATATATTTTCGCTGCAAATAAATGCCAATGGTTTGACAAAATTTTCGTATTGTTTCGCTTCTCAGCAGTTTATTATTCAAAATTTATCACGAAAATCCGTAATTAAAACTGCTTTGGCAATTAATCAATTTTATCAACTCTAGTTTCTTAATTCTAGTGCTATATACAAAAATGTTTATGTAATAGAATGTATTTCACAACTTCACTTTCACCCTTTGGTGGTCTAAGCAAAGCTACTTGTATTAAAGTTCCGTCTATAGTGCGGCTTTTGACAGTTCAGTCTGGAACGAGTGGAGGAAGTGTAGGTGCCAGCGTGAGCTGAGTGACCAGTAGCCTACTCGGCGTGAACAGCAAACCATGCATGCTGATCGATCTGCAATTTTTCGCAAACAATTTTAAAGAAACTATTTGGTAATAAGCTCTGATTCTTGCTTATCGTATTGCTTTAATTCGCCAGCTTCATGATGAGCTGCCTATCACTTCGCTAATGGTCAGGGTTATTGTGATATTTCGATATTAGGTAAACTACTACAAGAAATTTGCGTTTGATACATGTTAGGTCATATGTTTCTGCATATGAAATGTAGACAACATACATTCTTTAAATTCCAAAGGATATCGCTGTCTGTCTCCAATCTTGAAAAAATGAAATGTATGTACAGCACTCCGTGAAGAACACGTGCACCAATGGAAAAGCCAGAATGAAATATTCCTAAATCCCTCATATTTTATAAACATTTTGATATAAGTTTTTGGCAAATGGTAGCACGGAAGGAAGAGAATAATATGCCATATGATTAATATGTGAAGCTTCCTTATCTGCAGCTATATTCAAGCAACTAGAGACTTTAATAATACACTGTTTCAGGGTTATTTTGCAATTTCAGCTACATTTTGGCAAAAGAAGCAGATTTTAACATGGCAACAAGGGGATTACATAGTCCTTAAAACTCGTCATAGTTCTTCATGAATACGTATCTTCTCAGTTACCTTCTTGGCTTGGCTTAAAATTCGAGATTAGTCCTGTGGTGTAACATTTGCAATAGCTGCTTTTATTAGCATTTCTGTCTCTGTTCAGCATAAACTTTGTTTTTTGCTTCATTACTTTTCTCCTAGTCCCATGTATTCTCAATCGGATTTAAGTGAGCATTATACGGAGGAAGCCTGATTAAATTATGTCCTTTAGAGTTAGCTAGTTGGTCGACCTGGTAGCGTTGAGTTTTGGCTACAATTTGCAGTAACGTCGCCTTATACATGCTAGGTTCAACTTTACCCCAGGCAACATTATTTTATAAGAATCCAGAGTAAAATATCTGCTTTCTTCTACTGCATTTTTAGAACTTTTCCATTCCAACAGAGTGGTGTGATGTATTGTCCATTACTACTGTCGGATACAGAGGGATATTTTGCAGCAGAACATTACTTTAACAGCTAGTGAATGTGTTCCTGGATGACACTTCTATTGCGACTATCATATTCACTCGTACATCACTGTCGTTATCAATGCAATGCCAACAGAAATCACTTGTTAACAGTACCTGCAAATCACTAAAACGCCAGAAAATACGACTTTACAACGAGAGCTGACGAATGTAATGTGTGACACCATGTGATACTGTTTATCCATAGTGTGGCAAGAGGGACGCCTTCCCAGCTGAACTGCTGGCAACATGATAGGGAAAGCCAGTTCACCATTGGAGTTACCTGGGCAATGGCATCATATTTCCTCTAGTGAGCCAAACATCAAAATTCACAACTAATTGTAAATGCACTATAGTATGATCAACGGCCAATTCACACTGTCTGCCACATCACATCCCACCAAGACATTCGGCAATGTATTTCAAATGGTGATATACACAGTGGCCCATCCTGCCATGTCATGTCACAGCACTGTCAAGGTTTCTCAAGACAGAAGTTTTGGCAGGTGACATCATCTGTCCATTGTCGATCACATGACTCCAAGACTTTTTCCTCCAGAGTGGCCATGCTCGGATCTACATATTTTGTTTGGATGTGTCTTTCGTGGTTGATATCAGTTGTGTGTTGTTAGTTATTTGGTACAAATAGCTTCGTTTTGTTACCCATCTCACAGTAAAAAACAAGGAAATAGTGGTTGCTGGTGACTTTAATGTGGATTTACTGAAACGCTCTGTCAGTGAACAGTCATTGCAATCAGTAACATTGTCATTCAACTTAGTTCGAACTGTGAACTTTGCAACTAGCGTATGTAAATGCTCTGAGACTGTTATTGAAAATATCCTTGTAGAGAAATCTACAGAAAAAGTCATACCACAAAACCAATAGTGAATGGGCTATGTGAACATGACATGCAGCACCTTGTGTTAAATGTTGAAACCGGTCAGGATGAAAAAAAAAATCTATCACATCTGCGTACAGGAGGGCAACAAATCAGTTAAAAATTGAGAATTTTAGGAGATTGTCCAAAGACATGAACTAGATAGATGTTTACAATATTGCTGACTCATATGGAAAATACAAAGCATTCATTAATAAATCCATAATTAATCCAGATTATGTCATTAAAAATGTGGGTGACCTCATTGCAATACCATTAGCCCACATTTTCAACAGTTCATTAACAAATGGAGTCTTTCCCTCCTGCTTAAAGACAGTGAAACTGAAACCACTGTTCAAAAAGGGTAAGAAAGAAGACATAGCCAATTATAGACCTATTGCCTTGCTATCTACATTTTCGAAAATACTAGAAAATTTTTTTCATAAGAGGTTGCTAGATTTTCTAGAAAAGTGCAAAATATTATCCACAACCCAACATGGCTTCTGGAAAGGCCGATCAACAGAAACAGCAATATATGAATTTCTGGGTGAAGTACTCGAAAAAATTGATAGTGGACAAAAAATAACTGGCATATGCCTTGATCTGCCTAAGGCTTTTGACATCATAGACCACACCCTATTGCTACAGAAGCTTGAAAGAATTGGTATCAGAGGTATGCCTAACAACTGGCTTAGATCATATCTTACTGACCGCATGCAAGTAGTAGAAATACATTTTCACAAAGAAAATAAATCAACAAGACACTATTCTGATTATAAAGCAGTAAAATATGGAGTACCACAGGGCTTGGTACTGGGCCCCCATCATATTTTTGATATATATAAATGATCTAACATCAACCAACCAGTACCATAGCACTATCCAGTTTGCAGATGTCACAAGCATATTAGTCAGTGGGAAGACTGCTGAGATACTACAGACAAGACTGTCTGAGGCATTAACAAATGTTGTAAACTGGTTCAACCAAAACAAACTAATAGTAAATAAAAGTAAAACAGTAGCATTAAATTTTCATAATGTCAAGAGAAACACTGAAGAGGATATAAGAATTCAGATGTCAGACACCGATATTGCAAGTGTGCCTAATACAAAATTTCTGGGGGTCTGGCTACAGGATAATCTTAGATGGGAAACTCACATTGACAACATATTAAAGAAGCTAAGTACCATGTGTTATTTAATGATAGTGCTAGAAAACTGCTGTCATAAGGACTGTCTAATGACAGTTTACTATTCTAATATACATTCTGTCCTAAAATATGGAATCACTTTCTGGGGTAACTCGCCATCCTGCCTAAAACTGTTCAGGATGCAAAAAAGAATAGTGAGAATCATGGCTGGAATAAAAAGTAACAAACCATGTAGACCATTATTTAAAAGGATGGGGATTCTTCCCCTTCCATGTGTTTTCCTATTTGAAAGTGCAATGTTTATAAAGAAATATACAATAACAAATCCTAGTATCCTCCCTAAAAATGAAAATGTTCATCATCATAATACAAGACAGAAAACTGACTTTCATGTACTCCATACAAAAACCAGTTTGTGCCAAAAAGGAACATTACACCATGGAAAAATTATCTACAATAAATTGCCAAGTGAAATTAAAGTAAAGACTGATGTAAAAATTTTTAAAGCAGCATTAAAAGAATATCTGTTGACACATTGCTTTTACAGCGTGAAAGAGTTCCTCCAAAATCCTCGAGAGTCTAAGTGATGATTATGCAAATACTGTAACTATTAATACTGGCCTATAAATACATTCAGATATAATTCTCAGGTTTCTAATGGGGTTCAAGTATAAGTTGTATACCGACTTGCCCAGTATATGAAGTAAAATTTTGTGAATATAATTCTCTAGTGTACATGCCAATTCATAGTGTAGAAGAGTTCCTCAAAAATCCTTAGAGCTTAAGTGAGGATCATGCAAATACTGTAATCGTTAATACTGGCTTATACATGTATTCAGTTGTTAACTTCAAGTTTCTAATGTGGTTTAATTATAACTTACACATTGACTTGCCCAGTATATGAAGTGCTCTAAATTTTGTGAACATAATTTTCTAGTTTCTAAAGTGTTTTAATTGTAAGATATACTTTGACCTGTCCAATATCTGATGTGCTGTACTGTACATGTAAGATTTACTGGACCAATAAATACAATACAATACAATACAAAAGTTACTTCCTCCTTTGAAAATTGTTTTCCCCTAAAGGTAACTGAAATCAAACAGAAGTCTAAAAATAAGGAATGGATTACATAAGATATAAAGATATATTGTGGGACAAAAGGGACTGTATCTACTATCTAGGAACAGCTCTGATATTAGCATTGTAACGCATTACAAAGAATACTGCAAAATATTGAAGCAAGTAATTCAGAAATCAAAGCAGCTTTATTATGAGGAAAAGATAATTACATCAGGCAACAAAATAAAAACAGTATGGGATATATTAAAGACAGAGACAGGTGGGGCCAAAAAGCAAGAGGAACAGATAGCTGTAAAAATAAATGAGACATTGGTAACAAGCGCATATAATGTTGCAAATCTGTTAAACAAGCACTCTGTTACTGACAGCTTGCGGTTATCAGGTTCGATGGACAGTGCAATGGAGTGTCTGAGACCAGTCTTTAAAAAAATCAGCAGTAAAATGGAAATGACACTCACGTCTCCCAAAGAAGTAGCATCCATCATAAACTCCTTAAAATCTAAGTATTCTCGTGAATGTGATAAAATATCAAAAGAAGTTAATCAAAGCGTGCTCATGTGAGTTGAATTCTGTCTTAAGTTATTTGTGTAATCAATCGCTTATCAGTAGAACATTTCCAGATTGGCTAAAATATTCCAAAGTTAAGCCCATTAACAAGAATGGGAATAAAGAGATACCATCAAACTATCGACCAATTTCACTACTTTTGCTGGCTTTTTCAAAAATGTTTGAAAACGTTGTGTTCAAGTGTCTCCTTAAACACCTGACTACAAGCAGTATATTGTACAAGTCACAGTTTGGGTTTCTTAAGGGTTCTGATATAGAGCTAGTTATTTACACTTACAGTGAGAATGTACTTAATTCATTAGATAACAAATTAGAGACTACTGGCATTTTCTGTAACATGTCAAAAGCCTTTGACTGTGTGAATCACAGCATTCCCTTAAGTAAATTAGAATATTATGGCGTCATCTGATTGCGAAATAGTTACATGTGGTGTTCCTCAAGGTTCCATCTTGGATCCGTTGCTCTTGTGTAAATTAATGATTGCTCGTCTGATACATTGTCAGATGGTAAATTTGTTTTGTTTGCAGATGATACAAACATTGCAATAAATAGCAAGTCAAGTACAGCTTTACAATGGCTGCTAATCATATTTTCACTGATATAAATGGTTTATATCTAATTCATTATCATTATACTTTGAAAAGACCCAGTATATGCCGTTTAGAACCTGTAAGAGATTTACTTACAGCGTGTGTGTAACATATGCAGACATGCAGATCGAAGAGGTTGACAGTGTTAAATTTCTGGAATTACAACTAAATCCTAAATTCAGTTGGGAAGGGCATACCACAGAGTTGCTGAAGCGCCTAAAAAGTCTGATCTTGCACTGAGAATGATGTCCGATGCAAGAGATATACATATAAAAAACTTGTATACTTTGTTTACTTTCATTCTATTGTTTCATATGTGATTATATTCTGGGGCAACGCATCAAACCGAGCAAACGTTTTTAGCGTGCAAAAGGGTGTAACAAGAATCATTTGTGGTTTAACTTCAAGAAGATCATGTAGAAATCTGTTCAAGGAACTTTGTATTCTAACCACAGCTCCTCAGTATATTTATTCCTTAATGAAATTTGTTTGCAAGTAATACATCTCTATTGCCAACCAACGCCTCAATGCATAGTATCGATACTAGGAACAAGGACAATCCACATAAAGACCTAAAATCTCTTACCTTGGTCCAAAAAGGGGTCCAATATTCAGGAACACACATTTTCAATAAATTGCCAGCAACCATTAACAACTTGATTGCAGATAAAGCACGGTTTAAACAGAGTTTGGAAGATTTTCTGATAGGCAACTCCTCCCACTATATAGATGAAAATCTTAGCAGGAATTGTTAGACCAGCTTAAGTAAAAATGTCTGTTAGATTTCAGTTTTGACAGCACTTAGTCACAAGATTAGGTATTTTGTGTATGATAAATTTATTAAAAGTGCACAACAACGTTTCACTCTGACAGTGTATTAATTCTGTGAATATCAGCAGTTCCAGTTTACAATAATGTATTCACCTATTTTGATGATCTCCTGACAAATGATCAGGGTAGTGAGTATTATGTTCAAACGTTTTATTTTTTTATGTTCTGCTTCCTGACTTGTTCCACGGCCACGAGAATCATCTCATTTCTGGGTCTATGGAACGAAAACTGAATCTAATCTAATCTAATCTTTAAAATTCATAATATGAGTCTGTCCAAAAAATTCCGGAAGATTCGTAATTTTGCGCCAATCGTGAGTTGGACCGAAATGCGGTTGGCATCCCTGCATGTATCTGTGTTTGATGTGTAACTGGTTGAAGTTTCACTGTTGTACATCTGTTCGTTATTAGTCAATGCTGTACTGAGCATAACATTTTTGTGTCACATAGTTTGCGAATTTTGAGATGACAGAGTCAGAGGAGCAACATGTCTGAATTAAATTTTGCATGAAACTCAAGTAAACCTTTACAGAAACACAACAAATGATGCAGGAAGCCTACGGTGATGAGTGCTTAAGCCATACTCACAATGGGAGGCCACAGCATTGGGATCGCAGATTTACTTCAAACTTTGTACACATTTAGTATGCCATTAGAAGAAGATAATGTGAAAGCAGGAAGGTCTACTATTCTGGCAAAACCGAGAAAATCGCAAGAGAAGTTTTATGCACCTACACTTGACTCTCGCTAATCCAGCCCTCAGTAGTCTGGCATCTCAGTAATCCTGGGCACATCCTAAAACAAGTGCACAATGAATTATCGTGCACAGCAATGCTTAGTTGAACTATGCTTTATACACTGTATTTGTAATTGTACTTTCTTTACAGTTCAGAATCGTGTATTCAGATCAAGGAATCATGACATCATGTCACGGATTGCGCGGCCCCTCCTGTCAGTGGTTTGAGTCCTCCCTCAGGCATGGGTGTGTGTGTTGTTCTTATCATAAGTTAGTTTAAGTAGGGTGTGAGTCTAGGGACTGATGGCCTGAGCAGTTTGGTCCCTCAGGAATTCACACACATTTGAACATGTCTTCTAAAAGAAAACATGCTACGCTAGATCTCAAGCAGAAACTCTAAATATTAGATGTGCTGCGCTAGTGTCAGTCCTAGTCGAGGGAAAGGGAAATTTTATCAAAACTCAATGAAGGCATGGTTGCGCGATGAAATCTGGGGCCGCTGGCTGAGTGCGGTAACAGTTGACAGTCAACAGGCCAGCAAGGTAAACATGGGACTCGCAGGTGTGGAGCTGCGATGGCAGTATTGCATGCACGATTTGTTTTGAGTGGAGCAACAACAGGGCAGGAAACTGCAGCGTTGTTATAAGTTGAGGTAGAGCACTAGGCCAGAGCCAAGATTGGCACTTTGTAAATGGCTAACGTGTGGGAATTTATTCCTGCCATAGTTTCTTTCTCTCTCTGACACTGCGTCAGAAGTGACGGAGAAACCAATATAAAGAGACGGGCAATTTTAGCTTGGGAGAGAATGTTCCAGGTCAGTCGAGCGTCAGGACAGACCTGCGCTGGTCTACACTTATAGGGGCCAGTCTGGCAGCAATGTTATAAGTATTCTGCATAAACTTGTATTCGGTTTTCTGTGTACTTGTTTGGGTTATATTCCACCTCTGGGGACTCAACACCAGGGCGGGACGGAACGGCAGCCTGGAACTTGGACATCGCATGGTCTGCCTGAAAGAGGACAGTGACAGCAAGCTGCAGCAGGTCCAGGAGGGGCTTGGTTCCACTCGAGTTGACGGGCCACGTTCACTTCCCACCTGGCGTACTGGGGTCCGGACGAGGCGTACGCTGTGGAAGGCGCAGCAATGCTGTAGCAGCGCCAGAGACAGTGGCGGGTGTTGCCATCTGGCAAGCAGCACTAGCGGCAAGTTGTGGCACAGCATACAGGAGGGCGCAGGTTCGAGTCTGGTCCTGTCCTGGGAGCTGCGGCGGCCCGCGGGCCACGGGTGACCAGTACAACTACCTTCATCCCACGGTCAGACAGAGTAATCCAAATGGGGTGGAGGGCGGCGAGGACCAGGGACTGTAGCAGTCTCTGGAATCGTGGGCAGCAGCACAGCGCAAGTTGCAAAGCATGGGTGGTCAGCGATCAGGAGAGCGCGGCCAACTTCCTGCAGGGTGGCCTTGATGATGGCAGTAGCAGCATCAGCATACAAGGAGTCTGCTGAGCTGGCTGGACTCACAGGACAGCGCTCGGACGGCACGCCGACACTACGTTTCATCCATTGAGTACTATAAATTACTGGAATAAACAGATGTTACCGAATACTGCTGTATCACTCTGCACTGCCCCTTGACGTTCTTGAACTTGCTTAGCCTGGCTCGCTGGGTCCCGTTTTTAGTTCTGCCATCTGGAGTCCCAGGTTCAACCCCATGAGCCCGCAACAGTGGTGTCAGAAGTGGTGCCGGTTAAAATGCTGGTACCGGATTTCCACTCCCACATCTTATGTCAGGCAAGTAGGTGGTGCCTGTGTAGAGGGGTAGTTGAGGTGTTTGGTTGCGTTCGTGATGGGTGGTGTTGCACTTCTTGTTACGTCTTGTCGTTCGGGAGGTGTTCGTCCATACCAGTATAGGGAGGAAAGCAGGACTGTTCACCTGCACACGAGCACGATGTGGAGGGGTGAGTGACGTTTTATTTATTGTTTATGTGTCATTCTTTTGTGTTTTGAAGGGTTAAGTATGAATTAGGATAGACTTTTTAAAGGTGTCTTTTGTAAGGCCGGAGGGGCCTGTAGATTTATGTAGATTCAGGGGAAGAGGGGGACATGATAACATAGCGCCTACGCGATGTAATTTTTGTAACCTGTCAGGCCACAGATTACTGTGTACAAAGTGGGTGCCAAAGAATTGTTTTATTTGTAAGAGATTTGGTCATTTGGTGCGAAATTGTTCAGGATGTAGATGGGCGATGATTCGCCGCAAGAATTATTTTTAAGGAGTAGCAGAGTGAAATTAATAGCAACAGAGGAGCTTTAAGCCAGAATGGTGAAAACACGGCAAGCAGAAGAGGCTGCGGCAGTGACCACAGCGGAAGCTGTAGCTGCTCTAACAGAGCAAATTCGGGTATTGTCAGAGGTGAGGATAAGTGACAAAGAAAAATATGAAGAATTAGCAGGGAGATTTGAGGCATTGCGAGTAGGGGAATGGGCGTTGGATGAAAGTAAATTACAGGTCGTGGAGTGTCATAGACAGTTTGACCTGGCAATTGCAGCATTGATTAATCGGGTAAAGCAACAGAGGATGTGTCGGTATTCCTTAATGACATTATCACAATGGCTGAGGCCAATGGGTGGTCGGATGTTGTAATGTTGAGAGTGGCGAAGTTACACTTAATACTGGAGGCCAAGTCGTACATATTGTACCATGAAACAGTGAACAATGTGGGGACGGTTTCAGAGCTTGAGGCTGGGTTACGCCAGAGGTATCAAAAACAGGGCAGAACCAGGTTTTTTTGCGAAAAATTAAGTGCTTTAGTTATGAGGAGAAATGAGACTGTGGAGGTTTTCTCAGACAGGATTCGCAAACTGAATGCACAAACGGTCGAAATGTCAGAGAATGGGGAGCCTAATAGAGTATTGTTACAAGAGGCCGATAACAGGGCATTAGATGTGTTCTGCGGTTAGTACCGTCGGAGATGTCACGTCAGGTGAAAATGGAGAGTGCCAGTGATCTTGCGGCGGCTCTGAGGATTGCCACATACTTAGAGGAGGTAGATTATGCGACGAGGCAAAGGGTGGAGCATAGCGTTCTGGTTGTGGCCAGGTAGGGCACATTAGGAGGCAATGTCAGCGTCAGTTGCTGTCTTACTCATGTGGGAAAATGGGTCACTGGGCAGTGAACTGCAGGAGTAAAAGTAGGGGGGAACCTCGGCGGTAGCAGCCTTTAAACGGGAACGGAATTGCTTCAATCGTCAGAGAGCAGTCCCAGTAAAATTAGGTAATGACCTTGTAGGTGCACAGACGGAATGCTGCTTATTAGGCTTGGTGAACGGAAGAGAACAAAGGTTTCTGGTTGACATGGGAGCATTAGTCTGCACCCGGTTGGCAGGAGAAGGCTTGAGCTACCACGTTATAGGTTACGTGGTGTGGGAGATAATAAAGTGGAGTCATTGGGTACGACGGTACTTCAATTTGTGATCGCAGGAACTAAGTTTAGTGAGCAGGTAGAGGTGTTACCACGTGTAGTGAGGGGTATTCGGTGATTCTCGGACTGGACTTCCTTGACAAACATCATGCTAGGATAGATCTTTGGCAACATACAGTGGAATTCGGTGGAACAATGTTTCGCATGGGGGAAACGGTTGCAAATGGACGAATGTCACAAAGTGCACTTAACATGGAGGTGAAGCCAGCTAAATTGCGAACGGACTCATTAAAGGTCGATCAGCAGGATAACATACCGGCAGGTACAGGGAAGGTAGTTTGGGTTTCGATAAATACGGAATTACCAGAAGATACGTTGTACATGGTGGAGCCACTCTTGAGTAATGAGGAGTTGGATAATGCTCACTGTTTTGAGCGGAGGAGTTTAGCTCACGCAAGTTATGTTGAAGGAGATTATAGAGTTCCTGTAAGTATAGATAATTTCAGCAGAGCGGATTTTAGCTTCACGAAAGGGATTTTTTGATGAAGATGACTTCAATAGGGAGAATTTAGAGGCGAGCCATAAGCAAAACGTCGATGCAGCGAAATTAAGGGGAAAATTCCAGCATTTGCAGGGAGACAACAGAGTCGCATTGGAGGAATTATTATTGACATTTAGCCATTTTTTCGGAACGTAGGGTAGGTTATCGGCAACACTGGTTACGAAGCATCACATAGCAATGGAGGATAATACACCAGTGTTTAGGAAACCATATAGGAAGGACGTCACATGCAACCGCTACTAGAGGAGTTTATAGAACAACTACTATGTGATGGAGTCATAGAGCATAGAGATAGTCCATATTCAAGCAGTGTAATTCTCGTACCTAAGAAGATGTTGGATGGTACAAGGAAATATAAGTTTTGTTCTGATTATAGGTTTCTGAATGCGAAAATCATTTCGGACGTGTATCCGATTCCGAATATCACGGACACATTGGACGATCTCGGACAATGTAAGTATTTTACGACGATGGATTTACAGAGTGGATACCATCAGTTGGAAGTAGCGCTAGAAGATAAGGCAAAGACAGCTTTTACTGTTCCTGGGGGAAACTATCAGTATAAATGTATGCCGTTCGGGTTGAAGAATGCACCAGCAACTTTTCAGCGATTATTAGATGGGATTTTAAGGGGATTCAGACCAAAGACATGTATGGTTTACCTAGATGACATTACAGTATTTTCGAAGAATATGGCAGAAAATGTATCGCATTTAAGAGAAGTCTTTAGGAGATTGTAGTTGACACGGTTAATATTAAATTTAGAAAAATGTAATTTTGCACAGAAGCAGGTCAAATATTTAGGTCATGTAATTAGTGAACAAAGGGTTCAAACCGATCCTCGGTTGACAGAGGCAGTTCAAAATTTTCCGACACCACGTACAGAGAAGCAATTACAGTCATATATTGGGTTATGTTCATATTATCGTAAATTTGTAAAAGATTTTGCTAAAATAGCAGAGCCTTTAACAAAGATTTTAAAGAAAGGGGTTAAATTTCAGTGGATGGAGGAATGTCAGGAAGCTTCCAATAAAATAAAGATGAGATTAGTTTCTGGTCTGGTGTTGGTGTTTCCGAATTTTGAAGAAGACCTCATCTTATCATGCGACGCTTCAAATGGCACAGTAGGATGTGTTTTGGGGCAAATGGTGAACGGACAGGAGCATCTGGTGTCATATGCTTCTAGACAGTTAAATAGGGCAGAGCGGAATTATGCCACAACGGAAAAGGAGATGTTGGCTGTAATATATGCAGTAACGTAATTTCGTTGTTACTTTTATGGTAGGAAGTTTAAGGTCGTGACGGGTCATGCAGCATTGAGATTGTTACTGGGACTCAAGGATCTTTCTAGTCGATTAACATGGTGGGCTCTAAAATTCAGTGAATTTGACTTTGAAGTAATTCGTAAGCCAGGGAAGAAACATGGGAATGCAGATGCATTAAGTTGCAAGTTAGGCGCATTAGAAGTAATGGGTCAGAGTTTCGAGGAATGGCAAATGGCACAAGCAGAGGATGAGGTGTGTCAGGGCTTTAGAACTCAACCACATTTCATTGTGGAGGAAAATTTGTTGTGTAGGGTTACCGGGCATGGACCATGCGTAATGGTACCAAAGTGTTTGAGAGAGGAAATCTTAAAGTAGGCCCATGATCATGTGCTCTCGGGGCATGGTGATTGTCGAGCAATGGGAAGACGAGCAGCAGAACGATTTTGGTGGTGCACTCGGAGAAGGGATGTGGAACAATATGTAGCAAATTGTGTGCCATGTGCAAGGTGAGCGGATGTGATGCATACAAGAATTCCACTGCAACAGTTACCAGAGGCTTCAAAGCCATTTGAGTTTATCGGGCTAGATATTTGTGGGCCATACAACAAAACACCGGCAGGGAATCGTTACATTTTAACTACAATTGATCACGTTTCGCGGTTTCTAGCCATGGTCGCAATACCAGACCAACAGGCAAGTATGGTAGCACAAGCTTTAGTCAGTAACTGGTTATTGAAGTATGGGGTGCCTGATACCATAATTACGGATCAGGGAACGAACTTCATGTCTGAATTAATGTCACAGTTGTGTCGTTTAGTGAGAATTAAAAAATTATGGACCAGTCCATTTCATCTGCAGGCAAATGCGAGAACGGAGCGAGTACATAGGACAATTTCGAAAATGCTAAGTTATTATGTGAATGGAAACCATGATAACTAGGACATTTGTCTTCCATACATGGTATTGAGTTATAACACTAAAATACATTCGTGGGTCGGAATGTCACCGTTCGAGGTGGTCTATGGAAGAAAGATGCCATCGCCAATTGATGTTCTATGTTCGAAATCGGGAGCTAAAGGGAACACAGAGAGGGAATTAGCACGAAAAGTATCGGAAGTCTGGAAGAGGGTACTGAAGGCCAATACGAAAGCGTTCGAGAGGCAGGAAGAACCGAATAAGCGGTTCGGACCATTACCACAGTACAGGGTAGGTCAATGGGCATTAATCATGAATCCATATACACCTAAGAGAAAGACGAAAAAAGTTATGACGAAGTACCACGGACCATACCAGGTCGTGGAGATGACTTCACCTGTGAATGTTAAAAGTGCAGCTGCCAATAAAAACATCCATTATTCACGTGAGTGCAGTAAAGCCTTTTAAAGGAATGGTGGACGGATTACCTCAATTACAAGGAAGTGACCCACTTGCAGAGGCTAAGCAAAGCAAACGGAAGAAGAAGGTCTCGGGGGAAGGACAACAGCAGACGCATAACATTCCGAATGCGTTACAGTCACGGAGGGAGTAAATTATTGCATGTATAATATTGTATGGCATGTTTACATTTTGTGTTTTTGTATCAAGGGATAATTTGCGTTTTGTTTTGTGTGTGTGTGTTTTCTTTTTCTCTCTTTTTCTCGTGTTTTGGTGGGTCCGATAATGGTTGCGTTTTTCTTGTTTGTTGTTTTAGTTTTTTTGTCGTTGTATGGGGGAGACTATTTTTTTTGTTTCTTTTTTTTTTTGTTCAGAGAATTCGATAAGGGCAGAGTGAACTATCGGGAATTTTTGAGGATGTCGTACTATGTTGTAATGGAAAAGGGGTGGTACAGGCATGTTTCGATCTTTTTCTTCCCAGGGATGAGCGATGATTTGCCCTAGTTTTTTCGGATAGTAGTACATGCGAAGTTGGAATGTTCCTGGGGATTATGAATGGCTCAGATTGTGAGAAAGAGGTGTTATCGACACATTCCTACTTCCAGAAGGTGGGGGAGGCATTGGTTATATTCGGTATTTACGCCAATCTGGGGGATGGTCACTTGTTATACCAGTTAGAGAGCGGATAAAATAAGGAGGTTGCAACTGCAGGAGAGTGGAATAATTATAAATGGTACGGTTTGTGAGATTGTGGGTTAGGATTTCCGTCTTCCAGCATCATGTACAGGTGAAACAGTTTTAACTTTGTCACAAGGACGTTGTTTTATCCGGAAGGGGTTCTGGAGATATTACCAGTGCAGAATCTGACATATTTGAACTCCACGTTAAACCCAGTGTTTTTGGAAACGTTGCATTCCTTTATTAATGCACGGGATGGATCTATCACGGTTAACAAAGCATTGGAACACGTTAGAGCGTTACAAAAGCATCGGAGCAACAGGATAACGACAGTGAGCGTTTCAGCCACAGGGTGCGCCGTGTTTCTATTTTGCTTGAGTATAGCTTTGTGCGGAATGTGAAAACGTGCACCAGTGGAGGTGGTGCCAAGTTGCCTACGGCATAGGTAACCAATGTAAACAGTGTATAGGTGTAGAGTTCATGTTTTGATGTTCTCGTTAGTTTTAGTTTGTAGAATGTAAGTTTTGTGAACAAGGTATGTTTACGCAGCTGTTGGCCACGTCTGTTTATCTCGATTCGGGACGAATCTTGTTGAAAGGAGGGAGGTGTGCTGCGCTAGTGTCAGTCCTAGTCGAGGGAAAGGGAAATTTTATCAAAATTCAATGAAGGCGCGGTTGGGTGATGAAATCTGGGGCTGCTGGCAGAGTGTGGTAACAGTCGACAGCCAGCAGGCCAGGAGGCAATGAAAACATTGCACTCACGGGTGCAGAGCTGTAACGGTGGTATTGCATGCACGATTTGTTTTGAGTGGAGCAACAACGAGGCAGGAAACTGCAGCGTTACTATAAGTTAAGTTATTGCGATGTATGAGGCGGGGCACTAGGCTAGAGCCAAGAGTGGCGATTTGTAAGTGGCTGACGTGTGGGAATTAATTCCTGCTATAGTTTCTTTCTCTCTCTGACACTGCGTCAGAAGCGAGGGTGAAACGAATATAAAGAGACGGGTAATTTTAGCTTGGGAGAGAGTGTGCCAGGTCAGTCGAGCGTTGGGACAGACCTGTGCTGGTCTACGTTTATAGGGGCCAGTCTGGCAGCAAAATTATGAGTATTCAGCATAAACTTGTATTCGGTTTTCTATGTACTTGTTTGGGGTCCGCCTCTGGGGTCACAACACCGGGGCAAGATGAAATGGCAGCCTGGAACTTGGAGATCACTCGCTCTCCCTGAAAGAGGGCAGTGACAGCAGTCTGCGGCGGGTCCAGGAGGGGCTCAGTCGCACTCGAGTCGACGGACCACGTTCGCTTCCCACCTGACATACTGGAGTCTGGGCAAGGCATACGCTGCTGGAGGTGCAGCAGTGCTGTAGTAGCGCCAGAGACAGCGACGGGTGTTGCCTTCAGGCAAGCACCACTAGTGGCAAGTTGTGGCACAGCATCCTGGAGGGCGCGAGTTCGAGTCTGGTCTGTCCTGGGAGCAGCGGCAGCCCGAGGACCACTGGTGACCAGTACAACCACTTTCGTCCCATGGTCGGACAGAGCAGGCCAAATGGGGTGGAGGGCGGTGAGGACCAGGAACTGTAGCAGTCTCCGGAATCGCAGGCAGCAGTGTGGCGCAAGTCGCAACGCATCGGTGGGCGGCAACCAGGAGAGTGTGGCCGACTTTCTGCAGGGTGGTCTTGTTGATGGCAGCAGTGGCATCGGCATACCAGGAGTCTGCTGAGCTGGCTGGACTTGCAGGACAGCATGTGGATGGTATGCCGACACTACGCTTCACTCATCGAGTACTATAAATTATCGGAATAAACAAATATTACCGAATACCACTGTATCACTCTGCACTGCCCCTTGATGCTCTTGGACCTGCTCAGCCTCCTGACTAAATATGGCGCAGTGGGTCCTGGCTTCAGCTCTGCCATCTGGAATCCCGAGTTCGACCCTCTGACCCTGCAACAGATAAGTTAAATCGAGGTTCTTCACAGAAGCTATTGCTGCTGAGTTCAATGTTGGACGAGTGACTGTTTATGGCATCAGAAAGAAAGAAGATGTTATTCCACAGTACTCAACAGAAATGGATAGTGAGTTGGGAAAACGGAAGGTTATGCAAAAGAGTGAGTATGAAGAACTGGACTTAGCTGTTTATAGAAGGTTAATACAATAACGCAGTAAAGGAATTACAGTCAGTGGCCCGATAATAAGGGAAAATGCAGCTGCATTTAACAAACAACTTGGTGGTAGTAATTTGTTTGCAGCAAGTGAAGGTTGGCTATCACACGAAAAAACAACATGGCGTTGGCAGCTGACAGTCAGCGGGGAAAGTCACTCAGCTAACGATAAGGATTCTGATGAGTTTGTAAGCAAGATATGAAAGATAAAAGAGCAACAAGATTTAACTGTTGATGCCTTGTGTAATGGTGATGAAACAGGGCTCTTTTACAAGATGCTTCCTTCAAAAACATTAGCTGCAGTGAACGAGAAGGAAGCTCGTTGTTACAGGCAACAGAAACAGCTTGTAACATAAATGGCGTGTTCTAATGCAATTGGGAGTCACCGCTTATGGTGATTGGAAAATCCCAACATCCACGTTTTTTTCAACACACTGACATAAATATTCTACCAGTGCAGTATTGCACTCAGAAGAAAGCGTGGATGCACATACAAATATTCGCTCAGTGGTTCCATAAAATGTTTGTACCATCAGTGAGAAAAGAGCTAAAGAAGAAAAAGCTTCCACTGAAAGCTATCCTTATAATTGACAATTCTGCCAGTCATCCTCCAGATGTTTCTCTAAAGTCCGATGGCATACATGTACAAGCACTCTTTCTCCCTCCCAATGTGACAGCCATAATTCAGCCCATGGATCAGGGAATTTTGGTATCAATTAAACGTCATTGTCGACCTTCACTTTAGATTAGATTAGATTAGATTAGTTTACGTTCCATAGATCCGTGCTGAGGAGATCCTCGTGGATGTGGAATATGTCAATTTTTTTTAAGCTGAAATAACAATACTAATAGAATGAATATATACAATGCGTCATTTGTTTCTATTTGGCCACTAGTAAGTCTTTCAGGCTCCTTTTAAACTGATCTTTATTTGTAACTAAATTTTTTATGTTTACTGGCAAATTATTGAAGATGAGTGTTCCTGAGTAGTGGACCCCTTTTTGAACTAAAGTAAGTGCTTTTAAGTCCTTGTGCAGATCATTTTTGTTCCTGGTATTGTATGTATGAACTGAGCTGTTTGTTGGAAAAAGAGATATATTATTTAAGACAAATTTCATTAATGAGTAAATATACTGAGAGGCAGTAGTTAGTATACCCAGTTCTTTGAAGAGGTTTCTACAGGATGTCTGTGAATTTACTCCACAAATAATACGTATTACATGCTTTTGGACTCTGAAAACTTTTGTTTGACTTGAAGAGTTACCCCAAAATATTATACCATATGACATTATGGAATGAAAGTAGGCAAAGTATGCAAGCTTTTTCATTTTTATGTCGCCTATGTCTGCTAACACTCGAATTGCAAATACAGATTTGTTAAGGCGTTTCTGCAGTTCTGTGGTGTGCTCTTCGCAACTGAATTTATTATCAAGTTGTAATCCCAGGAATTTAAGACTGTCAACTTCTTCTATCTGCTCTTCTTCGTATTTTATGCATATGCTGGGTGGAAACCTCTTACAGGTTCTAAATTGCATATAGTGAGTCTTTTCGAAGTTTAATGTCAGTGAGTTGGCTTTAAACCGTTTATTAATATCCATGAAAATATCATTAGCAGATCTTTCAAGAACTACACTTGACATACTATTTATTGCAATACTTGTGTCATCTGCAAACAAAACGAACTCTGCTTCTGGCAGTGTAACTGATGAGAGATTATTAATATACACAAGAAAAAGCAATGGCCCTAAGATGGATCCTTGTGGGACACCACGTGTAATTTCTTCCCATTCTGATGATGACTGATGACTTAATTCACTAGTCCCTTGCACTGACACCCTTTGTTTCCTGTTAGTGAGGTATGACTTGAAACATTTTGCAACACTGCCTGTGACACCATAGAATTCTAATTTACTTAAAAGGATGTTGTGGTTCACACAATCAAATGCCTTTGACAAATCACAGAAAATACCTGCTGCTTGTAATTTGTTATTTAATGAATTAAGTACATTTTCACTGTAGGTGTAAATAGCCTTCTTGATATCAGAACCCTTCAGAAATCCAAACTGTTCTTGATAATATGTTATTTGTGGTCAGATGGTTGAGCAGCTGCCTGTACATTACTTTTTCTAAAATTTTTGAGAATGCTGGCAAAAGTGAAATCGGTCTGTAGTTTGATGGTATCTCTTTATCCCCTTTCTTGAATAGAGGCTTAACATCTGCATATTTTACCCAGTCAGGAAATGTCCCAGTTATAATTGACTGGTTACACAAGTAACTTAGAATTGTACTAAACTCACAAGAACATGCCTTAATTAACTTTGTTGATATTTCATCGTACCCACTAGAATGCTTTGTTTTTAAAGATTTTATTATGGACGTTATTTCTTTTGGTGAAGTGAGTGATATATTCATGTACTTCAAGCTATTTGTGAAGGCTAGTTTCAGATATTCAAGGGCATTATTTACTGATCCTGAAAGTCCCATTCTATCAGTAACAGATATAAAGTACTTGTTAAATAGATTTGCCACACTATGCCCATCAGTTACTAATGTGTCATCTACCCTTAGTGCTATTTGCTCCTGTTCCTTTCTGGTTCTACCAGTCTGCTCTTTCACTATATCCCATATTGTTTTTCTTTTGTTCCCTGACATTGCTATCTTCTTCTCGTTGTGCATTTGTTTAGACATCTGAATTACTTTTTTTAATGTTTTACAGTATTCCATGTATTTAGCTAAATCATCAGCATTGGAGCTATTCTTGGTCGACAGATACATTTTCCTTTTTGTCTTACAGGAAATCTTTATTCCTTGTGTAATCCATGGTTTTATTATAGACTTCTGTTTAATTTGAGTAACTTTCAGAGGAAAACAGTTTTCAAACATGGTACTGACATTGTTCATGAATGTGTTATATTTTTCATTCATGTCATGAGCACTATAAACATCTTTCCAGTTCATATCTTTGAGCAGTTTTCTAAAACACTCAATTTTTGGTTGATTGACTACTCTCCTATACTCAGATTTAGCAGTCTTGATAATCTGCTTAGAATTTACATCTAAAACAAGGAGCTGCATCTCATGATCTGATAGTCCATTTATAACAGGTTTTATGATATGATTTTGTTCCTTTGATTTGTCTATAAAAATGTTATCAATGGCTGTCCTTGAGGATTTAGTGATCCTAGTTGGAAAGTTTACAGTGTGAGTTAGATTGAAAGACAACATTACTAACTGCAGTGAATGTTTACTGGAAGATTGCATTAGAAAATCTGTATTAAATTCACCAGCAATCAAAATTTCTTTGTTTCTTCCTGTTAAATAACCCAAAAGAGCTTCTAGATGATCTAAGAATAGATTATAATTTCCTGCAGGTGCTCGGTAAATAGTTATTATTATATAGGATCTGTTATGGAACTCTACTTCTGTTGCACATGCTTCTAGATGCTGTTCTAAACAGAATTTACAGGGTGTTTCAAAAATGACCGGTATATTTGAAACGGCAATAAAAACTAAACGAGCAGCGATAGAAATACACCGTTTGTTGCAATATGCTTGGGACAACAGTACATTTTTAGGCAGACAAACTTTCGAAATTACAGTAGTTACAATTTTCAACAACAGATGGCACTGCGGTCTGGGAAACTCTATAGTACGATATTTTCCACATATCCACCATGCGTAGCAATAATATGGCGTAGTCTCTGAATGAAATTACCCGAAACCTTTGACAACGTGTCTGGCGGAATGGCTTCACATGCAGATGAGATGTACTGCTTCAGCTGTTCAATTGTTTCTGGATTCTGGTGGTACACCTGGTCTTTCAAGTGTCCCCACAGAAAGAAGTCACAGGGGTTCATGTCTGGCGAATAGGGAGGCCAATCCACGCCGCCTCCTGTATGTTTCGGATAGCCCAAAGCAATCACACGATCATCGAAATATTCATTCAGGAAATTAAAGACGTCGGCCGTGCGATGTGGCCGGGCACCATCTTGCATAAACCACGAGGTGTTCGCAGTGTCATCTAAGGCAGTTTGTACCGCCACAAATTCACGAAGAATGTCCAGATAGCGTGATGCAGTAATCGTTTCGGATCTGAAAAATGGGCCAATGATTCCTTTGGAAGAAATGGCGGCCCAGACCAGTACTTTTTGAGGATGCAGGGACGATGGGACTGCAACATGGGGCTTTTCGGTTCCCCATATGCGCCAGTTCTGTTTATTGACGAAGTCGTCCAGGTAAAAATAAGCTTCGTCAGTAAACCAAATGCTGCCCACATGCATATCGCCGTCATCAATCCTGTGCACTATATCGTTAGCGAATGTCTCTCGTACAGCAATGGTAGCGGCGCTGAGGGGTTGCCGCGTTTGAATTTTGTATGGATAGAGGTGTAAACTCTGGCGCATGAGACGATACGTGGACGTTGGCGTCATTTGGACCGCAGCTGCAACATGGCGAACGGAAACCCGAGGCCGCTGTTGGATCACCTGCTGCACTAGCTGCGCGTTTCCCTCTGTGGTTGCCGTACGCGGTCGCCCTACCTTTCCAGCACGTTCATCTGTCACGTTCCCAGTCCGTTGAAATTTTTCAAACAGATCCTTTATTGTATCGCTTTTCGGTCATTTGGTTACATTAAACCTCCGTTGAAAACTTCGTCTTGTTGCAACAACACTGTGTTCTAGGTGGTGGAATTCCAACACCAGAAAAATCCTCTGTTCTAAGGAATAAACCATGTTGTCTACAGCACACTTGCACGTTGTGAACAGCACACGCTTACAGCAGAAAGACGACGTACAGAATGGCGCACCCACAGGCTGCGTTGTCTTCTATATCTTTCACATCACTTGCAGCGCCATCTGTTGTTGAAAATTGTAACTACTGTAATTTCGAAAGTTTGTCCGCCTGAAAATGTACTGTTGTCCCAAGCATATTGCAACAAACGGTGTATTTCTATCGCTGCTCGTTTAGTTTTTATTGCCGTTTCAAATATACCGGTCATTTTTGAAACACCCTGTATTAATGTCAATGTTCTTGAATTTATGGCAGTTTTTGATAAATGTGGCAACTCCTCCTCCATCCATATCTACTCTGCAGAAGTAGGAAGCTAGCTTAAATCCTGAAATGTCTAACATATCTATATCAGTGGTCACTTGATGTTCAGAGAGGCAGATTATGTCAATTTGGTTAGATGAATTCATTTCATCGATACAAATGAGTAGTTCATCAACTTTATATCTAAGTCCCGGAATGTTCTGGTGTAATAAAGATAACTGATACTGCATACTAATGGGATTGTAACTGCTTTGGTGAAGATGAGCTGGCAGTTTCTGATTACTTTCTGTTAAACACTGTTTAAATGGAGGCTGTATGATAAAATCTGACTCCTGTTCATCTGTTTTCTCAAACTGAGTGTGTCTGCCAATCTCTCTTAAAACTCGTTTTCTTTTCCCCTTCCCTATCCTAAAAAAGGCATCCCTCTGACACCTGTGACCACTGGTATTTTACCACTTGTGCCAGTGTCCCCCCTTAAGTTTTCTGCAATCAACCCAGACAGGTTTCGCTTCCCTTTCCTATTGAGGTGAAGGCCATGCCTAGTGTAGCCCCACCTAGCGATAGCATCCACAGGAATCAAACCAATATGGGACCCTATATCTGTCCTAAGCAGCCACTCCAACTCCAAGTTCACCCTCCCTACGGAAGAGTTCAAATGAGGCCGAACATGGCGTCTCAACACAGACACAAATCCCACACTCGTATTCTTCGTTGCTGACGCTATCTTCACCAGGTCACTCTCTATGGAATATTCAGAGTCTCTGCCAGTGCTATTTCCCGGACCACCCACTATAACCACGGCATCCTCCTTTGTGAAATCCTTGCATAAAGCACCTACATCCTCTGTTACCTGACCCAGATCTGCACTAGGCTTGAAAAAGTTTGTGCCCTGGTACTCTGGACCTAGATTTTCTTGCAGTAGTTGGCCAACACCTCTACCATGGGAACTAACTAACAACAGAACTTTCTTTCTCTTTACAAATTTCCCTACCTTTTTCAAGTCCTTGAAAGCTTGTTGTGCCCTTTCTACAGCTTCAGCTACTTCTCGTCTCCTTGCTGAATGAAAGTGAAAACAACTCTGTTGAGACTATGCTGAAGGCTTGGAAAGCAATTAACATACGTGATGTTGTTTTCCAAGCAGCCGAAGCATGGGATAAAATGGAGAGTGCTACCATAATGAAGAGCTGGAGAAAATTGTGGCCATCCATTGATGCCGAGTTGGATCCAGTAGTGAGTGAAAGTGATGAGCCAGTCAACTCGGAATTATCAATTACTTTGTACACTGACATGTTCTACAACCTTCTAGGAGGAGAAGAAATTGATGATGAAGATGTTACTAAGTGGCTGAGTGAGAAAACTGTGATACAGACCAAACTTTAACAAATGAAGAAATAATCAAAATCATGCAAGAAAGTAACGACGAAAGTGATGAAGAAGAGGCCACACGAGGAGAGAGCATGAAAATTTCTCACACTGCTGATGCTGGAGCTGCCAAAGTCTTCCTGGAGTACATTATGCAACAACCAGATACATGCAGTATCAATGTAAAATGGTTGCGTGATAAAGCATGCCACTGTCGCGTACCATCATTGCGACAGTTAAATGTTAGGGACATGTTTTATAGTGAGTGATACCACTGTATAATTATGTACAGTATACACTCAAGAACTAAATTTTCTTTGAAAATTAATGTATTTTTGGATTTAATAAAGTATATCCTCTATGTTGTAAAACTGTATCCTTCAGTTTAACAAAGTACAGTACACTACATCCCCTATGTTTTCAAACTAAATAAAAAACAAAATAAATGAATAAAATAAATTTCAGACACTCAATAATCTGGCACTTCTGTTAATCCGGCACCTTTTAGTGCCAGGAATGGGAGGATTAGCGAGAGTCTAGTGTACCATGTAAATCATGTATCTGCACAAAGGTATCGGATGTAAGAATTCATTGTGGTCCTGCAGTTGGCATTTGCTCGTGGCAAGAAGGTAGTGGCAGAGGCGACAGCTCGACAAGAAGTACGTTTCCAACAACTTAGGACAAGCAACAGCCACAGTAGAAATGAAGCCCATAGTATTTTAGGACCACAGCTGCCAAATAACAAAAATGCTTCTGCCAGAAGAAAGATCAATGCAAAAGTTTCTGGAAAATGTCCACTAAGGACCTAAAAGACACATCACAGCAGAAAGAAATCACCGACATCGGAAAGAATGTTTGAGGGAAAAAAAAAAAAATTAAAAAATGCACAGTCACCAAAGGAACGGTGGGTAAAATATGCAAAATCATCGCCAAGAGCTCTTGCCCATGAAAGGCAAAGGTCCCAAGTTCGAGTCTCAGTCTGGCACACAGTTTTAATCTGCCAGGAAGTTTCATACCTTATGTCTTTTTATATACCGGGAGATCAAAAAGTCAGTATAAATTTGAAAACTGAATAAATCACGGAATAATGTAGATAGAGAGGTACAAATTGACACACTTGCTTGGAATGACATGGGGTTTTATTAGAAACAAAAAATACAAAAGTTCAAAAAATGTCCAACAGGTGGCGCTTCATCTGATCAGAATAGCAATAATTAGCATAACAAAGTAAGACAAAGCAAAGATGATGTTCTTTACAGGAAATGCTCAATATGTCCACCATCATTTCTCAACAATAGCTGTAGTCAGGGAATAATGTTGTGAACAGCACTGTAAAGCATGTCCGGAGTTATGGTGAGGCATTGGCGTCGGATGTTGTCTTTCATCATCCCTAGAGATGTCGGTCGATCACGATACACTTGCAACTTCAGGCAACCCCAAAACCAATAATCGTACAGACTGAGGTCTAGGGACCTGGGAGGCCAAGCATGACGAAAGTGGCGGCTGAGCACACGATCATCACCAAACGACGCGTGCAAGAGATCTTTCACACATCTAGCAATATGGGGTGGAGCGCCAGCCTGCATAAACATTGTACATTCCAGCAGGTGTTTATCAACCAGACTGGGGATGATGGGATTCTGTAACGTATCAGCGTACCTCTCACCCATCATAGTAGCAGTTACAAAACCAAAATCAAGCATTTCCTCAAAGAAAAAAGGCCCAATAATGGTAGATGTGGTAAATCCAACACATACCGTGACTTTCTCGTTGTGCAATGGAGTTTCCACAACAGTTCTAGGATTTTCGGTAGCCCAAATTCTGCAGTTGTGGGCGTTGACAGACCCTCAGAGTGTGAAATGAGCTTCGTCGGTCCACAACACGTTACTCAACCAATCGTCATCTTCCTCCATCTTTCGAAACGCCCACACTGCAAATGCCCTTCACTTCACTAAATCGCCAGGTAACAGTTCATGGTGCGAATGGATTTTGTACGGATAGCATCGGAGGGTACACCTAAGTGCCAACCAAACAGTAGTGTATGGAATGCCAGTGCAACGTGCGACTGCACGAGTGCTGACTTCCCCATGCATAGACGAACCCGCTACAGTCTCCATTTCTGCCTGAACTGTCTCAGCAGCATTATGCCTTGTGCTCGGTTGGCCGCTACGGGGTCTATCGTCTAAACAACCCAAGGCTTCGAACTTCGAAATCATTCTTGCCACAGCTGCATTTGTCAACGGACCTTTACCCATTCGAATCCCCTTCCTATGGTCATAGGATCATAAAGCTGAACTAGCACATTCCCCATTCTGATAGTACAACTTCACTAAAAGCGCCTTATCAGGTAATGTCAACATGCTGTGACTGCTGACACATCTGATTCTCTCTCTCATTACAGCTCCTTTTATACATGATTGTCATGTGCAGTCACTGATGTTTTGCTGTCCAGCACCATCTGTCAGACATTTTGTAAACTTTGGTTTTCTTTTTGTTCTAATAAAACTCCATGGCATTCCAAGCATGTGTGTAAATTTTTACCTCTCTATCTACATTATTCCGTGGTTTATTAAGTTTTAAAATTTATACTGACTTTTTGATCACCCAGTATAATGAAATTAAATAAAGTTTTTGTACTGTTAAAAAAATCCTGCTTACACTTATCTTTTAATCTATACTTTTATCATCCCTGGGCTGATTATTTAATTTGTATGACATTTGAGAGGTAATGTAATGAAAAAACCCACATGCATTTTCATGAAGTTGTAGTGAATTTCATATGTTATTTGACTATTTAATATTTGTAATTAAATTTTAAAGGACGAAGGGCAAGCTTGGAAAGCCCAAGTCAAACTTTTATATATAATGATGTGAATGATAGTATTCAAAATCAGTAATATAGTAAGTCACAGCGTGCCAGACAAAAGAGTAATGTAGAATTACTTGTCAGATGTGCTCTCGACATCACACATTGCATACAGACATGGAAAACATAAATTGAAACTTCATGCAAATACACGGGGCTTTTTTTTTTCATGACATTACCTCTCAAATGTCATATGAATTAAATAATGAGACCAGTGATGAAAAAAATATAGATTAAAGTGTAAGTGTTACCAGAATTCGAACCATCGGTACACCAACGACCATCCTACAATTCGCTAAATGTAACCATATGACCACAATGAATTCTTGCTGTGAGCACCTTTGCATAGGTGCAGATTTACAGAATAGACACGTAAAACATCTCTTGCAATTTTCTCAGAATTGCCAGAGTAGTGCACATTACTACTATCCCATTATATTGTTTTAATGGCCTACTAAAGGTTTACAAAGTTTGAACCCTTGATCCCAACATCGTGGCCTCTCCTGGTCAGTGTTACGAATGCTTCACAGGGTTTATAAATGGGCGGATGAAAGTTAAGGATGACTCTTGTGGACATCCTTCGATGTCTACTGACGAAGCTCATGTCAGGAATTTCAATGAAATTTTGCATGCCAATCGAAGACTGACTGCCCGAGAGATTGTGGTAGAATGTAACATATCAGTTGGATCACGTCATGAAATTCCAACACAGCATCTTGCAGTGCATTGTGTTGTCACCATGTTCACCCATGGCTCATGAGTCAAGACCAGAAAGACCTTCACCTTGCAGTCTGTGAAGAGCTTTTCGATCGTGCAAATGAGAATGAGATGTTCCATACGAGAGTATGGATCTACAGTTACGATGTTGAGACCAAGGTTCAGTCTTGACAGTGGGTTGGGAAAGGTTTTCCAAGACCAAAAATATCTCATCAGGTCATGTCAAATGTCGAAGCCATGCTGATAGTTTTCTTTGGCTTTGCAGGATTAGTTCATCATGCATTTGTGCCACTGGGACAAACTGTTAATCAATGTTACTACTGGGGTGTGTTACGATGCCTGCAAGAAAATGTGTGAAGAAAATAGCCTGAAATGCGGCAAGATAATTCATGGCTCTTGCATCACGATAATGGACCCGCACGTTCATCCCTGTTGGTGTGTGACTATTGCACAAACAGCTGCCTCATCATCCGAACTCTCCAGACCTGGCCCCTATGAACTTTTTTGTATTTCTGAAGTCGAAAACCCTGTTGAAAGGATGAAGAATTGCAACAATAGAGGAGATAAAAGAAGATTCTCAGACAGCGCTTTGCGCGATCCAGCAAGAGGCATCTGAAGACTGCTTCCGGAAGTGGAAACAGTGTTGGGATTGGTGTATCAATTGTGGAGAAGAGTATTTTGAAGGAGACCATGCATGATAAGTAAAAGGTAAGTGCAGAAAAATTTTGTGGACAAAGTTCCTGAATTTTTTGAACACACCTCATAAATGATGAAAGATTAATTGAAGCAGTGAGGCAACAGTCTGAATTTTATGACATGAGTGTACTAAACTACATACCTTCCACTAAATTTATAAAGTGGAGTTTTATTCATATCAGTAGCACATTTCATATTTCACAATGTAATAGATAGCAATATTCCTGCAACATGAACTGAAAAAAGTACTTTGTGTAGAATCTGAATAGTAAGTGGAATTTATTTGTATTCACACATTTGTAATGTTTCATAAAGACATGGGCTGAAACCTTCAGGACTGCAACAGTGGTAAAATTCATTTTTTGCATATTGTACATGAAGTAATGTATTAGAGTTGTTTGTTTAAATATGTATTTGTGGCAGGTTTATGTATTGTTAAATGGCTCTCTGTATTATGTGTGAACAGTTTTGCAAGCATAAGGGGTCAATATTTATGTGGTTTCACTAGTACAAATGAGGTACTTGCACTATTAAAAGCCAAATACAAGATGGAAACAAAACCTATATATCTTGAAGGGAAAGGTATTTAGGGAGATATGACTAGTGTACAAAAATTTGCACTTGCCTGGCAACTAAGCTTTACTCAAACAAACCATATTTTCATGGTATGTGATGACAACTTGTAATGCTGTGTTCCTTTTAGTAATTCCATGTGATAAAAAAAAATCTGGTGCCTCAACTTTCTAAAATACTTATAATATTCAGATACCTCTTACTCAAGATCCTTGTATAGTGTTGGCAATTCCCCTTCTGTACCACATAATGACATTTTTTGGACCCACACTTTTTTGCCTTGTTTTATACTTCTGTCTCCTTTCTCTAAGTTACCCTTGCAAGCTGCAAAGCATGTGAGTCCAATAAATGTCATTTTCAGGCAAATGTGAACTCCATGTGACTTGAGATCACAAGACTTGAATTTACTTGATGTGCCATGATGTGATGGACAGTGTGGATACACCTTTACATGATGGTGTCATGACAGGAAGTGTGAATTGACCTCAAACCAAAGTTTGATGGTGATGTTGCCTGCTATTTAATTATTTATTTATTTCATGTTCCAAGGATCCAGTTAGTGAGTCAATCACAAGGATATGCAACACTTCAAATTGTACAGGTTTTGATTTAAACTTACAATAAATACAAGGGCAACTCAATGCCAAATTGTACATAGTTTAAGTAAGACATACTATAAATACAGCAATAGATACAATGTCAGCTAGATAACATAACAACCATTTAAGAGAAAAAGGAGTTTCAAATAAAGGTTAAAGATAAGAGCACAAAGTTAAATCAGATATTAGGCCTACAAGAGTAAATACAGGTACAGCCAATTTGTTGTTACAAAAAGTGTGCTAATACTCAAATGCACAATAAAATCGACTGAACTACTTCTAGACACAATAAGTTTAGTGATGGTATACATTTTCTTTCAGATATTCATCCACAGTATAAAAAGATTTCTCTTTCAGGTAATCTTTGAGAACTTGTTTAAATTTTGGCAGTTCTGTATGAACAAATTTGATATGTAGTGGTAGAGCATTGAACAGCTTAATGCTGGAGTAGTAAACTCCTTTTTGTACCAGAGTGAGATTTTCATTTCGAAATGTAGATTGTTTTTGTTTCTGGTGTTATAGCCATGGAATTTACTGTTGTCTTGGTAGATAGAATAATTTTTGCACACAAAGGTCATCAAGGAAAAAATATACTGTGAGGCAGTTGTTAGGATACCTATCTTCCGAAACAAGTGCTTGCAAGAGTGTCTTGATGGACCCCACACATTATTCTGATTGCTTTTTTTGGATGGTGAAACCTTTTTTTGCAAGTGGTTGGTTCCCCCAGAATATGATAGCATATGACATCAATGAGTGGAAGTAGCCAAAGTAGGCACCCTTAATGGTGTCAACTTCAGCCACTGAAGAAATTACCTGTAATGCAAATGTTGCTGAGCTAAGTTTTTTACATAGATGAAGAATGTGAACTGACCAATTACATTTGCTGTCTATGTAAGCACCAATTCTGTTGACATATAGTGTGAATTGGCTTTGAAGGCCAATTTACACTGCCGTCACAGCATCGTCACATCTTGGCATTCACACTGTACGTCATATCGTGGCCCAAGAAGTAAATTCAAGTCACGTGATCACAACTCGAATGGCTGTCTTCAACTATTTTTTTCGCAGGTATCCTGAGCTACACAAGATGATTTTCAATTGTTTTTACATCCAATGGTGCACATACACAATGAGATAGCTGATGTATGTGGATGCTGGAGTGCATATTGATACTATAGTGACATTTGATGGACTCAAATGGTACGCAGGTTGCAGGGATAGCTTGTATGTTAGAGAAGGACGAGAGAAGTGAAAGACAACATAAAAAAGAGTACGGCTCTGAAAAATGTAATTACATGGTACAGAAGGAGAATTACGCTCACTATACAGGGAGCTTGAGGAAGAGGAATCTGCATTTTATATTTTGGAAAGTCGAAGCATCAATTTTTTCATTTGTTATGTTAAACTGCAGGCAGAATTACTAGGGGAAACACAGTGTAATGAGCTGCCATCGGTTTGTTTAAGGTTCAGTTTAGTTGCTTGTCCAGTGCAAATTTTTATGTAATAGCCATATTTCCCTCCAAGATATATAGGTTTTCTTTCCATCTTATATTTTGCTTTTAATTGTTCAAGTGCTTCATTTGTGATGGGGTTAACTAGTGGAACCACATAAATATTGACCACTGATGTTTGCAAAACTATTTGACACATAATCCAGAGAACTTGATAAAAATAAAAAAGCCTGCCAAAAACACAGCTCTAATGCATTACTTGATGTATACTTCACACAAAAACCATTGAATTGCAGCCATATTGCAATCCATTTCATTGTAAAACATTAAATATGGTACTGATATGAATAAAAATCGAATTTATAAATGTAGTAGAGGGCAAGTACTTTAGTACACTCATGTCTTACAATTCAGTCTGCTACCTCACTGTTTCAATTAATCTTTCGTCTTTTATTATAAATTTTAATGAGAGAAATAATGAAATGAAACTATTTATAACAAATAATGAACGTTAAACAACTGATATCAACAATGAAAACCACAACAAAACAAAATATTGAGATCTGGTCATGGCCATGTATCGGCAGGAAATGAGCTTGGGCTCACATGATCAACAACGTATGGACAACATCAACCATCAAAACTTTCTTCCCAAGAAACCTTGACAGTGTCATGATGTGACTTGGTGGGATGATGATGTTCGGTTTGGCTTGTGGGATGCTCAACTGCACGGTCATCAGCACCCTTACAAAGTCCCATGATGTATGGCAGTATGGCCAGTGTGGATGCCTCCATTTGAAATGCATTGCAGAATGTTTTGAAGGTATATGACATGGCGTGACATGACGTGATGTGATGGGATGTGACGTGATGGCCATGTTCTTGAATGAATAATTGCCAGTAAGTCTCCACTGTCATCACTTGCACTCGGTTTGTGCAAGATGTTATCATTCAATTCATCATCCAAGAATCTTATTCAGAAATTCCCCTTTTCTTTCTTTCTTTCTTTCCATTTTCTGAAGTGTTAGGGACAGGCAACTGTTTTGTTGGATGAGCCCTTTTCTTCTGTAAGAAAACTTGAGCTAGGCGTTTGGGGAGCTGTAACTGTTCAGTGGAATCCTCTAAGCAAATGCTTTTAATTGGCTGTATTGTTACTTTTCTTCTTCTCTTGCCTCTATATTGTTTGTTCTACAGCACTGCAAGCACGTGTTCAATCTATGTGACATTCACATGGCTATTGTGTTTGACAGAGAGGGTGAATAAACTTCACACAGTTTGGCAAAAGTTGCCAAAAATGACCAACACTACCTTGCCTAATGACACAGCCCCTTGAGTTGCTTGCATAGCCATACAGAAATCACATGGATGCTCAAAGGACACAAAGTTCAATGTGCACAGAGTTAATGCTCTTCTGTAGTCCTCATAGGACCTACTGTGTTATGATGTAGCTAACCATCATGTTATCTTTTCTATTGGAAAGGGACCACTTGCCTATTAGATCACACTCGCAGAATACTCGCCCACTTAGAAGCGAGTGAGACTGTACTATGTGGATAGCAAGTGACGGGGAATGACTGCCACTCACTTGGCTTGCAGTATGGATGCTGTGCTCTAGTTTGTTCCTTTGACTCTTTCGGATGGTCAGTACAGAGTCATTCAAGTACACTGAGAATTCTTCATGATCAATAGCATCTTGGCATGGGTTTTCAGGAAATTTCTTTATTATTTGCTGCTGGTTCAGGGGAAGAAAACCGCTAGCCCTGAGTCCAGGAAAATTTTTTTCAGAAGATGTGATTTTAACTTTAGACAATGTGTGTCTTAATAAGAAATGGGAAATATTTTTTGGTAAACTGCTATTTATCCCCTACTCCATTTTCCATGTCAGCCTTTAAAGGTTTAAAGAATGCCACATCAAGTGGCTGCATCAAGTGCTTGCAGTTAGTTGGTAAGGATACAAATGTTTATTATTATCATTGGCAGCTGTGATGACTTCAACTGAAAAATGACTTGAGAGATTATCTCTGATATCACTTTTGGACCTGTTAGCCCTTTGGCATAAGGCAAATGGACAGTAAAGAACGAATTTAACAGATAACACACATCAAACCAGCCATTTGTAATGAGCACCATATAACTCAAGCGTTTTCTGATTTGTAGACAACATATACGGGCAGCAGAGTACATGTGGCTGTACCACAGAACATGAGGGAAACTTCAGTTTCAGACAGTTTCCTTTTCCTCTCAGGATATTTACTGCCACTTTTAATGAGAGCAGTCTTATTCTCTGTGTCATCAGAGACGTTTGTAATGTTTCCTGGTAGTTCACCATTCACCGAACTGTTTAGGTTTTCATAATATTCATCAATAATTTCTTTAGTAAGGGAGGATCTGTTTAGATTTATGTTGTCACACTAATAATAATGCCTCACAAATTTTCATAAATAAATAAGAGTACTCAGTACCATCTGGGACTGGAGCAACTGAATTACATTCTCTGCCAGGGTTTCGATTACCTGTCGTCATGCCCTGAAATGAGAAATGTCCTGCCCACTATCCTTCCCACCCCTCCTACCATGGTATTCCAGCGTCCACCAAACCTACACAATATACTCGTCCATCCTTACACAACCCCTGCTCCCAATCCCTTACCTCATGGCAAATACCCCTGTAATAGACCTAGATGCAAGACATGTCCCATACATCCTTCTACCACCACCCACTCCAGTCCGGTCAGTAACATCACCTATCCCATCATAGGCAGGGCTACCTGTGAAACCAGTCATGTGATTTACAAGCTAAGCTGCAACCACTGTGCTGCATTCTATGTAGGCATAACAACCAACAAACTGTCTGTCTGCATAAACAGCCACTGACAAACTGTGGCCAAAAAACAAGTGGACCACCCTGTTGCTGAACATGCTGCCAAACATGATATCCCTCATCTCAATGACTGTTTCACAGCCTGTGGCATATGGATCCTTCCCACCAACACCAGCTTTTCTGAATTGTGCAGGTGGGAACTTTCCCTGCAATACATCCTACATTCTTGTAACCCTCCTGGCCTCAACCTTTATTAGTCACTGTCCACACCCATCCAGCCCCCTCCCTGTTCCCATTCCAGTGCTACACAGCCATCATTTCACCACCACACCCAGTCTTTTAATTTCTTTTCTTTTTATTTCTCTCCTTTCCCCTACTTACCCCCTCCCCCCTCCACACCTTCTCTCCTGCCCTCCGTCTAAACCACAACACTTCACTGTCCGCCACTCCCAACATACTATCCCTCCCCCTCCCTTCCCCAGCCTCCTCCTTACCCCCACCCAGTCGCCACTCCCATCATGCACTGGTGCTGATGCTTGCAGTGTGGTTTCAGTTCTCTGAGACTGCAAACGTGTGTGCAAGTTGCGTAAGTATGTGTGTGTATGTGTGTCTACTGCTGACAAAGGTCTTAATCGCCAAAAGCTATAATTGTGTGAATCTTTTTGTTGTGCCTCAGCATCTCCGCTATATGGTGAGTGGCAACTTTCCTTGCCATTCTTTGGTTGATGGGCAGTGCATTTCCATAGTTCAAAAATTGTCCGTTGTCAACCTACACAACATTAGTAGTTTTGGTTCCTACTGGCATTAGCTATCCATCCATGGTTAAAATTTCGTGAAACAATTTTTCTCCACCCTGCATATATATGGAACTGTTTGGCTATCAAGATGAGACATGCCTCAATCATTTCATCATAAGAAACTAGGGCAGGGGGAAGCTGTTGCATTTGAGACTGGAAAAGTGACAGCAATTCAACGGAAGGACAAAAGTTATGTTTTTATTTGGACAACAATTCACAGTGCTGTAATGAAAGCTGTAAAGAAAATACACAGAGAAATGCTGAAGCCAGTAGCTGTTGTGGTGTACAGTGACACAATGGGCAGAGTAGACAAGATAGATCAGCTAACAGCCCAGTGACTCTCTGAAAAAAAGGAAACAAGTATTACAACAAAATTTCTTCAGTGTTATTGCAGTAATTTAAAAAAAAAGGGGGGGGGCTGAACAGGGAGGTGAAAAAAGTCCCTTCGAGTTCCATATTGCTGCTGTCAAGAACATTATTTCAAAACATGAGAAAGAGAATTTGCTTCAAAAGTAGCATGTCGCCCATTCTTAAGCAGCAATCCCATGTGACTGATTAACTGCCATTTTCCGTCAATAAATATGCCCACTGGAAAGAAACAGCATGCAACAACGACTTGTGTCATGTGCACCTACGTTTGGGTTCCAGATGGGAAAAAGGCGAGATGGGATTCGAAGTATTGTTGTAAAGACCGTTGTGTCACCCTGCGCATTGTTATTTGCTTCACACAATTGCAAACATTTAAAGCCATTGCTAAATTCATGGTTGGACCTCACACCCACATAGAAAGTAAAAAAACTTATTAAAGTTTCAGGATACTTTAGTCAAAGGTCAGTGCAGGAGTGTACTACAGATTTTATTTACGGTTATGACAAAAATCTGTAACACTTAATTTTGTGCTTTAAGAGCTACCTTTAAGTGTCTATATGTAATATCATTTGTTAAAGGTCGTGTTTAATTTATGAAAAAACAATATTTTGGAACTAATTCGTTAAAAAATCACGATGTTAAGGGTGTACGTATTCATGCTCATATAATTGGAATTCCCTTATGCAGTTAAATTCTGTAGCTGCACTTACAGTCTGGCAGAAATAACATGATTTAGTTCATATACTTCCTTTCATGTATGTTTGTTTGGTTGGTTTCATTTACTTGGCTTTAGAATTTATTGTAAAAATTGTATATTTGTTTCACAAGAATCATAAATAGCATTTGTAGATTATATCACTTATGGTAAAGTCACACTGTTTAGTAGTGTCCATTCAACAGATAAAAATGTGCACAGTAAATAAAGTAGTTTTAATTTAGGAATTTTTTTGTGAAAAGTAGGATGACAATCTTTGGAAATAAAAAATTATCACAGAATAGGAAAATTTCAAATATGAGGCATACGATACTGAAAATAAATTCCAGCATATGATACAGTTTTGAGTTAGTAATTTGTGACATGTGTTTACAGCTAAATTACAAAGTGAATTTGGGATAACAAAGAAAGTACTTTAACTGATCCTGTCAGCAACTAATATGAGCAGTCCTTTCAATTATAATTTTGCATGATATATTAAATAAGTTTTTGGCCATTAACTTGTGTATATTGTCATCCCCATATACTGTGGAGTTCATGCATATAATTTCAAAAGGTGTGTGGGCAGCATAAATTATTTTTATTTCTCATGTTATGTATGTGGTTAAAATGATCCTCCTCAAATAATTTTTGTCTGCTGTGTAGGAAAATTATAATTTCAAAAATGCATATAGATGGAACTGTTAGCATGCTTAAATAACGGGCAACAAGACTCTGTTTGCTGTGCAGTACACAAGTATCTGACACTTTTCTTTCGCAGTTTCAGTATTCGAGATACACTACTTGAACTTCCCCAGAAAATTATCCCATATCTATTAACAGATTCAAAAGAAATATGATAAAAATTTTTCGTGTACTCAAATAATAGAATTTGTTAGAATTTGCATTGCAAATGCAAAACTGCATAGTTTATTTGATAGAAAATCAGTATGTGTATTCCAGCTTAAGTTCTTGTCCACATTTAGTCCCACAAATTTGACCTTGTCAACTTCTTTCATAAGTTGATTGTCATGTTGTAATTTAAGTTCTGCACATTTTGAATGTTTGGATTTGAAATGTATCATATGGGGTTTTGCAGTGTTCAGTTTCAACCCGTTTAGCTGGAACCAGTTTTCTAAGATAATTAGCATGGTTATGATTGAGCTTGGAATTTTTTCTGCCTCATCATCTTCAATTAAAACAGAAGTATTATATGTAAACAGAACTGATGGGGAATTTATATTCATGGGTAAGTCATTTACATAGAATAGGAACAGAATTGGCCACAAAATGGAGCCTTTAGGCACACCTTGTGATACATACTCCAGTTAGAATAATAATTCACAGCATCTGAGGTGTTAGTTGCTCTTTGTTTTCTGTTGTAGAAGTATGATGTGACCCAGGTTAGAGCATTTTCCTTAATCTTGTATTTGTCTCATTTGTAGAAAAGCAAGTCTTGGTTCATGGAGTGAAACACTTTTATAAGATTGCTGAAGATACCTGCAACTTTACTCCTGTGGTCCAATGTTTTGCATATCTTTTCAATGCTATTCACTGCATCCAGAAGTTTTTCCTGGTTGAAATCCAAATTGGTTACCTATAGTAATATCATTTTTTTACAATAAAATTTTTGATCTGGTTTGTAGCTCCTTTCCCTAACACTTTTGACAGAACTGGAAGAATAGAAATAGAGCAATAGTTTCCTGTGTCTTTCTCAACCCTTTCTTGAACAGAGGTCTGACTTCAGCATATTTCAAAACATTGGGAAAGCATACCTGTTCAAAAGATTGGTTGAATATTTTAGTTGGGGAGAAGCTATTATGTCACATACTGTTTTAATCGCTTTAGTGGGTATCCCATCTCATCCAGCAGAGTTTTTATGTTTTAATGGTAATATAACATTTCCCACCGCCTTTATTGTTACTTTTTTAAAAAATTGTAAGTTACTCAGCTTCTTGGTGGAGTCCAAAGGCATTTACTTTATCTGATACTCTGCTACATCAACATTTGACTTTGCCACTCTATGAAGAATTCATTTAAACACTCTGATATTTGAGCTGGGTTTACAATAAAGCTATTATCTCCTTTAATCCTAAATATTTCATTACCACTAATTCTAACACCTAATTCTGGTTTGACAACAGACCACACCATATTTTTTTTACTTTTATGTCATACAATGAACTTATTGTTTGCCATCAGTTTGGCTGCCTTCACAACTTTTTTAAATGTTGCTTTGTAATGGCAAAAATAGTATAACTTCTGTTTTTATTATATTTCAGTTTGTCGTGGAGTTTTCTCATCCTGGCACTAGAAATTTTCATACCCTGAGTTACCCATTTATGTAAGACTATTAGTCATTGCTTTCAACTATGATATTAATATCAAAGTCAGCAGCAATAACTCTCTTTTTCCTCTTTTCTTTACTGATTTTTTTCAAGCAGACAATGAAATTTCACCAAAAAAGCTTCAATAGTAGCTTTCTCTGGTACTCTATAATAGAAACTACTAGCCTACTACATTTGGGTTCCTCAATTTGATACAGCAGCTTTAAAATATGCACTCTTCATTCAAAAGATTAAAATCATTTCTTATTTCATATTTTATATCAGAATAATTGAGTATGCAAGAGCCTGTACGTGATTTCTCTCATCTACAAAAGCTGTTGACTAATCTGAAATTTTCGATTTTATAAAGAATTTTAATACAGTCAGATGTAATCCAGTCTTTATTGAGGCAAATAACTTTGATATTTCTACCTTCAGATAGAATACCATAATCTGTAATTCGTCCACTTTAAGACCTTTGTTTAAAACATCAGCCCTTAGACCATTTATAATCAAGTGCGTTATGTAGGGACGTTCTTTCATATTTATGGTCTGAAACATACTCTATCTTGGGTACCTTGTCGGTCTTGCTGTTTTCGTTACAAAACACTGTTTCTCTCCCATCGTTTCTTATAAGTTTTCCCTATTTTCCAGAATTTTATGTGTGTCAGCAAACATTTTACTAAGAATTTTGGTCCTACCCTATTTAAATGAAGACTGTCTGTACCCAAACATTTATTGCTTAAGAATTTATTCGGATTTATGAACAGAGCTCCTAGATCATTACAGATTTCATTTAAATCACGGTTTATTCTCTATGTATAAAGAGTACTGACTGATCTTCTGTAGATAATGCCACTCATCACGATTCTAGATGTTTTTTTAGAGATTACTGGCAGATCGATTTAAATTTCTTGTTTCACTTACTTGGGTGAAGACTCCTTCATAATTCTTCCGAGATGCCTCTGCTGAACCATCCTGCGAGTTATATATGTTGCTAAAGTGTGTCTTCAACTGTTGGGTGTTGATTCCTGGACGAACATCTGTTGTGGAATTTGACACTACCACATATTTCAGCAGAGAATCGCCTAGAACAAGGAATTCATTTCTTTGCTCTGTTTTTCATTACTGAGTCATTTCGAATTCTTTTTACTACATGTTACACTTGTTCACTCGTATATATTTTTGGTTCTTGAGACTTCCACACGACATTCTTTCTTAGGTGCAGCAGTCATGTTGTTTAAGCTAATAACTGTACCATTCTGTCTGTTTTTGATGTTTTTTCCATCTGTTGCCTCTGCTGTTTTGCAAAAAGATTTTTTCCTGCTTTTCAAGTCACAGTTTTCTTGCTTCTGCACAGACAATTCTGCTTTTAAAGTGTCAGTGTTACTATGTAGCACTTTAATAATTTCTTCCTGCCAACTCACTGTGAAAGCTAGTTTTGTGTTTTCACCCTGAAAGCAGTCAAGGCATTACCAGTGAACATCATTGATAATGAATATTAAGAATATTTTTGCTTACCATTTTAGCAACCACATGTTGCACTTCACCCGTTTCTGACACTTTCTACATGACGCACTATTTAACACTTGCTATTTACTAGTGTTGTGTCACTGCACTTTTCAGTGGGCACATCTTTCAGCTATTGAGTTTTCATCTATTTCTGATGCTCAAAAAATGGCTACATTTTTCAGACAGCTTGTTCAATAATATTGTGAAACACCCAGAGCCAAAGCTAAATAAAATTTGGTCTATACTTCAACATCTCAACAAGAAATTCAAAAGCTTGTGCATGCCAGACAGAGATGTACCAATTTGATGCTGTATAAAAATGAGACTTGGATGGGCACAGTATCTACCAGTGGAAAGGGAAAGGTATAAGGGGGCCAAGGATGTCCATGTGCAGGTGAGGAAATCATCTCTGAGGGATGTCGAACTTCCCAAGGAGAGGGTGGGCATGTCTGCCAACCTTGCAGTATTGGCAGGAAATGGATGCATATGCCCAGGTGTGTCAGACATGTTTGACACTTGGCCAAACAAAATGTTCGGTAACCAATCATGTGGTAACATTGATACCAGGATGGACGAGCTTATGAAGGGCCGAGAAAATGGAGCGTCACAAGGGGGTGGGAACAAGTGGACAGATACTGCCAGTGGAAGTGTCAGAGAGGACCAGGAGGGGAGTGCCTGGCAAGTAACGTATCTCAAATGAGAGCAAAGTATTGGACTCCTGGCATAAAAGTTGGAAGTCTTTGTCATGAAGCCGATGTGTGAGGTTGTCTAGGCTGAGGGGTGATGAGATAATGTTGACATGAGAAAAGTAATCAAACACGACATTGTCTGCACCTTGGGTGTAGCAAGCATCAACGGAGTACTGATCCATGTGCCGAAACAGACAGGACAGAAGATGCGGATAGCAACTGTGAGGGATTTGTGGTCTATATAAATTGTGGAGGGACGACCTCCATTGTCATCTTGGGAGTACTGTATGGCTTATACACTGCGAGTTGTTCACGATTGTAGGCTGACTATTTACATGAAGAGGCTGGGTAACGTCACCAACGTGCTGCATCAAACAGGCTGGGTAACATCAGTGACAGTGTCACTGGCCTTGGCCGAGAGGGAAATGTGCATCAGGTAGTGAGTGGGCCACTGTGACTGCTTCAGACAAGGCGGTTTTGAGGTATTCAAAAGCATCACCATCTCTAGTGTCCATCGTAATTTACTTTTGACAGAAGTATTCTTGCCTACAAGCGTGCCAGTCAGAGGAATCTTAATAGACACAGCATGTGGTAGGTGGCATCAATAGAAATTCACCATCCTGAGGAAATGATGAAGTGCAGAGTAGTCTTGTGGGAGAGGTAAGTTAAGAATGAAATTCACATGAGCAGAGGTTGGTCAGACACATTCAGTGGAGACTGTGTGCCCGAGGAATGTAACAGTTGAACTGCTCAGCTGTTACTTAGCGAACTTGCTCAAGTTTTTTTTGTATTCCTCAGTGGAGGAAGAGAAAATGAGGATGTCATCCAAGTAGGCATTAAGAGTGAGGTAAGTCAAACAGAAGAGAGGTGATAAACCATTGCCACATTTGGGCTGTGTTTTTCAGGCAATATGGCACAAAACAATATTCAAAGATGCCAAAAGGGGTAATGGCAGCCATTTATGGAATATCTGATGGGTTCATTGGGATCTGATGGTAGGCCTTGTGACAGTAAAGTACAGTTAAAATGTGAGAGCCATGGAGAAACTGGGTGAAATCTTGGCTGTGGGGGATCAGGTAGTTGTTGATGATGGTAAGCACATTGAGGGATCTATAATTGTCACACAAGCAAAAAGTGCCATGCTTCTTAAGAACAACGTGACTCAAGGAGGACCAGTAACCGTTGGAGGGACAGTTGATTCATGATTTAGGTCTTTCAACTCTCCTTGGTGTAATGTAGTTTGTAAGCATTGAAGTACTGAGCTTTATGATGTGCCAGAGGGCCTTTGGTGGCATTGATTCTGTGGCACATGCCATTAGTGACAGCCCCTAATAAACTGTCACGGGATGAGGCAGGAGTTGAAAGGAGAAGCTCAGTGGCAGGTGCCAAATCACTAACCTTGGTGTGAGGGGTGCACTGCAGCAGCAGTGACAGTCAGTTGCACTCTGGGGAGGCACTGCATGAATAGCCATGGTGTGAGATGTCCACTGCAGTGGTGGAAGTGTAGGCACTAAGTTGGAGGTACCCTGTTGAGTGCCTGCAGGGAGTCAGCAGATGACGAACAGAGCCCATGACAATTCAGCAGACACATATGAGAAACAATAGTGCAATTTTGCATTTTGGGCATGGAATGCATTGACTTGAGAGTACTCGCATGAAAGCTTGACGAGCTGTGTGGTAATTGTGCCATGGGGGCAGAGGGAGAAACCACCGATGGGTTGGAGATGTGGATGCCTGTGGCTGGCAGGGTCTGTTGGCACATGAAATGTGAGAACCTGAAGAGTGGCATACAGAAGCAGAATGTAGGTCCAGAGAGAGGCTGTTGTGGTATAGGAAATCCAACATGATGACTGGGGCATCAGTGTATGTGACTTAGAATGTCCAGAGGAAAAGCTGTTCCTGGTAAAACTGAAGTGACATTTTGAAGGAGCAATTAATGGAGAGTAATTTGTTAACAGTGACCAGAGCAAGTTTAGCTAGAGACAGCAGAGCAGTGGCAAGAGCAGCAGGTATGAGCTGATATCTGCTCCTGTGTCCGCAAGGAATCAAAGACCTGAGTTTTTCTCCATGATGCATAGTCAATTAGCCACACGAGGTGGGATGGGCTGTGATGAGTGAGACGGTAGGTGCTGAATAGAGTTATGGTGGGATGTGGCGCCTAAATGTGCCTGCCTGTCTCGTTTGGGTAAGCAAAGCAAGGTGGCCAACAGCTCCAGACAGTGTCCTCAAATATAGGCATGGAATCAGCAAAGCAGATAAGCCAGGTGGGGAGTAGGGGCAAGGCGTCAGCAGTCACCAGTGTGTGCTGCTATAAGACAGGAATCCATTTGGGTATTGGTTTGGCTGGTGGCTGTGGCAGGCGTCATGGAGCTGCTGTTGGTGCTGTGGGTTAGAGGCTGCCAGGTGGCAGCACTGCAGTGGGAGTGAGTGTACTAGAGTGTGTGCGACATTGGTCATGTTAAGGCAGAGCTGGGTGTACATGTGTGCCAACCGTGCTAGTTAAAGGAGACAACGCATGTCAGACGTGCCAGTGATGTTGCCCTAATGTACAGGCTTGTTCAGCAACTTGGAGCTTAAATTCCTGAGAGTCCACCATGCATGACAGAAGCTGTAATTGCAATTCATACTGCAGCCTCAACAACCAAAAGATCCATTGAGGATGTCAATCATCACCTCAGCATCGATTTGTGCTCAGAGATGTAACCAAAGTTGAGACTGTTTTCATTCACCATGTTGCTCCTCATGAATAATGTAGTGAATGACTTCAGTTGGTGTAGCACGAGAGGTGTTCAACAAGACAAGCCTTCACCGACAGTTACTTATATTCAGTAAGTGACAACAGTAACAGATCACTTGGGATGTCAGTCTGATGGAGAAATCTGGTAGAGATGACTCACCAAACAGATAAACCATGCACTGTCATTGATGATACCGTGGATGTCGAGAAGATTGCCAACCAAGGCAAACCACATCATTAGATTATCCTTTTGTAGGGCCAGCAGTTTAGGGAATCTGCTGGGTGCCACCTGTAAATGGCAGAGAGTAGACCTGATGAGATGCTTGAGCTTAGTCATTTCCAGGGAGCACAAAATCTGTACTGAATGTGATGTGGTCTGTTGCTGGAGGTCTCAGTTGCAGAGTGAGGGCAATGAACGCTGGTGGGGCACAGTGCAGATGGCATGGGTGTGCAGGGAACTGTTGCAGAAGAAGTGGCCAGTTCTGCTGTGACAGTGAGTGGATGAGTTACAGAAACACGGTGGCAGAGTGGCGCAACGTCAGACCAGCATGGAGGGGTTGGCCAGTGCCACCATGAAAGTGAGCAGAAGACATGTCGCAGCTGGATCAAAGCATGATACATCTGACACAGAGATATCATAGCCCAATGCATAAGGAGCAACCAGAGTTACTGAAAATATGTGCGGATGAAACTGACGCGAAAACTTCATGGTTGGGAACAGTCAACTGGACCAGAAGATTTTGCACTGATTTTTGAAACTGTGAATCAGATGAGTTGGATTACGGTCCCAGGAAGATCCAAGCAGTGGTGAAGGTAGAGGATGAGTACCTGCACTATCCTTAACAGGCATGTAGTCAGTCTGTAGCAGTTGTTGCACAAACTATCCATGTTGTGCAGTGTGATGAGTTGGACATGTTTGACCCAATGAGTTTATACTGGTCATATTTTAGTTGTTCAAAGAACAGATGAAATTGTTTATGTTTGACATTGTCTCTCCTCGTAGATGCAGCAAATGCTTGTTGTTCATACACCAGAGTGACGTAGGAAAAACAGTGTTCAATGGGACATTCGCAAGGCAGTCCATGTTGTTGTAGAACAATGCATAGAAAGCACGTGATAAATGGAGAGGAATCAGCAATCTTCATTGTTGGGGTAACCACTGTGGTTAGTTATGTGTCTAAGATAGATAAACACCAATAACACACCTTTAAATCATATCTGATTTATTATTAACACAAGACAGTATGCACAAAATCACTAAACACACAAGAAACATAAGTTTACAGACGAGTTAATAGAATGATTGTGCCAAAGACTTCTGAAAGTCAGAGAGAACATACTTCACCATGTTTGGTATCTGCCACATATATATTTTAACAAATGATATTTAAATTGTTTCCTTACTATCTGTGTAACATGAGTTCTTCATTTCTCTCTCTCTCTCTCTCTCTCTTTGGATTCTGTTTTCTTCAGATCACAGTCAGGATTCATCTGAAAAACTTTACATTTGCGTGAACATTGAGAACTGATTCCAGAAAATATACCAATATATCTGATAAAGAACAGAAATATTGAAAATAATCAGGAAAATAATTTTAAGTAACAAACAACATTTCTACCATTACCACTACCTAACAGTGGTTACATGACATAAGGAAACAAAATACTATTTTTCATTCATAATACTTGAATAGTATGGAGCAAAGTGACAATATTATTTGTCTACTAATCATGTTATGTCACTGCCTTTTTCATCTTAGCAGAGGTATTTGCTTTTTAACAGGTGACATTATCTACATTGAAAAATTTAAAATTCCTGTACATAAAGCATTTAAAGTCTGTAAGTAAAAGAATAACAAGGATTCAAATTGGCAGGCCTGGTTGGTGGGTATACCGGTAGATGAAGGACACGCAAAGTGAGAAATCTAGGAGTTCCAGAGGCATGTGCGGCCAAATCAGCCATAAAATAGATAGGGGGATAGCTTCGCCTGACCTTGTGACTTGGTTGATGATTGACAGTATGTATCAAAAACTATTGGAGGGAGAGAGTGGACTGACGATGTCAGTGTGTACACGACATAGAAGTCCTTTGGGGCTGCTAAATTGTCGTAGATGGGTTTGTGCATGTTGTTCTACTTTATTTCTCTGCCAAGGTATGCAGGTATACAGGCCCTCATCCAATCACGACAACTGTTCTCAATTCTTGGCCAGAAGAATTGGTTGGCAACCAGTTTTGTAGTGGCCTTGATGTCTGGGTGAGTGAGGCTGTGCAGGGAGTTGAACACAGCTCATCACAGAGGTGGAGGTACAAATAATCGGAGAGTACCCGTCGAAGTATCACACGCAATAGGGATGGCTGAGCCAGGTAGTAGATGTGCCTTGAGAGCCAGTGCACATTTAGTGTGCTTTAGCATATCTGCAAGCTCAATGTCGTAGGTTTACAAGTGGGCTTACTCTTCTGTGTCAATGGGAGAAGAGGTAATGTTCATCAATCAAGTCAGGATGTGGTTTAAAGCCACCCCTCTATCCCATATTATGGTTAATTTGGTCACCCATGCATTCATTAATGCCTGGATTTCTTACTTTGGTCATCTTTCATCTAATTCCAGGGCCGCCAATTTTAAGCCTCACTGTACACCAAACTATGCAAGCTGTGCAGTGTTGACAAGTTTCACACCACCACTACTACCCACAGAGGAAAGGCCTCGTGGAGTGTTGACACTATACTATTAAGGTGGTTCTCATGTGCCGTGGTAGTTCTTGATAAGAGGCACTACCATGTACCCTCCTGGGAATATGTACTGCTCACAAAGAGCACCTACAAGCATCGCTTGTTGACAGTCTCAATGGTAAACCACTCATCCTTCCTGCCAAGTTTATCAAACACTCTCACCTCCTGAATGATGCTGATCTCCCCATTATAATGGATCAAGTATGTGAACATATTTCACACATCCATACTGCACTTCTGAAACTGCCTTCAGTACCAGGAGTCTTTGCTCACAAAGAACAGAAGAATCGGAGGACCCTAAGGTTTCAAGAGTAATCAGGCATTGTGATTAGCCAAATCTTGATTGAGCTACTGGTGGTGTCCCAGAGCAGCATCACTCAAGGCCATTTTGGGGGGGGGGGGGGGGAGGGAGAGGGAGAGGGAAAGGTGGTGACCACACATGATCCACAATATAGCAGGCACAAGATCATGGTTGACCAAAGTTTAGTTTTAGTTATGTCATGTTCCGTAGATCATTTTCCCGATTATTTTATCGATACGGTGTGGAACAAGTCAGATTACAAGAAATATATACACACATGAATAGTGTTAATATTAATATTACAGAAATTTTATTTCTACATATGCAACTATTTTTTTTTTTTTTTTTTACCATTTCTAAAACAGAAACTCGTCCATGGAGTAGAAGGAGTTGTCCAAAAGAAATGATTTTAAGCTAGATTAAAACTTGATCTGCTACCTGCCAGACACTTTATGTTGTTGGGCAAATGATCAAAGATTTTTGTTGCTGAATAATGTACTCCTTTTTGAGCAACTGACAGCTTCAATAACAGATAGGAAAGGTCATTTTTCCCTCTAGTGTTATACGTATGAACATCACTGTTCTTCGCGAATTGAGATGGATAATTCATAACGAATTTTATTAGCGATTATATATACTCTGATGGTGCAGTTAAAATACCTAACTCCTTGAAAAGGTGCCTACATGGCCTCCTTGGGTGAACACCACTAATTATTCTCACTGCTCTCTTTTGTGCAATCAGTACTTTATGTCTAAGTGATGAGTTACCCCAGAAAACTATTCCATAAGACATTATTGAGTGGAAATATGCAAAGTACATTAGGAGGCTGATTGTTTATTACCAAAACTAGCAAAAGAAGCTGAACTTAGTTGTTTGAGAAGCTCAGCAATATGCTTCTTCCAGTTAAAGTTGTCATCAATGTGAACACCCAAAAATTTGGAGAAATCCACCCTATTAACTGAGCCCTGTACATATGCTACACCAACTGTCGATATGACTGTATTCAGTGTACAGAACTGAATGTAGTGAGTTTTTTCAAAATTAAGGAAGAGTCCATTTCCTGAGAACCACTTAATAATTCTTTGAAAGACATCCTTAAGAATATCTTCAGCTGCTTTTTCTGGAATGGGATTTATTATAACACTCATGTCATCTGCAAAAAGTACTAGTTCCGCTTGCTGAACGTTAAGTGGGAGGTCATTCACATGAATAAGGAACAGCAGAGGACCTAAAATTGAACCCTGTGGGACTCCCTTTGTGATAACTCTCCATTCACTAGAATTTACCACCCTCCCATTATTATTTGTGTTATTCAGCACAAATTTTTGCTTTCTGTTCATTAAGTATGATTCTTAATGAACAGATTCCTCCCCCCCCCCCTCCTCCCCTGAACCATGGACCTTGCCGTTGGTGGGGAGGCTTGCGTGCCTCAGTGATACAGATAGCCGTACCATAAGTGCAACCACAATGGAGGGGTATCTGTTGAGAGGCCAGACAAACATGTGGTTCCTGAAGAGGGGCAGCAGCGTTTTCAGTAGTTGCAGGGGCAACAGTCTGGATGATTGACTGATCTGGCCTTGTAATACTAACCAAAATGGCCTTACTATGCTGGTACTGCGAGTGGCTGAAAGCAAGGGGAAACTGCAACCATAATTTTTCATAAGTGCATGCAGCTTTCCTGCATGCTTAAATGATGATAGTGTCCTCTTGGATAAAATATTCTGGAGGTAAAATAGTCCCCCAATCGGATCTCCGGGTGGGGACTACTCAGGAGGACAATGTTATCAGGAGAAAGGAAACTGGCGTACTACGGGTCTGAGTGTGGAATGTTGGATCCCTTACTCGGGCAGGTAGGTTAGAAAATTTAAAAAGGGAAATGGATAGGGTTAAAGTTAGATATAGTGGGAATTAGTGAAGTTCGGTGGCAGGAGGAAGAAGACTTCTGGTCAGGTGAATACAGGGCTATAAATACAAAATCAAATAGGGGTAATGCAGGAGTAGGTTTAATAATGAATAAAAAAATTGGAATGTGGGTAAGCTACTACAAACAGCATAGTGAACACATTATTGTGGCCAAGATAGATATGAAGCCCACGCCTACCACGTTAGTACAAGTTTATATACCGACTAGCTCCGCAGATGACGAAGAGATTGATGAAATGTATCATGAGATAAACGAAATTATTCAGAGAATGAAGGGAGATGAAAATTTAATAGTGCTGGCTGAATGGAATTCGATAGTAGGAAAAGGAAGAGAAGGAAACATAGTAGGTGAATATGGAATGGGGGTAAGGAATGAAAGAGGAAGCCGCCTGGTACAATTTTGCACAGAGCATAACGTAATCATAGCTAACACTTAGTTCAAGAATTATAAAAGAAGGTTGTACACATGGAAGAAGCCTGGAGATACTGAAAGGTTTCAGATAGATTATATAATGGCAAGACAGAGATTTAGGAACCAGGTTTTAAATTGTAAGACATTTCTAGGGGCAGATGTGGATTCAGACCACAATCTATTGGTTATGAACTGTAGATTAAAACTGAAGAAACTGCAAAACGGTGGAAATTTAAGGAGATGGGACCTGGATAAACTGAAAGAACCAGAGGTTGTTGATGTTTCATGGAGAGCATTAGGGAACGATTGACAGGAATGGGGGAAAGAAATACAGTAGAAGAAGAATGGGTAGCTTTGAGAGATGAAATAGTGAAGACAGCAGAAGATCAAGTGGGTAAAAACACGAGGGCTAATAGAAATCCTTGGGTAACAGAAGAGATACTGAATTTAATTGATGAAAGGAGAAAATACAATAATGCAGTAAATGAAGCAGGCAAAAAGGAATACAAACGTCTCAAAAATGAGATTGACAGGAAATGCAAAATGGCTAAGCAGGGATGGCTAGAGGACAAATGTAAGGATGTAGAGGCATATATCACTAGGGTTAAGATAGATACTGCCTACAAGAAAATTAAAGAGACCTTTGGAGATAAGAGAACCACTTGTATGAACATCAAGAGCTCAGATGGAAACCCAGTTCTAAGCAAAGAAGGGAAAGCAGAAAGGTGGAAGGAGTATATAGAGGGTCTATACAAGGGTGATGTTCTTGAGGACAATATTATGGAAATGGAAGAGGATGTAGATGAAGATGAGATGGGAGATAAGATACTGCGTGAAGAGTTTGACAGAGCACTGAAAGACCTGAGTCGAAACAAGGCTCCGGGAGTAGACAACATTCCATTAGAACTACTGATAACCTTGGGAGAGCCAACCCTGACAAACCTCTACCATCTGGGGAGCAAGATGTATGGTGAAATACCCTCAGACTTCAAGAAGAATATAATAATTCCAATCCCAAAGAAAGCAGGTGTTGACAGATGTGAAAATTACTGAATTAGCAGTTTAAGAAGCCATGGGTGCAAAATACTAACACGAATTCTTTACAAACGAATGGAAAAACTAGCAGAAGCTGACCTCGGGGAAGATCAGTTTGGATTCTGTAGAAATGTTGGAACACGTGAGACAATACTGACCCTATGACTTATCTTAGAAAATAGATTTAGGAAAATGCAAACCTACATTTCTAGCATTTGTAGACTTAGGGAAAGCTTTTGACAATGTTGACTGGAATAGCCTCTTTCAAATTCTGAAAGTGGCAGGGGTAAAATACAGGGAGCGAAAGGCTATTTACAATTTGTACAGAAACCAGATGGCAATTATAAGAGTCGAGGAGCATGAAAGGGAAGCAGTGGTTGGGAAGGGAGTGAGATAGGGTTGGTTGGTTGTTTTGGGGGAGGAGACCAGACAGCGAGGTCATCGATCTCATTGGATTAGGGAAGGAAGTCAGTCGTGCCCTTTCAAAGGAACCATCCTGGCATTTGCCTGGAGGGATTTAGGGAAATCATGGAAAACCTAAATCAGGATGGCATGATGTGGGATTGAACCGTCATCCTCCCGAATGCAAGTCCAGTGTGCTAACCACTGCACCACCTCGCTTGGTTGAGATAGGGTTGTAGCCTATCCCCGATGTTATTCAATCTGTATATTGAGCAAGCAGTAAAGGAAACAAAAGAAAAATTCGGAGTAGGAAATAAAATCCATGGAGAAGAAATAAAAACTTGAGGTTCGCCGATGACGTTGTAATTCTGTCAGAGACAGCGTAGGACCTGGAAGAGCAGCTGAACGGAATGGACAGTGTCTTGAAAGGAGGATATAAGATGAACATCAACAAAAGCAAAATGAGGATAACGGAATGTAGTCGAATTAAATCGGGTGATGCTGAGGGTATTAGATTAGGAAATGAGATGCTTAAAGTAGTGAATGAGTTTTGCTGTTTGGGGAGCAAAATAACTGATGATGGTTGAAGTAGAGAGGATATAAAATGTAGACTGGCAATAGTAAGGAAAGCGTTTCTGAAGAAGAGAAATTTGTTAAGATCAAGTATGGATTTAAGTGTCAGGAATCCTTTCTGAAAGTATTTGTATGGAGTGCAGCCATGTATGGAAGTGAAACGTGGAAGATAAATAGTTTAGACAAAAAGAGAATAGATGCTTTCAAAATGTGGTGCTACAGAAGAATGCTGAAGATTAGATGGGTAGATCACATAACTAATGAGGAAGTATTGAATAGAATAGGGTAGAATAGAAATTTGTGGCAAAACTTGATTAGAAGAAGGGATCGCTTGGTAGGACATATTCTGAGGCATCAAGGGATCACCAATTTAGTATTGGAGGACAGCGTGGAGGGTAAAAATCATAGAAGGAGACCAAGAGATGAATACACTAAACAGATTCAGAAAGATGTAGGTTGCAGTAGGTACTGGGAGATGAAGAAGCTTCCACAGGTTAGAGTTGCATGGACAGCTGCATCAAACCAGTCTCTGGACTGAAGACCACAACAACAACAACAACAACAAGTATGATTCAAACCAGCTGTGTGTATAGCCTTCAATTCCATAACACCTGAGTTTTTCTAAGAGTGTTACATGACCCACACAGTCAAATGCCTTGGAGAGATCACAAAAAGTACCAACTGGTGATAATTTGTTATTTTGGGCTTGTACTATTTGATGGGTAAATGTGTAGATAGCATTCTCAGTCGAGTAACCCTTCCGGAATCCGATCTGTGACATGCTGAGTAAATTATTTTCACTTAAATGTGAGACTACTTTTGAATACACAACTTTTTCGAATATTTTAGAAAATGAAGTCAGCAATGAGATTGATCTATAATTATTTAAGTCACTCTTGTCCCCTTTCTTATGAAGAGGTTTGACAATTGCATATTTCAATCTGTCTGGAAAAATTCCCTGTGTCAGCAAAGCATTAAATATATCGCTAAGGACTCCACTTATTAAATTAGAACAACACTTCAAAATTCTGTTAGAGACTCAAAGGCCTAAAGTCTTGGGAAATGACATTTTTAACATATTTTTTTGATTCTTCAAATGAACCCTTTAACCATATTTTTGCTGCTGCATTCAGAAAGTGATTGTTAAAAATACTTGCAACTTGTCAATTATCACTCACAACATCATCATTTAGCTTTATTGCTATGGTGTGCTGTGCACTGTCAGGCTGCCCCATCTCCCATTTGACAATATTCCACATAGTTTTAATCTTATTATCCGCATTATTAATTTCTGTCAGAACACATAAGCTTCTCAACTTCTTAATGACTTTCCTTAAAATCTTTTGTAGTAAGCAAGAAATGTCGGATCCTGACTTATTCTGGCCTGTCCATATATTTCCCTCTTCCTCTTACATGATATCTTAATTCCCTTAGTAATCCATGGCTCACTTGATTTTGTGATGGCTTTTTTTGGATAATGTTTCAGGAAGCAACTCTCAAATATTGAGACAAATTTACAGTGGAATAAATTGAATTTGGCATCAGCATCATTTTCTGTGTATACTTCATCCCGCTCTACGTCTTCTAGGCTGCACTTAAAGCTCTGTATCCTGCTCACATTAATAAGCCTGTTTTGTATGAACCTGCCTGAATCCTCTAAGGTGCTATATGTGTTATTTCCATTAACTGTGCATCATGATCAGATAGCCCACTAACAATTAGGTACACATTAATTGTTTCTGCCTGAGCACTGTCTATGAAAATGTTATCGATAAGTGCCCTACTATCCTGCTGCATACGAGTTGGAAAATTTACAGCAGATACTAGATTGAAACAACCAAACAAAGATTCTAGCTCATTTTTCCTATCCGTATCTTTTAAGAAATCTACATTAAAATCACCACAAACCACTAACTGCTTCTTTTTGGCAGGGACAACCATAGTTCTTGTATGTAGCAGTGATATGCTTTCTTGCGGAGCCCACCTGGGGCCCCTTGGTGGGGGGGGGCAAGATTTTGCTTCTCAGGAGGCACAAAAGTGTAGTAGGCTGTCACAGGGGGTACACCTGTGGCTGTGAAAGGTAATAGCAGAAGATGCATAGTATACAGAATCAGAGAATGTACAGTATCTTGAGTAGCACATTGAGTGTAGTAGTTCACAGTCTGTTGGCCACAGGAAGTCAATGGTAGTGTTTATAGCATATTACCCCCACATTGGGTGGTAATATGAGGTCTGAAATACATGTGTTCATCAGTCTGTGGACTTGTGGAGTTCCAATGTCAATGTGACCTTGTATAAACACCAGAGACAATGGACTTGGTTTGTACCATGTGTACGTGGGTAGGTTAGAGAGTTCACTTATGTTGCATTAGGAAGAAATCATTCCTGTGCCATTTTAACAGTAGCATGAAATGGGTGGTGCACCTGAGATTCACAGTACAAAGGCAAAATGTGATGAAAGAACAAAAGGTTCATTGCATCATACAGTGTATGGCTCATAGTTCATAGCATGCACACAACACAACACAGCCACTGGCATAATGAGTGAAGGATCAAAAACGAGTCTGAGGTCACCAATGTGATTAATTCCGTCCCATTATTGTGTGGTGAAGGGATAGAACTCGCCAACTCAAGGTACTCTGAAGAACAACATTTATTACAAAACTACAGAACACACAAACGAAATAAAAACTTGAGAGAAAGCCATACAAAGACGAAGATGTCAAATAACATAGACAAAGGGGCTGCAAGTCAAGACTCAAAGGTGCTGTTTTTTGTGGTTGATAGTCACTGCAAAAGGTCATGTGTTCATATCACATCGGGATCACCTGTCTCATATAGGGTGATAGGGTGCCTAAAGGATGCTGCATTCTTGGAGTGCTATACAACAATTCAAGCAAATCACATTAATACTCGTAGTTTTGATTACAGTAAAGAAGAGACAATACTTAACTTCAGATTTACAACAGTGTTGCAAGCAATGGGCGAGATGCAAACAGTCATTGTCTTTTGCTATGGACAATGTCCATACAAGCAATGGATGTGGATCACTAATAACTGCTATCGTAGTGCTCTCTGCTAGGCCAGGTCTAGTACTGTGTGGCTGAGGCTGGCACGAGAAGTGCTTATATTCTCTTCTTGCAGAGGCCGCTCCTGTCGTGGTGTGGTCCTAGTCAGCAGGCTACTGGCTGACGTCATCTCAGAGCCTTCTCTGCTCTTGTGTTCTTCATCTTTGTGCTGGCATGCCAGAACATCACCATTGTGGTAACTTCTGTCCCTTTGATGTATGATGAAGGAACAGAAATTACCAACTCAAGATACACTGAAGAACTAGTTTTATTTCAAAACTGCAGAATATACACATGAAGCAAAAAATGTGAGAAAACCCATGCAAAGACAAAGTTGCCAAACAACATTCATCTAACAGCCTGCAAGTCAAAACTCAAAGGTGCTGTTTTTTGTGTTCAATAGTTGCCACAAGTATTATTGAGTGGTTTTCTGTAAATGATCTCAATCTCAGTTTCAGAAAAGTTGAAATGTATTTAGTTCTACTCATCCAGAGGTACTGTACCAATGATAAGTGTAACACTTGGTGAGGAAATAACAAATGGGGTGACTTCTTCAAAAATTTTATGTGTCCATGTTGATGAGACTTTAAACTGGAAAAAAATATTCTGGGATGCCTAAAACAACTTAGCTCAGCCACACTGAATCATTGCAAATGGTGGGGAGAAATAAATCAGTAAGTTAACATATTTTGCACATTTTTGTTGGACAATTCATATAGTATAATTTTCCGGGGTAACTCATCTTCACTAAATAAGGTCTTCATTGCTCAAAAAAGTGCTGTAGGTATAATATGTGCTGTTCACCACCAGTCATCTTCACTACTGCTTCACAGCATATTTATATCCTCACATACTTGGTTGTAAATTATTCATTGCAGTTCGAAAGGAACAATGGTGTATGCAGTTACAGTACCAGAAGAATAAATGACATTCATTACACCATCTGACCACTGATAGAGGGAGTTTTGTCTGTTGTCAGATCTTCTGCCGGATCGAAGAAGTTGGTGGCATATGGAGCAGGCAAGGTGTAAGCCAGCCTGATGTGGTCAACTGAGACTGTATACAGCTTCCTATTGCACTCAGCATCCATCGTGTTTTTTCCGTTGGTGAACGTTCAGTGTGGCATGGAGTAGGGCTGCTGGAGAGTTGGCTGTACCACATCGGTATGCAACTTGACTTGCATGCAGTGCTGCAAATTAGCTTGCATGAATACTGTCCTAGTGCTGTGCCATGTCAGTGCATGTGTTCAGAGGACACCCACATGAGTGTGCAGATGTTCTGCCAGGGTGGGGGCTGTGGCGTCATGTGGGAGCGGTACTTCCGCAACAAAATCACCTCAGAGTACAAGAGGTTGTCTGTAAACGAGATCAGCAGGCGCGTATCGCTCTCCTCCTTCAGTGTTACTTGCAGCTCCAGCAGCACCAGTAGGAGTGCCTCCATCCAGGCAGTGTTGTGGCATCTGAGGCCGGCTTTCAGAGTCCTATGGAGACATTTGACCATGCTGTTCAGTGCCAGATGGTAGCTTATGGTTCTGAAGCCACACAGTCTGGCGACATGCATGAACAACACACAGTCAAACTGGCAGCTGCGGTCTGTTGTCACGTGACTGGGGAATCCGATGCCTGCCACCCAGATGTCAACAAAGGCGGTGGCAATGGTCTCAGCAGTGATGTCTGCGATGGGTGTTGCCTCCAGTCAGCGAGTGAAGCAGTCCATCACAGTTAGTAGATATCACTTCTCTTGGGAGAGAGCAAGTGGGCTGACAAGGTCCACATGGACATGTGCAAATCAGCTTGTCCACATGGGTAAGGTGCCCATGTGTGTGGGTGTGACTCCCAACTTTAGCAGGCTGGCATGTGGTGCAAGAGCATGCCCATCCACAGCAAGCCTTCCAAAGCCTACCACAAGCAGCTCCTGGTCATAAGCACTCCAAGTGCTTCGCGGTTCAGATAGCTCCTTTGAGAAAAAACCGAGCAGTTGCCAGTTCCCGCCGACAAGTTGTAGCACCACACTAATGGTGGTCTGGCTGGCATCCACCACTATGGTTAAGTCCACCTCATGCACCAAGTGCAAGAACAGTGTCGCTTCTGCGAGATTCTGTTTTGACACCATGAAGCTCTGCTCCAGTGCATCCGTCCAGTTCACAGGAGTCTTCCCTTTCGAGCTGGGACTCTGTAGTGTCTTATCACAGGTTCTTGCATGATGACAGCGTTGGGCAGATGGTAGTAATAAAAGTTCAACATGCTGAGGTAACCACCGTAATTCTCTGTGCATCTATGGAAGCAGCACGTTCAGAATCACTTGTACTTTCTCCGGTAGTGGTGCTGATCTGGCGGGGGTGATTAAATGGCCGAGGAACTCGATTTCCGGCACACCATATGTGCACTTCGCTTAATAATGATTCCGACTTCACTCAGGTGCTGCAAGATCTCCATTAGATGGTGGCAGTGGAGCTCAGACGACTTTGAGAACACCAGTACGTCGTCGAGTTACTTGAAACAACAAAGCAAGCCTCACAAGATGCCATGCCATCCAGGAAACGCTGCCAGGTCAGGGTAGCATTATGAGGACCGAAAGGCAAAAACAGACTTTCTAAAAGCCTGAAGAGTGTGAAACTAGTCGTTTTCTGAATGTCCTCAGGCGCCACTGGACTCTCTATGTACATCTTTATGCAATCGATCTTACTAAATATGACACTGCCCGCCAGGGCTTGGCTAAAATCATGAAGGTGTAGTATTAGATATTGATCTGGCACCATTCATGAATTAATGGCACCATTCATGAATCAAGGGCACAATAGTCCCCACATGAGCACCACGAATTGTCTTTTTTTGGAACTAAATGCAATGCAGATGACCTTGGGCTGCTTGATAGCCAAACAACGCCTTGTTGCAGCATGGCCTTAAAGATAACCTTTGCTACTGTGAATAAGTCATGAGTCAATGTGACCAGCATGAAGTGGGTGTCTAGGCCTATTTATTATGTGGTGCACCACTAAATGCTTGATATTCTTCAGTGCATCAGCTGGGCGATAGAGTGTTAGCATAAGGTATAGGCCATTTCACAGGTTTTAAGCTGTAGAATGCGGCCTGTTGGTGCTGTCTCGCTATCTTTAAATTTTTTGTCAAATGAATGAGCTGTATGTCTGCAATGTTGAGCTAGCAGCTTGTAGGCTGAGAAAGTCTGTCCCTAGAATTAGCTCATTGATGTCAGCCAAAGTAAATGTCCATGAGATCTAAATTGTGCTTGTGTGTGCCATATGTTTTAATGGCTGAATTATTCACTGCAGTGACAGAGAGTGCCTCGTCCCACATGCAGTGCCTTAGCATAGAACATGAGAATATCAAGAGGTCTGAACCTATGTCAATGAGATACCTAAGGCTGCTGGCACATTCTGCTATGAAGAGACATCTGGGTACCGAAAATAAGTTGAGTGTGTGTAGGCCTGGTTGCAGGTAACATTTAGGTGCATGCAGGGACTTTGTCGCTTCATTGTTGAAGTGTGCGTGATACCAGCTGAAGCTGCTCAGCGGCTGGTCCGCTGTTAGTGAAGTACCATTAGAATGGCTGGAATTGTGTTGCCGGTTGCATGAGCCAGTTTGGTGGTGACTGGATTGGCTGCTGATACGGTGCCTGCTGCCCTCTTCCTGAGAATGTGCCAACCAGAGCTGCCACCTATGTGGCTAAGTTGTGAACTAGTTGGTGCAGGTCAGCATCTATGGCAGAGGCTAAGGGGAGTACGACGTGCCACTGTGGAGGTGGGGGAATAGTATCACAAGCTGCAGTGGCCACAATGCTAGGTGCCATCACCAGCACATCATGCATGCAGTAGGCCAAGTTTGCAATGGCATCCAGCTGTATTTCTGTCTATTACTGCCTGCACCTGGACAGGGCAACTGTGCACCCAGACAGTGAATAACAGCATATCCGGCATGACGTCAGACTGCGCAAGGCTCTGCAAGTGGTGCAGGAACTGAGAAGGTCCCTGGTCACTGCATTCCTCTTGGCACAGCAGTTGGTGCACTCATTGTTCCTTGGATGATGAGATCCAGTGGATGTGAGGTTGGAGGTTATTTGTTACTCATCAAGACCACATCCACATGGGGCCAAAAGGGAGGCAGCCTGACCAACACCCATCCAGCAACAGTAGGAGGCATCAGTGGGGCAGAGCTTCATGTGTTAATATTTTCCCGAGCTGTCTGCGGGTGCGCAGAGTCTGTGTGTGCAGAACGTGCCTGTAACTCACTCTCTAAATTCACCACCTTGGCTTAGAGTCAAGTTCTCATACAAGGGGAAAACAAACAAGGGAAATAACGCAACACGCCAAAAATGTGCACTAGAATGTCCATGAGTGAAGTATACACACACAAAAATATTATAGGCATAAATGATTTCCCAAAAAGAAGTTGATAGTCTGTCTGTATGAAGCACTGTTCAAATGTGGGAGCATAAGCACCAGTCCACTTGTGGTTCCATGTCAGCTGTATCAACAAATGTTCATTACCACTTGTTAGCTTCAGATCACGTCAGGGTTATCAGTGAAGTGGGGACTTGTGTTCACTGCTTATGGTCCTAGACATGCAGTGAACCAGTTTTACTGCCACACCAATGCACTGTGTGCAAGGAAGAGGCTCAGTAATGGGAATGTGATGGAAACTGATAGGAGTTGTTTTGTCAGTGACATACATTTATTTTGCCATATCTCACTAGATGTTACAAATTCTTTTCTTAATGTTTGTACTGGTGTGTTCCATTGGTGGTATGTCTTGATCACCAACCCTGGAGGGTACACAGACTGGTGATAAGCACACTCATGACTATGTGAACAACCTGAAACAAAGGTGATGTCTCTGAATGGTCAGCTTTTGTTGTGACTCATAGAGAGTCATGTTTTTCGCGAATGGATGAAAGACATGGCAAAATGAACGAATGAGCGAAACTATGACTGTGCATTTGAGGGGAGTCATGTTAAACTGAACTACGTGGTTCGCAGTGAGAAAGATCAGAGGCCTATGTCACGATGCATTGTCCATGATTGCCTGCTTTGTTTTGTGGGGGCTGGTGCCGCCGCACCATTGCCAGTATTTGGCATAACCGTAAAACTGCGCATGTGGGCCAGCAAATGCTGGGCACTGCTTGTGTTGGCTTTGACCACAGTTCCACCATTCACGCATTTCTGCAGTGCGGCTGTCACACAGTGTAATCCATTATGACATTATTGACTGATCACTACTACTTGCATCAGAGATTACCTAGTTGGAAATTGACCAAGTATAAAGTGCTCTACATACAATTACATTTGCATCATTCTCTTGTTAATACAATCTCATAGTATAAAGTACATATAGGATTCAAATATTTCATTGAAAGAAGAAAAACAGTTGTGATAAGTACTTAATCTGTCAGCCTTAACATAGAAGGGAGGGCCATGCCTGCAGTATACACAACACCAAACTGTATTAACCACAATATTCACCTGACAGCTGCTGCTCAGATACTACTGGCTGCGATGATTTACCGTGCGTACAGTAACATCTTGTATATGTAACTCATACAACAAGATAGACAGTGAGCAGAGTTAAAGGAACAGATGTAACACTAGGAATAATTGTCCTGTGTTGGTAGTCTCCAATATTTCACTCAACCATGTGTGCAGTAGCACAGTCAAAGGTAATCTGACTTCATTCCTGAGCCAATAGATCATCAATAGATTGCAAGAGGTGAGCCTTGGTGCTGTTTGGGAATGTAGGCTGGCTGTCAGGATGGGGTGACACAAGTGGGGTTTCAGGCAGGTAAAATAGAAAAGATTTGAGGCTAGCGTTAAGTATACGTGTTAAATGGGCAATTAGTTTAACAGTGAGTGTGATTATGTCACACAAGAAACTGTTGAATTGTACTTCCCTGTTAGTCAAAGTAACATGATGGGCCTGGGACATAAATAAACAGTTGTAAGAGGGTAGAGCCACAACAGTATGCTGTGGTATTGAGTATAGTAAGTTGTTTCCAACACGTGCAAATGGTACAAATCAACATTCTTGTATCATAATAACACTGCAAGGGCAGGGAGGCATTTTAGTTTCCTCAAAAATAACCCAATTTCACAGTCTGTGACACCAGTGTGGAGTGATAAAGCACAGCATATGCAATATAAGTGTAAAACTGGAGCTTACACAGTCTTCTGCTACTAAGGTGTATTCCAAATGGTATAACAAAGTGATCAAAACAAGTCGTCTGGCAGTAGGAAAATATTGGTAGTTACCTGAGGGACGTTAAGGAGGACTAGTAAACAATTTGTGACAGTATTTAAAGTGGCTTCACACTAAAATAATTGACTGGATATTCACAACTCAAACAATGTCCATAATTTAAGAAAGCAGAACAAAGTCAGTAAGAGAAGATGGATTAGACAGAGGTACTGTTTTGTATTTTCTGTTTGCAAGTCACAATAGTTAGCACTCACATGGAGCAAAATGTACCAGGATATTGAGATTCAATTGACTCCTGGCCAAAACGATTAATTAGCATAATTTACAGAACATTGGCAGAGACTAGTAACACTAAACTCTGCACAAGTTAAAAGTTTGTTCCTCAATTATGAAAAATGTAGTATAGATTTGTAATCAATGGGCTAATTAACAAGGATGCTATCTAAATGTATGAAATGTTTTACCAATACATTTAGATTTGAGTATGTAGAAAGCTGCAATAAGAGTATGAGGTGAGATAGGAAGACAATTGTGATCAGCTGTCCCAGATCATAGCGGCACTGGTAATCTGGTATAGCTCACCATGTGATTGATGAACAGGGAACAGGTGTTCACAATAGAGAATATGACGTACTTGGTTATAGTGGGTTAGCCAAATTAAAAAAAAAAGAAAAGGGAATCTAATCTCTCTACTTAGGGATCTAATTGTTCTATGCCAGTGCTAATTAATTCAGATGAAAAGAATAGCTAGCAGAACAAAACAACATTAGTCTGAAATGGTGGTAAACACAATAATAGGAAAGAAACAATCACAAAACATTAATGTCAAACTAAAGTGCTATAAAATGTCACAGTGTTACTCTTATGGGAATGTTGGGGGGAGCGTGATACAGGATAAATAAATAACACGGATAAATTCATAGATGTTAAATGTGAACAATCTACCATGATACAAATGAAAGTGAACGCTTGACCATTGTCTGCATACGTACACGCATGCATCAAGAATCAAGAAATAAAGGTAGCAGAGCGACATGAGGCTGGGATGGATTGTCCACATAGGAATGTACTTGACTGTAAACCTGTGCAAGTGACAGTTTCCCTTTGCTGTATATCATTTATTAATTGATTACTGATTCACTGATTTGTTCCTCCACAAAAGAACACTGACTCCCCACTTAACTAATCACTTAAGAGGTGATTTATACCCCACAGTAAATCTTTGGAGAACACATAAATGGACACCGTGGAAAGGGAGGAGCAATGCCTCTGTGTTAATGGCTGGAAGAGATAGACAGAGCTGGCACTGTTATTGAGATGTAACTGGTCTTTTCAATGGCCAAAGGAGAAAAATGGAATAAATTTAATGACAAGACAATAGAGTAATGCATATGGGGGAGGGTTTAAAAAATTAATTGCAACAACAAGTGTCTACAGGTACTCACTGGTGTCTCATTGACAATACCGGTCGACTATATGTCATGCCTTGTCAGTAGTTTAAGAACTGTGTCATAAGGAAGTCATCCCTATTCCTCCTCATTTAGTGTGGGTGAGAATCAATATCTTTACATGAATTAGTTAGCTGGTAACACTATTAGAAAATGCCTATACAATTCCCATTGTTTAGCATCAGTACCATAGGCTGGAATAATAACGGGCAGTATGGCCAAGTATCTTTTGTATCTTTACTCACAGTTCCAGGGTAGTGTCAGAATTATACCACATGAATACTGACCCATCATAATACAGGTAACTCCTGCCATATCTCGTGGTAACAATCTGTTTCTGTTCCACTTATGCATATGAATGGATGCCTTACAATCACAACCACTGTTAGGGAAATAGTTCAACATCACGTTCAGAGTGCATGCGTTTTCAGCACCAAAACTCAATAAAGAGATAATGTATACCACCATAGTGGTACAGAGATACAGAGAAGCAATCCTTAAATGATCCACAGCACAAGGAATAAAACCACAATCAGGAGTGATGAAATTCCCTTAAGGGGCTCCGGAAAGTCTCAAAATGATGAAAAGTTCAATTTTTACTTTTTTGCATTTTCTGAATCTGCAGACTATTACTTTTTAATAGATATACAATTTATTCAATTCTGAAGACTACAACTATTTTTAAATTTTTTTTGAAATGTGTTCTACATGGGCGTGACCCACTGCGGCGCTGTTAAACTGCTGTCAAATGGTGTTATTATTAACGTCCGTGTTCATCAGGTACATTTTAGTGATGTGAGATAAAGTATGTGTTGTGGCTAACCTGTGATGGTTCAATATATATCGCTGGTGTGAGTGTCGATTGTTTCATGTTTATTTACTCTGTCGTTATCTCGAAAATATTCGTAATTAATTCTGTTTCTTGAGTCTCTGTTTTGTTGAAGTATAATAATGAGTAAAAGTAAAGTTATTAGAAATCCTCTGAAGGCTTTTAAGAAAAGGAGGAATGTTGGAAAGCCAAAGGTATTTAGAAATATGGGAATGAAGATAGGTTCTAACATGGTACGAGCGATGCTTGCTTTAGACAAGGAACGCCTTTGGGCTGCAGACAGGGCTGTAAAGAGTCTAGAAATACAAGTAAGAGGAAACAGGAGGAGGAACAAGAGGAAGCTGAAGGAGGAGTTTGCTGAGGATGAAGATAATCCATCCTATGGACCTGGAATGCACTAAAAAGTTAATCCAATCTTTGTCGCTCGATTCCCAAAACTTTTATTTTCTCATACTAATTACATGTTTTCTAAGGATCTTCCAAACATATTTGTTTCAGACTTTCAGTAAATGTTACACAGTACCTTCTGCATAATTTAACACAGCCTTTTTCCAAAAAACGGTATATTTTTGAATATATAAATAAAAAATTGCAAAAAAATGTTGTGAATTTTCATTACAATTGAAAAAAAATCATCTTTAATAACTGAACTAAAATTTTGTAAAATCCCTGTGTTAAGTTGTAGCCCATATTCCAATAAATAATCTGTAAAAAGTTCAACTTCCTACCTCAAATACTTTGTGAGGAAAGATGTAATTTATAAGCGTTATTTTAACATTGCAAGTATAGGGCATTCCGGAGCCCTTAAAGTATTTTAAACATAAGTTACACTTTTTTAATGAACAAATAAGAAATGATACACCACATCTAACATCATCAAGTATACTCTCTCACATTTTGTAATACTCAACAGCAATGAAATACAGGGTGTCCATAAATTATCTTTGCAAATTAAGACTTTAGTAACTTTAAAACTATACTAGATATTAACAAATGGTTTTCAATATGTGATTAGATAACACATAAATTTTATTTTACCTCCCAGGTGATGCAATTCTGGCACAAAATTGAACTTCAAAACCTGATAAAATGTGGACACTGCAGGAGAAAGCTCAGTGTGTAGCCTGGTTCATTTTGAACAGGATATGGAAAGCAACAATGTCCCAACCAGCTATTCAGTTTTGGTATATTTCATTTATGGAAACAGGCAATGTTGTCCATAAGAAGGTGGCGGCTCACCCATCTGTTTCAGATGCCAGTGTGGACAAGATACAACAGGCATTTGCAAGGAGCCTGACAAAATTGGTGTGTACGACAACCAGAGAATTGGAAATGAGCAGATCAACAGTGAGAAATGTCTTGCATAAGATGTTATGGCTGCATCCCTACAAGATGCAGTTGCTTCAGGCATTAAAGCCTATGGATAAACCTTGTTTCTCTGACGAGGCAATGTTTCATGTATCTAGCAAATCGAATCATCATAACGTTTGTATATGGGGCTCACAGAATCCTCATATTGCACATTAAATGGAAAGAGACAGTCCCGAGGTCAATGTCTGGTACAGATTGATGCACAGTTGTATCACTTTCTCATCATTTTTGCTGTCAATGGTGGTGTTTACCTGGACTTGTTACGAGAGTTTGCTGTGGCACGACTGGAACATCTGAAACCTGATTTCATATTCCAGTAGGATGGGGAACAACCCCATTGGTCCCTAAACGTTTGTCAATTTCTAGGTGAAAAGTTTCTGGATGGATGGATTGGACAAGATGGTCCAACTCAGTGGCTGTCATGATCCCTTGACCTCACACCACTGGACTTCTTCCTGTGGAATTTTATAAAGGATCTGATGTACCAAACTAAGGTTAGAGCCCTACAGTGCTTGAAGGCACACATTTGGAAAGCATTTGTACATGTCATCATGGAGATATCGAATCGTACATAGAGAAAAATAGAATTCTGACTAGATGTTATCCGTACCACTAAGGGTGCACATATTGATGTGTATGAGTGAGGAAACAAAGCTATGAGTTACCACATGTTGAAAACCATTTGTTAATATCTAGTATAGTTTTATAGGTATTAAAGCCTTAAGTTGTAAAGATAATTTTTGGACACCCTGTATTTTGCTCACAGTGGTGTTAAATTCATTACACAATATAAAATTATACTATAACTCATAGTTATGGCTAGGCTCAGGGGAGATGGGCTGTCATGCCCTCAGAATCAACATACACAGAACACAGTACATCACAATGCAAAAATAGCAACTCAAAGCTCAACAGTTTTATGTTAGTGCAAGTGAAATACATGAAATAACATGCATTGTCAGTAACCACAGCAGCAGCAGCAGCAGCAGGAGTGATTAGTTCATCGTTATTAGTTCCAGATCAGCTTTCGTTGTACTATGAGATTTACTCTTGTGTGATATGGTTGATGCTTTTACCTCAAATAAAAGTGTGTTAAATTCTATGTTGCATCCTACATATTGCTACTAGAAACTGCTTTTCATTATTCATATGTGTTTAGTAACTCTCTCAAGTGTCTCCTACTAATACTCGATAAATCATCGATGCTACCAAATGTGTAACTAATGTATAGCTTATCTCATCTACGAATAGTTCACGTACTGTATCTCAGTCCTTAACTGTGTAGTTTTATGAGTCCCCTGCTTATAATCTTCTGATCTCTCTGTCATGCCCTGTTTTTCGTTCTGCAGGTTGATGATCCCGGTAAGCAGCAGCTACAGCAACGTCTTCTGCCATGAACTTACCTTTGATGCTCATGGACTCAGCTGTAGTGTAATAGCTGATAATTATCTAACAAAAATTTTTGAGAAATGTTGTATCCCCCTCAGAATGGTATTTGGCACAATTTCTAATAATTTCTATTAGTTTCCTGTTTTTGGTTTAATGGCTAAAATGAAATTGTTGTTTCCATGACCGTACATATCTGTGCTTGAATGACTGATGCCTGTTGACATGCAAGACAGAGAAACAGCCAACCTGCTGCTAAGTTAGCTGACTGAAATCCATTCTCCAGTCTGTTGCAAGTGTGCTTTATGGACATTATTGTGGGTGCTTGTGGACTGTCTTTTATGTCTGCTTTAGCTATGTAGTTTCTTAAGCACTACCTTGCACTGTGTAGTAAGGAAATGACTTGTGAATGTGAGCATATTAAATCTACAACATAGTGGAATGTAGTTGCACCATGTGCTTTGCTATTAGTATTTTGGTGATTGGTAATGAAGTGTTTTGTAGCATTGTATAATTTGTTTAGCCATGTTATGGGGTACAGTGGATCATCTCACTATCCTTGCATGTACCAAAATTTTTCATAATAATTCCTAGATTTCCAGAAGGTTTTTGATACCATTCCTCACAAGCGACTATTAATCAAATTGCGCGCATATGGAGTATCGTCTCAGTTGTGTGACTGGATTTTTGATTTCCTCTCAGAGAGGTCACAGTTCATAGTGATTGATGGTAAATCATCGAGTAGAACAGAAGTGATATCTGGCATTCCGCAAGGTAGTGTCATAGGCCCTCTACTGTTCCTGATTTACATAAATGATCTAGGTGATAATCTGAGCAGCCCCCTTAGATTTTTTGTAGATGACGCTGTAATTTACCGTCTAGTAAAATCAATAGATGATCAATTCCAATTACAAAATGATCAAGAGAGAATTTCTGTATGGTGCAATAAGTGGTAATTGGCACTAAACAAAGAAAAGGGCGAGGTCATCCACATGGGTACTAAAAGAAATCCGATAAATTTTGGGTATATGATAAATCGCACAAATCTAAGGGCTGTCAATTTGACTATATACCTAGGAATTACAATTACGAGCAACTTAAATTGGAAAGACCACATAGATAATATTGTGGGGGAAGGTGAAACAAAGCCTGCGCTTTGTTGTTAGAACACTTAGAAGATATGACAAACCCACTAAAGAGACAGCCTACATTATACTTGTCCGTCCTCTGCTGGAATATTGCTGCGCGATATGGGATCCTTACCAGGTAAGATTGATGAAGGACATCTAAAAAGTGCAAAGAAGGGCAGCTCATTTTGTGTTATCGAGCAATAGGGGTGAGAACGTCACTGATATGATACACGAGTAGGGGTGGCAGTCACTGAAACAAAGACAGTTTTCTTTGCTGCGAGATCTATTTACAAAATTTCAATCACCAACTTTCTCTTCCAAATGTGAAAATATTTTGTTGACACCCACCTATGTAGGGAGAAATGATCATCATAATAAAATAAGAAATCAGAGCTCAAACGGAAAGATTTAGGTGTTCTTTTTCCCATGCGCCATTCGAGAGTGGAATGGTAGAGAAGCAGTATGAAAATGGTTTGATGAACCCTCTGCCAGGTACTTAAGTGTGAATTTCAGAGTAACCATGTAGATGTAGATGTAGTGTCTTCTTTCGGTCTTGAGGCTCCACTTACATTCAGCAGTTTAACAGGAGGCTTATATAGCATGGTTTACCAGATCTTGGGGGAGGCCTGCTTCAAGCCCTAACACAGGTATTAAGCAGCAGAAAGGGTTAGTGGTGGTCTTTTTCACAAAGTGGGGCATGTGGCAAGTCTCACCCTCACAGCTGTGCGGACCGTAACTGTAACTAAACAAACAACATATTTTGTTTAATATGTTTCTGATGGCCTTAAGGTGGTGGCCCAGTCCCTTTACTTCAGCCATATGGACAGTGGGTAGTAGCTTGTTGAGTTTAGATGGAGAGTTCATAGGTCTTCGTGAACTGCCTCATGAGCATACACCCAATTGATTCATAGACATGACTATTTGTGGTATGCTGAAGCAACATGCTGATCCTAATCTGAACGTAATTTGTTGACAGAGTATGACAGTATTTGGACAACTGTCTCATGGACATATTCGTGATGACCATTAGCTATCAGATGAAAAGTGTGGCTCTCTATTATTTGATTCATAAAAATTTGCATACTTATATGAATAAGACAGACATAAAATTAGTTTCTTGATTGGTCAAGATAGTGTCAGGACTTCTGTACAGCAGAAGTAAATGGTAGACAAAGACACACAAACCAGTTTCTCCAGTCAAGTCTGCAAGAGGTACTAGAATTAGGTACTTGGGAAAATGATAGGTGATGAATAAGATGTCTTTATTATGCTCTGTGGGAAGGGGCCAACAATATCCCAAGTGACATTTTGAAATGACCTTGTAGCTTCTGGGAGGGTCTGCAAGGGAATTTTGGTCCTTGATTGGGATGCCCTTTGAGCACAAGGCAGGTAATTCTGTAAGTATTTCAGAACATAGGTCTGTCTACCTTTCCATCAGAAGTGGGAAGCTATCCAAGCACTTGTAACATGTCAGCCATTATGGCATGCTTGCAAATTGTCATGAGATTGCGTCATGATGTGCTGTTGTAATTCTTAATTATGTTACCCAGCCGGAACTTACTGTATAAGATACCATCTTCTATAACAAAATCTGAGAGGGAAGCATACCAGTGACATTCTACAACTCTTTCTTGTGCATCTTTTAGTTCTTCTATCAAATCATCATCTTTCAGGACAACCTTCTCCACTGAGTTAAGAGACTACTGGAGACCTTTGAGCTCAACATCCACACAAGGGCAGTGTGGTCAGTGAGCGCAATAAATTTTTTCCCATAAAAATAACATTTGAAATAGTTTACACCAAAACAAGGGCTAACAACCTGCCTGGAAATAAAACCTATAGGTCTTTCTTCACCATTATATTCCTGACTAAGGTTAGCTCCAAATTTTTATTTTTCTAATAGCTGCTGTACACTCCTCTGTCCACTCAAACATAGTGCCTTTCTTCTACAACTTTGTCAATGGTTTAGCCACTATGGTACAATTCTTCACAAAACAATGGTAATAGTGCAACCAAGAAATGATTGCAATGCTTTAACCTTAGTGGGAAATGGAAAATTCTCAGCTCCTTCTGTTGGTCTTGCATCTGCTTGGCTCCGTCTGTACTAATAATATGTCCCAAGTAATGAATCTGTGATTTTGCAAAAGAATTTTTCTCTACTTTCAAGCTTAAATGTACACTTTGCTACCTTGACACACATTTCTTAATCCCTCCAGATGTTCCTCAATTGTTCTTGGAAAAATTATGATATCTAAATATACACTGATGCACCAAACAAACTGGTATAGGCATGCATATTCAAACACAGGGATGTGTAAACAGGCAGAATACGTGCTGCGGTTGGCGACGCCTATATAAGACAAGTGTCTGGTGCACTTGTTTGATCAGTTACTGCTGCTACTATGGCAAGTTATCAAGATTTAAGTGAGTTTGAATGTTGTGTTATAGTTGGCCCATGAGCGATGGGACACAGCATCTCTGAGGTAGTGACGAAATGGGGATTTTCCCATATGACCATTTCACGAATGTACCGTGAATATCAGGCATCAGGTAAGACATCAAGTCTCTGACATCGCTGCATGCAGAAACAGGTCCTGCAAGAATGGGATCAATGATGACTGAAGAGAACCGTCCAACGTGACAGAAGTGCAACCGTTCTGCAAATTGCTCCAGATTGCAATTCTGCGCCATCAACAAGTGTCAGCATGTGAACCATTCAACGAAACATCATTGATAGGAGCTTTTGGAGCCAAAGGCCCACTTGTGTACCCTTGATGACTGCATGACACATAGCTTTACACCTCGCTTGGGCCCATCAACACTGACTTTAGACTGTTGATGACTGGAAACATGTTGACTGGTCGGACGAGTCCCATTTCAAATTGTATTGAGTGGATGGACGTGTACGGGTATGGAGACAACCTCAACCTCATGAATCTATGACCCTGCATGTGAGCAGGGGACTGTTCAAGCTGGTAGAGGCTCTGTAATGGCGTGGGGTATGGGCAGTTGGAATGATATGGGATCCCTGATACATCTAGATATGACTCTGGCATGTGACGTGTACGAAAGCATCCTGTCTGATCACCTGAATCCATTCATGTCCATTGTGCATTCCAACGGACTTGGGCAATTCCACCAAGACAATACAACACCCCACACATCCAGAGTTGCTACAGAGTGGCTCCAGCAACACTCTTCTTAGTTCAAACACTTCCGCTGGCTACCCAACTCCCCAGACATGAACATTATTGAGTATATCTGGGATGCATTGCAACATGTTGCAGGATTCATGGTGCCAGTTCCCTCCAGCACTACTTCAGACATTAGTAGAGTCCATGTCATGTTGTGTTAAAGCATTTCTACATGATCTTGGGGATTGTACACGATATTAGGCAGGTGTACCAATTTCTTTGGCTCTTCAGTGTGCAAGACACATTCATCTAAATATACAAGAAATATAGTGGATTTCAAACCTCTCAACAACAGGTCAGCAAATTTGGAAAACAGCAGGCACATTCTTAGACCAAAAAACATGCTTAAAAACTCATACTGTCCAGAAGGTAACACATGAGAAGTCTTTGGTCGATCTTGTAGTGCAATTGGAATTTGATGGTAAACAGAGCGCATGTCACAGGTGGTACAATACTTACAATTCCCTAATCTGTCCTATGATTCATCAATATGGGGTAGAGGGTAGATATCCTGTGTTATGACTTTTTTCCCATTGATTGACTTCTTTGGTACTATGGTAACTAGGGGCAATCATGGACTTCCAGAAGTTTGAATTATCCCTGTGAGCCAACTGTTGTTGAATAATATTCTCAACAATGGATTGTAGATGACATGGTAGTCTGTAAGACTTCTGAGCAATTGGCCTTGCATCTTCTGTGGGAAATTTGTGTTGTAGAAGTCAGTTGCTGGCAAATACTGCTGTTCCTTGAATAACCATGCCTATTTCTCCAGAACTGGGTCAAAAATATTCTGTTCTGTCTGTCTGTGATTGTCCCCAGTTGTCATAGTATGTAAGAAGCCAATCAGTTGGGAAAAAGCCTGTTGTCCGTGCATAAATTCTCATACAACTCATTTCTTAGTAAGGGTTTTATGGTGCAAACACTTCTTACTGACATCTGCTCCTTTTTGTTTTGTTTAAACTGTTGTTCACACTGAACTTCTGCTTTCATTACTTCTATACCACCAACAAGTATAGTTCCACATGGAAGCTCTATATCTCTTTGGCCAAACTTAACACATATTGGTACAGCCAGAAAACCAAATTTCAGTGGTATCTGGGTTTTGACATCAATCCAGAAAACTTTTCGCATACCTCTGCTGACTGCAAGAGCGCTGTTAGTTTTTAACAGCCACATACACAGTTCTGTTGGAGTCTGTGGAAGCAAGGGTGGATAGCATGGCCTGTCCCGTGTCATTTTTCCTCTGTGCATTTTCATCACATGTGTTATCTTGTGTAGTACTCTGCTGTTGGTAATTCTGCAGGCAGCCGTTGCTTGTGTGAATTATTGTACAACATTAGATACAACACTGTGTCCAATACTGCTCAGCTGTGTCCTTTACTTTTCCATACGGTTGGAAATTTGAGTCATTTACAAAAACACGGCATGGCTCATCATTTCGCACAAAGGTTGAATCACGTCCAACCACTTCTTCTCACAACAGAGCCAATTTCATGGCTTTATCTAATGGGATAGGGGAGGGCACTTTAACTTCAATACAAATCTGTGGATTTATTCCATGAATGAATACATCAGTTCCTCTCGCCTCAGCTTCTTCGGTTAGTATTTCATAACATGTGGCAGCCTTCTCCAGTGCATACATAGGACAGGATACAGTTCGTATTCAAGCTGCAAAAGCCTCAAGATCTTTACCATTTTTCTGGCACAAAGTGGACAAAAGATCTCTGTAATAACTAACTCCTCTTTTGCTAACCCCCTTGCCAGGATATCTAATGTTCTCGCATCACATAATGCAGGAAAGTTCCACTTTGGCTAACAGCAACTGCAGTTCATCTGACCCAGAACATAAATTGCTAAAGCAAACAATGGTCTGTAAAAAAGTAGTAACATTCACACAGGGCTTCCCTGAAAAGGGCAGAAGCAGAGCAACAGCCAGAAAAGTGCTGATTAACCCTACGTGTGAGGATGCCGATGGAGACTTCTGTTTTAATTTTTGTACACGAGATAGGCAATCTCGAGTAGGATAGCAGGGCTCCTACAATGACAGCTAAACAGGTGATGCATCACTATCCGTGCCTTGAGTCGCAAATGGTGAGCACTTTTTCCAAAACACAATGACAGAAGTCGAGAAAAGTTACAGGAACTTGGTAGCCCACATCTGTATTATGAATATGGGCTTCTAATGTGACGTGGCACAGCTAATAAGCAGTAGGACAGCAGGGTTCATCTTTGCCCAGATAGTGATCTTATCACATATGGTGTCAGGTTACATATCCGGTGTCAGGTTACACATTTGGGTTCCTTGGTGCCTGCACTACCTTTCCTACAGGGAATCACTGGAAACTGACCAAGGTTAACTGTGGAAGCCCCACATAGGCAATTTTGCAAGTTATATTCAAGGTCATGATGTAACTCTATAGTCGGCATGACATATAAATTGTGGGAAATCCATCTCAGTCAATGAGAGCACAATAAAACACAATGGACCAATAGGAATCGAGCACTCCCTCCTCCTCCCCCTTATCGTCTTTTATAACTAGCGCAACTGTGTGTAGCCCTCTTCATGAGAGGGAGATGCAATTTTATTATAATCAATAGCAAATTATCATCAGTAATGTACACACACACAATGATGTAACTAATTAACTAACAGTTTATTATGAACAATTTTATTTTTTTCAATATATTTTTTACAGTTATTTGTTATTGCTTATTAACATTCATTCTTTTTATTTTTAAGACACACACACACACACACACACACATATATATATATATATATATATATATATATATATATATATATATATATATATATATATATATATATATTGCTTATTAACATTAATTCTTTTTATTTTTAAGAAACACACACACACACACAAATTCGTCCACTTGGGCTTCACAGTGCAACTGCTCACATGCTCACGATAAAAGAAACGTCTCTCACAAAATTTCGTCCGGCGAGTACATCCGATGGAAAAAGGATGTTAAAGAGTGTCAATCTGGCAACCACATGTATGGTGACAACCTCTGTTGTCAGCACATGTTAGTCACGCTGTACAGTTGGTGCAGTGGATAGAGTTTTGAGTTAGCATGCAGGAGGTTGATGGTTCGATCCTGGTTTGAGGCGTATGTTTTTCATTTGGTAAATGTAGCCCATGTGGTATGGATCTGGCATCTTACTAATCAACAGCGATTGCAGCGGGTCCTCTAGAAAACATTTGCACTTACGAAACTACAATCGTAGAAATGGAAGATTGGTCAGCTTTGAAAGAAGCCCTTTCCACATCATGGGCATGAATTTATTCGCACTACTTCATCAATTAGATGCAAAACCTGTTTTCTTCGTACCCTCCACCAATGGTTCCATAGATCAGTATCAACTATTATTCTTGCCTCGTTCAGCTCCATTACATTTCATTAGAGCCTTACGTTACCAGTAAGACTAGCAACGTGCTTTGCGAATAATGTCCAAACTCGGTTTCTATTTGTACGTGTTATCACCATGGTCCCACTAATTACACCTTTCAACATTGAGTCTGGTAACAGCATTCTGTTCAGTACGAATCTCAGTGCATTATTATTATTATTATTATTATTATTATTATTATTTCTTTCCTTTCTCAGACGTTATGTCTGGTTAAAAATGGAAAGTGACGCGGACCTTGATCAAGTGTGACTTCCTTTTAACTGTACGGTGTATGTTACATTGCATTTAGGACTTTTGGGTAATTGAACATGTATCAATAATTACAGATTTCTGTAGTTGTATATATACGTTTGGATGTAGCTGTATTGTGTTGATTTACTGGTGGATATTTTGTGGTACGACTCCTGTAGTTGATAGTATAATTGGTATAATGTCAACTTTATCCTGATGCCACATGTCCTTGACTTCCTCAGCCAGTTGGATGAATTTTTTAATTTTTTCTCCTGTCTTCTTCTGTATATTTGTTGTATTGGGTATGGATATTTCAATTAGTTGTGTTAATTTCTTCTTTTTATTGGTGAGTATGATGTCAGGTTTGTTGTGTGTTGTTGTTTATCTGTTATAATGGTTCTGTTCCAGTATAATTTGTATTCATCATTCTCCAGTACATTTTGTGGTGCATACTTGTATGTGGGAATGTGTTGTTTTATTAGTTTATTACCTGTCCATTATTATTATTATCTTATTGATGGGATAGTGGAGACATCACATCTATTACCATTAGAGAAACAGCATAATTCAAAACTAAACATTTCACAATTAGCACTGTCGGGATGAATCTTGCAGAACAATATCTGTCAGAGGGGTAACACATGTTAGGTGGAACAGTGTGCAGGACTGATGGCGTGTTTATACTGTATGTGCTGTCCACCAGACAGGGACTAGTTGCGAGTAATGTGCCCGTGACAGACTCCAATGTACATGCATACACGTATCGAATTTTCTCATTGTAAACCTCTAAATCAATGTGGCAGACGTATGGCATACACAAGTGATGAATACACGGATATGCTTCTGGTTCTTGGTGCATCTGACAATGAGACTGGTGTTGCCACCCATGAAAATGCTGCTAGATATTCTCATTGACACCATACAGATAAAAATGTGTTTCATCATCTGGAGTTGCACCTTCGGGAATCAGGTTCTCTCCTTCCCCCATCGCATGACAGAGGTTGTCTGTGGACTCAACATACTCCAGCTACTGAGGAAGCTATTCTGGAGGTCAGACAGCAAGAACCTCAGCGAAGTACATGTAGTGTAGCAAGGCAGCTGCGTGTTTTGCAATGCACGGTCATTAACGTGCTGCACTAACATGGACTGCAGCCCTATCATTATGCTTTCACACAACACCTGCATCCTGCAGATTGCCATCAGTGGATGAAATTCTGTGAATGGTTCTAACAACGAGAGGAAGCCAATGACGACTTCATAAACACCATATGGTCGGATGAAGCTGCATTCACTCGTGAGGGTGTCTTCAATATGCACAATGCCCATCATTGGTGTGAGGTTAACCCACGTCATCTGCGACCACGGATATCAAGAATGCTTTGGTATCAACATCTGGGCCGAAATATTGGGCGACAGGTGTTTGGGGCCCTACATGTTACCTGACCAGTTGACTGCACAAAGGTATCATGCATTTCCCTGCCTGTTGTGCTGGAAGATGTTCCATTACATGTTCAGCAGAGGATATGGTTCCAACATGACGATGAGCCTCCACACTCCGGAATTACTGTGCATCAGTATTTGGACAGAACTCATATGTGGAGGTCCAGTTGTATAGCGACAGCATTCACCTACCTAAATCTCCTGGATTTCTTCCTGTGTGGACACCGGAAGGAGCACGTGTACTCTACTCTGCCGATGAATGTGGAAGAATTGGCAGCGTGTGTTCATCCTGCTCTTGTCACTGTGGATGCAACTTGGCTGCGAAGGGTCCAAAGTTGTATGCTCCAACGGGTTGTGCAGTGTTTGGACGTGCAGGGAGGTCACTTTGAGCATCTGTTGTCCTGAGGACAATGTATTCTGTTGTGAAGGTCATGCAGTCATTAATATGGACATTATTATTGTCACTGGTTGCTAATGTGTGACATCTGAGTGCTCATATTACATGTACGAGGTGTACAACTTTGCTTCCGCCGTTTGCTGATAGGTGGTGACAACGGTAAGTAGCGGTCAAAAGAAACAGATTGCAGATGTCAGGCAATTAACTTGGATGTCAGACAACAAAACCTCATTCAAACATTAGTTTAATTGTGTCTGCATCATAAAGTTGTTCTTGATTGAAAATGTCAGTTTACGAGCCTAATTCTCGTCATTTGCAGGAGTTGTTACTATTTTGTTTCAATACGAAGAAAACAGCGGCTGAGTCTCATCGAATGCTCTCAAGTACATACGGTAAGGACACTATTAGTGAAAGAACATTCCGTGAGTGGTTTCAACACTTCAACAATGAAGAACGGTGATTTCAACGTCATAGACTGGCACAGTGGTGGAAGAGAGAATGTTTTTGAAGATGCAGAATTGGAGACATTGCTGAATAAAGACTCACGTCAGACGCAAGAAGAATTGGCACGATTAGTGGGAGTGAAACAGCAAGCCATTTCAAAATGTCTCAAGGCTATAGGCATGATTCAGAAAGAAGAAACTTAGGTCCTGTATGACCTGAAACCAAGAGACGTTGAACATCGTTTGTGTGTTTGTGAACAGTTGCTTCAGAGGCAAAATCGGAAGGGATTTCTGCATCGCATTGAGACCGGGGACAAAAAATGGGTTCATTATGATAACCCTAAACACAAAAAAATCATGAAGATATCCCGGCCATGCTTCCACGTTGATGATCAAACCGAATATTCATGGCTCCAAGCTAATGCACTGCATTTGATGGGACCAGCACGGCGTTGTATACTATGAGATGTTAAAACCAAGAGAAACAATCACGGGTGCTCATTATTGAATGAAATTAATGCATTTGAGCAGAGCATTAAAAGACAAACAACTGCAATACAGCAAGAGGCACGATAAAGTGATTTTGCAGCAGGACAACGCTCAACCTCCCATTGCAAAAGAGGTCAAAATGTACTTGGAAACATTAAAATGGGAAGTCCTACCCCACCTGCCGTATTCTCCTGACATTGCTCCCTCTGACTATCACCTGTTTAGATCAATGGCAAATGGCCTGGCTGACCAACACTCCCCCCATCTCATGAAGAAGGCACAAATTGTATTGATTTGTGGATCGCTTCAAAAAATGAACAATTTTTTTGACGCAGGATTCGTACACTGCCCGAAAGATGGGAGAAAGTAGTGGCCAGCGATGGAAAATACTTTGAATGATACATGTGTAACCAGTTTGTTTCATTAAAGCCTCAAATGTTGGGGAAAAAATGGCGGAAGCTAAGTTGTATACCTTGTAGTATCAATGACAAGTAGATGTTTTATTGAACTGTGCTATCATCTTTAGCATCTCGAAATTGATATTGTTTTTGTAGTTGTTCTGTCTGATGACAGGTCATTTGTTTCAACTGTCTATTTTGTATATGTCTAACCACATATTTGTTTCCAGAATGAGATTTTCACTCTGCAGCGGAGTGTGCGCTGATATGAAACTTCCTGGCAGATTAAAACTGTGTGCCCGACCGAGACTCGAACTCGGGACCTTTGCCTTTCACGGGCAAGTGCTCTACCATCTGAGCTACCGAAGCACGACTCACGCCCGGTACTCACAGCTTTACTTCTGCCAGTACCTCGTCTCCTACCTTCCAAACTTTACAGAAGCTCTCCTGCGAACCTTGCAGAACAAGCACTCCTGAAAGAAAGGATAGTGCGGAGACATGGCTTAGCCACAGCCTGGGGGATGTTACCAGAATGGGATTTTCACTCTGCAGCGGAGTGTGCGCCGATATGAAACTTCCTGGCAGATTAAAACTCTGTGCCCGACCGAGACTTGCGGAGACATGGCTCAGCCACAGCCTGGGGGAGAATCTCTTCATTTCTTACCTTATCAATCTACCTAATTTTCAGAATTCTTCCATAGTACCATATCTCAAATGCTTTGATTCTCTTCTGTTCTGGTTTCATTACCATACAATTCTGTGAGCCAAACATATATTCTAAGAATTTCCTTCCTCAAATTAAGGCCTATGTTCTATACTAGTAGACTATTTTCGGCAGGAGTGCCCTCTTTGCTAGTGATATTTGTTTCCAGAATGAGATTTTCACTCTGCAGCGGAGTGTGCGCTGATATGAAACTTCCTGGCGGGTTATTTTGCTGCCTTAGTAGCAAAATTCCTTACTTTTGTCTACTTCGTTTCCCCAACCATTACGTTAAGTTTCTTGCTGTTCTCATTTGTGCCACTTGTCATTACTTTTGTCTTTCTTCAATTCGCTCTCAGCCTATGCCTATGGATATTCCCAAAGGAGGGTCAGAAAGGAAAACAAAGGCTAAGGATTTTAGAACCTAAAGAGACAAAGAAGACAGACCCCAAAGACTGATACCCATCCCATCCCTACTCCAGGATTCCCTTTACGACGGGTTCTGTGTCAAGGAACCAAAGAATAAAATTGTTTGGCATACTTTACAGAATGGGCATCCTTGCACATCTAATGGGATAAACACAACATAGACATATATGCTATGATCTGACTGCACATATATGAGATGTGTGCAAGCCTGGAAGTTGGAGTTGGGAGTCTGAGGGAAACAGCTCAAATTTTTAACAAAAACTGCATCTGTACACACAAAACGTGTTGCAAAGCACGTTCTATGACAGTGGTCTCCAACTACGGCCCGCAGGCCAACACTGGCCTGTGGACACCAACAATCTCGTCCACAGTGACAGGTCAGAAATGCGGCCCACAACTGAACCTTGCGTACTGAGCAGCTCCCATAATGGGTTGTTCACAAATCTAAATAACTGACTCGCTTAATGAATGATGTTTTGCACAAAGAGTCTGTTTAGTGTTACTTTTCCGTCTTTAACAAACATTTCAAAAAGCACATTCTGGTCTGGATTGGTCTCTTTGGCTACTATAATTGTTTGCCAAGTCATGCATTCTCCTATAAACTGATGTTCTATAAAGTAAAAGCTCTGACAATGCTGTATTCAGTCAGCTGTACTGATTGAAATGTACCTCGTCCTACAATTGATGTCACCTGTATCACTGCTCAGGCTTCCATAACAATGTTGCAAATTCTCTGCAATGATGTTGCAAGTTTTTTTCTTTGATGATGCATGGTAACGCTTTCCCTTGCAGTATCTGTTAATGAATTTCAATTTCGATTTGTCATTGTTAACTAACACGAACTCATTAAAGATGCTGATAGGGCACACTACAAATTTAATTAAGGATAATGCTATGTCTCTTTTTTCACAAATTTTGAAGCATGGACATGAACAAATATCTTGAGACAACTTGCTTCTAAAATAGAATGTACTATACTATAAACAAAAAATTACAATACTGTATTATAAATCAGTTAGAGCATCTATTTTTTGGAATGGAATGCTTTGGCCAATTCTACATGGATTCCTAAGTAAAAAGGTGCTTCAGTTAATGAGTGTTAATTATTAGTAAGATTCAGGAACAACTCATATTCATTAAGTGAAGTGACACTGTATACGTAAAATTTACAAAGCAAATAAATCATACAAAATATGTACAATAGTCAGTTGTTTTTATTTGATGACCAATTAAAATATACATTAACTGACATATATAATGTAATTGAACATTTTAGCTGTAATTAAGTATGTGAGATTTCCTGAAAATTTACTGTACCTAAGTGACACTCATAGGCAATTCTCAAAATGAAAGTAAGCATTGTAATTATGATTAATGAGATTTATATTGATGTAGTTTACCATTCACAATTGTCTGCAGTTGTAGATTGTTTACTAGTGAAAATTATCAAGAGCAACTTTTAAAGCTCATCAGTTAGTTTGGATCTCCAAATATTTTTTTGTATATTTCACGTTGAGAACCTCTTTCCCCCCACAGAGATAAGTAGTACCGAACATGGAAAAAAGCCTTGAGCCGACTTGTGCAACTGACCAAACTGTGAGTGGAAGACTCAAAAAATTCCAGCAATGCTAGATTGAAGCATTTATCTTTGCATAAAATGCGTTACATTGTGCATCAACCATTTCCATTTGAAGTTTGAGGCGAGAGTTTTTATAAAGGCATTAAAAGGATTTCGAAAAAATTTTATATTATTTGCAATGGTATCAAAATCTGAAAAATGAGAGTAAAAAATTATTTTTAAAGCACTTAAAATTTCAATTACGGAATGTACTGGAAATGGAATCTCTGATTGCCAGCTTAATGCTTGGCGTGTATTAAAATTTGCGAAATTTTTTTTTTCATTTGAGATTGAAACATAACGTTTTTTTGTCAAAAGAATTTAATGTCAGTGTACAGATCACGCAGTAGCTAGTTTTCTCCTTATAACTTTAAATTTAGGTCATTCATATGTTTAGTTGAATCTGTAAAAGATAACAACTTTCGTAACAACTCACTGTTATGTAACTCAGCCAGAAGATGATGCCTTTCATTCAAGAATATTTTGATTATCTTTTGGAGATCAGATGTTTTCCACATCTACACCAGTGCAATGCTGTATAGTATGATAAGTCATTTTCATTAATAAACTTGTGGAATCGGCAATGACTACAAGTATGTGATATTATATAATTAATAAATATCCAGTTAAATAATTTTGTCAATAATTGATTGTTTTCAGCCTCATTATATAATTAATGGCTGACATGACTAGCTTTAAGACTTCTGACATTTCTACGCATTTTCTGCCAAAAACTGTTGAGGAATGATGCAATGTATGATTAATGGTTTTGATCCAGAGTCAAATTTCTACTGCATTTGATGTGAGAGCAGCAACTCCTTAATTTTTTCATGCCACCAACAGTTGTGGTACACATTAAGTTTTTCCACTGAAGGTCTTTTTCTGAACAGCATTTTTAATCCTTTAAAAATTCCTTCTCACAAAGCCATTATGTGAATGTTATGAATGTCACGCAGCTTTTCATAATTTTTGTTTACCCCTCAAATAAAAATTAACACCTGTGCAGTGTCTGAAACACCTGTTGACTCATTCATAGCCAACGAGAACCACTGTAAATGTTGAGTTTTCTCAGACAATTGAGTTAATATATTTTCAGCAATATCATGTACCCTTTGATCCACTGTGTTTGCTGAAAAACTGATGTTTTTAAATAAATTAACTTTTTTTGAACACATTTCAATTGTTGCAGTCATGCAGTCCTTTATTAATTTGCGTTTACCATGCGGAAACCAGCATGAGTTGCTGCTTCTTGGTCAGCATTTACTTTCTTAAACATCATTTGCTGATCTTTGAAATTAATTATGACATTTGTCGAGATTTCAAAACACCATTTCAAACATGCATATATTTTTAACTGTTAGCTTCTGGTAAATCTGGACTACCTTTGAGAATGTTTAGTGTCATAATGATGTTTTATATTGTGTTATTTGAGAACTGGTACTGTTTCATTGCACATTATAGGCATTGCTTTATTACTCGAATCAATCAAGAAATATTGATGTCCCCAATGCTCTTCAAAATTTCTGCACCACTGTCTGTCTTCTGTTTCTTTTCCATATTTACACAAACCCACACAAAAGGACATAACTGCAAATCAAAATGAAGCCAATTAATAGTATAAAGAGCAAGGGTTCTGAGAAGAATTGCACTGGATTTATCTTTAAGGCTATTTTAAATTAAATTAAACACTCACTGTTAAACACACTATCTTCAATAAGAAACTGCAGTCACAAAATCCACTAGTCTACTATATTGTGTTTTTCAGATCACACACATTGCCATTACCCACAAGATGATGCTGTCCTAATGCAGTTCTCTACTTTCCAGAAGACATCACTACTATAAATTTAGCATTGTTAGAAGCAGTCACAACAATATGTAAAGCACAGCATGTGCATCACCTATCACCACGGTTATGAAATGATCTGGCATAAGATATCTCAACCATCATCTAGCCCTGAAATGAAAATTTGTGCGTAATTCAACATTACAAAATGGTGGTGCAATGAACTATAGTCTGTCCAACTTTTCTTGAGCCATGCCAAGAGAGACCATAGGGAACAAAGAAGACACCACTATTGCTGCCACATGGTGAGGAAAGTTGTGGTGGGACGGTATTCCGCAGTGCTCATGCCATTTGCAGCTCACGCTACTTTCTGACTATTTGCTGTGTTAATGACACATAGAAGTAGCAAGGTTTCGTGGAAGATGTTACAATGACCTTCACAAGTGGTATTTATTGTTAGCAATGTATATGAAATGAAATTAAGGCCACTGCTCAAGGTCAAACAATAAGCAGCTCACTGCAGAATTACTACTGCAGTGCCACACAGTATCAGCTCATAATGACTGGAAGCAGTCGTAAGTGTCACGAAAACTTTTGAATTGTATGGAGGAAATCTGAGCAGTATTAGGGCATCAGGTCCCAAGAAAACTTAGACTATAGCTAGGTCTTGGCCCTTGGGACTTTGTGGAAGAGCCAGTGTGGCCCTTAGGTTAAAATGTTTGGAGACCCTGCTCTACAACATGACAGCCATGACATAGGTGCGTGTTTCACAACCTGTGCCATTTGGATTGTCCCTCATGACAACAGAGCCTCACAAAGCTGCCGGTGGGAAATAACATTACATCATGTGCTCAGTTCCTGCCACCCACCTGGCCTAAATTTATGTTAACTTTTGTGGTCTCAGCATTTCTTTTTAGCACCTATTCCATTTCTTTGCTCTCTTTTATTTTTATACATCTTTTATTCTGCCCTGTCTAGGACCCCCCCCCCCCCTACCACGTATAATGCACCTAGCTTTCCACTATTATAGACTCTTGCAATTTTTTCTCAGTAATCTCTGTCTTGATTATTATCCTATCTTCCACCTTTAAGCTCTCAGGTTTTCAACTCTCGTCCAGTGCAGGCACCAAAAACCAGTATTTCCTTCTCATCCCACCCCTTAAAGACTCCCCAGAGCCTAACTTCTGGGTGAGTTTTCTGTAGCTCTCTCCATTTGCTAAGCCTCACCAGTCCTTTCCCTCTTTCCCTCCTCCTTCCCCTTCAACCTTTCTGTCACAGAAGTCACTAGCATTCAAAGCTTACACACTTCTATATATTTTATTCTTCTCCTTCTGCCATTCATTGAGTAGATTTTTTATCCATCCAATTATGATTATTTATTTATTTACATTTTCTTTGTGTGGAGCCATTGTAATGATGGCTTTTGCAAATGTCAGACTTAATACTATGGTTATATTTACACTTCTAAAATACACTATATTCTGTAGCTGTTGCTTCTTATGTCTATTTTTTACATTTATCACATTACAGCTGTTACAATCACTATCTTAAAATTCGTCAAAAGAATATAAACATTTTTCTAATAGAAAAGATTTTAATTTTGTTTTAAAAACATTTCCCGTGTACGTTCTTAGAGCGTTTGGTAGCTTGTTATACCAAATCAAACCACTGATATATGGACTTCTATCAGTCATTTTTAATGTTGTTCCGTTACAGAAACAGTGACACTTTGTTCTAGTGTTGTGATCCTGTACATCACTGCCCTTGATAGCTTCTGTGCTGCACAAACACTTCACGACATGAAAATCTCTATGTTCCATCCCATGTATATGTCTTACTGCTCTTTTCTGTAGTTGCAATATTCTTTTTAAATGTACATCGGCTGCACAGCCCCATAGTTCAATTCCGTAATTGAGAAAGGGGTAAAGTGTTCCATAATAAACTAATTTCAGTGCTTTGCTGGGAACTATCTTTGCAAGATGGCTGAGGGGATATGTGGCACTACTGACTTTTCTGCATACGAAATTAATGTGGTATGTCCACCGCAAATTTTCATCAACATACCCAGGAATTTACAGTTACCATTTTCTGTTGCAGAGATATTACACACACAATTCATATTGTTGTGGTGAGAACTGACTGTTTTAAATGTCAGTAGTTGAGATTTGGTGACATTCACCTTGAGTCCCTGATCATTGAAGTACTTTGTTACTTCTGTTACACCACTAGTAGCAAGAGATTCTAACTCATTTGATTCCCTCCGATAGAATAAGATTGATGTGTCATCTGCATAGCTTACAATATGGGAGTAAATGGGTTGTGCAATGTCATTAATATATATAAGGAAGAGAAAGGGTCCAAGGATAGAGCCCTGTGGTACACAGGATAGATTAGACATTCTTAGCAATCTTACGATTACTTATTGTAATTAACTGTTATGTTACGTGTTTAAATAAATTGTAATTTCACGACATTTGGTGATCCTGGGTTTAAATGAATCAATAATAATTTCTCTTAATTAATGGATTTTTAATGAAGAAAGCAGACTAAGACAAACTAAGCTCTTCAGTATCCAATTTATTGTATATTCTTACTGTTTAAATACAAAAACAAAATAAATTAGGCATTTGGGCGGAGATAGAAGATCATATTTTAAATACAATAAAATGAATACTGGTGGCAGTCACATCTTCATTTAGTGGCTGGCAGTCAGTTCACAAGATGAGTACCACCTGCTAGAAAGAAGCAAGCAAAAAGAGTCTTAGTTTCACAGTGATCAAAAATATGACACAATAAATGCACGAAAAGTATCCAGAAATTTTATGATCTGTCAATGAAGCTATCAAAGGGCCTAGTAATTCACAATACAATCCTATAAATGTATGCACACGTTATGCTCTTCCAATGTAATCTGTAAAAAATATGATTTTTCATCAATGTATCAGCCTAAACACATCTTGATTACACATAGTGAACGTGAGAATCTTAAAAAGCTACACAATAATCTAGCTCATTGTGTTCAGAATGCACAACATACCACAGTGAAATTTGTTTTCACCTTTATGTGAACAGTTAAACTCTTTAATACTGCTAGACTTTTGTGTACATATACTGTTAATTATTGGATCAGATTATTGTCTCACAATAATGTAAGTTGAGATTGTATAACACATAACTTGACAAAAATGAGAGCAATTACTTGTTAGTTTTGCATGTTCAAAAAAGGAAACTAGTTGTCTGTTTTGTACTAATCATTCAAGTTTAAGTAGCTGCTACATACACACTGTACATTTAGCAGGATAAACTTCATAGCTTCACTTCATGGTACCTGCAAAAATCTACAGGATGGTGTTGGAATGGATCAATAAGTTCTTTTGCTGAAGATATGATATAAAGGCAGAAGTCTGTTCTATATGACACTTTTTAAAATATAATGCAAAATGCTTATCTTTATAACTTACTCACTGTATGTGTGCCTGTCAAATGGGAGTAACAGTTCAGAACCAAAGGTTAATTCCAAAATTTTTTTCTTATGAAAACAAAGCTTAAATAAGCTGTTAAATGTTACTGCTACTTGATCATATATTATTGTTAATAATAATCACCACTAATGGGTCTTGAAGAATATTGATTATTTTACTTACTTTATAAATGTCTTTATCAATACTGATGAAAGAGGTTCCTTACTCTTCTCAGAAATTTTCTTCACTCTTTAGGGTCCTGTCCTGTTTCAGTTTGCAGAATTTTTCAATTACTGTTGGTACAGAAAATTCTCCATGTACAATATTGTCTCTGGTGCGAACATTCACAGTTCCTGATGTCTTCTCTTTTTCACCAACCACTGGAAAGAACAAATATATGTTTGCATTAGTTACAGAATCGCACATTACTGTGTAATATGAGTGTGTCTTCCATTATGGCACTGCCTTTAATTAAAACAATCATTTCTTTCACATTTTCCTCTATTTTCATTCAAAAATCAAGATTTTACACATTTCTTTTATGGCACTAGCTGCCATGTTGATCTTCAGACAGTAAATGTGCATAAAACAGTTGCTTCTTTTAGTTGATCCTATGAAGGAAAATAAGCAAATGAATTGTTGCAACATGCTCTAGTCAGGGGCACTGAATTGTCTGGCATGAAAGTAGCGTAACAATGTCATACGGAGATAGGTGCTGTCCCTGTGTGACCATGCACTATGAAGTAAGAGGACATATTCAGAGTGCAAGAGTGCTCACTCAGAAAGCTGGTGAAGCAGAAGAAGCCAGCCAGCACCTCTGACAGAAACAAGAAGAGCAGAAATGACCTTATTGCCATCCAGTGGAGATACGATATTACACTGCCTATGTTATTCCAAAATTACGATGCTATTTTCCTTTGGACATGCACGCAAGTTGTAACAGGACATCATCCTTTAGCATTACTTTTCCTCAACAGTAATTATCGATAACAGTATTAGTTTTCGAATTTTGGAAAAGGAATTACTTTATAAAATATTTTAGTTTTGATGTTATAATCGATAAGTACTAGTTCTGAATGTCCAGTAAAAATTATTTTTTTAGAAACATTTGAAATTACGAATTACTGGCACACTTAAAATTTCTATTATTAATTATGCAATTCTGTACTGTTTACTGTGTTTTATTTCTGGGTTCATTTACGAAATGATAATTGAAACTAATAATGTACAGAAACTAGTAGAAATTCATTTGTTAAGAAAACTTATAAACCCTGTGGAATAGTGTTATTTCCGCAGAACATGTGAGACGTAAGCATGCCTCTGATGTGATCAGACGTCTTTTTGTGCGAACAATTTAATTTCGGTTTTGTTAATGTGAAAAATCACAATACTGTATGACATATTAAAATTTGAAAAATCAATTTACGTAGATACAACAATCTTCAAATTTATTCAGTTCAAGCCAACCATGAGGACCTGATGTGAGATTTTCAGTTTCAAGAATCAGACCCCTAGACAAAAAGAACTGGGGCCATCTCAACATGAAAAGCTAAGTAAACTTGAAAGTTCGCTCTTCTCAAATCTTCACAAAAGGCTTTGCTTATTAATTACTTGAACTGGACATTGTTTAATATGTAGATGGAATCAGGAAGGAGGGGGGAGATTACAAAATCCAAAGGAACATAGCACCGTAATTTGGATAATACAGGTACTGCAATATCATATTTATCCACCAAAACCGGACAAGTGACTTTCAAGTAAAAATGTTCTTGCCTGTTTGGGAATATACATAATGAATAGGTTGTAGACACATGGCTGAAAATATATGGAAGTTTGGGTCTGGCAGTGAGTCATGCTCTGATAGCCTTATGGTAAGGCAACCGCTCGCAGTAAATGGGATATCCAGGTTCAACTCCTGGTCCGGCACAAATTTTCATTGTCGTCATTCCATTATACAGATGATGATTGTCCGTATAGGAAATTGTGAATACATTTCATGTACCCAATGGCGATGCCCAGCTACTGTGACCTGTTATCTCTTCCAGAGATGAGTGCTGCTGCAGGAGATGTGCTGACCAGTAGAGTCTTACAAATATCCCCCAAATAAGGCACTCAGTCTCAGAGGTACTCTGTTGTCCTCAGTTGCACACCAGTGTTCTCTGTACATAACCCTACCACAGTGTGTAAGTGATGCCAACCACCACCATTTCCATTTTCTGGCTTCGATTAGAGACTACTGCTGTACTTGATGGGGTAACCAACTGTCAACAATGGACTCTGCCTCCAGTAGCAGCACCTGTTACAGGGATTGCAGGCAGATGAATTACTGCCTTTGCACTACTGGGTCTCCCTCTGGAAGACTACTTCCTGCTGGCAACCACTCTCTAAAGAGACACCTGCTCAAGCTCAGGATGGAGGCAGCCCAGCACCTCTGTCACTGCACATTCATTCCTCAAATGCTGATCATCACTGAGGGTGGACACAAGCCTTTGAAGTAGATCATGCTTGGAGCTATGGTTTGAGTATGTTCCTTCCCTGCATAGCATTCTATGCTGAAAAAGGGCCAGCAGCCTGGGTGATGTAGTCAAACATCAGCTGCAGCACACACCGCTACTCAGGCATACCTGCTGACTTTGGTTCACCGAACTCTGTGACTCACTACATCATCCTAGGGTCAGCAGCCTTCCCTACAGCAGCGACCGCACCTCTGTACCTAACACAAACAGAAGTCTAATTCAACCAGCGATGTCTTACTAGTGGTCAGTCACTTGATTCCAGTCACCACCACCACTTACAACCCACGTCTTGGCAAAAGAGGTGGCGTTACTTGATGACCTTCACATAGCAGTTTCCTCTGCAACAATAGCGGTCACACTCCAGGCCTCTACTAACTGGATAACTAAAAGTAAAATAATAACAACAACAGTAGCACGAATAACAAAACAAGGTGCACGAAAATACAAGAAAACAGCTGCTATTGATACCAGCAGCATTATTGTGACATCTACACGATTACTCTGCAGTTCACATTCAGGTTCTTCACAGTGTGTTCATAGAACACTCCATCAGTAAATTACATGATTTAGTTAGTATTCTACATTTTAATGAAAGAAATTATATGAGTTAATTACCTGAAACTGATCCACGATAAAAGTGTTTCAATGAAACACAAACTTTAACATGTTTTCATTTGGTCACTTTTTTGTCTGCCTATCTATATGGTAAAATTTTGCAACTGATTTTAAATTAACTTCCCGATGAACTAGAAACTAAAAATTTTAATTCAGAACTGGATCTCAAGGCAATAGTAATCTGCTTTCTTGTCTGTTTGGTAGGAGTGGGGCTAGGAGGGTTGAAAACGATTGACAATGCCTAACATCTTGGCTGTCCTGCAGGATCATTGTGCTGTGTGGGCAGTTTCAAATGCATTGCAGGTGGTATGCTAACTAGAGATAATATGTTTTAAATCAATCTAAAAAGTAGAAATTTAATTTCTCCTTGCGTCATAAAGTTTCCTAGTCCCATACAGACAGTTTTGAAAATTTACGCTAGTGAATTTTTAAAGCCCTATGGCAGTATTAGTACGATTTATAACCAAAAAGCAAGGGGCACATACAACAGACAATAGCTAGGAGATGAACTATACATGCATCAATTATGTACTGCACGCACCCACATTTTTCATTATAAACCTTACACGTATTGTCATAGCCTTGAAAATTTGAGCTTGTGAAGTTTTAATAACTATCTGTATGGGTGTTAGGAATGTGTATGGAGCTAGGAGAAATTCATGTATATTTTTGAGCCCAATTTAAAAACGTGTTATATTAAAAATTTACGAGGGTCATTCAATAATTAAAGACACAAATTGGTCTGGAGAAAAAGGTGTTTATTTTTACAAAATAATACTTTTTCTACTTTTCAAAATAATCCCCTTAAACATTTATGCACTTGTTACAACGGGCTACAAGCTCTTTTATTCTGGCTGCAAAGAACTCTTTATCTTGATGTTTGAACCAATTTCCCACTAACTTTTTCACGTCCTCGTTCTCCTGGAACCTCTTTACACATAATGCGTCCTTTAGTGTACCAAACAAATGGAAACCACTAGGTGCTAAATCAGGACTGTCAGGGGGATGAGGCAGTATTTCCCAGCCCATTTTGTCAATGGTTTCATGGGTTAGTTGAGCAATATGAAGATGTGCGTTGTCTTGCTGGAGTGTCACACCTCTCCTCTGAGATCAACGTCGTCTCTCTCTCATGGCTGTGTTATTTAAAAGCAAGATAGGGCCACGTAATTAACATAACATTATCCAAAATATTATAAAACAAAATAAAAGTAATTGTTTATGTAAAGATACGAGTGTCATTCAATAATTAAAGAGGCAAATTAGTCTGGGGCGGTCACACTCCAGGCCTCTACTAACTGGATAACTAAAAGTAAAATAATAACAACAACAGTAGTACGAATAACAAAACAAGGTGCACGAAAATACAAGAAAAGCAAATCCGAGATAATATTAAAAAAAAAAAAACTGGACCTTCAGCATCAAAAATCACCAACAACATGACTTTTCCTGCTAATGCTTGGCTTTTGAATTTTTTCTTGACAGGTGAGTTGGTGTGCTTCCACTCCATGGTTTGTCTTTTTGATTCTGGATCACAATAGTGAACTCAAGTTTCATCATAAGTTAAAATTTTGTTGAGGAAGTGCTCACCTTCTCTTTAATAATGTTCCTTTAGTTCTGTGCACACTCTCAACCTTGTTTCCTTGTGTTGCCATGCCAACTCCTTTGGAACTCATCTTGCACATGTTTCACGGTACTTCCGCTTGTTACAGATAATGTTATCAACTGTACCAGTACTAACTTGAACTTTATCAACTATAATTTTTACAGTCACACGGCGGTCGGCACAAATAATGTGATCAATTTGACTTTCAAGTGAGGGAGTTGAAACTGCAACTAGTCAGCCAGAACGGTGTTCGTCAGTCACTGAGTCGTGATCATTTTTGAACTGCTCTACCCACTTGTAAAAATTAGCATGATTCATACAACCTTCACCATAAACTTTACACATTCTACAGTGTATATTCACTGGTTTCTCGCCTTCAGCAAGTAAAAACAGAATAACAGAATGGATGTTTCAAGTGGACTCACCATCTTGAAATGTATTTTTGAGGTTATAAACAAAACAATGTTGATGCATCAGCTGATCAGGGCTCATCCCAGTGATGCCAACTGTAAGCCATAAAAGTACCAAACTTTCCCTACTAACAATTTTTTCCCCAGACTAATTTGCCTCTTTAATTATTGAATGACACTCGTATCTTTACATAAACAATTACTTTTATTTTGTTTTATAATATTTTGGATAATGTTATGTTAATTACGTGGCCCTATCTTATTTTGTTAAAGGTCATTGGTTCCCATGATATCCAGTGGACAAAATTTTGGATGGTTGGTACTTTAGTAGTCATATGAATGCGCTTACATAATTTCTACAAATTGATCAGTTCGCCAACGGATAGCATGTCAACTCAATTTTCTCAGTTGGGAATATTTTTTTATCCTTGGATACTGGAAATTAAAACACACACACACACACACACACACACACACACACACACAAAACTATTCAGAAAGACAAAGACTTTTATGCAGCAAAGTTTTATATTAAGTTCACAAAATACAGCCGGGAGTATTTTTTTTAATTGTCTGATGATGGAGTCAACAGATAAATATCACACAAGGAGCAGTAAAAAATAGCTCCTCTCTAAGAAAAATATTTAGCCTAACGCATCACTAGTGCATAAGGGCAAAATTAGAGACAGAGAACACAGCAGAGACACAGTACACAGCAAAAGGTGTAAATTTATGTGAAGGGAAGAATGGCAGAAAGAACACTTCAGATGAGAGTGGTGAGTATAAGGCTTCACTGTGTGTCTCTCCTCTCTCAAATTTACTGCATATGATGCTGCACTAACAATGCAAAATTTAATTTTGTTCCCACGCTTTGTGCATTTATTTGGCATATAAATAGATCATGAAACACATTTAAATAAGTAGCTCATGTGCTCGCTAATGTACTTATGTAAAATAATTTTTTCTAAATTTTATCCTACAGTAAATACCACAAATGATTTTTTTTCCTGTGTAACCAGTTTCAACGTTATCTGTAGGAATATTGACACACTGAAAAGTAGAAACCTGAAAAGACCTAAAACAGTGTTATAATTCCCACTGAAAATTGTAGCCGTAACAGGTACACACTAAGGAGATGAAAGTCATGGGCTACCTTCTAATATCGTGTCAGACCTCCTCTTCCTCAGCATAGTGCGTCAGCTGAATGTGGCTTGGACTCAACAAGTTGCTGGAAGCCCCTCCAGGAATACTGAGCCATGCTGGCTTTACAGCCATCCATAACTGCGAAAGTGTTGCCAGTGCAGGAGTTTGTGCACAAATGACCTCTAAATTATATCCAATCAATCTTTGAAGGGATTCATGTCGGACTATCTAGGTGGCCAAAATATTCACTCTAAATAACTAGAATGTTCTTCAAATCAACAGCGAACGATTTTGGCCTGGTGATAGGGTGCATTGTCATCCATAAAAATTCAATTGTTGTTTGGGAACATGAATGGATAAATGGTCTCCAAGTAGCTGAACATAGCCATTTCAAATCAATTATCAGTTCAGCTGGATCAGAGTACCCAGTCCATTCCATATACACACAGCCCACACCATTATGGAGCCACCATCCACTTGCACAGTGCCTTGCTTACAACTGGTGTCAACGGCTTTGTGGGGTCTGCATCACACTCAAGCCTTATCATCAGGTCTTACCAACAGAAATCAGCACTCATCTGACCAGGGCATGATTTTCCAGTCATCTAGGTTCTGATATGGTCACAAGCCCAGGAGAGGCACTTCAGGCAATGATGTGATGTTAGCAAAGGCACTCATGTCGGTAATCTGCTGCCGTAGCCCATTAATGTCAAAACTTGTCCGAACGCCACTGCTTTCAGTTGTTAACTGAAGGCCAATGACCACTGCGTTGTCTGTAGTGAAAGATAATGCCTGAAATTTTGATATTCTTGGCACAAGCTAGACACTGTGTATCTCAGAATACTGAATTTCCCTGCCATTTAAAATGGAATGTCCCATGCATCTAGCTCCAACTAGCATTCGTTTTGTTCTATTAATTCCTGTAATGCGCCCATAATCAAGTGAGAAACCTTTTCACCTGAATCACCTTAATACAAATGACAGCTCCGCTAATGCACTGCCCTTCTATACCTCATGTATGTGATACTACAGCCATCTATATATGTGCATATTGCTATCCCATGACTTTTGTCACCTCAGTATACATCTATTAATTGAAGCAAAAAAGGAATTAATACAAACAAGTCACAGTTTCTGGGGAGAAGAGAGGAAAACAGTCTGCAGCATAAGGGTTGTCATAAAGTTTTAATTATCAGTTGGGGTGGGAGATTTATATAATCAATCTTTTGTTTGTTTGCATGTGTGACCTCATATCCCCTAAAATCCCTCCACTACAGCATTATAGCACACTGCAAGAAGAGTCAAAACAAAATGGTGCAGGCCACCATACAGATGAGATAGACTGCAGGATTGTTTTGCCTCTTCTAGGGGTTTCATACAATACTGCAGCGCAGGGATTTCAGTGGATATGAGGACTGCAGTCATGCAAGATGTGACCAAAAAGTAACACGATTTTTTTAATTTTGTAGGCTTTATACATCTAATTAAAAAAAAAAAAGGTTTTACCTTATTGGTACACACATTCATGATGTATATTTGCATTTTCAACTGTTTTGAATAATTATCTTATTGTTGATAGTTCCAAAGGTTACACATGCTTTTAAGTGCTTTAAAAAAAAAAAAAGTAGAAGAAGAAGAAAAAATAACAGAATCACTGAAGGAGCTCAACACCCTAACAGACATGGCCCTCTGCCATTCTATTCTATTTTGCAACCACTGACGAAATAACAGAATCACTGAAGGAGCTGAACACCATAACGAAAAGTGAGTTCCAGAAGTGGTTCCAAGATTGGAGAAAGTGTTGGCACAACTGTATAATATCTGAGGAGGATTACTTTGTAGGGGATAAAGTTGATGTTGATTAATAAATAAAGATTATCTAAGAAAAATGAAAATTCCCATTACTTTTGATCATACATTTAACATATGCAAACAAACATGACTCTTCTTTTTTCAGGATTATAGTATAAAACTTTATGACCACCCTCGAACAATTTCCACTTTATCAATGGACTGGGCCATTTTCGTTTGGCTTCTCTAACGGCATGCTACAGTTCTGTGGTATGGGGTTTAAAGGTGTAGCAAGCTGGTAGTAATGTGCCTGCACACATACAAATTAATTGTGGAATTTTATTTCAATTGTAAAACAAATCTTTGCTTTTTTTAAAACATTACTGTTATTACTTGACCCTTCAGGTCAGCTGGTTTGGGGCTGGATTTTTTGAGTCTTTCTGGAACACATTACGATTGCATAATGGGGAGTGTTGATAATTTTCTGTTTAAGAAGGAGATATGTGATTAAGTTTAGGGACTGATGTTCCATTGAGGTTGAGGTCAAGAGAGATAAAGTACAAAATTGAATAACACACCAATGGGGGGAAGAAAATTGAAAGCGTCCTTTTCAAGGTAAATGTCTGGATTTGCCAAACTGGAATAAGGTAAACCAAGAAAAATCTGAACCTTGAAGGCCAGAAGGTGATTAGAGCACCACACCTCCTGGATTTCTTATTATCTGACACGGTCATTTCTGGGGATAAGCTGTCTACTGGGTTAAAGCTGTGGATTCAGAAAAATCCTCAATAGTCATGACTGCAAATATAATTTTATTGATTACTAGTCTCAGCATATCTAAAAGCCATCTTCAGATCATAACAAAATACACTGATAAGTGTACTGCTGCCAAATGGTGGGAGACAATTTTTGTGAGTGGGGTCATTTGTTATACAGTCAAATGGAACAGTGATGTGAATTACCCCACAATAAAAGTGCTCATGCAAAGGTCTTTGTCTGCCATAACACGGGCACTTCCTTCTCCAGTGAGGCTTGTGTCGCAAGCAACATATGATGTTTATGTTCACATATGGAGGTTACATAGGACTAGTTTCTAGTGTGGAACAGGCATCTCATTCTACAGAGTCAATAACAGTCACTGCTTCTGATGTTACTTTAGAATAATAATGTGGCAAGTATGACCTCAGTGTCCGCATATGTAAAATTTCTGATTCTGTTAGTGTGCATTACAAATCATGAAATCATGATCTTTTACTCTGGGATAATTTATATCACTGTTCCATTGGATTGTATAACAAACGATCTTGCTCACACAAAGTATGACAACATGCCCCCCCCCCCCCCCAAACCATGTTATATGTTTGCTAGTTACTGTAGTTAGAGCCAACAACTAACTTCATGAGATGATAATTACGCTATGTGGCTGCTGTCACTGCACCCATGGGGAAAAGATTTGGGTTTAATATACGGAGTGTTTATAAATGAATATTGGGGTTTTAATGCTTTATAATATTTATTATTAAACTTGCAGTTATAAATGATATGTCAAATGAAAGGGCAACTCAAACAGTTGTGTTTGGCACCAGTGCACATGCGCAGCGTGCATTGTTTACGCTGCAATCCATTAGACAGCGGTAGTAGCGAATATGGCGACTAGTGAACAGAAAGCGTTTTGTGTTTTGCAGTTTGCAAAGACCGAATCTGTAGTTACTGTGCAACGTGCGTTCCGGCTGAAGTTCGGTTGTCATCCTCCAAGTGACAACAACATTCGTACGTGGTATCATCAATTTGAAGATACCGGCTGCCTTTGTAAAGGGAAGAGCACAGGACGACCAAAAGTTAGTGAAGAGACTGTTGAGTGAGTGAGAGTCGTTCACTCATAGTCCAAAGAAGTCAGTCCGGAAGGCTAGTTGTGAATTACAAGTTCGCATGTCGACTGTTTGGAAAGTTTTAAGAAAACGTGTACAACTATGTCCTTACTGTTTACAGTTATTACAGGCTCTAAAGCTGGCACACCATGGATTACATGCCAACTTCGCAAACGAAATGTTGTTTCATGATGACGAAGATTTTCTGCATCATGTTGTCTTCAGTGATGAATTGACCTTTCACCTTAGTGGACATGTTAACACTCACAATGTGCGCATCTGGGGCTCAGAAAATCCTCACGAGGTGGTACAAATGCAACGAGATTCCCCTAAAGTGACTGTTTTTTGTGTCGTATCCTGGCGGAAAGTTTCTGGGCCTTTCTTTTTTGGTGAACCTACTGTAACTGGCACTTCTTACCTTGACACACTAGAGCAATGGCTCTTCCCTCAGTTGGAAGATGAGCCAGAGAACTACATTTTCGAGCAAGACAGTGCGCCACCTCACTGGCATAGTAAAGTACGCGACTGGTTGAACTTCACTGTACCCAAGCGCTGGATAGGCCACAAGGGGCCCAATGACAGGGCTTGCTTTGCATGGCCTCCACGTTCACTCGACCTAATTCCATGCAATTTTTTCCTTTGGGGCTTCATCAAGGGTTGTGTGTACGTGCCTCTGCTACCAGCAGACCTCCCTGAATTAAGAAATTGGGAAGAACTCGGCTATAGACTTTGTGTGTGCCATGTGACATGTGGTGCTCAAATTGAACATTTGTAAGGTTCTTGGTAAAACGGTTTGAGTTGCTCTTTCATTTGACATATCATTTATAACTGTATGTTTAATATAATAAATATTATAAAGCATTAAAACCCTGATATTCATTTAAAAACACCCTGTATGATTGTCCATGAGGTTACAACTCTAACAGCTGTCTGAAGACATCCCTACAAGAGATACAAGGATGCACCTTACACAGTATTCTTATTGTAAAGATGCCCTGCAGTGGTGTGTGAGGAGGTAGTTTAAGGGCACAGTGAGCAGTGTCTTACTTTACTACCCTGTAGGCTTTTTACTTGATGTGCTTCTGATAAGAAATTGCGCTTTGCCTTTCATAAAATGGGGTTTGTATCAATCAAGAATTTCAACTAGCAATAACAGAATATTGTGTACTTGATACTTACATACATTATTTTATACAATTGTAAGAAATACAAATCCACCATTCATTTGAACATGTGTGGTAACCAATATACAGGTATTTAATTTCACTATGTAAATAATTAATGAGTAAATGAGACCACCCATTACACAGTAGAGGCATTGGCTGTTTTCACTGAAAAGCTAAAGTGAATGGTTGGAGACCACAACATTTATCCATGTTCATGACCCTCACATAGTTCAGCACTCCTTGCCTCAGTAAGATATTTGACATCCATTCACTCATCCTCCTGGTCAGCCTCACTAACTGCACTTTAATTAATAGCTAGTACTACTTAAAGTGGTCTTGGTAGTCCTTCCCCTCACCCACTTTCTCTGAACTGTATTTGTGAGCATTTACAGAATAATGTATTTCCAGATTTTCTGAAAGATATAAATTCTTAGAATAATGTATTTCCTGATTTTCTGAAAGATATAAATTCTTGTTTGCAGTAATCCTGCGGAACTGTTTCAGATAGGCTTCTAGAGTTCCTTTATTTGATTATGTAAGGCCAACATGTGGCATACATTGGGAAAATATCAGAGGCAGGACAATACGGTAAACTAATAATGAACAGAGGGATTTTTTCATCTCCATCTTTGTAGTACAATAATCTGCATCTGATGGGATTTAAAGTAGTCTGCTTTTCTTTTCTTTAAGTCATCAATAAACATTGTCTAGTATGCTAAAGCCATCATTCAATGAACTGATACCTGATAAGCTTTCCCTACCACTTACAAATCTTGTCAATAGAGCTATCACGGGAATTCACTGAGAAATTTCACCCCAACGAAAGTATTCTAATGATTTAACATCTTAAAAATAATTTTTTTAGGCAATTAGTAAGGCAGTGCAGTTGGCAAGGCAATGTGAGAAGTGGGGCTCAAATTACCATAATTAAGGCAATCCTGATTTAGGTTTCATCATTTTCCTCGATTGCTTTAGCAAGGTGGCCACAAGTTTCTCTGATTTAAATTCCCTGATATTTCCCTGATTTCCAGAGAAGTTTCAGCATTTTGAGATCTCAAAAATATGTAAGGACTTCTGTATTTCTCCCCCCCCCCCCCCCCCATGTGAGCAAAAATCTAACATCAACATCTTTTCTACTGAACTGTGTTTACATACAGAAAGCAAACAAAATGGTACATGTGTTTCATTAAGACTACTGTTGTTATTTTATTTCAATAAAACGAAACACATTTGGTGACAAAAATTTACATTTCCTTGGCATCGCAAGGCAGACTTATAATACTTTCACTGTTTTTAGAAGTGGCGTCACAAAAAAGTAGATCTCTTGAAAGAAGTGTATAAGGCAGAGAAAAGTTGTGTAAACTAACAGGTGACCACCAATAAAATGTTGGTCCTACTATGTTATTCTTATTGTGTTATTACCCACGGTGTTAAGCCTATTATTTTACAGGTATTGTGTGATTTTTCTTTCGAGAAATATAAGAGTACTTAGGGTACAAACTGCCAGTGACTGCCACAATTTTCTTCTTCTTATTCTCAATACTTTCTAATATATAAAAAACTTACGAAGTGACAAAATATACTACAATAAATAAAACATTTATACAATGCTGCACGGTACAATGTAGAAAGGAGTGGAAGGCTTAAACCAGAGGCTCAGACGATTCTGCGGAGATCTGGGGTGCAAATTTCTCGACCTCCGCTATCGGGTGGAGAAATGTAGGGTCCCCCTGAATAGGTCAGGCGTGCACTACACGCCGGAAGCGGCTACAAGGGTAGCGGAGTACGTGTGGAGTGCACATAGGGGTTTTTTAGGTTAGAGAATTCCCTCCATAGGCCCGACAAGACGCCTCCTGAGACGCGGCAAGGTAGGAGTAGGCAAAATGCAACAGTCAATAACAATATTAATGTGCTAATAGTAAACTGCAGGAGCGTCTATAGAAAGGTCCCAGAACTGCTCTCATTAATAAATGGTCATAACGCCCATATAGTACTAGGGACAGAAAGTTAGCTGAAACCAGACGTAAACAGTAATGAAATCCTAAACTCTGATTGGAATGTATACCGCAGAGACAGGCTGGACAGTGAAGGGGGAGGCGAGTTTATAGCGATAAGAAGTGCAATAGTATCAAAGGAAATTGACGGAGATCCGAAATGTGAAATGATTTGGGTGAAGGTCACGGTTAAAGCAGGCTTAGACATGGTAATTGGATGTCTTTATAGGCCCCCTGGCTCTGCAGCTGTTGTGGCTGAGCACCTGAAGGATAATTTGGAAAATATTTCGAGTAGATTTCCCCACCATGTTATAGTTCTGGGTGGAGATTTTAATTTGCCAGATATAGACTGGGAGACTCAAACGTTCATAACAGGTGGCAGGGACAAAGAATCCAGTGAAATTTTTTTAAGTGGTTTATCTGAAAACTACCTTGAGCAGTTAAACAGAGAACCGACTCGTGGCGATAACATATTAGACCTTCTGGTGACAAACAGACCCGAGCTATTTGAAACAGTTAACGCAGAACAGGGAATCAGCGATCATAAAGCGGTTACGGCATCAATGATTTCAGCTGTAAATAGAAATATTAAAAAAGGTAGGAAGATTTTTCTGTTTAGCAAAAATGACAAAAAGCGGATTACAGAGTACCTGATGGCTCAACACAAAAGTTTTGTCTCAAGTACAGATAGTGTTGAGGATCAGTGGACAAAGTTCAAAACCATCGTACAATATGCGTTAGATGAGTATGTGCCAAGCAAGATCGTAAGAGATGGAAAATAGCCACCGTGATACAACAACCGAGTTAGAAAACTGCTGCGGAAGCAAAGGGAACTTCACAGCAAACACAAACATAGCCAAAGCCTTGCAGACAAACAAAAATTACGCGAAGCAAAATGTAGTGTGAGGAGGGCTATGCGAGAGGCGTTCAATGAATTCGAAAGTAAAGTTCTATGTACTGACTTGGCAGAAAATCCTAAGAAATTCTGGTCTTATGTCAAAGCGGTAGGTGGATCAAAACAAAATGTCCAGACACTCTGTGACCAAAATGGTACACAAACAGAGGATGACAGACTGAAGGCCAAAATACTAACTGTCTTTTTCCAAAGCTGTTTCACAGAGGAAGACTGCACTGTAGTTCCTTCTCTAGATTGTCGCACAGATGACAAAATGGTAGATATCGAAACAGACGACAGAGGGATACAGAAACAATTAAAATCGCTCAAAAGAGGGAAGGCCGCTGGACCATATGAGATAACAGTTCGATTTTACACAGAGTACGCAAAGGAACTTGCCCCCTTCTTGCAGCGGTGTACCGTAGGTCTCTAGAAAAGCGTAGCGTTCCAAAGGATTGGAAAAGGGCGGAGGTCATCCCCGTTTTCAAGAAGGGACGTCGAACAGATGTGCAGAACTATAGACCTATATCTTTAACGTCATCAGTTGTAGAATTTTGGAACACGTATTATGTTTGAGTATAATGACTTTTCTGGAGACTAGAAATCTACTCTGTAGGAATCAGCATGGGTTTCGAAAAAGACGGTCATGTGAAACCCAGCTCGCACTATTCGTCCACGAGACTCAGAGGACCATAGACACGGGTTCCCAGGTAGATGCCGTGTTTCTTGACTTCCGCAAGGCGTTCGATACAGTTCCCCACTGTCGTTTAATGAACAAAGTAAGAGCATATGGACTATCAGACCAATTGTGTGATTGGATTGAGGAGTTCCTAGATAACAGAACGCAGCATGTCATTCTCAATGGAGAGAAGTCTTCCGAAGTAAGTGTGATTTCAGGTGTGCCACAGGGGAGTGTCATGGGACCGTTGCTGTTCACAATATACATAAATGACCTGGTGGATGACATCGGAAGTTCACTGAGGCTTTTTGCAGATGATGCTGTGGTGTATCGAGAGGTTGTAACAATGGAAAATTGTACTGAAATGCAGGAGGATCTGCAGCGAATTGACGCATGGTGCAGGGAATGGCAATTGAATCTCAATGTAGACAAGTGTAATGTGCTGAGAATACATAGAAAGATAGATCCCTTATCATTTAGCTACAAAATAGCAGGTCAGCAACTGGAAGCAGTTAATTCCATAAATTATCTGGGAGTACGCATTAGGAGCGATTTAAAATGGAATGATCATATAAAGTTGATTGTCGGTAAAGCAGATGCCAGACTGAGATTCATTGGAAGAATCCTAAGGAAATGCAATCCGAAAACAAAGGAAGTAGGTTACAGTACACTCGTTCGCCCACTGCTTGAATACTGCACAGCGGTGTGGGATCCGTACCAGATAGGGTTGATAGAAGAGATAGAGAAGATCCAACGGAGAGCAGCGCGCTTCGTTACAGGATCATTTAGTAATCGCGAAAGCGTTACAGAGATGATAGATAAACTCCATTCGAAGACTCTACAGGAGAGACGCTCAGTAGCTCGGTATGGGCTTTTGTTAAAGTTTTGAGAACATACCTTCACCGAAGAGTCCAGCAGTATATTGCTCCCTCCTACGTATATCTCGCGAAGAGACCATGAGGATAAAATCAGAGAGATTAGAGCCCACACAGAAGCATACAGACAATCCTCCTTTCCACAACCAATACGAGACTGGAATAGAAGGGAGAACCGATAGAGGTACTCAGGGTACCCTCCGCCACACACCGTCAGGTGGCTTGCGGAGTATGGATGTAGATGTAGATGTACTTGTGGCAAGACAGTCGCAATTCCTGAAATCCATAGCCTGTGGCCTGCCATGGAGCACCACAGTGAGACTAAATCTGATGGGCAGGGCCTGCACATTAGTGGGAAACAATGGGCTTCAGATCGGCAGGCCCGATCCATTAGAGATACACACAGAAATCGCCGGTGGTTTTGGCCCACCCTGAAAATCCACTCGTGTGGCCAGTTATTCACGAGCCACAGACACCATGTTGATTAAAAGAGACTGCGGTGATCAATCCATGCAACAAATAACTTGTCCAAACACACTGAGAATCAATAATATTGAAGGTAGGTAGCAACTCACTGTAAATATGATCGCTGAACAGCAGACAAGTATGTAGAAAAGACAACCACATTCTGAGAACTAAATTTTCGGCCATGGCCTTCATCAGGAAATGGGAGTGCACACATGCATTCACACAATCATGAGACACAACTCATCCACACATGACTGTCATCTACATCTGCTGAGTCAACAATCTCTGAGGATCAGGTCCAAAGAAACCACTCCTCAGACCTCCCTACCTATTGACAGCAGCTGCTAGGGTAGTGGCAAGAAATGGTGGCAGCACTGACTGCAAGCTGAGGGGAGTGGTAGGAAGGGGAGAAGTAGGAGGAATGAGGAAGCAGGGAAGCAATGCATGTACTCAGCTACACCAGGCCAGGGATGATGCATGACATCTCAGTAAACAAACCATGTCATTCAGAAAAACGAGATTTTCCAGTTTTTTTTTTAAATTTTCTAGTCAAATTTGCCTGATTTCGATGACACGTTTGAAATTCCTTGATTTCTAGAACTTGTGGCAACCCTGTTTAGGCAAAAAAAATGTCAAAATGGTTTCTCTAATAAGGCACAAATTAAACTTCCCCATCCTTTCCAAAGTGAATTTGACTTTATCTCTAATTACTGTAACATTGATAGGATATCAAATTCTAACCAACATTAAGTCATTCATTATATTATTTATGTGTGATTTCATACATCAACAATGTAGTGTATGCCAAAGTGAGACTCTGAACGAAGACCACAAACCTGAACAATATTCAAAGGTGGAATGTGTAAGTGATCTGCAAGCATTCTCTTTCGTGGACCAACTGCATTTTCCCAGTATTCTGCCACTGAACTGAACTCTGCCACATGCCTTACATATGACAAAAACTACGCGATCATTCCATTTCATATACCTACACACTGTTACATGCAGGTTTCAGGCACACGTCACTATCCACATTAAGATAGTAGCTCTCTTCTGTTTTCTAAAATTCACAGAGGCTCACCAGAAAACCTTACTAGACTAGCATTCCTTGGAAAGCAATTGCGGGGTTTTCAAAGTAGGAAAGCAGTCTTGCAACTTTTACTTTGCATTGTGAGGTATGCAGAAACAGTACACCTGATAACAGCACTGCCTACAACGATGAGCAAGAATACTACAAATGCAAAGTACAAAATCACTGGAGGAGAAAAAAAAAAAGTGTGTGTGTGTGTGTGTGTGTGTGTGTGTGTGTGTGGGGGGGGGGGGGGGGTGTAGAATGGCACAACTATTATATTTCCATTTACATGTGGCCATGTTAATTTTTGTCTGCATTCCATATTTTTGCCTTTTCAATGATATCACATTATGGGAAAAAAGTGTACAATTTTTGGGCCAACTGAACCCCTTGGTACCGGACACTGGCTTCATCCCGTGACGTAATGTATTGTGTCGCATGACATCATATGCGTGCAAACAGAAAGAGAACAGAACACTGACAATTTTTTGCATATATATTATTTTTTGGAATGTATGTTGTGATGACAGACTGATACAAGTATGTATTGCAGCCCAAAGTGTAAGTTACAATGAAAGGTGACAAACTAACTGTGAACTGGCGAAGCCAACTAATGTGAATATGAAATATTACTTGTGGTGACGACAAAGTGATCTGTAGCACTGCCCAAAGTCTAGGTTAGGTGGAAAGGTCACAGTTTGGTTGACAGTTTACAAAGTGGTACCTAAGGTTTCAGTTAATCACAATTTTTCGAAGACAAAGCTTTACAATGGATGTGAATAAGCTGTTACAATCAAATACAATTACTTCTAGTTTCAATAGAAGTATACTCACCCATAATAAAGTTATACTGGGACAATTGCGCATTTCTTATTTTCTTATTCATTGTATCACCTGGATCTACGTCCACATCACACAGGAAGCCTGAATTATAAATCTCTTTCTGCACCTTTAAATAAAAGGATATGATTAATGTGGCAGCAAAATTTCCTCAAATCCATACAAGAACTAAATACAATAAATTTTTTGGTGGCACTGTTATTAGCATTAGACAATAATAAGAAAAAGGTAACACTGACATTTATAATGAACAGGCATCACAATACATGTAGTGCACAAGCCTCTAAGGGGCAGTACTATATGTCAACAGATGCAAACCCAATTAAGATACCATAAAAAACAAGGAAGGGAAGATATGTGCGACTATACATTTCAATGTCCATTGTCATTTCCAATAACATTTTGTAAAACTTAACAGTGCTTACCAACATACCATCTCTGACACTTCTCCTTTCATCCTAGTCCTCACTACAAGTGGATACCTCTCACCCTGGGGTCTTGAGTGCTTTCTTTCTTAACCTTCTCCATCTCACCCTTCTCAAGGAAGGAACCGTTAGTTCACAAAGCTACACAGTGTGTCACTTACGTTTTTATACAAGCCTATCAAAAGTATTCTACACTTCACCACCTCAAAGTAATTACTGGTCACCAATTCTGTTCTATAATTTATTAGTAGTCTGATTGAATTTTCCTTTGATACATTTAAACAGACTGAATGCGTTGTAATGTTATATAATTTGCACAAACATTTTGACCATTTTTAACAATGGCCAGAACACTGGTCTATATAACAACAAGATGATGCAGTCACATACATGGTGATGTTTACTGAAGAAAGAAAACTTAGTAGAGGTGAAGAGGAGTGGAGGTGGGGAGAGAGAGAGAGAGAGAGAGAGAGAGAGAGAGAGAGAGAGAGAGAGAGAGCAATCAGGAAGCAAGACGTAACGAGTTGGACGGTCCTCGCTAAATTTCTATTTATTCATTGTATAATTGTATTTCCTTTGGCCTTTCGTCTGATTTGCTGGACAAAAGAAAACCTGATCTTTCTTCGGTCAAATGTTTGTATGTAACAAAATACAAATGTTTGTGTGTAACAAAAACATGACACCCTGTAAACTGCACAATAGATTTTTGTCCAAATTTTCACAGCCAAACAAAGAGTGAGAAATATCAAATGGGGTAACAAACTGACAAGTGTGAGATCTAGTTCTGCAGAAAAAAAATATTTAATTGCTTGAAAAATATCTGGATAATTAGGAAAAACTTAAAGAGTTATTTGAAGGAAAATAGACTATGGATTCGTGTCTGAATTTTCATAGCCAAACAAAGGAGGGGAAAATGGACAAATGGGGCACCAAATAGATTACAGTGAGGTGTAGTTTTGCAGGAAAAGATTTAACTGTGCAAACGAAATCATGATAACTAAGAAAAGTTTAGTGATTTGAGAGAGAATTGAAATGTTTCATGAACTGCTGTTGCTACCTATGTAAATGAAGTGCTAAAATGTTCAACTCTTTAAAGCCTAGGCATTTTGCACTTGAAAAGTTACATCGAAGTGATATTTAACCATCAAAATTACTTCCTTCGAACCGCATACTGAATTCAGCGTATTTTGAGGGGAGAGGGGGGGAGGGGGGGGGGTGGGAACCACAACACTATAGGAAAGCAATTCTGTAAATGTCTCTATGGTAATGTCTCAGTGTTGTTGCAGTTCTATAGATGACTACTGTTTCTCCTGCAGCTGTTATCATTTCAAAATTGAAAACTGGTGACAGCACTGCTAACTATCATGGGTCTTCTTACACTGACTTGACTATAGAATGTCTGAAGCACCACCTGAGGTGTGTAAGTGTGGTCGTCCATCAAATATGCGAAGTAAACATGGATGATCTTTCAGAACACTGAAGGCAGAGAAGCATGTGAGAAGGACCAAGAATGGAAAAAATCATCCAGGAGCAAGGAATGACCTGAAGTAGTAGTGAGAAAATTCTTTGCATGCACTGACGCTTACTTGACCAGTCTTGTCGTGTCTGCAGTCGTCAAATGTTTGCACGTCCTTTTGTATGGTGTGCAGATAACAAAAGGATTTGGAAGTTGATGGTACATAACAGTTTGTCTGTCAATGACGATGCTGAAAAATTATGTGCAAAATGCTAACAATCATTGATCAGTCATCGCATTACTTCTCAAGTGAAATTCAACAAAATAGAACTGGAAGTAGTTCCGCCTGTCTTCACTGACTTGTCAGTTGCAGAAAACTATCCTCTTGAGTTATTACATGCATTTATTGATTTGACATCAGAGAGTGAGTAGCAGCTGCTTCACATTCATCCAACAAATGCACAGTGCAGTGCATGGAACCAGCAGGGGCTTGAAGAACTGGCTGGAAAAGCTTTTAAAGTTTGTCCCATCAATATTTACTCTGAAAAGTCAGAGGATACAGGAAAGCCAGTGCTGTAAAAGCATCATAAACAACAAACCAATGAATGTGATGAAATCAGTATTGCAGTTGGCACCCAAGGTGGTGGTTGTGGTGGTGGTATGTATAGGGCACTCAGCGACGAGATCATCAGTGCCTGTTGTCAATTCAAAGAGTACAACTGTGGTTATCGGTTGTTAGAAGCATGCAACAGAACATACACTTTAAAATGGAATCTACAGTGATCTTGGGACTCTCTCACTCACACTTTCACATAAAACATAAAAATAAAATACATACACTATAACCACACAATATCTACAATAGTGGAAAAAGGAACTGTGCTTGCACAATCAATTGGAAAATAAATGCTGAAGCAACCACCTAGAAACACATTAAACCCTTCTACCAACAACACTATTGAAAAGACCAGACATCACACAGAAGTTTAAAACACGAACCACATCTGATTCATTACCACCTAAAATAGAGGGAAGGTCAACTGGTTAAAGGGTTATGGGCCTCATGGCTTGGTGTAAAACACTTTCAGTTACAACATGGCATACAGAAATCTGTATATCACAAGCATTTCATACCTGTAGGTCTTCCTTCCGAAGGAGGAATTCATGTGTCAGAGGACAGTGCCCTGTTGAAGAGGCATTTTAAGTAATTGCTCCCATTGCAGTGGCCTGAATGAGGAATTCTATGGTCATGTTATTGGTCTCCTTGGCCTCAGCTTGTTGCTCCCCAACCCTAAGCACTCCACTTTACACAAAAGCATGATGATGTGTCTCAATAGCAAGGTAACTAACTACATGGACAGGGGCAGCACATTCAGAAACTGTAATTTCCAAACAGGTATCCTCAGCTGCTGCATCTGCTGCTTCATTACCCTGAATACCCAGCAGAATGACACATCCTTTCCCTGCCTATGTAAGTAGAAAAGGGTATCGTGAATCAACTGAAGATACTTCTCGGCTAGATACACATGATCAATAGCATGAAGGGCACTTAGGGAGTTGGTGCAGATGAGGAATTTGGTATCAGGAAGGCACTGCCAGCACCTGAGTTATGTGGAGGGTAACATTTCAGTTACTGCCAGCCTCATCAATGGCACATCAGGTGAAATTGTCAAGATTCACTACACTCATCAAGCTCAGCTTTATGAAAGTTAACAAGCTCTGGAAGTTCTCATTTGCTTCGACGATCCTTTCAACATTTCAACTAATGATAAACATCTTTATGCAATTCAATCTATAGTCGTTTATTATGATGGCAAATAAAAGACAAAAATCAAGGGACTTTGCCTTTGACCCTGAGCTGGGCGATAATTGCTCACAAGTAGCAAGGACTCACTTTGCCTTCAGGTGCGGTCTACTGGGGCAGATGAATATTCAATATTGGTCAAGTACAGATGATGTTGAGCAGATTTCGATCTTTGGACTCCGATATTGATGAAGGCAGATGTTGTTGAAGAGTATGCGCATTTGAGAGGCCTTCCACTGTTTGATGCAAAGCAGCACTTTACAATGGAAAGATTTCCTACAACTATGATTGAGCTGCTCTTTGACTATGACAACAGTGAGAATGAAGACCAATGATAACAAGAATGAATAAGTTATCACACTTCCACTTTTCATTACACGAGAAATAGTGAATTTCTTACCTCATGTTGAAAAAATAAAACAAATATCAAATCACAGCATAAATTGAAACTTCTCTGCTTTCTCTTTACCTGCACACTCTGAACAACAATGGAAAACCAACTGATTTTTAAATATATTTTATTTATATGTGGTGCCTGTTCTTTCAGACACCACATATATATAATTCAGGCGAGACGACCAATAATCTCTTACGTGCAGGTGCACGCCAGGCTCAATCTCTTATGGGAATCGGTGAAATACTGCAGTAATGAGGATAATGTACAAGGGGCACTACACCAGTAGTGTGTGGCTAAGTTGAGAATTTGGGTCTGATTATAGGCATGCTACGGTAGCCCATACAGTTGCGTTGACCACTGTGTCTGGGTGGCGCAGTGATCAGCGCATCTGCTTAGTAAGCAGGACATGCAGGTTCAAATCCTGCTCTGGCACAAATTTGCAACTTTTCCCAGTGGTTGAAATCAATGCCCACACACAGATTTTCCTAAACTTCACCAATCCTTTTCCTTCAGCACTCTTCCTTCCCCTTCAACCCTTCTGTCAGAAGAAGGAGCCACTGGCTCCAAAAGCTTGCAAACTTTAATACCTTTATATGTGTGTTCTCCTGCCACTGCTTGGTGAGAATAATTTTTATCTATCCAATTACACTATACTTAAAAAAAAAAAAAAAAATTATTTTCATTGACACCCATCTACATTTGTAACTCTCAAATATGACATGAGAATTCTTTCACATTTAGACTCTTTACTATACACTCTACTATAGCTACTACTATAGAACTATCAACTTTAGAGCTCATCATTTCCCCCCTAAAATAACGAAGCACTTACAAAATAAACCTTCTTACATCCGCTTAGGCACTGTATAAAATATCTTGAGCAAATATTTTGAGTTCATACTGAGAAAAAATGAGGATTACAAAAATGGAAATCACTTGGCACCATTTCCAAGAGCTTTCTCCATTTTGAAACTATAACAATCACTGCCATTTGCAGTCACTGAGGTCAGCCAAATATGTTGCGTTCACTGATCACAGATAATAAAAGAAGGCTTTATATTGGTCACATACTATCCAAATCCCATGTAAAAGTATTTCTGCATTTATAGACATTGGGCAATAGATGGTTAACTTCAATGTTTTACTTAAAATCTTGGAATTTTAAAGAGTACTAGATGATATTTATCTGGTGGATTAAGTAGCCTATGCATTCAGCTGTCGTGTGGCTTGATATATTTCTATTCTCTGTGCCCAAATATGTAAGATACATCTCTAATTTTAACTGAATCTGGTTGCATTTTGAAGCTTCTTTCATTTGGAAACAGCGAAAAAGATGTGTTGTTAACTTACCTTGTGTGCATAGTCATCTACTGACGGACCAACAGGGATAACAATACACTGTCTTGGTGACAGCCAAAAAGGCCACTTCCCGGCATAAGACTCAGTGAGAATGGCAATCATCCTCTCTACAGATCCGAGGACTGCACGATGAATTATGACTGGCCTCTTCTTATCACCTGACTCACTGAAAATAGTGAAGCACTATAAACTTCTCTAATGATTCATTTTCTGTTATGTCTGACTATCATCTTAAAGTTTGAGAATTGGCTAAAATAAGCATGAACATTGAACATACTTTGTTAACTTGACTATAGTTTTCAATGTTACAAAAAAATTACCTGACATATGATAAGTTGAATCGAATAGGTAGTTGGAAATCTAACTGAATGGTAGCACACTGATGTGATCTCCGTAATGCATCCATTATTGTTATGTCTATCTTAGGACCATAGAAGGCCCCATCACCTGGGTTTTCCTTCCAAGGTTCACCAAAAGCATTTAGACTCTCTGCCAATTGCTGAAATTGTAACAGCAGTAATAAAATGTATGAATTTACAAAATGTTTATAAACTTTTCTGATAAAATTAAGAAATATATTCTTACCTTCTCTGCTTCATTCCACATACTAATTTCTCCGAGAAACTTCTCTGGTCGAGTAGACAGTCTTAGTTGAAAAGTAAATCCAAAAACTGAATATACAGATCTCAGGAAGTCTAGTGCTCCTAACATCTCATTATGAATCTGTAAAGATGAAATAAACGAAACTAATATGAGAAAAAGAAAGCAAATCTATTTTTAATCTAACTTATATTACAAAACGTTTATTCCAAATCTGCAATGTAATAATTAAACTGTTCTTTGAATTGGTCAAATAATGTACATGAAAAAAGTTATATTACAGAACAACTGTAGCATAGCAGAACAGCAATACAAACTTTCTTCTAATTCATTATTTATCCATTCTTTTTCTTTTCTCTGTGCCTATACACTTTATAGTTTCACCTATATTTGTATTCCCAATATCTTCTGTATCTATAGTTTGTGATTGGCTCCCTTACCACTACTGTGATTTTCGAGCCTGATTCTGCCCTACTGTATTATCCATGATTTTGATTACTGTGCAACTTTACTGGCTAACTGTTGACATATAACTGTCTTTAACCACTTACATTTACTTTTGCTTCACACATGATAGTTATGTTCTTAGATTTGTCAGACTTATTCTTTATTTTCACTCTACTGTTGAGTACAATATAAATGGACAGATAAAAAGTCTACTCCCTAAGAAGCAGCAGGAGAAAACACACAAAAAATTATGAAAATGAGCAAGCTTTTGGCGTAAGTGGCTTCTTATTCTGGCAGAAGGGGAAGGAAGAGGGATGAAGGAAAAAGACTGTTGAGGATTACAAAATGGGAGAGTTGCAGAAAAGTTGCCCAGAACCTCAGGTCGGGGGACACTTATCGACAGTATAAGAAGGTAAATCTCCTCTGACTTGGGCTTCTGGGAAATGTTTCCAGAACTCTCCCCATTTCCCCAGAACCCTGGGTCAGGGGAATTGATCACACTTGCCATCTTGTCAAATAAGTCTCCCCTGATCCATGGTTCTGGGTTACTTTTCTACAACTCTCCCTGTTTTGCAAGCCTTGGCAGTCCTTTTTCTTCATCCCTTCTGTCAGAAGAGGGTGCCACTGAGTCTGAAAGCTTGCATATTTCCATAAATTGTCTACGTTTTTTCTCCTGGTGCTGCATGGTGAATAGATTTATATCTAGTCATTATATTATATTCTCAAACGCTAATTATTTTCATTGATATATTAGCCCTACTATTTAGTAGTTAGATGATCCTTCTACCTTTATATATCAAGGGTCACGAGTCATGAGTCGTGTGTAGATAGCTCAGTTGGTAGAGCAATAGCCTGCGAAAGGCAAAGACAAAGGTTCCAGGTTCGAGTCCCAGACCATTACAATATTTCAATTTGCATGGAAGTTCCAAACTGCACACTCTGCTGCAGAGTGAAAATTCGTTTTGGAGACAATCATCAAGTTTGAGGCTAAGTCAGTTCTCCGCAAGATCCTTTCTTCCAGGGGTGTTAATTATGCAAGATATGCAGTAAAGCTTTTGTGATGTTTGGAAGGTAGGGGAATGGTACTGGCAGAAGTAAAGCTATGAGGGTAGGATGTGAGTCATGCCTGGATAGCTCAGTAAGTAAAGCAATTGCCTGGGAAAGGCAAAGGATCTGGCTCGTGTCCCAGTCCAGCATACCTTTTCAATCCACTAGGAAACATTCAAATTCGTTTTTTGTTCACTTTAACATGTGTGTGGGATAAGATAAAAATCACATGGTATTTATGCTTTCAATAACAATTATCTCTATCTCACATTATCAATGTAAGCATCTAATGCTTTACTAAACGAAGCATCTGTAGATAGTTTACTACACTAGAGGATTAACAAGGAATTGGCAAAAAGGTATTAGCAATATACACCTTTTTCAGGTGAGAGAAAAAAATGGGGGAAAAGAGGGGTTCATCTACACGTTGGATGGAAGGAAAAATAGCCCCAAATCCTACATTTGAGAAAATAAAATGACGAAAATTTCCCTTAGCAACATAAGTCCAAAAGTAAAGTTTCAAATCCATAATATTATCAGCATAGAGGTATTGGTAGAAGGCAAAAAAGAAATGTAAATAGAAGATGAAAGAGTCAAATGGAAATGAATGAATGCTCTCAGGTGGCGGGCAAGGATGACTATAAGAATAATGATGATAACAGGGGAAAATGATGATGGTGATTTTAAAAATGAAATAATATTTCAAGGAGATAATGACAAAGTAGAAAGTAAACAGAAGAGAGGATAGAGGGTAAAATAAAATAACAGGGAATCTCTTCAGTATATACATGACTTTTGCCATAATTCTGGGTGGAACTTGTGCTGCTCTTTATGCTTTGTCCTCCGAGCAAAGGACTAACAGAGGAGAAGTATTATTGTTTGAAGCTCAAGAATATTTGTAAGGTACATCTCTCTCTAACAGTTTTGTGTGTTGTTTGCAAATGATAAATAAATGTTGTGAATAATTTTTGCTTAAACTCTTCCTGAGAGTTACTTGCTATAAGAAAAGTAAAGAAACAAGAAAGATATTTGGTTGGAAAACCAAAAGGCAATGAAAGGTCTACTATATCCCACTAAATGCTGCTGAGTCTGGAGTGGTAGTGCCTACTTATGAAGAACCTAGCAAGACTTTCAGGAAGTCTGGGATATAATGCATTATTGGAAAACTAAAAAGAATGAGAGTTATGTGACTGATCAGTCAGACAACAGAGCAAGATGCAGCACTATTTTAGAACATTTATCTCTTTGTTTTTGGTTTGAGGGTCAATTTATTACTTCAACACTAACACAGAGAAGCAGAATAATCGATCAATGATGTATAAATTACTGCCTGAAATGTAAAATACAGAATGTTTATCTGTATGAATTGTCACATTTATGGTGAGTGGTAGGTCAAAAGTTATAACAGCTGCACAAAACAAATGTAGCTACTCCAGTGAGACAAGCTGATGGGCTACTTATGGAGTGTTATCTTTGTCTTACTGCACTTCATGGCCATGAATTTAAAAGAATACCTTCTGCTGCCAATGCCAGGGGGTGGTAATGGCTATGAGTTGTGAACTTCAGGTTTTAAAGAGGATTAAAAAGTGCAGCTTTGAAATTACTTTTGAAAAATTCACACTATATGGTGGTATGATAGGAAGGGATGATTTAAAAATTAAATGGCAATACTGATAACCATGCAGAATTATGTGTACCTGGTATCTTTAATAAAGATCTGATTGATGAAATATATTAACCAATGAGCCTTTGAAGTCAACAAATAACAACTACCTGATAAAGAACGGAATTAAAAAAAAGACTGAAAAATAGAGTAACTAATCATGCTTTTAGTGTGAATGCCAATATCATCATTACAAAAAAGCAATATGAGCTCAGAGCAGGCATTAAAGAGAAGCAGTAGCATAATGTTCCAGCCACTGACGAGAGAATAAAGCCTATAAAAATCATTACTTATTATTAACACCTCAGATGCCAAAAAGTGCAAAGCTTGTTAAGAAAGCAATTACCAATAAAAGCAGTTAAAATATTTTTGTGTTGGAATATATGATTGTCATAAAGTAAAGCATTTGAACACATTCAAGTTATAAAGGAATTATTGTAAAACACATTTGTGGTGCTGCTGAAATCTATAATCTTGCAAGTTTCATTTTACACAATCAATATTAAAGCATGTGGCTTGAAACATTTATTGAAAATGAAGCTTTACGTGTCACCAGTCATCCAAAAGAAAACATGACAATTACAGAACCTGATGGAACAAAAGTCTGTCATATTTGACATGAGATATTTCTGTAACAAGGCCTATTATACCTGATTTATAATCTTTGGAACCTATAGTTTTAGATACAACAAAACAAACACACTGACAACATTATGAAAAGGGCAGTTCGCTACTCACTATGCAGTGGAGATGGTGAGTCGCAGACAGGCACATCAAAAAGACCTCAGTGGTCAGACAGTGTTTGTTCGTGTGTGTGTGTGTGTGTGTGGGGGGGGGGGGTGGGATCTCCTTCAGAAGAAGGCCTTTTGGTCAAAAGCTTACATGTTTAGCAGTCTTTTTGTTGTGCCTGTCTGTGACTCAACATCTCCACCATATTATGGGTAAAGATCTATTCTTTTCATAATACTGTTATTATTCCATCCTCGATTGTCTATTATTTGAAAAGAATCAGTATACAATCTGAGAAATTGGACTCCTCTGACTAACCTGTTCCACTGCACAAAATATGTGAGCATCATCCTGCTGGAAGCGCCTAACTCTGGTAAGCCCTGTGAGTGCACCAGATAACTCGTTCCGATGTAGTACTCCGAAGTCTGCTAGACGAAGTGGCAGTTCACGCCAGGATCGAGTGCGCTGGTCGAACATTAAGCTGAAATGAACAATACCAACGAAGTTTTATGATGATGATCTTTTTCATAATCCATGTCAGTTACAAGAGGAGTCTTCACACACCTAAGAGTAAAAGCATTAAGTTGCTGACAAGTTAAAAATAATAATAAATTTGAAAAACTTGCTCCTTTCAGATAAATCCTTTAATGATCTAGGGCACAACTGCACAACTCCACCAAACAGTTTTCCCCCCTCTGTCCTGTCACCCCTCCCTATCCATACTACCAAGTCACTGTCGTTGAGCACCACACAAAAACATGAGTTTGATGCCTGCGTGTTGAATTCCTGTCCTGTGCTTCTGCTGCCTCTCCATCTCGCACACCTGTTGCCTCACACCGAGCCACCAGCTATCCTCTCCAACACTTCCCCCTACTTCCCACCTCTTTCTTCCTCTACCCACCACACCCACCACAACCCCTCCCCCCAATCCATGTGATAAACTGCACTCACAGCCACAGCATTGAGAGTGTCCAACTGGCACTATGAAGCTGCACAGGTGTGTGTGTGTGTGTGTGTGTGTGTGTGTGTGTGTGGAGGGGGGGGGGGAGATACTTCAAGTATAATTTGACAAGAGTGCTTTACACTGCCACTCGTGTGCACCATCAGGGTCACGTGAGCATTGTCAGTAGAGACCTGAAGCGATTTTAATTGTTGTTTGCCATGGCTGTATGTTCATGTGCTACATTAGTTCACTTGGTACTGGAAAGAGTGTTATAGTTGTTGGCAATGAAGGTATATGAGGTGAAGTGTTGGAATTGCAGAATTTTATTACTTTGTGTGTGTGTGTGTGTGTGTAAACTTTTGTTACATTTGTGCAGATATTATTAGTGGTTCAAGAAGGTGGCCCTTGGCTAAAGCAGTGAAACAAGTGTATACCTTGTATTTCAAGTGCCAAGTAAGAGACCAAGATAAATTGTGGGCTCCACTTCTGTATTGCACCTTGTGTTTGACTACACAATGTTTGGATGCATGGTAAAAATGCTCCCAAGGAATTTGGGTTGCCAACTATTTGCTGTGGACCTACAAACTGCACCTGACTGCTATTTTAGTATGATACCTCCCTTGAGGAAAAGAGCCAATACAATGAGGAAGAGGAATATTCAATACCCTGACATCCCACCTATTGTTCACCCTGTGGCTCATGGTGAAGGACTGCCAGTTCCTGTTCCCCCACTTGTACCAATATCAAGCAGTGATAGCGATGATGCTGAATTGACACATACAGCTGAAAAAGCGCGATCATCTGTCAGTTACACTGACCCTGCATTTACACCTACACTGACACCTGTAGAACCACACAGTGTGAACTCAAGTGATCTGATTAAGGATTTAGATCTTCCAAAGCATAAATCTGAAATCTTGGGTCTCAACCTACAGCAGTGAAATCTCCTCTCTGACACAGTACGTTTGTCTGTGTTTCAGGATCGTCTGAAAAAAGTTGAGTGTCATTTCAGTACTGAAGGCAACGTTACAATCAGCAGTGACTCTGACAGTTTGTTGGAAGACCTGAACATTACATACAAACCAGATATGTGGAGACAATTTATAGATGGCTCAAAAATAACCTGAAACCAATATTGTTACACTGTAGTACTGAACGACCATCCATCCACGTTGCATATAACTGTCTTAGCTAAAGAACATTGTAAACTGTTTTAATTCCAATAAGCATGAATGACTGGTATGTGGAGACTTTAAATTCACTGCAATGTTGTTGGATACGCAAGAGGATTACACTAAGCATGCTGCTACTGTGCGAGTGGGACAGTCATGCAAAATAAAAACATCACACACAGAGGGAATGGCCTGGGTCAAAAAATAGTGAAGAAGAACCTCTTGTGATTCTGAACAAAATTGTTCTTCCACAATTACAGGAAATTACAGGAACCTCGTGGAAAAACTCATTCACACTTATAAGGCCATCGACTGCAACATGACCCTGAAGATGAAAATGTGTTCCCTGAGCACTGTGGTGCATTCATGTATGAGCACGGTGACCAGTTCCACCATGAGATTTCTCCCACGGAACAGCAGTACACAGGGCATTGGACTACTTGTATATGTCCTATTGATTACAGCAGCAATATATGTGAAACATAAAGTTGTAACACTGGGTAAGGAGACAATTTTAATCATGATATTCATGTTCAATGCATCAAAGTCTATAAAAACTCTCTACTTTGGTTTCTGCAAAAAATTCACTATGGATCAGTATTATTTACAGGGTGTTTCAAAAATGACCGGTATATTTGAAACGGCAATAAAAACTAAACGAGCAGCGATAGAAATACACCGTTTGTTGCAATATGCTTGGGACAACAGTACATTTTCAGGCAGACAAACTTTCGAAATTACAGTAGTTACAATTTTCAACAACAGATGGCGCTGCTGTCTGGGAAACTCTATAGTACGATATTTTCCACATATCCACCATGCGTAGCAATAATATGGCGTAGTCTCTGATTGAAATTACCCGAAACCTTTGACAACGTGTCTGGCGGAATGGCTTCACATGCAGATGAGATGTACTGCTTCAGCTGTTCAATTGTTTCTGGATTCTGGCGGTACAACTGGTCTTTCAAGTGTCCCCACAGAAAGAAGTCACAGGGGTTCATGTCTGGCGAATAGGGAGGCCAATCCACGCCGCCTCCTGTATGTTTCGGACAGCCCAAAGCAATCACACAATCATCGAAATATTCATTCAGGAAATTAAAGACGTCGGCCGTGCGATGTGGCCGGGCACCATCTTGCATAAACCACGAGGTGTTCACAGTGTCGTCTAAGGCAGTTTGTACCGCCACAAATTCACGAAGAATGTCCAGATAGCGTGATGCAGTAATCGTTTCGGATCTGAAAAATGGGCCAATGATTCCTTTGGAAGAAATGGCGGCCCAGACCAGTAGTTTTTGAGGATGCAGGGACGATGGGACTGCAACATGGGGCTTTTCGGTTCCCCATATGCGCCAGTTCTGTTTATTGACGAAGCCGTCCAGGTAACCAAATGCTGCCCACATGCATATCGCCGTCGTCAATCCTGTGCACTATATCGTTAGCGAATGTCTCTCGTGCAGCAATGGTAGCGGCGCTGAGGGGTTGCCGCGTTTGAATTTTGTATGGATAGAGGTGTAAACTCTGGCGCATGAGACGATACGTGGACGTTGGCGTCATTTGGACCGCAGCTGCAACACGGCGAACGGAAACCCGAGGCCGCTGTTGGACCACCTGCTGCACTAGCTGCGCGCTGCCCTCTGTGGTTGCCGTATGTGGTCGCCCTACCTTTCCAGCACGTTCATCCGTCACGTTCCCAGTCCGTTGAAATTTTTCAAACAGATCCTTTATTGTATCGCTTTTTGGTTCTTTGGTTACATTAAACCTCCGTTGAAAACTTCGTCTTGTTGCAACAACACTGTGTTCTAGGCGGTGGAATTCCAACACCAGAAAAATCCTCTGTTCTAAGGAATAAACCATGTTGTCTACAGCACCCTTGCACGTTGTGAACAGCACACGCTTACAGCAGAAAGACGACGTACAGAATGGCGCACCCACAGACGCGTTGTCTTCTATATCTTTCACATCACTTGCAGCGCCATCTGTTATTGAAAATTGTAACTACTGTAATTTCGAAAGTTTGTCCGCCTGAAAATGTACTGTTGTCCCAAGCATATTGCAACAAACGGTGTATTTCTATCGCTGCTCGTTTAGTTTTTATTGCAGTTTCAAATATACCGGTCATTTTTGAAACACCCTGTACATTCTGCCAAATCTTTTTTGTACCATAATTACACAGATATGTAGTTTGCGTGAATGGCAACACCTACAGAAAATTTTCAAGAAATGAAACGTATAGCTGCCTGATAGCTCATACGACTGCTGCCTTTGAATTTTTACAAATGAGCAATAGACGGCACTAATGTCATGTGATGTTACTATTGTTTTAAAATTTGTCATTGTTATTGTCAAAATTGTTTCTTTTAACTCCCAATGCCAACAAATTATTCAACCAGTGTTGTAAAAAATGTAACTTTTTCTTGAAGATTTCTGATGGAAGGACTTTTTATGATTTACGTAAAGGCCAAGCTCAACAACAATGCCTCGAATCGCTTAATTTAACTCTTGATAATCTATAACCTTCACAAAAGTTTGTTTACAATAGGTCTGTAGAATTTCTATGTAGTTGTAGTCTGTCAGTGATGAATTTAATGAATGCTGATTTGCAACAGTTGTCCCAAAAACATTGATGTTGTGCGCAACATGTTTTGACGACTATTACTATACGCTTACTGTGAGACAAAGCATCCTCAGACACACTGGAGACAGCAGTGCGCACTGAATTTACATGAACATTTCGCTGTGAAAAATGAGTTTGTTTGTAAATATTCACTGCAAAACTATGACCACCTTACATGCATTTGTTTTAACATAAAATATCTTTTACGAAACTGAAATAATTAACTAATAATTGTACAGCAGTGCCTTTAATATATGGATGTAAGAACAAAAGAAGAAAATGTGTTTTACTCAGTTAAGGATAACAATTACAGACCAAGATGGTAGAAATGCCTTAATTAATAAATACTAAGTATTCTTCATATGCTTAGAATGTATTTCATGTACCACTGTAATGTTATAAGCAGCTGCACTTTCAGTAGGTACAATTTTCTAATTTCTTCGTCCATTGACAACATACAGTCTGAAGAACAGTAAATGATTATACCCAATAATTTATTACAAATGATATTGAGATGGTAATTATTGCAGAAGCTGCCCAAACCACTAATTTTGGCCATGAGCATCATGGTGTTTCAGTGTTACCTTTGATACAAAGTATTTAGTCGTGTGTATGATATGATATAGGTATCCTATTTCATCCATAATATCTGCCATCATATTAGTATCACAATGACTAATTTAGGTACTTTATATGCACAATTCCCTACTTACCAGTGTCCTGGACAATTCATAGGCTTCAGGGCATATTTTTCTTTTTCGACATCAAATGAAAACATATTTTCCTGTAACAGAAATGAGGAATGTAACTAAGAACTAGAACAAAAGAGTTGAAGAGTAAAACTCAATTGCTAGTTCTGGCAGAAAGAAAAAAAAAAGGCCACAAAACTAAAACTGCAAGCAGTTATGAATGACTGAATTTCATATTTTTTCATTGGTTCATCCATAAACTTTTATAGATTTTACCATGAAAGAATGAGTCATCTAAATATTCTTGTCTTTGACGTAAATTGAGAGTACTGTAATCTGTTTACCACTAATCAATAGGAGAGGGGAAAATTACACAATATTAGGAAACTCCCCACATTATGTTTCCTTCTCTTACCCATGCTAAATATGACAAGAGCCACATTCAAAAGTGTATCCAGCAACGAGCCTAAGAAGGCAGCTGGTCTCCTATCATACAAAAAAATAGTTATGATCTTCACAAACCAAACTCAAATTCTATCCTGCAACAAACACGAACATTTCAATTCAGGGTCAGTTTGAAGAATGTCAGAACATGTAATGGATACTATGTGGTAGCAAATGTAGACAGAGCCATTTGTTGTGAAATCTCAATTGTTTTGCCATGCACTGTTATTGTCCTTGCAACTCAAAAAGGTGGACAGCTCTGGGTTCTTAAAGCTTCCAGTAGTACTGTACTTTCAATTTAAGACATTCTGTCTTTTGTTAGCAGCCAATGTCAAAAACTACTAAAAATGTGAATATACCAAGTATTCACAAGTATCTAAATGCCTCACAGAAAAATATGTACAAATGTCACAGAAACTATATCTTGTTAGTTAAGTATGCTGTAGGTAGAAGAAAGCTATTATAAAGTGGTTAGTAAAAGCGCCTATTGGCTTCTGTCTCGGGTTCTTCGGCCGACGTTCATCTAATGATTTTTCTGACGTTTCGCCAGCACGAGTGGCTGGCATTGTCAAAGCTTCACCCTCCATTGCCGGTGGTGAACTGGAGCCGAGCTCGCGGGCGCAGGCTATATGTACCTGGCGCGCCAACGTCCGAGGGCTTCTCCGCAGTCATTTCCGGTGCGGTTCTCCTCTTGCTACCTGCGACGGTCGTTCGCTGCAGTACGGGAAGCCAGGATCCGTTGACCTTAAGGCTTTCCTCTTTCTTGTTCAAACTGTTCGCGTGTTTTTGTATTTCTACAGCTTCTCTGAACAAGCGCGTGTGATAGTGCACAGCCAGAACTTCCGTGTCGGCGAATTTTATTACATGGTCGGTCTCATTCAGTGCGTGCTCTGCCACGGCCGATTTCTCCACCTGCCCCAACCTGCAGTGTCGCTTATGCTCTTTGATCCTGGTGTTAATGGATCGTCCAGTCATTCCGACATAAACTTTTCCGCATGTGCACGGTATGCGGTATACTCCCGACATTGCAAGTGGGTCTCTTTTCTCCTTCGCCGATCTAAGACACTCTTTGATCTTCCTTGTCGGTTTGAAAATCGTCTTTACGCCATGTTTGCGCAATATACGGCCGATTCTGTCCGTCACTCTGGGAATGTATGGCAGAAAGGCCGTACCCGACAATTCTTTTTCCGGTTCCTTACTTCGCCGAGGGTTGGGCTCTGTTACACTTCTAATATAATTTGTGGAGTAACCATTGCTCCTCAGGACAGTTTCCAGGTGTTGCATTTCTCGTTTGAGGTGTTGCGGCTCACATATTCATCCTGCTCTCGTTACGAGCGTACTAATCATGCCTCTTTTCTGGCTCGGGTGGTGGTTTGACAGTTTGTGCAGGTATCGGTCCGTGTGAGTCGGTTTTCGATACACGCTGTGCCCCTGATCTTCGCCGTCCCTTGTGACCAAAACATCTAGAAATGGCAGTTTCTTGTCCTTTTCTACTTCCATGGTAAATGTTATGTTGGCATGGAGGCTGTTCAAGTGTCTTAGGAAGTCACTTGAACAGCCTCCATGCCAACATAACATTTACCATGGAAGTAGAAAAGGACAAGAAACTGCCATTTCTAGATGTTCTGGTCACAAGGGACGGCGAAGATCTGGGACACAGCGTGTATCGAAAACCGACTCACACGGACCGATACCTGCACAAACTGTCAAACCACCACCCGAGCCAGAAAAGAGGCATGATTAGTACGCTCGTAACGAGAGCAGGATGAATATGTGAGCCGCAACACCTCAAACGAGAAATGCAACACCTGGAAACTGTCCTGAGGAGCAATGGTTACTCCACAAATTATATTAGAAGTGTAACAGAGCCCAACCCTCGGCGAAGTAAGGAACCGGAAAAAGAATTGTCGGGTACGGCCTTTCTGCCATACATTCCCAGAGTGACGGACAGAATCGGCCGTATATTGCGCAAACATGGCGTAAAGACGATTTTCAAACCGACAAGGAAGATCAAAGAGTGTCTTAGATCGGCGAAGGAGAAAAGAGACCCACTTGCAATGTCGGGAGTATACCGCATACCATGCACATGCGGAAAAGTTTATGTCGGAATGACTGGACGATCCATTAACACCAGGATCAAAGAGCATAAGCGACACTGCAGGTTGGGGCAGGTGGAGAAATCGGCCGTGGCATAGCACGCACTGAATGAGACCGACCATGTAATAAAATTCGCCGACACGGAAGTTCTGGCTGTAGAGAAGCACTATCACACGCGCTTGTTCAGAGAAGCTGTAGAAATACAAAAACACGTGAACAGTTTGAACAAGAAAGAGGAAAGCCTTAAGGTCAACGGATCCTGGCTTCCCGTACTGCAGCGAACGACCGTCGCAGGTAGCAAGAGGAGAACCGCACCGGAAATGACTGCGGAGAAGCCCTCGGACGTTGGCGCGCCAGGTACATATAGCCTGCGCCCGCGAGCTCGGCTCCAGTTCACCACCGGCAATGGAGGGTGAAGCTTTGACAATGCCAGCCATTCGTGCTGGCGAAACGTCAGAAAAATCATTAGATGAACGTCGGCCGAAGAACCCGAGACAGAAGCCAATAGGCAGTTTGTCAACAAGTGGCCACGAAAGCCTCAACAATTTTGTGGTTAGTAAAAGGTCTTCAAAGTTTACTGGTAGTTCCCTTGCTTGTCAGGGGGAGATAAAACAAAATTATTCATTGTAGACATGAAACCAGTGCTGAATTATATAGTTACAGTATTATTAAACACCATTATCTCCAACCAGCAGCACATTTAAACAAGAAATTTACAAATGTAGTATTGTGCTGGTAACAATTAAAAGTGAATTTGTAACTGTACTGAATCTTTCAAACTGGGCTCACCACTCACTGGTAGTTTACAGATACTACAATTCACAGGTCTTTTGATTTGCAAAAAATTATAGGAATAATAAGGACTAAGGTTTAATACCCAGTTGGCAAATTCTCTCCTCAGAATCTGGATGCATGTCAGAAGAAAAAAACATTGTGTGCACATTGAATGTTTGTAATTTATTCTGATACGTTTATGCATAATTGTTTATCATCAATTAGAATGTGATGTGTTGGCTTGTTTTTGTATGTTTCAAGTTTGCTGTGATTTACTTGAACATATTGGCATTGGCACAACCACTGTGTAAGTGCACATCTGTACTGCAGATGGATGGCTGTGCACTGCTATGCACCATTCAAACACCATAAGCTGATGCTGATATGATTGGCCATGGTTCGCAATAACAGACTTGAGAAACCACAAAACATCTTCCTGTTGGAAATATTAATAATATGGAGGAAGCTAATGAATAGCCATTTCTAAGGCATATAATCACAACTCTTGATACTGTGCAGATATATGGAATTTGTGAACTGACAATATATTGCCCAGTCAATACAGAAGACACAATGAACAAGAAATCCTTTGTATTAACTATTACATTTATTGAACATGTTTCCAATTTTAATCAAAATATTCACAAGATTTGGTTCTGGAAAATTATTCTGAATTTTGAAGTACTGTTGTTCATCTTACTAAGTCAATTTTTAATCTAGAACTAGTCTATAGCAGAAGAGAGAACTGAAGCACAATCTTTGTTACTAACCAATATAAAATATCTTTGCTGGTTTTTTCAATGAAGAGAGAGGTGGGGGGGAGATCAAATCTAAGATTCCTTGAGACATATTAACAATGCACTAGCATTAACTCACAGTAAACATCCATGAGAAACTTGAGTTATTTCATGGTAAAGAAATGATCCAAATAAAATAAACATTTTTCCATGGAAGGCCACACACAGTACATCACTGGGACGAAAAATGCTGTATCATATTTGAAGGAACCACCATGGCATTCGTTTAGATGAGCATTGTCCCTTATCAGAACTTTTTCACTTTCTGAATGAGGATTTATGGAATTTCTGAAACAGCTTGCAATGCTTATTGCTCCATTGAACTTGTGTACAAATGTTTGAATCATAATCTTTTACATTCCATGTACAAATAAGTAAACTTACTGCATAGTGGGCCCAATGGCCAGATGTCTGCCAAAGTTTGGAATTGTAAATATTTGGAGTCACAACTTCGTGGAATCCTCTTTTCCTGTACTCTTGCTTTATAAATTCAATAAGAGTGTTATATATGTGGGCTCCTTTTGGTAAGAAAAAGCAAGATCCTGCACTCAACTCATGGAAAAAGAACAATTCTTGTTCCTGAAAAAATGAAAGTAAGCCACAATTGCATAATTTGTGAAAAATTATGAAGTTAACATACACACGTTCAATAAATAAACAAATATTAAGAAACCTCTGATGCCTTATTAAATAGTATACGAAATCAGTAGTATGTGTAACTTAACCTTTTGTCATGACCTCCTTGAATGCGAATTCCCAGCTTGCCTGCTTTAGTGGTTCTTACTGGATATTTCTTGCATTTCATGCATGACTATAGACTCACAGTCACTTGATGTACTGACCTTGAATAATATTCTATTTCGTATTTACAAATTTTTACCTGCTGTCCTCTACATGGTTTTTTCTGGCAAAATTCTTTAATGATTTGTCCTACATTTCTGCCACATTCAACATGAATGCAAATCTTCATAACTCATCAACTAAGGGAAGTTATTTGCCTGATAATTCTTATTGTTGTAACAGAATAGAAGCAACAAAAATGTTTCAGGATGTATAAAACGGTAGGGTCACTTTGCACTTGTCTACTACAAGAAGGAAGGAGGGAAGACTAGGGTTTAACACCCTGTCCATAACCAGGTAATTAGAAGTGGTGCATTAAGCTCAGATTGGAGAAGGAAATTAACAATATCATAGAAAGTATCCTGGCATTTACTGTGAATGAGTTAGGAAAACCACAGAAAACCTAAATGCTGATGGCTGGATGGGGGATACAAACCACTCTCATCCTGAATACGAGAGTGTATAATGACTATGATGTGGGTGAGTGGATTGGAGAGAATAAAGGAAGGGGAGACTACTGTTGGTGGGATGACAGTTTGGTGGTTGGGTAGAGGAGACTGAGATCAGGAGTATTACAGCATTGCTAGTATAGCTCCTATTTACATAGCTTATAAAAGATGGTCCTGGGGGCAAAGAACCAGATGGCATGGGTTGTGAATCAGCCATTGAAATCTAGCATCTTGTGCTCAGTAGTATGTTCATCACTGGGTGATCAACTCTACTCTGTGCCAACGTTTGGTAGTAGACATTAATTTGGATCAACAGTTGGCTAGTGGTCATGCCCACAGAAAATGCTGTACAAAAACTGCAGCAGAGCTTGCATAAGACTAGGCTGCTTTTACAGGAGTTCCTGCCTCTGATAGGATAGGATAAGGCTGTAACAGGGTGGGAGTTCCTCATTTCCGTGCATGTTTATTAATAGTTGAAGCCTGGCAAAGGAACGGTTTAGTTGTTCCAGTCTGGGACGTTATTCGGTGATGAAGGGGGCGGTCCTATGCAGCTGATTCTTGGGGATGGTAGGAGAATTAGGGGAATGTGAGATATGGCATGGGAAATACATTTGTGGACTAGGTTTGAGGGACTGTGCCTGTCTGTGAAAACCTTAGTGAAACCTTCAGCATACTGTGCAAGGGAATTCTTGTCACTGCTGATGCACCGTCCATGATTATGAGACTATATGGAAGTGAGTTTTTGGTGTGAAAGGTATGAGAACTGTTGAAATGGAGGTTCTATTGATGGTTAGAAGGAGGCATCAGAGAGGTGAAGGTGGCACATTGGACTGAGGAGCATCAGGTGAGCTGTATGGGAGAGGTTTTGAAGTTGTGGAGGAATGAGAGTACAGTGTCTTGGAACTGGGTCCAGATCATGAAGATATCATCAATGAACCTGAACCAAACACGGGGTTTTAAAGTTTTGGGAGGCTAGGTAAGTTTCCTATAGACAGACTGATACAAGGAGGTATCATGTTGGTGTTCTTGGCTGTGCTGCAGGTTTGTTTGCATATTTTCTCCTCAAAGGAAAAGAATTTATGTATGAGGATGCAGCTGATAGAAATGAAGTGGTAGGTTTAGAGTCAGAAAGACACTGGGAGAGGTTGCGTTCGATAGCGGGAAGGCCTTGGGTGTGGTACATATTAATGCATAGGGAGGTGGACTCAATAACAATGCGTATAAATACAAGTGCTAATGGGGTGAGGATGGTTGAGAGTTGGTGAAGGAAGTTGTTCCTATCTTCAGTACGAGAGGTAACGCTATGGAAAATTGGTTGGAGGTGTTGAGCATCATGACCAGAGATTCTTTCAGTGGGTGCACAGTAACCAGAATTGCTGGGAAGAGCGTAGGTCACTGTGTGGGGGGATTGTTGGGGTGAGAAGGGAGATGGATTTAGGGGAAGGATTCTGATGTGGGCCTAAGGATTTGAGTAGCGATTGGAGGCTATGCTGGACATCTGGGATGGGATCACTGTGGCAGCACTTGTAGACCGAGGAGTCAGACAACTGGTACACACCTTGTGTCGGATAATCAATGTGCTTCATCACAACAGTGGTACAGCCTTTGTCTAAAGAAAGGATGATTAAATCAGGGTCTCTCCTGAGACTGTGGATGGCTGTTCTTTCTTCCACTGAAATGTTCATGTTATTGCGATGGGACATGGAGAAGGATAGTGCCATTCCAACTCACACTCCCAACCCACTACCTTACCTGCCCCATCCATCCACCCAGCACTTCCTGCTCCAGTCCTGTCACAGGCTTATCCAATCCCATCATAGGCTGGGCCACCTGTGAAAGCCACCATGTCTTGTCCCAACTCTACTGCAAACACTGCACAGCTTTTTATTGATATGACTACCAACCACCTGTCCACCAGGATGAATGGCCACTGCCAAACTGTTGCCAAGCACAAAGCTGACCACCTCATAGTACAACATGCAGCTGAAAACAACATGCTCAATTTCAATGATTGCTTCACAACCCGGACCATCTGGATCCTTCCCTCCACCATGAGCTTCTCTGAACTATGCAGAAGGGACTTATCCTTGCAGACACATCCTTCATTCCCCAGTATAGCACGAACAAACATGATTTATGGAACATAGCACTTTATAGAGCCAACGTAAGATACAACGAAGTACAGGTTGCACGTAACACTGAACACACACTCATTTGCGATCACTTTGGTGGCTCACCAGAGTGCTCCAAGGGGGCAACTCAGGTGGCCTCTATAAGGGGGGGGGGGGGGAGGACATTAGTGTTTAACGTCCCGTCGACAACGAGGTCATTAGAGACGGAGCGCAAGCTCGGGTGAGGGAAGGATGGGGAAGGAAATCGGCCGTGCCCTTTCAAAGGAACCATCCCGGCATTTGCCTGAAGCGATTTAGGGAAATCACGGAAAACCTAAATCAGGATGGCTGGAGACGGGATTGAACCGTCGTCCTCCCGAATGCGAGTCCAGTGTGCTAACCACTGCGCCACATCGCTCAGTTGGCCTCTATAAGTGGGTCTGTGAACTGTATAGCTGTGTGATCTCCAAAATCAAGCAGATCGTGAGTGAAGGTACACTAGATAGTATGGCAAAGTTGAAGTTGAGGAATTCCTGTAAGATAACCAGGAGGTGGTTAGGTGGGAGAGCGTGAGGGCCATGGTCAGATGGTGGTATGAACTGGGAAAGGAAAGGTTCAATGTTGGGATTAAGTTAGTTTTGGTTAGAGGTATTGGTAGCAAATATGTTTCCACTGTATGGATTAGGAGTGGGACAGTAAGATACACACACACACACACACACACACACACACACACACACACACACACACACACACAGGGTGGTCCATTGATACTGACCGGGCCAAATATCTCACAAAATAAGCACAAAACAAAAATATTACAGAAGAATGAAACCCATCTAGCTGGAAGGGGGAAACCAGATGGCACTATGGTTGGCCCGCTAGATGGCACTGCCATAGGTCAAACGGATATCAACTGCGTTTTTTGAAATAGGAATCCCTATTTTTTTAATTACATATTCATGTAGTACGTAAAGAAATATCAATGTTTTAGTTGGACCACTTTTTTCGCTTTGTGATAGATGGCACTTCAATAGTCACAAACGTATAAGTACGTGGTATCACGTAACATTCCAACAGTGCAGACGGTGTTTGCTTCGTGATACATTACCCGTGTTAAAATGGACTGTTTACCAATTGTGGAAAAGGTCGATATCATGTTGATGTATGGCTATTGTGATCAAAATGCCCAACGGGTGTGTGCTATGTATGCTGCTTGTTATCCTGGATGACATTATCCAAATGTCTGGACGGTTCGCTGGATAGTTACATTATTTAAGGAAACAGGAAGTGTTCAGCCACATGCGAAATGTCAACCACGACCTGCAACAAATGATGATGCCCAAGTAGGTGTTTTAGCTGCTGTTGCAACTAATCCACACATCAGTAGCAGACAAATTGCGCGAGAATCGGGAATCTCAAAAACGTCGGTATTGAGAATGCTACATCAACATCGATTGCACCCGTACCATATTTCTATGCACCAGGAATTGCATGGCGACGACTTTGAACGTCTTGTACAGTTCTGCCACTGGGCACACCAGAAATTACGGGACGATGACAGATTTTCTGCACGCGTTCTATTTAGCGACGAAGCTTCGTTCACCAACAGCGGTAATGTAAACCGGCATAATATGCACTATTGGGCAACGGAAAATCCATGATAGCTGCGACAAGTGGAACATCAGCGACCTTGGCAAGTTAATGTATGGTGCGACATTATGGGAGGAAGGCTAATTGGCCCCCATTTTATCAATGGCAATCTAAATAGTGCAATGTATGCCGATTTCCTATGTAATGTTCTACCGATGTTTCTACAAGAAGTTTCACTGCACGACAGAATGGCGATGTACTTCCAACACGATGGATGTCCGTCACATAGCTCGCTTGCGGGTGAAGCGGTATTGAATAGCGTATTTCATGACAGGTGGATTGGTCATCTAAGCACCATACCATGGCCCACATGTTCACCGGATCTGACGTCCCCGGATTTCTTTCTGTGGGGAAAGTTGAAGGATATTTGCTACCGCGATCCACCAACAACGCCTGACAACATGCGTCAGCGCATTGTCAATGCATGTGCGAACATTATGGAAGGCAAACTACTTGCTGTTGAGAGGAATGTCGTTACACATATTGCCAAATGCACTGAGGTTGACGGACATCATTTTGAGCATTTATTGCATTAATGTGGTTCAAATAAAATGGCTCTGGGCACTATGGAGCTTAACTTCTGAGGTCATCAGTCCCCTAGAACTTAGAACTACTTAAACCTAACTAACCTAAGGACATCACACACATCCATGCCCGAGGCAGGATTCGAACCTGCAACCGTAGCGGTCGCGCGGTTCCAGACTGTAGTGCCTAGAACCGCTCTGCCACACCGGCTGGCATTAATGTGGTATTTACAGGTAATCACGCTGTAACAGCATGCGTTCTAAGAAATGATAAGTTCACAAAGGTACATGTATCACATTGGAACAACTGAAATAAAATGTTCAAATGTACCTACGTTCTGTATTTTAATTTAAAAAACCTACCTGTTACCAACTGTTCGTCTAAAATTGTGAGCCATATACACTCCTGGAAATTGAAATAAGAACACCGTGAATTGACTGTCCCAGGAAGGGGAAACTTTATTGACACATTCCTGGGGTCAGATACATCACATGATCACACTGACAGAACCACAGGCACATAGACACAGGCAACAGAGCATGCACAATGTCGGCACTAGTACAGTGTATATCCACCTTTCGCAGCAATGCAGGCTGCTATTCTCCCATGGAGACGATCGTAGAGATGCTGGATGTAGTCCTGTGGAACGGCTTGCCATGCCATTTCCACCTGGCGCCTCAGTTGGACCAGCGTTCGTGCTGGACGTGCAGACCGCGTGAGACGACGCTTCATCCAGTCCCAAACATGCTCAATGGGGGACAGATCCGGAGATCTTGCTGGCCAGGGTAGTTGACTTACACCTTCTAGAGCACGTTGGGTGGCACGGGATACATGCGGACGTGCATTGTCCTGTTGGAACAGCAAGTTCCCTTGCCGGTCTAGGAATGGTAGAACGATGGGTTCGATGACGGTTTGGATGTACCGTGCACTATTCAGTGTCCCCTCGACGATCACCAGTGGTGTACGGCCAGTGTAGGAGATCGCTCCCCACACCATGATGCCGGGTGTTGGCCCTGTGTGCCTCGGTCGTATGCAGTCCTGCTTGTGGCGTTCACCTGCACGGCGCCAAACACGCATACGACCATCATTGGCACCAAGGCAGAAGCGACTCTCATCGCTGAAGACGACACGTCTCCATTCGTCCCTCCATTCACGCCTGTCGCGACACCACTGGAGGCGGGCTGCACGATGTTGGGGCGTGAGCGGAAGACGGCCTAACGGTGTGCGGGACCGTAGCCCAGCTTCATGGAGACGGTTGCGAATGGTCCTCGCCGATACCCCAGGAGCAACAGTGTCCCTAATTTGCTGGGAAGTGGCGGTGCGGTCCCCTACGGCACTGCGTAGGATCCTACGGTCTTGGCGTGCATCCGTGCGTCGCTGCGGTCCGGTCCCAGGTCGACGGGCACGTGCACCTTCCGCCGACCACTGGCGACAACATCGATGTACTGTGGAGACCTCACGCCCCACGTGTTGAGCAATTCGGCGGTACGTCCACCCGGCCTCCCGCATGCCCACTATACGCCCTCGCTCAAAGTCCGTCAACTGCACATACGGTTCACGTCCACGCTGTCGCGGCATGCTACCAGTGTTAAAGACTGCGATGGAGCTCCGTATGCCACGGCAAACTGGCTGACACTGACGGCGGCGGTGCACAAATGCTGCGCAGCTAGCGCCATTCGACGGCCAACACCGCGGTTCCTGGTGTGTCCGCTGTGCCGTGCGTGTGATCATTGCTTGTACAGCCCTCTCGCAGTGTCCGGAGCAAGTATGGTGGGTCTGACACACCGGTGTCAATGTGTTCTTTTTTCCATTTCCAGGAGTGTATTTGTGACTATTACAGCGCCATCTAACACTAAGCGAAAAAAGTGGTCCAACTAAAACATTCATATTTCTTTATGTACAACAGGAATATGTAATAAAAAAATGGGGGTTCCAAAAAACGCAGTTGATATCTGTTTGACACATAGCAGCACCATCTAGCGGGCCAACCATAGCGCCATCCGTTTTCCCCCTTCAAGCTAGACAAGTTTCGTTATTTGTAGTTTTTTTGTTTGATGTTTATTTTGTGAGATATTTGGCCCGGTCATGATCAATGGACCACCCTGTGTGTGTGTGTGTGTGTGTGTGTGTGTGTGTGTGTGTGTGTGTGTATTTTACACATGTGTTAACGAAGCATCCATAACACTCAAATAGAATCAAAAACTGCACATTAAAATAAAATACTGTTATGTTTTTACTGCCACAGTGTTAAAATGGTCCCTTTTTTAAGGTAACAATTACTTCTTGTACTGAAGAAGTGTTAAGTAGTGGACAGGCATTTGAATGCTGTGGCTGGGCTTCTGAATTAGTGATCTCCCCCAAATGGCAACATACACTTGTTAAAACTGTTTATTCAATAGCAAAGAGTAGAACAAAAAAATACATTATTAAAATTCCAATACTCTTTAATGTTGTGTGTTTCTTGTTTTTGAGGTGTTTCATTCATTCATTTTGTAGACAATAAACAATTCTTGTGTCAATTCTTGCACATACTGTACTTTCAAATTAAATTTTCTTTTACTGTTATCAGTTTAAACACTCTGTTACTGATAATGGTTTTAATTACATTGAGATGCTAAACTCAAAGTAGTTTAGGAAACAAGGGCATTGTCAATTTTCTTTAGTTTATATAATGTGCAATAAAAATGTCAAGCTGCATTTAAAAAACAAACAACTACAGACACTCATGTCACATATAATCCAAATAATGTTAGTAAATTTCTAATTTTAGTTTGATAAAATAATACTTCAAAACAATGCATATTACACAGTCTATTTTCACTGCAAGACTGAAGAAACAGCAATAAGCACAAACAAATGTTACTTAATGAAAATAAAAATATACAAACACATACTCTTCCAATTTTCCGATGGTCCCTCTTGGCAGCCTCCTCCTGGAGCTTCTCCCATTCTTTAAGTTGCTTTGAATCAGGGAAAGAGATTCCGTAGACTCGTTGCAGTGACTCAGCCTCGCAGTTACCTTCCCAATACGTTGCAGAGTTCTGCAATGCCAATGATAAATAGATTAATGAATGTAAAATTTCTGAAGTCAAGTCATATATATATCACACATTGTTAGTGTAGACTAAATAACTAAAATCTATGTATTATCTATTGGTTCCTGTTGCAGGTTCTTTGGCCAAAGTTTGTTTGATGATTTTCCTTATGTTTTGATAGCACTGTCAGAGGCGAACCCTTCTCTGCTGGTGGTGGACTAGAATCGAGCCCACGGCCAGAGATTATAAGTACCTGTCATCCCAATGTCTGAATACTTTTCCATTGTCATTCCCTAGCCACTGAAATCTGTAAACATGGAAACAGTTTCAGCAAGCAAGAAGAAATTCTCCAGGTAAACAGATCATGGATTACCATGCTGCAGTGAACATATATTGCTGATAGCAAGGGGAGAACCACAGCAGTAATGAACAGGCAAAAGCACTCAGACCTTGATGCGACAATCTCTGGCTGCGAACTTTTCTCTAGTCCACCACCAGCAATAGAGGGTGAACCTTTGACAATGCCAAGCCCCTCATGCTGGTGAAATGTCAGAAAAATCATTAAATAAACATCAGCTGAAGAACTTAAGACAGAAGCCAATAGGCTTCAACCATTTTATAACTAAAATCTATTACTAAATGATACCTTCTCTCACTGCAAAATATGATCCTTGTAATACTTTACATAAAAACTAAAAATCTAAACATGACATGCAGAGATTTCAACTACAAATGTACAGCCTCAGCTGCAAAAACAAGAAGTCATACTTAGGCTACATGTGTAGTCAAAATCATGTATTAAAATTTCATAATTACAGAACACACATGCAGGGACTGAGGAAAATGGAAGTATTGGAAAATAGTATAAAAATTTTCACAGAGAAGTGTTAATTTATCAGAATGCATGCCAAAGCCTTCACACTTGCCACTAGTGCTATTTTTGGATTGCTACATTATTTCAGGCAGCAGCTTACTGGAAAAGTATATTACTATTGATTTTTGACGACTTACTGACTCTCCCACGGCAACGATTATTATACATTGGGACATGAATATTTCACATGAACAGTAACACAAGAAATAATGGAAAACAAGTGATTTTATTGACATAATGTGATATCCCTCTTCATGAGGCTAGCTGCTGCAGCACCCGTATCAAGATTATTTTGAAGGAAAACAGTACCAGTTGCAAACATTATTGTTTAGTGACGTGTTTCATCTTTTTCGTGCTACTTGTTTACATGTTCAACATCTTCAAGGAGAGCTTCTGTAAAGTTTGGAAGGTAGGAGACGAGGTACTGGCAGATGTAAAGCTGTGAGTACCGGGCGTGAGTCGTGCTTCGGTAGCTCAGTTGGTAGAGCACTTGCCCGCGAAAGGCAAAGGTCCCGAGTTCGAGTCTCGGTCGGGCACACAGTTTTAATCTGCCAGGAAGTTTCATATCAGCGCACACTCCGCTGCAGAGTGAAAATCTCATTCTGGAAACATCCCCCAGGCTGTGGCTAAGCCATGTCTCCGCAATATCCTTTCTTTCAGGAGTGCTAGTTCTGCAAGGTTCGCAGGAGAGCTTCTGTAAAGTTTGGAAGGTAGGAGACGAGGTACTGGCAGATGTAAAGCTGTGAGTACCGGGCGTGAGTCGTGCTTCGGTAGCTCAGTTGGTAGAGCACCTGCCCGCGAAAGGCAAAGGTCCTGAGTTCGAGTCTCGGTCGGGCACACAGTTTTAATCTGCCAGGAAGTTTCATCTTCAACTGAGTTAATCAATTTCACTACACTCTGTTTAAATGAACCCACATTCTGTCACCACCACACCCGTATGTTGTGTGTATAGAAGATACATGCCCTGTATAGCACGATCTTGATGTATGCTGATTTCACAGCACAACAGCAAACAAAAACTGATGACGCCCTAAAAATGCGAAACATCACATTAAACAATAATTTTTTCAACCAAGCCTGTTTTTCTTCAAAATAATATGAATCGGTTATTTTTAACAAAAAGTCACAAAAATTGACATTTTCCCAGTTCCAGTGCAAAAATTCCATAAATTTTGGGGCGTCACTTTACTACTTGCAACTGATAGTTATTTAATGTTCAGATTCGTCCTTGACTTTTTCTTGTTGGACTCTGATGCCCCAGATGTGACATGCTATTTTTCCAATTATTCTGGCGTCCTAAACTTACAAGTATTTTATGGCAATAAATGAATAGTAATATGTTCTAATTTCAGCCTGCTTGACTATTTTTGAGTGTATACAATTTTTTTTCACACCTCAGCCAAGTAGTTCTGAACCTGCTACATATGTCAGCAAATATAAGACCACATGGTGTGAGGAGGACTATGCGAGAGGCGTTCAACGAATTCGAAAGTAAAATTCTATGTACTGACTTGGCAGAAAATCGTAAGAAATTTTGGTCTTATTTCAAAGCGGTAGGTGGATCAAAACAAAATGTCCAGACACTCTGTGACCAAAACCGTACTGAAACAGAAGATGCAAGACTAAAGGCCGAAATACTAAATGTCTTTTTCCAAAGCTGTTTCACAGAGGAAGACTGCACTGTAGTTTCTTCTCTACATTGTCGCACAGATGACAAAATGGTAGATATTGAAACAGATGACAGAGAGATAGAAAAACAGTTAAAATCACTCAAAAAAGGAAAGGCCGCTGGACCTGATGGGATACCAGTTCGATTTTACACAGAGTACGCAAAGGAACTTGCCCCCCTTCTTGCAGCGGTGTACCGTAGGTCTCTAGAAGAGTGTAGCGTTCCAAAAGATTGGAAAAGGGCTCAGATCATCCCTGTTTTCAAGATGGGACATCGAACAGATGTGCAGAACTATAGACCTATATCTCTAATGTCGATCAGTTGTAGAATTTTGGAACACATATTATGTTTGAGTATAACGATTTTTCTGGAGACTAGCAATCTACTCTGTAGGAATCAGCATGGTTTAAAAAAAACAACAACAACAACGATTGTGTGAAACCCAGCTCGCACTATTCGTCCACGAGACTCAGAGGGCCATAGACAAGGGTTCCCAGGAAGATGCCGTGTTTCTTGACTTCCGCAAGGCGTTTGATACAGTTTCCAACAGTCATTTAATGAACAAAGTAAGAGCATATGGACTATCAGACCAATTGTGAGATTGGATTGAAGAGTTCCTAGATAACAGAACGCAGCACGTCATTCTCAATGGAGAGAAGTCTTCCGAACTAAGAGAGATTTCAGGTGTGCTGCAGGGGAGTGTCGTAGGACCGTTGCTATTCACAGACCTTGTGGATAACATCAGAAATTCACTGAGGCTTTTTGCGGATGATGCTGTAGTATATCGAGAGATTGCAACAATGGAAAATTGTACTAAAATGCAGGAGGAACCGCAACGAATTGACGCATGGTGCAGGGAATGGCAACTGAATCTCAACGTAGACAAGTGTAATGTGCTGCGAATACATAGAAGGAAAGATCCTTTATCATTTAGCTACAATATAGCAGGTCAGCAACTGGAAGCAGTTAATTCCATAAATTATCTGGGAGTAGGCATTAGGAGTGATTTAAAATGGAATGACCATATAAAATTAATCGTCGGTAAAGCAGGTGCCAGACTGAGATTCACTGGAAAAACCCCAAGGAAATGTAGACCAAAAACAAAGGAAGTAGGTTACAGTACACTTGTTCGCCCACTGCTTGAATACTGCTCACTGGTGTGGGATCCGTACCAGATAGGGAATATAGAAGAGATAGAGAAGATCCAACGGAGAGCAGCGCACTTCGTTACGGGATCATTTAGTAATCGTGAAAGCATTACGGAGATGATAGATAAACTCCAGTGGATGACTCTGCAAGACAGACGCTCAGAAGCTTGGTACGGGATTTTGTTGAAGTTTCGAGAACAAACCTTCACCGAGGAGTCAGGCAGTATATTGTTCCCTCCTACGTATATCTCGCGAGGAGACCATAAGGGTAAAATCAGAGAGATTAGAGTCCACACAGAGGCATACCGACAATCTTTATTTCCATGAACTATATAAGACTGGAATAGAAGGGAGAACCGATAGAGGTACTCAAGGTACCCTCCGCCACACCCTGTCAGGTGGCTTGCGGAGTATAGATGTAGATGTAGATGTAGACTAGGGTGGTTGTGTTACTTCACCGCCAGTGATTAAAGGTCAATTAACACAGGACATAATGGAATGGAATGTAACATCAAAATATTCCACAATGCTCTTCAAATGGTAACATACACACAGACATTAAACTTAGAAGACAGACTATCAACTGAAGAAGGTGGAACTTCACCGAAGTTTATTGGGAAGAAAGTTTTGATTCTGATATCTGCCAGGATTTGGAGTTAATCTATTCTCATCAAGATGATATTATTAGCACTGGATTTTATGCTTCTTTGACTTCTTAATACATGCTTTATTCATTGCTTTGTTTTCTGTGACGTACCATAAAGGGCGTCATGTTTTTCCTTTGAGTACTCTCCAGCAAAAATAGTTTTCCATACCTACAGAAAGCAAGAATATGAATGTATAAAAGAAGTTTATATTTAGTTTTTCGATTCACCTGTGAAACAGTTCTGCTCTACTGATAAAGTTTCTTGGCATTATTCAGCAATTAGAAACATGATGGAATATATAAAGTATGAAAAAAAGAATATACAGGGTGGTCCACTGATCGTGACCGGGCCAAATATCTCACGAAATAAGGGTCAAATGAAAAAACTACAAAGAACGATACTTGTCTAGCTTGAAGGGGGAAACCAGATGGCGCTGCCATACGTCAAATGGATATCAACTGCGATCTTTTAAATAGGAACCCACATTTTTTATTACATATTCATGTAGTACATAAAGAAATATGAATGTTTTAGTTGGACCACTTTTTTCGCTTTGTGATAGATGGCGCTGTAATAGTCACAAACATATGACTCACAATTTTAGATGAACAGTTGGTAACAGGTAGGTTTTTAAAATTAAAATACAGAATGTAGGTACGTTTAAACATTTTATTTTGATTGTTCCAATGTGATACATGTACCTTTGTGAACTTATCATTTCTGAGACTGCATGCTGTTACAGCTTGATAACCTGTAAATACCACATTAATGCAATAAATGCTCAAAATGAAGTCCGTCAACCTCAATGCATTTGGCAGTAAGTAATGACATTCCTCTCAACAGCAAGTAGTTCGTCTTCCGTAATGTTCACACATGCATTGACAATGCGCTGACGCATGTTGTCAGGCTTTATCGGTGGATCACGATAGCAAATATCCTTCAACTTTCCCCACAGAAAGAAATCCGGGAACGTCAGATCCGGTGAACATGTGGGTCACGGTATGGTGCTTCAACGACCAATCCACTTGTCATGAAATATGCTATTCAGTACCGCTCCAAGCGCACGCGAGCTATGTGCCAGACATCCATCACGTTGGAAGTACATCGCCATTCTGTCATGCAGTGAAACATCTTGTAGAAACATCGGTAGAGCATTACGTAGGAAATCAGCATACATTGCACCATTTAGATTGCCATTGATAAAATGGGGGCCAATTATTCTTCCTCCCATAATGCCACACCATACATCAACTTGCCAAGGTCGCTGATGTTCCACTTGCCGCAGCTGTCGTGGATTTGCCGTTGCCCAATAGTGCATATTATGCCGGTTTACGTTACCGCTGTTGGTTAATGGTGCTTCGTCGCTAAATAGAACGCGTACAAAAAAATCTGTCATCGTCCCGCAATTTCTTGTGTGTCCAGTGCAGAACTGTACACAACGTTCAAAGTCGTCGCCATGCAATTCCTGGTGCATAGAAATATGGTACGGGTGCAATCGATGTTGATGTAGCATTCTCAACATCGAAATTTTTGAGATTCCCGATTCTCACGCAATTTGTCTGCTACTGATGAGCGGATTAGCCACAACAGCAGCTAAAACACCTACTTGGGCATCATCATTTGTTGCAGGTCGTGGTTGACGTTTCACATGTGGCTGAACACTTGCTGTTTACTTAAATAACGTAACTATCCGGCAAACGGTCCAGACACTTTGATGATGTCATCCAGAATACCGAGCAGCATACATAGCACAGCCCCGTTGGGCATTTTGATCACAATAGCCATACATCAACACAATATCAACCTATTCCTAAATTGGTAAACGGTCCATTTTAACACAGGTAATGTATCACGAAGCAAATACCGTCCGTACTGGCGGAATGTTACGTGATACCACGTAACTATACGTTTGTGACTATTGAAGCACCATCTATCACAAAGCGAAAAAAGTGGTCCAACTAAAACATTGCTATTTCTTTACGTACCACACGAATAGGCAATAAAAAATAGGGGTTCCTATTAAAAAAGAACGCAGTTGCTATCTGTTTGACCTATGGTAGCGCCATATAGCGGGCCAACCATAGTGCCATCTGGTTTCCCCCTTCAAGCTAGACGAGTTTCGTTGTTTGTAGTTTTTTCATTTGATGCTTATTTTGTGAGATATTTGGCCTGGTCACCATCAATGGACCACCCTGTATATTGCCTAATAAATACTGTTTGTTGTGTGTGTAGGTATGTATGTACTAACACAAATATGTTGAACAATGGAAAATCCAGGATGGAATAATGACCGTATTATAAAAGGGATTGACTGCTACCCACCATATAGAGGAGATAGTGAGTTTCAGACAGGCACAACAAAAAAACTGCTATACATTTGAGTTTTTGGCCAGAAGGCCTTCTTTTTTTTAAAGAGAGAGAGAGAGAGAGAGAGAGAGAGAGAGAGAACACACACACTTTCATACAAGCACAATTCAGATATGCGTTGGTCACAATCGAGCCTCAGTGGCCAGAGATGGTGGTCGTGTGTGTGTGTGTGTGTGTGTGTGTGTGTGTGTGTGTGTGTGGTCAAAAGCTCAAATGTACAACAGTGTTTTTGTTGTGCATGTCTGCAACTCAATGTCTCCTCTACATGGTGAACATCAATCTATCCTTTTCATAATACTGTAACAAATAAATGCTGATATTTTGAAATGGTTGTATGATACTTTCTCATTCTTTCAGTTACCCAACAGTGTAGAATTTACCACATTATCTTTTATCAAGAATATCCATTAAGAATTTCGATTTTGATAATAATTAACACTACCAGCTCTGCTAGTTCCTTCATGGTGAGACTATTTGCAGAACATTTGGTAAGACTGTTAGTCCCTTACACATTCTCTTTCACCCACTCAATACTGAACTAAGTGACATGACATCACATTTGCATTCCATCTACTGGGAATACATCAAGTGCAAAAACACAAATAAATATATCAACCCTTCGAAATGAATTATTGAAGATCACTTAGGCCATGATAGCTGCAGGAAAATAAGCTAAATCTGGTCGTAAATGATTATTTTTTGAAAGCACTTTCAAAGTTGAACACCACAATAATTGACTTAAGAGATAACTTTCCTGGACAGAAGAAAGAGAAAACATTTGTATTTGCAGTTTTTGAAAGAGAGAGAAATTGACTGGTGCTTCATCTTCAGGTAATTGATATGCTGAAACACTTGGCTTCCCATAGCCACTTATGTCGCAGAATATTTTGAAGAAGGGCGAATACAAGAAAATATTTGTGTAGGAACAAACTTTTGCACAGTGGTAGAAGAGAGTACTATGAAAAATGTACTAAAAATCCTGAGGGGTGAGATGTGAGTGTATGGGTGGTGGTGATGAGGGGTTAGAGACAGCTTTTTAAATTTTTTTCTGGAATAAATAAAAAAACTGTGGCTTCTAGTAAAAATTCTTCCCCGTATGAGAATAGACTTCATCAAATAACCTACAAAAAAAAGGTGCTATTCATTTTTTCTCTAGGACTAATAATTTCTGCATTGCAGGAGACTGCAAAATGATTAAAAATAGTATTTTAACGGTATCAAATTAAGGTTTACTGTTAAATGAAGGCATTTAAGAACGAATATTAAATATGCATACCAAAGCTAAGTCTAATATGAGGGGCAATCAAATGGAAACCAAACGCCCACCATGCCAGGACCACTGAATGATTCCAAACATTTTTCACAAATTGAAGAAAGGCATGCATGGATGTTGGTGTCAGTTGGATGAGCAAGTGCAAGAGTGGGTGCGGTTGTGGATCTGTCACCAGTCGACCGCATTCCACAAAACAGGAATTGGTCATATCATCTCATCTCCCAGTGGAGTAAATGTCTTAATGTGTGTGATGATTACTTCTGTATGGAATCATCCCATGCTCCTGTTGTAGCGGGTCTCAGTTTTCATTTGACTGTCCCTTATATTAAGATGTAAATTGTGTTCTGGATACATGAAGGACTTGCATAACTCACTTAAAAACTACACCAGGATGATTACATGAAATTGGGGGAAAAAAGAAAAGAAAAAAAATCTCTGAAAATTCTATGAGTGAGAAGTAAGATGATGTCAAGAAGCTCCTGATAAGCTCCTAACTCCTCACAGTAATTAGTTTTCCATCCTCTCAGCAGAGCTATATCCCAGCCATAGGTAATAGCTCAACCATGGTTTTAAACATTGATAATTTATGTGGAATACTATTAATATAATTAGCACACTATGAAATATGAAGAATTTTAAAATTTCTGATTTATAAAACTCAACAACATTTAATTTCAATGCTAGGTTCCCTGAGATTTTATGAAAGACCTAAAATTCCCTGTGGTTCCTCCAATTTTCCCGGGTAAAATATAATTCCCTGATAATTCCAGATTTTCCAGAAGAAGCGTCACTCTGAATATATAAACTGAAAATAACTACAATATACAAGCACGAGCTATGTGAATATATGGCCTCTCTGTGAATTGAAAAGCAAGCTGTGCTTATGGTGGGGGAAGCAGCCTCTCCCAGAAAAACACTACAACTGCCGAACGGGACAACTAACAGTGCACAATAGTGTGCAGAGATTTAAGCAGATTCTGTCCATAAGCACTCCTTGCAATAGTATTATTAGTAACTCACATCTGTATTTCATGTATTGTTAATTCACTCTGTGGAAAATAAGAACCACCAGAACAAGTCTGTGCATTGCATTTATAAGATGAGCTGCAGAAGGGAAGGGTCAGTATAACAACGTTAAACACCCTGTAGTTGTGTCTCGTGATGTAGTGGGACAGAAAGAGGGGGTGGGTGATATTCGCCTGCTCTCTCTGCTGATGGTTTGTGACAATATGGAGGAAGGAAAACAACATTATATTCCTCAGAAATTCTCTCTTTGGGACGTACATGTCATCAATGAATAATAAGTACAATTTGCCTTCCTGCTACATCTAAAGGCCTTAAACATCTCTTAAAGGTTTCTCAAGTTATTTTGGCACTGCTGTTGTACTCTTAAGTTTCCATCATCATTTACACACAAAAGTGTCCTCATACTTTCTTTACTTTTTTTTCCCCCCTGTTTAGCCTTTTTCCGTTAATGCAGAAAATTATATTACTGACACAATTTCTCGAGTTACACTTTTGAAATATATAACAACATTTTTTTAAACTATCCAACCAGCCGTTCAATGCAGTAATATTTTTAACAATAATTTTCAGGTCAATTGCACATGCATTCTCTTGCAGTATGTTTCTGCTTGTAGGAATGGTGCCACTGCTCATTCCTCGAAAATACTTTAGAATATTTTCCACATAGTTTAAACTACACATATGAATGTTCTTTTTCGATACACAGCAATCATTAGCTTTGGCATTTAAGAATGCTTCCTAATTTTTGAGTATACCTCACATGTCGACGGTACTAAATCGTATTTCTTAATCATGTTGAAGAGTTTAATGTTACGATTGTCCCCAGCATCACAGATGATTGTCAGCTTTTGCTAATCTGTAAGCTTTTTACATTTGCAGGCCATAATTCCACAAAAGTAAAATTGATAACTTCAACGCTTCAACAAACAAACATTTTTCAAGTTTCATAGACTTGTGACAGTGACATCAGATCACATAACCTGAGTCATGTATTAGGGATGGAAACTGATTTCAGATTTGTTCAATACACTTTTGGTATCACTAAAAGTGAGGTCGACTGATTATGATCTATCACATGACACAAAGTACGACGTGTGCGAAATTTAAACAAACTGAAATCTCATTTGGACTTGTTAGGAATTGTGTATCTGGATTTTAATTTGCAGAATGTTTCATATTTATTTGTTAAAACTGGAATTTTTCTAAAAGTGAGGTTCATTAAAAGTGGAGAGGAATAACACTGTTCTTGTGCGAGATTCACTAGGACCGATACAAATATCCTTTAAAAAGGGGACTTCCTTAAAAGTAGGTTCATTAATTCAGGGTTTTACTGTATATATAAGAAATCTTATAAAGACTGAGAGACAATATTATCTTCATTATTTTACAAACCTGTATCTGCAGTCTAATTATGTAACAAAATATACTGAAAGTCACCAATTTATAAGCACAACTTATTACCCCAACAGATCGTCACATACATTAACTTCCACCCATTCCCTAAGAGAGAGAAAGTTACCTTCCTGGCTATTCAGTTGAGACAATCATCTGAGCCCTAGCAATCAACCTCTACAAAATGCTCTAACTTTTGTCATAACACCAAATATCTTGCCTTGAGGCTGGTAGGTTAGACTGTCTAGAAACAAATACATGAATTAATATGTCAATGTATGATCTCTGTAATATATACCCTGAAATTAAGGCATCGCTAATCATAAGATTTGCCACACCACTAATGTTGTGTTCTCTTCACTGCTAAATCTTTGGTATCCTATATCTAGTATTCAGCTCTTCTGCCTCAGGTAACCTACTGTTGCAGTGCAGATGCTTTTCCAACTCCTGTGTTATTGGCTGGTAGTTCTGGCTGCAGAGTTGCATGTTTGGGAAACTGTGATGTGGATTCTGCAGCACTGCAATGTGCACGGAGTTGAGAATGCTTACTCAACAGGAATTTTCCTCATTACTTCCGTACAGTGCTTTGATGTCAGTGGTCCAGGAGCTGTCCCTGGCAGGAGGATGGGACAGTCATGGTGAGCAGTGATGTTTATGCATGTTGTCTTGGCAGCATGGTGCAGAAGACCACGCCAGGTGGGAGAGTACCACCAGTGTCCTGTGACAAATGTCCTGCATCAAACACTGGATCCCTAGAGACTGGGTGGAGTGTCAGGTGATGGCACCTACTGGGCAGCCTCATTTAAGCAGAATCAGTTCAGAGCCTAGAAACATCTGGGGATAACTGATGGCTCATAGGTGAGTGGCTTTGTCCATTTGTTGATACTGTTTGATGGTGCTGCACCCTTTAACAACCAAGTCTACTTTTGGTTAAACAGTTTTGCAGGGTGCTGTGCCAGTAGTATTCCAGTACCATTTACAGAATTACATGGGTGGCTGTCCCGCATATCCCTCGGGCGGTGCTCCTGGTATCTTTTATGGATTCTCAATACTTTTTGAGGAATGCAATTTCTGAATTTTGTTGTTCACTTTGGATTATTTTATACTTTTACTATCATCTGTTATGAATGGTTTATTTCATAACAGTGCTGAGAGTACAAAAGTTATTGTGATATAGTGTTTTCATAGGATGGATTGATATAATGTGGATTTGACTTGTAGACAAATGTTTCCAGTGCTAGGTGTCCAAAATAAAAGGGGGCCATGTCTTATAAACAACATACATTCATTTGTTTATTGTAAATATAGAATAGTCAATTATTATCATGGCTTCTCTTACAACCTGGCGTGAGAGAAGGAAGGACATGGTCGACTTTCGCAACTGCCATACGGACCACATTTGGGAGCTGATCATACCTCTTTCGTCTGACACTCTTTCTGTTGAATTTCCCTGATAGGCTTGCACCACTAGATGAATTTCTCTATTGCTTTGACAATGATAACCAGAAGACCTTGGTACTTGTCTTCTGCAACTCCTTTAATCAAATGTGAGATTTTGTTGGCCTCTCTCACATTCGGATTCACAATGTTGTAAAGGACCAAAACATTCAGTATGTACGACTATATCGTTTCACTATGATGTTGGGCCCAGTTCTTCAGTTGTTTTTCTGCTAAGCACACTTGCTACTGATTGTTGCTAAATGTTTTCTTCAGTTTGGCCTTGAATCCATTCCAGCAATTGAACTTCTCTCTGTTGCTGCTCTTGAACCACTGTTGGGCTGTGCCATCCAAGTAAAAGTACACATTTCTCATGTCAACCCCCCCCCCCCTCCCCCAGTTGTATTTTTGTATTTGGTGACTTGACCAAATCCAGCCATTTCGTCGGGTCCTGACCAGCATCTCCAGGGAACCAGGGAACACTGATGTACAGCTGACTTACTGCTGGCTTGGAATCCACTGAGCCCTGAATATATGAACTGTGGAAATGATATACTAATTGTAATCTAGATCCTGTCCATGTAAGAGACAGCTTTTACTTTGCCTAATAAGAACCAGAGTGATGTAGATGTTTTGAAGTACACAGTATCTCCACTAAACAATGTCACATTGTAACCCCACACTAGTCCAAATTCGAAAGAATTGTCATCAATGAAATAAAATACTTAGTACTAAAAGCATATTTATTATGAACGTCAGTGTACAACCAGAACAGAACTGACATCCTGGATGGAGAGTGCAGCTATTTATAAAAACATTGAATTTTCCAGAATACACAAACATAATGTACTTCAAGGACCTTCCAGAAATGACAAATACTAAGTAACAAATAATTGCTGGTGGATTTGAACTGGTGACCTACAGCATGCCAGCCAGTGATATTAATTGTTAGATTCATACTTTATACACCATAGCTCATGGCAATGTTCTTAAATGATATCACATTTGCCACTGATGATACTATTTATTATAATGTCCACAGTTGAAATATCTGTTTTTAACTCAGTTCCATGTGATTAAGGTGCTGAAAACCAAGCAGTTCTCAACATTAGTAAAGCAGCAGAAATTGTAATAAATAGTAGAATAGATTAAATTCAACAAGATTGTAATTCCAAAACAAAGGCATCCATGTACTATCATATTCATTAAATCCTTGGCACATTCTGTAAAAAACTAGTCTCCCAAGAATTCAGTGCATTCGATAACTTCTGCATGTCATCAAAACAGAAGAAAAGTGACATGCGAGCATAGTAGGAGGAGAGGTGGGAGGCTGGGGGCACTGAAGGTCACTTTTTCATGTTTTTTCTTTAGCAACTCAAAAACCACTACACCTAGTGAAAACGTTTCCCATTTCAAAATTTCAAGGGATGATAAAATAGCAGATTATTAAAAGCACTGTTTTAATGGTGTGAAATTAATGTTTATTGTTAAATGAAATGGTTTAAGAACAAGTATTAAATGTGTCTACCCCATGTAAGTGCAGTAAACTGTATTACTGGATACATTGTATTTTAGGGGGGACTGGAGGAGGAGGACGAAAGTAGATGTGAGAGGGAACAGTGGGCATTATACCCTTTGTTAAACCTTAACCTACCATTAGGCCTCAGAGGACCATCCATGATGTTTAATATCTTCTCTATTAGTAACTATACATTTTATTTTAATGAAATTTTATGACTTTCTCTAATTTGTCAGGTTAGTCATAATTTGGGAAAAAAATTATAAAAATTTACCTATGCTTGGTGTTATAGCGTTGGTGCACATTTCCTCCCATATGGGCCTCGCAGGCCTGTGTGGTTAGAAACAATTTTTCAACATCTTGATGTCTGTTTGCGCAGTATCTGTTATGTCATTTGCCACTGTTGACTCATGCTGTTAACCTTTCAGAGTACAACAGTCCTCCTTGTGATATGCACATGTGTATTTTCGTGTATTACTTCACAACAGTTGTCTGGTCTACAAACTGAAAATGTTATGGAGAAGAGGACTATCAGATGAGGAGATAAGGAAATTGTGGGAGCAGTCTTCTGATTCTGAAAACTTGCCTAGTGAATGTGAATCTTCCAATGATGATGACAATAATGAGGTACACGTCGCTGAAAAATCAGAACTGCATCAATACAACGATCATGGAGAATCCCTTTATGAAGATGGATAAGAACAATTTAGTGCAATTTCTGCTGAGTGTGAATAACTGTTCTCTTATAATAGGATTGAACTATTGGCGACAGCTCCTTAAGCTGGAATTTCTGGTAGGCAGAGCAAAAAGGATGTACTGAAAGTAAACCACGGACCTACATAATTATTCGATTAGGAGCTTTGATAATGAAGAATATTGTTTTATGTTGTTCTTTCATGTAGCCCTCACTGACAAAGTGTGTATGTGGACCACCAAGGAAGGTGGAATTGTTTACGAGGACGGGGTGGATACAGATATGTAGGAAATGAAAAAGTTTCTTGGTATTCTGGCCCTGACTGGAGTTGACAAGTCAAGAAATGAAGATATCTGTCAGCTTTGGAGTGTCGAGAATGGCTGACCACTGTTCAATGACATTATGTCTCTCAACACTTCCTTGCTACCCTGAGGGTGTTGCGCTTTGACAATGCAGAAGCCAGACATGAACATAGGCATCAAGTGACAAATTGGAACCAATCGGACAAGTTTTTGAGATGTGGGAAATTATCCTTAGGAAAGCCTACATTCCAGGATAGTGCGTGACTGTGGATGAACAGTTGGTCACATTTCGAGGTTGCTACCCACGTTGACAATACATCCCATTAAAATCTGGGAAATACAGAATAAATTCCTGGGCAATTTGTGAGAGTGCAGAAAACCACTGCTTGAGGATGAAAGCATGTTTGGAGAAGGAGCAAGAAACCAGAGCCGTGCGATTAGGAAAGAATGTTGTGAAAACCCTGGTGATTGAAATGGAAAAGTCTGGACGTAATATCACCTGTGATAATTTTTTTACATCTCTTGATTTAGCTCATTATTTGTTGTCAAACGATCAGACACTAGTCGGTAAAAACAAAGGTGAAATGCCTGCCGATTTTATTACACATAAAGGATGTGAAGTATATTTTACATTATTTGGTGTTCACCCAGATGTAACAATAGCTTCTTATGTTCCTGAGACAACTAACGTTGTTACCGTCTTTATATCTTTTCACGACCAACCAACAGTGTCACCATGATCCATGTAAGTATAATGAATGCATACATAATTTGGATGATTCTGGCTAAAAAAACAGAGAGAGAGAGAGAGAGAGAGAGAGAGAGAGAGAGAGAGAGAGAGAGAGAGAGAGGAGAGGAGATCGGACATTCATTATCAATTTGGGAATCACCTAGCACAGATAGAGATGTCAATGAATTCATTAGTAGCACCACATCCAGAAAGGGCAGCGACACCAGCAGCTAAGAAAAGATGATGATGTGCATATTGTGTAGAGAAGAAAGATCAAAAAAGTCAATTACATGTTATAAGTGCACAAAACTTGTGTGCTCGGGACATTCTGTTGTTGTCTGTACACTTTGCACAAATTTGCAATAAGAATAAAAGCTACTAAAAGTATAAAAATAGTGTTCTTTAAAATGTAAACATAAATAAATAAAATCATTTTGTTGTTATTGTTGTTGTGGTCTTCAGTCCTGAGACTGGTTTGATGCAGCTCTCCATGCTACTCTATCCTGTGCAGGCTGCTTCATCTCCCAGTACGTACTGCAGCCTACATCCTTCTGAATCTGCTTAGTGTATTCATCTCTTGGTCTCCCTCTACGATTTTTACCCTCCACGCTGCCCTCCAATATTAAATTGGTGATCCCTTAATGCCTCCGCACATGCCCTACCAACCGATCCCTCCTTCTATTCAAGTTGTGCCACAAACACCACTTCTCCTCAATTCTATTCACTACCTCCTCATTAGTTACGTGATTTACCCATCTAATCTTAAGCATTCTTCTGTAGCACCACATTTTGAAAGATTCTATTCTTTTCTTGTCCAAACTATTTATCGTCCATGTTTCACTTCCATACATGGCTACACTCCATACAAATACTTTCAGAAATGACTTCCTAACACTGAAATCTATACTCGAAGTTAACAAATTTCTCTTCTTCAGAAACGCTTTCCTTGCCATTTCCAGTCTGCATTTTATATCCTCCCTACTTCAACCATCATCAGTTATTTTGCTCCCCAAATACCAAAACTCCTTTACTCCTTTAAGTGTCTCATTTCCTAATCTAATTCCCTCAGCATCACCCGAGTTAACTCGACTACATTCCATTATCCTCGTTTTGCTTTTGTTGATGTTCATATTATATCCTCCTTTCAAGACACTGTCCATTCCGTTCAGCTGCTCTTCCAGGTCCTATGCTGTCTCTGACAGAATTACAATGTCATCGGCGAACCTCAAAGTTTTTATTTCTCCTCCATGGATTTTAATTCCAACTCCGAATTTTTCTTTTTTTTCCTTCACTGTTTGCTCAATATTCAGATTGAATAACATTGGGGAAAGGCTACAAACCTGTCTCACTCCCTTCTCAACCACTGCTTCCCTTTTGTGTCCCTAGACTCTTATAACTGCCATTTGGTTTCTGTAAAAATTGTAAATAGCCTTCCGCGCCCTGTATTTTACCCCTGCCACCTTCAGAATTTGAAAGAGAGTATTCCAGTCAACATTGTCAAAAGCTTTCTTTAAGTCTACAAATGCTAGAAATGTAGGTTTGCCTTTTCTTAATTTAGCTTCTAAGATAAGCCGTAGGGTCATTATTGCCTCACGTGTTCTGACATTTCTACGGAATCCAAAAATTATTTTAAGGTATTTGTATCTCAAAAGTTGTTCACATCATAAGTAGTCAAAATAGTGTCAATCTATGTCAATTTAAACAACTGGTAGGCAATGCTATACATATTTTCTTGTAAGCAGAGGATTACAACCAAATAAAAAGTAGCTGTCGTACAGAACTCTTATTTCATTCCTTGAGAGGAAGGGAGTGATAAGACTCGGCATTCTACAGGCTATGCATATGTTTGCTGCTGCCTGGAATAGTGGAACACAGCAGATTGTGTTAAACTGTTACACAAAGGCTGGCTGTGATACATCAGTTGCTGCTGAAGACAAAAGCATTCCAGAAGAAGGATGGAGTTATTGTGATGAGTTCCATATCTGCGACTGATGCACGTGAAATGTGTGAAACTATTGTGAAGGAACACTGGCGGTGGTAGTGTGGCTGTAGTGGTGCAAAGGAAGCCGTTTCACTAAGTTTTGCTGCTGCTATGCAAGGCATTGTTACTGTCAGGTATTTCTTTTCCTCTTTTAATGTAGATGAATTACTTCTAACTTAAATTAACCAGCTATACCAACAACCTCTTTCATGACAATACGCTGGGAGGACAAAACAAATAAGTCTCTTTTCATATTTTCTAAATCAAAAGGATGCATATCACCTAAACAGGCTTGAATTTTGATTCTGGATCAATCTTTCCATATAGTCTGGGAAAATCCCCATTTGAGGAAAACCCCTGCTTAAGGAAAAATATTCAGGTCCCTAGAGATTCATTAAAAAAGGCATTTTACTGTATTTTTAAGAGCTGATGCTTGTCACATACAAATATCACTGTAGTTGAACCAGTCTGCTGGAAAAATCTTAGTGACTCCTCTCCTGACTGCCCTCAAAAGTACTGACCACCACTGGTGGTGGTGTATATACACACTGCTTACAGTCCATTTACACATTCCTCAAAGTGCAAAACAAAGTGTTTGCTAAAGCAAAAGGGAAAAGTCACACGTGGTTAGATGGGCCACAAAGTGCATGTCAGTCGACTCTATGGTATGGTCATGGCGTCCAGTGCTAAAAGCAAATAAGCAATTGTTTTCTCTGCTACATTATATACTGTGGCAGTGAGTAACATGAAAAGAGGAAAAAAGTCATTATAGATGAAAAAATGGATGAGAAGATGAGTGGAGAGAGGAAGCTTGACAGTTCTTTGGAAAGAACTACTTCTGAAGGACAATTACTCTTTTTGAAACTCACTGATGCTGCGTGAGGTTAATTACTGATTCCCACTAGACCTAGTGCAACAGGAATTAATGTGGCAGGACTTTTCGATCAGAAAAGTGATTACTTATCTTGAGAAGTTATCGGCTACTGTAAGATTCAATGCCGCTGGTGAATTGAAACCTGTCAAAAGAACTTTACTGTTGGTATGTAAACATCCTCACTGTCAGCACCCCTTCTTCTTGAGGTCTCAATGACACTTTTTTTGGCAGTACTGTGAATAGAGAGTTTTTATTTTCTTTCACTCTTTTCTGCAGCCTACATTCTTTTAACATACAGCACATTTGATTTAATACTGTATTATGTTTGTTGCTGTTGTGGTAATCTTTATTTCTGATGTCAACAAACTATTGTGTTCTTTGCACTGAGTTGCCCCATTCTTCTTGATATCACATTGTCAGTGCAATGCAGGAGCTGTGAAGTGCACAGCTGCAGATGTCTTCCCCACCTGAAAGCATACCCATGAGTGAACGGTTCAGGCTTCTATTGGCAGCATTCATGTATAACTGGATGCACTTTCATGTGCAGATATAGATTTGCCTTTGGCTCAGAGGAAAACACAGCTGCAGTGTCGGGATAACGAGTTTAGGCATTCTGAGCAGCTCAGCGCACTCATGTTGTTCATTAAAAGGGAATGTGTAAATGGGCACGTAAGAACAGCGATGAAGACTTCTGATCTATTCATAATTTTTTTCAGCCTATATATATATATATATATATATATATATATATATATATATATATATATATATATATATATATATATATTGGCGCTATCTTTAGTTTTACATTAGTTCAGCAAGGCTCAGGAACAATGTCTCGTCTGAGATCATGGCCAAGTGTACAAAAGAAATGTTATTTCAGTATGATTTTACAAACTGGTGACAAACCCAACAACATCACTTAATAAAGGCATAAATCACTTAATAAAGGCAAAGCCTTCAGTCTATATTGTATATCAGTCCGGTTCCTTACAAAGTATGCTGATACAATAGCTCCATATTTAGCAATCATATACAACCACTTGCTCGTCGAAAGATCAGTGCCTTAAGACTGGAAAGTTGCACAAGTAACACCAATACTCAAGAAAGGAAATGGGACTGATCATTTTCAAGTTTAGGACAGTAATATGCTGAATTACAAACTCATATCTCTAAAGTCGATTTGCAGTAAGATTTTGGAATATATACTATGTTTGAACATTATGAATTATCTCGAAGAAAATGATATATAAACAAACAGCCAATATGAATTCAGAAAAATCATTCTTGTGAAACACAACTAACTGTAGTAACACTGTTCACGTTTACGTCGCACTTCACTTAGCGTAGACCGGGACTATGTCCTAGGCATGCCCGATGTTGACTGACTGGGCACGGCCCGTGCTGCTGGAGTTGTTGTTGTTGTTCTTGTTGTTACGCCGGCAGAGGTCGCGTCTGAATTCTCGCGTGCCCTCTGGTGGACGGGACTCTACTTGCGGCAACTACCGCCCGTGACGCGCCGTGCCAATGTGCGCCTCCCGCGATCTTTCTGGTGGCTACTACACTCCTCCTCCTTCGGGGGGTGAAGCCACTGTGATCCACTGCGTCGGAAGGTGGAGTGTCGGGCATGAGCGATGACCTCCACATCCATGGGATGGCCGGAGTCGAGGGGATCTGCCAACCCTCGAGCTGGAACCTTCGAATACGGCTGGAAGTGACCCACACGAGGAGGCCCCCGTCGTCCCACAACCGGAGCTCGGGACAGAACGGGTGACAAGCTGTCGAACTCCGGATCCCGTTCCACCTCGGGAGGGGCAAGACCCAGTGGTGGGGACGAAGGGGAAGGGACAACCACAGGTGAACTAGCCCCCTGAGAAACCGAACCTGCCAGGGGGGCCGGCTCTCGCTGGGGCATCTCGAATGATGGCGATGCCGGTGCTGGAGCTACTGGAGGCTGCCAAGGCTGAGAACCATCGCAGTGCGGCAGAGTCACAGTGGGGAGAGGAGGTAACGTCCCCTGTGAAACCAATACAGGTGCCGGCAATGGGGAAGCCGGTGTCCGAGAGGTCGGAGGGTGGGTGCCCGAACGTGGACGTAGCTGATTTTTGTGACGACGTACCACCCGATCCCCCGCCTGCAAGGTATAGAGCCGGCGGCCATTTCGGCGCAGGACCACCGCCGGTATCCAACGTGGATTGCGACCAAACCCACGGGCCCAGACCGACATACCCAGTGGAAAGCCAGGTACTTCATTTTGTGAAGACTGGCGAGGACCAGGCCGGAGGAGGTGCAGCAGAGTCCTAGGTTGACGCCCATGGAGGAGCTCTGCGGGGCTGCGGTCGCCCATTGGTGTGGTCCGGTAGGCCGTCAAGAAAAACGTCAAGGCTTCCTCTACAGGAAATTCGTGCACATACTTTTTCATCTGCGTCTTAAATGTGCGCACCATGCGCTCGGCTTCCCCATTCGATTGTGGATGGAAGGGGGGGAGCAAACGTGCCGAATACCGAAGCGCCTACAAAAATCATGGAAGGTCTGCGAAATAAACTGCGGTCCATTGTCTGAGACCAGGGTGATTGGCAGACCTTCCACAGAAAAGATTTTTGCTAGTGCCTGGATTGCAACTTCGGAAGTGGTTGAGGAGCAGCGAACCACATATGGGAATCGGGAATAAGCATCAATGACAATGAGCCAAAAGCCATTGAGAAACGGGCCCGCAAAATCGATGTGAACACGTTCCCATGCTTGGGTTGCCGGCGGCCATGAAGAGAACGCTGCCGTGGGAGATGCTTGTTGGCTCGCACACTGGGAACAGGCGGCCACCAAGTGCTCAATTTCTCTGTCAATACCGGGCCAGTACACATGTCTGCGAGCCAAGGTTTTAGTACGGGAAACACCCCAGTGCCCTGCATGTAATAACGTGAGGACCTCCCTTCGTAAACCTGCAGGAACAACCACGCGAGGAGCTGTATCATCGGTAGCCAGAAGGAGAACTCCTTCCAAGACCGAGAGGCGGTCTCGTAGAAGAAAATAATTACGAAGAGGGTCCGAGGCCCGGCCCGGAGGGCGGGAGGACCACCCCTGCTGAATGAGGCGAACTACTTGCTGGAGAACCGGGTCAGCCGCAGTTTCCCTGGCGACTCGAGAACTAGTGATCGGAAAGCCATCAACTGCTTGGCGGGATGCCACATGCAAATGAAAACACATAATCTCCTCTCGATCGAACGTAGGATCCGGGCCCACCGGAAGACGGGAAAGAGCGTCGGCGTTGGCATGCTGACCTGTAGGGCGAAAATGAATGTCATAATGGTACTTAGAGAGGAACAAGGCCCAGCACTGTAGTCTGTGGGCCGCCCTATCCGGAATCTGAGAGGCGGGGCCAAATAACGATATTAGCGGCTTATGGTCAGTGATTAACTGAAACTTCGTGCCGTACAAGAAAGGGTGAAACTTGGTAACAGCGTAGACAATGGTCAACGCCTCTGTTTCCACCTGGGAGTAATGGACCTGCGCGGGACTAAGCGTTTTAGACGCAAACGCCAGTGGTTGCTCGGAACCATCTGCATTGCGATGGGCCAGGACCGCCCACACCCCATACTGCGAAGCATCTGTAGCCAGGACCAACGGCTTACGGGGATCAAAAGTAGCCAAACAAGGGGCTGAAGTGAGGAGGCCCTTCAACGAGGCGAACGCTCGCTCGCATGCAGGCGACCAATCAAAAGGAACACCCTTGTGCAGAAGGCAGTACAGGGGGTGGGCTATAGTGGAAGCCCTGGGAATGAACCGGTGGTAATAGGCTATCTTGCCTAAAAAAGCTTGTAACTCTTTCAGCGAAGTGGGCCGAGGAAGGTTGACGATACCTTGGACCAAACTTCCTAGTGGCTGGATGCCATGCCGAGATATGGTGTAGCCCACATACTCAATGGACGGTTGGAAGAAGGTTGACTTATGCAGGTTGCAACGCAAGCCCACAGACCTGAATTTGAGAAAGAGGGTGCGAAGGTTGTGCAAGTGTTCCTTCGTGCTGCGGCCTGTGACAATTATGTCATCCAGGTAATTAATACAATGAGGGATTGTCGACGTGACATGCTCAAGATAACGCTGGAATATCGCCGGGGCACTGGATATTCCAAAAGCCAACCGCTGGTATTGGTAAAGGCTAAACGGGATGTTGACGACCGCCAGCCGTTTGGAGTCCTCATCAAGAGGTATCTGATGATAAGCCTCTGACAGATCGATTTTCGAAAAATATTGGCCACCCGCCACGGCGGAGAACAATTCATCAGCACGTGGCAAAGGATAGATGTCCACCACCAATTGGGAATTAGTGGTGGCCTTGAAATCGCCACAAAGACGTAAGTTGCCTGAGGGCTTCTTGACAATAACGAGGGGCGAAGCCCACTCACTGGAAGAAACGGGAAGAACAACCCCTAGGGCCGTCAGCCGGTCTAGCTCTTCCTTTACCTGAGGGCGGAGAGCCAAGGGGATCTGTCTCGCGCGTAGAAAACGCGGGCGAGCCGACGCCTTCAATGTTAAGTGAGCTTCAAAATCGGAAACACGCCCCAGGCCCTCCTCAAAAATATCTGGAAAGTCTGAGATCAAAGATTCCAATGAGTGATAGGGAACGTCTTCGGAGACCAACTGTATGGTGTCAGCAATAGAAAAACCGAAAGCTTGAAAGGCATCCAGGCCAAAAAGGTTAGCGGAGCTCGCATCACTGACAACCATAAAAGTAATAGGCCGAGTGACTGATTTGTAAGTCACGTCGGCAGTGAATTGACCCAGTAGGGGAATGAACTGTTTACCATAACCGTGTAGACACCGGTAAGCTGGCGCCAACGGGGGCGATCCAAGGTCGGAATAAGTTTGTGCATTCAACAACAAAACTGCCGCGCCCGTGTCGACTTGCAGCTGTAACCGGCGCGACCGAACCGACACCTCGATAAAGAGTTTGTGGGCCGATGCGTCGGGAGCCTGGCCCGATGAAACTTCCTGAATGTCAACGTCCATGTCCTCTGTACTGGCTTCCTTCGATGCTTTTGAGGCTGAGCGGCAAACTTTAGCAATGTGACCTTTTTTATTACATTTGCGACGAACGGCCCAACGCTGGGGCACTCTGACCGATCGTGATGAATATAGCACGACGCACAGGACGGCAACAGGGGCCGGCAGCCGGAATTCTGTTTACGCGCCGTGCGGGAGCGGCCGTAACGGCCGGATTGTACCGCTCGCACGTCGTCCACCCCGGACACAGTGGACGCGGCCGCGCCACCCTGAACCTCCGCGACGTCGCACCACGCTTCCAGCTGTTGACCTGCCGCGTGAGAGACTTCATACGATTGAGCAATGGACAGAACTTCCTCGAGGGAAGGGTCTTCTAACTGCAGGGCCCGTTGCTGGACCTCCCTATCAGGGGCCGAATGAACAATGACGTCGCGTACCATAACGTGGGCATACGACTCTCGCGACTGCTCCGTGACAAAATGACACTTGCGACTAAGACCGTGCAGGGTAGCGGCCCACGCCCGGTAAGACTGATGGGGCTGTTTCTTGCATTGATAGAACTCGACCCTAGCCGCCACAACATGCGTGCGGCGGCGATAATATGAAGACAGCAACGAACACAATGCGTCAAAAGACAAGGACGAGGGTTCCTGCAACGGCGCTAGCTGCCGCAAAACTTGATACAGCGAGGGAGATATCCAAGACAAGAAGAGAGCAACATGAAACGCCTGGAAATGCTGCCGAAGGCGATGTTCATAGGCGTCCCAATCCTCCGCCGTCTCATCATATGGGGGAAAGGGAGGAGGGAACTGCGCCGGAGCCGACGGCGTGGAGAGCAACGCTGGAAGCACTTGTTTCATGGTGGCCATGAGTTCCGTCTGCTGCGCAACCAAAACTCGCACCAACTCCTCCATGCCGTGGAGAAACTGCGAAACCGGAACAACGACGCAACACGCGAAAGAACGACCCTACTCGTCGCCAATTGTGTAGTAACACTGTTCACGTTTACGTCGCACTTCACTTAGCGTAGACCGGGACTGTGTCCTAGGCATGCCCGATGTTGACTGACTGGGCACGGCCCGTGCTGTTGGAGTTGTTGTTGTTGTTCTTGTTGTTACGCCGGCAGAGGTCGCGTCCAAATTCTCGCGTGCCCTCTGGTGGACGGGACTCTACTTGCGGCAACTACCGCCCGTGACGCGCCATGCCAATGTGCGCCTCCCGCGATCTTTCTGGTGGCTACTACACTAACTCTTTATTCTCACAAAGTAATGAGTGCTGCAGACAGGAGATGTCAAATTGATTCCATATTTTTTGATTCCCAGGAGGATTTTGACACTGTTCCTCACAAGAGACTTCCAATCAAATTGTTTGCTTATGGAGTATTACTTCATTTGGGAAACTGGATTCATGACTTCCTGTTAGAGAGGTCACAGTTCATAGTATATGAAGGAAAGTCACTGAGTAAAATAGAAGTAATATCCGGCATTCTCCAAGGAAGTGTTATAGGCACTTTGCTGTTCCTGATCTCCATAAGCGATTTAGGAGACAACCTAAGTAGCCTTCTTAAGATTGTTTGTGGACAATGCTGCCATTTACTGTCTATAAATCTCAGATGATCAAAACAAATTGCAAAACAATTTAAACAAGATACCCGTATGGTGCAAAAAGTGGCAACTGACTCTAAATAATGAAGGGTATGAAGTCATACACACGAGTACTAAAAGGAATCTGCTAAATTTACGTTACATGATAAATCACACAAATCTAAAGACTGTAAATTCAACTAAATACTAGACTCTATAATTACAAATACCATCAACTGGAATGAACACATAGGCAATGTTGTGGCTAAAAGAAAATAAATACTTATTTATTGGCAGAACACTTAGAAAATGCAACAGCGGTACACCATGCTTGTCCACCCTCTTCTGGAGGTGGTGTGCAATCTGCATCAGATAGGATCAATGGAGGACATCGAAAAAGTTCAAAGAAGGGTAGTTTGTTTTGTGCTATCACAAAATAGGGGAGAGAGTTCCACAGATATGATACACGAATTGGGGTCACAATCATTAAAACAAAGGCATTTTTCATTGTGGCAGGATCTGCACATGAAATTTTGATCACCAACTTTCTCCTCAGAGTGTGAAAATATTTTGTTAGCACCCACCAACATTGGGCGGAATGATGATCATAATAAAATAAGAGAAACTGGAGCTCACACAGAGAGACTGGAGTGTCCATTTTTCCTGCGCGTTTTTTGAGCGTGGGACTGTAGAGAAGTAGCTTGAAGGTAGTTCGATGAACCCCCTGTCAGGCACTTAACTGTGAATTTTAGAATAATTGTGCAGAGTAGGTGTAGATGTAGATGTACTATGTTATAGTCCAGTCAACAAAGGAAGATTAGGGCAAAACTTCGTGTAGTTGCCAATTTTTTCATAATGGTAGAATGGTTAATGAACAAAGTAGTAAAAATCCTGACCGGTGGAGTGGTGTGGAGGAGGGACGTTTTAAGGTAACTTTTTTACGTCTTCCTCAAATAACTCAAAAACTATAGCTGCTAGTGGAAGTGTTTCCCAGTAGAAAATCAAACTACATTAAATTTCCTACAAAAAAGGCCCTGTTCATTTTTTCTCAAGAACAAATAGTTTCCGCATTGTGAGGGACGTAAAAACATCATAGATCATTAAAAATACTGCTATAATGGTATAAAATTGATGTTTATCTTTACATGCAGTGGGTTAACGACAAATATTACATGTGTGTACTACGTCTAAGTGCAGTAGAGCCATATTAAAGGATAAATAGTGCTCCACATATGTAACAGAATTGGAAAGGGGGGGGGGGGGAGGAGGAGGAGGAGGAGGAGGAGGAGGAGGTTAGAAGCACATGAGAATATAGGTGGTTGCATGGAGTTCATGCACTTCCCTCCTTGGTAGGTTTGCATATTGAAGATGGAGTAGGTGATTCCCCGCTCTACCTACCCCACTTCATCTCAAGGAGCAACTACAAGGTGTTTCACAAAGTTATACTGACCCCCACAGTGCCCCATGAAGCACTGGCAACACAGTGTGCAGACACGTTCAGGGGATGTTTTTTCCCACACAATATGTTAACACTATATGGAATGCAAATATGAGTTACTAATAATACTAACACACAATATGCTTATGGACAGAACATGCTTAAATCTCCGCACATTGTTCTACATTGCTACAGGGGAGACTGATCCTTAGTCATCCTATGTGGCAGCTGCAATATTCTTCTGGGAAAGGCAACTTGCTCCACCATGAGCACTGCTCTGTTTTCAGTTTACTGACAGATTATACCTTCCCAGAATGTCCAGTCCAGTTCTCTTCTGCAAAAGAGACAAAATAACTTCACTTAGTGCATGTTTAGGTAGTGTACCTATTTTCAGTTTATTAACTGAGTACTTTCTGCACATGTTAAGTGAGTTTTTATGTAAAATACATTCCTCTAAATAATGGCTTAGAATGTTTAATTTGTAAATGTGATGATGCCAGCGATCTATGTTGTGCTGGTGGGAAAGGGATTGGATTGATATATGTGACACCTTGCTGCTTTCTATCGTTAACAGCATATTGCAAAGCCATGCAATTATGTTTTAGTCACTCTGGGGTGTATTAATGAATGACCATTTCGTTTGCAATTAACTGTGTTACTGGTAGGCTGCATAAATCTTTTTCGTCAGAGAATTGCTGGCACTTTTAGAGCTGGTTGCACCACGTGCAGTCAAGATAGGTTTGACTATGTCTGATGGAATGGGACTGATCATTTTCAGCTCTAGGACAGTAATCTGCTGTGATGCATTGCTTGACTTATTTTGAAATATATGAAGTTCTGTAATACCTAGGTGATCTTCTTCTGTTGTATCGGGAAGCAATTTAAGTGTCTGGGCCTCTTCAGATGTTGGGAGAACTGAGGCTGGGGTGATGAACTGGACACTCCTCATGTTGTGAAAAGTATACCAGACAGAGGTTGTGGTGACAATGAAACGGACATTGTCGAGAACATATTGACAGCAAGTTACACTTGGGTAGGCTCTTCAGTGTGGTAGACAGTTGACAGCTCAGTGGTTAAGCTTTTCTACCTAAGAGTTCACTTAACACCTGCAAATGAGAACTCACTTCACTGTATGAACACGAACTCAGTAATGTTGTTTTATCCATTCACATAACAGACCCGGACATGAAATACTGGGGAGCTGTAGTCTGTGTGTAAATTGAAAGCTCACAATGGAGGAAGTGTACTTTTCCTGAAAGAACACTACAGCTGCCATATAGGCTGACTAAGAATCAACTTCCCCTATAGCAGTGTAATACAGTGTGTAGACATTTATATAGATTCTGTCCATAGCATTTCTTGTATTTGTGTTACTAGTAACTCACATTTCTCCTCCATGTAGTGTTAACACATTTTGTGGAAAGTAAACATCCCCAGGCATGTCAGTGCACTGAGTTGCTGGTGATCCGTAAGGCGCACTCTGCAGGGTCAGCATAACTTTGTGAGACACCCCGTAGTTGCTTCTTATGACTCAGTGGGGTATCACCTGCTCCTCCTTCAATTTGCTGACCTACCAAAGAGAGAAGGGCATGACACAGTCTGGTAACTTAGCTTCCCTCACACTTTTACCCCACAGATGGCCCCCTTCGCCTTGTTATATACCTGGAACACAATTTATCTCTTAATATGGCTCTACTGCACTTAGACATGGTACACACATTTACTATTTGTTGTTAATCCACTTTATTTAAAGATAAACATTAATTTTATACCATTAAAACAACATTTTTATTTGTCTGAGATTTTTCCATTCCCTTGAACACAGAAACTGTTTTTGTGGGAAATTTAATGTCGTTTAATTTTCTACTGATAAACAGTCTAGAAGCGAAAGTTTTTGAGTTATTCGAGAAAAACTTAAAAAAAAGTCCTTTAAATGCCTCCCCCAACAATCACACCCCACCAGTAAGGATTTATAATATGATCTTCAGGACACTCCCTTCTAGCACTATGCAAAAATTTGCAACTACATGATCTTTTCTCCTAATCTACCTGTTTTGGTCTTCGTTGACTGGGCTATTAGGAGAGTTTACACATTCACACACTGCTGTTTATTGTTAATTTCAAATGCTACAACTTTCATCATTAATTACGAATAAGAGTCTCATTTCAAATGCTTTGGTGTCGTTATAGAATTAAAACAAAGAGAATGGCACCAAAGTGAGAGATTATGGAGATATTAAAATAATGTAGTTCAACAGTACTCACCTTAGTGACCTTGAAAGCTTTCACTTTGCCAGTATGCCTCACATGTGGTCCACGACATAGATCAATGAGAGGCCCACAGCGATATACTGTAGTAGTTGGTGTCTGGACCTTCTCTTTTAGAATTCTTACTTTGAATGGGTTATACTGTAAGGAAAGCAAAAAGAAATATACAAGAAGCTCACACACACACACACACACACACACACACACACACACACACACACACAAAATTTCAGATATATGCACAAAAGACCTGTAATGTAAACAACGTACTAATATGACCAAAATACAGTCAGTCTTGGTTGCAGGGAGGTATTTATTATTTATTTATTGCCTGATTCAGTCATCTTCAGAGTGTCTGAATATTAGATGGTATTAGGTACAAGGGATACTGAGCATACAGTACATCCCAGCATATAACTGACCTTGTCAAATATTTCGAAACATTGTGAGGCGTTCTCTCTAAGGCACACAATGCAGTCCAATGTATCAAAAAGAGTACCAGGTACATGTAGGTCTGTCAACATGCAAATATGTCGGAGGCTACACACACAGTGATCGTGTGCATAGCCTGGATATGAGCATGTCTCTGTAAGAACACTGCACAATGTCTCCAAGTATTTGATGAGTGCAATCATTTGCTGGGATATTCTGTATGCTCGATATCCCATGTACCTAACACCATTTAATATTCTGGCACTATGAAGATGCCTGAATCAGGCGAAACAGGTCACTGGCAAATAAATAATAAATACAGATGGATCCAGAAAAATGTAGACATGATGTATTGTTACAATTTTGTGGAGTAGCGCTGGCCATTGTGTTCTCAACAGACCTTGGCATGCATTTTACAGCATATGACAGTGCAGCAATGAATGAAGCAAGACTGTCATTTGAGCAACATGTTGAAGTGGTACTGGAAGTATGAAAACATGATGTAAATGCAACAGAAATGGCATAATGTGTAAGGCATTTGGCCACCAACATGAACAACAATTTAATGTATTTGGGATAAATTTGAAGCTGATGGTACTGTTCAGGATGCGCATAAGCAGAGGTCTGGCTGACCAAAACTATCAAGTCCAGCTCCCAGAGCTGCTATGTTGCAACATTTTACTAGGCCATCTCAAAAATCTGGAAGCAGGGTGCAAGTGATAGTGGGGTAAGCCAATCAAGTGTACCACAAATTCTGAAGGTTGAAAATGGAAAGTGTACATTCTAAGATCGCTACACGCTATGAACAAGGACAACTCAGATTGAAGGATGGAGTACTTGGAGTGGTTTGAAGGCATGTCTCGTGAGGATGAACAATTTGAGGGCACAATTCAAACTGAACGGTACTGTAAAATGCCACAAATGGATGTATTGGGCTCCTGAAAATCCTCACCATCGCGTGGACAGACAGGTGTGGTGTGGTCTGTCATTGCACAGTTTGATTGGCCCATTCTTCTTTGAAGATACCATAACTGATGACATGTACCTTAATATGCTGCAAACATCTATTTCATCTACATCCAAGAGATGTTTAAAAATCAAACAATGGAAAATCCAGGATGGAATGTAACAATACGAGAGAAGGATAGTTGCTACTCACCATATAGTGGAGATGCTGAGCTGCGATAGGCACACTAAAAAGATTCACACAGTCATAGCGTTCGGCCATTAAGACCTTTGTCAGTAGTAGACACACATACACACACGCACTAGTTTCAGTTCTCTGAGACTGGAGATATATGTGCAAGTTGCGCTTGCGTGAGTGTGTGTGTACTGCTGATAAAGGCCTTAATGGCCGAAAGCTATGATTGTGTGAACCTTTTTATTGTGCCTATCGCAACTCAGCATCTCCGCTATATGGTGAGTAGATGTTTATAAATGAAAGATTTCGCCTACAACTAGATGGCACTCTGTCTCACTACCACAAAGATGTCAGAGCCTACTTGGATGTAAATCTACCTCGATGATGAATACGTTGAAGAGTACTAAACATGGTCTCCAGACCTTACACCTCTTTATTTCCACCTACGGAGGGCCTTGAAAAAATGAAGTTTATCAACAGAAGCCAGCTACACAGCACAAGCTATGACAAACCATTGAAGCATCCTAAGCAGCTATCACACCAGCAACACTGACAGCCATAGTTTGACCAACAGTTCAGCAGCATCGACATTGTTTAGCAGCTAATGGGGGTCATTTTGAACCCATAAAACATGAACCATGGACCTTGCCATTGGTGGGGAGGCTTGCGTGCCTCAGCAATACAGATAGCCGTACCGTAGGTGCAACCACAACAGAGGGACATCTGTTGAGAGGCCAGACAAACATGTGGTTCCTGAAGAGGGGCAGCAGCCTTTTCAGTAGTTGCAGGGGCAACAGTCTGGATGATTGACTGATCTGGCCTTGTAACACTAACCTAAACAGCCTTGCTGTGCTGGTACTGCGAACAGCTAAAAGCAAGGGGAAACTACAGCCGTAATTTTTCCCGAGGGCATGCAGCTTTACTGTATGGTTAAATGATGATGGTGTCCTTTTGGGTAAAATATTTCGGAGGTAAAATAGTCTCCCATTCGGATCTCCGGGCGGGGCTACTCAGGAGGACATTGTTATCAGGAGAAAGAAAACTGTCGTTCTACAGATCGGAGTATGGAATGTCAGATCCCTTAATCGGGCAGGTAGGTTAGAAATTTAAAAAGGGAAATGGATAGGTTAAAGTTAGATATAGTGGGAATTAGTGAAGTTCGGTGGCAGGAGGAACAAGACTTCTGGTCAGGTGAATACAGGGTTATAAATACAAAATCAAATAGTTGTAATGCAGGAGTAGGTTTCATAATGAACAGGAAAATAGGGATGCAGGTAAGCTACAACAAACAGCATAGTGAACGCATTATTGTGGCCAAGATAGATACGAATCCCACACCTACCCAGTAGTACAAATTTATATGCCAACTAGCTCCGCAGATGACGAAGAGATTGATGAAATGTATGGTGAGATAAAAGAAATTATTCACATATTGAAGGGAGGCGAAAATTTAATAGTCATGGGTGACTGGAATTTGATAGTAGGAAAAGGGAGAGAAGGAAACGTAGTAGGTGAATATGGATTGGGTGGAAGAAATGAAAGCGGAAGCCGCCGGGAAGAATTTTGCTCAGAGCATAACTTAATCATAGCTAACACTTGGTTCAAGAATCATGAAAGAAGGCTGTATACATGGAAGAAGCCTGGAGATACTAGAAGGTATCACATAGATAATATAATGGTAAGACAGAGATTCAGGAACCAGGTTTTAAATTGAAACTTCCTGGCAGATTAAAACTGTGTGCCCGACCGAGACTCGAACTCGGGACCTTTGCCTTTCGCGGGCAAGTGAGTACCGGGCGTGAGTCGTGCTTCGGTGGCTCAGTTGGTAGAGCACTTGCCCGCGAAAGGCAAAGGTCCCGAGTTCGAGTCTCGGTCGGGCACACAGTTTTAATCTGCCAGGAAGTTTCATATCAGCGCACACTCCGCTGCAGAGTGAAAATCTCATTCAGGTTTTAAATTGTAAGACATTTCCTGGGGCGGATGTGGACTCTGACCACGATCTATTGGTTATGAACTGTAGGTTAAATTCTGAAGGAACTGCAAAAAGGTGGGAATTTGAGGAGATGGAACCTGGATAAAATGAAAGAACCAGGGGTTGTAGAGAGCTTCAGGGAGAGCATTAGGGAACGACTGACAAGAATGGGGGAAAGAAATACAGTAGAAGAAGAATGGGTAGCTTTGAGAGACGAAATAGTGAAGGTAGCAGAGGATAAAGTAGGTGCCTACAGCAAAATTAAAGAGACCTTTGGAGAAAAGAGATCCACTTGTATGAATATCAAGAGCTCAGATGGAAACCCAATTCTAAGCAAAGAAGGGAAAGCAGAAAGGTAGAAGGAGTATATAGAGGGTCTATACAAGGGCGATGTTCTTGGGGACAATACTATGGAAATGGAAGAGGATGTAGATGAAGATGAAATAGGAGATATGATACTGTGTGAAGAGTTTGACAGAGCACTGAAAGATCCAAGTCGAAACAAGGCCCCGGGAGTAGACAACATTCCATTAGAACTACTGACAGCCTTGGCAGAGCCAGGCCAAATAAAACTCTACCATCTGGTAAGCAAGATGTATGAGACAGGCGAAATACTCTCAGACTTCATGAAGAATATAATAATTCCAATCCCAAAGAAAGCAGGTGTTGACAGATGTGAAAATTACCGAACTATCAGTTTAATAAGCCATGGCTGGAAAATACTAACACGAATTCTTTACAGGCGAATGGAAAAACTGGTAGAAGCTGACCTCGGGGAAGATCAGTTTGGATTCCGTAAAAATGTTGGAACACATGAGGCAATACTGACCCTTCGACTTATCTTAGAAAATATATTAAGAAAAGGCAAACCTACATTTCTAGCATTTGTAGACTTAGAGAAAGCTTTTGACAATGTTGACTGGAATACTCTCTTTCAAATTCTGAAGGTGGCAGGGGTAAAATACAGGGAGCGAAAGGCTATTTACAATTTTTACAGAAACCAGATGGCAGTTTTAACAGTCCAGGGGCACGAAAGGGAAGCAGCGGCAATAGACAGGGTTGCAACCTATCCCCAATGTTATTCAATCTGTATATTGAGCAAGCAGTAAAGGAAACAAAAGAAAAATTCAGAGTAGGAATTAAAATCCATGGAGGAGAAATAAAACCTTTGAGGTTCGCCGATGACATTGTAATTCTATCAGAGACAGCAAATGACCTGGAAGAGCAGTTGAACGGAATGGACAGTGTCTTGAAAGGAGGATATAAGATGAACATCAACAAAAGCAAAATGAGGATAATGGAATGTAGTCGAATTAAGTCAGGTGATGCTGAGGGTATTAGATTAGGAAATGAGATGCTTAAAGTAGTGAACGAGTTTTGCTATTTGGGGAGCAAAATAACTGATAATGGTCAAAGTAGAGAGGATATAAAATGTAGACTGACAATGGCAAGGAAAGTGTTTCTGAAGAAGAGAAATTTGAGTATAGATTTAAGCGTTAGGAAGTCGTTTCTGAAAGTATTTGTATGGAGTCTACATCTACATCTACATTTATACTCCGCAAGCCACCCAACGGTGTGTGGCGGAGGGCACTTTACGTGCCACTGTCATTACCTCCCTTTCCTGTTCCAGTCACGTATGGTTCGCGGGAAGAACGACTGCCTGAAAGCCTCCGTGCGCACTCTAATCTCTCTAATTTTACATTCGTGATCTCCTCTGGAGGTATAAGTAGGGGGAAGCAATATATTCGTAACCTCATCCAGAAACGCACCCTCTCGAAACCTGGCGAGCAAGCTACACCGCGATGCAGAGCGCCTCTCTTGCAGAGTCTGCCACTTGAGTTTGCTTAACATCTCTGTAACGCTATCACGGTTACCAAATAACCCTGTGACGAAACGCGCCGCTCTTCTTTGGATCTTCTCTATCTCCTCCGTCAACCCGATCTGGTACGGACCCCATGTATGGAAGTGAAACATGGACGATAAATAGTTTGGACAAGAAAAGAATAGAATCTTTCAAAATGTGGTGCTACAGAAGAATGCTGAAGATTAGATGGGTAGATAACATAACTAATGAGGAGGTATTGAATAGAACTGGAGAGGAGAGAAATTTGTGGCACAACTTGACTAGAAGAAGGGATCGGTTGGTAGGGCATATTCTGAGGCATCAAGGGATCACCAATTTCGTATTGGAGTGCAGTGTGGAGGGTAAAAATCATAGAAGGAGACTAAGAGATGAATACACTAAGCAGATTCAGAATAGGTACTGGGAGATAAAGAAGCTTGCACAGGATAGAGTAGCATGGAGAGTTGCATCAAACCAGTCTCTGGGCTGAAGACCACAACAACAACAACAACAACAACAACAACAACAACATCAACAACCTCCCCACCCCACGCAAGAATTGCAACGGTAAGTCACTTTGTTCCATTAATACTATCAAAGAGTGTCTATATTGGGCTGTATCCCTCTGCATATCCCTGCAATCAAGACCGATTGTTGTTTCTTTATATATATTAGTGGTTGCTGTGCCATCCCTGCCATGTGTTGGAAAACATTTTACTAATAAGATGTTCAAATAATGCAATCAATTTATTTTGCACTTAAAAGTACCTTTCATTGTGCTGATATAAAAACAAAGAGCTAGAATATTCCACTTACTATTACTTTCTGCTGTCTTATGTGATAACCTTCTGGCTCAATGCAACCATGGCCAATAAATTACTCATTATGTAAAAATTAGAACTAACAATATTGTTGAATTGATTATCAAACCTGTTAAATAGAATCCTACAAAGGCCTTTGATGATTTCTTACACCTTTATGTCACTACATTTAATCTTGAATGTTACTGAAAATAAATAATATTCCAAATTAACATGACTACAATACTATAAAAATAATTTGCACTTCGATTTTGTATCTGGTCCAGTGCAAAGTGAACTGGAGTTCACTGTATTGGCGTAAACTGTTTTTAGCAAATCATTCATGTGCAAAAGGCACGAAATCAGGAATCTGAAAATTCGAAACACTAATCGGTGTAAAAACACATTTGTTAACTGTGTAGTAATAATAGTAGTAGATAGTTGGACAATGCAGAAGAAAAGTTATAAAAGTACAGTGATTCCTCTGCTAATTATACCAAGTGTCTTCTTCTCGAAAAACAAGGCAAGGCAAAAAAGAGAGGGAGGGAGAGGTAAAAGGGGGAGGGGGAGAGAGAGTGGGGGGGAGGAGTAAAATAAATGAATTAAGTAGAAGCAGGACAAACTTACAGGAAAATTAAGAACAAAGTGCTAGCCAAATACAAGAGGTGAAAACCTGATAAGTTAGAATTAGGAGAGAGTGGGCTGTTGACACCACAGAGATAATGGAAAGACAGACAACTCAAATCACAGACTAATTTAACATGCAACAGCTGTTCACCTTTCTTCATTAGTCTCATCTCTCAGTTGTTACATGCTGCTTAAAGAAGAGCTTTCTGCTTGAACCCCAAATGGCCTCATTGCATGTAAATAATTATTTAAATGTTGTTCCACAGAAGAGTGAGAAACAGACAGCTATGCAGATGCCTAAGATATGGAATATTTTATATTCTAATCGTAGCATGAAGAGAAGCTACATGATGTAAAGTGACGGCTTGCTAGTCATAGTACAAAGGTTGGAAATGGAATTAGTCATAAACACACTAGTGGCCAACTTAAGACTATTTTCATGCTCTGGTCTTGTTTTTATACACTTTTGTACCTAATGAAGGAATAAGACATAATCACACTTAAGTCTTGATTATTCAGCAACAATAAAACAAGCAGATGATATCTTGATGTTCCCCATAACTTAGGGCTGACTGTCTTTGAAAATCACCACACGTAAATAATGAAAGCAACACATACATATTTCTCAGACAACTATTTAAAATATGGATTTTTGTGTCCACTCTCCATTCCATCAACTATCGACTGCATGACATGTGATTGCAAGATTAGAAGAAGAGTAAAACTGATGAAGTCCTTCACAAACAAACTGCTCTGAAGTGTGATCCTCTGTGCGGACATTGTAGTGTTACAGTTGAATGGTCAATGTGGTCAAATGGATACAGATTTCAACTATTTATCTAAAATTACCAAGTTTATAAACTGTAATAGTTCAAAATAAAAATGCATTTGCATGCTGCACATTAAGCTTTTTTAACTTATGCACCCTGACACATTTCACCTCAATTACAAGGCATCTTCAGTGAATGTTTTGATATATCATACGATTTTTTTGTTTGCACATATAGGTTACATAGTTTGCACATAGAGATTATACATTTAAAACAGTTAATTGAAAGTTTTACAATAAAATGGAAAAGTACTTACAGATCAGCATCTAATTCATTATTTGTAAGCCAAACAGCTTCCTCTCAGGTGACAAACTGGTTGAAAGTCTGCAGTTTTAATTGTGGTTACAGTTTTCAAAATTGCCACTTACTGTGTCTAGAGTGCAATAATACAGTGTAAAATAATGAATTAGACACTAATCTGCAAGTACTTTACTATTTTATTATACATAATTCAGCAAACCAAATACTTTAGTAAATGATTTTAAAGCTGTAACCTGTAAGTGCAAATAAAAAAAATCGAGTAATATTTCAGGACACTGACTGAAGAAGCTAGTAACTAAGGTGAAATGAGCCTGGGTGCAAAATTTAAATAAAAAAGCTTGATGTGCAGCATGCAAAAAGCATTTTTTTTAACTACTGCAATTTATATTCAGCTGCTGCAAAAACGACCACCATGAAAAACTTGTTACCAAGGTTAATTCCAGCCTGTGCTTAGCATTTCAATAAATGATGAATTTTGGTGGCTAAATATATCCAGTTTAAGGACTCAAGTTTATTCAACCATCAACCTTGTCAAAGAGGAAAGAGGAATGGATACCATTTTTAGGCATCTTCTAGGCTTTGGGATGGGAAACAGTCCCTAAAGATAGAGGTATCAGCAATGGTCAATGACAGCACACAACAAATGACAAGAAATGGCCTTGTAACTGAGTTGTTTTCTGTTTAGAAGACATAGATTTTATATCCATGTGTTATGCTGAACACCACCTGCAAGTGACAGGAAACTATGTGGCTCATTGTGTACATTAAGATATTTACAATGAAGATATGGCTGGTAATAAAATGTACCAAGAGGACACTGACTGCCTCAAGGGGAGACGGATCAGGAAGTACATGTTGTTATCCTACTCATACACTTTGTGATTATTTACTTGTCAGCAGAAGCGAAGAGTAGGATAAGTCATTAATACAAACAGTCGCTCCACTGTGGAGGCTGTGACCCCTTACCAAAGTGGTATCATAATCTTTGAAATGTGCATCCTGTAGGTAGGGGTGCAAATAATTATCTTGTGCTTGGGGTATTTTCCTCCACATTGATCCTGAATCCTTTTACATTTCACTGCAAAATAGGAGATATTTTACCAATAAGGAGCTATTTTAATGTCAATGTTATCTTTCAGTTGAGGCGGTAAACTGAGAAGGGGGTGGGGGCTCTTGTTAAACAAAATATTGAACTCCTAACTCTTTTCCTTTCCTCGACAACAAAAGAAATGGAAAGGAGCGCATTCTTTGTTGGAGAGTTAGGGGCAAAGGAAGTGATTTAAGGAAAACATTTGGTATCCAGCTGATGTGATTTACAAAGTCCCCCAGGACAGTGGGAACGGAATTATAGCTCTGCAACATCTGCAATGCGTGTTCCATATGTTAACAACCGATGCCATGCCGCTGGCAGACATACACAAATCAACTGGTCTGACAGTTGTCCACAACACAGGCACTTGGAGCGTCTAAGTGGATGTAATTATGTAGAACCTGAGACGTGTTTTCAATTAATGATCAGTCACATGATCTACTGAAAACAGTATGATTGTATTTAAAGCAAATTTTATGCAATAAACAGCTAACTTTAAGGAGACTATACATGCATGTCACAGATGAGTGCACTTCTTTTGCTTACATGCCTATAGCTCAACGTGATTTCATCTGACAAATTGTGCATGATTCTTCACTTATTACTTTCCTATTCTTAGAGTATTGTTTATTTGGGAAAGATATGAATACAATACACATATAGCATGGCAAAAAAGAAATAAGACTTACCAATTACTAAGGAACCTTTCTTCTTCTTTCTTTTGGTGTGCAACTATTTTATGGCTTCAAAATCTGTCCTCACACTGTGATAAATTTCAACTTGCTCATTCAACTAATTGATACTGGAAGAGTAATTTACAACAGATGTGTTAATATACTCTAGCAGAATGCTAAAACAGAGAAGTTCCTCTGCAGGTTGATCTCCCCCCCCCCCCTCCCCACCCCCCAAGTGTGCAGATAGAATGAAGATACATCCAACTCAAATGGGTTATATTTTGAAATCACTTTTACATCCTGAACATATTTTGAAGTAGAACACATATCTGCAGCATCACTGCTGTCTCATTTCTTTCGGAACATTCCTAATTAGTTATTTATTTTTTTAAATTTCTTTATGAATTTCCCCAGCTATGGACCGCATACAATTTAAGACTTATGGCATTTCTTTTTCTTCCTTTCTTCCCAGTACATCTTCATTTTCTCTCAAACTGCTCGTCTCTGCTCATCTGTCCACACTCTCTTGGGTCGAGGTTTTGGCTCATCTTCTTCACAGTTTGAGTTTTCTATCAGTAGCCTGAAGTGATTCCTGTCACGTATTATTTCTTCTGTAACACCTATTTTGTTGGCATCTTTCTTTACTGCTTCTATTCATCCTACAGTTTTTTTCAGCTTACTAAAGTAATTAAAAAATTTTCTTTGTAATCCGTGTTTCTTCCATTCTTTTTAAATGTCCATAAAATTTTAGCCGTCTATCAGTGATCTTTCTGTATTTTTGTATAAATCTTCATTTCTCCTTTTAATCCACCTATTTTCATTGTTTTTCTCAAGAGCTAGAATTTTTCTTAGTATTTTTCTCCTTCTTTTTTTATAGTTCTCTTAATTTGCCTTTCTTATTCAATGTTAGGCACTCTGATCCATATGTTGCTTGTATCCTAATAACTGAATTATAATGTCTAATATTCGTTTGTATGGATACTGATTTCTTATTGTAGTAGTTTTGTGTTAATTTATATGCAAATTCTAACTTTTTTATTCTTTGTTTGTTGTGTTATCCAGTCCACTGGCTTAGATCCACTCCCCCAGGTATTAGAATTTATCAACCCTCTTAATTTTTCCATACTTTGTTTTCGTAAACTTTTCTGTATTATGTTTGTGTTCTATATACTCAGTTTTTTCATAGGATATTTTTAGTGCAGTCTTTTCAGCAATTTAGTGTAACAGATCAAGCATAACTGATGTGTCTGTTCGGTATCAATGCCATATCATCCGCAAAGGCTAAACATTTCACTTCAAATTTGTTCTTTCCTTGGCCCATGCTTATACCCTTTGTGCCTTTGTTTTTTATTTGCTTTCCCATGTTTTTACTATTTTATCTAAAAGCAGGTTAAAGAGAATTAGTTATGTAATATTAGATACCAAATAAATCAACTATACCTCAAACATTTTTAGTAAATCTTCTTTCTTGACCTCAAGTCGTTCAAAGTTTTGCTTCTCCTTTATAATGGTCTTAACAAGACCTTCCACCACTGGGAAATCCAAATTAGACACCTAAAAATATGAAACCATGCATATTTTAATAAAGTAAGATTATATTTGTCAATTTGACAAAAATAGTTAGAAAAAATAAATGAATTTGGTATCCAAGGTACCACAAAAACTGATTATAAATAATTGTGGGTATTAGCAAACATCCATCTAAAAAAGGGAAATAGTAATGTAACTGTAATAAGTTACTGGAAGGATTCACTCCCAGTAGTTTGTCGCTTTCAACAGGGTCTCCAGCTCTTATTTACCATGGATACAATTCACAAAGTGGAATTACTTACTTTCATACACTATTTCTTGTCTGCACAAACAACAAACTGCATGTAGGAAAACCATCACTCACACAAGCAATGCACCACCAGATAACCTTGCTGAGTTTAGCCATGAAATCAGTGCAAATCACAGCAAAAATTTATGCTTTCATTCATTCTAACATTACAGAAAACCATTTCTCTTCATTGTTAATATACGAGAATTATCCAAGCAGAAAGACTGACTAGTTTTGAAACCGTAATTACATTTATTGACTATGTTTACAGGAAGTTGATTATGATCTATGATGGCAGCCTTTATATTACTAAATTAAATCCCTTTTGCTATTTACTTAACCACAAAGGAAAATGAGAAAGAATTTCTTCTCTCACACAATGTATCACTTCCACCAGAAAGAACACAAACTTGGGCTGTGTTTGTCTAATAATACATTGAATAATAGTGGTGAAGTACCATCACCATGTTCTTCCACCATTTTTCAATTTCGTGATTTGTCTCTAGATCTCCAATTCGTCTGGCACTTTTGACTTATAATTTAGTTTGATCTCTTGGCTCGGAAATCCCATCCAGAAAGCACAATAAAAGATGGAAATGATAAATGACACACAAAACTGAAGGGAAGTGAAGCGAGTTTCATACTCTGCATTATGAGACACACAAATGTACAAACAATGTGGGAATAATTATGGACTGACAGTAAAGATTCCAGTCCCATATTACTATTACTAGGTAAGATCAGAAAGTGAACTGAACTGATGAGATGATATTGTAAATTAAAGTTAAGCTAATCAAGCTATTGTTATCAGGTGAAAATCCCTCACAGAATGCATTTTTACCTTGAGTAAGCATCACTGTAACCCACTGTCCAAACACCACCTCACGAGACACCAAACTCGTCATTGTACAATCTGAAATCAGCTCCTGTCCCACTTTTACCAAACACTTTCCTGATGTCTATTTTTGTCACATCACTCTCCTCAAGTACATCGAATTCACACTGAAATGTTGGCAGAGCATTTCCTTACCCTGTACTTCTAATTGTGCATCCAAATTGTGATTGTTTTTTTATCACTTTGATCAGCCTTATTTTAGATCCCAAGTAACAAACGGATCAGAATACAGTCCAAGAAACAAAAAAGGATCACTCCTACATTAGCATTTTCATGGGTCACCTGTTTTGAAATCCTAGAATTGGCAGTGTGTCTAAACTTCCAAAGGTTCTGGAACCTCAATACCTTCTGCGCTGGAAGAAATCAAAGACAGTTTTGTTAACATCACATTTTATGTCTCATGGTATTAATATTCACCTACGTTTTTGATTATGGGGTGATCTTGATGATGGTGTTCCTGCTGTTTCACTACTAGTTCCATTTCCTTTTCCGCATGCCTTTGTCAGTTATTTTGTTTTTACTATGTTTCATAATTTGTTTATTTCTCATGATCTCTTCCTTCTCCCCCACTTCAGTATTTTACTATTGAGTTCACTCAGATTCTTGATACGTAATGGATAGCTGCTTTAATAAATAAGTGGCATCATTAACAGTCATGTCGCAAACCCAACATCAAATTGTAGGGTTTTCATTAAGCTGTGAGCCACACTTGATTTAATTACAGTACTCATGAAATTGAATACCTTTGTGTTAAGGTAGACACTCCTTTATTGTCCACAAAATTCAAGCATACCAAAGGCATGACAGATACATACAGTTGGCACCCAGTACAGCCAAGTCTTCTGAAAGCACATGAACTGTCCAACCAAACAGTAGTCCTGAAACTTCTACAGCACTAATAAGAGTCTTCTGAAACTCAGTGGTGCAATTACAAGATATCCACATTATTTCCTACACACTGTCCCTTTCCTTATCCAGTACTTAGAGTGACTTTTCTATCCTTTGACACCTTTAGCCTTTCCCCTTCTTTTCCTCATCCCTCTGTCTTCCTTTCTCCTGTTGATAGTACCTTTTGATTTCTGGAGACTAGTTTCAGCTTTATTCTTTCTTTAAAGAGTTTGTCAAGCTTGCTAAAGTTGCTTCTAGATTGATAGATGATTCTCTTTTATCAAAAATTTCATCCCTAGATTATCAAATGTTCATTATCAAGTACCACACAGAGAATTTTTTTTCACTGAATACGAGACTGAAGATTTTTTTCATGCACACGTAGCAACAGTTGCTCTAATGTGTAGTAATATTTGTTAATATTTTTATTTGAGTTCATACAGTTTAGATGTAAATTTTTACTGTATTGTACTGTGCCATATATGAAAGCTGATGACACACTGAGATCTGTGCTATGTTTTGAATTAAATCATGTAAATACTGAGTACCACATGTTTCCTCATTTCAGTGATAGTCAACAAAACTTTGTGAAATCTTTATGATTAAAGAGACAAAAGGGAAAGAACAAGCACATCTGTGTGATATTTGCAACAATAGAAATTAACTCTTCTGTCAAACAAAACTGCCAATCCTCACTGGAAACAGACAAATTACTCCTGCTTATTCAGCTTCTTATAAGTTTTGTTCCTTGTTCCCCTAGACAACCAGACTGCCTGGTCTGACAGATAAGGAGACATGACATCCTTGTTCGGCCCACTCCACAAGGCAATTCAAAGTTGTTACACATAGATTAAATAAATTATATCCATGTATCTACATGCTTTCTTGTATCCATTGCATTACATACAAGAAGTGTTAGACCCAAAAACATTATTTCAATTACAAAACAGAAAATTTTCTTAGCTGACCAATTTTGTTGATTTGTCAAGTTTACAATTCATCCTCTGTGAAGCAAAATTATGATGTTGGTTTAGAGTTTCCACCTTTGTCAGCATATATCGTGGTAAATTGTTATCAGTCATTCAAATCTTAACCTTTCTTCCCAGTTCACTTAGCAGTCATACAGGTATATTTATTAGACTGTGTAGAGGTGATTCTTTAAGCAATTAGATGGTCTTATGCTCCTTTTTTGTGTCCAATTAGTTTAAGGATTGGTTTTGATGCTTAACATATGTAAAGTATTCACAATAATTCTAAATCCCATAGCTAATACTATCACTATTTGAAGCAGTTCTTTTGTGAATACTGTAAGACTGGAAACACCCACAACAAATCATTGTAATGTAAAAGTGAGACATTACAACAGTGTCACCAAGACAGAAACCTTTATAGGCATCACAATCCTTGGTCATAGATTAGAATGGTGCACTAGAAAAATCACGAAATTGGAAATAAAAATCATCAGAAAAATCCTAGGGCCTGAAACGACAGAAGAAGGCTACAGATTGCATCTACACATATTATCTGCTGATGCATCATGCAGTCCAAGATGCTTGGAAAATATCTGACTACAGGTAACATATGAAATCCAGCATAGTGAATTCCTTTGCTGTGTTTATTGTTACAAATACTATCTATAATGTATAATAATAATAATAATAATAATAATAATAATAATAACAATTACTTGTTGCAAAGAGTTACCAAAAACAATTTTCAGCACAGAAGCTCAGTTCATATGAATGACTTCCCACACAACATAAAGTGCAGAGAGAAATGACTCCTTGGATCATTTAAATAGCGCCAGACACGGATAAACTGTGCACTGTTACATACTTCACGAAAAAAGGGTGACTACGCAGGAATGATGTCATATACACTCATAAAAACATAACAAAGTCAAGACAGAGATGTGCCATGCAAAGTGGCACTTTTGGACTTCACGCTGCTGGGGCTAAGTTTGGCAGATTTTGGATGGCACTCTCCACCACAGGGCTCGTTCTATGCACAGGCTTTGATGCAATTGCTCTACGCTCTTGCTCTAGCGAAGAAGCGGAGTGGAGAGCAGTTGATTGGTGGTTAGCCACCGAAATAGAATTTCAGCTGGAACATGGCACGCTGATGAGCTGGGCAGCCTGTGCAGTGGAAGCAGGGCATGGCCAAGCTGTTGTGGACATTGCCTACCTGGAGGGTGGACCTGTCTTTACCTGGTGGCCACAAGATGACAACCACAACCAGTTACAGAGAGAACGGTTTTCTTATTGCTGTAATATACGGAGCACTGGGAGTGTGCTTTTGTGCCCTGCAGCATTTGGTGGACAACTTATTAGACTGAGATTATTTGTACAGCAGATATTGTGCACAGTGAAGTTGTAATCATGCTGAGAACAAGTTCTACTTTTGTAGGTAGCTATAATTTTCCTGAATTTCATATTGCTGTTGTTGTCCACAGACTAGGTAGCCTTGGTAAGCCTGTTGTATGTAACAGTATTAAGTTGCTAGTGGAGGTCTGTGGTAATATAGATAGATACTGTTGTGGTTTTATTCATGCTGTGTTTATACTACTGCCCAATTGGAGTATGTTATGGTTGGAGAGTGTGAATATTCTGCTTTATGTTCTGTTGTTCTTGGCTGGTGCCTGCTTGTATTCCGCACTGGCTGAAACAAATTTTAAGTATTGTGTTGCTGAGCGAAATTTATACTTATTTTATTATTGTGTTATACCCATGTTTATATAAGTATTAGCTCTGATCAGAATATTACTGATTCCTTATTCATTGCCTAATATTCTACTGATGTCATTGTGTTTGTGTGAAAATACTTATGTTGTTAATACATGATTTTATAACAGAAGCCCAATGCCTATGCAACCTCAATCCACCCAAATTCTGTGTTACAGAGAGCAGTAACTACTATTCCAATGCTGTCTATGTACAGGGAGCCAAAATCAGTGTAGTAACCAAATGTTCCGCAGCACTGACTGTCATAGAAGAAAACTGAATGTATGCTGTAACCTACATTATATGAGAACTATTAATAAATGGGTAAAGCATACAAGAGGAGTAGTAACATAACGAATTTCTTCCAGCAGCCATCAGCTAATTAAATTCCTTCAGTGTCATAAACTGAGAGTGTTTCTGCTACCTGTCTGTCCTCCAGAAACATATCGTAGTAAAATCCATTCTCAATGGGAGGCCCATAGCATAAACAGCCTCCATATATCCTCTCCATTGCTTCACCAAGAATGTGTGCTGATGAATGCCAGAATACTTGCTGGGCTGCAATAAAAGAAAAATTTATTCACACAGTGATGTTAGATTTTCCCTATACAACTGAACATGCAATCATAGCACTGATTGGGGAAACTAGGAAAAGGAACACAACAAACGAGTGAAAACATTTTTCCTGATTTTTGTATATTTTTTCTCTCTCTCTCCAGAAACCTGTGTAATGAGAAGAGCTAGGAGCATATCACAAAAACGAAACCTTTTTAGAATCAAACAATGGAAAATCCATATACTGGAGATGCTGAGTCACAGATAGGCACAACAGAAAGATCTCACAATTAAAGCTTTCGGACATGGGCCTTTGTCAACAATAGACACACAAATACACTCATGCAAATGCAACTATCACACATGACTGCAGACTCAGGCAACTGAAGTCTTTTTGTTGTGCCTATCTGTGACTCGGCATCTCCACTATATAGTGAGAAGCAACTTTCCTTCTCATAATATTGTTACAAACCTTTTTAGAAGACATATGACATTCCTATTTTCTAACTGTTTTCCCAATCTCTTCTACGAATCTCCTACTGGTAGGTAAGAATCTGCTTACTGAATGACAAAAGTTCAGCACTTTTTGTATGAGCATGCCATGGAACAAGCTAATCAACAAGTTAATATAGATATTGCCTATTTTATTACAATAAAAAATGCTCTTCAGACACACGTTTCAAAAATAAAAGCTTCACTGAACTAACAGGTGTCAAAGGAACATGACCATTTTGTAAACAGCAAGTGCAGCTACATTATATATATTTTTCTCATAGAATTTGTTGTAGATCATACAGAAAAGTTTGAAAGGAATAATCATGTCCATAATTACATGTACATGACTACTCTGCAAATAACCCATTAGTGTCTGGCAGTGTGTTCACAGGACTACTTTACGCTTAACACTTAATCTTGCTGTGTGAGCTCTCTTTTCTCTTATTTTTTCATGATACAAAATTCTCCCTATGTAGATGGTGCAACAAAATATTTTCACATTCGGACGAGAATGCTAGTGATTGAAATTTCGTGAAAAGATCTTGCCACAACAAAAAATACCTTTGTTTTAATGACTGCCACACCTACTCGCTTATCATATCCGTGACACACTCTTCCCTATTTCGCAGTACTACAAAATGAACTGCCCTTTTCTGAATCTTTTTAATGTCCTCTGTCAATCCTATATGGTAAGGATCCCATACAGCACAGCAATACTCGAGTAGAGGATGGAGAAGTGTAGTGTAGATAGTATCTAAAGCTGACTGACCTAAGTGTTCTGCCAATAAAACACAGTCTCCAGTTCACCTTCCCCCACAACATTTTCTGTGCAATAGTTAGAATCTAAAATTATTTGTAATTGTAATTCCAACGTATTTAGTTGAATCAACATCCCTTAAATTCGTATGACCTACTGTGTAAGTGATATTTAACAGAACTTTTCTAGTACTCCAGTGGAGGACCTCAACCTTTTTAACTGTAACAATCCTGTTGGAAGAACATTCGCAACTGAGCATTATAGCAGAGGTTGAAAATACTGCTTCAGTTGTAAATTTCTTTATTTTCACAAAACCTGTTTTGGACTGTTATAAGCCCATCCTCAGGTGTCGTAGCTGTGCTGTGGTCCCCGAGCGCTGCGTGTACCAGGTGCGGTGTGCTGCCTATGAGCGCAGAACTCCTGGGGATGGGCTTATACCAGTCCAAAACAGGTTGTGTGAAAATAAAGAAATTTACAACTGAAGCAGTATTTTCAACCTCTGCTTTTTATTTGTTTGGAATTGCCCCTTTTTGCCTCATGCAGCTATCTTGTGCAAATTATTTTGTTGTTTGTATTGACCTTCTGACAGATTTATTAGACCACAAATAATAGCATCATCTGCCAGCAATATAAGAGGACTGCTCAGATAATCTTCTACATTGTTTACGTAGAGTAAGGACAGCAGAGGGCCTGTAACAGTTCCTTAGCGAACCCTAGATTATACTTCTGTTTCACTCAATGACTTCCTGTCAATTACTACAAACTGAACATTCAAACCTGGATGGAAACTAATGACTAGTGACCGGAAAATGCAGCAACTACTTTGGCAAAATTTGCTTCTATTTGTGTTAAAATTTGTACCTATTTCCTTGGTTGTAAATGATTAGATGCACAAAATTTAAAAGGTTGTCACGCTATGTTAGTGAAGGCAAACAAAGCCTTATTTCTGTGAAACTGACTGTTTTTTAGGAGCTGATCGGAATCTTTTTTAACTGGAATGTTTGCTTTTGCAAAAACTTCAACAGCACTTTTTCCGAAATGGCCTTTATTTTCTTCTATTTTTCTGTATTTAAGCTTTCAGAAAATGATTGTTCTGTGAAAAAGCAGCGGCATTTTCCCCATCAGTGAACTGAATGTGTCTCCATTTGATGTGTTTCTGGACATTACTTGTCTTTTCCCGCCCATTTCAATGATTAAAAAATCTGCCAAACATTAAATTTCAATATTTTGTGGGCATTCATAGCCACATGACCCATGCTTGGCAATGCTGCTGACAGATTTGACAAGGCAGTTGCCATGGCAGTGGGACCAAAAGTAACTCTATTATACCAATACAGAAAGAATTTCGGCACAATCGAAAAACATGACAGATTTTGTTTTCCAACTGCCTTAGTGCAGAATACGGGCACTATATAGCCACAAGCATAAACAAATTATAATTTTGACCCCCATAAATCTACATCTACATTTATACTCCGCAAGCCACCCGGTGGTGTGTGGCGGAGGGCACTGTATGTGCCACTGTCATTACCTCCCTTTCCTGTTCCATGCGTATGGTTCGCGGGAAGAGCGACTGTCTGAAAGCCTCCGTGTGTGCTCAAATCTCTCTAATTTTACATTCGTGATTTCCTCGGGAGGTATAAGTAGCGAGAAGAAATATATTCGCTATCTCATCCACAAACGCACCCTCTCGAAACCTGGACAGCAAGCTACACCACAATGCAGAGCGCCTCTCTTGCAGAGTCTGCCACTTGAGGTTGCTAAACATCTCCGTAAAGCTATCACACTTACCAAATAACCCTGGGACGAAACGCACCGCTCTTGTTTGGTTCTTCTCTATCTCCTATGTCAACCTGACCTGGTATGGATCCCACACTGATGAGCAATACTCAAGTATAGATCAAACGAGTGTTTTGTAAGCCACCTCCTTTGTTGATGGACTACATGTTCTAAGGACTCTCCCAACGAATCTCAGCCTGGCACCCGTCTTACCAACAATTAATTTTATATGATCAGTCCACTTCAAATCGTTCCGTATGCATACTCCAAGATATTACAGAAGCAACTGCTACCAGTGTTTGTCCCGCTATCATATAATCATACAATAAAGGATCCTTCTTTCTATGTATTCGCAATACATTACATTTGTCTATGTTAAAGGTAAGTTGACACACCCCGCACCAAGTGCCTATCCGCTGCAGATCTTCCTGCATTTCGCTGCAATTTTCTAATGCTGCAACTTCTCTGTATACTACAGCATCATCCGTGAAAAGCCACATGGAAATTCCGACACTATCTACTAGGTCATTTACATATATTGTGAAAAGCAATGATCCCATAACATTCCCCTGTGGCATACCAGAGGTTACTTCAACGTCTGTAGACGTCTCTCCATTGAGAACAACATGCTGTGTTCTGTTTGCTAAAAACTTTTCAATCCAGTCACACAGCTGGTTTGATATTACGTAGGCTCTGACTTTGTTTATCAGGCGACAGTGCAGAACTGTATCGAATGCCTTCCGGAAGTCAAGGAAAATGGCATCTACCTGGGAGCCTGTATCTAATATTTTCTGGGTCTCATGAACAAATAAAGTGAGTTGGGTCTCACACAATCGCTGTTTCCGGAATCCTTGTTGATTCCTACAGAGTAGATTCTGGGTTTCCAGAAATGACACGATACGCGAGCAAAAAACATGTTCTAAAATTCTACCACAGATCGATGTCAGAGATATAGGCCTATAGTTTTGCGCATCTGCTCGGCGACCCTTCTTGAAAACTGGGAATACCTGTGCTCTTTTCCAATCATTTGGAACCTTCCGTTCCTCTAGAGACTTGCGGTACATGGCTGTTAGAAGGGGGCAAGTTCTTTCGTGTACTCTGTGTAGAATCGAACTGGTATCCCGTCAGGTCCAGTGGACTTTCCTCTGTTGAGTGATTTCAGTTGCTTTTCTATTCCTTGGACACTTATTTCGATGTCAGCCATTTTTTGTTCGTGCAAGGATTTAGAGAAGAAACTGCAGTGCGGTCTTCCTCTGTGAAACATCTTTGGAAAAAGGTGTTTAGTATTTCAGCTTTACACGTGTCTTCTGCTGTTTTAACGCCATCATCATCCCAGAGTGTCTGGATATGCTGATTTGATCCACTTACTGATTTAACGTAAGACCAGAACTTCCTAGGATTTTCTGTCAAGTCGGTACATAGAATTTTACTTTCGAATTCACTGAACGCTTCATGCATAGCCCTCCTTACGCTAACTTTGACATTGTTTAGCTTCTGTTTGCCTGAGAGGTTTTAGCTGCGTTTAAACTTGCAGTAAAGATCTCTTTACTTTTGCAGTAGTTTCCTAACTTTGTTGTTGAACCACGGTGGGTTTTTCCAGTCCCTCACAGTTTTACTCGGCACGTACCTGTCTAAAATGCATTTTATGATTGCCTTGAGCTTTTTCCATAAACATTCAACATTGTCAGTGACGGAACAGAAACTTTTTTTTTTTATCTGAAATCTGCCTCCTATTACTCTTGATAAACAGATAAACCTTCCTCCCTTTTTTTATATTCCTATTTACTTCCATATTCAGGGATGCTGCAACGGCCTTATGATCACTGATTCCCTGTTCTGTGCTTACAGAGTTGAAAAGTTTGGGTCTGTTTGTTATCAGTAGGTCCAAGATGTTATCTCCACAAGTCGATTCTCTGTTTAATTGCTTGAGGTAATTTTTGGATAGTGCACTCAGTATAATGTCACTCGATGCTCTGTCCCTACCACCCGTCCTAAACATCTGAGTGTCCCAGTCTGTATCTGGTAAATTGAAATCTCCACCTAAGACTATAACATGCTGCGGAAATTTATGTGAAATGTATTCCAGATTTTCTCTCAGTTGTTCTGCCACTAATGCTGCCGAGTCGGGAGGTCAGTAAAAGGAGCCAATTATTAACCTAGCTCGGTTGTTGAGTATAACTTCCACCCATAATAATTCACAGAAACTATCCGCTTCTATTTCACTACAGGATAAACTACTACTACCAGCGACAACACGCCACCACCGGTTGCATGCAATCTATCCTTTCTAAACACCACCTGTGCCGTTGTAAAAATTTTGGCAGAATTTATCTCTGGCTTCAGCCAGCTTTTCATACCTATAACGATTTCAGCTTCGGTGCTTTCTATCACCGCTTGAAGTTCCGGTACTTTACCAACGCAGCTTCGACAGTTTACAATTACAATACCGAGTGCTGCTTGGTCCCCACATGTCCTGACTTTGACCTGCACACTTTGAGGCTGTTGCCCTTTCTGTACTTGCCCGAGGCCATCTAACCTAAAAAAACTGCACAGTCCATGCCACACAACCCCTGCTACCCGTGTAGCCACCTGTTGGGTGTAGTGGACTCTTGATCTATCCAGCGGAACCCGAAACCCCACCACCCTACGGTGCAAGTCGAGGAATCTGCAGGAATGTGAGGAGCAGTGCGAGAAAATAAGCACCACCTCCCTTTTGTAGGGCAGCAGCCTACACCAATGTTCTGTAAAAGTAGAATTGACACATTGCCATAAGAATCACTGATCTCTTCTGGTGTTGTAAGGAATGTATTCAAAATCCATGATGGATCAGGATTATCCACTTTACTCATTTCAAAATAAGGAGTAATGCACAACATGAAGCATTCAGGAACAGCTACCATGCCACTGCTTGTTGAGGCTGGTATTGTATTGTTAACGATGTAGTTACAGCCAAAACTTGAGTGGTATTTGACACAGTTACAGTTCAAAACATCTACCGCCTAATTTTCCACATTAAAAGTGTCTGTGATGTTCCAACTTTTGAACTTGAGCTAAGAAATATATACACACATTTCTTTGTTATAAAATAATAGGCACATGGCTAAGTACTATGCTGTATTACCCAGCTTTAATCTCAAATACATCATTCAAACACCCACAGTTGACATAGCACTAGGGCATTGTGCACACTGATACATCATTGCATTTGTGCACTTTTTATTTTTCAAACAGGTCATTACACACATTATCTTTCCAAACTGGGCTTCGTCACTTGATGTACAATTCCAATAACCGAAATGCAGGAGGATCTGCAATGAATTGACGCATGGTGCAGGGAATGGCAATTGAATCTCAATGTAGATAAGAGTAATGTGCTGCGATTACATAGAAAGAAAGATCCTTGATCATTTAGCTACAATATAGCAGGCCAGCAACTGGAAGCAGTTAATTCCAGCAGTTATCTGGGAGTAGGCATTAGGAGTGATTTAAAATGGAATGACCATATAAAATTAATTGTCGGTAAAGCAGATGCCAGACAGATTCATTGGAAGAACCCTAAGGAAATGTAGACCAAAAACAAAGGAAGTTGGTTACAGTACAACTTGTTCGTCCACTGCTTGAATACTGCTCACTGGTGTGGGATCTGTATCAGATAGGGAATATCGAAGAGGTAGAGAAGATCCAACGGAGAGCAGCGCACTTCGTTACGGGATCATTTAGTAATCGCAAAAGCATTACGGAGATGATAGATAAACTCCAGTGGAAGACTCTGCAAGAAAGACGCTTAGTAGCTCGGTATGGGCTTTTGTTGAAGTTTCGAGAACATAACTTCACTGAGGAATCAAGCAGTATATTTCTCCCTCCTATGTATATCTCATGAAGAGACCATGAGGATAAAATCAGAGAGATTAGAGCCCACACAGAGGCATACCAACAATATTTCCTTCCACGAACTATACGAGACTGGAATAGAAGGGAGAACCGATAGAGGTACTCAAGGTACCCTCCGCCACACACCGCCAGGTTGCTTAGGAAGTATGGATGTAGATGTAGAAATTGGATAAGTTTTCGATATTTACACTACTGGCCATTAAAATTGCTACACCAAGAAGAAATGCAGATGATAAACGGGTATTCACTGGACAAGTATATTATACTAGAACTGACATGTGATTACATTTTCACGCAGTTTGAGTACATAGATCCTGAGAAATCAGTACCCAGAACAACCACCTGTGGCCTTAATAACGGCCTTGATACGCCTGGTCATTGAGTCAAACAGAGCTTGGATGGCGTGTACAGGTACAGCTGCCCATGCAGCTTCAACACGATACCACAGTTCATCAGCGGTAGTGACTGGCGTATTGTGACGAGCCAGTTTCTTGGCCACCATTGACCAGACATTTTCAATTGATGAGAGATCTGAATAATGTGCTGGTCAGGGCAGCAGCCGATCATTTTCTGTATCCAGAATGGCCCGTACAGGACCCGCAACATGCGGTCGTGCATTATCCTGCTGAAATGTAGGGTTTTGCAGGGATCGAATGAAGGGTAGAGCCACAGGTCGTAACACATCTGAAATGTAATGTCCACTGTTCAAAGTGCTGTCAATACAAGCAAGAGGTGACCGAGACGTGTAACCAATGGCACCCCATACCATCACGCCAGATGATACGCCAGTATGGCGATGACGAATATATGCTTCCAATGTGCGTTCACCGCGATGTCACCAAACACGGATACAACCATCATGATGCTGTAAACAGAACCTGGATTCATCCCAAAAAATGATGTTTAGCCATTTGTGCACCCAGGTTCGTCGTTGAGTACACCACTGCAGGCACTCAAGTCTATGATGCAGTGTCAAGGGTAACCACAGCCATGGTCTCTGAGCTGATAGTCCATACTGCTGCAAACGTCGTTGAACTGTTCGTGCAGATGGCTGTTGTCTTGCAAACGTCCCCATCTGTTGACTCAGGGATCGAGACGTGGCTGCCCGATCAGCCATGCGGATAAGATGCTTGTCATCTCAACTGCTAGTGATACAAGGCCGTTGGGATCCAGCACGGCGTTCCGTATTACCCTCCTGAACCCACCGATTCCATGTTCTACTAACAGTCATTGGATCTCGACCAACGTGAGCAATAATGTCGCGATACGATAAACCGCAATCGCGATAGGCTACAATCTGACCTTAATCAAAGTCGGAAATGTGATGGTACGCATTTCTCCTCCTTACACGAGGCATCACAACAACGTTTCACCAGGCAACGCCGGTCAACTGCTGTTTTTGTATGAGGAATTGGTTGGAAACTTTCCTCATGTCAGCACCTTGTAGGTGTCACCACCTTGTGTGAATGCTCTGAAAAGCTAATCATTTGCATATCACAGCATCTTCTTCCTGTCGGTTAAATTTCGCGTCTGTAGCATGTCATCTTCGTGGTGTAGCAATTTTAATGGCCAGTAGTGTATATGCAAAAAATAAAGCTATTTTAAACTATCTCTGATAAAATAATTCACCTGAATATGATTCACTATGAAACGGTGTTTGTTAAGTAATTTCACCATTTTGAGGTAGAATTCGGACCTATTTCACATCTACAGCATAATGCGAATTTTTCCGGTCCTTACTAATGACCTATATTAAAGATAGTTAAGTTAAAGAGATCTGAATTATCCTGTAACAATATTTTTTCAGTAGTTACCTACTGACATAATAGTAAAAAGTTTCCTTTAAGAGAAAACTGAAAGCATTCTCGACAGCTCCTCCTATTCCATAGATAGACATTAATTTAGTGTATAAAGTACAAAATAACAACATACCATGGTTATTGAAAAGTCTATGTATTCTTCAGTAATGAATAACCTCAACAGTTAATATTCAACATCAAGAAAGTATTATGGCCCTTATCCCAACTCATTCTACATCATTACAATATGCCTTGCAAATACCGAGCGTGGTTGATGCAGTGTTTAGCACACTGGACTCGCATTCTGGAGGACGACGGTTCAATCCTGTGTACTGCCATCCTGATTTAGGTTTTCCGTGATTTCCCTAAATCACTCGAGGCAAATGCCAGGGTGGTTCCTTTAAAAGGGCATGGCTAACTTCCTTCCCCATCCTTCCCTAATCCGATGAGACCGATGACCTCGCTGTTTGGTCTCTTCCCCCAAGCAATTCAATCCAATCCTTGCAAATGATCTATCAGACATATAACTAAACATGTCCAATCATTTGTGATGCCCCTAAAGCTAAATAACATCTTCAATGAGTCATTCCAGATGTATTTCCTGTATTTCATAGACTACCATGTTTAATTTCATATTCTCCAACTAAAATAATTTTATGTTTTATAAGTGACACACTATCAAGCAACTATTAAAGAAAATCTCCCATACGTGTTTAACAAATACTGATGAAATACAGTTAAATTTATAAGAAAAATACCTGCATTCACTTATGTCTGAAGTAAATTGTAATATAATTTGTAATGTGTTCAAACAACACATCTCTGGAATATCTTATTATAGTTTTGTAATGAAAGATAGTGTTCAGTAACTAAATACGAAACTAAAATGTGGGGTATTAATTTAGCATGTCACACACACCTCACAAGAATTCAATCACAGCCTTTTACAATGCAAAGTCTACCACTTATCATACACTGATACAAGGTATGTCTGACTGAAACTCATAGCTTCATCACCCAAAGTTATATTTTGCCACTCAACCAACATACTTAATGTCCAAGAAAATTTATATGCCAGTCTTGCTCTGTATCGTATACAACATGGGTCATTTCCCGCTGAATAACGTGTACAAGACCTGCCCTTCACACCCACTCACTACCTTCTCCTGAAGTCCAGTCAAGGGCATTTCCTATCCTGTTAAAGAAAGAGCCATGCGTGGAAGTAGCTACATTATGTTTATATCAGCATGTGGGGATGACAGTCAACTAACTGTGTACTTGTTGTACAAATGAATACCTCTAAACAGTGACTAGCCCCAAACCTTTCCATCAAGTTGCTGAATATACTACACACCACAATAGCAATGCAAACTCCTCGCACCCCCAGGGAGGGACTACTTTCCTGGCCTATTCTTCATTCCTGAAATGGTCTAAACCTTCACATCTCTATCATTCTCCCTTACCCGTATTTTTCATCTCCTGCCAGTTTCCACACCATTCCTCCACATTCTAACTTTGCACTTACCCCCTCTCTTTATAAGTTTTTCACTGTCAACTTTTTCATTCCTCGTCATTTGTCATGGCTCCCAATACCTACCACATCCTTGCCCCCATACATCTCCCACTTTGTACACAACTGTCCTCTCTCCCCACTCCTGCCAAAATCAGCAACCACCTAGAAATCATCACTGCTGGTGCTACCATAGACTGATTTGTTTGATATTTGATGGCTATGAGTGTGTGCGTGTGGGGCGGGGGGAAGGGGGGGAGGGGGGGGGGGGGAGAAAGGATCTGAGCTTACGCAAGTCAATCAGCCTCAAGTGAGTAGATGCTTTACCTAATTTACATTTTTCTTTGGCTTACTTGTGTCACTCATCATTTCAAAGCACTTTATTTTCATTATTTAACTGGCATATAGCATTATGTTGGCAAATCAATAATGAAAGGATCTCTCAAGTCCACAAAATATTAATGTGTCTGCTGTGGTACTGGGTTATCACACCCTTCAGATAACATTTTCATGGCATCATTTGGCAATAGGTGGCACTGCCTCCTCCAGCCACATTTGGGCCTTTGCTGCTCTCTGCATCTGTGATCGTGTGACATAACACTCCACACCGCCATCTTGTTGATTTGTGGCTCAGCACCGCACACCGCCCTGAGGCTCATAAATCCAAAATGGCCCCTTATGGGGCCAGCCACCTGGAGCAGCACTGCAGATGCTGCGCACATCTACAACCCAAGACGTGCATGCTGGCATCCATTTTATTTGTGCCACCTCTAAGTCTCTGAACTACGGCTCCTATTAAATAACAATGCAGCAGCTCAGGCACTCACTTCATCACTCACACTGTTTACAATCATTATACTGTACTGTGATTTGATAATGGAACTGTTATTAACTTGATTACATTATTAGTTTGCTCTGTGATACCTGCCTATTATGCTTGTGAGTGTTTCGTACTGGTGTTGTTCCATGTATAGCTGTTCGTCATTGTGCTGTTCTCATTGTGTTGCAAATTACAATATCTGTAAAAATATCTGCTGAATTTTTCTTCTTTTCTCTTACAGTTGTCAATTTCCCTTATACTTAGTGAAGTCTGAAGACAAGGAACTCACATAATTAACCATTTAACTGCTGTGAATGAATTAACTTGGTATGTCCCCAAGTGCAGAGGATGTGTTTCAACATGCCCCCTGGGCTTCCCTGAAGTGCTATCAACATATTTGTGCATCCCATTCTGCTGACCTCTCAATGCTGCAGACAAGTTACTTCCATATCTCTGTGAATAAAATGTTTCGAGTATTTATAACACAACATACGTGCCTCTCTAAGTGCTACCATTTGTGAAAAACCTAGTTCTGATATTGTGAACATATCTTGAACTGTTTATGAAATGTGAGAATTGTTATGACCAAATGAATTCCAAATGGGCAACGATGGAAATGGGTGCATTGTACGAGTCTGTCTGCCGGATACAAAAACAAATAACTTGAGATCAAAATCAGATATCATTCTTGTTTCAATTTTAAACAAAATTTCAATATCTCGTCTACATTTCATACACTGCAATGTATGAACTAAAATCACCCACACACAAAGTTTATGAAACGCGTTTTTACCTCTCCAAATTCTTTAAAATTTCACACAATATTTTAATTAATTAGATGCAGCACAGTAACTATGCTATATAAGGAAAAGAAACTCAGTCCTTTACCAAGAGAGAATATCAGACTGTAAGATGTGCAAAAATCAATTTTTGTTCATTGAATACCTTTCTTAAGATTGGAAGATAAGTATTTCATAGTGGTCAGAATGCCATCTCTCAGCACAGATAACACATTTGGTGAGCAGTAAAGCCACAACAAAGTCACGCTCAGCACAGAATGCAGAGAGCATGTCTGTAGTAGCAAAAGGGTTAAACATGAGAACATAGAGACTACAAAGCGGTAAAAAGTCAGAACTGAAAAAGAATTAATTACTATTGCTTTTTACACATATTACCTCAATAAGCAATGGGTATCAAAAGTTCTGAATGAATCTTTCATTGTGTCATGAATGTATCACACAACTTCTCACAGATTCTCCACGGAAGGGTGTTCTACATCTACATACATACTCCGCAATCCACCATACAGTGTGTGGTGGAGGGCACCTCGTACCACAACTAGCATCTTCTCTCCCTGTTCCACTCCCAAACAGAATGAGGGAAAAATGACTGCCTATATGCCTCTGTACGAGACCTAATCTCTCTTATCTTTGTGGTCTTTCCGCGAAATGTAAGTTGGTGGCAGTAAAATTGTACTGCAGTCAGCCTCAAATGCTGGTTCTCTAAATTTCCTCAGTAGCAATTCACGAAAAGAACACCTCCTTTCCTCTAGAGGCTCCCACCCGAGTTCCTGAAGCATTTCCGTAACACTTGCGTGATGATCAAACCTACCAGTAACAAATCTAGCAGCCCGCCTCTGAATTGCTTCTATGTCCTCCCTCAATCCGACCTGATAGGGATCCCAAACTCTCGAGCAGTAGTCAAGAATAGGTCGTATTAGTGTTTTATAAGCAGTCTCCTTTACAGATGAACCACATCTTCCCAAAATTCTACCAATGAACTGAAGACGACTATCCGCCTTCCCCACAACTGCCATTACATGCTTGTCCCACTTCATATCGCTCTGCAATCTTACGCCCAAATATTTAATCAACGTGACTGTGTCAAGCGCTACACTACTAATGTAGTATTCAAACATAACAGGATTCTTTTTCCTATTCATCTGCATTAATTTACATTTATCTATATTTAGAGTTAGCTACAATTCTTTACACCAATCACAAATCTTGTCCAAGTCATCTTGTATCCTCCTACAGTCACTCAATGATGACACCTCCCTGTACACCACAGCATCATCAGCAAACAGCCGCGCATTGCTGTCCACCCTATCCAAAAGATCATTTATGGAGATAGCAAACAACAGCGGACCTACCACACTTCCCTGGGGCACTCCAGATGATACCCTCACCTCCGATGAACACTCACCATCGAGGACAACGTACTGGGTTCTATTACTTAAGAAGTCTTCGAGCCACTCACATACTTGGGAACCAATCCCATATGCTCGTACCTTAGTTAGTAGTCTGCAGTGGGGCACCGAGTCGAACACTTTCCGGAAGTCAAGGAATACGGCATCCATCTGATACCCTTCATCCATGGTTCACAAGATATCATGTGAAAAACGGGCGAGTTGCATTTCGCAGGAGCGATGCTTTCTTAAGCCATACTGATGCATGGACAGTATCTTCTCTGTCTCAAGGAAATTCATTATATTCGAACTGAGAATATGTTCGAGAATCCTGCAACAAACCAATGTTAAGGATATTGGTCTGTAATTTTGAGGATCCGTCCTTCTACCCTTCTTATATACAGGCGTCACCTGCACTTTTTTCCAGTCACTCGGGACTTTACGTTGGGCAAGAGATTCGCGATAAATGCAAGCTAAGTAAGGAGCCAATGCAGTTGAGTACTCTCTGTAAAACCGAATTGGAATCCCATCAGGACCTGGCGATTTATTTATTTTCAACCCATTTAGCTGCTTCACAACCCCAGGGATGTCTATCACTATGTCCTCCATACGGGAATCTGTATGAGACTCAAACGGCGGTATGTTTGTACGATCCTCCTGCGTGAAAGATTTCTCAAATGCTAAATTTAAAATTTCAGCTTTCGTTTTGCTGTCTTCCGTTGCCAGGCCAGACCGATCAGTGAGTGACTGGATGGAAGCCTTCAACCCGCTTACCGATTTTATGTAAGACCAGAATTTCCTTGGGTTTTCAGCAAGATCTTTTGGTAAGGTATGACGGTGGTAGTGGTTGAATGCTTCGCACATCGCTCTTTTTACAGCAGCACGAATCTCTGCTAACTTTTGCATGTCCTCATTCTCCCAATCTTTCTTGTACCGCGAGTGCAACTGCCTTTGCTTCCTGAGCATTCTCCGAATTGTGCTGTTAAACCATGGTGGGTATTTTCCGTCCGTAACCCACTTTTTTGGCACATACTTGTCCAATGTGTTTAAAATTTGCCCATAATTCTTCCACGTCCATCATACCGGAAGTAAACGAAGTCGATTCATTTACTAAGTGGGATGCTAACAACTGGTTATCTGCTCTTTCTAGTAAGAATACTCTCCTAGCCTTCTTAACTTTCGTAACCATAGTCGTAATGACAACATCATGATCACTAATCCCTGTCTCAACACTGACACTGTCAATGAGGTCTGGTCTGTTCGTGGCTACCAGATCTAAAATATTTCCATTACGCGTTGGCTGTCGATTTAGCTGCTCAAGACAGTTTTTGGATAATGTGTTCAAAAGTAATTCACACGACGGCTTGTCTGTACCACCTGTAATGAATCCATAGACATCCCAGTTATATTAGGTAGGTTGAGGTCGCCTCCAACTAATATAGCATGATCCGGGTACTTCTGCGATACAGAATGTAGACTCCCTTTGAATGATTCTAGAACTGTCACGGTGGAACCTGGTGGCCGGTAATAACACCCCACAATTAATTTTATTTCCTCTAGCCCTGTTAAACATGTCCAGATAACTTCACAATCACACTCTGCTTCGACCTCAGTAGACACAATATTTTTGTCAACTGCAATGAAGACACCACCTCCTACGGTGTCTAATCTGTCTTTCCGATACACGTTCCAACCCTCACTAAATATTTCAAAACTTCCTATCTCAAGGTTCAGCCAGGTCTCAGTCCCGAGGATAATTTGCGCGCCACAGGCTCCCTGGAGGGCAGTAAATTCAGGAACTTTATTCCGAACACTCTGAAAATTTACTGCTAATATCTTGATAGCTGAAGTGTTTTTACACTGAGTGCGTCCTGATTCCCCTGCCTGCACGTCGACTGGTGAGTGTTCATCACGACACCTTGCACTACTGCCTAGCCTAAAAAAAACCCCATGTGCACGCCACAAGTACTCTGCTACCCGAGTAGCCGCTTCCTTTGTGTAGTGTCCCCCTGAGCTATCTAGGGGCGTCCTACAATTCCCCACCCAATAGCACAAGTCTAGAAATCTGCAGCCAAGACTGTCACAGAGTTGACGAAGCCTCTGGTTGAGACCCTCCACTCGGCTCCAAACCAAAGGACCCCGATCCACTCTGGGAACAATGACGCAAATAGAGAGCTCTGCTTGCACCCTGCGTGTGAGGCCAGCAGTCTTCACCAAATCTGCCAGCCGCCTGTACAAACTGAGGATCGCGTCAGAACCCAAGCAACAGGCATTGTTGGTGCCAACGTGAGCAACTACTTGCAGACGACTGCACCCCGTACGCTTGATAGCCGCAGGCAAGGCCGCCTCCACATCTTGGATGAGGCCCCCCGGCAGACAAACCGAGTGCATGTTGGATTTCTTTCCAGCCCTGTACGCTATTCCCTAAGGGGCTCCAATCACCCGCCTAACGTAGGAGCTCCCAATAACCAGCAAGCCTTTGCCCCCGTGTGCCTGCTCGGGCCCTGCTGAAGGAGCGGCCACCTGCTCACTGACAGGACGAACGGGCGAGGCCAGCCGGACAGCCTCCACATTGACCCTCCGTCTCGAGCGACGCGAATGCGTTGCAGTCCACCACTCACCCTGAGGTGAGGGTGGCCCCAACGCGCCGGGTACACTAGAAGGTGCCTCGGCGGCTGAGTCAGCGGATGCAGCAAGCGACACCTGGGGTGTCTCAAGTGACGTGCCAGACCCTCCGCCGTCGCTGCACCTCGAGGCAGCAGCCAGAAGGCGGCTGACTGGCCAACAACACGCTCAGCTGCTTGCGAACCGTGGCCAGCTCCTCCTGCGCCCACACGCACCCTATCCATCCTACTGCTAATATATAATGACTCGGCGAATTTATGCTCTACAGCTATCAATAAGCAATATTACTCCTCTCAAATACGAGAATACGCAAGGATTTCATGTATTTAAATATGCAAGCGCACAAACACTCGGAAAGAAATTAAGAATCAAACTAGAAAACAAATATGAAAGCTAAATATGCGACTCGCTACTGCACTACTGCTGCACTGATACTTCACCAGTGGCTGCTCAAGGCTGGGCCCTTGCTGTTCATGCTGTATAATAATGACCTAGCAGACAATATTAATAGTAACCTCAGAATTTTTGCAGATGATGCAGTTACCTATGATGAAGTACGGTTTGAAAGAGGCTGCATAAATGTTCAGTCAGATCTTGATAACATTTCAAAGTGGTGCCAAGATTGACAACTTGTGCGACCCATCACAGATTACCACTGAATTGTGTGGGGACTCATACCAAATAGGACGTACACACAGACAGGCAGCACAAATGATCATAGGTTTGTTTGATATGCAGAAGAGTGTCACAGAGATACTGAAAGAACTGAACTGGAAGACTCTTGAAGATAGATGTAAACTACCCCGACAAAGGCTATTAACAAAGTTTTGAGAAAGAATATACAACATATCACTCACATAAGGATTGTGAGGATAAGATAAGAATGATTATTGCACACACAAAAGGCATTCAGACAATCATTCTTACTGCACTCCACATGCTAATGGGATGGGAAGAAACCCCAATAACTGGTAAAATGGGATGTACCCTCTGCCATGCACCTCATGGTGGGTTGCAGAGTATAGATGTAGATGTAGATTAAATCTGTGAGCTGTACTGAGTCTTGAACAAGTGGGCAAAGATTTAGCCTCAGTTAGTGAGTATACTCTACCCCAGACAAAAAGTTTCATTCTGGGAACAACCTCAAACTTGTGGCTTAGCCAGTCTCTGGCACACAATTTTGCAACATGAGTTCTATTTCTGCAAAGGACACAGAATAACTCCTGCGAGTTTTGCAGAGCAATAAGATTTGAATGAGGTGTGCTGATGCTACCAGTTGGTAAATACAAGGGTTGTTTCAAAAGTAAGGTTCCCAACTCTGTACTCTTCGTGTGCATGGTGCAATGCGAAATCTGGCAACACCACTGTGTTTGCTGGATCCCCCACCACCGATTCCAACAACCAGCATGGCTCTGCAATGATCAGTACCGGCCTGACAGCCATAAGCGATAGAGGCCATCACCACCAGGTGTGAAATTTGTGTGGTCTTCCGATTTTTGCACACCAGAAAGTTACCACCTGTAGAAATTCATCGGCAATTGAATGAAGTTTATGGGAAAACATGTATAAGCATTCAACACATCCACAAATGATGTAGGGAGTTTGCCAATGGCTGTATGGATGTCCACGACAAACAACGAAGTGGGAGGCCATCGATCTACGACGAAGTTGTGGCGAAAGTTGAGCAAATCCTGCTCGAAGATAGCGAATCACCATCTGGCAACTGGCTGCTCAAATTCCTGAGGCTTCTGAAGCTTCAATTGACAGGATATTGATTGAAAAGCTAGGTTACCACAAGGTGTGTGCACGCTGGGTGCCGCACATGCTTTCATAAGTCCATAAACAGCAGTGCCTTGACTGTGCTCTGAAGTTCTGGAGTGAATGTGACGAGAATAAGGAAGACTTCCTCGATTCCATTGTTATGGGGTATGAATTGTGGTGCAATAACACTACTCCAGAAACAAAACAACAATCGTGACAATGGAAACACATCGCATCGCCACCACCAAAGAAGTTTAAGCAGCAGCTGTCAGCAGGAAAAATCATGGCATCGGTGTTTTGGGACTGGCGTGGTGTACTGCTCACTGATTTTATGCCTAGAGTGTCTACCATAAACTCGACAGGTTATTGTGAAACCTTGAAAAAGCTTAAGATGGGCAATCAAAAATCGTCATAGGGGAATGCCCGTCCACATGTGTCGCAACAAACGAAGGAGTTAATTGACAAATTTGGCTGGGATGTCATTGAACACCTCCCTTACAGCCCCGATTTGGCACCCAGTGATATCCATCTGTTTCAGAAATTGAAGGAGCACCTAGGCGGTCTACGATTCCAGATGGACGAGGAGTTGCAAGAAGTTTCCAAGTTTTTCAATAGGTTGTCGGCAGACTTATCTGAGGTGGGAATGCTAAAGTGGATTACTTGACAGAAAAAATGCATAGAAAAAAATGATGACTATATGGAAAAATAGCTTAAAGATCAACGTTTCCAATGGTGTAATTGTTTTTCCAAATAAAAAATTCCTTAAAAAATTTGGGAACCTTATTTTTGAAACAACCCTTGTATGATGCCCAAAATGGAAAAAGACTATATTTTAATGCACATTCGATGCTCAATTTTAATAAGTCAGGAAGTTTCATTAAGAAATCTCATGTACATCAGTATAGAAACTTTGGACTTTAAGATATTTTCTCAATATATGGAAATTGGGTTTCATTTATATTTAGTATTTTATTGCCTGATCCTTTCGTGAACGGAATGAGGGAAAACAACTGTCTATATGTTTCTGCTTCCATATGAGCCCGAATTTCTCTCATCTTTTCTTTGTGGTCCTTATGTGAGATGTATCTTGCTGTCAGTAGGATCATTCTGTGATCTGTTGCAAATGCTGATTTGCTAAACTTTCTCAATAGTGTTTGGTGAAAGGAATGTCCTAGTCCCACAGGGATTCCCATTTGAATTCATGGAGAATTTCCATACTACTTGCATGTTAACTGAACCTACTGGTAACAAATCTAGCAGCACACCTCTGAATTTTTTTTTCAATGTGTTCCTTTAATCCCACTTTGTGAGGATTCCAAACACTCACTCAATAAGTACCCAAGAATGAGTCATGCAAGTGATCTGTACACTGTCTCCTATAAAGATGAACACCTCTTTCCTAGATTTCTCCCAATAAACCAAAGTCAACTATTAACCTTCCCAACAACATACCTTAATTGCTCATTCCATTTCATGTCACTCTGGAACATTATGCCTGCTCTTTAAAGCACACAACCAATTATACTATATCCAAAGGTTGCTCGATTGTCTGCAACTCATCTATATTAACTCACATTTTTTCCCACATTAAGAGCAAGCTGCCATTCATCACACCAAACAGAATTCCAACTCGTGTCATCCTGTACCCTACAATAGTCCCACAACAAGTTGAAGCATCAATAAAGTACCTGTGAGAGTTCTAAATTAAAGCAAACAACATGATTAACATACTAGTGGCAGCAGCAGGGAAGTGGGAAAAGTAAGATGTTTATGTAGCGCAATGTGTAGTGTTATCTTGTGAGGTGGAGGTACTTAGATTAACACTGACTTTAAAGGCTGGATAAATAATCAGTAGCCTGTATCACAGGTTAATAAGAACACATGTTTACAGGCAACCATTCTCTTTCGGGAAATTGACCTTAGATCACTGTCACAAAGACATTATATGAAGGGAGATGGTATAATACTACCTTTTTACTGCTAAGATAGGTTATACATTTGCAAGAGGCAAGAGTGAATGGTTTCCACATTTCCACAGAAAAAAGAAATTCATTTCAAGACTTCGTTTACATCTTTACTTTGCAACAACTGTTAACTGCATAGCAGAAGGAAAATCCTATTTTACCAGTTATTATGATTTCTTTCTGTTCCATTCATGTATGGATACAGGAAGAATAATTGATTATACCCCCGCCGGCGAAACATTGCACTTGACAGTTCGCTTTTTGTCTAGTTAGGTTGGCTATACTGTAATAGCGATGTTGCAACAGCGGCCTCTATACACACAGCAGACGATACAGTTTTCCGTCCCGTCTCATAAATGCAAGCGATTGAGCAATTACAGTGTATATAAAAACTTGTTTTTAGTTGTACTACAATGACAGGAAGTAAACAACCGTATAATAATGCATGTAAAAGCATAACAATGCGCACCCTTTCAGTAACGGAGCAAAGAAATGCAAAAAACAAGCATCTGACAACTGGTACTTTAAAATCAATAATGTACGTAGTTTACAAAATAAATAATAACCAAGATTGCAATAAATAACCAATATTAGTAATTTTTCACTCACCAATTTACAGTGATAATGGCGCAATTCCATCCAGCTCGCCATCGTCACTGTTGTCTGATTCATCGCCAAAACCGTCTTCATCGTTGTCATCAGCAAGACAAATCATTAATTGTTCATGGCCACTGATAATGCCTTCTATTGTCTGTGCTGCTCGTATAAGCTTCTCGACGTGCTCTACTTTTTTCCTCCATGAGGCTGCATCCACAGTCACAAGAGCTTCACGCAACAGGTTTTCCACCTCTGTTATTGTAAAGGACTTCTTGTTGTTCCTTACATACATTTTTACATCACTCCATATTAACTCAATAGGTTTGAAATGGCAGTGATATGGTGGCAGCCTTATTACAGTATGACCCTGCTCCTTGGCAATTTCGTCTACTACATATGTAGGTGTCGTAGACTTACTTTCTTTAACAAGAGAATATAACAGAACCTTTGTCATACTCATATCCGCTGCAATATTTCGAGCCTGTAACCACTGCACCATAACTTCTTTCCGATCATTTGTGGTTGGGGCTTTGTTCTGTATCACCGAATGATATGGAGCATTGTCCATTACAATTGTTGTAGGGACAGGAAATTGTTTTAAAAGGTTCCTGAACCACTCAACAAATCGTGTGTGATCCATATCTTCATGGTAATCACCAGTCTTTTTTGATCTAAAAACTAAAAGTGCGTCAGGGACAAAACCACTGGAGGAGCCTGCATGGACCACAATTAATCTAGCTCCTCTTCCCGTCGGCTGATGGCCGCTACTGCTGGGTGTGTTATCCGTCCAACATTTACTGACAGCTTCCCCGGCATTAACCCACGTTTCATCTAGCAAAATTATGGAATAAATGTCTCTGCCCGCAATTTTGTGCAAGAAAATGCTACGAGCGGTAACAATATGTACCCTCTCTAACAGTACTTTGTGTCCGTCTAGCATTTTGTAACGGAAACCCATGTTTTTTAGCACAATTTTTAGTGATGTTTTACCACCCCTGAAGAGTTCACTTTCTTTTAAAGAGATTAATAACTTAGCTACAGTCGGATACTCTTTTCTGCTGTAGTAAGCATAAACATGCCTACGAATTGCATCAGTCTGGAAAGAATCTGAATCTGTGATAGGACTAGGCCGCTTTTTCTTCTTTCCCGGGGTTGATAAAAATGTATTATTTGATCCAGACAGCTCAGAATCATTACAGCTCACTTCAGTATCTTCCAAGTTTTGTAGTAATACTCCCTTACTTACTACGGTTCTTGCACTAATACCAAGAGTTTTCGACGTACGTTCCACCACTTTGTCGGCAGGAATTGATGGCTGTCCATGAATGCTTGCGTAGTTTTTCTCCTGCTTGTAAAACTCACAAGTTCTGCGTAGTAACTCCAGTGCCTGGCTGTTTAGCGGCACCCCTCGACGCAAAGGATTGTCACTAGGTGAACGAAGTCTTTTCGGTGGCATTTTCCAAGTATGTACACTCACAACGTAACAAAAGTCACAACGATATAGCACACAGTACAACGAAAACACGCGGTAAACAACATACAATTCACGTTGTATACACATTCACTAAACAAAGCCGGCAACGCGGGAACTTTGACGTCACAGCACGTGAGTAACAGCAGTGCTCACTGCACTGTGATTGGCTGGCGCCCCACGCTGAACGCCTATCGTTCTTCACTTGTTACTCTGTTACGCTGCCAACTTCATACGCAAACGTCAAGTGCAATGTTTCAGCGGCCCGGGTATAAAGGCCTGTGTGAGGTGCTGTAATTAATCTAATTTTTCCTTCACAATTCCCATGTGAGCAATACCTATGGGATTCTACTACATTCCTGGAATCATTAACTTTATGAAATCAGGCAAGCATAGGCTTCCTTCCAGCTATTTCTTTTACAATTGTCAGTTATGGTAATTGTCAGTTATGGTAATTGAGGTGTTCTAGTAGAAAGTATTACTTTATGACTAAGAAGCTGTAAATTTAGCATCTATTTTTAGTAAGTTTTGCATAATTTTTTTTATTTATTTACTTTTTTTTGTAAATGATTAGGAACTAAAATTGAAAGCTTGTCCACACTATGTGCTTGAAGACGAAGCCTTGGTTCCTTGAAACTGACTGTTAAAAATTTGGTGATTGGGGGCAGCTCTTTGACTGGAATGTTTACTTTTGCAAAAACTTGCACACTTTTTTTTTCCAAAATTGTCTCTTCTTGTTTTCCTCCTTTGCCTCTACTTAAAGTTTTCAACAAATTATTGTTTCTGTTGAGAAGCTGCAGCATGTTTCTGTTGACAAGCTGCAGTATTTTCTCACCAGTGAATAGGGTGCTTCTTTGATTCTAGGTGTTTCTCGAGATTATTCTTCTCTTCTCATCCAGTTGAACAATTACTAAATACAAAGAATATTGTTTTCAATCTTTTGTGGCCATTTACAGCTCTGCGACCCATGCTTGAAAATGCTACAGATAGAACTGGTAAGGTGCTTTGCACAAAAGTGTAGGCCTATTTGCATGTTATGGGAAGACTTTCAGTGTGATAGAAATAAGCTGACAGGTTTTGAATTCTTTTCAGTACAGTGCAGAGTACGGGTACCATAAACTGGAAGTCGGCTGTGAGCCTAAATAAACTAGAATTATGAGCGCCAGAGAGGAGCAGTGGTGCGAGGGAAACAAGCCCCATCTCCCTCTTGCAGGGCACATCTGTGTTCAGTGTTTCTGCAAAAGCAGAACTGATACAAAGGATTGCCAGCCCCTTCTGGTGTTATAAGGGTTATAATCAAACTCCACGAAGGACCATGATATGTCTCTTCACTCATTTCGAAATAAGAACACAATGCAAACATAAAGCATCTGGTAACAGCTACTGCGTACTTGTCTGCTGAGGCTGGCAGTATCATAGACGAGGTAGTTCAGGCCTGACCTCTAATGGTATTTGACACAATCACAGTTCAAAACACCCACCACCTAAAAATACCACATTAAAGTGTTCACACTATATGAACTTATGAACTTTAATTAGCAGACAAATTTAGGTATTATTTTGTTCTAAGATGCTATGTGGTATGACTAAGTACGAGGTAGCATTACATGGCATGTATCTTGTAGACAATTCAGTCACTCACAATTGATGCGGCACCAGAGCACTGAGCACACTAATACATCATTGCATTCATGAACTTTTTATTTTGCAAACACATTCTTATGCACATTATATTTTCAAATTGGGCTTTGACAAGTGAAGTGATGTACAATATCAGTAACAAAATTTACATTTATGATATTTATATGCAGAAAATAAAGCTATGCCAAACGATCTCTGAAAAAATTATTTCAACTTGCCATGAAGTATCATTTATTCAGTAATTTTGTTTTTTGTGAATTTTGAGACAGAATTCACATTTATCTCAAATGCAAATTTTTTAGTTCACTACTTATGACAAGCGTACAAATGAGCAACATTACGCCTAACATGAACAAGAAATTACTGCATTAAAATCTAGTAAAGATTGTTGTGTAACATACCTTCTTCATCATCAAACTTCAGCAACTGAAGCTTGCAGCTATTGGTCAGTGGCCTATCTAAGTCCCAAACAACTCCATCAACTTTGGCAATTACTGTGTTATCTGCCAGGCCCTGACTAGAAAAAATAAATATTCATTTGAACTAAGATTATCAACACCATAGTACAAAATTTAGTTTAGCCACCTCTACAACTCTGTAGCCACAATCAAAACGTCAACAACCCTCACATGAAATAAGAACTACAGCAATGTGAAAATGTCAATGTTTTTCTTTTCTGAAGAAGACTTTGACTGAAAGCACATATACATATCCCCAAGAAACAGCTACAAAAGAGCACCCCTCTTGTCATCCAATACGACCCCTCACTAGAACAACTGAACCACTTCCTCCACCAGGGATTTGTTCCTCTACCATCATGCCCTGATATGAGGGACATCCTATTTAAGATCCTTCCCACCTTCTCCTAAAGTGGTGTTCTGTCATCCCCCCCTCCCCCCCCCCACAACATCCTAATCCATCCATATGCTTCTCCCAATCCCAACCCCTTGTCATAGGGATTACATCCCTGTGGAAGACCCAGGTGCAAGACCTTCCCAATCTACCCAACCAGCACTACCTATTCCAGTTCTGTCATAAGCTTACCCTACCCAATCATAGGCCAAGCCTTCTGTGATAGCAGCTCTGACGCAATCACTGCTCAGCTTTTTTATATTGGTATGACTACCAAACCAGGTATCCAACAGGATGAATGGCCACTGCCAGACTGTGTCCAAGAACACAGTGGACCATACTGTTGCATAACAAGCTTGATTTCAATGGCTACAACCCAAGCCATCTGGATGCTCCTCTCTACCACCAGATTTTCTGAACTTCACAGTTGGGGAGTTACCCTTACAACATATTCTTTGCTCCCCAAATCATCCCAGTCTCAACTTAGGGTAACCTACTGTCCCCACACCCTCCACCGAACAGTTTCTGCCTCGCTGTCTGGTCACCTCTTCCCAATTCACAACTCCTCATCCTGCTTTTTCTTATCCTCTCCTTTCCACTCCCTTATTTTCCTTCTCTCCTTTCCTCACAGCCTTCGACACTGAACCAGGTAGCCTTGTCTGCCAGCTCTAGTCCCTGCACATTCAACCAGGCAACATTGTTTCCTCTTCTCCCACCCATAACCTGCTATTCCTCTACATTTCCTGCTCCTCTATAGATTGTTGCTCCTGTCTGATGTGTTACAGTTTCAGCCTGGCCTGAGCAGCTAAAGATAGTGGTCATGTATATGTGAGGTGTGCTTGCTTGAGCGAGTGCATGTGTGTTTTTCTTTCTGATGAAGGCTTTGGACAAAAATATGTAACAGTCTTTTCGTTATACCTGCCTGCAACTCAGCTTGTCATGTTTATGGTGAGTAGCTGTCTATCCTTCCCATAACTGTTGATACACACACACACACACACACACACACACACACACACACACACACACACACACACACTTATTCCACCACAGTATATATGAAGAACCATACCTCAACATGACAAAATGATAAATAAAGTTCGCAGTGTTCGTAGGCCAAATTATCTGAGAATTTTAAGGTGAGCTGTACCAGCATACATTTAAGTAAGTAATCCCACAAAACTTGTGCTTTCTCTTCCTGGCTTTATTGCTTCTTACATGTTTTGTGATTCTGGTGAAATTCAGAATCGAGTCATGCTCTCAATTTTTCAAATTTTTCTAGTTCTCCCCTTTTATTCTTTTGGCATGGAACTCATGTTCCTTGACAATATTGGGGTGTGGATGACCTCCGATGGTTAAGTGATTTTATTTGTAAGTAAAGTCCCATTCTCTCTTTTATTTTATTTTAGAAATTTTTATGTAATTACTTATCCAACATTTAAAAATCATGAGAATACTCTCCCACTGTCTTGTAACACAATATTTTCATTATTACAATTTGCACCCGAAGATGAAACAGGTGGCATAAGCAAAAAAATATTGTTGCTTCACAACTGTTATGGTGTTTCTTCATTTTACAAAATGGACTTGCACAGTTGTGGCTGCCCTGCTCAAGAACTCTCTGTGCATGACTTAAGTGGCTCAATTTTACATTCTACACTAAGAGCAAAAACATTTTTTTTAACAATACCTTATTCCTTTAGCTACATCATACGGAGTAGTACGCCATGACATGCCATCTACAGTCTTTCCATCAGGCAAAGTGATTACAATAGGCTCTGATGGTTTAGCAGCTATCTCGGCATCATATTCAGCTTTCAGTTTGTCCCAGAGATCCAGTCTCTCCTGCAGAACAAAGTCAAATTTTAAAGAAAGTAGTGGTTAATCCTGTAACAAAACTAAACTCTTACAACACACTCTTTGGAGCTAAATCCAGCACTCCACTTTGGGCCCGTTAACTCAGTAAGCAATGAAAATATATCCTGGACATTAATATTTAAAATTCAATTAATGACAATCAAAGGGAAACATTCGTCTTTGAAAGCGTGTTTGTGCATGAAAGTACAAGGGATAGGTAAAATAATGTGAACAGTGGTAGTAATGGGATGATTGTGTCTGATGATAAACAGCACATGTAAGGCATGTGTCGTGCTGGACTGTGCTTGTTCAGTACGGACTAAGCATCAGCGCAGGTTGTTTGCGAGCAGTGCACACTTCATATTTGTAATCAGAGGCTGAGGTCAACAAGCAATAAAAGACCTAACAGAGCTTCAAAGACGGCAGATTGCGGGGGCCCAATTAGCTGGAGCATCAGTAACCAAGACACCCTAAAGTACTGAATGCTTCAAGAGCAACTGTTTCAACAGTCATGATACATCACACAAAACATGGAAAGACATCATCGTGTAAATGTAATAGTGGGTGCAAATCAAAACTATATGACAGAAATTATTGTACGCTAACACGAATTATGTTGAAGCAACACAAAACATGGCAGGTAAAGTGACTGTGGAGCTGAATAACAAACTTCGAGACCCCATATTTATCAACAATGTCTGCCAAGAACTGCATATAGCGAATATTCATGGACAAGCTGCTATACCAAAACCATTAGTGATGAAAACCAAAGCAAAGAAGTGTAAAACATGGTGTCAGGAGCACAAATCCTGGACGGTTGATCAGTAGAAAGACGTCATATGATCCGACAAGTCCATATTTTTGTTATTCCGAACATTGGGCTGGGTTTACATCTGGATAACACCAAAAGAAGTCTACAATCCTGATTGCTTGATTCCATGGGTTAAGCATGGAGGTGAAAGTGTGATGGTGTGGGCAACTATATCATGGTATTCTGCTGGTCTCGTCATTACTCTCAAAGGCCATGTTACAGCCAATGATCAAGTGAAAATTTTAGGTGATCAGGTGCACCCCATGATTCAAATGTTGTTCACCAACAATGACGCCATATTTCAGGACGATAATGCACCAATTCACACAGCCAGGACAATACAATCATGGTATGAGGAGCACGCAACTGAACTGAAGTGTCTTCCCTGGCCAGCAGTCCCTGGACTTCAACATTATCGAACACTTGTGGGCAGTATTGAAGCACAGACTCAGGAGCAGATTTTCACTTCCCTCGTCACTACAGCAGTTAGAAGAGGTTCTGATCGAAGAGTGGCATAACATTCTGCTGGAGACTATACAATCATTATATGCCAGTATTCCAAGAAGAATTGCAGCTGTATCACGGGGACATGGGGGTCAAGTAAGTACAGGTGTTCACATTAATTTGCCTATCTCCTGTACATACAAAGTCTAAGCCAGCTAGCTGATAAAACAATTTTCTTTTGTATGTGAAGTTGCCATCAGGAGTTGTAAGTGTAGTTGTCATTAAGACACTCGTTGGAAAATACTGATTTCACTTTCGTTGTTTATGTCCAAATCTACATCTATTCATACATGGCAAATCACCTACAACTATCAACCCTTTTATTCTGCAAACAGTTCAAGATATCGAAATGAGATTTTTCTCAATTGACAGTAGGGACAGAGAGAGAGAGAGAGGCCCCCCCCCCCCAATCCTATCTCTCTTTTTTTGTATGAGTACTATATTTATGATCAATGGAGACACTGAAGTAAATATTCCTTTTTCTAAATGAAATGATAAACTTCTTTTAACATCATTTAAAAGTTATCGCTTGTTAATGTTGGCGGTGAATCTTTCTACAAAAGAATCTGAGAAATGCGCTGAAGTTGAAAGGCATGGCAACCGGAATCTGCTAGGGTGGTGTGGACTTTACCAAGTGGGGCTATTATGCCAAGCTATGTCATCATATGCAGAAAGAAGTTAGGCTTATGCTTCTACTATAAAATGTATTTCCTCCTGGCCTTCCTTTATACAATATAGATACAATGCCAGCTACGAATGCTGTAGATCAAACTATATCCTGGCTTATATTGAATCATAAGCACTTTGGAAAACTATTCCAAATCCGTATACCTACTCATGTTCAAGTGAACAGCTTTTGTGGAAAAAGGTAAACAGTTGAGCAGCTTGACATAACAGCACTGGGTGGCACAAGAGCCGCACTTGGTGGGGGTTACACACCAACAGTCAATTTTCAGCCACCTTGCCTTGAAATTTTGGCACACTTCTCAGATATATATACAAAAAGTTTAAATGTCAACACCAAAAAATCATTATATTACTTATTCATAAATTCAAGAACTTTTGAATGCAGTCAAAAAATTTATCTCAATCCACTTAAAAAAGAACATAGTTGGTTTAATATCTTAGTTGATTCACAAGTTAAGAGTATTAGCTATAAAATAAAATTATGTGCCTCTCTGCCGACTATTATTTGCCAAAAACCTTGTTTCGAGTCTTGAACCATTGACAAAACAACAGATGTGCAAATTTTTTGTGATTCCCCCTGTATTTTTGCATGCAACTGTATAGTACATAGTGGAGGGTATATGACACAAATATCAATGACTGACAGTCCTATTTGATTTACCACACTTCGAGCATCCAACAGTAGTGCTCCTGAACCAACATTACAATATTTCCATGATGTACAGTGAATACACATGCAGGGCACAGCCTCTGTACCCCATATCAAGGCAATATTGAATTCACAACTGATTTGCAGCACTGTGGCTCATCTACCTTCCACTACATTCTGAGATGCTCCATTATCAACAAGTTGTTGGCCACAGCAGTTGACTCTGGTTATGGTAGCTTTCTCTTTATAGAGGTATTCTCAATGGTACGTCAAAACATAGCCTTGTTTGATAATGGAGATGAAATGTGATATAAATTTTTGGCCACAATCTAATGTGATGAGTCTTCTGGCCATCCATTAATTACTCAAGGCAATCAATGAAAGCATGTTTCTGGCTGTTTCACACAGAAACTGACTGTGTATGTCTATGACCTACAAATTGCCTTTAGGTGTTCTGTGATTACACCCACCAGATTTCACACTGAACTGTAAGCTCAGAACTGATTAGTTACCCCTAAAACCATGAAGCACAGCACAACTGAACAAAATGCAAACTGTGGGAACAATGAGTACTTTTTTGCACGAGTTTTGAACTGTAAGCTAATATAATCCCAGTGGGAGAATGAGTATTAGGTATATCACCTGTAACCACATAAGGCTCCACTGTCATGCCAAAAACAAATCCGAGGTCTAATTATGTCCAAGTGGCATGCTGCATTAGTCATTCGCTTTTGCAACAGTACAGAAGGATAATACGCCCCCCCCCCCCCCCCAAATGAAACAGCTGTTTCTGGTTCAAATGCTCGCTAGTGTACACATATTGTGCTGGACATGGCATACAAACTAAGGGAATGCAATTATTTGCTGGATTTTTTCAGACTGTGAAATGGACAAGCTCATGTAACCATAACAACGTGGCTACCTAGCAATTTAAATGATTAAGGGTACTCACAAAATTCTTGACTATTTGAGACACCTGAAATAAAAATATGCCTAGCACAAATGTTCTCAATAGGCCTACTCATCCACAAAGTTTGATTCCAATGCTTAAAGTAGGAGAATGTTTGGAACAGTTAAAGAAATATAAAAACAGGCATTCATCAGCTCTTATCAATCTGAAGAGACTCCCAGTGTGAGAACTGCTGAAAAATCTGTGCCACATGATGTAACAATTGCTTGAAGTACACAACTGGATTTAAACGTTTACAAAACAGAATGGCAGTGCCAAGTGCTATCATGTGTATTATCCAAGTGGTGACAAACTTTTCTATGTCTAGTCAATTTTTATGTGGTAATGACAGATCTTAACAAAGATTTCTCCAACAGCTTACAAGTTTTGCATTACTAATGAAAGACTTCATACAAAATAGTGTAATTTTTAATCTCCACTCTTCTGAAACTGAAGAGCTGCTATAGGGTGACAACAGACATTTATAAAATACCTGAATATATGATGGCCATGGTTTTAATTCTGCCACATCTGTCTTGGTTCCAGCAGGTTTCTTCTCCTTTTTTGGCTTCACAGTTGCTGCCTGAGAATCAAAAGGATGAATGATTTAAAGTGAAAATTCTGAAATATTACAATTTATTTATTTTTTGTTCCTACTGTTGTTACATGATCATATTATTTGGCATCACATTATCTGCATACAGCTATTGCTATTGTAATGTGATATTTGTGAAAATCAGTTTTAATCTAGGTGTGGTAAATTCATGCTACAAATAAATGAAATATAAAAGTAAGTGTTTATTAAACGATAAAAGATTTTCAGAAAAGGCATGTATCTGAAAACTATATCATTGCTGTCTGCATCATAGGATTCATATTTAAGAATAGTCTCCTTTAACATGATTCACACATTCCCTCAATGAACTCTTCGTAGAAAAATAATCTGCACCGTGAAAGCACTTCCTCAACCACTGTTCAGAAAGGTGTGCGCTATTTTGTAGGTTTCAATATAAATGAATGTCAGGGAGAAACTCGGGATTTTCTGTATCTGGGAAGATAAACAAAGAAGGGAGGGGTAGGGGTTGAGGTAGGTGAAATAACTGAAAAGACGCTCTACAGAAATTATGTATACACAGTCTGCTCACAAAGAGAATATGGTAGGGATATAACATTTGGTTTGAAAAGGCATACAGTACAGACTATGAAGTAGGCAACTCAGAGAGCTTGTGCTGCTAACAGAGTAAAATATACAAGGTGCTGGAATGAATGGTACTAATACTGCAAAGGACAACTTTCAGGAGTTCAAGAAAAGACTACAAACAGAGGAGAATCAGCAGAAAAGATGGGAAGAGAAGAATTACCAGAAATGATGGGGATAGAGAGTGTAGTCAAAGATGCAAGAGACAGAGCATTGCTGTGCTGATGTCTGTGGGAAGAATCCACTAAAAACAACTGGAAGGGGGAAAAAATTCAGCAAGGACATTCCATATTGCAGAAAGTTTTCAGATGTGTAAACTGGGAAAATGAAGATGGAATACGACATATTTGAACATTCTTTGTTTTTCTGATAACACTGTACCATTTGCCTCTAGTTTAGATAAACTAACACCGCATGTAAGAACTTCATGAGAGTGAAAAATAAAATATGTGTGAATGGGTCAGGTATTAATGATAGTAGATTGAAGGTGACCTAAGGAAGTTCTCAACTCTATTCCATGAAATAAGGGAAGACTGAGACAACAACTTAATGGAAGTTGGTTAGATATTAGGAATCATGCAAGTTTACTGGATGAAGAGTTCTAGGAGGACTTCCTTAAGCAATGTACATTCAATGACTGCTGCTAATGATGATGATGATTCCATTGAGTGGCAATCTACTAAATATCAACTGAATATTGAGAAACACTCATTTAAAGATTAGAAGTTAACAGCCCCCGTGACAGTGTTAAGCCTAATTTATTCATCTGTAACATGCTCTCAAATTTAAACTGCTTCGTGTTTGTGAATATAGTATGGCAAAAGTATATGGAGTAGGTCTATCTAATAGCATAGCTGTCATCTGATTGAGGCAAGGGCTATTTGCAAATTGTTTTCTTACAGTACATATGTTGTTGTTGTGGTCTTCAGTCCTGAGACTGGTTTGATGCAGCTCTCCATGCTACTCTATCCTGTGCAAGCTTCTTCATCTCCCAGTACCTACTGCAACCTACATCCTTCTGAATCTGCTTAGTGTATTCATCTCTTGGTCTCCCTCTACGATTTTTATCCTCCACACCGCCCTCCAATACTAAATTGGTGATCCCTTGATGCCTCAGAACATGTCCTACCAACCGATCCCTTCTTCTAGTCAAGTTGTGCCACAAACTTCTCTTCTCCCCAATCCTATTCAATACCTCCTCATCATTAGTTATATGATCTACCCTAATCTTCAGCATTCTTCTGTAGCACCACATTTCGAAAGCTTCTATCCTCTTCTTGCCCAAACTATTTATCGTCCATGTTTCACTTCCATACATGGCTACACTCCATACAAATACTTTCGGAAATGACTTCCTGACACTTAAATCTATACTCTATGTTAACAAATTTCTCTTCTTCAGAAACGCTTTCCTTGCCATTGCCAGTCTACATTTTATATCCTCTCTACTTCGGCCATCATCAGTTATTTTGCTCCCCAAATAGCAAAACCCCTTTACTACTTTAAGTGTCTCATTTCCTAATCTAATTCCCTCAGCATCACTCGACTTAATTCGACTACATTCCATTATCCTCATTTTGCTTTTGTTGATGTTCATCTTATATCCTCCTTTCAAGACCCTATCCATTCCGTTCAACGGCTATTCCAAGTCCTTTGCTGTCTCTGACAGAATTACAATGTCATCGGCGAACCTCTAAGTTTTTATTTCTTCTCCATGAATTTTAATACCTACTCCGAATTTTTCTTTTGTTTCCTTTACTGCTTGCTCAATATACAGATTGAATAACATCGGGGAGAGGCTACAACCCTGTCTCACTCCTTTCCCAACCACTGCTTCCCTTTCATGCCCCTCGACTCTTATAACTGCCATCTGCTTTCTGTACAAATCGTAAATAGCCTTTTGCTCCCTGTATTTTACCCCTGCCACCTTCAGATTTTGAAAGAGAGTATTCCAGTCAACATTGTCAAAAGCTTTCTGTAAGTCTACAAATGCTAGAAACGTAGGTTTGCCTTTCCTTAATCTAGCTTCCAAGATAAGTCGCAGGGTCAGTATTGCCTCACGTGTTCCAACATTTCTACGGAATCCACACTGATCTTCCCCGAGGTCGGCTTCTACTAGTTTTTCCATTTGTCTGTAAAGAATTCACGTTAGTATTTTACAGCTGTGACTTATTAAACTGACAGTTCGGTAATTTTCACATCTATCAACACCTGCTTTCTTTGAGATTTGAATTATTATATTCGTCTTGAAATCTGAGGGTATTTCGCCTGTTTCATACATCTTGCTCACCAGATGGTAGAGTTTTGTCAGGACTGGCTCTCCCAAGGCCTTACATATATCAGAGCAATAACCAATAATGCAATATAAAGCCTCTCCCACCTGGAAATTTCCACAAATTATTTATTTCATTGATGTGCTAGTTTACGCATGTTGACAAGATTAGGGTTGTAAGGCAGACAAATTAGGCGTGTAGTACTTTTTGAAAGGTACTTAAATATTTGTAACTACTTTCTCTGAAGAAATATTGACAGTAGCACTGCCACAAATTTTGATGCAGCACACAAAGGAAGCTTAAAAGTCGACAAAACAAACAAAAATGAATTGGAGATAATGTACACTATAAATGGCAAATGTGCAATATTAATATTTTTGCATCAAGTTAAAACTATATGCTGGGCTGGGACTCAAATCTGGAAACACTACTATTTATAGGCAGTGCACCACCAATCACTGCTATTCATGCATAACTTAAAGACCAACTCATAATTCCAGTTTGTTGTCCGTTTTCCTCCTTCCCTTCCTAGCTCTACAGAGTGACAAATTGAAACTTTGAATCGGTCCATGATGTATGCATCGAGCGTATTACTGGCAATACACTGTCTGTGAAAGGCAGAGTATAAATACATGTTTCTTCGGCTGCTAGCAGAAGCAACTTCATTCTTTCAAAAAGAAAAGAAGGTTGATGTACTATCAATGTCATTAGAGTTCAAGAGCGCTGGAGCAAGAATCAAAAATGGAGTTTTCAAGGGAACCATAAGAACATTGGAAAATGACTCTAAAGGATGCACCATTTTATTTTTGTACATCCTATTATTAATACAATAGAAAACCCCTTCATGGGAGAGGGAGTTTATCGTGGGAAAATTCTTAGGGGCTTTTCAGTGGGAATAGTACCAATCAGTCTACCCTTTTTACTGAATATAATGACAAAATATTGTTTCCCAATTTATCTTTGCTAAATAGTGAGAGAAATGTTTAAACACTGGAACTACGAGGGCCGTTCAGAAAGTAACCTCCGGTTGATTTAAAAAAATACACCAAGTTAAATAAAAATATTTTAATATATACATCTTACAACTACATCTTTGCACTATTTTTCTACATAGTCTCCATAGCGATTGAGGCACTTATCGTATCTCTTCACAAGCTTTGAAATTCCTTCTGCATAAAAATCACCCGCTTGTGCCTGGAGCCAGCCTGTGACCACATCTTTGAGCTCTTCGTCGTCATCAAACCGCTGAGACCCGAGCCATTTCTTCAAATGCATGAAGAGGTGATAATCACTTGGCGCCAGGTCTGGGCTGTAAGGTGGATGGTTGATAACGTCCCACTTGAAGGACTCAAGAAGGGCCGTTGTTCTGCGAGCAGAGTGAGGACGGGCGTTATCGTGCAAAAAAACGATACCGGAAGTCAGCATACCACGGCGTTTGTTCTGTATAGCCCGTCGTAATTTTTTATTGTTTCACAGTACACGTCTTGATTAATGGTCGTACCACGTTCCATAAATTCAACCAACAACACCCCTTTGGCATCCCAAAACACCGTTGCCATCAGTTTTCTGGCAGAAAAATCTTGCGAGGCTTTTCTTGGTTTGGTAGGCGAATTTGAATGTGCCCACATCTTTGATTGTTCTTTTGTCTCAGGGTTCACGTACTTAATCCAGGTTTCGTCACCGGTCACGATTCTGTTTAACAATGGTTCTCTTTCATCCTCATAACGTGACAGAAAGTCTAATGCAGAGGCCATTCTTTGAATTTTGTGGTGGTCGGTAAGAATTTTGGGCACCCATCGTGCACAGAACTTACGGTAACCCAATCTTACTGTCACTATCTCGTACAAGAGAGTCTTAGAAATCTGTGGAAAACCAGTAGACAACTCCGACATTGAGAAACGTCGATTTTCACGAACTTTTGCATCAACTGTCTGAACGAGTTCGTCAGTCACCAATGATGGTCTACCACTCCTCTCTTCATCATGAACGTTTTCTCGTCCACTTTTAAATAAACGTACCCATTCACGGACAACTCCTTCACTCATAACTCTTGGTCCGTACACGGCACAAAGCTCACGATGAATAGCTGCTGCAGAATATCCTTTGGCTGTAAAAAACCTTATGACAGCACGCACTTCACATTTGGCGGGGTTTTCTATTGCAGCACACATTTCAAACTGCCACAAAAACTAAACTAGCGCAGGTACGACGTTCACTCGACCACGGCTTGATGCCGACTGACCTGTTGAGTGTGTGAACGCACAGATGGCGTCGCTACTCCCCCCACAACCCGCACTGTGACCAATCGGAGGTTACTTTCTGAACCGCCCTCGTATTTTCAATAAAATCATATTAAAAATATTGTATGAAAAGCAACATTAAACTGGCTTTTAATGCAACTGATAGTGCAAACTAAAAATATCACAAACTTTATGGTTGCGTGCTTTTTTTTTTAAGGAAAAAAATTAAACCCTGACATTGCTCAATGCATTTGCAATTGTGTGAATCTACGGGTGAACTAAATATTTGCCAAAGAACACTTCATCACAGTAAAAGATATGCCTGGAGACAACTTTGGAAATTTTAGATTATTAATCCACTTCTATTTTGTTTACTGACAGGTAAGAGATTGGGGAATGTCAATTAACACTCAAAATATTTATGGTGGGTCTTTTAATGCATTTTCGAGACTGCCTGAAAGGTTCTTAGGCGACAATTAACACTCAAAATATTTATGGTGGGTCTTTTAATGCATTTCCGAGACTGCCTGAAAGGTTCTTAGGCAATTGTGGGTAGCTGTAGTCACTTGTTTGTCACAGCTACAAATGACAGAAGTTGCCTCACTGAAACTAGCACAGTTTTCTTAGTACCAGTGAACACAATGCCAAGGAATGCTATAGTTGTAGTTATTACATGGGGAAACCCTCAAATAGCACATTTTCAAGGTTATTTACAATGAGAAGTTGTGAGGAGGAAAAAATCAGCTATCAGTGCTTGATGAACTGTGCTATTTGAGACTTACTTATTATTTCTTGTATTGTGTAATATAAACAATGTAGCAAAAGATAAGATCGCTACTTACTGTAAAGAAGCCACACTATGTTGCAGGCAGCCACAATTAAAAGACACTTACATAAAGCTTTTGGCCACAGCTCTCTCATACATATAAGCAAGCATACCTCATGCCCACACGACCGCCAACTCCGGCAGTGACGCCTTAGCAGCCAGAGTTGGTGGTCTTGTGTGTGGTGTGTGTTTCTCTTCTGCTGAAGAAGGCTGAGGACGAAAGCTTTGCGCCACTGTCTTAATCATACCTGTCTGCAATTTAATGTGTCTTCTGTAAGGAATATAGCAATCCATCTTTTCCTAATTGTTGATATTCATATGAGGAGTTTCCATTGTTTGACAATGTCATATAATTTCTGTTTAATATTTCTATTGTCTTTTGCTTGAAGGAAGGAAGGAAAGAAAGAAGGAAGGAAGGTATAACATTCCACTGTTGACAAAGTCATCAGAAACAGCGATTTTAGTAAACTCCGGGGGAGAAAAAAAAAAAAAAACTTAGAAAGAGGGAGGTGTGTGTGTGTGTGTCTGTGTGTGCACGCACACACTTGCTCATGTGTGCATATGCGGGGAGGATTTACGGCACCTGTATCTTTTTCTAGGAAATAACCCCTAGCATTTACATTAAACAACTTATCAAACGGCTGGTGTGGATCTAAACCTTCTGTCTTCCATTGCAAGCACAGGTCTTAACCACTGAGCCACTTGGTTCAACTCCTTAATATTCATGGTATTCATGGTGGGATGAAGAAACCAATAGATTGAAATGTGTTACAATATTGATATTAAAATCATCTACTTGATAAAAGCAAAGAAAATTAATAAATTACTTTCGTTACTTTTCCAAAACAGTTAAAGTTCTGGGTCCTGACAACATACTTCCAATAAAACCTATGAGACGGATTAAATAAAAATAAAAAATACGTTAAGACCGAGTGAAAACAAATCCAACATGGAAGGCTCAATTGAGAGTGTAAATGATGAGTCCATTCATTTGTTTTCCATACCATAATGTTAAATTATATTCAGAAGAAACTTTTCTTATTATAGCTATCAGTAACATGCCTTACAATTTGGTTTGCCAACAATTACACATATTTCAAACATCAAATGAATTCAATAAATTAACAGAGTAGAGGAAAAAAGTTATTATGAGATTAGCTGTAGCAGTAGTATGCTGCAAAAGGAATTTGCCATCATGATTTACATGATTGTACATGCTAAAAACCAAGTGATTAAAAATATTTAATTAGTGATTTCCAAAAGTAGCCCTGTACCAAAACAGAGCAAAATTGAGCAATTATTGTAAAAAGGCAGCATAACATACAACAATTAATTATAACCCACTGACTATATTTACCTTGAAATAACATTTCAATATCTGAGTAATAAAGCATCTAATAAAAGTTAATAAAAAATCAATATCACACAGTTTTGTTCAAGAATTAGGTGCAACCACCTTCATTTATTTTTCATGAATTATGCTGTTATTGCATATGGCCTGTTGTACCACAGTGAAACACATTACTGTACAATGTAATAGTGTTGTTCATCAGAAATATAATTCTGTTGTCACAAATTTAGGTTAACTATTGCTCTATGATAAATAACTATCAAAAGTTAGTAATTAAACCAACAGCAGAAACAATAAGTGAGAAGGAGAAAACTTTTCTGTAACTAATACTGCATTAAAATACTTAGTCTAAGTAAGCAAAAACAAACTGTCTGACAAAAAAGGTGAAACACTCAGAAGACACAGTCGAACTTCAAAATAATTTCATACATATAGACACAATTGGTGGGTGCGTAAATGATTAGCGCTGCAATAACTGTGACTGGTAGAAGGACCACAAGAGAGCAATATTGCATTAGATGTTAAGTGCTCTACATCTACATCTATACTCTGTGAACCACTAGGAAGTGTATGGCAGAGGGTACATGAGCCAGTTACTAGGGTTCCATTCATGTATGGAGCATGGGAAAAATGATTATTTCAGTGCCTCTGTGCGTATTGTGTCCTCATGATACCTAAGGGAGCAATATGTAGGGAGTTGTAGTGTACTCTATAGTCACTATTTGAAGCCAGTTCTTGAAATACTGTTAAGACTTTCTCAGGATAGTTTCAGCGTATCTTCAAGAGTCTGCCATTTCAGTTCTTTCATCATCTTCTTGACACACTCCTGCAAGTCAAACAAACCTGTGACCGTTTGTGATGACCTTCTCTGTATGTATGTTCAATATCCCCTGCTAGTCCTATTTGGTTAAGTGTCCCACACGCTTGAACAATATTCTAGGACAGGTCTGCATTTTTCTAGTATTTTACCAACAAACTGAAGTCTGCTACCTGGTTTACCAAATACTGAGCCTATTTGACTGTTCAATTCCATGTCCCTACTAAGTGTTGCACACAGGTATTTGTATGAGTTTACAGATTCCAACTGAGACTCACTGATATTATACTCATAGGACACTATATTTTTTTGTTTTGTGATGTGCATAATTTTACATTTCTGAACATTTAAGGTGAGTTGCCAATATTTGCAGCAGTTAGAAATCATATCGAGGTCTGATTGAATATTTTTACAGCTTTGTTAAGACTGTAGTTCGTTGTAGATGACTGCAGTATCTGCAAAAATTTTGAGGTTATTGTTAATATTGTCCACAACATCATTAATAAACAAGAGGAACAGCAAGAGATCCAACAAGCTTCCCTGGGACACACCTGAAGTTATTGCTACATCTATCGATGACTCTCCATTCAAAACAACACACTGCATCCCCCCTAGCAAGAAATCCTCAATCCAGTCACAAATTTTGTCCAATATCCTATAAGATCATACTTTTGATAGTAAGTATAGGTGTGGTACTGAGTCAAATACTTTTTGGAAATCAAGAACTACTGCATCTACCTGACTGCCTTGATCCATGGCTTTCAGGATGTCCTGTGAGTAAAGTGCGAGTTGCGTTTCACATGATCTATATTTTCAAAATTCAAGCTGGTTAACATGGAGAAGGTCATTCCGTATGAGATACCTCACTATGTTTGAGTTCAGAATATGTTCTAAGATCATACAGGAAGTGGATATCAAGGATATTGGATGGTAGTCTTGTGGATCATTTCTGCTATCCATCTTGTACACAGGTGTGACCCATGCTTCCTTCCACCTACTGGGCATGGCTTTTTGTATGAGGTATCTTTGACAGATTTTAGTTAACAGAGGGACTAACTCAGCTGCAAATAGGGTGCAGAGTAAGGATTCCATCAGGCCCTGGGGCTTTGCTCAATTTCAACAATTTTAGCTGCTTCTCGACGCTACTGTTACTAATATTTATTTTACTAATCTTTTTAGTGGTATGAGAATTAAATTGGGACAATATCCTGGTTTTCCTTTGTGAAGGAACATTTGAAAACAGAGTTAAGTATTTCAGATTTTGCTTTTCTACCCTCAATTTCAGTTCCTGCCTCATTCATTAGGGACTGGATGCTCTTCTTTTGGGACAGAAAAGGTGTGATTTTTGTGGATTTCCTGGAAAGAGGCACTACAATAAACTCTCAAAGGTATTGCCAAACTCTGCACAACCCCAGAAGAGCAATACAAAACAAGCGGAGGGGAAAGTTGGGCTCAAAGATCTTGCTGATTCACGACAACGCCCGGGCCCTCACGGCAAATGCCACTCGTGAAGTTCTCGAATCTTTTAAGTGGGAGTTGTTTCCTCATCCGCCGTACAGTCCCGACCTGGCACCAAGCAACTTCCACTTATTCCCAGCAATGAAGAAGTGGTTGGCTATGCAGCATTTTGATGACGACGCACAGCTTCAAGGGGCAGGCGGCCGAATTTTACGACGAAGGAATTTCCAAGCTCGTCCATCGCTACGATAAGTGCCTTAATTTAAATGGCAACTATGTAGAAAAGTAGTATTTAAGTGTGGCTTTCATCTGTATATAATTAAAAAAATTTCCAATACTTTATTTATTTTTAATTCCAAAATGTAATGTACTTTGTGGATAGCCCTCGTATTTCCCATCATGAGTGGGGTTCTGAACTATCTGTTCTAGGTAGCTTTCAGACAAGGCCTTTAGTAATGTTCACAGGATGTCATGTCGCACCCACCAGTAACAAAACTATAATTGTTCCAACTGATTGTTGGATAATTAAAGTCTTCTCTAAAGAGAAGCAAACTATTTTTTTTCTCTAAAGTTTTTGGTTATGTCCGGGGGTGAGCCTGCTGATCGCTAGGAGGAGCCTATTATAATTTTATGTCTTCTGTTGGTATTAAACCTTGCCCAAACAATCTCACAAGCAGCTTCAACTTCTATCTCAGTGGATTTGAGTTTCTTGTCTACTGCAACAAATAAACCACTTGCATTACCCAGTACTGCTTGAATTTTCTTCAAAGATCTCACTACTGTCAACTTCAGGTTTTAACCAAGTTTCTGTCTCTAGTATTATGTGAGGTTCAGTGCTTTTTAGAAGCACTTCAAACTCAGGCAGTTTGTTGTGAATGCTTCGGCAGTTAACCACTAGTATTTTGATACGCCCCCTTGTAGAAGGCTTTTCTTTTGATCCAACACTGACACTTCTGGGTTTCCCACAATGTATTGTTATCTAGATTGGGTGGAGATTTTCGTTATCTAAAAAGCCCTTGTAAGCACCCCACACACAGTCAGCTACCTGAGTAGTACCCTATGATGTGTAGTGCACACCTGCCCCATTTAAGGGGACCCTACAGTTCTCGACCCTATGGCACAGTCTAAGAAGTCACTTTCTAGCGTGTCACAGAACCTTCTGAGTCTTTGGTTCAACTCTTCCATTCAACTCATAATCAGGAGGCCATGATCTGTTCTGGGTACACTGTTGCAGTTTGTGAGCTCGATTCACTTTTCACAACCCCCCATATACACATTTATATGGCCAGTGCACTATTGTTTAACTTTCCATAAGCCTCATTAATAGTTTGCAGGTGAACATCCACATACTGCTACAATGGTTTCCTGTTGAACATCTATGAGGAGTAAAACCTAACCACAAAGTTCACATTTCTTGAATAATAATCAAGTACATATGGAGCAGACACCGTCACTGTTTTTACACTTGGCCTAATTGTTTAACACTTATTCTACAGTTAATTTGAAGCATTGTTGTTGTTCTAACCAGCACAGGTCATTCGTCTGAAACTCAGCTGTGGACTGACTGTCTCGTGACCGAAAATCGGGCTCTTGTATAACATCACAATAATAGGTGCTGAAACTACACATTTTTCGAAGTTTAATTTACAGAAATTACAATTAAAACTTAACTCATTAAATTAACTCAATACATCGAAAAATTGCGTCCTTTTAACAGTTTCTTCTACAAGGGTTCAGCCAAATTATTTGTTTAAATGACGAAATTGACATATATCATTAAGCAAACAATACTTTGGACAAAACTGTTAATTACTTTGGAATTAATTAAGGGCTGACTTTGCTAATATATTTTGAAGAGAGCCAAATATTACTAGCATTCTGTCTTCCAAATGTTTATACTTAGTACAGAATTTATAGTTGTTTATACGTCAACAATAGAATTTAAGTTACGAAACAATCACTGATTTCAGCCTCTAACAAAAGATACTAACTAGGAATAGTTGAAATAAATTAGAAAATCACTTGCATACCTAAAACTAAGCACAAAATTAGATCGGGTGTTATATTCTTTAAAACTGAGGGCCAACCTATCTCTTACATGACACTGCAGATTCTACTCGCGTATGCTAATGGTAATTAGTAAAAAGTGAGAAAATGAATTTAAGAAGGCAGATGGCAAAACAAGAGAGGAATTAAAATTATACCAGCTTGCTTCATCACAGGCTGCTTTGCGATTTTTGCATTTACAAACTGCCACTTTCAGTACTCTTACAGTAAAGGATTCGGAGTCTACTCGCATATGCTAATGGTAATTAGTAAAAAGTGAGAAAATGAATTTAAGAAGGCAGATGGCAAAACAAGAGAGGAATTAAAATTATACCAGCTTGCTTCGTCACAGGCTGCTTTGCGATTTTTGCATTTACAAACTGCCACTTTCAGTACTCTTACAGTAAAGGATTCGGAGAGCTCCTCTGTCTCTTGTGCTATGTACTGATTTAAGATCTTTTTAATTTTTGTGCTGTTATTGTTTGGGATTTCCTGTTAAAGAAGAGCTAATGTGAGATTGGGTCCGGTTTAACATTTGCATGTGGTACTGTGCAGCAGGAACACTCAATAGGTACCTTAGAAAGAGTCTCCAAGGCCCTTCAGTTACTTGCACTCATGTCAACATTGATCAGTCGCTCTCTCTTTTCCTTTGACATTGAAGAGACAATGAGCCTACCCTTCATGGTAATGTGCCAAATGATGCTGTCAGTAATCTGACCTCAGAAGATACAGCTAAGGTTCTTTCCACATTTATTTATTTTAAAGTACTACAATAAGTGCATTATCATGTAAGAACTATACAACTCAGTTTCAAAAAATCAAACTACAAGGTGCACAACTTTGCTTCCATTGTTTTTTCCCCAACATCTGAGGCTTTAATAAAACAAATTGGCTACACATGTACCATTCAAAGAATTTTCCATCGCTGGCCACTACTTTCTCCCATCTTTCGGGCAGTGTACAAATCCCACACCAAAAAAAAAATTGTTCATCTTTTGAAGTGATCTACAAATCGATCCAATTTATGACTTCTTCATGAGATTGGAAGTGTTGGCCAACCAGGCCATGTGCCACTGATCTAAACTGGTGATGGTCACAGGGAGCAATGTCTGGAGAATATGGCGGGTGGGGTAGGAGTTCCCATTTTAACCTTTCCAAGTACGTTTTGACCTCTTTTGCAACATGGGGTTGAGCGTCGTTGTGCTGAAAAATCACTTTATCGTGCCTTTCGCTGTATTGCAGCCATTTGTTTTTGGATGCTATGCTCATAACACATTAACTGTGTTCAATAATGAGCACCTGTGATTGTTTCACTTGGTTTTAACACCTCATAGTACACGATGCCGAGCTGGTCCCACCAAATACAGAGCACGATCTTGGAGCCGTGAATATTCGGTTTGGCCGTCGACGTGGAAGCATGGCCGGGACATCCCCATGATTTTTTGCATTTAGGGTTATTGTGATGAACCCATTTTTTGTCCCCGATCACAATGCCACGCAGAAATCCCTTCTGTTTTTGTCTCTGAAGCAACTGTTCACAAACACCGTTCAACGTCTCTTGGTTTCAGCTCATACAGGACCCAAGTTCCTTCTTTCTGAATCATGCCCATAGCCTTGTGATGTTTTGAAATGGTTTGCTATGTCACTCCCACTAAACATGCCAATTCTTCTTGAGCTTGACATGAGTCTTTACTCAACAATGTCTCCAATTCTGCATCTTCGAAAACGTTCTCTCTTCCACCACTATGCTGGTCTATGACGTTAAAATCACCGTTCTTGAAGCGTTGATACCACTCATGACACGTTCTTTCACTAGTAGCATCCTTACCATACGTACTTGAGAGCATTCGATGAGACTCAGCCGCTGTTTTCTACATATTGAAACAAAACAGTAACACCTCCTGCAAATGATGAGAATTAGGCTCGTAAACTGACATTTCCAATCAAGAATAAATTTATGATGCAGACACAAACCGACTAATGTTTGAATGAGATTATGTTGACTGAGGTCCAAGCTAACTGCCTGACGTCTGCGATCTGTTTCTTTCGACCACTACTTACCGTTATCGCCACCTATCAGCAAACGGTGGAAGCAAAGTAATACACCTTATAGATAAAATTTGTGTGAAGAACTGCCACATGAATTAAAGTAGTTAGTGGATTCATACATGCAGGGGGTACACAAAAATATGGAAACACCAAAAACACAACACGATACTGCGCCTTATAATCCAATCAACAAAGGAAAATTGGGAGAAAAAATTCGTGTAGTTGCAAATTTTTGTGCAGCTACGGAGGAGAGGGAGGGTGGGGCAGTATAGTGTAATGGATAATGTAATAAAAATCTTCACCAGTGGGCTGAGAGTGTGAGGGCTTTTTAAGCTCACCTTTTTAGGTTTTTCTTGATAAATTGAAAACCATGGTTTCAAGCCAAAAAGTTTCCCAGTATGAAGTTAAATTGCGGTACATTGAATTTCCTACAAAATGGGTTTTATTCTTTTTTTCTCTAGGACTAGTAGTTTTCAGGTTGCAGGGGATTAAAAAAACCACAGATTGTTAAAAATAGTGTTTTAATGGTATCAAATTAATGTCTATTGTTGAACAACGTGGGTTAAGAACAAATATTCAATGTTTGCACCACACCTAAGTGCAACAGAACTGTATTAATGGATAAACTCTTTTCTGGGAGTATAACAGGGTGGAAAGACGGGGTGAAGGGTAAAGACACAAGGGAAGATAGGTAGCCAGATTGTGGTCATACAATTCTCTCCTTCACAGGTCTGGAAAATGCTGAGTTAGCAGTCAATTCCCCATTCGCTCTACCGCACTATGTAACAAGAGCAACTAAAGGGTATTCCACCAAGTTATACCAACCCTCCTGCAGCTTACCTTACAAATCACTGGCGGCACAGTATTCAGACACTCCTGGGGGTGTTTTTTTTCCACAAAGTGTGTTAACACTACATGGAATACCGATATGAATTTCTACTAATACCAATACAAGAACTGCATATGGACAGAATCTCCATCATCCAGTATGGCAGCTGTAGCGTTCTTCCATGAAAGACAATGTCTCCCACCACAAGTGCAGTTCATTTCTCAATTCACAAACAGGCTATATCTCTGTCCATTTCTCTCATGTGAGTAGACAAAATAACTTCACTGAGCTTACATTTATATAGTGGAGCATTTTCAGTTTACTAAGTATTTATTCACAGTTGTTAAAAGAGCTATTATGCAAAAAAAGCTTGACAACTGCAGCTGTCAACTGCCTACCACACTCAAGAGCCTGCCCCAGGAAAATATTCTATCAACATGTGTTTGGCAATATTGATATCCTTATCATGACGTATCAGTGGCTGGAACCTTTTTTGCAGCTCGAGAGTATCAAATTCATCACCCCAGTCTCGGTCAAAATTCGAGGAGCCCAGAGGCTTAAACTGGCTCCCTATTCAACAGAAGTAGATCATCTACATGTTATGGAACTTCAGATATTTCAACAAACGATTTAAACATGATCATTCCTATTCCATCAGACATATTGACACCTACCTTGCAAGATATACTGTTGATGTATGGGCAGTGGCTTCACTCAGTGCAGCCCACTCCACAAATGCTAGCAATTCCTGAATGGAAGAGATTAATGCAGTCTAGCAGTATCACAATTAATGGCAGGAGAAGTGCAGTAACTTCCTGGTCATCCATTAATTCACAACTAAGTAACTACAACACAATTATGCGGCTTTGCAATATGCTACAATCACAAACAGCAGCAAGATGCCACATTTAGCAATCCAAATCCCTTTTCCACATAGGTCACTGACTATCACACTTATAAATTACACACTTTTCAGCCGTTGTTTATCGGAATGTATTTTACATAAAAGTTCATTTAACAAATGCTAATAAGGACTCACTAAACTGAAAATAATTCCACTCTAAAATACAAGTTCAGTGAAGTTATTTTGATTACTCATATAAGAGAACTGCACAGGAAATGCTGAGGAGATATAGCCTGACTGTAAGCTGAAAAGTGATCAGTGCTCACATGGGGAGGAAGTCCTGGAAGAATGCAACAACTGCTGTACAGCATGATTAAAAACAATTTCTCCTCTAGCATTGTAGAACAGTGTGCAGTTTCTGTCACTGTGTGTTTCTTCATTAGTCTGTAGGAAATTTAATGTATTTCAATTTTGTACTGGGAAACGTTTTCACTAGAACCTGCAGTTTTTGAGCTAGTCAAGAAAAACCCCCCCAAAAAATGTGACCTTTACATATTCCCCATCCCCACCCATCGGTCAGGATTTTTAAGTTGCTCATAACACTTCCCCTTCCACTGTACAAAAATTTGAGTACTTGAATTACCCCTCGGACAACATCTTTCGTAGACTGGGCTATAACATGGTTTAGGACACCTTCTGTCAAAATAGTGACAAGTTCAGGTAATGACGATGGCAGCAATAGCGATTATGCACCTTTCTCTCCAAGGTAGACCACAAAGGCTCCATAACACTGAAATCTGGTGACTGTGGTAGCTAAGGGAGATACAACCACTCATCCTCGTGCTTTCACAAGCATTCAGGGACGATGCGAACTGAGTGATAAGAGGCCCTGTCATCAAGGAACACAGCATCACCACTGAGGAACAAATATTTTATTTTACCATAAGATGGTTTTGATCAGTTAAAATGGTCACATAATTCTTGGCAGTAATGTGACCTTGTTGCTTAACCATGGAGCCTATGGAATACAAAGATATGGCTGTCCGAATCATCAGTGGTGGTCCCTCCCTCCTAACCCCACCATCTAGCAGTCTGCACTGTAGGCTTAGGACGGTGTACGTAAAGTTGATCACAAGTTAGAGTTAGTGAGAAACAAGAGGCATCTGACCAACAGACTTTCTTCCATTACTTCATAGTTCATGTTTTATGGCTCTGGCAAAAAAGTTTTCCTTTTATGGGCATTTGCAACACTGGTGTGTTTTTTGGAATTCCAGCTTCTCCTGCACTTCCCAGCTTATGGAGCTCCCTTCATGTTGTTTTTGTGCTGACAGAGTTTGTGAGTGCAACATTCAATTCTGCAGTGAATTTGCAGCTGTCATCCTCCTTATTTTTCATCACAATTCTCTTCAACAACCATCTACCACAATCAGTCAACACACACTTTCATTGCATTGTGACCTTTTGGATGATGTTTTTCCACTTTCCCTGTACTCAATACAAATCATCGATAATGTGCCTCCTAAAACCCCAAACACTTCAGCTCTCTTGGTTATGGAACCGCTCCCCTCTCCCCCGCCAAAAAATCATACGAGCACCAACAATGTGCCCACATTTGAAGTCTTCACTTAGGTCGGACATAAAACTACACAGAACACTGTTCTGACCCCAACTGACACTTATAGCATATTGAAGGCATTACACAGGTGTGATTTGTGATCAAACACAACAGCGCCACCTGCAGGCTTGACTAGCATCTGCATCTATGTTCACACATGCATTTGTCATGATGTTTTCATACTTTCCTTGAATCCCGTGTGAATACTGCCTACCCTGCTTGGTTCTTTAGAGGAAACATAATGGTTCTGCCACACTGGCTAGGTCGTTAGTTCACTTTGCAAGGTAACAAATTTATGGCAGATAAATCTGCTGTCAACCTGAAGGAGCTTTGAACACCAAAGTGGTTTTCTAGATACACCCTTACCTATCATTTAATGTGAATTCTAAATAATTGTGCACATTGGCGTTTTTCACTTTGCACAAACATCACCAGAGGTGAAGTAGTGATAAGGAACGGATAAACCACCAAACTGAGCCTGTGCAGAAAAAAATTAACATAACTTGCATGCATTAAGGAGAATATCAAATCAACTAAACAGTGAAACACCGTCAAAAAAATTAAACAAAAAGACAGGACAAAGTTATAACAAAATGAGATTTATTTTTCTAGGTTCCACAAACCCCACAAAATCACCGACAAAATTCAACTCGACGAGAAAAATTTGACAAACAAGATAGTGGCTGTCAATCAAAATTGGCTCTTGCATCATCAAGGCAAAAACATGGGGCACCCAGAAAGACATCCCTCTGACAATTTCTCTCCTTTATTCAGTAATGCATAAGATCTCAGCTTGGTGCGTGCCTTCAGATGACAATGAACACTAAACGGGTCCCTGTTTGTTAGTCAATAATGATCAATGCTTTTCTGTCTTGTACAAAGTTACAAAGGATTTTTTGGAATTGACAAACACACAAAAATATTTCTGGAAGATAACTGATGTAGCATCTATTGATTGTTGAGAACATTTCCCCGAAAGGCTAAATGTGAGCAAAAATAACTGATCAATATAGTTTTCAGGAATCAGAGGTAACATGATATTATATCAATGAAATCACACATGGCATTTTTCTGACAAACTGTGTGATGTATGTCCCACAATCTTTAATGATAAAACATGTTTAAAGGCAATATAAAAAAAATTAAGTTTTGTTATTGTTGTTTGGGTCTGGGGCAATCAACATTTATCTCCTTAGCATCATTGAATATTTTAAAACAACTGAATACTTTTCTCTGAGTATGTTAAAACAATATTAATAATCATAAGATAAAATAATTGTCAATAAAAGATACAATGTCTAAAAACTGTTGCTCTTCAACCTCTTTTAGAAAAGTGTGTGTGTGTGTGGGGGGGGGGGGGGGCAGGGGGAGGGGGAGGAAGGAAATCAGCCACTCTCATAAATGTCAAAACCTTCAAATGCTGCCCTCCCCCCCCCCCCCCCAAAAAAACCCTCATCCTTCACTCAGACCTACAGCACACTGTTTCACAATGATGTAGTACCCAACAGAAAAAAAATATTAAAAGCATAACAAGAAAATAAGACTAGTTGCAACTGTATCACAGTTGCTTGTGACTCACCCACCTCTGATATAAGAATGTTTAAGGAGCTTGCATCTTGAATACTAGTTAACATTTGTATCTTAATTTTGTAACCCTGCCAGATATGTTGATGACTCAATCAGTATAATTGTGCATACATCCATCAAGGCTATTAGGTGTAGTGCAGGAGGATACATCCTTCGGCAGCAGGTCATGTGGCAAAACACCTGCAGCAGATTTAAGGGCTGCTGCGGACACCAGTCACAACCAGCTCATGTTTACATCAAGTTCTCTGGTGTCCGTATTGATGACGGCCCTGTGCTACATGGTTTTCTCCTGGATTGTGACTTGGACTTCACTGATACCTGCTGATGTTGGTTAGCACATGAACTTGCTTGTCTGCCTGAAGCTGTACTGTTTTCATTTACTGTTCAACCAACAGCTGTTAGTGAACTAACTGACAGCATGTGGGCATCATTTGTATTTGAGTGTTCCACTGCCAAATATACAAAACTATGTTCTCCTGGGATAATGTGGGAGCTATTCAACAAACTTCTACACTACTATATTCACAGTTCATAAGAATATGAAATGGAATGATCACACGGGCCTGTCATAAGTACACCAGGTGGCAGGCTGCAGTTAATTAGTAGAATATTAGGGAAATACAATCTGCCTACAAATGAGACTCTGTACCAAACATTTGTGTGACCTATCTTAGAAAATAGTCAAGTGTGCGGGATCCGCACTGAATAGGACTGATAGTGCATACTGAATGGATACAAAGAAGGAGAGCACAAATGGTCCACAGGTTCATTCGGCTAATGGGAGTGTGTCAAGAGGACATTAAAAGAAATGAACTGGCAGCAAACTATCTTGTGAACACCTACTAAGAAGTTTCTACGGCAACTTTAAGTGATAAGTCTAGGAATATGTTACAATCTCCTATGTATCACTCCCATGGGGATTGGAAGGACAAGAGTATGCTAGTTATACTAGTTACAGTACATACTGAGGCATTTAAGCACTCCATACAAGAAGGAAACAAGCAGCAGCCCTAGTAACTGGTCCAAAGGCAGGTACCCTGTGCCACACACTTCACAGTAACTTGCACAATATAAATACAGATATAGGTATTCATTAGTTTACTAATAGGGAAAGGGGTGATCTGTACTTACTTTCTTAGAAAAAGAAAAACTACTTAGCAAAGACCGCAATAAAACACATTATTGTGGATAACTGATTTCAGTTAACTACGTTACCATCATTAGATCTGTAATAACATTACGAAGGTGCTAAAAACTGTTAAACAAATAATGCCAGATTAACTCATAGAGGAATCAATGACAACATACCTTCATACACGTTATTACATTCATTTTGTGCCAGATGCATACAAAATCTTTCCATTAAATCTCCAGATGCACAACATGACTTGACTGATGCGTTGGCATGTCACAAGTAAAAGTTTAAAATTACTATGTACACAAATCGCCACAACATTGTATCCATATAATCACACGCCATGCCTACTAGTGCACCACAAGACTGACTGTCAACAGCCAATACATAAGGTAAACTGACAACAAGTATGACAGTTGTCGCCGCAGTGCATAGTTTCTACCATTAAAAGTCAAATATGTAATTTAAAACCAATGTGCTCAATGTAAGAAGCAGGCTGTAACCATTTTTGACCACTTTCTGTTGGCATGCCACAAAGTAATTATGGACTTGATACAGGCAATCACATTGCCTAATCTTTCTGTGCTCTAAGCATGGTGCGTTGCACTATAATAGTATAATTTTAAGATTAGTTGTGCTAGCTCCAGAGTTTGGGTTGAACACTGCTGTATTTTAATATTTTTCCTAAAAGTTTTTTGGCATTTAGTCTTGTTCTTTTTATAATGTTGTTTTTGTGGTTTTCAGTCCTGAGACTGGTTTGATGCAGCTCACCATGCTACTCTATCCTGTGCAAGCTTCTTCATCTCCCAGTACATACTGCAGCTTACATCCTTCTGAATCTGCTTAGTGTATTCATCTCTGGGTCTCCCTCTGAGATTTTTACCCTCCACGCAGCCCTCCAGTACTAAATTGCTGATCCCTTGATGCCTCAGAACATGTCCTACCAACCGATCCCTTCTTCTAGTCAAGTTGTGCCACAAACTCCTCTTCTCCCCGATTCTATTCAATACCTCCTCATTAGTTATGTGATCTACCCATCCAATCTTGAGTATTCTTCTGTAGCACCACATTTCGAAAGCTTCAAACGACTTCCTGGCACTTAAATCAATACTCGATGTTAACAAATTTCTCTTTCCTTGCCATTGCCAGTCTACATTTTATATCCTCTCTACTTCGACCACCATCAGTTATTTTGCTCCCCAAATAGCAAAACTCCTTTACTACTTTAAGTGTCTCATTTCCTAATCTAATTCCTTCAGCATCACCCAACTTAATTCGACAACATTCCATTATCCTTGTTTTGCTTTTGTTGATGTTTATCTTATATCCTCCTTTCAAGACACTGTCCATTCCTTTCAACTGCTCTTCCAAGTCCTTTGCTGTCTCTGACAGAATTACAATGTCATCGGCGAACCTCAAAGTTTTTATTTCTTCTCCATGGATTTTAATACCTATTCCAAACATTTCTTTTGTTTCCTTTACTGCTTGCTCAATACACAGATTAAATAGCATCGGGGAGAGGCTACCACCCGGTCTCACTCCATTCCCAACCACTGCTTCCCTTTCACGTCCCTCGACTCTTATAACTGCCATCTGGTTTCTGTACAAATTGTAAATAGCCTTTCGCTCCCTGAATTTTACCCCTGCCACCTTCAGAATTTGAAAGAGAGTATTCCAGTCAACATTGTCAAAAGCTTTCTCTAAGTCAACAAATGCTAGAAACGTAGGTTTGCCTTTCCTTAATCTTTCTTCTAAGATAAGTCGTAGGGTCAGTATTGCCTCACGTGTTCCAACATTTCTACGGAATCCAAATTGATCTTCCCCGAGGTCGGCTTCTATCAGTTTTTCCATTTGTCTGTAAAGAATTCGTGTTAGTATTTTGCAGCCGTGATTTATTAAACTGATAGTTCGGTAATTTTCACATCTGTCAACACCTGCTTTCTTTGGGATGGGAATTATTATATTCTTTTTGAAGTCTGAGGGAATTTTGCCTGTCTCATACATCTTGCTCACCAGATGGTAGAGTTTTGTCGGGACTGACTCTCCCAAGGCTGTCAGTAGTTCTAATGGAATGTTGTCTACTCCCGGGGCCTTGTTTCGACTTAGGTCTTTCAGTGCTCTGTCAAACTCTTTACGCAGTATCATAGCTCCCATTTCATCTTCATCTACATCCTCTTCCATTTCCATAATATTGTCCTCAAGAATATCGCCCCTGTATAGACCCTCTGTATACTCCTTCCACCTTTCTGCTTTCCCTTCTTTGCTTAGAACTGGGTTTCCATTTGAGCTCTTGACATTCATGCAAGTGGTTCTCTTTTCTCCAAAGGTCACTTTAATTTTCCTGTAGGCAGTATCTATCTTACCCCTAGTGAGATAAGCCTCTACATCCTTACATTTGTCCTCCAGCCATTTCTGCTTCGCCATTTTGCACTTCCTGTTGATCTCATTTTTGAGACGTTTGTATTCCTTTTTGCCTGCTTCATTTACTGCATTTTTGTATTTTCTCCGTTCATCAATCAAATTCAGTATCTCTTCTGTTACCCAAGGATTTCTACGAGCCCTTGTCTTTTTACCTACTTGATCCTCTGCTGCCTTCACTATTTCATTCCTCAAAGCTACCCAATCTTCTTCTACTGTATTTCTTTCCCCCATTCCTGTCAATTGTTCCCTTATGCTCTCCCTGAAACTCTGTACAACCTCTGGTTCTTTCAGTTTATCCAGGTCCCACCTCTTCAAATTCCCACCTTTTTGCAGTTTCCTCAGTTTTCAAATGGCTCTGAGCACTATGGGACTCAACATCTGTGGTCATAAGTCCCCTAGAACTTAGAACTACTTAAACCTACCTAACCTAAGGACATCACACACATCCATGCCCGAGGCAGGATTCGAACCTGCGACCATAGCAGTCGCGCGGTTCCTGACTGAGTGCTCCTCAGTTTTAATCTACAGTTCATAACCAATAGATTGTGGTCAGAGTCCACATCTGCCCCTGGAAATGTCTTACAATTTAAAACCTGGTTCCTAAATTTCTGTCTTACCATTATTATAATCTATCTGAAACCTTCCAGTATCTCCAGGGTTCTTCCATGTATACAACCTTCTTTCATGATTCTTGAACCAAGTGTTAGCTATGATTAAGTTATGCTCTGTGCAAAATTATACCAGGCGGCTTCCTCTTTCATTTCTTAGGCCCAATCCATATTCACCTACTATGTTTCCTTCTCTTCCTTTTCCTACTGTCGAATTCCAGTCACCCATGACTATTAAATTTTCTTCTCCTTTCACTACCTGAACAATTTCTTTTATCTCATCATACATTTCATCAATTTCTTCATCATCTGTAGAGCTAGTTGGCATATAAACTTGTACTATTGTAGTAGGCGTGGGCTTCATGTCTATCTTGGCCACAATAATGCTTTCACTACGCTGTTTGTAGTAGCTTACCCGCACTCCTATTTTTTTATTCATTATTAAACCTATTCCTGCATTACCCCTATTTGATTTTGTATTTATAACCCTGTATTCACCTGACCAAATGTCTTGTTCCTCCTGCCACCGAACTTCACTAATTCCCACTATAACTTTAACCCTATCCATTTCCCTTTTTAAATTTTCTAACCTACCTGCCCGATTAAGGTATCTGACATTCCACGCTCCGATCCGTAGAATGCCAGTTTTCTGTCTCCTGATAACAATGTCCTCCTGAGTAGTCCCTTCCTGGAGATCCGAAAGGAGGACTACTTTACCTACGGAATATTTTACCCAAGAGGACGCCATCATCATTTAATCATACAGTAAAGCTGTATACCCTCGGGAAAAATTACGGCTGTAGTTTCCCCTTGCTTTCAGCCGTTTGCAGTACCAGCACAGCAAGGCCGTTTTGGTTAGTGTTACAGGGCCAGATCAGTCAATCATCCAGACTGTTGCCCCTGCAACTGCTGAAAAGGCTGCTGCCCTCTTCAGGAACCACACGTTTGTCTGGCCTCTCAACAGATACCCCTCCGTTGTGGTTGCACCTACGGTATGGCTATCTGTGTCGTTGAGGCACGCAAGCCTCCCCACCAACGGCAAGGTCCATGGTTCATGGGGGGGGGGGGGGCTTTTTATAATTGTTTAAAAAAAATTTAATTTTCATTAGTATTTATGTTGGCACTTACTTAGCTGTGTTGTAACAAAGGTACTAGCAGTTTGTGATGATATAATGCATTTATCATAAATATGATGTATAGGATGTCTTAACTATGGTTTGTCAGGAAGAAATCATCAAGAAGCATTTCAGAACTTTTGTATTTGGAATCATGGTAGGTTTTAAATTACGTATTTGACTTTTAATGGTAGAAACTATGCACTGCAGTGATGTCTGTTGTGCTTGTTGTAAGTTCATCTTGTTCATTGGCTGTTGACAGTCAAGTCATGTGGCGCCCTAGTAGGCATGACATGTGATTATATGGATGCAAGGTTTGGCAATTAGTATACATAGTAATTTTAAAATTTTACTTTTCATGTACCAACACATCATTCAAGTCATATGTTGTGCATCTGGAGATTTAATGGAAATATCTTGTATGCATCTGGTAAAAGATGTTTATAATAACCTGTATGGCTGTATATTGTCATTGATTCCTCTATGGGTTAATTTGGAATTAATTGTTTAACAGTTTGTAGCACCTTTGTAATATTATTACATATCTGATGATGGTAACATAGTTTACCGAAACTGGTTATCCACAATAGTGTGTTTTATTGCGATCTTGGCTAAGAAGTATTGCTTCTCTTAAGATATAGGTATTCACTTCCAGGAGTTTCATTTTATGTACTTCCAGAAGAGTCTGGAACTATTGCTTTCTGTGATTTATTTATACCTAATGGGTGCTTAACAAAATCTGTATTGTTGAAGAAGAGCGACTTACAACACACTGAAAGAAGTTTTGATCACTTGTGCCTTTTTAAGAAATATGCTGCATTCATCTGATTCTCTACAATACGCGGCAGGTCAAGTCCATAGATAACTGTAAAGCTACCTTCTTGTCAGTAAATAAAACAAAATGTTACAAGATGAACTTTTATTGTTTCATTTCACTTCACTTCATAGTGTTACAAGCAAAAAGATGACATCAGTTGTTGAAGAATAAGAATACTAACTTATGGAATAAGTCTGTACATGTTGGCTGTTAAGAATATGCCGTTAACTATGCATGGAAGAGAGATTTTAAGGCAGTCCTCAACCCGAATGCAGGTTTGAAATAACAGTGCTTTACAAGACATGGTCCTATTGGAGTTAGTATGCTGAAGGAAGGAAGGAAGCATCCCGGCATTTGCCTGGAGTAATTTAGGGAAATCATGGAAAACTTAACATCTGGATGGCCAGACATGGGTTTCAACCATTGTCCTCCTGAATGTGAGTCCAGTTTCTAATCACTGCGGCACCTCACTCAGTGAGGTGGTATGCTCTCATCTTCTTCTGACATTTGAACTGGCTTACTCAGCCAGTTATTGGGGGACCTAGACTTTAATGTTGACTCTGAACCATGGTGCAACTTGGCATTTTTCACGGTAATCAACAATTTCATTCGCCATGCAGAGACACGTCTCCAAGCACTTTGAAGTGTGAAAACAGTTTATTCAAATATTGTAAAACAAATGATAGTCTCACATTTTCATGTGAAGTTGAATTAATGGTATGGTACTCTCTCTTCTGTACTTATGAACTTATAGAAAAATGACCAGTTACAATGAACTCTCACTGGGGTATTAACAATTATGAAGCTAGACTACACAAAGCTGATCACTGAAAATGGATATCATGAAGCAGAAGTACAAACCAGACCGCTAAAGCAAAGAGTGTCTTCAGGAAAAAGCAAAGAATTTAACATAACAATATAAATAGCTGTCAAATTTAAAAAAGAACTGGTAAAAGTGTTATGAACACAGTGTTGCCTCATATACTGAGAAGACTGAATTTGTCTGAGGCATGACTCTATAAAGACAGGCTGACAAGATAACAATGAAGTGCCACATATTGGCAGTGAGAGGAGAACTACTGTAACAAAATCAAAATCGCTTACTGGGCGTTTACTGCGGGCTGAGGAGTGCTACAAACAATAACAGAGTGAGGAGCAGGGTGACAGTAAGGAGTAAGAACATATTCGCCTTATGTGTAAAAAAAAAAAAACCGGCGTGTGCTATGAAGAGAGTATAAGAGGAACTGGAACTACTGCCTATTAGTTTCAAATTGATCAGCAATGGGAATTATGAACTAGAATGAGTATTTAACTACAACTCCTTGCAGACTGTAACAACACTGCAGATTTAACAACCAAAGAGTGAAGAAAGTATGAACTCCTTGTGAGGTATTATTGAGGCCAGCAATACACTTTCACATGACATTTTTATGTGATTATGGGCTTACTATATAAAACACTGTAACTGTAAAGAAATGTTTACTGCACTCTAAATGGCAGAAATAAAGCTTTTAATTACACCAACAGGCAAATTTGCTGCCATGCAGCTTATACTATTTTTACACTTATATGTGCTACATCCTTACAAAATTATACTTGTATTTTACTGTTACCAGAAAAATATAATAAGTGAATGTCGACATTAATGAAACAATAATCAGTATTAAACCCACAAACTGAATGCTCACCTTCACATTATTAGATACTGTGGGAGATAGTTCTGCCCCTGAAGATTCATTTACATTATTGGAAGGGTTGTTCTCTGAATTAATCTGAGTATGTTTTCCATAACTGGCAATGTGTCGGAACCAGCGACAGACATGAGGGAGGTTTTCTGGTGGTTCACTTTCTACTGCAGAAAATGTGATAAAATCTGACTGGCTTATCACAAACCCTTCCACGAAACTTTTATCTGAAAGGTGACAATTCAGCACTTCCAATCCCTCTTTTGTTTTGAGGTTGCCGAAATTTGGCAATCTGTCAGCCATTATTAGCTAAAAATCTGTGTACTCGATTCAAAACTTCTGTAAGGAGTAAAAGTTTAGAAATAAGCTGTTTGATTGTTATTTTCATCTAAATCAGAAAGGCGTTTATATAAATTTCACACACACACACACACACACACACACACACACACACACACACAAAGAAGAAAAGAAAAGAAAGCAAGAAAGAAATACCACGCTGAAACAAGCACCAAAAAAATAAGAGTACACTGTTAGTTCTCTTTCAATCACAGAGCATTTATGAATACAGGGAGAGAAATATGATGAATTTAAATACATGTGATGTACAGGAAACTTCTTCAAACTGATTCCGCTTAGAAGCAATACAAGCAAGCAACCTTTTAAAAAGGGGAGAGGGGACAAGCACTATGACAATAAGTTTGCAACCTTATAGATATCCTTAGTTGCAGAATTTGTTCACTGAAGATTTTGCAATGATGCATTATGTACTATTCAGCCATCACAGATTGTTAGCATAGCTGAGTAGTAGTCATATGGTGTACTTCTGCAGAAAGAAAAAATACTGTTGATTAAACTTTACCTGAGTAACAATATTACGCAACAAGTGTTCAGGACTAGCTCATTACCATGAATCTGAAACTGGCACAGGTCACATCCAACTTGTCATCATCTACATTGCTAGTAACTGTCAACATTATTTTAGTCAGGGTGGAAACTTGAACAGTATACCATCTAAATAAATGGTAATGTGTTAAAATCATGAGGCAGAAGCAACGTCTTATGCCAATTTCAGTAGAAGACCAATAGTACTGAATTTGTGTGTTTTTGTGCTCTGTGATGTATGCTGATATGATGGCTAAACATCCACATTGAGCTACCATCAGCATATGACAAAGAAACTATGGTTTCTGTATCAGTCGCTACGCAGTATGCATGATGCCAACTTGGATAAGGTTAGTGTCAGTCAAAGATTCCTAATGGTGGCTTAATCCAGAACACCAGTCAAAAAATAATTTGTACGCAGCTTAAAAGTGTTTTAAATGATGTAGTGTATGCAGAATATGGAAGCAGTGCAGTAAGATGCATCCAAAATGTTCACCTTCAGCCCTCTTCCTGACTCTAAGCAAATAAGAATACTAAAAACACTGGAAATATTTACAGTACATTTACTCCATTATAAAGTTTATGGCTGACTCGTGATTTTAAAACAGAAGCAGACTCATAAAAATATAATAATATCAGGAATAAAAGTAACATCCAGTACTTGTGATTTATCAGCACTCTGTCACAGTGAGATGCTAAGAACACAACCGTAAAAATCACTGATTGTCTCACTAGTGAAGGAATGGCTAACATACAAGTAGGTGAATTTTGAGAACAAATTGAAATATTTTCTATTTTTGATTTTCCTCAAACTTAGATGAATATATGATATTACAACATGTTGATGAGAATGAATGAATAAAAAATGTAACTTAAAATTAATTTTATCATAAATAGGTGCAGCATGTACTCATGTAAATGACTAGCAAGCAACCATAAAAGCTCTGACAAAATGTGTTAGGCATAGTTCATTATTTGCATACTACAGTTCAGCACAGCAAGACCAGTGGAAAAAAGACATTCTGATTTATCTTACTTTACACATTGCAAAAAGTTATTGTATGCACAAAATATAGCTAATTATGCCATCATAAAATAATTAAATAATTATTTAATTGCTTCTCACTAATATCCTGGATTTCTAATAATTTCATGAAGTTTTTTGTCAGTGTGGTTTGCTCAGCCTTCAAAAGCTGAAATAGAAGCTTGCTACCTGGATTGTATAAAATCAAGTTCTCGGATAAACACAATGCAATTCAGGAAAGAGTTTTGTTTCAGAATGAAATCAGACTACAGACACCTTGGCACTGCATTCTGAATAGTACATCAGTTGACCTGCAGGTCACCATCTTTTTCACACTGTGCGTTAGGTATAAATTGATGACAAAATTTACAATCAGCACACGTATCTCCATGTCAGCAACATTAATTTGCATAACTGAAGCCACTCGTTTTACTTTTCAACTGTTCTAATGAAGCTCAGACGTTGTTCCATTACATCCACCAAAGAAAACCTTGGTAGTTTTAAGGATTAAATCCTGTACCTACATGTGATAATTCATCATGTTGTAAAGAGATAGAGGGGTTGGCCAGTACTTACCTCAGCTCAGTACAGCCGACAGATACACAAAACAGAACAGAAAATTTACGTATCCTAGCTTTGGAGAACTTTGTTCCTTCGTCAGGGAGGAGAGTGGGGGGAAAAAGGGGAAGAAGGGAAAATGGATTCAGTTACTCACAACCCAGGTTATGAAGTAACGGGGGAAAGGTAAACCTTGCTGCTGTTGCTTCATAACCTGGGTTGTGAGTAACTGAATCCACTTTCCTTTCTTCCCCCCTCTCTCCCCTGACGAAGGAACAAAGTTCCAAAAGCTAGGATATGTAAATTTTCTGTTCTGTTTTGTGAATCTATCGGCTGTACTGAGCTGAGGTAAGTACTGGCCAGCCCCTCTATCTCTTTGTTAGAATTTTTTTCATATCTTTATATGAGATTTTCCATTAATCATTTAATTCATCATGTTGATCACTCAACTGCAAAAGTGACATTTATTCAGATAAATGGGATAAAAATAAGTACTTTGCAAAGGCACCTCAGCGTTCCTAAAGAAGCTTGTAATCATAATGGCATCTACGGTCGTGCTTCATATGTTCCTGATACTGGATGCATTCTTAGCTTCACGACCTCAACAGATGCCCACTAGTTTTACTGCAGAGTCTGGAACAGGGGTGTCCAAACCAGTGGGCAACATGCAGCCCAAAGCAATTATCAAATTGGCTCAAGAAGTGAGTATGTATCACTGTATCACATGATTAGTGGAGGGGGGGTGGGGGCTGTTTATGTCAAATTATCATAAACTGAATAGTTTCAATACAAAACTACGGCCACACAATGCTATTCCCTCACTGGTACATCGTGGTGACCCCCCCCCCCCCAAACAACTGTTAAGTCTATTATGTGCAGCTCAAAAATCAAAAACAATCATCTTCTTCTAATATGGCCCAGATAATCTAAAAGGCTGGAGATTCCCTTGTCTAAAAGATGGCTATAAAAATGTCTTTGTGACTGAAGTATGTTTGAATGTGTCAATTCTTGCATGTCTTAGAACAGCTGTAATATTCAAAACCAAAAGTTAAGGAAAAAAATTGTTTTGTACCAGAATAAGAATGTATAAATGCCAGTTACATCTGAAACATTGCACTGTATGGTGTGGAGACCTGGAAACTGAGGAAGGAAGATGAAAGAAGATTGGAGGCATTAGAGATGTGGATATGGAGGGGAATGGAAAAAGTGAAAGGGGAAGATCGAGAAAGGTATGAAGGAGTATTAAGAAGAGATGGAGAAGAAAGAAACATGCTGAAAGTCATTAGAAAGGCAAAACAGGACTGGATTGGACATTGTTTGAGGAGGGACTGTTTATTGAAGGAAGGAATAGAAGGAATGGTGAAGAGAAAAAGGAGAAGAAGAAAAAGAAGATATCAAATGCTGCACAATATCCAAGGAGGCAAATATTCAGAAATGAAAAGACTGGCTATGGACAGACACAAGTGGAAGAGGCTTAACCCATGATAAGACCTGCCTTAAGGCAGAATACCTACTACTACTACTACTACTACTACTACTACTACACAAAAACATAACATATAGTTGGCAGCAATTTTTAATTTTTTTAAACCAATGTGACAGTTCTTTTCAATAATAAGATTGGATTAAGATAACAAATGAAGACAGACAGAAATATGCTTGCACAAATAATTGGCATACTATAACTGTGCATTAAAATAAGACACACAATATAGTGCATTCACTGGTTAGGAGTAGCAAGATATTCTTAGGGGACAGTTAATGTGTGTTGTACTTGCTCAGTTGAGGTAGTTACTCTTTTACTGTTTAAGATGTGGTCATTTCCAACTTGATAGGATGCTACCTGCTGCACTATAGTGCTAAGATATGCTGAAGGAAGGGCAAACCTTCCACATTTGCAGTTTCTTTATGATTGTGACTGCTGTGAAAATGTCGTTAAATATTAAGAGCTAAGACTGATTTGATACCAGTAGGTGATTTGATCATCATACCTGCAGTTCAGCCTACAGTGTGTCACAAAAACTATACCAAAACAATACAGTAACCATGATTTTGTTTAATCAACTGAAGAATAAATTATAGCTTAGAAATCAGACCACTGATGACCAAAAAAGACAGTTTTACCAATGTACACATCATTTCTGTGCTCACACAAACAATAACAGGACTCATTTAAAATTAACTGTAACACAGGAATTCAGAATCAGAGACCAGACATATCTGTCAGTGCTCCATGTTGTGTTAATATTTCATGAAAGGTATATGGTCATTGCCATGTCCACAAAATGTCTGACATGTCACAGTGCCAACACACTAAATGGTTCAATGCTAGATATCTGACTTCCCAAGTTTACTTTGGCAAATTTCCAAACATTCATCACTGTTTTTGCAATATGCCTCATTCATGTATGAACAGAAATCCTTTATGAGTACTTTGGTTGGTTCAAATGGCTCTGAGCACTATGGGACTCAACTGCTGTGGTTATAAGTCCCCTAGAACTTAGAACTACTTAAACCTAACTAACCTAAGGACAACACACACATCCATGCCCGAGGCAGGATTCGAACCTGCGACCGTAGCGGTCGCGCGGTTCCAGACTGTAGCGCCAGAACCGCTCGGCCACCAGCGGCCGGCATGAGTACTTTGGTCTGATGCTTGAGAGGGCCTGATGGCCTAATATGATTAGAGTAAATAAAATACAAACATTTAGAACATTAATTTGCATTTATTCCAAGTTGGAAATTTCATTAATGAGTGCTTTATGATGTGGGAAGCTCCACAGATAGGATAATCAATGACAAGCTACTAAATCAAATTCGGGAAAAAATAAATTTATGCCACAACTTGACTGAAAGAAGGGATCAGTCAATGTGACACATTCTGAGGCCTCAAGAGATCATCAGTTAGGTAATGGAATTGGAGGTGGGAGAGGGGCAGGGGGGGGGGGGTTGTGCAGATGAGGAGGAAGGAATGACAGGTGTAAAAACTGCAGAGGGAGACCAGTGCTTAACTATAGTAAGCAGTGCTAATGGAAGTAGGTTGGACCAGTCACACATGGATAAAGAGACTGCTACAGTATAGACTAGAGTGGATGATTGTATCAAACCTGTCTCTGGATTGAAGACTACAACAACACTTAAGCTTCTGACTACCACACACAAGCTGCAAAAGATGCATTTCCGAATGTCAAGTAAGACTAAAGCTTCCTGTTGTTGATCTCAGGTGGATAAGAATAGACAAATTCATAAATATAAATTTAGCATTTATTTCCAATTGTGCCACCTCATTCAATGGTTCCAAAAGTGTGTGCGTGTGTGTGTGTGTGTGTGTGTGTGTGTGTGTCTAAGAGAGAGAGAGAGAGTGTGTGTGTGTGTGTGTGTGTGTGTGTGTGTGTGTGTGTGTCTAAGAGAGAGAGAGAGAGAGAGAGTGTGTGTGTGTGTGTGTTTGGCAGAGATTCGTGAAAATAACACATCCTCCAGTACTTATATGATTGCTGTTAGTCATTTACAGAGTGCCATAAATCAGCATACAGGCATTGACAATTCTAAAACAATATGCCTTTTCAAATAATGGTAAAACAAGACCAGGCCTATTTTAAAAGTTTGTATTGTGTCCATTGTGTATAAAACAAAAAAGACAACGAACTAATAAATGTCAGAAGAGAGAACAGTACCAACAAATATACTGCTATCTGTAAAAATCTCAAGAAAACACACAACAGTATTCAAATAGATCGGGGAATCTTACTACCAAGTTTAAAAAATATCTAAGGAATAAAATTCATTACTGAAAGCTTATGTTGTTTGCCATATACATATAAGAATTTTCTGTGTCATCATTCATTATGTAAGAACTTACAATAACTCATTATGAGCCTGCCTTTCAACTTTTCTCTTCACTTTCCAGCCATGAATTCCAACTATGTACTGCTTCAGAGTATTTGTCATTCTTTTTGTTTTGTTTTGGACACTGGAATTTCTGAATTTCTTGGCTTCTGTAGTACTTTTGTGTCTTCCTCATATTTCTAGAATGTTTTTAAAATTATTTCTCATGGTGAAGTTTTATTAATTTTTTCTCTTCCTTTCTTGTTTTCACGTATCATCATATACTAGATGAAGTGGTTCCATTTTTTGTGACATCTGCATGTCTTGACACAGAAGCTTCCTGTGACACCCCAGAGCTACCCATGACTTTTTCATTTCTGAGTCCAACTCCTTTCCTTCAGTATCTCTAGCAATGTACTGCGCCTGCATGCAACTTGCATCTTTCTGAAGTCTCCATGAGATTTGCATTCAGTATTATCTATCTTTGGAGAGACAGAGAAACTTACTCAATTCTTTTCCCAGCTTTCAGTTACATTTGTTGTTTTTCACAGTTATGGGAGGTGGCACTGCTTTTCTACATGTCGTGTCTTTCAAAACATAAAATGGCCCAGTAGGAAACTAATGATTTCAAGAAATAACATGGTTTTTCAGAAACAGCACTTTTTTTTGTTTTACAATTTCCAGTGAGAAACTTATGACCTATTCCTAAAAAGACTTAAGAACAATAAGCAGCAATTTTTGTCAGAATGATGTATATGATAACTATAATGAAATATTTTTGCAGTCCAAAAGCTAACTAAAGCACCCTCCACTATAAAGCATGATGCAGGAAACAATGAACAGATTATGAAAAACAGATCTGGTACTCCACATTTAATTTGACAATTGAGCACACACCGTTCCAACATAAAGATGCGTGTATACACATTCATTTACAATGAACATTTCTGTGGCAACTTTAGAACACTGTACTAAGCAAACATATCTCAAACCACGACAATACATGTAGACATAAAAGAAAGATAAATGCCTAAGACATAGAACATACATATAAAATGTGTTCAAAGATCCCCTGATACTGATACAGGGAAGGCAGATAGTATTAACCATTACAGTACCTTCAACTAAGTTTTTGGTTCACAGATATGCCACACTATCTTGTTGCAGGACCCATTTCTAGCTGCCCAAAACCTACTAGATTGAGAAATGTTTGTATACAGCTACTACAGTAATAAAATTATCTTTTCAATCATGAGTACTCACAGGCATTAAGTACAAATTAAGCTGCCTAGAAATTACGTGTTATGGGAAGAGAACTACATGACAACCTTAAGTTTGAAATGAAAGTAACAAGTGGACTTCTGAGATAATTGTGCCTGACATGGGCAATGACTGGCTACAAAAGATGAACAAAAAGAAGGGATTATACACATTTTAAATGTGTTTGGCACCAAAGGAAAGCAATGGAACCATTAATGACTATAGTTAGACCTACCCTCTCTTGGCACTTACAAACTTGCTAATGGGGCTCAGTTAACAGTCAACACTAACTAAATGTGTGCAAGAAAAAGAGCCCATTCATGTGTGTATCTGGTGAATCAATATTTCATCTCTTAAAGAAACAGAAGTGAATAAGTAAATCTACACTAGTATTCAGCAATTCATACTCGAGTGCTGACATAAGGTTCATCAAACCAAATTCATGATACACACATACTTAAAGCCACTACAGCTCATCCACAAGATATGAGCTTTGTGGATTGTCTGCACAGATTCAGGCTGGACATGGGGGATGAGGGGAGATGAGAGCTTGATGACTTCCAACAAAATTAAACTTTTGGCAGGTCATATAAATTCGTGTCACATTACACATCAATCTATACTGTGAATTTATCTTACAACACTTCTTGTGCTGAAAGATGCAACACTAATCTCTAATGCTAAGTGATGGGAGTGGCTGGTTCCGCAACAGATTTGAAACAGCAAATGCAGTGAAATATTAAAGTGATGAAGCACTGCGGCATGGAATAACACTTTTAAGCCTCCAATCACTGCTAATAAGTTTTCATTCACAAAAATGGAAGAAAATCCTCTTCCGATGGCAACATTGATTCACACACACACACACAAATCTTATCTCAAATAAATGTCCCCCCCCCACCCCCCCCTTCCTCATGAGTAGATTAGCAAATGACTGGGATTTACTGTACTACTCCCCCACTTCATTCAAATTCTAATAGTACTGTACTGTATAATGAGAAAAAAATACAACAACAAAATGTAATACTGTAATTGTAGTAGTATCTGTTCGATATCTTTGTAATTCAGTAACTGTCAATACTACCCCCAATATCTACCAAGTTCATATTTATATGACAACATAAAATAGCTGCCAAATACAATTTAATAAATGTAAGCACATTAGAAAAACCAAGGTATGGTATACCAGCAAATACTTGGTTATTGCCAGTGTCCCAAGATTACTCTTCTGACAATGAATAAAAGGTCTTCCTATTACACATATTTGTTCTTTTTAGATTCCCTAATATATATATCTCCGAGCCTCAGGTACAGGGCGGGTCGCAGGTGGCGGATAGCGAACGATCCATCAGATATGGTGGACAGCTGCGAATAAGGGGAAACCCAAATAAGCAGTCCCGGACCGAGGTGGCAGCATCACGAGGGTGTGGGAGTGTGACTTTTGGCAAGGGTCACACTCATTCAAAAACCACAGAACCCGAAGACGTTGCTGTGTCATGGCGAGTAAGTGCCGCCATTACAATAAGCACCGTCAACACCCAAATCCAGGACGCGTCTGAAGTGGGAACCATCGGCATCCTGGTCAGCGTCTGTTCACACAATGTGCGGCTGGTCATAATGCTCCAGGAACTAACAATCCCTGGTTCTAAACACCCAGTGGAAACACTGGACCAACTTGATTACAAGCAAGCATGACTCGTGCAAGTAATAACAACATTACCCCAGGTGGTAACCAATCCATCCATCAACAGATGGCAACCAGGAATTCGGATTCTGGGGAACCTGGACTTACACGATTACATCAGAGAAAGTCGGAGCTCTCTGGCAAACTTCCACTTAAAACACCTACATACATTGGAACCTTTAACATAAATACATTAATCCAACCAGGAAAACTTCTAAACCTTACAACAGAACTTGAAAAGCAAAAGATAGTAATACTAGCTTTACAGGAGACACGTTTTACCGATGAAGAAACATCAGATTATGGCAACTATCGCATCTTTAAGAGCAAGACGGATAAACGAATCGGAAGAGGAGCCCCCCATCTCGGGATGGTGTTTATCATACACAAGAGCGTGCTCAGCTCCATCAAGGAAGTTACTCCCGTAAATAATAGGATAATGACGATGCGCTTACAATGTGCCAACAAAACATACACAATGGTTAATGTTCATGCTCCCACAAACGGAGACAACAAGAAAAACCCCATAGAAACAGAAAAGTTCTGGGAAAATTTGGAGAATATAATGGCCAAGATTCCAAAAGATGATACAAAAGTTCTACTCGGCGATTTTAATGCCCAAATTGGTAGAGAGAAAATCCACCAAAAAACCGTAGGCAAATATCCTGCACATAAATTTACCAATAAAAATGGTACAAGGCTCGTCGAACTATGTAAGCAGAATAACCTGAAGATAATGTCAACATCTCTAAGAAAATGTCCAAGAAAACAAAAGACATGGAGATCTCCTATACAACAAATTGGCGAGTTTCAAATAGATCATGTGGCGATTTCATACCCAGTACAAAAAGAAATTTACGACGTCCAAGTACGCAGAGGAGCAAACATTGATTCAGACCATTACCTAACTAGAATTAAAATCAAGTTTACAGCATGAAGAAGTCATCAGAAGAAAACAGAAATACAGAAATATGACACCAAGAAGATTAAAGAATCTAAAGTAAAAGAAGAATGGGAGAAGGAAAAGGCAAACACATGGGAAGAATTTCATTCTAAAATCACGCGAATAGCTAAGGAAACTATTCCCTTGAAAAAGATATTCAAACACCCTTGGTGGGATTCAGACTGTGAAAATGCATTGGAAAGGAGAAAAAAGGCATTTCAAGAATATAACAGTAAAAAATCACAAGAAAGTCTACATTTATTTAACGAGGTTAGAAAACAGGTTTCAAAATCTATTAGGCAAGCAAAAAGGAAGTACACAAAGGCACAACTGGATGCCATAGAAGAAAATTTCCAAAACTATAATACAAGAGACTTCTACAGAACTTTCGCAGATAAAATACGAGGATATATCCCTCAAAATTTATGTTTCAGAAAACCAGATGGTAAATTAGCCCTAACAAACCAGGAAAACTGTCAAGTATTGGCTCAATATTTTTCTAACCTACTAAATTGCCCAGAACCTAGTTTAAGGTTTCCCAAAGAAATCTGTGCCAACGCTCAACCGGATTCATTACCACCAACACAGGAAGAAATCAAATGTCACATTAAAAACTTAAAAAATAATAGAACATCTGGCGAAGATGGCATTGTTGCAGAGCTATTAAAAAACCTAGGACCAAAGACGTTGCAAGAGCTCACAAAAATAATAACAAAAATATGGGAAACAGAAAAATTACCAGAGGAGTGGAAATGTGCCCTTATTCACCCGTTACATAAAAAAGGAGACAGAACAAATGTCAATAACTACAGGGGAATCTCACTTTTACAAGTCACCTACAAAATTCTCTCAACATGCCTGCTGAAAAGAACACAAGAGCAGCTGGAATGCCAAATTGGTGATTATCAAGCAGGCTTCCGCCCCGGTCGCTCATGCATAGAACAAATATTTAATTTAAAGACAATATTAAAACACAAAGCAATTAGAAATGCCCCCATAATTTGTACATTTGTAAATTTTAAGAAAGCCTATGACTCAATTGACCGGCAATCTTTGTTTAACATTTTAGAGGAACTTGGACTTGACTCCAAAACACTAAGGCTTATCAAAGAATCACTGACAGACACTGTATCTAAAGTTAAATTCAGGGGAGAAATCTCTGAACCTTTTCTCATAAAAACTGGAGTACGTCAAGGTGACGGGCTATCTCCACTTTTGTTTAATATAGTCCTGGATAAAGTCATTAAGGAATGGGAAAAAGAATTAAAAAATCAATCCTACTGGAAACCAATCCATCTTGGTAGAACCAAAGACAACGTGGAGATATCTTGTTTAGCATTCGCGGACGACTTGGCCATACTTGCAGATGATGAAGAAATCGCCACCAAACAAAGAGAGATCCTTAAGGAATGCGCGGATAAAGTAGGTTTACAAATTTCGTTTCAAAAGACAGAATTTTTCTGTACGAAATTCCATATACACAGTTTGAACACAAAATATGGAAAAATAAATAGAGTAAAACATTTTAAATACCTAGGTGAAATTTTGGAGCCAACCGGAGGAGAGAAAGTTGCACAGAAGATCAGACAACAGAAAATGAAGAGAGCATATGGTATGACACATGAAATATACAATAAAAAATGCATCTCCTCGAACACAAAAATCAGACACTACTGCGCAGTAATTAAGCCAGCAGCACTATATGCTAGTGAAACGCTCACACTCCACATAAAATGTGATTTAGAAAAAATACTAAAAGAAGAACGAAAAATTATGAGAAAGATTTTAGGTCCAAAATTAACAGAAGAAGGATACCGGATACAATCAAGAAGAACCACAGAAACTATATCAAACCTGGCAGCAGACATAAGAAGACGAAGATTAAAATTTTATGGACATGTCACTAGACTTCCCCCCACACGACTCACCAACAGAATTCTCACTTACATAGAAAAAGTCAAATCAACAACACCATGGATTAGCCAAGTAAAATTAGATTTACAAAAAGCAAATATTGAACTTAAAGATGTCAAAGATAGAAAAACTTTTAGAAATAAGGTGGAAAAGTGGAATGTATTGTCGGAGAAGGAAGCACTAAAGAGACCAGGAACAAAATGGACAGAAGAAAGAAAAAGAAAACATGGAGAACGAATGAAAGAAGTATGGAAGAAACGACGTCAGAAAGGTTTGCGTGATCCTTCTGGGTCCATTCGCGATAAGTAAGTGTATATATATATATATATATATATAAAAAAGATTATGTGACTTACCAAACGAAAGCGCCGGCAGGTCGATAGACACACAAACAAACACACACACAAAATTCAAGCTTTCACAACAAACTGTTGCCTCATCAGGAAAGAGGTGAAGGAGAGGGAAAGACGAAAGGATGTGGGTTTTAAGGGAGAGGGTAAGAAGTCATTCCAATCCCGGGAGCGGAAAGACTTACCTTAGGGGGAAAAAGGGACGGGTATACACTCGCACACACACACATATCCTGCCCTGAAATGAGATCCATCCTTCATGAAATCCTCCCCACTCCACCAAGAGTGTCTTTCCGCCATCCACCTAACCTTCGTAACCTGTTAGTTCATCCCTATGAAATCCCCAAACCACCTTCCCTACCCTCTGGCTCCTATCCTTGTAACCGCCCCCGGTGTAAAACCTGTCCCATGCACCCTCCCACCACCACCTACTCCAGTCCTGTAACCCGGAAGGTGTACACGATCAAAGGCAGAGCCACATGTGAAAGCACCCACGTGATTTACCAACTGACCTGCCTACACTGTGATGCATTCTATGTGGGAATGACCAGCAACAAACTGTCCATTCGCATGAATGGACACAGGCAGACAGTGTTTGTTGGTAATGAGGCTCACCCTGTGGCTAAACATGCCTTGGTGCACGGCCAGCACATCTTGGCACAGTGTTACACCGTCCGGGTTATCTGGATACTTCCCACCAACACCAACCTATCCGAACTCCAGAGATGGGAACTTGCTCTTCAATATATCCTCTCTTCCCGTTACCCACCAGGCCTCAATCTCCGCTAATTTCAAGTTGCCGCCACTCATACCTCACCTGTCATTCAACATCATCTTTGCCTCTTCACTTCCGCCTCGACTGACATCTTTGCCCAAACTCTTTGTCTTTAAATATGTCTGCTTGTGTCTGTATATGTGTGGATGGATATGTGTGTGTGTGTGTGCGAGTGTATACCCGTCCTTTTTTCCCCCTAAGGTAAGTCTTTCCGCTCCCGGGATTGGAATGACTCCTTACCCTCTCCCTTAAAACCCACATCCTTTCGTCTTTCCCTCTCCTTCCCCTCTTTCCTGATGAGGCAACAGTTTGTTGCGAAAGCTTGAATTTTGTGTGTGTGTTTGTTTGTTTGTGTGTCTATCGACCTGCCAGCGCTTTCGTTCGGTATGTCACATCATCTTTGTTTTTAGATATATTTTTCCCACGTTGAATGTTTCCCTCTATTATATATATATATATATATATATATATATATATATATGGTTATAATAGAGGGAAACATTCCACGTAGGAAAAATATATCCAAAAACAAAGATGATGTGACTTACCAAATGAAAGTGCTGGCAGGTCGACAGACACACAAACAAACACAAACATACACACAAAATTCAAGCTTTCACAACAAACTGTTGCCTCATCAGGAAAGAGGGGAAGGCGAGGGAAAGACGGAAGGATGTGGGTTTTAAGGGAGAGGGTAAGGAGTCATTCCAATCCCGGGAGCGGAAAGACTTACCTTAGGGGGAAAAAGGGACGGGTATACACTCGCACACACACACACATATCCATCCACACATATACAGACACAAGCAGACACATTTAAAGACAAAGAGTAACAAACACACACACAAAATTCAAGCTTTCGCAACAAACTGTTGCCTCATCAGGAAAGAGGGAAGGAGAGGGAAATACGAAAGGATGTGGGTTTTAAGGGAGAGGGTAAGGAGTCATTCCAATCCCGGGAGCGGAAAGACTTACCTTAGGGGGAAAAAAGAACGGGTATACACTCGCACACACACATGTCCATCCACACATATACAGACAGAGATGTCTGCTTGTGTCTGTATATGTGTGGATGGACATGTGTGTGCGCGAGTGTATACCCGTCCTTTTTTCCCCCTAAGGTAAGTCTTTCCGCCCCCGGGATTGGAATGACTCCTTACCCTCTCCCTTAAAACCCACATCCTTTCGTCTTTCCCTCTCCTTCCCTCTTTCCTGATGAGGCAACAGTTTGTTGCGAAAGCTTGAATTTTGTGTGTGCGTTTGTGTGTCTATCGACCTGCCAGCGCTTTCGTTCGGTAAGTCACATCATCTTTGTATATATATATATATATATATATATATATATATATATATATATATATATATATATATATATATATATATATAAATGAGGATAATGGAATGTAGTCAAATTAAAAGTGGGTGATGCTGAGGGAATTAGATTAGGAAATAAGACACTTAAAGTAGTAAAGGAGTTTTGCTATTTAGGAAGAAAAATAACTGATGATGGTCGAAGTAGAGAGGATATAAAATGTAGAATGGCAATGGCAAGGAAATCGTTTCTGAAGAAGAGAAATTTGTTAACATTGAGTATAGATTTAAGTGTCTGGAAGTCATTTCTGAAAGTATTTGTATGGAGTGTAGCCATGTATGGAAGTGGAACTTGGACGATAAATAGTTTGGACAAGAAGAGAATAGAAGCTTTCGAAATGTGGTGCTATAGAAGAATGCTGAAGACTGGATGGGTAGATCACATAACTAATGAGGAGGTATTGAATAGAATTGGGGAGAAGAGGAGTTTGTGGCACAACTTGAGAAAAAGAAGGGACCGGTTGGTAGGACATGTTTTGAGGCATCAAGGGATCACAAATTTAGCATTGGAGGACATCATGGAGGGTAAAAATCGTAGATGGAGACCAAGAGATGAATACACTAAGCAGATTCAGAAGGATGTAGGTTGCAGTAAGTACTGGGAGATGAAGAAGCTTGCACAGGATAGAGTAGCATGGAGAGCTGCATCAAACCAGTCTCAGGACTGAAGACCACAACAACAACAACAACAACAACAACTATATTTTTACCACCTACCTCTCCATACATAAGATTTTTGGTATCTGATATCAAAATATTTAATCACTTGACCAGTACATTAAACGACTGACAGACACACCCCTCCCCCCCTTCCACCCAACAAACATTGTTGAAGTGTAGTGGCTTGAATGTCTCAACAATACAGATATCTGTCCCATAGGTGAAACCACATTTGAGGAGTATCTTTGGAGAGGCCATGAGCAAATGTAGTTCCTGAAAAGGGTCAAGCAGCCTTTTCAATAGTTGCTCTGTAAAGACTCTGAATGACTAACTGATCTGGCCTTGTAACATTAGCCAACAAGGCCTTGCTCTGCTACCACTGTGAACAGCTGAAAACGAAGGGGGAAACTAAGGGTCAATATTTCTTCTGGAGGGCATACAGCGTTTCTGTTGGTTCAATGATGCTCCCATCCTTTTGGATAAAATAGTTCCCCATTCAGTCACTGGGTGGGAACTACTCAGGAGGATACCATCACCAGAACCATGGAAAGTCACACGGCTTAAACCGGTAGGGTTCTTACAGAATTTAAAAATGGAGATGGATAGGGTGAAGTTAGTAGAGGGAAATAGTGAACTTTGGTGGTACGAAGAAAAGAACTTTTGGTCAGGTGAATACAGTTATAAATAAAAAATAAAATATGTGTAATTCAGGAGCATGTTAGGTTTACCATATGTCTGGGATTAGTCCAAACACTCCTGGTTTTTTAATGCTGTCCAAAGTTGCAAAAATGTCTGGGGTTTGAGAATTTTATGACTGGTGAGGATTTTTCAAAATTTTTGACCTATCCGTTCAATATTGCATTTTTAAACATTCTCTCTCAGCTGACCTAGGAGAAAGCACTGACGATGAAAGGGAGGCATGGCTACTAGCTCCACTGCAATACGTCACTTAGTGATTTGATGACAAAAGGAACTCGTCTACACATCTTTGATCATTTTATCTCTGTTCGTTTTTTGTCTCATTGTTTTGCAATGGGCAAAAGAAAGTGTGCAATTAATGTTAACCCGCAACAGAAATACAAATGTCAACTTGTGTAATGGCGATAGCAACGAACGTGTTTATCATACACTATTGTCCTGTAGAATTTTCTTTCGAACATAAGGGAAAGGGTTATATTAAAGACCACATGAAAAAACTAGTGCTATTAATGCTACTGAAACATAAGAAGTTTTCTTAAAGCCGAAGGTGGGAATAACAGTGATCTGGACTGTGCTGCTAAAGAGGCTAAATTTTCATATCACGCTGCTAGACATGAACTCAGTTTCTAAACATAAGATGCACATCTAAACTGGTTAAAAGGTTATAGGATCAAAAATTTTAATTTGCTAACTTAGGCAGTTATTATGTCTAATGAAAAATAAAACTGAACAAAAAAGGTTTTATGTTTCAGTTAAGATTTTTTAGTAATTTCAAAAATATGTCCTGCATTGGACCCACGGTTAGCGACGTGTCTAATAACGAATAAGAAAATAGGAATGCAGGCAAATTACTATGGACAGCATAATGAACATACTATTGTAGCCAAAACAGACACAAAGTCAGCACCAACCACAGTAGGAATCAAAAGAATGTATACTGAGGTGGCAAAAGTCATGGGATAGATTGGTTGGTTTGGGGAAGGAGACCAGACAGCGAGGTCATCGGTCTCATCGGATTAGGGAAGGATAGGGAAGGAAGTCGGCCGTGCCCTTTGAAAGGAACCATCCCGGCATTTGCCTGGAGCGATTTAGGGAAATCACGGAAAACCTAAATCAGGATGGCCGGACGCGGGATTGAACCGTCGTCCTCCCGAATGCGAGTCCAGTGTCTAACCACTGCGCCACCTCGCTCGGTCATGGGATAGAGATATGCACACATACAGATGGGGATACTATCACATACACAAGGTTTAAAAGGGTAGTGGATTGGCAGAGCTGTCATTTGTAATCAGGTGATTCATGGGAAAATGTTTCCAAAATGGTTATGGCCACACAACATGGCCGAATCTGAACGCAGAGTGACAACTGATACGAGTGCCTTTGCTAACAGCATGACATCGCTTTCAGCACCTCTCCTGGTCTCATGATCATATATTGGGTGGATCCTACACTGGAAAACTGTTGCCTGGTCATGTGTTCCAGTCAGTTGGTAAGAACTGATGGTAGGGTTTGAGTGTGGTGCAGACACCACGAAGCCATGGACCCAAAATGTCAAGGCACTGTGCAAGGTGGTGGTAGCTCCATAATGGTTGGGGTTGCGTTTACAATGAAACGACTGGGCCTCCTGAATGTTCAGCCACTTGCAGACAATATGTGGCCATTCATGGACTTCATGTTCCCAAACAATGTTGGAATTTTTATGGATGACAAAGCACTGTGTCACCAGGCAACAATTGATCGCAACTAGTTTGGAGAACATTCTGGACAATTCAAGTGAATGGTTTGACAACCCAGATCACCCAAAACGAATCCCATCGAACACAGATCAGTTTGTGTACAAAATCCTTCAACCCTTTAGCAATTATGGACAGCTATAGAGGCAGCAAGGCTCAATATTTCTACAGGGGACTTCCAATTTGTTGAGTCCATGAGCTGCTGCACTATGGCGGGCAAAACGAGGTCCATCATGATATTAGGTGGTGTCGAACATCTTCAGTCATCTCACAAGGGGAGGCCTCGACATTGGGATGACTGTTTTACTTCAGATTTTCTACAACTTTAGTAGGCCATTACAGCAACATAATATGCAAGTAGTAAGGTGCACTACTCAGGCAATTCTGAGAAAATCACAAGAGAAGTTTTACCCTTCTATTACGTAACTGATGTATCTATGAGAAGGTGCCAGCCACAAGAAGTCATTGTGGTTACGGGGAAAGCGATCATGCTATCTAAGAGGGTCGTGGACGAGGTGACAGTTCAAATCCTGCTAACACTTATTTTTTAATCTATATGTTTTCATCGTTGATCACATTATTTAATTTATACGACATTTGAGAGGTAATGTAATGAAAAAACCCAGGTGCATTTTCTTGAGGTAGTTGTGAATTTCATTTGTTATTTTGCTATTTACTATTTGTAATTAAATCCCCCCCCCCCCCCTTCCACGAAACTTGCTGTTGGTGGGGAGGCTTGGGTGCCTCAGCGATACAGATAGACGTACCGTAAGTGCGACCACAAAGTAGGGGTATCTGTTGAGAGGCCAGACAAATGTGTGGTTCCTGAAGAGGGGCAGCAGCCTTTTCAGCAGTTGCAGGGGCAACAGTCTGGATGATTCACTGAACTGGCCTTGTAACACTAACCAAAACGGCCTTTCTGTGCTGGTACTGTGAACAGCTGAAAGCAAGGGGAAACTACAGCTAAAATTTTTCCTGAGGGCATGCAGCTTTACTGTATGGTTAAATGATGATGGCGTCCTCTTGGGTAACATATTCTGGAGGTAAAACAGTCCCCCATTTGGAACTCTGTGTGGGGACTACTCAGGAGGATGTTGTTATCAGGAGAAAGAAAACTGGCATTCTACGTATCGGAGCGTGGAGTGTCGGAACCCTTAATTGGGCAGGTAGGTTAGATAACTTAAAAAGGGAAATGGATAGGTTAAAGATAGATATAGTGGGAATTAGTGAAGTTCGGTGGCAGGAGGAACAAGACTTCTGGTCAGGTGAATACAGGATTATAAATACAACATTAAATAGGGGTAATGCAGGAGTAGGTTTAATAATGAATAAAAAAATAGGAGTGCGGGTAAGCTACTACAAACAGCATAGTGAAAGCATTATTGTGGCCAAGATAGACACGAAGCCCACGCCTACTACAGTAGTACAAGTTTATATGCCAACTAGCTCTACAGATGATGAAGAAATTGATGAAATGTATGATGAGATAAAAGAAATTGTTCAGGTAGTGAAAGGAGACGAAAATTTAATAGTCATGGGTGACTGGAATTCGACAGTAGGACAAGGAAGAGAAGGAAACATAGTAGGTGAATGTGGATTGGGGCTAAGAAATGAAAGAGAAAGCCGCCTGGTAGAATTTTGCACAGAGCATAACTTAATCATAGCTAACACTTGGTTCAGGAATCATGAAAGGTTATATACATGGAAGAACCCTGGAGATACTAGAAGGTTTCAGATAGATTTTATTATGGTAAGAAAGAGATTTAGGAACCAGGTTTTAAATTGTAAGACATTTACAGGGGCAGATGTGGACCCTGACCACAATCTATTGGTCAAGAACTGCAGATTAAAACTGAAGCAACTGCAAAAAGGTAGGAATTGAAGGAGAGGGGACCTGGATACACTGAAAGAACGAGAGGTTGTAGAGTGTTTCAGACAGAGCATTAGGGAATGACTGACAAGAATGGGGGCAAGAAATACAGTAGAAGAAGAATGAGTAGCTTTGAGAGATGAAATAGTGAAGGCAGCAGAAGATCAAGTAGGTAAAAAGACGAGGGCTAGTAGAAATCCTTAGGTAGCAGAAGATATGTTGAATTTAATTGATGAAAGGAGAAAATATAAAAATGCAGTAAATGAAGCAGGCAAAAAGGAATACAAACGTCTCAAAAATGAGATCGACAGGAAGTGCAAAATGGCTAAGCAGGGATGGCTGGAGGATGTAGAGGCATATCTCACTAGGGGTAAGATAGATACTGCCTACAGGAAAATTAAAGTGATCTTTGGAGAAAAGAGAACCACTTGCATGAATATCAAGAGCTCAGATGGAAAAACAGTTCTAAGCAAAGAGGGGGAAGCAGAAAGGTGGAAGGAGTATATAGAGGGTCCATACAAGGGCAATGTACTTGAGGCCATTATAATGGAAATGGAAGAGGATGTAGATGAAGAATAAATGGGAGATATGATACTGCATGAAGAGTTTGACAGAGCACTGAAAGACCTAAGCCAAAACAAGGCCCCGGGAGCAGACAACATTCCATTAGAACTACTGATAGCCTCTACCATCTGGTGAGCAAGATGTATGAGACAGGCGAAATACCGTCAGACTTCACGAAGAATATAATAATTCCAAACCCAAAGAAAGCAAGTGTTGATAGATGTGAAAATTACTGAATTATCAGTTTAATAAGCCATGGCTGCAAAATACTAACACGAATTCTTTACAGATGAATGGAAAAACTGGTAGATGCCGACCTCGGGGAAGATCAGTTTGGATTCTGTAGAAATGTTGGAACACGTGAGGCTATGCTGACCATACGCCTTATCTTAGAAAATAGATTAAGGAGAGGCAAACCTACGTTACTAGCATTTGTTGACTTAGAGAAAGCTTTTGACAATGTTGACTGGAATACTCTCCTTCAAATTCTGAAGGTGGCAGGGGTCAAATACAGAGAGCAAAAGGCTATTTACAATTTGTACAGAAACCAGATGGCAGTTATAAGAGTCGAGGGACATGAAAGGGAAAAAGTGGTTGGGAAGTGAGCGCGACAGGGTTGTAGCCTATCACTGATGTTATTCAACCTGTATATTGAGCAAGTAGTAAAGGAAACAAAAGAAAAATTCGGAGTAGGAATTAAAATCCATGGAGAAGAAATAAAAACTTTGAGGGTCGCCGATGTCATTGTAATTCTGTCAGAGACAGCAAAGGACCTGGAAGAGCAGCTGAACGAAATGGGCAGTGTCTTGAAAGGAGGATATAAGATGAACATCAACAAAAGCAAAACAAGGATAATGGAATGTAGTCGAATTAAATCGGGTGATGCTGCAGGAATTAGATTAGGAAATGAGACGCTTAAAGTTGTAAATGAGTTTTGCTATTTGGTGAGCCAAATAACTGATGATGGTCGAAGTAGAGAGGATATAAAATGTAGACTGGCAATGGCAAGGAAAGTGTTTCTGAAGAGAAATTTGTTAACATCGAGTATCAATTTAAGTGTCAGGAAGTCTTTTCTGAAAGTATTTGTATGGAGTGTGGCCATGTATGGAAGTGAAACATGGACGATAAATAGTTTGGACAAGAAGAAAATAGAAGCTTTCGAAATGTGGTGCTACAGAAGAATGCGGAAGATTAGATAGGTAGACCACATAATTAATGAGGAGGTATTGAATAGAATTAGGGAGAAGAGAAATTTGTGGCACACCTTGACTAGAAGAAGGGATCGGTTGGTAGGACATGTTCCGAGGCATCAAGGGATCACAAATTTTGTATAGGAGGGCAGCATGGAGAATAAAACTGGAAGAGGGAGCCCAAGAGATGAATACACTAAGCAAATTCAGAAGGATGTAGGTTGCAGTAGGTACTGGAAGATGATGAAGCTTGCACAGGATAGAGTAGCATGGAGAGCTGCATCAAACCAGTCTCTGGACTGAAGACCACAATAACAACAATTAAATTTTCAAGTATGAGGGACATGCTTGGGAAGCCCAACTCAAATCTCGATACATAATAATGTGAATGATGTCATTCGCAATCAGTAATACAGTACATCACAATGTGCCAGACCCTAAGAGTAATGTACAATTACTCGTTGGATGTGTTCTCGACATCACACGCTGCAGGATGGTATTAGTCATACAGACATGGAAAACATAAATGGATACTTAATGCAAACAGACTTTTTTTTCATTGCGTTACCTCTCAAATGTCGTATAAATTAAATAATATGACCAGTGATAAAGAAAAGATTAATAATAAGTCTGAGTGGGAGTTGAACTGTTGCCTCATAGATGTTCATCTTAAGAAGGTTGAACACTGGTCACTTGACCACCATGAACTCTAGTGTCCAACACCTAAGCAGCCACAAATAGACAATTAAAAATTCTGTTGCAATTTTTTCAGAAATTCCAGAGTCGTGCACACTACTACTTGTGCATTATGTTGTTTTAATGGCCTACTACAGGTGTACAAAGTCTGGAAAAACCTGTTATCCCAATGTCGGGGCTTCCCCTTGTCAGTGTACAATGAGCTAAACGGAATTATTCATGTAGTTAAGAGAGAGAGGAAAATTTATTTGTGATGGAAGACTGAAATTCAATAGCAGAAAATGGAAGAAAAGAAGGAATAAAGAGGAACCCACATTATAGAATTTTGCACAGAGCCTAATTTATTCAGTATTGACACTTGGTTTAAGAATCATGTAAGGATGTTGTATACATGGAAGACAAACTGGGAAGTTTCAGATTGATAATACAAAGGTACAGCAGAGATTGTGAAACTACATTTTAAACCGTAAGACATTTCCAGGAGCAGATGTGGATTCTGACCATAATTTATTGATTACGAACTGTAGATTAAAAGTTAAGAAATTGTAAAATGGTAGACAATTAAGGAGGTGAGACCTGGATGAGTTGAAAGAATCAGAGGTTATTGAGAGTTTCGAACGGAGCATTAACTAATATTAGACTGTAGCACTAGAAGGGAATAGAGTAAGAGACAAATGGTTAACTTAAAGAGAGATGAAATAGCAGAGGTACCATAGCATCAATTGGATAAAAGAGGTGAGACGTAGTAGAAATCCTTGAATAACACGAGAAATATTGACTTCAATTGAGAGAAGGCAAAATTATAAAAAAATGCAGCAAATGAAGCACGTGAAAAGGAATAGAAACGTCTACATATTGAGACTAATACAAAATGGCTAAGCATGAATGGCTACAGGAGAAATGCAAGGCTGTAGAAGCACGTACAACTAAGACACTGACTGATCGATACCAGCTATAGAAAAATTAAAGAGAATCAACAGTCTGAATATCAAGAGCTCAGATGGTGAAAGAGAATTAAACAAATTACAAAAAGTGGAATGAATATATACAGGCTTACAAGTAGAGAAATGGACCTGAAGACAATATTATTGAAAAAGAAGAGGAATTACATGAAGGTGAGATGGGAGATATGACACCACGAGAAGAATTTGACAGATGTAGTAAGTCAGAACCATGCCCCTGGAGTTGTTGACATTCCCTCAGAATTATTGAGATCTTTGGGGGAAACAGCCATGACAAACCATTCCACCTGGTGTGCAAGATATGACACAGGTAAAATACCCTCAAAGATTCGGGAAGAATGTAGTAATTCACATTACAAATAAACCAGGTGGTGATAGGTGAGAGTATTACTGATCTATCAGTTTAGTAAGTCATGGATGCAAAATACTGAGAAATTATTTACAGAAGAATGGGAAAAATGCTAGAAGCTGACCTCCGGGAAGATAAGTTTGGATTTCAAAGAAATGTTGACACTACATATTTTAGAAGGCACATTCAAGAAAGACAGATCATCATCTAGGCCTATAGCATTTGTAGATTTACAGAAATCTGACAATATTGATTAGATTATGTACACAAACTTAAATTTTTAAGACAGCAGGGATACAATAGGAAGAGAAGGGTCTGTGGGAAGGAATGTAACAAAATACTATTTTTATTTGTTCTGTGATAATGTGGGCACAGTAGGATTATTATTCCTTGGAATGTGACAAAAAAAAAAGAATGTTTGTTACTCCATGGTTATTGTAAGTCACGTTTCAGTGTGTGCACAATAAGAAAACAAAATAAAAAAAACCTAAGTTAAACTGAGTTCTTGATGAACATGTTGTTGTTGTTGTTGTCGTCTTCAGTCCTGAGACTGGTTTGATGCAGCTCTCCATGCTACCCTATCCTGTGCAAGCTTCTTCATCTCCCAGTACTTACTACAACCAACATCCTTCTGAATCTGCTTATTGTATTCATCTCTTGGTCTCCCTCTACGATTTTTACCCTCCACGCTGCCCTCCAATGCTAAATTTGTGATCCCTTGATGCCTCAAAACATGTCCTACCAACCGGTCCCTTCTTCTTGTCAAGTTGTGCCACAAACTCCTCCCCAATTCTATTCAATACCTCCTCATTAGTTATGTGATCTACCCATCTAATCTTCAGCATTCTTCTGTAGCACCACATTTCGAAAGCTTCTATTCTCTTCTTGTCCAAACTATTTATTGTCCATGTTTCACTTCCATACTCCCGGGGCCTTGTTTCGACTCAGGTCTTTCAGTGCTCTGTCAAACTCTTTACGCAGTATCGTATCTCGCATTTCATCTTCATCTACACCCTCTTCCATTTCCATAATATTGTCCTCAAGTACATCGCCCTTGTATAGACCCTCTATATACTCCTTCCACCTTTCTGCTTTCCCTTCTTTGCTTAGAACTGGGTTTCCACCTGAGCTCTTGATATTCATACAAGCGGCTCTCTTTTCTCCAAAGGTCTCTTTAATTTTCCTGTAGGCAGTATCAATATGAACATAAGCAGTACCTATATGAACATAGTGTGCAACAAATTGGTAACTCTGATGTCACTGGCAAGACAATAGTATTTCCAATATAATTCGCATCAAAATTTTCAGTGTGTTTTTATTTTTAAACTCGAACTTGTCACCCACTGTGTTAGAAAAATACACAATATGTCAACAATAGTGTAAATGAAGGGAACAATCTAGAATGTCAGCTGGAAACTGATAAGGTTAGCATTAACCTACCACTGATTTGCACAGAGATGCCAGACATCTGGTTTTGTCAAGCCAAAGTGCAATTTACAATTGCTGGTATAGCTATGGAGGTGACTAAAGTAAACTATTTTCTTGCTCAGATGCAGCAAAATTTGTTGAAAATGTATGGGATATTGCTAGAAGTGACAAGAACAATAAACATCCCACAAAAAAAAAAGGAACACCATTCATACATGCGGACCTCAGTAACTTGGCACGTGTTTTTAAGAGTTGACCCAGTGAAAAAGACAGAATCTCAATATGAAGGCCAGATGTAGTGAAGTCTTTTGGACTTACAGTGGTAGACCAGATAAACAATATTGAGACTAATTGATTAAAACCTGATGAATGAGAATGATAAATGGACTGAAGGCATTCCAGTTGAACCGTCAGCCCTGGACCAATAATCAGACTCAACAGAGGGTGACAAACCAAGAGGAACAACAAGATCTTGTTGTGAAACTCAATTTCCAGCAAGATTACTTAAAGTCCTGAACTGAAAATGCTACTGAGAAGGCAGTCATGTGGGAACATGACAAAGTACTATCAGTAGATGTATGTGTTTGTAAAGTGTGTGCCATAATAATGTTGGCATAATAGCATTGTTATTCCTTGGAATTTATCAAAAATAGAAAGTTGTTACTTTATGGTTATTATAAATCACATTTCAGTGTATGCCCGATAAGAAAATAAATGGAAAAATCTAAATTAAACTGAGTTCTTAATGAATGTAGATTGCAACAAGTCATTTATAACTTATACAGAAATCATACTGCACTTATAACAGTTGAAAGACTTGAAAGGAAAGCAATAATTGAGAAGAGAGTAAGACAAAGTTGAAGCACACCCTTGATTATGGTCAATCTGTGCAATGAGCAAGCAGTAAAGGAAACCATACATAAACTAAGGAAGAACTTAAGTTCAGATAAAACGAATAAAGATCTTGAGGTTTGCCGATGACATTGTAATTCTGTCAGAGACAACAAAAAACTTGGAAGACCAGATGATAGGAGTAGACTGTGTCAAAAGAGGTGGGTCAACGGAAGCGTCTGATTCCACCTGTCTGCCGCGGAGTTTTCAATTGCTTGTGTTTGTAGATGTCGTCTTGTTGTGATTGATGGCATCCTGTGTGTGTGTGTTTCTGGGATGGCCGGCCAAAATTTGGTAAGAAATTATGTTTTTGGGTCTATTTTTCTCGAGTTCTAATGTTTCGTGTATTTATTGTGTAGTGAATGTGTTTTAATTTACATAGGGATGTTTGAGTTTTTAATTTCTGAGGTGTTGTGGTTTAGGTTTTGTTTTTCATAGTTGTAGGTGTTGGTTTTTTTGTATCAGTAGTAATAATTGACCTATATACGTCAAGGGAAATGACCGATTCCAATTTTCATATTTTTATATGTAGGTATAGGTGTTTTGGTACTGTCAGGTGTGGTCAAGGGAAATGTCTTACTGCAATTTCCATAGTTTTTGGCTGTAGGCGTTGATGTTTCGGTATCGTCAGTGGCCGTTGACCTATATAGGTCAAGAGAAGTGTCCGATTCCTGTAGATTTTGTAATTATTTATACGTATTTTCGTGTTTATTGCCGTGTGTCTGTAGTGACATAGGCACCATATTGGAGATGCTTAGAATAGCCTATTCCGCCATATTGATGTAGGGGTCAAAGCAGACAGGTGGAATCTGACACTTACGTATTCCCAGAGAGGTTATAAGATGAGCATCAACAACAGCAAATCAAAAGTAACAGAATGTAGCAGTCGAATTAAATTGGACAATGCTGAAGGAATTACATTATATTTATCTTATTAGGACACCAAAACAAGTGATGATGCCCAAAGCAGAGCAAGTGTAAAATGCAGACTGGCCACAGCGTGGGAAGCACTTCTGAAGAAGAGGATTTTGTTAAAATTGGATATAAATTTAAATCTTGGGAAGGTTTTTTTTTTTTTTTAAAGTTTCTTAACTTAGACAATTAGCATTTCAGCCCAAAAATTATAGAAGCTTTGGAAATGTTATGCCACAGAGGACTGATGACAATGTGTAACGAATAAGATGGTACTGTATCAACTGGAGGAGGAAAAAAACTTATGACACTATTTGACTACAACAAGGAATCAATTAACAGGACACATTCAGAGGCATCAACAAATTGTCAATTTGGTACTGAAGGGAGTGTGGGGTGTAACAATAGCAGAGCGAGACCGAGGGATGAAAACATTTAACAGGTTCAAATGGTTCTTTGGAGATGTAGAGCCTTGGACAAGATAGACAAGCAAGTATAGCTGTGTTAAATAAGTCTTCAGATGGAAGACCACAATACTTGTACATAGGAATGCATTTGTAAATTACAGCACACAGCCATATTCCAAATACAAATGAAGCTTACTACTTGTTAACTTATTCATTAGAATATGTCTTACCACCACCCCCTCCCAATTTTTTTTACAGTTTCTGTTCATTACTATGATTTTCCTTGCTGTATTTCTATTCAGTTTTGAAGGTATGAAAGTATCTTTACCAATATTCTGAACTGTTCTTCCTTCTACTATCCAGTGCGTAATCCTTCCATTCCCATACAGTACAAATCTTTGAGTTACAGGTACAGACTTTCACTATAAATGTTTCTTCCTCAAAAGAAATTTTATAAAATGTAAAATTATTTTAAAGTTTTGAGCCAATATTTATTTCTTTACAAGCCACGAGCATGAAAAACCTACTAAATGATAGAAGCAGCTAATCATGTAGCTTTATCCCTACTTTTTATAATCATGTTGCAAACTAATAATGCTAGTTCACATAATCACTTGTGAGAAGATCCATCTCAAAACAAATATGTATTCTGAAAAATTTACAAGTCATGGCATGTAGCCTATACCCCCCACACTCACTCATGTAACTTTAGGTTTCATAGACACTTCCCAATTAAACATTTCATAAACTGAATATTTCATAGTTTTTACTAAAGCATTTAGAAAGGAATACGCAATATCCAAAGTTTATAAAACATGTATGTAACACAAGCAGTAATAGTACTACAATGAACTGTCAGCCTATTTATTATTCATCCATACAACATTACAGTTACCATTTGATGTTAGTACTAAATAATATTCTGCAAGGGCATAACAGCAAATGAATAATACTAGCCTATACAAAAATACAAATAGTGACTGCCTAAAATGTCAGCGCTTTTTAATTTGTTGACAGAACCTGCTACAACCCATGAATGCAAGGCCAGAAAGCACTGTATAAAAATGTATGTGTATTGTGCCTCAGGGTAAAACGTCAGAATAATGAACATTAAGCTATGGGGGGATGTAAAGTTAAGAATAGCGTAAGATAACTAGCATGTTTTGTGGAAATTCTTGAACGTCTTTCTGAATATCGACAAGTTCTAGTTTACGTTGAAATGTCAGATTCAGGGAATGATGACGAAAACGAAACAAAGCAATGAACTAAGGTACTAGATGAATAACATGAAATGGGCTACGATAGATAACAAATGATGCCGATGGACATCAACACTCACATTACAACAGAAATAACTAATAAGGCACCATTACAAAGGAACGTAACATTTGCAAGCACTTGGAGAGCAGTGAGGCGTACACATATTAACCTCTTTTGGAACTATTCGCCCTACGCAGAACGATTTTAGGTTACTCCTAACAACGCTGATCTAACGTAAGAAAAGAAAATTCAATAGCTATACACAAGTTACATGCAGCACGACGAAGACAACACGTTAACCTATGTAACATAGCCCTGTCACGAAAGCGCGAAGCAGCACTCCACCTTTACACATTAAAATTATATGAAGTACAAGATGCAGGAAACATTCACATCACATATGCAAGCTGTGTTATAGGGTATTCGAAAGAGTGCTAAATATCTGCTAGCGGGCCAACAAAGCATGGCCTACCAACCGCTGCAAAATTCCTGAACAGTACACGTGCTATGGATTTACTGTGTCTAATTACAGCTGACATCGTATAGTCTATAGTTTTCGGATATTACAATAACGTTGCCTTATTTCATGCCTTTTCACTGTTTTGGAGCTCGGATTCTCCGACCACGTTGTCACTCATTTTTTTGTATGTACACAAATTCACAGATACACACACGCGTACAGTTATCACTCTTCGTCATTCAACATTTACGCAATGTAGTCTTGCCAACATAGGAGCTGAGGCGAGCAGTTTACATCACTCAACGCAGAAAATTCTTGCGTCAGTTTGTTCTCTCGGTCGATCAGTAACGCCATATTTAACTCGATATCAGGAATAACTTCGTGTTCTGGAATAAACATATTTGTTCCAAAAACTGATCTAAATGTCGTTCAAGAAATCATTTTTATGTTTTTTATACCGGTACCGGTAACTTAAGACTACCGTAAGCTCGAGGTATCGAAACAAAATTTTGGTCTTGTGGGCGTACGCAAATGGTTGCTGAATAGTTTCGCACATCGATATGTGTAAGCATTTTTTCCGTGTGGAACTATGCACTGTTATTTGCCTTTCTACAACTAGTGAAAGCTGTGTTTCAGGGTATAGTTTATGTTATTAAACTAATTCAAAAATTAGCACAAAGTTCAACCACGAAAAATGCTCATTGGCATGTCAACATAGCATAACTGGACCAAAACTTTGGAGTGCTGAGAGGCTTCGGCCTCATATTCCTGGATAGTTTCACGGAACGTTTCTCTGCGCTTTTATGCGTTTTAATACAGTGTTCCTTTCAGCATGAGAACGCCAAAACGATATAGAGTTTATTTAAAAATATACCTCCTCATTTCGGCACTTGAGAAAGTGACTCGACTGTTAATGTATCCAGAAAAAATGTAAGGCAAACGTTTTTGTGTTAACCTTACCCTATGCGTACCGGTACTTATTTGTTGTTATATGTGTCAAAGTATATAAATGTGCTGAAGCATATAGATAAACTGCAAAACTTCACTGACCTATAAATTCGTTTTATATAAGCAGCACACCCAGCTGTAGCACGAAAAAGAAGAGAACGAACGGAAAAAGGCGAATATGTTTCTCTTTAAACGATTCTAACAGAAAAGTGGGGAATCAACTGCCTCAACCCTCCTCATTCCGCCTTCCTCACTGAAAATTTTGGCATGCGAACATATCACGCTTTTTCAACACACTTAAAATTCCGATCCAAATGGCGCCCTCCCCTATACATGTTTGCCGGTCTGGTAGGATCCAGACCCCTCCCCCCCCTCCTCAAACGTCAGCATGGTCTTCATGTTCACTTTTTGCACTCCTACAGGAGCATTTTTCCTCTGGTTCCCTTCTTTTTCTTGGTACATTAGGGTGTGCTGCTTATGTAAGACGCATTATAGAGGTCAATAACGTTTTGACAGTTATATATGTACAGACATTTATATACTTTGAAATGCATAAACAAGTAAGTACACGTAGTATAAGGTTAACACAAAATCGTTTGTTTTATATCTGTTTATATACTTTGCTAACATGACAATAGCTGGGGGGGGGGGGGGCTGATAGGGGTGGCACTGTGGGGCAATGGTCTGTGTTAAAGTACCAACGCTCTGTCCTAACAAATACAACAACTAAGATAAAATGCTAAGTTGCTAAGTAAATTACTTGTTTATAATATGATATAATGAAAAAAGTACTACAAGTGTAGTGACATCTAAGTACCTCCGAATTAACTGCAATTTGTTACAATCAAATATACTAATTCTTTATTTTACCCATAGCCAGGTATTTTAACTATGTTTTGGGAGCTTTGTCCATATTGTAATCTATGGTACAGGAAATCCCCTTTTAAACTAAAGTGAGCGAATTAGAGGTAATTTGTCTGTGATATTGGTTAGTGTAATGTAGGTACAGTGTCTCAGTCAGTTAGCGACACAGTTGTTTATTTATTGCTGTGAACTGCAGATTGAGTGATTTTTCGATGGATACACGGGCTTTCTTTAGCAAAAACCAAAGAGTTGAAAAGAAACATTATCTCGAAGAACGTTATTCCTCAAAACAGATGGAAGCACGAGATATGATTACTTCTCCCAATCCTATGGAAACGAGTTCAGTTGAAATATGTTGGTGGTGTTGGCTATGCCATTCCTTCTGATATTACACAAGTCGGAGAACCAATAAAGTAAATTATTTTAGACATACACACATCAAAAAATGTGTTGCATCACCTTGGTTCCAAGCACTCCTGAACACTGACCTCGAATGTGTATATTGTATTAATAACACAGTCCCTTTGATTGTTGATAAACGTCATTTTACCCGGACAAAGATGTACAAACACCACAAATGTGGAGTGCCTACGTGATGGAGTGGCTAAGACAACCGATTAACTGCAGTCATAACACTAGGAAGGAAGTACACTACTGTTCTGTGTGTAGTTCCGTCTTGCCTAGTAGGTCAGTTCCAGAGTTAGATCGTATCAGCACTGTTTCGTTGTGTCAGGAAGGGCTCTTATCGAGGAAAGTTTCCAGATGTCTCAGAACGAACCAAAGCGATGTTGTTCGGACATGGATGAGGTACAGAGATACTGGATCTGTCGATGACTTGCCCCACTCAGGCCGCCCAAATGATACTGCTGCAGCTGAAGATTTTAGATTAGATTAGATTAGATTTTCATTCCATAGATCCGTACTGAGGAGATCGTGGATGTGAAACATGTCACTGAAGACAGCTACTTAAGGATTTCAGCTCGGAGGAACCCTGAGAGGAAAGTCATCTTGCTGAATAATAAACTGTGCGAAATAAACTGCATGATGTGCAACTTCACTCCCGACATCCATGATAAGGTCCAATTTTGACACCTAGACATCATGTAGCGCGGTACAGATGGGCCCAACAGCATGGTGAGTGAACGCAATCTGCGACATGACTGCGAATAAAGCAGTGACCCGAATATAGAATAAATCTCCTTTACTTTACGTCGATGGTCGCAAATTTTTTGTCATCAGACTACTGGTTTTGGTCTATAATGACCATCTTCAGATCTGCAGCAAAACATGGGAAAACATAAGTACACTAGCAGATTGTCCGCAGCTTAAAACAGTAAAATAGATTATAATGAAAAGTACTACTGACATACATGTACATTTGTGCGATTTGATTATATAGAGGCGTACCTGTTTTATAAAAACGTGTCCTAATGTACTGAAGCCATAGTGGTATCGTCAAATGTTAACCACAAAATTAGCACCAGCATCGTTATATATATGTGAATAACAGTCTGATGACAAAAAGTTCGTGACTGTAGACGTAAAGTAAAGGAAATTTATGTTGAGTGAACTCGGCAGAATTGACATCAAGCTCTATTCACAGATGAGACTCGCACATACCTTCAACCAGACAATAGTCAGAGGCATATTTGGACGTAGTGTGGTCAGTCTGAACGTTTTAATCACACTGTCCAGCGCGTGCAGCAAGGTGGTGGTTCCCTGAATTTTTGGGGAGGCATTACGTGGGACGAACGTACGCCATTGCAGGTCATTCAAGGCACTCAAACAGCTATACGATACAGGAGTGACAACCTCCGATGAACAGTGCAACCATATCGGCAGAAATTGAGAGAAGTATTCGTCATAATGGACGACAATTCTCGAGCTCATAGTGCACATCTTGTGAATGTGTTCCTTCATGTTAACGATATTGTTAGATTAGAATGGCGAGTGTGTTCTCCACGCATGAACCCTATCGAAAGTGCCTAGGATACATTGAAAAGGGCGGTTTTTGGATGAGATGACCCACCATCCGCACTAAGTGATGTACGCCGAATCACCGCTGATGAATGGGACAATCTGGACCAACAGCGCCTTGATGATGTAGTGGACAGTATGCTACGACGAATAAAGGCATGCATCAACGCGAGAGGACGTGTACCGGGTGTTAGAGGTACTGATATATGCTGCGATTTGGAACACAAATTCAGAAAGTTTGGAGTATTGTTGTATAACTTGCAATTTTTTGTTTTCATGAGCAATAACGGGAGCTGAAATGTTGTTTTTGTATATCTCTCTTCCATTTTTATGTAAAGGGTCAGGAACTCCTAGAACTGCTGTGATGCAACACTTTTTTAGATGTGTATCCAAAAGAAAATAACAGGGCCTTTGTAGCGGACTGGTTCAAACGCTATAAACGACTGCAGTTGTCTGTCGAGAGATTGCTGCTTTTTTGCTATCCTTGACAGCAGGTTTTTAACTCTTGGAAGCAAACAGAGTTCTAACACTTCAACAGTATTCAGAAACTGGAAGAAAGCCCTGATTCAAAAACTAATTTTCCAAAACACGAAAAATCTATTTCTCAAACACAAATAATTGCAATGTGGCAGGGAAAATTACATAGAATATCTACAACTAGCAGTGTTGAGATGTAGATACATCAAAAAGTATTAGGGAAGAAACAAGTATTACTTGAAATCTATTACTGAAGTAATACACTTGCTAGTTGTAAACGAATAAGCTTTGCATGGAAATTATGTTTTGGAGGGAAGAAAAAAATTCAAAATTTCTTTGAAAAACGTGCCTGAAAGATAAGAATTTGAAAGAGGCTGGCAGTCATATACCACAAAATGCAACACATCCTTCACTTGAAATTCAAAAACAAATAATTCAAGAAAAACATACATATTAAACATATTAAGGAATCTGACGCAAACTGGTTTACTCTAAGGGAAGATGGGACGAAAGATACTCTCAGAGTAACACTTGCAAGCTACTTACTCAATTATTTGCTGAATGTATTACAGTCTCTATTTTTCTCTACAGTTTTTACCCTCTACAGCTCCCTCTAGTGCCATCAAAGTTATTCCTTTATATCTTAACTCTTACCAGATATCCTATCACCATTCCCCTTCTTCTGGTCAGTGTTTTCCATATATTCCTTTCCTTACCGATTGTCTGGAGAATCCCCCATGCCTCACCTTATCAGTTTACCTAATTTTCAACATTCTTTTGTAGCACCACATCTCAAATGCTTTAATTCTCTTTTTTCTGGTTTTCCCAAAGTCCATGTTTCACTACCATACAATGCTATGTTCCAAACGCACATTCTCAGAAATTTCTTCAACAAATTAAGGTCTATGTTTGACACTAATAAACTTCTTTTAGCCAGGAATGCCAGTACCAGTCTGGTTTTTATGTTCACCTTGCTGCGTCTGTCATTTTTGTTTTGTTTTTTTGCACCTTATGTAGCAGAATTCCTTAACTTCACCTGCTTTGTGATCACGAATCTCCATTTTAAGTTTCTCGCTGTTCTTTTTCAGCTACTTCTCATTACTTTCGTCTTTCTTCGATTTATTCTCAATCCATATGTTGTACTCATTAGAATGTTCGTACATCATATTCCATAATTCCCCTTCACTTTCATTGGGGATAGTAATTCATAAGTGAATATTATCACTGATACCCTGTCATCTCGAATTTTAATTCCACTCTTGACTTACTTGACTTAATTCCTTTGGCCCCTATGGGGGCATAGGGCATCCAGGAGAACTCGCCATCCGTCTCTGTCTTTGGCCATTTGCCTCAATTTTGCCCAGGTCTTGCCAACTCTTTTTGCTTCCCCTTCCACTGTCCTCTTCCATGTGCCCCTTGGTCTTCCTCTCCTCCTTGTTCCCTGGGGATTCCATTCCAATGCTTTTTTCTCGATGGCTCCATCTGGTTTTCTCAAGGTGTGCCCCAACCAGCCCCACTTTCTCTCTCGTATCTGGTCTTCTACAGGTATCTGGTTTGTTATTCGCCAGAGCTCCTCATTACATATTTTTTCTGGCCACCAGATATTCATGATGCGTCGAAGACATCTATTTATGAAGCTTTGTAACTGGGTTGTTATCTTTTTATCCATTTTCCAGCTTTCACTGGCGTACAGAAGGACAGCCTTCACATTTGTATTAAAAATACGGATTTTTGTTTTGTATGTGATATTTCTATTTTTCCATATTGGATATAATTGTATGAAGGCAGCATTTGCCTTTTTAATGCGGTTTTTCACGTCATCTCCAGCTCCACCATCTTCTGCCACTATACTACCCAGATACAGGAATGAGTTGACAGTCTCCACTCGCTGCTCACCTATTAACAGACGCACCTCCATGTTACCTGAATTTACTCTCATTTCCTTTGTTTTGCCTGTATTTATCTTGAGGCCAGCAGTCTCTGCTTCTTCTTTCAGCAAGTTTAATTTAGCTTGCATATCAGTCAGCCTTGGAGCTAAAAAACTATGTCGTCTGCAAAATCCAAATCCTCCAGACGTTCGTGGATCCCCCACTGGATTCCTCGTTTCCTGCCTGCTGTGACTTTTGAACCTTTCTTTTATTTCCATCATCGCTTCTGCAATGTAGAGAATGAAAAGTAGGGGCGAGAGACTACATCTTTGTCTTACATCCTTTTTAATTTGAGTACTTCATTCTTGATCTCCAGCTCTTATTGTTGCCTCTTGGTTCTTTTACATATTATATATTGCGCGCCTTTCCCCATATAGTTCTCAGAATTTCGAACACCTTGCGCCATTTGACACTGTCGAACACTTTCTCCCGTCGACAACTAATATTAAAGTTTGTTGATTTTTCTTTAGTCTTGCTTCCATTATCAACCACAACGTCAGAATTGCCTCTCTGGCGCCTTTACCTTTCCGAAGCCCAAATAGATTCTTATCTAACATCTCCTCTGCTTTCTTTACCATTCATCTGTATATTATTCGTGTCACGAACTTGGATGCATGAGCTGTTAAGTTGACTGTGCGATAATTCTCGCACTTATCGGTTCTTGCAGCCTTCGCAATTGTATGGACTATGTTTCTCCGAAAGTCTGATGGTATATCGTCTGATTCACACATTCTACACACCAACGTGAATAGTCGTTTTGTTGCCACCTCCTCACAGTGATCTTAGAAATTCTCATGAAATGTTATTTAGCCGGCCGGTGTGGCCGTGCGGTTAAAGGCGCTTCAGTCTGGAACCGCGTGACCGCTACGGTCGCAGGTTCGAATCCTGCCTCGGGCATGGATGTGTGTGATGTCGTTAGGTTTAAGTAGTTCTAAGTTCTAGGGGACTTATGACCACAGATGTTGAGTCCCATAGTGCTCAGCGCCATTTTGTTATTTATCCCTTCTGCCTCATTCGATCTTAAGTTTTCCAAAGCTCTTTGAAATTCCAATTCTAATGCTGGATCCCCTATCTCTTCCGTATCGGCTCCCTTTCTTCTACTACCACGCCATCAGACAAGTCCGCCTCCTTAAACAGGCGTTCAGTGTACACATTACACCTACCCGGTCTCTCCTCTGCATTTAACAGTGGAGTTCCCATTGCACTCTTAATGTTACCGCCCTTTATTTTAATTTCACCGAAGGTTGTTTGCACTTTTCTGTATGCAGTCAGTACTTCCGACCATCTTTTCTTTTCCAATTTCTTCACATTTTTCATGCAGCCATTTCGCCTTAACATCCCTGCACTTTATATTTATTTCATTCCTCAGTGATTTGTGTTTCTGTATTCCTGAATTTCTCTAACCATTTTTGTACTTTCATCGATCAGTTGAAGTATTTCTTTTGTTACCCACGGTTTCTTCGCAGTTAACTTCCTTGCACCAATGTTTTTCTTTCCAACTTCTGAGCTATTTCTTATTGTAGTATATATATCCTCAGAGAACTTCAAGCATACCTCTTCATTCCTTAGTACTTCCGTATCCCATTTCTTTGCAAATTTATTCTTCCTGAATGGTCTCTTAAAACTTCAGCCTACTCTTCATCACTAGTAAATCGTGATCTGAGTCGATATCTTCTGGTACGTCTTACAATCCACTATCTGATTCCGGGATCTCTGCCTGACCATGACGGAATCTAAATGAAATCTTGCCGCATCTTTCGGCGTTTTCCTCTTGTGATTATTGAACTGAGTATTCGCTACTACTAGCAGAAATTATGGCAGGGGTCAATTAATCTTTCCCCTCTCTCATTCCTAGTACTAAGCCTGTATTCATCTGTAAACCTACCTTCTACTCCCTCCCCTACAATCGCATTCGTTTCCACCATGACTATTATATTTTCGTCGCCCTTTATGTACTGAATTACGCATTCAATCAAGAATGGAAAAGTAAACTGAGGCTGCATTAGGTGGCGCTCGCTGTATTGCAGTAGTTCGAGTAACGAAGATTTTTGTGAGGTAAGTGATTTGTGAAAGGCATAGGTTAATGTTAGTCAGTGCCATTCTTTTGTAGGGATTATTGAAAGTCAAATTGCGTTGCGCTAAAAATATTGTGTGTCAGTTTAGTGTTGATCAGAATAGGTAAAGAGCGAAATGTCTGAGTACGTTCAGTTCTTCTTAGATGTTTGAAAATCAAATAATGTAAGAGGTTTACCAGCACAGTAATTCATAAATTTTTCTAAGGGGATGTTTCATATGTCGACCCTTAGCCGAGGATACCTCACCGGAATCTTCTGATTTTTTCTTGTAGTTTGTGTAATTAGTGTAGCTATTGTTTATTGCTAGCGTGTAAGTATAGAGAGAATATCCTTTGTAGTTGTAGTTTTTCATTGTTGTACAGTAAAACAGTTGTGGTATGCATGTAGATTTGCACCAAGTATTTCGCAGCTGCGCTTGCAATTAACGAGATATTATTTTCAGTGCTATGCTAATGTGTTTTCTTGTTTTTGCTCTTCAAGTTGTGCTTTTCTTGTTGTTGTTGTTGTTGTGGTCTTCAGTCCTGAGACTGGTTTGATGCAGCTCTCCATGCTTACAGTAAAGCTGCATGCCCTCGGGAAAAATTACGGCCGTAGTTTCCCCTTGCTTTCAGCCGTTTGCAGTACCAGCACAGCAAGGCCGTTTTGGTTATTGTTACAAGGCCAGATCAGTCAATCATCCAGACTGTTGCCCTTGCAACTACTGAAAAGGCTGCTGCCCCTCTTCAGGAACCACACGTTTGTCTGGCCTCTCAACAGATACCCCTCCGTTGTGGTTGTACCTACGGTACGGCTATCTGTATCGCTGAGGCACGCAAGCCTCCCCACCAACGGCAAGGTCCATGGTTCATGTGAAATACGTGATAATTATGGCGTGTGAAAAACGTAACACTAGGCTCCAAAATAAACTGAGAAATGATAGTGACGACGATTGTAGCTTATCAGCACTACCCTGTAATGAATTAACAGACATTCAACGTAGTAATTTGGTAATTGTGCATAGGGAAATGGAGTGGGCGGCAAATTATGGTGTAGACAGTGAAACAATTAGTGAACAGGGAAGCATTATCGATCGATCGGTCGGCAACAGCTCACCTCAGGAAACCGAAATGACAAGACACAATATTGCAAATACTGTAGATTCAGGTTTTACGTCCTCACCGTTTTCTCAAATAAGTCAAGACACATTTTCTGCTTGTCAAAATGTTAATGTTGCCGTTGCAAATGCACTGCCGAAAAGCATAGAGGAACAGATTCCAGACACTAATACATTATTATTGCAATTAATGCAACAAATGAAACAAAATCAGAGACAAACACAGCAACAGTTAGACACAATGGAACAAAATCTTCGAAAGTCAGACACACTGGAGCAACACCTGAGACAAACAGAGCAACAGCTTCAAAAGTTAGACAACACGTGAAGGTCTAACTGCTGAGTTACTAAAAATCGAATCGAAATGTCAAAAAGTCTGTAATGACGTAAAAACACAAATTTGTGAGCATTTTAAACCTATTTTTTCGCGTCATGAAAATGCATTACAGAATCACGAAGCAGCCATAAAGGAACTGCAAACTATTGTTCGTGAAAATCACGACACATTGCAAACTAAAATTGACTCAGTTGCATCTACCGATTCGGTTACGCAACTTGCAAGAACTCAGGAAAACGTAAAGGACACAGTCGATACGATTTCAACACAAATGGACACTCTGGAACTTGGTTCAGAGAAACACACTTCGGAAATAAGTTCATTATCGGAGAAAGTAGCCGAACTTTCGGATCAGTTCACTAAATTATCTACAAAGGTAGATGATGATATGAATGACACAAGACCCATAGCCTTCACTGACACAGAAGAGTATGAACAAATTAGAAAATTCAAACAAAATCAAAATCAAATCAATACACAGTACAAAAGAGAAATTCGGGAAGTACTGTGGCACAAGTAATACAAGAATTACATATTTCAGAGGACACTCGCACTCCAACACAGGAAGAGGGACATAGAAATACGGAACAGCCACAAAATAATAACACAGGGCACTTCGGAAATTATGACAGAAATTGGCAAGGTACACCGAATTTTGAGATGGAACTGCCGAAAAGAAGTAACAATGACCGATATGCGACTTGCCGACATGATGATTTTGACTATAAGCTGTTCATTACTACACATAAATTCAAAACGTTTGAGAATTCTGGCAACGACATTCATCCACAAGCATGGCTTCATCAATTCTTTCATTGTTTTCCTCCCAACTGTTCATTGGAGCACAGGTTAGAATTTCTGTGTGGCTATTTGGAGAATGAACCAGCTGTAAGAATACGATCGGTAATTCTAGATTGTCACAGTGAAGGAGAATTTTATCATGCCTTCCTCTCAGCATATTGGTCTCAAGCTACACAAGACCGAGTAAAACATAGCATCATAATGATGAAATATTTCGAACAATCTGAATTTTCCAGTCTTGTGAAATATTTTGAAGACATGTTGCACAAGAATCGTACCTGTCAAACCCATACAGCCCCTCAGAACTCATCCGCATTTTTTTAATCAAATTGCCTGAACATTTACAACACATTATTTTGGCAGGACGTTGCAAAGACGACATTGAAGCTTTTCAGGGACTGTTACAGGAACTAGAAATTGACGCAGACAGTTGCGGGACGCAAAAACATGAAAACAATCATTAGAGGTCACATCCGTCACAATTCCACGATGAAAGAAATAATAACTGGACACGACAAGGCTATTCTTACAACGCAAATCGTGACCAAAACAGACACCACCCGTATGAAAACCGTTGACAGAGTATTAATAATTACAGAGAATGATTGCATTTCCATAGTAATGAATGCGACAGAGACAACCATAGAAACAAACAATATGGGAACCAAAACAATTATTATCAAGGGAGACAGAATAACTTCAGACGCAACAGTTCAGTGCACAGTTACTATTCAGGGAGAAATTCTCCACCACGTGACCAGCAAGAAAGAAACTATGGAATCTACCGACATGACGATAGACGATATAATCGGAACGACAGACCTGAATTTCATCAGAACTGACGGGATTCAAACAGGGCAGGGCCCTCTCGACAAGGTGAATTTGTAGAAGTTAGGTCTCCTAATCCGAATAACGACGCGCGCCAACAGACAGACAATGACTCGCACCGCAGACAGCCACGTGCGCCGGCTGGCTCAGAGAAAAGTAACATAGACGCTAACCTTGAGAGAAATTCCAGTATTCTTTACCGGCGTATACCGCATGATAATTGCGCTCAAGTTGAATCTCTGAGTACTATGAAGAGTAAAGGATTGCACCACATTTCACATGTAAAACCGCTTATTGAGAGATAATCTGCTTTTTAACTTAGTCTTTGCTATAAAATTTTTCACTTCACATTACTAGTACGCTTTGACACACTTAGAAACTGTTAACTTGCAACAATGTTTTGAAGTTAACTATCCAGTCTAGAACCTAGGGAGCATATTTAGACCGTAACTACGAATGCATTGTTATAGTGAACAGACGACACAGTATTATTGTGTGTGTACATTCTTGCTTGTTAGTTGCACGATTATGTAACGATTGTAAGGCTTACATACTTAGAACATATACCAGTACTGCTAATGAGATTTTAATGCAACATTTTGGTTTACTTGAAAATACATTCTGGATTTAAAGTACTTTCTGAGAGATACCAGATGACACAGTGGTTAGTTTATTTGACAGCTACACGATTATATCATGACGTTACTAATGAGCGACACAATTTATATTATTGCTTTTGCACTGTATCTGTTTCATATCTGAACAGTTTTTCTGAATTCTTCTGGAAAGTGAAACATGTGTTAGTAGTAACTTTTTTGGTATAGCTACAATGAGACAATCTTTTCCATAGCACAACAATACTTTACAGTATAGCACTTTCTTGATCACAGTAACGTACGTAATAACTACGAAATCTATACGGATAGCATTTCACTTTTTTTTATTATGAGGTAAGTACATTGACTTCTGCAGAACTTTGCTTACAGAGGACGATAACTACGACACTTCGACAGAATTATCTTACAAGACGCACAGTTTAGCTCTACAGTACTCGTATTTGAGTGATTCATTTTTAAAGATTTTTGAATTACGAAGATACAAAGGTTTTTCGTGATATATTTCATTCCATTGCTGTAATTTGTAACACCTGAGGGTATAGTTACATTAATCCTCAGGGGGTACACGCACACTTTGTGTGCTAAGCGTGTAGCGAGCGCTAGGAGCCCTAGCTAATATGGTATTTGCTTATACAACTTTACACATCGGTACCATATTTCTCTAACACAGAATTACACAGTTATCTGATTATTTAACAGAGAAACAAACATTATTTACTACGTCAGTGACACATGTTTCTGTAATTACACAGTTGGATAACTTCACACTTATGAAATTGTATTTTGTCTGTACTTTGTGAAATGTTCATATTTTTTCGGAACCATTGTGACACTATGAGAGCTTTGACTGATGTATTTGGTATGGGATCATGATTTTTAAAGAACGTTTGAGGTAGATGACTATTGAAATGAGTAGAGAATTTTTTTTTAGGTTTTGAAATTATTGCAGAAAGCTACAATGTTTTTGAGATTTGGCTGAGGTTTTATGATGTTATTATTATGACGACGATGTGTATTATGCTGTCGAGGTATGTTTATGATCTATAATCTGATGCTACCATATATGAGGAATGTGATTACGTGTTTGTAGGTATATGAATAATGAATAGTGCTTAGGGACTTTCGCGTATGGTCGTAAATTGTAAATTATACTCTTTTCTCTATTTATTTTGGTTTCGTTTTTGTTCTTTTGCTCGCGTAATAACGCGTATACGAAAAGAGCCGCGAAATACCTTTCAGTAATGCTGTGCCTTGAATTTCTTTATAATTACTAATTTTCAACAAAACAGAATATATTGGGTTCTTACTGTTCTGTATCTGGCTTTCTATTAAAGGAACATTTTTGGTTACTGTAACTCACTATAAAAATCAACATATCTTCCCTACTTTATAGTTATTGAAAATGAAAATTACTTTGTTATGAAATACTGATGTTACAGTTCGCAAAGGTTGTTCAACATTTTGCAGTGGATTTTTTTGTTAAGCGTAAAACACCAATAATTACCACGACTAGCACAAGAACATGAGACTATTGTCGGAGAAAAATACGTTTTCACTATAAGGTTTGCCAGACCAGAACTAGCACAACAAAATTCCTATTATGTTACGAAGGTAAATTATCTCTTTTGTACTGTTAGCAATATATTATCAGCAGCCCGCGTCAACCTGCAAAACACATCATAAAATCTGCTGCTCTGCTCTGCAAGTCCGGAAGCTGAAAAAGATAATTTTATTTCACTATTACCTTCCCGCTTCTTTGCGGTATGATCAATTTCTTTTAATGCAGTTTGAATGCGCCGCGGCAGCGGCTTGTTCGTTTGTAGCGCAGCTCTGCACCACGGATAATATTTAAATAACTGAAAAATGTCTCAACAGGATGGGATAATAGGCAAGCAAGCTATAACAATTAATAATGCAAGTTTTCATTTAAATAACTCTATTTAAAACATTCAAATATGTTAACTTATCTACAATACACACCTTTTTTAAAAATGAGTACGTAATGGCGTACATCGATTAACCATGACAAAAGAAGACTACGTTAGCATGTACAACTGCGACACAGGCTATCTTACTCCCGTAACTTCAAGAAGAAGACAGAGAAATTAATGTTCATTCTGTATTATTTATACTAATGACATTGTTTATCTTTGTATGATATTTATCGTCTGTGCGGTTTCAGTACTCGCCGACACAGATATTATCTAAAATAAATAATAATAAAAAAATACATAACTCCATACAATAACAGAATACGATGCACAATATTTTCTCTTTACTACAAAATATGTCTTTTTCTAAGGGACGTTACAATGCCCCCTGGCAGCAATTGACTAACGTTAAGAATGTTCGCCAATATGCTGCCACTAACGTCCGTTTTGTCATTGTCTATCACCTTGTTTGGAATATTCACTGTTCACTTCTTTCATCTTTTACATTATAGTTTTAATTACACTTTTTATAGTTTTTCACACTTTGCGAGGTGACCGTAAACCTAGTCCCAGGGTCATTACAGTTTTCTGGCTCCCCCATTTGGGCTACGTGCGATCAGAAAACCTGGGAAAACTGCGCCGGAGCCATGGTCATCTCGCCTGGTTTGTCTTAACACACGGTTTTGTTCATTAAACAAGGGTGGACTTTATCCAATGTTCACAGATAACAATGATTATTTATGTCAAAATGTTAAACCTTTTAGTCTCTCTATTAAAATGTACCTTCTACACTTTTTCACATTTGTGTTCTGTGTCACAATTAAGGTCAATCATTAAACAGTTCGATAGCAATGTAATGGATTGTCTCTACACTTACTCACGACAAATGTTCTACCATTGTATGGCGTTTGTGTCAGTTTGTTTCACTAATATGACAAAAACGTATCACATATATTATTGAACTAGTAAATGTTTTGAGTTTATATACAGGAAACTAAAGAAAGAAAAAATGTTTGTCACGTAATTTCGTGTCCAATAAATCATTTTCATATTAGTACATGAACAACGTAGTTGGTAATGTTCGGTTGAACGTCAACAATGTCGTACGGCGCGGGCGGCGCGAAGCAATTGTTGCGTAGCGTCGTCTGGAGCGCGGCGTGCCAGCGACCGCTGAGGTCGACGACCTGCTAGCAGCAACAGCGACGGCGTGCTGCGGTGGCGCCCGAGCAGTCGCGAACCGCGCCGAACCATTCACCAATGTCGGCGTGTTGCAGTGGTTTCCTACGACCGGCTGGCTGGCGGCACGGCACCCGTCTCTGCTTCCCCGCATGGCTCCCCGTCGTAACGCATGAAACAAATATTCCACAACGGTGTACTGTCTTTAAGGATACAACTTATTAGCTGTGGAAGAAAATGCACTTTGGTTAAAAGCGTTTATTGTTCATTACGCCGTCGCTTCGCTGGTATGCACAGGATGTTTTGGCGTGATAACAGGTTTCTTGTGGCATTGTGACACTGGTATTCAGGGTTCGTCACACGCACATTGTACTACACACTTTCACTTGTTCTCACGGTTGATACACTGCCAGAGCGTCTTTCAACACGCGAAAATGTTTCGGTACACACATACTAAATGTCTCCGTCGAGCGATGTTTGTTTGAATCGACTCCGAACGGATCACTAAATACCGTTTTTACTCACAGTGTATTGTTCGTTGAGCACTGCACTATGACAGTTAGTCACTCAACACTTAACTTATACCGACGTATATATTGGTGCAGATACAACAGTCATTTTCTGTCCCTACTACACACAATATTCCGTCCTTTCCTAGATTGTTTATGCACACAGTTTATTTTTTAATGCATAACAACTGTTCTTAGCATAATCACTCTCATCTATATTGAGTCCATTGTGTTACCTTCTCATTACACACTTTTAATACTATTACTAGGCATGTATTGCTTTTTTGTAATTATTTAAAGGTGTGTGATTTTTTGTACATAGCTTTCTTTCCCTCTTTTAGTGTAGCTTGCCAGGTTATTACCCATCTAGCAAACAGATTTTACCATGTGCATGACAGCTTGACTTGGGCATATTGTTCAATAAATACTTCATTTAGTACTAGTATTATTTTTAACGGTCTGTCCTACAGGACTACAGTGTAGTTTCCGCGTAACTTGATTCGCGTACCGCGTAATTAATATTCAAGAACGTGTACCAAGTACACAGGCTTCAATTGAAGCATTAATACATACAAAGCATAGGTTACACGGAACGGTTTTGTTTTTGATTGGATTCTGCTCCAGTGTCGTTCTCAGATCACTACTGGCAGTAAACATTACATCACATAATTATTTCGTACTAAGTCAATTTTTGGCTAGTATAGACTCTCTCTCAGGGTTCCTTAACTCTAACACAATTACATCTGTTACATTACTATATGAGATTTCATCATTAATTGTACTTACTTACTACAAAATGATTCAAGAAATTAATCATTATTTTATCTACCACAGATTATTCACTGCTTGAAGAGCATGTAGTATTTTAATGACACTAACTGTCTGTAAACAAAGTCTTCCATTTGCATATTATTGCTCAGTTTACTGATTCTACTTCCTCAAAATTGTAACTATACACAAATTCTTTCTTAAAACTAACATACTTGTACTCTAAAACACAATTGAAATCTTCTTACTACTACTATTTACATCAGACATGTCACTGAATAAATAACTTTACTATTCCATTCCAACATCCTTCAAATCTCTGTGGCCACTACTTCCCTCCTCGACCAAGGGATGGAGTAAGATGCGCGACAGTATGTTTTGTGAGGCATCACCTCTATGTGATAGTGGTACCCTCTGACTATTCCTGGTCGGTCGGTAAATACCATGGTATATTCCGATAACAGCTGCGTCAACTGTTGCTTTTGTATGTTGCTTAAACTTTCAGATTCCTGTACTTTGGTTTGAAATTCATCAACATTTGGTTCAAAATTTCTATCTCCTATATTCGGATAATAGAGATCTGTCACAGGTGAATAATCATTAAGGTGTAGTACCCAGGGGTTTCTACCTTTGATATTAATTCGATTGCAACATGGCACAAGTACCTCCTTCGATTTCATCATAGATAACTCAATCCTCCTACCTTTATTACCTATACTTAATTTTCCCGAGGAGAGGTCGATCACTGCGTCCCTCTCACGGAGAAAATCTACTCCTAGAATGCAGGCCACCTTTAACCCTTTAACAATGAGGAACGAGCTCACTATGGCTTCGCCCTCCTTACAAATCTCCACCTGCACCTGGTACTTAACTAACTGGCTCTGTGCACTTATAGCTCCAGACACCTTGCAATTATTAACCGGGAAAGTCGGTATACTACGTCCCTTCCCTAACGCTTTAAACAACTCTATACTCATTACACTCACTGAGGCACCTGTGTCAATGATTATATTCACTGCAACGTCATTGATTTTCGCTTCTATTATGGCTTGCACATTTTCGTTGCTATCTTTCTTACATTCATGCGGTTCGGTCAGTAGATCTTTATCCATACTGATACCGTCGTTGTATCGCAGCATATGTACTCTAGGAATATTCTTGTCATTCGTGTTGCTCTCACTCCACCCCTCGGCCAGCGATGGAGAGCATATCGAGGCCGATTCTAGTTTGTTGGATGGCTTGCTTGCGAGGTACTTGGACGGCTATTGTCCGCGACCTCTACTATGTTTACGCTTTGGTTTGTGGGCCGCCACGACTGCGCAATAGGCGCGTTCTGCGGTGGTGGTCTGTTGTTATCGTACCGGTCATTACCCTGCCGCTCTGGGCTTGATCGCTGATTCTGATTCCAATTGCGATTACCGTCATTGTAATTGCTATGCCACTGACCTCGCGCATTTTTCCAGCGGTTGGTCCCTGGCAATCCGGAATCGTACCGGTCGTCAAATCGACGCTTTTTATTATGGGACGGCTGCCCATACCCGTTCTGACTTCTACCATTATTACAATTTTGCGAATGCTCTTGCCGCTTGTTACCACCCCCACCATTTCCATGGTTGTGGTTTTGTGCACTATTATTTCTGTCATGTTTACATCCTGATCCATTATTCCGCGAGTGATCACACGCTGCTTTTGCGTCTTCCTGTATCAAGTCTATTGAATCTAGAACAGACAGGAAATGTTCCATGTCGCTTTCTGGTACGTGTATTAATTTCTCCTTGATATGAATGGGTAAATGTGATTTTAGGAGTCTTATTATGTCTCTTGGTGAGATCGGCTCGTCCCAGTAACGCGTTTTGTTTATGTACTTCTCGAAATACCGTCTCAGATTCCCAAGACGGGGTGAGTACGGTTCGGGATTGTATACTTCTTTTCTTAGCCGCTCTTGTATACAAGGCGACCAGTATTTCGACAAAAACGCCCTCTCGAACTGTTCGTATGTCATGCAGCTGTCTGCTACTTCCGTAGCCCACAACGCTGCATCACCCTGAATGTATGACATTACGTATTGAATCTTCTGTGCTTCGTTCCACACACTAGGCAAGATATTTTTAAAGCTTTTTATGAATACCACTGGGTGTACTGACTTCCGTTCAGTAATAAACGTTTGAAACTGCCTATTTTTTATCAAACTTTCTTCAACTAATATTTTTGGACTATACTGATTTGCTCCTGGGACATAGGCTGTGTGCTCCGAACAGAAGCTACAGCTCTTCGCATTATCGCCTAAAGATTCACCATTGTTGCGTCGCGTATAAGTTTGTGCGTTGCCAAAAACATTGGCTGTCGGCGACATAGTTTCATGTTCAAGATGTTTGCTACTTTGTGTTAAACCCTTTTCCAAGTCGGATATCCGTTTGTTAATATTCACTTGCCACTGCGGAATATCCTCACTGAGTATTTGTTTGATAGTTTGCACGTCGTTCTGTACCTGACTATTTACTGCGGTACTGAACGATTCGGAATCTCTATCTGCTATGGCTGCTTGTACCTTAGAATTAATATTTTTATCAATCTCACTCTCCTTCGCTTCTAGCCATGAGTTGAATTCAGTTTCAATTTTAGTTGCTTGTTCGTTCCACTTCTGCTCTACAAGCTGTGTGGAATCTACCTCTAGCTTTTCTACTCGGTTGGCTAAGACACCTATTTCGTCTACCCTGTTAGTGTTTGCTACTTGCAGGTTGTTGACCTGTACAGTCAACTCCTGCACGGCCTTAGGTATCGCCTCATAATTCTGTTTCATACATGCAATCTCTTTTTTCATATTCTCTAACGACTGCACAAGTTGCTGGTCCCGCTCAGCTTGCTGGCGATCTCGCTCAGCTTGCTGGGCAAGTAAATTTTCTGTTAATTGGCGATCTCGCTCAGCTTGCTGTGCGAGAAAGATCTCAATTTTTTCGTCTTTTTCAGCTTGTTGTTGCGCAAATTTTGCCTGGTAATCCAGCACGCGCTCTAATATCGCCTGAAGTGAATACCCACCAGGCAGATTACCACTCTCTGGTTCCTGCTTTTCTGGGGGTGGTGCAATTTCTTTATCTACATCTCCTTGAGCACTGGTGGGCGGTGGCACCACTTCCTGTGCCCTGCCCCCACATTTTCGCATGGTATATCCTCAAAGAGAGTACTTGTACTGCTTAATGCACCCGTTTCTACATTTCTTGCACTAACTAATGGCTGTTCCTCAGTATCCATATTGCTCGTACGTTGACTACGCAATTTAACCATATTCATAAATTACCTACTCGAACACAAGACCTAAGAGTTTTTTCACTTGCACACAAAATATGTTAGTTTATCTACAATACACTGCACACTAAAAATTGCTATCTACAATCAACTTTGTCCTGTCATAAACACTAACATCCAACTACACACCACTAGCGATATGAGATCACTTCACTGGAGTTAAGCTTCTACAAACAGGACAACTACACTGTAGTCTTACCTTTTATTTATCTGATCTCGGGGTTCGGCTGCCCCCGGATTATGTAGTCGTTACAGTTTCTCAGTACTATCGGGATCGTTTCCTCTAACTTGCTTGCAGTGGTGCGGTTTTTCATGAAAATTTTTTGTACATTCATTAAAACATTGCATTAATCATGATACACGTACATACATTTATCACTAAATACATACACTCCTGGAAATGGAAAAAAGAACACATTGACACCGGTGTGTCAGACCCACCATACTTGCTCCGGACACTGCGAGAGGGCTGTACAAGCAATGATCACACGCACGGCACAGCGGACACACCAGGAACCGCGGTGTTGGCCGTCGAATGGCGCTAGCTGCGCAGCATTTGTGCACCGCCGCCGTCAGTGTCAGCCAGTTTGCCGTGGCATACGGAGCTCCATCGCAGTCTTTAACACTGGTAGCATGCCGCGACAGCGTGGACGTGAACCGTATGTGCAGTTGACGGACTTTGAGCGAGGGCGTATAGTGGGCATGCGGGAGGCCGGGTGGACGTACCGCCGAATTGCTCAACACGTGGGGCGTGAGGTCTCCACAGTACATCGATGTTGTCGCCAGTGGTCGGCGGAAGGTGCACGTGCCCGTCGACCTGGGACCGGACCGCAGCGACGCACGGATGCACGCCAAGACCGTAGGATCCTACGCAGTGCCGTAGGGGACCGCACCGCCACTTCCCAGCAAATTAGGGACACTGTTGCTCCTGGGGTATCGGCGAGGACCATTCGCAACCGTCTCCATGAAGCTGGGCTACGGTCCCGCACACCGTTAGGCCGTCTTCCGCTCACGCCCCAACATCGTGCAGCCCGCCTCCAGTGGTGTCGCGACAGGCGTGAATGGAGGGACGAATGGAGACGTGTCGTCTTCAGCGATGAGAGTCGCTTCTGCCTTGGTGCCAATGATGGTCGTATGCGTGTTTGGCGCCGTGCAGGTGAGCGCCACAATCAGGACTGCATACGACCGAGGCACACAGGGCCAACACCCGGCATCATGGTGTGGGGAGCGATCTCCTACACTGGCCGTACACCACTGGTGATCGTCGAGGGGACACTGAATAGTGCACGGTACATCCAAACCGTCATCGAACCCATCGTTCTACCATTCCTAGACCGGCAAGGGAACTTGCTGTTCCAACAGGACAATGCACGTCCGCATGTATCCCGTGCCACCCAACGTGCTCTAGAAGGTGTAAGTCAACTACCCTGGCCAGCAAGATCTCCGGATCTGTCCCCCATTGAGCATGTTTGGGACTGGATGAAGCGTCGTCTCACGCGGTCTGCACGTCCAGCACGAACGCTGGTCCAACTGAGGCGCCAGGTGGAAATGGCATGGCAAGCCATTCCACAGGACTACATCCAGCATCTCTACGATCGTCTCCATGGGAGAATAGCAGCCTGCATTGCTGCGAAAGGTGGATATACACTGTACTAGTGCCGACATTGTGCATGCTCTGTTGCCTGTGTCTATATGCCTGTGGTTCTGTCAGTGTGATCATGTGATGTATCTGACCCCAGGAATGTGTCAATAAAGTTTCCCCTTCCTGGGACAATGAATTCACGGTGTTCTTATTTCAATTTCCAGGAGTGTACATATATATAACAATAAACACTGAAAGAAAGTACATAAAATATTTTTATTTTCGTGGCCACTGCAAATTCGGGCCCCGCGTTTTTGGGCGACAATTTCGCGTATGGTCGTAAATTGTAAATTATACTCTTTTCTCTATTTATTTTGGTTTCGTTTTTGTTCTTTTGCTCGCGTAATAACGCGTATACGAAAAGAGCCGCGAAATACCTTTCAGTAATGCTGTGCCTTGAATTTCTTTATAATTACTAATTTTCAACGAAACAGAATATATTGGGTTCTTACTGTTCTGTATCTAGCTTTCTATTAAAGGAACATTTTTGGTTACTGTAACTCACTATAAAAATCAACGTATCTTCCCTACTTTATAGTTATTGAAAATGAAAATTACTTTGTTATGAAATACTGATGTTACAGTTCGCAAAGGTTGTTCAACATTTTGCAGTGGATTTTTTTGTTAAGCGTAAAACACCAATAATTACCACGACTAGCACAAGAACATGAGACTATTGTCGGAGAAAAATACGTTTTCACTATAAGGTTTGCCAGACCAGAACTAGCACAACAAAATTCCTATTATGTTACGAAGGTAAATTATCTCTTTTGTACTGTTAGCAATATATTATCAACAGCCCGCGTCAACCTGCAAAACACGTCATAAAATCTGCTGCTCTGCTCTGCAAGTCCGGAAGCTGAAAAAGATAATTTTATTTCACTATTACCTTCCCGCTTCTTTGCGGTATGATCAATTTCTTTTAATGCAGTTTGAATGCGCCGCGGCAGCGGCTTGTTCGTTTGTAGCGCAGCTCTGCACCACGGATAATATTTAAATAACTGAAAAATGTCTCAACAGGATGGGATAATAGGCAAGCAAGCTATAACAATTAATAATGCAAGTTTTCATTTAAATAACTCTATTTAAAACATTCAAATATGTTAACTTATCTACAATACACACCTTTTTTAAAAATGAGTACGTAATGGCGTACATCGATTAATCATGACAAAAGAAGACTACGTTAGCATGTACAACTGCGACACAGGCTATCTTACTCCCGTAACTTCAAGAAGAAGACAGAGAAATTAATGTTCATTCTGTATTATTTATGCTAATGACATTGTTTATCTTTGTATGATATTTATCGTCTGTGCGGTTTCAGTACTCGCCGACACAGATATTATCTAAAATAAATAATAATAAAAAAAATACATAACTCCATACAATAACAGAATACGATGCACAATATTTTCTCTTTACTACAAAATATGTCTTTTTCTAAGGGACGTTACAGGACTCTGGTTTGTGAAAAAGGATGTTGGAAACCAAGAATCGTACTTTAAGAGTTATGAGTTGTTTGCCCATGTGCGAATGTATCAAAACACTGCTATTCATGAGATTTCGTTTCTACACATTTCTACTGTAACTTTTCGACCTGTGAAATATTGTATATGAGACTGTCACTGTAGCACAAACTGCTGTCGTAAATATTTCGGTAAGAAAGTTAAGTGACCTTCATGTAATGCGTTGTGGGCGCCCAGCTGTGCCACCTGCCTGGAGAAAAAGCTATTAGATGGAGAAAAAAGAGGCCATTAACCTTGCTATTGACATTCCTTTCTAGAAAGCATCGCAAATACAACACGCTCATTACTTGGAAAGATACTTACATCTGCACACCTGATTATGACAAGTGTCTTTCTACGAGAGTTGAGAAAATTTCTACTAACTTATGAAATGCCACATGACTATTGAATCATATTTTTATGGTTTGCTTTACATAGTTGCTTATTTCATTTGATATCTGGTTTCCAGCTGTGTTGCTGCATTGGTTTTATAAAATAAAATTAAATGCATTTGCTAATGTGAACACTTTCTGTCAACAGATCTATTAAATAATAATTTTATGATCCACATTCTTCGAAAAAGGAGCACTTGGAAAGGAAAGAACAATAAGAAAGGGCTAATAACAGGCCCTGCATATATAATTTTCTTTTGAAGTACTTGGTAAATTTTTGTAGAATAAGTTGTGGTGTGCCACTTTAATTACATAGATATTAAGATGTGAATAGACATTTCCCTTATCTGCATTGTTGTCTTTAGTGTAATATTTTTTCTGCTTGAGCCTTATCACGTTTAGGTATAAGTTATAGCATTCGCTTCCGCTGTTTGCCAGGAATAGTGCTACTGAATTTCACTTTGCATTACTCTGTTAAGCCAGTTTTACTACTGATTTATTTTTCTTGTTGCTGCACTTTGGCTCATATTACTTGTAATATTGCATTTGCTTTGCTAATTTAGATTTACAGCTGCTAGCTTTGCCAATTTGCATTTTTTGTCATTGCTGTTTGTGTTAATTGTTTTGTGCTGCTGCATTGCCTCGTCCCTTAGTTAAGCGTCTGAGTTCAGTAGATTTAAGTTAGCTTAAGAGGGTGTAGGCTATATAAGAGAATGAGTTGTGATGAATTGGAAGAAATGCATTGACAAGGTATTAAAAAAAAGTGAAATAAGAGGAAACATCTATGAAATGAAGTTTTGGGTTGGACTGCAGTAACAAATATCACACCGAAAACAAACCCTGTCCTGTCCTTTTGTGTTATTCTACTATGTGTCTGTGTACCTTGTGTATTTGTGTTCTTCCTGTCTTTATGTGTTTATCTGATAAGACTTATGTCGTAGAATTTTTCTAATACTCAGCTACATTCACTTTGATGAGGAATACTGTTATCCTCAAATATAATTTGCATTTATAATATGTTATTTACTTTGTAAAGATGTTTAGACATTATTTATTCTGTTTTGTTTTAATGCTCACGTGTGAAGTTGACGTTTCGAAAGTTATTCTGACCTTCTATGTATTTACTTATGTCATAATTCCTGTAACACTGATGTATATGTCATTTCGATTCTTTTGTAAAGCCTGTATTACCACAAATGTTATCTGTATTATTATGTTTTTTAATGATGTTTCCTGTACCTTTGTAATTGCATTCTCATGTTATAAAATTGTAATTGACACCAGTTCATCAAATTAAGTAACTTGTAAGCATTCATTTCACTGCACACAGTTCTGTTGGTCATAGTATGTGCAAAATATGTGAGAAGTTGGGACTGTTAGTGTTTGCACATGTGTTAATAATTCAGCAAGGGACTGGTTAACAGCATTGCAGGTTCTAAGGACAATTCCAAAAACTTTGTGAGTGCACAAGTGGTGGTTTATGGACTTGCTATATTGTCCGCAAGACTCTTTGCTGGTGATTGTGTACCCACCACAGTCACAATGGATGGCTGCTAGCCATCTCTACAAGGACTACAGTGGGTCTGCACCTTTGATGGCCCACCAATTCCATAATTTCTACAAGGACTACAGTGGGTCTACACCTTTGATGACTCACCAATACCATTATTTCTACAAGGACTGCAGTGGGTCTGCGCCTCTGGTGGCCACCAATACCATAATCTCTACCAGGACTACAGTGGGTCTGTTCTGTGATGACCTATCCACCAATATTCTTCAAAACTTCGACTGACTCTGGTGTGGGTTTCCTCTGTTGTGGCCCATCACCTGTCTGCATCTCAAGTGTCAGCACTGTCTTTCCATTGGAAGGACAACACTACTTCTTCAAGACTGCATGGAAATCCACTACTTCCATGTGCATTTGCTTTTACTAATGAGACTTTGTGCATAAAATTGTAGTTAACACTGTGATAAATGATCAGGACTGTCTTTATGGACTGTGAGAAAATTTTAGGTTTTGACCAACATTGTATCGATAAGTGTGTGAATTTGAAATATTTGTTAGCGTGAATATAATTTTTTTTAACAAATATGTATTGGCCACTGCCCAAAACAATTTGTAAATTTTTTTGTGGGGAGCATGGGGGTTATGTAAGTAGGCTGTTTAGGTTTTTCTGTTGGTAACGCCATGTAGCGCTCTATATGAAAATCACTGACTGTGCTGTGTGCAGTTTGTGGCTGGTTTGCATTGTTGGAATCTGCTATTGCAGTGTTGGGTAGTTGTATGTGAACAGTGCATAGCATTGAGCAGTTGGAGATGAGCCGCCAGCAGTGGTGGATGTGGGGAGAGAGATGGCGGAGTTTTGAGAGCGGATGATCTGGATGTATGTCCATCAGAGACAGCAAATTTGTAAGACTGGATGTCATGAACTGATATATATATATATATATATATATATATATATATATATATATATATATATATATATATAAAGACTTTTGAGCACTATTAAGGTAAATACGTTGTTTGTTCTCAATCAAAATCTTTCATTTGCTAAGTATGCCTATCAGTAGTTAGTGCCTTCAGTAGTTTGAATCGTTTATTTAGCTGGCAGTAGTGGCGCTCGCTGTATTGCAGTAGTTCAAGTATCGAAGATTCTTGTGAGGTAAGTGATTTGTGAAAGGTATAGGTTAATGCTAGTCAGGGCCATTCTTTTGTAGGGTTTATTGAAAGTCAGATTGCGTTGCGCTAAAAATATTATGTGTCAGTTTAGTGTTGATCAGAATAGGTAAAGAGCGAAATGTCTGAGTACGTTCAGTTCTGCTCAGATGTTTGAAAATCGAATAATGTAAGAGGTTTATCAGCACAGTAATTCATAAATTTTTCTAAAGGGACGTTTCAAGGTTGGAATACATTCAGCAAATAATTGATGACGTAGGTTGCACGTGCTGCTCTGAGATTAAGAGGTTGGCACATGAGAGGAATTCGTGCTGGCCGCATCAAGCCAGTCAGAAGACTGGTGATAAAAACAAGTCCTCGTATACTTTCTCTACTACTTCATCTTTGGCTTGCAGTGTCTCATGTAGACCTGAATTATCGTCGTAGATGTTAGTTTGCTATCAATTCTGAAGAGGACAACCCTATCAGCGAACTGCTCAGTAACTCACTCTCTGCCCTACCTTTCAATTGATACGATTCATACTCCAATTTTTGCTGCTGTTGATGTTACCCTGTATTCATCTGATCAGAAGTCCTTGTCTTCTTTCCGCTTCACTTCACTGGCGCCCACTACATCTAGACTGAGCCTTAGCATTCCCATTTTCAGAGTTTCCAGCATCCCTACCACATTCAAATTTCTGACATTCCACGCCCCGACTCGTAGAACGTTATCTTTTTGTTGGTTATTTAATCTTTTTCTCATTGTCATTTCCCTATTGACAGTCCACTCCAGAAATGCGAGTGGGAGACTAGTGTAGGATCTTTTGCCAACAGACAGATCATCATGACATTTTTTTCAAATACAGGGCACATGTTCTGTGGATACGTATTATGGGTCTCTAATGCAGTGGTTTCTATGGCCTTTCGCCTCCTCATGTCTTTGATCATTGCTGATTCTTCCGAATTTAGGGGTAGTTTCACATCCCAAGGGCAAGAGAGTGCCCTGAACCTCTGTCCGCTCCGCCGCCCTCTTTGACTAGACCGTTGACTGAATAGAGGTGACTTCTTAGACTATGATGGCCAAGTGTAACGAGTGGGACGATTTCGGGAGTTGCGACCAGAACAGAAAATAAATTGGACCAAAAATTCCTTAAGTCCACTGCTATAACCATCGCTTGCATTTGATAGTCATCAGGATTATCTCAAAAATGAGTTTCATTCGTTCATGTTACATGAATTCTTTTACTATGGCAAAATATCTGTCTTGTGTGGTGGAAAAAAAATTGTCGACCTCCTCGAATAACGTTGGTCAGGGCATTTGGCAATTACAAAAGTTGTAAACGATAATTATTCATCGATTCTGAAGACTTCAGGTTAAACTAAAAATGACAGTTTTAACGGTGATGTTATTGCCAAGAATGTCGGAATTAAGAAAAGTCATGCTCACTTTGGAAATCCGAATGGCCATGGTTGTGGCCAAAAGTATTATCCATGCATCAGCTTGTAGACGCAGCTCTACATGCGTGAAGAGCAGCAGTGAAAGTCGTCATAATAATTATAATGAGCGTCCAAAATGAAATGGGATAAGATGAAATGTATTATCGAATTCTGGAAGCAGCTAAGTCTGTGACAAGCGGCGATTCCGGAAACAGGACCCAGACTCAGAAGAGGCAAGTCAAAAAATCAAATCGGGTGATCAGATTTGATTAGTACTTGTTCCATAGATCATGAATAGGACACTTCGTAATGATGTGGAACGTGTCAGGTTAATAAAGGTGTCTATACAAGGTATTACATTACACAAAATATTACATGACACTTAATAATTTTTTTTGGGGGGGTGGGGTTGGGGAAATTACCTACTTGCTATATCCAAAAATTCATCTAATGAGTAGGAGTTGCCATTAAGAAATTCTTTTAATATCCTTTTAAATGCCATATGTCTATCTGTAAGACTTTTGATGCTATTAGGTATGTGACCAAAGACTTTTGTGGCAGCATAATTTACCCCCTTCTGAGCCAAAGTTAGATTTAACCTTGAGTAATGAAGATCATCCTTTCTCCTAGTGTTGTAGCCATGTATACTGCTATTACTTTTGAATTCGTTTGGGTTGTTGATAACAAATTTCATAAGTGAATATGTACATTGTGAGGCTACTGTGAAGATCTCTAGCTCTTTAAATAAGTATCTGCAGGATGATCTTGGATGAGCTCCAGCAATCATTCTGATTATACGCTTTTGTGCAATAAACACTCTTTTACTCAATGATGAGTTACCCCAGAATATGATGTCATACGAAAGCAGAGAATGAAAATAGGCGTGGTAAGCTAATTTACTCAGGTGTATATCGCCAAAATTTGCAATGACTGTAATAGCATAAGTGGCTGAACTCAAACGATTCAGCAGATCCTCAGTGTGTTTTTTCCAGTTCAATGCATACACCTAGAAATTTTGAATATTTTACCTTAGCAACCGATTTCTGATCGAAGTCTATATTTATTAATGGTGTCATTCCATTTACTGTGTGGAACTGTATATACTGTGTTTTGTCAAAGTTTAATGAGAGCCCATTTGCAGAGAACCACTTAATGATTTTCTGAAAAACATAGTTTACAATTTCACCAGTTAATTCTTGTCTGTTGGGTGTGATAGCTATACTTGTATCATCGGCAAAAAGTACCAGCTTTGCATCTTCGTGAATATAGAATGGAAAGTCATTAATATTTATTAAGAGCAGCAGAGGACCCAAGACCTAACTTGTGGCACCCCATTCTTGATTGTTCCCCAGTTTGAGAAATCACAAGTTTTTTTGCATATTATGTGAACTGCTTATTTCAACTTTCTGCACTCTTCCAGTTAGGTATGACTTAAACCATTCGAGCTCTGTCCCATTCATACCACAGTACTTTAGTTTATCTAGAAGTATTCCATGATTTACACAATCAAAAGCCTTTGATAGTTCACAAAAATCCCAACAGGTGACTTCTGATTACTCAGAGCATTTATATTTCATTAGTGAAAGTATATATAGCATTTTCCGTTGAAAAACCCTTCTGGAAGCCAAACTGACATTTTGTTAAAACTTCATTTTTACAAAGGTGTGAAGCTACTCTACAATACATTACTTTTCAAAGAATTTTGGATAAGGCAGTGAGAAGAGAGATTGGGCGGTAGTTGTTGACATCAGACGTATCCCCTTTTTTATGCAGTGGTTTAACAATGGCATACTTCAGTCTATCTGGGAAAATACCCTGCTTCAGAGAGCTGTTACATATGTGGCTAAGAATCCCACTTATTTCTTGGGAACAAGCTTTTATTATCCTGCTGGAAATGCCATCAATTCCATGTGAACTTTTATTTTTGAGAGAGTTTATTATCTTCCTAATTTCAGAAGGAGAGGTGGGTGGTATTTCAGTTGTATCAAATGGTGTGGGTAAGGCCTCTTCCATTCACTGCCTTGCTTCTTCTAATAAAAATTTAGATCCTATTTTCTCTACAACATTTAAAAAATGATTATTCAAAATGTTTTCGACTTCCAGTTTGTTGTTTATCAAGTTTCCATTCGCTTTGATGGTGATGCGGTCATCCTGTGCTCTTGGTTGGCCTGTCTCCCTTGTAATAATATTCCAAATTATTTTAATTTTCTTATCAGAGGTATTAATCCTCAGACATGATGCACATGCTTCTGGACTTTTTAATAACCTTTCTTAATGTAACACAGTAGTTTGTATAATATTTGGCTGTTTCTGGGTCATTACTCTTTCTTGTTGTTAGATACAGTTCCCTTTTGTCGTTACAGAATATTTTTATTCCTTTAGTAAGCCAAGGTTTTTTGCATGCTTTCTTACAATTAGATTTAACTACTTTCTTGGGGAAACAGTTTTCAAATTCTCTTTCAAGCGGATCGTGAAATAAGTTATATTTTAAATTAGCATTGGGTTCCTTGTACACCTCATCCCAGTCTAACTGCTGACGATTTTCTCTTTGGAGGGTAGTTTTGAATTACTGAATGGAACTATGTCATATACTGTAACTAGCTGAGGATCATGATCTGAAAGCCCATTCTCAACAGGACAAGAGTTTATGTTTTTAAACCTGTCTTGGTCTATAAAAGTGTTATCTATCAATGTGCTGCTGTCATTTACTACCCGAGTAGGAAAATTAATGACAGATGTCAAACTGAAAGAACCGAGCAAGACTTCCAGGTCATTCTTCCTATTACACTCTTTCAGTGAATCAACATTGAAGTCCCCACAAATAATAATTTGCTTTCCCCTGACTGACAGATAACACAACAAGGCATCCAAGTTTTCCAGGAATAAATGAAAGTTTCCTGAAGGGGACCTGTATACTGTTACAGTTATAAAAGAGCCCTCCTTCAGTTTATGTTGCTCTAGACAAAACTTTTTTGTATCTAAGCTTTCTACACAGTGATAACTTTTGACATATATGGCAACTCCTCCTCTCACCTTATTCTCTCTACTCGTATGTGCAGCTCGTTTATAACCACTGATGTTTACCTTTTCCATATCAGACACAATGTGATGCTCAGACAGGCATAGTCTATCTATTACATTATCAGATTCAATATCTAAACAAACGTAGAGCTCATCTACTTTATTCTTCAATCCCGGAATATTTTGGTGAAAAATGGCAATATTTTGGTTAAATATGGATGACTATTTCTTGTATGGCCCTCCCTGTTCCTCCATGAGGCAAAATGTAGAAGACTGAGATGCTCAGATATTTAAATCTGAGTGTTTCGAAACGTTAGAATACTAACTGTTGAATTACAAAGAATATTTTTGGACAACGACGATCTTCTGAGTTCATTTGCGAGTCTCGATGAGTTGGCTGTAGACAAAATGGTACCGTTGAAAAATTTAGGTAAGTGTGAGAAAATTATACAGAACTATGTTGCTGCTTGTAAAATATTAGTGTTATTTAATTATGTCCAGGTCATAATTTCGACGGAGTTTTCGAGTCTAACAATTCCATCCAGAGAAGAGGCTACTGTAGTCAAAGCTTATTTGAGTCGCTAAAAGGATAAAATGAAAGGGAGAATGTAAGTTTTGTATAAGCAGCGGGAGGCATTCCAAGATACATATGAAGTTTTTGCATCTGTGGCGATCATGGGATGTAGCACTGCTGCGTGCGAATCTACGTTTTCAACTTTGACTGCAATCAATAGGTCTCAGCGGCTGTCAATGAGTCTCGAAAGACTGCTCTTCGAAAAGGAAAGAACGAAGTCAGCTTATCTGAACGAGTCCTTCGCATTTTTAATATCACGGCGAATCAAAGAATTAAGCTGTTTTAATGAGGACTTTTTATTATTATAATGAAATAATATAGATCTGAATAAACGAATTTTTTGCTCTTATCTATCATCCCCTCCCGACAAGAAAGTACTACTTCACTTACTCACTACGTTTACATGCGACACATCTTCCGAAAGACGGAAAACGAATTTCAGAAACTGTTTTTCACTGTCGTGTTTACATGTTAAGATCTGAAGCGGATTTGCTAGCCCAATTAATGGTTCAAATGGCTCTGAGCACTATGGGACTTAACTTCTAAGGTCATCAGTCCCCTAGAACTTAGAACTACTTAAACCTAACTAACCTAAGGACTTCACACACATCCACGCCCGAGGCAGGATTCAAACCTGCGACCGTAGCGGTCTCGCGGTTCCAGACTGTAGCGCCTAGCGCAATTAGATATGGCACCAGTAAAACAGCTTTTTTGATTAGTCAGCACAATCGCCTTTTCTCTTCAGTTAGATGAGGTGTAAACTGCTTCAGTCTACGATTTCTACTTATCCTTCACTGTACAAAAAGTCACTCGGTCCATATTAGCCGAAAATTTTTAAAAACAAGACGAAACTTGACACCGCAAGCACGTTTCAAAACCGGTTGCTTTTATATGGGAGCGAAAATCGAAATTGGAAAACCGGCAACCAGAAGCTGATTTCCAGAATCGATTTTGGAATGTTTACAGGACCACCCAGAAGCGGTATTGGAAAATCGGTTTACGAAATCCGGTTTTGCGAGCCCCATGGAAACGGAGTGTCTAACGCTCACAGTTCAAGTACGACAAAAACCAATCGACCAGATCACAACAATTAAAATTTCTTCTTCCATTCTACCTGTAACAATCGCTACCCTACCTTAAAGTCAACTCCAGCTAAGGAGCTGTTTGTTCATCGATCGCAATTCATCAAAAATGCCCGGCTTATGATTTGTATGTTAAAAGACTACAAATATTGTTAAGAATATTTTACTGAATTTGCAGTCTTTCCAGTTTTATTTAATTTTTAGCAGTCGTTTTAAGTTCTTGTTAAGCATGATGAGACCCTGTTTAGCACTTTTTTTGTCATTGCATTACTACTTTGGGTATATTTGTATAGGCGTGTAGCGCCCATTACACAGAGGCAGTGTGTCCTGAAGTTTTATTGGTGAAAAAATGTTTACTGAATGCAGTTTGGTGATCTCAGAACCCTTGCAATGACCCTAGAATCCTTGTCATGTGTTCACTACTACACCAGTCAAAAGTACAGTTACGCTTCAGACCGGATATTACGTTCATATTTTACTCGAATAAGTACGATAACTTCGAACGTCTGGATCTTGGTAACGGATAATGATATCGAAAAAAGTTTTAAGATTCCCCGAGAACATCATCTGCAGAACATTTGGCAAAAATTTCCGCCATTTTCCGTGAATAGAAATTACAGAAGTGGTCAGCCCCAAAATCTTGTTCTTTTGATAGCAAAAAGTCATGGTTTTTCTGGCTTACCTTGATAAGGTCCACCTTAGACCACACGTAATCCAAAAGAGCCAACTGATCTGCTCAATTTACCTAGGCAGGAGGAAGCGCGAAATGTTTAAATTTTGACACTGTATTGTAGGCTAGCAGCAGTATGTCTGTTCTTCCTATAGGTATACAGATGATCGCTAGGCCAAGGGCTGTCCTAAATATTTGACCCTCTCTCTGTGACGAGTATGACCCCCTGAAAAATCGCATTTTTGGGCACGGATTTTTGGAATGTATTGATACCGTGCTCCGTCTTGCACAGAGTGATGGCAAAAATCTTATTTATTTTCTTATCACTTGCCGAAAACTCGAATTCCTGCTCGAACTTCTTAACGCTGTATCAAATGCAGAATGAGGCAAATAAATGTGACTCGGGCGAGTGAATACGTTTTGTGGCAGCATTAACGGAGGACGAAAAGACCTACTTCCGACAGGATTGAGCAACTGCCCATACAGCAGGTCGGCAGGTCGAACCTAGGAGCACATTTACACAATTTTCATGCCTAAAAGAACTGTTAGCAGAGATCAGTATGGTCGCGGCCCTAGCCGGCCATGCAGGTCACCTGATCGGTCAGTGTGCGAGTACTTTGTGTGGAGAGCCCTCAAGTCTAATGTGTATCGCAAAAACCCTCGTAGTCTTTAAGAACTGCAGAAGAACATTTCGGATGAGACTGCGGCAATTCCAGCAGTCCACCATCGATCCGCCTTCAGCAACTTGCTGACCAAGGCCAGAAAGTGCCGCGAGATGAATGGTGGTCATTTTCAACGTCTGCTATGGTCGGATTTTTACTTTATTTTCTTTCATATGCTGTGCTTTTTGTACCTTGGAACTCTGTTCTCCGTGTCATTTTTATTTGTCCCACACAGCATTACTTGTGTCGATGTTACACGACACTTCTGGCACATGTCACATAGTTTTACGTTGTTTTCCACTAGCTTCTTAAAATTTCTGCCAGTTTCCGGTACTTGATTTTTGTTAGTGTGTATAATCATCTATAGTGTGTATAATCATCTATAGATTCAAGGAATATCTGGCACTTCCATCTGAGCCTGTTTCCATGGCTTCACACAAGTCAGAATGTTTTGATTCAAAGATTCCTTTTGCTCTCGACTCTGAATGTTCGTAATCTTGTCTGTTTATCTTTCACGCATGTGACATTTGGAGAATCAATCCCAATTCGCATCATTTAATAGTGATACGGACTTGGCTTTAACTATACAATTATCTGGCTGCTCCTATTTATACGTGCCATTATGAAGTATTGCTGTTGGAAATAGATTCTTTTGCTTATCAGAAATACGACAGCCTCGTTTACCAAAGATGTTGGAGTGTCCCTTTTCCACTATTTTACTCACAGAAAGTAAATTAGTACCTAACCGTGGCACGTAAATAACGTCTGTTGCTTTAATTTTTTCTATTTTCTATGCGCTTATGTATCAGTTTGAGTGTTACCAATTCCTTTAGTGGGAAAATTATCATTAATCGCCACTACCACTTGCGAAGTTAACATCAATCTACATGAATTCATCTCACATGGGAATTTATACATGTATACTGAAGCACCATAGTCAAAATATCAGTCATTGTTGCTAGCTGTACCTTCTGTAGTGAAGAAAGTCTCGCAGTTTGAAGCCCCTTCCGATGACTACCTACTTCATTTGATTTTTCTGCGACAATTTCTTGCAATATGACCATACTTATTACAATTATAGCATCTTGTTCCCTTACAGGAATTGTGCTCAAAGTTTATTGTCTTTCGTGTTCACTTGAAGAGTTACGTCACTGTATATGATGTGGCAATGCTTTTCGTCCTTCACTTCCCACAACAATTTAGTTTTAATCGAATCTCTACTTAGTGGTGTATTTGAATTCTCTAGGCTCGTAACTGTTGGTTTGTAGTCACCCTGTAATCCAGCCAATAAAATGCATCCTACCTGTTCATTTTCCTCTTCGTAATTCAAAGCATTTAACTTATTAGAAATGGAATTTATTTAGGATGCATATTTTTCTATTGATATAATGTTCTACAATCGACTTAGCAAACCATTTATTCTGTAAAATCCACGGTCTTCATATACCTGTCTTAATCTGTCCTAGACTTTTTTTACAGTTTCTGATTTCTGCAGGTGCTTGTAAATTGATGTATTATCTGACAATATTATTTTTGCACTATCATCACACACTTTCAAGTCGTCCTTTCCGAGCCGCATTCCCACAGCTTTTCATGATAAAGATACGTTTTCATAGAAAACTGCCTTGCATTGTGGTTCCTCTTCCTTTCAGTTTTTCTTTCAGCGGTAATGAATTTAATGCCAAAATTACAGCTTCAAAATATCGCCGACTTCATTGTTTTTTGTTTCGTAAATTTTAGCAAATTGAATTCACTGGGTGGACTGGATACCGTGGGCCCAGAACCTGTTTTTTCCCACTAGCTTCTTAAAATTTCGAATAGTTATAGGAAAATACTACGAAACAGCATGGAACGCAATGAACACTTGTAAATCAGCGGTAGGGAAGTTGAGTAGAAAAACAAATTTATTGAGAAGATTTTGGGAAAGTGCTGTGCATCTATTAAGGACACTGCAACCTGAGCATCGATCCTACAGCCCCCATTACGTATGTACCTCTACATCTGTAGTCATAATGACACCTAAAGGCACGTTTACACCTTTGCGCCTAGTTGCTGTGTACCTGTGCTTGTCCCACACACAAAGAGAAGCACGTGTGTAGGTGCTTGCCACTTCCTCAAAAAGTGCACACGAGTGATCCTATTCCAACCTGTATGTTCACGCTGGGTCCAGGCCGGGATGCACGTCTGCTTGAGGAAGGGGAAAAACCGCTTTTCCGATTTTCATGCTGTAAAGGTGAAGGTGTACAGGGTGGCCCTTTGATAGTGACCGGGCCAAATATCTCACGAAATAAGCATCAAACGAAAAACTACAAAGAACGAAACTCGTCTAGCTTGAAAGGGGAACCAGATGGCGCTATGGTTGGCCCACTAGATGGCGCTGCCATAGGTCAAACGGATATCAACTGCGTTTTTTAAAATTTATTTTTTTTATTACATATTCGTGTAGTGCATAAATAAATATGAATGTTTTAGTTGGACCACTTTTTTCGCTTTGTGATAGATGGCACAGTAATAGTAAAAAACGAATAAGTACTTGGTATCATAACATTCCGCCAGTGTATATGCTTCGTGATACATTACCTGTGTTAAAATGGACCGTTTACCAATTGCGGAAAAGGTCGATATCGTGTTGATGTATGGCTATTATGATCAAAATGCCCTACGGGCGTGTGCTACGTATGCTGCTCGGCATCCTGGACGACATCATCCAAGCGTCCGGACCGTTCGCCAGATAGTTACGTTATTTAAGGAAACAGGAAGTGTTAGGCCACACGGCAAACGTCAACCACGACCTACAACAAATGATGATGCCCAAGTAGATGTTTTACCTGCTGTCGCTACATCAATGCTACATCAACATCGATTGCACCCGTACCATATTTCTATGCACTAGGAATTGCATGGCGACGACTTTGAACGTCGTGTACAGTTCTGCCACTGGGCACAAGAGAAATTACGGGACGATGACAGATTTTTTGCACTCGTTCTATTTAGCGACGAAGCGTCATTCACCAACAGCGGTAACGTAAACCGGCATAATATGCACTATTGGGCAACGGAAAATCCACGATGGCTGCGACAAGTGGAACATCAGCGACCTTGGAGGGTTAATGTATGGTGCGGCATTATGGGAGGAAGGATAATTGGCCCCCATTTTATCGATGGCAATCTAAATGGTTCAATGTATGCTGATTTCCTACGTAATGTTCTACCGATGTTACTACAAGATGTTTCACTGCATGACAGAATGGCAATGTACTTCCAACATGATGGATGTCCGGCACATAGCTCGCGTGCGATTCAAGCGGTATTGAATAACATATTTCATGACAGGTGGATTGGTCGTCGAAGCACCATACTACGGCCCGCACGTTCACCGGATCTGACGTCCCCGGACTTCTTTCTGTGGGGAAAGTTGAAGGATATTTGCTATCGTGATCCACCGACAACGCCTGACAGCATGTGTCAGCGCATTGTCAATGCATGTGCGAACATTACGGAAGGCGAACTACTCGCTGTTGAGAGGAATGTCGTTACACGTATTGCCAAATGCATTGAGGTTGACGGACATAATTTTGAGCATTTATTGCATTAATGTGGTATTTACAGGTAATCACGCTAACAGCATGCGTTCTCAGAAATGATAAGTTCACATAGGTATATGTATCACATTGGAACAACCTAAATAAAATGTTCAAACGTACCTACGTTCTGTATTTTAATTTAAAAAAGCTACCTGTTATCAACTGTTCGTCTAAAATTGTGAGCCATATGTTTGTGACTATTACAGCACCATCTATCACAAAGCGAAAAAATTGGTCCAACTAAAACATTCATATTTATTTACGTACTACACGAATATGTAATAAAAAATGGGGGTTCCTATTAAAAAAACGCAGGTGATATCCGTTTGACCTATGGCAGCGCCATCTAGCGGGCCAACAATGGCGCCATCTGGTTTCCCCCTTCAAGCTAGACAAGTTTCGTTCTTTGTAGTTTTTTTCGTTTGACGCTTATTTCGTGAGTTATTTGGCCCGGTCACGCTCATTGGACCACCCTGTATAAGACCACACCACGTCGTTTTTTAACTTATTCTTTCATCAAAACCTTTACTTTCCTTGAGATAAGACGAAACGGTTACTTTTTATTTCCCGTGATTTTTTAATTGCATAACGCTTCTCAATCAATTTTGAAGAAGGTATTCGGTTTAACAACCTAATTTTTTCAGACCTGGTAGCGTGGGGGTCTTAGTTCTTGGTAAACCATTTGCCTTCTCATAATCCATAAAGGTTATTGTGAGATGACTCTGTGTGTCGTGCACATGTACTTAATATACAAATCTTGTATTGAAAAAGTGTGATAGCGTATAGCTTATCGTTCGCTACGTTTTAGATTGTACATTACTGCTAGTGAGATGTAGCTAAAAGTACAAAAGTGTTTTTGAAAAGATGGTGGCAGCGATGTCCATCTTCTTTCACAAGTATATGCGAGTTATTGAATGTCGTCAATGCCACGAGCGCCAGCCGACGAAGCTCGCGCAGGTTTAACGTAGTGTCAACCCCTGCAGCATAGAAAAACGAATGACTAGCTATGAATGCAGGCCTAGTATCGTATCCTGGACCGTGGTTTTAATCATCCATGTTCAGAAAACCCCAAATATATACGAAATTTTCTCTTGGCGATGACTAATGACTGGGCAATCGTCTGCTACGGCCTTACAGTAGCCCACACATTACATCATTAATGGCTACTAATTTTTGTCCATATCTTACAATTACGTGGAATGTACAGGGTGACAATTATTGAACTACATGAAAAAAAGTAAATTAGTAACAAACTACGGCGTGGACACACTTTATTCAGCATGTAAACGTCACTACAGATATTCGGATTTAGGTTATGACATGTTAGATGTGCCTGCCATCATTGGCGATGATGTGGACCAGACGAATCGCGAAATTGTGCGTGACCCGCTGAAGTGTCGTATCATCTATGCTGTCGATGACCTGCTGCTTTCAGCTCAGCAAAGGGTTTGGGGTTCTTGCTGTATACCTTGTCTTTAATATATCTCCACAAAAAGGAGTTGCGTGTGTTCAGATCCGGAGAAAATGGCGATCAGTCGAGGCCTATGCCAGTGGCCTCTGTGTACCCCAGAGCCAGAATGCGGTCCCCAAAGTGCTCCTCCCGGATATCAAACACTCTCCTGCTTCGATGGAATCGAGCTCCGTCTTGCATGAACCACATCGTGTCACTTTGGATAATGTAGATGAAATCATCTTCCAAAACCTTCACGCACCATCCGGTAGACACCGTGCCATCAAGGAATATCGCACCGACTGTTCCGTGGCTGGACATTGCACAGCACCCTCGTTAAGGGTGGAAATACCTCTCGATCGCGAAATGCGGATTCTCAGTCCCCCGATTTTGCTGACTGACGAACCCATCGAAATGAAAGTGGGCTTCGACCTAAACCAAACCATACAGCGCATACTAATTCCTATCATGCCCCGCTACCAACTGTGCAGTCCGAACGTCCTAACGCAAACCGCTCAGAAGTTATGACCATTTTATTTCATGTAGTTCAATAATTGTCACCCTCTACATTTCGTATACGAAACTAGAAGAGGAGAATAAATTAACGTAAGGTGAGACATTGCTGTGGATTGACTGTAATAAAAGTTTGAGATATTTTGTTTAGTTGCTTTCTTGTTGGATATAGAAGAAACGACTGATGCCAAAAATAGAAGTTCATTTATAGATGTTTCTACACCTAAAGTGATTACTACACAAAATGTTCCTGTTTGACATTTCGCTTTCTCATTTATAGGAGAGTGCCGTAACACAGGTTGTAATAATTACTTCATCCCCACTTTCAAAGGGTTGTGCACAGCTCTTAGCAAAAATATTTATTTTAAAAAATTCATATAATGAAACCAAGGCCAAGTGGAATTTCTTTATAATGCAAGCGACAGCATGCACTACCTAATATGTTCCAAAATGCCGCGCATAAAAACGGGATTCTTTCAGGGCTCATACCTCGAGTTCTATTGGTGCTATAAATTTACGGTAAGTGGTTTGGTTAGGCCTTGGGCTAGGGACCATTTGTATACCCATCAGAAGGATCATCTTAGTGTCACTATCCTACAGTACAGGTTAAAGTGGGAATTTTACACACTTACTCCTGCTTAGGTAAATGGGGCAAATCGTTTGGTTCGTTTTGCATTTGACGTGGTTTTAGGTCCACCTTAAAGGGCTTAAGGAGGCATCGCCTCTCCCCAGTGCAGAACTCCGTGAAGAATGGTCTGCCATTCCCCAAGAAACCTTCCAGCAGCTGATTGAACGTATGCCTGCAAGACTGGAAGCTGTCATTAAGGCCAAGGGTGGGCCCATACCATACTGAATTCCAGCATTACCGATGTAGGGCGCCACGAACTTGTAAGTCATTTTCAGCCAGGTGTACGGATACTTTTGATCACATAGTGTGTATCTGTATATGTTTTCAGGATACAGAGGTTCACAGTTAACTTTACATGTACACTTAAAATACGCTCGTAAAATCCGTTGTGAGGCGAAATCTAAATAATAAATAACCGCAGCAAATTGATCAAATTTTAACGTTGTATTCTCTAAGCATTTATCAAGAAATACCATCTTCCAGTTTTCAAAAATCTTTATCCGTTATCGAGTATCGATAAATACCCCAACAACATGGTTTTTGGGTACCAAATCCGTGCCGCAGATTCGAAGATGTCTGTGCGTAGCAACTGGGGTGAAATTTTTACGATACTGTATATTTTTTAGATTCCGATCTCGAACAACCTTGCCATTTTCTTGATATCTTCACACGTTCCGAAGTTACAGATGTTCAAAGTTACCTTACCTGTACACATAAAACATACGTAAAATTCGCCGAAGACGCAAACGCAGTGTGTAAAGCGACGTAGTATGGAGAAATATTCTGCCCAGTGACTCCGTTATCATCAGAAAGGTCCTGGGAACCCCACGTTGTAGCACTGAAGGACATGCAGAATGTTTGTGTACATAAAATCCGGTCTGAGCTGCGAAATTATTTGCACGTTATTTGAATTTCACGTAAGTTAGCTATCAATATTTTACTGACCCTTAAAGCTCTTTTCTCATGAGTGACATGCCCTGCTATGGCAGGGAAAGAATGGACCCAGCCGAAAAATGCTCTTATTGGAGCACAAAAAGGCGAATATGCTCCTGTTTAAATGATTATCACTGAAAAGTGGGTTGCCAGGTGTTTCATACTACTTTCCTCACCATCTTTAAGAATTTTCCCAAAAATTTTGCCATGCAAACATATACGCGCTTTGTTTTGCTGAGAGAGAAGACAGTGACAGTGGGAAAGAGACGGAGAAGTAATAAATACTGGAAAATAGTAGACAGTGGTTGTGGTATAGAACGAGCGAAGGACAAAAAATGGCTCTGAGCACTATGGGACTCAACTGCTGAGGTCACTAGTCCCCTAGAACTTAGAACTAGTTAAACCTAACTAACCTAAGGACATCACACACATCCATGCCCGAGGCAGGATTCGAACCTGCGACCGTAGCGGTCTCGTGGTTCCAGACTGCAGCGCCAGAACCGCGCGGCCACTTCGGCCGGCCAGCGAAGGACACAAAGCCTGTGTGAGAGAAAGAGAAGGGGAGAGTGGCAGTGGAACGCAGTTGACAGTGATAGTGAAAGAATGTGGGAGACAATGCCATTGGGATAGGCATAAAGAGACAGAGAAAGTGGGATTGGGCGAGAGTCAGTGACAATGAGAGACAGAGTCTATGAAAAAGATAGCGACAGTGAGAAGAAATGAATGACAGTAGCAGTAAGAGAGAGCAACAGGGAGATGGTGACAGTGAAAGCAGACAGTAGTAGTAGGACAGAACGAAGGAGACTGTGGCTGTGAGTCAGGGGACGGTGACAGAGAGACACAAAGAGATAATGATAATCAATAAGTTGGGCTAAATAAGTGAGTGAGAATGGGAAAGTGGCAGTGGATGGGTATGAGCGACTTGCAGCGATGGACTAGTGGGTGTGAATGAGCTACAGTTAGGGGAGCTTGTCGGAGTGAGAGGTGAGTTGCATGTTAAAAACAGCGCGAACATGTTCGCATGCTAAAATTTTTGGGAACATTTTTAAAAGTGTTGAGAAACGTAGAATGAGACAGCTGGCCCTCCACTTTTCAATCAGAATCCATTTAACAGGAGCATGTTCGTCTTTTTTGTGCTCTGATAGGAGCATTTTTCCGCTGGTGGCTTGGATTTCCTCGTCTCACCTTTGCCATATTTATAAATTCTTCTTTCTGAGTTTTCTATTTTAACAGAAATAATAATGGGTGGAATTAACGTAGTCTCAAACACTGCAGCCCAGCTAAACGAATTGTTATTGCCGCGCGGAGTGACCGCGCGATTTGAGGCGTCATGTCATGGATTGCGAGGCCCCTCCCGCCGGAGGTTCGAGTCCTCCCTCTGGCATGGGTGTGTATGTTGTTCTTATCGTAAGTTAGTTTAAGTAGTGTGTAAGTCTAGGGACGGATGACCTCAGCAGTTCGGTCCCTTAGGAATTTACACACATTTGGACATTTCGAATTGTTATCGATAGTGTCAGCTCTAGTGTTGTTTCCTCATGCAGTCCAAACCAGTTTAAACCACGAGAAGTGCCTGGCTTTGTTTGTTTTAGTTTCTGTGTCGTTTCTTTTCTTTTCTCATGAGATGACTGATCCTCCCCATTAAGAGAATACACATCGCTGGCCAGCTAACATACACTATCGTAGATACATCGGCGCAGTCACCAGCTGTTCGTTGTCGGTCTGTGCTATCTAACAGAAAGATGACTTCAGTGTTTGATTGGCACTCTTTAGACAATACAGTGACTCATGAAGTTTTTCAAGCACAAAAGAAATACGAGGTTATGGGCTCATCCTATGAACACTAAAGAATATTTAGGATCTTTTTTTTACGTAAAGAACCAAAAAACTTTTCTGAGAACGAATGAACCACTGTATACTTCAGCATCTGCTACAGAAAATTCAAGAAAAATTTTAATACAACAAATTTTTGGTAAAACTATGTATGATGGTAAAGTAAGACTAACTAGTTCCCAGTATTTTGTGGGGAATCTTTGCACAGAGCTCACTGCGTCCCCATCATTATACAGGAGGTCTTGTCGAATCGTGTGTAACGCAGGTTGTAGACTTCAGCTTATTGTTAGAATACTGGGGAGAATGCAATCAGTCCACAACGAAGACTGCTTACAAATCACTCGCGCGACCCATTCTAGAGTATTGCACAAATGTGTGGGACCCATACCAGATAGGGTTAACGGGGGATATTGAACGTTTACAGAGAATGTCAGCACGAATGGGCATAGGTTTGTTTGGCCCTTGGAAAAGCGTTACAGAGATACTTAAGAAACTGAACTGACAGATTTTTGAAAATAGCCGCGAACTATCTCGACAAAGCGTACTTACAAAGCCCACTTTAAAGAACTGGCGTGAAACGATGACTCTAGCAATACCCTACAACTCCATAAGTAGCGCTCACTGAGGGATCGTGAGAACAAGATTAATCACAGTATATACAGAGGCATTTAAACATCATTCTTCTCTCGTTCCATACATGAATGGGACGGGAAGTGCCCTAATAACTGTTGCAATGGGACATACCCTCTGCCATGCACTTCACAGTGGTTCATGGAGTATAGACTTAGACGAAGAAGAAGGGCGTTTATTGCCCTCTTGAGACTCTTCAGGAAATAACCAGCGTCATCATCTTGGATGGAATCTTGATGTACCTTCATCAAAGCTAATTTGTACTTCTTGAGCTGCTAAAATTCTCTGTTAATATATATTTTTCCACAGTTTTTTTTTTGTTTTTTTTTTTTTAACTCATGGGGTACTTGGCAGTGGCGACGATTCACCAACTGGAGCTAATCTTCACCTTTGTGACACAGGCAGATCGAAAAGTGAAACTCTTTAATATAGTCCCATTTAGCTCACTGGTTCTGTTACCATCGACAGGAAACTATGCATAACTATTGGGATTAAAACATCTTTTAAGCAATTGATGTGGTGAAACTAAGGCCAAGTGAAACTGTGTTTTGCCGGCCGGTGTCGCCGAGCGGTTCTAAGGCGCTACAGTCTGGAATCGCGCGACTGCTACGGTCGCAGGTTCGAATCCTGCCTCGGGCATGGGTGTGTGTGGTGTCGTTAGGTTAGTTAGGTTTATGTAGTTCTAAGTTCTAGGAGACTAATGACCTCACAAGTTAAGTCCCGTAGTGCTCAGAGCCATTTGAAATTGTGTTTTAATGGACTTTTCCTTGCATCACCTAATCTTACTTCGCCAAGTTTTTCAAAGTTCTTCTCTGTAACTCTCTCTTAGGCGTTTCCATTTAAATTTCACCATTCTAACGGAAATAATAATAAAAGGATGTAAGAAAATTTGTCTTCTTAGGTTCCTGTTGCTACAAAACTATGAAACTATGTAGATATCTATTTTAATAACAAAACTGAGGAAAAAGTTTGGATGTTTTATTGCAATACGTGTAATTTTTCCCCAGCCATTGTGAAATGTGAATGAACTTCGTTTAGTAATAAAATTAACTTGTGCAGTGACACTTCTAATAAAGACAGACGGAAGACCTCTGACACGTTTACTGCACAAGCTGACGTATAGCTCCAATGGATTGCGCCCATCGCCGGCTTGCGCCAGGAAATACCAACTGATACTGTGATGATGCTACAAACTTTCGGGGATGATGGAGAATGCAAATGTCTCAATCAGAGGTTGTTGTTGTGGTCTTCAGTCCTGAGACTGGTTTGATGCAGCTCTCCATGCTACTCAACCCTGTGCAGGCTTCTTCATTTCCCAGTACATATTGTAACCTACATCCTTCCGAATCCGTTTAGTGTATTCATCTCTTGGTCTCCCTCTACGATTTTTACACTAAACGCTGCCCTCCAATACTTATTTGGTGAACTCTTGATGCCTCAGAACATGTCCTACCAACCGATCCCTTCTTCTAGTCAAGTTGTGTCACAAACTTCTCTTCTCCCCAATTCTGTTCAATACCTCCTCATTAGTTAAGTGATCTACCCATCTAATCTTCGTCATTCTTCTGTAGCACCACATTTCGAAAGCTTCTATTCTCTTCTTGTACAAACTATTCATAGTCCATGTTTCACTTATACATGGCTACACTCCATATAAATCCTTTCAGAAACGACTTCCTGACACTTAAATCTATACTCAATGTTAACAAATTTCTCTTCTTCATAAACGCTTTCCTTGCCATTGCCAGGCTACATTTTATATCTTCTCTACTTCGACCATCATCTGTTATTTTGCTCCCCAGTTAGCAAAACTCCTTTACTACTTTAAGTGTCTCATTTCCTAATCTAATTCCCTCAGCATCACCCGACTTAATTCTATTACATTCCATTATCCTCGTTTCGCTTTTGTTGATGTTCATCTTATATCCTCCTTTCAAGACACTGTCCATTCCGTCCAACTGCTCCTCCAAGTCCTTTGCTGTCTCTGACAGAATTACAATGTCATCGGCGAACCTCAAAGTTTTTATTTCTTCACCATGGATTTTAATACCTAGTCGGAGTTTTTCTTTTGTTTCCTTTACTGCTTGTTCAATATACAGATTGAATAACTTCGGGGAAAGGCTACAACCCTGTCTCACTCCCTTTCCAACCACTGCTTCCCTTTCATGCCCCTCGACTCTTATAATTGCCACCTGGTTTCTGTACAAATTGTAAATAGCCTTTCGCTCCCTGTATTTTACCTCTGCCACCTTCAGAATTTGAAAGAGAGTATTCCAGTCAACATTGTCAAAAGCTTTCTCTAAGTCTACATATGCTAGAAACGTAGGTTTGCCTTTCCTTAATCTATTTTCTAAGATAAGTCGTAGGGTCAGTATTGCCTCACATGTTCCAACATTTCTACGGAATCCAAACTGATCTGCCCCGAGGTCGGCTTCTACCAGTTTTTCCATTCGTCTGTAAAGAATTCGTGTTAGTATTTTGCAGCCGTGACTTATTAAACTGATAGTTCGGTAATTTTCACATCTGTCAACATCTGCTTTCTTTGGGATTGGAATTATTATATTCTTCTTGAAGTCTGAAGATATTTCGCCTGTCTCATACATCTTGCTCACCAGATGGTCGAGTTTTGTTAGGCCTGGCTCTCCCAAGGCTGTCAGTAGTTTTAATTGAATGTTGTCTACTCCCGGGGCCTTGTTTCGACTTAGGTCCTTCAGTGCTCTGTCAAACTCTTCATGCAGTATCATATTTCCTATTACATCTTCATCTACATTCTCTTCCAATTCTATAATATTGTCCTCAAGAACATCTCCCTTGTATATTCTGCTTTTGCTTCTTTGCTTAGAACTGGGTTTACATTTGAGCTCTTGATATTCATCCAAGTGGTTCTCTTTTCTCCAAGGGTCTCTTTAATTTTCCTGTAGGCAGTATCTACCTTACCCCTAGCGATATACGCCTCTAAATCCTTACATTTGTTCTCTAGCCATCCCTGCTTAGCCATTTTGCACTTTCTGTCGATCTCATTTTTGAGACGTTTGTATTCCCTTTTGCCTGCTTCATTTACTGCATTTTTATATTTTCTCCTTTCATCAATTGAATTCAATATTTCTTCTGTTACCCAAGGATTTCTACTAGGCCTCGTCTTTTTACCTACTTGATCCTCTGCTGCCGACATTACTTCATCCCTTCGAGCTACCCATTCTTCTTCTATTGCATTTCTTTCCCCCATTCTTGTCAATCGTTCCCTAATGCTCTCCCTGGAACTCTGTACAAACTCTGGTTCTGTCAGTTTATCCAGGTCCCATCTCCTTAAATTCCCACCTTTTTGCAGTTTCTTTAGTTTTAATCTACAGTTCATAACCAACAGATTGTGGTCAGAGTCCACATCTGTCCCTGGAAATGTCTTACAATTTAAAACCTGGTTCCAAAATCTCTGTCTTACCATTATATAATCTATCTCAAACCTGTCAGTATCTTCAGGCTTCTTCCAACTTATTTTATGACTCTTGAACCAAGTGTTAGCTATGATTAAGTTATGCTCTGTGCAAAATTCTACCAGGCGGCTTCCTCTTTCATTTCTTACCCCCATTCCATATTCACCTACTACGTTTCCTTCTCTCCCTTTTCCTACTGTCGAATTCCAGTCACCCATGGCAATTAAATTTTCGTCTCCCTTCACTATCTGAATAATTTCTTTTATCTCAGTATACATTTCATCAATCTTTTCCTTATTTGTGGAGCTAGTTGGCAAATAAACTTGTACTACTGTTATAGGCGTGGCCTTCGTATCTATCTTGGCCACAATAATGCGTTCACTATGCTGTTTGTAGTAATTTACCCGCATTACCCGTATTTGATTTTGTATTTATAACCCTGTATTCACCTGACCAGAAGTCTTGTTCCTCCTGCCACCGAACTTCACTAATTCCCACTATATCTAACTTTAACCTATCCCTTTTAAAATTTTCTAACCTACCGGCCCTATTAAGGGATCTGACATTCCACGCTCCGACCCGTAGAACGCCAGTTTTCTTTCTCCTGATAACAACGTCCTCCTGAGTATTCCCCACCCGGAGATCGGAATGGGGGACTATTTTACCTCCGGAATATTTTACCCAAGAGAACGCCATCATCATTTAACCATACAGTAAAGCTGCATGCCCTCGGGAAAAATTACGGCTGTAGTTTCTTTCCCCTTGCTTTCAGCCATTCGCAGTACCAGCACAGCAAGGCCGTTTTGGTTAGTGTTACAAGGCCAGATCAGTCAATCATCCAGACTGTTGCCCCTGCAACTACTGAAAAGGCTGCTGCCCCTCTTCAGGAACCACTCGTTTGTCTGGCCTCTCAACAGATACCCCTCCGTTGTGGTTGCACCTACGGTACGGCCATCTGTATCGCTGAGTCACGCAAGCCTCCCCACCAACGGCAAGGTCCATTGGTCATGGGGGGGTGGGGCTAAGCCAGATGCGATGGGTATTAAAATTTGTGATGTACAGAGGAGAGCAGTTTTTGCAGTACATGGATCTGCAACATGCAAGGGCTGGCTATTGGCTAATGAAGAAATATCAGATATTAGATGTTGTGTTTCCGATTTCATCTGCCAACAAGGATTTAATGGATGTTTATTTCAGCTAGAGATTTTAGTGTTTTTGTGTTTGCTATCGTCGACACAAACTATTTGTGAATGTAGGCAGCCTGTGTAGCAACCAGGACGACTTTCGCATGTCAAAGGCCCCAGAATCACTCCTCTTCTTCATCATGTTTTCTTAGGAAGTATGAATGAAGGATTTTTATTCTGTTCTGGTTAGCCTTTGTTCTTTCCAGATTATTCTTATTTGTGATGAACTGTAGACAGTTCATTCAAATTCGATGTTTCGGTCAGAACGTTAATCCAAGGGCAAATCTGAATGTGTGGAAGAAAATGAACCTTATTTCCCTAGCCTCGCGATCATCTTCGAAATGGAGCCATGGCGCGGGACTAAGCTCTCTACATGTAACATGCAAATCAGTAGGATGTGCCAGGTCTGCGTCCACGACATCTCCTGCATCAGAATCGGCAGCCACATCTTCGAACATATCCAGTCTGACGACTTACTCATCAGATAGCCATAGAAACCCTCAGATCGGCAGAGATTGCTGCATGGTGTGCCTGTACATGGTGATTAAAAATACTTTCACAAACTGACATGGCACATTGGGCATACTAAAAGGATCAGTAATCACATTATTATTGCCTGCAAAGGCTTTTCGGGGCACAATGTCCATCCAGGGCTACTAAATGACGTTGCAGTTATTTAGTCACGTGGTACAAAAGGACGCCTACTACAGGAGATGCTCGACGTTTTGTCCAGATGCATCGAGACACGCCTGAGATCGACGCCGCATCGAACGACGCACCCTCTCAATGGTACCTGGTGTATCTCGAAGACATCCTGCTGCGGCAACATCCTAGCTACTAGGTCCTACACCGACGTAACAGGTATTTCAAATATAAGGCCCTTCAGATATCTCCACAGCTAAAAAACGATTGGGACAGATCCGGTGATCGTGGTGGTCATGCGATTGGCCCACCACGACCAATCCAGCGTCCAGAAAAAGTTACTTGCAGATATGCCTTCAATAATCTGCCGAAATATGCAGGGGCTCCGGCGTGCTGAAATCGAATGCAGTGACGAGTAGGCAAGGGAACATCGTTCAGTATGTCTGGCAGAACCACTCGCAGGAATTCGAGATATGGTGACCTTCAAGTCGGTTCGGGAGAATGTACAGCCCTATTAAAGTCTCTGAAATTTGCGTTGTGTGGCATGCATATGGATTCACAACCCCCCACGTATGTAGCTTGTAAACATTCAATACACCCTCGAGTGAGAACACAACCTCATCAGTGAAGAGGATTCTCTCTATGAAGCTTCAGTGGATTACTTCAGGAACCACCGCACAGTCCCATGCATCTGTTGTAGTCCTCTGGTTGAAATGCTTGTACGTGTCGGAAATGAAACGGATGCTGTTCTTGGTGGTATCCATTATGCCAATGGAGGTTTGGGGATGTGAGTGGCGTGGGATACACCTCGTGTACTTGTTGGCGGTGTATACTTCCGAGAACGCTTTCCTGTGATATAACTGTCCGCATTGTTCGTTGACGACCAGCATCTGGCTTGTGCACATGGGACGAGCCGGTTTCACACAGCTGGCGATGCAGGGTGACGAATACTGTGTGGCACGGAACCTTTGTATTGGGACATTTTGCTCGATACAATTGCACGGCTTCTCGTCCATTGCAGTTGGTCGTGCCATAAATCAGATTCATCTCTGCCATTTTGTGGTATGTATAGCTAGCCATGTTAGTCCTAACGCTCCTATGGCATGGATGGCGACGGTCTCCATGCGCTCCACCCATGTTTGTATAGCAATGCCACCTCCAGACCGTAGCCTGTGACAGCTGGTTTCTATGTGATTACTGATCCTTGCTGTATGTCCAATGTACCGTCAGGCGGTAAATGTTTTTTTAATCACCCTATATAAGTTGTTTAAATCCAAGTGTAGAGTGTAACTCAAATTATCAGATTTCTTGCACTCATCCTCATGCATTTGTGTTTTATTTTCTTAATGTACTTGTGAACACACTACCAAGTCCCACACAAATCCAATGTTCGAGGAAGACCCGCACATCAACATTGGTCAACAGTTCGGTGCTGACACATGTCTTTTTTAACATGGTGTTCCACGGAAGCCCTGGCATGGTGTAACAAGAGGAAGTATCCATTGCATATCTGTCAATGCACTCACTCTGGAAATTCTCAAAAATGTCGTCAAGCAGGCACACATCTGTGTCAGTGTATAGTCTAACAAATGCCCCTAAATGAGGGATGCTGAATTCCTGCCAAACACTGGTTGCATGTCCATTCTCTATATCCACTGTGGTATTGCCTTAAATTTACTGGAAATGTGGCAGTGTGGTTTTGTACTCTCCAGCGAATCCAGGTACTCATATGAAGCGATTCCCTTATTCATCACAAACTGAAACTTTGCATCATCAGTATATGCAATTCCAGTGACACGCGTGTCTTGCTGGTGCATTATTTCAGCAAGTTTCTGCAGAGGCGCTTGTATAAAACGTAGTGAATCCAGGAAGTAGCGCATAATTTTAGACATGATTAATGTGGAAAAAGAAGTGTAGTTATCGACAGTCTTAGGTGGGATACTGACTTACCTTTTTCCGAACTGAAATGACCCAAGAGTTCAGTGGTGAAGCGGGCATAATACCCACGCGAAGTAGGGAATAGGGTACATATTATGGCAGTTGATATTTCATGTTTCATGCATTGTGTACTTCACTGTGGAACTGCCCCATTAGATGACAGAGGTCTCTACATGGAGTTTCCGCTTTTCTATCTAACAGTGGCTCACAAATGTAACAATCAACTGCCTTTTTACATAAGGCATCAGTCTCCTGTGATTCAGTCGTAGGACTGTCACAGTGATAAATCGCATCAATATGCCAGGAATATTGTTTGAGTTCAGAGAGCAATGATTTCACGGGATCATTTCCGACATATGAATCAAAATTATTAAGACTAAAATCACATGAGTATACAACATGATACGACACTGTGTGTTGTATGTGCTGTTCTGTAAGACTGTGTGAGAGGCAGTGGCCTCATCTTCTCAATGCGCCACAGGAGCGGGAGACACTCTACATCCACGTAAACTACAAAGGGACAGAACTCCTGGTGGTGAGCTTTCTTAAACTTTAAGAACTCGTTTGTCTCTGGTAGGCATTTCCACATATACAAGTTCCTGGCTACAGCAATCAGTTAGTTGCTTCTCTAGGTGCTTAGTTGAAATAAACGAGCTGAGGCGTCTCGAACAATACTGTTGTAATAATGCTGTTTACACTTGAATTTATTAAATTGGGAGGAAAATAGGCAGGACTTGTCTTTGATTCAGATGTACTATTGTTTCTCAGCTTCGGGTTATGGCAAGAAAGGTATGTGTTTGTGGCACTGAAAGGCTGCTTTGGAAAAGGAGAGGGGTCTGACTACGCTTTACATCTTTTCTTAGTCTTATTCTGACTTGCTTTCATCTATTGCCAGGCCATGGAACATGCACTAAATAATCTGGATTCTGCATTTCAAATTTTAGTATATACTGGAGTTGAATGGAGAATTTGATGCCATGGAGGTTGTAATGTTCGCAAATGTTAGATGTTTGGTATATAGACATATGCTCAGGATGAACGTTTCTATCACAAGGGAGAAGCAACCACACAAAGCAGAATTCATCACTCTCATCTAGGCTCTGGACATTAATAAATGCATGGTTAGCGGAAATATCCCTTGGAATGCATGGTTAGCGGAAATATCCCTTGGAATGGGTATAGAACTGTACACCCACCCCCTTTATACTGGATCATAGACATGCAAGTACACATTGAGGTGGAGTACACCGCTAAGTGCCTTACCTGACTCTCTTCCCTGCATTTCGTAAAAATGGCCCAGTATGACACTCATGGTAAGTTCTGAATCAATGTGTCATTGAGTCATTCCACGATATCACTCCCTTTTCTTCCAAAAGGTAGACAACTGTCTTTTCTTCAGTGCCATTATTAACTTTTTTTGATGGTGCGTGAGCTCACAGCATAGAATTGCTCTACACTTAATGACGAGATACCATGGGTCGTTAATGTGTTGGAGGAAGCTCCCTTTCCAAGATGCGTTGACACACTTAAGGAAAGTGGCAGGATCTTGGTAGTCAGAGTTATCTAGGTGGGCTTGCGAGATCCAGCTCTACAAAAATGCCTGCAGCCACAGAATTGGAGCACTCATGTGTCCACCCAGGTGCTCATTCAACAGTAGAGGCTGGGAGAGTGTTGCTACACCCAGGGTGAGGTGATGGACCTAGCTGAGGGGTAGAAGGTGTTAACTGGCCTGCATGCGGTGTTGAAGGGTGTGACAAAAGCATCATCAGTATGTTGAGCCATAATTTTTTGGTGCAAGCCTGCATCTGGATGATTCCAATACTCCTGCAATAGATGAACGATATTGATAAGTTTATTGTGCAACGATTCTGTATAGACATGTCCAGCTGTCCAGGATAGTAATTTCTGGCACTTTCATAGTAGTTCATTGGTATCTATACTTTTGCTTATCATCATCAATTGGTGAACTGCTCATTAGCGGCATTTCCAGATCATTATCGTCCTCCTACATTGCAAAATCGTTACTCAGGGCACCGAGAACAAAAACAAAACAAAAAAAACTTCTGAGTAATGCATGAAAATGTGTAAAATATTTGTTACTGCAGAAGAGACAAAAATGAAGCACTACTGCTTAGGTATCTGCCCCTTGACAGTTGGAATCACTCCTCACGAACTCACATTGGGGAAAGGCTTCATTGAGTCGGATAGGTCATTCAGTTGTATCTCTGCAGCTGTGTTGTCAACCCATCCCCCATAGCCAATGTCTTCATTGACAGCATCTGGGAATAAACCAGAACACGTCATAATCAATGCACGCAAGTATAAGTTGTTATAGAGGAAGAAGAAATATCAATCACTACGTAACTACACATTCATTACTAATAGGAACGCATTCCGCTGAATTCCCACTTGAACACGGCGTCATAACATAGGATGGGTAATGTTAGCAGCACCTACCCTATGCTGCATCTTTGTAATATTATACAGTTTACTAGAATAAGTAATAACATTTCATAAGCACTGTATATGTGTAATTATGCACCACTTTTATGTATTACTAATAGCACTTATGTATTTGACTGTCTATAGTTTGAGTCTAGCCCCGGGAGCCCAGAGTAAATATTTATATTAAGAAAAAGAGGGGTGATGTCATACAAGTATCACACAGACAGGTATACACAGAGAGAGATCAGATATTTCTTTCTTTACTCATCTTGATGTGCTGATGTAGGCAGACTGGGCATTATGTCAACTTCAATCAGGTTGCATGTAAAGCATCATAGTCATTCCCTGGATGGCATACGTCTCTGTTATAAGACTAGCTCTGCTGATGTTATTGTAGTTCAGACTAATACCATAATGATTTCTGTCACCAAAAGTCACTTGTTTACACCCAGAGAACCTGTTACACCAGCGTTCTGTGCTAGACTGAACCAGTAGAAAACAAAGGTAATTAATGCCCAATGCGTGGGAGCTGGCAGTTTCGTTTTTGCAAAACTGTAATCACCATGCACTTCAGCTGTGAGGCCATGCGTAGGCAATGGACACTGGAATGCTGTTGTCAGATCGTGCTTCAGCTGTTACTGCGCTGCTCAAAGGATACTATATTATACCTAGTAAAGCACTGGCACCTGTTTTGCTGTGTTGAGTCAACCTGCTACAGGTGGAAATTAGTGTCAATATCTAATTCCACCAGCAAAACAATAGGTGGGCGTCTGGCATCAGTCATATTTCCGCCATGGCTGCCTGCTGTCATGCAGCTGATATCGTCTCTGGAGACTGGTACACGCCAGCCTGCATGCTGCGAACTCCATACGCAATGTGTGGATGAAAATAAATACTTACCTGAACCCATGCTGAAACTTGTATGGGGCAGACGAGGAGAAAGGAAAAGTTGAATAAATACAAAGTTTTTAGAAGTAAATTTCATTTACTGACAACTCAAAAGTGTTTTAACATTACCTGAAGCACACATAAAACCATTTTTGTCATCTCCACCATACATTTACTCGAGTAATTGAATAAACTGACAGTTCTGTGATTCCAGATTCCAGACAGACATTTTTCTGTAGATGTCGTGTATCCATGACATCTTCTCACGTCCTCTTACATAAACGATGCTCTCTATATGGTGAAAGATTTGGAGCGATCTCATCACATGTTTGTATGACATTCCAAAAATGTTCCAGAATTTTCTGTGCTGGAAGCGCTTTAACAACATTGCAGTTTTTCAAGGCTTGGCACATTTTATCGTTTTGAACGGTCTGGGCGATGCAACGATTGTGGAGAACGTCATTACTACACAAGCAGTGTTTGTGAATGTGACCGAGGCAGTATCCTTGAGAGAAGTTACACACACGCGTTGTAGAAGCCCTGTGTGTGCACTATGATGTTAAATTCTGAGGTGTCAACGTGAAATGCCTCAGATGTTAAGCGGCATTTATACAACCTGTTGTACGATCCCAGTTATTGGGGAATAATTCATGACACACTCATGTACCATGCATATGTAGCGATCTTGGAGGGAAATTGTCTAACGTTTCAGATTCAATGCAGGTGTCTACTTAACTCAATTTTTCATTTTCGTTTTGCTTTGAACAATCTATCATGACAATTGATATTAAGTCTTTAAATTTCTGTGCATGCATCCGAATTCATCATCCTCAGTGTAAGATTAACAAAAACCTATATAAATATTATACTGTAGTCTGACATTCCTGTGAGCCTAATCAAGCTGTATGCTGTTGTTTGGGTAATATATAGAATCCAAGTACACTATTACATTGGTTTCAGATAATCTCTGTCTATTTCAAACGTATGAGGTATTTTCCATTCCAATTACTCCAAATAAATTTTATTATCTTCTTGCCCTCTCTGACTGTACAAATTATTATCCATCGCACTTTGAACCAGAATCAGTTCTTGTTTAGTTTTTATAGTGATGCAGCTATTATCTTCAAAGTACCCCCTAAAAATTTTGAGTAGAATGCAAACACTAAAGTGATCACTAATTAATCTTTCTAAGAATAATCCCGCATTTGTAGACCATTAAAGTCTGAAGTTGAGACGATAACATACATTTTGAGAGTTGGTGTAATTCCAACTTCTCTTAAGTGGTCAAATATGATGCCATTAAGTTCGTATCTTATTCCTTGAAATAGAAAGGCGAACTGCATTATGTGTAAGTTCTGATGCTACTTTGGGGCTTCATTCTTTCTTTGCAAATGTTCCTTCCAAATATAGGAAACTGTTAGTTGGAATTGTTAAATCATCTAGGTATTAAATGTAAACCATTGTGTTATTATTATTAAATATCTCCAAAGCAAAAGATTTGTGAGAGAAATATTTCTAATGAATCATTCGATCATCATATTGAACTGTTGGTGTTATATTGAGTGATGTCATACTGTAGTTTCAATTCTGTCGATTTATGGAACTTGCATTCTCCCAAGCTACCACATTGTGCTTCCACTGCGAAGTCCAGGTGGCTGTGTGCATTAACTTTATGCCTTACACCAACGCTGCTGCTTCAGGTGAAGATGTATCGCAATTTTCTGTCCACATAAATTGACTAGATTCCTATCCCGGCAAACAGTATTCAATTCATGATAGTCTAATGTCTGAACAGTCACTGGGAGGTAAATGTGGTTGCTTGGCACCTCAACAAGTTTGCATCATGATCCTACTGTAGGGAAGAAGCAGTGGATCGTTTGAATTAATCTGTCATTGAGATACGAATCTGTTATGATACTACACACAGCACAGATTCTGCTAACTGATAATATACTCACTGGTTGTTATGACTCATAAGTTTTAATAGTGTTGTTCTCTGAAACTTGAAACCTTGAGAAACATAGTAGTGGTCCTCCTGAAGTATCCTGGCTAAAGTCTATTGTCTTTTTTGTCGTTTTTATCTCTGTTTAAACTCATCAGTATTTATACATAGCTCAAATCCTTTTACAGATCATTTTGTAAGTACATTTGAATCGTCAGTTTAGTATGAGCCAGGGCGTATTTCCACAAATTTGCTATTTCCTGGATGTAGTTTATTGTTCATCTTGGTCATAGTAGGAATTATGTTGTATGTTTCCAGACCGATTAACGCAATAATCCATTCCTCCTTTCTTAGATCTATTGGCAACAAGTAATTTATGTTTAACCCTCCAGCAAGCATGCTGGCGTATGAATTATGCCAAATATAAGATAAGTTTAATTTTTGCGACTTTAGATCCTTTGTTGGGTCCGAGAAAACAGCCATTTCTTTATCATTGCTTCGGCTGATTGATTTTAACAATTGTGGAACATATGTAGTGCGTCTGTGATAAGTTTAAAAGTCAATGTGTCACTTTTTCTACTTTCACTTCTTGCGTCCTTTTTTGTATACAAGTGGTCTATAAAATACAAAAGACGTTTTTCTTGCTCAGGTCACGAAAAAACATCACAACTGGCGAATTTATGAGTTACTAAATATGAATTCCGACATTGAAATAGTGTATTCAGATGGGGATTCTGATATTTCTGATGAAGATGAAACCATTGACTATAGTGGGCATGATTCACAAAGTGAGCAGCAATACAGTCCTGAAGATGATTATAGTGAAGGTAGTAGTTGCTTGCAAACGGGATGTGTGTCATATGAAGAGACAGAGTAAATTGAAGAAAATCTGCAATGCCAGTAAAAGCAAAACAATGTAAAACATTTTTGTTTATTATAATGAAGTTTAATAAGCCATGGTTGCAAAATAATAATACGAATTCTTTACAGAACACTGGAAAAACTGGCAGACGCCACACCGGCAAAGTTCAGTTTGGATTCTGCAGAAATGTATTCAATAATAAAACTACCATTTATCCTAGAAGATAGGTTATGGAAATGCAAACCTACGTTTATAGAATTTGTAGATTTATGGAAAGCTTTTGACAGTGTTAACTGGAATGCTTATTTTGAAATTCTGAAGGTAGTAGGATAAAATACAGGGACCAAAACGCTATACACAACTTGTACAGAAACCAGAAGGCAGTTATGAGTCGGGTGGCATGAAGGGAAGCAGTGGTTGAAAATGGTTGTAGCCTATCCGTGATGTTATTCAATCTGAACAAGCAGTAAAGGAAACCAAAGAAAAATATGGAGTAGGAATTGCTGTTCAGTTACAAGAAGTAAAACCTTCGAGATTTGCGATGACATTTAATTCTGTCAGAGACGGCAAAGGACTTGGAAGAGCAGTTGAACAGAAAGGTCGGTATCTTGAAATAAGGAGATAAATAAACTTCAGAAAAAGCAAAACCATGATAATGAAATGTAGTCCAATTAAATCAGGTGACGCTGAGGGAATTAGATTAAGAGATGAGACACTTAAAGTAATAAATGAGTCCTGATATTTGGGCAGTAAAATAACTGATGATGGCCAAAGCAGAGAACATATAAAAATGTAGACTAGCAATGACGAGAAAAGAGTTGCTGAAGAAGAGAAATGTGTTAATTCTGAGTATAGATTAAGTATTAGGAAGTCTTTTTCTGAAAGTATCTGTTTGGAGGGTAACCATGTATGGAAGTGAAACATGGACGATAAACAAATTAGAGTAGAAGAGAGTAGAAGCATTAGAAGTGTAGTGCTACAGAAGATTGCTAAAGATTATGTGGGTAGATTCTGTATCTAATCAGGTGGTACTGAATAGAAATGGGGAGAAAAGAAATTTGTGGCACAACCTGACTAGAAGGAGGTATCAGTTGATAGAACACATTATGAGTCATCAAGGGAGCGCTAGTTTTGTATTAGAGGGAACTCTGGGGGGTAAAACTTGTAGAGGGAGACCAAGAGATGAATACAGTAAGCAGATTCAGAAAGATGTAAATAACAGTAGTTATTCGTAGGTGAAGAGGCTTGCGTAGTATAGAGTAGCATGGATAGTTGCATCAAACAAGACTTCGGACTGAAGACCACAATAACAACAATGAAGTTAGAAATTGTGAATCTTAGCAAAAAACCGTTTAATTGAAATAATAAACAAAATGCTTTGTCTTATAAAGTTAGCAGACTTTTATTGTTATTATTACAATGGACTCCTATATATAATGCTCCTAGAAGCATGCTGTCTGTAACAAAGTTTCTCAATTAAACAATTTGAAATAATAACAAAATACTATTAAATTAGGTATTCTTTAAATACGGCCCTCCTGAAGTGAATGATATGTGATAGATTGGTGCGGAATAGACGCTAACCTAGCAAGAATGCGAGAGCTCACTCGAGGGTTAATACTCATGATTGTTCTTTTAGAGTGTATAGGACATCACATCTAGCCTCAAATGACGCAGAGATGTATTTGCTGCTCGTTTTTATACAATATTCAGGGAGAACATTTGCAGATTTGTCCACAGAGCTATAATCAAAGTCTTGGCAGCATCGAAAGATGTAGAACATACAAGTAACGGTGCAATTCTTCATGTGATTGTAAATCGCCATAGGAGTCAAAGTAGAACACGCTATTCCGTTTTTTTTCTATTTTTTAAACATATGCAACCCAGTAGGTCCCAGATCCTCCTGCACATCTAAATTTACAAGCCCACATTCTTTGAATTTCCACATCGATTTTGGCAATGTATTCTCTGCAAGCACTCCACGAAATCTTGCGGTATTGAATTTTTTGACGATTTTAAGGAGATCTGTATTTGTAATCGGCCCGTCAGGTAATACAGCTTAGAGTTTTTCTTGATAAACAGTCCAAGCCCTTTCCTATGCTGTTTTAAGCATAGTCTTTTCCCTCCTTCATTCTTACTATGCCTCTTGAGGTGTAACCCTTCATTTTAGGGAAAATGATAGGTTACACCTTCTATCCTTCAATGGTGGTGATATTTAATAAACGTTTTTATTTAATGTTATGTTTCAGACAGCAAATTGTGGGAGAAATAGTCAATTATTATTTAGTGCAGGTAATATAAGGAATAGCATATCTGCAATATTGGACCACGAGTTTTAGCGTCTCCGGCTACTCAGCAAAAAAGAATTGTTTGTTTATATACATATTCTGTCATACCCTCAGAGACTCAATACTGCTGTGTAAACACGTAGCACGATACGAATAAAAAGAGTTCGTCATAATTAGAGAGTGTGGCATATTGCACGTAGAAATGATCAAACAACAGATATCTTTCTGTATACTATAGATACAACAGAAATGTTACGCCCACAAACGCGCTACCAGGCACGGCATTAAATTCTGTAACACCGATTTCCAATTAAAAGGAAACACAAAATCAAACTTTAGCATACCGTCGGCAGTTGTGGACTTTAAACTGAGCAACATTACACCGTATCAAAGTCAATAGTCGTAATTACGCGTTCTTTCACGTTTACGAGTAACAGTATACGGGGGCATTCTGCATCGTGTTTGAAATAAATGGCGGCTCTTCTCGCGGCCGGGCAATGCGATACGGCAGAGTAAAGCTGCGTGTGATTGTGAAAGCTGCTGAAAAATCAAAGATTACGTGTTGGAAGGACATGTTGCTTCTGGCTAGCACATTTGCATTAATCGCTCTCGCATTCACGAGAGAACAGGACTGATGGGATTAGTCCTCAGTTTAAGCTTATCTGTCAATCTGATGCTGTCTCACGTTCCATTCTAACTTTTCGACCAACGGCTGGAATGAAATATATTTCAGTGCATAGTTTAGTTATTTCTTTCTCTACGATTAGCCATTTGATGAAACTGTTGAAATCGCTGTATACGAGTGCATGAGTCGGAAATGGTGGTGAAGGGCGTACCTAGAAAATGAAAAGTAGCGGGTTTGAGCCCCAAGTGGATTAAGAAATATTTCAGTTGACCTTTTAGGTAGCCTCCATCTCTCAGTGATGTGAAGATTCGCCGGAAACGACATAACATTCGGATTCTACATTGAACTGTAGGTCTGTTGTTCTGGTAGGGTTATTGGGGCACGTTAGGTCACACAAGTCACCGAAGTGGCACCAATTGAAAGAATGGCACCAGACCATTGAGTCACACGGAAGTATTACACTGACGTGACAACAGTCGTGGGATAGCGATATGCATATAGGCAGATAGCTGCAGTATAGTGTGCACAAGGTATAGAAGGACAGTGCATTGGCAGAACTATCTCTTGTACTCAGGTGATTCACATGAAAAGATTTCCAATGTGATTACGGCCGAACGATGGAATTCAGATTCAGATTCAAATGGCTCTGAGCACTAAGGGACTTAACATCTGAGGTCATCAGTCCCTTGGACTTAGAACTACTTAAACCTAACTAACATACAGACATCACACACATCCATACCCGAGGCAGGATTCGAACCTGCGAGCGTAGCAGCAGCGCGGTTCCGGACCGAAGCGCCTAGAACCGCTCGGCCACAACGGCCGACTACGATGAGAATTAACAGACTTTGAACACGGAATGATAGTTGGAGCTAGACGCAAGAGACATTCTATTTCGCAAATCGTTAGGAGATCTGCAGTATCAAAAGTATACCGAGAATACCAAATTTCACCCATTACCCCTGAGCACGCAAAACGCAGTGGCTGACAGCCTTTGCTTAACGACCGAGGGCAGGGGCATTTGCGTAGAGTTGTTACTGCTAGCCGGCCAGAGTGGCCGAGCGGTTCTAGGCGCTACAGTCTGGAACCGCGCGATGCCGCTACGGTCGCAGGTTCGAATCCTGCCTCGGGCATGGATGTGTGTGTTGTCCTTAGGTTAGTCAGGTTTAAGTAGTTCTAACAACGGAACCTCACCATCGCACCCCCCTCAGATTTAGTTATAATGTGGCACAGTGGATAGGCCTTGAAAAACTGAACACAGATCAATCGAGAAAACAGGAAGAAGTTGTGTGGAACTATGAAAAAATAAGTAAAATATACAAACTGAGCAGTCCGTGGGCAACATAGGCAGTATCAAGGATACTGTGGGCACAGGAGCGCGGTGGTACCGCGGTTAGCGTGAGTAGCTACGGAACTAGAGGTCCTTGGTTCAAGTCTTCCCTCCAGTAAAAAAATTTAATTTTTATTTTCAGACAATTATCAGAGTTCAGGCACTCACACATAATCAATTTCGCTCTACAAAATTCCATGACGTCTTCAGATTTGCTTGGACATATGCAGGATTTGACGGTCTACACAGGGAAAAATTTGAAAACGTTAAAAACATATGTTTTGACAGAGCACAGAGAAAACTGTGCGACTGTGAAACTGTTGCATTCATTTGTTGCAGTTTATGTGACACACTCTTATGTTTTCATCACTTTTTTGGGAGTGATTATCACATCCACAAGAAAACCTAAATCGGGCAAGGTAGAAGAATCTTTTTACCCATTCGCCAAGTGTGCAAGTTAGGTGGGTCGACAACATATTCCTGTCATGTGACGCACATGCCGTCACCAATGTTGTATAGAATATATCAGACGTGTTTTCCTGGATCAAATGTTTTTGGTTCCCATTGGAGAGGCACGTCCTTTCGTCTATTAATCGCACGGTTTTGCGGTGCGGTCGCAAAACACAGGCCCTAAACTTATTACAGTGAACAGAGACGTCAATGAACGAACGGACAGATCATAATATGCAAAAAGAAAGTAAGTAAACTTTTCGCTCAAGGGTAGACTTGAATCAAAGACCTTTCACTCCGCAGCTGCTCTCGCTAACCACGGGACCACGGCGCTCCTGTGCTGAGATATGCCTTGATATGTTGCATATGTTGCCCATGGACTACTCAGATTTGTATATTTTGCATATTTTTTCATAGTTCCACACAACTTCTTCCTGTTTTCTCGACTGATCTGTGTACAGTTTTTCAAGGCCTATCCACTGTGCCAAATTATAACTAAATCTGAGGGGGGTGCGATGGGGAGGTTCCCTTGTAAGTTCTAGGGGACCGATGACCTCAGAAGTTAAGTCACATAGTGCTCAGAGCCATTTGAACCATTTTTTTTTGTCACTGCTAACAGACATGCAACACTGCTTGAAATAACCGCAGAAATCAATGTGGGACATACGACGAACGTATGCCTTAGGACAATGCGACGAAGTGTAGCGATAATGAGCTACGGCAGCAGACAACCGACGCCAGTGCCTTTGCTAACATCACGACATCGCCTTTAGCATCTCTCCTGGGCTCGTGAGCATATCGGCTAGATTCTAGAAGACTGGAAAACCGTGGCCTGCTCAGATGAATCCCGATTTCAGTTGGTAAGAGCTGATGGTAGGTTCGTGTGTGGCGTAGACCCCACGACGTCCTGGACACAAGTTGCCAACAAGGTACTGTGCAAGCTAGTGGTGGCTCCACAATGATGTGGGCTGTATTTACATGGAATGGACTGGATCCTCCAGTCCAATTGAAACAATTACTGACTGGAAATTGTTATGTTCGGCTACTTCATTCGAACCACTCACAGACTTAATGTACCCAAACAATGATGGGATTTTTGTGAATGACAATGAGCCATGTCACAGGGCCACAATAGTTAGCGTTTGATTTGAAGAACATTCTGGACGGTTCGAGTGAATGATTTGACCACCCAGATGGACCGAGATGTATCCGATGTAACATTTGTGGGACATAATAGAGAAGTCAGTTAGTGCAGACAATCCTGTACCGGGAACGTTTTATCAATTATGGACAGCTATAGAGGCATCATGGGACTTCCAAAGACTTGTTGGTCCATCCCACATCGACTTGCTGCACTATGCCGGGCAAAAGGATATCCGACACGATATCAGGAAGTATTCCATGACTTTTGTCTCCACAGTGTACATACATATACGTATGTGCATATACATCTAGTGTTCGCCGTTTCCCATACTCTTCCTGTCTTTCCAATCACCATTCTTTAAACCTCTCTTCTGTCTTCTACATGTCAAGATCTTCTTCTTCGTATGTCTTTTTTACTTCAATTTTTTACTTATGTCGACCACTGTATATGCTTGTATTCTATTCTTCCTATTAGGTTAGTGCATAAGTTCGTAGTGTTTTTCCATAGACCACTGTATATGCTTGTATTCTATTCTTCCTATTAGGTTAGTGCATAAGTTCGTAGTGTTTTCCCATAAGTTTAATAAAAGTAACAGATTCAGTTAGCAGAGACTTTAGTCGTCAATAATATATTTTCCTCCACTATTCACAACCGCCTGCCAACATTGGGACAACTTTTTGATTCTGCGACTGTAGAAATCACGTGGTTCCAGGTGAAGAGCTTGTTGTGCCACGTTCAGGGAGCATTTTCTTCCGGTAAAGAAGTCGTAACCGAACCAGCCAATTCCATGTGTGACCGATTCTCCTTTGTATTTTAAATGTCCGAATCGTCTGTAATCGAACCCTTTTTAACGTTACATAGCAGGGAAAAGGAATGCTTTTTAATACGAACGTGACAATATTTAGCTGTATGTCCCGCTAATATTCCTTAAAATGGGAGTAATAATATGCACAATACCTCCTGTATCGATCTGTAGCATTGGCAGGACTACGGAAAGCCGCTACGGTCAAAGGTTCGAATCCTGCCTCGAGCATGGATGTGTGTGATGTCCTTAGGTTAGTTAGGTTTAAGTAGTTCTAAGTTTTAGGGGACTGATGACCTCAGAAGTTAAGTCCCATAGTGCTCGGAGCCATTTGAACCATTTGAACCAAAGAAAGTGAAACCATTCAGCGGTCGGGTTTACGGCTACCCTCGCGTGTACCGCTACCTACCGGGACTTCCTACAAAAAAGAAGAACTGTTACCCTCCTGCGCTGACTATGTGTTGATTCTCAGAAAAATACAGCTTTTAGTTCGCCCAGCAGAGTATTTTCATCAAAACTGCACAACATTACACTGTTTCCACTAAAATTAAAAACAATCTGTAACACAAATTTTGACAGGTGTTGCCTAACAGAAAACTCTTGTTAACAAGGCAACTATTTATGTTTTAAACTTCTCTCCAAAGCGAGGTGTGGATAACAGGGTTCGATTTTCAGGATTGGTATGCCGTACAAGTTGTTATACACATGACACTTTATGTGGCCTATATGGATTTGGTATTATCTGCATCCCGGTAGAAAACAGCTTGCAGCTATGTAGCCTTATTTTACGACAGATCCGTTGAATGAAAACTATATCTATGAAGTCTGTATTGATCGCCAGCTCTGAAGGTGCAGTTTCAATACTTCATTTCAGTTCATAGTTCTTTAAATGTGCTAGAAGTAAAGTTACATTAATGACATTTGTGGCAACACTTTTACTCGCAAACAAGACGGATGCAGACCCAAATATTCTTATGTGGTTTAATGGCTGCCGTCTTTACTTTCAATAATTGTGTAATGCTAATGTTCAGATAAAGTAAATTTAAAGGAAATAAATCTCATTAAATTGAACTTTACAATGACATATCAAAGCGATCACATTTCTTGTCTCTTCAAATTGAAAGTAAACAATTATTCTTGAAAGTTACCTTTACATGACACTGTATGATTGTCATAACACAAAAATTAATTAACTACGATCTTTTGACCATACAGAGTGTCATAAAATTTACATTTAACAAAATGGCAGGAAACATTGGATCGGTATATGACTTTGGGACAATGATTCTAACAAATACGTTTAACAGAACTATGTTAGAACTTTGGCAAACCATTGGGTTGACTGTAACATTCTGATACACTGCTGAAGACTGTTATTAAAAAGGAAAATCTCTTGCCTCGTTCGTTGCAATCGTATCGGTGTTGAAGTTGTTGCCTGCTGTATGAAAATTTGAATAGGCTCTTCACGTCTCTAGTGACTGAATTAATTTATAACTACAACACAGTTCCGGCAGCCGTGTTAACTTCTCGTATCATTGGCTCCATATTCCATCATTTAAATCCAGTCGGATGTTCTTGCTTTTTGACACAAAATAAATTGGAGACGGGTTCAGGAATTACAAACCTCTGCCACACCAAATATTAAGCCGAATTTTTGTTGTTGCAGAAGGCTCACATCGCTAAGTAAGGCACGCCACGATACGTACACAGCAAGACTTGACTTCAACTGCCTCTGGTTTTCCGTTCTTTTCCTCCCTTGTGCTGCTCGCACCAACGTCATCCAAAGCACTAACGGTCGAAAACCCATAGTGGATTCCCTACCTTTTTTATTTAACTACACGTTCGTCAGTATATTTATAACGTAATCCATTTCTACATATTATTTTTCATAAAATTATTAATTTTTCACAAAATACTCTCTCTTACCAACGAACATTTGTCACAGACATTAAACTTGAGATTATTTTCATAGTTATAGAGTTTTCCTTAACACCAAACTTTTGTATAAGATCGATCACTTTACTCGGTCGATTTTCGTTCGATACTGTTTTAATAATTAACAAATTTTAGGCACTACAATTTGAGTTTCACGTCACCAGTAAAGGAAGGAATGGGCGGTGTTGTTCACAAGCCAATTGATGACGAGCAAGCGGAGATGCACATACGGCCACACGCTGATTTTTGTGATTTTGGCTTAGAGCATACGTTATTCATTTGTGAACCTTCCCATTGCAAATGAACTCTAGAAGAAGAATGTGTCGGAAGTGTTCCAATTTCTCCACTTGAAACTCCATGTAAGTCTGTAGGCTTTCGTGGCCGTTGTCATTAAAGTTAAAAATCTTCTGGGGTGTTACTCCGCGTCATATTTCCTCTAAAATAATCGACGTTTCGACCGCTCTGCTGGGATCTTCTTCAGGATCTTCCGGTGTCCAATATTGCCAGAACACGGTGAGAGACCAGTGTCGCGTTCTCATATAAAGGGAAGGTTTCCCGCGTTTTTGCTGCAGAAGCGGGTATTATTGTACACTTAAGCTGGAGAAGGATTATTGGTTGAAATTCCTCCTATTGCTATTGGTTGTCCGTCATCATTGGCTAGATGCGAAACGGACAGAGCGAGAGAGGGGGAATTTTTACCCAAAAAGCGGCGCAGGAAAGGAAATCTCTTAATAAACTCGTGTGAAACGAAAGCATCGTTGTAACGAAATTGGATATGGGGAATGCTACCATTGTTTTGGACGCTGCGGATTATCACAGGAAGATGGAACAACTACTAACTAATCCTGTGTATCGCAAGTTAAAAAGTGACCTGACCAACAGAATCGTTCGGAAAGTGAATAACCTGATATTAGACTCCAGACTGGACAGCTCTATTACAAAAAATCGAACATCTCGAATACCTGTCTCACCCAGAATATATGGACTACCCAAGATACATAAAGAATCGGTTCCTTTGGAGCCTATCGTCAGTGGGATTAACTCGCCAACTTATTTTTTAGCACATCATTTATCTGGTAAACTGAGACATTTAGTCGGCAAAACAAAAAGTAAAATCGGTAGTAGCGGGACATCATGAGAACTGCGGCTGTGACATCGACTTTAATAACTTAATTGTTGTGTGTAAGGGCACAGGTATTTATAGAAGAAAGGTCCGAGAAGCGGTTGAACTTTCCAAGAACGCATGTAATTTAAATAGAGGACGGCTATAGGCTTCCGACATGGTGGCACCCCGGCATCAGGGAAGTGAATATGCGGCCGTGATGTGCCAGCAACATAAACAATGCGCTGCAAGTCACTCGGCGGACAATAATATTTTGGATAAACATTCCTCCTCTCTTGCTCTATCCGTTTCGCATCTAGCCAATGATGACGGCCAACCATTATCAGTAGAGGAATTTCAACCAATAACCCTTCTCCAGCGTAAGTGTAAAATAATGCCTTTCTGTCTAATGACCACGGGCCACCAATAATATCCACAAGAGTTTTGCCAATAACATCCCTTCTTTTGCATCAGCGCGGGAATATTAGCCTATGACGATGGCTCATCAATGGTAGCCACAAGAATTTCACCAATACTTCCACTTCTCCATCACAAACACGGAAAAACTTCCCTTTATAAGAGAACGTGACACTGATCTCTGACAGTGTTCTAGCAATAGTGCACACTGGAATACCCTAAAGACGATCCCAGCGGAGGGACCGAAACGTCGATTATTTTAGAGGAAATATGACACTGTCTAACACCCCAGAAGATTTTTAACTTTAGTGACTTTAAACATGTTGTCTGGCCGGATGAGTCTCGTTTCACATAGTATCGAGCGGATGGACGTGTACGACTATGAAGACAACCTCGTGAATCCACGGACCCTCCATGTCAGCAGTGGACTGTTGAAGTTGGTGGAGGCTCTATAATGGTATGGGGCGTGTGTAGTTAGAATGATATGGGACTCCTGATACCTTTAGATACGACTGACAGGTGACACGTACGTAAGCATCCTGTCTGATCATCTGCATCCATTCAGTCCATTGTGCATTCCGACGTACTTAAGCGATTCCAACAGGACAATGCGACACCCCACATGTCCAGAATTGCTACCGAGTGCTCCAGGAACACTCTTCTGAGTTTAAACATTTCCACTGGCCACCAAACCCCCAGACACCAACATTATTGAGCGTATCTAGGATGCGTTGCAATGTGCTATTCAGAAGAGATCTCCTCCCCCTCGTACTCTTACGGTTTTATGGACAGCCCTGCAGGATTCGTCGTGTCAATTTCCTCCAGCACTACTTCGGACATTACTCGAGTCCATGACACGTCGTGTTGCGGCACTTCTGCGTAGTCGCTGGGGTCCTACACGATATTAGGCAGGAGTAGCAACTTCTTTCGCTCTTCAGTGTATTACATGCTTATATCATTTATTAGAACAGAAATGTTCTTTCGCTTACATTGTCAGAGGATGCAAATTCTATCATTTTGCCAGATGACGAAATATAGAAATATAAACGTCCCGATCCTCTTACAGTAAAGACGTAAAAGTACATGTTCTTTTCATCCAATGAAGGTTGTCTTAGGAGGAACTCTTAACGTTTATGTTGTAGGTTGTATTTTAACAATAATATTTCATTCAAGATTTGTTCGTACAGTATATCTGACAGCATCCTATGTCGCGCATGAGCCAGAGACGGATCGAACACTTGCAGCTAATTGATGACCACCGGTCCGATAAGACTTGCAGTTTTGGTGTGATTTTTGGTTTGTTTCCCAGTAACGTTTAGGAGAATGCTGGCTGGTCTGCAAACTTCGCCTCTGAAAGTATCCATACGCAAACCGCTAAAATAAGGTAACACATAGAACAAAGTTTACACTATCCATAGACAATTGTTTTTCCACCAGCTGCCCTTTCATCCCTATCTTACGCTCAGCAGTCTTTGCCTCCTTCGGCTAGCTTCTCTGGTTATGGGCAGTTATATCAAAAGTAAAAGCGATATAGATCCATTCTTCGTAGAGTTTTACTGCTACTTTGGTAATGGCAGTTCAAAATAAAGAATTTCTTTTAAAATGAAATATGCTTTCGTCGAGGTTGGCGTGGTCTGCTACAACTAAAATTACCTTTTATGTGTATTTATTTGAAACAAGAGAGCTACTTATTTCATTTTTCTATTTAAAAAAGTGGGAAAACTGTTTTTTTTCCTCTGGATAACGTGCTACAGGCTTGGAATAATAGTAATAGAACTATTTATAAAATTGTATCAGAACGTGCCAAATGATGAAAAAAGATAAAAATGATGTAGAAAACTCAAATCAACACTTTTTTGCTTTGACTAATCGTGCTTTCTGTTTTGTCTCCTTTTTCTTTTTCTTTTGCATATTGCAACGTTAGTTTCAGCTAATTAGCAAATGATGCTTCGTATATGATGTGCAAAATTTCTTTGATGTAAACTGTTTCAGTGTGAGATTTATGTTGTTGCAAAGTAGATTTTGCATGTTTCGTATTCCATTTTCTTGATAATCTTTCATATTTAATGTTGTGAAGAGGTAGTAATAACAGCTGATATACTATTGTTGCGCAGCACAACAATTTGTTGCATATATTTCGAAATTATAACTAATTCCAAACAGCTGGATTTGAAGATGTTCGTTTATTACGGTAGATTTCGAATCTCCGACGGCTTCATCAACAGGCACATTCCGTGGCAATCGTGAATTTTCATGTTGAATTGGGTAAGCTACTGTGTGGCACAAGGTCAACATTGCCCCTGTATTCATTGTTTTAGGTACCTCATATTCCTGGGAACATAAGATGTCTAACGTTTACTGCGTCACATGATATTTTGTTTAAATTTGACGTAAGTTTCCAAAATTTCTTATTTATGAAATTGCTATTTCTATATATGTAACATATGTATCACAGTGGCGGATACAGAAAAACCCCAAGAAGATGGCGCTAGAGATATTTTGAGCACCTTTACTTTTACCGCAATAAAAATTAATCAAGTCACATGCAAAGTTTAAGAAAGTTTTATTTAAACTGAGTATACACATATACAAGACAATACCGTCTTATAAAAAGTTACAATTGTGGTTCTCTTCCTTAAATGACTAATTCTATGCACCTATTCTTCCTGGCAAATTGGTTAATTACATCATCAATAGGACAATCAATGTCAGGGTGAGTCTTCAACAGAACTAAGCCATTAAGTCAATTCTCCTTGATTGTCGACCTTCTTTCTATTGTAGCAATAGATGCAGGTCAACAAGCAAATATTTTGGACAGCGTGTGCAAACTCGATAACTCGATTCAGTCGAGTCGACCGACGAAAGAAACGAACGAATAGCGTGCGGGCTAAATGGCGAGGGTGGCGCGGGTTGCAATACGGACGGCACCGCAAGGGGGGAGGGGAGGGTGCGTCCCGCCCCCCACCCCTCCTCATATGTATCCGCCACTGGCATCAGTGGACTGATGTACACTGCAAGCGAAAAAAGAAGCTCCCACAACACGGGGTCGGATGCCAATGTAAACTTACACACCACCGGAATGCATGCAAAGGACTATGGTGGCAAATTTATGTCAGATATAGAACGGCCACCAGAGTGCATTAGTGTTGCTCGTGTTTAGTGTCGTTGCTAGCCTGTATAAGGGAGGTGAACATGGTCAGATATTGTGTGATCACCGGGAAGGAGGGACAGAGTGCCACACTGCCGACTGTTAACGAAGGTATAATCATTTACAGCTACAGCAACGTGACTACTACGCAGTTCTAAGTTAAGCACCTGGCAGAGGCTTCATCGAACCACCTCTAAGGTATTTCTCCACTCTCGAACAGCGCGCGGGAAAAACGAACACTTAAATCTTTCCGAGCGAGCTCTGATGTCTCTTTTTTTTTTTATTACGATCAGTGGCAGTGGCAAGGGGGGGGGGGGAAGCAATATAGGTTGCAATGTATTCCAAACACATTTTAACAAAAGAATGAGAGCGGCAAATAGCTTACTACCTACACCAATAAATATCATTTAACTTAAAATATACGTCTTATTGTCTATTAATACAATTTTTTTACCCAGAACTCCAAAATAGTTATCAAAAACTACTTTAAGCAACATCAAATTTTACCAATTTGTCGGTAGAAGACCCCAAACTCTCCTTTTGTTAAGCCATATTCCATTTCCCCAACATCCCGCCCCCCTGCGGTACCCCCCCCCCCCCCCCCCCCTTGACCGACTTCTAGAATCGCCCCTGATTACGATGATCATTCCTCGCTATGTAGGTGGGCGCTAAAAAAATATTTACACACTCTGTGGAGAAACAGTAGTGCGACCCATTGTTGACTACTGTTCGACAGTTTGGGATCCGCACCAAGTCAGGTTAAAGAAAGACGTCGAAGCAATTCAGGCGAGGGTCTGCTAGTTTTTTTTTTTGTTTTGTTTACTGGTAGGCTCGAACAACATGCGAGTATTACGGAGATGCTTCGGGAACTCAAATGGGAATCACTAGAGGGAAGGCGACGTTTTCTTCGAGGAGCATTCTTGAGATAATTTAGAGAACCGGCATTTGGGGCTGACTGCAGAACGATTCTGCTGCCCCCAACCTATATTTTGAGTAATAACCACGAAAATAAGATTAGAGAGATTAGGGCTCGTACGAAGGCATATAAATAGGCGTTTTCCTCTCACTGTATTGCGAGTGGGACAGGAAAGGAAATGGCTAGTAGTGGTACACGGTACCCTCCACCATGCACCAGACGGTGACTTGTGGAGTGTGTATGCAGATGTAGACGTAGATGGTATCCTCTCCTGATGCAAATTGGCCCACAACAGTTGTAACTGATCCTTGATAATCAGGATACTAGCACTGAGACAGAGTTACCGGCCGAGCTAGTCCCACAAACATTCTATTGGGAACAGGTCTAAGGATCCTGCTTACCACGAGAGTACCTCGACATCATGCATACATAAGAACGTAGGATTCCGCGGCCGGTGTCGTAGTGATTAAAATTCTTCTGGGTATTATGCCGCGTCTTTGCTAAAAACTAACAACAATAATAAACTAAAACCGACGTTTCGGCCGAATTGCAACGGGCTTCCTCAGGGCACAACAGGTTTTAGTTTATTATTGTTGTTAGTTTTTAGCAATGACGCGGCATAATACCCAGAAGAATTTTAATCACTATCTTGCAGACAGTTCACAGACACACTGCTGCGGCCGACCACTTCAGACATAGTAGCGCCTACTGCATCGGCATCCCACTTCACGTTCAACCAACACGGGATGCCGGCAACGTAAGGTGTATCAAATACACTCCTGGAAATGGAAAAAAGAACACATTGACACCGGTGTGTCAGACCCACCATACTTGCTTCGGACACTGCGAGAGGGCTGTACAAGCAATGATTACACGCACGGCACAGCGGACACACCAGGAACCGCGGTGTTGGCCGTCGAATGGCGCTAGCTGCGCAGCATTTGTGCACCGCCGCCGTCAGTGTCAGCCAGTTTGCCGTGGCATACGGAGCTCCATCGCAGTCTTTAACACAGGTAGCATGCCGCGACAGCGTAGACGTGAACCGTATGTGCAGTTGACGGACTTTGAGCGAGGGCGTATAGTGGGCATGCGGGAGGCCGGGTGGACGTACCGCCGAATTGCTCAACACGTGGGGCGTGAGGTCTCCACAGTACATCGATGTTGTCGCCAGTGGTCGGCGGAAGGTGCACGTGCCCGTCGACCTGGGACCGGACCGCAGCGACGCACGGATGCACGCCAAGACCGTAGGATCCTACGCAGTGCCGTAGGGCACCGCACCGCCACTTCCCAGCAAATTAGGGACACTGTTGCTCCTGGGGTATCGGCGAGGACCATTCGCAACCGTCTCCATGAAGCTGGGCTACGGTCCCGCACACCGTTAGGCCGTCTTCCGCTCACGCCCCAACATCGTGCAGCCCGCCTCCAGTGGTGTCGCGACAGGCGTGAATGGAGGGACGAATGGAGACGTGTCGTCTTCAGCGATGAGAGTCGCTTCTGCCTTGGTGCCAATGATGGTCGTATGCGTGTTTGGCGCCGTGCAAGTGAGCGCCACAATCAGGACTGCATACGACCGAGGCACACAGGGCCAACACCCGGCATCATGGTGTGGGGAGCGATCTCCTACACTGGCCGTACACCACTGGTGATCGTCGAGGGGACACTGAATAGTGCACGGTACATCCAAACCGTCATCGAACCCATCGTTCTACCATTCCTAGACCGGCAAGGGAACTTGCTGTTCCAACAGGACAATGCACGTCCGCATGTATCCCGTGCCACCCAACGTGCTCTAGAAGGTGTAAGTCAACTACCCTGACCAGCAAGATCTCCGGATCTGTCCCCCATTGAGCATGTTTGGGACTGGATGAAGCGTCGTCTCACGCGGTCTGCACGTCGAGCACGAACGCTGGTCCAACTGAGGCGCCAGGTGGAAATGGCATGGCAAGCCGTTCCACAGGACTACATCCAGCATCTCTACGATCGTCTCCATGGGAGAATAGCAGCCTGCATTGCTGCGAAAGGTGGATATACACTGTACTAGGCCGGCCGCGGTGGTCTAGCGGTTCTGGCGCTGCAGTCCGGAGCCGCGGGACTGCTACGGTCGCAGATTCGAATCCTGCCTCGGGCATGGGTGTGTGTGATGTCCTTAGGTTAGTTAGGTTTAAGTAGTTCTAAGTTCTAGGGGACTTATGACCTAAGATGTTGAGTCCCATAGTGCTCAGAGCCATTTGAACCATTTGAACCGCTGTACTAGTGCCGACATTGTGCATGCTCTGTTGCCTGTGTCTATGTGCCTGTGGTTCTGTCAGTGTGATCATGTGATGTATCTGACCCCAGGAATGTGTCAATAAAGTTTCCCCTTCCTGGGACAATGAATTCACGGTGTTCTTATTTCAATTTCCAGGAGTGTATTTGCCGGCGGCCACAACACAACACCAGGTCTCTACCAACGGCCGCCACGGAGCGCTACCCGTTCGCGGAGCCTGCAGAACAGCTTCACCAGAGGTCGCAGCTAGCCCAGGAACTATTTTGATACGCCAGGCACGTGATAACAAATAATTTCGACAGGTACATCCGCCTAACGGGTTTTAGAGGGCGGCGCACTGTCGGCAATGGGCAGTTCGACGCACTGCTTCGAAGTATATAGAGCTGCCACCCCGGCAGCCACGACCAGATGCCTCTTCTAGCTGGTCGATCTCTTGCAGATGTACTTGGTGGCTTCGTCAAACATCTTCACAATGTAGAATTGTCTCCCCGTGTAGAGTCGGGTCTTTTCTATTATTATTTGTTATTTTATATTTGTGACGATCCGCAGTTGGGATCGAGTCTGTTGTTCTTTTGGAGATTGTAGTATTGTTTCGTTTTGGTGAGTCCAATAAATTGTTTTATGACTTGTGTTTTTCTCATTTCTATTCTGCTAGCGCATATATTTCGCACACGATGTAACACGCCCGGGAGTACGAATGGGTGGGTGGGGGTACCTTATACTGTTTGTCGTTTCGTGACCGTGCGCTCTGTCCACACCACGTACCTGGTAATCCCGCGGCGGTCGTATTGTTCTGCTCCACAGCTGGCTGTTGGCTTGCCTGAAATTATCCATCGAAAAAATGCAAGTGGGTTTAGGGGAGCCACTGAACGTTTAAACACAACACTGTTCTATGTCTGGTATGGACATCTATATTCTGAGACTATATGGAAACCACAGGTTGCACTGTTTACACTCTAAATCGTAAATGTCTATCCCAACTAACAATCTTGATGATTAACAGTCCAAATATAATTCAGACGAGCGTACGCCTAACCGACACGACGCGGGTGACTGTTGACGATGCGGAAGCCGAATGATCGAACGAAAGTTCTTACGCTCGTCACACATACAGATACCTGGTAATAGTCCTCCTTGTCAATAGTAATGATATAACACTGTTCGTAAAGTTAATTTTTCAGTTCTCAGTTCTCACTTGTACGAGCGTGCGCGTAACCGTCGCGGCGCGGCTGATTGTTGATGATGCGGAACGCGATTACCGAACGCACGTCCTCACGCTCGCTACAAATCACTGGCATTTGATTGCACTCTTTTGTGGTAAATGGTATTACTGATTCACATTTGTTCATTCTTGGAGACCGAACACAGCGCGAATGATCGATGCTATGCGACACGCAACGAGAGGATATATAAATTCGTTATTAACGCCACTGCTCATTTTCAATTACTTCTTGATGCACTTTCCTCTGAATCACTCCCATATGTCATCACTTTACTATAATAGCACTTGTAGCAACACTTTAACCTGAATACTAACAATGCTTCTACATAGCCGGCCGGAGTGGCCGAGCGGTTCTAGGCGCTTCAGTCTGGAACCGCGCTACCGCTACGGTCGCAGGTTCGAATCCTGCCTCGGGCTTGGATGTGTGTGATGTCCTTAGGTTAGTTAGGTTTAAGTAGTTCTAAGTTCTAGGGGACTGATGACCTCAGATGTTAAGTCCCATAGTGCTCAGAGCCATTCTTCTACATGCAGAACTACACACTACAGAACATAACAGTTTCATGTCCCGCGCTCGACTCTCAGACGCGGCTGCCCGCAATGATATTCCACAACTAAGCCAGCGATACGGCAATACGCTTACAACGAGGCATTTCCTGTTGAAAACTGGCGCCACAATGCTGTCGCATGAGAGGTAACGCATGCTGACACAGAATGTCTATGATGCAACGTTGTGGCGCCAGTTCTGTCAATCACTGCTATCCGTGACCTGACTACCCTCACAGTGACGCCAGGGTAACACATCTCCCCATGCCACCTCCTTACTCGCCGACGATGATCATCTGGAGCAGTGCAAAAAAGCGATTTATCAATGAATACAGTACGACGCCATTGATCAGCAGTCCACGCTTGCCGGTCACGGGACCACTCCAAACGCAGCCTTTTGTTTTGTGATGTTAAGAGGAGCCAGCACACGGGACGGCAACTCTCTAGTCCCGCTGCTGCTAGCCTCCAACCAGTGAGGTGGGGGGAGGGGGGGCGGGGGGAATTGAATGGCTGGATGGCACACAATGTTGCAAGGAGTCCGTTACTAGTTATCGGGTGGCAGGCGCAGATGGGAAGCGGTTGTGATTTTCTTGGTACACAATATGGCGTTCCTCCATTGTGGTGGCCACACGGGGTTGATCGGAACATTGACGACGAGTATGCCTGCCCACGCATTCCCATACAGTCCAACACTGAACCAATGTCACATCCGAATGCCACGCAAATTTGTATACGACACTACTCGAACAGCCGGCGAAATGGAGATCCGCCATGAGGCCCCTTTCAACCTTTGTCAGGTGCTGATAGAGCTGTCTCACAAGTTTAACACCTCCGTATCCTTCCCAGTGATCACACAATATCTGACCATGTTCACCTCCCTTATACAGGCTAATAACGACACTAAACACTAGCAACACTAATGCACTCTGGTGGCCGTTCTATATGTGACATAAATTTGCCACTCTAGTCGTTTGCATGTATTCCAGTGATGTGTAAGTTTGCGAAGTTACATTGGCATCCGACCCCGTGTTGTGGGAGCTTTTTTCGCATGCATTGTACATCAGTCCACTGATGCCAGTGGCGGATACATATGGGGGGGGGGGGGGGGAGGGGGGCACGCGGGACGCCCCCTCCCATCCCATCCCCTCCCCTCCCCTCCCCTGCCCCTCATCCATAGTTCGCAGGATATCACGCGGAAAAGGGCAAGCTGAGTTTCGCACGAGCGAAGGTTTCTAAAATCGTGCTGATTTGTGGACAGAAGATTTTCGCTGTCAAGGAAATTTATTGTATTTGAACTCAGAATATGTTCAAGAATTCTACAGCAAACCGATGTTACGGATATTGGTCTGTACTTTTGTGAGTCCATTATTTTACTCTTCTTATAAAGACGAGTCACCTGCGCTTTTTTCTAGTCGCTTGGGGCTTTACGCAGGGGCGATAGAATTGCGTTAAATTGGAATTCCATCAAGACCTGGCGACTTATTTGCTTTCTCTGTGCCAGGGATGCTTATTACTATGTACTCCATACAGGAGCCTGTGCGATGGCCAAACGACAGTATGTTTCTATGATTTTCCCTTGTGAACGATTTCTTAAACGCGAAACTTAAAACTTCGGTTTTACTTTTGCTATCTTCTGCTGCCACATCGGACTGGTTCAAAAAAATGTTCAAATGTGTGTGAAATCTTATGGGACTTAACTGCTAAGGTTACCAGTCCCTAAGCTTACACACTACTTAACATAAATTATCCTAGGGACAAACACACACACACCCGTGCCCGAGGGAGGATTCGAACCTCCGCCGGGACCAGCCGCACAGTCCATGACTGCAGCGCCCTAGACCGCTCGGCTAATCCCTCGCGGCTCGGACTGGTCAACGAGTGAATGGATAGAACCCTTAGACCCGCTTTCTACATCTACATCTACATTTATTCTCCGCAAGCCACCCAACGGTGTGTGGCGGAGGGCACTATACGTGCCACTGTCATTACCTCCATTTTCTGTTTCGCGGGAAGAACGACTGTCTGAAAGCCTCCATGCGCGCTCGAATCTCTCTAATTTTACATTCGTGATCTCCTCGGGAGGTATAAGTAGGGTGAAGAAATATATTCGATACCTCATCCAGAAACGCACCCTCTCGAAACCTGGCGAGCAAGCTACATGCAGAGCGCCTCTCTTGCAGAGTCTGCCACTTGAGTTTGCTAAACATCTCCGTGACGCTATCACAGCTACCAAATAACCCTGTGACGAAATGCGCCGCTCTTCTTTTTGGATCTTCTCTATCTCCTCTGTCAACCCGATCTGGTACGGATCCCACACTGATGAGCAATACTCAAGTATAGGTCGAACGAGTGTTTTGTAAGCCACCTCCTTTGTGGATGGACTACATTTTCTAAGGATTCTCCCAATGAATCTCAACCTGGTACCCGCCTTACCAACAATTAATTTTATATGATCATTCCACTTCAAATCGTTCCGCACGCATACTCCCAGATATTTTACAGAAGTAACTGCTACCAGTATTTGTTCCGCTTTCATATAATCATACAATAAAGGATCCTTCTTTATATGTATTCGCAATACATTACATTTGTCTATGTTAAGGGTCAGTTGCCACTCCCTGCACCAAGTGCCTATCCGCTGCAGATCTTCCTGCATTTCGCTACAATTTTCTAATGCTGCAACTTCTCTGTATACTACAGCATCATCCGCGAAAAGCCGCATGGAACTTCCGACACTATCTACTAGGACATTTATATATATTGTGAAAAGCAATGGTCCCATAACACTCCCCTGTGGCACGCCAGAGGTTACTTTAACGTCTGTAGATGTCTCTCCATTGATAACAACATGCTGTGTTCTGTTTGCTAAGAACTCTTCAATCCAGTCACACAACTGGTCTGATATTCCGTAGGCTCTTACTTTGTTTATCAGGCGACAGTGCGGAACTGTATCGAACGCCTTCCGGAAGTCAAGGAAAATAGCATCTACCTGGGAGCCTGTATATAATATTTTCTGGGTCTCAGAAATTTCTCGAGTTCTTGGTAAGATCTTTTGCTAAGTAAAGACGGCAGTAGTTGTAAGCTTCGCGCATTGATGTTTTTACTAACACCCGAATTTCTATGAACTTTTGCCTGTCGTCAGTTGTGCGTTCTCTTTTGAACAGAAAGCGCAACAGCCTTTGCTTCCTCAGCATTTTTCGAATTTCGCTGTTAAACCGCCGTGGGTTTTTTCCTTCCTTAATCCATTTACTCGGTTCATACTTTTCCAGAGAATGATTTACAATCCGTTTAAACATTGCTCATAATTCCCCTACGTCCATCATACTGAAACTAAATGATATCAGTTCACATGCCTAAGAGAGGTGCCAACAGCTGCTTATCTGTTCTTTCTCGCAGAAACAATCTCCTAGTGTTCTTGATTGATTTATTAGCTTTCATAATCAAAGTCGCTATGATGACATCATGATCGCTAATCCCCTTTACTGTACTGACATTGTCGGTAAGGTTCAGCCTAATTGTAGCTATAAGGTCTAAGATATTTCTATTGCGTGTTGGTTCAAGTGGTTCAAATGGCTCTGAGCACTATGGGACTTAACATCTGAGGTCATCAGTCCCCTAGAACTTAGAATTACTTAAATCTAACTAACCTAAGGACATCACACACATCCATGCCCGAGGTAGGATTCGAACCTGCGACCGTAGGGGTCGCGTGGTTCCAGACTGAAGCGCCTAGAACCGCTCGGTCACACCGGCCGACTTGCATGTTGGTTGTTGAACTATTTTCTAAAGGAAGATTTCCGAAAACGTGTTCAAAAGAGATTCGCAAGATTGTCTTTCTGTACCCCGTGCAGTGAATCCATAGACGCCCCTGTCTATACTCGGTAGCTTAAAGTCTGTTACTAATAATGTTGCGTGATTTTGGTATTTCCTCGCTACTGACCATAGGCTTTCTTTAAAAGACTGTAAACCGTCGCAACAGAATCAGGTGGCCGGTAAAAAACCCAATAATTAACTTGATTTCACGTAGACCTGTTAAACGCCTCAATATAGGCAATATTCGTCTAACGTGTCCTACAAGAATCTCTAAATATCTAGGAGCTTTCTACTTAGGATTTGAGCCAGCTCTCGGTCCCGAGAGTAATTAGGCATCGAAGATGCTACTCCAGACGAGTTTAAAATGAATGTGCGCAACGGCAATACTGAACGCGAAAATGAAGATTGGCCCTGTTTGACTACTCCCTGAAGCAGACCTTAGGATCTATTAATGGTGATTACCTCCTTCTTGCTCTTTAACATATAATTTACAACATATACATACATGAATGATTAAGGGAACTAGTAAATACCAAATGATAAATGCCGTTTCCGCTTATACATTTATTGTATATTATATAAACAAATGTTTATATATCAATGTCCAGTGGACATAAAGAGATACAAATGAATTTCCTAACTAATACGATTGATCAATTGCCCAAATCTTCCCCTTTTTATGGCTACGTGATCTAATATAAATAACGCGAGACGACTGACATCATCTACGTACCAAACACTAGAAGACACTACTTTCAAAGAGCATCTACAGTGGTATGCAACCTCAGTGGAAATAAAATTTACGTGATAAAAGCTGTTTAGCATTATAGCCCTAATAAGCAAAAGCAATTAGCAATATCACCATATGTACTGCATCCGGTGCGTCGGAGTGATAGTCCTCGTACACGTCTGCGACGATGAAAGGACCTCAGCCACAAAATAAAACTCTTTCAAACAACAGGACGGCAGAAGGCGGTCCTCTGACTATTATAATTTAATACTGTTTTCTCGTCTCTGTGTTGTACAGACAAGAAACGCGAACTCCCAGCAACAAGGATGGAATTCAGGTAACATCTTTACATGAGTGTAGACAGAAGAAGTGCTCTCAATCACTGAACGCTGCGTACTTAATGACGACTCCCTATCCGGAGGCGAAGTCGAGAATCGTATAAGTTCACAACAGTACAATGCCTAACCGTTCTAACTATAACATCTCTTTAGAGCAAAGACAGCAAGTTCGTCTGTACCAACAAATGCTGATACTGAGCGACCGTTAAACCCGGGCGCTCAAAACGGAAGACTTCTCCTCTCCCCCGCTGGCTTCCCAGCAAAGCTCAGCTCCACTCCCTCGAAAATCAGAAGGCTTATCATATTCTCGAAACCACGGAATATTCTCCCTCTCTACAGATTCTTCCGAATGCCGACCAACCGTATTTTAGTATTTTTGTCGTCCGGCGAGGAAAGTTTGTGATTAAATACCTATACTCATACAATGGTATGCGTCTCAGAGTAAAAATCCTCGGAAATAACCCAGCCTGCGATTTCTGAGGTAACGCTTCCTTGTTCCTCTCTGCTGCGCCCAAGATTTTCAGTTTCCGAAGTATTATGCGGTTTTGAATGCCTTACAGGAACAGTAGTGATCAATGTCTTATAAATAATTACTATTAAAAACAGTCTTGATCACGATTTATTTAACAAGGTGACCGGTTTCGACCACTACTGTGGTCATCTTCAGACCTATAAGTTGTATACAAAGCTCTAATTAGAAGGCTACATACATTAAACAAAATACATAAAGTTATAAAGCTATAAAACGTTGAATTACCATTGAGTAGGAACCTCTTTCTGTTGGAGAATCACTACTGGAGAAACCAGTGCACGTCTTACTATATATAATGGAGGCTCCACCCACTTCTGACTGCATGATGTCATTATTAACCAATGAGTTATACGTCGAATTACAATTTAAAATTTTTTAGTTAAAAGAACATTGTCAAGAATTAGAAATAAATACACACTAAACTTAGCTTATTAAATAGCTAATGTCAATTAAGAAGCGTTAAAAATATTTAAATATGTAGGAAAATGAACTTCGGTTTGGCAGTACATGGGTTGCCCTCTCAAGGCCTGTCAGTGAACCATTTGGAACCACTGGTTGCTATGGTGAAGTTAGACGCCGTTGCAAAGATGAAGCAGCAGGCTTTTTTCACTGAAGTTGTTGTAAAGTCGATAGTCGAACTAGTGGTTGCCATGGTGAGGTCAAACGCCAGTGCAAAGATGTGGCAGCAGGCTTCTTTCCAATGAAGTTGTTGCGAAGTAGAATGGCAAAGACTGTGGCGTCAGACGATGTATTATTGAGCAGCAACTTGTCTTTATTGAAACGAAAAGAGTAAGCTACAATAATCTGTAGCTGACATGTATACTACATGCTGCCCAAATACGATACGAAGTAGTTGTCCGTATATATGAAATATTATCTATGAAGTTGATATGTAGATTACATGTGCTTTTCTTTCTTTTTTTTGTTTTAAGGCATTGCTATTCCTGAAGTTATATGCCACTCATATAAGCAAATAAAAATGAAAGAATTTAAAATTATAAAATTATGAGCCAGGGTCAAAAATAAAACGATGTGAATTAGCAATATGCAGTCTAAAAGCATAAAAGCAAAAATTCTAAAACAGATAGTCAATCATAAAATAATGTTTGGTAAATGGCAATTATAATGTAAAGATAAAATATTTGCTAAAAGTCTTTATAATTAAATATATATATATATATATATATATATATAATTTTTTTAACCTGTCCTTTGTTTTAAAAGGTTAAAAAAAATTATATATATATATATATATATATATATATATATATATATATATATTTTAATTATAAAGACTTTTAGCAAATATTTTATCTTTACATTATAATTGCCATTTACCAAACATTATTTTATGATTGACTATCTGTTTTAGAATTTTTGCTTTTATGCTTTTAGACTGCATATTGCTAATTCACATCGTTTTATTTTTGACCCTGGCTCATAATTTTATAATTTTAAATTCTTTCATTTTTATTTGCTTATATGAGTGGCATATAACTTCAGGAATAGCAATGCCTTAAAACAAAAAAAAGAAAGAAAAGCACATGTAATCTACATATCAACTTCATAGATAATATTTCATATATACGGACAACTACTTCGTATCGTATTTGGGCAGCATGTAGTATACATGTCAGCTACAGATTATTGTAGCTTACTCTTTTCGTTTCAATAAAGACAAGTTGCTGCTCAATAATACATCGTCTGACGCCACAGTCTTTGCCATTCTACTTCGCAACAACTTCATTGGAAAGAAGCCTGCTGCCACATCTTTGCACTGGCGTTTGACCTCACCATGGCAACCACTAGTTCGACTATCGACTTTACAACAACTTCAGTGAAAAAAGCCTGCTGCTTCATCTTTGCAACGGCGTCTAACTTCACCATAGCAACCAGTGGTTCCAAATGGTTCACTGACAGGCCTTGAGAGGGCAACCCATGTACTGCCAAACCGAAGTTCATTTTCCTACATATTTAAATATTTTTAACGCTTCTTAATTGACATTAGCTGTTTAATAAGCTAAGTTTAGTGTGTATTTATTTCTAATTCTTGACAATGTTCTTTTAACTAAGAAATTTTAAATTGTAATTCGACGTATAACTCATTGGTTAATAATGACATCATGCAGTCAGAAGTGGGTGGAGCCTCCATTATATATAGTAAGACGTGCACTGGTTTCTCCAGTAGTGATTCTCCAACAGAAAGAGGTTCCTACTCAATGGTAATTCAACGTTTTATAGCTTTATAACTTTATGTATTTTGTTTAATGTATGTAGCCCTCTAATTAGAGCTTTGTATACAACTTATAGGTCTGAAGATGACCACAGTAGTGGTCGAAACCGGTCACCTTGTTAAGTAAATCGTGATCAAGACTGTTTTTAATAGTAAATATTATGCGGTTATCCTTCCGGCCGCCGCTGTATTGTGCTTCTGCGCTCAGGTGCCCAGACCGTCCGTCTTGGCACTTCCTGTGTGAAGCAGGAGCAACACGCCTGTGCCGGCTTTTCCACACAGGGCTTGAGTTTCGCCTGCCGTTTCATTTTCACTGGCGTTCCAAACTCTACTAGTTTTGTTTGTTGTTGTGGTCTTCAGTCCAGAGACTAGTTTGATGCAGCTCTCCATGCTACTCTATCCTGTGCAAGCTTCTTCATCTCCCAGTACCTACGGCAACCTACATCCTTCTGAATCTGCTTAGTGTATACATCTCTTGGTCTCCCTCTACGATTCTTACCCTCCACACTGCCCTTCAATACTAAATTGATGATCCCTTGATGCCTCAGGATATATCCTACCATCCCATCCCTTCTTCTAGTCAAGTTGTGCCACAAACTTCTCTTCCACCCAGTTCTGCTCAATACCTCCTCATTAGTTACGTGATCTACCCATTTAATCTTCAGCGTTCTTCTGTAGTACCACATTTCGAAAGCTTCTATTTTCTTCTTGTCCAAACTATTTATCGTCCATGTTTCACTTCCATACGTGGCTACACTACATACAAATAATTTCAGAAACGACTTCCTGGCAATTAAATCTATACTCGATGTTAACAAATTTCTCTTCTTCTGAAACGATTTCCTTGCCATTGCCAATCTACATTTTATATCCTCTCTACTTCGACCATCATCAGTTATTTTGCTCCCCAAATAACAAAACTCATTTACTACTTTAAGCGTCTCATTTCCTAATCTAATTCCCTCAGCACCACCCGATTTAATTCGATTACCTTCCATTATCTTCGTTTTAGTTCTGTAGATGTTCATCTTATAACCTCCTTTCAAGACACTGTCCAATCCGTTCAGCTGTTCTTCCAGGTCCTTTGGTGTCTCTGACAGAATTACAATGTCATCGGTAAACCTTAAAATTTTTATTTCTTCTCCATGGGTTTTAATACCTACTCCGAATTTTTCTTTTGTTTCCTTTACTGCTTGCTCAATATATAGATTGAATAACATCGGGGATAGGCTACAAACCTGTCTCACTCCCTTGAAAACCACTTCTTCCCTTTCATGCCCCTCGATTCTTATAACTGCCATCTGGTTTCTGTACAAATTGTAAATAGCCTTTCGCTCCCTGTATTTTACCCCTGCCACCTTTAGAATTTGAAAGAGAGTATTCCAGTCAACATTGTCAAAACCTTTCTCTAAGTCTCCCAATGCTAGAAACGTAGGTTTGCCTTAATCTGTCTTCTAAGATTAGTCGCAGGGTCAGTATTGCCTCACGTGTTCCAACATTTCTACAGAATCCAAACTGATCTTCCTCGAGATCGGCTTCTACCAGCTTTTCCATTCATCTGTAAAGAATTCGCTTTATTATTTTGCAGCCGTGACGTATTAAACTGATAGTTCGGTACTTTTCACATCTGTCAACACCTGCTTTCTTTGGGATTGTATTTATTATATTATTCTTGAAGTCTGAGGGTATTTCGCCTGTCTCATACATCTTGCTCAGCAGATGGTAGAGTTTAGTCAGGGCTGGCTCTCCCAAGGCTGTGAGTAGTTCTAACGGAATGTTGTCTACTCCTGGGGGCTTGTTTTGACTTAAGTCCTTCAGTGCTCTATCGAACTATTGACGCAGTATCATATCTCCCATTTCATCTTCATCTACATCCTCTACCATTTCTATAATATTATCCTCAAGTACACCGCCCTTGTATAGATCCTCAATATACTCCTTCCACCTTCCTGCTTTCTCTTCTTTGCTTAGAACTGGGTTTCCATCTGAGCTCTTGATATTCACTACTAGTATAGGCAATCATTCATTACGCCGTTTTGATAATAAAGACACTCCGTCACCTTTCATGCAATAAGCGTTAACAATTCGTTACACGGTATACATGACAATGTCAATCTTCTTTAAATATTCATATTTACCATGTATAACCTACTAAATTATACCTAACTCCGGTTGTAAATCACGGCAAAGTATGTAGATGAGTGCTTGTATGGTGCGAAATTATAGTCACCTTACAGGCTTTATGACAGTGTTCCCTAACGAATCAGTGCATTCAGCCAGATCAGAGAGGGTGTAACGTCATGCTGATAAGTGGGTTCATTCTGCCAAGTTCTTTGTAAATTTGACTCAGTATTGTAATCACTGAAATATCATCACATAAATTATCCTCACAGCCCGTTACATTTCGTTCCTTTGCCGCCTTCTGGGTGCTTCACTTTTTTTTGTCAGGCAGTTTATATACATTACCGCATTGGCAGGAAATATTAATCTGTGACATATTGATCTTTAACAAGTTTTCTATGGCCACTACTTTGTCACACAAAATTAGGTATCAGTCAGATCGAATGGAAGTGGATAGAATTTTGCTGCGCGTGTTTCGCCAAATATCTGCGCATTTTCTGTTCGATTGTATTACTTTCTCGGTTGTGTGTCACGAGAAGATGTATTTCTTTCTTGGATAGTTGTCATCTGTCGTCTATCTTCATGAGGAAGGAGATTTTCTGTGCAGATTTTCGCCAGTGCTAGGCTGGTCCACAATTTCTACATCTTCCGATGTCGCACACGACTTCCCTGCAACTCTCCAGAACTTCTCTTAATTAAAGATGTGCGGCAAAACACGCCATTGCTTCAGACTTCTGTTAACTGTAAACCGTTTTGAGGTTTTCTTTACAATCTTCACATCACTTTGTGTGTTACTATATAGACTGTGCACTGAGGTGGCAAATCATTGGATAGCGATATGCACACGTACAGCTGGCGGTAGTATCGCGTACACAAAATATAAAAGGGCAGTGCACTGACAGAGCTTCCTTTGTGGTCAGGTGATTCATGTGAAAGGTTTTCAGTCGTGATCATGGCCGTACGACCGCAATTAACAGACTTTGAACACAGAATGGTAGTTGGAGCTAGACGCATGGGACATTTCATTTCGGAAATCGTTAGGAAATTCAGTGCTTCACGGTCTACAATGTCATGAGTGTGCCGCGAATACTAAATTTCAGCCGGCCGGTGTGACCGTGCGGTTCTAAGCGCGTCAGTTTGGAACCGCGTGACCGCTACGGTCGCAGGTTCGAATCCTGCCTCGGGCATGGATGTGTGTGATGTCCTTAGGTTAGTTAGGTTTAAGTAGTTCTAAGTTCTAGGGGACTGATGACCTTAGTAGTTAAGTCCCATAGTGCTCAGAGCCATTTGAACCATTTGAACTAAATTTCAGCATTACCTCTCACCACGAAAAACGCAGCGGCCAACGGCCTTCAGTTAACGACCGAGGTTACGGCGCTTGCGTAGAGTTGTCAGTGTTAACACACAAGCAACACTGCATGAAACAATCGCAATAATAAATGTGGGACGTACGACGAACGTATCCGTTACGACAGTTCGGCGAAATGTGGCATTAATGGGCTATTGCAGCAGACGACCGCAAATATTAATGGGCTATGGCAGCAGACGACCGACACGTGTGCCTTTGCTAACAGTGCGACATCGCCTGCATACCCCCTTCTGCGCTCGTGACCTAATCGGTTGGACGCTAGACGACTGGAAAACTGTGGCCTGTTCAGATAAGTCCCGATTTCAGTTAGTAAGAGTTGATGGAAGGGTTCGACTATTGGCAGACCCCATGAAGCCATGGACCCAAGTTGTCAACAAGACGCTGTGAAATCCAATGGTTGCTCCATAATGGTGTCGGCTGTGTTTACGTGGACTGAACTGGGTCCTGTGGATGTTCAGCTACTTGGCGACCGTTTGCAGCCATTCATGGACTTCATGTTTCCTAACGACAATGCGGCATGCCACTGAGCTACAATTGTGCGGTACTGGTTTGAAAAACATACTGGACAATACGAGCGAATGATTTCCCACCAAGATCACCCACATGAATCCCAGTAGACATTAGGAGAGGTCAGTTCTTTTAAAAAGTCCTACACCGGCAACATTTTCGCAATTAGGAATGGCTATAGAGGCAGCATGGCTCAATATTGCTGCAGGGTACTTTCAGTGACTTGTTGAGTCCATGCCACGTCGAGTTTCTATACTACGCCGGGAAAAAGTAGGTCCGACACGATATTAGGAGGTATCCTATGACTTTTGTCACCTCAGTGTAGACTGTCATTATGGTAGGAGTTATAGGACAAACGATTAGTTAGTAGTTCGCAGCAACCTTATGTTCGGCACATGTAGAAGTAATTTCAGGTGTGCCCTGAGGAAGTGTGTTGGGATTCTTGCTGTTCCTATTGTATTTTAATGAATTAGTAGACAATATTAACAACAACCTCAGACTTCTGCAGTACCGTCTGAAAGCAGCGCCTCGCTTTAAGGTTGTAAAATTGTCTACTTCACAAAACTAAAAATAACGCTGTTTTCTATGACTCCAATAGTAACGTGTTACTATGTTTATGACGTTGCTCATCGAGCCATATACGTCATCTCGCACTTCTAGCTGCTTCTCTCGCAAAAATAATGATAAAAATTCAGAAATTCAGGGCCGCCACCAGCCCAAGCCCTTCCTAACCATTTACAAAAAACGAAGCTGGAAAATTATTAGTTTAATTACTTTAATAATTTAATTACAAGTACGCAAATTTCTTTAAGCAGCCAGATAAATAGCCTTCCATGTCGTGCATGAAGCAACTTGATTAATTGAGGAATGGAAATCAGAGTAAGGAGGTAAGATCGACACCAAAGAATTTATCTTTCACGTAAATTATTTATTGTAACTAAATATTTGGTTGCACATCCTAACTACACATAACTGGTGCCTGACTCGAAATATTTAAGTAAGAATTACGTGAGAATGAAACAGAGCACAATTTAACTACAGCAAGAAGAAACACAGAAGACTGGGGTGGGAGACAATTATACTATCATCTCCTTTGCATTAATACCATAAAAATATCTAAGTGAGATTTGCACTACGATGCTACGCATGATCTATTCTGGACAGAGGTTTAACCAATACACAAGGCTGTGCGATAATTATTTAACATACTAACTGCGTCTACTGCTTGCAAACGACCGAAGTAGAGCACGTGGTGCATTCTCACTCAAACCGTTGTGCTGCTTTGTAGAAAGCGCACGAAAGAACAGATATTCTTGCAGAAATTGTAGCTCATTAAATAAGCAAACTGTTAAAATAAAGCCTATTGCGGTGCCGTGGTGAACCAGAAGGGTCATTGATTACCAAACACGTGGCACAAAATCGACACAAAAGACAAAAGCAATCTCCACAAAATATAAGATTAAAAATCATTAAAAAAGTAACTCGCTTCCCACGTTTCAGATAACCTAAAGTTCTTAAGTGTTTCACCAGTTAAACATAACGAAGTCCTAGCTCAACCTGATTTCTATCACCTGAGACCCCCCATAAGAGCTACGATCCGTACTCACCAAGCGTTCACCGAAGAGTGCCCCTTTCTCTATAGAGATTACGTAGCTCTCCGTGCAGCGGAAGCTACCAGAGGGGTAGCCCTCCTTCACTAGCCTCACACACAAATACAGCCTTCGACTAAGACGGGTAAACCTCTCTGTTCAGGTATTGGAAACCTAAGTTGGTCATCCTGTGCTCTCCTTTGAACGAGAAGCAACATCGTCTGCTCCCAACAGACGATCACCAATTCAGCGATTCCCACAAAACAAAACCGAAACCCACATTAAAACACACATATAATAATCAATAGGCCTTATTTGAGTGCTCAGTCTTTCTGGAAGAGTTCATGAATTGAGAATTGAGAAAACAGGTAGTAAAATGAATAGGTTGTACCGAATTCGACAAGCGTCTTTATGAAACGACTTCACAGAGACGTTTCAATATATGAAGAAATAGAAATTCACGCTTGCCTGAAAAATCCGTCAGAAAATACTTTTATAATAGCTACAGTACATTCATGATAATATAAGGCATAAAAAACGTTAGCTTCCCTTGTTCACTACGTGCTGCATCGGTGTCACTCTCCTTCCCACATGTGGCAGGCATTCAGTCCATCGATTCTTTCAAGTAATAAATGTAAAGGGAACAGAACATGCAAAAGACTACAATTAATAGCCAATAATCACTATTCTTAACATAAACGCAGATCAAGACTTCTTCCTTTCACTACAACTGTTGGCCAGCGTAAATATCAGTATACATCCCAGTAATTGATAGTTAATCTCGTGAGTGCAACTCAGATTCAGAAAATAGTAAGCAGAAACGTCAGCACCCAAAGAAATCATCCGTGTGCCTTAATATAGGAACACAGTCTGTCGGTCTGTAATATTTCTGGCTTATTCAGCCATCATATTAGGCTCCAGAAAGCTATTCCCAGGGCAGTGGAGATGCAAGAAGCATAGAGATGACGCAATGTGAGATGAGGTACCGGTGGCAGATGTTAGATTCGGTACCATTCCCGTGAGAAAGACCGCCTACATGATGCTGCTGCTCTGTGATTGGCTACTGTATTCGGCGGTAGGGTGCCAAAACGTTAAACTTTAGTTGTTGTTATTAATTGAACCTGTCATCCAAATTACTTCATTTTTTAAAATAAACATCTCTCAACAGCCAGCTATCAATCAGTCATTTCAAAATTATTAAAATCAGAGCATTACTAAAACAAAAGACTGACGATATTACTGCCGATGCACTTCGGTGGCGTTCGGGTCACGCCTTGCTGGTTTGGAGCGCGAAGTGTCTCGGGCAGTCCGGCTCTCCAGTTCTGACCGTTCCAGTAGACAAACATGTTATCTGTTATAGCAGTATTTGTTTCATGCAATTTTATTTACTACAGTTCCGACCGTCGCTAGGTACAGACATGTTGTCTGTAATAGTAGTATTTGATTCATGTAATTTTATTCTCCAGTTCTAACGGTTCCAGTAGACAGACATGTTGTCTGTGGCAGGATGTATTTCATGTTATTTTAGCCAGATATAATGACTGTGGAAAGATATGTTCAATACGTTGTGATCAAGAATAGTTTCTCGTGTCTATATAAATAAAAACGCGAATGGCATCCCAAATGAGTTATAGTTTATTCGTAGCAGCAGTTCCTTGCGAAGTTAATTTCAGCCTCAAGAAAAAGAATCCACTACCTGCGTTCTGTTTTCTGCGCTGGGGACATCATCATAATGAAGACAGCAGGTTAGTGAAGTGTATAAGAACTTATACACTCCTGGAAATTGAAATAAGAACACCGTGAATTCATTGTCCCAGGAAGGGGAAACTTTATTGACACATTCCTGGGGTCAGATACATCACATGATCACACTGACAGAACCACAGGCACATAGACACAGGCAACAGAGCATGCACAATGTCGGCACTAGTACAGTGTATATCCACCTTTCGCAGCAATGCAGGCTGCTATTCTCCCATGGAGACGATCGTAGAGATGCTGGATGTAGTCCTGTGGAACGGCTTGCCATGCCATTTCCACCTGGCGCCTCAGTTGGACCAGCGTTCGTGCTGGACGTGCAGACCGCGTGAGACGACGCTTCATCCAGTCCCAAACATGCTCAATGGGGGATAGATCCGGAGATCTTGCTGGCCAGGGTAGTTGACTTACACCTTCTAGAGCACGTTGGGTGGCACGGGATACATGTGGACGTGCATTGTCCTGTTGGAACAGCAAGTTCCCTTGCCGGTCTAGGAATGGTAGAACGATGGGTTCGATGACGGTTTGGATGTACCGTGCACTATTCAGTGTCCCCTCGACGATCACCAGTGGTGTACGGCCAGTGTAGGAGATCGCTCCCCACACCATGATGCCGGGTGTTGGCCCTGTGTGCCTCGGTCGTATGCAGTCCTGATTGTGGCGCTCACCTGCACGGCGCCAAACACGCATACGACCATCATTGGCACCAAGGCAGAAGCGACTCTCATCGCTGAAGACGACACGTCTCCATTCGTCCCTCCATTCACGCCTGTCGCGACACCACTGGAGGCGGGCTGCACAATGTTGGGGCGTGAGCGGAAGACGGCCTAACGGTGTGCGGGACCGTAGCCCAGCTTCATGGAGACGGTTGCGAATGGTCCTCGCCGATACCCCAGGAGCAACAGTGTCCCTAATTTGCTGGGAAGTGGCGGTGCGGTCCCCTACGGCACTGCGTACGATCCTACGGTCTTGGCGTGCATCCGTGCGTCGCTGCGGTCCGGTCCCAGGTCGACGGGCACGTGCACCTTCCGCCGACCACTGGCGACAACATCGATGTACTGTGGAGACCTCACGCCCCACGTGTTGAGCAATTCGGCGGTACGTCCACCCGGCCTCCCGCATGCCCACTATACGCCCTCGCTCAAAGTCCGTCAACTGCACATACGGTTAACGTCCACGCTGTCGCGGCATGCTACCAGTGTTAAAGACTGCGATGGAGCTCAGTATGCCACGGCAAACTGGCTGACACTGACGGCGGCGGTGCACAAATGCTGCGCAGCTAGCGCCATTCGACGGCCAACACCGCGGTTCCTGGTGTGTCCGCTGTGCCGTGCGTGTGATCATTGCTTGTACAGACCTCTCGCAGTGTCCGGAGCAAGTATGGTGGGTCTGACACACCGGTGTCAATGTGTTCTTTTTTCCATTTCCAGGAGTGTATATTCCACACAGGGCAGTGGAAACAACTAGGTACCTCACGTGTACTGCATGCACAGTACAAATGTGCTCAGTGACACGTCATCTGCAGTAATGCAGAGTAGGTAAAGAAGGATGAAAGTATTAATACTATCTCACTTTTATTCCTTTTTTCTTGCCGTAGGTCGACTCAATACAACTCACTGCCATCTAAGCTGGAACTCAGAAAATATGACAGCACGAAGGGCAAGTGCAGGCCGGAGTCGTTACACACACCACAAATGCACACTCTTCCATCGAACAGGCCCCGCAGGTTACAGACGTCGGCTATACAATCTTTGAGGAACATAAACTTACGGGCACACGCCAGACCAGCTGCGGATGTCTGTTTACGAGGAAAACCGTCACAGCTGTCCGCTTACTCTTCCCGCTCCGAACTGTCACTCTCCACTTCCTCCTTGCTGGCTCACAGATAAACACTCTTTCTGGCAGCCGTCTCGTACATCGCAGACGGTGGATGTATTGCCAGCTTACGTCATATGTTGGAACACTACAAACCATGGCACAACTTTTACAAGCTAGAGGACGTAACTTTACACTCGACAGGGAGGCCCTGCCCACGGTAACTAACTTATACTTTCGTTAAATCTAAAAATTATTTTCGGGCTTTTATTGGTAAAGCAAGCAATTTTAAATTTCGAACATACCCACACTTTTGAATCGAACTGTACAGTTTTTATAATCTTGCAACGTCCATTTTTCTCACGGTATCATTGGACAGATAAATTTTCAAATCAATCTGCCTACAGCACAATGTAACTTATATATTCTTTCTCTGCTTATATTATACGTACCTAAGCTTTGTTTTTCATTTCCTATTATTTCAAATATTTGTATATCAATCACATGACGCATTAACAATCACTCTTTCAGACTCACTGCAAGATCGTGGTCTTAGTAAAGCTCTTACCAGCAACTGGAGTGGCTTTTCATTAATTGAACGTACGGTTGTGGAATGAGCAACTGCGAGATGAAGAAATTAGTAAACAAAAATCTTACATTCCATTATAAAACATGAGAAGAGAGGTGGTCGTTTCGTTGAAAAAATGGCTCTGAGCACTATGGGACTTAACTACTGAGGTCATCAGTCCCCTAGAACTTAGAACTACTTAAACCTAACTAACCTAAGAACATCACACACATCCATGCCCGAGGCAGGATTCGAACCCGCGACCGTAGCGGTCGCGCGGTTCCAGACTGAAGCGCCTAGAACCGCTCGGCCACACCGGCCGGCGTTTCGTAGAACCCTGTTTCTTTAATTAGTTATCGATTTTCCTTTTTCCTTTATTTTTCTTTCATTTAATAACGAACATTAGATTTATTAATACAGGGTGTTCAAAAAAAGTGTCGAACACTTTGAGATGTGGTAGTGCTCATCGAAGTAAGAAAAATAAGTCAAATAAACATGGGTCTGGAAACGCATACTTTCCGAGATAAACACGTGTTTATAGGAAGGGGTGCTAGACGTTTGGTCGCAATGGCGCTCCGTCAAATATGTAGGCAGGGAATCATGATGTCTTACAATATTCCACCTGTCGTTAGGTGGTCAGCAGTCAATTGTGTTTTTCGAGTCGTGTTGTAGGCTACGTTAGTTTTCATCGTGTTTGTGAGCGTTATCGTACAACACTATCAATCTTGGGTACGCATCATGGTGTTTTACCTTCTTCCAAACGCTAATTCACTTACGTTCAAAATGGTTCAAATGGCTCTGAGCACTATGGGACTCAACTGCTGAGGTCATTAGTCCCCTAGAACTTAGAACTAGTTAAACCTAACTAACCTAAGGACGTCACAAACATCCATTCCCGAGGCAGGATTCGAACCTGCGACCGTAGCGGTCTTGCGGTTCCAGACTGCAGCGCCTTTAACCGCACGGCCACTGCGACCGGCAATTCACTTACGTATTTACTGTTACTGTTTCTCTCTTCCAATACTTGTTTGCAATGGAAGCCTGCTACTCGACAAGTGAAATGGTGGATATGATGTCTGCTACGCTTTAGCAAATGGTTGTAGCCTACCACAGCGCAGGGTGCTCTCTGATAAACTGTTCGGCAGATTTTTCCAGCGTTTGAGGCACAGAGGTATCCTTGCACCTCGGAAGACTGACAGTGGAACGCCTATTACATTCCGCACGCCTGAAATGGAGCAGCGTGTGCTACGTTTGGTGGAAGAAACTCCTGGGACCAGTGAGCCACAATTAGCAGCAGCAGAAGGCGTGTCTCATTCTCTTATCCAAGGGGTACTTCATGAACAACTGCTGTACCCATATAATCTACAGCGCGTTCAGGTCCTAAGGTCACAGGATCATCACGGCAAACGGCGGTTCTGTCAATGGCTGTTGGAGAAGCGTCCCGCAGATCCACTGTTCACATTCAAGATTTTATTTACCAGTGTGGCAGGGTTCACAAGAGATGGTGTTGTGAGTTTCCATAACCAGCATGTATGGACAGACGTGAACCCCATGCAGTTCAGGAGAGAGGGCATAACTCCTATTCTCAATCAACGTATGGGCAGACGTATTTGACGATAGATCAACAGGGCCCTATGTGCTGTCACAAAGGTTAACTAGGGCGCATTTTCTGGACTGTCTCCTTAATGTGTTGCCTACCTTGCTGGAGGCTGTGCCATTGCAGCGACGAAGACAAATGGGGTCCATGCCTGATGGCGCAACAGCTCAGTATCATCACAATGTTTGCGAACATCTGACGCAGACGTTTCACGACTGCTGGATTGCTCGGAGGGTGGGTGGTGAGGTGGTGGGCGGGGTGGGGAACACCTTGGCCTGCTCGTTCTCCAGACCTCAGGCCCCTTGACTTTTCGTTCTGCGGACACTTGAAGGAACTGGTCTACGCCACGCCAATCAACGTTGTGTGGACACTACAGGCTTCTTCTCTGCATGCCAGCAGGTACAACAACAAATGGGTATACTTCAAATGATGCGTCATTCCGGAGGCCAGAGGAGTGCCTTGTCATAGATGAACGCCACGTTGAACACCTCCTGTAAACACGTTTTTATCGCAGAAAGTATGCATTTCCGGATCCTTGTTTATTGGATTTATTATTCTTGTTTCGATGAGTACTACCACCCATCAAAGTATTCGACACTTTTTTTGAACACAGTGTACATTAACGACAAGTACGAGAAAAAAAAACACAAAAAATTTCGCACTCGTGTTGTAAGGTGTCAGGCAAATCCAACATCTTCCATGAAAACCATGACATGATAGCAAATCCGGCAGTATGTCACATAGCTCAGAATAAATCCTGACATTAAATTAACCAAAGTAATACGATCAACGACTGAGCAAATGGAATACCATAGACTAACACAAGAATGCCTAAATGCGTGTCATACCTTCCCACCGTGAAACAGACGCAGTTCTGAGGGGAGAAACGAGAACAGAAGCCGAGAGCAGAGTCGTGTAGGCTAGAAGGCCCTACGATAAGGGACACCCACATTGCCCGCCGACCGCCAAGACCACCCCGCAGCCCATCTTAAAAGATAGAGCCCTCCAGAAGAATAGTATAGATCTTACGGTAACACTACAAGGGCCACTCCAGCTGCAAGTTTTAGCGTGAGACTATACGCATCTCTGTTACGTTGCAAACATTAAAAACATTGCCCCACCACGAAAAGTATAACGTTTCTCATTGGATAGACAGAATTTTTGTAGGCAGAGCTTAAGGTTAACATTGAGACCCTGATTGGTCAGTTGAAAACACAGCCAGATAGCATTTCTTAAACCAACTTCGGTAAATTGTAGTAAGGAGAAGTTAGAGAGTTGCTTCCGAGACAACGAGGTGTGTGGAGCTGCGCCGCCCGCCGCTCCCTGCCGCTGCCTAACCACCGACAAGGTAACGAACGCACGCGATGCCGCCCGCATAAGAGAGCATAAGACTCCACTCAGAACTGCAGAAGTCTCATCTGTTACATCCCCTTTGTAAGTAATACTAGTGTCGATCGTCAATTAAAGCTCATGGTATTCACATTTGCTACTTGAAGTTAAAATCTGAAACGTGATGATTTTTCTGTTACATAATTATTGAGAAGCCAAATCAGCCACTGTAATTTACGACAAGTTAAATAAGTAATTAAAGATAATTGAGGGCCACTGTAGACCATATTTGATAGTTTTCTCCTTTATGAAACTTAATTTAAACCTAGATTCTAGATGTGATATGGCATAGGTCATCCTTCGATCCATTATAGAACTTGGAAACCCTTTCAGGGAATATTCGTTCACATTTTTCTTGAACGTAGTTGGTTTTTATCACCCTGTATTAAAATATATCCTTTTATCAATAGTGCCTTCCCCATGAACCATGGCCCTTGCCATTGGTGGGGAGGCTTGCGTGCCTCAGCGATACAGATGGCCATACCGGAGGTGCAACCACAACGGAGGGGTATCTGTTGAGAGTCCAGACAAATGTGTGGTTCCTGAAGAGGGGCAGCAGCCTTTTCAGTAGTTGCAGAGGCAAGAGTCTGGATGATTGACTGACCTGTCCTTGCAACATTAACCAAAACAGCCTTGCTGTGCTGGTACTGCGAACGGCTGAAAGCAAGGGGAAACTACGGCCGTAATTTTTCCCGAGGGCATGCAGCTTTACTGTATGGATAAATGATGATGGCGTCCTCTTGGGTAAAATATTCCGGAGGTAAAATAGTCCCCCATTCGGATCTCCAAGCGGGGACTACTCAAGAGGATGTAGTTATCAGGAAAGAGAAAACTGGTGTTCTACGGATCGGAGCGTGGAATGTCAGCTCCCTTAACTGGGCAGGTAGATTAGAAAGTTTAAAAAGGGAAATGGATAGGTTAAAGTTAGATATAGTGGGCATTAGTGAAGTTCGATGGCAGGAGGAACAAGACTTTTGGTCAGGTGAATACAAAATCAAATAGGGGTAATGCAGGAGTAGGTTTAATAATGAATAAAAAAATAGGAGTGCGAGTAAGCTACTACAAACAGCATAGTGAACGCATTATTGTGGCCAAGATAGACACGAAGCCCACGCCTACTACAGTAGTACAAGTTTATATGCCAACTAGCTCTGCAGATGATGAAGAAATGGAAGAAATGTATGATGGTAAAAAGAAATTATTAAGGTAGTGAAGGGAGACGAAAATATAATAGTCATGGGTGACTGGAATTCGAGAGTAGGAAAAGGGAGAGAAGGAAACGTAGTAGGTGAATATGGATTGGGGCTAAGAAATGAAAGAGGCAGCCGCCTGGTAGAGTTTTGCACAGAGCATAACTGAATCATAGCTAACACTTGGTTCAAGAATCATAAAAGAAGGTTGTATACCTGGAAGAATCCTGGAGATACTAGAAGGTATCAGATAGATTATGTAATGGTAAGACAGAGATTTAGGAACCAGGTTTTAAATTTTACGACATTTCCAGGGGCAGATGTGGACTCTGACCACAATCTATTGGTTATGAACTGTAGATTAAAACTGAAGAAACTGCAAAAAGGTGGCAATTTAAGGAGATGGGACCTGGATAAACTGAAAGAACCAGAGGTTGTACAGAATTTCAGGGAGAGCATAAGGGAACAATTGACAGGAATGGGGGAAAGAACTACAGTAGAAGATGAATGGGTAGCTCTGAGGGATGAAGTAGTGAAGGGAGCAGAGGATCAAGTAGGTAAAAAGACGAGGGCTAGTAGAATTCCTTGGGTAACAGAAGAAATATTGAACTTCATTGACGAAAGGAGAAAATATAAAAATGCAGTAAATGAAGCAGGCAAAAAGGAATACAGACGTCTCAAAAATGAGATCGACAGGAAGTGCAAAATGGCTAAGGCGGGGTGGCTAGAGGACAAATGTAAGGATGTAGAGGCTTATCTCACTAGGGGTAAGATAGATACTGCCTACAGCAAATTAAAGAGACCTTTGGAGAAAAGAGAACCACTTGTATGAATATGAAGAGCTCAGATGGAAACCCAGTTCTAAGCAAAGAAGAGAAAGCAGATAGGTGGAAGGAGTGTATAGAGGGTCTATACAAGGGCGATGTATTTGAGGACAATATTATGGAAATGGAAGAGGATGTAGATGAAAATGAAATGGGAGATACGATACTGCGTGAAGTGTTTGACAGAGCACTGAAAGCCTTGAGTCGAAACAAGGCCCCGGGAGTAGACAACATTCCATTAGAACTTCTGATGGCCTTGGGAGAGCCAGTCATGACAAAACTCTATCATCTGGTGAGCAAGATGTATGAGACAGGCGAAATACCCTCAGACTTCACGAAGAATATAATAATTCCAATGCCAAAGAAAGCAGGTGTCGACAGATGTGAAAATTACCGAACTATCAGTTTAATAAGTAACAGCTGCAAAATACTAACGCGAATTCTTTACAGACGAATGGAAAAACTAGTAGAAGCCGACCTCGGGGAAGATCAGTTTGGATTCCGTAGAAATATTGGAACACTTGAGGCAATACTGACCTTACGACTTATCTTAGAAGAAAGATTAAGGAAAGGCAAACCTACGTTTCTAGCATTTGTAGACTTAGAGAAAGCTTTTGACAATGTTGACTGGAATACTCTCTTTCAAATTCTAAAGGTGGCAGGAGTAAAATACAGGGGGCGAAAGGCTATTTGCAATATATACAGAAACCAGATGGCAGTTATAAGAGTCGAGGGGCACGAAAGGGAAGCAGTGGTTGGGAAGGGAGTGAGACAGGGTTGTAGCCTCTCCCCAATGTTATTCAACCTGTATATTGAGCAAGCAGTAAAGGAAACAAATGAAAACTTCGAAGTAGGTATTAAAATCCATGGAGAAGAAATAAAAACTTTGAGGTTCGCCGATGACATTGTAATTCTATCAGAGACAGTAAAGGACTTGGAAGAGCAGCTGAACGGAATGGACAGTGTCTTGAAAGGAGGATATAAGATGAACATCAACAAAAGCAAAACGAAGATAATGGAATGTAGTCGAATTAAGTCGGGTGATGCTGAGGGAATTAGATTAGGAAATGAGGCACTTAAAGTAGTAAAGGAGTTTTGCTATTTGGGGAGCAAAATAACTGATGATGGTCGAAGTAGAGAAGATATAAAATGTAGACTGGCAATGGCAAGGAAAGCGTTTCTGAAGAAGAGAAATTTGTTAACATCGAGTATAGATTTAAGTGTCAGGAAGTCGTTTCTGAAAGTGTTTGTATGTAGTGTAGCCATGTATGGAAGTGAAACATGGACGATAAATAGTTTGGACAAGAAGAGAATAGAAGCTTTCGAAATGTGGTGCTACAGAAGAATGCTGAAGATTAGATGGGTAGATCACATAACTAATGGTGAAGTATTGAATAGAATTGGGGAGAAGAGGAGTATGTGGTACAACTTGACAAAAAGGAGGGACTGGTTAGTATGACATGTTCTGAGGCATCAAGGGATCACAAATTTGGCATTGGAGGGCAGCGTAGAGGGTAAAAACCGTAGATGGAGACCAAGAGATGAATACACTAAGCAGATTCAGAAGGATGTAGGTTGCAGTAGGTACTGGGAGATGAAGAAGCTTGCCCAGGATAGGGTAGCATGGAGAGCTTCATCAAACCAGTCTCAGGACTGAAGACCACAACAACAACAACATCAATAGTGCAATTTATAAACAATGTTTTGTGAGTAGAATAAAAATTCCGATGGTAAACTTAACTGCTTTTTCGACGTTATTTTACCAGCTAACTAAAAATAGGAAAGCCTTGAACCCCTTCCACTAAATTTAGTTAGTATTAAGATTCTTTTACAGGGAGTGCAGTGGAGCTGACGCTGAAATCATTAAGTATTTGATTATATCAACGCTAGTCTCACTGAACTCTTCTGAACTCTACATGTCATGTGTGGTTTGGCGTCTCCTTACCAGCAGCAGGTCCCAGGTTCAAACTAGTCAATTCCCTAAAAAACACGCTCAGAGCGTCTTTGTGCGAAAAGTGGTAGGGAGACACGACTTAGAACAAACAGACACCACGCAGAATGTTAGAGTGTATGTTGCTTACTGAGAAGCGTAGATTCTGGATGATTGGAGAAATTTAAGCAGCAATATAGAGAGGATACCTTTTGTTAAAAGCCATTTACATATTGAACGTCTGGCCTGCAGTAATATCAACGGCGCATGTTTCTGAAGCAATGCCACTGTGCCAGTGTCATACATAAAAGACATAATGGTAATATTGATGTTCTCGATGCCACAAAGGCTCTCCCATGATGGCGTGAGACAACCATAACTGGGGGAGAAGCTGTAGCTGAGAGTCTGGCTTAATCACGGGCTCAGTAATGTTGCTGGGATGACTTATTTTTAATATTTAGGGTATATACACCGCAGTCAGCCTTTGTGACCAGACCAGTCTCAGCTGGTTCCCATCCTAGCACGCAGTCGTAACTTGTCACCCCAAGGATAAAAATACATCGTCACTCACAAAACGTGCTTCGCTGCGGAACATGTGCTGAAGCTGACGATGGAGAATATGTAACTCATAAATCTCCTTTGTTGGTCTGTAGATTTAATTTCTTCCACTGTGTTCTACTTCGTATCTGCAGTGATGCAAAGTGAAGAAGTGAACAGAACTCGCAAAGTGTATGCCTTGAGGGAAAGAAGTGACTGAAAACTTTGCTTCTATAAGTAAACTATTCACTAGTACTCTTCATAATGAATATAGGAGTTTTAAGGCTTTGTACCATTCACTATACTCAGTTTACAGTTATATATAGTACATGAAATGAAGTAGCAATTCAAACAGTTTTTCTTGCAAGTGTTCAGTGTGAGCATCATTCTTCACATGTAACACATCAAATCGAAAGAAGAGTTCTTCTCAAACCTTTATCAGTGTGTCTGGAGTATTTGTTGCAAAAACTGCTTCAGTCCTGTTTCTGAAATCGAGTAGGTCAGCTAGTAGTCAGGGCACCATACCCATGAGCCTTTATGAATCGCCAAGGGTGTAAAACGCATGGTATCATGTCGGGTGAACGTGGAGACCTAGCAAAACAAGCTTTGTCATCCGTCTCTTGGTACCAATCCAGCGGTCGGATGAAGAGTCGTTTAACCAATCGTGTACTGAGTAATGTCAGTAAGGCAGCGCACCATCTCGCTGCCAAATGAAGTTCTGCTTCTTCCAGTTAAGGAAAGAGTCTAATTGTAACTCATCACGGTAACGAACACCAGTTACACCGAGCGAGGTGGCGCAGTAGTTAGCACACTGGACTCGCATTCGGGAGGACGACGGTTCAATCCCGTCTCCAGCCATCTTGATTTAGGTTTTCCGTGATTTCCCTAAATCGTTTCAGGCAAATGCCGGGATGGTTCCTTTGAAAGGGCACGGCCGATTTCCTTCCGAATCCTTCCCTAACCCGAGCTTGCGCTCCGTCTCTAATGACCTCGTTGTCGACGGGACGTTAAACACTAACCACCATCACCACCACCACCACCACCACCACCAGTTACAGTTGCTATTCCGAGAAAGAAAGGATTACAAACTTTCCGCCGGGATATGGCACAGAAGACATTCAATTTAGCGTAGTCTCGTTGCAGCTGTACTGTATTGTGGGTATATGCTGGCCTCCAAATGCACACTTTATGTGTGTCCGCATTTCCACTTCGGTGTGAAATGTCGATTCATCACTGAAGACAACACGATCCAGAAAATCTTCATCGCCATGCAGCAAACGTTTCGTTTGCAAATTGGCACGTCAACTGTTGTCTGTAGGCTTAGAGCCTGCAACAACTGCAAAAGATAAGGACGTAGTTGTAAGCGCCTTCCTAAGTCTTCACGCAGACGTCACTGGAATTGCTAATTCACGAGTAGCCTTCTGAACTGAGTTTTGGAACCAGCCGTGAAAGACTCTCTCACTTATTCGACATGTTCTTCAGTCACTCTTTGTTGTCCCGTACCCTTCCCTATGCAAAGACAGCTGGAGTCGACTGATGATACCATCTACGGATGTTTTTATCACTTGCTTTCTTTTACTTAATATTTTTAATTTCACAGTTTACCTCCATGTTTTCAATGGCCAGATGGCAGTGTGCCACACATAGGGGCTTTATAATTCATGTATTCGATGATATGCAAAACTGAGTTAACGTGTTTTCCAAATTGCGTACGATAATTATAAACCTTGTAACGTATTTGTAACACCTACCAATCTGAAGACAGCAACATAACTTTGCTGAAACTAGTAATCAGGATATGAATCAACTGCGGTCTGGCAATAAAACTTCAATTTTGGAAGCTTTCTTACATTGTTATATCAATTTCTTCCTGCAATTGAAGAATACAAAGACGGAAATGGAAAGTGTTGATGAACTTCTTGACCGAACTCTGTCATATTGATGTTTCCAAGCCTCTGGAACACGTTGATTGAAATTTCATTCGATGCGAACTTGCATCTAGTGAAGAAAAAAAGCTATTCTTATAGAAGAAGAATGGTGTGAGAACACGGTGTCTAACGTTACTGGAAATTTGCAGATAGAGGTCAAAACATATCACGCTCAGAAGACGTGCAAGTGTAGCCTGTGGCCATCTTTCGAACTTTGAACAAGGTCGAATTACTGGTATGAGGGACGTAGGAGTTTGATACCGACAGATCTCAGAGACAGTTGGCTGTAGTACAAAGAGTGCAGAACCAGAGGTGACGACATTCTCTCAGGTCGTCAGTGTGGCATGAAGACATGGCAAAGGTCTTTCCAGAGAGACTACGCCGTGGGAAGACTGTAGGGTTATCAGGCTGGCTCTGTCGAGTAGACACTTTACAGTAGCTGACATTCAGCTATGGGCAGAGTTTCAGCACTGACCGTCTAGAGACGAGCACAAGCTCGGATTAAGAATGAATGTGGAAGGAAATCGGCCATGTCCTTGAAAGGAACCATCTCGCCATTTCCCTTAAGGAGACCTGCTCGTGAGCGAATTTCCTGTGGTTGACCATACTAGTGTTGTGCACTTTTCTGAAAAAAAAAAAAACTATTTGTTCAAACCAAACCAAATTTGGAACATGCATAAGTTGTCAAATTTTCTTCAGCGTGTATTACTTACGTGGCAGCAGGATTGTTATCACAGTAGAAATTCCAAGAAAGGAATGTGACCTAAAAAGGAATTTAAAAAATCTAAATATTTGTCAAACCTTTTACTTGTTTGCCATAATTGTAATACATTTAAATGAATGCGATGTAATTAACCTCTTTACCAAGTTTCGTTCACATAGATGTATCAGGTTCATAGAAAGTTGAGCCTAAAGCTAAACATTTCGTACTCTTGGGAAAACGCATTTAAAATTTTTGATACAGTCATTTCAATCTACGTTCGAACTTAAAACGTGCCAGGTCCGTAGCTATCATCGTTGCGGGTCTCTGTATCCTCCACCCTACGTCTTGGCGCTCTCTTTTAAATTCTGGCTTCTTTTGTCATTTGTGTGGCGGTTCTTAGCCTCCCGCATCCTCAGCTGGTCAATAGACAGAAGCGCACTCTTAATGTTCACCTCAGGCTCTACGACCTTATCGCTAAAAACTTTGTCTGCCGGCTCTCTTATCATTGAAACACAACACTGCATCCATGACACTAGTTTTAGGTGACTGAGGCTCACAAGTACTATTCTACGCAGACGTTCCCACACAGAGTTATTGAATCTTTCTTTCGGATTTTGAGTTCTCCATGGATGGATTTAGCAGCAAGTTTTTGTTAGCGAAGTTGTAACGTTCTTTGAAAATTAATCTTTAGATTACTTTGAATGAAAGTGTAACGTTCTTTAAAAACTGATCTGCTTGGTGGTACATTGAATGAATGACCGAATGACGATCGGATACAAAACTGGAGTTATCGTGTAAGCGTGTTTTAACTGCAAGTGGTGTGCTTACTCTGTGTTATTGTTAGCAAAAACTTTATACGAACTGATTGGGCAATGCAACTCCCAATACCAATAACGAAGTACAGTCAGTGCAAAATACACTCAGACCCGTAGGCACTGAATCCTCTGGCCCTGTTCAAAACTGATTACTTTGGTCCCTGTGCACATAACAAATAAATTTAGATTGTCTTACCTTTAAAGCAGCAACGGTGGAACGCAATCTATTCTGGTCTCCCACGAAAAAAAGAAAAAAAAAATTAGCTACAAGCTCAGCGGCGTACAGTGCTGGCCACAATACGTAGAAATGTACATTAAATTCTTTTGGCTGATAAATGAAAACATTTAAGCAATATTCAAAGTCTTTGGAAAACATTTAATCTGGACAGGGAGGCAGTACCGATGTGCATGAATTACTAACACTCATCTTTTCAATAGTCACATTGTATTCGAAATTAAGTTTGGCTTTTCAAAACACCTGACAGTTGAAATTACATAACTCTAAAAATTACATCCTTTTTAGAAAGTGAGTCACAACAATGAGATTTATACAGCAATTATTATCTAACCTTACTAAAAAAGCGTAAACACAAATCATCAAGTTACGTATACCTGTGTTAACAAATCTTAGAAACATTACAAAAGGGGAAGTATCTAATTAGCCTTTACATAAAATCTGTTTACGTACATTCTGGGGATGCTCAACAATTACAAATTATCAGCCAACTCGTTTACACTAACGCGCTGGCAAAACGAAAGTCATAAATATTTAACATCTTTACCTTACTTGCGAGAAGACTTCTGCTTCCAGATTTGTACCTCCAACAATACATGTACTCGTAATTCCTACATTATAATCTAACACTTGGTGGCTTCACAGAGCACAACACAAAAACTATCCTCTCCATCCGCTTTAGCTTACAGATACCCACTACTGTACACCAAGCGCTCTCTTACTCCACTATAGTGTCAGGGAATTGTAAAGAGTTGGAAACGTGGAATATTGTCAAAGTTTCGTTGACTATGACAAGAGCCAGAGGCAGTAGGTTAGCCAAGAGTTAAGAGGACTGCGCATGTATCGGAATGTGTCGTCACGCAGGGGCAGTGACCTGGTTACACACAACAGGCGAGAGAGAATTGCATAGCACACGGGTTTGTGTTAGACGGACACTTCCGTAGAGTGCAAGACAGAGGCATAGAGTCAGCTGTACTGCATTTCACAACTTCGCGTAAGTGTGCCATAACAACACGTAACTCTGTCGCAAGAACACCTAAGGGGCGAGTACGACAGATGAATCAGCAGTATAAGTGGAACGAATGCGTTCATTACAAACGAGCATGACGTCAGGACGTCGCTCGTGCTTCCTTTAAATACGCCAGCTTTGATAGCAACAGGGCACTCGCAGTTAGACTTGCAGTTAGATGTGTACTGGGTCGCTGCGTAGCGCTCAGCTCGGTGATCGACATGTTAATCTTTATTAAGGAGATGTTGCAGTAAGGGCGGCCCATCCAGCAGCAGACGTGTGGGGACAGTACCAGCTCTGGTCCTCTCTGCTGCCGCTGTCAATCATCAACCCAGGATTAGCAGACATCGCGGCAGACTCGCTCGCCGCCAATGCTGACCACATCAGTGAGCCGTCGTCGAGATCGTGCGGGGCCTAGGCCCTGTGCATCCGCCGTCACAAGCGGGTGAGCCGACGATGCTGGGGGGATTGCAGCCCATTCCGCCTGTGCACCGCGGACGCGCCACCTGGAGGAGCAGGGAAGAAGATGCGGTGGGATAGAGTACACTCCGCACTACGAGAACGCCTCTCGTGCCGACAGCGCCGGGACTCCAACCCGGAGCCTTCTGCTGTCCGCCGCCAAGCCGGCCGGCCAGTCGGGCGCCACCAGCCACGCATGGCCGAAGTACGAAGTAAGGACATTCCTCCGCTAAGTCACAGCACGCGGCGCTGCGCTAGCAAGACTGGTGCGGCCAGGTGCTGGTGTCATCACTACAAGTCAGCGAGGACTCGGGGAAGGTCGTTGATATCACCAAGCTCAGCCAGTCTGTGTTACATGGGCCACATTGTACTCGGCAGGAATAAAGGTGTTATGAATTAATAATGTTTCTTTGGCGTTTCTGATGCGTCCACAGTCATTTCCTAGCATCCTGACACCACTCGGGCATCCAGTCCACCGTAGGTGACCGGGACCACCGGGGCGTCCACACCACTACTATCTCAGACCAGAAGCAGTATCTTCGGCACTGCGGTCGTGCACAGTCAGCGATCCGCTTTATAAAGCCTATCAGAGACATACATCGTTTATAACATAATATTTTCATTTTAGTTTACATCAGAACTATTGTTATAATCGGGTGCCACATACAAGTGTACCGCGGTAGACAACTTTCAAAGTCTCTATAGATATGGGTAGGTTTTATAACATCTGCTGTTGACATTGGTAGGGGATGGTTATGTCATATTCGTCATCACTGGCTCTAGGTCTGTGATACTCCATGACGCAGAACCTTTTGGACAGACAAAATGACAGAGGTCCTCCGTTACCTTTAAACTCTATTGCTGTTGTTACACTTTCTTATTCTGCCCTTATTTACGATCTACAAACAAAAGTATAAACACAATAAGATTACTTCCTAAAATCAAGTATTATTTCTAATCACTACGACGAGTAAAGCGAAAACAGAACGCTGAACTGATGTTCAGCTGTTACCTACTTCCGTTTTGCACCAGGTTAAGCAACTTGCAAAGCGGTGGTCACAGAATAAATAAAGGAAAATCTGCTGCATCTGGGATAAATACAACTCGATTGACAGTACACAGAAGAGAAGGGGCATGTTGTCGTTTAGAAAATGCTTTCTTTCCTATTAATATTCACTAAACATACAAAAACCATACATAATCTGCTTCGGGAAGGCCTGGAATCTAACTTAACACAATAAAAAGTTGTTATTTTGACGGATTTTCACTTCCTAGTTCCCATGAGCGATTTATGGAAATCACGGAAAATCTAAACCTGAATGGCCGGACGGATTTGACTCCAGCGTGCTAACAACTGCGCTACCTCGCTCGGTCGACGACCTGCTCGATGGTCGCTGGAAGCTGCGATGCTCGAGATCTCTCTCTCTCTCTCTCTCCAACGTCTGGAATCTTATTGAATATAACAACTGGGCGGACTTGCTGATTATTGAAGGAACGCTAAATGCTTGCCAATAACAAGAGTGCTAAACGGTACTCTCATACGCTATTGGTATATTTCAACAGGATAATACATGACCCCACACTACACATCACAAACGCCTTATGTAAGCACGTATCCTTGACTGGCCAGCCCACTATTCTGATTCGTCCCCCACAGAGCAAGACCAGGACGCGATTTTTATTTAATCGTGTCAGAAGCATCGTACATAAAATCAGAATGATTAACACATACATATCAAGTATATAATAAATACAAAAAGAATATAAAAGTATACAGATATATAAGCAGGGTAAAGTAGTTTTTTATTTCACGAAGTCTTGGATCAGAACCTGGTCACGTCCAGCGCTTCCGGGGTGGCATTCATCAAATCCTTCATGGTACAGGTGCTTGGGCACAGCACACACTGTAGAGGGCGCGATGGGAAGACGTATACTTTTATACCAGCCTCCGTGAGCACTCCACCAACTGACACAGCATGTGTTTCAAGCATGACAAGATATTCCCTATGTTTTGGTTGGCAGGAGAGCCAACACCGTGTTACTAGAGGAGGCCGAAAGGCACGCGTTTTAGCTCATGCAGGCTGACGTGAGGTCTGGAACAGGACAAGGGAATTAGAATTTCGAAAAAAGGACGTAGCTGTTGGAATACTTAACTTTAATCCATTAATGAAGAACGTCGGTCTTGACGGTACATGAATCAATATCAATAGTAACTGATAATGGCGCCTTGCTAGGTCGTAGCAAATGACGTAGCTGAAGGCTATGCTAAACTATCGTCTCGGCAAATGAGAGCGTATTTTGTCAGTGAACCATCGCTAGCAAAGTCGGTTGTACAACTGCGGCGAGTGCTAGGAAGTCTCTCTAGACCTGCCGTGTGGCGGCGCTCGGTCTGCAATCACTGATAGTGGCGACACGCGGGTCCGACGTATACTAACGGACCGCGGCCGATTTAAAGGCTACCACCTAGCAAGTGTGGTGTCTGGCAGTGACACCACACCCTAAGTTTACTTTCGGGAGTTTACATGCCACCACGAATACAAGAGTGTATTCGCGCCAGTGGGTGTCGCACCTCATACTGATAGCGGATATCAGTTTCAAACGGAATAAAAGTTTAATCATTTGATACTCTATACGAAGAGTGGTTATGGAATAACGGTCCCATTGCTGTGAAGGATTTTATTTCAGATACATACATATTAAGTTAGTGTCACCCTCAGTACTTTCCCCTCCTCTGTCCCTACAAAAGCTCAATGCGAATTTTCCATAGATGGAAACAGCGCTGGAAGTCTTCCTCTATGAGGGCCTTGATGACGCGTACTGCATTTTATTTCACCTCTTCAACGGACTGAAACCTTGTTCTTTTTCATGCAAATCTGACCTTGGCGAATAAAAAATATGGAAAGCGAGGTGGGTAGTCCAACAGTGGGACGCTGCATTTCGCTAGAAGCCTCTTAACAGACAACACGATAAGAGGCAGTGCTTTTTCTTTATGCAGAACCCATGACTTTGTCCACAATTCTGGTAGTTTTTTAAATTTTTCTCACAGAGTTGAGCAAGAACCTCAAGCTAGTAAGGTTGAATAATGGTTTGACCTTTAGGAACTCACTGAAGATACACAATTCTATGAATATCGGGAAAAACAGCCATCGTCGCTTTGAATCGTGATTTGCTCATTCGAGCTTTCTTCGCTCTTGGTGAAGATGTGCCCTTTCAGTGCAGGGATTGGTGCTTAGTTTCTGAATCATAAGTGAAAAACCAAGATTCGTCGCATATTGTCACTCTATCCTAGAAATTAGGATCTCTTCCATGTGTGAAGTGTGGTGTAATTGTGCGTATGTTGTGTTGTACAAGTTCAGCAAGATTAGAATAAAATTAGTTACTTATTATTAGTGTAACATTAGGTTTTATTTAATCACTGCTTTTCTCGGGGAATGAACGTTATTTTGTTAAAGAAATCTCCACCCGGTGTAATATCCACACACAAGATGTTAAAATGAACCAAGTGTACAAATTTCAACAAATATTATCGATACTACGTATAAAAAAGACTGTATCGAGTAAAAATAACGATAATTATTTCATTATTTCTGTAATAATTTAATTTCTCTGTGAATGAAAACTATTATCAGAGAACTACATTCATAGACAACGACAATTATAATCTTTTTTTGTTATCTGTGATAATTTTGGTTCAGTTGCTCTTCCTGTGCTAACCGATGAACTGTTCGGACGTGATACGTGTGAGGTCTGTAAAGAGAAAACCTGTAATTATATATTGTTAATTATAATTTGAAAAATAGAGTCGCTATTGTCTGAACTTGGATTTGTATTTATTTCAATTGTAATCCAATCTAATTAATGGTTTTAAGTGTTAGTTTTCAGCTCCGCAATTAGGAGCGCAGCCGTTACACTAGTAACTTACAGCGGAGTTTACTAGTAGCTGGTATAAAAAAATATGACGATATTTATCATTGAAAATGATTTTAAATGCTAAAGAATAGAGATAAAAGGCTTAAAGAGTTTTATCTAAGTATATTACCTTGATATAAAAATAAATCGAGAATAACAATAGACAAATTGACTATCGTCTGTTTGCCGCCATCTTAGCAAAAATATCTTCGCGGCAGTTTTGAATCGAGAATTTTAACAAACATAAATGTTGTTAGATATAAGTGAATGGAAGTAAATGTGCACTCGTGGTCCCGAATCTACTTTAAAAGACAGAATTCAACTCAGAGTGAATCCTTAAATCCAGTGCTCACAGCACGTTACGTAATATCAATTTCTTATTTGCTGATGTATGAAGCCTAATTATGTCGGACGATTTACATGAAATATTTTAATAGGAGACATACGTCAGTGTTGTGCGCGGGTATTATTTTGTGACTAGTCCTTCCATCTTAAGTAACAGTTCTGTAAAAACTGATAAATGATATGCAATTTAGTGCCACTCACACGACTTTACAGACAAAATTTCTACACAACGTCAAGTGGAGATTTCTTTAGCAGAGTGACAAATATTAGCCGGGATAATCATTTTTGAGATCAAACGAATTGTTACGCTGACAATAGTTAACTGGTTTTATATTTTTTGATCTACCTGAGGTATCATTTATAAGTAAGTAAAGCCACGAAATACTATAAAGCGGTTCCGCCACACCGGGAACGTGTAGTAATGTTGTGTGTCAAGCAGTTTAAATGTCACTAATTTCATTCATAAAAGTAATCATCCATAACCAACAAATAAGCTAAATGTATGATAAGTGTTCTGAACTTAAGAAGATTAATGATTTTTGATAATTTGAGTGCTGTTATTTAAAAAGACTTTGCTAGTTGCAGATCGTTTATCAAAGTCAATGCGACTGTTATCTCGAGGTGGCAACACTCTTCTTTAAGCAAAATGAACAGTTTTGTCACACAGTAGCACACGTACACAACACTAACCATTTTTCTAAGAAAATATTTCATAAAAGTTGTTACGAAATTACTAGGCTTCGTACATTAGCAGATAAGAAATTATATCACACTAGCTGACCCGACAGACTTCGTCCTGTCAAAAAGATTTGTAATATGGCAGTTTTTTTGCCTACGTATTTAAAAAAATTCTCCTGAACAGAACCGTCACCCTGGTGATGGGGCGTTGTGAATAAAAAATAATTAAATAAAACATATATAAGGATTTAAAAGTAAGTAATCGCTTTATTGTTAATCATGTGAATCATAATTATTATTATTATCATTGTAGTGCTTTGTGGTATACGATGTTTTTTGTTTGATTACCTGGCGCATAGATAAACAAATGTGATGGTTTTCCAACACGGGAACAGGCAACATACAATTGACCATGTGAGAAACATGGGTTTTCTAGATTAATACCACAAACACTTAATGATTGCCCCTGGGACTTGTTTATAGTCATAGCAAAAGCAAGCCGCACTGGAAACTGTAGTCGTTTAAACTCAAATGGCACATCAGTCGGAATCATTGGGATGCGCGGTATGAGAACATCTTCTCCTTTATACTTTCCTTTGAGTATAGTTGCTTCTATCACATTGTTTAGTAATTTTTTTATCGCTAACCGTGTACCGTTGCAAAGACGCGGTTGGTTGATATTTCGCAACATTATAACCACCGATCCAACCTTTAATTGAAGATTGTGAGGTGGCAATCCTGGCAAATCCAGCGAGTTTAAAAATTCCGGTGGATAGTTGACTACATCATCTTGATTAGTAGCCGAATCAACTGATTTATATATCCTCAATTCGCCTGTAATTTGTTCTTGAATTTTGAAATTTAATTCATTTACATCTATGTTTTTTGCAGCCAGTATAGCTCGTTCGCTCAACCAATCATGGTTTCTGTAATTTTGAGAAACATCTGGAAACACCTTCTGAATAAGTTCATCTTTGGATCGAGTTAACTGACAAAAACTTTGAGGAAAGTTAATGCAGCCAGTCAACATGTCTATAGGAAATTTGCCATTACCAATGTCAATGAGTTGTTTAGAGAATATGTTTCCAGATTGGTCATTTCGCAACTCGACACGCATATTCTTGCTTAAATGAAGTACTTTGACATGTTTCCACAAATTGGAGGACTTTAGACATGCATTGAGTTCATCAGCTGGCGTTGATCGTGGAATCACTGGCAATGTTTGACGAAAATCTCCTGCTAATAAAATCATTGCACCACCAAATCGGTTATTATTGCTCCGTAGATCTTTTAAGGTTCTGTCTAAAGCCTCCAAAGATTTTTTATGTGCCATCGTGCATTCATCCCAAACATATTTGAGATATAATCGCCGACATTTCAATATGTGATTTTCTTCATTTTCCCGAATCATTAGGCGGTATGAATAATAGTTCATTGAACTGACTTTTTTGTTGGTTTCAGAACCTGTAAATAGATTTTCTTTTAATAACATTCAAATATAAAATTAAAATACATAATATAATGACTGAGATATTATCGCCATAGCTAAATTAATATTTTAGTTACCTGTAATGGGATTTATCATTTTTATTGAGAAATCGTAGCCATCTTCACCTTGCCAAAATATAATGGGATATTGCAGTGCATCATATGAGCGGTGTGTTTCCTTTATACGTTGTAATTGATCATTCCGACGATGTAAAACAATATCACGGGATTCCAAGTTTTCTCCAACTACAACGATAGCAACTTCATCAATAGTTGGTGCATTAAAACGTCTTGTATGTTGACCTGCAGGTGTTTTATCAGCTCTGATTACAATTTTGTGATTATCGGATGGCATCAGATCCAGGGCAGTTTTAAACAATATAATCAATTGATTGTGTTGATGAAATAAAGTTTGTAATTGTTCTACAATAGACCTCTTTACTAAATTGTTATGTGCACAACGCAGATCAATTTCTTGTGGTGAATTGCCCATAAAATAAATTTGCAGGAATTTGTTGTCGCTATCTGACACTGGTAACAGTGAATCTACTCTGTGATATATTTGCCCTTGTATCTGTAAATAAAATAAAATATTATGGTGTGGTATAAATTAATGGATTGTCAGTGATCAAACTTAAATAATATTTGATCTTAAAAAGTATATATTTAGTTTGAACTAATATCTATGTAATATAAAATATAATAAAAGTGTCACTGAAACTGAATCACCATATAATATGATGACTAAGTGATATATAAGTGATTAAGAAATCGAAGATTAGTGACACATCTTAACTTTTGTGACAGAAAATTTTGTTCGCTAAAATAATTATGAGTAACTGCTATAATACATACCTTGAAAGTTGGCATAAAATTTTCCCGAACTACATTTGTTGCCCCAAATGAAGTCATTTGAAAGCAATTGTTATATTGTTGGATATGTGTCAAAAAGTGTATAGAATCTGTTCCTATTCCTGAAACCAATGAGTACAATGGTTCTGGTGGTGGGTCCAATGGTATCAATTTCACTTTACCATTTGCGCAACACAATCCATTGGCTTCGTTTTTGTATTTTAATGCCTTACAGTGTGAGCAAACCGAGTTCATAGAACCAATAACAACACATTGGTAGTTACTGTAGTCAATTGACACATCGTAACTGAAAGCAGCTCGATTCAAACTTGCGCGATTATTAGTTGAATGTCTCGCTCGCGCTTCACGCGTTTGTGATATCCGAATTCTTTCACGTTCATTTCCGTCGTCACGTTCTTGTGCCGTACGATTAGATCGGTAATTAGCTTGGTTTGTAGCATTTCTGGTTCTTCTACCTAAATTGCTTCGTCGTATATGAGGCATATGAAATATAAATTAGTTTTTCACTAATCACGAACTAAACAAACACTAACTAAGTAAACACTCTGCACAAAACACGAATTTGTTTCGTGTATCAGTTGACAAAAGCAAACTCAGTAGATTAGGTCACAGACAACTTTTTTTTTTTTTACATTTTATATGACTTGAAGTCAAATCCTTTTAAGCCGTACGAATTGTAACGCGATTTTTGTTTGACTGATGTAATGACGTGGAAACTGATGCATTTTATCTCGCGTGCCGAAACTAATACAAAAGAAACGCGAGTTTCGGAACGCGATATTAAACTTCTCCAACTATGTATTCTGTGCTCCAACGCACACACGCACATTGTTTTGATAGATATGATCTTTGACGTTAGGAACACACCTACATTTCTTAGACAACAGTGTGTGCTTGTAATTTAATATGAACTTTATACCATAGCAATAAAGCTCAAATTGACTACGTTTTAGTTACAAATCATTTGTATAGGAAAAAGAAAAGGGCTATTTTTAGGGTTTTTCCAGCAATAATTCTAATTTTTCTCGCCGTAAAAACCATCCTTGAACTTCAACGAACATTTTAAAAAAGGATTTGGCCAAATTGGTCGAGGCGTTGTTGAGTTATGCGCTTACCAACACATTTTGCTATTCATTTTAATATGAACTTTATACCATAGCAATAAAGCTCAAATTGACTACGTTTTAGTTACAAATCATTTGTATAGGAAAAAGAAAAGGGCTATTTTTAGGGTTTTTCCAGCAATAATTCTAATTTTTCTCGCCGTAAAAACCATCCTTGAACTTCAACGAACATTTTAAAAAAAGATTTGGCCAAATTGGTCGAGGCGTTGTTGAGTTATGCGCTTACCAACACATTTTGCGATTCATTTTTATATATTAGATAAGATGCTGTCTGCATTGATAGAAGTTCGATGTATTCACAGTCTAACTGGAATTTATTACCTCAGAGTGGGCCCTCGGCCACTAGTACACAATTATTATTGCAACTATAACAAACAACATTTAAGTCTGTGTAGAAAATCTATTTAAAGCTGTCGCTGCAATATTTCACTAAGATGGCAGCTAACATAAGACAATCACCCATCGATTCTGCTTCAGGCTGTTTTTTGCTCGTAATAAATAATATATAATAAATCTTTCCTCACCTTCGGTATACGCATCAACATTTGAAAATATTTCTCTATGTTGAAACACACATTATTATTCACCATTTACTAATAAACTGCCCTGTAGATCAATTGCACTAATGGCTGCGCTCTTTGGTAGCTGAGCAGAAAACTTAACATTCATATAGGACGAGAATTACAACGAAATAAAACTCCAAACAAAGAAGCGTCTTTTCAGTAACACATAATCTCTATTTTCAAATATCAGTTAGCAACATACCAATATTTTAGCACAGTTTTTTACAGACCTCTGTGTTACAAGACATCACACACATCGTATGAGTACAAGAGGATTTTTCTACAAAAACATTGATAAGAAAAGCTAATATTTTCATTATCTTTTTACAAAGTTATTGTCTGAGATACAATTTATCACAAATTATTAAATTATGTAGTTGATATTAATTATTTATTACTTTATTTATCATGAAGTCCTTTTTCTTAGAATTACGAGAAAAGGATCAAAGTTCAGCCACATTCCACATATAACGCTGTCGTGAATATTTCGAGTATTTTGAATAAAATATAGGAGTGTATATTACACATGGTATTGAAAGCGTCAGTACAAACATTTTCAGAAGCTTCTTTTTGTTCGATCGTGAGAATTTCCGGTACCAGTTTCGCACACATTTTTCTCATGATAAATTGGTTACTTAAAATTTGACTTACATATTCTTTTTCAGTCCGCACAGTTTCAGAAATCGATCGAATACTCAACAGGCAGTCAGATCGAGTAAGATTACCTACTTTTGAGATATTTTCTTCCTTGTTGGTTTCTGAATGGCGTCCCAGCCGTGAATCATCTCCAGCGTCTACTCGCCCATCTTGGAAACGCTTGAACCACTCAAAAACTCGCGTACGTGATTAACAGACTTCGGCATACAGTTCTTTAAGTAAAAGATAGGTTTCAAAAGCAGTTTTTCCAAGTTTCAAGTGACACTCCTCGGTAATTCGTTGCTCTGTTGATTATCATTTTTACGGCGAAGCAAAACAACAGCTCTAACAAAAACAAAGGCCGCGCCCACACTGAATTGTCTACAGACGCCGGAGGTGCCACATTCGTCTTAGGTGACTACGCGCTTCGCTGCTCTTGGTCGTCCTTTGTGACGCATGTTTACTTACTCTGCGACAGCAGCAGTCCCGTTATTTTATAACCACACATCGTATGTGACGAACATCTTCAGTAACATTGGTAACAGTGCTTCATGATGTAACACTTTTCATCCGGTGCAGAGGTTGTAGGCGACCGTACAGTTGAATGACAAGTACTAAATACTAAACGTGGTTGCTATCTCTACCTGTCGTTTCTTCGTTGATGATTTCAGTTACCTGGGAGTTTCCGGTCAAAGCGTTCTTTAAAATTTTTCACAAGGACGTTTGGTGTTCCATAAACTACACTACTAGCCATTAAAATTGCTACACCAAGAAGAAATGCAGATCATAAACGGGTATTCATTGGACAAATATATTACACTAGAACTGACATGTGATTACATTTTCACGCAATTTGGGTGCATAGATCCTGAGAAATCAGTACCCAGAACAACCACCTCTGGCAGTAATAACGGCCTTGCTACGCCTGGGCATTGAGTCAAACAGAGCTTGGATGGCGTGTATAGGTCCAGCTGCCCATGCAGCTTCAACACGACACCACAGTTCATCAAGAGTGGTGACTGGCGTATTGTGACGAGCCAGTTTCTCGGCCACCATTGACCAGACGTTTTCAATTGGTGAGAGATCTGGAGAATGTGCTGGCCAGGGCAGCATTCGAACATTTTCTGTATTCAGAAAGGCACGTACAGGACCTGCAACATGCGGTCGTGCATTATCCTGCTGAAATGTATGGTTTCGCAAGGATCGAATGAAGGGTAGAGCCACGGGTCGTAACACATCTGAAATGTAACGTCCACTGTTCAAAGTGCCTTTCAATGCGAACAAGAGGTGACCGAGACGTGTAACCAGTGGCACCCCATACCATCACGCCGGGTGATACGCCAGTACCGCGATGACGAATACACGCTTCCAATGTGCGTTCACCGCGATGTCGCCAAACACGGACGCGACCATCATGATGCTGTAAACAGAACCTGGATTCATCCGAAAAAATGACGTTTTGCCATTCGTGCACCCAGGTTCGTCGTCGAGTACACCATCTCAGGCGCTCCTGTTTGTGATACAGCGTCAAGGGTAACCGCAGCCATGGTCTCCGAGCTGGTAGTCCATTCTGCTGCAAACGTCGTCGACCTGTTCGTGCAGATGGTTGTTATCTTGTAAACGTCCCCATCTGTTGACTCAGGGATCGAGACGTGGCTGCACGATCCGTTACAGCCATGCGGATAAGATGCCTGTCATCTCGACTGCTAGTGATACAAGGCCGTTGGGATCCAGCACGGGGTTCCGTATTACCCTCCTGAACCCACTGATTCCCTGTTCTGCTAACAGTCAATGGATCTCGACGAACGCGAGCAGCAATGTCGCGATACGATAAACCGCAATCGCGATAGGCTACACACCGACCTTTATCAAAGTCGGAAACGTGATGGTACGCATTTCTCCTCCTTACACGAGGCATCACAACAACGTTTCACCAGGCAATGTCTGTCAACTGCTGTTTGTGTATGAGAAATCGGTTGGAAACTTTCCTCATGTCAGCACCTTGTAAGTGGCACCACCGGCGCTAACCTTGTGTGAATGCTCTGAAAAGCTAATAATTTGCATACCACAGCATCTTCTTGCTGTCGGTTAAATTTCGCTTCTGTAGCACGTCAGCTTCGTGGTGTAGCAATTTTAACGGCCAGTAGTGTATTTCACCAACCATTTAAAGTCAGCGCCTATCGTAAATAATAGTTCGCTTCTTGTGGTATCGTTCACTACGCAGAATTCGCATATAACGGCGCCCACAACAGCGGTAAGCGCCGATTGCATTGCTCCCTTGACAATACTGGCCGCGTTTCCCGCTGGCCTTTTCTTGTTGCGAGGGTTAGTGCACTCCCGACTCACATTGTGAACGCTGCGTGGAATGCAACATTGCTCTAGAGCGGGGTGCTCTGGTGAACGCGCACTTTAACAGTGGGGAGGAGGGTAGACACTACGTTCACAAACGAGCACTTGTCTTGGGTTGCAGTTCGCTGGGGAAATGTTCTGAGTGGCTCCCCAGTGTTCTGTTGTTAATGGAAGGATGCTCTCGAGGGCACGCTTTCTTCTGCCGTATGAAGCACAATAAAAATTGCACAGGGCAGGAAAAATGATGAAAGCTACGAAACACAACAGAGCGGGTTTTGGCACCATAATTTTTAACCTCAAGTACCAGCGCTCTCGCCAGCACTCACTTGCATCGGAACAATATGTTAGCTTGCCACACAGGCCTTATACACGAAGATAAATAGTTGCTATACTTGGACACTGGTTGAAAGAAACGTAATTGCAATTCCGAGATGAACTTACGATTTTCCCTGAAATAATAGTGGAGGTCGGTGGCGCATGCTTTATAGGCTCGTCTGGTTCATTGTTTGACGGCTTAATTTATTCTTATCCACTCTTTAATTAAGTTTAAATTCCTGCTTAACATCTGTTCACGGAAGAGGCGCTAGGTTATTTTTAGACTCTTTTCTTGGGGTACTTCCCTGAAGTACTGTAACCGCTCAATGTCATTCAATACGATCACGACGACACCCCTCGATCGACGTTAGCACTCGTGGTGTCACTCGCCTTCATACATGGCAGTGGACGTTTGAAAATTCGTGACGCTAGCTCAATGGTCGTCAGTTGATGTAAATGTATTTCCCGGCTGACTCTTAATTCAATTGCTGCCACGGGGGTGAGGATAAAGAACACATCCTGGTGGTACCAGCATTATGCGTATTTAGATGTTCGATTAATCTGAATGGTTTGCAATGTTCCAGCGATTCTATTCGAACTCTATGATGATGTACCGACAAGGACCATTTTCGCAGATAAACATGCAAGTACGTAATGGATGCTCAGTTTCTCAATATAGTTCGCCGCACTCACACATTATACATGCGCTGTAAGAACAATTTCATGCATTTACATTTTTGGTGTCCCACAATATTGGTTGGCTAAATATTATGACGATACGTTGTATACAACTTCCACAGATATTGTTTATCATGTAGTCAAGACTACGTAATGAAGCCAAAATCGTGGATAAAATTGAAATGTAGTTTGTTCATTATAACTTCTCTTTTCACTAATTAAATATGAAATATGAATCGGGATTGGAGGTGATGATCCTATCCTTCTTTTTTAGTATTTTAGGTCCCCGTTAATTAATATCTGGTAGTTAATAAGCGAACTATTTTTTATGCTGGCGCGTTGTTTGTATCAGTTACCCCCGCAACCGTCCAAGGATAAGATTCTATTAATGTTCCGCGCACACGTGTTTCACCATTTTATAAAATGCAGAATTTCGTAAACTATAGCTTTCCGTTGCGTACAACTTTCATGGGGCCACAACCATAATAATTTCCCAAGAGTATTTTTCCCAACTAACACAAAGTTCGAATTATGTTGTCGGATTCATTTTTACTCCACCCGACAATAAACGTCTCTGATCACATCGTCACACGTAATGTATTTTAAATGTGCTTGAAGAGTCTTTAAATAATCTCCTTAACGAATTTCGCAGTCGCGTACCACTTTTTCATCGACTAGCCCGATCGCGATAACTGAAGGTAGAGAGCTCAATAATGTGGTACATGTTCTTTTATGTGTATTAAAAAACAAACGCGCCCCTATATCTTTCTGTCCCGCTTGGTCTTGCTACTTTGCTTTTTATTACTTTTCATTATATTGCTTTTTAATTGCTTTTTAATTCTTCCCCGATTTTAATTAATATTATGCTAATTGACACGCCTGCCCACAAAGTACCGTTATAGTACACAGACGTGTACTGTTTCTGCCTACCTCTAGACTGCCTTGTCTGCTCATGAGGTGGGAGACGAGGTCTGTGTTGTCCTTTCTGAGGTGCCCGCTATGTTTGGTGGTCTAGGGTAACACCAGGAGCAAGATGCGAATCTAGGATCGGTCAGCAAAATTTCAGATCTGGGGAGGAAGTAACAGGTTATGAGCCAAAGAAGGGGATGGTCCCCGCACCCAGCGGGATGAGCAATTAAAGATTTGACTCTTCAAGCTTTCCCGGAGCATATGTTTTAAATAGTCTTCACGAGTTTGCCACCGGATCACGTTGTGCAAATTCCACAATATTTCCTCGGAGCAACTGCCGACATCTTCAGGTGGTTTAACCTTGCCAACGGTATCCGCACGTCGACGTCCCGTTTCTAGAACACGCGCGCGAGGAATGCGCAGGCGCGGAAATCACGCATGCGCAATGACTTGCAGATAGATGGCGCCTTAAGCCTAGTTTACACGACGACATTGGGTTGCGCCACTCGTTGCGTGGAATGAGTTGCACGCAAGTGGTTTCATATATGACTGTAGACACGGCGACACCAGTAACCACTTCAGTTTCGTCGTTTTGTGGGTCCCTGAGTCGTGTCTGAAATGAAAATTTTGGCAGCTGCACGTCGCACGAGTTGTTATGGAGTTCAAGCTTGTTGCGTGGAATCGCTGCAGCCGGCCGGGGTGGCCAAGCAGTTTAAGGCGCTACAGTCTGGAACCGCGCGACCGCTACGGTCGCAGGTTCGAATCCTGCCTCGGGCATGGATGTGTGTGATGTCCTTAGGTTAGTTAGGTTTAAGTAATTCTAAGTTCTAGGGGACTGATGACCTTAGAAGTTAAGTCCCATAGTGCTCAGAGCCATTTGAACCATTTTTTTGAATCGCTGCATAAGAAAAAAAAAATACGAAACGTGTTCCGATTCGTAACTAGTTGAAGAAAAGACGTCAGCTCGGTTGCTCAACAGCCTTGCTGAAATAATTTATAACGGAAGATCCAAGAAGTTCTTTTAATTATCTTAGAATGTCACCAGAACTAAAAATGGCTCTGAGCACTATGGGACTCAACTGCTGAGGTCATTAGTCCCCTAGAACTTAGAACTAGTTAAACCTAACTAACCTAATGACATCACAAACATCCATGCCCGAGGCAGGATTCGAACCTGCGACCGTAGCGGTCCTGCGGTTCCAGACTGCAGCGCCTTTAACCGCACGGCCACTTCGGCCGGCTCACCAGAACTGTTCACGTTTCTTCTAAATAGAGTTTGTTATTCGATAAGGAATAAAGGTACTGTAATGCATGAAGCACTGTCACCAGAACTGAAATTACATATCATATTGCGTGTATTACCATCGAAAACACTCGGTGTACTATAAGATACGGTTTTAGTTGCTGATGACGCTTTCTCGTTAACACAAATAATTATTAGCATTAACAGTAATAATTATTAACATTAGCAACAATAATTATCCTAAACAGGCGACGTTATGCAGAGAATGGTTTGCAAACTACTCTCTTGAAGACAGATCTGTACAGTGGCAGTATTTCAAAATTATAACATATGTGAATGGGAAGCACTGCAGCGACGTTCTAATAGATGAATATTGAATAGAGAATGCAGCTTCTTGAATTTGTGTAGCCTTCCCTCCTGTAAAAAATATTCCTTAACATAGAATTGGCCAACTCGAACGATGGGATTTTAGTGTTGTAGACGAGAGCAATGCCACAGCTATAATTACACTTGCTTGTATTTTTCTTAATTCAGTTGTATATGTGCTCCTAAGCCAATAAATATTGCCCTGCACCTCAGACAGTGTCAAACCGTCTATGTTACGATCGCACATGACGGTCTCAGCGGCAACAGTATGTTGCTTATTTTTGTAATCAGTATCACTGAAATCCCACAATCACCTATGAAAAGCATAGATATCCAAAAAGCGAACATTATTCTCTGTTCCTCACTTCATATTTCAGTTTGTCTGCACTCTAAGAACACACATAACCTCAAAACTCTTGCAACTTATGTAGCCAAAGTTGGAACACGCCAAAAGTGTTTAGTTTCACCAACGAGTTTCAGTGAAAACCAGCATCCGACATCTTACTAGAATTTTTCCCTGGTCTGGCCCACCAAAGTTATGGTGAGCGACAACACTCCAGCCTTTGTGTCTAGGCTATTTCGTAAGTTTTGTTTTCGATGTGACGTAACACATGTCACCACGACACCGTGTTAACCTCAGCCGTCCTTCGCCGAGAGATTCAGCTGCAACCTAAAAGCCGCGTTAATTGCATCCCAAGCTGATGCTCAGACCAAGTGGGATCGTTCATTCTCATGTCTGAACTTAACCTTTAACATTTTGAACCATAAGGCCCACAAGACTACCCCGGCCTCTATCATGTTTTCGTATTCTTTGAATTCCCACTTTTCTAACATTTGGTACATCAAGGAATTGTTTCCAGATATGATCGCCCCAGAAATTATTAACGACAAATGACAATGGGAGATTGATTAAATAGTCCATTCAGCTGAAACATACATAGGAAGAGCATCACAGAGTTCTGTTATGAACCACAAAATGTAAAGAGAAACGGCTTTAAAACTGACCTTGAGAGGTGGCATGAGCTCCCTCTCATATTTCTATCTTACTCTGAGTAATTAGATTTTCCTCTCTAATTGCATGCAGTGAAAAGTTGCTATTCCTTCACACACGGACTTCCCATGCAGCGTCTCTCGTCAACCGGGTGGTCCGGTGACAGGCAGGTTCTGCTGATCTTGAAAGGGGTAAGCCGACAGGTGTGAGGGAGTCGAGTGGATGCTTTCCAGACGCCGACGTTGTCATAAGAGCGGGGACGACACGCCCGCAGGGGTCTGACGGAGCGGCTGGGCTAGAGATTCCGTTACTTCGCAGAAACTTAGTGAAAACACTTTCTGGCGGGCTACCAGCGAGGCGTGGGAGTCACTTGTGTTCCCAGGCAGTCTAGAAGGCAAATTACCGCGTTTTCCGCAAAATCATAACCGTGATTGGCTTGCCCAGGGAATAGCTCCGTGACGTAGCAAAATCGGCGCAGAAATTGGCGCCAAGTATCTCCATTGGTGGAATAGTACTGCGTCGGCAATAGGGGGGAATTTTCCGCCGGTTTTCGAGTTGCTGATTGGAACGTTTAACCACGGCCACTGTCGTGGGGGCGGGAATGTTCTGTGTTCGCCTTGTATGGGTGCTCTTGAGGGAGTCGGCTCTCGCCTTTAGGTCGAAGTAGGTTACAAGACTGAGCTCTCGCTGCTCTGGACAGCCTGCCTTCCGTTGGCTGTCTAATATACTTTCATTTAATTGTAACTGTTTGACGAAGTTGCTGAAGTTTCGACTTCAACGTAACTTTCCGAGGGCAGTTGGCAATTGAGCGTTCTGCGTACAAGCGGCCTATGTTGTCCGTCTTGAGCAGTTTTGGCTAAAGTTGACTGTATCGGAGTTACTGTGTGACTTCTCTTGTTAAAATCACTCACTGTACCGTCAGTGATTGCGTGAATGAATCTTTCCTTTATGTAATTAATTTCTATCCAGTTAAATTATTGCAGGTGCCAAACTCTTTTCTACTCCACTTTCAGGGTCGATTACAGTCAGTTCGCGTTTCTTCATAATCCATGTGGAACAGCAAAAGTCGGAGTTAGAAAAGGGGGGGGGGGCTTAGAGCATCATTTCCATATGAAGATTTGAGAAGAATTTAGTGCTAAATACACTGCTAGCCCCGGCATCTCGCAACCTTATTAATTACGGAAAGCAGAAACTCTTTGAGAGAGGTTGAGTTCCACCGAACGCATATTTCATAATTTAAAACCCACTTGTTCAGCTGCGGAAAACAAAATTTATAAAAGTCAGTAACACGAGGGGCAGAATACATAGTATCATCAGTTAAAGACACTGAAAAGATGGAAAGCATTGGTCGCACGGCAAAATGTCTTGCCCCAACGCCGCAGCGTGCGACACAACGAATTTAACCGCAGCTAAGATCCGAAACGTGACCACTCGTAATAAATGTCGGACAGGCTGCTGGAGAAGAAAGGCTGAAGTCGGTATAAGAGCCGCTTTCCCCCCAGTGGTAGGCCTCCTTCAATGCTAGCTGCTGCTCAGAACAATGCTGTTAGGGCGATAGACAAGTAGCGGCCAGCCCCGCTCGGCCAGCCCCACCGTCATCTGTCCAAGTTGCTGCGGCCAGCATGCTTCGCGTGCACTAGGAAGGACTTCGGCGACGAGCCATGCACCCAGAGTACGAGTCCATTAGAGTCAATATGGAGTCAATATGGAGTCCCGGCTCTGCTCCTCAGCGAACCTAGCTGTCAGATGGCTGAACTTCAAGAGAGCGAACTCCCTTCCTGTGAGGCATATCAAGCCTGCAGCCACGCCCTCTAGCCAAAGACGAAGACACGTTTGAGCGTGTCGCGACCTGTCGGCTAGCGGCACTGCTCAGCTTTGTTAAACTTTTGTATTTGCTCTAAGTTTCTATGAGGAAATTGGTTATATCTGCTTAGGCACGACATATGTCATCATACATGTCACTTTTCATGTTCCACCCATTTACTTTCAGCTTATGCGGCTTACTCAGTTACAGATTTAATGTATGTTCTGTTAACTTTGTTGGAACTCCCAGGGAGATATCATCAAAGCAAGCACCTGTTCTGAAACTGATGGACATTCACTATGCTAATACGGTGTGTGTGTGTGTATTGAACTGGGGACCTAGAAACGACGGAGAGACTTCGTCCCTTCATAGCCCACAGTGGTTCACAACCCCACGATAGGCGACAGTAATCCACCCACCCCATCAAATGGTTCAAATGGCTCTGAGCACTATGGGACTCAACTGCTGAGGTCATAAGTCCCCTAGAACTTAGAACTACTTAAACCTAACTAACCTAAGGACAACACACACATCCATGCCCGAGGCAGGATTCGAACCTGCGACCGTAGCGCTCTCGTGGTTCCAGACTGTAGCGCCTAGAGGAATTATGGTGTACGCATACGTGGAGATAGTGTTCGTGCAGCATTCGCTGACACAGTGTAACTGAGGCGGAATAAGGGGAACCAGCCCGCATTCGCCGAGGTGGGAAAAGGCCTTAAAAATCATCCACAGGCTGGCGGGCTCACCAGACTTCGACACTAATCCACCGGGTGGATTCGTACCGGGGACCGGCACGCCTTCCCGCTCGGGAAGCAGCGCGTTAAACCGCGCGGTTAGCCGGGCGGGCTTATGCTAATACAGTACTGCTGTTACTACTGCAAATGGACGAATGAATTGGGCAATGTTCCATTTAATACATAAATATGATGACCTTTGTTGTCAGTAGAAACGAACTGTATATTCATGGCATTTCAAACTCAAGTATTGGTTTGGTGGTACAAAAGTGTCATCAGCAGATGCATCACTACTGCGACTAATGGATCTGTGGGTTGCTACTGATGAACAGATTCCATCTGTCTCATTGAGACCTGTTAGAAATATGAGTTGTGTTTCCTGCAGCGATGTTATTTCTTCTCTGAGATGTGACAATCACTATAGTTTTGAAGAAGATTCCCTTAGTGGAGGGCATATCACATAACTGCCTTCCTGAGTGTACCCTCTAGTTCCCATATATATCCTGTTTCAGCACTTTATACCTATTTCATTCCTAATTGTAAATCCGGGAGCATCTAGATGTGTAGTAGTGTGACACGTGTGTGATGAACTTTTACTTTCTTCCCTGAGCAGAACAGTGTCCTTCATTTCCCATGCTAAATACGTTTCGTGTATTGCAATGTCTTTTGTTCCACTCAGATATTTACTGGTTGGATAATACTTTATGTGCATATTGATAGCCGGCCGGTGTGGCCGAGCGGTTGTAGGCGCTACAGTCTGGAGCCGCGCGACCGCTACGGTCGCAGGTTCGAATCCTACCTCGGGCATGGATGTGTGTGATGTCCTTAGGTTAGTTAGGTTTAAGTAGTTCTAAGTTCTAGGGGACTGATGACCTCAGAAGTTAAGTCCCATAGTGCTCAGAGCCATTTGAACCATTTTTGCATATTGATACGTTCTTGTACTAGCGAATAGGGAAACAAATAGGAAAGCCTGGACCCCTTTTGTTATCACTCGTTTTATTTAACAATCATATAAACAAATTCCTTTAAAACAACAACATCTTAATCCTGATTACTTTAGGTAGTAAGAAAAGTAAGTCACAAGAGTAGCACAGCAACAACCTTTCACAATTGTATGTTGCTCTTCAGACAAAGTTTAATAAATATAATAAAGACCCATGTAAACATAATCAGCGCCAGAATTAATTAGCGAGGAGTGACGCCAGGTCGCTCGAAGGCAGAACGAAAACTTAATTTGGAGAAACCAAAGCGGAAGGCGGCAGTTCGTACAAGACCCACTTCTCGAGCTTCGACCCGGAGTCACCTCCCGCTACCCAGGATTTCACAGCTCCGGTACCCATAGATGGAAAGGTAGCGCTTACTCCAAAACACCAGCCAGCCAGCTGTAACATTTAACAAGAGCACAGAACAGGTCCGTAGGGACAATGTAAACAACCACCACAATATATTAAATAACAGGTTAAATTATTCACTAATAAAACGGCACACTGCCTTCTTTAAGATCAAGTACTTTATGTGTCAATTCACATTTATAAACATTTCCCCTCTGGAATGACGACCATGCAGACACAGCTAATCAACTTCCAAATATAAATACACTGTACAGCAGGTCTTGTCACTTAGCTGACAGATGAAGGCACAAAAACAGTTTTAACAAATATGTGCAACTATTTTCAATGAAAAGTACTGACTCTTGGATTAATTGTGGAAATACAATGAAGCATACACATTTGATGGTAAAAGAAGAATTACACATCTCACTAAATAAATGATTCCTACATACAAGGCTTATTACATAGCATATACTCTGGACATCTTCAGTACTTATACACCCAAGGTTTCAGCAGTACACCCAATAGTGGATCCACAGAATGCATTCACACCATAGGAAGTTTATTATGGCATAAGCCAAATGAAAAATGTTCGATATATTTTAAAGCACTACAGCAATTCTGACAAATCTGCAATCACATATCACTGAAAAACTCACTTAACTTTTCGCTGGACGTCCGATATGACTTGCGTCGGGTACAGAAGGCAGCAATAAGGCAGCGGACGACCGAAGACAGCTGTGTCCGGAACTGGCAGCACGCAACCCAAGGCAGCAACAATCCTCCTCACAGGCGACAAGAAAGGCTCTCCATCAAGCTGCCCCATACACGTGGTCGGTTCCTGCTCCACTACAAGCGCATTCCGGCCTCAGGTAACATCGAACGCCAACTGTTCACGTCCTTGGCGAGAGCCTCCAGTTAACTCCTCCGGCAAAGATAAGGCAGCCAAGACTCAGTACGCGCCACAAGCAAGGATAAGAGCGCGAAGGCGAGGTACTTGCAAATACTCTGGCCCGCAAGCAAAACGCCACGGCTCACATATAACTCATGCAAAAAAGTCTAATTTTGTTACTACGGTATTGTGTATTTGAAATGTAATGTTTCCTCAGTAGTCAAAGTCATTTTTCCAGCTATTTGGAGAAGTTACTGTACATTAAGATAATCCACTCATACCTTCGTTCAGAATTACACTCTAAATTTTCGTTTTCGTCTCTTTTCTATGAATTCCTACGTGAGATTTTGTTGTTTATTCCTTACTGTTTGAAAGAAACATCCTGTCACATTCATGTAAATAAATAGGGGGTGGGATAATGTAAATTTTCTAACTTATTTTTTGACGTTCAAGAAAGTTATGTGCGTTTTATTAGATGGATCATACATCATAGCTATAAACTGGGCATTTTACCAACAGAAGTCTCCAATAGTCGGTATATTACGCCACAGAGCTTCTCAGTTCAGGCAGTGTGATCTTTGGTTGTCAGTGCTGCATTCATTTAGAAGTGAGGGAGAAAATGGTTCAAATGGCTCTGAGCACTATGGGACTCTGAGGTCATCAGTCCCCTAGAACTTAGAACTACTTAAACCTAACTAACCTAAGGACATCACACACATCCATGCCCGAGGCAGGATTCGTACCTGCGACCGTAGCGGTCGCGCGGTCCAGACTGAAGCACCTAGAACCGCTCGGCCACAACGGCTGGCCCAAGTGATGGAGAGAGTCGGGTGTTAGTCACGCTGCTGAGCAGTCTGGAAATAATTAGTAGAAAACAGAGAAGCAAACGCAGAGCATGTTGCTTTTTGGAAATATTAATCTGTAAAGATTGATTTGAGAAATGTGGAGATATTCAGGCAATGTTGTCACTGCGTAATTTATCATGACTTTGAGAAAAGCCAAAATGTAGTACTTTCTTTTTTTGTTCGGGTCAGTTAGTTTGATTGTTGAGACCTGATTAAAGAAAGATATTCGCTCACATATTTTGTACTCAGAGTTGTTGATTAACCACTCCTGTACCATTTTATTAAATAATTTCAGGTGCATAATACAGTTTTGAATGCTAGTCTCCTTACAATCATTCAGGAAATCAAGTTTCTTTCATCACCTCCTCACGAAAATTTAATTTTGTAACTCTGTGTCGTCATATTGCACTTAGCGGACCACAGTTGCTCAAAACATAAAACACGATGCGAGTAGCGTACTTGCTTTTTCTTGCATTGCACCTGGCAAGGTGCTTCATTTCAATATTCAGCACTTCAGAGAAGTAACGAGTTCCCGTTGCCACAAGGCAAGTTACTGTATTGGGTCGGTGCATGAGTTCGTAGCGTTTTTGCATAAGTTAACACATACATATAGTGCCGAGTGGTCAGGGGCGCCTTGCCACGGTTCACGCGGCTCCCCCGTCGGTGGTTTGAGTCCTCCCTCGGGCATGGGTGTGTGTGTTGTCCTTAGCGTAAGTTAGTTTAAATAAGATTAAGTAGTGTGTAAGCGTAGGGACCGATGAACTCAGCAGTTTGGTCCCATAGGAACTTACCACACAATAAACATAACACATACGTAATGTATTCTCCTTCACTATTTTCAACAGTCTGTCAACGCTGGAGTAACTTTTCGATTCAGCGACTATAGAAAGCAGGTGGTTCTGAGGCGAAGAACTCGTCGAGCTATGTTGGAGCGCATTTTCATCCGGAAGCAAGTTCCTTGAAGTTTGTTCGATAGCGATTTGAAAAAGAAAAAATCTGAGGGCGCAAGATCCAGTGGATAAGGTGGGTGCGAAATGACTTCCCAACCCAACTCCTGTACACTGTTTCTTGTCAGTCTAGCGATATGGAGTCGGGCATTACCGTGAAGTAGCGTCACTTCACGTAGTCTTCCTGGTCGTTGTTGTTGGATTGTGATTGCAAACGTCTCAGTTGTTGACAAATGTCAGCAGTGACGGTTACACCTAGGGGAAGCAATTAATAGTACACTACATCGTTGCTGTTCCACCAAATGCATAACCTTATGTTTTGTGGGCGCGCTCGTGTCTTTGTACGGGGAGTTGCTGCTTTGTTTGGACACAACCATTCCTTCCTTTTCCTTATGTTAGCATAAAGGCATAAAGATACCATTTCCATTCACTACTAACAATACAGGATAGGAATGGTCGGTGTTGTTCGCAAGCCAGTTCATAACCAGCAAAAGTAGATGCATTATGGCCACCTACTTATTTTTGTGATTTTGGCTTAGAGCATGCGGTATCCATACACACTATTTTTGATCCTGCCCCACTGCATGCAAATGTCGTACGATGGAGAAATGATCACAGTTCATCATATTTGCCAGTTCTCGAGTAGACTGACGTGGGTCATTGTGGATTAATGCGTTTAAACGCTCTTCATCAAACCACAAAGGTCTTCCTGAACACTGAGAGTCACTAATGTGGAACGATCTTTCTTAAAAAGAGAAAATCATTTTCTACATCTGCATCTACATGGATACTCTGCAAATCACATTTAAGTGCCTTGCAGAGGGTTCATCGAACCACCTTCACAATTCTCTATTATTCCAATCTCGTATAGCGCGTGTAAAGAATGAACACCCATATCTTTCTATACGAGCTCTGATTTCTCTTATTTTATCGTGGTGATCGTTCCTCCCTATGTAGGTCGGTGTCAAAAAAATATTTTTGCATTCGGAGGAGAAGGTTGGTGATTGGAATTTCGTAAGAAGATTCCGTTGCAACGAAAAACGCCTTTCCTTTAATGATTTGCAGCCCAAATCCTGTATCATTTCTGTGACACTCTCTCCCATATTTCGCGATGATACAAAACATGCTGCCTTTCTTTGAACTTTTTCGATGTACTCCGTCAGTCCTACCCGGTAAGTATCCCACACCGCACAGCAGTATTCTAAAAGAGGACGGACAAGCGTAGGCCGTCTCCTTAGTATGTCTGTTACATTTTCTATGTGTCCTGCCAATAAAACGCAGTCTTTGGTTAGCCTTCCCCACAACATTTTCTGTGTGTTCCTTCCAATTTAAGTTGTTCGTAATTGTAATACCTAGGTATTTAGATGAATTTACGGCTTTTAGATTAGACTGATTTTATCGTGTAACCGAAGTTTAACAAATTCCTTTTAGTACTCATGTGGATGACCTCACATTTTTCGTTATTTAGGGTCAATTGCCACTTTATCACCATTCAGACATCTTTTCTAAATCGTTTTGCAGTTTGTTTCGATCTTCTGATGATTTTATTAGTCGATAAACGACAGCGTCATCTGCAAACAACCGAAGACGGCTGCTCAGATTGTCACCCAAATCGTTTAAATAGATAAGGAACAGCAAAGGGCCTATAACACTACCATGGGGAACGCCATAAATCACTTCTAGTTTTACTCGATGACTTTCCGTCAATTACAACCAACTGTGACCTCTCTGACAGGAAATCACAAATCCAGTCACGTAACTGAAGCGATATTCCATAAGCACGCAATTTCACTACGATCCGCTTGTGTGGTACAGTGTCAAAAGCCTTCCGGAAATCCAGAAATACGGAATTGATCTGAAATACCTCGTCAATAGCACTCAACAATTCATGTGAATAAAGAGCTAGTTGTGTTTCACAGTAACGATGCTTTCTAAACCCATGTTGACTGTGTGTCAACAGACCGTTTTCTTCGAGGTAATTTCAAATGGTTCAAATGGCTCTAAGCACTATGGGACTTAACATCTGAGGTCATTAGTCCCCTAGATTTAGAACTACTTAAACCTAACTAACCTAAGGACATCACACACATCCATGCCCGAGGCAGAATTCGAACCTGCGACCGTAGCAGCAGTGCGGCTCCGGACTGAAGCGCCTAGAACCGCTCGGCCACAACGACCGGCTTCGAGGTAATTCATAATGTTCGATCACAATATATGTTCTAGAATCCTGCTGCATATCGACGTTACTTTCTTGCCGTGCTCTGTCCAATGACATTATCCTTATAGGATCATTTATTGTATGATTATATGATAGCGAAACAAACACTGGTAGCAGTTACTTCTGTAAAATATCTGGGAGTATGCGTGCGGGACGATTTGAAGTGGAATGATCATGTAAAATTAATTGTTGGTAAGGCGGGTACCAGGTTGAGATTCATTGGGAGAGTCCTTAGAAAATGTAGTCCATCAACAAAAGAGGTGGCTTACAAAACACCCGTTCGACCTATACTTGAGTATTGCTCATCAGTGTGGGATCCGTACCAGATCGGGTTGACGGAGGAGATGTTTCTGGGTGCCTCCACTGCTGTCACTCCTAAATTGAACTCAAACAGAAGATTATGACGGAAACGTTCCGATTTCTCCATTTTGTACGACAGTTTCTTGCGTCCACAGCTCCACCCGCTATCTCCAAACGACAATATGTAAACTCCAACAGCAACAGTCAATGAGAAATAAAAAAAGACAATTGATAAATAAACACAGAGAAACCGGTATACCAACATTAAAAACAAAACTCTACGAACTTATGCACCAACTTAATAGAAACTCTATTTATTTCTCTTCTCCATGAGGCCACAGTATGATTGCTCATCTGAGGATGACCATACTGCGAAGCCTGATCCTGACAGTAGTGTCGCTGAACGTTTCCTTTATTATTGCATGTGTTGCAGCATCCAGTCCTCTATCTCCTAACACATCAAGCAGAGTACTTCTGTCAACTGAATCGTAGGCCTTTTGCAAGTCCACAAACGTCACTATTGTCTTTTTTCATTTCCTGTATCTGTGTTCTGTTATCCTTTTTACTCCAAATATCTGTTCTGTACAGTTCCTCCCTTTTTTAAAGCCACACTAGTGCTCTCCTATTGTCGACCCCAGTTGTTCTTCAACTCTGTTCAGCAAGATTCTCGAAAAACCCATATATATATATATAAACCGAAGGGCCAAAGAAACTGGCACACCTGTCTAATATCGGCGGCCCCACGAGTACGCAGAAGTGCCGCAACACGACGTGGCGCGGACCTAACTAATGTCTGAAGTAGTGCTGGAGGAAATTGGCACCGTGAATCCTGTGAGGCTGTCCAAAAGAACGTAAGAGTACCAGCATGTTGAAAGGCATCCCAGATACGTCAATAATGTTCACGTATGGGGAGTCTCGTGGCCAATGGAAGTGTTTAAACTCAGAAGAGTGTTCCTGGAGCCACTCTGTAGAAATTCTGGGTGTGTGGGATGTTGCATGTCCTGCTGGAATTGCCCACGTCCGTCAGAATGCACAATGGACATGAATGGATGCTGGTGATCAGACAGGATGCTAATGTGTCACCTGACAGTGTCGTATCTAGACGAATTAGGGATCCCATATCCGTCGAACTGTACAGGCTCCACACCATTACAGAGCCTCCACCAGCTTGAACAGTCCCCCGCTGACACGCAGGGTCCATGGATTCATGAAGTTGTCTCCATACCCGTACTCGTCCATCCGCTCCGTACAATTGGAAATGAGACTCGTCTGACCAGGCAACATGTTTCCAGTCATCAACAGGTCAATGTCGGTGTTGAGGGGCCCAGGCGAGGCGTAAAGCTTTGTGTCTTGTAGTCATCAAGAGTACATGAGTGGGCCTTTGGCTCCGAAAGCCCATATCGATGATGTTTTGTTGAATAGTTCGCATGCTGACACTTGTTGGCCTAGCACTGAAATCTGCAGCAGTTTCCGGAGGGGTTACACTTCTGTCACCTGAACGATTCACTTCAGTCGTCTTTGGTCCCGTTCTTGCAGGATCTTTTTCCAGTCGGAGCAATGTTTGAGATTTGATATTCTACCGGATTCCTGATATTCGCGGTACACTTATAAAATGGTCGTACGGGAAAATCCCCACTTCATCGCTATCTCGGAGATGCTGTGTCCCATCGCTAGTGCGACGCCTATAACACCACGTTGAAACTGACTTAAATTTTGATAACCTGCCAATGTAGCAGCAGAAACTGATCAAACAACTGCGCCACACACTTGTTTCCGAAGGCAGCGCCGTAATATGCCTGTTTACATAACACTGTATTTGAATATTCATGCACAGGGGCGTGTTTGTGTGTGTGTGTGTGTGGGGGGGGGGGGGAATAGTATCAGCTGGCCTTATCGATCTACTTTGGAGAGCAGCCTACAAGTTAGCGCAAGAAACAGCTTCCCAATACCTGGCGCGTAGGCTAACTTGTACAAAAGATTTATTGGATTTGTATTGGACTGCTTTATCGACATCTTTTGCAGGGTCAATACATGTGGATGGGCATGGCTAGAGGACAGTTAATATATATATATATATATATATATATATATATAGAGAGAGAGAGAGAGAGAGAGAGAGAGAGAGGAGGGTGGGGCTGCAGAAGATGAGGAGGGAGAGGAGGGACAGACAGAAGACAAGGAGGAAATGTACAGAAGGAGGGGCACGAGGAGTCAGGCAGAGAGAGGGGCAGAGAGGAGGGAACAGAGGGAGATGCGGGGGGGCAAGTGGAAGGTGTAGGGGTTGTGGGCAGGTGGATAAGGAACATGGGACAGAAGGAGGTGCAAAGAGAGTGGGGCTGGGGGGGGGGGGGGAGGGTGAAGAAATATATCGTCAGACTGAGAGGCTACAGAGATTTACAGGAGGAGATCGTGAGTCAGAGAAAGTGGGGAGGACGAGATGGACTAATAGAGGTGGAAGGATGAGATGAACAGAGAGATGGGGGAGAAAGAGTTGGACGCTGAAAGAGGCAGGTGGAGATGTGCGTAATATGTGTATTGAACACGTGAATAGGTGAAGCTACAAGGAAAACGCGCGTGTGCGCGCGCGCGCCTGTGAGTGTGTGTACAAATATATGTTTGCTTAGAATTTTAGCAGTGCCAGCAATGTCTCTGCCAACCAGTATCACAGAGGGTTGCCAAGAGGGCAGTGTGGCTGATTTATCGGTGTCCAAGGAGAAAGTGCAAGCGTTCAACTGTCGCAGGGAATTGGCTTCCTGGGGTTGAGGGAGTGAACACACAGTCGGCTGGAATGCGTTGCGGAGCAGCCTGTCTGCCTATGTATTGCAGTCACTGAGGCGCCACCACTGACCGACGGGGGCAGAGCCGAGTTACAGGCATTGAGTGCAGGCTGTTTGCCTGCCACTTCTACCTACCGTATACAGAATATGGGTACGGTGCCTGGAGAGATGTTACAGAGCTATAGGCGACTCAGTGCAGGCTATCTGTGTGCCATTTCTCGCTGCCATGTACAAAGTACGATGCCCCGACAGATGCTGCGGAACTACAGGCAACGAGTGTAGACTATCTACCTGCTACATCTTGCTGCTGTGTACGGAGGATGGAGTCCAGGTTGTTGCTATGACTGTCACGTTCCGATTATTGTGGTTGCAGAAGTGACGGGATCATTTTAGCATGGTGCTCAGCTGTGGTTACAGCAGTGTAGATAGCCACCGCGCCAGTAACCTTTGGATTCCAATCACTGTTTACTTGTTATGATTCACTGTGTATTCTGTTCTACTAGAAGCTGTTTAATCTGTTTTCTTCTTTGCTGCTATGGGGTGATACAGCAGTGTTACAAGCACACAAAGTGTGGTTCATCAGTGTTGGAGCGACGTTTGGCAGATCTTGTCGTAGGCAAATATTTTAGTGACCGACATCGCAGACATTGTGGTTGACAAGTTATTGTCTATATGCAATAGTCCACAGTGCGTTTTGTTCTGGTAGACATTGTTTAGTTTGTTTTTCTGTTAACTGTTGTGCGCCACTACAGCAGTGTGTGTAGTTCACCAGTGTTCGAGTGGCGATGTTTTGTAGTCCTTGTCATTGATTAGGTTTTGAGTGCAGTTGCTTGACTGACCGTATGGTTGATTGGCATGTGAATGAAGTTGTTTTAAGTTGCCATTGTATTTATTACAGAGTTGTACTGTTGGTTGTTTCTTTTTCGCCATGTTTTTGTCATGCACTGTATCTCTGTAATGTTACCACCTAGCATGAGATCGTGTTTGTTATCTGTGTATTTGTATCTAGTATAAATGAGATGCTTGTTTTGAATGCTAAGATTCTACTTCATTCGTCCCTGTTTAAAATTAGTATTAAGTTTAACTTCCCTTATTTGTTGCATTGTAGTAGTTGTGTCTCCTTTAAGTGATATAAAGCCATCTCACATTAGATTGAGAGTTGTTTTACGGAGGCTGCTTGTTTTTAAATATTTGCTGCACTGGTAGAATCGGATTATATGGCAGATAGTGGAATATATGTGACAGTTACTGAGATAAGAGGCTCATCATTTAACCATGTTAAGGGTTTAGTACACTAGCTGTGATAAGTCTACATACAAAGTAACATATGTATGTGAAGCCAGTTGGTACATGACTCTGTGTACATTTTTAGAATTGTGTGTCAATGAGTGGTGTTAAAGGAAATTGCGTACTAACTTTCTAGTGTCTTCCAGGCCAGAAGATTAGATTTTTTTCTTTCTATTGGCATACTTGATGAGATCCAGATGGATATTAAACTGTTTTATCACTAAATGATTGCATAAATTGTTCTTGCCATGATGTGTCTGTCTATTAATGACGATTTGAAATTTATGTCCACTAAAACCACAAGGACACTTCACTCTCCCACCCACGCTCCTATCTTAATAGTTCTAACAATATGAATACAGAAAAAAATATATTATCGTATAGAGTGCATACCATGCCTCGATATATCTATTGTAATTTCAAATACATCCAGTGCATATATTGTCTGTAATTGTATAGTATAAATAAGTTTCAATACAGACTATAGTATAAATAAGTTTCAATACAGACTGTGCCTAAAGCGACTGTGGCACCAATTATAAATGAATGAACAAAATTATTTAATACCTTGTGTCACTGTTCCCATTTACAAAGATAGCAACCATGCCTTGTATACCAAATCCCTATCATACGCCGATGAACCAAAGAAACTAGTACATTTGCGTAAGCAATTTGAGGAAGGGTTGCACTTTCGTCACGTTGAACGATTCTCATCAGTCGTCGTTGGTCCCGTCCTTGCAGGATCTTTTTCCGGACGCAGCGATGTCAGAGATCTGACGCTTTACCGGATTTCTGATATTCACGGTACACTTGTGAAATGGTCGTACGGGAAAATCCCCACTTCATTGCTACCTCGGAGATGCTGTGTCCCATCGCTCGTGCACCGACTATAACACCATGTTGGAACTCATTTAAATCTTTATAACCTGCCATTGTAGCAACAGTAACTGATCTAAGAACTGCGCCAGACACTTGTTGCCGACCGCAGCGCCGTAATCTGCCTGTTTACATACCTCTGTATTTGAATACACATGCCTATACCAGTTTCTTAGGTGCTTCAGTGTAATAACTTAAAGAATGAACTGCCTAAATAAACTGGAATTTGAAATTATGTGGTTAAATGGATATTTAAGATGAATTGCAGTCCTGTCACTAATGTGTTGTTGACAGAGGAAGAGTTATGATTCTTACTTGAAAGCTCAAAAAACAGTTCTACGATACACACGGAATACTTGCTTACAGATGCATATGCTGCAATCTACAGAAGAGCGGTGATGATGGGAAGGGATAAGCAAGTTGAAACTTGCAGGAAGGTTGGTTAATCCAGCATTTAGGGTAGCTGTGGAGGCGGCAAAGCTGTACTTTGCAGGGTGCTTGGTAAAATCGGCCAGAAGAGGAGTGATGGTTGCCGGAAGGGGTGAACAAGTAGAAACATGCATGGAGCTTGAAGGTCGATCTAACCAACCAGCCAGCACCCTCAGCAAGGTGCTCTGTTTGCCCTGAGTGTGGGCATATTCGTTATTCTGATCTTGTAATGTACACTGCTTCGGTGGGCAGTGCTCTGTCACACACGGCACCATTAGTCTTGTGGAAAGTGTTTATTACTAATAATAAGCATAGGCTATTATAACGGGACTTTGCTGGCAGGCGTGTCAATTAGCATCATATTAATTAAAATCGGGGATAAATAGACTTTATTTTGGAAGAATTAAAAAGGGGAAAGTAATACGAAACTTTAATAACTGTCACAGTATTACTAAGAAGCAATATAATGAAAAGTAATAAAAAGCAAAGTAGCAAAGACCAATCGGGGCAGAAAGATATAGGGGCGCGTTTGTTTTTTAATACATATAAAAGAACATGTAACGCATTATTGAGCTCCCTACCTTCAGTTATCGCTATCGGGCTAGTCGATGAAAAAGTGGTACGCGACTGCGAAATTCGTTAAGGAGATTATTTAAAGACTCTTCAAGCACGTTCAAAATACATAACGTAGGACGAAGTGATCAGAGACGTTTATTGTCGGTTGAAGTGAAAATGATTCCGACAACATAATTCGAACTTTGTGTTAGTTGTGGAAAATACTCTTGGGAAACTATTATGGTTGTGGAACCCACGAAAGTTATAAAATGGTGAAACACGTGTGCGCGGAACATTAATAGAATCTTATCCTTGGACGGTTGCGGGGGTAACTGATACAAACAACGCGCCAGCATAAAAATAGTTCGCTTATTAACTACACGATATTAATTAACGGGGACCTAAAATACTAAAAACAGTGCATACACCGTTAAATTGAACCCTGCGTGTGAAAGACAATCACATCGAACATTTCGAGAGCGAAGAATAGACATTTAATTGCCGAATTGATAGCCTGGGTCGTGTCGGTATTTGGACATTATATGAGACGCGTTATTCAGAACACGATATCGACCATTCTAATACTGAAAAGACGGATAGGATCATCACCTCCAATCCCGATTCATATTTCATATTTAATTAGTGAAAAGAGAAGTGTTAATAAACAAACTACATTTCAATTTTATCCACGATTTTGGCTTCATTACGTAGTCTTGACTACATGATAAACAATATCTGTGGAAGTTGTGTACAACGTATAGTCATAATATTTAGACAACCAATATTGTGGGATACCGAAAATGTAAATGCATGAAATTGTTCTTACAGCGGATGTATAATGTGTGCGTGCGACGAACTATGTTGAAAAACTGAACATCCATTACGTACTTGCATTTTTATCTGCGAAAATGGTCCTTGTCGGTACATCAGCATAGAGTTCGAATAGAATCGCTGGAACATTGCAAACCATTCAGATTAATCGAACATCTAAATACGCATAATGCTGGTATCACCAGGATGTGTTCTTTTTCCTCACCCCCGTGGCAGTAATTGAATTAAGAGTCAGCCGGGAATAACATTTAAATCAATCGATGACCATTGAGCTAGCGTCACGAATTTTCAAACGTCCACTGCCATGTATGAAAGCGAGTGACACCACGAGTGCTAACGTCGATCGAGGGGTGTCGTCGTGATCGTATTTAATGACATTGAGCGGTCACACTATGCAGCTGCAGGACTTTTGTTTAAACAAAGCATCTGGGCATATACAGACACTGGAGGGGGATGGAAGGGGGTGAGAGAATTGTGGGGGAATGGAGAGGGAAAGGTGCTTTTTAGAAGGGCTGGGAGTCTGCTGAAGGTCACTGCTATGTACCCCAACAACAGCAAGCACCTGGCACCCCACTCACACCATGATCAGGCTAAAGTAGGCATAACAGGGCCACGTCTGTCTCATTATTATGCATCCTACACTTACACCTACAAACACACAAATCGTTGTTGTAATATGCAGCTTTTATTTTCAAATCGGGCGGCTGTGTGGGAAAAAAAGTTGTGTTGCCGGTGGGGTTCCTCTAATTATCTCGTATGCTGCATGGGAAAATGAGCACATGCGTTCTGGGTGCAGCTCTTCTTTTTAGCTCTGGTGGCACGATGGAAAAAAATTTGCCGTGTACCAGGTATTGTTCTTCTTTTCAGTTCAGACAGATGTGCTGCACTCTTCAGACGGTCTGAGAGCTTTCAAAATTGTCCGAGAAATAGGAGGACTTCAGCAGCGAGATCTTCGTCGCCTACTCCCTCAACACCCAGAGCTGGTGACTCTTGTTCGCCCTGAATGTGGGTGCAAACCACTGTATCTCACAGCGTTGTTGTCAGATTGAGATCTCACCTGAGGTCTTTTATTGGTAATCAAAACGTATTCGGACCTGTGTTCGAACCTTGCCATCGCTTAAATTGTTAATAATAAACAGCATCGCTAACTGAAGACTTCTGGCATAAGAAGTCACGCTCATTCTGCCAACGGTGTTGTCAATGAGGGCGGAGGAGTGGACAGAGTTTTAGGGCTTTCTCTTGCCCTTGGTGTGGGAAACTACTCCTAAACACGGAAGAACAAGCAGTGATCAACGCCATGAGCATGCAGAAGGCAATCGAAATCACTGAATTAAAGACACATATGTGTATCCACAGGACATGTGTCCTGTAATTGAAAAAGTGTCATGATGATCTTTTCAATGGCAAAAGCTTCCAGAATAGTCCCCCATTCGGATTACCTGGAGGGGATGCCAAGGGGGAGGTGACCATTAGAAAAACTTTGAATAACCAACGAAAGGATAACGTTCTACGAGTCGGGGTGTGGAACGTCGCAAGCTTGAATGTGGTAGGAAAGATAGAAAATCTGAAAATTGAAATGCAAAGACTCAGTCTAGATATAGTAGGGGTCAGTGAAGTGAAATGGAAAGAAGACAAGGATTTCTGGTCAGATCAGTATAGGATAATATCAACAGCAGCAGAAAATGGAATAACATGGGTAGAATTCTTTATGAATAGGAAAGTAGGGCAGAGAGTGTGTTACTGTGAACAGCTCAGTGATAGGATTGTTCTTATCAGAATCGACAGCAAACCAACATCGGCAAGGATAGTTCAGGTATTCATGCCGACGTCGCAAGCTGAAGATGAAGAGATAGAGAAAATGTATGAGGGTATTGAAAGGGTAATACAGTACGTAAAGGAAGATGAAAATCTAATAGTCGTGGGCGATTGGAATGTGGTTATAGGGAAGGAGAATGTGGGCCTGGCTACTAGAAATGAGAGAGGAGAAAGTATTATTGAGTCTGTAATATATGTCAGACAGTAATAGCGAATACTCTGTTCAGAAATCGCAAGAGGAGGGGGTATACTTGGGAAAGGCCAGAAGATACGGGAAGATTTCAGTTAGATTATATCATGGTTAGGCAGAGATCCAGAAATCAGTTTCTGGATTGTAAGGCGTAATCAGGAGCATATATGGACTTAGATTACAATGAAGTATTGATGAAGAGTAGGCTGAAGTTTAAGACATTAGTCAGGCAGAATGAATACTCAAAGAAGTTGGATACGGAAGTACTAAGAAATGGCGAGATATGCTTGACGTTTCTAAGGCCATAGATACAGCAATAAGGAATAGCTTAGAAGTCAGTACAGTCGAATAGAAATGGACATATCTAAAAACGTAAATTACAGAAGTTGGAAACAAAAACATAGGTACAAAGAAGGTAACTGCAGAGGCAGTTGCATCCAAGTTGCTGACAAGAATAATATAGAGAAGAATGAAAAAGAAAATTGAGGATGTGTTTGATCACGATCAGTCTGGCTTTAGGAAAAGTATAGGCACCAGACAGGCATTTCTGACGTTGCGGTTGATAATGGAAGTAAAACTAAAGAAAAATCGAGACACGTCCATTGGATCTGTTGACCTGGAAAAAGCGCTCGACTATGTCGAATAGTGCAAGATGTTCGAAATTCTGAGGAAAATAGGGATAAGCTTTAGGGAGAGAAGAGTGATATAGAACAAGCAGAGGAGCCAAGAGAGAATAATAAGAGTGGAAGACCAAGAACGAAGCGCTCGGGTTGAAAAGGGTGTACGACAGGGATGTAGAGTCTATGTCCTACTGTTCAGTCGATCCATCGAAGAAGCAATGTTAGAAATAAAAGAAAGGTTCAGGAGTGGAATTAAAATTCAAGGTGAAAGGATATCAATGATACGATTCGCTGATGACTTTACTATCCTGAGTGAAAGTGATGAAGAATTACATGAACAGTCTGATGAGTACAGAATATGGATTGAGAGTAAATCGAAGAAAGAGGAAAGTAATGAGAAGTAACAGAAACGAGAACAGCGAGAAACTTAACATCAGGATTGATGGTCACGAAGTAGATGAAGTTAAAGAATTCTACTACGTAGGCAGCAAAACAACTAATGACGGACGGAGCAAAGAGGATATCAAAAGCAGAGTAGCACTGGCAAAAAGGGCATTCCTGGCCAAGCGCGTTTGGTGCACAGCATTTTGTGGTAGTGATACATGGACTGTGGGATAACCTGAGCAGAAGAGAACTGAAGCATTTGAGATGTGGTGCTACAGACGAGTGTTGAAAATTAGGTGGACAGATAAGGTTAGGAATAAGGAGGTTCTGCATAAAATCGGAGTGGAAAGGAATATGTAGAAAACTCTGACAAGAAGAACGGATAGGATGGTGAAACATCTGTTAAGACATCAGGGAATAACTTCCATGGTATTAGAGGGAGCTGTAGAGGGTAAAACGTGTACAGTAACACAGAGATAGGAATAAATCCAGCGAATAATTCAGGGGGCAGGTTGCACTTGCTACTCTGAGATGAAGATTTTGGCGCACGAGAGGAATTCGTGGCGGGCAGTATCAAACAAGTCGAAAAAAAAAAGAAACAGGATGTACAGCTACATTACTCCTAAACTGGTTAAATAAAACACGTATGCACAACAGACAGGGAATGGGGAATCGAGAGGGAATGTGGAGGAATAGGGGAAGAAGGAGGTAGGAGAATTATGGAAGAGGGGAAGGAATGACGATAAGGGATGACCGTGAGGGGGGTGAGATGGGGATGGGTGACAGCGAGGGACGAAGGGGAGCGGTTGTAGGAGGTGAACCCAAGTTGGTCCTGGAAACCACTTCATCACCATACTAGTGCCCTCTATGACATGAAACTGACCACTTCACTCACATCTGCACAACAATTATATTCACACAACTATAACGCACAATGGGACATACTAAGGATATCACCAGACAAAAACCTTGATTGGTGTACACTGAGTGGAAAAAGAGTAAATTAATGTGTTTTATAATATTTCAAGATGTTGCTCACAGAGGAGGATTTTGCGATGCGATACAAACATAAATCATTAGAAATGTGTCAAGAATAAGTACACTACTGGCCATTAAAATTGCTACACCACGAAGATGACGTTCTACAGACGCGAAATTTAACCGACAGCAAGAAGATGATGTGATATGCAAATGATTAGCTTTTAAGAGCATTCACACAAGGTTGGCGCCGGTGGCGACACCTACAATGTGCTGACATGAGGAAAGTTTCCAACCGATTTCTCATACACAAACAGCAGTTGACAGGCATTGCCTGGTGAAACGTTGTTGTGATGCCTCGTGTAAGGAGGAGAAATGCGTACCACCACGTTACCGACTTTGATAAAGGTCGGGTTGTAGCCTATCGCGATTGCGGTTTATCGTATCGCGACATTGCTGCTCGCGTTGGTCGAGATCCAATGACTGTTAGCAGAATATGGAATCGGTGGGTTCAGGAGGGTAGTACGGAACGCCGTGCTGGATCCCAACGGCCTCGTATCAATAGCAGTCGAGATGACAGGCATCTTATCCGCATGGCTGTAACGGATCGTGCAGCCACGTCTCGATCCCTGAGTCAACAGATGGGGACGTTTGCAAGACAACAACCTTCTGCAGTCCAACGATGTTTGCAGCAGCACGGACTATCAGCTCGGAGACCATGGCTGAGGTTACCCTTACGCTGCATCAGAGGCAGGAGCGCCTAGGACGGTGTACTCAACGACGAACCTGGGTGCACGAATGGCAAAACGTCATTTTTTGGGATGAATCCAGGTTCTGTTTACAGCATCATGATGGTCGCATCCGTGTTGGGCGTCATCGCGGTGAACGCACATTCAAAGCGTGTATTCATCATCGCCATACTGGCGTATCACTCTGCGTGATGGTATGGGGTGCCATTGGTTACGCGTCTCCGTCACCTCTTGTTCGCATTGACGGCACTTTGAACAGTGGTCGTTACATTTCAGATGTGTTACGACCCGTGGCTCTACCCTTCATTCGATCCCTGCCAAACCCTACATTTCAGCAGGATAATGCACGACCGAATGTTGCAGGTCCTGTACGGGCTTTTCTGGATACAGATAATGTTCGACTGCTGCCCTGGCCAGCACATTCTCCAGATCTCTCAGCAATTGAAAACGTCTGGTCAATGGTGGCCGAGCAACTGGCTCGTCGCAATACGCCAGTCACTGCTCTTGATGAACTGTTGTATCGTGTTGAAGCTGCATGGGTAGCTGTACCTGTACACGTCATCCAAGCACTGTTTGACTCAATGCATCGGCGTATCGAGGCCGTTATTTCGGTCAGAGGTGGGTGTTCTGGGTACTGATTTCTCAGGATCTATGCACTCAAATTGCGTGAAAATGTAATCACATGTCAGTTCTAGTATAATATAATTGTCCAATGAATACCCGTTTATCATCTGCATTTCTTCTTGGTGTAGCAATTTTAATGGCCAATAGTGTATACGTAAGAAATGATACTCAATCATTGCAACTTTGCAGAAGCGTTACTGTTGTGGATTTTATCTATTTTTGTGTTTGCTGGTGTATGTAATTGCTCGAGACCATTCATTCTAACTTGATGTGTGAACTAGCAGATGTATTTATGCCTGTGTTGATATTTGTATTTCAGAAGTAGTAATACTCGAAAATGCAAACGTGATAAACAAAAACAAAAAAAAAAAAAAAAGAAAGTTTGACAGCTGTAGGCGGAAACAACAATTTGTAATCATTATAAGACATTGACAGTAAGTACAATTCACTTAATGCTGCAAATGGCTGTTACCTGTTACTAGCCTTGTTCCCAGAAGGGCAGTACTATCTACATGCCCTCTGCACTGAGCCACACTTGGTTGGCCTCGGGCTTAAGACGTTCCCCTTGCTGACATAATGAAATGGGAGAAGAGCCGCCGCCATTCAGGGCGCGTCTGCCACCCCTGGGCCCTGTGTGCCGGGGGGGGGGAGGGGCCGGCCGGAGAAAGAATTTCAATTAGGAGCTTCCCGAACGCACAGCTATGAGGCGGCGCCGGGCCAGAACGTAATGCAGCCATCTCCTTGCGGGCTGTGGAGAGCAAAGTAACGTTAAGAGCCGCAGGGAGCTGCGCGCCAGCCCTAACGAGCCGTTACGCAAAGGGATCCAGGAGGGCAGCGAAGTCGCCCGCGTAGCATTTGCACGCGAGAGTCAAAGCCACTGCGCCGTCTGCGGTTCAGTGACCGACGGCTGCTGGAGCTGCCATTCCTATGCGGATCACGGGCCCCAGTTACACTACGGGTGACGGGTTTCAGGGCCACGTCTTGCTCATTCCAAATTCTCAGGAGGTACTGTATTGTAAGTATTCTCAGTTCGCTTCCCGATGCATCTGCGTTCTGTGAAAAAGTAGTTAAATTCTATACTTTCAGTTTTGACTGAGTTACTTTCCCCTTCGATTTGTTGGTTGTAGCAGTCCTGCGATCCACATGCAGCGGGGCGGGTTATAACTTCTCATTCCTATGTGACATAACAGTTCACCTATCTCGGTAAGTTTCTTATTGTTCGTCTCCTTCACTCTGCATTGAGGGGTACTGGTTCAGCCGACAAACCACCATTGACGAAAAATCGACCAAGTACCTACCAAGCAATGGCTGCATAAGTCTACATCTACATCTACATCTACATCTATACTCCGCGAGCCACCTTACGGTGTGTGGCGGAGGGTACTTATTGTACCACTATCTGATCCCCCCTTCCCTGTTCCATTCACGAATTGTGCGTGGGAAGAACGACTGCTTGTAAGTCTCCGTATTTGCTCTAATTTCTCGGATCTTTTCGTTGTGATCATTACGCGAGATATATGTGGGCGGTAGTAATATGTTGCCCATCTCTTCCCGGAATGTGCTCTCTCGTAATTTCGATAATAAACCTCTCCGTATTGCGTAACGCCTTTCTTGAAGTGTCCGCCACTGGAGCTTGTTCAGCATCTCCGTAACGCTCTCGCGCTGACTAAATGTCCCCATGACGAATCGCGCTGCTTTTCGCTGGATCATGTCTATCTCTTCTATTAATCCAACCTGGTAAGGGTCCCATACTGATGAGCAATACTCAAGAATCGGACGAACAAGCGTTTTGTAAGCTACTTCTTTCGTCGATGAGTCACATTTTCTTAGAATTCTTCCTATGAATCTCAACCTGGCGCCTGCTTTTCCCACTATTTGTTTTATGTGATCATTCCACTTCAGATCGCTCCGGATAGTAACTCCTAAGTATTTTACGGTCGTTACCGCTTCCAATGATTTACCACCTATGGCATAATCGTACTGGAATGGATTTCTGCCCCTATGTATGCGCATTATATTACATTTATCTACGTTTAGGGAAAGCTGCCAGCTGTCGCACCATTCATTAATCCTCTGCAGGTCTTCCTGGAGTACGTACGAGTCTTCTGATGTTGCTACTTTCTTGTAGACAACCGTGTCATCTGCAAATAGCCTCACGGAGCTACCGATGTTGTCAACTAAGTCATTTATGTATATTGTAAACAATAAAGGTCCTATCACGCTTCCTTGCGGTACTCCCGAAATTACCTCTACATCTGCAGATTTTGAACCGTTAAGAATGACATGTTGTGTTCTTTCTTCTAGGAAATCCTGAATCCAATCACAAACCTGGTCCGATATTCCGTAAGCTCGTATTTTTTTCACTAAACGTAAGTGCGGAACTGTATCAAATGCCTTCCTGAAGTCCAGGAATACGGCATCAATCTGCTCGCCAGTGTCTACGGCACTGTGAATTTCTTGGACAAATAGGGCGAGCTGGGTTTCACATGATCTCTGTTTGCGGAATCCATGTTGGTTATGATGAAGGAGATTTGTATTATCTAAGAACGTCATAATACGAGAACACAAAACATGTTCCATTATTCTACAACAGATTGACGTAAGTGAAATAGGCCTATAATTATTCGCATCTGATTTATGACCCTTCTTGAAAATGGGAACGACCTGTGCTCTCTTCCAGTCGCTAGGTACTTTACGTTCTTCCAGAGATCTACGATAAATTGCTGATAGAAAGGGGGCAAGTTCTTTAGCATAATCACTGTAGAATCTTAAGGGTATCTCGTCTGGTCCGGATGCTTTTCCGCTACTAAGTGATAGCAGTTGTTTTTCAATTCCGATATCGTTTATTTCAATATTTTCCATTTTGGCGTCCGTGCGACGGCTGAAGTCAGGGACCGTGTTACGATTTTCCGCAGTGAAACAGTTTCGGAACACTGAATTCAGTATTTCTGCCTTTCTTCGGTCGTCCTCTGTTTCGGTGCCATCGTGGTCAACGAGTGACTGAATAGGGGATTTAGATCCGCTTACCGATTTTACATATGACCAAAACTTTTTAGGGTTCTTGTTTAGATTGTTTGCCAATGTTTTATGTTCGAATTCGTTGAATGCTTCTCTCATTGCTCTCTTTACGCTCTTTTTCGCTTCGTTCAGCTTTTCCTTATCAGCTATGATTCGACTACTCTTAAACCTATGGTGAAGCTTTCTTTGTTTCCGTAGTACCTTTCGTACATGATTGTTATACCACGGTGGATCTTTCCCCTCGCTTTGGACCTTAGTCGGTACGAACTTATCTAAGGCGTACTGGACGATGTTTCTGAATTTTTTCCATTTTTGTTCCACATCCTCTTCCTCAGAAATGAACGTTTGATGGTGGTCACTCAGATATTCTGCGATTTGTGCCCTATCACTCTTGTTAAGCAAATAGATTTTCCTTCCTTTCTTGGCATTTCTTATTACACTTGTAGTCATTGATGCAACCACTGACTTATGATCACTGATACCCTCTTCTACATTCACGGAGTCGAAAAGTTCCGGTCTATTTGTTGCTATGAGGTCTAAAACGTTAGCTTCACGAGTTGGTTCTCTAACTATCTGCTCGAAGTAATTCTCGGACAAGGCAGTCAGGATAATGTCACAAGAGTCTCTGTCCCTGGCTCCAGTTCTGATTGTGTGACTATCCCATTCTATACCTGGTAGATTGAAGTCTCCCCCTATTACAATAGTATGATCACGAAACTTCTTCACGATGTTCTGCAGGTTCTCTCTGAGGCGCTCAGCTACTACGGTTGCTGATGCAGGTGGCCTATAGAAGCATCCGACTATCATATCTGACCCACCTTTGATACTTAACTTAACCCAGATTATTTCACATTCGCATTCGCTAATAACTTCACTGGATATTATTGAATTCTTTACTGCTATAAATACTCCTCCACCATTGGCGTTTATCCTATCCTTGCGGTATATATTCCATTCTGTGTCTAGGATTTCGTTACTGTTCACTTCCGGTTTTAACCAACTTTCCGTTCCTAATACTATATGCGCACTATTTCCTTCAATAAGAGATACTAATTCAGGAACCTTGCCCTGGATACTCCTGCAGTTTACCAATATTACGTTAACTTTTCCTGTTTTTGGTCTCTGAGGACGGACGTTCTTTATCAACGATGATAATGTTCTCTCTGGTAAGCCGTCAGGTATTTTATCGTTTCGCCCAAGGGGGGGTCCCTCTAACCTAAAAAACCCCCGTGTGCACGCCACACGTACTCTGCTACCCTAGTAGCTGCTTCCGGTGTGTAGTGCACGCCTGACCTGTCTAGGGGGGCCCTACAGTTCTCCACCCAATAACGGAGGTCGATGAATTTGCAACCATTATAGTCGCAGAGTCGTCTGAGCCTCTGGTTTAGACCCTCCACACGGCTCCAAACCAGAGGACCGCGATCGACTCTGGGCACTATGCTGCAGATATTAAGCTCAGCTTGCACTCCGCGTGCGATGCTGGTTGTCTTCACCAAATCAGCCAGCCGCCGGAAGGAACCAAGGATGGCCTCAGAACCCAAGCGGCAGGCGTCATTCGTTCCGACATGTGCTACTATCTGCAGCCGGTCACACCCAGTGCGTTCAATAGCTGCCGGAAGGGCCTCCTCCACATTACGGACGAGACCCCCCGGCAAGCACACCGAGTGCACACTGGCATTCTTCCCCGACCTACCCGCTATTTTCCTGAGGGGCTCCATAACCCGCCTAACGTTGGAGCTCCCTATAACTAATAGGCCCGCCCTCTGTGACTGTCGGGACCTTGCCGGAGAATCGGCCACTGGCCCAACAGGCGAGGCATCCTGTGGTGGCTCGGAAACGATGTCATCACCACTAGGAAGCACCCCGTACCTGTTGGAAAGGGGTAAGGCAGCCGCCACGCGGCCAGATCCCACCTTCGTCTTTCGGCCAGGCACGCGCGAGCCCACCACTGTCCGCCATTCACCCTGGAGTGATGGCTGACCGGTAAGATGCTCACTGCCGGAAGACGCAGCGACATCAGGGGTTCCATGTGATTCCAAGGCCACCGAAGTAGGCATAGGTCTCACCACAGTTGCCCCAACGCCACTACGAGCCGACGCCTGCGCCTCGAGCTCGATGAGCCTAACAGACAAAGCCTCCACCTGTCCCCGAAGAGTGGCCAATTCTCCTTGCGTCCGCTCACAACAACCACAGTCCCTACACATGACTATGTTTACCCTACTCTATACGGTGACAAATTCCCAAGATAATCTTCTGATGAGCTACTCTGATAATCAAGAAACACTCACTGAAATACGAGACGCGAAAACTACGCTAGGTTTTCCCAGAAAAACTATTTAAAAGCTAAGCGCAGCAAATAAGTACAAAAACACTGTTATTGAAATAAAAGGTTCTACCTAGTAAGCACTCGAACACGCAAGAAATTACAAAAATAAACTAGTAATTACACAGATAACTGAAAATAAGTCGCTGCTGTTTGTAAAATATGTAAGAAGCAAACGGTGTACTCGCCTTAGTAGTAGCAGGAGCTAGCGATGCGCTCTCGCTGACGGTCAAGCTTGGAGGCAGCATGTGTAAGTTTATAAAATTTCTGGTATTCGGAATTGTAAAGAATGTGTTTGAAAAATTTTTAAAAAACAACTAACTAGAGTTTATTGGCTCCAGAATGTTGTGTAAATGGCTGTATAGTCCGTGTTTACTGTTAAACTATTATTGGTGGAAGTTAATGACTGTTTTTACTATAATTTCTCCACACAAAACCAGCTAGAAGGTCACCAATCCGACCCGAACGATTTTAACCCTGTATACAGTCACTGTACCACAGCTATTTTCGAGTTATTACATCAGGTCGTACAGTGGCTTCTTAAAAGAAGAGCTGACCAAAATGTTCCGAGATGTTTACGAACCATACCAGGAGGAGTTTAAGAACGACAAGAAAGCTCACATACAAGTAACTTCCAAACAAAGCCATTTAAAAATACAGACTTTCACCAAAAAGTTAAATACTGCAGTCCCCTTATAATTATGGTACGAGAACCGACAAAACGCAAGAATTCCTTCATCTTAACACAAATTTCTTCCCCCATGAACCATGGACCTTGCCGTTGGTGGGGAGGCTTGCGTGCCTCAGCGATACAGTTGGCCGTATCGTAGGTGCAACCACAACGGAGGGGTATCTGTTGAGAGGCCAGACAAACATGTGGTTCCTGAAGAGGGGCAGCAGCCTTTTCAGTAGTTGCAGGGGCAACAGTCTGGATGATTGACTGATCTGGCCTTGTAACATTAACCAAAACGGCCTTGCTGTGCTGGTACTGCGAAAGGCTGAAAGCAAGGGGAAACTACAGCCGTAATTTTTCCCGAGGGCATGCAGCTTTACTGTATGATTAAATGATGATGGCGTCCTCTTGGGTAAAATATTCCGGAGGTAAAATAGTCCCCCATTCGGATTTCCGGGCGGGGACTACTCAAGAGGACGTCGTTATCAGGAGAAAGAAAACTGGCATTCTACGGATCGGAGCGTGGAATGTCAGATCCCTTAATCGGGCAGGTAGGTTAGAAAATTTAAAAAGGGAAATGGATAGGTTAAAGTTAGATATAGTGGGAATTAGTGAAGTTCGGTGGCAGGAGGAACAAGACTTTTGGTCAGGTGATTACAGGGTTATAAATACAAAATCAAATAGGGGTAATGCAGGAGTAGGTTTAATAATGAATAAAAAAATAGGAGTGCGGGTTAGCTACTACAAACAGCATAGTGAACGCATTATTGTGGCCAAGATAGACACAAAGCCCATGCCTACTACAGTAGTACAAATTTATATGCCAACTAGCTCTGCAGATGATGAAGAAATTGATAAAATGTATGACGAGATAAAAGAAATTATTCAAGTAGTGAAGGGAGACGAAAATTTAATAGTCATGGGTGACTGGAATTCGTCAGTAGGAAAAGGGAGAGAAGGAAACATAGTAGGTGAATATGGATTGGGGGGAAGAAATGAAAGAGGAAGCCGCCTTGTAGAATTTTGCACAGAGCATAACTTAATCATAGCTAACACTTGGTTCAAGTGCAGGTGCAACCACAACGGAGGGGTATCTGTTGAGAGGCCAGACAAACATGTGGTTCCTGAAGAGGGGCAGCAGCCTTTTCAGTAGTTGCAGGGGCAACAGTCTGGATGATTGACTGATCTGGCCTTGTAACATTAACCAAAACGGCCTTGCTGTGCTGGTACTGCGAAAGGCTGAAAGCAAGGGGAAACTACAGCCGTAATTTTTCCCGAGGGCATGCAGCTTTACTGTATGATTAAATGATGATGGCGTCATAAAAGAAGATTGTATACATGGAAGAAGCCTGGAGATACTAAAAGGTATCAGATAGATTATATAATGGTAAGACAGAGATTTAGGAACCAGGTTTTAAATTGTAAGACATTTCCAGGGGCAGATGTGGATTCTGACCACAATCTATTGGTTATGAACTGCAGATTGAAACTGAAGAAACTGCAAAAAGGTGGGAATTTAAGGAGATGGGACCTGGATAAACTGAAAGAACCAGAGGTTGTAGAGAGTTTCAGGGAGAGCATAAGGGAACAATTGACAGGAATGGGGGAAAGAAATACAATAGAAGAAGAATGTGTAGCTCTGAGGGATGAAGTAGTGAAGGCAGCAGAGGATCAAGTAGGTAAAAAGACGAGGGCTAATAGAAATCCTTGGGTAACAGAAGAAATATTGAATTTAATTGATGAAAGGAGAAAATATAAAAATGCAGTAAATGAAGCAGACAAAAAGGGATGCAAACGTCTCAAAAATGAGATCGACAGGAAGTGCAAAATGGCTAAGCAGGGATGGCTAGAGGAAAAATGTAAGGATGTAGAGGCTTGTCTCACTAGGGGTAAGATAGATACTGCCTACAGGAAAATTAAAGAGACCGTTGGAGAGAAGAGAACCACTTGTATGAATATCAAGAGCTCAGATGGCAGCCTAGTTCTAAGCAAAGAAGGGAAGGCAGAAAGGTGGAAGGAGTATATAGAGGGTTTATACAAGGGCGATGTACTTGAGGACAATATTATGGAAATGGAAGAGGATGTAGATGAAGATGAAATGGGAGATAAGATACTGCGTGAAGAGTTTGACAGAGCACTGAAAGACCTGAGTCGAAGCAAGGCCCCGGGAGTAGACAACATTCCATTAGAACTACTGATGGCCTTGGGAGAGCCAGTCATGACAAAACTCTACCATCTGGTGAGCAAGATGTATGAGACAGGCGAAATACCCACAGAGTTCAAGAAGAATATAATAATTCCAATCCCAAAGAAAGCAGGTGTTGACAGATGTGAAAATTAGCGAACTATCAGTTTAATAAGTCACAGCTGCAAAATACTAACACGAATTCTTTACAGACGAATGGAAAAACTGGTAGAAGCGGACCTCGGGGAAGATCAGTTTGGATTCCGTAGAAATGTTGGAACACGTGAGGCAATACTAACCTTACGACTTATCTTAGAAGAAAGATTAAGAAAAGGCAAACCTACGTTTCTAGCATTTGTAGACTTAGAGAAAGCTTTTGACAACGTTAACTGGAATACTCTCTTTCAAATTCTGAAGGTGGCAGGGGTAAAATACAGGGAGCGAAAGGCTATTTACAATTTGTACAGAAACCAGATGGCAGTTATAAGAGTCGAGGGGCATGAAAGGGAAGCAGTGGTTGGGAAAGGAGTGAGAGAGGGTTGTAGCCTCTCCCTGATGTTATTCAATCTGTATATTGAGCAAGCAGTAAAGGAAACAAAAGAAAAATTCGGAGTAGGTATTAAAATTCATGGAGAAGAAGTAAAAACTTTGAGGTTCGCCGATGACATTGTAATTCTGTCAGAGACAGCAAAGGACTTGGAAGAGCAGTTGAACGGAATGGACAGTGTCTTGAAAGGAGGATATAAGATGAACATCAACAAAAGCAAAACGAGGATAATGGAATCTAGTCAAATTAAATCGGGTGATGCTGAGGGGATTAGATTAGGAAATGAGACACTTAAAGTAGTAAAGGAGTTTTGCTATTTAGGGAGTAAAATAACTGATGATGGTCGAAGTAAAGAGGATATAAAATGTAGACTGGCAATGGCAAGGAAATCGTTTCTGAAGAAGAGAAATTTGTTAACATCTAGTATAGATTTAAGTGTCAGGAAGTCGTTTCTGAAAGTATTTGTATGGAGTGTAGCCATGTATGGAAGTGAAACATAGACGATAACCAGTTTGGACAAGAAGAGAATAGAAGCTTTCGAAATGTGGTGCTACAGAAGAATGCTGAAGATAAGGTGGGTAGATCACGTAACTAATGAGGAGGTATTGAATAGGATTGGGGAGAAGAGAAGTTTGTGGCACAACTTGACTAGAAGAAGGGATCGGTTGGTAGGACATGTTTTGAGGCATCAAGGGATCAAAAATTTAGCATTGGAGGGCAGCGTGGAGGGTAAAAATCGTAGAGGGAGACCAAGAGATGAATACACTAAGCAGATTCAGAAGGATGTAGGTTGCAGTAGGTACTGGGAGATGAAGAAGCTTGAACAGGATAGAGTAGCATGGAGAGCTGCATCAAACCAGTCTCAGGACTGGAGACCATAACAACAACAACAACACAAATTTGTGCAGTACGGTTTAACAAAATGGTTCAAATGGCTCTGATCACTATGGGACTTAACATCTGAGGTCATCAGTCCCTTTAGAACTTAGAACCATTTAAATCGAACTAACATAAGGAATCACTCCCATCCATGCCAGAGGCAGGATTCGAACCAGCGACCGTAGTGGTCACGCGGTTCCAGACTCATGCGCCTAGAACCGCTCGGCCACAACGGCCGGCCACGGTTTAACATTGCTCTGCACTGCACGAGGGCTTCCAGGCGATTCCTGGAGACACTGAACTGTAGTACAAAGCACTACATGAAGTGCGAGAGGTGCTTAATTCCTATTGGCTGTTGATTTGGGCACCCAATGAGAAAAGTTCCAGCCCTCTAATATTCACGGTAATCTCTGAGTCATCCAATAAGATTACATACAGCAATTTGTGAAAGAAATTCCGTAATTAAGAAACCAAATTTAATTAAAATTAAGAAAGTATGAATTATCCATAGATGTGAAATATTGATTAATTTTATACCTAAAATTTGTTCTGACTGCTTTTATACAAAAACATGCACGCTAAACGTATGTCACATGACCTAATGATTGCACAAGAATTTTCCCGCACATACATTTTCCATAGCTTTTATTAAAATAAAACGGTCACACTTTACGACATCCTCTACACACTCCCTCGCTCTCTCCACAACATTCACACTACGAAACATACGTATTAACAATTTTGAAATTGTTACTTTTATGTCAGCAAGCTATTTTAACTAAATCAAGGAAAATTCTAAAAAAAAAATTGTATTAACTTAATTTTTTCAGTTATAGTTGCAACTCAAATTATAAATGAATACGTTACAGCACGGGTATACTTTCAATACAAGTTTGTACGTGGAGTATGAAGAAGATCGAATAAAATTTAACGCTATTTCCTTACATTCACGAAGAGTGTGCATAACGGATCGCATGCACGCCAAGCTAGCTCACGCTGCCCCACCGTCCAGCGACAACTGTGCTGATGTGAGGGAAAAAAATGAAAAACGTCTCTCTTTGGCTACATGGCAAGACACACTCCAACATCGTTTACTTCACTGTAAGGTGTAAAGACTCGGAATAAAATGCTACGTTACAGACGGAGGCTTGGAATCATGATTAGCGCTGTGCATGTGAGTTTGATTACTGTCAGCCTCTACAAAGAACCTGAGGATTCTATTTAAGTATCCTAAAATCGATTGTATGCGAGTTCATAAAATTAATAAAAAGATTCAAAGAACGAAACTATATGGCAAGTGAACTGAATAAAAAGATGCGAGCTGACAGCACAAAATATTAGCCACCTCTTTTAAAGAGCACACAGATCGCTTTGGGATGGCGTAGATGGCGTAGAAATTTTATCAGTCGGTCTTGTGGCCCTCCATTACTGACGCAATGGAGGTGGTGAAGTGGTGTATACAAGTATGTGCCAGATGGCTGTATGGAGTCGGCACAGTAAGAGAGGTCCATGTGGAGAGGTGACAGAGTGGCAGAAAGGAGCTGTTGTGTTTGGACATGCCCACGGCCACACTTGAAATGGAGCTGCAATTGTTGATGTATGAACAAATGTGTCTGCAAGGAATGGTATATAAGTCACAGCCATGTGGTCGAAAACAGATGCTAGCCGACAGAGACCGAAAGCGAGTGTCATGTCTTGTCAACGATAATCGATTTCGAACCAGAAAGGAATAGCTACTGTCAATAAACGCAGGTCCAGGTTAATCAGAATCGAAGTGATTACAAAGATAACTACACTAGCAAGTCTCATTAATGTGACCAGCTGTCACAAGCCACAATAACTGCCTTTTCTACATCTACATCTACATCCATACTCCGCAAGCCACCTGACGGTGTGTGGCGGAGGGTACCTTGATTACCTCTATCGGTTCTGCCTTCTATTCCAGTCTCTTATTGTTCGTGGAAAGAAGGATTGTCGGTATGCTTCTGTGTGGGTTCTAATCTCTCTGATTTTATCCTCATGGTCTCTTCGCGAGATATACTAGGAGGGAGCAATATACTGCCTCACTCTTCGGTGAAAGTATGTTCTCGAAACTTTAACAAAAGCCCGTACCGAGCTACTGAGCGCCTCTCCTGCAGAGTCTTCCACTGGAGTTTATCTATCATCTCCGTAACCCTTTCGCGATTACTAAATGATCCTGTAACGAAGCGCGCTGCTCTCCGTTGGATCTTCTCTATCTCTTTTATCAACCCTATCTGGTACGGATCCCACACTGCTGAGCAGTTTTCAAGCAGTGGGCGAACGAGCGTACTGTAACCTACTTCCTTTGTTTCCGGACTGCATCTCCTTAGGATTCTTCCAATGATTCTCAGTCTGGCATCTGCTTTACCGACGATCAGCTTTATATGATCATTCCATTTTAAATCACTCCTAATGCGTACTCCCAGATAATTTATGGAATTAACTGCTTCCAGTTGCTGACCTGCTATTTTGTAGCTAAATGATAAGGGATCTATCTTTCTATGTATTCGCAGCACATTACACTTGTCTACATTGAGATTCAATTGCCATTCCCTGCACCATGCGTCAATTCGCTGCAGATCCTCCTGCATTTGAGTACAATTTTCCATTGTTACAACCTCTCGATACATCACAGCATCATCTGCAAAAAGCCTCAGTGCACTTACGATGTCATCCACAAGGTCATTTATGTATATTGTGAATAGCAACGGTCCTATGACACTCCCCTGCGGCACACCTGAAATCACTCTTACTTCGGAAGACTTCTCTCCATTGAGAATGACATGCTGCGTTCAGTTATCTAGGAACTCTTCAATCCAGTCACACAATTGGTCTGATAGTCCATATGCTCTTACTTTGTTCATTAAATGACTGAGGTGAACTGTATCGAACGCTTTGCGGAAGTCAAGAAACACGGCATTTACCTGTGAACCCGTGTCTATGGCCCTCTGAGTCTCATGGACGAATAGCGCGAGCTGGGTTTCACACGACCGTCTTTTTCGAAACCTTATTCCTACAGAGTAGATTTATAGTCTCCAGAAAAGTCATTATACTCGAACATAATACGTGTTCCAAAATGGTACAACTGATCGACGTTAGAGATATAGGTCTATAATTCTGCACATCTGTTCGACGTCCCTTCTTGAAAACGGGGATGACCTGTGCCCTTTTCCAATCCTTTGGAACGCTACGCTCTTCTAGAGACCTACGGTACACCGCTGCAAGAAGGGGGGCAAGTTCCTTCGCGTACTCTGTGTAAAATCGAACTGGTATCCCATCAGGTCCAGCGGAATTTCCTCTTATGAGCGATTTTAATAGTTTCTCTATCCCTCTGTCGTCTATTTCGATATCTACCATTTTGTCATCTGTGCGACAATCTAGAGAAGGAACTACAGTGCAGTCTTCCTCTGGGAAACAGCTTTGGAAAAAGACATTTAGTATTTCGGCCTTTAGTCTGTCATCCTCTGTTTCAGTACCATTTTGGTCACACAGTGTCTGGATATTTTGTTTCGATCCACCTGCCGCTTTGACATAATACCAGTATTTCTTAGGATTTTCTGCCAAGTCAGTACATAGAACTTTACTTTCGAATTCATTGAACGCCTCTCGCATAGCCCTCCTCACACTACATTTTGCTTCGCGTAGTTTTTGTTTGTCTGCAAGGCTTTGGCTATGTTTATGTTTGCTGTGAAGTTCCCTTTGCTTCCGCAGCAGTTTTCTAACTCGGTTGTTGTACCACGGTGGCTCTTTTCCATCTCTTACGATCTTGCTTGGCACATACTCATTTAACGCATATTGTACGATGGTTTTGAACTTTGTCCACTGATCCTCAACACTATCAGTACTTGAGACAAAACTTTTGTGTTGAGCCGTCAGGTACTCTGTAATCTGGTTTTTTTCACTTTTGCTAAGTAGAAAAATCTTCCTACCTTTTTTAATATTTCTATTTATGGCTGAAATCATCGATGCAGTAACCGCTTTATGATCGCTGATTCCCTGTTCTGCGTTAACTGTTTCAAATAGTTCGGGTCTGTTTGTCACCAGAAGGCCTAATATGTTATCGCCACGAGTCGGTTCTCTGTTTAACTGCTCAAGGTAGTTTTCAGATAAAGCACTTAAAAAAAATTCACTGGATTCTTTGTCCCTGCCACCCATTATGAACGTTTGAGTCTCCCAGTCTATATCTGGCAAATTAAAATCTCCACCCAGAACTATAACATGGTGGAGAAATCTACTCGAAGTGCAGACCTCTGTGAGACGTACAGAAAGAGAGTCAGTGAGGTTCTGGAAGGTACCAACACGGATGTGGAGCCACGCTGACTACAGTGCCGTGGCCAGCTGCGTTGGGGATCCATGGCCCGATCGAAGTAATCCCACAGATTCTCTATTGGGCTTAAACCCGAGGAGTCTGGTGGCTAGCAGTGTTCGGTAAAGTCACCCTGGTGTTCTTCAAACCATGCGCGTGCACTAAGAGTTGTGTGAGACATAGCATTTTCCTGCTGATATAGGAGTGGACGTGTTCCCCAGAGATAGATCCATACTTGAGCTGATCCACTGTGCTTTCCACTGTGCTTTCCACAATTATGAGATCACCCAGGGAAGACCGTCTGGTTTGGACCCTTCCAACGACTGTTGCATGGTATTTGGTTTCAGACGTTTCATGCCATACATACCAATGGCCATATGTCCGATGGTGCATAAAACGTGGTTCATCTGGAAAGGCCACCTGTCGCCACTCAGTGGACGTTCAGTTGCAGTACTGTCTTGCATATTTCAGTGTTAGAGATGAACGGAAGTAAGCATGGGTGCATGAATCGGGCACCTGCTGTGGAGGCCCATACACAGCAACGTTTTCATAACAGTCGTTGAGAAGACTGTCTGTAGACCCTTGGTTCATCCGGGCAGCGAGGCGCTCAACAGATGCACGTCTATTGGCCTGTGCACATCCTAAAAGCCGTCGTTCACCCCTGTCACATATGGCCCGTTGTGCATCACAGTTGGCCTCGGCGTCGGAGTTGTGTAATGTCATTTTGCTATGCACGTTATACTTTAACCACGGCGCCATGGAAACAGTTTACTAACTTAGCCGTTTCGGAAATGCTTCCACCATTGGCCTGAATGCGAACGACCATCTGCTTTTGGGCGTCAAATAAATCACTCTGTTTACACATTACGACGATGAATGCACTGTTTTCCGTGTCCCCCAACATGCTTCACGAGGAGCGGCAATAAAGTAATAAGACTGATTTTCTTTGCAAGATGTGGCAACCCTGCAGGCTTTCGTAGCCACAATATCTTTAACCTTGGTATATGAGCTGCTTCTAGTCCAAGCGGCACATCGATGCAACTGCTCAGTCGTGAGTTGTGCTGTAATAAGTTAACATGTGTTTGTGTCTCTCGTTGGAAATGGAACCGATTAACATTGCGCAACGATATGCCATTTCTATTTGCGTTAAATTGGGTGAAAACGCCACGACAACTTACGGTAAGCTTCAGAAGGCTTTTGGAGAGGAGGCTATGTCAAGAGCTCAAGTTTTTCGTTGGGATAAAATGTTTAGTGAAGGCAGAACGAATGTTGAAGATGAAGACCGCAGTGGACTACCATCAACCTCACGGACGGATGTCAGCTTGGCTAGTGTGCGTGAACTCGTACGATCTGGTCGAAGATTATCCGTGAAAATTATCGTAGAAGAACTGAACATCAATCGAGAAACGGTTCGTCTAATAATAACTGAAGATCCTGGTGCGAGAAAGATTTGTGCAAAAATGATCCCCAAAAATCTCACATCACAACAGAGAGAAACACGGAAAAATGTGGCAGCCGATCTGTTAGAGCAAACGGAAATCATTCCAGAACTGTTGAGCCGTGTTATCACTGGTGATGAAAGTTGGTTTTTTCAGTACGATCCAGAGACAAAACACCAAAGTTCGCAATGGTGCTCAAAGGGATCACCTGGACCAAATAAATTTCGCATGTCAAAGTAAATAGTGAAATGCATGCTTGTGTGCTTCTTTGATTCCAAGGGAATTATTCATAAAGAGAAATTTTAGAAAGACTTCGTAAAAGAGTTCTTCTTATCTGTGACAACATTGCTGATAATTGGATTTCTGCTTCACGATAATGCACCATCCCATACTCCTCTGTCAGTACAGCAATTTTTAACCTCAAAACAAATTTCAGTACTATAACAGCCACCTTATTCACCAGATGTATCTCCGTGCGACTTTTTTCTATTTCCAAGAATCAAAACGGCGGTCAAAGGACACCATTTTCAAACAACACAAGATGTCTAAAAAGATGTGACGAGAGTCTTGGAGGATAATACAGAGGATAAGTTCCACAAATGTTACCATCAATGGCAGAAGCTGGAAAAAGTGTGTGCAATCAGAAGGGAACTACTTTGAAGGAGACAACACTAAACTTGACTAAAACGGTTATCAACATTTTTTTTTCACATCAGTCTCATTACTTTATTGTCGCACCTCATATAAACACACCCACCTGCCATCTGTGAGCGGGTATTGTACGTTAGTGTCGAACATAGATAGTGGTCACATTAACGTGACTGGACTGTGTATATGCAACGGACACTTTGTAAGTGGCGTGAATAAAAGGACGCTATGTGCAAGAAGCATGAAGCGCCCTTTGAATGTATCCTGATAGCTAAAAGAGCCACGCGCACTTCGAATAAGAAAATGCTATTTGACACGACAAAGAAGAGGTAGCACTGAGTCGGAAAGTTACTTAATTTATTAATAAGAAAAACTCACAGAAGAACATTCATTGTAAAGTCATTGATAAAGAATGGGATGTAGTTATTAATATGATCCAGGCATTCTTCCCGTGAATCAAATATTGAGTAAAGTAAAGAGGGCGTGAGCACCATGCGTAAGTGCAGCCTGCAGCAAGATTCGTGAAAACACGATCTATTCCAGAGCATTTGTTTCAGATAAAAAAAGGGACACTAATCACTACACCTGTGCACATGGAAACGCTATAGGTGGGCCAACAAGGAAAACTACAAGGTAAATGGCGAAGGTAACGGCGACGTAACATCGGTACACAAGATAAGATTGAAGGCAAAATCATTTATTTCTTAAAACATTGATGTAGTGCATCTATAGACTGCTGTTGCATGCTAACTATGTACAATTGCTTGTGAAATACTACACGTTTCATGACAGACTCGCGTGCCCACTCGGTCCGCGGAGACAATTTCTATGGACCGCGGTCAAATTTTAATCACATGAGACAAAGAAAATTCACAAATACACAAAAATTACCAAGATCCGGAAAAGATTAGAAGCATACACACACAGTTGTAAGCACATAAACATTCGCACTGAACCGAGGGCACTTCAACATATGCAACTCCTTTGTGCTGCGTTCCTCTCACGGATCAAAGTCAAGACTGCATTGGGAATCAAACTGAAAGTCTACAAAAGCCTTGCATTCCCTGCTTCAACCCAGCAAATAAATCTTTATAAGACGAAATTCGAGACCAAAAGCTAAAAGCTCCCCTCTCTAGGTGACAACGCGCCACGCGGTCAGTCCAACTCACCCTTCTTCGACTGGAGCACAGCTGTGTACGCTTCCCGTACCGGCGGCAGACTGCCTCCCGCTTCTCCAGCTTCTTCCACGCTCCGCGTGGACCGGAAAACCCCAGGATGCCATTTCCGCCACCAACCTAACGCAGGTGGATTTCTCACAAGTAGCGGAAACCTCTTTGCCGACTTGACCACTACGAGAGTTGGCAATGAAAGGTGGCTACAGGACCCTTTCATCACCCCAAACGTCCCGGAGAAGACTGTGCCGCGAATTTTCTCGCCATGCTAGGAGATTCGCCAACAGTCTTCGAAACAAACATACCCTAACGAGTAACAATTGCAACAGTAAACAGCAGCACAAAGGAGTTGATTAATCTCTTATATCCAAGTGAGCTTTATCTGACCTTAGTCAATAATTGTGACCTCATGCGGTCCGCAAAGCAAACAGAACAAATTAAATTAAGCGTGATATACTACGCTAACATCATGTCATCTGACCTACTACGACCACAACCATGAGATATTATTTTAAAATTGCTTTAACCAACTATCAAAAGTTAACATAGAGACATAGGTGAACAGGTACATCATATATATAAATATATAAACAAATACAATGATGCAAAATCATTATCACGAACCAAAGCAGTATCATCTGGTGCTGACATATACAAAAAGATGCAAGTGAAAGTGCAAAATACAATATTCACAACAAATACAGTGATACAAAATCATTAATGAACCCAATGGTATGACAGCTGGTAAATAATCACCTATGGAAAATAAGACATGAGTACAAAAACACATCCAGAAATCAACTCGTTGACACGCTGTCATTTTTCAGTTTCGCCACATGGTTGTTTCACTGGGTATTCTCTTTAGATGCTGGGGTGGGTGTCTCTTCTAAAGGCGACTTGGAGGATAAGCTACTAGGGGACCACAACACCGAACTGGGGAGTTCGCAGCGGCGTTGATTGTAACGTCCGTTGTAACCCAGGTTGTTCATCCTAGACAGCACCCCGCGACGTTGCCTCGTGCCCGTTTCCACCCTCTGCGTCCATACTGTGGGATGGTTCGGCGTTGCAGATTTGCAGGACATCGCCACTTGTGGGCCCTGCCTCATCATCGAGAAGGCGGCTTGGCGGTCGTCGTCCGTGTGTTGTGGAGGAACGTGTTTTACCGACACACGCCCCCCTCTCCTGTCGTGTCAATGGGGAGACACGCGCTCTTCTGCGTCGCATCGAGGTCGACGTAAACTCGTGCGGGTGTCGGGCTTGAGACCCGCTTATCACCTCTTTGCACCGTCTCAGCTGATGCGTCAGTGGTGGGACCCGCGTCCCTCCGGGCAGTGGGCGTTACCTCACCGCAGCAGCCGTCTGGACTAGCGGCGCTCAGGGATCGGCGGCCTCGCCTGGTGTGCGTCATACTTTCCCTTTCGCTTGTCAGATGACTAGCGCATGGGGTGGAACGCCGGCCATCAGCTGGCGCTGCCGTGGTGACACGCCTGCGGGCTCCGGTGTGAGCCTGCGCCTGGGGGAAGACCAGCATCCCCTCCCCTCTGACGGGGAAACAGCTGTGACCGCTCGCCGCATCACTGCTTCGCCGTTGATACCAGGGTTCGGCAACGCCTGCCGGTGGACCAAGCCCTGTGCTTTCTGATGCGGAGGCTCCCTAGGCGGCCTTGCACCCACTTAAGAACTACGCTCACAGGGATCGTTACAAAATATCATGTGTACAGATTACCACAAAATCTTCGGAGTTTCTCACTCCTGATCAATACATGGAATATTGCCCAAAATTAACTTGACAAAAAGGGCCTTCTTAACATTACTAATAAAAAACCAATGAAGAAAATTAAATAACCAATATTCAAACAAACAAAAAATCCTTTTTATAAAATATAGTTCCAGCATTACATCTGCTGTCAATCATTCAGGGTAGATCTTGTACAAGGTTTGGTCAGGATTTGGATAGGATTTGACGCCGCTGCTAGCTACAGACACAAAACTCTACCTGCTCCTAACTACGCTCTCACACACAATCTACACAGCTCGTACTAGTCACCATCACCATATAGCCCGACTACAATTCCCACATATAAACAAAATATTCCTTTCAACACCAATACCCATATCGTTGTTCATTGACTGCTCCTCCAAGGTTTGCAGAACATGTTTGCTGATCTGTGAAAAATTTCCGAGACTTCTTTTCTATGGACATTGCATAATAAAAGTTATGATTAATGAGACACAGAAGGTTCATTCAAGTCACATCTGGAATGGTAAATGTTTCAACATCTATTCATCAGACTAATGCAAAAGGTCAGTGGGCATAAAAATGAAAATAAAAATCATCCTATCCTATTAGCAAACACATAAACACTTCGTCCTATAAGTACATAAAAAAATACTGTCAAAAGAAATCCATTGTCCAGGGCCATGAGTACCCAACTTACTGCTATCATAAGATACTCATAATGATTACACACTTACTCACCACATGTCCCCAGGAGTCCTCACCTACCGTCATGTTATTTTAGCTTGGAGGTAGTCGCATTGATTCTCTATTAAATATCAAGCTGCTTGAGTTTATAAGCTGTTTCCATATACATATTCTGGGGTTTCACACCCTGGTGTCCTCAACCGTACCTAGTAGTATGTGACGGCAAGTTACACTTTCCAAATATCTTATAAGATGGCAACTCTGAAAATCAAACACTATTAATCTCCCTTCATACACAAGTCCTTCACCTACAAGTCACCAAGTTGCTTCATTAACATCGCAGTACATTTGAAAAATCTCACTGAATCATGCTCACCCACGGGGAATAAGAACACTAAAACTGTAATTTATCATCAAGAATTACCTTACGACCATTGACTCGCCACGCCAACACACCCAATACCTTTTTAGTCATCAAAGACCGAAAGCCATCTTACTGTAATAGGAAACGCTTCATATGAGCCTCATAATCATTCACATTCAGATGTTTTGAAACTGCACAACACTACTCCTTTCCTTCTTCGACTGGAAGAAATAACTACACACATATTGGGGGACCCTTTACAATACACAGAAAATATACACTTTAATTTTAATCACACCAGTGTGAATCAAAACATTGGAAAATATGCACTGTAATTTTACTCACAAAAGAATGAGTGCGAAAAAGCATATGGGCAATACGTCATTCCGACCTCCGAGGGGCAAGATCTTCTGCTTCTTATTCAATGTGAGGTTTTACGTTGGAGATGTGGTGCAGGCCCTTCGACTTTCGAGAGCGGAGTGTTTCTACTTCAAGCGCATTCGGATGTGGAATCCGCTTGATTCTGTACGGCCCGTTGAATAAGAAGAAGAACTTCTTTGACAACCCAACCCGTTTATTAGAGAGCTTGTGCGAGCGTACAAGTGCTTTCTGGCCCACGTGAAAAGTTATATTCCGCACCTTCTTTTTGCAGGTTCTTATCCGAGCCTCGGCGGCACTCTTTATATTTTTCAGGGCAAGCTCCACAATTGCAGATCTTCGTAACCTCTGTTCTACTGGCTAGGGAACCACCTCTTTTATTTTACTCGGAGGCTCCTTGTTTTTCAGGACCAGAATCGGTGGAAACGTCGTCGAGGAATTTGGCAACTCATTTAATATGTTCTGGAAACCGGCTAGTTTCGTGTCCCACGTCCGGTGGTCACGGTGGCAGTATAACCTACACAATTTTCCAATCTCCTTCATCCACCTTTCACAAGGATTTGCTGAAGGGCAGAAAAGGGAGATAAAGATCGGTTTCACTCGCTTTCTCCGAAGCATATGCTCCCAGTGACGTGACCTGAATTGTGGCCCGTTGTCCGAAATCACACGCTTCACAGTGCCAACCTCCCGTAAGAAGTGATTTGCGAACGCGGCAGCTACTGCCTTCCCGGTGGCCCTACGCAGCGGGGTGAGGCAGACGAATTTTGACGTCAGCTCTACTGCCACAAAAATGTACGCAAATCCGTTCCTAGAACGCACTAGCGGACCGAATAGATCTACTGCTGCGAGATCCCTGAGTTTATTGGGAACGATCGGGTGTATTGGTGCGGCAAACGACACAGTGGGCGGCTTGGCTTGCTGACAGGGCTTGCATACCCTAATTACTTTACGTATACGCCGAAGCATATTATTAAAGTAACAGGTTTCCCGCAGCTTCTCCAAGCATTTCCTCGCACCAAAGTGACCGTAGCTCAAATGCACGTGCCGGCCGAAGTGGCCGTGCGGTTAAAGGCGCTGCAGTCTGGAACCGCAAGACCGCTACGGTCGCAGGTTCGAATCCTGCCTCGGGCATGGATGTTTGTGATGTCCTTAGGTTAGTTAGGTTTAACTAGTTCTAAGTTCTAGGGGACTAATGACCTCAGCAGTTGAGTCCCATAGTGCTCAGAGCCATTTGAACCTCAAATGCACGTACCACACGAGCTTGTTCACCAGTTCCTCCGGAATCGCTAACAGCCACCTGGAGTCATCCAGAGCTCGCCTCTTAAATAGGATGCCATTCCGGATAATATAATACTGCCTGATGGCCGCGTGGGATTTATCATGCCATTTCTCTTTGATGTCACACAAGACTTCGTCCTTGTCTTGTTTTGTTTGCATAAGCCCTTGCTCTCGCTCGAGAGCTATTATCGCCTGGCTGAGGGTTTCTACCTGCGCGCTAAGGTGGACCGGGCACTTAGCCGCAGTGTCCTCTATTCGGGACACAAGAGCCGCGTGGTCACTCTGGCATTGTTCTGCTAACGCGCGGAGATCCCTGGCGGAATTTCGTCCTACTCGGGACTCAAGAGCCGCTTGTTCACTCTGGCATTGTTCTGCTAGTATACGTATATTCCCAGCGAACCTTTCATCTTGCTCCATCACCTGCTTGCTAATGACTTGGTGCCCCTCTTCTAAGGCGGAGATGCGTTGGTCAATGATCGCCAGTTTCTCCCCAACACCCTGTACTATTTCACTAGTCAATCTTTTATTCGCTTCCTCGATATGCCTCCTATTTTCTTCTGCTTGTTTTTTATTCACTTCCTCGATATGTCTCCTATTACTGTCTAGTAATTGTCGTAGCATAGCCTGTAATGAATTTGCATCTATCGAATGATTCGAAATCACTACGGCGGGCTCAGGATGGACAACACTTGTACTTGCGTTTTCCGCGTTTCGTTCCTGGTCGGACTCGACGTTTTGACCTCGTTCAGAGTTATTGTCTGGCAGGTTTTTCCGATCGCGGCTCCCTGAACAGCTACGCGTCTCCATCATAAGGATAGTTACTTCGTGCTCCAAAATACAACAAGAATAATGCCAAAGTCTCCTCATGGACTCACAGTCCCCACAAAGCACCCAAGATTTACTATATGACACCGATACACGCCACAGGACAAGAGTCAACCCACACTTGTAACACAATTGAATACTAAATCACAATATCTATACAGTAATACATATACAAGATAAAACATGTAAGAAAATGCACACCTATATCATAAATTCACGTAAATTCTGTATCACAGAAAGACAATATACCAATTAGCACATCCAACCGAAAACAACTAATCCTCACTGCGCATCAGAAGATCTCTGGTTTACCGAAATCCGTGAGCAGGGTAAGCCATGTGTAAGTAGCGTGAATAAAAGGACACTATGTGCAAGAAGCATGAAGCGCCCTTTGAATGTATCCTGATAGCTAAAAGAGCCACGCGCACTTCGAATAAGAAAATGCTATTTGACACTGAAATCAATACAAAAGATAGGGTCGCCACCAACTCTAGCCACACGACAAAGAAGAGGTAGCACTGAGTCGGAAAATTACTTAATTTATTGATAAGAAAAACTCACAGAAGAACATTATTGTAAAGTCATTGATAAAGAATGGGATGTAGTTATTAATATGATCCAGGCATTCTTCCCGTGAATCAAATATTGAGTAAAGTAAAGAGGGCGTGAGCACCATGCGTAAGTGCAGCCTGCAGCAAGATTCGTGAAAACACGATCTATTCCAGAGCATTTGTTTCAGATAAAAAAAGGGACACTAATCACTACACCTGTGCACATGGAAACGCTATAGGTGGGCCAACAAGGAAAACTACAAGGTAAATGGCGAAGGTAACGGCGACGTAACATCGGTACACAAGATAAGATTGAAGGCAAAATCATTTATTTCTTAAAAAATTGATGTAGTGCATCTATAGACTGCTGTTGCATGCTAACTATGTACAATTGCTTGTGAAATACTACATGTTTCATGACAGACTCGCGTGCCCACTCGGTCCGCGGAGACAATTTCTATGGACCGCGGTCAAATTTTAATCACATGAGACAAAGAAAATTCACAAATACACAAAAATTACCAAGATCCGGAAAAGATTAGAAGCATACACACACAGTTGTAGGCACATAAACATTCGCACTGAACCGAGGGCACTTCAACATATGCAACTCCTTTGTGCTGCGTTCCTCTCACGGATCAAAGTCAAGACTGCATTGGGAATCAAACTGAAAGTCTACAAAAGCCTTGCATTCCCTGCTTCAACCCAGCAAATAAATCTTTATAAGACGAAATTCGAGACCAAAAGCTAAAAGCTCCCCTCTCTATGTGACAACGCGCCACGCGGTCAGTCCAACTCACCTTTCTTCGACTGGAGCACAGCTGTGTACGCTTCCCGTACCGGCGGCAGACTGCCTCCCGCTTCTCCAGCCTCTTCCACGCTCCGCGTGGACCGGAAAACCCCAGGATGCCATTTCCGCCACCAACCTAACGCAGGTGGATTTCTCACAAGTAGCGGAAACCTCTTTGCCGACTTGACCACTACGAGAGTTGGCAATGAAAGGTGGCTACAGGACCCTTTCAACTTGGAGTCGGGAACCTCGCGAAAGACCATTTTTCATAATGCCACATAACACTGCACATCTTCAGTGAGTCAAAAAACGCAGAAATTGGACTGAAGGTGTGACTTGTGGTCAGAATAGTCGCGTTCGGGCTTCTTTCAAACCATGTAACGAACCGAGTTCACTGCCCACCCAGTCAGGGGCTTAAGCCACGGTGTGTGTGTGTCTCAGACCGAAGTGTTTCGGCGGTGTTCTTTGCGCCATGACTTGTACCCACCCACTCAGGGGGATGTGTACCAGGATGTTTATTTCAACATTTTCGGTGACCAGGTGTTGCCCTTCTTCTCCATACTCACGACGAATATACCGCGGAAATTACCGTTGTCCAAGAGGCACCTCGACTGATTCGCTAAATCACTCGATCTTTATTGGATGGAAAATTTCTAGGACTGTTTGCTGCATCAGATGTACACTATGTAATCAAAAGTATCCTGACACCTGGCTGAAAATTACTTACAAGTTCGTGGTCCCCTCCATCGGTAATGCTGGAATTCAGTATTGTGATGGCCCACACTTAGCCTTGGTGACATCTTCCACTCTCGCAGACTTCGTTCAGTCAGGTGCTGGAAGGTTTCTTGAGGAATGGCAGTTCACTCTTCTCGGAGTGCTGCACTGAGGAGAGGTAACGATGTCAGTCGGTGAGGCCTGGCACGAAGTCGGCGTTCCGAAACATCCCAGTCAGGTCAGGACTCTGTGCATTACAGGGATGTTATTACCGTGTAACCACTCCGCCACAGGCCGTGCATTATGAACAGGTGCTCGATCGTGTTGAAAGATGCAATCGTCATCCCCAAATTGCTCTTCAATAGTGGGAAGCAAGAAGGTGCTTGAAACATCATTGTAGGCCTGTGCTGTGATAGAGCCACGCAAAACAACGAGGGGTGCAAGCCCCCTGCATGAAAAACACGACCACACCATAAAACTACCGCCTCTGAATTTTACTGTTGCCACTACACACGCTGGTAGATGACGTTCACCGGGCATTCGCCAAACCCACACCCTGCCATCGGATCGCCACATTGTGTACCGTGATTCGTCACTCCACACAATGTTTTTCCACTGTTCAGCCGTCCAATGTTTACGCTCCTTACACCAAGCGAGGTGTCGTTTGGCGTTTACCAGTGTGATGTGTGGCAGCCGCTCTACCATGAGATACAAGTTTTGTCACCTCCCGCCTAACTGTCATAGTACTTGCAGTGGATTCTGATGCAGTTTGTAATTCCTGTGTGATGGTCTGGATAGATATCTGCCTATCACACGTTACAACCCTCTTCAACTGTCGGCGGTCTCTGTCAGTCAATAGACGAGGTGGCCTGTACACTTTTGTCCTGTACGTGTCTCTTCACGTTTCCACTTCACTATCACATCGGAAACAGTGGACCTAGCAATGTTAGGAGTGTGGAAATCTCGCGTACAGACGTGTGACACAAATGACACCCAATCACTTGATCACCCGTTCGAAGTCCGTGAGTTCCGCGGAGCGCCCCATTCTGCTCTCTTACGATGTCTAATGACTACTGAGGTAGCTGGTACGGAGTACCTGGCATATGGTGGCAGCACAATGCATTTAATATGAAAAACGTATGTTTTGGGGGGTATCCGGATACTTTTGATCACATAGTGTATGCAGCAATCATTAGCCCAAGAGTTTCGTAGCTCTATGAAATACAATTATTTGTCTGTGGATTCAGCTCGATACGACATAGCTGAAGAAACTCATGGACCCTTTTCCCTGTCAAATTCACGCCAATATCAAGGCTGAAGGTTATCTTACATGGTATTAGTTACGTCTAACATACGCAGTCGCGACACTCTATACCGTGAAAGTTGTCGTCTGACAGCTGGTACGATACCAGCCACCATAGCGGCGAGCGAGTCATCCGTATGGTTAATGTTGGGTTTTAATTCTATTCTAGTTATTTTTTACCGTTTCGAGCATTAGTAAATTATCAAGAAACAAGAATAATCGTGAAATAAATGCAAAAAGAGCCGATCACATTGATTTAGTGACGTTCACGAAGAATTATTTTCAAAAGTGTATAAAACTGCAGCGTCCTTCGTTGAAAGCAAGAGTATGTAAACACATATTTCATGCATGGGAAGCATATTTTTCTATTGTTTGTTCTTATTATGACTGGCACTTCCCTTGACACATGACAGTTTTGTATGGAGTCTAATTATTCGCACATTCTTACACTTCTTTCGTCTTTCTAATATACAAGTATACTTTAAATACAATTACTTTTTCTTCAAAATCTGATGCGTTGAAAAATTTGCGGCTTGTGACTCAGATGTAGCAGCAATTACGGAACTGTTTTCTTTTGTATTGGGAAACAGTTTTATTGCTTTTGACGTGTTATTATCACGTTTTTGTGGCTTTCACTTCGGCTACGGTTGTGACGTCTTGTCTGTTACGTTGACTGATGTAGATATTGCTTTCCTTATAAGTTTTGTGCGTTCCACATTCACAGATTTGACTGAAGTGTCACGAACAAACTTTCGCATTCTTGTGGACGTATATGACGTCTTTCTACAATAGTCACATCTACTACTGTTGACTAGCTATAATTTAATCTTAAAAGAGACGACGTTCTTCAGTAAACAACTGTAGGTTACAAGAGACTCAGATCAAGTGTGCTGTAATGCACCGTTTCATACCTCCCTTAGGAAACTAAAGAGACAAATGTGGCGGCTTTTTTGTCATTGCCATTATTTATCCATTTGCATACGTTTTCTTTTGTGAAAACTACATTATAAATAAAGATAAACATACTGTCTGCATTCATCCGATATCGTATTTAAGATTGTAGCTTACTGTCAGTTGGAACACTGCTGTGGCTGTGTATAACAAAAATAAGCAGGAGTGTTGTGACTATCTTTTAGGTTGTGATATAAGCGTGTGGCGTCGGATGCCTATTTGTTTTGTTCAGCGTGCTTATTACGGCCTCAGACATGGCAATGATCTGCTATCAAAGAGACAAAGCTCATTTCCTTACGCTAAAGCTAGGTAAACGAGTCAAGTAGAGTAAGAGAAAAAAACAGCAGTGGAACATATCCTCAATACGTGCACTGTTTAATTTAATATCTATTGGTTCAAACCACATGTAAGTCCGACCTTTAGATCAGTAGGTATTTGAATTTTTAATTGAGTAGATTCTCTGGAGTGCATGATGACCACGTCTGGTGCGCTGAGGGCTGCCGAGCGTCAGATAAAAAAGGAAGTCATACAAGTGTCAGGAGTGCGCTGAGGTTTTGGTGAAATGATTCTACCAGAAAAGCTAAAAGTGAGATGCGGCTCGCGGCAGTAGGCACCCTCAGCAAGAGGCGGTTGGACTCCTTTCAAGCAATGTACTCGTAGTGTGGGAGAAGCGAGAGTAGTGCATCCATAAAAGTACTTTTTCAGGGGATAATACAGTCGTATAATGATTACAAGCAGTGTTACTGCAGAGCCGATACCGTAGGAACCAGAGTGTAGCATTACCGTATGAAAATTGTATACCTTAAGGAAAGTGACGTGCCTGACGAAACAAGCGGCTGAAAAGTGATAAATACGAATCCCAGGTCCTTGTTCGAGGCAGTATGCAATGATTGTTCACTGAGGACGGGCCCGTAGGTGATAGCAGTTCCAGCTACATGTACATCTATACTCCACAAGCCATCTCGCGGTGTGTGGCGGAGAGTATTTTGTGTGCCACTGTCACTTCCTCTAAGTCCTATTCAAGAGGTGAATGGTTCGCGGGAAGAACGTTTTATCAGTAAGCCTGGGTGGGCTTGACTCTCTCTAATTTTATCTTCATACTCTTTTGACGAGATATACGTAGGAGGAAGCAACATATTTGTTGGCTTTTTTAGGCACGAACGCTCTCGGAATCGTAACAGTAAACCACACCGCGATGAAGAATGCCTCTCTTGCAGCGTCTGCCACTGGAGTTGGTTGATCATCCCTGTGACCCCTTCGTGCATACTACGTGAAGCTGTGACGAAACGCGCTTCTCTTCTTTGGATCTTCTCTATTTCCTCTATCAGTCTTAACCTCGTACGGAGCTCACACTGAACAACAAATATTCACGTATTGGATGAAAGAGGATTCTACAAGATACTTCCTTTGTTGACTGATTAAGTTTCCTGAGGATTCTTCCAATGAATCTGTCTGCCATCTGCGTTACTCGCGATTAACTTTCTACTGCCGTTCCACTTCACTATAAGCAATATGTTAAACACGTTAAGCATCAATGCATCTCCCTGAGGCAATATTGTAAAAAGTAATTTACGTACAGCACACCCATGACGTTCTTTCCTTGACAGTGGGCCCACTGCCTGTGTTAACTGCTGTAAAATAGTAATTGCCCGCTTGTGGGTGTCACTTCATTGAAATAATGCTGTTGGTCGATTTCTAGATTCATCTCGTGAACAGAAACATCTCCTCCTATTGCCGATGAAATACTGACTGTGAGAATTTCTTCCGCTCGCAGGATTAAAGCCGGCTACCTCCGTGCCGAGAGACACCTCAGTACGTGCGTTAGAGTTCTCGGTTACGGAAGCATGTACAAAAGTATTTCTTACAACATTTAATTTTGCTATTTTGTTGTTGGAATAGTGGTATGTGTGTTATGAAGCTGCTTTGATATGTAAAATAACACCTTTCGTAATTTTATTTAGCCAGGAAATATTGTTGCCAATTACTGTTTTGATGCAGACATTGTTTCTGAGTACTGATTTTGACTATAATCATGTGACATAATGTTAAGAATACTGAGAAGTGGATAAGTATAAACTACTTTGCATTACAGTTCTACCTGTTCAGATGGCGTTCGGTAAAAAGCGGACTGAATGGATTTTTATATAAATTTCATGATTAATAAAAAAGAGAAAAGAAGGTTACAGTTCGTGAATTTGAGTCACCTTCTCTGTTGCTTTCAGACTTAATTTGCTTCACCTAACGCGAAACGAGTTTCTACTTCTAATGAAGCAATAGCCTGATGAAATAATTCCCAAGCAAGATTTCGTAGGGGAGAGCTGTACCTAGAGAACAGTGTACTCAGCACATGGTGTTTTTGGTTGCTACTTCAGTGTAATGAATAATTTTAGAATCACATGAAGGAATGCGCACTAAGGACTGACATGGTCAGTCTCCGCCATTCTCTACTACATTTTTGTTGTTTTTAGACATGAGGCTGTGTTTTGTGCAGCGCTCTACACGTTTAAGCGTCGTGTAAAATATTTAAGCTATTTGGAATTCATTGTTAATTCTTCGGGCTTTTAGAACAATTTACATAATATGTGAACCAATACCCTGTCGGTCTTGCACCATCGTGTACGTTGAAAAGGCTCTATACTTTTTACTATGGACCATGTGATATTTGCAAATGAAACGAGTTTCTTCAATGTCTTAACAATTTTACCTCTCTGAAAACGGAAATTTATATTAGATTTCAGTTGCTTCTGTTTCAAAACTTATATAGCTTCACTGGATAATATAATTATTTTTGTAATGAATTGATGCGTAATTAATGTATTCGTGGTGTCATCCTGTGATACTGCAATCTGGTATCGATGCGGTGTGCGTTCTGGTCCTGTGACGTACCGGACGTCTCGTGAAGTCGATGGGCCGCTACTTGCACTTCTAGTGGTGCACTCCACTACCTGACAGAGTTTCGCAGTTGGGGAATCCCGTGGCAAGTTTAAAGCGGATCTCGTGGCTTGGCCTGGCACCCACTGGAGGCGGCCTGTGCAGCTGATTGCAGAGTTGCCAGGCGTCAGCTACTATCTGGGCTGTGCGCAGTGGGTACTGGACAGCGCGACCCCAATTTCCTGTTACTCATTCACCTGTAACTTCTATTCTCCAGAAAATGGTATCAAATTTACCTAAAGCGTAAAATCAAAATAACTGTATTCACACACACTGCATTGTATACAGATGGAAGCCAATCTCGGGGAAGATCAAAATGGGTTACAGAGAAACGTAGAAAAATTTCGTACACTGCGGGCCTTAGGACTTATTTTAGAAGACTGAGACTGCAGATTGAGAGAAAGCTGTTGACATTGTTAACCGGAATGTACTCTTTGAATGTTAAAATGTCGGCTCAACCATCACTACCTCGTATCCATTACGGATAATTATGGATAAAAGCACTCTCTGAAATTCTTAAGGTGGCAAGGAAAAAAAAAAAAAAAAAAACAGGGAGCGAAAAGTTATCTGTAACCTTTCGCAGAAACCGGACTGCAGTTGTAAGCCAAAAAAGGCATGAAACGGAAGCAGTAAATTACAAGGGAATGAGACACCTTTGTAGCGTATCCATTAAGGCATTCAATCTGTAAACGGCAAACAAAACCAAACAGTCTAGGAGAAGAAGTTAAAATTTTGAGGTTTTCAGATGATACAATAATATCGCCAGAGACGCAAAGTACTTGTCAGAATAGCTGAACGAAATGGACAATATCTTGAAAAGAGGTTATGAGATAAATGTCAACAAAAGTAAAAAAAAAAAAAAAAGAATGACACAATGTAGTTGAATTAAACCAGATGATGGCGAGGAAAATACCTGTGGGTTAGAAAATGGGGCACTAAAAGTGGATGAGTTTTGTCGTTCGGTCAGCAAAATAAGTGACGATGGTTGGAGAGGATATAAAAGGCAAGTTGGCAAAAGCAAGAAATGCGTCGTCGAAAAAGAGAAGGTTGCTTGGAATCAGTAAAATTTTAAGTGTTAGGAATTTTGTTAAGGCATCTGCATAGAGGAGGCAACGGCCTTGCCGCAGTCGATACACCGGTTCCCGTGAGATCACCGAAGTTAAGCGCTGTCGGGCGTGGCCGGCACTTGGATGGGTGACCATCCAGCCGCCATGTTCTGTTGCCATTTTTCGGCGTGCACTCAGCATCGTGATGCCAATTGAGGAGCTACTCGACCTAATAGTAGCGGCTCCGGTCAAAGAAAAACATCATAACGACTGGGAGAGCGGTGTGCTGACCACAAGCCCGCATCCTCAACTGAGGATGACACGGCGGTCGGATGGTCCCGATGGGCCACTTGTGGACTGAAGACGGAGTGCTGTATCTGCCTAGGGGGTAACTTGTACGGAAGTAAATCGTGGACGCTAAACAGTTGAGGCAAGTAGAGAATAGAAGTTTTTGAAATGTGATGATACAGAAGAATGCTTAAGTTTAGGTGGGTAGATCAGAGTACATATGAGGAGGTACTGAATCGAAACGAGAAGAAAAGAAATTTGTGGCGTAACTTGACTAAAAGAAGTGATTGGTTAATTGGACACATCGTGAGGCATCAAGGTTCAAATGGTTCAAATGGCTCTGAGCACTATGGGACTCAACTTCTGAGGTCATTAGTCCCCTAGAACTTAGAACTAGTTAAACCTAACTAACCTACAGACATCACAAACATCCATGCCCCAGGCAGGATTCGAACCTGCGACCGTAGCGGTCTTGCGGTTCCAGACTGCAGCGCCTTTAACCGCACGGCCACTTCGGCCGGCTGAGGCATCAAGGAATAGTACAATTGTTGATGGAGGCAAGTGTGAGGGGTAAAAATTGCAGAGCCACATCAAGAGCAAAGTGAGCGAATTCAAATGGATGTAGATTCACAACAGTTAAACAGAGTTGAAGACGATTGTACAGGATTACCACAGAGAGTGCATGAAATCAGTCTTCTAGTTAAAGCTGCAAGAACAACATCGTATACATGATATTAATTAACTAAAATCGGTTACAAATACACAATAATGTTACTTTGACTCTAAACTTGATACTAAACAATGCTTTAAGCTTCTTCCTCTGGAGCAATAACAGATTAATTCATGAATGAATCCACTGTTGTGCATTTAGTTCCTTCTTTCTGTTTCCAAAAAGACGAGGTGTTTCTGAAATATTCTGCTCTCTCTACTTGATTACTCGTACATTGAAATGCAAATTAATCTGCTACCCATCATCAAGTGACACCAGATGTGCAAGTAGACGAAGTGGCGTCAACTCGAAAGACTTGCACCTGGCGAACGGTCTACCCGACGGGAGGTCCTAGTCACACGACATTTACATTAAACAGTAATCAAGTAGAGCGAGTAGAATATTTTAGAAACACCTTGTCTTTTTTAGAAACAAATAGAAGGAACTAAATGCACAAGAATGGCAAATACTCAGATGCCACAGATTTCCGTAGCCAGTGCTAAGTGACGCCCGAAGTGGTGTAAAGAGCAATGCCACTGAACAATGGATGACTGGAAACGAATGATTTGCACTGATGTATCACCCTATACCCTGCTCCAACCCGATAGAAGCATTTGGATTTGGCGAAAACCTGCAAAACGTTCCCTGCCATCGTGTGTAATTCCAACAGTGATATACGGAGGAACTGGTGTTACGGCATGGGTTTTTCGTGGTTGAGATTTAGTCCCTTTACAGCTCTTAAGAAAACATTAAATCCGTAAGGATGAACAAATTTTACAGCGTTGTGTACTGCGTGCAGTAGAGGAACTGTTCTCCCTCGTGTTACTCAATCTGTAAAGTGTCAGCAAAATAAGTGACGATAGTAGGTGAGGAGATAAAATGCAGTCTGGCAAAAACAAGAAATGCGTCATCGAAAAAGAGAAATTTGCTTGAAATCAATAAAATTTAAAAACTGTGTGCCGGTACACAGTTTTAACCTGCCAGGAAAGTTTCATAACAGCGCACACTCCGCTGCAGAGTGAAAATCTCATTCTGGAAAATTTTAAGTGTTAGGAATTTTGTCAAGGCACTGGCCTAGAGGGTAACTTGTACGGAAATAAATCGTGGACTGTCTTACGCAGAGTCCTGACCTGAATCCAGTAGAACACCTTTTGGAATGAGTTACAATGACAACTTCGCTCCAGATTTTCATATCTCTGGCTCGTTACGTGGAAACTATTAGTGCTGCAGATAAAGTGAACAGGGCCTTCTTGTAGGAAATGTAACGTACGGTAGTTAAATTTTGTACTGGGATACGGTTTCGACAGAGGCTGTGGTTTTCGAACTATTCAAGAAAACCGTACAGAAGTGACCTGCAGACGCGTTTTATAGATCAGCTCTACAAGTTTTTAAATCACATTACCAAACTGAGCGTGGGAAAAAACGTCAAAAATCAATATGTACGTGGTGCGCACTAAGAATCTAAACTTTGAGAGACGTTCTGTTCACTGGTGTGTGTTATTTTTCTGCATGCCTTGTAGCTTTCACGCAGTTGTCTTCTGAAACCGAGGAGATACTTACGCATACCCATGCATTTAAATTATTGTGAATGAAGGTTTTACACTGTACAGCGACGAAAACAGTGATTTTTTTTCGTCATCAGTCCCCTGATTGATGCGACCCGCCACGAATTTCTATGCTGTTAACTGTTTTTTTTGTGCAAACCGTCTCGGAATTTTCCTCGAAGCAGGTGTTTGATCAGAGTAGCCCACTGCGTGTACAAATGTATCGTGTGTAAAGGTAGTGAGAAACAGATATTCAAGCGTGGTAGAGGATATCACACATTGCCAGAAGCATATGGACAGCTGTTGTGGGCGCTGCGTCTGCTGCTGTATCGTGCCGATCCTGGCAATCAGTGCGCGTAAGCCTTGTGAGAGAGACAGGGGGACGGAGCGTGCGCTATTGGCTGCGACAGCCACTTGCCACTGCGCGCGTGCGTGCGTGTGCGTGTGTGTGTGTGTGTGTTCGGGCGGGGGGAGGGGGAGGGGGAGGAGGGCGCAGCGCCGTGCGGTTCGCCGCTGATTGGACCGCTACTGGTCCATCCGATGGTATTCAGCCAGCAACGCAACGCAGCGCAACTACTGTACATCCAACGGCTGTATCTGTCTGTGATTTTCAACTGGATGCAAGGCACAGTAAAAACGCAGGTTAGCAATGCTTTCACGTATTACACTGATCCTTAACGCTCCCAGTCTGAATTTCGTGTGCCGGGAAACTCGTCTATCCAGAATGAATTTTCACGATGCAGCGGAATGTGCACCAATCTGAAGCTTCCTGACAGATTAAAACTACATATCATACTCTATCTCTACCTCAGAACCTTCGCCTTTCGCCGGCAAAATCTCTATCGACTGAGCTATTTAGACACGACTTTACGCTCCCAGTTTTCCTGCACATCCTTCTTCCTACCTTCCAAACTTTACAGAAGTCTGCTGTACACTTTTCTTCCAGGAGCGCAGCAGAACTTCTGCAAAGTTTGGAAGGTAGGAGACAGGTCCTGATCTAAATAAAACTGTGAGGGTGGGCCGCGAGTCGTGCGTCGATAGCTACCAAGAAGAAGAGGTCCACTTACTTTTATACTGCAAGTTTAAATCCTAAAAAGGCTTCAGATTATTTTATAGTGAATAACCCCAGGTAAACTGTAGATGGTTTAATTACTAATGTTTCCTCTTTGCTACAAGCTTGTTTCGGCTATAGCGCTGTTCTCAAGTAAACCTGCATATGTTACATTTGCTAAGTCTACTTACGTTTGTGAAAATTTTACGTGAACAAATCGAGCTTAAACGTAAAAATTATTTAGTAAATTTTATTGATATTTTGGAAAACGAGAATGGATAAAAATACAGCAAACAAATATGGAAGATAACCGTAGGTAAATAAATGAAGACAACTGTAAATACAAATACAGCAGAGTCCCGCTATTCCGAACTTATTGGGACCGAACACTATTTGTTTTAGCGGGAAGTCGGAATAGGTGGATTTCATGAACGATATCAATGTATTGACTTGTTAAGCCGTAAATTAAGTGCGGACATATGCTGGCGACCGACGACTCATAGTGCAGTAGCCCTACTGTCGCTCTCTCTCTCTCGCGTTCCAAACACATTATTGAAAATTTATTGTTATCTTTTTCCGTGAGTGTTGAGTTACTTTACCGACTCACTGTGTCTTCTTAATTTATATTTGAAATTCTTGACGTCAACTGTCAAAGATTAAACATGGCAAGCAAACAAAGTCTTTCTCTGTGTACTTTAAAACAAATACTTGAAGTGTTAAAACTACTGGACAACGGAGAAAGTGCTATTAAATCATCACTCGAATATGGTGGTGAAAAAGAGACGATTAGTGACTAGAAAGAAAATCGCGTTAAAATTGAACAGTTTTGTTCTGCTTCAAGTGAAACAACTCTTGAAAAGCATCGAAAATCGACTGAGTCTTCATATGAAGAAAAACCTGACGAGGCCTTATTTTCAAGAAAAACAGGAAAGGAATCGCTATTGCTGGTCCTTTGGTAGAAGAAAAGGCGTTTCAACTGAACAAGCTTGTGGATGATGGCCTATCATTTTTGGATCGTTGGAAGAAAAGACACGGAATTAGAAGGTCACGATTGCTGGGATGAAGTTGTCAGCTGACAAAAAGCAGCTGCCGATTACCTAAATATTTTACAGACCTTGTCATTTCTCAAAACAGCTCGCCCCATCAGGTTTACAACGCGGATGAAACTGGACTGAACTTGAAGGCTTTGACTATAAAATGTCTTTCTTCGCAAGAAGTGAAATCTGCTCCAGGGTTAAAATGGACGAACGACGTCCAACTGTCTTAGCTTGCAGCAACGCCTCGTCAACAAACAAACTTCCGCTGATGGTAATACATAAATGGGTGAAACCCCGAGCGTTCAGTAACATTAATATCAACTCACTTCCTGTGTATTATTACAGCAAAAAAAATCCTTGGATGGAGCGTGACCTGTTCAAGGAATGGTTCAAGCAGTAATCTGTCCCTAAAGTAACTGCGTTCAGTAGAGAAAATGGAGTGCTTAATCGTGCTCTGTTGTTTATAGACAATGTTCTGTCCCACCCAGGAGAAACAAAACATGTTTGTGGAGACATCGAAACAGTTTTTCTGCTACTGAGTTAACTACAGTTCTTCAGACTAAGGACCAGGCTGTGTTGTAGGCTATTAAAGAAAAATACAGAAAATTCTGCCTCACACTTTGCTCGAAGAAGATGAAAATGAAATTGCAATCCTACAAAAAGTTGAGAAAATTACAATAAAAGATGTGTGATTTACTGGTTGGATGAAGCATGGAATAACACTACTAAAGACGCTTTACAAAAATCATGGGAAAATCTCTAGCCTGTACTGGAATTTATTGAAACAACTTTTACACCAGTGAAAGACTGTGACCTTCCTCCACTAGTCAAGAAACTCCCTGGCTGTGAAGACACAGAAGAAAGCTATGTTGAGGAGTGGGCTGCTGTTGACAACAATGGCCACCAGGAGTACAGAGACGAAGACACCATAGCGATGGTGCTCAGACTGACTCGAAGAAAAGCAAGGAGAAGGTGAACGCTCATACTGAACTCATATCACACGCAGACGTGGCAAATGCTCTTGACTTCACCTTACGCTTTTTCAAACAGCACGCTTCTTGAACACCAAATGATGTTCGTGCGGCGATGGTGAAACATTGCATCCTCAAGTCGATTCAGTGCTCTTCGTCGGAAAAAAAGACTGATTTTACTGCTTAAGTGCTTGTAAACTGGTTATTTTTTGTGTTTAGCACTAATTACAAATGATTGTAAAGAACTTTGTAAATGGAGCCGGCATATACCGTACTGTAAGTAACCAGTTTTCATTCCAGTATGGTTTCTGGCGTTTTCATCAAGCTTAGGCTCTACGCATTGAAACTTCCCCTTAGAAAAAATTATGAATTACTGTGCTGATAAACCTCTTACATTATTTGATCTTCAAACAGCTGAGCAGAACTGAACGTACTCAGACATTTCTCTCTTTACTTATTCCGATCAACACTAAACTGACACATGATATTTTTAGCGCAACGCAATCTGACTTTCAATAATCTCTACAAAACAATGGACCTGACTAACAATAACCAATACCTATCATGAATCACTTACCTCACAAAAATCTTCGTTACTCCAACTACTGCAATACAGCGAGCGCCAATACTGCCAGCTACATAAAAGATTCTAATTACTGAAGGCACTAACTACTGATAGGCATAGTTAGCAAATGAAAGATTTTGATAGAGAACAAACAATGTATTTACCTTAATAGTGTTCAAAAGTCATAATATCAGTTCATGACATCTAGTATTACAAATTTACTGTCTCTGATGGACACACGTCCAGAGCATCTGCTCTCAAAACTCCGCCATCTCTCTCCCCACATCCACCACTGCCGGAGGCTCACCTCCAATTGTGCAACGCTACATGCTGTTAACAGCCAACTGCCCAACACTACAATAGCAAATTCCAACAATGCAAACCAGCCACAGACTGCACACAGAACAGTCAGTGATTTTCATATAGAGCGCTACGTGGCGTTACCAATATAAAAACCTAAACAGCCTACTTACATAGCCCCCACGCTCCCCACAAAAAGTTTTACAAATTGTTTTGGGCAGTGGCCAACACAGATTTGAAAAAAAAATTCATAATTACAATAACAAAGAAATCAAATGCACACACTCATTGCTACAATGTTGGTCAAAAGCTAAAATTTTCTCAAAGTCCATAAAGACAGTCCTGATCATTCATCACAGTAAAATTGCAGTGTTTTTTCTCAAAGTCTGAGCAGTAAAAGAAAATGCACACAGGAGTAGTGGATTTCCATGGAGTCTTGAACAAGTAGTGTTGTCCTTCCAACGGAAAGACAGTGCTGACTCTTGACATGCAGACAGATAATGGGCCACAACAGAGCAAACCCACCGCAGAGTCAGTCGAAGTTTTGAAGAATATTGGTAGGTAGGTCATCACAGAGCAGACCCACTGTAGTCCTAGTAGAGATTATGGTATTGGTGGGCCACCAGAGGTGCAGACCCACTGTAGTCCTTGTAGAAATAATGGTACTGGTGGGTCATCAAAGGTGCAGACCCACTGCAGTCCTTTTAGATAAGGCCAGCAGCCATCTGTTGCGACTGCGCAGGTGCCAAATCACCATCGAAGAGCCTTGCAGACAATATAGCAAGTCCATAAACCACCACTTGGACACTCCCAAAGTTTTTGGAATTGTCCTTAGAACCAGCAATGCTGTTAACCAGTCCCTTGCTGAATTATTAACACACGTGCAAACAATAACAGCCCCAACTTCTCACATATTGTTCATATACTATGACCAACAGAAACTTGTGCAGTGAAATGTGTGGTTACAAGTTACTTAATTTGATGAACTGGTGTCTATACAATTATAAATTTACAACATAAGAATACAATTACAAAGGTACAAAATACATCATTAAAGAACATAACAGTACAGATAACATTTGTAGTAACACAGGCTTAACAAAAGAATAGAAATAAACATATACGTCAGTGTTACAGGAATTATGACATAAGTACATACATAAAAGATCAGAATAACTTTCGAAACATCAACTTCACACATGAGCATTAAAACAAAACAGAATAAATAATGTCTAAACATCTTTACAAAGTAAATAACATATTATTAGAAAAATTCTACAACATAACACTTATCAGATATACACATAAAGACAGGAAAAACACAAATACACAAGAGTACACAAACACATAGAGGAATAACACAAAAGGATAGGACAGGGTTTGTTTCACTGCAGATTTTGCAAACAAAATTTTCTTTACTTCTTGGAAATCTCCCTTCTTTCATCATTATTCCCAAAAAGTCGTATCTATACCTGCTTTCTGAATTCTATTCATATCCTCTTTCCAAATAATTATTCTTCATTGTACAGTACCTTTTCTTTTTACAAACTTTTTTTGTATAACTTCTCAATGCATTCTTTCCGTATTCTTCATAGTTAGTTTCTTATATGGTCTACCCCTCCTAAGCTAACTTAAATCTACTGAGCTCAGATGTATATACTAAGGGGTGAGGCAATGCAGCAACACACAACAAATTAACACAAACAGCAATGACAAAAAATGCAAATTGGCAAAGCAAGCAACAGTATATTTACATTAGCAAAGCAATTGCAATATTACAACTAATATAAGGCACTGTGCAGCAAACAAGAAAAATAAATCAGTAGTAAAACTGGCTTAACAGAGTAATACAAAGTGAAATTTAGTAGCACTATGCCTGGCAAACAGCAGCAGCAAATGCAATAACTTATACCTAAATATGACAAAGCTCAAGCAGAAAAAATAGTACACTAAAGACAACAATGCAGATAAGGGAAATGTCTATTCACATCTTAATGTCTATGTAATTAAAGTGGTGCACCACAACAAGTTATTCTACCAAAAAAATTTACCAAGTAGTTGAAAAGAAAATTATGTATGCAGTTACTGTTATTAATCCCTTCTTATTGTTCTTTCCTTTCCAAGTGCTCCTTTTTCGAAGAATGTGGATCATAAAATTATTATTTAATAGATCTGTTGACAGAAAGTGTTCACATTAGCAAATGCATTTAATTTTATTTAATAAAACCAATGCTGCAACACAGCTGGAAACCAGATATCAAATGAAATAAGCAACTATGTAAAGCAAACCATAAAAACATCATTCAATAGCCATGTGGCATGTCATAAATCAGTAGAAATTCTCTCAACTCTCTTAGAAAGGCACTTCTTATAATCAGGTGTGCAGTTGTAAGAATATTTCCCATCAATTCATAAGCATTTCAGCAAGCAGCACAAAGAACGAGCTTCACAGTATAATCATATGTTTCCAAGTAATGAGCGTGTCGTATTTGCGATGCTTTCTACAAAGGAATGTCAATAGCGAGGTTAATGGCCTCTTTTTTCTCCACCTAATGGCTTTTTTTGTCTAGGCAGGTTGCACAGCCGGGCGCCCACGATGCATTACATGAAGGTCAGTTAACTTTCTTACCGAAATATTTACGATAGCAGTGACAGTCTCATATAAAAAAATTTCACACGTTGAGAATTTACGTTAGAAATGTGTAGAAACAAAATCCGATAAATCTAACAGTGTCCAAAAAATTTTCGTCGGCATTATGATACATTCACGCATTTACACACATTTCATAACTCTTAAAGTACGATTCTTGGTTTCCAACATCCTTTTCCACAAATCAGAGTCCTTAACCTCTACTCATTAGCCCTTCCCTTATTACACATATACATATCCGTCGACACTTCTTCAATATTTCATCATTAGAAATATGTAGCATAATCAAAGTCCTCATATAGCATCATCTTATTGATCATAAACATACCTCAACAGCAGAATACACATCGTTGTCGTAATAATATCATAACACCTCAGTCAAATCTCAAAATCGTCGTAGCTTCCACCAACAATTTAAAAACCTAAAAAAAATTCTCTGCTCATTTCAATAGTGTCATCTACCTCAAACGTACTTTAAAAATCATGATCCCATACCAAATACCTCATGCAAAGCTCTCATAGTATCACAATTGTTCCGAAAAAATGTGAACAGTTCTCAAAGTACAGACAAAATACCATTTCATAAGTGTGAAGTTATCCAACTGTGTAATTGCGTAAACATGTGTCACTGACATAGTAAAAAAATGTTTGTCTCTCTCAGTTAAATGATCAGATAGCTGTGTAATTCTGTGTTAGAGAAATATGGTACCGATGTGTAAAGTTGTATAAGCAAATACCATATTAGCTAGGGCTCCTTGTGCTTGCCAAACACATGGTACACAAAGTAAGCGTGTACCCCCTGAGGATTAATGTAATTATACCCTCAGATGTTACAGATTACAGCAATCGAATGAAATGTATCATCGAAAACTTTCTTTGTATCTTTGTGATTCAAAAATCTTTTAAAATAAATGTTTTAAGTACAAAATTAATAACTCAAATACGTGTACTGCAGCGCTAAACTGTGCGTCTTGCTGTAAGATAATCTCTGTCATTACTTAACGTTAAAAATATGCCAAGTGTCGTAATTATTGTCGTCCATAAGCAAAGTTCTGTAGAAGTCAATGTACTTACCTCGTAATAAACAAAAGTGAAATGCTATGCGTATAGATATCGTAGTTATTACGTACAGTACCGTGATCAAGAAAATACTATACTGTAATGTATTGTTGTGCTACGAAAAAGGCTGTCTCATTGTAGCTATACCACAAAAGTTACTACTAAAACTTGTTTTACTTTCCAGAATAATACAGAAAAACTGTGCAGATATAAAACAGATACACCGCAAAAGCAACAATGTAAATTGTGTCACACATTAATAGCGTCGTGATATAATCGTGTAGCTGTCAAATTAACTAACCACTGTGTCATCTGGTATCTCTCAGAAAGCACTTTAAATCCATAATGTATTTTCAAGTAAACCAAAATGTTGCATTACAATGTCATTAGCAGTACCGGTATATGTTTTAAGTATGTAAGCCTTATAGTCGTTACCTAATTGTGCAACTAACAAGCAAGAACGTACACACACAATAACACTGTGTCGTCTGTGCAGTATAACATCTACATCTACATCTACATCCATACTCCGCAAGCCACCTGACGATGTGTTCGTAATTACTGTCTAAATATGTTCCCTAGGTTCTAGACCGGATAGTTAATTTTAAAACATAGTTGCATGTTAACAGGTTCTAAATGTGACAAAGAGCACTAGTAACGTGAAATAAAAAATGTTATAGCAAAGACTAAGTTAAAAAACAGATTATCTCTCAATAAACGGTTTTACTTGTGAAATGTGGTACAAACCTTTACTCTTCCTAGTACGCAGTGTCTCAACTTCAACGCAATTCTCATGTGGTATACGTCGGATTCTGTAAGGTCCATTGTAAACCAGAAAGAATTTGTGACTCAAGTGTTTCTTCTTATGTGACAATGAATGAGCGTTAATGAGAACTTTCTGACCAGTACATAATTCCTTTGCATTTGCTTTACCGTGTAGTTTTCTCCTTTTGTCTGCTGCAGAATTTATATTTTTAATAGCCAAATCAATTATGTCTTTGTGTCGAAGTTTACGTGTATTCGGAAAAGGTACAAGCTCTCTGATTCTGTTCGGTGGTTCTTCATTCTTCTGTGCAAGAATAGGTGCTAAAGCAGTGGAGTCATGAGGCATTTCATTCAGCACATTTTGAAATAAGTGTAAATATCTGTCCTAATGCTGATGCTTTCTGTGACAATAAAGTCTGCAAAGCTTTTTGATTTCTTTCATAATCCGTTCAGACGGGTTACAATGTGGTGAGTACAATGAAATAAAAACAGGTTTGATTTTATGATTCCGAAGCAAGCTTGACCAAACAGCAGATCTGAATTGCGGTCCATTATCTGAAATGACTTTAGCAACATGACGAACTTCACGTAAGAAATTTTTAACAAAGGCGTTGGATACAGACCGTCCAGTGGCTTTACGTAACGGTGTGAAAGAAGCAAATTTTGAAGTAAGTTCAACAGCGACTAGAACGTAAGAAAATCCATTAGATGTTCTGACAAGGGGTCCCAAGATGTAAACAGCAGAAAATTCTTTTAATTTAGAAGGAATGATAGGAAACAACGGAGCACGATGTGAGACAGTAGATGGTTTAGCCTTTTGACAAAGTTTACAAATAGACAAGACTCTTCGAATTCTCTTTTCCATATTGTTAAAATAACAAGTCGCCCGAAGAATATGATAACATTTTCGTGGACCAAAATGTGCGTAGCTGAAATGAATGTATCAAATGAGCTTATTAACAAAATCGTCTGGAACGCAAAGTACCCATAGCCTGTCATCAACAGTGCAGCGTTTGAAGAGTATGTTGTTTCTAACCAGATAATAATGCCGAATTTGTGTGTGTGTCTTTTCATGCCATTTCCTTTTCATGTCTTTCCAAATCGGATCTTTATCTTGTTCATGAGCAATGTCCTTTAAAGATGTGGTGATGAAGTTTTCAAAGGCGACTTTCTGAATGTAAAGAATACTGAAATTTTTCTCGAGGTTGCCTTCTGTGTTACTTTTCTCAAGTCCAGCCGGGAATGTAGACTATTGTGAAGTGGAACTCTTGCAGAAACAATGCCCAACGTTTTAACCTGTCATGATTTAATTTGGAAGACATAAGAAATTGTAATGCACGATGATCACTGTATACTTTTACGTGCTTACCAGAAAGAAAGAAACGGAATTTTCAAATTTTGTTAGCACTCGGCTAGCAAAAGCAATGGTTTTCTGAACAGTAGCGTTATTTTCTGTGGCTTCTTGAAATAGATGGGCGCCAAGAACGACTTTAGAAGAATCCGTGCTAAGGCAGAAATCTTGTGACAGATCTGGATGAGCTAATATTGGCGCGTTAAGTAGCAATTCTTTCAAAGAAATGAATTCCAACTGTGCCTGTTCGTCCCAGTTCCAAATAGTATTTTTTCCAGTGAGATAACAAAGTTTTGGTGTAACTGGAATTTGCATATTCAGAAAACGACGGTAAAAATTTACGAGGCCTAGAAAACTGCGGACTTGTTTTTTTGTGGATGGAACTGGAATGGCTCTGATTGCTTCTAACTTTTCAGGATCCGGCTGAATGCCTTCAGAAGAAATAATATGTCCCAAAGACCTCACCTTTGACCAACCGAATTCAGACTTTTCCAACTGTAATTCCAGATTCTGCAAAAATACGTAACAAACTGTTGAGGATGCGATTATCTTGTTCCGATGAGGCTTCTGCTATTAGAATATCACCCACATATAATATGATAAGACGTTTTAAGAAATCAGGTAATATGGAATTTAGCCCGCGAATGAATGCTGCCGAAGAAATGTTCAAACCAAAAGGAAGTTTCCGAAATTGATAACAAAAGCTGAAACATAGAAAAGCTGTGTATTTTCTACATTCTGGATGAAGTTCGATCTGATAAAAGCTAGATCTGAGATCAATAGAAGACAACACTTTTACACCATTAAAATTTTGAAGAAGTTCTTCCATCATTTGCGGCCTGTCTGTTTCAGGAATGATGATAGTATTGATTTGTCTCGAATCTCAGACAAGCCTGATCGATCCATTTTTCTTCTCAACAACATGTAATGGATTGTTGTACGAGCTTACTGCAGGCTCAATAATGCCCTCGTCAACCATAGATTGTATTTCTGCTCTCACACGGTCCCTATAATGTGCCGGAATTACATATGGTCTAACACAAAATTCAGTATGCTCACGAACATGAAATTGGTATTGAAATCCCTTGATTGTTCCTGTTTTGTGAGTAAAAACTGTGGAATGTGCTTGTAAAATCTCAAAAAGTCCTGCCTACCAGTGTCATTACAATTCTCAATTGTTTGAATTTTATTCTGAATTAACTCATCAGTATCAAATACGCCGTCGATATAATCCCTGTCAATACTTGCAGAGTGATCGTTAGTGTCAAGTTCCGTCGAAAATTCCGAACTGTTGTCTAACAGAAGGTAGAGCCGATTAATTTCCTCGTCATGGTTTGAGTGCCAATCTTCAAATTTCAAAGCTATTGACTTACCTTCTTTCTCTAAACCTTTTTCAGCATCGTGAAAGTTTAAGATTGCTTTGCATTCATTCAAAAAGTCTACTCCCAATATAATTTCCGTCGACAATAATGGAACAATAAGAAAGTTCATAGAGAAGCTGTGGCTTTGACAAAAGAATTCTAAGTTGGTTTGTTGGCGTACATCCACACTTTTTCCAAAAAACTGCAACTTATAATTTAATCTTACGTAAAGGAAGTGTGCGGCAATCGTTCGATTTGTTGCGTTTGCTAAAGGCTGTTTCACTAATTACTGAAATGGGACTGCCAGAATCAAGTACTGCCGTAAATTTTACGTCATTTACTGTAATGTGCAATTTTGTTATGTTTCGCGTCGTGTTCCTGGAGTAAGATGTCCCTAATGTCTTCCATTTTTACGTAATTACTAGCTACGGCAGCTGCGTCGTCAGTTTCATAAGTACGTATTGTGGCTGCAAGCGGTATGAGTCATTGCCTACTGTTTCTTTGTTGGCGCGCATCGTTATTGGGATTTGGAGACCTAACTTCTACAAATTCACCTTGTCGAGAGGGCCCTGCCCTGTTTGAATTCTGCCAGTTCTGATGAAATTCAGGTCTCTCATTTTGTCGGTAGTTTACATAGTTTCTTTTTTGTTGGTCATGTGGTGGAGAATTTCTCCCGGAATCGTAACTGCGCGGTGGACCGTTGCGTCTGAAGTTATTCTGTCTCCCTTGATAATAATTATTTTGGTTCCCATATTGTCTGTTTCTCTGATTGTCTCTGTGATAGTCGTTACCGCGGAGAGGTGATCTTTGCCTGTAATTATTACTACTCTCCCAACGGTTGTCATACGTGTGGTGTCTGTTTTGGTCACGATTTGCGTTGTAAGAATAGCCTTGTCATGTCCAGTTATTATTTCTTTCATCGCGGAATTGTGACGGATGTAACCTGTAGTTGTTGTGTTCCTGTTTTCGCGTCCCGCGATTTTCAGTGTCAATTTCCAATTCTTGTAAGAGTCCCTGAAAAGCTTCAATGTCGTCTTTGCAACGTCCTGCCAAAATAATATGACGTAAATGTTCAGGCAATTTGATTAAGCAAATGCGGATGTGTTCTGAGGGGCTGTATGGGTTTGACAGGTACTGATTCTTGTGCAACATGTCTTCAAAATATTTCACAAGACTGGAGAATTCAGATTGTTCGAAGTGTTTCATCATTATGATGCTATGTTTTACTCGGTCTTGTGTAGCTAGAGACCAATACGCTGACAGGAAGGCATGATAAAATTCTCCTTCACTGTGACAGTCGTGAATGTCCGATCGCATTCTTACAGCTGGTTCATTCTCTAAGTAGCCACACATAAATTGTAATCTGTGCTCTAATGACCAGTTGGGAGGAAAACAATGAGAGAATTGATGAAGACATGCTTATGGATGAATGTCGTTGCCGGAATTCTTAAATGTTTTGAGTTTACGTGTAGTAATAAACAGCTTATAGTCAAAATCATCATGTCGGTGAGTCGCATGTAGGTCATTGTTACGTCGTTTCGGCGGCTGCATTTCAAAATTCGGTGTACCTTGCCAATTTCTATCATAATTTCTGAAATGCCCTCTGTTATTATTTTGTGGCTTTTCCGTATTTCTAAGTCCCTCTTCCCGTGTTGGAGCGCGAGTGTCCTCCGAAATATGTAATTCTTGTATTACTTGTACCAACTGATCTTGTACTTCCCGGATTTCTCTTTTGTACTGTGTATTGATTTGATTCTGATTTTGTTTTAATTTTCTAATTTGTTCATACTCTTCTGTGTCATTAAAGACTACCGGTCTTGTGTCATTCAGAGTATCATCTACCTTCGTGGATAAATTATTTAGCTGATCCGAAAGTTCGACTACTTTCTCTGATAATGAACTAATTTCGTCCATGTGTCTTTCTGAACCAATTTTTAGAGTATCTACTGTGTCCTTTAAGTTTTTCTGAGTTTTTGCAAGTTGCGTAACCGAATCGGTAGATGCAACTGAATCAATTTTAGCCCGCAAAGTCTCGTGATTTTCATGAACTATAGTTTGCAGTTCTTTTATGGCTGCTTCGTTATTCTGCAATGCATTTTCATGCCGTTAAAAAAATAGGTTGAAAATGCTCACAAATTTGTGTTTTTACGTCATTACAGACTTTTTGACATTTCGATTCGATGTTATGTAACTCAGTAGTTAAATCTTCACGTGTTTGTTGAAGTGTTTCTTTAATTTGTTTCTGATTTTGTTCCATTTGTTGCTGTGACTGTTTTTGAAGATTTTTTTCCATTGTGTAACTGTTGCTGTGTTTGTCTCTGATTTTGTTTCATTTGTTGCATTAATTGCAATAATAATGTATTAGTGTCTGGAATCTGTTCCTCTATACTTTTGGGCAGTGCATTTGCACCGGCAACATTCACATTTTGACAAGCAGAAAATATATCTTCACTTATTTGGGAAAACGATGAGAACCCAAAACCTGAATCTACAGTATTTGCAACATTGTGTCCTGTCATTTCGGATTCCTGAGGCGAGCTGTTCACTAATTGTGTCACTGTCTACACCATTATTTGCCGCCCGCTCCATTTCGATATGCACAATTACCAAATTACTACTTTGAATGTGTGTTAATTCTTTACTCTGTGGCGCTAACTCACTGCTTTTGTCTCCACAGTCATTTCTCAGTTTACTTTGGAGCCTAGTATATCGTTTTTCACACGCCATTATTGTCGCAATATTTCACACGATAACACAGAAAAGCACAATTTGAAGAGCAAAATAAAAAAAAACCACATTAACATAGCACTGAAAATAATATCTCGTTAATTGCTAGTGCAGATGCGAAATACTTGGTGCAAATCTACATGCATGCCACAACTGTCTTACTGTACAACAATGAAAAACTACAACTACAAAGGAAATTCTCTCTACAATTACGCTCTCGTAATAAACAATAGTTACACTAATTGCACATACAAGAAAAAATCAGTAGATTCCACTGAGGTATCCTCGGCTAAGGGTCGACATATGAAACGTCCCCTTAGAAAAATTTATGAATTACTGTGCTGATAAACCTCTTACAAAATTTGATCTTCAAACAGCTGAGCAGAATTGAACGTACTCAGACATCTCTCTCTTTACTTATTCTGATCAACACTTAACTGACACATAATATTTTTAGCGCAACGCAATCTGACTTTCAATAATCTCTACAAAACAATGGCCCTGACTAACAATAACCTATACCTTTCATGAATCACTTACCTCACAAAAATCTTCGTTACTCAAACTACTGCAATAAAGCGAGCGCCAGTACTACCAGCTACATGAAAGATTCTAACTACTGAAGGCACTAACTACTGATAGGCATAGTTAGCAAATGAAAGTTTTGTGAGTCCGCAGCTAGTGGTCATGCGGTAGCGTTCTCGCTTCCCGCGCCCGGGTTCCCGGGTTCGATTCCCGGCGGTGTCAGGAATTCTCTCTGCCTCGTGATGACTGGGTGTTGTGTGATGTTTTTAGGTTAGTTTTAAGTAGTTCTACGGGACTTATGACCATAGATGTGAAGTCCCATAGTACTTAGAGCCATTTGAACCATTTCTGAAAGATTTTGATAGAGAACAAACAATGTATTTACCTTAATAGTGTTCAAAAGTCTTTATATATATATATATAATTCCCAGCAATCAGTTGCAACAATTATGCGTATAATAAGTTGTTGAAAGTAGTTTGTCGTGGAAAAACTGGCGACTTCGAACATCATTATGTTTTCCGCAAATAAAGTAGTATTTCACAAATGTTATTAATTGTCTTCATAATGTTTACCACGTATAGTTAACGGAAGACGTAGGAACGGTATTCCGAAACGAATACGTATAGCGTAAGTCACACGTTCGAATTAGAATAGAGACCCCACGAACACAAATTTGGTGTGGCAGGTATGAAATATAAACTCCGTTACTCGCTCGTTACACTTGATGGACAGATGTTGAATGGGCCTAATAAAAAAGGAAAAAATTTGCATGGCGCGGGATTCGATCCGGCGACCTTCGGATTACGAACCCGAGCGCTTACCACTGCGCCACGACGCTGTAAAAAATTATAAATCGTAGAAAGTATTTCACCGTAACGGTTTCTTTTAACTGTCAATTTTCTCGACAACGGCTGAGAAGTGCATCTTGGTGCTTTGCCACATTACACCTCTGGCCATGAGCTTTTATTATGCGCAGTATGAATCGAATCTGAATTTCACAATTGGCGGCCTCCCCTTGTAAATGAAAGTATATATGCAAACTGACCAAAGCACACAGCTGAGGACTGTATCTATCGGTGCCTGACGTCAGAGTTCACTACAGGCGCTTCACCTGCATTTCTCGGCATTCATCCCGTAGCCCAGGTAATCGAGGCCAATTCACACTACCGCAACTGATGGAAATTTCTTCACTGTTCTAGTTGCACATGAAAATTGTAAAAAAAAACAGCACTCATAATCATCGAGTCATAATGCAACACATGTACTCTGCAGATCGCTTTTTCAAATGTCCACTACTTGTAAAACAGGAAGCTCACTGGATAAAGTGAGCACGGGCCCCAGAGCAGCTTCCTGCTGATCTGATCGTGGAACTTTCAGTATAATGCGTCCCCGACAAGCACGTGAGCACATGTCTGCGTGGTCAGCGCCATCGATGCCAACGAAAGCTACACATGCAATAGAGTGCGACATCCTAAGGAACGTGCCCCCACGCTGCTAGCATCTCCGCCGGCAAGCGCATGCCATTCTGAGGGGGAAAACAATACACTGTAACAGTTGCATTTACAGTCAATGCATCTCCTATAAGGGAGCATCTATTAGAAAGGAAAACACAATCACGACGACAATAATTGTCCTCTTCCCATGAAAATAGGTGCAGTCCATTATCTTTTAGTTTTATAAGAAAAATCGGTATAGATTTTACATTCGACTGCAGGATACAATGCGCACCTCATTATTTTGAGAAATCCAGCGAAGTGCACCGCCGCCGATTACAGATGACCAAAATTCAGAGGTCAGGCTGTTCACCCCCTATACATGACTACACTGCGTAAAATTGAGAAAAAAAAAAGCTTCCACTATTTTTCTGCCATCACTAAAGATTGTTCTCACTATGTCAAAACCACCATCAGAGTAAATAAAAAGCGAGAATTTAAATTCCAAAGTAAAAGCGTCTATGTTAGGCTACCTATTTTAGCTTAATGGAAAAGTGACACAACCAAAGAGCATCTCTTGCCATCAAGTCAGTGTTCGTGAATAAACCATCATGCAAGTTTGTATTACAAAAATTTAGATATGTGAAATAACATTACAGAATAAAATCCTTCATGCCATTTAGTCACATGTCGGAAAAAACACAATCAGTTTACATTTGACAACAACAAGCTATAATTCTAGAGGACATTGCTGTTTTGTACACTACAACAGGTTCCGTTTTACCAATGCGATGATATATCACAGTGATGTTTTCAAAACAAATCGGGAGAGTCTGTCTTCTAATAGCACATCCTAAAAGATTTTACTACGTCTCTCTCTACTGATACTTCGAAAACAGTAGATTTTTGCGTTCTAGTTTTGTTAGCAATTTGATCATCACAGCCTGTTTCACACAATCTATCGCATGTTGGGAAACAAACACTATCGTATCTACGTTCTTCAACAAGCTGTAATTCAAGTGGCGTTACTTTATAATTAGAGGTTATGAAGTATGAAATAACATAAGACTTTCGGTAATGCCCATTTTAAAACACACACTCGAGCCTTAATAATAAAAACGGTCGTGACCCCATGAGAACAATACAGCCGATTTCTAAAAGTTTTATGAGAAAAATCTGTGTAGTTTTGAGAGAACTATCTGAATCCAAACTTTAACCAGTTGCACCACCCCTCGTAATAGAGCCTCCTGTCAGATTTTACTGTGTCTACCTCTTCCAATATATTGAAAAACAAATACCGTTTGCATATTGACATTGAGTATATTACATATCCGTGTATCTCTCCATTGGAGCAGATGACAAGTGATTGAAGATGCTTGCACAGACTTGCATAAAGTTTTATAGACTGTAATAGAGGAAGACCATATCCAGTAGACTATCAGTCATATGAGTGGCTTCCTGTGTTGTTCCTTCATAAGCCGTTTAATACATTGTTTTTTTTTTCTTGGCTGTAACACATCCAAGCAGTGTATGATGACAGCTTAATACACAGCCATTCACTTTGTTTTTCTACAATGACTTCGAGCTCTATGTCAGGTGCTAAACCGACGTTAACACACTTCAATCTATTAGTGCAGATGTATCTCACAGAGAGCTGAATATCACATTGTGTAAAGTATGTAGCTCCCACAACACACAGGTTTGTAGAAAAAAAAAAAAAAAAAAAACACGGAGCAATGTTTCTCAGTGACAAAAATGTTGAAGACATTGCAACATATGGAAACTGGAAGACTTTGCAGCATTGTAGAGCGTTCCCATCAGCTATCTGAAGGTGATGACTTATACAGTTAATCTCTTCTTCCACAGTGATGGGGTACTGATATGTCGGTGTTACATTTCAAAGAGCGCTGTTTCCTCATTTGCAGTCATGTACATGGTTACTGTTCTGTTATTGACCATTGGCAAAAGGTGCTGTTCACAACATGCAGTAGAAATAAAAGGAGGTACTGCTATCTTATCGATGAAAAGAAAAAAAAAAAACAAGTAAAGGGTATCATACCACATGAAAACTGGACGAGTCTGCTGCATTGAGGAACACTTCCAATGTCTGAAGGTGCTGATGTCTACATTTAATCCTATGCTCCACAGTGACAAGCAGCAGATAACTAGTGTGCTGCCAAGTCTCCCTCCATATCAACCAAGTTGTGTCAGTCAATCATTATATGGTAATCAACAGTATACCAGTGGACGGAGAGGATGGGAAAGACACCGTTGATATGGGATGATGCACTGTAACATGCATTGCAGTTGATAGCATGATCAATTTTATCAATTTTACCAGTTCCTCTGTACTTTTACTGTCAGCCAGTGACACAGTGGGATGCTGTATCATCGCTGAATCACCCTGCACTACTTTCTAAGTACCATATACTAGACTGGAGTGTGGATAGATGACTATACAGTATGTCCATTTGGTCATATACATCAAAGTATACCAGTTGTTCTGTAATTTCAGCATCAGCCATTGACCCCACAGAATGCTTCCCAATTTCTGCATCTGCGCTAAATCACTCATCCACTACTTAAGTAACAAATACCAGATTACGAATGCAGATAGATGACTGTGCAGCACGTGCGTTCAGCTATATACACCAAAGTATACCAGACAACAACCTATATCGATGCTATTAGGTTATCTACATACTTCCAGCGCATTGATCACAGTGCAGACTTTAAGATTACGATTGGAGGTATTTTCTTGTGTGGATGGGCGTCACAGAGCATTCTAGCATTCATAGGATAAAGTGGGAGATTGACAGATATGTCACACATTATCCTTGACCAATCCCCCCTCAATACCAATCTTATCCACGACACCCATCCAAATGCACAAGATCTCTCCAGATGTGTGCATGCCGAGGAGGGTAGCACCTCTTAACGGTGTATAGTAAACATGAGAGTGTTGCGGTGATATAATAGATGGCTAAGAAGAAACGTGTGGTTTATACATGATGGAGCTCCATATGGATGGAATTCGAAACATGTCGTGTAGAGCGGCCATACTGTCAATTCTGAAGCATTATTACAATGTCTGGGGTCAGTACTAGGAAGGTACTGGCATGAGAGAAATGATCATAGAGAATAAACACACACTCCTATGGTTGCATGGTTCTGTACCTAAAAATACTGTATTGTTAAAGCCATACGTTTCCCGAAGTATTAGTGGTGCAGAATGCAATGGTCACAATACTTTAATTCAGGATATATTTGTCCAACATCAGACATACAACCACACTGCAAGTTTCCTACTCTAATCGCTACGGTGACCAACTTTAAGATAGTAAAACTACTTTCTTCTACACTATTCTGGCGTCCTAGGAGGGCATCGTCAGTGTGTATTCGCCACTCGAGCTTCTTACAAACCAACTATAACGAAATCAGGAGACTGTTGTTCGTCTCTTAGCAAATTAATGGATTTTATACGTCTTTTTTTTTTTTAAGTAGAGGACATTTATACCCTGAACCACACATCTGATGTCAGACATGCTTATCATTAGTAGTAGTAGTAGCAGTAGTATCAGTTTTGATTGATGCGGCTATTTCTCACCTGGAAATCGTGCGAGGAAAAACAGAATTGAATGTTTCCAATAGCTGATACAATGAGGTGCAACCCACTCTCTGGTGCACGAAAATGCACACAAAGAGGCATCGACTTCTTACAAGGCAATAAGCACCACAGTCAGTAGCCAAAGGAGAGGTAACAATCTTACTGCTGTTTCCAGTAGCATCACCACAGCTCTGGTGCATTCCTTTTGCGCTAAGAAGTCCAGGTCTGATGTCAGGTTGTTTCGCTCAATGTGTGGGATAGTATAGCAATTTCGTTTTAACGCTACGTTTCTCGAGGGCACCCACCTCACACTATTAAAGGTGATATGTATGACATCGGTTCAGGTTAGGTTTATTTGGGGGAGGAGACCAAACAGCGAGGTCATCGGTCTCATTGGATTAGGGAAGGATGGGGAAAGATGGGGAAAGAAATCGGCTTTGCCCTTTCAAAGAAACCATCCTGGCATTTGCCTGAAGCGGTTTAGGGAAATCGTGGAAAACCTAAATCAGGGTGGCCGGACGTGGGATTGAACCGTTACCCTCCCGAATGCGAGTCCAGTGTGCTAACCACTGCGCCACCTCGCTCGGTACATCTGTTCACTCTCCTACAAAACACTCTAGGGAATGGCTTAATTCTGATAAATGGGATTCTTCTCCTTAATGTTTAAGCAATGACATTGTTTGTAAGAACCTACCATAATTCGGTAATATTAGAGTGCAATACTACACCACTACACCGTTCAAATAATGTGCTGCTCTGTACTGTACATAATAATACTCATGAAGGACTGTCTCCCCATCCAAATGACATGTAGCACACAAAATATCGGAATTCGAATTATTATGTGCCATCATCATGCATCTTTAAGAGTATAAAAGGACTTGTGATAGGCACAGCAGGATGCATTGATTTGTTGTTATTACTGGAGAATCTAGACAATATTGTTACGAAACATCGGTAATATAACTTGCATCAAGCATGTTATGCTCTTTAGCAGGATGAATTTAAATGTGCTTACATCCCCTACAGAACCATTTTGCGAAGACTTTTTCGCAATTTGCGGGGCTTCGCGATTGGTAATATGCACACATCGTCTCTATAAGTATGTGTGCGTAGAGCTGTCAGTGTCAGCGGCGACGGTTGTGGTTTGAATGCATAACTTACTAACTGTTCGTCCATAAATTACATTGCCGGAGGTGCGCACTCGTAGGTACTGGGAGGGGAAACTCTCATGTTGCAGGACGCAAAGTGAAATCGACACAGTCAGCTAATGAATAACTTTTTACCAGGATAAATAAACAATACCCAAGATCTACAGTTTGTAGATGTCCTGACATGGTTGTGGGGACGTATCAGAGTTGGAAGGTGTAAACAAAAGTAGCGAAGCTCATCTGGAAACTAATAAGAGCGTATAATTATGGGAAAAAAATATCAGAGTAACAGATGAAATCAACTCTGTACACGTCAACTTCCGGTTGCAGATCACTACACGGTAGAGCGAAAGTCAGATGAACGGCTAGAACTGTGCCAGAATTTGAGTTTTCATCAAGCGCGTCGCTACATGAGTCTGTAGATAAGTTCTCTGGTCTCTCATAGCAGTACATGGATTTTTTTCCAGACTACGAGTTTCCAATCTGCACCACTCGTTGGATCTCATCTAGGAACGAGGCGAGTGTTATTACACTTTTCACAATCATCTTATCCAAAATCCATGCATGTAGATCATCAGGAAGAGGGGAATTGTTAGGATTGTTTAGTAGTCTGGTGTATAGAACACGCAAATAACCTCGTTTAAAATCAAACAACACATGGATATGCCAGCATTATGACTATATACATACGGAAAATATAAAAAATTGAAAAAATGACATAAAATCACTAAAAATCGAGGAAAAGCCGGTATAATTAATGAAAAATGTCGTAAAATACATAAAATTGAGGGAAATATGACGAAATATGTAAAATCGCAGAAGAACCTTGCAAAATTACGTAAATTTCTTGGACCACTTAAAATTAGAGAAAAGGTACCATGAAATGCGCGGAATTGAGGAGTGAGTTGGGGGTACCAGGACACCAAATACCGAGAAAAAGCTTAAAAAATATGCTCTGGCTGCATTCACTTTGCTTCCTTTGACTTTCAACCCTCCCTCTCCCTATGGAAACTACGTGGATTTTCTTAACACATACTTCAACAAAGCCAACATAAGTATTACACAGAGGCGTCACATTAAAGCAGGCAAAACACATGTATCCCCATCCATAACTGTGTTCTCCCACAAGCAGTCGAATTTAGATATTAATGAAGTACGGTTGGTTCTTACAAACAATGTTATTCCTTATGTATTAAGGAGAAGAATCAATGCAAGATATTAGCCATTCTCTAGTGTGTTCTGTAGCGAGTGGACCAATGATAGTGCGATGGTGGTGTACTCGAGAGACATGTTGTTAGAACGAAATTGCTGTATTATCCTATACAGGAGTGAAACTACCTAACATCAGACCAGGATTTCTTAGTGCAAGAGGAGTGTACCGGAGCTATGGTGATGCAACTGGAAGCAGCAATAAGACACTGTTACATCTCTTTTGGCTACTGACTGTGGTGCTTATTGCCTTGTAAGAAATCGATGCTTCTTGGTGTGCATTTTCGTGCACCAGAGCGTGGGTTGTACTTAATGTATCAACTATCGGAAACATTCATGTGTGTTTTCCTCACTCTATTTCCTAGTGAGAAATAGTCACATCAGTCAAAACCGATACTACTACTACTAATGATAAGCATGATTGACAAGGGATGTGTGACTGAAGGTATGAATGTCTTAGAGTTAAAAAAAAAGTATAAAATCCATTAATTTGCTAAGAGACGAACAACAGTCTCCTGATTTCATTCTAGTTGGTTTATAAGCAGCTCGAGTGGCGAATATACGCTGATAATGCCCTCCAAGGACGCTAAAATAGTGCAGAAGGGAGTAATTATCTTGACGTTGGTCACCGTTGTAATTAGGGTAGGAAACGTGCAGGGTAGTTGTATGTATGATCTTGGACAAATATATCCCGCTTTAGAGAATTAAGAGCGTTGCATTCTGCATGACTAGTACTTTGGGAAACATATGGCTTTAATAATGACGCCGGCAGTTGTGGCCGAGCGGTTCTAGGCGCTTCAGTCAGGAACCGCACTGCTGCTACGGTAGCAGGTTCGAACCCTGTCTTGGGCATGGATGTGTGTGATGTCCTTAGGTTAGTTAGGTTTAAGTAGTTCTAACTCTAGGGGACTGATGACCTCAGATGTTAAGTCCCACAGTGCTCAGAGCCATTTGAACAATTAATAATGACGCATTTTTAGATGGAGAACCGTGTAATCATAGGAGTGTATGTTTATGCTCTACAATCATTTCTCTCATGCCAGTACCTTCCTGGTACTGACTCCAGACAGTGGAATAATGCTTCAGAATTGACAGCGTGGTTGATTTATGGGAAATGTTTCAAAGTCCATCCATATGGAGCTCCATCATGTATAAACTGCACGTTTCTTCTTCACCGTTTGTTATATCACCATTACACTCTCATGTCTACTGTACACTGATAAGAGATGCACGCATCTGGAGAGATCTTGTGCATTTGGATGGGTGTCATGGGTAAGATTAGTGCTGCAGGCAGGATAATCCAATTGCATTGGTAAAGGTAGCAGGCTGGTATAATCTGGTGTATATGGCCAAATGAACTTACTGCCCAGTCATTTATCTTGCATTTGTAATCTAGTACGTATATGGTACTTGCAAAGTAGTGGGTGGGTGATTTAGCAATGATGCAGAAACTGGAATGCATTTGCTGTGGCATTGGCTGGCACTGAAATTATGGATGAACTGGTAAAATTTCTAAAATTGGTCATACTGTCAACTGCAGTGCATATTGCAGTACATCTTCCCATATTAACAGTGTCTTACCCATCCCGTCTGTCCAGTGCTATGCTGTTGGTTACCACATAATGATTGACTGGCACAACTTGGTTGAGATGGAGGGGGCCTTGGCAGAAGACTGGATATCTGCTTCTTGTCACTGTGGAGCATGGTGTTAAATGTAGAGGTCATCACCTTCAGACTTTGGAGGATTCCTCAGTGCTGCAGAGTTAGCCTATTTCCATATGCTGTGATGCTCTCCACTTGAAGTTTCTTTTTATCAATAAGATAACAGTACCTCTTTTTATTTCTATTACCTCATGAAAGTTATGAACAGCACCTTTCAGCGATGGTCAACACCAGGACAGTAATCACATACATGAATGAAAAAGAGGAAACGTTGCTATTCGAAGTGGAACACTGGTACATCACTGTGGAAGATGAGATTAACTGTATAGTTCATCACCGTCAGATAGCTGTTGGAAATTTTCTACATTGCAGCAGATTCTTCCAGTTTCCACATGTTGTGATGTCTTCCACATTTTTGTTACTGAGAAACATCGTCTCTTTGTTTTATTTCTAGCAACTTGTGTGTTGTGGGAGCTGTGTATTTGAAACCATGTGATGTTCAGCTTTCTGTAGGGGCCAGTGCATCGAAATGCGTTAATGTCAGTGTAGCACCTGACACAGAGCTTCAAGTCATTGTAGAAAATCGAACTTTATGGCAGTGTACAAAGATGTAGTTAAACACTGTTTGGCTGTGTTACACCCGAAAAAACAATGTATTAAACTGCTTATTCAGTACTTTATGGAGGTCTGAACAATAGACTTCGACCACTGGTCACATGCTCCAAAGGAGTGATAGATGTATATGTAATATGCTCGATGCCAACACGCAGACGGTATTTGTTTTTCTACACTCCTGGAAATGGAAAAAAGAACACATTGACACCGGTGTGTCAGACCCACCATACTTGCTCCGGACACTGCGAGAGGGCTGTACAAGCAATGATCACACGCACGGCACAGCGGACACACCAGGAACCGCGGTGTTGGCCGTCGAATGGCGCTAGCTGCGCAGCATTTGTGCACCGCCGCCGTCAGTGTCAGCCAGTTTGCCGTGGCATACGGAGCTCCATCGCAGTCTTTAACACTGGTAGCATGCCGCGACAGCGTGGACGTGAACCGTATGTGCAGTTGACGGACTTTGAGCGAGGGCGTATAGTGGGCATGCGGGAGGCCGGGTGGACGTACCGCCGAATTGCTCAACACGTGGGGCGTGAGGTCTCCACAGTACATCGATGTTGTCGCCAGTGGTCGGCGGAAGGTGCACGTGCCCGTCGACCTGGGACCGGACCGCAGCGACGCACGGATGCACGCCAAGACCGTAGGCTCCTACGCAGTGCCGTAGGGGACCGCACCGCCACTTCCCAGCAAATTAGGGACACTGTTGCTCTTGGGGTATCGGCGAGGACCATTCGCAACCGTCTCCATGAAGCTGGGCTACGGTCCCGCACACCGTTAGGCCGTCTTCCGCTCACGCCCCAACATCGTGCAGCCCGCCTCCAGTGGTGTCGCGACAGGCGTGAATGGAGGGACGAATGGAGACGTGTCGTCTTCAGCGATGAGAGTCGCTTCTGCCTTGGTGCCAATGATGGTCGTATGCGTGTTTGGCGCCGTGCAGGTGAGCGCCACAATCAGGACTGCATACGACCGAGGCACACAGGGCCAACACCCGGCATCATGGTGTGGGGAGCGATCTCCTACACTGGCCGTACACCACTGGTGATCGTCGAGGGGACACTGAATAGTGCACGGTACATCCAAACCGTCATCGAAGCCATCGTTCTACCATTCCTAGACCGGCAAGGGAACTTGCTGTTCCAACAGGACAATGCACGTCCGCATGTATCCCGTGCCACCCAACGTGCTCTAGAAGGTGTAAGGCAACTACCCTGGCCAGCAAGATCTCCGGATCTGTCCCCCATTGAGCATGTTTGGGACTGGATGAAGCGTCGTCTCACGCGGTCTGCACGTCCAGCACGAACGCTGGTCCAACTGAGGCGCCAGGTGGAAATGGCATGGCAAGCCGTTCCACAGGACTACATCCAGCATCTCTACGATCGTCTCCATGGGAGAATAGCAGCCTGCATTGCTGCGAAAGGTGGATATACACTGTACTAGTGCCGACATTGTGCATGCTCTGTTGCCTGTGTCTATGTGCCTGTGGTTCTGTCAGTGTGATCATGTGATGTATCTGACCCCAGGAATGTGTCAATAAAGTTTCCCCTTCCTGGGACAATGAATTCACGGTGTTCTTATTCCAATTTCCAGGAGTGTATATATCAGAAGAATGAAACATGGCAAAATCTTACATGAGGTTATACTAAAGGGCTGGTATAACTGGTTGAAGTTTGGATGCAGATAGTTCCCACAAAATACACCGATTTTGCTCATACAACTAATAGAAAACTGCTGTATCCGTTGTCGTGGGATCATGACTGTTTTTATGATTATCATCCGACTGCGTGTTTTAAAATAGATGTAACCGCAAGTACTATTTCATTTCGTACTTCGTAACCTCTAATTATAAAGTAGACATTAATTATAGCTCACTGTGAAACCTAGAAATAACAGTGGTTTTTCCGACTTGCAAGTAGATTGTGTGAAACAAGCTGTGATGATCAAATTGCTTACAAAACTAGAGCCAAGAATCTGCTGCATGACAGCAATTTTACATACATATTGGTAGAGTTGAGTTATGGATGAAAAATGTGAAATATAAGCATGCACACGGTATTTGACATCGATGTATTGGAAAAGAGAGGTACAGTAAAATTTTACAGTATATTCTGTTACAAGATAGCCTCTCATGATTTGTTTCATAAACGTCAGTGTGACATAGCATCGCATTGGTTAAACCGAAAGTGTCATAGTGTACAAAACAGCAATGTTCTCTTGAATTATAGTTTGTTGATGTCTAACATATAATGATTGTTTTTTTTCTGAAATGTGACTAGTTGGTGTGATACATTGGATTCTGTAATGTTATTTCACGCATCTGAAATGTTTGTAATACACATATGCATGACAGTTTATCCACAGTCACTGATTTCATGGCAAGAGACGCTCTCACGTTGTGTAATTTGTCCATCAAGCTGAAAGAAATTGCTGAACATAAACGCTTTTTCTTTGGAGCATAAATTTTCACTTATGCTTTACTATCATGATGGTTTCGACATACTGAGGACATTCTGCAGTGATTGTTAGTTTTTGCAGCAAAATCGTGGAAGCTTCTTTTTCTTCATTTTTATGTAGGGTGGACATGTATAGGGGGTGTATAGCCTGTCCTCTGAATTTTGGTCATTTGTAATCGGCAGCAGTGCACTTCGTTGGATGTCACAAAATAATGAGATGCACATTGTATCCTGCCGTCGAACATAAAAAAAATTACTGTTTTTTCTCATAAAACTAAAAGAAAATGGGCTGCACCTATTTTCATCGAAAGACGACATTTATCATCATTTCGAATGTGTTTTCCTTTCTAATAGATGCTCGCTTATTGGAAGTGCATTGACATTAAATATAACTGCTACAGTGAATTGTACTCCCCCACAGAATGCCGTGCGCTAGCTGGCGGAGCTATCAGTGGCATGTGGGCGCATTCCATAGGAGATGGCAGCTGCCCTTTTAGACAAACAACCCTCGGTCATTACAGATTTCACGTATTGCATTTTTCTTCTGAGCGATACCGGCGTCGCGATCTGTTGTATTTGTAGATTTTGACAGATTCGACAGCGCTGACCGCCAAGTTACTTGCTCATCACGGACACAGTTTACTGCAGACTCCACAACCAGATCGGCAGGAGGCTTCTCCGGGGGGCTGTGGTTGCTTTAGGTGGTGAGCTTCCTCTTTTACAAGCAGCGGACGTTTCAGAAAGCGGTAGTGGAGGTATGTATGGAACATCGTTGTTGATCCAGGGGACTCCAGCCTCTGAGAAATACGTTTAATGACTTGCATGAAAGGTCTTGATATTGCCTTTTGTCTATCTGTGACCGATTTCCGCAGACTGGAGGAAAGTTACCAATGCCAACAGGAGGATCTCTTTGTGGACCGTCAGTGACAAGGTACAAAAGGCGTCTATCCATACCTACGTTAAGGAAGGGAGGGATGAGGGATGGTGTGGCGGGGGAGGGGTAAGAATGACTGCAAGTTTTAATTCATGAGCGACCATCGGGAGGACACAACTGCAACTGCCACCCCTTCTGCAATCTTTTGGGACAACGATTTTCCCCAATAAATGTGTTGCATTATGACCCATTGATTACAAGTACTGTTTTTGTTTCGTGAGTGTTTAATTAGAACAGTGAAGCATTTTCCATCAGTTGTGGTAGCATGTATTGGCCTTGCTTACCTGGGCTGCAGGGATTGTGTCGAGCAATGCAGAGGGAGGCGTCTGTAGCGAACGCTAAACAGCGATGGTTACAGTCCTCAGCTGTATGGGTTGGCTTGGTTGGGAAGAGACCAAACTGCGAAGTCATCAGTCTCATTAGCGAAGGACGGGGAAGGAAGTCGGCCATCCCCTTTCAAAGGAACCATCACGGCATTTGCCTGGAGCGATTTAGGGAAATCATGGAAAACCTAAATGAGGATGGCCGGACGTGGGATTGAACCGTCCTCCTCCCGAATGCGAGTCCAGTTTGCTAACCACTGCGCCACCTCGCTCGGTCCTCAGCTGTATGTTTACAGGTAATACACTTATTAAATTCCTCTCTGTCCAGCACCAGCATCTCTTGAGTTAAACATATTTCCTGCAAAAAAGAAAAGAAAAAAAGGGTAGTACCTTCCACCCCACCCTTCTTTCTGTCGGTTTGTAGGTGAATGGTAGAGGATGAGTACATCTGCCACTAGTTTCGATTCGTATTGTGTATTTTTTCACCAGAAGCAGAACACCAGTTGTATGGCATCGTCAATTTTTGAGCTGTACTGCGATTTTAGAAACTCCTCGTGTAGCTCTATGCATATAGTTGTGTAATTAGAACCGATCTTTATGATTAATTACCTAATTAGAACCGCTCTGTACTTTTGTTTCCCATAAAGTATACTAACCTACCCTTCGTCTCCTGAATCTGTGTAGTTTCTAAGTGTTGGAGTGGGGGAGTGCACTTTGGCTTTATGCCCATAAGGACCAGGGTTTGAATCTCGGAAAGGGCACCGTCCATTTTGATTTCCCGCCAATTTTAGGGTGGAGTGTGAGATGGGTCATCAGCACAGCCCTGCGACAAAGAAATTCCCGCCGAAATTCGAAATTCCCGCTAATTGGGTAGGTGGGGGACGGCGAGAAGGTGGGGTGTGGAAGTGGGAGGGGCTGAGGAAAACACTAGACGTCATCTGGGGGTGAGGGTGAGTGGAGATTGAGCGTGGGTGGATGGGGGTGAATAATTGATCAATTTATTTAGTTTGCATATCAATTTGATATCAAAGTTGTCCTCACACCACCAACTCCTTTTTACTGAGGTGGTCCAAGAGATTCTCGATTGGGTTTAAATCTGGGGATTTTGGAGGCCAGGTTAGTGTATTAAACTCATCCAAGTGCTCTTCGAACCACAAACGTACAGTGCGTGCTATGTGACGCAATGGTAGATGCCACAGTGCTGAGGAAAAGACAAAGTAGATGAATGCGTGTACATGGTCCCCAGGGAAGAATGCATACTTTTGTTGATTCGTTGTGCCTTCCAGAATGATGTGGTCAGTCAGCGAATGCAACAAAAATATCCTTCCGACCATAATGTTCATTCCCCCGGCTTGGACCCTTACGATTGTTGCAGGGCTATGCACGTCAACGGTCATATATCCGATGCAGCATAAAATACGATTCATCTGAAAAAACGACCTGTCGACACTCAATGGACGTCCAGTTGCGGTTCGTCGTCGCTGAACAGCAGTCATATGGGTGCTTCAACGAGTCGCCTGCTTCGGAGTCCCATACACAGCATCGTTCACTGTACAGTCGTTGGGAACGCACTCTTGGTAGCGCCTTGATTCATCTGGGTCGGTTGTTGCTCAACAGTTGCACTTCTGTTCACCCGTAAATATCTCCACAGCCGTCGTTCATCACTCATCTATAGCCAGTGGCGCACCATAGGTTCCTCGGAGGTGGTTTTGGATTGCGCCATTTTTGCTTGTATAGTGTACTTTAACCGTGGAGGTTGGTGCACAGCTTAAAAACTTTGCCGTCTTGGAAATGCTTCCACCCTTTGTCCGAAAGCCAATGATCGTGCCCTTTTGGACGTCCATAAATCGCGCCGTTTCCATTTTCCGACAATGACAGCATTGTTTTCCACGTCCCTCAACACGCTTTCTGTACCGTCCAATGCTAATGCTGCCACCTTCAGACTGTGACTGGTTGTTGCACGTTGACTTCGAACATAGGCAGCGGTCACATTAATGTGACAGGACCTCTAGGATGGCCTGATGATAGTACTTCGTTCAGAAATCAGTAGTCATTTGACAATATAAAAGTGTGACTGTAGATTAAGGCAAATACTACTTTTGCTCTCTGTATGCCTCTTTATGCACCGTAATTTCTCCTTATTCTCATGATCCTTACGCCAGATACACGATGGTGGCAGCAGAACAGTCGCACATTTAATGAGGAAAAAAAAACCTTATGTAAAATGAATGGATGAAAATGGGGAAGAAATGGCTTTAAATATTTTTGTTATTTACTCTTTCAGAACGAACTTTGTTGTAGAGCCCCTTTTTTTACGTGTGGTAATAAAAATTCATTTAGACAGAATTAAGCACATTTAAAATTACGTGAACTTTAGCAACCCTCTCATGCTGATAAATTCAAACTAACTGATTAATAACATTTATGACTTTGAAAATTATTTAAATTAAATTTTTTACGTATTTCGGCCTTGGCACCTATTTTCTAGTTGCAGTGGGTTTTTAAATATTTACTGAATTCTTTCCCGGCGTTAGCTATGGAACACAAGACTGTCTCTGTTAGCATAAAATGGTTAAATATTGCCAAGCCGACCTGAACGTCTAATTATCATTGACAAAACACACTTCACTATACGTTTAAGTTATTTGCTTTAGAAATGGAAAGAACCAACAGATTAACAACTTCAACGTTAATTATCCGCCTATGAATGCACAAATGTAAAACCAGTAATAAATTCAGTCAGCCTCAGGATCGCTGTAAAAGAAAAATATTTCGTAATTCACTGCTAATTTTACCTGCTCCCGATTTACGGGTTTGGTTAATTTTATAGCGGAACAATTTTTTAAATGTGCCGCCGCTGCAAATCGTTCGGTCGCGGCACAGCCTAGCAACACCAACTATAATCGCTAAAAATGCTGAAAATTCTTTAAAGAAATATTATAGATGACATGGGCAAGCTAATTTACATTAGTAATACACAATTTTGATAAATTATAATGCATTTAGACCATAACAATAATGTAAATTACACACCTTTATAATTTCTCCTCTAATGGCGGCTAAAGATAGATACAGACAAAAGAAGTCTACTCATTCATATAATGCTACGTCACAGGTTCCTCTCTCTCTCAGATCTCGAGGAAGACGACAAAGAATGCACATTATGTAGTGCTTTTTATGCTACTGCTGATTTTGAATATCTCTTTGTAATCTTACAACATTATTTTCCTCTGTGGCTATATTTTACATTTTTTCATCGCAGATATTAACATATTTCGTAATTACATTATGAGTATAGAAATATTACAATCATAAATACATCGAGAATATTATTACAGAAAATATTACAATAATAACAAATGTCCTTTATACAAAATTAAATAATATTTTTTGTTAAACAATTACAGTACATACGAATTGCTTCATAGCGGCGTATATAGTACAATTAAATGTCATTTCATTTTATTAATAGTGTGTGTGCTGCCAGGGAACGTTACATTGCCCCTTGGCAGCATTTGGCAAAGAGTTTCTATACTTTGACACAATGGTGCCAGTAACGTTCTTTACAATTCTGTTTTTTTTTATGGAATGGCTCTTTTAATTAGTCCCAGGGATATATATATGGCTCCCCCATTTGGGCGAAGACAGACAGGAAACCTGGGCAAAGCTGTGCCGGAGCCCAGCCATCTCAGTTGGTTCATGATTAATCTTGTCTCTTTAACAGTAATTCTTTTGAAATGATTTAGCAGTTTGTCATCAACGGTTACATAATATCACAGTCACATACAGTTCGACGAAAGTTTGTTGTGTGAGTTTAACAACTCGTAATTATCATTTTGCGATATACTGCAAGGTCACTTGTCCTAGGATATATCACTTAGTTTTTTGAAATCATTTAGTACAACGTCACTTTCATAATGTTCTCACTACCTACGTGTTACAAATCCATCTCCTACACTGGTTAGTGTTCATTTTCTCTCGTCAATTTACGGGTATACATAATAAGTGTTCAATGTTCGTCAAAAATCGCGTTCATTGATATGTTATGCGGTTTGTGTAAATATTTTGGAATATGTCAATAATGCTGTAGTTGGTGAGCGGTGCGGAGTGATTGTTGAGCGGCGCTCGGCGCGACGCGTCTGCTCCGTGTAGGTCACCGCCCCCGGTGTTGACAGCTACGGCGCGGAGAGGCGTGTGGCTGTCTGGTCTGCTACGGGTTGCTGCGGCCGCTGCATGGCTGAAGTAGCCGGATGCGCGTTGTATATCAGCTCGCCCGTGTGACATCTTCTTGCAGTGCTCCAGCAAACATGCAACAAGTTCACAAACAGTGTACTATCCTTATGGGCATTTTTCCTGCTGTGGGAAAGAACGCACACAGTTATTGGCAGTTATTATTCAGTAGGCCTTCACTAGTCTGGTTTGCACAATGTTTCGTTGTCACAGTAACGCGTTTTATGGGCACACAATATTTTTTCACCATGTCATGACTTGTCATTAGTCACACGCAAGTTTTCACCTTAGAACAAAATGTATCTCTGTAGTCAATGCGCTTTCCTGGCGTCCCTTGACACACAAAGAATATTTTTTTTTGTACACACGCACAGTACAAGTTATAGTTTGACACTAGCTTGGTCCACCGTGTATTATCGGCTCACTGTTCGTGTCGTGTTAGTTCCTTGTCCACTTGCACACACGGCGATGATACAGTTTCTTATTGCTGGTTCGAAACAACCTTCTGACGTATTGCTGCAGTTTTAACAGTCACTGTCTGTCTCTGCCACACAATACTGCACTTTTGTTTAAGTTTTTTCAGTTACAATGTCCGTTGCGCAATTTTTTGTAACAGCACATTCGTAACTTCTTTGTTCGCTCTTTACCAAGGTGTGTGATGATTGCGTACATGGTAACAAATATTAAAATTTCGTATTAGTTTGCCCAAAAATCATCTATATTTATATTCGAGTAGATTTTATTTGTGCATTCCAGCCGGATTCTGGCATATTGTTCAATAACTCCTTTGAAGATATGCCTCACTTTACTTGCAAGGTCCTACGTAACTACACTGTAGTCTCTGTAGGCTAAAATTGACTTGGACTGTACCAGGCTAGCTCTTTTTACTGATTCGATCTGCACATGCTTCAATTGAAGCTTCTTTGTGCGTAACTTTGCGTTACTTAAATTTGCAATAAGTTTGCCTCCCATGGTGCCCTCGGGTCACTACTGGGTGCATTACTCTCTTTGATAATACTGGTTTGAAAATAAAGTTCTCATTTTTCTCATATTATTAATATTATTCCGGGTTCGAACCTGTCAATCTGGCAGCTACACACACACACACACACACACACACACACACAGATATATATATATATATATATATATATATATATATATATATATATATATATATATATATATAATAGAAAAGACTGTACCAAGAAATATTTCAAGTTTGACACACATATAGAATATTATGCAGTACACAAACTAATCACTACTAAAATGTTCCTCCTGACTGATCTCTGTCACAATTTAACACTACAAATAATTGCACTAATCAGGTTATGTGTGCAGACATTTAGAGCATGTTTAAGCTAACACTAATTAAAAAGAAGACATAACACAAATAGTCATAAACAAAAGAGAAAGTCAATCATATTCTTATAACTAAATACTTCTACAGTAGGATATTATCTCTACAGATCACACATCATCAATGTTCATTCATTTCCAAAAGAATGGTGTACCTTTTTACACGTAACACATAGGACTATTATTCGTTACTGTAGGAATATTTTCACATCCTTACGCAGATATAGTCCCTGTACTCTCCCTGATTGGGGATCTGCTAAGAGATAGCTACTATTTCCTTCTTGGACCAAGGAATGGAGTATGAGGCTCGACAGTAGGTTTTGTGAGGCTTCACCTCGATATTGTATTGATATCCCTTAACAATTCCTGGTCGTTCTGAAAATACATCTGCATAGCCAGATAATAACTGTACCAAATCCTGCTGTTGCACTGAGTTCAAATTTTCGGACTGTGAAACTTTGTTCACAAGTGCGTCCACATTTGCTTTTAATTGATCACCTTGTACGTCTGGATAATAGAGATTTTGTCCTAGAGAATGATTGTCTCAATGTAGTATCCACTGATTCCTACATTTTATGTTAATAGCATTACAATTAGGCACATTTACCTCTTCAGATCTGAGCATGGACAATTCTATCCTCCTACCCGTGTTCATCAAACTTAATTTTCCCCGAGGAAGGTCGATTACTGCGTCCCTTTCTCTCAAAAAATCTACCCCCAAATTGCAGGCTACCTTTAAACCCTTTACTACCAGGAACGAGCACGCTATGGCTTCTCCCCCTATATACATCTCTACCCGCACTTGGAGTTAAATTGTTTGTCGCTGTGCACTGATGGCTCCAGTGACTTTGCAATTGTTCACAGGAAAAGTCAGCATACGCTTTTCTTTCCCCAGTACTCTAAATAGGTCCATACTCATGTCACTGACAGTAGCACCTGTATCTACGATTGCTTGCACATCAATATTGTTAATTTTGATCTCTATTACCGCTTGTACTTTGTGCTCCTTTATGCACATGGGTAGTTCAGTTATTAATTCATGTCCCATCTGTACCCCGTCATTATACCTGAGGATACAGATTTCCGATGTTTTGTTCTGTGTCGGGCTACTCTCACTCCAAACCTCAGCCGACGATGGAGAGCGAATCTCGGCTGAATCTAGTTTGTTGGATTATTACTGGTGGATGGGTGTGGCTGCTCTGTGTCACTGACCTCCACTATGTGTAAGTTGTGTTGCGTCGGCCGCCACGATTGCGCAATTGGCGCATTTTGTGGTGGCGGTCGGTTATTGTCATATCTTTCACTGTTTTGCCGGTCCGGACTGGGCCTCTGATTCTGTGGCCAAGTTCGGTTTGCATCGTTGTAGGTATTGGTGTTCCACGGCCCCCTGGCATTTTTCCATCTACTGTTGCTTGGTGGGCCTGTTTCATATCGGTCATCGAACCTCCTTTTCCGGTCATTGTTCACCGGCGGACTATTGCCGTTCCGGTCTCTACCTCTATTCCCGTTTTGTACATAATCTTGTCTCCTATTGTTACCTCCGCCGTTTCCTTTATTTGGTGGAGGCGTGTTATTTCGACCATTTCTGTAACCGTTTCCGTTACTTCTAGCCTGTTCAGAGGCTGCCTTAACATCCTCCTGAATCAGGTCAATTGAGTCCAGAACAAACAACAAATGTTCCATGTCGTTCTCCGGTACGTGTCTTTACACATCGGCAAGTGTGATTTCAAAATCTGATCAAATCGTCCCAGTAACGGGTCTTATTAATGTATTTCTGAAAATATTTTCGCAAATTGCCTAATCGTGGAGAATACGGCTCTGGATTATATACCTCTTTCCGTAATCTCTCCTGAATACATGTTGACCAATATTTGGCCAAGAATGCCTTTTCAAATTGCTCGTATGTGTCGCAACTGTCAGCTGCTTCGGTTGCCCACAATGCAGCATCTCCTTGTATGTAAGACCTAACGTACTGTATTTTCTGTGTATGACTCCAAACACTAGGCAAAATGTTTCTAAATCCCTTCATAAATACTACAGGGTGAACAGATTTCTTCTCCGTTGTAAAGATCTGAAACTGTCAATTCTTAATCAGGCTTTCTTCAATCACTATTTTGGAGTGACATTTGTTTGTTTTGCTAACATTGGTTGCCTGTTCTGTCTCGCAGTCGCAATTTTTCACTGATGTATTTATATGCCTATCATTGTTCGACCTGGCTGGCATCACACACGCCTTTGCGTCGCAGTGCAACAAGCTGTTTTCCAGCTCCGTAAGACGACGGTTGACATTCCGCTGCCGCAGTGGAATGTCAGTGCGCTCCGCCCTCGTGCAACAAGCTATTTTCCAGCTCCGTAAGACGACGGTTGACATTCCGCTGCCGCAGTGGAATGTCAGTGCGCTCCGCCCTTCTTAGGTCCTGCACTTCCGCACTCGAGCCCTGTGCGTCGCCGTGCAACAAGCTGTTTTCCAGCTCCGTAAGACGACCGTTGACATTCCGCTGCCGCAGTGGAATGTCAGTGCGCTCCGCCCTCATGCAACAAGCTGTTTTCCAGCTCCGTAAGACGACGGTTGACATTCCGCTGCCGCAGTGGAATGTCAGTGCGCTCCGCCCTTCTTAGGTCCTGCACTTCCGCACTCGAGCCCTGTGCGTCGCCGTGCAACAAGCTGTTTTCCAGCTCCGTAAGACGACCGTTGACATTCCGCTGCCGCAGTGGAATGTCAGTGCGCTCCGCCCTCGTGCAACAAGCTGTTTTCCAGCTCCGAAAGACGACGGTTGACATTCCGCTGCCGCAGTGGAATGTCAGTGCGCTCCGCCCTCGTGCAACAAGCTATTTTCCAGCTCCGTAAGACGACGGTTGACATTCCGCTGCCGCAGTGGAATGTCAGTGCGCTCCGCCCTTCTTAGGTCCTGCACTTCCGCACTCGAGCCCTGTGCGTCGCCGTGCAACAAGCTGTTTTCCAGCTCCGTAAGACGACCGTTGACATTCCGCTGCCGCAGTGGAATGTCAGTGCGCTCCGCCCTCGTGCAACAAGCTGTTTTCCAGCTCCGAAAGACGACGGTTGACATTCCGCTGCCGCAGTGGAATGTCAGTGCGCTCCGCCCTTCTTAGGTCCTGCACTCCCGCACTCGAGCCCTGTGCGTCGCCGTGCAACAAGCTGTTTTCCAGCTCCGTAAGACGACGGTTGACATTCCGCTGCCGCAGTGGAATATCAGTGCGCTCCGCCCTCATGCAACAAGCTGTTTTCCAGCTCCGTAAGACGACGGTTGACATTCCGCTGCCGCAGTGGAATGTCAGTGCGCTTCGCCCTTCTTAGGTCCTGCACTTCCGCACTCGAGCCCTGTGCGTCGCCGTGCAACAAGCTGTTTTCCAGCTCCGTAAGACGACGGTTGACATTCCGCTGCCGCAGTGGAATGTCAGTGCGCTCCGCCCTCGTGCAACAAGCTGTTTTCCAGCTCCGTAAGACGACGGTTGACATTCCGCTGCCGCAGTGGAATGTCAGTGCGCTCCGCCCTTCTTAGGTCCTGCACTTCCGCACTCAAGCCCTGTGCGTCGCTGTGCAACAAGCTGTTTTCCAGCTCTGTAAGACGACGGTTGACATTCCGCTGCTGCAGTGGAATATCAGTGCGCTCCGCCCTCATGCAACAAGCTGTTTTCCAACTCTGTAAGACGACGGTTGACATTCCGCTGCCGCAGTGGAATGTCAGTGCGCTCCACCCTCGTGCAACAAGCTGTTTTCCAGCTCCGTAAGCCGTAAGACGACGGTTGACATTCCGCTGCCGCAGTGGAATGTCAGTGCACTCCGCCCTTCTTAGGTCCTGCACTTCCGCACTCGAGCCCAAGCCTTTGGCCTCAATCGCGGCGTGCACCTTCTCGTCTATTGTTTAATAAAGGTCGGTGTCTTTTGCCTCTAACTAGTTCGTAAATTCCTTTTCAATTTTGTTTACCTGTTCGGACATATTTTGCTCTATTGCTTGACTTGTGTCAATTTGTCCATCCTGTTAGCCAGTACACTGATTTCATCCACGATACTGGCGTTAGCCACCTGGATATCATCTACTCTTTCGCTCAGTTCTTGCACCGCTTTGGGTATGGTTTCATAGCTTTGTCTCAAACTAACAATCTCACTTTGCATAGCTTCCAAAGATTGCATTAACTGCAAGTCTCTCTCATGCTGGCATCGACCACGCTCTGCTCGTTTAGCATCGCGTTCAGTTTCTCGTTCTGCATGCATAGCATCACGTTCTCTATCGCGTTCTGCTTGCATACGTGCAAATTCAGCTACCAATCTCTGGTCACGCTCTGCTTGTTCATGCACAAACGTAGCTTGGAAATTGAGCATGCGCTCGAACATAACTCTTAATGATTGCACTTCTGACACCTCACCACTCTCTGGTCCGTGTCTAGTGCTTGTGGGTGGCACAGTACTTCTACTTTCAACTGAATCTCTGGCTGGCAGTGGCAACATTTCTTGCCCTTCTGCCCCCAGATTCTCACATTGTACTTCCTGAACTACGCCACTAACATTACTTTGTGACCCACTTTCTAACTCGGTATCACTGCTTGCTAACTGTTGTTCATTATCCATGTTTATATTTTTCTGGCTACGCAATCTAACCACAGTCAACAAAAGAAACAAAATCTGAACTAAATATCCTAACACTCAGGTTTCACTGACATAATCACACAAGAAATGGTCATTTGTTGAAACACATTTTTTGACTAACTACTCAAATGTCCTGTTATTTAAAAAAAAACACTAACAATAAGCACACCACTAATGATCCGAGAACACCGCACTGAGGCTACTTTACTACCCACAGGACAACTACACTGTAGCTTTACGTTTTGGTGATCTATCTTGGGTGCAGCTGCCCTGTGGTATTGTGGTAGGTAATTAATTTTCAGCTTGCCTCTGGGTATATAGTGTTCTCATGCAAAAAATCATATACAAGTATTACCACACAGTATTGGTTAGGCAATACATACAATACATTAAAAAGTTATTAATTGTTCTCCAACAAAGTTCGACTACAATAATTCCGTAATTATCTCATGGGTATTTTGTGGCCACTGTTTATTCGAGGCCCCGCGTTGTTGGGCGCCAGTTTGATGAGAAAAAAAATATTTATTATGTAAAAATGAATGGATGAAAATGGGGAAGAAATGGCTTTAAATATTTTTGTTATTTACTCTTTCAGAACGAACTTTGTTGTAGAACCTCTTTTTTACGTGTGGTAATAAAAATTCATTTAGACAGAATTAAGCACATTTAAAATTACGTGAACTTTAGCAACCCTCTCATGCTGATAAATTCAAACTAACTGATTAATAACATTTATGACTTTGAAAATTATTTAAATTAAATTTTTTACGTATTTCGGCCTTGGCACCTATTTTCTAGTTGCAGTGGGTTTTTAAATATTTACTGAATTCTTTCCCGGCGTTAGCTATGGAACACAAGACTGTCTCTGTTAGCATAAAATGGTTAAATATTGCCAAGCCAACCTGAACGTTTAATTATCATTGACAAAACACACTTCACTATACGTTTAAATTATTTGCTTTAGAAATGGAAAGAACCAACAGATTAACAACTTCAACGTTAATTATCCGCCTATGAATGCACAAATGTAAAACCAGTAATAAATTCAGTCAGCCTCAGGATCGCTGTAAAAGAAAAATATTTCGTAATTCACTGCTAATTTTACCTGCTCCAGATTTACGGGTTTGGTTAATTTTATAGCGGAACAATTTTTTAAATGTACCGCCGCTGCAAATCGTTCGGTCGCGGCACAGCCTAGCAACACCAACGATAATCGCTAAAAATGCTGAAAATTCTTTAAAGAAATATTATAGATGACATGGGCAAGCTAATTTACATTAGTAATACACAATTTTGATAAATTATAATGTATTTAGACCATAACAATAATGTAAATTATACACCTTTATAATTTCTCCTCTAATGGCGGCTAAAGATAGATACAGACAAAAGAAGTCTACTCATTCATATAATGCTACGTCACAGGTTCCTCTCTCTCTCAGCTCTCGAGGAAGACGACAAAGAATGCACATTATGTAGTGCTTTTTATGCTACTGCTGATTTTGAATATCTCTTTGCAATCTTACAACATTATTTTCCTCTGTGGCTATATTTTACATTTTTTCATCGCAGATATTAACATATTTCGTAATTACATTATGAGTATAGAAATATTAAAATAATAAATACATCGAGAATATTATTACAGAAAATATTACAATAATAACCAACGTCCTTTATACAAAATTAAATAATATTTTTTGTCAAACAATTACAGTACATACGAATTGCTTCATAGCGGCGTACATAGTACAATTAAATGTCATTTCATTTTATTAATAGTGTGTGTGCTGCCAGGGAACGTTACACACAGACGACTCTGAATAGAGGCTCGCTAAATGTAAATAACACTTTCACGAGGTGTGTGTGTTGTTTCTTCCACTGATTCCCATGAAAGATCCCACAACATTTGTGTTACAGTTTCATATGGACTAAACTGACCTGTTATGATTCTAGCAGCGCTTTTCTGAATTAGATGAATGTCCACTGTCGTGCTTACTTGATAAAGACTCCATTCACGTGAAAAATGCTCTAGACTTGGCCGCATTAGCGTCTTGTCTGCCTATGACTGAAATTAAGACCATGAACTATAACTTAAAGAACAGTGCCTTTCATTTAATATAAAAATATGGAGACCACTGAACGTGAACATTAAAATATAAACCATTATTTGTACAGCTTACTGAAAAAGAGCTTTATTCCAGTTACCTATTATTCTAACCTTTACGTATCTGATGCCGTAAAAGTGTTACACATTTGACGACTATGTTACAGAACACAGTTTTTGGGGACAGACTGCAAAAACGTGCAACGAAGAGCCGCTATGCAGCGTAATAAGGAACCCACAGTGGAAACTATCACACAGTATGTACTTGAATAACCGGTCAGCTAATATGATAATTGAAAGGATGGAAAGTTAGGTTTCAACAATCTGTCGGCAACGAGGTCAATCAAGACGGAGAACATATCAATATTGTAGAAGGAAATTGATGTAGGGTCAATCGCCATCATATCTCTCTCCGTCAAGAGGAGGAGGAGAAGGTGGAGGAGGAGGGATTAGCGTTTAACGTTTCATCGACAATGAGGCCATTAGAGACGGAGCACAAGGTCGGGTTAGGAAAGGATGGGAAAGGAAATCGGCCGTGCCATTTCAAAGGAACAATCCCGGCATTCGCCTGATTCGCGATTTAGGGAAATCACGGAAAATCTAAATCAGGATGGCTGGATGCTGTTTTGAATCGTCGTCCTCCGGAATGCGAGTCCAGTGTCTCCGTCAAGAACAGTACATGGGCATTAAGACAGGATACTTCAGATGTATAACGTATGTTGTTTTGTGATGAAGCCACATTTACTAATCATAGCCAGGTGCACTTAAGATCTGTTGACAATCACCGTTAGCTTCGCCAGGTGGAACGTCAGCGCCTATGGAGTGCAAACGTGTGGTGTGGGATAGTGAACTATCAGCTCATAGGCCCGTGTTTTATAGACAGAACACTGAGCGCGCACAAGGTTCGCAGCCTCCTAACAGAAGATGTTACTCTGCAAACTGGGAAGAACCTGTGGTGCCAAGATGATTTCTCTCCAGACCATAGTGCACGAAGTACTTACTACAGCATGTCTTCACGAACTGTTTCCAGATCATTGGATTAGACGTAGAGGACCTGTACCTTGGCCAGCCAGTTACCCGGATTTGACGACTGCAGATTTTTTCTGAGGGGAAAACTGAAAGACGCTCTCTACCGGGACATACCAACTATATCCGAAGATATGCAACGATGTATTATTGCAGCCTGCTCGGACATCTCTACTGAAATGCTAGCACGTGTGCAGTAGTCGTTCCGTACCACACTGGAAGCAAGTACTGCCGTTGCTGGTGGTTATTTTGAACACATCCTGTGATGGTTAATTGCCTCGTTACTGGTCAGAATCCACATAACTAGTGTATCCACTTGTGTTGTTCTTTAGTGTGTGCTACCACAGGTGTTGTGCAAGTGTCGAAGTGGGAACTCCTAAAAGACTAGCACTACAATCTTACAACAAACACCACTGATATTCAAATTTACACTGCTTTTAGTCTGTCAGTCTCAATAGCCAGTGTTCCGTTTAAAACAATATATGTTTGCACAAAAATCACATTTTCCAAGTAAAATTACAATCTGTTTGTTGTCTAACAGCATGAGCCCCTGACTACCTATCAATTCTGTGTAAAACCGCACATGAATAGCATCTTCCATTTCCGAAGTATTTACAGTGCAAGATTTAGGGAATCCACTGTGTATATGTGAAAGACATTCCACTTAAGACTGATCGAGCAGAATTGGTACATTTTGCAGGTGATACTGGTGCTATAACACATCCTGTTAGAGGGAACGCAGCAGAAGAGATTCTTAACGACATCTTTTCCTAAAATTATTACATGGTTCTCTGCAAATAATTTGTCTCTACATTTTGAGAAAATATTCAGTTCTGTATAAGAAATCGAATCACATGAACAACTGCTGTACCACATGAGGGGATGTCAGTAAATGAGGTAGAATGTTCCAATTTTTTGGGTGTACATCTTAATGAAGACTTGTAGTGTATGAAGCATATTACTGAGCTGCTCAAATTACAGCTTGTTTCGCTCTTCGTATAACTGCTAATCTTGGAAAAAAAAAACGAATCAGCTGCCTGATATATTTTGCTCATTTTCACTTAATAATCTTCTATGAAACAGTTTTCGAAGGGTGACTCTTCACTTAGGAAAAAAAGTACTGATTGCACAAAAAGGAGCAATAAGAGTAATATGTGTTTACCTCCGGTCGTTATGTTGGTACTTCTTCAATGAGTTAGGCATTTCAGTTGCATCCACGATAGATATAATAGCTAACGAAATTCTTCAGAAATAATTCATCACAATTTGAGAAGAATAGCGATTCCCATCCCACCAATTCTAGAGGAAAGAAAGATCTTTACTACCTATTATTAAAACTGTCAGTTGCTCAGAAACGACTTCAATATGATGCAGGAAAAAATATGGAGATTGTGCCAATAAGGTAAAATGCCTGAGTAAGTTTTAAATCTAAAGTTTGTAAGTAGGCTGTTTAGGTTTTCTTATTGGTAACGCCACGTAGCGCTCTGTATGAAAATCACTGGCTGTGCTGTGTACAGTCTGTGGCCAGTTTGCATTGTTGTCTGCCATTGTAGTGTTGGGCAGCTGGATGTTAACAGCGCATAGCGTTCGGCAGTTGGAGGTGAGCCGCCAGCAGTGGTGGATGTGGGGAGAGAAATGGCGGAGTTTTGAAATTTGTAAATCTGGATGTGATGAACTGCTATGAATATTATGATTTTTCAACACTATTAAGGTAAATACGTTGTTTGTTCTCTATTAAAATCTTTCATTTGCTAGCTATGCCTATCAGTAGTTAGTGCCTTCCGTAGTTTGAATCTTTTATTTAGCTGGCAGTAGTGGCGCTCGCTGTATTGCAGTAGTTCGAGTAGCGAAGATTTTTGTGAGGTAAGTGATTTGTGAAACGTATAGGTTAATGTTAGTCAGGGCCATTCTTTTGTAGGGATTTTTGAAAGCGAGATTGCGTTGCGCTAAAAATATTGTGTATCAGTATAAGCCCAGTCGCGTATATAATTTTTCAAAAGGGGACGTTTCATATGTCGACCCTTAGCTGAGGATACCTCACTGGAATCTACTGATTTTTTCTTGTAGTTTGTGTAATTAGTGTAGCTTTTGTTTATTGCTAGTGTGTAATTATAGAGAGAATTTCCTTTGTAGTTGTAGTTTTTCATTGTTGTACAGTAAAACAGTTGTGGCATGCATGTAGATTTGCAGCAAGTATTTCGCAGCTGCGCTTGCAATTAACTAGATATTATTTTCAGTGCTATGTTAATGTGTTCTCTTATTTTTGCTCTTCAAATTGTGTTTTTCTGTGTTGTCGTGTGAAATATTGTGACAATAATGGCGTGTGAAAAACGTAATACTAGGCTCCAAAGTAAACTGAGAAATGACAGTGAAGACGAAAGCAGTGTGTTAGCGCCACCGTGTAATGAATTAACTAATGTTCAACATAGTAATTGGTAATTGTGCATAGGGAAATGGAGCGGGCGGCAAACAATGGCGTAGGCAGTGAAACAATTAGTGAACAGGGAAGCATTATCGATCGATCGCTCGGCAACAGCTCGCCTCAGGAATCCGAAATGACAGGACACAATTTTGCAAATACTGTAGATTCAGGTTTTGCGTCCTCACCGTTTTCTCAAATAAGTCAAGACACATTTTCTGCTTGTCAAAATGTGAATGTTGCCGGTGCAAATGCACTGCCGAAAAGCGTAGAGGAACAGATTCCAGACACTAATGCGTTGTTATTACAGCTAATGCAACAAATGGAACAAAATCAGAGACAAACACAGCAAAAGCTTCAAAAGTTAGACACAATGGAACAACACCAGAGACAAACACAGCAAAAGCTTCAAAAGTTAGACACAATGGAACAAAATCTTCAAAAGTTAGACACCACACTTGAACAAACACGTGAAGATTTAACTACTGAGTTACATAAAATCGAATTGAAATGTCAAAAAGTCTGTAATGACGTAAAAACACAAATTTGTGAGCATTTCCAACCTATTTTTTCGCGTCATGAAAATGCATTACAGAATCACGAAGCAGCCATAAAAGAACTGCAAACTATTGTTCATGAAAATCACGACACCTTGCAAGCTAAAATTGACTCAGTTGCATCTACCGATTCGGTTATGCAACTTGAAAAAACTCAGGAAAACTTAAAGGACACAGTAGATACGATTTCAACACAAATGGTCACTCTGAAACTTGGTTCAGAAAACCACACAGAGGAAATAATTTCACTAACGGATAAAGTAGCCGAACTTTAAGATCAGTTCACTAACTTATCTACAAAGGTAGATGATGATCTGAATGACACAAGACCTGTAGCCATCACTGACACAGAAGAGTATGAACAAATTAACAAATTCAAACAAAATCAGAAGCAAATTAATACGCAACGCAAAAGAGAAATCCGGGAAGTACAAGATCAGTTGGCACAAGTAATACGAAAATTACATATTTCAGAGGACACACGCGCTCCAACACGGAACAACCACAAAATAATAACACAGGACACTTCGGAAATTATGAAAGAAATGGTAAGGCACACCGAATTTTGAGATGGAACCGCCGAAACGACGTAACAATGACCGACATGTGACTCGCCGACATGATGATTTTGACTATAGGCTGTTCATTACTACACGTAAATTCAAAACATTTAAGAATTCTGGCAACGACATTCATCCACGAGCATGGCTTCATCAATTCTCTCATTTTTTTCCTCCCAACTGGTCGTTAGAGCACAGATTAGAATTTATGTGTGGCTACTTAGAGAATGAACGAGCTGAAAGAATGCGATCGGCCATTCACGATTGTCACAGTGAAGGAGAATTTTACCATGCGCTCCTCTCAGCATATTGGTCTCAAGCTACACAAGACCGAGTAAAACATAGCATCATGATGATGAAACACTTTGAACAATCTGAATTTTCCAGTCTTGTCAAATATTTTGAAGACATGTTGCACAAGAATCAGTACCTGTCAAACCCATACAGCCCCTCAGAACTCATCCGCATTTGCTTAATCCAATTACCTGAACATTTGCGACAGATTATTTTGGCAGGACGTTGCAAGGACGACATTGAAGGTTTTCAGGGGCTCTTATAAGAACTGGAAATTGACACTGACAATCGCGGAACGCGAAAACAGGAGCATAAGAATTACAGGTGACATAGGTCACAATTCCGTGACGACAGAAACAATAACTGGGCACGACAAGTCTATTCTTACAACGCAAATCGTGACCAAAACATACACCACCCATATGACAACCACTGGCAGAGTAATAATAGTTACAGAGAAAGATCGCATTTCCGTAGTAATGAATATGACAGAGATTACCATAGAAACAGACAATATGGGAACAAAAACAATTATTATCAAGGGAGACAGAATAACTTCATACGAAACAGTTCAGCGCGCAGTTACGATTCAGGAAGAAATTCCCCACCACGTGACTGGCAAGAAAGAAACTATGGAATCTACCGACATGATGACAGACGATATAATCGTAACGACAAACCTGAATTGCATCAGAACTGGCGAGCTTCAAACAGGGCAAGGCCTTCTCGTCAAGGTGAATTTGTAGAAGTTAGGTCTCCTAATCCCAATAACGACGCACGCCAACAAAGAGATAGCAGACAATGACCCGCACCGCAGGCAGCCACGTGCGCCAGCTGGCTCAGAGAAAAATAACATAGACGCTAACATTGAGAAAAATTCCAGTATTCTTTACCGTCGTATACCGTATGATAATTGTGTTCAAGTTGAAACTCTGTGTACTAGGAAGAGTAAAGGTTTACACAACATTTCACATGTAAAACCGTTTATTGAAAGATAATCTGCATTTTAACTTTGTCCTTGACATAAAACTTTTCACTTCACATTTCTAGTATGCATTGTCAGACTTAGAAACTGTTACCATGCAACAATGTTTGAAGTTAAATATCCAATCAAGAAACAAGAGAACTTATTTAAACAGAAATTACGAATGCATTGTTATAGTGAACAGACGTCACAGTGTTATTGTTTGTGTACATTCTTGCTTGTTAGTTGCACGATTACGTAACGACTATAAGGCTTACATATTTAGAACATATACTGGTACTGCTAATGAGATTTTAATGCAACATTTTGGTTTACTTGAAAATACATTCTGGACTTAAAGTACTTTCTGTGAGATACAAGATGACACAGTGCTTAGTTTATGTGACAGCTACACGATTGTATCACGACGCTACTAATTAGTGACAATTTACAATGTTGCTTTTGCGTTGTTTCTGTTTCATATCTGCACAGTTTTTCTGAATTATTCTGGAAAGTAAAACATGTTTTAGTAGTAACTTTTGTGGTATAGCTACAATGAGACAGCCTTTTCTGTAGCACAACAATACGTTACAGCACAGTACTTTCTTCATCACGGCAATAAGCGTAATAACTAAGATATCTATACGCAAAGCATTTAACCTTGGTTTATCATGAGGTAAGTACATTGACTTTTGCGGAACTTAGCTTTCGGAGGACGATAACTGCGACACTTCCACAGAGATTATCTTACAACAAGACGCACAGTTTAGGGCTACAGTACACATATTTGAGTGATTAATTTTGTACTTAAATCATTTATTTTTAAAGATATTTGAAGTACAATGATACAAAGGTTTTCCGTGATACATTTCATTCCATTGCTGTAATCTGTAACACCTGAGGGTATAATTACATTAATCCTCATGGGGGTACACGGTTATTTTGTGTACCATGTGTGTGCCAAGCACAAGGAGCCCTAGCTAATATGGTATTTGCTTATACAACTTTACACATCGGTACCATATTTCTCCAACACAGAATTACACAGCTACCTGATTATTTAACAGAGAAACAAACATTTTTTTACTACATCAGTGGCACAAGTTTACGCAATTACACAGTTGGGTAACTTCACACTAAGAAATGGTATTTTGTCTGTACTTTGAGAACTGTTCACATTTTTTCGGAACAATTGTGATACTATGAGAGCTTTGCATGAGGTATTTGGTATGGGATCATGATTTTTAAAGTATGTTTGAGGCAGATGACACTTTTGACATGAGCAGAGAATTTTTTTTAGGTTTTGAAATTATTGGAGGAAGCTACGACGATTTTGAGATTTGACTGAGGTGTTATGATGTTATTATTACGATGACTATGTGTATTATGCTGTTGCGGTATGTTTATGATCAATAAGCTGATGCTATATGAGTTATTTGAGTATGCTACGTATCTGTTATGATGAAATATTGAAGAAGTGTCGACGAATAAGGTAAGGAATAATGAGTAGTGGTTAGGGACTCTGGTTTGTGAAAAAGGTTGTTGGAAACCAAGAATCGTACTTTAAGAGTTATGAAGTGTATGTAAATGCGTGAATGTATTACAATGCCAACGAAAATTTTTTGGACTCTGTTATATCAATAGGATTTTGTTTCTACAGATTTGTAACGCAAATTCTTGACCTGTGAAATATTTTTATATGAGACTGTCACTGTAGCGGAAACTGCTGTCGTAAATATTTCGGTAAGAAAGTTAAGTGACCACCTTCACATAATGCGTCGTGGGCAACCAGCTGCGCGACAGACGCCTGGAAAAAAGCCATTAGTGTGTGCCTTTTCAGTGGCACAGGTACAAAAAAAAGAGAGGCCATTATCCTCGCTATTGACATTCCTTTATAGAAAGCATCGCAAATACGACACGCTCAAACTTGAAAACAGATGATTATACTGTGGAGCTCTTAATTTATGATATTTACTAAAATGCCTAATGAAACGATGAGAAACATTTCACGGCTATTGTCTTGATAGTTGAGAGAAATGCCATATGGCTTGCTTTATGTATTTATTTACTCATTTTGTTTAATATCTAGTTTCTAGCTGCAGCAGCATTGGTTAAAATAAAATTTAATAGATGTACTAATATAAATATTTTATGCCTACAGATCCAGTAAATAATTTTATGATCTATTAAAAAAACGAAAGCGCATAAAAAGACATTTCCCTTCACAGGAATTGCATAAGGAATTTTCTTTTCAACTACGTGGTAATTTTTTTGGTAGTATAACTTCTTGTAGTGCACCACTTTAATTACATAGACATTAAGATGTGAATATACATTTCCCTTGTCTACATTGTTGTCTTTAATGTAATATTTTTTCTGATGAGCTATGTCATGTTCAGATATAAGTTATTGCATTTGCTGCTGCTGTTTGCCAGGCATAGTGCTACTAAATTTCACTTTGTATTACTCTGTTAAGCTAGTTTTACTACTGATTTATTTTTCTTGTTGCTGCACATTGGCTCATATTAGTTGTAATGTTGCATTGCTTGGTAATTTAGATTTACTGTAGCTTGCTTTGCAATTTTCCATTTTTTTGTCATTGCTGTTTGTGTTAATTGTTTTGTGCTGCTGCATTGCCTCGTCCCTTAGTTTAGCATCTGAGCTCAGTAGATTTAAGTTAGCTTAAGAGGGGGTAGCCTATAAGAGAATGAGTTGCGATGAATTTGAAGAAATGCACTGAGAGGCTATACGGGAAAAGTGCAGAAATCAGGTATAGATAGGACTTTTTGGAAATAATGAAGAACAAAGGGAGATCTCCGAGAAGTAAAGAAAGTTTTGTTTGCAAAATACTGCTGTAAAACAAACCCTGTCCTTTCCTTGTGTTATCCCACTATGTGTTTGTGTACCCTTGCGTATTTATGTTCTTCCTGTCTTTATATGTTTATCTGATAAGACTTATGTTGTAGAATTTTTCTAATACTCAGCTACATGACCTATGATGAGGAATACTGTTATCCTCAAATATAATTTGTATTGATAATATGTTATTTACTTTGTAAAGATGTTAGACATTATTAATTCTGTTCTGTTTTAATGCTCATGTGTGAAGTTGATGTTTCAATAATTATTCTGATCTTTTATGTATTTACTTATGTCATAATTCCTGTAACACTGATGTATATGTTTATTTCTATTCTTTTGTAAAGCCCCTATTACTACAAATGTTATCTGTATTATTATGTTTTTAATGATGTATTTTGTACCGTTGTTATTGTATTCTTATGTTATAAAATTGTAATTGATACCAGTTCATCATATTATTAACTTGTTAGTTACATTTCGCTACACACGTTTCTGTTGATGTATATGTTTATTTCTATTCTTTTGTAAAGCCCCTATTACTACAAATGTTATCTGTATTATTATGTTTTTAATGATGTATTTTGTACCATTGTTATTGTATTCTTATGTTATAAAATTGTAATTGATACCAGTTCATCATATTATTAACTTGTAAGTTACATTTCGCTACACACGTTTCTGTTGGTCATAGTATATGGACAATATGTGAGAAGTAGGGACTGTTAGTGTTTGCACGTGTGTTAATAATTCAGCAAGGGACTGGATAGCAGCATTGCTGGTTCTAAGGACAATTCCAAAAACTTTGTGAGTGCACAAGTGGTGGTTATGGACTTGCTATATTATCCGCAAGACTCTTCAATGGTGATTGTGCACCTGCACAGTCACAACAGATGGCTGCTGGCCATCTCTACGACTACAGTGGGTCTGTATCTTTGATGACCCACCAATACCATTATTTCTGGAAGGACTACAGTGGGTCTACACCTTTGCTGATTCACCAGTACCATTATTTCTACAAGGACTGCATCTGGGTCTGCACCTCTGGTGGCCCACCAATACCGTAATCTCTACCAGGACTACAGTGGGTCTGCTCTGTGATGACCTACCTACCAGTATTCTTCAAAACTTCGACTGACTCTGCGGTGGGTTTGCTCTGTTGTGGCCCATTACCTGTCTGCATGTCGAGAGTCAGCACTGTCTTACCGTTGGAAGGACACCGCTACTTCTTCAAGACTGCATGAAAATCCTCTACTTCCATGTGCATTTTCTTTTACTGCTGAGGTTTTGAGAAAAACACTGCATTTTACTGTGATGAACGATCAGGACTGTCTTTATGGACTTTGAAAAAATTTTAGCTTTTGACCAACCTTGTATCAATAAGTGTGTGCATATGATTTCTTTGTTATTGTAATTGTGAAAAAAATCTTAACAAATATGTATTGGCCAGTGCCCAAAACAATTTGTAAAATTTTTTGTGGGGAGCATGGGGGCTATGTAAGTAGGCTGTTTAGGTTTTCTTATTGGTAACGCCACGTAGCGCTCTGTATGAAAATCACTGGCTGTGCTGTGTGCAGTCTGTGGCCAGTTTGCATTGTTGTCTGCCATTGTAGTGTTGGGCAGCTGGATGTTAACAGCGTATAGCGTTCGGCAGTTGGAGGTGAGCCGCCAGCAGTGGTGGATGTGTGAAGAGAAATGGCGGAGTTTTGAAATTTGTAAAACTGGATGTGATGAACTGCTATGAATATTATGATTTTTCAACACTATTAAGGTAAATACATTGTTTGTTCTCTATTAAAATCTTTCATTTGCTAACTATGCCTATCAGTAGTTAGTGCCTTCCGTAGTTTGAATCTTTTATTTAGCTGGCAGTAGTGGCGCTCGCTGTATTGCAGTAGTTCGAGTAGCGAAGATTTTTGTGAGGTAAGTGATTTGTGAAACGTATAGGTTAATGTTAGTCAGGGCCACTCTTTTGTAGGGATTTTTGAAAGTCAGATTGCGTTGCGCTAAAAATATTGTGTGTCAGTTTAAGGACAGTATTGTATAATTGTTCAAAGGGGACGTTTCAAGTTGTTTCTCTTGGACAAAACCTTCTATTCCCTGGACGAATTTTTATTTACAAACTGTTAGCCTGTAAAAATAAACCCTACATACATGCATGCATGCATCTCTGAAGGAACGTTGCAACGTTCTTCTTAATTGCTAATATTGTTGGCAACAACTTTGGAAGCGAATTTGTAGTGAGGAACATATTCACGATCTTTGTCAGAGTCGTAATTATCAACATCATCCTTGAGATTACACAATTCGTCCTGAAAAACATTTTCGTGCCACGAACGCGACTACTGGCAGCCATGATTATGGCACTTACCACTGTTTACAAGCACACATCCTGACGGTTGTCACTATCGAGAATATGAATTTAGAAATAAAACTGCCATATCTTGATTTATCGTTTAGCTATCAACTAATATGAATAAACAGCATTACGTACCATGTTTTACATGCAATAACTCTGCTTCTCATCGACTGTCCCTTACCGTTGTTTACAGCAGAGGCTTTGATCTGTGTTGTGAGCTGCAGTATGAGATCTTGGATTTAACTGCACCCGCTTCTCCTGTGACGGGCCTGTTACGGACCATACCTTTTGCATAGAGTTGGCGGTAGATGTTTTGCAATGTGCGGCACGTTGGATGCTCTCTGTCTGGGTACCGTTCTGCATACACCCTGCAGGCTTCAGCTGCATTTCGTCGACACTCGCCATAGATGAGTATCATCTCCGCCTTTTCCGAGTTCGAATACACCATGGTCACAGTTCCTACAACACTACACTATCACAGACGTCTGGTAACACGGTGTACTACAGTTGGTCTGCGTGCGGAGACGAATGCAGAATAACAATAGCAGCAAGCGCTACATGCGGACACTGCGACAGCTAGACCAAACCACAACAGTGCACTACAGCCACACTCGTAAACACGGTCGTCATCGTAAACATGTCCCTGCAGATGCTGCTCGCCGACCGTGGCCCGTGTTTGTTACAACACGCAACTGAACGTCGGAGGTTTCAAGCGTCAACTTTAGGTTACAATATCTCCGGATGTAATTAACATTCTACAATGCAACAAACGGCACTGATTACGTATTTGTTTATATGTTCAGATGTGCTAACAAAACTAACATGGTTCCATTTAAAAAAACGTAGGTTTGTGTTAAAAAACATACTTCCGTGCATTTTTGTATGGTTGGTATTAAACAATTACACTAGCCCCTCTCCTCAGGTTCGGTCTGTGGAATCGGTTCGTCAGTATTTGATGTGGTTTACGAAATATATCCAGCGGTAACGTTAGGTGACTCACCCTATATATATATATATATATATATATATATATATATATATATATATATATATATATAGGAAACGAGAGAAGCGCCCTTATTGGCTGAGGGAGAAAGGTGGGGTGCTCTATCTTGTTCTTCGGGAAGACAGGGAGAGTTAGTCATGAGGGGCCACTCAAAACGCACGGTCGAGTAACCGGGGCGGCTCTGAAAGAACGGTCGCGAGTGCATGTTTCAGATGTTAAACAAGCTAGAAAAGGAAGTTATTAGTTATCAGAACTTCACGTGTCGTGTGCAGTGTCTATCATTATGTAAAGTCAGAAAACTGTGTTAATGTGTGTAAAGGGTCGAATATAAAAGCGTAGTACAGAGCCGCCATATTGCAAATGCTGATTCTGTGACGTGTGTGACAAAGCAATTTCTGTATTTAAACAAGTGTAGTACAAACGTTGTTGACAATTAACACCTGGCATCCCTAAACACTCCAATTCAGCAGGATCACCACCTACATGGAACCTGGCGACTGAGCGCTACTACTGTGTGACGAGGGACTTACCGAAGCAGCAAGACACCAGGTTAATGATACCGCCCAGAGAAGTACTTCCTTCTCGCTACAGTGCCAATGATGATGTTGAACTCATATGTAAAAGCATAGTTAATACCATGAATTAAAGTCAATCCCAAACAAGAGAATAATTTGCACTGAACACATGCACGTAAAAGTTAATTGTTTGCAAATCAGTTCGCATAATGACTAGCTTTGGGTTACCCACTGTAATACCGAAACTGATTTCAGAAACGCAAAAATTCACAAATACTTGTTTACTATTATAGTAAGCTATTTCTGGAAAGTTTTAATGTTTCATTTAGCGAAGAATCGGTAATTTTGCAATATACTGTTACGTAATTTGCACATGTGAGTATGTGCAATGCACAGAAAAAGAACAATAAATGTATTATTCTGAAGTAATATTTTGTCAACATTCATTTAAATTATGCTTTTACGCTTTTACTGTTAATCATTATTCTTTAACTAGTTGTTCTACCAAGCCAATGTTCACTTCTGTTAAATGATAGTTTTAGATAGTATTTAATTTTTGTAAACTGCACTTCTTTACATTACTGACCGAAATTAAATAATCTCATCAGTTTTAGTGTTTCACTATTCTTACACTGGTGCTATTCTGGAAGTCAATGACCGTGATGGGATAAGATCCTCTTACGTTAATGACTTAGTAATTTTCATTTACAATATAACAGTTCTGCGCTAAACACTCTGCTATTCAATAAAGAAAACCTACTACGCTGGTTGGTCTCATACAATCTAAAGATGAAACTGGTCGGATTTTACTTTGATGGATCGCTCCTGGTGCGATATGAGGCATTATTCGTCGGTATTGTGTGGAAACCGGCTCTTCTTTATCTTAACTCCACATAAAAAGTTTGGACCCAAGGTACTCTTCTTCACTACTAGTTGCTCTTGGTAACAATGTTCTCTGCCCCTTTAGAACCACATAATATGCCTGGACGTTCGTTGCAAATCCTGCAGGTTACTCCTTACATTTATTACATTCCTACACACCCTGTCTGCAGTTGATCTTTTATTGCTAGCAACTCCTTCCGCCAATTACTACTGCCCAACTCCGCGCTTACGCTCCCAGCGACAATACCCCTTACTTCAAACATGTTTTTGACTCTACACAGTAGCAGACTGCCCTGACTAGGCCAGTGTTTTAACTACAACATAATTGCAATGGTGTTGTTGTGGTCTTCAGTCCAGAGACTGGTTTGGTGCAGCTCTCCATGCTACTATATCCTGTGCAAGCTTCATCTCCCAGTACCTACTGCAACCTACATCCTTCTGAATCTGTTGGCCTCGCTGTGCGATTTTTACCCTCCACGCTGTCCTCCAATGCTAAATTGGTGATCCCTTGATGCCTCAGAATATGCCCTACCAACCGATCCCTTCTTCTAATCAAGTTGTGCCACAAACTCCTCTTCTCGCCAATCTAATCTTCAGCATTCTTCTGTAGCACCACATTTCTAAAGCTTCTATTCTCTTCTTGCCTAAACTATTTACCGTCCACGTTTCATATTCTTTTTTAATTAGTTCGTTTGAATTAATTCTCTGGCATTTAATTACATGACAACATTAATAAAATAAAAGGAACATCTGACATGTCACAGTCACTTTATTGTTACAGAATTAATTATGCGAAAATTTCATTAGGCGCTGTGTTGTTGTCTTACAACCTCACATGTAAAAATTGAGGAAAACAAGATGTAGCCCAAAAATACTAACAACGCCTTAATAGGGCACCAATGAAAATACAATCAGAAGATCTTAACCTAATGTAAATATACCATTCAACGTAACTGCTTCGCCCCTACTCAGATTAACTTAACATAAGAGGCACTCAGTATAGCCTATAGCACACACTAGTCGATAATATAGGATCAGGCCACGCCACTGTTGCCAACACCACAAGCAAACACTCATAGACAACACGGAAACGTACATAATCTTCAATGACATCGTAACCGAACATGCATCAGTTATCAAGGGACATACAAAGGTAACTTGAGTAGTGAAATGCTTATTATTACAGTTCATCAGGTAATTCACTGCTTTATCGCATCACAACGTTTCGTCAACATACAATACACTTATACTAGGTGCTGCTCATTAAATTACAAGCATAATAGAGGCCCTTGCCGTTTAATTAATTCAGAATCTTGGCAACACTCTAAGCCACCACAGACTGAAAGTTCAGCACAACTAAATGGCACTCGTGATACTTATATACAGCCTTTTACTAGCTTTAACGGGAAAGTTCCTTGGGCAAACGCTTCCTACCATATCCTCTGGACATACAGAGGAAAACACCGCTTCCTGCTCTATCCAGAAAATGCCTGGCATTGACAGCAGCTACACTCGCTGTTGACTGTTCACAACCCCGCTGCCCTGCTGCCTTCGAGCTAACAGCTTTGACTGCAGGCGGCGCCTTTCGAGATCTCCCCAGCATGTGTTCGCTTTCTCCGGCGGAGGATACCAACTCCCGCCCGATTCTTTGGTCTACACCGGAGTGCGTTCGCTGCGGCAACCTCATGGACCAGCCACGCCAATGCACAAAAAGTGCAGCCGGTGCGCCGTGCCTGGCCCCAGATGCAGCACCGAAATTTTGTTAGCCGCTCCCCACGGTCCGGCGCTAGCTGCCAGCTCCAGTGGCCGCTCAAGTTCCGTACTTCCAACTTCCCTTTGCTGTTCCGCCCCGCCACAGCTAACCTTGGTGTGGAGCTGCGTTCGCCGGCTCCAACATCCACGTTCCCTGGTTCAGCTGGAGAGCATGACTCGCGGTGATGCGAACTGGTGGGCAAGGCGGGAATTCAAGTGTGCCGTGAAATAGCTCATTCACGGCACAATATCCGCCCTTGCAAAATTGGTCACCAGCCCCACCTCAAAGAGGCAGTGTCAATCACCGAAAAGCCAATACAATAAAAACAGAATTTCATAAACATGCGGAGAATATAAACCGATGCCTGCCACCATGTAAACAGAGACTAGCTTATGCGGGTGGGACCTTGTCCCTGGTACTATTGTTGACGATAGTGACCTACGTTTCTAGCATTTGTAGACTTCGAGAAAGCTTTTGACAATGTTGACTGGAATACTCTCTTTCAAATTCTAAAGGTGGCAAGGGTAAAATACAGGGAGCGAAAGGCTATTTACAATTTGTACAGAAACCAGATGGCAGTTATAAGAGTCGAGGGACATGAAAGGGAAGCAGTGGTTGGGAAGGGAGTAAGACAGGGTTGTAGCCTCTCCCCGATGTTATTCAATCTGTATATTGAGCAAGCAGTAAAGGAAACAAAAGAAAAATTCGGAGTAGGTATTAAAATCCATGGAGAAGAAATAAAAACTTTGAGGTTCGCCGATGACATTGTAATTCTGTCAGAGACAGCAAAGGACTTGGAAGAGCAGTTGAACGGAATGGATGGTGTCTTAAAGGGAGGATATAAGATGAACATCAACAAAAGCAAAACGAGGATAATGGAATGTAGTCGAATTAAGTCGGGTGGTGTTGAGGGTATTAGATTAGGAAAGGAGACACTTAAAGTAGTAAAGGAGTTTTGCTATTTGGGGAGCTAAATAACTGATGATGGTCGAAGTAGAGAGAATATAAAATGTAGACTGGCAATGGGAAGGAAAGCGTTTCTGAAGAAGAGAAATTTGTTAACATCGAGTATAGATTTAAGTGTCAGGAAGTCTTTTCTGAAAGTATTTGTATGGAGTGTAGCCATGCATGGAAGTGAAACATGGACGATAAATAGTTTGGACAAGAAGAGAATAGAAGCTTTCGAAATGTGGTGCTACAGAAGAATGCTGAAGATTAGATGGGTAGATCACATAACTAATGAGGAGGTACTGAATAGGATTGGGGAGAAGAGGAGTTTGTGGCACAACTTGACCAGAAGAAGGGATCGGTTGGTAGGACATGTTCTGAGGCATCAAGGGATCACCAAAATGAGAGACAATCAACTTACTCAAGGTCCTAGGCAAAATCACCCTACTACATAGCTGTTCGTGGAAACTATTTAGCCTTAATAGCCAGACATTAGCTCTGCACTAGATTGACCCAATACATGTGAAAACATCTATCAATTTCTATATCACTTCACCCGGATACCTCATCTTGTTTATTGAAGGCTACCAGGCAGTACAGAAACTGAACCGTTCCTGGAATCGAGTCTATAGAAACTCACCATTGTTCATCACGCTTAATACAGAATGTGGTAATCTGACGAACTGTTTACCACACCGACAAAACCTGAAGCCTTGCCGGATATTTTTTTCTCCTGCCGCACCATATCTAAATTCTCCTTACTACCCTACAACAGTGTAGCTAACAATGTACCTAACAATGTATCAGTTATCATTACATGTATCCGAGGAACCCAACCCTGTAATTCCTCCAACCCATTGTTATAGGCTCGCTTCTTACTAGGAGCCTTGCAACTCATTAGTCCCAGCAGTCGATCGCACTCGAAAATTTGGGTCATACTTCTGATAGTACACAGTTATGACCTTCTGAAAGTACAGATTTAAACCGGTGTTTTGTCATTCACTCCGCCCCTCTGCAGCCGCCTAATGACCGAGCGCGGAGTCCTATAAAGTGGAGTGAGTAAAACGTTTGGGAATTACAATTTTGAAATTGGTAATATCCTTTCCTCATTGTATTAAAGTGTGCGGTTTCTAACCTGTAACTGGAGCCAAAGACATCTTTGCTTTGAGCATACGTATGCTGCGATTTAGAAACGCAGTGTAAACAAACAAATGAATTAGTAAAGAAGTAGTCTAGTACTACTTTATTATTAACATCACTGTTCTGCATCATTTTCTCTGGATTTTAAAGGTGACGCTGTTACAGTGAAATAATTCGCAGGAAATGCGCCATTCTTCAACGTAATTTTATATGATTACATTGTAAATCGAAAATTGTTAATCAATAATTTCATAAGAATTATTCAGTTCCTTAGGGTCATTCTTTTGGTTCTGAGGCATCAAGAGCCGTCAGGCGCATTTTCTATGGTGTTTCGGCACATACCTCCAATTACATTTTTACAATGTTTAGCTGGAGTCAACCCAAACACTAGTGCTCATCACGCCTTTCATGCCATACCCAGTGTCGAGGAATTTTTCTTTTCCGTTACAAACAAATTAGTAACAAGTTCCAAATTAGTCTAGTACAATGTTCGTTTTGTCGATATATTTTAATAGGGACAGTAAACCACAAAGAATAACCATATTGTGTACCGAACCGGTGACCTAGAAACGATGGAGAGGCTTCGTCCCACTGTAGATCTTAGTGGTTCACCACCCCACAATAGGCAACAGCAGTCCATCCACCCCACCACCGCCCCACACCGAACCCAGGATATTGTGCAGTTTGGCCCCCAGTGGACTCCCCCGGGAACGTCTCATATCAGACGAGTGTAACCCCAAATGTTTGCATGGTAGAGTAATTATGGCGTACGCGTACGTGGAGACACTGTTTGCGCAGCAATCGCCAACATAGAGTAACTCATCTACGTCATTACTCTGCTGTTCACAATAAAGTGCCTGGCAGAGGGTTCAATGAACCACGTTCAAGCTGTCTCTTTACCGTTCCACTCTCGAACGGCACGCGGAAAAACGAGCGCTTAAATGTTTCTGTGCGTGCCCTGATTTCTCTTATTTTATCGTGATGATCATTTCTCCATTTGTAGGTTGGTGCCAACAGAATGTTTTCGCAATAGGAGGAGAAAACTGGTGATTGAAATTTCATGAGAAGATCCCGTCGCAACGAAAAACGCCTTTGTTTTAATTATTGCCACTCCATTTCACGTATCGTGTCTGTGACACTATCTCCCCTATTTCGCGATAGTATAAAACGAGCTGCCCTTCTTTGTACTTTACTGATGTCATCCGTCAGTCCCACCTAATGCGGATACCACACCTCACAGCAATACTCCAGAATAGGGCGGAGAAGCGTGGTGTAAGCAGTCTCTTTAGTAGACCTGTCGCCCCTTCTAAGTGTTCTGCCAATGAATCGCAGTCTTTGGTTGGCTTTACCCACAACATTATCTATGTGATCGTTCCAAATTAGATTATTTGTAATTGTAATCCCTAAGTACTTAGTTGAATTTATAGCCTTCAGATTTGTGTGACTTATCACGTACTCGCAATTTAGCTGATTTCTTTTAGTACTCATGTGAATAACTTCGCATTTTTCCTTATTCAGGGTCATTTGCCACTTTTCGCACCATAAAAATGTCTTATCTAAATCATTTTGCAAGTCGTTTTGGTCATCTGATGACTTAACAGGATGGTAAATCATCTGCAATCTAAGACGGCTACTGAGAGTGTCTCCCATGTCGTTAATATAGATCAGGAACAATAGAGAGCCTATAACACTTCCTTGGTGAACACCAGATATTATTTCTGTTTTACTCGATGACTTTCCGTCTATTACTACGAACTGTGACCTTTCTGACAGGAAATTACGAATCCAGTCGCACAACTGAGGCGATATTCCATAGGCACGCAGTTTGGTTAGAAGACGCTGGTGAGGAACGGTGTCGCAAGCCTTTTGGAAATCTAAAAATATGGAGTCAATTTGACATCCCCTGTCGATAGCACTCATTACTGAATGAGTATAAAGAGATAGTTGTGTTTCGCAAGAACGATATTTGCTGAATCCGTGCTGACTATGTCTCAATAAATCGTTTTCTTCGAGGTACTTTATAATGTTCGAATACAGTATATGTTCCAAAACCCTACTGCAAATCGACATTAGTGATATGGGCCTGTAATTCAACGGATTACTCCTACTTCCCTTTTTGGGTATTGGTGTGACTTGAACAATTTTCCAGTCTTTAGGTACGGAACTTTAGATGAGCGAGCGGCTGTATATACGAGCTATATACGGAGCTATTGTATCAGCATACTCTGAAAGGAACGTGACTGATATACAATCTGGACCCGAGGTCTGGGCTATATGAAGTGATTTAAGCTGCTTTGCTACGCCGAGGATATCTACTTCTATGTTTTTCATCTTGGCAGTTGTTCTTGATTGGAATTCGGGAATATTTACTTCGTCTTCTTTGGTGAAGGAGTTTCGGAAAATCGTGTTTTAGTGGCACTGTCATCAGTGACTTCTCCGAGGTGGAATAAGGGGAACCAGCCCGCAAAAACCACCTTAAAAACCATCCATAGGCTGGCCAGCACACCGGAGCTCGACACTTAAACCGCCGGGCGTATTCATGCCGGGGACCGGCACGCCTTCCCGCTCGGGTAGCAGCGCGTTAGACCTCGCAGTTAGCCAGGCGGGCTTAAGAATAACCAGTACTTCAGCAGCTTGGATTTCCCGAGAATCATTTATCCATTGCTTTAGTTCCCCGACGATTTGTAAGTTTCGATACTCTAACTCCGGGAGCGACGCTACTGACATTCTTCGCACTGCCGTGCGGGTTGGTCCAGAGCACGAGGGGGCTTCTGAGCTCAAGAAACGACTGAATCTGCAGTTGGTATACATATGTAAGACTGTATTCCAGTCCACCGGAGGGGGGCTAGTGTGTGCGATCTGCGGATTCGGCCATTCCGTGGACTCAGGAGCGCCAGCGGTGAGGTCTGCGCCGAAACTTGATGGCAAAGTGAAGAATATCGTAGAATTGGCGCTTCAGAACTTAGAGATGCCGAACTTATAATCATATGGAGACCGAAGCGATGGAATGAATTCTCGGGAAATACAAGCAAATTGACGAAAATCAGTACGAGAATTCTTTTACAATAATATCGAACGTATATCTACGTGAGGTTGTCATACTACATTCTAATACAGGAACAGAGGCAGCACGAAGGAATTATCCGAATGGAACGGAAATCGGTAGATACAATGTACGTGTATAGACAAATAAATGATTACAATTTCATAAAGATGGATAGTTTATCCAAGAGAAAGAGCTGCACAAATTGAGCAAGTGAATGATACGTTGGTCAACTTCTGGCCCTATGTAAGTAGTTTTTCGGCTTGTCATTGATTGATATTGTTGTTGGGTGTCTTCGTAGGGGACATCTTGCCAGATTCTGTCCAACTACCACCTCAGACCTTCAAAATCCCCAGATGGTTGGAGGGCCCTGCCTATAATGCTCTGAACTCTCAGTCGGGGACAGATCTGGCGACTTTGCTGGCCAAGATAGAGTCCCGCAAGCATGAAGACAAGCATCTTATGTATTCCAATCTCGTTCCGTATCTACTTTTTTATCCTCTACACCTTCCTACAGTATCATACAGGTGATTCCCTCGTGTATTAATACATGCCCCCCCCCCCCCCCCCCCAATGAACCATGGACCTTGCCGTTGGTGGGGAGGCTTGCGTGCCTCAGCGATACAGATAGCTGTACCGTAGGTGCAACCACAACGGAGGGGTATCTGTTGAGAGGTCAGACAAACGCGTGGTTCCTGAAGAGGGGCAGCAGCCTCTTCAGTAGTTGCAGGGGCAACAGTCTGGATGATTGACTGATCTGGCCTTGTAACACTAACCAAAACGGCTTTGCTGTGCTGGTACTGCGAACGGTTGAAAGCAAGGGGAAACTACAGCCGTAATTTTTCCCGAGAGCATGCAGCTTTGCTGTATGGTTAATGATGATGGCGTCCTCTTGGGTAAAATATTCCGGAGGTAAAATAGTCCCCCATTCGGATCTCCGGGCGGGGACTACTCAAGAGGACGTCGTTATCAAGAGAAAGAAAACTGGCGTTCTACGGATCGGAGCATGGAATGTCAGATCCCTTAATCGGGCAGGTAGGTTAGAAAATTTAAAAAGGGAAATGGATAGGTTAAAGTTAGATATAGTGGGAATTAGTGAAGTTCGGTGGCAGGAGGAACAAGACTTTTGGTCAGGTAAATACAGGGTTATAAATAGAAAGTAAAATAGGAGTAATGCAGGAGTAGGTTTAATAATGAATAAAAAAATAGGAATGCGGGTAAGCTACTACAACAGCATAGTGAACGCATTATTGTGGCCAAGATAGACACGAAGCCCACGCCAACTATCTCTGCAGATGACGAAGAAAATGAAGAAATGTATGATGAAATAAAAGGAATTATTCAGATAGTGAAGGGAGACGAAAATTTAATAGTCAGGGGTGACTGGAATTCGGTAGTAGGAAAAGGGAGAGAAGGAAACATAGTAGGTGAATATGGATTTGGGCTAAGAAATGAAAGAGGAAGCCGCCTGGTAGAATTTTGCAAAGAGCACAACTTGATCATAGCTAACACTTGGTTCAAGAATCATGAAAGAAGGTTGTATACGTGGAAGAACCCTGGAGATACTAGAAGGTTTCAGATAGATTATATAATGGTAAGACAGAGATTTAGGAACCAGGTTTTAAATTGTAAGACATTTTCAGGGGCAGATGTGGATTCTGATCACAATCTATTGGTTATGAACTGTAGATTAAAACTGAAGAAACTGCAAAAAGGTGGGAATTTAAGGAAATGGGACCTGGATAAACTGACTAAACCAGAGGTTGTGCAGAGTTTCAGGGAGAACATAAGGGAACAAATGACAAGAATGGAGGAAATAACTGTAGTAGAAGATGAATGGGTAGCTTTGAGGGATGAAGTAGTGAAGGCAGCAGAGGATTAAGTATGTAAAAAGACGAGGGCTAATAGAAATCCCTGGGTGAAAAAAGAAATATTAAATTAAATTCATGAAAGGAGAAAATATAAAAATGCAGTAAATGAAGCAGCCAAAAAGGAATACAAACGTCTCAAAAATGAGATCGACAGGAAGTGCAAAATGGCTAAGCAGCGATGGCAAGAGGATGAATGTAAGGATGTTGAGGGTTATCTCACTAGGGGTAAGATAGATACTGCCTATAGGAAAATTAAAGAGACCTATGGAGAAAAGAGAACCACTTGTACGAATATCAAGAGCTCAGATGGAAACCCAGTCCTAAGCAAAGAAGGGAAAGCAGAAATGTGGAAGGAGTATATAGAGGGTCTGTACAAGGCCGATGTACTTGAGGACAATATTATGGAAATGGAAGAGGATGTAGATGAAAATGAAATGGGAGATTCGATACTGCGTGAAGAGTTTGACAGAGCACTGAAAGCCCTGAGTCGAAACAAGGCCCAGGAGTAGACAACATTCCACTAGAGCTACTGATGGCATTGTGAGAGCCAGTCCTGACAAAACTCTACCATCTGGTGAGCAAGATGTATGAGACAGGCGAAATACCCTCAGACTTCAAGAAGAATGTAATAATTCCAATCCCAAAGAAAGCAGGTGTTCACAGATGTGAAAATTACCCAACTAGCAGTTTAATAAGTCACGGCTGCAAAATAGTAACGCGAATTCTTTACAGACGAATGGAAAAACTAGTAGAAGCCGACCTTGGGGAAGATCAGTTTGGATTCCGTAGAGTGTGCTCCCTGCCGCCGTTGGATAAGCAGCTGCAGCAGCAAGTCGTATACTCCTAGCTCACTCATTTGTTACATAGTTTAATTCTTAATTACTTTGCGTGTTTTTGGTACTTGCATTGTTTAATTCATAAATTTCGGGCGTATTATAGTATTTGAGAGTTGTAGCATCGCGTTTTAGTACCTGAATAGTGTAAAATCGCGTAGTCTCCTTCCGCCGCCGAGCAGGGTGTCAGCAGTGCGCAAGTAGCAGCATTACTGCATTTACTAGGCAATCTTGTATTTTAATAACCGTTTAAATTTTGTGTCGATTTGTTTGCGCTCTCTGTTGATTAGTTCAGACGTTCTTTGCACAACAGTTTTTAGCATGGATAGGGACTGCAACTGCTGTGTTCGGATGCAGGCTGAGTTGGCATCCCTTCGCTCTCAGCTTCAGGCAGTGTTGGCTTCGGTCACACAGCTTGAGGCTGTTGCCAGTGGGCATCACTGTGGGGGTCCAGATGGGGGTTTGTCGGGGACGGCCAGCTCGTCCAACGCATCCCACGATCGGACTACGACTGTGGTTGCTCGGGATACTGCCCGCATTGAGGCTGATCCCTCACCTGTCGTAGAGTGGGAGGTCGTCTCAAGGTGTGGCAGGGGGCGAAAGACATTCCGGAGGGCTGAACGGAAGGCCTCTCCAGTTTGTCAGACGAACCGGTCTCAGGCTGATACTGATCTTCGGCCTGACATGGCTGCTTGTCCTGTTCCAGAGGTTGCCCCTCAGTCTGCAAGATCCGGGCGGTCGCAGAGGGTGGGCTTACTGGTAGTTGGGAGCTCCAACGTCAGGCGCGTAATGGGGCCCCTTAGGGAAATGGCAGCAAGAGAGGGGAAGAAAACCAATGTGCACTCCGTGTGCATACCGGGGGGAGTCATTCCAGGTGTGGAAAGGGTCCTTCCGGATGCCATGACGGGTACAGGGTGCACCCATCTGCAGGTGGTCGCTCATGTCGGCACCAATGATGTGTGTCGCTATGGATCGGAGGAAATCCTCTCTGGCTTCCGGCGGCTATCTGATTTGGTGAAGTCTGCCAGTCTCGCTAGCGGGATGAAAGCAGAGCTCACCATCTGCAGCATCGTCGACAGGACTGACTGTGGACCTTTGGTACAGAGCCGAGTGGAGTGTCTGAATCAGAGGCTGAGACGGTTCTGCGACCATGTGGGCTGCAGATTCCTCGACTTGCGCCATAGGGTGGTGGGGTTTCGGGTTCCGCTGGATAGGTCAGGAGTCCCCTACACGCAACAAGGGGCTACACGGGTAGCAGGGGTTGTGTGGCGTGGGCTGGGCGGTTTTTTAGGTTAGATGGCCTTGGGCAAGTACAGAAAGGGGCAACAGCCTCAACGGGTGCGGGGCAAAGTCAGGACATGCGGGGACCAAGCAGCAATCGGTATTGTAATTGTCAACTGTCGAAGCTGCGTTGGTAAAGTACCGGAACTTCAAGCGCTGATAGAAAGCACCGAAGCTGAAATTGTTATAGGTACAGAAAGCTGGCTGAAGCCAGAGACAAATTCTGCCGAAATTTTTACAAAGGTACAGACGGTATTTAGAAAGGATAGATTGCATGCAACCGGTGGTGGAGTGTTCGTCGCTGTTAGTAGTAGTTTATCCTGTAGTGAAGTAGAAGTGGATAGTTCCTGTGAATTATTATGGGTGGAGGTTACACTCAACAACCGAGCTAGGTTAATAATTGGCTCCTTTTACCGACCTCCCGACTCAGCAGCATTAGTGGCAGAACAACTGAGAGAAAATTTGGAATACATTTCACATAAATTTTCTCAGCATGTTATAGTCTTAGGTGGAGATTTCAATTTACCAGGTATAGACTGGGACACTCAGATGTTTAGGACGGATGGTAGGGACAGAGCATCGAGTGACATTATAGTAAGTGCACTATCCGAAAGTTACCTCGAGCAATTAAACAGAGAACCGACTCGTGGAGATAACATCTTGGACCTACTGATAACAAACAGTCCCGAACTTTTCGACTCTGTATGTGCAGAACAGGGAATCAGTGATCATAAGGCCGTTGCAGCATCCCTGAATATGGAAGTTAATAGGAATATAAAAAAAGGGAGGAAGGTTTATCTGTTTAGCAAGAGTAATAGAAGGCAGATTTCAGACTACCTAACAGATCAAAACGAAAATTTCTGTTCCGACACTGACAATGTTGAGTGTTTATGGAAAAAGTTCAAGGCAATCGTAAAATGCGTTTTAGACAGGTACGTGCCGAGTAAAACTGTGAGGGACGGGAAAAACCCACCGTGGTACAACAACAAAGTTAGGAAACTACTGCGAAAGCAAAGAAAGCTTCACTCCAAGTTTAAACGCAGCCAAAACCTCTCAGACAAACAGAAGCTAAACGATGTCAAAGTTAGCGTAAGGAGGGCTATGCGTGAAGCGTTCAGTGAATTCGAAAGTAAAATTCTATGTACCGACTTGACAGAAAATCCTAGGAAGTTCTGGTCTTACGTTAAATCAGTAAGTGGCTCGAAACTGCATATCCAGACACTCCGGGATGATGATGGCATTGAAACAGAGAATGACACGCGTAAAGCTGAAATACTAAACACCTTTTTCCAAAGCTGTTTCACAGAGGAAGACCGCACTGCAGTTCCTTCTCTAAATCCTCGCACAAACGAAAAAATGGCTGACATCGAAATAAGTGTCCAAGGAATAGAAAAGCAACTGGAATCACTTAACAGAGGAAAGTCCACTGGACCTGACGGGATACCAATTCGATTCTACACAGAGTACGCGAAAGAACTTGCCCCCCTTCTAACATCCGTGTACCGCAAGTCTTTAGAGGAACGGAGGGTTCCAAATGATTGGAAAAGAGCACAGGTAGTCCCAGTCTTCAAGAAGGGTCGTCGAGCAGATGCGCAAAACTATAGACCTATATCTCTGACGTCGATCTGTTGTAGAATTTTAGAGCATTTTTTTTGCTCAAGTATCATGTCGTTTTTGGAAACCCAGAATCTACTATGTAGGAATCAACATGGATTCAGGAAACAGCGATCGTGCGAGACCCAACTCGCTTTATTTGTTCATGAGACCCAGAAAATATTAGATACAGGCTCCCAGGTAGATGCTATTTTTCTTGACTTCCGGAAGGCGTTCGATACAGTTCCGCACTGTCGCCTGATAAACAAAGTAAGAGCCTACGGAATATCAGACCAGCTGTGTGGCTGGATTGAAGAGTTTTTAGCAAACAGAACACAGCATGTTGTTATCAATGGAGAGACATCTACAGACGTTAAGGTAACCTCTGGCGTGCCACAGGGGAGTGTTATAGGACCATTGCTTTTCACAATATATATAAATGACCTAGTAGATAGTGTCGGAAGTTCCATGCGGCATTTCGCGGATGATGCTGTAGTATACAGAGAAGTTGCAGCATTAGAAAATTGTAGCGAAATGCAGGAAGATCTGCAGCGGATAGGCACTTGGTGCAGGGAGTGGCAACTGTCCCTTAACATAGACAAATGTAATGTATTGCGAATACATAGAAAGAAGAATTGATTATATGATAGCGGAACAAACACTGGTAGCAGTTACTTCTGTAAAATATCTGGGAGTATGCGTGCGGAACGATTTGAAGTGGAATGATCATATAAAATTAATTGTTGGTATGGCGGGTACCAGGTTGAGATTCATTGGGAGAGTGCTTAGAAAACGTAGTCAATCAACAAAGGAGGTGGCTTACAAAACACTCGTTCGACCTATACTTGAGTGTTGCTCATAAGTGTGGGATCCGTACCAGATCGGGTTGACGGAGGAGATAGAGAAGATCCAAAGAAGAGCGGCGCGTTTCGTCACAGGGTTATTTGGTAACCGTGATAGCATTACGGAGATGTTTAATACACTCAAGTGGCAAACTCTGCAAGAGAGGCGCTCTGCATCGCGGTGTAGCTTGCTCGCCAGGTTTCGAGAGGGTGCGTTTCTGGATGAGGTATCGAATATATTGTTTCCCCCTACTTATACCTCCCGAGGAGATCACGAATGTAAAATTAGAGAGATTAGAGGGCGCACGGAGGCTTTCAGACAGTCGTTCTTCCCGCGAACCATACGCGACTGGAACAGGAAAGGGAGGTAATGACAGTGGCACGTGAAGTGCCCTCCGCCAAACACCGTTGGGTGGCTTGCGGAGTATAAAAAAAAAAAATAAAAATATTGGAACACGTGAGGCAATACTGACACTACGGCTTATCTTAGAAGCTAGATTAAGGAAAGGCAAACCGACGTTTCTAGCATTTGTAGACTTAAAGAAAGCTTTTGACAATGTTGACTGGAATACTCTCTTTCAAATTCTGAAGGTGGCAGGGGTAAAATATAGGGAGCGAATGGCTATTTACAATTTGTATAGAAACCAAATGGCAGTTATAAGAGTTGAGGGGCATGAAAGGGAAGCAGTGGTTGGGAAGGGAGTGAGATAGGGTTGTAGCCTCTCCCCAATGTTATTCAATCGGTATATTGAGCAAGCAGTGAAGGAAACATAAGAAAAATTCGGAATAGGTATTAAAATCCATGGAGAAGAAATAAAAACTTTGAGGTTCGCCGATGACATTGTAATCCTGTCAGAGACGGCAAAGGACTTGGAAGAGCAGATGAACGGAATGGATAGTGTCTTGAAAGGAGGATATAAGATGAACATCAAGAAAAGCAAAACGAGGATAATGGAATGTTGTCGAATTAAGTGGGGTGATGTTGAGGGTATTAGATTAGGAAATGAGTCACTTAAAGTAGTAAAGGAGTTTGCTATTTGGGGAGCTAAATAACTGATGATGGTCGAAGTAGAGAGGATATAAAATGTAGACTGGCAATGGGAAGGAAAGCGTTTCTGAAGAAGAGAAATTTGTTAACATCGAGTATAGATTTAAGTGTCAGGAAGTCATTTCTGAAAGTATTTGTGTGGAGTGTAGCCATGTATGGAAGTGAAACATGGACGATAAATAGTTTAGACAAGAAGAGAATAGAAGCTTTCGAAATGTGGTGCTACAGAAGAATGCTGAAGATTAGATGGGTTCATCACATAACTAATGAGGAGGTGTTGAATTGGATTGGGGAGAAGAGAAGCTTTTGGCACAACTTGACTAGAAGAAGGGATCCGTTGGTAGGACATGTTTTGAGGCATCAAGTGATCACCAATTTAGTATTGGAGGGCAGCGTGGAGGGTAAAAATCGTAGAGGGAGACCAAGAGATGAATACACCAAACAGATTCAGAAGGATGTAGGTTGCAGTAGGTACTGGGAGATGAAGAAGCTTGCACAGGATAGAGTAGCATGGAGAGGTGCATCAAACCAGTCTCAAGACTGAAGACCACTACATCTACCAGAAATTGTTTGTGCCTCCGAGTGGACACTCAAAAATTTGAAACCTGTATCAGAATTTATTTGAGTGATAATGTGATTGGTTAATATCATTTAAAAATTAGGATATTAAACGTAGTACCTTAACTTCTGAAACGGTAATCAGACTGGATTTCACTATGATATTTATTATCCTAGGACAGAGAGAGAATTCAGTATACAACGTAATGATTCTGTAATATAGTCGATAAAGACGGTATCTGAGAATGAGCTGTTGGCAAAGTCAAATGGGGACCTCCTTTGTAACTATGGTTCCCTACATTCTATTGCGAGCAAGATGAAATTTCAGATAGGCTAAAAACTTGACTACGCTGTGGAACAGTGATCTACTAAGATTACTCGTCTATAGATTCACACATACAAATAATCCCTGTTGTGGCCACAATGCGATGGTGCACGTAGCTGAGAGCCTCAGCATGATTGAAAAAGTCCCTACCTTGGCGGTGCTACGAATACTTTACCAAACTGTTAAGTTGGGCCGTGAGTAGACAGTTACCAGTAGTGGGTTGCTCCGCGGACCACTGTTACGAGCTGCAACTGCGGATAATTTCTCACAAGTCATGGATTCGGAAGATAACTAATTCCGACTGCCGATTTCAGATGGTATCTATAAAATCCTGTTCGGACTACCGTCATAGTAATCATTCCTATGTCGATCAATAATATGGTCTTCTGCTACATAATGAAATACTGTTTCTTGAGGTCCAGAAGAGACTCCATGACCTCATGGCCTCTCATCTGGACCGTAGGAAACCACGAAAAGTTCTCTTGTATGCACCAAGTCTGAAAAATTAGTGCATCTCGACCCCTCCATGCTTCTATACTTGCAGTCGTAACTGTTTGCGGGATCACAGGACAATCATTTCCATACCCCAAGGCACAAACAGCCCCTCCAAAAACACCACGCAAAATCCAGCTCCAGTACTTGCCGCCAAATTCGGGTTTCGCTCTATGACATCAGCATGAACCATCTGCAGTCCTCCAGTCATCTCGCTTCTTTATGCCATGAGAGCAAGGACAGAGATGTGAAAAACTGCACCCGAGAAATGCAAAACAGCGTATACGTGTGGCGCCAATCGGTTAGGTACTCCACGGCGTTAGAACGCCACTGTCACAACGCTCTTGCCTGGCGCCGAGACGGCGGCTAGCATGCCGTTCTCAGGACGAAAGCTATTTTGTGAGGCATCAGCCAGTCGCTCCAAACTTTGACTGGACCGATGGCCTCTACATTCTGGCTGATGGGAAAGTACACTGCAGACCGTTCCCCAGGGATCACCTCTGTTGGCACCTCGCTATTGTCACCAACCGGCCGCCTTTCGAGAACTCTGGCACATCCACGTGCAGTTCTCTCAAGCACACCATTGCTCGCAGAGTGGCCATACAAACAGATTTAGGAAGAAAATGTAAAACGAGGATACACCCCACACCCAATTTAATAAGAGAAAATGAAGTCAGAGCTGTCAGAACCCGATCACGTGTTATTCCATGACCTTAGTCAGCCCGCTCCCACTGAGAACATTTCGAGTGGGTGATAAAAATGGAAAAAAATGGAGGAGGGTAAGCCGACAAGGGCTTGCCGTCTTTCAAAGTCATAAAAATGTTTCTGCTGAAAGTGAAAGTCTAGGGCAAGTAAACGCAAGCAGAGCACTCTGCAAACCGAATGAAGCAGGAGCGATTTGTGAGGGCACCCCAGTCTGCCCTAAGGCTTCACTGTGTGCGAAGGGAAAAGAATCTCTTTTAGCAAAGCTAAGATCTGAGGAACTTGGAAAAACATAACACTGCTACTGTGGGATCCTGCCTTTATGCCTGAAGGAGGAATTTTTGATAAAAATTTAGTAAGAAGGTTTCTGATCTCTCATACCAATTATTTTTGGCAGTGGGGGAGAGCTCCCATGCATGGGTGTGTGGAGGACATCTCAACGGCAGTAGCTAGAAATCTGCTAAACAAGAGGGGGAGATTTTCTGCCTTCTGCCCCACTCGAAGGGAGAAATGTACTTCGTTTGTTAACTACGGAAGAATCTTATAAGAGCAGGGAACTTGTTAGAATGTTTATTAAAATATTATTAGTTGGAACTCACAATGTCTGCTGCAGTTGGCTCAGGAGATTCTGATGCTGGCTGAACCATCAATGTTTTGTAGAGGAGATTAAGAAAGCACTTGCTACGGGGGTGTCGCAGTGAACACTTCTTCTTAGGGTGTCGTAGAGCTGCATAGCAGGATGTCTCAGATGGTGGTGCTGAATTTAGAATTCCCACGCATTACAGCAGCTGTCTTCTGCTCTTGTGCACCTTTAGAGTCGTAAGCACAGGCCGTACTTGTATTCAAGGAGCCAAGATGAGCGACAAGTTATTAATCTTGCCCCAAAATTGCATTTTGCTGATCTAATTTTCGCAGCCAGGTAACTGCACCCCCTATGCACTTAGGCGAGAGTACTGGTGTTTATTCTACTGTACAGTCATGATTTTGGCCTTTGGCCTTTGTCAACTATTGTAATGTTGGGCATGGTAGACTTTTATAAATGATGTAATTGTTAGAATGTATTAAACTTGGTTATGTAAGCCAGGTTTTACAGCATAAAAACTGTGACATCTGCATTATGTAAGCATGTTTAATATATTCTGACATAGACTTCATTTATAGAAGTCTGATCATGCCTAATATTGTAGTACTTTGATGTCTTTTGGCAATAAATCATACTGATATGGTGATCCTTGGTTTTTTCGTAGGCTGATGGATCCCATTATCAATATATCTGTGTGAGACGCGGTACCCATTTTCTCGCGCTTAATTGAGTCACTCCTGATAATTTAATTAGACAAGCTGAATCCGTTGTCTGATCTTCTTTTATTTTACTTCGCATGATATGATAGGGAGATACATATCACTGGGGATATGTTCTGTAGCATCTCAGGAGTATGCTAAATTGTTCAGTTCACATCTCAAACAGGAATTTTTCGACCTTTGGCCAGGATTTTACCGATCCCTTGCAGTTCCCTTATTTATGCAGTCACTTTTGTTGGTCGATGCATACGAATCTGACGCCTGAAATTTGAGTAATTTGTCCATTTGTTACATTTGTTGACTAGAAAAACACTTGTAAACACCACAATCAAAACGAACTTCAAGCAAATAAGTAAGACTTAGGTTGCATGCCCTGTAATAATTTGCGCTTGTCTTACTGCAAGAAGAGAGCTGTAAAGTGGAGTTAGTCGTTGTCTTGAGTGTTGACGTTGTACTTTTTGGGGAAAATTTTTGTGTGTGTACGCATTTAGTAGGTTTTCATTGCGTTTTATAGTGTGGACAGTTTGGAAATTTCGTATAGGCAGGAAGTGTTTTACTATTACCTACAATCATGTAGATTGTGGTTAACTGGTGTCCATGGATGTAGTTTGGAGAAAATGAGCGGAACTGAAAAGGAAGTAGTCAGTCCATCAATAACTGCCGATGGTGAACCGACTATCGAAGAAAATGGAAATGTCGTGTGGCTGGGGCCTCGTGTCGGGTAGAAAGGTCGCCTGGTGCAAGTCTTGAGTTGACGCCGCTTGGCGACCTGCGCGTCGATGACTATCGAAATCTAGCAGGACAGTCCATAAAGTATCAAAGTTGGGAAACTCAGAATAGTAATTTGGAGAGATCAGTAATAATAGTGAAACAAATAATATACAGGTTAACAGGGAACAGCCAGAAGTTGAGTCGTTGTGTGAGGAGAATGTAACGGTGTCACAGGCGACAGAAAACTCCACAGCCGATCGACGCGAGGAAGTGTTACAGAGTGTTACGGATCATGTGCCACCTCCTCCATCGCTGGTGCCATTTGATCTCCAATCATTTCTAATTGAAATGGAGTTGGAAAATGAGAAACAGCACGACAGGCAGTACAAAAGATCAGAAGAGCAGCAAAAAAGGCGAAAGATCAGCACAAATAGACGGAAGAGCACGCTAGCTCTAGCTTTTATCAATTAGCGACAAAATAAGAAAACGAGGCGTGCTACAAGAAGATAGAGAAACAGTTCAAAGAAAATAGGGGACATTTCGTGAACGTATGACAACAGCTAGCAGTTCAGGTAAAATGCTGTGAATAAACGGCGGTAGAAATGGGCAGGAAGATTAGGAAATAAATCAGCAAGTTCAAGGACAGTCGACTCAAACAACTGATGAAGAAGTGAGTAGCTGCATCATTAAGCTAGGCGCCATGTCCAAAGAAGTGAAGGGTGTGCCAGATGAATTGCACAGGTCGCCAAGGTTATCAAGTAATGGTAGAACGAAGTAACAGATGATGTAATTCAACTAAAGAAACAAGATGAGCAGCTGTCATTATGAAGTGACGAAAGTTCGGATAGGACCATACCAGTGAACTTGAGAGGTCAGGAACAAATAAGGGCGTTATTCAAATTGCAGAAAATCCAGGTAGCCGTCAACCTTCATAACCGAGAAGAATTAGTAGGATTTTTGAAGGAAAGAGAATGAGGCAGTGATTCAGGGAATTGTATCAGGATCGGCGAAACAACAATAAGCAAATAAGATAGAAGGCAGAAGAAGAGTTACGTCAGCTAACTGACAGACTCTGCCATGTACGCGGCGATCAAGAACAACTATCTGAGAAATGTACAGCCAGCAGTACCCGTAGGAATAAGATATCAAGAAGTCCAAGAGGAGCAGACTCGGAAACATTTTGTACTGATATAGAAGTATGCGTTATTCCCAGATAGTCCAAACACTTTGCATCCGAAGGTTTGAACTGAGCAATTCCAGGACAGAAATCCGATGTCATCGTCTGCAGGAAACAAATTTCATATGCGCACACATCCGAGAAGAAGCAGAGGCCATGATGCAAGTAACTGAGAACAAATGCAGAACTTATGGATAATTAAAACAGGTCTTCAATGCATGTGCCCAAATTGTCAATATGTAAAATTCTCCGACGTTTCGGCCACCCGAGGATTTTACTTACTGGCAAAATGTTCGCATACCCTGAAGAGCTTTGCTGACAGTGACAACATTCGCGGAAGCTTACATGTACAGGTTAACAGGAATCTTTACATGAGTTTTGGGTGAACGAGAAACAGGAGCATGTGAAATTGGGAATTTTAATGATGAAGTCATATGGCGAATCACAATTTCGCAACCCCACTCAGGTCTTCAAGGAGACGGTGAACAGTTCATGGAGGCACATTTTGAACGGAAATAAGTAACATAAATCTACCAAACAAAGCTGCCGAACAGGATAAAGAAGGTTATTACTCTTTCAGGTCAAGACATGAGTGATATCGGGGAGGTCCCAACATTTACTGGATTGCGGAGCAGCGAAGTAGAAGTTAGAGAATCAGTGAACTTCGTGCAAACCCTCTAACGGCCGGTACAACATGCACCAACTGGCGAGTGAGGCATCCATCCCGCAACAACGGAATAAGCGGTCTGGGAACAATCTTCATGGTTCACGGGTGCACCGTATCGGAAAGATGATGGACAGAATTACGGAGGACACAATGACCAATGAAGAGAGGGTGCAGAAATTATTGTGATACGCGCTCTAGATCCACGAAGAAATCACTGAGACATTGACAGAGGTAGAAATACTAGGCGTGATTGACTAGCCGCCGAGGCTCCGAATTCGCAGTTAGATTGTATCAAACTTCACGGAACCTTACTCGTAAATAGCGATAAATTAAAAAGAAGGTGTCAGTTGACAACCAAACAAATGATATTGCATATTCTGTGACTGAGGTGAGAACAATTCACTCGGTTCAGGTGACAAGAACATTGAAATGTTAGCGTTGTACTCAACAGTGAAGGGAGAGTGCGATCAGGAAACGAGGAAGGACAATTAATGGAAATAAATGAAGAATTAGGCGAAGAAGAAGGACAGAGCAAGCAACTTACTTCGTCAAAAGTCCAGAGAACAGAGGTATCGACAGGATTAGTTGCAGGAGTAAATGCAGCAGATTACGAAGGATGTTGCGAAGATTATGAGTGGGAACATGTTTCATCAGTAACTTGGAAGACGAAGACATAAATTAGCGATACTTTGGACGTCATACGTAGCGGAGGCTGGCAACATGATTAATGTACACTCCTGGAAATTGAAATAAGAACACCGTGAATTCATTGTCCCAGGAAGGGGAAACTTTATTGACACATTCCTGGGGTCAGATACATCACATGATCACACTGACAGAACCACAGGCACATAGACACAGGCAACAGAGCATGCACAATGTCGGCACTAGTACAGTGTATATCCACCTTTCGCAGCAATGCAGGCTGCTATTCTCCCATGGAGACGATCGTAGAGATGCTGGATGTAGTCCTGTGGAACGGCTTGCCATGCCATTTCCACCTGGCGCCTCAGTTGGACCAGCGTTCGTGCTGGACGTGCAGACCGCGTGAGACGACACTTCATCCAGTCCCAAACATGCTCAATGGGGGACAGATCCGGAGATGTTGCTGGCCAGGGTAGTTGACTTACACCTTCTAGAGCACGTTGGGTGGCACGGGATACATGCGGACGTGCATTGTCCTGTTGGAACAGCAAGTTCCCTTGCCGGTCTAGGAATGATAGAACGATGGGTTCGATGACGGTTGGGATGTACCGTGCACTATTCAGTGTCCCCTCGGCGATCACCAGTGGTGTACGGCCAGTGTAGGAGATCGCTCCCCACACCATGATGCCGGGTGTTGGCCCTGTGTGCCTCGGTCGTATGCAGTCCTGATTGTGGCGCTCACCTGCACGGCGCCAAACACGCATACGACCATCATTGGCACCAAGGCAGAAGCGACTCTCATCGCTGAAGACGACACGTCTCCATTCGTCCCTCCATTCACGCCTGTCGCGACACCACTGGAGGCGGGCTGCACGATGTTGAGGCGTGAGCGGAAGACGGCCTAACGGTGTGCGGGACCGTAGCCCAGCTTCATGGAGACGGTTGCGAATGGTCCTCGCCGATACCCCAGGAGCAACAGTGTCCCTAATTTGCTGGGAAGTGGCGGTGCGGCCCCCTACGGCACTGCGTAGGATCCTACGGTCTTGGCGTGCATCCGTGCGTCGCTGCGGTCCGGTCCCAGGTCGACGGGCACGTGCACCTTCCGCCGACCACTGGCGACAACATCGATGTACTGTGGAGACCTCACGCCCCACGTGTTGAGCAATTCGGTGGTACGTCCACCCGGCCTCCCGCATGCCCACTATACGCCCTCGCTCAAAGTCCGTCAACTGCACATACGGTTCACGTCCACGCTGTCGCGGCATGCTACCAGTGTTAAAGACTGCGATGGAGCTCCGTATGCCACGGCAAACTGGCTGACACTGACGGCGGCGGTGCACAAATGCTGCGCAGCTAGCGCCATTCGACGGCCAACACCGCGGTTCCTGGTGTGTCCGCTGTGCCGTGCGTGTGATCATTGCTTGTACAGCCCTCTCGCAGTGTCCGGAGCAAGTATGGTGGGTCTGACACACCGGTGTCATTGTGTTCTTTTTTCCATTTCCAGGAGTGTATTTCTCCACACAAGAGAGCTGGACAGATGCAGTGTTAGAGATTTTCCGGATGATAGTGATGACTCGTGCGGAGATGAGTTTCAATGCGTGAACAGAGAACTGGTGATAAAGCCCCAGGAGAGGGGGTGTGTTACGCATCCAGGAAGTCTGGCGCAGGGAACAGGGCAGAAAGCAGACGGAACACTGCACAGTGACTACCAGAACGAACCGTGAGGCATGTTATTCGATTTAAGTACTGGAAGTTAGGAATGTATGTTACAAGTTAGTTATTGACGGGAATTTAAACATGTATGTCTGCGCAATTAAATGTATGACTTGTGGTGAATAAATGGAGCACAGTAAGACAAATTAAGTTCGTTGAAGACGAGGAAAAATGTGTTGTGTGAGCCACAATCTTTCTACATCTATTATGGCCCGTATCTAGTTAGCAAGGTAATGTGTAACAACGTAATAGAACTGAAACCCTCAAGAGCCGTAAATCAAAGGGCCAATAACATATTTCACACCTCAAAAGATTTATTGAGTAAACAATGTCAGAGACAAACCAGCAAGTCTCACACCTGAGGGTACATGTATGTTTGACACTCGAGGACAATGGTCAAGAGGAATTTAGGTAGTTTACGTTTGGACGAGTTTACCGAAATGTTGAAACCTTTGCAACACTATCGAGTATGGCAAAGATTGTAGCACTGGATCAGATATTGGATGAGTTTGCCCAATAAGAATGATTTGCGTGTTGTACACTACTGGCCATTAAAATTGCTACACCAAGAAGAAATGAAGATGATAAACGGGTATTCATTGGACAAATATATTATACTAGAACTGACATGTGATTACATTTGCTCGCAATTGGGGTGCATAGATCCTGAGAAATCAGTACCCAGGACAACCCCCTCTGGCCGTAATAACGACCTCGATACGCCTGGGCATTGAGTCAAACAGAGCTTGGGAGGCGTGTACAGGTAGAGCTGCCCATGCAGCTTCAACACGATACCACAGTTCATCAAGGGTAGTGACTGGCGTATTGTGACGAACCAGTTGCTCGGCCACCGTTGACCAGACGTTTTCAGTTGGTGAGAGATCTGGAGAATGTGCTGGCCAGGGCAGCAGTCGAACATTTTCTGTATCCGGAAAGGCCCGTACAGGACCTGCAACATGCGGTGGTGCATTATCCTGCTGAAATGTAGGGTTTCGCAGGGATCGTATGACGGGTAGAGCCGCGGGTCGTAACACATCTGAAATGTAGCGTCAACTGTTCAAAGTGCCGTCAATGCCAACAAGATGTGACCGAGACGTGTAACCATTGGCACCCCATACCATCACGCCGGCTGATACGCCAGTATGACGATGACGAATACACGCTTCCCATGTGCGTTCACCTCGATGTTGCCAAACACGGATGCGACCATCATGATGCTGTAAACATATGACAGCATCTTCTCCCTGTCGGTTAAACTTCGCGTCTGTAGCACGTCATCTTCGTGGTGTATAAATTTTAATGGCCAGTAGTGAATTTTTGTTAGGAACCAGTAGCGAGAAGCACTGAGCTGTGATTGCTGGTAGCATTGTAGCATTGAGCATTTGATGACTTGCTAGTCACGATGGAGCACTGTGCTAGTGAGAATCTTTTTTACTGTATTAAAGGAGAATAGTAACGTGATGCATTTAGCGATGAAATGGCAAAGGTAGACAACAGACACGCTAAGTCATATAAAATGCCTGAGTCTGGTTAACTGTTACTTTTGTTACTAATTAGCAGTTTTTATTGTTAAGGACATTAAGTGGCAAGTGATTGTGTATCAATTTATTTTTGTGTTTCTAACATTTCTGTGTAATGCTGTTTGAGGGTAAACAATCGACATGGACAATGAAGCAAGGACATGGGATGGCTGATTGAGAAGACAGCTGCGGGAAGGCATCGAATTGGTCGTGACACACTGTCACAGGGCTAGCACGAGGAGCCATGTGTCCCACTGAGTCGTACCTACTGGGTCTTTGTTAGCCGCATACAGCTGGACGATCCGCTTAAGGACACCTGCCTATGATGACATGTGGCAGCCGCAGCGCGGTTCGAGTACTGAGTGTCACGGCTACACAACAGAGGAACGGTTTCCACTGTAGGCAGGCCCACAGTCAATCGTCTGCACTGCCACAACAAGAGATTGCTGTCTTCTAATCCGCTAAAACTACACCTGAACATTATGTTGTCAATACAAGGACACGCTACATCAGTGAACAATGTTTATCAAGTGTAATATTTGCTTTTAACTCTTACATTATTGTACGCATAACCTGTGGAACAAGTGACATAAACGTAATCACATTGATTTATCAGACGGTAACATTTCCTCGTCCATTGCTAGTAAGTGGGGATGACCATAAATATGCCATTCACCAGAGTATCAGTTTTTGTGAGTTAAGTATGTAGGCTATTCACGTTACAAGTCAAGGCTACTAGGACAATGATCATACACTGGAGCTGAGAGTTGTGAACCTTTTGACAGACGTTGAGAGTTGTAGACAAGGGCGTACCCAGGATCTGAACTAGGGGGGGGCAGCTCATACTAGTCTCAGGAAACAATGACTCGAGACAACATACAGCACTTCTTATTAAATAAAACAGTAAACCAGTGAAAAACTGCTTTTAATAAACATTTTAAATACAAGAATGCACTTGAACAATCCGAGAAAACATGCAGCATTTCTTATTAAATAAAACAGTAAACTACTAAAAAAAACTGCGAATATCTTCTGGGGGGAGGGGCAGCTCCACCCCCCCCCCCCTGCCCCTCGCTTGGTACGCCCATGGTTGTAGAGACGAGAGTGATCCAGCTGTTGATTGCGAGCAGGCTAGAGACATGAACATTAATGCTAGCCACCCCATTGATAAAAATCGAGGTGTCCCACAAGTTAACCGGAGGAACTCTTAATGTAAGCTTGTAAATCGTACCACGCTTCTGCAAGAACTGTACAAACTCTTGTGAACATTAACTCTACCTCAAACACGTCATTTCGACTGTCAAACTATCGGTCAAGACCGTTCATGTGACGAACAGTGTGTTTGCCAGGACAGTGAAGGGTATTAATTTTATTATGGTTTTATTTGCGCATTTAGAGAGACATTTTTATTTCTTATATCTGAATGTTGATGCTCGAGGGCGTGCTGAAAAGTAATTTCTTACGTGAAAACCCTTAAAGCTTGTTAAACAAAACATATATTATTAACATTCTACATCATCATTCTTCATCTGTACATATTTGTTCCTCAATGTAGTCACCCTGGCGATGAACACATTTTTCCCCATGAGAAACCAGTTCTTTGATACCGCCACTGTAGAATGTTTGACTTTGCTGATGGATGCACTACATCACCACTGCTTGCACCGCTCCAGCACTACCCGAGCGAAGTCCTCGAAGGTGTTTTTTAAGGTTTGGAAACAAATAAAAGTCGGATGAGGCCAAGTAGGGACTATATAAAAGATAACCGATGACGGCTAAAACGAGTTGTCGGACTGTTGCAGATGTGGCAGTGTTGCTGTGTGGTCTAGCTTGTCATGCAGAAGGAGAGAGTGCTCCAGGTTTGGACGAACACTTCGAATTTGTGATTTCAGTTTTCTGATGGTCTCGCAGTACTAGTCATCATTTACAGTGATGTTTCCAGAATGAGATTTTCACTCTGCAGCGGAGTGTGTGCTGCTATGAAACGTCCTGGCAGATTAAACCTGTGTGCCGGACCGAGACTCGAACTCGGGACCTTTGCCTTTCGCGGGCAAGTGCTCTACCGACTGAGCTACCCAAGCACGACTCACGCCCCGTCCTCACAGCTTTACAGTTCTGCAAGGTTCGCAGGAGACCTTCTGTGGAGTTTGGAAGGTAGGAGACGAGGTAGTGGCAGAAGTAAAGTTGTGAGGAGGGGGGCGTGAGTCGTGCTTGGGTAGCTCAGTCGGTAGAGCACTTGCCCGTGAAAGGCAAAGGTCCCAAGTTCGAGTCTCGGTATGGCACACAGTTTTAATTTGCCAGGAAGTTTCATTTACGATGATGCCTTTAAGTATGAATTCCAATGCAGCACAACTTGAACATCACAGAACACTGTGAGGATGACTTTGCCTGCAGAAGGAATGCTCTTGAGAGTTTCTGGTATGGGTGATCCTTTTTGGCGGAACTCAGTTGATGCTCTCTAGTTTTCGGGGTCAAAATGATGAACCTAGCTTTCATCGCCTGTCACAATGTTGCTAAGTAACCATCATCAACATGCTCAACATGCAAAAGAAATTGTTGACGGACGTCCAATCTCCTGTGTTTCAGATCAGGAGGGTGTATTCGAGGCACCCACTGTGCACACTGTTTTCTGTAGCACAGTTCTGCAATGATGGCCTGTACATGCTCTCGTGATACGTCACACTTAATTTAGAGCTGTAACTGTGTTATTCCTTGACTTTCTCTGATGAGTTCATCAACCCGATTGCGATGAGTCTCGTCGTTTGCCGTATGCAGTCGTCCACTGTAAGCTTGGCCACATGTGTTGAGGTTAGCACCATCATTTCCATCACCGCGAGCATGAACAACCCAACGTCGAACATTTATGATGTTGTATCGTCAAGGTACACAGCTTTCGTTCTTCTATGGATTTCAATTGGAGGCACGTTTCCTGCCGTTAGAAACTCGATTACAGCACGCTGTTTTGCATGCACTGGCATAGCTCCGTTACACACTACCATGTTACACGCTACAATTTGGAGCCCCGTAGCGGCAGAGGGTTGCATCATGCGTCAGCAAAGTGGGACTGTCGACCGAGTAATATGCGTGACACGTAACACCTCATCCGGTATTGAGGACAGAATAAGAAGTCCTGAGGCATTACTTTTCAGCGCTCGTATTTATCAACAAGTATGTTTTCGGGGTCTGGCATGTTCGCCCATTCTAAACCATTAATTAATTCAATGACCCTGATTTGCACCAACAGTGGTGTTGCAAATTGTAAATGCTTGTAACGTTATGATATTTTGGTATGAGCAATCTAACACGAAAGTAATGTCGATTTATGTTGAGCTTGTCAGTGTTACGTATTGTTCAGTTTAATATCACAACTTTACACAGTAATACAAGTGTTGTCATATGAGTGGGAGCATCTCTGTCTTATTATTAATTTATTTATTGCTTATTTTGCCTGAACAGTTTAGAGCATCAAGGCTCTCCCTTACATCTGACCAGGAACAACACATACCAAAGATTTCACAGAAAAATTCTCAGTAACAATAGTCATAATAATATTAATAGTGATAATAGTAATAATTGACACTAATAATAATAATAATAATAATAATAATAATGATAAAAATGATATTGAATGGTATAAGGAATTATATAAATTATTTTAGTAGATTTGAGTGTGTGATTAGAGAAGATAGGAAACAATAAAATACAAATAGAGAACTTTGTTGACAAGAAAGGTGGGGGAGGGGGGGGGAGGGGAGGGGAGTTGTGCGGTATAGGGAATTTGTGAGTCTAAGCTGCGGATCGGAGTAGGGGATAGATGGCTATTGCGATAGAAGGTAGGCCATTAGCTGACTTTTGAAGGTTGGAAGGGATTTATTTGGTTTCTCTGAATTTTTGTGAATGATTGTTCCAGAGTCGGATTCCTGATACGGCGAATGATTTAGAGAATATGGCAGTGTTATATACTGGTACAGAGAGGATTTTACTGTGTTGAGAGCGGGTGTTTCTGCTGTGCTCTTCAGATAGTAGTGTAAAAGTTGACGATAAATAAGAGGGAGTTCAGTGACTGAGAAGACGGTAGAGCAATCATAGGGTATGATAGTCTCTACGCTTATTGACACGTAGCCATGATAACTGTGTGTAGGTAGGAGTGATATGATCGGAAAGGCGAATTTCACAAATGTATCGTGCACAAGCATTCATCGCCAGTTCCAACCTGCGTGAATTTTTTTATGAAAGTTCTTGGTGAATACCATCACCGTAGTCGAGTATAGGGAGTATAACTGACTCTATATACTTCTTTTTAAGCCCGAAAGGAAACAATTTTTTACGTATCTAAAGTATATATATTTTCTTTGTTATCATTTTAGTTAAGTATTTGTGTACCATTTTGGTGGGGTTGTTAGCTGACCTGCCCTGAGACTTTCTACGGTAAATTCCGCTAATAGTCCAGTGAAACTGTCAGAAAAAAAGCCTGTACCTTGCAAAAGGTGGGGTAGAAGATTTTATTTTTTTAACTCGTTCATATTGTTCGAAATGTTAGAAAACCAAGTTTTGCAAACAAAATTTCTCTTGGGAAAACTTTCTGCAGTCAAAAAACTTCGAAAATTTCGGACTTTTTTCAGTTTTTTCAAAATATCTCAGTTTCATTTGCTCCTATCGCTTTGACGTCTATTTTCGTTTTTAAAGAGCACAAAATTCTCTACAGATTTGATTCTTACAATTTTTTCTACTCCCAGTATCTAAGGCGCTACAGCGCGTCAAAAAATACCAATTTTTCAAATTTCGAGCAAAGTGTCAAATTACCTAATTTTTGAACACTGTTATTTCAATTTCTATTTGTGTAGTATAAACATATTACTCATCATGTTATTCATTGGAATTTACCATCTCACCCTGCTGCAGGGCCAGGACAAACAGCATCATATTCAGAAACTACGAACACATTCACGTCGGATTGCGTGAAGTTTACTTGTGTTACAATATGTAATACGATTGCATGCAGGTGCCGTACATTTTCTACAGTTGATTGACGTTAATGATCAGTTATAAGAAAAAGTATGTAGGAATTGTCCTTTAGCGGACAAAAGCGTATTTATTCTTTGGCGGGCGGAAGGCGATTACCTCTGGTGATTGTTCACAGCGCGCTGACAGCTATTAGCACACAACAATAAGGGTCCTACAGTTTGGAGTCGCTTCCTTTCAGCATATGTTGTGGTGCTGAAAATGAGTATGTCTGACATGAATTTGTGTTTCATTTGCGAAAAAACTGTGGTGAGTGGTGGACGCAATGTGAAAAAGAAAGGACTGAGCACTATTATCGATTGTAGTGCTAAACGCAGGGAGTCTGCTCACACCCGTTTTTTGAGAACGCTCAGTGAAGTGATGGTGCATGAAGCATGCCACAAGAAGTACATTAATGAGAGAATGATAGCAGCTAGCCTTCGACATCCTCAGGAACCAACAGGCGTGATACGTCGGTCGCAGGAAAAAGGTCAGTTCAATTTCAAAGAGAAATGCTTCTTATGTGCAAAAGGGAACTCTGTTGAGTTTTTAATCAAGCAGTTAAGATTGCCATATGCCAAACGAAATTTTGTTTACAAAGTAATGAAATTGGAAGTGTAATCGAGAGTATTAGAACAGGCTAAACGACGTAGTGATGAATTTGGTCAACAAGTGATAGAGCGGATTCAAAATGTAAATGATTTGGTTGCTGCAGATGAGTGGTACCACAGATTTTGCTACAGAAAGTTCTTTCACCGTGTTTCAGCTACTGGACAGAAACGAGGTTACCGACCTGCAACACAAGTAGATGAAGGCATGGGGGCTATATTTTTATTTATTTACATTTTATGTACGCTAAAAGTGGCCACCTCTCTTTACAGGATATGTTGAGACTCGAGGAAAAAATGGATTTATCAGAATATGAGAAGTTCACAACGAAAGGACATTTTACAATCCTGCGATCAGAAAAGTATTGGTCAGGGGTTCCTTCTGACGTGAATATAGAACAAACATTGATGAGAACCATGAAGAGTTCTGGAGGACTTACTTCTGGCCGAGGAATTACGGATAGTGTATTACCCAGATGGACATTGGGTATGATTCACATGTAGAACATTTGTGAAGAAATTGAGTCGTATTGCGAAGTGAGCGCAGTAACATCAGAACAGCATGTAGATGCAAGAAGTTGTCGCATCGAACGAAACGGCATAGACTTGCGTAAGCTGCGTGATTGGTTTTCAGTGCACCCTCCCTTCCCTGAAAAAGATTTTATAATGTCTATCAGCAGTGGTGTTGTCGGAACGGAGGATGTTAATTGTCATATGCGTCACGAAGAGGGGGGAAAAGGCATGAAAAGAATAGTTGGTGACAATTTCCACGATGTAAAGTTCCCTAGAAAAGATAAAGTTGTGACTCTCCTTTCTGCGTTCAATTCTGTAAAAGCTGGGAGCACTAAAATTACTCCTGTTGATCCTTTAACTCTTTTCCAAAGGATTTGTTTAATGAAACAAAGTGAAGAAGAGTTAAAAGCCTTTCTGAAATATGAACTTGCTCCTTACCCAATGTCCCTATTTTCAGAAAAAGGCATGCGAAAAGAAACAAAATCTTCATTCTACAATGCCTTCGTTCCAGTGGAAGATGTGAAGTCCGGTGGACCGAGTAAATTTTTTGTCATTGATAGAGGGTACCTTATCCACAAAGTGACTTGGACTCTAAATGTTTGCTTCAAGTCAATAGCCCAAAGCTAAGTTTCTTACCTGCAACGTCATTTTGGATCTCAATTTTCTATTGTATTTGATGGGTATCCATGTGAGGGAGACAAATGTAGCACAAAGAGTGCTGAGAGGGTTGACGTTGTGGTTGAATCAGACATGGTGAACCAAGTCCCTCAGGACAAGTTCTTGTACAACGAACAAAACAGATGCGTTTGATCAAATTTCTTAAAAAGGAATTTCTGGAGTGTAGCATTGAAGTGCACCAGGCACAAGAAGATGCTGACGTTATGATTGTAACATCTGCCATTTCAAGAACCAAAGATTTTGGAAGTGTTGTCAGAAGAAGATGTTGACCTGCTTGTGCTCGTGACCGGTTTGGGGCAAGACATTGAAAACTTATTTTTCTTAAAGCCAGGAAGAGGAAATGCAGAAGACAAGTGGTTTTCCACTGCATCTTACAAGTTTGACAGTGAATATATTCTGTCCACTCACTCCTTTAGCGGATGTGATACAACATCTGCATTTTGGTCAAGGAAAAATTAAGTGCTGCAATATTGCTGCGAAAAATGAACACCTAACCTCAGCGCTTTGCACGTTCAATAAACCACATGCTACCCGTGAAGAAATAATAACAACAGGAGAACAGGTTACTATCGCATTGTATAGTGGAGGTTCAGCAGTTCCCACACACTAGGCTATTTGCGGTACCACCTATTCGCCAAGTCTGCCACAAAAAGCAAACTGAATCTTGCACGGTTGCCACCTACACAAAATGCTGCACAACATCATTCGTTGCGGACTTACCAACAAGTCCAAAGTTGGATGGGAAACTGGAAACCTCCTGAGAAATGGGGCTGGAATCACAGTGACCAGGGTCCACTACCCGTTATAATGAGCCAAGATCCAGCACCTGAAGCACTTCTTCAGATTGTTTCATGCTCATGCAAGCTGAACTGTGGCGGAGCGTGCTCCTGCAGAAAAGCGGGTTTGAAATGTTCTTCAATTTGCAAGAAATGTATTGGGGTCAACTGCGAAAACGTGCCAAAATTTTTATATGAAGACAGTGAAGAAGATGTTATGGAGGATGTTGAGGAAACCGCTGACGAAATCAACGAACTTGCTGAGGCTGACTCGCTGTTTAAAGAAGAGGTCAATCTGGGATCATGTACAGACCCTGAATCCGTAACTCAAGGTATTTCTGGTGACACTGAGGAACCTGGCCCATCAAAACGTTAGAAGTGATGCTCATATCTGTCTCAAGTGCGCTAAAGTGCGATATTACAAGTATTACACACCCAGAACTGTCAACATTTTTTAGTAACTGACAATGCATTTTAATTGTAATAAAGCTAATTATTTTTAATGTCAACTGTGCGGCTTTTATACACAAGAATAATTACCTACCTAATTAGGTTGCCTATTGCAGCTAATAATAGTTCAGTTTCCTGAGACAATTTATTTTGTGTGCGTGTGTGTGTGTGTGTGTGTGTGTGTGTGTGTGTGTGTGTGTGTGTGTGTTTGTGTGTGTGTGTCTATGTCTCTTAATGATGTATTTTTATATTTATAGTTTTACAAATACCAGGGCTGAGGTGGCCCATAGTGAACTTCAGGTAGTGATGTAAGAATCACAATAGTTGGGTGCCCAGCAATCCTCATGTTGCATAAAGAGAAATTGAATACCTGAAAGTGAGGTGGTAAATTCCAACATATAACATGATGTATAATGTATTTATACTACACAAACAGAAACTGAAAAAAGTAGTGTTCAAAAGTAAGGTATCTTGGCACTATGCTCAAAATTTGAAAAATTGCTATTTTTTGAGGAGCTGTAGTGCCTTAAATTTTGGGAGTAGAACAAAATGCCAAGAATCAAATTTTTAGAGAATTGTGTGCTTTTTAAAAAAGAAAATAGACGTTAAAGCGATAGGAGCAAAAAACTGAGATATTTTGAAAAAACTGAAAAAAGGCCGAAATTTTTCACGTTTTTTGACTGCAGAAAGTTTTCCCAAGCGAAATTTTGTTGTCAAAACTCTGTTTTCTAATCTTTCCAACCATATGAACGAGTTGAAAAAATAAACTCTTCTACCCCACCTTTTGCAAGGTATATCTACTATTTGACTGGACTATAAAATAGGAATGTACTTTTCCGCTGTAGTTGTTATGGGCAGCCTGGCAACCAATGTTCGGTTGCTTAGCTATTTGAAATAGTGAAGTTCACGTTAGTAAGAGCTGTCCGAATAATTTTCCCTTTGACAGTTCACATTTTCTTACAGAACCGAATCAATATTAACCATGTCAAAGAATGAGCTACGGGACTATTATTCTTATTTGATTTTATTTTATCTTTTACTTTTTTTCGCAAATAATCTGTTTAAGTCATCGGTGAAAGGCCCCAAGCTACAAGCAAGAAATCAGTAATAAATACAAAATGCTAAGAATAAACTAAGAATTATCTTAATTAAAGCAATTAAACATTGGAATAATTAAAAGAATTACTCTCGCAAAAGTTTAAGAACAAATCGCCACTTACGGCTATTAAAAGGATTTTCAGAAACGTAAATTAATTTCAGTTTTAATCAGACTAGCCTATGAAAGAAACATGTGCAGATGTGATTGCTAACTACCAAATCACAAGCCCTAGCATTAAATTTTCAGAATAGACCAATTATGAAAGTTAAGTCCAACAGTTACTATCCAACAAGATTTTCTTTTACATGCAATGAATGAATAGAATACGGGAAAGATGAAAAAATAATTAGAGAACCATCTCAAACACTGACCACTGGAGAAAGAAAGCTCACAGTTTCCATATATTAGCACGACATGTATAGGCTGAAATAATGTGATTTAGAAAATCTGAAGGCTAATCATAAGTTGATTAACATTAGGGATTTCAGGAGAGACGTAAAATATTTGGCAGAAAATAATAACAAAAGAGCTTCTAAATAAGAGCATAGGCTAAACAAACAAGAAACACTCGGCTAGTACGGACAGCCACACTAAGGTAATATTGGGCAGCCACAAACACTCCCAAAAAATAACTGCGCCAGACACTTGTTTGTCATATACAATAGGCGTTGCCGACCGCAGCGCCGTCTTCTGCCTGTTTACATATCTCTGTATTTGAATACGCATGCCTATACCAGATTCTTTGGCGCTTCAGTGTAATTTTCCGCACCGTAACAGTTGGTGTTTGATACAGTAATATTTTAGTACACAATGTTTTACAAAGTTTCTGAACAAATTCGCAGTGCCATTGATTGTATCTTTCATTGATGGCTGGCTATCCATCAGTACTCAAATTGGTGACTCGACTTGAACCTAATTTTAAATTTTGTAGGCATAATTTTACTTTTTAGATTATTTCTGATGTTCCTGTTTTAGTATGCAGTGCTTACAGACTGGCAACATCTTTGAGGACATTATAATTAACACCAGTTAACGTTACAAAAATGGTAAATTGAACAACATCGCGTATGTCCGTTGACCCATCCAAAACTAGAGAAAGGAACTGCTGTAATGGACCAAGTCTTCCGGTTGCTGAGTAACGTGCTGAGAGAGTTTCTCGCCGGCCGCTGTGGCCGAGCGGTTCTAGGGGCTTCAGTCTGGAAAAGCGCTGCTGATACGGTCGCAGGTTCGAATCCTGCCTTGAGCATGGATGTGTGTGATGTCCTTATGTAGTTAGGTTTAGGTAGTTATAAGTCTAGGGGACTGATGACCTCAGATGTTAAGTCCCATAGTGCTTAGAGCCATTTGAACCATTTTTAAGAATTCCTCGTTCCGTCTCGTAACAATCTAGCTTGATATAGCATTTTATTTCGCTTTCGTTTCAATGCCAAGGTGACGTACAAACATTTGGACACTGAGTATAAGTCAAAGAGATGTCTTCCGACTATAGATGACTAGTGCTCCAATAAGCATGTATCTTTTGAACTGACTCAAATTAGTTGATTTAAATGCGTGAGTCAGTTATTCTTGTACCAACTCTAAGCGAAAAAGATCCTACCAGTAAATCAGTTTTATAACCCCGGCAATTAAGGGGATTGAATGGTACGAGGTTAATCCAAAAAGTAAGGTCTCCTATTTTTTTATAAGTACATTGACCTGTTTATTTCTACGATGGTTTGCATCAGTTTACAGCTTGAACATTTAGCTATTTTTCGACATAATCACCATTTCTGTCGATGCATTTTTGTAGACGCTGTGGCAGTTTTTGTATGCCCATGTCATACCAGCTCGCCGCCATGCTGTTCAGAAAGTTATGAACCTCTTCTTTCACCTCTTCGTCGGAGCTGAATCGCTTTCCGGCCAAATGTTCTTTTAACCTAGGAACAGGTGATAGTCACTGGGCGCCAAGTCAGGGCTATAGGGTGGGTGGGTGATTATGTTCCAAGGAGCCGGCCGAGGTGGCCGTGCGGTTCTAGCGCTGCACTCCGGAACCGCGGGGCTGCTACGGTCGCAGGTTCGAATCCTGCCTCGGGCATGGATGTGTGTGATGACCTTAGGTTAGTTAGGTTTAAGTAGTTCTAAGTTCTAAGGGACTGATGACCTAAGATGTTAAGTCCCATAGTGCTCAGAGCCATTTGCCCCATTTTTTTGTTCCACTGAAACTGTCGCAGGAGAGTAACGGTTTGCCGAGCGATGTGTGGGCGAGCGTTGTCATGGAGAATGTGTACGCCCTTGCTCAACATTCCTCTTCTCCGGTTGTGAATTATTAGTTTGAGTTTTTTCAGAGTCTCACAATATCTGTCAACGTTAATTGTGGTCCCAGCGATTCAGTTCCGACGACGAGGTGAAAGAAGAGGTTCGTAACTTACTGAACAACATGGCGGCGAGCTGGTATGACATGGGCATACAAAAACTGTACACTATCCACAAAGAAGGACAACCACTTACATATGTAGGACACAAGAGCAGTGTTGCGAAACAAGGCCAGTGGTACAATACAACAATACTATAACCAAAACACTTTATCCATACCAGCACAAAAAACAGCATACATAATACTTGAAGGATCACTACAAAAGCACCCAGCAATTAAAATAAACAACACAAACATTAAACGCGAAGTAATAATTAGATATCTCGTTGTACACATTGACGAACGAATTAGCTTCAACGAACTCATACGGCTAATCAGAACCAAAGCCGAAAGTATACTTCACAAACTAGCGACATTAAATTCGAGACGATACAGACTACCACTCACACACATCCCTTCGCTCCCAGCTTCAGGCAGTGTTGGCTTCGGTCACACAACTTGAGGCTGTTGCCAAAGCGGCATCACTGTGGGGGTCCGGATGGGGGTTTGTCGGGGACGGCCAGCTCGTCCAACGCATCCCACGATCGAACTACGACTGTAGTTGCCAGAAATACTGCCCGCATTGAGGCTGATCCCTCACCTGTGGTAGAGTGGGAGGTCGTCTCAAGGTGTGGCAGGGGGCGAAAGACATTCCGGAGGGCTGAACGGAAGGCCTCTCCAGTTTGTCTGACGAACCGGTTTCAGGCTCTGTCTCAGGCTGATACTGACCTTCGGCCTGACATGGCTGCTTGTCCTGTTCCAGAGGTTGCCCCTCAGTCTGCAAGATCCAGGCGGTCGCAGAGGGTGGGCTTACTGGTAGTTGGGAGCTCCAACGTCAGGCGCGTAATGGGGCCCCTTAGGGAAATGGCAGCAAGAGAGGGGAAGAAAACCAATGTGCACTCCGTGTGCATACCGGGGGGAGTCATTCCAGATGTGGAAAGGGTCCTTCCAGATGCCATGAAGGGTACAGGGTGCACCCATCTGCAGGTGGTCGCTCATGTCGGCACCAATGATGTGTGTCGCTATGGATCGGAGGAAATCCTCTCTGGCTTCCGGCGGCTATCTGATTTGGTGAAGACTGCCAGTCTCGCTAGCAGGATGAAAGCAGAGCTCACCATCTGCAGCATCGGCGACAGGACTGACTGTGGACCTTTGGTACAGAGCCGAGTGGAGTGTCTGAATCAGAGGCTGAGACGGTTCTGCGACCATGTGGGCTGCAGATTCCTCGACTTGCGCCATAGGGTGGTGGGGTTTCCGGTTCCGCTGGATAGGTCAGGAGTCCACTACACGCAACAAGCGGATACACGGATACACGGGTAGCAGGGGTTGTGTGGCGTGGGCTGGGCGGTTTTTTAGGTTAGATAGCCTTGGGCAAGTACAGAAAGGGCAACAGCCTCAACGGGTGCGGGGCAAAGTCAGGACATGCGGGGACCAAGCAGCAATCGGTATTGTAATTGTCAACTGTCGAAGCTGCGTTGGTAAAGTACCGGAACTTCAAGCGCTGATAGAAAGCACCGAAGCTGAAATCGTTATAGGTACAGAAATCTGGCTGAAGCCAGAGATAAATTCTGCCGAAATTTTTACAAAGGTACAGACGGTGTTTAGAAAGGATAGATTGCATGCAACCGGTGGTGGAGTGTTCGTCGCTTTTAGTAGTAGTTTATCCTGTAGTGAAGTAGAAGTGGATAGTTCCTGTGAATTATTATGGGTGGAGGTTACACTCAACAACCGAGATAGGTAAATAATTGGCTCCTTTTACCGACCTCCCGACTCAGCAGCATTAGTGGCAGAACAACTGAGAGAAAATTTGGAATACATTTCACATAAATTTTTTCAGCATGTTATAGTCTTAGGTGGAGATTTCAATTTACCAGGTATAGACTGGGACACTCAGATGTTTAGGACGGGTGGTAGGGACAGAGCATCGAGTGACATTATACTGAGTGCACTATCCGAAAATTACCTCGAGCAATTAAACAGAGAACCGACTCGTTGAGATAACATCTTGGACCTACTGATAACAAACAGACCCGAACTTTTCGACTCTGTATGTGCAGAACAGGGAGTCAGTGATCATAAGGCCGTTGCAGCATCCCTGAATATGGAAGTTAATAGGAATATAAAAAAAGGGAGGAAGGTTTATCTGTTTAGCAAGAGTAATAGAAGGCAGATTTCAGACTACCTAACAGATCAAAACGAAAATTTCTGTCCCGACACTGACAATGTTGAGTGTTTATGGAAAAAGTTCAAGGCAATCGTAAAATGCGTTTTAGACAGGTACGTGCCGAGTAAAACTGTGAGGGACGGGAAATACCCACCTTGGTACAACAACAAAGTTAGGAAACTACTGCGAAAGCAAAGAGAGCTTCACTCCAAGTTTAAACGCAGCCAAAACCTCTCAGACAAACAGAAGCTAAACGATGTCAAAGTTAGCGTAAGGAGGGCTATGCGTGAAGCGTTCAGTGAATTCGAAAGTAAAATTCTATGTACCGACTTGACAGAAAATCCTAGGAAGTTCTGGTCTTACGTTAAATCAGTAAGTGGCTCGAAACAGCATATCCAGACACTCCGGGATGATGATGGCATTGAAACAGAGGATGACACGCGTAAAGCTGAAATACTAAACACCTTTTTCCAAAGCTGTTTCACAGAGGAAGACCGCACTGCAGTTCCTTCTCTAAATCCTCGCACAAACGAAAAAATGGCTGACATCGAAATAAGTGTCCAAGGAATAGAAAAGCAACTGGAATCACTGAACAGAGGAAAGTCCACTGGACCTGACGGGATACCAATTCGATTCTACACAGAGTACGCGAAAGAACTTGCCCCCCTTCTAACATCCGTGTACCGCAAGTCTCTAGAGGAACGGAGGGTTACAAATGATTGGAAAAGAGCACAGGTAGTCCCAGTCTTCAAGAAGGGTCGTCGAGCAGATGCGCAAAACTATAGACCTATATCTCTGACGTCGATCTGTCGTAGAATTTTAGAACATGTTTTTTGCTCGAGTATCATGTCGTTTTTGGAAACCCAGAATCTACTATGTAGAAATCAACATGGATTCCGGAAACAGCGATCGTGTGAGACCCAACTCGCTTTATTTGTTAGATACAGGCTCCCAGGTAGATGCTATTTTTCTTGACTTCCGGAAGGCGTTCGATACAGTTCCGCACTGTCGCCTGATAAACAAAGTAAGAGCCTACGGAATATCAGACCAGTTGTGTGGCTGGATTGAAGAGTTTTTAGCAAACAGAACACGCATGTTGTTATCAATGGAGAGACGTCTACAGACGTTAAAGTAATCTCTGGCGTGCCACAGGGGAGTGTTATGGGACCACAATATATATAAATGACCTAGTAGATAGTGTCGGAAGTTGCATGCGGCTTTTCGCGGATGATGCTGTAGTATACAGAGAAGTTGCAGCATTAGAAAATTGTAGCTAAATGCAGGAAGATCTGCAGCGGATAGGCACTTGGTGCAGGGAGTGGCATCTGTCCCTTAACATAGACAAATGTAATGTATTGCGAATACATAGAAAGAAGGATCCTTTATTGTATGATTATATGATAGCGGAACAAACACTGGTAGCAGTTACTTCTGTAAAATATCTGGGAGTATGCGTGCGGAACGATTTGAAGTGGAATGATCATATAAAATTAATTGTTGGTAAGGCGGGTACCAGGTTGAGATTCATTGGGAGAGTGCTTAGAAAATGTAGTCCATCAACAAAGGAGGTGGCTTACAAAACACTCGTTCGACCTATACTTGAGTGTTGCTCATCAGTGTGGGATCCGTACCAGATCGGGTTGACGGAGGAGATAGAGGAGATCCAAAGAAGAGCGGCGCGTTTCGTCCCAGGGTTATTTGGTAACCGTGATAGCGTTACGGAGATGTTTAATAAACTCAAGTGGCAGACTCTGCAAGAGAGGCGCTCTGCATCGCAGTGTAGCTTGCTCGCCAGGTTTCGAGAGGGTGATTTTCTGGATGAGGTATCGAATATATTGCTTCCCCCCACTTATACCTCCCGAGGAGATCACGAATGTAAAATTAGAGAGATTAGAGCGCGCACGGAGGCTTTCAGACAGTCGTTCTTCCCGCGAACCATACGCGACTGGAACAGGAAAGGGAGGTAATGACAGTGGCACGTAAAGTGCCCTCCGCTACACACCGTTGGGTGGCTTGCCGAGTATAAATGTAGATGTAGATGTAGATGTACCACTGTGCACTTTTGGAGTCGGTATTGAGCTTTGCAGCTAGTACAGTGTCGGTTAGACCGTCAGCGAGAGCGCACCGCGAGTTCCTGTTACTAATCAGGCGAGTACACCGTTCGCTTTTTACATATTTTTACGAGCTTGAAACAAGAGCGACTAATTTTCAGTTATGTGTATAGTTACTAGTTTATTTTTGTAATTTCTTGCGCGTTCGAGTGCTTACTAGGCACAACCATTTATTTCAATAACAGTGTAGTGTACAGTACTGCCGTTGCTGTCGACCCTCGTGTCGTACAGGCTTTTGTTTATTTGGTTAGAACAGCTCAGTGTCGGTTAGGCCGTCAGTGAGAGGGCACTTCGAAAAAAAATGGTTCAAATGGCTCTGAGCACAATGGAACTTAACATCTGAGGTCATCAGTCCCCTAGAACTTAGAACAACTTAAACCTAACTAACATCCATGCCCGAGGCAGGATTCGAACCTGCGACCGTAGCGGTCGCGCGGTTCCAGACTGAAGCGCCTAGAACTGCTCAGCCGCACCGGCCGGCAGCACTTCGATTTTCCGCTGCTAATAAGGCGAGTACACCGTTCGTTTGTTATATATTTTTGCGAACTTTGTAATATTAGTAATTTTCGCCTAACAAAGATTAATATACGCTCAATAGTACACGCCTGATGGCCTAAAGTTATCGAACAATTGTAAAGTAAAAGAAATGAACCATCGCATAGCAGCGACAGAATCTATTATTCTTTATCTTTGCCGTTCTTGCTAGGTGCCTGTAAATCTCTATGTACATGTATCGATTAATGATATAAAAAAGAACTCTGTTGTTTCAAGACAAATGAGGCTTTTGGCGCCACACCTTTTACTGCGGATTTGCTGCGTTCCGTAACGGTATTTTATATTTCGTGTGAAAATATTGAGTGAATATGCTAATTGTTATTTTTCCAATCAGAAAACATGTAGTTTCTTGTAACTGATTAAGAACAGACAGCATCAAGAGGACATTTTGACTGTTATGTATGAAGTATTTAACCACAATGGTTATCTATTGTAATTTAATATGAAAAGGTACGTAACATTCAAAAAAAGGTGTATTAAAGATAAGAGTGCTTATTTTAGTAAATTAACCTTTATGATTTCCATCTCCTTATTTACTTCAATGATAATTATTTTGTGTTAGTTCATCACCATACATTACGATCACGCTGAAGGGCCGAACGCAGCATGAGGCAGAAGGAACATTATCGTTTTCCTATTATTTCTGAATCAACTCTTTTTTAATTGTGTAGTGTTGCATTTCTTTTAAAGTCTGTAAATCGTCTGGTCCCTTAGTGTTGTTCCGGGTATGACTACATCGCAACTATAAAAATGCATAGAAATGATAATGTTTCTTCCGAACGATCTCAAATATATCAATATGCTGCTCTTATTCAGGTATTTAATGCTCAACATGTGTTATTACAATAGTGTAATCAATGCCTGATTCTGTTGCCAAGTGGCCCACCATAATATTAACTTTTTCGACATAAAAAAAAAAAAATAAAATAACTATCCTTTTTGTTTTCGCCCCCCCCCCCCCCCTTCCCAAGAGCAACGCTACAACTTCAAACAGGAGCGACTGCAGTAATGGATAGGAACTGTGATTGTTGTGTACAGATGCCAGCTGAGCTGGCGACCCTTCGCTCACAGCTCGAGGCTGCTTTGCCTTCCGTCACACAGTTTGAGTCTGCTGCCAAGGGGCATCACTGTGAACGGTCGGACACGGGGATGCAAGGGACGCCGAGCACGTCCCACATGTCCTCTGATCGGTCCACTGCTGTGACCACTCCGGGTACTGCCTGCACTGAGGTTGACCCCTCACCCGTGGTCGAGAGGGACATCATTACAAAGTCTGGCAGGCAACGAAAAGCTTTCTGAGGGGCCAATCGTAGGGCCTCCCCGGTTCAGGTTTCGGGCGTTATCTGTGGCTGACGATGTCTCTGAGCCGGATGCAGTCGTCCACCCTGTTTCAGAAGAAGCTTCTCAGCCCGCAAGGTCTGGGCATTCACAGAGGGTGGGTTTGCTGATAGTTGGGAACTCCAACATTAGGCACTTAGGGTGCTTAGTAGGGCCCCTTGGGAACATGGCTGCTAAGGAGGGAAGGAAGCCAGCGTGCACTCCGTGTGCATTCCGGGGGAGTCATTCCAGATGTGGAAAGGGTGCTTCCGGATGCCATGAAGAATACAGGGTGCAGCCAACTGCAGGTGGTGGCTCATGTCGGTACCAAATATGCTGAAAAATGTAAACATTGCCAGGGTCAATCGAAAGTTGTTTTCAGAAGTTTTAAACTCATTTTCAGTTAATGAGCAAAATATAATGCAGATTCCTAGTGAGACAAAAATAGAGCTGATTTAAAAATGTTAATTAGGTTTACAAAAACAATTATATTTAGGTAATTAAGCATATGCTGGGACTCCTTCTAGTGAGCAAAGAGAACAGTCAACTCCAAGATCCAAGCTCTCAGTACTCCATCTCACTCCGAGTTCTTTCTTCCTCCCTCCCTCCCTCCCCTCCCTCCTCTCTCTGTCTGTCTCTGTCTCTGTCTCTATCTCTCTCTCTCTCTATCTCTAGCTATCTATATCCATGTTTCCCACTCTTCGCATCAAAAAATGTGGGCTACAGTTACCTTCACCAAACGACTCTATCTGGCAGCTGTAGCACGACAGCACTCACCTTTTTATCGACGAGGTTATTTCCGACTTGGATGATTGGTGCTAAAATAAACGTGTATCTTTTAAAGTGACGTAAATTAATTGATTTCAATGCGTCAATCAGTTATTCTTGTACCACTTCTAAGCGAATAAGATCCTACTCCTATCTTTGTTATCGAACCCCTGCAATGGACGTATGAAGGTACAAAAGGTGCTTGAATTGTATGTGGCATCTGCACTTCTCTGTCGAAAAAGAAATGCCGTCCGTATAGCTAAATGTTGGAAAATCCAGTAAATATCGAACACTGAAGTAACAGGAGTTCGTGTAAGCACGTTATAGAGACAGCTACCATGAAAACCAGTACTTAATTGTAGCTGAGAATATCAAATTAAATTAAAGTTGCTGTAATACAGCGTAATTTGTTTACGAAAAGATGACCACTACCGTTAGACTGCTGAGATTGTCGGCACTCGGATACATAACGACTGGCTACACGATGTGTCCCGACTTGTACCTACATGCACCGATCACAACTTGGGTAGCAAAGATCAGCTTCTGATCGAAATGCTATATTTTAAAGAAGTGGGTCCGACGTTATTGCAACTATGAACGATTATCTTCAGAAGAAGTGACATAACTTTTTCGATAAAACTGTTGGTGTTCTATAGTGCGATTTCGTATATTTTCGGTAGTGAAAATGGGTCGACTATTATTTTATTTATCTCATAAATTATTACCTGCACAAAAAAAGTCATCAAGGTTTTCTTTTGAACTCTTGGTGAGCTCTTCAAAATTGTGATCAAAATTTTACCTTCGCAAATCGATAACTAAGTTTTATTGCAACATTAAAATTCTCTGATTATAAGTGTTTTCTTTGCGAAATTCTGCAGAAATATTCAACATTAGTATAGAGGACTCTAGAGTTATAGAATATCTACCAAGAACTCTGAAAAAAATTACATACTTCTCACAGTTGTGGTAATGGGTCACTCATTATCGGAGTTACCTCGTAAAGTATCATCTGCACAAAAAAAAAAAAAAAAAAAAATGTATTTCGCTTTTCTGTAGACCTATTGGAGGGCCATTCAGATTTGTGATTATTAATTCTTTTTTACAAACGTGGTGATTATTTTTTCAACAAGATTACAATTTTTGCAAGTTTTATTGTTTTCTTCGCGAAATTCTGGGGAGCTATCCATAATTTGTACAGAGAACTATGGTATATTTGTAAAGAACTCTGAAAAAAAAATTTATTTCTCAGTGGTTGTGTGCCAACTTCACCATACTATGCTTCTGCTGTCATACTACATCGTACCCCAGTCTGAATCTCCAGGTGTAGGTCCAGGGTGTCTAGTACACAGACAGAAGGGTTGCTCGATCAAAAGATTTGTCTCCAGTTGAGCACATATAGGACATCATTGGACGGCAGCTCCAGTGTCATCCACAAACAGCATTCACCGTCTGTGTATTGACTGGTAAGTGCAGCAACCATGAAACTCCATCCCACAAACTGACATACAGCACCCTTACACCACAATGCTTGCACGTTTGCATGCTTGCATTCAACATTTTGGGGATTACATCGGTGATTAATGTATCAGAATTTCGTATTTGCAATGGTTTACCCCGCACTTACATTAACCTGTGACCTCGCAATGTTAAGCACTTAAGTATCTCACCTAGACACATGTACTATCGTGTTTTCAACACTTTACAGTAATTACTTTTCGGTGATTCGATTTCTTTTCCGTCAGTGTACATGAAATGAAGTTTCACAATTGCTGTTTGTTCCTTCAAGTCATTTGCGCTGACAGTTCTATCGATCATCCCCATTTCAATTCCCTCTATGTTCACACATATATACACTACCTTTCTTTTAACTAAGATCCAAATACAAGTACCTTTTTAAAATATTACTTTTTCTAGTCGTACTTTGTTTGTCTGTCTGCTATACCAGTGTAAACAGGTGGTTGGAGTCCCCCAACTGGTGTCCTTGTAACCAACGCACGGCCATAACGAGCACCGAATCAGAACCGGCGTTCATAAGAAAACACAACAAACCTCCACCCTGCCCTCTAATGAGCAGACCGTTGGTGGTCTGGGGTCAGTGAAATACACGCTACAGGGCTCCTGGCTCGGAGCTAAGTAACAGGTTTGTAACAGTTCGTGTAGGGCCAACTAATGCCTGTGTTCCTACTGAAGGTGCTGTACGATGTGTCACAGACATAAGCCGAATGGAATGCTGTTGCTTCTTGGTAGTGCCACTTGGCTATCCGGAGCCACCAACCATTCTCGTTACCATCACTAGCTGCAATCATGTACAGCGGCTACATTCCTAGCAAACCTCTCTGCAGTATCGCAGTAGAAACATCCAGCATCGACGAGTAATATTACACGACCACGTTCAATGAGGTACTGATAATGGCGTATTCGGTGCCTTAAAGGCATTCGTGACTAACATCAGCTCACCACGTCCAATCTCCAAGGTAACTAACGCCCATAGCCGTTACGCCGTGTATTTAAAGCAAACCTTATTGGCATCATCGTAGTGACACTACTTGCACCACGCTTATGGGACTGGCGCACAATTCTAAATAGACGAAGTCCTTCAGATGTATAAACAGGCCCACCACCTTCCGTTTATGTAGCACAACTCATTATTGGTGACACGATTTTATTTCCGTCACTGAATACGTCCGAAAAATTGACCTAAGAATGTGGGCTACTGAAAAAAAGTATGTGAAAATGAAGAAAAACAGACTCAGCGAAGGCATCTGTAATGCACCACACATAAACAGAGAAGTGGATGCGTACTAGTCAGGCGGTACAAAATACGAGAATTTAAATGGTGCAACGCTCTATGCTATACTATCGACCAACAATATCCAAATAACGGATCAAGTTTTAACCCGCTTGGTTACGTTTTGCAGTCTCCTCTTGCCCATTTCAGGACGCGGAACGTCATGTCTCTTACTTTCTGCTTGATTTTAAAAGATTTCAGTGAATAACACTGTGTAATATACACATGATGTCAACCTGAGCGCTGACTGTTTTCATTTTAGATTTTGAATGCACTGTAAAACTTGATGCAAAAGCAAAATTTACGATACTAAATACGTGTAAAAGTTGAAACCAAGTGATTCTTTTGGAAAATTTTGTTACAACGAAGTGAACATGTGCATTTAGGCGTGGAATGTTCTGAAAGAAACGAATTTATAAATCATAATATAACAGATGATAAACGGCTGAAAGCAAGGGGAAACTACATTCGTAATTTTTCCCGAGGGCATGCAGCTTTACTGTATGGTTAAATGATGAGGCATCCTCTTGGGTAAAATATTCCGGAGGTAAAATAGTCCCCCATTCGCATCTCCGGGCAGGGACTACTCAAGAGGACGTCGTTATCAGGAGAAAGAAAACTGGCGTTCAACGGATCGGGGAGTGGAATGTCAGATCCCTTAATAGGGCAGATAGATTAGAAAATTTAAAAAGAGAAATGGATAGGTTACAGTTAGATATAGTGGGAATTAGTGAAGTTCGGTGGCAGGAGGAACAAGACTTTTGGATAGGTGAATACAGGGTTATAAATACAAAATCAAATTGGGGTAATGCAGGAGTAGATTTAATAATGAATAAAAAAATAGGAGTGCGGGTAAGCTACTACAAACAGCATAGTGAACGCATTATTGTGGCCAAGATAGACACGAAGCCCACGCCTACTACAGTAGTACAAGTTTATATGCCAACTAACTCTGCAGATGACGAAGAAATTGATGAAATGTATGAAGAGATAAAAGAAATTATTCAGATAGTGAAGGGAAACGAAAATATAATAGTCATGGGTCACTGGAATTCGATAGTAGGAATAGGAAGATAAGGAAACGTAGTAGGTGAATATGGATTGGGGGTAAGAAATGAAAGATGAAGCCGCCTGGTAGAATTTTGCACAGAGCATAACTTAATCATAGTTAACACTTGGTTCAAGAATCATAAAAGAAGGTTGTATACATGGAAGAAGCCTGGAGATACTGACAGGTTTCAGATAGATTATATAATGGTAAGACAGAGATTTAGGAACCAAGTTTTAAATGGTAAGACATTTTCAGGGGGAGATGTGGACTCTGACGTGAATCTATTGGTTATGAAGTGTAGACTAAAACTGAAGAAACTGCAAAAAGGTGGGAATTTAAGGAGATGGGACCTGGATAAACTGACTAAACCAGAGGTTGTACAGAGTTTTAGGTAGAGCATAAGTGATCAATTGACAAGAAAGGGGGAAAGAAATACAGTAGAAGAAGAATGGGTAGCTTTGAGGGATGAAGTAGTGAAGGCAGCAGAGGATCAAGTAGGTAAAAAGCTAGTAGAAATCCTTGGGTAACAGAAGAAATATTGAATTTAATTGATGACAGGAGAAAATATAAAAATGCAGTAAATGAAGCAGGCAAAAAGGAATACAAACGTCTCAAAAATGAGATCGACAGGAAGTGCAAAATGGCTAAGCAGGGATGGCTAGAGGACAAGTGTAAGGATGTAGAGGCTTATCTCACTAGGGGTAAGATAGATACTGCTTACAGAAAAACTAAAGAGACCTTTGGAGAAAAGAGAACCACTTGTATGAATATCAAGAGCTCAAATGGAAATCCAGTTCCAAGCAAAGAAGGAAAAGCAGAAAATGGATGGAGTATATAGTGGGTCTATACAAGGTCGATGTACTTGAGGGCAATATTATGGAAATGGAGGAGGATTTATGTGAAGATGAAATGGGAGTTATGAAAGTGCATGAATAGTTTGACAGAACACTGAAAGACCTAAGTCGAAACAATACCCTGGGAGTAGACAACATTCCATTAGAACTACTGACAGCCTTGGGAAAGCCAGTCCTGACAAAACTCTACCATCTGGTGAGCAAAACGTATGACACAAACGAAATACCCTCAGACTTCAAGAAGAATATAATAGTTACAATCCCAAAGAAAGCAGGTGTTGACAGATGTGAAAATTACCGAACTATCAGTTTAATAAGTCACAGCTGCAAATACTAATGCGAATTCTTTACAGTCGAATGGGAAAACTGGTAGAAGCCGACTTCGGGGAAGATCAGTTTGGATTCCGTAGAAATATTGGAACAAGTGATGTAATACTGACCCTACGACTTATCTTAGAAGAAAGATTAAGGAAAGGCAAACCTACGTTTCTAGCATTTGTAGACTTAGAGAAAGCTTTTGACAAAGTTGACTGGAATATTCTCTTTCAAATTGTGAAGGTGACAGGGGTAAAATACAGGGAGCGAAAGGCTATTTACAGTTTGTACAGCAACCAGATGGCAGTTATAAGAGTCGAGGGGCATGAAAGGGAAGCAGTGGTTTTGAAGGGAGTGAGACAGGTTTGTAGCCTATCCCCGATGTTGTTCAATCTGTATATTGAGCAAGCAGTAAAGGAAACAAAACACAAATTCGGAGTAGGTATTATAATCTATGGAGAAGAAATCAAAACTTTGATGTTCGCTAGTGACATTGTAATTCTGTCAGAGACAGCAAAGTATTTGGAAGAGAAGTTGAACGGAATGGGCAGTGTCTTGAAAGGAGGATATAAGATGAACATCAACAAAAGCAAAACGAGGATAATGGAATATAGTCGAGTTAACTAGGGTGATACTGAGGGAATTAGATTAGGAAATGAGACACTTAATGTAGTAAAAGAGTTTTGCTATTTGGGGAGCAAAATAACTGATTATGGTCGAAGTAGAGAGGATATAAAATGTAGACTGGCAATGGCAAGGAAAGCGTTTCTGAAGAAGAGAAATTTGTTAACATCGAGTATAGATTTAAGTGTCAGGAAGTCGTTTCTAAAAGTATTTGTATGGAGTGTAGCCACTATGGAAGTGAAACATGGACGATAAATAGGTTGGACAAGAAGAGAACAGAAGCTTTCGAAATGTTGTGCTACAGAAGAATGCTGAAGATTAGATGGGTAGATCACATAACTAATCAGGAGGTATTCAATAGAATCGGGGAGAAGAAGAGTTTGTGGCACAACTTGACTAGAAGGGAGGGATCGATTGGTAGGACATGTTCTGAGGCGTCAAGGGATCATCAATTATGTATTGGAGGGCACCGTGGAGGGTAAAAATCGTAGAGGGAGACCAAGAGACGAATACACTAAGCAGATTCAGAAGGCTGTAGGTTGCAGTGGGTACTGTAAGATGAAGAAGCTTGCACAGGATAGAGTAGCATGGAGAGCTGCATCAAACCAGTCTCAGGACTGAAGACCACAACAACAACAAACAGATGATACGTAGCGTGAAATGAAATACCTAATAGTTTTGATTGCCTGAAGGCACATTGTCTGTAGAGAAGAGCAGGAAAGGTCAAAAGGACGTTGCTTTAAATCGCTTCGTAGTGCAGTCCTGCTTTACAACATTGTGTATGGCGTCACTGAATTGCTAGGTGACGGACTGCAAAAGCGACCAATGAGCGTTAATCATGAAGGGTGGGTGGGTAGCTGCCCACGTCCGGATCTAGTATTCCTCGACTGGTGTACCAGGACAGGGGCTGAGCGGTTCTAGGCGCTTCAGTCTTGAGCCGTGCAACCGCTATGGTAGCAGGTTCGAATCCTGCCTCGGGCATGGATGTGTGTGATGTCCTTAGGTTAGTTAGGTTTAAGTAGTTCTAAGTTCTAGGGGACTGATGACCTCAGATGTTAAATCCCTTAGTGCTCAAAGCCATTTGAACCATTTTTTGACATACGGCTAGGTGCGGGCAGGTGCTAACGGGATTCTTTTACTTCCATATCCGCTATTAAGATGTCTGAAATATGAATGATGTAGATGCGTCCACTTTCACAATACATGTCAATATTTAGAAACGTTACTCACCGTTAAGCAGAGGACATTGATTTGAGTATACATTGATGCTATTATTTTTTTCTAGACGTTAATGGCCAGAATTGTTTTCTTACGGCAAATTCAGTTCTTTTTTGTCATTTACCATGACAGTTTCAGAAATTACAGTTGTGTCTCTGCTAGCTTTAGCTTAATATTGTGGCTTTCGAATAATGTAATTGATAACATCGGCCAAATAACGTAAAGTATAATAATTGAAATGTATGAAACAGTTCACAATAACGGCCTTGGAAAAGATAATTAGTTTATTATATTTGAAATACTTTAATTAGAAGATATTCATTTATCTGATGGAGAGAATGTGCTTCAGCTTTTTTCATGCCGTCATTATATGTTTGCAGGTTGCAATATTAAACACACTGTAGTGTATATACCACTCATGTAACGGCAGACTAGATGCCAGATTTTAGTGTATACATACATATCACTTCTGAAGTAGGCTAACAGTAAAGGATTGTGTCCTGAAATCGATTCAGTGGGTTCACAGTTCCATCTTGAATAGCGACCAGTGTTAGGTAATATATTGGCCACCTGTAGCAGGAAAGTGTACGACAGAGTGTAATTAAAACTAGGAGACGCTAAATATCAGCTCCAGTGCTGACAAATCCGGGAGTTCCTTAAACTCTAACATCTGTTTGCACCTGTCAAAATTCTTTTTTCCTGACAGTTATTTGTGTTTGATGTAATTTTTGTCACACCTGAGAGTATTGGTTTAATAGCGCTGTTATGGGAAGTATACCCCTTGAGGTATAAACGTAGCTTCTTTACTTGAGGAGATTGTGTTCTGTTCCTAGCATGATATTACTACTTCCGTTGTCAGCAGGTCTTCTGCTAATGATGGAATTCACGTAGTGTGCCAATGGGTGAGTTTGGTTATTAGTTAGTTCCATGTTCCATGGATGATTTTGCATGACAGATGTAATGAAGTGGAACTAGTCATTTCACATTCACATCGCAAATTAATTTGCGCATATAGGCAAATTCTGAACATTTAATTTTTTTATATTACAAAAAGAAGAGAGATATACACATGCGGGTTAGTAATTCCTACCCAGCGCCTTTTACACATTACAGTAACAGAATATCTTCTACAGAAGAGGATCTCTGTTTACACAGACACGTTGTTAGCCATTCATCTGTTTTAGTCTCTAAATCAATATTCCACGAAGATTTCTCAGGTAGTGTGTTTCTTAATACGTGTGTTATGGTTTGAACCTTTAGGCGCTCTAGTGGAATGCGTTGTTTCCTAGTAACCACTCAATGCTTATGGTAGTAGTGAACAAAACATTTTGTGGGTCAGTCAGTTTTTGTAAGATATTTCTAAACCCTAGCCGTAAATTCTTATTTCGCGAAATACGTACACTATGTCTCGTTGATAGAGATTCATCAAGGAAGATCTTGGATAACGCTAGAACAGATCATTAATATAAATGTTGATATAGTTACTCCATTTCAGCCACTTCATGTATAATGGATTAATGTTTAATTTCACTTGATAGGTATCAAATGAAATCATTAGCTAAATTGAAAAGATTGAGTGTCTTCACCTCGTTAGTCTGGGAACATTAATTACCTCGCCCGCTCCATTATCTTTGACAGGCGTTGGGTTAATATAATGGTGAGATCGCTAATGTCGTCCAGTGTGATGGATTCAGTTCTGTACGTACTAGGCAGTCGCAATCCTTCTCAGCTATGATTGCAGATTTCTTGATCATGACGCCAAATTTCTGCATGTGTCAGCAGTATTCTCCTAGATAAACTAATGTTTTATGGGATGGGTGGTACAATCAACCAATGGATAATGTCGGATATAACCAAGGGAATGCAGACAGCAGTACATAATAATTCAACCAACCCAGTCAGGTAAGTAATTCTAAATGGGGATAAATCACTTTTGGGTTTCCCCAAGGCACATTCTCAAGTCCACTACTCTTCCTCTTACATGTAAACAAACTGCTGTCTTAGTTCTTTTTGCAGATGAAACTAACTTTTAATCAATCCACTCGTATATACATGAACAGAAGAAATGGTAAACAAGTCTTTAAAAGTATCATTGAATAGTTATCTGTGAATAGTAGCATTCTTACAAAAAAAGGAAAAAAATTCAAATCTCGACATTTAGTGGCACTATGTCAATGATAAGAGTATCACTTGATGTAGAAATAATAAATAGGGGGGAAACATCCAAATTCTTAGATGTTCACTTTGGTGACAATTTAAATTGGAAACAGCACGTTTTGAAACTCCTAAAATAACTTAGTTCAGCCATTTTTACACTTAGAAATAATGGCAAGCCTCAGGGAGTGATAAATCAGTAATTCGACGTATCTTTTATATTTTATTTCTATAATGTCATGTGGGATAACGTTCAGAGGTAACACATCTTTAAGAAAGAATGCCTTAATTGCGTAAAAAGTGTTGTAAGATTAATTTGTGGTACTCATCCACGATCGTCTTGTAGACATCTGTTGATGAAATTGGGCGTTCTGACTACTGCTTCTCAATATATTTATTTCTTCACGAAGTTTGTTGTACATAATACACTACAGTTCAAAAAGAACGATAATGTAATTACACCACCAGAAGGGAAAATTTCAATCATTAGTTCACATTAAGGTTTTCTTTAACACCAAACCGATGCACAATGCAGAATAAAAGGAGTTGTTCACTCACCCAGTGATATCTCACCCAGTGATATTAAATCTCAGACGGACAGCAAAGTAAAATTTGAAAACAACTTGAGAAAGTTTCTCTTTGAAAAACCTCCTATTTTGCTGAAGAATTACTATTAGTGTAATGTGTAAAATGTGGTGGCTAGGAACACACACCTGTATATCTTTTTTTGTTTTTGTAATGTAAGAAAATCGTAGAAATGTTGAGAATTTAGCCATATGTGCAAATTAACTTGCAATGTGAACGTAAAGTTAATGATTCCACATCATTAAGATCTGTCGTGTAAAATCATACTTTAACTCTTCAAATGATATCATCTCAATAACAACGATCTTCATGTAAAATTCAGTTATGTTTCTCATCGCTTTTAAGCCACAGTCTTAGACTTGATGTTTAGTATTTGACAGTGTTAAATCACACTCTGTTACGCACTTTCTTGTTGCAGATAGCTAATATTATCAAACACGCGGGTAGCTTCTTTTTTTTTCCCTTTAGTGTGGTGGAAGTACGAACCAACAGACTAGAGTTCAGAGCACAATCCTTTATTGTTGTTCCAGAAGTGATAGGTATATATCATTAGCACCTAGCATTCAAACAGCCGCTAGATTTGTGGTATATACACCATCCTGTGTTTAATGTAGATGAATATATTCTAATTAAATTATTTTATATGCAATAATCTAATTATCTTTCCCAAGGTCGTTATTATGAGAAGTTTCACACATTTGATTTATTTACTTCATGTTATTTGGCGGATGTTGTCAGTCACATGTTTCTAAAACACAATATTAGGAAATAACTAGCAGAGACATCACTATCAATTCTGAAACTGTTATGGTAAATGAGGAAAAAGGATTGAATCTGCCTTAAGAATATCATTCTTACCATTAACATATAGAAAAAAAATAATAGCAGCAGTATGTACTCGAACCAATGTCCTCTGATTCTAACTACTGGTGAGTAATGTTTCCAAGTATAGGTATATATTGTGAGATATGGAATCGTTTACATAATTCATACTCCAGAGTCTTCACTGTGGATATGGAAGTAAAAGGATCCCGCCACCACCTGCCCGGACCTAGCCATCTGTCCTTGTAAATCTGTCGATGATTACTAGATCCGGGCATGGGCAGCTATGCATCGGCCCTTGATGATTAACGTTTATTGGTCGATTTTACAGTCCCTCACCTAGCAGTTCAGTGACGCCATACACATTGTTGTAGAGCAGAAATACACTATGAAACGATTTAAAGTAAGATTCTCTTGACCTTTCCTGTTCTCTTCAGACATGATGCCTTCAGGCAATCAAAACTATTAGGTATTTCATTTACGTTATGTATCATCTGTGATGACTGATAAATTCGTTTCTGCCAAAATATCGCACACATAGGTGTACATGTTCATTGTGTTAACCAAAAGAGCCCATTTGGTTTAAATTTTTCATGTGTTTAGTGATGCAAATTTATCAGTTGCATCAAGGTTGTGATGCACTGAAAATCTGAATGAAAACAGACAATGTTCAGGTTGACAGCATGTGTATATTATACAGTGTTAATCACTGAAATCTTTTAAAATCAATGGAAGGTAGGAGACATGACTTTCTACTTTCTGAAATGGAATTTGGATATTGCTGGCCGATAGTATCGCGTAGAGCAGTGGTTCCAAATCTCTCTGACACCATTATCTTATACTGCATTCAGATATTAACTAGTACCCCTCCCCCACCCCCACAGTCATCTACATTTGAGCCTACCTAAACTTTACAACGAAAAATAATTTTCTTTGAATATATTTAATTTTAAAATGATAAAGATAAGTGTTTTTAGCATTTAGTTTTTGTAAGAACTAATGAGTCAATGAGTCAGTTGGTACTGCTTATCTACCAAAATGATGAAGCAATTATCAGAGCATCTCAAGTGCTATACATAACCCCTACTCTGAAAAGAAAGATAACTATCATTATTGAGGGTAGACATCTGTTACAAAACATTCTTTCTCTGCACCACTCCACTCCCACACCGATACGTTACACTCCCACACTGCACCACCATTTAAAATCAACCAAATTAAAATGTGCACTATAAGTACTGTTTGTTATTACTTGAATACTCCCGAGTGGTTCTAGGCGCTACAGTCTGGAAGAACGAAATGGCTGTTGCAAAGGAGCACGAGGATGTAAAGAGCAACTGATAATAGATGCAGAGGTGACATATCAAGCTAAAACTAAACAAAGGTCGCTACACTAAGCATACATTGATTACCGAAAAGCTTTTTATAGTGTACCCCACTCATGGTTACTACAAATATTGGAAATATACAAAGTAGATCCTAAATTGATACAGTTCCTAAACATAGTAATGAAAAATTGGAAAACCACACTTAATATCCAAACAAATTCAAATAATATCACATCACAGCCAATACAGATTAAGCGTGGAATACACAAAAGAGACTCATAAAGTCCTTTCTGGTTCTGCCTTGCTCTGAACCCACTATCCAACATGCTAAATAAAACAAATTATGTACACAATATTTCTGGAACATACCCACACAAAGTCACACATTTGCTATACATGGATGATCTAAAACTACTGGCAGCAACAAATCAACAACTCAACCAATTACTAAAGATAACAGAAGTATTCAGCAATGATATAAATATGGCTTTTGGAACAGACAAATGTAAGAAAAATAACATAGTCAAGGGAAAACACACTAAACAAGAAGATTACATATTGGATAACCACGGCGACTGCACAGAAGCGATGGAAGAAACAGATGCCTATAAATATATAGGATACAGACAAAAAATAGGAATAGATAATACAAATATTAAAGAAGAAATAAAAGAAAAATATAGACAAAGACTAACAAAAATACTGAAAACAGAATTGACAGCAAGAAACAAGACAAAAGCTATAAATACTTATGCTATGACCTTTCATTTGGAGTAGTGAAATGGAGTAACACAGACCTAGAAGCACTCAATACACTTACATGATCACAATGCCACAAATATAGAATACATCACATACATTCAGCAACAGAAAGATTCACATTAAGCAGAAAGGAAGGAGGAAGGGGATTTATCGACATAAAAAACCTACATTATGGACAGGTAGATAATTTAAGAAAATTCTTTATAGAACGAGCAGAAACTAGCAAAATACACAAAGCAATCACTCATATAAATACATCGGCTACACCACTGCAATTTCATAACCACTTCTACAACACTTTAGATCACATAACATCAACAGATACGAAGAAAGTAAATTGGAAAAAGAAAACACTACATGGCAAGCACCCGTATCATCTAACACAGCCACACATAGATCAAGACAGATCCAATACATGGCTAAGAAACGGTAATATATACAGTGAGACGGAAGGATTCATGATTGCAATACAGGATCAAACAATAAACACCAGATATTACAGCAAGCATATTATTAAAGATCCCAATACCACAACAGATAAATGCAGACTTTACAAACAACAAATAGAAACAGTAGATCACATCACAAGCGGATGTACAATACTAGCAAATACAGAATACACCAGAAGACATGACAATGTAGCAAAAATAACAACTTGCCATACAACATAAACTAATAAAACAACACGTTCCCACATACAAGTATGCACCACAAAATGTACTGGAGAAAGATGAATACAAATTATACTGGAACAGAACCATTATAACAGATAAAACAACACCACATAACAAACCTGACATCATACTCACCAATAAAAAGAAGAAATTAACACAATTAATCGAAATATCCATACACAATACAACAAATATACAGAAGAAAACAGGAGAAAAAATTGAAAAATACATCCAACTGGCTGAGGAAGTCAAGGACATGTGGCATCAGGATAAAGTTGACATTATACCGATTATACTATCAACTACAGGAGTCATACCACACAATATCCACCAGTACATCAATGCAATACAGCTACATCCAAACTTATATATACAACTTCAGAAATCTGTAATTATTGATACTTGTTCAATTACCCGAAAGTTCCTAAATGCAATGTAACATATACCGTACAGTTAAAAGGAAGTCACTCTTGATCAAGATCCGCGTCACTTTCCATTTTTAACCAGACATAACGTCTGAGAAAGAAAAGAAATAATAATAATAATAATAATTATTATTATTATTAAGTGTGGACGCCACAGCAGGGTCGTGCTGCCAGTTAGATCGTTTATTATTGCGAAGTGAATAACAAACAATTTCTGGTCTTTTGTGAAAACCACCTACAACTTGGAGAAGACATTTTACTTAGATATTTAAACATATGTGACATGTATGTCTCAATTTCGCTGTCATAGACGCATAGCTGGAAGTTCAAAGGATATGTGTTGTGGGTGGACTGTGTGAGGAAGATGTTCATACACTCATTTCACAAGCTGTATCCTCTACCACAGTGTCTCACCCGTTAATACCTCTATTTGAACTCCAAAAGAAATAAATACTGGTAATAAATGTAATCAGTATTAAAATCTTACGAAATAATGATCTTTCAAAAATAATATAGTGTCGTGATAGAAACACGATGAACCATTTTGTTTTTACGTTTCAGAAAATTACATTTTACCCATCAGGGGTTTTTACTCCCTGGAAATACTCGTATTTTGCACCGCCTAACTTGTAAGCATACACTTCTCTGCCTATATATGCCGTATTGCAGCTGGCTTCGGTGACTGTTTTTCTTCATTTATACATACTTTGGTTTCAATCGCCTACAGTTTTAGATAAAAATATTGCGCTATTCATCCTATAATTCAGTCCATTATTCACAAGAATTTATTGGATCACATGAAATAAATATCAAGTTCGATTTTACTGCGAGTTGTATCGATTTGTCAAATCCCAATTCAACCCATCTCGACCAGTTTAATACCTATCACGGCTCTTATAAAACTGCTGTTATCATGGGATTTGGTATGCATCCAGATGCACTGAATTTTCAAGACGTAATGTAACAGTTAGAAGTCTACAATTGAAACGACTTGTTGAAATACACTAACGGGAAAAAATAGCAACACCAAAAAGGAGTTGTGCGAGATAGACGAAAGTCAATAGGCATGTTTCAACATCTGAAAGATGATGGCTATTCATATTCCGTGCCAATCGCATAGGACTGGCGCTGGTAGACCATTATGTTCGGCGTATGGCATTGTCGAATTTTACTGCATCTGCAGCAGTAATATGAGCAGTAGTTGTCGCTCAGTGACAAAACGAACCGTTAAATATCGGTTATTTCAAGGACATCTCTGAGCCAGACGCTCTGTAACGTTTCTCTACTGACACCAAACTACTGCCATCTGGGACTTCAGTGGTATCAAGTTAGAATTCATTGGAGGGCAGGGTGGAGGTCTTTTGTGTTTTCTGATGGAAGCTGGTTCTTTCACAGTGCCAGTATGACCGTTTGTTGGTTACAAAAAGTTCCGTTCAGAGCCTGCAAACAGTCTGTCTGCGTGCTAGACACAGGACCTACACCTGCAATTTTGGACTGGGGTACGATTTTGTTTGACAGCAGGAGCACTATCGTTGTTGTCCAGCGCCTCTGAGTGCAAAATTGTGCGTCAGTCTGGTGATTCGACCTCTCGTGCTGCCATTGATGAAGAGCATTCCATGGGGTGTTTTCCAACAGGATAGCGCTGGCCCATGTACCACTTATAAACCAACATGCTCTGCATGTTGTCTTGGTCTCCTCGGTCAATAGATCTGTCTCCAATTGAGCACATATAGGACATCATCAGACAACTCCAGAGTCATCCTGGAACAGTATTAAGTGTCTCTATATTGACCGACCAAGTGACACGCTTATCATTGGTGTAGCACCTCTGGATGTGCAAAACTGAATATGTTGAGGATGAGACCAATTGCAGAAATCAAGTCAATGATATCTGTAAGAACTTTGTTCACCTTTTCTTCCGTTTCTATATGTATACTTGGATTGATTACAACTCTAGTGATATCTGCAAAAAATAACTAATTCTGCCTGTTATACATTAGACGGAAGATCGTTTACATATATGAGCAACAATGGTGGACCTGTGATTAAGTCTTGGGGGACACCAAACGTGAATTCTCCCCAGTTAGAGTCATGTCCTCAGAATATATTGGTTGAATTACTAAGTACAACTGCCTCTATTATCCGTTGGTTGGCTGCACCATCCATCCCATAAAATATCAATATATCTAGGAGAATGCTGTTAACATACACAGAAATTTGCCGACATGGTGAAGAAATATATGGTCATAATTGAAAAGTATTGCGAGTGCCTTGTCTGTACAATACTGAAACCATCAGAGAGAATGACACTCGCGACCTGCTTATTATAATCCAATGTGTGTATGAGATGCTGGTGCGAGTGAGATAATTAATGTTTCCAGATGAACAATCTGAAGATACTCAGTGTCTTTAATTTAGCTAGATCCCTATCAAGTGAAATTAGATATTAATGCACTATACATGAGGTGGCTGAAATCGAGTTACTATCCCAACATTTATGCCAATGATCTGTCTTACTGTTTTCCATGATCGTCCTTTACGAAACTTCACGAACTAGACATAGTTTAATTAGAGTTTTATGTAATAAGACTCTAAGAGCACGGTTAAAAGATATTTTATGAAATCTGAGTGGCCCACAATATAGGTTGTTTACCAGCACTAATTAATAGGAAATAGCGCATTACGGGAGAGCACTAAGAGTTGAAACCGTAACACATGTATAGAGAAAACGCACGACGTGAAAATGTTCTCGGATTATTGTTATAGACACTGAAAGAGATAATGGCCAAGAACATATCTATATAAAGAGAGCTCTGCCTAGGAAACGTGTGCTTAGATAAAAAATGACTGATGTGAAGCCATAATAAACATACGACGACTGTACATATGGTGAAGGAATGGGGCTAGATGATAGGAGCACTGGAATAGCAGACAGACAGACAAAACACCACAAGAAACAAATAATCTTTTAAAAAGGTACTTTTACTTGGCCTTTAGTTAAAAATAAGACACTATAAGTCTCAATGATCATAGTGAGAATTGGTCCCCCTCGACTGTCACCTCACCTGGAGCCCTCACCTCCTGAACATCCAGCAGAAAGCCCATTCCCACCTCCGCCTCCTGAAACTCCTGTCTGGCCGGACATGGACATTGCATCCTTCCACCATCAACCACACCTACAAATCCCTCATCTTTCCTATCCTGTTATGCCAGCATTGCCTGGATTTCCGCACCACCCACCCACCCACTTTTACAAGGCCCTTCAAATCCTTGAACGCCATGCACTCTGCCTTGCCTTCCGTATCCGCCTTCCTTCCCCCACACGGCTCCTGTACGACCTCATTTTCTACCCCCACCTCCTCCTTTCCCTCCAGAATTTCCACATCCTTTACACCGTCTGCAGGCTTGATCCACCCCACCCCCTTGTTTCCTCCTTCCTCTCTGCCTCTGCCCATTGCCGCGCCTCTATCTTTGTATCCCTCCCTCTCTCCACCTCCACACCCTCCATCTCCTTCATCAGGTTAATTTCCAGCATTCCATCTCCCGGATGTTGAACTTTGCCATGACATATATCCTTCCTTCCAACTGTAACCTGGCCTTGTTCCCCTCCTCCCCAGGGCCCCCCATTTCCTCTCCCCTCCTTCTCCCAGAGCGGATTTTCCTCCTTCCCCCCTGAGTCCCTGCACCCCATCCTCATCTCTTTCCCTCCCATGTCCTTTCCTCCCCGGCCCTCTTTGGCGCGCTCCCGCCCATCTGCCACCCTCTCTTCCCCACCCTCCCTTCTTCCCCTCATCTCCTTGCACCTGGAAGATCTTCTGTTTTGCTCATCGTTATCAGTGTGCTATGTCAGTGTTGTGGTTGGTGCTGTTCTCCTGTGTGTCGAGAGGTGTGATTTTAATTGTGAGCTGGACTTGTACATAGTGTTCCTGTCAGTGATTGTTATGTGGTACGTAGTCTGTTGATACTTCTGTGCTCTGGTCATACTTCGCCTTGTGTTGTTTTAATTCTCCCAGTGTGTGGTTTGTTTGTGTGTGCTAACTTTTTCCGGTTTTTATCTCCATTTTACATTCGCCCCTTTTTGTCTATTGTCTTCCATAATGTTCCCCCCCCCCCCCCTTTGTTTTACGCTACTGGCCATTAAAATTGCTACACCAAGAGGAAATACAGATGATAAACCGTTATTCATTGGACAAATATATTATACTAGAACTGACATGTGATTATATTTTCACACAATTTGGGTGCATAGATCCTGAGAAATCAGTACCCAGAACAACCACCTCTGGCCGTAATAACTGCTTTGATACGCCTGGGCATTGACTCAAACAGAGCTTAGGTGGTGTGTACAGGTACAGCTGCCCATGCAGCTTCAACACGATACCACAGTTCATCAAGAGTAGTGACTGGCGTATTGTGACGAGCCAGTTGCTCGGCCACCATTGACCAAACGTTTTCAGTGGTGAGAGATCTGGAGAATGTGCTGGCCAGGGCAGCAGTCGAACATTTTCTGTATCCAGAAAGGCCCATACAGGACCTGCAACATGCGTCGTGCATTATTCTGCTGAAATGTATGGTTTCGCAGGGATCGAATGAAGGGTAGAGCCACGGGTCGTAACACATCTGAAATGTAACGTCCACTGTTCAAAGTGCAGTCAATGCGAACAAGAGGTGACCGAGGCGTGTAACCAATGGCACCCCATACCATCACGCCGGGTGATACGCCAGTATGACGATGACGAATACACGCTTCCAATGTGCGATCACCGCGATGTCGCCAAACACGGATGCGACCATCGTGATGCTGTAAACAGAACCTGGATTCATCCGAAAAAATTACGTTTTGCCATTCGTGCAACCAGGTTCGTCGTTGAGTACACCATCGCAGGCGCTCCTGTCTGTGATGTAGCGTCAAGTGTAAGCGCAGCCATGGTCTCCGAGCTGACAGTCCATGCTGCTGCAAACGTCGTCAAACTATTCGTGCAGATGGTTGTTGTCTTGCAAACGTCCCCATCTGTTGACTCAGGGATCGAGACGTGGCTGCATGATGCGTTACAGCCATGTGGATAAGATGCCTGTCATCTCGACTGCTAGTGATACGATACCGTTGGGATCCAACACAGCGTTCCGTATTACCCTCCTTAACACACCGATTCCATATTCTACTAACAGTCATTGGATCTCGACCAACGCCAGCAGCAATGCCGTGATACGATAAACTGCAATCGCGATAGGCTACAATCCGACCTTTATCAAAGTCGGAAACGTGATGGTATGCATTTCTCCTCCTTACATGAGGCATCACAACAACGTTTCACCAGGCAACGCCGGCCAACTGCTGATTGTGTATGAGAAATCGGTTGGAAACTCTCCTGATGTTAGCACGTTGTAGGTGTCGCCACCGACGCCAACTTTGTGTGATTGCTCTGAAAAGTTAATCATTTGCATATCACAGCATCTTCTTGCTGTCGGTTAAATTTCGCGTCTGTAGCACGTCATCTTCGTGGTGTAGCAATTTTAATGGCCAAAAGTGTATATCTATGTACACCATGTTTTCTCCTTCATGTTATTTTTAAGTGTCTTCTATTGTATGTCTTATGTCTTTCGGCTGCAAGCCCGCCCCGATGGGGAATTGAAATACAATAAAGAAAAAAAAGTTAGAATTGGGGTGGGGGACAATCGACGAGAGTGACAGCACGAAGGACTTGTCAGAACAAATAGCAATTGTGAAAATTCATTTCATATAATTCAAAAAGTTGTTTCAATTGTAATCTGCTGCACTGCGTCTTGGAAATTCAGTACATATCGAGACATACCAGATTCCCTGAAAAACAGTTATTAGTTTTATATGTGCCGTTATATTGTTCAAATTGGGCTGAACTGGTTTTTGAAAAATCTACATAACTCTTTCGTAAAATCAAATTTTGTGTTTATTTCAGGTTATTCAATGGATACTTGCGAAAACCGTGCAGAATTTGGCATGCACCGACAATATTTTGACGTTAAATATGTAGACGATGCAAATGAAGTATATGTAAACGAGGAAAAACGAATCAGAGAAGCCAGTTGATGGAGCCTCCTGAAATATACAATAGGTAGAATGCCTCAAATAGAGAGATAAGTGATTCGTGCAAATTAGGTGACTATTCGCATGAACCCACTCTCCATTCAGTGCTATTGGCCAACTATGCCCAAATAATGGATCAATGTTTAACCTGTCTGGTTTTGTTTTGCAGTCTCCTCTTCCCCACTCCAGAATGTAGAACGTCATGAGTTACATTCTATTTAATTTTAAAAGATTTCACTGTATGACACTGTATAATATACACATGTCGTCAACCTGAAGGCTGTCGGTTTTCAAAATTTATGTTACTAAATACAAGTAAAAGTTGAAACAAAGTACCTCTTCTGGTTAATTTCCCTACAATGAAATGAACATGTGCACATAAATGTGCAGTTCTGTGGGAGAAACGAATTTATCAGTTATCACAGATGATATATAGCATAATATGGAATACCTAATAGTTTTGATTGCCTGAAGGCACGATGTCAGAAAAGAGAAACAGGGGAGGTCAAGAGGTCGTTACACGAAATCAGTTCATAGTGCAGCCCTGCTCTGCAACAACGTCTATGGCGTCATTGAATTGCTATGTGACGGACTGTAAAACCAACCATTAAGCGTTAATTGAAAAGAGTTGGGTGCGTAGCGCGCTATGCCTGGGTCTAGTATTCCTCGACTGGTTTACGAGAACAGTCGGCTACGTCCGGGCATGTAAATGTCGTGTGACTAGGGCCTCCCGTCGGGTAGGCCGTTCGCCAGGTGCAAGTCTTTTGATTTGACGCCACTTTGGCGACTTGCGCGTCGATGGGGATGAAAGGATGATGATTAGGACAACACAACACCCAGTCCCTGAAAGGAGAAAGTCTCCGACCCAGCCGGGAATCGAACCCGAGCCCTTAGGAATGACATTCTGTCGCGCTGACCACTTTTTTTCTTTTTTTCTCATTTTGTTCGTTGTTGATCTTTGTGTTTGGTCGTTGTGGACGTCACTACCGTGCCGGCATCACTCAGCTACCGGGGGTGGACACGCCGGGCATGTGCTGGTGGGAGCCTTTTACTTCTATATGCGCAATTAAGACGTCTGGAATATCAGTTATATAGATGCTTCCAGATTTCGCAATATATGCTGATATTTTGAAGCGTTACTCACTATTGGAATTGTGTGAACAATATGTTTCGTGTGAGACGGCGGCAAAGTGCATCATGTGAAATAATAATAGACCACTCTGGTGCTATAGTAGGCTCTGAGTTTTATGCGTAATGTTGGTTGTTGTGTTCGATGTATTTTACCTGGAAGTGCAAATATAGTTAGTGGCACTAAATGTCTTTTACTCACTATTACGTATTCAAGTGTGTCGACTCTAAAAGGTTATGGACCCAGCGATGCATTTGGAATAAGTATATCCATAATATATAAGTGAGAAAGTATTGGAAAAGTACGAGTGATCCTTACAAGATGAACGCAACTCTTTTGTATTATTCTTCGCTATTATTCTTTACCTTAAGAAAGATCAGAGTTACCGTTAAAATGATCGCGGCACAAATTCAGCAGATTGAGAGACTTATGCGTCACGAAAACTATGCAATATGGAAATTTGTAGTAGAAGCGTATTTACGTTCGGACGATCTATGGGATGTGGTGGATGGGACAATGAAATCAAAATTATTCAAGTAAGGATGGGAAAGCAAAATCAAAGATGATATTAACTGGTGACTCAGTGAATTATGTTCACGTTGAAAAAGCTGCGACAGCGAAAGAAGTCTGGGAGAAATTACGAAGTGCATTTGGGGATGGAGGTCTTACCAACGAAAGTAGGATTATTACGTGAGTTAATTACTGCTGAGCTGGACAAATACAAGAGTGTAGACGAATACGTCAACAAAATAATAGCCACGTCGAACCAACTGAGAAACGTTGGGTTTGAGATCGATGACGAATGGATAGGGACACTACTGTTGGCAGGACTGCCCCAAAGATCTGCGCCGATGATTATGGGGCTGGAAAGCTCAGTTACACCGATCAAGGGCGACAGTATTTAAGTGGAAATCCTACAAGATGTAAAGAGTACTTCAAGCTGCCATGTATTGGAGAAGGAAACTGCATCTGCCCTTTATTCAAAAAACGAAAGGAATAAATCAGTGAGGTGCTACAGATGTCAGAAGAAGGGGCATATGGCATCTCAGTGCAGAGAAAAAGTAAACCCGAAGTCAGACACGCAGCAAAAGAGGTATGTTACTGATAGGCCAGAGAGAGGGACCGGCCGGCCGAAGTGACCATGCGGATCTCGGCGCTGTAGTCTGGAACCGCGAGACCGCTATGGTAGCAGGTTCGAATCCTGCCTCGGGCATGGATGTGTGTGATGTCCTTAGGTTAGTTAGGTTTAACTAATTCTAAGTTCTAGGGGACTAATGACCTCAGAAATTGAGTCCCATAGTGCTCAGAGCCATTTGAACCATTTTAGAGAGGGACCAACAATAAAGGTAAGGCACTCACATGTTTTTGTTCATTTTGAGATGTGGGTAACTGTAAACTGGAATGGATTTTACACTCAGATGCATCTGTGCATATTGTTAAAGACAAATCTCTTCTATATGATGTTAAAGGTAAGACTCATACGTATGTGAATATCTACTGTTGATGGCAGCAAGTTCCAATGTCATTTGGCTGGGTAACTAGACCTACATGAAAGTGTAAATGGTGAACCCGATATGGTAACAGCACATGATGTTCATTTTGTAAAAAAATGTTGCGACTAACCTACTGTCTGTAGGGGAAATTGTCTAGAAGGGAAATACAGTCACTTATGACATGCAAGGAGCAAGAGTAATAAACCGAAATAGTGAAGTTATAACTACAGCAAGTAACGAAAGGGGTATTTTTAAGTTGAATATCATTGACAGTAAACAAAGAAATGTTAGTCATTCAGTATACTCAGCGGAAGGTTTTTTTATGGCACCACAGACTTGGACACCTAAATATAAAGAGTATGTCTTCAATAAGGGATACGGCAAAGGGAATACAGAATTGTAGTGTATCCAAGAACACTTGTGAGATATGAATAAAAGGAAAACAAGCGAGGCTACCTTTTAAGACTAATAAAGTAAATCTGCAGAGGTCTTGCGGTTAATCCATACAGATGTATGTGGCCCGATGGAGTGTAAATCCATTGGTGGGGGTTATTATATTTTATTACATTTATTGATGATTGTTCACAATATAGTCCTGTTTATTTTCTTAGTTCCAAAGACCAAGTGAGTGACACTTCTGAGGAATATCGTAATATGGTAGAAAAGTGGAAGGGAAAGAAGATTAAGATTATCAGGTGTAACAGGAGAGAAGATATTTATCAGAAATTGGAGACACTCCTGGCAAAAATGGGAATCAGGCATCAAACTACTATAAGCTACAGCCCATCTGAAGATGGGGTTCCTGAGAGGGCTAATTGGACCATTGTCGAAAAAGAAAGGAGCATGATAACTGATGCTGGATTAGCAATAGAGTTTTGGGCTGAGGCGTTATCAAAGGACATGTATTTGAACAATAGATCACCTATAAAAGCATTAAGGAATAGAACCCCTTATGAGATATGGGTAGGAAGGAAACCTGACCTAAGCAATATAAGGGTTTTGGGTGAGATGCAGTGGAGCATATTCCAAACCAGCTGAGAGGAAAATGGGACCCAAAAGCTAGAAAGTATATTTTTGTAGGCTGTTGTGAGAATTCAAAGGGCTACCGATTAATGGATCCATTGAATAAAAGGATAGTTACAAGCAGAGACGTAGTAGTTTTTGAAAATAGAAAGGATTCTGAAGAGGGCAAGACTACTAAGTTAACTGAACCTAGTTCCGAGACTGAAACCTTATCTGAAGAAAGAGAAAGTGAAGAACAGGACGAGAACAGTCAAAGGCAAATGGAGACTATGTATCATGACAATGAGTTAGAGGACGAACAAAATGAAGAGAACTATGTAAGGCGTTCTTCTCGCATACCGAAACCGAAATAATATCCGGATTTTGAGATGTATGCAGCCTAGTCTTTTAATGATGAGCCAGCAACAGCAGAAGAAGAAATGAGCGGCCCGAACTCTCCAGAATGGAAAGAAGCGATGGAGACGGAATTGGAGTTTTTATCTCAGAACGAAACCATTGAATGGGTAAATACACCAACAGATAAGAAATCATTACAGTCAAGATGCGTTTTCACTCTGAAGAGCCCCAAAAATTCATCAGCAAGATATAAAGCACGACTTGTAATAAAGGGATATTCGTAAAAACATGGGTTAGATTACAAAGAAACTTTTTCACCTGTAGTCAAGTATGCCTCATTGAGATACCTTTTAGCCTTGGCAGCAAATCGAAATTTAACAATTCATCATATGGATGTAAAAACAGCATATTTAAATGCGAAATTGGAGGAGGAGATATATGTCATTCCACCAGAAGAAGTAATGAAAACCAGATCGGAAAGGGAAGAGATTTGGCATTTGCGAGAAAGTATTTATGGACTTAAACAGAGTGGACCTTGCTGGAATCGATGTCTACATAAAACTCTAATAAATATGGATATGAAGCAGTCTGAGGTAGATGACACTATATATTATAAGAGGGGAAGAGAAGAGATGACAACAATAATGGCAACATGTGTGGACGACGTCTTTATCCTGACTGAAAGCGAAAGCCAAATGAGAATTTTTAAGAAACAGCTGCAAACCAGAAAAAATCCTAAAGAAATTTGGCGTGAGTGTTATAAACCCATAACTACTCCAATGGAAGTAGGAGTGAAGTCAAATATAAATGAGACAGATGTCGAATGTGATAAGAATGTTCCATATTTAGAAGCAGTGGGGTGTCTGTTATATTTGTCTCAAACGCCACGACTTGACATTGCTTCTGCCAACAACGCAGTGAGCATCCCTAAATCGTTTCAGGCAAATGCCGGGATGGTTCCTTTGAAAGGGCACGGCCGATTTCCTTCCCAATCCTTCCCTAACCCGAGCTTGCGCTCCGTCTCTAATGACCTCGTTGCCGACGGGACGTTAAACACTAACTACCACCACCGCAGTGAGCAGATATTGCAGAGACCTAAAGGAAAATCACTGTATAGCTGTGAAAAGGATATTCCGATATCTAAGAGGAACTTCAAATAACGAATTAAGATACCTTAGAGAGGGTAATGCAAAACTAGAAGGATACAGCGATGCGGACTGAGGGAGTGAATTGGGAAATAGGCGTTCCACTACTGACTGCTGCCTTAAATTAATGGGGGTCTCATTACATGGTCCTGTCAAAAGCAAAAGACTGTTGCAGTGAATACCGTAGAGGTTGTCTTACACCACACAGGAAGCATTGTGGCTAAGAACATTAATATGTGAAATAGAACCCAATTTAATCGTGGTACCTATAACGATCTTCTGTGACAATAGATGAGTTATTAACGTAGCGAAAAATGATGTAACTAGTGCTAGGACAAAGCACAGTGATATAAGCAACCATTTTATTCGGGACCAAATAGTGCGACAGAACATCTTTGCGAATTACCTGCGCACAGAAGACATGTTGGTTAACCTTCTGACAAAACCCTTGCTCAAAGAGAAGTTTGAAATGAAAGGGCTATTTGATTTATCTTGTGAAGGCAAACCAAAAAATATATGTTCAAAGGGGGGTGTTGGAATTGTGTGAACATTATATTTCGTGTGAGATGGCGGCAAAGTGCACTATGTGAAATATATTAGACCTCTCTGGTGCTATTGTACGCTCTCAGTTCTATGTGTGTAATATGTCCCTTGGCGTTGTGTTCGATGTATTTTACCTGGAAGTTGAAATGTAGTTACTGGCACTAAATGTCTTTTACTCACTATTACTTATTCAACTGTGTTGACTTTAATACTCACCAGTAACTAGAAGGAGAGGACATTGGTTCGAGCACCCACTGCTGATATTATTTTATTCCATACCTTGCTGTTGTTGTGGTCTTCAGTCCTGAGACTGGTTTGATGCAGCTCTCCATGCTACTCTATCCTGTGCAAGCTTCTTCATCTCCCAGTACCTACTGCAACCTACATCCTTCTGAATCTGCTTAGTGTATTGATCTCTTGGTCTCCCTCTACGATTTTTACCCTCCACGCTGCCCTCCAATGCTAAATTTGTGATCCCTTGATGCCTCAAAACATGTCCTACCAACCGATCCCTTCTTCTAGTCAAGTTGTGCCACAAACTTCTCCCCAATCCTATTCAATACCTCCTCATTAGTTACGTGATCTACCCACCTTATCTTCAGCATTCTTCTGTAGCACCACATTTCGAAAGCTTCTATTCTCTTCTTGTCCAAACTAGTTATCGTCCATGTCTCACTTCCATACATGGCTACACTCCATACAAATACTTTCAGAAACGACTTCCTGACACCTAAATCTATACTCGATGTTAACAAATTTCTCTTCTTGAGAAACGCTTTCCTTGCCATTGCCAGTCTACATTTTATATCCTCTCTACTTCGACCATCATCGGTTATTTTACTCCCTAAATAGCAAAACTCCTTTACTACTTTAAGTGTCTCATTTCCTAATCTAATTCCATCAGCATCACCCGACTTAATTTGACTACATTCCATTATCCTCGTTTTGCTTTTGTTGATGTTCATCTTATATCCTCCTTTCAAGACACTGTCCATTCCGTTCAACTGCTCTTCCAAGTCCTTTGCTGTCTCTGACAGAATTACAATGTCATCGGCGAACCTCAAAGTTTTTACTTCTTCTCCATGAATTTTAATACCTACTCCGAATTTTTCTTTTGTTTCCTTTACTGCTTGCTCAATATACAGATTGAATAACATCGGGGAGAGGCTACAACCCTGTCCCACTCCTTTCCCAACCACTGCTTCCCTTTCATGCCCCTCGGCTCTTATAACTGCCATCTGGTTTCTGTACAAATTGTAAATAGCCTTTCGCTCCCTGTATTTTACCCCTGCCACCTTCAGAATTTGAAAGAGAGTATTCCAGTCAAATTCCATACCTTAGTGGGTACAATTATTTTCTTACTGCAGATACAATTATTTTTTTCCCATTTGTCATAAAAGTTTCAGAATATGTAGTGTCGTCATTTCTAGTTTTTGCTTAATGTTGTAGCATTAGCAACATGTAACTGACAATATCTGCCAAATAACATAAAGTAAGTAAATGAAATTTGTGAAACGTCTCATGATAACTTCTTTGGGAAAGATAATTAGATTATCATATTTAAAATACTTTAATTAGAACGTATCCGTCTACTCGTATCTGATGGAATGCATGTGCTTCAGCTTGTTTTATGCCGTCTTATATGTACATAGGCTGGAATATTAAACAAGGGGTGGTGGACATACACCACTCAGCTTATGGGGGATTGATTGATAGATTGCAGTGCATACATATATATCACTTCTGGTGTCGGCTAACTGTAAAGTAATGTGTTTTGAACTCTTGTCCTTAGGTTCACAGTTCCACCTTGAACAGTGATCTCAGTGTTAGATGATACTGGTTATTTATAGCAGGGAAGTGCATGAGAGAATGTAATTTAAAACTATCAGCCCTAAATATCACCTCTGGTACCTACAAATCCGATAGTTCATGTAGTCTCTCTCAAGTAGCGAAAGCTTAATACAGCCATCCTGTAGCAGTCAGAAGTCCTCGTTCACTGACTCTTCAACGCCGACATTCCAAGACTTGTAATATCAAACGTTTTTTTCCGCCATTATGTGTATCTTACTGCACTGATCACAAATGTGTTAGTTGGTCTATACCTAACATAAGCTGATGGAACTACAACAAACTTTTCTCATCAATGGTTATGACAGCAACATTATAAGAAAAGCGACCAAGGCCAACGAAACAAAACAAGAGACGAGAGCAATGGAGACAAGCTTCCACTAGTGCACTTTCCATATGCAGAGGGCTTAGTGAACGGCTAGGCAATGTCTTATGCTGACGGGGTTTGTAACGAATTTTCCGCAGTATCCATAGGATCCCCAGCATGATAGGGTTCACTATGGATGCAGTTAACAAACCTAGTACTGCATGTGTGAGTGTGGCTCTGCCTACGTGGGGGAGGAAGGGAGACCAGTTATCACATGAGCAGCAGAATAGGAACGCTATGTGTGATTAATTAGCACAGCATAATAAATCGGCGATAGCGGAACACCACTGTGACTGGACAGCCTATCTTGTTCTGAGGAAAACCGTGCACTGACGATAGAGTCGTGATCGTGGCAACACAAGATTTGAGAGGTGCCTGAAATTATTAAGCAGGCTGACAACATCAACAGACAGGACGGCTACAAACTTTCGGCGTCCTGGCTAACAACTATCCCAGTCCAACGGACCGTGAGCGGTCCCAGGGCAGAAGCCTCATTGTGCATGGACGTACCAGCCTAAACCACAGGCCTGGCCAACGTTTGCATTCCCAGAGCCCGCTCACACTCCGCAACCACAGTTGGGCCAACTTAGCTCCCTGACTTCCCCCACCACAGCGCTATTCTGAGCAGCTGTGAGTGGGACGGCTATATGCTGAAGGCTCTGTTATGGGAAACTTAGGAAGACGTGATTGCAGCTCAGTCCAGCTACTTCTAAGAGGCGAATGTTGCAGCATACTCTTACAAACAGGCATTTGTCACATATGCCTATTTTACAATATAAATTTTATGCAAAAGCAATTACTTTCAATACTCAATTAAATAAACATATTACATAATGCAGAAACGGTGAGCAGAACAACAAAATGCATTGTATACAGGCATTTAACATTACTTTGCGATGTTTATAAACTTATGCACATTTCTGTTTTAATGTATAAGGTTCATTATCAGCGAAAAGCGAAAATGGTCTGACAGATAATCCAAATCCATTTTTGCAATGCAAAGTCTTGAAATTCTTTCAGAACTCATGATGAAATGTTTCAATTACTGGAACGTATTCAGTCAAGTTTAGTTGACAAATGACTAGCTTGAGTTATGGGAAATATTTCATGTCATGAACCTGAAGATGATTTTTGCATAGGATTAATTTCTGTTTGAGAAGAAATGTATGATGAGATAAAAGAAATTATTCAGATAGTGAAGGGAGACGAAAATTTATAAGTCATGGGTGACTGGAATTCGACAGTGGTAAAAGGAAGAGAAGGAAACGTAGTAGGTGAATATGGATTGGGGGTAAGAAATGAAAGAGGAAGCCGCCTGGTAGAATTTGCCACAGAGCATAACTTAATCATAGCTAACACTTGGTTCAAGAATCATAAGTGAAGGTTGTATACATGGAAGAAGCCTGGAGATACTGACAGGTTTCATATAGATTATATAATGGTAAGACAGAGATTTAGGTACCAGGTTTTAAATTGTAAGACATTTCCAGGGGCAGATGTGGACTCTGACCACAATCTATTGGTTATGAACTCTAGATTAAAACTGAAGAAACTGCAAAAAGGTGGGAATTTAAGGAGATGGGACCTGGGTAAACTGACTAAACCAGAGGTTGTGCAGAGTTTCAGGGAGAACACAAGGGAACAATTGACAAGAATGGAGGAAAGAAATATAGTAGAAGATGAATGGGTAGCTTTGAGGGATGAAGTAGTGAAGGCAGCAGAGGATTAAGTAGGTAAAAAGACGAGGGCTAATAGAAATCCTTGGGTGAAAAAAGAAATATTAAATTAAATTCATGAAAGGAGAAAATATAAAAATGCAGTAAATGAAGCAGGCAAAAAGGAATACAAACTTCTCAAAAATGAGATCGACAGGAAGTGCAAAATAGCTAAGCAGGGATGGCTAGAGGACAAGTGTAAGGATGTAGAGGCTTATCTCACTAGGGGTAAGATAGATACTGCCTACAGGAAAATTGAAGAGACGTTTGGAGAAAAGAGAACCACTTGTATGAATATCAACAGCTCAAATGCAAACCCAGTTCTAAGCAATGAAAGGAAAGCAGAAAGGTAGAAGGAGTATATAGAGGGTCTATACTAGGGCGAGGTACTTGAGGACAATATTACGGAAATGGAAGAGGATGCAGATGAAGATGAAATGGGAGCTATGATACTGCATGAAGAGTTTGACAGAGCACTGAAAGACCTAAGTCGAAACAAAGCCCCGCGAGTAGACAACATTCCATTAGAACTACTGACGGCCTTGGGAGAGCCAGTCCTGACAAAACTCTACCATCTGGTGAGCAAGATGTATGAGACAGGCGAAATACCCTCAGACTTCAAGAAGAATATAATAATTCCAATCCCAAAGAAAGCAGGTGTTGACAGATGTGAAAATTACCGAACTATCAGTTTAATATGTCACAGCTGCAAAATACTAACGCGAATTCTTTATAGACGAATGGGAAAACTGGTAGTAGCCGATCTCGGGGAATATCAGTTTGGATTCCGTAGAAATATTGCAACACGTGAGGCAATACTGACCCTACGACTTATCTTAGAAGCTAGATTAAGAAAAGGCAAACCTACGTTTCTAGCATTTGTAGACTTAGAGAAAGCTTTCGACTATGTTGACTGGAATACTCTCTTTCAAATTCTGAAGGTGGCAGGGGTAAAATACAAGGAGCGAAAGGCTATTTACAATTTGTACAGAAACCAGATGGCAATTATAAGAGTCCAGGGACATGAAAGAGAAGCAGTGGTTGGGAAGGGAGTGAGAAAGGGTTGTAGCCTCTCCCACGATGTTATTCTATCTGTATATTGAGCAAGCAGTAAAGGAAACAAAAGAAAAATTCGGAGTAGGTATTAAAATCCATGGAGAAGAAATAAAAACCTTGAGGTTCGCCGATGACATTGTAATTCTGTCAGAGACCGCAAAGGACTTGGAAGAGTAGTTGAACGGAATGGACAGTGTCTTGAAAGGAGTATATAAGATGAACATCAACAAAAGCAAAACGAAGATAATTGAATGTAGTTAACTCGGGTGATGCTGAGGGAATTAGATTAGGGAATGAGAGACTTAAAGTAGTAAAGGTGTTTTGCTATTTGGGGAGCAAAATAAGTGATGATGGTCGAAGTAGAGAGGATATAAAATGTAGACTGGCAATGGCAAGGTAAGCGTTTCTGAAGAAGAGAAATTTGTTAACATCGGGTAGTATTGAATAGAATGGGGGAGAAGAGGAGTTTGTGGCACAACTTGACTAGAAGAAGGGATCGGATGGTAGGACATATTCTGAGGCATCAAGGAGTTACCAATTTAGTATTGGAGGGCAGCGAGGAGGGTAAAAATCGTAGAGGGAGACCAAGAGATGAATACACTAAGCAGATTCAGAAGGATGTAGGTTGCAGTTCGTACTGGGAGATGAAGCAGTTTGCGCAGGATAGAGTAGCATGGAGAGCTGCATCAAGCCAGTCTCAGGACTGAAGACGACAACAACAACAACAGCATCAGTTTATACACTACATCTGTTTCCAAATTATTCTCCCCTTGCATTAAGATATTTAAGGAATTCAAATAATTTGTGATGTCAGCAATAAAAGATTCTGTCACTGAGCCGTGGCGGCTCATAGCGATAGTACCACTCTGGTGGTTTATCTTTCCTGCGAAGGTCAAGGCGGTAAGCAGCGCCCTCTGGGGCCTACGCGAAGAGTAATTAGGCTAGGTCCTGTGGGGGGGGGGGGGGAGGGGGGCTCCGGGACGTGGTGGAAGATGGTTATTGGGTTGACGCAGCGAGTGTGGGACCGGACTTATCGCATGGAGATATACAAGTTGGCTCTGAACGGAAGGCGCCGTAGCAAGCAGCGGGAAGCGGGCGTCCTGTAATTTGTGTGAAGGAGTAACGATTTTTGCATTGGATGTCCCAGCGGTTCCCGAGAGTTGCGGTGGCTGCTTTCGGAGAAGAGAATTGGTAAGAGCTTGTGTCTACGCTCTTTTCCGTACGATGTTGCTGCCTGCCGTTGTAAACGGGTGAAAATCAGGCGGTTGTATTGACTATACGGGAACTGGTGATGTAAAATTACACTTGTGATTGAGTCTCACTTGTACTGTGTCAATTTAGAAGCGAAAACTGTGGTGGTTTCATTAGGTCTGGTTCTTTGCTGTGCAACTAATGGAGTCAGTTATTTGGGGTAACTGAAGGAGCACCATTATGTTGGTCTAAGTGATTCGTTCTCCACGTTTTGTCTATGGCCTTGCTAATCGAAATCGTGGGGGAGTACACGTGTGAGTAATTTGCTATTGTACTGGTTATGTTGTGTGTTATGTTGTGTGTTAAGTCACTCGCTGATTTGTAGCCAATCTAAGCAGAAGTTAACATTGCTACGTATGTGCTACAGTCCTTATGATTGGCGCTGTTTGTATTTTGATTGTGGGTGTGCTCACGTTAAAAAAAATACGGCTACTATTCATAAGGGTTGTCTAGTAAGGAAATTGCTTAAGCTTTTATCATATGCTGGTGTTTGCCTATCACATTGGCTTTCTATGCAGTAACTGAAGGCATGTGTATGGTGGTTAAAGATTGTAGGCTGACTAGTATTTGAACTGGTGTTGAGGTTAAGGGCGAGATCAGCATCCCGCAAATCCGCCCACTGCGCGTGGTTAAATGTTCCTCTATTGGGGAACCGGCTCTCTGTTCTTGGATTTTGTAAGGATACGGGATGAGTGCATCGCTGTAGTTTTTCGCGTGCTAAATTGTGGGGTGTCGGTGCCGTCCTAGGGCTAGACTTGTGATGTATGTTATGTTGAAAGAGAATTAACTGTACCAAACTTGAGAGAGCTTTTAGTTTGTTTTAGGTCTGTACATGGAATGATGTTGATATTTTGTCGATTGCGGCAACAACTTCCTGTGTGGGGAGATCCTCTGAGGGGCTTGTATTGTACTGTTGCAGTGCAGTCCATCTGAAATGTGCTGCTTAAAATTGGGGAGTGCAGCTCTCTGATGTATATATTACTGTTTAATCTTAAATGTCTTGGATGTAATATGGTTGTTGAGGATTATGTAATTAATTTTGAACGCTGGTTCCTTAAAGGAAGTATTTCGTTTTAAAATATGTGTTCGGTCAGAGCCTATTTAAATATGATTTTAACTAATCATTCAAATTTTCTAGTCTTGCTTTCTTAAAAGGCTTTTAGTTAAATCATTGCTATTTGCCTGTTTAAATGTTTTGAGTGACTTAAAGGAAAAGAATATTATTTGATAATTTGTACTGATTGTTCCTTTTGGGTAATACCTGACTTATGTGTTCAATAAATGAGTGTCTAGTCAATGGTGATGCACTGTTCTATTGCTAGCCTACCCCTCCCACTCCACAGGCTATTGAGTAGCTTTGTGTCGAAATTGTGTTCAGAAAACCCCTCTGACCTGACACCTCAGACACCACTCTACTTACACTTCGTTTTACCTTATCTTCAGTTAAGTCAGCATTCTCCGCTGGTCATCCAAAAACAAGTGCATCGTATCGTCTTTGTGTCTGGTGTTGTAATGACGTTCCAATAAGTGTTTTTCCGGCTCATAATAGTGCCATAGCATATTAAGCAATTTGCTTGGCCTTTGAACAATACTAAAAGTAAGGTAATCCCCTATCAGCATTGAATGTTTGGCTTCTCCATTTTTTCTTTTTTGGACAAGTGCGGAGACTAACTCAAGTAGTATTGTTGGCGAACTGCTTAGCGTCTGACAGGGCAACTGTCCAATTCCAGCGGTGCCCGGCTGCAGCCTTTATTGTCCTCGTCCTCCACACCCATCAGCCCCATTCGTCACTGCACTCGCAGTGCTAGGCAGAAGTGCAGCTGGACCGCTGTTTGGCCAGGCCTGGCCTAAGCAAACAGCTATAAGGAAACTGTCAGTGCATTTACTCACACACCAGGGAGAAGCCGTGTCCATCAGAAGGCAAGCGCTTTTTTGCAGGATGTCGCCAATTAATGACACACATCATGGAAAAAATGCGTTTGATATTCCAGGTCTACTGGTGAATTAATATCTTGCCCCGAGGAAGGCCACTGTAATACAGTCGAAATGCTGGTTTTAAATTTATAATTAAGGTATTTTATCCAGTGACACGGTACATCACCCAGATGAATTTTAATTATCACAATGGCTGCAGAAGCCTAGGTAGTTACTTCTAACATAAGCTGTTTAGCTGTGGTCCTTAACTGTAACTTCTGTGTACAGTACCATAATATTGCCTTAAATCAAATGTTCTCAAAATTATCATTGATTTCAATGCCTATCAATTACAATTTTTCCTTTAAGATGCTCATCAGATTCGCTGTGGCTTTCACATTGTTTTTAATAAAAATAGACTCATGCTCATAAATTAAGGATAATGCTCATACATGGTGAAACAACGCTCTGGTGGGCGGTTTGAAGGTTTACATCACCTCGGAGTACGACCATGTAATGCATTTGACCTACGGTCGTCGCACAGTGGCGCTGGCAGCAGTCCACATACGCAGAGGTGTGTTGGTGCATGTCAGAGTACGGTGCAACGAGTAAGTGTGCAGACGTTTTCAGACGTGCTAATGATGACTGTGCGTTGAAAATGGCTCAAAGAACACATTGATGACGTTATGAGGGGTAGAATACTAGGGCGACTGGAGGCTTGTCAAACACAGCTGGTCGTTGCACGGGCCCTCCATGTGCCACGAAGTGTGATCACACGATTATGGCAACGATTCCATCAGACAGGAAACGTGTCCAGGCGCTACAGTAAGGGACGTTCACAGTGTACAACACCACAAGAAGACCGATATCTCCCCATCGGTGCCCGCAGACGTACACGGAGTACTGCAGGTAGCCTCGCTCGAGACCTTACCGCAGTCACTGGAACAGTTGTCTCCAGACACATAGTCTACAGACGACTGAACAGACACGGTTTATTCACCCGGAGACCTGCAAGGTGCATTCCACTGACCCCTGGTCACAGGAGAGCCCGTGAAGCCTGGTGTAAAGAACATAGTACATGGTCATTTGAGCAGTGGTCCCAGGTTATGTTCACAGACGAGTCCAGATATAGTCTGAACAGTGATTCTCACCGCGTTTTCATCTGGCGTGAACCAGTAACCAGATACCAACCCCTTAATGTCCTTGAGAGGGACCTGTATGGAGGTCGTGGTTTGATGGTGTGGGGTGGGATTGATTGGTGCATGCACGCCCCTGCATGTCTTTGACAGAGGAACTGTAACAGGTCAGGTGTATCGGGACGTCATTTTGCACCAGTATGTCCGCCTCTTCAGGGGTGCAGTGGGTCCCATCTTCCTCCTGATGGATGATAACGCACGGCCCCACCGAGATGCCATCGTAGAGGAGTACCTTGAAACAGAAGATATCAAGCGAATGGAGTGGCCTGCCTGTTCTCCAGACCTAAACCCCATCGAGCACGTCTGGGATGTTCTCGGTCAACGTATCGCTGCACATCTTCAAACCCCTACAACACTTCAGGAGCTCCGACAGGCACTGGTGCAAGAATGGGAGGCTATACCCCAGCAGCTGCTCGACCATCTGATCCAGAGTATGCCAACCCGTTGACCGGCCTGTGTACGTGTGCATGGTGATCATATCCCATATTGATGACGGGGTACATGCGTAGGAAACAGTGGCGTTTTGTAACACGTGTTTCTGGATGGTTTTCTCAACTTATCACCAATACCGTGGACTTACAGATTTGTGTCGTGTATGTTCCCTATGTGCCTATGCTATCAGCGCCAGTTTTGTGTAGTGTCACGTTGTGTGGCACTACATTCTGCAATTATCCATAATTTATGAGCATGAGTGTACATGGCCTAAAAATCATCAGTTTCTTTTAATAGACGTTAGTTTGATCAGTGCAAGTAATGTTCTTAGTCTTTGAGTTTTTTTTACGAATTTTGTGCTTTAACAAATGTCTGTGATATCTGGTTAATGAACGATTGATTTATGTCGACTAGAGGCTTTGCGCTCTTGCATCTGAACAGTTCCATTGAGTTCCGCTTGCAATGCGGTGGTGTAGAATGTGCTGTGTACTCCAGCCTGTGGTGTTCTGAACAAGTTTTGTGTCATCTACGTTTTCGTTTCGTGTATTGGTGTTGTTGTTGTTGTTGTTGTTGTTGTTGGTGGTGTTGGTGTTTTTTAACAGTCTTGTTCAGTGTTCATTCACTGTTAACCCCTCGGGTTTATTACCAAATTGTCTAAGTTCCCAAGGCTGCAATTTGAATTCGACAAGTCTACATGTGCTGTGCCAGCAGGTTCACTGGAAGTACACGACTGGATAGCGGATATAGTAATAATCCCAAGTGATTAAGTTTACACAGGTAATTATAGTCTGGAGCAGTAATGCCCCTGCGTAAAACTGCTGAATACTTTAGAGGTATTGGACTAGTTATTGATGTAGCGTGGAGACAGAAGTGAATTTTATCATCGCGTCGAAACTGTAAAAAGTCTTTCTGTACATGTTTAAGTACGCATGTACGTTCCGCATCTCCTCCTAAACCAATGGATCGATTTCAACCAAACATGGTACACATATCACTTAGTGTCTGGAGAGAGTCACTGTGTGAGTAATAACAACTTATCAATCCAACATATGGAGTTGAGTGAGAAAAAGAAGTGTAGCTCACGATGCGCAAACAGGCAAGCCATATTCATTTGGTATTTGAGAATGAGAGCACTTAGGGACTAGCACTCAATTTTAGACATATTTTAAAATCTTTACGAGAGTTTTTCTCGCTGACACCTATCACAAAATATAAAAGGAAACCTGTTTATCGCTTACTACATTTTAGCTGTTTATGGAATAAAACTGCTGCATCAGGCATGACCTTCTAATTTACTACATCTTTATTACTAACTATATCTGCAGCACATATTGCAGACAGTATCCACATATACCACTGGAAGTACCTGCAAAATTATATCACTGTACGGCAAATACGTAAAGAGATATGACGTCATAGACAGTGAGATGCATAAAAATTGCATCTTGTATTATGTTCTAATTTGTTACTTCTTTACTAGCTATATTCGCAACACGTTTGGCAGAGAGTATCCACATCTGAAGGGCTTATTTCAATAGTGGTACAAGACCATTATTGTTCATTCTGAGATACAGAGTCCTAAAGTTAAATGAGCGCTGAAAAATCTGCAGTTGAGATACCAGAAATATTCAAGTATATATACGACTGCTATACTACTATATATACTACTGCTGAAAAGTATATATACTTGAGTATTTCTGGTATCTCAACTGCAGATTTTTCAGCGCTCATTTAACTTTAGGACTCTGTATCTCAGAATGAACAAAAACGAACTTGTACCACTATTGAAATTATCCCTTCATATACAACTGCATGTATCTGCAAAATTATATTATTCTACGACTCACAGTTCAGCAAATAAGACGTCATAAACATTGAGCTGCGTGAAAACAAAACTGCAGGGCGAAATTTGCTAGAGACAGTGGTGAAATATGTTGATAACGTGGGGAGGGAAGTGGGAACAGGGGATAGACAGAGAGGTGGAAGGAGGAGATGGACGAAAAATAGGGGGAAGAGGAGATGGACAAAGAGAACATTTGGAAATGGACAGAAAGGTAAGAGGAGAAGATGGACAGAGAGAGAGAGAAGGAGAGGGGGGAGGGGGGGAAGAAGAGATGAATAGAGAAAGGAAAGAGGAGGAGATGGACAGATAGGGGGGAGGATGAGACAGACAAGGAGACGGGGAGGAGAAGAGGAGAAGATGGATAGAGAGAGTGGGATGAGGGGATGGACAAGACAGAGGTATGAGGAGAACAGTTGTTGAAGAGAGGATAGAGGGGGAGGAGGAGATGAACAGAGGAGAAGGATTAGATGGACAGAGAGAGGAGGGAGGGGCGGATGGACAGTGAGAGGAGGGAGGAGCAGATGGACAAACACAGGGAGGAGGGGAGGAGTAGCAGATGGACAGTGGAATAAAGACATACCCGGGCAATGATGGGTAAGCTAGTTAGACAGCAGAGTTGCAAATGTTTCCAAGACACTGGAACTCAGTTACGGGAAGGACAGCATGAAGTCGCGGCCTCAGTTTCCACACGTACTGGCGCCATCAGATATCCCAGCGAATAGAACCAGTCCATGCAGGTAAGGAATACAAATTAGTTACAGAACCCGGCGACATTAAGCAAACCTCTTCGTTTAGTATTTTATCCATCTTCAGCAACTGTAGTTGTATATAATGAAATAATAAGCAGCCAGTTGCTTAAAAGAAATTTAATTTCTTTACCAGTTGCGGACACTTAGTGTTCTTCTTCAGAAGGTTATATCCATCGCATTATTTGCGAGTGTCAACAATAAGATACATACAGCAAAATGCCATGGTCCTAAAAATGTACAGGAGTAGTAAGTAATACAACACTGAAGCCATTAATACAATTGTACGAGGTGCGGCTAGAAAAAAACCGGACTGATGCTGGAAAAAACATTTATTTACAATTATTTACAATTTCATGTTATCTCCTTCAATGTACTCTCCTCCTCGGTCTCTACACCGCTCCATACGAATTTTCCACTGTTCATAGCAGTGCTGCAGATCATTTTCGGTAAGTCCATACATTACTTCCGTCGCTTTTTCTTTTACTGCTTCAACAGTCTCAAATCTAGTTCCTTTCAAAGCTGACTTGACTTGAGGGAAAAGAAAAAAGTCACAGGGGGCCAAATCAGGTGAGTAGGGTGGATGATCTAAGATGGGAATGTTGTGTTTTGCCAAAAACGTCTTCACTGACAACACACTGTGAGCTGGGGCATTGTCTTGGTGAAGGATCCATGACTTTTTTCTCCACAAATCGTTCCGTTTTCTCCGTACTCGCTCACGTAGGGTAGCCAGGACGCTAATGTAGTAATGCTGATTCACTGTTTGTCCCTCTGGTACCCAATCAATGTGCACAATCCCTTTGATGTCAAAAAAAAAAAAAAAAAAAAAAACAATCATCATTGCCTTGAATTTCGATTTTGACATTCGTGCTTTTTTTTTGTCGTGGAGAACCAGGAGTTTTCCAATGCATCGATTGGCGTTTAGTTTCGGGATCGTAAGTAAAAAACCACGATTCATCGCAAGTAATAACATTTTGTAAGAAGGTGGGATCACTTGCAATGTTTTCCAGGATGTCAGAACAAATCATTCTTCGGCGTTCCTTCTGTTCAATTGTGAGACACTTTGGAACCATTTTTGAACACACTTTTTTCATGTTGAAACTTTCATGAAGAATCTGCCTAACACTTTCCTTGTCAACTCCTGTTAACTCAGACACTGCTCTGATTGTTAAACGGCGATCTTGTCGAACAAGTTGACCGATTTTTTCAATGTTTGCATCAGTTTTTGCTGACAATGGTCTGCCAGTGCGAGTGTCATCACTGGTGTCTTCGCGGCCATCTTTAAATCGTTTAAACCACTCAAACACTTGTGTTCGCGATAAACAATCATCGCCGTACACTTGTTGTAACATTACAAACGTTTCACTTGCAGATTTTCCTAGTTTGAAACAAAATTTGATGTTAACACGCTGTTCTTTCTGTACACTCAACATTTTCCGACGCACAGACAAAACGTCAACTACTTAAAACAGACGCCACGGGCAGACTGAGTGCAGGAGGCAGATGAAACTCGAGCAGTAGGCGGAGCGAGAGTCACGTGACAGACCACGCGACTTTCAGCCTTATTGCATTCGTTTTATTGTTTCACCAGTACTAGTCCGGTTTTTTTCTAGCCACACCTCGTATTAATGGAATCAGTGCTGCATTACTTATTGTTCCATTTTGCTGTATGCATCTTATTGTTGACACTCGAAAATAATGCGATAGGTATAATCTTCTTAAGAAGGGCAGTAAGTGCCCGAAACAGGTACAGAAATTAAATTTGTTCAATGCGGCTGGTTTCTTATTATTTGATTCTAAACCTCCTCCCGCCAGCCTGCTATGGAGGACATGTCAAGCAGGGCAGCCAGTGTACGCAAACAGGAGGGTAATGACAATCGTAAATAAACATCAGCTGAAAGAAAAGTCACACCCGATTTGCATGCACGTAAATCACAGATGAGGAATAGGAACAGGCCGTCAGTAGGGCAGTTTCATTACCTTCAGATGCAGAGCGAGGTAATATCAATGTACGCAATCGCATCTAAGTACAGCCCAACGTAAACTTCACCAAAAAAGAGAGAACCTCAATAAAGCACCAAAAGCTGTGAATAGTGAAAGTCACGAATTTGACGTTGCAAAACAGATAATTGGGTAGTCTGAGGACTTAAATACAGCGATTGAACGCAAAACAAGGTAATTAGGTAATATCGCAGACATACTTTAAGGTTAATGTAAGGAAATCCACAACTGATTTCAGTATAGCTACACTTCGGCAACTCATAAATTAGTTTGACACCGACATAATACCCCTACAAGAAATGACACGAGTGAACTTAAATTTACGTGGGTTTCAAACAATCGTGAACTTTACGCTCGAAGAAAACGCATGCACGGTCATCTTTGTGCATGCTTGTATCCTAATCGGAGATTCTGAGAAACTAGATTCCGGGAAAGGAACCGCGTGCAAACTTACGAGGTCACTCTTTTAAACATTAACGCCTCGTCAGGCAGTAGAAAGAAAGGTAAAACGAGTTGTCTTCTCTAAAGACGAAACAATTTGTCTTCTCAGACCAAACCCGCCCATTCTACTTCCAGGAGGTGACTTTAACTGTGTACTTCTTGCGAAAGATAAGCGACCCAATTTTATCTAGTGTAAAGAATTGCACGGGCTTGTGAAGAATTTGCAGGTCAGAGATGCAAGGGTGTCAGAATATTCCACTTTTCTGCGATCGACTTCAGCCAGTCGAATTGGTAGAATGTACACAGCAGTGTCCACTATAGACGCCACCTCTGCTCCATTTTCAGATCACTATGCGCTATCTGTAACGTTAAAACTAGACAAACAACCCGCAAAAAGGTGTCGATAGATAAAATTTTTACAGAACGTAATATTCATAATGATAAGTTATTTAAAAAACGAAATTAATTTTATTTTTAAGTTTTGAAAATTACCTGAAATGTTATTCAGAAGAAACGCTAAGCAGTGCATAGGTGGCAATAAATTTCTCTTTCTTAGACTGGGTTCATTTTCTTGCCTTTGTTCGCCATATGTAGTATTTGTAGGTTATGTGCAAAGTCTGTTATTTATTCGTTATCTTCAAATGGTTCAAATGACTCTGAGCACCATGGGACTTAAGATCTGAGGTCATCAGTCCCCTAGAACTTAGAATTACTTAAATGTAACTAACCTATGGACATTACACACATCCATGCCCGAGGCAGGATTCGAACCTGCGAGCGTAGCGGTCGCGCGGTTCTAGACTGAAGCGCCTAGAACCGCTCGGCAACACCGTCCGGCTCCTTATCTTCAGCAAAACGTAGGGCAAAGATGAATTTGTTTAGGTTATTTTTTAAACGAAGAGCGTCAATCTGTTTGCAGAATCTTATAATGAAATTTCTACCTGGCTGGCCTATGCATATCTACGGTCATGAATTACAGTTAAGCTTGCGGATTCCTGACTTATTATGTCCCATGCTGTTGTTTCTCATACTACTTATGGGTTCTGCTTTATTTTGTTGTTTGTGTGACAGCAGATTCTGATATTTTTTCCTCGGATGAAGTTTTCTTTGTTTCCAGGTTGGTTACTACAATATTTAGAAAATAATATTGCTTTGTCCATTCCATCCTTCCCGTTTTAGCGTGGAATTTTTCATGGAATGAATAAACCTCATGAATTTATGAACTTTTTTCTAGAATGATGCTGGGCTTTGTTTCTAATTAGACGTGGAATAATTTAGGTGAGGATATCTATTGTTATGGAAGTCCCGAAGGTATTGTGGTATGTGAAGGTAGTATAAACATAAACTGTGGGAAACATAGAGAAGAATTAAATGGAATCGACTAAATGATGGCGCAACAGAAAGAAACAAAAAATTAGATTGCTCGATTTCTGTTCTTTTTTGCTGTTCTTTGGCACTGTGCTCTAACACCTGTCGTAGCTCTTGCTTTGCATCTACCCTTCAGCACGTCTTCCACTCTTCTTTTCTCGTCAAGCTAATCCTTTGACGAAACTCTTGTCGTCGATCCGTTGTACGTGATTAATTAATTAATTTCGATATTTCTCAGCTGTCTGTAGGATACTGTGAGACTTTCCCCGATTCTTTCACCCATGCGACTTCATTCGTTTCTTCAAGCAATCACATTTCTGTATTTCACCTCGGGTGTTGTGTATAAATCACATTGTCAATATAACAGTAGCACAGGGCCCCGCTGGTATTTCATAGCTTTGTAAAACTATCTGTGTGTCTTTCCTGGCTCTATATTTAAGTGTGCTCCTGTTTGTTTCACTCGTTTAATTAAATTTTATGACTAATAACTACTTCATTTACATTTACCATACGAAATTACAGTTATACTTCGGCAGTAATTTTGTGTTCCATTTCCATCCGTTAGTAAAGCACGAATCGAAGAATTACTGTCCACATCGGTTGACAAAGTATGAACAAAGAATTACTGGAAATAGTACGGAGAGATCTATGAGAGACCCTCACCAATAAACAGAATATGTTGTCGTGGCAGTCTACATCTAGGGACAGTTAACTTTATGTTGTTATGTTCAATAGGGTGCATACAAGAATAAGAATACATTAATCCGACTAACAAAAAATTATGCGTAGTAGGGATGCGGCGAAAATAACGACAGTACGAAAGAAGAAAAAAAATCTACTTTACTTGGGCATGCTATTCCTCAATTTCATTGCTCTTATCACACATAACTCAATTTCATGTGAACGTTGGCGTTTACTTGTTGACGCACAGGAATACATCACCGACTATTTTCTTTAAAGCTGCTGAACTTTGTGGAGTGATCGATAGCGTTGAAGCTATTTTTCTTGTAGAAATATGGCGACGACGCGCCATTGACCGAAGCGTGAAGGGAAGTTTTAAACAGCTCGTCTTCAGAAGCCGTGTCTAACCTCCGGCGTCTGGTGAGGGATATCGAACCTCGGAGGATTTATGTTGTCGAGAAAAACACCCATCCAACGAGATCCCGGAGCCGTCTATTGGGGAGGAAAACTTTCACTCATCTCTGAGGCCAGTGTCTTACTGACGAACCGAGTGAGGTGCCAGGGTGCGAGGTGAGTTATATATTATAGTTCACTCAAAAATAATGGTGCAAATTTGAAAAGTAAGGGGAACAAATATTTATGCCCGAAATGTAAAAAGCTTTCCTGGCCGCTCGCAGAAATATCAACATCATACGTAACTTTTTGTAGTACACAGTCCTCTGTCACGATCATTTCACTCTTTCACAACTTATTGTTCGCTTTAACAATCATTGATCATTTTCATAGTGCACTAAAGAAAGCACCATGGAAGAGTCACATATTGTTGTTCTACGCAAATAATCGCTCTGCGTGAGTGAAATGCTGTGAAATTGTGAAAGGATAGCCCATAAGAAACAAAAATTATGAAAATTTATATGAATTGTGGACTTCTCCACTTAGCTATTATTTCAGTGTTTGTGAGCTAATAACTGTACGTAACCTTCACTCGTCGCAGAAAATGAGGTACAGACGTAGACTTGTCACCTGCATCTGTCTGGAACTGAAACATATTTGTCGCTAGGAAAACATTTTATCTTCCGGAAACAGGTTGGTTTTATTCAGAACACCGATACACCATATTATTCCCCACTTTGTTGGCTACAAAACCCTATTTTCAACATAATCTCCGTTCCACGCGACGACCTTACGCCACATCACAGGCAGGGCTTGTACGCCCGAATGGTTCTTCTCTATTAGTTGGCGTCGGGCCAACGTTTTGATCCAACAGTAACCTCCGAGTAATCCAAGTACTGCTTCCTGTGGAGTGCACGAAACAGATGGAAGTCGGAAGGAAAGAGATCCCAGCTGTAGGGTGGATGAGTAACAGTCCAACGTGAACTCCTCTCACATGTGGAGACTTGAGTGAGGCTCTGCGTTGTCATGGAGAAGGAGAAGTTCGTTTGCATTTTTGTGGCAACAAACACGCTGAAGTCGTTCCAACATGGCAGGAATGACAGCTGGATGTGGCCGGCCGGCACACGGGTGATCGAATAGGTTTGCGCAGCCTTGTTGCGAAGATGACGACGCTTCGCACAACGACTCTCCGTGCTTTTGTTCACTGGCAGGTCTCCGTAGACATATTGTAAGCGCCTACGAATTCTGAGAAGTTTTGGTGTTCCGCCAGAAGAAGCTCAATGACAGCTCTCTGCTTAGAACGCACCTCCGTTGCAGACATTTTCAAGGCTACATATAGCGTTGCCACCCGCCTGAACTTCATGAAACTACAGGGGCTGAGGAGGGCATATTCCACGATGTCCCACAGCAATTTCCGTATTTTTTAACCGAAATTGGCGCAGAAAAAAATATGTTGCACTACTTGTTGAACTCCCCTCGTAAGACAGCATAAATATGGTTTAACATAACAATAAGGGTAGTAAGTTGGACAGGCATAAAAAGCGACATATAATAGTTAATTTATGATTAACTGGTAGTTTCAAAGTTATCTTCAGAAGTCATTTATATACAAAATTGTATGTTCTGCTTCGTATATTACGAAATTATTAACATGAAACTTAACAACTAAAAACTATGTTAAATGTGTCAGCCTAAAAATGCAGAACGTGTGGTAACTAGTTAGTGGATATTTTTTCTTAAATATAACTCCCTGAAAGTTGTTTCTCGTCAAATCATATTTAAAAATTAACCCTTACTGAGGTGTGGGTAGTACTCTGCATTCAAATAACCTAAACAATCACTATCTGAAGGATGTACACTACTGGTCATTAAAATTGCTACACCACGAAGATGACGTGCTACAGACGCGAAATTTAACTCTTGTATATGGCACCAGAATAAGAGAAAAATATTAATAAATTACAATGAAACTAGTACACTATAAACGATGAATGTCTCTGATAGGCTCGTTAATGCGGATCGCTGACTGTTCGCGACCGCAGAGCCAAAGATAATGCTAGTGTTGGAGTAAAACAGCGCTAGGCGCACGGTTGTAGGTAGTTGTCTGTGAGGGAAAGACGATGGAGTAGGCAGTCTTTGGGGTGCGCTGTGTAAAGCCACTAAGAGTTAGATTAATGTAGGTATGTAAATATTGTTGAACATGGAAGCAGAAGTCTTCATGCAAATAAGGTAAAGATATTCAATAATTATGATTTCTGTTTTTGCCAGCGTGTTAGTATAGATAATTTGTAATTGTTGAGTAACCCCAGATTGTACATAAACGGTTTTGATAAAAAGGCTACTTAGATATTTCATTTTTGTAATGCTTTTAAGATTCGTTACCAGAGCTATGTGTAATTTGATGATTTGCTTTTATATTGGATTAGTGAGGTTAGATAATACTTGCTGTTTAAATCTCTTTGCTTGTGAAGCAATTGTGAGTAATATAACTTCAATTGTCAGATGTTTTAGGAAAGACAAACTTAACTTGCAATATAGTTTTGCTAAAAATAAACTGAGTGTTAGTAATTCACCATAATGAGTACCGCCTCCCAGTTCAGGTCATATAATTTTCAAAGAAGCTGGAAGTTCTAAAATGTTCTTGTTTATCAGCCAAATGAATTTCATGTGCATTTCAAGTATTATGACCAGCATTACACGCTGCTGAGCCTGTAGTTAGCATATATATATTATGAGAGACCAGAATATATCCTGTTCCACCGTTGCTGCTTTAGAGGTTAAGACAATATAATTTATTTGTTATGTGCACAGGGATTACAGTTATTAGTTTTGGACAGGGCCAGATGATTCAGTGCCTGAGGGGCTGAATGTATTTTGCAGTGACTGTATTCCTCTATTGGTATTGGGAGTTGCATTGCCCAATCAATTCGTGTAAAGTTTTGCTAACAATAACACAGGGTAAGCATACCACTTGCACTTACAACTCCCAACACAACTCGAGTTCAGTACTCATTCCACAGTTCAGACATTCATTCAACGTAATCCTAATCTTACTCTTTCTTTCTATTAAAGAAAGTTACGCTTATCGACCATGCCCAGTCCACGATCCGCAATAACGGGCCTGTCAGAGACATTCATCGTTTATAGTATAGTAGTTTCATTTTAATTTATTAATATTTTTATCTTATTCTGGTGCCACATACAAGTGTGCCCCAGTATACTCTACCACTATCTTTCCTGATTCTTTTCGTACTCTTATCAGAAGTTTGTAGATATCTTTGTCTGAACCGCCTGAAAAGTTACAGGCGTCTTCATAAACTGGAGCATTGAATAAAGACTAAAACCTTAACTATAAGATGCATGAGCATGTCTGAGAATTCTAGACATTATAGTGGACGATCCGATAGCGACTACATCAAGCAGTACACCGTTAACTATCTTGAAGATATATCCACGAATATAAACGACAGAAGGGTGCTTTTTTTGTCATCACTTGAATATTAACGAACATTCGGCTACCATGTGACCTCTATGCTTCACCGAGCGGGACTTCGTTGTTGTGGGCCCGGCCGCACGAAACAGCTCACTACAACCGAATGCACGACCTCGCCTGTGAAAGGGCCTTGTAAGTATTGGCGTACTTCCTATCCTCGCGTTTCCCTCACTTTCATTCCGGGCGTATATACCCTCGTCTTAAGTTCCGAGGTCTGATTGGATGTGTTAAAACTGGAATACATAGGTGCCTGCTTTGAGTTCCTTCATTAGCAAGGAGGACCACGTACTCATCTTATGAGAAACTTTATACAGTACATTGGAGTGGAATACTGAGAAACTTTACCGTAGTTTCATGCCGCTTCAGCTTAAACCACTTCTGCAACCCTATGTAAAGTAGTTAGCATTTGACTGCAAGGTGGCTGGGCTGCTCTCGCCGGCAATATTCCAATGAGAACGTGACTGTCTCGGCTCCCGCAATGTTACCAGACGTGGAAATGTTGCCTCTTTCAAGAAGAAATTCCGGCATTAAATACAATTAAGAAGAGACTTAATCTGCTGTCGAGCTAGGTATTTTGGTGATCAACAACACAAAAACATATTTCAGTGAATTCAATAACAAATAGTGGAGTCCCTCAAGTATCTAATCTTGGGCCTATCATTTTCCATCTGTACGTAAAAGACCTAGATCTAAGCATTCAGTCACAATGAAATAACTTGTTTGTAGATGACACACGCACCCTTCTTACAGCAAAAACTACAACGTAACTACAAGTAAACATAAATAAGCTACAGAACAGCTATATGACTAGTTTGGAGGATACGAATTGGGGTGACAGTTATTAAAACGAAGAGACTTAATATGTTGACGAGCTAGATATTTTGGTAATCAACAAAACAAAAACATATTTCAATGAATTCAATTATAAAAAGTGGAGTCCCTCAAGTATCAAATCTTGGGCCTACCATTTTCCATCTGTCACAATCAAATACCTTATATGCAGATGACAGTAACATCCTTCTTACAGCAAAAACTCCAAAACATCTACAAGTAAATATAAATAAAGTTACAGAACAGGTATATGACTGGTTTGGAGAATACGAATTAGGGTGGCAGTCATTAAAACAAAGGCGTTTCTCGCTGCAGCAGGACCTTTTCACGAACTTTCAATCACCAGCTTTCTCCTCAGAGAGTAGAAATATTTTGTTGGCGCCAGCCTAAGTAGGGAGACATAATCATCACAATAGAATAAGAGAAATCAGAGCTTACACAGAAAGATTTAAGTGTTCGTTTTTCCCACGCAGTGGAACTGCGGAGAGTAGCTTAAAGGTAATTCGATGAACTCTCTGCCAGGAATTTAACTGTGAATTGCAGATTAATCATGTAGGTGTAGATGTTGATGAAATAAACTAACAGTAAATACATGAAAAACAGTTGTTCTTTATTTCTGTTTAAAAGGGGAAGCTTTCAGTACCTCTGTGACAGTAAACGCTACTGGAATTACATCCTCACTGGAAACAAAATTTTTAGGAATATTACTTCAACACGATTTTAAATGACAGACACACATAATAAAAACAAATGCCATAATGAAGAAAGTAAGCTACAGCCTATGTTTACTTGTACTCAATGCAAGCTTCCACACTGTTGGAATTGCATTTTTCCCCAGTTCCACAGAATCCTACAGTGTGGGATAGCACAATCGTTAGCTCAATCTCTTCTTGACCCAGAAAAATTGACTCAAATAAGCAGTGGACCATGCATGACGAATAGATTCCTGCAAGCCGCTCTTTCAGAAGCCTTCGATCCTCTCGTTTCCCCGCATTTTTATCCTAGAAATTTATAAGTATGTGAGAAAGAATTTAAAAGAGATAAACAACAACTTTAATGTACCTCAACATGAGACCAGGCATAAAGTCAAACACTATGTCCAGTCATTACGGACAAAAGCATGTAAAACCTCAACTACAAATAGTCCTATACAAATATACAATCGTGTGTCACATAAAATAAAAGTTATTGTTTGACTTTCACTCTTTTAAAAATCCCTAATCGCATTGTCATAAGACACTGCTTTTATTCAATGCAGAAGTTGTAGACCATTTGAAGTCAAAAAATGGTTAAAATGACTCTAAGCACTATGGGACTTAACATCTGAGGTCATCAGTCCCCTAGACTTAGAACTACTTAAACCTAACTAACCTAAGGACATCACACACATCCATTCCCGAGGCAGGATTCGAACCTGTGACCGTAGCAGCAGTGCGGTTTGGGACTGAAGCGCCTAGAACCGCTAGGCCACAGCGGCCGGCACAATTTGAAGTACAACAGTCTTGAAGCAAGAGATTTACTGGAAGAATAAGGAATAAAAAATACCTTACCAGATATGACAAGTTTGAAACTGTTTTTCAGAAGGCGAAACTATATCTATTTAAAGAAAATTAAATAGAACTCCGGCCTTAGCTAGAATTAAGAAAAGGTTTTGAACATGTTTAGAGACACTATATGAATTTCTTTTCTTGCATGCTTTTCGTAATAAACACAGGACTTAAAAGTTAATTCCTATTAACGCGGAAGGCGGAGTGTGATGGTTGGCTGCAGGTAATACGTGTCGTGATGAAGTTACTATTCGGCCCTAAACGTCAGATGGCAACTAAATGAAATCAGATAATACATCATATTCAGAGATTTTCCTTCTTCCGTAGTACTGTTAGAGTGCTGAGAATCAGCTGTGTATAGCCAAGATCTTTTAAAGACTAAGTGACTTTGCTTACTGTAACGGATAACGTCGAGTTCTGTGGGATAGGGAAAAGAGAAGGCGCTGTCTATATATGGTCGACAAGTTTTTGTCGCTGAACATTTTAATCACATCTGATCAAGACGTTTCTCTTAAAATTATTGTTAATGTCTCAGGTTTCATTTTTGGCGTTCATGATCGACATCAGTGGTAAATCATAAGATTTTAAATTTCTGCATTTAACTTTCGACTCAGTCATTTCTAGAGGTTTCACAATTTTGAAGTTATGCATTTAGTGTTTTACCTCCTCCCTGTACGTTTTTATCGCCGCCACAACCTGTATAAAGGCACTCACCTGGTGGCACGAGGTCAACTAGTGAGTTGTCGGCTGTCAGCTAACAGGCAATAGTTGTACAGCGCCTGCCATAGGCATTCGCCTATGCGGGCTGATTAGGTCAGGTCGGTTTATAGTTTCCACATTATGATCACAATTCTAAAATGATCAGTGTGTAATATAAGTTGTAGCCTTATCACCTTTTGGGCGACCAGCTGCTGTCCACTACCTTAGGAGCCACATTTCAGGTGTGCTACCTGTAGCAGTACCAAAAGCATCAAGTTAACACTTGACCTCATAGCCACAAATAATCCTGTACAAATAGAGAGCATTATGACGGATACAGCCATTTATGTCCAGAAGATTGTTGTAGCGAGACTGAATACTATAACATCCAAACCCACCAAAAATAAATTCATATTACATCTATTTAAGAAGCAGGTATAAAATCGTTTCACGACTTCCTAAGAGACGGTCTCCATTCCTTCCCATCTATGTAAACGTAGACCAAATGTGGTTTAAATTCAAAGAAAAGTTATCGACGGCAATTGAGATATACCAAATAAATAAATAAGAGATGGTACTTGTTCTGGTGTAACCACAAGCGCCGTAACGAAGACGAGGAACGCAAGAGAAGAGAAGGCGGTGAAACGACGTCGGCCAATAGCGCGCTGACCAGGACGTCACCACGATAGGGGCAGCATCTAGCCGAAGTAAATATTAGCACCACTCCTGCCGGCCTCGGCCGGACATTAGTGGACAGCATTCGCAGAGTATTAGTACGGCCTAGCAGAGAGTGCAACGAGAACAGTTATTAGTGATCCATATCCGTTGCTTGTTTGGACATTGTGTATAGCGAAGATCATTACTTGTTTGCATGTCGCCCATCGCTTGCGACACCATTGTCATTCCAAAGTTAAGTATTGTTAATCTGCTTTATTGAAATAAAACTACTAATGTTATTTTCTTGAATTGTTGTATAGCATTCCGAGAACGCAGCATCCTTTAGGCACCCTATATGAGACGAATTGGCAGGACCCCACAAATGGCGACGAGGACTCTACTGCTCCCGCGTGCTACACAAAACAGGTCAGAAACAAAGAAAAAAGCATTCCAAATTTGAAACAATGCAAGATTGGCGACGTTTTGCAGAAGATCGAATTTTAGAACGAACTTTGATGCGAGATGCTTTTAATAGTTTACACAACGAAATCTGGCAGAAAATTCAGAGATATTCTGGTCTTACGTAAAGTACACCAGCGCAAACCCGCAATTAACATCTTCACTGCACGATAACATTGGTGATGTTACTGTGACAGTGCCACTAAAGCAGATTTACTAAATGCGGTTTTCCAAAGTTCTTTCACCAAAGAATACGAAGTAAATGTTCCAGAACTCAAATAAAAAAAACCTGATAACATGAGTAACTTTGAAGTAGAGATCCTCGGTGTGACAAAGCAGCTTAAATCAATTAAAATAGGCAAAGCCACCGGGCCAGACTGTATACCAATCAGATTTCATTGAGAATATGGTGATACATTAACTCCATATTTCGCAATTATATACAACCACTCGCTCGACGAAAGATCCGTGCCTAAGGAATGGAAAGTAGCAGAAATCACACCAATACCCAAGAAAGGAAATAGAAGTAATCCGCTGAATTACAGACCTATATCGCTGACGTTGATTTGCAATACTATTGTGGAACATACACTACTGGCCATTAAAATTGCTACACCACGAAGATGACGTGCTACAGACGCGAAATTTAACCGACAGTAAGAAGATGCTGTGATATGCAAATGATTAACTTTTCAGAGCAATCACACAAAGTTGGCGTCGGTGGCGGCACCTACAACGTGCTAACATGAGGAGAGTTTCCAACCGATTTCTCATACACAAACAGCAGTTGACCGGCGTTGCCTGGTGAAACGTTGTTGTGATGCCTCGTGTAAGGAGGAGAAATGCGGACCATCACGTTTCCGACTTTGATAAAGGTCGGAATGTAGCCTATCGCGATTGCGGTTTATCGTATCGCGACATTGCTGCTCGCGTTGGTCGAGATCCAATGACTGTTAGCAGAATATGGAATCGATGGGTTCAGGAGGGTAATACGGAACGCCGTGCTGGATCACAACGGCCTCGTATCACTAGCAGTCGAGATGTCAGGCACCTTATCCGCATGGCTGTAACGGATCGTGCAGCCACGTCTCGATCCCTGAGACAACAGATGGGAACGTTTGTAAGACAACAACCATCTGCACGAACAGTTCGATGACGTTTGCAGCAGCATGGACTATCAGTTCGGAGACCATGGCTTCGGTTACCCTTGACGCTGCATCACAGACAGGAGCGCCTACGATGGTGTACTCAACGACGAACCTGGGTGCAAGAATGGCAAAAAGTCATGAATCCAGGTTTTGTTCACAGAATCATGATGGTCGCATCCGTGTTTGACGACATCGCGGTGAACGCACATTGGAAGCGTGTATTCGACATCGCCATACTGCCGTATCACCGGGCATGATGGTATGGAGTTCCATTGGTTACACGTCTCGGTCACCTCTTGTTCGCATTGACGGAACTTTGAACAGTGGACGTTACATTTCAGATGTGTTACAACCCGTGACTCTAGCCTTCATTCGATCCCTGCGAAACCCTACATTTCAGCAGTATAATGCACGACCGCATGTTGCATGTCTTGCACGGGCCTTTCTGGATACAGAAAATGTTCGACTGCTGCCCTGTCCAGCACATTCTCCAGATCTCTCACCAATTGAAAACGTCTGGCCAATGGTGGCCGAGCAACTGGCTCATCACAATACGCCAGTCACTACTCTTGATGAACTGTGGTATCGTGTTGAAGCTGCATGGGCAGCTGTACCTGTACACGCCATCCAAGCTCTGTTTGACTCTATGCCCAGGCGTATCAAGGCCGTTATTACGGCCAGAGGTGGTTGCTCTGGGTACTGATTTCTCAGGATCTATGCACCCAAATTGCGTGAAAATGTAATCGCATGTCATTTCTAGTATAATCTATTTTTCCAATCAATACCCGTTTATCATCTGCATTTCTTCTTGGTGTAGCAGTTTTAATGGGCAGTGGTGTATACTATGTTCGAACATTATGAGTCATCTCGAAGAAAACGATTTATTGATAAACAACCAACACCGATTCAGATAATATCATTCTTGTGAAACATAATTTGCTTTTTATACTCACGAAGTAATGAGTCCTATTAACAGTGGACCTCAAACTGAATCCATATTTTTAGATTTCCAGTAGGTTTTTGACACCGGTCCTCACAAGCGACTTCTAATCAAATTGCGGACCTATGGAGTATCGTCTCAGTTGTGCGACTAGATTCGTGATTTCCTCTATGGAAGGTCATAGTTCGCAGTAACTGACGGAAAGTCGTCGAGTAAATCAGAAATAACAGCTAGCGTTCCCCAAGGAAGTGCTACAAGCCCTCTGCTGCTCCTAATCTATATAAACGATATAGGGGACAATCTTAGGAGCCCTCTTAATACTATTTGTATATGATGCTGTCATTAAATATCTTATACACTCATCAGATGATCAAAATAAATGGAAAACTGATTTAGGTAAGATATCTGCATGGTGCAAAAGATGACAATTTTCTCAAACTAATCAAAAGTATGAAGTTATCCACATGAATACTAAAAGGAATCCGCCAAATTTCAGTTTCACGACGAATCAGACAAATCTAAAGGCTGCGAATTCAACTAGCTAGGTAGAGGCTACTGTTATTAATGACAGCTTGGAATGATCACATAGATAACGTTGTAGGGAAGGCGAATGAAAGAATGCTATTTATTGGCAGAACACTGACAAAATTCAACAGGTCTACTAAAAAGACAGCCCGCACTATCCCTGTCCGCCCCCCTCTGGAGTACTGCTGTGTGCTGTGGGATCCGCATCAGATAGGATTCATGGTGGACGTCGAAAAATTTCAAAGGACGGCAGCACGTTTAGTATTATCACGAAACAGGGGAGAACAGGGGATATGATTCTCTAATTGGGGTAGCATTATCGTAGCTAATGCGTTTTTCGTTGCAACAAGCGCCTCATGAAATTTCAATCACCAAATTTGTCCTTGGAGAGTGAAATATTTCGTTTGCACCCACTTACACAGAGAGGAATGATCGTCATAATAAAATAAGAGAAATTAGAGCTTGCACGGGAAGGTATAACTGTTCGTTTTTCCAGCACGATGTTCGAGAGTGGAACGGTAGAAAAATAGCTTGAAGGTGGTTTAATGAACCCTCTGCCAGTCACTTATTGTAAATTGTAGAGTAAGCATCTAGATGTGGATGTAGATGTTAATCAGGTTACTCGTAGATCGCATTACCTGACTACGAAACCTGTACTACCTCTCTCACGAAAGATTGAGCTGTAAGACGCGTGCAGTTAGCAAGCCACTATTGAATATTCACCAGGGGTTCCTTGGATCCTGTATAACTAATCACCCTGCGGAGAGGATGTAAGTAGTGGGACGAAGCCAGCTTCACCCCGCGTTGCATTTTTGCCACATTTATTCAAGATGGCTGATCCAAGGTGGGGCCATAGATGTGGCAATGTTGTAGTGATATCATGGTGGGAAGTTCAAATTTTAGCGGGAAAATAATTAACTGGGCTACCTCCTTTAAACTAACCATCTACCCTCACCTCTCTCCTCCACCCTCCTCCCCTCCGCTCCCCACCCATCCCCTCCCCTTCCCCATTAGGAAATTGGTGGGAAAAGGACTCAGTCTGTGCTGGGCAGCCAGATAGGATGGACATAAGTTTTTATTTTGTATGCGTTGTTTACTTATAAAATACGAATTGTCATAGGCCATCTCTCTGTGCAATGTGTTAATGACGAAGTCCAGAGCCCAACTGACCTAGTTCAGAACACAGCTGCCTGAGGACACTGTCGTCCCTCCCCCTCTCCCCCTTCCTGGGATGTAATCCAAGATGGCAATCTGGGGGGGAAAATAGAGGGAAAACGAATGTGTCTAGCTGTTGGACTGGGAGGACGAACTTAATTGTTTACTGTGTGCTATGGATGAGATGTCTGTGCTGGAGAAGGAGGAGTATATTAGCTGAAGCCTTGCATCTGAGGACTGTGTTGATAGCAATGATATTTGGTGAAGACGAATATGTTTCTTGAAATAATCAAGATGCAGCAGGATGGGGCTACGTTATGCTTTGCAACCCATAATGATGAATGCATGTTCTGTAACAGTAGATCATTCAATAAAAGTCATGTCAGTCAGTCTTCCAAACCACAAGGGGCAAGACGTTCACCCACTCTGGTGCAAGCATCCATGTGTACAATTGAGGAAATGCTGGTGATGCATTTAATACGTGTACTACAAGCAAGCACAGAGCTGGGGACTGTATCATTAGCCCCCTACACAGTGAGTAGAAAGAAAAGATAATGAATGAGCATATGGCAAATACTTTTCAACAAATAAAGGCAATGCAGCGGGATGATGTGAATGTGCATTTCAGTACTCACACAGAATGTTTCTTGTGCTGGAGCTGCCTACAACCCACATCAACTTCATCCTATTCCACAATGAACCATAGGTGTTCACCTTAAGGTTTGGAGACCAACTGACCTAGTTCACAATACCGCCACCAGAGTGCACTGTCGGCTGTCCACCATCCCCTCCCATGACATAGTCCCAGATGGTGATCCAGAAAAAAGAGCAGGAAGCAATAGGAAACTTGAAGTGGTCATGTGTTAGGTTTCACCCAATAGGATGGCAGTATCTGGTGTCATTGGAAGGGATATAGCGCAGACTCAGCAGCTCTGTGACCTCAGTTTCGCTTAGTCAGCCAGCAGCGGCAGCAGTGTCAGCAGAAGAAGTAGAATAACCATGAAGCGTCAACAGCAATTGCGATCCATCACAGCCCTCCAGAACAGAAAGAAACGGAAAAGTAAGTACTCCATGTCACATCTTTGACTGTAGTTAGCATTATTATTACTATTATTGGTTGGTTTTGCGTCTTGGTCTGTGTGTAACATTTCCTCCCCTTTGTACAGGACTAGCCTTCGAAACATCCAAGCCTGCAGAGGCGAGACCTACCACGTCAACCTCTACCACGTCCGGACCTGCATCAACCTCAGCCACCATCTTGTCGAGACCTGCACCGACCTCTGGACCTGTACCAGCAACAACCTCCAGCAAGTCTGAACCTGTGGCGACCACGTGGGATCCTGTAGTGCACGTAGCCCACTTGCTGGAGCAGGACACGGAGCTGTTATTGTCTGTCCCACTCATCGATTTGTGTGACAAGGACACGGAGTCTGCTCCCAATACATCTAATGCTGTTGGTGGTCTTAAACAACAGCAAAGCAAGATGGAGGACAGTACTGGTCACTGACCCATCGCAACAGAACATCTCTGTGCTAGTGCAGGCACAGACTGCAGGTATACCCTTACTTTTCAGTTCTACATAGTTTAACTCCTACTGGAACGAAACGTGTAATTGTAGGTATAGAAGCATATAACGACTGGGGCTTGCACGTGAGAATAGAAATTGAAAACGTATCGAAGGGTGTTAAAATGCCTACAGAGTATTATCCAACTCGTACTCCCTCGGACATTTGCCTTACTGGTGTGACACTATCTATTACAACAGCGTATGATGACGCTATGATATGTGTGAAATAGGGTAACAAATGTATTTATCTATGGCACGCCTGAGTTACGAACCAACATGATGTGGATATTGTGCTACAACTTGCATTGGAGAGACTGAGTCATTGGTTGCCGAGCATAGACTCCCCATATAATGATGTTGTAAGCTTACTATGTGTGCATAGTGTACATGTTGATGATCTGGAGTAGTATTTTTGTTTGCACTTGAACGCAGAACCAAAAGAGAAACAGGTTAAATGTGAGTGTGAAAAACCCATGTATTGTGAGGCACCCATTAGTTTGAAGGAGATATGCGCGGAATTTATTGCATTCCAAAAAGCTTTGTTTGGAAAATACTGTACAGGTGCGAAGAAGAAGATAGAGTCTGATGATTTTTTTGAAATACTGCATCCAGCGTATGATATTTAAATAAATAATGTGTGTATATATAATCTCAAACGTTGTGTATTCTTTTATACCTCTCTCATTACAGTCCGAGTATTACACTTATTAATGTCATTATTTTCAGTGCTGAACCTATAATTATGCAGCAGCAGACAATTGCCTCAAGTATCTTCTCACCAGTCATTGGTAATATGAATGATAAATTTACTCTTCATGGGTAAAACATATAGCTGAATTCTCTGTGTAGAAAATTTATCTCACATGGTTAAGTGATGGAGCTATATTGGCTACAAATACTATTCACGTCCTTACAGGTGTATCCATATATGCCAACTACCTGTCAGTGCCTGACATAGTCGATATCATGGCAGGGTGGGAAAACATCATCACAAGGACTTTGTTGTCGTTGACTGGTCCTGTGAAGATTTAAAAGAAGACATGATAAAGAAGAAGAATGGAATACTCTTTCCTGATAATATAAGAGTAATTATTCTAATTTCATGCAATTGTGGCAAGACTAATGTCTGCTTGACGCTGCTAACACATGTATATGGAGTCCGGTTTGAAAATGTTTGTGTATCTGTTATTACAGGATATACTGCGTGATGTAACGGGTGCTACATACACGATATTCAGTGAAAGCGGTAAAATCCCCCCACCTGAAAAAGCAAAGCCAAACACTGTCTTCATTTTTGACGATGTTGTGGAAAACCGAGACCAAATTCGAAAATATTTCTGTTTCGGTCGTCATATGGGTCCTGATGTATTTTGTCTAAGTCAAACACAATCCAGAATTCCGAAACGGTTAGGGATAATGCAAACCCCGTTATAGCCATCAAACAAGGCAATCTGAATTTAAAATTCATTGACATCCCAAATATATTCGGGCTCACATGCGGCTCTTCTTCGTCGAAATTTCTTGGCTCAAACTCGTCTAGGAGTTGAACCGTACGTGTTGTATTACACACCCTAAATTAGACACTTGTGAACCTTTGGTTAAATTGTCTGGCTGATGGCAAGTTTGCGAAATACAAAGTTAATATAACATATAATAACAGTAATAATAATATCTGGAACTAAATTAACTACCAATGAATGATGTAGGCCACACACTTGCTATTTGGCTAGAATAATGTTTACTCAGAGAGAAAACTAATCGCGAAAGTGGTTGTATTTAGAGTTACTGTTACACTCGAGCGCATATCCATTTGACAGAGTTCGATCATTCTCAATCTCATCGCGAATTAAAAGTTCGATACTCCACCTCGTTAACTATGCGAAAAGTTCAGAGTTCACACCAGGCGCGCGGCTGCTCACCGCTCAGAGAATAAGTCCCGCGATACCATCCAACGCGAAATTTTCTAAGTCGTTTCACTTCCTAGCTACCTCAAGACCGACTGTCCGCTTTCGCGTCTCACTCCGAACTGTCCCCTTTGGTGTCTCCAGCCGAAATGTCCGCTTTCGCGTTTACCCCAGCATTTCCCCTGCCCGCCCTGGCCGCATTTCCCGCGCGCCGAATATCCTTGCTCAAGTGACTAGGGCAGTTCCTTTTCCTAAAGCCGTCCATCTGATTGGCTACAGCTTCTTCTACATTATTTTACATTGTAACATATTTAAATAATCAAACCTTGACCACTTTCGACTTTGTAAATAAAGTAACAATAATATCCATTACATAATAAACGTTAAATTCTTTTACATAAAACCAATAAAATTTCCTTCTTAGCTTTGAATTCCACGGCCAGTAACCTTGCACCAACGTGCTTTCTGATAAATAAATAAAGAACAAAAGTAACTATTATGCACTGAACTTTACAACAAATATGCTATTACTTAATGATTCAATAAGGTGTCATATTGTCATCTTTCAATGTGTTTTGTGTGGAGGAAATGATGATCTGATGGTTAACTGTAAATACTGATAATTTAAATTTACTATATGTTTTAAGCAAGTAAAGGTACAGAGATTATATTTACAACGTTTGTCATTTTAATGATGCTCTTGTATATGAAATATCGATTGTTATGATCGACCAAAGCGTTCAGACTTTAGCTTTCAGGTCTTTGTTACAAAACTTATTAATTTCACTTTAATAGCAAATTCCGAACTATTTTAGATATGATCAGTATTAAAGTTTTATTGGGATCACCATGAAAATTTATGGAGGATGGCAGATTAAAATTACTGTGATTTGATTCCCTGCACTACTAAAGAATTAAATAGGTTCCATGAATGTTTCCCTTTATGGCCGATCTTAGGTCCGCCATATTTAACGTCTCCTTGGCCACAAAAGCCTTCTACTGGATTTTCCTATAACGTATGTTCTCGTCTGTCTCACTCGCACACTACAGTGCTTAGGCCTCACTAGACAGTAGACGCCTGTGAGTTTCCCCATCTGGGGGTGAATCTGTGCCCTTTGTAGCATCCGGTCCTGGACGACAGTGTTCATTTCACAATTTCTGCAGGCTGACTCTTTCGGCCATATATGTAAATGAGAGCGAAATGCTCATTAACTCACACCATACACATGTAGGAACAGACATGTCGTTCAATGATTTTGAAAAGATATGTGCCGATTGCTGGAATCATTCACAGTATGGGTTTCTCGTTATTGATAAAACAAGAAAACTGAATGATGGTAGGCAGAGGCGAAACTTCCAAGAGTTTCTACATATATAGTCCTGTAGGAGAGGTAAGCACATCAGTATACATTGCACCATGGACAAATCCGCGCGGTTGTATAGCTCTCAACCCGAGAGAACGGGTGTACATAGACAGAACATTCACCTGTACATGGGTGCAACAATTCATACTCTCGTGCATAAAGCTGGAGGTATGCAGAGTGAGCTGGAGGCGTATTACCAGACTCTTCTGAGAATGATCAATGCGTTAAATGGGTTCTTTAACGAAATCGGTAAGAAGTACCAGATTTCACTGAAAAGGTCGAGGCTATTGAGGGGAATGTAGATGTAGATGCTCTTGTTTTTGAGAAGGGAGAGCAGGCATATATTAAGAGTGTGGGGCGGCAGGTGGAATTTATTGTTGTTATTTAAATGTAGAATGTTTTGTAATGTAGATGCATTTCCAAGCCGATGTACCATATGTGGGGCGGCGGGTGGAATAATTGTTTATAAAAATGTTTGGTTTGTAATGTAGAAAAGATGCATTTCCCGGCCGATGCACCATATGTGGGGCGGCGGGTGAAATAATTTGCTATATTTAAATGTTCCTATTATTTATTTAATTAATGCTGTTGTTTGCCATTCTCAACACTGGCTCTCTAACTACAATATTGGCAACCAGAAAGTGATTACCAAAACGTGAAGCCTGTAATTAGAATTCCTAGTGCCCACTTCATCTGAGAAATACACTTATAGCTACAGCTTATAGCTCTGAGGAATTAGGAGATTGTCTGGGATTCATAATCAAAAGCGATTCTCTAAAACTGTTCACTATATTCTGAAAGTCACAGACCAGAAAGAATCCACACAATCCAACTAACAGAGCAGTTCAGAGTCTAATGCGCTGATACAACTATAACTGTCCAAATTAAATGTTTAAGAGAATGCTCGCCATAATTTGATGATAAAATTCATCAAACGCCATGCTAAATAATGGTAGAATGTTTGTCCCGCGGCGGCACGTGAAAATACGACATACGCAATCTGAAGATAGATCATCAAAGTCATCCCAGAATTAACACTTCACTCTAAAACGATTTCATGGTTACGCGTATCCCGAGTAACTTATTATGGCATCCGAGGCTGTTTATAGCAATGATACCGATGCGACGCGACTCCCGGCACAGATGGTGCGATAATCAGCGTCTGGAGAGAACTGGGGCCTCACTTCCTCGCGCAGCGTTCTTATATATAAAGCTGCGGTGCGGACGGCTAAGGGAACGCCTGATCAAATCCGCTCTCCCGCCTAGCCGCTAGGCTAGTAATGCACCACTTCAAGTTATTGAATAAATCATCACTTCCTTTGCTGATGGCCGATGAAGCTCACAATTTAAATGTGCAATCAGCACACAGGTATGTAATCATAATAAAAGTTTGATGTGGCAAAGTCAAATATTTTGGGCGAGAGAATTAATTTAATTACACTACACGCAGTTGACGATCTCTGAACTTGCCGCTTGGAGATACGCTATCGCTATAGTTTTATAGTTATTCAGTTGAAACTGCTCACATCTTTATGATTATAGCGGATCTCCCTTGTACTTAAATTTAAACATCCTAGCCTTATTTATTCGCCTACTTAATCTATCTTGCTTCCTTAATTTTTAAGACAAAAACCAGAAAATCATGAATTTCAACTAAAATTTTAATTTGTGAGATCCAGAATACTGTTTCTACTAAATTATTATGAAAAAGGAATCCAAATATAAATTTGTAAGTTTCTAGCTCTTTTCTGTTGCGCCAATGATTTTTACAGAAAAACGTCCAAATTTCGAAAATGGTTAAAGTTATTGAACTGATATTCAACACATATTGATTTAATATTATTCCTGACATGCTAGAAACGTTTCAGGTTATTTACTTGGTTTTTAAAGTATTGCGCAACATTTATGACGTCAGAGCTAGTTACAGCGGACTGGCTAGCACACAATGGAAAGACTGATGTGAATTTTATACGGAGTGAGTAGGCTGCTTCCCTACATCACCCTCTACTTAATTTTTTTGAATGTAAAGGGGAAAAGGAAAGAAAAAAAATTAATTACAAAAAGGGAAGCAAGAGTACAGCTTACCTCCCTATGAAAATTAAAATTAAAATGTAAAAATATAGAAATATTAAAAGAAAACTGATTACCTACTTCAATTATTTAAATTGCTGGCATTTTCACTGCCTCTTAAGCAACATTATCCCTCAAAATTTAAGCAAAATCAATGAAAAACTTTGGCATACATATTGCCTTAGACAGACAAACACATAAAAATATGTAAAACTATGAAAATCTTAAATCCATTAAATACATTTTTACATACACAAATTAAAAGAAAATAACACAGTTATTCATGACACATAAACAGATAATTATATCTTAGCAGTCTTTTCTAAACCTGAAAAAAAAATTTCACAAATCATGACAATTTCATTTTTGCACACGTGGTTGTAGCTACTTTGGCTGGCGTTCTACACTTCCATTCACAAGGGTAGAGGAGGGGAAGTTGCTATGGTGCGCGTCCTTCGTGTTCACTCTAAATTACATGGGGACAAGGGGAGGGGTCACTGTGAGTTGTGTCCAAGGCACTCCACGCTTTCACGCAGCTACCAGGCTGCCAGTATCTGGTTTGTCCTGTAGAACAAACAAAAAGAGTGCCTCAGACTCTGTTCACTTAATATCTAAGGGTGGGTCACAATGAAATGGGGATATATACATTTTATCTTTCAATATGTTACTGGAACAAAGTTAACAGAACTTTTTGAATTTTACTCTCACGGGTACTTAACTGTCATAAAATCGGTAAACAAATGGCTCAAAACGCCGTTAGTCATGTGCTAGAGAAAATTTATGCTCAAGGCATACAATCATAAATCCTATTTAATTTCAATTTATTATTTCTGGGCCGGAACACTGAACCAATGCTCGGTACATTCTTGATAGATTTGTATTTTATTTACTTAGCCAACTCATCTTCGATTACCTTCTTCTTAGAGATGGTATGAGTATATTTGATTAGTAGTTGTCTTCTCAGCTTCTTGGTACATGTGAGTAACTTGTGCTAATAGTACAGTTCTGAGGTTTCAAAACACATTACGTTTAGTTGACTACTAAATCCACTTATTGGTCTTCTGCTGCGGTGTCAGTTCCACATCTGCAATTATGTACTTACTTCATCGAAGTGTATTTATGCTGAGCTATAAATAATGTTTCATGTCTGCCATTATGTTACTCAAATATGTTGCTAGTGTATGTACTTATTTAACACTCACTCTATTAAAATTTAACGCATAGGATAGCACATTTATTTCATATCTATAGTGTATTGCAGCTGATCAGTTTGCTCACGTGGCACTCCATTTCCACTCGATCGGACGCTGAAACCACAGGTAGTCTCTCTCGACGTACCACTAAAGTGCATTAAGTAATTATGGACGAGCGTAATGCTAAATTCCTTAAACCTATAGGACACCATGAGCTGCTCTGTCTCATCTAACATAAGGGTACCTATGGTCGCATTCACGCCTCCAACTCATAACCTGAATACGTGTAGGTGTGTTCTGTCACACACTACACCAAATAACGGCCACCCTTATAAATACTTCAGGGACGTGTCCTTCACGTCTAAACCACAAACACTACTCAACTCTATTACACAAGGTGAGTTTATTCTTACAACTTATCTGCATATTTTTCATAACACTAAGCAATCTCTTTTACTATTAATTAGTTAGCTCTACAGCATACAATAGGTTTCACTGCCACTTCAGATCCTGCTTGTACACGAATTTGTCTATCTTTTTAAATTACTGTTGGTGGACCATTTACAATAAAACAACAGTTTGTACTTACAATATTACCAGGGTTCTATACATACTTGTCACTCAAATACATTTGTATCTTAATTACGTCATACTTTTCTGTTGTTTATGCCACTGCTAGGTATGTCACATTAGGTTTTTTCTTCACTAATCGGTGGATAGAATGGTTACAGAACTCATGGCTTGATAGCCATGACGGAAAATTTTTTATTGCAAAGAAGGAGTCGAAACTTTAGTGGATAGGAAAGATGAAGAATGAGTGAGACCTGAAATGGAAAGAAGATCTCACACAGCTGGGACTGCACAGCTGCCATACTGTGTAGAGGTTACAGAACAACCTCCTCCCTGCAGAATTCATTGGTTTATTAAAATTTTCGTATTGGAAAGAAGGGTTCGAAATTTTTGTGGATAGGAAAGATGAAGAATGAGTGAGATCTGAAATGGGAAAGAAGATCTCACACAGCTGGGACTGCACAGCTGCCACACTGTGTAGAGGTTACAGAACAACCTCCTCCCTACAGAATTCATTCACTTTAGGTCGATCACGTTCCTGAGACCTAATAGCTTTTTACTCTTAGGGTACTCTAGCCTATATGCATTGGCATGTGGTTTTCCTATGATCCTGAAAGGCCATTGGTATTTACTAAGATTAACACCTTCGTCCCAATATCTCCCATTTTTCAGAACTCGTATAGGCAGCTCCCAAGTTTTATCATTAGTTACTACATGTTTATCAATAAGAGGTACCGTAATTACTCCGTTTATCGGCAAGACCATTTTTAACTGACTTCTTTCAAAGTCAACAACACTCTGATATTTTGACAAGAAATCTATGCCAATTAAAACCTCAATACTAAGATTATTTACAATTAAGCATGGATGATCAATTAAATTACCATTAATTTTAAAGGGCAGCAAAGCTTCTTGTTTTACCGTTTTTGACACCTTGCCAGTAGCACCAATTATTCTTAGTCCTGATACCCTCATTACTGTAAGCTTGTTTTTACCAGGTAATGCATCAAAGAAGGACTGAGATATCGCACTCACCTCACTTCCACTGTCTAAGAGACAACGTACATTGTTACCCAACATTTTCACCATTATTACAGGGTGGCTTTTTCTAGTTTGTACAGGTGGTTCCTCAAACTCATCCAATAGTTCCTTTTTGATTTGTCTCCAACTAAAGTGGTCGACATCTGTCTTCATTACATTTAGGTCAAATTGTGTAGGGGTTTCCTGAATTACATTTTCAGCTGCATTTTCCAGTCGGTCTATTAATTTCAAATCGAAACACCGCACGACTTCATTACATTTAGTTTGCTGAACATGACCCAAATTACTGTAGTCTGAGTGATTCTGCGCCTCCAGACCGGGCATAACACTAGTTACAGCTAGACCACTTTCACTATTATCGTCGGCTTCCTTCTCAAGTGACAACTGGTCACAGCTTCCGGGTTCATCGACCCCCAACAGGCTATCCTCTACATTCTCACTTACCTCCTTTCCTAAATCTATTAGTACAGTATCAACATCCTGCACAGGCACTTTAGATAAGAGCACATCATCCTCATCGTAAATATAAGCATGAATTTCTTCTGGTTCTTCACCTGACAAAACAGTATTTTGTAGCTCTTCCCTACCGTTACACTGCTGCGCCTTCTCTTTCTCTTCCCACTTAGAAAGCGTCTCTAACACGGTATCTATCAAATACTGTGAGTGACCTAATATTTCTGCTGTATCCTTAGATGCTACCGACCCCTCATCCACATGTTCAGTCTGAGTATTCTGATCTGTCTTACCAATTACTTTAATTACTGGCTTAGGAAAAGTAACCGCCTGGTGAGCGCCAGTGTCCTCATAGACGGGAACTAGTTTTCCTGCCTCGGCCTACTACTGTTTCCTTCATTTCCATTATAGTTAACTGGCACAGCATTGCTTACCGCACTGTTGTTTACCTGCCTAATTTTGTTCGAGACAAAATTACTATCATTTGGATGCCATTGTTGGTTGTGATAATTATTTCTCCAATTCCTACCTCTCTTAGGATGGCGAACGCCTACTGTTCTGATGTTTACATTGCCATTCTGCTCGTTCTTAAAATTACTACTAGTGTTATTACCATTTCTGTTATTACGTGCTTGCTTCTCATTGACAGCCACACGCTCTACACGTTCCAAATATTCAATGAAACGATCCAGATTGTCTCTAGGGGCAGATATAATTCTAGTTTGCCAATACCATGGCAGTTTGGCTTCAAGACCTAGTATTATCATTTCAGGTTTTAGCTTTTCGGCCAAATGTGACAAACGTGAGATCCATGACCTAGCAAACTCTTTAATAGATTCCTTGCCCACATTGAAGCGTTTTCCACTCCAAAATTCTCTCAACACTTCATTTTACTTATTGCTAGACCAATACTCATTAATGAAAGCTGTTTTAAATTCCGCTAATGTTTTACACTTCAACATAACATCAGCTGACCAACGCACGGCGTCACCTGCTAAATGGCTTCTAATAAATGAGATTTTCTCTCGTTCAGACCAAGTTGGTGGAATCACATCTTCAAAATCGTTCCAGAAATCTAAGGGGTGGATATTTTTATCTGGATCGAACCGCAAGAACTGCCGACACCCGATAAAAGCGGCGTTTGCAGCTACAACTTGTGGCATACTACCATTACCAGAAGTTACTAAAGCTACTTTACTCTCAATGTTAGCAATGTTAGTACGAATATTTTCTACTCTCAGTTCAACATTATCTACTCTTTGCACAATATGAGTAGTATCAGTTTTGATTGCGTCTACTTCTGCTTGACATATGTTTACTTTTATATTAACATATTTAAACCTATCTGAGCACAGTTCAGATTCCGCCTCGATCTTTTCTGTTAACTTGTGCTCCAGCTTCGCATCTTCCATTTGGAAGTCTTTGCGAACCTCAGCAACTTCGGATTTTACTGTTTTATACATTTCAGAAAATTGTTGAGCAACCTTTTTCTTAATATCCTCATGATTGTAATCAATTTTATAATTCAAACTGTCCAGATCCTCTATCAACGTATTGCAACCAGCCTTGACGGTATTGTCCATTACCTCCAATCGTTTATTAAAATTAGTTTGGCTGCCCACAATCCTGTTATTTACCTCAATTATATCAGATTTTAATTCAGCATTCATTCTAGCATTACTGGCTGACATTTTTGCTTTACTGCTTTTGATCTCAGTTATTTCAGACTTTAATTCAGCATTACTGGTAGCTATTGCTTGTAATATAACATTTAAATCAATAGCCCCAGTATCTTTGGGTTGCTCACTAGCTGGCTTTTTATCACACTCAGGTGATGAAAAACTAGCTCCCATACCAGAATCATCAAAACGAAATGAAACATGTAATTGATCAGTCATATCTAACTTATCCTTTTTAAACTCTACAACCTCTGATGACTGTTTCGTTTTTAACTCATCAGATAAACTATCATCCAATAAATTAACAATTTATGATTTCTGCTTTACTACAGGGATCTCTATTATTGAATCATTGCCCCTTTTCACACTACTGTCAGGCGACAATACTTCATATTTTACTTTAACATTAGTATTTTCATGCATATTTACACTTGAACCGTTATCTGGATTTACAGTTCCCTCAGCAGACATAGGTTCTGATTTAAGTTTAACCTCAGTTTCTTCTGGTGGTTCGATCTCCGACAGTCTTTTAGTGCAGGTTAGTAAAATTTTTAACAGCTTTTCACTTAACTTAGTTCCTTCTGCACGACGTATGGCTTTGCCAGCGCGGCGTACCAGGATTACTGATGCGGCGCGGCGTGTTGCACTGCAGACGGCACTTCGACGGCTACTATGCGTTTACTGCAGGCGCGGCTCTGGTTGCTCTGGCGGACGACTGCAGTGAGGCGAAACTGGCTTCTCACGATGCCGGCAGCGCCGCTAGACTCAGTGCCAGCTCCGTCAATCCAGATGCGTTGTTAATCCAATTGCGTCGTCCACGTGCACACGTAACACTATCACTGTTCTATTACTCAGTTGTGTGTCGCATTTCATTCCCGAATCCGAATATTTAAAAATCACTTTCACTTTTACTCAGATTGTTTCCCGGCAACATTTGTGGGGCGGTGGGTGGAATTTATTGTTGTTACTTAAATGTAGAATGTTTTGTAATGTAGATGGATTTCCAGGCCGATGCACCATATGTGGGGCGGCGGGTGGAATAATTGTTTATAAAAATGTTTGGTTTGTAATGTAGAAAAGATGCATTTCCCGGCCGATGCACCATATGTGGGGCAGCGGGTGAAATAATTTGCTATATTTAAATGTTCCTATTATTTATTTAATTAATGCTGTTGTTTGCCATTCTCAACACTGGCTCTCTAACTACAATATTGGCAACCAGAAATTGATTAGCAAAATGTGAAGCCTGTAATTAGAATTCCTAGTGCCCACTTCATCTGAGAAATACACTTATAGCTACAGCTTATAGCTCTGAGGAATTAGGAGATTGTCTGGGATTCATAATCAAAAACGATTCTCTAAAAATGTTCACTATATTCTGAAAGTCACAGACCAGAAAGAATCCACACAATCCAACTAACAGAGCAGTTCAGAGTCTAATGCGCTGAAACAACTATAACTGTCCAAATTAAATGTTTAAGCGAATGCTCGCCATAATTTGATGATAACATTCATCAAACGCCACGCTAAATAATGGTAGAATGTTTGTCCCGCGGCGGCACGTGAAAATACGACATACGCAAACTGAAGATAGATCATCAAAGTCATCCCAGAATTAACACTTCACTCGAAAACGATTATTCTTATATATAAAGCCGCGGTGCGGACGGCTAAGGGAACGCCTGATCAAATCCGCTCTCCCGCCTAGCCGCTAGGCTAGTAATGCACCACTTCAAGTTATTGAATAAATCATCACTTCCTTTGCTGATGGCCGATGAAGCTCACAATTTAAATGTGCAATCAGCACACAGGTATGTAATCATAATAAAAGTTTGACGTGGCAAAGTCAAATATTTTGGGCGAGAGAATTAATTTAATTACACTACACGCAGTTGACGATCTCTGAACTTGCCGCTTGGAGATACGCTATCGCTATAGTTTTATAGTTATTCAGTTGAAACTGCTCACATCTTTATGATTATAGCGGATCTCCCTTGTACTTAAATTTAAACATCCTAGCCTTATTTATTCGCCTACTTAATCTATCTTGCTTCCTCAATTTTTAAGACAAAAACCAGAAAATCATGAATTTCAACTAAAATTTTAATTTGTGAGATCCAGAATACTGTTTCTACTAAATTATTATGAAAAAGGAATCCAAATATAAATTTGTAAGTTTCTAGCTCTTTTCTGTTGCGCCAATGATTTTTACAGAAAAACGTCCAAATTTCGAAAATGGTTAAAGTTATTGAACTGATATTCAACACATATTGATTTAATATTATTCCTGACATGCTAGAAACGTTTCAGGTTATTTACTTGGTTTTTAAAGTATTGCGCAACATTTATGACGTCAGAGCTAGTTACAGCAGACTGGCTGGCACACAATGGAAAGACTGATGTGAATTTTATACGGCGTGAGTAGGCTGCTTCCCTACAAGAGGAAGAAGAGCGGATATATGAAGCCTCACGCTACAGAGTTGTCTGTTGAGTATACACCGAGATGACAACAAAGCAGAAAGTCATTCAGGCGCGGACAGCAGTTCGAGAGAACTCAACGTTTGCTAAGGTTAGGGCATATGGATCGACAGCAAACACCGAGAGAGACCTTTGAGCCGGTTACTGAATCTCTCAGACACCTCTAAGCAAAAACAAAACCATATGATAACGATGGTGCTAACATTGACGAATTCATTATCCGTCCGTCACACTCCTGGCCAGATAGATAGAACATTCGGCTTTAGCAGGGGGAGACCGTACATGTTGGGTACGCATTCTATAAATGTAACTTCTTACACAGTAGAAATTGGTGATAAGTTGTTTGAGAGAACACTTTGCCCAATGAATTTTATTTTCCTAAGACCCACAAAAAACCATTAATTAGTTAGTTAATGATAGGGAAATGCACGGTGAATCACTGCGTTTGACTGATGTATATAAGATTGCAAAAAGCCTGAGCAACATGAAATATAAAACCATTATGGAACCAGTACTTGATGGGGAAACAACAACAACAACAACAACAGTGGCGATGGTATTGACATTGAGCATAAAGCAGTGAAAAATCGAATCCCGCAGTATATATATTATGATGACCACAACGATCTGATAGATCGACTATGGCTGCTCGTGGTCTCGGCTGTTGCAGGTAATACAGTTCATTCGAATGAGGCTCTTTCAATAATCTCTGGGCTTAGAGAGAGAGGTATCATTGAATAAGTATGGAGATAGTAGTTCGACAACTCCACAAACCAGCATGCAAAACATACCCTCGTAGGCATGTTAAGATTAAAGGTTTGGATGACCTATGGCAGGCTAATCTCGTAGATATGAGGGAATATTCACATCATAATAATGGATTTAAATATATTTTAATGATTATTGATACATACTCCAAATTTACCTGGACATTACTTGTTAAAACAAAAACGGGTAGAAATGTCTCCGATGTTTTTGAGCGTTTGCTACAAACAGGGACGAATCGATGCCCAGACAACCTCCAAACCGATCACGGTGGAGAGTTTTAGAGTAGGTATTTCAAGATCGTGATGCAGCGACAGTTCGACGCAATGCACCGCACTGCATTTAATGGCGGGATACTGCAGATCATTGACTACCTTGAGGAGCTCCTTTCCATGACAGGAAGGCACGCCCTTAGAAAACCAACAGGGTCGCGGTACTCTCCAGTCGGATTCTCGATTCTTGAACGGGATTCGCTCCTCAGGGGTGTATGCAATCATCGAGTATTCTAACTGCAGTATCGTGTCACTGGCCTGATGCCCTTCACTAATAGGACAGGAGAGGATCATCTCTATTACAACTATTACTACTACTACTACAGAGTGATGTCGATCCTGTCGATGAGTGGGTCGGCGAGTTGCTAAGTGGTACCCGCCATGCAAGACATACCTTTCTCGGATGGTGATACTGACGAGGATGAGAAGGAGTATAATGCGGCGCTGCCGAGTCAGACCAGTGAGGACAACCTGGCTGTGGCGATGGTTCCCGATGCTGTTGCTGCTGTTGTTGCTGCTGCAAGCCTGATCCAGTAACCTGAGGGCTGGTAGTTCGTTGCTCAGCCCACGGACGCTAGAGCGGCGTTGCCAGGGAAGTGGCGGCGGCGGCAGCGACTTCCCGCGCGGCGTCTAGCGGCCCCCCTTATAGGCTGTGCGTGCCTTCCCGGACATCGCTTTGGCGAGGAAGAACGTTTAGCCTCCACCGGGATGCGGGCCACGCTGTGTTCGATTGCGGAGACGCGTCCGCTGTAGAGGAAAGACAAAAGATTAAGGTCAACGTTTGCTCTAAGGAAAGAAAGAAAGAAAGAATACAGACGATCGCATGGTTATAGGCAGGGTGAGTGATTACCTTTCCCGCTCTAGGTCCGCGGCGTGAGCTACTCATCAGCGTTGTCCGGTATTTTTGCCACCTCTTCATGGAAGTCATCCTACTCAAAAAGGGCCAGGTCACGCTGCCTTTGTGCCTCTACATGGAGAGGCATTTCCCTGACCAATCAGGTATTTCATCCTCGTCAGAATCGATATACTGCTGTTCCATCTCACCTACAACATAAGAGATATATATAAAAGTATACATACTTGTTAGAGAAAAAAAGAAAGCTATACTACTACAGACACATACAAGAAATTTAGAATTCCTTTTTACACTTACAGGACTGCTCTGCCGTCTCATTAGGCGCTGAAGACGGTTGCAAATGCCGAATTGCCTCCAGCTGCCCATCTAGGCCATCTAGCACTTCTAGAACTATTACTGTAAAAAGACGAAACAAATATATATATTTTTTAATTCCATAGCTACTACTACTACTACTACTACTACTACCACTACTACGTAGATATTTCCATCTTTTTCTATAAATTAGTCGATTGTTTGCGCCGTGTATTCGCTGCTGCTGGAGATGATTCCACAGTGTGTGGCTGATGTATTTTTCCAGCCTCCAACAGCGTCTCCAAACCCTTCTGGATTTCCAGCATGTGAGCTATATACACTACTGGCCATTAAAATTGCTACACCACGAAGATGACGTGCTACAGACGCGAAATTTAACAGACAGGAAGAAGATGCTGTGATATACAATTGATTAGCTTTTCAGAGCATTCACACAAGGTTGGCGCCGGTGGCGACACCTACAACGTGCTGACATGAGGAAAGTTGCCAACCGATTTCTCATACACAAACAGCAGTTGACCGGCGTTGCCTGGTGAAATGTTGTTGTGATGCCTCGTGTAAGAAGGAGAAATGCGTGCCATCACGTTTCCGACTTTGATAAAGGTCGGATTGTAGCCTATCGCGATTGCGGTTTATCGTATCGCGACATTGCTGTTCGCGTTGGCCGAGATCCAATGACTGTTAGCAGAATATGGAACCGGTGGGTTCAGGTGGGTAATACGGAACGCCGTGCTGGATCCCAACGGCCTTGTATCACTAGCAGTCGAGATGACAAGCATCTTGTCCACATGGCTGTAACGGATCGTGCAGCCACGTCTCGATCCCTGAGTGAACAGATGGGGTCGTTTGCAAGACAACAACCATCTGCACGAACAGTTCGACGACATTTGCTGCAGCATGGACTATCAGCTCGGAGACCATGGCTGCGGTTGCCCTTGACGCTGCATCACAGACAGGAGCGCCTGCGGTGGTGTACTCAACGACGAACCTGGGTGCACGAATGGCAAAACGTCATTTATTCGGATGAATCCAGGTTCTGTTTACAGCATCGTGATGGTCGCATCGGTGTTTGGCGACATCGCGGTGAACGCACATTGGAAGCCTATATTCGTCATCGCCATACTAGCGTATCACCCAGCGTGATGGTATGGAGTTCCATTGGTTACACGTCTGGGTCACCTCTTGTTCGCATTGACGGAACTTTGAACAGTGGACGTTACATTTCAGATGTGTTACGACCCGTGGCTCTACCCTTCATTCGATCCCTGCGAAACCCTACATTTCAGCAGGATAAGGCACGACCGCATGTTGTAGGTCCTGTAAGGGCCTTTCTGGATACAGAAAATGTTCGACTGCTGCCCTGGTCAGCACATTCTCCAGATCTGTCACCAACAGAAAACGTCTGGTCAATGGTGGCCGAGCAACTGGCTCGTCACAATACGCCAGTCACTACTCTTGAGCCGGCCGAAGTGGCCGTGCGGTTAAAGGCGCTGCATTCTGGAACCGCAAGACCGCTACGGTCGCAGGTTCGAATCCTGCCTTGGGCATGGATGTTTGTGATGTCCTTAGGTTAGTTAAGTTTAACTAGTTCTAAGTTCTAGGGGACTAATGACCTCAGAAGTTGAGTCCCATAGTGCTCAGAGCCATTTGAACCATTTTTGAACTACTCTTGATGAACTGTGGTATCGTGTTGAAGCTGCATAGGCAGCTGTACCTGTTCACGCCATCCAAGCTCTGTTTGACTCAGTGCTGCCAAGGCCCATAAAGGCCGTTATTTACGGCCTGAGGTGGTTGTTCTGGGTACTGATTTCTCAGGATCTATGCACCCAAATTGCGTGAATATGTAATCACATGTCAGTTCTAGTATAATATATTTGTCCAATGAATACCCGTTTATCATCTTCATTTCTTCTTGGTGTAGCAATTTTAATGGCCAGTAGTGTATAACAAGAACAAGAAATGAACTATTGATACAGAAAAAAAAAACAAATTACGCCACTAATACAAAAAACTATTTGTATACTCAGATGGAAATACTAGGCAGTGGCTCTCCACGTGAGGAAGAGTTTGCTGTGGCCCAGCCTCTTTCTCCTCCGCGTGCCGTCTACCCTCGCAAACTAGGATAAAGTCCGGGAGTTGCGCTGTAAAACAAGGAAAAGAAAATTATGGTCGAGAACTTCTTTTTTTAACACGCATAAAGTTTTCCCGATTTCAACACCGTAACTATATATATATAAATTATCCACTTACGTGGTAGTTCCCTCTTCTTCTTCAGCCATTCTACAACGCTCACTACTGCCGCTGACGCTATCGGTGCTGCAGCTGCTGCCCTTCATGATAGATTGGTGAGAGACTGAGAGACACACACAGACACACAAATACACAGAGAAACTGACGATGGCCGAAAGAGACCAGGCGTAGAGGGGGGGGGGGGGGGGGGGAGGTTTATATAGACTCACCGGTTTGCTGGGAACCAGTCAGAAAGTGTGGTTGATGGGAACTTCTGAACAGTATCTTCAGTAGCCAACAGGAATGTGGCACTCTACCCCACCTGCAGATGAATGCTTGTCTGAGCTTGCAGGACAAGTTGGTGCTGGTCTGGCCGGCTCTGGCTTTCGTCGTGTGCTCGTGGATACAGCCAGAAAAACCCCGCTCCCAGGCCACGCTTCACTCTGTGGCGAGCTGCGGCCTCTGACGGACGGCCGCCGCTTTGCGAGTCCGCCAATAACGACGATGGACGATGCCTCACGTAGCAAACTGCTGTGATAGTGTACTTGACTCTTTTTTTTTTTTTGCGGGGTGCAGATCGTCTTCAGAGTATCTGCATTTTAGCGATGAACTTTTTTCCAATGTATTTTGCCGTCATTTATTTCCATTTCACGTGCACCTGGGAAGACAGTGCAGTGTATTGTGTGTGAGCGTATTTGAAACAAATTCTTTAAAGAAACATCTGCAAATGTGTTAAGGCGTTAAACACTTTACCTATTTTATTTTAAAATTTTTTTATGGGACAAAACTGCTGAGGTCTTTGATCCCTAGGCTTACACACTATTGAATATAACTTAACTTACGCTAAGAACAACACACACACTCATTCCTGAGGGAGGACTCGAACCTCCAACAGTGAATTTGTTTATGCATGCAAATGTCCCAGATTAATGGGGGAAGACTGAGAGGTTTCACAAGTGTGCCGCGATCTTTTTTTTTTTTTTTTTAGGGTACGAGTTAAAATTTGGCGGTGCACATCGCAAAATTGAAACTACTGTGCAGCTATCTTTTTGAGAGCGCGTTTAGAGAGATATTCAATTGGATTTAGTAACTCCTGAAACAACTTGAGTTCAAAGACAAGGGTGCATCCCACAAAAGGGTGCGAAGTGTCTGAGGGACGTTTTCATATGGGTGTCGCGATCTTTTTAGAGTCCGGGTTCAAGTGTGGCGGCGGTGGTATTCCTCGGAATAAGATGTGCAATTATTTAAATATTCTTGTGTCATCTGCAGAGCTGTCTCTCTCTCTCTCTTTGTGCAGTGGTGCATTTAGTCCCCAAGTTGCGTATGTGTCAATATTCTGCAACACCAGACACAATAACTCCTGAAGCAGTTCATGTTCAATGACAAAGGGTATCTGTGCACCTGGAATGGGAAAGAGGAGGAGGGCCGCGGGTATTTTCAACGCGACAGGAAGTGCTTCCAACATGACAGGAAGTGCTTAGTGTGCTGCCCTGCGGCTACTGCATGGCCGTGCCATGAGGTGGTACACTCTCTGCGAGAGTCTCCACACCCGTTGGAAGAGGCCATGTGCCAGAGATGGTGAACGTCCTGCCTCTTGGACTTCATAAGACCGACTGACTGGACTTTTGGAATGATCTACAGTTACAGCACACGCATTTATCATTATGAGTAGTGAAGCGTAACTCAGTCCCATTGTGCTGCATCTTCATTATTTCATGAACTGTATTCGTCTTCACCAAATATCATTGCTATCAACACAGCCTTCACATCCATGGCTACAGCTAATATACTCCTCCTTCTCCAGCACAGACATTTCATCCATTGAACACAGCAAACAATGACATCCGTCCTCACAGTCCATCAGCTAGACACAGACTGAGTCCTTCTCCTGCCATTTTTTCCCCAGACCGCGAGCTTGGATTACATCGTGCGAGGGGAGAGGAGGAGGGCCGACAGCGCCCTCTGGTGGTGGCGTTGTGAACTCGCTCAGTTGGATCCCAGACCCCATGGTGAACACACCAGATGGAGCTACTGTTATGACAACTCCAATTGTTTAAATAAACAATGCATACTTATGTCCAACCTATCTGGCAGCCCTGCACAGACTGAGTCCTTTTCCCACCAGTTTCCAGATGGTGAGGGGAACGGTGGGGAGGGGGGGGGGAGGCAACGGGTTAGGTTAGTGGAGGCAGCCCAACTGACTTATTTAACGCTGGCTTTCTCCTGCTGCTGATGTACATGAATTATGTACTGCCTTCCCATGTTTGCAAGATGGGAAGCGATACACGCTTGTGTGCATGGATGCATTAGGCACTTTTGCTGGTTGGTCCTGATGTGTGGCACAATCTCTCAGATTGCGGTGAAATGCCTTCAGTCGGTATTTGGAGCCTTTGGCCAATGAAAGGTGTTAGTTTCAGATAATGCTCCTAATATCACATCTGCATCCTTCTGCAATTTCTGTTTTTAAGCTGATATTAGCCACGGCACAACGACTGCGTATTGCCCCTGTCCATCCCGAGTTGGTGAACCATAGTTTGCCTGCTGCTCCGTCATCGTTTTCTATCATAAGGAGGTACGCTTTCAACACGGAAATGTATGAGGCTCAGAAACAAACACCGGGCGTCGTTGTGTTTACCTTTAGGCTGAACTCCTCCGTCTAATCTATGGACGCTGAACGACCTTCTTCCCCAGAGAGTGGATGCTGCACAGTTTCTGGCTCACTGCAGGCTCATAAAGAATAACCTGAAGCTCACCCATGAGAAACTGGAAGTGCCACAATAATGCAGGACGTGGCCGAATTCACTGAGGTCAGGTGACAGGATTCGGTAAATTAGCCGGAGGATGTGGAAGGGGGAGGTCGCAAGGTGATGGGAAAACTCTTACCCAGACTTTGGGGCAACGGATCTTCGTTTCTATCCACGTCTGATGGTCCTAGTTGGATGGTAAACAGTTTATATCACTTCAGCGCTCAAAAGGTTTGAATTATAGAAGTTTACTAAGTGAAAGAAGTAAGTTATGTATCCCCCACAAAGAATGTTCAAGGTTGTGGGTTAAAGTATTCCAAACTGTCCTCCGACTGAACAAACTACAGTGGTCAGTTGTGGGGAATTTTTAAACCGTTAGTTAAGCACATTTCAGAATTATGAGCTGCATGCTTTCTTATTACGTTGTGAGGAAAGAAAAAAACGTACCTGACACGCTCAACAATTTTCTCTGCACAGAAAAGATCTTAATGTAAGTTGTGGCTGAGTGGGAGGGGGGTAGGGGTGGGAGGGTGGGATGGTCAGACTGCATCCGTGGGTCCAAAGATGTTGTCCGTCACTTATCGTTGTTTCATCTCTGGTAACGTTTTGTTAATGTCAAAAATAAGTTTGCACCGTAGTTAGCAGTTATATGTTCCCCTACAAGGTGATACAGGGGGAAAGCAAGACTGTACTTCCTCTAACAGGACCTTATCTTACGTTTGAAATCAATTACGTGTAAATGAAACTTTCGGCATGAGGACAGTGTTACCTTGTTTGTTCATGTAAACTCACAGATTCAAATTTCTTGCATATGTATGCAACCTGAAGCGACGAATGAAACTTTGTACCAAGACCAGGGCTCGAACCATGGTCTTCCGCTCACTAGACAAATGCCGTAACCGTTACGCCAACCTGACACAGTGGCTTTGCATAGCTGCACAGACTACATTGGTACGCGTCCCTCCTCAGTCCAAATTCTCATTCACGCCGTAGCCCGCTTGTTATTCCCCCTTAACTCGAGTAGCATTGCAGTGGATCTCCAACCTTTATGAAATAAAACTTCCTGGCAGATTAAAACTGTGTGCCGGATCGAGACTCGAACTCGAACAGGCAAAGGGCCCGAGTTCGAGTCTCAGTCCGGCACACAGTTTTAATCTGCCAGGAAGTTTCGTATCAGCGCACACTCCGCTGCAGAGTGAAAATTTCATTCTGGAAACATCTCCCAGGCTGTGGCTAAGCCATGTCTCCGCAGTATCCTCTTTTCCAGGAGTGCTAGTTCTGAAAGTTTCGCAGGAGAGCTTCTGTGAAGTTTGGAAGGTACGAGACGAGGTACTGGCGGAATTAGAGCTGTGAGGACGCGAGGGCTCCTGCCTAAATCCTAGGCATATCTACTTTAACCAAACGAAACAATATGCTTTCAGAGACCCGTTTCAAGTCTCAGACATCTATGATGTACATATGCAGACTGAAGCGGTGAATAAAATACCTCTGAAATTACAATGAAACAAATACTAAAAACTTAAAAATGTACCGTTATTACATAAACCGAATTGAAAATTACCTATGCTACTCGCATTAATATGCTTTGAGGAGTAATAACGAAAGTCATGTCATGCAGAAGGACGTGGTTGCTACATAAATTCCTTGTTTTGTTACTTCAAGGGAGTAGTCGTGTCAGTTGTTCTGCCTGATGACGAAAACGTTACCTAGCTTAAGGAACTGCACGCATTAACAAATTTTGTCACCCATTTTCCCTGTCATAACATCTACGACTTTACATTTTTGGAGCGACCAGTCTCTCTGATTTCGTGACACAGTTACCTTTGTTAATCGGGATGTCTTTCGTGTGACATCATGGATGATTGATTTCAGAATGCCAAGCTGCGACTACGGCGCGTGACAAATTTATTTAGGCTTCGGTGTACGTGTGTCAAATACGACGGACAAAGTAATCAGTGATGTATAGTTTTCCGGTCGATTTGTTCTATTCGAGGCTATTGAACTACGTCTTAAATTTGGCGAACTTTAGGAGACTTTCTTCTTCTCGTACAGTCGCTAACTACCACTTTCAGCCCTATGCGTGTAACAGATTTGACTACAAAAATTATATAATCCCCTGAACTCTAAAAAACAATTAAATTATTGGGTCTACTGAATAAAAAATATTGCTGCGTTGAACGTCACTGTTTTATGGGACTCTACATTTCGTTTAAAAGTTATTTTAGGTGCATGCACTTATTCCAGGTTACCTCGTTATCTTTAAAATACCTCTGAAATTACAATGAAACAAAAATTAAAGACTTAAAAGTGCACCATTATTACTTTAAAAAATTGAAAGTTACTTACGCTACTCAAATTAATATACTTTATGGAGTAATAATGAAATTCATGTCATGCAGAAAGACGGGTGTCCAACGTGCGAGTAAATACCTGCTAACACAAGTCTTTTTCTTCACATTTGTGAAGGATGTTTTAACATTTTTTCGAAAAAAGGGAGTAATTTTTTATAATTGAGTTTATTCATATTGTATTAGCATCCAGCGATTATCTCGTTACAAGATAGGATGTTTGTTCTTAGTAAGTGTGACAGAGAACAGATTATTGATTGAAACTTCCTGCTATATTAAAACTGTGTCCTGGCATGTAACCTGAACTCGCAACGCCTCTGAAGAGTGAAAACTCAATCTTCGCGTTATTGATTACCTGAGCAGTCAATACTAGCCATTCAACTTTTAGAACGATATGCAGAGTATGTGGGTCGTGATAATTACACTTTCGCTATCTAAGCCAGTGTAGGCGGTAAACTATTTACAGTACGGGTACCAAACTTTTTAGGGTTGTTGGTAGTGTTAGTGCCGTGAACTGCCGTTAGGGGCCGGCACTGGTACAGAAAGGCAGGGCTGAGGCATGAGCGTCAGTGTCAATTACAGTTGCAAACAATCGACATGGGTCAGGACAAGGTGCTTAGGGCCGTACTCGTAAAGCTGTTTCATCAAAATAATAACACTAGTACTGCTGCTCTTAGCGAGTATCGACTCGTTAAAGAAATACGGAGACGCCCTCTTTCCGCTCCGACGTTGAAGTACGTTCGAATTAATTGGCGATTTGGGAATTGCTCCTGGGAGAGCCCGACGGCCAATTGCGCCGCAAGTTGTTGAAGGAGTTACTCTTACCATGGCTGAAAATTCCGGATGCAATGTGTGATCTTCAAGCAGTCCACGAGCTGTGTCACGAAAGCTGAATATTCCGTGGACCACCGTTACTTAGGGCAGCAGTAGAGCAATCTCTAGTGCGGTTCCAGGCTGCTGCGGATGCAGATAGATGTCACATTAGGCAACGTTTGTAACCAAGAATGTAAACGTGGTACGCAACTAACAAATGTTAACCTCTGATGTGAAAATTAAAATATGTTTCTTTCAATAATTTATTCGTATTTCTATTCCGCATATCCTTACAAATGTTTCTACGAAAATTCATTGTCCTACGATCGCTCGTTTGTCACGGCGGCCGAAAGTACCATCTGTTTAATTATAGCCACCCTGTATATGGATAAAATTGAAGAAAAATGTAAAATACGCTTTAGACATGTATGTGCCGTGTGTATGCATTCTCAGACCAATGAATAACACGCAGTATTAGAAAATTAATAGAAAAGCAAAAAGAGATTCATCAAAAATTTAGTAATTCGAAACCCTATTGACAAAGAACGAACGAAGCCAAAATGAGCATAAGGAGAGCAATAATTCGCCTACCGAGCTAGTGATAAAGAAAAAGTAGAGCTGTAAGTAAGTTATTATTTGTACAAAAAATGAAACTTCAACTGGTTTATAACCTACAAGTAACACATATCAAAACAAAACGGTATCATTCTAGATCCCACTGATGATGCCTTGCCGGCCGCGGTGGCCGAGCGGTTCTAGGCGCTTCAGTCCGGAACCGCGCGACTGTTACGGTCGCAGGTTCGAATCTTGCCTCGGCCATGGATGTGTGTGATGTCCTTAGGTTAGTTAGGTTTAAATAGTTCTAAGTTCTAGGGGACTGATGACCTCAGATATTACGTCACATAGTGCTCAGAGCCATTTGAACCATTTGTTTTATGATGCCTTAAAGTGAAAAGGCGAAAAGCGTCTGGGAGAAATAAAAATACAGTGCAGCAAGAAAAGGCAGCATTTATTTACAAAAAACACATAGAGAGATTGCACCCGTGATCTCGGGGTAGCGTCTTTGACTAGTATCAAAACATCCGTGGTCCCGGACACTTGGTCTATAATCGAAAAAGTGTCATGATGATCTCTCCACTGACAAAAGATCCCGGACTAGTTCCCCTTTCAGATCTCCAGGAGGGCACTGCCAATGGGGAGATCACCACTAGAAAAAGATTGAATAAGCAACGAAACGATAACGTTCTACGAGTCGGGGCGTGGAATGTCAGGAGCTTGAATGTGTTAGGGAAGCTACAAAATCTGAAAAGGGAAATGCCAAGACTCAGATTCAGTGGGGGTCAGTGAAGTGGATTGGAAAGAAGATAAGGATTTCTGGTCAGACGCTGATGACGACGATGATGTTTCAAATGGTTCAAATGGCTCTGAGCACTATGGGACTCAACTGCTGTGGTCATAAGTCCCCTAGAACTTAGAACTACTTAAACCTAACTAACCTAAGGACATCACACACATCCATGCCCGAGGCAGGATTCGAACCTGCGACCGTAGCAGTCGCACGGTTCCGGACTGCGCGCCTAGAACCGCGAGACCACCGCGGCCGGCGGGGCAGGGCAGAGAGTGAGTTATTATGGACAGTTTAACCGTATCAGAATCGACAGAAAACCTATGCGGACAACAGTAGTTCAGGTATAAGTGCCAACGTCACAATCTAAAGCTGAAGAAGTACGGACAGTATATGAGGATTCTGAACGGGTAATTCTGCACTTAAAGGGAGATGAAAACCTAATAGTCATAGGGAATTGGAATGCGGTTGTAGGGGAAGGAGTAGAAGAAAGAGTTACGGAAGGAAATGGGTTCGGTAGTAGGAATGAGAGAGGAAAAAGATTAATTGACCTCTGCAGTAAATTTCAAGTAGTAGTAGCGATTACTCTGTTCAAGAATCACAAGAGGAGGGGCTATACTTGGTAAAGGGGTAGTGAATACTCTGTTCAAGAATCACAAGAGATGGGGCTATACTTGATAAAGGGTGGGAGATATGGGGGAAGATTTCAATTAGGTTACGTGCTGGTCAGGCTGAGACTCTGAAATTGGATAGTGGATTGTAAGGAGAATCCAGGAGCAGACATAGACTCAGATCACAGTTTAGTAATAATGAAGAGTAGAATGGAAGTTGAAAGACTAATCAAGAAGAATCAGTGCACAAAGAAGTGTGGTAAGGAACTACTAAGGAATGAAGAGGTACGCTCAAAGTTCTCTGAGGGTATAGATACCACAATAAGTAACAGTTCAGTAGGTATTTCAGTTGAAGAGGAATGGACGTCTCTAAAAAGGGCAATTACAGAAGTTGGAAAGAAAAATGTAGGTACGAGGAAGGTCACTGAGAAGAAACCATAGGTAACAGAAGAAATACTTCAGTTGATCGACAAAAGAAGGAAGTACACAAATGTTCAGAGAAACACAGGAAAACAAGCCACTTAGGAATGAGATAAATAGAAACGCTACGTGCTCGATAACTGCTTATCCTATAAATCAACATCCAAAAAAATGTTGAAATATGAAAATAATATTGATTACACATTCCAAGTTTCAATATTCTAATTTTTTAACAAAAATTGACAGGTAATTTACGTGGCCATTATTTTCACTCATGTGTATTTGATATGAGATTATTTTCCCCAAGCGCACAATTCCCGACCACTGCGGATAACTACCCCGTGGGATGGGAAATAGTAAACAGTGTCATCCTCTGATACCTGGGGTTAAACTTCATTGTACTGTTTTTTACATTTGAAATGATTTAGTGCAGCAGATGTAGAGAAACTACAGAAAGCTATCATGCAACTAGTCTTATGTTTTGTATTATAAATATGCCAAAAGGATAATATTTGCTTAAGTTCGTGCTTTTCCGTAATATCCGGGATGTTGAAGCATGGATTTTGTCCCCACCGTTTGCCATGCAGTGCTTTGAAACGTAACTTGGTTCAAATGGCTCTGAGCACTATGGGACTCAACTGCTGTGGTCATAAGTCCCCTAGAACTTAGAACTACTTAAACCTAACTAACCTAAGGACATCACACACATCCATGCCCGAGGCAGGATTCGAACCTGCGGCCGTAGCGGTCGTGCGGTTCCAGACTGTAGCGCCTTTAACCGCTCGGCCACTGCGGCCGGCGTGAAACGTAACTGCCGGCCTTTTCTTGCTATGTGGTGTGTTGATGAACTGGAGGGAATCACAGTGAATTTATACTAGAAATTCTCATCACGTTTCGTTCCATTCACGAGCTTTTAGTAATTTCTGTTTCTCACTCCCTTTTACTATACCGTTGTATTACAAACGTAATGACAGAAAGAGTTATTAAAACGTCACTTTAAAAATACGCCGAATTAGTGGAATAATAAATATGCGTACTGCTTGTTTGCAGGCCCTAAGCATAGGTTTGGTGTTAATGGAAGAGAGTTCTTAGTGGATGACTAAGACACTAACAGTTTTGGCTATCCAGTAAGAACATCAATCCTGTACATCTTTCAAAATATTACAAGGCAAACAACTAGAGATCAAACAAGGTAGATGGGTTAGATAACATTCTACTGGAATTTTTAAAATAATTGTGGGAATTAGCAACCAAAAGACTATTCATGTCAGGGAGCAGAATCTGTAATACTGAGGTCATTCCATTGGATATCAAAGGCAAATAAAAGAGAATATTATCGCACAGCAGCTTAAAGCTCTTGGAAACATGTTGGCGGCAATTGCATCATACGGAACAACAGGAAATTGAGGAGTGGTGGTGGTAAGTTCCTATTGGACCGAACTGCTGAGGTCATCGGTCCCTGGACACTACTTATCTAACTTAACGCTTTGCCGTACGGCGACACCACAGTGGTGTCGTGTGCATAGTATCGCTCAGTGGCCGGCGACTCCACAGTGGTGTCGTGAGCGTAGTATCGCGCAGTGGCCGGTGACAGCACTTTAGTATCTTTTTCATTCTGATGGTGTTTTGTTTAGGTAACAATAAGTTACACACGTCATCAAGCTTTTTGTTTTTATAAGTACTTGTGCACTTTCATCATGGCAGACGAAAGAGACGATACGATTATTTACGATGAATGCGCGGACGTCTTGTCTGAGGTTCCGGACGACTTGGCTGATTGGGAAGAAGACACTGGATATGAAAAAAATGAAAGTGAAGCAGAATCGTCGAGAGACAGCGAAATATGTCCAAGAAGAATTCGGATGAATCAGGCGAAGAAGACAGACTATGATTTACTGCATACGAATAATAAATTTGAAGGATCTCTGGGTCCACACATATTTCCCAAAGATACATAGAGCGTCGTGGATATCGTAGAGTTATATATTGGGAACGATCTATTTGAATATATTAGCACTGAAATCAGCAAGTATTACAGTCAAAATTGCAATAGAAGAAAACGGGGTAAAAAATGCCAAATTTGTCGAAGTTACGGGACCCGAACTTAGAGAAAATTGTTTGGGCTTGCTATCCTTATGGGAATTGTAAAAAAAGCAAGGATCGATGATTATTGGTCAACGAATCCAATATTTCGTAAAACGATGTCCCGCAAGCGATTCAGACAAATATTATAATTTTTACATTTTTCCGACAACAAAAATAAACGGGATAATTCCAACCGGCTTTTCAAAGTGCAATTCGTAATTAATTATTTTTCCAAGAAGTTTAAAGAAACGTTTAATCTAAGTCAAAACATCTCAATTGATGAAGACAGTTAAATTTTAAAGTTTACAATCCGTCGAAAATACTTATTCGGATTCTGTATGATTCGAGTACGGGATACATTTCCTCATTCAAGACATATTCTGGCGCTGGACAACCTTTAGCAAAAATAGTGAGGGAACTATTGACACCTTCTTATGGAAAGTGGCATCACCTGTACACGGGTAATTATTATAACAGTGTAGAACTTGCAGAGAAGTTACTTGAAATGAAATTTCAAGCTTGTGGAACGATACGGCAAAACAGAGGATTTCAGGAAAAATTAAAGCACGCAAAAGTCAATGTGTTTGAAGTTTGTCATCAACGGAAAGGTGACAAGCGGCCGGCGACAAGCCAAGTAATTCGAACTAGCGCTGCCGACGCCAAGCGAATAAATTTGTACGAGACGTGCTGACGGCTAAGTGTTAAAATAACTTACGCTAAGGACAACACACACACTCACGCCCAAAGGAGGACTCGAACCTCCGACAGGGGGAGCCGCACCACCTCAGAAAGGGCGACTACCCCGCGCGGTGACATTGAGGATCTTCTAGATGACCGTCAGTTTGTGTTTAGTGAAAGTAGAGGTACCAGAGCGGCAACCCTGCGGTTGCGCTTGAGATGGAGAGAAATAATAGACTCCTTCATCAGATTAATCAACCTAAAATGCGGTCGGCATCATGAAATGGTGTAAGATCCTCCGAAAAATCGGTACAAGCTATAAGGAAAGACGCTTAATATATAGTATATACAAGAATTCAGAGAGAAGAACAAGAACGAAGACAAGAACGAAGTGCTCGTGTTATAAAGGCTGTAAGACAGTGATACACTGTTCCTCCCCTACTGTCCAATCTGCATGTGAAAGACGCAATTCCAGAAACAAAAGAAAGTTTCAAGAATGTAATTCTGTGTGACAGGACAACGAAGACAAGATTCGCATAGACAAGTTTCACCGGGGACATAGTTATCCTCAGTGGAATTAAAATTACAGGATGTGTTGAATGGAATGAACTACTGGACTGAAGTAAACCAAAGAAAGACACAAGTAATGAAGAGTAGCTGACAAGAGGTTAGCTGTATATTTAAAACAAAAATTTGACAACACATGTTAGACGAAATGAAGGAAGCAAAATAAGATAATATGGACGAAGCAACGAGGATTAAGAAGCAGACTAGTACAAGCAAACAGGGCATTCCCGGCCAAGTAAGTATACCTGTATCATGCATAAGTCTTATTTCAGAAAGAAATTTCTTACAATGTACCTCAAGAGCACAACATTCTACGTGCATCGTGGATTGTGGGAAAAATCCGGAAAAGAAGAAAGTCGAAGCGTTTATGATGCAGTGTAACAGAAGAATGCTGAAAATTAAGTGGACTCTTAAGGTAGGGAATGAGAAGGTTCTCTGCAAAATCGGCGAGGATAGAAACATGTAGGAAACATTGACAGGAGGTGGGACAAGATGACAGAATATGTGTTAAGACACCAAGGATAACTTGCGTGGGCCGGCCGGGGTGGCCGAGCGGTTCTAGGCGCTACAGTCTAAAACCGCGCGACCGCTACGGTCGCAGGTTCGAATGCTGCCTCGGGCATGGGGGTGTGTGGTGTCCTTAGGTTAGTTAGGTTTAAGTAGTTCTAAGTTCTAGGGGATTGATGACCTCAGAAGTTAAGTCCCATAATGCTCAGAGCTATTTGAGCCATTTTTTAACTTGCGTGGAACTTGTGGGAGATGAAAAAGACAAAACTGAAGGGGAAAATAGCGACTGGTGTATATTTAAAGAACAGTTGAGGACGTAGAGTGTTAAGTGCTACTCTGGGATGGTGAGGCGTCCGTGGCATTCGAGAGGAAGTCTTGGCTGACAACATCACACTAATCAGGAGACTGAAGATAGAAATGTATGTAACTGGCTTCTCGCACTCCCCCTCTGCAAGCGACCAGGAAGTAATAAATAGTACGTGATGAGGTGATAAACGCAGTTCGGAAATCCATAGATTGTTCAGACTCTTAGCAGTCGTTTACATTGCGGAACTAGACATTATTACCTAATTTAAAAGCAATCTATATATTTTTATAGCTAAGGGAAAATATATTCACAACTTATTTCTTCAGGCATCTATAGGCATCGGCAGATAGTGATATGAAGATCGAGGATTCGATTCCCCCTCCGATATTTCTTGGCGACGAAAAGGGTCTTCTCTGCTCCGAGGTGAAATAAGTAGTTAGATAAATAAGTACTGAAACTGTCTATTAGCCGCCGCTGTGGCAACAACGGAAAAGCTTAGCACCAGGCTGTTAATTGGTTGATGATCGCCTTTCACTGTATCGCTGACAGTAATAAAGGGAAATTGGGCCTACGGAGGTATCAGGAACGAGACTTCGCATATTTGCACGCATGTTTCCTTAGTTAGTTCGTTGCACTTCACGTGTTGACTTGGCTGCGTAACTGCAAAGGGAAGAGATTTGAAAAAAGGAAGGGAAGAGGTAAGTTTGATCACTACTCCGCCCCTGCAGGGAACGGGCCAATTTTTGCGTCCCGTGGATTGCTGGCACGGGTTGTAACAACACAGACCAGCCACCCACACAAAGGCTCCGCCCACACGCGGCGGCAGGGCCCGGCTTGCCTTTGATGTGCGCGGCAGCTGCTCTTCGCCCGTCCTCAGTGCTGCTGCTGTGCCCGGAGGCTGGCCCGCACAGTGTTTGCCGATTGCCACGCACCTGCCTCAGACGCCCAGAGCGCCCCCCCCCCCCCCACCTCCCCACCACGACTCACACACACACACACACACACACACACACACACACACACACTACCACTTACGCCGCCCGCAGTCGCCTCTGTCAACTCGTGGCACATACAGGGTCGGTGTAACATGGAGTGGACAAGCCAACACTTTATCCGTAATATCGATGACGAGGGTATTTGTGGTTCGCTGCTGATAAATACAATAAAAATGTTTTGGAGGGAATAGTGTTCAATCTATGCTATGAAGAAATGAAAAACAGGTGCAAAATCAATAAAACATAAAGCCAGTAAACCCCTGTTCGTTTTTATGAGTCATCCGCTCTCGGCTGCGTCCACCACCACTCTTGATTCTGTGCTTCTCTTTACCTCTTCGCATATCTATTGAATTCAACATCTACAGTAATGCATAGGGTGACAATTATTGAACTATATAAGAAAACGCAAATTAATTACGAACTACGGCGTACAAGAACTTTATTCGACATATAACCATCAGTACAGATATTTGGATTTAGGTTGTGGCATGTTCGAGTCTCGGTCCCGCACACAGTTTCATATCAGCGCACACTCCGCTGCAGAGTGAAAATCTCATTCTCGAAACATCCCCTAGGCTGTGGCTAAGCCATGTCTCCGCAATGTCCTTTCTTCCAGGAGTGATAGTTCTGCATGGTTCGCAGGAGAGCTTCTGAGAAGTTTTGAAGGTAGGACACGAGGTACTGGCAGATGTAAAGCTGTGAGGACGGGACGTGATTCGTACTTGGGTAGCTCAGATGGTAGACCACTTGCCCAGCGAAAGGCAAAGGTCCCGAGTTCGAGTCTCGGTCCGGCACACAGTTTTAATCTCCAGGAAGTTTCATGTTCGGTATGTCAGCCATCATTGGCGATGTCGTGACGCAGTCGAATAGTGAAATTCTGCATGACCTGCTGAAGTGTCGAAACATCGATGATGTCGATGACCTAATGAATGGCTGTTTTCAGCTCAGCAATGGTTTTGAGGTTATTGTTGTACACCTTGTCTTTAATATAGCCCCACAAAAAAGGAGTCGCACGGGTTCAGATCCGGATACTACGGCGGCCAATCGAGGACAATGCCCGTGGCCTCTGGGTACCCCAGAGCCAAATTGCTGTCCCCAAGGTGCTCCTCCAGGACATAAAACGCTCTCCTGCTTCGATGGGATCGAGATCCGTCTTGCATGAACCACACCCTGTCGTAATCAGGGTCACTCTGGATAATGGGGATGAAATCGTCTTCCAAAGCTTTGCATAATGTTCGGTAGTCACCGTGCCATCAAGGAATGGTTCAAATGGCTCTGAGCACAATGGGACTTAACTTCTGAGGTCATCAGTCCCCTAGAACTTAGAACTACTTAAACCTAACTAACCTATGGACATCACACACATCCATGCCCGAAGCAGGATTCGAACCTGCGACCGTAGCGGTCTCGCGGTTCCAGACTGTAGCGCCTAGAACCGCACGGCCACTCCGGCCGGCATCAAGGAATGTTGCACCGGTTTTCTGTGACTGGAAAGTGCACACCACACAGTCACCTGTTGAGGCAGAAGAGACTTTTGGATCCCGAAATTCGGATTCTCAGTCCCCCAAATGCTCCAATTTTGCTTATTGGCGAGACCATTCAAATGAATATGGGCTTCATAGCTAAACCAAACCATGAATGAGCACACTAATTCTCATCATACCCCACGACAAACCACGCTGTGTTAACGTCCTGATGCAAACCGTCCAGAAGTTAAGACGATTTTATTTCATGTAGTTCAGTAATTGTCACCCTGTACAACCCTAGTTGTCAGTCACAATGCAGTACAAGATGTTTTAGGCAGTTACATGTGACACTGTAAGAGTTCTGAATTGTTGCACCAAAGTCCAAGGCCGGTATTGATCCCACACTAAGACGAAGCGTAGTCCAGCACTCGTCGAATTATCAGTCAAGGGTTGTGGGAGACCGGGCACGTGACTGCATTCAGCTGTCTGCTCCTCCTTTGTAATTTAGCTCTGCTACAGGACATAAAACTTTAGAATGTCTCACGCGAGCTCTCTCTCTCTCTGTCTTGTAACTTGCTCTTTTATCACTCTGGATTTGCTCCTGAAATATTAATGTTCCCTTCGGAAACTTCAAAGTTTCGACTAATCACTCCTGTTGTCCATGTGACTGGCATAAGGTGTAACTACATCCTTCTTGTAGGGTCCCGTTGTAAACCATAAGATGTAATAAATGCGGGAATTCTTTTCACCACCTTGTGCATAGACATCCTCCATTACACCCACATCCCACTGAGCATCATGTAGAGTAATACGTTGCTGTTTTCTCGTGTAGGAACTGCACTTTGTGAAAGAGTTCATCGTGTGAATAGTAGGCGTTTGTCAAGAGGGATGCATATGGACTGTGCTGAAGAGTGAAGTGAGGCTAATGGGTCATTAGAAAGAGATAGAAGGGGTTTGTTATGCATTAGGAATAGGAAGCTTTTATGCCTCAGAACAAGAAAATGGTATAAAGGATGGTCTGATATAGGTCTTCTGCGGTTCCTTGGACGGTAAAAGGGATTTTTTTAAGGTGACAGTTCATACTAAAGGCTACGTTGCGTTTATTTGTTGTTTTTATATCGTGTGTTGTGATTAGTTTGTATAAATCTGTTAGTGAAACTGAGAGGAACGCTGGTTGTGTCTATACATGCAAGGACATACGAGGTCAATGTTAGGATTGTTGGGGATGATGAATGAGTCTAGGAGGTAGGTGGCGAAAGGTTTGCTTTTTATAAGTTGGCTGGGATGGACTGGGTAGTATAGGGCAGGATTGTGGTCAGTAACTCGATGGACAATTTTTCAGTATTTATGGGTGGTACTGTATTGGTTTTAGTGCATATATGTCGCCCTCACGGCGTCTTTTTGAATTTCCTTTTGTGTCCACCACAGAAGCACGTGCACGCTACATTCAACTCGGCACCACAATCATCCAAAAGAAGGTGCTAACCGAATAGAATGGCTTGTGGTATCTACAGACAGGAACCAGGTTAAGCTTGGTAGGGGTCACTTGAAATTTGCGGTGTAAACTTACAGGAAACCTTAGCACATACAGGATGACATCATGAGGGTTGTCATCAAAGGGAGGGACAGACTTGGCTAGCATCGTCTCGAGAGCCTAGTGGACGCCATGTCAAGAAGATCCAAGCAAGTTGCAGTGCACAACTTGGAGCAACAAGGTATTGATCTGAAACTGTCACTTGATATTGTTACGATGGAGCGAAGCGATCTTAAACACACTTCTGGAAGAAAATAGGTCGCAGGTTCGAATCCTGCCTCGGGCATGGATGGGTGTGATGTCCTTAGGTTATTTAGGTTTAATTAGTTCTAAGTTCTAGGCGACTGATGACCTCAGAAGTTAAGTCGCATAGTGCTCAGAGCCATTTGAACTATTCTGGAAGAAAATATGTACACACTTTTAGAATTTTCCAATTCACTCAAGATTTGTTGTTACCACAGTGCATTTGGAGTACATGAAAGGATATCATTTACAGATAAATAGCGCGAACGGTTCTTAGGTACCAGGTATCGACCCATACTGAAACACTCATATTAGTACAGGGTGTACCCTCCACGGACGGCAATTCAGGCAATGACTGTGGCATCCAGTGGATCGTAGAGATAGTGAATTCTGTCCTGCTTGACCTGTTCATGTAGTTCTGTAAGAGACGTTGATTGACGAGTCACATGAGTCACTTCGGGTCCCGTCATGTCACACATGTGCTCGATTGGAGACAAGTCCGGAGAACATGCTGGCCGGGGAAGCTGTTGCACGTCTTGCAGACCACGTTGAGTTTCGCGGGCAGTGTGTGGGGATTATCCTGTTGGAACAACACATCACATTCCTGATGCAAGAACTGTAAGCGAACAGAAGTAACAACATTCTGCACGTACCGAGCGCTGGTTGGCGTCCCGTCCAGACCAACAAAGGTGAAGAAATTGTAGCTTATTGTACCCCAGACCATGATGCCTGGGGTGGGGCCAGTTTGTCTTGGACAAATGCACTTTACGAGACAGCGCTCATCTCCTCTATGCCATATGCGCAAACGACCATGACTTGTGTGCAGGCAGAATCTGCTTTCATTGCTGAAGACCACGGTGTGCCATTCCATCTTCCAACTGATGCTCTGACGGTGAAACGTCCCCTTTAAACAATTATACATAAGACTGTGCTTAAACTGACGCACAATATTTTTAGCGCAACGCAATCTGACTTTAAGTAATCTCTACAAGAGAATGGCCATGACTAACATTAACCTGTACTTTTCACAAATCACTTACCTCACAAAAATCTTGGTTACTCCCACTACTGCAATACAGCCAGCGCCACTACTGCCAGCTAAATAAAAGATTCAAACTATGGAAGGCACTAACTACTGATAGGGATAGTTAGCAAATGAAAGATATTAATAGAGAACAAACAATGTATTTACCTTGATATCATCATATACACTCCTGGAAATGGAAAAAAGAACACATTGACACCGGTGTGTCAGACCCACCATACTTGCTCCGGACACTGCGAGAGGGCTGTACAAGCAATGATCACATGCACGGCACAGCGGACACACCAGGAACCGCGGTGTTGGCCGTCGAATGGCGCTAGCTGCGCAGCATTTGTGCACCGCCGCCGTCAGTGTCAGCCAGTTTGCCGTGGCATACGGAGCTCCATCGCAGTCTTTAACACTGGTAGCATGCCGCGACAGCGTGGACGTGAACCGTATGTGCAGTTGACGGACTTTGAGCGAGGGCGTATAGTGGGCATGCGGGAGGCCGGGTGGACGTACCGCCGAATTGCTCAACACGTGGGGCGTGAGGTCTCCACAGTACATCGATGTTGTCGCCAGTGGTCGGCGGAAGGTGCACGTGCCCGTCGACCTGGGACCGGACCGCAGCGACGCACGGATGCACGCCAAGACCGTAGGATCCTACGCAGTGCCGTAGGGGACCGCGCCGCCACTTCCCAGCAAATTAGGGACACTGTTGCTCCTGGGGTATCGGCGAGGACCATTCGCAACCGTCTCCATGAAGCTGGGCTACGGTCCCGCACACCGTTAGGCCGTCTTCCGCTCACGCCCCAACATCGTGCAGCCCGCTTCCAGTGGTGTCGCGACAGGCGTGAATGGAGGGACGAATGGAGACGTGTCGTCTTCAGCGATGAGAGTCGCTTCTGCCTTGGTGCCAATGATGGTCGTATGCGTGTTTGGCGCCGTGCAGGTGAGCGCCACAATCAGGACTGCATACGACCGAGGCACACAGGGCCAACACCCGGCATCATGGTGTGGGGAGCGATCTCCTACACTGGCCGTACACCACTGGTGATCGTCGAGGGGACACTGAATAGTGCACGGTACATCCAAACCGTCATCGAACCCATCGTTCTACCATTCCTAGACCGGCAAGGGAACTTGCTGTTCCAACAGGACAATGCACGTCCGCATGTATCCCGTGCCACCCAACGTGCTCTAGAAGGTGTAAGTCAACTACCCTGGCCAGCAAGATCTCCGGATCTGTCCCCCATTGAGCATGTTTGGGACTGGATGAAGCGTCGTCTCACGCGGTCTGCACGTCCAGCACGAACGCTGGTCCAACTGAGGCGCCAGGTGGAAATGGCATGGCAAGCCGTTCCACAGGACTACATCCAGCATCTCTACGATCGTCTCCATGGGATAATAGCAGCCTGCATTGCTGCGAAAGGTGGATATACACTGTACTAGTGCCGACATTGTGCATGCTCTGTTGCCTGTGTCTATGTGCCTGTGGTTCTGTCAGTGTGATCATGTGCTGTATCTGACCCCAGGAATGTGTCAATAAAGTTTCCCCTTCCGGGGACAATGAATTCACGGTGTTCTTATTTCAATTTCCAGGAGTGTAGAAATATAGCAGTTCATGACAAATTTCAAAACTCCGCCATCTCTCTCCCCACATCCACCACTGCTGGCGGCTCACCTCCAACTGCGCAACGCTACGCGCTGTTCACAGCCAGCTGCCTAACACTACAATGGCGAGTATTACAACAACGCAAAGCAGCCACAGACTGCACACAGCACAGCCAGTGATTTTCATACAGAGGTGGCGTTACCAATAAAAAACCTAAACAGCCTACTTAAATAGCCCTCATGCTCCCCACAAAAAATTTTACAAATTTTTTTGGGCACTGGCCAATACATACTTGTTAAAATTTTTGATAATCGTAATTACAATAACAAAGAAATCAAATGCACACACATATTGATACAATGTTGGTCAAAAGCTAAAATTTTCTCACAGTCCATAAAGACAGTCCTGATCATTCATCACATTGCAGTGTTTTTCCCAAAGTCTGAGCAGTAAAAGAAAATGCACACGGAAGTAGTGGATTTCCATGCAGTCTTGCAGAAGTAGTGTTGTCCTTCCAACGGAAAGACAGTGCTGACTCTTGACATGCTGACAGGTAATGGGCCACAACAGAGCAAACCCACAGCGGAGTCAATCGAAGTTTTGAAGAATATCGTTTGGTAGGTCATCACAGAGCAGACCCACTGCAGTCCTGGTAGAGATTACGGTATTGGTGGGCCACCAGAGGTGCAGACCCACTGCAGTCCTTGTAGAAATAATGGTACTGATGGATCATCAAAGATGTAGACCCACTGTAGTCCTTGTAGAAATAGTGGTATTGGTGGGTCATCAAAGATGCAGACCCACTGTAGTCCTTGTAGAGATGGCCAGCAGCCATCTGTTGTGACTATGCAGGTGCACAATCACCAGTGAAGAGTCTTGCGGATAATATAGCAAGTCCATAACCACCACTTGTGCACTCACAAAGTTTGTGGAATTGTCCTTAGAACCAGCAATGCTGTTATCCAGTCCCTTGCTGAATTATTAACACACGTGCAAACACTATCAGTCCCTACTTCTCACATATTGTCCATATACTATGACCAACAGAAACGTGTGCAGTGAAATGATACTTAATTTGAAGAACTGGTGTCAATTACAATATTATAACATGAGAATACAATTACAAAGGTACAAAATACATTATTAAAGAACATAACAATACAGATAACATTTGTAGTACAGGTTTTACAACAGAACAGAAATAAACATATACATCAATGTTACAGGAATTATGACATAAGTAAATACATAAAATAACAGAATAACTTTTGGAACATCAACGTCACACATAAGCATTAAAACAAAACAGAATAAATCAAATGTACAAGAGTACACAAACACATAGCGGAATAACAGAAAGGGAAAGGACAGGGTTTGTTTTACTGCAGTATCTTGCGAACAAAACTTTTTTTGTTCTTGGAGATCCCCCTTCGTTCATCATTATTCCCAAAAAGTCCTATCTATACCTCCTTTCTGTATTCTAACCGTATTTCTTTCAAAATAATTACGGATCATTGTACAATACTCATTTTGGCCCAAAACGTTTTCATACACCTTCAATGCATTTCTTTCCATTCATCACAACTAGTTTCTTATATAGTCTACCCCCTCTTAAGCTAACTTAAATCTACTGAGCTCAGATGCTAAACTAAGGGACGAGGCAATGCAGCAGCACATAAAACAATTAACGCAAACAGCAATGACAAAAAAGTGCAGATTTGCAAAGGAAGCAGCATTTTAGAAATTAGCGAAGCAATTGCAATATTACAACTAATGTAAGGCAATGTGCAGCAAACAAGAAAAATAAATCTGGCTTAGCAGAGTAACACAAATTAAAATTCAGTAGCACTATGCCTGGCAAACAGCATAACTTATACCTAAACATGACAAAGTTCAAGCAGAAAAAGTATTACACGACAAAGTTCAAGCAGAAAAAGTATTACACTAAAAATGGCCACGTCTAATACCTATGTCACATCTTAACACTAGAGTGATGCATCACGAGAACTTACACTAGCAGATAAGTTACCAAATCGTAAAGAAATTATTTATGCAATTCCTGTGAAGGGAAATGTCTATTTATGTGCCCTCGTTTTCTTGGAAGTAGATCATAAATTTCTTATTGACTCGATCTGTAGGCATAAAATAACTATATTAGTACATATATTAAATTTTATTTTAAACAATGCTGCAGTGCAGCTAGAAACTAGATATTAAACAAAATGAGTAAATATGTACAAAGGAAGGCATGAAACATCATTCATTAGCCATAGGGCATTTCATAAGGTAGTACAGAAAATCTCTCAACTCTCGTAGAAAGACGCTTGTCATAATCAGGTGTGCAGATGTAAAAATGTTTCCAAGTTATTATTAGCGTGTCGTATTTACGATGCTTTCTACAAAGGAATGTCAATAGCGAGGATAATGGCCTCCCCTTTTTTTTTCTACCACCTAATGGCTTTTTCTCAAGGTGGCTGGCACACCTGGCCGCTCACAACGAATTACGTCACGTCACTTACCTTTCATACCGAAATATTGACGACAGCAGTTTTCGCTACAGTGACAGTCTCATATAAAAAAATTCACAGGTTGAGAATTTGGTTACAAATGTGTAGAAACAATATCTTATGAATATAACAGTGTCCAAAAAATTTTCGCCGGCATTGTGATACATTCACGCATTTACACACATTTCCTACCTCTTAAAGTACGATTCTTGGTTTCCAACATCCTTTTTTACAAGTCAGAGTCCCTAATTCATTACTCCTTACCTTATTACACATATACAAATTCGTCGACGCTTCTTCAATATTTCCTGATAATAAATACGTAGCATAATCAAATAACTCATATAGCATCAGCTTACTGATCATAAACATACCGCAACAGCATAATACACATAGTCATCGTAATAATAACATCATAACACCTCAGTCAATTCTCAAAATCGTCGTAGCTTCCTCCAATAATTTCAAAACCTAAAAAAAAATTCTCTGCTCATGTCAGTAGTGTCATTTACCTCAAACGTACTTTAAAAATCATGCTCCCTTACCAAATACATCATTCAAAGCTCTCATAGTATCACAATGGTTCCAGAAAAATACGAGCATTTCACAAAGTACAGACAAAATACAATTTCGTAAGTGTGAAGTTATCCAACGGTATAATTACGTAAACATCTGTCACTGAGGTAGTAAAAAAAGTTTGTTTCTTTGTTAAATAATCAGATAGCTGTGTAATTTATGTGTTAGAGAAATATGGTACCGATGTGTAAAGTTGTATAAGCAAATACCATATTAGCTAGGGCCCCTTGTGCTTGCCAAACACATGGTACACAAAGTAGGCGTGTACCCCACTGAGGATTAATGTAATTATACCCTCAGGTGTTACAGATTACAGCAACGGAATGAAATGTATCACGGAAAACCTTTGTATCATTGTACTTCAAATATCTTTAAAAAATAAATGTTTTAAGTACAAAATTAATCACTCAAATGCGTGTCCTGTAGCGCTAAATGTGCGTCTTGCTGTAGGATAATTCTGTGGAACTGTCGTAGTTGTCGTCCTCTGTAAGCAAAGTTCTGCTGAAGTCAATGTACTTACCTCATGATAAACAAAAGTGAAATGCTTTGCGTATAGATATCTTAGTTATTACGCTTTTTGCCGTGATGAAGAAAGTACTGTACTGTAACGTATTGTTGTGCTACAGAAAACCCTGTCTCATTGTAGCTATACTACAAAAGTTACTACTAAAATCTGTTTTACTTTCCAGAAGAATTCAGAAAAACTGTGCAGATATAAAACAGATACACCGCAAAAGCAACATTGTAAATTGTCACTCATTAGTAGCGTCGTGATAAAATCGTGTAGCTGTCACATAAACTAACCACTGTGTCATCTGGTATCTCACTGAAAGTACTTTAAATCCAGAATGTATTTTCAAGTAAACTAAAATGTTGCATTAAAATCTCAAGTTAAAAAGCACATTATCTCTCAATAAACGGTTTTATGTGTTAAATGTGGTGTAAACCTTTGCTCTTCCTAGTACGCAGAGTTTCAACTTTAACGCAATTATCAAGTGGTATACGTCGGTAAAGAATACTGGAATTTTTCTGAAGGTTAGCGTCTATGTTATTTTTCCCTGAGCCAGCTGGCGCACGCGGCTGCCTGCTGTGCGAGTCATTGTCTGTCTCTTTGTTGGCGCGCGCCGTTATTGGGATTTGGAGACCTAACTTCAACAAATTCAATTTGACGAGAAGGCCCTGCCCTGTTTAAATCCCGCCAGTTTTGATGCAATTCAGGTCTGTCGTTACAAATATATCGTCTGTCGTCATGTCGGTAGTTTACATAGTTTCTTGTTTGTCGATCATGTGGTGGAGAATTTCTCCCTGAATCGTAACAGCGCACTGAACTGTTGCGTCTGAAAGTATTCTGTCTCCCTTGATAATAATAGTTCTGGTTACCATATTGTCAGTTTCTATGATTGTCTCTGTCATATTCATTACTACGGAAATGCGATCTTTCCCTGTAATTATTATTACTCTGCCAGTGGTTGTCATATGGGTGGTGTCTGTTTTGGACACGATTTGTGTTGTAAGAATAGCCTTGTCGTGTCCAGTTATTGTTTCTGTCGTCACGAAACTGTGACGTATGTGACCTGTAATTGTTGTGCTCCTGTTTTCGCGTTCCGCGAATGTCAGTGTCAATTTCCAGTTCTTGTAAGAGTCCCTGAAAAGCTTCAATGCTGTCTTTGCAACGTCCTGCCAAAATAATATGTCGTAAATGTTCAGGCAAATTTATTAAGCAATTGCGGATGAGTTCTGAGGGGCTGTATGGGTTTGACAGGTACTGATTCTTGTGCAACATGTCTTCAAAATATTTCACAAGACTGGAAAATTCAGATTGTTCGAAATGATTCATCATTATGATGCTATGTTTTACTCGGTCTTGTGTAGCTTGAGACCAATATGCTGAGAGGAAGGCATGGTAAAACTCTCCTTCATTGTGGCAATCGTGAATGACCGACCGCATTCTTACAGCTGGTTCATTCTCTAAATAGCCACACATAAATTCTAATCTGTGTTCTAACGACCAGTTGGGAGGAAAACAATGAGAGAATTGATGGAGCCATGCTTGTGGATGAATGTCGTTGCCAGAATTCTTAAATGTTTTGAATTTACGTGTAGTAATGAACAGCTTATAGTCAAAATCATCATGTCGGCGAGTCGCATATCGGTCATTGTTAGGTCGTGTCGGCCGTTCCATCTCAAAATTCGGTGCACATTGCCAGTTTCTTTCATAACTTCCGAAATGCCCTGTGTTATTATTTTGCGTCTTTTCCGTATTTCTAAGTCCCTCTTCCCGTGTTGGAGCGCGAGTGTCCTCTGAAATACGTAATTCTTGTATTACCTGTGTCAGCTGATCTTGTACTTCCCGGATTTCTACTTGGTGTTGCGTATTAATTTGATTCAGATTTTGTTTCAGTTTCCTAAGTTGTTCGCTCTCTTCTGTGTCATTAAAGACTACCGGTTTTGTGTCATTCAGATTATCATCTACTTTCGTAGATAAATTATTTAGCTGATCCGAAAGTTCAACTACTTTCTCTGATAATGTACTAATTTCCTCCATGTGTCTTTCTACTGTGTCCTTTAAGTTTTCCTGGGTTTTTGCAAGTTGCGTAACCGAATCGGTAGATGCAACTGAGTCAATTTTAGCTTGCAAGGTCTCATGATTTTCATGAACAATAATTTGCAGTTCTTTTATGGCTGCTTCGTGATTCTGTAATGCATTTTCATGCCGCGAAAAAATAGGTTGAAAATGCTCACAAATTTGTGTTTTTACATCATTACAGACTTTTTGACATTTCGATTCAATGTTATGTAACTCGGTAGTTAAATCTTCACGTGTTTGTTCAAGCTTATTTTCCACTGAGTCTAACTTTTGAAGCTTTTGTTCCAATGTGTCTAATTTTTGAAGCTTTTGCTGTGTTTGTCTCTGATTTTGTTCCATTGTGTCTAATTTTTCAAGCTTTTGCTGTGTTTGTCTCTGATTTTGTTCCATTGTGTCTAATTTTTCAAGCTTTTGCTGTGTTTGTCTCTGATTTTGTTCCATTTGTTGCATTAATTGCAATAATAATGTATTAGTGTCCGGAATCTGTTTCTCTATGCTTTTTGGCAGTGCATTTTCGCCGGCAACATTCACATTTTGACAAGCAGAAAATGTGTCTCGAGTCATTTGAGAAAACGGTGAGGACCCAAAACCTAAGTCTACAGTATTTGCAATATTGTGTTCTGTCATTCCCGATTCCTGAGACGAGCTGTTGCCGACCGATCGATCGATTATGCTTCCCTCTTCACTAATTGTTTCCCTGTCCACGCCTTGTTTGCCGCACGCTCCATTTCCCTATGCACAATTACCAAATTACTAATTTGAACATCAGTTAATTCATTACTCGGTGGCGCTAACACACTGCTTTCATTTTCACTGTCATTTCTCAGTTTACTTTGGAGCCTAGTATTACGTTTTTCACACGCCATTATTGTCACAGTATTTCACACGACAGCACAGAAAAACACAATTTGAAGAGCAAAAATAGGGGAACACATTAACATAGCACTGAAAATAATATCTAATTAATTGCAGCTGCGAAATACTTGGTGCAAATCTACATGCATACCACAACTGTTTTACTGTACAACAATGAAAGACTGCAACTACAAAGGAGATTTTCTCTACAATTACGCGCTAGCAATAAACAAAAGCTACACTAATTACACAAACTACAAGAAAAAATCAGAAGATTCCAGTGAGGTATCCTCGGCTAAGGGTCGACATATGAAACGTCCCCTTTGAACCATTTATACACGACTGTGCTTAAACTGACGCACAATATTTTTAGCGTAACGCAATCTGACTTTAAGTAATCTCTACAAGAGAATGGCCATGACTAACATTAACCTGTACTTTTCACAAATCACTTACCTCACAAAAATCTTGGTTACTCCCACTACTGCAATACAGCCAGCGCCACTACTGCCAGCTAAATAAAAGATTCAAACTATGGAAGGCACTAACTACTGATAGGGATAGTTAGCAAATGAAAGATATTAATAGAGAACAAACAATGTATTTACCTTGATATCATCATATATAAATATAGCAGTTCATGACAAATTTCAAAACTCCGCCATCTCTCTCCCCACATCCACCACTGCTGGCGGCTCACCTCCAACTGCGCAACGCTACGCGCTGTTCACAGCCAGCTGCCTAACACTACAATGGCGAGTATTACAACAACGCAAAGCAGCCACAGACTGCACACAGCACAGCCAGTGATTTTCATACAGAGGTGGCGTTACCAATAAAAAACCTAAACATCCTACTTACAACGGCATCAGTCGAGCCGTGCACGTCGACGTCGCAGCATGAGTGGAAGATGGGCTAGAGGTGCGCGCCCGTAGCCCCACTGCTAACAACTGGTTGCAACAGTTCTTGTTGACATGTCTGGGCTCACAAGCCCTCTTATCTGTGCTGTGGTAGCTGTGAGAACTGCCGTAGTGTGCAAACTGTGCCACTGCTGCCGTTACAATACGACGACCCTGTTGGGCATCTATGCTGCGTGGACGTCCAGAATCTCGTCTACTGCTGTGTGATATTCACGTGACAACTGATACTAGCATCTTAGCACAGCTGAAGCAGCACATCCAACTTGTGAGGCAATTCTCCGTAAGGACCATCAGCCAATATGAGGGCCACAATTTGACCATTTTCAAAATCGCTCAGTTGGCTGTAGAAAGCACGAGTGTGTCTACATGGCGTGGTTGCCTGCTTGCTTCACACGTTTGCACCACACTGAGCCTCTTTTTCTTTTCTTTATTTAATTTCCATTCCATCCCAGTGGGGGATGGGGTGGGGGGGGGGGCAGAGAGGGGAAGCAGGCTGGCATCAGCGTAATATGCCGGTATGCAGCCCACAGATGTTAGAAACATAACAAGGAGATAATAAAACAATGGCAAGTTCTTTTTGGTGTGTATGTGTGTGGTGCTTTGCACTATATGGTGATATACAAGTTACGTAAGTGCTGGATATATTTAGGAATATTCGAAAAATACAATCCTGCAACTTTGCAACAAAATCGCGTGGAAGTACCATAACCACTTAACCTCACATTTTTATTTACGCTGTATTTCATCGTTTGGAGGTTAGTTGTTTTCACATAGGGCGCTTCTAACATTGTTTTTCTACTGTAGGGCAACAACACACCAAAAATACTTCGCCACAGTGGAATAAAAACAATCGAAAGCGGACGATAATGTAAAGTGTATCTTGAAAATCTTGTGATTAGCCGTCTGATGATGAACGTGCCAGTTCGAAACCGGTAACGGCGCTTATTTACCTAAATTAATAGTGGCTGGTTGCTGTTTTCTTCTTTGTAAGAATTAACTTACATTAATAGAAACAGGGGACAAAATGGTGACTGGTACTAAGCCTCCTGGCTATAAGCATTCCCTATCAAAGGGTAGACACAGATGGCCTCCGCTAGCTATGCCACTACGCCATCTGATGGTGGACGAGATTGAAATCTATCAGTACATACACTATCCACCAGGTGGCGCATGCCGTTATAGGATCAAAGTCGACCTCGTATTTCCAGGTGTACAATTTTTTGCGGCAGCATATACATTTATTTATAAAAAAACATTGTAAAAATAATTTTGAAGCCGGCCGGTGTGGCCGAGCGGTTCTAGGCGCTTCAGTCTGGAACCGCGCGACCGCTACGGTCGCAGGTTCGGATCCTGACTCGGGCATGGATGTGTGTGACGTCCTTAGGTTAGTTAGGTTTAAGTAGTTCTAAGTTCTAGGGGACTGATGACCTTAGATGTTTAGTCCCATAGTGCTCAGAGCCATAATTTTAAAAAATTAATGTTCTGCAATTTAAATGGTGCTGATAGGCAGTGGGGCTAGGGCAAACGCTGGTAACAGTTACAAAGAGCTTTTATTGTTTTCGATACACAGTGTAGTGAGGCAGGCACACCACTATACACCGACGCAAGTGGGGTTGATGAACGGGCGACGGCTTCCACATGGTGTTCCTGAGACGGCGCCTCGTTCTGCTGATGCTGGCAGCCTCTGTAGCTCACGGTTGTTGACATCAGTGGCGCGTCGTTTTGCATTGCGATGGCACCCTTTCGGGAGACGGCCCCTCAACTCCACACACGGCCACAGTGGTGCGCACGAGGTACAACCTGCTGCCCTCGGACAGGACTCAGCCGGTGGCCGGCGCTGTGGCGCCCACAAGCAACTCAGCGTCGGAGGTGGCAGGCACAGACGGCAGGTCGACAGGGCGGTGACACCAAGTTCCGTGAAGGACAGTGCAGACGGCAGGCGCAGCCCACTCTTGCACTCTTGAACGCATGGCTGCAGGTGGCGGAGTCCAGTCGTCCTGCTGTCTGTCTGTCGTGGTTGTACCGCTGGTTTCCGTGGATGACAAGTCATCCCTGCCTTAAAATCTCGGCTTATTTATATGCCTCCACTGCCCATTTGTTTCACTATTACCCAGCAACTAGTCAAGTTGCCATAACAGCAGTCTTGCCATAGTGTGGCGACCCCTCCCTGCACGCTTCATGGTTACCGCTGCGCCGTTTACCGGTGAACTCTCTTCACTGTGCAATCGACTTGTGTGTCTCTTATTGTAACCCACATGTCGCCACAATGGCGGCTACGAACCCTTGGTTGTTATTGCAATGCTCTAGCACTTCCATGCTACTTCTTCTTACTTTTGCTAGGGACTAACAATTTTCTGACCAAAGATTGGGTCGTGGCACTACAATTGCAGTTATTTAACAGAGGTAGGTAGTTTCAAATGAGAAAATCAACCAGCTTCAGATCTGAAAAGTATAAGAAAACAAAAAATTGCTATAGGTGACAAGATCTTTTGGATCGATGGTACTCAGGCAAAAACATTTCTATCACAATTTGCGTCCCTGTTAAGTAGTATACACACGAAAATTTAATTTTACCCTAGAGCTTGAACATAACTGTTCTATTAATTACTTAGACTTGATCATATCTAGCAAATAGCCCGCATCTCGTGGTCGTGCGGTAGCGTTCTCGCTTCCCACGCCCGGGTTCCCGGGTTCGAGTCCCGGCGGGGTCAGGGATTTTCTCTGCCTCGTGATGGCTGGGTGTTGTGTGCTGTCCTTAGGTTAGTTAGGTTTAAGTAGTTCTAAGTTCTATGGGACTGATGACCATAGATGTTAAGTCCCATAGTGCTCAGAGCCATTTGAACCATTTTTTTCTAGCAAATATGGCATAACTTTGGGAATGATCGGAAACCGACGAGCACTGACGTCATTATTAACGCAAAGTAATTTCAACCACAATGCTACAAGAAAGCTTTCATTTACTACATGATACATCAGCCTCGTGTCTCGAAAATAGGATATAATATGAACCTCAACAAAAGCAAAATGAGGATAATGGAATGTAGTTGAATTAAATCAGATGATGCTGAGGCAATTAGATTAGGAAATGAGATACTTCAAGTAGTAGATGAGGTCTGCTTTTTGGGAAGCAAAATAACTGATGAAGGTCGAAGTACGGAGGATATAAAATGTAGACTGGCAATGGCAAGGAAACCATTTCTGAAGAAGAGACATTTGTTAACATCGAATATAGATTTAAATGTCAGGAAGTACTGTCTGAAAGTATTTGTATGAAGTGTAGCCATGTATGGAAGTGAAACATGGACAATAAACAGTTTAGACAAGAAGAGAATAGAAGCCTTTGAAATGTAGTGCCAGCCGGTGTGGCCGTGCGGTTCTAGGCGCTTCACTCTGGAACCGCGTGACCGCTACGGTCGCAAGTTCGAATCCTGCCTCGGGCATGTATGTATGTGATGTCTTTAGGTTAGTTAGGTTTGAGTAGTTGTAAGTTCTATGGGACTGATGACCATAGATGTTAAGTCCCATAGTGCTCAGAGCCATTTGAACCATTTTTTTCTAGCAAATATGGCATAACTTTGGGAATGATCGGAAACCGACGAGCACTGACGTCATTATTAACGCAAAGTAATTTCAACCACAATGCTACAAGAAAGCTTTCATTTACTACATGATACATCAGCCTCGTGTCTCGAAAATAGGATATAATATGAACCTCAACAAAAGCAAAATGAGGATAATGGAATGTAGTTGAATTAAATCAGATGATGCTGAGGCAATTAGATTAGGAAATGAGACACTTCAAGTAGTAGATGAGGTCTGCTTTTTGGGAAGCAAAATAACTGATGATGGTCGAAGTACGGAGGATATAAAATGTAGACTGGCAATGGCAAGAAAACCATTTCTGAAGAAGAGACATTTGTTAACATCGAATATAGATTTAAATGTCAGGAAGTACTGTCTGAAAGTATTTGTATGAAGTGTAGCCATGTATGGAAGTGAAACATGGACAATAAACAGTTTAGACAAGAAGAGAATAGAAGCCTTTGAAATGTAGTGCCAGCCGGTGTGGCCGTGCGGTTCTAGGCGCTTCACTCTGGAACCGCGTGACCGCTACGGTCGCAAGTTCGAATCCTGCCTCGGGCATGTATGTATGTGATGTCTTTAGGTTAGTTAGGTTTGAGTAGTTCTAAGTTCTATGGGACTGATGACCACAGATTTTAAGTCCCATAGTGCTCAGAGCCATTTTTGAAATGTAGTGTTGCAGAAGATTGCTCAAGATTAGATCGGTAGATCACGTAAGTTATGAGGTGCTACTAAACAGAATTGGGGAGAAGAGATATTTGTGGCACAACCTGACTAGAAGCAGGGATCGGTTGGTAGGACACATTCTGAGGCATCAAGGAATCACCAATGTAGTACTAGAGGGAAGCGTGGAGGGAGGGGGAGGGGCAAAAACCGTAGATAGAGGCTAAGAGATGAATACAGCAAGCAGATTCAGAAGAATGTAGGTTGCAGTAGGTAATCGGAGATGAAGAGGCTTGCACAGGATAGCATGGAGAACATGCACCAAATCAATCTTTGAAATGAAAACCAGAACTAAAACAACACCACCACCCTCTACATTTTTCTCTACCGCAATATGAAACTGAAAAACAGATTAATATCTTAAGAGATATCGCAGTAGCTAATGGATACAGAAAATCTGAGGTCACCAATATCTACAAAAACTTCACAGATAAAAACATTCATTCACAGCTAGCAACGTTCTGCCTCCCAGTATCAACCGAAAATGTAAAACTGGGTTTGTAACTGTGCCCTAATTAGGCCACGTATGACACGAAATTGAGCAGTGTTTCTGTAAAACGAATGTCAAGTTCGGATTCCAAATGATGGAGCTCTTACAAGGTAACTCCGACATCGTATCGGCACCAAACTCAGTAAATCAAGCGTATATAAATCAAAATTCTGTATTGGCCAACGGGCCGGCTTTTGACACCCGTATTAGAGAACGTACTCGTGCGTATGCTCAAGACAGGTTTTGGTGCATGAGAGGGTCGTGCCCTGCGTAGTATTGAACACTGTGTGGAGGTTTTGCATAGTGCTCCTAAAGGAAGAATCCTTGGTCGCCTAGAAGAATTAGAAATTTACATTTACAATAAAAGAATCTCGTATGGTATATTAACTGAACAACTAGAATTAAGTCAAGGATATTGTTTTTTTGTGATCATTTATCATTCGTTCTGAACGACGCACATTGGGCATCTTCTGTCATATTTTCTGCTTGGATGTCAGCAAGCAGATTTCCATTTGTTCTGTATCTACCGCCTCACGCACGGCATACACTGATAAGCCAAAACATTATGACCACTGCCCAACGCAACGTTGGATGCCGCTTGGTGACGTTGCGGGCACGTACTGGGGTAACAAAAGTTTGTAAGTGGAGCAGCCGCGGTCGGGGATCACCCCAGCGAAGATATGGGCTGCAAATGGGGAAATCTATTGAGATATGCCACTTTGACAAAGGGTAGATTGTTATTACGCAGAGTCTGTGAACGAGTATCTCGAAAAACTCGGAGGTTGTCGAATGTTCACGTGCTACTGTCATAAGCATCTAGGGAAAGAGGTAGAAGGATAATCAAACTACTACTAGCCGCTAAATGGTTGAACTTCCACGACTCTTCACAGAATGTGGGGTTCGGAGGCTTGTCTGATCTGTAAAGTAGGATAGATGGTGATCTGTGGCATCTCTGCTGAAAGAGCACAATGCTGGTGTGCGCACAAGTATTTCGGAACACACCGTTCATAGTACATTGTTGAACATGGAGCTCCGACACCCCTACGTATTCATAGGCTGAGCCAACGACATCGTCAATTACGATTGCAGTGGGCACGGGACCATCGGGATTCAACCGGGAAACCATCGGCTCGTTGGGCGTATCACATTTCTGCTACACCAGGACGCTGGTCGTCTCCAGTTACGTCATCATGGAGGTGAACGGCGGCTCGAAACGTGCAAAGTGCCACGGAGAAGGCTGGTGGGAGCAATATTATGCTATTGAAGACATTCTCTTGAGCTTGTACGGTACCTGTGGTAGCAATCGAAGACTCGCTGCGAACCATCTGCATTCCTTCAAGTCTGTTGTCTTGCCGATATCATCTTTCAGCAGTATAATTGTCCGTATCTCGGACCCAGAACCGTGTTGCAGCGGTTTGAGGAGCATTGTAGTGAACTCACGTTCATGACTTGGCGACCAAATTCGCCTGATGTAAATCCTACGGAACCTCTCTGGGTCGTTGTCGGATGCCATCACCGCGTACGCATATCAACGGCCTCTTATTTACGTGAACTATATGACCTGTGCGTAGACATCTAATGCCACATACCTCGACAAATCTACCAACAAACTGTTGAATCCCTGGTACGCGGTCTCAGTGATGTATTTCGTTCCGAAGACGGACAAGCAAGTTGTTAAGCGGGTGGACATAATGTTTCGGCTCATCAGTGTATGCCATTCTACTAATAGATTGTGTCACATTCTACACTAGCTACTATAGTATTAACATCGTGATGTACTTTATACACATATTGCGTTTTTGCTTTGTGTCTGTATATATTTCATTATCTTGCCTACTGAATTTTGGCGTTATCTTAATATTCTGCCTTACACATTCCTTAAATTTTACGTCTGTCTAGTTTTCACCACTACTTAGCTATGTTTACCTTGACCCATACTTTGCTTTATGTGTTTTATTTTATTATTACTTTTTTAATGCCGTGGTTTTCGGATTATTGTTGTAATTTCTTACTTCCATTGAATTTTTGTAATTGTATACCGTGGACGCCATATGCCGGTTTATTTGGCTAGTTTGTCGTTTGGCTTACGCGAGTACACCCAGCTGTGTTCTTTCGAACAGGTGAAAATCAACGTTAACCTTCTTGCACAGACTTATATTGTACCTATATTATTTGACTAGTTACTTCACGTAACGCACAGTGTCCAGAATTGTGCGGATTTTTATCTAGCAAGGTATCCTTGTTTTATAACTGCTACTTTATTTCGGATAACGTAAGCTATTTTATATTCATAGAATATTTCTGTTTCTCTGTTTGTTTTTACTCATGTTCTCATTATTACTGTTACAAGTTTAGGACAATTTTTTTGCTCTTCTGTCGATATGGTTACTTTTAATAAACATATCCCGTTCATGGAATTGCACTTTGGTACTCAAACCATCATTTTATTTCTTTTTGATTGGAAATAAGTGTCGAAGGAATAGAAAAGCAACCGAAATCACTCAACAGAGGAAAGTCCACTGGACCTGACGGGATACCAATTCGATTCTACACAGAGTACACGAAAGAACTTGCCCCCCCCCCCCCCCCCTTCTAACAGCAAGTCTCTAGAATAACGGAAGGTTACAAGTGATTGGAAAAGAGCACAGGTAGTTGCAGTTTTCAAGAATGTTCGTCGAGCAGATGCGCAAAACTATAGGCCTATATCTATGACATCGATCTGTTGTAGAATTTTAGAACATGTTTTTTGATCGCGTATCATATCATTTCTGGAAACCCAGAATCTACTCTGTAGGAAGTAACATGGATTCCGGAAACAGCGATCGTGTGAGACCCAAGTCGCTTCAATTGTTCTTGAGACCCAGAAAATATTAGATACAGGCTGCCAGGTAGATGCCATTTTCCTTGACTTCCGGAAGGCGTTCGATGCAGTTCCGCACTGTCGCCTGAAGTAAGAGCCTACGGAATATCAGACCAGCTATGTGGCTGAATTGAAGAGTTTTTAGCAAACAGAACACAGCATGTTGTTCTCAATGGAGAGACGTCTACAGACGTTAAAGTAATATCTGGCGTGCCACAGGGGAGTGTTATGGGACCATTGCTTTTCACAACATACACTCCTGGAAATGGAAAAAAGAACACATTGACACCGGTGTGTCAGACCCACCACACTTGCTCCGGACACTGCGAGAGGGCTGTACAAGCAATGATCACACGCACGGCACAGCGGACACACCAGGAACCGCGGTGTTGGCCGTCGAATGGCGCTAGCTGCGCAGCATTTGTGCACCGCCGCCGTCAGTGTCAGCCAGTTTGCCGTGGCATACGGAGCTCCATCGCAGTCTTTAACACTGGTAGCATGCCGCGACAGCGTGGACGTGAACCGTATGTGCAGTTGACGGACTTTGAGCGAGGGCGTATAGTGGGCATGCGGGAGGCCGGGTGGACGTACCGCCGAATTGCTCAACACGTGGGGCGTGAGGTCTCCACAGTACATCGATGTTGTCGCCAGTGGTCGGCGGAAGGTGCACGTGCCCGTCGACCTGGGACCGGACCGCAGCGACGCACGGATGCACGCCAAGACCGTAGGATCCTACGCAGTGCCGTAGGGGACCGCGCCGCCACTTCCCAGCAAATTAGGGACACTGTTGCTCCTGGGGTATCGGCGAGGACCATTCGCAACCGTCTCCATGAAGCTGGGCTACGGTCCCGCACACCGTTAGGCCGTCTTCCGCTCACGCCCCAACATCGTGCAGCCCGCTTCCAGTGGTGTCGCCACAGGCGTGAATGGAGGGACGAATGGAGACGTGTCGTCTTCAGCGATGAGAGTCGCTTCTGCCTTGGTGCCAATGATGGTCGTATGCGTGTTTGGCGCCGTGCAGGTGAGCGCCACAATCAGGACTGCATACGACCGAGGCACACAGGGCCAACACCCGGCATCATGGTGTGGGGAGCGATCTCCTACACTGGCCGTACACCACTGTTGATCGTCGAGGGGACACTGAATAGTGCACGGTACATCCAAACCGTCATCGAACCCATAGTTCTACCATTCCTAGACCGGCAAGGGAACTTGCTGTTCCAACAGGACAATGCCCGTCCGCATGTATCCCGTGCCACCCAACGTGCTCTAGAAGGTGTAAGTCAACTACCCTGGCCAGCAAGATCTCCGGATCTGTCCCCCATTGAGCATGTTTGGGACTGGATGAAGCGTCGTCTCACGCGGTCTGCACGTCCAGCACGAACGCTGGTCCAACTGAGGCGCCAGGTGGAAATGGCATGGCAAGCCGTTCCACAGGACTACATCCAGCATCTCTACGATCGTCTCCATGGGAGAATAGCAGCCTGCATTGCTGCGAAAGGTGGATATACACTGTACTAGTGCCGACATTGTGCATGCTCTGTTACCTGTGTCTATGTGTCTGTGGTTCTGTCAGTGTGATCATGTGATGTATCTGACCCCAGGAATGTGTCAATAAAGCTTCCCGTTCCTGGGACAATGAATTCACGGTGTTCTTATTTCAATTTCCAGGAGTGTATATAAATGACCCAGTAGATAGTGTTGGAAGTTCCATGCGGCTTTTCGCGGATGATTCTGTAGCATACAGAGAAGTTGCAGCATTAGAAAACTGCAGCCAAATGTAGGAAGATCTGCAGCGGATAGGTACTTGGTGCAGGGAGTGGCAACTGACCCTTAACATAGACAAATGTAATGTATTGCGATTACATAGAAAGAAGGATCGTTTATTGTATGATTATATGATAGCATAACAAACACTGGTAGCAGTTACTTCTGTAAAATATCTGGGAGTATGAGTACGGAACGATCTGAAGTGGAATGATCATATAAAATTAATGATTGGTAAGGCGGGTGCCAGGCTGAGATTCATTGGGAGAGTCCTTAGAAAATGTAGTCCAGCAAAGGAGGTGGCTTAAAAACTCTCGTTCGACCTATATTTGAGTATTGCTCATCAGTGTGGGATCCGTACCATGTCGGGTTGACAGAGGAGATAGAGAAGATCCAAAGAAAAGCGGCGCGTTTCGTTAAAGGGTTATTTGGTAAGCGTGATAGCTTTACGGAGATGTTTAGCAAACTCAAGTGGCAGACTCTGCAAGAGAGGCGCTCTGCATCGCGATGAAGCTTTCTGTCCAAGTTTCGAGAGGATGCGTTTCTGGCTGAGGTATCGAATATATTGCTTCCCCCTATTTATACCTCCCGAGGAGTTCACGAACATAAAATTAGAGAGATTCGAGCGCGCACGGAGGCTTTCCGGCAGTCGTTCTTCCCGCGAACCATACACGACTGGAACAGGAAAGGGAGGTAATGACAGTGGCACGTAAAGTGCCCTCCGCCACACACCGTTGGGTAGCTTGCGGAGTATAAATGTAGATGTAGATGTAAATGCAGTGCTTTCTTATCTTCATGTGCTGTGTTTTATACGTTTGACACTAATTTCTCACTAAATTGGGTATATTCTATCTGTTTACTTAAATGCTGTAAGTCATTCACAAATCACATCAGCAGAGTATTAAGAATTACAGTACTGATGCAGTGTTCAAACCGAGAAGAGAAATGCGTGAATACGTGAATGTAAATACTTGACTACCGCAAAGAACCTGTGCCCTTGACACTGCTGGAGTTGGACGTGCGGTCAGTCATACATAGAAACTATCAAATGAAGCCTCAGTACTCGGTCTCAAGAACAGAAGAGCAATAACCTGGCGAACATCGCAGCAGCGCAGATAAATCTGCAATTGCAGATCACGTACCTGGATTAGGTGACCATAAAATTTGATTCTCCGATACTAAAGTTTTGGCTAGGTCCTACTATCACTATGCTAGTCTGTTCAGAGAGGTGATATAAACCCAAAAACCACAAAATAACTTTCACAGAAAAGGAAAATCGTCGCGACTGCGATTTTTGTTAGAGGTCGGATGACGTCATAACGCGACTATAAGCTATTAATAAACAATACACAAAGGAATTACAGACTTTGGCTGCATGTGGGCATTGATTGAAATCAATGGAGAAAGTTGAAAAATTTGTAATGGACTGGAAATCAAACCCGGATCTCCTGCTTACGAGGCAAATACTCTGACCGCTGGACACAGTGGTCACTGTATCTGCGCAGACTACTCTAGGACGCCTCACGGCAGTCATACACTTTGTTATCCGGACACCTGGCTAAAAATGACTTACAAGTTCGTGGCGCCCTTCATCGGTAATGCTGGAATTCAGTATGGTGCTGGCCCACTCTTAACCTTGATGACAGCTTCCACTCTCGCAGGCATACGTTCAATCAGGTGCTGGAATGTTTCTTGGGGAATGGCAGCCCATTCTTCACGGAGTTCTGCACTGGGGAGAGGTATCGATATCGGTCCGTGTGGCCTGGCACGAAGTCGGCGTTCCAAAACATCCCAGAGGTGTTCTATAGAATTCAGGTCAGGGCTCTGTGCAGGCCAGTCCATTGCAGGGATGTTATTGTCGTGAAACCACTCCGCCACAGGCCGTGTACTATGAACAGGTTCTCGATAGTGTTGAAAGGTGCAATCGCCATCCCCAAATTGCTCTGCAACAGTGGAAAGGAAGGAGGTGCTTAAAACATCAGTGTAGGCCTGTGCTGTGATAGTGGCACGCAAAACAACAAGGGGTGCAAGCCCCCTTCATGAAAAACACGACCACACCATAACACCACCGCCTCCGAATTTTACTGTAGGCACTACAAACGCTGGCAGATGACGTTCACCGGGCATTCGCCATACTCTGAGGCATGCAAGTATTGTAGTTTGATAGCGTGTTGTACAATTTCAGCAAGATTACAATAAAACTAGTTACTTATTATCAGTGTAACATGCGGTTTTATTTAAACACCGCTTTTCCCGTCTAATGATCTTTGTTAAAGAAATCTCCACCAGGGAACGAGTAGCAATGTTGCCTGCCAAGCAGTGTAAATGGAACTAAGTTGCAGATCGTTTGCCGGCCGCGGTGGTCTAGCGGTTCTAGGCGCGCAGTCCGGAACCGCGCGACTGCTACGGTCGCAGGTTCGAATCCTGCCTCGGGCATGGATGTGTGTGATGTCCTTAGGTTAGTTAGGTTTAAGTAGTTCTAAGTTCTAGGGGACTGATGACCACAGATGTTAAGTCCCATCGTGCTCAGAACCATTTGAACCATTTTGCAGATCGTTTATCGAATTTAACGCTACTGTTATTCGAGGTGGCAGCATTTTTCTTCAAGCAAAATGAACAGTTTTGTCACACAATACTACACGCACATAACACTAATGAATTTTTCGTGTCAAAATATTTCATAAAAGTTGTTACGAAATAACCAGGCTTCATACATCAGCAGATAAGAATTTGTATCACTTAAGATGCTATTTGCACTATATTTGAAGATTATTCACAATCTAAGAGAAATTTATTTCCTCAGAGTGGGTTCTGGGCCACCAATACACAATCATTAACGCAATTGTGACCAGCAACATTTATGTCCGTATAGAAAATCAATTTAAAACTGCCACTGCAATATTTCACTAAGATGGCGGCTAACATAAGACAATCACTTATCGATTCTTCTTCAGGCCCTGTTTTATTACCAACAAATAATAAATATTAAATCTTTTTGTATCTTCATTATACGCATTAAGATTTCAAAATTTTTCTCGATGTTAATCGCTTATTATTTAGCATTTACCAATAAGTCGCGCTGTAGATCAATAGCACTAATGGCTGTGCATCTTTGTAACTGAGCAGAAAACTTAACATTTATGTAGGACGAGAATTACAATAAAATAAAAGTTTGAACAGAGAAGATTCATTTCAATCACAGAGAAACTCTATTTTTCAAATATTAATTAACAACGTAATACAGTTTTTTTACAGACCTCTGAGTTACGGGACATCAATCACGTCCCATCATTACAACCGTTCGAACAAGAAGAAGTATTATTCTAGAAGAATCACAGATAACAAAAGAGGAAGATTTCCATTATCTTTTTCCATGAGTATTGTCTTGGATATTATTTTCACAGAAATTTAAATTATGTTACTGACAATAATTATTTATTACTATTGTAGTAGCGATCAAGTCCTTTTTTATTAATATCACGAGAATGTTCGCTCAAATTCCACACACAATGCTGTCGTGAATATCTTTCTGAATAAAATATAGTCGTGTGTATTACAACCCACACCCTGCCATCGGATCCCCACATTGTGTATCGTGATTCGTCACCCCACACAACGTATTTCCACTGTTCAATCGGCCAATTTTTACGCCTCTTAGACCAAGCGAGGCGTCGTTTGACATTTACCGGCGTGATGTGTGGCATATGAGCAACCACTCGACCATAATTCCAAGATTTCGCACCTTCCGCCTAGCTGTCACAGTACATCCAGTGGATCCTGATGCAGTTTGGAATTCCTGTGTGATGGTCTGTATAGATGTCTGCCTATTACACATTTCGACTCTCTTCAACTGTCGGCGGTGTCTGTCAGTCAACAGACGAGGTCGGCATGTACGCTTTTGTGCTGTACGTGTCCCTTCAACGTTTCCACTTCACTATCACATCGGAAACAGTGGACCTAGGGTAGTTTAGAAGTGTGGAAAATCAAGTGATACCCAATCACCTGACTACATTCTAAGTCCGTGAGTTCCGCGGAGCGCCCCATTCTGCTCTCTCACGATGTCTAATGACTACTGAGTTGGCTGATATGGAGTACCTGGCAGTCGGTGGCAGCACAATGAGCCTAATATGAAAAACGTATATTTCTGGAGGTGCCTGGGTACTTTTGATCACATAGTGTAATTCTCAACTTACCCACACATTGCAAATATAGTGCCCCTTGCCCACTGTCCTCATTAGTCATGGCATTTCGTCAATTCCCGTAAGAGTTAGAGCCTAGTGTGCATCAGCACTGCAGAGATCACTGGCCCTCTCGCCTTATATATATGTGCACCCCAGGTCCGAATTCTTGTGAGAACCGGCAAAATGCCGCCAGTAATGTGAGGATAAGTTGAGAATTTGGGTCTGACGGGTAATCCGTGCAGTTTACAATGTCCACTGTGTCCGGGTGGTTTATCGGTCAGTGGATTACCTGCCCACTGTAATAAAAAAACTGAGTGAATGGATCAACGATGAACTTGAACGGGTGTCACGGGACGTCCGGTCCGAACAAATGCAACGAACTATAATGAAAAAACGAGATAAATAAAAGTGGTCAAAGCATCTGCCTAGTAAGCAGGAGATAGGGTTGGAATCCCGACCCGGGACAAATTTTCAATTTTTCCCATTGATTTCAATCAACGCTCGCTGCCAAGGTCTGTAATTGCTTTGTGTATTACATGTCCGAAAGAACAGACCCCACATATATATATATATATATATATATATATATATATATATATATATATATATATATATATATATAAGCAGCTCGGCTAGCTAAACAAGATTACTTTTTAAAATTAACTAACGATATCTTTTTACTAAAATGTAGACTTTCACGGCCGGAAATGTCATGTCCATTATCATTATCCGGGCTGTTATACCGTGGTCGGTTGATGAATTCTGTGTCAATTCCAAACGTTTCGTCCCCGTCTGCGGACGACATCGTCAAGGGGGTTTGAAGCTCGATGGAAAGTCCAACACACCCACTGGCTCGCTACTGACTGCCGCTAAATTCCGTGTCCGCGCGCTCCCGCGCCGAGGCGTGACGTCACGTGTATTGAAAACGTCAGTGCAATTGGCTGCTGTCCGCTGCCGTCGATCTTTTTCCAATGGTTTGCGAGAGTCCTTGGCAGGCTTAAGGTATTCCTGTATCTTCCTGGTGGGCTTATAAATTACGGAATATTCCGCTTCGTCATGATCCTCCCTATTCTTTCCGTTACATTTGTTGCATCTGTTCGGAGCGGACGTCCCGTGACACCCGGTCAAGTTCATCGTTGATCCATTCACTCAGTTTTTTAATTACAGTGGGCAGGCTACTGCAAAATCTAAGGTTTTCCTGCCGTTTGTTAAAAATGTAACGGAAAGAATAGGGAGGATCTTGAGGAAGCGGAATATTACGTAATTTACAAGCCCACCAGGGAGATACAGGAATACCTTAAGCCTGCCAAGGACGCTCGCAAACCATCGGAGAAAGATCGACGGCAGCGGACAGCGGCCAATTGCACTGACGTTTTCAAGACACGTGACGTCTCTCCTCGGCGCGGGAGCGCGCGGACACGGAATTTAGCGGCAGTCAGTAGCGAGCCAGTGAGTGTGTTGGACTTTCCATCGAGCTTTAAACCCCCTTGACGATGTCCACCGCAGACGGGGACGAAACGTTGGCAATTGACACGGAATCCATCAACCGACCACGGCATAACAGCCCGGATAATTATAATGGATATGATATCTTTATAGCCTCCGAGGATGACTCCTACAGATGGGGGAAATGCCTTAGACCACGGGGTAATGAGCTTAAAATCAGTGTCATCCACGATACAAACATCATTCGTGAAAGCTTGCACTGTGTGATAATGTTCTGACCAGCTAACGTGGAGAAAAGGAGCAGTCCTATGATATATACTTGGGCTGCTACTGACGTTCCGTTTGTCGTCTACACTGTGAATCACCTGTGACTTCACCCATATTATTTCGCGAATCGCTCAGTTTATGGAATCGAGGTTATCGGCGTATGATAGCACGCAGAGTGGTATGCTGCATTTAACTATTGTATAAGTAACTATTGCAGCATATGAGATTCTTTAAAACTGACCAACTAAACTTTTTCTCTGCATTTGAAATTTCTTGTATTGATGAGTGCAGTGATATAACAGTTCTTCTGTTGACTATGAAATACACGAGAAATGAGCTGAAACTGAATGGGCTGCTACTGTGGAAGCATTGCCACATGGGGCAATAACGCTGATATACGGTGCAAGAAGGTAGGCCTACACTTAAGATTACGCGTAACTCCTTTTGCCCCTACTCTATATGACACAGATGGGTTACAGGGTCAGCTACGAATTTTGTGAGTCGAATTACAGGGATGGACAAAAATATGGAATCACCTCGTGAAATGCATGTCTAAACATACGAGGGTAATCTCAATAGTAAGGTCTCCTATATTTTTATAAGTACATAGACCTGTTTATTTCTACAATGGTTTACATCAGTTTACAGCTTGGACATTTAACTATTTTTCGACATTATCACCTTTTCTGTCGATGCATTTCTGTAGACGCTGTAGCAGTTTATGTGTGTCCATGTCATAGCAGCTCGCCGCCATGCTGTTCAGAAAGTTATGAACTTCTTCTTTCACCTCGTCACCGGAGCTGAAGCACTGGGACCACAATTAACGCTGACAGGTACTGTGAGACTCTGAAAAAACTCAGACGGGTTCAGAACCGGAGAAGAGGTATGTTGAGCAAGGGCGTACACATTCTCCATGACAACGCTCGCCCATACATCACTCGGCAAACCGTTGCTCTTCTGCAACAGTTTCAGTGGAACATAATCACCCATCCACCCTATAGTCCTGACTTGGCGCCCAGTGACTATCACCTGTTCCCTAGGTTAAAAGAACATTTGGCCGGAAAGCGATTCAGCTCCGACGACGAGGTGAAAGAAGATGTACATAACTTTATGAACAGCATGGAGGCGAGCTGGTGTGACATGGGCATACAAAAACTGCCGCAGCGTCTACAAAAATGCACCAACAGAAATGGTGTTTATGTTGTAAAATAGCTAAATGTTCAAGTTGTAAACTGAAGTAAACCATTGTAGAAATAAACAGGTCTATGTACTTATAAAAAAATAGGAGACCTTACTTTTGGGATTACGCTCGTAAATGCATATGCTAGCCACGCCTGTAGGTTGCTCTGTTGTATGTGACAGCAGGCTGCACCTGAGCGATGTCGTCAGTACGTTGCAAGTGTCAGTCGTCATCAGAACAGTGTTCTGTGCAGTTGTGAGTGCATCCTGTCGGAGCGCAGTGCATTCGGAGGTGGGGCAGGTTGTTAGTGATTGTATGGTGGGTGTTTCCATAACAAAGGTAGCTGAAGTGTTTGGTGGCCCAAGAGGCATCGTATCACTGAATTATACCTCATAAAGGCAAAGCCAGGAAACATGATCTGCTAGGTCAGAACGAAGGGCGAAAGTGTGTTGAGTGATCGTGACGGACCGTTACTGACGGGGATCGTGACGAAAATTAAGACAGTGACAGCTGCAAAAGTCACTACAGAACTGAATGTCGTACTCGGGAAACCCATCAGCACCAAAATAACACGATAGGACCTCCGGATGAAGGGAATTGCAGAGCGAGCTGCAATGCCAAAGCAACTCATTAGGGATGCAAATTCCCGTAACAGGAAACTATGGTGCCTAATCCATAAAACCTGGACTATGGAGCAATGTGTGAATTTCATTGGTCGGATGAGTCTTGTTTCACACTGTTTCCAACTTCTGGCAGAGTTTATGTCCAAGAACTGGAACACGGCTGGAGGTCGCTGATGATTTGGGCAGCCACATCATGATATTTCATGGTCCCCGTGGTTATTCTGGAAAGTCGCCAAGGATTATGTGAGCTTTATGGTCGATCAGGTCTATTCCGTGGTACAATGTTTATTTCTCAAAGGTGATGCTGTGTTCCAGACACACAGATAGCATCGTCCAGGAGAAGTTTTGTGAGCACGAAGACGAATTGTCGCATTTCCCCTTTGGCCATCACAGTAACCAGATCTCAATATTATTGGTCCTTTGGAAAACGGGTACGTGATCGCTATCCACTCTCATCGTCGTTGCCTGAATGGACACTACTTTGCGCGGATGATAGTATAAGATTCCCTTGAAAACCGATGGAGGACCCTCACACTGCATGTCCCGGTTCCGTTAGGACTGAGAACCGTAAATTCAGTCCACAGGCCCTGGCGGACCCAGCGGTACCCACCGATCGCCGTGTCATCATCGGACCACAGGCGTCACCGGATGCGGATATGGAGGGGCATGTGCTCAGCATACCGCTCTCAGTTTCCGAGACCAGAACCGTTACTTCTCGATCAAGTAGCTTCTGAGTTTGCCTCACAGGGGCTGAGTGAACCCCGCTTGTCATCAGCGCTCGGCAGACCGGATGGTCACCAATGCAAGCGCTAGCCCAGCTCGACAGCACTTAACTTCGGTAATCTGGCGGGAACCGGTGTTACCACTGGGGCAACGCCGTTGGCACCGTTAGGACTGTGGATATGAGAAATAAAAGGCTAGGATTAGGTTTACAAAACCACTGTATTTATCCAACATAATCTATATCTGAATCAATACACAGCTGAAATCGTTTTAAAAGCGTTTGGAAATAGTCACTGTAGTTCTTTTTGGAACTACATTCAGTACTACAGTATAATTTTCTTCGATCTCTTTAATTGCGTCCTAACAGTGTCCTTTCATGGTCAACTTTAATTTGGGGAACAATCAGAAGTCGGCTGGGGCCAGATCCATTGAATCCGCCCGGTGGTCCAGGACTGTGTTCCGTTTGCTGGCCAAAAGCTCGCGCACGATCTTCGCTTTGTGGGCTGTGACGTTGTCGTGGAGGAGGGAACAGGAACCTGCCTCTCGGTATTCGGGTCGAATTCAGCAAATCCTCGCGCACAAACGATGGGTGACTCAGAAAACTTGACGTTGCCTTGCCGCTTCACCGTCATTTTTCAGCGAATGTCAGATATTTGCTGTGACGTTCATGGGCCGGATACCTGCTGCAGCGACGCTAGAACTTTGACATTCTACACTGCTGTTGTTGAAACTTCAAGGATCGTAACGCTGCAACTCTCCTAGGTGTAGTATTGTAGTATGGAATTTCACACAAGTACTCCTAATGGAACTGGAATACAGGGTGTATACGTCGTATATCCGTTCCGAGACGAATGGAAGCGACTTTGAATGCCAACGGTTTTCATACTCCGTATTAGGTATGATAATTTGTTATGCTTTTGATACTATAATACTTTTTTCCAATCCACTATATACGCTAACTTCTAGCGCATCAGACGAGAGTTAGGAAAACTATTTCAAATGTTTACAGAATGAGATTTTCACTCTGCAGCGGAGTGTGCGCTGATATGAAACTTCCTGGCAGATTAAAACTGTGTGCCTGACCGAGACTCGAACTCGGGACCTTTGCCTTTCGCGAGCAAGTGCTCTACCAACTGAGCTACCGAAGCACAACTCACTCCAGGTCTCACAGCTGTACTTCTGCCAGTATCTCGTCTCCTACCTTCCAAACTTTACAGAAGCTCTCCTGCGAGTTCGCAGGTTCGCAGGAGAGCTTCTGTAAGGTTTGGAAGGTAGGAGACGAGATACTGGCAGAAGTAAAGCTGTGAGACCGGGCGTGAGTCGTGCTTCGGTAGCTCAGTTGCCCGCGAAAGGCAAAGGTCCCGAGTTCGAGTCTCTGTCGGGCACACAGTTTTAATCTGCCAGGAAGTTTTATTTGAAATGTATCTACTCTTGTTTAAGTGACACAACTTTTGTGAAAACAAGTAAGAGATCAAAGGCTTGATCCAACAACAGAGCCTAGCACGAGAGCTCCATGTGCCAGTTGAAACCTGGTGGTAGTCAAGGGAAGGCAGGCTTCGGTTACGATTGTGGACGGGGCCGTAATCAGTTACTATTGGTTGCTTTTTACAGTTACATTTATTTTTAAAACAGTAATTACAGACTCAACAATAAATAAAATATACGACACGTTATTAATGAAGGAATAAACAACTGTGTAAATAATAGTGTTTTCAGTGCTGTACAATTTAGCAAATCACCATAAAATACAGATAAATATAATGTTTAAAAAAAAAAAACAAGCCACTGTGATCACGGCTGAAGGCCTTACACACCAAGAATGAAAATAAATTAAGGGTGTTTAAGAACTCGCTGCAGTTACTACTTACAGGTACTGAAATATTAAAAAGTAAGTGGCCACAAACACAACAGATGGTATCAGACGCCAGGAATGACAGTAAATAAGGTTTTAAGGCTTACCGCTAAAATACAAATATAGAATTATTTTTTCAAAGCAACTGACCACAATCACGGCTGAAGGCCTCACACGCCAGGAACGGCAATTATATAAAAAATTTAGAAACCTGCTGTAAAACAGCAAATACAAGCAAAGGTTAATTGAAAGAAACAATCAACTGGCCACCAAACGGGTGAAATAAAATGATGGTAACCTTATAACACAACCCTTACATTGCTAGATTTATTCCAGAACGTGACCGGAACTATTAACTAGACATACATAACCTTTAATGTAGGCATTACAAGGTATGGTAATAAATAATAGAATAATGAAACACAAGGACCAGTCACAGACGGTGTTCCAGGAATCGACCTCTGAGAAGGTCCAACAACAAACAATTTCGCGAGCGATGAGATAGGCAGACAAGAGTTGCATTCACTTCATCAGATGGTAACATAGACTAGTGGCAGTCTAATGAATGACTAACGATAATCATGCTGAAGCTACCTGGCGTCCAATGAACCAAATACAGGATGGAACAACACACCAAAGCCGGAACTGGTGGACTGCACTACGCTCCCAGAATACTGTGCTTAGAGCGCCCGGAACGAGAAAGGAATCACTACCACCAGAGTAGAAGACTCACAAACGACCTACAATAAAGAAAGCTGTCAAAACTACACGCCATACCGGACAGCAGCGGCAAGGCGAGGAAACGTACACATACACTAACCCCCAGGGCACGTAACTGGGGCGTTAGCGACCACCAGGCAGGAAAAATACCGCTGGTTGAACTTAACAAATTGTAAAAAGCTGAACGCAGCAAATAGTAATAAGAGGTCGAGGAAAGCTAATCAGATCCGCTTTCCCCAAGCACTCCACTCGCTGCTCTTCACCTCGGCGACACTACGAGCAGCAACACGAACCCAAGTCACTGGAGACCAGCGAGATGTCACAATGGTCTACTTGAACTGAAATGCACTCATCTTAAAGCCTGCAGGATCTGGTTTACGACGAGATCGGGCACCGTCGTGACCACAGCCCTTCCATCCAGCAGTCCATGCGCGCCGCCAGCGATCCTAGCGTGTTCTCGCACTGCGCGGACCTGGCTCCTCCTGAGTCCCCAACCGAACTGCCACACTCACACGACAAGGAAAAACAACGATGTAGCCCCAAAGATACGGCAACAGTTACTACATGTCGATAACCGCCACTGCTGGCACTAGCGGACAGGCAACGCTTGTGAAACGAGTGGTGCCAGCCAAGACGAGAAGAAGATAAACGACCTCAACCATGCCAACTAAAGGATATGGTCTGGCCTCCAACAGAGGGCGGAAACCAACAAACAGCACCAACGCGAGCTGCAGCACGGCTGAACATCCCCCTTTCAAGTAGAAACCCCGGGGTGTGTGTTAGGAGACCCAACTAGCGGCTTATCCAAGCTTATTTTGATTAAGGTGGACCCGGTATTGCTTACCGGTACGGTTGTCCTTAACCAGAAGATTAACTGGGCCTAAAATCCTCATAATCGTGCACGGTCCCAGAAAACGGGGAGGAAACTTACCAAGGTTGCCAACACGCATCTTCTTCCCGGGAAAATTAAGGACATACGCCTGGTCTCCCGGCTTACCCCTGAAGGCACACAGATTACGGTTATAACGACCATCTTGTCTACTGTGGGCCCTGCGAATATTGCGCCTCGCACGAATCCTGTTTTCTTTGACGACCTGAGGGGTTATCTCTGCAGGGATTAGATCTTGAATCCCCCATAAGTTCTAAAGGGGGGGAATTAACAGGATAAGGAGTAGAAGACAAACGACAGCAACTATGCCAACTAAAGGATATGGTCTCGCCTGCAACAGAGGCGGAAAACTACAAACAGGACCAACGTGAGCGGCAGCACGGCTCACCAGTGTTACACCGCAATAGCCAATTCAGTCTGCCTTACCTCTAAAATTTTGTTCATCTCTCGGAATTTCTTGTGAAAAGCTTCACCGCCAACATAAAAACGAGTTTTTTTCGAGAGATTCCGAACATCATTAAATATGTGTATCATCTCATTTAAAAGAAGAAACATGTATGTTTAAATATCTCGGTTGATACTAAAGTTGTGTTGATTAAATATACACCAAAATTTCGTGTCCCTCTGCGTACCACCTTATGCTGGAAACCTCCTACTTCTACATACGAACTCTGCAAGGCACCATATCGTGCACGGAGGAGGATGTCTTTTACTACTGATAGTCATTCGATTTCCCGTTTTACTCGCAGACTGAGGGAGGGAAACACACACATAAAAAAAGTTTTGCATCACCTCAGTTCTGAGAGTGCCGGTACCTGTACAGAAAATTGGAATAGAGATCAACATAAACATCATTTTCGCCCTTTTTATCGCTCATTGAAACCACACATTGCATGTTGTACCACCACACAGTGAGACCTTCAGATGTGGTGGTCCAGATTGCTGTACACACCGGTACCTCTAATACCCAGTAGCACGTCCTCTTGCATTGATGCATGCCTGTATTCGTCGTGGCATACTATCCACAAGTCAAGGCACTGTTGGTCCAGATTGTCCCACACCTCAACGGCGATTCGGTGTAGATCCCCCAGAGTTGTTGGTGCGTCACTCCGTCCATAAACAGCCCTTTTCAATCTATCCCAGGCATGTTCGTTGGGGTTCATGTCTCCAGAACATGCTGGACACTCTAGTCGAGTGACGTCGTTATCGTGAAGGAAAACATTCACAAGATGTGCAGGATGAGGGCGCGAATTGTCATCCATGAAGACGAATACCTCTCCAGTATGCTACCGATATGGTTGCACTATCGGTCGGAGGATAGCATTCACGTATCGTACAGCCGTTACGGCGCCTTCCATGACCACCAGTGGCGTATCTCGACCCCACATAATGCCACCCCAAAGCAGCAGAGAACCTCCACCTTGCTGCACTCGCTGGATAGTATGTGTAAGAAGTTCAGCCTGACCGGGTTGACTCCAAACACGTTCCGACGATTGTGTGATTGAAGGCATATGCGATACTCACCGGCGAAGAGAACGTGATGCCAATTCTGAGCGGTCCATTCGGCATGTCGTTGGGCTCATCTGTACCGACCTGTATGGTGTCACGGTTGCAAATATGGTCTTCGCCATGGACGTCGGGAGTGAAGTTGCGCATCATGCAGCCTATTGTGCACAGTTTGAGTCGTAACACGACGTCCTGTGGCTGCACAAAAAACATCGTTCAACATGGTGGCATTGCCGTCAGGGTTCCTCCGAGCCATAATCAGTAGGTAGCGGTCATCCACTGCAGTAGTAGCCCTTGGGCAGCCTGAGCAAGGCATGTCAGCGACAGTTCCTGTCTCTCTGTATCTCCTACAGGTCCAAAAAACATCGCTTTGGATCACTCCGGGACGCCTGGACACTTCCCTCGTTGACAGCCCTTCCTGGAACAATGTAACAATACAGATGCGATCACACCGCGGTATTGACCGTCTAGGCACGGTTGAACTATAGACAACACGAGTCGTGTACCTCCTTCCTGGTGGAATGACTGGAACTGATCGGCTGTCGGCCCCCTCCGTCTAATAGGCGCTGCTCATGTACGGTTGTTCACATTTTTGAGTGGGTTTAGTGACATCTCTGAATAGTCAAAGGGACTGTATCTGTGATACAATATCCACAGTCAACGTCCAGCTTCAGGAGTCCTTGGAACCGGGGTGATGCAAAACATTTTTGATGTGTGTACAACAGATACGCGCGCTTCTATACAGTTCTGATTTCTCTTATCTTGCCTTCGCGGTTCATCAGCGAGATGTACGTTGGTGGTAGTAGGCTCGTTCTGCAATGTGTCGCAAACGCTAGTTATCCGAACTCTCTCAACTTTGTTTTGAGGAAAGACTGTCTAATTTCCTCCAGGGATTCCCATTTGAGTTCGCATAGCATTTCCGTAATTCTGACGTGTTCATGGAATCTACCGGTAACAAATCTAGCAGAATGCCGCAAAATTGCTTCCATGTCTTCATTACTGTTGGGGATACTAGAAAATCGAGCAGTACTCAAGAATGCGTAAAGCTACACTTTCCTAGAACTGTCCCAAAAAATCGAAGTTGACTATTCACTTCATTAGAACTCACCTTATGTGCTCGTTTTACTTCGTGTCGCTTTGCAACGTTACACCAAGATAGTGACAGTGTCAAGCATCACGTCACTAATACTCTATTCGAATTTTATAGAATTTTTTCCGACTCATCAGCATCAAGTCACCTTTTTTCAAATTTACAACAAGCTGCCATTCAACACACGAAAATGGAATTCTGTGCAAGTCATCCTCTATCTTACAGACAGTTAAAGACGGCACTCTCCCGTACAGTACAGCGTCATCAGCAAACAGTCGCAGATTCCTACTCAACATAACAGTCAGATCGTTTATACATTTAGAGAACAATACTTCTCTGGAGCACTGCTGACACTGCATTTGTCTTCATAGAACACTCACCTTCTAAGGCAATGTACTGGTTTCTACTTCTTATAAGGTTCCGAACGACAAGCATTTGAGAACCTCTAATTTACGCCTGGACCATTGTTAACTCTGCAGTGTGGTATTGTGTCAAACGCTTTCCAGAAATCTCTTGTTTTGATATCTGGAACAGTTAAGAGAATAAGAAGGGTGCAAGTTTTAGATCTCTTTCTCTCTCTCACCCTTTGTCATGTGGCGGCTAACCACCAGGCACAAGTCTTTTTATGTTACGCCATTTAGGTGACTTGCGGTAATGATGAAATGACGATGAGGACAACAACACAGTGCCCGAGCGGAGAAAATCTCGAACCGAATCCGGGTGTCTTCGGTTGGCATTCAGCGATGCTGACTGCCCAGCTATAGAGACATAGAGTTTTACGTAATTTATCTATTGTAAGTGATGGTTCTCTACAGGCAGAGCGAACAAAATGTTGTCAGCAAACATGTCGCGTCCCGGCACAGCCTCACTATACCAGAATGAAGTACGTGCGAAATGCGTAGCGCAATAGGGACGTTAACGACAATGGGTTATTTCTAAATCAGAGATGAGAGGGAGAGAATCTCCTTGGTTTGAAGCAAATAAGTTTCCTGAAAATAGGTTACAGAACTGCAATAGGCAGAAAAGACTGGTAAGTTTCTATCAAGTTTATTCTCACATATACTTATGTGAGGTGTTGGACCATAAACCCCTTAGTAAGATTCAGTTCTAGGCGCGCAGTCCGGAACCGTGCGACTGCTACGATCGCAGGTTCGAATCCTGCCTCGGGCATGGATGTGTGTGATGTCCTTAGGTTAGTTAGGTTTAAGTAGTTCTGAGTTCTAGGGGACTGATGACCACAGCAGTTGAGTCCCATAGTGCTCAGAGCCATTTGAACCATTTGAAGATTCAGTTTATTTATTCAAACTTGTTTCTTCAAAGCTAATTGCCGGTACATATAAGAAACAAGTACAAAGCAATCACTTGTTCTTGGTTAGCACTGAAATCTCTGTAAGTAATTGAGACCAAGACTGACAGCCTCTGTTCAACACTATTCCAATGAAACTCTAAAAATCCTACTTGACCTGCAGTTCCTGAGTGTCCACCAGAGTCTACCACCGTCTTCTCGTAGTTGAAGTCTTTATCAGCTGTATCGGCTGCTGTGGGCCTACTCGGCCCCGCTGGCGTCTCGCTACCGAATCTCCAAACTGCTGGAACTGGATCTGAATCTGCATCTGAATCTCTGCCCCTAGCTATTCCGCTGCCTGGCCTTTTTATTTCGTTTCTCATGTACTTGGGTGCACAGGAGTTAATTTTTTTCACACGACCCTTTCATTTCTAAGTGATCGGCTTGCGCAAGAATGCCTTCGGTTCCACACTAAACTTCCGTTTCTAGCTGCACACAACTTAATTTGGTTCCACGCGAGTCTTTTCTGCACGTGACTGACACTCTCTCTTGCTGTATTATCGCCCTGGTGTTTGCGTCTTCCATTGCGCAAGTTCGATTCATTCTGCTTCCTCTGGCAGGAAGTCAAACACTAAGTTATTTGATCAACAAGCTGTACTTGGCAGCCTCCGCCGCTTATCTTGTCCCTATGTCCTGGTGGACTATTTCTTAATGTCGGCTGGCTGTTTGCCTAAAAATTTTCTACGGTCACAACAAACTGCCGAAGCTTTTGCGTATTCATTAGCACGGTATTGACACCAGCACCAACAGCGGCGGTGTCCCCACTGTTCTACACGCCACACGTCCAGCCTTTGTCTGCTGCGAGTGCTAGCCTTGCCTACTGAGTCAGAGTGAGGCTGAAGCCGCCTCTACAGTGCAGGGCGTCGCGTGCACCGTGTCCCGCGCAGCCCCGCCCCCGGGCTCTCAGCAGCTTCGAGTGCTCTCGCCACTTGCTGCCGCCACTTGACGTCGCCTTGTACTCCTCCCTCTGCTCCCTCCACATTCTCAGCGCCGTTGCAGGGCCCGGGAGGCAGGCTAGAAGGTCGCCCTACCTTCTGCTCGCGTCCTTGACTTGTCTGGCAGCATCACACTGCTCACCTTCACAGGAGGCAAGGCGACGTAGAAAGGCGGAGCGTTTCCAGAATATAGTTTTCGCTATGCGGCAGAGCGTCAGCTGTCTGCAAACTTCCTGGAATACTAGAACTGTGTGCCGGACCGTGACTCGAAACCTGGAACCCGGTATAAATCGTAAACAGTAATAAAATATTATGTTGAAATGAAGTTGGAAATCTGACTGGTATACGCCGATGATAAATGGTTCAAATGGCTCTGAGCACTATGGGACTTAACATCTATGGTCATCAGTCCCCTAGAACTTAGAACTACTTAAACCTAACTAACCTAAGGACATCACACAACACCCAGCCATCACGAGGCAGAGAAAATCCCTGACCCCGCCGGGAATCGAACCCGGGAACCCGGGCGTGGGAAGCGAGAACGCTACCGCACGACCATGAGATGCGCCGATGATAAAGCCATTTCCAGAAGACACAGAGCAGGGTAACACATGAACTTCCTTTTTTTCTTTCAAGTCATCATTCTTCTGAGGGGTTCGATGCGACCCGCCATGAATTCCCCTCCTGCGCCTATCTGTTCATCTCAGAGAATTTTTGCTCCTACGTCCTTAATTATTTGTTGGATGTTGGATGTATTCAGTTGGCGTCTACTCTTAAAGCTCCCTCTAGTGCCATGGAAGTTATTCCCTGATATGTTAACACTTTTCCTTTCATCCAGTCTTTTCTTCTTGTCACAGTCCCGGCCGGGATGGCCGAGTGGTTCTAGGCGCTACAGCCTGAAAACGCGCGACCGCTACGGTCACAGGTTCTAAACCTGCCTCGGGCATGGATGTGTGTGAAGTCCCCAGGTTAGTTAGGTAAAGTTTGGAAGGTAGGAGGCGAGGTACTGGCAGAAGTAAAGCTGTGAGGACGGGGCGTGAGTCGTGCTTGGGTAGCTCAGTTAGCAGAGCACTTGCCCGCGAAAGGCAAAGGTCCCGAGTTCGAGTCTCGGTCCGGCACACAGTTTTAATCTGCCAGGTAGTTTCAGGTTTAAGTAGTTCTAAGTTCTAGGGGACTGATGACCTCAGAAGTTAAGTCCCTTAGTGCTCAGAGCCATTTGAACCATTTTGTCACAGTCTTCCCAGTGTTCATTGTGGCTTGCAATTGTGAAACCGTCATGATCTCCCCATTGTGAAAAAGATTCCGGAGTAGTTCCCCATTCAAATTTCTGGCAAGAGACTGCGAGAAAAGCACTCGGTAACAAACGAAGGGGTCCGCTTCACGAGTCGGAGCGTGGAATGTCAGGTGTCTGAACGTGGTAGGAAAGGTAGGAAATCTGAAAAGGCTCAGTTTAAATATTGCTCAGAAGAATGAAGGGTATTATCGATTGCAGTGGAATGTCAGGTGTCTGAACGTGGTAGGAAAGGTAGGAAATCTGAAAAGGCTCAGTTTAAATATTGCTCAGAAGAATGAAGGGTATTATCGATTGCAGAAGAAAATACTGCGACGGGAGTAGGAATCGTTATGAACTGAAAGGTAGGGTAGACAGTAAACTACAGTGCACAAACCAGTAATAGCATTATTTGCATCAGAATCGACAGTCAGAATCGGCAGCATAAAACGGCTCTAACTAGTAACTTTTTAATACTTCTTATGGATACTACAACTGTGTTGAAAGGGACTAACTAAGACCGTTAGGTAAACGATGGATAGGAATCGTGAGAAAATAGACGTATTTGTATGACACCTCACACCAGTTGTAAGTGGGCTGCTTCTGTGTTGGTAGCGCTGTGTAGTGCTTTGCATTGGACCTCTGACTGCGCTTTCTTTGTAAGAGACTCTGTGGCTGGTTGGACTCGTTGTTGTAAGCTAATCGCCAATACTGTTGGGCAGTTGGAAGTTAGTCGCCAGCAATGATGGAAGTACTGTTGGGCAGTTGGAGGTGAACGGCCAGCAGTGATGGGTGTTAGATGTGAGAAGTTAGCATTGATGGAGGGTAGAGGTTTGAAGTGTTGGCGTCGGCTAACGATCTGTACATGTTCGACTTGGAGATTGAATATTATTCATGATTATATACCTATGTAGTAGATGCCAATTACGATTTATATTCCTGTCTCAACTGGATGTCACGTTATTAAGGTAAAAAATACATTATTTGGATTACAACAAAATCTTTCCTTTGCTAACCACATGCCTATTAGTAGTTAGTGGCTTTAGTAGTTACAATCTTTTATTTAGCTGGCAGTACTGACGCTCGCTGTATTGCTGTATTTTTGTGATGCAAGTGCTTAATGAAATGTATAGGTTATTGCTAGGATTTCTTTTCAGTCAGGGCCATTCTTTTGAATTAATTATCTGAAGTCAGGTTATCTTTTTTGAGCAGTCAGATTGCGTTGCACCAGGATATTGTGGGTCTCCGTCATTCAGCAATTTAAGTACAGTCACACTCATTTAAACAAAGAAGTTTCACAGTTCTACACAAATGTGGTGAAAAAAACAGAAACATGGGCCATGATTGCAGAAGAGCCAAAAGTTACTAGTAAGTACGAAGATGTTTCTATTTCAAAAAATTATTTTATGAAGTGGCTATTATTTATTATTACGTACTCCACACAAATATTGCAATGTCTATTGAAGTTACGTCCGCGGACTTTAACTGCAGCATGGGTTGATATCCGACTGGTAGCGTGTGTTGGCAACAGCTCTTGCATAGGCCGTGTGACTTCTACTTTGATCGTTAACTGAACATTGACTGTCAGTCTTCATTATAATGAAGTTAAGCAAACAGTAAGCTGCTTTAATTATGCAATCTGCGGTTGACTCATCTCTACCTATGGTTCTCTGGAATACACGCCATTTCATAGCCAATATACCGAACGCGCTTTCAACGACACGACGTGCTCGAATAGTTGTGCCTTGAAACATTTTTTCTGGGATCGAAGATCATTCCGGCTTTCGGATGCGGTCTCATTAGGTACATTTGAAGCGCAAAGCCTTCGTCACCAACGATAACGTGAGGAACGGGTATATGTGTACAAGGTAGTGGCTTTCGATGTAAAACGATAAGAGAACGAGTGAAAAATGGCTTTTGTAATAACAGTAGTCAGATCCACTACTCCTGGGACATTTTAATTTGATGTGTTTCCCATACATGCTTCCACCACAGTTCGGAAAACCACATAGTGCTGAAAAGCCTTCCTCAGCTTTTTTCCAAATTTGTGTCGTGGGAGTGGGCAAACAGATTGGCTGTAAAACGTTCCATACTTCTCGCCGAACTTCACTCACTATCCTGGAAACAGTTGAACGCCCCAAGCGGAAAGAAAAAGCGGTAGTCTGAAAACTGTCTCCTGTACCCAAAAACCTGCAAAGATACTAAAATTTACAATCTATTAAGCAAATAAAGGAAAAAGGAAGAAATGCTTGAAAAATGTAGCTACATACGTTGATACATATCATACTCATTATTTCTCACGTCAACATGAAAATACGCTGAAGAGCCAAATAAACCGATACACCTGCCTTATATTGTGTAGGGCACCCGCCAACACGGAGAAGTGGCGCAACACGACGTTGGATGTCTCGATTAATGTCTGAAGTAGTGCTGGAGGGAGCCGACACCATGAATCCTGCAGGGCTGCCCATAAACCCCTAAGAGTACAAGGAGGTGGAGATTTCTGAGCAGAACGTTGCAAGGCATCACAGATTGCTCAATAACGTTCATGTCTGGGGATTTTGGTAGCCAGCGGAAGTGTTTAAACTCAGAATAGTGTTTCTGGAGCCGCTCTGTAGCAATTATGGACGTGTAGGGTGTCGTATTGTCTTGCTGGAATTGCCCGAATCGGTCGGAATGCACAATGGACATGAATGGATGCAGATGATCACAGAGGATGCTTACGTACGCGTCACCTGTCAGAGTCGTATCTAGACGTATCAGGGGTCCCATGTCACTCCAACTGCACACGCTGCACACCGTTACAGAGCCTTCAGCAGCTTGAACAGTTCCCCACTGACAAGCTGTTTCATGAGGATTTCCATTTGCTGATACAATTTAAACGAGTCTCGTCCGACCAGGCAACACGTTTCCAGTCATCAACGGTCCAATGTCCGTGTTGACGGGCCCAGGCGGGTGTGAAGCTTTGTGTAGTATAGTCATCAAGGGTACACGTGTGGGCCTTCGGCTTCGAAAGCCCATATCGATGATGTTTCGTTGAATGCTTCGCACGCTGACTCTTGTTGATGGCCCACCACTGAAATCTGCAGACTGTAACGCCACGTTCAGACTCACTTAAATCTTGACAGCGTGCCATTGTAGCTGCAGTAACCGATCTAACAACTGCGCCAGACCCTTGTTGTACATAGGCATTGCCGTCTGCAGTACCGTATTCTGCCTGTTTACATATCTCTTTATTTGAATACGCATGCCTATGCCAATTTCTTTGTCGCTTCAGTGTTTACGTGATATTAAAACATTTTTAAAGGTAAATATGTGAAAACTGGTTTTTGACTTCTCGGTTACAAATAAAGAAGTATGTGTTAATGGATGAAAGTCTCTATGGAAATATCACCATTTACCTAGCATTGTTGACAAAAACCTCTACAGATAGTAAAATCTGAGTATTAATCTCCATCCATTCGATTTTTTATTTCATTATTATAATTTTTCGTTGTTACTTGTTCCTGAGCCATGCAATGGTTTAATATTAACGATCATGTAACTTTCATTTAGATTTGTTTCAGTTGCTGAAGTCAAATCCGAGTGGAAATTTTACGGTACAGTTATTTGAGACACAAGAAAAGCTTAAAACGTGTAACAGGACACGCCAAAAAATATCACAAGTAGCTGTGGAGTGAACATATGTAATTTTTGATTGGTACGCTTCGATCCCGTTCCACGATCACATTGAAGATCCAGGTCACATGATAACGAAATTCTTGAACCTGAAAGGGAAGGTGAGCCATGTGAAACGCAAACAGCTCCACTCTCTCCGGAAGTGCTCGACTCATAGGGAAAAAAAAGAAAGCTTGATCTATAGCCACCGATGATTCATCCCAAAACTCTGCAGTTGTCAAATTCAACGCTTTTTTGCAAAGCAAGCCTGCTAAACGCGAGTTTGGTGGCATAGATCCCTTGTTTCTCAGTTACTCTGACACGTTCAGAAAATTCTAGTCAACAAGACAAGTAATGCTGAAGGTAGAGCTAGATACACTCTTCGCAAGAATGGAAATGAGAGAGCTTGCTACAGCAGTCAATCACCGGATTTTCCACACTACGCTCTCCATTGCAGTCTGATAATTCTTCCTATTTCTCAACAAATAATAATATGGCATTTGGCTCAGTAGATACGTCTCCAGTTTACCACAGTATGAATTCCATTGGCTTATCAACCAATGATTCGTTTGAAAATGTACGTCACTTCCATGACAATTACGAGTCCCATTCTCATTTGGTAATACTATTTGTAATTAATAACTATTGTTTGTAATGTATATTACTTATTATTATGTTTGCAATGTCTCCTGATATACTGAAATAACGTTGGTGCGAGTATATTTTTGATTAACTTGCGTCAAAGAAACGGCTAATATTTCCCTAGTTTCAAATGGCCATCTCCAGTTCGTGGTGATCTTGTCAATGTCCTGTTGCAGTAGGTCATGTATTTCCCCGAAAATTTGTCTTGAAATACGGAAATATACAACAACAAAAAAATCTGTCTTCATGTGACCGCAGTTCCCTACAGAGACGGTGGTATTCACCAAATTCTCTTTTTTTATTAATTGGGCGCACCCAATAACGTCTTTTCCTTCAAATGCATAGTAGTGCTGAAAGAAGCAACAGTTACTCATCTTCTGCGACTGGCTCGAATCTGAATAGACATCATCTTTCAGATGTAGAAACACGCCTATCAACTTTCTTCATGTTGTAATTTTTTTCCGTCAGGGTGGTACTGGAATATTTAACGGCAATCATACAGAAGATGATTTTCGAAGCCGTGCTTCCTGCCTTCCGAGATAGCAATGCTACTCAGTGCGACAACCACTGTCTGAGTTGCTCTTAGCGCAAAGCCTTTAATGTACACATTTCGTTTGTTGACTTAAGATGTATTTCCATCCCAGTACAGTACTCCCTACGTCTCGATTACAGGTGTTTCATCATTCACCAAAATTATGATCTGCAGTTTATTATATTGCAATAATACAACCGCTCTGAACAGACCTCAATGTAAATGCGTATTTCGTTTTCTTACTTTGTTTTTTTGCACTATGACGACACAGTCCATATGAGGTACAGTAAAATGCATTTGAACTTGATATCGAAACTGTGTGGTATAACAAAACAGAAAGAACTGAACGGCAATGTATTTTGATCAAAACGTGAATAATGAAATTCATAAACCAATAGTTTCATCAGTTATATAAGTTCTTGTACTCAAGCAATCTGTCTCTAGACATCATAGCTACCCCAAAATTAAAAAAAAGCTATTTATTTCTTTACAAAAAACAAATGAAATTGGTTTTCGAAACATAAGTGACGTTGTGTTCTTCTTTCAGTTCGTTGCGTAGAGGAAAAATAATGGATGATAAAAGCTGTTTAATTTAAATGCAAATGGCATGTAGCTCATTACCGTCGCAACTCATTAATGTGCATCGGCAAAATTACCTCTCGTCGGCGCTATGACGCCATCTCTTTCACTGTCTTATTACCGTAGCTGTCAAAGGACAATGGCCATTATTTCCGTATAATTTATCACCGTGTATAGGCGTCTGAATTGACAAGTACTCATACCACAATACAATAAAAATACGAATTCAACGAAGGACGCGCATTGGGGTCTCCGAGTTTTTGTGAGATAATACGATGGTTCTGTTGGCGCAGTGCAGGTGTAGTGGAGCCAAATGCTAATTCTGGTGTGCCAGCTGTTATGGTAAACTTCATAACATATGGCAAATGCTAGAAACGTCTCCTCATAAAAACTTAATGGTCTGTTTTCTCTCGATCTTAAATGAGAATCTTGCCAAGCGATTGCAATATATACACCATTCCAAATTTTAGCACCAAAAAGGCAATGGATTCAAGGAAATTGAAAAACAGAAAAACCGTACAGGTTTGTGCTTTTAAGATTCCACGCACCGTCGCATAGAACATTATCCTTTCGCTGGTTATTCCACCTTTTACTCATTGTCATCTCCACTTTGGTAGTCCCTTCCAGAGATCGAAATGGGATTCTAATGGGGAATCTGTTGTCAATGGATAAAGCAATACGACATTTTTTCAGTTACATGTCATATGTCGTGTGCATATGCATTTTGTGTCTTTCATAAAGTGATTACCACTGCCTTCTGCATCCTCATGCCACGGGTCACTGTAGGATCTTCTGCCATTTAGGGGCAGTTTCTCACCTAAATAACTTGAGTGCCCTGAATCTTTGTCCACCCCTCCGCCCTCTTTGATAGGGCCGTTGGCAGAACGAGTGTGGCTTCCTATGTCGGAAGTCTCTGGTTGGCATTGCCAACAACTGTTGTTCAGAATTTAAGTAGTGGCTGGGTTCGAATCCAGGCCCGGGTCGTTCTGATTATTAATCAGGACACAGGTGATGCATTTCAACACAGCTGCGCTTTAAGAAGCGCGGCTTTGTGTATTTTTTATTACTTGCTTTCCTCCAACCTGAGTACTTGATGAGCTATGTAAGTTGTAAAGAAACTGGTTCTCTAATTCTGAAAAAAGCCCCTTTTAAATAATAAAACATGACCTATACAAGGAATCTGACTACCACTGTCAATCATGGACGAAAAAAAATTGGCATAGTCTTTGTCAGAACGTGCAGAATCTTATGTGGGGCCAATAAGACATCAATTTTAACCTAAATATGGTATGCCAATGTTTACATATTAAAAAAATAAGTTAGGTAATTCAGTACAATTATTATATAGATGCGATAAATCACTTTAACGGGGCCAAATGAACAATTAAAGCCAATATAATTCCACTAAACTTGCAAAAGTAAAAAAAAAAAATATTGTAGGGGCCTACATAGACTTCGCGCATTTGCTAGATGCCCACGAAATACGAAATTTTGTTTTGAAGCTGACAGCCAATGAGAAAATAAGTGCAAAAATACTATTGGTCAGTTTTCAAGCAGTAATGGCGGACAGCATCAGCTGGTAATATACGTAATTTTATGGTAGCAAATTTTACTGCACAAAAAATAATATACACTCCTGGAAATTGAAATAAGAACACCGTGAATTCATTGTCCCAGGAAGGGGAAACTTTATTGACACATTCCTGGGGTCAGATACATCACATGATCACACTGACAGAACCACAGGCACATAGACACAGGCAACAGAGCATGCACAATGTCGGCACTAGTACAGTGTATATCCACCTTTCGCAGCAATGCAGGCTGCTATTCTCCCATGGAGACGATCGTAGAGATGCTGGATGTAGTCCTGTGGAACGGCTTGCCATGCCATTTCCACCTGGCGCCTCAGTTGGACCAGCGTTCGTGCTGGACGTGCAGACCGCGTGAGACGACGCTTCATCCAGTCCCAAACATGCTCAATGGGGGACAGATCCGGAGATCTTGATGGCCAGGGTAGTTGACTTACACCTTCTAGAGCACGTTAGGTGGCACGGGATACATGCGGACGTGCATTGTCCTGTTGGAACAGCAAGTTCCCTTTCCGGTCTAGGAATGGTAGAACGATGGGTTCGATGACGGTTTGGATGTACCGTGCACTATTCAGTGTCCCCTCGACGATCACCAGTGGTGTACGGCCAGTGTAGGAGATCGCTCCCCACACCATGATGCCGGGTGTTGGCCCTGTGTGCCTCGGTCGTATGCAGTCCTGATTGTGGCGCTCACCTGCACGGCGCCAAACACGCATACGACCATCATTGGCACCAAGGCAGAAGCGACTCTCATCGCTGAAGACGACACGTCTCCATTCGTCCCTCCATTCACGCCTGTCGCGACACCACTGGGGGCGGGCTGCACGATGTTGGGGCGTGAGCGGATGACGGCCTAACGGTGTGCGGGACCGTAGCCCAGCTTCATGGAGACGGTTGCGAATGGTCCTCGCCGATACCCCAGGAGCAACAGTGTCCCTAATTTGCTGGGAAGTGGCGGTGCGGTCCCCTACGGCACTGCGTAGGATCCTACGGTCTTGGCGTGCATCCGTGCGTCGCTGCGGTCCGGTCCCAGGTCGACGGGCACGTGCACCTTCCGCCGACCACTGGCGACAACATCGATGTACTGTGGAGACCTCACGCCCCACGTGTTGAGCAATTCGGCGGTACGTCCACCCGGCCTCCCGCATGCCCACTATACGCCCTCGCTCAAAGTCCGTCAACTGCACATACGGTTCACGTCCACGCTGTCGCGGCATGCTACCAGTGTTAAAGACTGCGATGGAGCTCCGTATGCCACGGCAAACTGGCTGACACTGACGGCGGCGGTGCACAAATGCTGCGCAGCTAGCGCCATTCGACGGCCAACACCGCGGTTCCTGGTGTGTCCGCTGTGCCGTGCGTGTGATCATTGCTTGTACAGCCCTCTCGCAGTGTCCGGAGCAAGTATGGTGGGTCTGACACACCGGTGTCAATGTGTTCTTTTTTCCATTTCCAGGAGTGTATGTAGTCCCTCCATAGCAGTTACACACAAACATTAAAATAAAATTATAATGAGCACCAAAATGTCTGAGAAGAATTTTGAAAGAAAATTATTAATTGATCTTTAATTTGGGGTGTTTTCAACACTGTCAACAAGACGAAATAATGGAAAGAATATTTATTGGAACTTAACAAAATTGAACCTTGATATTGTGACAGTATTTTTAAAGTAGATAATTTAACTGCAATTGTCTTTAATTTTGAAATGAGAGAGAGTAATAATTTTCTTTTAATGTCTTAACTGTTTCTGCAGGCAGTGCGATGACGTCAGCGGTGGTCCGCGCAGACGATGTGTGAAGTTAATCCTGGTTCGTGGCGTGAAGATAATGATGGATCCTCCTGTTTCATTAATATTCCAGTTACGGCGGTGGTCCACGTCTCCGTTGTAGTCGAATCAGCTGGCAGCACTGGCGCGATAGTAATAGTTCCAGTGTGTGCGTTGTCGTTACGCGCGCGACGTTTTATTATCAAAAGTTTATTAATCACGCGGTGCGGGTAGGTCGGAATTATGCAATGTCTTTAGTATTTACGATATATAGCCGGTTAATGCCAATACTTCGCACAGTTCTTTAACCGTGCTGCCACAGGAAAACAGTCACATGTGTTTATCACTATAACAGTCAGTTAAAACTTCAGTTCAATTTACGTCGTCGTCTTTGAGACAGTTTGGATGGTATAATACTTGACCAAATCATAGCACTGTTATTTTACTTAACATTTTGGTTTGTTCCACTTTCACGTAATTCTTACAGTTAGTGTCTCCACACGACTATGGTATCTGGTTCACGGCTAATTGTCACAAGTTCTCACAGTATGTAAAATCGTCACCGCAAACACTCGATATAATTGTCAGGTTTTACTGTTCACTTAATAATGCACGATCTATTAACACAGCGGACGCACTGTAGTTAATTGTTCCTCCGCGTATCACCGTCTTTCACGCCGAACTTTGCAACGTTTCTCCGCCCGCGAACCGGCCACGATACGACACCAACTCGCACCTCTCTATCGATAGTCGTTCGCTCTCTCTCTGACACCGTACTTCTCCTAGCCTAAGCAAAGATTTAAAAGCATATATAACCAGAACATTCATATTCGTACAATATGAAATATAAAACAGTAGCAAAATGAATGAAGAAACAATGTGACGTATTAACAAATAAAGAATGGTTGAAATAAATGATACATACGTACGACAAGGTAATGCACGAAAGAAAAAAAAAATTATCAACTTTCGGGGAAAGCAATGTCTTTACAAAGTGTATGTTAAGAAGTTACAAGCGGAGGCAATCTTTTGCATTTTATTTTGTTAATTTCTCCTGTCTATCGTACTCAATGAAAGACTTTTAATTTCATACAAACGGGGGGTAGTGAATGTTGGGTAGGTAAAACAGCAGCGGGAATAACTGGGTTGCAGTACTGTTCAGGGTGCGGTGCCGGCACTACGATTCAGGACACGCACCTGGCTGCATGCAACATTCCGGGCAATTATTTATTTAGGCTGCTGTAGCTACCTGAGCCGAAAGGAAAGAAAGGTTACCCATGCCACAAATAACAGGTGGACATGCCATAAGGATATGCAGTGTGAGGAAGTTTCGAGAGTATTCCGCATTGTCCTGGAGCATCGACAGATAGCAGCGAATCCCATGTTGCATTTGGCGCCAAGATGAATAATTTGTAATATTAATAATCAGCGTTTAAATTGCCCGAAGAGCAAGCCTCCTCCACTAACAATTTGCATGCTTTCTCCAGGTTAATTTTGTAACAATTAACATCCAGCCACTCACACAGTTCCTGGCAACTCTCAGTGTTCCACAACAGTCCGCAATCAACGTCCGTTAATAATGTCCAGTGTCTAAAATTAACTTTGACACACGTCATACATAGGAACATTCAGTGTTACTGTTCATAAGAATATAACCCTCAATAACAGTTCAGAATCAAAATTTCCTAGTGATGGTCAATGTTCAACATAGTAAACTTTGCCCCGAATAACATTAATTATTCAAAGCAGCTACTACCATTCAGCAATGAGAATTTACAAAGTTCATACCTAAATCATATTCATTGTTCAGAATATTTCGTACAAATCACTCACTGTTTACTGGATATCTTCAAAGTAAGTTCATACACAATATTCGTTGTTCAATATATATTGACACACCAATTACACACTGTTTAATGGCTGATTCCCAAATTCACACGTATAATTCGCTGTTGACAATGTTTACTGCTACACCAATTCAGTTTATTAACAATATGAAAATTTCATATGTTACGTTCACTGCTTAACATATTTCCTCCCACACAAATCATTCAGTATATTGGTTGTTTTCCCTAGAAAGCCATGCCAAATGTAATAGTTATCACCCCTGCTTAACTACACTGGGCCCGCATCTCGTGGTCGTGCGGTAGCGTTCTTGCTTCCCACGCCCGGGTTCCCGGGTTCGATTCCCGGCGGGGTCAGGGATTTTCTCTGCCTCGTGATGGCTGGGTGTTGTGTGCCGTCCTTAGGTTAGTTAGGTTAAAGTAGTTCTAAGTTCCAGGGGACTGATGACCATAGATGTTAAGTCCCATAGTGCTCAGAGCCATTTGAACCATTTTTTAACTACACTGGTGTCCTAAATTAAAACTGTCCGTCTTATGTCTAATTCACGGTATAATCATCCAAAGTTTCAACAGTGTGAGTTGTTCTGCACGGAAGGTGGCATTCCGGTCAATGGACAACCACGCTAACGATGACGTCAAGGCACCTATCAACGGGGTAATGTGTACCGTGTAGTCTCATATCCACAATCGCTGAGTATACAGTCACAGACGGGGCGGTATGGCACAAAGAAGACCCCTACCAGACTCTCCGCGATGGAGGGCCATAAGAAGAATGGGAGCAGGACAGTCGCAAACCAATGTGGCCCGATGGCTTAATGTGAATCGGTCTATTGTTTCTCGGATGTGGTGATAATTTACAGACACCGGAACAATATCCCGAAGACCAGGGCAGGGCCGACCATATCTGATATCACAAAGAGAGGACTGTTATTTGGTTGTAAGAGGAAGACGGTACCGCAGTACTACTGCACGGCAACTAGCATCTGACTTCGCAACATTCACTGGACGTGTTGTATCGAGGCAAACGACGTACAGAAGTCTTTGGCAGGATGGCCTTTATTGTCAGAGACCTGCTGAGTGTGTAACTCTGATGCGTCTTCACAGAAGGCAACGTCTAGAGTGGAGTCGTCAACATACCACCTGGACGGTCGAACCGTGGGCCAAAGTTCCCACAGACGAGTCTAGATTTGGTCTGGAGAGTGATTCTCGAAGATTTTGCATCTGGAGGGAACGTGGAACACGATTTCGGGATCCAAGCATTGTGGAAAGAGACCGATATCGAGGAGGATTTCTAATGTTGTGGACAGAAATTACATGGAAACACTTCTCCATGAAATTATACGGGTGAATTATCAAGGTTTAATTGCTGTGAGGTATCGTGATGAGATCTTGGGAGCTCACGTCCGGTTGTTGCGAGGTGGTGTGAACCCACACTTCGTACTGATGGACGATAGAGCCAGCACCCCCTGTAAAAGGAAGCCTGTCTACGTAGTGCGTGACGTCACAAGATGGCTACACACGTAGTCCCTTCTTCAACAGTTTCACGGAACAGTGCTTGTGAACAGTCGTTCGGCGAGTTTCGCGTCAGTTTACTATTATAGTGAATGGTGTTCCTGCGTTAGTGTACGTGATTTGGTTGTTTAGTTTCTGTGCACTAAACTGGTGATCTTTTTTTCTTGCCTGTGAAAATTTCGTTGCCTGCAAAATGCCGTATCGTTGTTGTGTGCCGAATTGTAGAGGAAATTACGACGGTGGACCAAAAGTAACCGTGTTTAAATTTCCGGAGGATGAAGCAACGAGGAAGAAATGGTTGTCAAGTATTCGCGGAGATAACTTCACTCCTTCTTCAAGTTCAAGAGTGAGTATTTGTTTTGTTTATTTCTTAAAAGAGGTTAAGTGTGCTAACAAAGAATAGGCACTTACGCAGTAAGTAAGGTCAGTGACATTTTGACTAATATATCAGATCTTAACTGCATAAGTGCCGAAGAAAATAGTGTTTCGTTTTCTTGCCCTGGCAATTCTACAGTTTAGCTGGTTTAGGTTATATGAATTCTGTATTCTCCAAGTTCAACCAGTATAGCACAGTCATACTTAAGTAGTTAAATATCTCAGTATATCTTTATACTTACTGTTTATGCTGCCTTTTGTTAGGAATAAAACTCGATTTATAATTAAGTACATGCACTTAAGATACAGACAACTTTCGTTGTATTCTGGTTCTAGTATTTAGTTCTGTTTCTTTTTGCTGTAAAAGTCTTTAGCAAGTTGACTGTTCAAAAACAAGGAATGTGGTGTACCCAGAAATTGAAAATGAAATAAAAACAGTGTCTCAGTCGCTTGTTTTTAACAAATTATTGGTGGGAATTTGAAGTCAATGCAAGGAATGTTACTATTAGGGAATATAGTAGGCTTTAGACTTTACAGTGAACCATAGACAGGAAAAATGAATGAGTACATGAATGGATTAACAGGACATCACAAAATGCAAAGGGAGAATCTGTGAAAACATGTAAAAAATAAAAAAATACTTGTGGATTTTACAAATTCTTACTTTCTGGGTCTGGAATTTCAGATACATGCCAGTGGCCTACACAGCTGTCTTATAGATACACAGCTAAAGTACTTGAAAGCAATTGTGTGCTCATGTTTAGCCTAATAGGTAGCACATAAGTGGCAATGTATTAGTTCATCATATTGTCAGTTTTTATGTAAGTTATGAACTGAAATAGCAGCTGAAATACAAAAGCAAAACAGTGTCTATCTGATAAAAAACACTACCTTTAAGTATTTCATAGTTCTAAAGGTTACACAGTGTGACAATTACTTTGTATTATTCTGTTACTGTTTCACAGTTGCTTCTATGGATTACACCTGTGTGAGTTTGGTGTCATCATGCTTTCTTGTGTCCGAGGTGTGGTGGGGGGGGGAAGGAGGCAATAGAGCAAGACATTAAGCAAAAATCCCACCCCTCTAGTGAATATATGAGTTTCAAGGCTAAATTATAAAAAAATTACCACTGTTATTGAATTATGCTGCAAACATTAGTCAATGTTTGTAATTATTGATGGGGCAAGTACTTTCTTCATTTCACCATCTCTGTAAGAGCTTGTTGCCATGACATGTAACTGCATGTGTTTTGATATTGTAGTTGCTTTATAGAGTTACTGTGCCATGGCCATATTTATCACTTGAGTATTCTTCTGCATTTTAGTTGGGAGTCTATTCGTATTTCAGAACTAGAAACTAACTTTATATTCATAAATTGTTTTCACACTATTAATATTGTCATAACATTCAATTGTAAGCACCTTTATCATTTTTTATTCATTTTTAATTACAGGTATGTCATGTTCACTTCCTCAAGGATGATGTTATTTGGGAAACACAAATTGTGGATGAAAGGACTGGTCAGTTATTAAGAGCCCCCCTTCTCAAGACTTACATACTAGGGACGGTATAGCCACCATTGTTGGGCTCCTCTCATCTCTTTCTTTCTCCTCTCCATCATAGCTTCGAATTTTACCATTCTATTTCTCTTCCTCTAACCTATCTACCTCTTCTATATCTCTTTCACCCCATTCTATCGTCTTATGTCTCTGCTCGATGAGAATAACTCACAAGCTGCAAGAATATAACGAGAAAATTCCCAACTAGCAATAGGACTGACATTCATAAAAGAAAAATATGTTTACTTTCATATACATAGTCATTATTATTTTTATTATTACTATTATTATTATTCTTGATTGTTATAATTAATTTTTGATCGTTATAATTATCATTGTACTACGTTTATAATCTCTATTTTTTTTTCTTAACATTAATACAGTATAACATGTAATATGTCCTTAATGTTCTGTAGAAACTGAAATTTGTTGAATCTGAGTATGCCTGGTTAGGTGTAAGAGAGGGCCTGAAGGCCCTAATCTTGCCAGGTAAAATAAATGCATAAATAAATAAATAAATAAATAAATAAATGTCAAGAAATTTAATCATAGGTTTAGTTCTACATTTATGATACTGTGTTGTTTGCTATTTCATCTCAAGCTTACAATTTTTGATGTAGCAGCTCATTAATGAAAATGCCACATCCAAGCACTCTGCGTAGGATCTGCAGCAAATTTAATGTGAATCCATCTCACGAAAGGCTTGGGGGAAGTAATTTCCTGTCCTATGCAAGACAGAAATTTCAATACTTGAACAGCGATGATGTCAATGTTGTTTTGAGTGTAGATGAAATTCATCTAAATTCTTATTTGGATTATAAAGGAGGTAGTGTTTTTGGCATGTCATATACCTCGGAATGTGCTGCAAATTCAGCGTTTGTATTTATGTTGCAGAGTGTCAAGTCTTTGTACAGGGATGTTGTTCACATTTTACCGGTGAAAACCATTTCATCTAATGCATTATATGATGTGCTACTGGCCATAATAAATGGCCTTGAACTAATAGGCTATAGGGTTTTTTGTGTGGTAACTGACAACAACAAAATCAATAGCAAAACCATGTCCATGTTTTCTCTGGATAAATCTGTTAATATAGTTTTTAAACATCCATCTGATCCTAATCGCCCACTTTTCTTTTTAATTGATGCCATACACATTGTTAAATGCATAAGAAATGTGTGGCTGAATCCAAAAAATGATGGTAAATATATGTTTTATCCCCAGTTTCCAGTTAGCAAAGAAGTGGAAGAAAATAAGTTTTCTGTAGCTTCTTTTAAAACACTGAAACAGATTTATGACATAGATTCCAGTTCTTTCGTAAAATGTTGTCACACATTGTCTCTCAAATCACTTTGCCCTACATTGTTGGAAAAACAGATCATGAAACTAGTGCTGCAGATATTCAATCGACATGTGTCAGAGGGCCTTGAGGTAGCTAGTCATAAATTTGATTTGAGACATGCACCATCAACAGCAGAATACATACGAATAATAACAAAATGGTTTGATGTCATTAATGTGAAATCAGTGTTTAAAGGGAAACACAAACAGAATCATTATATGGATCCGTTGACAACTGATAGCGTTTCTATGCAATTTTTGCTAGATTTTCTAGACTGGCTTGATGTGTGGAAAGCAAAGGGTCTGTCAAGTGGGTTTCTCAAAAAAGAAACATTTTTTGCTATTCAGCATACAACATATGCCGTTGTAGAGATTGGTCGATACTGTACTGAAGAGCTAGGCATGAGCTATTTACTGACAGCCAAGCTTCAAACACATGTGCTTGAGTGGCGTTTTGGAAAGTACAAAGAGCTTGCAGGTTCCCAATACAATGTTTCAGTGACACAAGTCTATGAAGCAGAAAAGAAGCTTCAAATTCAAAGTGTAATGCCTTTAGTCTAATGTTCTCCTTCCTATGGCAATATCACAGTAGAGGCCATAAAAAATTTTATGTTTTCTGAAGTTGAAGAAACAGACACGTTAGACATAGAAGTCAGTGTAACTGTAGACGATGTTCTTTCAGTGAAATATATTGCAACGTCTTTAACTTTCATTGCAGGCTACTGTGCTCATGCAGTGATTAAGAAGCTGAAAGGTGAGAGTTGCCTTAATGAAATTGTGATTGAAAAGGAGTTGCCAATAAACGAACATTTTAGTTTGATACAGAGACTTGATCATGGAGGACTAAAATACCCATCAGACACTATTTTAAATATGAATGTCTACACTTATATTGTTGTCAACAAACTTCTCAAAGAACATGAAAGCGATTTTCATGCCGGTAGAAATCAACGTGCTATTGCCTGTGCAGTAGCACTTGCTACTCTTCAAGAAAATGACTTTATTATTTCATGGGGTATGCTGCAATGGACATTCACCCCAGGCATTAATGAAAAGTGTTGTTTGGGTTGGTGTCAATATATTTTTAAACAACTACTGTAAAAAGATTAATGGAAAAAAATTAAAAAAAAACACTCAGCGAAAACTGCAAACTCTTACAACATAATTTTGAAATCTTTATCTTACATTCTTTTTAAATCATTAATACAAAACCTGTCATCAGTAATACTACCACATCAACAAATGCCTCTTAAGCTGAACTAATTAGGTTAATCTGAAACTAGCCAAACTTACCAAATTGCAACTTATGGCTGAGAATTTATATAAATATTTTAATATATAGCTGCTAACAGCTATCAACACAAATAGCCTGCCGGCCGAAGTGGCCGTGCGGTTCTAGGCGCTGCAGTCTGGAACCGCGAGACCTCTACGGTCACAGGTTCGAATCCTGCTTCGGGCATGGATGTGTGTGATGTCCTTAGGTTAGTTAGGTTTAACTAGTTCTAAGTTCTAGGGGACTAATGACCTCAGAAGTTGAGTCCCATAGTGCTCAGAGCCATTTGAACCATTTGAACTAATAGCCTGAATTGAAATTTTTATCAAAGAAATTAATCTTTAATATAAAGAATCTTACACTAATTCTTTCTCAGTTGAAGTTTGGATGGTGAATGATACATACAGGGGGGAGGGGAGGGGATGTGGCAGGCAGAGAGGACCAATCGTAATCTTTTTATAGTATGTGAAACCTAAAAATCAATTCACTCGGTTTTCCGAGTATGACTTAAACCACTTCTTTGCTGCACACCTTAGTCATAGTGTTTCTAATTTGTGTAATAAAGTTATGTGGCCCAACATGGCACATGCCTTTGACAAAGACAAGACAATGCCATTTTGATCACCTTCCTTTATTATTTTGAGAACAACGTACACAATCTGTGCTATAGCAGACTCCACTTTTTTTTGCAAACAAGGTTAGTTTGTTTTGGTGATAAATGGAAGACAAGAGCAAAATTGCTCTATAGTTCTCTACATTCTCTGCAACACTTTTCTTTCTATACTGAAGTTATTACTTTAGCTTGTGATACATGTGAGAAATCTGCCAATTTGTAATGATTCATTAATTGTTATGTTGAAAAAGCTACTATAGTATTTATGCATTCTTTAGGTAGACAAACGTCGATTTCATGTAGTGTTTGAGGTGTTCTTCTGTCTTCTACTAATGTCATTATTATGAGTGTAGATGTGCATGCTGTGACAATTGCCTCTCTTTTTCTGAGTTTGCTACTTTCTCTGCAGCTGTTGCAACTGCTGTGACAATTGCCTCTCTCTTTCTGAGTTTACTACTTTCTCTGCAGCTGTTATAACTGTTGTTCTCTCAACATTTTCTTATGTAGATCATATTTGTATATATTTTACTACCATTACAAATGGAGAAGCTGGTAGGGGAGGGCTTTGCAGTACTTTCATGGCCTTCTTTGTGTATAATGATTGGCAGGTCTCCTCATCTAATAATAATGTAATTGAGGAACAGCTCTCACTTCTGTTACAAGTACTATTGAGTGCCACTAATCCTCAGGTTGACTAATTACTGAGCTCTTTAAATAGATGCTTGCTCTGTGCCGTAAAGTGCCTTCTTGTTAGCTCATCTTCGCTGAGGAGGAAAATATTTGAGGTGGACTCTCAGGTATGCCCTCCTGTTGGCTTTTTGAATATATTTGTTTATAAAAGAATATTCAAAAAGCTTAAGCCAATCACAATTGCTTTTCACTCACCTAATCTAATTAATGCGTCCAGATCATATTCCAATACCACTTGACACATTTTTGCCACATAACATACACTTACAGATGATAATTACTTGGGTGACCTAATATAATGTCTATATGCATCGCCATTTTTTCTACTACAGTGCTTTCATATGCATTTTTCCTACACAAAACTTTATGGTGCAGTGTTTTATTTGCATTCTTTTAGTGTCCCAGTTACTTAAAGACCTTCCATTACTACCCTGGAGATTATAAAATAGCAATTTAATAATTAATGTTGTTCAAATTTTATCATTATTATTCCTAAAATTATGAAACTTAAGTCTCAAGATTGTGCTTATTGTTAATGTTTGGACTTGGTGTCCATAAGTCTTAATTATTTTGTACCTATATAGTATTCATGCTGTACATCTATAATTTTCTATTGTGAACCACTATAATCTAAAATTTTTCTCATTCCATGTATTAGTGACTATTGACAAGAGTGTATGGACGATGAATAAAAGAAATAAATAAATTCATTCATACACAGAATTTTTTTACTTCATTTGCATTCATTCATATCAGCATTGTCAGTAGATGAAACTTGTGTTCCACTTCTAAACAATTAAACTGTTTCTAATAGTTTACCAGTATTTATATTTTGGAATGATGATCTGTTAAAGTATTGCAACTAACTAGAGCTGAACCACCACCCCCACCCCTTTCCCCCAACTTATGGAAGGATGAAGTATCTAAGCCACTGGTGAGTGCAGCCCAAATGTGATGCCAAATGAAGGTAAGTGTTCATTTTTCACAATTATTTCATCACAGGTCACATCACTTCATAAGACTTCTCAACAGATGAAATGAAAGTAAACTTCGTAGTTGAAATTTATTTATGTGCAATTCATGCAAACAGTTTGTTTCAAAGTGTATATTTCTTAGTACAGAAACATTATTTCTTCAAAGGTATTCAGTTTAGAGCAGCGAAATTCTAACCTGGTAATCTGTATTTTGTGACCTCATGTAATTTCAATACATAATGGAAATTTAGTTAACTTAATGAGAAAAGAGAATTCATTGATATTTGTATTGGCATACCAAAACTCTATGGCAGTACCATTACATACTCATCTTGGGTCATGAGATTTTCTTAATGGAAAGAAAGTTTCTTGGGGAAAGGTGCACAAACTGAGAAGAGATATCATATCATTCATTAGAACTGCATTTCACTTAAAAACTATTAACAGGAGAAATTTCTTTAAATTTAAAAAAAGGATGAATACGAGATTGCTGAAATGGTGGACTAAAACATATGTAGAACATGTCTTTCATGGCAGTGTTAGTTTTTGAAACGACTCTTACAACTGCTTATTAACAGTGCCTCTCTATAGGGGGTGCTGTTATAATTCGAACACTATTTGCCCAATTTTCGTGTTTCTTGTTTTTAATTCTCATCCAATCAGGTTTTAAAATGGATTTTGCTACATGTGGAATAAACAGCGACAATAACAGTGTCCGTAAAATGTTAGCTGCCAGTGTGCTACTTTGCAAAATGCCGTCCACATTATTAGACCTGCGTCAAAGTGATGCATTATTTAACTTAAAAAACAAAACAAAAACCCTAATAGAAAGTCCGCGAGAGCATACGAGAATCTTTCGCGGGTGGCTTTCAATCAAAATTTTTGTCATTAAAAATCGTCTTACACAGGAACTACAAAACGGAAGAATGGTGGTCAGCCATAAAAGATAAATATATACCGTTGCAGTCGTTTAGATTGGCCTTTTCGAGATTTACAATTTATACTACAGCACTTCCAGTTTAGGAATGGTATTGGAAAAGAGGACACTGGCGGCAAACACTTGCACTTTGTGTAGCTTATAAAATAAATAAAAATAAAATGGAATAAAATATTAATGATTAATTATTCTGTATGAATGATGATTGGTTGTAATTGGTATTTGCTTATCTGGAACGTGGACGTTTAATTATTCGGTATCAGACGCTTGACAATGGCTATTTGGAAAAGGCAATGTAACTCGTAGTTGACCGTGAAATAAAACTGAAATAATCGGACTTCGTAATTAAATCGTTTCCAAAGACTGCTGCGGTAGGTACGGACTCATGATCTAATCTCAATATTACAATGATTTGCCAGCCATGCCAATACGTCGTACAGAGGTGATTGTCTACTAAACATAAAAAAGTTACACAGTTAGTTAAATCAGATATATTCAATGAAATAGCCTACAGTTCATAATCCTACTTACTTTTATAAATATAAATTCATTACAGAATCGAGTGCCTAGTGTGGTTGCAACTCGCAGTATTCTTCTATAACATGAAAATATGGCGGTGTGCCAGACAATAAAATAAAATACGTGCTTCTCGCACCACTTCTACCTGAGCTCTCCCTCTCTTAATCAAACATAAGAGTAACGTAATTATTCTTTTGTCTTTATCAGCGACACAGCGCTGCAGTTGTGTGCCATAGGCTTTATTTATTAGTCACTGATTATTTATTTAATTAATATTTCGCGTTTCCGCGGAAACTCACGCTCGGCATGCAAATGTGCCTTTATATTGCCCCCTGAATTGCGAGGCGAAAGGACACACCTGCAGGCGAGCAATTCACCTAAAGGCACAAGTAAATCTAAGTTATCTACAACTATTCACATGACTTACATTACACACATTATACACATTATATACAAAATTTGAATGACGCGGGTGCGCCGTAAAAGTTCTTATGTTGGCAGATAGAGTGCGCGCATGCGCAGAAGCGTCTGTGTGACTCCGGCAGTGCCGTTATATCATACAGTTAGATCACGCGGCACAGTAATGCAGTTCATATTGTTCGTGTGCGCGCGTATCTTAGTCGTTGCACAAAGAAAATATTCAACCAAGATTACATATGAAGACTACATTCTATAACAGGTAACTTAGTTTTAAATTTACAATATTTGTTATATCACAATACAACTCAGATTGTTGAATGTTCTTAGTTACATAGTATTGTTTTGAAATACTTCAAAGAAAAATGTCCGTATGTTTCAGGTGCGTCGACCTATTCACATCGTGTCGTTATTACAGTTCATATTCATCTGCTGCACAATAATTTTTTCACAGGTTAGTATCATCGTTGTATAACAACGTGATTAAAACATAAGCGTGTCCATTTCCATTTCCATTATAGTCGTTGTGATGCAGTTCGTTGTGACAAAAAGGCATTGTTTATTACAGATCTGACGTGACCCGTTAGTAATTGGTCCACGTGCAGTTCGTTTTTTACATTCCGTGGAAGCTTGGTTGCAGAACCTCGGACGGCACATAGCTGGCGTGGATCCTTGGACAGTCCAGGTAAGAGTGTCCGTCACATTTCGAGAACATTTCATTCCCTGAAGTTCCAACCAAAATTCTTCCACCCGTCGTGTTGTTTTCTGGACAGGCACTTTGTGTCCGTTTAATCCAGTTAACATCTTGAAGTTAGGTACTGTAGTATTGTCACTAGACGATGCACGAATTATGCACTTCACATTTTCAGTTTTTTCCTGAATATAGCTCACCTAAATGTTCGTAGTTATTAATCAAAGAAATGGTTCATCGCGTTTACATAGGTACGATGCATAATGAATGTCATTAACAGTTTCTTTCACATAGGTTTCTGCGTAGTTGCAGAGTTAGTAATGTTCATTAATGTCCGTGAACAATGGTTCACTATGCAATGTCCTTTTGGCACTCGTTTTGTTCAAATTTCTTTTACATAGTAACAGTTACATTATACATCATTGAAAGAGAAGCAAAAAAAATATAAGTAGTCATACATACACACGTCACATATTTTCATAGCATAACATAATACAGTTGCACATAAACATGTTTACATCATTATTACATAGCTATGGGTTATTACATTGTGTCACATTTGATTACATGAATTGCAGATAATTACGTCCTCTTTAAGGGTTTTGCTGGGATTTTATCGATGTTTATTTTGTGATGTCATCTGAAATTAAGATAGGTTAGACAAAACATTCATTACATCAGTAGGCAAGACCAGGCATTTTCACTACTCAATAAATATTCAAAATAGTAAGAGAGAAAATGTTTGATTCCTCGCGTTTTGTGCGTGTGTGTATAGTGTCTGTGTGGCCTTGACTACTGATAGATGCTTTTCGTGTTGAGAGATGTGCGTCTAATCTATTTCTCAAAGTAAAAGTTCGCTTCACAGATGACGTCTGTCGGTTCGTCAGGTGTCATACCAAGTCAGTGATACCTACAGTCACAAATGTTCCGTGAAAAAATTAATATATCATTCACTGCTACGTAAACATAAATTTTATTTTAATATTCCGTCTTCCAGGTGGTGGCGCGCGCTGAAAGAAGAGTTCTTCTGCCTTCAACTGCGTCACTGGAACCGCTGAAATGAAAATTTCTATACTACTTACTATCTGTGTTGTAGCAACAGAGTTTTTTGGAGTTGCTTAGCAATGTTTTGATGGATGTGACTTTGACATTATTCCGCATGAAATGCTCTAAGATCTCGGTGTGCGTATAGCCCAATAATTTTGTTAGTTCTACGATGTTGTAACAAATACGCACCAGGATGCGGTATGTTAACAATTATATAAGGTCCTTCATATAGCAGACGCCACTTAGCGTTGCGTCGTTTGAGTGCTACAGATTTATGATGAGTACGAAGTAGTACAAGCATTCCTACCTCGAATTTTTGTTTTCTTTTTATTATGTTTCTGTGATGTTTGTTTCGTATCTGTGCGTGATGTGTCAGCGTAGTCAAAACTTCTTTTATTTTCTGTGATTTCCTTGTCTGACAACTTAGGTAATGGTTCTATCCACTGATCGTTCTGTTTGCAATTGAACATGATCTCGTTAGGTGTGTAATTTGTATCGTAAATATTTAAGTTATTGTGTACGTCTTCGAAAAGACTTAGGTAGGACACCCAATTAGTATGTTTTGATGAAATATAGGTCCTCACGAATCGGTTTAATTCTCGGAAAAGTCTCTCAGTCGCGTTACATTGTGGACTAAACTTTGAAATAGATGTACTTCTAATGTTATTGTCCTTCAAGAAATTTCTCCATTTGTACCCAGAGTAGTATGCTGCATTATCTGACAGAATTGCTTTTGGTTTTCCCACGTGCGTCAGGTAATCACTTGAGAATCTTCGTATTATAGCACTTGCAGTGGCGGATTTTAAAGCATAAAGTTTTACATGTTTAGAAAATATATCGTAAAAAGCCAAGATATATTTGACGCCTCCAGAGCTTGCTGGATGCGGTCCACTGATGTCAGTACACAGAATTTCCAGGGGTTTACTGGGTAAAATAGAATGTAAATCTGTCTTTGTGGATAAATTCTGAGGTTTTGATTTTTGACATATGACACATGTTTTCAGTTCCCTGTAAATTTTCCTTCTCATATTGCTAAAATAACAGTATGTGCTGAGCTTTGCTAAACACTTCTTCGTCCCATAATGACCCCAAACTAAGTGTGTGTGCCAAATTAGATTACGTTCAGACTCTTTGGGGATGCATACACACCAGTTAGTAGCATTTGGATGTCGGTGATAAAATAACACATCATTGTGTAACTTGTAATACTTAGTCAAAGGATGATTGTGTTTTTCTACCAGTAATGTTATTATCTTATACCAGTGAGGATCAGATTTTTGTAATTTAGCCATGTTTCTGCACATATCAATATAATATTGGTGATACTGCTTGTCTTGCATTAAGAGAATCCTGTAGTCATTTATATTTTCTAAGTCACTGTTGGTTTCATTCATACCTTGTGGAAGTCTAGACAAAGCGTCGGCAATGGTGTTGTCCTTACCTTTTATGTACTTAATTTCAAAAGAGTAGTTCTGAAGTGTAACTGCCCATCGTGATAGTCTAGGATGTACAAGTTTACAAGTTAACAAAAATGTCAGGGCCTGGTGGTCGGTATAAATTACTGTATGTTTTCCAAATAAATAATAATTGAATTTCTTGAATGCCCATACTATGGAAAGTGTTTCTAACTCAGTAGTGGAGTATGTACGCTCACATTCAGATAGAGTACGACTCGCAAACCCAATAATTCTTATCTGTTCCTTATCTTTATTCTTTACAACTTGAAATAAGCAACATCCCAAACCAGTACGTGAAGCGTCACAAGTCATACAAAAATCTAAATTGAAATCTGGATGGCTCAATATGTTTGCATTCACTAAAGCATGTTTAATTGTATTAAAGTCATTCTGGCACTGTTCCGACCAGATCCAAACTTGATTCCTTCTGAGTAGATTTAGCAGATGTTTACTGTTCAAAAGTGGTTGTGGCAAAAAACGTCTGAAAAATGAACATAGCCCAAGGAATGATTTTAACTGCTTTTTAGTTCGAGGACTAGGAAAGTTTCTGATAGCATCTAATTTACTGGGATCAGGACGTATGCCCTGTGAATTAATGATATGTCCTAAATATTTTATCTCACTGCAACCAAACTTTGATTTTCTAAGATTGGCTGTGACTCCAGCTTGTGCAAATTTTTCTAAAATTCTTTGAAGTGTGTCAACGTGTTCATTCCAAGACTGTGTAGCTATCAGTATATCATCAACATAGTGTGTGACTGTCCCAACTAAATCATCGCCAAGCACGGTATCCAGGGCTGTAATGAATACCCCAGAACTGACATTCAGTCCGAAAGGTAGAACACAAAACTGATAGATTCGCCCCCCGAACATAAATGCAGTATATTTCCGAGAATCAGGAGTGATACTCACCTGCCAAAATGAATTAGCGAGATCTATTGTGGAAAAATACTTTGCATCTAGAAATTTCTGTAATTGCTCTTCTAAATTTTCGGGTTTTGTGTGAACTGGTAAAATTATTTCATTAATTGCTCGTGCGTCTAACACTAACCTAATGTTTCCATTTGATTTTTTGACAACAAGTAGAGGACTACAATAAGGTGAGGTGGATGGTTCAATGACCTTCCAGTCTAACATTTGTTTTAATTCTTGCCACACAGCAGGTCGTTGAGATAACGGTACGTTATATGTCTTGTGGTAGAAGATCTTGTGAGGCTTAACTTCAATCTTGTGTTGATAACACCTATTCGCTTGGCAAAAACTTGTAAATGTTTGGATAACACTTCCTGTAGTTTTATACGTTCATGTGCACTGAGAGCTGTAGCTTCATTTATCTTATGATCAAGCAATGTTTTCAAGTCCATTAGCTCTGTGTCAAATGAGTGTGTGTGCGTGTCTTGAATGTCATTGTCAAGTACTAACTGAACCTTGTACCCTGTACAGTGTTTGTCATGCTTAAGAGTTCTCCTGTCCAAATCAATAATAATTACACTGCCTCTATCATTTAAAATACATTTACCTTTGGAGAAGTCTATAATGCTGTCCTTCTCGCTCATAATATCTATTCCTAATATGCAATTTGTCACAAGGTTTTGTACAACCAGGAATGGCCATTGTACGGTTCCATTACCTATTTTAATGTTTACAAAAACTTGCTTCGTAACCCTACATGACTTATTACCTAGTGCAGTAGTTATTTTACAGTTTTGGGCAGGAAACTCAGGCACAGGTTCCAATTCACACATCTTTTTATAGAAATTAAAAGACAAAACGCTCACAGCTGCACCTGTATCTAGAATAATAGTAGTTGGAATCCCACCTACTACACCAGTGGTAGATGCTAAAACAATTTCATTTGTGTTTGAACGACATTGTGTACTGTCTTGTAAAAGTTCATCTGATATATTGTTATTGTAGTTGTATCTTATAAATAAAACAGGTAATTTTTGTTTAGAATTATTCGGCATATCATTATTCTGATGTTCAACTGTGGTGCCAAATAACTGATTAACATTGAAGTCGCCCCCCAAGAATTCCTCAGCCACGACCTGGGGCATAGAAGTGACTGTTTCTAGTTTGTTGGATTAGCATTTGTATTAGGTACTGACACAGATTGAGGTTGTGTGTCAGGTGTCATTTCTATTATATTCACATTCGGATATTGCCTATTGTGATCTCCAAACTTTTGCGGTTGTTGTTGCTGTTGCGCATTATAACTTACCTGTCGGTCATAAGGTATGCTCCAATTTTGTCCTGGTGGCTGCTGTGTTAAAGCAGTGTTTGAATGAAAGTACTGATCGTTACGAGTCCAGCCTTGACGCTGTCTTGGTTCGTAGTTATTATTATTATTTCTGTTTCTGTTTGTGTTTTTGTTGTTGCCTGTGTATCCGTTGTTACCGTTGTAGTTATTACCGCGGTGCCTTTTGTATGGATTGCCGCATGAAGTGTTATTACTGTTGTAACTATTGTTTGTATTGGAATACGCGTGTTGATTTTGATTTCCGTATTGAGACGGCATGTGAGTTTGCTGTTTTTGTTGTACCGCGTATCCAACTGTGGGCGCGCCAGAATTGAGTCGGCAAGCCTGCATGTTTTGCATTCCACTAGTGTAAACATTGTGGCTGCTGTTTTGCCGCGCGAAGCGCTGATCTTCAAGTAACATGTCAACCGAATCTAAAGCTGTTAGAAAATAATCTGAATCGTCATCCGGGATATGTAGGAGTTTTTCTTTAATGTTGAAAGGCAATTTGGCCTTCAACGCACGGAGTATATCGCGTGTTGCGACCGGTTCGTCTAAAAAGTGTCCCATGTTCAAGTATTTTTCAAAATATCGGCGTAAGTTGCCATTTTTACTGTTAAAAGTTTCAGGTTCTAGAATTTGTCTTCTGAGTCGCTCCTGGACGGATTGCGACCAGAATTTGTTCAGAAAAGCACGCTCAAACTCAATGTACGTGGTACATACGTCAGCTTGACTGTATGCCCAGACAGCTGCATCACCTTGGATGTAACCGACAATATATGAAATCTTTTTCCGGTCACTCCAAGTGCGTGGAAATGCGTTACTAAAAGATTTAAGAAAAATCACCGGATGAATGGTTCGTTTTTCTGGGATAAAAATCTGAAATTGCCTGTGTTTCATTAAGCTTTCTTCTTCCTTCGCATTGTGATATAGATTTGTTTCACTGTAATTACTGCAATGTTCAGCTGGCGAGTAATTACAATAATGTTGCTGTGGTTTACCATGATAATAGCTTGTATTTGTTTTTGTACATCGTGGTATGTGTTGTAGTCGTGGTGTGTTTTGTTCTTGTGTGTTTGTCGTGTGCGGTATGTGTGTGTCATACTCAAATGTATATTGGTTCCTGAACTGTACATTTTGACTGATATTTTCGTTACATTCAGACTGTGGTCGATCGGTGAATTGTGTCATTGGTCCAGTGACGGATTGTACTGCGTCACTGATCAGCTGTTTGTTATTAGTAATGTATTGCGCTACGGAGTCGTGCACAATTGTTGGTAAATTTTCACGTAGGCATCTATCAAAATGTTTGTCTTTGTTCACTACCCAATCATGAAATTCTTTATTAATGTTTTGAAAATGAGCTGTAGCATCAGATTGTAAGATGTCAGTCAGGTGTTGTTCAACATTGTCAAATTTATTCTGTACGTCAGTAATTCGTTTTTCAAGGTTGTCGTGTACTGAAGGATATGTTTGAATTTGTTCAGTAAGAACTTCACACGTGACATTAAGATTTTTTACTTGTGTCTGTAAAAGTGCTACGTCAGTTGTAGTCCTTTCTTGTGTCGTATTAAGCTGGGAAAATTTAGTACTGAGTTCAGTCATCTGTTTGGTCAGTATGGCGTCTATAAGTTCCACACGTTTACATAAAGTGTCATTACTCGTCTTGAGTGCTATGAGGTCAGATTTAATTTCGTCATTTTGTGTCTGTAAGGTTGCCATGTTTTCGGCGTTCTGTTTCATTATCATTTGTAACATGTCGGCAATGTTTACCGTTTGCAACGTCTGTGCCCCCGCCGCGTCATTAGACGTGACGTCATGCATTAACATGGGCTCTGACTGAGACTTTGAAATTTTTGTGGTGGACGGTCTATTGTCAAAATTTCCGTCAACACTTGCGTCAATGTTTGATAAATCGTCACTACCGGTTGCTGTCGTAAAGTCATTTTCTAACATTTGTCTCTCGTCCGAGTCGGATTGTGTCTGAATAGTACGTCTTTGCTGTTCCATTTTTGCGTATTGATTTCTAGTCATTACCATGCCACACGTGATTTATGTTTCAAGAAAATATTTGACACTGATTTTAAAATGAAATGCAGTTGAGCATGAATCGCTCGTAGCAACAATGGCTGTCCCGTTAATTTAAAAATATAAACTGAATTTGAGATTATTGGTAATGGCTGCTGGCCATGTTACATCATATCGTACTTGTCGGCCATATTGTACACTCGTGTGTTGGTATTGTTGGATACGTTATTGTTTAGGGAAAAGTACTAGGAATGAAATTTGTTACTGAAAACTGTTATGCGCGAAAGAAACACTACAGAATTTACTGAAAAGCTAATACACTGAATTATACGTCTGGTCAAGCCTGCTAATGCAAAGATGCTGCGTCTTACCTTATTTTGCTGGAAGCTTCATTGCGTCTTCCGGCAAAACTTTAGAATTGGAAAATATCTTCAGATTTTCATTATCTCTCATACATTCACGTCCAGGTCCAGAAAGTTGATTTTTGACATGAAACAAAAAGAACAATGTAACAAATGACAAAATAAGAAGTCCGACACGCAGTCGCCAATATAAAATAAATAAAAAATAAAATGGAATAAAATATTAATGATTAATTATTCTGTATGAATGATGATTGGTTGTAATTGGTATTTGCTTATCTGGAACGTGGACGTTTAATTATTCGGTATCAGACGCTTGACAATGGCTATTTGGAAAAGGCAATGTAACTCGTAGTTGACCGTGAAATAAAACTGAAATAATCGGACTTCGTAATTAAATCGTTTCCAAAGACTGCTGCGGTAGGTACGGACTCATGATCTAATCTCAATATTACAATGATTTGCCAGCCATGCCAATACGTCGTACAGAGGTGATTGTCTACTAAACATAAAAAAGTTACACAGTTAGTTAAATCAGATATATTCAATGAAATAGCCTACAGTTCATAATCCTACTTACTTTTATAAATATAAATTCATTACAGAATCGAGTGCCTAGTGTGGTTGCAACTCGCAGTATTCTTCTATAACATGAAAATATGGCGGTGTGCCAGACAATAAAATAAAATACGTGCTTCTCGCACCACTTCTACCTGAGCTCTCCCTCTCTTAATCAAACATAAGAGTAACGTAATTATTCTTTTGTCTTTATCAGCGACACAGCGCTGCAGTTGTGTGCCATAGGCTTTATTTATTAGTCACTGATTATTTATTTAATTAATATTTCGCGTTTCCGCGGAAACTCACGCTCGGCATGCAAATGTGCCTTTATAAGCTGACGATCTTTGAACGGCTAACCAGACTGTCATCAAACAAGTCGTGGCAACCCCGATTAAAGCAACTTCAAAATAGACTACAATGAAATGGGTCCATTCATTTGGGAGTTTTGATGCCTCAGATAGTGAAAGTTATTACAGCCACCTTTTGCGTCGGGGCTAAAAGGTATGCAGAAATAAGTTACAGACAAAAGAACTGGGTTATTTAAGAAAGGAAATCTTGTAATTTATGAGAGAGGTATGTCAGATTTCTTTACGAATTTTCCTCGTGCGGTTCCCTTAACAGTCTATTGCTGTGGCCAAACGGACTGCGAGCACCGGCACCAGACTACGTGCGTGACGTCACTGAGCGGGCGCGCAGGCTTTCGTTTATAGGGGGTGCTGCTAGAGCTCGACCTTACAGAGAACGTTTTTTTATATCCCTCCTTTGGGCAGTAGGTCCCTGGGACGACGGCCGTTTACTATTGTGGCAAAATAAAACAACTACAGAGGTCCTTATGATTTTATTTTATTTTGTTGCAACCAGTTTCAACGCTTCAATGCATCATCTTCAGGCTGTTGATACGGTACAGGTTGATATAATCCCTATATATGTGTCACATCAGTTGCCAGTATTACTGGATGCGCACATAATGTGTCAGCACTCCAACCATCAACTGCTAACAATGTCAGTTGGCAGTTGATGGTTGGAATGCTGACACATTATCTGCATATCCAGTAATACTGGCAACTGATGTGATATATATAGGGATTATATCAACCCGTACCGTATCAATAGCCTGAAGATGACGCACTGATGTGTTGAAACTGGTTGCAACAAAATAAAATAAAATCATAAGGACCTCTGTAGGTGTTTTATTTTGTCACCATAGAGAACAGGTGCTTAATGTTTTCTTGGAGAATGTTGCACGCATGGCGTGGGTTGCTCGCTCTTTCGATTTGAGTCCCACGGAGTACGTCTGGGATGCACTAGGGAGATAGGTTGCATCACATCAGCATCCACCGTCTTTCTCGTTGGCCTCGGCATCCACCAACCACTCTCCAAGGCTGGCGAGCCCAACCACTCTCCATGGCTGGCGAGCAACTCTGCAGGAAGAATGCGAGTTATTTCCTCAACATGAGTTTGAACACATCATTCACAGCATGCTTCGTCGTTGTCTGGCCTGTATTACTGCTAGAGGTGGTTACACCCCTTACTGAGCACATTAACCAGTTTTCGGAATGTGTTTGCAAATCCGTTAAGTTGGAAAAACGAAGAACATTTTTGTCTACCGTTATACATATAGCAGCTATTTACGTTCTATATTCTTTACTTTGTTTCCACTTTACTGTCACCTGTTTACACTGTTTCGTGGCAGAATAAACGCGACCCTGCAAAATTTCGGTTTGTTGCTTTAATTTTGAACACCAGTGCAAATAACGAATTAGGATGATATGTGGAATGTTCCTCCTATGACGCATCACTGCATCGAAAATAGTAACAGTGTGAGGAGTTGTCTGCGAACATGGAGGTCTACGTCGATCAACTCATAACGAGAAGATCCAGCAAACTTCTTGCAGTTTCCCTAGTCAACAGGCGGAGGTTTACTTTCCTCGTGATTTGTAATACTGTCTCGTAGTCCCAGTTGGCTTTCTCTTCCATCGGTCTCAGATTCTGACATGTGCACAACGAACTGTGAATAATCGAATGCCAGGTGGGAATGCGTCAAGGTCACTACAATGAAAGTCTAAGGATGCCCCTTATTTTATTAAAAATAAGGAAACACAAGTTTTTAGAGCCCATCTAGTGCGAGTACTTGAAACTAAATTCGTGGATTGCAGTCTTCGCCTATCGAGCACCATTTCAAGTTCATAAACATCTCCACGCAACTTGCATTCCCATATGAGATCGTACATCCAGATATAGAGTATAAACGTTTATTGGGGCTGAATAATACTTTGACTTAAGGGGCTCCGGAAAGGCTCAAAATCATGAAAAGTTCAATTTTTATTTTTTTGCGTTTTCGGAATCTGCAGACTATTACCTTTTAAAAGATATATAATTTATTCAATTCCGAAGACTACAACTATTTTTAAATTTTTTTTGAAATGTGTTCTACATGGGCGTGACCCACTGTGGCGTTGTTAAACTGCTGACAAATGGTGTTATTATTAACGTCCGTGTTCATCAGGTACATTTTAGTGATGTGAGATAGAGTATGTGTTGTGGCTAACCTGTGATGGTTCAATATATATCGCTGGTGTGATTGTCGATTGTTTCATGTCTATTTACTCTGTCGTTATCTCGAAAATATTCGTAATTAACTCTGTTTCTTGAGTCTCTGTTTTGTTGAAGTATAATAATGAGTAAAAGTAAAGTTATTAGAAATCCTCTGAAGGCTTTTAAGAAAAGGAGAAATGTTGGAAAGCCAAAGGTATGTGTTATTACTGTAAACAATAAAGACGATGAAAATCCCCAACATAGCTTGTGTCCCAAAGAAGAAGACAGTTGGTGTAAATATAACAAAGGATTGCTAACTGGTGAAGTGTACACTCATAAGCATAGTCTGCCTCATGCAATAATGGAGGTGATAAAACCTATTTTCAGAGACTTAGCAGCACCTGAACTGTTGAAAAAGTGTATTCACGGAAAAACTCAAAACCCCAATGAAAGTGTAAATAGTGTTATATGGTCGAGAATCCCCAAGACTGTATTTGTTGGAATAGAAACACTTCAATTTGGTGTGTATGATGCTGTTGCGACTTTCAATGATGGCAACATTGTAAGGTGCAAGGTATTTAGAAATATGGGAATGAAGATAGGTTCTAGCATGGTACGAGCGATGCTTGCTTTAGACAAGGAACGCCTTCGGGCTGTAGACAGGGCTGTAAAGAGTCTAGAAATACAAGCAAGAGTAAACAGGAGGAGGAACAAGAGGAAGCTGGAAGAGGAGTTTGCAGAGGATGAAGATAATCCATCCTATGGACCTGGAATGCACTAAAAAGTTAATCCAATCTTTGTCGCTCGATTCCCAAAACTTTTATTTTCTCATACTAATTACATGTTTTCTAAGGATCTTCCAAACATATTTGTTTCAAACTTTCAGTAAATGTTACACAGTACCTTCTGCATACTTTAACACAGCCTTTTTCCAAAAAACTGTATATTTTTGAATATATAAATAAAAAATTGCAAAAAATGTTGTGAATTTTCATTACAATTGAAAAAAATCATCTTTAATAACTGAACTAAAATTTTGTAAAATCCCTGTGTTAAGTTGTAGCCCATATTCCAATAAATAATCTGTAAGAAGTTCAACTTCCTACCTCAAATACTTTGTGAGGAAAGATGTAATTTATAAGCGTTATTTTAACATTGCAAGTATAGGGCGTTCCGGAGCCCCTTAAGTCGAGTAATACAGAACATCCACTATCAGCAAATACATAGTCTCGGTGTGAAAATTAGTTCTAGACCGCTTGAATACTGGTCGAAGACTAGATGTGCGCTCGCTGCAGTTTTCCACGCCTGCCTTCGTAGGATATGCTTCTGATCGTTCAGTTTAGTCTTCCACTTAATAAAATTTTAATGAAATTTTCTCGGGCTTCCAGCCGCGTCAGGTGGTTAAAATCCCACGAGCTTTCGACCAAGCTCTCCTGCTGGCTGTAACGTCACTAGTGCTCTCTTCCTCACCATATATGGTAATGTTTTCATCTCGCGTCCGTCGCGCCCGTTTCAACCTCGCGTTGGCCGGGTCCCAGGCTGTGCTGAGCTGCAAACCGCCGTCCTTGTTGATGGTGTTTTCAGAGGTTTTTAATCCAATAGCTTCTTTTATGACGCTATCAAAATCCCTTCGTCCTCATAACGGCAGATGTTTCGTCGAATAGAATTCGGTGTCCATTTTCTAAGGCGTGTTCTGCCACGGCTGATTTTTCTGGATAGCGTAGGCGTAAGCACCTTTCGTGTTCCGTCGGGCGTTAGTCTTCCAATGACTGACAACATTACACAAAATTCTAATTAATATTTGAGCTTGATTTCTGGGTTTCTGACATTATCTGTAGGAAGCTGTCAATGTGGAAAATGGCGCCAGTCTAGTTGAAGTGGATATAAACATTTAAATAGTTAATATCAAGGAACAACATTATACGATTACCCCAAGCCTTGCAATGTGAATCAAGGCATTCCTACACTCTTTAGTACCACACGCCCCCTCCTCGCACTTTCGTTCTCACCCTTTGTGATCATTTGTCGTTTCTTGGGTTGGGGAATGCTACCGACCTTAACAGCTTGCTGACTTAGAGGAGCGTGAAACTTTCTGTTCTGTGTGATAAAATATAAGCAAATTTGAGGCATAAGCGCTATTTTCATATGCAAAGAAGAATTTCATTTACTGTTTGTATATTTTAGCAATTCAGAAAAACAGGTTTACAAAAAAATATTGTTGTTGCTGTTGTGGACTTCAGTCCTGAGACTGGTTTGATGAAGCTCTCCCTGCTACTCTATCCTGTGCAAGCTTCTTCATCTCCCAGTAACTACTGCAACCTACATCCTTCCGAATCTGCTTAGTGTATTCATTTCTTGGTCTGCCTCTACGATTTTTACCCTCCACACTGCCCTCCAATACTAAATTGGTTATCCCTTGATGCATCAGAACATGTCCTCCCAATCGATCCCTTCTTCTAGTCAAGTTGTGCCACAAACTTCTCTTCTCCCAAATCCTATTCAATACTTCCTCATTAGTTATGTGATCTACCAATCTAATTTTCAGCATTCTTCTGTAGCATCACATTTCAAAAGCTTCTATTCTCTTCTTGTCCAAACTATTTATCGTCCATATTTCAGTTCCATACATGTCTACACTCCATACAAATACTTTCAGAAACGGCTTCCTGACACTTGAACCAATACTCGATGTTAACAAATTTCTCTTCTTTAGAAACGATTTCCTTGCCATTGCCAGTCTACATTTTATATCCTCTCTCCATCGAACATCATCAGTTAGTTTGCTCACCAAGTTGCAAAACTACTTTACTACTTTAAGTGTCTCATTTCCTAATCTAATTCCCTCAGCATCACCCGAGGCAACTCGACTACATTCGATTACCCTCGTGATGGTTTTGTTGATGTTGATATTATGTTTACAAAAATTGTGTCACGCAGAATAATAAACACATGTATAAATAATTATTTTGCTACAGTATTCAGAAAGATATGAAGTTGAGATCTGTTTCTTTTGGTTTCTGTATGTACACCAATAGTTGCCGGACAGTCAATGCTAAGTTTTTTTTCTTTATTGTTATTTTTAAACCCGTTTACAGGCAGGCCAGCAGCAGCATACTACGCTGCTCTTTGGTCTCAGAGAAACACAAAAGAGACAAATGAAGACAATGTGAGATAAAAATATGGTGGACATATAAACGGAGACAAACACTTTTTAAAATACATGGAGCCGTTCACCGGCGTAGAGTCCAAGATAAAATTTGTTCAGACACTTGGACACATACATAGACGAAAATTGTCACGCGTGAACGTAGGACCACAAAACGATTAACACTGAACCACTTAAGCACAAAACGACGGCACACACAGAAACACGAGGCGTTGATCTCCGGCGCGCGAAAGTTCACTAACTGTGTACGAGTCCGGGGACCTGCCAAGAGAGGAGGAGGGGGGTGGGAGAGGGAGAGGGGAGAGCAGATGCCATGGGCACGGGAGATAGGGGGAAGGGAGGAAGGGGGAGGGGAAGCCCGGGGAAGAGGGGTGGAGGAAGGGGATGGGGGAAAAGGAAAGAGAAGCAAGGGAGGGTGCCGAAAGGAAAGGATACAGGAAAGGGGGGGAGGATCAAAGTTGATAGGAGGGGTAGATGAAGGGGAGGAGGACATCATCAGGGAGGGGGAGCTGGCGGAAGCCACCTTGGGAGAGGGTAAGGAGGGTGGAGAGATGGAGACCGGGTGGGACATGGGAATACAGGCGCGGCAGCGGGCGGAGGTGGGAGAGGATGGGCGAGACAAATGGGTGAGGAGGATCGAGTTTGCGGGAGGTGTACAGGATGTGTATCCTTTCAAGGAAAAGAAGGAGGTGGGGGAACGGAATGAGATCGTACAGGATCTGCGTGGGGGAGGGGAGACGGATGCGATAGGCGAGGCGGAGAGCATGGCGTTCAAGGATTTGCAGGGATTTATAAAATGAAGGGGGGGGGCGGAGATCCAGGCCGGATGGGCGTAACAAAGGATAGGGCGGATGAGGGATTTATAGGTGTGGAGGATGGTGGAGGGGTCCAGACCCCACGTACGGCCGAAAAGGAGCTTGAGGAGACAGAGTCAGGAGTGTGCCTTGGCTTGGATTGTCCGGAGATGGGGGGGTCCAGGAGAGGCGATGGTCGAGGGTGACGCCAACGTACTTGAGGGTGTGGGTGAAGGCGATAGGACGGCCATAGATGGTGGTTTTGCCTACAATGATCGCCTGGGTAACAACTAAAACGGCTTCTGACATCAAATGTAACAATTGTGTTACTAAATGTGGCACTTCTGTCACTAAATGTAACTGGGTTTTCTCTTTCTATGCAAGTCAATTGTCAGGATGAGCATTCTAAAGCATTCTGTCAGGGTGAAAATATTAAATAAATTAACTTTTCTCTCTTAACAACATGTGGGCAGGGTGGGTTCTTCCTTGGCTCGGGTATGAGGTCGAATGAAACATCATTTTACATAAGAATAACTTTTATTGAAGATTTGTACAACTGTATCTTACGGAATATTCTGGTTCGGAGAGCGGCAGCTGTGTCGTTTGTGAAGTCTTCTGCTGCGGCAGCGGCGGCGGCGGCGGCGGCGGCGGCGGCGTCTGATTACGCGTAGCGGTGTGTATCTCGTGTCGCCGTCTCGCCCAGCTGACGGGAGACGCGCAGCGCGAGGTGGCCGGTTTAATTATTGCGAGCGAAGTCGTGCATCGGATGATACCTTGGGTGTGGCGTCCCAGTGTTTCTCTTCTCTATGCGGCCGCGTGTGTTGTGCGTCGACCAGCGGAGCGGCGCGGCGGGGGAAGGCCAGTGTCCCGGACTCGAACCACGGACTCCCGCTTGCCAGTCTTCGGCTGTCAGGTCTTCATCCCAGCTCACAGGTGACCAGACTTCAAATACCTTTTAACTTCTGTCTTCTGGCGCCGCGGCTGCTGCTTGCTATTCCATTACAGCGGCGGACTTGGTGCGTCTGTGCATGATGCAGTCTCTTCTTGCATGACGGTCTTCAGCACCGAAACTGACTGAAAACTTCGTCTTCTTCGTCTCTTCTCTCCGTCTCCGTCTTCGTCTCCGTCTCCGTCTTCATCTGACTTCTGACGAGGGATTGACCTTGAGCAACCACTGGTTGGACGAAGTGGTGAACCGATCAAGATGGGATTGGAGAAGGTGTTGGGAGTGCTGCAGGGTGGGGGCAAGGGCAAGGAAGGCGGTGTCATCGGCAAACTGGAGAAGATGGACGGGGGGTGACGGCGGCGGCATGTCCGCCGTATACAAAAGGTACAGAAGGGGGGAGAGGACGGAGCCTTGGGGCACACCGGCGGAGGGAAAAAAGGTGTAGGAATCCGTGTTATTGACGGTAACATACGAAGGAAGGTGGGAGAGAAAGGAGCCGATCAGACGGACATAGTTAATGGGAAGGGCGAAGGTTTGGAGCTTGAAGAGGAGATAGGATGACATACATGGTCATAAGCCCGTTCGAGGACCAGGGAGAGGAAGATTGCGGAGCGACGGGAATTAAGCTGTTCGGAAAGGAGATGAGTGAGGTGAAGGAGAAGATCGTCGGAAGAGAAGGACGGCCAGAAGCCACACTGGGTAACGGGAAGAAGGCGGTGTTGGCGGAGATACTGGTGGATGCGGCAGGTGAGGATAGATTCAGGACCTTACTGAAGACCGAGGTAAGGCTGATGGGACGGTAGGAGGAGACGGCGGACGGCGGTTTGTTAGGTTTAAGGAACATCAGGATATGGGAGGTTTTCCACAGGTCGGGGTAGTAACCGGTGTACAGGACTACATTGTAGAGCCTGGCCAGAGTGGAGAGGAAAGAGACAGGAGCTTCACGAAGGTGACGGTAGGTGACACGATCGTGACCAGGAGCGGTATTGCGTTTTGTGCAGAGTGTAGCAATGAGATCCTGTGCAGTGATAGGGGCACTAAGTTCCGTGTGTGCAATGTTGTCCAAGTACTGGAAACCAGGTGCGAGGGGAGGGACAGAAGTGGTGTCAGTTTGATCGCGGACATTCGGGAAGAGGGAGCAATCGAACTGCAGATCATCGGGGATGGAAAATACATCAGAGAGGTAGGAGGCAAAGTGATTGGCCTTACTAAGGGTGTCAGGGAAGGGGTGATCATCATGGAGAAGAGGATAGTAGGGGGAGGGTTTAGTTCCGGTAAGGCGATGGAAGGCTGACCAGAACTTGGACGAGTTGATAGGTAGGGTAGCATTTAAACGAGCGCATGTCTGTCGCCAGTCCTGGCGTTTCTTAGCTGCAAGCAAATTACGAATGTATCGCTGGAGTTGCCGGTGGTGTCGTAGTGTGTCCGGGTCACGCGTGTGGAGGAAGGCACGGTAGAGACAGTGGGATTCACAGAGGAGGAGGACGGCCTGTGGGGGTAAGGGAGGATGGTGGGGGTGGATGGCGACAGTAGGGACGTGGGCCTCCACGGCCTCAGACAAGGTCTGCTGGAGAAAGGAGGCAGCATGGGTTACATCGTCAGGGTGGTGGTAGGGGAAGGGGTGGCTATCGACCTGGGTGGAGAGGGTATCCCGGTAGGCATTCCAGTTGGCACAGGAATAGTCATGGACGTACTTAGGGGGAGGGTCATTACCAGGGTCGGGGCGGGGGCGACGACCGTCTGAAACGGTGAGGAGGACAGGGAGATGGTCGCTACCAATAGGCTCCAGGACATCCACCGTTATGCAGCCAAGGAGGTTGGGGGAGGAAAGGATAAAATCGGGAGTGGAGTTGGATTCAGGACGGGTGTGCTGGGGGATGGGGATGAGGTTGCCTTGAAGGGAGGAGAGAAACCGATGTCGCCGCCGTAACTGGGCGGCGGAATGCCTATGGATGTTGAGGTCGGCGGCGATCACGTAGGAGGAGAAGGTACGGTCAATGTGGGAGAGGAAGTCGAAGGGAATAGGGGCGTTAGGGCGGACATAGGTGGTGGTGCAGGTAACGGTAAGGCCGGGGAAGAAGAGACTAAGGATCAGGTGTTCAGTGGGGTCGGGAAGGAGAGGTTGGAGCTGAACGGGGATCTGGCGGTGGTGACCAATGGCAACTCCACCACGCGCAATCGGGAGGGGATTATCGGAATGGTGGAGGAGGTAGGGCGAAGTGTGGATGGTGTGGTGGGGTTGGAGGAAGGTTTCACTGAGGAGGAAGGCATCCACGCGGTGGGTGGCAAGGGTGTGCAGGAAGAGGTTCTTGTTGGCGGGAAGGGAGCGGATATTGTTGAAAAGGATACGGTGCTGTTGCGCCATGACAGGGATTTAGACGAGGGTGTCAAGAGAGGAGAAGGTGAAATGGGCCTGGTTGTTGGAGTAGGTGGTGTACATTTTTAGTTGGAAAACGGAACGGGCGGCGATGGATATCTGTTGGAGGGTGTGGGGGTGCTGAAAAGGATGAACATTCTGAAGGACGATGGTGAGGAATCTGATGATGTCCTCAGCGGTAGGGGGTGGGTGAAGGGAATTGCCGGGAGCGTGGGGGCGTCCAGAGGGCGGATAGGAAGGGTGAGTTCAGGAGTGGTAGGAGGGGGTCGGGTCTTACATTTCTGGGAGTAAGTAGGATGAGGGAGGTTACAGGTATTACAGAAGGGGGGGGACTGGAGATTAGGGCACTGCCATAAAAAGTGGGCTTGCCTACAGTGGGGGCAGGTGGGGGCCTCGCGGCACTCAGATGTCGGGTGTGCATTATACCGCAAGCACCTTTGGCAGTGGAGGGATTGAGGAGGGGAATGGGAAGGGTAAACTTGGTAGCGTTGGTGAAAGAGAAGGGCACCCTCCTTCAGGAGACGGTCGATGGAGGGGGCGTGTTCGCAAAAGACCCGCATAAGGCGGGTGGGGCCGGCTGAGTTATGGATGCAGCGAACCGCACGCACCACCAGATGGGGATGCGCCTTGAGCTCTGCCAACACCTCCTCCTCCGTGGTCGCTGGACTAAGCCGAGTGATCATGGCGGTGAGGGTCGGCGGGCGACGCTGGGGTTGGGGTTGGCGGGAGGGAGGCGGGGAAGGAGCAGGTGTGAGGGAGGCATTAGGGCCAAAGCGGGTGACAGGGATGCGGGAAAGGAGATCTGTGTGGAGGGTAGGGCTGGGGGAGGAGATGAGCGCTGAATCACGGTGAGGAATGAGGAGGGAGATGGGGGCACCAGGAAAATTCTGACGAAGGAAGAGGGTGAGGTTCCGGGCTTCAAGAAGGGAGGGATCAGGATGGGAGAGGAGGTAGCGGTAGGAGGAGGGGGTGGAGGAGGAGGAGGAGGAGGAGGGAGCAGGGACAGGCGGGGAGACATCCATGGCATCATGGGCTGGGGAAGGGGGACGAGGCGGAGCCTTTTTGGGAGTGTGCCACTGGTGTGCTTGATGGCGGCGGAGGAGGTGTGGGGGATGGGAGCGAATGGAATGTGGCGGGGAGTGGCAGGTCCCGGTGCTGGAGTCGGGGCCGGAGACGGTGAGGGCGATGGCAAAGGCGATGGTGAAGACGATGATGATGACGGCGAAGGGGAAGGGGAGAGTTGAGCATGGGCCGTAGCCCGCCGGGCGACCACCATAGCGGGGGCCGCAGAAACGGAAGGAGCAGAGGGAGGGAGTGGAGGGAAGGGATCAGAGGAGGCGCGGGAGGGAGGAGCCGAGGATGGGGCGACAAATAGTGAGGGAGATGGGAGAGTGAGGAGTGGGGGATTGACTGAGGGGGGAGTGATGCGGCACACCATGTGATAGTGGTGGCGGCGGCGGAGGGGGATGTGTATATGATGGCGGTGGTGGTGGCAGTAGTGGTGGTGATGGGGGTCGATATTACGAGAAGGGGAAAAGCACAGGACAGGACAAAGAAGCAAATGAGGAACAGAGAAGGCGACGAGAAACACAGAGTAGAAGGGATGGAGAAACTATGAAGGAGACTGGGGCCGAAGCCCCACTCTGCTGCTGCTGGCGGGGGAGGCGACCTGGCTGGCCGGCCGGTGGGGACGCTATTGCTGCTGCTGCTGCTGCTGGTCGCTGCTGGCTGCTGGACGCTGCTGGCTGCTGGACGCTGCTGGCTGCTGGATGCTGCTGGCTGCTGGACGCTGGCTGGGACCGCTGCTGGACGCTGGCTGCTGGCAGGAACCGCTTCTGGCTGCTGGACGCTGGCTGGGACCGCTGGTGGACGGTGGCTGCAGGCTGCTGGCTGCTGGCAGGAACCGCTGCTGGCTGCTGGCTGGGAGCGCTGCAGGGTGGCTGGCACCTGCAATATACCTAACACTTCGATTAGAACCGAAAGGCCAATCGAAGGGCGGTATCCTTCCGGATTACCGCTGGAGATGTGAAGTGTTATGAACGTCTGCAGTCCCAGTTGCAGGAATGATTGGAGGTTTCAGGTGGGTGATGATTTGTAATGTTTTCATTGCAGACAATATTCTAATGTATCTGTGGAAGAGGTACACTGAGGCAACAAAAGTAATGGGATAGCGATATGCACATACAGGGTGGTCCATTGATCGTGACTGGGTCAAATATCTCATGAAAGAAGCGTCAAACGAAAAACTACAAAGAACAAAACTTGTCTAGCTTGAAGGGGGAAACAGATGGCGCTATGGTTGGCGTGCTAGATGGCGCTGCCATAGGTTAAACGGATATCAACTGCGTTTATTTAAATAGGAACCCCTATTTTTTATTACATATTCGTGTAGTACGTAAAGAAATATGAATGTTTTAGTTGGACCAATTTTTTCGCTTTGTGAAAGATGGCGCTGTAATAGTCACAAAAATATGGCTCACAATTTTAGACGAACAGTTGGTAACAGGTAGGTTTTTTAAATTAAAATACAGAACGTAGGTAGGTTTGAACATTTTATTTCGGTTGTTCCAATATGATGCATGTACCTTTGTGAACATATTATTTCTGAGAACGCATGCTGTTACAGCGTGATTACCTGTAAATACCACATTAATGCAATAAATGCTCAAAATGATGTCCGTCAACCTCAGTGCATTTGGCAATACGTGTAACGACATTCCTCTCAACAGCGAGTAGTTCGCCTTCCGTAATATTCGTACATGCACTGACAATGCGCTGACGCATGTTGTCAGGCGTTGTCGGTGGATAACGATAGCAAATATCCTTCAACTTTCCCCACTGAAAGAAATACGAGGACGTCAGATGCGGTGAATGTGCGGGCCATGGTATTGTGCTTCGACGAGCAATCCATCTGTCATGAAATATGCTATTCAGTATCGCTTCAACCGCATGCGAGCTATGTGCCGGACATCCATCATGTTGGAAGTACATTGCCATTCTGTCATGCAGTGAAACATCTTGTAGTAACATCGGTAGAACATTACGTAGGAAATCAGCATACATTGCACCATTTAGATTTCCATCGATAAAATGGGGGCCAATTATCCTTCCTCCCATAATGCCGCACCATACATTAACCCGCCAAGATAGCTGATGTTTCACTTGTCGCAGCCATCGTGGATTTTCCGTTGCCCAATAGTGCATATTATATGCAGGTTTACGTTACGGCTGTTGGTGAATGACGCTTCGTCGCTAAATAGAACGCGTGCAAAAAATCTGTCATCGTTCCGTAATTTGTCATGTGCCCAGTGGCAGAACTGTACACGACATTCAAAGTCGTCGCCATGCAATTCGTGGTGCACAGAAATATGGTAAGGGTGCAATCGATGTTGATGTAGCATTCTCAACACCGACGCTTTTGAGATTCCCGATTCTCGCGCAATTTGTCTGTAACTGATGTGCGGATTAGCCGCGACAGCAGCTAAAACACCTACTTTTTTTTTTTTTTTTTAAAAAAAATCTTTATTCAAACATTACATTACATTATACATATAACCCACTACCTAACTACATTAGTGGGTCTTATAATGATACAGTTAATGCAGCTGTTTTCTACACTACAGGTACTTTTATTAGTTTTGCACTAGTCTCGCCGCTATGGGATTCTAAGTTTCTTAATCTAAAGCCTACATTCTACCTGCAGCGTTACAAATGTGCCAGTGCTACTATAAACCTACTGGTGTTGGCCCAGCCCACTGAGCTAATCCCAGTGGGCGTGCCCCTGGCACTGGGCTGGCCTTTAACTTGATGTCGCTGCAGTCTACACTAGGTATTATCCTATCTCCTACATCTAATCTAATCTAACTACATGTCATAATTGGTGTGCGGTCAAATCCGGTGTTTTGTACTCCCCTCCCTCCTAGTCCAAGGTAAGGCGGATTCCAGCTGTGAGACGGCTGGCCAGGTCCTCACTTGGCGGTACAGGAAGGGTGCACGAGGTCTAAGTCGGTGAAAGTGTTTGTCTTCTACTGGTGGTTGTCCCTTAAAAAGTTCCTAATTACTTTCTTGGATATTACGTCAGTGAGAGTGTTTAGGATGTTAAAGGTGTTTTCGTGCCTTAGTATGTGGTACGTGTCATTATTCGGTAGTTGTTGTCGTAGATCATGGGCTACATCATCGAAAAGGTGGCACTCGTACACCACATGTTCTGGAGTACCCTGCACGGCACCACAGTCACACGCTGGTGTAGCCTGCTTCCCAAACCGACATAGATATGTTGGGTATGGTCCATGTCCAGTAAGAAAGTGCAGCATTCCTCTTGTAGGTGTGAAAAATGTAAATTTCAACCTTTCTTCTATATCTGGTAACAGTTCATAGGTTCTGCGTCCCGTGTCCTCACTACTCCATTGATTCTGCCAGAGTTCTGTTCCTCTCTTTTTAATGGCATGCTTGTCCCCCACATAGACCCCAAGTATTTCCCTAATTTTTTCCCTATTTTCTTTCTTTGCCCAGTACCAGGCGGCTTGTTCTCGGATTTTTATGTCTAATGGACAAATCCCCATTAATACTAACAACGCTCCTCCTGGTGTAGTCCTGTAAGCCCCTGCTGAACGTAAAAGCATATTACGCTGCACTCTTCTTACGGCCATGGCAGGCATGACCCTCGTGAGTCTGTGTGCCCAGACTCCTGATCCGTATCCTACAATGGAGGTCAGAATGCTATTATGATATAGTTTTATCAGGTTGGGTGGAAGGTGAAATCGCCTATGTCCAATTCCAATGAGGTTATTTAATAAAACCAGTGATTTTTGGGATACGGTGTCAATATGTGATGCAAAGTTCCACCTCTCATCGATGATTACACCCAGGTATCGGGCCTCACGGCGCCGAAGAACTGGCATGCCATTGATTCTTACTGTAGGATTTCTGACCAATTGGCCTTTAAGAAGCAGGTACGTTGATTTGTTGGGCGCTATTGTCATTTTACTTCTGTGGCACCACGATGTAAGCACGTTCACGGCTCTTTCCACTTTCGGTTCTAAATCCTCACGGCTTCGGCCGCCGACCAGCAAGAGGAGGTCGTCTGCGTATGCTATGACCTCTAGCACATCGTCACAGTTCTTTAGGTCTTCGAGTAGAGGCTCCATATTGATGTCCCAAAAGAGAGGTCCTAGGACAGAGCCCTGAGGACATCCTTTGGTTACACTCTTCCTGACCGTGCCGCTAGGGGCCGATAGCCAGACCTCCCTGTCTACACAATAGCTCCTCAGACAGCCGTATAGTAGCCCTGGACAGTTCTTTTCCCGCAGGCGGGAAAAGAGTGAGGGCCACCACAGGTTGTCAAAGGCGCCACTGATGTCTACCATGATGCCGACGACATACTTGTGTGGGGCAGAGCCACAGACCTCGGCAGCCAGGGCGATTGCGTCTGACGCAGAACACCCAGACCGAAACCCGAATTGTCTGTCGCTCATCCCACACAGCATGCGGTGTGCTGTCAGTCTGTGTGCTAGTAGCCTCTCAAAAAGTTTGCCCAGTACGTCCAGCAAGCAGATGGGTCTATAGGACTTGATTTCTGTAGGATCTTTGTCTGGACCCTTTTTGATTATGATTACATTCGCTTTCTTCCAAATAGCTGGGAATTTCCCGAGTTGTAGGCACTCGTTGTACAACTTAGTGAGAGGAGCTACGAGCTGGGGGGCAAGGAATTGTACCACTTCCGCAGTAATGCCGTCCGGGCCAGGAGCTTTTCCCTTTTTAAGGGCCTTTATCTGGGCAGCGACTTCCTCTTCAGAGAAGGGGTAAGTTCTTATGTTGTTATTGTAGTCCCTTTGGTCTTCTCTTCTTATTCCTTTCTGTTCTTGTGTCTCATTTTCCTCCACATCGTCAGGTAACAAGACCCGGAGGAGGGCCTCGGCAGTTTCCTGCCATGTGCCCGTCATCCGGTCCCCGTCCCTGACGGTGGATAGCACCATAGGTGATCTTATTTTCTCTCTTACTAATTTGTATGGGACTCCCCAGGGGTCTGTAGCCAATTGGCTTTTCACGTAGTTTTCCCAACTTCTGAGTCTGACAGCCCTGAGCTCCTGTTGGAATTGATCCTTGCTCTCTCTGTAGATTTGTAGCCATCTTTGTTTCTCTCTCCAGACGACACTCCGCTGGTAGTACCTCCTTGCCCTCCTTACAGCCTGGCGCATCTGTTCTAATTCTGCCGACCATGGCGTGGGGGTGGCCGCAACGGCTCTCCTCCTGGTTGGTACAGCGGCTCGCACCGCCCTGGTGATCGCTTGTACCAGTTCTTCGGCGTACTCGTCCACGTTTTCATCACCATCCAGCAATGTCGGAATGTTGCACTCTTCCGCGAGACGGTCCCAGTTGGCTTTATTGTAATTAAGCTGCAGTTCCCACCCCATGTCCCAGTGGCACTCCCTTTCCCCAATGTTGAAAGAGATTAAGTTATGATCACTGGTGGTTGCTCTGTCCCACACTTTCCAATTATTGATTTTTGTGATGAGGTTAGGTGTTACCAATGTAACATCTATATTTGTGCCATCTCCCCCGCCGCCTGTGTAGGTGGGGGGGTTCCCTTGTTGGTTTGCAACCACCAGTTGTAATGCCATTATCGTCTCTTCGGCTTTTAGGCCTCGATCATCGTGAGTGCCACTGAACCAAAGGGGGGACTTCGCGTTTATGTCAGCCGTCACTATCATCCTGCGTCCCCGCAGTGCCGTGGTAACCAGAGTGAGTGTCTCTAAAAATTCATCTATTTCTCGCCCATATTGGAAGTATATGTTGGAGATGTAGATCACTCCTGTCGATGTTTGCAGTTCCACGACATTGCAGTGTTCGCTTGAGAACTGCGCAAGGACCGTGGCCCTGAATGATCTGTTAGTGATTACTATTGCAGCTTTTGGTTCTGCTCCGGTGTATATTATTTGCCAGTTGGCTGCCATGTATGGGATCCGTCCCGCTTGGGAGTACGGTTCCTGCAAACAGAGTACATCTAGACTCTTCTCTTCCACCTCCCTCCGAAGTTCCTGCAAGACTAGTTTACTGTTGTGTGCGTTTATCTGACCCACGTTTAGTTGGTTCACGTGGGAAGTATGTGTGAATGTGTGATTCTGGCCAATTTCTGGACCAGTCGTGAGCTATTCTGCCATTGGTTATTACTGCTTGATAATATAGTTCCTCTATGTTAAATATCTCATTGCGTCTTTCAAAAACCTTTTTGACTAGATCTCGCAGGGCTCCGAAGTCGGTGGGGAGATTCATTGTCTTAAGCTGGATTCTGTCCACAGCCTCCATTACTGGAAAGGTGACATCTCTGCCATATTCATGGCCGACACGTACCACATGTCTTAAAGCCGTAGTGAGGATTGCCGGCTCCTCCAATCTGGAGAGTTGCAGTGCGTGCTCCAGGTTGGGGTATATTCGTTGGGGGTCTATTCCCGTTTCTCTCTGGGTTGGTGAGTCAGAGGATGAGTTTGTGCTGGTCACTTCATTGTGCTGGACTTTTTCGGTATTTACCGATTCTTTGCTGTGTGGAAGCGAACTCCCAGGCACAGGATGCCTTCGTGGCCGAGAAAGTTCTTGATTCGACCCAGGTCCCCAGCAGGGAGGAGAGGGAGCTTCTTCTTCACACGGATCTGTTTGTATACATATATCTTTCATTATGATAACCGTGGATCTTGGTTGCGTGATTTTTTGTAAAAATTGTTTAAATTTGCTTTCCCTCAGAGCGTCCCTCAGCCTCTTGCTTGGGGATTTCCTTTTAGGCTTCCTGAGTTCAATTATGGCCTCAGCCATAGTCAATACGGGAGATTAGCCTTTGTTCCAACATCCTGTACGTTGGGCAGTTCCTTCCGGTGGTGTTGCATGGTTTCCTTCCTCTTTTTACACATGGGATGCAGGTTACGTTTTTGTTACAGTTTTTCCTTGTGTGTTCTTCTGCCCCACACCTGGAGCAGGCCGGCTTCCTTTCGCAATGCTTATGGACATGGTCCAGGTCACCACAATTGTACCGAGCGAGGTGGCGCAGTGGTTAGACACTGGACTCGCATTCGGGAGGACGACGGTTCAATCCCGCGTCCGGCCATCCAGATTTAGGTTTTCCGTGATTTCCCTAAATCACTCCAGGCAAATGCCGGGATGGTTCCTCTGAAAGGGCACGGCCGACTTCCTTCCCCATCCTTCCCTAATCCGATGAGACCGATGACCACGCTGTCTGGTCTCCTTCCCCAAAACCAACCAACCAACCAACCACAATTGTGACATCGGGGGACTACTAAGTAGTCTCTGACGTTAATTGCATGAAACCCTATATATACTTTGCCCATAGCGGTGAGTTTGCGCCACATCTTACCGGAGACCTCGGCGACGTGATGGACAACATCTCGCTCCCGAGGCCCGGTTTTAAAACGCAGCTTAAATTCATTCTTAAAAGTTTCCCATTCACTCTCGTCAAAATTCTGATTGTATAGGGTTTCGTATATGTCACTTTCGGTCAAGCCTACAGGTACATCGTATAGAATTACTAATGGATTTCTCTTTTTAAGCGGTTCACATTTGACTGCCTTCTTTAGTTTTGTGTTATTTAATATCTTATCTCTATCTTCCTCTGTGGCAAGATCCACAATTACCACATTTTTTGTAGCTTTCACTTTGTTAACTTTGATTTTGTCTCTAGCCGGGTCAATGGTGGTTGTAAAAATCTCCTGGACTTTTTTAATGGTCTGTCCAGGTAGCGGTCTTAAGAAGACTGCCGTGTCTGGTTTCTTTGAAACCTTGGCAATCGTTTCTTTTGTGGTTTGGGCCTTTGTGGTGGTTTGCGCCACCACTCCAGCCCATGTCTTGGTCGGTTGTTGTCTTAATCTGGCGTTCTCCTTCTCAAGTTCTTCGATACGCCCTTCGAGCTTTGCGTGTGCTATGGCCCAGGCAGCGAGCTCATTCTTTATTGCCAGGACCGCAGCCTGGCTGATTTTCCCGTTTTTGACACTGGAGTCTAGGATCTGACTTATTCGACAGTGTCTTTCATATACATTTTCATCTTCGCGTCCCGCTTCCTCTTGTGAGGTAGGGACAGTGGACATACTCGCCCTCGATAACGCACTAGAATCACTCGTCTCTTGTTCTGCCATGTTGTCGACGAGTGAAAGAAGGTTGGGAGCCCGTCTCTTACCCCGGACCGGCTCCTCTGGCATGGGGGGGGACTGTTGCAGCTCGCCCACCGACCTCGCCCCTAGGTCAAGGGCACTCCAGAGCTGCGGGTTCAACGCGCCGTTGCCAGCGCACTGGTCCCCGTCGAAGGCCCCGTCGTCGACGATTTCACGCGACGCTCCTCGGCAAGTGCACCCCGCACTCCGGAGAGGCGGATGCACCTCTCGCCCTTCGCCGCCTACTAGCCCAAGTTTCCACCAGAAGGCCAAGGACCCACTCCTACTCAGGTGGTGGGTCGGTCCCCCAGTCGTTCGGCGGTCTGGGCCCATCTAACCTGGCCCAGGCGATGTCACCACCTCCTGGGTTTGGCAGAACACGCCCCGGTTACCCAGGGGCGCGGCGAAGCACCCTTGCCGACTCGCGCCGCGATCCCACGCCGACAAACGAGGTCGCCGGCATGCAGAGCACCTGCTGGTCTGTGCCCTGCGAACAGAAAGGGACTGATGTTCGGTCCCTCGACACAGCTCCCCCTGTGCCACGCACCCTTCGCTTTCGCATCGGGTTGGGTCGCAGCTCTCCCTTTTGTCGCAAGGCAGAATGCCAAGCTTGACATCTGGCACCACGGGAAGGCGGAAAGAGCCACTTGGGAAGGAGAGGCTATAAGAGACGCATCACTTCCCCTGTGAGGACTGCCACGGCACACCCGACTGAAAAGCGATACGCCCCAGTGCGAGCTTCCGTGCCTTACGGCGCGCCGGCAACGGGCGGGCCCGCGCCGAAACGCGCCGTCAAGTGACTGACCTCACGCCAGACTAAACACCTACTTGAGCATCATCATTTGTTGCAGGTCGTGGTTGACGTTTCACATGTGGCTGAACACATCCTGTTTCCTTAAATAACTTAACTATCCGGCGAACGGTCCGGACACTTGGATGATGTCGTCCAGGATACCGAGCAGCATACATAGCACACTCCCGTTGGGCATTTTGATCGCAATAGCCATACATCAACACGGTATCGACATTTTCCGCTATTGGTAAACGGTCCATTTTAACACGGGTAATGTATCACGAAGCAAATACCGTCCGCACTGGCGGAATGTTACGTGATATCACCTACTTATATGTTTGTGACTATTACAGCGCCATCTACCACAAAGCGAAAAAAGTGGTCCAACTAAAACATTCATATTTCTTTACGTACTACACGAATATGTAATAAAAATGGGTGTTCCTATTTAAAAATACGCAGTTGATATCCGTTTGACCTGTCAGCGCCATCTAGCAGGCCAACCATAGCTCCATCTGGTTTCCCCCTCCAAGCTAGACGAGTTTCGTTCTTTGTAGTTTTTTCGTTTGATGCTTATTTCGTGAGGTTTTTGGCCCGATCACTATAAATTGACCACCCTGTATACTGATGGCGGTAGTTTAACGTACATACGGCATAAAAGAGCAGTGCATAGGCGGAGCTGTCATTTGTACTCGGGTAATTCATTTGAAAAGGTTTCTGATGTGATTATGGCCTCACGATGAGAATTAAAAGACTTTGAACGCAGAATGGTAGCTGGAGTTACGTACTATTCAAGAAATCGTTAAGGAATTCAATATTCAGAGTTCCACAGTGTCAAGAATGTGCCGAGAATATCAAATTTAGGCATTAGCTCTCACCACAGACAACACAGTAGCCGACGTCCCTCACTTAATGACTCAGAACAGCGGAGTTTGCGTAGAGTTGTCAGTGCTAACAGACAAGCAACACTGCACGAAGTAACCGCAGAAACCACTCTAAGACGTACGTCGTTGGACATACGACGAACTTATACGTTAGGACAGCGCGGCGAAATGTGTCGTTTGTAAGCTATGGCGGCAGACGACCGACTGCCTTTGCTAACAGCGCGACAGAGCCTGCGCCGGCTCTCCTGTACTCGTGACCGCATCGGTTGGACAATAGGCCGCTGGAAAGGCCTGGCCTGGTGAGACGAGAGTCGATTTCAGTTGGTAAGAGCCGATGCTGCGGATCAAGTGTGGCGCAGCTCTCGAAGCTATGGACCAAAGTTGTCAAAAAGACATTGTGCAACCTGGTGGTAGCTCCATAATGGAGTCGGCTATGTTTACACGGAATAGGCTGGGTTCTCTGGTCTAACTCAACCGATCATTGACTGGAAACTGATATGTTCGGCTACTTGGAGACCATCTGCAGCCATTCATGGACATGTTCCCAAACAACGGTGGAATTTTTACTGGTGTTAACGCGCCATTTCAACAGGCCACAATTGCTCGCAGTTGGTTTGAAAAACAATCTGAACAGTTCGAGCGAATGATTTGGCTACCCAGATCGACATGAATCCCATCGAATATTTATGAGACATAATCGAGACGTCAGTTTGTGCAAACAGTGCACCACCGGTGAGACTTTCACGATTATGGACGGTTATAAGGGTAGCACGGCTCAATATTTCTGCAGGGGACTTCCAATGACTTGTTGAGTTCGTGCTTCACCGAGTTGCTGCACTATGCCGGGCAAACTGAGGCCCGACAAGGTGTTACTACAACTTTTGTCACCACAGTGTATAAGAACAGAGCTTCGTCGAGGCAACGGGACGAGTTGCACTGTAAGTAGGCTGTTTAGGTTTTTTTTATTGGTAACGCCACCTCTGTATGAAAATCACTGGCTGTGCTGTGTGCAGCCTGTGGCTGCTTTGCATTGTTGTAATACTCGCCATTGTAGTGTTAGGCAGCTGGCTGTGAACAGCGCATAGCGTTGGGCAGTTGGAGGTGGGCCGCCAGCAGTGGTGGATGTGGGGAGAGAGATGGCGGAGGTTTGTAATTTGTCATGCTGCTATATATATTATGACTATTGAGGTAAATACATTGGTTGTTCTCTATTAATATCTTTCATTTGCTAACTATCCCTATCAGTAGTTAGTGCCTTCCGTAATTTGAATCTTTTATTTAGCTGGCAGTAGTGGCGCTCGCAGTATTGCAGTAGCTTGAGTAGCGAAGATTTTTGTGAGGTAAGTGATTTGTGAAACGTATAGGTTAATGTTAGTCAGGGCCATTCTTTTGTAGGGATTTTTTTGAAAGTCAGATTGCGTTGCGCTAAAAAAAATATTGTGTGTCAGTTTAAGCACAGTCCTGTATAAATTTTTAAAAGGGGACGTTTCATATGTCGACCCTTAGCCGAGGATACCTCACTGGAATCTTCTGATTTTTTTTTTGTAGTTTGTGTAATTAGTGTAGATTTTGTTTATTGCTAGCGCGTAATTGTAGAGAAAATCTCCTGTGTAGTTGCAGTCTTTCATTGTTGTACAGTAAAACAGTTGTGGCATGCATGTAGATTTGCACCAAGTATTTCGCAGCTGCAATTAACTAGATATTATTTTCAGTGTCATGTTAATGTGTTTTCTTATTTTTGCTCTTCAAATTGTGTTTTTCTGTGTTGTCGTGTGAAATATTGTGACAATAATGGCGTGTGAAAAACGTAACACTAGGCTCCAAAGTAAACTGAGAAATGACAGCGAAGACGAAAGCAGTGTGTTAGCGCCACCGAGTAATGAATTAACTGATGTTCAAAGTAATAATTTGGTAATTGTGCATAGGGAAATGGAGCGGGCGGCAAACAATGGCGTAGACAGTGAAACAGTTAGTGAGCAGGGAAGCATTATCGATCGGTCAGTCGGCAACAGCTCGCCTCAGGAATCCGAAATGACAGGACACAATTTCGCAAATACTGTAGATTCAGGTTCTGGGTCATCACCGTTTTCTCAAATGGGTCAAGACACATTTTCTGCTTGTCAAAATGTGAATGTTGCCGGTGAAAATGCACTGCCAAAAAGCATAGAGAAACAGATTCCAGACACTAATACATTATTATTGCAATTAATGCAACAAATGGAACAAAATCAGAGACAAACACAGCAACAGTTAGACACAATGGAACAAAATCAGAGACAAACACAGCAAAAGCTTCAAAAGTTAGACTCATTGGAACAAACTCTTGAACAAACACGTGAAGATTTAACTACTGAGTTACATAACATTGAATCGAAATGTCAAAAAGTCTGTAATGACGTAAAAACACAAATTTGTGAGCACTTCCAACCTATTTTTTCGCGGCATGAAAATGCATTACAGAATCACGAAGCAGCCATAAAAGAACTGCAAACTACTGTTCACGAAAATCATGAGACCTTGCAAGCTAAATTTGACTCAGTTGCATCTACCGATTCGGTTACGCAACTTGCAAAAACTCAGGAAAACTTAAAGGACACAGTAGATACTCTAAAACTTGGTTCAGAAAAACACACTGAGGAAATGTGTTCACTATCGGAGAAAGTAGCCGAACTTTCGGATCAGTTCACTAACTTATCTACGAAGGTAGATGATAATCTGAATGACACAAAACCAGTAGTCTTTAATGACACAGAAGAGAGCGAACAAATTAGGAAACTGAAACAAAATCTGAATCAAATTAATACGCAACACCAAAGAGAAATCCGCGAAGTACAAGATCAGCTGACACAGGTAATACAAGAATTACATATTTCAGAGGACACTCGCGCCCCAACACGGGAAGAGGGACATAGAAATACGGAACAGCCACAAAATAATAACACAGCGCATTTCGGAAATTATGAAAGAAATTGGCAAGGTGCACCGAATTTTGAAGTGGAACCGCCGAAACGACGTAACAATGACCGATATGCGACTCGCCGACATGATGATTTTGACTATAAGCTGTTCATTACTAGACGTAAATTCAAAACATTTAAGAATTCTGGCAACGACATTCATCCACAAGCATGGCTTCATCAATTCTCTCATTGTTTTCCTCCCAACTGGTCATTAGAACACAGATTAGAATTTATGTGCGGCTACTTGGAGAATGAACCAGCTGTAAGAATGCGATCGGTCATTCACGATTGTCACAGTGAAGGAGATTTTTATCATGCCTTCCTCTCAGCATATTGGTCTCAAGCCACACAAGACCGAGTAAAACATAGCATCATAATGATGAAACATTTCGAACAATCTGAATTCTCCAGTCTTGTGAAATATTTTGAAGACATGTTGCATAAGAATCAGTACCTGTCAAACCCATACAGCCCCTCAGAACTCATCCGCATTTGCTTAATCAAGTTACCTGAACATTTACGGCATATTATTTTAGCAGGACGTTGCAAAGACGACATTGAAGCTTTTCAGGGACTGTTACAAGAACTCGAAATTGACACTGACAATCGCGGAACGCGAGAACAGGAACACAACAATTACAGGTCACATCTGTCACAATTCCGCGATGACAGAAATAATACACGACAAGGCTATTCTTATAACATAAATCGTGACCAAAACAGACACCACCCGTATGACAACCGTTGACAGAGTAGTAATAATTACAGGGAAAGATCACCTCTCCGCGGTAATGACTATTACAGAGACAATCAGAGAAACAGACAATATGGGAACCAAAACAATTATTATTACGAGAGACAGAATAACTTTAGACGCAACAGTTCGGCGCACAGTTACGATTCAGGGAGAAATTCTCCACCACGTGACGGACAAGGAAGAAACTACGGAACCTACCGACATGACGACAGACGATATAATCATAACGACAGACCTGAATTTCATCAGAACTGGCGGGATTCAAACAGAGCAGGGCACTTTCGACAATGTGAATTTGTAGAAGTTAGGTCTCCAAATCCCAATAACGACGCGCGCCAACAAAGAGACAGACAATGACTCGCACAGCAGGCAGCCGCGTGCGCCCGCTGGCTCCGAGAAAAATAACATAAGACGCTAGCCTTGAGAAAAATTTTAGCATTCTTTACCGATGTATACAACATGATAATTGCTTTGAAGTTGAAACTCTGCGTTCTAGGAAGAGCGAAGGTTTACACCACATTTCACACGTAAAATCATTTATTGAGAGATAATGTGCTTTTTTAACTTGAGATTTTAATGCAACATTTTGGTTTACTTGAAAATACATTCTGGATTTAAAGGACTTTCCTGAGATACCAGATGACACAGTGGTTAGTTTATGTGACAGCTACACGGTTTTATCACGACGCTACTAATGAGTGACAATTTACAATGTTGCTTTTGCGGTGTATCTGTTTTATATCTGCACAGTTTTCTGAATTCTTCTGGAAAAAAAAACCATGCTTTAGTAGTAACTTTTGTGGTACAGCAACAATGAGACAGCCTTTTTCGTGGCACAACAATACGTTACAGTACAGTACTTTCTTCATCACAACAATAAGCGTAATAACTACGATATCTATACACAAAGCATTTCACTTTTGTTTATCATGAGGTAAGTACATTGACTTCTGCAGAACTTAGCTTTCGGAGGACGATAACTACGACACTTCCACAGAGATTATCTTACAACAAGACGCACAGTTTAGCGCTACAGTACACGTATTTGAGTGATTAATTTTGTGCTTAAAACATTTATTTTTTTTAAGATATTTGAAGTGCAATGATACAAGGGTTTTCCGTGATACATTTCATTCCATTGCTGTAATCTGTAACACCTGAGGGTATAATTACATTAATCCTCAGGGGGGTACACACTTACTTTGTGTATCATGTGTTTGGCAAGCACAAGGAGCCCTAGCTAATATGGTATTTGCTTATACAACTTTACACATCGGTACCATATTTCTCTAACACAGAATTACACAGCTATCTGATTATTTGACAGAGAAACAAACATTCTTTTTACTACGTCAGTGACAGATGTTAAGTAATTACACAGTTGGATAGTTTCACACTTATGAAATTATATTTTGTCTGTACTTTGTAAACTGTTCATATTTTTTCGGAACCATTGTGATACTATGAGAGCTTTGAAAGATGTATTTGGTAAGGGAGCATGATTTTAAAGTACGTTTGAGGTAGATAACACTTTTGAAATGAGCAGAGAATTCTTTTTAGGTTTTGAAATTATTGGAGGAAGCTACGACGATTTTGAGAGTTGACTGAGGTGTTATGATGTTATTTTTACGACGACGATGTGTATTATGCTGCTGAGGTATGTTTACGGTCAAGAAGCTGATGCTATATGAGGAATTTGATTATGCTACATGTCTGTTATGAGGAAATATTGAAGAAGTGTCGACGAATATGTATATGTGTAATAAGGTAAGGAGTAATGAATTAGGGACTCTGCTTTGTGGAAAAGGATGTTGGAAACCAAGAATCGTATTTTAGAATTATGAAATGTGTGTAAATGCGTGAATGTATCACAATGCCGGCGAAAATTTTTTGGACACTGTTATATTCATAAGATTTTGTTTCTACACATTTGTAACCAAATTCTCAACCTGTGAATTTTTTTTTATATGAGACTGTCACTGTAGTGAAAACTGCTGTCGTAAATATTTCGGTATGAAAGGTAAGTGACCGTGACGTAATTCGTTGTGAGCGGCCAGGTGTGCCAGCCGCCTTGAGAAAAAGCCAGTATTGCGAGCCCTTGTCAGCGGCACAGATAGAAATAAAAAAGGGAGGCCATTATCCTCGCTATTGACGTTCCTTTGTAGAAAGCATCGTAAATACGACACGCTAATAATAACTTGGAAACATTTTTACATCTGCACACCTGATTCTGACAAGCGTCTTTCTACGACAGTTGAGAGAATTTCTACTAACTTATGAAATGTCACATGACTATTGAATGATATTTTTATGCTTTGGTTTGCGTAATTGCTTATTTCATTTAATATCTAGTTTCTAGCTGCACTGCAGCATTGGTAAAAATAAAATTTTATAGATGTATTAATGTAAATATTTTCTGTCTACAGATCGAGTAAATAATAATTTTTTTTAAAAAAAATGAGGGAGCACAAAAAGACATTTACCTTCACAGGAACTGCATACATAATTTTCTTTTCTAGTACTTAGTAATCTTTTGTAGAATTAGTTTTTGTGGTGCACCACTTTAATTACATAGACATTAAGATGTGAATATACATTTCCCTTGTCTGCATTGTTATCGTTAGTGTACTATTTTTTGTGCTTGAGCTATGTCATGTTTAGGTATTTCATTTTCTGCTGCTGTTTGCCAGGCATAGTGTTGTTGAATTTGAATTTGTGTTACTCTGCTAAGCCAGATTTATTTTTCTTGTTTGCTGCGCTTTGCCTCATATTAGTTGTAATGTGAATTGCTTTGTAATTTAGATTTACTGTAGCTTGCTTTGCCAGCTTGAAATTTTTGTTATTGATGTTTGTGTTACTTGATTTGTGCTGCTGCATTGCCTCGTTCCTTAGTTTAGTATCTGAGCTCAGTAGATTTAAGTTAGCTTAAGAGGGGGTAGACTATATAAGAGACTGCGTTGCGATGAATTGGAAGAAATGCATTGAGAAGTCATACGAAAAAAGTACAGAAAGCAGGTATAGGTAGGATTTTCTTGGAAATAAATAATGAGGTAAGAAATATGTGAAATAAATACAGAAAGCATGCTTGGATAGGATTTTTTTTGGTGGAAGCAAAGGTTGAAATAAGATGAAAGATCTATGGAATGAAGTTTTAGGTTGGACTGCAGTACCAAAAGTTACACTGAAAACGAACCCTGTCCTTTCCATTGTGTTATCCCCCTATGTGTTTGTGAACCCTTGTGTATTTGTTTTCTTCCTGTCTCTGTGTAGTTTCATAGAATTTTTTTTCTAATACTATTCACTATGATGAGGAATACTGTTATCCTCAAATATAATTTGCATTAATAATATGTTATTTATCTTGTAAATATGCTTAGACATTATTTATTCTGTTTTGTTTTAATGCTCATGTGTGAAGTTGATATTCCAAAAGTTATTCTGATCTTTCATGTATGTACTTATGTCATAATTCCTGTGACACTGATGTATATGTTATTTCGATTCTTTTGTAAAGCCTGTATTACAAATGTTCTCTGTATTGTTATGTTCTTTAATGATGTATTTTGTACCTTTGTAATTGTATTCTCATGTTATAAAATTGTAATTGTCACCAGTTTATCATATTATTAACTTGTAAGTTACATTTCACTGCACACGTTTCTGTTGGTCATAGTATATGGACAATATGTGAGAAGTAGGGACTGTTAGTGTTTGCAAGTGTGTTAATAATTCAGCAAGGGACTGGTTAACAGCATTGCTGGTTCTAACGACAATTCCAAAAACTTTGTGAGTGCACAAGTGGTGGTTATGGACTTGCTATATTATCCGCAAGACTCTTCAATGGTGATTGTGCACCTGCACAGTCACAACAGATGGCTGCTGGCCATCTCTACAAGGACTGCAGTGGGTCTGCATCTCTGGTGGCCCACCAGTACCATTATCTCTACAAGGACTACAGTGGGTCTGCGTCTTTGCTGACTCATCAGTACCATTATCTCTACAAGGACTACAGTGGGTCTGCGTCTTTGCTGACTCACCAGTACCATTATTTCTACAAGGACTGCAGTGGGTCTGCACCTCTGGTGGCCCACCAATACCGTAATCTCTACCAGGACTACAGTGGGTCTGCTCTGTGATGACCTACCCACAAATACTCTTCAAAACTTCGACTGACTCCGCTGTGGGTTTGCTCTGTTGTGGCCCATTACCTGTCAGCATGTCACGAGTCAGCACTGTCTTTCCATTGGAAGGACAACGCTACTTCTTCAAGACTGCATGGAAATCCACTACTTCCGTGTGCATTTTCTTTTACTGCTCAGACTTTGAGAAAAACACTGCAATGTGATGAATGATCAGGACTGTCTTTATGGACTGTGAGAAAATTTTAGCTTTTCACCAACATTGTATCAATAAGTGTGTGCATTTGATTTCTTTGTTATTGTAATTGTGAAAAAAATTTTAACAAATATGTATTGGCCAGTGCCCAAAAAAATTTGTAAAAGTTTTTGTGGGGAGCATGGGGGCTATGTAAGTAGGCTGTTTAGGTTTTTTTATTGGTAACGCCACCTCTGTATGAAAATCACTGGCTGTGCTGTGTGCAGCCTGTGGCTGCTTTGTATTGTTGTAATACTCGCCATTGTAGTGTTAGGCAGCTGGCTGTGAACAGCGCATAGCGTTGGGCAGTTGGAGGTGGGCCGCCAGCAGTGGTGGATGTGGGGAGAGAGATGGCGGAGGTTTGTAATTTGTCATGCTGCTATATATATTATGACTATTGAGGTAAATACATTGGTTGTTCTCTATTAATATCTTTCATTTGCTAACTATCCCTATCAGTAGTTAGTGCCTTCCGTAATTTGAATCTTTTATTTAGCTGGCAGTAGTGGCGCTCGCAGTATTGCAGTAGCTTGAGTAGCGAAGATTTTTGTGAGGTAAGTGATTTGTGAAACGTACTGCGTGTAGCGCGACCCTGACCTTTGAGAGGGGGGTTATTCTCCACCCTATATCAGAGGTCGAAAAAATTCGCATCCAAGATCGTCACAGAATCGTCGGATCCTCTGGTTGAAGCCTTCCATTTGGCTCTAAAGCAGAGTTATGAGAACTGCCTTCACCAAAGCAGCCAGATTCCCATAGGTACAGAGATGAACCCAGGTGGCAGACATCATTCATGCCGACAAGAGCCGTGTTTTGCAGTCGGGTGCACCTGCTGTGAGAGCACCGCCGAAAAACCGTTCGGCGTGTACTACGAACGCCATATAGTGGCTTTAGTGACAGTTATGGACTTGACCCAACTTAAAAGGAATCATTTCCGTATACTTGTGATTTCTTTGTGTAGTAATAAAGGCAGGGCTTCTTTGCCAGGTATGGATCTAATGAACATGGTATGTACTTGTCTTCTTTAAATATCTGATATGAACTACCAGGATAACTATATAGATACCCAGCCATGGTGCAACTTTGAACTATTCACATGGAAAAAATCATCGCCAGATGTGAAAGAGGGGATAAGTGACGGAAAAAATGAGACGATCGCTTGGGGATCAGGTGCTGAACGTTTGGACTGGCAGTATGCCACTTTTCCACTGAACCTGTTTTCGTCTTTTATTGTTTACCTTTTGTACCTATCTACCTTTTTTTCTAATCGGGCCTTCATACCACCGCTCTCAATCCGTACTTTTACTCTCCAGTTATTCCATTGTCGGCAGGCTTCTCCAGTATACCGGTACTGTAGTTTTAGCATGTTCTACTAGTACTTTTCCTTTCAATTATTTGGGATCCTTTAGAAAGTGATTAATAAAAAAGGAGTACTTCTTGGTAAAGTAAAGGGATTTCAAAGTATCCTGAAGAATTTAAATCCTTCTTCGTTTTGGACTTACAACTTTGTCTCAAACTGCAATAAAAATTTCTCTTTTTCATACAAGATAAAGTAAAATGTTCTTTTCTTCCATTAAGACAAACGATAATTTGTAAAGTGCAAAAAGTTAAAATTGGAAGAAAGTATAAAATCACATCTTCTTGCGGAATTTAGTATGAAGCTAACACTTTTTGTTAAGAACTTAGTGCAACTGATTAAAACTTTAAAAGAATGAAGACTTTAAATCATAGCTGAGTGCTCGTATTTTAATCTGTGTATAAGTCAGCCTCCGAGTCACATCTCATTATGCATTAGGGCTGTGTAATTCGAACACACTTTTCCGGTGACTCTGTAATTGAAGCTTATCGCTTTGATCTTAAATCTCAGTTTTTGTTGTTTATGTCACACACCGCCACAATGGTGAAGAGCTAAAATAAAAAACAAAGAATTGCTTTGGAGCAAAAAGCAAAAACGAAAAACAGAAACAGACAGCCTCCAATACCGGGAAATCTATTTGGAAGTTCAGACTGAAACGTCAGCTTCTGCGGAAATAATTACTGGAACAGCTTTCCTCGCCTCACTCGTTAGGAGCACTGCTGTAAAACTACTATGAAAGCCTTCTGTCTCTGTGTGATGAGTGCTTTGTAACGGGATGAAAAAATGCTGTGGCAGGATGGATGGGGAGGGGAGCTCAGCTGCTGACCGAGTTACGCCTTTCAGCAGAGGCGGAAATTCGTTCTTTGTTGTCAGAGAACACAACTGAATCTGATGACTGCGCTCCATACGCTGTTGGAGGAATTCCTAGGATTACAAAGACACAAACGACTCAGTCTTCCTCGATGAACGAACTGCGGAAGTAAAAAGACCTCCCATACAACCTTCAAAATAGATTTCACCTCAAATAATTTTTGTTTTAGACGTCTTAAATAAACATATAATCTGTGGAACAATTACATAAAATAATGCAAATAGCTGAATTCTTATAGCATTGTTAGCTGGCACATCCTGAGGCACTGTTCGGAACCGCGCGAATGCTACGGTCGCAGGTTCGAATCCTGCCTCGGGCATGGATGTGTGTGATGCCCTTAGGTTGGTTAGGTTTAAGGAATTCTAAGTTCTAGGGGGCTGATGACCTCAGATTTTAAGTCCCATAGTGCTCAGAGCCATATGAATCATTTGAACTTTACTGCTTGCTCAATATACAGATTGGTTAATATCGGGGATAGGCTACAACCACCACCACCTCTAGGTGGTGGTGCCACAACCCTGTCTCACTCTTTTCCCAACCACTGCTTCCCTTTCATGCCCATAGACTCTTATAACTGCCATCTGGTTTCTGTATAAATTGTAAATAGCCATCCGTTCCCTGTATTTTTCCCCTGCCACCTTCAAAAGTGTGAAAGAGAGTGTTCCAGTCAACATTGTCAAAAGCTTTCTCTAAGTCTAAAAATGCTGGAAACGTAGGTTTACCTTTCCTTTATCTTCTAAGATAAGTCGTAGTGTCAGTATTGCCTCACGTGTTCCAACATTTGTACAGAATCGAAACTGATCTTCCCCGAGATCGGCTTCTACCAGATTTTCCATTCGTCTGTAAAGAATTCGTGTTAGTATTTTGGAGTGGTCATTTATTAAACTGATAGTTCGGTAATTTTCACACCTGTCAACACCTGCTTTCTTTGGAATTGGAATTACTATATTCTTTTTGAAGTCTGAGGATATTTCGCGTGTCTCATACATCTTGCTCACCAGATGGTAAGGTTTTGCTAGGGCTGGCTCTCCCAAGGCTGTCAGTAGTACTAATGGAATGTTGTCTACTCCCGGGGCCTTGTTTCCACTTAGGTCTTTCAGTGCTCTGTCAAACTCTTCACGCAGTATCATATCTCCTATTTAATCTTCATCTTCCTTAAACTAGAGCGGAAAATTTTACGAATATGCAAGTCATTTTTAGTTTAGTATAATATTTCCCTTATCATCTTCATCTACGTCCTCTTCCATTTCCATTGTATTGCCCTCAAGTACATCACCATTGTATAGAGCGTCTATGTACTCCTTCAACCTTTCTGCTTTCCCTTCTTTGCTTAGAACTGGATTTCCGTCTGAGCTCTTGATATTCATACAAGTGGTTCTCTTTCCTCAAAAGGTCTCTTTGTTTTTCCAGTAGGCAGTTTCTATCTTACCCCCAGTATTGCCTCTACATCCTTACATTTGTCCTTTAGCCATCCCTGCTCAGCCATTTTACACTTCTTGCCGATCTCATTTTTAAGACGTTTATTTTCCTTTTTGCCTGTTTCATTTACTGAATTTTTATATTTTATCCTTTCATTAATTAAAATCAGTATTTCTTCTGTTACCCAAGGATTTCTGCTAGACCTCGTCTCTTTACCTACTTGATTCTCTGCTGCCTTCACTATTTCTTCTTTCTTCTACTGCATTTCTTTCCCACGTTCTTGTCAATCGCTCCCTATGGTCTCTCTGAAACTCTCTGTAATCTTTGGTTCTTTCAGTTTATCTTGGTCCCATCTCCTTAAATTCCTTCCTTTTTGCAGCTTCTTCAGTTTTAGTCCACAGTTCATAACCAATAAATTGTGGTCAGAGTCCACATTTACCCCTGGAAATGTCTTATAATTTAAAACCTGGTTCCTAAACCTCTGTCTTACTATTAAATAATCTATGTGAAACCTTCCAGTGTCTCCAGGTCTCTTTATCATATAAAACCTTCTTTCATGATTCTTAAACGAAGTGTTAACTATTATTATGTTATGCTCCGTGCAAAATTCTACCAGGTTGCTTCCTCTTTCACTCCTTACACCTTTTAAATGTTCACCTACTACTTTTCCTTCTCTTCCTTTTCCTATTATCAAATTCCAGTCCCTCCATGACTATTAAATTTTCGTCTCCCCTCACTATCTGAACGATTTCTTTTATCTCATCATACGTTTCTTCAATCTCTTCGTCATCTGCGGAGCTAGTTGGCATATAAACTTGTACTACTGTCGCTTCGTGGTATTCGTGTCTTTCTTGGCTACAATAATGCGTTCACTATTCTGTTCGTAGTAACTTACCCGCGCTCCTACTTTTTTATTCAATATTAAACCTAGTCCTGCATTACCCCTATTTGATTTTGTATTTATAACACTGTATTCACCTGACCAGAAGTCTTGTTCCTGCTGACACCGAACTTCACTAATTCCCACAATATCTAACTTCAACCTATCCATTTCCCTTTTTAAATTTTGTAATCTACCTGCCCGATTAAGGGATCTGACATTCCACGCTCCGATCAATAGAACGCTAGTTTTGTTTATCCTGATCACGACGTCCTCCTGAGTAGTCCCCCCCCCCCCCCCCCCTGGAGATCCAAATGGGGGACTTTTTTACCTCCAGAATATTTTACCCAAGAGGACGCCGTCATCATTTAACCATACAATAAAGCTGCATGCCCTCGGGAAAAATTACGGCTGTAATTTTCCCTTGCTTTCAGCCGTTCGCAGTACCAGCTCAGCAAGTCCGTTTTGTTTAATGTTACAAGGACAGATCAGTTGATGATCCAGACTGTTGGCCCTGTAACTTCTGAAAAGGCTGCTGCCGCTCTTCAGGAGCCACACGTTTGCATGGCCTCTCAACAGATACCCCTCCGTTGTGGTTGCACCTACGGTACGGCTGATGCATGCAAGCCTCTCCACCAACGAGAAGTTTCATTATTCATAAGGGGGAGGAAAGGAATATAATATGGAAAAAACTGACAAAAAGAAGGGACAGGATGTCAGGACATCTGTTAAGAAATCAGGCAATAACGCAGAGTGAGACAGATATTGTAATACATACAACAAATAATTTAGGACGTAGCTTGCAAGTGCTAAAACAGTAGGTGTTAATGACGACGAGAGAGAGAGAGAGAATGGAGAGCCTGAAACCCCCGGCACATAGCCTGCTGCTCTCAAATAACATCAAAGGGGAGTGAGAGCATAACCTTCCTCCCGGCGGACATATGCCATCAACAGCTCCACTGTGGAAAATTTTCAGATTTAACAGCATGCAGTGGCGCAGGTGGTGGTGAACAGGAAATTAGTGTTATCCTTTTCATGTTACCCCTTGTCAGTCAAATGCAGGCGATTGATTTTTGCTCCCTCTTGCTACCTCTGGCTCGGACACCCATCACACGTTTCCACCAGGGGAATTAGCTACCCAGAAGAGTTTTTTCAAGTTTCTGAAGCATGACTGTAATTAGGAAATATAATTAAATTTTTCATTGTATTATATAAAACGTATTTAGCTACCAGAGGGTCTGTCTTGAAACTTGAATACCATTGATTAATCATGTGTAAATGCACCCTAGCACATTATTTTCGTTATCACTTTCGAAATACATATTCATACCTCGTTTCGTAATAGAAGAACATTTTAAATGCCGAAATTGACGAAGACCTATCTAATAACTACTAGGAGAATAGCAGCATGAGGTACCCTCAGTATTATTAAATGCAGGTATAATAATCATAAACAAAAAAAATGTAGTGTACTCTTTAAGACTTCATATCGTATGCAGTTTTATGTGATTATTTGCTACTAATTAGAGGAACGTAAGGATAACCATTGTGGTCATACTAATTTAAGATAAATAACAATGATGACAGCAAGAATAATGATAACAACAGTAATAATTATAATAATAATAATAACAATAATAATAAAGAGTGATTTCTTGTAGCCGTAGGAATGTTACAAAAGTACGTTAGAATTGTTTCTACCTCCAAAAGAATTACTTGATTTGAATCGAAACTGAACTGATGACAGTTCGTCTCTACAATATTTAACTTCGAGTTACTGAAATACAAGAACTGACAATTTGCAACTTGTCACAGGGTTTCTTAATTACGACTCTGACCTTTGAGTAAGTACCGTGATTGCGCTTGCTGTGATACTCATTTACGTAATGGAAAAGTACGTAAGTCGCAGAATGTCTTTCTTAAATTGTGAGTCACCTGTACATTGTAGTGAATGCCTGATGTGAGAGTAGGGGAAAAGTGGTGTCTTGCCATTCTCACATGATACTAAGCGTAACAATAATTAAAAACAGTATTACTATGGGATTTTTGTAGTAACTTCCTAATTTGAATCAAATTAATAATTTGCTACAAACAATTATTGCCTTCTTCAGAGTTACTCTAGTATCAGAATTTAAAATTTAATACATAACGTATAATATTGATATCAGAGTACCTACGTTGTTACATCTTCGTTCGAATGAAACAAATTAAAATATTTCAGCAGTTAATCTTATATATTTAATGAATAAATCTAGCTATATGTTTCCCTTTAGCAAAGCCTGCTCGATAAACACTATATTTGATAAATACAAATTGTTACTTCTGTTCATTATCTAGCATTCCTTTGTCCAGATACAGAAATATTATTGCTACTTGTTAAGCGCCCTCTTCTTTTACATCGTGGCAATCAGGTAAGCAAACAGGTTGTTTTCACCTGTGATGTTACTTTCATTACTGTAGGTTGAGAACTGTTGAAACAGTCTTTATGTTGTACAGAGCACGTGGGAATGTCATAGAGGAACATCAACGGTAGCATTTAACAGTATAACAGAAACAGTCAGTACAGATCACAATAAATATATATTTATGCATTCTGGCAACCGATTTCAGTCCAAGCCACCATCTTACAGATCAGAAGGTGTGAAATGTATAGCACAACTGGTTAAGAATTATGCAGATATTCACCTTAAAAACTAACATACAAGTACATAGCTACAACATATAATGAAGTGTGTACCCTAGATGACGTTTCGTGCCGGTACACAGAGCTGCTGTGTGCACCAAAAAGTACCACCAAAAAGTACCAGTCGACAACTGATGACTAGCTAGTGAAGGCTAGGCGCTGTAGAGGGAAAGCAACACCAGTAGTATAAACCAATGAACGGTAAAGTTCTGAAGCGTCATATAGGGAAACAAGAAAACATTATAATGTACATACAACATAACACAAATTTAATTAAAATCTACAAATGCATTTAAGACGTTTAAAAAGACTTAACAGGTCATTAGTAGCTGCCAGCATACGAAAACACTGCCCTCTGTTGGCATTATATAGAATCATTCCATCGTGTACATGTTGCCAAACTGTCTACCATAGACTCATATATTCGGTTATGCGAAGTTCGTGCAGCGCCGGAAGCCAGTGGTTGTCATGGGGACGTGTTCTCGCTAGTGCTGCCATCCCAGCTATAACTTGGCCTGCAGGGGAGCCAGTACAACGGTGCGTGTCCCGCCTAATGCTCAGCGTTATGCGAGTTTCAATCATAAAACTTTAACATTCACATAGAGACTGTCATTTATTAAAAATCATGAACTATTTAAAAACAGTTTTAAAAGCACAAAGACAACTCTGTCGAAAACTGCCGTATTCACTTAGTTACATGAACTATTTGAATTTAGTTTAGGCTTCAGTGGTATACGGCATGAAACGTTTGCCAAATGAGCAGTAGATATTGGTTGCTAATACTTAAAATGTAGCTATTCATGGGGGTTCAGCGTGGGCTGTTATTATCGAATGGTAGTGAAACTTGGCGGATACGCTAATGCGTTAATGCGCTGGGGAAAAAAATGGTAGCAATTTTTGCCAGGTGCAAATTTGGCACTGTACAGCATCTCGTCGACATGTCCGCTGCTCATATTGAACAAATTGTACAAACGGCGATTAACGATAAAATCAGAATTATGCCAATCTCACTTGTTTAACTTTTCTGTCCATGTTCCGTTCCTAATCCATTACATTTCTATACGTCTTCCTTACATTCACAGCGCCAGCCTGGTGGCCAAAACTGGAACTCTTTTTCCAGTGTAACGCATTAGAATATATACTAAGTTCCTCTGACATACGATAGTTACAGCTCACAATGGACCGCTGTGAGTAGCTGCACTTCAGTTATAACCACCCGGTATACAGTATTATTAGGAGTCCAATGGTCACTACCAGAAATGCAAGAAGTTCCTTGCACCATACTAGCAGTTAGCCTCACAAGAACCGGAATAGTGATGTAAAAGGGCCAGTAGTATGCGTCAAGCAAGTAAGGGACCACTCCAAGGTCCAAAACGGAATGCTACTACTTGCTTTTATATACGCCTATATTTTAGTAGTATCTCTTCTTTAAAAAAAACAACTTAGTATTAAAAAAATATATAAAGTTCATGTGTAATGTGTACACAAGAACTTAGTGGAAACTATATCGAGTTAAGCCTACCATACTATTTATATTTAATGCTGTGATTTGTGGCGAATTCATTTTTCCAGCCACTGGGCTACGTGGTCAAATTGATTTGGCGACAGAACACGCAAGAGGTCGCGAGCAGATCTCGCAGTACCACCACTGGTCGGCGACAGATAGCCGTAATGACACAGAGGCGGTGGAGGCTCGGCCAACTAATGGGACACTGCGTGCTAGGAGCTTCGAAGGCGAAGGCAGCGACCGTCCCCTTGTGAGACGAAATAGGTAACGTGTGGCGCAGCAGAGAGGCAGCCTGGCGGACGGACGGTCAACGCGGGTAGGCGCCAACGCAGGGGCGTCGTTAACGCAGCTGGCCGCCAAGAACTGGCTCCTGCGGCGTGTTTCCGAATACGACAGTTCGAGGACTGTGTACTTGCTGTGTTAAGTAGTGCAAACGAGGAGGCAGGTCTGGCCTGCTTAAGTGGCCTGTTGATTGTTCGGTGATAGGTAAGGACGCCACTGTTAATTTTAGTGAATTCATCTGAAATTGTACAAGCAGAAGGAAGAATGCCGAGTAAAATTACACTGTCAGTGGTATTGGATTTCATTGCTTTATCGTTCTGATATTTTGTGTGCAACAAGGTGTACTGGTTGTGGTTCTTGTTGGTAAGTATAAATTGGAGTGTCGGCTTTGCTTGGATAGTTCTGGGATTTGGTTTTGGTGTGAGATCTGGTATTGAGTATGCGAGGTAACGGGTGAATTGTGACGCCCTGAAAATATTTTAAGTTCGGAATTGGCGTGGCCACACGGGCCGCTCGGTCAGCCGGGACCCAGCAGCAAACACGTGGTGACGAATGTTAGCCGGACGAGAGGAGTAGCCCCAGCACATGAACCAACCGCATGGCTGGGAATTCCATTGTGATGCTGTGTCGATGAAGGAGGCACACTGGGAGTGACAAAGATGGCGGACTTTGTGAAACATTAATGGCAGACATTTCACAGTTCGTATGGAAATTAATAGTAGCCAGATGAATTGTGATACCTCAAAAAGAAACATGTACATTTCCATTATTTGCACTACGATTCTGATGGTGTAATCAGATTTTCAGTGTCTTTATTAGTTTAAAGTTTATATCTGACAATAAATGTTACAAGTAACACCCAACAACGAATTTCCAAAATCTAAACGGTCCATCCGATTTCGTCGATATACATGTCTTTAGAAAGCTATTAGTGTGAACCTGAATTGTTATGCATTACAGGCATTTAACTTAAATAGTACATGAGTTGTTGGAGGTCAAAGTGGCTGATTACTATCGATTGCGTCAGGGCAGTCAGGCCATAAGTACTACACAGTTACACGAAGAAATGGTAGCAGCATGCTTATAAATATATTTATTCATCTATGTCCTTGTTTATATCCGATTTATACTGTTCATGAGACATTAGGCTACTGGCCTACCTTTTGTTGCTATTCCTTTGATATATGATTATTTAATTTGTTTACGTATTTAATAATGTGTGTTAAAGTGTGTTTATGGTCCAGCCGTAGGAATATTTATTTAATTTCAAGTTATTTAAATGTAAATTCAGTATTTCGTATATGTTTCAATATGTGCACATTGGCTTGGAGGCATGGAGGGACCGCTCTAGCCAATCACAGCGCTCGTTACTAAGAGAGACGTATGGAGGTTGGGGAGGAGCATCGTTTCCGGAGAGGACACGGGGGAGTTCTGGAGGGTACTGCACAGGACACGGGAGGTGCTGGACGTGATGGCGCGACGGACGGACAGTCGGCGGAAAGACTTGGAGAGTGGAGCGGTTTGCGCGTGGTCGCGGCAGATAAAAATAGTTTGCGGTTCCAACTTCTGCACTTGTGAGATATCTGTGGCTTCTACAGTGAAGACATAGTGTGCGTTTAGAAGTGAATATCTAGCGAGCTATGGTGTTGTTCATAGCTAATTACATGCAGTAGGAATCTATTGTTTCCCTGTTATTCAACTTATATTTTATTTAAAGCTGGACCATCGACACCAAAACTGTTTGGCAGAAATATACCACATTCTCAAAAGTACATCTACTATTGTACTCATCATTTAAAGCCTTTAAGATAGTACCTACAGATTTTATTTAATTGCAATCTTTCATTTATAAATGTCTATATTGCGTTCAAAATTGGCAATTGCCTAGTCATAAGAACCTTCGACCATTCGATTCATGTGTGTATTCGTATTGTATTCTGTAGACTCATCAGTATTTGATCGCAATCTGGCAACTACGTATCCCAGCTCCTAGACAACGAAACCAGCGAAAACTTTTAATATTTCAACTCTGAGTCTGAGAGTACGTAGTTGAGGACCACCACATCACATCGTTTCATTTATTATCTTGAAAGCCCGCATTGGAGGCTCGTCCGGGATTTGTGCCCTGCAAAGTGGCTCTCTGTTATTCAGCGTACAATGCGAAGTGTAAGAAAACCTTTGGAAAACCAATAGATATTTCTGTAGAGTGAACCTCTCACAAAACACAGTGCGAGATCGATTTTTTTTTTGCATGTAGGTTTTTGGAAATAGTGAAATTATGCAGTAAGTTTCACAACTAACACATGCTGTCGATAGAGGTTCTAATCTATCACGTTAAAGGCAATTTGTGTGGGGGCTCAGAGTCTAAATAAGTTGAGTGCAGGGAACAGTAGCGGTTAGTGCGCTTAACGGACAGTGGTATCGGAAACAGTTGGAACACACGGTAACCGACAGCAGCTACAGTTACATCACGCGATTTCTCCAGTGGCGGAAGCAGATCCAACAGCAGTACGACGGCAGCAACTCCGAGTACTCCAGGGCAGTCTTCAAAACGGAAGTGAGCCGGTTAGTCCGAAATCAGAGAGCGAAAGTGTAATTAATAGGAATTCAGGCAAGGGGATCGAATGTGGGGGAGATATGATGTCTCAGCTAACGCAAATGATCCAGGGATTGGGAAATAATATGAATACAATGGCAAATAATATCAGTACAATTCAAACAGTTACGGATACAATTCGAACTGATATGGGTACAATGCCAACTTAAATAGGTTCCGCTGTGAAAGAGGAAGTTGAAAAAATTATGGGTAACCTGGAGAAAGCAGTTGATGATAAACTAAAATATGTTCAAGTGGATATGGGGAAAATTACAGAAGAAGTTGTATAGTAAAATCTAAGATCGAACCAGTAGAAAAAGATCTTGGGGAAAAAAATGGGTGAGATACAGACGGAACTTGGGGTCAAGGTAAGCAACTGTATAAAAGCGCAAGATGCTCATAAAAGAGGTGTAAAATTAGCAATTAGTGACATTTCCAATCGTATAGGTGAGGGGGAGAAAGAAATGGGCAAAATTAAAGATAAAACAGAGTCCAGTATCACTAGTGAAAATGAATTTAAGAAACAAATGCAACAGATTAAATGTGATTTAAATTCGTTAGCCTCCCAACAGCCCACGCCGGTTATAAATACCCCTTAGGCAATTACCGGATCTGTGAAATGTTACACAGATGACGGAAGATATGACCCAGTAAAATTCTTGGCTGTGTGTAGGGACGCTTTTGTTCACGACATGTCGGACGAAGCGAAAATAAAATACGTTAAACGGCATGTGGGAGACCCACGGTCTTGGGCAAATGTTAAATATAGTTTGTGCAAATCGTAAAAAGAGTTCGAAAAATGTTTTTTGAATAAATTTTGGAGCAAGGCAAAACAGACACGGATCCAAAATGAATTCTTAAACGGGTCGAGTTACAGGTACGGTAATGGGATGATGAGTGATTTTTGCAAGTGCGAACTTGGCTAACTTATTCATGTGAAAAATCCGTTGGGGGTTTTAATGGAAAATACCAAGTTAAAAAGGCGATTACCCGAAGATTTGCAGTGGGGTCTTGTCCATAGTCAATGTGATTCCGTGGACGAATTTCTAGAATTTGTAGATAAATTAGAGAGGGCTTTGAAGTTCAAAACTCAGAGCAAACTGGGTGGTAGTTACCAAAATGGGAATCCAAATAATCACCACCAAAATAATAATAGTTAGAGAATCAAAGAAATTCTCAGGGAGATAGTAACTAGAATGAGCAGAATGATCGGATAACGAACAGGAGTGATAACTTCCATGAACAGGATCTGAGTAAAGAACGCAGATTTGACAGGAGAAATTCACGTGAAGTGCAATCGCGTAACAACCGGTCGGGAAACTGATGTTCGCCACATCTCATGTCCGGGGATGGCGATGTAAAAAGTCGATGAAAAGGACTGGAGATAATGGTAATGGTAGAAATGTTGATATGTTTGGAGAAAGGCAACAAATATGCTAAAGAGGAAGGGTGTATAGGTGGCTCTTTCAATAAAAGAAGCCGGCCGGTGTGGCCGTGCGGTTAAAGGCGCTTCAGTCTGGAACCGCGTGACCGCTACGGTCGCAGGTTCGAATCCTGCTTCGGGCATGGATGTGTGTGATGTCCTTAGGTTAGTTAGGTTTAATTAGTTCTAAGTTCTAGGCGACTGATGACCTCAGAAGTTAAGTCGCATAGTGCTCAGAGCCATTTCAATAAAAGAAGGCGCGAACAGCGGAAGCAGAGATTTGTGAGAGATTTAAGTAAAAGTAATGGGAATAAATTTTCGGGGAACGATGTAAGTTATGGATGTGTAATGAATGAGTGTGTGAATGGTAATGAATAGAAAGATTCAGTGGTTCAAAATGAAGTTGAAGAGGATATGAATTTTGTGAAAGCAAATTTTGTGGAGAGTTCTGAAGGGGTATTAGCAAATAGTAACAATTGCAGTACGAAAGGTGTTGTAATAGCAAGTATTTGTGAGCTGGCGAAAAGCGTCGATGTTAGTGAAGGCGGCATAGCTTTGGTTTCGCCAGCTCCAAGTGATGGTGATTGTGTTTCGGCGGAAAGAGTCAATGTGACTGAGGGAGGCTTAGCATTGGTCTCGCCAGCAGTTGAAGCGGCAGAGGTAGATGATTTCCTTCGGAGGAAGGAATTTACGAGTTTCTGGTCACAAATGAAGGCGAAACGAAACTTATTGATGAATGTGTGGATCTAAAACGTTTGTCAGAGTGTGAATGGGAGAATGTAAGTAAAGTATGATCGGGGGTTAATCTGGATGAAAAATGTGTAGAAGTGGCAGTGTGTGCTGATTTTTGTCCGACCACAGCGGTATGTAGCATGTCTGGAAGTCCCAGAATTGTACGAGAAGGTAGCAGCAATTTGTGTAATGTAGTGTCAGAGGGTAAAGTTGGGTACAATCCATGTAATGTTAATTTGACGATGGAGGAAAGTAAGGTTTCTGATGTGAATTTAAATGGTGTATCAGCAGATAATGTTGCTGAGATGAATATTTATGGTGATGATGGCTTAGGCATCGATGTATTATTTCAGAAAGATAAAGTGTTTAACAGTGAATTGATGTGTAAATTTGATGAAGCTGCAAGTGTCGATATTTTGGAGGGGAAAAACAGTAAAGCTGCGCAAGCTGTAGATAGTGAATTGGCGAAATGTGTCGAAGAACTAACAGAAAATTTAGAGAGGGCTGAAGTATATGGTATGGATGGGGATAGTTTGTGTAATGAAGTTCGTTCAAATTGGTATGTGAAGGAGGAGTGTGATTCTAGTGAGACTGATTGGTGTTGGTATGGTAGAATGTTATGGTCCTTGCTACCGCATCTGTGGAAAAGAGAGGAGTTTAAGGTTGCTAAGGGTATATAGGGAAAGGGCAGAAGTGAATAGCTGTTCTAATCAGTAATTAGTAGTAGTAATTTTTTATGTATTTCTTGGGGATTCATTAGTAATTTGTTATTTTATAGTGGCACTGTATGTGTGCAAGAGGGGGAAGTCTAGGCACTGAGGCTGCATGGAGGTCAGTGACCTCGTGGATTTGAGTAAAATATATATTGATTTATGCTTTGTATAAGAGTATGGCAAAGAATTTAGTGGTTAAAATTGTATGTGTACGCATTTTTTGGTGCATGGAGGTAGGAAGGATTTATTAAAATGGGAATTTGAGCTTACTGTGATTCAGTCGTTTGCCTTGTGACTTTGTTCCTACAGTATCGTTTTCCGCTAGAGGGAATCTTTATCGAGGATCTTGGTTGTTTTTGGGAAGTGGTTTGTTGAGGGGTTTCAACTTTTGGTTTTCGTTGGAGACAGATTTGTCACGATAAACGGTGGAACTCGGAATTCAGAGGAAGACACTATTTCTGCGAGGCACTTGGTCAAAAGACTGATGTGAGTTATCAATACTTCGTGCGAAAATCCGTGTGAGCGTGTGTAGTGCTATGCAAAAATTAGTGCAAGAAGGCGCCTTAGCGCTGAGAGAGTGGCACGAGAAGTGCTTACAAAATGACACATAAGTGAAAGAGCATTTAAAAAACTTTATTTCTTGTCCAAAAAATTGTATGTGCATAGCTGCAATGCAGGCATTTATTTAATATGCCGTTTCGTTCATAAGTTGTGTTAGTTTAAGTTTATTTCGAAATTCATGCTGCTCCCACACTGCCACAAAAATTTTGTAAACACTCTTGGCCTGGCGCTTTAATCATTTAATTCTGTTCTTTGTAATTTGTTTATATGTTCTAGTATGAACTGAAGGGTGCTTCTCATGTACATTGTGGCAAGCCAGAATGTTAGTAAGAGGAGGTGTGTGAGGTAATGGGCGAATTGTGACGTCCTGAATATATTCTAAGTGCGGGAATCACGTGGTGTCCAACGTTAGCTGGACGAGAGGGGTAGCCCCAGCGCGTGGTAGAGCCGTGTGGCTGGGAATGCCATTGTGACGCTGTGTCGATGAAGGAGACACACTGGGAGTGACGAAGATGGCGGACTTTGTGAAACATTAATGGCAGACATTTCACAGTTCGTATAGAAATTAACAGTAGCCAGATGAATTGTGATACCTCAAAAAGAAACATGTACATTACCAATATTTGCACTACGATTCTGATGGTGTAATCAGATTTTCAGTATCTTTATTAGTTTAAAGTTTATATCTGACAATAAATGTTACAAGTAACACCCAACAACGAATTTCCAAAATCTAAACGGTCCATCCGATTTCGTCGATATACATGTCTTTAGAAAGCTATTAGTGTGAACCTGAATTGTTATGCATTACAGGCATTTAACTTAAATAGTACATGAGTTGTTGGAGGTCAAAGTGGCTGATTACTATCGATTGCGTCAGGGCAGTCAGGCCATAAGTACTACACAGTTACACGAAGAAATGGTAGCAGCATGCTTATAAATATATTTATTCATCTATGTCCTTGTTTATATCCGATTTATACTGTTCATGAGACATTAGGCTACTGGCCTACCTTTTGTTGCTATTCCTTTGATATATGATTATTTAATTTGTTTACGTATTTAATAATGTGTGTTAAAGTGTGTTTATGGTCCAGCCGTAGGAATATTTATTTAATTTCAAGTTATTTAAATGTAAATTCAGTATTTCGTATATGTTTCAATATGTGCACATTGGCTTGGAGGCATGGAGGGACCGCTCTAGCCAATCACAGCGCTCGTTACTAAGAGAGACGTATGGAGGTTGGGGAGGAGCATCGTTTCCGGAGAGGACACGGGGGAGTTCTGGAGGGTACTGCACAGGACACGGGAGGTGCTGGACGTGATGGCGCGACGGACGGACAGTCGGCGGAAAGACTTGGAGAGTGGAGCGGTTTGCGCGTGGTCGCGGCAGATAAAAATAGTTTGCGGTTCCAACTTCTGCACTTGTGAGATATCTGTGGCTTCTACAGTGAAGACATAGTGTGCGTTTAGAAGTGAATATCTAGTGAGCTATGGTGCTGTTCATAGCTAATTACATGCAGTAGGAATCTATTGTTTCCCTGTTATTCAACTTATATTTTATTTAAAGCTGGACCATCGACACCAAAACTGTTTGGCAGAAATATACCACATTCTCAAAAGTACATCTACTATTGTACTCATCATTTAAAGCCTTTAAGATAGGACCTACAGATTTTATTTAATTGCAATCTTTCATTTATAAATGTCTATATTACGTTCAAAATTCGCAATTGCCCAGTGATAAGAACCTTCGACCATTCTATTCATGTTTGTATTCACATTGTGTACTGTAGACTCAGCAGTATTTGGCTTGCAATGTGGCAACTACGTATCCGAGCCCCTAGACAACGAAACCAGCAAAAACTTTTAATATTTCAACTCTGAGTCTGATGGTACGTTGTTGATGGCCACTACATCACATCATTTCATTTATTATTTTGAAAGGCCGTAAGTATCATATACTTACAGTGTGTGCTGTTATTTGTCTGCCTTAATGCATACCCTTGTGTGAAGCCTGACTGAATCTAGAGTGTCTGATTTGTTGACATTCCGTTCAGTGTATTAGATACTAGTGTGCACGTAAATTGTGTATTCGTTGCGCCCCTTTATTTTAACGTTAATTGAGTATATTGAGGAAAGTTAATTAAGTGTAAGCTGTCTTTATTATTACTTAAGTCTGGTTTGTTTTCTGAGTGTACTTGTTTATTCTGTATGCACTTTGGATTATACGAGTTTACACTTACTAATAAATTTATTTTGTTATTCTGAGGGCTGAGATCTTTGCTCGTTGCTTTTTCTGCAGACGCTTTGGACTGTTTGTGCTTATTCACAAACTGATTTAGATTAGCTTAAGAGGTGACACCGACACAATCAACAGCTACATACCAATCCCATTAATTTCTGCGCTACACTGCCACAAATGTACAAAAAGTAAAAAACCAAAAAGTGGGGAGTAAAATACGTAAAACGAAAGAGCAGTAAGTCCACACTAAAACAGTTCACCGAATATGTCCTGAAATTATTTCCTTCAAAGTTATTTATCAAGTTTTATTGCGATATAAATTTATATTTCTACCAAAACGTCCAATAAGATAGAGGAGCATTATGCAGAAATTTTATAATGTCATTTACGGTGCCTACTGAGTGTTCCCTCAATAACAGATTCTGACTACATACGGAATTGTTACTTGCTACTCCAGTAGATGCTCTTAGTAACAGATACTGAGATTGTAGTCTGTTTGTACAACATATTGCTTTTATAGTCATTACATCTAATTTTGTAAACATACGAAACTTTTACTGGAGGTTACCAACAGTGAGCTTCAATTTAATCTCTAGGGGATTTCTAGTGATATAACGTGTATCAATAACCAACGTACTTGGTACGAAATGCGGTCTATATTTGTCTTACTGCCTCGATGTTTCTGTAGTTGACACCTTTGTAGTTTCCCTTTTTACCTTACTGAGAATAGCATCTACTTCTGCAGTATTGTAATCATTTTCTCTCGCAATTGGTTTCAAAATTAATATTTGTTTTTCAGTGTCAAAAGGGTCTAAAAGTAGGTAAAACGTTCTATGAAGCACCGGACTAGAAAATGCAGTTTCATATTTCTAAAAACACCAAACATGTCCTACCGCTACTATTTATAACACACAAATCCAAGAAATCAATTAATGTATCTATTGCATGTTCAACTGCAAACTGAAACATATGATGTTTTACAATGTTAAGTATTTCATCATTTTCACCTCTGCAACTCTGCACAATCAACAAAGCATCGTTTATAGTGAATAGCTTTGTTTTTAATTTCAGGATTTTCATTGAAAAATTTGCTGCTGTCCCAAAAATTACCCATAGCCAGCTGGTTTTTTGCAGTAAATATCTATAATTGTACCTAGTTTGAAGTACACTGACAAATAAACTTATGCACTAAAGATTACACCCTACTGAGCCTTTGGATATTTTAGCAGATATTAAAAGCACCTCAGTAGGATAGCAGTGCTGGTAAAAAGACAGTTATACATCAGGCGAAGCATCAGTTCCAGTGACAAGACAACTAGTAGTTATCAAGGGCCGGTTCTGACCGAGATAAGGATCTTATCCCAAAAGTCACTTCTGGTGTCACGTTACACAGTAGGGCTTGTCATATTCAGGGTCAACCCACACTCCCCTCCACTGGGGAATCACCAGGAATTGTGTGAATTATAATCATGGTAACTCAGAGGAACCCACGTTCTACCCACGTGCCTTGACAACTGGACAAGTTATATTTGAGGCTATGATGTAGCTTGATACCGGTCACATGGTCTTATGTGATGTAAAATTTGCTGGAAGCCCCCCCTACCTCCCTCACCCAATAGTACACATTAAAACTGTGGGAAAAACATTATCTTCGCTCTCGGCCAATACGATTAAAGCTCCCTCATACCTCCTCTCCATCTATTATAAATAATTCAGTTGTGTGGCAATGTCAGTCTCGTGCTGAATCCCGAAGAGAGTTCCATGTTTTTTATAAACAAATTAATATTAGCAATAATTCTATAATGAAAAGTTCAGGAAATAATAACGATGATATAATAGATTAACTAATGGTTTATTAATAACAATTTTTGGGATATATGTAGTTAGTAGTATTGTTTGATTTTTATTGACAATTTTTATTGACCATCCTTCATGTGATTTATTTAAAAACAAGTTTCTTTCCGATGGACAACAATTTGCAGAGCTACCTTTTTAATTCTTTTGTTGCTTTATTAGCAAAGCTATTTTTTGCAATTTTTTCTAATGACTTATGTACATTAATAATACTACCAGGTAACTAAACTAGAAGAACTTTAATATAACATTCCCCATTTCGTTTGTGTAAGTTTGTACACACACTTGTTAGTCTTTTATACAATAATTACATTTTAATTATTTTCTTTTCGATTGGTTTCATCATACTATATGCAGTATATAAACTTTAATCATTTATTTCTGATTACTTTTCTATATATAATACACGTGTGAGGAATTGGGACTAGCAGCTGCGATGAAAAAAAAGGTCCCGAGTTCGAGTCTCAGTCCAGCACATAGTTTTAATCTGACAGGAAGCTTCGTATCAGCGCACACTCTGCTGCAGAGTGAAAATCTCATTCTGGAAACATCCCCCAGGCTGTGGCTAAGCCATGTCTCCGCAATATCCTTTCTTTCAGGAGTGCTAGGTTCGCAGGAGAGCTTCTGTGAAGTTTGGAAGGTAGGAGACGAGGTACTGGCAGAATTGAAGCTGTGAGGACGGGTCGTGAGTTGTGCTTGGGTAGCTCGGATGGTGGAGCCCTTGCCCGCGAAAGGCAAAGGTTCCGAGTTCGAGTCTCAGTCTGGCACACAGTTTTAATCTGCCAGGAAGTTTCATAGTGTGAACACAATTTCCCCACACATACCTATACAGTGTGCAGTCATTCAATCATACTCACACGCACACACACACACACACACACACACACACACACACACACAGAGACACACACACGCACATACACACACACACACGCACACACACACCTACTCTGTACATACATCCACTATTTACAAATAATTAATTATCTACACACTCAATCACTTAGTGAGTAGTATGAATATGGGAGGGTCCTGACTCTGTCCCCACAGATGAACCATTTGTTGTCATATTGCGACAGACCTACTTTCAGCTGCAGTGCAGTATGTATGTATCTCATGACCTCATCCTATACTACTTGGCGCACCATATGTGGAGCAGCACCAATGCCATCGAGCAGACAGCTCCTGTAATCCTCTATCGAGATAGCCTTTGTGACCTCGTGACGCACACCCTTAGACTGCCACTGTGTTGGATCTGCATCTATACAGGATGCATACATTTTCGATCGGATTCCTGTAAATTCTACAATATTCAAAACATTCACCATATCTTTCATCAGGGTGATGAAAATCTGATTTTGAGCTGCTGTGCCATAGGGATTATTGGTCGCGTATCCAGATGTGTCGAATGCTTCAGGCTCTACCTAACTACTTGATATAGACCACAGCTTTTCTCCCAGTGGATGAAATTGTCTGTATCCATATATAATAATTTATTATCAACAATGTTTGGGTTCGCATACTGGGGGTAATAATAGTGAGCGTATGACGTTGGTGGCCGGGAGACCCCTCGCGGGGCGGTTCGGCCGCCGCTCCACAAGTTCTTTAACGCCACTACGGCGACTTGCGCGTGAATGAGGATGAAATGATGATGAATGACACACAACACCGAGTCATCTCGAGGCAGAGAAAATCCCTAACCCCGTCGGGAATCGAACCCGTGCGCGGGAAGCGAGAAAGCTACCGCAAGACCACGAGCCGCGGAGTGAAATCGGTACATGTGGAGTTTGGAGAAGTCCAAACCGCACTTACATACATAGACAGGCTTCGTGAACAGCATCTCCATAGCAACTAGTCCTTCAGTGAAGATGATGGCCCACTTACAATTTCTCCAAGTGATATAATGTCTCGGGCCATGACAACTGTAAAAACTAAATTCCGCCCTAACAGGCCATGAAGGCCGAACGGTACCGACCTGCCGTGTCGTCCTTAGCCCACTGGCGTCACTGAATGTGGATATGGAGGGGAATGTGGTCAGCACACCGCTCTCCCAGCCGAATGTCAGTTTTCGAGACCGATAACAACTGTAAACTAGGTGAATTTCAAGATAGTCTGTAACATTTTCCATGCTTTTCCCAAAATCTGAATTATTCATTAATTTATATAAAATCTTTTTCAAAGTCACATGTTCGGTCTTTACATCAATTTGCTCGCTAAACAAGTGACACTGCTTGATTGAGATGCCGTGGATGATTGTAAAAAGCAAAATCCCTAAATTGAGACAATGCTGGAGATTTTTCTAGCGCAGAACACACCTCTGCGTATCCCCAGCGTTGTCAACAGCTTTAGGATGGAACCATTTCATTTGACTAGGCACTCCCGACACAGCAGTAATTCGCTGTGCGCGTCATGCAAATATGTAGGATATGTCAGTTCTGCCTCCAAGATATATCCCTCGCCAGAATTAGCAGCCAATAACGGACCTTTTTCTCCAGTCTGACGATTTTGTTTTTGTACATCCATTAGAACTTTCCAAATGGCAGATTCTGTTGCGTGGTGTGCTCATGGTGGTTGTTTCCATTCAAGTAAAGGATGTAACTTAAATCGTCAGAAGGCCAGTACTGCTCAGCCATTCGCAGGTTACTCACCTTGCCATACTTGTACATACACAAAAATGCACCAGCGAATACTGCATTTGAAGAATAGCAACATGTCATCATCGGTCAACAGTTCAATGTTGATATGTGTTCTTTTTGACGTTGTATCCCACAAAAGCCCTGGTGTCGTGTGATAGAAGGTAGAGTCAAGAGAATATGTGCCCAGGCATACTTTCTAGAATTTCTGAAAATAGCTGGAAGCAGGCATCATTGGTGTCCATGTAAAATCTCGTCATACATTTCATCAATCTCTTCGTCATCTGCGGAGCTTGTTGGCATATAAACTTGTACTATTGTGGTGGGTTTGGGCTTCGTATCTATCTTGGCCAGAATAATGCGTTCACTGTGCTGTTTATAGTAGCTTACCCGCATTCCTATTTTCCTATTCATTATTAAACCTACTCCTGCATTATCCCTATTTGATTTTGTATTTATAACCCTGTATTCACCTGACCAGAAGTCTTGTCCCTCCTGCCACCGACCTTCACTAATTCCCACTATAAGGGATCGGTTGGTAGGACATGTTTTGAGGCATCAAGGGATCACAAATTTAGCATTGGAGGGCAGCGTGGAGGGTAAAAATCGTAGAGGGAGACCAAGAGATCAATACACTAAGCAGATTCAGAAGGATGTAGGTTGCAGTAGGTACTGGGAGATGAAGAAGCTTGCACAGGATAGAGTAGCATGGAGAGCTGCATCAAACCAGTCTCAGGACTGAAGACCACAACAACAACAACATCTAACTTTAACCAATCCACTTCCCTTTTTAAATTTTCTAACCTACCTGCCCGATTAAGGGATCTGACATTCCACGCTCCGATCTGTAGAGCGCCAGTTTTCTTTCTCCTGATAACGACATCCTCCTGAGTAGTCCCAGCCCGGAGATCCGAATGGGGGACTATTTTACCTTCGGAATGTTTTACCCAAGAGGACGCCATCATCATTTATCCATACAGTAAAGCTGCATGCCCTCGGGAAAAAAATACGGCCGTAGTTTCCCCTATCTTTCAGCCGTTCGCCGTACCAGCACAGCAAGGCCGTTTTGGTTAATGTTGCAAGGCAAGATCAGTCAATCATCCAGACTGTTGCCCCTGCAACTACTGAAAAGGCTGCTGTCCCGCTTCAGAAACCACACGTTTGTCTGGCCTCTCAACAGATACCCCTCCGTTGTGGTGGTACCTATGGTACGGCTATTTGTATCGATAAGGCACGCAAGCCTCCCCACCAACGTTGAGGTCCATGGTTCATATTCGATTGAAAATTCACTCTAAGGCCCATAAATGGCGCCCTCCGACCTCCATCTGACTAGGCCAATTCAGGACTCTCTGCGTGGGACATGCGTCGGAGACGATGTGAGCGTAATTTATGCATTGAAATCATGTCTATGAGTAGAGGATAACAGCTTTTACTAACAGGGAACACGTGCTTCTACACAAAAAACTTTCAAAAATACGTATGTTCTAAAAAAAATTGTGCTGCGTTATTTACTGAACGACTCTCGTGTAAGAAGTGGAACGTACAGAAATTAGAAGGAACAAACACAGTCACAACTAGAAGCTGCTCACTTTAGTAAATAAGATTGTAATAAGTAAACTAAGTGCAGCTCGCAAAAAGTAATGCAACTGCTGTAAGTCTCTTACTGTCAACGATGAGCGGTAATAATACAGTTTATATTCTGTGAAAGTAGCTGGATATGTGACCCATCCGTCATAAAGATGTAAAAACAGTAATATTTGGGTGCACGCAGAACGGACATTGTGCTGCGTGGGGCTCATACTGCGTGTATTTTGTAAGCATGTCCTTATTTCGTACTGCTATGGCAGAATTAGGTGGTGTGTTCGAGGTCCACCTTGCGTTTTATATGTTTTTATGACGGATGGATTACATATACAGTTAATGTTGCGTCCATTTTCCATTTTATGTTACTTTATGACAGATGGGTTACGTATTCAGCTACTTTTACACAATCTAATGATGACCCAAAAGGGTCAAACTGTCATTGATATTAAATAATTTCGCAATTAAGATGCTTTTTATTCTGAAATAATTCGAAACTCGTTACTGTAACACCCTGCCACCATGCAATGAAATAATTTTTTCAGTTTTATTCGTCATCTCGAAAAACCAAGCTGCAACAATGAAACTTGCTGTTACTTCTTCACCCTTGTATTCGACATATTTTTCTCATTTATTGATAACTCGTCAGAGACCTTGGTTCTAGAAGTCTTCAGTCTGTCCGTTCAGGAAAAGTTTTACCTCGAAAATAACACGTCGTCAGTTTGGAAGTACCTACCTAACAGTGGTTTCTTCATGCGAGCAAAGAGGAGGAAGTCTCTGGAACCATGCCAGGGGACTACGGGGTTGAGGCAAAATTCAATTGCACAATGGCGTTCATGTGTGACATTCCTATGCAGAATCAGTTGGGGCTTTGTCGTGGAGCAAAACTACCCCCTTGGACAGCATCCCAGCATACCGTGTAACCTCGGTAGCACATCCTGATAGCACGCTCTGGTGGCTATTTGCGTATCCCAGCATAATGTGATAGCACTGTACCATGACAGCTGAAATAACTGGTCTCCATCATCTTGTCTAATGATGGCTGGACCTTCGCTTTTTTTGCGGTGGCGAATCTAAGTGTTTGCACTGGTTCTTCGCTCCATTGTTTCGAGGTCATAGTGAGGCACCCAGCATTGGTCCTCGATGAATAGACTCCTAAAGAAGTCGTGTGGGTTGACCTTGTACAGCTGCAAGATTTCCGCTGCTGCCTTGGTACAGGGAGTTTTTTTGAAGGATTGTGAGCTGCCGGTCTTGGTGGCCGAGCGGTTCTAGGCGCTTCAGTCCGGAACCGCGCGACTGCTACGATCGCAGGTTTGAATCCTCCCTCGGGCATGGATGTATGTGATGTTCTTAGGTTAGTTAGGTTTAAGTAGTTCTAACTTCTAGGGGGCTGATGACCTCAGTTGTTAAGTCCCATACTACTCAGAGCCATTTGAACCATTTTTTGATTGTGAGCAGTCGCGGTCCCTAGGGGTGACTACTTTGGAATTGTTGAGGATCTCGTAGAAAGCATGTAGTATGAAATTACAGTTACACTCCAGCTCTCGGCTGTGATACGAGTACGTCCACAATGTGGCAAGTTAAGTGTTTATCCTGTTCTGTATTATCTACGTAGTCTTTCTTTTACTTGTGCCTTTGTCCCGCAATTTTCGCAGGGTCGGCAGGGTTAGACCGGATTTGGCATGGTTAATTGAAGGGCTACCTGGATGCCCATTCTGTCGCCATCCCGTACCCTCCTGGATGGAATCAGTGTACCCCAGCTGTATGCGTCTAGTGTAAATCATGAAATAGTGCGAATGTGTTTCAGAGGTCTGCGAGTCGTGTAACTGAGGCGGGACGTGGGAACCAGCCCCGTATTTACCTACTGGGATGTGGGAAACAGCCTAAAAACCACATCCAGGCTCGCCGGCACACCGGCCCTTGTCGTTAATCCGCCATACGGATATGATCCGGGGCCGGCGCGCCTACCCGAGTGCAGGAAGCAGCGCATTAGCGCTCTCGACTAACCTGGTGGGTCTTATCTTCGTAGTATATTTATTAAATATATTATATCTGTTTAAGAGGACCAATCTGACACTTTTGTAAGTGTAAATTCTCTCAGTCTTTAGCGCAATAGTTGCTCACTGAACAGCCATCTTTTTTCTTTTTTTTTTTTTGAGTCATCAGTCCTCTGATTGGTTTGTCGCGGCTCACTGTGAATTCCTCTCCAGTGCCAACCTCTTCATCTCATAGTAGCACTTGCAACCTACGTCCTCAATAATTTGCTGGATGTATTCCTATCTCTGTCCTCCTCTACAGTTTTTGCCCTCTATAGCTCCCTCTAGTACCATGGAAGTTATTCTGTGATGTCTTAACAGATGTCCTATCATCATTTCCCTTCTGCTTGTCAGTGTTTTCCACGTATTCCTTTCCTCTCTGAGTCTGCGCAGAACCTCCTCATCAGTCAACCAAATTTTCAACATTCGTCTGTAACACCACATCTTAAATGCTTAGATTCTCTTCTATTCCAGTTCTCCAACAGTCCATGTTTCACATCCATACAATGCGGTGCTCCAGACGTACATTCTCAGAAATTTCTTCCTCAAATCGAGTCCTATGTTTGATACTAGTAGACTTCTCTTGTGCAGGAATGCTGCTTTTTATGTCCTCCTTGCTCCGTCCGTCATTGATTCTAAGCCTAGGTAGCAGAATTCCTTAACTTCATCTACTTCGTGACCGTCAGTCCGGACTTTAAGTTACTCGCTGTTCTCATTTCTGCTGCTTCTCATTACTTTCGTCTTTCTTCGATTTACTCTCAACTTATCTTCTGCATTAATTAGACTTTTCATTCCATCCAGCAGATCCTGTAATTCTCCTTCACTTTCACTCAGGATAGCAATGTCATCTGCGAATCCTATCATTGATATCCTTTCACCTTGAATTTTGATTCCACTTCTAAACCTTTCTTGTATTTGCATCATAGCTTCTTCGATGTACAGATTGAACAATAGGGGCGAAAGACTACATCCTCGTCTTGCACCCTTTCTAATGCGAGCACTTCCTTCTTGGTCGTCCACTCTTATTACTCCCTCTTGGCACTTGTACATATTGTACATTACACGTCTCTCCCTATAGCTTATCCTATTTTTCTCAGAATTTCGAACATCTTGCACCATTTTACATTGTCTAACGCTTTTTCCAGGTCGACAAATCCTATGGAAGTGTCTTGATTTTTCTTCAGTCTTGCTTCCATTATCAACCGCAACGTCAGAAGAGCTTCTCTCGTACCTGTATCTTCCCTATAGCCAAACTGATCGTCATCTAACAGATTCTAAGTTTTCTTTTCCATTCTTCTGTATATTGTTCTTGTCAGCAGCTTGGATGTATGAGCTGTTACACTGATTGTGCGATAATTCTCGCACTCGTCAGCTCTTGCAGTCTTCGGAATAGTGTGGATGACCTTTATCCAAAAGTGAAACGGTATGTCACCAGACTCATACATTCTACACACCAAGGTGAATAGTAATTTCGTTGCCACTTCCTCCGATCATTTTAGGAATTCTAATGACATGTTATCTATCCCTTCTGCATTATTTGTTCTTAAGTCCTCCAAAGCTCTCATAAATACTGATTCTAATACTGGATCCCTTATCTCTTCTAAATTGACTCCTCTTACTTCTACCACATTAGAGGCTTTCAAATTACTCTTTCACCCATCCGCTCTCTCTTCTGCATTTAACAGTGGAATTCCCATTGCACTCTTAATGTTAACAACCTTGCTTTTTTTAATTTAATGGTAGGTTGTATTGACTTTCCCTTATGCTGAGTCAGTCCTTTCAACAATCATTTCTTTTTCAATTTCTTCACATTTTTCATGCAGCCATTTCGTCTTAGCTTCCCTGCACTTCCTATTTATTTCATTCCTCAGCAACTTGTGTTTCTGTATTTTCCTGATCGTTTTTGTACTTCCATCTTTCATCGATCGACTGAAGTATTTCTTCTGTTACCCAAGTCTTCTTCGCAGTCACCTTTTTTTGTGTCTATGTTTTTCTTTCCGACTTCTGTGATTGTCCTTTTTAGAGATGTCCATTCCTCTTCACCTGTACTGTCTGCTGAGCTATTCCTTATTGCTTAGAGAACTTCAAGCGTATCTCGTCATTCCTTAACTTCCGTACCGCACTTCTTGGGATATTGATTCTTCTTGACTAATCCCTTAAACTTCAGCCTACTCTTCACCACTACTTCACTGTGATCTGAGTTTATATCTGCTCCTGGGTATGCCTTGCACTCCAGTATCTGAATTCGGAATCTCTGACTCACTGTGATCTAATCTAACTGAAATCTTCGCGTATCACCCGCGCTTTTCCAAGTATACCTCTTCCCCTTGTGATTCTTGGTCAGAGTATTCGCTGCACTAGCTGAAGTTTATTACGGAACTCAATTAGTCTTTCTCCTCTCTCATTCAAATTGAGCGATGTGAAGCAGTGGTTAGCACACTGGACTCGCATTCTGGAGGACGACGGTTCAAACACGCGTCCGGCCACTCTGATCTAGATTTTTCGTGATTTATCTAAATCGCTTCAGGCAAATTCCGGGATGGTTCCCTTGAAAGGGTATGGCCGACTTCCTTGTCCATCCTTCCCTAATCCTATGAGACCGATGACCTCGCTGTTTGGTCCCCTCCCCCAAATTAGTGAATCACTCTCTCGTTCCTTGTCCCAAGTCCGTACTGTCCTGCAACATTTTCTTCTGCTCCTTTCCCTATAACTGCATTCCAATCCCCATGACAGATTTTCATCTCCCTTTACGTACTGTGTTACCCTTTCAATATCCTCATATACTTTTTTTTATCTCTTCATCTTCAGCTTCCGATGTCGACATGTATACCTGAACTATCATTGTCGTTGGTTTGCTGTCGATTCTGATAAGAACAACCCTATCACTGAACTGTTCACAGTAATGTACTCTCTGCCCTACCTTCCTACTCATAACGAGTCCCACTGCTGTTATACCATTTTCTGCTGCTGTTAATATACCCGCTACCGCGTAAACTTTGATTAATAATCAGCATGGGCCTCCGAGGACCTCCTGGCATAAGAGGTCAGCCTCAGTCTGCCAACGGCCTTGGCAAAGAGGGCGGAGAAGCGGGCAGAAGTTGAGGGCACTCTCTTGTCGTCGGGGGTGGAAAACTGCCCCTAATGGCGAAAGAATCAGAAGGCAATGAAAAGGCAATGAAAACCACTGCATTAAAGACACATAAAGTGTATCCAGAGGACATGTAGCCTCTAACTGAAAAAGTGTCATGATGATCTCTCCATTGGCAAAAGATTCCGGAATAGTCCCCCATTCGGATCTCTCGGAGGGAACTGCCGAGGGGGATTGACTATGAGAAAAGGACTGAATAACCAACCAAAGGATAACGTTCTACGAGTTGGGGCGTGGAATGTCAGAAGTTTGAATATGGTAGGGCAACTAGAAAATCTGAAAAGGGAAATGGAAAGGCTCAGTCTAGATATTATAGTAGGGGTCAGTGAAGTGAACAGCCAACTACATGGCTCTTGAACTCATTAGCGTTCATCCCGTGAGTGAACAGGTGGCCGCTCCTTCAGCAGCGTCCGAGCGGCACACGGGTGAGCGGTGTACTGGTCATTGGGAGCTCCAATGCCAGGCGCGTTTTGGAGCCCCTTAGGATGCTGGGGGCCTCATCCAAGATGTGGAGGCGGCCTTTCCTGTGGCTATCGGGCACGCAAAGTTGTGGCTCACGTGAGCACCAACGGCGCCTGTCGCACGGATTCTGAGGCGATCATCAGTTCGTGCATTCGGCTGGCAGAGGTGCTGAAGACTTCTGGCCTCGCGCAAGGGGTGCAGGCTGAAATCGCAATTTGCAGCATCGTTCCCAGATTTGATCGGGGTCCTTTGGGCTTGAGTCGAGTCTCAATCAAAGGCTTCGTCGACTATGTGTAGGTCCTGGCTGCAGATTTCTACACCTGCGTTATCGTTTGGGGTTGTGTAGGACTCCTCTTGAAAGATTAGGGTTGCACTACACGAGGGAAGCAGCTACTCGGATAGAAAGTACTTGTCGAGTGCACATGAGCGTTTCTTAGGCTAGGTAGTAGTTTGAGGTGCTCTAAGTCAAACCGCGTTCAGAATAAAGACACATCGACTGTCACAATTTTTTCAGTAAACTGTCAAAGTGTTCGCAATAAAAGTTCCCAAATTTACTGCCCTCCAGAAAAGTTCTTGCGATGAAATTATTCTTGGGACCGAGAGCTGGCTAAAACCCGAAGTGAAAAGCTCTGAGATTTTTAGCGAGTCATGGAACGTATATCGGAAAGACAGATTTGAGGTCACAGGAGGGGGAGTTTTCATTGCAGCTGACAAAAATATTGTCTCTATTGAGGTCGAAGTTGAGTGTGACAGCGAGTTTAACAAGTGTAGGATGTTTTTACAGGTCACCCGATTCCTCTGTGACAGTTCTAGAGTTATTCAAAGAATGTCTACAGTTAATAGCGCGTAAATACGCAGATCATGCAATACTAGTTGGAGGCGAGTTTAACGTGCCGAGTGTAGACTGAGATGTCTACGGGTTCAATGCTGGAGGTACGCACAGACAGTCATGCGAAATACTCTTGAATACGTTTTCTGAAAATTGTCTTGAGCAGCTAGCTCAGACCAATATCCATAACTTCTGTTTGCAGCAGAATCCTTGGACATATTCTTAGTTCGAATATACGAAACTTTCTTGAGACTAAGAAGCCTGTGTCCACGAATCAGCATGGCTTTATAAAGCATAGCTCGTGCGAAACTCAGCTTGCCCTTTTCTCACAAGATACACAGATAATTATGGATAAATGGTAACAGGCAGACTTTATATTTCCAGATTTCTGGAAAGCATTTGATACCGTAACCCATTGGAGACTGCTAATGAAGGTACGAGCATATGGAAGAAGTTCACAGATATGTGAATGGCTCGAAGACGTCTTAAATGATAGAACCCAATATGCTGTCCTCGATGGCGAGTGTTCATCAGAGACAAGAGTATCGTCAGAAGTGTGATAGAACCGCTGTTGTTCTCTGTAAATGATTTGGCGGACAGGGTGGGCAGCAGGCTGTGGTTGTTAGTTGCTGATGCTGTGGTGTCCGGTAAGGTGTCGAAGTTGAGTGACTGTAGGAAGATACAAGACAACTTAGACAAAGTTTCCAGTTGGTGTGATGAATGGCAGCTAGCCCTAAACGTGGAAAAATGTAAGTTAACGAGGATGAGTAGGAAGAACAAACCTGTAATGTTCGGATACAGCATTTCTAGTGTCCTGCTTATCACAATCAAGTCGTTTAAATATCTGGGCGTGACGACACAAAGCGATATGAGGTGGAGCATGTGAAAACTGTGGTAGGCAGGGCAAATGCTCGATTTCGGTTTATTGGGAGAATTTTAGGTAAGAGTGGTTCACCTGTAAAGGAGACTGCATATAGAACGCTGATGCAACCTATTCTTGAGTACTTCTCGAGTGTTTGAAATGCGTACCAGGTCGAACTGAAGGGAGACATCGACGCAATTCAGAGGCGGGTTGCTATATTTGTTACCGGTAGGCTCGAACAACACGTAAGTGTTAGGGAGGTGCTTCGGGAATGCAAATGAGAATCACTGGAGGGAAGGTGACGCTCTTTTAGAGAAACAGTACGGAGAACATTTAGAGAACCGGCACTTGAAGATGACTGCCGAACGATTCTACCGCCGCCAACATACGTCGCGCGTAAGGGCCACGATGATAAGATACAAGAAATTGCGGCTCTTGCGGAAGCGTATAGATAGTCGTTTTTCCCTCGCTCCATTTGCGAGTGACGAGTGGTAGTACAGGGTACCTCCGACATGCACCGTACGGTGGATTGCGGAGTATCTATGTTGATGTAGATAAAACTAAGCCAATATTTATTTTCCATTTCTACACTGTCGCCTTATTTGCGATATTCCAGTCTTCGAACATAACGTCCTCCACACGTTTTGTGCTCTTCACAGAAAGACAGTCTGACACTTCGTTCTTCGTCATTCAGATGTGTGCGATCGCACTAGAAGCGCCTGCACCACGAAACCAGGGTGTCTTATGATTGTGCACTGTTACGATACACCACCAATTTAACAGTGATTGCTACAGTGCTTTGTTGCCCTTCTATATCCATATTCTGCAAAAAACTGTGAAGTAGGTGGCAGACGGTACGTTCCATTTTTCCAGTTATTATGGTTTTTTTCCTGTTCCATTCAGGTATGGAGTGGGGGAAGAATGACTGTTTAAATACCTCCGTGCGCCCTGTACAATCTAACCTTGTCATCACGATCCCTACGGGAGTGATACGTAGAGAGTTGTAGTATACCGCTAATCATTTAAAGGCTAAGCGCGATCTGTAATATTATGAGCACTGAATAAATTTTCAGTTGCCAAGATCGCTGAAATAATTTATTCATATACACTATGTGATCAAACATCCCCCAAAACATATGTTTTTCATATTAGGTGCATTGTGCTGCCATCTACTGCCAGGTAATCCAGATCAGTGACCTCAGTAGTCATTAGACATCGTGAGAGAGCAGATTGGGGCACTCCGCGGAACTCACAGACTTCGAAGGTGGTCCGGTGATTTGGTGTCACTTGAATCATACGTCTGTACGCGAGATTATCCACACTCCTAAACATCCCTAGGTCCACTGTTTCCGATGTGATAGTGGAGTGAAAACGTGAAGGGGCTTGTACAGCACAAAAGCGTACAGGCCGACCTCGACTGTTGACAGAGACTGCCGACAGTTGAAGAGGGTCGTAACATGTAATAGGCAGACATCTATCCAGACCATCACACTGGAATTACAAACTGCATCAGGGTCCACTGCAAGTACTATGACAGTTAGGTGGGAGGTGAGAAAATTTGGATTTCGTGGTCGGGTGGCTGCTCATAAGCCACACATCAAGCCGGTAAATGCCAAACGACGACTCGCTTGATGTAAGGAGCGTAAGTATTGGAGGATTGAACAGTGGGAAAACGTTGTGTGCAGTGACGAATCACGGTACACAATGTGGTGATCCGATGGCAGGGTGTGGTGAACGTCCGGTGAACGTCATCCGCCAACTTGTGTAGTGCCAACAGTAAAATTCAGAGGTGGTGGTGTTACGGTGTGGAGGTGATTGTCATGGACTGGGCTTGCACACCTTGTTTTGCGTGCCACTATCGCAGCACAGGCCTACATTGATGTTTTAAGCACCTTCTTGCTTCCCACTGTTCAAGAGAAATTCGGAGATGGCGACTTGTTCATAATGTACAGCCTGTGGCGGAGTGGTTACACGACAATAACACCTCTGTAATGGACTGACCTGTACGGAGTCCTGACCTGAATTAGAGGTGGCAAAAAATAACGTAACTGATAGAAATAACCGGTTACTGAGAAGTAACGGTTACTGCCATAACCGTTCCTCTGATTCTGGCAGTTATTTCAATAACTGTTTAGTGTCAACAGTGCCTCGCGCCATCTGTTGACCGAAGATCGTACTGCGCATTTGGAAGGCGTTCTATAGACCATGGGAATAACTGTGAGACTGCGCGCCATCTGTTGATAAGAACTGTGTACTATTTCGTGGGCCATCGTTACTTTTAGCATAAACAATTACATAAAGTTAATGTCCGAGCCGTGGCTGATAGGAGCTGCAGTACAGGCATTAACAAGTACGGTCGTTCCCTTAAGACACAGCCTTACGTGTTAATTTAGCTTGGACGGGTAGTACAAGGAAAGTTACTAAGGAATTCGAGCGACTATGGAAATAACTGTCAGAGACCGGTATTCTCCTCTGGCAGTTATCGTTATTGGCTCGTAGTTCTAGTTCTCTGGTAGTTATCGGGCTACCACCACAGATAACCTGGAAGCTAGTAACGGAATAACTGTGTGTCTAGACGTTCCTGACTCGGTGACTCCAGTTAAAGGTCGTAGTTCCAGGTGTTATTTCCAGAGAGGATAGTAACTGTAGCGAACAAATATTTTCGTACTGCTACGGAAATAGCCGCTGGCCATCGCGAATGACAAATAACATGTCAGAAAGTGTAACACAATACAGTGGAATATAATAATTATTATCCTCATCATTTGTCAGGAGATTGTCAAAATATGTGAATATATCACAGTAACTGCTAATATTTACAGAATTGGTACACTGACAGAATAAAACACAGTTACGTACTTGTAATAATTTTATCGTACACAGAATACCCGATCTTGACTGTTGCAACCAAGTGCTGTCAAAACTGAAATATAGCAGAATTTTTACCTAAGCTGGTCTATGAGTCTCTGCTACGATATTCATCTACAGAGTAGAAGGAGGGGTCAATGGAAGCGTCTGATTCCACCCGTCTGCTTCGACATAAAGGTGTTGTGGTGTGTGAATGTCATTACGGCACGGTGTTTATGAGTTGGTTTTTGTGTGTGTGTGTGGGGGGGGGGGGGGGCTGTCGATCTAGGTTGCAGTGCCGGAATTTGCTGGTGGTAATTATTTTTTTTTTCTAGCTGTGATGTTTTGTGTATTTATGAAGTACTGAATGCGATTTAATTTATGTAGGGATGATTGATTTGTGGAGTTTTGGGATTGTGGTTTTATTTTTCGCAGTTGTAGGTGTTGGTTTTTTGGCATCAGTAGCTGTGGTGGACCTATATAGGTCACCGGAAATGACCGATTCCCATTTTCATAGTTGTGTGTGTTGATGTTTTAGTATCGTCATCTGAGGTTGACCTATGTAGGTCAAGGGAAATGTCTGATTCCAATTTTCGTACTTTTAGTTGTGGGTATTGGTGTTTTGGTATGGTCACCTATAGTTGACCTATATTGTTCAAGGGAAGTGTCCGATTCCTGCAGATTTTTGTTGGTGTAGCAGAATGCTGTATTTTTTTCTTTTTGTTCTTCATTTTGTGTTTTGGGATCATGGTGTGTTTCTTTTACTAGCTTGTCCTCACCCTAAAACCCCCAACTTCCTGCAGTTGTCCCATTGGTTTGATTGTATTTTTGGTGGGAAATGTAGTTGTATTATTTATATGTATCTTCGTGTTTGTTGCCATGTGTATGTAGTGACGTCATAGACACACTTAAAATAGCCATTTCCGGCATATTGATGACGGGTGGAATCAGACACTTCTGTATCAAATAGTATTTCAAACACACTGTAAACCGTGCCTTATCTGAAACCAAGTTTTTAATGGTTGCTGACTTGCTGGCAGTTTATTGAAAACGCATGTTCCTGAATATTGGACCCCTTCTGGACCAAGGTAAGTAATTTTAGGTCTTTATGTAGATTGCTGTTCCCATTTCTAGTACTGATATTATGTATTAAGCTATTGGTTGGAAATACTTGTAACAAATTTCATTAAGGAATAAATATACTAGGAAGCAGTGGTTAGAATACAAAGTTCCTTGAACAGCTTCCTACATGATGTTCTTGAATTGATACCACAAACGATTTTTATTACACGTTTTTACATGCGAAAAACTTTTGCTACGTTTGATAAGTTACCACAGAATATGCTCCCTTATGAAATAATAGAATGAAAAAATGTGGTATACCCTTCCCAACTGAATTTACTATCGAGTTGTAGTCCCAGAAATGTAACACTGTCAACCTTTTCGATCTGCATGTCTTCATATGTTATAAACATGCTGTCGCTGGAGAAATCGAGCAGTTTGCAAATCTGACATAAAACTTGGATTAGCGTACTCACACTTTCCCCAATAGGACTAGCTTTTACAGCGCAGGAGTAAACGACTCTGTCACATTACGTATATTTTTTGTTGTATTACAAGGCTGTACACTTTATTGTATTATGTGAGCAGCACAAGAAATTAAGCTTCGAATTTAACCTACAGTACTCAGTTTACATACTACTTCATACTTAAAAACGCACGTTGATAACATTTTACTTAAACAGTGCTTTGGCGAAGTTCCGCGTACTTTCTGTCGCAGCTGCGAAGATAATATTTCTAATAGCCACCGATAACCTACAAACATATAATATGAAACACTAATAATCGTTCTAACATCAACTAAAATGTACCCGGAGTTAATAAGCTAAGGTTATGACACGATTCATACGACATTCCTGCTATTTCACACTACTCGCAGTTATACTGATAACTAAACTGATGGATTCCAACTATGTCGTTATTTAACTGTCGGAGTATTCGGTATTCGCTAGCGAAAAATAACTTGGCAGTTATTAATAACGGTTAACGATAACGGTTATCAAAGAATAACTGGAACTGTGATAACGGTTACTCCAGAATAACCGTTTGGCCCACCTCTAACCTGAATCCTACAGAACAACTCTGGTATGTTTTGGAGCGCCGATTTCGTGCCTCTCCTCAGTGCAGCACTCCGTGAAGAATTGGCTGCCATTCCCCAAGAAACCTTCCAGCACCTGATTGAACGTATGCCTGCGAGAGTGGTAGCTGTCATCAAAACTAAGGGTGGGCCACACCATATTGAATTCCAGCATTACCGATGGAGGGCGCCACGAACTTGTAAGTCATTTTCAGCCAGGTGTCCAGATATTTTTGATCACATAGTGTAGATGAGCAGTCCGGAAATTTTCTGTTGCCATCATTGTATTATAATGTAAAGATAGATCCGACGATGGCAACAGAGAATTGCCGAAAACGGCCATCTACATTAATGAATGATTTTAGCGATCATGCCAGTTGAGAATTTATTCACTGTTCACTTAAAGCCGTTTCTTGAATCTTTGTTATTAGGCTTTTTCGAGACAGTTCCAGATTCTCCCAGTTCAGTTTGTTCAGCATCTCTGTTGTCTCCCGCGGGTCAGCCAAACCTGCGACCATTCGTGCTGCCCTTCTCTGTGTACGTTCAATATCCGCTGTGAATAACGTGTACTATGCAGTTGAGTAATATTGTAGGGTAGGTCACACAAGAAATTTGCAAACAATCTGCTTTGTAGAAACTGCATTTCCCTAGTATTTTCTCAAGTCTGCTTCCTGCATTACCCACAACTATGTCTACATGATAATTCCATTTCATATCCATACAGATTGTTACACTCAGGTATTTTTATCAATTTACCGGTCTCATCTGCGATTCGCTGTTGTTATGTCATAGGATGCTTTTGTAATGTGCACAGCTTTACTTTCCTGAACATTTAGCGTAAGTAGCCAGTCTTTGCACCACTTTGAAATGTTATCGACACCTGACTAAATGTGTGTGCATATTCTTTCAGACAGTACTTCATTATAGATAGCTGCATCATTAGTGAAAAATCTTCAAATGAGGAAAGCCAAGTACCGCACGACCACTTTAGCAATGGGCTGCATTTTGTTTTAAAACCTCTAACACCGTTGCTAAGATTTCAGTAAGCGCCAGGACTGCAGACAAACAAAACATTGTTGTTGTTGTTGTGGTCTTCAGTCCTGAGACTGGTTTGATGCAGCTCTCCATGCTACTCTATCCTGTGCAAGCTTCTTCATCTCCCAGTACCTACTGCAACCTACATCCTTCTGAATCTGCTTAGTGTATGCATCCATTGGTCTCCCCCTACGATTTTTACCCTCCACGCTGCCCTCCATTACTAAATTGGTGATCCCTTGATGCCTCAGAACATGTCCTACCAACCGATCCCTTCTTCTGGTCAAGTTGTGCCACAAACTCCTCTTCTCCCCAATCCTATTCAGTACCTCCTCATTAGTTATGTGATCTACCCATCTAATCTTCAGCATTCTTCTGTAGCACCACATTTCGAAAGCTTCTATTCTCTTCTTGTCCAAACTATTTATCGTCCATGTTTCACTTCCATACATGGCTACACTCCATACAAATACTTTCAGAAATGACTTCCTCACACTTAAATCTATACTCGATGTTAACAAATTTCTCTTCTTCAGAAACGCTTTCCTTGCCATTGCCGGTCTACATTTTATATCCTCTCTACTTCGACCATCATCAGTTATTTTGCTCCCCAAATAGCAAAACTCCTTTACTACTTTAAGTGTCTCATTTCCTAATCTAATTCCCTCAGCATCACCCGACTTAATTCGACTACATTCCATTATCCTCGTTTTGCTTTTGTTGATGTTCATCTTATATCCTCCCTTCAAGACACCATCCATTCCGTTCAACTGCTCTTCCAATTCCTTTGCTGTCTCTGACAGAATTACAATGTCATCGGCGAACCTCAAAGTTTTTATTTCTTCTCCATGGATTTTAATACCTACTCCGAATTTTTCTTTTGTTTCCTTTACTGCTTGCTCAATATACAGATTGAATAACATCGGGGAGAGGCTACAACCCTGTCTTACTCCCTTCCCAACCACTGCTTCCCTTTCATGTCCCTCGAATCCTATAACTGCCATCTGCTTTCTGTACAAATTGTAAATAGCCTTTCGCTCCCTGTATTTTACCCCTGCCACCTTCAGAATTTGAAAGAGAGTATTCTAGTCAACATTGTCAAAGGCTTTCTCTAAGTCTACAAATGCTAGAAACGTAGGTTTGCCTTTCCTTAATCTTTCTTCTAAGATAAGTCGTAAGGTCAGTATTGCCTCACGTGTTCCAGTATTTCTACGGAATCCAAACTGATCTTCCCCGAGGTCGGCTTCTACTAGTTTTGCCATTCGTCTGTAAAGAATTCGTGTTAGTATTTTGCAGCTGTGGCTTATTAAACTGATTGTTCGGTAATTCTCACATCTGTCAACACCTGCTTTCTTTGGGATTGGAATTATTATATTCTTCTTGAAGTCTGAGGGTATTTCGCCTGTTTCATACATCTTGCTCACCAGATGGTAGAGTTTTGTCAGGACTGGCTCTCCCAAGGCCGTCAGTAGTTCCAATGGAATGTTGTCTACTCCGGGGGCCTTGTTCCGACTCAGGTCTTTCAGTGCTCTGTCAAACTCTTCACGCAGTATCGTATCTCCCATTTCATTTTCATCTACATCCTCTTCCATTTCCATAATATTGTCCTCAAGTACATCGCCCTTGTATAGACCCTCTATATACTCCTTCCACCTTTCTGCTTTCCCTTCTTTGCTTAGAACTGGGTTTCCATCTGAGCTCTTGATGTTCATACAAGTGGTTCTCTTATCTCCAAAGGTCTCTTTAATTTTCCTGTAGGCAGTATCTATCTTACCCCTAGTGAGACAAGCCTCTACATCCTTACATTTGTCCTCTAGCCATCCCTGCTTAGCCATTTTGCACTTCCTGTCGATCTCATTTTTGAGACGTTTGTATTCCTTTTTGCCTGCTTCATTTACTGCATTTTTATATTTTCTCCTTTCATCAATTAAATTCAGTATTTCTTCTGTTACCCAAGGATTTCTACTAGCCCTCGTCTTTTTACCTACTTGATCCTCTGCTGCCTTCACTACTTCATCCCTCAAAGCTACCCATTCTTCTTCTACTGTATTTCTTTCCCCCATTCCTGCAATTGTTCCCTTATGCTCTCCCTGAAACTCTGTACAACCTCTGGTTCTTTCAGTTTATCCAGGTCCCATCTCCTTAAGTTCCCACTTTTTTGCAGTTTCTTCAGTTTTAATCTACAGGTCATAACCAATAGATTGTGGTCAGAGTCCACATCTGCCCCTGGAAATGTCTTACAATTTAAAACCTGGTTCCTAAATGTCTGTCTTACCATTATATAATCTATCTGATACCTTTTAGTATCTCCAGGGTTCTTCCATGTATACAACCTTCTATCATGATTCTTAAACCAAGTGTTAGCTATGATTAAGTTGTGCTCTGTGCAAAATTCTACCAGGCGGCTTCCTCTTTCATTTCTTAGCCCCAATCCATATTCACCTACTATGTTTCCTTCTCTCCCTTTTCCTACACTCGAATTCCAGTCACCCATGACTATTAAATTTTCGTCTCCCTTCACTATCTGAATAATTTCTTTTATTTCATCATACATTTCTTCAATTTCTTCGTCATCTGCAGAGCTAGTTGGCATATAAACTTGTACTACTGTAGTAGGTGTGGGCTTCGTATCTATCTTGGCCACAATAATGCGTTCACTAAGCTCTTTGCAGTAGCTTACCCGCGTTCCTATTTTCCTATTCATTATTAAACCTACTCCTGCATTACCCCTATTTGACTTTGTGTTTATAACCCTGTAGTCACCTGACCAGAAGTCTTGTTCCCCCTGCCACCGAACTTCACTAATTCCCACTATATCTTACTTTAACCTATCCATTTCCCTTTTCAAATTTTCTAACCTACCTGCCCGATTAAGGGACCTGACATTCCACGCTCCGATCCGTAGAACGCCAGTTTTCTTTCTCCTGATTACGACATCCTCTTGAGTAGTCCCCGCCCGGAGATCCGAATGGGGGACTATTTTACCTCCGGAATATTTTACCCAAGAGGACGCCATCATCATTTAATCATACAGTAAAGCTGCATGCCCTCGGGAAAAATTACGGCCGTAGTTTCCCCTTGCTTTCAGCCGTTCGCAGCACCAGCACAGGAAGGCCGTTTTGGTTATTGTTACAAGGCCAGATCAGTCAATCATCCAGACTGTTGCCCTTGCAACTACTGAAAAGGCTGCTGCCCCTCTTCAGGAACCACACGTTTGTCTGGCCTCTCAACAGATACCCCTCCGTTGTGGTTGTACCTACGGTACGGCTATCTGTATCGCTGAGGCACGCAAGCCTCCCCACCAACGGCAAGGTCCATGGTTCATGGGGGGGGGAACAAAACATTAACAGTCCAATTTTTATTTTTTGGTGATGGTAATTAAAATTTTATTATTATTAGCATCTGCTGTTCGGTGGTTTGTGCGCTCTTCAGTATGCTGCCACAAGTTCATGTCATTCCTATGTTTCATACCTTTTCTCTGTCACATGGTAGACGCTGTTGTTTAGAAGCTCTAATATTTGTAGAAACTAAGGGAGAAACAAAATCGTAATGCCATTCCTGCCACTAGCTGTTTACTCCTGTACGCCGATCAAAGTCTTTTGTCGTCAAAAATATTATACTCTGCTATGTTACAACTATGAGTGAGAGAATTTTCAACTCTCGGTAATTCCGCAATGTGTTCCTTAGCACCAGAGCTGCACACAGCTACCCAAGCGTGTTTTTACTGGGGGTCCGCTGTCTCTCCGTTTGCCAGTACAATTCAGTTACCGCTTTTTTGCCGTCCGTCTGTACAGAACCACCCTCCTGTTGTCTATCGGTTAGCCGCAGAGATCTGGCCGCACATCCGCGGCAGTTCATTAACTCGTAATACGACTGCGCGCTCGGCGTGATTAGATTGTCCGTCCCGTGGGACCAACACTCGTTAGCACTCAGTTTGTAACAACTCTTTCACACTGTCTAAAAATAAGAGAACACCGACGGTGCGATGAGTGCGTTTTTCTGTGTGTGTTTATACACAGGAGATAAACAACATGTGGACGTTACTCCATTACGATGTCGCTTGAAATAGAAAACTGCAAAACTCTAGATACGTTTTTATAGCGCTAACGAGGATCGTTCCATAACGGCCTAAAGCCCAGAAGAAGAATGCATGCTTCAAAATTGGTGAATATAATATGTGCTACAGAGACAGCACACTTACCTAAATACTAAATTTCCCACTGTCTACGGCACTGTGAGTACTAGTTAGACTTAATTATGAAATGAAGATAGATAATTAGGGGTGATTTGGGAAAATGTGTGTCACTGAACTGCAATTTATTATAATTTAGACACAAATATGGTGACGATATCTCTTCTACATTTTCAGTGTGGTTGTTTTGCCTGATGTCATGCGGCCATATTTTTTCGTCACGCTCATAGCTACCACGAGTCATATTTGGCATTTTACGAAATGTCGAATATGCACTAAGGTGAAAAAAGCCATTCGATACCGCCTGACTTCGTGTCTGATCCCTTTTTGCCCAGCGTAGCGCAGGAGCTCGACGTGATACGGACTCAACAAGCCGTTGGAAGTTCTCTGCAGAAATACTGAGCCATGCTGCCTCTTTAGCCGTCCATAATCGCGAAAGGGTTACCGGTGCTGATTTTGTGCACGAACTGGCCTCTCAGTTATGTCCCATAAATATTCGATGGGATTCATCTCGATCTGGGTGGCCAAATCATTAGCACGAATTGTCTAGAATGTTCTTCAAACCATTCGCGAACAGTTGTGGAGCGGTGACATGACGCACTGCCATCCATAAGAATTCCATCATTATTTGGGAACAAGAAGTCCATGAATCGTTGAAAATAGTTTCCAAGTAATTGGATATAAGAATTTCCAGGTAATGATCTGTTTACTTGGACTAGAGAACCTAGTCCATTCCATTAATCACAGACCTCACCATTATGGAGCCACCACCAGCTTGGACAGTGCCTCGTTGACAATTTGGGTCTACACCACACTCGAACCATAACACAGCTCCTAACAACTGAAATCGGGACTCATCTGACCAGACCACGAATTTCCAGTCGTCTAGGGTCCAGCTGATATGCCCACGAGCCCAAGAGAAGCGCTGCAGGCGATGTCGTGTAAGGCACTCGCATGGATCGTCGGTTGCCATAGCCCATTAACGCCTGGTTTCGCGACACTGTCTTAATGGATACGTTCGGCGTATGTCTCACAGTGATTTCTGCGGTTATTCCAAACAGTATACTCACTTTCAAATTCTAAAGGTGGCAGGGGTAAAATACAGGGAGCGAAAGGCTATTTACAATTTGTACAGAAAGCAGATGGCAGTTATAAGAGTCGAGGGGCATGAAAGGGAAGCAGTGGTTGGGAAGGGAGTGAGACAGGGTTGTAGCCTCTCCACAATGTTATTCAATCTGTACATTGAGCAAGCAGTAAAGGAAACAAAAGAAAAATTCGGAGTAGGAATTAAATTCCATGGAGAAGAAATAAAAACTTTGAGGTTCGCCGATGACATTGTAATTCTGTCAGAGACAGCAAAGGACTTGGAAGAACAGTTAAACGGAATAGACAGTGTCTTGAAAGGAGTATATAGGATGAATATCAACAAAAGCAAAACGAGGATAATGCTATGTAGTCGAATTAAGTCGTGTGATGCTGAGGGAATTAGATTAAGAAATGACACACTTAAAGTAGTAAAGGAATTTTGCTATTTGGGGAGCAAAATAACTGATGATGGTCGAAGTAGAGAAGATATAAAATGTAGACTGGTAATGGCAAGGAAAGCGTTTCTGAAGAGGAGAAATTTGTTAACATCGAGTATAGGTTTAAGTGTCAGGAAGTCTTTTCTGAAAGTATTTGTATGGAGTGTAGCCATGTATGGAGGTGAAACATGGATGATAACTGGTTTGGACAAGAAGAGAATAGAAGCTTTCGAAATGTGGTGTTACAGAAGAATGCTCAAGATAAGGTGGGTAGATCACGTAACTAATGAGGAGGTATTGAATAGGATTGGGGAGAAGAGAAGTTTGTGGCATAACTTGACTAGAAGAAGGGATCGGTTGGTAGGACATGTTTTGAGGCATCAAGGGATCACAAATTTAGCATTGGAGGGCAGCGTGGAGGGTAAAAGTCGTAGAGGGAGACCAAGAGATGAATACACGAAGCAGATTCAGAAGGATGTAGGTTGCAGTAAGTACTGGAAGATGAAGAAGCTTGCACAGGATAGGGTAGTATGGAGAGCTGCATCAAACCAGTATCAGGACTGAAGACCACAACAACAACAACAACATTGCTCGTTTGTTAGCACCGATAACTCTAAGCAAACGCCCCTGCTCTCTGTCATCGCCGGCCGCTGTGGCCGAGCGGTTCTATGCGCTTTAGTCCAGAACCGCGCTGCTCTTGCGGTCGCAGGTTCGAATCCTGCCTCGGGCATGGATGTGTGTGATGTCGTTAGGTTTAAGTAGTTCTACGTCTAGCGGACTGATGACTCAGATGTTAAGTCCCATAGTGCTTAGAGCCATTTGAACCGTGTCTGTCATTAAGTGAACCCGTCGGCCACTGCGTTGTCGAAACTGTGGATCTCTTGTATTCGATTTCCTTACGATTTCCGAAATGGAATGTCCTATGCGTCTAACTTCAACAATTCCGCGTTCAAAGTTTTATTTCCCATCCTGAGTCCATAATGACGTCTGAACCTTTTCACTTGAATCATGACTAAAAATGGCAGCTCCGCCAATACACTGCCGTTTAATACTACCATCCCATGACGTCTATCATCCCATTGTAGTTTTAGGTAGTGACGGTTCCTCTCAGAGAAATAAACGTCATAGGACGGGAGGGAAACAACTGTTCACTTAATGTACATCACGAGACCAGCCTCCGTTAGGAAGAGACTACAAGCGAGCACTGGGATACACGAATTGTTCTCAGTTGCAGATTGTCGTTCACGTTGGCGCCAACGACATTAGTCCTCTGCGCCCTTAGACTATTGTTGATGAGCTTGGAAGACAATAAGCCTGAATCGTAGAGTCTCCGAACAGTCTTCGGTTTTCAGCATCGAACCGAGGACTCGTCTGGTCTTCTGGTCTTGTTAGAGGGCACAGTCAGGCTTTGTGCTGTGAGGCGCACAACTGCGTGTTTCTCGATGTTGCTATAAATAGGTGTGCAGTGTATTCTGGAGGCCGCCACAAAGGGAACACATTACCTGTGGAATGCACATTTGGGTGTTTTAGAGCAGAAGAAATATCTGTATCTCCATGTACGTCATAAAAAAAATTCTCGTCAAAGTGAGGCCGAGATCAGATTTTGACAGTGATGGCATCAAAACACCAGCAGTTATCTCTTTTGAAGAAAGTAATTCCCTTAGCCCACCCAATACCAAGGGTGAGGGGGTGGGTACTTAGTGTCCATCTTTTGACAATATTGTGATCTAGTCAGTTTCTTTTCATCTTAAAATTCTGAAACAATTTTTCTTTTTTTTGAAGAATTCTTCTACCAGATTCCGTACATGTTTAAAATTTTTCAGTTAAACTTAACCCAAAAATTTAAGTCTCAATAGCAGATATCATTTTCCCCGTTGAATGCCGTGTTGAATATTTCCAGATCCAGGGTGTAACTTACATCAGTATCTCTTTGAAAAGTATGTTGAGAGTAAAATTGGACAACTATGAACTGAACCTGCATTTTTAAATTTTTTGTGGTGGGCATAAAGTCATAACACGTTACTGAAAGGGTGTTGGCACTGGTAAGTGTATGATAAAAGGTTCTGGCCATACTTTAACAAACATACTCCTTTAAAAAAATAGTTTGTTAATATAATTCAACAACAATTAACGAATTACGTTTTTATAATTCTTGTTCTTTTTGGTTAGGCATAAAGTACCAACCCGCCCTCCTCCACCCTTGATAATGTACGTTAGGTGAAATATCTTGGTATTGCTAGGTTTAATATAATGATAGGAACTGAAAGTGAGATCTGGGGAATTTTCATTGGAAAAAATGTGATGTTCGAAGGAACCGCTGTGTTAAAAAGAAATCTACGGATACCACTCGCTGAATGCTGGACCCAATTTTGACTGGACGATAAGTACGATTCTGCCGACATGTCAGTCAGGGAGCCTGTAGACAGCTTAATCTAGCGCTGAAACTGGTTGTTCAAAATAACTACAAGGTTAATTGGAAAGTAGGCTCCCGAGGAGATGCAGTATTTGATGAGACAAGCTATCTAACAGAATACAAAATGAAGACAACTGCTAACTCATATGAACAGCATTAACTGGTTTACGTGGACTTCTGTTAGTAATCAGATGGTTCTACCGATTGCATGATTCGTACCCATCGATCGTAAGTCATTTCAAGTACAGCAAGAATCCGGTTGCACGCAAATATCCAATCTGTCCTTTAGTGATAGGGATGACTTTATTTCATTTACTCTCGATCGGAGAACATCGAATACATTAAAGGTGGTTATGATAAACAATCTTGAGAAGTAATACTGAACGCATTTTCAGACACTACTGCATCAGTCCACATGCTGAAGCAATGCTTTAGATGTTCCAGTTACAAAAAAAAAAAAAAAAAAAAAAAAAATGGTTCAAATGGCTCTGAGCACTATGGGACTTAACTGCTGTGGTCATCAGTCCCCTAGAACTTAGAACTACTTAAACCTAACTAACCTAAGGACATCACACACATCCATGCCCGAGGCAGGATTCGAACCTGCGACCGTAGCGGTCACGCGGCTCCAGACTGTAGCGCCTAGAACCGCACGGCCACTCCGGCCGGCGTGTCCCAGTTACATACCGAATCTTTTCGAAAAGTCATCAACATCATGGGGATTAACGATTGTGATACTTGTAACCTCCCCTTCACTTATCGACCTTAGTGACAGTGAAAAATTAAACCGCGTTCACCTAATGGAAATTTGGGAAAAGCAGTCGTCACCGAAGTTAATCTGTCGGTAATGAGGGAGGAAAGGGTTACGTCTAAATGAAAGGAAAAATGCAAATGTAATTGGTAAATTAATTTTGAGAAAAGGGTAAAATTAATAAAGAAAGTAAATGTGCGGTCGTTACGTTAACAATTAATTGGCGTTAATTAGATATTTGAGATTTGGGGAAAATTACGGTTGACAGTCCTATGGACAACTACTATAATAACTGAAAATGAAAGATTAATGCAATATAATTAGCACTAAAAGCGTGGCAATTGAAGGTTGACACGTGCTGTGTGAAAACTGAATGTTTGTCAGAAGTAATAAATTTCGCTTCGCTTTGACTTAATTTAGCAAAAGAATTAATAAAACCGGAAAATTGAAAGTAAATTTAGTGACTGAAATTAATAGTGAACTTTGTTTCTGAAGCACTACGAAATTCAATAAAATAAGGTTAGTCTCGGGCTACCTCAACGATCATTTCAAAAGTTACTTGAATCTACGGAATTTAGAAATAACAGATTTAACTTTGAACTTGAATTAAATGATTCTGAACAATTAACAATAGTAAAATTTAGTACGTACCAAGCTAAGATGCAGTCACAGGTAAGCTAAAATATGGTAACAAAACTCGCACTCTTAATTTCTGCTTGTGTAATCTAAATATTGTAGCCAGCAATGAATAACTGAACTTTGAAATTAAAGCAGTGAAATGGAATGATATTACTTTAATGCTGGCGTATGAATTTCAACAACACTAGGGTTCATTCCAGAAAAGGAAGACACCCTGCTTGGTAATGCAATTGGGACAATGAGCAACAAAGGTTCATGCTAAGTTGCTGTATTTTTGTGATGCAACAGTTTGAAAAGCTGAGGTCTGCCATACAGTTCTAAAAATTTACGTGCTTTTAGTATTCCTTGTTGGTTGATTGAAGGTTTGCAGTCGTCGATCGAGGAGGTGGCGACAGTCACTCATTGTCGACCGTCGCTGTTGCAGAAGCTGGATGCCGGCGCGCCTTCTTGTCGACACGGTCACCAGGCGAAAGGGGCTCTAGATGTGCGCCAGCTAATGCTTCCAGTCCGCGACACCGTGTCAGAAACTATTATAGCAAGTCGAGCGCAATTACATGCTGCCAAACACCGAAAGCGCGGCAACTCGCGGGAGCGTCACACAGCACACCTGCTCCACCGCCCTACTGCAGCCAGACTCCCTCTGCCCGCGCTCCATGCGGCAGATTTAACACTACCAAAGATCCTAATCACTTTGGTTCTCCACACGACCTATCGATGTAATCGTTCGATAGTATAGTTTTCGCTACGCCAGACTCAGCGTAAAAATACAAATAATATTTACAAAACAAACCAATTATACATCGACATATATATATATATATATATATATATATATATATATATATATATATATATATATGCATTTCCGATGTTACATAGTATTCTAGCAACATTGCTCGCCAAAAGAAAGAGTACGTAAGGAGAATATTTGTGGTTAGTAGAAATTGTATCCAAGGCCCGCTTGGACAGCCTTGCGTGTTTAAGCGCCGCTTATAAGACGGGGAGGTGTACCGCCCCCATATCAGATGCGACCGGCCGATTAGCGACGAGGGTCGGCCCGCCTGGATGTGGGTTTTAGGTGGTTTCTCACATCCCACTAGGTGACCCCGGGCTGTTCTCCGAGGCCTGCCTCAGACATACGACTGGCAAACATTTAGAAAATTTTTCCTCGCTTTCACATGCTTAACGTCATGGTTTGCTCATGTCCCGCCCCAGGGGGCAATGGTGTGGTAATAGGAAGGGCATCTGGCCACCCCTTAATTGACAACAGCAAATCCATTAATAAAAACGCTGACCCTGCACCGATCCGGGATAAAGGCGCAAGAAAAAGAAGAAGAAGAAAAAAATATACAGAGGCACCAAAAACCTTACTTAAAAGAAGAACTGAGGAAAAAATTCCACATTTAAAAAGGTATTTTAGTTAAAATTAAAGGACATCATCCCCTCAGCTCATTTCACCATCCCCGCCTGACGCAATTCAAGACGGCCTCTGATTGTCCGAAACCGGTAGTCATTTTAATATGATTTTTATGCGATAAATGAGATGGATAGGAAGTGCAAAGTGGCAAAGCAGGAATAATTAGAGGAGAAATGTAATGATTTAAAAGCATATATTACGAGGGAAAGATAGATACCTCCTATAGGAAACCTTTTGAGCAAAGAAACACAGCTGTATAAATATCAAGAGCTCAGGCGGTAAACCAGTCCTCTCCAAAGAAGGGAAAGCTGAAAGGTTGGAGAAGTTTGTAGAGGGTCTGTACAACGGAGATGTGCTTGAAGGTAATATTATAGAAATGGAAGAGGACGTAGATGAAGATGACACTGAAGACATGATACTGCGAGTAGAATATGACAGAGCACTCAAAGACCTATGTAGAAACAAGACCCCCGCGAGTTATGCAAGATGTACGAGATTAGCGAAATACTTTCAGACTTCGAGAAAAATATAACAATTTCAATTCTAAAGAAATCAGGTGCCAACGACCTGTTCAACAAGTCAAGGTTGCAAAATGCTAGGACGAATTCTTTAGGGACGAACGGAAAAATTGTTAGAAGCCGACCTCGAGAAGGATCACTTTGGATTCAGGCGAAATGTAGGAAGACGCGAGGCAATACTGACCCTACGACTTCTCTCGGAACATCGGTTAAGAAAAGACTAACTTAACGTTTATAGCATTAGTAGACTTAGAGAAGGCTTTTGACAATGGTGACTGAAATACTCTCTTCGATATTTGGAATGTAACAAGGGTAAAACACAGAGAGCCAAGGCTATTTACAACGTGTACAGAAACCGGCCGGTAGTTATAAGAGTAGAGGAGCATGAAAGGGTGGCAGTGACTGAGAGGGGAGTGAGACAGGATTGTAGCCTATCGCCGATGTTACTCAATCTGTTCATTGAACAAGCAGTAAACGAATCCAAAGAAAAATTTGGAGTAGGAATTAAAGTTCAATGAGAAGAAATAAAAACTTTGAGGTTTGCCGATGACATTGAAATTCTGTCAGAAACAGAAAAGGACTTGGAAAAGCAGTTAAACTGAACGGACGGTGTCTCGAAAGGAGGGTATAATATGAATATCAACAAAAGCAAGCCAAGGATAATTGAATGTAGTTGAATTAAATCATGTGATGTTGAGAGAATTAGATTAGGAAATAAAGAAAATTAAAGCAGTAGATGAGTTTTGTATTTGGACAGCAAAATAAATATGATTGCCGAAGGAGAGGATATAAAATCTAGACTGGCAGTGGCAAGAAAAGTGTTTCTGAAGACGAGAAATTTATTAACGTCGAATGTAGATTTAAGTGGTAGGAAGTCTTTTCTGAAAGTATTTATATGGAGTGTAGTCGCGAGTGGAAGTGAAAAGCCGGCCGAAGTGGCCGTGCGGTTAAAGGCGCTGCAGTCTGGAACCGCAAGACCGCTACGGTGGCAGGTTCGAATCCTGCCTCGGGCATGGATGTTTGTGATGTCCTTAGGTTAGTTAGGTTTAACTAGTTCTAAGTTCTAGGGGACTAATGACCTGAGAAGTTGAGTCCCATAGTGCTCAGAGCCATTTTTTTGGAAGTGCAAACTTGACGATAAACAGAAGAGAAGAAAAGAACAGAGGCTTTTTAATCTAAACGTAGGCTTCCGCGGCAGTTGTCACAGTCATCAAAATCCTACTGGGTTTGAGGTCGCATTGTCAGTTATAAATTCCGACGTTTCGGCGACTATTGCAAGAGGCGTTCCTCAGGGTGTATTGCTAAGTGCTGAATGAGCGCAAATTTGTTTACTTATATACTATGGAGGAGTGCATATCCAATGACAGTACTCCTCTATAGTATATAAGTAACCAAAATAGCGCTCATTCAGCAGTTACACCCTGAGGAAGGCGTCTTGCAAAGTCGCCGAAACGTAGGAATTTTATAATTAACAATGCGGCCTCAAAGCCAGAAGAATTTTATTGACAGAGGCTTTTGAAATTCGGTGCTACAAAAGAATTCTGAATATCACGTAACTAATGACAAGCTATTTGAACAAATGATGATGATGATGATGATGATGATGATGATGATGAGGCTTGTACAGGATAGACTAGCATGAAGAGCTGCATCAAACCAGTCTTCGAAATGAAGACCACAATAACGTGCTATAAAGACTGCTTTGATTTTTCAAAAATATTTAATTTACATCGCTATTCTTGCAATGATGTTTATAAAATTAATCAAATGAGAATGTTAGGAACTAAAGGAGAAACGTAACGGCATCCGTAAGAGGAGCTTTGCGTAAAGCCTCTAACAAAGTGCATGGACGGAGGTGTAAGATCAGGAAGTCCCAGGAAATTTGGATCATATGTAAAAGTTTACCGATCGAAATCTTTCGTCCAGTCCGTCGGGATAAGTATGAATTTGAAACTGTAGACAATGCAGGATAGCGAACTTTTAAAGTCTGCTTATAAAATAACAGACGATCATTTTAGTGTACCACTGTTTAGCCATCGCACAAACTCAGAAAATGATGATACTTAAGTACACTCACTCACTTTTAAAAAACATGTTTGCTCATACCGAGTGATGCAACTGCCCTACAGAAATAAGATATTTTTCGAGAATCTCTCGTCGTTGAACATTCCAGCTTGACTGAGAAACGGCCCACATGATTAATACTTGCAAAAGGAGTAAAAAAAAAAAAAACGAATTCAGATACGTGCTGAAGAATAGCACTAACTTATGCGTGTTACATGTCCCTAAACCACTTTATCATCTCGAATATTACAAAGTTACTGGAGGAACATAAGGTTCTAACTATCGGCATGAGACAGGAAAAACGATTCGTTTGAAATAAAGATCATTTTGAAACTTACTGGCAGATTAAAACTGAGCGGGGCCGAGACTCGAACTCGTGACTCGGGCAAGTGCTCTACCTACTGAGATACCCAAGCACGATTCACGACCCGTTCACACAGCTTCCCTCTCGCCAGTACCTCAGTTCCACCTTTATATCACCACACATTCCATTACACAGTGAAAATCTCATTCTAGAGGATCACTTGGTCACACAAGATGTCTTGCTATTGGTAGTTGCAGATAAACAAATAAACTCGGTCTTCATCCACGTACAGTGGCATTGGACACTATACTACATTATCAGTTGATAACGGAGATACAATCATATAAGAAATTGTCACCAGGCTTGAAGAAATTTTGTCTAACAGAACCCACTGTGTAACATCGGCTGACTAAAACGAAAACGCAATCGCGTGTGCTTCCAGGAAGGGCAATAAGACTGCTAATATTTTCAGTATACACTGTCTGAACAAAAGTATCCAATTATCCCTACGAAATGCCGAACTGATCATTAGGTATCACGAGAGTAAGACCTACCGTTACACTGAGGTGACAAAAGACATGGGATAGCGATGTGCAAACACACAGATGACGGTATTACGTCATACACATGTTATAAAAGGGCAGCGCTGTCATTTGTATTCAGGTGATTCATGTGAAAAGGTGTCTGATGTGATCATGGCCGCATGACGGGAGTTAACAGACTTCAACGCGGAATGGCAGCTGAAATTAGACGCATGAAACATTCCGTTTCGAAAATAGTTCGGGAATCGAATATCCGAGGTTCACAGTGTCAACAGTGTGCCGAAAATACCAAATTTCAGGCACTACCTCTCACCACGGACAACGCAGTGGCTAACGGCCGCCGCTTAACGACCTAAAGCAGCGGCGTTTGCGTATAGTTGTCAAGCAAGCAACCCTGCGTGAACTAACCCCAGAAATCAATGTAGGACATACGACGAACGGCTCCATTATGACAGTGCGGCAAACTTTGGCGTTAATGAGCTATGGCAGCAGACGACCGACGTGAGTGCCTTGCACGACATCGCATGCAGCGCCTCTCCTGGGTTCGTGACCATATCGGTTGGACCCTAGACGACTGTAAGTTCGTCAGACGAGTCCCGATATCAGTTGTTAAGAGCTAATGGTGGGGTTCGGGTAAGGTGCAGACCTAACAAAGCCATGGACCCAAGTTGTCAAAAGGCACTGTGCAGGCTGGTGGTGGCTCCACAATGGTGTGGGCTGTATTTACATGGAATGGGCTGGTTTCTCTGGTCCAACTGAACAGATCATTGACCGGAAATTGTTATGTTCGGCTTCTCGTAGATCATTTGCAGCCATTCACGAACTTCATGTTCCCCAATAATGATGGAATTTTTATGGATGACAATGCGCCATGTCACTGGACCACAACTGCTCGCCATCGGGTTGAAGACCAAACTAGACATGCCACGTCGAGTTGCTGCACTACACAGGGAACAAGGAAGTCCGACACGATATTAGAAGGTATCCCTTGACCCATGCTATCTCAACACAGAAAAGGAGGTGGGGACGTGAACTAGTCATTGGCTATCACCTGAGTAACAGATACATCAGGGACATTGCAATCCCTGTAAAGCTGCCCAGGAAGACAGTTGGTGATCTGATGGTGAACTGCAAACGCGAAGAAACAACCACAGCTAAACCACACCAGGCGAACTGCATTTGCTGATGAACAGGGATTGTCGAGTATTGATGAGTGGTTGTCAGAAAATCGTATGAAATAAGCGGAAGGAGTCTCTAATGAGTTCCAGAGTGGTACTTGCAGTCCAGCTAATAAAATGATTGTGCGTAGGGAGCTAAAAGGAATGGGGTACAATGGTCAAGCTACTCCTGATAAACAACACATTTCTGTTGTCATTACTATGAGATGCCACTGAACAGTGGTGACTGGAGTGATGAATACGCCATACTCTGTGGCAGGGGTTCCCAACAAAATTTTCTCGACGACCCCCTCATCGACCATGATTGGTACCTTGTCATATCACAGTAGGGCAACGGCCTTGCCGCAGTGGATACACCGGTTCCCGTCCGATCACCGAAGTTAAGCACTGTCGGACGTGGCCGGTACTTAGATGGGTGACCATCCGGGTCGTCATGCGCTGTTGCCATTTTTCGGGGTGCACTCAGCCTCGTGATGCCAATTGCGGAGCTACTCGACCAAATAGTAGCGGCTCCGGTCAAAGAAAACCATCATAACGACTGGGAGAGCGGTGTGCTGACCACACGCCCGTCCTATCCGCGTCCTCAGCTGAAGATGACACGACAGTCGGATGGTCCCGATGGGCCACTTGTGGCCTGAAGACGGAGTGCTTGTGCATATCACAGTATCAAATACCAAAAAAGCCAAATTAAGAGTCTTTTTATACGTTTTCAATTTTTGGTACTTAGAAAAAACATTGACATATTCATTATTGAAAAATGTTGAGCGGCCAAAACAAAAAAATCAGTTATCATACGAAATATAATTAATATACTTTTTATTGTAATAGTAGCTTCCGGACCCCTCCGGCACAGCTCGCGGGCTCCTGGGGGTCCGCGGACCACCTGTTGGGAACCACTGCTCTATGGCAAATCAGTGGAAGGGTTTGGGTTTGGGTTTGGTGAATTCCTGCCCCTATGTGTAGTGCCGGCAGTGAAGATCGGGTGAGGTGGTTTTACAGTATGGAGGTGTTTTTCGTGAATAGGTTGCGGTCTTATTATTGCACTTAAGAAAAAGAAGCATTGCATATTGCGAATACTAGACGAACAGTTCAGAAACTGTGATCATGACAATGCACCCTGTCATAAAGAATTTTTCTGGATGACAACTTACCTGAAATGAAAGGGTCTGTCCATAGTCCCGAACTGAACCTAATGAGATAATGTCGAATTTGCTCCAGGCTCCAGGCTCCAGTGTCCAACATCAGTATGTTCTCAGGTTTCAGCTCTTGAGGAAAAATTGTCTGCCGTTCCCCCACAGACGTTCAGACAGCTCATTGAAAGCGTCCCCAGCAGAATTGAAACCGACGTAAAGGTGAAGGATGGACAGGAGGTTAGTTAGGTTTAAGTAGTTCTAAGTTATAGGGGACTGATGACCTCAGATGTTAAGTCCCATAGTGCTCATGGCCATTTTTAGATTATGTACATAAGCGATTTAGCAACTAGGATTGCCTAAACTCTGATATTATTTGCTGACGATGCTCTCATACATCGCATTAGCGTATAAAAATGCAGAAGACAAACAGTATTCCTGACTGAATAGCAGCTCTCTTTAAATGTCGATAAATGGAATAAGACGGCCACAAGAAAGACAAAGAATCCATTATTATTGTGTTACAATTTCTGAGACCTGTCCACTGTTTCGGTACCTGGGAGTAATAATACGAATGGATATGACATGATACTTACTAGGGAGGGCTTCAGGAAGACTTAGACTTGTTTGGAGAACTCTAGGGAAGTGCTATACATCTGTGAAAGACTTCAAAGAAGACATCAAAGAGAAACATGCCAGGCTTCTTTTACAATGCTTGGAGTCATTAATTAATCTCTACAGAAGAGGTCGAACATTGTCATAGGTACACTACTTGGATCAAAACAGGTGGATGTAGCGCACAAGACAATGTAACACAGATACTCGCGAATCTTAAACGGGAATTTTATTAAGAAAGCCACCGTTTCCGCGAATCTCTGTGCGAGGGAGACTTTCCAGTAGTTCTCGTAACTCCAACGCGTATCTAGCTTTACGATCATTATAATCGGAGAAGAGCGATAAGGACGAGCAGAAAGGCATGCAGATGGGTGCGAAAAGTGGCTAATAATAATAGAAACTGAAAGACGCCAAGCTCTCGTGGCTTGTCTCCACCCACTTTCTGCCTTGGTTAAACGTTTGCTCATCAAGTTCCCGAGGGGTGACAGCCAATTAAGGTCATTTGAGTAATGAAATCTGAAATGAGAGCCTTGATTTTCTTCAGACAGTACGGCGCCCAAGCTGACCTCTGCCGTCCAGTAGCTAGAGACAGTTTCAGGCTAATGCTTTCCCCTTCATAAACGCCATGTGATTGATGGATCGGCATGACGAGTGCTCACGCAACAGATCCCATTGTAAATTGGGCGGGACGGGCAGCGATAGGACGAAAATTTGTTGTAATGGTTTTGAGGGCGAAGGAGCGGTAGAATCTAAGGGTATGACTGGCAGCTATTCCTGTGTCCTCCCATGATTGAAGATTTTCCTGCACTTTGGGGACAAGCCTCCAATCTTTTGGTGTGAAGGGAAAGTGAGGACGGCTGGAGAGACGGTCGTGTTCCGCTCCTGGACAGCCAGGGCGAGCGTTAGAGTGCTTCACTTCTGGTCAGCTACAGTGATGGTGATCGCAAGTGTCAGAAGTATTACTGTCACGGTAGCCTGGACATAGCCTGTCTGTTACCACTTAGTGACAACAGTCGGTATTGTTTGTCATTTGGTGCTCGCACTATTTCAGTTGGGTCTTTATCCAGGGGCGCGGACAGTCAATGAGAGGAACTGCAGCAACATCCCTGTGCTCTGAGCTGTCGGCGTGCGGCCAGTGTTTCAGGCGGTCATGCATTTACAGCACTGGCGCAGTCGGGTCTTCTTTAATTAAATTCACTCCTCCCAGCTTATGCTGTCGCCTTGTCGCAATACACAGCCACGGCTTGTGTGTGCGATCTGTATCAAGGGCTCTCATTCCCGACCAATATTGTTCGTAATAGTCAGGGGTAATGTGTTAGGCATACTCTCGCTCACAATGTTTGTAGGGCTCTATAACGAGATAGTTGATTCCACTCCTGTATGCGATCTCAACCAACATCTCGTTATCCAAGCTACGTTGTTCTTATTTATATTCCATTCAATATTTAAGTCTTGTTATACTTTACGAGTTCTCGCAATAAATTACTATGTGAAACCAAAATCTTTGTGTTATTTGCCAGATACGAGTGATCAGCTTCTAAATTACCACAGAGTTATGTCGAAGGTGCAACTCTTAAACTGACCACGAACTGGGCCATATTACAATTTCCTCCATAAATAGTGTGTTCCGTGATAGGAACTGTGGTAGTTAAATTGGGGGGGGGGGGGGGGGGTTGAGTGTGTTAGCCTAACTAATACGCATTTCTTTAACGAATTTGGTTGACATGTCCACCTCTCAACCCCGGTACCTCGCATAATTACCCTCCATCACACACTCTTCATGTGAAGTATATTTGTAGATGTAATGCAGTTCATAAAGGTTTAGTAACACAGATGCTACCAAACAGATTGTTTGGAAGATTCGTCACTGGTTGCCAATAAACCTTATTTTTTTGCCGTTGTATATCTCAATGATTATTACTTAGAATTTATATGTTGAGATGTAACTGAAATCCCTAAACACAGAATGGGGTAGGACAAGGAAATTATGGAAGGGCAAATCCAGAATTGCAGCGCCATTTGTCGTTTGAATGGTTACATACAGAAGGATGTAGGTTGCAGTAGGTACTGGGAGATGAAGAAGCTTGCACACGACAGAGTAGCATGGAGAACTGCATCAAATCAGTCTCTGGACTGAAGACCACAACAGCAACAGTTTACGGAGAAGAGCTGTTCAGCATATCCATTCGTCCTGTGAAAGTATCACCGTTGAGTGACTGTAGGAGGATACAGGATGACTTGGACAGAATTTCTATTTGGTCTGATGAGTGGCAGTTTGCTCTAAATGTAGAAAAATGTAAATTAATGCAGATGATTTGGAAAAACAGTCCTATAATGCTCGAATACAGTATTGGTGATGTGCAGCTTGACAAAGCCATATCGATTAAATGTACAGAAGTACCGTCACGACGCGAAATGAAATGTAATGAGCACTTGAGGATGGTAGTAGAGAAGGCAAATGGTCGACTTCGATTTACTGGTTGGGTTTTAGGAAAGTGTAGCACACTTACAAAGGAGCCCGCGAATTCACTTGTGCGATCCATTCTTGAGTACTGTTGGAGTGTTAGGGATCGCCACCAGTTCGAAGTATGTCATCGAAGCAATTCAGAGGCGTGATGCTAAATTTGCTATCGGTAGGTTCGGTCAACACACGAGTGTTACGGAGATGCTGATGAACTCAAACGGGAATTCCTGCAGTGCGGACGGCGTTCTTTTCATGCAACGCTGTGGAGAAAATTTAGAGACCAGGCATCCACAGCTGACTGCAGAATAATTTTGCTGCCTCCAATGTACAATTCGCGTAAAGACCGAGAAGACAAGAGAAGTTACGGCTCATACGGAGGCATGTAGGTAGTCACTTTTCCCTCTCTCAATTTGAGGGTTGAACAAGAAAGAAAATGGGTAGCAGTAATACACAGTACACTCCACTATACATCATAAGGTGGCTTTCAGAGCGCGCACATGTATGAACCAAAGGTAAGGTATGTAAGTAGGCTGTTTATGTTTTCTTATTGGCAACGTTACGTAGCGCTCTGTATGAAAATCTCTGGCTGTGCTGTGTGCAGTCAGTGGCTGGTTGGCATTGTTGTAATACTCGCCATTGTAGTGTTGGGCAGCTGGATGTTAACAGCGCTTAGAGTTGTGCAGTTGGAGGTGAGCCGCCAGCAGTGGTGGATGTGGGGAGAGAGATGGCGGAGTTGTGAAATTTTTAAAACTGTATGTCATGAACTGCTATGCATATTATGAGTTTTCAACATTATTAAGGTAAATACATTGTTTGTTCTCTATTAAAATCTTTCATTTGCTAACTATGCCTATCAGTAGTTAGTGCCTTCTGTAGTTTGAATCTTTTATTTAGCTGGCAGTAGTGGCGCTCGCTGTATTGCAGTAGTTCCAGTAACGAAGATTTTTGTGAGGTAAGTGATTTGTGAAAGGTATAGGTTAATGTTAGTCAGGACCATTCTTTTGTAGGGAATTCTGAAAGTCAGATTGCGTTGCGCTAAAAAATATTGTGTGTCAGTATAAGCACAGTCTTGTATAATTGTTATAAGGGGACGTTTCAGGTACTGTGTTATAGAGAGAGAAAGAGAGAGCGAGAGAGAGAGAGAGAGAGAGAGAGAGAGAGGGAGAGGGTGGTGGAAGATGAAGATTAATTATAAGGGGCGTTGAGCGAAAGTAATTTTGGCGTATCGTTCCTGCCGGATCGTCGTTCTGCGCTTCCATAATTGTAACAGCGGTGGAGGAGAAACAATGCAATGTTCCTTTTAATTGGGTTTTCCGGGAGATTAGGTCCCCCGTTATTGAGCCGTTGCAAATCCCGTAAGCACTATATAAGGCAGTTACGGTGGACGACATTTATAATACTCTGTGGTCCGATATTTCATGTGAGTGCAGTTGTTGATGCTGTGCAGGAAAATTAGGCCGCAGTGGTGAAATCTCTCCAGCATATTTCCATTACATGTTCACGACTTAAACATTTTCATTAATTCCTGCTGAGCTTGCAATTGCATGCACCGACATTACACGTTGAGTGTTTGAGTGACTGCTGTGTTTGCTAAGTCGACTCCCGTTAATAACTTGTGTGTGTATGACAGTTTGTCCGCCCAGGTAGCTCAGCGATCAGCATTTCTGTAAGGTGGAGGATTCAGGCTCGATTGCCGTTATTGCGAAGCGTGGTAGAAATGGAACGCGATGTACTCAGCCTTATGATACGAATCAGGATTATAGTGTAATGAGAAGTACCGGCTTCAAGGTTAGGAAAGCAGGCAACGGCTAGGAAAGCGACGTGTTTACCCATAGCCTTTCCATTTGCTTCCAAATGCAGCCGCTTAGAAGAGGATGATACGGCTGCCGATCACCACTGCGTGGTCCTTATCGATGAGATAATTTTAATATACGGCACACATGTGGATTTGAATGAGACACATACTTAGTAGCGTAAAGCAACTCATTTCCGTGTAAGTGGCGACGTGTCGTGCTGAGACATTAGACGTCAGAACTTCACTGTCAGAGAGTGCGGATGCGGTGGCATGGCACTTCGTCAAATAGCTAACATGGATTCAAAAAATATCGTTCTTGTCAAACTCAACTAGCTCTTTAGTCACGTGCAGTAATGTGTTATAGACAGGGGATGTCAAACTGATCAAAATTTTCGGATTTCCGAAGGCTTTTGAAACCGGTCCCCACAAGCGATTTCTAATCAAATTGCATGTGTACTGAGTATCGTAGAGAGGTCACAGTTCGTAGTAATTGACGGAATGTCATCGAGTAGTACAGAAGAGATATCTGGCATTCCCCAGGGATGTACTATAGGTCCTCTGCTGTTCCTTATCTATATAAACGATCGATGAGACAATGTGAATAGCCCTCTTAGGTGTTTGCAGACGATGCTGCCATTTATCGTCTCGTAAAGTCACAGACAGAGAACAGAAGAGAATCAAAGCATTTGAGATGAAGTGCTACAGACGAATGTTGAAAATTAGGTGGACTGATAAGGTAAGGTGTAGTGTCCTGCGGTCGGCAGGAAAGAACTAACAGTCAATTTCAACACACTTTATTACAATTAAAGAAAAAATGCCGTCTTGACATACACTAGGTTTCAAACGCAGAAAAAACCACAACTCTGTGGTAGCAAAACAGATAAGGAAACAAGAAAATGGAAGAAAATACTGATCAAAATAACTCTACAAAATACAATGTATTACTACAAGACTATGGCGAGTGAATACAATAGTAGGGCCGACGTAAGTACTGGCCGGAGCTATTCCTAGCGGTTGTTAAACACTGCCGGTCTGACTTTTTTTTCTTTATTGTTATTTGAACACCTTTACAATAAAGGTAGGCCGGCAGCGGCCTACGTATGCCGCTCTTCGGTCACAGTGAACGCATAGAGGAAACAGAAAGACAGGAAAACGAAACAAACATGGTGGACAAAAACTGGACACAGACAATGTAAAATAAATGAAGCCTATTGATTGGCGACTCCATAGTGTCCTGTGCACTACGACCAGATAATGGGTATACTTGGAAGGAGAGACAGCATTGGTCGTATATTTTTGTTTATTATCGCAAAATCGATTTTCGGTCACTTAGTGACCATCTTCAGTGCTGTAATATATAACTTAAATTAGTAAGCACTCGTGTCAATAAGCTAACGGCGATCACATGTCTATGTGATCGCCATAAGCTTATTGACACCAGTGCTTACTAATTTAAGTTATATATTACAGCACTGAAGATGGTCACTAAGTGACCGAAAATCGATTTTGCTATAATAAACAAAAATATACGACCAATGCTGTCTCTCCTTCCGAGTATAAATGAAGCCGTTCACGGCCGCACTTGTCGGATAAAAAACGTTCATCACTAAACACAACGGGGAAGAACGATTTTACACACGTGAACGGAGGAGCACAAAAGGAGAGACACTGAAGCACATGACGCGAAGACACACACGAGCACTGACGACGACCTACGCCAGTCGAAGATGCACTGTAGACGCACAAAGCCGGGTAACTGCCAAACGGATGAGCTGCGGATAGGAGGGAGAGGGGGAGTGGATTGATGCCAGTGGAAGAGGAGAAGGGAGGAGGAGGGGAGAGGGTAGGGGGGTTGTGGAAGCCAGGGGGTGGAGGGGACGGAGGGAGGAAGGGAGGAGGGAGAGAATCAAAGTTGGTGGAGGGGATGAGGGCATCATCAGGGAGGCGGAGTTGGCGGAAGCCACCTTGGGCAAGGGTATGGAGTGTGCCGGTCTGACGGTCTAGGCGTGCTTATAAAGCCATGTCGGAGGAGTGCTACAGCAGTCATATGAGTTCCGATTAGTGGAACACTGTCACATGTTGTCTGGCGAAGCAGTTCCGTGTTTATTTGGAAAATCTCTTACTATTTATGTCCGCTGGCGATGTTTCTCTCCGCGCTGCCGAAAGGGAGTTAGCAACCCGTCTTGCGTGTCGGTTCTTTCGGCCCTCTAACAATAAGGGGCCCCTACGACATAAGTAACGAGGAGATTCTGTGCAGAATCGGAAAGGAATATGTGGAAAAACTGATAAGGAGAAGGGACAAGATGATAAGGCATCTGTTAAGACATGAGGGAATGACTTCCAGGGTACAAGAGGGAGCTGTAGAAGGCAAAAACTGTAGAGGAAGACAGAGGTTGGAATACATCCAGCAAATAACAGAGAACGAAGGTTGCAAGTGCTACTCTGAGATGAAGAGGTTAGCACAGGAGAGGAATTCATAGCGGGCCGCATCAAACCAGTGAGAAGACTGATGACCCAAAAAAAGTCATCAGATGATCAAAACCAGTTGCAAAATGATTTAGACAAGATATATGGATGTTGCGAAAAGTGGCGATTGGCGCCAGATAATGAAAAACGTGGAGTTATTCACGTAACGCTCAAAAGGAAGCCGTTATGTTTCGGCTACCTAATACATCACACTAATCTAAAGGCTCTGAATTCAATTCAATACTTAGCGACTACAATCATGAATAAATCGGACGACCACATAGACAACGTTTCGGGGAAAGCAAACTAAAGGCTGCAGTTTATTGGCAGAACACTTCGAAAACGTAACAGGTGTACTGAAGAGACTGCCTACACTAAACTTTTACGTCTTCGGGAATATGGCTCTACAATGTGGCATCCGCATCAAAAAGGATTGACAGAGGAGATAAAAAAAGTTCAAAGAAGGTCAGCTCGTTTCGTATTATCGTGAAACAGGGTAGAGAGCGCCACAGATACGACACGTAAATTGGGATAGCAGTCATTAAAACAAAGGCAACTTTCGTTGCACCAGGATTTTCCCATGAAATTTCAGCAAATTTCTCTTCCGGATGAGAAAATATTTTGTTGTGGCTCAACTGCATAGGAAGAAATGACCCTTATAATAAAATAAGAGAGGTCAGAGCTGCACAGAAAGATTTAAGTGTTCGTTTTTCCCGCGCGCTGTTCGAGAGTGGGACGCTAGGGAAATAGCTTGAAGGTGGTTTGATGAACCCTCTGCCAGGCACTTAATTGTGAATTGCAGAGTAGCCATGTAGATATGGAAGTCTGAGGCCACGTAAAAGACACTCACTGTTTCTTGACTGTCCGAAACGCCTAACAAATATTAGTTGATTCTTTGGTAGGACGATCTTTCGTTCTTTAACAGTAACTTTTTATGACCGCAAGCTTCCTATTGAACGAATACAATGCTAACATTCTTTATCTACCCTTGTGTGCCACGTCACCTGGGGTACCAGAAATATTAATCGAATGTAGCCCTAAGTTCTATCACAAAGAAATCGCTCTATGGAAATTTAACGGCCGGACTTCAGACCGACAGATCAGAGGTCGAACTCTACCAAACTCTACCATATAATTCCTAATAACTTTCTTTATTAGTCCGTGCTGGTAAACCCATTGAGGGAAAATCTAATGAAATTAATTGCCGCTTAAAGGACATTTATTTACAAAGGGAAGAATACCCCTGAGCTGCATTAAACATGGAATACGCCTAAAATCTTAATACTGTGGTTCTGTACGAGCGGACTGTATTAATCATCATCATTCAGTGGGAATTATGCTGAGCTAGGAACACGACATGTACAACGATATGCTCACATGCAAAGACTCGAATATTCACAGAGTAACCGCAGGTAAAATGCACCATTTTCTAGCAGAGAGTCGACAAAACTGGCTTATGCCTCGTAACGAGGGTAGACACAAAACTCAATTGGAAACAGAAGGCATGGAGTGAATCCTCATTGAGTAAAGAGCAACTAATGTCTCATCTGAATGTAGTTACACGAGAGCAAAATTATCACTCGTGTGAACCCAATAAGGCTTCTAAGATACGACTTTAAGATAACAGGAAATTCTTTACTTGATACATACGAGCTTCCTCCCATCCAAAATAGCTGTCCAAGTGCTGACGGGGGCGTTCATCATACTCATCAAAGACCTGATCGGTGGTTCTTCTACGCTTGACCAACTGTGTACAAAATCAACCTGCCTCGCCTTCGTGTACATAGACCGGAGGAAAAACGCTTGCAGAGGGAAAAATGACCAACAAACGGATTTTTCAGTGCCGCCTCTTGCAATCAGAAGACAGGACAGACGTCGCCTGTTTCCCCGTTCTCAAAATTTACCATTGTCAACGGTCAAAATTTGAATAAATGTGTCCCTCGTGCATAGGTCTGTAGTAATCAATGGCGAAGGCGGCCGTTACTAAAAACCTGCGCAGATAACGACCCGCTTGGGCAGCTTTGAAAGTTACATTCGGCAGTCTTTCTCAGCTGCAAAGCTGAAGCAAGGAAGTCCATCTGAATTCACCAAGATGCATGCGTTTGCACATTCATTCCATCTAGCGGTCATTCGTGGTTAGGACAGATGATTGTAGGTACATGGTATGCTGAATATCAGATGTAATGGAAATGAAAATAAAACATAACTTTGGTTCTCAAAATGATCTTCCTCAATGGCATGGAAAAATGTGAGAAGACACAGGCAGATAAAGACAACCTGCAGAACATGATAAAACAACAAAATTATATGAAAGATGGATTGACTGATTTCTTCCTCCTCTGGGCGGAGTCTTATATGTTCGCATGGAGAGCGAGGTGACGTGATTGCGACCAGATGGAAATCCCAACGTTGAAAACTGGGCAGGTAAGTCATAATAAAGACTGCGGCTGAGGCAGCAAAAATGACGAATGTTCTAATAATATATTTTGACAGTCTATGCGAGGAGGGTCAGATTTAAAAATACAAACATGCCGTTCTGAAGCTGTTTTAAAGATGATTCTTGCTATATAAACACCGTTAGTGATGCACGTGCTTTGGACGCTACATGTTCTTACAAAGTTTGAAAATTAATAACAGGGGTTTTCAGTTAGGAGAAGAACGCAAAAGACGAAGGTAGCTTCTGTGAGAAGACCGGAGGAAAGCACTAAGCTATGGGGTCAACACTGACACGAGGTCAAAACTGGCAGACGAACGAGAACTAAAATTGGAAAATGCCATTGACTGTTAAATACTAGTCCACAGTGACTCAATTCGAATGTGAAAGGCTTAACTGAAAAACACTGGAGCTTTTTCAGTTGACTTCAGCACCTGTACTATGTACATCCACAAATTGTATGAAGAGGACAAAGCTTAAACCTAATTAGAATAAAAATTTGGGGCGTAATTTGTATATCATCGTATTGTCAATCAACAAAATGTAGAAAGCGTAGGATTGTTTTTGAGTAGCTCATGTGATATTTTGTATTTAAATAGTTTAACCGCATTTTTCGTAATGGATAATTTATTAGTTAAACAATTACCACAATTTAAAAAAAGACACATGACGCAAAAACTGACTGTGTCAATGAAACCAACAGGCAGGAACTTAACCACACATTATATTATTATTGTACCTTTATCTGTGTCGGGAATGTTTGTTGTAATTTCGTGACTTTATAGTTAAGCATTTTAGTTAGCAGATTTAATTGTAAATTTGTTTTGGTGTGCCCGCTAGACACATGTATACCAGATGAGGAATTGTTCACGGTCGAGGGTCGGGGTGATCTGCGACTCCACTGTTCAGTGGCGCGAGGGCCCACGCGTTGGAAGGTGCTTCTGGAGTCGCCGCTTTCCTGGTTCGACTGTTGGTACTCCGCAGTCAGTCCGATGCTAGCGGGAGCTCACATCTTGCTTACTCGGCTTACACTCGCTTTGCACTGGTGTTAAATACTTCGCGCTGTTGAGTTCTTCCAGTTTCCGTGTTTGTCCGTTACCTTGCCTTTAGTCACACACACACACACACACACACACACACACACACACACACACACATATATATATATATATATATATATATATATATATATATATATATATATATATATATATGAGTCATCAGTCTTCTGACTGGTTTGATGCTGCCCGCCACGAATTCCTCTCTCGTGCCAACGTCTTCATCTGAGAGTAGCACTTGAAATCTACGTCCTCAGTTATTTGCTGGATGCATTCCAAATCTTTACCTTCCTCTACATTTTTTGCTCTATAGAGCTCCCTCCAGACCACGGAAGTCATTCCCTGATGTCTTAACAGATGTTCTATCACTCTGTCCCTTCTCCTTGACAGTGTTTTCCACATATTCAAAAATGGCTTGACCACTATGGGACTTAACATCTGAGGTCATCAGTCCCCTAGAACTTAGAACTACTTAAACCTAACTAACCTAAGGACATCACACACATCCATGCCCGAGGCAGGATTCGAACCTGCGACCGTAGCGGTCGTCCACATATTCCTTTCCCCTCCGATCCTGCGCAGAACCTCCTGATTTCTTACCTTATCAATCCACTTAGTTTTCAGCAGTCGCCTGTAGCACCACATCTCAAATGCTTCGATTCTCTTCTCTTCCGGTTTTCTTGCAGTCCATGTTTCACTGCCGCACAATGTTGTGCTCTAGACGTTCCCAGAAATTTCTTTCTAAAATTAAGGTCTACCTTTGATACTAGTAGACTTCTTTTTGCCAGGAATACCATTTTGGCGAGTGCTAGTCTGCTTTTGATATCCTTGCTCTGTTCGTCATTGGTTGTTTTGCTGCCTAGTCAATAGAATTTCTTAACTTCATCTACTTCGTCACAATCAGTCCTGATGTTAAGTTTCTCACTGTCGTCATTTTTGCTACTTCTCATTACTTTCTTCTTTCTTCGATTTACTCTGAATCCATATTCTGTACTCATTAGTGTGTTGATTCCATTCAGAATGTCATATAATTCTTCTTCACTTTCACTCAAGGTAGCAATGTCATCAGCGAATCGTATCATTGCTATACTTTCATCTTGAAATTTAATTCCACTCCTGAACCTTTCTTTTATTTCCATCATTGCTTCTTCGATTCTTCGATGTACGGACTGACACATCACGAACGTTTCTCGTGGAGGCTGTATAACAGTTGGCGATGATAACTTGCACTCGCGTATACGTTCGATTTCGTGTTAGCGTTGCATATTGTGACCACCACGGACATAGAGTTTCTGGAACGATGAAGGCAACATAAACAGTAGCAGGAAGAGTCGCTGAAGCAGCAGCAGCAGCAGCAGCAGTAGCAGCAGCAGCAGTAACAACAACAACAACAACAACAACAACAACGGTAACAGTGGCCACAGCAGCATAGGCGGTTGCAACAACAGCAACAGGAACAGAGGTAGAAGCTGATTCGTTTGCTGGCCACACAGCCAGTGGCGGGACCGTTTGGGACGCATCCTCCACCACCACCGCCGGCCCGATTGGCACATGCGGATGAGACACGGAAGGATAAGAAAATTATCAACGCTATTTTAAAATGTACTGCCAGGGAAGGCGCATCACTGAGCCTGTAGGTCAGAGTGTTTTGTTTCTGTCGAATAACAGTAGTTTACATGAGATGACACACAAATTGCGGACCACTGCGGATCCTGAAAAAGTGGAATTTACGAAGTGCTGTGAATTACTAACGCACTACTATGATCTGCAAACGCACTTGGTAGCCACACGCTTACAGTTCACTCAACAGCGTAAGTGAAGACACAAAGGCATTAAAGAAATTGACTACCAGTGGGCATTTGATTTATATCAATGGAGCAGATTGAAAATTTGTGCCAGACTGGTATTTGAATCCCGGTCTCCTGGTTGCTAGGCGGATAAGCTGACCACTACCTATTCGTACGTAGTGCCTCAACAACCACACGGACTACCCTAGCACGCCTCCAGTGAGACCCAAATTTTCAACTGATACCACATACTACAGAGGTAGTGCACCTTCTCTTTAGACTCATAAACACTTGGCGCTCTCGCCGATTCCCGTAAGAGTTCAAACGTGTTGTGTATCTGCACTGGAGGGATAATTTGCAGTTATCCCCTTAATTATATGTGTTGGTTCTGTCCTTTCTAACATGCCTGAAAGAACAGACACCACATATATAATACTTTCGCAAGTTTTGTAGGAAGTCGTTCGTGCCGTGGATAGCCGACTTAGATCCATTACCAAATAGTATGTAGCACGTAGACGAGATACCACAAATCGAAGAGTCGAAGCAACTGATTGCCCTCCACAAAACATATTTTCGGACATCTGACAGGTGGCAAAACTTGATGAGTCGCACCAGAGGGACAGATCCCCATCAGCGGCTATTCAGGGTTTTAACCACCACGGAGCCTAGGTAGTCCGTGGAGTGTAGAACGGATTCCCCGGCGTCCCGGCGCGTGTCTGCAGCAGAGGTTGGAGCCGTAGCAGACCGTTTTCGGTCTCTGCCGCGTGGTCACCCGCTGAGTTTGCTACAGGCAAAGAGTGCCATCCTGCCAAATCATCCCGCAGTCTTGGCAGTCTTTCCTGGATTGATGGTCATTAGGTGAGGGGATACAACGAGTCTACTTCTTTGTAAATTGTGGAGCCTACCTTACAAACGCACATTTAGCAACGGGGGCAGGAAACGAGGACTAGCAGCGCCACGGGAGAATAGTCCCGTGTTCGCAGTTGAGCCCAGGAGCAAGTCAGCGGGCCTACAGCCGCATCGTATCACGGTCGACTTGAGCATCGTATCACCGTAGACTTGATAGCTGTCTGTTGCACGAAGTTTCAATTAGACACCGGGCCTCATCCATTTTCATCCTTTTAGATACTCATCACCAGCTGTTGTGTCCTTCTTTGAGCAGTATCGGAAAAAAAGCTTTGAAGAAGAATGAGATGTGACAGCGCCGTTGAGAAATTACTGAAATTATTAAAAAATGAATAAGACTCTTGGGCCCAATGAAATCATCTCTTTCATACTCTACACAGTATTTGCAGATGAGTTATCCTCTATCCTAATCACAATATACCTTATACACTGCTGGCCACCGTAAATGCAACACCCTGAAGGAAGTATCCGAATCAAGTGAAATTTACACCATGGGTTTGCAGCGATGAGATATGCAACAGATTAGAATTTCAGCGCAGACGCACATCACGCGCGCCTGTGGCGCCACCTCATAGCGCCATTTAAGGCTTGGCGATTTCGACGAATGTACGTTCGGCACGTGTGTTTACCTTGTGGTTGTTTCACAAGACGATCAGTTATGCCTCGTAGACAACAGCGAACATCGTTTGATCAAGTATCCGAGTTCGACAGAGGAAGGATAGTGGCTTACCGAGATTGTGGATTATCATACAGAGAAATCGCTGTGTTGGACGAAACCAAACAACTGTAATGCGGATATGTGACCGTTGGATGCAGGAGGGTACGACGGACCGACGTGGTCGATCGCATTCACCTCGGTGCACCACTGCACGTGCTGATAGGCAAATTGTGCGCATGGCAGTGACGGATCGCTCAGTGACATCCCGAACCATAGCACAGCACATTGCGTCTGTAACGCATCATCCAGTGTCTGCGCGTACGATTCGACGCCGTTTACAGCAGAGTGATCTGTCCGCAAGACGTCCATTGCTTCGTCTACCATTGACGCAGAACCACAGACGTCTCCGTCGCCAATGGTGTGATGACAGACGGATATGGACAGCAGAATGGAATGACGTTGTCTTTACTGACGAGGTACGCTTCTGTCTGCAGCACCACGATGGCCGGATTCGAGTGTGGAGACACCGTGGAGAGAGGATGCTGGACAGCTGCATTATGCACCGCCACACTGGTCTTGCACCGGGTATTATGGTATGGGGCGGTATTGGATATTACTCTCGCGCGCCTCTAGTACGCATTGCCGGTACTTTAAATAGCCGGCGCTACATATCCGAGGTGCTGGAGCCAGTTGTCCTTCCTTACCTTCAGGGCTCGGCCACAGCCATATTTCAACAGGATAATGCGCGACCACACGTGGCACGTATTGTCAAAAGGTTCTTCGTCAATAACCAGATTGAAGTGCTTCCCTGGCCGGCTCCCTCTCTGGATCTTCCGCCGATAGAAAACATGTGGTCCATGGTTGCTCAACGAGTGACCCAAATTACATCCCCAGCTGCCACACCAGATGATCTTTGGCAACGTGTGGAAGCTGCTTGGGCTGCTGTACCCCAGGAACACATCCAACGTCTCTTTGACTCAATGCCGAGACGTGTGGCAGCGGTGATTTCCAACAATGGCGGCTACTCTGTCTACTGATTCTGGCAGGAACCACATGTCACAGACGTCTGTAAACGTAATCATTTGATACTTGGTCAACATGTTATCTACAAAATAAATTTTGTTGTGGTACCGCTTGTCTTTCTTGGTGTTGCATTTACGGTGGCCAGAAGTGTATATGTTGAACGAAACGTACACGTAACAGCTGTCTATAAGAAGCGTAACAGAAGTGACAATACCATTGTCACCGACCTGTTTTCAAATTTTAGAATATGTTCTAAGCATGAACGTAATGAGATATCTAGAATAAGTTGAACCTCCTCTATGCCAACCAACATGAGTTTCGAAATAATCGGAAATCGTGCTTTTTTCGCATGACATCCTGAAAGCGTTTGGAATCCATACCGAACAGAATTAACAGGTTATATACACTGATGAGCTAAACATTATGACCTCCTTCTTAATACTTTGTCAGCCTTTGCAACGAAATACGTCACTGACTCTGTATATCAGAACCCGACAGTTTGTTGGTAGGTTTGAGGAGATATGTGGCCTTAGATGTCTACGCACAGGTTATGTAATTCGCTTAAATTAAGGGCAGCTGATTTGCGTACGCGATGATAGCGCCCGATAGTGATCCAGATCGGTTGCATAGGATTTACATCAGGCGAATTTAGTCGCCTAGACATCAACGTGAGCTCACTATATTGCTTCTCAAACTACTGCAGCACGGTTCTTGTTCCGAGACATGGACAATTATACTGCTGAAAGCGGACATCGCCGTCAGAGAAGACATCATGAATGGATTCAGGTGGTTCTTAGCTGTCAGCGTGTCTTCGATTACTACTATAAGTGCTATTCAAGCGCAGGAGAATGTCTCCCATAGCATAATACTGCTCCCATCAGCCTGCGCCCGTCACGCTCTGCACTTTTCGAATCGCCGGTCACCTCGATGATGGCGTTTGTGCAAACGACCATCGGCCTAGTGTAGCAAAAATGTGATTCACCCAAAGACCGACACGTTTCCATTGATCGACGGCCGAATACCGATGGTCCCGTGCCCACTGCAATCGTAACTGACGATGTGGCTGCGTCAACATGTGAACATGTAGGTGCGTTTTGCAGCGGAGCTCCATGTTCAAGAACGTACTATGATGGGTGTGCGTAAGTGAATGGGGGAGGGTGGGATTATAGTTCCGACTGTGTTTGCTAATTGTACCCACTCAACTCGTAAATACAATCATCAGTCGCTTCTTCCCTTGCAGTCTAGGAACAGCAGATTGAGTATTGCTGTAATAAGCGATAACTAACAAGGGGAACAAAGGAGTGCCAATTACCAAATTTCAAGTTTTAGCCTAGTATAATCCATTGATGTATTTTTTAACACTTGCGCTAGACAGGGCTGCACTGTCACACTCTTCACAAAATAACAAATATGTTGATACACTGATACATACAGTAACACTACACCACAATACATCATCTCACACTGCAATCCAGATGCGGCGTCCGTGGCAATATAGGTAATCCAAGTTTCATTTACCGGCGCGGATGAGATACTTAGGGCATCTAATCATGTTCCCGCGATTGTTCGCGTTGTTTATGATTTCACGAACCGTGGACTACGTCTCGTGAGGTATACGAATGATTACACGGTATCAGACACCTTTATAGTCACAAAATTTACTTGTTCTCTTAGCTTGATTCCTTAACATCTTCACACCACGCACACGATTAAACACCACCACGTGACTCCCTCACTCGTTCTGGCGTGAAAAAAAACAAAGAAGCGACCATAGCGATGTTATCATAATAAATATCAGTGCTACTCGATACATGCTTACATGTGATCCAAAACACTTGTGCTTGCACCAGCATTATGCTCTTTCGTCAGAGGTGGCACAGATCTCCATCAACCCTACTTTACAGAGCAGACAAGCCTCCGGAGAGTCGTGGACGTCCAACCATTTAGCGCCTAGTGGTAGTTTCTCTGTACTCCAACCTCTTTCCGTAGATGCTCACGACAGTAGCACGTGAACATTCTACCAGCTTCCCGGTTTCCGAGATACTCATTCACAGGCGGTAAGTGACAATACTGTGTCCTTTGTCAAACTCGCTTATCTCAGTGGACTTCCCCATTTGCATACAATATCTTCGCTAGGAGGTGATCCCCTGTCCATCTCTGCTTCGCTGACATACTTCTATTCCCGCTCAAGTGCCCACAACGCCACCAGGCGGCATCCATCGTCGCGGTGAGCAGTAATGTTTTGGCTGATCAGTGAACAAAGTACACGAAATATAGCAGCACGATTAGTCACGGGCTTATTTGACACACGGTAGAGCGTCCCTTAGACGCTAAAGAACCTAAGCTGTTACACGGTTGAATATAGGCGCCAATAGCCTCTGTGGAAGCTTATTTAAAAAGTCTGACGAAATAGTACTCAGTAGAAAGAAATGAATATACTACAAGCAACTACGTATCGATCCGAAAGGGAGAAGACAAGGTTAGACTAGTTACAGCGCGAAGAGAGGCATTTATTAATGTTTACTTTTCTCCACAGTTACATTTTTATTGCCTTCAACCCGTATCTTCCTGCCTGTTCTGCAGCATTCATCGTGATTAATATTGTATTCCAGAGAAATGGTCGGTCGTTGTGGCCGAGCGGTTCTAGGCGCTTCATTCCGGAACCGTGCTGCAGCTACGGTCGCAGGTTCGAATCCTACCTCGGGCATGGATGTGTGTGATGTCCTTAGGTTAGTTAGGTTTAAGTAGTTCTAAGTTCTAGGGGACTGATGACCTCAGATGTCAAGTCCCATAGTACTCAGAGCCATTTGAACCATTTTTTTAACCAGAGAAATGTAATAAACAAGTTGTTTCTATAATCGTCCAAATGAAGTATGTTTTACCTGCCTTCAAAAGTTTTCTTTGGAAGAGCTGTGCTTTCTTCAGCTAATTGGGTGTAGCTGTTTTATCCTTTAACATAGATCAGAGCCTGTACCACACAAACACGAAAACCATAGAAACAGTCATCACAGAAACATGTCACAAAATAGTTCCAATTAAAAGATACAAAATGACTGCATTATGTATAAACACAGTAGCAGCGATCCCGTTCGGCAGTTTTGTGTCTAATCGTTGTAAGTTTATTTTCTTCAGAAATTTTCATGCATTAGTTCATCAACAAAGCTGCGTGATATACCTTAATGGCATTAATCGGCCCTCGGAACAGTTTACTTGACACTGAAGGGGAAGCTGCACTGTTGTGGTAGTTCTGATACTCTGTTAGATCACATTTTCCGAATCTCTGCCAGAGTTTTTAACATTTATGTCGCAGAGCCAAACAGACCTTGCATGCTATTAGATAATGCACAAACCATTTATACAAGAAAAAACTTGTCTCGGTAGCTCGGTGCTAACAAAAACCACAAATACTCGTAAATACCATACTGCAAAGTAGTAACCGTGTTGCTAACTATCAATCGGTGAAAAATATTTTCTCCGTACATTAGACCGTTCCGTTGTATGGAACATCCTTTACATATATTATTCTGTGAAGAATCAGGAAACAGCAAAACAAAACTTAGGGTATACACGTAAAAAAGAATCCTTGCTTATTCTTGAAGAAGATAATGTCACTCATGCCACGTATGATAATCGAGATGAGTTTTTTGCTGTAGCGGTGGAGAATAGCAACTCTACTCCTCGTGGCTCTGTACCGCCCGCTATACAATCCTGGCATCAGTCATTCGGCACCTCCAACTAACTAGCGATTTCGATACCCCGTTAATCGACGTGCCGCTAACCTCGTCAACGGAGAGATTGCAACGAGATTGGCTCAGAGTCCCACACTCGGAGTTGATATCGGGCCGCTATCATGCTCTAAATACGTTGCTGGATCACCTGCAGTGGTGCGTAATATGACTGCAGGCCACTGCAGTGGCCAAGTAAAAGCAGCCATTGAGTTAGAGTTTAGACACTATCGGAAAGGCACGCTTTAATAATAAATAGTACCTAGTGCCCACACATGTAGACTAGAAAATATGATTTAATCATAACAGAGGAAAGATTCTACTAGGGTGCGAGCTGTAACTTAATTGCATACTGTTTGAAGAAGACACCTCTACCTAATCTATTACGAGGGTCGTTCCGAAACTAATACGTCATATTTACTTCCTTGGAAACTGCAATAGATTCATAAAGCAGAATAAGGTTGAATATAACAATTTTTCAGCTAATATTGTCATTTTTCCACTCAGCCACCACTATTTGCTATGCACTTTTTTCAAGGCTTGCCGCACTCATTTGAGTTGGGAAAATCTTGACTACGTAGTCCATTTTTCGTAGTCCCAAAGAGATTGAAGTGCTAAATCAGGTGGATGTCGCCGAACCACTAAGGTCTTTTTACAAATCTATTACAGAGAGGAAGGGCACTTTGTAGTTCTCTTTCAAATCGTCGTACGAAAGAGAGTATGACAAATATCGAAATAAATGACGAAGGGATAGAAAACCAACTTAAACCGCTCAACAGAGGAAAGGCCACTGGACCTGATGGGATACCAATTCGAGTCTACACAATGTGTGCGAAAGAACTTGCCCCTCTTTTGGCAACAGTGTAAAGTAGATCTCCAGAGGAACTAAGCGTTACTAATGACTGGAAAAAAGCACAGATCATTTCCGTTTTCAAGAAGGATCGTCGAATCGACCCATTAAACTGTAGTCCTATGTCTGTGACGTCGGATTGTGGTATAATTTTGGAACAACTTTAAAGCTAGCGTACTGTGACATTTATGGAGACCGAAAATCTCCTCTGCAGGGATCGACACGGACTGCGTGAAACCCAGCTCGCTCCGTTTGTCCACGACACACAGAGTGCAGCAGGTACAGGGGCCCAGGCGGATGCCGAGTTCCTTGACGTATTTTTCTTCTTTAGGCCCAGTCGCCAAGCGCAGCCTCAATTTCCGCAGCAATTCATATCAATATCCACCACGCTTTGCTCTTCGTCATCCATCCTCATTCGCCCTTTACCTCCAGATCGTAAGTAAAGGTTGCTTCTCGTAAAACATTTAAGTTCCTTGACGCCATTGAATATTAATTTGTTATATGCCAGTAGTATGGAAGTAACATCTGTTGTAAAACTTCTGGTTAGCATAAGCAACTGGAAGAAGGATATTTATACACTCCTGGAAATTGAAATAAGAACACCGTGAATTCATTGTCCCAGGAAGGGGAAACTTTATTGACACATTCCTGGGGTCAGATACATCACATGATCACACTGACAGAACCACAGGCACATAGACACAGGCAACAGAGCATGCACAATGTCGGCACTAGTACAGTGTATATCCACCTTTCGCAGCAATGCAGGCTGCTATTCTCCCATGGAGACGATCGTAGAGATGCTGGATGTAGTCCTGTGGAACGGCTTGCCATGCCATTTCCACCTGGCGCCTCAGTTGGACCAGCGTTCGTGCTGGACGTGCAGACCGCGTGAGACGACGCTTCATCCAGTCCCAAACATGCTCAATGGGGGACAGATCCGGAGATCTTGCTGGCCAGGGTAGTTGACTTACACCTTCTAGAGCACGTTGGGTGGCACGGGATACATGCGGACGTGCATTGTCCTGTTGGAACAGCAAGTTCCCTTGCCGGTCTAGGAATGGTAAAACGATGGGTTCGATGACGGTTTGGATGTACCGTGCACCATTCAGTGTCCCCTCGACGATCACCAGTGGTGTACGGCCAGTGTAGGAGATCGCTCCCCACACCATGATGCCGGGTGTTGGCCCTGTGTGCCTCGGTCGTATGCAGTCCTGATTGTGGCGCTCACCTGCACGGCGCCAAACACGCATACGACCATCACTGGCACCAAGGCAGAAGCGACTCTCATCGCTGAAGACGACACGTCTCCATTCGTCCCTCCATTCATGCCTGTCGCGACACCACTGGAGGCGGGCTGCACGATGTTGGGGCGTGAGTGGAAGACGGCCTAACGGTGTGCGGGACCGTAGCCCAGCTTCATGGAGACGGTTGCGAATGGTCCTCGCCGATACCCCAGGAGCAACAGTGTCCCTAATTTGCTGGGAAGTGGCGGTGCGGTCCCCTACGGCACTGCGTAGGATCCTACGGTCTTGGCGTGCATCCGTGCGTCGCTGCGGTCCGGTCTCAGGTCGACGGGCACGTGCACCTTCCGCCGACCACTGGCGACAACATCGATGTACTGTGGAGACCTCACGCCCCACGTGTTGAGCAATTCGGCGGTACGTCCACCCGGCCTCCCGCATGCCCACTATACGCCCTCGCTCAAAGTCCGTCAACTGCACATACGGTTCACGTCCACGCTGTCGCGGCATGCTACCAGTGTTAAAGACTGTGATGGAGCTCCGTATGCCACGGCAAACCGGCTGACACTGACGGCGGCGGTGCACAAATGCTGCGCAGCTAGCGCCATTCGACGGCCAACACCGCGGTTCCTGGTGTGTCCGCTGTGCCGTACGTGTGATCATTGCTTGTACAGCCCTCTCGCAGTGTCCGGAGCAAGTATGGTGGGTCTGACACACCGGTGTCAATGTGTTCTTTTTTCCATTTCCAGGAGTGTATGTATAATACAATAATAAAGTGGTTAATATTTTGGATCTGTTTTTATACAACTGTTGTACGTATTCAAGATAGAAATAACGTTAAACAGCTTGCTTTCAGATAAAAATACTAAATCCTTAAGAATGCATGGTTAGTGTCATATTACACTTATATCAGACTGGCATAAACCACTTGCCTGATAGTAAAATGGGCATCGGAAAATGTCATTCTCAGGAAGCTCTATATGCACTTTCCATTAGTATCAACATCCTGGGAAACATTGCCTCATCGAAGTAATTGTAAAACGAAACTGGTTATAAACTACTTTCCTGTGTGTCCCGTATTCATTACACACCCGTCTTTATTACTCCCCCTTGTTCTTAGTTCCAGATTAACTGTCTCTGTGGTTTGGCCTTACTCGAATTAGGACTGAAAAGATCTTATTGCGTTTTACATTGTGAAAGCCTTTCTCTAGTGTGGCAAATATTAGAAGGATATCTTGAATTTGCTTTCGATTACTAAGGCCAGATTAAAAAGTTACCCCTTGTAGGTTTTTATTTAGTGTTATAACTGTTGGGAAACTTAAGCAATTTCCACTTCAACTCGTAAAGACAAGGTTAAAAATATCAAGGCATTTCGAATTATGGTTCAAATGGCTCTGGGCACTATGCGACTTAACTTCTGAGGTCATCAGTCGCCTAGAACTTAGAACTAATTAAACCTAACTAACCCAAGGACATCACACACAACCATGGCCGAGGCAGGATTCGAACCTGCCACCGTAGCGGGCGCTCGGTTCCAGACTGTAGCGCCTAGAACCGCACGGCCACTCCGGCCGGCGTTCGAATTATGTGTAACGTTTAGTTCCGACGGGAGGTTTTTTCGTCAAGGAAAATTGTACTCGTCTGGTGAGAACTGTTCCTGCATTTTATAGTCATTTTGGATTATAATCCAGAAATATTAGACTTTCTGTTATTTTCTGTACATTCAATGTAGATTTCATTACAGTTTAGTAGCTTGAATTTTATCGTTATTATTGAACATATAATTTCCTTCCGTTTTTCATTGTTTCTTTCTTTCCGGGAGCATACAACCAGTTACAGAGGTAAAAAAACTCTCATTTCGGGTGTTTCTAGTTTTCTCTTGTCGAATAAGTTTAACTGTGTTACTTCAAGACACAGCTACAGCTGTCTCATGAATCGGTTGGTTGGCTGGTTGATTTGGAGGAGAGGATGAAACAGCGAGGGCATCGGTCCCATCGGGTTAGGGAAGGATGGGGCAGGAAGTCGGTCGTGCCCTTTAAAGGAACCGTCGCGGCATTTGCCTGAGGCGAGTTAGGAAAATCACTCGAAACCTAAATCACGATCGTAGGACGCGGGTTTGAACCGTCGTCCTCCCGAATAAGAGTCCAGTGCGCTAACCACTGCGCCCATGAATCGGTACTGAGAATGTTACGTACCAACGGTCAGATCTGTTATATTTTTACTACAACAAGTTCCCCGGCTACGTAATCCCTTTATCAAATGCTCAAAGCTTCTTTGCGATTAGGCTCCGTTAAACGTAAGACCCCAGCAGTAAACATGCATTGTCAAACGTAAAACTCTTGCTACAACTTTATGTACAGGGTGTTTCAAAAATGACCGGTATATTTGAAACGGCAATAAAAACTAAACGAGCAGCGATAGAAATACACCGTTTGTTGCAATATGCTTGGGACAACAGTACATTTTCAGGCAGACAAACTTTCGAAATTACAGTAGTTACAATTTTCAACAACAGATGGCGCTGCGGTCTGGGAAACTCTATAGTACGATATTTTCCACATATCCACCATGCGTAGCAATAATATGGCGTAGTCTCTGAATGAAATTACCCGAAACCTTTGACAACGTGTCTGGCGGAATGGCTTCACATGCAGATGAGATGTACTGCTTCAGCTGTTCAATTGTTTCTGGATTCTGGCGGTACACCTGGTCTTTCACGTGTCCCCACAGAAAGAAGTCACAGGGGTCCATGTCTGGCGAATAGGGAGGCCAATCCACGCCGCCTCCTGTATGTTTCGGATAGCCCAAAGCAATCACACGATCATCGAAATATTCATTCAGGAAATTAAAGACGTCGGCCGTGCGATGTGGCCGGGCACCATCGTGCATAAACCACGAGGTGTTCGCAGTGTCGTCTAAGGCAGTTTGTACCGCCACAAATTCACGAAGAATGTCCAGATAGCGTGATGCAGTAATCGTTTCGGATCTGAAAAATGGGCCAATGATTCCTTTGGAAGACATGGCGGCCCAGACCAGTACTTTTTGAGGATGCAGGGACGATGGGACTGCAACATGGGGCTTTTCGGTTCCCCATATGCGCCAGTTCTGTTTATTGACGAAGCCGTCCAGGTAAAAATAAGCTTCGTCAGTAAACCAAATACTGCCCACATGCATATCGTCGTCATCAATCCTGTGCACTATATCATTAGCGAATGTCTCTCGTGCATCAATGGTAGCGGCGCTGAGGGGTTGCCGCGTTTGAATTTTGTATGGATAGAGGTGTAAACTCTGGCGCATGAGACGATACGTGGACGTTGGCGTCATTGGGACCGCAGCTGCAACACGGCGAACGGAAACCCGAGGCCGCTGTTGGATCACCTGCTGCACTAGCTGCGCGTTGCCCTCTGTGGTTGCCGTACGCGGTCGCCCTACCTTTCCAGCACGTTCATCCGTCACGTTCCCAGTCCGTTGAAATTTTTCAAACAGATCCTTTATTGTATCGCTTTTCGGTCCCTTGGTTACATTAAACCTCCGTTGAAAACTTCGTCTTGTTGCAGCAACACTGTGTTCTAGGCGGTGGAATTCCAACACCAGAAAAATCCTCTGTTCTAAGGAATAAACCATGTTGTCTACAGCACACCTGCACGTTGTGAACAGCACACGCTTACAGCAGAAAGACGACGTACAGAATGGCGCACTCACAGACTGCGTTGTCTTCTATATCTTTCACATCACTTGCAGCGCCATCTGTTGTTGAAAATTGTAACTACTGTAATTTCGAAAGTTTGTCCGCCTGAAAATGTACTGTTGTCCCAAGCATATTGCAACAAACGGTGTATTTCTATCGCTGCTCGTTTAGTTTTTATTGCCGTTTCAAATATACCGGTCATTTTTGAAACACACTGTAAGAGTAGTACGGCCGCATGCAAACTGTAACGTGTGTCTAAAAGGTTGCCTCCACCGCCGGCGCATAGGTAACTCTAAATGGCCTCTCTGTACAGGTTATGACTGTCGATATTTTTAAAAAGAACCGGAGTCCAATGTATCGATATTTAAAAAGATATCTCTACATGCTCTTCATAGATAAAAAAGTCGATTTATCTATACATCGACAGAAAAAGTATCGACACTGGGGGAAAATGTCGGCTGCACATTGTAAATACAGGGTGTTACAAAAAGGTTCGGCCAAACTTTCAGGAAACTTTCCTCACACACAAAGACAGAGAATATGTTATGTGGACATGTGTCCGGAAACGCTTACTTTCCATGTTAGAGCTCATTTTATTACTTCTCTTCAAATCACATTAATCATGGAATGGAAACACACAGCAACAGAACGTACCAGCATGACTTCAAACACTTTGTTACAAGAAATGTTCAAAATGTCCTCCGTTAGCGAGGATACATGCATCCACCCTCCGTCGCATGGAATCTCTGATGCGCTGATGCAGCCCTGGAGAATGGGGTATTGTATCACAGCCGTCCACAATACGAGCACGAAGAGTCTCTGCATTTGGTACCTGTGTTGCGTAGACAAGAGCTTTCAAATGCCCCCATAAATGAAAGTCAAGAGGGTTGAGGTCAGGAGAGCGTGGAGGCCATGGAATTGGTCCGCCTCTACCAATCCATCGGTCACCGAATCTGTTGTTGAGAAGCGTACGAACACTTCGACTGAAATGTGCAGGAGCTCCATCGTGCATGAACTACATGTTGTGTCGTACTTGTAAAGGCACATGTTCTAGCAGCACAGGTAGAGTATCCCGTATGAAATCATGATAACGTGCTCCATTGAGCGTAGGTGGAAGAACATGGGGCCCAATCAAGACATCACCAACAATGTCTGCCAAAACGTTCACAGAAAATCTGTGTTGATGACGTGATTGCACAATTGCGTGCGGATTCTCGTCAGCCCACACATGTTGATTGTGAAAATTTACAAGTTGATCACGTTGGAATGAAGCCTCATTCGTAAAGAGAACATTTGCACTGAAATGAGGATTGACACATTGTTGGATGAACCATTCGCAGAAGTGTACCCGTGGAGGCCGATCAGCCGCTGATAGTGCCTGCACACGCTGTACATGATATGGAAACATCTGGTTCTCCCGTAGAACTCTCCATATAGTGACGTGGTCATCGTTACCTTGTACAGCAGCAACTTCTCTGACGCTGACATTAGGGTTATCGTCAACTGCACGAAGAATTGCCTCGTCCATCGCAGGTGTTCTCGTCGTTCTAGGTCTTCCCCAGTCGCGAGTCATTGGCTGGAATGTTCCGTACTCCATAAGAAGCCGATCAATTGCTTCGAACGTCTTCCTGTCGGGACACCTTCGTTCTGGAAATCTGTCTCGATACAAACGTACCGCGCCACGGCTATTGCCCCGTGCTAATTCGTACATCAAATGGGCATCTGCCAACTCCGCATTTGTAAACATTGCACTAACTGCAAAACCACGTTCGTGATGAACACTAACCTGTTGACGCTACGTACTGATGTGCTTGATGCTAGTACTGTAGAGCAATGAGTCGCATGTCAACACAAGCACCGAAGTCAACATTACCTTCCTTCAATTGGGCCAACTGGCGGTGAATCGAGGAAGTAGAGTTCATACTGACGAAACTAAAATGAGCTCTAACATGGAAATTCAGCGTTTCCGGACACATGTCCACATAACATCTTTTCTTTATTTGTATGTGAGGAATGTTTCCTGAAAGTTTGGTCATACCTTTTTGTAACACCCTGTATGCTGCCAGTTTTAGAGCTTTATATTTAAATATTGATGTATTATTAGATATTAAATGCATCAACAAACTAGCAGCCTGTTTATGCCCCTTAGAGCAAAAATTATAAGAAAAATGATTCACGTTCACGCTTAGCAATAACCAGTTTGCTAACATAGTAACTGCAGGTAAGTGGCACAATAAAAGATGTCAGATGGGTTCATCGTTCGGCTTTGTCACATACCGCACTTGTCTGGGGCGCTTCATATCGACTTTCCTTCACACAATGAAAGTAAAATTATTTTCTACTACAATTTCAAAAGAACAACTTCAAATATTTATCGAAAATTGCGAAAAAATATGATATAAAATAAAAATATCGGCGCCCGATAATGTTTTTTCAGTATCGATATATCGGTGAAAAGAATATCGCCGATGTATATTGACGTTTCTTGGAAAATATATCGATATTTTATCAATGTCCCTAGTACAGATGCTGGAACAGAGGCGGGGGGGGGGGGGGAGGTGGTCGTAGAGTGACTGTTTGCCGTTTCCTTCAGGCAGTGCCAATGTCAGGGTGGGCTTTCGAAAAAATGAGCCTGTAATTGTGTTGCGCAATGTAGATATGGAGTGTTAAATAGCAACAGTTTCAGATTAACTCATTATTATGTTAGTTACGAGTGTAGTTTATGGATGTTTAGTGTATAGATTCGGCACGTATGTGTTTCTGTCTTGTATGTTATACATGCTAGGGACTATGAGCCCAAAAGCCCTAACAGAAGAGCAATGAATATACGTGAAAGATACGAAAGGTTAAAATAAGCGCTCAGTATACATTTTGTTATCATAACAAAAGAAATTTTTTTTTTTGTTTTCTTGCTGCAAGTGGTGAGCAAACCTAAAAGAGCTGCTGTGAAATGCTACACATCGAAATGAAACCGACTCAAGACAAAATATTCATAACTAAGCAAATTATTGTTACGATTATTTGTAACTTCATGTAACCACCTTCCAGTATGTCGTCGCCTTTGTTCTCGTCATCTCTTGAAATCTTGTAACGGTCTCCCGTGGCCCGTCAACCGTCAGTGACCATAGTTACAGACCATTTAATTTTCATTGCGGTTGTTAATTCGTATTCCACAACAGCAGTGTTAGTTTTTGCAGCTCTCGGAATTTTCTATGTAGGTTACTTAAGCCTCATTATACTTCGGTTTCAGCAACACTTTTAATATTTATTATGTTCTTCTAAGTTTCTATCTGTATTCCCTTTATTTCTGTTAGGTACCTTTTTATTAGAGCTCAGAGTATGATCTGGAACTCTGCAACAGACAGAAACTAAAGGTACTGGTATACAGTTTGGACAATTATTGTTTTAACCATGGTACAGAGTATCTAACGATAAATGTAAGTTGAAAAGAAGTTTGTGCAGCGTTAATCAATGCACTGTATTGTCTCCCAGAGTGCATGCAATACAAAATGTTATAATTGTCTTTTGGAAACCTAAGTAATGCATTCAAAGTATAAGGTTTCGTACCTGCAACAACATATTATACACACAAAATAATGTCATATTTTACTTGCGTAATTCATAGCATTCTCTAATACTCACAAAAGCATATGTGAAGTTTTCTGTACTTTTCCCTTGACCTTAGAAGGATACACGGAATTGTATTCTCCACTTTCCAGTCAGTTTCAGGCAATAGGAGAATGACTATCGAAATCAGCCTTATCGGTTTGCCTAAAACGTATTTTACCCTAAGAATAACAGACGTAGTGCCTTTTAGATAAGGACCAATACGGTAGGTACGAAGCACTCTATTTGGTATCAAAAACTAGAAATAGAAAGTTCAAACCATGCTGTTTCTCTTATTATGTTGGAACTCGCATGCAGCTAAGACAGACATGAAATGAGGGAGAAAGAGACACCAAAGAGGGGAGGGAGGGTGAGCTCAGAATTATCTCGTTGTGATGGGAAAATTAAACGTCAGCAGAGAAAGCAGGAAGGGACAAAATACTCCCAGAGCGATGGAGATCTTCTATAGTGCAGCAGATTACTAGGCAGGAACTTAGAAAACAATGAACATCTTAAATGTAGTTTGGTGTATTATGGCACTCCACGTTACCGTTTAGTCACCAGTGGTAAAAGTGGATGATTTATTCACTAGAAAGAGCTTCAAAAATGAGCAAGTCAATAACACATTGGTCCACCTCTGGCCCTTATGCAAACAGTTATTCGCCTTGGCACTGATAGTGTTGTTGGATGTCCTGCTGAGGGATATCGTACCAAATTATACCCATTTGGCAAGTTAGGTTCTCAGAATACCGAGGTGATTGGAGGGCCTTGCCTATAATGCTCAAAACGTTCTCAAATGGACCCCGCGGCTTTGCTGCCCACGCAAGCACGAAGATAAGCAGTTAAAAATTCTCGCCGTATGCCAGCGGGTTTATCCTGCTGAAATACAAGCCCTGGATGGCACGTCACGAAGGGCAACAAAACGGGGCGTAGAATATTGTTCACGTAACGCTTTGCTGTGAGGTTGCAGCGAATTACAACTAAAAGGGTCCCGTTATGAAAATAAATGGCGTCTCAGACCATCACTCCTGGCTTTTGTATGTCCATCCTTCTGATTGGAGGTCTGAGGGACTTCCGCCGTTCACTTATGTAATAAAGTGGAACACTTACAACCGTCCTGTAGCGCAGCAAGTTAGTACGAGATTCATTCGTTGCAGTATGATGATGATGATGTTTGGACTGCGGGGCGCTCAACTGCGCGGTTATCAGCACCTGTACAAATTTGCAACCTCTTCTCAGTACAATCGTGCCACTTGCATGACCCAGTCATCTCGAGGCAGGTGAAACTCCCTGACCCCGCCGGGAATCGAACCCGGGCCCCCGTGCTCGGGAAGCGAGAATGCGACCGCGAGATCACAGCTGCGGACTCGTTGCAGTAAGGCACGCAGCCCTCTAGTACGGTGGCTGCAGGATGGCTATCTTTTTTTTTTCCGCTCTGCTCACAGCACAGCTGACGCTGCCCGCCGTGAGAACTGCATAGCGTAACATCCAGTCGATACGAAGATTCATACCCTCTACGAATCTAAATAATCCATGTTAGTTATTATACAATTTTATTGAAATTTGGTACGCAGCCCTTTGGTATTAATGGAATGATGTCAAAATTTCAAATGTTTCTTTATTATCCAGACACAAAGAGAATTTCCTAAAAGTCCTAAAACCTACACTTGTTTTTTAAAGCTAACTTAGGAACAATAACGGACTGACTTTCATTATCATTTGAAGCCACTGAATAGTTGTCAGTGCACAAAAGTCATTTAGTACGAATTTTCTTTTTAAAACCTTAGTCACTTTGCATTACGTTTAAAAAAAGTCAAAATTATTATTTGATTATATTTTGTTGTGTGACTGCGTGAGAATGATTGAGAGAGTTTATGTGGGACATACGTTAAAATTTAATATTTCATTTTACGTAAAACCTTGTACAAACAAACCGTGGGAAAGTCATACTGCAACTACGATTCAGGTGACGTATGTCTGTGTGAGAATGCTTTGTATAAAAGCAGCCAGAATGGAAGTTAGAGGCGGAATAAGTTTATTTATCAATTTGAAGAATATTTCGCACTTTGCTTATTTTGATTAAGCATAGTACAAGAAACTGAAGTTTTGCTGACGTTAGTTACTATCAAATTAGTGATTGGGTAAAGCAAGATTTGCCGTGACAATGATCAGGAAGGAACGCACTGATGGGTCGTTCATTTCAACAGCCAATCCGAATTAAGCTGTTTCTGCGTGAATAGAGGAGAGGGCAGAGAGGAGAGTACCTCGAGAGAGTCGCTTGCTAGCCGGCCTACTGATAACACGATGTTAGATCGCTCCTTAAAAATACTGTGTAAGATAAGGAAATAGTGAGCTAATTTCGGTTCGAACATATCGTGACTGAAGCGTCTGGCCTTACATTTTAATGAAACCAGAATGAGATTTTCACTCTGCAGCAGAGTGTGCGCTGATATGAAACTTCCTGGCAGATTAAAACTGTGATTCATTCTAATGAAAGTTTGGTGTTTCTAACTTAAATAGTTTGAGAGATATGAGCTTGTGAACTTTCTGGTCGTGGTAAGAACTCCGCGTGGCGTGTTTCGAGCTCTGTACGGAATATTTTGGCGAGCACTTCTTACGAAGAAGACCACTGGAACGACCGAATGATTAATTCGGGAATAGTTGTGGGTCTGTGACTGGTAGAATGTGAAAATTAATCGGGTTGGATTTGCTAAAATTCTGGCTGCTTTTTCGAGTGTATATTTGTTATACAGACAGTGAACAATCAATGATAACGTTTCACGATATTAAATACGGACTTGATAGCCATTTCATGTGTTTCAGTATAAATAAAAAACAGAGTTAATCGAATTTTAAACGCCTTTCTGCAAGTAGACTGAATATCCGGAAGGCCCGATTTTGTAATCATGAACTTTCAGGAACTGACTTTCAACTAGAGTTAACGCGGCCTCAGTGTGGTAGGTATTAGGTGGTGGTTTCATCAACGCTGCTTTACACTGCCTAGCACGTATCTGATACCACAGAGTGAAGGGACATTGGCAAGAATCCTATCGAGGTAGGTGGACTGAACGATAGCGTTAACAGCCACACAGACGACCGACCCCGCCCCGCCGCAATTGGTGCATCGGGCGGGAAATGTGAAGTTCAAGTGAGTGCGAACCTTAAAAGCAGCAGTGCAGCTAACCCGGTAAAGGAAAGACCCACACGTGCATAAATCAACTTTGATAGAAAGACAGAGGAGCCATGTGATCAAAGGAAAGATGATTCAGAAAGGACACTAATAACGAAGTGGAAGACGTAGCGGCTACAACAACCGGTGGAGAAGGCGGCTGACGACGTCGGCAACAGGTAAACAGCTGAACGCGACAACGAGCAACGGCAACCGGGAGTCTGCGGCAGGTGGCAGCAGTGGACGGAGTGTGGACCCAGAAACCACATCTACGGGGGCAGAGGTTGGTGAACGGAACCGCTGTAACATCTCGCTGTGCTGACGAAGACCGAGAAATGCTACGTTGTATCCTACTTCGTTTGACGTGTGTGTGTGTGGAGAGAAACGTGTGAACATGGCGGGAAGTAATAACCCTGCTATAGTAGACGAGAATGTGGGATACATTTGGAGAAAGTAATACATGCAGATGATGCATAAGGGCCAGAGGTGGACCAAGGCGTTGTTGACTTTCTCAATTTGTTAAGCTCTCTCCCATCTATATTTCATCATTTGTTTGTAAATGTCACATCGATGGATTTCCGTCCACTTCGGATAATTCCTTTGTGGTGCGTCATTTCTTTCCTTTTACAGTGTATACTCACCACGCCAATAGTGTGTAGCGCAGCCTCTAAGTTCGATAATGGCCTCAGTTCAGCAAGAAAATGAGTCCAGAAGTTTTTTTAAGATAAGCAATGTCCAGCTGAATTTCTTCATATGATTGGATCATGTAGAGCTACAACATTTGGAGGGGCGGAGGAGGGGGACGTCGATTGCAGAGTTTCATCTGCTGTTCCAAATAGTCCCAGACATTTTCTGTGGGATTAAGACCGGAGGTGAGATACGGTACTTGAGTGTTCGGCAAACCATAAATGTATGTCTGAAGTCCTATGAGCACGGTTGTTAGCATCATGGAAGACGGGTATTTCCATCCATTTCCATCGAATATTTATCACTTGGGCACCAAGGTCATTGAAACAAACATCTCGATTCATGTTCAATCCAACCTGATTGAGTGGGCCCAAGGCATGGTACGAAAAGGACCCTTATAAAGTCACAGAACCACATATGGCCTTACGCAGAACTTCCACAAGATGCCGCTTGAACACCTCATTAGGTCATCCGTGCACTTGACGCCTTGCATCTTTTGAAAATAGGCAACATCGCGATCAATCAGGCCACATTACACGACTCCAACCAATCACTGTCCAGTTTATGAGTTGTTTAGTGTGGTAATGACGTGCTTTGAGCAACGGCGTTTAGCGATATACCTGAATCCGACCATGACTCAGTTCCCTTCGAAATGTTTCTCGAAACCTGGATGCGATGGCTCCGCATTCAGTGAGAGGTGCCAGTTAGTTTGAAATCGATTGTCTTTGACAAGGCTGACACTCTAGGCTCTTTTCGCGGCCACTGTTCTTATGCCAGTTTACATGGTTGGGAGCGGAACACTTTCCTCTTCAGACACGCTGTAAAGTTCGCGTTGATCATGAAATCGGGTAACTTTGTTCTCGGTGTGGGCATCTGCACGTTCCAACACGAGGTAACTCCCTTCTGTCATTGTGCCGATTTCACACATCCGACTGACACACACATTCCACATCACTGCCACGACTTCCGTCGGCGGTGAAAGATTATAATCCTGGTGACACTCTAAGCACGCAAAGCGCTGCAAAGCGACTAGTGTGTTCTTTTAAGGTTGTGAGTAGTATTTGAACCGGTTAGCTTAGGAATTTCTCATATCTGCATACCTATTAAATGAAACATACTTTATAATCCACTCTTTGTCTTCCACGAAATTTTTTCGCTTTTACCGCTAATTTCAGCACTAATGTCTGGGCCGGCCACTGTGGCCGAGCATTTCTAGGCGCTTCAGTCCGGAACTGCGCTGCTGCTACGGTCGCAGGTTCGAATCCTGCCTCGGGCATGGATGTGTGTGATGTCCTTAGGTTAGTTAGGTTTAAGTAGTTCTAAGTCTAGTGGACTGATGACCTCAGATGTTAAGTCCCATAGTGCTTAGATCCATTTGAACCCTTAATGTCTGCCTCAGCTGATTGACCACTGACCTATACCATTTTTACTACATCTTCCATCGACGTATTCCATCTATCGTCTTGTATCTGTCGAGGTTCATACTGCACACCCATCGGCTATTATGAAAGTCTTTATTATTGCTACCAGTTTCGGTCTCTACAGTCAGCAGAAGTATTTCAGTCGCTTCATCTGTGAGGATATATACATCACGCTCGAACATTGTTTAATTTCAAAAACACGAAATGGAAAATAGAACTCCTTATATTAATTTAAAACATTATTGAGACGGTTCAGTATGTCATTTATATAACAGCAAACAGCAATCAGCAACTGTGGAATTGTAAACTGTTCTAATGCCATCACTGCTAGACGTCTAAACCACTACGTCAGCTCCAGGGACGTTTAAAAATTAAGCTACACACAATTAACTTTTATTGACTGCTACGATACACTTCGAAGTGACACACATACGTGGCATTACTTTTCAGGATGGTTACCAAGTCTCTGCAAACAACTCTCGGAACGCTCTACCGATCGTTTTACACCTACATCTACATAGATATTCAGTACGTCACGGTATGGTGTGTGGCGGAAGGAGCCTGTACCACTACTTGACTTTTCGCAAATAGAGCGAGGGAAAAACGACTGTCTATTTGCCTCCGTATGAGCCTTAATTTCTCGTATCTTATCTTCGCAGTCCTTATGTGCAACGTACGTTGGTGGCAGTAGAATCGTTCGGCAGTTAGCTTCAAATGCCGGTTCTATAAATTTTCTCGATAGTGTTTATCGAAAAGAACGTCGCCTTCCCTCCAGGGACTGCCATTTCAATTCCCGAAGCATCTATGTAACACTTACATGTTGTTCGAACCTGCCAGTAACAAATCAAGCAGCCCGTTCTGAATTGCTTCGATGTCTTCCTTCAATCCGACCTGGTACGGATCCCAAACACTCGAACAGCACGCAAGAATAGGCCGCACCAGCGTCTTATATATGGTCTTCTTTACAGATGAACCACTCTTTGCTAAAAATTCTCCCAGCAAACCGATGTCGACCATTCGCCTTCCCTACCTCAGTCTCACATGATCGTTGCATTTCATGTCGTTTTGCTACGTTACGCCCACGTATTTAAACGACTTGACTTTGTCAAGCAGGACATTAGTAATATTCTATCCGAAAATTACAGGTTTGATCTTCCTACTCAACCACACTAACTTACATTTTTCTACATTTAGGCCTATCTGCCATTCATCATACCAACTGGAAATTTTGCCTAAGGCGTCTTGTATCTTCCTACAGTCACTCAACTTCGACACCTTACCGACCACAGATTGGTGCCACCCAGTCCACAAAATAATTTTGTATACGGGGAACAACAGCGATCCTATTAGGCTAGGCGCAAATTGAGAAGCGTATAGCATGTGTGACGTGACACGAGACTACAGCGCGACACGCACGTGCCGAACGGGTCGCGCGGGTGCAGCGCAAATTGCGACGCGTACACCATACCTCGCACGCGCCGACTGCCGACACTCAGCGCTGACAGAACCGAAGCGCGCGCAACCTGTTATCTTTCTCAAACGATTTTACAGAAACTATTCACTGAAAATATATGATTTTTGCCTTACTTGTAGCGTTATATGTCAGCTTCGTGGCGACGTGCCCATCACCTCGCTAATGACCATTCTTATTGTGATGTACACATTTTAGTAAGACACTACGCAAAACTCAAAAAGTTTGCAACGAAAATTAGGGGTCGCTATGATTTTGCGTTTGGTGCGTATTACACCATATGTTGCTGCGTATGAAATTTAGCTAATATGCTGAATTTTTGTTCAGACTTGGGAGGAGATCTCTATCTGACTCCGATCACGAGAAAATAGATCCCATGTAGCGCGCTCACTTCCCATCTCACGCCCGCGAGAATGAATACTCGCAACATCTCTTATATCTCCTAAACCAGTCGAGACATCGAAACGAAAAGTTTGGCGAATGATAGCACACAAGGAGGAGAGTGTTTTGCCAATTCTTAAACACACAGAGCTTTCTTATCTATGGCGATATATCTGTACTTACACTTCCCTCTTTATTTATTTCACTCCAGTGACTGTAATTTTTTAAGAGTTATCGACAGCTAGCGAAACAAGAGTTTGATAGTATGAAAATAAACATGAAATTTCTTCTTTTATGTTACTGCAAACCGACACTATGAGGTTTTTCGTAAGCTATTGAGCTCTGTGATTGGCAATTACTTGTTTAATGAGGCCCTCCGTTTCTGAATTCTGTCTCAATAGCTGCTGTGAGATGAGTTTGGAAAATTACACTGTGGCAAAGGAAGTACAATTAAACCAGTCACCAGGATAAATGTGGCCGTTACTCAAAAACTGTGATGTTTCTTCGATTGACAAAAGGTTAACAACTCACACAAAAATAGATTGCCAATTCTGTTGGAATTTTGGTGGAATCGCCGTAACCCATCGTATTTTTAACACTGAGCGACTGGAATGGAAGCTCACCAAAGGATTTTATCCTTCTCTTGATCTGAGCAGTATTAAAATAATAACGAGCGTTCCTTCAGGCGGAATGATAGGCACATACCAGATACTGGTTACTCACCGATGGCTTGCCAAACTGACAATGTGTGATCGCGGATAAAATAGTTGTTATTGAGAAAAATAAACAATTGATCTGTCGCACAACACAATGGTCAGTGTATTGTCAGCAGCGAAGGATAATGCGCGCGACAGGAATGCACAAGCTAGCCATGTGTGCCTTGTGAGTTGGAGTTCGAAAACCTTTGTCATGAAAGTAAATCTGCCTTTGTCAGCAGTACATTTCAACATATTAGGATATTCCTACTTTCGTAATAATACCGACCATTTTCTTCATTAGGGGAAGCCTGTTGTATAATTAGTTTATTAATGCTGATAATGTGCTTGCAACAATTGAAATGCTTTCTCTCATCACAGTGAACCAATTAAAACATTGTTATTTGTGATTGCTTTTCGACTGTTTCTAGCTTGCGGTCGAAATGTGAGGTTCACATGCATGTAGTACATTATTACATCCATATCAGAGTAATCACAGTGAGACTTCTATACTTCCGATCTTGGACTCTTTTTACCAGGAGCACAAAGAGATCACACCTGTGATTATCCCTTTCTAAATTTTTGTAACAGATCTTACAGATACGCCAGCGTACTAGGCAGCGAGAAGATAACCTTGTTTTACTTTCCTGCCTTTATTCTTAATCACATGATTTTATAATATTCCTTGCTTCCTCATTCACTACCCTCTGTCACTTCTTGCGATCTGAAAACATCGCGGAGGCATATGATACAATTCCAGCGTCCAATGGATCATCAGTTACTGAAGTATGCATTTTTCTTGACAGAAGAAAAACAAAACTATACAGATATAAATAACATAGAAGTATAATGTACTAACGAAGAAAGCAGGAGCGTTTAAATGGCAAAAAGGAAACACTACCCAAAGGCAATAAAATTTAGTACACAGTATGGCAAAAGATATCGTATTGGCAATACTACCACTGCTCATATGCGTCGTTCCGATGTGAGCATATGGCCGGGCTACTCTTCCGCTCCCCGCCTCAAATTTCCCACGGTGCTAGCGAGGCACGCGCGACGTGCGGCGCGAGAAACTGTGCCTCAACCACAACGCCGCGCGACCTGGCGCAGGCGCGTGTCGCGTCCCAGTCGCGTCGCGTCGCAATTTGCGCGGCCCCATTTGAATCTGTGATGTTACAAAAAGGCGCGCTGCGCTGCGTCGCGCCGCACGCGCTATACGCGTCTCAATTTGCGCCTAGCCTTAGGGCACTCCTGGTGATACCCATGTCTCGTTCAATTCATAGACGACACAAATCCGCTCCTTGGGCACGAAGACCTTCGAGAACCACTGTGTGCCCGCATCTCGTGGTCGTGCGGTAGCGTTCTCGCTTCCCACGCCCGGGTTCCCGGGTTCGATTCCCGGCGGGGTCAGGGATTTTCTCTGCCTCGTGATGGCTGGGTGTTGTGTGCTGTCCTTAGGTTAGTTAGGTTTAAGTAGTTATAAGTTCTAGGGGACTTATGACCACAGCAGTTGAGTCCCATAGTGCTCAGAGCCATTTGAACCATTTTTGAGAACCACTGTGTGAACGTCCTCATCGTTGGCAAAGCTCTTCCCTCCAGATGTTCTTTCAGCTTGCTGAAAAAATGAAAATCACGTGCTGCAAATCCTGGGCATCCCAATCAGCATCCACTACGTCTGTGCATCTTTGACCAAGTTGTTTGCACCATTTCATTATACGTGGACGAGGCGTTGCATTTTCCCACATATCACGACAATTTCACGGTGAATCTGTGTGCGATTTAGACGGTTTGCCCACAAGAATCGTACTGTCCTGTGTACTTTAACTTTGGAGTACGTTTCCAGTTGTCGGGTATCCCAAATTATTACGGTCAAAATTGTACAAACTGTATTGGAACTTAAGGAATTTTGAGACAAGGAACAAACAGACAGAAATATTTCAATTGGCACTATGTTTTGAATTAGCAATGCGTGCGAGGCACTTTTTTTTAACTGAACATAATTTGCAAAAACCAATCTCCAACTGATAACACAGAAGGAATGGGAAGAGTATTTCCAAAAATTATTAAATGAGGACAGAGAAGAATATCTAGAAGAAGGAACGGTGGAAGAAAATGGACATGAAGATGATGAGATCCAGATTTTAGGAAGTGAAGTACTTCAGGTGTTGAGAACAGGAAAGAATGGTAAATGACCGGGACCAGGCAATATCAGTCTGAAGTGTCTGAAGCATGGTGGTGACTAAATTGTGAAACTGATAACACAGCTCTTCAACAAAATGATACATGGAGATTCAATACCCCACGAGATGAAGCTAGGTTACATTAATACCATATTTAAGAAAGGGGATAGCAAAATTTGTTCAAACTATCGAGGAATTTGTATTACAAACACATTAATGAGAATTTTTGCGAAAGTAGTTGAAAACAAACTGGAAAAAAATTTTAGAACCCAAGAAGAACAATGTGGATTCACGGCTGGGAGATCATGTATAAACCATATTTTCACATTACGACAGATTTTGGACAATCATAGGGAAAAATTAAAAAAAAATATAGGATTAATTTTCATAGATCTAGAAAAAGCGTATGATACTGTTCCAAGAAAATTACTTTGGAGAGCACTACATATGGAAAACATAAACCCTTCCTTGATTAAAATAATACAACAGATGTATAAAGATAACATTTGCCAAGCGAAAGTTGGTGATAAACTTTCACATAAATTTAGAACAAGCAAAGGCCTTTTACAGGGCTGTCCCATGTCACCATCATTATTTAAAACCTATATAGATATTAGCCTTAGAACAAGGTCTCGTAAATGTAATAGTATGGGATTAGAAATAAGAGATGGAGTTTACCTACATCATTTATTGTTTGCTGATGATCAAGTAGACGTAGCACAAGATGGGTAGGATGCTAACTATATGTGCAATCAACTAGCAGTAGCATACAAAACTTGCGTAAAAAACAGATGAGCTATACATTGAAGAAAAGAAAATCAAAAAGATAAACACTTTCTGTTATTTGGGATCCATTTTAGAAATCGAGAGAAAATCGGAGTCAGAAATCAATAAAAGAATTAGTAGCGGACGTAAGGTCATTGGGATGCTTAACTCAGTCTTATGGAGTAGGAATGTAATGAGCAGAACTAAAAAATTAATATGCAAATCCATATTAGAGAGTGTGGTTCTGTATGGAACGGTGACCTGGACAATTAACCTGAAGCACATTAAAACAATTACAAGCTCTGGAGATGGACTTCTGGAGAAGATCGGCAAAAATCTCCAGGAAAGAAAAGATAAGGAACGTCGAAATAATAAGGAGAATGGAAATAAAAGAAAGAATATATGACGTAATGGATAGGAAGAAATTACAGTGGTACGGGCATGTACGACGAATGGAGAAAGCCAGAATACCAAAATTGAAACTGGAGTGGGTACCGGAGGGGAGAAGAAGAAGAGGACGACCTATGACCACCTGGATCCAAAATGTACAGCATACAATGAGGAGAATGGGCGCAGAGGAAGAGGACACACAAGATCGAAACAGCTGGAGGAATATTTTGAAAATATAGTTTAAGAACGTTTATTCTTTGTATTGTAATTTCCGAGCAAATTATTATGTTGGAGATAAGCCTCTGTAATGAGAAAAATGCACAAAATAATAATAATAATAATAATAATAATTCGTGGCATGACCTTGCAGACATGTATTTTGATTATTGATGAACCATCCAAATGAAAGCGAGCTTCGTAGCTAGACCAAATCACATATGCGCATAAGAATTTACATCATGCATTGCATCGCGGCCATCCTTACAGTTTGAACGTCCTAACGCAAACCATACAGGAGTTACGACGAAACACCCACCAAAGTGAGATCCAGCCATCTTCCTGACCACGGATCAGGCCCACCACTTCCAATGCCTTGGTGAAGGTATGTGTAATTCAGGTGCTCACTGGCGTTAACATCGAAGTAGGATAGTGAACCGTCATGCTCAACATACGTTCACATGTGGACAACGCACCACGAATGAACACTAGGCAACACGCACCATTCAAACATGGTGGCAGCAAGTAATGCCCTAGCAGCTGATCTTGTACTGCTGAAGCCAACATGATGACAGTAAATCTTTGCTGATGATCCGTGCCGAGCGTAGCGTAAGCTTTTCATAATTTCAGACGAAATTACCGCGGGAACAAAAAAAAGGAATGGCGTTTTGAGCCACCGTCTGTGCTTAAACGCCTTTATCCTCACCCGGTTTCAGTTTTAGCAACCATAATCGCGGAGGAATTGCTGCATATCGATGAATGAAAAAATACATTAAATTCTAATTTATGTCCAGTACAAACGTGCTTCATAATAACCGGTATCCTGCTTGAATTTAACTTATTTCTGATCTGTCGATGTGCAGCTTTTTCTCGATGATGACGGTTGCTAAAACTAAGACCGGTTGATACCATAGGTCGCTCAAAATGGTTTTCTTAAATTCTTAACAGCCGTATATAGTCATCTACAAAATTTGTAGCTAAAAAGAGGTTCAAACAGGTTTCATTTGGGATCAATCCAAACTGTAGGAAGTAGGCATTCTGGGACTGCTCTGGATAATTAATTCAGACGTCCCAAATCGAGTACAAACTGCTTGCACGCGTTGGTTTCTTTGAAGTAGCGACATGAAGGTCTGTGATGCAGACTGTTTACGAATGCATGCCTCAGACCTCAGTCAAGTTCTCGTACGGACAGGAATATTCATTCTCGACCATCGGCTGTTTATCTCCAAATGTTCTTTTCAGAAGCCTCTAACGTGTTTGTAACTTTGGATCTTAGGTGTTGTGACGCACACGTAACGAAATGGGGATGCTCGTTAGCGGTCTCCCCTGGCGGTTTAGACTGACGTAATTACTGTTTGCCTGCTCACAATCTGTTTAATCCGCGGCGAGAGTTCTGCGATTCGGACAGCCCGATTAAATATTTGCGTGGCATCCGCTGTGGTAGAGGGATGAAGGAAGGGGAGGGTGCGAGGTTGTACCTCACACCTGGTGGCGTGATTGGCAGGTGTTATGTGGATCGCTGCTCCCGCTGTTTGCACAAGAGCTCGCATGTGGTTGCAGTGTGTATACCTTCCCGCGTTCACTGCAAACAATGGTTATTACAGCCGCAGTCCTGTGGGAAGGAGGGAAAGGCTTTGGAGGCGAGACAGCAAGGAGGCTCCAGCGAACAGGTGCGAATCAAACTGAAACACTAACGGTTGCGCCGGCGTACGTAAGCGAGCGCAGAGCTTCCCAAACTGAACGCTCCTGGCGCTTCGTGTTCGGTCAAAGGTAAAACGGCGGTCAGAAACATCTGGGACTCTACGCTCTCTTTGCATCCAAACAGGTTAGGAGCCTCATCGCACAAATGCGCAAACGAATATACATCTGTTGCAAGTCATGACAATAGCTTGTATATATAGATTAAAATATGCAAAATAAGGTTTATTACCCGAATTTTCTACTATAAATGTCACATAGTATTTTTTTGTGACTATAGATTATCCGTCTTGAGCTGACTGCAATCTAGTTAAAAAGAAACACACCAGATTCGTTTAGCTTTTATTTACAAAGCATCTTCTCTGGTTATTGTGTTTCTTTACGTAATCCGCTCCTTCCCTTCTTGCTAGCAGTGGTTGCTGTAGACAGGCATCATTTCACCTCTGCTAAATAGTAAGAGCGATAGTGAAGAAATTCAAAAGAAAGAAATAAGGTTATTAGGAAAATATTAGGCCCCAAAATTACTGATCGAGGAACTTGTGACATGAGAAAACGAAAACTTAAATTTTATTGGCACATTAGAAGGATGGCACCCACTGGGTTGACAAAACAAATATTAGAATTCTACTAAAACAGAAGTAAGGCCAAAACTGAGCCAATTAAATGGATCGCTGCGATTAAGGAGGAACTTAAAGTAGCCGGTATAACACAGACGGACAGTAGAGGTAGAAAAACATTCAGACAAATATATTTGACTGGAAAGTTGGTCAGAGGGAAATTAGAAAACTGTGTGAAACACCGTGGTCTGATGAAAGAAAGATACTTAACATTTCCTGCGCTGCACTATTGCACTATTTAAAATCTCGGTCCTCAGAGCGCCGCCACACAACCAAATATGAACAACGTCAGAAGTTATCGGTAGTAAATATCAATAACAAATGGGTGAGATAGCATTAACTCTGTCCCTCTGGTGTTTGACCAGAGAGAGAGCACAATTTAACCAAAAACTTCCATCTCTGCTTATGTCAACTTGCTAATTAAGTCTCAGCTAGTTCCTTAATAACGCTGTCCCTAAAGCTGGAAATGGATGATATGGCACTGACATACACGAGAAGCATTTCAAACAGGATTCGTCGTACTCTGCGGCAATATGATGTGAAATGTGTTTTCTGCCAATCGTCTATGATTAGAGCGCCTCTAGTATATTCAAAGGATGATACTGGTTTTGAGTAAGGTAACTGTCCGTCGTATTCCTTGTAGTTGTGGCATGTCATATATTGGTCTATCAGGACCGTAGGACCGGTGCATTGAGCTTAAGCGTCACACACGCTTAAAACAGCCGTGCAAATCCGCTACTGCAGAGCATTGCCTTGACATCGGTCTTCCTATTGACTATAACAACACGGAGATTCTGGTATGCCCTTTCAGCTACTGGAGCAGCGTTTTTAAGAAATTAGTTGAGATCACATAAGGAGTGACCTTATAAATAGAGATGGAGGTTTTTGCTTAAATTCTGCGTGTAATCTTGCTCCCTCCCTAGCCAAACGAGAGAGGGACAGAGTTAATGCTACTCCACCATTGGTTATTAATGTTCACTATTGTTAATTTCTTAACTTGGTCATCTTTGGTTGTATAGTGGAGCTAGTGTTTGTAGTGCGTGTCGTGTGTGTGTGTGTGTGTGTGTGTGTGTTTATCTTTCCGCATATTCTCTGAATACCGAGGTTTGAAATAAGTATTTCGGGTTGTTGGTTGTACTTCTAGAAGTAATCTGAATAGAAATAACATTACCTGTTGGAAACAAGGGAGCGGTTGGGAAGGTAATACATAAAATGGGGACCACGTTTAACCGAATATTAATCTCACAAATAGCAAAGTTAACACGAGCTATATTGTAGTTATATTGAAACTCTTATAGTACACCTTCAAAAGAAAAACATTAAATTTTGTTTGCAGATTCAAAACATTTATTAAATTATAATAGAACATATTAAGTAAATAATATGTATAGTTTGAAATGAAATGTCTTCTGCAACTGTTTCTACCAAAGAAGCAAAACATGACGAACAAGTCTTGGTTTACAGGTTTGTATAAATAAGATTAGGAGGAAGCACTCAGACGAAGATTCCAATATAAACGGCCGCCAAAAAGTCATAGGTATATCAAGGTATTCAAAATTGTTTTAATGAAAAGAGTAATTAGTTTGCCTCCTTTTACATGCAAACTGATCTCTCAGACTATATTCCTTGTCTAGGGTACTGCTTACATCGGCGGTGATACAATAATAAGCCCTAAAGAAAAGCAGTATGCAGTTGCCAGCAGAGCAACAATCGTGCGGCGAAATCTAAGAGCAAGTCAGTATTCTGTACTGTCTGAAACTTCCATATGCTCACCAAAACTGAGGCCGTAATCAAACTTGGATTATGCGACCAGACACCAACGTTACTTAAAGAAAACCTACCGCGTGACCACCAGAGAATCAGAGAAATACACTCTAACCAACACACACACACACACACACACACACACACACACACACACAGAAAAGAAACAACGACGCAACACGAAGGAGGTATGAAAATTGGTCACAAACTGAAATTCATACGGGTATCGACGGAAAATGCAATTTTGGTGGCCGATGGACGTGTGTGTGACGCTACTATGCAGTTTCACTGGCAAGGATAGTAAACAGGGGACATGTAGATACCAGGGCTTTAAGTCTTTGTGAATTCCATTAAGTGTACTCAGTTAGAGAGTGACAAAGTCTCACAGGCAGATTCGTGAACAATATATGCAGGTGTCAGCATTTGAGAGAGGACGTTTAACTGGGCTCAATGATGCTGGTTAGCGTAATCCGCGAATCACTCATTTGACCCGTTACGAGATATTTGGTACCAGAGGTAGCAGAATTACATGAATTCATCTAGTTCATGGTCGCCAGATTTGATGTTAAGTTTATTCCTAATCTCTTCTCTGCTACTTTCACTTCTCTATTCTTTCTTTGATTTACTCTCAGTCTATTTTATTACTATTCACTTATGGGCCCAATAGGGCCACGCGAGGTACAATCAATAAATGTAGTTTTGGATGGTTGGCCTTCTTTTGAGTCCAAATTTGTTTCATCCTTTTAGAATCAAGTACCTTTCTTTCATCAGACCACGGTGTTTCACTCCGTTTTCTAATTTCCCTCTGACCAACTTTCCAATCAAATATATTTGTCTGAATGTTTTTCTACCCCTACTATCCGTCTGAGTTATACCGGCTACTTTAAGTTCCTCCTTAATCGCAGCGATCCATTTAATTGGCTCAGTTTTGGCCTTACTTCTGTTTTAGTAGAATTCTAATATTTGTTTTGTCAACCTAGTGGATGCCATCCTTATAAAGTCCCAATGAAATTTAAGTTTTCGTTTTCTCATGTCACAATGTTTGTTTGTGTATTGTTGTACTTCCTTATTACTCCTCAGCCTATAAGTTCCTCCATCAGTAATTTTGGGGCCTAATATCTTCCTAATAATCTTATTTCTTTCTTTTGAATTTCTTCAGTATCCCTCTTTCTATTTAAAATTAAAGTTACTGCTCCATAAAGACATTCAAGTTTGATTTCAGTACTATAATGCCTAAATTAACTTAATTTGGAAAGTGATTTTTTATTATAAATATTTTGTGTTAATCTGAATGCAGTTGCCATTTCGTGATAGCGAACTTCGTTTGCAGATTTTTCCAGACCGTTTACTTTTATGATTTCCCCCAAATATTTAAACTGAGAAACCCTTTTTATTTTTCCAATTTCTTGTTCAAAAACTTTGGTGCTTGTTTGTTGTATGTCCTATGTTCTGTCTTTTCGAATGATTTTTGTAGTCCTACTTTTTCTCAACTTCTTTAAAAATTTCAATTTGTTTTCGATATGTGGTACTATTCCTAGTTAAAACTACCAGATCATCTGCAAAGGCGAGGCAGTCTACTCTAATATTACTTCTACCTAGCTTGATTGATTTATCTATGTTTTGATTCGACCTCTGCTCTCGCCTTTCTGTAATTACATTTTCCAAAACACAGTTAAACAGTAATAGGGAGAGTCCATCTCCCTGACTAACACCGGTCTTTATATCAAATGGTTCAGAAATTTCTCCGATGAATTTAACTTTAGAGCAAGTGTCTGTTAACGTTTCCTTAATCAGTGTTGGAGTTTTATTATCTAGCCCTTGTTCCTTTAAAATTTGGAATAGAGAGTCAGGATCAGCTGAGTCGTAGGTCTTTTCAAAATCCACAAATGTATGTACAACATGGTTACTAGAAATCCTTTGGTACCTAAAGATTAGTCTTAAATTAAGAATTTGTTCCAGATAGGATCTGTTTGACCCGAAGACTGCTTGCTATTGATCAATTTTAGGTTCGAACGTTTCTCGGGTTCGATCAAGCAAACATTGCGAGACAATTTTGTATGTGACCTGGAAAAGAGGCAGTCCTCGGTAATTAATAACATCGCTTCTATCCACTTTTTTATGAAGTGGATAAATGACGGCAGTATTCCACTCCTCAGATATTTTCTCGGTTTGCCACATATGTCCTGTTAGTTGAGTTATCAGTTCTATAGTGTTAGGGCCAGCTGATTTTAGTAGTTCTGCAATGATACCCTCTTCTCCAGATGCTTCATTGTTTTTAATTCTCTTTATTTGTTTATTTCGATTTCTCCAGGTTCTCTAGAGCTGGTGTGGTGTTATTAGTGTGCTGTGGTTGGAATTTATTCGCTGGTTCAGGACAGTTTAACAACTTTTCAAAATAATTAGCAAGTACCTTTCAATTTTCCTGTTTATTAAGAGTCAAACTACCATTTTCATTTTTGAAGCAAAGACTTCGAGGTTGGTAACCGGTTGGTTTTGTTTTGAATGTTTTATAAAAGTTTACTGTATAGTTCTTTCGGAAGTCGTTTCTGATTTCTAAAAGTTGGGCATTTTCGTAGTTTCTCTTCGTCTGTCGGATTAATTTAGATGTTTCTTTTCTTACAGTTGCAAAGGTGTTGTATGTATTTTCAGTTTTGTTACTATTCCAATTTTTGAATGCCTCAAAGTTAGAAGTAACTGCTGTTTCCCAATACGCGTTCCACCAAGGGTGTTTAGTTTCTTGCGAAGCGAGATTAAATTTTGTGCTGTTTTAATGAAATTTTCTTTTAGGCGGTGCCAATTGTTGGACTGTTTTTTGTCAGGTTCGTTTGTGAGTTGGGGTCATTTTAGCAGTGTCAAATTTTGAGATAAAATTCTTTGTTTTGAAGAGCTTTTGAGGTTGAAGTTTTACTTTTATTCGCGTAAAATAATGGTCAGAGTCAATATTAGCCTCTTTCCTAACTTGGACATTTAAAATTTCCTTGTATTAAATTGCTATATGATCGACCGAAATTTCCCAATGAATGTATTGGATGCCCGCCAAGTTTTTTTTGTTTAGACGGGTTCTTTTTGCTATGTGTTGGCATAATTTTAAGATTAAAACATTTGCACGTTTTAGCAAGTCTTTGGTCTTTTTGGTTTGTCCATTTATGCGCTGGAAATCCACCCACCGTTTTCTTATTTTTTTCTTTCCATAATTGAGCTTCATTAACTTCTTCAGGTTTTTTACTCTTATCCTCATTGACTCTAGTATATGTTTTATTTGCGCATTTAAGAGAAACTGTCAGTAGTCTATTATTAATGGGTCTTACCTCCACAATTGAAGTTAAAACATTTTTGGAGACTGCAGAAGCAGCTTTCAGATATGGTGTATTATTAAGTATTCTTTTACCAGTTTTACTTTTACATATTATTGACATGTAACTTTTAGACCGCTCATTACATTCAATAAGTACTTCAGTTCTTCTTCATTTTTGCTGAAGATAGCGATGCTTTCAAGGAGTCTTGTCACTGACCCCCTTTCACCATGAATTTTGATCCCACTTTTGACACTTTCCTTTGTTTCCTATGTGCTTCTATTTAGGTGTGTAGATTGTACGATAGAGGCGCAAGCCTGCACCCTTTTTAACCTGAGCACCCCGTTCTTGGTCGTCTTAACGTTTCCTCTAGGTTCTTGTAAATACTGTATATTACCCGTCTTTCCCTACATCTTACCCCTATCTTTCTCGGAATTTCGACGTGTTACTCCATTTTACACGGGCAAACACTTTTTCCAAGTTGTCAGACCCCATGATCGTATATTAATTTTTCTTAAATTTTGGTTCCAGTATCGATCGCAACGTCAGATCTACCTCACTGATGCCTTTATCTTTCATAAAACCAAAATTATCGTTTGGTCGCCTCTTTCCCCAACGATTTCACAAATTCCGACCGATTGTTATCTATCTCCTCAGCATTATTTGATCGCTAGGCTTCCAAAGCTCTATTAAACCTCGTTTCTTCACATCAGCCATTCGCGTGGTGACCGTTTGAACATAAGTGGTTTGCTACTGCACCGTACAAGAAACAGGAATGTTAACTGTTCGTTTTTTCAGGGCACGAATTACGCGAGAATCTGTACACGAACTTAAAAACATTGAAATACCCTATCTGTTATCTGCCAGCAAATACACTCCTGGAAATTGAAATAAGAACACCGTGAATTCATTGTCCCAGGAAGGGGAAACTTTATTGACACATTCCTGGGGTCAGATACACCACATGATCACACTGACAGAACCACAGGCACATAGACACCGGCAACGGAGCATGCACAATATCGGCACTAGTACAGTGTATATCCACCTTTCGCAGCAATGCAGGCTGCTATTCTCCCATGGAGACGATCGTAGAGATGCTGGATGTAGTCCTGTGGAACGGCTTGCCATGCCATTTCCACCTGGCGCCACAGTTGGACCAGCGTTCGTGCTGGACGTGCAGACCGCGTGAGACGACGCTTCATCCAGTCCCAAACATGCTCAATGGGGGACAGATCCGGAGATCTTGCTGGCCAGGGTAGTTGACTTACACCTTCTAGAGCACGTTGGGTGGCACGGGATACATGCGGACGTGCATTGTCCTGTTGGAACAGCAAGTTCCCTTGCCGGTCTAGGAATGGTAGAACGATGGGTTCGATGACGGTTTGGATGTACCGTGCACTATTCAGTGTCCCCTCGACGATCACCAGTGGTGTACGGCCAGTGTAGGAGATCGCTCCCCACACCATGATGCTGGGTGTTGGCCCTGTGTGCCTCGGTCGTATGCAGTCCTGATTGTGGCGCTCACCTGCACGGCGCCAAACACGCATACGACCATCATTGGCACCAAGGCAGAAGCGACTCTCATCGCTGAAGACGACACGTCTCCATTCGTCCCTCCATTCACGCCTGTCGCGACACCACTGGAGGCGGGCTGCACGATGTTGGGGCATGAGCGGAAGACGGCCTAACGGTGTGCGGGACCGTAGCCCAGCTTCATGGAGACGGTTGCGAATGGTCCTCGCCGATACCCCAGGAGCAACAGTGTCCCTAATTTGCTGGGAAGTGGCGGTGCGGTCCCCTACGGCACTGCGTAGGATCCTACGGTCTTGGCGTGCATCCGTGCGTCGCTGCGGTCCGGTCCCAGGTCGACGGGCACGTGCACCGACCACTGGCGACAACATCGATGTACTGTGGAGACCTCACACCCCACGTGTTGAGCAATTCGGCGGTACGTCCACCCGGCCTCCCGCATGCCCACTATACGCCCTCGCTCAAAGTCCGTCAACTGCACATACGGTTCACGTCCACGCTGTCGCGGCATGCTACCAGTGTTAAAGACTGCGATGGAGCTCCGTATGCCACGGCAAACTGGCTGACACTGACGGCAGCGGTGCACAAATGCTGCGCAGCTAGCGCCATTCGACGGCCAACACCGCGGTTCCTGGTGTGTCCGCTGTGCCGTGCGTGTGATCATTGCTTGTACAGCCCTCTCGCAGTGTCCGGAGCAAGTATGCTGGGTCTGACACACCGGTGTCAATGTGTTCTTTTTTCCATTTCCAGGAGTGTATTAAAAATGTTTACAGTAGTTTAATTATTTTTGTTTCAAAAAAGGTCTAAAAATAAAACTCAGAATTTATATTGTTGAATTATGAGACTAATTTTCTTTTCTTCTTTTCTCTCAGAGCAAACGAAACATTAAGTTTGATTATTATCAATATCAGATGCAATTTGCATTACATGTCTTAAATTAATCGTAATACTTATAATCTAATTGTAAAAAACACGTGAACAAGTGTAAGTAGGCTGTTTAGGTTTTTTATTGGTAACGCCACCTCTGTATGAAAATCACTGGCTGTGCTGTGTGCAGTCTGTGGCTGCTTTGCATTGTTGTAATACTCGCCATTGTAGTGTTAGGCAGCTGGCTGTGAACAGCGCGTAGCGTTGCGCAGTTGGAGGTGAGCCGCCAGCAGTGGTGGATGTGGGGAGAGAGATGGCGGAGTTTTGAAATTTGTCATGAACTGCTATATTTATATATGATGATATCAAGGTAAATACATTGTTTGTTCTCTATTAATATCTTTCATTTGCTAACTATCCCTATCAGTAGTTAGTGCCTTCCATAGTTTGAATCTTTTATTTAGCTGGCAGTAGTGACGCTCGCTGTATTGCAGTAGTGGTAGAAACGAAGATTATTGTGAGGTAAGTGATTTAGGTATTTGTGAAAGGTATAGTTTAATGTTAGTCAGGACCATTCTTTTGTAGGGATTTTGTGAAAGTCAGATTGCGTTGCGCTAAAAAATATTGTGTGTCAGGTTAAGCACAGTCCTGTAGAAATTGATCAAAAGGGGACGTTTCATATGGCGACCCTTAGCCGAGGATACCTCACTGGAATCTTCTGATTTTTTCTTGTAGTTTGTGTAATTAGTGTAGATTTTGTTTATTGCTAGCGCGTAATTGTAGAGAGAATCTCCTTTGTAGTTGCAGTCTTTCATTGTTGTGCAGTAAAAAAGGTGTGGCACGCATGTAAATTTGCACCAAGTATTTCGCAGCTGCGCTTGCAATTATCTAGATATTATTTTCAGTGTTATGTTAATGTGTTCTCTTATTTTTGCTCTTCAAATTGTGTTTTTCTGTGTTGTCGTGTGAAATACTGTGACAATAATGGCGTGTGAAAAACGTAACACTAGGCTCCAAAGCAAACTGAGAAATAATAGTGACAACGAGCGTAGCTTGCCAGCACCACTGTGTAATGAATTAACAGACGTTCAAAATAGTAATTTGGTAACTGTGCATAGGGAAATGGAGCGGGCTGCAAACAATGGCGTAGGCAGTGAAACAATTAGTGAGCAGGGAAGCATTATCGATCGATCGGTCGGCAATAGCTCGGCTCAGGAATCCGAAATGACACGACACGATCTCGCAAATACTGCAGATTCAGGTTTTGGGTCCTCACCGTTTTCTCAAATAAGTCAAGACACATTTTCTGCTTGTCAAAATGTCAATGTTGCCGGTGCAAATTCACTGCCGAAAAGCACTGAGGAACATGTTTCAGACACCAGTGCATTGTTATTACAGTTAATGCAACAAATGGGACAAAAGCTACAAATGTTAGACACAACACTTGAACAAAATCAGAAACAAATGGGACAAAATCTTCAAAAGTTAGACACAATGGAACAACACCAGAGACAAACGCAGCAACAGTTAGACGCAATGGAATTAAATCTTCACACCACGCTTGAACAAACACGTGAAGATTTAACAACTGAGTTACATCACATTGAATCGAAATGTCAAAAAGTCTGTAATGACGTAAAAACACAAATTTGTGAGCATTTCCAACCTATTTTTTCGCGTCATGAAAATGCACTACAGAATCACGAAGCAGCCATAAAAGAACTGCAAACTACTGTTCATGAAAATCATGAGACCTTGCAAGCTAAATTTGACTCAGTTGCATCTACCGATTCGGTTACGCAACTTGCAAAAACTCAGGAAAACTTAAAGGACACAGTAGATACTCTGAAACTTGGTTCAGAAAAACACACTGAGGAAATAAGTACACTATCGGATAAAGTAGCCGAACTTTCAGGTCAGTTCACTAACTTATCTACAAAGGTAGATGATGATATGAATGACACAACACCTGTAGCCTTCACTGACACTGAAGAGTATGAAGAAATTAGAAAATTCAAACAAAATCAAAATCAAATCAATACACAGTACAAAAGAGAAATCCGCGAAGTAAAAGATCAGCTGACACAGGTAATACAAGAATTACGTATTTCAGAGGACACTCGCGCCCCAATACGGGAAGAGGGACATAGAAATACGGAACAACCACAAAATAATAACACAGGACACTTCGGAAATTATGAAAGAAATTGGCAAGGCACACCGAATTTTGAGATGGAACCGCCGAAACGACGTAACAATGACCGATATGCTACTCGCCGACACGATGATTTTGACTATAAGCTGTTCATTACTACACGTAAATTCAAAACGTTTAAGAATTCTGCCAACGACATTCATCCACAAGCGTGGCTCCATCAATTCTCTCATTGTTTTCCTCCCAACTGGTCGTTAGAACACAGATTAGAATTTATGTGTGGCTATTTAGAGAATGAACCAGCTGTAAGAATGCGATCGGTCATTCACGATTGTCACAGTGAAGGAGAATTTTACCATGCCTTCCTCTCAGCATATTGGTCTCAAGCTACACAAGACCGAGTAAAACATAGCATCATAATGATGAAACATTTCGAACAATCTGAATTCTCCAGTCTTGTGAAGTATTTTGAAGACATGTTGCACAAGAATCAGTACCTGTCAAACCCATACAGCCCCTCAGAACTCATCTGCATTTGCTTAATCAAATTACCTGAACATTTACGACATATTATTTTGGCAGGACGTTGCAAAGACGACATTGAAGCTTTTCAGGGACTGTTACAAGAACTAGAAATTGACACTGATAATCGCGGAACGCGAAAACAAGAACACAACAATTACAGGTCACATACGTCACAATTCCGTGACGACAGAAATAATAAATGGACACGACAAGGCTATTCTCACAACACAATTCGTGACCAAAACAGACACCACCCTTACGACAACCGTTGGCAGAGTAGTAATAATTACAGGGAAAGATCACCTCTCCGCGGTAATGACTATCACAGAGACAATCAGAGAAACAGACAATATGGGAGCCAAAACAATTATTATTACGAGAGACAGAATAACTTTCGACGCAACGGTCCAGCGCGCAGTTACGACTCAGGGAGAAATTCTCCGCCACTTAACCGACAAGAAAGAAACCACAGGAACTACCGACATGACGATAGACGGTATGATCGTAACGGCAGACCTGAACTGCATCAGAACTGGCGGGATTTAAACAGGGCAGGGCCCTCTCGGCAAGGCGAATTTGTAGAAGTTAGGTCTCCTAATCCCAATAACGACGCGCGCCAACAAAGGGACAGACAATGACTCGCACCGCAGGCAGCCGCTTGCGCCGGCTGGCTCAGAGAAAAATAACATAGACGCTAACCTTGAGAAAAATTCCAGTATTCTTTACCGACGTATACCGCATGATAATTGCATTCAAGTTCAAACTCTGAGTACTATGAAGAGTAAAGGATTGCACCACACTTCACATGTAAAACCGTTTATTGAATGATAATCTGCTTTTTAACTTTGTCTTTGCCATAAAACTTTTCACTTCACATTTCTAGTACGCTTTGTCAGACTTAAGAAACTGTTAACATGCAACAATGTTTGAAGTTAAATATCCAATCAAGAACCAAGAGAACTTATTTAAACAGAAATTACAAATGCATTGTTATTGTGAACAGACGACACAGTGTTATTGTGTGTGTGCATTCTTGCTTGTTTGTTGCACGATTACGACTATAAGGCTCACATACTTAGAACATTTACTAGTACTGTTAATGAGATTTTAATGCAATATTTTGGTTTATTTGAAAATACATTCTGAAATTAAAGTGCCAGATGACACAGAGGTTAGTTTATGTGACAGCTACACGATTTTATCATGACGCTACTAATGAGTGACAATTTACAATGTTGCTTTTGCGGTGTATCTGTTTTATATCTGCACAGCTTTCTGAATTCTTCTGGAAAGTAAAACATATTTTAGTAGTAACTCTTGTGGTATAGCAACAATGAGACAGCCTTTTTCGCGGCACAACAATACGTTACAGTACAGTACTTTCTTCATCACAACAATAAGCGTAATAACTACGATATCTATACACAAAGCATTTCACTTTTGTTTATCATGAGGTAAGTACATTGACTTTGCAGAACTTAGCTTTCGGAGGACGATAAATACGAGACTTCCACAGAGATTATCTTACAACATGACGCACAGTTTAGCACTACAGTACACGTATTTGAGTGATTAATTTCGCACTTAAAACATTTTTTTAAAGATATTTGAGGTGCAATGATACAAGGGTTTTCCGTGATACATTTCATTCCATTGCTGTAATCTGTAGCACCTGAGGGTATAATTACATTAATCCTCAGGGGGGTACACACTTACTTTGTGTACCATGTGTTTGGCAAGCACAAGGAGCCCTAGCTAATATGGTATTTGCTTATACAACTTTACACATCGGTACCATGTTTCTCTAACACAGAATTACACAGCTATCTGATTATTTAGCTGAGAGAGACAAACATTTATTTTACTACCTCAGTGACAGATGTTTACGTAATTATACCGTTGGATAACTTCACACTTACGAAATTGTATTTTGTCTGTACTTAGTGAACTGTTCATATTTTTTCGGACCCATTGTGATATTATGAGAGCTTTGAATGACATATTTGGTATGGGATCATGATTTTAAAGTACGTTTGAGGCAGATGACACTTTTGACATGAGCAGAGAATTTTTTTTAGGTTTTGAAATTATTGGAGGAAGCTACGACGATTTTGAGAGTTGACTGAGGTGTTATGATGTTATTATTACGACGACGATGTGTATTATGCTGTTGCGGTATGTTTATGATCAATAAGCTGATGCTATATGAGTTATTTGATTATGCTATGTATGTTATGTGGAAATATTGAAGGAGTGTCGACGAATATTTATATGTGTAATAAGGTAAGGAATAATGAGTTGTGGCTAGGGACTCTGACTTGTGAAAAAGGATGTTGGAAACCAAGAATAGTACTTTAAGAGTTATGAAATGTGTGTAAATGCGTGAATGAATCACAATGCCGGCGAAAATTTTTTGGACACTGTTATATTCATATGATTTTGTTTCTACAGATTTGTAACGCAAATTCTTGACCTATGAAATTTTTATATGAGACTGTCGCTGTAGCGAAAACTGCTGTCGTAAATATTTCGGTATGAAAGGTAAGTGACCGTGACATAATTCGTTGTGAGCGGCCAGGTGTGCCAGCCGCCCAGAGAAAAAGCCATTAGGTGGAAAAAAAAGAGGCCATTAACCTCGCTTCTGACATTCCTTTGTAGAAAGCATCGCAAAAACGACACGGTCGAACTTGAAAACATATGATTACACTGTGGAGCTCTTAATTTATGATATTTACAGAAATGCCTAATGAAATGACGAGAAATATTTTTACATCTGCACACCTGATTATGACAAGCGTCTTTCTACGAGAGTTGAGAGAATGTCTACTAACTTATGAAATGTCACATGACTATTGAATGATATTTTTATGCTTTGGTTTGCGTAATTGCTTATTTCATTTGATATCTAGTTTCTAGCTGCACTGCAGCATTGGTTAAAATAAAATTTTATAGATGTTCTAATATAAATACTTTCTGTCTACAGATCCAGTAAATAATAGTTTTGTGATATATTTCCAAAAAAATGAGGGAGCACAAAAAGACATTTCCCTTCACAGGAACTGCATACATAATTTTCTTTACAATACTTGGTAATTTATTTCATAGAATAAGTTTTTGTGGTGCACCACTTTAATTGCATAGACATTAAGATGTGAATAGACATTTCCCTTATCTGTCTTGTTGTCTTTAGTGTAATATTTTTTTTTGCTTGAGCTTTGTCATGTTTAGATATAAGCTGCTGTTTGCCAGGCATAGTGTTACTGAATTTTAATTTATGTTACGCTGTTAAGCCAGTTTTCCTACGCATTTATTTTTCTTGTTTGCTGCACAGTGCCTTATATTAGTTGTAATATTGCAATTGCTTTGCCTATTTAAATTTTTTATCATTGCTGTTTGTGTTAATTGTTTTGTGCTGCTGCATTGCCTCGTTCCTTAGTTTAGCATCTGAGCTCAGTAGATTTAAGTTAGCTTAAGAGGGGGTAGACTATATAAGAGACTGCATTGCGATGAATTGGAAGAAATGCATTGAGAAGTTATACGAAAAAAGTACAGGAAACAGGTATAGATAGGACTTTTTGGAAATAGTGAGGAACGAAGGGAGATCTCCGAGAAGTAAAGAAAGTTTTGTTTGCAAAATACTGCAGTAAAAGAAACCCTGTCCTTTCCTTGTGTTATCCCACTATGTGTTTGTGTTCCCTTGTGTATTTATGTTTTTTCCTGTATTTATATGTTTATCTGATAAGACTTATGTTGTAGAATTTTTCTAATACTAAGCTACATTCACTATGATGAGGAATACTGTTATCCTCAAATATAATTGGCATTAATAATATGTTATTTACCTTGTAAATATGCTTAGACATTATTTATTCTGTTTTGTTTTAATGCTCATGTGTGAAATTAATGTTTCGAAACTATTCTCATTATTTTATGTATTTACTTATGTCATAATCCCTGTAACACTGTTGTATATGTTATTTTGATTCTTTTGTAAAGCCTGTACTACAAATGTTATCTGTAATGTTATGTTATTTTATGATGTATTTTGTACCTTTGTAATTGTATTCTTATGTTATAAAATTGTAATTGACACCAGGTCATCAAATTAAGTAACTTGTAAGTTCCATTTCACTGCACACGTTTCTGTTGGTCATAGTATATGGACAATATGTGAGAAGTAGGGACTGTTGGTGTTTGCACGTGTGTTAATAATTCAGCAAGGGACTGGATAACAGCATTGCTGGTTCTAAGGACAATTCCAAAAACTCTGTGAGTGCACAAGTGGTGGTTATGGACTTGCTATATTATCCGCAAGACTCTTCAATGGTGATTGTGCACCTGCACAGTCACAACAGATGGCTGCTGGCCATCTCTACAAGGACTGCAGTGGGTCTGCACCTCTGGTGGCCCACCAGTACCATTACCTCTACAAGGACTACAGTGGGTCTGCATCTTTGATGACCCACCAGTACCATTATCTCTACAAGGACTACAGTGGGTCTACGTCTTTGATGATCCATCAATACCATTATTTCTACAAGGACTGCATTGGGTCTGCACCTCTGGTGGCCCACCAATACCGTAATCTCTACCAGGACTACAGTGGGTCTGCTCTGTGATGACCTACCCACCAATACTCTTCAAAACGTCGACTGACTCCGCTGTGGGTTTGCTCTGTTGTGGCCCATTACCTGTCAGCATGTCAAGAGTCAGCACTGTCTTTCCGTTGGAAGGACAACGCTACTTCTTCAAGACTGCATGGAAATCCACTACTTCCGTGTGCATTTTCTTTTACTGCTCAGACTTTGAGAAAAACACTGAAATGTTATTGTGATGAATGATCAGGACTGTCTTTATGGACTGTGAGAAAATTTTAGCTTTTGACCAACATTGTATCAATAAGTGTGTGCATTTGATTTCTTTGTTATTGTAATTATGAAAAATTTTTTCAAATCTGTATTGGCCACTGCCCAAACCAATTTGTAAAATTTTTTGTGGGGAGCATGGGGGCTATGTAAGTAGGCTGTTTAGGTTTTTTATTGGTAACGCCACCTCTGTATGAAAATCACTGGCTGTGCTGTGTGCAGTCTGTGGCTGCTTTGCATTGTTGTAATACTTGGCATTGTAGTGTTAGGCAGCTGGCTGTGAACAGCGCGTAGCGTTGAGCAGTTGGAGGTGAGCAGCCAGCAGTGGTGGATGTGGGGAGAGAGATGGCGGAGTTTTGAAATTTGTCATGAACTGCTATATTTATATATGATGATACCAAGGTAAATACATTGTTTGTTCTCTATTAATATCTTTCATTTGCTAACTATCCCTATCAGTAGTTAGTGCCTTCCATAGTTTGAATCTTTTATTTAGCTGGCAGTAGTGGCGCTTGCTGTATTGCAGTAGTGGGAGAAACGAAGATTATTGTGAGGTAAGTGATTTAGTGATTTGTGAAAGGTATAGTTTAATGTTAGTCAGGGCCATTCTTTTGTAGGGATTTTGTGAAAGTCAGATTGCGTTGCGCTAAAAAATATTGTGTGTCAGGTTAAGCACTGTCCTGTAAAATTGTTCAAAAAGGGGACGTTTCACAAGCTCGGATGTTAGTGTTATGAATACTTTGAATTATCCGAGTTTTGTACTTTAAAATATGATGGCTTCAAGGTGAAACAGCGCCAAAGGTAAATGACGTATTATTCTTTGGTCAGTTTGCTCGCTATATTTTTGCAAATTTTCCCCCTTCAAGTGCACCGACTATCTGTCAAACCATCAAGAACATTATTTGTGGACCCAAACGAACGGAAGTAATTCTTGTGATTACGCTGCTACTTTGGTAGTTCTAGATAACTACCTTAACTCTTATGTTCACAATCTTGGGTTCTCGTTTCGTGAGGGTAGTTTTTGTGTTCGGTTTGTACAGGTAAAGACTCGATAATGTCTTAAAAAGCCGAAACTAGTTTTGTAAACAAGAGGAGGTCTAAATGAGTACAACCCGAGTGGAACAAAGGCGCCTGCACTCCAAATGAACGTTGAGATCGCTCAGTGTAGGTCGTTTGAGATTTAGTCTAATTGATTTTTCTATTTGACGTAACTATACGTTCGATGGGTACTTTACACTCAGTTGGGGCAGATGAAAACATAGCCTGATATATTTTCCACTATTCGGACATTTCCCTCGAGATGCTTTGTACACCTGAACCGCAAGGTTTGCGACATACACCACGCCCACTGCATGTCCGCTATGCAGCTTAGTCATAGTGCAAAAGTTTAATCAAAAGCAGAGCTACATAGAGAAAGGCGTTCTCGTCCACGCCATGGTCCCATCTTTGAGAAGTGACGCGATTTAATATCTTCCAGCTCCTGTGTGCTGAGCCGGGCGTTATTCGCATGACTGGCAAGATGAAGTCAGGGAATATTACAAGGATTTACTCAGATGAAAAGCCGTTTTAAAGGCAGTAACGAACGCCGCAGAACAGAGTTCTCGGATTCGCCGGTGGGGAGAAGCGCTGCGTTCTAACCGGCGCGGAAAATTAGATCCATTTAGAGCTTCCGCGTACAGTACAGGGACCGCCTTTCTCGGGGGTTTATCCGTGCACTCCATGTAATTAATCCGAAAGGCGATTACTTTACCTCAGCTAAATCATACGAGAAATTTAACGAAATTATTTATTTATTTACTTAACTTTTTCTGACCAGGGCCATCAGTTCCTTCTTACATCGAGCCAGGCTTTCATACAAACAAGTATCTTTTTTCACCATAGTAAATATTTTCATAAGAGATTTCATCCACTATTTCACCTCCTTAGCGTTGAATTAAAAAAAAAAGCACTGAAACATAATATTTTTTAATTTCCGACCGAGAAGCCAAACATAAATTTTCAGAGATTTATTTTCAAAAACTATTTCTTAATGAAATATCCTCATAAAAGCTTTCATTCCCTATTTTACCCTCTTAGTGGCTGAATTTCCAAAACCACTGAAATATTTTTTTTTATTTCCAAACGAGATGCCAGATACAAATTTTCTTAGATGTAGCTTAAAAAATGCTTTCATAACGAAATATTTTCATAAGAAATTTCATCCCCTGTTCCACCTTCCTAGGGGTTAAATTTCGAGACTCACTGAAACACGTGTCTTGTGTATCTAATTAAGCAGTCAAATATCACTTTTCATTGACTTAGCTTTAAAAATGCTTTATTAATACTTTAATAACGATTTTTTTTCAGAAAAAATCGCCAACTATTTTTCTCCCTTAGTGGTTGAATGTCAAAAAATTCTGAAGCATGAGTTTTTTTGTTTGTGACCGAGAAACCAAATACCAGTTTTCACACTTCTAGCTTAAAAATTGCCTTAATAGCGCAATATTTTCAAAAATTCTCTCATAATATCTTTCATCAACTTACGGATAGAGTCTTGAAAAATCTATGCGTACAGTATAAGATGAACACCTCTCCAAATTTTACGTTTCTGTCCTTAGCGGCTTGGGCTGGGCGTTGATGAATTTGTCAGGGCATTGCCTTTATGTACAGGGTGGTCCATTGATAGTGACCGGGCCAAATATCTCACGAAATAAGCATCAAACGAAAAAACTACAAAGAACGAAACTCGTCTAGCTTGAAGGGGGAAACCAGATGGCGCTATGGTTGGCCCGCTAGATGGTGCTGCCATAGGTCAAACGGATATCAACTGCGGTTTTTAAAATAGGAACCTCCATTTTTATTACATATTGTTTGTAACTATTACAGCGCCATCTATCACAAAGCGAAAAAAGTGGTCCAACTAAAACATTCATATTTATTTACGTACTACACGAATATGTAATAAAAAATGGGGATTCCTTTTTTAAAAAAAACGCAGTTGATATCCGTTTGACCTATGATAGCGCCATATAACGTGCCAACCATAGCGCCATCTGGTTTCCCCCTTCAAGCTAGACAAGTTTCGTTCTTTGTAGTTTTTTCGTTTGACGCTTATTTAGTGAGATATTTGGCCCGGTCACAATCAATGGCCCACCCTGTATAGAGATAAGGACGTTCAGCACTCTCGTAAAGATTTACACAAATTTGATGACGGCTTGACGTGCTATCGAATGGAGAGAAATCTGACACTTACTGAAACGTCATTTATTGCAGTGAAATGTGGCACTTTTTACACTAATAACTATTTTCAATCATGTACGGACCATCTTCATATATCATAAATAACTGGTATGTTAATTGTAATATAATATATACATAAAATGAAACAGTTTACACTATACGGCAGTAGTTGCAGAGCAGCTAGGCACTTCTGCGTATGCATCATCATACAGGAAGTCACACTGTAGTGGTTGGCGGAGGGTACTATTAGTGCCCTTGCAGTTTAACATCTCAAATCGCTACTAATAAACAATATCACGCAACGAGAGGCTGGGTTTTATAAACTTTCTGTGAGAACTAGCGCCTCAATATTCTTTAGAATTCAGGTAATAAGTTAGTTTTATTTGAACAAAAACACATCAGTTGCATAACTCAACAATATGATGTATTGTTGCGTCTCTCTCCGCAGTAGTTCAACTATTTACACATACGAAATACAAAAAAAATGCTTCAAATGGCTCTGAGCACTATGGGACTCAACTGCTGAGGTCATAAGTCCCCTAGAACTTATACGAAATACAGAAACAGCGTGTCTTTTATACTACACGCTTATCTTTAGCTTCACAGTCCGAATGCAAGTCGTTTCTTCTGTTTTCAGCTTTTCTCGTCCGAAATTTTTATGACCTCTGACTGCCACCGAGATGAAACTCAACAGAGGAGCATAATGGACAGAAACTGCAAAACCTTGACCGGGAATCGAAGTCGCTTAAAACAAACGGGTAAATCGTTTGAATACATCGATGTGCGGGGCTGCATACTACTCCTGGATGTGTGAGGACAGTACCTTAAATGACAGTATTAATCTGCAAACGGGCAGAAGTATAAATTTTCGGAAGACTCATATTTCGTAATAATATTTTAATCAGAAGCCCCTAAGCCACAAAAACAACTTTCTTCTTTTCTTTTAAAACCGACTGTCAGGAAGAAAACCAAACAGCACATAGTAGCGTATACAATTTTGGTTTATACTTTAAATTTTTTAAAATAAAAATGTATTTAACTATTTAAATGCCTGTGCTACACAGTTAAAATAGATTTCAAGAAAGAAAACTAAGTCAAACATTTTTACAGCAAGGTTTTTCTTTCTCGCAGTCCTTTTTCACAGGAAACCTGTTCGTTGTTCACATTTTTTGCCAACAATTTTATCCTTTATATAATATATGTCTATTTATATGCCATATACTGTATATTAAAGAGATATGTAGCCTACGTCAGTCTGAAATTTTTAGTATCTAGTCAAAAACTGAAGCAAATCGGTCAGGAGCGATTCAAGATATTTGGTAACAACGTTAAACACTGACTTGTCTTTAAATAGCGGTTGGAGAGATTTCCAGTTAGATTTGTGGCGTTCAAACTTGTTAACATGCTTATTAAAGTATAGCTTGGATATATAGCCGGCCGGAGTGGCCGTGCGGTTCTGGGCGCTACAGTCTGGTGCCGAGCGACCGCTACGGTCGCAGGTTCGAATCCTGCCTCGGGCATGGATGTATGTGATGTCCTTAGGTTAGTTAGGTTTAATTAGTTCTAAGTTCTAGGCGACTCATGACCTCAGAAGTTAAGTCGCATAGTGCTCAGAGCCATTCTTTTGATATACACTTCTAACTCAGCATTACACCCAAGAGTGCAAAATAATTTTATATAAGCTCAAGTAGAGTACTTAAACATGCCCCACAGGTTTATGCATCTGTGGGGACACGCGTCGTAGAACACAATAATCAGTAAACAAAACACACTACTAAAATTTTCAAAGTGTTTTGTTGGCAGTAGAAAGAATTACAAGCTTACTTACATGAATTACTATGATAAAGCACGACATGTTTTTGCGAACTTCCATTTATTGGCATAAAACAGCCTGTATATAAGATTGAATGTTAACTGAAGACCTGTTCATCATCATTGTCCGAGTTGCAATTGATGCAAACAAAAAAAATTCTTTCCTAAAGCACTATCACCGTGAGCCTACGTTTCACACATAAAGCACTGGACCCACTCATGATTTCTTTGTGCCTGGTTGTATCGTTTCAAGTAGTAAATACAAAATCAGTTTTCATGCTGTTCATCACACTGGTGAAGGTTATGCGAGACAGAAAGAAGAACTGCATTTCACATTGGTTCAGACGGGAGTGCTTGCTAACGGATGATTTGGAAAGACTAGTTTTAGAGGGGAGATTGAGAGGAAGTAGCAGACAATAGATGACAGATGACATGAAAGGAACTGGAAATTACGCGGACATGAAGGTGATGGCAGAAGACAGGAAGCATGGAGAGTTACCATGTGGAAACCGGCCTTTGGGTGTAACATTAAATGACATCAGTAGTAAGTCTACCCACATTTTCCTTGTTCTTGCTTTTAGCAATTTCAGTCCTTGCTCTCACAGAATTCTTTCTACTTGAGATTCATCAGGTTAAAATAGTATTTTTAGCAGTATTTTTCTGCCTTTTATTCACCTGTGTCTTAGTTTTTTTAGACTGTGTTTCCAACTACTGTTGTTTTACTGTTTCCGTGACTAGGAAACCAGCTAGGATGGCAATGTAAAATAGTGCATGAACGCAGCCAAACAGAACTGCGTAAACGTGCCCCATCACCATGTCTGAATTATGGTCGAATCGACAGTAGTAACTTTCAGGCTTTCGAACTATACAAATGATCTTATAAAGTAGAATAATTTCATGTAAAAGAACATATATCGTTAAACTACTATAGTGAAGCCATAGTCACAATACATAAAATTTTTCTTGCAAAAAGGGGTTACATTACGGTTTCAACGAAGTACGTCGTCATTTTCAAAATAGAATGAACTTTTGGGCAAGCATGGGCATCACTTGTAGTGACTTGGTTGTGCTACCATTGCCTCGGTTGTCTGGTCTCATTGTTTTTCGTAATTTTTGCCAGATGTATGGCGACAATTCCCATTAAATATTCTCCACCTGATGTTTTATATTTGAAAATGATGACGTAGTTCATTGAACCGGTAATGCAACACCTTTTTTTAAAGAAAAATTTTATGTACTGTGACTATGGCTTGACTGTTGTGTAGTGTCAAATAAACATTTAACTTATATTATAGTCACACTCCTTTACGACAATTATGTTGGAATATAGAACATATATCGGTCCGTGCACAACAGTGCATGGTACCTATATGCTCCAAAAAGCCGAGAGCAAAAATTCGGTTTTTGAGTGGGTAATATCTCGATTTCTATTGGTAACAGAAACAAAGAGTCATTTAGTGTTTTGGATAGCACTTGGCGCAGCTATTATTTGTATTCCGATCGGAAGAACGAGCATAGTGTAGCTATCCTACAATACAGGGTCACAACTCAGACGTTACACACTTCCTCTAGGCCAGGCAAATCGGTTGGTTCTGTTTCATTGGCTGTGGTCTCGGGCGGACCTTAAGCGGGTTACAAAAGCACCATTTATTCACAGGCGGTTCCTGAGAGAGGCCCCGAAAACCCACGATTTTTGTGGGAATGGTCAATTCTCGAATATTTTTTTTCAAGGCAAATCGTTGACATTCTATATGCTCTTAAGATTATGTTCTCGGGGAACCTAAAAGCTTTATTCGATATCATTATCCAGAGGTTCGAAGTTTCCGTACTCATGCACGTAAAATATGCACGTAAAATATGCACGTAATATCCAGTCTGTGGCGTATATGTAGTTTTAACTGACGTAGTAAACACATGGCTTCGGTTCTGGTGGCATAAGGTTCTGAAGTTTTTATGGCACGCTGGATCATGGGCACTAGACAGGTGTGTACACATTGCCTTGAACTGTACCCAAAAAAAATTATTTTGTCACGGAGATTCTTTGTACTTGAAAATGAAACGCCCCATGTTTAGTATACTTTAGATGTAGCCTAAAAATGTTGTGCAATTTTTTGTAAAATAATGTACAGTGAACTTGTATTGGATGGTAGACGATTTGGTGTTAACCTCATATTACGCTTACTTGTTATGTGTCATAGCAGATAAATCTTCAAAGTATGTAAATAAACGGTCAAAAATTTACTGATCTACAGAATTCATCTTATGTAAGCAGTGCAACCTGCTGTAACAGGAAAATGAAGGGAACCAGTTGAAAAATGCTCCTGTCGTAGTACAATAGGCTCCTCTTTAAGAGAGTGACAGAAAAGTAGAAAACAGCTGCCTCAGTAATCATTCCGCCCCAGCCAGAAAAAAATTTTGGCATGCGAACATATTCACGCTTTCTTGTGCTAAAAGAGAGCAGCAGAGAGACAGCGACAGTGTAAGAGAGAGAGGAGACAGACCAGTGGGAAAGAAAGAGAGAAGAGTCGGTGAGAGGTAGAAAGTGGCGGTGAAAGAGAAAGAGATGGGTGGAGGCAATAGCAGTGGGGGCCTAATGGAGATTGTCAGTGTAATATAACATGTCAGTGTAATATAACATGGCAAAAATGTTTTTGTGTGTGAAGTTTGGGACGCACATCGTTGCTTAATACAAGAAAAATAATGATTTATATACCACGTCCTATTATGGATATCCTCCACCAATAAAATAACACGTATCTCATGTAAGCCGGGGTGCTCCTTCTTAATGCTGCTTTAGGTTCTTCTTGCTTTTGCTGCATCACCACCCCGTAATCATGCAATGGTAGAAATAAGTTTCAGTACTTCTTGTTCACAGAGAATTTTATTTCGCACGCTAGATGTTCACGGTAAATGAATAAAGTCTCACTAGATGATGTTGAAACAAAATTCGCTCCAAGACTGACTTAAGATTGACGTAAGACTGATCTGATTGACCTAACACTGACCTACGGCAGCGTACAAATCGCCTCTATTTATATGGTACTAAACAATTCCAGTCATTGTTACATACTGAATTTTGGATTTATATAGCTAAAGTTTTTACATAAATCTTCCCAGATTACATAGAAATTTACATGAAATAAAAGTGAATAATTTCATACAAAGACAGGAAAGAATCTGTTTCTATTAAGACTATAAATTGCATGTTTTATCATTGCAACAATATATTTCGATAATTTGCATATGTTATTTTACTAACTTAAGGTAATATCTTCCTATAATTTTGAGATGAGCACAGGAATTAGTTTTATTGAATAAAAGGTCTAGATTCCATTAATTAAATTTTTTATGAATAAAATTTTACATTTCTATATGGTCGTAACTGCATTTCTGTTAATCAATACCAATTTAAACATGAGTATGCTTAATTCTGACTGAAAAATCATCATGTCATATTTCTATAAGGGGTACAAATAGTTTTTTGGTTCGACAAAGCATAAAAATAGCCGTCTCTTGATGGCTAGAAATATCGGCATTTTAATCGTTAATTACTCCACAATTACAACAGCAGTTTTATAACCTACCATATGCCTGTTTGTATTATATACAAATTGTGATGGTACATTAGCTTTTAATCCAACTTGTTTCCTTCATTGTACATGCTGTTGAGGCCCAACGTAAACGATGTCAAAACAATAGCTTAAATTAGTGCCAATTACTAATATGTCGCACAAAAAGTATTCGGTATATTCCTATCCAGATAACCAGAAAAGACAAAGTCAAAGCAGCAGTTTAAATTGGTGTAAATTACTGATATTACATTTCTGCCCTCTTCGGGAGAGTGGGGACGAAACTGGAAAAGGATACAGGATCCCAAAAGGGGTTGTGGTATTACATCAGTGAGAGACAGGCAGTAAAAGAGAAAGAGACATGGCTGAAGATAACAATAGTGGGGGCAAAAAGGAGAGGGGAGACAGTAGAAATGACAAAGGTAGGTGTGTGGAGACCATATACAGCCTTGGGTCTTGAATACTCCCCCCCCCCCCCCCCCCTCAAACCCATAGGCGAAATGGGACACATAAAAATTTGACAACTTTCCCCTACCTCCTACACTCAAGTGTTCAAGTTTCCCAGTTTAGGGGTCAAAATCCCTTGCAAAAGGTCCCCAGGGACATATGTGGAAAGGAGACAATAGTGTTTGAAGAGAAAGATAGGAGACTGTAAGCGAGAACTGAAGAGATAGTGGAAATTGGAGAGAGAAGGAGTGGGACAAAGACAAAAGCAGTGGGACAGACAACACAGTGAAAGTGGCAGAGAAGGAGATAGTGGTAAGGAAGCCCGAGAAAACTGGATGAAGACAGTGACAGAGATAAGCTGGAGAAAGTGCCAACGGGAGAAAAAGGAGACATTGGGACAGAGTGAGAGAGATATTGGCTTGGGAGAAAAAGGAGACATTGGGACAGAGTGAGAGAGATATTGGCTCTCTCTCCTATGAACCGTCGGGTGCATTTTCTTTGTTGTTTCGGAACATATTTTCAGTTTAGTTTTTGCAACGTATAGCTGCAGTCATCCCAAACAAAACCTACTCATCACTTCTTTCAAACGACGTCCAGTGTCGACGGAAAGCATCGACTTGTTTTCCAGTACAAGCGAAATTTAATATTAAAACAGAATTTTATACGTCCATTCAACAGAGGGGTCCCAAACTAGCTTAGTGTTTTATTAATTTTATGGTCGTGTATTAACAGTATCAGTGAAACACCAAATACAGTCAGCACTCCTGCAGCGCCGGCCGCTGTGACCGTGCGGTTCTAGGCGCTTCAGTCCGGAACTGCGCTGCTCCTACTGTCGCAGGTTCGAATCCTGCCTCGGGCATGGATATGTCTGATGTCCTTAGGTTAGTTAGGTTTAAGTAGTTCTAAGTCTAGGGGACTGATGACCTCAGATATTAAGTACCATAGTGCTCAGAGCCATTTTAACCATTTGAACTCCTGCAGCGGCCGAGCAGCGCTTCTGCATGTCGGTTGCAGTCAGCGCGGGCCAGCGCAGTGTTGTCTCTCCTGGAGTAGTGCTTTACTGTCCCTGGTAATACACATCGATAAAACGAAAATCGCACTAGACTAATCTGGGACAGATTCCACTTTAAAAATCACTTTTGTCTGTAACTAGCGACAAACCGACGTTTTCCGCCGACACTGAACTCGAGTGAAAGAACTGATGTTTCGACTGACTCAACAGTTACAAATACGAAATTGCAAATATCTGCCGAAATGTCAGAGAAAATGCGCCTGACGACTCTCAGGTGAGACATTCTCTATGAACAGTGGCAGTGAGAAGGAGATGTTAAGATGAAGGTAAAAGAGACAGGGTAAAAGATTTAGTGTGTTCTGTGTAAGAAGGGCGTGAATAAGTTCAGATGCCAAAATTTTTTATTAGGCAGGTAGAATGAGGATAGAGGCAACTGGTTCCACACTTTTCTGTCAGAATCCTTTAAAGGGGAGCTTATTCGCCTTGAGGTTGAAATGGTTCAAATGGCTCTAAGCACTACGGGACTTAACTTCTGAGGTCATCAGTCCCCTAGTCATAGAACTACTTACACCTAACTAACCTAAGGACATCACACACATCCATGCCAGAGGCAGGATTCGAAACTGCGACCGTCGCAGCAGCGCGGTTCCGGACTGAAGCGCCTAGAACCGCTCGGCCACAGCGGCCGGCCTTGAGGTTCGATGTTTAACAAAATTTGCTCATATTGAACAAAAACATAAATGTCTTTTTCGCGCTAAGACCTTTACTCAACTGCTGTCGTGCAGTTTGTGAGAGCCCTAAGTAGATGGTTGTACTGATCTATGAGGAACAAGAATGACTCCCAAGAAATGTGCTCTACGTAAACGTGTCCGTGTGTGAAAGTGCCCCGATCTTTCCTATAGGTTTTAAATATTTATTTATGTACCATTTACATTACAAAATGTAGCCCAAATATGTCGATGATTTAATACCGTAACGTGTAAAAATCTGAAGTAAATCTTTACAGCTTACTCCTATTTTTCTCAAAATTTCGAACAGATAGATACTGACATTAATCTAGACCTATTGATTTACGTCCCCTTAATCTGTAGGAAAGAATTTTTTCTGTACTGAAAATAAGCTCGCGTAAGAGTGACACTTTAATCAAAACATTGCAACATTATTTGTTCTTGCAGCCACAATACTTTATAAAAAGTGAAAGTTTCCTATGCGCTGTAACCAGTATCTGACGTTATTGGAATGCATTGATCAACTTATGTGACCGTGAAATGCAATACATGTGGATTTCTCATGGTAATACAGTGTGGTGCACACCTTTACTTTCCTGATGTAACAGCGGCGGAGCGATCCCAAACTCTGACTGGTTGGGGCAGTGCTGCATGTGCCACATAACTTAGAAACTCGCTACTTATTATTAGTTAAGTAAAACGTGCAATAGGAATTTGTATATATGCATGAAGTGTTAATGATAGTAATCGAACAGCAATATTTAAAAGAGAAGAAAGACAACTGATAAACAACCTCTGGTAATTCACGCATTGTCGTGTTATTATACCTGCCTCAAGATGACTGGGTGTTTGTGTTGTCCTCATCATTTCATCATCACTCATACACGTGGCGAGATTGGACTGCGAAAAGATTGGGAATTTGTACGGGCGTAGATAACCGCGCAGTTGAGCGCGCCACAAACCAAACATCATCATCATCATCATCATCGTGTTATTACGAACGATGCCCCGCAGGAGTGATCCGCGTTGGCAATTAGAGAGTCCAAGGCTTGCTGGCAGCCATCGAAGTTGAGTAATGGTGGGCTAGGCACTCAGAGTTCAGATCTGGTCCGTAGTTTACGGAGAAGTATTTTAAGATGCGAGTCCGCGACAAATGCAGGGGAGTTACATTCTACGTACATTAGTTTATGAAAAGCGTATTAATGACATATGTGAAAGATTTTGCGTGTCGATTTGTAGATCGCCTATCAATATGAACACCCGTTTTTATATCGATTATACTTTTGTTAGTTTCACCAACGTTGACTTCATGAATAAAATAACTGGCATCTCATTTGAAATACCGAATATATCACTTAATATGCTGCCTGAGCCAAATCTATTTCAGCCAATAGTAACCTGATGATGATTACACGCCTCGCCCTACACCGTAGCAAGACAAATACTTAGAATGAGGAAACCAGGTCAGACTGAATTCGCGACCTTGTCTCTACGCTTTCATGTCCAACTGCGACCTCCACACGAACTACATTTTCAATACAAATGAGGGTCGTGCCGTGGACACAGTGTAGGGGAAAAGTTATTGTTAAGGAGAGCGTGTGTTTGTGAGAATTTAAGGGCTGTGAATTGAGTCGTAGCTCCCATCCACCAACCATTCTTCTTCTTTCTCTTTTTCTCACTTACAGTCTGTTTTCTTTCTCTTCAGCCACCATTATTCCCTCACTACACAAGTCCTTGCAAATGGTTTGCTCGGAATTTTCACTCGTAGACTGGGAAACTTAAACATGTGGGTATAGGGGATAGAGAAAGAGGACTAATTTTTACGCGCTCAAGTTCGCCAAAAACCCTATAAATGACCTCCGTCACTCATCTTTTTCATTTTTACTGTTTCCTCTCTCACTCCCACTGCTCCTATCTCCAGCCATGTCTCTTTCTCTTGTACTGCCACTGTCTCTCACTGACCATCACTATCTCCCCTCATTTTGGCTCCCACTGCTACTGTCTCCTTCCACCTCTTTCTCTTTCACTGCCTCACCGCCTCCTTCACTCTCTCACCATCATTGACTCCTCTCTTTCTCTCCCACTGGAATTGTCTCCTCTCTCTTCCACCGTCGCAGTTTTTTCTACTGTCTTTCAGCACAAGAAAGCGAGAGTATTTGTATTCCAAACTTTTCTGTGTGAAAGGAGGAATGAGTATTGATGTAACTGGTTCCCTAGTTTTAAGTCAGAGAGGAGTACATTCGCCTTTTTTCTGTTCTGACAAGAGTATTTTTCAGCTGGTTCCCTTCTTTTAACCATCACGGGAGGGTGTGCCGCTTATATGAAATGCATTTTGTTGGTCAGTAATGTCTGGACCGTTTATTTGTATACTTTGAGCATATATTCTTTGACACACATGAAAAGCAAATAGGTATTCATAATAACAAAAATGCGGTGCTTCATTTGCAGATACAAAGAATTTCTGTAATAAAATAATTATTTGTAAGGTACTGTTCAATCTGTACATCGAAGAAGCAATGATGGAAATAAAAAAAAAAAATGGTTCAATTGGCTCTGAGCACTATGGGACTCAACTGCTGAGGTCATTAGTCCCCTAGAACGTAGAACTAGTTAAACCTAACTAACCTAAGGACATCACAAACATCCATGCCCGAGGCAGGATTCGAACCTGCGACCGTAGCGGTCTTGCGGTTCCAGACTGCAGCGCCTTTAACCGCACGGCCACTTCGGCCGGCTGGAAATAAAACAAAGATTTAGGAGTGCAATTAAAATTCAAGGTGAAAGGATATCAATAATATGATTCGCTGAAGAAATGGCTATCCTCAGTGAAAGTGAAGAAGAATTACATGACCTGTTGAACTGAATGAACAGTCTTATGAGTACACAGTATGGACTGAGAGTAAATCGAAAAAAGACGAAAGTAATGAGAAGTAGAAGAAATGAGAACAATGAGAAACTTAACATCTGGATTCATAGTCACGAAGTAGTTGAAGTTAAGGAATTTAACTACCTAGGCAGCAAAATAACCAATGATGGATGGAGCAAGGAGGAGATCGAAAGCGGACTTGCACTGGCTAAAAGGGCATTCCTGGCCAAGAGACGTCTACTAGTATGAAACATAGGCCTTAATATGAAGAATAAATTTCTGATAATGTGCCTCTGGATTACAGCATTGTATGGTATTGAAACATGGACTATGGGAAAACCCGAACAGAAGAGAATCGAAGCATTTGAGATATGGTGCCACAGACGATTGTTGAAAATTAGGTGGACAGGTAAGGTAAAGAATGAGGAGGTTCTGCGCAGAATCGGAGAGGAAAGACGTATGTGGAAAAAGACTGATAAGAAGGGACAGGATGACAGGACATCTGTTACTACATGAGGGAATGAATTCCGTGGTACTAGAGACCGCTTTAGAGGGCAAAAACGGTAGAGGAAGACACAGATTCGAATACATCCAGCAAATACGTGAGGACGTAGGTTGCAAGTGCTGCTCTGAGATGAAGAGGTTGGCACAGGAGAGGAATTCGTAGCGGGCAGGATCAAACCAGTCAGAAGACACAGATTCGAATACATCCAGCAAATATGTGAGGACGTAGGTTGCAAGTGCTGCTCTGAGATGAAGAGGTTGGCACAGGAGAGGAATTCGTAGCGGGCAGGATCAAACCAGTCAGAAGAGTGATGACTACCCCCCCCCTCCTCCCCCCCCCCAAAAAGTTCTTATGCCGAGATGTGGCGCCATAGAATAATTGGCAGCTCTTGGCAGCCTGTATAGTCCCGTATAGCGCCCAATGCACAGGGACAGCGCGTCATAGAATTTTATGGTTGAAAAGTGGCGGCTTAAAACTTAGTTTGGTAACTCTAGTCATGACCACCGCACTCTTGTCATGTGTTTGCTACGTCAGTTAGAACTACATATACGCCTCAGGCCGCGTATTACGTGCATATTTTACGAGCATAAGTACTTTAACTTTGATCCTCTGGATCTCGGTAATGGATAATGATATCGAAAAAATTTTCTAGGTTCCGCGAGATCTTCAGAGCATTTGGTAAAAATGTCGACGATTTTCCGTGATCAGAAATTCAAAACCGTTCCCGTATCCACTAGCATTGTACTACTGGAGTATCCATTTAGTCGTGCCCTGTCAAGGGGTTAATGGTTAAATGGTTTAACATACTCCATTTGTCTCTGCGTGTCGTGGCATGCGACTGATCGCTGATACGAGCACCGCCAGGTGTTGTCCGCATGAAGTGCACATTGACTACCAAATAATTTCAGGAGGTTATTAGGCACTGACAAAGAAATCGCCGGAAGTGATAGGATCTCTGCGCACAATGATCATTTACAATGTTGTTAATTGCTGTAAACAAGTGAAACGATTGCCCTAGCAATGACCTACGAGAAATTGTTCATGGAAATAAATATAAACATGGGAGTTAAACACACTGATTAAGAACCACTCGAAAATAACACAAGGAAAAAGGTTTAACTCGCTAGATGCAACTTCTTGAAAATTATAATTTGATGTGCGTCTGTCGAGTGTAAATTTTTAGTCCAGTTATTCGAATAAAATAAGGTGTCCCATTGTACAGTTATTTTCCTTCCACTGGGATCTAATACTAATGTGTGACATGGAACATCAATAGTCAGTATTTTATCAGTAAATGTCAACCATATTTCACTGAAAACTTGAAGGAAATTGACCGCAGACTGCATATACAAGTAAGTAACAAGTGGAAGTCTGGGATAAATGAAGTCCATGTTTTAATAATAGTGAAAATAAATATTAGATGCGTGAATATTTAATGCAGTAAGAAGCAGAAAATTTGGTGATACAGTTTGGACTGGAAAATAGTGACAATAAAAGTGACCAAGAGACGGACATTGACATGTCCAGCGAATTAGATTTGCTACGGGTGCAGTAACAGATTATGACAGTATGTGATATGGGAAAACTAAACTGGTTCAAAAAATATTCGTATTTATGCAATTACAAGGCTGCCGCGGAACTGCCCATCACAGAAAATGCCGTCGGTTGGATGAGAGAATAGCTTGCTGTCAATTGTCTGCCCATGAGAATCTTCGTCACGTTTGAGTGAGGGACACTTGTAGAGGAGTTTGGTGGCCAGTTAAATGTAACACAACAAGATGATCATGATAAACCAGCGAGTGTTCGTTTTTGAGTGTTATGCGAAGCATAATTCGCGTAAAAAGTGCGTGAAACTGTCTTGACGACAATTTAAGACTGTAAGTGCTTTGGGAAAACCTCGAGCAAAGTGTGAAATGCGAAGCTTAGTGGCAAACGGGCGCGAAAAGGATTCTGTAGCGCATAAAAACAATTACTATCCGAGGAGAGTTGAAACACCAGAAAATATTACTCGATTAAAGGAAAGCCTTGTATAATGTCCGACAAAATCTCACCCCTGTGTGTGTGTGTGTGTGTGTGTGTGCAAGTGAGAGTTAAAGAGATTGTAGTGACGAAACATTTTCAAAAAATACAGGTATCTGTATCCCTAAAAATTTACTGTTGCGCTTAAGTTAAAGCGGCCAGACGAATTTTCGCGTGTTAAGTACTACCAGTGGTTTTTAAAAGAAATGGAAACAGGACTTTCGGGTCTTCAGGTATTCATTTCTTCATATGAGCTCCGGTTAAGCCTGTCAGTATACGTGAACTCAAACAAGCGCCATTATTTATCAGAAAATGACCATCAGTATTTGCATAGCCTTTGCTTAATCTCAAGACTGATATTTGGTGCACGATGCCGGCCGAAGTGGCCGTGCGGTTAAAGGCGCTGCAGTCTGGAACCGCAAGACCGCTACGGTCGCAGGTTCGAATCCTGCCTCGGGCATGGATGTTTGTGATGTCCTTAGGTTAGTTAGGTTTAACTAGTTCTAAGTTCTAGGGGACTAATGACCACAGCAGTTGAGTCCCATAGTGCTCAGAGCCATTTGAACCATTTGGTGCACGATACCTGGTGTCATCATCGTAATACTATTCGTTCACCAGACTGTGAACTTACAAACATCTTCACTTTAATAATTTGTTTACATCGTTTGAAATCGTTATGAGGTACAATTACAGTTAAATAGACAGTTTCTCACATCATGTTTTGGTTTCAGGGCACCACCACCCCAAGGAATTTCTGTCATATGGGGGAATAAAAAGCGAAAATTAATGTAAACTACAACAATAATGTATCTTAACGTGAACAAACCATCTGATGAAGAAGTTGTCGATTCGAAACCGATAACGGCGCTATTTACTGTATGTAAATAAATAACATTATAAAAACTGACTGGTTGCTGTTATCTTCTCTGCCGGAACCAACCTGTATTTTATTTTGCTTTCTAGCGATATAGGAACCACTTGATTAAAAAAATCTTTGCGCACTACAGAACCAGAAACTTCTTTTCAGGGTATTCAACTTTTTTTTTCAGGTTCGATAAAATTTAGTTTTGGATCAAATGTTGTATCTTCTCACACCAAATAAATAATCATCTTCTATTTATAAATCCTATTTAGTCCCCAGTTAGCAGGTAGTGAATGGAATGATAGGTGAAACAAGATGAATGTTACCTTATACATCCAAGCACATATGTGGCACAGTATCTTCAAGGAGAAATTATAAGACTGGGCGACACTCAGGGGGAGACGCGTCTACACTCATGCTCATAATTTAAGGATAATGCTGATAAACGGCGAAACAACGCTCCGGTGGGCAGTTGGCGGGTTTAAATCACCTCGGGGTACGACCAAGCGGTGCATTTGACCTGCGGTCGTCACACGGTGGCGCTGGGAACAGTCCACATACACAGAGGTGTGTGGTGCATGTCAGAGTACGGTGCAGCGAGTTAGTGTGCAGACGTCTTCAGACGTGCTGATGGTGACTGTATGTTGAAAATGGCTCAAAGAACGCATATTGATGACGTCATGAGGGGTAGAATACTAGGGCGACTGGAGGCTGGTCAGACACAGCAGGTCGTAGTACGGGCTCTGCGTGTGCTACAAAGTGTGATCTCAAGATTATGGCAACGATTACAGCAGACAAGAAACGTGTCCAGGCGCTACAGTACAGGATGTCCACAGTGTACAACACCACAAGAAGACTGACATCTCACCATCAGTGCCCGCAGACGGCCACGGAGTACTGCAGGTAGCCTTGCTCGGGACCTTACCGCAGCCACTGGAACAGTTGTCTCCAGACACACAGTCTACAGACGACTAAACAGACATGGTTTATTCGCCCGGAGACCTGCAAATTGCATTCCACTGAGCCCTGGTCACAGGAGAGCCCGTAAAGCCTGGCGTCAAGAACACAGTACATGGTCACTGGAACAGTGGTCGCAGGTTATGTTCACAGACGAGTACAGGTATAGTCTGAAAAGTGATCTCGCCGGGTTTTCATCTGGCGTGAACCAGGAACCAGATACCAACCCCTTAACGTTCTTGAGGTCGTGGTTTGATGGGGTGGGGTGGGATTATGATTGGTGCACGTACACCCCTGCATGTCATTGACAGAGCAACTGTAACAGGTCAGGTGTATCGGGACGTCATTTTGCACCAAGGGTGCAGTGGGTCTCACCTTCCGCCTGATGGATGATAACGCACGGCCCCACCGAAATGCAATCGTGGAGGAGTACCTTGAAACAGAAGATATCAGGCGAATGGAGTGGCCTGCCTGTTCTCCAGACCTAAACCCCATCGAGCACATCTGGAATGCTCTCGGTCGACGTATCGATGCACGTCTTCAAACCCGTAGGACACTTCTGGAGCTCCGACAGGCTCTGGTGCAAGAATGGGAGGCTATACCGCAGCTCGACCACCTGATCCAGGGTATGCCAACCCGTTGTGCTGCCTGTGTACGTGTGCATGGTGATCATATCCCATACTGATGTCGGGATACATGCGCAGGAAACAGTGGCGTTTTGTAGCAAATGTGTTTCGGAACGGATTTTTCAACTTATCACCAATACTGTGGACTTAAAGATCTGTGTCGTGTGTGTTCCCTATGTGCCTATGCTATCAGCGCCAGTTTTGTGTAGTGCCATGTTGTGTGGTACCACGTTCTGCAATTATCCTTAATCTATGAGCCTGAGTGTAGAAACCAGGTACTCTTTTCTCACAGCGAAGGACCGCCTCCAACGTCCCACCTTCCGCTACACTGACTACACCTGACATAGAAATCAACTTTTTATAGACCACTTACTCCACAGCGAGCAAAGGTGATTTTGTTCGACGACAGAGGTGCTGTAACTTTAACATACAGTGTAATATATTTTAATAAACTTCTCTGTATTGGATGACAGCCCTTTACTGAAAGCTGACAGAAACATTATGTGTTGCTATAGAGCTCTGGGGCTGGCACAAGTGCTAATAAGTAAACAATGTGCCAGGCCGCGAGGACTGTGTTACGCGTCTGTGGAAGAGCAGCTGGGAACCACATTAAAGGCGGCTCATGACCATGGCTAACAGGTGAATGTACATATGCATGTGAGCACAGGCAAGCGTGTGTGACTATGCGTCCATGCGTCCGTGTGTGAGTGTATTTGTTGTATATGTGTGGATTCAGTAAGTTGTTACAGCGCGCACAAACAAAGCACGCGACAGACGATCGTTTCAAATTACCGAATTATTCGTATTTCACAAACCCATATCTTCACAAACACGAGATCCGGCTACAATTTAAACTTTGCAAATCGATTCGATTGGCTGAGGAAAGGAGGAAGCAACTTTTTCTTTACTCTTCTTGTGGTGTTATCTCTCGAGGTATTAACAGCAAAACGCTCTGTGATGTACAACAGGTCTCTTCTGTATCTGCTACTTCCTTATTAGAATTTCCATGACGCTTAGTAAATGAGCTCACGACGAAATGCGTCGCTCATCGTTGCATCTTCTCTACCTCCACTTCAGAAGCGATTTAGTACCAATTCATGAAATTTAATTGCCCGCATCTCGTGGTCGTGCGGTAGCGTTCTCGCTTCCCACGCCCGGGTTCCCGGGTTCGATTCCCGGCGGGGTCAGGGATTTTCTCTGCCTCGTGATGGCTGGGTGTTGTGTGCTGTCCTTAGGTTAGTTAGGTTTAAGTAGTTCTAAGTTCTAGGGGACTGATGACCATAGATGTTAAGTCCCATAGTGCTCAGAGCCATTTGAACCATGAAATTTAATTGCAGCCGGCCGGAGTGGCTGAGCGGTTCTAGGCGCTTCAGTCTGGAACCGCGCGTCCGCTACGGTCGCCGGTTCGAATCCTGCCTCGGGCATGGATGTGTGTGATGTCCTTACGTTATTTAGGTTTAAGTAGTTCTAAGTTCTAGGGGACTGACGACCTCAGAAGTTAAGTCCCATACTGCTCAGAGCCATTTGAACCATTGCAAAAGACAGCAGAGGGAGAGCAAATTACCAAAGTGTGAGAAATATGGCGGTTTAAGAAGCTATGTTTATAATACTGACAGACTATCAGTTGCAGTTTCAAGTAAAGCGGTCGTACTCTTTTTATGTCCTTGACTAGGCCACTAGTATCGGCTTGGAGTTGATGTTCGGGGACACCACAGTGGACGATGGCTGTAATTGCTACTCGGAGATTATGGGAGATGTCGTTAATTCGTTCAGGATTGACAGACAGCGCGCGTCCGGTCACAGGTGGGTATACACTGAGCTGACAGATGTCGTGGGATACCTCCTAATATCGTGTCGGATCTGCTTTTTCCCGGCGTAGTACAACAACTTGAAGTGGCATGGACTCAACAAGTCATTATAAGTCCACTACAGCCGTCCATAATTGCGAAAGTGTTGCTGATGTAGGCTTTTCCGCACGAACTGACATCTCGACTACGTCCCGTAAATGTTCGATGAGATTCGTGTCTGGCGATGTGGCTGACCGAATCATTCGCACGAACTGTCCAGAATGATCTTAAAATTAATCTCGAACAACTGCAGCCTGGTGACATGGCGATTTGTCATCCATAAAAAAGCCATCGTTGTTTGGGAACATAACGTCCGTGAATAGCAGCAACTGGTCTTCTAGTATCCGAACAGCCAGATGACGCAGTCTATTCATTGTGAACACAGCCCACACCATTACGGAGCCAGCATCGCCTTGTTGACAACTTGTATTCATAGCTTCGTAGGGTCTGCTCCACACTCGAACCCCACCATCAGCTGGTATCAACCGCAATCTGAACTCATCTGACCAGGCCACAGTTTCCCAGTTGTCTAGGGTCTAACCGATGTGGTCACGAGCCCACGAGCCCACTGCAGGCTGCGTCGTGCTGTTAGCAAAGGCACTCGTGCCGGTTGTCTGCTGCTACAGGCCATTAAAACCAATTTCGCGGCACTGTCCTGACTGGTACGTTCGTCGTACATCCCGTTTTGATTTCTGCGGTTATTTCATACAGTGTTGCTTGTCTGTTAGCACTGGCACCTCTACACAAACGTCGCTGTTCTCAGTCGTTAAGTGAAGGCCGTCGCCACTGCTTGTCCGCGGTGGAAGGTAATGCCTGAAATGTGGCATTTTCGGCACACTCTTGTCACTGTGAATCTCGGAATACTGAGTTTCCTATTTCCGATATAGGATGCCCCTTCGTCTAGCTCCAGCTACCATTCCACGTTCAAAGCCTGTTACTTCCCGTCTTGCGGCCATAGCCACGTCGGAAACCTTTTCATGTGGATCATCTGACAAGGGAACCTCCCCATCGCACCCCCCTCAGATTTAGTTATAAGTTGGCACAGGGATAGGCCTTGAAAAACCGAACACAGATCAATCGCGAAAACAGGAAGAAGTTGTGTGGAACTATGAAAAAAAATCAGCAAAATATACAAACTGAGTAGTGCATGCGCAAGGTAGGCAACATCAAGGAACGTGTAAGCCTACGAGCGCCGTGGTCCCATGGTTAGCGTGAGCAGCTGCGGACTGACAGGTCCTTGGTTCAAATCTTCTCTCGATTGAAAAGTTTAATTTTTTATTTTCAGATAATTATCACAGTTCAGGACATGTACAGATTTGCTTGGACATATACAGGATTTGACGGTCTACGCACGGAAACATTTGAAAACGTAAAAAACATATGTTTTGACAGAGCACAGGGAAAACTGTGCGACTGTGAAACTGTTGCAGTCATTTGATGCAGTTTATGTGACAAACTCTTATGTTTTCATCACTGTTTTGGGAGTGATTATCACATCCACAAGAAAACCTAAATCGGGTAAGGTAGAAGAATCTTTTTACCCATTCGCCAAGTGTGCAAGTTAGGTGGGTCGACAACATATTCCTGTCATGTGACGCACATGCCGTCACCAGTGTCGTAAAGAATATTTCAGACGTGTTTTCCTGTGGAGGGATCGGTTGACCTATGACCTTGCGATCAAATGTTTTCGGTTCCTATTGGAGAGGCACGTCCTTTCGTCTACTAATCGCACGGTTTTGCGGTGCGGTCGCAAAACACAGACACTAAACTTATTACAGTGAACAGAGACGTCAATGAATGAACGGACAGATCGTTACTTTGCTAAAATAAAAAAAGTAAAATTTTCACTCTAGGGAGGACTCGAACCAAGGACCTTCGGTTCCGCAGTTGCTCACTCTAACCACGAGACCACGGCGCTCATTAGCTAATACTGTCCTTCATGTTGCTTATTTGACACATGGACTACTCAGTTTGTATATTTTGCTTATTTTTTCATAGTTTGACACAACTTCTTCCTGTTTTCTCGATTGATCTGTGTTCAGTTTTTCAAGGCCTATCCACTGTGTCAATTTATAACTAAATCTGAGGGGGGTTCGATGGGGAGGTTCCCTTGTGAGTAGAAATGGCAGCTCCACCAATGCACTGCTATTTCATCCCTTGTGCACGCGGTACTGCTTCCAGCTGTGTATGTGCACAACGCTATACCATGACTTTTGTCGCCTCAGTGAAGTTCATTGCACTGCTAGCGTGTTGAAGTACTCAGATTTAGTACAGACGGCACCTTAGTCGCTGCTATTGGTGGGATGAATCAACCACGAAGCAAGCTCCGGCATAAGGGCTTTGGACTTATAGGGAAGACCTGTGCAAATGTGCAGCACATCAGTTGCTTCTGAGAGTGTTATGTCTAGAGACTTGTAACATTTCCTCAGTAGATTTATCGGAGTTTGAACTGCAACGTGGTGTTCGAAATACACTCCTGGAAATGGAAAAAAGAACACATTGACACCGGTGTGTCAGACCCACCATACTTGCTCCGGACACTGCGAGAGGGCTGTACAAGCAATGATCACACGCACGGCACAGCGGACACACCAGGAACCGCGGTGTTGGCCGTCGAAGGCGCTAGCTGCGCAGCATTTGTGCACCGCCGCCGTCAGTGTCAGCCAGTTTGCCGTGGCATACGGAGCTCCATCGCAGTCTTTAACACTGGTAGGATGCCGCGACAGCGTGGACATGAACCGTATGTGCAGTTGACGGACTTTGAGCGAGGGCGTATAGTGGGCATGCGGGAGGCCGGGTGGACGTACCGCCGAATTGCTCAACACGTGGGGCGTGAGGTCTCCACAGTACATCGATGTTGTCGCCAGTGGTCGGCGGAAGGTGCACGTGCCCGTCGACCTGGGACCGGACCGCAGCGACGCACGGATGCACGCCAAGACCTTAGGATCCTATGCAGTGCCGTAGGGGACCGCACCGCCACTTCCCAGCAAATTAGGGACACTGTTGCTCCTGGGGTATCGCCGAGGACCATTCGCAACCGTCTCCATGAAGCTGGGCTACGGTCCCGCACACCGTTAGGCCGTCTTCCGCTCACGCCCCAACATCGTGCAGCCCGCCTCCAGTGGTGTCGCGACAGGCGTGAATGGAGGGACGAATCGAGACGTGTCGTCTTCAGCGATGAGAGTCGCTTCTGCCTTGGTGCCAATGATGGTCGTATGCGTGTTTGGCGCCGTGCAGGTGAGCGCCACAATCAGGACTGCATACGACCGAGGCACACAGGGCCAACACCCGGCATCATGGTGTGGGGAGCGATCTCCTACACTGGCCGTACACCACTGGTGATCGTCGAGGGGACACTGAATAGTGCACGGTACATCCAAATCGTCATCGAACCCATCGTTCTACCATTCCTAGACCGGCAAGGGAACTTGCTGTTCCAACAGGACAATGCACGTCCGCATGTATCCAGTGCCACCCAACGTGCTCTAGAAGGTGTAAGTCAACTACCCTGGCCAGCAAGATCTCCAGATCTGTCCCCCATTGAGCATGTTTGGGACTGGATGAAGCGTCGTCTCACGCGGTCTGCACGTACGGCACGAACGCTGGTCCAACTGAGGCGCCAGGTGGAAATGGCATGGCAAGCCGTTCCACAGGACTACATCCAGCATCTCTACGATCGTCTCCATGGGAGAATAGCAGCCTGCATTGCTGCGAAAGGTGGATATACACTGTACTAGTGCCGACATTGTGCATGCTCTGTTGCCTGTGTCTATGTGCATGTGGTTCTGTCAGTGTGATCATGTGATGTATCTGACCCCAGGAATGTGTGAATAAAGTTTCCCCTTCCTGGGACAATGAATTCACGGTGTTCTTATTTCAATTTCCAGGAGTGTAGTAATTTCTTGAAGCAGTTTATGGATCAATCTGTCTTTGTATTCACAGCATTGGAGCATGTGTGTAGACAACTTATTTAATAATCTGTAGTCGTATCTGCTGAGAACGTTTATTTGAGGCTGGCCAGCAGTATGTTCAATTTTCGGGAAACTGCACAACAGTAATTAGTCATTTCTAATGTTGGAAATATAGTTCTGCCTTCAGCAAGCTCAAATTCTCCTTTGTCTTTGCTCAAGGCAGAACCAAATTTAATTATATATTTAAAAGTAAACACAGACAAAATACGACCTTTAGGCTCAAGTTGAATAGTAAATGGGCAACGTGGAGTTGGTGTGGCCATCCCATAAGCACCAACAACGTCAACGACCTTAATCGTCTGTGACAGCTTTCTTAAGCCCTTTTATCATCTCTAACGGTATCGATTACATTATATTATATTACGATATGAAAAACAAACTCTCACACGTGTGGGAAACGTGGAGAGCTGTATCAAACCGGACTGACGACCAGGAAAATAATTTATTTCGGCTGGAATATTTCATAGGAGCCCCAAAGTTGTTTTGGAAGCTGTATCGTGCGATTGAGATTTGCATGTGGAAAAAATTACAAAAAAATCGTCCACAGCTGGGTTTCAAATCATGAACTTGGCTTTCATTTTAAAAAGAGTCTGCAGAAGTTTTTATGATTAGTCGTTAGTTCCTGCATGCTTTGTTAGTAATTATACCGTGTCTTAAAACAGTGAATACCCCTTAAAGGGTAGATACAGTTATACGGGCTCAAAAAATGCAATTTCCAAAACCTGTCGCAAACAAATCTTCGTTCCTGGAGCGCGTGTAATATTTGAACATTTCATTTCCACTTCATCCATTAATTCCTAACTACTACTATTCTGACTGTAAGTTTTACTTTGATACATATGTCTCCTATGTTTGCGTCAGAAAATGGCACTGAAACTTTCTCATACTTGTCAGGCTTAGTTGCGTTCTTAAATTGTTCGCCTTAGAATTGTTGGTTTTTTAAAATGTGTTATGTTATTAAGCGTGAAAACTATTTTCTGTAGCTGTTTTAGTGCGACTTCTGAGGTGAATGTTTATTACACAGAAATGAGAAAGCTCAGAGCAAATTATAAAACGAAAAAAGCTTGACTTTGTGGCGACTGCGAAAGTGTAATGTAAGTCGTTCAACTAATATCGATTTCCATGAACTCCTGTTCGTCACTGAACGATAAAATTGCTACTATCTGTTTTGAAACGTGTATTTAGCCAATTTTTGGTTGGTCGAGAGAAGTGTCGAAGAACACGTGTACAAAATCATGTCGAAGCACAAATTAGTGCCACAAATCAGGAGGACAGGATCAAGGGGATAAAATTTAACAAGATGCTTACTTCAGTAGTCATATCGTCTGAATGCCAGCCAGACTGCACAAGCCGTTCAGTTCAGTCGGTATATTCGTTTAAATTTTTCTCCTCGTATTAATGGCAAGCTAATGTAATCTATATTACTGAAATCTAAAAGAAGTTGAAAGATCCCAGTTGTAGGTAGCCTATCTAACGGCTTCCAGGGGAAACAAAATTCAGGTTTTCAGTATTTCATATAATTAATGATCGATTTTAAAAATTTAATTCGCTGTCATATTCTGCTTACTAAAAGAGCATTAAAGGTTTAACACAGAAAGTCAAGTGTTAAAGGCAGTAACTGTACGTATGTATTGAGGTAGTGTAACTCATGGCGAGCAAATTAGAAGTTTTTCCTTTCTGACACTCCTCAGAAAGTAATTAAAGGAAAAACAGTTTATAGCTTACTACGTTTTCGCTATTCCCACTGTAAAACTTTATAATCTACTACGTTTTCGCTGTTCACGCAACAAAATTCCAGCATCAGGCATGACGTTTTAATTTATCAGTACTTTACTATTAACTTTATTCGTGACATATTTTGCAGGCAGTGTACGCATATACCACAGAATATATCTGCAAAATTACGTTACGACGTTATAAACACTGAGATGCTTGGAAAACGAGCTATTCTTTAAATATTTGGTTTTGGCTTTCATTAATCTATGGGTGCATAATTGGAAACTAAGAAGAGGAACATAATTAGGATTTGGCGTCTTCAGCTGTGAAAATTTTACATGATTGAAGCAAAATGTTTAACACACTAACTCATCTGTGAAGTAACCAGACGTTAGGAACAGATTTTTGTACGGTAGTTCAATTTTTAAAGGAACGGAATGTGTGTGTTACTGGTTCTATAGAATCTGAAATCGTTAGAAAGTCAGTACACACGCTAATTTAGTTCCGAACAAGCTGTAGAATGTCTTTAACAAAAAACACAGGGTAAGTTGGACGTAGAGTGATTTTTGTAGTGCAGCGTCCGAGAGGCGATTCAGAGGGGATCCATTACAGCCGCCCGACTTCCAGAGTATAATCGAATGACAGAGAACTTGAGCGGCATTGTCCGCGATAGCTAAACACAACACAATGGCAGTTAAAAGCGCTGAGGCCGCTTGCTTCATGTTGTGGGCTGAGCCTGCGCTACCGAAAGTGAATGCGCTTTTTTGTCAAAGGATTAGCTTCATTACTGGAATTCTGTTTCCAATAATTCGGTAAAAGGGAGATCCAGCTTCTCATTGCGCGATCACATTGCTAAGCCACACTTACTTCCAATATTTGCTTTCTTTACAACTATAAACACCTGCTACAAGCGAAGGGAGGTTACGTTTATTGCTTAATTATGCCTCACAAATCTGAAGTCATTAATACAATTCAGTGTACACAAAGTTTCTATATGAACGATCACTGAGATCGAAAGCTTTTCACAGCTATACTTTTTTGGTGTATTCAGTTAGCAGATTAAAACGAGCTTCAATATTTTTCGTTTAAGTGACCTCTTTCGATGTTATTTTTTATGTGAGACAACCTCAGTTTTACTTACAGATTTTTTTTCTAAAGTCTGTAGCAATGACAGTAGTAAGGCACAATATAACTCATGAAATCCTGTAAGGTTTCAAAATAGGTGCTATACGGAAAGAGGGAAGACAACAAGCGATGAAAATTTACTGTTAGTTGTGCCTATACTGCATGTTGTCTAATATTTTCTATCAAAATGATATAGGGCAGCAATCAGTCTTCGACTCTTTTTCTAGCTTTATTGAAGCAAAACCAGATTTAGGCTAGCAACTAACCTTTTTCTTTTTGAGTCATCAGTCTTCTGTGTGGTTTGATGCGGCCCGCCAAGAATTCCTCTCTTGTCCCAATCTCTTCATCTCGGACTAGCACCTGCAACCTCCTTTCCCAATTATTTGCTGGATGTATTCTAATCTCTGTCTTCCTCTACAGTTCTTGCCCTCTACAGCTCCCTCTAGTACCATGGAAGTCATTCCCTTATGTCTTAACAGATGTCCTTTCATCCTGTACCTTGTCCTTGTCAGTGTTTTCCACTTATTCCTTCCCTTTCCGATTCTACGAGGACTTCATCACACCTTACATAACCAGTCCACCTAATTTTCAACATCGTCTATAGCACTACATCTCAAATGCTTCGATTCTCTTCTGTTTCGGTGTTCTTACAGTCCATGTTTCACTGCCGTATAATGGTGTGCTCCAAACGTACATTCTCATAAATTTCATCCTCAAATTAAGGCCTATGTTCCTATGTTCGATAGCAATAGACTTCTTTTGGCCAGGAATGCCCTTGTTGCCAGTCTAGTCTGCTTTTGATGTCCTCCTTGCTTTGTCCGTCATTGCCTATTTTGCTGCCTAGGTAGCAGAATTCCTTATCTTCATCGTGACCATCAATCCTGGTGCTAACCCTGCATCAGATCATATGAATTTAGCAGATCTACCAACACCCTTTTTCTTGTACCATCATACACAAATTTAATATTGAAGTCAGTGAATGAAGGACCCTCTCTAGCTTGAGCAGAAATGCTCCGAAGTCAGAGTTAGGGGACCTATAAACAACAAAAATTAGAAGTTTAGTTTCATTAAATTCAACTGCCCCTGCACAACATTCAAATATCTGTTCAGTGCAATGCCATGATACGCCTATGGGCTCAAACGGAATACTGTTTTTTATGTACAGTACATGGCCACTCCCCCATCCCGCAATGAACTCCTTGAAAAACAGCTAGCTAATCTGTATCCTGGTAAAGGAAGCCTCTGAATTGTCAAATTATTTAAGTGGTGCTCCTATATACCAATAATTTAGGTCAACATCTATGACTTTCCGCCGGCCGGAATGGCCGAGTGGTTCTAGGCGATACAGTCTGGAACCGCGCGACCGCTACGTTCGCAGGTTCGAATCCTGCCTCGGGCATGGATGTGTATGATGTCCTTAGGTTAGTTAGGTTTAAGTAGTTCGAAGTTCTAGGGGACTGATGACCTCAGCAGTTAAGTGCCATAGTGCTCAGAGCCATTTGAGCCATTATGACTTTCCTTTTATTACTACGAACTGTGACGTTTCTGACAGGAGATCACGAATTCAGTCGCACAACTGAGGCGATATTCCATAGGCACGCAGTCTGATTAGGAGACGCTTATGAAGAACGGTGTCGAAAGCCTCCCGGAAATGTAACAATATGGAATCAATTTGACATCCCCTGTCGATAGCACTCATTACTTCATGACTCTAAAGAGCTAGTTGTGTTTCACAAGAAAGATATTTTCTGAATCCGTGCTGACTATGTGTCAATAAATCATTTTCTTCGAGGTAATTCATAATGTTCGAACACAGTATATGTTCCAAAACCCTGCTGCAAATGGACGTTAGTGATATGGGCCTGTAATCAGCGGATTATTCCTACTTCCCTTTTTGGGTATTGGTGTGAGTTGAGAAATTTTCCAATCTTTAGGTACGGATCTTTCTGTGAGCGATCGGTTGCATCTAATTGCTAAATATGGAGCTATTGTATAAGCATACTCTGAAAGGAACCTCACTGGTATACAATGTGGACCGGATGCCTTATCTTTATTAAGTGATTTAAGCTGCTTTGCTACAACGAGTATATCTACTTCCATGTTTCTCATCTTGGCAGTTTGCTTTAATGACACTGTCATCAGTTGAAACGTCCACTTTGAAAAATTATTGAATTACTGTGCTGATAAACCCCTTACGTTATTTGATTTTCAAACAGCTGAGCAAAACTGAACTTACTCAGACATTTCTCTCTTTACTTATTCTGATCATCACTAAACTGACAAACAATATTTTTAGCACAACGCAATGTGACTTTCAATAATACCTACAAAAGAATGGCCCTGACTAACATTAAACTATACCTTTCACAAATCACTTACAAAAATCTTCGTTACTCGAACTACTGCAATACAGCGAGCGCCAATACTGCCAGCTAAATAAAAGATTCTAACAACTGAAGGCACTTACAAGGCATAGTTAACAAATGAAAGATTTTGATAGAGAACAAACAATGTACAATGTATTTACATTAATAGTGTTCAAAAGTCACTACAATACACTACAATAGAGAATATTGCAACAATGCCAACCAGCCACAGACTGCACACAGCACAGCCAGTGATTTTCATACAGAGCGCTACGTGGCGTTAACAATATAAAAACCTATATATATATATATATATCAGTTCATGACATCCGGTGTTACAAATTTTGTTTTTCTGACGGACACACGTCCAGGTCGTCCGCTCTCAAAACTATGCCATCTCTCTCCCCACATCCACCACTGCTGGCGGCTCACCTCCAACTGCACAACGCTACGCGCTTTTCACATCCAACTGACCAACACTACAATAGAGAATATTGCAACAATGCCAACCAGCCACAGACTGCACACAGCACAGCCAGTGATTTTCATACAGAGCGCTACGTGGCGTTAACAATATAAAAACCTAAACAGCCTACTTACACAGTGACTTTAGCGTTGTGAAGTCACTGGTGTGCTTTATGTACGAGCAGAATCCCTTTGGGTTTTTTGCCAGGTTCCGAGACAGAGTTTCATTATGGAAATTATTAAAAGCTTCTGGAATTGACGTACGCGCTATATTTCGAACTTCTGCAAAACTTTGCCAATCTTGGGGATTTTGCGTTCTTTTAAATTTGGCATGCTTTTTAGTTTCTTCTGCAACGGCAATCTGACTTTTTTTGTATACCATTGGGGATCAGGACTTTAACTTATTAATTTAAGTGGTATATATCTCTCAATTGGCGTCGATACTATTCTCTCTGAAATCATTCCACATCTTTTCGACGCTTACATGATCAGATCGGAAGGATTGAAAGCTGACTTTTAAAAAGGGGTTAAGAGCACTTTTATCAGCTTTTTTAAATAGGTGTGCTTTGCGTTTCTTTTTGTGGTTGAGGCTGTTACGGTATTCAGCCTAGCAGCAACTGCCTTGTGGTCGCTAATCCCTGTATTCGTCATGATACTCCCTGTTTGTCCTGAATTATTTCTTGCTAAGAGATCAAGTATGTTTCCGCAATCATTTTCGCTTCGAGTGGGCTCATGAACTAATTGCTCAAAATAATTTTCTGAGAAAGCATTCAGTACAATTTCGGATAACGTTTTATGCCTGCCGCCGGCAATAAGCGTATAATTTTTCCAGCATATCGGGGGTAGATTGAAGGCACCACCGGCTATGATTATGTGAGTGCAGTACCTATTTGAAATGAGACTAAAGTTTTCTTTGAACTGTTCAGCAACTGTATCTTCTGAGTCGAGCGCAAATGATAGCTCCACCAATGCAATTACCTCTTATACCTTGTGTTCGCGATGCTACAGCCAAATGGTTCAAATGGCTCTGAGAACTATGGGACTCAACTACTGAGGTCATCAGTCCCCTAGAACTTAGAGCTACTTAAACCTAACTAACCTAAGGACATAACACACATCCATGCCCGAGGCAGGATTCGAACCTGCGACCGTAGTGGTCTCGCGGTTCCAGACTGCAGCGCCTAGAACCGCACGGCCACTTCGGCCGGCTACTACAGCCAACTGTATATGTGGACATTGTATTTTCACAAACTAATACTGTTACAGCGTAATTTCAAGCGCCGGCACGCCAGTCGCGAACGATAGTGCAGAGTGCGCTGTGACAAGACGTCAGCCAATTGCATGCTGACCGACCCCTCTCCAGGACGACAACGCAACAGCAGCGGCCTCTATGCGAAGAGGACATAAGCGCCGCGTCCGGTTAGTTGTGGCCCAGTTCTACGGCAGCATCAAGATTAGGCACTTGTATAGCAGCGACTTAGGAATTGTATATATTGAAGAAGCTTGTTTATTTCGTAGGTCGCCCTTTGCTTGCGACACATCTATGTAATTCTCAAATTAAAGTATTGTCATTTACCCTTTGTGATAAAACTCATTAATAATATTTGCTTGAATGTTGTCTAGAGATCCGAGAAAGCAGGTTTCCTAGACACCCCCTGTTCGACGACAAGGCATGATTCAACCTGTTTCGGATCTAGCAAGAAATTTTAACAAGATGGCATTCGGAGGCTGTTTCCTCACTACAACGAATGCAAGAATGTAATGGGCGATCAAAAAGTCAGCATAAATTTGAAAACTGAATAAATCACGGAATAATGTAGATAGAGAGGTACAAATTGACACACATGCTTGGAATGACATGGGGTTTTATTAGAACCAAAAAAATTCAAAAGTTCAGAAAATGTCCGACAGATGGATTTCATCTGATCAGAATAGCAATAATTAGTATAACAAAGTAAGACAAAGCAAAGATGATGTTCTTTACAGGAAATGCTCAATATGTCCACCATCATTCCTCAACAACAGCTGTAGTCGAGGAATAATGTTGTGAACGGCACTGTAAAGCATGTCCGGAGTTATGGTGAGGCATTGGCGTCGGATGTTGTCTTTCAGCATCCCTAGAGATGTCGGTCGATCACGATACACTTGCGACTTCAGGTAACCCCAAAGCCAATAATCGCACGGACTGAGGTCTGGGAACCTGGGAGGCCAAGCATGACGAAAGTGGCGGCTGAGCGCAAGAGATCTTTCACGCGTCTAGCAATATGGGGTGGAGCGCCATCCTGCATAAACATCGTACGTTCCAGCAGGTGTTTATCAGCCAAGCTGGGGATGATGCGATTCTGTAACATATCGGCGTACCTCTCACCCGTCACGGTAGCTGTTACAAAACCAGAACCACGCATTTCCTCGAAGAAAAAAGGCCCGATAACGGTAGATGTGGTAAATCCAACCCATACCGTGAGTTTCTAGTCGTGCAATGAAGTTTCCACGACAGTTCTAGGATTTTCGGTAGCCGAAATTCTGCAGTTGTGGGCGTTGACAAACCCTCGGAGCGTGAAATGAGCTTCGTCGGTCCACAACACGTTACTCAACCAATCGCCATCTTGCGCCATCTTTTGAAACGCCCACACCGCAAATGCCCTCCGTTTCACTAAATCGCCAGGTAACAGTTCATGATGCCGATGGATTTTGTACGAATAGCATCGGAGGGTACGCCTGAGTGCCAACCAAACAGTAGTGTGTGGAATGCCGGTGCGACGTGCGACTGCACGAGCGCTGTCTTCCCCGTGCATAGACGAACCCGCTACGGTCTCCATTTCTTTCTGAACTGTCTCAGCAGCATTACGCCTTGTGCTCGGTCGGCCACTACGGGGTCTCTCGTCTAAACAACCCGTGGCTTCGAACTTCGAAATCATTCTCGCCACAGCTGCATTTGTCAACGGACCTTTACCCGTTCGAATCCCCTTCCTATGGCAATAGGATCGTAACGCTGAACTAGCACATTCCCCATTCTGATAATACAGCTTCACTAAAAGCGCCTTTTCAGGTAACGACAACATGTTGCGACTGCTGGCGCATCTGATTCTCTCTCTCATTACAGCTACTTTTATACATGATTGTCATGCGCAGTCACTGACGTGTTGCTGTCCAGCGCCATCTGTCGGACATTTTGTGAACTTTTTTTGTTCTAATAAAACCCCATGTCATTCCAAGCATGTGTGTCAATTTTTACCTCTCTATCTACTTTATTCCGTGGTTTATTAAGTTTTCAATTTTATACTGACCTTTTGATCACCCGGTATACCTATGGGCTCACACAAACCCACACACACACGTAATGTGGGCACGCACACATACTGTGTGTTTTATGTGTCCGCATTGCGTGTGTATTGATCAACAGCTTTCGCCAGTGCTTGTATCTTTTACATGTTGTTCCATGAGAGTGCGTGGCACGCAGCTGGCGCTGGGTGAGGGCTGCAGAGGTAACGGAGCCGGCTCGCGTTACGCTGCTCTGATGCACAGCCAGCCATCACGCGTCACCGCCCAGCTCGCCTATTGAGTGGCAAGTGCGGGATCCTGTCGCAGCCAGTAACGGGACGTAGCACGTGCGTGCGAGGCAACATGGCCTGCTCGTACCCACACATACAATAAGGAGAGAGACCTCGAGTGGGAATTACGATGTACATCACAACTTACCGACACACACCTCTATCACAGTATTACCGGTTTTGAACTATACCAATACCTGTTTCTGTTGAACAAAATGAGGAAAAGAACTAATGAAACAAGAATGTAATTCAGTAGGCGCTAAGTGCAATGAAGTTGAAAGCAATTGGTTACTATACGAGGATGTTCTTCTCATATATCAACATCACTGTCGTTGCACACGTATCGCTGCACACGTACGTAGCTACCACGAAAAACTGCTAATAAAGCTAATGATAACTTTACATACAAGAGTCCAGCATCACAGTTTAATTAATTAACAGGCTTGATGATGACACTAATGGATCGTCGGAACTGGCTGCCTAAATAAAAAAAAAAAAAAAAGATTCTGGAAGAATTACGGCTTTTAGTATCCTTTTCCTACGAACGTGGCTTCTTTCCCAACTTCTTCCCAAGTAACCAACTCTTGCCTCTCGTTCATCTCCTATCCCACCAGCTAAACAAACGTAAATCCGTTGTTTTGTCTCCCTCGACTTAGAGAAAGCTTATGACCGTGTGTGTCTTTGCAGTCTCCTGTTCAAAATCCGCACATACGAGCTTCCAATTAACTATGTCTGCCTTATTGCTTTCTTCCTATCTAATCGCCCATCCTTTGTCACTAACAACAATACCAGTTGTCTCGCCTCGCACCCATAAAGCAGGAGTGCTCCAAAGCTCCTCTCTGTCTCCTCCCTTTTATATTCCGATGCTGCTGAAATGCCCAAACCACTTCCACCAATCTACCTCCTTCAGTATGCTGATTACATCACTTTCCTCCCCCTCTATCCTACACATCAGAAATCCCAATGATCCCAACAACTGTACCTACATCAATTGTAAGGTGCCCCTCCCCCTTTTTATAACAGTTTGCTAGAAATGTTTCAGTCTGACTGCCTGATATTTTGAAAAAAAATCGGAAATCTAGATTAGCTAGTTTCTTGAGGGAGCAAACTTACTCCCGAAGTACATGTGTCGGTAATTAGAGTCTTAACCGTGTAGCCTACGAAGCATGCCCTATTTATTCCGTACACTCTAACGCAAAACAATCCCATCCAAAAGATATGAAAGTTATTTAGGTTATAAATTAGATAATACTCGTACAAAACACTGAATTTTATTCGTTCCTTGATTGTGAATCACTTTAAGACGTTTTGGATATGAACTCGCAGTACACTTGCATATAGTCATCATTCACTATACAAAATGAGCTAGACATAGCCATTCTTTTTCTATATGGTAGTCTTTTCAACGTTAAAGTTTCATTATTGACAAATAAATGTTTTTAACACAGTTTCAGCGATCGCGCTTTTATAGATATTCGCGTCCTGCTCATGTAATGACTCCGGGTGTGGTTCGAGGGCAACTGACTGACTCCCGCCAACAGATCTCTAGGCAGCGAATAGCATCTTCCAGAAGTACGGGGAATCCCCCTCAGCGATGCCACTACACCGTATCAAGGAGACACTCAGTGTTGCAGCAAAGAAGCATAATGGGCATATTTGATCCGTCGAATGTCGCATCGACATCAGTTTACCTCCTGATGTAACAATGGCTCCTCAAAATCTACCCCTCCAAAACCCAGGCAATAAAAGTAGGGCGAACCATCTGCACATTCCGTCTCTATGACATTTACATTACCCTTTATGACCGCATGAAATATCTTGAACTAGCCTTCAACTGACTGCTAACATGTAAATCTCGCATACTAACCGTCCAAGAGAAAGCCCGAACTTACACTATCCTTCACATCTACAAAACCGTGATGCGACCTATCCTCTCCAATGATAACCATCCAAGATAAAACTCACGGTAGACTAAAACTACTAACTGGCCGAACCTTACACTACCTATCACACTACAAAATCTTCATCCCACTTATCCTCTCCTAAGATAAATTTACATCGAAGTACTTTAAGTCCCACGAAATCTTTGAACGTCATGCCCTTCTCGTCACTTTCTGCATACGTATACCTTTCACCAAGTGGATACTCTAGCGTCTCATGAAATTCCCACACCTCCTCGCCGACATAGTATACCTCCGCATCTCCTACACTATTCGCAAATTAAATTCCAGTAAGCCTACTGACTCCCCTCTGATCACCAACCCCAGTATGCTGCCGCGCCTTTGCAAACACATCCCGTCGTCTCTACATCTTAATACCCTCCAAAAAAATCAAATGGTTCTGAGCACTATGGGACTCAACTGCTGAGGTCATAAGTCCCCTAGAACTTAGAACTACTTAAACCTAACTAACCTAAGGACAACACAAACATCCATGCCTGAGGCAGGATTCGAACCTGCGACCGTAGCGGTCGCGCGGTTCCAGACTGTAGCGCCAGAACCGCTCGGCCACCAGCGGCCGGCTTAATACCCTCCACATCTATCCCAGTGCAACTATAACTGACTCCCTCAATGAGATACGCCCCGGTATCTACCCGTATTACCAACTACAATTTCTTCACCTATCCCACTCCACATCAGCCCTCTCTCAATCTTTCCCTTACATCTCTCCCCATCCCGTCCCCTCTTGACATCATGGCTCCATTCACCCACCAGATTCCTCCTCATCTGTCTTCCCACAATCCACACCAACACCTACGTTCATACTTTCATATGTCACTGACCCTTATTTTTGTACAGGTTGTGTATCTTTTGATCACAGTGGATCATCTTCAGATCCAAGTAGCTGATCCAGACTGATCGGAACATATAATCTATTTAAAAATGTGCAACTGAAACGGAACAATAAATGGGAATTATCTTACATATCTAAACAGTTGCTGAATCTTGGAAGACGATTACGTCGCCTTTTTTTCTATTCACATCCCTGAACCCTTTTGAACACATTATCTCCTCCCCAAATCCTTTTGTTCCAGTGAAAGTCCTTCTGTTGCTAAGTAAAGGTGCAGCGTCGTTTTTAATAGAATTTCACCTTTTTGCGATTGGTTTTTAAAAGTACATATTTTGTGTTTAACTATTAGCCCTTTGGGTTTAATCTAAAAAACGAAAAGTCTTATTGTTTTTGTGTAAGCACCAAACCACTTCACTATTTTTATAGCTGTTGACAACCGTTGTAAACTTTTCACCTTTTTATAACATTTGTTCTCGTCTTTGTTACATTTTTAAAAGCTCTCGGCTGAAAAGCTGAGTGTTGTACCGCTGATAGCCCATGTTCCCCTCATTTAGGACGAGGGGGATGAAATTACAATAAAGAAAAAAAAAACCAGAATGTTGGCGAATGTGACAAGGAAGAGGACATGACCACTCAGCGAAGACCGAGTTTGCGGCAAGAGCTCAATGGAGAGACGCTAGTACGAAGACAGCTTTAAATTGTACTAGTAATATCACCAGGGTTAAGAAGCTCCGGTCGTCATTAGAGACCAAAATCAATGATATCCTTAACACTATGCAACACTGGTGCAACACTACAGTCGCAACACATAAGACAGCATACATATTAACAAAAGGCGCATTACAGCAACACCCACCGATCAAAGTACGGCACGTAAACGTTAAAACTGAAACAGCCAGACCATACCTGGGATTACACATTGACGAAAAATGTAGTTTCACCCAACACATACACTATGTGATCAAAAGTATCCGGACACCAGGCTGAAAATGACTTTCAAGTTCCTGGCGCCCTCCATTGATAATTCTGAAATTCTGTATGGTGTTGGCCCACCCTTAGCCTTGACGACAGCTTCCACTCTCCCGGGCATACGTTCAATCAGGTGATGGAAAGTTTCTTGGGGAATGGCAGCCCATTCTTCATGGAGTGGTGCACTGAGGAGAGGTATCGATGTCTGCCGGTGAGGCCTGGCACGAAGCTGGCGTTCCGAAACGTCCCAAAGGTGTTCTATAGGATTCGGGTTAGGACTCTGTGCAGGCCAGTCCATTACAGGGATGTTATCGTCGTGTAACCACTCCGCCACAGGCCGTGCATTATGAACAGGTGCTTGATCGTGTTGAAAGATGCAATCGCCGTCCCCGAATTGCTCTACAACAGTGGGAAGCGAGAAGGTGCTTAAAACATCAATGTTGGCCTGTGGTTCGATAGTGCCACGCAAAACAATAAGGGGTGCAAGCCCCCTCCATGAAAAACACGACCACACCATAACACCACCGCCTCCGAATTTCACTGTTGGCGCTACACACGCTGGCAGATGACGCTCACCGGGCGTTCGTCATACCCACACCCTGCCATCGGATCGCCACATTGTGTACGTTGATTCGGCACTCTACACAACGTTTTTCCACTGTTCAGTCGTCCAATGTTCACGCTCCTTACACCAAGCGAGGCGTCGTTTGTCATTTACCGGCGTGATGTGTGGCTTAAGAACAGCCGCTCGTCGATGAAATCAAAGTTTTCTCATCTCCCGCCCGTCATAGTACTTGCAGTGGATCCTGATGCAGTTTGGAATTGCCGTGTGATGGTATGGATAGATATCTGCCTACTACACATTACGACCCTCTTCAACTGTCAGCAGTCTCAGTCAGTCAACAGAGGTCAGCCTGTACTCTTTTGTGCTGTACGTGTCCCTTTCACGTTTCCAGTTCACTATCACATCGGAAGCAGGGACATAGGGATGTTTAGGCGTGTGGAAATTTCGCGTACAGACGTATGACACAAGTGACACTTAATAATGTGACCAATTTCGAAGTCCGTGAGTTGCGCGGAGTGCCCAATTCTGCTCTCTCACGATGTCTAATGACTACTGAGGTCGCTGATATGGAGTACTTGGCAGTAGGTGGGAGGACAATTGACCTAATGTTTTTGAGGTGTCCAGATGCTTTTGATCACATAGTGTACATATAATTACCAGTAAAGTAGAGAAAATGCTCTACAAACTAGCACGCATAAACACTACACAGTACAGACGACCAGTCACACACATCACAGTATATTACTGCGCTGCCTATGAATCTATGGTGAGCTTCGCAGCATGCTTGCACTAGTGACCGATAGCACAGCAGCGAGGCGTGGGTAAAGGAGTGTACTCCTAAGGCTGTCGGCGAAATTCCGTAGTGAGTTTAGTGCTGGGTATCTTCCCAATCGACATAACGATCACATATCAGGACCCATGCTACTGGCTTCTACATCAACATCTACATGGTGCATGGGGGCTTAATTATATAAATGATGCAAATATTTTTTTTTATTTTTAGTAGCTGACTGTCCGTTTACGCTGTCTCGTAACCGGTTGGCCCTGACTAGTATCACTCCGAAATCTGACTGCATAAAATAACAACCAAGAATGAAAGATAACTTCCGTCAACACAATTAATTAATTAAGTCCCCAGCAACTATAGAACCTACGAAACAACAAGGCACAAGTGTCGCTGTTCTGTATGTGGAAGTGTGATTCAACGTACGCATCTGGCACGGTTCTTCCTCAATAAGACCAGATATTTTAAACACCATTTATACTGAAGTAATTAAAAAAAACCAGAAATACTATAATTGCACATAGAAACCAGAAATGCAGTCTAATACAAGAACACGAGCCAGATGCTTTGTTGACTGAACCTGTGACCAAGAGGCATTATTGTTTAAGACATTGAAATAATGAAAAAAAGGAATTTTTTAGCTTCGTATATTTTGATGAAAAGCACATTACAGCATCCCTAATCCAACAACATCTGGTGTCTAGCCCATCAAAACAATATGACAACATCTGAACAAGCACTCTCCATGGGAACCTCTCAACAACGACTCACCACTGCTACATCTCAACAAGCACTGCCTACTACGACTTCTCGACAAGAACTGCCAGTGGAGGCGGCTGAATAATACTCTTTGGCGCAATCTCTGGCGCTGTGGCTCAGTGTAGCCACCTTTCATATGCCCCTCCTCCACGGGCCAGAATTTGATGGTATTTTTGCCAGCATTGGTGGTGAAAATACCACCAAATTCGTCCAAAAAACACAAACAGACAAAAATAAAAGATAATATTAATAAGTAAATATCACTTCACTAAATAAATTTTGGCACTGACCATTCCATAACCTAATATATAAAATACAGTAAGGAATACAAATGCTTTCATACATGTGATTTTACATAATAGTTTACACAAGTACCATTCAATCAATGGCACCAGCAATGTCAAATAGGTGTAGGTAAGAGTCTCATAACATTTAATAAACAGTAAATACACAAAAAAATCAGTTTATACAAATATTCACATAAAATGCTTTCCATAGTTCAATAAACAAGTAGTTGACAGTTCCAGCAGTAGCACCCAGCAATGGTCAACAGGTGCAGACACCAACGAGTGACATTATTTCAGCAGAAACAGTTCCATCAGTGGCACCCAGCAATGTTAAACAGGTGCAGACAGTAAGAAGTAACATCATTTCAGTAGAAACAGTTCTAACAGTGGCACCCAGTAATGTTGAACATGTGCAAACACCAACAAGTGACATTATGTCAGTAGAAACAGTTCCATCAGTGGCACCCAGCAATGTTTAACAGGTGCAGACACCAACAAGTGACATTATCTCAGTAGAAGCAGTCCATCAGTGGCACCCAGTAATGTTGAGCAGGTGCAGACACCAACAAGTGACATTATCTCAGTAGAAGCAGTCCATCAGTGGCACCCAGTAATGTTGAGCAGGTGCAGACACCAACAAGTGACATTATCTCAGTAGAAGCAGTCCATCAGTGGCACCCAGTAACGTTGACAGGTGCAGACACCAACAAGTGACATCATTTCAGCACAAGCAGTCCATCAGTGGCACTCAGTAATGTTGAGCAGGTGCAGACACCAACAAGTGACATCATTTCAGTAGAAGCAGTTCCGCCAGTGGCACCCAGTAATGTTTAACAGGTGCAGACACCAACAAGTGACATTATCTCAGTAGAAGTAGTCCATCAGTGGCACCTAGTAATGTTGAGCAGGTGCAGACACCAACAAGTGACATTATTTCAATAGCTGCAGTCCATCAGTGGCACCCAGTAATGTTGAGCAAGTGCAGGTAACAGTCCATAATATTCACTATCACTAATTAGACAGTTCATCAGAGTTCATTAGCACAAATTAAACATCTCCTAGTGGCACCAATAATGTTGTACAAGTGCAGGTAACAGTCCATAATATTCACTATCACTAATCAGACAGTTCATCAGAGTTTATTAGCATAAATTAAACATTGTAAGTGGCACCCATCAAGTTGAACAAGTGCACGCATGTACAACAGTTTGAAGGCACACACAATTGCTTTTACAAAATTACCATCAATGCTCTTACACTAAACATACAAATAATAATAAACACACAAATGATACCAGATAATTGTCATATTAAATATTACAAATACACAATTATCAGTAAACCTATAATATTTATGGGTGTCAGTGCAAGCCAAAACAAACACGTAAAATAATATTTAGGAGATAGGTCGGTACCAATTATTTGGGATTAGGAAAGGAAAACACACAAAACACACTCACTCATCTTTCATCCACATTAAGTGCTACTGTGTAGTTGAATAGTGTTAACTGTGTAAATGCAATTCTGTGAAAGATTTGATGTTCGACATGTGTATCAAGTAGTAGTGGCAGCAATGTATAACAGTCAATAATAGTTAGTCAACGTTATAGTCATCATGTCAAGACCAATGTTTGCCAAGCCAAATCAAAATGTACGGTTGCTGAACAACTGTCAGTGTGCCAAGATATGCAAATGTTTCCTCCCTCCAAAATAAAGTATATACTGCTTAGTGATTTAACAAAGTGTAGACAATCTTCCTTCTACTTGAGTGTTCTAGTCTGCCATCTTCATCCTCCTTGTTCCATATAAACCAATAAAAAAAATATGCTCCTCACTTACTTTACCTCTTATCCACCAAAACTCCAATAATCATCAGCATCACATAATCTTAATACTTCAATAATACCTCTTACGTCGATACATATAAACCTTATCATCAATATCATTTACCTTACCTCCTGTCCACCAAAACTCCAATAATCATCAACTTCACACAATCTCAATACCTGAATAATACCTCTTCAATACGTCGATACATATAAACCTTATTACCAATATCATTTCACTTCCATAACAACTCTTTCCTCTAGTCAGTTGGTTGGTTGGTTGGTTTTGGGGAAGGAGACCAGACAGCGAGGTCATCGGTCTCATCGGATTAGGGAAGGACGAGGAAGGAAGTCGGCCGTGCCCTTTGAAAGGAACCATCCAGGCATTTGCCTGGAGCGATTTAGGGAAATCACAGAAAACCTAAATCAGGATGGCCGGACGCGGGATTGAACCGTCATCCTCCCGAATGCGAGTCCAGTGTCTAACCACTGCGCCACCCCGCTCGGTTCCAGTCAGTCTCCTCGAACAAGTACAGATAAAATCCTAGTGCAAACTTCAATTCATCATCCCATACAATCCGAAGACACAGTGTCCACACACAACCTCTGTGTAATCCATCTGACCCAACTCTTCTACTCATTATGAATTATAAAATACATTTTGGTTACCTTGTCCATCATTAAATAAAAGAAATGCATACATGACCTCTAATAGCCTTTAGTTTGAATAACTTTCAGTAAGTAAGTACGAGTACGGAGTATTAATGATAGTAATAATTCACAGTGTGTACACCACTTTAAGAATCATGGCAAAACAGAAGCAAACATGTGGAGTATTTCTTGTGTCAAGTGTCACTTACTATTTCAATTGCTCACGAAGAATGCAGTGTAATAACTGTCAATGGTCTAAACCTAGTGTTGGTGTGTCATGTCGTTAGCTTCCTTCCTAGTGACATAAATTTATACAGCTTCCATAAAACCTCCAGCTCATATGACTTGGTTGGTTGGTTTGGGGAAGGAGACCAGACAGCGTGGTCATCGGTCTCATCGGATTAGGGAAGGATGGGGAAGGAAGTCGGCCGTGCCCTTTCAGAGGAACCATCCCGGCATTTGCCTGGAGTGATTTTAGGGAAATCACGGAAAACCTAAATCTGGATGGCCGGACGCGGGATTGAACCGTCGTCCTCCCGAATGCGAGTCCAGTGTCTAACCACTGCGCCACCTCGCTCGGTTCATATGACTTCAATGAAGTTTCTTGTACCAATGTCGTTCGTAGAATTATAGCAATTCGTTTTCTTATCTTAAAAATATAAGACACTGAGCGTAAGCAAAACATGCAATAGCGAGTAAATATACCAGTGGAGAACAGAATGTCAACAAGTGGATGCAGCACAATTCCTACAACGAGGCTCTGCCAAGCGAACAATCTATAATTAATACCATAGTGTGACCTAAACTCCATGTTCGTACACCTTATATCAGCATTTCTATATACCAAATTAAAGAGTAGTTATGACAACAAACAGAAATGTATAAATATGCAATCCATACGCAAGCAGAAATTATGTATCTTACATAATAAACAGGTCATTAGCATCATATCAGCATAAGCAAATAAATGTTCATATGTAATCTTAATAAGTAAACATGAAGGCACAAGAAGATAAATCACAAAGTATAACCTACACATAACCATATCAGCACAATTAATCAGGTGACAATTATAATGTAAATAAATAAGCACAGCAGGCACATAATAAAAAAAATATGTGTCATGAGTGAAAAAAGCAGTGCAGCCAAGCGATGCATAATATACATATAAGTAACAACCCTGTTCATTAATCAATCATTGTCAAAATCAGTTAACACAAAGTATAAATCACGTAATCGCGAGCAGTAAATTACGTCTAAAGTACGTACCTAAGGGGAAATATGTTACCTGAAAAATAAACTCAATTAATAGTTACCTTTTTAGTTTATTAGTTTCTTCTTCGAAATTACATTCTTCCTGAAAATTTCTCGATAGCAAGTCCTCTTAATATCGGACACACACAGAATTTACCTGAAGTTCTTAAATATTTTATACAACCGTATCCTGAAAAATACTGAACGTTAATAACATAATTTATCAAGTAACTATAGCTTTATACTGAATTTATTCGAAGAAATTAGACTGTGTATTTGTTTACGGCTGTCAGTGCATTCGCACTGAGCGCTCGATCAGCTGTAGGTACGCGTGACGTAGGAAGTAATTGTTCGCGGTCAACGACTGCCTTGTGCGCCGCGCAGACTTGACTGTTGCTTTGAGTATGTGCCGCCGCCAGAACACGGCGCGGTATCCTTGTACTCTCCGTGTGTTTACGTATAACTGTTAGTTTCTCAAAAGTATGTCATTCCACAAAAATTTTTCAAAAGTATGTCATTCCACAAAAATTTTAACGTTAGATATATGATGTATTCCCTTAGAGCGTCGAGATTTAAGAGTTTCTACTTCGACAGTGTTATCATGAATAATTTTGCGAACTCTATATGGACCGTTATAAAGCAGAAAAAATTTGCGACACAAGCCTTTTCCTTTGTGAGACAAACGGTGAGACTTAATTAACACCTTTTGACCAACTGACAAGGTTTTTAAACGACCAGGACGTTTAGCTGATTTCTCTCTTCTAGCAGCCGCAGATGCAATATTTTGTAAAGCCAGGTTGACAACTTCAGAATGCCTCAGTTTTCGTGAAGGCGGAAAAGGAACGATTTGAGAAATGCGGTTTGTCGGTGCTTTATATTTTAATATCAATATAGGCGGTAAAGAAGTTGAATCATTAGGGAGTTCATTCAGAATGTTTTGAAAAATATGAAGATACTGATCCCAAGTTCTGTGATTCTGATGACAATAAAGTCGACACAATTTATTGATTTCCTTCATCCATCTCTCTGAAGCGTTAGATTGAGGGTGAAAAAGTGAAATGAAAATTGGTTTAATCTTACGACGCCGTAGAGTACGAAGCCAAATTTTAGAGCGAAACTGTGATCCATTATCTGATATAACCTTATCAACATGTCCCACTTCTTTAAGAAAATGTTTGATGAAAGCATTAGATACTGAACGAGCTGTTGCTTTGCGTAAAGGTGTAAAACACACATATTTTGATGTCAATTCCACTACTACCAAAATGTACGCAGAACCATTAGTAGAACGAACCACTGGACCGAACAAATCGACTGCAGCCATCTCCTTTAGTTTCGCTGGAATGATAGGAAACAACGGTGCTCTGTGAGAAATAGTTGGCGGCTTAGCCTTTTGACATAATTTGCATTTGGCAAGAACAGATCGGCAATAGTTTTCTGCGCTACAACGCCGTTATCTTCTATCTCTTGAAATAAGTGTGCACCTAGGCCTTTGTATGATGAGTCCGTCGCCAAACAAAAATCTTTAGATAAATCCGGATGTGAAAGTAGCGGAGCAGCAACTAAAGCATCACGAAGTTGTTCAAATTCTGATTGAGCTTCCTCATCCCAACACCAATTAGATTTCTTTCCAGATAGTTCACATAAACGAGGTGTGGTCAAATCGTCCAATCTAACAAAGCGTCTAAGAAAATTACAGACGCCAAGGAAACTACGTACATCACGTTTTGTGGTAGGAACAGCATAATTACGAATAGCGTCTAGTTTCTCTGGATCAGGAAGTGTACCTTCTGTAGAAATAATATGACCAAGAAATTTCACCTGAGAACGACCAAATTCAGATTTTTCCAAGTTCACTGTAATGCCAACTCTTGCAAAAATACGTAATAATGAATCCAAAATTTTGTTGTGCTCACTCCAAGAACGTTTAGCAATAAGAATATCGTCAACATATGAAGTAATATTGTCACGAAGATAAACAGGTAAAATTTCGTTTAAACTACGAATGAATGCTGCTGAAGGTACAGTAAGTCCAAACGGTAATTTCCGAAATCTCTTTTGGGTAAATTAGTCATATCCGGTTATTATTTACCGACTCTCTAGATAGATTGATAGTTGAAGAGTTATTTTGATAGATACAAAGAATAGTATAAGAGTAGGCAGCGGTGCAGAAAACTAAAAGGGAAATAGCACCACTACAGCTCGTGGCCCTGTGCATGCTACGGCACATATTCACTTCGTGTAGCGAATCCCCTGAGGACTTTAATAGCCGCACATAAATTCCAGTTTGTGACTTAGTGGCCAATTTGGTGGAAGTGCGTACATAAATTGATCTAACCATGAACATGGATGTATGTCATTCTTACAATTGCGAAAGATCTTAAATTTCCGAACAGTTAAGAAGTGTTTATAGTCAAAGTTTTCTACTCGTGGCGACAAAGACCTACCGCGTCTGTCCCAGTCCGAATGTCGATTATTGTCAAGTTCGCGCGCCTGGCGCTCTCTTGTTGCTTCTCGTAAATGAAATACATTATCATCTTCAAAACCCGCTGCTATCGGTGATTCCAAATTTCTTCTGCTGTCTTTTACAACGATTTCGCTTTCAATATGTTTGACTTGCTTTCGTAATGCCTCAAATTCCCTTTTAACGCGTTCATTAAATTTTCCCTGATTTTCAACATGTTTATTTATGTTCTGGTACTCTTCGGTTTCTGCAAATGGCAATGGAGCTGTATCATCTGAATCTCTGTCCCCATTTAAATTAAAGATTTGTCAATTTATCTGAAATCTCCTCAACTCTTTCCGATAAGTCACCTATTTTTTCTTTCTGTTTATTTACCTCTTCCGTAACTGTCGCGACTCGAGTTTCAGTATTGACACATTTAGTAGTTAATTGTTCATACTGTTGTGTTAAGTTATTTATTCTGTCATTTGGTACGGATTCCTCGATTCTTTCAAATATTTCTTCCTTATCGTGTGCACGTTGTAAATTTAACTCTGAAAATGTTTGTACTATCGCGCGATCTCTTTCTTCCTGTTCTCTATCCTGTTCCTTTTGTCTGATTTCTATTGAAATTAATCTATTACTGTGAGCATTCAAAATTGATTGTACTTCTTCTCTAATTTCTTTCTTTAATTCATCTTTCATGTTTTTGAAACATGTCCCAATTCGTGAGTCTAACCGTGTTTCCATTGTTTCCATCTCTGTTTTAATTGTTCCTATCTCTGTTTTAATTTCAGATTGTAACTGTGATCACAGTGAGTCTAACCGTGTTTCCATTGTTCCCATCTCAGTTTTAATTGTTCCTATTTGTGAGTCTAACCGTGTTTCCAATCGTGATCCCAAATTTAATATAGCACCCATCAACTGCTCCATATTAACTGGTTCGAAATTCTTTTCGCCCCTAACATTTCCCGCAAAACTAACTTCCTTCGGCATAGCCATAAAGCTATCTGTGTTCGATACTATTCCAGAGTCTTCTGTCATTAATCTCGTATTCTGAAAATTTTTTGATTGTGAAAAATTTTGAATTGGTTCCGGACTATTTTCCCGACTTATTAAATTGTTTTCAACTTCATTATTCATCATACTGTTCTCTTGTGTTGGCGAGTTCGCCATGTTAACAATTTCGTCATTCTCACTATTCATCATTTTTGCCTTTTTCATCGATCGCATAATCATTTACAAAATATACAAAACTCGTCACTATACGAAAATTACACACACTGACACTTTATCACCAACAATACCATTCACACGAAATGCTTCCCTCAAACACGATCAACGAACAATTGAAATCTTCATAATTGCACAAACTTGTCAAACCCATATACAAGACAAAAAAATTAAATTCTGCAAAAAATACCATTAGAAGAATGACAATTACCAAATCTACACATGCAATATAGACTACAATAACTAAACTACGAATTACTACAACAATACTACTGTATGCTATTTATACAATCAGAAGAATTCCAAGGGACGATCCGAAGCAGCGATCGCCGCGTGCATGGGGGCTTAATTATATATAGTGATAATATTTTCAATTTTTGATTTAGTAGCTGTCTGTTCGGTTACTCTGTCTCGTAACCGGTGGGCCCTGACTAGTATTACTCCGCAATCTGACTGCATAAAATAACAACCAAGAATGAAAGAAAACTTCCGTTAACACAATTAATTAATTAAGTCCCCAGCAACTATAGAACCTACGAAACAACAAGGCACAAGTGTCGCTGTTCTGTATGTGGAAGTGTGATTCAACGTACACATCTGGCACGGTTCTTCCTCAATAAGACCAGATATTTTAAACACCATTTATACTGAAGTAATTAAAAAAAACCAGAAATACTATAATTGCACATAGAAACCAGAAATACAGTCTAATACAAGAACACGAGCCAGATGCTTTGTTGACTGAACCTGTGACCAAGAGGCATTATTGTTTAAGACATTGAAATAATGAAAAAAAAGGAATTTTTTACCTTCATATATATTGACGAAAAGCACATTACAGCATCCCTAATCCAACAACATCTGGTGTCTAGCCCATCAAAACAATATGACAACATCTGAACAAGCACTCTCCATGGGAACCTCTCAACAACGACTCACCACTGCTACATCTCAACAAGCACTGCCTACTACGACTTCTCGACAAGAACTGCCAGTGGAGGCGGCTGAATAATACTCTTTGGCGCAATCTCTGGCGCTGTGGCTCAGTGTAGCCACCTTTCAATGGCTAATCTGCAAATCACATTTCAGTCCCTGGCAGACGGTTCATCGAACCACCTTCACAATAGTTCTCTATTACTCCAACCTCATACAGCGCAGGGAAAGAACGAACACCTATATCTTTCCATGCGAACTCTGATTTCCCTTATTTTATGATGATGATCGTTTTTCCCTACGTGGTGCACTCAGCCCTTGTGAGGCAAACCGAGGAGCTACTTGACTGAGAAGCAGCGGCTCCGGTCTCGTAAACTGACATACGGCCGAGAGTGCTGTGTGCTGACCACATGACCCTTCATATCCGCATCCAGTGACGCCTGTGGGCTGAGGATGACACTAAGGCCGGTCGGTACCGTTGGGCCTTCCAAGGCCTGTTCGGATGGAGAGTAGTTTTTAGTTTTTACTTGTGTTTTTCGGAGTCTATAAAATATTTTCGCAGTGAGAAAATTCTGCCGCAACGAAGAACGCCTTTGTTTTAATGATGTCCAACCCAAATCCTGCATCATTTCAGTGACACTCCTCCCTATTTCGCGATAATACAAAACTTGTTGCCCTCCTTTGAACTTCCTGGATGTATTCCGCCAATCCTATCTGGTAAGGACCCCTCACAGCGCAGCAGTATTCTAAAAGAGGACTGACAAGCATAGTGTAGGCAATCTCTTCAGTAGATCTGTTACATTTTCTACGTGTTCTGCTGCCAGTAAAACGCAGTCTTTGCTTAGACTTCCCAACAAAATTTTATATGTCTTCCTTTCAATTTTAGTTTCTCATAATTGTAATTCCTAGGTATTTAGTTGAATTTACGGCCTTTAGATTTGACTGCTTTTTAGTGTAACTGAAGTTTATCGGATTCCTTTTAGCACTCATGTGGACGAACTCACATTTTTCTTTATTTTGGGGTCAAATGGCAATTTTTGCACCTTACAGATATCTTTTCTAAATCGTTTTGCAATTTATTTTGATCTTGTGATGACTTTACTTGTCGATAAACGACAGCATCATCAGCTTAAGCCGGGAAGACATGATACGATCAGGGAAATAAAGGGGAAGACATTGAACACAAACATCAGCTAAACACTTAGCGGTTGTGCGTGTGGCAACGAGAGTGGGACCAAAGATAGAAAGATCGTAGGGTGTACACCGTTTTTTTTTTTTTTTCCACTTCGCGACTTTTCATGGTCCATACCCAGAGCACCTACAGCGTATCTCACTTTCTGCGGACGGCAACTGCCAATGCAGTGAATGTGGATCCCCTGAACATACGGTGATGTATTGAGAGCGGTACTCAAACTCACGACGGAGCGTAACACGAGTCACAGGTGAAACACTACAACACACACTCAGGCACTCACACAAATGGGACAACTAAACGAACTAACAGGTCACATGTACAGGACACACCATAATAAACAAAAGAGACCTAAAGGCATGGTAGCCAACTTCAATTCAGGTGAGGACTCCAGCACTACAGACTCCTCCAAAATAGATGCAGAGGACATAACACACGAAGGAGAACATGAAGACACCCATATGTAGGAACAGTGAACGTAAATTAAACCAGAGAGGCGTATGTTATCATATAGTCGTGACTGGTTTTTGTGGTAGACACAAAGATTTATTGCCGGTCGTTGTGGCCGAGCGGTTCTAGGTGCTTCAGTCTGTAACCACGCGACCACTACGGTCGCAGGTTCGAATTCTGCCTCGGGCATGGATGTGTGTGATGTACTTAGGTTAGTTAGGTTTAAGTGGTTCTAAGTTGTTGAGGACTGATGACCTCAGCTGTTAAGTCCCATAGTGCTCAGAGCCACTTGAACCATTTGAACAAAGATTTATTAAGATACAGCGCAAGACAGAATAAGAGTAAACGCACGATGAAACACGTGCAGAGACACAATACACGGCATACCCAACTCATATCAGTAGTAATCGTTTATCACATAGCATACAGACACGATGTAGAACGTGTAACATAGTGTGGCCAGTTACTGTACCAGGCGCCACGGTAAACCTTGTAACCTCCCCCTTACTTATCAACCTTAATGACAGTGAAAAATTAAACCGCGTGTACCTAATGGAAATTTGGGAAAGCAATCGTCACCGAAGTTAATCTGTCGGTAAAGAGGGAGGAAAGGGTTACATCTAAATGAAAGGAAAAATGCAAATGAAACTGGTGGAAATTAATTTTGAAAAGGGGTAAAGTGAATAAAGAAAGTAAATGTGCGGTCGTTACGTTAACAATTAACTAGCGGTAATTAGATATTTGAGATTTGGGGGAAATTACGGTCGCCAGTCCTAAGGACAATTACTATAGTAACTGAAAAAGAAAGGTTATTAGACATATAATTAGCACTAGAAGCGTGGCAACTGAAGGTTGACACGTGTAGTGTGAAAACTGAAAGTTTATCAGAAGTAATAAATTTCGCTACACTCTGACTTAATTTAGCAAAAGAATTAATAAAACCGGAAAATCGAAAGTTAATTTAGTGACTGAAGTTAATAGTGAGCTTTCTTTCTGAAGCACATCGGAATTCAGTAAAATACGGTTAGTCTTGGACTACTTCAACAATCATTTCAAAAGCAACTTGACTCTACGCAATTTAGAAATAAGAGATTTAACTTTGAACTTGAATTAAATGATTCTGAACGATTAACAATAGAAAAATTTTGTACGTGCCAAGCTGAGCTGCAGTCACAGGTAAGCTAAAATATGCTAACAAAACTCGCACTCTTAATTTGTGCTCGTGTAATCTAAATATTGTAGCCAGCTATAAATACTTTAACTGAACTTTGAAATTAAAGCAGTGAAATTGAATTATATTATTTTAATGCTGGCGTTTGAATTTCAACGACACTCGGGTTCATTTCGGAAAAGGAAGGGACCCTGCTTGGCAATGCAATTGGGACAATGAGCAACAAAGGTTCATGCTAAGTTGCTGTAATTTTGTGATTTGAACAGTTTGAAAAGCTGAGGTCTGCCATACAGATCTGAAACTTTACGTGCTTTTAGTCTTCCTTGTTGGTTGACTGAAGGTTTGAAGTCGCCGATCGAGGAGGTGGCGACAGTCACTCATTGTCGGCCGCCGCTGTTGCAGAAGCTGGATGCTGGCGCGCCTTCTTCTCGACACGGTCACCAGGCGAAACGGGCTCTTGATGTGTGCCAGCTAATGCTTCCCGTCCGCGACACCATGTCAGAAACTATCATCGCAAGTCGAGCGCAATTACATGCTGCCAAACCCCGAAAGCGCGGCAACTCGCGGGAGCTTCACACAACACACCTGCTCAATCGCACTACTCCAACCAGACTCTCTCTGCTCATCCCGCGCTCCACGCGGCAGAATTAACACTACCAAAGATCCTACACACTTTCGTTCTTCACACGACCTATCGATGTATTCGTTCGATAGCATAGTTTTCCCTAGGCAAGACCCAGCGTAAAATACAAATAATATTTACAAAACAAACCAATTATACATCGACATAAATGCATATATATATATATATATATATATATATATATATATATATATATATACAAATATTAAAACAATTACAATATATAAAGACACAGAAATGTTATATCTTCAGGTAACAAAATAAGGAAAAAATTTTGGTACAATAGATGGAAATAGGAGGATATGCATTTCCGGCGTTACAACCTATAAATAACCCAGAATTAAGTAGTCTAGAATATCAACATACCTTAGCAAGTAACGTTGGGAGACACACAGGGATGTGGCGCACGAGGTCACATTCAGAGACCTCGTCCCTGGGCAGAGCAGGTGAAGGAACCTCTACTACTCAGTCTATCTTATCCTATTTTATTTTAACCATATTTCGCAGCTTCGAACGTGACTGTATTCAATACACTGGAGGTATGCATTAAAAAACGCCTTCAGTCACAACTTTTCGTGCTTTATTAAGTACTCGACGCATTTAGGACACTATGGGTCCATTATCAGGTGCAATTTGTCTTAATAAGTGCTTTATGTTTTCTCTTGAATGAAGTGAAATGCATAGTCCTGTCACGAAAAGGTTTGCTATTAGGTTATGAATTTCGTAAGTCAAACGCGGGAAGTATGTGCGAAGTGGAAAACATGAACGGTGTAAACTTAACACGGAATGCAAGAACAGCATTTTGAACATTTTAGCAGCAGCAAACATTTTCTTCCCATCATTTTCATACATTCACTTCATTTAAGAGGCACATTTGCATACACTTGTTTGTAAACACTTCAGAGATGTTTTTCTACATGGTGTAGTCAAAGATGAATTTATTCTTATTGCTGAAGATGTAATTACTAAACAATTGACGTATGCACGAAATAACTTTCAACAGGTCTTTAAAATTACTGAAATAACTGTGGCTTGCGAAGTCTGTTTGTTGATTTAACACAGATTCTGGGTTTTTGATTTTGTGGAGGTGTATCTCCAGTTGTTCTAACAGATTTAGGGTCTTCATTTTATAGTACTCTCAGTGACAGACTGTTGATGACGTGTTTCGTTTGCAACATATGTTGTGCAGTGACTCATTTTTCGAAGCGGTTGAGGCTGAAAGCATTTACGTGTTATTGAAAACGGGTTTTGAAGTTTCTGCCTGTTTTGCCTACATAGAAGGCAGGACAACCAGGGCATGATACTCTGTACACTCCACTGTTGTTGTATGTTTGCATATTTGATTTTATGTTATGGATGAGTAAGTTTCCTAACTTATTATTAGTTGAGAATGCGACTGTTACAATTGATTTTTTTTTGTTTTGGAAAGGTTAGCGATTTTTTGTGATATGGTACCCAGGTATGGGTATCTTTTCATGATAGCAATATGCATTTCACTTCATTCAAGAGAAAAAATGAAGCATGTATTAAGAAAAATTATACCCTATGATGGGCGCACAGGGTCTGAAATCCATAATGCACTTAATAAAATACAGTAAGTTGTGACTGAAGACGTTCTTTAAGTCTTACCTCTCGTCTACCCTATTCTCTTTTATCGCCCTTCTTAAAGCAAAATTTTGTCTTTATAATTTCCTATTTCGAGTATGATGTACAATGGTTTTCTATGTGTAACACGCTGGAGTTTATAACAGGAAAGAGGACAAAATATCTCCGCTGGGCCCCACCACCGCGAGATGTTGCATGGGCAACGGAGTCCGCGGCCTCAGCCATGGAGGGTGCACGTTGCAGCCCGTCGCTCTCGGCTAAGTGGACTGAGTGGAGCGCTACAGACCCACACAAAACTTATTACGTGGCGGGCCCTAGTAGTCCAAATGCAGCACGAATACAAGAGAAAGAAAAAACTAAAAATAGTACGTGGCGTCGCTATCCACAGCGTCATCGCCGTGCATCAGGGAGAGAGCTTGTGGTTCCAGCAGCCGGGCTGACGGGAGGAGGCAGTACGGCAACTTCTGTCTGCTTCTGCCGCTACAGAACTAACTGACAAAGCATTGTGAAGTCAGCAGCGAAGAGCTATCTTAGCTCGTGAGGCTTGATAATGGTAATAGCAATAATAGTAATAATAATAATAATAGCCTTAATTTAACATGTTTCGCACATACTTGTTCATATATTTCTTATGTGCCTGTAGCGAGATTTCTCCACAGCTACACCTGAATCCTGAGAAAACGATCTGGTTCTCTGTTTAAAATCTTAACACTTGAAGGTTTTTATTGTGTTTCAGTCATAAACGAATTAATTGTCCTGTAACTGCTATTACGACTTACACGTGTAACAAATATCTTTCCAGAATTTCGTATTTACTGAAGGTATTGGCGATTGTGAATAATAACCTAACTTGTAACTGTGGAAGCTGTGGATAGGTAGTTAGAGCTTCTTCGAAAATGTAAATGCGTTTTGGAAACACACACACACACATATATATATATATATATATATATATATATATATATATATATATATATATATAGGGTGGTCCATTGATAGTGACCGGGCCATTTACCTCACGAAATAAGCATCAAACGAAATTCGTTTAGCTTGAAGGGGGAAACCAGATGGCGCTATCGTCGGCCCGCTAGATGGCGCTGCCATAGGTCAAACGGATATCAACTCCGTTTTTTTAAATAGGAACCCCCATTTTTTATTACATATTCGTGTAGTACGTAAAGAAATATGAATGTTTTAGTTGGACCACTTTTTTCGCTTTGTGATAGATTGCGCTGTAATAGTCACAAGCATATGGCTCACAATTTTAGACGAGCAGTTGGTAACAGGTAGGTCCATTGGTCCATTGATCGTGACCGTTCCAAATATCTCACGAAATAAGCGTCAAACGAAAAACTATATATATATATATATATATATATATATATATATATATATATATATAGTGGGCAAGTCCATCAGCATGCTCTATTCCTAACTAATTCGTTCTTTAAACATGTTCCAGATAAAATTATATCAGAATTAAAATCACCTAAAAATACTTCTGTGCAAGACAGTTGAGGTTTCGTACCCACTTATTGCCTGTTGGGTTTCGTCTCATGATCTTCGACCAACGTTTATTTGAGGATTTTTCCAAGGTGTCTCCAGCATAGATGACCGGCATTGTCAAAGATTCATCTATCAGACCGATACGAGCAACAGAGGATGAATCGTTGAGAGTAACAGCCACTGGTGCTGAAGAATAATGAGAAAAGTGGTCAAATAAACGTCGGTCGAAGATCCCAAAACAAAATCTAACAAGAAATTCTGCAAATATTTCAATACCTAAAAAGGGTAACTCCCCATCGCACCCTCCTCAAATTTGATGGTAAGGGGGTCCAATGAACAACCCGTCAAAAACTGAACACAGGTCAAGCATGAAAACAGGAAGGTGTACTGAACTGTAAAAAAAAAGCAACATAGAAACAGTGAGCGGTCCAAGGACAAAAAGCATAACATAGAGCAGACTCAATGCCGGCACGGTAGCTCAGCGTGTACAGTCAGAGAGCTTGCTGGTCTCTATAATAAATAAAAATGAGTGAAGAGGTCTCCAACGAACTTCAACGGATGTCACGTGACGTCCGCTACGATCAAATACAACGAACAATAATGAACAAAACGCGAAAAAAAAGTGGCCATGGTGTTGGTCTACCAAGCAGGCGAGCCGAATTCAAGCCTCCATCGTGCCAATATTTTTTCCCTCTGTATTCAAGTTTGTGTCTGTGTCGTGGTGTAACGTCCTTTTCCAACAGCGAAGTGTAAGGTAGGGGTCTATAATGACCGTGGATTCTACACAAGTACTCTATTAGGAGTAGAATAGAAGTGTCTTTCGAATGGGAACCGCAAACGTTTGATGATAAAGCGACAAGTCAACCAAATCCTTCACCGATAAACACGTATTGTGTGTCATACACGGCTTTAGTGACATTACGTGTGTCATATGATACAAAATCTCTTATCGACGCACCTAATTTGTACGACTGGTAAGTGAGTCAAATATGCCTCCTTGCCCTATACAGGTGTTCGTATGAATGTGAATTGTGATCACACGCAAAGAAATGATGAAAAGATATTAGTTTGTCACATAAGCTGTAAGCTACAAAAAATGAACGCAACGGTTTCACAATCACACAGTTTCTCTGTGCTCTGTCATAACATATGTTTTTAACGTTTTGGAGTTGCGTTCCGTTCCGGATGTCTTGACTCTTGAATTCCTTTATTGTAACATAGTTCAGACGCGTTTATTTGTTGTTCTCACTTCTGTGAGAGGTCTGTGTGGCATCTCACCTGCTCTCACTATTCATCATATTTACTTGCGAAGATGACGTATTCTTACCGCATGATCATATTCTATAACCAACGTATAGTATGAAAACTGCCAAGACTACAAAAAGAGAACAATATTTCACTGACCGGACGGACAGGTCATAAAGTTGTTTAAAAAAAAAATGGCACTGAGTAGATTTCAACACGCCTCTCCCGCGAGGCAGTCCAACACCGTAAGCATTTAACCACGACGCCATTTCGTAACCGCGTTGCTCTGTAGTGAACTTCTTTTTCTTTGACTGATCCCTGTTTCCATTTTGCTTTTTTTCACAGTTCAGTACACTTTCTTCCTGTTTTCATGCTTTATCTGTGTTCAGTTTTTGACGGGCTACCCACTGGGCCATCTTACCACTAAATCTGAGAGGGGTGCAATGTGGAGTTTCCCTTGTAAGAAATAATACTATGTTTTTTCAGTTTTTCTCTTGTCTTGGAGACACACACAAAATTGTTGTGCATATTTTAGCGCTTATTAGCTAAAAACACATTTATTAGACATAACATTAACTTTTGAAATAGTGTTCCTTGTAATTTTACCAAATGATAGAAACATCCACTCCTTTCCGTGTCACACTACATACGAGTATTGCTATAGTTGATGGGGAATGCTGCTACTATCAGTAAAGTAAGCAGATGAACGGACTAAAAACACTGGTTTCTCTCTACTTCACGCTGAAAAATGTCGACGTAACGTCATCAAAATTGCTGACAATCAATTATTCTGATTTTGTTTCCAGATCTTTGCTGCCTCGCAAACTGCGGAGGATCTCATCACCGGAGCAGCCGAAATGGAATATTTTTGCGACTAACATGATAAATTAGCTCACCGATTGGACTGGACTCGTAGTCCGATGGAAATGCAATTGTCCTCGCGTCCGTGCGAAGCGCGGTAACGCTCTGTAACTTATTGCGTTCCCGAACAGTGCTAACAGTCAGTTCTTTGGTCGGTTAATTCTCTCTTTCTAGGCACTCAGGTAACTTTAATAAATCGTACTACATTGCATCTGCGAAAATGATCTTGTGATCTGTTTGGGAGCGTCCACGTTGCACCAAACTTGTGAGTACGCATTACATTCAAGGATAGTACGCGAACCATTTTTGGTAACCATCTGTGGGGACCAAATTTGTCTAATTGTAGCGTCACGATCATTCCGCGAGACGCGTATCTTAGGAAATACTACGTTCGTTGAGTGGTTTTGAAACGGGGGCTGTCTCTTTGTTTTGTAACTCAGGCTCTCTGCAGTGCATTACGTCTAACGTTTAATGACTCGTGCAGCAGGCTCTTGAATTTCTTATTCTTTTTTTATACAGCAGTTCTACAGTTGCTCTTTAGTTTTTTGTTTATAGAGGTTTCTTTGCTCGCGGTTTCGGGATCGCAGCCCCTTTCTCGTTCAAACCAGTCAAGCTGACAGACTGCAATGTGGCATCGTCACTGCCCACAGACTAAGACTGCATAACATAATCGTATGAAGAAACTGAGATTACATACGAAATTCGTATGCGATGTGCATTCCTAACGGCTAAACTCACTCACCCAAACCCCAGTAGCGGGTCGCCTATCTAAAGGATTCCAGGGGCAGCAAAATTTTGATTTTCAGTATTTGATTTAATTATTGACTGAAGTTAAAACTTTAAAATGCCGTCAGAATCTAGTCATAAGGGCTATAATGTTCGTTAAAGATACAAAACAATTTAAGTTAGAAACTGTGTGTATGACCTGCGGCAGCATGATTCAAGTCGCAAAACTTATCCGTATACACATTTACTATTTGAGAATGAGAGCAAATCGAGACTTCCAGAAAATTTTACACATAATTTCAAACCATGCAGAAAGTTATTCTAGCTGACATACTCCACTAAAAAAGGAAGTTTGTCGCTTACTGCACTTTCACTGTTCACGCAGTAAATCGTCAGCAACAGGCATGACGGTTTTATTTATTACTTCTTTATTACCTGCTATATTCGTGATGCATACTTCAGACAGTATCCACAAATACGTCTGAGTGTACTGGCAAAATTTTATCATTGTACGACTCATATTTTAGGAGAAATAACGTCATAAACATTGAGACGCGTGAAAATCCAGTTCTGTTTAAAACGGAGTGCAAATTACACTGATTATACTCGTCTAGCGAACAATTCGAATCTAATGAAATCGACGTAATTTGGTTTCTGTATTTTCTACCGTAAAGGCATTATATGATTCACGTCAAATATTTGACACAAGAACTAGTCTGTGAAGCGTACATGGGAGTTCGATTCTTTAAGGAACTACTAACTGTGGACAGCGTGAATGCCTCGACTGACAAGAGAATGTGAGCTACAGATCGGAGCTGCGATCCCGAAATTACCAGAAAAGAAACAAATGTAAAGGAAAATAGAAAGCGATTTCGGAATCGCTATTTACCGATACAAAAAATTATACGCTTAAATTAATGGAGAAGATCATGGAGTTCATTGAACATGTATGTGAGGTCGTCGCGCTGACTAAAAAACTTCGTGACGAATCTTGCAGCTCTTCCTTTAAAAATTTATTTCGGCATGCTAACTTGGCGCAGATCTCGACAAACAGAACTTAGGGTGTGTGTGATCATTTTTGTGGTGTCACCGCCAGACACCACACTTGCTAGGTGGTAGCTTAAATCGGCCGCGGTCCATTAGTACATGTCGGACCCGCGTGTCGCCACTGTCAGGATCGCAGACCGAGCGCCGCCACAAGGCAGGTCTCGAGAGACTGACTAGCACTCGCCCCAGTTGTACGGCGACGTTGCTAGCGACTACACTGACGAAGCCTTTCTCTCATTTGCCGAGAGACAGTTAGAATAGCCTTCAGCTAAGTTAATGGCTACGACCTAGCAAGGCGCCATTTGTACCATTGCATGTATCTCAAGATAGTCTCACTTGTATCATCAAGAATGCTGTATACCAAAGGACGATATAAAAGTTAAGTGTTCTAGTAGCTACGTTCTTTTCTTTATCACATTCATTACAATCCTGTTCCAGACTTCGCGCCAGTCGGCGTGTGTGTACGTGTGCCCTCTCGGCTACCCGTCACTGTGGACTGGCTGCCTTGTCAGTCCACTACAATTTTAGTTACTGAATTAAATTTCCCTAGTGTTCTTAGAATAAATTCCTTCATAAATTGTGGGCGTGAAGTATCTATCAAGGAGGAGGAGGAGATTAGTGTTTAACGTCCCGTCGACAACGAGGTCATTAGAGACGGAGCGCAAGCTCGGGTGAGGGAAGGATGGGGAAGGAAATCGGCCGTGCCCTTTCAAAGGAACCATCCCGGCATTTGCCTGAAGCGATTTAGGGAAATCACGGAAAACCTAAATCAGGATGGCCGGAGACGGGATTGAACCGCCGTCCTCCCGAATGCGAGTCCAGTGTGCTAACCACTGCGCCACCTCGCTCGGTGTGTATCTATCAAAGCGCCACACTCGCTGTGGGTGAAGTGAATTCTTATAGGGAAATATCACAAATTCTGAGCTGAGAAAATGCATCCCAAAACTAGAAGTTTTATATCATCAATGACAGTACGTACAAATGTGCTGCAGATTCGTTGAAGGCTCAAAGAAGTAAAGAAACAGCATATTTTTCAAAATATGGAATACTATAGGCAAAGATAGGTAGTTCTCGATCGAACAGTGTTTATAAGGATGGCCAAGGTTTATGCATGTTATCAACCACCATTTTTTCGAACAAGAGACCTTCGTAGCGAGGAGGAGACACCGCGACGAGGCAGAAGTGAAGCGAATATGAAATTCAACATATCAGTAAGGTAGCACTTATTTATGTACTTATAAATTTACACGTCAATGTATTTCAAATGTAAAATAAAACGAACATCGACTGTTTTTCATTCTTGCTTATTTCATGTATGTTTTGGCTATACAACATACCATACAAAATATGAGAAAAGTTACCTATTAAACTCTCGCTTAACAGAGTTCTCAGGTCTGTGTTAAAGTATATATTTTCCACATACTGACAAAAATATTTTAATTGAAAACCTTTTGAAAGAGGCCCTACAGTCATAAGATATGTGAAACCCGTAGAAAAGCACAGGTTTGACAATACTAACCATGAAACAAATTCAAAGCACTTGGTCTGAAAAATGCGATAGTTAACTCTAAATTGGGACTCAGGATCGAACGATAAAGAACATTTAGATCAATTCGATACGTATCGACTCTTCGACTTGTGTTAAGATACTTTGAGAGAATATCATCTTAGAGAGGATATATTGAAATTTCTGAATTAAATACGACTTCTTTAGCCGAAGCACCATGTCACGAAGTTTTTTATCCGTATTCCATGGGCTTATCAAGCTCTGTGGAAGGATGAAGCTATTTGGCACTTGAAAATACATGTGTTCCATGTTTAATCTGAATTATGACCGTAAGTATAGTACAAACAATCCTTTCGGAGGAATATCCGCAACTAAGTATTATGCCACAGCCTGAAAATACCGCTACAGTTGTATGGTTCTTAGAACACGATCGGTTTCGGGCTCTTAACGCCCATAATTAGGTGCTACAACTTCGTGCTGTGACCCCGAGCGCCGCGGTGGACAAGCATAGGACGCGGTGTATTACCAGCGAGTGTAGAGCACGAAGTTATAACACCTGACAATGTGCGTATAAGAGCCCGAAACCGGTCATGTTATAAATAAAAGAACTTAGCAACTGTATCGGTGTTTTCAACCTCTGTTATCAGTGAGTACCTTGTACCACCACTAGTCATTTCCTTTCACGTTCTACTGCAAACGTAGAGTGTGAGAAACGAATGTCTTTATGCATCCGTAAGAACCCTAATTTCTCTTATCTTGTCTCTATGGTCCTTACGCGACATGTAGGTTGGTTCGTTCTGCGGTCAGCCGTACATACCGGCTGGTTAAAGTTTCTCAATAGTTTTTTTATGCCCGGGGACTGGGTGTTTGTGTTGTCCTAATCATTTCATCATCATCATCATCATCACATCATCATCATTCGTGACAGTGGCTACATTGGTCTGTGAAGAAAAACTGGACTGTGAAAAAATAGGGACTTGTACGGGCTCTGATGACAATGCAGTTGAGCGCCCCACAAACCAAACGTCACTATCATCCCTGCAGGGATTCGAGTTCACGGAGTTTTCCATAATACTCACGTGTTAATCAAACCTACGGTTACAAATTTAGCACCACACCTCTGAAGTGCTTCGATATCTTCTTTAACCCGACGTGATGGGGATCTTAAACACCTGAGCAGTACTCGAGAAAGGGCCACACAAGTGTTCTATATGTAGTGTCCTCTAGAGGCGAGCTACATTTACCCAGAATTCTCCCAATAAACCGAAGTTGACCATCTGCCTTCCCTACTACTCGCTTTACGTGGTTGTTCCATCTCATATCGCTCTGCAACGTTAGTCTAGATATTTAATAGCCGTGATCACTAATATTGCAGTCGGCAGTCGATCATTAGAGTCTTATTTTTCCCATTCATCTACATTTACTTACATTTTTCTACATTTGGAATTAGCTGCCATTCATTAGGTCTAATATAATTCTGTCCGTCACCCTGTAAGCTCCTACAGTCATAAACTCCTACAGTCAACAAAGACACTTTTCCCTACACTAAAGCGTCATCATCAAAAAATCGCAAAATACTGCTCAGACTATTCGTCAAATTGTTTATGCATGTCTAATCATGATTTTGAAACCAAAACACCGTATTTTGACTTCAGAAAACTTCATGTACATTCTGTATATTAGGTTGTCGATTCTGATGTTCTGCGTGTGACTTTCCTAAAAGCGAGATATCATTTATGGAACGTGACTCATGTTTTGTCGTTTTATTCACCATTGATCTAAATCAGTCTTCTGGATCAAAATGAACTCATCGTTTTACTGCAACGTGAAGTGGAAGGAACAGAATAAAATATTAAATGGATACCTATATCAATTTGTTCAAATCCCAAAAATTACCAGTAACAAAATAATACTGTCATAAAACAGACTGGAGTTGGATGACCAGTTGCTTGAGATACATTCTTCACAGGCTCGTGTAAATAGCGTTACCTACCTCACTGCACCTAGTTACTAAACTGGTAGTTGTAAAAGTATTGATTGAGAAAGATGATAAGATCATGCGGCATTACAACAGACATTAATCACAAAAATAGAAATAGAAGCAGTATGTGCAAACTGTGCATGAGTGTTTCCAGCAGTCTGGAACATATAACAACAGACTGTACCAAAGAGTAAAAATGTTTAAAATAATACTTGTTCTCATTATTTTTGCCTCACAAATGTCGCAACTATAGCTTTTGGATTGTTATATTAAAGATGATATCGCAATGATAATTAAGTTGAAAGTACTTGTCTGGAAGTACTAGTTATTGGCCCATTCTTTTTAGGCAAAAGTGGATAAGAATCTTTTCTTGTTTTTCTAAACCAGGGGATGAAGGGCAACTCTTCGCGTATTGAGTCCACACAATACAAAATAAATTTTTTGTGGAATGGAACTAAGGGTAGAAAAATGAAACAATCAAACCCTAAAAATAAGAAGCGAAATACTGGAACTCAGGTATTAACTGTGGCACAGTCCTATTTGTACCAATACAAAGAAGAAAAAGGTAACAACAGCCAAATGGGCGAAAATGAATAGTTCTAGCCATGCAGAAGAGAAATTTACAGTGAGGGAATGGAATAACAGAGGAGGTGAGGACTGAAATGGAAAGTGGAGTGCCTCGCAAAACCCGCTGTACCTAATAGAAAAAATAAATATTTTTTAAATTATTTGTTCTTTTTCTAAGCGTTCTTGTATCATACATCTGAATAAGATGAAACTTTGGTGAGCTGTGTGGCGACCGTCTCTGAATTAGTACAACCATACACCAACCAACCCACTTGGAATGGGAGTGGGGTTGGGGTAGAGAAACCAAGTTAACGTAAAAGTATTCGGTAACGATCGATTTTAGACATCTCCAGCACTAGCGGAGGAGGCGGGTATGAGAAGGATTGACATGTTAAAATGTTTAACAACAACCAGTTGGTACCTCATTCCTGTGCTTAGTTCACTTCGAATACTCGTGTTTTTCAGTACGCCCATCAGGTCCCGATAATGGGCACTGCAGGAAGCCAAAATTCCGTATTTGTCAGCCTGTTTTGGGCCAAAGATTTTGCCACACCTCTGAATACCACACTTATGTTCAACTCTCTGGATTCATATGGCGTAAAATAGCAGAGAACCAGACCGTTTTCTCAGGATTTAGGTGCAGCTGTGGAGAAAGCTCGCTACAAGCTCATAAGAAATGTATGAACAAGTATGTGCGAAATATATTAAATTATTGCTATTATTATTATTATTATTATTATTATTATTACCATTAGCAAGCCTCACAAACTAAGATAGCTCTTCGCTACTGACTTCACAATGCTTTGTCAGTTAGTTCTGTTTTGGCATTTAACTTTACGGTTCACCACATGTAAGATGTTCATAATTTTTTTTAAACAGTTTTGGAAAAAGCAGCTATCTGATTAGATAATTTGAAATAATTATCAGTCTCGATCTTGACCGAGACTGATTAATATTGCAGATCATATGATTTTCATATCTTCTCTGATGTTCTTGAAGTAGCGTAGTTTTGGTCTTCTAAGAGGACTTCTTCGTTGAACTTGATAGATTTTCCTTTCTTCTTGAGCGTGCCCAATTCAACTAAGTTTTCTAGTTTTAATTTTGCGTATGGTATCTGATTCTCCCTATAGATGATACATTTATTTGTTTTTCTTCATTTCATTGTGTTTTTGTCTTCAATCCCGCCAAATATCGACCTCAAAATTTTCGTTTCACAGTTTTTTAAGTTTGTTCTTTTGATTTTGTGAACGTTCACTTCTCACAAGCGTACGTCAAAACTGATATGTTTTATATATGCGATTCTTTGAAGTTCTTTAAGTATGTTAGCTTTTTAATAAGTCCAGTAACGCAAAATAGCACGTTTTCGGTTTTTTAGTCTTTAGTTTATTTCCTCTTTGACATAGTTGTCTGTAGTTAGCAAGGATCCAGGGTAAGAGGACTGAATTACCGTTTCGATTTTCTCTGCACCAATGCTAAAGGTATTATCTGCTTTAGTCTGCCATAAGACAATGAAGTATTACATATTACTGGTATTGATTTCTAGCGCAGTATCAGTAAGATTTTGTACGATATTGTGGTAAGTGATTTAATTTCTTTTTCATTTTCTCCTAAGGGGTTAAGATATCATCAGCGTATGTTAGTACGTTAAAACTGTGCCCCAGTTTTGTTCTCAGTTGTGACGATCTTATTTTCCTGGTGATATGGTCCACTACGAGGTTGAAAAGTGATGGTGACACGTCATCTCCTTGTTTGACTCCGGAAATAAGATGCAACATTTCCTGGAGACTACTTTGATTTTAACTTTTGAAATCTGAGTTCTGAAAGCTCGTTTTACCATCTGTACGTCCTCCTCCACACCTGGGAGTTAAGTGCAGCTGAATGCCATATGAAGGGTCTGGCTTCGATTCCTGGTTGAGTTGGGGATTTTCCTCCACTCAGGAACTGGGTGTTCTATTGTCTTCGTTATCTTTTCATGTTCATCAACATGCAAGAGTCGCCGAAGTGGCGTCAACTAGAAGACTTGCCTCAGGCAGTGGAGCTCCTCGTAGATGGGACACCAGGCCTAGCCATACGCATTGTCATTATCATTATCAATTGTATTAATTTTTCTGGTATTCCAAACTCTTTTGTGGTCGCCCAGACATACACTCCTGGAAATGGAAAAAAGAACACATTGACACCGGTGTGTCAGACTCACCATACTTGCTCCGGACACTGCGAGAGGGCTGTACAAGCAATGATCACACGCACGGCACAGCGGACACACCAGGAACCGCGGTGTTGGCCGTCGAATGGCGCTAGCTGCGCAGCATTTGTGCACCGCCGCCGTCAGTGTCAGCCAGTTTGCCGTGGCATACGGAGCTCCATCGCAGTCTTTAACACTGGTAGCATGCCGCGACAGCGTGGACGTGAACCGTATGTGCAGTTGACGGACTTTGAGCGAGGGCGTATAGTGGGCATGCGGGAGGCCGGGTGGACGTACCGCCGAATTGCTCAACACGTGGGGCGTGAGGTCTCCACAGTACATCGATGTTGTCGCCAGTGGTCGGCGGAAGGTGCACGTGCCCGTCGACCTGGGACCGGACCGCAGCGATGCACGGATGCACGCCAAGACCGTAGGATCCTACGCAGTGCCGTAGGGGACCGCACCGCCACTTCCCAGCAAATTAGGGACACTGTTGCTCCTGGGGTATCGGCGAGGACCATTCGCAACCGTCTCCATGAAGCTGGGCTACGGTCCCGCACACCGTTAGGCCGTCTTCCGCTCACGCCCCAACATCGTGCAGCCCGCCTCCAGTGGTGTCGCGACAGGCGTGAATGGAGGGACGAATGGAGACGTGTCGTCTTCAGCGATGAGAGTCGCTTCTGCCTTGGTGCCAATGATGGTCGTATGCGTGTTTGGCGCCGTGCAGGTGAGCGCCACAATCAGGACTGCATACGACCGAGGCACACAGGGCCAACACCCGGCATCATGGTGTGGGGAGCGATCTCCTACACTGGCCGTACACCACTGGTGATCGTCGAGGGGACACTGAATAGTGCACGGTACATCAAACCGTCATCGAACCCATCGTTCTACCATTCCTAGACCGGCAAGGGAACTTGCTGTTCCAACAGGACAATGCACGTCCGCATGTATCCCGTGCCACCCAACGTGCTCTAGAAGGTGTAAGTCAACTACCCTGGCCAGCAAGATCTCCGGATCTGTCCCCCATTGAGCATGTTTGGGACTGGATGAAGCGTCGTCTCACGCGGTCTGCACGTCCAGCACGAACGCTGGTCCAACTGAGGCGCCAGGTGGAAATGGCATGGCAAGCCGTTCCACAGGACTACATCCAGCATCTCTACGATCGTCTCCATGGGAGAATAGCAGCCTGCATTGCTGCGAAAGGTGTATATACACTGTACTAGTGCCGACATTGTGCATGCTCTGTTGCCTGTGTCTATGTGCCTGTGGTTCTGTCAGTGTGATCATGTGATGTATCTGACCCCAGGAATGTGTCAATAAAGTTTCCCCTTCCTGGGACAATGAATTCACGGTGTTCTTATTTCAATTTCCAGGAGTGTAGTTTCTACTCTCCTGAAACTTGCACCGAAATGGGAAGTTCTATTGATGTGCCGTTTTCACAGAATGGATTGGTGTCAGGGGCTCGTATTGTCAGCCTCCAATAAACAGTTTGTAACAATACTTAGCTGGTGTATTATGGAACAACACCTATTAACAGATTAAAAGTAAGGTAAATTAGAATGTCAGTTGTTGCAGGATTCTTGTACGAGTCGTTTACGAGATACCGTATTTTTAAAAGTTCCCACACAAGCACTTGCACAATACTTGTGGTAACACACACTAAAGAACGACCCAAGTACATACACTGGTTATGTGGATTCTGACCAATAACGAGACAACTGGCCGTCAATGGTTGTGATCAAAATGGCCACCCCTAGCGGCAATACACGCTTCCAGTCTGGTATGGAACGACAGCTGCAAAGGTGCTTGCATTTCAGCTAAGATATACGAGCAGGCTGAAGTAATACGTCGTTGCATATCATCGGGTGCAGTTGGTATTTCTTCGAAGACAGCGTCTTTCAGCTTCCCCCCACAGAAAGAAGTTTACAGACGTCAAATCTTGAGAACGGGCCGGCCGAAGTACAGGTCCTCTACGTCCAGTCCAAAGATTTGGGTAGAAGACATTCTGCAATGATTCGTGCAATACGTACTGGACAGCCATCAAGTGGGTACACTGGTTCTTCCTACTCTGTAGAGGAACGTATTCTGCCATCCATGGTAGATGGTCTGACATGAGGCTGCTATGAAAAACTGGCGGATGAGCTGATGGTTCACCAACCCACACCACACGTTTACACTCCATGGACGCTGACGTTCCACCTGACGAAGCACCGGGGATCGACAACAGACCACCAGTGCACGTATCTGTGGATTTCCTGGTCTTTATGGGTAAATGCGGATTCATCAGTAAACAAGATACATGATTCGTCTGGAGTGTCCTGGCTTAATGCCCATGTACAGAAGTTAACACGATTCTCATAATCATTTCCATCCAGTTCGCGATGGAGAGAGATGTGATAGGGATGGAACCTATGTCTGTGGAGAATGTGTAGGACATTTGTCTGACTTATGCGATTGTGCGGGAGCTAACGTGCGGATAAACTGCAGCAGCAGCAAGAACATTAATTTCCTCCTTTTTGCCGTCACTTTGTAACAACAACAACTGTACATATAATAATTTTTTTCTTCTGATTTTCGTTAAATTAGTGTAATCGATGTTATGATTTCATTTCTTTTTCTTTTCATGCCATGATGTTAAAGGAACTGTAAACAATTTTCGATGTGAATATTAATGTTTATGTCAAATTGCAAGCAATATTATAACAAAATGGAAATGTAAGGAATGTTGAAACTGTTGTAAGATGTTAAAGTTGTATTTATGCGCCTGGTCCATACGTAGGCAATGTATTAGGATATGTGGAATGCAAAACCTTTGGTGAATACCCTGTCTGTAGGGGAGCGGTAAAAGGTGGATGGCAGGCGAGCGCGGGAAAATGCACACGGGCGCGGCACGGCATAACGGGCTCAGCAGTAGTAGTCGGAGTTGGGCATCGGTCTGAGAAACACGCTCTGGATCGAGGAGGCTCTCCTGGAAAACGTGATTTCATTGAGCCTCGGATGTGCCGTTTCCGACGACTATACAGCATGGCTATATTCCATAGGCACTAAATGGAAAAGTATTGCGACGCTAAGAAGAAGCAAAGTGCCGATACATCAAGAGCCAAAGCTATGATTGTATGTGTGCTTTGCGCCTCGCCATCTCGCCGCCCGCCAACCACCGCTTCGATACGAACAGGTTGAATCTTTTAGTACTGTATTCGTGTGGACCAGTGTTACTTTTGTTCCATACTGTTCAATAATAACTTAACTTTTACCAGAACTGTCCTATCATTTAATTATCCTCATCACTAACCTAGACAGGGTCCTTTCCACATGTTGTTCAATCCGAGTGTCCCGAAATGAAAGGTTAAAGTTTTTGTTAATAATAATTACCTGCAGACCTATCTATGTTAGAATGATGTTTAAAGAGCTTTGTTGTTAATGAATATATAGTCAAATAATATAGGTCTGACTAAGTTGGAAGATAATGTTGAAGTTGGTTTAGTAATGAAGTTTAATTATTTGAGGCAGATAAAATGGTAATTAGATGAGCAGGAAATAAGACAAAAAGAGTAGTAAATCATATATTGTAAATCTTGAGTGCTTCATGATCTCAATAATTAAAATTTCAGTACAGTGATCATAACAGTTTCAAACCCCCCCTTTTTTCTTTTCTATTCATTTAAATTCTGAAGTGTACTGAACTGATTTGACCAGCAAAGTTAAAGTCAATATAAAACCAAAATTTATTAGTGTTTTACCTTTTTCAAAATTGACATTGTATGTGTGTTTCAAAAGTGCTGTTTCTAGGGTAACCTACGCCCGATTTTAATCAGATCAATAGACAGTACGAAGTTTGTAGTAAACATTATAGTGTATTGATGTGTATTTTTGGCTTGTCCATATTAGTACAAAAAGTGAAATTATTAGTTCAGTAGATTTTCTGGATCTAAAATTTACCATATTATGCAGTGTTATTACGTGTTGTTTTGTATGAACGTACATCAACTTGTACCGGGAAGAAACTCAGTTAATGCCTAATTAGGCTGGCGACCGTATGATTAACAATTTGGTAGCATCTGATGTGTCGTTTCTTGTCCGTCCTAATGTGTAGTTGCACTTCAGACTTGCTTGACGTATCATTGTTGTTACTGAGTGGGTGAAAGTCTGATTTTGCCTCCATTCTGGTACACGCGGTCAACATATATACCAAAATCCTTTCTTATATGGTGAAGCCCGTCAACTTACCATAGTACAGGCTTTAATAAGTATCGTACGCAGTAGCGTAGTATTACAACTTGTTTAATTCCGTTACGTTTTCTTGGTGTGACACTACCACTTTCACGTAACTAACTGACGAGGCAGATACATAACTGCCACACTGTTGGACGTCTATTGGGATATCTTGCCGCATACACCGTACAAGAATGAACTGCATACATCGTATACCTACCATACACCATATTCATGTCGGCTTTTTCTGCATTGGTAAATCCCATGGTCGACTCACAACCTCTGCTTGGACTGTCACAAATTAACTGCACATTGTAAGCAAACATAACAACTTCGTACCTAGCAACTACGCTAGGTGAATGGAACAAACAAATGTCGATATGGAAATTTTTCAAAATGCGATATCTCGTAAACGACTCAGGCTAGAATTCTGCAACATACACCAGTGACATTCCAGTTTACTGTACTTTTAGTATGTTACTGTCAATAGACGTTATTCCATTTAAAAGGCGTATGTTTGCGCAAAAATATACATTTTGTAAGTATTATTGTTTATTGGTTAACAACTCGAGCCCCTGACTATCAATCCACTCTATGAAAACCGTACATCAATGTTGTTGTTGTTGTGGTCGTCAGTCCAGAGACTGGTTCGATGCAGCTCTCCATGCTAGTCTATCCTGTGCAAGCTTCTTTATCTCCCAATACCTACTGCAACCTACATCCTTCTCAGTCTGCTTAGTGTATTCATCTCTTGGTCTCCCTCTACGCCGGCCGCTGAGGTCGAGCGGTTCTAGGTGCTTCAGTCCGGAACTACGCGTCTGCTACTGTCGCAGGTTCGAATTCTACCTCGGGCATGGATTTGTGTGATGTCCTTAGGTTACTCGTAGTTAGGTTCAAGTAGTTCTAAGTCTAGGGGACTGCTGACCTCAGATGTTAAGTATAGAACTTGGAGCCATTTGAATCTCCCTCTACGATTTTTACCCTCCACGCTGCTCTCCAACACTAAATTGACGATCCCTTGATGCCTCAGAACATGTCTTACCAACCGACCCCTCCTTCTAGTCAAGTCGTGCCACACATTTCTCTTCTCCCCAGTTCTGTTAAGTACCTCCTCATTAATTATGTGATCTACCCATCTGATCTTCAGCATTTTCTGTAGCACCACATTTCGAAAGCTTCTATTCTCTTCTTGTCCAAACTATTTATCGTCCATGTTTCACTTCCATACATAGCTACACTCCATACAAATACTTTCAGAAACGACTTCCTGACACTTAAATCTATGTTCAATGTTAACAAATTTCTTTTCTTCAGAAACGATTTCCTTGCCATTGCCAGTCTACATTTTATATCCTCTCTACTTCTACCATCATCAGTTATTTTTCTCCCCAAGTAGCAAAACTCATCTACTATTGTGTCTCATTTCCTAATCTAATTCCCTCAGCATCAACCGATTTAATTCAGCCACATTCCATTATCTTCGTTTTGCTTTTGTTGATGTTCATCTTATATTCTCCTTTCAGGACACTGTCCATTCCGTTCAACTGCTCTTCCAGGTCCTTTGCTGTCTCTGACAGAATTACGATGTCATCGGCAAACCTCAAAGTTTTTATTTCTTTTCCACTGATTTTAATTCCTACTCCGAATTTTTCTTTTGTTTCCTTTATTGCTTGTCCAATATACAGATTGAATAACATCTAGGATAGCTGCAACCCTGTCGCACACCCTTCCCAACCACTGCTTCCCTTTCATGTCCCTCGACTCTTGTAACTGCCATCTGGTTTCTGTACAAATTGTAAATAGCCTTTCGCTCCCTGTATTTGACCCCTGCCACCTTCAGAATGTTAGAGAGAGTATTCCAGTAATTTTTGTTATTTAGATTCATACAGTAAAGCTTGTGACGTCCCCTCTCCGCCGCGTGCTGGTGTTGTCGACGCCGTGGAGCTGTTACTGCCACAGCTCGGTCGGTGGAGTCGAGACGCGATGCGCGGTGATGGATGTCTCCGTCGGTTAACGAGAGACAAGATCTGAAAAAGCTCTTAAGAAATCGTTCCTCGCGTAATGATTAAAGCTTGATTGCGAGTCCGCACAGTTTCCTTATTAATGCGAACTGCGCACTCTGATTGTCTCTTATGGTTTGAAGTTGAATCATTATGTGCTCGATTAACACTTTAGTGCAGTAACTGATGAATCTTCCCTCATGCGCATCGTCCACATCACCAAAAGCGAGGAAAAGGTTCAATTGCAGATCGTATTGGTCGTTGTTTGTTCGTTGCTAAATAAAATTGTTCGCTCTATATGACGCAGGATCCACAGATACTCTTTAACAATGTCTTAAATATCTTGCGTTGTAATATTATGTATGTCCAAACCTTCCTTATCACAACTAACAGTCCACGAATTTACTTCCAAGTTAAATAGTCACTGTTCATTAACTTTTGATGAGCAATTGCCAAATATTCATAGAATGATGGAGACGACACGTTGAAATTCCACTTTTGATGAACAATTTTATTGTTCCTTTTCGCTAAATACTTTATAAAAATCACGCCACAGGCACACACGGTTAATTAGCACTGGCAGTTCTGTTAGTTTCAAGTATCGTGACAATTACGACAGCTTTAACCCTCGGCGTGATTGTATCTTCTTCATGTGTTCGTGTCAATGTCTCCTGCTCGAGACTAAACGTGTATTATAGTCTTTTGAAACTTCCTTTCTATAAGTTCTTTCCTTCTATAAGTTCTTTCTATAAGTTCACTTTGTTGGTTCAGTTTGTTGGTTTAATTAATTTGCCGCCAGAGAAATCTTCCTCTACCGGTTTAAATAATCCTCATAGGAAAAAATGACATTAGGGAAAAATATTTGTTTTGATGTCCCCTACAACCTCCCAGAGTTTGTCGGTTTAAATACTTTTCACCCTGTATAGGGGTTCTCAGAAACTGTGTGAATAGCTTGTATGGGTATTGCAGGATGGGCTGTGCTGAGAAATAAATGTTAGGAAAAAATCAATATGTTGCGCCGTTTCCGAGTTAATTAGCACTGAAGTTAGCCTATCTGGCCGTTGCGCACGCAACTACAAGCGGTTCGCCAGAGACGATGCCGCCAAACGTGTTCTCCATTTGGTTTCCTAAACCCAAACAAGATACCGATACAAAAACTGGTCATGGGTCGCTAGTAAGGATCGAACCAGAGCCACAGGCTGAGCAGCCTCGTGCGCCATCGTCTGCACTACGAGAATAGCTGACGCTAATTGTATCTGGCGGGGCAATTGAATTTTCGTGCACAGCGGCCTGATTGGCTAACTTCAATGATAATTAACTCGGAACAGACTTATTGCTCTACAGTGATTGTTTTAATTGTCACTTGATTTCAATATAGGTAGAATTAAACCTTTTTCCATGTCTCCGACAACTGCTACGACTTCCAGCATTTATTCGGTACTCAATAATCATTCCTTCACTTTCTATGAAAAAAGCTTTCAAAAGTACGGCGTTAATATTAAATGTTCCAGCATCTTCTTCCTCGTTTTAATCACTATTCCTGACTCATCCATTGTTAACAGGCGAACTGAAAGTAGATGTATGTAGGCTATAGTAAGCAAATTGTCCGTTTTTGTTGTTCAGAAGAACTGAACCAAAGCGGTTTGTAATACTGCGATGCACTTTTAGCTACACCGTCTATCTCTGTAGCGTTGTTTTTGCCTTTTCAAGATGTTTCATAACGAATTTTCACAAAACTTAGAGTTCACTTTTGCAACTATTTAATAATATTTTTGGAACTGCTTACAGTCTTTTATGGGCTACATAGTTCTCATTTGAACTATATTTACACAGTAAGCGCTCTCACCTTATTATTTCTTCATTCCATATCAATAATTTAACTTATTCCTATTTTTTAGATATCGTCCTAATATTTCTAGAGTTTTCTATTATAACTTAATGGTGGACTGATCTAAAAACCAATAAAGTGCACTTTTCCTGGAAAGTAATGGACGTTGAAATGCCTGAGGTCTTCAATATATGTAACTATCCTGATGCCCTCTACCTCAGAAATTAATTTAAAAGGTTTGAATTGGTTTTTGGGTCTCTACAGACACGTGTGTTCTCCTGCTGCCGGATTCTGGTTGACTGATCTAATCGATTGTAGAGTTGAATTCTCTACGTCTCCATGTGCAGTTGTTGAAAAGACGTTAACTAGGACAGGTGACAAGGGTCAGTACACAAGGCTGTGGAGTGGAGGGGTTAGCCCAGTGACAGCAACACCATTCTCAGCTTCGATAATAGTAACAAACTCCATTTACACAAATTTTCATCAATTACCACAAAAATGACTAAGAAATAACAAGTAAAGGCTCACATCAGATTATTTCAGAAATGGGCTACAATAGTCATTTAAGTTAATGTTTATCCAGCAAAGTTTAACCAATTTTGATAATTATTTTATTAACAGCGATTCAAATAAGGTAAAAATTTTCAAACAGTGGGCTACATCATTCACAGTCTTACTAATTATTCAGCTTATGCTTAGCCACATAAACATTTTAAATAAAACCATGTATTTTAGAGAAATTCTTCACAGCGCTCACTAGAATTATTAATTACCAAACGTAACTTCCCCAACATGAAAATTCCTCCAGAATAATTAAAATAAAAATTTGTATTTAAGAAAAATGCGCCACAGCGCTTTTTGGAAATATTCATTACGAAGCGTAAACTTGGCCCACATGAAAATTGCTCATAATTTGTGTTAACAGCCATACAAATAAAATTAAATATGTTTAAGAAACAAGACGCAACATTCAATTAAATTATTAGGTGCAATTTTACAGCTTCGGTCTTGAGCACCTAGCAGACAGAGAGGAAATAATTTGGCCGTTCCAAATATGGGCACCTTGGCAGCTGAGATAGCGACCGTTAGATTCGCGGTAAACCACGACGGCGGAAAACTGCCGGAAACGCATTCCCGTTAACTCGGGATGACACAGGCCAACAGATCGTACTCCGCTACAACATACTACAATTTTAAATTAAAATATGTAAATGACAATACTGAAAAATTTCAAATTGAGGAAATAAATGCCAATGCTGCTTAAGCGGAACAGTAATTACGTTCCTGATTAGTTGGTACGAGCTACACATTTACAGTACTTAGCAGTCTTCAGAAGTAAAGTTATAGTACAAGGAATGAGAAATTATAAAACCAACAAGGTCAGGCGAATAGATTCGTTTCCGAACAGTAACAGTGGCTACAAAACTTAGTGATGGAATAAGAGGCTTATGGAGAGACTGCAGACAGCCTAACAGTCACGATCATATTTTTGCCACAAAGATATAGGGCTCTCTCGGGAACATCGTCTATATCAAGGCCGGCTCATTACGTTACTACCAAATCATTGATCCCAAGCTCTACTTGAACTTAAACAGGAATAACAGAATGTCTCTCTTGAACACACAAAACATAGTCTTATCAGACAAATGCCTCACCAGATTGAGAAGCTGGAACTGGCCATTTATGATCCCGAGAAAGTCTTGGATGGAAAGATAGAAGCCTGGCGCTCCTCTCTCCCCTCCAGTGGTGATACCGGCGTGTAAACACAACACACGCCAACTCGAAGACCGCTACTGTTTGACAGCAGCTCACAGCCATTCTCCGGCTCGGCGTACGTGACCTCTCGCATCGGCTGACACTCCTGAGAAGACCTCCCTTCACAGCGCGCCGCTCCCTCTATCTGACAGCGGCCTAACTTGCTTCGACACTTTTCGTACCTCTCGCGGCCTTCTCCCGAGCAGCTGTCCACCCGTTGCCCAGATGAACTCCACCAAGCGAACAAACCGGCGAGCGTTACCGCCAATCGAGCGCCACGGATCAGCTGTGTGACGCCCAGTGGCTAAAAGAAGGCATTTGTCACTCATAGTGGATTGCTGGCTCTAAAGTAAAAAAATATCTTACCATGTTCACTCCTTTTCCTTTCTTCACAACACAAGAGAGCTGGCACGTTTTCGTTTGCTTCATGTAGGTGGTCTCCAAATGTAACGTACTGATTTTTATTAATACTGTCAAAGTGTTTCTGAAATGTTTCATGAAATTCATTGCATTCTTCCTTGCTATTCTCTTTAGAAGTATGTAACCCACTACTGTTACATATCCTCTCTCAGACTTTAAAACTACATACATCAAAAAAAGTTTTGCATAACCCCTGTTCCCAGAACTCCTGAAGATAGACTTTGACTGTGGATATTGTATCACAGACACAGTCCCTTTGACTGTTCAGAGATGTCCCTATGGTTCAAATGGCTCTCAGCACTAGGGACTTAACATCTAGGTCATCAGTCCCCTAGAACTTAGAACTACTTAAACCTAACTAACCTAAGGACATCACACACATCCATGCCCGAGGCAGGATTCGAACCTGCGACCGTAGCAGTCGCGTGGTTCCGGACTGAAGCACCTAGAACCGCTCGGCCACAGCGGCCGGCAGAGATGTCAGTAAACCCGCCCAACTGGTTCAACTGCCTCTGAGCACTATGGGACTTAACTTCTGTGGTCATCAGTCCCCTAGAACTTAGAACTACTTAAACCTAACTAACCTAAGAACATCACACACATCCATGCCCGAGGCAGGATTCGAACCTGCGACCGTAGCAGTCCCGCGGTTCCGGACTACGCGCCTAGAACCACTAGACCACCGCGGCCGGCAAACCCGCCCAAAGATATAAACAATGCATGAGCAGCGCCTATTAGACTGACGGGGTCCGACAGCCGATCAGTACCAGTCATTCCACCAGGAAGGAGGTACACTGCTCGTGTTGTCTGTAGTTCAACCATGTCTAGACGATAAATACAGCGGTTTGATAGCGTCCGCATTGTTACTTTGTGCCAGGAAGGGCTCTCAACAAGGGAAATGTTCAGGTGTCTCGGAGTGAACCAAAGCGATGTAGTTAGGACATGGAGGAGATACAGAGAGACAGAAATTGTCGATGACATGCCTCGCTCAGGCCGCCCAAGGGCTACTACTGCAGTGGATGGCCGCTTCCTACGAATTACGTCTCGGAGGAACCCTGACAGCAACGCCACCATGTTGAATAATGCTTTTCGTGCAGCCATAGGACGCCATGTTACGACTCAAACTGTGCGCAATAGGCTGCATGATGCGCTACTTCATTCCCGACGTCCATGGCGAGATCCATTTTTGCAACCACGACACCATGCAGATGGGCCCAACAACATGCCGAATAGACCGCCCAGGACTGGCGTCATGTTCTCGTCACCAATGAGTGTCGCATATGCCTTCAACCAGACAATCGTCGGAAACGTGTTTCGAGGCAATCCGTTCAGGCTGGACGCCTTAGACACACTGTCCAGGGAGTGCATCAAGGTGGGGTTCCCTGCTTTTTTCGGGTGGGATTATGTGGGGCCGACGTAAACCACTGGTGGACAGGGAAGGCGCTATAACGGCTGTACGATACGTGAACGCCATCCTCCGACAGATAGTGCAACCATATCGGCAGCATATTGGCGAGGCATTGGTCTTCATGGACGACAATTCGTGCCCTGATGGTGCACATCTTGTGAATGACTTCTTTCAGGATAACGCCATCGCTCGACTTGAGTGGCTAGCATGTTGTCCAGACATGAACCCTATCGAACATGCCTGGAACAGATTGAAAAGGGCTGTTTATGGACGACTTGACCCACGAACTACTCTGAGGGATCTACGCCGAATCACAGTTGAGGAGTGGGTCAATCTGGACCAACAGTGCCACGACGAATACAGGCATGCGTCAACGCAAGAGGGCGTGCTACTTTGCATGGACCCCACCTCTGAACGTCTCGCTGTATGGTGGTACAACATGCAATATGTGGATTTCATGAGCGATAATAGGGGCGGAAATGATGTTTATGTTGATCTCTATTCCAATTTTCTGTACAGGTTCCGGAACTCTCGGAACCGAGGTGATGCAAAACTTTTTTTTGATGTGTGTATACATAAAAGTCAGCTGGACACGCAACTGTAGCTTTGTATTTTACCCCAAAATTTATCGGTTTTCTCTACTGCTACCACATATGAAGCTCCACAGTTTACAGATATCCTACTACGAAACAGATTATGTCAAATGTTATGTGTGGTGTCACCGCCAGACACCACACTTGCTACATGGTAGCCTTTAAATCGGCCGCGGTCCGTTAGTATACGTCGGACCCGCGTGTCGCCACTTTCAGTGATTGCAGACCGAGCGCCGCCACACGGCAGGTCTAGAGAGACTTCCTAGCACTCGCCCCAGTTGTACAACCGACTTTGCTAGCGATGGTTCACTGACAAAATACGCTCTCAGTTGCCGAGACGATAGTTTAACATAGCCTTCAGCTACGTCATTTGCTACGACCTAGCAAGGCGCCATTATCAGTTACTATTGATATTATTAATCATGTACCGTCAAGACCGACGTTCTTCATTAACGGATTAAAGTTAAGTATTCCACTAGCTACGACCGTTTTTCTAAATTCTAATTTCCTTGTCCTGTTCCAGACCTCACGCCAGCCTGCGTGAGCTAAAACGTGTGCCTTTCGGCTTCCTCTGGTAACACGGTGTTGGCTCTCCTGCCAACCAAAACATTATGTCTCACTCTGAAATGGACAACTTAGTTTTCAATTTCCTTATTCGTCGCGCCTCTCACCTTTCTGGCTGCAATCTTCAACTTCTCCACTACCTGTATACGACGGCCCTCCGTTCCAGAAGACGTGATTATGATTGGAAGTACCTTGTTACTACGCTGTCCTTTGAGATTTATGAGTGATTAAAACCTCCTATGGACGGGATTCTGACACGTTGCAAGCCAAGCCCATAAGTGGGACTGCCACTACACAACCTCCGGGCTTGAAGATTATGTTGCTTGCTTTTCGTTCCGTTACCTGCTTTATCACCTTTCAAAGAAGTTCTTTAACCATTCCTTCGTGGATGACATCACGTACACTTTTTGGATCAGGGACCTTCACATCACTTTTAGTTCCTTTAGCTACACGAGCACCACTCAAGGCCACACCCAAGTTTCCTAAGTTGTCGTCCTCGTGTCGTAACTGTACTCGTACTTCCCATCACTGTTATTCCCGCACAGGTTAGACATTTTATTTGTAAGTCGCAGGTGCGGTATCAGCCGATAAATACGAAATTTCGGTTGTCTGAAGGACATTACAGAGTACATCGTACAAAAACCGGCACTGCACTATAGTATTTCACATCAAGAGATGGCTCCGACAATAATAAGGCTCTCCTTGTCTGGGAATCACAGCAATCGTGCGAGTACAGGACGTAGACTCACGGTGACATGTGGAAGTTTTGGTCGGTCCTGGAGGCGTGCTCATATGCCCGAGACGGTTAAAGCGACCGCTCGTTTGAAGTGGGAAATGCGCGTTCCAGTCCCGGTCCAACACTTATTTTCATTGTCACCAATACATCGTACAGTTGGATTCTGATCATATTCACCTTTACGAATACATTTGTTGCTCTGTTACTTACTGAAGCTGTGGTGACGCCACAGGCCAAGAGTAAGACGAAGCTATACGTCTGTTATGAGTGTCAGCCGAAGTTATTAGTGTTTTTGCATACTTTCTCTGCAAACAGCTTAGTTATTTAATGATGGGAAACGCATTTAAAACTTTTAAGTAACAAGGGGAAGGAATTTTATGAAGGCAGATAGTGGACACCTTCCGCAAGTAGACGTGGTCTCTTCTTTCTTCAGAAACAACCCAGATTTTAACGTTCCAACAAGAAGAAACGAGAAAACTGCATTGCGTGGCGGCTGGGAAAGAAATACTGTGACACAGCAATAACCCGCAAAACTGTCCTAAAACTTAAGGAATCTGGTACTAGAGTATTTTCTCGGGGCATGCTGAAAAGGTTTTCCAGGAAAAGTTGTGAAAGCCTGCACAGAGAAACACAGTAGAAGTTTTCTTATTCAGAAGATACACTGACCAGCCAGAACATTAAGAGCAAATATCTAATAGCCGGTATGTACACCTTTGGCACGGATATCAGCGGCGACGCGTCGTGGCCTGGAGGCAATGAGGCCTTGACAACGCGTCTGCACACACAAGTCACCCAATCCCCATAAATTCCGGAAAGGGGGGCAATGAGCTCTGACGCTATGTTCCATCCCAGATGTGTTCGACCGGGTTCAGATATGGCGAGTTGGGGTAGGTGGGGGGGGGGGGGGGTGGGCAGTACATCAATTGGAACTCGCTACTGTGTTCTTCGAACCGCTCCACCACACTCCTGGCTTTGAAACATCGCGCATTATCGTGTTGAAAAATGTCACTGTCGTCAGGAAACATGATCGTCATGAAGGCGTGTATGTTGTCAGCAACCAGTGTACGATACCCAATGGCCGTCATGTTGCCTTGCACGATCTCCACTGGACTTGTGGATGCCCATGTGAAAGTTCCTCAGAGCATAATGGAGCCGCCACCAGCTTGTCTCCGTCACGCAGTGCAGGTGTCAAGGAGCTCTTCCCCCGGAAGACGAAGGAATCGCGTCCTCTCATCGGACCATGCAACGCTCTACCACTGCGCCAACGCCCAGAGCCGATGGTCACGTACCCATTTTAATCGATCTCGTAGTTGATGATGTCGTGGTGTTAACATTGGCACATGCATGGGTCGTCAGCTGCGGCGACCCATCGTTAGGAGCGTTCTGTGTACTCGTTAGGAGCGTTCGGTGTACTGTGTGTTCAGACATATTTGCACTCTGCCTAGCATTAAAGTCTGATGTTAGTTCCGCCACACTTTGCCACCTGTCCTATTTTACCAGTCTTCCTAGCCTACGATGTTTGACATCTGTGATGAGGGATGGCCGCCCAACCCCACGACATCTGGACGTGGTTTCACCATCGTTGAATACACTCATCACAACTTTTCGAACACCCAACAAGTCGTGCAGTTTTCCAAATGCTCGTGTCGAGCCCCTGGGCCATAATCCGGTCTCGGTCAAACTCAGATAGAGCTTGCGCCTTCCCCATTCTACACACAGACAGCAGGCTCACTAACATTAAATGTACCGTGAGTGTGTCTGAGCCGCGCGGGATTAGCCGAGCGGTCTCAGGCGCTGCAGTCATGGACTGAGCGGCTGATCCCGGTGGAGGTTCGAGTCCTCCCTCGGGCATGGGTGTGAATGTTTGTCCTTAGGATAATTTAGGTTAAGTAGTGTGTAAGCTTAGGGACGGATGGCCTTAGCAGTTAAGTCCCATAAGATTTCACACACATTTGAAGACTTTTTTGCGTGTGTCTGACTAGCAGTCACTTCTCTCCAGGTGATGCTGCTGTCGCCTGGACGGCTTTATATCGGTAGGCGGTCGGTGGTTATTACTTTCTGGTTGATGAGTGTATAATGCACATGGCAATTAAAGGAAAACTTTTTCAAACCCACGTAATTGTCTACCATTGCAACACAGAACGTAGAAATTTGTCTGAAAGGTGCCTACAACCTTCCTCTGTAACGGTATAAAAGCGTGGTGACCTGCGACGTCAACATTGGGCATGACGACGCTTCAAACAGCAGAGTGTCAAAATATGGGAAAAAGGTCAGAATGAAGAAGTTCATGTGATGTGTAAGATAGGTTAATCCAAGTTTCACAACAATTCTTCCCAGTGGCACTGAGCAGTGTCACAGGATGGGAAGTTCGTCACACACTCTGTTACTCGCATTTGTGTGCTTCTGCGGAGGAGGTCAGAACAGCGACGCCTATCTTTCAAATGATGCGATTTTATTATTAGTGGAGGAGGAAAATATTTCAGATACAACGCCGTTCACAATCGACACGAAAAGGCTTCAGGAGGTGGCATAAAGGACGTCAAGAAGCCACGCCTTTCCTAGGGAAGTCGGTACCCACATATTTCAAGGCCTAATACGACCGTTCGCTGTGCGATTACCAACAGGGCGACGTCCTTCACAGTTTTTGACGCAGCTGAGACCCCCTGGACGTTTCATCTCCTCTCTAAGGACGTTCAGGCACTGCATCCCCAATGAGCGCGACCGTACCATTGTGAAGTGTAATGCGATCACAATTTTTGCTCTCGTATACAGGTTGGAACCACTAGGGATCATTCAAAATCATTCAGTGAAATTGGGACGTGACCTGACGCAGGAAAGTGTGCTTATGGATTTTCAGATGCAATCAACACATACAAAAATTCCGTCTCTCTGTATGGGCCGTTGATTTTTAAGAGCTTTGCTTATATAGTAAAAATTGGCCTCAGAATCATATATTCACAATTCGTCTATCGCTACTGCAGACCAAACACTTTTCGTTCGGGCTCTATCTATTTACAAGCCTGAGAGGAAATACATTTACGTCACTGGTGAAAATTATGAGCCTTAAACCAGTATATCATCCATGTGTCTACCACTGTAGCAATTAGAACAAAAATCAGTTTACGTACTTCAGTTTAATTTTATTATTTTTTTTACAAGTGCGTGAATATTGAGTCAAGAAATGTAACACACACCCGTGAGCCGTGTTGCGCCTTTTCTGGCACACCAGCTCTTTGGCACGTCTCTTTCGATTACCCGGTTGTACTACGATCTTTGCCCCTGTTGTGATCTGGGGGCTGTTTTGCGGTCGCGGCAGTTGGGGTCGGACTCACTACGAGGCGGAAGGACGTGCTCGCGGTGACGAAGGAGGAAAACACGCGGGCTCGGCCAGCAGCGGCGCGGCCGGTCTACCTTGCAAGACGGTCGCAGTTTGGGGTGGACCTGCCTGATGTCAACTCCGGGCGCTGTTCGTCGCATAGCTTTGGTGCCTGTTTTCTCGCAGAGACCCATCTCTCGAGACCATCTCGAACAACGCTCTCCACCGGAGGTGTAAGCGATTTTGGTGCCTTCGTTTCGTTGAACGATCTGCGTTGTAGCGAGTGTACTTATTGGTTGGTTGCTCTAATGTACGTGTTGCTGAAGTAAGAGCAGCCGGCAAGGTGTGCGAGTGCATGGAGAACAGCAGTCACTACTTCCTTTGAAAAATTTGTGTTCCCAAATGATGTAGAAACTGTAAGGTATTGAAGATATTAAATCATAGTCTAGTTGTAATTTGGTGCATACTAAGCTTACATAATTGGCAGCTACATTGCAGATCTATGCAACGAAACTAAAGTGCACAAACCCTAGTATCGTTGTGAAGAGTTGCATTTGAATAACGTGATATTATCTTGAAATTTTTTCCATTTCATCTTTGTAGAAATTGTCGGCCTTAATCATAAGTGGAAAAATTGTTTGGCGAACTATGAGAGTGTGAAAGTCTGATACAGCATTGGATTTGTGTACAGTTCTTAGTTTGTGTTTTTCAGCATTGATACTGTTGTAAAACTTGAGCCACTTCTATTGAAAGCATTTATTGGTTCTTCATTTATATTTTTGTTTATTGATCACTTGGGCAACGGCCTTACCGCAGTGGATACGCCGGTTCCCGTGAGATCACCGAAGTTAAGCGCTTTCGGGCGTGGCTAGCACTTGGATGGGTGACCATCCAGGCCGGCATGCGCTGTTGCCATTTTTCGGGCTGCACTCAGCCTCTTGATGCCAATTGAGGAGCTACTCGACCGAATAGTAGCGGCTCCGGTCAAAGTAAACCATCATAACGACCGGGAGAGCGGTGTGCTGACCACACACCCCTCCTAACCGCATCCTCAGTTGAGGATGACACGGCGGTCGGATGGTCCCGATGGGCCACTTGTGGCCTGAAGACGGAGTGCTTGTTATTGATCACTTATATTAATTGCTGTTTGCTTGGTGTTTTCCGTGTTTTCTGTGGTCTGTTTGTGTTCCAGTTTTCTGCGAGTTGGGGTGTGTAGGAGCAGCGCCAAGTGATGTGTCGTCTAATGGGAAGTGACTCCCGGTTGAGCGCCAGCATTTAGGTGGTGTTTTGGACGGCTGGACTGCTGTTTCCAGCATTTTAAGTTAATTCATCTTTTGCCCAGGGCAGCCTGGCGTCACTGTCTCTTTGGTAGATATTTAACCTGTTTCATGTATAAGTGAAAAAAAAAGAAAAAAGAAAAAGAAAGAAAAAGGCGTTTTTAATTTACTTGTGAATCAATTGCATTAATTAAATTGTTGTGTTCATTATGTTTTTTGGGTTCGTAACGAACTGGTGTGCTTGTAAGTCACTTTCATATTGTTCCATAAAAACACGGGAGAACTGCCGGATATCAGTAACTTTCTGCCACGATATTTCGGCGCAGAGTCTTCTGGCCATCTTCAGGTGAATGCCACTGTAGTAGTACTGGCGAGTATGCGCTGAGCTCCGCTATTTAAAGCCTTCTGAGGTGACATTGCGCATGCGCAGCTCAGCTTGCGCGTTCATAACGGCTCCGTGCGCTGCGCCTCGCGCCCTCCACTGTGAAAGCCTGGAGTATCGGTGTCGGGTCGATTTCCATCTTTATGCAGATAACTACGTCGACTACGAAGTTTCTCTATAACAGGATTCCAAGCAGAGTTCAGCTGATAACCGCTATCTCGATTGATGAGAGTCTCGTTGTCAGACAATCTTATTTCCACAGCTTCATTGATAATCGAGCTCCAAAAGTTTGATGTATGGGCCAAAATTTTGTGTCGTTGTAATTCATGGAATGGTCTGTGGAAATACAATGTTCGGCGATTGCGGACTTGGTGGGTTGGAGAAGGCGAGTATGTCGTTGGTGTTCCACAATGCGTTCCTGCACAGTTCGTGTTGTTTGCCCTATATATGATTTGCCGCATTCACACGGAATTTTGTAACCACCTGGTTTACGCAGGCCCAGGTCGTCTTTAACGGATCCCACCAGTGATGAAATTTTGGAAGGAGGGCGAAAGATGACTCTCACTTGATACTTTCTCAATATTCTGCCTATCTGTGAAGAAATATTCCCAATAAATGGTCGATAAACAGTCGACCTGAAGGCCTCTTCCTCTTCCTTGTTCCGTCGTTTGTAGGTCTTCATCACTCTGTTCACTTGCCTAGGTGAAAAGCCATTCTTCAAAAATACTTTTTGCAGGTGTTCCAGTTCCGCTTGAAGACTGTCGGCTTCAGAGATAGTATGGGCACGGTGGACCAAGGTTTTGAGAACGCCCATTGTTTGTGCTGGATGGTGGCAACTAGTAGCTTGTAGATACAGGTCTGTATGAGTGGGCTTTCTGTACACCGAGTGACCAAGTGTGCCGTCACTCTTCCGTCGCACCAAGACGTCTAAAAATGGCAGAAAACCATCTCTCTCTATCTCCATGGTAAACTTTATGTTTTCATGTATGGAGTTCATGTGACGTAAAAATTCTTGGAGACGGTCCAGACCATGAGGCCAAACTATAAAAGTGTCGTCAACGTACCGCCAAAACACTGTCGGTTTAAAAGTGGCAGAGTCGAGTGCTCTCTCCTCAAAATCCTCCATAAAAAGATTGGCTACCAGGGGAGACAAAGGACTCCCCATGGCGACACCATCAGATTGTTCGTAAAATTCGTTGTTAAATATAAAATATGTAGAGGAGAGAGTGTGCTCAAACAACGCTGTAATGTCTGCACCAAACATATTGCCAATGAGGTGTAGTGAGTCCACCAGAGGCACCTTTGTGAACAGTGAAACCACATCAGAACTGACCAATAAATCACTACTTTGCAGTTGTAGTGACTGAAGTCGACTGATAAAATCACCAGAATTCTTTATGTGATGTGCACACTTGCCTATCATTGGTTTGAGTAAAGATGCCAAGAATTTTGCTAGGTCGTAGGTGGCTGCTCCAATGTTACTCACAATTGGACGTAATGGCACATTTTCCTTGTGGATCTTAGGCAGTCCATATAGCCTAGGTGGAACTGAACTGTTTGGTTTCAGTCTCTTGATGACCTCCTTCGGTAGAGAACTATTTGATAAAAGTTCTGCTGTTTTTCGCACTACTCGACTCGTGGGATCCTTATCGATTTTGCGATACGTTGAATCACATAATAAAACATTGATTTTATTAATATAGTCATCCCTCGGTATGAGGACAGTAGCGTTTCCTTTGTCAGATTTTAAGACTACTGTATCCACATCTGCTCGTAAGTTACGGAGGGCTATCCTCTCCGTGGGCGAGATGTTATTCTTCATTGGTGCATCCCTGGTCAATACACGGCAAGACTCTCGACGAACTTCCTCCGCTTCATCTGTATCAAGACGGCGTACAGCTTCTTCGATGGCACTGATGAACTCCACTAGCGGCTGTGAAACAGGTGTGGGAGCAAAATTCAGTCCTTTTGCTAGCACAGACACAGTCGCGTCATCTAAAGTTTTCTCTGTCAAATTAACAACAGATCGTCGAGTTGGAACTTCCTGCTGCATCTGTTTAGAAAGTCTGTCAATCTTGGCAGTTTGCCTCGTCACAGCTTTATCATGGCTCCAGTTTGCTTTAGCCCATGTCACACCATCCACCCAGTCCCACGACAGAGAAGATAGTCTTGCTGCCAATTCCAAATGTATGTGGAACATGTCCTTTGACACAGAATCCAATTCACGTCGAGTAAAACGAATCCTTTCTCTCACCAAAGCCATGCTTGCTTTACGTTTGATGTTGTTCGCAGCAGTGGTATTTATGAAATGCACAATTTTTGCAAACGTTGGAATAATGCCCTTGTCTCTGCAACTTAATAAGAATATCAACCTCAGCAGCCTCGCTCTTCTTTCACGTAACTTGTCGAATCTTCGAATACATTCCATCACTTCCTCCCCGTAGAGTTGCTTGATGTGATGTTTAAAGCTTTCCCGGCGTACTGATTGTTCCATAAAAACACGGGAGAACTGCCGGATATCAGTAACTTCCTGCCACGATATTTCGGCGCAGAGTCTTCTGGCCATCTTCAGGTGAATGCCACTGTAGTAGTACTGGCGAGTATGCGCTGAGCTCCGCTATTTAAAGCCTTCTGAGGTGACATTGCGCATGCGCAGCTCAGCGGAGCTCAGCGCATACTCGTCAGTACTACTACAGTGGCATTCACCTGAAGATGGCCAGAAGACTCTGCGCCGAAATATCGTGGCAGGAAGTTACTGATATCCGGCAGTTCTCCCGTGTTTTTATGGAACAATCAGTACGCCGGGAAAGCTTTAAACATCACACTTTCATATTGCTGATTATTGCCTTAAAAATCTATCTGTGTCACCATTTAAAATCACCTTCAGATTGTAATTTATGTTTCTTAAGAATTGAATTCTCCGTGGCTCATCTTTTAAGTCACTTGTTGTGACTGTATATTTTGATATTGACTTAAACACGGTCACGTGTTGATTGCCTCTTATCTGTTTTATAAAAGTTTGTTTTGAATAAATTGTTAATTATTGACTTGCTAGTTGTTGTGTTAAGAAGTGACATAGTAGGGGCCTTGACCTTCCATGCTAAGTGTACCCCTCACAGTCCGGATGAGGGGTACAACCCGATTACAACCCGTAATCTTCTACACTGGTCAGTTACAGCTCAGATTGCTTCTCCTCCATCCTCACGTGTCTTGAGGCATGTAATGGCGTAATTTTTAAGACACAACGATGTACTTTCTGTCGTTTGCAAACAGCTTCGGCGCCGTTGCCTCCACAGCTTTTGCGATTCAGGCGGCCCTTACACGGTGGCGTCGTCGTCATCACACACAAACAGCTCCAAGGGTCTGAAAAAAAAGCAAAAAAAAAAAAAAGCGCGTATTTACTGCGAGTCGTGGGAGCCTGTACATGCTCATTAACATCGGCACGCCGTCGTGACGTTCGCATACAGCACCGACGTCGCTACCTCCTCAGCTTCTGCGCTTCCAGCGACTTGTAGGCCGCGGCAGCATTATCAAAATACGGTCGCTTCTGCAGCATCCAGTCTTCTCGCAGCGACCTGTCTCTGAAACTTGAAACTCGCCAGCGTCTTTCCTTATATAGAAGTACGGCAATGTTGCTAGCGCGGTTTCCATGTAAACGCGCTCTCAAGTCATTTCTTCACCCGTTGTCTAATACAATTCCACTCGCATGTATCTCCCATTGACTATGTTGGGTATCTAGATTTAAAAATTGTCTATTTTAATCCCCAGAAAATTTTTACGTAACTTCCAGACACAATTATGTACACTACAGGAGGAGAAAAGATTAGTAGATTAGTATTTAACGTCTTGTCGACAACGAGGGCGTAAGAGACGGAGCACAGGCTCTGATTGGGGAAAGATAGAGAAAGAACTCGGCCATGCCCTTTTGAAGGAACCATCCCGGTATTTGCCTTCAGTGATTTAGGGAAACCACAGAAAACCTAAATCAGGACGGCCGGACGCGGGTTTGAACCGACGTCCTGGCGAATGTACACTACACTTTTAATCTACTTGTGCTCTCTAGAATTGTTCCTATGCGTTTCTCGCTTTTAACAAGTAATCGTACAAGCGTCATACGTAATATCATGTACTTTTAATTTTAATGAGAGAGGTGAAACAGCTGCTAAGGCACCAGAGCCCCGGGTAGTCGTCTGTATATTCTTATTGCATGGTTTCTCTCCACAGCTTGACACAACCGAGCACCCCTCAACCATTTTCTGGCTTAACATTCATCTCTTGTGACACTGTTGGCAAAGAGACGTTCAATTCTAACTTCCATCTCTCTTAATTTGGCTATATATTAAGAAGCCTGACTTAGACGTTGCAAGAGGTTACATCGTTGTGTCAACATTTGTCGGAGAGGGCAGACGATGTTAGAGAGTTTCAGAGAACCCTCTTGTCCTATCTCTAAAAGTGGGCTAATAGTCAACGATATGAGGATGCAAAAAGCAACGGAGACCGTGATACTAGAGATGCATATGTGTATCTATAAGAAAAGTGTCCGTTTACTGGGGGGGGGGGGGGCGGATCACATAAAGCCATTCTGAACTCTGATGGTCCCTCCCCCCAACTAAAGGAATTTGCATCATTTACATAGTAGGAAACGCATGACACTGGCAAATGAAGGACTCTGTTTCGATCCTAGTTACAGGAAATCTGTTAGCGCAGGTTGCAAGACTGTGAGGAAGAAGGAACTGGTGTGTGTCTTTCCTGACACCTTTAACAAGAAACTATACGAAATTGCCTGACGAAAATGGTAAATAACCTGGAAGAAATCGTCCGATGTCATTGTAGCTTCACACAGGTGCACGGATGTATAAATCCTTACAGTTGTAATTGTCTGTGACAGAACACGCACTAGTACGAATTAGTATTCTTCGTGTTCAGTCATTTCTCTAGGCTTGGTATGGCACATACGAGTAAGTTGTGTTAAACGTGTCGGATATTGAGTGATTACTATGAAGGACATGGAGGTGCCGTGTATTCGTGTGAAACAGCTTTATCAGCAAGAGTTTGAAACTGGCCTCATTTGGCTGGCTGTTCGAATTGTGCAGTATGATGATTCGTGACAGTGGCCCGATGTTGGACTGCATGGGAAAGTGAGAGCAAGAATACTCTTCCTCAAGATTCCGGTGGACAATTTAAATTACCAGAAGAAGGGCCACTATATTTTGCACCAACAACACCATAGCATCTTCACGTCTGTGCCAGTCATCCGAGAACACATGAGGTCCCAGCAACCTTCTGTGTCATCCCATACCGTTGGCCGGAAAGTAGGCAGCAGCCAGGCGACAGAATTACCGTCCCACGCGTAGTCTACCGTTGACCCCGCAACACAAACAAAGCATTTTGAATAGTTCTGTGACGGGGAAGAATGAACTGCTGATAAATGGCGACACATTGTGTTCAGCGATGAATCAATTTTCTACACTGCTGGTGATGACTGAAGTCGACAAGTATGGCGGCGACCAGGGGAGAGGTCCTATTCTTTGAACCTTTTTGAGAGGCACATTGCCGTTATTCTACATTTATAGCTACATCTACATATACGCCCCGCAAGCTACCGTATGGTGCGCGGCGAAGGGTGCCTTGTGCCACTACTAGTGATTTCCTTTCCTGTTCCACTCGCAAATAGGGCGACTGACTGTATGTCCTAATTTCTCTTATCTCCTCTTCGCGGTCCTTATGCCAAATGTACTTGGGATTTCGTCCTAGATCATGGTGATTGATGGCCGTGGAGGGAGTGTAAATGATTTAGTTCAACCTGCTTTTCCTTTCAATATCGGTAGCTACCGTGTGTTCAGAAAGTAACTATGCAGAGCCATTTTGTGGTGTGCTAAGTAATGACTGATATGATTGTCAATTATTAATACATTTCCCATTGTCTAACATATTTGAACCATATTTTACCAGGTATTTGTATTTGTTCGCAGGTCCGGATTGATTGAAGACCAACGTCTTGTGTGACATCATTGTGATCCAGGTCATCATGCTGACGATTGAACAAAGAGTGTTTCTTGTGGAGCATGTGTTCCTCAATCGAGACAAGTTTACCTCATCAGTAGAAGCTGCATTTGCAGCAAAGTTCCCAGGAGTGAAGATGCCTAACCGCAATGCAGTATGGAACCTCATTACTAAGTTTTGGAAGACCGGAAGCGTTCATAATGCTCCAAAATCAGACAGGCCATCCACATCCACCGGAAGCATTCATAATGCTGCAAAATCAGGCAGGTCATCCACATCAACATCCGAAGAGAAGGTGGCGGAGATGCAAGAGATGATGCTGCAAAGTCCAAAGAAATGGGTTAGATGACTATCTCAGCAAGCCCACGTGTCCATGGATTCCGCTCACAAGATTCTCCGGAAGTCACTGTCCATGTATCCGTACAAAATGTCGGTCGTGCATTAACTGAGAGACACCGATCACCCTGCGCGTGTGAACTTTTGCAACTGGTTTCTGTCCTCCCTGCAGGACAATGATGATGGGATTCTTGACAAAACATTTTTCACGGATGAGGCGCAGGTGAATAGCCAGAATAGACATGTGTGGACTACGGGGAATCCGCATGAATTTAAGGTGCCCCACTGCATGATGAAAACGTTGATATTTGGTGCACCGTGACTCGTGAACGCATCATTGGGGCGATTTTCTTTCAGGACACCTTAAATGCTAAACGGTGCTCCACCTGCATTCTGGAGCCCTTCCTAGGTGAACTGGATGAGGACAAAATTGAGAATGCCTGGTTCCAACAGGATGGGGCGACTGCACATACCACCCACAAGGCCATGAACTTTTTACAGGACTCCTCGGTGACCGCATCATCTCTCAAGGACTCTGGCCTCCGCTTTCACCCGACTTGATTCCACCGGATTACTTTATGTGGGATACACTGAAAGGAAAGGCCTATGAAGGCAGTCCGCGCACCATATAACAACTCCAAGCTGCACTGACACGTCATATTCGGAACATCATTCCCAATGTTGTGTACAACTTCCTCAAGAACATGCAGAAACGTGTGCAACCGTGTCTTCAAGTTCAAGGGAATCACTTCCAGCACCTCTAATAACTTCCATGACTATACGGAAAGTTATGAACTGCACAGTTACTTTACGACATATATCTATTACGTGCAATACCTACCGAGCAGTTAACCTTGCCTGTTAGTGTCGGATTCAGAGATGCAGTTGCCAGTTGTGCAGTTTCAGTCAGGGCGACGAACATTTGCTTTACATAGAGCTGTACCATATGGGACAAGCATGCCCCGCTTAAGAGAAACAGAGGGTTCTGATGAATTGAGGATGGGCTCCCCCGAGTGATTTAGTATTGGGCTGACAGTTTAAGCTTGCTGTTGAGACAGTGTTTGCGGTATGTTAAAAACCCGTGTAAAGTGAGTCAGTATTTAGACGTAAAGCAGTATTCCAACTCGGTGTCCTCCCCTTAACTTTTTCACAATTGCTGTAACTGGTCCCTAATATCCCGAATATTGGCACTGAGATGCAGTAGATGTCCGAACTGTTTCCACCACGTATGTTCTATGGGCGGCAGGTCTGACTATCTTTCTGGCCACTACTTCAACATCACACAGATAGTTCATATAGATACTTGCCATGAAAAATGGCATCACGATGCAGTCGCTTGATACATTGCAAACGAGGACCCAGAATGCTGTGACGTACCATCACTACCAGCGACGACCTGAAGTTATATAAAGATGGTTCCTAATGCCATGACGCCAGAAGTAACGCCACTGTCCAAAACGCTGGAAGAGTGGGATCTCTCCAGAGGTCACCGCCATACTCGCCGACGGTGGAAATCTGGAATAGTGCAGAAGCGTGATTCATTGTTCAACAATATGTGACGTCATTCATCAGCAGTCCATGCTTCCCAGTGACGGCACCACTCCTAACATAGCTACTTGTGTTACGGTGTTAAAGCAGCATAGGCTTGGGACAGTAATTTCTTCATCTGGCTGCTGATATTCTTCTGCTAGTGGTGTCTGATGACAGAGAATATTGCAGGGGGACCGTTACTAGTTCCCAGATGGTAGACACGGATGTGAAGGGGTAATGATGTGCTTGGTGCACAATACAGCGGTCCTCTCTTGCAGTGGGCAGACGTCGTGGACAGAAACACTGATAACGAATATGCCTGCCCACGTTTTCCCATGGAGGCGAACGTCGGGCCACTGTCACATTCGAATGCCTCTCAAATCTCAGCATTACACGATTCGACCAGCCGGTCAAGTGTAGACCCACAATAAGATCCCTTCCAAACTCTGTCAGATTCTGATAACACTGTCTCACTCGTGTGTGCGGCATCTCACTATCGTTCACAGCAATCACTCAACGTATGAAGCTGTTCGCGCCACTAATATAGCCTATCAGGTCTGGTAACGAAACTAATGAACTTTGGTGGCTGCGCAACATGTTACAGAGATACTTCCTGGTGGAGCTTACATCTACTATGGTACGTTCACATCTGACTGTGTTGAGCCGTGTTGCGGCTCGTGTTGGTGCCGTTGGTAGGTTGGCATCGTGTAATAGGGATAGTGGCATCTCGTTTTCTTCTTGTGTTTACTGGCGCCACTACATTGCTAGTGTTGTCTGTCCATGAGTGGCTGCAGCAGCGGTTATCGATACCTAATACCGTCGTACTATCTTTGGAAGGACGTCAAGTGTTTTCTGGGTCAGGTGTGTTGTGGAGTTCGGTTGGGATGGAGCAGCAGTGAGGTCTGGCTGTGCGGGGACATGCTGGGACTGCTGGCGGCACGCAAGCACTGCCGGGTCGAGGGGCTGTAGTAGCGAGGGCTACACCCTCGTTGTCCACCGGACCAAGGACGTTTGAGTTGAGTGAGCATTAACCCAGTACTGAAACCTCCACTATTTTGAGATCACGCCTTTTCTTTCTGAATTGCTGCTCGCAGGGTCGTTGAGACGAACAGCAACGATTGGAGTGTTTGGAGTTGATGAAATTAGTTGGCCGTCCTCCGCTTCTTATTATTGATCATGGAATTCCTTGTGTTTATTGGTGATTTTCAAACAGTGGTATTTTTCTGCGTAGTGGCCGCTAACGCCCCAGTTACCTGCCCTGAAGGTTAGCATGTTTTCGCGGCAGTGAACCTTTCCTTGCCTTGTCGCTGCTCTCCGGTAAGGCATGCAGTTAGACAGCCTACTTGTGGTTTGGATATGTTGTTTCTGTTGGACTGCTTTGGTCGTAGCGGTTCCTTCTGCTTCTGGATGTTCTAAGCGCTGTATTCTGAAGACGCCTGGGTTATTCTATCGTTTTATTGGTTATTAGACGTTAGGTAGATTTTGCAACAGTGTTGGTCTGCGTTTAAACTGTCACTAGTTTGAGTTGCCATCCGGTTAAGTGAATACAACTCTTGGCTGCCTGTCTCATCGATTACGAAGTTGAGCGACTTTCCTAGGCCGATCCTTGGAGCACTGTCTGAGGCCTACTTCTTTCTTGGTTTGATCAGATTGTGATGATAGTTTTTTTTTTAATTTAATTCTGAGTTATTACTTTTGGAGCCTTCAGCCGACAAATAATTTGAATTTCTGCTCAATAAGACCTTCAGCCTTGGGTGCAACTTGCTTAGTAATTTTTTTATTAGACATTGTGTCTTAACAGTCAAATTTGATTCCTTGTTGTCAACCTTATTTGCAATTGGTTCCAAATAAAGTGTACGTGATTAAAAAAAATAAAGAGCAACCAACGGTAACTGAGTAAGGCCCCATCCACACTGAATCCTACCTTTCCATAAGTACCATGTTTCATATGTCTTCTGGGTGCTTCATATTTTTTTTTTTTTTCTTTTTGTCAGACAGTGAATTTGAGTGATTTTCTCGCCTGTTCGGGATTGATTCTGTTCTGAGCTGTTCATTACCAGTGCCTATTATATCTGTTAATAAGAAGATCTGTGAAACATACTCAGAGAATCACAGGTCTTCATCATTAAAAGTAACGTCTTACGACATTGTTTGCTGAAAGATACCAAAAAGAAAGATTTTCTTTCTTGACGCACAGTGATACCATAAAATACTACCCGTTCCCTGTAAATGGCCGCGATAAATGTGAGTGGAGTTTGTGACGTGACGGCGTCACACCGAATGTCGGTGTTTGAACTTTCTGTCGCAGCCGGCAGCTCAGAAGAGGGCGCCGATGGAGAACGGCGGTTGCCCGCCAGCCGCGAAAGAGGACGCCGTGCTAGATGGCGCTACGCTGTTCGGCGCTCTCCAGGGAGGAGCTGGTTGGAATTCCGGTCGTCGTCGAGGAAGGAATAAATGGTCTCTGCAAACTTACGTGAGGCGAATGGTGGACGTGTGCGGGCGTTGGCTGCGGCGGTCGGCGTTGTGGACACGCGATGACAAATGGTGGGTACGGAGGATAGGGCAGAATGACGTTGCAGATAGTTGGAGTGAAAAGTATCATTTGCTGCAGACAGTGTTATGCTCGCTTGTGATGAAATTTTGTGTCTGCAGTAAGCACTCTACCTTGGATACTAAATTTATAACTGTCTCTGAACATTTTGTCCTATACGCTGAGCGTTTTATCAACTCTGTGAGTATTGATGAACCTGTCTGTTGGTGTGGTTCAAGTGTTCTGAATTGTAGGACTTTCTTGCCGCTGGTGTTGCGCGATACTTTGTTTCTACATGCATGGAAAAACAAACCTTGCATTGCATTGAAAATAAATGTGAAGCCTTTAGGATACTCGTCACTTATGCCGAAGCAGCGATTTGATGGATGGAAGTTGTCCACAAATGTGTTAACTGTTTAGATTGTTATTTTGATTGATCTTTCTAGTTATGTCATCGAGCTGTTGTGATCTTTTCATGTATCGGTTGCTGACTACTTATAGTCGTTTATCTCTTGGCGTACGAAGCAATGCTTGTATATGTAGAAAGCTTTGTACTTTAATCCAGGACTTTGGTGCAAACCCCGGTTGGGTGAAGTTAAACATGTTTACCTTGGTTACTACTGTTCTAGAATTCCCCCACGGAGAGGTCTGATCAAGGACCTCGTGATTTTCGATGCTCCTAGCGCATAACTTGGCTTCGGCTGTTGGGGCTTGTTTGATGTGTGTGTTGTTCGCCCGATGAAAGATTGGGTGTAATTAGATACATTGGCTCAGGTCGCTGCGTTGGCGACGAATGAAATTCGGACAAAATCGCTATTGCCGGCTTGTAATTTGTAACCTTTTTTCCATCTAGTTTTGGTAACTGCACGAGAGCTGAAAATTTAAACTGTTGAAGTTTATTAGCAATGACCTTTTTTTGGCATTAGCAGCGATTTGTAATAGTCTTCGGAAAAACGTGTGAAGTCGAGCTGTCGATACGTTGAAATTGCTCTAAGGAAAGCTGTTCGGTACTAAATAGTATGGTACAGGAGTTGAACTGCGACTGTGTGACACATATTGCAAAATTTTTGCAGTTGATGCCTGACTTTGCTAAATTCTACTGTCTGGTGGTTTCTAAGATATTTAATTGCTATCCTGGGTGTTCATTAATATTATGTATTTTGTTTCTTATTTTTAAATTACTGCAACTATTTCAAATTTGATGTTAGTATTAGCGTATTCTACCTGTGTCTCACGCCTTCCTGAAAGGCAAAGTTGTTCAAAGCAAATAAATGAAAATTGTATGAGCATGTATTCTCCTCTCAACTCAACACCACCTACAACCATGCAACCCCGTCCTTGCAACAGAGTTCTATTATCGTGCTTCTGTTCTATTATCGTGCTTGTCGTTGCTAGTAACGACAAGGGAGAAGTCGGATTTGACGTCTCCATTCGAATGAGATACTGTTGATAGGTTTGTAATTTAACTCAGGACTCTGGTGCAAAACTTGGTGATTAAGAACCATACGAAACCACCCCTCCTCCCCTTGCCTGTCTTTCACCATCAGAATTTGTTATTCACTTTGCATGACTTGTACCTTGATGGTACCTGGGCAGATGCCAATTTATCAGTCCAAAAATCTCAGTATCAGATGAGGTTCCATTACAAGAATTTTACTCCTGATTTTCAGGTCTGTCAGTGATTCTTGTAGCCAGAAATGTCAAATAAGACCCCGGTTCGAATTCCACGGTAAATTACTAAATATGTAAGGCAAGGATGAACGATTAGGATTTAACGCCCTGTTGCCGACGAGTTCGTTAGAGAGCGAAATCCATCTTGTACAGGACAAGGCGGGTAAGGAAATAGGTAGCGACTTTTCCAAGCGAACCAGCCTGCCAATAGGCAGGACAGATTTGGTTGGGATACTGGGCTTGTTTCGCGAAGGAACATGTTTCGAACACTCGCATAGCTATCCATTCCAAGCAAATTCCGTACGTCTGGGGACGGTATGGCCAATTTATTCGCCGCTTATTCCTTCGTTCCAAGAGCTCTTCCACCTGCGGAGATTCGGTCGCGCATTATCACCGATAAAAATGAAATTAGGGCCTAATGAACTCCTGAAAAGGCGAAGATGGGGAAGAAGTACAGTGTCAAAATAACACTGACTGGTGAGTTTGCCATATTGGAAGATTTCGAGGTCAGCGCGCCACTGCAACGTAATGCCTTCCCACGACATAACACCTGGATCATCAAAACGATCACGTCCGACAATGGTGGACGTACTCTCATATGGTGAGAGGTGGGAACACGCAAAGCACCGAGGAACATTATCGAACGTTTTGGTGGTCCGGGTGCTATGGCGTGGGTAAGCGTAACGTTGCACGAGAGTCGTGGTCTCCACTCACTCGCCGTCAAAGTCGTTGTGCCACTGTACTTCAACTCAACGTGCGTCTTTCCAGGGGAGTATTCCACCCTGGCTTCATTTTTAATGGATGACAATGCTCGACCGCATCAAACTGCGCAGATGGATCAGCTGTTGGAACGACAGGATACTTGGCGAATAGACTGGCCTAACCGTTTCCCCAGCTTAAATCCCATCGAGAACGTGTGTGATGCGCTTGAGATACGTATTTCAGCACGTCCACACGCACCAACGATCATTCTACAGTTGTCAAACGCGCTAGCGGAGGAATGGAGTGCCTACCCCAAGAACCCCTTACCAGCCCTGTGGCCAGTATGGGAGCACCTTGCAGAGTATGCCAGCAGTCCGAGGGGTTCACACACCTCTTATAATATCGATGGGACCATAATGAATCACTGTGATTACAGTGTAATTATTGTCTTGGGATAACAGTGGCATTTCGTAGTGGTTAGAACACTGGACTCGCATTCGAGAGGACGACGGTTCAAACCTGTCTCCAGCCATACTGATCTAGGTTTTCCATAATTTCCCTAAATCGTTTCAGGCGAATTCCGGAACGGATCTTTCAAAAGGGCACGGCCGGTTTCCTTCCCTATCCTTTCCTAATACGAGCTTGCGCTAAGTCTAATAATCTCGTTGTCGACGGGACGTTACACATTAATCTCCTCGCCGGCCGCGGTGGTCTAGCGGTTCTGGCGCTGCAGTCCGGAACCGCGGGACTGCTACGGTCGCAGGTTCGAATCCTGCCTCGGGCATGGGTGTGTGTGATGTCCTTAGGTTAGTTAGGTTTAAGTAGTTCTAAGTTCTAGGGGACTTATGACCTAAGATGTTGAGTCCCATAGTGCTCAGAGCCATTTGAACCATTTGAACCATTAATCTCCTCCTCCTCCTCAACAGTGGCATTTCTGCTGGTCTCGTTGCGTATTTCTTCCATTTACCTTCTGTACTACACTGTAGCGGTTCTTTCTATGTGTGGTCCAAGTTTCATAGAGGTATTTTACTTGGAATTGACACATTATGTGAAAGTTACTTTCGTCGATAAGTTTTGAATACCAGTGTACATCGATATCAATCATTATGAAGTGCATGACGAAGAGTACTTCTCAATGTACCACGTTTTGGTGCCTCTTCTCGGTACATTCGCATATCGAGAACGGAAGAATGCTTTCTTAAATGCCTCTAATCTTGTGTCTCGCGATTTCGACAGGAGCGATACAAAAGGGATCGTAATATATTTCTAAGTTCCAAATTCTCGAAACTTTGCGACTGGGCTTTCTCAGAATAGTATACTTCTATTTTCACGTCTCTCAGCCGTGTTGCGGCTCGCGTTGTTGTCGTTGGTAAGTTGGCATGTAATAGGGATAGTGGCGTCTCGTTTTCTTCTTGTGTTTACTGGCGCCACCACGTTTGCTAGCGTTGTCTGTCTGCGAGTGCCAGCATCAGCGGTTATCGACATGTAGTACGGTGGTACTATCTTTGGAGGGACGTCAAGTGTTTTCTGGGTCGGGTGTGTCAGTAGCTCGGTTGGGACGCAGCAGCAGCGAGGTCCCGCAGCGTGAGCACATGCCGGGACCTCTGGCGGCTCGCAAGCACTGCCGGATCGAGGGGCTGTAGTGGCGAGGGCCACTACCTCGTTGTCCACCGGACCGAAGACGTTTGAGTTGAGTGAACATTAACCCAGTAGTGAAACCTCCACCATTTTGAGATCACGCTGTTTGTTCACGCCTTGCTGCTCGCAGGGTCGCTGAGACGAACAGCACCGTGTGGAGTGTTTGTGGTTGGCGAAATTAATTAGCCATCCTCCAGTTCTTCTTACTAATTATTGAATTCTTTCTGCTATTATTGGTGGAGTTCAACCAACGATATTTTTCTGCCTAGTGGCTACTAACGCCCCAGTTACCTGCCCTGGAGGTTAACGTATTTTCGCGGCAGTGTACCTTTCCTCGCCTTGCTGCTGCTGTCCGGTAAGGCGTGTAGTTCGACAGCCTCCTTGATTGTGGTTCGGATATTTTGTTCTTTTGGACTATCTTCGTCGTAGTGGTTCCTTCTGCTTCTGGATGCTCTGAACACTGGATTCTCAAGATGCAGTGCTCTCCACCGGTTCTGCCTTGCCTGGGTTATTCCATCGTTGTGTTGATTACCAGACGTTAGATTTTACAAGAGTGTTGGTCTGCGTTTACACTGTCACTAGTTTGAGTTGCCATCCAGTTAAGTGAATAAAACTCTTGGTTGCCTTTCTCATCGGTTACAAAATTGAGCAACTTTCCCAGGCTGACCTCTGGAACACTGTCTGAGGCCCACTTCTCTCTTAGTTTGATCAGATTATGATATTTGTGTGTTTTTTTTAATATTTTAGTATCTCTTGGAGAAGTTACCTGTTCTTAAGAATTTATTATTCGAGCCTTCAGCCGTTAAATTGTTTTTTGTGTTTTTACTATTGGCGCCTTCACCCGACAAATAATTTGAATTTCATTTCAATAAGGCCTTCACCCGACAAATAATTTGAATTTCATTTCAATAAGGCCTTCAGCCGTGAATGCAATTTGTCTAAAGAATTTTTAATTAGATATTGTCTCTTAATGGTGAAATTTGATGACTGTGTTTCTTAAAAGAATATTTTAATATCTCTTGGAGAAGTTAACTGTTCTTAAGAATCTGCTATCCAGGCCTTCAGCCGTTAAATTGTTTTTTTTACTGTTATTTTACTGTTTTTGTTACTGTTTTGACAGTTTACTGTTTTTACTGTGTTTTGTTACTGGGGATTCAGCCAACTAATAATTTGAATATCTGGTCAATAAGTCCTTCTGCTGTGAGTGCAACTTGCTTAGGAAATTTTTTATTATACATTGTGTCTTAAGAGTCAAATTTGATAATTGTTCCTTATTGCCAACCTCATTTGCTATTGGTTCCAAATAAAGTCTACGTGATTTTAAAAGAGACAAAAGCTGAGTAACCAACAGTAACTGAGTAAGGCCCCGTCCACACCGAATCCAGCCTTTCCCTAAGTCCCATGTCTCACTCTAACTGTTCAGGTTTTTCAGCATTTCCGTGATGCTCTCGGGTGGATCAAAGAAACTTATCACATTTTGTACTGTCTTTCTTTGCAGACGTGCAATATCCTCCGTTAGTCGCATATGCTTGACTAGTATTCTTGCACTGGTCGCATGAGTGATCAGTAAGCAGTGTACATCGTAGACTGCATTTTCTAGTATCATATCAGTGAACGGAAGTCTGCTACCTACAATCCATACTACTTAAGTTATCTGACCATTCCACTTCACATCTCTACAAACTGTTACAGCCAGGCATATGTATGACGCGAGTAATTTCAAACATTTACCGGTACCTTGGTCATTAGCGACTGTTACAACTTCATCTGCCATTAGTTCAGATTTTTCAGAAATTCCGAGACGGTCTCCGGTCTCAAAGAGTTGTGTGACCTGTCGTGTCGTCCTTTTTTATGTCCAGCATCCCCTGATCGTCCTGTTTTGTGTGCGAGCCGTACACTCGAGTAATCTTCTACGACGGTTCACGAGAGTGTTTTGTAAGCAAACTCCTTCGTAAACTGACTGCATTGTCCTAGTGTTCTACGAACGAACTAATGTCACATGATTTACAAGCTAGTGAGTCTTTAGAATGTTTCATATCCCCACAAATTGCTACGGTCAGGTATTTATTCGATTTGGCGGATTCCAAATGTAATGGGAACTTTATCGTTACCGACCATTACGCAAGCATTTTTCGTAAATGTCACTCACAGGGACTACAGGTTGCGTGTGAATAATGACCTGATTCCGTTGTTGCCTTAGTAATTTGTACGTAGTGAACCGTAAAATTACTACTGGTTCACCAAAGGTTATTAATCTCAATCAATACAAAAATGTAAAGTGGAAGTAGGTGCCAAGGAATAACTGGTGAAATTACACACAATTTTCAGTAACATTCTTTATTCAAATTTGGTGCAAGACTTCACGATATTTTAAAAAAAACAACAATCATTTAACAAATAAACACAATTTAAGATAGGAAAGGACTCTTAAACTGTTAAATTGTTATAAAAAATTTCACGCCAGTAAAAGCAAGTACAGGCAAGCAATTTAACGTATACAACGCGACGCTGTATAATATTTCAAGTTCAGCTAAAATACAGGTGAATTTCACTCCATTCATTAAATGGCGCAGAATCTAACTTGTCTGCAACATATAAAGACACTCTTTCTACAAAAGTTCTCAAAATAGAAAAACCAAAACGCATGAACCATGCACAGGGGAGGACACTCACAGTTAATAACATTAACATTTCCAAAATATATAAAAAAACAAATTTTACAAATTTCTGCCAGTTAACTTACGGCAAACTCACACGCTCGCCAGGTAGGACTCGCGAACTTTTACAACATTCTCCTTTCAAGGCAACAATTTCTACCCGTAATGAAATGGCAAACTTTTGCATCGCAAGAAAACACACTAATAACCAACTACCTGTATAAAACACATAAGCACGTTGAGTAAAAGCCTTAAAAGGTACTGAATTGGAGAAACTCACAACAGTTTTTGCTGACTAGAAACAATATAAAAAATCCACTAAGACGTACATTAACAACCTTGCTTGATTATAGCCAAAAATACATAAACAGAAATTTACGTAAGTTACAGCTTCCAGATGAGCAGGAATTCGTTATGCAATTGACTAGTTCTTACCAAAAGGCAAAAGGAATTTTTCCTCTTTCTTAGAGTACCTTTTACACGTGAGTCTAGTAATATTAGTTATGGCAGGCGAGAGAATGGATCAGGTCTTAGTGCCTTGCATTTTAAACGTGGTGCCTTAGACTTTGACAGACATGGCAGAGGCTAACAGTCGAATAAACCCGTAGGTAAGCTGGGAGGGGAAAGAAGCAATCCGAACCACAGATTTACTCTGACTATGCCCCCCCCCCACCCCCCACCCCCCCGTTTCATCCTCAAGAGGGGACAAACGGACCACCCTTTCTAATATTACCATCTTTCCGCGGGTGGACAGACGAGAATGAATGGCGGAAAACCCCCCAAAAATACGGCTGGTATAATTAACAAGAATATATAAACTGAATTCAATTAAGCTTCATAAAATCTGTTAACAAACAATACTCAACTTCTGGTGCGTTACGACTCCCAGGACTGAATCAACACAGCACCTCCAAATGCTCTGCCGAGCCGCCCGCTGCCAGCCCTTTCAACGGACGCAGGAAGGCGCGCCGATTTTCAGAACCTCCTCGCCGGTCGACAGCATATGGCCGAACTGCTGATGAGGCCCCTTGCGGACCCATGCTCACAAGGGAACCTCCCCATCGCACCCCCCTCAGATTTAGTTATAAGCTGGCACAGTGAATAGGCCTTGAAAAACTGAACACTGATCGATCGAGAAAACAGGAAGAAGTTGTGTAGAACTATGAAAAAATGAGCAAAATGTACAAACAGAGTAGTCCATGTGCAAGATATGCAATATCAAGGACACTGCGAGCTCAGGAGCGCCGTGGTCCCGTGGTTAGCGTAACGAGCTGCGAAATGAAAGGTCCTTGGTTCAAGTCTTCCCTCGTGTGAAAAATTTAACTTATTGTTTTCAGTTTATGTGACAAACTCTTATGTTTTCATCACTTTTTTTGGGAGTGATTATCACATCCACAAGAAAACCTAAATCGGGCAAGGTAGAAGAATCATTTTACCCATTCGCCAAGTGTACTAGTTAGGTGGGTCGACAACATATTCCTGTCATGTGACGCACATGCTGTCACCAGTGTCGTATAGAATATATCAGACGTGTTTTCCTGTGGAGGAATCGGTTGACCTATGACGTTGCGATCAAATGTTTTCGGTTCCCATTGGAGAGGCACGTCCTTTCGTCAACTAATCGCACGGTTTTGCGGTGCGGTCGCAAAATACAGACACTAAACTTATTACAGTGAACAGAAACGTCAATGAACGAACGGACAGATCATAACTTTGCGAAAATAAAGAAAGTAAAATCTTCAGTCGAGGGAAGATTTGAACCAAAGACATCTCGTTCCGCAGCTGCTCAAGCTAACCACGGGACCACGGCGCTCCTGAGCTCACAGTGTCCTTAATATTGCCTATCTTAAGCATGAACTACTCAGTATGTATATTTTGTTTATTTTTTCATAGTTCCACAGAACTTCTTCCTGTTTTCTCGATTGATCTGGGTTCAGTTTTTCAAGGCCTATCCACTGTGCCAACTTATAACCAAATCTGAGGGGGGTGCGATGGGGATGTTCCCTTGTCAGGAAGATTCCTTTCGCGACGAGCAGTTAACGCCCCATACCACGGAGCCGTTGCTCGCGACGCTTACGCTGATGCCGCGGTCCGCGTGCTGTCCCTCTAGCACCGGCAGAGAAGTCGCTTCTTGATGCCGCGACTGCCAACTCTCCACGAGAGCCCATACAGTCACACTTAAACCCACGCGAACAGCCCACTTTTCCTCTTTCCCGCTAGAGGGAGACACCGAAGCGTTCAGTTGCTACAAAGGCACCACCGCCAGAAAACAGAGGGCGACTGCTTCACGCTACGCGCTGCGGCGCGCTTTTCAACGATAACTTTACTACGGCTCACGTAGAAAATAAATTAACGATAGTAGCACGCAAAAGAGCTTTTATGTTACTAAGGAAACATTATGAAGATCGGGAAACACCAAAATAAGAATAAATGACCAGTCTGTGAAGAGAATACAACTGTACAGATATTTAGTTATAAACATCGACGAAAAATAAAACTTTCTTGCACACGTAGAAATCCTTTGTCAGATCCTGAAGAGCCTGAACCAAAGAGGGACATTTAGACAAAGAAGCTTTCAGCTTCCTTTAAGTGCAATAAGAACGTACTACAACGCAGTCTTAGCAGCAGTTGTGGGTTACCGGTCGAGCGCATGGTCTCAGAGTAAGAAAGGTGAAGATGGTACAGACTCTTAGACGAGCACAGAGAAGTGTCCCACTACGCCTGACAGGTGCGTACAGAACAGTGGTCGCCAAACCATTTTCTCGAGAGCCATTACTGACATTGTGGGCTGGCACCTTGGGGCACATTTGTGTTATTAATTGACAACCTACATAAATTAGTGTCTTATGAGCCCATAATAGACTTGCTACAGTACGGGTCCGACAAGATGGCTGCTGGCTCCTTAGTACTGATCATTAAAAGGCAGCGCCAAGCTCAACATCTCTTGCCGACTGTTCTCTGTGTCGTATTACTGCCACTCACAGCGACCCTAAAGCTGTGACACTGGCGAAGTGTTGTTGTCCTGTCTGTGTAATCGGACTATTAATTGATTAATATGAGTAATTGTACTATATTTAAATGCCTTATGCAATATAAGGCACGTTCGCAAATGTATCCTAAATGTTTTGAATGTCATTTTTCTTCTACTCGTTGTATTGTACGTGGGCAGTTCGGAAAGTAAAGTACGGTCGGTCCCGAAATGGAAACCACGAATATCAAAAACGTTTTAGTAGCAACATTTAGCTACACCTTCCAGCAACTTCTCTACGTTGAAATTAGAATTATATACAGGATGTTACAAAAAGGTACGGCCAAACTTTCAGGAAACATTCCTCACACACAAAGAAAGAAAATATGTTATGTGGACATGTGTCCGGAAACGCTTACTTTCTATGTTAGAGCTCATTTTATTACTTCTCTTCAAATCACATTAATCATGGAATGGAAACACACAGCAACAGAACGTACCAGCGTGACTTCAAACACTTTGTTACAGGAAATGTTCAAAATGTCCTCCGTTAGCGAGGATACATGCATCCACCCTCCGTCGCATGGAATCCCTGATGCGCTGATGCAGTCCTGGAGAATGGCGTATTGTATCATTTTTTTTTTTTTTTTTTTTTTTTGTCATCAGTCTACTGACTGGTTTGATGCGGCCCGCCACGAATTCCTTTCCTGTGCTAACCTCTTCATCTCAGAGTACCACTTACAACCTACGTCCTCAATTATTTGCTTGACGTATTCCAATCTCTGTCTTCCTCTACAGTTTTTGCCCTCTACAGCTCCCTCTAGTACCATGGAAGTCATTCCCTCATGTCTTAGCAGATGTCCTATCATCCTGTCCCTTCTCCTTATCAGTGTTTTCCACATATTCCTTTCCTCTCCGATTCTGCGTAGAACCTCCTCATTCCTTACCTTATCAGTCCACCTAATTTTCAACATTCGTCTATAGCACCACATCTCAAATGCTTCGATTCTCTTCTGTTCCGGTTTTCCCACAGTCCATGTTTCACTACTATACAATGCTGTACTCCAGACGAACATCCTCAGAAATTTATTCCTCAAATTAAGGCCGGTATTTGATATTAGTAGACTTCTCTTGGCCAGAAATGCCTTTTTTGCCATAGCGAGTATGCTTTTGATGTCCTTCTTGCTCCGTCCGTCATTGGTTATTTTACTGCCTAGGTAGCAGAATTCCTTAACTTCATTGACTTCGTGACCATCAATTCTGATGTTAAGTTTCTCGCTGTTCTCATTTCTACTACTTCTCATTACCTTCGTCTTTCTCCGATTTACTCTCAAACCATACTGTGTACTCATCAGACTGTTCATTCGGTTCAGCAGATCATTTAATTCTTCTTCACTTTCTCTCAGGATAGCAATGTCATCAGCGAATCGTATCATTGATATCCTTTCACCTTGTATTTTAATTCCACTCCTGTACCTTTCTTTTATTTCCATCATTGCTTCCTCGATGTACAGATTGAAGAGTAGGGGCAAAAGGCTACAGCCTTCTCTTACACCCTTCTTAATACGAGCACTTCGTTCTTGATCGTCCACTCTTATTATTCCCTCTTGGTTGTTGTACATATTGTATATGACCCGTGTCTCCCTATAGCTTACCCCTACTTTTTTCAGAATCTCAAACAGCTTGCACCATTTTATATTGTCGAACGCTTTTTCCAGGTCGACAAATCCTATGAAAGTGTCTTGATTTTTCTGTCTTGATTTTTCTTTAGCCTTGCTTCCATTATTAGCCGTAACGTCAGAATTGCCTCTCTCGTCCCTTTACTTTTCCTAAAGCCAAACTGATCGTCACCTAGCGCATTCTCAATTTTCTTTTCCATTCTTCTGTATATTATTCTTGTAAGCAGCTTCGATGCATGAGCTGTTAAGCTGATTGTGCGATAATTCCCGCACTTGTCAGCTCTTGCCGTCTTTGGAATTGTGTGGATGATGCTTTTCCGAAAGTCAGATGGTATCTCGCCAGACTCATATATTTTTACACACCAACGTGAATAGTCGTTTTGTTGCCACTTCCCCCAATGATTTTAGAAATTCTGATGGAATGTTATCTATCCCTTCTGCCTTATTTGACTATAAGTCCTCCAAAGCTCTTTTAAATTCCGATTCTAATACTGGATCCCCTATCTCTTCTAAATCTACTCCTGTTTCTTCTTCTAGCAAATCAGACAAATCTTCACCCTCATAGAGGCTTTCAATGTATTCTTTCCATCTATCTGCTCTCTCCTCTGCATTTGACAGTGGAATTCCCGTTGCACTCTTAATGTTACCACCGTTGCTTTTAATGTCACCAAAGGTTGTTTTGACTTTCCTGTATGCTGAGTCTGTCCTTCCGACAATCATATCTTTTTCGATGTCTTCACATTTTTCCTGCAGCCATTTCGTCTTAGCGTCCCTGCACTTCCTATTTATTTCATTCCTCAGCGACTTGTATTTCTGTATTCCTGATTTTCCCGGAACATGTTTGTACTTCCTCCTTTCATCAATCAACTGAAGTATTTCTTCTGTTACCCATGGTTTCTTCGCAGCTATCTTCTTTGTACCTATGTTTTCCTTCCCAACTTCTGTGATGGCCCTTTTTAGAGATGTCCATTCCTCTTCAACTGTACTGCCTACTGCGCTATTCCTTACTGCTGTATCTATAGCGTTAGAGAACTTCAAACGTACCTCGTCATTCCTTAGTACTTCCGTATCCCACTTCTTTGCGTATTGATTCTTCCTGAGTAATGTCTTGAATTTCAGCCTACTCTTCATCACTACTATATTGTGATCTGAGTCTATATCTGCTCCTGGGTACGCCTTACAATCCAGTATCTGATTTCGGAATCTCTGTCTGACCATGATGTAATCTCATTGAAATCTTCCCGTATCTCCCGGCCTTTCTCAAGTATACCTCCTCCTCTTGTGATTTTTGAACAGGGTATTCGCTATTACTAGCTGAAACTTGTTACAGATCTCAATTAGTCTTTCTCCTCTTTCATTCCTCGTCCCCAGCCCATATTCTCCTGTAACCTTTTCTTCTACTCCTTCCCCTACAACTGCATTCCAGTCGCCCATGACTATTAGATTTTCGTCCCCGTTTACATACTGCATTACCCTTTCAATATCCTCATACACTTTCTCTATCTGTTCATCTTCAGCTTGCGACGCCGGCATGTATACCTGAACTTTCGTTGTCGGTGTTGGTCTGCTGTCGATTCTGATTGGAACAACCCGGTCACTGAACTGTTCACAGTAACACACCCTCTGCCCTACCTTCCTATTCATAACGAATCCCACACCTGTTATACCATTTTCTGCTGCTGTTGATATTACCCGATACTCATCTGACCAGAAATCCTTGTCATCCTTCCACTTCACTTCACTGACCCCTACTATATCTAGATTGAGCCTTTGCATTTCCCTTTTCAGATTTTCTAGTTTCCCTACCACGTTCAAGCTTCTGACATTCCACGCCCCGACTCGTAGAACGTTATCCTTTCGTTGATTACTCAATCTTTTTCTCATGGTAACCTCCCCCTTGGCAGTCCCCTCCCGGAGATCCGAATGGGGGACTATTCCGGAATCTTTTGCCAATGGAGACATCATCATGACACTTCTTCAATTACATGCCACATGTCCTGTGGATACACGTTACGTGTCATTAATGCAGTGGTTTCCATTGCCTTCTGCATCTTCATGTCGTTGATCATTGCTGATTCTTCCGCTTTTAGGGGCAATTTCCCACCCCTAAGACAAGAGAGTGCCCTGAACCTGTATCCGCTCCTCCGCCCTCTTTGACAAGGCCGTTGGCAGAATGAGGCTGACTTCTTATGCCGGAAGTCTTCGGCCGCCAATGCTGATTATTTATCAAAATTTAGGCAGTGGTGGGGATCGTACCCGGGACCGAAGACGTTTTGATTATGAATCAAAGACGCTACCCCTAGACCACGGGTTGTATCATAGCCGTCCACAATACGAGCACGAAAAGTCTCTACATTTGGTACCGGGGTTGCGTAGACAAGAGCTTTCAAATTCCCCAATAAATGAAAGTCAAGAGGGTTGAGGTCAGGAGAGCTTGGAGGCCATGGAATTGGTCCGCCTCTACCAATCCATCGGTCACCGAATCTGTTGTTGAGAAGCGTACGAACACTTCGACTGAAATGTGCAGGAGCTCCATCGTGCATGAACTACATGTTGTGTCGTACTTGTAAAGGCACATGTTCTAGCAGCACAGGTAGAAGGTAGAGTATCCCGTATGAAATCATGATAACGTGCTCCATTGAGCGTAAGTGGAAGAACATGGGGCCCAATCAAGACATCACCAACAATGCCTGCCCAAACGTTCACAGAAAATCTGTGTTGATGACGTGATTGCACAATTGCGTGCGGATTCTCGTCAGCCCACACATGTTCATTGCGAAAATTTACAGTTTGATCACGTTGGAATGAAGCCTCAACCGTAAAGAGAACATTTGCACTGAAATGAGGATTGACACAATGTTGGATGAACCATTCGCAGAAGTGTACCCGTGGAGGCCAATCAGCTACTGATAGTGCCTGCACACGCTGTACATGGTACGGAAACAACTGGTTCTCCCATAGCACTCTCCATACAGTGACGTGGTCAACGTTACCTTGTACAGCAGAAACTTCTCTGACGCTGACATTAGGGTTATCGTCAACTGCACGAAGAATTGCCTCGTCCATTGCAAGTGCCCTCGTCGTTCTAGGTCTTCCCCAGTCGCGAGTCATAGGCTGGAATGTTCCGTGCTCCCTAAGACGCCGATCTATTGCTTCGAACGTCTTCCTGTCGGGACACCTTCGTTCTGGAAATCTGTCTCGATACAAACGTACCGCGCCACGGCTATTGCCCCGTGCTAATCCATACATCAAATGGACATCTGCCAACTCCGCATTTGTAAACATTGCACTGACTGCAAAACCACGTTCGTGATGAACACTAACCTGTTGATGCTACGTACTGATGTGCTTGCTGCTAGTATTGTAGAGCAATGAGTCGCATGTCAACACAATCTACCAAGTCAACATTACCTTCCTTCAATTGGGCCAACTGGCGGTGAATCGAGGAAATACAGTACATACTGACGAAACTAAAATGAGCTCTAACATGGAAATTAAGCGTTTCCGGACACATGTCCACATAACATCTTTTCTTTATTTGTATGTGAGGAATGTTTCCTGAAAGTTTGGCCGTACCTTTTTGTAACACCTTGTATTAATGTCTTCAGGCCGGCCGTTGTGGCCGAGCGGTTCTAGGCGCTTCAGTCTGGAACCGCGCGACCGCTGCGGTCGCAGGTTCGAATCCTGCCTCGGGCATGGATGTGTGTGATATCCTTAGGTTAGTTAGGTTTAATTAGTTCTAAGTTGTAGGGGACTGATGACCACAGATGTTAAGTCCCATTGTGCTCAGAGCCCTTTTTTAACACCTTCAGCTGCTGACGGGCGTTGATACATATCAACGGGGACAGGTGAAAATGTGTGCCCCGACCGGGACTCGATCACAGGATCTCCAGATTACATGGCAGACGTTCTATCCATCTGAGCCACCAAGGGCACAGAAGATAGTCCGACTGCAGGGACTATCCAGCGCAGGCCTCCCGCGAGACTCTCATTCTCACCTTATATGTCCACACACAACATTCATAGTGTCCCTACCCAACATACTCATTACTCGTGGAAGACATTGTTACCAAGTCCCTTAAGAGTTCGGGTAATGTGTGTACCTGCACAGAAGAGGAAGGTCATGGCCGATATTGCCAGAACTATATACTTTTATGGATATGGTGTCTGTTTTTTCGGACATGTCTGGAAATACCGAACATGACCTCCTTCTTCTGTGCGGATGCACACATATTACCCTAACTCTTACGGGACTTGGTAAGAATGTCTTCCACGAGTAATGAGTGTGTTGGGTAGGGACACTACGAATGTAGTGTGTGGCCATATAAGGTGAGAATGTGGATCTCGAGGGAGGCGTGCGCGAGATAGTCCCTGGAGTCGCACTATCTTCTGCGCCCTCGATGGCTCATATAAGCAGTAGATCCCGGGTTCGAGTCCCGGTCGGGGCACACATTTTCACCTGTCCCCGTTGATATATATATCAACACCCGTCAGCAGTTCAAAGTATTAATATATAATTCTAATTTCATTCTAGACGGCTGCAGGTCATCAATGGTGCCTGTTATTTCGGACATATGAGTACTTCTCTACATAGTCACCGCTCCGAATTAGACTTTTGTCGTAGCGTTGTACCAACTTTCCAATACCCTCGTCACAGAAGGAAGCCACCTAGACTTTTCACCAACTCTCTAAGTTGGTCCACAGTTCGCTGTCTTTGCCAAAAAGTTGTCTTCGTAGCCAGCTGTTCATGTGGGCAGAGAAGAAAATGAGACAGCCACGTTCGGCCTGTATGGTGAGTCACCAAACACTTTCCATCGAAAACGCTGCGGGAGCGTTATCATTGCCCCTGCAGTGTGCGGCCGAGAACTGTGACGAAGGATATGCATGACAGTTATGCAGTGTCTGCTGCATGACGTCACGAGAAATCTCTCAAAGGAACTCGTGCTTGGTGGGAGACACTACTTATCTAGGCATCTTTACGTGCTCACTGTGCGCTCTGAACTGTAATGAGCGACTTGACGCTATCGACAGGAGTACTAGAGATATTGCCCAATACCTCTGTGCAAAGCTTCGTCGGGTTTTCACTGTGGTTTCTTTTTCACACCTGATCGGATCTTACTTTCTGAATAGCCATCGTTTTACAACAGCTTTAATTTAATTTCATAACCCTTGCTATAAGTATGAACCGCATTTTAGGACGATCGTCTCTACAGTGCGCATTCTCTGATCCATGTTACTTCCTTGTAAGGATTTATATGAAAGCAGCTGCTGGTACGTTCACGCAAGCCCGTGAGTTGTCAGTATTGGAAGAGAAACAACAAAACTTTCCCTCTCTCACACCCTCAAACCCCGCTGGATCTGTGCTTCTTACCCTTCTACTCTGAGGTAAGCCGGCAACTCTATTTAGTTCAAGGCCGTATGACCCAACATCAACTAAAATTAACTATATATGACGGTAATATCTGTTCCCGAAAGAACAGTTACCGTGGATGACCATGCAGCTTTGCTAGAAATGAAATGATAATTAAATAGACACCCTAGCTGCAAACAGGCGTTGATGTACTTCATTGGGGACATGTTGAAAATGTGTGCCCCGACCGGGACTCGAACCCGGGATCTCCTGCTTACATGGCAAACATCTATTAGGCGCACTACGAATGTAGTGCTGTGGACATGTTGGGAATGTGGATCTCATGGGGAGCGTGCAAGGGATAAGTCCCTGCAGACGCACTATCCTCTGTGCCCGCGGTGGCTGAGATGGATAGAGAATCTGCCATGTAAGCAGGAGATCCCGGGTTCGAGTCCCGGTCGGGTCACACATTTTCAACATGTCCCCAATGAAGTACATGAACGCCTGTTTGCAGCTAGGGTGTCTATTTAATTATAATTTCAACTAAAATTAAGCACGTCTCGAAATATTTCTGTGTTAGTCAGCACAGAACTTACGCTCTTAAGAAATTCTTGACGTTAGTTGACGCTTTTGGTTTCGGCTGTTAGTTTTAGACGTACGAGGACTATTTGGAAAGTAAGTTTCGAAGTGTCGCCAAATGAAAACCACTGTGAAAATCGGATGTAGCTTTGCACATGTGTGTAGGACAGTATCTGTAGTACCCCTGTCGATCGCGTCACGTCGCTCTTTTCAGTTCTGAGCGCAAAATAAACTCTTAAAATTGCCTAGGAAATACTGTCTCCCGCAGCGTACGAGGGCCTGATGACAAATTTCGCCTATAGCTATACAGCAGACATAACATAACTGTCATGCGTTTCCTTCTTCAAGACAATTATCAGTCGCATTCTGCTGGGGCAATGAAGATGCTCCTGGCCCGTTTTCGATGGGAAGTGTTTGATCACCAACTATATCACCCGTAATTGACTCCCTCTGAGTTTCATCTCTGCTCACATGAACCTCTGGGTATGAAGACAACATTTTGGCACAGGCAACGAGCTGCAGACCAGCGTAGAGAATTGGCAGAATGCACTGGCGGCTATCTTCCATGACGAGGGTACTGGAAAGTTTGTACAAAGTTACGACAAATATCTAAGGCGGAGTGGCTACTATGTAGATAAGTAGCTGGAAGTTTTAGCTAACTGCTACAAATAAAACATTTTTGATTTTCGTACTGGTTTCCATTCGAGGCCGACAGGACCTTGCTTTCCGAATACCCCTCGTATATTGCAACAAAATACTGCTACGAAGTGTGGGCCGCTCGAATACTTGATTAGGGCCACACACGGCCTGAGAGGCGCAGTTTGGCGGCCATTCGTCTAAGCACGTTAACCCTTTATTTACCGTAATTGTAAAACATATGAAATCAGGTTTCAGAATCTTTATTTTAATACTTGATAAACTGTTACTGACCACATGCCAAATTATTTTATTTATAAGATAAAAAGTCAGTAAGATGCATAAAATATTCAGAGGACTTACGTCCCGACAGAATTATACAGGCTGTGAGGGGTCCACTTGTTCGTGGAGCCCGATTTTCTAATATAATTCATGAAAAATGACCTGAAACCGTTGTCACATGTAGAAGATATTGTATCTTTGACACCAATGAACCAAAGATGTTACCTGAATGACGGAACAGATTGTAAGTAGGAGAGCGCAGAGAGCAGCTGCCGTTGCACTGTGTCACAGGTGGGATGTAAGATAAAGATAGTGAGTAACTGTGAGAGTTTACTTGTTGGTTTATGAACGCAGCATAATATTTGAAGTTATTGTAAAATGAAGTGATGAATGATATTGTTTGTGCTCACACAGAGCTAGTAAATGTTAGGTCGTAGTTATTTCTATAAAAGTGTAAAGTGTGTATTATTAATTTTAGAGGATGTAAGATTATCAAAAATTGAAGTGATACTGATCGTTAACAAATATTGACCATCGTCCATGACAATTATAAAATAGTAATGAATTTATACTGTAACTCAAAACGAAAGCAACTGGAACAACTCTGTAAAATAATGAAATTTTGTATATTTAGTTTTAAGTATGCAGCAACGCGATGTGTGGATTTGGCTGAATTTTACAATACTGACACTTGAATTTAGGAACCAAGTATTTTCCATCAGATTTAATGTATAAGTTGATTAGGTGTATCGGATTTGCAATATTGTTTTCTGTTTTGTAATCCTGATACTGACAAGTTAAATTTTGGAATCTATTTTGTCAAACGGTGGCAGACTTTTTCCTCATGTAACAATCCAAACGTTTTTAATTACGACAGAAAGTAAGAATTGCAGTTGAGAAGATCGCTGATTTTGAAGTTAATATAAAATGTTTCATATCAGATTTTGTGGAGGTGTATCTTTCGAATACAATTTTCAAACTGAAGCATTCGTTCTTGGCATATCCCCTTATCAGTACCTCATTCTCTTCCATGCCGAGTTTATTTAAATCCAATCATTTATTTTTTCAAAAGAATTCATTTTTCGATCAGAATCATAAAACTATTAATCTTTGTAACAGTTCCAATGCGGGCAGCATAGCACAGCGCTGAGCTAATATCCAGTATTTCCACTGAACATTTTTTCGCTCTGTTATTGCTCGCATAACAACTAATATATTGATAAATGGATGAAATAAAATATGTTGCTACGAAAAGAGCCCTGTGATACTTTTTAGGGATGTTATGCTGTGACTTTCTTTGGATCATTAATTTTCAACAAAACAAAGTATATTATGTTCTTATTATTCTGGATCTGGCTTTCTATAAAAGGAACATTGTTTCCGTTACTGTAACTCGCTATGAAGTTCAATATATCTTTCTTACTTTACAGTAATTGAAAAGGTTACTGAAAACTATTTCGTTATCAATGCTGATGTTGCAGTACGCAATGTTTGTTCAACATCAAAATTTTGCAGTGGATTTTTATTAGCATTAAAACACTAATAAGTACCACGACCAGCACGAGAACATGAGACTATTATCAGAGAAAAAAATGTTTTTACTATAATGTTTGCCAGACCAGAACTACGCACAGCAAGGTTATGAAGGTAAATTATCTTTTTGCACTTGTAACCTCCCCCTCAATTATCGACTTTAATGACAGTGAAAAAATTAAACTGCGTGTACCTAAGGGAAATTTTTGAAAAGCAATCGTCACCGAAGTTAATCTGTCGGTAAAGAGGGAGGAAAGGGTTACATCTAAATGAAAGGAAAAATGCAAATGAAACTGATGGAAATTAATTTTGAAAAAGGGTAAAGTTAAAAAAGAAAGTAAATGTGCGGTCGTTACGTTAACAATTAACTGGCGTTAATTAGATGCTACTATAATAACCTGAAAAAGAAAGGTTAATGCACATATAATTAGCACTAGAAGCATGGCAGCTGAAGGTTGACACGTGTTGTGTGAAAACTGAATGTACGTCAGAAGTAATAAATTTCGCTACACTCTGACTTAATTTAGCAAAAGAATTAATAAAACCAGAAAATTGAAAGTTAATTTAGTGACTGAAATTAATAGTGAACTTTGTTTCTGAAGCACTACGAAATTCAATAAAATAAAATAAAATCATTACAAAAGCTACTTGAATCTACGCAACTTTCAACTTGAATTAAATGATTTTGAACAATTAACAATAGTAAAATTTGGTACGTACCAGGCTGAGCTTCAGTCACAAGTAAGCTAAAATATGGTAACAAAACTCGCACTCTTAATTTGTGCTTGTGTAATCTAAATATAATTTTGTTTGGTTATGGAAGCCAGCTATGAGCTTTGAAATTAAAGCATTGAAATGGAATGACATTACTTTAATGCTAGCGTTTGAATTTCAACGACACTCGGGTTCATTCCGGAAAAGGGTAATGCAATTGGGACAATGAGCAAAAAAGGTTCATGCTAAGTTGCTGTAATTTTGTGAGGCAAATGGAACAGTTTGAAAAGCTGAGGTCTGCCATACAGTTCTAAAACTTTACGTGCTTTCAGTCTTCCTTGTTGGTTGATTGAAGGTTTGAAGTCGTCGATCGAGGAGGTGGTGACCATCACTTATTGTCGGCCGTCGCTGTAGCAGAAGCTGGATGTTGGCGCGCCTAGCTCTCGACACGGTCACCAGGCGAAACGGGCTCTTGATGTGCCCCAGCTAATGCTTCCCGTCCGCGACAGTGTGGCAGAAACTATCATAGCAAGTCGAGCGCAAGTACATGCTGCCAAACCCCGAAAGCGCGACAACTCGCGGGAGCGTCACACAATACACTTGCTCCACCGCCCTACTCCAGCCAGACTCTGCTCGGCCCGCGCTCCACGCGGTAGAGCCAACACTACCAAAGATCCTAAACACTTTGGTTCTCCACCCGACCTATCGATGTAATCGTTTGGTAGCATAGTTTTCCCTATGCAAGACCCTGCGTAAAAATACAAATAGTACTTACAAAACAAACCAATTATACATCGACATAGATGCATATATATATATATATATATATATATATATATATATATATATATATATATATATATATATATATATACAAACAGTAAAACAATTACAATATATGAAGAAGCAGAAATGTCATATCCTCAGGTAACAAAATAAGGAAAAATTTATAGTACAATAGATGAAAATAGGAGGATACGCATTTCCGGCGTTACACACTGTTAGTAATATATCATCCGCAGCCCCGCGCCCACCTGTAAAAAAAATAAAATTAAAAAAACATAAATCTGCTGCTCTGCCCTGCAATCCCGAAAGCTGAAAGAAATAATTTTAGTTCACTATTACCTGCCCGCTTCTTTGCGGTATGATTGGTTTCATTTAATGCAGTTTGAATGCGCCGCGGCAGCGGCTGGTTCGTTCGTAGCGCAGCTCTGCACGACGAATAATATTTAAATAGCTGAAAATGTCTGAAAACGATGGGATAAAATACCAGCCAAGCTTATTACAAATCACAATGCAAGTTTTCACTAAGTAACTCTATTCAAAACATTTAGACAGATTAAATTCTTACACACCTTTACAAATCAATGCCTAATGGCGTTCTTCTCTCAAACTTGACAAAAGAATGCTACACAAGCATACAATATAGCGTCACAGGCTCTTCCTTCTCACATAACTCCAAAAAGACGACAGAGAAATTAATGCTCGGTCACTACTATTTATACTCGGTTTAATACATTTAAATCTTTGTTTGACATTAAATAAGTATCGTCTGTGGCGGTTCCAGTACTCGCCGACACAGATATCATCTTTAAAAAATCGATACATAATTCTACACAAGTATAAAACATGACAGATAATGGTTTCTCTTTATTACATAAAGTTCACACAATCATTGTCCATGCAGAAATAAAATTATAATCATCCAGTTCAATTATTTTTTCTTTTTTTACCACATATAATATGTGTTTTGCCAGGAGACGTTACAAGTTCCAAGGTTATTCATTTATCAGCCAATCTACTGATATTTGTATGAAGGTATTTTCTGGCTGCTTTTGCACTTCGCTGTGCCAAGATGGAATATTTTATATGCCTACTATGGTGAGAACAGAATTGCAAGATTACATTCGTTCCGACTCTAGAGCTAAGAAAAATTTATTTCATTGTTTATTTGCACAGAGAAGTTCGTCAGTTTATTGTACAGGGTCATAGATCTCAGTGCTGGTTAAATTTCAGATGGATTGATTTCATTATGGGTACTGCGTAATGGTTTTCCAGATTAAGTAGTTTAATTTTTTTGGATTGCACTAAAACTGATTAATCCCACCATTTGCTCAACAACACATCACACACTAATTTGCATAACACAAGCATTACACATTTAATATTAATTGGCAAACAAAGGAGTAAATTTTTTTAATGAATGTTACAAGGCGAAGTACATTAAGGGGCTGAGAAGTCAGAAAATAATCTTAAAGCTATGATTATTGCTTCTGGTGATACATAAACATTTATCTTTTCATTAACACATACAAAATAAATCGCTCTGAATACTTTGAATGGTGTCTAGAGTCCACCTTTGTAAATGAGCAGAGTTCACATCTGCCTCTTGAACCGACGAGTGTTGACCAGTAAGATCCTGAATTCTGAAAGTGTACGTCGTTTTGAAGCGAAAATGCTGTCTTTCTTCTCCTTGGAGTTGAAAGAGGAGAATTTTGATCCGTTTTGGGCCTTTCCCTTTCTCTGAACACTTGCTTTCCAGTGTCGCTTTTACGGCACAATATGAAATATAGGAATACATAAGTTCATCTACTTGATTGCATAAAACAGTCTGTGCCAATACGTTTATGACTTTCTATCTATTTCATGAGAAGACCTCACTGTTTCAACTTTATCTGTGCCACCCATGTGTTCATTTTAACCTTGTACAACCTTGAGTACCCCCACATCAATCTTTGTTGCATGTTTTTGGGTTCTGGATATACTGCATATTTCATTTTCGTAATAACTTGAAAGAAATTGACCTGCATGATTGTCAGTCCATATTGTGCGAAGTACTAGCACGTACTTGAGGCGGTACAGATTGGTAATTTTCTGCATTGTCTCCCTCTTCCTCATTGGCACTTAGATCAAGTTTTGTAATAATTTGTGAAGTCCTAGAACACTCCTGAAGAGTTGTTGCATTATTATTCTGGGGACTAGCACTAATCATTTCGTCTTCACTGCCATCACTACATTCACAAGCATCAACATCACCTGGACAGTTTTCTAATTGACTACGAATTTCGTCTGTTAGGCAACTTCTGTAGTAGGTAGTCATAGCATGAAACAAAACAAAATCTGACTGAGTTCACTAATGTTTTACAATTCATGCATTATTTTTATTGCTTTTTAATATAAAATTAAATACCATATTGTCTTCAGCAAGGGTATGTTTTTATTTACGAAAGGTCCTGAAAGCAGAAAGACCTATAAACATCAAAGAAACCGAAATTCAGTGTAACCTTAACATGTGAAATCACTGTTCTGGATCTGACGGGATGCTAAATCCCAATCAATTTTACGTTAAAATTGTATGTTACAGGACTACTGTATTGATATTTTTTCCCAAATTAACATTAATATGCATAAAAGAGACTCCGTAGAAATTATCACTCACCTTAGCTCACATATAAACCATGCTCTTAGTTTACGTAACCTTGCAGCGTTATTTCAGAAGCCAAGCAGTCATTCGAAATACAGCTGTTCACATTTCTGGATGATGTGTAGGCTTCGGAATGCCGTGCAGGCTGCACTGACATCCAGCGTAGGAAGCAAAAACTGTATGGAATGATACCTTTAGGCCGCTGCTTGGCTAACGGGCTGTTGAGTAACGTGAATCCTCACTGAATCTGCCAGTTCGTAAACGGTTAAGGTCTGCCTGATTTATGAGCCTCGGCCGCCAGCAAGCGTCGACTCACCCTGCATAAGGTATGATGCCAGCTGAATGCATCGAATAACTTTACAGATTTAGGAAATAAACGAGAAAAAAATATGCCGAGCCATCCAAGCAGCTTTCCCGAAGACGTCACAAACGTGTGAATTCACTCAACCGTGGAAATAAAAGCTGCTCGCTGGAGTTCTTTGTTCTTCAGAGATTTTCACCCGCGGCACACCAGGCCGGGATTGTTCCGAGTGGGGGAGCTTGTTTCTCGCAGCCGGTACACAACACTCTTTTGTTCGCCTCGTCCTTTGCTCCGCGCTGAACTCAACCAGGTGCGACAGATGCAATTACTCTACAGTCTACACTGAAGGCTAGAAGACGGAATGCCGAAAGAATTGGTCGGAGTGTAAAGGAACACCGACGGAGCCATTTCGGCGAAAATTAGAAACGCGTTACCGTCTGAACCTCGTAGGAAATTTGTCCATTACCCTTGCAGAATAGATTGTTCCAAACATGTTAGAACCCTTTTTTAGGTGTTGTAACAGTACAGAGGAAGATTATAACAATACTGACGGAAATTCGGAGTTCATCACTGTCTATAAATGAAGAAGTCGATTTGCGACAGTCTATAAATACGGATCGTAGTAAGAATTTTATTCTCTTACCAGCTACCGTTTATCTCCTGCAGCGAGATGTGCAGACCATCTGTATAAACATATCATGTATCTGTCAAAAGTGTTACAATCATATCACTTTTGGAAAATCGTTGCAAGCTGAATCATATCGACAAGTGTTTTGGGATTTTAGATTTTGTGCCAAAATGCGACACAGAGATCTAAGGTAGCTGCAAGAAATTATATATCTTATGAAGTGGCAGTTCTAGCACCACTACGTGTCCATTGGTGAATATCCTTATGAAAGTACATAATAGCTATTTGTTAAGTCACCGATTGAAGCAAGAGATAAATGATTCACTTCCGTATGTTGCTGTCGGGATAATGCGCAACGTCTCTCGATGTTACAGGGCAGATTATTCCATACTCGAATTCTTGCAACAGAGAACAACTCCTTTGTACCACCAGCCTTTATGTCAATTACTGCACAGTTGAGAGTTTAACCTGCTGTAACCTTCCTTTAATTTCAATGTTGATCGGAAAATGCAGTAGGTTGCATTCCCAAGATGCGAACAAAACCGTAGGTGACAGATATTCATGATGTTAGGTGTATAAATGCAGATATTTTCGTTCTTGACTCAGGACAGAGTATTGAAGATCGTTTCATCAGCATGTACTTCATTTGCAGACTACTGATTATAGCTAATAGCAGTAGTATATTTTTAGGTTGGTTAGCATTTCCAAGTACATGTGAAAAGAGAAAACCTTAGATGCTTATTTTCCCCTGGGGAGCAGGTCAAATGTTGAAGTGTGGATGCAATGACGCAAAACCATTTGTACACACTGACATAGTCCACTTAGTGGTGCAGTTGGGACCATGCATAAAACATCAGGTAGTAATTTATGTGCTGTGTTTTGGGAAGGCTAATAGACATAGAGCAAAAACAGCTAACGCACTGAAGTGGGTACATATTAAGGTACCAATGATCAAAATATCTGCAGTTATACCTCTAACACCCTGTATATACAGGGTTAATCTCGTTGACGTTTAAAAACCCCCGAAGGAATATGAATGACGCTGAGTCAAGCAATTAAATGTAAGAGACGTGGGGCAGAAAACGTCCGGAAACACTAAAAAATTTTAACATATAATGACACCAGAAGACGCTGCTCGTCGAAAGTGCAGTGGTTGAACCTATAAGTTTGTCACATCCGATCGTCCTAAACCAAGTCAAGTATTCACGTCGGTGTGGCTCCAGTTCTATGTGCGCGACTTTAGCGCTTGGGAGTCAGGGTTCGAGTCTTATATCTGACAGATGGTACTGTTTCTCATTGCGTTAAACAATCATATGTTTAAACTGAGGTAAGACTCATTGTTTTATTTACCAGTCTCCCAGACTCCGTTGGTTAGTTGCAGTGTGCAGTACAACAAAAACTTATTCCACTGCGTCACAAGAAAATGAGTATAGGCCTATAAATTGTGTCCTTACTAGTAAACGGTCTACGTGGTCTTTGATAAATAAAGTCTGTGAACAAAAAATAACGGACAAAAGAAAAGAAAGGCAAAATAATATCAGCTTTTGCTTGGAAACTTCTACGTTTACAAGAGTCACATTTGAAAGAAAAAAAAGTTGGAAATTTGCACCGTTTGCTTGAATGCGAGTCCTGCATCGCTCAATCGTACCTTCATGCACGTACTCGAAAATATCCTCCGTATTTTGGATCTCCGCAGGGGCAGGGGCTACGCGAGCTATGTGGTCCATTTGGGATACTAGGGTGCTGTAAACTAGCTCCTTCGTACGACCCCAAAATAAAACATCTATTGGGTTTAAACCCGAGGATCTTGCTGATCAGCAGATGGGTCCGAGTCGTCCAATTCGCCTATCTGGATACAGCTGATTTAAGTAATTTCTTGTTGGGGTGGCATGGTGCAGAGGAGCTCCTTCCTGCTCTAGCCACATGTTTGATCTTAGTTCCAGAGGAAGTAGCTCTGGCAGAACGTTCCTCAAAAAGACTGAGAAATTATGGCCATTTACATTCTGAGGTGAAATATACGGTCCTATTATTTAGTTGCCTAAAATTCCTGCCCGTTCATTAATCATAACTCTATCTTGACGACAGTGCTTGTATATTTTGTGGGTAAGCATCGGACCAATAAATGTTACTTTGGTGTTGCAGATTCCGTCTTCATTAAATGTTTTTACTGTCGCATATGAAACTATTCACAAAATTCAGTAAGTTCCAAACAACTTGTGAACTTAAGCTCTCAGAGCTTCTTAGTTCCACTCACGGCTGCTGTTGACTCAATACACCCAATTCGCCCGCCACTTGTTTACTCTTTACAGGGACCTGCTGTACTCACGCCAAAGCAGCTTCTTCCATTTGGCCCCTTATATGCAGGCGAAGCCAGGAATATTACTGGCTCATCTGAAATCCTGGAAGGTTGAAATTAATAGTAAACTTCTATACATAACGAGAGCATCTTGAAATACAACATGAATGGAAAAGTTGTAGTGACTTATGTTCAAACACTCGAAACAGAAACAAAGTTGTAAGATACTGTGTATTTCCAAAATATACTTTTTAAGCGTTAACTTAAAAACCTATACAACAAAAACCCATACAACAAAACACACTTGACCTCTTAGCAACAAATAATCCTGAGTTAATAACCAGCGTCAAAACCGATATAGGGATTAGTGAACACGGGGTTGTCGTAGCGACATTGAATATTATAATCCCCAAATCCTCAAAAAATAAGCGAAAAATATAGCTATTCAAAAAAGCAGATAAAAATTCACTTGACGCCTTCCTGAGAGAGAATCTCCACTCATTCAAAATTAATAATATAAGTGTAGACCAGATGTGGCTTAAATTCAAAGAAATAGTACCGGCAGCAGTTGAGAGGTTTATACCAAATAAACTAATAAACGACGGAGCTGATCCTCCTTGGTACACGAAACGGGTTAGACACTACTGCAGAAACAACAAAACAAACATGCCAAATTTAAACAGACGCAACATCGCCAAGATTGGCGATCCTTTACAGAAGCTCGAAACTTAGCGAGGAGTTCAATGCGAGACGCTTCTAACAGCTTCCACAACGAAACTTTGTCTCGAATCCTGGCAGAAAATCCAAAGAGATTCTGGTCGTATGTGAAGTATGTTAGCGGCAAGAAACAATCAATGCCTTCTCTGCGCGATAACAATGGAGATACTATCGAAGTCAGTGCTGCCAAAGCAGATTTACTAAACACAGCTTTCCGAAATGCCTTCACAAAAGAAGAAGTAAATATTCCAGAGTTAGAATCGAGAACAGCTGCCAACATGAGTAACGTAGAAATAAATATCCTCGGAGTAGTGAAGCAACTCAAAACACTTAATAAAAACAAGTCTTCTGGTCCAGACTGTATACCAATTAGGTTCCTTTCGGAGTATGCTGATGCATTACCTCCACACTTAACAATCATATACAACCGTTCGCTTGACCAAAGATCCGTACCCAAAGATTGGAAAGTTGCACATGTCATACCAATATTCAAGAAAGGTAGTAGGAATAATCCACTAAATTACAGGCCCAAATCGTTAACGTCGATATGCAGCAGGATTTTAGAACATATATTGTGTTCGAACATTATGAATTACCTCGAAGGAAACGGTCTATTGACAAACAGTCAACATGGGTTTAGAAAACATCGTTCCTGTGAAACACAACTAGCTCTTTATTCGCATGAAGTGTTGAGTGCTATTGACAAGGGATTTCAGATCGATTCCGTATTCCTGGATTTCCGGAAGGCTTTTGACACTGTACCATACAAGCGGCTCGTAGTAAAATTGCGTGCTTATGGAATATCGTCTCAGTTATTTGATTGGATTTGCGATTTCCTGTCAGAGAGGTCACAGTTCGTTGTAATTGACGGAAAGTCATAGAGTAAAACAGAAGTGATTTCAGGCGTTCCCCAAGGTACTGTTATAGGCCCTTTGCTGTTCCTTAGCTATATAAACGATTTGGGAGACAATCTGAGCAGCAGTCTTAAGGTTGTTTGCAGATGACGCTGTCGTTTATCGACTAATAAATTCATCAGCACATCAAAACAAACTGCAAAACGGTTTAGAAAATATATCTGAATTGTGGCAGTTTACCCTAAATAACGAAAAGTGTGAGGTCATCCACATGAGTGCTAAAAGGAACTTGTTAAACTTCGGTTACACGATAAATCAGTCTAATCTAAAAGCCGTAAATTCAACTAAATATCTAGGTATTACAATTACGAGCAACTTAAATTGGAAAGAACAGATAGAACATGTTGTGGGAAAGGGCAACCAAAGGCTGCGTTTTATTGGCAGGACACTTAGAAAATGTAACAGACTTACTAAGGAGACTGCCTACACTACGCTTGTCCCTCCTCTTTTAGAATACTGCTGCGCGGTGTGGGATCCTTACCCGGTAGGACTGACTGGGTACGTCGAAAAAGTTCAAAGAAATTACCGCGAAATATGGGAGGGAGTGTCACACAAATAATACAGGATTTGGGCTGGAAATCATTAAAAGAAACGGAATCTTCTCACGAAATTCCAATCACCAAATTTCTCCTCCGAATGCGAAAATATTTTGTTGACACCGACCTACATAGGGGGGGACGATCACCACGATAAAATAAGGGAAATCAGAGCTCGTACGGAAATATACAGGTGTTCTTTCTTTCCGAGCGCTATACGAGATTGGAATAATAGAGAATTGTGAATGTGGTTCTATGAACGCTCTGCCAGGCACTTCAATGTGATTTGCAGAGTACCCATGTAGATGTAGAACAAAGTAGAAGTAATTTCGTACATTAAATCTTCTGTGATAAGTAAACTTGATTGCAGAACACAGCTTCTCTGACCTCTATGTTACCTTCTCTTAATTCTATTTTTTGCCTTCACTGTTTAGTTACGTGCAGGAGTCCTATTTCTTGCATTCGACGATCCACAGTAGCAATCGATCCTTGCGCAGCCAAAACAAGCTTTGGGAAATATTCTGAGTTAATGTCTTGCTGAAAGTGTATTGGAATTAGCAGCGCTACAACAAAACAAGTCTAAACCGATTCATCGTAGTCTTGTACTATCGCTACTGCCAGCACTACCGTACCACATCGGATAATGCAAGAATGAAAACAGAGTAGCCTAGTGGAGCCGTGTGTAGCACTTCCGCAGCCGCTGCACGTGTTCAGAGCTACGTCACGTGGTGACGCCACGCTTTCAACAGTCACCCACTTCTGTTTTGGTGTCTTTCACGACATTTGCGGCCCCATGTATCATACATTAAATTTCATGTCTCGGCGTCATTTACGTCACTTTGGGAGTTTTTAAACGTTAAGAAGAATCATCTGGTTTATATACACACGATGGTTGAAACAGTCTGAAAAGCTTGTAAGGGTGAGGATATGTTGATAGATAAAAAATTCGAGACGTAGCGCCGTTTCAGAGTTAATTAGTATTGAAGTTGGCCAATTAGAACGCTGCTCTGGAAGATTCAAGTGGCCCACCAGTTTAAACTAACGTCGGTTGTTCTCACAGCGTAGATAGTACATGACACTGCTATGCCTTTAGCCTGGGTTCGATCCTTGCTACCGTCACATGTCCAAAATGGATGATTGGTTAACTACAATGCTAGTTAACTCGGAAATGGCACAATGTATCGATTTTTTCTTAAAAATAATTTCTCAGCACAAGTTATCCAGCAACTGCGCGGTTTTCAGACTGTTCTGTACAGGGCGATTCAGGTGCCCTGGCTATGGGCTTTATGGCACCTGGAATGCCTTCGTAATCCACATGTGAGATTTACATATTCTCTTGCTCGCTACATGCAAAATATTGGTCCCACAGAAAGAATGAACAGCGCCTTTTTGTAGGAAACGTGATATAGTTAACTCTTTGTACTGGGATATGTTTTCCTTGGAAGTCACAGTTTTGAGTTACTCAAGAAAAGCGCGTTTGAAGGTCGCTTTTTTATATTTTCTTATATAATTCGAAAACTATGGCCAGTAGTGAAAACGCATCCCAGTATAAAATTTAACTAAATTAAATTTTCTACAAAGGGTGCTGTCCATTTTCAATGTGGGACCAATAGTTTGGACATAGTGAGTGAGAGAATATGAAACTCCTATGTATGGTATTTGAAGACACTGCAGGTTGCATAAAACCCATAGGAAGGCGCAACTGAATCACCCTTATATATGTACCGAGTGTTTCCGTAAGATAGTGCAAAAATGTAACAGGATATAGAGAATGCTCTACTGAATAATCTGAGGTAGGGAACCTGGGGTCGGAGAAGCCATCTTAAGGAGATCATAGCAATACAGTCACCGTACTGTGTGCTTTTTTATTTGCATTAGTTACAGTTAACCGCAAATACCATCATTCACACAATGATCGTACCATTTGTATTGAATCTTACAAAATGTGCTGCAACTGATGGACACCTACCTCAATGAAAGCATGGCATCGGCGAATAAGATTCTGACGGATCCTGAGAAACATCCGTGGTGTTTTTCGAATCACATCACAGGCAGCTACGATTCTGGCAACTAATTCCATCTCCCTATCCACTGTGGTCTCATACACAAGTGGCTTCAGATATCCCCATAGGAAATAATAAAAGGGATTCAGGTCAAGTGATCTCGCAGGCTATGGAATAGGACCTTTCCTTCCAATCCAGCGTCCAGTGAATACTTCTTAGTAATCAGGCTCATCCTGCGTTTCCTTGCTGGAAATAAAGAATGTACATGTAAATAAACTGCACAGTACGTGTAAACTTGTACGCGTGTTAGTTGTAAATAAGTGGAAAACAGTAATGCTAGAAAAACGGTAGACAAGTTTTCTTCGGTATCTCCTTCAGCTGGCTTATGCGACCTCAGGTTCCCTACCTCAAACTGTTCACTGGAGCATTCTCTATGTCCTGTTACATTTTTGCACGCTCTTACGGAAACACCATTATACATATATTGCCACGTAGAAGGTCCCCCCCATGAACCATGGACCTCCCGTTGGTGGGGAGGCTTGCGTGCCTAAACGATACAGATAGCCGTACCGTAGGTGCAACCACAACGGAGGGGTATCTGTTGAGAGGTCAGACAAACGTGTGGTTCCTGAAGAGGGGCAGCAGCCTTTTCAGTAGTTGCAGGGGCAACAGTCTGGATGATTGACTGATCTGGCCTTGTAACATTAACCAAAATGGCCTTGCTGTTCTGGTACTGCGAACGACTGAAAGCAAGGGGAAACTACAGCCGTAATTTTTCACGAGGGCATGCAGCTTTACTGTTTGATTAAATGATGATGGCGTCCTCTTGGGTAAAATATTTCGGAGGTAAAATAGTCCCCCATTCGGATCTCCGGGCGGAAACTACTCAAGAGGACGTTATCAGGAGAAAGAAAACTGGCGTTCTACAGGTCGGAGCGTGGAATGTCAGATCCCTTAATCGGGCAGGTAGGTTAGAAAATTTAAAAAGGGAAATGGATAGGTTAAAGTTAGATATAGTGGGAATTAGTGAAGTTCGGTGGCAGGAGGAACAGGTCTTCTGGTCAGGTGAGTACAGGGTTATAAATACAAAATCAAATAGGGGTAATGCATGAGTAGGTTTAATAATGAATAAAAAAAATAGGTGTACGGGTAAGCTACTACAAACAGCATAGTGAACGCATTATTGTGGCCAAGATAGACACGAAACCCATGCCTACTACAGTAGTACAAGTTTATATGCCAACTAGCTCAGCAGATGACGATGAAATTGATGAAATGTATGATGAGATAAATGAAATTATTCAGGTAGTGAAGGGAGACGAAAATTTAATAGTCATGGCTGACTGAAATTCATCAGTAGGAAAAGGAAGAGAAGGAAACATAGTAGGTGAATATGGATTGGGGCTAAGAAATGAAAGAGGAAGCCGCCTGGTAGAATTTTGCACAGAGCACAGCTTAATCATAGCTAACACTTGTTTAAGAATCATGATAGAAGGTTGTATACATGGAAGAACCCTGGAGATACTAAAAGGTATCAGATAGATTATGTAATGGTTAGACAGAGATTTAGGAACCAGGTTTTAAATTGTAAGACATTTCCAGGGGCAGATGTGGACTCTGACCACAATCTATTGGTTATGACCTGTAGATTAAAACTGAAGAAACTGCAAAAAGGTGGGAATTTAAGGAGATGGGACCTGGATAAACTGAAAGAACCAAAGGTTGTACAGAGTTTCAGGGAGAGCATAAGGGAACAATTGACAGGAATGGGGGAAAGAAATACAGTAGAAGAAGAATGGGTAGCTTTGAGGGATGAAGTAGTGAAGGTAGCAGAGGATCAAGTAGGTAAAAAGACGAGGGCTAGTAGAAACCCTTGGGTAACAGAAGAAAAATTGAATTTAATTGATGAAAGGAGAAAAAATAAAAATGCAGTAAATGAAGCAGGCAAAAAGGAATACAAACGTCTCAAAAATGATATTGACAGGAAGTGCAAAATGGCTAAGCAGGGATGGCTAGAGGACAAATGTAAGGATGTAGAGGCTTATCTCACTAGGGGTAACATAGATACTGCCTACAGGAAAATTAAAGAGACCTTTGGAGAAAGGAGAACCACTTGCATGAATATCAAGAGCTTTGATGGAAACCCAGTTCTAAGCAAAGAAGGGAAAGCAGAAAGGTGGAAGGAGTATATAGAGGGCCTATACAAGGGCGATGTACTTGAGGACAATATTATGGAAATGGAAGAGGATGTAGATGAAGATGAAATGGGAGATATTGCGTGAAGAGTTTGACAGAGCACTGAAAGACCTGAGTCGAAACAAGGCCCCGGGAGTAGACAACATTCCATTAGAACTACTGACAACCTTGGGAGAGCCAGTCCTGACAAAACTCTACCATCTGGTGAGCAAGATGTATGAGACAGGCGAAATACCCTCAGACTTCAAGAAGAATATAATAATCCCAATCCCAGAGAAAGCAGATGTTGACAGATGTGAAAATTACCGAACAATCAGTTTAATAAGTCACAGCTGCAAAATACTAACGCGAATTCTTTACAGACGAATGGAAAAACTGGTAGAATCCGACCTCGGGGAATATCAGTTTGGATTCTGTAGAAATATTGGAACACGTGAGGCAATACTGACCCTACGACTTATCTTAGAAGAAAGATTAAGGAAAGGCAAACGTACGTTTCTCGCATTTGTAGACTTAGAGAAAGCTTTTGACAATGTTGATTGGAATACTCTCTTTCAAATTCTGAAGATGGCAGGGGTAAAATACAGAGAGCGAAAGGCTATTTACAATTTGTACAGAAACCAGATGGCAGTTATAAGTGTCGAGGGGTATGAAAGGGAAGCAGTGGTTGGGAAAGGAGTGAGACAGGGTTGTAGCCTATCCCCGATGTTATTCAATCTGTATATTGAGCAAGCAATAAAGGAAACAAAAGATAAATTCGGAGTAGGTATTAAAATCCATGGAGATGAAATAAGAACTTTGAGTCTTCCTGGCAGATTAAAACTGTGCGCCCGACCGAGACTCGAACTCGGGACCTTTGCCTTTCGCGGGCAAGTGCTCTACCATCCGAGCTACCGAAGCACGACTCACGGCCGGTACTCACAGGTTTACTTCTGCCAGTATCTCGTCTCCTACCTTCCAAACCTTACAGAAGCTCTCACTCTTTCAGGAGTGCTTCTTCTGCAAGGTTCGCAGGAGAGCTTCTGTAACGTTTGGAAGGTAGGAGACGAGATACTGGCAGAAGTAAAGCTGTGAGTACCGGCCGTGAGTCGTGCTTCGATATGTCAGATGGTAGAGCACATGCCCGCGAAAGGCAAAGGTCCCGAGTTCGAGTCTCGGTCGGGTGCACAGTTTTAATCTGCCAGGAAGTTTCATATCAGCGCACACTCCGCTGCAGAGTGAAAATCTCATTCCAAGAACATTGAGGTTCGCCGATGACATTGTAATTCTGTCAGAGACAGCAAAGGATTTGGAAGAGCAGTTGAACGGAATGGACAGTGTCTTCAAAGGATGGTATAAGATGAACATCAACAAAAGCAAAACGAGGATAATGGAATGTAGTCGAAATGAGTCGAATGATGCTGAGGGAATTAGATTAGGAAATGAGAAACTTAAAGTAGTAAAGGAGTTTTGCTATTTGGGAAGCAAAATAAATGATGACGGTCGAAGTAGAGAGGATATA